>NW_023336261.1:0-4874435 GCF_011075155.1 Colletotrichum scovillei
TCAAGAAAAGGTCTGTCAGCGACGTACTACTTGTTTTCCATCAAAACTCACCATTCCTGCATAGTCAACCATCTTTTCCAATGAAAGCATCACGTCGCCGACGTCTTGGCCCTGATCGAGAAAGCCGAGCGGCTTTCCAAAGGTCAACTCTCCAATCACATCGAACGCATCTGAATTGAGACGCATGCATGTTAGCTACTTTCCGTGATTAAAATTACTGGTCATAGCCACTCACAGTACTGAAGCCATGTCGCAAGGTCTAATTCCCGCCCAGCGTCGGCAAATTCATCCAACTTCTCAAGCAACTTCTCTATCGTGCTGTCGACAAAGGGCTCGAATTCTGTCAGTGTACTCATAGAATAAAGACTCGAGATGGGTCTCTTGATCTTCGCATGGAAGTCTTCATCGAGCGTCGTGAAAAGTGTCTGCGTTGGTTTGCCGTTGGCCAGCTGCTGCTGTACTGCATAGAATTCTGTCTAAGAGATTTCTTTCAGTAGATGTCGCGAATGCCCGAGACGACTCCAATTTACCTTGCGATATCCCTTGTTAACGCCATAGATGGTTTTCAAGGCATCAAGGTTTTGGACGCTGACTAGATTCGGTCCAAGTCGTACATACTGCCCATACTGTGCATGAAGCTTGATGTGCGTCTCATGAGCTCTTCCGCGTGCTACGTCAACGAACCTCCATAGGTCGGAGATCTTGGCTAAGAATGGGCCTGGTATCTTAGAAACACCTCTTGTTGTGAAATTCCGGACCAAGTGAATTGCTAAGATTGCAGTAATCAAAATTGGAAGATGAGCTGAAATGAATGCAACAACTTCCGAAATAATGGCCATTTTCCCTGTGAAACGACGATGGGATCGCCGTGAAGTTGGATTGGTTCGATAGCAGAATTGTTCCTCGTCTGGGATTTTCCGGACGCCGAAGGCGAGAAGGAAAGGGAAGTATTACAGTCAACGTTATTTTAGCAAAATACTGGTCATCCGGCCTCTCCGCATTATGAACAACGCTTCCGGTTCCGAAATGCGCTCCCACACGGGCCGGCTTTTCTGTCTTGATGTATCACTTTTGCAACTGCCGATCACCCCGCATCTTGTGATCGGAAGTTCGGAAACAAAGCTATATAAAGCATGTTCCGTATTAATGTATTCAAAGTTTCAACAAACCTTCTCCAAAGGTGACTAGGTAGTTAGGCATCCTTTTGAAAAAGCCGTAAATAATGACATGTTCCCGCGCCTCATAAGCGAGGCTCAAAGCTGTGAACGTCTAAACGATACATGTCTTGCAATAATATGCCCCTCTGTTAGCAGCAACTCATCTTTACATATATGGAACCACTGAGATTTCATGAAAAGTTCATTAAGCCGGCTTCAATCTGTACGGCTGTGTTTCCTAGACTTGCCGCCTGCATCGTCTTCGAAGCAATCGAGTATCGGAAGCCAATCGGAAGTGTTTCTAGTACGATTATGATCTATTACCTACCCTGCCTATCATTGGCTATCTGCAATTCTCTTCTTCTCTTTCTGCATCAAGTCGAGCAGGGCGCCTTCGGGGGCGTCATCAGGGTCCATGAAAACCTCCACCATCCTCAAACCCTTCCCGTCCTTCAGCTGATCATCCGTCAACACTTTCTCTAGCTCACCCCAGGTCTTTGCGGAGCCTGTATACGTCTCTGGATCGCCTCCGAAGAAACCCGGCGCCTGCAAGTAGCGCCAGCGGGCAACGTCGTTGTAGGACTGATGCAACCCATGTATGCATCGCTCAATGGTGTACCCGTCATTGTTAAGAAGGACGATGATCACGTCAAGCTTGTGGCGTATCATGGTAGAGATCTCCTGAACGGTCATCTGGAAGCTTCCATCGCCGATGAACAGAATTGTACGTGCTTCCTTGATGTCGTGGTATTTGGATGACTGGATGAGTTCTCGCTGCGCCAAGGCAGCGCCCTGCGCAGCAGGCAGCATGTATCCGATGGAAAGCCAGGTTGTCGGGAGGAACATTCTAGTATGGGCCGGTAGGGCAGGCAAAGACTCGAGATCCATGACCGGCCGTTCCTGTCTCCCGAAGATGATGTCGCCTGGACGTACGAAACTGGACGAGATGCCAGAACTTGGACTGGGTGATCTTTTCTCGCTTGCCACCTCCGAAAATTCTATGCCGTGGTCTCTGGGAAGTTCTGGGTAAGGAGCGTATTGATGAACCTTGGACTTTTCAAGTCTTTCGATAAGCGACCTGACTACAGCTCTGACGGAGACATCGCGAAATGTTTGGTCCGCTATCTTGATGTTGGCGCTAAAGAGGATTGTCACATCTGGCTTGGGTATGCTTGAGAAAGCATAAGTGTTCGTCGAGCTGAAGTGAGGACCGAAGCACAAGATCAAGTCCGCCTTCTCAACGAACGTCTTGACGGCGGGATCGGCAAATCTGCCCGAGTAGATACCGTGGTAATTTGGCAGACTCTCGTCGACCAGTGACTTGCTGAAAGCAGTAGTCCAAGTAGGCCATCCCGTGGCTTTCACCAGTTCCTCGGTCTGCTCGATAATACCCAACGGCCTCGTTTCTCCATCAACGAGAATCATTGGACTTTTTGCAGCATTGATCTTGTGTATTATTGCCCCCAGAGCAGTCTCGTCGGCTGCTGTTGGCACGGCATCGGGCAAATGAATCGGTGTATCCAGCCCGTCGGTCGAAACAGGAACGACAACTAGGTCCTGAGGAATTTCAATGTAGACTGGACGGCTTTGGGTCAGGCACTGCCTCAGTACCTCGTCAATTTGACGCGGTGCCGACGATGCATCTCTGAGATTCGCCTGCGCAACGGTGACATGCGAATGCATCTCCGCGAACCGTCTGTAGTTCCCATCATTGAAGCCGTGGTGCATCAAGGTCCTGCTATCCTGTAGGACCCTAGAGGGCGTGCCGACGATGTGAACCACGGCTGCGCGTTCAGCATACGCTCCAGCGACAGCATTGATGGCTGAGAGCTCGCCAACGCCGGATGTCGTGATGAGGGCCCCGACTCCCTTGATACGAGCATATCCATCGGCGGCGTATCCTGCATTTAGCTCGTTGGCGTTGCCGACCCAAAGTAACCCTGCGGGTTCGACATAGTCGAGCAGCGAGAGGTTGAAGTCTCCCGGAACACCGTGGATGGCACCTATGCCGAGCTGGTGTAAGCGAGTGAAGAGATACTCTGCGAGCTTGACAGTTGGAGGTTTGCGATCTTGAGTCATGTTGAGGGTGCTTTGGGGGCCAGAGGAAATGTCTATGAAGGTGATGGAAGGATGAATTACACAGGTAAGCTTGACCCCTCATATCCACATGCACTGAGACTTGATCAAGCTTCCCTCCTCAAAGCCCCTTGGTTTTCCCCTCATCTCAAGTCGAGAACTATGTCATAGCGAGATTTGTGGGCCCTAAAGGTAGTGCATGTACAGATGACTTGCATGTCTCGGCAAAGCATTCCCATCTACAATGCTATGCTGAGTGTAGCACCTCCACATCTGCATCAGACAGACACCTCGTTATCTACAATGATATCTAGGTGCGTAACAATAGGTCAGGAGCTATGAGTGATCAAACTCAAAGATAGTTGAGAAATCACCCCGACGAATCCCCATCATTCCAGACGCTGGTTGGCCTTAGAGAGGTGTCAGCTTTCCCCAAAAGCTTAGCTCCTCAAGCCACCAAGCGTGAACAAACCCCGCCAAATAGCACACTTCCCCGCAAACTAAGCCGAGGCTCAGGTCACAGAGCTACCTGTATTAGTTCAAGACTTACATAACAGCCTTTCCGAGCTCATCTTATTGTTCAAGCGTTCCGGCCGGTTAGCCTCGGTATATGTAGCGTCCTGCCGACTTGATGTTTCTGTGAATGGGTCACCGCTGCCCATGAGAACCATGAGAATGCTTCTGTCTTCCACCGCGGATTTGGAACTAGTGTGACATTGTGGCTCTCTTTCTGCCCTGATTCCAGTCAGGACTCTGAGGTGTGGAGGTGCTTGTCAACTTCCTCGTCAAGCAAGTCGAGATGATTTACACGCCAGAAGCATTCGCTCGTGGACTGCGATATCAACTCGACCTTGGAGCTTAAGTGAATCTTGAGGAAGCGATTAGACTCTGGATGAATGCGCTCTCAAGGTGAAAGACACGTTGTGACCTGTTGGTTTGGCTCTATACCAACACTTGACACATTGGGCTGTTGGAAATAATCGAGAGGGCCTTTCAACATGCGCTGCAGTGACTTAGACTATGCTAGAATGATGGTGAGTTTACTCATCGAGCTGTAAGTTCTTGTATAAGAAACCACGCTTCTGGTGTTTGTGTTCGTGTGAAAGAAAAACGGTTTACCCCGAGGTTCAGAGCTGAGTGCACCTTGTAGAGGAATGGAAAAGAGGTCTTTCGTTGCCTTGAAGAAAGGCTAAGACCGTAAGCTGGATTTGAGCTTGCGATCAAGGTTAATCAATCGCGTGGGGGTACTAGTTTATATCATGTCAACTGTCTCTTGAGGCATTTCACGTCAAAGTCAATTGATTGAGAAACAACGAAGAGAGGACTGAGTCGGATTGACGTACTATTGTTGCTACACGTGTTTCTCAGTACGACAATGAAATGGGAAATCCCTCGTTGTAGCAACGTATGCATCATCATGATGGTTGAAGAATCTCAGGAGAAATCATTCCATTCGGAAGAACCTACCAGAAACATAGAGCTTGCATGAACATAGCACAGATCTTGAAGAAGTCTAGCGTAACTCCCTTTACGTCTGAGATACTCAGAGCGCGGGATGATTTGCGACGTAAGAAGCAAAGTCTCCATTAGTGACTGTCGAGTTGAGTGTGAAAGTGAGACTCATGCGATTTTTGCAACTACCATGATCAAATGGCTTGCAAGTAGAATGCAGTAATCGAGATCTAGCATGCCAAAGAAAAGGTGTTCCAGCTGAGAGATAGCGAGATCGAGTGGAAGACGAAGGGTCGTTGCATCTGTACGTTACGTCTACGCGATGAGGCTTCGTACCTCGGGCCGTTGACGCCGTCTCAAATCTGTATGAGGCTCAATAACGAAGTAGTGTCGATCATCGTGTCTATAGTCAGATTCCTTGCTCCTGGAGGGCTTCTCGCGTCTATCTCGTAGGAGCTTGAAGCTGACAGGCCAGAGCCCAGAGAAGATTCAGACAGCAAGCCTGTTGTGAGAATCTATAAGCGAGCAGGACATCGGTAATCCCGTCTCTACTCGCAAGGGCTATCTGCAGCGCAATACGGGGGTGGATCAGTTTCATCAACCGAAGGAGAGGTGCGTTGGATGCTCCAGGCTTCGGACGCTTTTCCCGCTCAGGTTATGCCGGCATGCGGCACCGCGGGTTAGGGGTCTGAAAAAGAGAGCATGACAACCATCATGTTCACGGGTATAATGCTTGTGTTCTGTCGAAGCGCATGAAGCAATAGAGTATGTCGCTGCATGGGTCTAACGCGCGCTGCCTTTGAATTTCTTTTTCACATCTATTTCTCACTCACTGCAAGCGAACGACAGACAAGACGAGTTCTATCGGGATACAATATTCACCTTAATAGAACCGCACCTTTCTTAACGTCCCGAGAAGACGGTGTGCTTTTCCGATTACGTTTTTGCTTTCATCTCGGTAGACTGTTTATCACAATTTCTAGAAAAGTCAGACCGGGACGAAGAAGGTCCACACCGATATGGTCAGAAAACCTTGAGGAAACTTCCACCACGAAGTCTGATAACACAATCATGATAGACCAGACGGGATGATCGCAACATCAATTAACTACCCAAAATCGATTGAGTCCACATGATTGAGTCAAGTTGTCTCGAGGTTGGCGGTCCGGTCGCTTTATTCTTTGGCATCTGCACCCAACCATATTTTCTTCTGCCTACCCCGTGTCTATCCCTATCTCTCGACTGGGCAGCGGGCTGCATGCAGCCTGTGAAACTTCTCTTCGGCCGAGCATTACCTTCACGAGAAATGATCGCCCAATCATGCGCGAATTTAAATAAACTGCTTGACTCTTTTGCGTTGGTCAATTTGGATTGGCGATCGATACACTGTGCTGTTAAGCTTGGATATTTTTGGAGACGCTGTTGGAGCTCGACGTTGATCATCCACATGCACTAATCATGACCATGTCCTTAGAGACTGGTAGATCGCTGCCCGCGGGAACAGGAAAACAACCATCGGATGAATACGACCCCGTCAAGAGTCGATGAACACAATCTTCGGTCATTCACCATGCCGTTGCGCCGTTCTAGAATAGTCTCCCATGTTCTCAATATGGCCTCGAATGCTTCGCTTGTCAAGTTTCCGGGCTCAGGGGTGGAAAAGAAATAAAAATACACCTCCAGGTTGGAATAACTGGGTAAATGCGGGATAAAGGTGGGAACCACGTCTCCACGTCTCGTCCCAACTTGAAAGCTTCTGGGGCAGCAGATCGTCCGAACACGGCCCTTGAGCCATTTCGATGGATTTCCATCAGGCCATTACAATGACCCATGAATCGGACTAGAAGGCTCTCCAACAAGCAGTTCGGGCACCGTCAGGTCGAGTTGCACCGAGAATGTCTTACTTACAGACATGCTCGTTGTTTGTCTCTGCAATGTTTCGCCCAACGCCATGGAAAGAATCCCAATGACGATGGACCGTGTTTTCCTCTAGCAAGCGCACGAGTCACTGCGAATTCGCCCCCCGAGCTAAGCGTCTGCCAAGCGCTTGACGCAGCAGCTGCTGGGAGAAGCTGTGGAATATTCTCCGGAAAAGCATACCAAGCACCCAAAGAGATTTTAGCGGATCGACCTGGCTTTTACCAGCCCTTGACTCGGCTATTAATAGGTTAAGGTTCATCGGCGTTATCGAGAGCGACGCTGGGCTGGCGTCAGTTTCACTTTGATGGACCCTTGACTGGGAGCAAGTGACCGACTTTTTAGCGTCTTTGACTCTTGGATTTTTTGTCGCCTCTCTCTCTCTTTCTTCTCCGGCTTATTGGCCGTTTCGTTTATGTAAAATGTGTTCATCGGTCGGGAAACGGGTTACCTCTCGCTTCCCTAGCCCCGGAGGCTCTGCCTTGAGCAAGAGTTACATGCTACGTTACGGCCCTTGACCCATATCGTCTAGCCGTTTGCCTCCCGGGGAGTTAGACTCCTTGCAGCTCATCGGCCATGTCGCCATGAGGAAAGCCAAGACGAGTCCCAAAGAGACGGCTCCTGTCTAAAATGCCTAAAATGTCTGAAAATAGGGGACGTGGGGCAGCCGGTCGTTTGTTTGTGACATCACTGCCCACCTCTGCCCTATGTTAAGGCACCAGGTGGTATGTGCTGGTAACAGCATAACACGACCGATATTGGCCTGGCACCATATGGTGGCTGGGGGGCGCAGCTTTGTGGTTGAGTTTGTGAGCGATTCAGCAGGACCAGCCACCGCCAGCCTCTCGCTCTCAGCTCTGCCTCTTTTCTTCTCTCTTCTTGTTTCCCCATCTTTCTGTTCCTGTGTCGAATAGGGACCACCGGTTCATCCATCATCCATGACAATGGCTGTGCTAAATAGAGAACCGAACCAATCGGCATCCTCACCTTCTCCTTGGCCGGCTCCGTCCTCCCGAGGCCGCCGGTTGTGGCGCTTTCAACTTTCTCCATCCACACGCACACTTTGTTAGTAAACGTGCAGAGACCGAGGTGCGAAGGTCAACCAAAATCTCGGGGCAGAGGCAACGGGTTTCGCGGGCGGCGCAGACGGCAGCGCTAGGAGGCGGGATGCCGCATCGCCAAGTCTCTCCGAAGGGTACCATGCCATGCCATGCCATGTCACTCACCCTCGCCTCCCCTTGCGAGGCGGCTCCTCTCTGTTGTCCGCGACTCCACTGCAAACCACAGGAGGCAGGGCTCATGATGTCAATCGGGCTCCGCAGGTATCCCTGGCCGGCATTACGAGAAGATCTTCGCCCCGGCAGTGCACACACTCAACTTTGGGCACTGGTTGGATTGGCGCAACCAACGCGACCTCGCTTTCTGCACCCCGTGATTACGAGATGATCATCGAAACGGGGTCCCCTGGACTCCTAGAGCTTTCTGGTGGCACTGCAGCAACCAGCATTTTGTGATGGTCAACCCGAGATATAAGACGACCGACAGATCCCCCTCTCTAATACCTTTCAGAACATTCATCTCATCACACTCAACAACCAACAATCTTAATCTCAAAGTAATCATCCGACCACATCAGTCTTTACACCCACAGTCACTTCAAACACAACAACCATCAAAATGCAGTTCACCAACACCCTCGCCGTTGCGACCTCCCTCATCGCCGCCGTCTCCGGCGCCGCGGTCCCCCAGCTCATCACCCGCCAGAACAACGGCACCACAAACGGCACCGCCCCCGGCCTGCCCGCCGACGCAAAGTTCCAGCTCATGGCCCTCCGCTCCGCCAGCGAGGTTCACTTCTCGACCTTCCAGGCCGCCAAGAGCTCCATCTTCCTCCAGCTGCCCAACCAGAACGCCACCTGCGACAGCACTGAGGACGACGACTCAGCGACCTTCTACCTGAACCAGGACGACGGCGGCCTCTACCTCTACGCCGCCTCCGCCACCCCTCAGCAGCTCTACGCCGACCGCTCCGGCATGGGTCAGGGCAAGCTCGGCTACACCACCGGCGCCCAGCCCGCGCCCCGCAACGGCGAGCGCACTGGATGGAAGGTTGACCAGTACGGCGACCTCACCCTCGACGGCGCCAGCTTCCTGGCCTGCCCCAACAGCATCGAGGACAGCTGGTCCGTCTGGATCTCTTCCGGTGTCGCCAACCCTGCCGGCAACACCGACTGCCTCGGCATTGCTGTCCGCGCTGTCCAGATCACCGACCCCAACAGCTGCAGCTACACTTCCTAAGCGGTTGCTTGGCTTGTTTGATCTCTTCATCTTTCACACATTTCTCATCAAATTGGCATCGGTATAAAGGCATTGGGACTACCCGGGTATATCCATAGAATGGCGAACATTTGCATTTGTGGCACACATTGTCATCACGGTCATTCCGTTGTTGACACCTGTATATTGTACTGTAGAAGGATTTGCCTTCTTCGAACATGAATTAATATGTCATTTTCAATTTTACTGCTCGATCTTCACAGTGACTTGTCGTGATCTTGATGCTCTGGCCTTCCGAAGAAACTTTAACATCGCCCACTTGAACGATATAACTACCGCGACGATAGATAAGAAATTATTAGTGAGTCTGCATCCATGAGCAACTCGCAGCCAGGTACGGCCGTCACGCTTGCCAGATTGGTTAGGCTGTTCTGCTTCGGAGGACTCTCACAAGTGGACCATGATCGAATGCCAATCCAATCGGAGTTCAGTTTTGTGTATCTTCTCTCTTCTCTCCCCTCGCATTGCAACCACGTCGAAAATGTCCATGATATTGGTACGACGTTATCAATCATTAGGATTATTATCGAATGTTTCTATACTGCTCCACGGCTGCTGCTAGCCCTCCACGGCAGCGATACCCTCCTTATCGCCCTCCAGTGCAGCCTTGTTGAACTCTGGATCATTCGTCGGCAGCTCGACGTGCCACTTTGAAATTTGCGCGGCACCAATCTTGACCTCGCCGTCCGTACCAAAAGACAGGATATGCCCACCCTGAGTTCGGTCCTCGGTAATGAAGTGAAGATGATCGCCGGCGACGCTGATGCCCATAGTATACTCTGGTGACCTGAAGCCGACGACAGTACCCCGCACCGGCTCCTCAAAGGTGTGCGACGCCTGGTGCTTGCCGACCTCAGTCAGGCTCTCGCCGGGCCTACTCCCGCCGGCAGTCCGCACCGTAATACTTTGAAGACACCTCAATCCTGATGGCGAGGAAGAAGTTTTTCGAGTCAGGAAAGTCTTGTGAAAGGTGCTCAAAGAGCTCCTTCTTGTTGTTGAACGCGGCCTTGATTGTTGCTGTGGGCTGGAAGCGGGTGACCATGGCGAATGGGGCGACAGCATCGGAGGCCGGGCTCGTGTCGATTGGGGTCACGGTGTTATCTGACTTCATTTGGTAGAGCTTTCCGTCGAGGATGATCATCTCGCCGACCATGTAGCGGAATGTTCCCAGGCCTTGGTTTCCGTGGGAGATGAGGTCTGATACCGGTAGGCCCTTGGAGGCGACGCCGTCCATCAAGGCCGAGATGATGGAGTACTGGAATATCTCGTTGACCGCCATGGTGTCTGATGTGGTTTACTGGTATTCTCGTTGTTGCCAAGCGTGGAATCGAGGTCTAGGGTATCGGAATTAGGACTGAAATAAGCTGCAGTTGCCAAATGAGAAGAGGTGGTCACGGAAAGCGAGACGTTGAACGAGGTAGTAGGTGGTGAGTGAAGGTTTGGGGTTCTGTTGAGTTTGGCCACGAAAGCGGCCCGCTGTTGCTGACTGCTTACTGCAGAAGGAGTACACCTGCCCACGCACCTGCCCTCCGTCCACCGGATCGGAGGTGTCGGGAGGCCACGGAAGGCGGCTCCGGGACAAGCGCAGGCGGGACCTTCCTAAGTTTCAGCGAACGGAAGCTGCGAATGTGGCTCTTTCCTGGCGTTAATGGTTGAGTCATCAAGGTCCATCACAGTGAAATGGAGAATGGAAGGCGCCGCTTTGGGTCCCACTGTCCCGAGGAGGGCGCTGACGTCAGTCGCACGGCATCACCGGCCACATCACCGCCTCGCTCTTTCGGTCTTTGAACTCTGGTGCCTCTTGCTCCTCAACAACTCAGATCTCACCGATTGACGGCCAAGCGCTAGGGAACTTTGCGGCATATCAATCTCCACCTTTGCTCTCTCCATCTCCGCCTCTCGCCGATATCGTGATCGCGAACGTGAAGCTGAAGTTCTTGCTTTTGCTCATGACCACTTGATCTTTTCTCATTCTCGTAGGGCCCTTTGAAATTGACGCAAACGGGCTACCTTATACCCTCAGCATTCCTTGCCCAGCTATACCGACAAGATCAGACACACCTAATGCTTCACTTCTTTTCATCCTAACCAGGAGTTAATCAGAATCGTGCTCTCTGCATTGACTCGATACCACGCTCAAATACGCTCACGATCACTCAATGTCTTCAGAAACAGTAGATGTGGTGATCGACTCTCTTGTCGCCGCCGGCGTCAGGCACATCTTTGGTGTTCCGGGTGCCAAGATCGATAGCGTCTTCAATGCCCTGATTGACCGCCCGAGATCCAGCTGGTTGTTTGCCGCCACGAGCAGAATGCCGCCTTCATCGCCGGAGCGATCGGCCGTATCACAGGCCGACCCGGCGTGTGCATCGCTACCTCCGGCCCGGGAACTAGCAACCTTGTCACCGGCCTCGTAACCGCCAACGACGAGGGTGCACGTTGTTGCCATTGTCGGCGACGTCAAGCGAGTGCAAGCAGCCAAGAAGACACATCAGAGCTTGAGAGTGCAGCTTCTCGAGCCCGTCACCAAGAAGACCACCGGCGCCGTGCGGATCAGATCTCAGAGATTATGCTCGATGCCTTCAGAACCGCGACCGCATGCCGCAGGGTGCAACAGCTATCAGCCTACCGATAGATATCATGACAGTCGGAACCAAGACGTCAATCCCTGCGCTGCCCCCGAGCGCCTTCACACCGCCCCAATATGGCACATCACCGTCAGCGTCACTGAGCAGAGCGGCGGCTATGATCCAAAACGCAAAATTCCCAGTTCTGTTCCTCGGATCGAGGGCAGCAACACCAGATGCCGTCGAAGCTGTCCACGGTTTCCTCCGCAAGCACCCCATCCCCGTCGTCGAAACATTCCAGGCTGCAGGCTCTATCAGCCAGGAGCTCGCTCATCTCTTCTACGGCCGCATCGGCCTCTTCCGCAACCAACCCGGCGACAAGCTTCTTTCCCAGGCCGATCTCGTCATCGTCGCGGGCTACGATCAGTCCGAGTATGACGCCGACGCGTGGCACAAGAGCCAGAGCCTCGAGATCTTGCATCTGGACTGGATCCCCGCCGACTACGGCGCTTTCTACAACCCAAAGCTGGAACTCGTAGGCGCCATCGCCGCCAACGTCAAGGCGCTAGGCGACATTCTGGCAAACGTCTCCCGCCCACAGGAGTCCGAGATAGCGAAGTCCATCTTCACAGAGTTCCACGCTTGGGAACAGAGCCCCCAAGCTCTGGGCCAGACTGGCGACGGTCCTGTGCACCCGCTCTACTTTATCAAGCTCATTCAGGGTCTATTGCCCGCGTCGACGACTTATCAAGCTCATTCAGGGTCTATTGCCCGCGTCGACGACTTTGGCATCGGACGTCGGCAGCATGTACATCTGGCTCTCGCGGTTCTACTTCGCATACAGCCCCAAGTCTTTCCTCGTCTCCAACGTTCAGCAAACTCTCGGCGTGGCTCTCCCATGGGCCATCGGCGCCTTTCTAGCCCAGGAGCCGCCTTGCTCCAAGAAGGTCGTAAGCATCAGTGGCGACGGCGGCTTCCTCTTCAGCGGGCAGGAGCTAGTGACTGCCGTGAAGCAGGGTACATCACGCACTTCATCTGGAACGATGGAAAGTATAACATGGTGGAGTTTCAGGAAGTCGACAAGTACGGCCGCAGTTCAGGCGTCGACTTGGGCGGGGTCGACTTTGTCAAGTATGCCGAGGCGTTTGGTGCCAAGGGATTGCGCGTCAATCGATCGTCGGAACTGGAAGCCGTCATGAAGGAGGCTTTGAGTTATCAGGGAGTCTGCATTGTCGACGTTGAGATTGACTACTCCCACAACCACGAGCTTATGAAGAATGTCATCCAGGACAATATTAGTTAGAGTTTTGTAACCTGTTTAATGAGCGATAGAAATGCCAGACAGCCGTTGTTGCCAAGTCTGCAGGTCACTGTCTCCTTAGAGGAAATTGATAGAAGTTTACTTCTCTCGATTGTTACTTTGTTGGAGGGATGGCGATGCATCGAACGAACTCATGTTGCCTGCACGAAATGCAAATGATATCTCTTGGCGACGATCGAGTGTTACAGGGACGCATCGTTCGCAATCCGTTCAATGTCGCCCTTTCTCGGATGCTCCGGAACACAGTCCGGGACCACGATCCAGCGATCCAGCGGTCTGCGTATGGATACGCAAGGAAGATGTATTGGCAGGCATGAGCTGTTTCGATCAATTGCCGAGCTCGACAGCACGCATCTAGACCATCATAGTCCCTTCCCATGGTCCGCTTGCAGACTCCCAACTATTCGCTCATTCTCGCCAAGGAACTCGACGGTCTCGGACTTTGAGTACCGGTAGTCATGCTGGATTCTCGAGTTGATCTTGTCCTAGTCGTAGCGGAAGAGACCTCCCCACCTCTCCTTGTCTCAGCCCTAGGAATCGGAATCGGAATTCCTTCAGGGTCTTCATGTCGGTTTCCGGACGCACGGATACTCCTCCAGATGGACCTACATGGGGGACGGGCAGACGAGGTTCGTCTGCGTTGCATCGGGAGGTGTGGAGTTTTGATGCTCTGATACGGTAGATGATATCATCATTTATGATAGGTACAGTACTGAAATACATAGAACCAGCATCTGCAAGAGGGCCATTCTTATCTGTATCTGCCAGTCGGACATATCCTACTGCACTCACTCTTACTGCAGAATCTAACTAGTGAATGCATGATTGCAAAGGCAAAGAGAGGCTCTCTGAGAAGAAGCGGGGAGAAGAGATGTGCGGATGTGAAATCCGTGCCGAGCACCGACCCTTGATTTCTAAGCTGGGTGTACCATGTTTGTCTGCTTCCCCCGTAAACTCCGCCGGGAGCTCAGAGAAGGGGACTGGAGCCAAGCAATCGAGTGAGCGGGGTTGTTCCCCCCTCCTCTCTTGAGTGTGAGGGAACAAGTTGCATCACGACATCGGTCTTTCAATGGTGCAACTTTCCGACCTCATTGTGTTGCTACTGTTGCATTGGTAATCAATTAGCAACACTCGATTCCTTCAAATACGCACCAACCTCACCATCGCCAGTCAGTCCACCCGCAGCTCTTCAATTCGAAAGCCAAGACACCAAGTCTCAAATTCCCGACAAACAACACAATTAGCAGCTTTCCAAATCATCGACAATAGCTTGGATTAGAAACGGAATCCTGACAATGTCTTCCGCCGCGCCCAAGATCAAGTTGTACACCAACCACGGCTGCCCATGTACGTGACATTCATTCCTAGCCTCATCCTCGTTTTCCCTTTCCGTCTCTTCGTATTCAACCCCTCTTCCTCTCTCCGCGTAACCTCCTACCCCAGAGAGCCACGTGCAGAATTAAGCATGAAGGCAGACTGCCAGCCCCTCATGAAGTCTCACGACTCAAACCACTGCATCACCCTCCAAAATAACTAAGATTCGCCTATCTCAAGACAAAGGAACTAGATATGCACCACAATAGCTAACCTCAAAATATCAGGGGCTCACCGTGCACACATCGCCCTCGCAGAGCTGGGCCTCCCCTTTGAGGAAGAAATTATCGACCTCTCGGTGCCCCGCACAAAGGAGTACCTGGCCATCAACCCACGCGGCCTTGTCCCCTCCCTCTCCTACGACGGCGAAATCATCACAGAGTCCGCCATCGTCAGCCAGTTCCTGGCCGACGCCCACCCGTCCCACCTCGTCCCCGCCGCCGGTAGCAAGGACGCCGCCCTCCGCCGCGCGCGCATCAACTTCTTCGTCGACACCTACTTCAGCAAGGCTAACTCGTCGCTGTACAAGCTGCAGCTCGCAAAGTCCGAAGCAGAGGCGAACGAGGTTGCGGCTGGGTTCATCGATGTCATCGCCAAGGAGGTTGAGCCGCTGTTGAAGGATGCAAAGCCGTACTTTGGGGGCAGTGACAAGGTTACCTTGGCCGAGGTCCTTACGGGTTCATTCACGCTGAGGCTCTTCTCGTTTGCAAACTACGAGCTCATTCCCAAGAGTATCCTGACGTCGCTGGAGGAGAAGGCGCCTAGCTTCTACAAGTGGGCGCAGACCGTCAACAGCACGCCTAGCGTCAACGGTATCTACGACGAGAAGAATGTGGTTGAGCGGACCAAGCACCGTATCGCTGCATGGCTGCGCAGGCTTGACAGGAGGGTGGTAGCCGACTTGTGGCTGTATGAACATGGCTGTTAGTCATCAAGGCATTCCGGGAAGTTTAACCAATCCCATGATATTAGCGTTATAAGTTACTTTTGAATATCACCTCACTTTGAGTTGTCAACGCAAGGACCCATGTCCCTTGGAGACATTGGGAAAAGACTAAATGTTTTACAAGATGTGGCTGTACAGCCCCTGGAGTGTGGTTCGAGGATGGCTTGAGTGGCCGTTATCTCACCTAAGTGACAGTATCTGGCGTCCGGGAATCCTCATCAATCACCTCCTCAAGGAACATGACCAGGCGTGGAAAACCTGG
This sequence comes from Colletotrichum scovillei, assembly GCF_011075155.1. Taxonomy (NCBI): domain Eukaryota; kingdom Fungi; phylum Ascomycota; class Sordariomycetes; order Glomerellales; family Glomerellaceae; genus Colletotrichum; species Colletotrichum scovillei. The sequence continues at coordinate 15,410 of NW_023336261.1, forward strand.
GTAAGGCATATTATCCCCAGGGGCATGAAGGTTCATGATGTGACTGGATGTCACCCAAAGCCTCCTTCCATGCTCAGTTAATCCGAGGATTAACAGCAAAAAGGATGTCCTTGTTACTCAGAGTGATCTTGAACCTTACGCACAGATCTTCACCATCGAGATGGTGGCCAGCAATCGAGGGAACAACCCGGGCGGGACGAAGTCCGATCTCTCTTGCAAGCCTAGACCGCGACGGCTGGTCTGCCAGGCTGCGTTATGCTTTTGCTTCACTGATTTTACCGCAGGGCCACTTACCTTCCGGCAGGCAAAATTACTGAACAGAATAACTCTCGTACGATGATGGACTACTCTTTTCGGCTTTACGAGCTTGAGACTGCTCGTCTAGCTTCAAGATGACTTGACTTGCACTGCGCCCAAACAGAGTGCAAGGAGAAGGGCAGCAATTCCAAGGGCCGAAGAATGCAGGAGGGCAGAAAAAATCCATATCTTACCTGCACATAATAGAATCACAGATTGGATCTCACGTCACACAGCTGCCAATGCTACATATGATCGTTTCGACGTACAAAAAGCACATCATGCTTTTTGACAACCGTTGAGAGATTTCGCCTGATTTTTTCGCGCTCGAGATTCTGTCACATCACCCGCAGCGGAACGCATCTCGCCCGAACGGAGATGTATACCGATTAGTAGTCCCTCCGAACCAGAAGATTCAAATCTTCGGCTCAAGAGAGTGCTTGGATACAGATTGTCTCCCACTTACTGGCGGGAGACTCGAGAGGGCGGATGTGTCTTGTTCAGAGGATCAGATCAGACTGGTCGCAATGGGTTTGAAGGTGGTGGTGTAAAGCTTTGGTTCTAGAAGAAACAAAGAAAACGAGATGGAGGGCCAAGTACACTGAGAAGCTTTTGCTGGTCTTTGCCTGGTCTTCTGCTGATGGTGTGTACTGCTAACTCGTTTGCCACAGATGAGTCAAATTAGCTCCTATCCAGATTAAAACTGACTGGATTCCTGATAATCAGTGCCTAGTAGAAAAGATACACGTGAATCAGTTTTGCGGGTAGCCAGCATCTGCCGTGGCGGGGGGGATTGGGCTAATCGCTTGTCCGCTGTCAATCAAGTTTCGAATAGGAAAGGTAGGTAGATAGACCAGTACCTACATGTACACCAAGCTAGGCGCAGACGTTGAGATCACCTTAGGCCCAACATGCTCGTCAGAAAGGACATCTGAGAGGGCGAAAGAGATCCATAGAGTTCGAGAACAGACAGTGAGGAGCACGGAGAAAAGGGCGGAGTGAAAGAGGAATGGGCGGAGTCTAAATAGAGTTTGGCTGCTTAGACTCAAACGGGACAACCACTGAACCACAGACCAAACACTTTCCTCATTTCCTCACGCAGCAGCTTTTTCTGCAACAAATGTGGCTGAATGGAACGAATGAGAAGGCGCTGTGTATGTTGGACCAGCCCTTCTCGAAGGCGGCTTCGAAACACTCGAGCTGTGTGAAACATCACAGCGTACATCCCGGAGCAGCAGCCGGTTAGGGACAAGGGTCGCGAAGTGGCGGGGGCCACGAGCCACCGGTGCCCGGAGCACTAGCAGCATGGACTATCAGCTAGAACCTGAACGGTCGTTTTCGTTTCCTTCTGCCCTCCAATAACACGGACTCTGTGGCCCTGCGTTCCTGCAGCTTGTCAAGGGTAGTCACATTGATGACGGAGCGAGAGAGTAATCAAAGACAAAAGAGGAGGATGAAGACAGAATGAGGGAAGACGCACTGATCGCTTTGATGGGCCGTCTCCTGCTCGGCTAAATGGTTGGCGAGATAATGGCGGGATGGACCTGCAGACCTAGTCCCGTGAAACGTGACAACCGACACCATGGCTGCTTGAATCTGCCGCTAGAACTCTAAGATCTTCCCACTGGTGATGCAGCGGCGCGGGTTCAAAGGCCGAGAGTTGCTGGGGGACGCTTGCCAAGTCGAGCCCATACATATGCTTATGCCGGTAGGTATGTGACAGGGGAGCTCCTCATGACCGCGATACATAGTGTCTGGGTAGATCTTCTGCTCATTGAGCTTGGAATAGCATATTCGTATAGTCTTAGGCGCGGAGTAGAAGAGGCTACTCAAGGCTAGGAGGTGATGGAGGGAGGACATCGACAGAAAGTCAGAAACACGGCCAATCAGCTCGTAAGCGCACAGAGCATAGCGCACACTCACACACCGCTTCCGCGACCATTTCCATCCCATCCACAAAACCTCGCAACACTTGGACGGGAGGGTGCTCTTGCAGCACTGCAGCAGCAGGAAAGTGAGGGGGCAAGACAGCAGGGAGGAGCTTTGTCCGCCCTGAGCCCCTTTGACGTCTTTTTCCGGAGTGTGATCATTCTTTGCATCTGAAGCAAAGACCAGTTATCCTTGATGTGTCAAGATCCATGGGGCAAACGCAACGAACGGGTCCCCTGGGGTGGAAGGTTGATAACGTTGTTTCCTCCCACCTCGCTTGTGATGCATCTCCAACGTCGTCTCCACTACCACCGAACTTCGAACATCTAACAAAGACAAGGGGTTGTTGGATTCTCTTTCCAACGCTCGTTCTCGGTAATTCTTCGAGTTACGTGCGCGCTCGCTGCGACGACTTGGCGACCTTGGCCCTTGCCTCCCCAGGTACCGAAAAACTACGTCGATTCGCTCGTGATAGACGACCATAGCTATATGGAGCTGTGAAAAGCCGAGGGCAGAAAAAGGAAAGCAGCTGATACTTCGTTTCGGACTTTCGATATGCGACTATCAACATCGTCAGCGGCCTCCTCGGTCTGCTATGGATCACATTTGCTCTGTCAATTGTCGGCGCCGTAGCAACAGCTGGGGAAGAGTATTTCGCTGGAGAACACGTGCATTTGATTGCGAGGCAACAGCTGCCTGATCTGAGCAATATATCAACATGTGGTGTAAGTTCGATTTGGAGTTGGGAGCCTCCTTTCGCTCGGTTGCTCTTCCGAAATGGAACCCACTTTGGCTAACACTCTGGTGCCCAGTTGAACTGCCTCGTACAGGGTATCGCAGGGGTCGGGTGCGACCTCACGAACACAACTTGCTCCTGTGCGAGCACCGGTCTGGGTCAGCTCGTCGGACCTTGCTTGATTGCAAACTGCACCATGCAAGACTCCCTGGGTGAGTACTTCCAGAGTCGTGATGATGGTGTAGAAAGATGGGAAGACTGACGAGGCAACAAGATGTCGCGAAACTGCAACAAACGCAGTGCAATCTCCCTCACGAATCCGATACCGGCAAAATTCTTGCCATTCTAATCACCGTCTATGTCACGGCTGTCATTGCGATTGTCTTGCGGCTTCTTGCCAAAAACATGGCAAAGACGTGGAGTCTCGACGATGCGTTAATTATTGCGGCGATTGTAATTGCGATTGCCCCTGTATCTGCAATTCTGTTGAGTAAGTTTCTTTTGTCTTGCGACCGGCTTGGATGCGTGACTGACTATGAACAGTGTCAAGCTTAGGATTTGGGAAGCACCTTTACGATCTTAAACCGGGTGGCTTACTGCAGATTCTGCGACTCCGTACGTATATCCCATTCATACTCAAGCCATCTTCCCTAATCCTTTTGCAGTGTACGCCGCCGAGATTGTGTACGTCTTTGTGCTCTTATTCGCAAAGCTATCCCTCGTCGTCTTCTATCTACGAATCTTCACCGTACCGAAGTTCCGCATCGCTGCATACACCCTGATCGGGTTCCTTATCGTCGGCCAGGTGGTTATCGGCTTTCTTACAATTTTCTCGTGTCACCCGATCGAGTTATTCTGGAACAAGGACATTCACACAGGCGCCTGCCTCGACGTCAACCAACGCCTGCGCAAACTCTGCTCTGGCTATCATCCACCTTCTTATCCTCGCCCTCCCGATTGCGATGCTTCCAGGCCTTCAAATGAATCGGAACAAGAAGGTTTCGGTTGCCATGGTATTTCTTCTCGGATCTGTCGGCTTCGTTTCGACCATTATCCGTCTTCAGGTTCTCGCAGTGTTTGGAAACTCCATCGACCCGACGTGGGACTATGCGCCCGTTGTGTGGTGGACGACAATCGAACTAGGTGTCGTCGTGGTGTGCGCCTGTGCGCCCATGATCCGCAACTTGGTCGAGAAGAAGTTCCCCGGCTTTGCGCTCTTCGCGAGGTGGACCACCCCGAAGCCATCCAAGGGCAGCAGTCCGTCCTCGAACGCCAGCGTGGACAAGCCGGCGAAGGCTGCTGGGCGATATCAGAAGTTCGGGCGCAGTAACAGCCCGCCTCAATTTAGTGACAATTACGTTCGCGATTACATCACTAGTCCCAAAGGCCCTCCAGTACCCCCCAAGGACGATCTGCCGCCATCTCGTAGGTACCGGGACATGTACGCCTACGGTGGATCCAAGCCGAAGGTGCTTGAGCCCTCGTCGCCATCCCCTCAGCCGTACGACCTCTCGTGGAGGTCCATGAACCCTTACGGAATTCCAAAAGATGACCTGGAATCAGGTATTGGAAAGACGAACTATAACCTTGATATTGAGATGCTGGAAAGGAAAGGGAGAGATGTGGTAGTGGCACAAAAGGAGCTTTGCTCTCTCTGCGGGAGGGAAAGCTGCAGTCACATGTAACAAAGCTATTTTTCGTCCGTTTTATAGATATCCATTTGCTTAGATACTAAATTGTCGCTCGATTGCCTTAACAATCATTCCTCGTTCTCGTTGTTCCGCCCGGTGATGCTTCCGGAAGGACCCATATTTCAGCCGGGCGTGGTCCCGGAGCGGCCCGGAACGGTCCGATCATGTCAATAAATTTTCAGCTGGTCAGCCACCTTAGTCGCGTGCAGCCCAAGTAAGCCATAAGACTCAAAGATACGGACCGCATCCATCGTAATCTTCTTATCACGGACAGATTGATGATTGCAACCTTAGCAGATAGGGCCCATGGCTTTCCGCCTCAATTCCTATCTGCTTGCTGAAGACTTCACTACCCCGGCCTCCGTTCTCTTAAAGCCCAACTAATGTCGCAGAAAATGCACGATACGAGTACTGCATAGCCTTACTACAGACAGCTCGTGGGAAAGTCTACATCGTTCGTCTGCTTTGACATCGACACACAAACTATGCACAAGCATTGACCGAGTTTCGCCACCTCCCGCAGCTGCTTTGCACCTCCAACTCGCTATTCCGAATCAGGAGCTCTCCGAAGGTTCAACTGTCCCAATCTGGATACAAGCCCGCGTCGCAGCTTCGCCTCACAGCTCTTTTGCGCGACACGATGCGCGCATTCTCACTCTCGTTGAGCCTGTTCAAGGCAACGCTCGGTCTTGTAGCCCTGTCACTGGTCGCCTCGGTCGTGGGACATGGCGATGGTGATCTTCAACGTTACATGGCCTTGGAAACCTGCCCGCCGCTGAAGATTGTCAACGGGGTCAACTTCACCACGCGGGCGTACTGGATGCGCCAGGCCAACCTGGCCCTACCCAACCCATGCCCGTTCGCGGCCTTTGGCTCAGTGATTGTTAACCACACTACGGGCGGCTTGGGGGAGCTGGTCTGCACCGGCGCGAACAACAATGCTGGCACAGGCAACCCGACCCTGCATGGTATGAATCTCACCTCACACAACCCAACAAAGCTTTTCTCTGTAGGGGTGGTTTGCTGATCATGAAGCAGGGGAGATGGCGGCCATCGACAACTGCTCGGCAATCTTTGTAGATCCCCAGGGTCCATACCGGATGACGCCGGCCCAGGCCCTGGCCGCCTTTGCCAACCTGACCATCTACACCAACGCCGAGAGCTGCCCCATGTGCGCGTCGGCGGTGCGCTGGGCAGGCTTCAGGGAATACGTCTTTGGCACGAGCATCGAGACCCTCACGGAGGAGGGATGGGGCCAGATCCAAATCACGTCCAGGGACGTCTTCCGGCAGTCCTCAGGCTTACCCCGCCGAACAAGGTTGCTTGGTCCGGTCTTGACGAACGAGACGGACCCTTCTTTAGTTGGCAGTTTAATGCGGGCGCCCTTGCCCGCAGGGCTGTTCTCGGGGCGGAAGTGCAGGCGGTTGCGTTCCTGCATGATGGGGCCGCTCGAGGTGTACTCGGATTGGGTTGAACAAGGTTGCGGTTCTGCTCTCGGACCCTCCAACTGAAGCAACTTTCGCCGGGTTTTCTGTAAGAGGGGTTTCTAGTCCGTTGGCTTCATCACATTCATCATGGACAGCATTTGGGTGTCGCTTGCTCGAAGCGATTTCCTTTCGTTCTCAACATGAGAACTCCGAGCCGAGCTCATCTGCCGAGATTGTCAGACAAGGAAACACAACACCATACTCCCATTCGAAAACCTGTGATACAAAAGCATCATTGAAAGATGATTAAACTCAGCATAACGTTTCCAGCTGCACAAATAATGATGATGGAACATGAGATAACTGGGTAGGACACGAGATGTCTGCGTGAGCAAAAATCAAAAGAAACTCGCTCCCACACATGAACGTCCTGAGTCGTACGGCCGTGTGATCACGATGATATAAATGACCCCCACCTGATTTGAACAGATAACCTTTCGATAACATCCCGAGAAGTCTCAAGCTGGAGTCGAACGCGCTACCGTTGCGCCAGAGGGCCGATGAAGATGTTATCGATTATCGTGAGCTCAAGTGGGCAGTTAGCGTGGGCCTCGTCTATCCAGGCGAGGGCTAGACCCGCTCTATCTTGTCGTTATGGGGCAGAATCTTTGGCAATGGTGGGGCTCATCTGCGACTTGCTTCACAGAGCGAGGCAGTATCTTCACAGTGACCTGTCTGTGGTGTTGTTGTTGATAATGAGATCCAATACGTTTGCGTCGGCTACAGGTAGTTGCATTCATGTAGGCAACAAATATTGATTTCGAAAACTTGCAGAGACAGCGAGACCGAGTTTCCGTTTTGTGAGAGAGGCTGTAATATGCGATTCAGATGGTTTGTGGGAAGACTACAACGATACGATAAGTCGGGCAATGTTTTTCGTCTTGAGAAACTCGGAGTACCTAGCCTTCGCAGGTGGACCCAAGAGAGCCTATGTGCCCAGATGAAGGGAAAATATCTCACGTGGAAACCTCAGTTGTTGGGCTTCCTCCATCCATGAGCACATGACTGACGCGTGTTTATTCCATGGCTTATTCTCCAGCTCTATCTATCTTGCGCTCCACATTACTGAGCACAAATCACCCCAGTCAGTTCTTTGATCTACGAAGATGGAAAACACAGGCTGCCCTTCTAACATCCTCGTCTCCATTCAGGAGCTTAACACCACCGGTCTATCCTCAACCCGCCTACTCATACCAAACGAAATCTTCGTCTTCGTAACCCCACGCTTGCTGCCAATCTCGCGCAACTTGATCATATCACCGTCCATTGCAGTTTGGAAAAATGTCTGCGTCTCGTTTATGTTAGCTGCAAGACACACCATGGATTCGCGCCACCGCCGGTAAAACCACAAGCAACGATAAAGTTCTGGTCAGCCGCGCCAGACGTCCGGTACGAACATATCCGTCAAATGTCTGGTCCCTGAGTGATGAACATGCGTCGGGACGAGCTCCATGCCGTCGGGATGGGCTTTGACAATGCACCCCTGGCGGCGTGGGCGGGAAGCAAAAGGCATTGCGGTGGACGGAGTTCATGTTCCCGACGAGCGTCTCTGCCACGTCTGGCTCGAAACCTAACCTAACCCTAACCTAACCTAACCCTAACCCTAACCTAACCCTACAACTAACCCTAACCCTAACCCTAACCCTAAGGTACTAAAGTATCTAAATTTAGCAAAATATTTTTTTATTAATTTAGTTTATTATAGCTATACTAAATCGCACTTAGTTTATCGTTTTTATTAAAGTTTTAAAATAAGGACCTAAAAACTTTTTTAAATTTATAAAAACTAAAATATATATTACGTATTTTAATAAAATACTTATTAAGAATTTTTTATTAAAGTATTTTTTAAATTAATTTAAACTATTTAAGGGCTCGTTTTTAAAACTAATAACGTATATAACTTTCTTAGTTCTATTAATAAAATCTCTATAATAAAAGTTCTAATAATTTTTAACCTAAATTAAAAATCCTTTAAGAGTTCTTAGGGTACTATTATAAGTAATAAGTATATTAAGCTTAAGCTTCTATTATTTTCTATAAAAGGTGTAATAATAATATTAATAGCTCCTAGAACGTATTAATTTATCTAGTTAAATATTTAGTTTTTTAGTTTTAGTTTCTAAATAGCTTATAGCTTCGTTAAGTATAGCTTATATTTAGGTAATATTTTCGTTATTCTTTTTAAAATATCTCTATATAGTAATATAAATCTTTAGAATAAAGTCGATTTTTTTATCTAAGTTTTTAATATTCTTCATTTCTTTATCTAAAGTTTTAAGAGGATAGGTCCTTTCTTTTAAAATTAGTTAAAAAGCGGATAAAGTTATTTTAAAAATATTATTTTTATTATTTAATTAGTTTTTATAAAATAAACTTACTAAATAAGAGTAATTAAAGTATTATAACTAGCTAGTTATAATAAGTATATTAATAAAAGTTAAGGTTATAATAATTAAATAAATAGTATTATAGTTATAGATAGTTTCCTAAAGCTATATTTATAAATCGTAAAATAAGTAAGGTTTTAATAATTAATTATAGTTTTATTAAAGGGGTTCTTAGTAAAAATAACTAAAAACGATTAAAAATCTAATATTAAGTTAATTACTAAAAAGCTATAGAGTCTATCCTTAAGCCCGGCTCGAGTTTATATTATATATAAGTTTTATTTTTAAATATATCTTTTATAATATTACTATTTATAATTATCTAACCGTTTATTAAATAGTTATTTATCTTATTTATATATAATCGTTTATCTTACTTTTTATAAGTATCCGTTTTTATTTTATTATACGATTATAGTTATATAATTTATTTATAGTTTTTTTATCCTGAGAGGAGTTACCCTAAGTTCATACTCCTATATATATAGTGTAGTAGTTACTATAAGTTCTATAGGGCAGGCCCTGGCCTTATTATACGTATTAGGTCGTAATACTTTTATTTATATATTTATTTAATAGCTCCCGTATTCTAAATATATAGGTCCCGTATTATAAAAAGATAGGCTCTATATTTTAAATATATAGAGTTCTTTATTTTTTATTATTATATAACTTATTTTATAGTTCTTTTATTCTAAGAGGAGTTATTCTAAGTTTATACTTTTATATATATAGTATAGTAGCTGCTATAGGCCCTGTGGGGCAGGCCCTAGCTTTATTATGTGTATTAGGTTATAATAATTTATTATAATTCTTTAGTCGCTTTATTATAATTTAATTATTTAAATAAAATAAAATATAAATTTTTATTAATAAAATATTATATAACTACTGTAATAAAGTAAGTTTTTATATTTAAAAAATATTTTATTTTAAAAAAGTTTTTATATATATAAAGAAATTATAGTTTTAATTATAAGACTATAGAGTTTTAAAAAAAGTTTTTAAAATAGAAAAATATATTACTTTTTTTTTTTTAAAAAAAAAAAATAACAATTTTAAATATTTATTTAAAGAAATTACTTTTTTTAAAAAAATAAAAGTTAGTTTTTCTGAAAATTCCTTAAACTTAAACGGATTTTGCCTACTTGATTACACTATTGTTCTTGGAGACTATTGTAACCTGATTGTTATAAAGTTCGGAATTTCCATAGATGACTTCTTATTCCTCAACCCCGCGATTAACAAGAACTGTACAAACTTGTACGCCGAGGAGTCGTACTGCGTGCAGCCTGTCGGAGATTGTAAGTTGATCCTTATTCACAAGCCTCTGTATTCTGTGTACGTCCTAAACCGAAGTCTCTAGTAAACACCTACATCGGAAAGCCCGGGCACATCACTTTCGCAATCACCATGACGGGAACCGTCGAGGACTCTGCAACAACCCTACCTGACAATGTCTGGACGGCTCCGACTCCCACGACGACCCTTCTTCCTGTCGCTACCGGAACAAGGAAGGATTGCTATCACTATCTAACGGGAGATGACTGGCAAAAAGACATGACCGGAATGTACTTGGCTTCCAACTGCGCTCTTGCCGCCGAGGTCTTTGATGTTACTCTAGAAGACCTCGAGGTCTGGAACCCGAGTATGTCTTATTAATACTTGACCATTGTTAAAGCGCAGTCGTCGCTAATCACATTTCTCGGTAGTCCTCGGAAACGCATCTGATGCCAGATGCTCATTTGAGAGCGGCTTCCGCTATTGTGCGAAATGGTACACTGGGTCGAAGAAATTCACAGACCCGGATCCGCTGGACTCAAGCTTACCGGCTAGGGTGGGTTAATATTCTCAGGTCCCTACGAATTTATATGCACAATACTAATTTTCTATCCAGGATGGAATGACAGAAAACTGCACGCAAATTGTTGAGGTAGACGCCAACGGTAGTCCATCATGTTCGGAGATATTGAGTGAATGGTCTCTGACCATCGCTCAATTCTACGACTGGAACCCAAGCGTAGGTCCAGAGTGCGGTGGTATGTGGGCAGGTAAGAGATCCAACAAGCTTTGAAGCCCAGAAACAGTGCTATATCGAAAAATTAGGGAAACTAATGCTTATACAGGGTACTACTACTGCATTAGAACCTCGGATTTCGTGGAACCGTCAGCGACAGCAACCATTGTGACTTCAACGTCAGCTGTGGCTTCGTCAACCGCAGGCCCAACACCTCCCGCAGCAACGCACGAAGGCCAGCCATCTAATTGCAACAAGTGGCACGTGGTCACTGGTAAGTCAATCACTTCTGACGAATTGAATTCATTCTTACTCAGTCTTGGCAGGCGGCGATTGCTCCACGGTTGAGGCGGAGTACGGTCTCACGCATGCCCAGTTCCTGGCGCTCAACCCTGCTGTATCAGAGGACTGTCTCACAAACTTCTGGGGTGGTTACGCGTACTGTGTCGGCACGAGCGGCAGCGCGACTACCACCGGCGGCTCGGGGATAACCTCCACCTCAGCTCCATTATCCACTCCGACCCCCACCAACGGCCCCGTAGCGGCTCCGTCGCCGAACCAGGCGGGCAACGCGATCGCAACGTGCAATGAGTATGCCCAAGCTCCGTCAAGAGACTGGTGTTCGGCCTTCATCGAGAGGTACGGTCTTGCGGCTGCAGACTTTTACAGTTGGAATACGGTACTAGGGACCGACGGCGCAAACTGTGGTACCAGCTTCTGGGGGACTTATTGGTACTGCATTGGTGTGGCGGCGTAAGATCTTAGATCTTAGCCCCAGAGTGTTCTAACTACTTTACCAATTGTTGCCTATTGGAACCATATCTATCACGAAGGCTTCATATAATGTGACCAAGAAGTCGCGAAAGGCTAAGTGATAAGTACTTCCCGTGGACTATAATTGCTTTCAGGCCAGATTCCTGCGGTGTATTATGAACATCAACCTCACAAGGCTATGGGCATGTGACTCCGTCATGGGAAACGTCAAAACGCTCTACTAAATTTCTTGCCGGTTCAGAATTCTCCGCTTTTCTCTAATACATTGACTTTGACAATCCTCAACTTGATCAAGTGGGCACGGCTCGAACATGAGTACTGACTGAGCCTAGTGCCTCTACCGCATCAAGAGATGATTCATAGGCACCTTTGTCAAACCCCTATGTCTAGCATTGGAATACCTTACTGTTTACGAGTCTATCTTCTTTCGACGGAGTGGTACACATTTCTTTCTTATATTTACTATCATAATTACTACAGTAGTGTATGCCAGTGGAGGACGTTATATGAACATATTAGTGAACCATAGTCTGGAGTAATATCAATTCTGATGTTCTCGCTTGCTCCTTGCTCTGGATGCTTGATCTCCTTTTACTCTGTTATACCCTGAGCCCTCCCGGGCATCGATTATCTTCGTTGCACGTGACTGAAACAGCTCTCAACTAGACCTGTCATTAAAAGGGATCATCCAAGGCACGGTAAGATGTATTGCCAAGATTGTTCGCATGATCCACTGTGTCTTGTGTTCCCCACACGCCCACCAGAGTAGCAAGCACATTAATGCTGTAGCACAGAAGGTCCAAAGCTGGTAGTGAGGGGGCGGAGCATCATCCCACGAAGAAGGAAGAACTTCGTGATTCTTAGGTCAGCACTAGGCAGTTTCCAGCAGTGATCAAGTCTCGAGGCCAGACGTTCCGTCTTCGCGGGTATAACAGGCAATTGCGCCCCCTCATTTGGTCTTGTTGGGCAGAACCTCTTCAAGTTCTTGCCGAAACCTCCAGTCACCTGCGCTTCACAATGACTACCCAGATCCCCTCCATCTACAAAGCCGTCTTCCTATACTGGGACCCACCATGCGCGCTCTGGGGCGCGTTCATGTCCTTCTTCACGCGCGACTGGATGCTTGACCAATTCTTCCTTGAATCCCATACCGGAACGCGCGATGCAGCACACGACATGCTTCTCTACCAGGGTGGCGGGGCCCTGGTCGGGTGTGCCATCCTCAATGGCATGCTCCTACGATACACTCAAGACATTGGAGTATGGAAGATCGCGCAAGCCGCTATTCTAGCGATCGATCTATCCCTTCTTGCGGGTACCTACGAGGTGTTTGGGAAACAAGGCCGACTCTCGCCTACGACGTGGCAGGTTGGTGACTGGGTTGGGGTGATCATCACGATTGGAGTGACGGTAGCGAGGATCTCGTTCCTGGCCGAACTTGGCTTCAGGAAACAGAAAACGAAGTAATGAATACGAGTGTGATCGTTCAGGCCGAATAACGTGCCTCTTGGTGGCTTATCGGAATTGTGCGGATTGATTTGGCATTAGAAATTCGTGGAATGAAGAAGGTTTATACTTTATTAGGGGTTGGTCATTAGATAGTAACGGCGTATGGCGGCTCATGCAATTGCATCAAACGCATCTAGAGAAGTCTTAGATGTCTTAGTGTGATGCACTTAACGTCACTTGTTGAGTTCGACGGTATATACCAATATAAACATTATCTACCTATTCTGGGTCCTCAGATACCTAAGAAAGTTCTCGTATCGTCAGAATGTAAATGGTGTCTTGAGAAAAAGCCGAGATAGTCCAAACTAAAACCGACTTTTAGTAAATACTTCTCAATCAGTCTGACCTCGCGGTACCTTAGCCATGGCAAGCCATACTGGCGCACGGCAAGACATGGATGGATCAGTATATGACACAATATTAGAAACGTTTCTTTGTTCAGTTATTCTTGATACTCTCAGCCATCACTGCTTTCCACCGCTGTATCACTGCACGCAAGTTCCCTCAAAGTTATGCCTCGGTGGATCGATGGTGGTCGTATCTGAGTACAGCATTAAGAAGAACCTGTGCTCCGTTACCGCAGTCCGTCGGCGAGCAATACTCGGTCGGGTTGTGAGTTATGCCCTCTCTGCATGGAACAAATATCATCGCCGTCGGCACCCTGGTAGAGGTGTGCACACTGTCGTGTCCAGCGCCACTATACATCCTCCTCGTCAGTGATGATGCCTGTTCTCCGAACAGCGACTCGCTCCCCTTCTCTATGCATTCGATACAGTCCTTGTCAAAGTTGGCAACCTTAGCATCTGAGTCGACCTTCCAAGAGACGCTGCAACCACGACCACGAGTGCATCCCGCAGTGACAGTTCCGACGCTTTCGCCCTTGGCGATGCTTTCAAAATCCCTTCGAAGAATCTCTTCCATTTCGTCAATTTTTCTATTCTCACTGGATCGGAGGTCTAGGGAGAAAGTGACAACCCCAGGAACGGTATTCGTGCTTCCGGGCTCCAGGGAGAGGAGACCAGTAGATGCCAACGACTTGAACTCGGTAGCGACTTGATGAGACCGTAGAATCATTTGCGCACTGGTCAGAAGAGCATCGGATCGGTTCTCAAAGTTAGTGGCTCCGGTGTGGCTGTCTCGGCCCCCGACGGTGATGGTAAACCATTTGCTGGCCTGAACTCCCTGGACAACACCGATGCATTGGTTGGATGCCTCAAGAATGGGCCCTTGCTCTGAACAACTCTGTCAGCATGTGGTCACATTCCGCGAAACACTAGATTGCATACCGATATGAAGCTCAAAATGAGCCGCCATGGGCGTCGCTGTGTAGTGTGCAGGTATCCCGCCTAGGTATCCTATCCTCTCTAGCTCAGACCTGACTGTGACGTTTGCATCTTCGATGTCAGCGATCCGATGTGTGCTGTTGACATCCGTCACACCAGCCCACACTGCAGAAGCCATCATGCACTGAGGAAATCTTGCACCCTCCTCGCTGCTTGTCGTAAGCAGTCATATCATGGGATGTCCTCCAATTACAGGCAGCACTTACTTGGTCCAGTCAACAACACCAATAGGGTACTCGGTTTCGATTCCAGACTCATGTAGAGCTCTCAGGGCTGCAACTCCTGCGAGAACGCCAAGGATACCGTCGTATCTACCGCCGGCTGGTTGCGTGTCCAGGTGAGAGCCCATGAACGTAGGGTGACCTTCTCTTCTGCCGGGCCGGATGGCAAAAATATTGCCCATTGCATCCACCTGCACTTTGCAACCATACTTCTTGACCTCTTGGATAAACCAACCTCGTACCATTTTATCTGAATCACTCAACGCTAGCCGAGCCATGCCAGTTTCGGTTGGGGCGCTATCTCATCGTCAGCTTTTGTGGCTCACTTCAAAGCGAGAGAACATGGCGAAGGCATACTCTCCCCATCTCTGTCCTTCGCCCCATTGAGCCGTGAGATGTATGTCATCCATCAGCCGTTGCCTATCTATGGGTACTGTGAGTACAGGGCTGATTGGCGACAGGATTCGGGTAGACGTGGTCAAGGTCGCCGTCTTCGACATGTTTGCGGTGCGATTGGAATTACAAGGTCGCTTTTTCTTAAGTTTCGCTTGCAAAACTTGGAGAGAAGATGCTAGTCGGATGGCTTTTGGAACGTGAACAGAATGATGCCAATTTTCCCCTCGATCTCAGTCAACTCAAGTACACACACGGCTCGATGTTCTAGCAAGTATGGGCATTAATAGTTGGCTCCTAAGCGTACTCTATCGGGGTCCCGTACCCACAAAATGTTCGGCGAATTCGTCTCCACCACGATCTATAAACATATTCGGCGGATTCTAGCTCCACAGGTTCGGCGAAAACGGAGCCTAACTGGTTAATTGCTTCTTTGCCGGTTCCGAACACCCGCTTATCAATGGCTAAGATAACAACCTAAATCTGTTATCAAGACTTATTGTTGAGCTGAGCCGGTGACACTTATCAACTGAGACGGGTCATCTCGATGAGCGCTCTCCCGATATCATGGTCAGACTCATCAGCTATGCTGTCCTCAAAAAGGGCGGCGGAGTCTCAACTCGAACATCATCATCAAATCCATTTAGTTTCCCCTCCCTCATCTCCCAGACAATATGACCATGGAATACCCCAAAGAAGCCATGATTAACTCGGACATTGTTCCGAGCAACAACAACGACTCGCCACATTCAGCCACGGGTGAAAGCTCAATGTTGATCGATCCGGTCCTAGAGAAATGTGCTATCTCAAAATTCGACAAGTACATGATGCCGCAAATGGCGTTGCTCATGCTCATTGCATATCTTGACCGAACTAATATTGGTATGTGAGAATCCCATCGTATTCAGCATTGTGGCCGTTTGCATTGACACGGGCTTTCGACAGGAAACGCTCGAGTCTTTGGTTTTGAACAAGACCTGGGGCTCGTTGGAACACAGTTTAATGACCTGTCAACCTTGTTCTATCCGACCTACGTCCTGTTTGAAATTCCCTGGGTTATGGCGGTCAAGAAATGGGGGGCTAACGCAGTCCTTGCTGTCGCTATGATCGGTTGGAGTGTCGTCACTATTGGAACTGGCTTCATCCACAACTATTACCAAGGTATCGCGGTCCGCCTTCTCCTCGGAGTTTTCGAGTCGGGCCTCTTCCCCTGTCTTGCTTTCCTGATTTCGACCGTCTACTCCCGGACCCAGCAAGCCAAGCGTATTGCCGTTCTCTACGGTGCCATTGCCCTCTCAGGTGCTTTTGGTGGCCTCATTGCCTACGGCATTCAGACAATGGGTTCCAAGGCCGGCCTTGAGGCCTGGCGCTGGCTGTTCATCATCGAGGGTTGTATCTCCATCGTTATCGGCCTGGCTCTCTGGGTCACGCTACCGTTTGACTCTGAGAAGGCATGGTTTCTCAACGAAGAGGAGCGCTACGTCATGAGTCTGCGTGTCAAACGGGACGTCGCCTACAAGGGTGAGAGAAAGTTCGAGTGGAAGTATGCCAAGATGGCTTTTACGGAGCCCATTATATACATTGCCGCCATCGGCATGTTCTGCTCGTCCGTTCCGCTATTCGGCTTCACAACCTTTCTCCCTACTCTCATCGTTGGTTTTGGGTATGTCACTCTCTTCCTTTACATAGTGAAAGTATGCCTCTCACATGTAGTAGATATACCTCCCTTCAGGCGAACTATCTCTCCATCCCAGTCTACGTCTTTGCCTGCCTATTTCTGTGCCTCGTCGCTTGGCTCTCCGACAAACTCAACAAGCGCGGCGTCATCGCCATGGTCGTTCCGATTCCTGTCCTTATTGGCTATGCGATCACCGTCGGTACTGGCAACCACGGCGCAGACCTTTTCGCAATGTTCCTCGTTGCTGCTGGTGAGTTCAATCCAGATTCTACTGAAGCTATCCAACCCCTAAGATTTCATAGGTGTATACCCTTACAACACCCTTGTCGTCACTTGGGTAACAAACAATCTTCCGAATGACCACGTGCGCTCAATTGGTATTCCTCTGCTCATCTCCATCGCCAACGCCTCGGGAATTCCCTCCTCCCAGATTTATCCGAAGAAGGACTCGCCGCGCTATATTATGGGCAATGCAGTCTCGCTCGCCATGGAGGCCATTGCTTTAATTGCAGTCGGACTCATCTACCTCCTGGTCCGTAGGAGAAACGCAAGACAGATTGGAAGTGTAACCGGAGACCTGCGGCTCGCGGTATAACTGTAATAATTCCTCAGTCACTAGTATTGCTGTGCCACAGGAGAACAGCTGTAGATGTCCGACACAACCTGATACATAGACATTCTAAAAAGAGCTTGCCAAGAGCGTTCAGGACTTGCTTGTATTCTTGTTGACCCATAGTTACCGCTGAAATTTGCAGTGGAGGCCGTCCTCGGAGCCGTTTTGTAGAACCCTTTCATCGGCCATGCCCAGGTAGGATAGTAATGTTCAGCAGCGTTTGTACAGTGGTTACTGGCCTTGATGGGCGCGGATGGTGAATGTTGATGATGTTATTTGCTTCTGTTCGTGGGAACGATGTCCAGACGTTTGGAGAACCACCCAGTGAATAGCGAGGATATGGCACTGCAAAGTCGACTTTATGTCGAATCTTTGATTACTTGTGCCACATGTCTGTTGATCCTAAAGATCTTGTTCATGTTTGACCAGTACATCGCATCCAACCGAAGGATCCCAAGGCTCATGTCCTCGAAGCTTTGAGACTGGTGTCGTAATATTTGCCGCCACTTGTCGATCAGAGTTTTGCACGTCTTTGCGTGCTTTACGCTCGGTGACTGGACAAAGAGTAAGGCAAGAAAGCTTGAGGTTATCGCCCAGCCAACTCGAGACCCTAGATTGATCCACAAATTAGACATGTACCCATAATTGTGTGCTTTCCTGCACAAACACGAGCGTCACTTACACGCATACCAGAAGCCAGCAAAGTCCCAAGACATCAGCTCGACAGTGAAGGTGCTGACAATCCTCGCACAGTTTTCGGCAGCACATATGATCAGCTCTATCTCGTTTCGCAGGCCCTCGTCCGGTTCTTGTGCAGTAATGTTTGCATCCAAGTCATTGCGAACGTGCTCTGTCAGTGGAGCGGCATTCGAAACATCTTCCAGATCGATGGATCCCAGTGGCCGAAGTAAAGCTCGGTACAATAGAATTTCGAGAGTAAGGTAAGCGAATTTAAGGCAGGCTGCCGAGCTTGGTGCAGCGAAAGCCGTCCTCTCGGGGTCTACCTTTGGTGTCTTCAGATAGATAGGAAGACCGGCATACCACAGCTTGAGCTCTTCACGGAGAGGTTTGATTGCCCTTATGGAGCCAGCAAGGTCATCGGCGAGCTTTTCAGTAGCCCTTATCGTGCTGTGCGGTTTCTCTCAGCCCATGAAAGCATCAACCAACGGTCATCAGGGGACTTACTAAAGACAGCGGTAGATATTGTCGGCAATGATAGTCAACGTTGCGAGATGCTGTGATACCATACTCTCATCAGACTCGTTTATGGCATGTCGCAGCTTTTCCGCGGAATCGTTTGTTTCCGTGTCATCGCCAAGCTGAAGCAGCTCCTCAATCTCAAAATCAAGAAAAGTAAGCTCTGACACATTCCACTGGTCTGGTGCGATTACAGCGGGCCTTCCCAATAAAAGACTTCTCCACGTCGCCTCTGAGAATGTCATCCACCACAAGCGGCGTCGTAACCGTTTTTCCCACGGCGGTATTGACCATGATCTGCAGTCCAAATGCAGCCCGAGGCTCGTGGCTAAGCCAACAACAGAGGTGGTCATAGACCATGAGAAAGACGTATCCGCTGAGACATGCTGCACTCCTACTCGGGGCTTGTGAAGATACAGTAATGCGCCTGAGATGGTTGCTAGTTGCGGGGTATGTAGCGTAGTCTGGACCCCGTCATAGACCATTTGCCAGAGTCTTTGGGCGGGAGGTTTCTTGTAGACACTGGAGACACATAGTATGTCGTCATATGCAATGAAAGGGAGAGCAGAAGCGTATATGGCAGCCAGCAGATAGGTTGGCAATGAAGTATGTCTCGAGGATGCGGACTTGAAATGTCCACTAAGGGCAGTTACTATTTGTGACCGAGAAATGACGGGGAATGCTGGATACACGTATTGTACGAACCTGTCCAGTTAGGCTCATATTGTTTGGTCGTAAATGGGGCATGCTTACAATAGAACAAGTCTTTGTCCAACATCTTCATCCACTAAGTCGTTGAGTTCCTTTCTCACTGAGTCATGGTCATATAAATGATCGGTAGGCCCGAGACGTCTTAGCTCATCACTCAGCTCATTTGAGGTCAAAAGAAACTGTACTGGTACATTGTTTTGATCATGAGTTGAGCTGTGGTGTCCTGTAATCGAAGAATGGTCGCGACGCGAAGGGGTCCAGGGCTGTGTCCTTCGATATATCACTCGAAGAAAAGGAAACTCATCTGCGTCGTTATACAAGTAATGTCGGAGAAGGTAAGGGTCCGACTCTCCCGAGAGACCAAAGTACGCGCTTTGGAACCCGGGCCTCTGGTCGATGGTAAAAGTAGCATCGGTCGGATGAGATGACCGTGCACAACCGGCGTGTGGTTCCGTCAAGTATCTACCCCCAGTCTCGTGCGCGGAATTCGCGCTGATCAACAGGGCTTCTAATGTTGGCAGTGGAGCTGCTTGCTCGCGTGTCTCAAAATCATGCCGAAGGACTTGAGAATTCGGAAGCGAGATTTCGTCAAACGGCATCAGACCAGTGCCGACAGCAGTGCTCACAGGCTGTGTCTCATCTGGCGTAGGGCTGCTCCAGATCCGTTCATCGGTGAAGTCTCCATACATCGCGTCCGCGTCCACGGAGTATTGGCTGAAGCGGTTGTTCGCTTGGTCCTCAAAAGATCCCGGAACCATATCACTGACCAAACCTTCTGGCAGGACTGTTGAAGTGCCGAAGCCGACTCTGGTTTGTCCCATGTCATCCAAACCGTCGCCATCATTTGGGCTATCCCCGGATACAGAGGCGGTTCCCGACTCTTGAGTGAGATCATCGAGAAAGCTGCAGCGTTGGCCGCGTTTGCGGCACGATATACACGCTATGTCTTTTTCCGCACGGCGACATGAAGTCTTACGTGAACGACAGAGCATGCACGGCCGATTCCTCTTTGAACGATACGGCCGGCGTTGCAAGGTGTTGATTGTCGTCCGCCTGAGTGCGAAGTTTGGGTCCATGATGCATGCTTGAACGGTAAACGGGACATGTGTCGTTATGCTTAAGACGCGCCACTTCAGTCATTGCCTTATTGAGAACTTTGTGCCATTTCACTTGCCGCTTCTTTGATATATCAAATCGAAGGAGGTACTTTGTAACAAGTTATCGGATCAGGTGGCAAGCGAAATAAGGACGGCGATTGTGCTAATGGGGCGTGTACACTACCAGCACTAATAAGACTCCACAGATAGGCGAATTCTTTTTCCGTAGCAGGCGTCAATCGGCCTATCAGTCATTCCAGTATGTAATCATGTCTACTAAGGTAAGCCACAAGACGCGCCCCCTCACAATTGTAGATGCAATGATGACATGCGAATCTCTTGGGAACACCTTAAGCGTGAATCAATAGACCCGAATCCTGGGAATGTACAAAGATGACTTCAAAGCTGGCACTTGTCATATTCCCCCTATGAAGCTTCCCTAGAGGTGTAGAATGGAAGAAAAACTCGAGACGCAACTTCGAATGCTCACTAAGTACGTTTAGCAATCAGTCTGTTCGACGTGATTGAGGCTTCGTGCAGCACTTTGCGTTCAATAACATCGAGCAACTAGAGGTCTTGGTAGTTACCTGTCAAAGTTATACATGATATATGAATCGCCCAACTTGTCATATCGTTCGGTCCCTATAGCGCGGTGCCAGATCTTGAGATGTTCGCGGCCTTTCTGAGTATGATCATTCACGAAGCCGCAAACGAGACTAACGAGCTAGGAGCGGAGACAGACGTTATCAAAAAGGATAAAGAACTCATGCCGTGCGCCTCGCTGCATGTAGCGCCGGTCACTGCCACTCCTTTCGTCCGTCCGTCTCAATAAGTATTATGTCCTCTTCCTGGACCCAAGCTCTGAAGCGATCAGACGCTACAGGTCACTGACGGAATGTCCTTCGAGGGCGGGTTCAACCACAAAGACAACGTCCACGTTATTGAGGGTTTCCGGGGCATCGGACCGGAGAACACATTTGCGCAGGCTATTCGCGAGATGTTCCTAAACTTTCCTCAGGGCTGGTGCGAGAAGTTGTGATGAGTTGTGCGGAAGACCCTGGCTTTTGATTGAACTACCTTACTTGAAAAGCTCGGGGTCTCGGACGCGGTGACGTGAATCCGAGCCCAATGCGAGGGGACATTTCCCCATGTTTTCGCAACTCCAAAGTTGTGGGTATTGCAACTCTAAGACTTTGCTGATTGGTCCTAATGACGATCATGTGGAGACGAGCTGTCTTCAGGGCTGATTGCAGCTGGTGACAATTCGACCAGGCCCCACCAGACAGTAACTCTTCTCCGCCACATCGCTCGACCTCTCGGAATAGAGGTTTCCCATCACCTGTGCAACTAAGAGGACGCGTAATGTTACGGAGGAAACAAAGGGTGTTGTCTTTCTCACTGAATTTGATCGCCATCTTACCTGTTCCGGCAGCATCCGAATAATCATCGGTACCAATATGGAAATTATTTGGCAGGCCTCGGCGAAACAGAACGCTAAACGCTCATCCCAAGATAAGTCCATACTCTATTTCTCACGTCCGAGTCCCATCCGCAAAACCCCTCCCAACTAACTCAAGCCTTTCACCCTGTCAAGGCTGTCGCGCACGAAAGAAACGGTGTTATCATGTTGGTGTCACCGAAAGACCATACGCTGCCAGACGCGGCGACAGGTCAACCACAGACCCAGTCGATCACGCATCGAATACTCGGGACTCAAGTCCGAGCCCGAGCCGTGTCAGTCTGTACAACCCAGAATCCGTCTTGGCGGATCTTTCTATGGGTTCGACAAGGGCGAGACTTGCAGAGAAGGCCGGCACTTGTCGAGTACACCCGCGCCACCGGGGAAAAGAATCAGGTACATCTGAAGAAAGCATTTCCCTAGAGGAGAGATCTCTCCGCCAGCGCAATTGGTACGATCGCCACCGTCTCAAGTCCAGGCGGATTGAAATCTCAGACAACCAACGACGGTATCTTGAAGAAGAGGGGGCATTCCTCGAATTACCAAAGTCGACGACAGACATTCTTCTGTCAATTTACAACATGCTCCTAGATGATCTCATTCCAGTGGTAGATGGAGCTGCAATATTCCGGGACTACAGCAATGGGCAGGCATCGGTGTTCCTCCTCAGAGCAGTATCCCTCGTTGCCTGTAAATTTAGACAGGCAGCCCCATTTCTGAGAATCCGTGAAGATGGCGCCATCATGGATCAGAGACACTTTGCTTCTGAATTGCTCAAAGGTCTCGATGCCTCTGTCAAGGCAGATCTCGAGCCCGACCGAATCACCAAAGTTCAAATCTTAGCCTTGATGCACCTACACAACGACGGTCTGAGTGGCTTGGATCGCTCATCGGGGTATCTTTCTCAGGCTATATCTGAAGCATGGGCAATATCACTACATGTGAAAGTTCCCGTCAATTCCGACCAGGAGCGCTGCGACTTTTTGTGGTGGACACTACGAAATTTTGATCGGCTGAACAAGCCCGTCATGGGCGCTGCTCCGTTCATGATTGATGATACAGACATTGGAGTTGCACGCATTGCTCCCCGAAAGGACCACTACCGATCTCAGCTGATGGCCATATCTCTTTCCCTTGGAGATTTGATGAAAACGGCAACTAGGATCTACAAAGCTAGCTCAACTGCAACGGATGATGACTCTAATGTATTTCCGACATTCTCTGAGGTGACCACTGAGATTTGCCTGGATGGATTCCAGAGATCCCACAGATGTAAGTAATTCTGGAGCCCAAAGTCATACGTTGTGCGTTTCTCTGATTGTGGTCCCTTAGTGTACTTGCAGATTTGGTACCATGTCGCCGCTATGCTCTCCTGTCGCTATAGCGGGCCGAAGAGCGTCCAGTATCAGCGACGTCTATCTTCTGCTGATAATGTACTCCGCATCGTCTGTCTTGAAGGGCCTGCGAATCTCCCGCCTCTTCCTCTTATACCTTATGCTATGTCAATGTCTACCACGGTGATCTATCGAGCTCTTAGGGATGGCGAGCGAGTACCAGAAGAAGCGCACAAAGATCTTGGGGCATGTTATGACAACCTCATCATCCTCAGTCAACTTTGGACCAGTGCGAAAGGAGTAGCCAAATTAGTGAGGCGTTTGCAACAATTTACCAGGCCCAGCGCCCCTCCCATTCGAACCACAGAGGGTGCCCCATGTACTTGCGACAACACACATCAACACGAAGACATTACTAGGAGCCCCATCAGCAACTTGAATAACCTACAGCGACCAACTCAGGGTATGACTGGAAGCTCGGTGTTACCTGTTTCGAGCCTGGTGCAGCCTAGTGAGGTTTTTCTACCGGAAAATTACGCAGATAATGATGACCAATCGGGTACACAAGCTGGTTCTTGGTTTGTTGACGGGCTATCTTACTCTCATTTCGACAGGGCCTTTTACGATTTCTTCGATTATGGTATGCCCAGCCTTTTTCGCGATTTGGCAACTTGGGATTTTCTCCAAACAGACGCAAACGACGATACGGAAGTTTCACCGTCGTAGAAATGGTACTAACTTATAGAACTCGCTATGTTTTGAGAAAAAGGACCATTCTTGTCGTTTCTTCTTTCGTAGTCTACTACCGCTCAATACAACCCTTGGACCTCGAAAACCATATTGCCAAACTCTAGAGCTGGCCAAGAACAAGTCCCTTTAGAACTGCATCCCGAGCAGCAGAGCATTGTATACCAATGTCTTGAACCTCTGGGTCTCAATCACAGCACCAAAACTAATTTCAATGTCAGCCCGAGAAAGGAGCGGATCACGAAGGGCTTGACTCACCCATGACATTTGATGCCCTCCATTAATCTATCAGCAAGCGCCCATAATCTCCGCAGCTCAATGCCACCAAAGTGAGGCTGGCTACGTATATACTCCCACGCTTGAGCTGGCGTCATCTCCCCGTCGAAGCAAACGTGGGGAGAGAGAGCCAGGATCCGTTCCAAGATATCTCGGGGTGCGCCTTGGTACGACGGAGGACCAGCACAACCCTTTTCGTTCGGTCGAGACGGGTCTGTATGTATCGATAGAGTTCGCGCCGATACTGTTAACATGTGACCCGTTGAGTCCTCAGGGTTCTTGGGGTTACCATGAATATGCTCCAGACAAGGACTTTCGAGCCTTTGAACGGAGTCAGCAAGTGTGCAACTTATGAAGATCAAAATTCCACACGACATCGATGCACGGTGGCATGGTCGTGGTCTCACCTTAGAACAAACTCCATACCTGCTGCGATCAAGTCAACCTCGCACATTCGGTTGTCTTCACAGTCATGCATGGTAACCGCTCTGTTAGTCTTCAACCACGGCAAGTCCGTTTCTTGATTTTCGGTGTATTGGCGACTCGAAAGGGCGTCTTTTGCCGTTTGAAGGTCATCGACAACATTGTCAGCCGCTGTATAGAATTCCGCGTGGGCTGTGCTTGTATCAGCCGCCCGACCGTCTTTTGATTTCATTTCTGGAGCTCTCGAATATTCGATGGCTCTCACTCCAGTCAGGGATTCATGAGTTCTGGAATGCAACGTGCTATGCATATCACCGTCATTTTTGCTGATAAAGTTATCCACGAAAGCCGCAGGAACGCCGATTCCATAGCGAGAAAGTAGTTTTGTTAATGATTCGAGAGCAGCATACAACTGCTCGCATCGGATCATAAGTTCAGCTTCTCTCTTTCGGGCTATTTCGACCTCTTGTTCGAGCGACTTGGTGTACTTGTCCTTACGATCACGGTATGACCTAAGGTAATTCGGGATTAGAAAATTGCCTCAGCACCGGCAGATATGCATTTCCTTACCGTTGAGCACTTCGAAGTTGTGCTCGCCGCTTCTCCACTGGATCTTTCTTGGCCTCTGTAATAGGATTGATTAGATCCCGGACAACAATGAAGTCATACACAGACAACTGCTGCACGACATGCGTGCGCATATCTGTGCTGAATCAATTCGATGGACGAACCTCCAGGGTTGAAGATACGGAATATCTTGCTGCTCATTCTGATTCAAATGGACAGCACGAAGCGTGGAATGGTTTCGAAAAACTGACGGACAGTGACGACAAGTTGTACGATTCTGACTGACGTCTTTGTTCTTCGTTGTTGAAATTTGTTGCTGCGTAACACTGGTTGCAAGTTCTCGATATTCCCGAAATGCGATGATATCAACTGGCTGTGAGCTGCGACTGCACATCATATTTCCTCACCTCAGATGGCAGTTTCAGATCCCAGGATGGTCTCGGATGTTCGGCTGAAGATCAAATGGCCCACTTGTTTCATTTGGCGCGATGAGGATATCAAAACTGCCTCTTCTGGTTAGGTCTTACTGCATGTCAGACGAAAGGAGCGCTTTATGGAGGCTGTAGCGTTTCGATAACCTTATTTAGTGGGTGCAGGCGATGTGGAATCTCACGAAGTGGTGTGGAATCACCTGACATTGACCGAAGCAAGTGTAATAATGGACGAGTAAAATCAGGCCGAAAGGACAATGGTAAGGGACCTGGCTGCCAGCACCCCTGGTACCTGCTATCTGAAGTGCTTTCAAGATGCGGGTTTCGAGACGTCAATCGACATTTGGATGCACACGTTTTGTGATAATGTCACCGACTCTTCCTAAATAGGAATTGGGGATTACCGCATCATTTTGCCCTGCGAAATGTGCAATGCGCAATAGATACGCCCAAAGATTGGAAACAAGGGTGACTAGATCGAATACCAAATACTTGTTTACCCTTAGAAATCTCACATTATATATTGGTAGGATTCTCTCAGATGTTCCGTCGAAACTTTGAGGTTCAACTCAACCCGTCCATTTCCACAGAAACAACACTCTCTATCCACATGTGTTGGTGATTCCCAACATCCACGACTATCATATTTCGCCTCAATCATCAGTCACTTCTAACTACTTACCTTATCCCCGAAATGCGTCAACACATCATTCTCTCCTGTTGCTTTGTTGTATCCATATCGATCGTTTCAGGAAGAACGACCGGGTGTAAGGCTGAATCTCAGCCCGGAAAAGCTATCTACACCATCACCAACGATCAGGCCAACTCTGTGATTGCCATTCCGATATCCAGCAATGGCATGCTTGCGAAGGGGGCAACATTCTCAACTGGCGGATTCGGCTCGAATTTTCTTGATGGCACATCAAACGAGCCAGCTGCTCCTGATGCTTTAGCATCTCAATCGGCACTTACTATTGCAGGCAACGTAATGAAGCCAGCTCACATCCTTAGTTGTTAGCTCTAATGCTAATGCCAGTCTTATAGAGCTTATTTGCCGTCAATGCTGGCTCGAACACGGTCACGATGTTCTCAATCGACCCGTTGAATTCCACGAAGCTCACCATGATCGGTCAACCAGTTGCGGTTCTAGGCCAATTCCCCAACACGATAGCGGCATCAACGAAACACAACATTGTCTGCGTTGGTTGCTCCGGGGCACAATCTGGAGTCTCGTGCGCTAGATTTTCGAAACATGGACTAGAGTCCATGGATACTCTTCGTCCCGTTGGACTTAGCCAGACTACTCCCCCCGTCGGACCGACTAACACCATATCTCAAGTTTTCTTTTCCAATGATCAGAGCACCCTCTTCACCACAGTCAAAGGTGATCCGTCTCGGAACAAAACAGGGTTTCTTGGCGCGTACAAGGTTGACAGCCAGGGCTTTGTTGAACAGGATGGAGTGCAGTCGTCGCCGAACGGTACTACAGTTCTGTTTGGTTCATCGACGATTCCTAAGAGCAATGACCTCTTTGTCACTGATGCGTCTTTCGGCGGGGTCATTTTGTCTGTTGACTCGAAGACGAATGTTGCTTCTGTGAAGGGTGTAGGCGTTATCGGCGGACAGAAAGCAACATGCTGGGTTGCAGTCTCTTCGGTTACTGGCAGCGCATTCGTCACTGACGTTGGGACTAACAGATTGATTGAAATGTCGCTGAGCGATGCCAGTATCAAGAGCACTCTCGATCTCAGCGCGAATGGTGATCCAGGTTTGACTGACCTGAGGGCTGCTGGACGCTTTGTGTATGCGCTGAGTCCAGGCAACGGAACAACACAATCTGCAATTGCTGTGGTTGACGCCGTCTTGAAGAAACAAGTCCAGCATTTTGCACTTGGACAACTCGGCGTTGGTAAAAGTGCTCAAGGAATGGCGGTTAGGTTGTAACTCAGAGAACTCTGATGTCATTCTGTATTCAGTAGTTATCCTGTCACGTTTGAGTTGCCTTGTGTCTTCCTCTCATCTGAATTGGTTTTCGTACTATTCATATGACTCTGCGGCACTATCTCCGTTGAGATCTTTGCTTCGGCAAATCGGTCAATGCTAGCCTCGTTGGAGTGAACTCGAATGGACGGAAGCCCTAACAATTCAAATCACTTTGACGCCAGACATCAATAAACGATATTATCATTTCTTCAGAGATAACCTAGTTGACAGATATCCATAAGAATAAAAACAATTCCTCCCATCTCTTTCGAATATTAATTGCCCTTTCCAGTTTCCCCGACCGTTCATGACGAGCCGCTGTTGTCAACACATGAGAATGCACCTCCAATCAAGCCGTCGGCATAGGCGTCAATAATGTTTTGAACGACACCATAAGTACCACCGATCGTCAGGAAAACGGCCAGAAGAATCATGAGCCAGTTCAGCCAGTATACCATGACTTGCCACCAGTTTCCCTGTCTGTAATGCTGGTGGTCGAAGATCCACAAGTAACCAGGCAGACCGAGTGCTAGAGGTGCAAAAGTCAAACTTCCTGCTAGCGCCAACAGATAGTTGAAGATGGGAATTCCAGATGCCAAGAGGAATGAGACCACGGACATTCCGAGGGTGCACGCAAGCCAAACAGACCAGTGAACGACCGAGTTCTTCTGCAAATGAACAGAATTTCGCAAGATTCTGACGAACAAGTACTTGGCGGCGACATGAATGTAGAGGCAGGCGCTGACCATCAGGCCGATCAAGCCGATACCGTACGAGACTTTTTTGACGGTCTCTCCAGCACTACCCAGTGAGGGAGAGGCAACCCACTGGCCGCACCAGCGATAGACCACAAGTGAGAAGGTCAAGTAGGACGCTGTGACAATACCCATGCAAAGGTACACAGCTTTGTTGTAGTCCTTAGGCTTCTTCATTTCCGAGATCACGGGGAGGAACGCCGATGTTCCTGCACCAGAGCAGAAGATAGTTGCAACACTGGTGATTGCGGTCACGAAATTAGGGTTTCCGATGACATGGTATCCGAGGTCGAAATCGCCGGTCTTTGGGGCAGCGGCAGGCCTGTCGACCTGCGTGACAGCAACACTGTGGCAAATGTTAGTGGAATTCGCGAAGGCTTTGGGCCGCAGATGGCAGGACTGATAGACTTATATAGAGATATGGTTTGGTTTGGTTTGGGAGGAAGTGAACTTACACCACGATAAAAACGGCGATATACACTGACAAGAACCCAGCCCATGTCAACCACGCAATCTTTTCGAATTTTCGAGCACTTGCGAGAATAAAGACACAGGCAGTGGCCACCAACATAAAATAGTTGGTGCAGATGGCGTGATTCGAGAGCGCATTGAAGGCAACTGATGTGCCAAAAATGCCCGATGCGCCGACGATTGCATAGGTGACGAGGAACAGGACTCCGACGACTTCCTTGAGCCAAACGCCGCCAACGACGTTGGCCATATCCGCGATAGAATGACATCCAGCATGTGCGTTACGGAAATTACCCTGGATAATGGCGCAATACGTGTTTAGAAACTGCCAGCCGAGAACATTGATAGCTCCGGGCAGGGCACCCAACACGAACATCGCTGAAGGAATTGTGAGAACACCGGTTGCGAAAATAACTTGGTTTCGTTAGCTACGCCTCTGCTTGTTAGATGAACAAGGCTTTCTTACCCTTCAAGAAGATTACTGAGGCGTGGATCCAACCCACGGTACGGAAGTCGACCGTCCCTTCGCCGCGCTTGAAGACTTCAAAAGCATCCTCGGCATTCTCGAGCTTTCCCGCGTCAATGCTTCCGCTGCTCCGGGCCGGCGCCGGTGTTATAGCATCGCTCTTTTCAGAATTGGTCTGAGACATTTTGACGACGTTTTGATTATTGATGCTGATTCCGATTCCAGCTAGAGTGGTCGCTTTCTACCGAGTCCGTGGTGTATCGTGTGACAGATGAGCCGCGGACATTACCTCAATATAAGATCGTCCCTGTTAGTTGAAGTTGGAGCATCTGGTGATATCGACTGTGACGAGTGAGATGAACATGAGAGCCTGGCGTGGCTTATCTCCTAGCGGCACAGATGTCCCGACGCAAGATAGCTGTCGAAAGGAAAGATTGTCCAACCCCGCGACGAGCTTCAGGTGCCGCTCCAAGATCGTGGGTCGCCGACCCACGGCGACACCCAAAGTCAAAAGCGCATTCAGGGGTTGAATGTGCGTTTGTGGAGTGCCAGTGGGTCAAAACAAGGTTCCTGCGATAAGGTTGGGGTATTAGTGACAACTTGGGGCAGTCGTCGAGCCCATGTGCCGAAGTTGGAGTCTAGAAAGCTTCGGGCTTGGAAACAGACATACCCCAAAGCCACAGGTCCACACGGACTGATTTGACTAGAGCATCGTAAGTGATAAGCGCGGGGTAAGTTGACGAGCTTTGGAGGCATGTATGTCAATGGACTTCATCAACTTGGACTTACTCCAAGGGTCTTGTAGAAGGACATAGAGCCAATTCTGTAGAGATGTCCGCCAGAACCTCCTGGCTAAGTAGATTTGAACAATTATGGCTAGCGCCGGCGCAAAGATGAAGCGTTGAGTAATAAGAGCAGTACACCTCATAAGTTCCTCATTCCCTTACGCAAGCTCTTTGAAGTGGAGATGAAGTGCTAAACAAATATGCGAACATGGAGGCAAGGAAGATGGCATAGGCATGAAACTTCTGGAGAGTCGAGAATACGGTTATCAATTATCATTACACGATTAAACTCAGTAATCATGCTTTTATGGCTTCTTTCTTGAGCATGGCGCCAGGCTCTGCAGGCATCACAGCTCCCTGTGCCGGTGCTGTCCTCGCCTTGAACTCATCGCAAATCTGCTCCATGGTGACAAATTCCACCCCTTCGTGCTTCTTCATGTGTTCGATGAGTCTCTCATGCATGAGCAATGCGTGAGGACGACCAGATACGTCCGGGTGGACTGTCAACGGAAAGATGAACTCATCGTACTCGCGGTAGAAATAGTCAAAATGATCTCGCCAGATGTCCTCCACATCCCTGGCGTTGACGAATCCATGGCTGTTGGGCGCATCTTTGATAAACATCATTGGCGGCAAATCGTCAAGGTACCAGTTGGCCGGAATCTCCACGAGCCCTGTTTCTTGTCCCCTTACAAGAGGCTTCATCCACTCGCTAGGCTTCTTTTTGTAGTCGATCTTGGTCCATTCATCGCCAGTTCGTAGATAATACGGTTGGCAATCGTGGTGGCTCATACTGTGGTCGTATTCGATACCATAGTCGAGCAAAAGCTGAGCCCCCTCCTTGCTTGTTTCCCACCATGGAGCGACGCTGCCCCTTGGTGGCTTGCCCGCGAAGTCTGTGAGCATGCGGTATGTCTTATCGAGGATTTCTCTTTGTTGGTCGATGGTCATATCTGTCGGGTTCTCATGGGAATAGCCATGAAGCCCGATTTCGTGACCGGCGTCTCGCACAGCGGCCATGTCCTCAGGAAAGGTCTCGAGGCTGTGTCCTGGGATGAACCATGTGGCCTTGATGTCGTACTTGGCGAGGAATTTGAGCACCCGTTGGACACCTATCGTTCCAGCAAAATAACCTGGGTAGTTCAATCGTAAGCTCAAGTAGGCCACGCATACCCAACGACCTTAGCTCCTAATACTTACCTCTGCTGATATCGTTGGACGAGTCCTCTCCTCCGTAGGATCCTAGCCATCCGGCGACCGCGTCGACGTCGACGCCATAGCTGACGAGAACACGCTTCTTGCCCATTGTGAGTCGAGGTTGGATTTCTGCGCAATTTTTTGCCAGGAGGGGGTGATACTCTCAAAGGTGGAATGATCTGGAATCGGTTGTCGAAGACTCGTGCGGGGTTTGGGAAAAGGCAGAATAAAAAAAAGGGATCGCTGCCACGCTGCAAGGTTGATTCCTCTTAAACAGTCAAACCTAGTAGCGGCTCAGTCGGTCATGTCACTGAGGGGTATTCATCATCTTATCGGGACTCATTATGCTATCAATTCTGCAATGCCTTCCCATGCCTTGGCTCGCTTATCGCGGGGTAGCTTGTGTGCTTGTGTGGATTAACCTCCTATGAAGGTAAGGCTTAGAAGCAGGGATCTCGGACTGAGGTGGGTAGCTGTCTATTGTGATACTTTTGATTGGACGGCAACCTTCGGGCATTTGACCACTCCATCTATGTATATTATTTTACCGATCACTTGCATTCAGTCTGTTTACGGAGACATAGCCGTGGTATTGAAAATGGAGAAGGATTGTCCAAAAGGGGCGAAGGACTCCATCCGGTCGCGGACCTACCGCAGTATGCATAGGTCCTGTTGGAGACCCAAAGCTTTTGTGGATAGAGGGTAGATTCGTGGCGCGGTTGACAGGTTTGGAGGCAAACTGGGAGGCGCAGGAGTTGCTCCAACGACTCGACTCGGCTCGACCCCTCTTTAGGTCGGATGATAACGGCCAACAACCATCGACAACTCTACAGCTTGAAACCTTCAGGAGCTTGGCCACCCGTAGAATAAGCACATCTAGAATAGAATCTGATCGAGCCTTCCATTGTCTCAAGTTTTAATCCAACTCCATATTCCAAGCTCAACGGCCTCATCTTTTGCACAAAGTAAACATCAAGGACGGCGCATTCGATCGGCACCATAGTCCGTGTTCTAGGACCTTGGCGAAACTCAACTGCTCTCTTTTGGAAATCATGGCAAACCCCATAATTCCTCCAGCGATGCGCGCAGCTCAGATAAAGGAAGTCGGTTCTCATGATGCATTATGCTCCAGGAGATAGTCCAGGAAAAGCTAATCAAACCAATAGTACAACAAACCATATGAGCTAGTGGAGAGAGAAACTCCGGCCATTCGCGGCAATGAGCTACTTATCAGAGTTCATGCAGCCGGATTCTGTCACTCGGATCTACAAGTTCTACAGGGACAATTTGCGTCACCATTGGGCATGATCGCATCTCATGAACCTGCCGGTGTCGTGGTTCAGGTTGGTAAAGACTGCAATCAGAAATGGAAGGTCGGTGATAGAGTTGGGGCTCTCAACTACAAGAACTCATGCGGCAAATGCAGTGGCTGCGGTCTGTCACTTCGCACTAGCAGGAAGTATACTCTGGACCCAAGATTCTGCGAAAAGCGAGAGACCGCCGGTTTTCATCATGATGGGGCGTTCGCGGAATATCTTGCCGTCGATCCAGAGACCACTGTCGGCTTACCGCCGACCCTATCTTTCGAGCAAGCGGCGCCATTGATGTGTGCAGGTGCTACGGTTTGGGGCTCGCTCGAAAAGGCAACAAGGGAGCTGGAGGCAGGAGAAACTGTGGCTATTGTCGGCATCGGAGGTTTGGGTCATCTCGGTTTACAATTTGCCAGCGCCATGGGTTTCCGCACCATAGCGGTTGACAGCCGACCAGCGGGCAGGCAGCTCGCTACTGAGATGTTCAATGAAAGTCTGAGGCCGGCACTGGTGGTGGATTCTGGCTCAGAACATGCGACTTCTCAAATCATGGACTTTACGAACGGGGAGGGGGTAGCCGCAGTTGTGGTTTGCACAGACTCCCTGTTAGCCAACAGTTGGGCATTGACGATCCTACGAATTGGCGGAGTCATGGGGGTCCTGGGCTTGCCTGCTGAGAATTGGAGGTTTGACTCTAGTGTCATCGTTTTCAAAGAGCTCACGATTCGGGGGAGTTATGTTGCGAGTAGAGCATCCACCGAAAGGATGATGGAGGTTGTGGAAAGAGCCAGCATTAGGTCTCACATCACCTTGATGTCGTTTGACGAGATCCCGGGCATTGTCGCGGCCTATCAGGAAAGCGAATTCAAAGGCAGGCTTGTGGTGCGTATTTCAGAGTAAGGATACCCTGTCAACTGAGTGTATCGGAAATATCGAGTATTATCTTAAGATTTTGTGCATTACAATTAGTTATTTCCTGCTTTTTTGCACAGATAGCGTTCGACCTACCACAGTCTGGTCACGGTCAGCGCGAGATTTACAATAATGAAAGGTCACGCGATCCTTCTACTAGCTTAACGGCCGGTCAATTGACTCAATCTATCGTGATGGAGTTCAAGACTAATATCTACCTGACTCCAAATCTTTCTTTCTTGTAGTCGCTTTGCGGACATTGAGTTGTGCCAGCGCTCATTAGGGTCATCCGCATCCAGTAGTGGTGGAGTTGGGGTCGTTAGACATTGTCTCCAAATTCTCTTCACTTAATCTTCGTATTACCCCAATACCATTGTGCCCCTCCCTCCACAATCTCTCGTACCACAGTAGGTTCGGGTTACTGGGGCTTGGAGACTCACAGTAGCGGGGGCATTCTACGGATATTGCCATCACGTTCGTTAATGTCGACTTCATTCTGTTTGTCATCGGAAACCCGCCTTCGCCACAGATTGACCCAATGGCCCGCGGAAGAGCCCCCGACAATTTCTCGCGGGTTCAGCATGGATGTTACTCTCGAGCCTTTATGAAGAGCATGCTGGCTAATCAGTCGTCACTACAATCAATCGAAACGCATCGGTGACCAGCGATCCAACAGAACACCGTTGACGATTGCCACCTCCCATCATGTCTGTTTTCTTCAAGGACATCTCCACGTAAGGACTAATCCCAACCTACCTTACCTGATGCGGTCTGAATGCTGACAGGTACGCCATAGGGACAACCCCGTGCAGAAAGGCGACGTCGAGAAGCTGCTCGAGCCACTTGGTTTGACGATCAAGGCTGCGGAGTCGGCCGACTATCAGCGACTGCTTGCTGCGGTGCACGATTGCGCTACCCGTATCGATAGTCTTCCAGACTACCAACCGGCCCCCGACACGAAACGATACCCCCGAGAGAATGTACATATACCCACAGCAGAAGAGCAAGAGTTTGGGCATGCGTGGGCACATCGGTTCTTGATTAGGGGAGATAAGTCAGCTTCTGGTCCGTCTCAGGTATGCCTGAAAGGAAAGACCGTATGCTTGAAGGATTGTATTGCCGTAGCAGGCGTTCCACAATTCTTCGGCAGCGATGCTTTTCCTCCGTGGACGCCATCGACGGATGCCACAGTGGTGACACGAGTTTTGGATGCCGGAGCCGATATTCTGGGGACGGCTACATGTGAGCACTTCTGCAACTCCACAGCATCCTTCACCAGCGCGCAGGGCACAATCGAGAATCCTTATAAGGAAGGCTACTCCACCGGTGGTAGCACCTCTGGGGGTGCCGCCCTTGTTTGTTCCGGAAAGATCGATATCGCGCTGGGCACGGATCAAGGCGGCAGCATCCGGGTTCCAGCTTCATTTTGCGGCTGCGTCGGTGTGAAGCCGACTCACGGTCTGGTGCCCTTCACGGGAATTACTAGCGGCGATGCTATTGATGACCATGCAGGGCCTATCTGCCGTTCGGTCACCGAAGCTGCTGAGTGTCTTGATGTGATCTCTGGATACGACGGCATCGACGATAAGTCTCTAGGCGCTGCGGCTCATGGTTCCTACAACTTCTCTGCTGCTCTGTCAGCGAGCTCCGGTCGTTTGGACGGAATCAAGATTGGCCTTTTGAGGGAGGGCTTCGATCAAGAGATTGTCGACCCCAACGTCAAAGAACACGTCCTTTCGGCCGCCCGGAAACTGGAGTCTTTAGGGGCAACTGTCGAGCACGTATCCGTCCCTCTTCATCTGGAAGGCCCTTCAATATGGACAATACAACAGCGTATTGCAGGCTCGTCGGGTATGCTGGGGAGAGCTTCGGGACACAGAGGTCTTGGCCTGACTGAGTTCGAAAAGGCACGGCTGCCCTGGGTTGATTCGAGCTTTCAAAAGCTTTTCCCTTCCACAAAGAATACCTTTATTAATGGCTTGTATCTTTCGGACAAATTTCCGGGTCTCTACAGCAAAACAGTCAACATCGGTCGGCAAATCAGCGACGCCTACCAGAGCAAGTTTCAAACGTACGATGCGATAATCATGCCAACGACTCCTTTTGTGGCACCACGACATGGGTCTCGAGATTCTGTATTGGGTTCATTTGAACCCACCATAGGATTGACCACCAACACCGCCGTATTCAACGTTACCGGACATCCAGCAATGTCAATACCCGTGGGATTTGTCGCCGCTAAAGACGACGCGCAGGTCTTACTTCCTGTTGGCATGCAAATTGTCGGAGGGCTATGGCAAGAGAAGAAGATCCTCACCATTGCACATGCATGGGAGACTAACTTTGACTGGAGGAGCGTCACGAGCACCACCGAAGCTCCTGAATCTGTTCCGGATACTCTGTCAACGGGCTCAAATGTCAAAGTCAATGGCAGGACGATGCCTGAGGTTAACGGCGCAACTTCACCAAGTCTTAAGCGTGTGAAGTTGGCCGTTTGAGAGCCTTACGAGACCAAGTCGCTGCATTCAGAGTAAACTGTCTGGGTTTGGAGCCTGTGGCGCAAGGGGTCTAATGTCTATAGCTTCAAGGTATCTAGCATAAAGTAGAAGGACGTTGTCGGGATTCCTCACACCATCTCGTGCCAGGCTTCGACCTCAAGGACCTAATTGCCTAGTACCTTGTGCCACACACAGTGATACACATACAGACACTCGCTCGCTCTTGGCTTGGGTATGTGCCTGGTCCGCCACGTGTCGCCTGGCTCCCCAGCAATTCCGCATTTGATACATAGAGTTCGGTCAAGCACTTTTGGGAATGAACGCTTGCGGCTCAACTCTTCCCAACAAAGGGGAGACCCAACTTGGCTTGCCCGCCAGAACACCTCAATTTTACTTCCCCGCACCACCAACGGCACTACCCGTATGGTAGTAACCAAAGACACCTCGCCGGTCGGCCGCCGCGGCGAGAGGGCTCATGCTGTGCCTCGCTAATGTTAGAAAGACAAGTATTGATCAAACGCAAGACTGACATTGGTCGGCTCGCTTCTATCCCTGTCTCCCCACAGGAACCCCAGCAAACGGGATATGTTTGGTCACACAGATAGCTCTCCGCCCGGCCATCGTTTGAATGAGCGCTTCCGGAATGATTCACTTCATTCCATCTCCACCGCCGAACAGTCGCCAAATTCTCCCAGCTGACGAGTGGACAAGCACAGCCCAACACCCTTCCCAAAGCTGCTCCTGGCGGCTTACTGCGTCAGGAAACAGACGGTAAAGGCCTGCCAACTTGCGCACACATCCGAGACAGAAACATGGTCCGCAAAGGAAGCCCCAAAGTTCGGACTGGATGCATCACCTGCAAGTAAGTCTACTAGGCGTGTCAGGCTGTCAGCCATCCAGGCTGTGCCGCACTTACGGGGTCCATATATCTCCATCTGATCAGCACCTAATTGACGGTCTTTAGAGCCCGAAAAGTCAAGTGCGACGAGGCTAAGCCGATATGTAATCGCTGCACCAGTACAGGCAGACGCTGCGATGGCTACAGACCCGCTCGTCAAGGAACCGTATCCCTACGCCAGCCAAATCAAGTCTTCCCGGGAGTCACCAAGGTCAGCGAAGGTCGAGCTTTACAGTACTTCTGTGAGATAGCGGGACCAGTCATGTCAGGAGCCGTGGATCCCTATTTCTGGACACACGTCGTAATGCAGTTCAGTAACTTCGAGCCGGCCGTCAGACACGCCGTCATTTCCATCAGCAGTCTCTATGAAGAGGCTCAGGGCACTTTTGAGGCTACTGCCACCGTACGGCACAGCAATCAAAATTTGGCCCTGCACCACTACAATGCCGCTATTCACGAGTTGAGAGTCATGGACTCTCAAGAAAAGCAGCCCATAATCTTGCTTGTTTGCGTTCTCTTCATCTGCGTGGAGATCATGCGCGCCAACAGAAAAGCAGCACTGCAGCACAGCAGGCATGGTGTCGAGATACTGAAGAGTATCTCTCCCGACTACATGTTCTCGTGGACCATGGAGCACCTCCTACCGATATTCAGGCGGCTTAGCGAGTTTGCTCTTTTCTTCGGTGAAGAAGAGTCGGATTTCCCTGACATAAGGGCCCTGGAGGGACCCATGCCGCAATTCTTTCTCACTTTCTCAGACGCACAGCTCATGCTCGATGTCCTCTTCAATCGAACAGCAGAGTTCATGCGCTCACAGCGCAATTCACAACGAGCCGCTTCAAAATCACCCGGGCCCGATGAAACCGGGACACCGCCCCCAAGTCTTCTCTCTGAGCATGCTGCCATCAACAGTCTCCTAGACCAGTGGTTCAAGCTTTACAATGACTTCATGGCTATCAAACCCAAGGAAGCACCTACACAAAATAATCAAATCATCAGCCGGTCAGACTCAGATAGGCCTAAAATGCTGCAATGCTTTCTCTTGACTCGCTATGAGTGCTGTTGCATATGGCTCAACATGGCATTCGATACAAGCGAAGCCGGTTACGATAGATACATCACCAACTTCCGAAGAATCCTAAAGCGGCTTCTCTGGCTGGAAGCCGAGGTTCCAGATCCTTTACGTTTCAACACTTCAAAACATCCACACTTCATCTTCGAAGCTGGCTTTGGCGCCATGCTATTCTTTCTTGTCTCATCTTGTCGTGAGCTAGAAACGCGACTGGAATTCCTACGGCTGATGCCAGTGTTGGGTCTCCCGCGGGAAAATCTTTGGGAAGCAGACGTCTTAGTTGCGGCTGCAAGGAAAATCATCGAGCTCGAGCATGACATCAAATTGGATACAAATGGGCGGCCCATGTCTTCACCATCGTTTGTGCAGCCTCCCGGGGAGATGAGGGTGACGGACCTGTGGACGGAATCTCAAATGAGACCTGACAGTTTGCAAATGGACGATCAAGGTGTATCTCATCGAACGATACAGGTTGTGAGGCGAGACTCCAAGGGCCAGACCTATCTTCAGTCCGAGGATCTTGTCGTGAATGGTAGGATGACTGGGTAGCGTGCTGTCAAAGGAACTCAGATCGTAGCCAAAGTCAACACTTTGGTATGAAACCTAACATACGTCGGCTTTGCCGGCTGCGCGGCTTCCTCTGTATCTGCGTTAGAGCCTCGACTATTCAAATAGGAAAAGGTCCTATCAGCATTTCACAGTCCCGGTTGTGGAAAATGTTGCCACGAAGTAGTACGGGTGTGACCTTATTCGATGAAATTTGAGTTGTCATTATCAATTCTCAGTTGATGGTGTAGCCTCCGTCGACGACCAGAGCATGGCCTTGGATGAAGCTGGCTTGGCTCGAGCACAGGAACATTACTGCGTTAGCCACCTCCTCCGGTGTACCCATACGCTTCATCGGCGCAATGTCGATTGCGGGCCTCAGTCGTTGTACCAACTCTTCTGACGCTGTTGTCATTGGCGTGGCGATGACTCCCGGGCAGACGCAGTTGACTCTGATCTTGTCTTGCGAATAGTCAATGGCATCTGACCTCGTCATGTTGATGATAGCGGCTTTGGACGCGCAGTACGGTGCTGATACGAGAGCATTATGTGAGTAATCATGCGACACAGCCTATTGCTTCAAGGGTGGGCTAAAGGTACCTGCAGCCGGTCGCGCCACAATGCCGAGTTGACTCGCGATATTGACGATGGCGCCGCGTTGTTCTGGATGCTCTTCATGGGGTTGCTGTTTGAGCATTTGGCCCAAGACCGCCCGAGATGCCAGCCAACTACCCTTGTAGTTGACATTGGTAATGAGATCGAAATCGGCTTTTGATGTTTCGTGTGACCGCAGTGACTGACCCAGTATGCCGGCGCAGCTTACTGAGTAGTCGATGCGTAAGAACTTCTTGGCAATGTCTCCAACGAATGAATTGACAAAACCTTCGTTCGAGATGTCGCCTTCTTGACTAAACACCTGTGCCTTTGGATTGATTTGTAGAACGGCATCTCTCGTATCTGCGAGTGACTTTTGATTAAGGTCTGTGATGGCAATTCTTGAACATCCTGATCGCGCGAACCCTTTTGCGACTGCAGCGCCGATGCCTAAGTAATCGAGTTAGAGCTTGAAGGACGCGACCACGAGCTTCCTAGCGCCATGTCAATTGTAACTCACCAGTCCCTCCTGCGCCAGTAATGAAAGCAACTCCGGGAAATTTGAACATGACGAGAGTTTGGTAACTATGTCTCGAGACGCATAGGTCCAGTCTGATGTAACTCAAAATCCAGCTTTGCTCTGATTATAGGTGTAGACTTGAAAGCAGTCTCGATTGTTGAATCAGCATTCGGACCAGTTCAATATCTCTTGGTCCACAAACACGTATTTGGTGGATACTGCGGGGAGAGCAAACAACTTCCGAACAATACAATGTTACTTTTACGACTTCGGAGAAAAGCAGGGAAGGCCGACCTGTCCGTCTCAGGCGCGAATGATGATCATTAACACCCTCGACCGACAATAGACTCCAAAGGCTAATTCCGCGAGATAAGGACGTTGGGTTGCAGGGTCGCAGGGTCGTAGGGAGCCAAGGGGGTGTCTGATTACGAGTCAGTCTCCAAAGATAGCGGGCAGTCCAACCCACGGCAGTTGGAGTTATCTCTGTCAAGCAAGACCCA
Organism: Colletotrichum scovillei; assembly: GCF_011075155.1. Classification (NCBI taxonomy): domain Eukaryota; kingdom Fungi; phylum Ascomycota; class Sordariomycetes; order Glomerellales; family Glomerellaceae; genus Colletotrichum; species Colletotrichum scovillei. The sequence continues at coordinate 55,237 of NW_023336261.1, forward strand.
CAAGTAGCTGAAGTCTTCTCCAACATAAGCCTGACGGGTGCCCCAAAGCCTCTGCTCTCCAACTTACCTGGTCTCCCTCAACTCCAACACGCAAGAAGCCTGAAGAGTCTCGCGAAGCGAAGGTGGGAAGGATGCTGTCCCACAACGGCACGAGCTCGCATCCACAACCGCACCCGCAGCCGCAATCGCAGCCGCTTCACCAGCAGCAGCCGCAGCAGCAGCAGCTTCCGCGACCGCACTCGACTCCAGTCAAGCGAAGGAGGCGAACCGGTCACGGCCCTGATGCGCGGTCCTGTCCTCATTGTGGACGAACGTTCAAGCGCACCGAGCACTTGGAGCGCCATGTGCGAACGCGTCAGTCGTCCCATCTGTTCTCATATGCCCCCCTCCCTCAGCTTCCTCCAAGTGTTGGAGTGATGTTTGTCTGGAGTCAACGATCAACTACCCCTCCTGCTGGAGCTACACTGCTAGCCCATTCCATGACCAGACGCTCGGGATAGTGCCACGTGCTACGATGCTAACCGGCACGTTCTTCCAGACACCAAGGAGAAGCCATTCATCTGTCGATGTGGAGCTGCCTTTGCCCGGCGTGACTTGCTGACCCGCCATCAGCGGATCGCTTTCCACGAGGATGGATCTGAGTCTCCGGGGGCCCCATCGGAGCCGGACTCGGGGGGAACCCATGGGCCTGTTGAGGCTGATCTGGCTGCTGCCGTCTCCCTCTCGGGGATGAGCGTGGACCACTGGGCACAACAGCAACAACCACCTGCACCGCCGTCAGAGCTGTATCCCATGGCCGTCCCACGGAACGGCGCTCTCGTAGATGCCTCATATCAGCAGGCTCTGCTTGGAGATCAATTCTACGAAAATGGTTGGTTGATGGTTCGAGTCCGCTTTCTTGACTTTTGGAAGCTGATGCAAGAGTGTCAGGCAATCAAGATGCTGTGGGATTTGACGCCCACTTCAGAGAGTTTGCCAACTTCCTCGACGGTGTTGGGCTGCCAGCGGAATGGAGCCCCTACTTTCACGGCCCTGACAGGGATCACGAGGTTACCGACACAACGGTGAAAATGTCCAGAGAAGGGACAACTACGCCGGGGGCCCGTAATAGTAGAACTCGGCCGGGGACGCCTTTCAGTTCGTGGCTGCCATCGGCGCCCACTGGTAATCGGATATCTGAAACCTTGCCAGACACAAGTGAGTGTTTATCAAAGGCTCGCGTATTGTCCAAAGCCATCTAGCTGACATGGTAAACAAGATCCGCGGTCTGTTGACATTGATTCGCAACCGTACCGTATATCAGATGAGCAGCGGCATCGTCTGAACAACTCCATTGAAACCTTTCGGGACATTCTCGATCCAGATTTCAAGTTCCCATCACGGCACGCCTTGTCGCGCTATCTGACCTCATTCTTCGAAGGATTCCACTCGCACATGCCGTTCATACATACGCCAACATGGCGAGTCCCTGAACACTCCATTGAACTCATTCTCGGCCTCGCTGCAGTCGGTGCTCAGTATTGCTTCGAGCATCGCATGTCCGAGAGACTTTTTTATGCCGGCAAGACCATTCTCATGGAGAGGTTGATGCACGAGTCCGAAACATTTGGTGCGAATACCGGTTCATCTCTCAATTTTCACAACCTGACGCCACAACGTCGCGCCTCACAAGGTTTCCGGGAGAGGGACTGGGGTCCCTGGGAACCAATAGAGACAATTCGAGCCCTGATTGCCCTCATGGGTTACGCCACTTGGGAGCCCAAAGTGTCACTCGTGCAGGAAGCGTTTTCTTTACAGGCACTTCTGGCACAGATCCTTCGAGAAGTCGGTCTTTATGAAGAGGATGTCCCTCAACTTCCTGCCGATCAGGCCACCCCGCAAGCCGCCTGGCAGGCATGGGTGCGACAGGAGTCTACGCGTCGAGCCAAGCTCATTGCCTTTTCCTTCATGCACACTCACAGCATCGCATATAACGTGTATCCTGTGCTACGCAGCAACGAGGTTGGTCTTCGACTCCCTTGCTCGACTGGAGAGTGGAAAGCGCAGTCGGCGTGCCAGTGGCAGACCGCTCGCCAGGAAACCGAGAAGCAACAACTGTACTTTCAAGACGCTTTGTCCTTGCTATTAAGGAACACTGATGGAACCGCTCCCGTTGACCCCATTCCAACACCACTGGGTAACTACATCCTCTTACATGGGCTCCTCCAGAGGATTTTCATTGTCCGCGATCTGTCTTTACCCGTCATGGATCAGTCAGCGTCTCTTCCCAGCGAAGAGGTTGACAAGCTTGAGTAAGTTCCTCTTCCCTTGTTAGGAAGCTCTCGGTTCGTGATGGGATACTGACATTGTGATGAAGACGAGGCCTGCGTTCCTGGACTGCAGGGTGGCAGCAAGCTCCCGAATCTAGTCTTGACCCCAACAACGAGAATGGACCCATCCCCTTCACATCCAGCTCTTTGCTCGGCCTCGCCTATGTGCGCATCTACCTTCACCTTGGTCCGTACCGGCTTCTTGAATCTCGAGACCCTATGCGTATCGCCAAGGCCATCAACCGGTCTCCTGCTGTGGAGCGGAGTGGTGGTGTCATCACCGCGCTGCTGTACACTGCTCATATGCTCAGTATCCCTGTACGACTCGGCGTTGACCGTGTTGCGCGAAGCCAGGCATTCTTCTGGAGCGTTCGTCACTCACTTTCGGGGCTAGAGTGTGCGGTTCTGCTCAGTAAATGGCTCTCATCACTCACTGAATCCGTCGCGACAACGCCTCTTAGTGGTAAGCTGATCCGTGCTTGTTCATGACTTTTTTCTCGGCGTCCCCAGACTGACAAGACACTAACAGACAGCGAGGATCGCATCTTGCACTGGGTTCGATGCATTGTGGAAGAGGCATACGATGTCGTCGATTTCGAAGACGATGAGCCCGAAACGTCAATAGATCGAGATCCCGCCTCACTGAGCCTCGCCGTTCTGAGAATATGGGCACACTTTTTCAAAAGCAACACGCAATGGCCTTTCATCAACATCATCGGAAAGAGCTTGGAGAAGTACCGTGAGTTGCTTATGCGCAGCAGAAAGCAGCTGGTCACTTGATGTTGTTAAGAGAAGGCATACTTATCGAAGAGATGCGATATGGAAACATCAGAAAGATAACGCAGCGGTCCATCGCGAGTGGGAGGACAGACGCTGAAGCACAATCAGGATGCCGAATCAGTTGAATTGCTGCCTTGGAGTTTTGGGGAGTGCGCGGTGGTGGGTTCTGTCGCTCTCACCACACGAAGGCTCTGTGGCGCCCTTAGTGCTGACGAGGGTGGATGGCTTGGCGGCAACTTATAAACTCGACAGTCTGCCATATCTCAACTGCAGCTCATTAAAATCAGCTGCAATCAACAGAACCTTGGAGATCGACGTTGAGTGCGAGTTTTTGATTGCGCTCGCTCGTGCCAAGTTAATCAAACATTTCCATGGCCACTCCCGAGGAGAAAGCTCGAGATGCTGGGCCTCCCAAGGTCTTAGCCGTCGGCATGCTTCGCACAGGCACGAACTCTCTCGCGGCCGCCCTCTCTGAGCTGGGCTTCAAGCACGTCTTCCACGGTCTGAATTCCCGGACGAAACCAACGCACTGGGCATTCTTCGAGCGAGCCGCCGTTGCGACTTGGCCTGAAGTGAACGCAAAGGACCAGATACCTCCTCCCGCGCCGTTCACTCGAAAAGACTGGGATGAACTCTTCGGGCCGTACGACGCGGTAACCGACCTGTCTTGTTTCTGGGCAGTGCAGCTGATCGATGCCTATCCCGATGCCAAGATCATTCTCACGGAACGCGACTTTGACAAGTGGTTTCCAAGCTTCGATAGCCAAGTTATCCAACCGCTGTTTGGGCCGTGGGTTGACGTATTTCTCAAGGGTGTGGGCATGGTAATTGGTAACAGGGCTGGCTTCGCCATGCAGAAGACTATCAGCGGTTTCTTTGGTGGTGCTCGCACAATCGAGGAGCTGCATCGACGAGCACCGGATGTCTTCCGAGAGCATTCAGAGCGCATCAAGGCTCATGTGGCGCCTGAAAGGCTCTTGGTGTATCGCGTCAGCGAAGATGGATGGGAGCCTCTTTGCGAGTTCCTTGAGAAGGACGTGCCCAAAGACAAAGCATTCCCGAGAGTCAACGACAAGGCTTCTCATACTGAGTCGGACAGAGTCATACGCCGAGCAGCTTGGCTCCAGGCTGGCCGGGCGATTGTGCCGTATGCCATCGCCATCGCGGCTGCGTACCTGGGAAGTGTCTATTGGAGTCGCTTCGCCTGAATGTGGCTATGGCGAAGTGTTAAATTCAATGTAGTATGAAACGAGGCATGAAGATGATCGCATGACGCTGAATTGATTGAACCCAAGTCGGATGTGACGTTGCCTTGTGTCGTCTCGATGAATATTTCTGATGTTGGGAGAGTAACCTTATCATCTTTGGTCCTTTAAGGTGCCTTGAAGTACCTACCTTGGGTACGTAACCTACCTTAAGGTAGGTAGGTACGTAGGTGAAGCGATAAGATAAGATAAGATGGTGACAAGTATCTTTTCTAATCGGCAATGCTGACATAAGGCAGACCATGAAATGGCGGAGGCCCGCCAGAGTGGCCCCCAGCAGCTGCTCCTACCCCTCCATACCTTAACCGCCGTCTCCGTCCACTGGATCCACCCGCCAGCTGACGTAGCGGCGCCGCATCTCGAGCTTCAAACACCACCTCACAACCTCACCGAATCCTCCGCTTCTCAACACGTCCGCCTTGGCACCCAAACCTCCTGCATAGGGTTCGGGCATATATACTACTAGACTTGCTGCTTCTCTCTGCTACAACTTACGAGTCCAATTGTAAACGCACGGTTCGAGACGCACCTCGGTCCTCCACCGCCAGCATGCAGTCAGGCATTTCTGGTGTGTACTCATTGCTCTCCTCTCGATGGAGTACAATTGGTTCCAAGAGCTAACATCTGGCAGCCTCCGAGGAGCTCATCTCCCAGTTCAACACTCTCCTGTCCACCGACAACCACTTTGGACTTCTCATCACCATTGAAGCCGAGACCCTAAAGCCCGTCCAATTCCTCGAGAAGGCATCGTCCTCTTCCTCGTTCGACGACAACCTCGCTTCCCTCCAGCCTCATCTCAAGCCCAACGAAGCCCTTTATGCCCTCCTCCGCCGCTATGATACGGCTCCGCACCTAACAGCCGTCACCTATGTCCCCGACTCGGCCAAGGTTCGCCAGAAGATGCTGTTCGCGTCCACCCGCCTGACCCTGGTCCGGAAGCTAGGCTCCGAGCACTTCCGCGAGTCCATCTTTGCCACCATGGCAGAGGAGCTCTCCGCCAAAGGTTTCGCTAAACATGATGCTCACACCGAGCTCGAGGCTCCGTTGACGGAGGAGGAGCGCAGCCTCGGCGCTGTGAAGCAGGCCGAACAGGAGGCCAGCACCGGTACGGGAACCAGGGAGATCCACCTTAGCAAGACTCTGGCCATGCCCATTGCCGAGGACGCTCTCGCCGCACTCAAGGAGTTGTCACCGGACAGTGGCAAGACATTGGTGATGCTGGTACGTTCAATACCCCTGTGCCGCTTCTTCTTGATGTTGCATGGCTGACTAAATATGTGTAGAAAATCAACCCCGAAAAGGAGTCCGTCGAGCTCGTCCCCTCTAGCGAAAGCCCCTCCTCTATTGCCGAGCTCACGCAGACCATTTCCTCCACCGAGCCGCGCTTCACCTTCTACCGATTCACACACACCCACAACGGGGCCGAGTCGAGCCCCCTGCTCTTCATCTATACCTGTCCCGTCAACGCCGGCAACAGGTCCATCAAGAACCGCATGCTGTACCCTCTGATGAAGCGCGCCGTACTGGACGTGGCGTCCAGTGAGGCAGGGTTGACGCTCGATAAGAAGCTCGAGGTTGAGGACCCCAGTGAGATCACCGAGGACACGGTTCTCTCGGAGCTACACCCCAAGGTGACGGTGCGACAAAACTTTAGCAGACCCAAGAGACCTGGGCGGTAGACGAACATGGGCCCGGCCGTGGCAGCTTTGTGGTGAAAAAAAGAAAAAGGTTCAGAATTGAGCGCGTGCAAGGCACATTACAACTAAAGCCCGTAGATCGGGCTAATGATAGACAAGACTTCATATGCAATGCAGTACCTTCTATGAACATTGTGCTCTCGTGCATATCTACAACTTGCACGCTTTTCCAATCTACCACGTTGCGCATTCGTGTCTTTCCAAATCACAGAGCCGCCCGCCCCTTGGTACGCAGATAAGACACTGGTATCTTGCATCGACAGATATTCCCCATCTCTTTTACGTGGAAAACAAACAGTTTCTTAACTACGTCACTTCCGTGTCGTAAGCACGATTTACTCTTCGTAGCCAGCTCCCGAGAAGGCGAGGTTGCTCTTCTCCAGCTTCTCCTTGAGGAATTCGTAGACCGTGAACGTTACAGCCTGGCCAGGCGCAACTCGCATGATACGCGGCGTGATGCCCTTATAAAAGGCGTGGAATCCTTCTTGTCTATTGACGCAGTCAGCATGATTTCACTTGGACGAGAGACGGAGAAGAGAGAGGCAGCCACGTACTTGAACATATCAGCCGAAATCTTGGTGATGCGACTCCACGCGCTAACACCGTACTCGGCCGGCGTCTTTTGCAGTCTCGTCTTGATGGTATCGATCGGCGCATTACTCAATGGGCCCATGGCGCCACTGACGAGACCAATCAGAGTCGTCTGGTAGCCCGGCAGCGTCGTCTTCTCGAACTCGGGCTGGTACTTCTTGAGGGCCTCCTTGAAGTACGAGTACGCCGTGAAGTTGACGGCCTGGTTGCTGCCCTGGCGCAGAGCCGTCAGCGACACGCCGCGGTACAGCGCGCCGAAGCCTTCCTCTTTGACGACCGTGTAGAGCGCGTGCGCGGCGTTGCGGTACTTTGGGATATCGAGAGGGTCGGCCATGCTGTGGTGTTGTGCCTGGAGGCGGATCTTGATAACCTCCATGGGCGTTACGACGGCGACGGCTTCCGTGACGCCCGCGGCGAGACCGGCTATTGCACGAGACCAGAGGTTAGTCTCGTTTTGTACACTGGCAGAAGAGCGCATCTCTGGTAGAATGACTCACCCAAGAATGTCGCCTGTCCACTGACAACCCCCGTGTTCTTGTCCGCCAAAGCATTCTTATACCCCTCGAAACTCGTGAAGCGGATGGCCATCTTGGGCACGATTCCCGTCAGGACGGCACCGAGACCCTTGTACAGACCCAACGGCGTCTCCTTCTTGACAATCTCGACACCTGTCTTGATGAAGCCGCGCTTGGGTGCGCCAGGCTGCCTCGCGCGCCGCGACAGCTGCATTCGGACCTTGATCGTGTCTGTGGGTTTGGTTCCATGTCAATTGACTTTTGTTCCCATTGTTCGGGTAGGCGTGTGTGCTTGCGCATGCATATGCGCGCCCCGAGTGCTGCAGCAAAAGGAGGGAGTCTTACCGAGGGGATGACATGCCAATGCCTCCATCATACCTGCACCACCTCCGGCTATTGGGTTTTGTCAGTGACGGTGTCTCTGCCACGCCGTTATTGCAAGAGGAAGAGTACATACCAATGAGGTTCACGGCGGCCGAGGTCGGCGCCTTGCCGTCTTGTTTTACCTTGGACGACATGACGCAAGATGAAGAAAGTAGGTAGATGATATGACCGATAGGGAAGAGAAGGGAGGAGACAGCAAGTCTTGCGCCGAAACCAACAAAAGAGAAAGCGAGCAGTGGTGTTTGTTGTTGATCTAGAGTATAGATGGGGATGCGAGATGCGTCACAGTAAATAAGAGAAGAAGGAGGGTATCATGAGAATCACAAGGGAGAAGCTGGCATGGGAAGAAGTCGGAATAGAATAAGAAGAAGATTCGGAACAAGTCGCTGCCAGGGACCTACAAAGGCAAAGCCAAACATCCTCGGCGCCGATGACAGAAGCCACGGCAGAGCGGGCAATCATGTATATAAAAGGTGGCGCATACGGCTACTGACTAGATGGAGGGGGGCATGGCATGGCATGGCATGGGGAGGGGAGAGGAGGGGAGGGGGGTGGCCAATGTCAAAGGCACGCCGCACAAGCCAGAATAGAATCAGGACAGGAAGAAGCAGATGACTCGAGGTTTCGTCCCGAGCACAGGCGTGTAAGGCGGTCTTGGTCTTGTCTTGGGGAGAGTGAGTGAGAGTGAGTGTGTGTGTGTGTGTGTGCCTGGTGTCATACACACCGGTAACGGGGACTGTAAGTTTGAGGAGCTAGACAAGAAAAGCATATGAGGAGAAGGCCTTCTCCATCTCCCCTTTCACCCGCGGCACAACGAGGCCAGCCAGCCAGACAGACATCAGCTCTTGAGAGCCTAGGACGGCGGCACACACCAGCGCCAGGGGTTTCGGTAAACCGGGCGCGTGAGGGGGAAGGGGGGCGTGTACGGATAGACTTCTAGTCTTCCATGCCATGGACAGATGAGAAGGGACAACATTCTGGAGAGAGAAGAGAGAGAGAGAGAGAGAGAGGCAGCACGGGACCAATGTATGAGTGGCTCAAACCATTGAACTCTTCAGACGTCTGTGACTCTGTAGCGGGTTTGCGCTGCGACAGACCATCCCGATTCGGCGGAACGGAGGCCAGGCGGGGGGGTGTGATTGGCATAGGTATTGGAGACCGCAAGCGTACCTTGGACCGCATCTTTCATCTCAGGTTCTTGGTATTCCTTGCTGTTTGGATCATCTACAGTCTCCAACCGTCTTCCGGTTGAGCGTTGAACAGACACTGGCTGGACCAAGGGAGCTGGTTTACATACCTACCCTACCTACCTCGAGCCTGGAGTGAGTGTGTGTGGTCATGTGTTGTTTGCCCATCACTCACTTCATCATGTCTTTCTCATTCTTCCTTTCTTCACCTCTCCTCGGCCTGTGACATATCGCTCCACAGTCCACACCCCCAAAAGTGACGTAGCGGCAGTTGACCCCGTTCCAGTTGCAGCTCCAGTTCCAGCGTGCGGCATGCTACGGCAGAGAATAGGTAGACAGACACACACACACACACCGAAAAGGGGAGAACGGGGCCCAACTCGCAGCTTTGCCGACCCCAAGCCGAGCTTGTGATTTTGCGGGGAAACATCCCCAATGGTAAAAGAGGCTACGGCTGCTGCTGCTGCTGCTGCTGCTGCTGCTGCTGCAAGGAAGTGCGGAACTGGGAGTCAGAGTGTGGGGAGCTGGGGGCCCGGCTACTTCCGCCCTTCCGACTGGCCAGACTCATTCGCCAGAAGTTGCCGAGGTTCGGACGCTGGTCCTGGCCTCATTCACTCACTCACTCACTCACTCATTCGTCACTCACTTGCTCACTCCCTTTTGTCCTTTACGCGAGTTCTATCATCGCTATGGCGAATAATATATCATCATTCTCATCATCGTAACAATGAAGCGAGTTCCCTTCCCTTGAAATTACCTCACTCTTCTCGTCTCATCCTCTCTACGAGAACAGAGATCGCAAGAGACACAGTCAAATGGACATGAGTGAACCGAACCGACCAACTTCCTGATGGCCCTTCAAGCTTAGTCATGCCCGCACCGCCACATCATCACTAAATGAAGGCTGGTGATGGAGGGACGGGAAACTAGCTTGGACCTGGCAAGGTCTGGCACTGGTGCTGGTGCTGATTTGCGGCGCCAGCATCGGATGAAAGTCGCAAGCGGGTGAGGCTGACAAGCTACCACTACCACAACACACAACCTGCCCATCTGTGTGACAAAAGCATGTGAAAATCAATGATACGACTCGTAATTTTTGTAGTAGATTAAAATGAGGGCTCATGATATATTCCAAACTTGGAAGAAGCGCGCCGCTAGATTTTCCCTCCTATGCCACCCAACCACCCAATTCCCTTTTTCGGTTTTCCTATCGGGTTTCTTCAGGACACAAAATGACTCCTTAAACGCCATCCCATACGGTCGGGCTTCGTCGCCCGTCCTAGTACCGGTCCCGGTCCCTGTGGTCCACGAGGACATCTAAATAATCTGAACAAGAATGAGATGAGCCGCAACGAAATCGCTTCTCCGTTGTGCAAACAACACTTCCGTCTCTCATAAATCGCCGTTGGGGAATCGTCTTTGCAAAACTCCCGCCTGAAACAATGGAATCCTTTTGACAAGGAGGAAGGGAAACCCAAAAAAGAAGAAACACAAAACTTTCCATCGCAGCTCCATCATGCTGGAGTACCGCATTCCTCGAGGAGAGGGGCTTCTGCCTCGAAGCTGTACAGGCGCACCTCGCCATCTTCACTTCCGCTGGCCATGCGACTGTCGGTCAAGCCCACACAGGTGACGGGGCCAGAGTGGCCAGTGAAGGTGCGCTCACACTTGCCGCTCTTGGGCTCCCAGACCTTGACCATGGAGTCGTTGGCGCCGGTAACAATACGCAAAGTATCACCGACCAGGCCCCAGATACCTTCGACGTGACCGAACATGGTGCGGAGGCATTTGCCAGTGTGGATGTTCCACACCTTGACCGTGTTGTCGAGACCGGCGGTGAGCATATAGCGGGGCGGCAGCTGCCGAGTGGGGTCCGAGTTGAAGGCGCAACCGAACGACGTCCGGTCGTCCTCCGGTGGGGAACCGGAATCTCCTCCGCCGAAAGAAGAGCCGAGAATCGACGCCACGTTGGCAAACGCCGTCGGCGTCGTGCTCCGGCCGCTGCCGCTGTGGACTGACACATTATCGGCGCCATCACCAGCGAGTGCCTCTTCATCGGGCTCAAAGTCTTCTGGCATCAGCAGAATCTGCTGCACCTGACCCATGTGGCCCTCAAAGGTCTTGATGCATGTCTTATTCCGCAGATCCCATAGTCGAACAGTGCAATCATCCGAGGCTGAGAAGAGCGTCTGCGATCCAGGGTCCAGACGGACGTGGTTGACCCAATCCTCGTGGCCACGGAGGCAGAACGTTTCCTTGCTGTCAAAGTTGAAGATCTTGATCGACTTGTCGATGGAACCCGACGCGAGGTACTTTCCATCAAAGTCGACGGTGATGACACCTTCGCTGTGGCCACGCAGTGTGCTGATGCAGTCACCCGTCTGCCAGTTCCACACCTTGACTGTGTGATCCAAGCTACCGCTGAAGAGCTTATTGCCGACAAACTTGAGGGTACGGATGCCCATCGTGTGCCCGCTCAGAGTGCGAATCTCCTCTCCCGTCTCAATGTTCCAAATCTTGATCTTGGCGTCGTAGGATCCCGTGGCAAGAATCTCGTCGTCGAATTGCAAGCAGGTCACGCCGTTGTCGTGTCCTTTGAAGGTTTTGATGTGGCATCGACCGTACTTCCAATTGAAGCCGACCCTAAAACGGTCACGATAGACGCTCTTCCACGGCCGAATGAGACGTTCCCGCTCCTTCTCTGCTCCGGCTTTGGGTGCCATGGGCTCGCCTGGGTCGCTCAGGCAAGCACGCTTTCGGCTATCGTCGAGCACAACTAGTTCTCGCTTCTTGTTGGCGTTGGGCGAAGAGGCTGTCGGGATCTCTTCAACCTCTTCGACCTCTTGTACGGCAGCATCCTGTTGCAGACTCCTAGCTTCGGCGAGTTCCTTTTGCTTGTTCCAGTCTCGTAGCCTCTTACGCTCCAGGAGGGGAAGGCCGAAGCCGCACTTGGTACACTTGCGGTCAATATGTTGCTCGCACATGCGGTGCCAGACAACGTCGTCGTCGGCGAGGTCCCGCCACCTCCGGCTGACTTGAGCGGCCTTGCAGAGGGAGACGGTATCGAGGTAGCCGAGAACCTTGTATGAGATCTCGGTGGGTAGCGCAGCCATGAAGTCAATCTTGAGCTGTTCGTGTACTTCTCGGGAGACGGTGGATAGTTGAGGGAAGCAGCATTGAGTGATGATACCCTGGAGCATCAGGTCGCGGTGCTTGGCGGGGGCGGCGGAGAAGAGGGACCACACATGTGTGATGGCTTGCTGATCGGCAGACGGCAGCTTATCGAGTTCCTGTGCGCCAGACGTGTCAGCACGGAGTCGATGGGCCCTATGGGCATCAACACAAGACGGGCTTACACTTTGAATCAAGACCATCTTGGACTCGTCGGCCGCGCGACGACACTTTGCGTCGGGGCGGTGACGATAACAGAACTTGCTGTTGGTAGGGTCTCGCTTCTGGATGAGGGAGTTGTTATTTTCGTTTTGGACATCGGGTTTACCGATGGGAGCGTAGATGCCGGGGATGTGTTCTCGGAGGAAGGGGGTAACTGTCTGGCCGACGAGCTGGGTAGGCATGTTCGCGGGGAACTTTGAGACTTCTCCTTCGTCAGGTCTCCGTCTGTCGCAGTTGTCTCTGGATGGATGGTTCACAGTAGTCACATCGTTGGCGGCGGCAGCGGCGTTGGGAGCAAGTGTGTGGTTGTGGTTGTGATTGTGGTTGTGATGGGAGGTAGAGGAGGAGAGTGGTGTGGAGTTTACGTCGGCGGTAGCGGTGAAAGTCGGTGTGTTCTTGAAGTAGTCAGAGGAAGGAGAAGTCGAGGCGAGCTCGTCATGGCGGTGACTGGGCGACGAGTTATTGGTGTCGAGGTTGTGGTCGAGGCCCACGTTCAAGTTTAGGTTCAGGCTCCGGGGATCCGGGACGGTTGACGTGCTTGCGAGGTCCATGGCCGCAATATGTTTCAGCAAGCAATGGAAGCAGAGCACAGAACAGTTGGGGTGAATGGTGTCAAATCATCCGGGGCGAGACGGAAAGCCGTTCGGTTGGGTTTGTTGGTGTCGCGGGCGGCGGTAGGGGAGGTGTACAATGAGGAACACAGCCTACAAAGCAAACGACGAGCGCAGAGTCAGAGAGGACGACGAGGGGCGGGACCGTGTATCCGTACGGTACAGCGAGTGACACGGGGAGGGAGTGACAGAGTGACAGTCGTGGCCGCTGGGCGTTTTGGGTGTTGGTGAGGCGAGAGGACCTGGCGATGGCGTGCGAGCCAGGGGAAGGTCGATTTCGGGTAGGAACTCTGTGGAGAGAGACCTGGCGTCACAGGTACTGGAAGAGGATTGGCGTGTATCTTTTTTGGTGGAAAAAGAGTATGGGGTGTCTGGGTATAGTTCTCTGAGAGACTGAGCAGCTGCCCAAGATGGATGCCCCGGACGATCTACAGGAACGGATTCCGACTGGTTCTGAGGGGTGTCGTTGTGGATGGAATTGGCACAGAGGGCACGCAATTCGAGTGCAGTTTGTCGAAGTCGCGCGCGGGCGTTTGTGTTGAGACTCGAGGCAGGTTTGGCAGGAGGTTGAGCCCCTGGTGATTCGTCGGCCGGGGGAGGAGGGGGTGCTGTGGTCTGTGGACGGCGATGGAAGTCGTCTAGATGCTTTCTTCTTCTGTTCTCGTCCTTGTTGGCCTGCTGATTGCGACGGATTTGTTTGGCGGCGGAGAGAGGAGAGGGTAAGGTCTTGTTGCCCGATAGCTAGGAATAGTAAGGGGAGGGGTGCGACAAGGTTCAGACGAGGCGAACGGAGTTGAAGGAGGGAGGAAGGGAGAAAGTATCGTAGTCGCAGTGCGCCGTCGTCGCCTTTGACGGTGTCGGTGTCGTGATCGAGGTAGTGTGTGAGGTTATGGGAGGGTACGGTCTGGGTTCGTCCGAGGCTTGATCGAGAGAGAGTGATATACGAAATAGATACTGTAGGTTGCGAATGGATGTTCGTAGTAGGAAGGGATCGGTGTGTACTTGATAGCGGCTGATTCGAAAGCGGCGTCGGTGGGATAAAAGGTTTGATGCTCTTGTCTTTCTCTCGTCCTCTCTCTATCTCTATCGCAATATGCTTGAAATTCGCTGCTGGTGCTGGTGCTGGTTGAGCTGAAGGCGGGCAGAGGCAGTTGGTTGGCAAAGCCGTAGACGGAGCCAGCACCAAAGAGGCGGGTTTGAGTGCTTTGGGGCGAAAATGGCGTTATCGCTAGGATTACCAGCGGTGGTTGAGCAACGTGAGCCTGGGCAGGTGTGTGGGTCCCCCAGAGGTTCCACTTGTCGACAGCGGTTCCCAGGGGTCCAGACCCACTAAGACGTGCTCGCTACTTTTGGGTGTCCACTATAACCTCTAGAAAGGTGATGTGATTGGCCGCCTTCTTTGGCAGACGGTTGTCGCTGGTGGTGGGAAGGCGGCAGCGGACGGGTCTCGCTGCACTTGCCTCCGATAGCCGACTGATTAGATTGCGGGGGAGGCAACTGGGAGGGCAGGAGGCTACGCCGACAAGCGAACAAGCCAAAAAGGGCATCTACGAATTTCAGACCTGGCAGACACAGCAGGCAAGCCTGGCACCCCGCGATGCACCTCCCTCAACTGTGCTAGCAACATCCACAAGTACACAGGTACGTACTCCCAAGTACAATACGGAGTAAGGTACACTAATACAATCAAGTACATTTGGTGTGAAGCACAAATCGAACTATTCTTCTCCCGTCTGTCATCTGTCACGATTTCCCCAGTTTCATCTTCATCGCTACCGATTGAGGCTCATCGTGGTGGTTGCATCGACCAAGACTCTGTTGAGCCTCTTTGTGTGTACTCCGTCTGGAGTAGGTATCTGTGATGTGGGCGAGGAAATCTCGAGGTGCACAACTCGCTAACGTCGGGCTTACCTAACAACATGCGCAACCAGGCACTAAAATGGTCCACGACTATCCACGAAAGAGTCACCTGCCCTTGAATTTTTCCATCTATTCTGCCAATTCTGCCAAGTCCCGTTCCATTGGACCCAGATTGGCTCATCGCCCTCGCTTGGCCACGTCTTTTGCAGTTTCTCTCTCGTCATCTGCTGGGTCTCCTTGAATCAGTCCATCTGGATCCAACAGAAGAATTTTCACTTTCTCTTAGCAACAAGTAAACAACAAAGACAGCCAGGCTGTGTCTGACATCCTGAGCTGATGTGCTTAGAAACCGGATAGTCTCCGTCGTATCCGCTCTCTGTAAAATTCTTGGATTTGTTGCCCAATGCCAGGCATGAAACTTACGACACCTTGAAATTCAAGCTCGTCATTTTTCTGCGGGTCCCAGGCACCGTTAGCAAGTAGGTATCAAACGTAATACAGTAAAGATGAACTTCAAGAGGAGACAACTTCAAGAGAACTCAGGTTGAGAGAGGCATCCCCAGACAACAGCTCCTGGGCCGCCCCGACACGCCCGAGTACCGACGATGAGGTTAAGGCCGGCTGGAATGTCGCCATCCTGGCTGCCAATCTCCCCAATCGGGATGAGCTAACGCGAGCCTGCGATGGCGTCATTTCCTCAGCCCACGGCTTCCCCAAGCACCTCATTTCTCTCTGCGCCTTCGTTGCCCTTCGAGAACGCCCCCTTTGTTCCCATTCCTGTCCCCTTCGTGCCCATTTGCGCCTTCAATACGGGACCTGCTGCTGCATCATCAAGGGTGAAGACTGGAGAGGCTCCTCCCCCCTTCGGCACTTGGATTAAAACCTAACGCCTTTCCCCATGTTTTGTCAACTTAACGCCGTTCGCCTCTCAGTGTCTCCGTAATTCTGTCACCTCTCTCAAATATGACTAAACCTCCTTCCATGGTTCCCGTCGTGGATCATGTAAGCCCTTTTCAACTTCCAGCGACATCCATGGAGACGGGCGTGAATCATGAATGAGAGCGGATGAACTGACCAGGCCTGGACAGTTGGACTGAATTCGAACGTTCAGTCAGCGACTCAGCTCTCCCACATTCCCTGTCAACTGCCAATTCTTTCTCAATCCCACCATCCAGTACTCTCACTCACCAGCGCAACACGCCATTGGCCAATCCACCGACTCCGAAATCTTCTCCGAACCAAAAGGTCTGACGAAATCATTCACCAATGAAGAGCCTTACCGATAGCCGCAATGGGGCTCTTCCGACCCCGGCCAGACACCACAAACCCATGTCTCCCAATCTTTCACCGAGCGACAACCTCGCTTTCCGTATCAATGCCATCTTTTCGGTCGAGTGCCCCCGTCGCGTCGGACATGATGCGACCAAAGATAAGACTCAGCAATCACGCAATTGATTCTAATTTCCAATGTACATCAGGTGATGGCAAATTGACCTATCGCTTGTACAGCTAAAAAGGACTATACTCACAATTAACATTGTTCATCGACATCCTGAAAAACTGTATGTCTGCTATCCAGCTCAACTGTTGGGATGGCGCAGGTCAGACATAAAGTCAATGGGGGCCGGGACGAGCCGATACAACGCCCAAAGTACTCCAGCCGCTCAGGCTGTGCAACTTGACATAACCTTCATCGAGCACCCGCTCCTATCCAGACATGATACTTCTTATCCAGTTGCGCTGCTACGCGTCTTGTTCTTCTTGGCTGAATGCAGAAGCGCCACTCATCACCCCTCCGCCAAAGGCTGATTCTCGTCGTACTTTATCCAACCGCCCAACGCCTGGCAGCCGGAAACCTGCCAGAGACATGTCTAGCTTGTAGCCGGCCAGGTGATCTGCAGCTACGGCGTTCAAGCTGAGCTTTCGAATCCAGCTTTGAGCAAGCTCGAGCCTAGATCTTGGTCTTGACGTTGGCGGACACGCAGGTGCCACAATCCCGTTCTCTTGATTTTGCAGCTCAATCTTGCTATGCAACTCTTTGTGAACCGTGGATATACTCTTGTGATCTTCAGTTGTTGGATATCCCATCGAGTACGGAATGGCGTAAGTACATACATTGCCCTTGGGGAATAACGAATCACGTGTTATTCCACGACCTTTTCTTGATGATCATGTGATATATCTTGGTCCTATGCCTAATCAGAAGAGTCTAAAACGGGATGTATAGTATCCTTGAATTTTCCCTACTGAGAGGTAAAATGACATATACCTCCTCGAGATCACTTCGATCATGCCTATCTCTGACAAGACTCATAGACCAGAACCATACTCATCCCTCCAACGAGCAATAGAGAAGTATATACTCGAACAAGCACTAAGGTTTATGAAACATTCTACCTTCGTACATTGAAGCCCAACTTCACGATTCCCTTGTTGCTTAAGACGACGTCATGATACTCCATGATTTGATGGGTCAGTATCTGCCCCAACTCGAAGCAAATCTTAGACGTTGAATGCCTTGTTGGAATTGGTACATGGAAAATTGCCCTGAGATATTGTGTCTTCTCCATTGGCGATGGGCAGCACAAGAATATGATATAGTGCAGTTTGAACTTTCCCTTGTAAAGCAGTTGGTAAAAATCGTCTTGTCTTCATCCTTCGTTTCAACCATTGTGACATCAACTTGATAATCTCTTACCTCAAGACATAATGCAAAATTATGGATGGACTACGTGGGCTCCAAAAAAGCAGCCCGGTAATCATACAGCAACCTCAACCTTGGCCAAATGGCTTAATACTCACCCTTGATCCGACTTGACAGCTTTTGCTTTCTGTCCTTTGGCTTTTCCAGTATTCCTGACATTAAATACACATTGCATCTACTATTGCATTTGACCGTTGTCATATTGTGGACTTGACGAGATTTTCCCCCCAGAGAAGAATCCCCATTCACAACCTGCTTCAAGATGGAGTTACCTCGACATGGCTCGAATATCCAAGTAAAGAGGTCATCAACTTGAATTTACTCTACTAGATACGGGCATAAACGATTATTTAATTATGGAGTTAGTGGAGTGCGAGAGATTGGTTCAGATTGCCACCGCTCTGCCGTTGATTATTCCGAGGTCAAGGGATATTAAGCTCCGTCAGTGCAACATGACAGGAGCTACAACTTCGGTAATCGCACGTGCCTGTGACCAAGATGTCGATTTGTCTATAGTGTCTCGGGGTAATGTGCAAACCGTCATCGGTTGCTACGATAATGCGTTTACCTCTCTTCCACCAAACGGAGTTGACATGAATACAGCTAGCCTCACATGTATGGTCTTCATTCTGCCTGACAGCTCAACTACGTCATAGCGAACCTGGGATTTCAAGGAACGGGTCTTCTCAATGACCCTCGAAAGATCCACTGTTTCACCATTCAGTTGCACTTCTCTTGGGTCTGGTTACCTGCCCTTAACCTACAATAACAGGAGTTGCGGTTCCATTCCAATCTCTCGGATCTTGACATCGAGTCTCAACAAAAGTTAATGGAGCCTACCGTAACTGGCCGCAGCTATGATGAGTCCCACTGCAATGGAAAACGTCGGGAGTCTCCCTTCAGATTTCGACGAAAACTTGTCTTTACGATGAAAATCAAGGAGTGTCCAGATTGGCCCCATTTTGTCTTTTGCGGCTCAAGTTCCTCTAACTCTACAGATCTCTGACTTCATATGTTGTGACGACTCTGTTTGTTTCCTTGGAGGGTTTACGAGGGCTGTATAGACACACCGGTGGTCAGAATCAGAGGAGCGGCCCAAAGACGATCTATACTTCCAACTGTACTTGTCGTAATTATTTGTCAAATTGAGTCGCAGTAGCGATACTGCGCACTCACAAGTAGGCAGACTCATTGAAATCCAGCTTGACTTCTAGGCAAGCCAGTCGATTTTGTATCGCTATATCGGCTCTGACCGGTTGAATGATTAATTGCCGCCGACAGCCGCTGTTATCGCGAAGGCTGATTTGTCGCGATGCATGCCAAGTGCTTGGCGGTGGTAGCCCAAGAGACTTTTGAGCATCTCCGCCCCTCGGGACTGGAAGGAGATGCAGACTTCCCCGCTTCAGCAGAGATATCACTCGATGAGAACGGCGAGAGTTTCTGCTTGGCGGCGGATGGCGGGTGAGTTTAGGTAGCTGGGCCGCTCGGCGAGGGGCATAAAATCCTCGCGAGGCCGGCCACTGTCTTCCTAGACCTGTGTTGGCTTCTTTGCAGTCTGCCAAGGCTTGTTACTATAAGCGATTTCAAGCAGAGCTCAGCAAGATGCGTCCTACGGCTGCCTCTATTGTAATCTCACTGATCGGCTCCGCAGCCGCCGAGACTGTCCACGGCGTTGTCGTCTTCAGTCGTCATGGTGATCGTATGTTTTATGCCTGCAGAAATGAGCATCGGATATCAAGCTGACGCCTAAGTCTAGGAACAACGAAGCATTATGGAGCTCAGTCATTGACCAGCGTCGGTGCTCAGCAGTGTTTCGAGGTTGGCAGTGACTATCGAGGCCGCTATCTGGAGGCGGACTCTTCTAGTCGGATTCTCAACATTTCCGAGGATAAATACGTTTCCTCGCAAATCTACGCCAGTGCCCCCGACCAAGGCATCCTATTGAACACGGCTACGGCATTTCTACAAGGCCTCTATCCTCCATTGGTAGGCCTCAACGCTCAGGTTGCATCGTCGACCCTCAACAACGGCAGCACAAGTACAAGCCCCCTAAACGGCTACCAGTATGTTCTCCTTCATGGAGAGAACTCTAATTCGCCAGACACTATCTGGATCAAGGGGGATGATGGATGTCCTACGAACGCCAAGGCCTACAAGGCCTTCGAAGCAAGTGAAGAGTTCCAGACCCGTGTCACGGAGACCAAGGACTTTTACGGCAGCTTCTACGATGTGCTCGAGAGTGTGTACGACTACAAGCCCGAGAATATGACGTACAAGAACGCGTACGACATCTTTGACTTGGTAAATGTGGCACGCATCCACAATAGCACATCTTTGGCCCGGAACGTGACGGACGAGGAGCTCTTCCAGCTGAGAACGTTGGCAGACAGCGCCGAGTTCGGTTACAACTTCAATGCGTCCAAGCCTGACAGCACCATTCATGCAAAGACTCTTGCGGCTGGCATCCTTGCCCAACTCAACCAGACGGTTACTTCCAAAGGGAAACTCAAGTTCTCCCTCCTTGCAGGAAGCTACGACACATTCATGTCCTTTTTTGGTCTTACTGATCTCATCACGATTTCGGACGATTTCTACGGCCTCCCAGACTACGCCTCGACGATGGCGTTCGAGCTCGTTAGCGATAACACGACTGTGTTTCCCGCGAATGTCGATGCCGACCTTCGTGTGCGCTTCTTGTTCCGCAACGGCACTTTTGGCGAGCTGACGGCGTTTCCCCTTTTCGGGACTGAAGAAGAGACTCTGTCATGGCCGCGCTTCGTTGAAGAGATGCAGAAGAGAGCCATCAGTACCGTCGAGGAATGGTGCACTGCCTGCTCTAGTCTTGTGTCATTCTGTGCGGCTTACCAAGATGAGGAAGCTGCGAGCTCCGATTCAGGGAGCAGCGGAGGCATGTCGAATGTTGTTGCCGGTGTTATTGGTGCCATGGTCACTCTCGGCGTTGTTGCTGTCATCGGTGCCGTTGCATTCTTCATGATGAAGAAGCGACGCGCAGCTCCCGTTTCTCAGGTCCAAGGGTCTACGGCTGAGAAATCCAGTCTGCGCAGCGGCGGTAGCGTTTGAACGTTTGAATCAACAAAATTTTGGATTGAAGCGATGAGTATGAATGCAGCGAGAGTAATGCCGGTTTCTCTTTCCCATGTATCTTGTTGTCAGCGAACCAAGGGTCTGCGAAAGTCTGGCCATCCGAGACTTGCCGAGGCCTTCGCACCTTTGAACTGGTTTGAAAGGATCATGCCTGTCAAGCTTTGTGATAGCAGCGATCATAGTAATCTTTATTGAAAACAACGGCGCTAAGGCTACACCGACAGGGTTCATAAACTGGGCCTTATTTCAATGTAGTTGAAACCACTTGAGCGAGTCGTTCGTCAGCAGTCTTCAGGAACCCGAGTTCATCTGATCTTTGAGCGGAACATCCGACGGGATGTTTTCCCCCCAAGAATCCCCTTTTACACGGCAGATCTCGTTTACAGTCACAGCGCAAGTTGAAAGTGGTTTGAACAGATTATGAACGTGACAAATGGTACGATCTATATCGTTAAAGATATATACTTTATGTAAAGCGGTATACAGGAAAGACTTTGTACATGAAAGAGATTGGTCCTGGACCGAATCAGATTCGTGGACGTCACAAGTGTGAACACCCACTACGAGCCGGATAGCTATCTCATCCCCTTAGCCATCTAGGTCGCCTCAACCCTCGAGACCAGATCCCGTGATAAACAGTGAAATCGTGGAAATCGCTTATGCCTGGATGCGGCGGTCGTGAATGCTCATGCGCTTGGCGACAGCGGTCGCGGAGGGGGTCTCGACGGGGCAGTCCTCCTCGTCGTCAGCAGCCTGGGTGGGAGTGGGAGTGGCAACCGGGGCAGAGGACTCGGCAGGGCAGTCCTCCTCATCGTCGGAGGCAGCCTGGGTAGGGGTAGCAACGGGAGCCTCAGACTCAGCGGGGCAGTCCTCCTCGTCGTCAGCGGCCTGAGTAGGGGTGGCAACGGGGGCAGCGGTGGCAGTGGCGGTAGGGACCTCGGACTCGGCGGGGCAGTCCTCCTCCTCATCGGCGGCGAGAGTAGGGACGGTGGCAGCGGCGCTGACGGTGGCGGAGGCAGACTCAACGGGGCAGTCCTCCTCATCATCGGTGGCAGTCTGGCTGGGGGTGGCAGCAGAGGCAACAGAGGTGGCGGGGGCAGAGGTGGCGGCCGGGGCGGAGGTAGCAGCAGCGGCAGAGGTAGCGGCGGCGGAGGTGGCAACGGGGGCGGCGGAGGAAGCAGCGCCGGAGCCGGAGCCGGAGCCAGAGCCGGAACCAGAGCCAGAGCAGGAGAAGACGGCAGGGCCGGGGATGGTGTACTCCTGGGCCTTGTAGGCATCGTAGGTGATACCGGCATCAGTGGCGGCGTAGGCACCGGGGAAGGCAACCAGGTCAGAGGGGCTGGTGCTGCCGGAACCGGTGACCTTGATTTGATGGCATCCCGGGTAGAACTGGGCGCCGGGGTAGGAGTAGGAGGCGTGGAGGGCGATGATCTCGTGGCGGACGAGGTACTGGCCGGGGGCAAGGCACTCGGGGATGGTGTACTTGACGCCAGAGTTGCCGGCGGTCATGAGGGGGGTGGCACCCCAGGTGTTGGAGGTGCCCTCACGGCCGCTCTCCTGGACCTTGAACCAGACCTTGTCGGTGTTGGGGGTGAAGGTGGTGCAGTCATCACCGGCGCACTTGGCCATGTAGGTGATGGTAGGGCCAATGTGAGACTCGGGCCACAGAGTCCAGTTGAGGGTGACCTCGTCACCAGCCTTGGCCTCGGCGACGAGCTTGGCGGGGGAGGAGCCCTTGACACCACCGGCGGTGTAGCCACCGCACTGAAGGTCGATGCTGGTCAGGTCCTCGACGGGGCCGTTGCCCTGGATGGGACGGGAGATACGCTCGGGGGCCGGGCTCGTGTACGGGTCCTGGTAGGGCTGGTAGAAGGTGTAGTTGGTGCCACCGATGAGACCATCAGAGACGTAACCGTGGGCAGCCACCAGGGCTGCGGATCCAAGAAGGGAGGCGATAGAGGACTTCATTTTTGCGATTTGGAGTTTTTGTTTTTCGAGAGTTGTTCAAAAAAGGGGTTGGTTGGCTTGACTGTGAGAATATCGAGGTCGGTTGGGAGGAATGAGTGTTGTTGGAGAGGTCAAGGACCGAAAAGAATGAATGACTACCTGGTCAAGTGAAAAGAATGACAAAAGTTGAACGAAGGAATGAGATAGACACACAAGTCAAGTGAAGCTGAACACTATGGATCGTAGGAAAGAGAGTTCAAGGTCAAGAGAGACCGGGCAGAGGTGACGATATATACGGGAGGGCATCGTAGGTTGTTTTCCTAACGCGGGCACTTGCGCCGTTGGCGTCCTTTCTCAACTCCATCGGGTCAAGATTAAGAGGACCACTTCCGCCGCTCCGCCAAAGTTTCAATTATACGCAGGACAATCATATCCGGCCAGGTGGTGGGGATAAACATGGGGAGGGGGATCTCGCGTATGCGGGAGACAGGCGCGGCTGGGATCATTGGGATGTGGGTGGTGGTCTTTGGGGGTCTTGGTCCTCTCTGGATTTGGTGTATTGTGAGTGGTGGGCTTCGATCTAGAAGATGTGGCTCAGGGGAAGAAGCCAATAGACTCTGGGCTAACAGCTCCCACGCTGCTGGGAAGCCTGGGTTCAGATGTCCAGGATGACGAGGGGCACGAGGGGCTCAAGCCTCAAGGCTCCAGGTTGAAGGAGTCAAGGGGGGGCAAGATATCCAAGACTTTCTGAGAGCAACAGGCGAGTGCCGACTGCGCTTACGCTGGTGTGCGTGATGCAAACATATTGGACAGGCTCAAGTTGGTGGGCTGCTCCGGGCGCTAGCATAAGCGTAGATAGGTCTATCCATGCCACGATACTGGTAGTCAGCATGGGGCACGATGAGTTCACAACTTGCAGATGGCTCGGCCAACTGCCATGTCGTTGTCAGTTGGAGAAGAAGCAAATGTCAGTTCAGTTGACATGCGCCCAAAAGGTGAGACAATGCAAGTCCCCCTCGATGGCCTCGACGAGGAGACTAGACAAGGGCTGGAGCTCAACTTGAACAACGCGAGCAAGGATTCGTCCCATGTCAACCGGTGCTTGTAGATCCACTCCCGTGCTTCGCTGGCCGAACCGATTGGCCATCCCGGCGTCTACCACCGGGAGCCCCCCGGTCAGATCCCCGTCAGATCCCGGCGGCCACCCTGAAACAGCCAAGTCCTGAGACCCATCCCCTTTTTCTTAATTATCACCAGATTCGCCCTGCAGCCTCCGCGGCCTCAATTAACACTCTACGCGCTACTTCCCGAAAGAGGCTCAACGTCCTGGCCGTCGTGGCGGGACCTCAGGGGTTACCACGCTTCGAGCCTTCGAGCCCACGCATCATGGATAGAAATCGTTCTGTGAAAGAAAGAGGAAAAAAACCACTTTTGCCCCCTGCGCAACGCATGGCACAGACATTTCCCTGACCTGGTGGACTTCCTTGAGTTGCAGTTCCCTCCCCTTTTCCACCAATCCTCTCTGCTTCATCCCAGAAGAGAATCCTGCCCTGTCACTGCCAAAGACTTTGCCGCCGCCGCCAGCTGCTGACCTGAGCGCTTCTAGACTGGGTCTTTTGACTCCTCATGATCTCTGCTCTTGTAGCTTGTATTCGTAGGCTGGGCAGCGGGCACAAACATTATGATTACAGGCCTGGCCACCTTTTCTAGACCCCTCGGCAGGCTAAACCGGCCAGGCTGATGGCTTCTATTCCTTGAATGTCCCTCTTCAGGGCTCTTCTTGCGGGACACTGGCAGACGGCAGGCTTGATCAAGAAATTGAACGGGGCTTCAGCGGCTCTCCAGAACCAAGGAGCCAACTGATGACTCTGGAGTCTGACCTGGTCCCGCCCTGCGTCTCTTCTCTTTTCTTTTTTTTCCCCGTCAATTCTCGGACATGAGCACGGGAAGAGGATCCAACAAACGATGGACCAGGAGGGGCCATGTGGCGGCGCGCGCCCGAATTCGGGAGCAACAACCGTTCTGAGCATCTCTGCTGGGCGAGCCATGCCAGTCCAAGTTGGAGTTGAAATTACATTTGATCTTCTCCTGGCCCAGCTGCCCAGCGGACGGCGGCATTATTGTACTAGAACTCCACGAGTCCAACGAAGGATTTCCGTCGATGCGAGATTGATTTAAAGTAGGGAGATGCCCGCTGCCCCCCTCACACACAGTATAAGCAGTATGCGTGATATGCTTTTGCCAATAGACTTCCCGTGCCCACTGCCCACCTCAATATGCTTTTGGCGGCTTTGGCCCGAGGCTAATGACGACGTCGATGAGCAGGCCACTGTATCCATCAATGCAGAACATGAGCATTGGCGTGACCCCCCCGGTGCCCCTTGGACTCCAGTCTCCGTCATCCACCGGCTTGACCACTCTGACGGATAACTCTCTTTCTGTGCTGACTGACGCCGCGAGAGCGAGAAGATCTGCTCGGAGCCCCGTGCCGTGATCCGTCTGCCAACCGCCCGGGTCTCACGGCTACGGCCTTGTCATCCCATCCCTATCATGTTCCCCATTACAATCTATCTCAACCCCTGTCAGCGCGCCAGCGCTTCACACCGCACATCAGCCATCACGCACGTCTTTTTTTTTCTTTCTTTCTTTCTTTCGTACTCCACAGGGGGCCAGCCAGGCCGCTGGGAGCCCCGTTGTAACTCGACGTTCAAAGGCCCAATGTTCCACACAGAGAATCAGCAAGGGTTTCCCACCCCCTTTTCAGCCGATCGACGAGCGCGTACCTGCGTACCGCACACAAACATCGCCGATCTGATGGAAATCCCTTCTTCTTCGTTGTCCTTTCCAGCAGTGAATAACCCAGTCACCGAGTCCACTCTGCACAAAATCCTATGATCGATGCGACGCCAGGATGCCTTCGTGGAGAGTCGATCGAATCTACGAACACCAAGCTTGGCTATGTTGGTTCCATCGTGGTCTTGCATCTTTTCTCGGCCGAGTTGATCACTGCCCTATGGAGTTGATTCAGAACCGAGAATGTTCTGGCGACGGTTTCTCCAAATAGCGACCGCCTGACTCGGCCTGTCCAAGTTCACAGTTCAAGGTTGTCGCTGCACTCAACATGATGCACGCGCAGAAAAGCCCCTAGCGGCGCAGCCAAAAGAAGCGCTCGCTGCTTAGCCAGGTCACCAGGTGTCTGCACTTCAAACGCGGCAGTTCATCCTTTCATCACACGCCGCTCGGTAAGCGTGCCGCAGCTGCGCTCACAGCTTTGAGTCAGTGAATCATTGAAAGCCATCTTATCTTTACTATAACTACCTTACAGGTCCAATGGCATGTCAAAGCCTACGGGTATCAAAACCAAACTAAACGAAACAGTTCCCTGGGCGTGCCTGGGCATCTTACAAATCGTGAGCTCATCCATCAATCTTCTACCTCCCTCTCCTCAACCTTGGCGGTTGTAGAGATTAGTGATTGTTGCGTCTTCGCTGTCTCTGTCGCTCAAAGATGGCCAAGCCAGATATGACGGCCATGATTGCCCAGCGTTCGCCCAGCTCACCCGTCAAGCCACTGCCCATGAAGGCAAACTTGGCCAACTTGGTCATGCTCATGCCAGCATCCGTCCAGACCGCTACCACTTCCTTTCCATCACCTCCCCTGAATGCACCTGGTCCGGCATTCTGGGGCACTGATTGAGCCAGCCTGACGAGCTTCCAGCCCCTGCTTCGGCCATCCAGCGCAGCGATCGCTTCGCCAGAGCTTGTCCTCCATTCAAACTGTTCTAGTCTCTCGCAGTTTGGACCAACGCCTATGGCGAAAAGGTAGGTCCATGACGGGAAGTCACTCTTTGATTCCAGCTCGACAATGGGCCCGCCGCCTGGGGTACGTATTGGCGCAGGTGGCAGCGTTATGCTCATTCTGCTGCTGAAGCTGTGGTACTCTACTGATGCGAGCGGCGGGAACCTGTCCGATGGCCCAGAGTGCAGCACAATGGGCGGCGAGCTGCTTAACCCGCTGTGTATCGACATGCCATAGAACGGCTGGCTCTGGTGCTCGCCGAGGAGCATCGTCCTGCTGAAGCTCTGCGAGTAGACATTGAAGGCTGGCGGGAATTGGCGGGCTACCGCCTGTGGCCCCGAAGACGGTCCTGCTGGTCTTGAGCTTGGTCCTGGACTTCCCCGGGGTGGTGGTGCTGGTCCCGGAGTCGTGCGGGGTTTCTCTTCGTACGGCGGCGGAGCTTCGTCTGCAGGGGCATCGGGAAGTGGCTTCATGTTGGAGTGTTGGGAAGTGGATGCCATTTTCTTGTGACACAACGTTTAATTATGATGCACTGGTGATTTTTTGTTTGTGATGGTTCAGTTGCAGTAATTCTTACTACTGGGAGTCTCTGCTTCTTTAAGAATTCGTTGCGTAATATGTCTGTCTGTGTAGGTATTGTGTCTGCCTGGTGATCCTATTTCACAGCCACACGCGTGACGGTAATCCAGTGGCACAGCCTGACAGTGAGGGCAGGTACGAACATCTGTACCTGCCCTCACTGTCGGATATTCGTAGGTAGGCTCAACCTGGGCAAGTGCACAGCTGTAAGAGTCACGTGCGACCCAAGTGCACTTGCTCCTAGAGTTTTCCGGAGGGAAGGAGCAGGTGAGTGCCGGAGAGGCAGGTACGCGCCCATATGCGCCTACCTTACTACCTCTACCTGCCTCACAGGCGGGAAAACAGAAACTCCACGGCAGTGGCTCATGGGGCTGGGCAGTCCCTTCTTTCCAACTTAGGCACAGTATGGGTGACGAATACCTGCTCTCATTTTCACGCTGTGCCCGGCAAAGGTGATCTACACCACCACAGCCACAGCCGCAGCCGCAGCTACAGGCACTACGTCAACACGACTCAGAGGCTCTTGACGATTCAAATCATCTGCCAACGCGTTGTCGGCTACTCCGAAGTTAAGACTAGTAGGTTCCTGCTGAGTCCATGTTGACGACAGCATACAAAGGCCCCCAATCTCACTACGAACAGCGACGACAACCAATTCTCAACCGTCGCAAACACTCACTAACGAGTAGATGATGCTTTTCGATCAGTATGTTGTTCATCGGCCACTTATCGACTGATCTATAAATCTTACCTCAACGCAGTCATTCAGTCATTGTCATCGGGACCACGGTAGTCTACCTCGATCCCTTCATCGTCTTCGATTGAAGTAGAGTAAACTTCCAAAGAAGTCATGTTCTTCACGATAGATTTGCTCCTCAGTCGTCTGTGTGTATGAGATCTACTCTTGATTGTCTCCAATATCCTAGTATGATAGAGGATGAAGTTCTCCTCCTGAAACTATCTCATCGACGGAAACGAGGACCCTTGGCCCGGTCCCGATGAATTAACATCTAATCACGCGAAACAGCAGAGTGAATCCGACTACGGCCACTTTTCAATGAATTCAGACTATCAAGTAAACAACTACATTGAATGCTGCGTGCCAAGCCGGCGTAAGAGAGATCCGATAACTGCTGAGGGCTAGAACGATGCGGAAGGTGAAGCTTATGCTTGTCAACTCTAGACTGGTGATTATCCAAACACTTACATAAGAGCTACTGTCGCCAAAGCTGTCGGTTGCCAAATCCTCTCAACTGCTCATGCTGCCTCTTGGGCAGCAATCAGCTCTAGCTTCGGCTGGTCAGGTAATTGATAGGTTCGGCCGATCAAAACCCTGAATGAACCTCATTCGTACTTGCTATGAGTCAATTCCTCCGCATTGCAATAGACTAAGCTTACTCGAGGTGTCTACGAGTATAATGATCGAACAATGCATGAGGTATTACTCGCTCGATCGACTGCATAGAACGTCCAACTGTGAGTTCTGAGAAACTTTCTTTGGTCACAATTGTCATGAAGCACTGAACGATCTCGACCGACTGCCTTCAAGCCTACATCGGATGCCAACGTGATTCTACCTCCAATGCACTAGATGTTCCAGCCAGTCACACGACCATGGAATGACTGCGTAAACTACGTAGTGCTGACATTGCAAACTCAAGTTTACGACAAAATAGATGTGAGCCAAGGCAACTTCAGTGCTCACCGCTCTTTCTCAAGATGTTGTATCGATGCTCTTTTCCTTTATTTGGGGATTCAGCTGCCTCAAAAATGATGTGTGCAGCTTTCAGCCAGCCTCATCTTCTAGACCGTGGCGCGGCCCGCACTGCATCAACACCACATTTTCTTTGAGACATGCAGATAGCCTAGCCTTCGTAAAGTATGATTGGACCGACGGCCTCAGAGCTGCACATATCAATGTATTCTTAACTTTATGCTCATTGGTTGCAAAGGATCTAAACGCGAATAGTCCTGTCGACGCTACCTACCGATTGTTATGATATATCATAATCCTCAATACATGAGTTACCTTGTAGGATGTAGTCATTCAATAACGTGCACATCTGATTTAATGAGAAAAATTCCGAAAAGAGTTGAGAGGATGTTGCAAGGGGAGCAAAAGCTGGTGGGATCCGTGATCGGTAAATAATCATAAATACTGCTACGGCCCTTCCCATGATGATTCTGGGTAAAGGATCAATATCAGCATCCAAGTCTTCACCCCAAAACGAACTCAAGCTCCAATCAATCACTTCATCTTTCCTCCTCTCAAATAGAGACCATGTCCAAGCTTCGCATCAGAAAAGACATCGACACTCTCAGTCACGATGAGCTTGACACGCTCGTCAAGGCATTTCAGCACATCATCAGCCTGAAGCCAGACGACAAGAATTCTTATTTCACCATCGCCGGCTATCATGGCCTTCCTGCACCAATGTACTGCCAGCATCGGACTGTGCTGTTTCCAACGTGGCACCGTGCCTACCTCCTGCGACTCGAAAACGCTTTGCGCAGTGCTCCAGGATGCAGCGATCTCGCTCTTCCTTACTGGAACGAAACGTCGAGTCCGTCCGTGAAGAGAGGGTTGCCAGATATATTCACTCGGAAGGACTACACCTTCAAAGATGGAACATCTGTCCCGAATCCTTTGTTCTCCTATAAGTTACAGGAAGATGTACATGATCTGGACGACAAAGGAAAAGACCTATCCGACGGATACACGAAACTTAGAGGGTACGACACTGTGCGATACCCCTACTCGGGACTCGTCAGCTCCGACTTCAGCTCCAAGACCTTGGAACACAATGTCGAGGTGAACAAGCTGCCGCCTGGACAACCGACTGCGCTCTTAAACGGGAACGTCATGCGCTGGCTGAATATGAAAACATTTGAGAACTGGGAAGGTAAGACGATTCCCGCAGGAATCGCAGACGGCTTCAAGGAGTGCCTCAATGCCCCAAACTACACTGTCTTCTCGAACACGGACTCGGCTCAAGACTGGAACACGACTGAGGTGAAGGGCGGTTTCGGGTCTGTCGTAGTGTCCCTCGAGGGGCCACATAACTCCATGCATTTGGCCATTGGCGGGTTTGACGTCCCCGATCAAGGGAATTTCAACGTTTATCCGTTCGCCAACGGCGATATGGGCGAGAATGACACTGCGGCATTCGACCCGGTCTTCTTCTTCCACCACTGCTTCATAGATTACATGTTCTGGAAGTGGCAGGACATTCACAACAAGTCCAAACAGCTAGATATCATCCCCGATCTCGACGGCGCAAAGGGTCTGACCCTCGACACCCCTTTGGAACCATTCACCAAGGAAGAGTTTATACTTGGGGACAACCGACCGCTGACATCCAATGTAAGACTTCAGCCAACCGCGAGTAAAAGTGTCTAACAATTACAGGACGTCACCAACACAGCCAATCTCGGTTACGATTATCCCAGGCCGGAATTCGATTCCATTCTCCCTGGTCCAGACCTAAGAGAAGGACCCAAGATCACGGCCACTGGCATCAACCGCGCTCGGATCCGCGGTTCTTTCGTAGTCTCCACATGGGCCAAGGGCAAGAACGGTGAGCCAGACATCCTTCTGGATACTAAGTCGGTCCTCAGTCGGTGGAATGTTGAGAGCTGCGAGAATTGCCAGAATCACCTAGACGTCAAATCGCACCGGAAGCTGTATGGCTTTTCGGACGAAGAGGCGTTGAACACGGATTTCTATGCGCTGATTCATACGAGAGACAACCCTGAAGGTATCGACACTATCGGAGGCAACAAGATCCAGACCGAGATTGGAACAGCACATTGAAGTATTGAGTTGGGGTAAAGAGCTGGTATCAAGCCTTCGAGACTCGTCCTGGGCTTCGCAAAACCCGGCTAGTGGTTCTATGAAGTGGTGTGAACTAGAGCGCAACCTTTTCGTTCATGAAGAATTGGAGACTTCAACAGTCTCAGGGATTGGCTACAAAAGTTTTCATTCATGCCTCATAGTTCTTATCATGTTCAAGTTCTTTAAATGTTGCTTCAATTTGATTCTCTCAACTGACGGGTTCCTTTCTTGACCGACCTTGATTCGAACCAGCAGACATCCGTATACTTTTGAAGATGCACGAGGCATGTTTTGCACGGTCTTTCGTCGATAGTACGATGACCCTTGGTGTCTGAGAAGCAGAAATACCTACAGCTAGGTAAATGGCCATACAAGAAGCCAGGGCGGAGTTCCTAGCCTGTGGTGGTTGTTTACGAAAGGGGCAGTACACGCAACCTCGTGTAATACTGTACACCGGCTAGGCTTAGTGACCTCTTGCGCCTTGCGTACTTTTTCAGTAGGCGAAACATCTTGATAGTTGAAAAAGTTGTAGTCTCAGGTAGAACTTGAAGCTGCAATGATGTGTAAAGGCTGATAGCGAGCGATGAGCTGCCGTAAACAAAAATTCCCCCATTGCCGTCCCAGTGCGCCTACTCCTTCGTAACGAAAATTAAACCCTACAAATTTCAAACATCATTGGGTGATACTCCAAAATGCTGCCGTCCATGCAAGCCAGTCCAGCGCGTACGTTCATTGCTAGATGTCGAAAGTGACTCGCTTCACACCTTTGGATATCGTCAATAGGTAGCACGTCGACAACACGAACAACAACTTACTGGAAGCCCGTCTCCTCTTAGAGGCGTAGAAAGCGTAAGTCGAATCATCCTCCCCTTCCAAATCGCCATCTTTGGACTTGCCTGACGTCAGGATCTGTATAAGCCGATTAGGACCGCTGCTATCCGAAGGTGTGGTGGTGGTGGTGGTGGTGGTGGTGCTGCTGCACCACTTGACCACACCAAAGAGTGAAACACTTACAAAGTCGAATCTGGATGCGGCGAAGACCAGAGCCATAAGGACGATGACAACCAAAAGCGAACCCCCAAGCCCATTCATGCCGGAAAACATTCTCAACATTTCGACTAAGGTCCAAGCCAAAGTTTCTCTTCTGTTTGCTGTTCCTGATAAGATATCGACCCCTTGGGGGCTAGTCGTCGATCGGATCGCGGGCGTAGACGGTAAGCGCTGTTGTTGTTTCACGTTCCCTTGGTGTTCAATCACCCCACGCGCGGCAATCAGCGGATGGAGAATGTCGGGGTAAGACTACGTGTGTAAAGGGGAAAGTAGAAAGATCAAAAGAGGAAGAGTGTCCAGAGACTTTCCGGAAGGCAGCGTGAGGAATACAAAGTTCCGAATGCAAACATGAATCGCGGGGTCAAGCAAGGTCAGGCATGTCCCAGAAGGAATCTCATCGTCAGGAAAGAAGGATAAGGCTCGCGAACTCCGGAGTTGGTAGGCAGGCAGAGTTGGGTCTGACATGCGACCTTATAACAACAATCTCCAACGGTCGCGGCCGGCCCTACGCTCATCCCAGCAACTCCGAACGTGTGGCGAGGACGATGGGACGTAGATCTTTTACGGCCGAGTAAGAACTCTCCGAAGTAGGTACCCCTACTTTAACTAACGAAGGGCTGGAAAATGAGTTCAATTCTGCTCTATTCGTGCACTTCTGCCTCAGCTGCCCAGCACGACACGTGGTAGTAACATGAGAGTCGGACATCCAAAGTCCAGCAACAGTCCAGCCAGCCTGATCGTCTGTGCCGGGGCGACCTCTGATTGGTAAAGATTCGAGAAAGAGTGTGCTAGAAAGTTGGGGTGGTCGATTCCCTAAATCTGCCAAAGATGGTTCTCCGTTTCGAGACGGCTGGAACGGGGGCCACGGGGGGAAGAGGGTGGGTGGCTCGTGGTAGGGCGGAACCCAGACCGTGGAGTGGAGGTCCGAATCAGTCGGCCGGAGTTCTGGGGGAGAGAGGAAACGAACATGTAACCCCCATTCTGTCTCTGCCGCAAAGGCTGACTGCGGCCCACCCATGTCTGTGTTTGCTGTTGGTGTCTTGAGTGTCTGATTAGTCCAAGAATGCGGGGAATGGGAAAAGGCAGCTCGTCAGCAAGGAGACAAGGGATCGGAGCTTCAATGTGAGAGGGCGGCCGAGACACCGAGACTGGTGAACTGATGAAGAGAAAGCGAGAGACATGAAGAGAAGATGCAGCGAGCAAAAGCAGGGAATGGTTGTGGCGCCCAATGATTGGGCGTGTGGGTGGCCTGTTGGCTGCAGCAGGGCAAAGAACTGTGTCCAATGAGTGCTCCAACAACCGAGCAAAAGTGCACCTCGAATTATGTTGCCGAGTCGGGGGGATCTGGAATCATGATAACGGGACTCGGAGCTGAGTGGTTGGTTTGCATCAGTCAGAGGAGCGAATTGGAAGGATGGGAAAGAATGGTTGAGCTGAGATCGAGTTCATCTCGAAATCTGATGCTGCCCACACCTACTTCCAGCCATCTCAATGGATGGGGCAGGAGAGTGAGAATGTAGGACAGACAACAGTCTTGTTCATTATTAGGTGTTTAGTATCATCATCATGAAGCGTCCAACCGATGCCAGCCGAGCGCGAATGCAACTGTGACTGCGACTGTGACAGTTTCTGCATCGGGTGCTTTCTAAGTTCAATCTCGCTGTATCCCAATGTTCCCTCCGCCATTTTGTTGCGTGTCTTCCCTTCCAAGTCCAAACCCAAAAGCAAAACTCCTCATTTTTCGTCATCCGAAGAAACGGAGAATCGAAATCCACGCCAAGAGATGCGAAACTCTTGCCCAAAGCGCCTGTGCATATATACCCATTTTTGGCCGTTTAAACTTTTGTACCGGTCGACGCCTGCTGATCCCATTGAATGAGATGAAAATGAGAAAGAGAGTGAAGGTGAGGATAAGAATGACGAGAATGAGAGTGAAAAGCCAGGATTCGGGGAATGAAGATCTCCAAAAGTCCGACCGCCGTTTCTCTCACTCACACACACATTTTCACCTCTCGCCCCCAACAAACATGAAAAGACAGAAATAACCACTAGCAACCACCGCCGAATGCCGACCCCGCGACCGTAGGGCAGGATGGGATTCCGATTGCCCCCAAAAAGGTCCAGAAAGGTCCAAATAGGGGGAAGAAGCGTAAAAAAAACGAGGCGAAAAGAGGACTAAATTACCCCTTCCGAAATTCCGGAGGCGTCGACTAGCACTCGTCCGCCCGTACCCCTTCCGAAATTCCGGAGGCGTCGACTAGCACTCGTCCGCCCGCAACGCCTGGACCTCGAGAGCCTCGTCCACAATGAGAGACCAGGTGTCGCGGATGTAGTCGCGCATCTCCAAGAGGACCATGACCGCATACGCTGCCGTCATCAAAGCGAGACAGTAAAACGCCTGAACCAGGAAACATCAGTCTCAATACCCTTCATGTTTTGTATAATCCCCGCGGTGAGGGACAGAGGAGAAATGATGTCAAAAACGAAAAGAGTGAAAGATGCAACGTACCGACCAGACTCCCAAATCACCCCATCGCACCAGAGCCATCTCGCCCAGCCCGTAGAGGCCCTCGATGCCGGATGCGCTCCCGGGGAATGCGTCGCCGCCCAGCCTCGTGCTGTAAATCACCCGCAGCTCCTCGACGCCGTGCAGCGCGTCCGGGACGCTCTGGAACCCATAGTAGAGAAGACCGAGCGCGAGCGGCATTGGCAGTGCATGATACGCCCAGCACAGCGTGTCGAAGATGCCCATGACGGTGAACTTGACGAGCTCCCTCGGCGGCCTCGTAAGATCCAGAATGCCCCTCAGGAAGAAGTCGAATATCACGGCCAGCAGCGTCGTCAGGGGATGCAAGGCCTGCGGTCGTGGTTGTCGTGCTTGTTGCCGGGCCGCCGTCAGCGACCGCCTTTTGGCTTGCTTAGTCTGGCCCCGGGAGGAAAGGTGAGGGGAGGCGAGCGCGGAGAGCCTTGGTGCCGGGTTGTATAGGTGATGTTGGTGTTGGTGTTGGTGTTGGTGTTGGTAGTCGAGATAGTTGTGCGGCCCCGAGAGGCCGGCACTCATCATGGTCTTTTGTGTAAAGGTCTCCGTGGACATGATGAACAGCGGATGCCCCTCCCCTTCAACATACACTTCGTGATAAAGTGCAAAGAAGGACTGGACGGGACGAGGAGTACCAAGACCAAAGGATATAAATCCAAAAGATAGGAGAACCTTGGCTCGGTTTCTTGGGAAACGGTCCCGAGAGGAAACTTAATAGTAGGCAGGTGAGGGGCCCAAGATATAAGTCGGTGAGTGATGAGTGGTGAGTGGTGGTGAGCTGCGAGTAAGCGACAGGACCCGAGCTAAGGATAGGTAGTGAGGTGTGCTCGAGCTTTATGACAAGCAGGGCAGAATGAGCAGGGAAAGGAAAAGGCAAAGCTTCCTAGGTCCTAGGATAGCGTTTGCTTGCCTTAGCGCAAGTTGCTAGCGACGCACCGTTCGCGACGACACCGTTTTTATGCAGGTCGGTCCAAGGCGGCGGGGTGAGAACAGCTCTGGGAGGTGTGATTGATGG
Source organism: Colletotrichum scovillei (assembly GCF_011075155.1). Taxonomy (NCBI): domain Eukaryota; kingdom Fungi; phylum Ascomycota; class Sordariomycetes; order Glomerellales; family Glomerellaceae; genus Colletotrichum; species Colletotrichum scovillei. The sequence goes on from NW_023336261.1 coordinate 90,401, forward strand.
TGTGGTTGAGGTGATGGTCGCAGCGGTCGGTGTAAGTCGTCGTCTATCTGTCGAGGAGGAGAAAGATGACTGGACAAGATTGTGGTGTGCCCAAGGTAGCTTAAAGGTAAGTTATGAATGTGTGTTTATGCCACCGAAATCCAAGATCGAATCCCACGTCTTTGCTTTTGGTGAGAGAAGTCGCTTTCGGTCGGCGACCGAAACCATCAGCGAACGATGTGCAGCAACGCAAGTAAGCAAACTTGCATGAGGTACGCGCTGAGGGCTGCTTGATAAGCTGAATGTCCGAATCCGACGACGGTTGGGGGAAAAGGCAAGGGGAAGATTAAAGACAAACAATACCTTTCCTTACACAGTAAAGAAGGGTTCAAGGAAAGTTGAGAAAGCAGCAAGCGGCGGCACGTAGAGAAATATGTCCTCGTCTTGAACAAGTGGATTACCCTCTCTCTCATCAATTCTTTCTTTCGCCTCTCCGGCGCAATGGACATTCCCCTTTGGTCCCTTGTGTATAGCTCTGTGTCTGTGTGTGTGCATCCAATTCCTCCTTATCTAAAGTAGCTTACCAGCCAAGACAGCCGGCTGGAATGTTGTCTCTCAACACCACGCCAAAATCGAAAGGGGGGAAGGATAAAAAAGTCCCCTGTGCATCCTCTGCGACCCTGCAGACGGACAGTAGTATGCAAGGCGAGGAGCTATGGTATCTACTATGTACCGCACATGCGTACATGCCATTATGCATGCATAGCAGGGAAATAAAAGCTGGGGGAGAAAAAAGACCAAACCAAAATCCCAAGCCAGAAATTGTGCTGTCGCAATGAAACACAAGACATACGCCTTTTCTACCTCATGTTTCCCCCATGTTCCAATTATAAATCCCCGTCGTTCGTTTCTGCGTTCAAGGAAAAGCCACGGTGGGAGCCTTTGGAGCCCCGGACTGGGGAGAGTTTCTCTCCGGCTGGGTCCCGGACCGCTCCGGTTGGCTGCTTCGCGCCTCGCCTCCCCTACGGCTCTGCCACCTTGATGCTAGCCTTGCGCATTCGACCACTCCGTCTTAACCCGCTCGTATCTTCGCCTTCCCCGGACACTTCACCCGCGGCTCTGAGGCGCTTGTTTCCCAGTCTACTCCCCGCGTAATCCTCGAGTGTCTCCGATGTGCTCGCTGCCGGTCGTTTTCGTCCCCGGATACGCGCCTCCTCGTCGCGCCCCAGGAACCGGTGGATAAGGCGGTGGTCCAAGATGCGCTGCTCCTTATCTTGAGGCCCGGCCCTCTCAGTCTTCGGCCAAATGTAACCGTATAGCTTGGAGTGGCGTTCGCAGCGCGGGCACGAACTCTTGGTGTAGTACGCATTTTGCTGCACAAATGCCGTCTCGCAATTCATGCAGCGAACCCATGCCGTCTGCGGCTCTGATAGCAACAGCGGCGTTAGAGTATAATCGCCGGGCGTTCGGGTCTTTGCGGGTGGTGTGGTCTCCTTGATAAAGGTGCGGCGCTGATACTTGCGCTTCTTCAGAGGTGGCTGGTCACCACTGCCCTCCACCGTCTCAGCAACCATTGCACAGACTTTGATACTGTCAGTGATCGGTGTAGGATTTTCTGTCGATACCGGTGCTTCGACCTTTGCAGTCTGCACGGTGACGGAGCTGCGATCGCCCAACCCGTCTTGCTCTATTGACGCAAGAGCCTCAACCTTTGACGTTTTCACCACGGCCTCGCGACGAGAGCTTCCGAGCGACTCTTTTGTTGAGAGGGATTTAGCAACGTTTTGTGTCAGCTTCAAACTGCTCGTGCTAGAGCTTTTCGATGCGCCTGTTGGTGACATTCCCACTGGCTTTGTGCTCACGCTGCTGCACATAGCAGCTGCGATACTCATACGATCCTGTATCTTGTACGGAGGGATGCTCGCCGGGTATAGCCATCCTGAAATATTTGAACCCGAGGTTTTAGAAGGCGGCGACGGAGGATTGCACAAGGACGAGATGGGGATTGACCGAGAGACAACAACAGATCCAACTCGACTAGGATCTGTCATTTCCTTTTGGCCCCTTCTTTGCGACGAGTACGGCGCCGCCTTAGCCAGTGCTAGCTCTGTGGTCTCCTCATACTCTTCTTTCTTGACAAGCTCCGAATGCTTCTGACTTTGGTTCGGTTCCGGGGAGTCTTTCTCCGGCTCAGTAATGTCCGTCACCGACCCGTCTTCGTTTCCGCTACTGGTCAATGACATGCTGCGCACAGACTCGGAGGCCGAGCTCTCTGTTGACGTGACAATAGCTTCCTGACGGGCTTTGGCTGCTTGCGTCGCCGAGATTTTTCGTCTTTTGGATGGCGTGATGGGCGGTGTGACGAGTGAATCGAAGGACTGCTTCTTTTCTGGTGAAAGAGCATCTGACATTGGTGAGTCGACTGCTAGAGAATCTCGGCCAGATTTCCCGCTCCGGAGCCGTGATTTAGACACTCGTGGCCGGATGTCTGGCGTGACAGAAGGTGTTCGAGACGACGGGCCGGCGCTATCGTCCCTTCTCCTCCGGCGCAAAGAGTATCCGTCCAAAGCGGACTCCTCGATGCTTTTCTTGACCACAACTTCTCCTTCTGCCGGTGCCCAACCGTTTGCACATCTGTCTTCGCATGTTCTGCACAGACATTCGCAATTGTCCTCCCCGAAGTAGTTCTCGGCATATGTAACGGTAATCTCTTCGCCAACATCGATGTTCCTCGTCGCAATGATCTCAATCGTGGCTGAAGACGTAGTCATGAGCTTCGCATTGGCTCTGCAGTCGTGGTTCGCGAATCGGGCAGGGCCCATGAACAGGCTGGCGCATTTGTTCCTGGCGGAAATGATGATGCTAAAGTCCTTCTTCCGGGCCGTCATTTCTCGCTCCTCCTCAGGCGAAATGTTGACCTGCGTTCCGGCCAAGTACTTGATCGTCTCGTTTCGCCGTATGAAGCGTCGGGCAGTGATGGCGGCCTCGTGCGACACAATTGTGTAGCGATTCGTTGAGTTTACCTCAAACGGGCAGTCGGGAAGGTAAATCTGAACATAGCGGCGCATATGACGCTTGAAATCATCCTTGGATTTGTCCGTCTTGAGGGCGGCGAAGAACTTGCGGAAGCCATCGGTAGCTAGCAACTTGCGCTCAGCGGATTCGAGGTCTTTATTGACAGCGAGCTCGTCGCGGATGATTTGGGTAATATCCTCCTCCCGCACGCCTCGCGAAGGATGATAGGAGTTTCTGTTCTTGGGAATCGTAGTCCAGTAGAAAACCTGCAAAGTGTCAGCTTCTTCAGCCCCCAAATGTCCGAGGTATGGCTGCCCGGCGGAACCGAAACGCATACATGATCGACCAGAGCATCAGTCAGGAAATCATCGTACGATGCCAGTTGTGCCAATGTCAGCGTCTGCTTATTCTTCTGCTTCTTTGCCGCAGCAGCAGAGGGCGGCATCGTGAAATACGGATGAGCGTTCACGGCGTCGCAATTGTCGTCGTCGGCGCAAGTTAGAAGGAGCGAACCCGAGGCGAGGTCGGGAAAGGCTAAACGAGCGTCGAGGGACCAGCGTCAGCGCACAGAGCAAGGAGTGGACGAAGCACCAAATGTGAGGTCGGGCTCCCTTCGACAGCCCAAGGTCAAGCGCAGCAAATGATGTGGGGGAGGAGTGACAGCTGGGCCACGATTGTCGCAAGTCGGCCGCTAGGAAACAGGTCCAGAAACCGATGTGGATGAGACCGGGAAGAAGGTTGTTGTGTCCAAAAAGGCGCAAAAAGATGAGAGAAGGGTCAGCTCAGGCTGGGTGTCGTCATGTCTTCCGGTCCAAAGTCCAAAGGGGGCATAAACAAGCCAACGAGGACAGGCTGGTCAGGGCAGGCGGGTGGTTGTGGAGATTAATGCGCAGGGCCGTCGTGGATCATACTCGGTACGGTAGGATCTGAGAGAAGGACAAACAAGACGTGGACCCTCCTATCTCCTTGTTGTTGCGCTGGGATGAATGCTCAAGGAATGAATGTAGGAATCAAAATAGCTTCATCCACAAGTACCGGAAGGGAGGCTCTGTGGGAAACAAAGACGTCGGACAACGGACGATGGAGCGGATAAAGAGATGAGAATGAGGAGGGAAATGAGACAAAAAAGTGGATGTGGTTAGGTTGAGGTGGGAGGTGGGATGTGGGATGTAGTGAGGTGTGTGTGTGTGTGTGTGTGAGGTGTGAGTGTGTGAGGCTGGACGTCAAGAGACCTGAACTCAAGATGAGCAGGAAACAGCAATGGAAGTCGCCGTCTTGTCCCAGTTTTAATTCGCTCTTGCCGGGTGGAAAGTTGGTTGCTTCGGGTGGTTCCTTCCCTCTCTTACTCTCCTGCGTAAACTCAGTGTCAATTCGTTCGGATCCGACTCAAAGCACTCCGTAAGTTACCTTTGCAAGGTAAGGTATTGACAGCAAGTCCCAATGGAACAGATTCCAGATTCCTTCCTTCCTTTCCAGCTTTCCAGGGGAGCGAGCAGACAGACCAGCCAGACAGAGACGCAGGACGGGAAAGAGGGAGGGAAGCAAGAAAGGAAGGGAAACATTGGATTGCGCCTTGCCGGGGGGGTTTGATGGCCAATCAAAAGTTACAAAACTCAGTGGCTAGGCAATTATCGTTGAAGTGGCCCCAAGTGAGCACTGAGACGTCAAAATAGTCGCACAGACCAAGTTTTGACCGGCTACGTCAGCCAATGGGATGCGCTCATACACAAGTAGCTAACCTCTTTTGGCTGTCAGAGGCCTGTCCGCAGCAACGGGACAACATGCAACCCTTCAAGTGGGTCCAGGTCCCCCAACTCCACTCTACTGGTCCGCCATTATGGTCCCTCGGATCTACGTCAGTCCGTGGTTCCGACGTGGAATTCAACTTTGCAGTCCCACCTGTTCGAGATAGCTTCAGAGAGTCAGTGGCTAGCCAGGGGAGATTCGATATACCACAGCCTACCACGAGGTCCTGCCGCCAAAATGATTCAATTAAAGGTATTTCATCTTCTCTGGTTCACGAAAATTGAATCAGAACGCTAACGCGCACTCAGACGGTATTGCAATGCATCGACAACTCAGGTGCTGCCATGGTCGAATGCGCCATGGTTGTCGGCCAGAAGAAGCTCGCCCGCATCGGTACGATCCCGTCGCCCACTTCCGAACCCCTCTCACCTCACGCGATTCGATTCCGAGACTAACACATAGAACATGGCAGGTGACAGAATCGTCGTCGTGGTTCAGAAGCACAGAGGTGCCAGCGAGGGTGGCATGGCCGGCTCATCAGCCGCGAACAAGGTCAAGCGCGGTGACATGCGCCACGCCGTCGTCGTCCGCACCAAGCAAAAGACTCTCCGCCCCGACGGCAGCGTTATCCGATTCGACGACAACGCCTGCGTTCTCATCAACAAGGCCGGCGACCCCGTCGGCTCCCGCATCAACGGCGTCGTTGGTGCTGAGCTGAGGAGGAAGAAGTGGAGCAAGATCCTTTCCATGGCGCCCATGCACGCATAAAGGGAACGGCGATGGGATGAGGGAGTAGCAGGTACGACAAGAAAGACGTGTAGGATCTTTGTAAAAGTATAAGAGAAAAATGTCGTCAGATTGGGGGAAGTGTATTATACGAATGCATGAGCCGGCGTTTCCAGGGTTGGCAGTCGATACCAATCTCCATCAAATACAAAAACATTCAGAAAGTCGAGCCGAGTCGAGTCACAGGTCAAGAGTCACTCTTAGGTATGGCGGGATGGCGAAGAATAGTTATTCCCATTGAGATAAACGTAATTCAATGATCTGTATGATATCTAAAGACAAAAACCGTGGCCGCCCCATGGCCTTTTTTCCCAATCGAGAGCTCAAACGCCAGAATACTCCTTACAATGCATGGTAACCTCCTCTAGAACAATCTCGGGGTATCTTCGTCAGGTCGTCTCTTCTACTGGAAGATGTGACCGCAATCGCAGCAGACATAGAACAATTTCTGCACGAGAACGCGTTAGCCTTCAAAACATGCTAATGAGAAAAGAACAAGATATGCGGGTTGTACTAACCATGCCCGTCTCGGCGCTTCGCTGCTGAGACTGGAAGAAGACGGCTTCGCCAGCCTTGCAGACGGGGCATTCCTTGTTTGATCGTGGAAGCTAGATCCGGGAAAGATGCAGCGTCAGCCAGCTGATCGTAAGGGAGGTCTCGTATCCAAGGTGAAAGCCAAAATCCCATTGCAAGAGCCAGGTCCAGGGGGTATGATCCAGGGATAGGATGTGTGGTAACGCGTGGCGGAATCACTCTTCACTGGCTGACGGCCAGCTGAAAGGTAGGCCACGAGACTTTGCGGTTGGCGGAGTCAGGCTCATTGTCGAGCGCGATACCTGCGAATCCGTGGTTGATCTCGTCGGAAGTGACCGATTCCTTTTCTTCGTCGTATTCGTCGAGGGCCTCGTCTTCGGCCATGTCCATCAGGTCGTCCCATGTGATCTCCGTCTTCTTGCTCTGGAAACCGTCGTGCAGGTGGGTAGGGGCCGCCGAGACGTTGAAGTCGTCGGACGGGTTACCACAGCCGCTGCAAAGGATGGCGTGGCCGCAGCCGATGCATACAACAGGGGCAAGAACAGACTGGGGATCACCTACAGTAGGATCCGAACCGACATCCTGTGTGACACCGGCGGTCTCACCGGCGGCGTTGTTCATAACGTTGCGGAAGACGCAGGTAGACTGAGCCTCCTCGGTAAACTGGCAGGTTCGGCAGGTGAATTGGAGGCGGTGAGTCTCTTCGTCCTCCTTGGGGTAGAGCATGTTGGAGCATTCGGAGCAAAAGCGAAAAGTAATCTGCTCGAGCTTCTTGTTCGCGCCGTCATCTTGGGAGTTTGTGCTCATGGGTGTCGCCATCGTATTGTCGGTCGCGAGGCGATTCTTGTTTGTCGGGGAAAGATTTGATTGATCGAATGGTCGAAAGTAATTTCGCAGTATCGTCGCGTAAATCTATGGACCAAAATCGGGCTGTTGAGCGCGTTGTTGAAGATCGGGCAGCGGTGTGTAATGTTGAGGTTCAGGCAGAAGGTGGAAAAGCGAAGTGCGGTGCAAATAATCGAAAGGAACCTGATGGAGAAAGGCGCACGTTCCTTTTTGCAGTGCAGGAGGGGAAAGGTGGGGCATCCTCGGTGAATCAGAGCGGAATGGAATTTCATCGAGCCAAAGTCACCGGTTCACCGAGACGTCTTTCGGTGAGTCACTTCCATTAGGTTGTTCATCCGAGATGCCAACCTGATTGTAATATCAGTGAGGCCGCCACCTCTTGTGACTCATAGGTCTATGCCAACTTTCTATGACATACTTACTTACTATTTGGTATTTGAGAGACTAGGACTCTGTTATGAATGTACTCAACTACTTCAAATCAAGATGGCGCCAAGACCAGCTCCCCCAAGGCAAGCCTTCACAAGGTACCTCGTGTTCCGGTCATTTGCTACCCTATCTGAGAAATCATTTCTATGCCTGAACTATATGTACCAATAAATTGTCTTGAATTCTAGAACTCCATTGATCATTATACAACATCTTGCAGCTAGGAGTTGGTTCTCACGTATAGCGAAGTCGAGATCTACCTTACAGAGCCTCAACGAGAAGAACAGTACACACATGGTACCGCGAGACCTACTAATAGCAGGCAGCGTGGAGGATGAGCCAACGTTGGCCTATCACGGAGCAACACAACGCAGATTTGGACAGGTAGCTGATCACTTTCCCAGTGGACTTTTCGATGGGGCCAAAGATATTTCAGGCAATGGGGGAAGGCCTCATTTGGAAGCTCTAAATGCAGATGAGGGGCACTGTCGCTCAGCCTGATCTGAGATTTTCAGGGCCTACGAATGACATATCTTCAATTCTCCATTTCTCCTTTCCCTCAAGGCTCAAGGAAAACCTGATAGACTGCGGCTTGATAAGAAGGATCGACAGGTCTGGGACGGGAAACCCTTGCGTCGAATAAGACGTGTGACGAGCTTCCCGGCCCAAAGTCTGGAGAGAAGGTCTGGGGGGTGAAACTTTGTAAGCTTACCAAGACGAGCACGGGACCATTCCTAGCTACGGAGTACACGTGATTCGACAGGAACTGGAACAGAATGGAACCAATAAGGGCACAAGTTTCGAGGCGTTGGGGGGGAATGATCAACTTCCCCCTCCAGCGCCCTTTTCCCCGCCTTTCAGGGACACAACTTTTTTGATGGCTCCCGTCCCGGCGTCCACGAGTCCATCTCTAGGTTCCTTTCCGGTCTGGTTCCCTGTCAGAGGTCACCAGGTCCCCCGTAACCCTCCCCCCACTCCCCACTAACGCTCGTCGACAGCAGACATCCATTGTTCGAGTGGCATGAAAGATACCTACTTCTGGTGGCTTAGGTAACCCACCATTGTGGCCCGTACTTTCACTTTTTTGCGCTTTTTTGCTTCCCCTCCTTCCCGCTGTGGCCCCCCATTACCTATGTACCTTAGGTTCGTACCCAGCATAGGTAGAAAGCAAGGCCTCGTTGGTGGTTACCCCAGCAGCCGCACGTCATCCTCTCTCTCATCCAATCCATTCGAGCCAAGCTGAAGAACCTCCCCCCCCCGTCCAGTTGCGTTGACTAGGTGCATCGCCAAAACCCCAGCTATTCCCCAGCTGCACCTTACCTTACCTTACTTTTGCCTTCCATTGCCTGCCTTACCTTACGGAGTACCTTAGCATTGTCTCCTCCGTTCGGCTGCCGTACCTTGGGTTACCCAGTATACCTTACCTTACCTTCCCGAGTACATTTGTACCTCGACGCCCACCCTCCTCGCCTCCATCGTCGTGCTGTTCTTCCTCTTCCTTATTCTGCCAACTCCACGTTTCTTACATTTCAGTACCTTACCTACTCCACGACAGCTTCGTTCCTTCCACCAACTTCCCCCGCCGTTGAAGTTTCGTTCCCCGCAGCTATCGCAACAGCTTCTTCTCGTCTCTCCCGTAAACAACCTCACGCGCAACAATGGTGAGTAAGCAGTGATGCACCTCGTATCCAGAGCAGAGCCTTTCCCTCTCTGCACCCTCGACACCCGACCCCGCTCGATTCCTTTGTGCACAGCTTCATCTACCGTCGCGCAGCCTCATCTTTGGGCCGTCGCATGCTCTGCTGTTGGCCTTTCTCTTCGCCTCCCGCAGAGCCTTCCGGCGGCTTACCAACCAAGACAATGTCATTCGTAGCAGACGACTAACATAAATCCTTACCAGGCTGACACCGGTCTCCCCCCCGGCTGGGAAGTACGACACTCCAACTCCAAGAACCTGCCCTACTACTTCAATGCCGCCGAAAAGGTCTCACGCTGGGAGCCGCCCGCGGGAACCGACACCGAGAAGCTGAAGCACTACATGGCCACCCATCACAGCGCTGGCGCCGGCGCAAGATCCCAGGCTGTTCCCGTGCCAGAGGGGAAGATCCGCGCTGCCCACCTGCTGGTCAAGCACAAGGACAGCCGGCGCCCTTCCAGCTGGAGAGAGGTACGCAACCTTGCTACCAAGATATTTCCAATTTCCAGAGTACAAACAGCTAACAACAACCTGTCAAAATAGGCCGAAATTTCCCGCACCAAGGAGGACGCACTCGAGATCATCAAGGCTCACGAGGCCAAGATCAAGTCCGGTTCCACCACGCTCGGCGAGCTGGCCCTGACCGAGTCCGACTGCAGCAGTGCCCGTAAGAGGGGTGACTTGGGCTACTTCGGCAAGGGTGACATGCAACGGGAGTTTGAAGAAGCTGCCTTTGGTCTGAACCCTGGTGACATCAGCGGCGTCGTGGAGACGGCGAGCGGCCTGCACTTGATTGAGAGGTGAGTAATTCGAGTCTCGTTGCTTTTGGCAACCCCTTGGTTCCATTTACAGCTTTACTAACCACCCGGATCACAGACTGGAGTAAATGAGATAGAGTACCTAGAGACGAACAGCATCATGCGCGCGTAAGCAGGCAGGACGGGGTTCACAGAAGGAGAAAAAAAAAAGTTCAACCAGTGCCCAGTGCCGGTGGACATGACACGGCTGGCCCAGCTGAGTCAGCCAGACGTTTATGACATTTTTTTTGCAGAATTGTTCTTTATCACGCGCTTGCCACTGGCATAACTGTATATCAAAAAAATACCAAACGCGCTTCTGAAGAGAGCTCCACGAGCTCGCAAGTACAATTTGCCTCCCTCCGCCCCTTTGTCTATGGCACAATTATGCTATGCTATGCTGCGTACATTAACCAGAGCGCCGCCTGCCATGCTCCAGGTCACCGATTTTCATGCGCTAAACTACCTCCAGGACCTCAAGATACCTCGCCATACGGGAGTCTGTCCGGTCCCATGCCAGCAAGCTTCATCAAGGTAGTCGTAAACGGTTCGACCGCACTGAAGACGACAGTAAAGATCCCAAACACGGTCATCGAGAGAGCAGCATAAGGCGCAGCCCGGCTCTTCCTCTCATAGAGATATGAGACGCCCATGGCCGCGCCGTTGATGCCAATCGCCGTCCCTACCCCGATGGTAAGCGCATCGTCTCTCGGTTTCTCATCTTCTTCTTCGTCCACGTCAATGTGCGACTCTTGAGTCGAGTCAAACCCCAGCTTCCTCAGCATGAACGGGTACATCAGCTGTCCCAGTATGCCGTTGCTCACTACTAGTGCCGCGGTGACGACATCGTTCCCATAGACCGCCTCTATCGCAGGTCGCGCCAGCGCCAGCGTTGTGCAGCGCGCTGCAAAGGAGAGCGCCTCACGAGGCCCGAGACCAACCGCTCTGCCGAGCAGGACGGACACAAAGACGTTGAGTGCCGCAAAGGCTGCCGAAAGAACAACCACGGCTGCGCCGGCGCGAGACCAGATTTGCTTCCGACACTCGTAGAGCTTGAACCCCCAGACAACGAAGCCGACCTCAAGGATCGAGATGGCCGCGTCGCCGGCACCGAACCAGTCGCTCGAGAGGTAAGATCCCGACACCTTTGAGGTCCAGATGAGGGAGAGAGTCCTACCGCGCGAGAATTGGGACAGCGTTTTGTTGATGGGTGTATCCGTGGCGGCGGCTTTGGCACGAGTGTAGGCTATCATGCCGAGGGTCATCAGTAGGACCGGGTTAAGCAGTGTCGTGACTGTCGTCTTGAGCCCTTGTACGCTGGAGAGGATGTCGCTGCGTCCAAAATTGCGCTGCAGTCTCGTGCTGCTGATCCAGGTGAACCACAGCATGCACCCGTCGAGGATGCGGTCATCGCCTAGGGCGTACGAGACAGGGATGCCTACGGTGAGTAAGAGCCAGATCGATAGAATGACTGGGTAGCACTCCTTGAACCAGCTGAACCTTTGGGTACCCTCTCCGCTCGAGACTTGGGGCTGCTGCGAACTGGAAAGCGATGTCCGATCTTGATGGTGGCCCAGTGGGCTCGGAGGTGGGACAGGGGTCGGGCAGTCACTATCGGTGAAGTAAGCCGAGACGGTCCTCGAATCTGGACCCAGTCCCGCTTCCTTATCGGTATGGTATCCGTTGATCGTGGTTCCGTGTAGGGTCGTTGACTCGGACGGCCTGCGGCTGAGGGTTGGAGGGGGCATCTGGATGCGTGGTGTGGGAATATCCTGCCCGCCGGAGTGCCATGGTTGGTCGTCTTCAGTGTCAACGTCGCTTCTCTTTTCAGATTCGCGAAGGTAAAAGGCTGGAATTCTGATGATCCCGGCGAGAATGCCCCAAGAGAGCAGGAAGATCAATACCCAAAAGACGACGTTGGTGTTCACTTTGCCTGTCAGTATTGAAAAATTGAAAATTACTGTTTGGTGTCAAGGTGAACTCACCAAAATTACCAATTACCCTTCCAATGCCCTTACCGCCAAGCAGTCTATCCTTAGTAATCATGACGATGGGCACTGGAAAGCCAATGCCCAAGTTGCTGTTGATGAAGTCGACCTGACCAATTTAGTATTTGCGAACAGTGGTGAAGTGAGAACAAAGGTGAAGGACAAACCTTGTTCTTGATATGGCGGTGGTAGAAGCTTTCTGACCCTGGACAAAGGTATGAAATCGCGAACATGAAACAGAACACCACCACCATGCCAATGATGGGTGACAGGTAGTCAAGTCGGACTTCGTACAGACCCAGGAAGAGACTCCATATGAGCAATTCGCTAGCGAGGTAAATCACCCCGACCCAGAAGATGTCACGCATCCGCTTGCGTATGAGGCGGGTGCAATGTTCCCATCTGTCGGTGCTGTTTTCTTCGGTATCTCTCCTGAACATTCGCAATGGCAAACGGACTCTGGGAACATTGTCTGTCAAATGTCTGAGTGTGAGTCTGAGACATTGGAGGATCTGAGAGAGAAGCTCGAAGCGAGCAGAGGTTCTTGTAAACATGTCGTGGTAGAGGGGGGAGGACGAGACGAGACGGGTCCCAGGGTGAACAGGAGGGTGTTGTGTGACAAGATATCCAAGAGTGATTTGATTCAGACTTTACCCTAGGGTGAAGTCCCAAGTAGCAAATGCAATCAGATCCACAAGTGAAACGAGGTGGAAAACAAGGCCGCAGTTGGTAAAGATACAGGGAAGCACAAAGAGGCTCTTGCTTCCCAGTTCCCGTCATCCAGTGTCGTACACGAGCGGTATATATCCACGAAGAAGGGAAGAAAACAGTACGGGAAGCTCGGCGAAAGACAGTTTTTGGGTTCGCCACGGAACGGGTACTAGAATACGAAGCCGGCCCCCATTTTCCATTCTAGTGAATGAAGAGCGAGTGGGGTCCAAGAGGAGAAATCAGAAGGTGAAGTTGAAGGTGAACATGAAGGCGGATGGGGTCCGGCGGAAGGTGAAGTGTGTGGGGCCCACCCGGTATTCCATGGTTGTGGATGGCTTCACAAACGCTGGATGAACACACGATAGGCCCGGGAGCGTCCTTGCCGACGGGTCCTAGTGACAAGTCCAGCATCTCTGAACAAATGGGAGAAAGCAGAACCATCCCAAAGATGCCAGTGTGGAACGGATCCAAGGGTCCGAGGTACGTCTGAACAAGATATGCGGTTGGTCCATCGATCTCGTTCTGTTGGTGATAGAGATGCCGAGTCGATGCATCACATTTTGCGGCAAGGCTTGACCGGAAAGCGATCATGTCTGTTTGAATTGGGTTTCCGAGATATCTAAGCAGGGTCCATTGCATACCTTCGAAGAAGACCCCCTGATGGCCCCTCCGTCCGGACCGTGCCGGAAGTCTGGAAGCCCATATCTGGCAGCCCGATGGTCGGCTCGCTGCTCATCCGATGGGTAATAGCCCCCAGGCCAAGAGTGACTGCATGTGTGTGTGGCAGATGCCAAAAGTGACAAGGTGCAACGGGACGCTTAAGCCATTTCCCGTCCTTGTCGATGTCTGTCATGAGAGATGCAAGCTGCACCCTTCCAGGCGGGGAGGGGCGGACTGACGGCAAAGCAGCGTGTGCTGCAAACGATATCCAGAATTGGTCAGACCTGCTTTGAAGATGCTGATTGTGCGCCTACGTCAATATTTTCTCTGTAAAGATGCATGGTTTCGTGCAGAACACAGACGTTGCTTACTGGGTAAGGTTGAAGATGATACAGATCAAGCTGGTCTTCCTTGACAATCCCAGAACCGTGTGGGGATGTCTGAACAGAGCTGTGACGGAAAGCTGCCGGGGCTGTGGTTGTGGTCGTTGTTCCGCAAGATGCGTGTCTCCAGTCTTGTTCCCACACTTCTTTCGATTGAGTGACGGATCATTGAACAGGGCAGCTTGTTGTTGGCCGTTGGTTGTTGAAGGGAAGTGGTGGGAAGGGGACGTCGTGTAAGTCTATCGGCCGTATCACCAATGCTGCAAGGTACGTACCCAGCATGATATTGGATGGGGCCGCTGCAGACGTTGACGGACCGCCCAAGGGCCCGTGCAGACGGGAGACTGCTCGTTTACGGTATGTGGTTGGTCATCTTCATCTTCTGGTGGGGTTTTATCTGTTTTCGGACTAGTCGACCGTCTCTCTCGGTGGGCTTCCTTTTGTTTCTGTTTGCACCTCACCTCACCTCATTCATTGCATTGGACAACTCACTCACTCACTCACTCACTCACCCAACTTATTCGTCATTTTGATGAGCCTCTCACTTATGTTCTCCTCTTGGCCTTGATCAAATCATCTCACCTGTTCGGTTTGCGTTGTCCTTCATTTGCCCTCGACTCCCATATCATAGTATAGGAACAAACCAACGGATCATCCCCTTTAATCGAGTCTACCACGCCTGAAGGGGAAAAGGAAAATAGCATCCCGAGCCGAGACGACACGGCTTCACTATCTACACTCTTGCGTACAACACCAACACAACCTCTCCGACTTTACCGCCCGCTTGCACCAACAACGGCCGTGTGTGCTGCGTCAAGACGTCGTGACTTGGCTACACCTGACGGAAGCCAAAATACCCCGGAACCTTTAGACGTTTTTGTCTCCCCTCCGCTGGCCTCTGATACCATGCCATTTGTGGACCAAACCACAAACCTCAGCCGTCTTCCGTCATTGGACAACCGCATCCCGTGTGTGCTTGCTACAGCCGTTCCCTTTTAGGAAACGAACTTCCGACCCCATTTCTTCACACCTTGCCATCGTGGCCACACCTTCATTCCTCTCCATTCTTCGAATCCGCGTCAAGGTTGGGGGCGACAGGCATCACCAGTCAGACACCAAGGCTCGTCCCGTCCTTGGTTGATTCGGGACTCTGTCCACGTGCAGTAGCACCTTAATTCAAAAGCCGTTGGTTGTTGAACATCAAGTCCTGCGGAAAGAGGGGCATACCATTTCTGGCCCCCTCTGTTCAGCCACTCTTACAACCTCAAAGAAATCCTTCAGGTCTAGACACCTTCCAATCAAGGTGATCGCTCGCCATCATGGATGTCGCAAACCTGGAAAACATTGTGCGAAGCTACGGTATCGCCATTGACAGGCACACCCTTCAGGCAGCCCTCGATGACCCAGAGCACGGAACTGCTTTTACCGAATGGGCCCGCCTTCACCTTGGCCCCGAGAACCTGCTGTCCAGAGATGAACTTGCCTTGTAAGTACCATCACGAGTGTCAAGCGCTCACTTACGTGCGTATGGCTTATCAATTTGGGGTCGGTAGGTACACAGCCCTGGACAGATCCGGCCAGATCGACAAGCTGGTTGAATCGCAGGATCTGGCTGCTGTTCAAGCTGTAAGCGAACGCGAGATACAGACTGCCATTGAGGAGCTCAACCGGTCGACTGCTGCCATTGTCAAGCAGACCGAGACCTTGAAGCAGCAGCAGGATGCCCTGTCGAAGCTGGTCAAGACACATTCCAGGGTCGAGGAGGCTCGCTCCGATCTCGTCTTCCAACGAAACCAGAAGCATGATGCTGAGCGAAGGAACATGATGACTACGGTGAGTTGTGTTGCTGCCGCTCCCGGAAGCCACTTTGCTGACATGAGACTCAAAGGTCGAGGAGCTGTCACAAAGTCTAGAGTATAAGGCGTCGGACCTCGAACAGCAAACCAAGGTTTCTGGCAACGGCCTGCAGCAGACTTTAGATAGCCTGCTTCGCTCCGACGACAAGCTTCTTTCGAGTCTTCGCAAGCTGGGGCTTGAACTTGAGACTGAGGACCCCGAAGATCGTGAAAACGTAGAAAAGCTTCGTGAAATATGCATGAGGTACGCGCTCGCCTCACCCACAGCTCCTAAAAAAACCATGACTTACACGTCTGTCGTAGGTTGATCAAATACACCGTCGAAACGGTACGCGCAAAGCTGGATAGACTCTACCTCGAAGCGTTAAGTTCCGCCCACCAGAACGGCGTGACATCACACCCTTCAGACGACGTCAAAACCTCCCAGGAGGAACTGGAGTCTCTCTACGCAGAGATCCTTCCCGTAGCTCAGATGTCGGTGGAGCAGCAACACCTCGAGCCGGCTCTGAAGTCGCTATCAAGCAAGAACGGACAGTCTCTGCGCCGCTCCGCCGCTGCAGTCATCTACGTAAGTTTCACCCTAACCCCATGGCAAACACTGCAAGTACTGACACATCCAGATCGACGAGTGCCTGGACTACCTCCTTGACCACATGGACCGTCTCTACGCCCGCATAGAAGCCTATCAGTCCCACCAAACAGCAACATCAAGCCTCCTCACCACGGCCCGCGCAGAACTCTCTACCCCAGCCGCGACGCCAAAGAAGAAGACGCCGACGCAGGACCTCGTCTCCCCCGTCCGTCGCCGCAACAACACAAACCCCGGGAAATCACCCACCCGCGACGGTACCAACCGCCGCCGCCGCTCCTCAGCCTATGACGAGCCACCCCTCGAAACCCTTTTCCGTTCCCTCGCCATCGCCTTCCCCGAAGACGTCACCGACGGCGCGGGCCAGACGGCCGTGTTGGCCGCTACCTTGGCCGAGCGGCAGACGAAAGCCCGCGATGTGGCAAGGAATGCACAGAAGACGCTGGAGGGTACCGCCGCGACGCAGCTTGCGGATTCGAAGCTCGCGATCCAGTTCTTGCGGGATAGTCTACTAGCCGAGAGTCCGTTTGGGGATGTGAGGCTTGTGGATGAGGGGATTGAGGCGTCTATTGCCGTGTTGGGGCAAGAGGTTGAGAAGGTGAAGGAGAGGGTGGAAAAGGTGGATGCTGGCAAGGCGAGGTTGAGGAGCGAGAGGAAGAGGGAGATTTTGGAGCGATGGGGGCGGTAGTGTTCTTGTTGGGTAGCTTGAGATGGGTCGTCTCGATGTTCTCCAGCATCCATATCTCAACTTTCCAAGAGATAATGTACCACATACACTTTTAGGGTGTCGACCCGATCCCCGTCTTATCCTAATCGTAAACGGTATCGACCCAACATGACGGTATTCCTTGTCCCTGGAGCTGGGACCTGGAGCTGGAATCGAGTCATGGCAGCCGAATGAATCGGCCATCTCAATATGCCCCAGAATATTTGGTACCGACCCCATTGTTCCCCTTCAGACCCTCTCAGTCTGACTCCACGCCAAGACGCAAATGCCAAGATCGGGATCTTGGAGAATAGGTAAGCAGTCCAAGGCGGAAATAAGAACCCACGTCAAAGTTTATATCAGGTCCCAACGGCTCTAAAACGGTATCGGGGGCATCGGGCCATGCGGGGGCGGGGATATATCATATAACACAAAGAGAAGAGCGGCAATTGCAAGCGCCGTGTCTTGGCATTTCGCGATCCATCGTTTTCGGACTAAGTGCGGGTACACAATGTTGTGAAAGAGCTCTGTACGCGGGGAGAGCCATAGAAGCGGATACGGCTTGTTCTGGTGATGACAGACATTACGCACCTTCGCCGCCGAGAGGGATTGAAGTTATAATGGGCACTTCTAATGCAAGTACTAAACACATGGGATAGGCAGTGGGAACTATTAGGGGGCAGTTGTAGGCTCGAAAGATGGCAATATATTCAAGTTGGTATCAATTCAAACTCATAGTAGGCCGTGCAACCTAGGATTACTCTGTCGAATATCATCGACATGCAAGAAAGGGAAGTTCGTTGTCTCATCCGCCGCCTGGGTATATCTCAAAGCAACCAACTTTCCTTCAATAGCTATTATTGTTGTGTGACGAGGCTTCACTTAGTGTGCATGGCCTAGTCTCTGCAAAAGGCAAGCCTAGTAGCTCTTTTTCTCTTCATCGGAGCTGGGGACACGCTCCGCGCGCTGCTCACGCTGGTGTTGCTGGAAGGTGTAGAGAGGCTCCAGCTTAGCATTGCGGTCGAAGAAGACCCAGCGCTTGAAGAAGTAGGGAATCGCCTTGGTGACCTGGTAGTGCGCAAAGCGGGCGGTGGGCAGAGCAAAGACCCAATCGAGCTCTTCCAGCGTACGTTGCTTGGTCTCGGGAACCCAGAACAGGATCATAACGAAGGCAACGACGTTGAAACCAGCGTAGAGACCAAAGGCACCGACAACGTGGAGTCTGTCGAGAATGAACGGGAAAGTCATTCCCAAAATGGCGGCCCAGAACAGACAAGTAGCGACGGCGAAACCCATACCCATCTCACGATGAGAAAGGGGGTAGACCTCGGCAGAGTAGGTAAAGGGTACAGGACCCTCACCAGGCGAGTAGAAGGCGCCGAAAAGGTAGACGAAGAGAGATACCAGAGCAGTGCGAGTTACACCGGGCGCAATCAACGTGCAGAGACCAGCGGCCAACAAAGTCCAAGTCATCTGAGGGAAGGTGAATAGAAGCAGTGATCTTCGGCCAAAGGTGTCGATGGTCCAGAACGCGGGGAAGGCAAAGAGCCAATTGACCATTCCGAAACCGAATGAACCGAGTAGGGCCTGGAAATCGCCCATGTTGGCATCCTTGAAAATAGTGGTCGAGTAGAAGGCAATAATATTGATACCTGCATTGCACAATATTGTCAGATACTACTCCGTCCATGGAGGGGTGTACGACGCGTTAGTTTCACTTACCACACATCTGCTGGGCAATCATGACGGTGAAAGCAGCCAAGTTGGCGCGGCGCACGCGAGGAATGGTAAACAGTTCCATAAAGCGGCTAGCATAGTTGCTCTTGCCCAGGACTTGACTTTCGAGCTGGAGCTGGGCGTGAATAGCGTACATATCGCGAGCGCATTGGATGTTGTTGTGTCGGAGCTGGATCATGGACTTCCAAGCATCGCGGTAACGACCCTTCTTCATGAGCCAACGGGGAGACTCGGGGCAGAGGTAGATCAAGCAGAGCAAGGGAACGGCGGGGAGGAAAGGAGCGCCTGCGAGTCGAATGAATTAGTGATCCTGGTTTTCATGTGAAGTCTTTAAGTGATGTAAGTATGCATACCGAGCATCAGACGCCAGTTGTACTTGGCGTAGTAGACAGCCAGGTTGAAGGCAGTTCCCAGTGCAATGCCGAACGCCGTCCACATTTGCCATGACATGACCAGAGCACCACGAATCGACGGCGGAGAATTTTCGGCAGCGTAGATGGGTACGGTCGAGGCCTTTGCACCCATGCCAATTCCCATGAGAAGACGGTTAGCGAGTTGTTGTTGCCAGTTGTGGCTGAAGGCGGAACCGATGAGAGGCCAGATACAGAAGTGAGCCGAGAAGAAGATGACACCGCGACGGCCAAAGTAGTGGTTGAGAGGGTCAGATAGCCAACAGCCGCAGAGAGCACTTCCAATGTAGGGGCCAGCGTTGACCAGGCCTAGGATGAGACGGTCTCTGGTGCTGCTAGTTGCAATGCCGTATTCCTCGGGGAAGAAAATGTTGGCGCCGTTGGTGCCAGTCTGATCCCATCCTTGAACAGCAGCGCCGATTGAGCAAGTGATGATGGTCAGATAAAGCTTCTTGGGCAACCGCCACTTGTGGGTAACCTCCTCTCGCAAAGCTGTAATTTCAGCCTCATCGAGGGCTTCACTGCCGGTCAAAGTCTCGTAGCCTTCTGGGTCTTGAGCTACCAGTGCGCCTTTGCGGAACACGGCGATCTCTTCCTGTAGTCCGTGCTCAGTGCAAAAGGCCTCGACATCGCGCATGAGCTGGTTGTATGGGATTCCCTCTAGAGGATTCTTGATCCTGCATGCATGGTCAGACATGGTTTGGTTCGGCGCGTACAAGTGTAAGACAACTTACTTTGCTTCGATGTTGCGGCTGAGCTCAACTGGGTCGGGCTGGTGAGTGCCACGCTCTTCATGATGTCCAGAGACATCGGCGACCTTTTCGCTAGAGAGTTATCTGTGTTAGTAGAAGTTTCGGAAGGCTGCAATACTGGCGAGAAGAGTTTACCCCTCTAAGTGGATCTTATCAGCCATACTGGCGATGGGCGAGTATACTGTATCGTATCTGGTTTTGACTATTGGTTGGATATGTTGACTGTTTTTTAACACAGCGAGCTTTTGACGTGTGACAACGTCTGAGATAGCTTCACAAATTAATGGAAGCTCGGCGCGCGTACAGGACAAGTCAGAGTGAATGGCCAGTATGGTGCCGTCGCATGGGCAGCCGTGGATCTTTATAGAGGCGTGAGAGGCAAGACCGACCCCATGGTACCAGACGAAAACAGCCGATGATCCTGTACCAGAACCTCGAGCAGTTGTCTCCTTGGCGTCTCCGCACACACCCCATAGACTTCAGTCCATCTGGAGTTTTGGTTCTACAGGAACGTGAAGGGACTGGTCGAGATCGGCAAGGTAATCAAGTTCCTATACTGCCTTGCCCCACGCGAGGACGGAGAATCCGCTCGAGTCTAGCCTTTGGCCTCGCATTGTTGGTCTGGGCATGGGCTCTCTGGTGCTGAAACCCTGTCGTAGTAGAGCTTGGCGGTTTGTATCCGTAGATGTTGCTTTTTGCTCTGCCTACAGCTTGCGCCGGCGGTGGTTTGTTTTCCACCAGGGGTGAGAGCGCCGACGAATTGACGGGTTTGTACGGAGTACAAGTGGGCTCTCTCCGGGATAACACATCCAAGGGAGACGTAGGAAGGGAATAGTTACTGTCCAGGTGACACATGCGCAGGTCCCTTGTCGGTGTCGCGTATTAGTGCCTCGCAATGTAACGTGCAGAAAGATTTGAGGCATCTGAGTCGTTCATCCAGTCACACGCGTCCCGCAATACTGAGAAGTGATCGTGAGAGCCAAGCGCTTGGCGCATTCATTGACTTTTTGGCCGCCATGGAGCGCCACGCAATCATCCCAGCCGGCCAAGCGCGGGGAAGCAGAGACAGGAGGTAAGGACAAAAGACTTCAAGCTCGATCGTCAAGGCTTTGCGTTGCTTATTATCCACATAGTCCATCGCCGAGAAAGAAATAGGGGACAGGCCAAAAGGCTTGAGTGAGCTTGGAGCATCTTGACAAGTCTTGGGATCGGGACTACGCGCATTTGCTCTGAGCCAAGTTTGAGCTGCGCAGCGCAATGTTAATTTGAGCGGTAAGCGACATCGAGACCGTACTGTGATATTGAAGAAGGCAAAATCAGCCTTTCTCGCGCAAAGAGGCGGGCTGCCTCTGATCCATGTCCGGCATCGTACCCCCGTATCCTGGTTGCCGTGGGATTTTTCTCAGCAAGGCTTGTCCTACGTCATGTCGGGAGAAAAGAGGGAGGGCAGCTTGCAAGCAGTGTGAGAACAGACCCACGTCGATTGAAAGTCGTGATTGGGCTGCTGACCAGGCTTCGAGACCGCCTCCCGCTCATTGAGAGGGAACCGTAAAGAGAGATGGCCTTATCGGACCGACACCAGGCGGACTGCCGAGCCCCAAGACGCCTAAATAAGCTGCAGACGTGCGGGCGAGCAAAAATAACGGGAGCGGAGGGTGGCCGGGGGACGGGCGTGGCGGTCGGGGTTCCTTGCGGGGTAGAGTGTTGGAAGATTAAAAGACCGTACAATGGAGATTTGAAGCATTCGGTACCTCCTTCGGTCACGTATCGTATTGGACGGAAGCAGTTTTGAATGAGGAACGGGGCCATAGCAGGTGGGCCATGGAAGCGCTAATTTCGAGACAGTATCAGACGGTTGATTGAACTGGCGTAATATGGAAGATTGCTGGCCCCGCGAACGAATAAAAGCCGAGCATGGTAGCCATTGGTAGGCCGTACTTGAGTGATGAATCTCGAGTGGTACGGGATCGGAATGCCTGATTCGGTTCGTAGGCACCATCCATGAACCCAAGAATGTTGGCCGGCATACGGCAGCGTCCAACGCTGGGCGTCGGGGTTTGGCCCGAGATGTTCGAGGGTAGAACGAGACGCTTCGAATACTGACGAATGATGCCCGTATTCAGATGTATCTAGCTGCTTGCCCACAGCCCGCCACCTACCAACCTCATTGGGATTGTTCGCGTATTACGGACGTACCAAGGCGCTTGTCTGTCTTTGCCTCCGTGATGGCTATCTCTGCGTGTTTCGGGAAAGGGGATCAGCACCAGAGTCATTTTTGCTTCGCAGCGAATTCTCGGTTCTTCATATGGCCGGATGGATCTGAAGCAGGTCGTGTGCTCTGCGCCTTGGGCTTGTGGCAAGCCAGAAGATTTTGACGACAGAGGCTGGGCAATCCGGTGGATTCAGATAGGGTCCCCAGAAGATGAGACTTCCTGGGTGACGGGTCACAGAATGCAATATCTTATCTGTAGGGTTACGGAGTACCCAACCCAGACGCCAGGTTGCTCCATGACATTCGAATTTTGCAAGGGGCTGCTGCTCGTTCACGGTGTACGCAGTACCCACTCGTTCGTCGGCTTCGCGTCCTTTACGCCAAACAATTTATGCTCGGTTTGCTGTCAAATATTCTTGTCTCTTCTGTCTCTCGAGCCTCGCAACATCTCGGGCGCGAACGGTATCTGTACTGCTGGGACAATAGCTCCGGGGTGGTATCTGAAAGGTCAGGTGGCAGGACCTGGGTATGCCAGGATCCAGTGACTAAGACGGACGTTCAGACTTGACTCGGGTTGATTGTTTAGTGGCTCGACTGGGGGTTTCTTGGCCCATTGTTCAAGTACCAGTGGACAAACACAGGTCCAGTAATTCCCCCTGGGGATTTTGTGGGTTGACGGCCAAGATCGGGGAAGAAAGCACTGACGTTGGAGAAACAGAAAGGACCTGTGGTGGAGTTGCTGTAACGTCGTGTGAGGCTCTGAGCAAATCAGTAATCAGTCGCACGCTGGGATGTTGGACTGAGCTCATCCAGGTGGATGCTCGTTCTCTGCAGGAAGGCATCCATCGATGCCCCTCGGTGTTGGTCAAGACAGTGGAGGCAGGCCGCGAAGGCGTTGGATTGTCGGACACTGTCCGCGGCCTCCATCACGACCAGACCAGCTAATGTGGAACAAAACTTTGGGCGTAGCTCTTGTGGGCTTTTTGGGCATCATCTGATGGCTAATGTCGCGAATGTTGTTGCGGTGAAATGGCAAGTCTTGGCCTGTTGTTCTTGATGAAGGGGCAGTGCAATAACAACAGCAGCTAGATAGGTGTTGGTCCTGGAAATTGACAAATGTCGTTGCTTCGCCGTGCCGGTCTCTGCCCTGTTTGGCTAGCCGGACATCTGAGTCTCTTCTTGGTTGTGCAAGTTGGTGGTGGGTGGCTTCGGGAGGATTTACCCGCCTGAAGCGACACAACCCTCTCGCTGAAGCGAAAGAAGAATAGACGCTAGACAGACAGTCTTTTGTCGTATGTACTCTGTACGTCACGCAGTCATCCCGGTCGAGTGGAGAGAATTATAAGTTTGGAAAACGAGATTATGAGGTTCAGGGGAGGCGATCCTTCGTGTGGTGATGGAAGCCCGTACTGGTTTGCTGCAGTTGGGCTTGATTGGTCGAGCTGCGAAGAAGATGCAGGTGGCAGTTGAAACAATGACGGCTCCTTTATGTGAAGAGAAGGCTGATGCTCGTGGTAAGCAGGGGAGGGATCGGCCAGTTCGAGTTCTTGGTCGAAAACTGAAGGGATTCGATGTTTGTCATAGGAATCATCGCCCAAGACAAGACAACCCGGTGCAAGCGTTGCTTGGGGTGTTGATATCTAGATACTTGAGCATTCAGTGTCCCATAACCCATATAACGTCAATGGTGGTCCATGTGTATTGGCCTTCCTTTGGAGGGGCAAGCTGCATCGTCGTTGCTTTTTGGTTGAGCCGCCTCGGCGAAGGGGTTCCAGTGAAGGGGTTCCAGTGCCACGAGGAAAGCCGAAAAGGGATTAACGAGGACAATCGCGAACGGGTTGTGGGTGCGGGCACTAGGCCATCCATGAATATGACATGTGAACAGGTGGAGGGCGCGTTGGAGTCTTGGAGAAGTTCGAAGTTTGTACGTCAGAAGTCTGAATTGGAGTTGGGGAATCAAATGGAACAAACGGCCTGAGGTACGGAGTATTGAGGTAAGGTATCGTGAACCTCCCCCGTCTCGCGCCTTCTTCTCCCGAGCTTCGTTGACAGGTACCCATGTACTCCGCACTCAGGTCCGTACTCTTGCTGCCAGCTGCCAGACAGAGGTGCCAAGTTTTTGCCAGTGCCTGACACGAAATCGGCTCACCTTACATAATGCGCCGAGGGAAGTGGGGCCATTTGAGCACCGTGTGATTACGTAACGCAAGTCTCGAGATTGCACTGTTGCTCTCGTCCGCCGTGGTGGGAAAGGCGTCAGACTTTCAAGAAATTCGACCCCATTCAGGGCCCGTTGGCGCAAACCAGCTTCCTCATCCGACGCGTCTGAGAGCTCTGATTCGTCACTAAGGTGCCCTACAGCTATCGTTGTCCCGCTTCTCAGCACCTCACCTCATATCACCCTACCTTAGGTAAGGTACTTTTGCGCCTAAACTCGGCTTACAGTGCTGCTGACTGCTCAGTGCCCCTCCTTCGTCTGATTTCCAGAGTTCCTGACCCCTCCAAAAAGGCAAAATCCTCGGGTGTGACGGCCGGCCGGACTCCCTCCATGTTGACCAGAACATCTACCGGTACTCGGTCAGCACGCAACATTCTTGCTCTCCGATCCAAGTTTGTACCACCAACACTACCACTACCACCACTACAAGCAGCAAGGAGCCTCATCGGTCAACTCCGAATCCAACAGCTATCAACGGCCGCGGCATCCATACGCCTTGGCAGATCGCGGCAAGCTTCCCCGTCGCATCGCAAACCAGCTCCCTTCCAGACCTTACCAAGACGGCTCTTCTCCGCTACACCCACCGCCACCATGGCTCAAGACTATGAGACGGTGCTCAAGGGCAAGTACCCCGCCAAGGAGCATGCCCTCCGCGTCGCCGACTACGTCAAGTCCAAGGTTCCCAATGCCTCTGGCGTTCTCTATGTCGAGGGTCGCATGACCAAGATGCTCGAGGACAACGACGAGCCCGAGCCCTTTAGGTATTATCTCTAGCATCTACCTTATCTTAACCTTTGGTCCATCGCTACCTACCTTAACTGTTCAATCATGCCTGACACCCATCGCAAAGACAGCGCCGCTACTTCTACTACCTGACCGGCTGCCCTCTCGCCGACTGCCATTACGTTTTCGATCTTGCGACAAACAAGTCGACTCTCTTCATCCCCCCTATCGATCCCGATAGCGTCATCTGGTCTGGTCTGCCCGTCAGCGCCGCCGAGGCCAAGGAACTGTACGATATCGACGATGTAAAGTACACCACAGACGTCAATGCCGAGCTTGCGCGGCTGGGCAAGGGCTCCAAGAACACTGTTTTTGCCATCCAAGACCAGGTTCTCGACAACATCACTTTCCTCGAGTTCGACGACAAGAACTTTAGCGTTCTCAAAGATGCCATTGAGCGCTGCCGCGTGGTCAAGGACGACTACGAGGTTGCCCTCACCCGAAAGGCCAACGATGTCTCGACCATTGGCCACCATGCCGTTGTCAAGGCTGTCAAGAAGGCCAAGAACGAGAGGGAGCTGGAGGCCTTGTTCCTGCAGCACAGCGTCGCGAACGGTGCCAAGAACCAGGCTTACCACGGCATCTTTGCTGGAGGTCGTGCAGCTGCCACTCTGCACTACGTCGCCAACGATGCGCCTCTGGAAGGAAAGCTGAACCTTCTCCTGGATGCTGGCACGGAATGGAACTGCTACGCATCTGACATTGTGAGTAAAGTGTTTAAACTCACAGTGTGTGTACGATCGCGAAACTAACACAGACTAGACCCGCACATTCCCCATTTCCGGCAAGTTCAGTAAGGAGTCTCGTCAAATCTACGACACCGTATTGAGGATGCAGCTCGAGACAACTGCTGCCTTGAAAGAGGGCGTTGTCTGGGATGACATTCATCTGTTGGCGCACAAGATTGCCATCGATGGCCTCCACGCTATCGGCATTCTCAAAGGAGACAAAGACGAGATCCTCAAGAGCAGGACAAGTGTCGCCTTCTTCCCCCACGGCCTCGGCCATTACCTGGGCATGGACACCCACGACGTCGGTGGCAACCCCAACTACGCCGATACAGACCCCATGTTCCGGTACCTGCGTGTCAGAGGCCAGATCCCTGCCGGCAGCATCGTGACTGTCGAGCCGGGTATCTACTTCTGCAGCTTCATCATCGAGCCGTACCTTAAGGACCCCGTTTACTCCAAGTTTATTGACCAAGCCGTCTTGGACAAGTACTGGGACGTTGGCGGTGTGAGGTAAGTTAAGCCCTGATCCCGGTGCTCTCAGTTGGATAGGCGTGCTAATTTGTTTGCAGAATTGAGGACAACATCCTCATCACCAAGGACGGCAGTGAGAACCTGACGCCCACCATCAAGGACCCTGATGAACTGGAGAAGATTATCCAGGCGAGCTAAAGGGCGTCATGAACGACCCGGCCGTAGAAAATAAAAGACCGAACATTAATCCCACCGTGACTCCTCGGCCAGAACGTGCTAGTCGGGCCTGGCTGTGCCCGAGAATGATTTTCCACATAGACGCAAATGTGCTCGTTCATACCCCTTCCGTCAGAGCCAAGAGGCTGAAGCCAATATCGTCTCCTCCTTGCTGAATGAATTTTCTGACAATGTCTATGGACTCTGGTCCGAGATCCACCTTTTCCTCTTCGTCTGGGATCCCTCTGTCCACCGGGCCTTTACGATCTCCGTCCAGCTCGTAGAGGTGGCCAGTGTCTGGTGATTTGACGAAGCAGATGTAGTGGAAGTAGACCTCGTCCTCTGCACTTTGCGGTGCCGCCGTGTCGCCCTTTGTCGCGATGGCAGCGTACGCATCCTCGAGTTCTGTTGAGCCCTCCAGCACCATGGCGGCCTGGGCTGGGTCCATGGGCGCTGTGATGGACAGGAGGCTATCTAACAACGATCCCGGTGCTGAATCTCGTTAGTATTTTTCTTGTTGTTTTTGGGTTTTTGGGGGGGAGGGGATCTTGATAAGGGATCAAGAGGAAAGTCGTGGCAACTCACTCAGAAAGTCTTTGGCCCGGCCGTTTGCCAGAGCATGCAAAACAGCATACAAACCACAGGCATTGTTGATAGTCTGCTTAAACCAAACCGCATCCTCGTCCTCCTCATCGTGTTCCACCATCCAGTCCTTTGCGCCGGCGTCTTCGGCCGTCAGCCGCGCTTCATAGGTTGGCGTTGTGGGAAAGACGAGAACGAGGGCGAGGATCTTGGGTGGGAGGAAGGCCGGGTCGTCGAGGGCGAAGACGTCTTGGAAGTGAAGGTTGCGCGAGGCGCCGAGGGCGGCGATGAGTTCGTTGAAGACGAGGGGGTTTGATTCGAGGGGGATGAAGGCTTTGTTGTAGGTTTCCGGCATTTTGAGAGTGAGGGTGTGGAGGGACGAGTGGTTTGGGCAGGTTTGGGTTATTGTGAAGAGGCTTGAGATTAATATGAGCAGTGGAATAATGATCATTAAAATGAATGAGATTGAATAATGGATTATTCGCCTTTTCACAATTGATACTCTGATCAATCCGAATGGTTGAGATGAAGTGAGCATCAACCAGATATTTGAGATGAGGGAGAGGATGAGAGACAGGGGTGTAACTGAGGTGAGGTTGGCTTCTACAGGTACCCGCACGGGTTACCAAGCTGGCGGTAGTGGCTGACTGAGCGCTGGAAATCGCTGACTTGGGGCTCACATATCCCGCCACACCTCATTTGTCATCTCATCCTAATTCTCATCCCATGAACGGGGAATTGTTGGTATTGCGGTCATACGTGAGAAGCTTGCAATAGCACCGAAAAGCACTCAGCAACAACATGGAACTTACCAGTGGGTGTAAGTCGCAATAATGTACTTTCATGGGATATGCTTTCGAGTCAAGGTAAGATAGCTAGGTGCTTACCCACATGTTGAAGGCCAAGCTTTTGCGGTTCCAGTTTTCTCATCTAGATCTTAATGAATCCCGCAAGTGACTCGATCTCACCATTATGCTGCAGCTAAGGTATCTTGCACAAGCTTCAAGTTCACAGTCTTATGTCCCCCTTCATAAAGAGCAACAAATAGTCAAAAGATGCCTTACGGACTTGAGGTAAGCACTCGAACACCCAAGCAGTACCTCACCCGGAACCAAAGGCCGGCGGCCGCCGTCGGCTCGGAGCGGCCCCATTCTCAGTGGCCCCCGCATGGCCGATAAGATAGCGCCTGGAAGATGGAGGGGTCATGAGGGGTCCTGCCGGTCACTCGCGCAGCCATGAGACGAATCTGCCACCACCGTGTGCCTGTCTCATTGCCGCAGTGAGCAAGTATTTTCACGCTATCTGTGCCTCTCCCACTACTTGCCTCTTATAGGTAGCTCAAATTGATGTTGAATGTGTGGTGAGGTTACAAACGGTGGGGAAGCTCCCCCGCCGTGAGGGGACATGAGGGGCCGGAGGGCCGCCCGTTCACGAGCTGTTTCCCGCCGGCTGGGCACTCCGTCTCAAAGTCAACCTCTTCACAAACATCTAACTCATCGTCTTTTCACATTTTATTTTTTCTGAATCATAGAGCTTTATAGAAACCTCACAAACATCTCTGCCAAAGACCACACAGACCACAGTCATTATCGTCACCTCACAAACCACCACGATGGCGCGCTTCCGCGTCCCCTTCGCCAACCTCCCCATCCCGCCAGCCCTCCGCGTCCTCCCCGCGCCGACAATCCGCATCATCGCTCTCCTCGTCACAATCAACATCATAATATGGATCGTCGCCGGCATCATCCTACACTTCCACCCCTCCCTCATCTCCCCCGCAGCCCTCTCCTACGTCCTCGGCCTCCGCCACGCCCTCGACGCAGACCACATCTCCGCCATTGATCTCATGACCCGCCGCCTCATCGCCTCCGGCCAGCGTCCCGTGACGGTGGGAACCTTCTTCTCTCTGGGCCACAGCACAATCGTAATCATCACCTGCGTCGTCGTAGCCGCCACGAGCGGCGCGCTGCGGGACCGCTTCGACGGCTTCACGCGCGTGGGGAATATCATCGGCACGAGCGTCAGCGCGGCGTTCTTGCTACTTCTGTGTGCCGGGAACGGGTGGGTACTGTATAAACTTATCCGGAGGCTGAAGGTCGTGCTGGAGGAGGAGAGGCGGCGCGGGTTGGAGGGGTACACGCCTACCGAGGAGGACGAGGCCGATGCGGCGACAGATCTCAAGTTGGAGGGCGAGGGTTTCCTGGCAAATGTGTTTAGAAAGGTTTTCCGTGTCGTTGACCGGCCTTGGAAGATGTTTCCCCTGGGAATTTTGTTCGGGTTAGGTTTTGATACGAGTTCCGAGATTGCTATTCTCGGGTTGTCGAGTGTGCATGGTGCGCAGGGGACGAGCATCTGGCTTATTCTCATCTTTCCCGTTCTTTTCACAGGTGAGTTTGCATGCCATATTTCGGGTACATTGACTGACTCCTAACAGCTGGCATGTGCCTTCTCGACACCACGGACGGCGCCCTCATGATGGCCCTCTACACCTCAAAGGCCTTCTCGCGCGACCGCGTCGCCATTCTCTACTACTCCATCGTCCTCACCGGCATCACCGTCTTCGTCTCGGCCTTTATCGGAATCATCCAGGTCCTTTCTCTCATCGCCAACGTCGCCGAGCCCGAAGGCAGCTTCTGGGATGGCGTCGACGCGATCGGCGAGCACTTTGACATCATTGGCGGCAGCATCTGCGGTCTCTTTGTCGTTGTCGGGCTCGGTTCGGTGGTGGTGTACCGACCATGGAGGAGGAGGATCGACAAGAAGAATCAGGAGAGAGCTGTACTCGTGCCTGAGGAGGAGAGGGGCCTTGGGGCGGGCGAGCGGCCGAGCTATGGTGCCGTTGAGCCTGGCGATTCTGTCTCGAAGAAGGGTATTGTGGCGACTGAGAGTGATTTGCAAACGTAGCCATCTCGATTTTACCAAGTTTATCCGCATAGCGTGGGAGATTTCTCAGACTGTAGATGAGTTCACGCATGGCGAGAGTCACGATACAAGGTCAAGTATCATGGATGGGTCGTTGCATGGCGTTATAATATAAGGTACCTTTACACACTAATTCATACAGGCGGCTCAGTATCGCCGATATGCCCGATTAAACGACATATACTTCGTTTCTGTCCGTTTCTCTCATATGCGTCCACGAGCCTCACGACCCCTCTGTATTGCGGCTATGCCTGGCTCAAGCCGCCCATGTAGCCCGTCTTAAGTTACCCAGAAGCTTTGCCCAAGAAGCCGCTGAAGCTCCTTCATCTAGTTTCTTGCGCGCGCGAGGCGGGTGCTGTTGGGAGAGTGGTGACTGCGACCAATGACCTTGCTGCCGCTGGATGCTGTAGCCCGGAGGTATGGGGGGGTCTCTTAGACTGATACCTGCTCATGGCAATCACCAAGGAGTCCGCGCCTCCGACACAATTCCCTCAGACTGACTGCCGTGTACCCCTCCAGGTAATCCGCAAGTCGCGTCGTAGCTGAAGCCAGCATCCGCTCCGTCGAAAGCTGGTGTCTCTCTCCCAGCCAAAGCAGGTAACAGGGCCTCTTCTCGATTTTTATCTCGAGGCCTGCCCGAAGACGCCGCACCATCTCCATCTCATCCTCGTGTCTCTTCTGTACCAACTTTGTCTTCTCTTCTGCCGTACAAGACACGCCCATCTCGTTACTCCAGAAGCCTGCTCGTTCAGCCGCTTGAAGAAGGCCGTTCTGGGTACCAGATGGGGGGAGCGGCTCGCTAGTGGCGACAAGCTTCTTGATCGGCTTCTTGAGGGGCTCCCAGGCCTCTTGGTCTTCTGCAAGCGCTTTTTGAAGCCGAATACTCGGACCACGATCCAACGATGGAGCTCGAGCTGATGTGTTGACGGGACTGCCGTTCCCAATCTCAACTGGCGTATTACGGGGAGGAATCAAGCCCTCTTTGCACGAGTCCTCACCCTGTCTTGACTGGTCATAGAGTCTATCGAGCCATTGCGAAGAGGATTCAGCTATCTGCTCATAGAGTTCTGCGTTTGAGCTGCCGGGTACGTCGGAAAGGGGCACGAAATTCTCGTGCAGCATTCTGCTCGCCCGGTTGTATCCGTAGTCCAAGTCGACCAACCGGCTGGCCAAGGGCGAAACAACACATGTTCCGTTGGTAGCACTGGAATACCCAAGGACGGCTGGCTGGGTTATGAGGACTGCGTCATAGATTTCTTCGCTAGCCAAGAAGTCGTTTGTATCCATAGCGTTGGGCTGGAGAGTATCCATTTCTTTAGCCATGGTCTCCAGGTCTTCGACGAAGCTAGCTCCAGGATTCCCGCTAAGGTGGAATGGAGCGGGCTGGACGATATCTTGCTGGTTGTAAGCCACCTGAAGAGGAGTGACAGATCTCTGCTGCTCCTCCACATGGTGCTTGCGTCTTTCGAGAGTGCTTAGTTTGATGTGTGCCAAGACCGCACGTCGCCAGACCGGACGACTGGGTTTGCGCTCAGCTTCCCCGTTGGTCGACATTGTGTAATAGATAGAGAGAAGGGTAAGATTGTATGAGTGTAAGAGCTTGATTCAGGGGAATCAAGTGTGGTGAAGCGTTTGTGTACTCAGAACTGACAAGTCTTTGGCAATGAAGAATGTGTTGCAGGATCGAGGGAGAGGCGATGCTTTCTGCTCCTAGAGGGGATGAGAGAGGGGAAGTTATAAGATCTCCGGAACCCATCTCCGATCACTAAAACACAGAGCCATCTACGTTAGTTACGAGATTAATACCTTTGCCTTCAGGGTGCCGTCCATAGACTGCCGTCTGGTCGTGGAGTCGGTGGTCGTACAATTAGGATAAGAGCTATCTCCGATGACTAGAAGAATTACACCCTCAAACATCATGAACTCTTCTTATACACAAACAATAGGGGGACATGAGCTCGTTCATGGATAGACAAATTGGAGCTTTTGAGAGATCAGAAGGTTGCAGTTTGGCGTTTCTAGGTGGCCAGGCTTTGGCCCAAGCACTGGAGTCCCATGAGGTGAGGCACCAGAATCAGCCGCCATGAGATTGAACTTTGATATCAAACTGCCGAAGATAAGCACTTTGTGTGTAAAACTAACGTCACCAAATAACCAAGACTGTAGCTGCATCGAGTCTATAGACCATGGAAACCTTCGCTCGAAGCTCTTTGTGCGTTGGGTCAACAAGGCACAGATTTCTCGCTAACTAACGGACGACTTTCTAGGCAAGTATGAACTACAACAGAGTACATGGCCTGAATGATTGACACCCAAGCTCATGGAGAGCATTGTCAGAAACACCGGTTCTGGCGCACCAGTTTAGACATGTATGGAACATACTTTTGCGGAACGCTCAGCCTTATACCTTGATGAGCCGCTTAACGCCGACAAAGCCTGGCATCAATAACGGCAAGAAACTTGAGGAATGTAATCGAGAACAAACCTGAGGACAGCCAAGATGGTGCTATGGAGTTTGTTCACGATTCTATCGATTAAGGGGAAAGTCTAGTAGTAATTGGCATTCATGAGCTTACAGTGCTTCAGGCCATGGTAAGTAACCATGGCAAGTCTTCTTAACAAGCTAGGCCGAGAGGTTGTTACTCAAGGAGCCTCACCAACATAATGTGATGGCTTCAAGTATATTGGGTGTCTCGTTACCAAGTATTTATCGCAGTGGCTGCGTTGAGTGGTATATTTCTAAACTCCATCATAAGGTATCTAGGTACTGAAAGACAACGACAGTTGCACCAATGAATGTTAGTAACCACAGTTTCTCCGTACTGCATAAAAATACTTGTTACACGGATGTGCGAAGCATAACCCAGTCCACTTGGCCAGGGAGGTGAATTTAAGCTGGATGTTCTGGTCCAGATCTCTCCGACCCCATTATTGTAAGTGGGGGTGAAATGCGAACATCCAGCATGCTTGAAACATAGCACCGAACAACGGTCGCACAAAGTCCAGTTCATCAAGTAAATGATGGAGAAGCGAACGCAGGTCCAGGAATACATCGTGCAGAAGACGTGCTTGGATGGCATGATGGCAGGCGGGAACGTGGGAACGCCAGAAGAGGATGGAACTGCGGGATCGGAGGAAACGGTGAAGTCGGTGAGGCAACGGACGTCGTCCGACAAGGGGCACTCAGTCCAGACCTTGACCCAAAGCGGCAAGTATCCGAAGCCAACGAGTCGGTGTGCAAGTACATGCCTCCAATCCTCTGAGGAACACTCCGTAGGTAATGCGACGTTTTTTGGCGTCAAGTTCGGTACGACGCTGTCACGGTATGCGAAAGCCGTTACTAAATCAACCCTTTTCCTCGGTGTCTCAACGTATTCGGAACGGCTATTCCGTAGCACGGCCTGGGCCTTGTTGCCACTGGCGTGTTTCCGGTGCTTTGGATGATCAGGGTCCATCCACACCGACTCAGGGTCCTCGGCCAAAAGTGGCTGGCACTGGGTGGGTGGGTGTGATTAGTTCCTCGGTCCCCTTTTTTCTCTCATTCTTTGGTTGCATTATCTGCCTTCCGTTTTCCCGTCCATGCTCCGGGCCAGAGTAACACGAATCAGTCTGGGTCCTTGGTGGTCTCATCTGATGTCGTTGGCCGCTGTGTCGGTCCATGTGCCTTGAGTACCTCTACCTGAGAAAGGGAATCGCCTTGCCAATGGCCCAGCGGCACGGTGCGCTGTTCGCGCAATAATGAGGCCCCCTTAGGCCGCTGGAGAGGGGCACGATAGGGAGGTCAGGTGCATGCTCTTGCGACAAACATTGGCAGACTAACCAGCGTCGAGTCTTATGTATGGTCGCCCTCAATTAGACGTTGGTGGTGACTGCGATAAACGAGCTGTCAATGTTGCCGAGATGCATACTGTCTGGAGTCTGTAGCTATGCAGTGTATTGCTTTGGGCCAGAACGGGGCGGGATACCGGAGCCGGCATTGGGTTTACGCCAACATCGGCTCGGACGCATGCGGTGTCTCCCGGTTCGCGCACAACACGAATGGCAAGAAGCCATGTCAGACAAGGCGGACGATATGTTATTGAGGCCGTGAAATCTTGTTGAAGCTTGGACGAGACAGCACCACGCACCACGCAGTGCTGCAAAGCGGCACACTGTGACTGTTGACATGCTTGAATCTGGTCGGATGCTGCTTGTGACAAGTGATATGAGGTGCAATGGGGCTGATTTAGTGGAGGAACATGGCCCTTGCCACCTCCTGCATTGTGCATCTGTATTCGTAGAATGTCGAGGTGCTCAGGCCAGCAGAATGCTATGCCGTTGTTGGGGTCTCGTACAGGAGGCTGGAAATGCTGCAAAGACTTCAGCCATGGCACGGATGGGTATCGCACCTCGTCGTCGCCTCGATATCCCCGGAATTCCATTATCAATCCTCCTCGCCCTTCGTGCATATGTGACTGGTTGCTTTCCCCTGCACTGCCGTAAGCCAGTGGAGGAACCCAGCAACAGCGTCCACTCGTGGCAATGTGGGCCTAGAGCGGATGTGGTAGGCGGGCGCGGTGTTCAGGGGCGGGCTGGAGGTACAGTATCTTGAGTTATCGTGCTGCGACGATCTATCTTTATCCGTCCAAAGTCGGGGTAGATATCGCCAGGGTCTACTCCGTGGCTCTCGGATGTTTCGAGACAACTTGATAAGAGGGAAGTGTTCGTTGGTCCCTATGGAGCAGAGCATCTCCATGTGTGAGTTGAAGTGGAAAAAGGTCGAAGGGAATCTGGTCAATTGCGGGATGATTAAGGTTCTGTCAAGCGTCGATTGCTGCAACGTCGTCCAGATGTGGTATACGAGAGTGTGACAGCGTACAGATATTCCGTTCGGGGCGAGTTTGTAGGTTCGCTTGCGTACGGCTGGAGCTGAGCCTCTCTGCGGTTGTCATACATCGCGGGGTTATCAAGAGGCAGCCTGATCAGAAACCACCGTAGCCAACGGTGGTCTGGCTGTGCTGAGAGACTGGCCTGCTTGTTCACCAGGTTAGGCAATGTCGTTGCCTAAGCCGTCCATCAGGGTTTATATCGCGCTGACCAATGGATCTCGTGAACCATGAATTGAGGTTGACGATGGAACGCAATGCCAGGCAGTCGTGAGGCAGTCAGCCTGGGCGTTTGCCCCAATGGCATGCTGGGAATGCCCTCATGCTGAAGCATTGAGATTTTTGATCGAGTGTAAATCAAGAATTGATTGCCACCGTTGAGCTTGAACCCTGGCCGAACTCGGGGGTACTAAGATAGGCCGACCGTGTGAATAGTGTACCTCCAACGTTGCCCCAGGTTCCAACGGCAAGGTCGGATGGGGGATACCAACCGGGGTGGATCTTGGTTGGCGGTGTTGGTGGTAGTAGGTATCCGCAAGCTCGCCAACCTCGTCCTACGAACACAAACACAAAGTGTAAAAGACAAACGAGACCAGGCCTGTCCGACGCGGCTGATGATGGGCACGCGGATGTCTATCCGTAGGAGCTTTTGCGTATCTGTGCCATTGCCTGCCGGGTAGATGTGTAGCACGATCCATGGGTGGTGTTGTTGAAGAAGAAGAAGTCTTGCCTCAAACGGACTGAACTGGATCAAAGCAGATGGCGAAAGATGGAGGGTGGATGGGCTGGTGATTGACAATGGAAGTTCTGAATTGCCTCACGGAGGAAAAGGATCGGACAGAAGAGCGAGGAAGGAACAAAAGGCAGGAGCTTGAGGAGGTTCGCGCATGCCGAAAATCAAAGGAGCGCCAACGGTGCCTCGTCCATTTTGGGCCAATTTGAGACGATTAGGAACCTTATCCGCCTCGCCTGGGCGGCCTTATCGGTATCAGCAGCAGACCTGAGCCAATCAGAGCTGTTGCATAGCTACCTAAGGCGTCAAGACCCTGAAGCGGCACCAGCTAAATTCTTATCGCAGGGTGCTGAAGGCTCCCGACCGCGCATCCACGGCGCTAACGACTCTGCAGTGTCCCCTGGAGTGCAGTGCATGACACGATTGGGGGTCTAACGGAAGATACGTACCTGATCCATGTACCTCTCACCCCACACAAGCTGTACCGATACCTCCACCCTCCACCAGTCCCATTAGGTTCTCCCCGATTCTCCCATCCCTCCAACTTCCCTCCTCCTCAACCACAGCCGTGCGCGCCGTTCTTTGTCTCCGTCCAAGACATCCACGCAACTCCCTTTCCGTCTTCTACCGTGGCACCAACAAAATGGAAGAAATCTGACACCCTTCGATCCGAAGTACTGCCTTCTGGAACCCTGAAATCGACCGGCTTGACGCCAATAGAGACCCTTGCCCCACTCAATGCCCGGTGCTCGACCTCGTCCAAGGATAGATGAATTGAGTGATACGGGGAAACAGGGGGAAGCAATCACGACAATCACCACAAGCCACGCCGGCCTGCTTGTTCTTTTACCGGGGCCCTTGATGTCGCCAACCTACCGAGGCCAATGGCGACAATGGATGTGGTTCCTCGACTTCCGACTCGATGCCTTGGCTGCCTCGCAATAGCCTAGATGGCTACGGCTTCCCATCATCTACATCCATGTGGTGCGAGCCACCCTCCACCTTCGCCATCCCGGTCACGGCCCCGGCCTCGACTCATGCTTGTCAGATCGTCCAATACTTCCGGCGAGGCTGCCACGCTTTCGTTGGAGGTACCCAGTCCGCGACTCTTACGAGCTAGGTGAGCCCTCCTTCGTCTACAACGTACCCTCTTCCTCCGCCTTTTTGTTTCCCTTATAAACTGTCTCGTCTTCCATCCACGACTCGTACTCGTCTATGCCTCTAAAGATATCCGCACCCTCCATAACCTTCCTTCACCGTTCCACCTTGCTCGAGTCGGTCGTCTGTCTGTGCCAAGGCATTAGACCGCCCTCATTTCGCTCCATCTTGCCGTAACTGACCCGTGTACAACAATAAGCTCGGGACGTTTTCTGTAAGCTGGCAATTCTAGAAAACAACTGCTCAGCTCCCACCTTCCACCTACCTCGTCCTCGACCGTTGTGATTCCCTAGACTTGCGACAAACACCTAATTCTCGAGCTTCCGTGTCCGCTCTACTACATTCTTACCATGCACGGCTACAGCTCTTCAGAAGAGTCGGATGACCCTCGTCGCCCGCGCCCTGTGCCGGCATCGACAAACACCACTGACAAGAAGAAGACGAAAAAGAAGAAGACGCCTCCGCAGCCCTCCATCAACCATATTTGGAAGAAGTTCCAAGACAAAAAGTTCAACAAGGCTTTGGCTGTGCTACCATTCGACCCTGTTCTGCCGCCAGCAAGCTCAGAGAAGCCCAATGAGTTGCTTAGCGCCGGATACGAACGAGCTGTCGAGGAGTGCCGCCGGAAAGTGAAGAAGATTATCCAAGAATGTCGCAGAGTCAACATGCGATATCGGGACCCTGGTTGGGATCTGGTGAGTTACCTCCACCCCCAATGCTTGCTAATTCGAACTTGGGGAGCTAACAGGCCACTCAGGACTGGGATTTGAAGTGGGAAAAGGGTCACTGTCTCAACACTCTCGGCCATACCAAATGGCAACTTTCTAGAACGACTCTCTCCAACCCAAGCGCATCTGTCCCCAAGGCAGTAAAGCGAGTTCACGAGATTTTCGAGAAGCCAACCTTCTTGAAGAACGTCAATGGCGGAGACGTGAAGCAGGGGAGCCTCGGGGACTGTTGGTTGATGGCTACGCTGACTGCCCTTGCAAATGTCGAGGGCGGCATCCAGCGCATTTGTGTCGAGTACGACACTCGCATCGGCATCTACGGCTTCGTCTTCTACCGAGATGGCGAGTGGATCTACTCCATTATCGATGACAAGCTGTACCTGAAGTCCCCTTGCTGGGATTCGCCTAGTATGCAGCGGGATCTCCTCCAACAGATCGACCGAGAGGATGTTGAGCGTGTCTACCGCAAGACCTACCAGACCGGATCCAAGGCCCTCTTCTTTGCTCAGTGCAAGGACCAGAACGAGACTTGGGTGCCACTGATTGAAAAGGCTTATGCCAAGGCGCATGGTGACTTCGCCTCGTTGGCTGGCGGTTGGATCGGCGAGGGGTTGGAAGATCTCTCGGGTGGTGTCACGACCGAGCTGCTTACATCGGATATTCTCGACCTCGAGGGCTTCTGGGAAAACGAACTTGCCAAAGTCAACGAGGAGTTCCTCTTCGGCTGCTCTACCGGTCTCCTAGATGGAGGCTATGGTGAGAGGAATGGCATCTCGGAAGGCCACGCATACGTTATCATGGAAGCTAGGACGCTCAAGTCCGGAGAGCGTCTGATCAAGCTCCGCAACCCTTGGGGCAAGATCCGCAAGGGCGTGTGGGAGGGTGCTTGGTCCGATGGTTCCAAGGAATGGACCATGGAAGTTCAAGAGGAGCTTGGTCACCACTTTGGCAATGACTCTGTCTTCTGGATCAACTACGACGACTTCCTACGCAAATTCCAACATATCGACAGAACCAGGCTGTTCCGTGACCCCGCTTGGAGGTGCGCTCAACGTTGGATCGGCGTCGAGGTACCCTGGAAATCCCAGTTTAACGAGAAGTTCCAGGTCAAGTTGTCCAAGGATGGGCCGCTCGTCCTAGTTCTGACTCAACTTGACACGAGATACTTCAAGGGACTCCAGGGACAGTACTCTTTCCGCATCCACTTCCGGATACATGAGCGAGACCGCCCTGGTGCCGAGGACTATATTGTACGCTCCCACGGCAACTATCTCATGGACCGATCCGTCTCTATCGAGTTACCCGACATGCCAGCGGGAGAGTACAGCATCTTCATGAGTGTCACTGGTGAGAGGGACACTAACATCTCCTCTGTCGAAGATGTGGTCAAGCGTGAGTGCAAGAAGCGCGTCGAGAACGACAAGCTGGCGCAAATCGGTGCCGCGTACGACTTGGCTCATAGCAAAGGCACTGCGCACCTCCAAGAGGTCGCTAGGCTGCGAAAGATCAAGGAGCAGCAGAGAGCCTCCGAGTCTCGCCAAAAGGAGCGCCGCAAGCTCTGGGAGAGACGTCACACGAACCGCGAAGTCACCAAGCAGCAGACCAAGAAAAATAACGAGAAGCGCGACCGCAAGCTTGCCAAGAAGGCGGAAGCAGCCAAGGCCAAGGCTGACCTTGAGGCCGCTCAAAAAGCCGCTGCGGAAGCCAAGAAGGCCGAAGAAGCGAAAGTTTTGGAAGAGGCAGAGGCGAAGAAGAAGGATGCTGAGAAGCCCAAGGACCAAGCCGTCCAGACGGAAGTCGTCAAGGAAGAGCCCAAGGATATTGCTGCAGGTGACTCCAAGTCAGATGGCACAAACGAGTCCAAGGAGGAATCCAAGGACGAAGGCAAGCCGGAGTCTAAGCCTGAGTCCAAGGAAGAGTCCAAGGATGAGGTCAAAAAGGATGTTGCCGACGATGAGCCTGCAGACAAGACCACTCCCGCCCCTACCCCTAAACCTGCTCCCGAACCGCCAGCGCAGAAGTCTTACGACTCGGATGGCGATTCATCCGACTCGCCCATCGAAGATTGGGAAGAGCTGTACAGCGAGGATGACATGGTTAGAAAGCCACGCCTGACTCCCGCTGGACCACCCAAAAGACACGATGAGCGTTACGAATCTGAGGAGGAGGGTCTGCCTGATCCCTGGAACGCCATCTGCATCGTCGGAGTGCGCGTCTACTCCATGGATGAGGACCTTGAAGTTCGTGTCGTCATGGAAGGTGGCGAGCTTCTCGAGGGTGGCATGGGCAAGAAGGGAGAGGCCGACATCGACAACGCCCAGGTGAACGCGGGCGGAGAGCGCGAAAGGCTTGATTCTGACAGCGCAGAAGCCGCGAAGACTGATGTCGATATTGTGATCCAGAAGACAGAAGAATCGACTGAAGACGCCAAAGATGACAAGGACGAGACGAATGAAGACTCAAAGTCGGAAAAGTCAGACAAGAATAGTGTCGACTCGACCGATTACGACAAGCTACACTCCGGAACATCGACACCAGACGTCGTTGCCACCCCGGAAGCTACCCCACTAGAGTCACACAAAGAGTTGTGCTAGAGGCCATTAGACCGGTGTAGACGGACGACGTACACGAGGAGAGACGATGGCATAGAGAAGATGTGCTCATTTTGAAGATTTTCTTTGCTTCCATGGTGTCGTTTATTTGATTTCATCCCTGGCCCAAGGGTCGTCGGATAGCATGAAGGGCGTTGACATTGCGAGCGAGGCCAAGCAGCCATATGCAACTGTGTTCTTTCACATGATCTGGATTTCAGACTTAGCAACGTATATACATGATCTTGATGGTCAAATACAGCCTACTGTTCCTTCTAATGCATACTATCACCTCATTTAAGCCGGCAGAAACGTACTCATCATCACGCACAAGGCTGCCTGAACCTTTCACTGGACGATAGGAATCTATTCCCAATGAATGAGAATCACCTAGACAGACACCTTTCTAGTGAGGCCAGACTTTCAGGACTGGGCGATGTGATTGACGGCAAGGAAGCCATGCGTCATTGCAGGACCCAAAGTCGATCCAGCCCCCAGATAAGTCCGTCCCATAATGCTCGCCGCCGTGTTACCAATAGCATACAGCCCAGGAATCGCCTCGCCGTTCTCCTTTAGTACCCTCTGATGCTCGTCAGTAACGAGGCCACCCTTAGTACCCAAATCGCCTGGCCAAATGGCGATAGCATAGAACGGCGCCTTGCTCAATGCTCCCATGTTTGGGTTTGGCCCGCCAGCGGCAGGGTCACCGAAGAAGTTATCGTATGCGTTATCGCCCTTTCCAAAGTCTGCGTCAACGCCAGTCTTGCACATGTCGTTGTAACCCGTGATGGTTTCTTCCAGGCCTTCAGCATCGACTCCAATCTGCTCCGCCAAGTCTCTGAGAGTGCTTGCCGCGAACATTGTTCCATTCGCAACCGGCTTCTTGGGTTTCATTCTCGCGAACAGCTGAGTGCCGAGCATGTATCTGTTGCGGTGGTTCGTATCCATAATCAACCAG
Source organism: Colletotrichum scovillei (assembly GCF_011075155.1). Lineage (NCBI taxonomy): Eukaryota > Fungi > Ascomycota > Sordariomycetes > Glomerellales > Glomerellaceae > Colletotrichum > Colletotrichum scovillei. Next base: position 131,189 of record NW_023336261.1, read on the forward strand.
GCTGGAATCGCTTTTACAGACTTGTTCCTCTCATATTGATCATGTCCGGCATCCGTATAAGACTGCGCCTCGTTCATGAATCTCTTGCCGGCGTTGTCGACGATAAGACAGTGCGGTCGAGATCGCTCTATAAGCGCAAAGTGAGGTTTCCCTGTCACGGGGTCGAAGATGGTCGGTCCCCACCACGCATCATCCATCAACGCCGTCGCCGCGCCGAGTTTCTGCCCCGCGATTACAGCGTCGCCTGTGTCGCTCTCGGGCGAGTTGGTCCAGGACGTGCTGGCCGGTGCTGGTCCGTACTTCTCGCGGAGGGGCTTGTTGTGCGCGAAGCCGCCTGCTGCGAGGATGACGGCCCGGGACGCTTTGATGGTTTTGGTGGTTCCGTCGCGGAGTTTGACTTTTGCGCCGGTTACTTTTCCTGCTTGGGAGAGCATGAGGTCTAGGAGGGAGGTGTGTAAGCGGATGTCGGTTGCGTGTTTGATGTTGAGGTAGAGAAGCTGAGCGATAAGCCCGCGGCCTAGGCTGACGAGTTTCTGTCCGAGAATGGTTTTGCCGATGATGGGTAGCATGATGCGGGTCGACTTGATGAAAGCTTGGAGAGAAGCCGTCATCATCGTGATCCATGGTGCTTGCTCACCGTGGATGGCCACGGGTATGTTCGCAGGGGGCAGCGCAGCTTGCCATTTCCCCAGCTTCCTGGTATCAAAAGCGACAGACTCGATAGTTCTCCCGCCTCCTTTCCCCATGGCGCCCTTCATGGGATAATAATCCGGATACCCCCTACTGAATCTCCATTCAAAACCAAGGTCCCTAAGGAAGCGAATCATCTGTGGCCCATTATCTAGATACGCCTTGCGTTTCGCTAGCGACGACACGGGTCCAACGTTTCCGACGGCTTGATCAAAGTATGCGAGGGCATCTTCTTTGGAGTCGGATATACCTGCGGCTTTGGATATTGGGTTTGCTGGGATCCAGAGGCCTCCGCCTGAGATGACTGACGCGCCGCCGAGTGTTGCTTCCTTTTCGATGACGACGGGGTTGAGGCCGAGGGTTCTGGCGCGGAGGGCGGCTGTTAAACCACCTGCACCGGAGCCGATTATGAGGATGTCCACTTCTTCGTCTGCTGTGGGCGACTTTTTCTCAGAGAGGAGGCGTTTTAGTTGGGAGACTGGTTGGTAGCATCGTAGTGAGATGCTCGATGTTGGTCGGTGGCGTGCAAGAGTGATACCTCTCATCACATTGGAGCGCATCATGTTGAACCGATGTCGCGAGATGAGAGTCTCCTTCAATGAGCCGATTGCAGAATCATAGGATGAACACAAGAGAAAAGGAGCAGGTCATGAAGAGTAAGCAGGCGAAGGATCGAGATCCTTGTGTCTGATGCCATTGATTGTCCGATGTATTTCAACTGAACCATAAGCAGTAATCAGTGAGCACGACGGAGGTCCCCCGCTTGAAGTGACAGGGGTTGTGGAACCAACATCTCCTCTCCTTGGCCTGCAGGGTGTTTCTTGAACCAAGACAACCCCTCAACGGTTGTGTAGCTCTTCCTAAAACCCTCCACTTCGGATGATTCGGGTGGGCAATAAAGGTGGTGATTGCACTTGGAAACGAGGACCGCGACCATCCGGGGCAACGGAGTCACGAACCCCATTTTTGCGGCCGATGGTCCGGAGCTAGAGCCGTCAGGTGCCGGAGAGTCCACGGTTTCCGCGGTCTCCACGGCGGCCGGTTGGTCGGACGAACATTTCGTGCTTAGAGAGAAGCTCGCTATACCGAATTTCTTGCCGGAATTGGAAGTTATAGATACTGAGGTACTTGGTGGGCTCTTGGCAAAGCCCGTCGTGAACCGTAACTCCCCCAAAGCGATTGCGAGTTGAATACTTTGGTAAAAGCTCCCAGGCTACATGTTTTCGGAGTCCATACCCAGCCGATCTTTGGTGGGTTGCATCCGAGGCCGAAAGCTTGCGCGTTCTCTCGGTTGAGGGTTTCAGGTGTACCATGCCTTGGATCTCCTGCCTTTTAGACTCACGATCGTCTATGTCACTCGTCTTGTAAGCACTTCGTGATATCCATAGCCTGAGAATTCTTTGTATGACTGTGCTGTGATGTCTATGTGGGCTCTAATTTTTGGATGCATACTGCATTACTCCGTTGTGATGCGACCTAAGACGAGCAAAGCAGCAAGATAACAGCTGGCTGAAACAAGGTACGGAATGCCGAGAGCTGCGCCGCCGATCGATATGCTCTTCACCCATAGGACCATCATCAGTGGTGCACCTAAAAGCGATCCTGATGTCTTCACCATCATCACAATCGAAAATATGTGTGACTCTGGATCCGCGGAGCTGACCGGTTGGTCGTGTCTCTTTGGTGAGATGAAGGGAGACTTGAGCAGTGATAGCGTAAATACCGGCAGCGCCGAGCCGAGGGCGTAGAGGAACAGTGAGGGTACCATCATCCAGATCCGGCTCGCTACGGCAATCGCAAGAGCACCTAGGATAGAGACAACCAAGCAGATGTTGGCATAGTGTATATTCATCCGGTGACTAGCCAGCTCAGGTGGAATATGCCGCGACCTATTCTGTTTCGACCTTAGAATGGCGGGGATGATGACCGTCAGGAGTGTAAAGTTGACGACAGCTTTGGCGGAGAGGAGATAGCCTGTAGACGCGAACGTCCAGTGGTAGCGTTTCGAGATGTATTGCACAAGCAACTTCGTGTCTGAGCTTGCGAGCGAAGTGAGGACAAAGCTGGTGAGTAGGAGGGTCATGTTGCGAGGATGACTTGCGACGATGGACTTCAAGACGCCGAAGCGCTGGAGGATGGATCTCAGAAGGGATGAATCGGCGTCTTGAGCTTTCAGCACGGGGGATGAGAGGAGAGGTCTAGCTTGGTCGTCTGCGTCAGGGTGGCTGTCAGGTGATTCCTCCAAGAGAGAAATAGCGGGAATGGCCAGAAGAAGGAGGGCGATGCCAATCCAGAACGGGAGCCAGAGAAGAAGACTCATAGATGCTGATGCGAGAGCTGGGCCAAGCAAGTTGACAACATACGACACGGAGCTCATCCACCCGAAATACGTGGCCCTGTGTCACCATAGTTAGCCAGGGTAATTCGCGATGTCAGGTCGGCGGCCTACTCACCTCAGGACGTGGTCGTCTGTCATATTGGAAGCGATGGCGTATGTGATAGAGTTGAAGACACAATCACCGCCGAGGACCGAGAAGAACGGGGATGCGATCATGGCTTTGGTCGGCAAGGTCTGCTCGAAGTACCCCACGATAACGGCCCACGTCAACAAGATGATGCGAGGTGCAATGTTGAGGCAGAGGATGGACCGCCGACCGTACCTCTCCGCGAGGAACCCCAACGGAATCGTCATGGTGAAGTCTGGATAGGCGTCAGTCAAAGAGCGAGCGCCTGTCGGTGAGATTCTGCGCGCTTACCACCCACGATCCACGCCGTTTCCATGGTCCCTTGGATCCAGGCAAGACCCTGCTGCACATCGTCCACCTTGCAAAGACTTTCTGCAACATTGCCATCTTTTTCGATTACCGAAGGATCTGTGACTGCATAGTGCTCGCGGCAGAGGCGGCGTTCAATGACTCTGCTGAGGGGAAGCTGGTAGAGGCTGGCGGCCAGATTGACCAGGAGTACTAGTGCGAGGAGAGCCCAAATGCCAGTTCTGCGCGGTTTGCGGGAAGGCCTCGGATGAATGGGATCATCATGTACATGGCTAGCATCCACAGAATCTAGTGAAGGAGGCATGGTCTAGCCCACCCTCCTCTATCGGTGGTTGACTGATTTGGTTTGATGAAGAAACCAAGACGATTCAGCGGAACAACTTCTGGGATGGCGCCCATGAATGATGACTAAGCTAGTTTACGGGTATCGCGTCGCCGTGTATTTTTTATCACACTTCTTCAAGGCACAAATAACTACTCTAAACTTATCTCAATGTTTTTTCTTTTTCTGCTTCTGGCCATGATTCCAACATCACACCTATGCCAAGCAATGGCGAAAGACTACAGACTGCGGCAAGCAGAAGTTGTCAGGACTGTAATAGTATTGTCACTCACTGCATTCGCTTATCTCCCTCCAGAGTACGCAATCTCTGCTGAATGAAGTGAGAGTAAGCGCATACTTACTTCCCCTGGAATGCAAACTCCTATAGATGACAATATCCTGAGGGAGGGTTCCCGATCGTGCATCCAAGCCAGCGTTGAATTCTTTGAACCATACCTCAGGTCGATGTACAGTCCCGCCATCTGTTTCTTCCAGAATGCGTAACTCACGCAAAGAAGATGGGAGTGAACCCAACAAATCCTCGGGCCGCACAGTCTCGATGCTTATGGTGAGAGATTCGAGTTTGTGGAGACTCTTCAGCTTTGCAAAGGGAAGAATCTTGCCAGATATCAATATGAGACTCGTCAGAGTGTTGCAATGCTTTGCTATAGCCTCCATGATGGATGGTTCTCGTGAGAAGCCACCAAAAACAAGCTCTAGGTGGCGTAGCATGGTGAAGTTCGAGGTCATTGATTGGAAGTGCCGTGCGCTGAGATTGGTACGCCGCAGAATGAGGCTGGTGAGGTTTGGCGGAAAGGTGAAAACGGACATGGGTTCGTTGCAAAGATCAAGCCGAAGTCCTTGAAGGTTTGGTGCGCAATCCAAAATAGACTTGAACTCGTCCATAGTACTGAGACCTGGTTGCATCAAGTGAAGGTGTCGAAGATTATTGAAGAAAATTGGCTGAGTTATCTTGTTCGGCTCAGGGATCATATCAAAGGGTCGTCGATAGAGGCCGCGTTGGCGTCGGAACATCAACTCAACGGATTCGGCGTTCTGCGCCAGTAACATGGCTACTTCCACCAAGACGTTGATGTTCCAGTCATACTCGTACCAATCGGCTCGTATCTCGAGACCTACATCTTGGATGATGCCGGAAACGAAATCGGCATCTTCAAGATCAATGAGATGCGTTACTGCACAGTGGGAGTATCCTTCAAGGCGTTGTGATCTTGCCTCAATTGTGAGTCTTCGGGTGTACTGAGCACAGTGGGGCCGTGATTTCCAACACTTGAACAGCGATATGAACTTCTTCACACTCGCATTTGGAATGTAAATGTGTCGATGAAGGACCGGCTCAGCAATCTCACGGAGACTGCGGCATGTCTGGCAGAGTATAGCAGACGTTGGGTTGGAGTTGAAAGGAGGGACGTAAAACTCCAAACTAGGCGGTTCTGGTGGGTTGTCGGCGAGTTCGGCTACGACCTGTTGCAAAATCTCCAGTGGGAGAGACAGTAATGATGCCATCCGTTGGATGTAGGATCTAATGATTGAGGTTAAGATCCGGAGCGAAATAGAACCCGTACGTATGTGTGCTCCTTCCCCGGCGGCAAAGATTTCGTGCCAGCTGAATGTGAAATAATATTGATGGCTGAAATGTTGCTTTCTGTGACGATTGAGGTGTACACTGAGAAAAACACAGAAGGATCATACGAGAGGGCAGCAATCAGTCTTAAAGGTCTCATTTCGAAGGATTCATGGGCCCCTCTGCCAAGCTGAAAGTCGTTGGTTGATCCCAGCATGGCTAATACTCCGGTGTCTGCTCTAATCAGCTGCCCTAGCTAAGTGGAGCATCGTCAGGAGATTGTTTCCCCGGCTTCAACTATCATAGGTGGAGCGTGGGCCAACAGGGAGCGAATGCACGTAGCCGTCCCTAGTGGGCTCATTGTGCATGGCTAGACCATGGATTTCGCCGCAATCGGGGGTTCGGATCCTGTCAGCGGAACAGCCATCCACGGGTCTGGGAATTAGGTCCCCGTCAAGCTCTTGATTGTGGGTGTGAATGACTTCACATCTGAAATTTGAAATGTCAATAAGCTTGATCCTGTGAGTTGTTAGTAGTGGTTATCCTAACACAGGTTAGGGTGGGTGTCCGTGCCGCTCCCGGAGTGCTCAAGCTGTAGGTCGGCATCACATCAAGTAAGGCCCCGGATCTGAGGGCGGAGGGTCGCAAATCCCAAGATAGCATTAGCCAAGTATGAATCAACCAGGCTGTTCATTCAAGGACTTGATGCCCGGATGTAGGCAAGTCACTCAAACACGTGAAGTCTTCAAGGCAGTGCAGTTTGTTTCGATTGACGCCTCTGCTATCCACTATTATGAGTTAGCATGGGCTGGATTATTGAGTGAACACTTCCGAAAGGGGAAGCTCGGGGACGAGTTTCGATGTTGAAGAATAACTGTCAACAGCCTATGCCCCAAGATTATTTCACCGAAAACTTCCACCACAACACACTTCGCTCCAGAAGAAACTTCGGTATCAACTGATTACTACTGGGCGATGGGTGATTACGAAATGGATTATTTAAGGGGCCCGATTCTCGGTTTGCGTCCAAGACTAATTGACACTTCTCACAACACATCACCTTGACTCTAGATCACATCACCGTTCCTCCAATCGCTTCGATTATGACACCCTCTCATCTATCCAAGATGTCATCGTCGCGCAGCTTTATTATACCAGGCATTGCTGGCCTCACGACCGTGGCTCTCATCGGTTCATACTTCCATGAACTCCCAAAGCGTGGAAGCATGGACTTTACCATCGACCAGACCTTCAATCTTCCTCGACCACCAACAGATCTTCCATACAACAAGACCAGCAATATCGTTTGCATGGTATCAATGACGGCAATAGGGCTTTCGGCAGTTCTTCTCGGCGCGAGAGATGCCCTACGCTCTCGCAATCTTCTGCCTGTAGTTCTTCCACTTAGCGGCGCAATGATTGCGTTCCCCGAGACATTCATCGACGTTTTGGGATGCATTTACTACCCGTGGACCGATCAGAATGCTTCTTTGCACATTGTTGGTCGTGAGATGCCGCCGTGGATACCAATCTGGTTCGGATACGCCTCGTTGATGCAGATGAACCTGCAACTTTTGACCAACAAGACGTCGACGAGGACTCTGTGGTACTTCCTAGGCCTCATGATGGTCTCTGACCTCATTGTGGAGGAGATTCTCCTGCCAACGGGAGTTTATCACTACTACGGAAACCAGCCACTGGTTGTTATCAACAGATTCCCTTGGTGGTGGATGGCTCCCAACTCCATTGGCGTCTTTCTTGCCACGGCACTCGCCTACCGGTACCGGTCTTACCTCGTGGGCTGGAAGGTTCTCACCGTTCTCTTCCTGACCCCGATGTCGGTTGGGGGTATATACGGCTTCATCTGCTTCCCGGTCTGGGTTGCCATTAACGGGGATTACGGCTGGCTCGTAACTCAACTGCTCGGACTTTTGACAATGATCCTGGGTTTCGTAACATTTGCTATCATTCTAGAGATGGTACTTGGAAAGAACCCATTTAACTTGGACTCAAAAGATGGCTCAGGCCGTCTGCCCAGGACCTCCGACGAATCCTCGGACGATGCTTTCCAAGACGACGAGTTCTGAGCAATCGTGCGTTGCTCCCCCTGCACCCAACTCAAGCAACCACGCATGGCGAAAAGCGTTTTGATCGAGCCAAAAATACCGTAATCTCACTTTGTTTAGGTTGCTTACAGAATTATATCAAGCTTGTACAATAGCAAAGACAGAACTTAGAATATTGCAGCTCAGGTCGAGTACTTTTAGAAATAGACCAATTCTTAGACATGATCCAAGTAACACCCGCTACTAGTTGCCCTCATTTCACTTCTGTACCCAGCTGTCTGCCAAACCTCTCGCATAAAGTTCCTCCCGGCTCATGGAAGGGCGAGGTACGGGGCTGGGGGCTTTCATTTCTCCTCTTCCTCCGCGAGCTTCAGATGCCCTAATGGCGGCTTGGACGCTCCCCGAAATTTGTCCAAGAATCTCCGGAGTAGGCGGTAGTGTGAATTGGGCATGACGGTAGATATCCATTTCAGCCCCAACAGAACCGTACGGACTGACTCGACTCCAAAGGTCACTTGAATCCCGGATCCTACCACCGAATCCTACGGCATCGAAAGGGTTAGTGAAATAATGATCTTTGCGTTCGAGACCGATGATTTGAGGGTATGGTGAGTCTGGGGCCAGCAACATCAGGCTTCCATACATTCTGTTGACTTCTTGAGTCTTTTCACGCAGTCGCAATATCATATTTGGCCCGTTGCTTGAAGTTCCTGAACTCGACAGATGGGACTCACTGCTGCTGCTGCTCGCCTGAGCATCGGTGCCAAAGGTATCGTCTACTAGATACCCCTTAGCATCAACTCTAGTTTCATGCGACAGTGCGCTTCTCAGGTGAGCTGGCATGTAGTCTAGAGGCACAGCAACTCGATGGTCACCCAATTGTTGACAAGCAAAGCCGATATTCGCGGCTTCAACATTGGCCAGCTCTTGAATACAGGCGTTGCAAACCTTCTCGCAATGAAAGTGGTGAAACCATCGGGAGCGGCCTTCTGGGCTCACTGCAGGGTTGAAAACCGTCTCGCGCGGTTCGTGTCGAATCCACGCGGAACAACGGGACCAGTTGCCCCTGACATCAATGCTTAAGTCAAAGCACCCACTTATGGGCCCCCCCCCCCTTTTGGGCCACCCTAAAAATCCCTCCTAGCCACTATATTAAAACTAACCTTATTTTTTTAATTTAATATAATAATTATAAAAATTGTCTAAATATATTTCTTCTTTATATACTTATTAATTAATATATAATAATATTATATATCGAAAATAAGTTTTAATAGGCTTTTAATATTATTAAAAATAGTCTTTTTATTAGAAGGGCTTTAATTAAGTTTAGAATTTTTAAAATAATATTATAAAATTAAAAAGAGGTTATTAAATAAAAGCGAGGGTATTTATAGAATTTTAAAGGTTTTTATAATAAAAGATTAGTTAATAAAATAGATTTAAATTTAGTATTATTTAAATATTATATTAATTTATAAATAAATTAGGAATTTATTAAGTAAGTTTTAAGATCTTAGGGATAATAAATTACTTAGTAAGAAATAAATAAATACTTTTATTAAAAAATTTATTAATAAGAGTTTAAAGAAGTTATTTAATTAATTTTTAACGTATTAATATATTAATATAATTAAATTATAATTTAAATTATTTAATATATTAGAGATTTTTAATATTTAATAAGTTAATAAGTATAATATAAATAAGATTAGTATAATAAAAATAAGGAGTTAATAAGCTAGTTTTAGGTATAATAAAGGTTATAATAATAAAAAAAGAGCTTAGTTTACGTACTTAGGTATTAATTATTAAATATATTTTTATTAATAGTAGAGTTATTAATTTATTAATTATATATAAAAGAAAGTTAGTTTAATAATAGTAGTTTTTATTTAAATTTAACTAGTATAATAGTTAGAAGTTTATAGTAATAAATAATAGTTAGATAATTAATAATATTATTTTTAATAGTTAAAAATAATATTTTATTATAAACTAAAATCTCTTTTATTAGGGGCTTAATAAGCTAAATTAATCTTAATTATTAATATTAAATAGGTATAAGAGTTATATAATAATAGAATTTATATAAAAATATTATAAGAATAATATTTATTTATTATTTTATTATTATATACTTTTTATAATTATTAAATATAATTATTTTTAGATTTATTAAATCTTATTATAAAAAGAGCTTAATAAGGAGGATATAGTAAATAATTTTATTATTATTAAAAATAGTACTTTTTAAGCTATTATTAAATAGCTTATTTAGTTAGTTTAATATTATTAAATATACGAAGTAGGTAGAAAGTAATTAGATTATAGTTATTTAATATAATTAAGTTACTTATTAATTTAATAGTCCTATTTACTTAAATAATACTATTTAAAAGGGTATAAATATTAAGTAAATAATTAAAAAGCTAGTAAAAGCTAGAAAGTACTTAATTAGGTATTAGTAACGTTTATTATTAATTAGTTAATTTTTAAAAAGTTAATAAGCTTTATAATTATTTAAAATTATTTATAAAACTTAGTTTAGATAATAATACTTAATAATTATTATTTAAAAAAATAAAAAGGTTTTTAATAAATAAACTTATTACTTAGCTATATTTTAATACTAAGTTTAAGTTTTAGAAATAAAAATTAAGTATATAAAGCTTAAAAAAAGATTATTTAAATAAACTTAAATATTAAGTTTATTAATATTTAGAATATATAAAGAGCTTAGGAGGACTTTAGTAATTATTTAGTTAGTCCTAATCGACTTATAGGGGTCGAATTATTTAGGGATAATATTAATTATATTATTATAGTAGTAGAAGATAGTTAATTAATTGAGTGTAGTTGGTGGCGATGTTTTGATACCATGTTTGTTGGGGGGCCTAAAAGGGGGGGTGGCCTATAAGTGGGTGCTTTGACTTAGTACGTGTCCTTGGCCTGGGGCGAAGACCTGTTTCGTCATAGAATGCTCATTGGCACGCACGCAGGCGATGTTGCCGCAAGGGCAATAGTATATGATTCTGAGACGTTGACACATGTTGATTGTGGTTGTTAGCCTGTGGGTCGCGAGATACGGTGAGATGACTCTGTAAAAGTTGGATAAGATTGTAAACTGAAGGCTGACGTTTGCAAATTGTTTGATGATGGTCTGGACCAACAAATGCGGGAGATCTTGAACTACTATCATGCTCTTATGCATTTGACTTCTGAACACTCTTTCCCACCGTAAAGTCCTAAAGAGAATTGTTCTCCAAGTGATCTCAATGCCGAAAAAGACAATATAGAGTCCTCCTTGTCAACACGCTGTCTTTCTTTCCAGAGTTCTTTCCAGAGCCTTGAAAGAGTTGTCACCGACCGTCGAGTCTTGGCCGAGGACTTTTGAACAAGGCGCCAGAACAAGGCGTTGTTCTGCCGAGATAAAGTTATTCATGAATACGTACTGTCAGACCGGGATGTCCACACCTTACAAGCTATTTCCAAGTCCCCTATGGCTGGCAAGCCAAGAGCCAACGAAGGTAACAGATCATAAGGTAAACCATGTCATAATCAAGCGTTGCTGAGTTTACTAATCCATCTTATCGATGCTTCTTCAATGAGTCACTCAATGTTGTCTCTATTAATATTCTTTATGACTACTTATTGCCTGGTCCTTTGAGGCGGCAATTTTGGGTATCGCATGTCCTTTTCCCGAATACTCCCTGGTACCAACGCCAAATGCAAGTAAGCCAATAATTACCTCAGAATCCTATGAGAAAGCCACCGTTGACCTTCTTTTCTTAAAGTCAAGTTCACACTGTTCAGTCACCATTCTCAGAAGACACTTCCCCATGGCCGCGAGTCGCGAGATCTTCTCTCCCAGCTTCCTCTTCTAGGACGACGGCGCTCCTCTCGTCTCAATCTCTCATACTCATCCCGCTTGGCGAGCTCAGCAAGAAGAATATCCTTTTGCTCTCTCTCGCCAGCGAGTATCGATTGCAGGAGATCAACCTTCTTGATGAGCTCATCCACCTTGATGTGATCGCCCTTGAGCTTTCGCTCGAGCTCCTCAATGGTACGCACGAGCTTCTCGATCTCGCGTTGTCGTCCTTCGTGAATGTGATGATTATTGCGCTCGATGCGCAACTCATCCTCGAGAATCTCGACTTTGCGTACGAGATCTGCGATTTGTCTAACGTATTCATCCGACTTTGGATGTCGGAGTCGCTCCTCTGCCAACAAAACCTCGAGATCATCGATTCTTCGACCGAACTCGATGGCTTTGCGCTCCCAATGCTCGCTTCTCTTGACTTCTCTGTCCAGATCTAGCAACAGGCGAGCGTTGCGATCTTCGAGTTCCTTTCGCCAGATGCGGTTGTCGTCTGGTGAAATGAAAGTGGTCCGAAGAATGCGAATCTCCTCTCTACTTTCGTTCAGTCTAATGAGGCATTCATCGTAATCTCTGATCAGCTTGTCATAACGAATTTGCATATCGTCGAAATGTGGATGGTGATGATCGTGATGATCGTGAATATGCTCGTGTTGCCGTTCTCTCAACCTCTTTTCGAGGTGTTTGATGCGATCGAAGAGATCACCTCTCGAGTGCTCGTAGCATATCCTGTCGGCAGTGACGTCGCAGTAGTTGATACAGCCGTCGATCTTGCAGCAATGATCTGCACAGTAGCCGAACTGCAGTCTGGCAATCTTGCGACAGCCAGGTCTCTTGCACTCGTGATCACCACAGTACTCTCCTCCCTTGAGGCATGGCTTTTCGCAGCTCTTCCAGTGGCATCGATGTTTGTGACAGTGGACACCGAACTCGGATACCTCGTTGCAACCAGCTATCGTGCAAGTATGTCTCCGGCAAAAGGGACGAAAGCCACCCCCATCGATAGCAACAGCGACAGCGTAACATCTCGATGCGCCGCACCCGTGGTCTCGACAGAAGACTCTCTCCTTGTCAAGCTCGTTGTCTCGGAAGTTGACACATCCCTCGAATGTGCACTTGTGGATGGCGCAGCAGCGAGTGCCAGGTATCGTCAGTTTGTCGCAGTCTTTGTACGTGCAGCGATATTCGCCATAGTCTGCCTTCCCGTCAGTTCCTCGAACTAATGGGGATGTGAGAAGTAGGTAGTTGACTCACGGTGTTCGCAAAAGTCCCAGAGACCGCCATCTGGACGTCTGAAGCGGTGGAATTTGCAGTTCTTGACGATGCATCGTTGATGATTGAAGCAACGATGGTCTGCGTATATCACCTCTCGACAATTCAGCTCTCGGCAAATTCGCGAGTGGTGGTCGGCACAGAACTCGGAGTTGGATATCCTCCTCTCGAAGCAGCTTCCGACTCGGCATCGATGATCGGCGCAGTAGCCATACAGCTTGTCTCTAGTCTTGTAACAGTCCTCGACAAAGCACTTGTCTATTCAAGATGTATGTCAACGTCATAGCTTCGGATGTGGTGTGAGTGGGTAGAACTCACGGTCCGGACACATCCACGGGAGTGGCACATTCGAGGGGCAATCTCCGGTTCGAACGCAGCCCACGACTCCGCATCTCCGGTCTGCTCTGAGTGTTAGGAATAATCGCAATACGAGGGTGAGGATCAATCTCACGTTCACTGCAGAAACGATGCTGAGGGTCCTTGGGACGGTTGCACATTTCTAAACCAAGCACGCAGAACTTGCATGTATCTGAGGAGGGAGTATCAGCTTATGCGATCTGGGCCTAGAGTGACCTCTCTACTTACGATCAACGCAGAAATCAGAGTAAATTCTGATATCCGGTCTCAGGGGATCGTTGCGAATGAAAGCATGTTTCCTGGAGCAGCCGTCGACATGGCACGTTCTTTCGTATCTGTACTCTGCGCAACTGTCGCAGCTGCACCTCGAGGATCTTGACGAGTGCCTCGAAGATGAAGACGAGGACGAGAACGACATCGTGACCATGCTCTAGGGAGGCAAAAGGCACTCGATGCCCTGCTAATGCGACTTTGGATCGACCAGTCGCTGAGCCGGGGGCCTGAAGCAAAATGCCGAGCCTCCGGGTTTTGTTGGTGTCGGTGTTGGTTTTGGCGGTGCTGCAGGTTGTAAGTTGCAAGTAGATACTCTAGCTGCAGGTACCGAGCGAAAGTGTGGAAGAGGAAAGAGGAAGAGGAAGAGCTGCAGGGGAAAGGCTGCGCGAGGTCTTTTGAGAGAAAGGGCGGTTTGAAAGGAGGTCAGAGTGAATGTGAGAGAATATGTCCGGGTGAAGGAGGCCGAGTGGAACAAGGGCCCCGTGAGGCGTGACAATAGCTTCATCCCAACTTTCTGTGAGGTGGTGTGGCTCAGCTTTATCCAGATACTCCCAGGTAAAGAGAAACGCTCGGCCACGCGACCTGCATTTATCGTTGTCCTACCCCTCCATGCCCTCTCACCTCTTTTGGCTTTTTGCCAATTCCAGGCTCTTCATCGGAATTGTAACTTTTCGGTGAAGGTGAGAGTCAAGCAAACCAACAAGCCAATAGGAATTTGCGATTCTCGTCAGCGGAAGCGTCATCTGAAGATGGGAATGGAATTCCTATTGGTCGCGTCTATAGCGTTTTTGGCACGCTCCCAAATTCCGAATCTGTAAATGGAAAAACCCGCGCAAAGGTGAAGTTGACTCATCGTAAGGCAACTTCCGATATTCACTACTTTGGAGGAGGCAGCCCGGATTCAACCGACGGTTGCGAGAAAACTCATTATGCCTCTTCATACTGTTGCAACATCGACAAGCCAGGTGTCGCCTTGCTCTTCTCGATACCCGGAGTGAAGTTGAGAGTTGTGGAGACCAGCGGATGCGACACCAGATGCAACGGCCGACGGTGAAATGGCAAGATCCACATCTTCGGTAGAGTCTAGAGACGAAAGTGAGCTGGCCAAGGGGACAGACGCCGGACAAGACGTAGACGAAACGAAGCTAGGCTGACAGCTGGTCGGCCTGGGCCAAGCGAAGAAGTTTAAACGATGCGCGATAGCGGGATGCAACCGGAGCAGTGCGAGGGAGGCCCCGGGGAACGAGATCCAAATCGAAAAAGGCTTGCATGGATGACGCTGGTAAGCACCAGCCACACGTGGCCCTGGGGCTAACTGATGGAGGGCGAGAGCTCGCTCAAGGGTCTCAGATAATCACATGGTGGAGGGGGGAGGAAGTGGCATGCGCCCTGCAGACTAAGACACTTGGAGAGCACAAGAGGAAGCGCAAATGCAGAACCTGACTGGATGATGGCGTCAAGGGGCCTTAAGCTAACGCTGCATTCTGCCATTTTTGTTCCGGTAAGTGTCCTGAAGAGAACAATGGAAGAGAAAACTACTTTTGGAGTGTTCATTAGCCACAGGAAGCCCCCACGCCGAGCTCTTTGACAATACATGTACTTGATGTATGTTTCTCCAGAGAAAGCTGAGTATTAGCTGCAGCTTGGTGAAAGTTCAGGTTCTTAATCATTCGGCTTTGAGTCGTCTTTGCAGACAGACTGTGGCCCAAAGAAGTGCGCCTTGACCTCCAACACCACTAACAATCAGCCGACAAAAGCCGCGATCACTGAGAGCCAACTTGTCAATACAACTTCAAGAATTATTTAGTTGCCCCGCCTTTCACCGAGAATTACAATTCAGATTGAAAAAGAGGAGAAGTAAGGTTACGGGTACAGCTCTACAGACGACTGCCCAGCAAAGTGATTCAAGGCGCATTGCCCGTAAAACAGACAGTCCTCCGGACTGATGCGAATGTCAAAGCGCTCAAGTGTTTCTCGGAAGTAACAAGACGGATGTACAAGGGCTCAAGGCCTGTTCTGCTCTTTGCTCGCCTATTCGCCTTTACTTCTCCTCCTACCAAGGCCGAGAACGCCAAGGACCTGCAGACCCTTCCTTCACATGTCCGAGGACTAGGTCGAGTTGGGCACGAGAAGAGCTCAAAGAACGCTTTATTGACTGACAACCCATTGCGACGCCTGACAAGTACTGGCGTCGGACCGCTCCATTCGCAGCTCCCCACAGACCCTTTCAGACTCCGGGCCCGACAACTTGACCAACGAGATCCTCAAGCACAGACGCAGCCTTACGCAAATCCGGAGCTTCGCCATACCACCGCTGCAGAGCCCATATGGCCGCGTCAACTCCCTGTTTCCATCGCTCGGGCAGCCGAGAGAACCTGCCGCTCTTGACTGCGGCCAGAAGTAAAAGAGCACGGGTCATTGCCGCTCTGGCCATGAACCATGTTCCGTGATGGCGGTGGTGAGGGTTAGCGTCAAGCAGCAGCTCGAGTGAGAGCTGGAGGCACTTCTCTGCTAATGGCATGACGCGGGGTATCCAAGGGTCGTCCGCCGGTTGGTGGACCACGTAGTACAAGAAAGGCCGATGGATCCATTCGCGGCAGCTCGTGGCTCGGTTTTGGATAAAGTGTACCAGCTCATTGTTTGATGGCTCTCGATTTTGCCAATGTATCTGAGAGGGTATGTGCAAGCACCTGAGCATGCATTAGCGAACGTTTCGGATCAAACACGAATCCGCGCCGGGCGATAGGGAGACTCTTACCAGAGGTTGATGTGCTCGTCAAATTCCTCGCTCTTCTCGAGCACTTTGGCTATGCCTCGGATCCATGCCTGCTCTCCATTGTAACCAAATATCGATATAGCACGATTGATCATCCTTCTCGACGATATCTCAGCCAGGTAATAGAACCAACTCTTTTCCTCCTCTGGCTGAATGTCATCTTCCAAGATATCTAACACGCTTGGCTGAGCTGCAGGAGATGCGACTTCAGACGGGGGCGAAGGGAACAAGTCTGGATATCCTAGGCCAGTGATGCCACTGGGTGGCAACGGTATCTCACATCTGAGCTCGCTGAGTGTCGAGAGTCAGCTGCCATGACTTCCCCCTCCATCTTGAAGAGAAGGTTCCTGCTGGACTTACCATTCCGACTTCATGCATGACCAGTAAAGGCGTTGCTCAAGGCGCCGTGTCTTCTGAGAGATACTTTGCCAATTCCGCCTTTGGGCCCTCCGCCAGAATAGGTTCTTGAATTGAACGCTGGCTTGATTGAAACAGAACCAGCCCTGAAGTGGACGAAGTGAGTACATCTCGAACACTGCACAGAAGAACAGGCATTGAATCTGAAGCAAGGAGGGCTCCAGTAGTCCCAGCCGCTTCTTGGCTGCGAGATAGTAGGCCTGGGCTGTATCTGGATCCGTTGTGGTCGATACTGACGAGCGCATCGATTCGGGCGTACTGTTAAAGTTGATCTCGGATTGAAATGGGCTCGCAAGGCAGGCGAGTGCACATGCAATCAGCTCAATGGGAAGCTTCGTCAGCATGGTAGCGGTCATGAGAATATCAAATAGACCGAGGACTCACGACTAGACACGACGGTCCGTCCCATCGAGGACCGTTCTCTACTGTATCCTTGACGTACGCTTTGAAGTCGATCACGTCAAGAACTGGGTTCTTCACATGCACGTATGCCAAGAACTTCTTGGACAGCACCGTGAAGTCGTCTTCCTGAACTCCGCGCCCTAAGTTCCGACTTCTGGCAGATTGAGATCGATGCGAAGACTCTGCGTCATCATCCTCTAGCTCCAAAATAAAAGACTCCGTCTCAGGCGCATATCCCCTAAAAATTGGCCATCGCAGGATGGCCTCACAATTAGACCTAGCAGCGGCAGAGTCTGGGATATCGAGGCGGATCATCACTTCGTCCTCTGGTAGATCGTCAGGAGAAAGACTTGGGTTCTCGTCAATAGTAACGCTTGTACTAGTTTGAGGCCCATGGATCGATGTTGGCGATAGTGTTGAGGGAATGGGGGGAGCGGCAACTACTTGCGCGGCTGGTAGCTCCGGACGACTCTCGAGAAGAGAAACAACATGATTGAGGCGGTCCAAAATTGCCAAGCTCGCGGGATCGAATCTGTACTGTAAGTAAGACCGAGCCGACCCGGAGCATTTCTCACAGGAACTAAGAGAGAGCACTCACGTTGAGAAGTCATTCGAGGTGTCGGGGTATGTACATTGTCCGCCGTTCCGCTGGCAAAAGCCGCATGCTGGCCGGACATTGTCACATTTCGTTTTACGGACCCGACAGGGCCCACACGCCGCAACAGCACGCCGTCTCTGGTACATGCCCGAGGTCCGGCGCCGCTTGTTGGACGTTTCAGGCGCCTCATTGCCTGCATCGGACATTGTGGGATGTTCCACAAGGCCTTCTGTGGGGTTGTAGATATACTGATACGGGCGGGAGATCTACCCAGATACCAAACTCGACGATGATTCGTTTTCGATGCGTTTGTTGGCTTGATGGAAATGGGTGACGATTCCCAAATGAGAAGCGCGGGGAGTAGCGGAGTTATGAAGGTTAGGAAAAGCGAAACCGATACCAGGGTCCACCCAACTGAATTAATGGGGAGTTTCGTTGCTTTTGGCTAGCTCTCTCGCTGCTTTGAGTTGGGGTTCATTCAATGTGGCTGATGGTCTACAGACCATTTGGTAATACCGAAGGCAGCTTCCGCTCTCCAAGGAGCTTGGCATCTCATCAGATGCGGCTGTAAACATTGTTGCTTTGATTGGATTTTTTTTGCTTATTGCGTAGCTTTCAATGGTCATTGAGAACTACAAAGACCATAGGAGAGGGTTATCAGTCTTAAGCAACATTCATATTAAATAACTATCCTGTGTTCTAGTCTCTCGTCATTCTACACCAGCTTGCGGTCCCTCATACAGAATTTGACTCTAATTTCGGGACCTCGTATCGGTTTGACTTTTTTTCAAAACATTCTCAACTTTCCTCATTACCTATGATATGCAAAAACGAGAACGCTATTTTGGTGGGCAGGTCTCTTGAGGCCTACCCGGGGGTATCGGTTGGGTGTCCGCTTGCTCAACGGTAACGGCTGTGACGATGTCCATCTGAATATACGGACCTTCCACAATGACTGGTAATGTATGATCGTGCACTTCAGCCTCGCTCACTCTAGGCGTCTCGTGCATGTTGGCGTACGATCTTCCCCAGCCTCTTTGCCCGCCATGTTTCCACCACCACCATTCTTTGCGACCGCCGCTGGGAACAATGCTTGGCTCAGGCGCTCTTCTACTAACAGGGCCACTGATGATTACAGTGTGTCCATAATCTCGTATTGGTGTTCTGACAAAGGCGAACTGGTCCAAGCCCGTATTATGTGCGTCTTGTTGCTCGCTAAACACAATCGTTGTTATCCAAAGTATTGAGTTGAAGAGCCCGTTCGCAGCCAAGATGGACCCTGCGAAGGCAAAATATAATATCCCAAGGTCAATGCCCAGTAGAGAAGTAATTCGGCCGATGATTAAAGGGGTGCTGCAAGCGACGTATACGAAAGGGTACGCAAGAAAGGCCGGGTGATAGCCTGAGGGCCGTCGAACATCCGGGCTATGACCGGGTTCGAACCCTGATTCGGAAGCTTCGCTTTGTGACGCTCTTTTTTCCGGCAGGTGACGACAACTTCGTTTTTGACGCCACAGGGTAAAGAAGACGAACGAATAGAGGCTGAGTGTGAGAGCGATGGAGACGATGATCCAGAAATAATGAGCCCAAAACCGCCACGAATCATACGATGTAGAAATCCAACACCTGTACCGATGTTGAATTAGTGTGAGAACTCTTAGGAGCCGGAGCTGCTTTGATCAAAGCAAGGGGGTTCTAGATCTTATTTACCAGACATTGGCCCTCATGAAAAAAGACTCCTGAGGAACTGCTGGGTGGATCTCCGAAAATATTACGCCTGCTCCGTTGATACTAAAGTCGAATATCCAGAGGAATCCTATCGAAGTATAGATGGTCCACGGTGGTGGCTTATAACCCAGGCCTACTGTCAAAAAGGTGTTTATCGAAATAACCGCCAAGAAAAGGCTTGCTGCCAAGTTACTGGTCGATCCCAGCCATCCCTGAGCCCAGCAGACTGATGAAGGTGCAAAGATGCCGTCAGCTGAGACCCAGGATATACTGAGTGCGTAGGCAACAGCCTCCATCATGTCTGCTAGCAGGAGATTATAAATGAGAATGGGGAAAGGATTGCGAGTCTCCTCAACCTCTTGGTCTTCTCGATCCCCGGTAGCACTGGCAGCCTCTGCCGCTTGCTCTTGTGACGCTGCTAGTCTGTCGAGCTCCTCAATCCGGGCAAATCCGCTGGTACCTGCGCAAGGGGCATCCAGCCCCAGAGAGAGGTCCGGTAGATCGGTAATATCGGCATCTTGTGGTCGTGTACTTCGTTGCCTTGGGGGCGGGCGAGATTTCCGGTATGACAGTAACTTATAAGTGATGAAGAGCCAGAGTCCCGTCGTGGCTATGGCTGAGAGGAACGAGAAGATAGTGAGTACAATCAGTCCACGGCGGTGATATTCCGGAAGTGGTGCCAGCGTCCCCCGTTGTGCCGCGGCTGACATGACAATCTGACTTCTCGAAAGAAGAAGGGCGTCGGTCAGGCTGTATCCCCTGGGCAGAATCTACATGCACCCGCCACGTGGGACACATGAACATATATGTTCCTGTTTCGCTGGGCCTGGCCTTCCCCTCAAATCCTCTCTGAAGTCAAAAGGAACACTTGACTCGTGCGTTACATTGATGCTCAAAGGCCCGTGGTCGAGCATGTCGAATTCGAGGTCTTCGCAATTCATGGAGGAGGTTAAAGCCGAAACTCTGTTCGACAAACGCCAATAAGGATAGTCTGTTCTGTGCGAGCCAACCCAACTTACGTTGTTACAAACTCTAAGCCGTGTGGCATATCCCTGGGGTGTTGTTTCACAGAACCTGATCTCGTGCTATGTAGTGCGAATCATAAACGCAGATACAGGTTCTTCGCCAATGACGGAAGACTAAAGCAGGCTGGAAGGCAGAAAATCGGGCCACTTGTAGACCTTTTCTATGGTGCATCTCGAAGTCGATGAATAAGTCGCATGGACCACATCCGCGGAGATACGCGCCGTTCGGTAGACATGGATTCCCAAGTGTTGGATGCGTGGTGCCTGGACCTGACGTCTTTGTGGCGGTATAAGCATCATTCTTGATACACAAGATGGAATTGCTTGACTAGTGAATTTGCGACATATAATCCGGGTTATCCGGTATTCCCGATAGCAGCGTTACTCGAGTGAAGAATGAAGAAACAGATGTGCGTTCATGAGTCTAATACTGTCCGTTGATTGCCTTCCTAACCTACCTATGCTAACACGATACCCTGAGATTGAAGACCCTTCATATGCTTTCTGATAGCCCGGAATCCAAACCATGTCATCGTAATACCAGTGACAAAGATTACAGACGAAGTCAAGGCCACCCATATCACGCTTTGCACGTAGCCCTTTGTCCAACCTCTTCTCGCTGCGCTCTGTAAGTCGTCGACATTCAACATGTCGACTCCCTCTCTTGTCAACACTTCCCAAACGTAATCGCGGTGAGAGATTGGCCAACTTGGTAGGTCCCAATACCGAGATTTGAGACCTGACCACTTAGCAGTACTGATCTGCTTCCGTAGCTTTGCAAGTTGCTCGGTACTGAAGCCGGTGCGAACTGATCCGATACTTTGTTGAAATGATACGGATGTGTAATAGGTGTCTTGCTCATGCCACAGCTGAGAGGCAAAGTAGCCATAGTCATTGTACTGGCGCCAATTATCTTCGGGAAGTTGGTCCAACGGCGCGTCGAGGAAGGTGTCGTGATACTGATGATAGAGTTCATTCGTTGGCCAGTGGTTTATCATGCGATCTTGCATAAGGTTGCCAGTACCCACGATGGTCACAGGACCCGGCCATATATCTTGCCTGAGGATGAAGCCTGGCTCAGTACTTATTACCTCGTAGCGTGTCAGGAAGAGCTTTTCCCGCAAAGGTCCAAGCTGCTCCATCACCACTGGCCACGTCTTATACGGATTACTCTTGACATCCAGCAGCAAGACTATCGTGATGTTCGGTTGACTTCGGAAAGCACCCTGCGGCCGATCTGTTCGGCTGAAGTTCGACCACTGCTCTGGAGGATTCATGGTATCAAGAATCTTCAATAAGGGATCAAGGTACATGGATCGCAAAGTTCTGTTGGAGGACAGTTCATGTCTGTCATGGCCAACAAGCAGGTCGGAACCATCATCGCTCAGCCAGATGTCCGCTTCCACGCCGGTACAGCCCGCTGCGAGGGCCGAGTAAAGGGGGTACGGCCTCCAGTAGTCGTTGTGAGAATGACACATGATTGGGATGACTGAGCGAGAAAAGTCCTCCAACCATCTTGAAAGACCATCGACTGGCTGGCCATTTGTTGTGATCGGGTTGTTGGAGATGAAGTTTTGGGAAGCCGCGTCACTCAAAGCTTGAGGCTGTAGAACAAATACGAAGACATATAATAAAGTACTAAAGAAGAATGAGTTACCTTCACGTTGGGTCAAAAGATGATGACTTATCAATGAGAACCTACATGAGAATAGAACATGCGATAGTTGTTGCCACTCCCAAGAATAGAAGCTCTCGGAGGAGTGATGGCTTTCGCAGTCGTAACCGATGTGCAGACCTGATGCACTTTTGCAGAACAGACTTCAAGCGATCTACCTCAACTAATTTCGTTGGCTCAGTTTGTGATGATCGTGAGCTGTCCATTGGGGGTCTCATCGTTGTGTTGTTACTACTGCCTGGCGAATGATCTTCCGCCGGATGCTCTGTCACTTGTTCCCTGGGAACCGAAACTTTGAGCCGATTCATAGCTCTGGGCAGTTCACAGGAAGGTCGCAGATGAATGTGTTACAATGCAGACTTGATTTGCCCAAGTAAGGGGGTTTTCAGTGCCTTTATCTTTGGGATTTTGTTTGCCTCGGTCCAGGTAACATCAAAAGCTGAGCCACACAGGGGTTCAAAACCTCCAGCCTCACTCAATACGCCCCGGGTACTAATCAGAATTGGGAGAAGCAAACGGATTCGGGAGGTAATGTTGAAGCAAACGGTGATTTGAATCCCCGTTGGTGCCTTGTTTGCTCACCGCGCACAGTCGTTTTCGTCATCAGAGTCAACCTTGTGCATCGCCCGAGCTCTTCGTTGGACCCAAGCTTCACAGCCGATCTCTTCGTACTTTGGCTTCTCCCCTTCCTTGACACATGTGTCGATCACGCCGCAGCTTTCATGCAGGCCGAAGCCAAAGAAGAAGGGCATACTGATTCGCTCTTCTCCACTCAAGTTCTGTGCTCGATGCACTGTGCTGACATAGAGATCATTTGTGATGCGCTGCAGGTAGTCGGCAATGTTGACGACAAACGTCCCACGGATAGGTGCGGCCCTGATCCATTGCCCCTGGCGGTTTAGTACCTGCAAGCCCCCAACCGAGTCTTGCCATAGAATGGTGAAAAGCTGAAAGTCTGTGTGCGATCCTATGGAAACTGTCTTGTTGAAGTCTGAATCCACGGTAGCCGAGGAACTGAGAGGTGGGTAGTAGTTCAGCGCCAGCGCAGCATCAGGGTACGCGAATTTGGCATCAAAATGATCCTCAGGTAGATCAAGCGATAGCGCAAAGGAGCGAACCAGGACGCGAGCGAGCTTCAAACAGGATTGCCAATAAAGAATAATGGCTTCTTTGAAGTGCGGCTGATTAGCCGTGCCATCCCAGTGGAAGTCCTCAATCCGCAAAAGCTTTCTCGCCTCCGCAGGAATGGCATCGACGTCGAACACATCAGGGTCGTGGCGAGGGTCGTATGTCCAGCTAAATGACTCGCGGACATCGACGCTCTCTGACTTGTTGATCCGCTGAGATCCAGGCGGTTTGTAGCCGTTGAAGTAGCGACTCTTCCCAACCCATGAGCGCATCTTTGTCTCTTCATCCTGGCGAAAGTACTCAAGGCAGGCCGTATGGGCTGAATCAGTGACTGAAGGCGCGATGCCATGGTTGATCAGGTAGAAGAAGCCGGATGTCGTGGCAGCGTCGCGGATCTGCTGGGCTACAGTCTTCCGGTCCTTGAGTTCAGGGCTAAATGCGAGCGAGACGTCGATGACTGGGATCTCTGTAGGAAGGGCATCGCGGAGCGGAGTCCGAAGGATGCGGCGGGTTACCGGTCCGTTCCCGGAGGCGAAACGTAGAAGGGTCGTCCCCGGATCAGATGCAAGATTTGCAACGCTCATTGTGGGCTAATTAACCATTGAAGACTTGTTGGCACTGGGGAACGGCTACGTCGAGTCAGGGCAAATCGAGTCCGTCGTTCAAGTCAAGAGATGATTTTATAAGATCAAGAGGATAATTCGGGCGATTTAACAGCTGAAGTATGCGGGGCGATACAGGCGATAAGGAAAATGGTAGACACAGAGGCGGGGGAACTGGGCTTCATGTCATTGGCTTGAGATGATGTTGCCGGTGATTATCGTCGGAGGTGGCCGACAAGCTCTAGTTCCTGATTCTTCAAGCTTGATGGGAGCACGTGGTAGGCCGATGCCATTGGGAACAGGTCGGATGTTCATATGTCTACCTAAGTAGGGGAAACCGCCATGAGCTCGAAGCATGCCGGCCCGAGTTCGGCCACTTTCATGTAAGTTTGCGTTGCTCCCCCAAGTTGAGATGGTTAAATGATGATCTTTTTCATTCAGTCTACATGCCTCACATCATGGTTTGGAAAAGTATGAGACCCTTTTCGACTTCTTCTGAAAGGCCAATAGACACGCTTGTCTCTGACGTGGAGAATAGAGAGCGTTCGATGGTTCGCCTGTGTCATTCTCCAGGTCCGCCTATGCCTTAGCAGCCCATATAGACAGCTAGTTAAAGACCAAAGATTAGTCCTCATCGTTTCATATCACAAGCAAGAAAAGGGATGTAAGGGGGCATACCATTAGCGTAAAGGGAATAATTATCAGCATTCTGCAGAGCCCGTTCTGGGGGTAATGCAACGCTGGCGTTGTAAGCGTAGGCGTAGTCGTCTGTGTGAGGAGCATAAACTGCCTCGCAGTGCGTGGTTTCGTGGATTGTAGTTGTAGCTTGACACTGTCGGTGGCATCCTACAGGGAGTGGCGGCAGGCCAAAGAAGAGCGGGCACATAACCATTGTGTTGACGTCCCAGGCAGTGTAGGCATTGAGAGGGCCGTCGAGCTCGCAAACGCCATAGTAATCGTAACAGAAATACCGAGACACTCCTGAAGTAGTTGAGCTACACTCCTGCGCGACGTTACGAAGCCGAGTGACAACTATATTGCGAGTTTCTGATGAATTGGTGCCGAAATACTCTACAAACCGCTGAGAGGCCGGGTCAGCTGCATCCGCTGCGGCAGCGAGGGCGAGGGCCTGACAGTTGGCCAGGGCTTTGGTGCTGGCGTCCAACGTTGTCGCATTGCATCCTGGCTGTAAGTTGGTGCGCTCTTTGAGAGCTGCAGTTACCAATAACTTTGCGGCAGCGTCTGCGTCAACGTTAACTTGGATGGTGTTCGACTTGAAAGCCACGGCAGGTTGAGAGAAGTTTGTAGACGGCGCTAGAGCAATCGGGATTATGCCTTCAGCGGTGATAGAGTAGGTGCCAGATTGCGTAAACTGATGAACCTTTGCTGCGTCGATGGAAACCGTCACTGAACCACCAGCTGGAAGCGACTCAAAATGAATTGGCTTCAGCGCATCGTACTGAATGCTCGGCTCAATGCCCCTAAAGGAGACCGCGTTCCCTGCTGGCGCGTGAGCTACGGGCAACTTTCGTCACCGTGGCGCTACTGACCTGACTCGCCAACGATGGACACACGCTGGACAGGAAGCTTGTCGTCCAAGATGGTGCCAACCTTGAGTAGGTTGAGGTCCAAGCTGCCAGTGTTCTTGATGGTGGCGGAAACCTCGGCGCCAGATTCGGATATCACAGGTGCGAGGGTCACCTCCAGTGTTGAGTCCCGCTTGGAGTATCGGATACCATGAGCGTTGGGATGGCCGCTGGCGATGGCCGCCAAAGGCGCGAAAGTAAAGACCTTTCGCCACAACATCTCGAGAACTGCAGCGATTCGGGATAGGAATGAGGTCAACAGGAACTGTCACCGCATGTGGTGCTGTGGTCTCTTTAAGCTGTCATTTGATATAAGATAGCACAGAGCCCAGGGGCCCAAAAAGCGTATGCATCTCTGCAAATCCCCTTGATCAATCTTGGCTAGAAGCCCGTATTGATATGTATTGCCGGGATAGACAAGATATAAATGCCCTGACTTGGCAGCCAAACCTCGTATTCGACCAGGATTGAGATGTCGAAAATGGCAGGAGGTTTTGCCAGCACTCTGAAGGTAACATCGGCCCCTGAAGTGGGCCATGGCAGAACAGAACACAATGCTTAAGTTCCCATGGCAGAGGGTGCTCAGAGAACTTGACATCTCCAGACTCCAAGTGACATGAATCATCAGACTTGATATCCTCGGCTGTGTGCCGAGTCCCGATGCAATTGGCCCGACGGAGCGAAGTGTTAGGCTGTACGGAGACGGCGGCGAGGGTCAAAAGCCGGACGATGAGTTCCTTCTACTCGTATTTCCGACTGTGTTATCGTGACGATGTTCAGCGCTCGACCTCCTGTACAAGACAAATGTGCTCTGAGCTGAATGATATATAGAGCCTTCATAGTAGAACTGACCGCTTCAATTGGCTTATACGCCTATACCTGCAGACGACTAGGTGAGCGAATGCCCGTCGACTCGGAACGTCACTGTCTCGCCGAAGTGGCTACAAAAGCAGCGGCCTCTTGACCAGTGCTCTTTGAGCATGAGCCCTGAGGTGAAATGGCCGGAACGCGGAGATAAACCAACCCAAAAAGCCTGTGTCAGCCGGGGAGTGTCGGCCAACTTGTTAGTTGAATTCTCCACTTCCCCCACTGCATTAACATCGTGACAGGTTGTGGAGTCGAGATTGTGGCTTCTTCAGTGTTTCTTAGTGCAGGATTGGCAGAATGACTTGCTTATTGGTGTTTTCATCCCTAGGGCGGATGATAACGCATCTGATTCTTCATGACGGGTGCGGCCCGCGATTCCGCATCATTGCCATGAGTGATTTATCAGCCTCCAGATCTCATAAATACATCGAGTGACCCCTTGACTGCTGTTCCCTCCTGTCCTGCATGCAAGCCTTACCAGCAACTTTCACTCTTAACACATCATCTCCGACTCCAAAATGTCTGCCGAGACCCCGACCCTTCGCTGGGGCATCATCGCCACCGGCCTGATCTCCTCATGGTTCGTCGAGGATCTAGTACTTGAACGCTCGAACGCGAGGGCCAAGCATATCGTTCAGTCCATCGGATCATCATCACTTGAGAAGGGCAAGACGTTTGTCGAGAAGCATCTCCCAGGGAAAACGCCGACAGTTTATGGTAGCTATGCGGAGGTCTATAACGATCCTAACGTCGACGTCATCTACATCGGCACACCACACGCATTTCATAAGCAAAACTGCCTCGATGCCATCAACGCGGGCAAGCATGTACTATGCGAGAAGGCCTTCACCATCACAGCCAAGGAGGCGCGGGAGGTGTTTGAGGCCGCGAAGAAGAAGGGTGTTTTCGTCATGGAGGCAATGTGGACGCGTTTCTTCCCCCTCACAAGATCTCTCCTGAACGTCTTGCACTCGGAAAAGCTTATTGGCGATATTCACCGGGTCTTCTGCGACTTTGCCATGAACATGAACCTCGCATCTTTGGGTCCGGACTCGCGCCTGAAGAATCCGGCGCTAGGTGCAGGAAGTCTTCTCGACATTGGCGTGTACAGCTTGACCTTTACGATTCTGGGACTGGACCCCGGCGTTGGAGATAAAGCTGAAAAGCCCAAAATCTCGGCGACACAAACCCTCTCAGACGATATCGATATTGCAACATCGGCTCTTCTTCTCTACCCCAGTGGCAAACAAGGTATCTTGACAGCTTCGACGCAGGTCAAGACACCACCAGGATTCTGCAGGATTGAGGGAAGCAACGGATACGTCATTGTCGAGGGTATCGCGACTTCAGTTCCCGGCTCTTTCACAGTGTACTCTTCCAAGGCTTCTGGCGAGGGATGGGTCGACTCTGCGACGGAAGGTCTGAAGTCAAAGAAGTTTGACTTCGAGCGACCAGGTAAAGGCTTCTACTGGGAGGCGGACGCGGTGGCGCTGGATATCGCTGCTGAGCGCACAGAAAGCGAGATCATGCCCTGGGCAGAAACTGTTCGTGTCATGGAGATTTTGGATGAGATTAGGAGACAGGGCGGCGCTAAGTTCCCTCAAGATGATCAGTAAAGGGCTTCAGTGAAATGAAAGTAGTGGATATCAAAAGAACCATCTTTGAAATGCACAAAGTCTTCCAATTTTGTCATCATTAGTACGCAAGTACCAGTAAGAGCTTTGACGGCGAATCTCAATAATAACTCCAGGATTCGTCTCTTGTCTACATTCTCTCTCTGAAGTTGGTCCAAGAACCTACTACCACGGACCGGCCTGCATAGACGAATATGCCTCCAGCAAATACAACAGCAAGATAAAGTCCCGATAAGGCAGTCGGCCCAAGAGACTGCAACATCTGACCGCCAATTGGCATTGTTAAGAGAAGCGAGAAGCTTATGACAAAGTTCATTGTTCCTAGGCTGGTCAGGAAACCGAGAGCTATGGTAATATTTAGGAGTAACGTACCATAGTATCTTCCATAGTCTTTCAGCTCACAAGTCTTCGCCACACAGGCTAGTACCGTACAAGGTCGGTCAGCGATAGGACACGGCAACTTACTCAACAAGTTGTCAACTCGAAGTGGAACAACTTACCAGGCGCAAGTGACAAGAATGATCCGGTGCCAAACCCCCATAAAGCCGAGAAAGCATACAAGGCTTCGATTCGAGTCGACCCAAACGTAGTAAGCGTTGCAGCGGTGCAGATGATCGTGAAAACAATCATGACAAGGAGGATGTTGTAATGTCCCAGGCGATCACCTACCACGCCAGGAAGAATACGCCCAAGAGATGAAAAGCCGTTCAGAATAGCTAGCATGTTGAATCCATGCTCTATAGGAAGTCCCGATAAAGCCACCAAGGTTGGAAGAATTGCAGTTGCACCAAAGATGACGAACTCGAGAAGCGCTATGGCGCCGCAGATGAGCGAGAAAGGCAGTGAATGGAAGGCAGAAAAGTCCATCACAGCCCTTCTCCTGCTCCTTTTGGTAGACACTCTATCGGAGTCTATCGTAGCATGCAATCTCTCGAAAGGAAGGAGGCAGGCAATGCCTAAGCTCTGTATGAGGACAGCCAGAAATCCCACTGCTCTCATAGACCATGCCCATCCCCACAGAGGGAACGTTTGCCTTAGAACCAATGGAAATATTATCCCACCAGTAGAAGAACCAGACAAAGCGATACCAAGTGCTAACCCCTTACGACGATTGAAAAGTTTCCCAATTACAGCAATGCCTACAGTTGTAGCAATAGCATTACCAATGCCTCCCAGAACACCTAGGCAGAGGATGAACTGCCAAATTTTTGCGCATTCGGCGAGGACAAAGAACATCAGAACGAGTAGTCCTGTCGCGAGCGGTCCAAGAAATCTTGGCCCGTAAACGTCCATCAGCGGTCCTGCCTGGATACCGAGAAGCATCGTGAGAAAGCTGTAGACTCCTGTAATCCAGCCAACATCACGGGCAGAATAATCTCTCAGTTGGTTCTCTAAGAGAATTGACTGTACTGCCCCGGAAGATTGCATGAACCCTATGAAATTAGACATCAGTGTCAGGTCTTCCCCGTATTCAATTTATCAGGGTGGTGTTCCGGGATTCGGATGTGCTCACCGAAAGAAGGCATCAGAAATAGAAATGACCCGAGCACACAGACCCACGCCGACTTCCGACATTCGACGTCCACAGCATGGTGCCGGTGCGGTTCTTGTTGGGTCACATGGCTGTTTTGGGATGGTTGCTCCGAGAACTCTGGCTTCGTGGAGAGGAGTTCGTGTGCTTGCGCTGAGGATGATATGGTCAGGAGAATGTTCACGGCATCATGACACTCCATCAGACTAATACTATTTACCTTTATGTCAGTAAATAATATGCTCTTGGCGCCGAAGAAGTCTGTCCCGGGTTTCTTGACCTCATCCGAGAAGGCTTTGCAACAGCGGAGTTGGCGGAGTTGGAGTGCATACTAAGCTGGCTCTAGATCAACATGGGCTGACACATTTGCCTCATTCGGCATTACTTCCAGCGTTTGCGTTTGAGGCCATGTCTAACGCATGACTCCCCCACCTGATCAGTCAAAACTTCAGTCCTTCGGGATGATTTTCAATGATTTACGCACTAATGTTCTTGAGCGTCGTCTGCTTAAACCGCTGAGTTCTCAGTTTTTGCAGCTTGCCCGTGGGTTTGCTGGCACCAAACATGCAACTAAGCCTTGAGTTGCGAATGCCAAATAGGCCAACATCTTCGACTGAGACTTCTTTCTCCCAATGCTCACCAGAGCAAACTTGAGCAGGCCGACTGCATTTCAATGGCATTGGTCGTGGATGCATCAATTTCCTTTATTCAAATAGTTCCTGGTTTGACTTGTACGGAATTTGTGCATCCTTGAGATCATGAGAAGTAGACCTCTTAACAGGCCATCGCTCTATGCTAGCTCAACCTGCTTAACTTTGCCATCCTTCTTGGTCTCTTCCTCCTCACGGCCCTCGATATCTTCGACTTTGGCATTTGCGGGCTTGCCCTCGAAGACTTCGCGGATCTCCTCCAGTGTGTGACCCTTTGTCTCGGGGAAAAGGAACCAAATCACAATGAACAAGACTCCCAGGACACAGCAAAAGACTATATAGTACTTCCATGCGATCGCCTTCATTGCAATCGGGTTGACCTGATTGCCGATGATCAGACCAGTGAAGGCAGTAATGTAGGTGACCGACAAGCCGCGACCACGAAGGGTGTAAGGGAAAATCTCGACAGGGTAGGCTTGTAAGAGCGGCGTCCAAGCAATGTCGTAGAAGAAGTAAAAGATGAAGATGAAGGCTACAACCGCTCTCCCAGTTCCTTCGTCACGGCTGGCGACGAAGTGAGACGTCAACCCGGTCCATGCGATGTAACTCGCGAGCATGCCTGCCGTGGAGATCAGGAACAAGGGTCGTCGACCCAAACGGTCCACCATGAGCGCTCCGAGGAAGGTCGAAATGATCCAGTTGAAGATTTGCAGCATTCCGTTGATCAAAGTCTGGTCCTTGACTTCAGTGATGCCGATAGTGTTAAGCACGAGACTCAGATAGTAGCTGACCACTGCGACTCCGTTCCACTGAGAGCTGAAGCCGACAATACAGGCAATCAGTGTTCGCTTTCGGTTGGCAGGAGTTCGCACGAGTTCGAGCCAAGATGATTGAGACATGGCTTCAGCCTCCTCGCCCAAAGTGAGTTCGACTTCGCGCATCTCGAAGTCGACCAGAGGGTCATTGAGGTTGCCACCCGCGTGACAGTCGGCGAAGACCTTTCTGGCTTCATCTTTACGACCACGGCGCATCAGCCAGCTACAGTAGGCGGTCAGTAAGGCTAGGATGTGTACAGTCGAGATACTAGACAAACTTACCGAGGGGACTCGGGCAAGAAGTAGACACCCATAAGCTGGATCACAGGAACCGCTCCTTGCAGCAGAGACGGGATTCGCCAGCTCCACGTAGACGCAATCTTGAAGGTTCCAAAGGTGCACCATGCAGCAAAGATGGAGCCAAAGTACTACGCAAAATATTCGTCAGCAAGTTTCCAAAGACTGTCGGGGCCTTCTCGAAGATTCAACGTACAAAGAATGTGTTGTACAAAGCTGTGATTCGGCCTCGGTGGGTAGGGTAAGCCAATTCCGTGATGAGGATAGGGCTCGGCTGGCTGATGAAAGTTGTGAAGAAGCCTAGCAAAGCTCTTGCGACGACGAAGCTTGGAAGGTCCTTGGACATGCCTTGCAAGATGGCAAACCCGATGCAGGCTGCCAAGCCCAGAACGAGAGGGAGCTTCCGACCGTATCTGTCCGAGATGTACGTTACGACGAAGAGTGCTACAACTTTGCCGAGAGGGTAAACAGCATTCATGAGACCAAGAATGGCGCCCTCGGGGTTTCCAAAGAATTGGCGCCATTGAGGGAGGGTTTGCAGGCCGTTCATCATCGATCCTTTCCCTCGTCAGTTAGGCGATTCACAAAGCTGGATCGAGAACCCATACCATCGTAACCGACAGATGCAGAAGAAAACAGAGGCACGAGCAGCAACAGATTCAACTTCAGTAGATGAGGTGTCAAATACCACGGCTTGGGATTTGCGGGTAGAACCTAGTTGTCGCGTGTCAGTAGCTCCTCACCTAGGAGAATCAAAAAGAAGGTTACTTACAGCTGCAAGAGCCGACCCTGCGGCCAGCTCTGCTCCCGTCTTCTTAGAAAACAAGCCCATTGTCAAGGTTGGTTTTTCTGCGCGATCTCTTGACTGTTGAGATTGTCACCGCTGGGATGTTGGTAAAGGTGTTTCAGGCTCCTGGTCGAAGCGACAAGGATGACTTAAACTCGAGAACAAGATGCGATGCCATGCTATTTATCTACCTCAGGAGAGCCATCGACAATGCAACCAACTCCAGGTTTTCCAGCCACCGCCTAAGGTCCAGGTCAGACCAGATTCTCGGTAGCTCTGCACGACTTCATGACCCCGGTCCATCCCCATGGGGTAAACGCGGGACCGGAACTCGGGATGGGTGTTCTCAGGAAGTCGGAGGCCAGGGGAGTGTGCGGGGAAGAATGCATCGTCGCGGCGTGCAACATTTCGGGACGCGTCTTCGACCGAGCTAGGTGACCTTAGATCTCGCACTAACAATTTTGGCGTGGCTCCGATACTCCGCGGGCAACGGTTCGGTCTAAGCTGGTCTCGGGGAGTGTCGGAGCCTCTTCACTTCCAGATGCTTTGACTTCTCCAATTATTTCGAATCATCATGGGATGAAGCTACCAAAGCAAAAGTGGTCTCAAAGCCATCTTCAGGTGTCCAATGATATTCGGGGCTCAACAATGCAGCTCAAGCTGACGACATTGCTGGAGCTGTACCCACAGGAGCTTGACAAAATTACAAAAGCCATCACGAACGCCTCTCAACATCGTAAGAACAGGCATATCTAAGACAAGATAGTCGGCGAGAATCATCCAGATTTCGAATCCAGATTCATGTGCATTTTACATTAAGAGGCCCTCGACGACTTTCCTCAAATACCAAGAACGACACCTTAAAACATGAGTGCCCAGCAGCAAACGCCCATCCTCAGGGTGGGCATCATCGGGTGCGGCGAGATCACTCAGGTAGCCCACATCCCCAACCTCAACTTCCTTTCTCATCGCTACCAAACCACCTACCTCTGCGACATCTCACAACAAGCTCTAGAGCATTGCGCCCGCAAGGTGCAAGGAGGAACGCCCAAGACAACGGCTGATGCAGCAGAACTCTGCTCTTCGCCAGACGTTGATGTGGTAGTCATTGCCAACGCTGATGCGTACCATGTCGAGCATGGCCTCTTGGCGCTCAAGAACGACAAGTACACCCTCATCGAGAAGCCCGCCTCCGTCTGTTTCCGAGACCTAGATCTCCTGGTCGAAGCCGAGAAGAAGTCTAAGGGAAAGGTCATGGTTGGTACCATGCGGCGTTTCGCAACTGCATTTACCGATGCGGTGAAGGAAGTTGGCGGCATGGAGAAGATCCAGTACGCGAGAGTCAGGGACATCATCGGACCCAACTCAACATTTGTCGACCAGTCCGGCACATTCCCACTGAAGTTCAGCGACTACAGCGATGCAGACACCAAAGACAGGCTGGAGCGGGAGGCAGACATCTCTGAGCAGGCTCTGGCGAAAGAGTTTGGAGTTCCCGTTACCCCTGGTTCTCAACTGATGCTACGACTTCTAGGAGGGTATGATGGCATTCAACAAAAGTGAAAGAGCATCATTACTAACAAATCCATAGGCTCGGAATCCATGATCTTTCAGCCATGAGAGAAATCATCGGTATGCCGAAGAGTGTTGCAGGAGCTTGTCTTACCTTCCCTGGCATCTTCAGCGTCCTGTTTAAGTACGACGACTTCCCTGTCACTTATGAGTCAGGTTTCAGCAAAGTCCCGCAATTTGACGCACACATTGAGGTGTACTCTCCCGAGAAGATCGTTCGCGTTGACTTCGACACGCCATACGTCAAGGGTCTACCAGTCACGATGACCATTAGAGAACTGATCGGGGATGATGGCTTCCAAGAGCGCAAAGTCAGGAAGACATACCAGGATCCTTACACCAATGAGTTCCTCGAGTTGTATGACTGCGTTGTCAACGGGAAGGCTCCGAAGACGAGTGCATTAGATGCGAGGAATGACATTGAACTGTTTAAGATGATCCTTCGAGCAGACTCTAGCAGATATCAGTAGGGTCCTGAAGAATAATTAAAGAAGAGTACAACAGCTTTATTACTTCAGAAAAAGCCGCCCATTGAATTGATTATATGAGATAACGGGGGCGTATCTTCATTCTCGGTCATTCAGCGCCTGGCGGCTTTGATATCTGATCAATAATCCAAGCCAGACGATGAGAGGTAAAACTTCTGTTCCCATCAGCAAATCGGTCGCTGCGGCTATTACGGGCGCACCGCGTCTCAGGCTCTCAACTGCATTGCAAATTACTTAAGCGGGATGGGAATCATGAGATCACCGAGACCAATATTACTATGTTTATTATCGGTAACTTCGGAGGGACCGCTGTCAAATCGTCTCGGCTGCGGTGACTTATCGCAGGAGAACGAGTGCAGCAACATGACGAAGCCCTATCGGGGCACGGTAAGCGAAAGTCCCAAATACATTGGTATGAGCAGCTTTTGCAAGCTTAAGCATGGGATAAAAGTAACTCACAGCCTCCACGACTCACGACGCCCAACAAGCTTTGTATTTGGATCATGCATTCGTGCAGGGTTCCTGCGGAGATCTCTCGAGGATCATCATTCGACGGCGGACCTCTTTGCTCCCACAGGACTGTCGAATGACGAGTAATGTACTAGATGTATCGGATGAGTTCCAGCTTTGGCGAGGCCACCCTTGGTCGGTCACTTGGGTCAAGTCATCTCAACTTATTCTGGACGAACCAAGTCGTGGGGATGGAGTTCGCGATCCACGGATTGCGGAACTTGGATACATTGACAATGTATCCCGAACGAATGAAGAAGCTGCGAGATGAACACAGCATCCACCCCGTATAAACAACAGCTTGCTCCCAGCCTTTAGAGATGACTGGTCACTGTTCTATCAATACATCGGGTAGCAGAGCTTCTCCCAGACAAAAGCCGATCTCTTATTTCTGTTCATTTTCTACATCGAAAGATATCCTATAACTACTAAGACGAAAATGTTGTTCCATCCTACTCTCGCTGTCGCAGCGCTGGCCCAATTCGCTCTTCCCGCTTCTGCCGCTTTCATCTTCTGCGCTGGCGCTCCTGCAGATGGTAGCTGTCCTGCTGACAAGGGAACGAAAACAAGCGTAAGTCTCTCACTTCTGTCTGGCGTTAACCACTCAGTCTCTCTATTAGTTGTAAACTGACTCTGTGTATCTACCGTAGTGTCAAAATATTTGCGCCAATTGCAAGCCCAACTGCTTTGGAGGTTCAGCGCCAGACTTGGGCGCAACTTGCTGCGAGCAGTCGGACGGAACCATCAACATATTCTGCTTCCGTACGGAGAGAAACAACTGTTAGAAATTCGAATATACAAATATCAGTCAACCTCAGGATCAAAATGCCACATGCCCCGCGTAAAGCTTCACCTTTCAACCTCCTTTGATACATGAACAACCAGATCTGGAGACTAGACCGAAAGACAAGTAGGGCTAGATCATACAAACCTCATCATATTAAGCCCTTCACCATACTTACTAAGGGGCCTGGGCCGATAGGTGATCTTACCAAAGCTGAACAAACCTGTGCGATGTTTACGTGAAAGGTGATCCTGGACTGTTCCAAATTGGGAGTCCCGGAAGCTTGATCTCGTATCTGACATTTGGAGCTTATGCTCCATAATGGAGAAGTCTAGCCTCAAGCTGACCAGAGAGTAGCTCTGCTTGCTCTCTACGAACTGACTAGCTGGCTGTCATTGAAGGCGCCGCTAGGCTACGCCCGCCAATATTGGTTATCTCAACCACGTGGTAACAGAAACACTACTTGGATGGATCATTCAACCAATCTACTGGAATCCCCAGAAGTGGAATGGCCAAAATAGTTGGTAGAATTTTGACTTTGCAGTCGCAGCCGATTTCCCGATTCTTCAAAGCCTGCCCTGCAGTAGCGTAGATCGCTCATTGTTAGTCAACGAATTCGCTTTTGCTAGCGTGAGGGGAACTTGACGTCCCAGTAAGGCGGCGTTCCCGTCAAAGTCTAAGGGAAGGCGCCGTCTGTCATGAGTTAATTATACGGTAGCAGTTCCACCTGAGTTACACGGGGCCAAGCGGGAACCCAGGCACTCGGGTAATATCGCGCTGTCAGTACCACGCCAGATCGACAAGTCTAGATCTACTGATTTACTTGGTATGCTGTGCTGGCACGTCGATGCTCGATGCGCAATGTCGATCCGGAGAAGCTCTTGTCGGATCTACCTTAGGTACTTTGGATGTCATGATGAGTTTCCAGAGTCCACGAATAGTTTTCTGATCGGCCATCACACCATCCGTCTCAACCCTTTACTCACCTCAATCTATTGTAGAGGCAGTATCGTTTCTGATCCTCAGGGCGTTGACAAAAAAGGTAAGCTTTCCGGTCTCCGGATCGTAGACTTTGTGCCAATGACACTACTAGCTTGATTGACGGCGACGCTGGTTGCAATACGAGCGCCGCCATGAACTAGCAGAATATGGATTAGAGGCTTCTTAGCATCAACGATATCCGACAGGCGAACGTTCAAGCCACACCGGGCCACTCCTTTGTCAAAGACAATCCTCGAACATCACCCGTTTTTTCGGATCAAACAAAGAGTCTTTGAGAAAAGACTCGCGCTACAGTTTGAAGCATGGTTGCTATTTTTGCTTCGGTATGATGCCCAGAGTCCCAAGAGTCAGGTCTGCAGCGTCAGTGGCCGAATCTCAAAGATTTTCTTCCGAGTACCGAGAGCGAGGTGCGCCTAATTCTGCAACGACTCCGCTAGCTTCTGGTCACTAGAGTGACAATCAGGCGATGAATGAGGCTTTTCCGTAGCTCAAAGGATTGGAAGTTGGATAACCGAAGCCTAAGGTTCTCTGGCTAGAAGCAATCGTGGCGAGGAGATGTATATAACTCTTGGACAGATTCGACCAATGCAACTATCATTTCCACACTCATCACAGTCATTCATCACAATCATTCCTTCTTCTTCCTTCTTCACAATCATTGACTTTACATACTAACAACAGCTTCATCTTTCCAACTTCCAAGATGCGCTCATTTACCGTTCTCGCCGCCTTGACGGCAACCGGCTCGGCTCAGCTTCTGTCTCTTTCTGAGCTAGCCAGCATCCCAGTCTCGACTGTCCAGACTGTGCCCATTGGTGTTGGCAACCAGACTGTTGCAGCAACCAAGAGGGAAGTCAACAACCTGGCCGCTCGCGGCGACTGCAGCGCTCTTCCCGCTGGCAGTGGCCCGGTCCCCACCACCGACACCGACACGGCCTTCCTCGCCGACACGGACTTGTCCAATGCCGCTTTGGCGGCCGTCACCCCGGCTGGGTGGTACCAGACCTTCCAGAACCTCCAGTCTGCGACCTCCGCCTCGGCTTACATGGGCTACAAGACCTATGCCACCTACAGTCCTTCGCAGTGCGCAGCTGACTGCAAATCGAACACTGGGTGTACAGCCTTCAACGTCTTCTTCGAGAGAGATCCCAGCCAGGATCCCGGCACGGCTTGCCCCAACCCCTCGAGCACAACTGTCATCAAGTGCAGCTTCTGGGGTGTTGGCATCGGCCCTTCCACCGCTACCAACAGTGGTGAATACAGGAACGACTTCCACGTTGTGATTGCTGGCTCAAACGGATACCAGCTTACAGCACCCGACTACGCCGTCACCGGCTACAACTCTACATTCACCGATACGGCCACGATCAACGCCCCCAGCGACTGCAACAGCTACATCACTTATAGGGCTCACACCAACGCCGCGTACGACCCCTCTCTCTGCGCTGCCGACTGCGCTTCTCAGAGACAAGAGACCAACCCCTTCAACGGTCTCTACTGCCACTTCTTCACCAGCTACTCACTTGTCAAGAATGGTGTCGTCCAGGCTCAGATTTGTGCTCTGTACTCGCGCACCTGGGACAAGAGCTACGCCGTCAACACGGGATATACCTCTGGCTCCGATGTCTACACCATCCAGTATGCTTACTCGTACTCTTACACCTCTGATATGGGCACTTGGACTTGCCCTCAAGGCAATGCCGCGGTAGCCTCTACGACATCGACCACTTCGTCTACTTCGTCCACGTCTCAGATCGCGACCCCTTCCACTCTTTCTACATCTACTACCTCGCGGGCCGCCACTTCTTCGACCCTGACTACATCCAGCAGCTCATCTGCTTCCACAATCAAGACCTCCACATCTTCCTCGGCCGCCGCCGCAACAACTAGCAGCACGGCGGTCTCCAGCGGGCCCATCACCGCCTGTCCCAGCCCAGTGAGCTATGTCGTTGGCTCTGCTGGTGGACTGTACGCTGTCTGCGCAAACACCGACTTCATGATTCCCAGCCCTCAGATCTACTACGGCTACAAGTCCAACGCTGACTGTGCCACTGCCTGCGAGGCTCAGTCTGGCTGCACCAAGGCCGTCTACAACCCTACCACCCAGATCTGCTATCTGAAGGGTAGCCCCAGCGTCGCTGCCTCCAACTGGAACATCAACGCGCCCTTCCAGACCCTCGTTAAGGTCACCGACGGCACCGCTCTCACCAAGTGCTTGGCTCCCACCTACACCGTCAACTACTTCGGCACCACCTACCAAGTCTGCCCCAGCAGTGACTTCACCAACAACCCAGCCACGGACATCTGGTACTACGTTCCCAGCGACCTCGCTTGCATTGCTCTGTGCCGCTTGAGATCAGGATGCACCAAGATCGTGTACAACTTTGTTACCAAGACCTGCTACAACAAGGGCAACCCGTCCCTGGCCAGCACCGGATGGCACGTCAACACCCAGTTCCGCGCCATCTACATCAACTAAGTTGATGCGTGTTAGGGTAGCAATGGAGTTTTTGGCTCGGTACTTAGCCTTTCTTTTACTTTTAGCGTCATAGACTTGGTTTGGGGTTCGGAGAGAAGGCGTAAACAAAAGGTTTTAGGAACTCTCTTTTCTGGTTTTGGCATTCAAGTCACTCTTTTCTTACTCTTCTTCTACACTCTCTTTCACAGACCTTTTTGAGACCTGTACATAGTTA
The DNA here is from genome assembly GCF_011075155.1 of Colletotrichum scovillei. NCBI lineage: Eukaryota > Fungi > Ascomycota > Sordariomycetes > Glomerellales > Glomerellaceae > Colletotrichum > Colletotrichum scovillei. Next base: position 169,975 of record NW_023336261.1, read on the forward strand.
CTTCACCTCTCTATGGATCAATCTGCAATTTAACAGTTCACCCAATTTGCACTTACTCGTTGCTTTTGACCGTGTATTTCAATATTTACATGAGATTGATAAATGGTGAATTAACAGCCCAGTCCGAATAGTACTTGTTTCATCTGCTCTCTCAACTGCAGACTGGCTGTGTTGATGGCTTCGACACCGCGTTTGATGGGTTTGTTTGCCCACATCCATTGAGAGCACCCAAGGCTGTGTCGTCAACAGCAGCGTTATACGCGGCACCACAGTTGGGATCGCTACATTTAGATCAGCATGATTCATGAGTTATTCGAACAGACAAAATAAAGAACACTCGGAGATCTGCTTACCTGGCACCGCCACTGGCGCTGTTGAAGTACGAGCAAATATCGTGAGAGAAGCAATCTTGTGTGTAGACGTTGCCAACGGCAGTTCCAGTGCACCCAGCACCGCAGCGTCCATTGCAAGAGTAGCTAAGTTTAGCATTAGCAGCAATCAGATGCAAAGCATTGCGAGTAAGACTCACTCTCCAGACCCGGCGAGGTTAGTGCCGTAGTTGCTTCCGACTACGCCGGTGAATGTGCATGACTTGCCAGCACTGTTGGTCCATGTTGCCGTTGCCGTCGCGCCAACTTTCAAACATGTGATTGCTCTCTTGTCAAGCTCGGGGGCTGAGGGCGCTGCCACTGCCATTAGAGGGCACAGGGCCACGAGGAGCGAAAGCTGAGGCAACATGATGCTGAGCTAAGAATGGGTTCAATAACTTCGTGAAGACTGAAGAGTAATCGGAATGCACAACAAGTTCTAGGATTAAGGTATTGACATATTGAAAGCTATATAACCAATTCATCTCCATCCATTCCGCGTATACAGCAACTTAGAGGAGAGCCTCAATTTCACCGATTGATATTGCGGTCAACTCCGAGGCAACGGAGCAATTCCACGTCGGGAAAGCGTGTCGTCTTGGAGTATATTGCTTTCCATACTTTCGACAGGGCCAATAGCATTCTGTCGAATGAAATCTGGGGTTGATGCAATTGCGCCATCAGTCGTCATCGGCATTGGGCCACTAAGGGCAAGGTTCCGGAGAATTTCACGGAGAATCATGTTGAGCCTCGTCGGTGAAGGATGGTGATCTCCCGCTCGGCCCGGCTCTTGAACTCTCGATGAAGATTAAAAAAGTCGTTGCTGCCTGCTTCATCTGGAGCATAAGACAAGTCCATGATCCCACGAGCTCAAAGAACTGCCTCAATCCCGGGTCTAAGAAGCCCCACGACCCGTCTAGCCGAGACTTGCTACCCCACCACGCCAGAACCGGTAGTCGAATTTCGATGAGCGTTACTCAATGGTCTAAGGCATGCCATACCTCTCGATATCATGTTGAAGAGGATAAGAGGAAGATGAAGGCCTTTCTATGTGATTATTGCGCCGTTTGCGAGCTATGAAGACGCTGCGACTGTTGAGTTTATAGAGACAGCAGCGATCTTACCGAGGACAGCCTACCAGACGCCTCCACTGTCATATGAGGAGAAAACATCGTGAGTCTGCCGATGCCTCGATGAATGGACTGGATCCAGATGTGAGCCAAACTTCTCGATTGCTATGGAGGGAGTTCATACGGACCCTTGCGGAGGAAGAGTCTGGACTTATGAACCTCGACAGTACACCTTTAACGCTGACTTTGAGAGATTTTGCTACAGCGCAACAGTTTTCCACTCGGACCACCCCTGCCAACGGAGCGGCTCCTGTGAAAAGCAAAGACCTTTCCTACAGATGTATTGACTGTTGGCTCGCACTTGATGTCTTGGAACTCCATGGCATTTAAAAGAGAGGATGAAAGCAATGATCTTAGCGTCGTTGTATGGTTCAACTACCCATAGTGGGTACTCGCTACTCAGCGAGGGATGCTTCTGCTAGAAGAAGCCACCAAAACCACCCCTCCATTACAGGATGGCCTTCAAGGGTTCAGACGAGCCCGAATCATCCCATATTTCCTCGAGTCTAGTACTGTACCACTGACCCCATTGAACAAACTTCTCTTCGCTCTTGGGAATCTCGCTGCCAATTGACCCATCAGAATGCTCAGGTCGTGAGCTCGGGTGGACCAGTGTCACATCCGTCATTTGCTCATGCTTCACGCAGTTCATCTCGTATTTGCCCACCTGTCTTCGCGTATCATGGCATACCCGGCCGGTCAAGATGAGCCGAACGCAACCCTCGCCAAGCTGCTGGGACCAAGGACAAGACGAAGGATGCCAAAACTCAACGGTCCAACGGAAGATTCTCTCTCAATACACTGACAGCTCGCCTTCACCGCACTCAGATGACATCAACGCCTAGCGGACATCTGCCCCCGAAAAGGCGTAATTTCCAGGCCGCGGGATAGAAGGATGCGACGGTACGCGAGCTAAAACCCCGCACGTCCATCGATCTTGGGTTAGTCTGAAGGTCTGAACTAGGGGAGGACTGGGGTCGTTATATGAAGTCTCCCAAGACTTGTGAAGCTTTCTGGAGCTTCCCCCGCACCGACACAACTTTCAGTGATTCTCAACGGCGGAAATTTCTCCAGGTTTTTTGCTTCTCTCTCTCGTCCCCTGGCCCTGCAGCTTGGCACTCTACTTAGCCCAGCCCCCCCTCTCTTCCTCTCCTGCAGTCCGCACCCATCTCGTGCCTTTGGAATGGCACCTTGGCCGATCATCTGCTAGAGCATCTCCCCCCCAAAAAGTCTTTCTTGTGGTTCTTGGAAGGGTCTTGGCCTTGCGCGACTTCCAACGCTTCTCAATGGCCCGGCTTAGACGCTTCGGCTTTCGGGCCAATGCCAACCGGCTCATCTCAGCCGGTTCCTCCATGAAGTCATGAAGATGGTATAAATACCTTGGGTCGCATTGTGATTCCCCAGTCGGGAGGATGGTAGAGAGGCCGAGATCTTGAGACCGTTCTCGTCCCAGCACAAGTCCTCTCCTAACATGGCGCTCGCAAAGCTCTTCTCGTCCGGCCTCTTGTTCGCCTCCCTCGCCGCTGCCAAGTGGATTGTCCCCGGCGGCAGATGGCGTGACAACGAGGGGAATCTCGTCAACGCCCACGCCGGCGGTGTCACGCTCGACAAGGACACGGGCAAGTTCTTCTGGTTCGGCGAGTATAAGATCGAGGGCCAGGAGGAAGGCGGTGGTGTCTCCGTCTACAGCTCCGATGACCTCGCGACGTGGGAGTTCCACGGAAAGGCGCTCGAGCCTATCGAGGGCCATCCGTACATCTCGACCAACATGATTATCCAACGCCCCAAGGTCGTCTACAGCGAGCCCACCAAAGAGTACCACGTAGGTTTTTGCCTCGAACTAGAAACAAAATCTGGGTTCCAGCGCGACTAACTCGTTCCAGATGTGGTGGCACGCCGACAACTCGACGTACGGCCTCCTCCTCCAAGGCCTGGCCACCTCGCCCAACATCTCTGGCCCCTACACCTTTGTCGACGCCACCGCTCCCCTCGGCAACTGGTCTCAGGACTTTGGCATCTTCACCGACTACAAGGACGGCCGCTCCTACTCGCTGTACTCCAACGGCGACCGCCGCGAGGGCCGCGACGTCTACATCTCGGCCTTTAACGAAGACATCACAAACGTGACCGAGGTCGTCCACCGCTTCGACAAGTACGACCTCGAGGCCCCGACCATCATCCAGACCGATAAGAGCTACTACGCCCTCATGTCCCACAAGACGGGCTACCGCCCCAACAACGTCGTCGCCTTCCGCGCCGACTCCCTCGCCGGCCCCTGGTCCCAGCCCTTTTTTGTTTCTGACGCCTACACCCGCACGTATAACTCCCAGTCCGGCTTCTCCCTCAAGATCGAGGGCTCCGAGGTCACGACGTACCTCTACCTCGGCGACCAGTGGGACTCCAACTCCCTCTGGGAGAGCCGCTACATCTGGTTGCCCCTCGTCATTGATGACGAAAAGAAGTCGGTCCACGTAGAATGGCACGACGTCTACGATCTCGACGTCAAGACGGGCGTCGTCACCCCCATCGAAGGCACACCTTACTACGCCCACGACTCCGCCACCACGGCCGGCGCAGCCTTCAAGCAGGAAGCCACCTTTGCCAGCGGCGGCTCCATCGTGACGGGCATCTACGGCAACGACAGCACCGTTACCTTCACCGGCATCCAGGGCGCCGGCGAGCCGCAGTGGGTGTCGTTTTACTACCAGAACACGGACGACATGGGTTTCGGCGACCAGCCCGGCGGCACGCCCGACCGCATCGGCGGAAAGTGGCAGCTTCGTCGCGTGGCTTCTGTTGTGGTGAACGGCAACGAGCAGCAGGTTGAGACGCTTTTCCAGCGTGATAGCCACAAGGGTATTATCCTTTCCACGCCCTTGCAGTTGACTCTGGAGAAGAACGCGAACAACACTATCACTATTGGTGGGCTGTGGAACGGCTTTGACTTCAAGGGTGCTGATATCGACCGTATCGTGGTGTACCCTCCCGAGGGCGGCCCTGTCAAGTGCAAGAGGGGCATTGAGAATGTCGAGTAATGCTTTGATTAGAATAATTAGCCAATATCAGCCTTGTACCGAACAATTTCGTACCAAGGAATGATTCTCTCCAAGATGTTTTGTCAAGGTTCATGCCTTGTGTACCCAGCAACATGTGCTCTTTCGTCTAATCTTTAGTCAATCTCGACCCACTGGCTTGAACGCAGAGCCATCTATATCTTAGTAAACTCTACTGAAAGCCGGTTGTAAAGACTCAGAATCGGCCCTGCGGCAAAGGAGTGTCATAAGCTAAAGAAGCTCCAAGGTTGGCAGAGCAAAGAATGGCAGGCTGTTAGCGGCCGTGCTCGAGTACAGCAATGAGAGCAAGAAACCAAAACGATTCCAACAACACATTCTCCAAGAATTATAAGGCGTATTTGATATCGCCTACCAAGTGTAGCTGACCGTACGATCAAGGCGTCTTGCGGGTAAAGACGCCAGGCGAGCGAATGCAATAAGCACAGCAAGAAAGACGTAGTCAAGGAGTAATTAAATAATCTGCCGCTCGTATCGAACAAAGGGAGAAAATACAGACGCCCAACAACTACTAAAGAGGGCATAAAAGAAAAAGAAAAAGAGGGAATGGAGAGGGAATACTGACCTTATAATTCACGCCCCTGCCCGGACTCGAACAGCGCGCCCCTCTGTCAACCCGAACTCTGACTTCATGGGAGTATTTGTTTTTATTTTAACCATTCGACCACCTCGCACACAGCTTGACCTGACCTCGCCGACCTAGACGGGCGCTGCTGTGCTGGTGACAGAATTCGACGTTGGGGGGGTATAAGTACCGTGGTAGGTAAGATAGGTACGTAGATGGCCTCACGTCAGGCAGCAGCGAGGCAGAGGTGCCCGTTCAGGTGACGGTATGCCTGGGATACGTACACTTCGATTCGACGGGATGGAAGGAACTGAGGGAGACAGCCTGGGTCGTACCTTCTTACCCTATGAGTTCACTTTACCTCCACGAGGCGACAGTCACATGTCCTCAATGTCCATAATCTGGTCTCGTTGAAGTGATTCCTACTTCCTTCATCTTTAGTGACTATCATCTTCGCGGTTTTTGATTTGGTATCTTACCATACACCTAATCAAAGAAACAGAGGAACCCAGCGGACTAAGCCCCCTAACGATCCCTCAGAGCAGTGAGGTGCAACTATTTAGCAGAATAGAGGCAGTCAACGTTCCGTTTGATACACAGACTATAGCATTAGAAGACAAACAGGGAGGTAATCTCCTATAATCAAGCTACAGAGCACATGCGTGACGATGAATATCAAATGAACCAGGGAAACACTTTGTGATTCTTCCAGAGACAATGGTTGACATCTATCTCTCATGCCTAGCAATCAACTCATCAATCATCCGCTGCAACCATAATCTCTCTACAACGCCAATAATCATAAAACGCCTACTCGTCTTACTCTACTCTACGATGTGTGGACGTCCGTCTTGGAGATGGCCTCTGTTACCGCCTCAATGGCCGGGTCAGCCTCGGCCTTCTTCTCGGTAGACTCCACCGACGCTCCAGCTCCGGCCGCCTTAGCCTTTTCAGCCTCCTTCTTGGCCTTCTTACGTGCCTTCTCGGCGTCCTTTGCCGCCTTCTTAGCAGCGGCCTTGGCCGCCGCCTCCTCCTTTTGCTTCCTGACTTCCTCCCCGCCAAATGCGTCCTTCCACTCCTCAATCTTGGATGCCGCAATCTGGGTGAAGAGATGCTCAGGGGTTCCAAGCTTGTGACCGGGCTTGATGGCATCAGTGACCCAGGTATCGGGGATGAACGGCTTGGGCTCAACGCCGAGCTGCTTGAGGATAGCAGTCGAGGTGTTGGGCAGGTAAGGAGCGACGAGAGAGGCCAAAAGGTCGATCTGGTTGAGCGCAAGACCGACAACGGCAGCGCAGCGGTCAGGCTCCTCAGTAAGAAGTCTGTTGTCGAGCTTGTTGTCCTGGAGCAGCTTGTTGCCAAGGCTATCGATGTTATTAGCTCACGTCATGAAATAACGGGGGAGATGAATGGTTGGCATACGCAGAAATAGACATGATGGTTTGAAGGCCAGCCCTCATCTTGGTGGCCTCCATGTTGTTAATGTACTCCTTGAGCAGGGTGTTGACCTCGTCGATGTGCTTCTTCAGGTAGTCATCAGTGTATTTGGTGTAGTCGGGAACTGCGCCTTCGGTCTTGGCCTGGCAGAACTTGTTGACTCTCTGGCAGAAGTTGCCGAGGTTCTTGAGGAGCTCGTTGTTGTTGCCGTCGACCATCTCCTGCCACATGAACTCGGAATCGGAAGTCTCGGGGCGGCGAGACAGCAAGTAGTATCTCCATACATCGACGGGCACACCAGTCTGTTGTACCTGATTGCCAAAGACACCAACACCTCTCGACTTGCTGAACTTGCCACCCTCGTAGTTAAGATACTCGGTAGTGGAGATCTTGTGCAGCTTAGTCCAGTTCTCACCCGTGCCGAGCTGAGATCCAGGGAAGATGATGGTATGGAATTGGACGTTGTCCTTGCCCATGAATTGGTACAGCTTCACGTCATCGGGGTTCTTCCACCACTTCTCCCAGTTCTTGCCCTCGAGGTTGTCGCCGTCGGTGTAGTTCTTGGTGATGGAGACGTATCCGATGCAGGCGTCGAACCAGACGTAAAAGACCTTTCTTGCGTAGTCCTCTCCGACCTCGTGAGTCGGGATCGGGACACCCCACTTGAGATCTCTGGTGATGCCACGGGGCTTGAGGCCCTTGTCGATCCAGGCTTGGGTAATCTGCTCGGCATTGTTGCTCCATGCGCCCTTCTTGCTGGACTCCTTGAACCACTTGACCAGATCGTCCTTGAGAGCGTCGAGTCTGAGGAACAAGTGCTTTGTCTTGCGCTTCTCCGGGGTAGCTCCGTCGAGCTTGCAACGGGGCTTGATCAAGAAGCCAGTGGGCTTGGCAGCAACATCGTCATCGGCAGAAGCGTTGGCTTCGGGTTCGGGCTCGAGGGGATCGAGAAGGTTACCGCACTTGTCACACTGGTCGCCTCTAGCACCATCGTAAGCGCAGATAGAGCAGACACCCTCGACAAATCGATCAGCGAGGAAAGACTGGTGGGCCTCGACAGGGCAGAAAGGCTGGACGGTCTCCCGCTCCTCAATGTATCCGTTCTTCCACAGCTTGGTAAAGATGTCCTGGACAATCTCGGTCTGTTGGGCGGTCGGGGTTCGGCCGAAGATATCGAACGAGATATCAAAGTAGTCGTAGATGCCCTTGTGGAGAGCATGGTACTTTGCGCACAGCTCGGATGGGGTCACGCCCTCCTCAAGGGCCTTGGTCTCGGTTGCAGTGCCATACTCGTCGGAGCCGCAGACTGTAGTAGAAGGGGTCAGCCGGGATTGGGCATTGGAAGACACTCAAGGGAGAGAGGTAGTCGCAACATACTGTAGATGGTGGGGTTTCCGCGAGCACGGGAGTACCGCGCAAAGACATCGGCAGACAGAACACTGCCAATGATGTTTCCGAGATGAGGAACGTTGTTGACGTAGGGAAGGGCGGAGGTAATTAGAACATTGTTCTTGCCCTTGACGGGCAGAATGGGATTCGGCGCCATGATGTGTTTGTTTGCTGTGTGTCGAGAGAGGAAGCGGAGAGGAGAAAGAGAGGAAAAGAAAGAATGGAAACTTGAGATGCCGACTTTCTCGGGGAAAGGAGTCAGACAGCCCAGCACGGTGTGCAATTGCGCCCACGGTGAGGTACGTCCCCCACTGCCCAGGGCAACTGCCACTGCCAACTTTGAGTCGCACCTACCTGACTGACTCTGAAATGTTGCGCGAGCCTTGGACCCCGCACTATCCCCTTTTGGGATGAGGGGCACGGTCGAAAAGCTTGGGCCATTCTCAATCGTAATCGCTGAGTTCTCATCCTCACTCACTCACTCACTCATGTAAGGTACTCACTCACGAAGGCAACTCATTCAATATCTGGAATGAACATGATCATGAGATGAGTTTCATTGTGAGCTAGCCATGGTGGAATGAAACGCTATATTCTATTACGGCTTCAGAGATTTAGCATATATCCGCGTTGAAATGCCATTGATACCAGCTTCGGATCTTACAACCAGCAAATGCCATAATACCTACAAAGGCGTGATTAGAAGGGAGCGTTGGGCGCAGTGAACAGACTTTGGGGCAGGCGGCTCAATATCCAAACATTGGTCATCATGCCTCGACTTATGACTCCATCAATTGATGTACCTTGTCGTCTTGTCCTTGTAAGGTAAGGACCTCGACATGTTGACTCAGTAAGCTACCTAAGCTGCGTCACCTCCGCAACCTTTGTTCGCTCAGATAGCACTGAACGTGTTTGTGCTCGGCTGGTCGCGGACAGAGTCACGCGAGCACACGGCTTACAGTCTAATCGAAAGCAGGAAGTATGTTTACCTTCCTATTCTCTCAACCTAAACATGCAGCCCAGGCACGATATATGAAATTCATTTACATGTCGCATTCGTTCTGGTAGCTCTTCTCGATTTTTAGTTGTCCAAGACGATTGACGAACTATCAAGTGGCATTCATGATAAGAACAGCATCCCTTCAATGATAGAAACGACTAGAGATGCTGATAATAATCCAACTGTTTTCGTCCGAACTAGGAGACCCCGCCCCAATTGACTTCTACAATAAGAGACGACATAATTCAAAATAGATGAGCGAGTCCAATTTGTGCACTGATTTTCGGCGAAACGCCTTTGAAGGTTTCCAAATGAAATCAAATGCCCTGGTGATAAGTCAAGAGATCAATTCCTTGGGGTTGAGACTCCGTATCATGCTCCCTCAGATGAGTTTTCGATATGTCCAACTACGTATCTGTATACTTAATATCCCTGATTTTCCGTAAATTTTGACCAAGATGACACTTTTGCCTGATTCATCGCTATTTCCAATATGAATCCAATAGAAAAACATCCCCTCCCGCATCGTCATAAGTAGTTCCAGACAAAACACAAACTCCCATCATGGCCCTTCACAATCCTTCGTAGGGCGCCAAGTTCCACACATCAACAACACCACTATGCCTACCAACGGCCATCATCTTCCCATCCATCGAAAAGGCCGCCGCCGTCACCAGCCCGTCGATCCCCACCGCGGTCGTCACTTCAGCCAGAACCTGTCCAGAGTATACATCCGAGATGTCCATCCCCTCCTCTGTCCGACACGCCAGGAACCGACAATCCGGTGACACCGCCAGCGGCCACCCTTCGTTGTTCCGCACTTTGTTCATCTCCCAGCTCGATACCCGCCCAGCCTCGTGCTCCCACACATACACGGCCCTCGCCCACACCGACACAACCACCCTCCCATCCGGCGATACCCCCAACGCCCGCGCTCCCGTCCCCGTCCCCGTCACAACCCCATCCACCTCCATCCGCCGTAGCGTCCTCCCCGTCTTGGCTTCCGATATCCTAACCGTCCCGTCCCTCGACAGCGTCACGAGGTCCGCACCATTCGGCATAAAGAGAACATGTGTCGGCGCAGCATGGTTCATCACACCCGCCACCTTCTTCGTAGGCGGCATCCCCGGCGGACTCGTCGCCGCCTCAAACACGACAACAACACCCAACGGGTCCGCCGCCGCAAACTTCTTCCCGTCAGGGCTAAACGCCGCGGGACGCCCGACACCGTTCAGCGCGCACCGCACCCCTCGCCCTTCCTCCCCGGCGCGGAGCTTCACCCGCCACTCCCGCTTCCATCCCGCATCCTTCTCCACCACGGCCGTCAGCTTCCCGTCCGGGCTGAAGACGACCACGGGCGCGTCGTTGCTGATGTCCGACGGCACGAGGCGCGCGCCCACGGCGCCGGGTTTCTGGGAAAAGTCCCAGATCTTGGTGCTGGAGGGAAGTGCGGTGCCCGTGTTGTCTTGCGAGGTCGCGACGTAGCCTTTGGGGCTGACGGCGATGGAAGTGACGGGGCCGTTGTGGCAGATTGCGCGGCCGAGGTGCTTGAGGCGCAGGATTGATGGTGGGAGGGTGCCGTCGTGGAGGTTGAGGGATTGTATTGATCCCGAGACGGAGTGTGTCCTCACTGCATTCCGCTGCGCGCTGTAAATATGGTCAGTTCTTATTGCATATCTTGAGTGAGGTTGAATCGTCGCGGATCGTGTGCGTAAATGTCAAGCAGAGAAAACTCACCCCCCGGCGACCGCCTCCTCATAGCTGGGCATCGAATCATCCGCCGGCGGGCCATTGCTGGCGTCCAGGTAAGCGCTCATGATGTCAATGTTTCTCTCTCTCTGTTTCCTTTCAACCCAAACACAGCATCATCCACTGCCGTCCGGCGGATTCCCCAGTGTAACGAATGAGCAACTTTTGGATAAAACAAAATAATGTGGTTGATGGACGAAGTTGGATTGAAGACGCTAGACGTTTTTCCCCAGATCAATCGATCAGATCAGTCATGTCACCTTGCCGAGACCCCGGTCTCCTCGGGCGGCTTGGGATGTCACCGCACACAGCCGCAATGGCTGAGCTCCTCAGACCCCTGTCGGCCATTGTCTCTCCCCGCGGAACCTTGTTTGCGTCGCCGATGACCGGCGATCGCACCGGGCCAGTGACCCAGCGAAAGAAGATGAAAGGAAATGACTTACAAATGCGCCCAGAAAATGTGCGCCCAGAATGGCGGAACTCTTCCATTTGGTCGCATTCTGCCGTGACACTGACACATGATGAAGCAGGAACATTTGATACTTTACGAATTTGATAAGTGCGTCCTCCAAGATAGAGATCCACATGATATGCAATTGTAGATGGTCATTAAATGGTATTCTTTTGCTTCGCTATTCACATCACACCCACACAGTCCTCATGCCTACTGGCCAAATGCCTCCTCATAGTTGGTCAGGCAGTATCTGTAGCGGACACTGGAATCCTCAATGCCGTTCATCGCCGACCTCAAACCATCGGCGCTGATGGGAACCTCCTGCACCCACGTCTTGATGCCCTTGTCAGCAGCAAGCTGCAACATCTCCAGCGTCTCACGTCTGCTACCCAAGTGGGAGCTGCCAATGAAGCAGCCGTTGGGGAGGAAGTCCTGGTTGCGAACAGTGATGCCACCACCACCGGGGAGACCGACAGACACCCACTTGCCGTGGACGTCGAGAAGGCTGAGGTAGGCAGACAGGTCGAAGCCCTCGAATGAGTTGGCCGTGTTGAGAATGAGATCGAAGGTCATCTTGTGGGGCTCGTTCCAACCCTTCTCGCCGCTCGCCAGATAGCCGTCGGCACCCATCTTCAAGGAGTCCGCCTCCTTGGATCGCGAACGGGAAATGGCCCAGACCTCAGCACCCAGAGCCTTGGCGAACATGACGCCAAAGTGACCGATGCCGCCAATACCGACAATGCCCACCTTCTTGCCAGGGCCGCATCCGTTTCTGATCAGAGGGCTGTAAGCTGTCAGGCCAGCGCAGAGCATAGGAGCAGCGATGGTGCTGGGAAGGGCTTCGGGGATGGGGAAAACCCTGTTACTTGATTAGCATGCATCTCATTCCGAGGGTAGCAAATACACGTACCAGTGCTCGTGTGTGCGGACGTGGGAGGAGTATCCACCCTGGGAGATGGCGCCGGAGTCGGGGAACGTAGAGCCGTAGGTGTCGAGCTGGTGCTTGCAGTATGTCTCGTTGTCGTTCTTGCACTGACGGCACTCGAGGCAGGCGTAGGACTGAGCTCCAACACCAACACGCGAGCCCTCCTTGATCTTGGTGACCTTGGAGCCGACTCTCAAAGCCTTGCCAACGATTTCTGGACACAACGGAATTAGCCAGCAGGTCATAACTACGCAGTAGATACATGGATTCACCGTGACCAACAGCCAGAGGGTAGGGCTGAGCACCCCAGTCACCCTTGATGGTGTGAACATCACTGGCACAAACACCGCAGCACTCAATCTTGATATCGACGTCGTAGTCACCAAACGGCTTGGGGTCAAACTCCTGCTTCTTGAAGTCTTGCCAGGTCTCGGCACTGTTGACCTGGAAGCCGGTGAACTTCTCGGGAATCGACATGATGGGTAGATGAGTGTGAGTGAAGAGCTGTCTTGTAGATTCGTCTGGCTACTCTTGAGAGACGACCTTGATTTGATTTCAGGAAGTGATCGAATGGCACGAGAGAAGAGGAAGAGAAGGAGGAAGAGGAAAAAGATTCGGAAGTTGCTCACGGCGGGCAGAGGGAACCGCGCCAGATGAAATACCCTGACCATTTTCAGAGCTTCTCCCGAAACCCCCCACCATCTCGTTTGTCGCGGCGCTGCGCGTAGAGCGTAGGACATCTATCCTTGAGTGAGGGGCACCTCCCAGCTCGGTCGAGGAGGGGCTTATGTCGCGCCGCAATGTCTGTCCATGGGAGCTAGATGGGGGTGGGACCCTTGCTCGAGGCTAGGCGCCTGTTGGAAGCAAATGATGGCTCTCTCATTCGATTCTTCCACAACTTTGCGCCATTGACTTCCTTCCCTCATCCGCCCGTCCGTCGCAGATCGTTGTGTTCGTAACGGGACTGCATAAGAAAGAACATGTTTCTCGAAACAGAATCGGTTATTGTCGTGATTGCCGTTCAATTCTCTCTGCTGTAAGCCTGTCGAGCTCGCATCCTTCTTCGTCACTTTCTTACACTCACCCGCCCTCCATTCATCGTGTCGCGCTGCCCCGCGATGATACCCCACCATTGCCCGCCAATTGCACCCCATAACCCACTCGATTTGAGGTGGCTCCTCCGGGGGTTGGGGAAGGAAAATTGTCCGGAAGATTTTCCGAGGCCGGCTGCCGAAAATCCCACCATACAGCGCGAAGAGATCCCCTCTTCGACATTTGACGGCGGATGGGAACTCCACGATCACAGATAACATCGGGCTTGGCCTAGACCAAAAATTCTTCGTCAAGGGGCCAACCTCGCTGCATTGGATGTCTGAACTCCCTTCTTCGCTGTATCTCGGCAAATGTCTCCGAGTGCATGTGTGTCGTGCAAATGTCCCTAGCCAACCATTTAGTCTGGTCCTGCGTACTGATTCGATCCTTTCACCGCGCTGCATCTGATCGAGGTATGCGTGACGCCGTCCGGGTGAGTGACCAGTCCAACTTGTCGGTACTGGCTCGGGGTTGTCCCAGCCTTCGTTTGGAATGTCTCTTCCGGTAGCCAGCATTTCCTCTTCCCCCCTTGCCAACGGCGCCTTTTCTTCAGTTCGTCTCCTTACACCTTCACTTTCGGTCGCGGTTCTGTGCGGACCGAACATCGGCGACTCGGGCTCGGTGCAATGATCGGGCGGTCGTCCGGCGCAGAAGCAACATCCCGGCCGGATAGGCTATTTGAGCTTGGCAAACTCCCCCCATGCTCTACTGTTGCTTTCTTACAGGTGCCGGTCGTCCGCTTAATCCGACGCCGGCCAGAAATGCGACCCTCATCGAGGCACCAAAGTATACGAACGGGACATTTCCCCAGTCGATTGCGTTCCACTTGGTAAAGTTGTAGTACACCTCTGGCCCCAAGCTTCGAACTGTGTACAAGTGTCCAAAGTCGGCTACAAGGAGCACGAACAGGACGGTCTTCCAGACGCGCAGGTCTGATGTGGCGCGAAGAACGAGGGCTTCATTGAGAGCAAAGAGCAGGTATAGGTTGGCGAGCTGGGAGAGGACGATCGAGGTTCCTTGGGGAATGACTTCGGGTTTCGAGACGGCATGAGTGAGCTGGAGATAGTCGTCGGGTCGCACGTGTGCGTAATAGGCACCGACAAGAGCAGAGATGGGCTCGATGCCTAGGAAGAAGACGCGGTAGAAGAGCGGAATGACGAGGCCTATTCTGCCGAATTGGGCGGGTTTTGGCGGCATTTTTGCAGCTCCTTGAGGGTGATGTGCGGTCGACGAGGGGACAAGAAGGTCAACTTCTCGTCAGGAATGATATAGAGAGGAAGCTGGGAGAATTGAGAGGGGACGTCAAGGCGGTTTCGTCTCATCACTGGGGATTCTGGCGTGACAGGCACCTTGATGGACTGGGCCTTCCGTCTCGTCATCGGCAGGAGCAAGGAAAAACTTGAGCTCCGGAAGACCGGGGCTTGATGCGCCGGAGCCGACGGTACCTTGACGGTGAATGGCCCGTGCCCCAAACGCAATTCAGATGGGAATTTGCGATTTCACCATGGAACATTGCTGCTTCATCGCTGCTTCACGGTCGACGGTCACAGGTCGCCGTAGAAGCTTGTTATATCGCCCATCAGTGGGACTATTACTTTCTACAATCAATCTATCACTCAAATTTCTGTACCTGAGTCCGTGACTTGGCCCGAAAAGCTCCCAATCTAACATGAAGGTTAGCTAACCTTCGTTCGACAGAATCTGGGGAAGCGAAAAGTCACAAAGGCATCCCTGACGAGGAGGATATTGCTGTGATTCACTCTCATGTCCGAAAGTCTACTACGTATATAGTCTTGAGATGAAGAGTTTCCCAGGCGCTCGCTTATCCGCGCCGCCTTTGTGTTTCAGACGCACCTGACAATGCAGCGCTCGGCCAAGGGAGCCCACCGCCATGGTAGAGGTGAGACCTTCATGGCAATACTCGGGTAGGTACTCTACTGCATAGTGGCAGAAGGACAATCAAGAGGAGCAGGCGGTAAGGCACCGGTGAGGTGTGATGGTGGATGGGCGGAATGTTGCCCTTCATTTGTCGGCTGCATAAGAGTGTGACAGCCAATTTCCCATTGCAAAGGTCTCAGAGCCTGGTTGCCACAATGCCAACGACGTCCGCCATGCTGGGTCAAAGGATGAGTCGTCTCTGGACCGGAATGGGTGAGGGCAAGTACCGAAGCTGATCTTTGACTACTACGTAACTGTTTCCGTATGCTTCTCTGGATTACCGACCTCGAAGACGAAGAGCCACACACAAACTGAAGTCGCTGTCTCTGACACCAGGTCAGCTACTTCGTGACAAAGAACCGTTGACCAGACCGGAGCTTGCAAGAGAGGGAACATCGGAAATTGACTTTGGGATCTCCGCTTACAGGGTTGCAGGCGGCCTGGCCTGAAGGATGCGATGCGGGAAGGGTGGGATTTCCAGGGTATTTGCATTCAGGGACCGAGACCCCGGGAAGTTGGACACAATCGAGACATATGCTGCGGCCTGCCTGCAAGTAAGAATTCAATGTTACGAGCTGGCTGCCAACAGTCATAAGTTTTGTAGATGAGAATAGGATTTCGGGATGGGCGAAGATGGAGGGCAGCGAGAATTGGCATCGAGACGGAACAAAATTCTCTTTTACCTGAAGTATTGAATACGTCTCTGGTCAGTGGGGAAGTGACAAGTTTCGCAGTTCTGTGACTGGAAGATCCGAAACACCAAGTACCGGTACCTTTGCCCCCTTCTGCTGTTTGACAACCCTGATACACCGTACGGTACACCCACCACGGCGCCCGCGAGGCCTGCCACGCTGCAATTTCATTGTGGTTGCAGCCAACCTTACGAGATGAGGCGGCGGTTCGGGATTTCGATCATGGCTCGTCCCTTTTGGAATGTAAACATTGCGACGCTGTGTGATGAAAGTCAACAGCAACAACGGCGCATGTTGATGTGGGAGAGTCGGTATTCTTGTCATGGCACGCTGGCTTCAAGTATCGCGGTCACTCCTGAGTCCTCTATCATCCGATGCCCACATGATGTTGAATTGTCACGGGATACCTTCTCCTGCTGTGCTTCCTTTTCGTCCACCGGGATCAACTCCCACTGTCTGATCATTTGAACACACCTACGACTCCCTACCAAAGCATACAGAACAATCTGGATCGCACAAAGACGACTCAGTTCCCCGGGCTACCCCGTGCAATCTGCAACAGGCGTGGCGCACGTCCAACTACCTACCTTTCTTCTCGCCAGCACTAGTACCTCCACAGGAAATTGAGGTGAAGCCTGACAGTGGTAAGCCCATACGGTACCTATCTATCGGCCAGGCCGTCTTTCATCCTTTCTCGTTCTTATGGGTGTGTATACTTACGAATACTTGCCGGCTTCTGGTTTCCATCTCTTCTTCTCATTCTACGCACCATTCTCCCACCTGTCAGCGCCAACCTCACGATCTGGCTTCCATTGTTGTTCTTTTCAACGGCCGTCAACTTGTTTCGTATTGACCTCTCACAGATCTGAGAAACAGTAAAGTACCTAACTGGGGGAGTGTAATGCCTAAGTTGGTGAATCTTGCAGAGGCGGCTTTCCCGTTCCCCGAGACCCAAGAAATACCTGGACACAAGTACAAGAACGTACCGCACTCGGTACCTTCCAGTACCAGAGGGAAAGGACCGGGACTTTTCTGTGCCCTTCCCATCGCCAGCTTGAGATTTACCGTACATCAACATTACTCGAAACCCTCGCCCAACAACAACAAAAGACTAGTCGCCGCCAATCACCACACAAACCCGAGGCTCGCACTTGGCTGGGGATCTGCACTGTCGCCTTTTACTTTTTTCTTTCCCTTTCTTTATTGACTCGCGCTCCCACACCCGGGCACACACCAGGACACCACAGGGCACCACGGCACCCACAGCTCGACGGGCAGATGCTCACTTGCCCATTAGGCACCGCACGAGAATACCTAACTTACGCCTCTGCCCAACTGCTCCAAGGTCATCGGACCTATCTGCCAACTTGGATCTCCTCCATTAATCTCTGTCTCCGTGTTACCGTCACCGTCCTCACCCTCATCTTCCACCTCTATCCGAACTTCGAAAAGAAATCTAACACGGAAAGACTCCCTGGGTGGCGGCGCGTTCTGCCCGGTAGTGTGTCCACCACCCTATTTCCCGCAGACGAATCCAGCCCCGATCCGGTAACCCCAGGAAGCCGATCCCTCTTCCCAGCACCCAAGGAGGACGGACCCTTGAAAATCCATAGAGAAAAAGGGCCAGCCGGGGGGGACGAACACCCTTCGACCCTGACATTTCGAAGCCCCTAGGCCTGAATAGGTCGTCTCCAGCAACCCCCAAACAAACCGTCCCCAGGACCCTCACCAACTCTTCCTTTCGCGGCTTGCTCGCCCTGCCTTTCAGTCCCCAAAGAGCCCCAGGAGCCACCGGCCGACTTCCGTGGTTCAGCTTTCCACTGCCGCCCTCCGCCTGCACTGCAACTCAACCCCGTCCACGGCTGCTGCAGCCCATCTCGCTCTCTGTCTCAATATCTTTGAACCACGCCCGAAAATCTCCAAAAACTTCCGCCCAACCGTCTCCTTACTGGCCGCCACCTGCTAATCCACCCATTGTCCACCCTGCAGTGGCTCCAAGCCTTTAGCTGGGAAGTCCGAGACATTCCCGTCCTGCGAGTGTACAACTTCCCGGCGCGCCAGATAGAGTCAGGTTTAGGAAGGGGGAAAAGAAGCAAAAAAGGGAGAAGAAGCTAGGACTCAAGGTATGGAACCGAGACAGGACCCTCCGTACTTCCTCGAACCACCTACCTATTTCCCTCTCTTATCTATTCCCTTTAAACCCTTCAAGCCTCCCACTGACCATGTGATGATCCCTAGGTATTCGTGCTGTGTTCGCTTCCCCACGAATCCGTTTCGACCTCCCCTTTCTCTTCCACGTCCCCGGATCCTTCCTTGTCGTCCCGCCTGCAAGGCCAGCTAGAGAAGATACAACTCGAGCTCTGATTCTACCTGGTCTCTGGGCGACTGCCGCCAACGTCGACGTACGCATCTACAGCATGTCTGCACGCATCCAAAACTTCTCCGATTGGGCTCCGGCCCAGGAGGCTATCTACGACGAGCCCTCCACTTCCGCCATTCAGGAAGATGCTTTTGATGGGAACGCCAACGCCAGACCTTCTTTCCAGCAACATCGCCTTCGTAGCATGAGTCTCTCCCTTCCATGGCGCCGCAAATCCTCCATCTTCCACATCGAACCCGAACTGTCGAGCCATCTCGAAGAACTCTCCCTCGAGCGATCTCGAAGCCACGCCGGCCCTAGCAACGAGAACACTGAGAAGCACGGTCACGGAACACCCGCGGGAGGCAACGGCGGCAATACCAATGGCAGCATCAAGGGCATGTTCCGTAGGGCGTCCATATCGTTGAAGGGCATTGTTCACCATCACAAGAGACATTCGATCGGGGGTGCTCATGGCTTGGAGGAGCCTCAGCATTACGCCCGTCCCGGCACTGCTCACGCCAACTCCCACTGGCACCGCCTTCGCCAGGCAACGAGCTTCCGACACTCCAAGACGTCCCATGGCCCCGACTCACAAAGCGATGCCTCCGCGTCTGATCACTGCTTTCCCTGCCTGCCACTCCCTGGAAGCGGAAGCGCGCCGCCCGTCATCCCTTTCCACACAGGCGCCGCTGCCAAGGCTTCTGCCGCTGCCTCAAACCAGGCTTTCCAAAACAAATGGCTTCGCGCTTCCTCCGATGACTTCACTGATCGCGAGAGCGGCATCGGCATTACTGTCACTGGCGCTGAGTCGGACGTCGATGTGGAGGTGGAGATCCAGGACGCCAACATCAGCCGAATCAACTTTATTGCGCAGCTCCCTGTTGAGTTGGCGATCCAGGTTCTCGCTCATTTGGATGCCACGGCTCTTGGCGCTGCGAGCAGAGTTTCGCGGGAATGGCAGCAGATGGTCAAGAACCAACACGTCTGGAGAGAGTCATTCTTGCGCGAGAAAACTGGAACCTACGCTACCAGTCTCCCCGTTCAACCTGGCACAGGACAGGGCGTCCCGCCCATCAACCCAGACGTGAACTGGAAGCAGATCTACAAGGCCAAGGAGGAGCTCGACCAGCGATGGAAGGAGGGCAAGGCCAAGCCCGTCTATCTGAATGGGCACCTGGACAGTATCTACTGCCTTCAGTTTGACGAGTGAGTATCAAGGTTTCCTTCGTGCGAGCCTGGTCAACTAACATTTGCATAGAACGAAGATCATCACCGGTTCTCGCGACAAGACCATTCGAGTCTGGGACATGCGGACATTCGAGTGTCGTCTGGTCATCGGCCCGCCCGAGGTCGTCAACGACGTCTCTCTGCTTCTCGATGACGAAGGACAGCCGGTCCATTATGCAACTCTCCCTGATAACCAGCGGGCGAATCCTTCGATGCCTGCCATGGTCTCCTTTCCCACTCACCACAAGGCATCGATTCTTTGTCTGCAATACGATGATCGCATGCTCGTCACCGGTTCGTCCGACGCGAGCTGCATTGTGTACAACGTTCGCTCGGGCTACAGACCAATCCGCCGTCTTCAGCATCACACTGCCGCCGTATTGGATCTCGCTTTTGATGACAAGCACATCATCACGTGCAGCAAGGACATTAGCATCTGCGTTTGGGACCGAGCGACCGGCACTCTCCTCCGTCAGCTTCGAGGGCATTCCGGTCCAGTGAATGCCGTCCAGATGCGCGGCAATACCATTGTCTCTTGTTCGGGCGACTTCCGCGTCAAGCTCTGGAACATTGACACTGGCAAAAACATTCGAGAGTTCCAGGGTCACACCAAGGGCCTGGCGTGTTCTCAGTTCTCCGAAGACGGCCGCTACGTCGCCTCGGCTGGCAATGACAAAGTCATTCGCATTTGGGACGCTAACACGGGCGAGTGTCTTCGCGAGATGAAGGCCCACGATAACCTCGTGCGCAGCCTGCATATCGACTCGGTCAGCGGGCGTCTTGTCAGCGGCAGCTACGACACTGACATTAAGGTCTTTGACATGGAGACTGGTCGCCAGTTGCTCGACTTCCCACGATGGCACGCTAGTTGGGTGCTGAGCGCGAAGAGCGACTATCGGCGAATCGTCAGCACCGGACAGGATCCCAAGATCCTCATCATGGATTTTGGTGCCGACGTCGCCGGCATCGAGGCACTTGAGAGCAGCGGCGGTACCTGCGAGATAGAGGGCGGATACATATAGAGGGCACGAAAGACGCATACAACCTACATAATACCCTAATACCGAGAGCGGCAAGGCTGGACCGCCCTCACTGACGACTTTTCTTCTTCATCTTTTTTTCTCGGCCATCACGACTCGGTGGCGATCCGGCGTAGTAGACGGTATACGAAAACAAAAGAGATGAGGCGATTTCTGGAAAGAACAGAACCCTCACGGAGGCGTATCGGATGATGATGGATACTCATCCACTTGCATTGGGATTGCGGGTGTCTGGTCAAGATTTGGTTTCTTTTCGTTCGGGTTGGGATCCGTTCAAACATTGGGACCGGACTTTGTTTCTTTCGTTTTGCATGGCATCCTGGGCTTTGTTGCATAGACGGCTACTGGATAGAAGCATTATAGACTCTGTTTCGCCATCACTTATTTGTCCGTGGGTGTTCACCAAATGCGGCCTGCCTGGTCCATTTTTCCGACGTCCTGCGAAGATGGGGGAGTTTTGAAGTGACACTTTTGCCACTGATCTGCCATGCTTTATTGTCATGCTATGAGACGACGGGTTCATGGTATAGAATGCGGAGAAAACGACCGTTTCATTCCAGACAAAGAAAAGTCAATGGGCCAACGAGGCGGCAAAAATCGGTGGGACGGGGGTGAGCCTCGTTCCCATCAAAGCGGCGGCCGGTGTGGCAATATACCTGCTGGTCCATTCGGGTTTCAGAACGGGTGCAAGCAAGATCAGACGTTCCGTTTCGTTTCGACTCGAAAGGGTCTTTTTATCTGATGGGCGGTCGGTCGGCCTGGTTTGCGACTCTGCATGGCTTCGTTTCCCTTGTTTCGAGAGTGTGTGGTGCGGTGGCACCCGGGTGACAGAAAAAAGCGCACACCTAAGATGACAACGACGCCTATATGAGGTTTAAAATTATACCAAAATTTCAACATCAGAAATGAATAGTAAGCTATTTTCTGATTATTTTTGTATAATTTTGTCTTTATTATATGGTATAGGATTGCTATTAGAAGCCTGCCTAGAGAAGTATATTCTCGGTGTTCAGCTTTAAGGTGTGCGCTTTTTTTTGTCAGCCGGGTGGGTGGTTACCGCGCGTCTTGGGTTGATTATCGGTGTGGTGAGAAGGGATGAATCTGTGCTACGCGTCCCCTGGAATTGGGATGGAGATGGACATTTGGATGGAGATTTCGACTGCTGTGCTACATTACCGTTCTTGATGTTCCATGTCCTGTTCGACCGGATTGTGATGCTTGTTTCTTATGTTGTCCGCTGCAGATGTAGACCCCGTGAGAATTCCGTGGTGTAGCATGCTTCTAGATGCGAGTGAGGTATAGATGCAATGGGTGTCCGGTTACAATGACGATCAGCATCAAAACATGCGCATGCGAAGCAGATGTCGACGTTGAGGCTCTTCTACAAGCTTGGCTCCATACCTGCGGCCTCAAGAAGCTGCCCCGGTCCAGAGTCCAAGAAGATTATTAGGACTCAGTGCGTCTCTTCTTCGGACTCGGGCCCGGGATCAAATCTCATCTTGAGCTTGCCCACGTCCCGTCCACGGTCCGAGAGCACGTTGGTGGGAAAACTGGATGATTGAGATCAGCCTAATGCGGACCTGACACACGGAGGAGGTCGCGGTCAGAGGGCAACTGACGGGTTGGACAGATCACGGACCGTGCCTTCCGGTATCCGCGAGGCGGCTGTCTGCGTGCTTGAGGTTCGGGGGTGTATCTGAGCGGTGAATCTGGAGTTGCTGATGTAGTTGGCCGCCGACATGGTTCACTTGAAGCTGGCGATTTGACAAAAGGGTTGGAAGGGCGCGACGATGATGCTGCTCAGAAGTAGTATCATCTAGTCGCAGGTGGGATGTTGTTCATCATATCGATACTAGCAGACGGTGGCGAGGGGAGCACTGAGACTCGTACGACTTGGGAGCATCCAGCTGCCAGAAGCACAGAAAAGTAGAGTAGTTCAAACGAGAAATATGTCTTTGATAGCTGGGTCACCAGATTGAGGCTCTGGGCTGCTCTCCCATCTCCCTGTCTTGTACACACGCCAGCATCATGACGAGTGTGAAGATGGGTCGGTTTGTGGACGGCAAAGTGGCAGAGCTCAAACATCGTGTGTAGCTGTCTCGCGAACACCGAGGTTAAAAGAACCATCGGCCAAATACTTGGTGGCTTCCCACATGCCTCTGCCATGTATCGTGAAAACAATCACATGTGTGAAAGAACACACAAGAAAAAGTATCAGTTTCAGCTGCGTTATCCGCAAATTGTCTTGGGCAGTTGTTTCGGGCCCTATTCGAGCGAGAGGCATTGGTTCCAAGATCCTCCAAGATGTCAAGATGGAAGCTGAAATTGGGCCGAAGAGCAGGGGTCGTTCCAGAACAAAAGTCGAGTATCACGAACCGACCTTCCACTTCTGTCCTTCCCCGGACCCCATTTCCCCTCAGCATCCACGGCCCCAGACATCAGGTTTGAGTGGGTTAGAGGCTGGGGGCAAGGGACGGAGTAGAGGCAGAGGAGAACACAAATATATTGGGCATTGCACATTCACAAGAGCCGCCGTGATGATGCCGGATGCGACGCTGCTCGGTCGGGCCGGATGGGCAGCAGAGGACTTGAGCCTTGTTGTGAGGAACTTCATCTACGTGTGTTCGTCTCATGTTGCCTAGCCTTGTCTTCATCTCACGATGCCTGCCGCCGGAGTGTAGATGCCGCCGAAGCGTTAGGCAGGGAGGTATTTTTGTTCGACCCCCGGATCGAACGGTGGCCCCGGAGGCGCTTCGGTCTCATTCAGTGGATTGAATTGCCTTGGATGAATCTCCCGCATGCCAAGTAAAGAAAACCCCGGATTCCCTCTCCAGATTTGTCTCCTCCAATACATCAAGGCCGCCAGCGCCTCAAGAAATCACCGCTCTGCAGGCTCTGCAGAATAAAATGACGCCGTAGAGGAGCCGGCTTAGACCACGAGGCTTTGACGCTGATGGGGGAAATTAGACTTGTTCGAGTGTCCCATGGGGATGATCTGCGCTACCGACCGACGCGGAGGATCTGCGAGGAAGAAAAGGGTCACGACACACTAGGATGAGGTGGACGAGGGCGCAAAACTGCCACGAGGACATGGGGTGGATGGGATTCGAGGGGGGGAGAGATTGGGGTTCACCCCAGGTCTCACGACTCCACGATTCGATTCGCGAGAGAAAGTCCACCACACGTTGCAATGGTCTGTATGTATGTAGAACACTCACAAGGTGTGCCCAGGCCATGTGGACAGGAGGGAACATGGTCAACGCCACCTGACCGCGAGAACGAGCAGTAAGTGCTCCACGGAAAGGAGGCTAGAGGCGGCAGTCGTAGATCTTATTTTGGGATGTACCCGGTTTAGAGATGATATTGCGTATTGAGCAACGCTCTAAATGAACCCAAAGCCAAGCCAGGCGGAGGCAGGTCTCTAGTAGTAGGGGCTGTCGCGAACCGTTTATGTCTCCTTTGGGGGGAGAAGGGAGAAGTTTCTGAACTTTCTGGGCCCAGAACCGTCCCTTTAGCCTTCACGCATGAAGGTTAATTTCCGTCAGAAATACTGGGGACGAGATGTGGTGTAGCGGCAAGCGGCACATGGTGGTCCTGGTTTGTGCTAACGCTGCCTCTAGTGACATGCAGCTAAAGGTCTAAAAGGGGGCGCCGACAAGAGTTGCCAAGTCGCTTGTATTTTGGTACTCGTGAGTTGCAGATGTCAGTTTCTGCTATGCTCGCTGTTTTTTCCATGGGGGAAATTGGGGGGGGGGGACCAAGGCGCAGGCGGCGGACACGTCAAGCGGCTAGGAATAGGATCATCGATGCGCAGATAGAGTGCGCGCGGGACGATCAAGCGTTGACGGCCCGTGAAGAGGACATGACTCTGGCGGGGCTGGTGAGAATAGAGAGGTTGAGTATCAATAGTACCAGTGTTCTTCAAACACACACGGTATTATTAGGTAAAGCACTCAGGGAAGGATTCAGAGTTTTGCGTGTACATGAACAGCCAGGGAAGAGTGAATCACAAAGCGATGCTGGTGTACTCAGAGTAGTAAAGGCAATATCGACGTCGTTTCGAAACAGCTGCACTGGCAAAGATGGGACGTTGTGAAGCTGCGTTTGTTTGGGACCAGTGTAGACTCCTGCATCAATCGATACTTCAAAGTCTAGGACTGGACAGAGAGACTAAGGCCGCGTATCTACAGTATGTGAGTACGCGGTGCGGATATGTCTCGGTAGGCCTAATCGAAAGTGTATCTGCGATCCGCAATTCCAGAAACTAAGCCCACGAACTCAGACTGGGTCCGCAAGGTCATGACAACTCAACAAGAGTAAGCATATCGAGTGCCTGGGCGCACGCGATGCAAGTGATGTGTCCTCGAGGCTTCAACGTTGCATTAGGCATGGATGTACTCAGGTACGGCGATCCAGCGGTTGCATGCGGTCCAGTCACTGATGTCCAACTGGGGTCGTTTCCTGCACGAGCTATTGTCAGCAGCTGATGTCTGGTCATCGACGGTCCTCGTAGAACTCGTAGTCGTAGTCGGTCTTGGTAGCGATGCGGCAGAGGTACTTCTCCCGGGCCTGTCCTGGCGAGTTGACAGCGGACATGACTCCTGCAAGGGGCATGCAAACCGCCGGCATCGTCAGATGGATCCTGGGGGCATTTGGAGCTCGATGGACGGGATGTCCCCTCCGACTGGCGTGCCGAGGGCCGGTTCTGGTGTTGAAGTGGTACTATAACCCGGCAATAGATGAGGTTTTTTTTTCAACAGCATCCCTTTTGGACGAGACTGGTCTCACAAGGCTCGAAGCGATGGTTTTTCCCCACAATCCAATAACCTTCTCAAAGTGAAAGTGACGCGCCGAGCGGAGCAGGTAACTGTTTTTCTCAACGTCTTCTCATGTGACAGCGCTTGGCTCTGGAGAAGGGCCGAGAGCATCGAGTATTGCGGGGTGGTAGTGCAGTAGCTTTCAATATTCTGCAGAAAAATAGGCAAGTCGCTGGTGAGAAGACAGTCGACCCGGGTGACTATATCTCACCACAAGGTTACAATGAGCAGCATCACGGGTGAGAAACTTCGAAGGGGGCCGATGGTAGCCCAAGCTTACAGAACGCCATGTAGGTGGCGTGGCTTCAGTTGACAGGTCGTACAGAGTCAATGCCCAGGGCCAGCCACTTCAAGGAACCTGACTACCTATTTCATGGGAGACCTCTTTGTGAGCGCTTCGATGCCGTCATAGAAGAGTTCCAGACAGACGGACCGGTCCAAGATTCTGAGTCTAGTCAGCGCAGTAAAATGACATTGTAGGACATGAATGGTGAGAGGGAGATATTCATGGCCAAGAGTCAAGACATAGTCACAAGCGCCTCGCCCATCTGGACCCTCCCCGTCCTCATCATCTCCCGCAGGAACAACTGCCATCCAACCAACGGCCACCAACGCACAACCACAGCCAGTGCCGCTGCGGGATCGGGTCGCAACGCGCCCAGCTCTGTGACGCGAACCCCATCAAACCATTTCTCTTCGAGCCCTTGCTGTGCTCGCTGAAGGCGTCTACCGATGGTGGAGGGTGGACGGGCTTGAAACGGCGCTATGCCCGATCCTGAGCTACCCCGGCCTCTCTATGTCGGCTTCTTTTGGTGACAGTGCTGTTTTTCTGCTGCTTCTTGAACATACCCTTGTCCCTGTTGCGTGTGCTCTTGGAAGTGAAATGATCCTTGCTGCTGCTCATCCGTGGAGGGGCGGCTTTGGTGGGGAAGAGAACACAAAGTGGCCAAGCCAGGGGCGCAAGAGGCGAAAAAAGGGAACGGGGGGACTTCGAAATAGGGAGAACAGCCGCCGGCGTCTTGTCTTGTTCCCCCTCCCCGATATTGGTACGGAATATTACACAGCAGTACTTGGCCCCTTTGTGCACGAGGCATTGGAACAAGACGGGGGAGTAAACTCCAAGAGCCATACAGAATGCATACAGTACTCGGAGATCAAAGACCTCTCTGCAACTATAGGACAAGTTATTCCGTGTTGTCTTTGACCTTGCTTCTTTTCATCTTTGACTGTTCAGTCAGCTGCCCGATTCGGAGTAGAGTTGACTCCCTCTCTCTGACAGACTGGACTGACCTTCGTTCTGTTTCCTCCAGCCACAGCATGGCTCGTAGATGAGCCGTTCGATGACATGTCTACAGTTTCCTTGGGGGCGGGCTGGCTGATCCTCCGCCTTCGCTTACTTTGTTCTCCCTGCACGTGGAGTCTCCTTTCTTTCCCCTGGAATCGACTGCCCAAGTGGTCAGGTTCCTGCGTCCCATCACCAAGGCGAGGCCTCGAGGACCGACAGATCTCTCCCGAAAGATCATTTTCATGCGGGAAACGGAGGCGGTGCAGGGATCATGACAGTCCCTTGGGAAACCAAACCTTGGGCCGTTTACCTATTCCTGCATGCGATTCAATCAACCTCTCACCACCAGAACACCACCAACGGTGGATATACCCAGAACAAGGTCGACAGATCGCCAGGTTGAAGGGGGGCCCGGTGGTCCAACCCGGACTACTGGACTAGGGGCGGCTGTCGCATCGCATTGACTAACCCCCTGAACTGCTCCGGACAGGGCCTTTTCGTCCGAACTACTTGCGTATGCTTCTCACTTCTGTCACTCTCACTCTCTTCCTCACTCTCTCTCTCTCGCCTCGCCTCGCCCGCGCGCACGTCGCTTGACTTACTCTGTCTGCTGCTGGCAATACCTCACAGCGTACCACCCCCCCCATCCTAGCTCTGTTTGAAGCTATATCCCCTCCCAACCAATAGCGCCCCCCTCTGGATCCTTGTTTCATCGCATTTTTGTGCTCTGCCAGGATTACCTTTCCAGCGCGGCAAGTCGGCTGGACGAGGGGTGGTAGTAAAGAAAGGAAAGACTAAGGTTAGCTGTTGTACTTGTTGGCTAGGTTTTTTGTCGAGCTCGGGCGGGCCACGGACGTCCAATATCCCCCCTTCTCACTCAATCATTCAGTTTCCCTTGCCCGGTCATACAACCCTACTGGTCCTGCTTGGCTGCCCAGAAGGCCGAGATCCAGTCGTTGAGTATCCGTACCTTTCTTTGACGGACGGCTCTTGGGGGTTGTGAACCGGGATCCAGGGCCCTGCTTTGCCTCAGACTGGGAGGAGGAGAGGTCCGACTGCCGCCGCCGCCACCATGGCGATAAATCGTCCGGCGAGGCAGGGGACTGCCCAAAAGGTAAGGTCAATATAAGACGATCATGTTGCCGTCAACCTCTTTTACGTTTGTGGTCCCTCCCTTCTCCTGCTGTTGTCTCGACCTCACACCCTCGTCCTCTCATCGACGTTCTTTCTTTTCGTTGCGTGTATCCAGAAGCCAAGAGGTGGGATATTATACCACACTCTGCTGTTTCGATTCGTTCCAAGTCACTCTTTGCACCAAAAACCTGAGCCTCGATCGGCCGTCATCCGCTGTTGTCACTTTTCAACCTTTCTCTGGTGAGTGTTGTACGCCGTTGCTCTTCGATACCGGTCCCGTGGCTTGTCTTCCTCTTCCCTACACCCTCCTGGGCCACCGGCCTATTGTCTCGGCTCTTAATATCAGTTCCTCTTGGCTTCTTGGGTTGGTGGCAACGGTATCTTTCTACAAGAAGTGCCGTGACGTGGGACCTGTCATCTGAGTCCTGGCCAGTCTGGGTCGAACGGGGGCTCGCCGAGTGAGAGAGACCTTGTCTCGTCTGAAGGGGGAACAATAGGACATGATCCAGGCTTGTGATGCACAGCAGCCCTTTTAGTCACTGACAACAAGGCTGTTCGTGGAGAGCGGGACGGTGCGAGTCGATTGTCAGTTAGTCACTGACACTCACGCGCCCTCCATACTTAAGGTGTGGATGGTTCGTGATGTCGATATCGAGGGTCATCAGCTTCTAAGCCCTACCACACTTTTCACATCACCCCAGCCTGGTACAAAGAAAACAAATATTTCACTCTTTCCTTTCTTTACACAACTTCCCTCGAGTAGTCTCGAGCTTCTTCCACATCCCCTCGAAGTTGCGATTTGTTTGGAATTTTCTTCCATCATCATCATCATCAACACCTTCAACACCACTTACTTCAGTCGAGACTGAGAGCTAACTGCCAACCTTCTTCTCAGTCTTCACCTTCCTTACAACCATCCAAACACAAGAGAACCTCAAACAGCTGGCTGTGCTTCCTCGCAATGGGTTTCTCTACGGTCTTTACGGCCGCCGTCCTGGCCTTGCGCCTCTTCTCGGCGGACGTCCTCGCAGCTCCCGCGCCTGCTCCGGCTCCCCAGGCCGCTACTCCTGACGCTGCGGCCGGCTTCTGGGTTGCCTCGATTGAGCGCCGTGGTGTCTCCGCCTTTGGTGACGCCAACTATAAGATCTTCCGCAATGTTAAGGATTTTGGCGCGAAGGGTGATGGCTCTACCGACGACACTGTCGCCATTCAGGCTGGTAAGTAATTTCCTTCTCTTGAAGCAAAAGGAAATAATGTCCTAACTCCAGACCAGCTATGGACGAGGGAAACCGCTGCGGCTTTGGCTGTGACTCCCAGACTACCACTCCCGCTCTCGTCTACTTCCCCGCTGGCACCTACGTTGTCTCCAAGCCGATTGTCATGAAGTACTACACTCACATGGTTGGAGATGCCACTCAGCTTCCCACCATCAAGGCCGCTGCTAGCTTCACCGGTATGGCCGTCATCGATGCCAACCCGTACGACGACCAGGGTAACAACGCCCATACCAACCAGAACAGTAAGTGCTTGCTTGATGTCCCATATCTTTTGAGACGGCCAGTTGCTAATTTTTCCTAGACTTCTGGAAGCTTGTCCGCAACTTCAACATTGACCTGACCGGCATGCCCTTCACCTCCGGTGCTGGCATTCACTGGCAGGTCGCCCAGGCTACCAGTCTCCAGAACATCGTCTTCAACATGCGCACCGATGGTGGCGACGCCAACGTCCAGCAGGGTATCTTCATCGACAACGGCTCTGGAGGTTTCATGACCGACCTGACCTTCAACGGAGGCAAGTACGGTGCCTTCATGGGCTCGCAACAGTTCACTACTCGTAACATGACCTTCAACAACTGCAAGACTGCCGTCTACATGAACTGGAACTGGCTGTGGACCTTCCAGGACCTCAAGATCAACAACTGCGGCGTCGGCATCGACATGTCCAACGGAGGTGCCAGCGCGCAGACCGTCGGCTCCGTTCTCCTGCTCGACAGCGTCATTAGCAACACTCCTGTCGGCATCTTGACTGCCTACAACCCTTCGTCTTCGTCCACCAACGGTAGCTTGATCCTTGACAACGTCGACATGACTTCCAACGTCCCCGCCGCCGTCCAGATCGTCGACACCAAGGCCACCGTGCTCGCCGGTAACCAAAAGATTGGATCCTTCGTCCAGGGCAAGACCTACACTGGCACTGCCGGTCAGGGTAAGGCTGTCCAGGCTGCCCAGGATGCTATTGTCAAGCCCGCTGGTCTTCTCGCTTCCGATGGCAAGGTTGTTACCCGCAGCAAGCCTCAGTACGCCAATGTCCCCGCCAGCTCTTTCCTCAGCGCCAAGGCCAACGGCTGCAAGGGTGACGGTAAGAGTGATGATACTGCTGCCATCCAGGCCCTGTTCAACAAGGCCGGCCCCAACGACATTGTCTACTTTGACCACGGTGCCTACATCATCTCCGACACGATCGAGGTCCCCAAGGACATCAAGATCACCGGCGAGGTCTGGCCTCTTCTCATGGCCAACGGTGCTGCGTTCAAGGACCAGGCCAACCCCAAGGTCATGCTTCGCATCGGTAAGGCCGGCGACGTTGGTACCTTTGAGATGAGCGATATCATCGTCCAGACCCAAGGCCCCCAGGCTGGTGCCATCCTCATGGAGTACAACATTGCTGGCTCTACCCCTGGCGCCGCTGGCCTCTGGGATGTACACTTCCGCATTGGAGGCAGTGCCGGAACCCAGCTTCAGTCCGACAAGTGCGCCAAGAACCCCAACGTCACCACGACCGCCAACCCTGAGTGCATCGGTGCCTACCTTCTCACCCACATGACGGCCCAGTCTTCTGGCTACTTTGAGAACACCTGGTGGTGGGTTGCCGACCACGAGCTCGATCTTCCCGACCGCAAGGCCCAGATCAACATCTACAACGGCCGTGGTGTTCTCTGCGAGGCTACCAAGGGCACCTGGTTCTGGGGTACCGCCTCCGAGCACAGCGTTCTCTACAACTACCAGTTCAACAACGCCTCCAACGTCTACATGGCTCACATCCAGACCGAGACGGCCTACTTCCAGGGTAACCCCGACGCCAAGACGCCCTTCACGGTCAACAACGCCATCCTCGACCCCAACTTTGAGACCTTCTGCACTGGCCAGAGCGACAAGTGCGCCCGTACCTGGGGTGTCCGCGCCATCAACTCCAAGGACATTCTCATCTACGGTGCCGGCCTGTACAGCTTCTTCAACAACTACGACCAGGTCTGCGTTGGTGAGAACAACTGCCAGGACCACATGGTCTCTCTCGAGAACTCGGATGTCAAGTTCTTTGGTCTTAGCACCAAGGCGGCCATCAACATGGTTACGGTCAACGGCAAGGGCGCTGCGCTCGACACCGACAACCGCAACAACTTCTGCGCCACTGTGGCCATGTTCCAGGCTCCCCTCTAGGAGAGGGCCAACATCAAGTGGTACAGTGTCGAGGCGGTTGCTGGATCCCTTTAGAAGAGAGTTACTGTGCCCCGAGAGGAGCGCCGTTATCCGCACGTGGTCGCAACGATCCCGTACGCTCCAAAGTACACGGATGCCTACGTTCCGGGTGAAGCTTTCCCTATTCCCAAGGGAATTACCGACCACCACGTCCGCCACCATGTCCATCACCACAACCACCAGCCTGTTGGCGAGCACGTCCGCGAGCTTCGCTTCTAGGATCGTGGCTGTGTTTACTTTCTTCCAGATGTAGTCGTCCGCCCCAGTGGTGCGTCGCTGCATGTTCTTAACACACCCCTTTTTTATGCTATGGGATTTGGCAGGAGGCATACTTGCATCACGGGAGTTTACGGTTTCTAGAAAACGGGATTTGGCCGTGGATCGTGAGAACACGAGGGTTTTTACGGCGGGATTGACATTCTTGTTTTGCCTTTAGGGCATTTTGATACCATTCAACGAAACAAAGTTTAACCAAGTTATCTCGTTCTTGAAGTAGACTCTGTGACTGTGAATTTGTAAAATTTGATGCTTCTACGAAGCCGACTAATAATCAAAGCGTCATGACCTAGTCATATCTCAGCATCGCGTCTTGCCTCTCTGTTTCCTTTGGTGTCTTTCGAGTTCTCTCGCAATGTGTCCTCACCTTGTATTCCTCACCTTGGCCTCTCGGTGTGAGGCGGCGAGTGACCTTCACCGAGAAGGAAAGGCGATGATTCGCCGGTCGGCGTTTCCCAGTGTCCGACTGCCCGCGTTCCGCCCCCGAGACCCACTGAGGGTACGTACTGCCTTTCTCCGGTAGGTACCGTGGTACCTCGCTTGATGTGGCAGCAACGTCATACTCTGTGCATCGATTTCTCCCAATTCCAAGCTCTGGCGCCATTCCTCCCGCCGATTTAAGAAGACCATCGTCACTCACGATTCAGCCCGTTCTCAGCTTCTTCTGCCCTTTATGCGATAACAAACACTCCGAACTTCCTCTCTCTCGCACCCCAAACCATCACGATGGACACGCCACCAGCAGCAAACCTGCGGTCCAAGACCAGGCGGGCACTTGACGACCTCAACGGTGCAACGGCGTCGCCGCCCTCAACACCCCTCAAGACAACGAGAAACAGCCCCTACCTGCCTACTCCAATCGAAACGATTGTTCTGGCTGCTTTCCCTGTCATACTGTTCTTCGGTACCGTCTTCTCGCTTCTCTCCCCCGATGTTCGCTCGTCGGAATACGACCCCGCAGCCCAGGCCCACGTACAAGACTCCGCGCCGTCGTACTTTGCGCGAAAGTCGAACCTGTTCAACGTCATATTCGTTAAGCGAGGCTGGTTCTGGATCACGGCCGCCTTCTTTGGCTTCATCCTCACGCACCCTGCGACTGCGCAAGCAACCGCGCGCGTACAGGGCACTCTACGATGGGCGCTGGTCACGACTTGGTGGTTCTTCGTCACGCAATGGTTCTTTGGTCCGGCTCTCATTGACCGAGGCTTCCGCTGGACAGGTGGAAAGTGCGAGATTATTGAAGAAAAGGTCGAGATGGGTGAAGGAGATGCCAAGGAAGTCTTCACAGCGGTCGCATGTAAGGCATCTGGCGGACGCTGGCGCGGCGGTCACGACATCTCTGGACACGTCTTCCTCCTGGTTCTTGGTACCGGCTTCTTATTGTCCGAGGTCGGGTGGGTGGTCATGCGCTGGAGAGGCTCAAGAAGAGAAGAACGCAGCGTTGTCATGACGGATGGTGCTACAAAGACCGCAACCGTCGAGGCGCAGGGTTTGAAGGGAGAGCCTGTCCCTGGTGATGCTTTGGGCTTGGGAGGCAAGTTTGCCGCTGCCATTATCGCCCTGAGCTCCTGGATGCTGCTCATGACTGCCATCTACTTCCACACATGGTTTGAAAAGGTACAGTACCGCATTTCTCGCCCTTGTACAACATCGCTAACGTATAACTCAGGTCACCGGTCTTATTACCGCTCTTACCGCGTTGTATGGCGTCTATGTTCTCCCTCGATTCATTCCTGCTATCCGCCAAGTCGTTGGTCTGCCTGGTATATAGGCAAGTCGGCATATCATGTATAAGAAAACCGAAAATAGGCAATACTGCCAAATAATACAAGAAAATACATTCCACTCGAAAATTAATCTGATATTGTTCCCGAGTCGCGGGCCGGTCTATGGATATCTCGACTCGGCGAGTAAATCGTAATGTTCCCAGATCCGACGTGAATCAAACGGTCAGACTACTCTGTGATCTATTCGTAGGCTGCTTTTCTCCTAAATGAATGTGCCGCCGTGATTACTGCTCTTTCGGTGTAGACCTTGGTCGGTGAGATACTCGGTGAAAGAGGTGAGGAAGGTGAATGTGGGGGTCCGAGGTGGGGTTCCTGGGGTGCCCGTAGCTCCCCGTCCCGTCCCTTCCTAAAGTGACCTCATCCTCTTGGTCTTCCTCTTCACTTTATCCTCAACGTTACAGCAACACCACACTTTACTTCAGTTCCTCTGACCCGTACCGGATAGACCAATGTCTCCAATAAAGGCCCCGGTCAATCTGCCGGAGCTTGTCAAAGCGGCATTCAATAAGGCTCGCTCCAATGGCGAACTGACCTACTATGCAACTCAGGTCACAGTGCTCAACGCCAACTCAACCCCAGTGAGTCTGTCTGCATTGCATCACGCATCCCTCGCATGAACTCCAACTGGAACTCGATTAACTCTTCCACGCAGTTTCAACTCCGCTTCTCCCCCGCCTTGGCGAACAAGCCGGTCGCCCAGAAGCCCAAGAAGACCGATGAGCCACGCAAGCCTTTTGATCCTTTTGAGAGTCCCGAGAAGGGCCCGCTGTTCATCGCCGAAATTCCATCGTCGTCGGGCCACAACTTGGTGCTGAACAAGTTCGCCATTGTTCCTGAGCACTTCATTCTAGCCACCAAGGAGTTTAAGCAACAGACCGATCTCCTTGAGCGCGACGACTTGGCAGCAACGTACTCTTGCATAGAGGCTTACAGACAGTACGGCGAACAACATCAGGGGCATAACAGCGAGCTATATGCCTTCTTCAACAGCGGCTCGCACTCGGGTGCAAGCCAGCCTCATCGGCACATTCAGCTGCTTCCGGTGGCGCGGATGATGGACGGTTTACCCGACGGCGCACGATGGGATGTGCTAGCGAAACAGCTTGGCCCGCAGCACGTCTCCGGGCTGCCGTTTTTAACCTTTGCGGAGACGATCCATCGAGGCATGACCCCGGATGAGCTTCACGGCATCTATCTATCACTTTTCAAGTTGGCGGTTGATGCAGTGGAATCTCACGTCGGCGCTGAGAACGACTCTGGGAATGGCGGCGCGCGCATCAGCTATAACCTTGCCATGACGAGCGACCGGCTGGCGGTACTGCCACGACTTGCCGAGGGCGCGACCATCTTCAAAGACGGTACGGCCGTAGGAAACCTCGCTCTCAACGGCACCGTCTTGGCGGGAACGGCTTTGGTCAAAAACGAGGCCGAATGGGATGCGCTAAGGTCAGGAGGCGACGGTGATGGCGTCCAATTACTCGAAGTTTTATCGAAAATCGGCGTTCCCAAGGATGGCGG
Source organism: Colletotrichum scovillei (assembly GCF_011075155.1). Lineage (NCBI taxonomy): Eukaryota > Fungi > Ascomycota > Sordariomycetes > Glomerellales > Glomerellaceae > Colletotrichum > Colletotrichum scovillei. Next base: position 204,707 of record NW_023336261.1, read on the forward strand.
CGGAAGCCACACAAAAAAGCTGTGAAGGCACCATATACATCATGCACGTCCATGGAGAAAGGGAGGAGGGGGCAAACACACATTGCAGATGCGATGCAAGCAAACATTGGCCCAGCGGCAAGACTCTAACTAATAGAAAGCAAACATGATAAGTCAGCCGCATCCCACTCGATACCGAGATCTCCATACGAATACAACCACCGATGGTCTACCATCAATCGACATGTCACTTGTCAAAAATTACTAATCCGCTGTCCACATCACATCGTTGCCCCAAGCATCAAAGCCGATCGCATCGCCCCGTGCCTTCTCGGTCTATACCCACACACTCAATGCAATCGAATTCATCACTCCATCGCGTCGTATACACCCATCTGGTGCCCCGAAGCACCCATCACGAGCTCGTCCCATTTCTTGCGACAAGTGGCGTTGCCAAAGAGATAGGAGCCACCGTTCCTCTGGATGTATTCGGCGACTTGCTTCCAGGGGATCTTGATGGAAGCGGGATCGCTACCCTTGGCAAACTTGCGGACGGCTCTCTGGAGCAGATGAACCTGCGAGTTGTAAGTCAGCTGGCGCCAAGAAATAGAAATCACAAGGAAGAATGGCAAGCAATAACTCACGTCCTTATCCGTCCACTCAGGCTTCCGAACCCGTGCTTCCTTGCTCTTGGTTAGAGTGCGATAACGTCCACGAAGAGTCGACTCAGCCTCGCTGAAGTTTCCTTTGACCCGGATCTCGCGGTACGTCAGGCCCTCTTGCTTGGCCTTCAGCAGGTATTCGTCCTTGGCTGAACGCTCTGCGAGGTCAAGCGTAGAAGGCTGGGCCGGACACGGCTTGGGCTGCTTTGGCCGGAGCTCAGTCTTGTGCGTAGAAGGGACAGGCTTGCGAACCGGAGATGCTCTGCGACGTGATGAAGTGGAACTGCTATCACCGGCTCGCGATGAGCGTGGCTTCTCGGGGAGCTCTTTTCTGGGTCTGGACATCATGATCTGTTGGGTGGGCGGCTCATCTTTGACCCCCCTAAAGCTACCATGGCTGCTCATTGCCGCCTGTTGGCTCTCCACCTGTTGCTGATGCTCGACGAGCTGCTCCTGTGGAGTAGGGAAGAAGAGGATGGAGTTTGGCTCGGAGAAAGGGGGCGGTGATTGGGGAGCTGCCTTGATGCCGTTGAAGTCCTCAGGTACCATGGATGAAGAGGCGAAGGGTGAGTTGGCATACTCGAACTGGTCTGAAGGGCTGGTGATGATGGTGCTGCCGTCTGCCGAATTGAAGGAAGAGGAGTCGAGCAAGGTGGGAGGGGCACCCGCAGAAGAGAAGCTGCCAAAACTAGTGCCCGGGTCCGATGCCGTGAAGACAGGAGAGGAGGTGGACATGCCATGACATAAGGTGTTGGAAGCCGACAATGGAAGACCATCAATAGGCGAGATATCGTATTGGTACGGCATCGGGGCGAACATGGACTGGACATCAGTCGTGTCGGCCACCCCAAAGGGCTGCCACGTTTGACTTTGATCCATGACTTGTCTTCTGCCATTCAAAGAACCATCAAGCCGTTGCATTCTGGCAAAGAAGATGCCATGATCAGGGTCAGCGTACGGGCTGCCCGCGGTGCCAGCTAGGTATCTGTTCCGAAGCTGTTGAGCCTAAGGCAAGAGGATGAAAGTCAGCAATATTCTTGATCACATCTCACATGATGATGATTATGATGATGATGATGTTGATGAGTGTTGATTGTTGAGCGAACGGAAGAAAAGGGGAAGGAAGATAATTCAACAGCCAACGCACCTCGAAACTGTCTTGGATACCGTCTGGAATGACGCCCAAAGACCAATCCTCACTCGTCATGGCGCCCGGTTGCTGGGTGGATCTGAAGGTGAAAGGATTCTTGTGATTGTTGCGTGCGAACAGCTTCCTCTGGCGTCGGATGTTGGAGCGTTGCTGTGCCCTGACTTTCATCTCCTGCTCAAAGGCAAAGATGTCCGAGCTATGGAAGCCCCAAGGGGCAGCGACCTTAAACATCTTGAACGAAAGGGACTGCTCGTCAGACAGACGGACCGTCGGGTTGGGTGAGGAAGCGAAGCTGAAAGGAAGCCGAACGTCTCACCGCTCCTTCTGCTGGAAGTTCTATCAATGTCTTCTGTGCGAGTTCGGGTTTCCAACTCGCATTCAACGATGTCGTCTTCCGGATGTGCGTTGAAGGAAGGATAGGGTTGTGGGTGATTGTGTTCGGCGGTCAGTGAAGAACTTTAGAGCGGTTGATGCAAGATGCAAGTGTGGGATCCCGTTGGCTGTTTCCACGTATGTCTACGAGAGCAGTATATGGCGTTCAGGAGAAAAGCGGTATGGGGGGTGATCGGCGGATACCAGCGGGAGCGGTGGCGAGATGAACCAGTTCTCTCTCGTGGCTGGCCGTCAGGGGTGAAGACGTTTTTGCTCTTTGATGCCGATGGCCAATGAGCAGACTGTTGCAACTGTCCAGTCACTCGTGGCAGATGTCAAGGGCAGAAGAGGGAGGAGGATGCTCGAGCACAGGAGTCAGGAAATAAGGATGAAGGCTTGTAAAGCAATAAACATTAACGGCCACGAGGCGAGGTGTATTCGACGAACAGGAAACAGCCAATGTGACGAGGACTGATTGTTGGGATAAGAATGATGAAAGAAGAGTGATTGACTATAGACAACGGCTCATGCCATCGTCGGTTTGACGGGAGGAAGGTCTCTTCAAGTACAAAGTCGAATTTCGGCTGCTCCTCCCGCAGATACAGGGTTTGGTTTCATTCGAGAGATGTTACGGGATGTTGAAAGTGCTTCTCGACTACTGATGGTCCTGTTCCCTCTCGAGTATCTCACCCAGAAGAGCCTCATACATGAGGTCCCCTTTGCCTTTTGGGTATCGTGCGTATCCGAAGCCGCTTTATTTGTCCGGGCCGGCTTCTGAGCCGTCCCCGTCAACACTGATGATCATACAGCCACGGGCGTCCCATCTAGGTATGGAACGTCAAGAGCACCCTCCTTCATTCTACTAAGCCCCGTTCAAATCTGTCAGAATTCAGCCTCTTTCGAAGTGTCCCCCACCAAACTGCAGGGTATCATCGTACTTCTCGGGCGGTGCCTACGGCCCGGGTACATCTTCGGCGCGTAGATGGCAGGATGGGTTGTATTTATGCGTGAGCTCAGGGATCAGGACAGCCCGTGTGCTCATCTGCAGACGGATGGCTTGGATTACACCCACTAGGGCTCGATCGCGCATCGCCATGTTGCGAAGTTCCACTTTCATCGTCAACGATTTGGAACCACCTTTGCTCTCGGGTACCGACTTGCGCATCAACACTCATACCCTGGCTTGTATCCCAGTAGGATCGCCCCCCGTGGAAAACGCCACGATTCCAGGTGCTTTCCCACGGCCGGGGGGTAGGTACCATTTCGGCGAGTGTTTACCTGGACAAGGGTAGTCACGGGATTCTGGATCGAGCGGAAGATCACGGATTTACTGCCATTCAGGGTGGCGTTTTGGCCGGCTGTAGGCGTTTGACTATTGCAGCAGCCTGTTGTCTGTCGACGATCGTATGTGGTTGGCAGACCGGGACCCTTGCTTCTCGATGCCGGCGTACTGATCCCGGCTCTTTGGGCCCTGGTTCGGGAGGTAACCGGGCTCATGCAGGAAGACTCTGCGCCTGTCCCTCCTTAACGAGGTGAGCTTCGACGGATGGAGGACCACGTCAAGGTCTGGAGCTGGATCTGGTTCGATCTGGGCTACACAGAGAATCAAAGCACTGATATATTCATGGCATGTGTATTTCTACCAAGGTATGCGGCTGTAAGGTCTGGACGGTGCATGCCGTGATCTAGATCCTCGGCTGTGGAGAGTGGGGGTTGCGGAAGAACACCTCGTAACCTGGCTTGCCACGTCACTCTGGATGATTTCCCTATTCGACTCTTACGAGATGAAAGCGGACGGAGACCAGACAGCGAGAAGAAACACGGTCAACAATGGGGGCAACATTATGACATGAGAGAAGAGCGGCACAGCAAGATGTCCACGTGGGAGATATCGAAAGCGGCATTGCCAACTCGACTCTTCTCGGACTCAGAGACCTCGTGGTAATCGGCCCATGACCCTCCCTTCCCCGGTGCCATGACAGGGCTGATATGGCAGTCAGTGGTTCCTTTCTCAGCATGCTGCATACCGGCAATATGGTACTGGCCCGGAACCACGTCTGGTCATCCAGCTATCCCCACTCAGCTTGGACCAAATCTGTCTGGAAGGAAGCGTGCAGGAGAGGCTTGCAGGACTCAGGATGCGCGGGGCTTCAAGTGCTGGATAGATCTGTCGTTGAGTGGTGTCCATGCATGTCATCCTGGATTCATGCAGGTGTGTAGGTAAGCAAAACACCCTCTATCGAAACGGCCGAAGCGTATGTTAAACGGGAAAAGACCCCATTTCTAGATGAGGGGTAAGTGACAACTCACTGAATCAGGATGGAAGTTCGACTCCTGGAATCCAATCGAGATGGCGCTCATTTTGCGGTTTGATATGTTGAGTCGGGAGCTAAACCAAACAACAACAATGATATTGACCCTGCGTAAGTATTGAGAAAACAGGACCCGTTACCATTGCGACAGTGTTGCGCGGCGAAAATTGGGCACCAGTCTGCTTGTGTCTATATGCAGAAAAGAATATCTTAGTTCTTACTGGAGACATTCAAAATGAATCGCAATGAAGGTTATCGGTGAGCAGGCGGGAACCTCTCCATCTTTCTTCGTGGAGGTGTTCATGTACAGCTCACCGGTCGTGAGTCTACGCTCTGCAGAATATATGAGCTGTCATGCATGCGGGTTCTTGAACTCGCACGTATGCTTGCATTAAGTAGTCTACACAGCCTACATATCCATGCATGGCCAGCATCTCATGAAATGGAGAAGAAGAAGAAATGACGACTTGCATGCCTTACGGACGCACCGTTGGTCCCCTGTTCTCGCACGTCTCCTCAAGCTTTGAATTTCTGCCCGTCTTCAAACGCTGTTCTCTCTCATGGGCCAGCAAACCGGACTGTCTGCCCGGCTGTCAGTAGTGACATTCTGCAAAACATGTTCTGGTGGCGTACGCTGCAGTCTGCATACACTGCGTGACTGACAAGGGTGACGATTGACTTGGGTGTTGGACATGTTGCTGCGGGACGTCCCAGCCCGGGCGCACTAATCTCAACTGAGGAAGACGATAAGAAAGGGGAACGGCTGGAGCCAAGATCTGCGTGACACTTGTTCGCACCATACTCGCAGGAACGGCTGGTCTTCCAACCTGGTGAGAGATGGCCCGCCCAGAAAGAAACCTCCGCCGCATGGTTTTTGAGACCTGTCATAAGTCGGGACCCGTTGGGACGAGGTCGTACTCACGGGTTGACGCAGAAAATCCCAGGGATCATGTCTCGACATTCCAATGACCCAGGGGACGTCTACAGATGTGCTCGTAGGAAAGATTAGACACTGATGGTTGGCGGGAAGCTACCGTTCCAGTGAGCTGGGCGAGGGACGAAATCCTCCTATAGTAAAATTTACTAATTAATGTGCAGAAGATTTCGTCAACTCAGACGGTTTCGATCCAAATCGAGATTAGATCATTGCCGTCTCCAATGCAGATGAGGGAAACCGACTGGAATTGCGGACTCTTCGGGATCATGCAGAGGGGGGGAAAGGGCCATGTCTGCCGGTGTCGGATGACTTGAGCCTGTCTCCCCTAGCGAGATACGCCTACCGAGCTAGATCAACTCCCATGGCAAGGGAAACCAAACGGGATGTTGTCAAGTAAGTATTGGTTGAAGTTAATCAAAAAGCAAAACTTCGAATCAGTAGCAGTGGATCATCGTTCAACGTCCAACGCCGCAAACGTCTGGACGGAGTCGCTTCCTGTTTTCCCACGTTTCTTTTCTTCTGGTAACCTTCGGATCGATCCGAAAGAAAGATTGTCTCGTGTGTTTCTGTTCGACTGATGGCATTGCATCACCGGCTTGAAATTTCCACCTCTCGCGATGCTGATCTCAGTTTGATGTTCATGGAAAGATCTAGGTTTAGTGATGTCTACTTTTGTGACTAGCTCTCTTGAGAGAGTGTCACTCTTCGAAGCGACTCGGTCAAAGACAAGTTTTGCAGAACGTTTGGATCCGGTGGTAACTGAGCTTTCCACCGCGGCCGGCGGTGACAGATACCCCTATTCAGCCCGGTCGAGGCCCGTTTGGTAGGTACACAATGGAGGCTACAAACACCACCCTGACGAAACGTCGAACACAAATTTCACAGTGAAAATATTTCTTTCACAAATCAGATGACAGACGTCTGGATGCTTCGAGACGTTTCATCTCCTCTTCTTTAATTTCACATACATGGAAATTCACTCGAAGAAAAGCTGAGGCTGTTCGTGAAATCGCCTTATGTCTAAGTATGTTGTATTGTATACTGAACTTTCAGAGTTACTATTTACACCGCGATTCCAGGTCATCATTGTTTACAAAGGACAAAGGTAATTGAAGACTTCTAAATTTCTTCACTGTACATGTACATCTTGGTTTTCTCCGACCATCGCAGGGACGTTGATCTTCTTGAAAGTATTCGTAGCCTTCTGAGCGGTGGCAATTGTCTTACTAAAACCATTATCGGGGCTTTCAAGAGTGATGACGGCATCTAAATACTTTTATGAAGCAATAGTAAGACTGCAGTTGGCGTTGCACTCGGTTCCGGTCCCATAGCCTCTCATAAAGGGGCCAGACTTGTGCTCAAACGAGCTGGGCTTTGTACCGGTGTCGGCATCGGTGACAGCCTGGCGCCATGTACCGTTATACAAGAGGGGTTCATATTAGAGCTTGGCTTTCTGACTGCCCGATACGGCAGAAGCGTCGCCGCTGAGTTGCCCAAAGGATCCGAAAAGTGAGGCCTGGACACACGACTTGCCCTTTTTGGCGCCACACCAAGAGTTGTCCGGCCAAGATTCGAAGGTCGTTAGACGAGATCGCCTGTCCCATTCACCTGGTCACATGGCCAGCACTCCGTTTTGTGTGGGAAGTGCTGTGCCCGGGATAATTGTTGTCACGGCTTTGATGATGGTTGAAGTTGTTGGGCCAAGTGATATGGAGCTGCCCGAAGCATCGACTGCGACCGAAGTGTCAACGATTGCCGCGAGTATCGCTGCCTTGAAAGTTCCAGAGATCATCTTGCGTACCTTTGGTTTGAAGTTTGATGAGAATCGAGAATGGTGGGCTTGATCGACCGAGGTGTCACTTTTATCATGTCTCAGAAAAAATAGCATGTATTTATGTAGTTTTGCACACTGGAGCGAATGAGCGAAATCACATCCTCACACTTTCTCGTATTCCATTTAATCAACTCCATCGTATATGCGGTAGTATTCGCCTGGCCTATGAAATGCTCTGCATCGCGGATTCTTGTAGGAGACAATTCTCCACGACGGAGACACGTGCTCAGTGCAGTTCGAGGTTGGATTCGACTTGCTCAACTCTTTCGTGTCCACCAATGAGAGTAGTCCAATTATCCAGGTTAACCCTACCAAAGGTCCTTGCCAGCGTCACAACTGGCCGCATTTCTACCAAAGCTTGCCGACTTGATCTTAGTGTCATCTGAAGTATATTAAGCCATTTCCCTTTGGGGGAAGCCCCTGCCTTTTTGGACTAAAGACCAATCGTCCCAGTGTAAGCGGAACCAATCGTCCATACATGTACGCAACTCAGTGCATGGGCATATCGCTCTTGGGATCACGAGGCTTCTACTCGGGGAAAGACTAAACAAGCAACTCAAGTGCCGGCTTAGCCGCCTCTTCATCCGCACGAAGACTCGCAGTAACGCTAGGCCATGATAAGTTGAGTGAAACGACAACCCATGGCGGGGAACCTGATGGCCATTGCATCTTTCCACTTGAGGCAAGCCTCGGAATATGTGAATGAGGTGATCCTGGTCGCGAAAGACGACGCCTCGGTTTCAAGTTCGGCGATTTCGGTCTCGTTCTCCGTGAGAGCTTCTTGGATTCTGCTTGGTCTCGATGCGACCTAATGCATGCCTGGCTGTAGGCGGGCCGTGGAATACAGCGGCACTTGGATGTCTCAGCAACTTGAGAAGATCGTGAGCTAAACGAACCCTATCCGAGTCTGATGCGAAGAACCACTGTTTATGCCGTGAAATGGGTGTAACTGTAAGTGCATCTCCAGCCCCAGAACAGGATACTACGTGCGCATGTGCTCCTTGGACCATCTTCTTGATCAATTCAAAAACCGTCGCAGGGACAGGCGCCAAGATGATTGAAGTCCACTTGTCAAACTGCTACGGTAGTTCAGGCTTCTTAGAAGAGAGATAGTACCAGATTATGTCACGTAAGATCAAGACCGCGGATTACGAAGTACCTTACCAGAAGACTCTTTACCACGTACTTTGCCAAGTCTCACGAGCCTCGGCATGATTCTCGATGAAGTATCCGTAATCATCGCGGATGAGTGTCAGGAGTAGCTTCCAAAAGCCCGCAGTTACACGTCTCTCCCTTCAGGATTCTGCAGTCACAGAGTTGCTCTTAATGGCACTTATGAAGTCAATCAATCGCCAAAAAACCAGGACAAAGTGTTGTCCGAATGGAAGGTCTTGAGACATGTCTGAATCAATGCCGCTCATGTTGACGTACAACCCCTCAATTTTGAAGCGCGACTTCGCATTGCTGTCTGTAGCATGTTCCATGACACACGGCAGATGGAGCAGCTCTCATGAGACCGATGCACATTTGCAGTCAGGATAGGCTGACCAAAGTATCGGCAATCTTCCTGGAACATCCTACTTGAAGAGACGTACAATCAAATACTAAATTATTTCCAAATCCCAGTGTCGTGGTCCATCCCACGATCGACCAAGGCATCACATTAAGGTGAATGTATGCACCGATGTCAGCGCATGCGATGAAGCTTGCCTGCACGTGAGCGATAATACACAGAAACTAGGCATCGTTACTAATACCATGCTGATTGTCTTGGTGCCGAACGATCATTATTGCCGGAAAGTACTCCGTAAACCTCGAGCGCCAACGCGTAGGGCCCCAGGATAATGCGACCCAACCAAACCCTTTGAACGGTCCGTCATGATTCTCAATCTGGGGTCGTAAGGCTGTCCTTGTTGCCTATTGCTAAATCTTCTTGATCACAATACTATAGATTACCCGTTCTCTGTCCGACGACTTCAGGGTTTGCGGAAGGGGGGAGCAGAGTTTCTAAGTGGCTGTTCGTACAATGTGGTGTGACGGCGCCAAAACGCTTTGTTTCTAGAGTTCAGAAGAAGGTTTAGATTTGTTTAGTGAAACAAAAACGTTAAAAAAGGCCCGCGGCGCGAATTGGCCAGCGAAACTTCAGCAAGCGGACATCGAAACGCTCCTGAAAGTGTAAAACTTCTTGAAAGTCCGAAAGATCTTGTTCCTCTTGTTCCTGTTGGCTACAACTTGCACAGATTGCATCGAACAAGCGACAGGGTTCCAACCAACCTCGCTCCCGCAACCCGGGAATGAAGCTGTCTTGCCCCGAAGGATCAGCCCCAGCATTGCACAGAGCAGGTGGATGGTGTAACTCTTTCAACTTATGTGCCGCACTCCCACGACTCTTCCGATTATGGTGCCGAAGTCCCGACTTGCGAGCACCGATAGCAAAGAAATCCCAAGATAAGCTACCGTCGCAAAAGCATAAGCGGCATAGTTCAGACATTGGTGACGACTTAATGGGAAACGGTGATCTTGGCATTCTGTCAACGGTATACCCGATCGAAGCCACGCCCACCTGCTGGTCCTGGTTCATCGCATCACGATAATTCTGCATGGTCCTAGTGGGCGTTTAGATAAGATGGCGGTGGAACCTCTGCTTGTTTGACGTTCCATTGCATCTCCAAAGTCCCAAAAACCCTGGAGCCCATGATAAAAAATGTTCAGCTAGACATCCACCCTCGTCAAGCAATATCGGCCATCGCCAATTCTCGTCAATCGGCCCCCATCTCAGTCGTCAGCAAATTCGATAGTACAGCTCCTTGCTGACATACTCCACACGTCAACTCCGCAATGCACAGGGTACGATGACCCTTGTGAGCCACTCCCAGCACCAGCAATTGCCACTATCCGGATTGGTATCTCCATATTCCTACCCACAGGCTGAACCGACATCCAGGCATGTGGTTCATAGGGGATGTGATCCAGGTCTGCAGCCGTTTGACGTTCACCTGCATCAACCGAGCTGTTCTGTGAGTGCGGAGCTGCCGCCGTACCCTGTTGCCGTGGTATGATCCCTCGATCCATGTACTTCGCAGGGACTAATCCATTCCAGCCAATACATCACGAAATTTCAACAACATTGCTTACAGTTGTACCATCGACAATCGATGGTCCAACTTCTTCTTGGGGCCCAGTTCCTATTCATGACGAACCGGCTCAAGATGATTGGTCTTTTCTGCACCAACACCCACACAGAGACCGATCGGGACCCTTTCCCGTGATGGCGCATAGTTCTCGGTGCAGCCAACAGAGGTTGGGCAGAACCCAGACCTGCCCATTTAGCCTGACGAAATCAAATCGGGAAATGCCTCATACTATTCCTCGCTGTTTGCAGAGTGTACACAAGAGTGGAAACGGTAATGCCGTGCCCCCATTCTGGAGAAGAGATACGACATTGTGACTGATACATAAATAGCTGTACTGCCGGCCGTTGGGAAATTCAGTTTCAAGCGATCAAGCGCAAAGGTAGAAGCAACTCCAGAGATTGTCTTCATCATGACGTGGTTCGCTGCATTCTCGATGCCCGGCGCCCTAGACGATCTTATCGTCAAGGCGGTTTATCTAGGACTCTTCTACCTTATCGTCAAGTACACCTACCGGATGTTTTTGTCTCCTATCGCCAGTTTTCCCGGGCCGAGGATTGCTGGTATCACCAAACTTTACGAAGCTTATCACGTTCTGCTAAAGAACGACTGGCTGGAGAATCTTGTCACACTCCACGAGAAATATGGTAATTTGTGCACCTGTTGCTCGCTTTGTGGAGTTGACATTAACTAAAATTGTCACTACAGGACCGGTTGTTCGCATTGGGCCTAACGAGCTGCACTTTGTCGACAACAAGTTCAACCTCGACCACCACCGGCGGCCCGACCTCTTCAAGTGCAATAATTACTATGGTCTTCTCAACAAACTCCTTGGCGGATTGGCCAGCCCTACGAAGCATGCGCAGAGGGCTGCAGTCATGCGGCCAATATTCTCTGGCCAGACTTTGGCCGAATACTCCAAGACGTTGGATAAGCACATAGAGTCACTTCACTCGCGCCTTGCTGATGCTGCTTCGGATAAGGGAGTTATTAACTTGACGCATTACCTTTGGGCTTACACCAACGATGTCATGATCTCGTATCTCACCGAGGAAAACTATGGATTTCAGAAGGTCTACGATTTGCAAGCCACTCACGATGCGACACGAGCCTTCAGCGCCATCGACCTCGCCACCGTGCTGAGGTGTATGCCACCGGTCAAGATTATGTTTGATTACGTTCCAGCTCTTCGATCATTTTCACCCTTGGGGTGGCTTGATAACGTAAGCTCATTGAATCGACTATCCCCGAATACTACATCAAACATGCTAACCTCTTTGCAATTAGTTGATTAGTTCTCACGTCAGACCTATGGTTAAGTCTTGGGACGACGAGAATAGTCATCAAAGTGTGTTGGCTCGAATCTTCAACGAGATAGGGAACGAGACACAGACTGTGCACGAGTCATCACAAGCTATTTTTATTGGAAATGAGTCTCTTCTCAGCAACTTGACTTTTGTCCTTCATCATCTTATCCAAAATCCGGAATGCATCAAGAAAATTCGATCCGAGCTGGATACTTTGGATATTGGGACATACGGACACCGAATCTGGAGGGACCCAAAGACCGCTCAACTCAGGTATCTGGTAAGTGGCTTGTTGATGTTGACCTACACCAGATCGGCGTTGGCGCTGACCCCCTCAGGATGCTGTATGCAGAGAGTCGTCCCGCTTGAGCTCACCCAGTTGGCATCGACAACCACGACAGAGTGACACTCCGGTGGAGTACCAAGGAGCCATAATACCCCCAATGGTAAGAGGATGTTAGCTACTTTCACTCTGACTGTATCTGACACGTTGTAGACGAGTATGAGCTTCACCTTACACTTGCTCGAGCGCGATGCCACCCTCTTTCCAGACCCGAATACTTTCAAGCCTGAAAGATGGCTCGGTTTCAACCAAGAGTCGAAGACAACCAAGGGACATTCAGTTTCATTTGGTACTGGTACAAGAACATGCTTAGGGCAACAGTAGGTTTAGTCCGACCGTCTCAAGAGTTTACCCCCTACTAACACACATGCTTCACAAGTATTGCTCACAGAGTCTTACGCAAAACAGTCGCTTTTCTCATCTACAACTTCAACATTTCATTGTGGAACGAGAAGGCGGATAGGGCAGACGGATTTCGGTATTTAAACACATACCCAAAGAAAGGTCACGAAGGCTACATGAAGGTCCAGATGGCTCCGCGCTTCGGATCGATTGCATAGCGACCCAGCGACTGTTTCCTTCATTTGAGAAATACCCCAAGATTCCCAGATCATCACGTTTTCCTTCACTGCTATTTCACTTCAACTGAGTTAGTCACCTCAGAATGCTTTTAGAACGAGGCTGCGGTGCAGAGCAAGAGATAGTATTGAATGATACCCAACAATAATGAGAACTACTTCATCCAACCTTGACATTACAAACATAAACAGAAACACCCACAAGCTACAAAGACAATGAGGGCTCGAGATGCGCGAAAGGACCGGGCCTAACCCGCGATTGTGTTCGGTGGAAGAGGCTGGTTCGCGGCCACGAAGGGTAGGGGCGGCCACTCGCCCGGGTCAAAAGTATCCTCAAACTTGTGAACCCCTGACTGTACCACAAGTCCATGACGTTGTTCGTCTGTCTCCGCGGCAAAGGACCTTGGTAATCCTGAAGGGAGAAACACCACTGCGGAGCAGTTTGGTGGCACTTCTAGCCTCATGTTGAATTTCGTCCCTTCCAGCACCCATTCACAAGCCACTTTTCCATAAGGGCCGTCGAAAGTGACAGTAGTGTTCGTCAAGTTCCCACCCGGAACAGGCTCCACACGAATCACTCTCCAGCCCGGCTCTTGGGGTGAGATGCCACCGACGGATCCGTGAAGCCAGTCTGCTACTGCGCCAAGGGCGTAATGATTGAAGCTGGTCATCTGTCCTGGGTTGATTCGTCCGTCTGGGAGCATGCTGTCCCATCGCTCCCATATCGTTGTTGCCCCCTTGGATACGACAGGGTACAGCCAGCTAGGACAAGTTGTCTCTAGAAGCATACGATATGCCAGTTGCGGGCGTCCGATCTTAGTGAGCGCATGCGATATCACTGGTGTACCCGCAAAGCCCGTACTGATGTGGAAGCGCGCAGTCCGTACCAGCTTCTCGAGAGCCTTTGCCGCAGTCTGGCGTTGGAATGTGTCGTTGGGATACAGGCCAAACTGAAATGCAAGGGACAGCCCAGTCTGAGAACTCGACATCAGGTTACCTTCGAGCGTAATGTAACGCCTCTGGAATAGTTGTTTCAGCCTTTCGCCATCACTGGCATACTTGACAGCCAAATCAAGCTTTCCGATCGCCGCACAGAGGCGCGAGAAGACCATGGTCGTGTGCACCAGGTAAGCATTCGCGACAAGGATGCTGTCAGTACGACCGTTTCCAGGATCATCGGGAGGTGCACTTGGATCAAGCCAGTCGGCGAGCTGCCACTTTTCCGGGTTCCAAAGACCGTCGGAAGCTCGATCAACTCCTTCGTCAAGCCACGCTTGCATGCTGACAAATTGCCTCTCAAGTAGTCCCTTGTCAGAGCTGTATTGATATAACACGTCTGGCGCCAGAACAGTCACGTCGTCCCATACAGCCTGAGCGATGTGTGGCCAGTTAGGAGAGATGGCCAGAGGAACAACCAAAGGAGGAATGCCTCCTTTGCCTTCTTCCAGTTGTTCAGCCGCCACATCCTCAAGCCAGTTGCCTAGAATTCCCAACGTATCGTATAGGAATGTTGCCGTAGGACAAAATACCTGCAAATCTCCGGTCCATCCGAGTCTTTCGTCACGTTGAGGACAGTCCGTTGGAATCGACAGGAAGTTACCCCGCATAGACCAGACCACGTTCTTGTGAAGTTGGTTGACGTAAGGGTTCGAACATTCAAAGAAACCTCTGCGCCTCATATCCGTGTGCATCACGAGAGCTTGGATATCGTCTTCGGATGGGCCACTGCCAGGCCAACCATCGACTTGGACATATCTGAACCCGTGGAAGGTGAACTTTGGCGACCAGTCGAGAAGAGGCTGCCCTGATCCAATGATAGTATCGCAACACTTCGCATCTCTCAAAGGTCTGGTGCCTAGTTCGTCGTTTTCCATCACTTCGGCGTGGCGGAAAGTGATCTCTGCTCCCTTCTGGGGGTGGACTGACTTGACGAAGAGCTTACCGACAAGATTCTGGCCAAAGTCCAGAATCGTCTTTCCAGTCTTGCTCTGAAAGACCTTGATACAAGGCTTCGTCTCAATGACTCGTACTGGCGGTGCGTCTGGTGCTACCATTGTGGCTTGAGGCCATGGTAGAGGTCTTGTGGCTGATGTCGTCTGAGTCACTTCCGGAGACTTCCAATCCCCCTCCTCTTCCCGCATATCGTATACCTCTCCATCGTAAATCTCACTTCTGACAAGCGCGCTCGGAGCACAAGACCAAGATTCATCTGACAGAAGGCTCCATGGCGTACCAGATCCTCGTTCAACTTCAAGTTGCGCGAACAGTCCGATAGTGTCGCCGTACCGAAATCGAATGCCGCCCTTGAATCCGAGGCGTCCGGCGTACCACCCCTCCGCAACCTCGACGCAGATCGTATTCTTGGCCCCTGTGATCAAGAGCTGTCGCACGTCGAGGATTCGATAGACGAGACGATGCTTGTAGCTAGTCCATCCCGGAGCCATGCATTCGTCCGTGACTGGCTTCCCGTTGATCCAGGCTTCGAAGACACCCAAGGATGTGATGTACAATCGAGCTGAAGCGGATCTGAGATCGAGCTCCTGAGGTAAGATGAACTCCTTACGGAAGCGAATAGGTCTCAAAGGGCCATGAGGTCCAATCTGCTGTGCCGCGGTGATGAAGTTGGCTCTGAAGTCGTCTTTCTTCAGCAACGCAGCTTCCACAGTTGCTGGTTCAGACCACGCGCTTGGCTCTCCTTTGGCGTAGGACTCTTCGACCAGGCTCTTTCCACACACCCGCACTCGTACTATCGCAGCTTCGCGGGAAGATAGGTCTCTTGCTGGCCATGGTACAAGCACAGACTGGTCGCTGACCTCGGTGAAGCTCCGGGGCTTCTCGTCAGAAGCGAATTTGATCTCGATCTCGTAAGAAGTCTGGACCCAGCCAGCGATGGTCTCGTCGTTGCTTTCGAATCTCCATGAGATTTTTGGCCTTGGTGTTGCTACACCAAGGCCACTGTGGTGGTGGTCAAAGACAGGCTTCGTGATTACTGGGCAAGACATGGTTTGTTGTGTGCAGCTAGGTAGGTAGTGCTGGTATACATTGACCCATGCATCTTGGTGAATCTGGACTTCGAAAGGTGAAATAGACTGAATAAAACCATTGCGGTCTAATGGCCCCCGTGCTTGGCAGGTTCCGGCGCAAAGAGGCACCGATTCGGTCTCGATTTGGCACGAGGTCATGATCATCGCCGCGCGGTAAACTGCCGGTATCCCAGGGGCTGGAATGTACGTATCGGCATCGGCAGCGGTTCCGACGCAGCCAAGTCTTTCATCGACCACTCACGAGACGTTCATGATGTGGGATTTCGAGGCTTATGCGGAGACTCCGCGCCCCCGCATGCTCTAGCTCCCCAGTCGTTTGAGCGAGCTCAGGGAATCTGCCGAAATGAGTCGGGGCAATCATGATTACTAGACGAGTTCGTCATGACTGCTGCGTTCTGGCCTACTGTTTGGCAGCATCTTTAAGGCGTAAAGCCGAGTTTATCGGTGTACCTTTGCACCGAATATGTGGCAAGGTAGATAGCCATTTTGATATAGAAGATAATCAAGCCCCGGATTTCAATCTGCATAATGGAACCACACTTCCCCAGATTTGTCTCGACTCCACACATCCCTACTGTCAGTATTTTCGTGACTTTGGTATGGGTTCCCTCATCGTCGCTGTGGCGCTTGTCGCCGCTCAGGGTGGCTTCATCTATGGGTTTGATTCTGGTTTGCTTCCAACTTCTTGGGTGCAGCTACTCAGGTAATGCTAACTCAAAGTAGGAATCATTGCCACGACCTTTGGCCATGACAGTTTCAAGCTCAAGATGTATGGGCCGTCTATGGTCAACACTAGCTATCAAGGTAATATTATCCACACAACCCGGTACCATCCCATTTGGCATGGAGGCACCGCTGACTCTTGTCTTCACAGGCGCCATCGTATCGGTCTACAATGCTGGTCAAGCCATCGGCGGAATGACAGTAGGCTACCTTGCCGACAAGCTTAGTCGAAAGTACACGATTCTCCTCGCTTCGATCTTGAGTTGGTTCTCCCCGCTCGTAGCAAAGCACATACCATGGCAGCGTTTCTGATGTTTTTACCAGCGATCATTGGCTCTATACTCCAATGTGCCGCTGTCCAAGTTGGCATGATGATTGCAGGCCGTCTTGTGGCTGGCATCGGCTGTGGTCAACTACTCTCGGTTGTTCCCATCTATCTTGCCGAGGTTGCGCCTCCAGCGCGTCGTGGCTTCCTTGTCGGACTTCAGGGAATGATGATAGCCATCGGCTTTGGCGTTGCTAATTGGGTATGTGCATGTATGCATCCTATTTCTCTCTCATACACTGACCGTCTTCGAGGTTGGCTACGCAGGTGCTTTTGCCATGGGAGACGGCCAATGGCGGATTCCACTGGCTATGCAGCTCCCCATTCCCATTCTCCTCTCTGTAATGGTCTTCTACGTACCGTTCTCGCCTCGTTGGCTTATACTGCGCGATCGATACGAAGAAGCGAGAACCGTCTTGGCGGATCTACACGGGGCTGCGGACAACGATGATCTGGTTGGACGCGAACTCATACAGATCCGTGAGCAAATTCTCCTGGAGAGGTCTCAGGGCAACATGGACTGGATGACGGCTCTACGTGCACTGTTTTCCCGAAAATACGTCCGCCGTACACTCACTGCCGCATTCATTGTCACCATGGGACAGCTCAGCGGCTCCTCAGTCATTCAAAACTTTCAAAACATCTTCTACGCCACTGTCGGGTTCACTGGTAGAACGGCGCTGCTCATCAGTGGTGCTTACGGCATGATGGGGATTCTGGGCCAGGTCATCTACCTCTTCGTCGTCGCAGACCGCTGGCCACGAACACGTACTCTATGGAGCGGTTCTCTTGTGTTGAGTGCCATGATTGCATTATGCATGGCTCTCAGCGCAGTCTATGGTAACAAGAATAACGACAACGAGGCAGGAGCAAGGGCGGCCATCAGCGCCATCTTCATCTACTCGATGTGTTACGCCATTTTTTTCAATGCCATGATCTGGGTTGTGCCGTCGGAGCTGTTCCCCTTCTTTCTCAGAACCAAGGGTCTGGCGTTCGCCGTTGCTACCAAGTCTGTTACAGCAATCGTGCTCTCGCAAGTCACCCCGCTGGCTATTGCATCCGTTTGCTGGAGGTACTACTCACTTTTCATCGCAACAAACCTAGCGGCCGCTGTCTTCTACTTCTTCTTCCTTCCAGAGACTGTAAGTCATATCATCAAGTAGCTTGCTATCTCTTGCTAACCTTTGGCAGTCCGGGAAATCCTTGGAGGAAATTGCGGAGCTATTCGGAGATGACCTAGCAACAAACCGCCTGGGCGAGCTGGACGTGGACGCGAAGAATGGAATCGGACCGGAGGCGGAGCTTCATGAATTCGCCGAGAGGCGATCTCAGGCTTGAAGGGTTCAGACGAGAAGTACTCCGTAGTCTTGCGGACGCCTCTTCACACCTAGCGAGAGCACAACACTGTGTCTAGCACATGAATTATTATCCCGTAAACTAAGTGTATGCAGTAGGCAGCTCATCAGGTCCATCTACTAAGCCTCGGCCTTGCACTATTAAGAAGTCGAGACCACTTGTAGTCACTAGTACTGCTCTCCATGTGGTATCAATGATCAAGGTAGGCGACTGCAGAACCCACTGCCTCACAGACTTGGCTACTGAGGTTGATTGAGAAAACCAGGAAAGAATCATTAACAAGACACAATGTTGAATCCTAAGAACCGGGGAAGGCAGGAAACTGCTACTCAACTTCAATTTCTTAACTTCTTCAAGTTGCTAATCGCTGGAACATCGACCGAGAAGACCGTTGATTCGGTGACAAGTCCGATACTCCCCGCGATCTCACTGCCGCGAACCATCGAGTTCATCGCTGCGGGGCCGTGGATCATGCGGGGTGTAAGCGTTGCCACCCGGACTTCTTCCCGGTGCGGAGATGCATCCCCGGAGAGAGTTCGGAGAAAGGTCAAGTTGAAGGAAAGGTCATGATGCCCATGTCACCGTTGAAGACGCAGTACTACCTAGTGTTAGGGTAGGAAGATGTGGATAGCATAAAGTTGAGGATGTCTGCTGAATGGGCGCATTTGAATCACTTCAAGACATAAACGAATCGTTTGAGAAATTTCCTATTCCACACATCGTACTGCATACACTCAGACTAATCGAGTTCATCGAAAAACCTACTACTTCATTTCACAGGCTTTGAATCCCGCCTTGAACGCTCTACAAGCTCGAGCAACAGTGTCAAATTCTTCTATGCTACTTTTTCGTCCAAGATACACAGTTCAAGCCGCAACATGACATCTGAAGCAGATCACATCCTCATAACCGGGGCCGCCGGGTTCATTGGCCAGGAGCTCATCACCGCCCTCCTTCTCTCATCGTCTTCCATTCATCTCACAGCAACAGACATTACAGCCCCTCCGATTCCGCCCCAAGCTCTTTCTCACGCATCTCGCGTGACATCACTTCAAACAGACCTCACTTCATCAGAGGCAGTCGCTTCTCTTCTTACGAGTCACTCGCGTTTCAACGCAATCTACCTTCTCCATGGCATTATGTCTGGAGGCGCGGAAGCGAACCTGGAACTAGGTCTTGCCGTAAACCTAGACAGCCACCGCGTAATTCTCGATGCCTTGCGCCAAG
Source organism: Colletotrichum scovillei (assembly GCF_011075155.1). NCBI lineage: Eukaryota > Fungi > Ascomycota > Sordariomycetes > Glomerellales > Glomerellaceae > Colletotrichum > Colletotrichum scovillei. The sequence goes on from NW_023336261.1 coordinate 223,987, forward strand.
AAGCATCTCCGCATCGCGGATCTGTTGTGGTATTCCCCAGCTCGTTGGCAGTCTACGGTCCTGCAGCACCGGGACAGATCAACACCGAGACAACTTGCCCGGTACCCCAGTCTTCGTACGGCGCCCAGAAGCTGATAATCGAGACGCTTCTGGGAGATTACTCACGCCGTGGGCTGCTAGATGGGCGGATTGTGCGGTTACCTACCATCATCGTACGTCCAGGCGCCCCAAGCGCGGCGGCTTCCTCCTTTGCTTCGGGCATTGTGAGGGAGTCGCTCAAGGGCGAGGAAAACATCTTACCAGTGGGACCGGAACTACCCATGTGGGTGTGCTCTCCGAAGACGGTGGTCAAGAACCTGGTGGATGTCAAGAGCATTCCTCATGAGAAGTTTGGGATTTCTAGAGTTCTGAATTTGCCCGGCGTTACTGTCACCGTGGCGGACATCCTGAATGCGCTAGAGGTTGTCGGAGGTACAGAGGCTAGGAAACTGGTGCGCGAAGAGAGAAGCCCGCAGATTGAGGCGATCGTCGGTAGTTGGCCGGCTTATTTCGATGTTTCGAAGGCCCTTGGCCTCGGCCTTTCTCAGGATGGGGATCTGATAACCACAGTCAAGGACTTTGCAGAGCGCCTTCGGGCCGGTGTTTAGATAGCTTCCATCCCGGTGAGTGGATGTTCAATCTGGTGGCATTTCCTGCACATAGTACATTTCTGAGAAGATTAGCATGGAATCGGGAAGTCGCTTTGACATAGAGGGGAATCATAGAAGAAGCTAGACCAAATATACATTCTGCGGTATTTTCGGTGTCGGCTATCAACCCTCATCGCCCAATTCCAAACAACACGCCAAAGACAGTTGTCCACCTCAACTTTTTAGTCTTCAACATCTCAACCCACTCAGGCAGCAAATCATGCAAGTAATGAATATTCGCCTTGCGCCAGTTCCCCGCCTGGTTGGTTCTATACGGCAGAGGCGTACTTTCCCAAGCACTGGTGTATAAGTAAACAATCCACATGACGTCTAAAGAGGTCATGCCAAACTTTTCAGCCTCATGGCCAAGATTGCCAAGCACTCGCTCGAAGAAATCATCCCAGAAAAAGGCATCTGGCTCAGGATCATCATCTCCAACAGTGTCGTGTCTCAGTCTCATGACTTTGGGTTCGATGCCTTCTTTGAGCTCTTGGATGGAGTAGTCAAAGACGTCGACCAACTTTTTGGCTACACAATCGAAGGGCTCCAACTTTCTATAGTATTCACCCCATGAGAGATTGAGGTTGAAGTCTTTGGGTTGAAGATAGTAAAGAGCCGCAGAGTGTTCAGGTGGGATGAGGCCCGGGATTTCGTCAAACGTGAGGCCTGGGATGCGCAAGTAGTTCTGTGGCGCATAAAACCGCTTCAAACTATTCATCGACCCAGTATCTGGCGGTGCAGATCCATCTGATGACGGTGTTGAGGGCATTTCTGAGGACAGAAGTGACTCTGATATGCTAGATTGCTGATGTTCTTAGAGCAGATGTAATGCTAGTCTCTGATTTGATGATGATTGAGTTTTCAAGTGATGATTACTTGCCCATTGGTATTAATGTTGATAAGTGAGTTGAAACTCACCCTTTATATGTGTCGTTTACATAGCTCACTATTTAATGACAAAGCCACAAAAGCTCTCTTAGGTTTCCAAAATGGAGGTGGCACAAGATGGTTACTGAACTAAGTGGTGAACTCGACAAAGCATCATCCCCTTTGAGGAGTTTGTTCTTACAAAGATCTGGGTAAGATTGAAAAGATTCTTCTTTAAAACCACAACTATTGTGCAACAGTAGCGCCCGGAATAGATTGCGATAAGCTGTCTGATCGCTATGAACGCCACTTCAGCTTAAGCCCCGCCTGCATTCACCATCAAACCAACTTAGACCCCTGCTTGCAGCTTGCTTCTCCAGTCCTCAACCCCCTTCAGAACAGGCCTAGGGCTCCCATCATACCCAGTCTTTCGCATCCACTCAGCCAGGCTCCGAATACGACCAGGATGAATGCGATCTAACAACTCCAAGTCTCTCTTATTGACGATGCCCTCTCCCCAGAACCGCCACCACGCCCCAAAGTTCTGTCTCCAGGTCATATCCGACTCGTCCCGGGCAACTTCCGGACCGACGGAAAAGTTAACATAGGCACCCGGGTACGGCTCTGCGAGCGGCGCGTACTCCTCAAACGGCACGCTCTTGTGGATGCCCTTCTTTCCTGTCACCTCGGTGAAGATCCTCGCAATGTCGGCGAAGCTGACTTCGTCGGTCGTTACTTCCAGGTTCAGGCCCGCGGACTCGTTGAGGTTGTCAAAAAGCCAGAGGCTGTAGATGCCGACGTCTTCGAGAGCGATAAGCGGGATTTTGCCGTCCTCTGTAATATTATTAGGTTGTTGCCCAAGACATCGTGGTAACGATGTGACTAAGGGCATGATACGTACTGGCAGGGTTCACCCAGAGAAAAGAGCCATCCGGCTGCTCTGTCGGTGGAAACATTCCATCTAGGAGCATGTCCATGTAGGGACCTGTCGTGAGGACGGAGCTCTTCATGCCGTCCTGACCTTGGGCCAAGATGAAATCCGTGACTCTTCCTTTGGAATCGTTGTGGCCCCAATGGTATCTCTCGTTCCCTATTCAAGCCAATCAGCAACGCAAATCAACAGCTCGAATGAGAAAACAGAAGCCTCAGTTCTTGCTTACATCCTGACTTCTTTAGCGCATAATCGGTGCCAGCCCAGACGTAATGCTGAACACCTTCGTGCCTGGCAATTTCGTACGCGCGGATGCCGTAGAAGAGCTCACTCTTTTGGCCCAGAGTGAAGCCGTCCGTGTTGACCCATGCGCCGTAGACACCCTTAAATGCCCGGTGAAGATCCTGCTGGCTGTCTTGTTTGCCCTGGACGAGGGTGACGTTGGGGAGCGTGGCAAGTTCTTTGGCGCGGGCGTTGCCAACGTTACGGGTGAGGACCCTGACGCTGTATCGCTTGGTTTCGGCGAGAGCTGTTCAACGATGTTAGAGTGATGTGCAGATTTGGTTCTGTCGAGAATGCTGAAATTACCCTTAACGACTGGTCTTCCCTGGGCACCAGTGCCGCCGATGACGAGGATTTCTTTCAATTCCGACATAGTTTAGAATACCTTAGGTGATTGCTTTAACTGATGATGCTGATGATCGTGTTTGATAATAATGTCAACCGACTCAATGATGGTGACACTCATTGTGTCTTTTATATATCCATCTTGAACGAAGTGGCCTTGGCTTGCGGTCGATCCCCCCTTCCGCAAGCCCCAAAGATCAGACTGTCATGATGATGAAGTTAATGATTAACAAACCAAAGTGCACGATTTACAAGCTCTTCGGAGCTGACTAATTATCAGTTTCCATTTCCTGAAGTCGCCGTCCCTCCTGCAATAGCAAGCCTTGATGGCTATTCTTGAAAAGACGTGGCAGGACTTACATAATTCCCCCGGTGTCGTCTTTGTCATAAATCTTGGATCGCAGCGCACTCGGGAAGCAGAACTTTACGCACATGTCAAGCGCAGATGCATTGTACGCTTCAGCTTCCAGTTTATTGATTAATGATCAATGGCAAGTTTCGGCCTCTATGACATTAGTTGGCGAGAAACGCGGGATGAGTAATCGTTCAAGATCAAGACTCGGTAACCGCTGACAATGGCTTCGGATCTCTAAGTTGGCTGGTTTAAATCTCGGCGTGAAAACAACGATAGTATTCAACCAAATAAAGGTTCCTGTTATCACATTCTACTCGTGGGATTGCAGCTGCTCCGAAAGCTGCATTATTCAGACAGCCCCAGCTTGTTGCGTACAATTTGGTCTCGGCATTTACGACAACATCTTTCACCAGATAGGATACACACCAATGTCGTCTTGAGGCATACACCACCCATTAAAATATGAATTTATCTGTCTTAGATGAATAGATTGTTTTTCTCCTGGCTTTGCGACCATTCCCCCGCAGTAGAGGGTCAGTCGTTATAAAGCACCTTGACGAGACTTGACGAGGGAGTAAAAGGATCAAGCCTCGACATACGGCTTTCAAATAACGTACACGATGTTTCTTCTACTCACCCACGCAGTTCAGCAATATGGCTCTAAAGGTGCGGAACGCATACAATCAACGCACATCGATGCGACCTCCATCTACCCATACGGTAAACTTGACTTCTCTACCACTCCATGGCGTCTTGGCAGATCAAAGATCACTGCGCCTACGCAAACAAGTGCAAGGAGCAATAAAGAGCAATAAAACAATGGATGATGTACACAGGCGCAGCCGAGTGACGTATTCTCCTTTCAATGCTGACCTTGCATCTCTAGCTACTGCTGCCTAAAGACTCTAAAGCAAATACTGCTGCCTATCACTACCTTTTCGCGGGCCGATTCATTGGCGGACTCTAAAGACGCGGGCTATGCGATATCATGTCTCGGAAATTCGGGTATTGGGAGGAGAGTTCTGTGGCGAACCCAAAAGCGAAAGCGAAGTCAGGAATCCTACTGACCGTGTAGCTAGATCGAGAACTCTGGCAGCACATCGCGACCAAGAAAGAGCAAGGCAATGGCCACAAGTTCACGGCTATCTCGGCAAAACCATACAGTGGATAGGTGCCCTTGGAATCCTATTCTCCTCAAGACTCCAAGGACATGACAATTCCATAATTCCAGAATTTGGCACAAGGGACTGCCAAGAAACAACTCTCATATCCTCATCTCGATAACACTCCCATTAAGGGCCGGATTCATCACCTCAAAGACCGGCTCCCGGCCCCGTCGGCCACCGCTCCTCGCAGCTCCAGCAGGCAAACAGGCCACACGACGCACGGATATCTCGGCTTGGCAAATGAAGTCGGGCAGCGGGTGCTGCCCTTTCGTTCCCAGGATCAGCCGGGCGCCAAAGAAGTCCTGCAGGGTCAGCGAACAATGTCCCGGAATGGCCTACACTCATTCAAAAAGCCAATGACATGTAGTACACGTTGTACAGACAGTTGATCCTTTTCACGGACAATCGAATCGGATCTCCCTAGATCCACCGGATACGGACAAGCGACATGTCGCGGGAGCTTAAAAAATGGACATTTCATCGATGTGGGTGTGGCGGAGCTTCGGAGAATAGACAAACAAACAGGATAGATTTTCATTACAAGTGCTAGTTCGGCACACACGGGATTGACCCAGGGGCATAGTGTGCAAAGATATAAAAGGAGGCCTTTATTCCTTTCCCAACGCCTCTGCGATGCTTTAAATGGACGACTCGTCAAAGAGACCTTGATTCCATGTCTTTTTGACGCGCTTTTCCCACACAACCGAATTCTCTACCGGACAGCAATGTTCTTCATGCGGCCCGTTGTCGGCACCGGCTTCTCCAGTCTCAAGGCCCAGAGCAACATGTCCTCAGCGGGGAGGAAAACCAGCAGGGCACGATTGCAGAGGTACGCAACCAACGCGCAGAAGGTAGCGACGAAGGCGTCCATGAGGTAATGGTTGGCGGTGCCGACGATTGTCAACAGAATCCAACTCGGATAAAAGACACCGAAGCAGAACATGGCCCAGCTCTTCCAGCGTGCGCGGTTCTCCTGGATCTCCTTGAGCTCGACGTCATCAATATCCAGCGACTTGTCCAAGTCGTTGCGCAGCAGGTAGTTCCTCAAGCGACCAAAGAGAAGGTTGAGGATGGCCGAGTCGGCGATGAAAACACAGCCGATGGCGAAGGCGTAGCCAAAGTGCATAGAGGGCATGGCAGCCAGCTTGTTGACGAACTTGCCGCTCATCCAGACACTCTCGGCGTTCTCGAGGTTGACCGTGTCGACGAAGCCGTACTCGGAGGGCATCAGACGGGGCGGCGCGCACGGGTAGAAGATGAAGATGATGAAGGCACACATGTTCAACAAGGTCATTGTGCGACGGACAGTGCAGAAGCGAGCGTGAGTGGGAGCCATGGCGAAGTAGTAGGCAATGAAGCCGACGGTACCAGGGATATGGATCAGGGAGTATCCGCGGTTCAGGATGGTCAGCCAAATGCCACGGAAGTCGTCGATTTGAGCGCCCTCGAGAAACCAGTGAGAAACGCGCCATTCAACCCAGCGCTCGGGACCGGTTCTGGTACCCTCGCCGAAGAACTTGGCCTCGGTCTCGAGAAGAAACAGGCCGTGCTCCTGTGCGACATCCCAGACAGCCTTTCTGCTGCCGTAGTAGCTCTGAGCCAGGGTTGCCGTCATGCGGTAAAAGAAGAAGGAGATGGCCCAGTAGAACATTTCGATGAGGAAGGGGAACTTTTGCAGAATTCTCGAGTGAACATGTCTCGCAAAACGGCTCGAGTTCGGGGTCTTGACGCGATAGCATCCAAAGATGGTACGGTATTTGGGCGGGAAAGGATCGGTCCGGATAGGATCGTAGGACTCGTCGGAGATGCGGGGTGAGTCCCCTCTCTCTTCAAATAGAGGTTCGTATGTCGCGTTTCCGCGGCGGAGGATCGAATAGTTCTTCCTCCGACTGACGTACAAGCCGATGAGCATGATGGATACAATCAGCTGGTGCTGGTGGTTAGCCTTGAGGATTCATATGACGTGAAGCTGCGGCTGCGGTGGTCTGGCAGCGAAATGGCCGTGATCCTTACGATTGGTTCTACCCAGTCCGGAGTTCTCCATGTGTGTACTGCCTTCCAGCCGCCTTCGGGAGTGCCATACGGCAATTTTCCGCTAGGAGGCTTCACGTCGGCCATGATGTCTGAGTTGCGTGGGGTTCCAAGAGTGTTATGGGAGTGTGGATTCCGTTCCTCTTAGAATGTTGTGTGCTCGTCCTGTAGTGGTTTGAACCGGCAAAGGACAGCCCTCGGGAATCAGATCGGGTGGTTCTTGAAGTCGGAAAGTCTAATCGCTCGAAACAACAAGCACATTCAATGCAATCGGGACGTCGTGTGGCTGGTCGTGATGATGTCGTCGTCGTGCGTAGTGAAATGCTCGTTGCCTGTTTCGTGGCTAGACTTGTTGGTGGCCGTGTATCTTCCTTCCGTCGAGAGGATGGTGAATCTCGATGCCGACTTCTGGTGTAACAGCGTCAGACAGCGAGTGGTAGACAGACACTGATCATGCGACCGACTCGTAGAAGAAAGGGGGATAGGAAGGAAAACAAGATGTTGAAGAAAGGGGACAAGAAGCGGCCGACGGGGGGTGCAAGCAGCGACTCACGAGCGGCGTAGTAAGAGGCGGGCTCCGCCGTTCATTTAAACGGATGGACCATTTTTTCGGTAGGAGTTGACGGTAGGCTGGCTGAGCGAAACACACAGCAAAGCCAAGCAAAGCAAGAAAGGGCGGATTTGGCTCGCGGGCAACGCGCAGTTGTCCAGTGAGTAGCAAGAAGGTGGGAACACACGGCAACAGTGGGTGCGATGCCAAGACTTTTGGGTTTCTCATCTTTTGCGCTGCATCCCTGCTGCTTTGCGTTGCGGGTACATCATACAAGTACGTACTCCATACATGCAATTCGTACCTGCCCCATACCTTAGTATAGTACCTTACCTAAGGCACTTCGGTAGCCTGTAGGAGAAGAAGAGCCTGGGCATGTGCAAATCAGGCAATTGTTCATGTCGCTCCTTGCTTCGCTTGGCCCGGGGTGGCTCTTGGCTCTTTCCTGCAGAGGCTCAGACTCGCGTGCAGCTACCTACCTCAATTTGCACCTGCTGCGTGTGCTGCTTGGGTACGTCCACACAATCCGTCCCCTCCAAGATGGAACGGAGTGCTGTTTTGGGAAGGTTATCGTGTGTGGATGAAGGTACGGGGCAGGTGCAAATCTCGGGTTTCTGCTCACCGTTCCTCGGGCCCTTCCCCATCATCATAAACTCTCGCAGCCTCAAACCTGCCTTCCTGACTGACAGGTTCCTTGGATTCCCTCTAGATATGACGGTACCTACCTTACCGTTGCGGCGGGACGCTCAACTCTGTCTGGACCTTCCCTCGCAATCCCTAGAATTGCAGTCGTTCATTTTGGATGATTGGAAGTTTTGAGATCTACAATACCTAAGGTACTACATGGCATGGTAAGTATAGCTGAGGAAAGTGCCATGATTCAGAGCAGGTACGAGATAAGGTACTCTCGTACCTCCTCTTTCCCATTGCGCCTGGTGGCCTGGGGGCCACGCGTCTTGGCGCCTTCCATGACCATCGCTCCATCCTCCACCCCCTGCCCAGTGCCCGCCCACTCCTTCCTTCACGGCGAACTGCGTAGCCCTTGCACAGCACAGCCATCATTCGTCAAGCCTCCTCCCGTCCTCCCGTACAGACAATTGTTGATGACGGAGTGCCCATACGCGGTATACGTACGGGGTAGGTACGTGCCTTACTCTGTACGGTAATTGCATCCTGCCCAGCTTTCCGGCATTCTCATCCTCTTCCGTTCTGCCAGCTCTACAGAGTAACATTTTACTCACCTTACTCACCAGTCACCGCATCATCACTTCGGCACGTCAACGGATGACTGACTTTGTTTGGTCCGATGTTGCTGCTGCTGCCCTCATTCGCAATTACTCACGTACCCAACCTTGGTCCTTGCCAGCTCTCGAATGCCCTCGACCGACCCTAGACCACAGCTCACCATCTCATCCGGACCAAGAACCATCATCACCACCTAGGAACGCACTCAGCAGGACCTTCAGACTCCAGCGTTGCCTCGCTGTCATGTGTCACTGTCGTCGTTGAAAGACGGTCAACAGAGTTCTGGCGACCAGTTGCTGTCCCTCTGCCTCGCTCTAGCCCCAGACGCCAGCCACAACCTTGTTGCCCATCTGCCGTCATCCTCTCCAATCATCAAGCATCCCCGGCACCCATCTCTCGAAAGGATTAGCCACTGTAGGTAGCTAGGCTGAAAAGCTCTGCAGGCACACTCTGGCTTCAGCATGCCTTTCTGTGCGCCACAAGAAACCCATCTCACTTGGTTTCACAAGTAGTCAAGCACATCGCACCAATTTGCGAAACCCTTGTCAGATGAGCGACGCTATCTGTCCTGCTTTTTGTTTTCTTTTTGCTCCGAATCCCGACAGCGGCTACTTTAGCTCCAGCGGAATGAAGAAAGAGCAGGGAAAAAGTGGTCGTCCGTCGGACAACGAGCATCGCCAGCCGAAGAGGAACCGTCAAGCCCCGTAACGCTATTCGCATGCTAGCTGTCTTGGCACGCCCGGTTGTCTAAGGCTCCAAGCCATTGCAGTCTTTGCAAACCAGATGGAATGTTACTTCTGACAGCATCCCGCGCGCCTCGCTTCTCTTGTCGTTCTACGAAATACAGTTCCAACCTCTCAGCACTTACATAATGGCGGTTGGGTTCCGGGTCCTTCGTTGGCTGGGTTGCATTAGAGGCCCAAACCCAGACTGCAGTCAAGTGGACTATGGAGTACCTACATGAGGTACTGCGTCTCCAAAGTCTCATCCTTTCCAACGATCGAGACAAGCAGGGCGATGCGCCGGTCTTGCTGGCTGCAAGGCCGAGGACACCATTGAACGGATCCTGGGCTGGGGACCGACCAACGGCTTGTTTCCTCAGTCTCATCTGTGATCGCCGGCCCTATTCAAGCTTGAGACAAGTTCTCAGCATGCCACCATTGAATTCCTCACTCGAGCCTGAGTCGGCGACCACCACAATCTGGGATCGGCATAGTCAACTGACAAGCTTAAGCAGTGGCGCTGTGAAGCCTAGGCCTAAGCTAAGCTGTTCGCAACCATCCCCACATGGAACCGGTGGTCAGCACCTTGCCAGCAATGAGAATTTGGCCCGTCACCGTCGTATCGCCTTTCCGTCGACTGATCTAACCATTCACAAGCTCATCTATCCGTATAATTATGGGACTAGAGGAATCGCACGCGACTCCTTGCACCTCTCTTCCTGAATTCGCATCAGCTACAAGGGGTCACACACACACACACACATCAACGCTATCATTCAGCACACTCGCGACAGCCCTCTATCATCCCGACAGGGCTCGATCGACCATCCTCTCATATGGCAGGCTAGCCCAGTGCCAATGTGAACGCCTATTGCCATATTTCATCTTAAGTTATACACCTGACAACATTCGGCACGCAAGGTATGGTGGAAGGCCGCCAGTACCTAGTCAAGGTTTCTGAAAGCAGGAGGAATTGTTTTCACCGGCATCCATCCGTCTTGGCGTTGCAAATTGCTGGCGTTCAGACATGACGGCATATAATGAAACCACCTCACTTTTCTGGATCCAGGAAACACACATGCGACGAATTAAACACTGTTGCCGGACTATCAAATTGACATCGAGACCAGATGAAAAAAAAAAAAAAACACGAACCTATTGCGCTGCCGAGGAACTGTGGTGAATATTTGCAAATTCCTTCTAACCAACAAATCAAGGTCTATTCCATTGGATTGGATCTAGATCCCAGCGCTTTGCATGTCAAGCTTCTTGTCACTCTCGCAATGAGATTGAGATGTCAGCAACCACACCAAACCCACTGGCCAATACCCGTGGGCTCCACTCAGAAGGGACAATACGCGGGAGTAAAGAGCAATCCCTGTCTCTTGAGAAGTCGAGAGCATTCAGGGCAGTTCCCTGGCGACTGGTTAAAGCGGCCTCCGCGGACCATCAGTATCATGGCCGCGCATCTGGTCGGCCGGGTCCTGAGCGGCCTATCCGTACGGATGATGAGGGGATCGTGGATGCAAAAAGCTTGACGCATACAAGGCTACGGCTATGCGTACCGACACGCAATTCTTGCTCATTCTTCCCCCCACACTGTAGATGCCGAATCAGCCCTTGACTCGTGGGGGAGGGGTCTTACGCTTCCGCGATTGACTACCTATTCGTAGAGCACGTTCGACGCTACTTTTCAGAGATGCTGGTTTCGTCCAGCGTTCGGCACAGGTAACCGCTCAATCCCCAAGACTGGAACACCGCAACGGGCAACTCAAGCTGCATCCAAGACTGTTTGGGCTTAGCTTGTTGGTTGAGCTCAGACGTAACTCACTCAATCCTCAATCCCCTAATCTTCAATATGAGCTTGGGGCGTGTCTCCGACATGCCGATGGCCCGGCGAACTTCCAGCCCCGTGCCAGCATCCGCGATTGGACCACCGTAGGGGTTGCTCATGGCATATTTTACTTGACATCGATATTTCATTCAGTCTTGCATTTGTTCCTCGGAGCTCACCTTGATTGATAGGCACGTAGGAACTGTGAGCAGCATTGGCACCTGCGGTTGATTAAGGTTATAATCCCATCATCCCATCGCCATTGAACAAGGCCAGGACCCCGAAGACCTCTCTTTCCGGCAGTAGAGTTTGGATCGAGCTGTACGGGTTTCACAGCCCATCCCGCTGTTCAACTCAACTCTTGGCTGTCACAACTTGGTCGCATGCAACGTGCCAACCTTGGTGTTGAAGGCTCTGCAACACAGAAATTCAAAGAGCATTGCCGGCGGTTTACCTGGGTTGTCCTTACCAGATTCTCGACCATTTCGCACCACGAGCCACCACAAGTACGTCACTAGCACCATTCTAGTCTCCCATCAACCCGCGCACTTGATCTGTGAGATGGCAGTCTTCGTTTCGAGTTGTGCCGGCTACCCATCGCCTGTCGCAGCCGTTGTCGAGGCTTGAGTTTGGGTTTGAAGGGTTCACCCTAGCCGCGCGTCCACCGCCGGAAGAATGGAATCTGCCGCCTCACCCAATCTGTCTAAACACCCACGACACCCAGCACTGTGGCGGAGCACGCTTCTCCGACTGATCGGCTGCGTGGCTGCTTCTTGCCCTTGTCTACAACCAGGCTAAGCTACAATTGCGTGCGGGGGTTTGGGTAGGCAGACTGCACCACATTCCTCCGGTCGGATTGGCCCCGCTCTACACCGTCACCGACCTCCTTCGCCGATGGTACAAGTCGGCGCGGGCTTAGGCGTGGGGCCGATATTGAAGAACGAGGCCGACTCTCAGTAACCCACCCACAGCAAGGATGCTAGCCAAATTTTCACAGACAGCATACACAGTAGGGATGACGATGGTGAGATTGGCTTTTCTCTTTGCTTCGCTAGTTGTCCTATCCTACAGCTGAAGCAAAGCAACGTAGTACCCAGTATCGACACATTCGCTAGACAAACCGCGACCAAAGAACTTGAAGACGGCATCTTGACTATCACTCCTGAATCGTAACACGTGCGAAACCCTAGAAAGGAACATGATTAAATACCATATATGCCGGCCTCATCAACACCACCTCTCGCAAGAGGGTTCGTGGGAAGAAGCGAACAAGGTTCCAAAGAAGAAGAGCGCCTGGATCCATGGAGATTGAAGAGAGTTTTCAACCAAAAATAACAACAAAGCCAGCCGCCCCTCGCCATTTGCACCACCCAGCACCCATCCCATCCATCCATCACCCTTTCCAAAGTCCAACTCAAACACAAATCGTGGGGTTACCAACAGTGTGTAGGTTCGTGCCCCTCCTCGTTTTCCCTAAAGAAGCAAATCAAGCGCCGCTTTCATGTCCCAATCAGTCAATACTGCGTCAAGTAGATTTGGTGGGATGGTTGGTTAAATTGAATTTTCCGAGAAAAAGACGATGATAATGATGATGATGTTGCACATCAGGAATAAATTTGTTTTGTATACCGCCCATGCTTTATCTGCTTTGCGCTTTCTTCACTCAAAAATAGAATTGCTGCTGGGGCTGGCCCGGCGGCGGTTGGGCGACGAAATCAAAGTTCATGGTGTCGACGCCGCTGTTCCAGGGGTCGGGCGATTCTAGGGAACGGTCAGTCTGGTAACTCTCAATCGGCGACAGATTCGTGAACACTACTTACCCCACCAGATTGATTCGTAGAGATCCATTGGGGACATGTATGTTGACGGGTCTAGGTTGGCAATGTTATCCATGCTGACGGGTGGATATCCCATGCTGTGACTTGTTAGCAACATCCGAGAAAAGAGAGGACCGGAAAAGGGAGATTCAGAGATAACGTACTTTGGTGTGTACTCCGTCATTGCTGTACCATTCTGCATCTCGGCCATGGCGAGAGCCGCGTCCTGGTGGGGGTCCATGCCAAACGGCTTCCCGTCATTGTTCCCGTTGACGTTATTACCCATCGGGCCCATGAGCATCGGCGGCAGCGGCGTCCTCGCCCCGCTTCCAGTGCCGCTGGAGTCAGTCCCCTTCATCTGCGATGTGCCCATGATGGTGCCATGTTCGTAAATGTTACGCAGTGCCGTCAGCGCTCTCCATAATGGTCCAGACAGCTCGATGTCCTTGTCCGTCTTGGGGATGTGAGCCGTGGGCGAGGTAGCCTCCTTCGCGGCCGTCGCGGACAGCGCGGCGATGAGGTCGCCCTGCAGCTGACGGACCTCGGGACTATTCTTCGTCTCACCCAGGATGCCGAGGAGCAGTGCGGACGAGAGACCGTGATACGTAAACGCCCAGCTGCGCGTGGGAATGACGGAGAGCTGGTGCATGGCGAGGAACATGCGGACTGTCTCGGCGAGGTTATGCTGGCACTTGTCCGAGAGATGACGCTTCTGCTCGGGGGTGAGCTTGGTGCAATCGCGGCGGAGGGCGGGGCGGCAGCAGACGGAGATGACGAATGAAGTGTGCAGGCGGACGGCGTAGTGCTGCAGGCGGTCGATGGCGCGTTTGCACTGTTCCTTGATGCGAATGTTGGGGGCGACGTTGTTGCGGAGGTTTTCAACAGCCTCGCAGTTTTCAACCATTTGCTCGTAGCTTACTGTCGTTGCCACGTCTGGGTTCAAACGCCGCGAGATGATTTCGCAGAGGTGATACATTGTGTCCAAGTAGCCGTATTCGCCGGCAATGGTGGTTGCTACTGTCGGAATCGGGCAGCAGGGGATGTTTGTCATGGGAGGACTATATTCATTAGAGTGTGTCTGATTATACGACCCTCGCAGAGTTGCTGTTCTTACCGATCAAAGGATAGTGATGTGAGGGTATCGTGCCACACGCACGTCCACCACAGCTTCCGGCGGATCATCTCCTTGGACTGTCCGTCATTCCGGGCACTGTCCCGTCCGTCAGAGGGATTCGGCCGGTGCAGGCCGAGAGACTGGGCCAGTCTGCAGGTCAGACCGAGCAGGGCCCACGAGGCTTCGGCCTTCATGTCGTTGAGGAGGACGAAGCTGGTGAGCAAGAGAGCTTGGATGGAATCGAATGTGGGTCTTGAAGCCGGTGTGGGGTCTCGGGTCAGTGGATGTTTTTTGTTTACATTTCACGGTCATTGTCCGAATAGCCGGATGGGGCCCATTCTCTATGAGATAAGGGGGTGAAAAGGGAGGAAAAGGAGGATGACTAACCGTAGTAAAAAGTTGCCGAGCCGCAAGAAATGGAACGATATTTGTATGTACTTTTGGGAGTCCCGCGTGCGGATATGATACGGCGAGTCGTGGTATTGCGACCCGACGGCCAGCAATGCAAAAAGAATGGCGAGCCATGAAGCGGATACGGGTTTCGGCGTGCGTGCGGCGTTGCTCGCGTTGCGGGCGCGGTCTTCGAGGTAGACCATGAGCTTAGACTCGAGGTCATCAATATCGACGACGAAGCCCCAGAATTGTTGGGGAGTCTCTTTGTATGTGCGGAACAGCCTTCATTTTGTTAGTCCTCCTACTGTCCCTCGTGAAGTGAAGAGACACCTACTTCATGACTTCCCGATCCGAGGGCAGCTCCGCCGAAATCTCCCTCGTCAGACTATCGAGATGTTTTGATGACATGAGCGGGAAGGGCGCAGAGGTATCGAGTCCGAGAATGGACCTCATGTCCTGCCGTATATCGACGCCCTCTTGCAGATCGTTGGCGCCGGACTGCTCCCTCAACAGGGAGGGGATACTATTTTGGCCGAGATACCGCGTGACGGCCTCGGGGGCCTCGGTTTCGTCCACCACGCCTGCAGCTACTGGTCCCCGGGGGAGCTTATCAGTATACAACCCGTTGTTGTTTCCCATGAACGACGACGACGATGCTGCAGAAGCAAAAGGTCTCAAACCAGAATGGATATGCTGGTCTTGCGGCAGTGAAGACGACAATGATGACTTACCGATGGCCGCGCGTGGCCAGGTCGCGCTGCCGGGTTCCTGCTTTAAGGGAGGTTGGCCCGCGGCGATGTCTGCGGCAGGATCTTCAGGCGAGTGCGGTCTTTTGCGATTGAGCACTGATGAAGCCGTGCCGTTGCCTGCTGTAGTCGGCGCCGTTGTGGAGGTGGCACCATTACCGCCGGCATTGCTATTGCCGCCCTCTGTTGTGACGGAGCCGGCGGCCTTGTGGTTTGTACCGTGAGAGGCTGTGCGATTTGGCTTGTAGGAGCATAGTTGTGGGTGTTCTCGCTTAACGCAGTTTTCGCATGGTTGTTTGTTGTCGCACTTTACCTTGCGTTGGCGACATGGCCAGCAAGCGGTGCCTTTGGAGGAGTCAGTACGAGTCAACAGATGATGAGATGAGTGATTTATGATATGGGGGTGAGATGAAGATGAGAGGATGTGAAGATCAAGTCATCTAATCTCTGTTGCCTAAAGAATATGGGATGAAATGAGATGAGGGTTGTTGAGCAGACGGCATATGTTTGTCCGTTCACAGGTGGCAAGGAGAATAAGTCTCTCATGAATGGATCAGTCTCACTCACCATATCTGACCTTGCGGTGAGAGTGGATGATGCGGTTGGCCTCCTCGGGGGTGAGATCATCGATGGAGGCCTGGTCCGGGGTTGGGGTGGTTTGCGACTCGGTCATGATGGCGACGGGCTTTGCATCAGACCCGGGTGTCGTCGGCGGCGTGGGCGGCGGAAGTGAAGATGGTGGTGGAGGACGTCACGGATACGGTGGCAGCTACAGATGCAGCTCGTTGTTTACCGCTTTGAGAGTCTGACAGACCGTGGTGACGATATCTGCTTTCTCCGGACCTCTGTATGGGACAGGCACAGAAAGGCGGGAACTCCCCCTTTCGAAGCCCGTCCGCCGGGTTGGAAAGATTTACAGTTCACGGAAGTGACGGGGGGCCAGCCGGGCGGCCGATCGGAGGCGATGAGCGCGTGCGGCGTGGAGAGTTGCGTGCAGGCGGCGGGCTCTTCACTCGGGAGTTGCAATTTCCTGGGGCAAGGCGAAAACGTCGTTCGGCGTACGGTCCTGGCGTGTGTGGTCGGGTGTCTCTGTGTCTCTGATTCGGGATGCCGGTGTTGGTGGCCGGAGGCGGGTAATGGATGTGGGAAAGACAATTCGGGATTTGAGAGGTCCCAGTTGCGGCGGCTAGATGTACCTCCTTAGGTAAGGCAAGGCAAGGCAATGATGCGTGCTTCTGGATTGGTCTTCTTCTCCCTTCCTTTTTTTCTCTGCCACCCGGTTGCGCGTTACCGGCCGTTGAGAAGAGGAAACGAGAAACGAGAAAATGGAGCTTGTGCTGTTTGCGGTTCAGAGCCTGGCCAGGCTGGCTGGTGTGTGGTTCCAATGGTTCCAATGCGGCTCCGTTGTTGGCGAAAGAGGAGTCCCTTCTTTTTTTTGCCCTTGAAGAGGGGGGGCGTTTGGAGGTTGGGGATTGGAGGAGACGAGGAGCAGATGAGGGGACCAGCAAAAGAAGCTACAGCCTAGGTGAAGACTGAATGCCGAGATCCCGAAGCGACGGCGAGATGGGCGTTTGCGAATCGCAGATGGGTTCGCAGCACTGAACAGTAGCAGCAGAGACGATGACAGCTGCAAGGTAACGCAGTGCGCGCCATGCAATCGGGCGAGACACGACGCACCGGGAATGAAGGATTTCTCCAGGAGTGTTGAGTATCCAAAAGACGGAAAAGGAAAGAAGAGAAGGGAGAGAGAGAAGATGTCAATGGAACACACTGGATACAGGACCGGACAGGACAAGGAGGCGCAACGAAAGAGACGGGAAGCAGCGGGGTCAGTCAAGCTGAGAGGCGTTGGTCCAATGTCTGTGTTTCTTCAACTCCTTCCTCCAGTTGGCTGCCGCGCTGCCCCTTCCCCTCCGGCTGCGTGGGACCCTTGGAATTTCCATCCATTGCTTAGCTAAGTCTACTTGATGAGTAAGACTGGACCAAAAAATAGAAGGAATTCCGCAGTGGAAACGCTACGGGTGGCCCTGCCTTCCAGCCTTTCTGACTGCTCACTGATCGCTCTGAGGCCAGGGCAGCTTCGGATCACCCACGCTAAAGCCAGACCAGGTATAACTCAGCTTCACTCTTGCTCAACTGCCAAGGCCCACTCGTGACTTACCCCACTTTTGAGTCCTCGACACCTTCCAGACTCTCGTTTCTGCCTTCCTTCCTTCGCTGTCACTCCATCACCAGACCAACTACCGGTACCCTTTGCTTACATAAAAGAGCGCGGCGCAGCTCGATTTGATCGGTGATAAACACCGCAGCACGGGCACGGTGTACCTACCTTATGCTTCCACCTCAGAGTCTCCCGACGGGAGTCTGTCGTCACCTGGGCGGGGCTACAGGTGACCATCGGTGAACGTGAACGCTTTTCGGTGTGAGTCAAGTTAAGCATTTCGCTGTAGATCTAGATTCAGACCGACACCCTTTCTTCGCCCCCTGAAGCCCTAGATCGACAACATCGTAAAGCCCCTACGAGCAGATTGATATCAACCATTGACAGTCGAAATTGTCAAAATGTCTCTGCCCTCACGTCATGTTGTTATCTGACCTGCAAGGGCATATCGTCTTCCGTGAGCCGAATTGTGGTCCATGTTGCGTCACTACATGCTGCTGCTTGAGTCAGTCACATCTTCATCCCTGATTGAGTTCCGTGATCCGAATGGATACAATAGCCATAAACAACGTGATTGCGAAAGAGGTTTTCTAATCGTGGCCTGCTGAACAATAGGACCAGCTAGTTGGTTGGCTCAGAGGAAAACACTATCTCTCAGCAAGCACGGGAAAATCTTCAGCCCATGAGACTAGACATGATTGATTAAAAACTACTTGGGTACTATTAAAGTCGCCGCATCCGCACTACAAATCGACTGCAAACGTTATGCTATCTACAGCGATGCACTCAGGGGCAGGTCTCTTGATGAGCTTCCAACCCACACCTTCTTCGGGTACTCGCTGATGACCCAGTTTTGGCTCGCTGTGTCCCAGTTGCTGAGGTCACGTCTGGTAATCTCCGCCTTGAACGTCGCCGACGCGCCCACCTCAATAGGGATGCGCTCAAACCCACGGAGCACCTTGACGGGATCCTCTGGCCCGCCGAGCGAGACGTAGAGCTGAGCAACCTCGTCACCAGCAACCTTGCCCGTGTTGGTCACCGTAGCAGTCACCGTGTAGAGGACATCCCAAAGCTGCGGGTTGCCGCCAGGGGCTCCGGATGCGGGGTGCTTGGGCTGAGGAGTGCTCGCAACAGCGTTGGGAGGAAGGAATTCCTCGGCAGTCTTGCCGTAGGTTGGGTCGTTGGCAGACTCTTTAACATCCGACGTGTTCAGGTAGGGGTAGATGAAGTTGTAGATATACCGGAACTCATTGCTGGGGAAGACGTACTCGGCCGGGTCAGTGCTGTAGTTGCCGAATGTGGGTGCTGCCGCCGTCTCCCCAGTCGTCGGGGAATACGCGCCGGCATTGCCCTTGGTCACGGCCAAGTTGGAGTACTCAAAGGTGGTGTATGAGAGACCAAATCCGAAGGGGTAGATGGGTGCAACGTCGGAGCTGTTGGATCCAGCAGTAGCACGGTCAAAGTGGCGGTAGTCAATGAAGACGCCCTCAGTGAAGTCGTCTTGGGGCGCTGCCTCGCCATTGTTGGGCTCGTACAAAACATCGGCACCGTAGCTCTCGCGGTTGGGGCCCCATGTGAAAGGAGACTTGCCTCCCGGGTTAACGTTTCCGTAGAGGACGTCAGCAATGGAGTTACCGGACTCTTGCCCCGGAAGGCCGGCCCAAACAATAGCGGTGATGTTGGGGTTGTTGACCATGTCAGTCAACAGAACTGGGCCGATGGAGTGAATCACAACAATGGTGTTGTTGTTGATCGCCGACACATTCTTGACAAGCTCATCTCCGGCGTTCCAAAGCGTCAGGTTCTGGCGGTCGCCCTCGTTACCTCCTACGTTGATGAAACCTTCACCACCGTTGGCATTGACAAACACGATTGCCGTGGCATCTGCCTGGGAAACCAAAGCCGTGGTAGCCGCAGTGTCGTAATTGCTCAAAATGCTTTCGTAACGAGTACCATCGGCAACAGCACGGGCAGACAATCCCTGGTCAGGGGTGACCAAGTAAGGGTACTCTGCCGTTCCTGATCCCCATGCAGCACCCAGAGTGCCGTCATTGCAGCCTCGGTTGTCGCATCCGTTGGGCCCTTTGAGGTTGGGTCCAGCATCCTCTCCAATGACTGCCAAGAACTTGGGCTTGTTGAGCGGCAAGGCGCCATTGTTCTTCAACAAAACAGTGGCCTTGGCGGCAATCTCACGAATCAGGTTGGCGTGGTCTCTGCCCTTACGAACATCAACGTGCTGGTTGATGACCTGGGTGTTTTCCTTGGCGTAGTATTGAACAGGTCCGACAGTGTCCTTTGTCCATGAGGAGAAGGTGAGTTCCGGAACTGACTCCACCTCAAAGCCGACCTTGAAAAAGGCAGCCATGATACGCAGAGCCATGTCGTCGAGGCGATACTCGGGAACGGTGCCGTTGAGGACAGCAACGGTCAAGTTGGTTCCCCAGAATGTAGTTCCGGTATTGAAGAGAACGTCACCCGGCATGGCCATGTCGAGGCCTGCAACAGCGGTAGCAGCACCGGCCTATTCCAGAGTCAGCTTGGCAATTCTACACGAGCTGGGAGAGAGAGGCGAATAAAGTCAAATCTTTCTTCAACTATCGAGGGGATACGCACGTGTTGAGCTTGCCTGGAGTCATGTTAGCCATTGTCCCTCTACATATCCAGAGCAATACCGGAAACCACTCACCAATCAGACATGATGAATCCTTGAAAGCCGAGCTCTTCCTTGAGAAGTCCGTTGAGAAGCTTCGAGTTCTGGCAACCGTACGAGTTGTTGACTTGGTTGTACGAGCACATGATGGAACCAACGCCGGCGCGGATGGCATCGGCAAATGGCCACATGTAGAGCTCGTGCATAGTCTTATCATCAATATTGGACGAGATGGACTCGGTAATGTTGTATCCGTAGCCAATAGCTTCCGGAGCTTGTCTGAAGTGTTCCTGCTCGTTGCCAACGAAATGCTTGGCGCAAGCAATTGCGTGCTGCTGGATACCCTTAACCGACTCGGCCATGGCGATACCTGTGAGGTAAGGGTCCACGGAGAAGCCCTCCCAGTTGCGGCCTCCAGTCGGTGCACGACCAATGGGTCCGGCAACGGGGGCGAGGACAACGTCAATACCCTTGGAGCGGTGTTCGAAACCGATGGCCTCGGCTCTGCGGTAGATCAAGCTTCGGTCCCAGGTCGCGGCGACAGTCTGGCCAGAGGGGAAAACGGAGTTATAGTCGGTGAAACGAATGCCAACGGGGCCATCTTGCATGCAAAGACCACGAAGGCCGAGGCGGGGAACAGAACCGACGTTTCCAACACAAACGTCTCCTTGCCATCTGTAGTCGTGTTAGCCATTTTCGGTTGAAAAGAAGACGGGACACGTACCCGACTCCAGTGGTCAAGTTGACCTTCTCGAGAAGAGTCAATTGGGAGACAAAGTCCTTGGCTTTGGCATAGGCATCAGCCCAGCCGTCGGCACTGGGGTCCATCCATGGTGATGGGTAGACTGGAGGCGAGTGTGCGAGATCGCGCTGTGGACATTGTAAGTCTCGTGGGCATTCTAAGAGCTGTGATAGACCGAGAGCGGAACTAAGAGAGCGAAGGAAACGCATGATTGCGATTACAAGATGGCCAATGGGGCGCACAGCTGTTTAGAATGATGATACGGAAGACCACGAATTGCAGGTTGGATAGCGAGATCAAGAAGACAAGCCTCATAAGCAGCAAGACGCCTTCCATCAAGCTAGATTCCACGAAGACATGGCTCCTGCATACCGATCCTTCTTTTCCAGGACAAATTCATGCTCCGGTCAAGCTGAAAGGTGGTTTCACAAAAATACGAGATCGATGATGAACCGCAGCGGCAGCAGCTTACCTTGTGTAGCTTTCCTTCAGGCGCCACAGCAGCAGCGACCTGATCAGCCGCCGCCAGAAGGGCGACGACGAGAATTTTTGTTCTCATTGTGAATCCCTGCCTTTGCTGGGCGTGTTGTGTATCGGGGGAGGACAGAGGCGACGGTGTAAGGAGGTCCTAGTCGAAGTGAATCGGTGACCCGGCGTTCAATGGCACTGGACACAAGGTGTGAGCACTCGAGTAGCCACTGGTAGTACGGCTCGTTGTAGTGTCGGTGAATGTGAAGCTCTAGTCTCGTGGAAGGAGAGCACAGAACCTTGACCGAGAGGTTGGATGAAGGCGGGCGCGGCTGCTACTTTAATGTCGACAGAGGAGCTGGGATGATCGTCCAGGGTAGCTCCTCCAGGAAACAAGCTCGAACTCTTTCTCTCGGCCTCTAGGGTAGTATCCGTAGGCAGAGAAGGTGCCGGGGGCAAGGTGCTGGGCCCGCAGAGACGGCGGTGTTGATCTGGGCTGGACCTGATGATGCAACAAGGTTTCCCTGCTTACAAGCTGTGGTGAAATGGGACCAACTTGTGGGCATATGCAGCACGCTGGACGGATGCTACCCCACCACACCACAGATGAATTCTGGGGAGGGTCGTGAAGTATCCCACCGCCTCTGACTAACACGCGTGTACTTTAGGTTGTCTTGGAAATGGTGCCGTACACTGCGGGGAGGGCAAGACTCGGTTGGATGCGGAGAAGACGACGATGTATGGCGAAGACAAAGACGAGGACAACGCCAGCGTGCAGGAGGAAGGTCATATGAGTTGGAGATGGAGGGCGGCCTGTAGCTCAGACTGGGTCGAGTTGCGCTCGAGGCAGGCTCTAATTCGACTTTGAAAGGGGCGCTCAAGGAGTCAGGGGCTCGAGGGGAGCTTGCGTTCGAGACATTGGAGAGAGGGAGCCAAAGTCCGGGGCAAACGCCGTCCCGAAACTGGGGAGAGGCGAGCGGCGTGAATGGCACCTATCCGCAGAGGTGTATGTAATGGTTGGGTTCGCTGAGCCACTAGGAGCAGGGTGCAGTAATAGTATCCGTACGTCATGTCGAAAAAGGGCCGATCAGCAAGTGCGATGACGGACAGGGCGAGACCAGGAATGGCCGGACAGGAGAGATGACGGGACTCGGGCCCTCGGGTGAGATAAGTAGAGACTGGAGAGTCATTGGGTCTCGGGAAGAGGCACCGAGTGTCTCTAGAAGCTGGGTATGGCGTATCTGATGTGAGTAATTCGATGTTGTCGGAAAATGGACGAACGAGATCTTTGACGCTTGGTGAATTCGAGCTTGCCCTCGCCAATGTTGTGTTTTGACACTAGAATGTTGGCAGAGAATGCAAAGACGGGAGGAGAGAAAGTCCAAGCTAACGGACCGGGGAATAAGAGACTGGCTCTGGGGTACGTATCGATGTGGTTCAGTAAACAAATCGGAACGGGTGGGGAAGCGGGGCCCCTCCTCTTTGCCCCAGAGCGAGAGGGAAACAACGCTCCACGGAGTGAGTCGTGACTGCCTCCCACGAAGTACAAAGCCTCAATCATTTGGAGATTGGAAAGAAGCGATGGGAGGAAATTGCCTTGGACGGCAGAAACGGCAGGAATCGGTCAACGACCGGGAGGAAACATGTCGATACGCGGGGCATGCCATCGTGGCTGCATGTATTCCGGCAGTACTCCCTACCATTCGCATGCTCCTTCCAACGCTAACGAGTTCCTGGTCTAGAGGCGGTTCCCGGTCGTGGTGGCGTTGCGCCAACCCACGCCTTCCCGCCGTTGGCAATTTAGAGAGGCGTCCTATTTCTTTCGTCTGCTTTCAGAAAGAGACGTTTCTTTCCATTCATGACGGCTTCGATGGAACTTGGACGCCACCAATTGGTCGACGTTTTGCCAAACTGGTTCCCACCGTCTGCAGCAGCGTTACATCCGTGGTTGACCCGGGCGAATTTCTCCAAGCCTCAAGGTTCTCTCTTTCTCCCGTTTCTCTCTCCTTTTCCCGGTTGGTACATACTGCATACTTGATGGAAATGGTATGCGCATGATGAGCAGGATTTTGAGTGCCTTGGGCTGCAGATCGGAATAAACACTCTCCACACCACGCTCGGCATTTTATTCGCTTGGCACGCGTCTTTGTCATTCCGTCTGAGCTATTGACAGAGAGTGCAATAAACAAATTTTTACGCAGTAAATAAGGAAAATGCAACGTCCCGGGATGGAGGCTCCAAGACATAAACTCAAAAACATGCCGGTGCCTGAATCATTGGCACTTTTTAGAGGTAGAGGGACGGAGGCGCAGACGCACTTTTGCAAGTACCTACAGGCTACTTTGTACGGAGCATCCGTCTCATCTACGGATGTTAAACCGGATGCTAAACCTATGCTTAAACTTGTACTTTTCCCGTCATCCCAATTCTCTCGCCGTTGCATGAAAACCATAATCTCCCTTCCTCGCACTGATCATTGATGATGAGAAATTCAGCTCGTCCAACGTCCAACACGGCGACTTACATGACGCCACGCCAAACCAACCAACCTCTACAGTCTACACCGCACACCGCAGTGAGGTACTTTGCATGCTGGGCATCGGCGACAACGCATCCCCCGCCTCTCGGCTCTTCCTCACCCACACACTTTTTCTTCTCCATCTTCAGTCTCCAGTTTGCCTCCCCCCTCATCTCCCCCGCATTTCGAACCCAGCCAATCCACTCGGCCCTCTGCTACCCCTCACCCCAAATACTGTCCCCATCTCCAGACTCCATCATCCATCGTCCCCGCGGAATACCGGGTACTTTCATACCCATCACCCATCATGAATCAAGCTTGAATGTACGGAGTACTCGCTACTGTGCGCATCGAATGTTCACAGTGAAAGAGGCCGCCAAGGAGCGGGGTCCCGAGTCCTTTCGGCCCGTTTACTATGTACTTTATTGGAGAAGCTTCATCGCTGTAGCGGCCAACTTCGGCTCTCGCGATGGAAGCTCACGAACAGAAGGAAGAAAAGTTCGCGTGGATTGCATGCCCTGCCCTTACGGTCAATCACCATCAGAGTCGGAGTTCCGATCTGACGTACTCGTGCAGCTCGCAGCTCGCAGTAAAGCACGTAACGTTCCTCGTACCCAAGCAGGCGGACAACCGTCTAATTCGACGCTTCATCTGTCCAGTCTGCCTCTCGAGGTTACCGGCGTGCCTACTATTGGACAAAGACTCACAAAATGCATAGCGGGGGGGTTCGGTGAGAAGTAAGCAGCAAAAGGCAAAAAGAAGCTTATGATGACTAGACGACCTGTCTAGTTCCACAATCACGCCCGATTAAAAGTCACTTACGCACCCGAATTCCTTCGCCTTGGCTTCAGAAGATAGCGCTGAAGATCCCAGCCATGAACGCCACATGCCCGACTGATTATTCAACGCCCTTAGCCGGGCGAGCCAGAGCCGACTACTAAGCAGAAGCTCCAGGTAAACCCACGATCCAGGTGATCCGCAATATCCACCAGCTTCACGACCCAACAAACGGGCCGAAGTGGTACCCATCCGTATGCGTCTCTGGGCCTGCTTTCCGGAGCCGTCTCCTGATCTCTCAGGGTCTCAGTAGACACCAGGAAGGATTCTCCACCGGACAATCTTCTTGTACTTCTCCCAGTCCTCGCCGTACTTGCGAGAACACTTCTCGTCATCGCGGCGGTCGCGGTGGATCAGTAAGACGGCAAAGTAAACAATGTAAAAGTAGGTGATGGGAGTCGCCATGCCACGAGCCGCGCCCTGGATAACCTCACGACCATCAGCCATCTTAAAAGCTCCCTCGAGTCCGGCTTGGGCATATCCGGTGCCTGCCGAGACAATGGTGTATCCTGCCATACCCGTGGGCAAGCAGTACGGCCACGCCTGAAGCCAGTCGCCAAGGTAGTTGATGTGACGAGCGACGCCCCACCAGCCCGAAACGAGGAGGCGGCTTCCGGTCTTGGTCTCGATGTACTTAAGGTGGGCAACGCTTGAGTCGTCGGGGTTGCTACGGAAGGCATTCTTCTGGCTGTTGGATAGACGGAAGATGGAGAAGGCAACGCCGATGAGTCCCACGATACCGGCCATGCCCAAGGGGCTCATCGAGACGGGGTACACGGCCAGGTAACGAGTCTGCAGGGAGTAGACAAACGGAACCCAGACGAGGTCGCCAAAGGAGAGCATGAAGCCGAAGCCGTCCGTGGTGATGTCAATCGTCGTCAGGATCGCGGGCTCATTCCACCAGCAGTCAATGACGTACGCAAGCTGGACGGCAGAGACGAAGACGCTGCTGTTGGTGACGAAGCCATAGGTGCGGTGCTGTCTGGCCATCCACGCAAAGTTCATCAAGGACCAGCCCAACAGACCGGGTCGGATCTCCAGCCACTCCTTGATGTCTATTTCGCCTAGGAGAGGGATGGTAACGCGGGGGTTGAGCTCGCGCCCAATGTACCAGTCGTAGATGAGGTTGCCAGAGTGTCCACCGGCAGCCAACTCGCGGAGCTCTTTGTTACCCTGCTTGACGCTGAAGCTTCGCACGTACACAAAAGTCGCAATACCATAGGCAATAAGCATGTTGGCTGTAACGACTTGGATGTAATTGTCGGTGATAAAGGTCCAGAGAGGGAACTCGGCGCCCTGTGCAATGGTGCCGGCGAGGCAGACGGTCAGGATAAACATGCTAGAAGCAAAGGCTGTATCTGTTAGTGAAAGCCCCTCTCTCTCTCTTTGGGTTCGCACAGCTTACAGTTGCATCGGTACTTGAGGCGGCCACCAGAGGCGAGCTCGACGCCATCAACCTCGGTCGCGGGAAGAATACGGTAGAGGAGCGCGTTGAAGAGGTAGTATCCCAAGACGGCAGCAGTGACCTTGTTGTCTGCGAGGCCCCAGATGCCCTCCTCGGGCCATCCAACTTCGCGTTTGAGTTGGTCGAGCTTGAGGGTCGAGGGGCTCAGAAGGGAAGGAGCAGGGCAGCCCGACACGTCGTTGCAGCTGAAGGTGAAGAGGTAGACGAGGATCGGGAGACCGAAAGAGATGCCAAAGGCGCCGATACTGTTTTGCCGCGTATTAGCTAGGTTTTCGTACAATCATACTCTAGAATACTCACGGCCCTCCGAACTCATAGCCATGCGGCTTTTGGACCGCGTCCTTCTCTACTTTGGACGCCATGTTGACCGTTCCCTCAGAGCAAGTGCTGTCGAGTCTGGGTGATGGGATGGAAAAGGAGAACAAGCTCGTGTTGAGCTTCGCGAGTATGGTCCGTGGTTTTTGGCGAAGAGGTTTTTGTAGATGAAGAGGAAAATGTGAATATTTGTATGCCCCACCAACCCGATGTGGAAATACGAATGCGACAGTGACAGCAGCTTCAGAGCTCAGTATCGACCCCAGTATCTGTTGATCGCCAGGTGGGCTGTGGAGGACTCTTTTCGCCGGAGCTCTGGTGTTCCGGGTGACCTCATGGAGCTCAATTCGATGACGCTAATAAAGAGTTGAGCCGTCTCATTGGGCTATACGAAGGGGTGGGGCCACGAAACGGTTTACGCTGTACGATGGAGCACCAGTCTCGTCCCGTCGTAGCTTCCCCGGAGGAATGGTTCCACCGAGGAAGGCGGCGTCCGGGGGGACGTTCCCAAGCATCGGACGATATCAAAGCTACACGGTCCGAAGGTTAGGACTGGAAGAAGCTTTAATTGCGTGTGCATCTACACTGCCCCCTTCGGACAACACGAATGTGTATAAGTTCAATTAAGTGGTGGTGTAGGTAGT
Source organism: Colletotrichum scovillei (assembly GCF_011075155.1). Classification (NCBI taxonomy): domain Eukaryota; kingdom Fungi; phylum Ascomycota; class Sordariomycetes; order Glomerellales; family Glomerellaceae; genus Colletotrichum; species Colletotrichum scovillei. Next base: position 250,874 of record NW_023336261.1, read on the forward strand.
AAACCGGTGAGAGGAATCCCTCCCGTCTTACACCTGCAAGGAACATTTATGGCACTGGTCCAGCTGGACGTATCAGAAACGGGCGGGTCCTGTTACCTAGGTACGGTACGGGCGGGTCGGCAATCGCAGGACCGCTTTTATCTGACACGCTGACTAAGATTGAGACTGCGACTGACTGTCCTCATAGCGGCAGGTGCAATGAGGACATACACGTGACTTGGAGATTGGTGGGTACCTCTCCGGACACTGCAGCCTGGCGGCGCTCTACCTCCGGCGGATGCTGCAAGGAGGGCCCATCCACCAATCAATGCCCACTCCCCGGTCACTCCCGTCATTCCCTGCAGATGAAGGCTGACGAATTGAAGTGACCAAGGTGGCTTTCGTGGCCAGGCAACTCACTCTGCTCTGCGCACCTCGATAATTCTCGTCTTCTCACAACGGAATTGTGTTCACTTTCCGCCATCGTTGACTCTCGTCGCATAGCAAAATCGCCACACCATTCGCTTCGATTTCGGGTTCCCAGTGGTCGACTGTCTCCAATTGACGCACTAGGGGTCTTCTCGCGCCCACGTCACCCCCCGCGTCCACACGGGCGCCGACGTTAACGATCCTCCATTCCAACTCATCCTTATCGGCATTGCACCGAAACAGAGTCAGAATCATGCATTTCCCACATTCCTCGACACTCTTGCTCCTTCTCGCAGCTGCGACAGCTTGCGCTGCCGACACCGCGACGTCTTCAACGACAACGAGTGCACCGGCATGTACGGCGGCATCCAAGAGCGGCAGCGGGGCTTTCTATGACTTGCGGCCGGATATCGCCGTTAAGCCGGAGGAGGGCAAGTCATCAAAGTCAGGCGTCACGACCGATTATCACGCCAGAGGATGGGACTATGGCCGCAACTTCACCTTGAACATTTGCGCGCCAGTCATTGAGGCACTTGACGACGTTGAAGGCCTGACAAAGAGCGAATCGAAGAACGTGAGCGCGTTCTACGAATACAAGAATGAGGTGTACTCCATTGGGTAGGCATCTCACGAAACCCTTCACCGGACGCGCAAGTACTGATCACAACGATCTACAGGTCATCATCCATGGATATTCAGACCCGCGGGCGCATACTCGTCCTGCAGTACAAGAACGGTTCCCCATGTGGAAAGACCAAATCGAAACGATCCAAGGCCCATGATGGGGCGTCATACAATAAGTACGCCGATGAGGAGGAATCCACAGCTTTAAGCGCCTTTGGCAACACCCAAAACAAGGTCACTGCCGACAAGGACGACTCAGACTCGACCACGCGCCGCAAGTCTGCCACCATCTCCTTCCATTGTGATACCGAGCAGGTCGGTGGAGCTGCGCATATCTCCTTTGTCGGCTCAGACCCCGATGACTGCGCGTACTTCTTCGAGGCCCGTTCCCAGCATGCGTGCCCCAGAGCCGAACCTCACCAGCCCGGTAGCGTTGGTCCGGGCAGTGTGTTTGCCATCATCTTTGTCATTGCCGTACTCGTCTACTTTGGAGGTGGCGTGTTCTACCAAAGGACTGTTGCGCATGCGCGCGGTTGGCGACAGCTTCCCAACTACAGCCTCTGGGCTGGCATTTGGGGCTTTGTCAGTGTACGTAGTATTCGCGACTCTTTTTCTCAGAATCGATTCTGACATGATTTGCAGGACATGTTCATTATCGCGACCTCTTCTTGTGCACAGCTACTTCCCGGGAGGCGCGGATACAGCCATCTGTCCGGGTCACCCAGCAGAGGCCGCAACCGTGAGGACGAGAACCGACTCATCGACCAGCTGGATGAGGAGTGGGATGATTGAGTTTGCCAGACGTGGGGTGTATCATAAGCATTTGAGCATCAACTTTCCTTTGATTTACAGATTGCGATTGCGTGTTGGAGCTGCGGGACTGTTTTGAGGGGATGTAAGTGAGTCGCAGGCAACCACCCTAGATACCCCGTGAGAAGAATGCATAGACGATTCATGATGTTCGTGCAAGTTGAGTGCTGTCTGCTCGACATTCTTTTGTGACACCCAGCGCTGGAAACTTTAGGCGGCGCTCGAGTTTATGCCGCCGAATCACCTCTGGATGTATTGGAAACCGCGGGACGAGTGTGGTGTAAATGCCTGGTCTGGCGTTGATGCTACCTTGCTCGTACGATTCTCTCGGAGATCGGGCGAGCTTGACAGGAAAATAGCGCAAGAATATATCCACGGAACCAATAGTGGTGCAGCGCGCTCCCGAGATGCGTCTGTGTACAGGTCCGAGTTGAAGTTTGGCTCCCGGAGATTTCAAGACGTTCGTTCGGAGACCGAAACCGGGGCGGGATGATGCCCCGCCACCGCCCCTCTTTTCAGCGTGATGTCACGGCGGGTACAGCCCGCAACGTCGGCGACAGCTCTTGCGACCCTCAACTCCGAGTGAATTCTGTATTCCTTCTCACTTTGTTCTCTCCAAAGTCGCATCCTACGATATCGGAAGTGAGACCGAAGCAATCACAATGGCGTCCAACAAGTACACTCTGGCCACGCGCCTCACCGTGAGTTCTCACTTCTCACCCTGAATGTCACCATGATACCATCCATCTTATCCACAACCCCGTAACTTCGGGCACATCAGCTAACGTAGACCAAAGCTCGCAAATGGCAAGACCATCCCCCAGATCCAGCTGGGTCTATACTGCATGTCCGGCCGCGAAGCCACAAAGTCCATCCCATGGGCCCTGACCGCCGGCTACCGTGGCTTCGACTGCGCGCAAATGTACAACAACGAAGCGGAATCAGGCAAAGCAATTGCCGATTTCCTTGCCAGCCCTCAAAACACGCAGGGTCTGAAGCGCGAGGACGTGTTTTACACGAGCAAGCTGGCGAGCAGCAGTACCTCGTACGACGCCGTTCGCAAGTCGATCAAGGAGTCTGTTGAGGTTGCTGGGCTGGGGTACATTGATTTGTTTTTGCTGCACAGTCCGTATGGCGGCAAGGAGGCTCGTTTGACGAGTTGGAAGGCGATTGAGGATGCCATTGATGCTGGGGAGGTGAAGATGGGTGGTGTCAGCAACTACGGTGCTGCCCATGTGAGTTTGCTCAGACTTTCGAGAGTCCTGCTGGGGCGTTGAGTTTGGGAACCCAAGAGACGCTGACAGGATCTACAGATTGAAGAGTTGATGGCATCGAAGCCTCGCATCGCACCCGTCATCAACCAGATCGAAGTCCACCCCTTCAACACGCAGACTCGCATCAGAGAGACCTGCGCCAAGCACAACATTGCCATTGAGGCCTATGCGCCCTTGGCCCGCGGCATGCGCATGAAGCACCCCAAGATCCTGGAGCTGGCCAAGAAGTACGGCTGCACTCCTGCGCAGCTGTTTGTTCGGTGAGTTATCATCCGTGTTTTAATATGATGATCGCAGCATCTGATTGACGCCTCTGTAGCTGGTCTCTGGACCGTGGAATGATTACTCTTCCCAAGAGTGTGCGCCAGGAGCGTCTGATTGAGAACGCGAACGTGGCCGAGTATGAAATCTCTCAGGAAGATCTGGCTGCATTGGACGCGCTCGATGAGCACTTGGTGACCGATTGGTATGTTATCAAATGACTTGTGAAGTGTGTGTAGGAAAGCGAGGCTAACAAAAGGTGATAGGGACCCGACTGAAGCTCCTTAAATAAGGTCACTAGAAAATTGAAATAGAAAAACTCCCAAACCCATGATCCTATGCTAAGTTCGGCTGTGACCAATCAACCGTCTGCGACATGCAGATAACTCAGCCTCAGCTGAAATGGATGAATGCATCACGTGGCTGCAAGCTGCCTAGAAATCGGGATGAAGTCCCACACTTTGGCCTGCTTGACCCCACGCCATCCCCAATGGAAATTTTGACACCATCAACATGCGACTCTTAAACACCACGACGCTCAAGGTGGCAGATTTTGTCAGCGAAAGACCCAAATATGCCATTCTTTCCCATACCTGGGGCTCGGACGAAATTGTTCTTCAGGATACAGAAGCAAAGGATGAGGCTCCTTCCAGTGTCAAAGCTGGATGGAAAAAGATCAGGGGCGCCTGTACGCTGGCTCGTAGGAACGGCTTTGACTGGATCTGGATCGACACATGTTGTATCGACAAGTCTTCGAGCTCTGAGCTATCCGAGGCCATCAACTCCATGTTCCGTTGGTACAGAGAAGCTGAGATCTGCTACGCGTATCTGGAAGATGTGCCTCCCTTGAGATACGTTTCGCTTATTGGCTTTCAGGATCTCGCTCCTGATCTGGACCCGAGTTATGTTATGTCCATCGAGAAGGATCGAGAGACCTTCCTCGGAAGCCGATGGTTCACTCGAGGTTGGACTCTCCAAGAGCTTATTGCACCGCAAAGAGTCGAGTTACACGCTACGGACTGGTCCTTTCTTGGGACAAGGAGTGATCTTTCGGGCATCATTCACAAACATACCATGATCGACAAAATGGTTCTCGAATCCAACGGAGCCGAAAGGCTGTCAATGTTTTCTGTTTGGAGTAGAATGCAATGGGCTGCCAGCCGAGAAACAACTCGCGTTGAAGACACGGCTTATTGCCTGTTAGGCATCTTTGAGATCAACATGCCGCTTCTGTACGGAGAGGGCGACCGGGCGTTCCGCCGTCTCCAAGAGGAAATTATCAGAACCATTGAAGACTACAGCTTGATCGCCTGGACGTCGTACGATGCGTCACCCCAGCCACACGGAACACGCTCCTCGGCTCTCGCCTCACATCCAAGAGACTTTGGCACTGTGAGATTAGATACGACTTGCGTTCCGAAAGCCGCAATTGAGAGAGACTTCGACAAAGACATGAAGGGAATCAGTGTACAAGAACCGCCTGGTCCACGCTTGATCGAGCTAGATAAAGAGATGATGGCTAGGTGCATTAAGCCTTACTTCGGACGCGACTATCGCGATATTAATCATCCGCAACTTCAGCCTGAGTTCTCGCCACCTACATTATCTCCGCGTGGTATCTTGATCACCATGTTCACGACCAGGGTACTGAACCCACATCCAGACACCAGGCTCGCGTGGACTACTTTAAACATTCATTTGCCAAAAGGCATATATTATCTCTGTGTCAAGCTGTCAAACGAAGAAACTCATATGGACATGGACAGCGCGACCAGGGCTTTTCGGCGCAATACAAATCGACTCTATTTGGTCCCCATCTCGAGGATAAAGACGTTTCAATCAACAAAGTTCTACCTCCGCACAACTCCGGAGTACTATGTCCCATCCCCAGGAGAGTCATGGACCCCTAAGGCCGAATATTCCCAGTTGCGGTTTGACAGGCGGAATGAGGCTGTATCTACGACCGTCATTGCTACATATCCCAGTCTGAAGATGGGAATGAAAGGGGATGCATATGCCTTCCACACGAAACTGCGGGAATTTGGAAGAGTGGCCGCGCTTATGTGCGATCCAATCTGGGCTTTCGTGGTCGAAATAAAAGAATTGAGAGAATGTCGGCGACTATTACAGTTCGTAGTCTTGTATGGATATAATCCATGGGCAGAGTCACCTAATCAAAGGTGGCGATGTAAAGTCACGCCAGCACCCTCAAGTAACGAATCGTCCATCGGGTTTCATTCCTTCTCGTCTTATATTGAAGGAGTTGTGTCTCTCGAACAAAGCTCGATTCGCCAATTCCCGTGGGGTGTCGTCGGGGCGGTGGTGCATTGGGACAATAAGGAGAATCATAGCTTTGTTAATGTGATGGTTCATCTAGAGAGTCAGCCTGAATAACCGTCCCAGGTCTGAATCACTATGGTGCGCTGATTTTGATCCAATTTGAGGCTGGAGTAATACATCAGATGGAATATTTCTAGACACTTTGGGGGCGATGCACACTTCTCATATCAGTCCGCAACGAGATGATCTACGAGCGAAGGTTTTATACTGATACATGATGCGATCTCCCGGTGGAAGACAACGATCTGCCTAGTTCTTCATTATTTCCCTCAGAGCGTCAACCTCGGCCTCCTTCCTCGCGAGCTGCAGCTTCAGTTTATCACGCTCCTCCTCGACAACTTTGAGAGCAGATTCTAGCTCCGTTATGCGGTCACGGCCTTTTTGACGATATCTTCGAGCTGCGACAGTATTGCGCTGTCTTTTGATAGCATTAGCGTTGTCTTCATCGATCGAATCGAGGTCAGTCGTTGGAGATCCGTTGGCTTTGCGTTTGGTGCCCGATGCGGAGTGATTGCGGCGCTGAGTTGTGGGGGCTGAGGGCTGAGTGGGCAGACGATCGGAAGTGGTGCTCCTTGAAGGAAAGGTTGAGGAGAAGATGGACTCAGGGTTATCTAGGGTGATTGGAATGCTTTCCTGCGGGCTTCTATGAGTGGCCGTTTGAGATGGTCGACAGTCTGAGATGGATGTCAGTAAGAAGATGGCTAGGTGAATCAGCACCACTTGAACGTACCATGCGGTCCTGGTGATTGGGAAGGCTCGATGCTACCAGGCATACCCAGAAAGACATCTTCCCGAACTGTATGCAACGCCCCCAGCGCAGCGATGCTGTCACCCTGACTACTTGTTCGAGGCAACTCATCGGCTTCAAGTTGTGGATCGAGAGGGATTTGGTGGTCTGGAAGCTGAGATCCCTCTCCTAGGTCTGTCGCGATGCCCTGCCACCCAAACATAGGGCCCAGCGGCTGGTAAGAATCCCACCAGGTAAGCTCTCCAAGGTGGTTCCGGCTCCTTTGGCTGCTGTTCTCGGTAGAATACGGGTCGAGTCCAGCTGCACGTAGGAAATGCGGATGATTGTAGTGTTGCCATGGAGTCAGATTATTGGGCCTCTCTTTGAATGAGAGGCAGCAGTACTTTGACAAAAGATTGGTTTGACTTACGTCTGGAGACAATCCAGGGAATTCAAGTCTCCCTGTACGATGTTGTCGAGCGACGGCGCGTGGAAACGAGTGACCGGAGAGATTCAAATCAGAAAGGGAGTTGGTTGGGTGGGGAATCGGTCAGCTAGATTAGGAAGTGTGGATGAGTCGAGATGGCTCATAATGACGGCTCCTACGAGCGGCTCTCAGATTGGTCCGTGTAGCTCCCAAGAACTTGCAGACACAAATTAGTTTGGTGTAGCTTCAGAGATTAAGGCAGGGGACGCCATCCCAATAATTGTACGAAGCCCGTGACCACTAAAACTGAACGTGCATTGCAATACGACACAGATGGCCTTACGGATATCTGCGCGATTGTAGAATTAGGATTACGTATATCTTGTTGAGTTTGGTAGTAAAAGTAGACTAAGAAATATGGATACTTGGCTGAAGACAGCTGCGCGCAACCTTTAATAGCTGGCTTCATTGCTGCACCATGCACCCTGCAACCCCGCGCCTAGAGCCGAGATTCTATTGCCCTCATGGAAACCCCTCTGGAGACCAATCATACCAGCCCATGTCAACCTCATCAATAACACCCCACTGCTCAACGAACTGCTTCTTCTTGTCCTCTAGACCCTCAGTGCAAAGAATCTCAAACACAGTTCTCCAGGCGCTGTTGACCGCACCGATGATCCAAGCGTGGCCTGAACTCAGCGCCTCGCCCGCGAAGTGCATGTGGCCATCAGCAGAGGGCCTCATCAACCACGGCAGCGTGCTGCTGAACTGACCCGGGCCAAAGATGGCAAAGGCGCCGTTGGAATAGGCCGATCCGTACCAGTCGTAGGCGTGGTATCCCTCAAATTGCGACAGGAGAAACTCGTGAGACACGCCGTTGAGCTCTGCCAGGTTCCTCAGAGTCAAGTCGACCATGACGTCGATGCTCTCTGGCTGATAAGGTGCCTGTTGCTTCTCGTTGTGCGGGTTCATGTAGGAGCCTAGTCTGGAGGCATCCTGGCCCCAGACGTAGCTGGCGATCATGGTTCCGGGGGCACCCGGGACATCGACGCCGTAGGAGGGGTAGACACAGCGGCGGATGGGAAGATCGGTGAAGGATTGACCCCCCTTGAAAGGACCGGTGGCGAGGTTTTCCCACCTTCAGTCAGCGAGTCAGTTGAAACCCCAAGTTTGATGCTATGGCCGAAAACAGCTTACCAGCGAGTCTTGAACTTGAACCCAATCTTTGTCGAAGGATCGTAGCTGAAGTAAGAAGTCAGCTTGGGCTGAGAAGCCTCCCGGATGAAGTAGAAGCTAAGTGTACTTACTTGAGAGAGCGGATGGCATGGTTTTCGAAATAGTTGAGGTCTAGCTCGGTCATGTTGATAGCCTGGAGGGCACCCAGCGGAACAGTCGAGATGACATGAGCGTAGTCGTACTCCTTGGTGCCGTTGACGACAATCTTCAAGGAGCCGTTGGAATTCTTCTTGATGTCGGAAACCCTGTTGTGCAGAACGGGCTTGTTCTTCACAATGAGGTTCATGCCCTTGGTCAACATATCCATACCACCGTTGATCAGCGACCAGTTGTCAATATCTGCACTGTCAAAGATCCACTGTTCTAGGACGGCTTGAGACATGGAGTACATGTCGTAGTGACCTGTGGCATCGTTGATGGTCTCCATCCAGTCGATCTCGGTGTTGGTAAAACCCTGGTCCAAGAGAAACTCCCGGACCGTCATGGAATCATACTTCATGAGAAGGTTGAAACCTGTATCAAAATTGGCTGAGAGCGCTGTCGTCATGCTGCTGACTTGAGCCTTCCACACATTGTACGCAGACTGCGTGTTAAAGGTCGAGTTGAATACCGGAACGTCGTACCTAGCAGGAGAGGCAGAGTTCGGGTCTTGGAGAAGAGAGGTGATGCCATTGAATCGTCTGAACGTGTTGTCCGTTCTGAAGATGTAGTGTTTCTTGACAACTTGGTCGCGTTCGGCTACCCTCGCGTTGATGTAGGGAATAAGACTCCATGAGTCGTTTCCAATGATGCGGCTCATATAAGGCATCGGAGGGAAGCGCATGGCGCCGACGTCCTGCAGTGATCATGTTAGTTAGGGAATGGTGCGTTACATAGCGACAACAACTCACGTAGTAGTCATAGTAGGCAGGGTCTGCGGGTGTGGACTTGTCCCAAGCCTCTTGATCAAAATGGTAGGTGTAGATTCTCCCGCCAATGCGTCCGGAAACCTCATGGATATCGTAGTCAATTCCGAGAGAGTCAAGGAGAATGGCAGCGTAGAGTCCGGCAGCTCCACCGCCAATGATGCCGACCTTGAGGGGAACATCCTTCGGCGTCGGTACTCTGCTATGGTTGCTGTAGTTTGACTCATCCACGACCTTGCGGAAGAAAGCTGCGCGTGGATTCTTGGCAGCAAGCTCGCCGTCGTTGCAGATGTTTCTTTCTTCGAGCTGGACTGGCTTGGATTCCGGGGCGGGTAAAGCGAATGACTGTGCCAACAAGAGGGCGGTAACGAGCGTACGTGTGCTGAAGAGCGACATTGTTAGGGCGGTAAAGACTGTATGATAGCTGGCGCGGCTGATAGACGTGGATCTGGCGTCTGCCTTGCTTGGTTACACAAGTGACAACAGCGTTGATGGCGGCATCAACATCTCCATTTATAGCGATGGTCGCTGACCGACATCTTGGCTGCATTGTTTACACTTGAACAACATGGACCTGTATTTCGACCATGTCTACAGAGTGCCAACTTCGCTCCCAAGAACCTTGGGCCATTTAGGGCTTGCATATCTTAAACCCAGATCTTACTTAGTTCCAGTCCTCATTCCTCTTTTCTTCTCCTAAATCTCGACACGTGGTTTGGACCCCTCTGCTCTGGAATGCGGCTCAGTCCCAGGACGGTCTCCGCAAACACGCAATTCTTCCGAGCTACTGGAAGTGCAAGGCATGGGCTTCATCTTACAGCATACCTCTGAGCAGTGAAGCTGAGAGGGCTGAGAATCACATATTTTTCGCAGCCACGTCAATTTCTTCCCTTCAGCGGCAGAGTCGCATAGGGTATAGCACTGCTGTTTTGATCCGGGTAGGTGGAATACGAAGCATGGAGCAAGAATAACCTTCGACATCAGTCTGCATACGTATTAGCTTTTTGGCGGGAAAAGCCCCCTTGTTTCTCGGACAACGAAACCGCTTTCCGTTGAACTCCAATAGTGAAAGGCGTCTCAGAGAGTAAAAACATGTTACCTTCGGCGACAAAGTCCCCTGTTTTAGTCTTCAGTGGAGTTTTTTGTCCTTTGAGTTAGGAATAGGAAATCAGAACAATGCTTATGCGCTAGGTGGCTTTATAATCATTTTCGGGCATGAGGGCTGAATAAAGACACCAGTGGGATAGTGTCGCCGTATGGATTGTGCACAGGTCGTGTAGGTACCCAGACTACTTCCAGGGTAGCTTGCTGTTCTCTGATGTGTAATATGGACTCGTTACGGATGCATATCGTATCTGCTAGAAACTCCCAATCGTCTTTTGCACATGTGTCCAAAAAGACTACCAGCATTATTCCGGTGTGGGATCGGTGAAGCAACTTGTTCAAACTTCAATTGCCAGTCAAAATATCCGTGTCCGCCTCTGTCCTGGCCCATGCGTGCGCCTCTGGAATACCATGCTGCTATTGCCCGATAAACTTAGCAGCAAACCCAAGACATTTAGCTGCCGAGAGGAGGGTACCGTGCCGAGTCTAAATGGATCGCCTCATCACTCAGCAGCCGGAACCTTCTTTATTAGTGTTGCACACAAAGCCACCACTGTTCTTCGGAAGCAAAATGAGTCCGGAAGCACTTTGTTACCGAGAAGACGCAGTGGGGGCGCCGGGACACAGAGGGGTCAGGTCGGCGCCTTAGCAATGCCCGCTCGCCGGGAGGGGCCGTTACACCAGACGGCAGAGACCCTGATTGATAATACTGAGTGCGAAACCGTGGTGGATCTTGCGTGATGCATACACAATCGTGCGAGATCTCCAGTTATTGCGCGATAGCTCGGTGGAGGCGGGGTGAAGGTCGTAGACAGCTGTCCACCAGCAAAGCATATAAGCAGGTTGTACCCAGCGTCCAAGCATAGAGATAAAATCCAAGACACTCATAGCTAATAAGACAACAAACCATAAACAACTCTCAAATTCTCCAATTCTCCAATTCTTAAACTTCACAACATTGTTCCACCAGGCTCAAGATTCTCAACATGTCTGCCATCAAGAAGGTCGCCGTTGTCGGAGTAAGTTCACTTGTTATGCTACTCACCGTTCCGATACTAATTCCGGTAGGGTTCCGGAAACCTTGGTCCCAGCATCGTTCGTGGCCTCATTGACGCCGGTTTTGAAGTCACAGCAGTCTCGAGAAAGGAGTCCAGCGCAACATTCCCCGCTGAGGCCACTGTTAAGAAGATTGACCTCTCCTCAGTCGAAGCTGTCACAGAAGTTTTCAAGGGCCAAGACGCTGTCGTGTCTGTCGTTGGAAATGCTGGATTCGGAAGTCAAAAGACACTCGCCGACGCTGCTGTTGCCGCTCAAGTCAAGCGCTTCATCCCTTCAGAATTCGGAATCAACACTCGCAAGGCCCGCGGCTCTAAGATTGGCGGCATCTTGACCCCCAAGATTGAGTTTGTTGACTATTTGATTGAGCTCTCTGAGAAGAACAGCTCATTCACGTGGACTGGTATCTCTACTGGACCCTTCTTCGATTGGGTAAGCTAATCACCACCTTGTCCCATCCTCACATGTAGTCAGCGTGCTGATCTAGCATAGGACTTCAGCGGTGGCCTTCTGGGCTTCGATGTTAAGAACAAGGCTATCAGAATCTTTGACTCAGGAAACGAGCCTGTTTCGCCATCATCTCTTTCCTTTATCGGAAAGTCCGTTGCTGGCGTGCTCAAGAACACCGAGGCGACAGCCAACAAGTACATTGACGTTGCTTCATTCACGACAACTCAGCGCGAGTTGCTCAAGGTTGTCGAGGAGTTGACTGGCTCTACTTTCACCGTCAGCAACGTCAAGACTGCCGACCTGGAGAAGATTGCGGATGAGAAGCTGTCCAAAGGTGACTTCAGCGCCTTTATTGACTTGTTGCAGCAGTACAGCTTTGCTGATGGCAACGGTAATGCCACAAAGGACAATGCGGCGGTTAAGTTGTTGGGTCTGCAGGAGGAAGACCTCAAGGCTGAGACCAAGAAGGCTCTGGCCGCGTGGAAGTAGAGATTTATGTATAACGAAAATAAGCAGATACTAATACAATAGAGGCTATCGCCCTATCAAATCAGCTTATCTTGCTCGTGCCAAATGCGCCGTCGCGGAAGTTTGATCACTAAGTTTGAGGTATGAACATCGTGATGGTAGGAGTTAGAAGCGGCCATATGTCGAGCGCCGCGTCGCCGTAGGGACCAGTCTTCAACATCCGGTGTAGGGAGCATGATAGTACTTAGTAGGCACTATAAGAACTTAGAAAAGCCTGAGACGCTGAGGAAAGTTCAACCGACATAGATGAGCAAAGTCTGAGACCGCCCATACGTTCCACATGCCATGCCCAATGTCCTTTCGTCTGATGATAATGCAGCAGAAGCCGCAGATAAACTCAATCAAGTTGAGCTATGTCTTTGCCACCCCAATCGTTCGCTGGCCAAACGGCGCTTCCTTTTCGGGAAGTGCCCATTCCAGGCTCCGTCTAAACTCTGTTTTGTGCACAGATTTATGATTTCTCAACTTTGTGTTGCGCCCACAGGAGAGATGCTGGCGTACATCATTGAGTTCGCTTGCTCCGCAAATTCTTCAACGTCATGATTGCGGGCGATGGTGCTTTAGTTCCTCGGTATCCCACTTGCACTGATGAACTCGTAAACTCGCCCAGTCCTGTGCCATCATCGACAACATCTTGTGAACATGCCTATCGAGATTCGAACTGCGCTCGAGAGCGATCTTAAGCGATGCGCAGAGGTCGGGCACGTAGCTTTTGGCAAAAGCCCTTTCACTAAAATTATGTTTCCTGGTCACGTCCCGAAAGATGGGTTCTTAGGGCTTCGTACAACCGACTTGATCAGGCAGCTTCGAGACGACCCGACCGTTCGAATGTTCGTGGCAATAGACACGGAGCGAAGAGGTGATTGCGCAATCGTTGGGTTTGCCAAATGGCATGTCTACGAACATGGCATGCCTTTGAGCACGGGAAAACTGCATTCATGGGGCAAAAGTTGCAATGAGGAGGCTTGCAGCTTGGTGTTTGGAGGCGTGGGATTAATGAGAGACCGTCTAATGGCCTACAAGCCGTGCGTTTGTAAGTTATCTTCCCAAATCATCAAGTCTGAAGAGAACTGGCCTCCCTAACGCCAAGTGATGGCAGACCTTCATATCTTAGTGACAGAGCCCCAGTATCAACACCGCGGCGTGGGGCAACATCTCCTCGCCTTCGGGATTCAGGAATCACTCCGATTAGAAGTTCCGATATATCTTGAGGCAACAGAGGCTGGCCACTCTCTTTACCAAAAAGTCGGCTTTGACGATATCGAAGTACACCGCGCTGATTTGACCAAGTTTGGGGAGCAGCGTCCTCATATGATCTGGGGAATGATCCGGGAACCATACTCCTGGTTTCCATGAACAACTTGCACATTTGAAAGTTCACTCAATGTACTTTGAGAAGGAAGTAATGGAGAGAGTGTGGAATGAAATGAAATCTATTGCAAACAACCATCTATGTTATAACGCCATGCTATGCTACCAGTTTCCCATCCAGCCTCATGCCATGCAATGCTCCATGATCAACATCGGCGAATCCGAATGTCACTGTTCGCTTAAGAAGTGTAACCGGCAGCACGGTCAGCGGCAGTAGCCTGTGCCATCTTTTCTGTTCCTACAGAAACAGTGGGGATCCAGCCCTGAGGGTTCACATCGGTGCCAGTGGTAGCGATGCTGTCACCGGTAGAGTTGACCCCGATGGTGATGTAGCCAACGAGGCCGTCTTCAACGCTGTCTCCGAGAAGAGAGACGCTGATGAAGGGGCTGTAGCCGTCCTCGCTAGCGCTAGACAGGACAGAGTCCTCGGCATTGGTGGTACGGTTCAAGGTCTCGAGGTGGGCGGAGTAGGGGCTAACGGCGTAGACCTGGGAAAGGAGGTCTTCCTCGAAGAAGAGCTGTCCTACGTGCTGAAGTGCGCTCTGGCTAAAACCAACACCATCGGAGGCATTGGCTTGAACAGCCACGTGGATGTGGGTAGAGCGAGAAGTGTAGTAGCCGGGAAACTTGGTAAGAAACTCTATCATACCAGCCTCATCGGAGACCTGAATGCCGCGGAGGAAAGTCTCATCGTCGGTAGTACCATCAGATCGCTTGCTCCAGCCATCAAGCAACTCGGAGGTGTCGGGGTCAATGCCAGTGAAGGAAGCATATGAGCCAGTCGCATTGCAGGCCCAGATAGAGGCCGAGGCACCCTCGAGCGGCTCGCAGGTCTCGACATCAATGATTCCGATGTCGAGATAGAAATCAATGCCGGACTGAGTTTCGCGGAGGTCGTGACGGACCAACTCGCCGTCCACGCCGTAGGGACCAAAAATAGTTTCGGGGGCCAGGAGACAGGTGTTGTTCTGGATGCTGGTGTATTGAAGGGTGTTGCGCTTAGACATGCCGTGGACGTTGGGAAGAATGTCGCCATTCTCGACGCGGCGCTCATAGAGGCGCTGAGAGCGCTTGGCAATGATTTCAGCTTTGCGCTTCTCAATTGCAGCAGCGCACTTGTTGGTTGAACGACCAGCGAGAGCTGCCTCTTTCTTTGCGTTCTCCTTGGTCAGCTTCTCAGGATGAGCAATGACCTCGGTGGCGGCCAAAGAGAGAGCAGCAAGAGCGAGAGTAGTAAACTTCATCTTGCCGTGTATGGTGTGTGTAAGTCAAAAGCCAAGACGTGGTGAGAGTAAAGGAGAGAGATCTCGATGTAATTGAGTTGGAAAGCTTGGAAAGTAGTCTTGGTGAAGGTCTGGATGAGGTCTTATTGCTGCTTCTGATGATTTAGAATCTCCTCCACTGCGGTAACAGCAGCTTTGCTTTATACGTGTGTCTTTCACTCTGGAGTTCATCATGGCTTTCTCGTTACCCACAACTTGGCATCCCTTTTCGCATGAGCTCCCATTACGACTACTCTGCGCCTCAACTAGGCCGTCCCGATAGAGTGGATGTAGGTCGGAGAACCAGGATCCATATTCGTAATCCCTTGAATCTGGTTGAACAGGCTCATCTGGTCTACGGGATTTGGCACCCAACGTTCCAGGAATAGAGTGTGGTCGTAGCTTAGCATGAGAAAGCTACATGAATTATCCGTACATCCCCGGGATTCAAGGGGAGAGAGGGCAAGTTTTCTGCCCGGAACGTGGGTGATGTTTCGCTCGGGAGGTGGGAGAACAGGCCCACAATACCCGCTTCGTCCGACTCAGCCTACCGGCCCGCCTCCCTACCCCTACTGACACCGAGGCTCTGGCCCGGATTATCCCACCGGACGTCCTGTCACTGACGCGTTTGCGTGTATGTCAACGTCTCTACGGACCTCGCGAGACCTCCCTGACCGGGTTCTAGAAGAAAATGCCCCTCCTGCATAGAACATTAAAGGAGGCGCGGATGGGACGAACACGACGACTCATGAACCAAACATCCGATAGCTTACGTCGCGTCCAACCCGAGGCTGACTTTAGGGATATGGCAGATTTTACCATGATTCTAATTGGATATCTTTGTTCTTGTCATCCGACAGGTCAAGTCATGAAGTAGGGGTCAACCGTGCCGGTAGACATAAGTGATTTCAACGCACTGCTTGATAGAAATCTCGTCCAATGCGGCTATTTCGCATTCCGAGCTACTCGGGAAACAGTCAGGCCGTATGTTTTGACCGAAAAATGCCTTCGTTGAGAGATGTTCCATGTCCTGATATTGCGTTGACTGAAATACATGTATACAACTGATTGGCCTCGTCTCAATGCGGATCCTGCGAATCTCTGAAAGTATTACTCATTGAGGGGAGGGAGGTAGTTGGTCCATCCTGCTAAGACTCCAAAATATTGTGACCCTCCGGTCGCTTCGGTCACCCCACAATACCCACCTGTCGGGCTTCCCCGAAAATGAGAATCAAGTAGAAGATTGCCGATTATTAATATCCCATAGACTTGTTACCGCAATTAACACACAAAATCTTTGTCATAATGCGGCCCAATAAAGTCACCTCGAGTATGGACTAGGTGTGCGATGTTCTAAAGTCAGCGATTTTGGAGCTATGATGAGAATTATCGAGAACTGTGCGATGAAGACATTCCACCCCCGACTGTGAGTTTGGTTCTCATAGCTTCTTTGCATTATCTAGACAGCTTGAAGATGATGATATCCCCTTAACACATGTAGATTCATCACATGTGAAATAGCTTGGGGATGCCGTGGCAAAGTCACTGGCTCGATTGACCCTGACACCAGACTTTTCCATCCCATGGAATGGAGGCGGGACATGGAGTGCCAACTTTGAAGATGGGCGGAAGGTGATAATTTCAATTTTATCTTGAGTGTAGTAGTCCCAGCATACGTGATCTGTCACCCTATCCCGAATCCCCCACGTACCGTTTCGGTTGGTCGCCTGGTAGGGATTATGAAACTTGGGCGGGCTCAACATCAGCCACATGTAGAGCCCTGACATTTAATTGTGTCGATGCCGTTAGCAGCCAAACATAGATCACTTGGTGGATAATCGCACGAAGGCTGATAGTAGACGAGAAATGAACCTGGGCTTTTTGAGGGAAATACTCCTGAGAGATACATCAGAGAGAGTTAACATTTCCGCAGTTGTATTACCATGGCGGGAAGGGCTTTCACTGCTAGCAAATTTAAGTCTAAGGAGCTGGGAGAGATATAGCGACTGAATTATGTAGCAAGAAGTGATCCAGTAACATGAGCCTAGACGCAGCCGCCTGGAATATCACATCTCATTTGCGTCAGCCCAACAATCTTCGAGACATCACGTCGAGATACGGTGCTGATCTAGGCCTCATAATTTGATCTAGATAACCAATCCGTCAATGTAGATTGGAGAACCCATTAACTCGTTGTTAAAGATTGGCAATGGTAGGTAGTCTGAGATTGAGAGCTTGCAGACATTTGCTGGTATAGCTTCGGGCTCCAGGTCTTGCGAAATCTGTCTGTTCTTAAAGCTGGAAATAATGCTATTATTTGCGGAAGAAGTTGCAAAAGAAAACAAAAAAGAAAGAAAAAGAAACACCTCCTGATTCAGTGATTCGCCCAGTAGAGACTTTTGCCAGAGTCTGAATTGTGTCTCCAGGCGAAACAAGGTGTTTTGTTCAATCAAGATCTAGATATCCTCGAGAAACGTCACAAAGGGCCCAGTGCCCTGAAAAACCACTCGAGATGTGCGAGGGTCAAGTCTTAAAAAGTTTCTGTAGCCAATTGAAAGGAACATTACTTACTGTGGACTTCAAGCCTCCATGACCAACCAAAGACACCTCGACAGCCGCCGATATTGACCAGAGACAGAGAAATCAGGAAGACTTTGGTCTTGGCGACTAGCTCATTATCGATATCTCAGTAGCCATGACGAATTTGACCCCTAGAAAGATGGACATGAGCTCTAGTGATCTTTCGATTTTGCTCACGGATCTTGTAACAGGATCACAGAAGAGTCTAGACGAGCTCTTCAGGTGTAAGTCACCCCTGTGAAACATTGAATAATCATCGAAAACGAAATCTAAATGGGGCTCCTTTTGCCGATATTGATGACAACTAAGGTAACTCCACTTCAATTGAGCAACGGCTCCCAAGTGCTGAAATGCAGACTTCAATTGACCACGACCCATTCTTGATTTTCTCTGATTTATTTTCTTTGTTCACTCAATTGAAGAATGCAATTGTTTCCTTGGTAAAAGAAATGATTCTCTTGATGTTCGAATTGAGTTATCGAGAAAAGCTCTCGTCCTCGGGCTATGTCTCGGATACCTGCCTGACAATTGATGGTTTGAAAATTGTGCCTCGACCTCTCATTTCTTTCTTGAACAAACTTGTTCATAAGCATCGTCAACTATATATTTCGGTCGGCACCCGAATCTATAGGATGCGTGATTTGACTACAACAACGACACATGAACAACGACATATACCGGAGATTATCGATTTCAGGCCTCAATCGATCTTGTTCCTTGCAGTACAAGTTCACCTCCATCATGTCGTCATACCACCCCATTGCTCCATCGTCGATGTATTTCGAATCACTCAGAAGGACTTTAACGGCAAATCCCAGCTTGTGGAACGGACTGACACTTGAGTGCGCAATCTGCAGAGAGCCTATGAATCTTGTTGGAGACGGACTACCTTCCTCAGAGGATACTGGTTCTGACGGAGTAAGTCGTTTGCATCAAATTCATGGCCATCAAGATTTTGCAAATTTGCACCCACGTTCACCCAAGGACGCCATCGTCCTACCGTGCGCTCACATATTTTGCAAAGGTTGCTTGTTCATGGTCTGTTACTCAGATTACGGTCTCCAAGACTTCCTGCCCACTAATGTGTACCCAAGGCCCGATCCAGTCTGTCCAGCTTGTCGAACCAAACTGGTCTATCCAGATTGCGAGTTTCGTTGTCGTTTTCCTGGCATACCATTCCCACGCTCGAGCCAAGCCATGGACCTCTTCCCCCCAACACTTCAAGGTGGTATCCCGCAGGGTTCACGTAGATGCAACTCATGTCGGGTTATCGCAGCCTGGTATGACCTGCAGCACGGCGTTGACCGCGTGATGGAAGCCTCTATGCCTTATGAGAACTGGATCATTACCGTTATGCCTACTAGTGATGCGGGTCAAGCCTGCTTATGCGGTAGTGAGGTGTACTTGGAACGGACATTTGGAGAACGGCTCGCCCAAACCGCGCGCCATTTGCGCATCGATACTGGCATATGGCCGTGGTCAGGACCGCAGGCTTCTGATCAACTCAAATTTGTTCTGAGATGGCGGACATGAGATTGAAGGATAGGCAGATGTAGACAAAGCAGAAAGCTAGTACTTCCATGTTGTCGAGATCTTCGAATAGAATCATGAGCTTGTTTCATTTCTCATCAAGCTCATTCCCACAGACGGACGGATTCGATTCAAAAGTCATGCAATCACACTCTTTCCTGTGACTCTTGAAGAGAAGCTGGCGCCGTTGAATGTTAGGTTTATTCTAAAAGGCGTCATGTTTGTTGTACGGTGTGTGAGAAAATGAGCCTTCGTGTGCTTTCAATGGTGTTCCGATGTTTGCACGACGGTGGTCCGACTTAAAGTCAAAGCGTTTTTTGGAGAGTCCGTATCCGCTTGTCAATCGAATAATAGTAATCAGTGGGCTGGATGCCTCACCGAGAACTGCACAAGGTTCATGTCGAGAAACACTGCACCACATATCGACGCCTCATGCGCCAGTGGACCAAAGAGGGCAACGTTGCCCAACTAGGTCCCACTGGTGGCCGTTTTCAAGCTTTGCGGCTTGCGCAACCGGGGATCGGAGGGATTGCCGTGAAGCGAGAAATGGACGTGTGACTGGCCAGTGACGTTTCCGTGTGAGCCTAGCACGCCGATCATAGTGTGGAAGAATCTCACTTTGCGGGGTTCCTCCGTGGGCGGGAGGAGATTTCTTGAGACCCGAGACTAATACGAATAGATAATCGCTGGTAATCACTTATCAACGACCATATTTCCCCGATGACGGTTCACCAGCAGTTTCCTCTGTTTCTCAAAATATCACTCAAAGAACACTATACGAGGAGCTCAGCCACGACCGGCAGTCCCGACAAAGCGGTCTGGAGGGATGCTGGTGACACTGCGCGGCCGTATGTCCGAAAGCTTTGTTTGCTGCAGGATTCGGGTGCGTACAGACGAGTAAGACCTATGTAAGACCCAAGTCTTCGTCATGTTGATCGTTCGTATTCCCGGAAGAGCACACTCGTCGTCAGGGTTGGCCGATGCAGGAAAGCAAACGCATGATCACGGAGATATGCCGGAAGACCAACAAATTGTGTGAAAGGCATCAAGAAGGTCGGACGTGTTAAAAATTGGTATAAATCCAGGTGAGCTGTCCTCTCCCATACTTCCGATTCTCATCTCCTCATCATTCCAACCATTCTCAGCCCTCGGACCATCCAAACTCCAATTACACCAACAAAAACAGACCTCAACGCTGCATACCCGAACTCTGTTCCTCTTCGAGCTACAGTACATTCAAGACCCCTTGCACCCCCTCAAAAAACCAAAACCCTCTTCACCCGTTTCATCATGCAGTTTTCAACCATCATCGCAACCGCAGCGGCCCTGTTCCTCGGAGCCGAGGCCGGTGCCGTGCCCCGTCAAGATCCCCACATCACCGACTTCCGGATCTGGAGCGAACAGGGATGCGGAGCTGCCGGTAACCTCGGCGTCTGGACCATCACAAAGTCGCAAACCGATGTGTGCCAGACAACGTTCAACGCACCGGACAATGTCGTTAAGGCCATTCGCCTTAGCAGCCTTACAGAGGGCTGTGAGAGTAAGACTCTAATACCCTGTTTCTTGTGATGCAAATGACTAATACTAGCCAAGTGATTGCCTACCCTACAGCCGATTGTGGAGAGGGAGGTCGCCAAGTCGGCGTCCAGACTTGCGAGGAGTGGAGCGATATCGCCGACAACTTCTTGAGCTTCAAGGTCACCTGCTCTTAGCCTTTCTTACCACTTATTGGGACTCTCGCATTTTCTGGAGTTTTTGATTTCTTCGACCATTTGGGACCGGAGAAAATGGTGCATAAATGCATGGGTTGGAGTTGAATGCAGACACAGCATATGGAACACTCCTTTAGAACCCCGACTGACAAGGACGTACGCCAATGACTGAGCTTGGCATAATAATGGTAATCCACTCCTTAGATACTATTTTCTAATAAATTGGACACGATCAATGATCTATATATAAACTCCCGACGCGATCATCTTGTGAGGAATGATAGGTGAACTTTTCAAGGTCTAGCGTACATATCATTGCAACCATCAACGAGCAGTCAAGTGAGACATCTACCACACATTCCCAGTAGAAATAAATAGACATTGGCTGGATTTCGTGTCTGGTTACAGTAAACCTTCAGAGGAAGCACGTGGTATGCATAGTGGTGAGCTTGCTCTTGATGGTCCCCGAACGACATAATTGCCTTAGTACTCAGAAGTAGGGTATCGGCGATCACAATCAGATCAGGAGTGTCGTTAGGTAGGTATTTCAAATAGAAATTCCCATGAAGAATAGCTCCATGTTCCCTGGAAGCACAATTGTCATAGCTTGGACCCTTGAACGTGGAGACGGCTCTCAGTAGTTTGGCGCCTGTCCTAGAACGGGGTGAGTCTTGAATGCATGATGTCAAGAAAGCCAAAGTATCGGCACTAGCGGCACTTCATCGTCATTGCGACCGGGCACCCACCTCGAGCTACATATCCTCGAAGTTTCCCCAGATGCGCTGCCAGCCTTCATCATTCGATTTTTCGGAAGTTGGATAGAGTTCTTCTCAATTGTTCCTATCACGAATCTCAAATCAATTGCAACAATGAGCCAACCAATTGGACTGACAACAATCCCCAGGCTACTGCGTAAGTGCTAGACACCGAAATTTAGCCTCAGATATGTTTGCTTAAGAGCTAACTTGTATCTTCGGGTAGCTGTTACGGGCACGTTCGCGCTCCCATTTACGATCTACTACGCATTCCTTAGCCTTCGAGTCGTCAACGAGCGTCTGAAATCAAAGCAATACTTGGGCGATAACTCCTCGAAGCCTGGAGCGGATGCCGAATCATACAAGGCCAATGCACTTTACCTTGCTGGCCGATCGCATGTCAATTACATCGAAAACGTGCCGCTTGCTTTCATCCTCGCTTCACTGATCGAGGTTAATGGAGGCAATCGCAAGACACTGAGCTGGCTGCTCGGGAGTTTCTTTGCCTTCCGTGTGCTACATGCTGAGCTTGGAATTATGAAGCCCGAAGGCATGGGCAAGGGCAGACCCATCGGCTATTTCGGCAGCATCGGTGTCCTCGGTGCTTTGGCGGGCTACGGGGCCTTCCTGGTCAAGGGATATTGGGGATACTAATTAACGTTCCTTTCATTACATACATCGAGGATGTAGACGGGATGAAGATAAGCCAAGACAAGAAGGATCCAAAGCGAATCATTCTACCTACTTACCCTGTAAAGCTGCGAGGAGTGCTAATGTGCACTGCAGCTTCCCCCCTACTATTGCGGGGCCAAGAGAGATCGTGTGTACTTAAGAACCGGGGAATCAAGGATCTATGAATGCCCGCGTGTGTAGCCAAGTATTCAATCCCCTTGGGTTAATCGGCTGGAGGTTTCAAGTCATTACCCGTCAGCATCTTAATCAAGTCTCCAATTCATTGCTGGGCATCGGTCATCCAAACCATGAGTCAGGATGTCGGGACAGTTCATCGCAACTCTTGGTGGGAGCATCGCTTAAGGGCCTGCATAAGGTCGCTTCGCTATTTCTCCGCCTGTAATTAATTAGACGGTTCACGTCGTTGGACCTTACCCAAACCTTAATCACAACAGTCTCGTATGATTCGCTATTTCATTTAAATGTCCCTGGATGAACGGCAAAAACACGTTTACGAAGCCCAATCAGTGCACTATTTACTCCCGGCTCTTGGCGCCGAGGTTGGTCGGTTTCCTTGCACTCTCCGCGAGCGATTGTAGAATGGTTCAGGTATTAAAGCCGTCAAGGATCGCTTTGAAATAATACCTCTGTGTCTTGGAGAGTTTATCGTACATCTTCTGACCTATCTTGCCTGCAATGCACTTCTCTAAGGTTGCCCTCCTTTCCGCGCCTCTGATGGCCATGGCTAGCCCTGTCGCCTTGGAAACAAGACAGGACAACACTTGCTGCTATCAAACCGAGGTGAGAAACCATCAATTCGATCTGTCGAACGCCAGCTCGCTGACGCTTACACTGTCTAGGATGTGAACGCCCTCGTCTTTGTGACCAAAGGCCAGTCATCTCAGACTCTTGATACGCTTAACTGGTGTTATCTCCAGGTTGACCGGTATGCGGATCCTCTAAACACGTTTCTCTATTGACTGCAACCTAATTCTTCGCTGCTAGTGACGCGACTGATCCAGACAACTGCGAGAAGGCGACGCGATCGTACTGGGCTGGGTACTGTCCCTCGGATGGCACAAAGGTTATCCCGTGCCCCTAGGTGCCGTGTTTCGCGGAGTTTGCGCCAAGGTGACATGCCATATGGTGCATGTCAGCAAGTAGTAGGCAGTTGAGCGAAGCTGCCAATTCAAGATATAAGTTTGATCATAGCCTTGAACAGCTGCTTACGTTCCAAGAACTCGGGTCCTCGGTTCTTCGATGAACCCACCCCCTCAATCAGCCCTACACCAGAATGAAGGTTGTGTCTGTTTGCGATTTAAGTACCAGGGCTCCGCCAGCCTTCGCTATCGCTACCAGTCTACCAGATCACTCGGGCGATTATTCTGGGGTGATAGAGTCAAGGCTAGGCTCAGCTTGGCTGGCATGGCAGGGGGCCATCCTCGTTCCAGTGCTTAAACTCAACACGACCAAATGTTACCACCCCTGATTGGCTAGTAAGACAAGCATCACCGTGGCTTGGGAACCACGAGGACAATAACTCCGCCCTCCTGCCTCCTTCGGTGTCAGCCTAAATGCTCACCGTAGGCCTCCCCGATAACAGCTCAACGCGCGCGGCGCAGCACCCGGGAGTATTTAGCTCCGCTGCGCAGCTTTCTACTTAAGCTTGTGCGCGCCATCTTCCCCAGCTTTTGCATCGTTTTTGCTTGGTATTTTCAATATCTCAACGTCCATACACACCTAAACCTTCATACCTTATACAACTTGACCGCATTCGTAAAGATCCGTTATCGACGATAACCCCGAAAATATCACGACAAACCGAGACCTTCTGTGTTACATAATAAACACACCATGCGCAATCCTTTCAAGCCGAGACAAGCGCCTTCTCAAAGCTGGGCCGGGAGACCGAGAGCTCTGTCAGCCGATGACCCAGTCTTCAAAGACCTCGACGAAGATGAACGAAAGGACATCGAGAGCAACTCTATCAGCCAACAACAGAAGACGTCACAAGAATCAAACAGAGAGCCGCTGAAGCCTTCTGGGTCGGATAGCGCCGTCTCTGTGGGAAGCGGATCATCTTCCCATCACAGCGTCAGCGCTGATATCGGCCAAGGTTATGCCGCAATCGCAGGAGCTTTCTCTGGCACCGACCACTCTGGACATTGACCGCGGAGGATCGGATCGAATTCATCTCGAAATCTTTGGTCGATTCGCAGGCTTATGGACGGAATGGATGCCTTTTTGGATAGCAGGGGACGAACAAAGGGGAGCTGGCAACTTAGTTATGTTTTACGAGCGAAAGATACCCAAACAATTCTTTATTCAATGTCGGATCGAACAGCACGGAGTGATCAGCAAGTGATATACACAGACCGTGCTCCATCAGTCAAGTAGAACTGTCCGTCCTTGTTGGCAACAGGAACGCAAGAATGGTCCTCGTATGGGTTGACCGTGCTGACCGTCGCCTTCCCACTGCACCCGGCATTTGCCCAGAACTTGAGCTTACAGACGTTCTCGCCTCTGTTTGCGAAGACTGCCCCGTAGACATTTCCCGAAAAGTCTTGGCACCGGCCAGAGGAGACGTCGAAATTGTTGGTATAACTGCCAGCACAACCTCCATCGTGAAAGACGCCGAGACTAACAGTGTCGCGCTTCTGCAGTGTGGCGGGCGTAGCGGCAGCTTGCGCTCCGAGGACCAAGACGAGGCCAGATATGACTTGAGTGAGTTGAACCTGAGGTGAATGCAGTTAGCATGCTTATCAAAACTTGCTACTTCGATAAATTTACCATTGTGAAACTCGGTCTTATCCTCGACTACTTGTGGATTGCATAAAAGCTTGACCGCAAAGTTGATGTTGTTGTCTACTATCCGTGGCATTTATAGTCTTCTACCCGCTGGTCAAATTACTCAGGTAGTTCTGGAATACTCAGTTCATACCTCTACTTGCATTGAGCGGGAACGTACGACTGCCTATACCTAGACGAACCACTAGCGGAGAGCCACCCGCTGCAGACTTTAAGAGCAGAAGGAAGCAGCGGAGTTCCGCCCTTCATAGGCATAGATTTCCAATCTCTTGCAACTCGAAGTAGGCAATTCATCTATTAGCAACAGAAAATTCTTCGAGACCCATAAGTTCACGGCCATAGTCCGACTAAAACATCTGTTCCGAGCGACTAAGCCTGCCAGTAGGATAATTTTGATGTACGGTGCTTACTCACACTCCCTTCAAGCACTGCTGCCTGTGAGGCTGTTACTCAGCACCATGACACCAACGTAACATCGACCATTTTTGATGCAAATGATGCTATTGTATCAGCCGATCAAAGACATACACAAAGAAGGCATGTGCAAGTACTTGATCCATAAGATTCATTTACGTAAATGACCATGAGTCGGGGTCCGAAGCTCGGACATATCTTAGCCATCGATGTTGCAACTGTCATATGGAGCGATGGCTTGTCTATTATACCGGAAACCGCTTCTCTTTTTCATGAAGGGTCATCATAATTGCTTTGCCTACGCATGAGACGCTCTAGCATCTGGCGTAACATCAACATATACCTCACCCTGCTTTGAGTTGTCCGGCAAAAGGACTGCGACCCCTGATCTTCTCCCCGTAGATACACAGCAACCAAGGAACAAGCGAAAGAAGCAAGCCAATGCCACCTAGTAGACTTCCCGCGACACCGTACCCAAGCCTCTGGAACATGATGTTTGTAAACAAAGGGAACACTCCGGCAAGCAAGTTCCGGCACATAGACTGTGCTGCTAGAGCGGAGGAGGCATATCGGTGGTAGGTGTCCGCCAGATAGTTGAACACAGCCAGATAGATGGTGAAGATGCCAACCGTCACGGAGGTGATTGCGAGCGCCGGCACAATCCAGGGTACGTTGGGAGATGAGCTCCAGCCAAACCAAAACAGCCCAATCGGCAGGAAGAGTGACTCAACACATGCAGAATAGAGTCTCCCTTCCGGCGTTGCCATCCGGTGAGGCATGAACTTCTTGAAGATCGGCTCCTGGAAGATTGTAATCGCCGCTCCGATTACCGATCCAACAATGACTGAAGTGTAGATACCTCCTACCTGGCTGCTGTTGAAGCCATACACGGAGCGAAATGCCAGACCGATACTGTTGAACTGCATATACAGGATCGCCCATGCGAATGAAACCCAGGCGGAGAACCAAAAGACGACGGATTCGGTGCAAAGGAGTTTCAGGGGGAAGGAGAAGCTCCGCCACATGATGCTCATGTCAAGCTTAGGGCCCTCAAAATGGGCGCGGAACTGGACACGAATAGACTGCGACTGTCCCTTGCTCAGCTGCTCGGTGCCCTGTCGCAGTCCACTCTTGTCCCCAGTCGGCGACGAGACCCGCTGCAGTCGAATGCCGTCGAAATGTTTGTTGAGAGCCACGCACTTCCGCTCAAGTACAACATTACTCCGCGTCTCGGCAAAGAAGAAGAAGATGGCTAACGTGGTGGAACCGACAGTGATCATCTGCACGTAGAAAATCCATCTCCAATGGAGGTTGTCGACGATTATGCCGCTGATCATGGGACCCAACCCGGTTCCAATCATGATCGTGAGTGAATAGAGGGCCATGGGCGTGTTGCGATTTTCCTTGTGGAATACGTCTCCCACCACGCCCCCGGTCAGCGTCGCAAAGACTGATGCCCCGTTGCCTGTAATCAGACGAGAGATCAACATGCCAGGAAACGACTGTGTCACCGCGCAGCCCAGGGTTCCCAGGAAAAATACGGCACCTGAACCAACAAAGACCCAGTAGCGACCGTAGATCTCGCTGATCAAGGCTAGTATCATGGGCGCGAAACCGAAACCCAAGACGAAGAGGGTGATGCCTAGATTGAATTCGGTGTTCGTGAGACGCCATTTCTCAATCAGAGGGGCAGCGGCCATGGCATATGCGCCGGCAGAGTAGGCGGCCAGGGTCGAGGCGAAGAAGGTTCCAAAGAGCACCGTGATCTTCTTTCGTATTGACCATGCGAATGGTGATTGATATCTCGTATCGAGGGATGATGGGTAGTCCTCCTCGAGGAGGCCCTCAATGCCGTTCAATCGCAAACATTCTGAGAGCTGGAATGCTGGATCTAGCGCATCGATGTTGAGAGGAATATCAATTCCATCTGCTATGGCTGTGATTGACTCTCCAGGCGCAGCAGGATTGGTTTTCCCTTTGACATGGCCAATGTTCGAAACCTCGGTTATGTTAGACCGTTCAATGTCTGAGTCGCCAGCGGAGATGCCATCCAGAGGCAGCGGGACTCGACCCGTGGTTGAGTGAGGTCGCATTCTAGGCCATCTGCGTCGGTGACTGCGATAATTACCATCGAGCAAGGCAAAGATGACGCTGTGGGAAACTCACTTCACGCGATGGGACAGCGCTTTAGATCCATCGCTTTCGCAATCGACCTGTTGAGTCAAACAACCGCCAAGTGATGCGGGCGCGGAGACTTCTCCGCATGCCGCGTTGTGTATCCGCTGTCCGTCCACACCTTGGGGAGTCGTCCGCTGGTCGGGCTCCGATGATCGGAGGACCCTAGTCAATCCTCTGCGTCATTGTCCCCATCTGGTCAACCGGCTATACCACTACTAACGGACGGATACACCTCCTCATTGTCATTGTGCAAAGTTATGTGACTGGCTTGGTGAGAGTTTTAGGGAAAGTTCATGATCAAGCTTTAGTTGATACGATCGGCCATAGACGGTGGCCACATCGATATTGCAGACGAAGAGAATCATCATGGTTTCTCCAACTGCCAATGCCATCGCCACTCCTTGGTTCTGCTAACTGCAATACACGTGGGGAACAATAAAGGAAATCGAACATGAGTACCTAGCCCCTTTCACGGAGACAGCATTCTTTACACATGTCCGTTGATCCACCAAGGAAGCTTCCCCAGTATCGCGTGGCAGATCGTTTGGATGAGACCTCCGCAGGATCGGCGGTTGAAAGCGTGAGCGGTCCGGTCCGCGGCAACGCGCCGGCATGCTTCCTCAACCTAAAAGGACATACAGCCTGGTTCATTGGCACTAAACAGGGGCAAGATGCAGCACTTTACCCAGAAGATTGGAACTCAGAGGGGTTATCGGGGAAATGCATGTCTTCTGCGGGCAAACAGATCGTAGGGCGAATGTGTCGGCTAATATCTCGAGCTATCAGGAGGACCCCCCGCCCCCGGACCCAATGATGGTGCGGGGTGCGGCATCTTATCTTGGTCCTTGTTCTCTACTTTTGAGAAGGACTTAGATAGCATTGCGCAGAATGAGATATCAGCACTCCGTAAAGCCTTTCATGATCGGAGTCACCTCGCTGGACATTTAAGCTCTCATAACTTACTTAGGAGTTGGTCAAGAAGGGATACTTGGCATTTCACGGATTCCTTGCTTCCCGACCGGATGCCAGTGATGAGGAAGCGTGGACATCAAGTCTCCTTTACACCATGCCAGTGATGAGGAAGCGTGGACATCAAGTCTCCTTTACACCAGGGTTCACCTCCCTCCGACGCTGACTAACACTCGATGAAATAGAGCGAAACTGGGCTCAAAGCCCGCAGCTCAATCCCCTCGAAAGTCTCCCTCGGCCGATGAATTCATCCTCTTTACTCATACAAATGAGGACCATCTATCAATAGCTTTCCCCAATCCTCAACCAAAATAGCACAGGTGTGCTTGACCTGCCACATACGAGTCGCTTTTCTTGCGGCTTGCCATCCCTCACGACGCAGCAACTCAAATGAGTATTTGATGGTGACGCAGAGTTGATGTTGGGACAGCAACTCTGGTGAGAGGGGCCCAATCGCCACGTTCCAAAATGAGTAGTCAGGAAACTCATGCATGGGTAAACGAGGCAAAGGTCCCGAGTCTCACCTACCTCGCTTGGCCGCGGCTCATTGGCACTATCACGCGATGGTGGCTAGGATGGCTTCATTGCGCCCAGCCTTCGCATGAGGAAGGAACCAAGACTTCGGTTCAATATGCTTACCCGTCTCGTCTCTTTCCCCGAGGGACAAGACACCTTTGGGGACCTTTTGTGAAGCAAACTTTTCAGCTGATGATCAGCGAGGTGCTGATTTGTTGATGTTCCCCGTCGCTCCCGAGAGACAAGCTGAAATCCAGTCTTGCCATGAGAAGATGCTGCCTGACGAGTCCGCAAGCGCGTCTAACCCCTGAGTGTCATGCAAACTCTGCGCGGGATGAGGATCATATTCCTTGTCTTATATGCAGCCTGGAACTCGGTTACAACCGATGGAAGGGTGCCCAAACCTTGCCATGGTTGCACCATCGGCATCAGATCTCACGTACTAGACTGCAGCTCACAACTGCTATCGAGTTCAACAGATGATCCAGAGGCGATCATGAAATTTGCTCACTCGGAAGGTCAGATCATATTGCAGCGAGATAACACGAGAACTCTGACAACATGTCGTGAGAAGGCCGCGTGGTGCTTAAAGTGTTCGTTGAGGCACAGAGGGCAAGAGCAATGCAAGGCGTTGAACTAGACCCAACGCCGTGTGCATCTCGGAATGGACACTTACAACGGGAGAGGCGCCTTTGTTCGGCCGCAGTTGTCAATAAATGCAAAGAGTCTTCCAACTTTGCCAGGGTAGGTGAAGTCGAGATGCAGCTTGTCCCAAATGAAGGATCACCGCCTTGCCAACTTGCACTGCCAGACATGACCAACTTTAGGCATAAACGGCAACTGGGGCAATAGACACTTTCTCTTTTGAATCAAATAATGGTTGTACGTATTTGAGCGCAGAAAAGTGCGACATGAAGTACACGGGCAGCGACATGAAGATGAGGCAGCAATTACTATCGAGATCATAGATGAGACGAGGTTCATGACTATGGTGTCCAGGTGTCATGGTTTGGGTTTGTACATACTTCCCTAAAATAAGGTAATTCTCATCAGATGGTACCTTTCGGGGTATACCTGATGGTCTCGCCACTATTTCAATGATGCAGCATTCATACCCATTGAGTTGCAAGAAGTCATGATGTTGCAGCATGAGGTGTAGTGGGCGTGAAGAGGTTCGCCCGCAAAACTCAAAAGATGCCCCACGGGATAAAACCGGGTCCCAACGCCAAAATTTTCCCACTTCGAGTCTTCGACATCTTGTCCTCAGATCGCGTCATCGGCCGAGTGGACCACAAACAGAAACTATGACACAGAACTTTTCGCACCAGACCACTGGGACTGCGGGATGGGAAACCCTTGTGCTTGTCCCCTGACAGTTCGAGAATAAGAGCTAGGATCTTGGGGGCCATGTTGGGGGTCCAAAGAGGGTCTCGAAGACTCCAAGAAGCCTTCCAAGAAGCTCCAGATGCTCGCAGCTCCCTCATTCATGGTCTCTCACAGGTAAATCTCGCAAGCGGATACTCTCGGCGCACCACTGACGGTTAGACTCTTGAGTCTCCAGAGCCTCCTAATCCTTGTATGTCGGGACAGTGACCTTTGGGACTTTTTGTTTTTTGGCTCGGCATCATGTTCGTTCGTATGTACCAGGGTGCCTACTAATGCGGCGCAACCTCAACTGCTCACCCCCAAGACGACAAGCCGATTCCACCCAGACGAACCTCTCGCCACATGGCGCCAATTCGGTGTAAATAAGACGTGATCTCCTTGGCGGGGCCAGCTCTGCGACAGACATAAAGTCTTCTGGCAGCCTTCTAGTTTCGTAGTTCTTTCGGATCGTCTTCCGTTCTCCAGTCTTCCGTCTCCATCTGGTGTCTTTTCCTGGTGTCTGATCGTTTACATCCACGACGACAGGATCAGTTCACCATCATCACATCGTCAAGATGTCCAAGCTTTTGAACAAGTTTGGCGCCTCGTCGTCGGCCACTGCCGCCAACGGTGACCACAGCAAGCATGGCGATCTCCCTGCAGCGACGACCTACGACAGCGAAGTTGGTGAGTCTTCTTTGTGGTGATGGTCGTGGAGCGTCCTCCGTTGATCGAGTTCCGCCGCACAACCGTCAACTTGCTAATCAACCATCCCAGGCCGCATCGAGCACGCCCGCGAAAACAAGCGAAAAATTGGTGTCACCACTGCCATCTTCCTCATCGTCAACCGTGTCGTCGGCACCGGTATCTTTGCGACACCCGGTACCATCTTCGCACTCTCTGGTAGTGTCGGTCTTTCGCTCTTCATCTGGGTTGCCGGCATGATCATCGCCCTCGCTGGTACCGCCGTCTATCTCGAATGGGGAACCGCAATCCCCAAGAACGGAGGAGAGAAGAACTACCTCGAATACGTCTTCCGCAAGCCCAAGTTCCTAACCACGGGTCTCTACACCGGATACGTCATCCTGCTCGGCTGGGCTAGTGGCAACTCTGTCGTCTTTGGCGAGTACATTCTGCACGCCGCTGAGGTTGAGGTCGACCGCTGGAATCAACGCGCCATCGGCCTGGCTTGTATCACCACTGCCTTCTTGATCCACGGTCTCGCCCTCAACTGGGGTCTGCGCCTACAGAACCTGCTCGGAACTATTAAGCTGTTCATCATTGTCATCATCATTCTTTGCGGCTTCATTGCTCTTGGTGGCCACGTCAAGCTGCCCGAGGATCAAAAGCCCAAGAACTTCCAAAACGCATTCGAGGGAACCACCGGCAGCCCCTACGGTGTCGTCACTGCTCTCTATAACGTCATCTGGAGTTACATTGGATACAGCAACGCCAACTATGCCCTCAGCGAAACCAAGAACCCCGTCCGTACCCTCAAGATCGCCGCCCCCGTCGGTATCATCACCATCTCCATCCTTTACATGCTGGTCAACGTCGCCTACTTTGCCGCCGTCCCGAGAGAAGAGATCCTTGAGGGTGGTCGCCTTGTGGCAGCATCCCTTTTCCGTAATGTCATGGGCGGCACTGCCGAACGTGCTCTTTCTGTATTCGTCGCCCTGTCCGCCTTTGGCAACGTTCTCAGTGTCATTTTTTCGCAAGGACGTCTCGTCCAGGAGCTTGGCCGCGAGGGTATCCTGCCTTGGTCCCGCTTCTTCGCCAGCAACAGACCTCTCAACGCCCCCTTGGCCGGTCTCTTTGAGCATTGGCTGATTTGCGTCATCACCATGCTTGCTCCCCCTCCTGGTAAGAAAACTTAATCGAGCTCTGTGTCATGACGCATGCGTACTAACACATCTATAGGCGATGCTTACAACTTCATCCTCAACCTCATCAGCTACCCCCTTGCCATCATCAATGTCTTCGTCGCCGGCGGTCTCGCTTACCTCTACCTCAACCGCAAGGAATGGAACTGGAACCCTCCCATCAGCGCCAGCCTGCCCGTGGTCATTTTCTTCATGCTCAGTAACGTCTACCTCGTCATCGCACCGTTTGTGCCCCCCGAAGAGGGCCAGAACGTTTACGAGAGCCTTCCCTACTACCTTCACTGCGTCGTCGGTATCGCCATCATCGTGGCCGGTGGTCTCTACTGGGTCGTCTGGGCCAAGATCCTGCCCAAGATTGGCAAGTACGAGTTGGTTCGCGAGACTGTTGTCGATGAGATTGATGGCTGGGAGAGGAATGTGTTCTTCCGCAGACCTTATGGCGAGTCTGTTCCATCGGAGCGTCATGTTGGGTCTCCAGAGCCTGAAGTTGCCAAGTGAACGTCGCTTGCCGCTTATTCTGACTAGGCCCTCTTACCATACATCGTTTTAATTATACCCTAGAAGCAAAATCTACCATTTAAATGTCATGCATGCTCTTTCCCCAGCCTTGTCAGTACACTGCGACTGTGAGTCAGTAAACTGCCTCGGATGCTGAACTTCTGCGGCTTATTCGATAGTCGCTGGCAAATGTGTATATTCTTGGTACATCATGTCAGCAGTCACCCAATGAGACACTTCTACGAAGCAAAAATATGCACGTAGGATACCTTTCAGGCCACTTACATTTTGTCCTACCCACCACTCATCAGGTGGGTGGGGATAGTCGACATGTCAGAAGGTAGATGACTAGGTATGTTGAAGAGGCAGGCTGGTACATAAATATGCGGTCGGGATCTTCTCAACTTGGCATGGCTTCTCTATCTCTCTCTCATTTCCTCTCTTCTGAGCAGTCTCGGAATCTCTCAATGACGTCCACACAGCCTGCTTCCCTGGATCATGTTCTCCAACAACTCGCCAGCAACCTGACCGAATCGAATCGAACTCTCTCTAACCAGTACAATATTGGTCAGCTTCAATCAGAGCAATGCAATACTACAACTTCTTCACCGTCCAAATTTCACAACGACTCGGGAGGTTTGACGCAGCCAAACGTCACTGCTGCAACAGAATTTTGCGCAACATCAACACGCTCCTCTATCCCCTGGACCCGGAAGACCACTCCCGAAAACGTTTCGTTGGACATTTTACAACCACAAGATATCACAGAAAGACCTATAGAGCCTCTTCCACAGCAGGAACGCGTCGTAGGGGAAGGACCTACAAATTTTCATGAATGGATCGCCGGTCGCTTATCTGCCCTTCAATCCTTGAAGGATCTACGCCCAGACCTCGACTGGCTCTTCGATGATCTCCTACTGGGGTTTTCGACCTTAAAACTCAACTTGAGGGCCGTAGACGCTCCAGACTCCATGCTTCTCAAATACACGGAATATCCCGGCTGTCAAGTCTTTTGTAAACACGATTCTCATTGTCATGGGACCAATTACCAGCTTATGGGCATCCCATCTCTCGGTGGGGGCAATGCACGCCGGCTCTACGATTACGCTCTTGCTAGGATTCGTGAGCTTTCCCAGGCTAGGTTCGAGAGAATTCTTCACAATGACCACCATCTTTTTCTACCGGCTACAGTGTCATCAGGTTCCAGATATGTATGCTCTCCATCGGGGATTCTTTAGCTCTCTGTTGACTGAACATCTTTAAGGACTAATAACGCTTCAGGATTACACAGAGACATCTCTGGGAAAGATCTGGTATAGTTGTCGTTCTCGCACCTGAACTCTGCTGTGGGAATGAATAATGACAAATTTCAACCGTATAGGGTAGTGAAGTCGTGCCGTGTGCTCAGAAGGTCCACGCTGAGCATCCCCGTCTTAGCCTGTTTATTAAGCTGGCTCTCACTGGTGGATTATGACCAGGTCATTAGAATTCTTTCGTCTTACACCCTTCCTCATCATATCCTCTGCACTCCACGGCCTTGGTGGCCAAAGCAACCTCGGCCACCTTTCCCAACGAATGATGAAAATGAATCCTTGACTTTCATCTTCCATATGAGCTATTGGGTTCCCACGATACACTTCTCGCTCTACGACCACCACGATTCACAACCCGACGAAGAAGGTGTACTGATTAGCAGAGAACTTGGTAGTATCTTTGGGGCGCAAGGGCGTAGAGCCGCTGCCGCAATGAATCCCATCTCATATATGCTGGAAGAGCAAGAATTGCGTCGGCGAAAACTCTCACCCATCCAAGATCTCCGCGGCTTTCTTTTAGGTAATCGGCTCGCCCCGCTGATTTGGGTGATAAAAGCCATAATCTACCCGATAGTATTGTTGGGAACGCCTCTCTGGCTACCAACGAGAAACACAATACGAAGAATAGAAGCCAGGAGAAGCCAAAGTCTTTTGAAGACGATACGTTCACGAGATATGTCAGGGACCGAGTGGGAAGCGGGTATGACGGTGATGGAAAAGTGGCAGCGAATTATTTCAGATCAACGAAGGTCCACCGTCCTCGAAAGAAGATCAATACTGGTGATGACCCTGGAGCAGCCGTCACCTGGGGCAAAATACACTATGGTAGTATTGTCTGACGACGATCTAGAGCCCGCTTCCCCTCCGGAGGCACCCGATAATATGAGGTCCGGAAACCTGGAGCCGATATACGCTGCCAGACCCTCTGGCTTTGACCACTACCTAAATAAGGTTTCAGCTTTGATGAATATCTGGGAACAGCATTGGCATGAGATCTTGGATACAATTGAGACGGAGATATCTATACAGGTTGGTACACGACACATCCCATTGCAAATGGCAACCTTTAGTCACCCGTCATTCATTTTGCTGTTTCTTCACTTTCCGCTACTGCAACGAATGGGAAAGGGTTGAGGGGTTCGCTGATCTCCGAATAGATGCATGAATTCCAGGACAGAGAACGACTAGATCAGCTGATGTTCGACAAATCGTTCGAACTTTCCAAAAAGTACTTTTCAGTGCTTAAATTCCTTGAGCTTGCTTCAAAGTCTTCGGAAGATCCAAAATCGAATTTTGAAGCAATGCGTGGCCGATTCGATGCCGTAATGACACGATCTACTCGATACCCAGACCTAGAAGGATACGACACCACGAAGGGGAACTGGGAGCGTGTCACACAATCTATAAGTGAGGTGACCGGAAAGCTTCAAAATCGTGTTGATCAACAAACGAAAAGAATTAGGAGCCATCAAGAGAGTGTAAGTTGGCATTTTGGCTTAAGCCACTCACGCTCTTGCCTAACTCGTACAGGTTTTTAACGCAACATCGCTTCGGGAAACAAATAACGGCATGGCACTGAATAGATCGGTCTATGTTCTCACAGCAGTCACAATTCTGTACACTCCTGTGGGTTTTATGGCGGTACGTAGAAGCTTCGGTCTGGAATCTGTCGCTTGATCCAAAAAGCTGACTGTGTCGACAAGACCTTTTGGGCTTTACCATTTTTGAATAGCTCCTCCCAAGATGGGCAGGCAATAGAGCCTCGCGGATTTCGGGCAAGCTTTGTCATAGTTCCTTTTGTCACTTACCTTTTGTCGCTCCTGGCTTCGCTCTTTTTTATTTCTTTGCGTTTCCGCAGGACCGTAGGTCGTTTATATCAAGACTACCTGCCGTACTCACACGACGCGTTTGGCGTCTTCAAGTTCCTTTGGCATGGCTTTTCGAAATCTATTGCGTTCGGTAGTCTTGCACTTTCAGCCTTTTTCCGAACACCAAGACAGTCGCACGACGAGGCATATCTGAATGTATGAACAAGTTAAAATGTAGCCTTTTCTATCACAAGTTTGACGACTATATCTAGGTGATGTCTCAGGGAATGAACCCGGTCTTACTTTTCCGCCAGACTAGGAAGTTCTTCTGGGCTCTCAGGGAACTCTTGGGGCACATTTTTCTGCTACATGTTTTCTTATCTCAACCCCGTTGAACTTGTATCTGGTAAACTAGGCGTAGGGTGGTCCTAGCTATCTCCCCATGCTCTCTTGTGTGCTCTACCTACCTAGCCATAGGAAGACGAGCCAATGTATCGGTTATATGTTCCATTTCTTTGCAGAACTGAGTCTCGTCTTTGCCGGGGTTTTTGAGAGAATGCATCTGAAAGTTGACCTGATTGTCTTCGTGACAATTACCAGTGCTCACGCACGGAATAGCCTTTTCTTTGACGCCTTGCAGCACCAACACTTAGTGAGATATGTCAGCCAGCAGATCTTACACGAAGCATCACTGTAAAGTTATCGGAAAGACCGATTTACCTGCACTGTCATTTGTACGCTCGGATCTGAACTTGAGGCAATCCAGCAGTCGGCATCGTTTTGGCCGGACCCAGCAGGGCAGGGAAATCCGCCAAGCTTGCCCTTTGCTTCACAGTCTGCGGATGAGTCCTGAAGAAAGCAAGATTAGATAAATTTGTGAAGCGTGGCAGCTTCATATTCGGACTAACACAGTTGACTGTCTCTGACTGGCATGTCACAGGTGTGATACCGTTGTTCTGGGCAAGCGATCCTGCCGCGAGGAAGGAAAGCAGCGCGATGCTTACGGCGAATGAACGCATGGCCTTCTGGTCTTAGTCTGGGTTATTGACGGTGTCTGGTAGAATAATCTTAGGTACTTGGCTGAGTGCCTTGGCTGAGTCGTAACCCTAAGTTTCAGATCATTCTCAAGATTGTGTCAATCAGGCGCATTCCGTTGGTGGATTGAGAACCTCTTTATCAACAGATTTCGGACACTTAAGGTTGTGTCTAGATATTGCGATCTACGTCAACGATGCTAGTTCGGGGCGATCTGACGTCGTTTTAAAACCAGAGACTTAATCAATTACTGACAGTGAGCTCATGAGCAAGCCCCAAAGGGACGGCGAAGCCTTCGTAAGGCTGCTGGATATTATAGAATATTCTTGATGCCAAGAGAGTTATCAATCGTTCTAAGGCTTAAGCAGGGGCCCAGGTATGAGTTTTCTGAAAGGTAAGTCAAACCCCCCACTTCCCGGCACCCCCCTGTTTCTGGCACCCACAAAAACGCGAAAATCCACCACAACGCAATGCCCACCCCCAACCTCCTTTTATCACAACATTTTCAATTCGAGTCCAAATGGGCTCATTTTTTGCACATACCTTCTTCTATATCTAATGCCTCAATATACCGAAGATCAGCTTCGTCAGGCTCTCGAGGACATCTCAAACGGCAAGAGTCAAAAGAGAGCCTCATTGGAGTATGGGATACCACGATCAACCCTCCAACTACGTCTCCAAGGTGGTCAGACTAGGAAAGTGGCTTTGCTGACTGGCAGAGGCTGTCTCCTGACCAGGAGAGTAAGCTGGCACAATGGGTTCGCATTCAGGCTTCGCTGGGCCTCGCACCAACGCACCAACAGGTGAAGGAATTCGCAGAGCGAGTTCTGGCTGCTGCTGGGGATACCAAACCATTAGGAAAAGGCTGGATCTATGCCTTCGTGAGAAGGAACCCTATCATTAAGGTTCAGAGAAGTCGTTCCATCGATTCTAGACGCGTTAATGGGGCATCTACTGAGGTCATTAGGAACTGGTTTAAGTTCCTTGCTATCCCTGAGATCAAGGACATCAAACCAGCCAACAGATATAATATGGATGAGACTGGCATCCTCGAGGGTCAGGAGCTAATGGGTTAGTGCTGGGCATGGCTGAGACGACGTCTGTTCGCAAGAAACAACCTGGGTCGAGGGCATGGGTCTCTATCATTGAGTGTATCTCAGCCTTGGGTAGGGCACTTCGTCCTCTTATCATTTTCAAGGAAGACGGTCCAACAACAGTGGTTTCCATTACATCTGGTTCCATACGATGGGTGGGAGTTTACAGCAACAGATAATGGCTGGACTACAGACTTAACTGCCATTGAATGGTTAGAGAAGGTGTTTATCCCACAGACTATGCCCGAGGCTGAGGGCGAGGCTCGACTGTTGATTGTGGATGGGCATGGAGTCATACGACGACAGACTTCATGTGGAATTGCTATATTAACAATATCCATTTACTGTTCTTACCACCACACTCCTCTCATGTCCTCCAGCCACTTGACCAGTCTGTCTTCAGCCCTGTTAAGTCAGCCTATCGGAAGGAGCTCGGTTACTTGTCTCAATGGAACGACTCTACCATTATAGGTAAAAGGAACTTCCTGGACTGTTACCAGAAGGCTCGACTTGCTGGTCTATCAGTCTCGAACATCAGAAGTGGTTGGAAGTGGACTGGTCTACACCCTGTAGCGATGGTTAAGCCCCTGATGAACCCTATGGTATTACCTGAGCCTTCTGCTAAGCCCACCACACCCAAACCAACCAGTCGGGGCAAGCGATGCCATAATGGTCAACAAACTACCCCTGTTGAGCCATGGGATTCTGCTCTGCAGTGGTCTGGTCGACACCAGGAAGCTGGCAGAGCTCAGCGGTCAACTGCACTTATACACCCAACTCGACAATGATACCAGCACTCAACGGCTGCTGTTCAGGAAGGTGAAAAAAGGCTTCACAGAGCAGGCCTGGCAACTGGCAGCTGCCCAGCAGCAGCTGGCTCACCTGAGGGCCAAGTTACTTAGGAAGAGGAAGACTGTTCAGATCGATCCCAACACGAAGTTTGCGAACATCAGGGATATCCATCGGGCTCAAATCGAAGCGGGTGAAAAGGAGGTTATTACGGCTGAATCCAGCGACTCTGAATGCCCTAGTGAGGCTGGCAGTTGTATTGTAGTGGGTGTGGTTGAGGATCAATAGTTAATAGTAATGAGGAGGTTGGGTTGTGATCCCATCGTTTTTGTGGGTGCCAGAAACAGGGGGGTGCCAGGAAGTGGGGGGTTTGACTTAATTGGGTGAGTTAGGGACGGACATCAACTTTAAGCTCGGTTTCGGTGGACGGAATTCTTCTTGAGTCAGATATCCCCAGTATTTTACTATAAATGACTTTTGCTTGAGCCACGGCCAAGACAATGCATCAGCTGATAGCCAGCAAGTGTCGGAAAGGCAGGCGTTCCCACGAATTCTCGCGCTGATGGTAGAATGGGTCAACGGCTTGAAGGCTCTGATTTTTAGGTACCGGATATCGTGGGCAAGAAATGGGCAACAGGGTGATCTTCCCGTACCGACTAGGTGTACTGAATCGATGACTCTTAAGCTCTCTTCTTCAAAGGCCAGGCGAATGCTCCCAACGAAGAGCAAAGCATGAAAGAGCCCAAGAACAAGATTAGCGACTCATAACGGCCCATCCCATACCCCCCGCTCACTGGCTTGGTCAATAATCCAGCAGTAATCGGGCCAGTGGCCAAGTTCCCGATGCCCTTGCCAAACGCCATCATGCTGTACACAGGCTGCGGGTCGTCGGAAAGCATCGCCCCAAACTTTGGCCAGTTGATGAGGAAGCCTCCAGCAAACATGCCAAAGACCAGTGAAAAGATGACTAACAGCGGCAGAGAATGGGCGAATCCCCAGAGAGTGAAGGCCGCCACCGCCGATGTAAAAGAAGAGATGAAGATGAGCATAAAGACGTTATTCGTGTGGTCGGAAAGCCATCCGAAACCAATCTGCCCGAAAACGGTTGCCAAGTTGTGCGCTGCCAGGAGAAGTGCTCCCATGGTACCAGAAAGCCCGATGGCACTAGCGTAAGAGGGCAGATACAAAGACGGAATGTAGTAAGCGAAACCCTGGAACAGGTTCGAGAGTGCGAAGCAGTAGAATAGGGGCTGTCTCAGGAAGCTGACGTCGAACATGCGCATGGCACCGTGAGGTGACGGTGGCAGTCGGCCCTTGATCATGTGTAAGATGGGCGCAACTCCAAGGAACTGAGCGACAGCTACAGCCCGGAGTGTAGTCTGGTATCCATACTTGGACAGCAGTAGTTGCAGCAGGAAAGGCAGCCCAACGCCGCTAAACCCGCCACCGGCGTAAAGAACGCCGTATGCAAGTCCGCGCCGGGCGACGAACCACTCGTTCAACATCCGCAACACCGGGAAGTAGAGCATCAAGAATCCAAATCCGTACAAGACACCCTGGGTCGCGATGAGACCCGCGATTGAAGTGGCAAAGGACGCGCCGACCAGAGACGCAACGCACATTGCCCAGCCGACGACGACCATGTGCTTCTGGTAGCGGTGGAATCTTTTCACCACAGGCGCAGCGAGGGGCGCTCCGAGGAAATAGATACTGGTGGATACCGTGCCAATGACAGCGATATTGGAGTCACCCTCAAATTGTGGTTGAGAGGAATAGTATTCCTGAAAGACACCAAAGGTCAAGGGAAATCCTGGCAAAGTTAGTGACACCGCCCCGTAAGACTCTTCCGGAGAATTTAAGAAATACCCCATAGAAGTGCCTCAATAACAAAGCTGGAAAGCAAAAACTTCCATGCTGCAGCGCCCTTGTCTGTCGGCGGCATAGTGTGGATCAAGGTGTTTCCGTCTTCCTCGTCACTCTGCGGCGCCGAGGCGACCGCGCCGGAGTTCGGCATCGGGCGCAGTTCAACCGACATCTTGACTGAAGCACCGGAGCGTGAAATGTTCGTCGCTCAATACAGGCCTTCCGTCGAAACACTTTCGAGATGCACTTTAAATTTCCTCTCATCCCCCGTGGGGTAGCCTAGGTTTTTATGACAAAGAGTCTTTAAAAACCGACACCGGTGCCGGACCGGGACAGCTTCCGGTTGTGGGGTAGCAACACTGGGTCAAGAGTCATTTTCACATGAAAGGGCGCACGCCTTTCCTAGTTGGTGAGGTACTTTGGCCGCTTCGAGTTATGCGGTCTAATAAGTTTTGTAAAAGTAATCGTATTGTGCGTAATAGGATTGAAGTCTTGGGCCTTCTGTTCTTCGTGTCCTCTACCGCTGTTTGTCGAATTTTGTTACGATAGTCGTCGAAAGTGTTGGTGAATTCAATTTCTCTAGAGTTGAACAGAACTCTAACTTCGAACCAGAAAGTCTCCCTTATCACGTCTACCACCAATTGACTATTCTAGCATTATCTCGACACTCCCTACTGTGAATTATTTTGATGAATATCTGAAACATCTGCCCCTGAAGCATGGTCAGCATAGCTCTTTTAGGTCGGCGGCGGACTTTGACATTTTACTTGACAAACGCGTTCTGCCCGTTAATAGAGACACGACTTCACTCTATTTAAGCAGCAAGTTTTGGAGGACACTTCTGAGCGTTGATCAACAAGATGGTGTGCTCTGAATCATACTGAGTAATTGACTCTGCGTGCCTCCAATTGGTTGAAACATGAGTCCTACAATCCTGCAATGTGACCAATGTAGTAACGTAAGCTCGCTGGCCGACATGACGCATTGGACCCTGATTCTCCCGGCGCAGGGGTCCTTGCACTGTCAAACGACGCCCTTTGGAGTTCTCCCCAATGAATACCGGAGGTATTACATCCACCAAATCCTCTTATCAACTCTCATGATTTGTTTGATACTTTTTCGCGATACAGAGTGCATTGGAAAATAAATAGAGAAGCGCACACCTTGGTTTCGAGCTTCGAGCTGCGCAAGACGCGCGCATCCTGATTAAAGCATTTTACTGCCGAGTCATTTGCATTTTGCAGGTTTCAGTACAACTTCACAAGTCACATCTAGTACTCCATCGCCGCAACAACATCCCATCGAGTACTTCAACCTCAGCATGACAAAGACCAGCCTTTTCGAAGACTATGTGGTCACCGACAGAGGCGGCGTGATCGAAAATCGACACGCAG
The DNA here is from genome assembly GCF_011075155.1 of Colletotrichum scovillei. Classification (NCBI taxonomy): domain Eukaryota; kingdom Fungi; phylum Ascomycota; class Sordariomycetes; order Glomerellales; family Glomerellaceae; genus Colletotrichum; species Colletotrichum scovillei. The sequence continues at coordinate 292,833 of NW_023336261.1, forward strand.
TCCACGCTGCAGTCGTCGACGCCAGTGGCAAAATCCTCTATGCAGTCGGCAATCCCTCACGAATGACGCTGGCTCGCTCTGCATCCAAGCCAGCGCAAGCTCTCGCAGTGCTTGAAACCCCAGGTTTCAACAAGTACGGTTTCGATGGAGCTGATATAGCTCTGATGTGCGCATCTCACAACAGCGAAGACCGGCACGTCTCGAGGGCAAAGTCGATGTTATCCAAGGTTGGGGCGCAAGAGTCAGACTTGCGGTGCGGTGGTCACCCTTCGATCTGCCCAGTCGTGGATAGGTCCTGGATCAGGGCTGGATATACGCCAACCGAGATCAACAACAACTGCTCTGGTAAACATGCGGGCATGTTGGGCGGCGCGAAGGCTCTAGGTGCGAGCTTCGAAGACTATCACCTGCCTAGCCATCCGATCCAGGACAAGGTGAAGCAGGTTGTTGAAGACTTGAGCGGACTTAGCGGTGACGAGATCAGGTGGGCAGTTGACGGCTGCAATCTTCCTGCACCTGGGCAACCTCTCTATTCAATGGGCCGCATGTATGCTGCCTTTGCCGCGGCCGCAGATGCTATTGAAGAGGATGAAAGCGCTCAGCTCGTGAGAGTAAAGCACATGTCCGATATCTACAACGCCATGGCGACGTATCCCGAGATGGTCGGCGGAGAGGGGCGTTTCTGTACTATCCTCATGGAAGCGTTCGAAGGCAGTCTGATCGGCAAAGTTGGTGCAGACGGATGCTACACCATTGGTATCCGGGCATCAGAGTCGACGAAGGAGCTTGGTGCGGAAGGAGCCATTGGCATTGCGGTTAAAATCGAAGACGGAAGCCTCGAGATCCTCTATGCTGCGGTTCCTGAGATACTGGATCAGCTTCGAATTGGGACGCCGGAGGTGCGACGTAAATTGGCCAGCTTCCATCACTTGAAGCGTACCAACACCATGGGCGTTGAGACGGGTCAGGTCTCACACGCCTTCAGCGTTCGCCGTGTGGATTGAGTTGTATTACGGGCCCTTTGCGGTGGAAGTGAACTTCTCAAAATGGTTGGGATGAAATGATGATAGTCATAGAGGGTTGCTTTCTCTTACTGGATGATAGACCAAGATAGATGAGTTCATATTACCAAGCAATTGCGGGGTGACTCACTTTCACCTATGATGAACATGAGTACTCAGTGAAGTGAGGTGGTATTCCGATGTCTTTCCTCCATTGAGTGAAACCAGCGGCCCGGGTTTAAGCCTGGGGATGCAGAATCTGAGGGACTGAAGTTAGGCCGACTGAAGTAAGCAAAGCTTAGCAATCACGTACCAAAACATGTGCGCCTAGCGCTCACTGGCACTGCACTGGAATGCCCCTCGTCTTATTCCCGTTTGCTGCGTGCCTGGGCGAGTCGTTGCATCCCCGCACGCCACGATACATGAGGGGCCACTGAAGACCAAAGTAGGGTAAGTGATGTAGTAATTACATGTGTCTTTGTTCTGAGTGCCAGCATAAACTGGATCATACCCTGTCACTTATAGTGATAACACGTCCACACGATCAGCGGTCTTTTCTGCGACCCTCGTTGATTCGCAGTAATCTAAGGGTCTGGACTGGCGAATTTCAGGTGTTAATCATGGTCGACGGGAAAGCCTCGAGACTACTGCCAAGCCCAAAGGGCTTACTTGGGCCATGATGCTATACGAAACTCGCAGATGATCTATATATCCAACGCTCGCCCCTCATCCGGTTGATTCTATTTCTTCTTCCATAATCACATTGTTTCCGACTATTTATTACACAGTACGTCGTCGAAATTACCTCATTCACATCACACATCATGTCTTCCATCGCCAGAGACGACAAGACCTCACCGTCATTCATCCCTCTTGCCGGCGTATCTCAGGACGGCTGGTCAACGGAGAATGAAGCAACGGCAACGTGCCTCTGTGGCGCCGTTCAGCTCTCGTTTGTAAGATTTCACATCAATTCATCTCATGACACCAACCCAAAGCCCCAGAATCATCGCACTAACTACCAGACCCCTCTCAGCCAACCCAAGGCCGCGGCCTGCTCAATCGCTTCATCTGCCACTGCACTGACTGCCGCAAAATCTCCTCCTCAATGTTCTGCTCCAACTTCTCAGTTGCCGACAGCCACCTTCGCCACATCCGCGGTAAGGAGAACCTAAAGTCCTTCAGCCAGTCCCGCACCATCGCGACAGGCAACGACATGGCGAACCACTTCTGCGGCACCTGTGGCACGCTCATGTACCGTGTCAGCTCCGGTCTACCAGGCATGAGCATTCTCAGGCTCGGGACTGTCGACGATTTCCGCCTCGTGGAGACGAAACTGAAGCCGCAGGTTGAGCAGTTTATAGACACGCGCGCATCTTGGTTGAAACCGGTCGAGGGCGTCATGCAGTTGGATCGGATGCTTACAGCAAAGGACATAAAGAGTCTTTTATAGATGATCCATGCAATTAGAAATACTTAATGCTGTTCAATCCGAACATCCGTCTGTACTGAAATAAAAAGGCGGCAGCCTTAGAAATCCAGGCCAATGGCGAATTTGTACACAAAAGTAACAAAGCCCGCATCTCCCAGTGGTATCATACTGCTACATACTCTTCCCTGTCCACGATTTCACCGGTCCTCTGATTCTTCAGGTAGAAATGCACCTTTTTCCTTGGGGGGATCGTGGCTTCCGGCGGTTCTCGAAAGTTCATCGCGACTATTCGCCTCTCTTCCGGCACGAATCCACCACCGCCCTCATCAGAGACATCGAAGGCGTCCGACTCGATGATATCGCCGAGAGCGATGTTATGCTCAATCTCGACCACTCGCTTTGCGATAGACCATGTCAAATTCCTCTCCCAAATATTCCTCCCAGGCTGCATGAGCTTCTTCATCAACCTCAGGGCCTCGAGTCGCAGTCTTAGGTTGCGGCACCGGATGACCACCATGAAGAGGAGAGAGCTATATCCGAGCTCGAGGACGCTTTCGGTTCCCCAGCCTGCTGAGGACTTTGACGCCTCTGAAGAGCCTTCCGCCTGTAATGCAAGAACGATGATGGCACGGAACTTGTCCGTGTGCGCATCGTACACGCACTCGCCTTCGTCTTTCTTTTCAGAAGCCAAGAGGGCAATCCTGGCCACGAGGTAACGAATGTCTAGTAACCGTATCATGTCCTCCTCCTTGCTGGTATACCTCTCCTCTTTCTTCATCTCCCAGTATGCCTTGTACCATGCATCTAGATCAATGAGGATGAATTGTCGAAGCCATTTCGCGTCTGGTTCCGGACCTTCCTTCCCGGTTTCAAGCCAGCGGTCGGTAATACACGCACATTCCATGTGCCGGACAAGACGTACGTGAATTGTCAAGAGTCGAGCGTGAGCTTCTGCGACATTCTGAATCCGTTTGGTCGAGGTCGATAAGGGCTGGCGCACTGTTGGAAACGTCGTTGGGTTGATGCCATATCGGTATGGCGCAATGCTAAGCTGCCGCATGACCGGCGTGACGTGGTTCCGCAGAAAGTCGGATTCGTTATGTATCTCATTCAGGATGTTGATCCCGTGCCGGCAGTGAGTAGTCGCGTCTTTTGGGTTCCGGCGAATCAGCTCTATGCAGATGAAAAGCACACAGACGAAGAGAATCAGCGCGCGGTCTGTCGTCGTTCGGAGGAGCTTGATCGCCTCGTTGTAGTGCCACACAGCAAAGGAGCTTGCTTCCCATGATCCGTTGCTGAATGTCTCGTACACGGAGCTGAGCGCCAGCACAGCATGGCTGGCCACAGGTTCTTGGTCCGACATTTGCATCACGACATTAGTCCAGAAGTATGAGTTGAGGGACCCAGCAAACGCCGGCGCTGTGACCTTGCGGTAGAAGTCCATTGTTCGCTCGGCATAGACGATGCTGGCTCTGGTCGGCTGTGTAGCCCGAATCGAAGATACGTTGTTCACGGGGCATGATCTGAAGAGTTGCGCCCAGGAGTACGTCGTCGTCGGCGGAGAGATGTAACCGTCACATTTGCGGCCAGTGGAGATGCATCTCGCGCAGGATGGACGCGCCTCGTCACATTTGATACGTCGGATCTTGCAGGTCGTGCAACCCGTCTTCACTCTTTGTGTCCCTATTCGGGCCATTGCGATGGTCGGCTCAAAGGTTGACTAGATGGCCGTGACACTTCAGGCGTGAAGTCATTCCATTACATCCAGCCGTTTCAACTAAGTCGTTCAACGAGAGGTGCGAGATCGGTCCAGCCGAGAACACAAAGAGTGATAATGCGGGGGAGACGGACTCGCTATATCAATCATACACATCTCATGATAGATAACCGGTGGCAACACAGATTCTTTGTACAATCTATCAAAGTTGGACGTCAATCTTGGTCTTCGAGGTTTCAACAGGTCACCTGAACTAGCCGCTTGAACAAACATCCGCAACAGTCGAGCGTTGGCAGCAGGTCTGGGCGAGTATTGGTTTCGAAACGAGATATCTGGGGATTTCGAAGAGCTTAGGCAAGTTCGGATGCCGTGGGGCATTTAACGAACACACCAATAGGTAGTTCGTAAACACTGAAAGCTTACTTGCCCGTGCCAGACTTGGTTTTTTTGAGATGAAACCGTTCGGCTACCGGCGGCGTGCCAAACGGGAACATTATGTTGACGATTGATCGAACCTTGACTGTCAATAGAGACGTATGGGGTCATGTGTAGAGCTGGCATCCTGGAATATGCATGATTCGAAGCTAAAAATCACTGGTGAGGTTTATCTAGCGATTCGAGAACGCTGAGTACGTGCATAAATGAGGGAACTAGAATTACGAAGTAAGATTGGTATTTGATTTTGCAGCTTAGAATCATAGTCTGGGGAAAGCATAGACGAGCATAGCTGATCGTAGGGCTGAAGTACCAAGCAGCCGGTAAGCATAAAAGAGTGCAGCATCGTACAACCTAATGGATGGGCCGCGATAAGTGCAAGTGTTCACCGCTCACCTTGCTGAGGTGAGGCGCTCACCGATCAGCCCAGATTCACCGGGGGATCGACGGTCCAGACCGCTATAGACCGCAGAATGCTGCATTTGGACTGGTGCAAGACGGAAGCGAGCCAACAGAAAGCTCCCCTGAGAATAGACCAATTACAGCTAAGCTTTCTTCGGAAGCCTCCGGCCTGAGCACCGCCGCCCTTGTTGCGATTTCCCTCCCCCCCTTCACCGCATTTCTTCAACGACACCCCGCAACCATTCCTGCAATTGCCACCTCCCATTCACCGTCCGCGGGTGCTCCCTCGAGCAGGTTCGGAAATGACCTGATACGCGTGGCGACTGCCGTCGAAATGCCACCCAATCGAACCCATCCAACATGTCGCCGTTTCGCCCGCTGCGGCCGCGGCCATTAGCCGAAGGGTCACCGGCCACTCTACGGCAGAATCCCGATTCCAATCCTGATCCCAGTGCCGAACCCGGTACCGGTACCGTACGCGGTCCCGGCCTTGGGCCTGGTCGACCTAGCATCAGCCTTCGCCGTCCTGCTCGCCCACGCAAGACCAACAGCGCCTGCGATCCGTGTCGGAGGCGGAAGACAAAGGTGGGCCCCGGCTTCCCCTGTCTTGCATTTGCCACTGCGGCGTTGTTTCTCGACGTGCCAATCAATTTACATGCTTTGGATTTCGTTGCGTGAGGTGCTAATTGCTGTCCTGATAGTGCGATGGACGACTCCCACGATGTGTCATGTGTGATCACCGAACAGAGAATTGCGAATACACCTATACCGTCCGACATCGTGTAACTCTTGCCGAAGTGGAGCAGTCCAAACGAGGTGGCCCTGCCGAAATACTCGAATCTCTTCGAACACTTCCACCAGAGCAAGCCCTCGAATTGTTTCGTAAATTACGCAACGAGACGCCCGGCCGGGCTCTGAATCTTGCACGCCCATCCGATCAGCAACACCTTAGAGGCCTTCTCCCACCAACGCAGAACAGCCTTGGTTTCGAATTGACGATTCGACACCCTGTGGCTTATCCTGCCCTGTTCCCGGTGCCGTACACGGACTTGACTCTCGGAGCCTTACTTCAACCTGTGACGAAGGCATGGTTGCAAGGGCAGCAAGGGCAGCAAGGGCAGCAAGATGCGTATGTCAATCTTATCAATTATCTAATCCAGATCCTCCATTGTCAGGGGAGCTTGTGAACGTACCTTCAACCGGCACAACCATCACAAGATGGCTCGAGGCTTGGCCGAATGCCACCATAGTGTACTGACTTATCAGCTACAGGTCTTCAAGGCAGGTCTCTCCTTTCGGGGATACATACCTGACTCCCGAGCGAGATGAGGACGCAAGCCCAGTATCCAAAACCGGTTCACCTGACCATACAGGGGCTGCGACTCCCAAACCACTCTTCGACGAACGATTACGTCTGCTTGATATCAGCAAGTGGACAAACATCCCTATACCGAACGACCTTGCCATCAGTATTATATCGCACTATCTTAACATTGATTACGCTACGATACCCCTTTTCGACGCCGACCTGTTTGTACGAGATTTGGTTAATGTTCAACATTTCTTTTGCTCTCCGTTTCTTGTCACTGCCGTCTTGAGTTGGGCATGTGTATGTTGCCCATCATCCCCTTTGCAATCATCAGGCGCTGACACAAACAGCAAGCATATACGACCCTTCATACCGATGCCGCCGCTTTCAGTGTAGCTCTGTTCGCGGAATCTCAGCAGTACTTCTCTGATCAGCAGCAACCCAATAGTGTTACAACAATTGCTGCACTGCAGATCCTAAGCATGTGCGCCGTGACGTATGGCAAAGACGACATGAGTCTTCGGTTCCTGCAAGAAAGTGTCAGGTTGGGTAAGGCGATGGGACTCTTTAATGTCCAGTCCGAGGCCGAATCTGCGACCGTCTGGCTTGGCGGCCATACAGAGTGGACGAGAGCGGCGTCATATACGGCTTGGGGCGTTTACAATTGGGTATCGTGAGTAGCCTTTACGTTATGAACGTTGCGATTGAGAGATGCCTCTAACCTTCGTAGGGTATATTCCCTCCACTACCGCGTCCACGAAATCCACACACCGCCGTTGCTGCCGATGCCTCGAGATCTGGTCTTATTACTACCAAACGACGATCCGAGGTCCGCCAAGACAGCGTTCCATGCCCAGCTCCTCAGTGCCGCGAGCGATATGTGGGTTATCTTCAAGGACATGTTGGAAAGATTCTACGGCCCTCAATACCACGGCACAACGCTCGAGTCGACACTCAGATTCGCAGAAGGGACATATCACCGTCTGCTTTGCTGGTCTGGCGCGCTCTCTCTGGATATGGCGAGAGGTGAAGAAAGCAACCACAGCGTCATGCTGTTGCAGTACGTCTGGCCTAGATCTGAACCCCATGATGCGTTTTGACTAATACTGGCCCAACAGCGTTTACTTCCACGCCGTGGTGACCGATCTATTCCGACCTTTCCTCGCAACCGAGTACAAATCACAGCGCCTCTACTCCTTCAGCACACAACACGCCACTCCCGAAGCCGTCTATGCATCGTCCGTTACACAGCTCAAGCGACTCCTCCTGCTCTACCGCCTGAAATACAAGAACGCGAATTACTCCGTCCTCTGGCAGACCGCAGTCGTCTACGTCGCTAACGCCATGATCCAAGAAGGGGGACTGTCACTACGGGCTGACGGCCAACCTGGAAATGAGTGGAAGTTCTACTTGGACGTCTGCCTCGCAGGCCTAGAGGACTTGTACGCGTCTTTCCCCGTCTTTGGGTCAATCGCCCAGGGCATGGTGGGCATGGCGCTGCGACACTCGGCGATACAAACAAATAAGGCTACCCGCGTCTTGGCGCAGCTCGATGATATCGAGCGGCGGCACGCATCTCTCAAAGGCATGACGGACAAGACGGAGGCGCGGTGGATCATCGACTTGAACCTTGCGACGACTGATTTCGAGGGTGCTCAAGCTCGCAACCTCGTGGAAGAGCTTCAGAAGTTGATGGTTGAGCAGACCGAGTCTGAGAATGTTGGTGAAGATGCTCAACCATGAGGACATTATATATACCCTTGCTTCTCAAGCTGTCATAAGGAAATGCACCGCAATGGATTTGCATTCAGCTGTATTGAACGTCTGGCCGTAGAAAGATGTCGACCCATCGTCGGCGATCGTCGGTCATTCTAATACAAGATATCAACCGAGACTATGCGATACCCAATATGGAAGCTGGATGAGTGATGAAATTGAAGTAGCTCAATATCTAAGAGGAGCTGATATGGACCACAAGTCGCCCTCCATTGAACCATTGAACCATTCGGAGGAAGTTTGGACTATCTCGATGGCCGCGACCACTCGGTTTGATGTGACGCTGCGCTGTGGGTGAAAAAACATGCTGGTTCTTTGTAGAAAATCATGGAAAGCAGGACAACAGGAAGATGTCGCCTAGATCACTCGCATGCATTTTTTCTCATTGGTCAACGGAGTCTGTCTTATATTGCATCTCGACCAGAAGGCTCATGGAGTGTACATGTAATTCTGGGGAAGACAAATCAAGGGTCTCCAGCAGACAGACAAGCAAATGTAGGCGAAAGGCTGTCTGGATCTGTCCCATCCACATTCCGGATTCCTAGTGATCTGTCCCTATTCAATCGCAACCAAGTATCTTCAAGGTGACTGATAATTCATTGGAGGCCATCAACATCGTGTGTTCGAGATCTTGTATAGTTTGGCGTTCCTTGTATGCTCGAATCATTCCCGTGACGTTGTTTCGTGTATCTTGCTGGTGACCTTTGAAACGGTGAGTGTTGATATGGTGTGTGCGAGAAAAGCATTCTTGCCAGTGTAGCCAAATTGTCGTAGGAAATAACAGAGCAACCCAGAGGCCTGCTCGCCACAGTTACCATTGCCTTATCAATGACTGCCGTCATCTCGTCCGTAAGGCTCTCCAAAGAGCCTTGCCCAACTATCCTTGGCCTCCTCGTCCAAAGGCCGACCTTGGATGTGCGCGCCAAACAATGTCAGCCTATTCCAGTAATCGAAGCATTGCGAATTGAACATCAACTTCGTAGTCAGCTCAAATACTGACTCGGTGCCCTCCCTTCCAATGTGAGTGACAAGCCAGGTAAACGTGGTTAAGACGTTGGCAAGCTCTCCGTCCACCGCTCGAATAGCGGCGATTGCGTCGTCAGAGGATCTGCCAACGTTACCATCACCGTCTGTAGTCACGTCGACACCCAACAGTTCTGCGCAAGAGGCGATAAGCTGATCGGCGTGCATGTCGCCCGTCTTCTAGGCGGACGCCACTTCGTTCCAGATCCTCGACTTCTCGACGTGTGTCGGACCTAGACAGTCTTCGAAGGCCTCTCGCACCTTGGTGTTGCCCAAATCCACATCGTCGATTCTGATGAGAGCTTTGAGTTCTCGAGCACATTTGGCCACATGCTTCCCGTCAGCTAGATCTGTTTCAAACAATCTCTGAAGAATACGACGGTCGATCTCCGAGATCCGATCGGCATCGGCGGCGTCGCATTCAGCAATCAGCTTTTGAATGTTGACCCCACCGGGTAATTTATGTCTTGTGCCGTACTGATTTCCCAATCCAGGCCAGGTGAGATAGCCATCTGGGCCTATTGTGACCGATTTGTCGATGAGCCCTGCGTTCTGTCCCTGCCGGATCGTTTTGATGAAGACTTTATAGTATTCCTTGGTATCTTGGATATTCTCGTCATGTGAGGTGGGTGAACCGGACGGATTACCGATATGTCTGTCCTCGGCTTGGACCTCAGGCGACACCTGCGTATCCTCAATGTCCGGACTGAAATGTGGGTCGATAGTCACCACCTCAGGCCAGGAAGATCGAACAGACATCTTTGGCGCTGACCAGATCTGGTGATCGAGTTGATCCTGGTAGGGCTCCAAAGCCTTGAGGCTAATCTCTCCATCAGCGATAGGACGCCAAAGGTCGGGGTCGGACTGAATGTGCTTTGGAACGAATAGTCCATGCATCAGCGTATCCCTGATTATCCCGCGAAGGTTAGACCCCTTTCCATTGGTATAACCAGCGAAACCCAGAGTGTAGATGTCGGGCATCATCAGCATGGCGGAGAGCTCTGGGGAGGGCGGTGCTCGAGATCCGTGGTTCAGGGGCATCGTGAGCTGTGATCCTTCCCAAGATGGGGGCACGATCTCTAGCCAGTCCTCCTCTTCGAGTCCTATCTCATCAATGTACTTGAAAACAAGATCAGTATCGATGTCCCCATCGTTGATCATGAAGGCGCCGAGACTTTTGTCATTGCCGTAAAAGTAGTCCACAGCACGAAAGATGTGGACGTAGGCCGAGAGCTTGAGTTCTTCGTGGATCCGAAAATAGTGCGGCCCATACAATATCATCTGGGCAAGTGAAACCAAAGGAACAGGCTTCATGGGCTTTTTTACCCCCTTCTCGGCTCCTAGATCAAGAGCGTGGTAGCAGTCATGATAAATGATGGCTAAGATCAAGGCAAAGCTTGGAGACACAATATCCAGCTCGTACTTGCCAAGGAACGCGTCGATCTCGTTCATGAGACCTACTGGGATTCTGATTCCCTGCATCTTGGGCATCATCATTCTAAAGTGCCTCCACTTGTCCTCTCTGGTGTCAGATATGGCTGCGTAATCGGGCATAATCTCTGCAGAGGCCACAAGCAAAGGACATGCTCCTCTCTGGTGTCAGATATGGCTGCGTAATCGGGCATAATCTCTGCAGAGGCCACAAGCAAAGGACATGCGTGACCCGCGGCGAAGGCATCCTGCTGCTGTTTCTTGTATTCCGCTATTTCATTCTCTGGTACGTCTCGGAACTTGCTCCCATAGTCTTCCTCTCTCGACAGGTACTTTAGAAAGAGCACCTGGTTGGGGCGAAGCATATCGACGGGCGGGATAATGAGGCACGGTACTGTCATACCACAGCCGCTGCGTGCAATATTTTCATAGACATTGTTCTTCAGCGAGCTCATAGCGACGCTGCGAGTGAATGCGGGTGTGAAGTCGGTAGCATTGATACCGACGTAGTAGGAGTCGTTCGTGAGTGGTTTGTCATTCGTATACCGTCGATGACACCGTGTAAGTAGGGTAACGATAATGGAATTGCCAGGGTCGTTGAGGACGACCACCTTTTCCAGATCATCATGAGAAAAGTTGTAGCCATCGGTTGAATCGTCTGGCGAGAATTGACGATTGTTGAGTTTGAAACGAGTGCCGGCAAGTTGAATGGGTTTCGGTAGCTCGTTGTCTTTATCATTCTCGACGGCGGATTGACCACTAGGCCAGTGGCGCTGTATAGCATCCTCCATAGTAAGGTAGTGATTTGGGACCAACAAAAAATTGGCTCTTGTATTGTGCTTGCCGGGAACCTGGAAACGCTTCGTCGAGAGGTCGACGTGGCGGTTGAGGGGGAAGTTGAAAACTTGAGGGAAGGAAAGAAGGCCAAGATTTGAGGACGAGGGTGAGGCAATGGCGAGTAGTGTCGTTGATCTTGCGTCTGTTTGGTGTGCTTATCGCGTGGAAGCGACAGTCGCCAGTGCGAAGGTTCTTGTGTGAGGTGGGTTGAGTTTGACGAGATAAGCTGCAGGGGGAAAGAGCGGAGCATGCCAATTTCGAATCAAGGAAAGACCACGAATTCGAGTGCGAGGTACCTCCCCTTCGGTATTCGAGGTGAGGCGGTCGGTGAAAGAACGATCCAGAGGGTAAGGTGCACCTCATGCATAAAGGAAAGACCTAAGGGGGCTTTGCTACCTTGGAGTGAGAGTACCTTACTCAGCTTATTCGGAAGTGTCTTTCGAAGCTAAAGACAACTTCATTTGGCCTGGCCATGTTCATGCTTGGGAAGTGGGAGTTCTAGAGTATGTCAAGTGCCTATTACGCTCAAAGTCAACAGGATCAAGGCAAATTACTCAATAAGGTACTGAAAGAGGACCCGGGATGTCGGCGGCTTCAGATATTTTAATATGCTCTCATCGGGATCCATCTACCCAAGACTACCTTTACAACCTACCTCAGATGGGATCAGCCTCCGCATCATCAACAACAAGCTCCTCCTCCTTCTCTTCAACCTTCACCTTCTCGGCCCCGATAACGCTCTCACCTTCATCCTCCGGCCCCTCTCCCTCCCTCCAAGCCTCAGGCCCAAGATACCTCCTCGGCCAAATATTCATCGCAGTCTTCAGCCCATCCCCAACAGGCAACCCAGCATGCACAACCCTCCCATCCCCCGTCCCATTCCCATGCAAATTCACCCAAAACACCGCATTTCCCCTCACAGGCTTAAACGCGATCCCACCATCATTATGCTTCCTCCACATAGTCCCTTCATCCTCCTCCCTCCGATGCTGCGGCGTAACAGCCTCAATCTTGGGAAACCACGTCTCACCACCCGTACACTCATCCTCCAAAATCGCAAAGAAGCTCGCCACCCGGTTCCACTTCCTTCTCCGTCCCGTCCTGACATCAGGTTGAAAATCATCGTACCAGTCGTGGTGGACGTTGAACCTCTGGCCCTTTGTATACCGCACCAACTGAGGCGGTCCAATCTCGTCCCGCCCGGGCGCCATCATCGTGCCCAGGAACCCTTCCGCCCTGGCGAGCACGCATTGCACGGCGACGTCGTGGGCAGGGAGACCAGCGGACCAGGAGGTTCTATCTGGCGTTCCCTGCGTTCTGCCGTTCTTGACGACGTAGGAGGGTTTGAAGGCTGGCTCGCCTGCTTCGAGGAGGGATGTGATGTCTGCTTCGGAGAGGAAGCTGTGGATGTAGATTACCAAGGGGTCGAGGGAGACGATTTGCGTGGTGTAGTTTTGGGATTGGCAGGTGTAGGGCTCTGATGGTAAGATCTCGGGTTCGGAAAGGGCATCGTCTGTCGGTGGGGAGAGGATCCTGTTCAGTGATGATTGGAGACGGGAGGGGATGTTGTGTTGTTGGATGTACGGGAGGGAGATTGCTACGAGAGCCGTGTAGGCCGATAGCCCGAGAATCTTGGTGATTGCACTCATGATGTATCACCCTTTCGTAGCACTTCTACACGATTCACAATGGCGTCGATGAAGAGACGTCATGGAGGGACAGAAGACGGGGAGTCTGGGGGGGTGGCATCTTCATTTAAGACGGCATCTCAGACCCTGTCCAGGGCCCTACACCTACCTGCCATGCTACTCGTGAGCGCCGATCCGGTTCATCTACATCGAATCTGTCCCCAATCCGATGTTCCGAATGCTGCCTCAGATAGATCAAATGGAGCGTCGTCCTCCGACTGGGCGGAGAAACTCTGTCTTCACCCGGACCGCATCCCGTACCCCGCATTTTTGGGGTAGCTGTGCCACACCGAGCCCCGCCTAAACCACTTGGGGCACAGCTTTAAGTGAGACGACGGTGAAGGTTGATGCCGTCTACAAAATCGCACACCAAACGCTTGACCAGCTTCGTGTCAGACTTTTTCAAAGCAAACAAGTGACAAGTTAGAGAGAACAACGGGCATCACATCATCGACTGTGTCCAAACTAGCAAGTGGAATGGAAGAAGAAAAAAGAAAGAAAGAATGAGGGAAGGTGGGAAGGTACAAGGCGTATGTCACAATGGCCCCTTTAGCCACTGCGCAGCACCGAGCTCGTCATTCACCAAACGTCAAACATGGTGACAGAACACACACGGTCCGAACGAAAGGAATCACTTTGTGGCTCCATACCTTACCTTAGTATACAGATATGCAATGCTCCCAGACCTATAGGCAGCAAATTTGTCTTCAAGATATTTCCCACAGTGGTATCCACAGCTTTCCACAAACAAGTCCACGTACGAGGACCATTTGCGTATAGCAAGACCCGGCGCAGCAGTCTGCAAAGAAATCAAACAACTTCCTATTCCCCTTTTTGCACAATCGCATCCACTCCGTCCCAGTGTTGTACGAGAATCAGTGGGTAAGGTGAAGGGTTCCAGGAAACGCCAAAAGCTCCATCGCAAAAGGATCCCTAAACTATGGTAGCAAACGCCACGCAAGAAATGCACCATTAAATCCGCTCCCTGTCGCTCTAGATCTGGCTGTGTCGCGCACGCTTGCGAGCGCTTCCTTGAGATGATGATGGGTGCAGCTTGTCGTTCTTCTCCCTCTTGAGCTTGTCGTCGAGAACACGGGCTATTGTTAGTTAGCATGGCCATTCGTTTCACCGTATTCGAGCGCCGCCACATACTAAGCACATCGTATCCGAACTGGGGGTACTCCAAGCACAGAGAGCGGAACTCGTCCTCGGCCTCGGAGCGGAGGGTGTGCGAGCGCATGGCCCAGAACTGTGCGACGGGAGCGCGGATTGTGGTGTCGTCCTTGCCAGTGTAGGCGTAGACGTAGCGGGCGTAGGCGATCTCGCCCTTGGCCGTCGAGTTGACGCAGTGAATCTTGGAGCTGGCGAGCGAGCGGAGACTTGGGACACCAAACTTCTCAGCCAGGGTGTAGACGCGCGCGTGCTTCAGCAGCTGCGTGCCGTCTGCATCGACTTCGGGAGTCGAGGGATCTTGCTCGAGTGTGCGCGAACCTGCGACCTTGCGGGGGAAGTACTCTCCTGTGTAGAGGAACTCGAGGAAGCACCCGACCGCGTCGAGGTCTTCACCGACGAGCTCGATTTGACGCGGCTGTTGCGCATTGAGTCAGTAACGTCGGGGAAATGCAGAATGCGCCGGGTGAATCCCGCAACCTGGGAGGACCACTTACGCTACCATCGTCGCTGAACTGGGCGCAGGCCTCCTTGAAGAAGGGGCTTTGCACCAGAAGCGCCTGGTGAGCTGTGACGATTGCTTCCGACTCGCCCTGGCCGACCAAGAGGGTGACGACGGGGCTGGACAGATAGCTGACAAAAGTGGTGCGCGGCTCGACGGGGTCGCTCTCGCCGCCCTCGGCAAAGGGAAGTTCCTCAGCGTTGGCATCGCCCTCCTCGGCCATCTCGACGTCGGCGCCAGGATTGGCGGGAGCGTTCTCAACAATCTCGACGTCGTTGTCGATTTCTTCGGCCATTATAACTAGTTCGGTTGCGATTGCGCGGTCGGCTCGTGTGTCTGGTTTTACTTGAAAGAGTGTATCGATCAGACTGCGTCGGGCAGCATGGTTTGTCGCATCAGGGATAGGTCAATTGGTCGCGTAGACGTTTGGAACAGATCGGGCGCGTAAGGACAGGCGTTAAAGAACGTGGTGAGCGTCAATGTCTAGATCGAATTGGAATTGAATCAACGACAAGCGGGAGTTGGGAAGAGAAAGTCTGTCCAGGTTCCAGGTTGGGGCACGGCCGAGGCGGCGGAGCTCTGAGCTTCAAGGGAAGGTAGGGAACCAAGCTGGCTGCAGCTGCCTCCTCCGTGCGCACGGCTCCCAATGGTCCATTCGTTCTGCACCCGATAGAAGCGGGCCTTTGGGGGGGTTCCCTTCCTTTTCCACAGGCAACATGCGACTCTGAGCAGGCACACCCCATCCACCTTGCAGACTGGTGTTCCTGCCAAGCGCAACGCGACGCGATAATACCGGTACTTAATCGATAAGCTTCCTTTTGATGGCCATTTATCGATAAGCCACTTTTCACACGCGATCTCTTATCATTGGGTTGAGGCACATGTCATCGCATCTTAGGTCTTCACCTCTATCAAGGGAGAACAGCTGTTGAGACGAAAGTTAATGTTCATGTTGTCGCGTGGCATTCGTATTAGGAGACCATGAACTTGTCACCAAAGTCAATTGCCAAGGGACTGTTAAAAATTACACCAGCGCCCAACACGATCGTCTTCTTCAATCAAGCAAAAGGAGCCTCAAAAGATATATTCAATACCCAGGGGATAGCCCCGCTCCACTAAGTGTGTACTTTGTGCCATGAAGAATATCGGTATCAAACGTAACATACCCAGAAGTACACCGTTGTAATGCAATGTGATGATGCGCTCTCGCTCCTTCAAATGCCACAGCCATGCTGCAAACACAGTAACCTATCCCATTGCCGTCAGGTCTTCTCATTATGCCCTCCTCATTTCCATTGGTTTTCCTGTCCGGAGTGCGCCGACTCTCTGGGCTTTCGGTTCAACGACAAATTCGGTATACTGGGATGTATGAGCCTCAATGGCTGCTCCTGCTTCAGAACCTCCCAGTGCTTCTTCAGCGTATCTTCTCTGACCACCAGCTCAAAGTTCGCCAGGAAGCAAAAACTAATCTCCAAGCGCGCCAACTCGACGTCGCTAACGCCTCCAACTTTGGCAATCTTGCTGTGCGGGTAGCTGAGGTCTTCCAACGCCTTCATTGCCACTCGAAGTCCCGCTAGAACCAATCGATGCGCATTCCGCCGCGTCACAGGGATCGCTCGTTCGTCAACGGCTAAGCGGTGGATATATAGGCTAGTAGCAAGGTACACGGCAGTGCTCATCGGGCACCATTGGTGGATTCGCGCTAGATATTCGTCGATACCAATGGGCGGCGGTTTCTTAGAGTAGAATTTGCGCGTGATTGCACTATGCTGCAAATTAATCGGCTGCGAGTTCTCCCCAATTATTATGTGTGGTTCGGGTGCTTTCGGTGGCGGTGGTGGTGTCGGCGATTGTGTCTGCCGCAGATGGACACCGTCTATTAATTGCGGTGTCGAGCTACTCGAGCCGCTCATCTGGGACATCATCGGTGGTCGACGAGGCGAGGACGCTGAAGCTGCGGCTGCAGCCTCAGCCTCCTTGCGCATGCGAGCCAGGTTCTTTTGTGAGCTCGTGCGAATGAGCTCCTTCTCTGCCGCCATTCCTCTCATATTGGGTAGTGTCGGGCTTGTAGGTGGTGGTGTCGGAGGAATATCGCCTGTTATCTTCACGAGAGCCTCGATTCCACCACTCAATGAAGCTGCGGCTGCAGCCTCAGCCTGCGCATGCGAGCCAGGTTTTTGTGAGCTCGTGCGAATGAGCTTCTCTGCCGCCATTCCTCTCATATTGCAGTGTCGGGCTTGTAGGTGGTGGTGTCGGAGGAATATCGCCTGTTATCTTCTGCTAATGAGAGCCCGATTCGCAGTCGGCAACGCTCAATCGAGGATCGGACTTCAGGTCGCCGCTCGCCAGAGGCAGGATCAAGCTTGAGCCCTGCGGTGCGTGTTGGTCCTGGGGACACCATCGACAATCGGGTTTGGGTACGAGAGGAGTGTCTCGGTGTGTTCGGCGTGGGCAACAGCGAGCATCTAACGCTTCGAGAAAACAAAGAATCGTAAGCAAAAGCCCCGACGGAGGCCGCGTGATGTGTGTACCGTTGAGCTTTTTCACACAACTTTCATGGCCCAAACTACTATCTTTGCACAGTCGCAGTTCCCTCGGCCAGATTCGGCTTGCGGGGGTCGGAATTTGTCGCGGAGAGCCTCTTTCGCAGCTGACCCCCAAATGGTCTGGCCCGAATGGCGTGGTTTCGAGCCGGTCTAAGACAAGCTAACAGACTTGGTCTCTGGAACAAAAGAAGGAACTTGGTGTGGAATCGTGGTTCGACTAGTAAGATGGTATTATCGTCTTCCGGTCGCAAAGATGAAAGGGCGAGCGGAGGGGCAAGCAGATTAGCGGCGTAAGGCGATTTTTCACCAAGAGTGGCTCTTGGTGGTCAAGAGGCTCGAAAAGGTCGGTCAATATTAATGCGGTGCGGCTGCACCTCTCGTATGGGGGGTTAGAGCAAAGCAAGCGGTTCGGTTGGCAATGTCTCGCTAGGAGCAATATCGTTGGTGGTGGTATCGGTGGTTCGTGGTGGTGGTCTGGACCGACAAGGTTGAATTACTGGTAAAGGTGCTTGTGACAGAGCACAATCTTTTTGCTGATCTCGAAGCTAGTGCGGGGAACTGCAGGCATGCGGCAGGCGAAGAGAGCGCAAAAGATACGGCATCCCCGTTGCGGTGGAGGGATCGGCGATCGTCTGAAGTCGAGGACGCTGCAAAGTGCTGTATTAATGGCCAAACACACTGCAACTGCAGGTAGGTGGCAGACCAGACAACGATGAAGGCCGGGGAAGAGGACGGCTTGGAGCTGCAGGCGAAGCGATGCGCTGAGAACAGATTGGGTGCCACCTGCAAGAAAAGCAAAGGGCTGGGCAGGCCGTAGAACAGCAGACTATGGGTGGCGTTTGCCTGATGGGATTTGGAGCTGGTGCGATGCGGCGGACGTCGCCGGTGCAAAGTGTACAAGCAGGGAGGCGTTGGTAGTGCCGCACAGGGGGATACGGAGTAGAAGGTCGTATTATTCTCTGCGGAGACGACCGTGTAGTTTGTGTACTCGAGCAGATAGCGGTGGATAGACGGGCTGAACAGACCGGCGGGAGAAATGTTGTAGTAGTTTGACGAGCCAAAAATTGCGGTATCAGTGGATGACCACCTGATGAGTCGACAAGTACTCCAAGCTGGTGGTGGCTGGCTGACTTGTTGATGGGGCGAGAGAGGAGATATGCAGGAACCACGACAGGAGGTGAGCCGAGGTGGCGAAGAGGATGGCCAAATATTAAGAAGAATGGGATGATAACGGAAGGGCTAGTGCGCTACCTTAGCCAGATGGGTACCTATTGAATGTGTATTGATGAATTTGCTGATCCTACATCGTCGTGGACGTCTCCGGTTATGCGTCGGTCGTGGTCTGCGTCTGCATCTGCATGTAATGTCGTTGAGTGCACCGGGTCGGGATGGGAGGCCGGGACATTTTAATGAGCGGTTGAAATTTTGGAGAAATTTCACTGTTCGGAAGGAGGCCGGGATTTTGGGAAGGCGGACGTGGAGGTGGAGGTGGAGGGGCAGGCATGCAGGTTCCACAGGCCGAGGATGGAACTGTGTGATAGTACTCCGTAGAGGCAGTCCCTTCCTTGTTGCCCGTTTGCCCGTATTGCTTCTTCCCCCATCCTTGTTCTTGCCATCCTGGGTGCCTTCCTCGAGTTTTCTATTTTCCTTCCTATTTTCAAGTGATGGTTACACCTTCCCTTCAGTCATCTGCCCAAGGTACCTAAGGTACCGGTAGGTAGGCAGGTACCTACCATATGGTATTAACCTCAAGCAAGGAAGGTATTTACGTACACAGTTATCCGTCCATCGATCCATCCATACACGGATCTCGAGAAGGACCACAGAAACAACACCTGCTGACTTAGACTTGACACATTTTGCTCGCACACTCTTACACACACGAACAACATGGCAGCCGCGCCCTCCAATTTGGGTTTACATCGCCTCGCATCGGGCAGGACGGCTGCAGAAATAGCTCGGCTCCCGCGGTGACGGTTCAAATTCTCGTGTAATAAGTGAGGGGCTCCCTGGCGACGGGACATCACTAAGATGCGATTAGGTGCCCGTTCAGGCCCGATAGCAGATGGGTTGCCCTGATAGGTATCAACGGAATTTCATTCACCCAAGCACAATGCCTGCGGCTGCCCTACCTCAAGGTAGGTTAATTTGCGGTATTTGATAAATAGGAGACACACATAAGGTACCTGTATGGTGTTGTCTTGCAGGTGGCATCCGCTCGCCCTTTCCTGCCTTGCCTTGCACTGCAGTGGTCCCTTCCTCGTTCTCAGTCCTGTCGCAAACCTGGAATGTGCTTCCTCCAAATCCCCTCAGCGGGCACCTTCCATCCATGCAGTGCGGTGGTGAATTTGAGCAGGGGTTCGACAGAGCTAAGAGCAGCACAGACATTGGCCTGGCCGGTGCTGTGCCCCCACTCCCCCGTTTCATTTTGGAGGCAGGCGCCGATGGTGGCTCAAAGTGGAGTTTTAGGGGTCCCTTTTTTGCTTGTCAAATGACCAGATTTGATGCACGAGCCCCCGGATAATTGAGGCGGGCATCACTGTAGGCTCTCCGAAGCTGACGGGACGCTCTTCCAGATCTTCTAGGCTTTCTATCCACACCAGGCTTGACTGGCTGGTGGGGTTTTCTTCATAATGTGTCTTGATTGCCATTGATTATTTCTGCATCTTCCCACGCCGCTGCAGATTCGATGTGACGGCAAACTGACGATAATGATACGAACATCCAATATGTCCTTGTCCAAACGACCCATCGGTGGCAAACACATCGAGGTCTCCGCTACACACCACACCACTTCCTTCTTCCGACTCAGTCGACGAACATGGTATCGAACACTTACCTACCCCCAAGCTTGTGCCGCAAAACCCACCCATCCATCCCTGATTATCTTCCACGCCCAGTCAGACTCGTCGCGTACATTACACACCACGCCGACTAGCCTTGATTCTAGCCGGCTTCTCAGGGAGATCTACCCGCTGGGTTAGGGGAGGTCTAGGTCGCGCAGCTGCTAAGGCTTCTTTGGCGTCATTCACCATTGCCCGCAGATCATTACAGCAATGATAACGAACAGCTCTCGCATTCAACAATACCATCTCAACAGTATCCTCCGTCTGTGTGGCTACTAACGTCGGAAGCTATCCAGCGAATATGGTCCCATCCCGAAGCTAGATGACAAGTCACTGTCCTCAATGGATTTCTTGCAGCACCTCGAGAATTTTACTTCCACCCAAGGCTCACCCATGCTCGCCCGACGATGTTCCCAGCGCTATCGTATTCCAATCAAAAATTCAAATGATGTTCGGTCACTCTCTATTCTGCCCGGTGAGCCCCGCGATAGTCCATCTACGTCTGCGAAAACAAGCGTCAAATCTACCAAGCCACGCTATACCAGCCTGGTGAAAATACCTTATGCCATCCGCTTATACCGGTCCTCTACCTTCGCCGTTCCGTTTTACTTCGTCAACGCTATATCTATGAACCCAGGGCCACTTTGATATCCAAAACAGCGGGCTGACCGCCTTGCACCGTCTCAATAGCCTTCTTCAGCACACCATCAAGATCCGCCGCGTTGTCTACACGAGCAGCAAACAAGTCTCCGCCCGCTGCCGCCTTGGCAATACCGGCATAATCGGGGGCCGGGTCGAACGAGATGTTGATCTCTTCGTTCGTCGCCCTGGAACCTTCGCCATCAGGGTGCACCAGAAGAAGTGACCGCCTGGGGGCGTTCCATCCTATCGTCACGTCAGCTTTCGTTTCGAACCCGCCAGAAGGCTTGTCAACCACTTACCCTTGTTATTTAAAATAATCGTCAAAATAGGGATATTGTATCGCTTGGCGATCCAGTATACGCTACCTGGCACAGAGAAGAGGAATGTGCCGTCGCCAACTATTTGCACAACAAACTTGCCCTTGTTGTTGCCACCGTTCTCGAAGTCGGTTGCCAGTTTGATACCGAGAGCGCCACCGCCAGACCATCCAAGGCCACCGCCACCGCAGTTGATCCAAGATCCGGGCAGTGTGGGCTGAAGATTGTCGTGGACGAAAATTGTGTTTGTCACAGCCTCAATGGCCCAGATGGTGTCCTCTGGGCACAGCTTCTTCAGTGACCGGGTAAGGTGGCCAGTGCCGAACTCGCCATCTGCCTTGGGCTGCGCCTTTTCCTCGATCTTGGCAAGAAGCTGCTTGTGAGACTCCTTGACCTTGGCCTCGCGCTCCTTGGCTTCCGCAGACTCAAGTTGAGCAGCATACTGACCCTTTAGGTGTGCAGTAATCTGTTCAATCGACACCAGGCTACTCGCTCGGTATCTCGACTGGGCGGCGATGTAGAAGACGGGCATTTGCTGCTTGAGCGGGTCAACATCGATATGGAAAATCTTGGCGTCCTTCTTGGGGTGGCACAGAGTGTTGATCCACGGGACGTCGCAGTCGAGAACGACAATGACATCGGCAGTGTTTACCGCGTCCTCAATACCAAAGCGAAGACCCAGCCAGCCAGGGTGGTCTGCAGGGAAGCACATATCGCTACCACCTGTGTCAACAACGCGCAGGCCCTTGACGGTGTTTGCGAGTTCAACGAGAGCGCCAGGGAATTGATGGTCTCTGCCGCCAAATCCAGTGACAATGAGTGGCTCCTTTGCACCGGCCAATGCCTCGGCAATCTTGTTGACGGCGTTCTTGGGAAGACCTCCGAGCTCGACGGGGTCCCAGTCCTCTTGACGAATGCTGTACGGTTCGACCTCAGCCTCCATCACCTCTCTAGCACCGCAAAGATATACGGGCCCTTGAGGGTCTGACTTGGAGAACTGAAGGGCACGATTAACCATCTGCTTGACGTTGGTTGCTGTCTTGAGCTCGCCAGAGTACCGGCAGTATTGCGAAACGATTTGCTTTTGATCAGGGACATCCTGAATCCAGTGGATGTACTCTGTTCTGCTGCCTCTCATCTCGCCTTCGATGGTGAAGGGAGACAGACCGGCAAACACCAAAACGGGCGCGCGGCCGCATGACGAGTTGTGGACAGCAGCGCCTAGACCTTGCGTTCCTACGTCGACGTGGACAATAACACATTGCGGTTTTCCGGTTAGGCGAGCGTAGCCGTCGGCCATGGACATGGCGACCATCTAGATACCTCATTAGCACATGCCCGAGTGGACGCACGCGGAAAAGACGGAATCTCATTACTTCATTGGGACACGTGATGATTCTGGGGAAGTTTCCCTTTCGCTCCCTCTGACCCTTGACCATGGCTTCGATGATACTGGGATGGTCAGAGCCTAGGTTCACGAAGCAGTGGGTGACGCCGGCGTCCCATAGCGCCTCGAAGAAGGCGAAAGACGCGGTATACATCTCGGTTGATTTCGAAGAAAGGTTCCTGGCTTGTTCGATGGTGGCCTTGAACTCATCCTCGACAAGGGGCCGAGAGGTGGCTGGCTTTATACCAGCGCCAGCATGGGAAGATGGTGGTGATGTTGATCCCCCACTTCGATGCAGTGGGGCAGCGGATGAGAAACCGGCAAGTTGACGAGCAGGGCCGCCGACAACGGCTATGCTGGGCGCCAATGTCTGGTTGAAGCGGACTAATCTCCCTGGGCGCCCACCTGCAGGGCCGAAGCTGCGCAAGCAACGTGCCATTGGCACCGGCAATTGTCTGAAAGGCATGGTGAAGAACGGCAATAACAGACCAACTAGCCGGCCAGCAGTGTGTATTGGAGGGGGGGGGGGGGGGCGGGGTAGGTATCAACAAGTGAGGTGGATGTGTGTGTGTGTGTGTAGTGTAAGAGTATGTGTGTGATTGACTACTTCACAGTGTTATCAAACACCTTTGAGGGAGGGGAAGAGTCTCGCTTGGCAACTGCGTCAGTACTGAACAGTCTAGTACCTGGGAGTCGTCGAGCTTGTGTGGCACACTTGAAGCAAGCTGTGGATGAACGACTCGACCGATCACCGGTGTAGGGGATACGGGATTTGACCGATGACGGGCCGCGGCGGAGAAGTTGCAGAATTCTGGAGACTTTTGTATAGGCTTCGTCCTCTGAGCTGAAGCCTGCTGGGGGTAGTTTGACTGAAGTCAGTCGGGACTGGGTTTCCGGTGACGGGCGACAAAGACGAGTTTATACATCCGGAACTGGGATCATTCCACAGACCGACGGCCGGCCCAAGCTTGTTCCCCAGAAAAGGGAGCATCACGCCCTTGCGGCCCCCTTGGGCTAACCCCGCAATCGGCCCAGGGCCCGGTTTCATAGGGCGCTTGTTGTCGGCTCACTGCAGGGTGTCCAACACCACTTGTCACTCATCGCTTTAGTCCCGAGAGAAGGGAGCACAAGGCGCCGTGGAGGGACATGTACAAGGGTTGAAGAGCAGGAGCGAGAGCTTGATAAGAGGAGACAGCCGTTGAGATGACATATGGCAGCAGGCAAGCATCATCCCTGAGTGATGCCGTTGATGAGATGAGCTGAATGATACGGCATGTAGGTACATTTCTTATTCAGATGGGATCTCAAAGCCAAATGCTCCCAACTGCCCTACTTGGGGACTTATGTGTCAAACACCGCTCTGGGCCGAGAATTACCGCTTCCCAGCCCCAAACAAGACGTTTCGAGGTAAACAATGGGCTACGAATCCCGATTCTCAAGTCCCCGTCTCACTGCACGGCAGTTCCCCGCACCAAAGCGCGCGTCCGGGCGTTCCCTGGAGCACCCAGCTGGTGCGTCGAGCTTGTGCGGGGTGCAGGCGGTGTTATCTGGTGGCTTTTACTATTAGCTAAGAGGATCCGCTCGGCCTTTGAGCTTCGATGCAGAGAAGCCCGAATCTAAAGCAGTCGAAAGGCGGCTACGAGACATAGCTCAATTGATCTAGTAGTTGGCCATGGCATTTAGGTAGTATTGTTTTTCATCTTCAAGTATCATCCCATGACTAAGCCACATTACTATGCACTTCATATGTACAGCCACATTCATCCATCTTGCCTCAATGCATCCGGCCAAATCCAACCAAGCAAAGAACCAACGCCAAAAGCAACGAGGCACGTCAAAATCATCGTCGCCATGAGTCCCGCATAGCTCGTCTTCTTCGGCACCGCCACCGGCGGTTTCGCCGTCCGCCTCCCCGCCGAAGCCTGTCTCGTCGCAGTCGGCCTCGCCGTCAAGAGACTCTCCCACGAATACACCGTCGGCGCCGTCGGCGTGCCATACAACGTCGTCTCCTGCTTATCCATCGTCTGATACCCGTAACCCGTGGTACTAGGCACCGCGCTCGGGGTGCTCGTCGTCACGGCCGTCGATTCGCCGGACCAGTCGTGCCCGTCGAACGCTTTATACCACGACCACTGCGAATCCGGGTCGTTCCAGTCCGCGAGGATACCGGGGCACTCGTTGAGGCAGTTGAAGAGCCCCGCGGCCGTGCCTTGCTTCTTGTTGCCGTACTGGTCTGCGAATTTGAGGCCGCAGGTGCGGAAGCAGCCGTACGAGGAGCAGGGGAGGGAGTGCCACGGCTTCAGCCAGCCGCCGTAGGATTCCCATGCCGTCCAGTCTTTGATGTCTGTGTTTGTGAGGGTGAAGTCCGGGGAGGACTCGACGCCGTAGTAGTTTGTTTGGATTTTGGAGCCGTTGAAGGCCATGGCTGTGATTTTGTAGGGTTCGGAGGGGCCGAGGTCTTTGGGGATTGTGATTTTGGGGTTGGTTGTGCCCATTGGGATGAAGTCGCTTAGGTAGCCTGCCAGTCGACCCCTTGTCAGTGATGCACTCTATCGGTACTGCGCAAGGCGCAAGGACACCGAGGTAGGAAGAAAGGGCCTCTTACAGGTGTACATCCATTCCTCAGTGTACAGGAATATCTGGTAGTGCTCGTACAGCATGTCATGGCCGCAGCCGACGTCCTCGTTCACCGGATTGCGGCATACCGCCACAACCTCATCAAACACTGGCCCGGGGAGGGTCTCGTAAACGAACGGCTGTTTCCAGTAGTCGAAGCCAATTTCGATTTCCGTCTCGACGCCAGCTTTGATCTCGGAGGGAACGGTGACGTTCAAGGCGTGCGCTGTTGTGAGAAGCGTCGTGAGGAGCGCGAGGAGGGTGTTGGGAAGGGCCATGGCTGTGGTGGTGGCGACAAGTTCTCGTGATCGCGATCGTGGAGGTCGAGTCTGAAAGCCGGTAGTCGCTCACGTGTACCAGGCGGTGAGCGAATGGACGGGAGGCGAGCGCTCCCTTGGTGCTGGCGACGGCAGCGATCGCGAGTGTGGATGACGGAGGAAAGAAGCCATCGCGAAGAAAACTCGTGTGACGGCTGATGGTGTTGATGCGAAGGATCGGGATGCTAGACAGGGGGCGATGGGATTTGCTTAGCTCCTTCCTGCTTGGTCTACGCTAAAGAAATAAGCCTAAGTAGGTACTTTGGTCCCTGGTGGGGTCCCCGGAGTCGCCCGGGGTCGGGCCCGGAAGTGGGTCCATTTTCGGTGAATGGTCTGGGACAGGTCGGGGCGAAGTGCGGTGATGCGTCCTTGCAGCTTTCGGACACTGGTCGCTGACCATCGACGGCCTTTTGATTGGAGTCGCGATTTGGTTCAAAGCTTCGTGTCATGCGATGAGAAGGTAAAATGATCGGACGACAGTGCTTCACAGAATCAGTCCAGGGTTATATCAACTTCGATGCACTACTCTTGGGACTCTTGATGCACTCGTCCTTAAGCATTGAAACCCTTGGGATACAGTACGCGACAAGCAAGTCAGTCTCTAGAGAATGTTCTGTCGCATTATGGCCACCACAGCCGGGAAAGAATGGCGTCGTGTGTTCGGGGGTCTGCTTCAATACCATCCCGCTCGCATCGGACTGCCGCATGATGCTTGGAGCTCGAGTCCTTTACTCTGAGCCCCAACCTGGAGCTCCGCATGACCCGGTATGCATGTTCAGATGAACGCTGTTTGAGATATTTAAGCCGCTCTCCCTCTGAGATCACAGTCGGAGAGGAAGCTCCCATTCGTGATCGATACTCCTTTTCTACACGCCAGATACCGACCAGAAAGGAACAAAATACGGAAACTTGTGAACAAGCGACCTCAGTAAGAGATATACACAACTGATTCTGAGCAAAATGTCTATGAACATAGCCTCCCCCTTCTCTCCCTACCCGAGCTACGTCCTCGGCACTGGCCTCACTTTCATAGGCCTTCTAGGCTTCGTCCGGCCCTTAGCAATCTACGACGCCTTCGGCATCGCCAGACCCCTCTCCGCTGAAGCCGAGGCTTTCAGCTATGCCAAATCAGCGCGCGATCTAGCTACGGGGTTGCTGTTCCTCGGGCTCGAGACGTATCAGGAGGGAAGCGGGAATGAAGACGCGGTGACTGCGTTGTTGGCTATTACTTCGCTTGTTGGAATCATGGATTGGTGGATTGTCAGGACGATGGGTGGGAAGGGAGGACGAGGAGATGGGGGAACAGCGTTGACGCATTTAGGGAGTGGGGTTGTGCTTGGGATTTTCGCTATTTGGAGGTGGATGTATTAGTTTTGATGAAAGGCGGCTATGAGGACCTCTCTAATAATTGGCTTCTGTAGTATTATGATCTGACAAGATTCCGCACATTTTCATTAACTGTCTTCAGCAAAACAGCCTCCATAGCTACTTCGACTAGTTGATAAACTGGCCGAAGAAATCGTCAACGCCCTGTGGGTTGTCCAGTCCGGTCGCAAAGCCCAAGATACCGTCGGGTCGGATAACCACTAGGGCGCCCGAGGCTTCATCCACCCCGAACTCAGAATGTGCCATACCGTTACTGTCAAAGTAAAATTTACCCAGTGGCGGTCCGCCGGTAGCCATCCAACCACTTCCAGCAGTACGGGCGAGCAGAGTCACGAGCTGAAGTAGCCCACGATGACGCGCCTCCAGCTTTGAGAGCTTTTGTCGTAGTGTGGGGAATATCGTCCTCGTCTGATTCGGGTTGCCGGCATATACGACCACACTCCAACAGCCCCGAGGCCCGTTTCGGAAGAGAACATCGTGGAGGCGAATTGGAACGTTGGGTCCCGGGGCGCGAATGAGCGCGTCAGGACTGCGAACTCCGCACTGGAGAGTGGTCTTCGTCGGGGGATGGTTAATGATGGAGGGTCCATAACTCACGCCAAGCCCAAGATTGAAGGCAATGTTGTCAGTCCAGACCTTCATCAGCACTTCATCCGCGGAAGCCCCTAGGCCCTCATATCGTGCCGGTATGTCACCAGAGATCGTAGCAGCGGCTTCCCTGTCGATCTGGATGAGCTTCTGCGCCGCAGCACGTCTCTCGGAGGCGTATGTAGACAAAACCTCGGGCTTATACCAGCCCTTGATGGTTCCAGCAAGCTTCCAAACCAGGTTGGTGGCGTCGTGCACGCCGGTGTTCATGCCTTGAGCGAAGCCAGAGGAGTGCGTGTGGGCGGCATCGCCACCAAGTAGAACGAAGTCGTCTTTTTGGAGGGTCTTGGCAACGCTTTGCCGGATCCTAGATAGCCTCGAGTAAGCAGTCTGCAATCGAGACAAGGAACGCAAAGAGACAGCAACGCTAGACATACTTATAATGGGTCCACCAGTCAAGCCTCTCAATATGAAACTGGAATGGCTTCATCCCCTCCACGGCTTCTTGTACCGCTTCAGCCTGAGTGATCCCGTTTGGATACTTGGCCAAGATGGACGGTGTCAGCGCATAGCCGATGCGGTGAGCATCGTGGTCGAGTTTGACCCATAAAATGTTCCCGTGGTGAGGGGTCTCGATAGAAGCAAACCCAATGTCAGCGTCAGGCATATCGGTGTTGATCTTGCCATCGATGCGAATCCATTCGTATGTGGTCGGGTCCACGTCGAGTGAAATGTTGGAAAGCTGGCGAACCGATGAAGCACCCCCGTCAGCTCCCAAGAGGTATTTACTGCTTTGGTCAGCATTGGGCTCCACGAAGCTTGATGTGTGGCTTACCAGCGAACCCGGCTCTCGCCTTGGCCCTCATGACCCAGAACAGCAGTTATATTATAATCGTCTCCAGACGTCTGGTCCACTTCGTAGCGAAGAAGCTTCCATCCGAACCAGACAGCCTTGCCGTAGCTTTCGTAGCGGCTCCGGAACACGTCCTCGGAGTATCGCTGTCGGATATTCAATGCGTAATCATGAAAGCTCGCCTTGCAATGATTGAACATCCCATTCCACCCCCTCTCGTTGGCTCTCACACCGTCCTTATAATTGGTGCTAGCGCGAGCGACGAAGCCTTCTTGGAGTACGGCACTGGTGAGATCTAACTGCTCCAGCAGCTCCAAAGACCTAGGGTACAGCGTCGTGGCGCGGCCAAATGAGGCTTGGGCGTCACGTTCTCGTTTCTCTATGAACGTTCGTCAGCGACGCAACGACTCAGAGGCATCTGCCAAATGATGACAAGGACTTGGTCATACCAATCACCAGGCAATCGACATCTTGTTGCGTCAAGCCGACTCCAGTGAGGAGGCCCACGGGACCGCCACCAACGATCAGAACATCGGTTGTTGGAGGAAGAGGCATGTTCAAGTTGGGCACAAGACACTGCGGACGAATCGGCGAAGATAATAGAGGTAATGGGAAGTTAGTAGAAGGAGATGGGTTTTTTGACTTAGTATATGCTTGAATGGTCGCCGGATTGTTTTGAAGAGCGTTTTCGTGCTTTTAAGGTATTATAGTTGATGGTCAGGTAAGGCTCAATGAAGACAATAATAGCCCGTCACTGGCAATATCTGACAAAGCCCGGTACAGACCCTTCGGCTCACGGCATTGCATACAGACCGCAGTCCGAATCAAGATGGGACTGAGAGACGGAAATCTAACCTTCGAGAAAGGCCGTGCCTTTCTTGAGGTGAATGACTGACACGGTGGAGAGGCCGACCAGGCTGCACCACCCAATTCTCCGAGCCCCACTCCGGTTTGTAGGACCCACAACGGCCCCGCCACCACCGCCAAGCCCGAGAGGGCACGGCGATTCCGCACCCATATGAAGGCTATCCCTCACCTGGCCACACCTACCTACTGCAAGAGTATCTTTTGAACAAAAAAGATACTCACATACTCACCCTTTGAAAGCATCCGGACGTGCGCTTTCAAAGGATACTTCACACTACTATTGGACAAGGATCCGAAATTTTCAGCTCAGAGCCTCAGTATCTGTCAATTTGCACCACCGGATGATACAAGGCGACAAAAAGGATGGATGACCTCGGAGAGCTCGGCAGGTCAATAGAGCTTGTCATATCTCCAACTTACAAAGTTTGCGCGCCTCTGGTCGAGGCTAACGCACCTGCGATTGAGGCGACCTTGCGTCAGACGCACACTTACGGTCCGCACTTCCGCCACCAACTCGACATTTACGCACCATCCACGTGGCCCGCAGAATCAGCGTCGACCAGACCTATCATGGTCTTCCTGTACGGCGGAGGCTTCACGACCGGGGAACGGATCAGCCAAGCCCGACCGCTGTTTTATCAAAATGTCGGGCATTTCTTTGCCGAGAAAGCCGGTCTAGAAACCGTTGTGATGGACTACCGATTGGTTCAACATGGAGCCGAATTCCCTAGTGGTGCCGAGGATCTCGCACTTGCTCTCAGTTGGATCAAGCAAAGATACTCGGGGCAGAGTCGCGACCTCTTGTTGCTTGGAAACTCGGCCGGCGGGATTCACCTGTGCACCTGGCTGTTTGAACCCAACTTTGGAGACTCTCGGCTGAGCGTGCTCCATGAATCGCCCGGACTGAGGCTTGCTGGCGTCGTATTACTTGGTGTGTTGTACCACTTCCGCGGCACGAGCACTTCCTTCCTGGACTCACTTTGTCCATACCTTGGAAGCAACCCGCATGATCAGTCGCCTTGGATGTCCTTTGAGAGATGCCGAGAATCGGGCCAGCTAGGTCATATAACCTGGCCTCAGCTGATTTTGGTTGACAGCGAGTTCGATCCCGTTGACATAATTGATGCCAATCGGGACTTCGTAGAGCTTCTGAAAGGAGTGGGAAACGTACCAATACAGTACTTACAGGCCAAAGGACACAACCACATCAGTCCTCCCTTGGTTCTAGGCACGGGGAATCGCGAGATGGAGAGTTGGGCCTATGAAGCCCTATCGCTTGTAGTACCTGAAGCAAATCGGTCAATCTGAGTAGGCCTTATCTACGCTAATTGACAGAACAAACATCAAAAGAGATGGTGCAACTAAGCTTTGGCCCATATGATGGCGGTCTAGGAGTGTGCAATTGCAGTTATATTGCTGCCAAGCGCTGTTCAATTCGCTCAAGTGGAGGCGATATCTTCTGGTATGGCTACATGCATCTTCCAAGCTGCCAACCGTGGCGCAGAGGCACCAGAGTAGGAGTACCTAGGCTGAGTCACAAATGACATCCAGAGGAAAGAAACAACCGCAGCGACCACGCAAGGTCTCTGGGAAGATGTGCTGAAGTCATCGAGGGCTAAGAATCCTCAAATCTCCTGAAAGGGTAGCCGATAATATCCGCCTTGATCTGAAGTGCAATAAATCTACCAAAAAATCGAGCGTGTCCGATCGTTCCGCCGGTGAACCACATACCCGGATCTGTGTAACGAAATCAGCTCGGCTGTGCAAAGTCCTCTTCTCAAAATGCATCTACTTACGCCCGGGGTATTTGAAAGCACCGTTAATCTCCCCCTCGTTGTCAACGCCCCAAAAGTCTTGAATTTGATCCGCAACTGGCTGTCCGACATACTGGGTGATAACGTCCTTCAGATTGGATACAAATCCCGTAGCGAACACAATCACGTCGGCCGTTACCTCAGTTCCATCACTGAACGAAAGACCTCTAGAAGTGTAACGTAGTGGAGTAGAATCTGCTTTCACCTTGATCTGTGGCCCGGGAAACTCGGTTATTAGTTCGCTGCATTCACCAGAATATTTCATTACAAGACAGGGCTGGCGGAGAAGATAGGAAGATTCAAGACAGACGATGCATGCAGCGTACTCACCTGTCCCTGAGAGATCTTGGCTGACGTACCCACGTCAATATAGTGACCGCCTAGCTTGTCGTACAACACCGATATAATGTCTCCGAAGCGTTCAGTCTTGAAGCCAGCCCTCTCCAAGGCGTCAAACCTTGCACTGTTCTCTTGTGCCATACCATGCAACTTGATCATTGCAGACTTCCGGGCTATCGACAGTGGCGAAGAGAAGTTCAACCTGTCTGCCCGCTCTGTGGCAACCTTGTTATTATATAGAGCTTTGACATCACGTCAGCATGAGCGAAGCAAACTCTCCGAGAAACGACACTTACATATCGTTGTTGCGAGATAGTGCTCAGCTGGTAGAACCCCTAAATACACGCGTCAGACTTCACTTGCGGCTACTGAAGCAAGAGGAGATTAACCTACAAGTTGTGCCTCTCTGGATCATCGTCACAGAGCTGAGACCAGCTTCAACCATATCACTGCAAACGTCATGTGCTGGTGTAGATTACGGTTGTCAGATTGAGCGGGAATAGAGCTTGAGGTTGGGCGCTAACCAGTATTAGCAGACCCGATCACCACGCCTTGGAGACCCTTCCACTTGGTTGCAGATGCATAGTCAACCGAGTGCATGACTGAACCGTGGAAGGCTTCCTGAATCGGTATCAGCATGAACGCATATAGAAGAGGGTACTGTCTTGGAGGGAACCTTATTCGGGTAGTCGGGCATCTTGGGAATGTTTGAGCCGGCTCCAACAGCGAACACCAAGTGAGGTGTGGTCAAGGTACTGCTCACGCCACCTTTTGAGACCTGGCAGGACCATAACTTCTCTTGAGCAGACCAGACGCAGCTACGCAATTCCGTGCCACAGCTGATGTTCTAAGCCAAATGATTTAGTGTCAATGAGTTCAGAGGACAAGGAAACAAATTACAATTCCGTATTTCCTGACATAAGCCTTGTGACCTTCCGCTATCTGTACTCGGGTGAGGAATTCAGGCAGTTCTGGGCCATACGTTCTTTCGAAGGGCATGTGAGCTGCAGTTATCTCGTTAGAACTTGAGTCTTCCGGATAGGTCAATGCTTTCCCTACCGTATTCTCGTGCAGTGTGTACTTGAGGCGTCAGCATGCAAACTGCAACTTCAGGTGGTCACGGCTCACGACATACGTTTAGCTGATTCGTAACGCTGTGCCCAGCTGTCCCCGACATTGGGAAGCTTATCCAGAATGACATACGAGACGCCTAACGCTTGCAGGTAGCCTCCCACGTCCAAGCCACTTTGACCACCGCCAACAACAACACACTCAAATTGCCGGGTCTTGGAATTTGCAGCAGTCGCAGCATGCGGGCTTTCAGAGGAGCTTAAAGGTGAGAATGAGCTCATTGGCAGGGCCACGGAAGGAGACGAAGGCTGTAGCACGTCAACCCGGGGGCAACCTGAGAGGTCCTCCAAAAGAGTCCGGATCATCCATATCTTCCATTCGCCGTTGACGTCCATAAATATGGACAAGTATCCAGAACACTGCACAAGCGGTTCAATGGCTGTTGTATGAAAGGTGAAATCCAAGTCCACCCATGACTTTGTGCCAACCTCCACACTCCGGGCAGAGTTCTCGTCAACGCGAAAGCCTTCTGGGTGTCGAAGGGCGCAGAGTTTGGTCCACGTACGGTGGACAACGGACGGTGAATAAAATGTCCGGAATGTTCCTGTCAGAGCTATCATGTCCCTCCAGATGGCGGCCTCTGCGAGATCGTCACGCTGTAACGTCCGAAGCTTCTTCGCGAAAGAGTTTGAGATGGAGGACAGGGGCAAATTTCCACCGTGGTAGCTGTCTGGAAGCTCTCCAGGTAGATGCTCCAAATTGGAAGGGGTCTGAGCAGAAAACATGTTTGCCGTTTTATTGCTGTTATTGGCTAAGTGCTTTATCGTTCAGTCAAGTACGTGAAGTTCGGATATCGAGATACCTGGTCAGCATGAAAGGGGGAATTGCGAATCTTTGTCCTGTCGCAACGTACGCAACGGAACCAGTGCAAAAGAATATAGATACACAAACTCGAATCTCCTGCAGTTTCTAACACGATCTTTGTAGAGGATTTCAACGGACAGTTCTTCCCATTTCCGTGAGCCCGAGTCACTAGTGGTGGTGGGTCAGTCCACTGGAATTCCGGTGGTGATGAATTGGTCAGCCACCGCGGATCACCGTCGGAGGAGAAAAGTGTGTTGCTAATGGCAGAAACAACTAGGCAACTAGAATACGGCAGTGACCATGGGTTCCGCGAATGGTGACCGAAAGGATTGTGTACCAGATGAAGCGCGCCGCCGTCCCGGGGGAGCATTTGAGTGATTTGGGTTCGGGCTGGGATTAGATTCCTCAAGTCCTCTGGGACAGCGGCGTAGAGAATATTAGTTGGCAATAGGAAAGTAGTCAGCGACAGACGCATTGTTGAGGGCATTAGTATGACACAGCGCGGGAATCCACCCAACCCCACGCAACTGCATGAGCTGGATATGCGATGATCTCTTGCTCACCGCTGCATGCACAAGGGCATTCACTTTCTACGGATCTTTCAAGGCAAACGCAGCAAGCTTCAGAGAACCAATCCTATTTCCGTTCGACTTGAATCAGGGCTATGAATGCCCAAAGCAATTTCTGGTGCAGCCACTTGAAATTCCAAATATTTAGTCGTGGCGAATGGCTAAGATCTGCCTCAATGCTGACACGTATCCCTCATCGGGACAAGGCTTCCACGAGACCGGAGCTCAGATTGTAATACCACCCCGTAACAAGTACGGAAGACTTGATGAGCGGGTGATTCCGGAGGAACTCGACATCTTGATGGACGCTGGCCTTCACTATCTCCTCGTCGGATTTTTCATTACCCGTCCGACAAAAGGGCAAGAAACATATCTCCTGGACCCAAAATGCCGCTCCATCCTTATAGGCGCCAGCCGGAGCCCGTGGATCGTTGGCCGCTATCATATCTTTTGCCCACTTGTCTGTGTAAAACAGAGAACCGCAATCTTCAGGATACGTAGGAGTGATTTAGAACAGGCTACGGGCACTAGAATCGATGGATGTGATGTTGCTTACTCGCATGATGGACGACCCTGATCTCTTTCAGTTCAGTGGTGGCCTGGATGATAGCCAAGGACCGGAGCACGCCCGGGTCGTTAGTTCTGCCACCTCCATTGCGAATGACGATGGCTTCGTTTTCTGGCAGCTCATAAAAGTGTTCCGGGCTTGCCCTAGAGTCAACGCAGACAATTATGGCAGTCTTGGACCGTGGACCGAACGTCAATGCTTCTTGACTGGGAGGGGTTTTCTGACTGTACTCGTTGTTCGCCTTCGCAAAGTCGTACGGCAAGTGAGGCTTCAGCTGCTTGCGACCTAACTCGTTACTGGGGCCGACTGTGCTAGGCGGTTCAGGTTCCATTCTGAAATCTTTATTTCTATGGTGTTTGAGTTTGGTATGTAAAAGGACAAGGCTTGATAAGGGGTGGAAGATGGGATAAGTTGCATGAGATATAGAGATATTGGGAACGCGAGCTTGAATCTTTTGAGGCATAAACTGCCTATGAGGAACGCCTAGTTTTATCCATATCTTTCCCTTTCCTTAATATGCAAGTCGTTATGGGGTTAGCGTTTGATAGACGGAGCGGAGTTGTGGTGGCGGCGGCGGCGAAGAAGAGCACATGGCTCCGTCTCTCGATCACTGGTAATAGAGTCCAATCTACCTCGGCCTCGGCCTTACCAACCCGCCGCTATCCTCTAGGCTTTTAATAACGACGTTCCCTTACACCAACTCAATGAGATAGAACCATCTACGCAGCACTCAATCAAAGCCAAATGTCGTACCCGCTCTTCAACAAGCCATTTGATTTCGCCGCCGCGAACGAGCATTACGCTCTCAACGGGTTCCCCGAGAGAGATCCCGTCGTAGGAAGCCGTTCCCGGGCTGTGATAGTAACATGCTCGGACGCTCGTTGCAGCCCGGAACATTTTTTCAAACTCACCGAGCAAGAAGCGTCTGTCATTCGGAACGAGGGAGGCAGAGCGGCCGATCCTGGTGTTCTTCGGACCATTCTACTACTCAACTGTTTGCTGGAGCCGGTCAAACAACAGATCTCCGAGATTATGATAATCCACCATACAGGTGTGTTGAACAGTGCACATATCCTAATTCGCAGCTCTCAGGTCGCGAGGCACTTGACTTCAGGGCTGATCAAGTGATAGACTGTACAGCTTTGAGGTTCACCGACGAAGGCATCCGGAAGGCCATTTTGGGCAATGAATCCAACTTCAACGGAGGGGGGGGATGGAAAGCTGGCGCTTACCAAGCTGCCGAGGCCTTGGCGTTCCTCCCTTTTCCGCCTGGTGAAACTGAGAGAGATAGGCTTGAAAAGAGCATACGCGACGACGTCCGTTACCTACAGTTACATCCGCTGTCCAAACCTTCAATTCCAGTATCAGGCTGGATCTACGATTTGAAGACGAGAAAGGTCGAGCGTGTCTTGTGCTGAGGTATCGAGGAGTGGTCTGTAATTCCAAGTTTCGGAAGGCATTCAGGGCGTTTCCTGTCTCTTGATGAGTAGTCAACTGTCACCTGAGTCTATAAGGTACGCAAGGGATAAGCTCGTCATTCATTCACATTCGAGGCGGAGGCTAGCGTTTCAAGGTAGCTGCGCTGCTAGTAGAAGGAGATATTCAATGCAGTGTTCTTCTTAGTACGCAGACACTTAAGCAGACAATATGCTTGGATCAATTTCTGGGAGGTAGCCTGAGAGAGAACCCATGATAACTTGATCACCTCATTTTGGTTCTTGCAGCAAACTTGTTCTCACCAAAATATTCAGAGCATTCCCGATGAGAAAAATGGCGATGGTGTGCTCTGCCCCTTTCATCATCACCGTCTCGCAGACAGACTGATGATGCCTAGTGAGATCTGACGCTAAAGATAGCAGAGCTCCCTTACGTGTACATGAAGATGTACTATGGGACGGGAAATGTGACGGGTCGACCACATCCGACAGCAGGGTGTTAGAGCGGTTCCAGACCAGTTTGGACCATTGGATGATGGGTTGACTTTGAGGTCGTTGAACCTTGCACAAGTGTCCGTTCTTGCGGATATTTGGTACTTTAGTTAGTGGCATTAAGTCGCTGTACCTTGTCTCATCTACCCACTTTTCGCCATCCTCTTTACACCCCAAGCACGTAGTAATTATCAAAGGTTTATTAAAGTTTTCCTGTACGCGAACCGGAAATGGTGTCGTCAAAATGGAGGCGATGGAGGCCCACCACCGGAATTCCGGCGGTGGTACGCGTCATAGGCCCGCACATACACCTCCCGGAAGCCCCGAGCCCTACCGCAGACAATCGTAGGCAATTGTGCAGAACCGCTCATTACGAGCTTTGTGACGCCGTTGGCTCGCGGATCGCTCATCAGGAGCGTGAGAGACCAGACCCTCCCCATCAATGTTCACAACCGAACTTCGGGTTATCATGTGAAATTGACACCCAGATCTCTTGAGTCTCCTGTCTGGGATAAAGGATTCTGTTTTCGCCTCGTTGAATCTTGGCATTAAGGCATGTAATGATGCTTACCCATTACAGTAGCCTTTTAGAGCCTTGATGACTCGCGTGTGCTTATACCCTCTACAAGAAGAACGGTCATTCCATAGTAGCAGCCTCGTGTAATAACATGGAGGACTGGGCTGCACCAGATGTTGCGTTGTGAAATCTTCTGGAGTAGCCCTAGACAATAAGACTTGGTTCTTCGAATTTGATTTGCATTCCGAGGGCCAATGGCATACCCTAACATGCATTTTTGTAGAAAAAGAGTAAAGGATCCAGATGAGATAGGGGTTAAGGCATAGCCATTGTTTTTGAAAATGCATCATATTCTTTCTCATCTACCCTAGCCAGGAAGCCACGATTCCTTTGAGAGATTCAGAAACCCATGCATCGTCGATACTGACGTAGTGATCAAACCCATGCTCGCCATCTCTGACGTCGAGTCTGAAATTGAGCTCAGGATCTAGTTTTGTCAACAGCTCTTGCAGGCGATAGCTAGCTTCTACCTTGACCACAGAGTCGCCTTCCGCATGCCACACTACCAATCCTCCTCGGGATAGTCGAGCGCCATCCTGAAGCCTGTAAAACGGAAACAAAGTACGTTGGTCCTTCGGGAAGAACTGACTTGCCAGTCCGTGCTGAACGAAGGTCCACATGATATCAGCTCGCGACAACATATCGTCTTTGGAAACGACAGCCTTCCGCCCAGTCTCATGTTCTGCTTGTCGCATGCGAGCCACATGCTGCTCAAATGTGGCCCGCGGATATGGCGGCTGATCAAATACAGATTCATCAAGCCGGGGCTCGACGTTCGTCCTTTCAACATCCACTAGAGGATAGCTTACTTGAACAGCCTGCATCTCGTCGGGATAACTCAATGCCAACTGTATGGCCAGGTATCCACCAGCGCTATCACCAGTTGTAAAGACTTTGCCCAAGTCAAGGCGAATCCCCGTTTCGACTTCAAGAAGACGAGGGAGAGATTGATGTGTCCAAGCCCAGCAGTCATGGACATCATCAAGAGCGTTCTGAACGGTGGACTCGGGGATCAGTCGATAATCAGGGGAAATAATGACTGCATTGTGCTTCTTGGCAAGTTGGAGAATCCAAGGGGCAAAGAAGGGAGGGCAGAGGCTGGAGCCACCGACTAGACCTCCACCATGGAGCCGAAACAAGACCGGCCTGGGCGCGGGCGATGGAACCGTTGGATTGATGTATAGAATATTGACCTCGAGGCTGTGTTCTTCAATGACCTTGTAGA
Organism: Colletotrichum scovillei; assembly: GCF_011075155.1. Taxonomy (NCBI): domain Eukaryota; kingdom Fungi; phylum Ascomycota; class Sordariomycetes; order Glomerellales; family Glomerellaceae; genus Colletotrichum; species Colletotrichum scovillei. The sequence continues at coordinate 330,876 of NW_023336261.1, forward strand.
TCTTTGAAACAATCTTGAATTCCGCGAAGCGCGAGTTATCGTGAGGATTCATTTCTGAGTGATTTGATTGCAACAATGCAGACACAATTAGGTGACAATGTAGACTGGATGTTCGGGAGAAGAGAAGTGATGGGTCGGGGTGGCTCTCACTTTATAGCCATATGATCAAGTCTGTTTCCTGCTCTTGCGCAAATCATATGCATAAATGATTGTAGGCGTGTGAAGTTATTGGATTTCCACGAATATGCACTGTTTGCCAGTAGTCGTACGTAGTTGAGTTCATCCCATCGAGTGAGAGTTGACATCAGTACATAGCTCCCCAGTTTTCCCTCACCTTGACGTTTTTTTTTTGTAGGATTCCATACGCGGGAATAATGAGAATAGAGTCGGATCATGATTTGATTCGCTATTGTCCCTTATGAGAGTACGTATTGATGTACTCATGTTAACTCGCACTCGATGTAATTCACGATATTACCTTATGCAGTGAAGTTCACGTGGAACCAATTAAAGTAGGCGGAGTGATTGGCTTGCAACTGTTTTTTAGGCCTTCATTTCTTTCACTGAACAGTCAGTCAGCCGGATAAGTCCATGTCCCAATCAATTGAGCTAGCCTTGTACAAGAAACTTTGGGTAGGGCAATCAGAGGGCCAGGACTGTGCTGTCGTTGACTCATGATAGGGCTAGTTGATGGGCCCATTGCTCGCACCATCTGGAGATCCAGAAGACCTTGACCCCCGTTTCAGAAGGAGGGATCTCGTCTAGATAACCTTTCACAGAAGCCGGTTGAACCCAAATCTTTCGAAGATGTGAATGCACTGGAGGGACAAAAGATCTGGCCACCTTTTCTCCCATTAGCCACCAAAAAGCGGCCATTTAATCTGTCCCCTCGGTGTTGTGCTAAAGCGAACGTCACCGAAAGAATATGTAGGGTCTTGACAACACCCATGATGACTCGCAAAGCCGTCGTGAGGCACATCGGGAAAGTCTGAGGGATGATATCTGGAATGCTGTCACTTAGGCCCGTGCTATTCTAGAGTACTCTAACGTTAATCTGCCACAAACACGTGGTCACCGTCACGGCATTTGATTACATCGGTTATCTCCCGCCCCATTCATTGAAGCGCGGACAGCCAAGAGTCTCACGTAGGTACGTGTAGGTCTTAAGCCGTATTGTCATCGCGGCTTGAAGTTTTTCGCTGCTGATTGATGCCGTTTCGCCTGCTCCGCACAGGCATAGGGGTTACGCGACCTAGGTAAAGCAGTGGAAGGAATATACCCGTAGCTGTCGACGAGTGGCTTCTCGGATCTGCCCCTCTATGAACTCTGTCAGTTCAAGAGCCCTTCCATTGGCTATCGACTGCCTGATGAACCCACTACACGGACATTTGTTTTTAACCCTACTCCGCCGTCTTCAACCAGACTCTTACCGATCCAGCTACTAGCCTCCGCAAGGTCGACGCTAGACTTACTGTAAGCGTACTTGTAGAAATAGGGCTATGGAGCGACTGAACTTAATCATACGATACGTTCTGCAACAAATAGAAACAATAGCGTGATGTATTGGCCATGCTAGTCCAGCTACCCCCTTTTACCACCCCAACCACCGCGGAAGAACCTCGGAGGAGGAAGATGAAGACTGGATGGATTCAACCTTTAGGGGTAATGTCACCTATTTCACCGACACCAGCTACTAAGAGGGAGGTTGCTCCCATGACAACACAAAAAGAGAAGAAATTGCCGTTCAACGTTACGTCGTTAATTGGAGAACAAGGTCACAGCATCGAGCGAGTTTGCCGAGCAAATCGAGTGCTGTCTTCCGTGGCTCATCAATTGAAAGTCGCAAACCATGATCGTTTTCCTATCCGTTGATTCTTCTACATATTTACGAATACATTTGCATCGGGAGGTCATGGACGAATTATCCGACATGGTTAACCCTTGTAGCTTTGGAAACAGAGGAACTATGCAAGACGGAATAAGCGATGTCGTATTGAACTTTGGTCAGCTGATATGGAAGCACTTTATCACCATCGCATCCGCAAGTCTTGAACAGACCTAGGACCAATTTGATGAGATCAATGTCCTGATATGAAGTCGTTAAGGACGGATTCTCCAAAATATTGAGGAAGAGTGCGTTTACACTCCAGGTGACTTGATGCAAAAGGTAACTAAACTTCCTTGTCAGCCTTTCCTTTTATGAAGATAGCCAGAAAGCGGTCACGTTGCGACTCTTCGAGAGAAAGCAAAAAAGAGACCTACACTATCGGGGCTTTCCGAAGATGAGGAGGTCGTAATAGTGCAATGGCTGCTCTAGCTGAATTGACGCAAGGTGCTATACTGCGTGATGAAGTCCCATCGTTATCATTCAACAATGGTGACAAAACCGCCGCGGATTGAATAGCTACGTCCATCTGAAGGCAGAGAAAATGAAGCCTCAATAGACTACTCCACTTATTGACATCTGAATCGCTGAAATTTGCGGAAGCGTTGGGCAGAATCGGCTCAGGAATCTTTTCCTGCCACTTGCGAAGCCCTGCATCTAGCTTTGCAATGTTATCTGGCAGAGAACTGGCGGAAGCGACGGCAGCATTTCGCAAGTACAGCTTTGAGCAAATGATGCCTTGGATATGAGATAGACGAAGTTGGATGTACAGGGTGTTGATCAGGACGTTACCCGGGAATATATGTACACCATACCAATCGGGGGGGAATTCCTCGGGAAGGTCTACCAGGATCGCGTCGGGGATGAGGGCTGGTTTGCCGGTTCGAAACGCAAGATCACGATCAAGCATGTACGCCAGCCAGAAAAGGCGATGATTGTGAAGAACTTCTGTATCTGAAAGGCCGCCATTACCTGGCGGATCTCGATGATGATAACCAGCTTGGATGGTGAGCTGAACGGCCAGAGCGAGAACAGAAGTGCTGACGACATCTTCGGCCGAGAACATGAAGTGAGTCACCTGATTTGGTTAGTGAATCGGTCTAAAGTGCCATTGTTGAGCATCTTTTTGTACCAGCAAAAGAAGCGACCCGATAGTCATTGCATTCGGGGTTTGGAGGATAGCGTGGGGAATTAGTAACAATGCGTTACTGAGAAAAGGCCGATGTTCCTGAATGCCGAGCTCCCAGTCCCCTTTGCGGAGAGTATGCATGATAATGACGTTTAAGGCAAGTTCCCATCCTGATTCGTTGCTTCTTTGCCCATACAGATAGGCGTTGACTGCAGCGCGGACTTTTGGTTCGAACAGGAATCGCAGGTCGTTGTTCAAATTTTGGAAAAAGTCTATAAAATGAATCAAATTATGTTGATCGCGATAGCTGGACTAGGATAACCCACCTCTAAGGCAAACATTGATCACATCGTTGGGCGGAAAGGGGTGACAGCTCTGGGACGTCGATAGGATAGAACTCGTTTGATGTTCTGTGGTTTGTTTTGTCTGCAGGAGGTGCTGCATAGCGGCAGAGAAACGTTTGTCACCTACTAGGTGGTCGATATGCGTGATTATGTTCTGAGAAAAGTACCAGGGGCCTTCAAGAAACGTTAGTTTGGTACGATCAGTGTGTTGTGAGTACCTTATTCTGATGTGCAGACATGGCCAGAGGAGAGTACCTTTGGGTGATGCGGTGCCGTTCGGGGCCAGCAAACCAGCTAACCGTGCCGAATCCATGGGCGTCCGCGAAGATGACACTGTGGGCTAAGGCGGGGACAATGACTGCATTCGTAGTTGGTAGATCGATGCTTCACGTATCAAGAACTTAACTGCGATGTTGAGAAGGGTGGCGATGATGGGGTATACTTTTGTTACGGACTGAACCCGAGCAGGCGGATCCGAGCTGGTGGCCGTATTCTACCACTGCTTACCGCGCGAGGCCCGCGCAGATTAACGGATGTGTTGATGAGGTTGAGGTCGCATCACAGACGAGACAAGCAAAGCATTGAGGAGAGTTCTGGCCGAGCGGGCCCCGTTTTTACGCTTTGCCTCCCGGGAAGCCCTCGTAATCTTCCCTACTATAGCTTGAATGCTTGCATCAGAAACTACCCCTGCGTTGCCCTGCGTTGCCTGGCGAGGGGTAGGCTCTTGCCAACAATTGCTCTGGCTTCTGAGGATCTCAGGGCGTGGTTTTCGCCTGAAGTACCTGGTATCGGCACTTGAGTATTGTCTTCCTCTCTACCTGTGTAGAATGCCACCAACGTGATGTTTCCCTCCTGGAATTGTGCCCTATCCTTTTCGACTTTATGGCATTATTCATTAAACCTACCAGTCCCAGCCATGGCGAGTGTTTCACGGGCAGAGCAGACTGGCTTTGCCAGTAGTACATACCCATGTCCAGCAGGCCATGTCCAGCAGGCCATGTCCAGCAGGCCATGTCGAGCAGGACTAGTCGGGAAGTTCTAGGATGGAGGTGGGAAGGGTATCGCGCTGCGGGGGGAGGTGGGCTGTAGTGAGGCACTAATCCACGGACTACTCACCTACTGCGGTAAGACCCGGTTACCAGACATAGCCAGCTTCTCCAGCTCTGGCTTCTGTGCACGACGCTAAACAGCCCCGAACTCTAGAAGCTCGGAAATAAAATTGACCAAAAACACTCGTAGAACGTACAATTCAGGCCCATATTAACCTAATGTAGACAGAACCAGCCAATGGGAGCGCAAGAACCCAGCAAGAGAAGAAACCCCGCGCCATCCTCAATGCCGGCCAAGCCGTCAGAACTTGGAATCCTACCAGCACTTTTCCAATTCTACGATACACGTAGGAACGGTAAGAACCCTCCTCTTCACCTCTAGCAAATCCTGTCTACCTCATACTTTGATTTATCCCTATAGAAACCAACAACTCCTGTCAAGAATCGTGTTTCAGGAATGGCTGACATTGCATGTGCTGTGAGCCTCACATGCGCAACGTGTGGACGAACGTTTTCACGCAGGTAAGACTGCAGTAAACTCTAAGAGCCCGAGATTGTGGATTGAGACATAACCTTTGCCTGCTTGGCCTCAGAGATAGCCTGCTTCGTCATACAGCTACACACAAGAAGACTAGAAGTCGGGGAAGTCTGCGAAGGAAATCCTGTCTCGAGTGCGCAAGGTATGTCCCGAGCTGTTGGCAGAGGCCCCCTCGGCGCAGACGGCACTAAATCCCATTAGAGCCAAAATCCGGTGCGACAATGCCCAACCTGTTTGCTCCTCGTGTTTAAGGCGACAAATGGATTGCCAGTATGATCACATAAACCAGGGACCAGACCATACGAGCCAGCCAGTCTTGCCACCCGTCGTACCCGGAGGACAACAGGCACATAGCGTAGCGAGGACTCCATCCGACTTCAAACAGACTCAAAATCTTTCACCCAACCACAGCTGCCGTCTTCTCAACAACGAAACCCACTTGTCGGTTCTCTCTGATATTATGCCAATATCATCCCAGAAAGACTGTCTGAAGAGCGCCGATGGGAACAGTCAGACATTGAACTTCCGTTGTCCGGAGGCCTCCTTGAGCATCGACAGCCGCTTGCCAGACGAACACTACGTAGAACGAGGGCAATTATCCGACTTTCTCAGCGTTGATATGCCACTTTTCGAAGAACTCGTAAATGATCCAGTCAACTTCTACGTTCAGGGATCCAACGACTTGGGCTCAGGCCTCAGCAACTTTGACATTTTCAATGCCATTTACAATATCTCCCCCGCCGCGGATGACGTGTCTATCTCGGCAAATGTTCCGATGCTGAATATTTCATCATATGGGCATGACACGGCGACAATCAATTGCTTCACGGAATCATTGGTTACTCAGCCGTTCCCTGGTGAGATGATCAGTGAATCAGTTTGTTCCAATCTTCAAAGTTGGTTGTTCAGACGAGCCACCGATGGTGCTGATTTTGGCATTGGGATGTTAGAGTCACACGAGTTCCCTGATACTGACACCCTCAATGCCTATCTAAATGCATATTTCGCTCACTTCGGCCAGGTAATCTATTTCTGCAGTGCTTAGAGATTCCAAACTTACACATGCAGGTTATCCCGATTGTGCATAGGCCTACTTTCAACCCAAACGAATGTCCATTGCTTACCTTAGCAATGGCATGCGTTGGGGCTGGCTTCAGTGGGCTCCAAAATTCCATGAACGTTTCTATCAGACTCTCTCGCATGTGTCGGGACGTTCTTTTCACTCTGGTAGGCAACCAAGCCCATTTTTTGCAATTGATAGAGCTCCACTCATGCAATTGATGATCAGATGCGGAAGTCTTCCGAATGTCTTCATACCTTGCCGTACCTTATTGCACAGCTCTTACAGGGCATCCATGGATTCTCATGCGGCGAATATGATCTTTACGACTCCAGCCAATCTTTAAGGAGTCTTTTAAGTAACAGCTACAAACGAATGTTGGCATCGGGTACCATCAAATCGAAATTGGCGCTCAATCCCTCACAGAATAGCTCTCTAGGAGAACGTTGGTTCTTTTGGGTCCAAGAAGAACAGAAGCGCCGAATCGGGCGGTATATCTATGAGTATGACTATTTCGCGTTTCAAATGCATAGCAGCAGACCAATTCTTCATACCTCAGACGTCACTTTTGATCCAGACGGCCCTTCATGTTACTGGGAAGCCACTACGGCCGGGGAATGGCACGCAGTCTCTTCAGGTGGAACAGCCCCTCAAGTCTACCCAGTCCCCGCCCCTCCTGGACGAGTACATTCCACAGGCATAGACGACTACACCGACCAAGCGAATCCTGGTCCCGCAACATTCGCCCTTCAAGTCCTCCTACGAAGCCTTTGCAGTATCGTCGACCTGACTGACAACGACTTTGCCGGAATACTTTGCAACGAGCTGCACCTCACATCAGGGACGGAGGACATTCTTGACCAATTACGACCATTCAATCGCCTGCTTGCCCCGTCTGACAATATTTCTCCGATCATCTCAAAAGAGACGATAAGATTGGAGGTGCAGGCTGCCCAAATGGTTCACATGGCTCACCTCCATTCCGCAGGAAAGATGATGAGGTTATTCCAAGACGTGTTCCAACTTGGATCGGATTTCCAGACCGCAATCCAAGAAGTCTTGACCTGGGGTTCAAAGAATGTTTCAAAAGTCCGAGACGTTGCTTTTCACGCAGCACAAGTTCTCGGCATTGTACGCCACTACCCATTCCACACACCCTCGGAAGCTTTCAATGTGTTCAAGTCCGGGCTAGCGTTGTTTTGCGCTTCTAGGTGGCTATCGGAGCAGCAGATTTTGATGGATACTCCCGACAGAGGATCATGGAGCACCAGTTCTTTGCGGCTTGACTACATACCGATAAACCTGGTGGCTAAACGACAGTGGGAGTCCAACATCCAGGCGTGGGTACAAGAACGTAACCTTGTTCACAACCCGGCGATACTTGGGACGCCAAACATCCTTGGTCCTGCGGGTCAGAAACACATTCTGGGCATGACTATGGACCTTCTGCGCCAGAACACGCCATGGGGAATATCTATGAGACTGTCTGAAGTTCTTGCACGTATACTCGGTACAGTGTTTCTGGAGCATGAGTAAGACCACAAGAACCTTGGTTATCTTAGCGTTATAGACTCAGCCTCAATTCCCTGTCTCCCACTTCTGGTGCTTCTTTTTACCCCTTCTGAGAAACCATTTAGAGACTACACTTGTTACGACGGGCTCTTTAAAATGATTACTTATTGACAACTGTCAAGGTTACAATAGTAAGTAGTGATGAAGATTCCAATTACCAGCTTTTGCACATGTGCCAGGTATTACTCTTTGATTTGTCCCATGCCCTTACATACACGAGTCTCAACCACTAGTTTTGCCGACGATGATGTGAGGCGAGACTCTGATCTGCCAGTCGCTGATGTTATGGTAGTCACCACACTTTCGAAGTGCCCTCGACAGGATCTTGTACTCGCCATTCTCGATCGAACCACCGCGCGAGAAGTTGCCGCTTGGCCACCACGTGCTCGACGGCAGGCGCGGGGACTGTTCGACGGGGGCATCAAAGTAGGTGTCCAAGATAAGGGTGTAATGTTAGAGGAAGCCAATGTGTCTGTTTTGGCCTGGGATGTATGAGTATGACCAGTCTGTGGGCTCCCAGGAAGGGTCGACAAGCTTGAAAGGGTTAGCAGCTTTCGGTTGTCGTCCTGAGATATGACACAGGAAGCTGGAGTACGTGCATACATCGGAGCTGAATTGGCGCGTAGGCCAGAGGATATCAAAGTCAATGGTGAAGGTGTCCTCGATCGTTATCTTGAAGGTGTCACTCTCTTGGATCAGCACGAACTCAGGGGTTTGAATCACAGGGTCAATCTATTCGGTCCAGATATTGCTGCCGTAGATGATCTCCTTGATACATATGGGGAGTCAGTGACTTCTTGCCATATCATTGAACTGGCATGATCTACTGATGAGCATAAGTTAACCGCAGAGGCTCGTCGTTAGACCTGATAATGTTGATGTATCTTCATACATCAGAAACAGCTTCGCATCAATACTAGCAGGTTCGATGAAGATTACCATCAGAACTCCAGTCGTACCAGGAGCTAAATTAAGTGCTGTCGTCGAGAATTTGACCGTGGCTAGTTCAGCCCCGTTGGAGGAATAAGGCAACAGGGGCAACCCGACCACGGGGCCGGAATCTGCTTTGGTGGAAATAGTGGAGCCGACTTCGTGAATAATGTTGTATGTCACAATCTCGTTTTCCCTGTTCTCAATCCTGATCTCGTGTGTGCCTTGGAAGTGATCTGTGTCGTTGAGGTTGATAACCGCGGGAGTGATGGATGTCTTGTAGGTCATAACCTTGAAACCGTCGACGATGCCGGCACCTTGCAAGGGAATAGGGCCTACAGCTCGTCAACTTCAGTAGATCTGGAATCTTGGAGAGAGATACTAGTACTTACGCTAGAGAGCCGCTCCCATCATGATGAGCGACTGGCTTGCCACTGAAAGTATGAGCTGGTGGGCCGAGTCGCCGGCACTGATGGCGCTGTTGGAGCGGCCGCCGTTCGCTGAGAAGTACAGAGCGATAACGCCGGCAATCTAGGGGTTGGATCAGAACGAGTTGAGAGAATTTTCGAACAGTGACCTACATATGCAGTGGGCATACTGGTCCCGGGGAGGACAACCTTCCCACCCTCGGATGTCAGATACGCGGAGAAGAATGGAACCACCTGATATATGAATTCGTGAAAGTCGAGATTGCTGAGAGAGTGACTTACCGGGAGCTGAGACCTCGGGCTTGAGGCGGCTGTCAACTGTTAAGCCCTAGGACGAGAAGTAATCAATGGCACCTGCGATGGACTTGAAGTTGGCGCCGAGAATGCCAACTGCCTTGCCACCGTTGTTGGCTACAAAATCGGAGTCTACCTTGCTACCCGTTCGCTTTGCTGAACAAGCCATTGACATCCTCTTGGCTAATAGTACGTCATGATCGTGTTGTAAGGCAGGGGACTTTGGGTCATGGGAATGACTTACCCCTAAGGAGCTGCTCCTCGGGGTTGTAGACTCTCCGGTTGGGAATCTCCTAGGCAGCATCCTCAAAGTTGTAGTAGAATACCCACTGACACTCGTTCCGAAGAGGTTGGAGTCGAGGACTTGCCAGCACTAACCATTCCGTAGCACATTTGTTGGTGAGGCTCAGGTCGAATCATAGATGAGACAGGTACAACAATAATGAGATTTCCGCCAGTTGATAGCAATTGTTAGAAGTGAGCTGAAAAAGTTGCAAAGTTATCTTCAGCGATGTAATGCTCGATTTTGGTTGGCTTGTTCCCATTGCTCTGCGATTGTGATCCCCAGACCTTCTAATTTCTTTGTTCTCCCCTTCGTTTTGAAACACCGCCGCGGCCCCATTGAGGCACATAACATTGTAATACTTGTTTCCCGTACCTCTCAAGAACTAAGGCTTTGTTACACCCCATCCGACTCCCAAGTTCATTGGAAAACGGTGCTTTCAGCAGCTATTTTGGTAATGCTCAAGCCATTGAGATCATTGACCGACTACAATGTCATTGTTCAGAGGCTTCTTTCGGCGTGAATGACATTAGAACCATTATATTGATGACTATATGGCTCCAGATATCTTATTTAAGATCCCGTTGCAACCTAGTATTTGCATCACCTACGATCATCAATAGCCTGACCATCGACGACATCGCCAACACTTCTTCAGCCCCTGGCGTACAACTCTAGCCCGTATCTTCCTTACAAGAATAACTTTTTGACTACTATATCTTTTGAACATCTCTACTCTGAGAGACCGGATCTCTTCTTCAGCGTCTTTTTTATATAGCTCACCTGCCTTACTTACCACATCGCTTGTCGACAATGGCCCCGCCTACTTCCGACCCGACTGACATTCTTTGCTGGATGAGGGATGTGTCCGAAAATTTGGAGGACACAAGCTCAATTGAAGGAGAGTTGCCAACTTCCCCTGAGATTACCCAAACTCAACAGACCTCTTCTGGAACCGCCTACATCGCTGACCGGTCTGCTTCTGGAAGTGGATCACTGACAAGCGAATCTGGAGAGACGCCAGCTCTGACGACAAACTCGATACGTACCAAGCGCTCTCCACGATCTGAAGATGGAACTGACAATGAAAGTGTTAAGAGGCGTAGGTGCAGCTATGTTCAGTCGCCAACGTTTATACAAAGCCCGTGGGAATCTGCGACCGGTTGCCATATGTACTACCGAAACAGCTGTCGCCCAAAGAAGCTGGAAACTGTCACATCGTCTTACTGGCCAGACATTCGCGACGCCTATGCCAGATCACTTCATGACCCGAGCATCAAATGTTGCATCCCCTGTTCCATCTGTCATGAGGATTGCGCAGACGAAAGTACATCTTGGAAAGTTGGATGGGAACTACCCGTCATCCTTGCTTGTGGCCACATGATTGGGGAAGAATGCCTCAAATCGTGGTTCAGATCGCGGGCAAAAAGCAATGGGCCAAAAGACTGCCCAGTGTGCAGAAGGTTGCTCCAATGTTCCGAATGCAAGGGAGCCTTCATGTTCTCCATCCTTTGTCGCGATTCTTACGTCCCGAATCTGAAGACCAAAACCTACGGCGAGCAGCCTATGGAGCAGACCATTTGCAACGATTGTCAGGCCGAGACTGATTTCGGAAGTCGAGTCCTCCAAGGTGAGCACATTGCCGAGCCATTTCCCCGCGGCGGCGCCCCTCAACACATGATAGATTGGTTCCGTCAAGTGAGAGATGAGTTTGAAACCAAAGCAAAGTTGAGCGTGGGCCACGGAATGAGACCGATCGACGTCCCCGGCATGATTCACAAAGAGATTTTTGCCGAGATGGAATCATGGCTGTATTTCCTAAAGGAGGATGTGGCTCACAGAGTACAGGCAAGTATCGCTAAGATTGAGACAGAGCTGGATGAAGCTCACTGGTGGAATCGCGCTGGAGTAAACGAGGAAGAAGAATTCGACATCACCCCAGGCTATGGTAACCGCTCAGATGGTGATGAGGATCACGGCGAGGACGGCGTGAGATACGAGGGCTTTGATGGCCGCTGGCATGGCAATGAGAGTCAGACTGAGAATATGGGTTACGACGCCGCTAATTACACTTGGTAAGACTTGCTGAGATCGAGTTGGTGATAAACCATACTTTCGAGAAGATAGAGCGTTGTTATTTTTAAATCTGATCGATGAAATACGACTTAGATAAGTTGTGTTCAAGAATGTGAGAAGTTGTCACAAGCTCAATCTCACAGCTGTAGTAATTGTGAAAAAGTCTACTTCGTCTATCCGTTGGTGGTATCACGATCTCCATCTGTTCCGGACGTGCAGTTGATCTGGAGCAAGTTCTTGTCCAGATTCTTGCATTCGTACACAGGCGGCTTCCCGCTCGGCACCGTGACTGTAACGTTCTCGGCGCGGATGTTGCTGCAACGCTATATCATAAAAGTTTTGTCAGTGATGTGTCCGGAAAGTCAATATCCTCTGATAGCGATAGAAAAAAGCTTACGTCTGCGGCACTGCAAACAAGGCTTCCGGCTTGCGGGTCTAGCTTGGTTGAAACCGTGCCATAGATGTTCTTCAGAGTGATGTCGGAAATTGTAAGGTTGGCCTGGAATCACCATCATCAGCACTCAATTGCACAAAGATACCGGAGAGAGATCAGGGGCCTACCGGGAACTCTTCGCAGAGTGTCTGGTTCTTTTGGCCGTAGCATTGCGTGATCGTAATGGCCCGATCGTTGTTGATATTCTTGAAGAGGTCATACGTGACGTTTCTGACACGCCCGAGACCACCTCCACCATTCAGGAGTGTCTGAAAAGCAGTTTCAATACCAGGCCAGACTTTGATGCGAGCGGCATCGCTAGCGTTGGCCATGGTTGTGTTATAGATGTAGAGGTTCTCGACGATGTCGGTTTCGCCCTTGTACTGGCCCAAGGAGCCAACACTCATGCCGTGTGAGCCAGTGCAATCCAGGTTCTGGACGACGACATTGGTGCTGTTTGGTTTGAACGACACACAGTCTGCATAAGCCATCGAAAATCAGTCCACGAAACATAGGCGGGAGTTTCGATAATTAGGCTGCAAGCAACCAGACCATCCGTAGCCAAACTCACCGTCTGTGTTGATAATGAGTGAATTCTGAATCACAATGCGATCGGATCGATAAGTATCCCAACCATCTGAATTGGCGATCTTAACACCATTTTGACTCTGATCCAGTCATCGTGTCAGCTTTTGCGCCGCCCTGAGCTAGGGGTGAAGAAATGGACAGACATACCTGGGCTTTGAGGTCCATATCGCTAATGATAACGTCGGTGCTGTTCGCGATCAAGTTGAACCACTGGTGTTGTTAGCCTCTGACTGTATGGATGTGGTAGCCATAACTCACGTTGGGAGGGTTGCGCATCCGAAGGTGTGACATTGTCGCTCCCTTCGCTCCGTCGAAAGAGAATAACATGGGCCTCAAGAGCTATCATGTCCCTGTCAGCACACTCGAGAAAATGAATGACCTAGCGCTCTCACACTACTGTTGGTCTGAATGGCCTCCCAGTATGCCTGACCGCGACCGTCAATGACAGATTTATTGTTCCCAAGATCACCATAGATGTTGATATCCTCGCCGCCAAATTTCCAAAAGACTGACTGGTTCTGGAAAGCGAACTTGAAACTGTTGTCGGCCCAGTAGAGAGGGTCATCATTGAACTGGATGTCGCCGGTAATGACTACGTCAATGCGCTTCAGGAAGGTGAGATCCAACGGTGAGCTGATGAGGTAGGTTTTGTCGAACACCACTGTGCCGCCGTCGTTGCATTCCTTGAAGGCTTTGAGGATCTTCGGCGCGTCGTCCTTGCCCTCGGTACAGCTCGGCTTAACGTAGCAATAGCGGTCTTTGTCTCTGGGAGGCGAAAATGGCATGGCCTTTCCGGTGTTGAACGGAGCGGGCTCAACCTTAGGGCGCTTGGGAAGCTCATCTTGGGCGGAAGCAATCGACAACAGGCCAAGGGCGGCGGCCCATAGAGCCGGAGAGGTAATTCGCATCTTAAGAAACTTGCACACACACGGGAATGACAGAGTGGTGTTAGGGACGTGAACGCACCACTACTTGAGTCCTAGTCCCCGAACCATCCGTGCTCAAATACCCAAAATCCCAAGAGCTTAAGTTTGATGAGATGTTACCGGCGGCGGATCATATCATCATAATTCCCAGATTGAATGCAACAATACGTGGAAGATTTGTGGGGTTCATGTAAGGTCCCTCGGCCGGTCGGTAGAAGATTTCGCGGACCGGGGTGCGACCAAGCAGTTTGATTTTTCCCCAAAGAACGTTCCCTTCAACCTGACGAACCCCTTGCGGCTGAATCCTTCCTGCGCTGCTCCGCATACTGCACTTATCTGTGAGCGCGGGGTAAAGAGGGGTGCGGAGAGATTACCAGGGACAACTTGGCGAGACAATTAGCGAGCCGGTGGGTGTAATTTGCTTCGCATTTCCGGTCTTGGCGTTGACATACTATGAGATCACACAAGTAGATGATGTTTGCTGAATCAGTGGGCTCTCGAGACACTCATCTTCAAGAATTCTGCGAACGGGAGCTTGGTTTCAAGCCATCTACCCGCAGACTAGGCAATGGGGCCCCGGGGCACTCGCAGAAGTACGGCGCCATTCAGGCTGTTGGTGGTAATTACTGTGTACATCGATGTAGAAAAGCGCGATTCGAGACCCGAAGCGACAGATCGTGGTGATCATGGTAAATTTGACTCTCGTTATAATCTTCGCCATTGGCTTCCAAGGTAAATCTAAAGAATGACAACCTCGATATTCTCACGATCAGGATCGTTGTGCTACTTCATCGCCGATAAGGTACATCTAAGGGAAGGCTCTTCAAACTCAATTCGACCATGGAATGTAGCCAAGCTCGACTTATTAAGGGGCTTCGAAATCAAACGACCCATCAAGAAGTCATACAAAGAGGATCCGCTGCTAGTGGGAGAAGGGGGGGGGGGGGTATCAAATGTTGCATGTATGTAAGCCAAACGGTCATCCTTGATCATATCCCTGCTGTCCTGCTTTTGTCCTCAAGATCCGACTACATGATGTTGTATTCGCGAATCACTTCCACTCGCGCCATAGACGTCCAATAACTTCCTTCATGTATGTGTGTATGTTGAAAACATAAAGGGAATGTTTCAGAATCGCAACATGACGGTATCGACGATAGGCCGCATCCGAGACCAGACTTTAATCAGAGTTAACTTATTAAAAGACCCGTGTCCGATAGCGCTGAGGCGGCGGGGGTTGCTGACGGCGAAATGGTCCATTGGTCTTGACTTTCCATGCGTCGTAACGATTAATGTGGAAAGGTTGGGGTGGTGGTGCTTGTGGTATCGGGCCGGGATGCGGGCCGGGAGGCCTTCGTCGGCCCCCGGGCCCCCAGATCGGCGGAGGCATCCTCGGTGTCCTAGGCCCGCGAGACCCGGTAACCCCGCTTTCGGAGGAAGAGTCATAGTCGTACAAAGAATCCCAGTCCGGTGGCGGTCCTGGTCTTCTCTTATTCTGAGAAATGCAGAACCAAGCGATGAGAACAATGGCGACGAAGGCCACGATGCCACCCAGGATTCCTCCTATCTGTGCGCTTGATAGGGATCCGCCTGACCGGTCCGGAGGTGGTGGGTCCGTGGTCGGAGCAGCGGCCGGGGGCGGATCGGCCGGGTTACCATCGGAATATGATGTCGGTGGCCCGCTCCCTAGTGTAACATATGTGACGAAAGTTGAACTTGGTCGATAGATCGTCTGAGTTATGACATGAAAGCCTGTCTCTTCCTGTCGGGCAGCGACGGGAAGAGGGGTTTCGCGGGGTTGCAGCGAGATCGGAGTGGGAAAGGTATGCATTGCTGACGGGATCTCATCAAGTTGGTTGGTAAGCGTCTTATTCGTTATATCCAGCCGAGAAGAGAAGGCCTCACTGGCTAAGGCAAAATGGCATCGTCCAGTAACTTAGATGGGGTAATAAACAAGGTACCACACGGATGAGTGTGAGGAAACCGAAGAAGTCACAGTTCGAAAGAAAAACGAAAGAAAGTGCAAGACGTGTTGTTCTTATCCAAGAACCTAGAAGCAGGCTGTGGTCTGCAGAGAGAGTTGAGTACCATCTTACATTTTCTCACGGATGCCAAGTAGCATCCAGCGCATAAGTCAAACCCCCCACTTCCTGGCACCCCCCTGTTTCTGGCACCCACAAAAACGATGGGATCACAACCCAACCTCCTCATTACTATTAACTATTGATCCTCAACCACACCCACTACAATACAACTGCCAGCCTCACTAGGGCATTCAGAGTCGCTGGATTCAGCCGTAATAACCTCCTTTTCACCCGCTTCGATTTGAGCCCGATGGATATCCCTGATGTTCGCAAACTTCGTGTTGGGATCGATCTGAACAGTCTTCCTCTTCTAACTGCAGCGTTGGTAACTTGAGCCTCAGGTGAGCCAGCTGCTGCTGGGCAACTGCCAGTTGCCAGGCCTGCTCTGTGAAGCCTTTTTCACCTTCCTGAACAGCAGCCGTTGAGTGCTGGTATCATTGTCGAGTTGGGTGTATAAGTGCAGTTGACCGCTGAGCTCTGCCAGCTTCCTGGGTGTCGACCAGACCACTGCAGAGAAGCAGAATCCATGGCTCAACAGGGTAGTTTGTTGACCATTATGGCATCGCTTTTGCCCCGACTGGTTGGTTTGGGTGTGGTGGGCTTAGCAGAAGGCTCAGGTAATACCATAGGGTTCATCAGGGCTTAACCATCGCTACAGGGTGTAGACCAGTCCACTTCCAACCACTTCTGATGTTCGAGACTGATAGACCAGCAAGTCAGAGCCTTCTGGTAACAGTCCAGGAAGTTCCTTTTACCTATAATGGTAGAGTCGTTCCATTGAGACAAGTAACCGAGCTCCTTCCGATAGGCTGACTTAACAGGGCTGAAGACAGACTGGTCAAGTGGCTGGAGGACATGAGAGGAGTGTGGTGGTAAGAACAGTAAATGGATATTGTTAATATAGCAATTCCACATGAAGTCTGTCGTCGTATGACTCCCATGCCCATCCACAATCAACAGTCGAGCCTCGCCCTCAGCCTCGGGCATAGTCTGTGGGATAAACACCTTCTCTAACCATTCAATGGCAGTTAAGTCTGTAGTCAGCCATTATCTGTTGCTGTAAACTCCACCCATCGTATGGAACCAGATGTAATGGAAACCACTGTTGTTGGACCGTCTTCCCCTTGAAAATGATAAGAGGACGAAGTGCCCTACCCAAGGCTGAGATACACTCAATGATAGAGACCCATGCCCTCGACCCAGGTTGTTTCTTGCGAACAGACGTCGTCTCAGCCATGCCCAGCACTAACCCATTAGCTCCCTGACCCTCGGGATGCCAGTCTCATCCATATTATATCTGTTGGCTGGTTTGATGTCCTTGATCTCAGGGATAGCAAGGAACAAACCAGTTCCTAATGACCTCAGTAGATGCCCCATTAACGCGTCTAGAATCGATGGAACGACTTCTCTGAACCTTAATGATAGGGTTCCTTCTCACGAAGGCATAGATCCAGCCTTTCCTAATGGTTTGGTATCCCCAGCAGCAGCCAGAACTCGCTCTGCGAATTCCTTCACCTGTTGGTGCGTTGGTGCGAGGCCCAGCGAAGCCTGAATGCGAACCCATTGTGCCAGCTTACTCTCCTGGTCAGGAGACAGCCTCTGCCAGTCAGCAAAAGCCACTTTCCTAGTCTGACCACCTTGGAGACGTAGTTGGAGGGTTGATCGTGGTATCCCATACTCCAATGAGGCTCTCTTTTGACTCTTGCCGTTTGAGATGTCCTCGAGAGCCTGACGAAGCTGATCTTCGGTATATTGAGGCATTAGATATAGAAGAAGGTATGTGCAAAAAATGAGCCCATTTGGACTCGAATTGAAAATGTTGTGATAAAAGGAGGTTGGGGGTGGGCATTGCGTTGTGGTGGATTTTCGCGTTTTTGTGGGTGCCAGAAACAGGGGGGTGCCGGGAAGTGGGGGGTTTGACTTACTTCCATCGCAAGGCCAAGACTCGGCATAAACGCGATTCCTACGAACGAGCTGCAGCGCCACAGGCAACACCACGCCCCCCAAACATATCGGATAAGACACTCAAGACGCGACTAACCTTGTTTTGACATTTCTCTGCCCAGATTTGTCGATGTCGTACGGCTGCGCCTGACACATCCAAAGACCTGCAGGCAGGCTGCAAGCCGTTGAGGCTGGCCAGTGAGGACCGACAGCGTGGTGCCATGAACATGCAAAACGCGCACATGATTCTGCCAGTCAACACTTGCGATAACTGGGGGTAAGAGGCCAGATCCACCAATAAGCTGAATTGGTCGGGCTGAGGGGCAGCAGTCTTAATCAACCGAACCAATGTCCTTGAGTTGCGAACAGCCATTAGCAAGTACCGCACAGTCAGACATCGTATACACACCCACACGGGGGCCGGCCCGTCGAGTTGGATCTGTGTGGGTGAGACCCTTGACTGGTGTGCTCATGTGGTTAGTTCGAGTGAGACACGGTATATATCAACCACGGCGGCATCTTAGTTGCCGGACCTTCCTCGCGTGTGCGAATTTGGCCCCCAATTCTCAACCTTGACTAACATCAATCCACGCAGACACTAACGCAGTCATTGCATCGGCCAATTTGGACGAGAGTCCGTCATCACTCTCACAAAGATAAGACCGGAAGGACACGGCAATTATTTGAACGAATCCCGACGAAGTGAATTGCTACCTCAACGGGTGACGCGATGCCGGACCTCATCGCTACTATTTCCAGGTGTCGTCACGTCCTTGATCGTGCTCGATCTATCCTTTGCACCCGCGAACTCAAGGCGTCATTTTAAATCTCTTTTTCATGTCCCCCAAAGTTACACCACGCCTGGAAAATATTACACGCCCCCAAAAGTACACGAACGAGAATAAGTGAGAAAATCATCATGCCAAAGTGCCAAGAAGCGCGTGTGCGCGCGCGCGGATTGCCAGTTTTATAAGTCCGCAGAAATTCATTCAAAGACTGAAGAACAGAATTGCGTTCGATCAACGGGGGCCAGGCGAGCGAACTTCAACTTCTCTGACAGAGTATCAATGGCAGTATCTGTAAGAGGGTTGAGTCAGCTATTCGTTCTGTTTCGTTTCATCAGAGAACAATTCATCAAACTTACTTTTACTTCGATCGGACTTTAGCAAGATTACGCGACGGCTCTCCTCCCCTTGCGGAAAGCAAAACAAACATTTGTTCCACCTATCTCCTCCTCTCAGCCTTACCGGCACGGTTTGGTTGAGCAGCAGCGGTAGGGTTATTGTCAACGATGATACCGACGCCGGCACCGCCCTCGCCGTTTCCGAGTTGGATCTTGGGACCCTTTGTGAGCGCAGCCTCGGCAAACGTGAGGGCACGATCGAAGCCACTCTGGCGCTTCTCCACCCTCTTTGTAATATCTCGGCCTGCGACAATGCCTTGTTGAGCGGCTCCGGGGGCGCCAACGCCGGCAGCGGCAGCGGCAGCGGCTGCTGCGCCTTCGCCTGCGGCGGCGCCTCCCTTACCCTTTCCAGCCTCCGCCTCGCCTCCGAATGTGAGCGCACCATCACCGACCACCAACGCAGGGGAGTATGCGCCGAGGTTGATGTTCAGGGGTGCGGGGGCGGCGTTGATCCCTACGGCCAGGACGGCGAGAGTCATGAGGGTGCTGGTGATCTGCATGGCGAAAGATTGGAAAGTTGAACTGAAAAGATTGGGTATCGTGTGTCGGCGCAGCCGGTAAGTGTCTCTCTCTTCAAGAGGAATTATTAGGTAGTACTGGAAAAGAAGTGGATTCCTTTGGTAGAGGAGAATCGAAGAAGCAGAACAAACAGCACAGCTGAAGTGAGGAGGAAATAAAGAGAGATGACGGAAATCAGGTAATAGCACACGCGTCAACGAGTGGCAAGGCAAGGTGGGAGGAGAGAGCGTAATGAATGAAATCCCCACGGAGCGCCAAGAAGAGGTTCAAATACCTGGCATGGAGAACCACGACCAGATCCAGAACCACAACCAGTGAGAGAGTGTCAATGGTGAGAAGTTGGAAGGTGGAGGATGGGACAAGAGAGGCGCGGAGACCATGCCATTCGGGGTTGCGGCGCCGTCATGCGTGTCAAGACCTGCCGCTGCCAAGGCCAAGCGGCTCTGTCAAAAATAGAAGCTCTTCCAGGTGCCTTGGACAAGAGATGATAGGTTCTTGGGCGTTCTAAGCTCCAGGGACTAACAGGCACACGGACCTTGAGGAGGGGGCTTTCCGCTTGGGATTCGAGGAGAAGGGTAGCAGAGCCGCGGGTTGATCCAGGGGGGCCATGTGGTTTCCATCGATGGTATGGTGATGGTGGTGGTTACGCGGGATGTGGTGGAGAAGTGCGTCTGAGCGGAGGTGAAACGGTCCAAGTCCCAAGACCTCCAACAACGAGGGCTCCCCGAAACCATATAGAGTCTTGGCAACTGGGCTGGATGCGGCCCTGGCTTTGTCAAGAAGCGGTTTCTTTCTATGGGAGCGCTGCAATTTCTTCTCTGTTGCCCATGGTGTTGCGAAGTAAAGATAGATGAAGCTGATGTTTGACGTTGGGGCACGAGGGGTCGGCTACCGAGGATACGATCTGCGACCTGCCACAGGCTAGCAGCTGCAAGGTCGTTTTACCATTCGCAGCTCCGACAAGAGATATCAGTGAATTACTTAGAAGAGCCATAGTCTGCACATGAATACCTACAATGGTCGCCAAGATGTCTGCTTGCCGATGGCCAAGGACCGGGCGTTTCCCAAGACAATTGGCCCGGCCAGCGATCGGGATACCAAGGCTGCGCCCAGGACTTCCAAGAGATTCCATTGTTGTAACCGCAATGGTATACACTTTCTTCCCGCCCGGAGAACGTCGCATACGAGGATATGCCATTCCAGCCTCAAGACCGCTTCCCCGACGTGGATGCTGGTTGGACCGGGCGACATTGATTCGAAGCCGGGACCCAAACCTACTCCTACACCGATCCGAGTCAACGGAGTCAAACAACACTCGAATTGAATCATTCTCTTCCGAAGTAGAGCAGCTTGCAATGATGATCTGACAGTGACAGCTCTTGGTAGATAAAAATTCAGAGTGATTTCGCGCGCGTCGAGAAAGACTCTTTGAATGCTTTGGTGAACTAGAGGCCCATGTCGAACTTGACACTCCGATGCATTGACTAACCGCTAACAACTAGAGACTGGTCGCTGATCGTATCTGAACAGGCTAGGTTGAGCCGTTCCACAGCACTTCCTTGCAACGGCGCGTGCCACCGGAAACACACTGGAGTATGAAACCTTGCGTCAGAAAATTTCTGTCTGCGGACAGCCCCTTGACTCTCGCAGATGTCCAGCTGACTCGTCACAAGAAAACAACTACGATCCCACCGGTGATTGCGTGCACATGTAGAGTCGCATGTCAGCGGCATGCTGCCTTGAAAATGCTAGTCTGGTTGGATAATTGCCACATCACGCCACGAAGGAGTAGTAATGTCAACACTGTTACGTCCTGTAAAAACCAGATTTGAAGCCCTCAATTGTGGATTTGATACAGTTCAAACGCCATTCATCTAGCGAGTCGTAGTCAATGTTGACTGTGTGTAAGTGACTGCCTGTACTCCGTACAGTACCTACCGGTGATCGGAGAACCTACCAGCCGAATTTTTTAGAAGAAGTCAATGCAATACGTCGATAAGCTATGATATTGCGGAGATGCAATGCTAATCTGTGAGATTAAACGATTTCGATGTCTCTAACGATCTTCAGTGACGTTCCGCCTGTCTAAAGAAAGACTCGGAGATTTACCATTGGCTCGGGCACTGCCTCCGCAAGCGTTTCACGGCGACTAGCTTGAAGGGCAGGACAACAACCGCGGCTACATTCGATACGGATCCTCGGGCTTTATCCTTATAACCGTGGCACAGATGAGGTACTGTGCCCTGCGATTGTCTCATTGCACCTGCATAATCCTGTATGGCCAAGACATTATCCAGATCTACATATTGAAGCTTTTCGATACGCCAAGAACTCTGTGGTCTGGCGCCATTGACTTCCAGAATGGTTGAAATGGGATCTGACACCTTCAGAATGCAATTTCAGGGTACATCAAACTCGTCTAGGGCTAAAGGAGAGCTCAGGTCCAGTAATACCTACATAGTCAGCCAGAACATAATCATCTCGGTAAAGCCTGAACTTGTCATTGTGTGCAGCTGCAGACTCAATCCTGCGCTTTTCCCCTGCTCCCGTAGACTCATTCCTTTTGGTTCGCCACCCAGTTCCGATCGTCATCAGGAACTCGACAGTCTGAGGCCTATGCAGCTGAATTTTCCTTTACGAGACATGACGTCCCGTGTCCAGCATCTCCACCCAAGCTTCCTGCCTCTTCTGCTCAGCAGTCGGCGTCAGCCAAGTATACTTTTGATAGATATAATCGCTATGCGCAATGTCTCGAATCTGCCTCATAATGTTGTCAAGCGCTGGTACCCGCTTGTAGTCACTGTAATCTTTCCCATCAGCTTTGTGGTCGTATCTGGGAGCCCAAACCGCACGGGACCTGGTCTCGCTGAGTATGGCTCTCATCAGCGAGTTGGTCGCTCTCTCGACGCGGAGAGCGCGGCACGTGAAGCAACACGAAGGACGGGAGGCACCCTCGGGGGTGGTGAGCGGGAACTTGTCCAATTCTGACATGCTCCTGGGCATAGGCAGGCCCATCATGCCCACATCCACACAGCTTTGAGCGCACTGCGAGTAAGGGCCGATGAGGCCCGGGCAGTAGGGGCACTTTGGTTGACCGAGGTTGTAAAGACTTGCAATTTGTTTGATGCATGCTTCGCACAGGATGTGACCGCAAACAAGAACCATGGCGCGGTTCGAGTTCTGGCCGGGCGTGGTGGTCATTGATGTTGAGCATTTGGGGCAGGGAGCAGCAAACTGCTCGAGGGCCGTGTCGGAGGTCATCCAAGACTTGATTTCGGGCCAGAAAACCTTGCGGATTTCTTCGCGCTTGTCCGTCATGGCGGCGGCATCCGAGGGTACGAGACGATCGACCGGCCCTTGTCCGACCGGCATGTACGGCGGGACGGCTTGTTGGGGTGGGTATCCCGACGGTGGCCGTGATTGCTGTAGACTTTGGGGCGGAACTTGGTGCGGAGCGCCGATGAGAGGGCGGCCGGCTTGGGCCGACGGGACCGAGTCCCATCGGTTGCCAGTGAATGCATCGTTGCCTTCGCCGATATCAAGAGATTCGTCAAGCGAACCGACGACAGAGGGAGCTCCTTGGCTCCCTCCGCTATTCGCCCTGCCGAGACCTCCACCAGACCCTCCGCCGAAGTGCATGTTGCGAAGCTTTTGCAAGGTTTCTCTATCCATTTCATCGGACTCGTTGGATGGTTGAGCTGGAATGTTTCTCAGGTAAGGTGCCAAACAGTGGAGGGACTGAGACTGTCTCGATCAAGTCATCGAGAAGATGTTGTAAGCCCGGATACTCGAGTCTTCTTATATCTGAAATGGTGCTCTTGGTCCTCTGAAGGCATCTGTGCTCCCTCGTAGTTGTTATTCGTTACCTGCTTTGTGTCGCTTAGGCGCCTTCCTCTGACACGACAACTTCTAGTGCCTTTCGGCAGCATCGCGAAAGAAAACGCCGAATCATGCGGTGTTTCTTTGAGAAAAATATCCCTTGCGAGGCACCTACTTCCTGTGCCCGAGGTGGTCTGCGTCTTGTTGGCTATTGTACTGCATCAAGGGGGGACTGGTTGCATCCATCACAATCCTAATAGTTCGCTACGATGCCCTGCGCTGTATCCCTAGGCTTCATAAGTCCTCTTTGTGGTTCTGGAACGTCATGCTTCAAAGAACAAGTTTGGTCTCACAGAATGCTGCGGAACCATTGACTGAATCACATGTAGATAGGAACATTATCTCCGAGTTGCAAATTCCCATTGTCCTTGCAACGTCACTGCAGATATTGCGCGAACGTTTGACTGTGGGCTTTTTGATCCATTGTGATGCTATATTTTCGGGGCATTTCCCCATTATTCCCACGGTAAGGGCGAGTTATTAACTGGGGACACTGTGGTGGACTTCCGAGTTCGGGGTCTGGGCAGTTGGCCCTGACCACTCTCTTTATCTCCCGAGATCCCTCTCTCGGATTTCTTGAGCACCGCCGTGGCGAAGAGCCAAACATGAATTCAGACTTGCTAAGAAGCTTATTCTCATCATGTAGACTTTACACTGGCCGAGACTGAACTTCCGAGTCATCCAGCCCAGCTGTGAGCCCTGGTCACCTCACGCCACGTAGGGGCTACATATGTGGTATGAACTAAGCTTATATTCTCTATATCTCTATAGCCTACGTAGCTATAATATATATATAATATAATATAGTATAGCCATATCTATATAGCTATACCTTAGCCTATAACTATAGCTATAACTTATAACTAACCTTAGCTAATAATTACCCCCCGCTTTTAGGTTACGCATCCTTATATATCTTTTTATAAATTATAAACTTTTAAAATAAAAAAGTAAAAAATAAAAATAAAAATAAAAATTTTTAAACTTTATAAACTATAATAACCTCGTTTTAATATCCTTCTCGATATATACCTAGCTACTTATAATATATTTTATTTATTATAATACTTAATAAAGTACTTTACGTTATTAATTATATTACCCTTATATCCTTTAGCTATTTTATAATAAAAAACTAACTAAGCGTAATTAGTCTATTAGCTTTATTAATTTTAGCTTTTTAATATACTATATTTTTATATATTTATTATAATAAATACGTACTTTAGTTTACTTATTATTATCCGATTCGGTAGAATTATTTATTTTTAAAATAGATATTCTTATTAGTTTTTATTTTTATTATAGCTTTATTTTTACCTTTCTCGGCTTTTAATATTTAATTTATATCCAATTCCTTTATATTAAATATAATAATATTATATTATTTAATAATCTTAGATTTATTAAATATAGTAATATTAGGTTTTAGTATTAGGCTTTTAATAAGCTTTTTATAGTCTTAATAGCCTTTTTAATAAGTTTTATTTCAAGGATCTTATTATTAAATATATCAAGCTCCTTAATAGTCTTCTTAATAAGCTTTTGGGATATTATTATTAAATATATCGGGCTCTTTATTAGTCTTTTAATATGCTTTTTTAAAAATATTATTAAATATACTAAGCTTTTATAGTTTTTTAGTAATCTTTTAATAAGCTTCTTAATAAGCTCTCTTAATATTTTTATATTAAATACGATATCTAAGTTAATTTTAGTTTTTAGTTTTAATCTTTTTATTTACGGGCTTTTTATTATTAAAATCTTTATTAAATTCTATTTTCTTTTACTTATTAAGGTTATTATAGATTATAAAATTAAGGGTTTAATAAAAGAAGTATAAATATACTATATATCGTATTTATTAATATTATTATATTTACTTAGTATAATATTAATATAGATTTACGTTATAATTTTAAATATCTCCTAGTCCGGAACTTTAATAAGAAGTTTTATATATTTTTATTTCTTTTAATAATAAGCCTATACTAATCCTATTTTAATTTTATTATTACTAATTATAATAGTTTAAATAGCTCTATAAAATATATAGTTAGCTAAATTAAAATTATTAACTATAATTATTACTTTTATCTCGCTTTAAAATAAGTTATAAATAATATTATTAAGAAAGCAAATTCTATATCTAATATTATATTAAATAAATAAACTTCTCTACCTTAGTTATTTATTCCTTATTTTTTAAGTAGCTTAATAAGGCCTTATTCTCAAAACTACTTTTTATAAGTTATTATTAAGTATATTAATAATATTTATAAATATTAATCTAGGTACGTATATTAATATAAATATATTAATTCTTTTATAAACTAAATACTATGTATTAAATAAAAATCCTCTTTTATTATTATAAGAATTAAATTCTTAAATAAGGTTTTTAAGTATTACTTTTTATACTCTAAAGAAGGTATATTAGGTACTAGCTTAGGTTATAATAATAAATTAAATTAAAATAATATAGGATTATAAAAAATTTTACTATAACGTTTTATAAAATATTTTCGTTTATAAATAAGTAGTTTAGAGCCCTTTTTTAAAGAAAGGGCTATTAATACTATATATAAGAAGTATATCAGTTATATTATTAAAAAAATTTTAAGAGGAGTACTATAATTTTATTTTTAAATTAAAGGGGCTAGTTCTAAAGGAAAGAGTATGTTTAATTTAAGTTATAGTAAGAAAGTAGTTATTAATTTTTATCTCCTTTTTCTATTTTTAAAAACTTTATTATAGACGTTAAGTTTGCTTAGCTAAGTATTATATTCGGGTCCGAGGTAATAGTATATTATTAAATATTATTAACTTCTAGCTATATCTCGTAATACTTTAATATAATTTTAAATCTTATTTATATTTATAACTAGTAGGATATTTAATAGCGTTTTACTAAATAAATTAATATACCTAGTAAGTTTAAAATAGTTTATTAAAATAATATTATAGATTTTTATATTAATAGTAGTTAAAAATAGTATATTACCCTTTAATACGTTTAATAATATAAAATAATCTTACGTATTTTATATTATATTTATAGCTAATGATTATTATTTAAAGAATTTAGTATCCTTAGTATAAGTAGAGGTATACCTTATTTCCGACGTTAAAAATTTTATTATATACTTACAATCATAATACTATTTTATTATTATAAATACTATTATAATAGCATTATAAATCTAAATTCGATTCCTAAGTAATATAATATTTATCTTAATATTATAATAAATACTAGCAATAATATTACTAAATATAAATCCTCGTACTATTTTATTAGGGTAAGTCCTATTAATTTAGCTTTTATATTTTTATTAAAATTAAAAATATAGTATAATTTCTAATTAGTCCTCTAAAAATTTTAATAAGTAAATATAGTACCTAAGGGCTAATCTAATTATTTAAATTATACGCTCTATTTATTTATCTATTTAAGAATAATATACTATTATATATAATAATAAGTACTTACTACTTTTATATCGTTTTTATATCTATATAAGGAATTTAGGATTACGGTTACTAAAAATAACCTTAGGTACCCCTAGTTCATAATAAGTAATTAGTAATATAATATTTTTACTTAGGTAATAGTATTATTAGTTAATTTACTAGGTATAATTTATACTTTTTTATAAATTTATTTATTACTACGAGTATAGTATTAAATTATCTAATCCTAAACTTAAGTAATATTAATATAAAATTAATAAAGATTATATAATATAAGTATAGTAATAAGAAAATAAGTTATAAATTACTATATACTCTATACTAACGGATCTAAAAATTTTATATTATAAATAATAACTAAAATAAGTTTATAATTACTTTAATCTATTATAAATATAATAATTAGCAAAAATTTTAAAATCTTAGTATATTCGTAATAATTACTATTATAAATTAATTTAAAAATATTTTTAATATAAGTCCTTAGGATATATAATTAAGTATCCTAACGATCCGTTAAGGTTTTTAAATAAGTTTATCCTAAATATAAAAGGTAAAATTATTATGTTATCTAGATTATTTTATTAAATAGCTATATTCGTTTATAATATTAATTTAATTTTTTTAAACTAGATTTTTATTATATTTACGTTAAATACGTTATTTAAAATCCGGATTTATATAAATTATAATAATAATAAACTATTACGATATTTAATTTAATAAGATATTAACGATTTTATATAACTTAGCTAGTAATATAAGTTTTATTAATAAAAGTTAAATATATTATCCTCTTATACCGTATATTACGTATTAAGGAAAACTAGGTATATTACGCTCCGTACTTAATTACTAACTAAAATAGTTAACCGACTTAACTATTATCTCCCTTTTATTAATAGCTCCTAACTTTCCGCCGCCCGTCTATAGGGCAAGCTTTACCTACTCTAATACGCATAGGACCTCCTAATACTAGCTTATATAAGCGGCTAGATCCTATATTACGTACTCCTTCTTATTAAAAGTTAGGGGACCCCTTATATAATCCCTTATATTTATAATATAACCTATATTAAAAAGATTTTTAGTTTTATAAAATATAATTTTTAAGCTAGCGTTAATATACTAAATCTTAGTATCTGTACTAATCTAGTTATTTATAATATTTATACTATTACTTAGCTAGATTCTATATTATTAAAAAATACTACGCTACTCCTTAAATATACTTACGTTAGCTATAATAGCTAGGGCGTCGAGGGGGCTTAATTTATCGAGCCCTAGAGGGGGGGACTTATTAAAGGATATCTTTAGAAAGTCCTAGCCCGCTAGTTACTAACTATATATTAAGAAAATAAGTTCTCGTTAAAGTAGTAGTTTATATATATTAATAAGTTTATTTAATAAGTTTATTTAATAAATTTATTTAGTTTAAATAAAGAATAGCTTTAGGTAATATTAAAAATAATAAGAATAAAAAGAATTTTTATAAGCTCTAAATAGTAAATATTAGCCCTTTTAGCCCTTTTTTTAGAAACCTTTACGTTACTATTAAAATTTAGAACCTTTATAATTAAGGGCCGCCTCTAACCTTTATAACTAACTTTTACTATTAACCTTTCTAACCAGTACTACTGCGTAAAATATAGCTTACCTATCCTAAATTAAATAGCGGTTTTCGTATTAAAATTACTATATTACGTTAAGTATATACTTAGGGTATATTATATATATTATATAATTAAAAAGTATACTATATTGTGTAATTTCTTTTAAAAACGTAATCCCATTAAAGTCGATTTTTATACCTATAAAGCTAAAAAAACTATATACTATATCCTCTCGTATTTATAAGAAATACGTTATAATCCTTATTATTAAAGAATTAATCTAGCCCGCTTAATTAATATAATAGGGTATTATCTATAAATACTAGTTTACTAAGTATATCCGGTACTAAATAATCTTTCTAGCTTATATACGATTTTAATATCGAACTATAATATATATTTTAATACGTAAACTAGCTTTTATTAGTAATAGTCCTAGCCGTAGAGTTTATAATATTTAAGATCTATTATAATATTATATTAATAATAGCCTTATAGTTTATATATATTAATACTAATATCTTCTCGGTTTAGCAAATTTAATATACTATTTTAAATATTATCTAAACGTATTTATATATCTTAAATTTAGTAAACTAATATTTTTTTACGTCGTTTAATACCTAAAAGAGAAATATAATAAGCTAAATCGTAGTACATAAAAGATATAATATTTTTAAAATATTACCCAATATTATTATAAAGAGTTTATTTAATATATCCTGCGCAATATAATATATTATTATACTAATATTATTAATATATATATTAAAATTAATAAATAGCTAATATCCGTATAAAAATACTAATATAAATTTATTTATTAAAACAGTTTTAAGTTATTTAAATATATTAATCTCTTTAGCCATAAGTAATAAAATATTAATAATAATTAACTAAGCTTTACGTACTAGCTTTATTATTACTCTTATTTTAAGTATACTATTTAAATTACGGTACTAATATTCTCGTAATAATAATATTTTTACTATTCTAATAGTTTTATAATAATAATATATTAAAGGATATAATATTATAATAATCCATGAGGCTAATAAATAACTTTAATACTTATAGCGTTTTAAAAATATTAATAATTTAACCTTATCTTCTAATATAGTTATATTAAATATATTTATAACTTTACTAAGGATAATAATAAATAAGAATCCTGCAAAGGATTTATTAAGGCCTAGTATATTCTTATTTCTTAATTAAATTAAAACCTTATTTAAATTAATAAAATATTAATCTAAGCCAATCAATATTATTATAATATTATTATAATAGCTATTGGCAGCTATTCTATATAATAAGTTATTTATCTAGCATTATATATAAGCGTTATAATTCTTATAACTTATTATTAAATATTTAAATATATATTATTTATTAGTTATAATAACTATAAATACTTATTACGAGTCGGGATATAAGTACTATTAGTAATAAAAGTTATAATATTAAATATTATAATATATATTACGTTAGCTACTTTAAATATAATATAATTTATTATTTTTATTAAGTATACGTCTACTATAATTATATTATTTAATGGCTAAATATTTATTACTATTCGTCCTTTTTAATCTCTTTTTATTTATATCCTAAGATACTTTAGGCTATAGGGTTAGATATACTACCCTTAGTATTAAATATACTAATATAGCTCTTATAATTGCCATTATTTAAGCCGTAGTAAGCGCCTTTTTTTAAATTATAAAAACTAAGGATATAAGTAGGACTATGTTTTATATATAAAAAGCCTTATTTATATTTACGAGCTTACTTAATATTTTTATATAATACTCTTCTCTACTAGACTTACTAAATATACTTTATATTACTTAGGTACTTTTAAATACTAATTTAGTTTAAAAATAATATAGAAATAGTCTTTTTAAGTATATTAATATATTTTAAGTTTTAAAAACCTTTATATATTTAGAAATTACTTACTACTCCGATATAGTTAACGTTAAGTTATTTATTATAAATTTTAATACTAGTAGAATAGGTTATTAAATTATTCTTAGTTAATGATAGTTATATAATATATTTAGTAATTATAATTAGTTTTTTAATACGGCTTTAGCTATTTTAGTAGTTTAAGTTAGATTTATTATTTAGGTTTATACTAACGGATAGATAAGAGATATCTAAGGGCTTATTTTTATTAATATATTTTAGCTTTTTTAAATTATTATATACTATAATATAACTTAGTAACGTATTTATAATTAGTGCGTATATTATAACTAGTAAGTTATTGAGTTAAAAATAAGGTCTTAGTTTTTTTATTATTATATAATATACTAATATATATATCGTAATATTTAGTATAATAATCGTATTATTAGTGGCTATAACTTTAGTATAATACTTTTAGCTATTATACTAAGCTAATATTAGAATTTTTATATAATAAGCTTATATAATAATATAGCCCTTATTATTAAGGATATTAAATTTTTAGTCCTATAGTTTATACTAACTAATATATTCATAATTAAATTATTAATAACTAATACTTTATACTAAAGTATAGCAAAGTTATCTCTATATAATAATATCTATATTTCTAAAATATATATTTATAATAATATACTAATCGGTACGGTACTATATATTATTAAGACCTTTAATAATAATTAAGAATGCTCTAGTAGAGTATTAAATATAAGTAATACTTTTAAAAAATATCTTATCGATTAGTATAATAAAGTATTTAGTATTACTATAAATATTTATCTAAATATAGTATTATTATAGGTCTAATATAATTTAAAATTTTAAATATAACTAAGATTTAAAACTAAATCCTATACTTATTTATATTACGGGTTAACTAATAAAATAATAATAATTAGAGCCGTTTTTATAATATTTAATACTAATATAATTAGTTATACTTATATTAAGGCTTTAATAAATATTATAAATATAATTACTATAATATTCGTACTTATTTACTTATTACTATATTATTTATAAATATACTTATATAGCTAGTTATTATTATTAAATATTTTTAAATATATCTTATATTATTTAATTATTAATTAATAAAGGTTTTAAAAGCGGCTAATTATAATAAAATTAGTTACGTAAGATATATTAGATATAAAAGTAGGTCTCTTCCTAGCTTAATCTACCCGGCTACGAATTTTTAAATATATTTTTATTATAGTTCTCGTATTTATTATTATTTACTACGGTTAGTACTTAGTAATAAGTAAATTAAGCTATCTCCTTTAGATTATTAATATCGTTATTAGTTTATATTTTATTTTAAATATTAATTAAATACGCTCTAATAGCTAGTATTTTATCCTTAAGTACTAAGAGGTATTTATTTTTAAGAATAGTTTATTAATATCCGCTACGATATAAATTACTATAGCTACCTCTTTAGCCCCTAAAGTAGTAAGTAATTAGATATTAAATTAGTTAGAGGTTAGGCTATAGCTAATTAAGTTTAAAAAGTACTCTAGTATTTATTACGGGTTATGCCTCAGTAGTAGTTTATAAATTAGATATAGGGTTTATATTTATTAAGGGATACTAATATTCGCTATATTAGTATATTAAGTTATTTTATCCTAATATATAATTTTAGTAACTAAATTAGTTATAAAATTTTATTAGTATTTTATTTAATTAAAAAGTCCTCTATAATATATACTTTACTATAAGCGTTTTAATAATAAATTTTTATATTTTAATAAATTAGAAATCTTTTAAAAATATATAATTATTAAGAAGTAAAATAAGACTCTAAATAGTACTATTAAATAATTTATAAGTAGTACGAAGCTAAGTTTAAAAATCTTATATATTATAAGCCTTAGTATTTTATATTATAAATTAGATATAAGTTAGTATATTTTTACTAAGATATATATTTAAAAAATAAAAGATATATATTTCTAATAGCGTATTATTTTACTATAATATAGTTTAAAGCGCTTAAGTAGCTTATTAATAATAGTACTTACAGGTATAGTTCATAATAAGTTATAATTAATAATAATTAAAATTTAAAAATATTATATTAATACGGGTCCTTATAAATACTAAGTCTAAACTTTTTAATAATATTTTTATTTTAAGTTATAGTTAAATTAATAAGTTAATTAGTAAATACGTAGATATTAGTATAAATAGTTAGCTTACTATTACTAACTATACTTAGATTAGTAATATTTTTAGTTTTTAAATTAAAAATATTTATATCCGTAGCTCTCGGAAATAGCTCTTATAACTATAATTAATATTATTATTATTATCTAGTTTAATTTTACTTTATAAATACTACTATTAATAATTAAAATATATTTATTACGGCTAGCTAGTTATAATAAGTATATTAATAAAAGTTAAGGCTATAATAATTAAATAAATAATATCGTAGTTATAGATAGCTTTCCTAAAACTATATTTATAAATTATAAAATAAATAAAGTTTTAGTAATTAATTATAGTCTTATTAAAGGGGTTCTTAATAAAAATAGCTAAAAGCGATTAAAAATCTAATATTAAATTAATTACTAAAAAGCTATAGGAGTTTATCCTTAAACCTAGCTCGAGTTTATACTATATATAAATCTTATTTTTAAATATATTTTTATAATATTATTATTTATAATTATTTAACCGTTTACTAAACGGTCGTTTATCCTACTTATATATAATTATTTATCTTATTTTTTTATAAGCGTCCGTTTTTATTTTATTATATAATCGTAGTTATGTAACTTATTTATAGTTTTTATTTCGAGAGGAGTTACCCTAAGTTTATATTCTTATATATATAGTATAATAATTATTATAAGTCCTATAGAGCAAGCCCTGGCTTTATTATATATATTAGGTTATAATATTAGCTCCTCTTTTTAAAATTTAGTTTTCTAAGCTTATAAATAAGTTGCTCGTTTTAAGTTAGGGAATCGTTAAGTCTATTTTTATTAAAAATATACTAATATAATATTAAATTAAATTAAAAATCAAAATTTTAAATATACTTCTTATTATTAATTACTACGTATTATTCATTTTTAATAAAAGTATAGAAATAATACTTTATTTAAATTATTATTTGCGTAGTGTTTAGTATTTAATTCTTCTTAATTCCGAAATTTATAATATATATTATTAACTAGGTATATTATACAATACTTTTATTAATACTATTTATATTTATAAGTATTTATTATCTTTATATTTATTATTTAGTTAATAGCGTAGTTAATTATTTAGTAATAGAGTTTAATTAATTAGATCGTAAAGAGAAGTAGAGGAGTTACGTTTTAAAAGGGTTATAAAGTTATAAAAAAATGATACTTATTAAAAATTTAAGTAAAATTAAATAAATTATTATTTAAATTAAAGCGTCTCCGTACTTAAAATAAATAGTTTTTAAAAAGAGCTATATTATATTAAATAAGTTTTTAAAGATACTAAAGAGGTTTTATTAATAGCCCATGAAGTATAAATTAATAGTACTTTTAAAATTATTAACTAAGATATTATAATAATTAAAAGTTCTAAGTTTAATTTTAATTTTAATACTTTTCAAAAGTTATTAAAAGTTCTAGAGGTTCGTAATAAGTTCTTATATATTTTCCTTATATCTATAGTTTTTATTTAATTAGAAATTTTTATATTTTATTTTTAATTCTATAATTAATAATTTTTTAATTTTATACTCTAGTTCATTAAGTTTTATAATAATATAATTTTTTATATAAACCTTTAAATACTAGTTTAAAAATAAAATATAAAAACTAAATAATATTTTATTATATCTAGAAGTCTTAATTTATAATTAACATTTAAGACTTTTAAATAATTTTAAAAGTTTAAGTTTTTATAATTTAATTTATTACTTAATCGTTTTATTTTAATATTATAATAAAGGAAGTAAGTACTATCTCCTTTTTAAAATTAATTTTCTAATCTTTAATCTATTTATATTTTTTTATATATTAATATATAAACTCAAGATTTAAAATATTTTTTTAAATTTTTTAAGTTTTACTATACTAATTACTATTCTAATAGCTTATAGTCCTTATTATACTTCTCTATATACTATTAGCTAGTATTCGTAATTTAAGTAAAACGGGGATTTTTATACTTTTACTAACTATATTATTATATACGAATTAAACTATTAGTAATAATATTATTTAATTATTTTAATCGTAGTTTATATAATAATAAAAGTATATTTTAAGAATTTAGTTAATTTTTTATTTAATTATTAGTTTGCGGGTAGAAAAAGTTAATAATTTATAATTTATACTAAGTTACGAGATTAAGGATTTTTAAACTTTAAAATAAATAAAAGCTTTTATTAAAAATAATTTCTTTTAGTTTTCTATAGTTAATAATAATAATTTTAAAAAGATATATACTAACTCTTTTGCGCTACTTGCGCTACTAGCTTTTTATAAAATATAAAATAAGCGAACTTAGTAAGTCAATTAATTATAACTAAAATATTATTATATTATATATTTATAAATAGTTTTTAAATTTTAATAGTTTAATAATAAAATCTTATAAAATCAATTATTATACTTTTATAAGTAGTTATAATAGTTATAGTTCGCTATAAAGTTTATACAGGCTATTCTTACTTTTTTATAAATCGCACAATCCTTAATTAC
Source organism: Colletotrichum scovillei (assembly GCF_011075155.1). NCBI lineage: Eukaryota > Fungi > Ascomycota > Sordariomycetes > Glomerellales > Glomerellaceae > Colletotrichum > Colletotrichum scovillei. The sequence continues at coordinate 365,784 of NW_023336261.1, forward strand.
TTCCATAATTTTTATATATATAATAGATTTATTATAGTACTAGCAAATCCGTTTTTACGTTTTAGTAACTCTTTAATAACCGTATATAAGTATATTATAAATTTTTATAATAAGCTTAGAAGTTATTTTTCTAATTAGGCTAGTACTAATTTTTCTAGTTATTATAAAAACTTCGTAATTAGTATAAGGCTACTATCCTTTTTTATTTAAGGATAATTTATATTTTTTAAGAACTATAACTTCGTAGTTAAGTTTTTACTAAGAGCGTCCGCTCTATTATTTTCTAAACTTTTCTAATAAATAATTCGGAAATTATATTTAAATAAGAACTCGCTCTATCTAACTTATTATTTATTTAAATTCTTATTTATTATAAAGTTTATAAGATTTTTATAATTTATATAAATTATAATTTTATATTTAGTTTTAAATAATTATAATTTCTATTCTTAAAATACTTTAATAATAGTTATTAATTTTTATTATAAATTTATTAATTTAGTTCTATAGAATACTTTAAAATAAAAATAATATAAATAAAGCTTTCTTTATTCGTTTCTCTATCCTAAAACTACTTATAATAAAGTCCGAGGTATTAGTTTTAATTTTAAAGGGTTTCTAGGGTCTAGAATTATAATAACTAATTTGGAAATAACTATATTTTTAATTTTAGTAAATACTTCTTTGTACTTAAGATCTTAAATAAATAGGGTATTTTTTATATTAAGTTATTAAGGGTTTAATAATATTAGTATAGTCCTTAAGGAATTATTAATAGAAATTAATAAATTTTAAAAATCCTTATACGTCCTTAATATTTTATAATATAGGCTAGTCCCTAACTACTTTTATTTTTAATATTTATATATAGATTTACCTTAGTATAATAGTATATTTAAGGAAGTTTACTTTTTATATATAGAACTTATATTTAGAAAGTTCGGTATATAGTTTAGTATCCTAGAGTTTTTAAAATACTATATAAATATACTTTTTATATATTTTAAAGTTGGAAGAGAAGATAAGAATATTATTAATATAAATAATAATAAAGATATTAACGAACTCTTAGAATATATAGTTAATTATCGTTTAAAAAGTTATTAGAGTATTAATAAGTCCGAAAATATAACAAGATACTCAAAAGTCTTTTATAAATTTAGAATACTATTTTTTATTCGTTTCTTTTTAATTTAAATCTAATTAAATACTTTTTAAAATTTATTATAATAAATTAGTTAACTCTATAAAATAAATCTCTAAGCTTAGTAATAAAGGGTAAAGGATAATAATTTTTTTATAATTTCGTTAAGTTTTTTATAATTAATAATAAATCTCGATTTTTTTTTAATATAAAAATAAAAAGAATTTTATAAGAGATTTGAAAGTTAAATATATCCTTTTTAAGTTTTTTGTTAATATACTTATTAAAATAATCTTTTTTTTAATTTATAAAGTATATTAAATAAAACCAGGTTGTATTCTTTTTTTAAATTTAATTTTTATATCCTAGTTACTATATTCTAATAATCCTATTTCTTTAGGTTCTATAAATAGTTTTATATATATCTAATACTCCTCGGTATAATCTAAAGTTATTATAATCCTCGATTATCGGTACTAGCTATAAATATTTTATTATTTTTATTATCCTAATAAAAGCTATATATTATATTTATTCTTATTCTTTAAGTATTATTTAAAATCCGTTTAAACTTTTTTTTAAGTCGTTTAGTAACTAGATTTTTTATAGGACCTAGCTAATAGTCTAATCTATTCGTAAGTTATACTTTTATAATTATAAGATTCTTAGGATAACGTCAATATTTCTAATTTCTATAATATTATATTAAAATTATTTTTACTAATTATTAATATATATCGAGAGGTATACGGTTTCTTAATTAATATATTTATTATTATAATTAACTTTTTTCTTTTACTATTTATAGTTTATATAGGTTGTCTTTTTACTTATAATAGGTTAAGTTTATTTATTATTCTTAATAATATAAAACTTCTTTATGCGCTACTATTAATTATAATGCAGTTTATATTTATATATTTCGAATTTAATTTATAAGTATACGTTATTACGCTATTTAGTTATATATAAGAACTTATTTTTAATTTTCGCTTTTTATCGTTCTTTTATAATTATTTTTAATTTTTAAAAATCTATTTTTTAATCATATTTTTATTTAATTTATTTTTCTTATTCTCTTTAAGTTCGGGATTTAGGAACGTAATAAATCTAATAATAGTTATATTTATATTTATCCTATTTTATATATTTATTATTTTAGTATTATATAAAGAAATATAGGTCTGGTCCGAATATTATTTTATTAAGTCTATTAAAATATATAAGTTATTTAGTTTAGTAGCTAATTGTTAATATAAATATTTTTAATAAGTCGGTTGTTACGTTTTTAGGAGTAGAAGCGACTATCTTTTTAAATAAGAGATACTAAAAATACTTATTATTAAAGTATTTTACTTAAAATAATTTTTATAAAATGCGTCCTTAATATTAAATAAAGAGCTATTTCCTTAACTAGTAGTATTATAAGTACTTTTTAAATTAATTAGTTTTATAAAACTATACTATTTAATTATTTTCGTATAGGTTAATATTTTTATACTATAGTTTTTAAGTTCTTTATTAGAGCTAGTATTATTTATATTAAAATAAAATCTATAATTAATCTCTATTTAAGTACGTTATTAAGTAACGTTACGAAGTTTATTTAAGTCGTAGGGTAATTTTTATTAAAAATATAATTATTAAATCCGATTTTAAGTTCGTTTTTTTAAATTAAAAGTTTATCCTTCTATTTTTAATTTCGAAATTAAAATTGGGCTTTTTAATTATTTTAATTTTGTTTTATATTTTAGGTCCTTAAGTTATTTTTTAACTTTACGAATAAATTTTTATTTTTATTGTTTCGTTATATTATATAAATAAATTTAGTTAGGATATTATCTAATTAGGGCCCTTTTTTTAAGGGGTTATTTTTATTATCTCGTTTTACTATATAAATAAAGTTACTTATAATTTTTTTATATTAAGTCCTTTTTTAAATTTAAAAGTTATTCTCTTATACTTACTTAGAACCTCTATATAATCCGTTTTTTAAAGAAATAAAGGGTATTTTTATAATAGGTCCGTCCTAGCTTTTTTTATATTCTCATAAATTTATAAAAGTATAATAATATACTTAGTATTATTTTTTTAAGAGTATAGGGTTTATAAGTAGGTATTTTTTTTTTAATTATTATTACTAAAGTTTTAACGTATAGGTAGTATTATATCCTAATTATCCCTTATTTTTAGGTTTTTAGATAGTATCTTATTTATTCTTTATTATTTTAGTAAATAAGATAATTATTATTATAGTATACTATTTATAAGAGTTATACGTAAAGCACTTTTTATTAATAATATTAGCTCGTTTTTTAAAATAAGCTAGTACTAAATATATTTAAGTTATTAATAATCTCTAGCTATATATCCTAGTTTATTATAATTATAATACTTAAAATCCTTTTTAGAATAGTTATCTTTTTCTTAGCAATACTAAGGTTTATAGTATTATATTATCTATAAGAAGTACTTTATTAGTTACTATTCTAATTATTACGGTCGCTAGTTCGCCTAAAAACTACGTTAGGATTACTATTAATATTTTTATCTAATATTAAATTATTCTTTTCTTTTTTTTATATTTATAAAGTTAGTTATTAATTTTAATAACGAGTTCTTTATACTAAAAAGTCTTTTAGTTTATCGAGCTTAACTAGCTCGTCCTTAATTTCGTCCTTTAGTCCTTAATAAAATATAAATATTTTAATATTATTAATAAGGTCTAGTTAAGTACTAAGGTATTTAAATTTAGCAAAGTATTTTTACTAATTTAGTTTATTATAACTACGCTAAATTATATTTAGCTTATCGTTTTTATTAAGGTCTTAAAATAAGGACCTAAAAACTTTTTAAATTTATAAAAACTAAAATATATATCGCATACTTTAATAAAATACTTATCAAAAGTTTCTTTACTAAAATATTTTTCTTAAATTAGTTTAAATTATTTAAGGCTCGTTTTTAAAAAAGCTAGTAGTATATATAACTTTCTTAGTTCTATTAATAAAATTTTTATAATAAAAGTTCTAATAGTTCTTAACTTAAATTAGAAATCTTTTAGAGTTCTTGAATACTATTATAAATAATAAGTATATTAAGCTTAAGCTTTTATTATTTTTATAAAGAAGCGTAATAATAATATTAGTAACTCCTAGAGTATATTAACTTATTTAGTTAAATATTTAGCTTTTTAGTTTTAATTTCTAAGTAGCCTATAACTTTATTAAATATAACTTATATCTAAGTAATATTTTATTCTTTTAAAACATCTCTATATAGTAATATAAATCTCTAAAATAAAGTTAATTTTTTTATTTAAGTCTTCGGTATTCTTTATTTCTTTATTTAAAATTCTAAAAGGATAGGTCCTTTTTTAAAACTAATTAAAAAGTAAATAAAATTATTTTAAAAATATCGTTTTTACTATTTAGTTAGTTTTTATAAAATAAACTTATTAAATAGGAGTAATTAAAATATTATAACTAGCTAATTATAATAAATATATTAATAAAAATTAAAGTTACAATAACTAAATAAATAGTATCGTAATTATAAATAGCTTTTTAAAACTATATTTATAAATTATAAAATAAGTAAGGCTTTAGTAATTAATTATAATCTTTAGTAATTAATTATAATCTTATTAAAAGGGGTTTTTAATAAAAATAGTTAAAAGCGATTAAAAGATTTAATACTAAGTTAATTACTAAAAAGCTATAGGAGTCTATTCTTAAGCTTAGCTCGAGTTTATATTATATATAAGTTTCGTCTTTAAATATATTCTTTATAATACTATTATTTATAATTATCTAACTATTTACTAAACAATTATCCGTTTTACTTATATATAATCGTTCGTTTTATTTTTTTATAAGCGTCCGTTTTTTATTTTATTATACGATCGTAATTACGTAACTTATTTATAATTCTTTTATCCTAAGAGGAGTTACCCTAAGTTCGTATTCTTATATATATAGTATAGTAGCTGCTATAGGTCCTGTGGGGCAGGCCCTGGCCTTATTATACGTATTAGGTCGTAATAATATTAATATTAATTTATTTTCGTTAATTATTTATTATTATTACTATTATTACTATAGTAGTTTTAGGTATAAGTACTTAGGGGCGGGCCTTTTTTTTAGTACTATTATTTAATATATTAGTATAGGATCTAAGTAATAATCCGCACGTAATATTTTTAAGTAAATAGAGGTATTATCCTTTTATAGATCTAGGAATAGTGATATAATAATTATTTTATTAATAGCTTTTAGTATAGGGTAATCTCTTAGTATTAGGGATAAGTATTAAATATAAGCTATTTAATCCCTTTATTAGTTCTCTTAGGGTAGAGGTTAAAAGGGATATATATTAAATTTTTAATACGGATAGGGTTTAAAATATTCTCTAATTTTTATAATTATAATAATATATTATTACTTAGTAATTCTAATTTTTAATAAAACTAATAAGTCCTTAGTATAATATAGTTTACTTAATAGGATATTTTATATCGAAATAGGTAGGTACTTAGGTTAAAAGGATATTTTTTATAAATTAGCTATTATTTTTAATTTACCTTTATTAAGAGCTATACGAATAGATACTTAGTTATAGCGAATTGTAATAATTATTTATTATTTATATTTATATAAATTATTTTTATTATTAACTATAACTAGCGCCGCACGGTATAGAGTAGGTATAAATATATTTAGTAAGAAGATATATTTAATAAGTTTGATATAAACTTAATAAATAATATATAAAGTAAATAGTAAGTAAGTATATATATATAATAAAGTAAATAATATTTAGGGTAATACGTATTAATAAATATATTTATTAAGGTATAAAGTAGAGTAAACTTAAGGAATTTAAATTATAAAATATAGAAATTTTTATATATAGGATCCGTACGTTTTAGCTAGATCTTAATTAATTAATTTAGTAATTTAATATAGAATTAGATAGAACTAAATACTTAAAGGAGGTAGTTAATACTTAAGGATATTAAATTAAGCTAAATAAATAAATCGTATAATTATATTAATATAGTAAGCTATTAATATAGCTCGTAATTAATATAGTAGCGAGTTTAAAAAAAAAAAAAGAAAAGAATAGAGTATATAAATAGTATTTAATTTTAAGGTTTTAGATAAACTAGTTATAGTACTAGTTATGAGCCCTAGTTATTTTATATTACGTAGGGGCTATATATATAGTATAAACTAAGCTTATATTCTCTATATTTCTGTAGCTTACGTGGCTATAATATATATATAATATGATGTGGCATAGCCATATCTATGTGGCTGTGCCTTAGCCTGTGGCTGTGGCTGTGGCTTGTAGCCAGCCTCAGCTAACACCAGCTTTCTTCCGCGCAAGCTTCGCCATGGCTTGGGAGGTGGCACAAGCCTGGAATACTTGATTTTAGCTTTCTTGAACTTGGGCCAAGCAGCAGTAGTTCCACACCTGTGGAACCCGCCGAGCCGCCGGTGTAGTGGACTGAGGACGGGAATTATGTTATGAAAATTCAAATGCAGAAAACTTACCGTCATCGAAGAATCCATTCACCTCAGCCCTACAGAACATAGTCGCGCGCAAATTGTTGACGTCAATTTTGTATTCAGATGACCCGGACGCAACGGCAGAATGCTAAGGAATGTTTCCCTTGGCCTATGTAGTTAGTTACTCGACATTACAACGCGTCACCATAGAAGGGGTCTTGGGGGGATGGCCCTCACCCTTAAGTAATGTGTGAGCCACTGCGCTACACCTGTGAATTACCTGCAACTTTCTTACTTCACCGATACCCTCAAGTTGCCCATTGAGTAATCACAAATAGCCTAAGCTCAACACCCTTGTCACCATTACTCTACATACTGCAAGCCCCTTGGGTGAAACACATTCAAGATGTCAAAGAAGTACCCTGCCCCCGACGCGCCAGTCGTCCGGATAATTGTGTTGGAGACGGACAACCCCCATCCTGACACCCATGCAGCAAAGGGAAGCTTTGGAGAAATTCTGCATACACACTTCCAGCATGCCGGCGCTGAACACGACCCACCGCTGGGAGTCGATACAGATCAGAAGTTCGTGGTAGAGGAAAAGGGAGGTACAGTCCCATCATTTGAAGATTTCGACAGCTATCAAGGTGTCTTGATCACCGGAAGCATGTATGATGCACACGGAGATAATCCCTGGATTCTCAAACTCCTCGGAGTTTTACAAGGTTCGTCACCACTCAAGCCACTAATACCCTTTACAGACACCCGCAACCAGCAGTACTGACTCCGGACAACAGAACTTTGGGAGCGCCGGCCGGATCTCCACTTGAGCGGCGTGTGCTTCGGCCACCAGCTTCTCAACCGGATGCTCGGCGCCGAAGTCGCACCAGCGCCCTCGGAAGACTGGGAGTTAGGCCACTGCCGCATCGATCTTTCGTCGGTGGGTAAGCAACTATTTAAGACAGAAGACGATCATGTGCACCTTCACCAAATGCACCAAGACCAAGTCGTCGCGCCACCTACCACCGAGAGCTCCAAGGGCCTATTGAAGCCGAGTGACAAGGTGGATGTGTGGGGTCACAGTGAACACACCAAGGTGCAGGGCGTCTACATCAAGGGCCGGCTCTTCACATCACAGGCGCATTTGGCGTTTGATGAGGATATGGTAAAAAGGCAGATCCAGATGAGGATTGACAGTGGTGGTATTCAAGATATGGAACATGCGGACCAGGCGGCGGAGACTGCGCATTGGGAACATGATGGTGACTTGGTCGCAGCGGCTATTCTCAGGTTCTTCCATGGAGACGATGATGAGATAGAGTGATGGGTGGTTGGAAATGGTGTTGTAGTAACGGCTGCCCAGTTGTGCAGAAACTTACTTGTCAATCCTGAAGCTAGCCCAGCTGACATGTCTGGGCAAAGACCTAGTCCGCACAACAATGTGTGTGGCCACATTCGGAAGACGGGTAAAGATATCCGATGGTGTTTTATTAACTTGATGACATGGTTCGTTACGAAGAGAAACAACATGTTGCTTTGTCGCCTCTCCTCTCTCTTGGTATTAACTCGCGTGAATTCTTGGCGTGGTTGGCTGGAGGGAGGCACCCCTCGCTGGCCTTCCTTTTGGGTCTACTAGAAGGCGATCCTACCGGTAGTCTTGAGACTTATGTGGTGATTATGCTCGTGAGGACGAATCACTCACGTACTTAATCCCATAGGCACTTCATGCAGCGTTCCATTCATGCTACCTTGAACTCCGTCCTCCACTACCAGTATTGTCAGCGGCAACATCCATCGCGTATCACTGCATCAGTCAGCTTTGAGCGCGGGATTCGTATGATCATTGCAGGGTGCTAAATATAGCTCATTATTGAATGGCTGCAGAAAGAAGTCCCCGGGGAAGTGGTTTTTATCAGTCACATAAGAAGCAGGACTTCCTCTTTCAATCTCCCATGACGAGTCCTGCATTCAAGGTCCGCCTTCTGCAAGATACTTCTGCTAATCTCATCGCCTTGAAAGATGTCTTCAGCCTCCGATTTTCCAGGAGTCGGGACGCATCTTGTGTACAGGAAGCCGCCGCCAACACCAGAGTTCCTCAACACGCCAACCAATCTTTATTCAGATGCAGAGAATTACAGAGATGAGTGCGAAGTTTTTGTTCGCAACATTCGCTCTGAGATGGATCAGTTCACTACCGCGAGTGATGGCTTGCAGTTCATGAGACATGAGGTTGATATCAAAGACTGGTCTGACGAGGATGAGGTTCGCGAGGTGATACTTCGAGACACTGAAGAGCTTCTCAAGAAACAGTAAATGACTTCTCCTTGCACGTTAATAAACTTTCGTGATTAGGCGAATAGCTAATAAAGTTTGAAAACAGTTTCAACGCCAAGAGGATATTCACTACTGTCTCAAGAATTCGACACTCTGATACAAGCGGAGTCAGGAAAGACACCACGCCAGTCTACTCTATCCACGGCGACTTGACTGTTCAAAGTGGCCTTGAACTTCTGGGAGATACTATTCCCAAGATGGACCCGCCGCCGAAATCTGTGCCTCCCAAGGGTCGAGTTCTCATGGTCAACGTATGGAGGCCTCTGAAGACGATCAAACGCGACCCAATTGCCTTTCTAGTGCCCAAAAGCATTAGATCTCAGGAACGACATGCACAGATCTTCTCACGACCTGAAGGAAAATTCAAGGTCTTTGGCAAAGACGCTCTAGACTTCTGGCTAGATACGGCTTCCTACAGCGAGGACCATGATTGGGTGTTTCTGGATCATCAGCAACCAGATGAGCCTGTCCTCTTTCTCCAATGGGACAGTGCATCATTGGAGAATTTTGAGTCGAGGATGGCTGTGTTTCATAGTTCTTTTGAGGATTCTAGATTCCTGAACGAGGCGGAACGAGCGAGCATCGAGCTCAAGTGTCTTGTTTTCGTGGACGAATGAATGAGTGGTGGCCATGAAGGCGGAAGATCACGCATCATGCATCATCTCGGTCTAGGCAGCCGAGTCAATTAACAAGGACTGATTGAATGTGTATACTAGCTAGTCTTGCTACTTCTAACGAAGCCCCTCTGATAGTTTGACAGAGACCACTGAGCATGGAAAAAGAACCATAGGAGCAAACAAATTGGGGGTTTTTTTGCATTCATTCTCCAGGCATCTTTACCACAATACTCAGCTGTGGTCTCACTGCTTATTACAGTTTACTTGAGCTAGTCTTAGCCTTACTCGGATCTGACCACAATCTTCCCTGTGTCTCGCCTCTATCTAAGGCATCAAGCCCGGCCGGAATCTCCGCAAAAGGAATCTCCGTCAACTCTGGCTCAATCGACTTGTTCGCCAACAGGTCGAAGACATCTCTCAAGTCCTGTTCACTCGCTCCAAACGATCCAATCAGACTAACACTACGACCAATCAAAGCATAACTAGGGATTGTGATCTCCGAACCTGCCAGTCCGACGACGACGACTTTGCCCCCTTCGCTCACCCTTTCAATGGCCTGCTTCGTCGTTGCCCCTGTGCCGGCGAAATCAACGATGGCATCGAACTCAACATCCTGAGCATCTTCCAGGCTCCTGAAACACCCACTAGCACCCAGTCTCTTTGCCTCTTTGAACTTTGACTCGGATATGTCGATGCCGTACACCTTGGCCCCTTTGAGGATTCCAAAGCCGAGACCTGACATCCCAAGGCCACCGATACCAATCACGCCGATCGTCATACCAGGTTTCGCAGCGGCTTCGACTACCACAGCATGGTAGGATGTTGCCATCGCATCAGTCGCCACCGCAGCTTGAGAGAATGGGAGGCTATCCGGGATGCGGACTAATCTTGCCACAGGTGCCAGCACGAATTCTCCGTAACCACCGTCGAATCCAAGACCAATAGCCATTGTCCAGTCCCGAAGCTTGATCGGATATGAGAAAAGTCCCACGGTAACACGTTCGCCGGTTTGGAATTCTTTCACGTCGGGGCCGAGTGCTGTAATTATCCCAGAGACTTCGTGGCCGAGAGTAATGGGCCGCTGAACAACCCCATCGATGCCCTTCAATATGTGGCAGTCTGAATGGCACAAACCGGCTGCTTTGACTTGTAGCTGAACCCAGCCGGGGCCAGGCTGAGGAATTGGTAGATTTCGAAGTTGTAGGCCGCCACCTTTCTCCACGTATTGAAAGGCTTGCATTGTGAAAGACTTGTCGTCCAGGCTTTTTCAAGTTGGCGCTCCTGAAACCTGGGGATAGAAGTTCACGACGACTTTTGCCGAGACTTTATGCTTACAGGGCGGGGGATTCACCCCGCATTTTGAATCTTACCAGGCCGAATCCCGCCGGAGTGACCTTAATACTCTCCAGGGTGGCACGTGTGACAAATCATGCAACAACAGATGCGACGACAGCCAAATCTACGCTACGGTTGAGCCAACGGCTGTCGTCCTACAGCGAGGAGTCGATAGTGCTCCAGCGGAATCGGGTCCCGAAGTTGACACCGACAGCTCGGCCGGCGCGACTGTGGTTGCCAACGGCCTTTCGCGGCCATCCGGATGCCGCGACCGAGGCACAGGCATGTCGGACAATGCCCACTTGATTAAAGTGGTCCGGGGGATGCCCACTTACCTAGTTTAACGTCTTACGGTCTATGGTGATAACGTAAAGTCTGACTCTTGCCAGCGAGTAAGCATCCTGAACAGCATCATCATGCAGGGCCTAAAGGGTTCGAGGCGGTCTTCTCGGACACGCCATGGACACCGATCAGAGACATGAATAGGCGCAAACTTGTATGAACACAAAGAAAGTCGAGAATAGCTTCATGTTATCGTTGCGCACTGGCTTTGATATTAATCATTGCAGCAAAGCAAAACCTATCACCTCACACCATCAAAGTTGACGATCAGCAAAATTGCCTTTTGGTACGCTATCTTTCGAAGCGGAATCGGTCCCCATTTTTTCACCCCCATACCCGAAACCACCAGACCCATACAGCTTCGCGGTTGATATGATGCTGGGCTTTACCTACCGCGTCGCCGCATCTCAAGTTCGCCATCTGGTCCCAAACGTGCTAGAGCTCGAGGATGAGCCTCTCATGTCAACCACAGTGCTCGACTACGGAATGAGCCCTGTGGGGGCGTACAAGGAGTTTGTCCACCTAGTCGAGGTGACCTATAAGAATGAGAAGTTCATGGACAGTCTCATCTTGATTCTCGACAACGAGGCAGCCATATTCGCAGGACGTGAACAGTACGGCTTTCCCAAAGTCTTTGGCAAGGCCGGTATTCAGACGGCAAATGGTACTCGGCTGGTTTTGGCAAATGCGCAGAGGCCGGCAGGACGAAGTCTTTTCGAATGCGAATTCATCCCGGATCATCGCATTCCCAGTTTGCCTGCTGCGGATAAATGGGGGCTCAATCTTCGTAGTATTCCACAGCCGTGTGCGGGAACATCACAAGCGATCCAAGAGCTGATTCCTACGATCATGGACTGGAAATTTAGCGAAATCTGGGCTGGACATGGTCAGATTACATTTCCACGCCGCTCTGCATTTGATCCTTGGTGCGGTTTGGATATTCTACGATACGAAGGAAGCTTCCTTGCACGGGGTCTGACTGGCGAGCTTCGGTGTCTTGGTGAGAGCTTCAAAGTTTAGAAGTTCAAAGGATCAGGCTAGGGCCAAGTAATTGAGTTCTTGAAGTATATTTCGACTATTACGTGAAGGCCTCAGGTCGCACGAGACTTCTCCTTGGAGCATTAGTATCAGTCTTAGCATCTGAAGTTCACATCTCGCATATTCGCGCTCGCCCGTATTTGGTAGATCCTATCGTGATGAGAGTGGGCCCAACTGTGAAGGTCTACAACGTCTCCGAATAAATAGATCGAAACGAAAGAATCGTATGGAAGAGAAAGCCGATGTCGGTCGACAAAGCGATTGCTTCGAGCGAGATGCTACGATAGCTATGACCCATAACGGAGGAGTCGGTGACTAAGTGGGTTCGTGAATGATTGACTGTGTGATGGAGTTGAACTAGAATCTCGTCTTCCGATTACTCCAAAGACCTTCTCATTCATGACCAAAGTTTAATTTTTATGGTCGCTTCGTATGGCTACATGGAGGCAAGATTTTCTGTACCGTTCAGTCTCGACACTTGCGCAGTCATCGACCATGTCAGACCATGCAGAACTGTGGATATTATTCTTGAGTTCCATTAAGTCAGCCGGAGCGGGGGGTGAGATTAGGTGTGGTCCTTGCGGGCTGTCAGGCCCATCACGATCGGATACAACGCCAGAGAAATTGCGATCACATATGATCAAGGATCTCCGTCTTGTAAAGTTCCCAGCATGTATCGATAAGGGAACATCGTTTGAATTTCGGACCCAGAAAGTAACCAGGGCTCTGAAAAGTGGACGTAATCCGAGCCTCTAGGTATTGGTCGCATCTGCGGTTTAAGGTCCGCAGGGTTGATCCAACACACTTCGTGAACAACAACTTCCTTCGCGCAAGGATTACTTCCGGCCTCGCCACACTGGCGCATTTCTATACCGGGTGTGATGCTTCTTCAGTTTTCTTACCAAGCCACACAGCATTTGTCCCTCGACCAATGAAACTACCTGGTCTCGGACCACATTTCCGAATGGGTAAAAAGATGCAGAAGCGAACGAAGTGAAGAATCCTTCTTGTATCCATTAGCCGGCATGGGGTTACAGTCAGGAACATTATGGCGTTTGAAGAGCCGAGATTTCCAACAGCTCAAGAGGCACGCTTTGCGGGACATCCTCCTGCTGTAATGAGCGAGGGCAAGAGAGGCAACTAAATATACATTTGTGCCAACATGCAAATCATTGGCATGATAATCAGAAGAGACAGATCACCATGTATAAAATTGCTGTTTATGGAGAGCTAGAGTACATGACTGTAGTTACAGTGGTCTTCTTGATACCCCGCCCATCGGTCAAGCTGTCCCGCAGCTCGACCTTGTCCTCACTCGTATCACTGTCATCGCCCCCGGTCCCAGCCGCGACGGTCGTGGTTCCCACAGGTCGAGTGGCGTATGTCTCCAACTCGTAGTCGTTCCCTGTTCTATCCATGTGGTTCCTGGGAAACTTTTCGCCTCTCTCCTCGCCCGGCTTGACTGGCCATTGGGTGTTTGACAGAGTCTGCCAGTTACTACCGCTACGCAGCGTACCACGGCCGTAGTATGCTCCTGCTGTGGGCGCCTTAGATCCCTTCCCGTAGATGCTACCCAGGAAGTCCTTGAAGAGGGGTCGTAGAGTTGGCAAACTTCCAGCTATGATTCCGACATTAGCCTCGATGACGGTCCACATCTGAATATCTCGCGAGTCCCAGGTTGGATCGAAGGCCCTCCCATAACTTGTGACGATGTAGTAGACTTTAGCGCAAGCTGCTGCACATGCAAAGACCCCCAGACCGAGGACCATCATGAGAGAAATTCGAACCCTTCGCGGGACGTTGAGCCCCCAAAGCATGGGCGCCGGAATAGCGATTCCAAAGAGAAGGTCGGTGAGGATATTTATCGACGAATTTGCATAGGAGAGGCCCTTGATCGTATCAACATCCCAGCAGGCTGCCTTGACGTTGAAGTCCCAGAATGCACGTACATCAGTGCACTGGAAAATAATGGTCTATGACGAATACGTTTTGTTAGCAATAGAACCTTTGACCGTCCGCTGAAGGTACACGATCGTTACTAACGAAAACACAGGCAATCGTGTAAGCGGTCATGAAGATCATGACCCCAGTGATGAGGTTCTTGTAAAGCTTTTTGGAGGCGATTCGATGTAGTGACGACCCAACGGCAAGCTTGACTAAACAGATAGCAGCCAGGAAAAGGGGCTGAGAGACGAAGGCCATTTGCATCGCTATCGGGTAGTCTTTGACGAAGTCAATGTCCCCTACGTGGCGACCAACTCCGTGAATGACCTGCACGATCAGGACTCCTTGACCAGCAATTGCGATGACCATCGCGGATGTCATGAACCCGTCCTTTGAGATCATTGTCAGCATATCAGGGCTAATGCCTACTTTCTATAGGAAGAGATATCACGTAAGCCCAAAAATTGCAAACTTACATCGAATCCGAAGCTGTGAATCATGCCAAGGCGCACCCAAAGGCGAGCTGCCACGACAATCAATGCCACAGAAGTGACTGTTAGTGTTGCGGCCAACACCGTGGGTCCCTCATTCTCCTCCGGGTTCGAGACGAACTCCATTCTCTGATGAAAGATGATGAATTGAAATTTGGCATCAGATGACTGAGAAAGATGTAAAGATTCGGCTTGGTTTGGAGAGGAGAGCGTTGATAAAATCAGCCACTCTAGGCGCGCCGCGTCTTCCGTGCTCCGGCCACACACCATATAGTGATAGAAGGCACGAGTCTGTTCATCGAAATATCAAAAATAGGCTGACAGCAGGCTCTCAGTGCCTTCTTGGCATTCCGCCTCCAGCCTCAGACTGGAATCCAGACTCTGGCTCTTTGAAATGAAGCTGCAAGGGTTCACAAATCCTCATCGGCCCATCTCTTCGCAGCAGTTGCCTTTTCAGTCAGGTCTATGGCATCGACTGTTTCTGCGATAGAAAGTACGAATACAAAAAGTCCTTCGCCCGGGCTTTCACTCATGTCACTTCTGCATCGGAGCGTCTGCGCCGCACCCTTTTCTTCAGATGGTTGGTGGCTTTACAACTTGGCGAAATGTAGGAAAACGCTGTGAGCTGGGATTAATAACCGGGGTTTGAAATTCTGCAGGATGGTATGACGGTGCCCCTGGCTGTGAGTGGGTTGTTGGGACTAGAATATGCATAAAGTCAGAATCTTTTCGACTCCACGGCCCTTCTCCGCCTGTTGTGGGATCAGCGCAAGCCTTCAGTCTTCGTTGCTAGAGCCGAGGGATAAATCTGCACAGCATCGGGTTCAACGCTACATCAGGTAAAGAGTCTTACATGGGAATTTAAAACCAACACACCAACTGGCCCGGACCGTGGGCCGTTTCTGCAACCCCGGCTTCAACCTGCATGATGAAGTCGGGTAATCCGCCGTCTTTCCCGCTGTTCCGGCCTTGCAAGCCAAGATTCGCCAAACGGCCGACGGGTTTTCTCCCCTGTAGAGTGGTTAATTGCATTTTGGACCAACATGTTGCTCGCGACTGAGAGATATTTCGCAGAACTCTTATTTGGGAGGTGTTTACTTGGGCCGCGTTGGTGGCGATGCAAATTGGATCTTTTTACGCGACATGATCCACCATATGATCCCTGGATATCACGTACGGAGAGAGCACCAACAACGAAGTGGCAGGGCCTTGGTCGACTCCTTATCTTGTCACTGATGTTCAGTCTCTTCTGACCGGATGTAGGTCGGCGGAAGGGTTATATATCTGCCACACGGCTGGCGCTTCTCCTGCAGAAGTTCTCTCCCGCACTCAGAAAGTACTCAAGCTCTGTGACACTTGCTCTTGCGGCCTTGTTTCCTTGTCCCACACAGCCGACCTCATCATGCACATTCTCTCACTTGGCGTTTTCGCCCTTCAGGCGGCTTCCACTGTTCTCGGCAACCCACTCCCTCAGACCGATGACGGGGCCGCTGCTGCTGCCGAGAATGTCGATCAGCTCACGGCTCTCGCTCAGGCTGCATACCAGAAGTCGGAAGAGATGATCCAAAGTGGAGAGATCCAGAAGCGTGGAAGCTCCTGCTCTCTTGGAAACATCAAAATCCGCAAAGAATGGTAAGCTTTGTCCTGTTCAAGCTCGTCTTGTAATCTGAACTGCATTTGACATGAGTCTAGGGGTTCGTTGCAAAGACAAGAAAAGCTCGACTACATCAAAGCCGTGCAATGCCTTCAGTCAAAGCCTGCCCTGACCCCTTCCGACATTGTTCCTGGTGCTAAGAGTCGGTTCGATGACTTCGTTGCCACACACATTAACCAGACTTTCACCATCCACTACACCGGCACGTTTCTGTCCTGGCACAGACGTTTCACTTGGTTGTACGAGGAGGCGCTTAGAGAAGAATGTGGCTACAAGGGCACCCAGCCCGTAAGTTGCCTGTACAAACTCATGATAGCCATCGGCTAATCAGCATGACAGTATTGGGACTGGGCAAAGACCGCCGTAAATGGTGTCGATAGCTCTCCCATTTTTGATGGCACCGAGACATCAATGTCTGGCAATGGAGAGTTCATCCCTGACCAGGAAGACATCATCCTTACCAACCCTGACGGATCGGAAGCCGCTCGCCTTCCAACCGGAACTGGAGGTGGCTGCATTACATCCGGTCCTTTCAAGAATATGTCTGTGAACCTTGGCCCTTTGGCTCTCTCTCTTCCGGGCGGAGGCAGTGAAACAAACCCAGACGGATTCTTTGCCTATAAGTCAAACCCCCCACTTCCTGGCACCCCCCTGTTTCTGGCACCCACAAAAACGATGGGATCACAACCCAACCTCCTCATTACTATTAACTATTGATCCTCAACCACACCCACTACAATACAACTGCCAGCCTCACTAGGGCATTCAGAGTCGCTGGATTCAGCCGTAATAACCTCCTTTTCACCCGCTTCGATTTGAGCCCGATGGATATCCCTGATGTTCGCAAACTTCGTGTTGGGATCGATCTGAACAGTCCTCTTCCTAACTGCAGCGTTGGTAACTTGAGCCCTCAGGTGAGCCAGCTGCTGCTGGGCAGCTGCCAGTTGCCAGGCCTGCTCTGTGAAGCCTTTTTCACCTTCCTGAACAGCAGCCGTTGAGTGCTGGTATCATTGTCGAGTTGGGTGTAAGTGCAGTTGACCGCTGAGCTCTGCCAGCTTCCTGGGTGTCGACCAGACCACTGCAGAGGAAGCAGAATCCATGGCTCAACAGGGGTAGTTTGTTGACCATTATGGCATCGCTTTTTGCCCCGACTGGTTGGTTTGGGTGTGGTGGGCTTAGCAGAAGGCTCAGGTAATACCATAGGGTTCATCAGGGCTTAACCATCGCTACAGGGTGTAGACCAGTCCACTTCCAACCACTTCTGATGTTCGAGACTGATAGACCAGCAAGTCGAGCCTTCTGGTAACAGTCCAGGAAGTTCCTTTACCTATAATGGTAGAGTCGTTCCATTGAGACAAGTAACCGAGCTCCTTCCGATAGGCTGACTTAACAGGGCTGAAGACAGACTGGTCAAGTGGCTGGAGGACATGAGAGGAGTGGTAAGAACAGTAAATGGATATTGTTAATATAGCAATTCCACATGAAGTCTGTCGTCGTATGACTCCCATGCCCATCCACAATCAACAGTCGAGCCTCGCCCTCAGCCTCGGGCATAGTCTGTGGGATAAACACCTTCTCTAACCATTCAATGGCAGTTAAGTCTGTAGTCCAGCCATTATCTGTTGCTGTAAACTCCCACCCATCGTATGGAACCAGATGTAATGGAAACCACTGTTGTTGGACCGTCTTCCTTGAAAATGATAAGAGGACGAAGTGCCCTACCCAAGGCTGAGATACACTCAATGATAGAGACCCATGCCCTCGACCCAGGTTGTTTCTTGCGAACAGACGTCGTCTCAGCCATGCCCAGCACTAACCCATTAGCTCCTGACCCTCGAGGATGCCAGTCTCATCCATATTATATCTGTTGGCTGGTTTGATGTCCTTGATCTCAGGGATAGCAAGGAACTTAAACCAGTTCCTAATGACCTCAGTAGATGCCCCATTAACGCGTCTAGAATCGATGGAACGACTTCTCTGAACCTTAATGATAGGGTTCCTTCTCACGAAGGCATAGATCCAGCCTTTTCCTAATGGTTTGGTATCCAGCAGCAGCCAGAACTCGCTCTGCGAATTCCTTCACCTGTTGGTGCGTTGGTGCGAGGCCCAGCGAAGCCTGAATGCGAACCCATTGTGCCAGCTTACTCTCCTGGTCAGGAGACAGCCTCTGCCAGTCAGCAAAAGCCACTTTCCTAGTCTGACCACCTTGGAGACGTAGTTGGAGGGTTGATCGTGGTATCCCATACTCCAATGAGGCTCTCGTTTGAGATGTCCTCGAGAGCCTGACGAAGCTGATCTTCGGTATATTGAGGCATTAGATATAGAAGAAGGTATGTGCAAAAAATGAGCCCATTTGGACTCGAATTGAAAATGTTGTGATAAAAGGAGGTTGGGGGTGGGCATTGCGTTGTGGTGGATTTTCGCGTTTTTGTGGGTGCCAGAAACAGGGGGGTGCCGGGAAGTGGGGGGTTTGACTTAACCCCCGCTGCCTGAAGCGCGACTTGACTACGGCTATCAACCGAAGGTACTCGAACGCTTCCGCAATCCTGCACAACATCCTGGTTCCTCAGAACGTAGGCAAGTTCCAAGTTGAGATGCAGGGAGATCCCGAGTCGGGTACCATGGGCATGGGCATCCACGGAGGTGGTCATTTCGTGAGTGGCTCCGTTCCTTCTGTATTATTCGCGTCACAACACGAAGCTAATGTTCATCAGACTCTTGGAGGTGACCCTGGAAGAGACTTTTTCGTATCGCCCGGTGATCCCGCTTTCTACCTGCATCATGCGCAGATTGATCGCGTCTGGTGGATGTGGCAGATGCTGTCACCCAACGCTCGTCAGTTCGCCGATGATGCCGTCATGGGAACTAACACATTTTTGAACTCGCCTCCAAGTGCCAACACAACTCTTGACGAAGTTCTCGAGTATGGATACGCTGCCGGTCCTCCTATCAAGATTCGTGACACGATGAGCACTCTTGCTGGCCCTTACTGCTACATCTACTTGTGAAGAACTCTGCTTTACTCTGCCTACTACTTCCATGTAAGGCAAGACACTCTGCAAATAGGAATGGAAAGTCAACAACTAGATAGTTGTTACCTCATAGATCTGTATTTAAAGTAGTTTTTAATATAAAAAGACACAAAGAAACCCATAGATAGACCAAGGGCTTTCAATTGGCTCGCAAGGCTAGCATCAGTCGTGAAGCAATTTCCCATTGCTTGAGCGATAGTATGAGGCCATATAGATGTGATTTTACAGTGCCTCGCTGTCTCTGTGCTTGCGATGTATGACTTCGCTATGTCTCAACATCCGGTAAAAGAAATGAGCCAACTCTATCTCGAGTTAGTATTGCCCTTTCTAGAACTTGATATAGATCAAACATTGCCATACGTACCCGATTAATGCATAACATGCACACATGAGTGTTCCTTTGATACCCGGCATCTTCAGATTGCTCCGCCCATCGCTCAGCAGAAGTCGTGTGGAAAGTGCGGCTGCGCCCAAGAGGGCAGCCGCTTCAAACAAGCTGAAATCAAAAGCTGCATCTCGGTGCATGATCCAGCCTGCTAAGATAGTTATGGGCGCTGCGCAAAGCGCAATCTGTATGGCTGACCCAGCTGCAACCGCGATGGCGAGATCTAGTTTCTGTTTCGACGCCATCGTCACGACAGTGACATACTCTGCCACGTTACCAATGACCGGCAGAATTATCAAGCCGATAAAAGACTCTGACAGATGGCCTTGATGAGTTATGTCATCAATCGTTCCGACGAGGAACTCGGTACACATCGACATCAAGGCCGAGCTTATGATTAAGGTGATGACGGAAATCGCTTTTTGTCCCAAGGATCTCCGGGAGCTCTTTTCTCGATCTCGAAGAGTTACGACTTTCATACGGCTGGTCTGGAAGATGCGCAACCTATCTGAGCAAGACCTTCGATGAGCGCCGGTACTATCAAAGCGGGTAGGATCCGCAGTCGAAGAACAAAGCGACTGACGGCTCAACGACTCTAGGCTATCACAAGAGCTCTCGCGGCTGTCTCTTTGTTCGATCTTGTTTTCTTCTCTTCCGCGCTCTTCTTCGCTTTCCTCGCGTAAAGATGCGGAACGTGGGGAATAATCAATATTTTCGAGCTCGACGGAGGTATCAGTAGCACAGTGGCCTTCGTTGGTGCCATTGGATGTACCCGAACGACGACTGGTCTGAGGTGGTGATGGAGAGTCAGGTGATACTATCGCTCGGCCATCTTCTAGGTCCGCCACATCTGGGTGTCGAATCACAGAGATGTGTTGCTCTCTGAGTTCATGTATGAAATAGAACATGTAGATAAATAGAACCACAAAGGATGAAGCTCTGCTCATTGTCAACATGGCTTCATTCGCGCCATCGCGCGCTTGAAACGTATGGCTGAAGGCGGCCTGGTGTTTATGAGTATGGTTCTCAATAAGATGGAAGGTAGCTGTCGCTCACTCACCGGTATCAGAAGAACAAAGACGGAAACAAATAGGAGGCAGCTCAGGAGTTGAGTCTCTGGAGTATCCAAGATCGGCTCATGTCCCGCTACTCCACAGACACATAGGGCGGTGCCAAGAATTGGCAGTAAGTTGACAAGCATTGAGCCAAGGATTGACGCTTGAACGACTTGGATCTGATTGTGTTTAAGGGCGATGCTACGGACATCAGTACAATTGAACGACTTGATGGGGTCGATAAATGGCGCGCTTACATGCTGGGAAATTGTCAGAATTGTGATTGTTTCGTCAATGAACTGTGTCCACATGCTAGAATAACTCACAATAAAATCAGCTCCACGAGGTTTCCCATTGTTATGTTGAGCAAAGCTCCAACCGTATCGCCTGCATCAGATGCAATCATCTCAGTAGCTCCAGTGAGCAAAGAGGACAGTGGAACAACCGCTAGTGCATTGGTGATGAATATGACCAGGGGAGCTTTATCAGACCAAAACGCCCAAACGCCGATGGGTACGAAGATTAGAAGACAATTGAGCCACAATGAAAACATTTTCTTTCGAATTGCTTTCTTGACCTGCGGTGACTGTGCAGGTTGTGGAAGAGTTCTATGTTCCAAGGGCGAAAGATCGCGTGAGATGAGACTAGCCTCAGAGCCGGCAGCTTCGGAAAAGGTCAGATGTCTGCTGCCTCCGGGCATCCGAGGGTACATGTACACCGCGTGCAAGGGCGTTTTTCCAACCAAGCATAAACATGAGACGAACTATATCCGCAATGATCACAATGAAGAAAGTATTATCATATGCTTACTTTCGGTCTCGAAATGAGGGGAGTGCAGCGACGCGAGCAGACTAGCACCTGAGTGGACGGGGTGTTGTAGCGGCCTCAAGATACAGCCCAGAGCGGTTGCTGCCTTTCAAAATTTTCCTCGTACATCTGAACATCATGTCCTTTCTAAAGCCAATTATTTGTGTGTTTGTTGTGTACAAAAAGCCATCGTATGAGGGATTTTGAGATGCGGCACATGGCCCGTGAGGGGCGTGTTTGATGAGAGCGATTTTTGACGGAGGCCTCCAGCTACGTATGCGAGCGACTACAGTCCAGCTCTTCCATATGCCTCCCCATATGGCTTACCAAGTTCAGTCTAGTGATATTCCCAGGCTCCGCGTGTCTAAACGACCCTAGAGATCTGCTCATCCATGCGGCGATGGATTCTTCTGCGGGATATCTTACAAGCTCGGTAAGATGAAGACAAGCTAGTAAGTTTCCAGCGGCCGGATCTCTCACAGTCGTGTACTAAGTACATAGACATCCCACGGCCATGAGAATGACAGTTCTCCTGGGCTTGTGATGTAAATCTACTTTTCATTTCATGTTATATCATGGTCCATTCCGCGTCAGCCCTTACGTACTTGGAGCACGGGAGAAACTGTGCGTCGTCCTCACCTTTTCAAGAAATCCCGCACCGGCACCGAACTCTTGCCCACAGATACGTGTAGGCTTTAAAAAGTTGAGTGAAGTAGCATTTTGTATTGACAGTGCTACGGAACAGGCCTGTTCTAATGGGGGAAATGTAAGCATCCCAGGATACCTTTGGCAGTGGTTGCCCACCATGAGGCGATAGGCCCCAAGTGCTAAACCAACAGCCATTGAATGAATCGATCGTGAGATGAAAATGAAGAGAAATTGGTATAAAAGAACAAACAACGAAAAGTCAGGGCCACAAATTCATAGAGTTGTCGAACACTCCGCCCCGTCTGCATCGCAAATACTCTCGGGGTGTTGTATCGAATATGTTGAATTTCTCCACACGCAGCCAAGGCCGAGACAGTACCGGGGGCTTTTGTACTCCTCAGCAGTTGCGCCAATTTAGTGTTCGATGCCCTTCAGAAGCTCTTCAAGGCTCCCAGATGTGACGACGGTCACCTTCTCACATAGCTCGGGAGGGCATACTTCCTCATAAGCCTTAGTAGTTTAAAGTCAGTGTCTTAGTTTCTTAATCCGGACTATTATTCGGCGCCTACAATCAGTCTCCCAGGCTTGTTGAGACAGTCTTCCTTCAATGGTACATGTCGGATCACAGAGGCGGCCAGCGTGGTAGGACCCCAGTTGAATACCGTCGGGGTCAAGGGCGCATTCTCGCGGAACTGATGAAGATTATCTAAATATTGCGGTAAGAATTTACAGCCGGTTCTTTCATGTAAACTAACAGAAGTAAATACCTTCAAAACGAGTGACGACGTCCAAAATAGTCGCGCCCCTTTGGCCGAACCCCACGCCAGTCACACCCCAGTGGGTGCCGTTCATTCGGTCGGCGATATTTGTGATTGGCTGGTCCGGGCCTTGGAACAAAACTGCGTTGAGTGGTTATCAGTGAGTGATCAGCACTTGGTGGTACGAAGGCACTGTACCGTAAACATTGAATCCTGCCTTGACAAGTGCGGCGGTGTCGTTCCGGAGTTCCCTGTCAACATCAACAGGGTCATAGTGCTGCGCAATCACGTATGGATGATAGGCAGGAAGTCCCCTGTGCGTTGTTAGTCGAACGCTCTACTTCTTGAAGGATCTAGGCGGTTCTCACGTATAGAAGACGTTCACTTCACCGCATCCAACGTTGGAAGGGTAGGTGATTTGGGGGAGTAGGAGCGGTCCCGAAGATGCAGTCGTGCTCCCCAGAAGCACGAAGGTGAAGATGGTCTCCAAAGAGTATCTCATGTTGAATCTCGATTGTGTGAGGGTGCTAACAGTAGCTTTCAAAGTTTGATGGTGATAAGTTGAAGTCAGACGGTGGAGTATAGTACCGAGGTGATGATGATCATAGCTCATCAAGCACCGATTTCAAGGATGCCGTCCACGCTTTTGTAGTCAAATGTCTTTACTTCAGCCGTTGACTATGTTAAACCATCGTCAACTGATGGCATGCCCCTTTCTCCCAGCCGATGAGTAATCGGCGCAGCTTGAACCGCGACGTCGCGAAATCATTGCACCAAAGTTGTCAGCCTTGTCAGGCAGACTTACAAGCCTGATACGTAATAAGTCGCCTGCATGTCCCGGAAGAGAAATTCAGGGTACCTTGTTCTTGTCAAAGAACCTCTACCCTGGTAGATTTGCAGGGTGGCGCACCCACGTCCTAGAGTTCTGTGTGACCTAAGCGCTTTGCAATATCTTTATGACACCATGCAGCCTGATTCAGCGTCGATCCAATCAGGTGTTGTGTTCAATTTTAATCAACTCATTCAAAGGATCGCAACATCTGAGCGAGTCAAGAGTCGGTAGCTAGAGCGATAGGGAGACCTAAGCAAAGTCATGGAACTACCCTCAACTCGGCAGTTGATGGCTGTGCTGGCCTATCTCTAGATATTCTCACAACGATCTTCAAGCGATTAAACGGCTGAATGGGTCTCCTAGTCAATAACCCATCCTGCTCATATTATTATAGGCACTTTTGAACCGTCGACGGCCCCGCAGGCCGCATCCTTCGGAGGTCATCAGGCAACACTGTGGGGCTCCCGAAACCTTACCGGGACCGAGTCGGGAACCTTTCATGACCGAATGCTACATACCCCGTTGCATCGTAAAACTTCAAGACACTCGCTGGTCGATGAAAGGTAACAGCTACGATAGACTATGTGGATTTGTAAGATTTTGTCAGAAATCTTTAATGAAAAGAAACGATCCTTAGAAATGAGACCACTTCACCATTTGTAATCGATCCAGCTCCGCGGAATTCGAGCGCAAGCATGAATGTGCTGTCTTGCTTGGATCCATCTAAGGGAAGAGAATGAAATTGATGGCCTTCACAAATCGAAGGTATAGATTCAAGCTATAGTCTGTTCTACGGGAAAGTAATCTGCATCTGCTCCCGCATTCGCGAACAACTACGCGCGTTCCTTCGCCATGCTTGTCCAATCTCTATTGTGGTCGATGGCCACAGCTACTACTTACCAGCGATATGGTCAACCTACACTGAATTTCGACTTTCCATCAAACCCAAAAGTCGAAAGATTCGTGGTTCACGTCCACGATTCCTTTCTGTATGATACCTTGCAGAAAGTACGATCCTATAGACCTACACATGGCCTGTCTTCAGACTGGGATATTGAAGGGCCTCCCGCTGGGAATCTGACCGGCGTTGCGGAGTACTGGGTCAACGAATACGATTGGAAGAACGTTGAGAAAAGGCTCAACGAGAATTTCGATCACTATGTAACGACTGTTCCGGGCGGCGAGAATTACCCATATCCTATACCGCTGCACTTTATCCATCATGTTTCCGCCAACGCCAGCGCCACACCACTGCTCCTCCTTCACGGATGGCCATCGACAAATCTAGAGTGGTCAAAGGTCATCAACCCTTTGTCAGGGAATTCCGAACAGCCATTTCACATCGTCGCACCGGATCTACCTGGCTTTGGATTCAGTCCAGAGCCAGAACACCCCGGGCTAGGATTGCGCGAAATGGGATTGGCCTTCGACACATTGATGCACCAGCTCGGTTACGAAAAGTATGGAATAGTCACTACGGACCTCGGATGGGTCACTGGAATGTGGATGACCATCGACGTCCGTGATAGCATCCTTGGCCAGATGTGTGACTTCTTTATCGCTGAGCCAACCACTGAAGACCGGGCTCGACTGGAGCAGAATCAGACCACCGGCGAGGAAACACTTTACATGAAATCTATCGACAAATGGTTTAGCTCACATTGGGCATATTCCGTAGTTCATAGCCAGAAGCCTCTGACGATATCCCAAGCTCTGGCTGATAGTCCGGTTGGTCTGCTTGGTTGGTTCTGGGATGTCAACTACGCCACTTCCAACGGCTACCCTTACACCGAGGAAGAGCTCATCACGGATGCGATGATGATGTATATACCGGGGCCATACGCAGGCATTCGAGCTTACTTGGGATTCCAGGTGTGTCATCCCATTCCGAGTGTGATTCTTGCAAGCGTCGTAATTATTGACACCTATGCCAGTCGCATTTTCCCCACACAGACGTGCCCACGGGGGTCTCTCAGTGGAGTATGGGCGATGGCCCGTTCCCTGACGTTGGAAACTTTGGTTTCGCAGTAAGTCACTATGAATTGTGGGACACGTGTGTCCAGAAATCAAAACTGACTTTCGACAGCCAAGAGATTGGATTGAAAGATCCGTGAACTTGGTGTATTTCCAGAGACATCAAGTTGGCGGGCATTTCCCAGCTGTCAGTCAACCCGATCTATGGATGGGTGACGTGAGGGCTTTCTTTTCCGCCCTACGCATGTCGTCTTCTGTAGAAAAAGATGAGCTGTAGACTGTTGTCAGAGAGGCCGTATAGAAACCACGACGATGAGACTCACTGAATGTCTGTATGTAAATTCAATGCACATATTGAACGCGGTCCAAAACCTCTCCCATGAAACACAAGCCTCGCGAAGCTACCAAGTCCTTGTTTTATCGCACAGTCTAGACCGAAGTCTTTGGCATCATACCCTATTATTAGCCTTCAACGGTTCATCTATTCACCTGTAAAATGGTCCCGCTGCATGCCTGAAGCGCTGTTAGCGTGTCCACGTATCATGCCACAACGCCACCGATGTGCAGCACCAGCCACGGCCTGTCTCTCCACGACTGGTGCTCGGGAGGATCCTGCAATATCCAAGACAACTGTCATTGATCCAGACATTGAAGCAAGTTCTCCCTGGAACTGGGGTCGACAAGCGGTGTGTCAGCGGCTGAGTGCAGAACCCCGCGCGGGCAGGGATACAGGCCCAATGATAGAGCTCAAGGGCAAACTATGCCAAGCAAGCTTGTATGACATCCAGCGATCTCCGCAGTCTAACAAGTGACGTCAACCCACTTTCCATGTTCACTGCCAAGGAACACGAATAACAAGCCACCGCGTAGTCTGGGCATCAAATGCGCTCACCCATCAGTTTCCCTTTTGATGTTGGGCTTCAGCTGGAGTGTTCTTGACATTCCCCTGATTGATCCACCCTCTAAACGGGCTGACCCACTCTCGCAGTAACTCATTGATATATCATCATTGTTCCTCAAGGCCTCTCGTCTTTCACCGACGAGTACCGCTTCACTCTCCTCTGCATTGTTCACTGTTCTGAATTCAGCATCCTTATTCAATATGGCAGGAATCGTAGACAAGTTGACCGCCTCTGGAGGCACCGAATCAGCAGGTAGGGCATAACGAACCCATTTCCGGACTACAGTATTTGTTTATTGTGTCTAACATCCCGTTAGGATTCCTCAACGATATCATCGCGCAGCTATGGCCAAACATCAATGTTGCCGGCTGCAGGATGGTGAAGGAGATCGTTGAACCCATGTTCGCTACGATGCTTCCTGGCCCCCTCGCGAGCCTCAAGTTCGTCAAGCTGGACCTCGGAACTGTTCCCATGCAGGTATCAGAAGTGGACGTTCACAAGGTTGACAACGGCGGTATCAAGCTTGACATGGACGTGATCTGGGAAGGAAAGAGCGACATCGAGCTCGATGGCAAGATGGTGCCCAAGCTGGTAAGACCCTGGAACGAAGACTACCCCTTGACTCGCGTAAGCTAAAGCAGACGACGACAGGGTATCGAGCATGTTCGTCTGAAAGGCAGACTTTCAATCCTGCTTGCACCTCTAACAAATATTATCCCCTTGGTATGTCACTTGACCTTGAATTCTTAGATAAATGATGCTGGTTTGAGTGCTGACGTGAAAATAAAGATTGGAGCTGCGCAAGTCGCTTTCATCAACCCACCAGAACTCAAACTCGACTTTACCAATGCTGCAAACATCGCAGACTGGGCTTTGGTTGACAAGGCCGTGCGCAAGGTCATTCTGGACATCATCGCCTCAATGGCTGTGCTCCCCAACCGTTACCTTGTGAAGCTCGACAGCAACAACGACTACTTCAGAACATACCTGCCTCACCTGGGTGCCCTTCGCCTTACTATTGAGAGGGCAATTGGCATCAGCGGGCCAAAGAAGAGCGGTGCCAAGAGGCTTTTGGCAAAAATCGTCAAGGATATCCCCGACTGTTACGCCAAGGTGAACGTTGGTGCTGAGGAGGAGTGGCGCACCTCTGTTAAGAAGAATGACCACGACCCGGAGTGGAACGAGACCCACGACTTCCTCGTCGCTGACTACGACCAACGCATCTTTATTGATGTCCAGGACGATGACCTCGGTGGCGACGATGATATTGGTATTGCGACTACTACGGTCAAGGACATTTTGCTCAACGGTGGCTCCCAAGAGTTGGCTCTTACCCACAAGGACGAGCCCACCGATGCCAAGATCGTCGTCCATGCAAAGTTCTACAACTTTGTGGACAACGCTGAAGTCATCACATCCACTCAAAGTGAGAATGAGCACCAAATCGTCGGTCTCGCGACGGTCCTCATCGCCAGCGCCCTCGGATTGCAAGGTCAGCGCGACGAACTTAACCCCAGTATCAAGGTGACGTGGGGCGCAAAGGAGTTCCGCACTGCGGCCAAGACCTACAGCCCGGGAACAGATATCTTCAACCCATCTTTTGACCAGGCGTTCAGGATCCCTGTCACGGCGGATTTGCTCGCCAACCCCGCCAGCTTCAAGATCTCTCTGCTCAACAAGGCTGACGAGACTGGTGCTGTTGAGATTCCTTTCCAGGATATTCTTCAGGCGCCTGGTTTGGTCAAGGAGGAGAGCTTCGACGTTGGATCTGGTGCGACTGTGAGAGCAAGTATCTCTCTGCGCGGCTTGCAGGTTGCGCATTGATGAGCTCATGATTTGACGAATACGTTCATGTATAACTACACGATAATACACGATTCAATGATATTACTCAAAACGAGACGTAGCTTATGATGAGAGAGTATCTATTTACGTGAGTTTAAGTGTCTGTAGCTCTATGGTTCCCTGCAAGAGCTCGCCATCCATTATGCCATGAACGTACGCCTCGCCAACAATTCGGGAATATCTGGTCCGAGTAAATGAACGGGTCGAAGTGATGAACGGTGCGTCTGCGCCAATGATTATCCACACATCATCGCCTACTTTTGCTGCCATTGGCGCAAGTCCGACGTATCCTCCGTCGGTGACGAAAGGGCATCTCCCAATGAGTTTGGCAAGGGCAACATTCATGTACTTCATGCCCTCGTAATGCATTCCTTGTCGCAAAGCTTGGTATGACATGAACATTTCACCAGATGCCCTTTCCGTCTCCCAGTTGAATGCAAACTCTCGATCAGCGATTGGTGTTCTCCATAACGCCTCTCTCAGTGCTTCATCAGTCTTGTAGACTGCATTAGTTCCGGCCAATGTGGATTCCATATCATCGAGCCATCTGAGAAATAGTGAACGTTGAAGCCCATCTGCCTCACCATTCAACTCCTTCAATCTTACGAAATGCTCTCCTCGCTTGGCGATCGTGCCAACTTTCACAGCCTTCAACGATAGCGAGCTCGCAATGAATCGATTTTCGTCCGAAAACGCTGCTGAGAGAGACTGAGAGAGTGATCCGGAGGCCGTGTAGGCTCTTTCTCTGTTTTGGCCTCGCACCATAAAAATGGATGGGACGTGTAGGGGCTGCGCCAGGAACTTCGAGGACCAGTCGGGTGCCCATGACGGTTCGCTTGAATATACCATACCCGCGGCATAGCTGTGTACCCCACCTAGCCCTGCAAATGATAGGATTTTCGGGCCGTAGTAAATCAGACAGGCTTTGGCTACCTCTGTCCGAACCGTTTGCCAATCCTTGTTGTACTGGACTGGAATGTATGGGCTGAGATCCGGGCTAATCAGGCCAAACAGCGAGAAGACATAGTCTCGTTGATCGGAGGCCTGGAGTTGAGCTTTATTTGCCATTCTTGAGAGTAAAGAGAAAAGAGTGAAGAGTGAAGAGTTTGGACGAGTGAAGGCCACGGGAGTAACCCTATCGAGAGCCGCCGTAAGAAAAGCCACCAGCTTAGAGCTGTCTCGTCTCCCCGTGCCCGAGCCGACGATATTCAAGTAGTCGCGCACACCGCAGAGCACCCAGAATCCGTCATAAAATGCATCCCAAGAGGTACAAGTATCACCGCAGCAGACCACACAGTCTTTTGACAGCACGCGCTCTTGAATCACCCAGACGCGTTGGAACCACGCTCGCTCGAACAAAGATCCGATAGCGTTCAATCTTGCTGACTTGTTGTGACAAAGCTCTCCGATTATCCCTCTGAGCATGGTCTGGACTCTATCGACAGTCAGATTGACGGCGATCTCGGCGAAGGGAAATTCGGACCATGACAACATGACAGCAAAGGCCCCCGAGTCCACCAATTTGTTTAATTCGAAAAGAGTGTCCATTGCAAGATCACTGTCCAAGCTTGCCAAGCCGAGCCAAATGAAGGTTTTGGTAGCGTAGCGGTAGATTTCTCTCATACAAGACACTTGCTGGGCTCTCTCTGCTTCGTTTTGCTGGTCAATACACAAGGCATCGATCCAAAAGGTTGATCCGAGGTCCTCGCCAACTCGTCGAGAAGCCAATTGCCTCAGAGCGGCTTCTAAGTTTGTGGTAACCTGAACCCACTGGTCATCCACGAGGATGTCCTTCGTGATGTCGGCATCCCCCCATGCGTATGAAACCGCCACGTAGGATTGCCCCTCGTTAAGGCTGGCGTGCTTCAGGCGACAGCGAACGGGTAAGTCCGCCGGAGACCCCGGGTCTTCCGTCTCCAGAGGTGCTATTTCGATGAGGCGGACTTCCTTTTTTTCTGGATCTAGAGATTGATATTGGAAGGGCCGCAAGCTGCTAGTCATCTGGTGTTCGGTCATTGGCCGCGATGAAGGGAGACAGTAGCGGAATGGGTGATGTGTCGTTGAGTGAAGTACTCCGGCGTGCAGTCATCAACTGCCTTTCGATCGCACTTGCTTTCTCCGATTGTGACTTGAAAAGGGCAGGCAATACCCCTAACGGTCGCTCTTCTGTGGCTCTTCAACGGATTGGGTCTGCTCGTCGCAGCGGCAGAATTTCCCGCGGTTTACTGTGCCCCTCTCTCACAAGGCAACTCTGCTGACATGTTGCACATGGTCCTGTTGATCCGACCAATCATGGGACGCTGCGATAACCAGTTGTCTCGTCGTGCGGGTATGATTGGTTGTGTTCTCCAAGCATTGCGATGACCATTTCACTCTCCATATCCCAAACCCTCGAAATACGATAGCTCCTATTTCTTCCAGGTCTAAATCGGGGGTGCAGACACGAAATGATCGCTTTCCTCTCAGTGTAGCATCGTGTTTTCTCGAAACAGATGGGGGATAGCTCTTGGCTATTTAAGGCCAACCTTGGCTATGAAGTTCTACGAAACTCATACAATTGGTCCTCCTTCATGAATATAGCGACCGACTTAATTGAGTGGATTCGAAGGTAGAATGGAATGCTGGAAACGGTTGGCCGAAATTGAGATGCAAATGACGTTCGAGAAGCACCTTTTTGGATTTCGTCACAGTAGAGTGTTTGGTCGTTATCATCGATCTAGCCTCAAAGTCCTCAAATAGTGTATGCCAGTCGTTGAATAGGTGTTTATACGATTTGCTGTTGCTGGTTCGATAACTTCGGAGGCCGGTCTTGGCCTCTCAAGAGCCCACGTCGGTATGTATAGCCTTGGCAGAGAAGCTGGAATACCTGATTGAAGACATCGTCGATCATGTCTTTCGCCTCTAAGTCCATCGTTATCGAAGAAGGTAAATTCTATGTGAGTCAGTCATGATTACAAAGCTGAGCTAGACTTAGCTATTGCCGGATATTTGAATCTTGAATCTTTTGGCTCGACTCCCTCGAGCGAGGTAGGCGAGTTACGCGAATGAACGAACGCATTGCAATTCAGGGGCTGAGTGTATCTCATTCGAGAACGACATACATCTACAAGCTTTACCTTGATATCGAGTGAAAATACCTTGAGATCTTGGCGTGACGGAATATACTTCTCACTGCCACTTTGGCTTTACATGTAAAGGTTAATACTAACAAAGATCCCAAAGGTCAGCGGCAAAGAAAACCCGAAAGAAAGCACACGAGAGGGGCTCGAACCACAGACCTTACTCAATAGAAGTCGCAAAAAAGTGGCTAGACACCGCAAGTACCCATTGGGTCATTGAGGCATCCGACCGGCACCAGACGATATGAGCCATGGCAGAAGCTGGCTCTATATCTCCTGAACGCTGTGGACTGCAGCGTGGACGAGGGCTTCAGCAAGGGGGACTCAAATTCGACCACGATTGTTTCGGTTCCTGACTTTTGACGTACTCCAGCCAAAAGATGTTGCTTTCAACCAAATAGTCATCTCGTGTCTTATTGAATTCCCGTCACGTTGCCTCTTACGTTACCCTCCATCTAGTGTTGTACCTGGACACTGCGCGTGAGCATCTTTCTAAGGCCTCATGCAATCCATCATCGCGTTGTCTCGTCCAAGCGGTCAGGTGCTCTCGTGCTGGTCTTTCCACTTGCTATATGACACCGCTTGACCGTACCTCCCTCGTCCTTCTCTGACCTCGCTGTTGCCCTGTTTCCGTTCTCGAGCCATTTGCTCCTGCTCTTTGCTTTCCGGCGGCTACCCTGCCCATGTCCCCCACCTGCCAGTCTCGAACCATCCTCCTTCTTGTTCCAACATCGCCACCACACCACACCCTCGCCATCCTTCCCCTTCTACCTCAGTCCTTCCACATACCATCATTCGTACTTTCTCATCTCTTTCCCAACTGTTCTCGCCCTTCCCACACTCTCCCACCGCCCCCTACATCACCCAGTTTCCTTCTTGTCGTCGTCGAAGATACCGCAGGTGGCCTAGTTGGTGCATGGCCTTCGACCGTCACCAGACGATGTCGGAAGATCCCGCCCGGCCAAGCTCACCTCAGCGTGGGTTGCGGATTAAGTCTTCCCTTGGGTCCACTCAGGGATGAGACGTAGTAGGCCAATGTGCTTTGCGAACTCTTTTTGCATAACAATCTAGTTGAATACTTAATGTAATTGCAAAAAGAAGGGATTGGGAGAGGCGTCTGGGTCTGTAAGTGCCTGTTTGGCTTTCAGGCATACGGTCGATGGTGATGGTGGTGGCAGTGACAGCGACAGCGGGCTGGC
Source organism: Colletotrichum scovillei (assembly GCF_011075155.1). Lineage (NCBI taxonomy): Eukaryota > Fungi > Ascomycota > Sordariomycetes > Glomerellales > Glomerellaceae > Colletotrichum > Colletotrichum scovillei. The sequence continues at coordinate 398,752 of NW_023336261.1, forward strand.
GATGGTGGTATTCGTTCAGACATTGCAACCACTCGAAGGATCCCGACTTATATGCACACGACTTGGAAAAGAATTGAGTCTCATCTCATTGAGGATTTTGAGGGAAACGAAAAGGGGTTTGGGTTTGACGACCAGAACCGGCAACGCGAAAAGCTCACATGCACCAAGACCAAGACACCGGAGGCCATTTCAAGGGTTTGGAGATACAATGGCGATGCTGCGAGACAGAACATGCGTTAACGAGCACATGATCAGATTATCAACGATCCTTGCACAAGTGATCCGGCAAATGCCGACAGGCCGCCGCAAGACCAACGCATTCTGCAGCCGGAATGACGACATGTACTAGCCTGGACTCTCCCAACATGCTGTTGATAATCACAGGACAGGGTTCATGATCATGTCATCTTGAATCAATGGATAATTCTCTGCGCAAGCACGAGGACTGCGGGGATCTGACAGAAGAATTTCTTGCACACCAGCTTCGTAACATCCACCCTCGCTTAGTCTCTTAGTCCTTGTGTTCGGTAACCTTTACCCAAAAATTATCCTGCATAAACAAGTTATGATTGACGCTATGCCAAGGCTTAGCGGGATCTAAAATTTGGAACTCAAAATTGCGAAGCAACTTAGTATGTAAATGTTAGCATCTTACCACCTCTCGGCGTCACAGCATTCTCGAAACTCGGGGCAGAAAGACTGGACTTACTTCAACAAAGACCTTATTCAACTCCAGAAAAGCAACATTCTTTCCCGCACAACCCCATCGTCCATATCCAAACGCGAGCTCAGTTGTCTTCTGCATTTTGTCCCTCGCCGCCGCATCCGCTTCGATCCATCGCTCAGGCCGGAAGAGGTCCGCATCTTTACCAAAGACGTCGACGCGACGGAGCGTGCCCCATACGTTCTGAGCGATGCGCGTACCGCCCGGGATAAAGTGTCCATCGATAGTGTCTCCTCCGGCGGGTACTTCTTTGGCGCAAAGACCAGTGAACGGCGCGCACATCCGGAGACCTTCATAGATGATAGCCTGGCTTTGGTGAGCAAGTGAAAATTACGGTCAGCAGGAGGGGGATTTGAGGGGCTAACCTGAAGGTAAGGCAATGTTTTCCCTTCCTCATAGGTAATGGGAGAAGAAACCCGGCCTTGGGTGATAGCTGTGCTAATTTCGGTCTTCAGAGTATGATATGCGCGAGGCGACGTAATAAGATGTAAGAAAGTCGTCCGAATTGCTGTTGCGGTTGTGTCTGATCCAGCAATGATCTGGAAGAGAACTTCTGTTTCACACTCGCTCTGGCTGACGCCGTGCCGGATAAAGGCACCCTGTTTGTTCTCAGCTTTGCTCCAGACAAAATTACTGACAGACAACCTACCAGCATGTCCGGTTCCTCCTTCGCATCTGAACCGAAACGCCGTCCGACAACCTCCTTGGCCACTCTATACTCCGATCAGCATCTCACCATAATGCTACCCATAGAAGAAGTACCACGTACCCCATGAGCTTGCCCAATCCGCTCTTGTCAGTATGTTTTGGACCGATCGCTCCCAGGATGGGCTTGGAAAACATAAAGCTTGCAAGCCATGGCACTTCACTGCATAGCTGCAGAAGCGGTATAGCCGCCTCCGTTGTGCTGATGTAGTCGTGGACATCCGAATCAGTAGCCAAGTACCCAAACTCTTTTCCATACGCAACTCTGGTAATAACATCCAACGTGAAATACTGTGTTGTCTTGCCCAGATCCATCGGCCTGACCTCGTCGCTGGTCGTAATATACTTCCTCCGGATAAGGTCCACGAAACCAGCCACCTGGGAGTTGATGCCGTCTTCGAGCGCCAGGTTCTCTTTGCCAGCGTATCCAGCTGCACACTTGGCCTTTAGCTTATCATGTGCGCCGGTGTCGCGCAGACTGAACAAGCTGTCTTCGTGAGGGTTTAGCTTCGTGGTGTCGTACCAGGATGATCGTCCGTAAGTTGATCGGGCAGCATTGATGCGACGTAGGATATCCGGGTCGTCAGTGACGAGGTCGTTTGGGCCAATGCGGACTAGGGAGCCATGTTTCCTGTTGAGGTTGGTGAAGTGCTCGGCCGGTCGACCGGAGCGGGCGTTTGATATGAGCCAAAGGTAAGAGAAGCGTCCGATGAGCGGGCCCGGGAAATCGCGGAGACGGCCGTAAGCTATGATAGATGAGGCAACATAGTAGATGATGAAAGCGAAGCTGAGATAAAGCGGTGTCGAGCCTGCATCGAGGTATGAGGTGAAATTTGATAGCGCCATATTTCGCCAACTCGTCCTGCAACTTATTGCAATACTGAGGGAGGCAAGGTTGAGTTGATTTCTATTTCAATTTCAACTACTAAGGTCTTATCCAGTAGTAAGGGTCCTCCATTATATCATCTAGTATTTCCAATGCCGACAGCGACCATCTTCTACTTTTCGGGTTTGCCCCGTACAGACATGACAAGACCCCTTGCCATACTAATGCGTTGATTGTTGCAACCCCGCCTCTCGTTACATCGCTCGGGATTCTAGAGACGTCTTGAGGATGACAGCGCTGGCTTCCATGTCGATAAACCGGGGTTTGCGGGTTGGAAGGCTTGGTGTACCGGCCCGTTGTCACCAAAAGTCCCAAATGCCGATTATGGACCTACCTCGATTCGGATAGCCTGTCTGGAAGAGTCACACTGCCCAGCATTTGGCATCATTCGATTGCAGACATTCAGTTTATTGATACCAGGTGATGTCCAATGATGACCTTCCTGTCGGACCCGGGCAAGATGGGAACGAGAGATCGGCAATTGGAGAATCCAGACATTTACGCCTGTGATTGGATGTTTTGGGGGGAAACGCTCGGAGGAGAGGCAGCTTTTGTGGGTTCCTCGACCCTGTCTTGTGTAACGTAGGGATCACGGATATGTCGGCGTAAGCGCTTGAGCTTTTATGGTTACTACGAATGTGCCATGATGGATCGCTATCGGACTCTGATAGATTTTGAAATGGGGCAATGGGCAAATAAGCGACGTCTTGGTGTCTTGGTAAGCTGCTGCTATTCATGGACAAGCGACCGTATATCAAGGGAAAACCCAGATTTTGTCGACGACCCATATAGGCCCACAGACACGAGCTGGAGGAGTAATAGGGGAGGTGTTATTGGTTGGAGCGGGGAGGGGTTATGATCTTAAGTCATAGCAAACATTGCGACGAAGTCTGACAAAGCCTGTGATGGACGAGAAACAGTCAGAGGCAGTATCGCCTTCGGACCAACTTCGTAAAGACCTCCGTGATCTGGGAGCTTGCCCGAAGATGAGGGGCATCTGGGAAAAATCGAGATAGCTCGAGGGATGGAAAGCTGATGGTTGGGAAGAGAACGAGGAGGGTTATCCATATTAAAAACATAATAGCATACAAATTCCGTCCGAGGATTGACAGATTGGCCCTCCATATCTTCCTTCACTAGAGTCTTCGCCGTCCGCGAGGCGCGATTGCTCCGCTGAGTGTTGGTGGTTGTTGGTACATTATCGTTTATAGTACAGTCGTCTTCATCGCGGCAACGCCCAAAGGGATTCCGTGGGTAGAACCCAAGTCTTATTGAGGCGCCTTGGTGCGCAACTGGACGCCGTGCCACTGCTTCATCATGTCGCCCAAGACGGCGTTGACCATGCGCTGCTGCTTCAGCATGTTGGCGCCCTTGAATTTGGCCGAGGTGATGTCGATGGCGTACATGGAACCGCATCCGCCCGAAACGTCTTGAACGATGAGTTCCGAGGGCGTGAACTCAGCGACTAGCTTATCCCATATCGTCGACTCGGCATCGTCGAGGTGGTCGGGCTTCTCGAGGGCTGTTGAGGTCTCGGTCGCGGAGGAGTAGGAGCGCTTGGAGATGGATTGGAGGTTGAATTGAGGCAGTGATCGGATCGCCTTGGAAACTTGGACTCTAGCAGCGGATCTCAGGGCGTCGTTTCTTGTTGCGATCGACAGACTCGAGAGGGGGGCCTTTGCGATGATGGTGTTCGTGGGCTTGGGAAGCGCAATTGCGCGACGGCACGCTCTGCAAAGCATTCTGGGCTGATTCAGTGGTTGGTTCATTGGCTATTTGGTTTGTGGTGTAGGAAGATTTGGCAGTGGCTTCAAATGGGGTCGCTTGAGGCTATCGCGGTCGAATCGAGGTTCCCAATTAATTTGCTGTGGATTTGGTGGGAAGCTTCAATTCGGAATTTCTAAGCTCGCGGCTATTGACGTCAACAAGGAATTGGGTGAGCTGCCGGTATTTAGCCGGTGGCTGTGTGTGGTCCATAGTGTGGCTTAGCTCACACGGGACTTGAGTGAGATGAGTGGCTCAGCGAGATACAAGTGAGACTCGCACCTTCATCAAGCACACTCACTCACATGCCTCTCACGTGTCACTTACTCGACCTTCACGCCTTTCAAGCTAACAAGCAACCTGGTTCACTACGTGCGTAAGGTGAGAAAAGAAATGTCTCCTAGTCATTTCATCAAAGTCACAAAACAGCTAACATGGGTCACAGGGACTGGAAATTTTAAGGGGCTAATGCGACAACAGCTTCAACCACCAAGGGCTACATCATCACCCTCAGGTCTCCTGCTTCACATGCAGATGTCCCCGCTAAGATAGGCCGCTCTAGACGGTGGGAAAATTATTTCTGCATCTCCAATCTGCCAGCCATGGCGCGTCTCTCACCTACTTCCGCCAAACTACCCCGGCAAATTCTCCCAGTTCGAGATCACTCCGTCCGTCTTACCCCAGGGCCCAGGGCCATCAATAGCGTCTCCCCGCATCTCCCCGCATTCTTCTCCAATGATTTACCCCAGGTCGTAAAAATTGCTTAGTCCGACACTAGAAATTAGAGGCGACGAGGTTCTCTTGCGGTTTTTGTCAAATTCCTCCAATCAGGCGTGTTAAGGTCCCGGCCGGCAACACTTTTCCCAGCGGTTTGGCAATGAATGCGAGGAACGCGATGAACGCGATGAACGCATCAGGGGAAGACAGCGAGCTTCGATGCTACGCTAGAAGGCGTATAAAATGTGGTACATAGAGGAAAGGGGACGCTCACTGAAAATGAGAGGGGGCTGAGTAGCAGAGAAGAGCAGCAGCTTGGTCCTCCTTCTTGTTTCCATGGCTCGGTTGTCCTATTTGTTTTCCGCGGTTGCGGCTTGCTTCCTCCAGGCCGTGGTAGCTCAAGAACCTACAGCTCAGGTCCTCAATGGCACTTATCAAGGCCGTCATTTGGCTGAGTGGGACCAAGATGCCTTCCTCGGTGTCCCTTTTGCGCAGCCTCCGGTTGGCCAGTTGCGGTACAAGTGGCCACAAAGCCTCAACACTTCCTTTGAAGGCACGAGAGATGCCACAGAACAGGGCTACAGCTGTATGCAGTTCAGAGGGACCTTCAACATGTCCGAAGACTGCTTGACCCTCAATGTTGTTCGGCCAGCTGGAAAGCCTGAGAAGCCACTCCCGGTTCTCGTATGGATCTTTGGTGGTGGTCTATATACTGGGTCAATTGTAAGGAATTGTCAATCTCGGATCATCGTGTGTCAAGACTGACTTGAATGTGACACAGGCCGACCCTCAATATAACCTCTCGGGCATTGTCAAAGTCAGTCAAGACATGGGCCAGCCCATTATCAGCGTAGCCATGAATTACCGTCTCAACATGTACGGCTTCCTACAAACACCTCAAATCCTCGCCGAAGGCTCCAGTAACGCGGGTCTGCTGGACCAGAGGTTGGCGCTTCGGTGGATCCAGGAGAATATCGCGGCCTTTGGTGGAGACCCGGAGCGGGTGACAATCTGGGGCGAGAGTGCCGGGGCCCAAAGCATCGCCTACCACATGTTCAGCTACGACGGCCGGGACGACGGCCTTTACCGCGCCGCAATCCTCGAGAGCGGCGGGCCGACGGGGGCCCAGGTGCAGGACCTTGCCTACTACAACGCCCCCGTCGAGAATCTGACGCGCAGCGTCGGCTGTTGGACTGCCAAAGACCAGTTGGCTTGCCTCCGCGGCCTCAGTCAGACGCAGCTCTTTGCAGGAAACCCCAGTCAAGTGTGGAACCCGATGATTGATGGCGACTTCCTGACGGGCTACCCGAGCCAACTGATCCGCGAGGGCAAGTTTGTCAAGGTGCCTCTTCTGACGGGCGCCAACAGCGACGAGGGCATCAACTTCAACCCCAACAGCCCCAAGCCAAACACCGAGACAGATCTTTTCAACGGCTTCACTTGGTGGCGCTCTTATGCCCTCTCCCCACCGACGATCAGAAAGCTCTTTGAGCTGTATCCCAACGACCCCTGCACCCAACCGCCGCTCTCCATCACGAACTGTTCCGTGTACCCGGAATACGGCCTGCAGTGGCGGCGAGGTGCCTCCATCGGCGGCGACTTAGTCATGATCTCGGGCCGCCGGAAGATGTGCGAGCTCTACGCCGTCTCTCAGCCCGTGTACAGCTACCGCTTCGACCAGCTGCTCTGGAACCGCAAGCAGATTGAGGGTGTGCGGCACTTTGACAACGTCGCGTACAGCTTCCAGAACATTTCTGGCCTGCTCGGGCCCTCGCCGCAGTATGACAGCCACGTGCGCTTCGCCCGCGCCATCGGGGAGGCCTATGTGCGCTTCGTCTACGAGACGGATCCGAACCCGAAGCCTGGCAGCAATGGAACGTTTACTAATGGGACGTCATTATTGCCGTATTGGCCCAAGTATGACTTGAGTGCCCCCAAGAACTTGGTGTTGAACGCATCCAAGAGCTATGTGGAGGATGATACGTGGAGAAAAGAGGGCATAGACTTCATCAACACATACGAGGTTGCAAGGGAGCTTCTTGCATGATGGATTGACCTGCAGCTGGGAACTCGAGTTTCCGAGAGCTGATCTGATATCTAGCATCAGGCAGCAGATGATTAGTTGGCATCGTCCAGCGTACAGAGTACATAGATGATACAGCAATAAGCAATGTTAGTTAATCATGGTGTGCTACGGATACTTATCTCGCCCACATGTTCTTTTCGTACTAGTGGAGACTGCCTCAATCCTCCGCTCTCGCCGCCGCAAGGCCAAGGAGGGGAAACAAGGCGACTCTTGTCATGGAACCCGGTCACCGCCCAGCCGCCCGTTGACCCTCCCCCCTCTCTTCCCGAGACGGACTACGACGGTCGCATTTGACGATCTGTAAGGCACGACCCATCATGCCCAAATTGTCGGAATGCTGATCTTGAGGCAGCATTGGCGTGCTTCTGAAGACTTGACCGAGTTTGGCATCTGCGTTAGCCAAGAGTCTTGATCCTCTCTCACGCCAGTGAAGAAGAATTGACTTAATCCTGTTTGGTCTACTAGCGCCGGTATCTGATAGTGACTCCGTAGAGACTTCATGAAAGTCGGAAAGTATCAACATCTGCAGTGTATCGCGATACGATCATGGCCGATTGTCTACCTAGCTATGAAACCCGCTCCTGAGCTGGGCGGGGCAAGACTAGCATCATGCTCCGGGCAATCAGAAATCAAAATTGTTTCGGCGAAGGCCGCTGTGGGTATTTCCTGTCTACTGCGAGCTCCGCTCGAAATACAGAGCATGCAACTCTGTTTAGACTCAATACTGAACACTGAAGTTATTTGACCTTGTGCTGATAAGGATATCTTCAATTGTTCCCCAAGAGCACAAAACCCATTGTCTGCTGCACGACGATGCATGTTGTTGAATCAACCATGAACAAAGTTCGGCGCTATAGTAAGGTTAAATGCATTTGTGTTTGCCAAAGTTCTATTTACATTAAAGACCCCTACAGCAGTGCAGGCCGCCCAGAATAGGTGCATCCAGGTCCTCCCCAGCAGCAAGAAGTCAGTAATCATTTATTCGTAATTTTCAGGTTCAAGCAAGCGGGGGCCGTTGTTTTATGAGCTTCTCCAGTTGCCATCTCGCTGTAACCTCTTCGTTGATTTGCTGCGAGCCACAGAACGGCGACTGAATCGTACAAACCCTTCGCCTTTTGAGGTTCTCCGTCAGCCGAACCGTCGAATCCTGAGAAGAAGTGCATATCAAAAGTTCTCTCATTTTCAGCCGGACCCGTTCTCGCGCCCAAAATACGAAGAACTTGAAAGTTTGACCAGGTCAGATTGAGTGGAGGAGATCCCCACGGCCTCTTCCCGAGCTTCCCAGATCGCCTTAGCAGCCCAGCCGGGACCCAACTCCTTTTGGCTAAAGGCGAGAGAAGCGAGAGTAGCCGTGGTCCTCACGCCCTTTAGGCGTTGGTCCGGGCGTATCAATACTGGGCCATTGTTGTTACTATGTCTTCAGACCTTCGCTTCATTCCAGGCCTCCACAGCTCTATCATTGCATAGAAGTCGGCGGGACTCAAGTACAGTTTCCAGTTGATACGGTTCGATACGTAATAGCAGGCCGAAAACGATGTCTTGCGCCTGTGACTCGAAAGTCGAGACTGACGCGCCTTTGCAAGTTCAATGCGAGCCATCCAGCACAGGGAACATGTAGCGTCGCACCGCCGCCCGCATCCCGCGAACCTTTGCGTCCGGTCTAGGGCCGGGGCCTGGCCACCGCGTTATCGACTTTTCGGCAGGTGAATCGGATGGAGGCCCAGAAAGACGAGAAGCCATGGATGATGGGATGACAGGTGCCAGGCCTTGTTGGTCTTTTCCTGTAAGACTCTCGAGCCTTCAACTCTCCCAGAATCCTTTCGCCCATTGAGAGACTCCTCCATTCAGCCACTTTTGGCTCTGCCCTGTGTGCGTGCGGGGATTTCGCATGTGGGCGCGGAAGAGTTGGCGATATTGACTAGCAAAAGGTCCTCTACCCAGCAGAGTCTCTGAGTCTCCTGCCCAAAAGGAACAGGCTCAACATGAGTCGTTCAACCTTTCAAGCTCCCTTTTCTAATTACGGATTGGCCTCCGACTCACGCCCTATGCCTTGTTTCCTCAATAGAGAAGAATCGTATGCCGAGGAGAATCGGGACAAACAACTAACTTCAGAAGCCGATACTGACGTGCCTGGAACAACATCCAACGCAATCGCCTCAGAACCCACCATGCAGCCGGGATGTCCGTCCCCGCGTGGATGCTGCCGTGGTGCCTACCAGTAACCATATGCGTGCCTGAGCACATCGCGCGCTCGGCGCTCCACATCGCACGAGTGCAAATTCAGGAACACGCACAACAAACAACGACCCCGAGATGCACTACTACCACGGCAGTAAGAGTGCCATGACTTCTTGGCCCCTTGGCTCCATGGTCTGGGGAAGTCATTGTTGCACGCAAGACGGATGGCAGCGTCTCTTTGAGGGAATGTGGGAGCTGCGACTCCCGTATCGTGTTTACCGTATCATATTGATATAATGTTTATCGCATAGCGGCAAGTGTAATGTCTTGGAGTCTTGATAACGTTCCGAGTGTAGTCTTGCTGAACTCTGATAGGAGCAGATCCTCGTCCACCAATCTTTGTACAAGCCACTGACATTGAACAACTCGTCCTCCTTGTCTTTGTTCTCGGCCAGCATTTCGCAGCAACAATACCAATATGGAGCCGTCACCAATGGCACACGAGCCACCCAATGTCCTTTTGCCATCTGCAAACACAGGGCTCTAGATGTGCCACCAGACCAGAACAAGCCTCCCGAGTCTCTTAGCCTCCAACTCACGCGAACGCCCAACGGCCAGCCGCACCCTAATCCACGTACAAAAAAACGTTGTGGCGCCGCTGCTGGCAACCTTCGCCCAGAGATCTCGAAGAAGTCAAATCCGATCTCCCGCTTTCTGCCAATCACTCTTTCGCGATAGCTCCAACTGCTCTCCTCAGAAGCGAGCCTCGAGAGGGCCGGCTCGCCACCAAACGGGGGGGATGCTAGTGAAATAAAAGTGCCCCTAACCAAGCAACCCCTGACCATGTCCAGGTCTATGATTCATGGCCACCACCAGGGACTACCCTCCATCAGGTCTCGCGGTCCCTCCAACGACATGCGGAAGACCTTACCCAGATAGGAAGGCCATCTGAGCAAATTGACCGTTCAGAAATCTCTCCAATAACATTGTTCAATTAATTAGCCCCGGCCCAGCTCCCTACCACTACGAAGCCTAAACAAGGCAGCTCGAAAAGCAGCTTCTCATATGTTGATCGACGTTCGGTCGAGATGCTCCTTTTCCCCTACAGGCCGTGACCTGCCCACGCGGTGAACGAGCTGCAGATTGGCCTTCAAAGCTCGAGGCAACACGCTGCGTGCAATTTCTTATTTCCCTGGTCCCGTTCGCTTGTGCTGTTTGCCCCTGACCCATGGTCCCATCCCATCCCACCCCTCAACCTCACCCCTGCTCCCCACTCACTATCGCGTGCCACACTGTCACCGCGCCTTTGCATCCTCGCAAACTCCCACAGCGCATGTCTTCTGTGCCGATGTTTTCTCCACCTGCCTGGGCGAGCAAGCGTGCTGGTCTGAAATGGTGCTCCCAGTTCCTTTCATGACGACAACGACAGGCCCAGTCTCGTGCCGTCCTGGGCCCCCGCCAGCCTGGGGTTCGCCTTGAGAGTTGGGCCGAGCGAACAATCCATCCCCCTCCTCCCCGGATGGAGGACACCTCCAAGGCACTTATAAAGCCGGACCCCCGGCGCGTCGGGCTCATGAGATGATTCCTTTCTCGCCAGCTCCGGTCTCCCACAGGTCATCCGTCAGCCAAACACAATGGTCAGAAGCAGTCTCTTGCTGCCGCTCCTTGCGGCGGCTTCCGCCGTTCAAGCCAAGGCTCCGTCTCCCAAGACCGTTGCTGGTGCCTTCATCGTCGAGTTGGAGGATGGACAGGTATGTCAATAGCTCTAGGCGCAACCTGCGCCATGGCGAGGTAGAATTGCTAACCTAACCTTTTCATTAGGATGCCTCCGAGTTCTACGCAGAGGCAGAGAACGATGCCATCACTCGTTTGAACCTCACCTACTCTCTTTTCAAGGGCGCGTCCATCCAGTTCAAGAACCTCGACACCGCCGACCAGAAGGCCGCCAAGCTCGGACAGCTCGCTTCCGTTAAGAACATCTGGCCTGTGAGGACCTACAGCATCCCCAAGCCCGAGGTTGTCTGGACCGGTCAGCAGGGCCGCGACTACATCGACCTCAAGAAGCGTCAGGAGGGCGAGGATACCTTCTCGACCCACGTCATGACCCAGGTTGACCAGCTTCACGCCAAGGGAGTCTCCGGCAAGGGCATCAAGGTCGCCGTCATTGACACGGGTATCGACTACCTTCACCCCGCCCTCGGTGGCTGTTTCGGCGCCGACTGCCTCGTCAGCTACGGAACCGACTTCGTCGGTGACGCCTACGATGGCTTCAACGAGCACTTCCCCGACCCCGATCCCATGGACTGCGGTGGTCACGGAACCCACGTTGCTGGTATCATTGCCGCCCAGAGCAACCCCTTTGGATTCACCGGCACTGCTCCCGGTGTGACCCTGGGTGCTTACAAGGTCTTCGGATGCGAGGGCCAGGTCAGCAACGACGTCCTCATTGCTGCTTACAACCGCGCCTACGAGGAGGGCAGCGATATCATCACCGCCTCCATCGGTGGTCCCTCTGGTTGGACTGACGAGCCCTGGGCCGCCACCGTCTCAAGAATTGTTGAGGCTGGTGTCCCTTGCACAGTCTCTGCCGGTAACTCTGGTGACCAGGGTATCTTCTTTGCCTCTACCGCCGCCAGCGGTAAGCACGTCACCGCCATTGCCTCCTTTGACAATGTCATCACCCCGGCTGTTCTCATTGAGAACTCGTTTACCATTGCTGGTGGCGAGTCCCAGAACTTTTCCTACACCCCCGGCGAGCCCCAGAATTGGGCTGGTGTCGACCTTCCCCTCTGGGCCACGAGCACCGACTCTACCTCTACCGCTGCCCTCGGCTGCGACCCTTACCCTGCCGGCACCCCCGACCTCAGCGGTAAGATCGTGCTCGTTCGCAGAGGTACTTGCACCTTCGTCACCAAGGCTCAGAACGCTGTCAACGCCGGTGCCAAGTATGTCATGCTCTACAACAACGCCGCCGGTGCTGGTTCCGTCTCTGCCGCTGTTGATGGTCTCGAGGCTATTGGCATGACCACCCCTGCTCAGGCCGCCGTCTGGCTCACTGCTCTTGCTACTGGATCCGAGGTTGTCCTTCACATGACTGACCCCAAGGAGGCTGAGCAGATCCTGCTCAACTCCAACAACACCGCCACTGGAGGTTCCGTCTCCAGCTTCAGCTCTTGGGGCCCCAACTGGGACGGTCTCCAGAAGCCTCAGTTCGGTGCCGTCGGTGGTAACGTTCTGTCCACCTACCCCCGAGCTCTGGGTAGCTACGCCGTCCTTTCTGGTACCTCCATGTCTTGCCCCCAGACCGCCGGTATCGTCGCCTTGATCGCCGATGTCCGCAAGACCCTGGACCCCGCCACCATTGAGAACCTTCTCTCTGCCCACGCCAACCCCGTCAAGTTCAACTACGGAACCGGCCCCGACGCGCTTCTTGCCCCTGTTCCCCAGCAGGGTGGTGGTCTCGTCCAGGCTTTTGATGCCGCCTACTCCACTGTCATTCTCAGCCACTCCAGCCTTTCATTCAACGACACTGACAACTTCATCCCCGAGCTCAACTTTACCATCAAGAACACTGGCGCCGAGTCCGTGTCCTACGACCTGAGCAACGTCGGTGCTGCCACTGCCTACACCTTCGAGGCTGCAGGAGATCTTTTCCCTGCTCTCTTCCCCAACGAGCTGTCCGCCGAGTACGCCACCCTTGCCTTCAGCGAGGAGAAGGTCACCGTCCCCGCCGGCGGCGAGGTCACCGTCCTGGTCACCCCCACCCCTCCTACTCTTGACGCCGGCCGCCTCCCCGTCTGGTCCGGCTTCATCGCCCTCAACGGATCCGATGGCACCAGCCTCTCCCTCCCCTACCAGGGCATCGCCGGCAGCCTCCACAGCCACGTCACCCTCGACCAGGCCCTCATGACCACCTCCACCAGCGCAAAGGCTGAGGAGTACGAGCCCGTTCCCAGCAACTACACTTTCACCCTGCCTCCCCCTGGCACCGCCAACGAGACTGAGGCCGTCCTTCCCGCCCTCGCCGTCAACATGGCCTTCGGCTCCTCCTTTGTCCGCGCTGACTTGGTTCCCCTGACCACCTGCCCCCCCAACATCACCCACGAGGTCTGGGGCATCAAGACCCTCGGCCAGCCCCGCTCCTTCCCTTACCTGTACGTCTCTCGCGGTGTCTTTGCTGTCAACTTTGACGGCCAGCTCGAGGACGGCACCTACGCCCCTGCTGGCAAGTACAAGTTTGCCATCAAGTCTCTGCGTGTCTTTGGTGACGCGACGAAGCTTGAGGAGTATGATACCACTGAGACTGAGCCGTTCCGCATTGTTTATGGTGCCGCGAACGCGACCGCTCCCGCCAGACACTAGGAGAGTGTTAGGAATGTGCCACGATAGCATCACATGTCTATACGACATTTCTTCATGTAAATAATTTCGTAGGACTGGAATAATGTCTTATACCTTGAATTAGTCTTGCTCAACTGTGATGCTTTTTGTCTATTCTTCCCAAGTCTTTCTCAACCGTTGCAAGCCATGTGCCCCCCATCCACATAGCCCAGTTGACTGCTAGTACGGCAAACCCAGTCCATCACTTGCCCTAGCAACATCTCCCTTAGCATCGCCTGCTGCTCAACGGTCAATACCCTTCAGTGTAATGAACACAAGTCTTTGCGGACTTTCATTAACGCTCACAACTGCACTCAAACCTTCGCTCTCAATACATTCCCAACAGCCGCTATTCTAGCAGCGACCAGACTGCCGACGCCCAACAAAGTTATCACAGCCGCCCAGATCTGCGCCCAGATATACTTTCCACCCGACACGTCGAGGATCGCACCAGCGATAGGAGGCCCTGCTAAGGAAGCCACACCCACAATTGTCGCGATCATTCCGAAGCGTGCTCCCATCTTCGTGGGGTCTACAGTCAAACTCGCTAGGGCAGGTGTAAAGACGCCTTGCACGAAGCCGTTTGCGATGCCAAAGAAGACACTCAGGACATAAAGCCCAGGACTCGTGTGGACTCCAATCCATGCAAAGTACATACCACTCACGACCACGTTGCTGATGATGAACATATTGATCGAGCCTAGATAGCGCCCAGCTATGAATCCGGAGAGAACACGACTGGGTATTCCTGACGAGTTCAGAATCAGCAGCAAGGAGACAGAGTCTGTGAAAGACAGCCCAATGACCTCGCGGGCAAAGACATTCATCTGTAAGCGAATCAGCATTCAGTCTCACCTCCAGGGCCAGGAAAGCATAACTTACATAGAAGAGACTGAAGTAAAGAGACAGGAAAACGAAGAAGCTCCCGATAGCGAAACACGTATAGGACCGTTCTCTAAATGCACCCCACTCGACCAAAGGACCCTTTTTCCTAGGCGCCAGCCGCGGTCTCATCAGCGCAATCGCAATAACACCAAGGACTAACATCATCAACGCCTGACACCTCACAGCCCACGCAAAGCCCACATGAGGCATCGTGTAATTTAGCAAAATAGGAAATGTAACAGAGCCGAGGCCTGTCCCAGTGGTAACAATGGAGAGCGCCAGAGTCTTGCGCCTCTTAAAGTACGAGCCGACGATGGTAATGCCCGGCATGAACATGATGCCCATCCCGAGTCCGGTGCAGAAACCCTGTGCAAGGAAGATTTGCCAGTATGCGTGGCAGAAACTGGTCAAGAATGTCCCCATCACGGCCATGAATAAGCCGACGATGACGGCGTGACGGGTATAGCCTGCGTCGGCTAGGCGGCCCGATAGCGCGCAGATGCCGAAAGTGAGGAAGATCTGGATCGAGCCTATCCATGATGCCTGCGATGAGGGCAGGTTGAGGGTAGTGGTGTAGTAGAGCTGGTAGACACCGTATGAGGAGGGGTAACCCCAGGCGATTTGGTTGATCAAGTGTGAGGCTAAGACTTGCAACCAGGCTGTGGTGCCTCCATCTGGATATGTGAATTCTTCTTCCTCTTCCTCGACGATTGAACTTTGTCGGGAATTGGGGTGGTTGAGCGGGGGATCTGCTCCAGGGTATGGCAATGATGATTGCGGCTGTTGCAGACCGAGGGTCTGTTTTTCCCGAGGATTTAACATGATGCTAGGGGCACTTTAAGAGTTGGTTGTGGTACAAGAATACGAAGCAGACTTTTAATGGCACATACGGGGAAATGGGGTTGAAGCTCAATGTTGTTGAATTGGGAGAGACACCAAACTGCATTCGGATGGTTCGAGTGGCTCTATGAAATAGGAAAGGAACGATTGGGTGACTCACAAACCATCTAGCGAATACTCGGATTCTGTAATTCATACCCGGTGTTATCTCCTGACCAGCACAAAGCGCCGGCCAAGGTTTCCCGCGCTTGGCACACCGATCCTGAACCAACTCTTCAGACTGAGACATGAGTCACGTAGACATGTGGAGAATATTGATCGACCCTTGATTGCAGTTATCTACCTAGATCTCCGACAAGGAGTTGGGGTAACAAAGATAAGGAGTTGGTTTGTTGCCCACTTTGTCATTGAATCGCATTCAAGCCAGAAGTACGTTACGAAAACATCACATAGGTGAGTCGCGAATACGTTGAGAATCTGCGCTTACTATGTATTGCAATGGAAAATGTAATGAGTACTACGTAAACCATGCTATTGGAGTTGCAGCTCTAACAAGACTCGGGATTGTTTCTGTCGTATCTCCAAGTACAAGACGTACTTTTTCGTCTAACAATTAGCATCATTAAAGTTGCTCCTATGCACGCGTTGTGATGATAACTCTTTTGTACCGGCGGATCGCGTACGGCCCCTTTTTGGTACGAACCTGTAACACGACATTCCACTCCTCCCCATCCGTCGCAGAGCCGACCTCAATTGGCGGTGAGATATGTACCTTTGGTCCAAGTGTGACATTGGCAAAGCCAGCCTCATTCAGAGAGAGAATACCATTCGTCCCGAGTGGAGGCGTGAGTGGTAGAATTGTGAGGGAAGGTTGGACGCCAAAGCCCAGAGGTGGCGGGTACCCAAACCACTCAAAGTCGAGTTGGCTCGTTTCTCCAGGGTGGTCAGCATCACAAGTGCTAGCCGCGTCGAGAATGATTGATCCATTGAGACTGAGGTCGAATCTTACAACTTCGGTGCCTGTCGAGCCGTTGATGCTCAGTTGAGGTGGATGCGCTACAGCACTCACACTGTTGTTTAGTGTCCACTGCATGCGAGCGGCGAAATCGTCTTGCATGGCATCTCTCCAGCGCCAGACCGTTGCCTGGCTGCTACGGTATAGACTTCCCGAAGGAAGTGATACGCTGTCTGGTGCGTTGCCATACCAATTGAAACCATCTACTTCAGAAACTCTGGTGTAACGGCCTCCCCAGCTTCCCAAGTTAGGCATATCGGGAACTGAAAGGCCATTCGAGATTAACCAAAGAAAGCTAGGCGAGTCGCCCTCCATCCCATACAGAATCTGGGGATAAATGCTCCCGAGAGGTCCGACTCGAATGTTCTCATCGGCCCAAGCATTCTTGATCTTGGTAGTATTCGCAAAGCCATTGTCATCAGTGTTGATGCCGACCCATGTTGCACCTTCAAACTCGTTGAAACCATTGATGCTTGTGATGTACAAGATATCCGGCCATCGTGCTTGGATCCATGAGCCGGTGCCATCCTGGTCAGAGATGGCATAAACTCGAAGTCGTGACCGTAAACGTGCAGCATCTTCTGAAGACTGGTCGGTCTCGATCTGCTTGAGAGCTTGTGCCAGTGTGCCTGCACCGCCCCAGAGACTAACATAAAGTGGCTCCGAGGATTCT
The DNA here is from genome assembly GCF_011075155.1 of Colletotrichum scovillei. Lineage (NCBI taxonomy): Eukaryota > Fungi > Ascomycota > Sordariomycetes > Glomerellales > Glomerellaceae > Colletotrichum > Colletotrichum scovillei. Next base: position 415,605 of record NW_023336261.1, read on the forward strand.
TGGAGCTTTTCGATTAGTTGCTTCGCCCCTTCGCTGAGAGATGTGTTCAGCGCTTCCATTCCGTAGACCTACACTCACATAGTCAGGTGAGGTCAAGCTTGACGACAGATGATTCGCAGATTCTGATACCTACCTTTGGCCCAGAGGATACCAATGGCAAGAGGACATCTGAGCTGCTGTACTGGAAGGTCTGCGAAACGTGGTGGTTGAGATTACCCACAACGGTGCCGTATACTTGTAGGATTCTTGTCATCTCTTCCGGGTGTGTCTCGTTTCTCAAGAACGTTGATGTAGTTGCGCAAAGCCCGCGAATATCCAGGTGATTCGAGTACAAGAGTAAGCGGATGAGTGACATGGAATCGTCGGGTTCGTTGAGGATATCGGAGAAGATGAAGACTCTAGGCTTAATCACACTTTGGATTCCATTGGATGTGTTCCCGCCATTGAAGCCGGCCTCGCATTGTATGGATTCTGCACTGACTGGCGATGTCAGAAGATGACTCCAAAGCAAAAGAGGGAGTCCAACAACCAAGTGCCAAAATGTTGCCATGCTGGTTCGGGTTTACGATGGAGTTGGCGAATCAGCTGGAATCAAGCGCAGATCGACTGGAGTCAGAAATGGAGGCGGCATGTCTCTTTTCAAGCGATGCAGTGCCTCCTTTCAAGTCCTCCTAGCTTACACCGACAACGCGTCGCACTTCAGGCTGAACGATCCCAGTGCCGCGGTCCGTGTTTACACTTCCCGTCTTGGGAAACATCTATGAAGTCAGTTCGAGAAGTGCTTACAATGCCCCGATCCGTGCCATTTAGAACGTCACGTTGCCAACGTGGAGACTGCGGGGACTCCGGGGTAAATGTGCCGGGGTGACATTGTTTTCTCGTCCTCATCATTGCGTCGGAAAATCCGAGATTGCGTTGCGCGCAGAACCGAATGTTTACTCAAGGCACTATTATCGAACAACGAGCTGTGTGATGTATCACTACTGCTGCTCACCAGTGTGTACTCAGAACATGAGGCAGCGCTCGGATTTTCCGAGATCCAGAATCATCCCTGACGAGAACGCAAGCGGGAGCCGAGCAGCTCGGGGCATCGGTACCGTCTCTCCCAGCGTTTTCGTTTGTGAGGCTTACTGACGCTGGTTGCTTTTCCCCAGCGAATTGGAGATTTTAGTTCCATCAACGAACAAGGGTACTACTTTATCTTTCAGCTACCCCAATGTCATACAACTTTCTTTTTTAGATCGTAACTCAAATTTTCGCACCTGAAAGACACAACCTAAGTCGCGATGATCGATCGCTGGCATCCTGACTTCCAAGGACGCAGAGCTCAGGATCATGAGCTCTCAACCCTCCGGGAATAACATGGATCTGTTCAGCCTTGGTGGCTCAGTGGTAAAGCGTCTCACTCGTATGGTCTACGTAATGAGAAGATCGGGCGTTCGATTCGCCCTCGAGGCAGGTCTTTTGCTATTTCGACTCAGATGATTTGTTTTTGAAGCTCTAACGCATAAATAGTCTATAGGAACACATCACTCAGGTGTCTTCATATCCGTTTACGCGCTAGTCGTAAGCTCTTTGCAGTTTGGACGGATTTTGTCTCCAGTTCGAGATAATCAATCTTCCTATTCATTCTTTGCTAATCAGATGCTTGAAGAAGTCTCCAAGGAAAAGAGCCGATCTCTTCGGGTAGCGTGTCTTTTCGGGACTCTCATAGTCGATCCACGTCGCTCCGAACCTGTCCGAGAACCCTGCCGCCCACTCCCAGTTGTCCGTAAACGTCCATCCAAAGTAGGACTTGATAACCACACCTTCTTGCGAAGCCTTCGCCACCTCTGTGAGGTAACTCTTGAAGAAGTCAACGCGGAATGGGTCCTCGAGAATATCGTCAGGGCCCTTGGGCTTCCAATCATGCTCGCCTTGCGCTGTGGTCCCATTTTCCGTAATGTAGATGGGCACATGGTACCGATTCCAGATCCATCGCAGCAACTTTGCCCATCCCCACGGCGTCGTGCGCAACCAGTAGGTATCGCTCATCGGCCCGCGCGGCACACCCTCCTTGTTCTCGTCAAACTGTTCAATGTTGCCCTTGTGGTCGTTGATGTCGGCCGGACCATCGCGGTGCTTGACGTAAAACGCAGAGTACGAATTCATACCGTAGACCTCAGAACTGCCTAGTACAAGCTTGCTCTCCTCGCTCGTGAACCGTGGCAGTCTGTCACCGAGTTGCGCGCGCATGGACTCCGGGTAGTCGCCAGTCTTATACAGTGGGTCAGCGAACCACGCAATCTCGAATTCCTGGGCCCTCTGCGCGGCTTCGACGTCGAGCGGGTCCGATGCGTCCCAGGGCTCAGACCAGTTTCCGTGCAACGTGATCATGATCTTGCCCTTTTGTGTTGGTTTGAATTCCTTTTTGTACATGTCGGCCACGTAGGCGTGGGAGATGAGCTCGGTGTGCGCGACGATGAAGGGCTCGGTGGAAGAGTCGCCCTCTTCATTGAGCTCGCGGAAGCTGGAACGGGCTGGGGCGTGTACTCCGGCGGCGTAACCCGCGAGGGTGTAGACCCCGGGCTCATTGTAGGTGATCCAGTCCTTGACTCGGTCGCCAAAGCGCTCGAAGCACACACGAGCGTATCGAACAAAGTCGGGCGTGTACTTTTCCTTGTCCAGCATACCACCATATCGATCCTCGAGGGCTTGCGGGGTGTCCCAATGGAAGAGCGTGACGTATGGGGTGATGCTGTTGGCGAGTAACTCATCAATGAGGCGGTTATAGTACGCGATGCCGTCCTCGTTGACGGGGTCGTCTTTGCCGCCGAGTGGGATGATTCGTGACCATGAGAGAGAGAAGCGATAGCCGCTGACGCCGTATCTCTTCATGAGTGCGACATCTGTCTTGTAGAGGTCGTAGGAGCGCACGGCATCGTCGCCTGTGCTGCCATCTTTCACCTTTCCTGGAGTATGCGCAAATTTGTCCCAGATGGACTCGCCCTTGCCATCCTTGTTCCAGGCACCCTCGACTTGAGCAGCGGCCGTGGCAAAGCCCCAGGTGAAGTCGGACGGCAGAGCGCCCTTGATGGACTTGTCAAACTCGAACTGGGAAGCCATTGTATTCAAGTGGTGTATGAGATTGCTCACGATCTCACTTTTCACTTAACCATCGAACGCAAAATATCATTAATACACTGAACGTCGACCATCTTCAACCCCGCCTCACGATCATGTGCTGATAGCTCCAATCATTCTACAGATGCAGCGTCGTCGGAAGTCACTAAAGGGGGATCCTTGCGGCGGGATGAGATGAAATTGATTCGTGGAGGGGAACCATGTCGGTCACAGCTCCCCCGACAGCGGGCGATCAGATGAACGGCCCCAATGACGGTGTCTCACTTAGCCCCGACAGGGTCCATCATACCTACCTCACATTTGATGAGGGACTCTTTGAGTGGTGTGGTCGTGAATGTCCGAACTTGTAATTGAACAAGCCACTCGAAGACAGAAGACCTTGAATATTTCTCGAATTTCCCTATTGGTTCACGCAATAAACTCTTGCCGAACCTTAGTTTCCATGTATTATTCTTGCATGGTCAATTGCCACAAGTATCAAATTCACACATGCGGATTCCACTCAGCGTACATATCCGCAAGCTCCATCCGCAAATCCGGGCCCGGAATCCATACTGATATGGGCTGTTCCAAGAGGCGATGAATGACAACCAGAAATTGAGAACACCGTTACTTAGTATTATGTACCTTAGGTAAATGCATCTGCTATCTCGAAGTCCTAGACCAATACGCTTTTTCTAGGCAAAATGATTTACGCCTTGAACTGTCTTCATCTCCTCGTGCCATGACTGGTCCCATTCTTAAAGACCGGTGGCCTCGGGCCCGGGCGCCGCAGTGGACGATGCAATCGGGTCCCCGAAATCAGGATCAATTTCGTCCTGCGACGGCGTATCATCGCCACAATCCGTACCATCTGGACCAACGCCAGTGAAGAAGGTATCGCTGTAAGCAGAGTCGAGAGTCCCTTGGAAGTTGGCGTCGCTGAAGGGAACTCTGGTGTGCTCATAACGGATGCCATTCAGCTGCTCTTTTGCTGCAGCTGGGAGGCGATCCCAGGCAACCAGAGGGGGGCTCAAGGCCCCTTCGGGACCATTTGCGGAAGGGATAAGAGGAACTCCGGCATCGTATGCTAGAATAGGGCGTGTTGCTGTTGCTGAGTTCTCCCAGCTGACGAACAGGGTGTTGGTGTTGTGTGTGGTGTCGAATGCGCCTTGTGGGTTCGTAGAGTACGCGACGCCGCGAGGCGAAAAGTTTGCGATATCGTCGGGACATTTATCGACGGCGAGCCAAACGACGGCTGTGATCCAGTGATGCTTATGCTGCTCGTCGTTACCCTGCACTTTGGGTAGGTAATAGCTGTAGATGATGCCCGTCCGGTCATGGGATTTTCCGATTCGCGTGTAAGTCTGACCAGTTTGGCCCAAGTCGCGGCAATCGCCGCCGGCTTTACCTGTTGGCTTCAAACCAGCACTAGCATTCGAGCTTCGTCAGTATATGCGATCTATGTCGCTTGGCTCTTAAAGTTGAATCTCACAAGTCCTAATGGTTATTCTCACTTACCCAGCAGCACCATCAGCGTCGACCGCTGCGTACGGAACACATCCGTGCCATGAGTGAAGCAGGGGCTTGAAGGTCATCTGGACCTCTCCATCGAGATCATAGCCAGGGGCTTCCGCAAGGGGGGCGACTTTGTCGTGATTCGCCCATTTGTCGTTAACCGCAACGTCGCCACCGCGCTTCCAGTGTGTATGTGAAGTTTCTGCGCTAGCAAAGTCCAACGAAGATATGAAAAGAGATAGAAGAGAGGCTCGGAGTGACATCTTGAGACGATTTTGTCAAGGAAACCTGAGAATACACCGTAGAAGATGAGATGTCTGATACCCTTTGCTGCTAGCCAGGAAGATCGAAGTGCAAAGGCTTAAAGAGTCTTATAGTCAACTGGTTCATCCATGGTAATCTTGCTAGAAGACTAACAGGTGGTAAAGAACGCTCTCCCGATATTGTCTTACTCTGCCAAATCAACGAGCCAGAGATGACAATGGTTGATCGATGAGAACCATCTTTCCAACGGAGAAGACCGTGAAGTATAATTGATTAGATCCAATCAGGGTGTAATAATGAATGCTGTGAGCTATCACGAACTGCAGCGTGACCTACTGAGCCTCATAATTTACTGCGCTCAAGATTTCGCTTGAAATCCATGCGGCTACGAATGTACAGCTGGAATCGCGGCGTACGCCGAAAGCTTCCTAGACGACACTGAGAATCAAGTCAAGGGAGGCTACCTTGGCGGTGCCTCGGTTTCATTTACTTATGTTTTTGAATTCATCAATGTTTGCGTTTACCAAGCAGCACACCTGCTCTGAAATCATATGTAAGCAGTAAACAAACGAACACCATACCATTACCCGCTTTTGACAACAGGTAAATAGATGAAATTCTACGCCATAACGATTAATCTTCCTAAACATGCAAGGCAAACCCTGATTAGTGATTAAACCGTCAATGTCCGCTTACCTGTCTCGCGTCTATCCCGACCGACTCAGGATGTGCAACGGTGAACCCGAGGAAAAGGCAAATAGAGGAGCCAAGGTATGACTAAAGGAGTCATGCTATTCCTGGCGACAATCCCGGAGATCTGCGTCTTCCGTTGGAATAAAAAAGTCAATCTAGAATCACGCCCATGTACCGCGTACCGACGTCGTATGATCCCACTTCAGGGTTTGCCGTGTGAGCATCAAGTAGGGTGCCGCTGGGGTCTACCTTACCCTGGATACCCCTCAATAGTAGTATAGATTGATGAACACACTAGGCTGCGAGAGATTTTCTCTTAAAAAGAACGTACGAAAAATAGTCTGATGATAATTCAATGATACAAGTCAGCTACATATACGTGCATAACTAAAAGCCGTACGTGCCTTGGCCATTCGGTGTCGAACATCACCATTCACTTTCGTACTTCAATGCCTAAGGTAGGCAAGACTATTTCCTGGGGGTCTACGCTATTTTCTGGTTGAGAGTCTGCTCGGCCTGGTGGAGGGAACTTGGGGATTCTAAGATTGGGAAGGAGTACCGTCGGTCTCGCGAATAATGTTCTCTCCATGAGTGGAGCTTCCACTCTAGAACTTAGAAAAGAGAGGTATTCATGCCGCTTAGGCAACGTAAAGATGCCGAGCTGATTGGCGATAATTAAGGTGCAATCAATGTCGGAATCCAACGTTATGAAGGTGCCTGCATTCTCGGCGAATTTCTCGTTGGTTTGATCCTTGTTCTGTTCCTTAAATTCCGTCGGGAACAGATTGCTCCGTGGCAACCCATACGCCCGAAGTGGCCGGGACTTTCGGGTTGACGCTTTGACTTACGGAATCGTCCAGGAGGCTCTTGGACGGCGACTCTGTTCTTTTGTTGTGTTGTGACTCGAGTCATTCATTGACATGAGTCCCTTATCAGGTGTTGCCAAGAATGCAGTCAATATGCCGCTGGTGACTCCATCTCGTGGGATCTCTCGCTTCAAACAGGAATAGAACACTTATTTGAACTACCTCATCAATTTGTGTTGGCCATTGTGAGAATTGATTGTCGAAGGGTCTTTCTCGGACCCGAAAAGTGCCCTCAACTTAGACAGCATCTCTTCGGTGGAATTTATCTAGGTTTTTGACGTCTAAACCCACCAGATGGATGAACATCTTGGCTACGGGATGGCCGAGGATGAGGACTTTCGATCTCATGAGCTTTGGTATTGCGCAGAATGAAAGACTATTAGCTCAAATTTTCTCACGTATAAATGGTTCGAAACTTCAATTCTCTGTTGTCAATCAATACCATCCCATCTCCAGCGTACCAAGTGTCTTTGAAAACATTCACAATGAGGTTTCTGCAACTTCTCGCCTACTGCGTCGCCGCCTCCGGTCTGGCTCTTCCGAAGCTTGACACAGACCTCGCAGTACGCGCTCCAGGCGACTTAGCTACTACGGAAAGCATCGCATTCGACGCCGATGGCATCTTATCCCGCGACTCTAGTGCGGCATGGATAGAGGCCGAGAAGGTCGTCGGCACCCTGAGGCACAACACATACTACTATTTCATGTCCTGCAACAAGGCGTATCCTGGCCAAAAGGGCATGACTCCTTCTCAGCAGTACACCATTGACCAGACAGGCTGTCTACATACTGGTCTGATCATTGGAAAGACTGCTGTCTTCCAGAAGAAGTTCAAGGCCAGCTATCTTCACGTCAGGCGTCTGGCAGACAATCCCAACACATGGACTCAGACTAGACACGATTGGGACGAAGTCAAGAGAATGCAGCAGTAAGATTCTCTCCAAGCTACATTTCGCTAGAGGAAAGTAGAAATATGTACTAAACCTGCTTTCTTCATAGCATCGATTACGGTGGAACTACGACATCGTCCAAGGGCAACCTCGATAGGGTTGTGAGAAAGGGTATGGCTGTCCCTATGATAACCTTGACGAGACACGAATGCTAACATATATTGGCTATAGGTGAGGAGTGGATTGCACTATCTGGCGGCCAGTACTCTGCCGACTGGAACTGCTTGGCCTACTACCGTTTCATGGCCTCGAAACTCTGAACGGAGGCTTTATTTATTAGTTGAGAACATGAGTCCAGCTCATAATAGAAGGGTGTCTATCAGAAAGAACTGCTAGCTGTCGCATCGATCCCGATTTATCTGCAATCAATCTGTTAGTCGTCAGACAGAATGAAGTATTATAATTAATCTGAAGCAGTTGAGATTGATCTATTCGAATCTTAAGGACTGTGCCTTCTCCATCTCCAGGCGGCGCTACACTAGTTCAAGGATACGAATCTTCCGCGCCGTTCAAAATTGAAACATCGTCAGTCCCCTACCCAACGTGACTGGCGGTCATATTCACATAGTCGCAAGAGCTTTTAGCAGAGAGGCAGCATTGTGTAAATAACACCAGGGTACTTATCAAATTAGTGAGGAGAAATTATTGGCCAATCAGCTAACGATTCTTTGGATATTTGATAGCTTTTGTCACCTGTTATTTGATCCTGATGGACTTGGAATGAACCAGTCGAAAGTGTTTAATAAGTCAAAGCGAAAAGCAGGTAGCTGCAGTGGCCTTGATTCTAAGATACTCGGACTTCTTGCATCTTGTTGCCAATCGTTGCCATTCAGATGGTGGTCCAAGACACGCTGGATGAGGTGCTTAAAGCTTGCGCATGACTGTCCGGCAGGTGCAGAAGGGGAAACCCAATCGAGGAACCCTATTAGCAGACTGAGCTGTTGTACAATAGAGGATCTTGTCATTTCAATGTTTTGGGTGTTGGAATATGCAGGGCTCGGCTGGAGCAATCCCTGACATAGGATACCACCAGCAGGGGCACCATACTCTAACAGCTAAATTCCAATTTAGTAAGTGCATATAGTAAGGTGCAAGGCTTCTTACCAGCCATTCGAAGTCACGTAGAATGACAGGATCGTTAAGAGAGTCTCGGCGCTTCCAGAGTTCGATAGTCAACCTCACAAGATCGAAACTTGTTGAGAGCAGCTCAGTATCGTCGAAATTGCTGCAGCGGAGAAGCAACCTTTCTGCAAAGAAGAGGTTTTTCAGATGATCGAGTTGGAGCGTAATCCTGAAATACAGGGTACGACTATCAAGATCAGGATCAATGAGATCGTTTAGACTATACCTCAAGGCATCCGGAATCTTGGAAGGGAATACGAGTTGTCGATCCTTCAAGGCTCTGTCCCCAGATATTAGTCCACCTCAATTGATACAAGGGCAGAAGATTTACGGACTGGATTTGATCGCGTTCTACCTCCTTGCTGTGAGATAACGCAACAGCAATGAGTTCGTCTCGGATGCTGGCAATCATGTATCTTGCTCGAATGACAGTTGAAGGATGTATTTCCCCACTCGTATTCCAGCCCTGGTCGTCAAGTGATTGAACTGCATGGGACAAAGCAGTCTTGTCTGATGCAAGATCTTTGTCGCTAATGTCGAGAGGCATTGGAGTAGAGCAGAAGCTGTTTGTCAAGAGAGGCGGCCGGCCGGTGAAAGAAACAGCAAATTTGTCACTGGTGAAAACCTGGGCCACGACTCGTCGCCGATTTTCGGAGCAAAGTGTTGGTTCGTAAGAGGGCCCATTCTCTAGACTATGGTATCCAAGATACGTGAGCATGGTAACAGACAGACTATGAGACACATAGCTCGAGATGCCTATGAGCAATTAGCATCGGCGCCAAAGAGTTGTTGAAGGGTTGTAGTAATTACGGGCATCACCATCAACAATGGAATCAAAGATTGCTTTGCGTCGACAAAGTTCCAACAACAGATCGTTGCCATCAGTAAAGGTACGTGAAAGCTCAATGCAATAGCCTAGACAGGCTTGAGCTGTTTGAGGAGATACGCTCTCCGAGAATGCGTTCAAATGATGACGATACAGAGAACCAACATCATCCGAAACACGTGCGATACTGGCCCACAGGAGTCCTATGGACTCCCAACGGAGGTTTTGGTCATGAAACTGACTGATCCATTGAGAAGCGTCATCTTGCTCATCCTCAATAGCACGGCGGGTATTCCTACAGAGGATCTCGGCCAAGTCGCTAAAGCATTTGTCGCCCTCATCTGGTAACGTTTCAAATGCAGCTTGAAGTGATTTGATGATCCGATTAACAGCAATTTGGCTCCATCCCTTCTGCTCATGGAAGGGTTCATGACAGTACGCCTGCAAGCTAGGCAAACAACGTAGCACGAAGAGAGCCGATTCTTGGCAAGGTGACGGGAGCTCACGAAAGATGACTCTATCGTGACTTTCTTCGTGACTTTGTGCGAGCCTTTTGCTGGGGTCCAAGAGCGAAGTGCCTCCACTGGCTAGGAAAAGGTCAAACTCAGTCTCTTCAAAAACTTTGTTATGACTTGTGTAGCCAAAATAGCCCGAAGGAGTAGAATTTGACGTGGTATTTGCCACTGCTTCCTGTCCGAGGCTTGGACCGGTCTCAATACCGAGGTCGGCAGCTAAATCCGGCGTATGCGTCTCCAGTTGCGGTGTCGAAGGGTATATGCAGTTGAGCTTAGTTCGTGCTCTCTGACAGCGATTGCATACTGGCTGTGAGCGGTCGCAAGCAAGCTTCCGGGTGCGACAAGGAGCACACGGCGGCTGGCGGGTGTTGCGACAAGACGGGGATAAAGAATCGAGGGGGACCATGGTTCAAGCAGGCGATAGATTCAAGCGAATGTGAGCGTATACGCAGTAACAGACGTTTGGTCGATTGATCGACCGAAGCGACTCCTCCTAGGTAAGACGACATTACTGGTTGATTGACTGAGCGATTGAATTTTCTTGCTTGGTTCCAGAAGCCTTTGTCAGCAGCTATGGTCGCAAAGCGGCGCTCATGCTCGGCTTCGGTCACTTGCAGCAAATAAATGTAACGGCTTCGGCTAGTGTGTCAATCACCCCAAACTCCTATTAATACTTGCTAAGGAAGAACAAGGCTTCGGCCCGAAGCCGAGACCAAGGCTGGATTTTGGCCAGCAATCTGAATCAAAGTAATATCAACTGCTTCTGAGAACCGAGAGTATTATGGTAAGTATAAAGTAGAAGGGACTTCCCAGCTCTCATAATCCTAAGTGCACTCGTATCTCTGATGAAACGCTCTCAGTTTTCTTCATTCTACTTCACAATAACGCCATTATGCATGCGGAGGAGGCTCTCAACGGCCTGATAGGGAAGTATCCCGCCAAGGCACACGCGTTACGTGTAGCTCAGTATATCCATGCTAAGATGCCTCACACGAACGGTTTTCTTTTTCTTACTGGGGCCCGAGAGGAATTCTACGATGATTCAGACCTAGCGATTCCGTACCGACAGCAGAGGCCCTTCATGTACTTGACTGGTGTTACCACTCCCAACTGCCATCTGATCTACGACATCAGAAAGGCTCATTTGACGCTCTTTGTCCCACCCATCAACCCCGAAGAGATCATCTGGTCTGGATTGCCCCCATCGAACGAGGAAATCCTTGGCAAATACGATGTTGACTCTGTGTTGTCCAACACAGAACTCCAATCATCACTGGACTTCATCGGAAGCCAAGCATGCCAGCGCGAGACCGCAATATTCACCAGCGGCGACCACCAGAGGTCTGGTTATAAGTTTCCTACGGAAACGGTAGTAGACTCGACCCTACTCAAAGAAGCAACTGACGAGTGCCGAGTGATCAAAGATGATTACGAAATTGCTTTAATGTACAAGGCGAACATCATCAGTTCTGTTGCCCATCGAGCGGTGATCAAATCCCTCAAGGAATGCAGAACCGAATCAGAGATTGATGGGGTGTTTCTGGGGGAGTGCACGAAACAGGGAGCAAAGATGCAAGCTTATCCGAGCATTGTCGCAAGTGGGCGCACAGCGGCAACGATGCACTACGAGAGCAACAATCAGAACCTCTATCAGAGTGGCAAACCCAAGGATGTGGTTGTGGTGGATGCTGGCGCTGAGTGGAACTGCTATGGTGCAGACATTGTGAGCTTGTCGTCCTTACCTTTCTCCTGAATCTGACTGACAAAAGCAGACTCGAACTCTTCCTATCTCTGGCAGATTTACCCGCGAATCACGCGCGATCTATGATATCGTGCTGAACATGCAAGAACAATGCATTGCAGAATTGAAGGAAGGGGTGTTGTGGGATGATCTGCATATATTGGCACATAAAGTTGCGATTGATGGTCTCCTAGCCCTTGGGATCTTGGAAGGGGACAAGGATGAGATCCTGAGAGAAAGAGTCAGCACTGCTTTCATGCCCCACGGACTCGGCCACTTTCTGGGCATGGACACACATGATACCGGAGGTCAATGCGACAAGACCGATGACAATCTCGATCCCATGTTCAAGTACTTGAGAGTCAGAAGACATCTACCCGCGGGTTGCATTGTCACGGTGGAACCAGGCGTGAGTTCCATTCCCACCTCCCGACTCCTCATAGACATACGAAATGTTGTTTCTCTGAAGCTGACACAACTAGATACACTTTAACGAACATGTGATTCGGCCTCTTCTCCGTGATGAAAGACTCTCAAAGTTCATCGACGAACAGGTATTGAACCGTTATTGGGATGTTGGGGGCGTGTGGTGAGTCCTTAACAAGTTCCAATAGAATCTCGCACTGTTGACACTGCCTCCTAGCATCGAAGATGACCTTCTAGTCACGGAGTCTGGCAGCATAAACTTGACAAATGTACCCAAAGATCCGGATGAATTGGAGAAAATCTTGTCAGGAGTGGCTGCAAACTCGTGACCAGCCTTTACCACTTAGATTCTAGCTCAAACGATTCAATCAATTCAATCTAAGAACAGGCTCATGTGGATTCAAGCATTACTTGATGTCGGGCGAATGCCGGGAGAGTTCCGGGGCCCGAAAAGTCCGCAGTGGATCTGTGTCGCCGGGCCCACCTTCGGAGCCGTTCAGGCTCGGAACTCTAAAAGTTCCAGCAGAGTGTAATGAGGCGCACTAAGCATGTTCGGACATCCCATCAGCGACTTTAAAATCGCCCAAGAAGGCCCTGGGGCATAGAGAATCAAGCTCAGGCTCGCGGGAAACGGGTATATAAGGCGAACCCGTTTCCCATAAATCGCGCTTTCGACTCATAGCGAGAACGTACTCATAGCTATTTGCACAACTTTACCAGCTTCATTGATGGAGATATGAGCAAGAAAACGGGTGCTGGCCTTTGTCGAGACAATGACCCTGTGGCCGATTGAGTATGCGAAACCAATAAAATTCAATTCTTTACGCCTGGTATCTTAGCCCGAGTTATAGTCATCCTACTCATCATTTACAAAAGGAACTATCACCGAGTCTTCTTTGATACAATCAACTTGTGGACATGACCAAGTCGTAAATGCCGTGTTTAAACCAGTCAATGCTAACCGAAACCCTTTTACCAACGATTTATGCGTATCTCTGGTCCATCTCGTAACGGGCTGCGTTCGGGTCGTAGGTCTTATTGGGTTCGTTGGAGGCGTACCCTCCAGTGTAACCAGTGCTTGGGTTGGCGGGAGCGTAGTTCCCGCGGGGCAGTGTGCCCTTGCGGAACTTGTGGTAGATGACGCTAGCATAAATGAGGAGACCAACGAAGGAAGCGCTGCAGAATCGAGGTTAGTTTGTCGTTCAATGGAAAGAAAAGCCAGTTCGTCGGAATTTGCTTACAGAATGACGATCGCGATAATGAAGGTAAATGCGCCGCCAGCACCGATGATGGTGAGGATGAACAGAATGACCCAGACCAGAGTCTGGATGACGTTGGAGACGAGGAAGAATTTCGGGCTGAGGGTGCGTCGGGAGCGCTTGACGATGCAGACGATGTCGAGAATCAAGCAGATAAGAATGATAACCATTATGACACAGAGGACGCCAATGACCCAGCTTGCTGTTCTGTTGTCGTCGCCGTAGTCGTTCAGAGCCTCCTTGTTAGAGGCCGCGAGGGCGATAGTTCCGGCGTAGAGGACGATCTCAAGAACCATGATCGCGATTCGAATGACCCAGAAGGGAATCAAGACGCGCTTGAGGAACGGCGAGCTATCGCCGATGATGTATGCTTGAGTCATTTTGTCGGTGTTCGTAGTTGGTGTGTTGGAGGTATCTGGTCGATTGCCGGGAGGATTGGGTGTATTATCGCCAAGTAATCGCGGGAGTAGTCTTCAGGTTCTAGACGTAATGTATTCGATGACAACAAGAACGCATTGCCAAATGTCGTGAGAGACTATTGCGCCTTAAGTAAAATTTGACGATGACCACGGCACTCGAAGGATCAAACCCCTTGGACCAACAGCGCCGCACTTCCGTCTCGCTTACAGTTGGAATGTCTTAGTTGCGTTGAACCGGCGCGCCACAGCCCCTATTGACTTGGTCGCCTTGGTCCTTGGCGACACAGCCCTAATTAGACTCTACAGGCCTGCAAAGTAACCTTAAGATAGTCCAACACGCCCAGCAGCGCCCCCAAACATACTCTAAGTGGCTGGAATTGCCCTGTGTTGCCTGTTTCATGGGTCCGAAAGCAAGGTGAATCCTGACTGCCAGGGATCTCGGCTGACAGCAAGCGCCTGTTGGTGCGTCCCTAAGTGGCATAGCCCCGGATCAGCTCGTAGATCCCTGGCTTCTTTGCGTCTTTTACAGTTTTTACCACCTATTCTCGACAACCAGCACACCAAAGTTCCCGATTTCGGGCGGGCCTAGCGAATGTCGCTGCCTGTAGTGGAGATCTTTTTGGCCTGTTGGGCTGACAGGGTGTAAGACTGTACGACTGTGCCCCTCGTACCATTCCTAGACCGTCATTCGCAGATCTCCCTGTATGAAGTCATTTCCATGCCGCACCGCTAACCGCCGAAACTTGAAAGAAGCCATTACGAGATTTGTTTTGGGAGCTGCGGCACTGCACAAATGGGGCCGATTTTAGCTCGGGGTACCTGCACGATTTCCATTCCTCGACCCTGCGTCCGAAATTGCTAACGGCAGCGCCGTTTTGAGTCTCGTCCTCAGGCAGTCACGATGTCTTGGTGAAATGCGATGCGTCGCACACGATCTTATGGTAAGATACGCTGTGGCACTATTTGGTTTCCGATCATGACAGTGGCGTCAGCTACTTTACATTTGCAAAGCGGGAATTGGTAAGATTTGTCCTCATGATGAGCAACGCTATAACATCCGGGCGATACTATGCGCCTCTCGAAAATTGGGATTTCAGTCTTCATTCCGGGATGAAGCGAAGCCATGATCGAGCCGAGAGCCTAGCAGTCGCTCCACCAGAAAAGAGAATGGGAATGTTCCATAGGGGTATCCCCTGATTTACTTCGCCGTCCATACACAAGGCTAGCAGGGGTTGATGTCTTCTTGGGCCCGCGAGAGGAAGCTAGCTTGAGCCAGTGGTCCCAGTAGCCTACCTTACATGTAGCTAAAAGCCATACGAACAGATGGCTTGACTAAAGCCACCCAAATGCCACCAAAACCTTAATTTTTATTTCCCAAATAATCTACTCTTGAAGATCGCTCAGCCCTGTTTACCTAACTCACTTTCAATACCTAGGTCTGTTGCATCTCCAGTAGTTGAATAGTCGCACTTGATTCAATGGGAAGTTAATCACCTCACTCAACATGAACCGAGCTGAAATCCATCGGGAAATGGAGCTCGTGTGCACATGTATTTTTTGTCCCGGTTGAGCACTGCCAAAATGTGATCGATCGGCTTGAGCCAGGGTTCAGGACTTGGCAGTATCTTACCTCAGCCACAAACTCGCGGCTAACACCGATCCTCCCTGACGAACTGTGGCTGGGCATCTGGAGTCAAAAGAGAACGAAAATTTGAGAGCTACCGTGAATGACGGCATCTCACCTGCCCTAAAGGATCGATACGGACTAGGTAATTGGCCCACTGCGTTGTGAAAAGTCCTTGAGTGCTAGATTCACTGACTCGGGAGGTGATCTTCTGATGTGAAATTTCTACGAGTTATTGTTTGCAACATCCGTCTAGATATGAAGGTTGAGACTTGGGACTCAGTATTGCATCAAGCTTACAGAGAAGTCACATCATCGATGCACTCCGCGAAAAACAAACCTCGAGGAAATGAGACGCAGAAATGTCGAGATCATAGCCATTTGATGGCTTTAGATTGGTGTGATATGAGGATTTGGAGACTTCATTCATCTAGTATGAATTACATTGAATGCTTTCTTGTCATCACTTATCAAGTGAGCGATCCGATAGATGTGTGCTCAGAGATTACCCATACATGCTGCATACGTCGTAAACAGGTGCAGTGAGATCCGCCATCGCACAACCAACACACGAATCAAAACAACCCAAATGTCGGCCGAGTCCTGGGCCAACTAACCGATCAATGACTCTTATGTCATCCTACCAATCCAGGAAACAAATCCGCTCTCACCTCCATTTGCTTTGTGCACAAATGTCCACGTTTCCTGTCAGTCAGACTTGGCTACGTCCTGCATCTCATCTTTGTCAGCGCTACATTCACATACCGAGAACGTCATTGGTGCATTGATTATCCGTCAAGCGCCAAATGTGATAGATAGTGGAGATCCATCAATGGCTCCTCGTCAATGTAAGCGCTACAGGTTGCGGTTCTTGCTCCGTGCAACACAGCAGCAGCCCAAACCAACAGGAGTAGAAGTATTTAAGACGCCTCAGTATCAGTCGTTCAATGTTGCCTTGTACTATGACCTTCAAAGCTCCATGTCTCTTGTTACTCACACTTCACAATGTCTTCACCAAAGTTCCAGATCCCGCCAGAGTTTGAATCAAAACTCCGCCATGTTGAACCTCTCGACTCGCGCTCCGATCAGGAGATTCTCAAGTCTTTGAAAAGTCCTCTGCCAGTTACTTCAGAAAAGAACATCTGGGCCTTTTGGGATTCTGGTCTCGACAACCTACCAAGCTGGGGCCAGCGCAACATCATCAACTGGGCTCGACTCTGCGGTCCGGACTGGGTGATTCGCGTTTTGGATGACGTCCCAGACTCTCCAAACAATGCCTTGAACTGGGTCAAGGAAGACCAACTACCCCAGGCCTATATTGCGCACAAGATGGATGGGCCCCGTGTGCGGACTGGTCCCCACAGCGCAGACTTCCTTCGCGGTATCTGTCTGTACCAATACGGCGGTGCGTGGGTGGATGTGGGCACCATCCTCGTTCGGTCCATAGACGATCTCTGCTGGAAGAAACTCGAGGACCCAAACAGCCCTTACCAGGTTTCCGCCCCTTGGATGTACTCGAACGTCGTAGCCAACCATTTCATTGCAAGTCGCAAAAGTGACATGTTCATCAAACACTGGTACGTAAGAATCAGTATCGGAGCTCAACAATACGGCACGACTGCGACTTTGATTGCGGGGGAAAGCTAATTCACTATCAAGGCACGATGTTTTCATGGAGATTTGGAAAGGCCGCAACAGCTCCGATGGCATTTTCGAAAACCCTCTCGTCTCCTTTGCACAAGATATGAACGCCGATGCAGTCGAAGCTCGGAACTTCAAATGGAACTGGAGCGCTCCTCTCCCAAAGGTCTTGGAGTACATTGCCCAAATCGTGTGCTGGATCAGAGTTGCTGCGGTCAAGGAGCCCAACGGCGGCTTTGATGGCGTCGATTACTTCGACAAGAAAATCCTTCTCCACGACTCGCTGTACGAAGACTGGCCGGCAGAAGCCATCATCGGTTGGAATGGTGAGGACCTCTTCGACCTCTTCTCAGTCCGATTGGATGCCGATCCAGAGTCTGAAGAATACAAGAAGGCTTATAACGTCGTATGGACGATCTTGACTGCATCGACTATGCAGAAGGTCACCCACGCCGCAGGCATGACCGCAACGAATGCACTGGGGACTTTGTGGGACATGAAAGAGAATGAGAACAGGGATCGTGAACCTGGAACTTTTGCAGAGTTGCTGCGGTATGGAAGCGTTCATTTTGAACAAAATAGAGAGATTGAGTACATCACGCCGCCGAAGGCTGATTTTGTGTTGGAGAAGGGTGTACTCGAGCCATGAGCGAGTTTTAGCTTTATCAGACTATTGTGGTAGAAGAACGCTCGGTTTCCTACAAAGTAATGTGAGTTGAGACTGACTCCAGCATTCAATTAAAGCAGAAGGAGTCATTCTAGACCTCTTGATAGAATGTGTGGAAGTGTGGAAAGGTGACAAAAGAATGGTCGCCTAATGAGAATGCATGTCGGTGTAATATGTGTCCCACGAAAACCAATCGAATGTCGCATCAAACGGTCTTTTCCGACCTCGCAAATCGGCTGTGGATGAAGCTTCAGGGCCGCTGCTTGCAGATCCGAGATTCTGTCGCGATTCAAGCCCCAGAGATGGCCCAGATGTGAAAATGTCAGCCGGCAGCCAGTTAAGAAAATTTCCGACGTCTAGCCCATTCCCCAAAGTGAAGTCATCAAGAGTGCCTTGTGAGAGGCTGTGGAGGCTATCCCCTACTGCCACTTCCTCGACATTCGTTTCAGGCCGAATATCTAGTGGGGGCCATGAGGAATCGAGGGTCTTGTTGATGGTTGCATGGCGATGTCGTATGTGTCTCCGAGCTAGTTCGAGGAACACAATTGCTACATTCTCCAAACGAGAGCACAAAACAGCGAGAAGCTGCATCTGATCTCTCATGCTCGAAAAATAGGAAACAGTTGTAGCAAGGAGACCAAGGTCATGGTCGATTGCCGCAGAGGCTTGGAACGTGGAGCTGTTGACCAGGTTCTCGAACACAACAAAGAATGGTATGAAAGGATAGTACAATAGATGCCTGTTGCCTTTGTTAGAAGGGATTATGAAAGTAGGTTCGAGATCCGCTGGAAAAGTCATACCAAACAACTCCGTTATAAACGGAAGACCAATTAGAGACGATTGAAGGTAGTATGAATAGAGCCTCTCTTGCGCACTCTAAACGTTGATTGGAGGAAGACTTGTCCCCTTTGAGAAGAACAATCACGACATGAAGGTACTGGAATCTCAAACTATTGAGGCCCAAGGACATTTCCTTCAACTGAGTCGGTTTAAGGAGGTGCCTATCTGCGTCCACTATTTTATCCAGAATCTGTAATTTGCACAGCGTAAGCGGAAAGAGATGATGCGACGCGGATGCAAATGCATCCTTTCATTGACATACCTTTTTCGTTTGATTGGCCCATTCTTCGAGCTGGAGCTTGATGGTCTCCCTCAAGGGTGGCGGAGAACCTGGGGCCAGCATATCGACGACTAAGCCCATGATCTTGGCTAACTCAATACCCCTGATGAAGAAGTGTGCTCCAAACTCAGACGGACGAGCAGCCGGTGGTGCACTGCTGAAATCAGAATCGAGATGTGGTTGAAACTTGAGCAGATAGCTGAAATCAGGCAATGGAACGTCTTGGTAGAGTTTCATCGGAAGAAACGGGGATCGACCAAATGCAAGGGCACACGACTTATCCAATACAAAAAGAAGCCAAAACATCGAGAGACTTCGCTGATAGGACTCGATATCTCTAGGCGCTAGCAAATGTAAGCCGAGAGCCTCTGCTTGGCGACAAGCATGGCCGACCAGCATCCACGACAAGTTCGGAGAGGCATAGTCCTCGCCATGAACAGCCAGCAGAGCTAATGCTTGGACGTTGACTTGTCGTGGTTCCAAGAATATGCGGCTATCGTTCAGAGCGATCCGCATGTTCTGGCGAAATCTCGCAGCTTCTTCTCCATGGTCTTGTTTCTCTGGAGAAACTTGAGCTAACATGATGTAGTTGAAATAGACCAACCAAGCCTTCTGAGAGACTTTATCAGGATTGAAGACGATCTGCTTCAGAAGCTCCTCCGAAGGTGTGACGAAGAATGGCTCGCCTTTTGGCGCGTGTTCTAAAAAGGCTAGAAACGCCAATGTCTATCAGCACACGGCCCGGTCGTGGGATCAGGGACCAAGTTTACCTACTTCCAATAAGCTTGTAGCCTATGGCTCTGGAAGGTACATGGAACCCTGAAATATGCAAGTTATGCCCAGGCTCAACTGTCGCGGTAGTCAGGGACGATGATAGAAACTGGAGCTCAGACTGGGCGTCCGTCTCTTGCTGAGACGAAGGACCAGGTATTCCAGGCGTGGACCGGAGGTTTCCAGTTGCTTCTCTAACGAAAGAGAAAGAATGAGACTCGCCAATGAACAGCTTCGGAACCCGAGAATCGGTTTGACTGCTCGCCTGGTTGGCCCGCGACGGCGTCTGAGCATCGCTTTCCGATTCCTTTTCGGATGCAGCTCGCAAGACAGCCTTTTCCACCAACAAAGTTAAGCGGTCAAGTTTGTGTTCTATGCTGCAAAGTCGAGATTCTACCGTGAGATCAATTCGTGTGACTGCTAGCTGTGGCGTTGGCTCGTTGCCCTGAGTTCCTGGTTGTCCTTGGGTTGGCACCGAACTAGGCTGGCTTTGAGTTGGGGCAGACTTAAGGCGATCGCGAGAATAGTCGCAAGGCCCAGGCCATGGAAGGCATGCACTGCACTTTGGCAGTTCCCTGGAGCACCTTTGTTTGTTAGTCTAGACTCAAAGATTTCATCTCTTCGGAACATGTTCCTAGCAATGAGTCGGACTAGTAATGGAAGTACCTGAACTTCTTCTGACGGCAATAATCACACTAGAAGATGTCGAATCTGTCAGTGAGGAGCCACCGATGACGATGGACCGGTATTTTGAAGGCTCACCGCAAAACGAGCCACCTGAGTGCCCTGCACAGGATTGTCACTTGAGTTCATCGTAATCGGTCTTGATAGGGAAACAGCTATGAACCCCGTAACAAGTAGGATTCATCCAACAAAAGTTGAAAGCGGAGAACGAGTCAGCTGATCAGTAATGGCAACCTCCTGATGAATTGTGGTGATGCTGACAAGTACGATGGAAGTGGTGAGGGATGATCGCCAACAGTGAACTCATTCCTCCGAACAAGGTATGATGCTGGCATTCCGATTTCAGCCAATCAGCGAGCAATATTTCGGACAATGGTTGCCTTAGTCAACCTTTGATGGGAATAATCCTCCGACACACCTCCGGGATCAACCAATCATATCGGGAGCGTCTGACACTGTTTGCTTTTAGCGCATCCAACCCGGAGAAATCACGATATCCGTGAGTAAAGCGAAGGCCCGACTAGGTAAACCAGTAGCTCAGCTCAGCTTGGATGCTGGATGGGAATATAGCTTGTGGCACTTGACAGAACGGAACAGTATAAGATGAAGAGAAACACCAGACTTCTCCGTCACTTGAGCTCGTGTTCTGCCGGAATCAAAGCGGACGCACTGCTCCTTCTAGCACATTTGAAACTAAGATCGTTCGCAATCCAATGCAATTTTATCGAACACGCTATATCGAAGTCATCACCAGTAAACACTAGACGGAATCCATGTATCAAGGCGACATATCACCAAAGAAGGGAAGGACGCCAAATACCCAAGATATGGCCCAAAGTTCAGCATCCATCGCAATTATTGGTGCTGGACCCTGCGGTTTGACGTTCGCCCGCTTACTGGAAAAGAACAACATCGACTTTGTGGTCTTCGAGAAAGACGTCGACTCAACTCCCACGCCGATGTACCAGGGTGGAACCCTTGATCTTCATGGCTCCTCCGGACAGCAGGCGCTAAGAAGTGCAGGACTCTTCGAGGAGTTCAGCAAATTCGCGCGGTGGGATGCTACCAAGTTTGTTGTTCAGGATCCAACGTGCACATTGAAAGCCGAGTTCGGTCAGGATCGCGACGCTCCTGAGATAGACCGTTTCCAATTGCGTCAACTTCTGCTGGACTCAATTCCATCTCATAAGGTGCGATGGGGGCATGGCGTCCGGACAATTGAGAAGGGCCCAGGCTCGGATTGGATTATCAAGTTCACGAACGGCACCTCTGCATCTGGATTCCAGCTCATCGTTGGCGCCGACGGTGCGTGGAGCAAAGTTAGGCCTTTGGTGAGTAACTCTTGCGTATGCCATATCGCTGTTATATCGGCTCTCTAACATCACATAGCTCACTACAGCACGGCCTGAATATTCTGGGAAGATGTTCATCGAGGGGCGGCTGTCGCACAACAACCCAAGTTACTCTGCCGCACTGGAACTGTCGGGAACCGGCAATATGATGGCGTTGGGAAACGGACGAACAGTCTCGGTGCAACAGGTGTCCGATCGGTCGTATCGAGTCTACGTGGGCTTGGTGGCCCCGGAGAACCTGACAAAGACCACACTCAATATGGCTGATACAGAGGCCACACGACAAAAGCTTCTTTCCTCGCCACAATTTTTTGCGGACTTTGCTCCCGAATTACAAAGCTTCATTTCCAACGCCGAAGGTCCTTTTCGGCCCTGGCCTCTTTACCGCATGCCCGTATCCTCCGTCAACTGGGATCGTGTTCCAGGTATAACTCTCCTTGGCGACGCCGCGCATGTGTCGACACCATTCGTAGGCGAAGGGGTTAATATGGCCATGTATGACGCTCTCAAGCTCGCTGAGAACATTGTCAAGCACGGGGTTGCTGCTCTCACTGAGAGAGCGCTGGCCATATCGAAAATCGAGGAAGCCGTCAAGGAATATGAAGCGGAAATGTTTGACCGCGCTCAAGACTTCATCAAGCGCTGCATCCTGAGTGAGGGGATATTTTTTGCTGAGGACGGGGCGCAGCAGTTCATCGACATAATTGGCCAGGCTGTCGAGTTTCAGCATCAAGGACTCTTTAGAGAAGAGAAGTGAGCTCGTGCTAGACATGTGCTGTGCTGGACAACTGATCAACGTTTGTCTGTATTTTGGGGTCTGGGTCAACGTGTTAGAGGTGACCCCAGATAGAACCAGTAACTTTTCTGCTCTTTTTCTGCCGCTACGAGAAATCTCAAGTGTCTTCATATCTTCCCGTCACAGTAGACTCTGACAGAGCTGGGCACACCGGTCCTCGCAGAAATTTTCCCAGAATAAAGTATGCTACGCTCGTCGAGAAACTTGAGAAATTTACTGAAGTCAAATCGAATCAACACAGGCAGCTTCCAAAGCTCCTAACGATAAGCGGGGACGCAGTTTCTGAAACTAGACTGCGTGAACAGGTGTGGCGTTCGCATGGGGGCGTGGAGTTTTCGGCCGAAATCTGTCCGGGACTGACTTCTTGGTAAGATCAAGCGCAGCAGCCAGCATGGTGGGCGGCAACCCTCGATAGTCGATTAAGGAACGAACATGGATTACGGATTGATGAAATGTCCGTCGGATAGATAGTCGCCCGATATTGATCTTGAACTGGTTCATGTTTATATAAAGACCATGCCCTTAAATCTGTTCACCCAAGAAGTGATTCAAGCAAACTCTATGTTCAGCCTAGATTAACTTCATTCAACTTTCGAAGAGCTAACGATGATCATGAGTACCATCGTCGTCGCAGGAGGAACTCGTGGGATTGGTCGAGCTATTGCTGAGGCTATCAATCGCAAGGGTGGCTACCGCGTCAAGATACTGAGCAGATCTGTAAGCTTTTACTACCTCCGGCTAAGCTTGGGGTATGGGTCAGATGCTAACTTGATTTAGGTCAATCCGGCCCTTCAACAGGAGACGGGCATTGAGGTCATTCCAGTGGACTACAACAGCGTCTCAGCGTTAACAAAGGTCTTCGACGACAACGAAGTCGACACAGTAATCTCGACCCTGTTCGTGACTTCAGATGGCTCTCCTCAGGTGAACATGATACGTGCTGCCGAAGCCTGCGTCCATACGAGGAGGTTTATTCCAAGCGTGTGGGGAATTCCCTACTCAAGAGAGTAAGTCATACATACCTATCTCCTTTTTTGCTACCACTCCCCTGAGAGAAACCCCGACCTTGAGGGCAGCATGTCTGACAAGGTCTTCTAGTCAAGTAACCGAGAGGCAGATGACTATTGGTCAATCAAAGCTCGATGGAGTGGAAGCCCTCAAAAACTCCTCTCTAGAGTACACCTTGTATTACGTCGGCTACTTCCTAGACTTTTGGGGATACCCACGCGTTAAATCATACCAGATACAAAACATCATCGTCGTCGATATCGAGAACAACAGGGCCGCCATTCCTGGCAAAGGTGATACCCCCGTTACCTTCACACATACCTTGGATGTTGCGGAATTTGTGGTAGCAAGCTTAGAGCTCCCCAAGTGGGAGAAGGAGAGTTATGTCATTGGCGAGAATGTGACGTGGAACGAATTTCTGCGAATTGCGGAAGAGGTTAAAGGTAAACAAGTCAGCAATCAATGCCGCTTTGTCATGATCATCTGAAATTGCTTACACACTCTTTCTTTAGGCGTCAAGTTTGAGGTTACCCATGACGATATCGACTTTCTCAAATCTGGCAAGATCACCGAGTTGCCATCTCATCCGTCCCTGTACAGCGTGATGCCCAAAGATCAACTTCAGGCACTTTTCGCCACTTTTGGTATCTGGTTTGAAGAAGGACTGTATCATCTCGAGCCCAAGAAAACTCTCAATCAGTTGTTTCCAGGTATCAAGGCGCGGACTGTGAAAGAAGTCATCCAGGCTGGATGGGGTCAGATGAACTGATGATGGCAGAGACTGGTGGTTTTCTTGTCATGCTTCGTATTTCTACTGAGTGGCCCAATGAACATGAAGAAGTTTAGAAGTGGACACTTGATACTGTGCGGGAATCGTGACTGCCTTATCAAAGCTGGAGGATCTACTCGTCTAAATCTTTTAACACAAGGCCTCGTAAAGTTTGTATAGACGTCAATGAGGATTGAATCGTGAAATACCTTATTTTCAAGCTTGTTGCACCCATTCCATGCCACCGAAGGGCCAGTCTAAGAAACATAGAGATTAGTGATACAGCCGAGACGCGGATGAATTTTTCACCATTCGGGTGATTAGTGATCATCAAGTTCTCGATGAGTGGAGCTAATTCAAGACGATTTTGGAATGAAAGGAAGAAGATGTATATCAGTGTCATGGGTTGGGAGAAAGGTCAATATTGATTGAACCTTTGCAGATAATCTGTGAGAATTCGAGTTATAGCAGCAGGCTTGGACTTAAAGGAATCGAAAGGAATTACAACTTTATCAACTTGAAGGGTGACTGTAGGATACACAATGTAATACAGTAGTATCGAGCCAAGTTATTCGTTCTCGATGACTACATGAGCTACCAAACTCTACAAATCCACTCAGCCAAACGTTGTCTCTTAGACCTTCTCCGTAAGTCAAACCCCCCACTTCCTGGCACCCCCCTGTTTCTGGCACCCACAAAAACGATGGGATCACAACCCAACCTCCTCATTACTATTAACTATTGATCCTCAACCACACCCACTACAATACAACTGCCAGCCTCACTAGGGCATTCAGAGTCGCTGGATTCAGCCGTAATAACCTCCTTTTCACCCGCTTCGATTTGAGCCCGATGGATATCCCTGATGTTCGCAAACTTCGTGTTGGGATCGATCTGAACAGTCTTCCTCTTCCTAACTGCAGCGTTGGTAACTTGAGCCTCAGGTGAGCCAGCTGCTGCTGGGCAACTGCCAGTTGCCAGGCCTGCTCTGTGAAGCCTTTTTCACCTTCCTGAACAGCAGCCGTTGAGTGCTGGTATCATTGTCGAGTTGGGTGTATAAGTGCAGTTGACCGCTGAGCTCTGCCAGCTTCCTGGGTGTCGACCAGACCACTGCAGAGGAAGCAGAATCCCATGGCTCAACAGGGTAGTTTGTTGACCATTATGGCATCGCTTTTGCCCCGACTGGTTGGTTTGGGTGTGGTGGGCTTAGCAGAAGCTCAGGTAATACCATAGGGTTCATCAGGGCTTAACCATCGCTACAGGGTGTAGACCAGTCCACTTCCAACCACTTCTGATGTTCGAGACTGATAGACCAGCAAGTCGAGCCTTCTGGTAACAGTCCAGGAAGTTCCTTTTACCTATAATGGTAGAGTCGTTCCATTGAGACAAGTAACCGAGCTCCTTCCGATAGGCTGACTTAACAGGGCTGAAGACAGACTGGTCAAGTGGCTGGAGGACATGAGGGAGTGTGGTGGTAAGAACAGTAAATGGATATTGTTAATATAGCAATTCCATGAAGTCTGTCGTCGTATGACTCCCATGCCCATCCACAATCAACAGTCGAGCCTCGCCCTCAGCCTCGGGCATAGTCTGTGGGATAAACACCTTCTCTAACCATTCAATGGCAGTTAAGTCTGTAGTCCAGCCATTATCTGTTGCTGTAAACTCCCACCCATCGTATGGAACCAGATGTAATGGAAACCACTGTTGTTGGACCGTCTTCCCTTGAAAATGATAAGAGGACGAAGTGCCCTACCCAAGGCTGAGATACACTCAATGATAGAGACCCATGCCCTCGACCCAGGTTGTTTCTTGCGAACAGACGTCGTCTCAGCCATGCCCAGCACTAACCCATTAGCCCTGACCCTCGAGGATGCCAGTCTCATCCATATTATATCTGTTGGCTGGTTTGATGTCCTTGATCTCAGGGATAGCAAGGAACTTAAACCAGTTCCTAATGACCTCAGTAGATGCCCCATTAACGCGTCTAGAATCGATGGAACGACTTCTCTGAACCTTAATGATAGGGTTCCTTCTCACGAAGGCATAGATCCAGCCTTTTCCTAATGGTTTGGTATCCCCAGCAGCAGCCAGAACTCGCTCTGCGAATTCCTTCACCTGTTGGTGCGTTGGTGCGAGGCCCAGCGAAGCCTGAATGCGAACCCATTGTGCCAGCTTACTCTCCTGGTCAGGAGACAGCCTCTGCCAGTCAGCAAAAGCCACTTTCCTAGTCTGACCACCTTGGAGACGTAGTTGGAGGGTTGATCGTGGTATCCCATACTCCAATGAGGCTCTCTTTTGACTCTTGCCGTTTGAGATGTCCTCGAGAGCCTGACGAAGCTGATCTTCGGTATATTGAGGCATTAGATATAGAAGAAGGTATGTGCAAAAAATGAGCCCATTTGGACTCGAATTGAAAATGTTGTGATAAAAGGAGGTTGGGGGTGGGCATTGCGTTGTGGTGGATTTTCGCGTTTTTGTGGGTGCCAGAAACAGGGGGGTGCCGGGAAGTGGGGGGTTTGACTTACCCTCCGCAAAACCAATCTCGACATGTTTAACGCCATCCTTTCCGATGGTTGTTGTCGTATCTATGGTCGGCCCGTCGAAAAGGAGAGCAATCTCTTCCAAAGAAGGGCCCTTGGTCTCTGGGTACACAAACCATAAGACGACAATCTCGATAAGAACCCAAGGGATGAAGATGGTGTAGAATTTCCAAGCCAATTTGTCAAGACCAATTGGGACAACGTAGGTCGAAATGAGAGAGAAGCATGTCGAGAACAGCTGGAAACAAGCTGTACCGCGCATACGGAGGCTGTAAGGAAGAATCTCGGTGATGTACAATACCAAGTTGCCATTGAGACCCAGGTTGTAGGCAGGAGAAAAGAGATACAGAAACGCAACGACCGCTCCACCAGCGGCCTTATTTGACTCGTTGTTTGCAAAGACGGCACTGCCAGCCGTGATGCAAACCAGGCAGACAAAGATGGCGGACAGGGAGCTGATGAACAATGTCTTGCGACCAAGCTTGCCAGGAAGTGTCGCAAAGTACAGCGCAGAAAGCCAAGAGAGGATCTGTTGGGTGGCATTGATGAGCGTCTGTTCCATGGAAGACTTTAACCCCACGGAAGATAGAATGCTGCTCAAGTAGTACGAGACGAAGGCGTTACCACTCATCTGGGCTATGCACGAAGTCCAGAGAATGATAAACAGTCGCTTGCGGTTTCCGGGCGTCCTGACGAGCTCGAGGTAATTCTGGATCCAGCTGCCTCGGTCGATTGTCCGCTCGTATGCGAGAGTGCTCTGGATTTCTTCGTATTCGAACTGGACAAGAGCGTCATGTTCGTCACCTTCGGCATGGTACTTGGCCAAGAAAGCCAACGTCTCCTCGTTGCGATCCTTGGAAGCGAGCCAACGCGGACTCTCCGGAACGAAATACAAACCCAGAAGCTGGATGATAGATGGAAGACCCTGGATGGCCGATGGAATGCGCCACGACCATGTCGAATCGATGCGAAAGCTCGCAAAGGTTGTCCATGCCGCCACAATGGCACCGAGAGAATATGAGGTGTTGAATAGCGCGGTTGCGGTGGCCCTGTGTGCCGGGTGGGCGATCTCTGTGATCAACGGGGCGCCTGAAGCTCCAAGAAATACGGTGCCGCATCCGAGGATACCACGAGCGACGACGAACATGGCGAGGTTCTGAGCTGAGGCTTGGACTGTGGAGCCGATGATGCACAGAGTTGCACCGCATGCCAGACCAATCTTACGACCGAATTTATCGCTGACGAAAGAGAGAAACGGGATAGCGCAGAGACCTCCGATGGGATAGGCAGCATTGAAGAGACCAAGCGTGGAACCTTTGGGTTCTCCAAAGTAGTTCCGCCAGTTCTCGACCGACTGTAGGCCATTCATCATGGAGCCGTCAAAACTAGACGTCTTTTGTAAGCATACGATGCAATTGAGGGCGCGATGCAGTGTACTCATACCCTTGGGTGAAGATTGACAGCATTGGGAATGCAAGAAGCAAATTCAGAGTACGAAGATTCTTGGACTTCCACCATTTTCTTGGGTCTACCGCGCCCTCTGGCATAGCGGTGACGAACGGAGCTTCGACATTGCTGCCGGGTCCCATGTTGATTCTACTGGATTATGAACGACTTTGTGAGTGTTGTAGGTTGTAGATTGTTTAATTCGAGTTGGCGAAAGCTGCAAAGGGCTTTAGAGATGTAATGAACGGGGGCCAATACAAGTGAGGTCAGCGCTTGAACAGGGTCTTATAGAAAAGTTAACCGGCAGTCATGGAAGCAAGCTACAAATCGTCGCGTGATGCTAAAGATTGAGCAGAATACCAATGAGGTGTTTCCCTCGGACATGCCCAGCGTAGCGCCCCTGCAAAGATTCTTGGGATCCGGGGTATGGGGTGATTCGCGGGGGGGACTGGGGGGCGTTCGGGATCCAGGCCGTCGAATATCGTGACCCGGTAGGTGACCGAGATGTTTGCTTAGTCTCAAAACTATTCTTCTCCAGCTCAAAGCTGGATTCTGGGGCTGGAACCCCGTTCAAAGAACAGACTCAGCCGCGGAATGCCGGAGTTGAGGCTCTCCAGAATACGCGGAGCGTGGAATAGGTGGAGCTCACGCGGAAAGCCGGGTCAATGCATTCATCTCATATCCGCTAACTTGGCTCGACCTCGCGCTAGCCTTCGGGTTTTCTCGATTCTGGCTCTAGCTTGACGACTTTATGAATCATGCAGGATTGCCTTGCCCCTGGACTTGGGTGAATTAACAAGTGGTAGACATGTGCTGCAATGGAATCTTGGTCACGGTCTTATGAGGCTGACGTGCAGTGGGTGAACGGCGAAATGCTTGTATGCTTAGTGTAACTTGATACGCTACTTTAGTTGCAAGTTGAACTTAAGATCACGACCAAAATGCTCCTCAACACCACTCGGAAGCTTCACGCTCACTCGAATCGGTTCTTCGACTGGAATGTCTTGTAGAACAACCGACAAACTCAGCTCATCAGTACCAACCTCTCGGGACCATCTGACACGAGCAATACCAGGCGCTAGTTCCCCACCAAGCGCCACCTTGGCGTCAAACTCGCTGAAGAGGTTGAACCGAGGAGCGCAAGAGATGGCTCGCCATCCAGGCTCGAGTGGTTTGATTCCGGCTACCTCGGTCGTGAACTCGTAGAGGGGCACCGCGCTCCACGCATGACAGTCGGATCTGAGCGTCACCTCATCCTCGCACCAAGTTGTGAGGTTCTGTCTCAGCTGATACCGCCAGGGATCCCAGAAAGAGTGGAAAGTCTTGTCGTAGAGGTCTCCGCCAACTTCGGACAAGGCCCGGAGAGCGTAGAATGACATCGCCGTGGAAACTTTGGTGAACGTGACGGGTTGTCCCGACGCGGTGAGGAGTTTCGATGCAACCGGGCCGTGATCGAAGCAATATGTGAGGAGTTGTCTCGCCTCCTCACCACCGGTCGCGCCACAAAGAACAGCCCAGATCTGATTATGTTGACTAAAGTCCAGCGAATGGTCAGCTATGGCTGCTACTCCATCCGTAAAGACTGCCCCCACGCGGCAGTGCTTCTGTGTGGCCAAAATAATATCGTCTGCTCGTGACCTATACTCTTGGGCGAGGGCCGGCCGACCGAGGTCCTTGACAGTTTCTGCAATGGTCTTGAGCGTGTAGGCGTATAGAAAGTTGGTAAACGTCTGAGTGCCCGTCCTCTCGGCAGCCGGCGGTATACCCATAGGTCTCCATTGTGTTGTCCAGTCGACAAAGTCCCAATGCGTTCTGACTGACTGGCAGTCACTTGATATGAGTCCAGTTTCGGCATTCAAGCGCTGCGCGAAGGACGAAAGTATACCGTCGCATACTGCCAGAAATTTTCGAGTGAAGTCTCCGTCGCCGTAATGTGTGAAGTGATCAGCTACCGTACAGATCCAGAAGAGCGAGAAGTGAGGGATCACTTGAAAGACATGAGCAGGACTGCGACTTGCGATGAGCCCGATACTCGGACGATAGGAGTTGTAAAGTTGAATGATAGCTTGTCGAGCCATTCGATCGTCACCTGACAGGACGTACGTGAACAGACAGGAACTGCGAACATCCATGGCGTACTGCAGCTGCTCATAAAAGGGACAGTCCTCGTAGCAGTCGTGCATACAGTTGGTCAACGTGCGTGCGCTGTTCTCCCAGAGTCGCTGATAAGTCTTCTGGTGGTCATCGGTCGACACAAGGGTGAGTCCGCTCTTGATGTCCAAAGGATAATGCACCTGGTCGAGAACAATTCCTACAAATTCCAGATCGCTCCCTTGGTCTACCTGGATGTCGATAGACATGAAGCGCAAAGTTCGGAAGTGAAAAGGCGAGAAGGCCTCAAATTCCGCCGCATCTAAACTGTAGGCGATCTCGGAGCTGGCGTGAGCCCCTGAAGAGCCGGCAAAGATGTATTTGTCTTCAGGCCCGAACAGGGACTTGGTCGTGTCTCTCCTATCGCCCTTGCGGCGAATGTAGGGAACGTACTCTGGTTCCTCTTCATATGCCTCAGAATAACGAACTCGTAAGGTTGATCCCGAGGTTTGGGGTCGTCTGAAACGAAACGCGAGCATTGCCGTCAAGTGAATTTCTGCCTCAACCTCGATGTGGTGATGTGTGCCCGCGGGCAGTCGGAGCGTGCCCGCACCATCTTTGAGGAAGCTCTCCCACGAGGCCTGGCTGATAGAACTTTTGATATTGTGAACAGCTGCAAGTACTTGGGAGGTAGTCGTTGGCTTTGGTATCATTCGCGGCGAGAGCACCCACGGCGGAGTGATGCCATGTGATGTTGGCAGTTCTAATTGCTTCGCCGAAACCCAATCGAGCCCCGACGCTTTCCTTGCGTCCACGTCTTCGTAAATGTGGAGGAAATCGTCTTCTTTCTGGTCGATGCGGAGCACCGTGGCACGGTCTATAGCGGCTTTCCAAGAGCTATCACTGCGGACAGGCAATATGACCCCATCATTTGCCGCCAAGGATCGAACAAAAAGTCCGGGAATGGGTAGTCGTGGGAAACTTGTGGCGTACTGCGTGGCGTGAAAGAAGCGCAGGACCCTGACTGAAATACGATTCACCCCGGCCTTCAAGAATGGTTTAATGTCGATCTCGTCATAGAACCAGAGATGTTCATCCCCTTTGACGGGGCCGGAAAAGACGTGTTGACCGTTGATGAATAGCTTGTATCTCGTGTCCGCTGTAATCTGGATTCTCGACGGCCCATGCGGAACTTCTTCCAGCTTCAGGCTCTTGCGGAAGTGGACGATGCCACCAGCAGTGTTTTCGCCGTGGTCTTGCCAGTGGGGATGCCAGATCCAGGGCGTGCTGAGCAATTCGGGATCCATAATATCAAGATGGTCTGCTGTAGTCTTGCCGTTGGTACTTGTGATTGAGAGTGAGCTGAGAGTCTAGGGAGTCATTCCAGTGGACGACCTAGAGAAAGTTGAGGGGTTCTGCACTTATTTGAATCGCGAAACTTAGTATCTTATAGAAGGGCGGGGGGGTTAAATACACCGTGCCATCCACCAGCTCGGTGGCCTCTTGAGCGAGCTTCCATGTTGATCGGACACATTGACCAATTTCTCCCCAACACGCCACGGAAGAAGAACACACCACGATTCTGCCTCATGCGAGAAGGTACCATTTTCCACATGTATTTGGGATCTACAAATCTACTTGTTCAATTCTGAATCGATTTTATTGTCTATCGTGTAGCGTATAAGGAGTTTTTCGATATTCAAATACCTGACCACCAGCTGGTCTTCTCAACCTTCACCGTGGCCGCAAGAGGCGTCTCAAGGCTGCTGGTCCCAACAAGGATGTCATAGTTTCCAGCCTCCAACCCCCACTGCTTTCGCGGTTCGTCCCAATAGCTGAGAGCATATTTCTTGCTCAGGACGACTTCTACCTGAGTGGACTGTCCCGCCTTAGCATATGTCTTAGAAAATCCCTTAAGCTCCTTTTTGGGGCGTGTAATTGATGGGTGTTGGGGCGAA
The DNA here is from genome assembly GCF_011075155.1 of Colletotrichum scovillei. NCBI lineage: Eukaryota > Fungi > Ascomycota > Sordariomycetes > Glomerellales > Glomerellaceae > Colletotrichum > Colletotrichum scovillei. Next base: position 447,776 of record NW_023336261.1, read on the forward strand.
ACGTAAACCTGCACAACTTCGGAACCATCAACCTTTCCAGTGTTGTTCAACCCGACTCGCACCATAATCTTCTCGTCACCGTCCTTGACTCCATGAGAAACCTGGAGGCCGTCAACGCTGAAGGTCGTGTAAGACAGTCCCCATCCAAAGGGATAGAGAACAGATCTCTTGACTGCCTCGTAGTAGCGATACCCAATAAAGACGTCCTCGCCGTAAAGGACTCGCCCTTGATCCGACCGGTAGTTGAGGAAAGCCGGGTTGTCCTCAACTCTGACCGGGAACGATAGGGGCAACTTGCCCGATGGGTTGACGTTTCCAAATAAGACATCCGCAATGGAGTTACCCGTCTCGTTTCCACCGTACCATGCTTGGATAATTGCCGATACAGAATCAGCCCATGGCATAGTCACGGGCGTTCCTGACTGGACCACGACTGTGGTGGATAGATTGGCAGCAGCAACAGCGGAAACTAAGTCATCTGTTCTTCCAGGCAAGTCCATGTGCGGGCGGTCATGGCCCTCTTGCTCAAAATCCGCATTGAGACCGACACAAATGACGACCTGGTCCACCGACTTTGCGAGCTCTGCCGCGCGGCGAATCTCCTCATCTGCGTCACGAACTTCGACACCACCGATGCGAACGCCGCCGCCGCCAAAAGACACCACACCATCGACGTCTTTGACCTTAGAAGCTGCGCCACTGGCGAATTTGACCGTGATATTGTACGTCTGCCCAGCGACTAGTGCCTTGGTGCCCGTTTCCTCCACGGTGCCGACATTGAAGAAGCTCCCACCACCTCTTTGGGCAGTCTCGTTGTCGATCGCGAGCTCACCGTCAATATAAAGATTGGCAGTTCCGTGGACAGTGAGACCGAACTCGAAATCGCCCGTCTCTTCAGCAGTGAAGGAGGCCTCAATCTCTCCCCACCATAGGTCTTCTGTTATCTCGGGGTGGTAGTAATCGGCAAAGTACAAGTTCGTATCGACTAGATGCAGCGTATCAACTGGTTGACGATCGCTGTCAGTTTCAGGTGCGGTGTAAGCCCTGAAGGTGACTCCAGCCTGGCCGTCTGCGGTTTTCAATCGCGGGCCAAGAATCGGCAGCATCTTGTGAGCATAACACCCGACAGAGTACACTACATCCTTTGCTTGCTCGTAAATAGCATCGAAGGGCGTGACTGCGTAGTAAGGCCTCAAAGTGGCCGATCCACCACCACAGTAGACCGCTGCTTTGGCATTTGGTCCGATAACGAGAACCTGCCAAGTATTAGAGAGCTTGAAACTATCAAGAGCAAGCCGGTGATAAACTTACAGTTTTTTCTTTGCTGAAAGGCAGAGTAGAGTTCTCGTTTCTCAGCAGTACGATTGAGTCTCCCGCAATCTTTCGAAGGAGAGCTGAGGTCTCTGGAAGATCTCGGCCGTTCTCCTCTGCTCCTTCAGGGATCCCCGTCAATGCTGCACGGCGAACGGCTTTCAGGACAGCGCGGACCCTTTCATCGACGGTCTCGGGAAGGAGTCTCCTGGATGCCAGAGCGTGCTTCACCAGCTGGCCGCGCCAACGCGTGGGTCCAGGCATCTCCAGGTCGAGACCAGCTTCGATGGCTTCGATTGTGGAGTATGTGCCATACCTTTGGCGGTGTAATCAGTTCGCAGCCACTCTTCCATTGGTAGATTCCGAGTACTCACCAGTCGCTCATGATGAGGCCTTCCCATTCCCATTGATCACGCAAAATGCTCTGCAGGATAGTGGCGTCTTCACTCACATGGAGTCCATTGACCTTATTGTAAGCCGTCATGAAGGACGCTGGGTTGGCATCTCGCACAGCAATCTGGAAAGGTAGCAGGTAGATTTCTCGAAGAGCCCTGTCTGTGATGCGAGAATCGACGGCCATTCGCTCGTGCTCCTGGTCATTTCCCACAAAGTGCTTGATAGCAGCCTGGACTCCTGTGCTCTGAATGCCGGCGACAACTGCAGCGGCACTTTGGCCTGCAAGAACTGGATCTTCTGAGAACGATTCAAATCCTCTGCCTCCCAGTGGACTTCTTTGCATGTTGACCGTGGGACCCAGGAGAATGTGCGCCCCCTTTGCTCTTGCTTCAAGACCCATGAGCGTTCCGGCTTCCCGGAGCAGACCGGCATCCCAAGTTGCTGCTAGACCAGTGCCGCAGGGGAAGCAAGCTGCCGGCACACCGTTGAAAAATCGTGTACCTCGGACTCCATTGGGACCATCAGAGAGTCTGATTGAGGGGACCCCAAGACGGGGAATGCTCTTGGTGTGCCAGAAGTCAATACCTGCAGGTATGGTCAGCAAAGTTCCTGATTCCCCTTCTCCTCGAGATTCCATGAGCTCATACCAGCAAGTAGATCAATCTTTTCCTGAACGGTCAATTTCTCCAAGACATCTTCTACGTCGAAAATGGCTACTTCTTTTGGTATATAGGAGATAGTCATGATCGAGGTTGTCAATAGTGTTGGCGCTTTTCCGTATAATAGACTTCTATGCACAGAATTCTCACGAAATGGCAAGGTAGCGAATAATAATTAGTCCGTGTGCATCGGGTGACTACCTACCCATTGCGACTTACACGCACCATTGTGCATGGCTGTTTTTAAACACGCATTCGAAGTTGCAATCTACAGTGACTAGCGTATTCCCCAATAATATTTCGGTCATATTTCCGTAGTCTCCTGCATCCAGGGCTGAGTTGATGTTGAGTAATCTTGCATCACGGAGAGTTGATCCCCCGAAAAGGCTGATTGATTCCGGCTTTCCGCGGAACGAACCAAAAGCTTGGGCTGGTAGCAAATCCACTGTGACCGTGCAGCACTCCTCTTCATTTCTCGCGCATTGTGATCCTGCACTCCGCGAACGTACTGGCCATCGTCGACCATGTCCAATTCACACGCAGAAACCCGTGCCAGCTCTCGCAAGAGACCTGCGTATCCACGGAAACGAGCTGTTCAGGCCTGTCTGACATGTCGTCAGCGACGGACGAAGTGTGACAATGAAAAGCCAGCCTGCAATTCTTGCAAGAAGCTGGGGATAGATTGCGTCTACCATGAATTCGAAAAGGCTAGGTGTGTGCTCTTCCCTGCCCTCTTGATGTTCTCCCCGGCTTTTGTCCCGTCCATGTGCAGCAATTTCTTTCTCGTATGCACGTTTCCGCTCTACATCTGTTCTGGGCCAACAAGACTATGATTGCAGTTTCGATGCAGCCAGTCTCGCCATCTTACGAAGATTAGATGAATTGGAAAGCGTGGTAAAAGGCAGCCGTCCGCTACCTGCTGCTCCTCAGCCGTGCTTAGACTTTGCTTCATCGCTTTCTTCGTCGCCATTTCCAACCACCGATATCGATTGGATCAACTCCTTCGAGGTCCGTTACGTCAATCGCGAAGTAATATTCAACTGGCCAGTCTGGAAAGCCGCCGACCTACACCCTTCATCGCAAGATTCGCCTCCGGCTATCTTTCCGGGGATCGACTCGGTGTCACGCCCTCTTCTCGTATCAGACGTGGACGTTCAGGACGCTTCCAGACTCCTCGGCATTTTCTTGTCTATTTACCACATATTCAATCCAGTTTTGGATATACCGACAATTGAAGAACATGCCAAGAGCACATCTCTCAATGGGTTCGGTTGGGATGCTGGGTCATGTCTTGTCGTAAGCCGTCCTTCGTCATCGTATACTTCTGCTATCCATTAACGGATGTCTGACAAATTTCCAGCTGCTCGTACTGGCCCTGGGAACGACGGTAGACCATAATAACATCCCTACACATACATCTTTGTCCGCCCGACAGAACGAAAACTTCAGCCGTGCCGAAGCGTACTTTGTTGCAGCGCAGAGGCGGATGGGTTTGTTGCTGTCTAGTAGCGGCATTGCAGAAGCCCAATGCTTCTTCTTGGCCGGCGTGTATTTGATGACTACGATGCGACCGGCTGATGCCTGGAAAATGTTTACGCGGGCTTTGTCGAGCTGTCACACCTTCCAACTGTCTTGTCGCGATGCCAGCCCTGGAGCTATACGCTTGCAGCAGACCATCCATTGGGCATGCTTCAAGTCTGAGCTGTAAGTCTTCTTACTCCCGTTTCCAGGCGACATACTGAGTGACAAACAGCGAGGTGCGGTTGGAGTTGGGGATTATCAAGACGAGTGCATGGGATCTACGCTACCCAGACCTCTTTCCCGACCCTCCAGAGTCCATACAATCTCAAGGAGAGCCTGCCTGGTATTTTTACCTAGCTGAAATAGCACTGAGGCGACTTAACAACCGCATACTATCGGCTACATGTTTGGATAGTCAGGAAACTGGCAATGTTGCGGATAAGGTGACGATGACCTTAGAGTTCGAGCGGCAAGCTCACAGCTGGTAAGCATTCGTGTTCCGACCTTGGTGCCCCTTGCAGAACTAACATGGTGTCTTTGCTCCATAGGGCCAGGTCTCTTCCACCGAGTCTGCGGCCGGCGATAGACGATTCCAGCGACGTTACTTTCGATTTTAACGAGAACGGCCAGCTAAGATTTATCCTCAGTGGCCATCTGATAGACTGCTTGGAACTGATGTACTGGCCTTTTATCTACGCCGCTGTGCATGGCCGACTCGGAGACGACAGAGACTCTCATATGCTGGCTTCACGAGGTCTCGACTTTTGCGTGCGGAGAATAAACATCAACAAGACAGGATTTTTCCATCGACATCATGGGACGTGGTTGATGCTGCAGTCATGCACTCGGAGCGCGCTTGTCTTGATCGCTGCGGCGAATGGAGGGCTGCATGACAAGCTTCCACACGACTGGAGAGCTAGTGTCGAGGACGTAGTGAACCTCTTGAAATATTGGGTTGATGAAGTACCTGACTTCAGGAGGATGATTGAGATTCTTGCTAGCCATGAGTAAGGTAGCAAACCTGGTATTTCACTATAGCCTCTTAGTCAACTAAGTACACATCGAGGATTCTTCGGGTCGAGGCTTCTCATGTCCTATTTCTGTAGTCTATCGATGCAGACTTCCAGCTCTTTGTCTGGCAACTCCATGCTTCCCTTGGCTGGCTCTCCTCTCGGGTCCCCAATCTTCTTCAAGAGAACCTCCAGGTAGTCTGGGCTTGCCTCCCAAACTTGCTAGTACCATCTTGTTTGTAGCCGTGAAGTCATCCAGTATCTGTAACTCTTTTCGAGAAAACCATCTCGGTACCAGCAAGACTCTCATCGGGATGAGCAAGATGATCAGCACCGGGAAACCGATGGCGCCCAGCGTATGAGAGATAGCAACGCAAGTTATAACAGATAGGAATTGTATGGCTATGTATAGCCAGACCTTTCGGCGGCGAACCTGGAGAAGTAATTCGTCTCGTTGTATAAAGCGTTCTTCTGCTTGAAGATAGAGGAATTTCTGGAGGATGCTGTTCGATTCGATTGAGCCCCACTGGAAGATTGTGTTTATCAGTCAACGATCCGTTCACACCAAGGACCCGACTCCATAACTTACACCAACGACAAAGAAGACGCCGGCAAAGACAGCAGCTGGCATGGTATGGATCGCCACCAGAAGGGGACCCGTCATGGTGCCTATCAGAGCGAGGCCCATCAACAAGTGAGAAATCCTCTGCTCGACCACTTGTGTAGCAACAACAACAGACCGCCTGATTTCTGTATCTTCTCCTTCAGAAGTAGATATGATTCTAAGCTTGGTCTCGTAGACTGTCAAGGAATCGGTATGGACTGGGGCCTGAGGGACGAGGCCATTAGGCATCGGCAAGCCTAAGACGCCTGCGATGAACGTCGTGCAGCCAAGCAGAAAAAAGTCCCAGTGGAAGCCTCCTGGTTTCTTCAAGGGATAATGGCGTGCTTGAGCGGTAATACTGCTGACATTCTGGGAAGATTTAGCCACTTCTCTCGAATACACATGTACCCCGAAAGTGAAAGAAACACTTACATGATCGTAGTAGAAAAGCAGCATCACTAAAAACCCAAAAGGCATAGCTACAAAAACCCACTTTGCATCAAGGTTCCAAAAGTCAATCATCCAGCTCCTAGCCTGCGTCGGTTTGAAGGCGTCGACAACAGGAACCCTCATGATATGCGTTGCTTTGAGAGTTCCCGGGATGTGCGAGAAACCAACCCAAAAGATGGTGGCGAACTACCACAACTGTCAATATCCGTTCCTATTTGTTGGCAGCAAGTAGGAATCTGACGCACCACATAGGCGTAGTCGGCTAGGATTCCTCGGTAACCGGACGTCCAAAGAGTGCTGGAGCCCATCTTCTCCAAAGTGTAGACAGTGCCGAAGTATAGACTCGAAATCATACAAGCTAAGTAACCCGCAGCGCTCTCTTCAGCATCGAACTCATTCACCAATTCTTCCACACCCTTGACTGTATCTTTGTCAGCAGGACGTTCTGCAACTGTTAGTTTAAGTTGAGCCCACAGACTGATGTAGATGATGCCAACGTATAGCCCAAATGCCTCGCTAGAAAAGTCGGTAACATATCGCATGTAGTCACACGCGTTGAACACGGCGACGAGCCAGTGGAAAATTGCTGCCCATATTCCCGTCCAAGCCATGAACTGTGGGTAGATGGTGACGTCGTAGATCTTGATGATGTCGTAGATTGTAAAGTTGAAGAGCGAGATCAGACCGGTGACGCCAACAATCGTCAAGGGCTGGGCGCTGAAGATGCTGAAGACAACGGCAGCGAGCGCGGACGATAAAAGGGCTTCGTTGATACCAAAGAATTGTCCTGTTCGTCGGTACATGTCGAGGGTGTAGGCTATCGCAGGGAGGAGACTTAAGGCATTCATTTAGTTGTCAGCACATATTTTGGCAAATGTTTGAACTGTAATACTGATAAGTATGCCTACTGACTTGACGAAGTACATGCGAATAGTACTGGCCACTGTGCGGTACGTCCACGCGTCAAAGATGTCGCTCCAGTAGTATGGAAGGCGCCTTCTGATGTCGTGGTAAATTCCACGGCCTGGACTGAAGATTCTCCATCGCCTCCAGCCTTTTTGGCCATCGTAGGTGTACGATGTGCCCGTCTTTTCCCTCTTTAAACGCATCTCGCCGGAAGTGCTGGACTCTGGGTCGCCCGACATAATGTTGAGACGGGTGTGAAAGCGAGGGATTATGGTTCAGAGAAAGGGGTGCGTAAAGGAATGGGAATGAGATGGAATAAGAGACTTCTGTATGCTGACCTAGAAAAGAGTTTGGACCAAGCGAGACCAAGTGTGGCCATATATAGAAAATTTCTCTGGGAACTGGACAAGACATGACTCCTTAGTTCCCGGTTGATTCCTTGGGCCTACCTACTTGTTTCATTGTGGAATTAAAGAGATCGGAAGGTTGGCTCTTGGCCGGCCGGTCTCGCTCCAGTACGTCACGTAAGTAGACAGCACCGGGATGACACACTGAAAAGCCTGCCGCCGCCATGTACGTTTTTTAGATATCCTCTAGGTGCGAGTAGCATGTTGGACCGCTTCTTGGCACGGTTCTATTTCGCCAGCGAGAGATGGAGAAGCCGAAGAGGCGAGTCCCTGCAACAGCATCTGGTCAGTCATATACCTTGGCCTCTACTGACATTTGACTGCACATTGTCGGCAAGATGTTCCACATGCCGAGGGAGGCTCTTCTTGCGAAAGTGCAGACACAGCGTCATGATAGTTGACATGGCTGTCGCGGCCTCGTCCGGCTTCCTACATCATAGCCATCTAATGACCCGGTCTTCACTGGGTTGTTGACAGCCAATGTTCCATCAGGCATCAGCCTAGCAAGGTTAGTGCGGAGGTTCACGACAGGAAATTCTGCCCAGGCAGAAAATCAGGGTCAAGTCGCGCTCATCCCTTGTTCCCACCATATGTCCCCTCGTTCTGTGGACTTTCTCACCTCCCACACTACTTCTCTCCGCGTGACAGAGCCGCTCTCGATTAGTAGACCACAGTTCTTTGCTTCGGATTAGAATGATGCTCCTCAAATTTCTTACTGTTAGTAAACGTAAGCAGGTTGATTCGCAAATCGCCATCAGGAGTATCCTTGAGCTTGTCCGAAGATATGTTCGACACTGAAGATTCGCATGGGCAGAAATACCAAAGTGCACTATCTGCATCCTATCGTTCCCGAATCCTGCAGTCGTCATCTTTGGTGCGATAGGTCACTTCGCACGTCCAGGTCATGATGATCTTATCTGACATACCTCGAAGCTTGATATTCTATCCAGGACACGTGCATGTAAACAGACGTCGGAATAGTCTATAGATGTGGCGGATGGTGCTAAACCAGGTCCTCCATCCCCGTACTCTTGCATTGACCAGGTCTATGTACCAATCTATCTACGCCTGCTTTGCCCGAAAATCATCGCAAGGAATGCAACCACTCTGTAGATAGTTCCAATACCAACCAAAACTCCCATGTTGCGCCATAACCAATTCAAATGGAAGCCAGTCGCCGCTGCAGCAGAGTCGACATCATACAAATAAGCAAAAGGCGAGACTAGCTGGCCAAAGTAGATCTCTGCTAACCAGACACCGGGCGAGGCGCGCCAGAGCCATTCCAGGTGCCACTCCTTGACTTTAGCAAGTGGAGGAGCAGCCCCAGACAAGATTGCAACAATAAGACTAATCATTGTCGCAAACAGGGGGGCATCTTCTCGCCGGACAAGCATGCTGACGATACTGGCCAGCCCGTAGATACAGTAAAAGTAGAAGAAGTTCGTGAGGAAAGCAAGCCCCCAGTTGATCACGGGTACCGTGAGAATGAATAGGAATGTTGTGAAATGGAGACATCCAAAGAGCATACGGGGAAGGACCGAGACGACCTTAGCAAGAAAGTATGCTAGTCTGTTGTGTCCCGCCTCGGCCTCCCTGCGATGCACGAGCAGTTCTTCTGAGAAAGTCTTCACACCAGGTGCACCAGACACTAGACCCACAGCAATGGAGACCAATAAGGCGAGTTCAGGGGCGGACTTGAAGTCCACAGCAGTTGACAAGATCGAGTACGGCTCTTTGAAAGTGCCCGTAAACAAGATGCCTTTTTTCGAATGCTCGGCAAGGCCCAGGAGAAATCCAGCGAGCGCCGCGAGACCCATCTCAGCCCAGAAAGCTGCTTTGGTGCGGTACTGCTGAAGCATGGCCCGGCGGAGGCAGAGCCACGCCTGTCTGTACAGCGGTGCACCGCGATGTTTGATGGCGGCGTACATGCCGTGATTGCTCATGATGGAGGAAACATGACGTTCCTTCGGCGCGAGAGACTGGTGGTGGTCTGACCACTTCGAAATGAGCGAGTCCTTGGAGATCTCCCCCATTTGCTTGTAATCGCGACCGTTTCCAGTAATGATATCGGTGACCACGTCGCCGTGATTACTGTGTTTCGGAAACCCGAAGCCGAGCCCCTCAAAATAGTCCTGCACTTCAGCTTGGGGGCCTTCGTAGATAGTCTGTCCATTGCCGAGGAGAATAAGGTTGTCGAAATTCTCAAAGATTTCGGTACGTGGTTGGTGGATGATGACAATAACGGTGATTCCCAGCCGCGCAACTGCCTTCAAAGTGCGCATCAAAGATGAAGCTGCAGTTGCATCGAGACCACTCGTCGGCTCATCCAAGAAGATTGCCATCGGGGCTGACGCCAGTTCCATACCGATACTGACACGTTTGCGTTGCCCACCACTAATGACAGGTACAGCGACTGAACCGACCAAGGAGTTGCGTACGTGTGAGAGTTCCAAGCAGTCAATGACAGAATCGACATGAGATTCAATGTCAGCCGTTGACCAAGTCTGAGGCAAGCGGATCTTTGCGCTATGGACAATGTTCTCGTATACCGTGAGCTCCGGCAGCACGATGTCGTCTTGAGGCACGTAACCAATCACCTTCTTGTACCGCTTCAACTTGTCTGGACTGCTGTTCACAGCTACTGTGCCTCCGGTGTTCTTGGTTTTACCCATGAGTACGTTGACAAACGTCGACTTGCCGGCACCGGATCCGCCCATGACAGCCGTCAAAGTGCCCCGGTCGATGGATCCCGTAACGTTTTGAAGAATCATCTTGGAGCTTTTCTTAGGGTGGAAACTGAGGTCAGAGTAGCTGAAGGAGAGACCAAGATTGGTTGCATCAGTCGCACGCCTCATCGAAGACACAAACGCCATCAACTGAGGATTGAGCATCTCGCTTGTTGGCCGTACATTGACTGAGTATTCGGAACCGAGGTCAAGGGCGGCTTGAAACCCTCCTCCATAGGAATCGGTCCGGTTGGGGACGTAGGTAGCGCTCATCGGGAGCATCTCGCGGTCTGCATCTTCCGAAAGTGCCCTGTAGCCCGTGATCTGAGCTTTCATGCTGCTCATGCCACGCTTCAAAGTTGGTCTTCGGCTCTTATTTGATTGATGATCGCGAAGGCGCTTTCGGAATCTGTAGGTAACCATGCCGGCGATCATCAGAACATCGACAATGATCAAGATGACGAGAGGGATGAGGAATAGCTCGTAGGATGAACCTGCCGGGCAACGGCTGCCAACCGAACATGGTGTTGGGGTTGCGGCCCCAGGCTGGCAATATGAGCCAGCTGGACAGACGATAGAAACCTTGCCATTATCCTCTTCTGGGCAGTAGTTCCCAGCTTGACAAACAACCGGCTCAAAAGGGCCCATGCCAGCGTTCTTGCCGCCAAAACTACAGGTGAACGATGCTAACCTGGCCATTTGACATGCGTCTAGCGGTGGACAGTACTGAGGTATTGAGTTGACGGTATTGTTCTCACCTAGATCCAAGTTAGCAAATACTGTTCCTTCAGACGCACACTTGCGAGCTTTTTTTTTTTGTTTTTCTTTTTTGAGACTTTTACTCACATAGAAAACCCGGGCTACACCCATTAGCCTGCCAACTCTCCACAGTCTGAATCTCTATAGGAACTGCCCCTTGTCTGTAACACGGCGCAGCACTATATGGCTGCTGGCCTGCATTGATCTGTGCCGTTGCTTCGTAGAACGAGGTCGAGAATCTGGTATTGTTCTTGCCGGTGCAAGCACTGTCGTAAACACTAAGCCCGTCGCTGCCAGGCGAGTCTCGCAATGCTCCAGAGAGCCACCTTTTGGGCTTCTCAATGTCTGGCGGATTCGACGCATCGTTTATAGGTCCATTGGAATTACCGATCCCGTTGAGTGTGTTGAACCATCTGCCGGTTCTGATTGTGTAGATGCTTCCCTTGCTTTGGTCTCCGATGCATTGCCAAGCTGGTTCCGGGGCTCCGCCGGCAGGTGTCACCTGTAAAGCACAGAGACATCCTTCTGTATCAAGGAAACTAGGGCCTGTTGGGTCTGTCTGGGGATAGTATGGGTCCTGCGGTAAATCCGAGGTGTCGAGTCCGAAAGTCTTGCGGCTCATGTTGACAATGGAAAGCTTGGCTCGACTTTCTGTTGACGGCTCGTTTCCAGATCCCAAAAGTCGAAACCGTTGCGAAGTTGCAGCTATTTCATTCTTGAAGAAGCTTTCGTTGTCTCTTGGCAGGCAGACATGGTACCAAAACACGGAGCAATAATTCATTTTCCCATCAGATTTTAGCGTGATCCTTCTGGCTCACAGCGCACAGCTCACAAGGGACGAGCCCACGCAAAAATACTTAGTATTACCTAGCTAGGGAAACTCGGACGAGGCGAAGCTGCAGACCAATTGCTGACGCTCCACATACGAGTGCCGCGCCTTGTACCATGGCAAATGAGTGAAACCAATCCGTCATTGTGTCTTGAACTGTTGGAGATCCACGCACTGGCGGCCCGCAGCATCGGGCGAGATAAACGGCGTCGTGGCGCGGTCGAACCCACAATGCCAATGCTTGTTCCACGAACTTTTGCTGCCTAAAGATGATGGGCATACTGGACGGTGTCCAATCTTGATTTGGGTACAGCGTGAACATAGCGTAGATCCTCGGCTGACATCAACTCACTTCCTCAGATCCGTTGCCTTTCGTAGGGCCAGCATGCAGAGCCCCGAATGAATTGGCACTGACAAAGAAGCTTTTATATGATCCACGGTGATTGCGATCGGCTGGTTCCAGCGTGATCTCACGACGCGTCTCGACCTAACAACATTATGATGAACGATCGGATTCTGGTAGCCAAAGGTGAATGACAACAGTAAACTATGTTTCTCAATTGAGTTTGCTGAGGTTTATCCTTGGCACATCCTATTGTTCCTATTTGCGCCTAAGTTCAACTCAAGCAATGACACCTCATCCTCTGCGGGTAACTTCAATAACATGTTACTTGACTTAATATGGGTAAGGTAAGGTACGTACATTATCTAATCCTGTATAATGCTATGGAAGCAGTGTATGATGGGTTGATCGGAGCCCCTCCCTTTTATATTCTTATGCTGACAAGTTGATCTGGAGCTAATGGAGAGAGACATGTAAGGATGGTTGTGCTGAGTCCGGACGGTATCCTGCCGCAACTACCGGGATAGTCACTGTTCTCCTGGCTTGGACGTCAATTGAATCAACAGTAACGCAGTTATTCATATCTTGATGTTGTAGAACTAGATCATGGTACTTTATTGTAAACGTCCACCATTCTATCATGTACATGCACAAGTGATGAAGAAGAATGAAAAGAATGTGTCACTACTTGTGCCGGCTTAGACGCCCTGCTTGATGATTGCCGCTGCCTGTTGATAGGAAATTATGTCAGTAAAGTAGGCAATTAGGCTAGAGAAACAGAAAAGCAAGAGGCGCAGACTCACCTTCTCGGCAAGAGCATAAGTGGGCTGGCAGGTGTTGGCGCTAGGAACCATGGGCATGACACTGGCATCAACGACTCTCAGGTTCTTCACTCCGTATACCCGCAATGTCTGGTCGACAACACCACCCAGGTTAAGTGGCATCATAGATGCAGTACCGACGGGGTGGTAGTCAGTGGGTGACATGGCACCGGCAATGTAAGCCTTGAGATCCTCGTCCGAGGTGACATCAGGACCCGGGGCGTACTCGACCGGATCGAATTGCGTGGCCAGGGAGGTGTTAAAGTTGTAGCGGCGAAGGAACTTGATCGACTCAACGAAGAAATCGGCCTCGAGAGGGTTGGACAGAGCGCGGTAATCAATCACGGGTTCAGTGTTCCACGGGTCGGTCGTGTTGATGTTGATGGTGCCACGGCTGAAGGACTGCATTGCGACAGGGCCCTGAGACCCATGGTCTGCAATGAGCTGCATGCGAGTGAATGCCGTGTCCTTGGAGCGCATCTGAGCGGCCAGGATCTTCATCTGCGCCTCGAAGCCAGCGACGACTGTGGACGCAGCATCCGTCGGCAGGAGACTGGCAAAGTCTTGTTGCTCCAACTTGGTAGCAAGCTCCTCAGCCCGGTCGGACACGGCGGTGAAAGGGAGCCAACCGGCCAAGTTAGTCAGTGCAATCGAATAGGGGCCTGTTCCACGGAAATCATGATAAATCAGTCAGAGTCAGGCAAATGTGAGTGGGATAACTCTGGCTTGGAGGACTACTAACCGGTCTTGTTGGCTGCCCACACCTCGTCGGCCCAAGTCTTGAAGTGATTTCCCTCAACTAAGTCGTTCGGGTTGGGGTGGATCTCAGTAAGCTTAGAGACTACAGGTGGGTTAGCTTTCGTTTTCTTCGTCGACTAAAGGTCTGTTGTATCGCGCCCATAAACATCTCATGACTTACGAGTAATGTTCATGGTAGAGAGACTGCTGTGGTCTTGGAAGTTCTGACCGACGCCAGGGAGATCAACGAGTACATCGATGCCACCAGCTTCGAGAAGGCTCTTGGGGCCAATACCGCTAAGCTGCAGGAGTTGGGGAGTGTGGATGGCACCGGCAGCAAGGAGGACCTCCTTCTTTGCAGTGACCGTGACGAAGCTGTTGTTTCCCAAGGGGAATTCAACTCCTGTAGCGCAGAGCTTGTCGTCAAGAATCAACTTGCGGGCCTGGGTATTGAGCAAAAGGTGGTAGTTCGGACGAGTGGCATTGACGTTGAGGTAGTGGCCGGTGCCAGCGTAGGAGCGGGTGACGGTACGGGGATCCATGAGCGTGGGGAACCAGAAGACACCGGGCTTTCCGGCACCGCTGTCAGCCGGGAACTCCACTCCGTCAATCTCCTTGAAAGCCTCAACTAGAGGCTTGACGCCAGGGTAGTAGAACCGCGGCCATCCGGCATAGATCTCTGACGAGTCTCCCCAGTAGGAGGCGTCATACTTGACGCTGTCAAAGTTGTCAGTCAGCTCGGGAGGCGGCTCAGTGAAATGAAGGCCCTGTTGGAGCGATGGTCAGCTTGGTGTCGCCATTAGAGAGTTGTCACATCAGGCCTCCGTTCTTACCTTCTTAAAGAACGGCAAGATGCCATCCCAGCTCCAGTCGGCAGTTCCCTGCTGAGCCTCGGATCCGAACAGGCTAGCCCAACGGTCGTAGTCCTCGGCCGATCCACGCATGTTCATCATGGCGTTCACTGACGCACCACCTCCGACCTGTTTGGCGATGAAGACATTGCTCGTTCTTCCGTTCAGACCGGGCTGGGGCACAGACTGGAGTCCAGGCCAAAGGAGGTCGGTGAACGCTCCAGTCCGAGTGAGGAAGGAAACCTTGAGGTTCTCGGACATGTTGCCCCAGTCTGCAGCCTCCAGAACCAAGACTTTGGTCTCAGGGTCCTCTGTCAGACGGTCTGCGACAGTCAAACCTGCAGTTCCACCACCGACAATGACATAATCGTAGCTGTTCAGCAACTGAGATGAGTTGATTTGGCGGGGAATCACATAGGCGTCAGTGACACAGCTTGCTCCGAGGAGAACCGCGGATGCGATTGTCAGCCACCGGGGCTTGGATTGATGAAAGAACGGCATGGTGAACGATGAGCGTCTCTACCAACTAGCAGAATACTATGCAAAAGAGAGTGAAGGCTGCTGGGACACATACAAACTCCAACGATGCGGTATGATAAATCGTTTTACTTATACACAATTCTCCTTGTGTTCAGGGCAAAACACTTGGCGCTAGCCCGGAAGCATTCCAGAGCCGTTAATACGCTTACAGTATATCTCACAAATGCATGTCATATCAGACTTCTGATTCGGAAGGTCGACATATGCAGGGGCAAGCTCGGAGATGGGCCCGCCAGATGGATCAGTCGCCAAGCTGCCAAGTCGTGCGGCGGTGCTGTTGGACAACCAACTGAAAAGGATACAGAGTTGAGTTGACGGAGTTGCGGAGGCCATGATCCATTGGCGAGCCATATGCTGTTGGTTCTGTACGACTCTATGTGCAACGGCACTGCAAGTACCAACGGGATCTTAGCCTAATTTGATCATCGGAGAATGTTAAAGCAATGGTTTGCGCCTCTTTTCTGCAGCTGCTGATCACCACATGACAAGGCTGTTTAAGGTAAATTATAATCTCAAGGAAGGGAATAAGTGGGAATATCCCGTCTCCCGAATCCTGAGCGACCTCTTTTTTCGTCAACTTCCTTTTTCTGCTTCATAAACTCTGTTTGCGTTACGCTCTCCACCCACAAACAACTCACGGAGCCAAGTCTCTCTGTTTACTGCCTTGTAGTCGCCCCGCTGTTGTCGAGAATTCTCTCAAGCGCGCGGGAGTCCCGCCGGCCCATCTTATCAGATCCTTCTTCGTTGTCGGGTATGTCTTGGCGGCGGAGCCATGTCAATAAATTTGAGTTTTTAGTCATCACAACTCCTTTCTCAGCTTATTTCTCCGAGAATTACCTCACGCGAAAGAGGTTAATCTTCGGCGAGAATCCAAACCTTCGTCAAGAAGAACAGAGTGCGATCCCCTCTAACACAGCCTTACGTCCGTTATGGCCGTTGCTGACATTCTTGGCATGCGCGACCTTGTGACCAGAACAGGTAGGTGGCATAGAGCCACATAGACTTGGTTCTTGGCTATCCCCATAGCCGGTAGCGAGTTCGATGTGCGCTTCACATAAAATTTGAGTTGCTTAAGCCAAGATGATCGTCGGAATACGGCCACATACTTGGCAGGGGTTGCACTTCGGCTAATATACCATCCCAAGGATCAGACGATAGAGTTCTGGATGTGGCAGGCGGTGCTGTCTACACAAAGTCCGAGATCCTAGGAGACTGGATACTTGGTCTAGCTCACAACTCACACCCATGTACGAGTACTGACGGATGCTGAGTCTAAACTACACGGGTGTTGACCGCTCAAATCGTTGGCGAGAGGGGGGCGTTTATTTCTGGCTTGCTGCTATGATGGAAAATATTCAATTAAGCATGGAACCACATGTCCAACATTTCACTTTCCGTCAAAACGGTGTAGCTCTTTCAAGTTTTTGACTCTTCGTGCGCCATACTAAAGCTAATGTCGGAGCATACACTTCAATCATAGTGAGATGGGGAGCTGATCCAAGTGACGAGGCATAATTGGTCTGTGTGAAGTTGGGCTCTTGCATACGGTACATGCATCCATTTCTGATGCTTTTATCCCCTCGCTATTCACGAGTAAGGTTAAACACTGCACTGTTGTCTTTCACTGAAAATCGTGGGTCGCCAAGCCTGCGATCTGGGATGAACGACTCGGGCTTATGATGCACCTCGAGTCGCGGAACATGCGGACTCCGGAACCGGTCTGGGATAGCCTGGCGTCTTGAAGTGTTTTTTGTTTGGCTTGATGACGAACTTCAGTCCCTCCGCGCAGAGCAGACTCGTGGAACAAGCTAATATGGGCTCCATCATAAACCTGATGCATCTTCTCAGCCGGCAACGGAGGATGTTAGCGCATGATCTCATCCCACACGGCAAGTTGGCCCCAGATCCTAGACCTAGCAAAATGTGATTTCCTCATTCAAGGGGAGGATACTCCCAAAGTGCAAAATCAATTTTGGTCACATTTCACAATGCATCGTCAGGTAAGGTAAGGTAACAATATGTCGCAATCGCTGCATTCTGAATAACCAGAACCGGCCCGGCTCCGATGTTTTGGTATGCCCAAGAAGAACTTGGGACAGCACAAAATGTCAACGCGACCAATTGTGTTTCCTTAGCTAAATAGATCACCCAATTCAGACCCTAATTCTTAGTCACATTTCAGCTTACCTTATGTATAAGTATATCTTATAAGTGAGGTGGTAAGGTAGTATAAGTTATCATTTCCCTTACTCGGTTGATTTAGGCGTGAATCACTCTGAATTCAGACGCAAGGTGTGCGCAAAACGACACAACTTCAAGTTGCTAAGTACATGAAATACAGTGCTCGGGAACTTGGACTTGGGAATTCCTTCTTACATCAGAAGACTGGCACATTTCGTGTGAGGTACTCGTACCAATTAGGCAAAGTTCTCTTGTACGGATTTCCCTCTGTCGTCAACTGCAAATCCTCGATTGCACTTCCCCACTTAACCAACTCCGCTTCCCCATACGCCGTTTGCATTATGGCGAGGCCGAAACCCATTCCAGTGCTAGAGCGAACACCGGCCGGGAGAGTTATCATGGGGTATCCCGCCTGGGCAGCGATTTGATACGTCTGGCCGACGTCAGGAGGGACTAAAAGTCCAGCCAGTTTTGTCCCATTAGGAGAGGTGAGGGCATCATTAATACCATTCCGCGTTGACTGCTGAGAGAACTCGATAGCTTGAAGATAGGTCTTATCCTTGATACCTTTCGACTCGAGAGACGCCAAAAACCCGTCTTGGCCAGAGTAAAATGCGGCCGTCCCAAGTGGCCAAGGATGACCACCCTCGGTTCCGTCATTGTCATAGTTGAATGCAATGATGTCTTCAAAAGTCTTGATGTCGGTATTTTCCAGCTCCGAAAGGTAGGTGTTGATGTTGTTGTAAAAGTCAACTTTAACGACCGTGTACTCGGACTCGTTCGGGTAGCCTCTTGTGGTGCCATAATCCCAGTCCCAACCATCCGGGCTAACGATGGTCTCATAATCAGTGATCTCAGTGTTGTTAATTATCGTTGCCCCAGCTGAGGTAATGAGCTTGAGTAATTGCTCTAGAGACTCCCTCTGTTCATCGTCTGCGAGAGCCCAGAAACTGTTCCAGGGAAGTCCGAAGGTGGCGCCCTTCAGGATCTCCTTCGTAGACAGGAACTGAGTGTAGCCCCCCTCAGGCGTCTTCCCTTCCTGGGCCAGTGTGTAGTTGTCTCGCTCATCAATGCCATAGATTGCATCGAAGGCATACACGGCATCTCTGACTGTGCGTCCGAAGGTTCCGACAGAATCTTGATGCTCACTCTCAGGAACGACCCTAAAGTCGAGTTAGCAAGGTTCTGGAGGGAGAAGCCCATGGACTCAACATACCCAGCTCTAGAAGTTAGACCAACTGTGGGCTTAAATCCCACAATGGCGTTTCGCTCGGCAGGATTGATGACACTGCCATCTGTCTCCGTGCCCAGCGAGAAAGCAATGGCATTTGCTGCGACGCCAACAGCGCTTCCCGTGCTACTACCGCCCGGGTTAAGTGTGAAGTTATATGGGCTTCGGCACTGACCGCCCCGAGCCGAAAATCCTTCAGAATAGTTGTTGCTGCGCATGTCAGCCCACTCACTCAGAGCAGCCTTGCCAAACAAGATGGCGCCGGCTTCGCGGAGGCGCTTGACCACGTGAGCATCTCGGGGGACGATGCTGCCCAAAAGCGCAAAGCTACCTGCTGTCGTCTCCATGTTGTCCTTGGAGGCGATGTTGTCCTTGACGGTGAATGGGATGCCATGTAGTGGCCCCCGTATCTTTCCGGCTTTGCGTTCCAAGTACATCTTGGCGGCTAGCTGGAAGACATCTGGGTTGATTTGCAGAATAGAGCTGTCTTGCGCATTAGTTTACATCGACTCATATTATGGTAAACCGTTGTCTTCGCAGATACAACTCCCACGTGTAAGCTAAAGTAATTTACTTACTGAATATACTCCTGCGTCCGGTAGGTTCTTTGGATATAACAACCGACTAGCTGCTGAGAGGTGAGTGTCCCAGCAGCCAATGCTGCTTGCATCTCGTCAATTGTCGCCTCTTCCAACTTGAAAGTTCCACAGAGTGGCATCGGGAATAAGTCTGCAGATCCCACATCTTCAAGCAGCGGGAATACCGAAGGTAGGGTTGTCGATGAGTTTCCAGGCCAGCTTTGAGAGGTGCTCAGCTTGCAGCTAGCCAAGGAGATCTCAATCCCCGCCACAATGGCAACCCAGAGTTGCGCCTTGTACATCTTCGTCACTGATTACTGCGCTACCTCAAGCGATATGCAGAATGCAAGTCACGAGCTGGACAGGCAGAAGACCGGCTGGGGACATGAGGATGTGGCCAGGCACGCATAGCCACAGAGTCGGTGTACCCTATTGCAGCTTTTAAAGCCTCACATCTCAGCTGATAAGCTGACGTGCTGCGTGCAACTCTGCCCCGCCCCGAGATGCCGATCCGGGTTTGCCAGATTGCGGCGGGGCGCAGGTGTTGTCGATGGTTGGCTGCATCTTCTTGGGGGCTGAGATACTGATAGGAGATGATAGGAGAGTTGCGGTGCGCAAAAGCAAGCCTGGGTGCGACTAGTCTTGCGGGGATTGAACGGGGTTTCCGGGACGACTCGGTCAGTGATTATGAGGTGCTACAGTAAACAAATGGTTTGCGCCATGTCGCTTGGTGAGCCTCCGTTCCTGTACCTACCTTAGTATGGTTAACTGTTGGAGTGAGGTGTCAAAAGTCAAGTCGATGAAGGACTTAGTTGTCACACGCAATGCGGATGAAAACAGTGCCGTGTTCACTGCCGCTTCTTGACAAACGTAGCCGAACGTGAGTTTCAGCATTTGTTTGAACCATCGACAGATTTTGGAAACTACAGGTAATCGAATAGAACGAAGCAAATACAGTAGGGCAGTGACAACAACTTTTGTAGTCAAATGATATTTACGAATATATGTGTCATCCATTTTTATTGCTTCAAAGTCTCTTCGATCTCCAAAATATTTTTACCAAATATGAGACGAGGGTGACAATTCTCCAAAACGTAGAACTTATGGCGTGTGGTAGGCGATTGAGAACCAAGCATAGAGTTATGGTACATTATGAAATACACTATGCCGATACATGGCTGACTTTTCCCTGAGTCAAATTTGAACTCAATCTCTTGGTCTTCTTGGCACGGAACCAAGCTCGCACCAACTCTCTCGGCTTCAAGAATTGAGATGACGTTGACTTCGAGAGTGGTATTAACGACGCCAGTCAAGACTTTGCCAGAAGGCTTACCATTGCGCGATACAAGAGAGCGAACAATCGACTTATAGGAATTGGCAGTGTTCACTGCATGCACAATGGGTGTCTTGGGCAGAGTGCCAACTTGTTGGGGTTGAAGTTGCGATGCGTGGACGGATCTAGCTTCCATGTCCCGGGTGTTCGAACTTGCACCGCTTCCATAATCGACATCGCGCAAAGTAGCCGGCGGGCCTGTTGGCGATGATGGCGTAGTCTTAGCCGACAATGAACGGTTGCGTGAAAGTCTCTCATGTTGGAGGCGGCGTTCGAGCTTGTACTGGGCCTCGTGATCATAATGGCATGCCTCCTTTTGGGAGTCTGCTCCACGTGAAGGAGCTGAAGACACTGATGGCATGGACCTGCCCGCTGAGGACGATTCATATGTCTGTGGCCGTGCCGTTAATCTTTGAGTTAAGTTTACTTTGGACGTGGAAAATTACCTCCTTGGTCCTAGTAGATGACTCTGACGGCGTTGCTGAGACGAACTTGGGCTTCGGAACACTCCCGGTTTTCACCATACTTCTTCCCAAGGGTAATAAAATCTCGTAGAGAGAGCTGGCGGACTGTGTTTGATGTACTAAAGGGCCCATTGGCATGAATTGGTTGACTCTTGCAATTTGGGATTCCAGTCTTTTCAGGGTTTCCAAATTATCTCTAATGGACTTTTTCAGTCGCCGGCTGTCTTGGAGTCAGTTCAGATCATAGCTGATGACTCCAGGAGAAACTCCTGCCTTTGTGAAAACGTACATGTGCTTTTCATTGAATATCAACTTTTCACGGTCCGAGAGTGAATTGTTGCATTCCATATCGAGAACCTCAAGTTGAGTGGCTGACATAAGTAGCAGGAGGCTGACTTTTAAAGAGTCCATTTCTGGGAACAGATCTAGGATACTGTCCTTTTGATAATACCACTTGAAAATTTTGAATATGGCATTTCCGCCCACAAGACGTGTCTGGACTCGTTTGGTCGCCTTCTCAAGCCGCAATTCCATTACTTCTGACCGATCTAGTATGCCGTGGAGTATTCCTTTGGACACGATATATTGAAGAAGAGGAGACTCGGTATATTTTCTGAAATGTCCTTCGAGAGAGAATTGGGTCATGGCGATACAATTCGAAAAGTCCTGTGCTCGGGAGGCACATCGCTCAACTTCTTTCCCTGGAGAACTATTCTCGTCCGATAACTGGCGTAAAGCCTTTGCGAGCTTTCTTCCATAAAGAGCGAGTTGAATAAGCGCTGATACACTAGCTACTACCCCAAGGATCTCGGCCATCTCAAGTGAGCTGCAAATGTTTGGAGTAAAAAGGATTTAGACGATGTTTGGGATGAACAGATAGCCACGTAATCACAATTTTCCAAGCATAGAGAAAAGGCAGGAGCAGTAGCGATCTAATATCCTCCAAAGTAGTCCTCCCCGGAGTGAATGTAGGCTTGAACAGCAGACCCCGCACGGGGTCTTCTGCATAGCAACTTATGCTGTAAGAGGCCAACGGCAGCAGGGAAAGTGAGGCTTGCCTCTCCAAAAGCCACCCTTGGGCGGAACGATGGGCTCTCTATCTCGGTGCATGCTGTGCCCCAACATGCCAATCGCATGTTTCCCTGAGAATGCAAACTGCACGTGAAGCACCCTCTCATGCTGCATTAATCACATCATTGCTACTCTGGGAATTAGGCTACGCACCCGAGTGCATATTTCGGTGTCTTGACTGGTGAAAACCTCCGTCTCGACTGTGCGCCACCAACCTAGACGCAATAACTCGACGCAGGGTACTTCTTCGAGTCGGCGGTGAAGTGGCAAAGGGGGTCGGAATGGCGGTCGCCAGCGGTGCGATGCACATCGTACTTGCACCCCCCAGCCGAACGGCGCGGGACCGGCGTCACTCCACTTCTCCGTGTCCCGACCGGGACGTTCGGGTTCGGATTCGGGCCCAGTGGAGCCTGTGCATCCGGTAGGTAATAGTGGTGTCGCCGTGCTGAAACCAAGAAGAAGACAGAAATCCAGTGCGCTACGCGATGACTAATGTACAGTCGAATATCAACTTTAGTGATGTCATGGATCAGTAAACAGTTCGTGCCAATATGATCAGCTCGCCTGAACAAACTCCCTTCTTTTGACCTTTTATCCTCCAGATTTGTGTTCAAAGAATCTCCCTCGCTGGAAACGCCATGACATACTCACGAGTTGGTGTGGTGACCGGTGCCAACAAGGGCATCGGATTTGCCGTTGGTAGGATCTCATCCCACCCCGGAATCGCGTCATTTCAACTGACTTTTTACTCTCTCACCAGTCCGACAGCTCGCGCTGCAATATCCCAATTCCTATCTAAACAATGGCTCGCTGCTCATCTATCTAACTGCGCGCGACAAGTCTCGCGGTGAGCAAGCACTCAGCAAGATTCAAGGCGACGCGGATCTCAAGCAGGCCAAGGCCCTGTCTACCCACGGTGGCGCGGCGGACATCAAGTACCACCAGCTTGACATCTCAGATTCATCCAGCATCTCGAACCTCGCATCATTTCTGAAAAAGGAACATCCCGATGGCGTTGACTTCATCATCAACAACGCTGGCATTGCCATGCAAGGTTTTGGTAAGCGCAATATTTGAGTGCTGCGGCGGTTCGACACGAAGGCTGACTTTCCGTGCACCAGACTCGAACGTGGTGAAAAATACTCTAGCATGCAACTACTACGGTACACTCGAAGCGACACGCGCCTGGATCCCGGTAATGAAGCCAGATGGTCGCATCGTGAACGTCGCATCGGTGTCAGGGTCTCTGAGCAAGTACTCGCCAGAAATTAAGCAGCGCTTTCTCGACGCGCAGTCTGTGTCGGACGTCACCGAGCTGATGGAGGACTTCACCGCCGCGGTCGAGAAGGGCACGCACGAGAAGCAAGGTTGGCCCAGCGCCGCGTACGCGGTCTCCAAAGCTGGCGAAATTGGCATGACCAAAGCCATCGCCAAGGAGTTGCAGGACAAGGGAAGCAAGATGCTCGTCAACTCGTGCCATCCCGGGTACGTGGTCACGGATATGACGCGAGGCGGCGGCACCAAGACACCTGACGAGGGTGCGCAGACACCTGTGCATCTGGCGATTGCAGATATTGGTGGCAAAACTGGAGAGTACTGGTCTGATGAGAAGGTCGCCAGGTGGTGAGCTTTTTAGCGGAACATGCCCAAACTGAGCAATATGACGAAGAGGACGCAGGGCTAGTTGACAATGGCAAAAATGAAGCCTGGCTGACGATTGTGGTCGAGGCAAAAACAAATGAGGTCCATCCAGGATTCGAACCTGGGCCTACGGAAGGTTCTGAGAATCAGAATCCGACGTCCTAACCAACTAGACTAATAGACCATTGTGATTGGTGCTTGTTGCTGAAGGTTGGAATCGCGGGTCGTACTATAGAGTAGAGCCCCAAGCGCGTCGAAAACCTTCTTTCGCGTCTCAAGGCTGCTCCAGACACATCGCTCATCGAGTCTTCGAAAGTGCGATAACAACCCGATGTAGTGTGAATCTAGTGCACCAGGCTGCCGTTCCATTGTTTGCGCATGGTAATTGCTGGAGTTGCAAACACCTGAGAAAATCAGAAGTAAGCGTAGTCACTGCGCTGGTTTTGGTCGATTTCCTAGGAGCGCTGGATGCCATATCGCCGCGCAAAACCACATATTCGTGTATTGAAAAGGAACTTACTTTTGAGCGAAGGTCTCTTCCGAAGCGTGTACTTTGTATTTACTCTTTATCGAAAGGCTTGAGAGCATGTGAAAATGGATGTGGTCTGGAAATTTCGGGAGGGTCCCGATTGTGGAACTAGGAGGAATTCTCCCCGAGGAATTGCGGCTTCTAGGGAAGAATTCTAACTAGGTAGGTTTAAGGGCAATGAATGCAGCGGTTCTAGGCACTGGGGCGCCGCCAAAAACCTGAAGGTTCACGGCGCGGCGCGCGTTCCTGCGCCAGACGACGCTATGTGCCCACACCTGCTTATAGAGTATTTATGTACTATCGAACGTCAACGATTGAGCGAGCCGTTGAGTATCGACGAATGGTACCGAAATGTGATTCCGTTCCGAGGTTCTGGGTGGATGTAGTGAGCGCGACCCGGCCGAGGTCTAGGAGGAACAAAAAGACGGTCCGAGTCAACAAGGCCTCATTTAATTTCTCGCCAAACTCAATCCAATAGGGTCACCAGTACTCCGTCGCTTACTTCCATTTGACCATTCGGACTTGGACCAATGATAGCATCAGTCTCACCTTGAGCATCTCAAATTCGTGGATACGTTACCTTCCTGGAGGCCAAGACTTTAAAGGCGGCGCGGAGACACTACTGTGTGGGCATGTCGTCGACGCTGTGAACAATGGGCTCATCCATCTTTCGCCCACCCAATGAGAGACGCTCTAGAGCAGTTGACGAGTTATCATTGCTTGATAGCGTGACGTAGAAGTTTAGCCTGCCAAGGGATCCTGACCGGCTCTCGACGGCAAATTGGCATAGCAGTTGGCAAAGCAATTGGCTTCATGTTTCTGCCAAGATGCCAAGAGGCACAATCAAAAACTTACGGTAACGCAATCGGGGAATGGGAATGGGATTCTTCCTGGGTACTGCTAGAGGCGCAGACAACTCGACCAGCCACCTGCGCAATCACAGAGCAGGCCTTTCCGTCTCCCGCGGGGTGCTTGACGTGATGTGAGCAGCAAATGAAGCTTCTTTGCCCCCGAAAGCCAAGTCGCCAATGCGCCTAGCCATCCCGCGATGAAGCAGTTCTTGTCCCCGGCCAGCCTCATTGCTTGTCGCTAATGCCCAAAAGCTTCGCTCTGCCTTGGCTCAAGGGGTCCATCGCAACATTGCTCAATCATATTTCGCCAGAGCCCAGGACCAGGTATGTGGTTCAAATAAACCGGGCCTGCTATCCATGCGGCGAACGGCAGCTGGAACGGCGCCTTCACCCACACGAAGCACGCAATGGGCAGCCAATCGTCGAGCGAAAGTCTCATCTTCAGTTGGTATGAAAATGCCTCGTTCTTCTTGTCGAAAGGTCGTACTACTCTTTCCATACGCAGCGCAAGCCACGCTGCTAGGCGGCGTGGGATGGAACATGGACCGGACACACCGATGCCAAGCTGCTGGGACGCGCCGACGAATGGTCTCGAACTGCTGTCAGCAGTCAATGGCATTCAAGAAAGCCCCGGTCCAGATAGACCGAGAGCTATCGGTATGTCACTGGCAGCGATGTGCATCCTGCAGAGGACCAGACACCTGCAGCTGACCCAACATGGTGGGCACTCCGTCACCGAATCTCTCATTCTGCTTCTCCCGCCTGTAAATGTTTGGGCGACCATGCTTGATAGTAGTGTGGGAGACCACAGCACCAACCAACGACGCAGGCAATGTGACCATCGCACAACGAGCGGCGTCTCTGAAGACTCAAACTACCTACGCGAAGGGGTTTGATAAGGCGCCCTATTTTCTCTACCGCGTCATCAAGCATCATGGTACTCCGTACAGATAGATACGTTCCCCCAGGTACCCCTCTCATCAGTGTTGGTGGGTGAACCTTGTCGACTCTCGAGCTCTGGCCAGTCTTTGCCCGCGCTACAGATTCGCTTTCAGGGACCGACAACTTGCCGGGACTTGGAAACATTTCCCTCTGAGTCTAATTAGAGCAGCCATTCCAAGAGACGTGAGTTCTGACTACTGATCCAGTAGAAGAACTAAGTATTGTCTTCACTACAGATAGCTACATCGGCCACGGCCTCTCAAATGGAGATACAATGACCCGTCTGGCATGAACTCCGAGGATAGGAAAAGAGAGGGAACGATCCCCAGAAGAAACAAGCTGGACCGCCCCCATCTTCCTCAATCCCCCGGTCGCCGCCTCCTCACTACGCCCTCATACCTCTTCGGGCCCATCCCGCGTTGGGCATGGTTCGCACAGAGACATCCACTCTCCTGCAGACCTCCCTCTTGCAGTCCTTCACCCCTCAGTCTCACCCCACTGCTCCCGGCTCTCTGTCCGCTGCGACGCTGCAGTGTAATTGCTGCGGTCCCTGATCTTTGGAAATTCTTGAAAAGGATCTGCGGTCGCAGTGTTGGTCGCGCCGAAGAGCTCTCTCGGTGTCTTCTCGCTCTTCTTCCTCTTCTGCTACGTGCGGCTTTTCCTAACATACTTGTTCCAACGCGAAGAGCAAAAATCACATTAGACCCCGAGACATCGACTGGTGCTTGTGTGCAGTGTGAAACCCTCATGGAATTCAAAGTCCAATTCTTCTGCCTTCTTCTCAAAGCTCTTTGGTAATTCGAAGTTCACATAACCGTGACTTCTCCAAGGCTACAAATCAATTCCAAGATCATCAACTTCGCTCAACCCGTCACGAGCGCGCATCCGGACTGTCTATCACCCCCCTCTCCTCCGTTCACTCTTCCGATTCGACTCGAAACGAGGCCGCGCCGAGATCCCCCACTAAACCGGGCCTAATCCCCCACATTTTTCCCCTCGCCCCGACCGACCGACCATGTCATCCACCGGCATTGAGCGAGCGGGACACCGCGACGGCCTTCCGAATTATGGAGGCGGCTACTCCGAACATGGCCGTTTCCCCGATGAGAAGGGCGTTGGCGAGCCATATGGCGAACCCTTAGACGGCGGCTTTCGGTCTTCGCTCGATTCTGGCGACAAGGGAGACCATACCCACCGCAAGCTCAAGTCGCGACACATTCAGCTGATTGGCATTGGCGGAACAACTGGTAGGCCCTTGGACATGATATCCAGAGATGAATCCAACTCACAGTGTGTACAGGAACCGCTCTTTACGTACGTCGCCTTGTAGCACGAGTCGATAGGAAATCACATCTCATATCAGGTACTCACACAAACATAGGTACAAATCGGAAGAGGCTTGCTCAATGGCGGCCCCGCCAGCTTATTCCTCGCCTTCACCATCTGGTGTACTTTCATCCTAGCCGTGACTCTAAGCATGGCCGAGATGGTCACCTATCTCCCGATTTCGAGTCCCTTTATCCGCTTCGCGGGTCGCTACGTCGATGAGGCATTTGGTTTCGCTGCCGGTTGGAACTTTTTCGTTTTTGAAGCCGCTCTCGTCCCTTTTGAGGTCGTCGCCTGTAACCTCATCATCCACTTTTGGAGCGACGTCGTACCCGCTGGAGGCATCATTGCGATCATTCTCGTCCTGTATGGTATTATCAATGTCATGGCGGTGCAGTGGTACGGCGAGACTGAGTTCTGGGCTGCGCTTGGCAAGTTCTTGCTCATCGTGGGACTCATCATTTTCACGTTCATCGTCATGCTGGGAGGTACGCTACTTCAAGTGCACCGTCGACCCGTATCTAGATCAGACACTAACAGGGCTATAGGAAATCCGCTTGGAGACAGATTCGGCTTCCGGTGAGCAATTACATCTACTCTCTCCCATAAGCCACGTCCTCTGACCGAATTGATCCATCTAGGTACTGGTACGAACCAGGCGCATTCACAGAGCTCTACTACAGCGGCTCCCTCGGACGCTTCCTCGGCTTCCTACAATGCTTGATCCAGGCTTCCTTTACCATCGCAGGACCCGACTACGTCGCCATGGCTGCCGGCGAGGCCGAGAACCCGCGCAAAGTTATGCCCCGCGCCTTCAACGCAGTCTTCTACCGCCTGACCGCCTTCTTCGTCCTCGGTTCCCTCTGCGTCGGCATCCTCGTCCCCTACAACGACGAAGAGCTTACCCGTGCCTTCAAGGACGGTGAACCCGGCGCCTCGGCCTCACCATACGTTGTCGCCATGAATCGCCTCAAGATCAGCGGCCTGCCACACATCGTCAATGCCATGGTCCTCACGGCCGCCTTCTCTGCGGGCAACTCGTACGTCTACTGCGCCTCGCGATCACTGTACGGGTTGGCGCTTGAGGGCAAGGCGCCCGCATTTTTCAAGAAGTGCACGAAGAAGGGTGTTCCGGTCTACTGCGTCATCGCCGTCCTGCTCATCGGCCTGCTCAGCTTTCTGCAACTCAGTGCCAACACTGCTGTTGTGCTGAACTGGTTTGTGAGCTTGGTCACCGCGTCGCAATTGATCAACTTCTCCTGCATGTGCACGGCGTATCTTGGGTTCTATCGTGCGCTCAAGGCCCAAGGCATCAGTCGCGATACCCTTCCCTACAAGGCTTGGTTCCAGCCGTACGCTGCCTGGTACGGTCTCATCGGCACCTTCATCATGACGTTCGTCGGAGGTTACACCGTTTTTCTGCCTTTGGATGGATACTGGAGTATCCCTGATTTCCTCTTCTCGTAAGCCAATCATTGTCTTTAGCTGGTCTGCATGATGTGGTATACTGAGAAGCACGAGGTACACGATGGTCGGCATCTTCCCTGTGCTGTACCTGGGCTGGAAATTCCTCAAGAAGACTAAGATCTTCAAGCCTGAAGAGGTCGATCTGTACCGTAACAAGGATGAGATTGACGAGTACGAGAGGACGTTCGTGCCTACTCCTGCCAAGTGAGTTGACAATCTTATCCGATAATCAACAAGCGGTTCTAACGGGCACAACCAGGAACGTCTTTGAAAAGGTTCTAGACAAGCTATTTGGGTAGAATTGTGTTGACATAGCCGTCCATTGTATCATCGGCGTTTAGGGTGAAAGAAATAGATATCCCATAGGCAGAAACACAACTAAGGATTATTCCAATTAAAAGACTTAAGACTACGTCTCTCAACGCCGATTTTATGTCGATGTGTTACATTTTGAATCCATCTGCATCTTCGTCCAAGACATTGTATGATCACTGCTGCCTGCAACGGGACGGAAAGGATTGCGGCAAAGCGGACGTTTTCCTCAAATTGGACAATCCCCGCCCCTATGTAAGTAAGTCAACGTTGGATGACGGGATTTTATCTTTGCGTGGCTGTTTGAGGTAATTTCAGCACTCAAAGACAACAACCACTTACATCCAAGATGGCGGGGTCCCAAAACCTGGATCCTGACTTTGGAAGTCTTGGAACCAGAGAGGAGGATTGGCTCGATGTCGATGGAGACCTTGATACAGAGGAGGGCACCGAGGCCATGCGCCGCGCCGAAGTAGCCCTACACGCGACGATCGAGCGCTCCATCTTTCAGCGAGACGCACAATCGGCCCACGGCGATATTCCAAGGGCCCTCTACATTAAGGCCCAAAACCAACAGGAACAGCTCACAAACGACGAGCGGCGGCTCCTCCTCAGCCGCGGCGATGTCGTGGGCAAGGCACTCGCTCGTCCTAACTTCCTCTCAATAGATGAGATGCACCAAGCGCTCCTCTGGCCACCGCCAGACGTGGTGCGCGCCAACATTCAACGCGCCACGAGCGGGCAGCTCAGCACGCCCATCGAGCTTTATGCCAAGGGGAAGGATGCGCTAGATCGCGGCCAATTCAGCAGGATGTTGAACGACGATGAGGTTGCGCTGCTGGCGCGCCATTTTCACACCAGAGACGACGCAACCTTTTCCGAAGTGGCATTATCGCAAGTTTTAGGCCAGCCTGGGGCCGCTCAGGCCGCAGAGCTGCTGTCGAGTATACTAGGACTGGACTTCGCCGTCTTTCATGCTGCCTTGGTGTGTGAGGTGGGCCAGTACCAACCAATGCAACAGATGACACCGGCGTTTTCTAGCCTTGAGGCGATACAGTCCTTTGCCATGTTAGAACCGGCTCCCCACCAGGCGCAGGGGCATTCAGGGCAGAGACAACGGCCTGGCGATGTCATCAACGCCATGACAGCTCTCCATGAGCAGAATCAGCTCGGCAACCTTACGGACGAAGAGGTGGCCGCTCGGAATAACGAATACCTCGCCACTATACAAGCATTTTCACAGATTCCATCTCTTTTTTCTGCTATCGGCTCTCCGTCACCATGGCCGGTCAGAGCTCCTCCCTCGCGCGCTGACCGCTTCGGATCTGGCCCATGGCCACCTACAGCTACGCCGTGCACCCCCATCACCCTGTTCGCTAACGAAGCGGGGTTTTCAGGTTACGATGTTGAGCATGAGTGGTCCGCGCTGCCCGAAGTACAAAAGGCAACTTACCGTGCTCGGTCGGAGATGCTACGACGTGAGACTGGAGTTCAGTATGAGACAGCTCTAGCCGAAAGGCCGGTTTCTTCAGCTCTTTCCTTCCCAGGACAACAGCCGCAACCAGTTAGGAGCTTAGCAGGGCTTGCGAGCCGTGTGGAGAGGCTTCCCGGTGTGCCCGCGCGGCCGGGAATAATCACAGGGCTGAGCGTGTTTCGCGATGAGCAAGAAACTAACTGGCAGGAAGTGTTGAGACGGTGGGAAGCTCTGCCTGAAGAGAAGAGACAGGCGTATGAGGCTAGGGCTACGACGTCTAATGCTGCTGCAAGAGCTGCTTTTGATGAAGGGAGCGTATCGTAAAGTACATATTACAGTGAATACTGAACAATCTGACCCCATCTGGCAAAGGATCGTCAATGCATCTATCTGCGAAACTTCATTCCTGCCCATTGGCCACAAGAATGCGGCCACCATCGATGCACAGGTTTATACCGTCAACGTACGACTTGGTCCGAAGGTCAGCTCCTGAATGAAGAACGCATGTGAAGACCATTATAGGTTCGAACTTTGGGTTATGGTTGTAGCAATGAGAAGATTTGAGACTTACCCCGGCTCTGCTAGCGAGATAGATTACCGCGCCGGCGATGTCTTCGTCCTGACCAGCTCTTTTGGCAGGAACCTTGTCGAACAAGGAATTAAATACATTACCTTCCTCTCCAACAGGATTCATACGACTGGGGAAGACTAGGGGGATTTTACATGATCAGCAATCTCACCCACCAATGGGGTTGCTGTCACTTACAGCCAGGATTCAACCCCACAACTCGAACATAGAAATTTCTGAACTTAGCAGCCAGAAGCTTCACTAAGTGATCCGTAGCGGCTTTGCTTGCAGCGTAGCTCGTCAGGTCAACATTGGTAACGTTGTGCATACTGGCACATGAGCTCGTCATGATCATGGCGCCGCGTCCTTGACGACTACCTGAGCCGTCGTCACCATTATGGGAAGCCGCAGCATGCAGCAGGGGAAGGAATGCGACAGCCAGGTAATAATGTGCTGTGACGTTGATGGAAAATGTGTCTTTCCAGTCAGTCGGTCTCGAAGACTGCATTGAAGCTTGTAATTCGAGGACGTTAACAGTCTCGAGGTCGCAAAGATCCAGCGGATCCCGCCGAATACCAGCGTTCGACACTAATAAGTCAAGACTGTGTTCGCGTGCTTGAACGTATTTTACGAGTTTTGTTATCTCATCATGTGACGATAGGTCGCATGGCACACTGCAAATGTCAGAGATGCGTTGATAATATGAGCTAGAAATTGTGCAATACCCTGTCGCATTTCCTCCAGAAGACTCGCCCAACTCGTTGAGCTCTTTGACAGCTTCAGCGATCGGGCCCGTTGGCAAAGCAACGACGTACACCTTGGCGCCATTCGTGACGAGGCCCTAGCAATCTTAATTCAGAGTTCAAATTGTTACAAAGGATCATGATCTTTCGACCTTGAGTCATCATACTGAGATGTTGGGTCACATACCTTTGCTATCATTAGGCCCAGTCCGCTGCTGCCGCCCGTCACCACCGCCACATGGCCCTTGACCGAAAAGAGTCGCGTAATGTCGAGTGAACCCATCCTTAGAATCTTCAAACGAAGTGTATGAGCCACTTATGAGGTATGTTAAAAGCTGTTCAATGTTCAATTTCGCCCCTATAAGCGATTGATCTCTTATCGGACTGTTTCGCTGGTCGTCGGTCCGGCCGACATGCAACCTCTCCCGCTATCAGACGAGGGCGGGGTAATTCCTCGACGTACCACTGCCGTCGGGAGATCCGACTGTTCTCTCACTTACATCCCAATGTAGTTACAATCATCAGACATGGCGCCAGAATTCGCGGTCGCTCAAGCTAAAACGTCGTGCAAGCGATGTCACCGACGAAAGAAAAGATGTGATCGCGGGCTGCCTCAATGCAGGAACTGTAGCGGGGCTCAAGTGTCGTGCAGCTTCCTCGATGATGATCGTGTTATGGCATCTTACCCCGTCATGTAAGTAATAATACTTTGCGATAGTATACAAGCTCTTTGTTGTTTGCTGAGTAGGACATGTTGAATAGATATGTGCGCAGTCTCGAGGCAAAAGTCAAGTCTCTCGAAAAGGAACTCAATTCATTACGATCCGCGACAGGAAGAGAACTAAACTCTCAAGCGGAACTCATTAACCTGGATGCAAGTGACATTGGGATCTCTCTCGGTCATCAAGAGACGGAGGCAAACAGCGCGAACCTGCTTTATGAGCCCTCGCCTGCCCAGCTGCCTCTCTTGCAGTCCTCACCTTCCTTCGTCGAAGAGCTCAAAATCCTCTCCTTCGAGGCAACGGCTGATCGTCATTTGGGATCTTCCTCCGGCCTCTCTTTCGCCAAGCTGACACAAACCGTCCTCCGACGTCTGAACCCCGACAAGGCCGACTTTAGCTTCACTAATTTCGGAGCCGAAGATGGCGTGTGGCCGCCGTTAGACCTTTCCTCCTCGACTTCAGACCTCTTGGATTCAACGTTGTTCAATGGATTCAGAGACCCTTTCATGTGCTACCCTTCGATGCTTGACGGGTTCTCTCCGGCCGCACCAGCCGAGCCCGTCTCCCTCCCAGAGCAACAGGTCTCTCTTGAAGGCAGTCATGTTGACCAGTTCATACGTTTCTACTTTGCTCACTCGCATACCTTATACCCGATCATTCACCGCGGGGAGTTCAACAAGATACTGGAGCATTTCCGAGCAGATCCTCAGTGTGCTTTAGCTCAATCGTCCCTGTGTCAATTCCGCCTATGGATGGTCCTTGCCATTGGATCAACAGCGCAATGCTCAGTCACCCTTTCAGATGAACACGAATCGATGATGTACTACAATAAAGCACTTGAGCACTTCGAGGGCGCTCTCGATTATGGATACATGGTACGAATCTCCGTGTGAGTGAGTTTATGAGCGAGTGAAGGCTGACTCATGACTGCAGGCCGCATTGGAAGTTGTACTTCTGCAAGTGTCGTATTCCTTCTTCAACCAGCTTGGACCCAGTACGTGATGGTATGAAATTCTTTCTCGAGAGCCTTACTCAATTTTGTTGTAATAGATACATGGACATTGGTTGGTCTCGGTGCACGTATGGCAATTGGATTAGGCATGCATGCTTCCTCAACCTACGAAGGCCTTCCAGTCGACGTGTCCGAAAAGCGGAAGAGACTCTTCTTTTCCGTTTACATGATGGACCGGTGAGCCCTCAAGATCCACGATACCGCAATGCCTGGCATACTGATCCTATCCAATAGCGTGGTATCTATAGCTCTAGGCCGCCCATTCGCCATCAATGAAGATGACATCGATGTGACGGTAAGATAGGCACTCTCTCGGGACTCAGTAGTCCAACATTTCGCACATCAACTGACTCAAATTTCAAGCCCTTCACGGTGGAAGATGACAGTGACGTTGGGGCACAAATTGATCTGCCCGGGAAGTCATTCAAGCCTTCTATGATGGCCGTTCCTCTTCATATCCTCGAGCTACGGCAGATTGCCAGCAAGATCACGGC
The DNA here is from genome assembly GCF_011075155.1 of Colletotrichum scovillei. Lineage (NCBI taxonomy): Eukaryota > Fungi > Ascomycota > Sordariomycetes > Glomerellales > Glomerellaceae > Colletotrichum > Colletotrichum scovillei. Next base: position 481,586 of record NW_023336261.1, read on the forward strand.
TTCAGTCTATTCGCACCGAAAGTCAGCCAGCCTAACAATCGAACAGCGCGAAGAAGTAGCAAACTCGCTTCACCAGAGACTCCTTAAATGGCGTCGTAATATGCCGTTTCCTCTTCCAAATACCGACGCTGCAGTGCCGCACCTTAACAGCAGCTGGTATGACTTCAATTATTATCTCCACGTTGCCATGTTGTATCGACCATCTCCGCTGTTCCCGACTCTGACAGAACCCCGTGTCAAAGTGCTAGCGGAAGCTGCATCCATGTCGATTCGTCAAGTATCTAATATGCACCGACAAAAGTGTCTTGCCTACAATTGGCTCAACCTTCTGTCGATATTTACCGCAACTTTGTCCCTGATATACGCCACAACTGTTCAACCTGATAACCTCACCTCTGTTTTGAGAGACAGGAGAGCAGTGGCGGACCTTGAAATGACCATCGAACTATTTGACAAGCTTAGCGTCAAGTTCCCTGTGGCTGGCAAGATACGTCAAATGGTTGAACAGATATCTACTAGGTACAAAGAAATGATGGAAGTCAACGAGGCGTGAGTTGAAAAGCCAAAAGACGAGCTACTTAGTGTCTGGTATTATCTTATCTAGTCAATACTATCTGTTTAAGTGATGTCTATAATACCAATGGTGACCATCGGTCGATGGGCGGCTTGTCCGACACGAATGATAAGCCTCCAGTTGGAGGGGTCGGGCCGTCCGATGATTAATCGCCGCATCACTATTCGACCTCCGACCGAACGACCGTAATTGAGGGGAAGAATGATGCGTGAGAATTCTTTTTGCGAATTCCAACGATCTCGCCATATCTTCCTCAATTCGGATTTACATAAGTACTGTTGGCAATGTCCTGTTGACCATTTGCTACAGCTCCAGTAGACTTACTCCTTTTTTGATGTTCGGCGGGGAGCTACTTGAGAAAGGGCCAGCTCATAATGTCAACTTTACTCAATTCGACGAGATCGTTCCAGTCTCTTGTGCACATAGGGGCTGTTCAAGAGGTTTTCTCACTCGTGACTATCCTCGCAACGACTCTGGCGTTACTGGCCTCTTATGTCGCCTACAATGTGAGCTCCTTCAGGGTTTCCGAGTAGTCACCTAGCTCTACGATGCGAATGCTGACTCTACAGGTTGCCTTCGGCACTGACATCCCTCACATCAAGGGACTTCCTCAAATGCCTGGCGCTGTTCCAATTTTTGGACATCTTTTAAAGCTCGGCGAAGACCACGCGAGCACTTGCGAGAATTGGTGGCGGAAAGGGAACCCATCCACTTTCCAAATCAAGTTGGGAAACACGAGAGCCGTAGTGTTCAATTCATATGAAGACATCCGCCGTCTGCTCATTGGCCATCAGAATGCAGTCATTGACCGGCCGAAACTGTACACCTTCCACGGTCTCATCAGCAGTACGCAGGGCTTCACGATCGGGTCGTCGCCCTGGGACGATTCATGCCGCCGAAAACGCAAGGCCGCAGGCACGGCGCTTGGAAGGCCCGCCCTTCGGAATTACTATCCGATGTTCGACCTCGAAAGCTATTGCATCCTCCGAGACCTGCACAAGGACAGTCGCAACGGAGAGGTGGAGATCAGCGTGCGACCGTATATCCAGCGGTATGCGTTGAACACCACCTTGACGCTCTGCTACGGTATTCGAATGGACGCCGTCTATGATGACCTACTACGCGAGATTCTACATGTCGGGTCGGCAATTTCGCTCTTGCGTAGTGCTTCAGAGAACACCCAAGACTACGTCCCCATCATGCGGTACTTCCCAAACAATGAGAAGAGCCGTCGTTCCAAAGATCTCAGGGAGCGCCGAGACGCGTATTTGAATCTGCTTCTGGATAAAGTTCGAGAGCAGATCAAGCGTGACACTGATAAGCCCTGCATATCGGCAGCGATCTTGAAGAACGAGGAAACTAAGCTTAGCGGGGTTGAAGTCTCGTCAATCTGCCTTTCGCTTGTGTCTGGAGGATTCGAGACGATACCGGGGACTCTCACCTCGGCCATTGGATCCCTTGCCACGAAGGAGGGGCAGGTCTGGCAGGACCGGGCTTACGAAGACATCAAGCGTTACTATCCAGATGTGCGCGAAGCGTGGGCTTCTTGTTATGTAGAAGAGAAAATTCCCTACATCAACGCCATCATCAGGGAAGCTGAGAGGTACTACACAGTCAGTTCTATGAGTCTTCCCCGAAAGACTGTGACCGAAGTACATTGGAACGGAGCGATCATACCCCCTAAGACAATGATCTTGGTCAACGCACAAGCCGGAAATCATGGTGCTTAACTTTCTCCCCTATTGACTGAAGTTCGTTTCAGTGTTACTAATGTAATGCAAGATGTTGGACATTTCGGTGATGATGCCGGTCATTTCGATCCCGAGCGGTGGCTCGAAACTCTTGACCCCCCTACAGAAAAGGAGATCTCAGGCGTCGGTCACCTCAGCTTCGGATTAGGCTCCCGCGGCTGCTCCGGGCAGTACATCGCCCAGCGTCTACTATATGCAGCCTTGGTGCGGCTGCTATCTTCGTACAAGATTGTTGCAAGCGAAGAAGAACCCCCGAATACGGACTATGTCGAGTATAACCAGTTCAAGACGGCTTTGGTGGCGATCCCCAAGGACTTCAAGGTGAAGCTCATCCCCAGAGACACCTCTGTGACGAGTGATTGCTTGAGAGCTGCGGAGGAGAGAACTAGAGAGTATTATGTCGAGTAAGGCAGTTGACATGTATTCTTCGAAGTGGTCATTTGAATTATTACGTCTGAGAAGAGAGCTAAACTTTGGCCAGAGCTTTGTGTTTACGTGTTCCTCTGATGGCCTTTGCCGCATGATACTACTCTACATATTCGCGGCTTCCGAATGCTCCGTGAGGGATTTCAATCCGCGTCTCGCAATATTGAATTAACTAGATTCATAGCGTCTTTCGATATGTCAACTCGAGCTAAAGTCGATTGACATGTCTCTCAACGAGCCTGGCAAAGATCACAGAGATGACCTGTGTAAAAAGCTTCTCAGGCATCAGACTTGGGCCACAGCGCACTCTTTTCTAGTCTCGGGCCCGTCAAGGACTATATGCATAATACATAATACATGCTGAAAGCAGTGGTCAGTATCTGGGTCATTGAGTCACAGAGCCAGGAGGATTCGGAAAGGAACCCCTCGGTACAATAAGGTAGTCCGAGCGATCAATGCCTGCCCGGTAAGTTCTTCTGGGGGCACCTTGGAGTAGTCTGATCACCACCTGACAACAGCCAAACGAATGCTGATCTCAGCCCTGCGGAGCACCAGCCGTCTTTGGACGGATTTGCTCGTTGTAATAATGGCGGCTCCTGTGGGCCTATCATAAAGCCCGATGCGGAGTTGCCAAAAGCCCGTCAAAAAGGTAAGGGCCAGGAGTCTCAATCTTCAATCTTTGACAATGCAGCGGGGGTCTGGCATAGCGAAGCGGGAATCTACAACCGGCCGTTCGAAGTAAGAGAAAGGCGAACATGAAGCTTAACGGAGCCGGCGGAAAGTAAGCGGAAATATAGACTAGTATCAGGGTCGTACCTGAGGCCGTTTAGTTCAACCCAATAATTTGGCTTCTCAAACAAATGAACAAACGAGACGGGAGTGAAGGGGGCATCCTGTCTGAGACTCTCGAAACAAACGCTAATCTTGATGGAATACAAACATCAAAACCGTCAATATCGTCCAAATACAAAGCTCTAGGACAAAAGCAAAAGCTTCTAAGCTTAATTGTGAGAGCTCGGGGCGGAACCAGGTCCCCTCGGCGACCCAATAATGCCTACCTTTCAACTCAAAAAAAGAAGGGATCACTCCGAGATCGCGAAAACAAATGACCGGCGAATCAACGTCGGCGACAATGTCAAATTATCATGAAAAGTGGAAGGCCTTGGGCCTGCTTCGATTCCCGATTAACTCAGAGTTCATCCCGTCTCACCCCCATTTCAAGCTTTGGTGGTGGCTGCTGCTACTACTTTGGGTGAGTGTTCCCTCCCCCACGGGTTTGAAAGGAGGCTAAATCTCAGATCATCCCATCACTTACCTTAAAACCCTTCAGGCCGTCAATGATTTCGGGCTCTCGTCCCTCCTCTGACACATCTCATCCCCCTTGGGCCACCACCCGTTCGCCGTTCGGCGCGTCAAAGGTTCAGAACCTACCTCCCTTCGACGTCCTTCCCACACTCTGACGAATCGCATCATTTCCAGGACGAAACGTACTCAAATCCTCATTCGTCTGTCGCCTCGAGAAGAAGCTCAAGCAGAGATGGCCGTAGCGGTCGTCGGAACCGTGGATCCTGTGCGTAGGGCTTGGCATGTCTGGGAGCTTTGCCATTCGCCCCCCTCACCCCCTTTGGGAGCTCCAGCTCTCCCCAGCTTCAAGCTCCAGCTCAAGCTCAGCTAAGCTTCAGCCAGCTCTTTGCCTTCACCTCAAGATTCACAGTAATTCAAATTCCCATCCCCTAGATGCCGTTCGCCGCTTAGTCATCTCAAAGGGAACGTGAGGCCGTGACACACACACACAGCGGCAGGTCGCCGAGACTTGAACGGACGGATATCTGTCACGATCTGATCTCAACGGGACCACGGGCTCCACCACCGTTCCCTTTGGATTTCTTGCCACCGTTTCGAGAAGCGCTAGACGCCGGTTATGTTCTTGTGAGGATTTCTTTTCAGATTTGTTGTGGTTGTGTTGTAGTGAAAGACAGCATCGCGATGCCGTCTACCGAGTCAGTCATCAACACCATCGCGAGCATCAACCACCACATACGACCATACCCATTGGAAAACTCGGGATCCCGTCCGCTCTCCCATAGATAAGCCAATGAGGGCCGGATTAGTAGTTGGGTCGGTGACGACCAGCGAATACCTGGTGTTGTATGTTTTTGGCTTTTTGTGAAGCTATCGTGATCCACCTCAAACGTACGCGGCGGACCGCAATTGCGGGGCCGGCGCTGTTTCTGCAAGATCCAGCCTATGGCTTCGATGTTCACGCTTGGCGCTAGACGCGAAACATGTCGGAGAGTCATTTGAATTTGTTTTTTTGAATGATTTTGGTATAAGTGTAAATTTCTATATTCATACATCCTAGAAGGTATATCCAGTCCATGTCACATTCTAGACCCCCAGATTACCAGCTCCTTCAGTAGCATCGGCATCTTTCCGTGTGAAAAAGTAAGCCCGTAACAAAGGGAATCCCTGATATCAATCCGAATGATCCATCAGCGCCGTCCATGATCTCACCAGTATCTTATCCTATCATCAAACATTCTTGCCATCCATCCTCATTAGCCTCTCATCACCTCCACGCCCAAAGCCATAGCAACCCTATGACAGCATCGTCGGCGACGAGCGTCCAGAACAGCTGGCGCTGGCGCTATCCTCTCCATCAACATATCCCTTCTCGTTACCCGAATCCACGTCGCTCTCGGTCGCCCATCGGCCAGGGCATCCGGGGATATCGCGCTCGTGTTCGCGGTACTGCTTCTCGCGCTCGCCGTCCTCCTTCCTCTGGCGGAGATTCAACGTGACGGAAGGCGGCTTCACGGACATGGCAGCCCTCTTCTTCTCGCGGGTGTCGATATCAGGCATGCCCATCTTCATCATCAGCTCCTCATTCTCCTCCTCCTCCTTGGCGGCGTCGAACATGGCCTTCATCAGGTCGGCCTTTTCAGGCGTGCGCGCGACAACGTCAAAGTCGAAAAAAGCGGGCTTGGCGATCAGGAGAGGGGTGTAGTCGTTCCAGTGCACGGGGACCTCAGTGCCGTCGGCGTTGTACTTCTTGCGAATGTTGAAAGCCCAGGCCATGCCTCCCATGGACAGGAAGAGGTCCTGGTCAACAATGGGGACACCTTGGCACGTCCTGCGTCCGAAACCGAATTGACTGAAGCCGTCGAGGTTGGGGAATCTAGTGAGAGGCTCTTTGTAGGTAGGGTACTCAGGCTGCACCCAGCGTCCGGGGTTGAAGGTCTCAGCATCGGGGTAGACGGACTCGTCGCGAGTGATGCCCCTAGGCTGCGTTAGTGATGGAGCGAACACATGGTCCTAGTGTCGAGCTACTCACCATTCAAGAGCATGAATCGTGGCACCGGCAGGGATAAAGTAGCCGTTGTAAACATCGTCCTTTTCGACAGCGTGGGGAATGCCTGCACGTCACGTCAATCGCGCTGAACTCAAAAACAAACTTCCACTACGATGGCGCAAAACTTACCAGTAGGGACCGGGGGTCTCCACCGAATGACTTCCTTGACGACAGCTCTCAACAATGGCAACTTCTCGCGATCCGACCATTGAGGGCATCTACCTTCGCAGTTCTCGTCAATCTCCCGTTGCAAGCGAGCCTGCCATTCGGGGTAGTGCAGCATGGCGAGGAGGAAACTCTGGATGGGGCTACCGATGGTCAAGGCGCCAGCAATGGCCATGAGACCAACGACGTTCTGAGCCTCCGCAAGGTCGCCCCATTTGCCCTTCTCGTTTCCGAGACCCTCGTTGATAAACGTGCTGATGAAGCTCGGCGCGGCGGTACCCTTCTCGACCTGATCCTTGACAAAGTTGACGTTGCTTGTGAACTGCTTCGACTCAATGTCGTGGCGCTCCGCCTCCTTCTTCTTCCATGGCGACAGCGCTGCGGGAACGTGCATGAGGAAGGAGATAACATTAGGAAGAGCACCGGCAGGGGAGATGGTCTCGAGAAGGCCAAAGGTGGTCTTGCGCAGAACTCTGGCCGGGTGGGCGGTACCCCAAGAAAGGCGACTGACGGTTCGGCTGGTGAACTGCTCGATGTACTCGCGGTACTCGGCAGGCTTCTGGTAGAGAAGCCACAGGAAACGATCGCGCTCGCGGCTCGGGTATGCGTGGAGCTCCTGCTTGTCGCTCTGGTTCATGAGGTGGTGGCAAAGCTTGCGCTGGCGCTTCCATGTTTCTGACCGAATTGTTAGTGAGTATATTAAGGTAAGAGGCAAGTAGGAGATATACCTGTCCGGCCAAGGAGGGCAAGGTAGTCACCGCTGGTGCGGTTATCCGGGAGGTTAGGAATCATGGGCCGGTCAGAGTAGATGACATTGCGGCGGCCGAGGAGGTCGTGAGCAACTTGCTCAGATGAGATCCAGACGTGGTAAGAACCGAACATCTCTTGCCCGTAGATTGGGCCATATTGCTTGCCCCATTCGTGGAACTTCATCCATGCCGCCTCTGCCGGAACATCGTGAACGCGACCAATAAAGGGCAGACCTGTGCTGAAGTCAGTGTCTGTATGCCATCGTTGGCATGACATGATAACTTACCCTTTGGTCCAGGAAGAGGCTTTGCTCCCGCCGGGATCCTCTTCTTCAACTGGATGGCGGAGTAAAGGCGCCATGCGCAGAAGAGGATAAAGCCGAGGATTGCCACGCCTACGGCCATCGTGACAAGGCCAAGTGCTATTAGAGAATACAACTAAGTGTTGTCTACGGTATGGTATGAAGAAGGGTAAAAGGGGGAACCGACGTCAAGGTCGATTAGGGGTGAAGAACAAAAGAGAGTGAAGAATAAGATCTGCTGATGCAGGAAAGCAGAAACGACAAGAACCACGATGACGGGTCTCGAGGACGGTGTGTCTCTCGGCTGTTATTAAGAAGAGTGAGGACCACGTTCAGCCATCCGGTCATGGAACGCCCAAGCGGACCGACGGGGAACGGCCAACGGTCCCTTTGTCTGGAAACATGACTGAACCACGCGTGTATGGACACTCGCCGGATTCCCCAAGCGCCATGGCGAATAGTCCAATACCACCCTCTTGCGACTATCATGGATCGGCGCACAGCGGGCGGCGGCAAACTTGTCAGTCCACCTCGCCGTCCATTCCGCCATCCATGGTCCAACAACGGGATGCCCAGAGTCTTGGACCCCGGTGATGGTGTATAATCCTTGACAACATAGCACAAGATACTTGTGCCGCGCTTGCATGTCGGCCGCCACCGTTGTGCTTGCTTGCTGATGGTGGTAGTGGTGGTGTTGCTGCTGCTGCTTGCTCGCTTGGCTCCCTTCCCTTCCCATCCCAGACAAGTGGTTCGTTGAGTTCTGACATCTGGGCATTGAGCTTCCTGAAAGGTACATCAGAGATCAGACACTCGGTTCGCCTCAAGAGACGAGGAAGGGGCAAAGGCAGATCCCCGAGAGCTCTCCAGCTGGAGCTCACGGAGTGCTAGCAAATACCGATGCCCGTCCTTGCATCTTGCGTAGGAGGGGAGGGTATGCAGGCTCGTGGACTGCAGCAGGGTTGACCATGGCTGCTTAGGGCCCAAGGAGACGGTTAGAATATGAGGTGACTGTGGGATGCGCGTTGCATCCGCGAGAGCTCCAAACACAGGGGCCAGAAGATTGGCCGAGCCGACATCTCACTGCAGCAAGGAGTAAACACGCTACCGTGACTACCAAGCTGTTCCATGTCCAAGTCCGTAGTGCCCGCGGTGGACAACAGGATCATCCTCGTCCCACTCTGCCCTCGTCGACTGGGCGTCTGAACCAGTCACCTAGGCACCGGCGTCAGGTAGAGCTGTTGCGGTGAGCTACCGGAGCGCAGGTCGGGCCCCGTCCGGTCTCGGCACAGACACCGAGCCACTTCACCGGGCAGTACGCTAGCTTTGCAGCTAAAACCAAGGATAGTATACGAGCAGAAAAAATCGCACTGCTCGATTGCCTAAAATTGTCGGAAGAAGCTGCTGTCACAATTCTCTCGAACCGTTCTAGGGCTAGGCCAGGCACACCCGTTGGCCCACTCCTTGACGTTTTCGCTTCCTTCGTTTGCGCGCTATTCTGCTCTGTCCTGAGCGGAAGCTTGGAAAAGACCAGGACGAGGTCTTCGCATGCCGCCATGATGCTGAGGCCGATCCGCATGGTGCCCCACGCCGGATGCACCGCTACTATTGTGTTCCGGAGCCTGGGCAAACGTCAGTCTCGGCCTTGGACATTTAGACAGCACACAACGCCCAACGCAAGGTAGGGATAAATCATCAATATTATTCTTGGGTTTCCTCCGGCACTTGACCAGGAGACGTCGGCAGAGAGACTTCACAGAGTCATCGACTCTCAATGTGTAGATTGTGGACGTCGATCAACTGCAAGCCACGGCATCGCGGAAGCTATGCGGTCGGAAATTGGTAGCCAACAGCCATCTGCAGATCGAGTGAGAGCCAACGACAGCCAGTAAGAACCAGTCAGAGCCGTCGAGAGCCATCGCAACTCTAGTGTTTCGACATATGCAAGATTCGGTGTTGGCAGGGATTAGTACGCCCTAGCGGGATCCGAGCGGGAAGATCACTTGGTTGGCGCCCAGGAATGGAACTCCCCCACGCCATTCACCGAGCGTCAGACAAAAGCCACATGTTGGTACCTTAGACAAGTTGTTGAACGCCTCTTGATCGCCTTGAAGGGAGAGCGTCAGGGGGAGGCCACCTGTTGTGAGTGTCGTGGCACTGTGGCTCATAGCTCGCGCTGCGCAGTTCTGCTTTGACAGTCATCATGGGTCAGACTTTTCTCACCTGAGTGTAGGTGGGTGAATCTCCTGCTTCTTGCGAAACACTCTCGTCGCGACCTCTCGACATATGCCGTGCTTTGCTTGGCCTGGATCCAGTCTGCTGCTGCTGCTGCTTCTGTTGTTGCTTCTGCTTCTGCTTCTGCAGAGAAACCAGCCCTACTGGGTCGAATTGCCGCCGCCGCCACCTGCACATCAAACTTCACTGCAGATTGAATGACTCCTTCGTCTCCAGTCTGGGGTAGTAAATGGTAAAACAATTGTCTCTTCAATTACTCAGCACTAATGGGCTGGTGCACGCGAATCCTGTGTGGCTCATGCTGTCTGTCCGACGATAACGACGACGGCCACAGACGGCCACGGGGATTTGTAGTACACCGAAACGGTTGGTGGCTTCTTCGATCGAAAACGTCTCGCTCGACTTTGTGCGACGCCACACCGGTTCGCGCCGTCGGCCATCATGGAATAGCACCACAATGTGGCTGATGGCTAGTAGCCGTTGTGCCGGCCTGTTACGCAGTAGTAGCTCCTATGCCCGTGTTCGTCATTGGTACGAACACTCTTGTGGCCGTTGGTCACTCTGCTCATAATCCTCCGCTGTCTTTTTTAGTTGTTCAAGTCCTCTTGATACGACCACTTTTCCCTCCACTCTCGTCTCTCACAGTCATGATTCCGTCATGATGCCAGTTTACATTCTGGTGGGGTGGTCAGCGTCCAGTTTCACATGCCAGACGGCATCGTGCGACAGTATATGGAGAATAACTCACCTCTCGACAGGGGACAGTCCCAAGAGACGCATGCCGTTGAAGAGCACGGTCCTGGCGGCCATGTACAGCGCCAAGCGGGCCTTCTGGAGCTCAGCTTCGCTTCCAACAATACGCAACACATCGTAACTGCTGCTGACGACGTGCGTGAGGCGGAACAGATACGTAAGCACAGTAGTGGGCTCCAAGGTCTTGAGAGTGTTCTGGACAACATCGGGGTACTGGCTAATGACGCGGATCAGCTCAATAGCATGCTTCTCCGTCAGCAAGCCAAGATCCGCCTTTGCAATCTCCTCCTCAGCAACTCCAGCCTTGCGGAAGATGGAGCACAGGCGAGCGTGGGCGTACTGAAGGTACGGTCCGGTGTCACCCTCGAACGAGGTCATGGTGTCCATGTCGAACTTGTAGTTGTTGACCCTGGGCCAATGTGTCAGTGCATCCGAAAGCGCCTGGAAGGAAAAGTCCGGACGACATACCTCTTTCCACTCATATCCTGGACCATCACACTGCTAATGCCAAGAATGTCGGCCGTAGCCTCCGGTTCGGCAACCTGGGCGTACTTGGCCTCGTTCTTCTTCATCACCTCGTGCATCTTGTCTCCGACGTCGCGCAGAATGTCATCCAAGAACTTGACCGTACCCTTGCGGGTGCTCATACCCAGAACCATACCAAAGTTGATGTGCTGGCACTTCTTGGCCGTCTCGCCGTGGCCCATAAGCTCGATGATCTTGAAGAGCTGCTTCAAGTGCAAATCTTGTTGAGAGGCAATGACGTAAATCATGTGGTCAAAGTTGTACTTCTTTTGACGGTGGAGAAGCTCGCTGATATCACGGGTCAGGTACAGAGCTGTGCCGTCCTTCTTGCGAATGATGGGGCGCTCCAAGCTCTTGCCCGGCTTTCCGGGAATGTGCTTGGCGAAGTCAATGATGACGGCGCCTTCTGACTTTTCGGAGATGTTCATGTCTTCGAGCTTTTTGGCAGCAGCCTCCATATCCTCCTCGGAGACTTGGGACTCGCCCGAGTACTCGTCAAAGTGGATGTTGAGACGGGCGTAGGTCTCCTTGTAACGCTTGATGCTGAGATCACGGAATCGCCTCCATTGCGCCACGGCCTTGTCGTCTCCGTCAACCATGGCCTTGAAGTACTTGCGTGCCTGCTCGTCGAGGCTGTTGTCCTTGAGCGCGGTGACGTCCTCGCCGGCCTGCTCCTTTGCGGTGATCTGATCCTTCTCGTCGGCCATGTCCCTGTTGATCTTGACGTAGACCTCGTACAAGTGGTTGATGGGATCGGCGGCAAGCGCCTCCTCGCTACCGAACCTCTCGAAGCCCAGAGCCAAGAGACCGTATTGCTTTCCCCAGTCACCAAGGTAGTTGATACGGGTCACATCCCAGCCGGCGCCATCGTACAGGTTGGCAATGAAGCCACCAATGATGGTGCTTCGCAAGTGACCAGCGTGGAAAGGCTTCGCGATATTCGGGGAGGAGAACTCGACAATGATCTTCTTCTTGCCCTGGGACTTGTCTTCGGGGTTCTTGAGACCGTTGTTGGGGTTCTTGCCAAAGTCGACGCCGCGGGATCGGACCTGGGGGATCAGGAGCTGGGACAGGGGGCCGGGCTTGAACCAGAACTGGAGGAAAGTGCCATTCTGGAAAGAAACAGGCTTCTCGATCAAGGGAGACTCGGGGATCTGCATCCAAGGTGTGTTAGTCCAACATTCGATTGTACCACGAAAGAGCCAGGGCGCATTGATCCAGGAGTACGGGTTAGTCCAAAGATCTTGGTTCAGGACTGACCTTGTCGAGCCACTCAGCAGTCAGGTCAGCAGGCTTCTTGCCCTTGATGCGAAGAGCAGGGACGGCCAGCACCAAGTCGCCCTTATCCAAGCTCTGAGTCCATTGAAGAGCGTTGTAGATGATGGTGCTCTCGACGCCGGTGACAGGCTGCAGCAGCGAGGTAATGTGGGAGCGATAGACGTCAATGGGGTTGACTTCGGGGTAGCAGCCGGGGTAGGACTCGAGCTTGCTCACGGAGAGCTTCTCGAGCTGCGCCGTGATCTGGTCAGCCATTGTCGCAAGCGAGACGGTGGGGGTGGGGGGAGGTTTGGCGAGGGTCGACCGGTTCGGAGTCGTCGAGGAGTAGAGTCGCGTGGTGGACGTTGGAGGTCGTCGTCGAGGAGGGTAGTGGACGAAGACTGAGGCGGCAGAAGACGCTCCTCGTCGAAGACTTGTGGGATAAACGTTGGCTGAACGAAGTGAAGAAGAAGAAGAGAAGAGGAAGCGCGCGACGCTAGTCATTAAGAGACTCGACGACGGGGGACTGGGCTGCAGGGGGGCACGAGAAAGAAAAAAGGCAAGGAGGGGGAGGGGTCGCTGGGCTGAGGGCTGTGGCCGATGTTTGTCACCCGCAGAGAAAAAATTGCGGACCGGGACGGCCAGCCTGAGTCACTCACTGAGCCATTCGTCCATGTGGTTGGTTGGCTGTCGGTGTGGGGCTTCACCGAGATTCACCGAGTGGAGGGGTAATCATCCTCGGTGAGTCCCGTATGGAGGGGCAATTCCCCCCGCGAATCTCGGTGAGCTCGCCTTCAACAAGGTTGCATGGAAACTCATCTCATCAGCCCATAATGTTCTCACAAGACAGGAGAGAGCATGAGTGGTTCTGATGGGTATATATACTCTACACGCCTTCATGTTCTTCACACTTCACAAACGATAGGATAGCCGGCATTAATACCTCGTACCTAGTTGTCGAGCTGCCGAATCCCACACGAAGCTCACCGCGTCAGCTCTCTCTCTCGATAAGACTATTAATACATGACGCTGATGAAGCCGGTAATACATGTACCAATCAAGCCATATGAAACAATCCTTCTAAACTTGTAATCCCCACCAATGACATCCAAGCCGTGGAGTCTTGTATACCATCCCAACTGGTTTCTTTTTTGTAGACATGATATTTACACATGTTGACAAGCAGTATGAGTACGCGTCAAATGCCAATGACTTGCATGAGTCTATAATTACGTTGATATTATCTAGAACGAATACTCCTCGACAAAAAGATGAATCCCCTGTGCCCCCGTCCCCTTATGGACCGCCCTCTCATCCGATAATGAGGCCACGCAATTCCTCACCGAACTCGTCAACGACTGCCCACCACAGACAACGATCGACGTCTCGCCGCCCGCAGCCTCGACGGGTTCTCGAATCAAAGCCTCCAGATCAGGACGACAATAGTACTCCTTCACCATGCTCATCAAGGACCCGCTCCGGATCCTGGGTGTAAGCGGCACCTCATCGCCCTTTTCCAAGTCTAGTCCCTTTTCCTGACAGCATCCACCACTGCCGCCACTACCGTCCACGGAGTCGTCAGAGGCGATCCTCCTGTGTTTCGCAGACGAACTTGAGCTAGAGCTTCCTTCACGGTCTGAGTAGAGAACCGTCGTCGCCTCGCCTTCCTTGGCTTTGCCGGACCGCGTAATGGCGATATGCACCTGCAGCTCAATGCCGTTCTGCTGCGCCCGATCCATCGACTCCCGCAGCCGCTGCGTGTAGAATTCTATTTCTTCACCCTGGCATGCCATGAGGATGAACTCAATCCTCGTAATGCATGTCTTCCTGCGGCTCTGAACGATGCTCTCCAAGATAGGCAGCGTGAAAGACGTCCCCGTAGACGCTGAGATGAGAACCATGGTGTCGTAGATATCCCATCTAGGCGGCGCTCCGAACGGCCCCAGCACGAAGCCCGTAAGCGTCTCCTTCTTCCCAGATGCCTGAAACTTTTCCGCGTGGTTATGCAGTCTCTTGGAGAACCCACCGTGTTTCCGGACGACAAGCTGGATACTGTTGCAGGTACACGTCTCCGGAAGCTGGTGTGCGCACGCGATTGTGTAAGGGTGTGCCTCAAGGGGCCCGATACGCGGCAGCCAGAGATATAAGTGTTGCCCCGCCTTCCACGAGAAGTGAACATCCTTGATCGTCAATACCGTCGTAGACGAGCCCGCTGTCCGGATCTGCACCTCGTGTCCAACTCGCTTCATCCCCTTACACGTCGATCTGTTGGGTCGGAGCCTCGTATTCTGCCAGGCAAGGAACACCCAGCGCGCAAGGCGGTCGAAGCAGATGATGGCGACGGAAAACCAGAGGTAATGCTTCGCGTAGGCCGGAATGTGTACATAGACCAGCCAGATGAAGAGTACCGCCGAGAGGATATGCTGCAGGAGAAAGAGCTCGTACGCCATGCTGCGGAGGGGTCTCATACCCGTGAGGAACGTCCAGATGAGGATCCCCCAGGCCCCGAGTCCGTACTTGATAACGGGTAGGATCCGCAGCTGCGTCTCGACAAAGTCTGCGCGCACCCACTCCGACCAGAAATGGAACCCGTGAACGGTCGCCGTGACGAACATTGTCCTGGCGACCCATCGGTGAAGCCAGCTTAGTCGTTCATGCGAGGCGCCTATGATGAATCCCACCACGTTGACCTTCATCGCCAAGAGATAAAGGAGGGGCATTTGCATAACAGTCACCCAGGCGTTGCGGAAACCTATGCGTTCCCAGAAGTACGCGTCCTTGATGACGGCATCGTTGACCATCATGTAGATGATGACGGCCCAGTAGGCCAACAGGACAAGTACGCGACCGAGTGACGGCGGCGTCGCCCAGCGGAGGCCCTTTATGGGGATGTAGATTTGCGGGTGTCCTGCTTCGCGGACGAGCGCTGTTGATGTCGCCCATATCTGTGCTATAATATTTGAGGGTTTCGTCGGGAATCGAACGGACTCGGTGCGACATCGCTTAAGTCTGCACATGTCAGCATTAGATGGTCAACTACAGACACGGTGGCAATGATGTTCACCTTCTTAGGCTTTCGAGATAGTTGAGACCGCGGATGATACCCAGGAACCCGACGACGCCTGCAATGATGTACCAGAAAGACTGTGCGAGCTGAACATTTGTCTCCTGGAATAGCGCCGTTCCCATGGTCATGCCTCCTCCCATACTACTTCCTCCTCCATGATTATGGCTCATCGCGACGGTTTTTGGTGACGATGCGCTTCCAAGTGTGAGAGGGCCGTAGACCGTGGTAAGTTTCGCTGGATCTGCTGATTTGCAGCTTTGGCGGTCTCCAGCTCCGCCGATTCTTCCTTCTTTAACTCGTTACAGCCCGCTCAATTCAGGTTGATTAAATGCAGAGGTTCGTTGTGAGATGTTGAGAGGGGATGCCAATGGCGCGCCGATGTCATGAGGTAGCGCAAATTCGTGAAACCATCTCACAAAGCAAACACTACCATTCGCATGCGCATAGACTCCCAGATACCACGAATTCATCCAATAATTGAAATACGAAGAATGAAATCTGCGCCTCGAACAGTTCACACGTCCCGACTATACGGCGTTTGAAGACTGTGAAATCGGCCAGAAGAATGAGGTGTATTGAGCAAGTTCAAGAGGCAAAGACTC
This sequence comes from Colletotrichum scovillei, assembly GCF_011075155.1. Classification (NCBI taxonomy): domain Eukaryota; kingdom Fungi; phylum Ascomycota; class Sordariomycetes; order Glomerellales; family Glomerellaceae; genus Colletotrichum; species Colletotrichum scovillei. The sequence goes on from NW_023336261.1 coordinate 497,341, forward strand.
TGGGCAGCGTAAGCGAAACAAGTGACTGGCCAGAAGCCGGGCACAAGAGAAACGTTACCAGTAATGAGTAGCCGGCTCGGCGGCACGAAATGCGCTGATTTAGAGAATGGTTAGCGCGACACGGTCCAGCATGCATCCGAACGAGTTTGGCATCGTCAAGGCATGACAACCTGGGCCATGGGTAGACAGGATGCTTCAAGCAAAGGTGGCTGACGGATGATCCGCCGCCAACTCACGGTACGGAATGCCTGAACGCGTTTCTCGACGACGGGAGTCTCGGCTACACTTTCACTTTACACCCTCTTCGTCGAGAGTTTTCTCTATCCTACCGGGTCGGGGGAAAGTTCTCTCTGCTTTAGTTTCTTACCGGCATGTTTACTAAGTCCTTATCCATCAGATAAAGAGAGGTGTAGGCTCTTGGGTTTATTTGATTTTACGCTGGTCATGATTCGCTCTTACACAGAATTCGAATTCAAACTCTCAGATTGGTTATCGCTAATGCCCGTCATCCTCTGATCTCTGTCCTCTTCTACAGCCGAGATTCGGAAACAAGCTTGTTTTTAATTCTCGCCAACTTCTCAAGAGTAAGAAGATACCAACACCCATCCAGGCATCAAGCACCATACCCGCCAAATCTCATCCCCCGTCCAGCTTAGAAACATGCTCACGACAGAAGATCAATCTCAAAACCCCCAGTGAATCCCCCCCTTCCTCCCCAGATATCCCCCCGGCCCCATGTCGAAGAGTGAGAGAGAGAGTCTGAGTTGACGAACTCTCAAACAGGGGTAGTCCCCCCCAATCACAACTGCGCAAACGCCACAATTTGCTCAAAACTTCTCAGTGACATTCCCAAACAGCCTCGTGATTGGTCGCAACCCCAGTCACGCAGCCAGCAAGCCCCTGCGCGCATCGCGGGGCTAGTCTATCTAAGGTTAACTACATCCCTTCCTCTCACGGTCTAACCGTCTAAGCATCAAGCCACCCGTCCCCGCGCGTCCGCCACCGCCGCCTTTTTTGATATCACACGTTGGCATCGCGACGACATTTTATTGTGACTGTAGAGCCCGAGGCGGTGGAAGAAACTCGACGAGCCTGCGAAAGCACTCAAAGATATTACCAGAGCCTCATCATTCATCCCCACTGAACTTGAAAGCCAAGAGTCGTCCCGAGAGTCCCGGCGCGGAGAATCCACCCGGAGAGGGACCTTTGGTTCTTTCATGCATACAGTGAGGGGGAAACATGCAACCATCCAACGTGGTAAAAGTGAAGCTTAGAGCTAATTAGTTCGGCAACACCAGCCAAAGTGAGCAAGTTTTATCTCTGCTTCCTAGCTGTTCCTCCCGCCACCGGGCACAATACCCCCAGTAAGTCACCTTCCTCTCCAGTGCCTCTGACCGGAGGGCATAACTCAATTCCACCTCGCCATGTGCCGACTGCCGGATCTAGGCCTCCTAGTCCATTGATGATTGAATCCGAGGTTCTCGTTCACCCATTCAGAACTTTCCAAATCCTCTTTTTCCATCTCTGTAGCTTTCCTCAAGGCACAGAACTGAGGCACGCTCGTTCTCGTGTAACGGTGAGAGAGATTCGGCAAGACCTTCCGTCTCTCTCCACTCCATGGATGCCATGTATCTCACCCAAGTGCTTAGTTCTTCTTACCCAGCCCGCTCGTGAGATATCCGCACTACCCTTGCCAAACAAAACCGCGAGCTCCCGAGGAGCTTTGCTGTTACCCAATCTAAGCTCCTTCGAGACAAACGGCGCGACCAGGCTAGCCCTACAGAAGAGCGAGAGGAAAGGGACACCCCGTTGCTCGGGTCATTCTCCTTCCGCCCATTGACCAATACCCATCCCACGCGACGCCGGTCTCGTTCATAAACAGCCCGTGTTCCCCTCCGTCTGCTTCACACCTGACATTTCACCATCTTATCAAATCCAATTCCTAATACCTGTCCTCTCTCCGCGCTGTGCGCCTCGATACCCAAAGTCTTCTCACATCAAACTACACACATAACACCAAACTGTCAACATCACCAACCTCACTCACCTCAACCGCCAAAACCCAACCACCAACATGACCCGCCTCCTAACCCCCCTCCTCCTCCTCGCCTCAACAGCAACAGCCCACTTCTCCATGACCCTCCCCAAACCCCTCGGCGACTCAGACGACAACGAGGCCACCGCCCCCTGCGGCGGCTACACCGCTTCCTCCTCCTCCGCAGCAACAGACTTCTACGTCGAAGGCGATGCCATCGGTATGGAAAACGGCCACCCGCAGACAAACTGGCTCTTCCGCGCCACGCTCGACCAGACCGCCGCCTCCGGCTGGACACAGCTGTTCCCGATCGTCATGCAGACCGGCCTCGGAAACTTTTGTGAGCCCAAGATTGCGGCGCCGGGGAACTGGACGGGAAAGAGAGGTATCGTTAGCGTTGTTGCGCATTCACCTGATGGGCTTTTGTACACTGTGAGTTTTCCTCGTCTCTTTACATTCACTCAAAACCACAATCTCTCTCACAAGATTCTTCCTCTTCAAAAACACCTACCAAAGAACAACCCTCACTAACACACCCGCAGTGCGCCGCAGTAAACTTCGTCTCCGGCACAGCCCCAACCCGCTCAGACTGCAAAAACGCAACAGTCACCGTCGACTTCACCTCCGACTCAACCCTCACAGCCCTCCTGAGCGCCAGCGGCTCCTCAAGCAGCGGCAGCCCCTCCTCCGGCTCCTCCTCCGGAACCTCGACCCCGTCCGCCTCGGCCTCGAGCACCGCAAACGCCGCGCCCGGTGCTCTGGTCGGTACCGTCTTCTCTACCGGCGCCGTGGCTGGTCTCTTGGTGTCGTTGACTGCTGCTGTTGGTGGGGCTGCCATGTTCTTCTAGAGTTTCCGAGAAGTCTGGTGATAACGGATGATCATGGCTGGGAGGAAGTGTATACTAGTTGCGACTCTTTATATATGACCATGGCCATCTAAGAGACATCGCAGCGCCTGGAATCTGGCTGCCGCCAATATTAAAGAAGCATTTTGTTCGGAGTGTGCAGAATCAAGTGCAAGCAAATCGCTGCCAACGGCCCATAAAGCATCAATGAAAATTCGATGATGCGGTAATACCGGTGACACACGCAGACCATAGATTGACGATGCGCTGCTCAATTGAGAGTCAAAACAGGGTTGTAAAGAATTCACTGCTTAAGCAACTGGACTGCACCATGGGCCTTCATAGCTGGATTATGATAAAAACCGTTGTATGTAAGAGGCGTACGGCCTGTCTGTTATATAAAGTACACGAAGCGAATTCGATCGCCAGTAACCATCCCTCCGTCTATGGGTAATCATAACATAGTAACCAGAGTAATCCTTGAATCAGGGAATCTACGCTCGCCCCCGAATCCGCCACGGCCCCCGCGCGCCGGCAGCACCCGCAGCACCGACGCCAAAGTTGTGAAGCCTCTCCCCGATAAGGTAGGCCTCATCTCTTATACGCGCCTTCCAGTTGTTGAAGACGCCAACAATACTCCAGAATGCCATGGCTGCCAGTGCGATGAACGCAGCCGCCGGATAAGAAAGACGATAGATCATCTTGAGTTCGTGGGGCGCAGGTACAGGTACGCCGAACATGCCTTGTGACTCCAACAAGCCCATGACATACGGGGGTCCGAAGATCGCCAAACAGCCGATGAGCAAACCGGGCACAACGAAAGCCCTCGTCAGCACGAGAACATCAGGCTGGAGCCATCCACGACGAAGAACCGCGCGGACGGCTTGCGCCAAGCGAGTGCCCTCGTACAGGCTGGTGATGGCCCGCGCTCCAAGCTTGACGTAGAGCAATCCCAGAGTCCAGGATTGTATGACTCTCGCCGTGTGCTGGTTCGACACCACAATGCCGTCTTTGAACTGGCCACCATTGTTGGTTCCGACGACATAAGGTGTCGGAGGATACATGTAAGTGTGAAGAGGAATGAGGCAATACAATTCCATAAGTGCCGTGAGGATGAGAGGGAAAACGACCAGAAGGATTGTGTATGCGTAAGCAAGCCTGGCAGTATGGATGCCCATCAGCGCAAACCGCATGGGAGCATCGCTCTGCCACACAGACTGCAGGTTTGAAGATGCCCACGTCTTCATTTTGTTGAAGATGGAGCGAGCATGGAATAGGAAATATGCCGTCGAGCCCAGAATGTAGATGCCGATGCTGAAAGCATAAATGTCGTTGGTACGAATGTGGGCTGGGATGAGGACCTTGAACATCTTGCGTCCGAACACGAGGGGTATAATTGTGAAGCTGACGCCTGTGACGGCGGCAAAGATCCAGATGAACATGATGAACAAAAAGACCCTGGCACGGAAGTGTGGAGGAATGTACACCAGCTGGTACTGGTCCGTGGAGTAAAGGTCGGCATCGGGCGTGTCATCTTTGCCATCTAGTCGGGAGTTGCTCTCAGAAACCGGCATGAACACGCGTCGTCCCTTAGGAATCTTGACCTGGTCCGACGCAGGAGTCCGAACAAACTGGCCCTCTTCAATCAGCTGTCCAGTTTGAACGAGGCTTGCTTTCTTGATGCTGAGGATGACCATCTGGTCGGACGCGATGGCAGATGTCGGCTTCGCCGTGCCACCTTCAAACGTATCTTCCCACGTCTTGGGCACCACCTTGTTTTCTTTATTGACTTCGAGGAGGGCTCGTCTCCACCAAGGAAGAGCAAGCTGATCCGAGCCAGGACGCAGCGCTAGGATACCCTCTTCGTCGATGCGGCGTTCGCCAAACAAAAACCAAGTCAATCGTAGGCCTCTGGCGCACTTGCGGAACCACCAGGTGTACATGGCATGCAGGCCGTCGCTAGGCTTGAAGAACTTGACTGCCAGAGGCATAGCAAAGTTGTAAAACAACAGGTCGACGGGGAATTCCAAGACAGGCTCATTGGAAGAGTAGTGAATCGGCAAGACGCTCGGGAGAGACAGAGCCAGGCCCCACACCACACCTCCGAGACAAACGATGACGAGTGCGCCGTACACAAACGCAGAGAATAGAATCTTTCGCAATTGTGTGACGACGTTGCGTTCCAGTACATCGCGAACGGGGTGGAATTCGGGATCGTCTGGATCGCGGATGAAATCTGTACTGATTAGTCAAAGTGGTAACTGACAAAGACAGCATAAACTTACAGAGGACGCCTTTCCGCATGATCTTTCGGCACATGGAAACAAATAGGGCAAAGTGGAACATGTACCCCGTTCCCACGAACCAATGTACGAAGATGGAGGTGAGCGGAAAATTGACGGTGAAGGCGACTCGCGATTTCAAAGTGGTTGCTTCGAAGAGGGGCAACAAGGCCACGTCCAAGAGGAGGCCGCAGTACAGTGGAAAGATGAGCATCTCAATGCTGATGATGAGAATGACCTTCATAACGCCACTAGCTTGGTTGAGCAAGTCGATCAATGAAGCTTCCCAATCTTGCCCCGTCTGCCCTGTCGAGAACGGTGAACCACGCTTCAGGTAAAGCGCGCTAATTGCTGAAAAGGTGAAGTAGCCGCAAAGAATCGCCCAGAATCGATCCGTGCCTGACCAGTACGATAGTGCAGGGTTGACGGCCGTCGAGGGCTCGGGCACACTAAAGCTGATCACCCATGATCCGGGATTGAGGATGCTAATGGGGACATCGCGGACGGCGTTCCACGCGTACATGGGTGCATTCGCCGCTAGTGACGCTGCATACTTAGTATTGGCTATGAGGTCGCGGTCGAAGATGGCCCCAAGTATGTCTCCTACGGTAGCAAAAGACCCAGAGAGAAGGGACTTGAAGCTAAGTAGTGCTTCATGACTGATGGCGGAAAAGTTTTGCATCTCGGTGGTTGAAATGATGGGTAGCTCGCTGGTCAGGCTCTCGAGGACCCTGGTTGAAGCACTCGTGAAAATGTCGAACGTCTTCTTCATGAGTAAGCCAACACCATTCTTGGCTGGGAAGCCCATCATGCGTCCTGTTGTGTAGATGAAGCACAAGGTCAGACTGGTCAGACCGCTCATGATGCCAACAGCAACGTCCTGGATGAACTTTGTCGCGCTAAAGAGCATTCTCACAAGGCGCATCGGGTTCATGGCAGCCCAGACACTGACGCGTCCCAGGTTGTAAGGAATGAAAACGCAGACGAAGATCGTGACAGAGACAAGCACGACGCAGAAGATGGCATTTTGGAAGAGACCAGCGATGGGACCACGCATACCGATCAATTCCATGATACCCTCGAAATCTTCGGCGTCGTCAATCGCTTCGGGGTCAAGGCCGGCGGCGACGGCAGCTTCCACGACCTCACGGTCTTGCTCCACGGCGTCTTGCTCGTCATCATCCAAGTCATCGTCAAAGTCATCGTCGTCGCTGTCATGATCATGGTCGTGTTCATGAGCGGCATCGTCATCTCGGCCGCCAATATCCAACTCTCGAACCTCGATGTCGCCCCACATGAAATCGGCCACACGGTCCATGACTCCCCGCTGAAGGGGCGGCCGCTGGGCTGGCTGACCAGCTTCGGTATCTTGAGGCAAGCCGTTGATGTCCTCAAGGGGCTCTTCGGGCAAGCCAACGAACTGCGCCGGGACGACGACATCGGGCAGCTGCACCTCTGGCTCGTTGAATCCAAAAAGCCCGTCCTCGTGAATCGGTTCAACTGTCTCAAAATCGTGATCTGCATCGGAGCCAAAATCTGGGGTATTGCTGCGCGGTGGCGTGAATCGGGCTGGGGGTAGACCGAATTCTTGTCCTTGCGGATCAAAGCCAAATGATTGCATTGGCTCTTGAGCCAGGGGTTCGGCCTGCTGCGGTGCAGTATTCAAGCCGGAAAATGACCAACTGTTGTTCGCAAGTGGGTTGATGCTGTTGTTCATCTGAGGGCCGTCTGAAACGGAGCGAGGCCGAAGAGGACTCTGGAATGGAGTCGACCTCGAAGGGCTTGCGTCTTCCTCTCCCAGACCGGACTCAAAACCAAAATCTGTCAGAGCTTCCTTCTCTTTGCCCTTTCCCGTTCCGTCGGTACTACCCTCGCCATGCGTTTGCGGCGGCCATGAGAACTGTGGTGTTGAGGGGGCGGGAAGTTGGACCAAAAATGGGGACGCGGCTTGCGAATCTCGGGAAGCGGAAGGTCCTTCAGGTCCAGGTTGGCTCTTTTTCGACTGCGAAGCACCCGATTCCCGGTTCTTTTCCATCATCGACTTGGTGATCCTTGCCCAATAGCCAAGTGGCTCATCCAACTTCTCCTCCTCAATGATTTTAAGAATCTTCTCGGGATCACCATTGGCCTGTCGGTAGATACGAAGGTATTCGTGAACAGTTGCCACCGGGGTCTGCGAGTCCTTGTTGGGACCGCCTTCGGGTGGTGTATTGAAGTCGAATTCGGGTTCAGGTCCTCCTTGGGCGTGGGATCCGAAACCACCGTGTCTCCTTGCCGCCGGCAAACCCGCCGGCAGCATAGGTGCTGCGAGCTCGGGCATCGGTTCCCGTTCATCCCAAGCCATGTGAGGTAAACCATCCTGGCTTGCGCGTCGACCGCCGGTGAATGATTCATCGTCATCATCCTCGCTGTCACTTGGCCCTCTCAAATTTGCCGCGCCATAGTCATCGAGCATGCCAGCACCATCGTGCGCGTGTGCGTGCTCGTGTTCAGGATCATGGTCGTGGAAATGTTGCTCATGTTGATGTTGCGGTTCGGGCTGCGGTTGGGGTTGTGCGTTGTCGTTGGCGGCAAAGGCGGCTCGCATATTGATTTCGGGTTGTTGCTGGACAACATAGTCGCGGACCAGGATGACGAGAATGAAGGAGATGATGACCAATATCGTGATAATCTGGCCCTCTAGGACGCCGATGATGGTGCGGTTTACAACGGGGTACCGGGTCATATTGCGCAGCCAGGACACGCCGCTCAACAAAGAAGGATGACGGTCGAGAACGGGGTCACTCGTGCCGACAGGCACTGAACTGGAGTTGGTAGACGCGGAGGACGTGATGGATCCGAGCAGCATCCTCATAAGGGCTGCCGTCATTGAGTCGTTGGTGGTAATGTTGACGCCGTGGAACGACCTGCTAAAGGGCAGTTCCTGACCTTGAATGATATCCTTGAGCATGCCTCCCAAGTTGGCCGGTGTCGTGGTGGGCTCGAGCAGAGGCGAAGCAGGGCAGACATTGGAATTAGCGACTGAGAATGCCACCGAGACGCCTCGGCTCACTGTTGCGTTTGAGCTGTTCCATAGAGCGCCACTACCCAGACCTTCGTCGCTGACCCAGAACAGGAAGGCCCAGACTGAGCGCATTAGGTAGGGCAACCAGCAAAGCCAAACGCTAATGACCAGTGCGGCTCGCAGCCATACCAGAACGTTTCTGAAGAGGTATTTGGCCATGTGGCCGACGAAGACGTGGGCCGGGAGAGTCTTTGGCATTTTGGGCGAGTAGAGCTTGGTAAAGCGGAAGGGTGTTTTGCACAGCTCGCAGTGCTTCTTCTGGGAGTGTGAAAGCCACTCCATCAAGCAATCTTGGTGAACGTATTTAATACTGCCGCTGCATTTGCATGGATAGAAGAGCGGTTCTTCGGCGGTCGCCTCGCCTCTACAAATGCGGCATGTATCGGGGTCGAGGACGCCGGCATCGTTGGCTTGGGATCGTGGTTTGGCAGCATCGTGAGAGATGGAAGCGGGCTTCGAAGCCGAGAACCGTCGGCGGGAGTGCGCGTAAGCATCGGCGGCTGCCAGCGGTTCCATCGCGGGGTCGTCCATAATGATTCAGTCGTCGAAGTTGGCGGGGACTTGAGCCCTTTGCAGAAGTGTTTCGTTATTTAGGAACGCATGAGTGCCTTTCGAAGCAAGGCCGACACGGTGAGAACGGATCGACAGCGGATTCGGGGTGGAAATAATCGACAATGAGATGTCGGTGGGATCGAGAGGTCCGACGTAAGTTCTTTGGTCGAAGCTGCGCGTGCCTAGATAATTATCCGAGTGAACAGATTGCGGGGGAGCGCGGGCTGCTTTGCAATGCTCAAGTGACAGCAAACGGCCGCAGCTCCTGCTCTAGACGGCGAGAAACAGTGGAGAAAAAAGGAGAAGCTGGTTGGGTATCATAAATCGTCAAGTCAAACAAGCCGCTCCAGGATGTTGTGAGGTTGTAGACGCAGTTTCGAGACGGAGAAATCAATCGAAGTCCCCTTACGCTAAGACGGGATCGTTGAGGTACCGATCATTGAAAGTAAGTGCGAGGGCCTGCTCTTTCCAGGTCCAGTTGTTCTGGCCCCAGTACCTCAGGTTGGCTCCTGCTCTTGCGCAGGTCGAATCCGCAGCGTCCATTGAGTGGTCCGAGCAGGGGTCCGGCAGCCGGGAACCCGAGTTTAGGGTCCGGAGCTTTGCTTCACCCGTTCCGATGATAAGTGGAGCTAGGCAGATAAGGTAGCTGAGCTAATCCATCAGTGACTATCGGCACGTGATACTCTATGGTTCTGGAACCACCTCAGCAAGAGGAAGCTTCGGCCAACCAGCGTAGCAGCAATTGCGCCGCTGCATCATTATGTCATTGTGCTTTTCAACATGTCGCTACTCCGTACACCTCAACGTTTTCATGATTTTTCCCACAAAGACTCTCTTTTCTCTGTATTATTCTAAACCCACTTTTTCTGAGGTCTTTTGCAAAGCCATTTGATATTAGTCTCGGTAGAGAGCTACTGTTGCTCCATGTCGCCTGCCAGGCCAGGCTCTTGGGATTCACAAATAAGGTACATACCAGACCTGAAGATAGCTTCTATCAACCCTTTTCTTCAGTGGCATGTACGAATACGATGGAAGAGGCCAGGCATGCAAACCACCCGGATCCTCGATAACAGGTTCCCAGCCAAGGGTATCCAGCATCATCAGCATCATCATCGCATGGATTGCGCCAGATGCCGGCCACTCGGTCGCGCCTCCGAGCTCCAACATTCCAAGCTGGTGAGCCACACTTGCGTGCCTGGTAATGCAGTGCTGCGTCACTTCAAGGTTGTTTGGTCCACTTGATTGGACCCCTCATCCGTGCTGGCTGGAACCGCTGGATTGTTTCGGGGGATTGTGGCTCATGGCACCCCGACTCTACCAATCATCCAGACTCGACCGTGCCCCCAACAGCAGGGTTGGTCAATCCGGTGTCTTGCTTATTGATGTGCTTGGTGCGGAGAGATTATGAGGAGACAGTCAGACATGGGACGGATGGTGTGGATGGCAACAGGCATGGTGGCATGGCATGGAAGCGAGGATTCAACGGGAGACAGCAAGAAGCCGAGGACCAGGGCTGCTGCAAGAGAGAGAAAGGTAAGCTGAGCGTGATGCCTTACCTTGCCATGCTTGCTTTCAAGTTTTCCGCCTGCCTGCTTGTTTCTTGTTAGCTCGCAGGTGTGTGGTGTTGGTGTGGTTGGTTGGTGGCATTGGACGATAGCGACAGCTTGGAGCCTATGACGTTGGTGAGACATTCCACAGCGCGCGTGCTGCTCTGCAAGCTCCCCAGAGTTGGAGGCTTGGAGCAGGCTTGCAGCAGGCTAAGAAGGCCGCTACAGCGACCTAGCGTGTTAGCACAAGCTGAACGTCTCGGTTACCTCACCGGCTTCTTATGTCAGCAATCAAGCAAGAAGTACCCTTTTGTATGTGACAACCACCCAAGATTCACCAAAAGATACAATCCAGGCCTGGCCCGTGCTCTTCCCCTCGGACCACAAAAAACTTGGCCCGCAGGAGCAGGAAGCTGCCAGCCTGGGACGGCCTCTTCTCCTGCCTCCTGCCTCCTGCCTCCTGCCTGTGCCTCACCTTGACGCTGTACGCAGGGAAGCGAACGGTAACGAACGCGAAGGGAAGCAGCAGCACAACAACAAGAAACACCACATCTTTTATTTGCATCACGGCTACCTCACCTGACTTTTCCCCTTTCCCCTCGTCTTCCTGGCCTACCTCCATTGTCCATTATTCTTCCTCATACTCTTCTAGGTATTCGCTGCCACCTATCTCGGGTCTGAATCATCTTCCACCAAACACGGCACCAACGTTTTCACCGAAAAGGCCCCTTCGGACGCCCTGAAGCAAAACTATCGCCATTCTGAAGGTAGATCATCAACTCCTAGCTCCACTATCCAACCCCCAAAGTGGCTCCCCCTCTTCGGCCCTCCCCTGCAGCTTCATCGTTCCGAAGGCACTCTCGTTTGGCAGTTTGCTGCGTATTAGCTACGCAACCCACATACGTTCGTTCACGCAGCTCTAGCCTCTGGCTTGCCCAGCCCGGTCCAGGCCGCCTGAAGCAGCCCATGTCCGCCGCCAACTGGGAACTGCGACATCTGAAAATCATCGGAGCTTCTACGCAACCCTCCCGCTGATTTCTTTTTTCCCACCATTCCCAACCTTGGTCTCGTTCCTACCTTTCTTCCTCAATATCCTCTGCGATACCTCTTTTTACGTTACCCAGCTGACCACTGTCTATTATCAGTAGTTCGGCGCAGTCTCGAGTCCTCCTCCACTGCATCATCCTCGACGTACGCACGCACGCACGCACCAGTTTTCCCGACTAACGGTACCCTGCGATAAGGAAAACACCAAATCACGTCACTTACGCGAGCTGCCTGGTATTCCCAGACCACGACCTCCGCCATGGAGGCTTCCAGTGGCTATGCCAGTAACGGCTATCCGAAAGCTCCGAATGGAAAGATCAACGGCAAGATGAACGGCCAGGCCGTGACAATCAAGAGGAGGACAACGCCTACAAGAGGGCCCTCATTTTTCCGCCGTTCGTTCAACATCTTGGCGAGGTATGTTCCCGATTATGTTCCCGATTCTCGGCCGCCCTCGTCACCACGGCCGTGTGCATGTCGTGAAGCATATTCGGACTGACACTAAATTCGTAGGATTCTGACGTGGTACTCCCTTATCTCGATCCTCTTCCGCTGTCCCGCAAACCTCGAAGCTTGCGAGGAGTCATCCCCAAAGATTTGCAAGCCCTACTTCCAGCTGAAGCAGGCTGTATTACCTCATGTCGAGCCCTATTATGATACCTATGCCGCCCCCTACGTCGAGAAGGCTGCCCCCTACTACGACATCGCCAACGAGAGGGTCTTCGCCCCTACCAAGGCTTATGCCACCAAGTACGGCGCCCCTCGTCTCCAGCAAGCCCAGTTGTATGGCCAGGCACAATGGGAGAAGAACATCCAGCCGCAGTTGTCCGTCTACCAAAAGTTGGCCCAAGACAAGTATGATCAGACAGTTGCACCTCACGTTGCCAAGGCCTCCACCACCGTCGGCCCGTACTACGACATTGCGCGCACAAGTGCTCTTCAAACCTACCATGATGTCCTCTTCCCCTCGTACCAATTCGTACAGCCTTACGCCGCCCAGGGCTACGCCGTCGCCTCTCAGTTCACCACCGAAACGGCTGTCCCTTCTGCCTACTGGGCATGGAACAAGACCTACAGCTTCCTCGATGCCACTGTTTGGCCCCAGTTCCGGGTTTTGTACATTGAGAATGTCGAGCCTCAGCTAGCTAGGATTGGACAGCGTCTCGGCCGCTACAAGAACAAGACCAAGGGGTCGCTCGAAAACGTCTCCGAGAGGTAAGAAGAAAAATGACACACTCTTGTCCTATTGCTTAAAGACCACTTACTTACCAGTGATGTGTACAGTGGTTCTGCCAAGGCTTCTTCCTTCACAAAGCCCGCGGCCTCTACCGCCTCGTCTCTTTCCTCGTCTGCTTCTTCGGTAGTTTCATCGGCCACTGAGAAGGCGTCCACGGCCATTGAGAGCGCTCATATTCCCGACGCATCCGAGGTGGCCCAACACGACCACTCTGAGCAGGTTCACGCGCCCCCGCCTGGCGAGAATGAGTCCGACATTCGCAAGATCGCCAGAGAGACTGTTATCGAAGACCTGAGCAGCTGGCAGGCCAAGTTCGCCAAGGCAGCTGACGAGGGTGCTTCTGAAATCGAAGATCGCGTCGAGGAGATCTCCCAGCGCGTCATCAAGGAGAGAGCGCATGGGCAGGGCAGAACCCTTGTCACCGAGCTTCAGGATGCTGCCAAGTCTGAGGTTGATGCTCTGCAAAAGCAAATCATTAAGCTCGTCCAGAAGTCTGTTGATGCCCCGGAATCCGCCCAAGATGAGCTGCTCGCCAGTGTCCGCAAGGCTGGTCTCAACGTCAAGGAGAAGGCTCAAAAGATCCGTGCCTGGAAGGCCGAGTACGAGGCTGAAATCGAAAGCTCCGTCTCTGAGGCGGCCGATACCCACTTCAAGATCCTCGAGAGTATTCGCGACCTTGCCCTTCAGCGTATTGGAATGAAGTGGGCATGGATGGACGGCATCACCTACAAAGATTGGGCCAAGTACCACGAACTGAAGGACCGCTTCGCCGAGTGGATGAGCGATCTGAAGAAGCTCATCATCACTCACCCCGGCCTAGAGGCAGCCCGCGAAGCTTCTAACGAAGTTGAGGATTCCGGTATGGCTGTCGCACAATCTGCAGCCCAGGAACTCGCGAGGCTCAAGCAGGTTGGTCTCTGGAAGCTCGCCGCAAAGGACTCCTCCGACAACTTTGACAGTGAGACGGCGCGCCTCGCTGTCGAGGAAGCCGATCGTGCGCGTGAAGCTGAGGTCGCCGCCGCTGAGGCCGCCAAGGTTGCCGAGGCCTCTGCCTCTGAGGCTGCCGCCACCGCTTCCGAGGCAACTTCTACCCCCGAGGAAGACCCTCTGGAATCAGCCGCCAGCGTCATCGAAGATGAGTCCCCCGCTTCCGACCTCAACTCGGCCGGGGCCGCAAGCTCTGTCAGCAGTGTCGCCAGCGAGGTCAAGGAAAGTGTGAGCAGTGCCATTCCCGCTGTTTCTTCCGCTGTGTCCGAGTCCGTCAGCAGCGCCGCTAGCCAAGTCTCCAGCGCTGTGTCCGGTAGCTCTTCCAGCGTTGCTTCGGAGCCCGACCTGGCGTCCACCATCATCCCGGGTCAGGACCAGACCTACATCGTCGCTAACGATGGAACGTCGCCTGCGGGCGATGAAGAGAATGCCGTGCCTGGAGAGAAGCTGGAAGAGGAGATCATCTCTGAGTCCGTCGAGGATAAGCCCGTTGCTGCCGCCACCGAATCTGTGAAGCCGGCTTTCCTGGGAGCTGCCGCCCAATCCGTGCCCAGCCGGGTTCCCATCTTGGATGACGACGAAGACGAGGAGAGTATTTCTTCCAGAGCCCAAGAGGCCTACTCCGTCGCTGTCTCCAAGGCATCTGAGCAGTACTCGTCCGCCAGCGCCGCCATTTCCATTAAGATATACGGCACCCCTCAACCGACGGCTGAGAAGCTCGTGGCGTCTGCCTCTGGTATCTACGCAGCTGCCATCGCGTCAGCGAGTGCCAAGTATGACGAAGCTGTCAAGGCCGCCTCGAATGCCCTTTACGGCACCGTGGCTCCCAAGCCTACTCCCTCGTACGACTGGTCCAGCGTCAAGGCTATCGCAATGCAGCGTTTGAACGAAGGACGTTTGGCGGCTGAGCAGCAGTACGAGAGCGCCAAGATTAAGCTTGGCCTCGCCACCGCCACTCCCACTTCCACCGTCGACAAGCTTCTCGAGCAGGCCAAGTACAACTACTACGCCGGCCTCGGTGTGGCTCACGCACGTTACTCTGAATTCATGGCCGCCGCTTCGGCTGCCATGAGCTCCGCGACTGCTACCTCCACCCCGACTAACATTGCCGGCACCGCATCTTCGGCTGCATCCTCAGCTGCATCAGTTGCCACTCGCTCGGCTGATGCGGTGGCCTCCGGCGCGCAAAAGGAAGCCATGGCTGTCGCTTCTGCGGTCAGCGATGGGTTCTCGGCGGCTGCTTCCATCGTCAGCGATTCCGTGTCCGCAGGCGTCCAGGAGGTTGTCGATGCTGCGCAGGCCATTGAGAAGGGTGTTTCCGACACCTGGGAGGCTGTTGTCAGCCGCGCCAGCGTTCAGATCTACGGCAAGCCCACTCCCACCGCATGGTACGATAACGCCTATAGTGGCGCCGGACAGTACGCCTCGCAGGCTACTGCCGCTGTTGTCGAGAGTCTCGCTGCCGCGCAGGTCCAAGCCGCCAAGCAGTACGAGGACATGAGCAAGCTCGTCTCTGAGCTTCTCGTGGGCAAGGAGCCTACCGTTTCCGAGAGCGTCCTGGCTCGCTTGCAGGCTGCCTATTCCACGGGCATCGCCTCTGCTGCCAGCATTGCCAGTGCTGCTTCCGCAACTGTGTCTTCCGCTGCCTCGGCTGTGACGGATGCCGTCAAGGAGACCGTTCAGCACGTCCGCGATGAGTTGTAAACGGCTCATAGCACATCCAACACCTCCTGAAATACCATGAACACATACGATTGCATGAGTAATAGCACACGAAATCATCTCAAACCCCCCCACCTCCCGCCTGAAGAGGCAAATACTTCCATCACGCTCTTTTACGTACCAGATACCCTCGCGCCTCGAGTATCGTGGCCGACTAGTCTCAAAATTTTTCTTTTCTGTCCTGCCCCCATCTGGCTACTTTGTAGCGCCGGTTCTGAGCCATCGAAATTGTTGTTCGTCGCTACGTTTCTTCACAAAAAGACGTTTAGCATCTGATTCCTATTTCACGCGTTGGAGGTGGAAGAGCAAAGGAGGAAAGTAAGGTGAAGACGAGGCTGGCTTGTGGTACGATGTGGCAGGGCACGGAGCTGGCGTTTTGACAGTGGGAAACTGGGATCGCGGTTCTTTGGGGATACAATGACCGGCTGGCCCAATACTATTTCACTTTTACGTTTATGTATGCTCACGTGTTATGTCTGTCTGTATAATTACAGTTTGTGAAAAGAAAAGATTTGACTTGAATGGAGCACTGCGTGTGGATGATTGACACGATGAAACTCTCGGGCGGGTAAGACGAACGGCGCGCGTGAGTCCATGGTGAAATACCCACATTTGCCGGCAAAGAATATTGTCTTGAAAATCTCATCTGTCGACATGGGATAGGCTCACTTTAAGTGGTACGTTTGTTTTAAATTCTCACTCGTTGAGAAAGGGGTTTGTCAGCCTTGGATTCCCGTGTGATGATGACGCGTATCTCCACTGCCTTGAAATCGTAGACGTGGACGAGAACCCCTCGGCGTAAAGTCTGGATCAGGGAGAACGGACGGCTGGCTTTTAAGGCTGCTTCGTTGCGTTGTTCATATTAATGATGCGCCTACGACCTTCCTCGGTCCGCTCTTGAGTTCTCCTTTCCCGGCGTGTTGGAGTTGATTAAGGTATCGTGGATGGAGGCTGTGTTTGGAGGCGAAGTCCAGGTTTGTTCACGTCGAGATGACTAGGATGTCTTCGGGTTCGTTGCTATGTCAAGGTTGAGCTATAGGAAGATGAGGGCATTTCAGATGGATTGATCATCAGAAGGGTTTTGACATTTCATGTTGTCTTTTAATCCTTTATGAATTCAACTGCTTCACCTGCCCCTGAGACCGCAAGGTGCGATATGAAATACCGAGTACAGCCCCGGGAGATTGTTCTGCTTGCCTAGGCCGCTGCTTTGAGCCTCGTTTGTTTTGTCACGAACAGCTTCCTTGCATCCGTTCTACCTTGGACCTAGTAAAGAGTCTCCTCGAATCTTGCGCAAATCGTCACAAGATCAGGTGTGTATAGATTTCTGCAACCATCTCCTTTATTGTTTAGGGGGCTCCAGAGTCGGTGAACCGTAGATTGGGGATGGCGTTGCCTTTCTCGCTTGAAAGACGGGAAGAGCGAGCAAGTTCTGTCATTCACACTGGCCAACCTGAGCCACGAATACTAATTCGTTCTGATCTTTGACTCTTTGCATGAATAGCACGATAAGTAATATGGTTGAGCTGTATCAAATCCGACTCTGGCTATTTGAAGCGACTTTCACAGAAGTGGCCGTTCAAATGCATCGTCCTGCGTCTCAGGGTCCAGGGGTATGTGATGCTTCTCATTAGCATCGCTTCAACACCCCGCGGCTCGCATACTAGGTATCGGCGAAGGGATTATCCGTCCACTTCTCAGCCTTGTTCAAGGTCACGGTTTACACAGTCAAGATGTGTTAGTGCTCAGATTGCCAAATGGACAGATCGAATATGGATTATTGCGAGTACTCGCAGTACAGTACAAGGTATTTCATGAATGTTTGATCATGTCCCTTTCATGCAGCAGATTGAGCTTGCTTCTCGACAGGTTTGCACGGCATCTAGCTTCTGACTATGATCGTCGTGCTCCCCAGAGCGAATCGCGATCAGTGGGCAATGAAGTCTCCTCGCTGCCTGAATCTTCCAACAGTAAGATGTCACAAAGCAAGACAACCAGTTTCCGGTCGCGGCCCAGACCGGCCTGGTTTTGGGTTTGAGTTGGAGAACCCCCCGGACAGCTACCTTGGAGCGTATCAAGTAGTGACCTTCCCCGTCGCTGGAGCGGTACAGGATCCCACGAAGGGGTGGAAATATGCGTGACCTACGGCGGATTCATGGCCATGTGCAAGCCATGATGGAGTTCCGCGTTACTCAACACAAGGCAGCGAGATAAAGAGCGATGTGGTTACACAGGATCCCTATCTTGACACACACCGCTATGGCGAGACCCTCGATTTTGAATGTCACGATGGGAATAAAATAAAAGACTGTTCATCTTGGATTATCCTCTTAGAGTTGGACAGTGTGTGATGGTTGATCTATTAGTCTGCAGAGTCATGCCTTTCGCGTTTAGGATCGTCAAGTTTGACTTTAAGAATTCGCAGTTGACACGTCCCGTTCGAGAAATCGAGGGTTTGACGAAGATCGTGGAAATGCAGTTGCTACAAGTCTTGATATCATTTTTCAATCAGAGTCAGAGACATTTCAGGTAGGAATAGCGCTGGCAGGTCCCCCATGCTGACCTTGCAGAAGTGAATGAATGGGGCAAGCGGGAAGCCTTTGGATTCGCTCGCTCGCAAAGGGTATACGGAGTTTTCAGTCAGTTACTTGTAAGTTGGAGTCTCACATCCGCCGAGCAGGCAGCAGAATTATTTCCAACATCTGTTTCCCCCCTCTTTGCCCCGCGTTTGTGGTGCTTGATAGTCGGACCGAGCGTATCGTGGGCCCTGAAGTGTCTCTCTTTCCGTCACCTGGAATTTGGGGATGAGACAGGTTGAGAAGACGTTGGAATCGTTCCACGGGAAGTTCTATGTATAAGGATCTACTGTCATCTTGGAAGACAACCGACATGACGAGCTGGGTGAGCAGAAGATCGAGTCGTCGATGTGTTGATGGCTCCTGTCAGTCTCTGGCCCAACCCTGCTGGGGCAACCGCGAGGAATAAGCTAGTGACGGATCTTTCCAGAGTACGAGTGTTCGTAGTCGGTACGAAAGTCCCTCTTCAAGGAGTCCCTGAGGACTCGAGGAGGGGCCCCCTTGACGAAAGTCTGTCATTCCAACCGGGGATGGATGGGCAATTAAAGCTGCCGGGTGCCGCGATGTGGATAGGAAAAGGCGATTATTGCAGTCTGCGGTAGTGGTGTCGGAGATAATGTGGATGCCTCTCACTCGACGAGGTTTTTAGTGTTTAGGCAGCCAAATAAAAAAAAAGAGGAGGACGCCAACGTCCATCCTGGCAGCGGAACCTAGGGACGGAAGGGCAGCGCCAAGTGCCGTGGTGAAATGGACTTCTGTGACGGAGCCGCTGTCTGCCCAGGTTGAAGAGTCTGTCTGTAAGGTATTACGTATATTCGGTACGGATACTCAAGATCCCATCTGAAAGTTATTTTCCATTAATAGGAGGAAGGAATTGGCGAGCATAGGAGGAACTTGAGCCCATGACGAGGGAAGGGGAGACGCCTCAATGTGCCTGGATGCCAAGAAACTCAGTGACAGGTCCCCCGTCCAAACCTCCACGATCTGTTGGTACGTGTATGCCAGACCTGGTCGACTGGTCCATTGTGTAGCCAAAGTAGGTGGTGAGTTTGGTGCCAAAGACTGAAGTGCCTTGATCCATGAATGACGGACACGGACTCCGTTTAGACGCCCAGCAATAGTCTGCAGTGTCCATTCTCTGGATGGGGGTTCTCGTACACTAGAGCGAAAGAGAGAACGAGAATTGTGTGAGAGCACAGCAAAACTGGGCAAGGCAGCCGTCGATGGCGGCAGGGTTAGCACAGGTAGCGGTCCGCTCTACGCTGCTCAGCTCTCCTGCACTGCTGGCGCTGCTGGGTGTTTCTTGGGATGCTAGCCAGGATGAGAGACACTAAGACGGTAAAACGAGCCTCAGCTTACTCATGCTTCAGTGTGGAGGATGCTGATGGCTGATGAGAGAGCAGCAGCCAACGTCGGGCGTTAGTGGTGGGCTAAGTAGTCCGAGCCTTAGTTCGATGCGGTTCCCGAGGATGTGCGTGCTGATCAGACGTAGCGTATCCGTATCTTATGGACAAGTGGATTGCCATGTAAGAGATGCCCATTGGGAGGGGAAACGGGGGAGTCAATACGGAGTATCGTATATGTCTGGGACAAACTGGGCAAAGACGTGTGCTGGACTCTGCGTTTTCCTCATTCGTTATTCGAGAATGAACATGTGAGAACCTAATTCGAGATGATTGCCCAACGTGTCCTGGAGAGGAGAAGCAGTGGGCCTTGGAGTATATGCTTCCTGAATGGTGCTCTCGTACATTCAAGTGCCAAGGTCCAGAAGTAATTGACTCTCCATGTTGAATCAGTTGTGTCAATGCAATCTGAGTGAGTGTTAATTAATGGGTGAGAGGTGAGAGAGGATGTTGATGGCAAAAGGAAGGTTGAGGTACAGAAGGTACGTACTGTTGCCCCCCGGCAAGTTCAGCCCCGATTGCCCGGGATGGACCCACACTGCAGGCTCCAGGATTCATCTGGCCAATGACTTTCTCGGCAAATATGGGGCCAGCCGAAACGAGCGAGACAAGCGAGGCAAGCGAGTCCCAAAGGCGCTCCTCCTCCTTCAGGCAGCAGCATTTCCAGCCAGCCAGCAATCGGCAGGAGCGACACAGCAAGCAGCCCGCGCGCACCTTCCGTCGCAGTGCAGCGCATCGCAATCGAATGCCGCACATTTTCCCACGACACAATTGGCGGGGGGCCCCAATTCCTCATCTCATCAACATCCACCCGACGGCATCGCCATCACCAACATTAAGCCACAATCTGAACCACTGTCCAGCCCAGTCAATCCATCCAGTCTCCGCCTCTCAGTACCTTACTCCGTACCGGTATCCCATTCGCCGTCCCTCCTCCTAAGCAGGCAGTGACAGGGTCCGTCCGTACGGTGTACGGAGTACGGACAGTGTGGACGGATACCTGATGGGATTATCGACAGGAAAGGGTAAAGACCGTCCGTACCTAAACTGTGGTCTGTAGGCACCGAAATAATTCAATCCTTCTTCCCGCCGTCTCGGGTCTCTGCTTGGCTTAGGTTGGATCTTTGGTCGCACCTGGTCCCTCCCCTACCATACCTTAGCACCCCTCGGCCTCCATCCACTCGCTGGCGCCCATATTCTACGTGCCTACGGAGTACGTTCTTGGACTTCCTTGATGACCACGACGGGGCCCACGAGTGTTGGTTGCAATCTTCTTCCCTCTTTTTACTTTCTTGCCTCGCACTTGTTTGCTTGCTTGCTTGCTTGCTTCCCTTCACTTCATCAACAAGGCGGGCCATCTCACGAATATTCCAAACCAACAAGCCAAAACGAGTGTTGGAACCATCTATTATTATCACATCACTCACATACATACTTACGCAAGCATCTCTAGCCGCGTAATCGCTCACTTCAGCTTCTCTGCGCTGCGGACTGCGGTATACGTACCCCCGTCCACGTCTAGCGACCACTCACAGTCGCACTTCACCCGCCAACTGAGCCCCGCCGCCCGCACAACCTGGCTCATCCGCTTCCGATATTCACAACGCCGACCCCGAGTCCCGACTTCTCATCACCACCTCCGGTCCTTGCTTAGAGCCGCCTTGCCAACACAATCCCCGATTATGTTACTGTGAAGAGCTTCTCATAGACGTGTTATCTAATTCTCACGAGCTGCGCTCACTTGCTCTGGCTTCGACTCCCTCACATCTCACCCCCGCCTCGCTGGTGAGGGGCTCACCTCTTTGTCCTTAACCTGCACAGTGTTTCAATCGCCAACATGGAAGGCATTCGTTCCACTGGCGGCTACATGCAGCGGCGCCTGAGTCGTCTGTATAATGACACAAAGAAGTCTTCAGACTTTGTTCAGGAACCAGTCAAGGCCCCCGAGGACCCTGAAATCAAGTCGCTGTTCAGAAAGCTCCGCATCCAAAAGGACCGCGTATCGACATGGGGTATCGAGTGGACAGATCCTAACCAGTCGGATGAGATTGATAGCTCACTATCAAAAGCCGGCCTGAGTGAGGTTGTTCACAGCATCCTCTCGACTGTTCGAGAGACGCTATCAGAATTGGATGCGCTATGGAAGAGCTACACCAACCCGCTAGGCACCGTCTCAGAAAAGTCGGCAGATCGCAAGACCGCCTTTGTAACTTGGGACAAGGCAGTATTCGCAGATGCCATTGGAGACCTCACTCAGTCCGTCGACACACTTTACGACCTTTCTAGAACACGCTCCTCTGCCCAGATGTCGTCGCGTTCCAAGCTTGAAAAGTCCATGGCTTCCACTGAGGAGCTGCGGCCTTTTGAGTCCACCAGGATGCAGACGCCTCAAGAAATCGACCCGACCACATTAACAAACATTCGGTCCATGCAGGCGGAGCCCATGACAGAGTCGAAGGTTAACCTTCCTCCACGCGATATTGTCTTCATGAGCAAGCAGGCCTGGTCGGATCTATCGCAACACATTGGTCGCCAACCCTTTGCGCCGCTCTTGTTGGAGTTTGCAACGTTCGACTCCATGTACGCCATCACGGGAATCATGCCTCCCATGTCACGCTTTGAGAAGCTGTCGGCCGGCTTGCAGCAGGACTCGCAGAGGGCCCCGGGTACTTGGATCGGTCTGCCGAGACTGCTGGGTTATTTCGAGGATTTGGAGCACGCCCGCCTTGGACTCGTCTATCACTTCCCGCCCAACTTCAACGCCGTCTCTTTTGAAAACTTTACGCAAAATCCTCTCTACAATGTTTGCACGCTCGCCGATCTGTTGTCGCGACCAGACTTTGAGCCGACCTTGGAGGCCAAGTATCGCTTGGCTTCCAATCTCGTCAACACCGTATTCGACTTGCACGCCCGAGGCATTACCCACGGCTGCATAATCGACAAGAACGTATCTTTCTGCAACATGTCTACGCCCGACTTGACCACGGGTCCCGGCGAGGTGGACATTCGTCGGCCTCTCATCTCATCCTTTGATCTGTTTCCAGATGCTCCATCAGATGATGAACCAGTCTCGCCATCGCTGCCCCTTTTTCGACACCCTCTGGACCCTCGCACCACCCCAGCATCACCCATCAACGACAAGATGGACTCTCGTATCCTCGATCTGTACTCTCTCGCCATGGTTCTGTTGTCTATCGGTCTTTGGACGAAGCTCGATAACCTCGTGCCCGATCCGAATCAGCCAATTCCTGAGTCAGTATTGAACCAGCTAGGAATTCGTTGCTCTACCCTTTACAAGAGGGCTGTAGAGACCTGCTGGACGGCGGTTGATATGTCGCTTCAAGGGAATACCTCTGACGAGGAGCTTCTCTCGGCCGTGCAGGTCAGCGTGACGCGCTACCTAGACTCGTGCGCCATTCTAGACAACATTAGTTCTCTTGAAGACCGCCTCAACCTCGACCTTGGGAAGAAGACTTCCGTGTCCCCTATCGGCACGCCCACTCGTCAGAGCATCTCAGGGCCCTCAAAGGAGGCCAAGGTGGTGGCGACCCGACCGTCCGTCGACACTCGGGGCTCCTCGGTTGATACCAAGACGCCCATTTCGGAACCCAGCTCCGCGCGCCGTTCATACCCCTCTGCTGCAGATGAGAAGCGGCAGCTTGCCAGGCAAGAGGTTCAAAGTAAGTACTACATCGCGGATTGCATCTTGCGGCCACTAACAACATTCACAGCCGGCCCAGTGGAGCTCCCTGCGGAGTCAAAGCCTGCCAAAGCACCGTCTCCCAAAACCCGTCTCTACCCGCAGATTCCCTTGCCTCCCGATGCTGTGGAGAAGTGGAACACACTTGTGATGCCTCAAGTCAACCAAGCACTGCGCCACTTTTACCGCAAAAACCGCGAGGAGTCGGTCGAAGTTTCGCTCGAGTCCATCGGCAGTTCGCCAACAAGAACACAGCCGACGGTTCTGGTTGTGTGCACGTCTGTCAGCAAAGTCAAGGCCATCCTGACGCGCAAGTTGGGCGAGCTTTTCGAGGGCAAGTCTGGGTTCGGGTTGAAGGTTTGCAAGGGACAGGTCCTGAGGTCACGAAAGCAAGGCGGCGACCCCAAACGAAGCGCAGCACAGGAAGAGGACGATGATGACGACGCAGTCAAGGCAGCCAACCCTGATTTTCAGGCGCGCCCAAGCAATGGCGCAAGTATCGGAGCTTGGGTGGGGGACCGCCACCTGCCGCCCGTTAGCTTGGGCGGCCTTGTTCTAGTCGACGACAAGCCGTATGGGATGACGGTCCATCACATGCTGGACGATCCCGAGGAGATTTACAAGCATACGAAAGCCCAGGATCCGACCATGCGTAGTATGGCGAGAGATGCTGAAGACGTGCGTTTCGACTGGTACGCAGAGTCGTCGGCAGAAAGCAGCGGCGGAGAAGACTACGCTTGCGAGTTTTCGGAATCAGAGGAGTCCGTAGCGTATTCGGAGACGGACGTTACTAGCGATGCGTCAGATGAGGAGGATAGTGGTGACGAGTCGGAAGGCGAATATGACCAGCCCGGCGATATTCCTGGTGTTGAGCCGGGCTGTGGCGACGGATACATCATCACGCAGCCCGCCATGGACGACGTCGACGAGGAGTTTTATGCTTCAGCAGAGACAGCAAACGAAGATCATTTGGACAGCTTTACCGTTGGCGAGGTTTACGCATCGAGCGGCATCAAAAGGAGGGAGCAGAACGGACTGATCCACGAGATTGACTGGGCCCTTTTCGAATTCGCCGAGGAGAGACTACCCGAGGACAACTCGATACCCAGAATCCAGAGCAAGCAGCTGTCGCCTTCGTACGGGAAATTCCCATCAAAGCAGGGGAAGGTTATGCACCCCATGACCGTTGCGCCTACCACAGCGCTGCCTGGCCTGGAAGTGCAGTGCATGGCGCGTACCAGCGGCCTGCAGACGGGTCTCATTCTGCCCGCCCTAACGAGCGTCAAGATCTTTGGGCGGACGACGCCTAGCCACACGTACCAGGTCAGCAGTGCCGCTACCGAGACGCCTGCCGAGTTGACTGGCGGTGGCAAGAGGCAACCCATGGGTATCCCTGGAGACAGCGGCGCTTGGGTTGTGGAGCGCGCCCACGGGCGAGTTTGCGGGCACGTCTTGGCGTGGAGCGGGCGGAAGCGCGTTGCGTATATTTGCCCGATGGACGTCTTGCTTCTGGATATTGCGGAGGCTCTTGAGGCACGCGAAGTCGGTTTACCCGGCGGCGAGCCTGTTGTGAGTCTGAAAGGGCGGGACGAGGAGGACGAGGAAGAAGATGGGGGGACGTATAGAGACGACGAGCCTTCCTCATCTCCTTTTTTAGACCCCAAAGATGATGATGATTTGGATGTTGTTTCTGAAGAGGGAGACGATGACGAGCTGCCTGTTCTTGTTCGCTCACGCGCCCCTCCACGAGGACGCGGTACGAAGAAGGAAGAAGGCCAACAACGCCACGACCAAGACCAGAAGCAGGAGGAAATGGGCCATGAGCAAGAGAAGAAAAAGCAGGATGGCACATCGCAGGAGCGGGAAAAGTTTTCATCGGGCGAGAATCATGATTTATCACGCAGGATGGAGTCTATGGGCATTGGCAGGAGTCGCATGGGCGTCGGCATGTGTAGCTGACTGGCTGAGGGCCTCGGGGTGCGTCCCGCACCCTGTATTCGGAATACCCCATTTGGATTTTTTTGAGTAAGGTAGATTATGTAGCATTAATGAAGCATGAAGCGAAGTCATTACAACATTGATCTTTTCGTCTCTTTGTGTCATGGCATTAATGTGAATAGGCAGGACGAGTAGTCTGGTCTTAGCAGTGGAAGCTTATTGAGAATGGGAGAAGCAGACAATGAGGCTGAATAGCATTAACAATGGAAGAAAAGCTTCCCGCTGTGAGAGGAAAATGCAAGACAGACAGATAGAGAGAAGACTACATGAAGTCGTCCTCCCAGTTCTCGTCGCGGTTCTGGTTGCTCGTGGCCTCCATGTTCTCTTCCGTAAAGATGTCATCATACGCGTGGTCCTTTTGCCACTTCTTCTCCTTGCGCTCCTGCATGACGCGGGCCTCTTCTCGTTTCTACACCTTGTTAGCATCCATCTCTCGAGAGTTACATGGTTGTGCAAGAGAGTCGGATAGAGAACTCACCCTCTCAAGAGTAGAAGCCTGATCCCTCTTCCTCAACACCTTCAACCGATCATCCCTCTCCTGCTGCAGATCCGGCTTCTTCTCGACCTTGGTCTTGTTGAGCCTGTTCACGATGGGATTCTCGCGCTGCGCGACGAGCACCTTTTTCACTTTCCGCGGGTCCTTGAAGGAGACCTGGCCGACGGCCATGCTGCCGTCCTTTTTGAGGTTGGACCAGGGGGTGTAGATGATTGTGATGTTGTCCTTTTTGTTGCCCTCGATGGAGTTTGCTTTTGTGAGCTGGGCGAGGTCGGTGAGGAGGGGTTCGGGGATGGCGTCCCATGTCATGGGCGTTGTTGTGGAGGGGTCCTTTGGGTCCGGGAGGCGGAGGTAGATGTGGGCTGAGGAGAGTTTGTCTACGTGGAACTTTTGGGGGTTAGTGAGGGGTGTTGAGTGAGAGTCAGTGATGAGTGATGAGGGTTGTGAGATGAGATTTTGCGTACCCTGTGAGAGGTTAGTGAGTGAGCAGTGATGGAGGGATGAGTGGACTTACCAGACGTCTTCCTCCCAGCCGTACTTGATCAACTCCTCGTCTATGTCACTTCGTTAGTCTTTCCCCGTTTCTTTCACTTCCATCTCCCATAAAGGTGCAGGCGGATGCAGTCCCCGCCTCATCTACACATAACCGGAGAAACGCACTCTCAAACTTGTCCTTGCCGACGTAGATGAAGGCGGCCGGGTCGACCGCCTTGGAGGTGAAGTAATAGACCATTTCGCCGGGACTCCTTCTCAGTCGGTAGATAGGCTCCCTTCGTGTCTTCAGTCGGTATTGATAAGTAAGTGAGGTTTGGGCGGTGAATAACCCCTTGGACTCGTTTGCGCGACGGGATATTTGGCGGGGTTGCGATTTGCGACTGCAAAGGAGAGAATTTCGAGGTGGGGGTGGGTCCGGGTCGAGGTACTTTATTCTTAGCAGGCGACAGTCTCCTTTATCTGCGGTTCAAAGCATGGAAGGCGCGACATCTGTTAGTGTAGCGGTCAGTGGAGGAAACAATGACCATGTGAACTCAACTTGGGTAGTCAACGGGACGAAAGTGAGGCTCAGTCGGAGCTGCTGCTGCCTGTTCATGAATTTTCCTGAAATCCAAGTACAATTCTTTTCCCTCTCTCTAAACATCATTCTGGTTCCGCCCTTGCAACTGCTGCTGCTGTTTGTACTCTACTTTGCGTCTATTCCGGCCCTTTCGCCCACAGTTGGAGTGTGGTACAGCGATCTGCGCTCAGACAACCGCGCCGTCAGCAAATCCTTTGTCGCGCCACGCCGTGCCACCAAGGCAAGCAAGTTTGAACTCTAGCCAAAGTTTCTTTCCGTGGCACCTCTCAGCCTCGTTTTATCGTTTCGCAGTGGTTTTCTGCTATTTTGTTTACATCGTCAATTTTGAAGATACCTCTCCACAACACAACAACGATCGCGTCCACGTCCCCGACCTCGCTACATATTCTCTACTCACGAGCAAGGACAGCAAGCCTTGTTGGCTAAGTGGTATAGCGTCTCACTAGTACCTAGTGACATGAGAAGATCGGCGGTTCGATTCCGCCACGAGGCAGTAACACATATGCTAGATTTTTTGCATTTTGTTTGTAGAAAAGAAGAGCATGAGACTTTGGAATACATGGACGTGGTAACTGTCTGTCGATCTCACTGTTTTAGTTTATGAGGAAATAGGGAAGAATGCTTGGAGTTCCCTGGCAGGTCAACTCATCTTAGCCACGCGCGACGGTTTATCCACCCACCTTTGCCAATGCATTTGTCTCTTCGGACTTGTTTATCATTGCTTCTTCATTCAAGCGATCGACTCCGGGCAGCGTTGCTTCACCATCTCGTTTACCACAGCGCTCCCATGTGGAGCTCACAATGTGATCTCGTAAACGCTGACGCATACAGTCTGAGCATCCACAATAGAGGCGATCGCTTTGCTTTCGATACCGAGGACTGACCGCTGTTCGTCCGTGGTCTCAGTCCGGATCCGATTATTTCAGCATCATGGACGGGTCACAGTTGTAAGGGCAAGAGTTAGGAATGGCAAATCTCAGTATGGTAAGGCTGAGTTGAACAGGAATAACATTTTCACCGTAGACAAGGTGCAGCAGTATGTACCAGAAAGTCCGTCACGTCTCGTGGGCGACTTGCCTCTTGTGTACAGAGGATGAAGTTGATAAAGTCTCTTGTTCAGTACCTAGACCGGGCTCACTCCTCCCCTAGCTAAGCTTCAACCCAGCAAGTGATGTTTGTGGAAACCAACAACTCTCGTCAATAATCATGACTGGGCGATGATCTCACTTGTACCACAAAACGGTCGAATGAAGAGCATCTTTTTACCAATATCACAGATGAGTCCATCCGCATCACCCAATCATCTCGAAGGAACCTGATGCAGCTGTGGCTCGGTGAGAGAGAAGCTTGGGCCATCGAGGGGCATTGGAGGGGCACAGTGGTACGTATCTCGAACAGGCTGGAGTGGTCCCGCTTATTAGCCGATTAGGCATCATGTCATTGGCTAGGGGGCTGGAGCTTCTGCTCCTTTCTCCACCCTCCGGACCACAGCTCCGGAGTGCACGGCAGGCAAGCGGGCTGGTACCAGGGGCTCGCGGCTTCTTTGGGACACGGCAATGTCAACTCTGACATCAACATGGCGAAATGTCTACACTTCCTCCTACCTCTTCGCGGCACATCTGGCAGACGATTTACTGTAGTCCTGGTAGGCCAGCCTGACTCTGGAGAATGTCCCACCAATGGGAGAAGCAATTGGACGTCCGAAAGGTAAGCACTTCGAAGGGGCAGCAGTGGTTCTCGACTGACTGGTGTCACAAGATTGACGTCACGCAGGCCCTAATAAATGGGAATCTACGAGGAAACAGATCTGGGCGAATGGCCACCTCCAATAGTGAGGCTTGCTTTATAAAGGACGGGTTTTGTTCGGGGGTTGGCTCGCCCTCCTAAATTCTGATCTCTTTCCCTCCTCTCTCTCTCTCTCTCTCTCTCTCTCTCTCTCTCTCTCAACGAATACACGTGCCGTCTTTCTTCTCTTCCTTGAGCCATGTCCAGCATCGTCCCCGATACCCTCAAGAAAGCTGGCAACGTAATCATGGGCCAAGGAAACAAGAAGAACGCTCAGCTCGCTGAGAACATGGTCGAGGTCAACCCCAAGGCTCCCATGACCACCGACTTTGGCACAAAGATTGAGAACACGGATGACTGGCTGAGGGTCTCCAACAATGACAAGACCGGTCCCATGCTCTTGGAGGATGCCATTGCGAGAGAAAAGGTTCGTCTCGATCTCCTACGTCTAAATACAACCCATCATTAACACCCACGCAGATCCACCGCTTCGATCACGAGAGAATCCCAGAGCGAGTAGTCCACGCCAGAGGAGCAGGTGCCTTTGGAACCTTTAGACTATTCGAAAGCGCCGCAGACGTCTCCAATGCCGGCGTCTTGACCGACACATCCCGCGAGACGCCCGTCTTTCTCCGCTTCTCCACTGTCCTCGGTAGCAGAGGCAGTGCCGACACTGTTCGCGATGTCCGCGGTTTCGCTGTAAAGTTCTACACCGAGGAGGGTAACTGGGACATGGTTGGGAACAACATTCCCGTCTTCTTCATCCAGGATGCCATGAAGTTCCCCGACGTCATCCACGCTGGCAAGCCCGAGCCTCAACTCGAGTTCCCCCAGGCTCAGTCTGCCCACGACAACTTCTGGGATTTCCAGTACCTTCACACCGAGGCCACCCACATGTTTTGCTGGGCCATGTCTGACCGCACCATCCCTCGCTCATACAGAATGATGCAAGGCTTTGGTGTCAACACCTACACCCTCACCAACGACAAGGGCGAGCGGCACTTTGTCAAGTTCCACTTCACCCCTGAGCTTGGCGTTCACTCGCTCGTGTGGGATGAGGCACTAAAGCTGGCTGGTCAAGATCCTGATTTCCACCGCAAGGATCTTGCCGAGGCCATCGAGAATGGTGCTTTCCCCAAGTGGAAGTTCGGTATCCAGGTTCTACCCGAGTCCAAAGAGCACGACTTTGACTTTGACATCCTCGACGCCACAAAGGTCTGGCCCGAGGAGCAGATCCCCATTCGCTACATTGGCGAGCTGGAACTGAACAGGAACCCCGATGAGTACTTCACCCAGACCGAGCAGGTTGCCTTCTGCACCAGCCATGTCGTCCCCGGCATTGGCTTCTCCGACGATCCTCTTCTCCAGGGCCGCAACTTTTCTTACTTTGATACCCAAATCACACGCCTTGGCATCAACTGGCAGGAATTGCCCATCAACAAGCCGGTATGCCCTGTCATGAACTTCAACCGCGATGGCGCACACCGCCAAACCATTACAAAGGGCAACGTCAATTATTGGCCCAATCGCCACGAGGCCGTTCCTCCGGCAAACCACTCCAAGATTACCGGCGCCTACGTTGACTTTGCCCAAAAGGTGGAGGGAATGAAGCAGCGCACCAAGAGCGCCAAGTTCAAGGACCACTTCAGCCAAGCCCAGCTCTTCTTCAACAGTCTGTCGCCAATCGAAAAGACGCACGCCATCAACGCATTCGCCTTTGAGCTGGACCACTGCGAGGACCCCATTGTGTACGAACGCATGGCCCAGCGTCTTGCTGACATCGATCTGGGTTTGGCTCAGGCTGTTGCCGAGATGGTCGGCGCGACATCGCCTGAGAAGGCGAGCACACCCAACCACGGAAAGAAGGCCAAGGGTCTCAGCCAGCTAGAGTTTGAGCCCGAGACACCCACCATCAAGTCGCGTCGCATCGCAATAATCATCGCCGACGGTTTCGATCCTGTCGCGTTTGGTGCTATCAAGGGTGCTGCCGCGGCAGCTCAGGCTACGCCAATGATCATTGGCACCCGCCGCTCCGAGATCTTCCCTGCCGGCACATCCAAGACGGCTGGAAACGGTGTCGTTCCTCATCACCACCTCGAAGGCTTCCGATCGACCATGGTCGATGCCATCTTCGTGCCGGGTGGTGAAGATTCCATCAAGACTCTTTCCAAGAACGGCAGGGCTGTCCACTGGATTCGCGAGGCTTTTGGTCACTTGAAGGCCATCGCTGCCACTGGCGAGGCCGTTGACTTCATCCAGACTGCCATATCTCTTCCCGAGGTTTCCTTGTCTAGCGATAGCAATGTTGCAGAAAGTTACGGCGTTGTCACGATGAAGTCGGTCCAGCCTGAGAGCCTGAGGGAGACTGTCGAAATCGTCAAGAATAGCAAGGGGTTCTTGGAGCAATTCTTTTACACCATTGCTCAGCACCGCGTGTGGGCGCGTGAGCTTGATGGACTCAGCACTCAGCTGGCATACTGATCCGATGATTGACGATACGAACGGGAAATGGCGTTATACATAATGATTGTGTCTTATGAATAATTGATGATGACGTTTATCTTGCAAGCCCCTGCAGTTCCGTGATCTGACTTGAGTCTGCGAGCCAGAGTAATCGAATAGGCTGCATTACTTTCATCAGGTAAGAGATGTGTTATTATGAAGGCCAACGCCAGCGTCATATACACCAGACAAGCTTCATTATGACCTCACGAATACTTTAGGTAACGGGCTGTATTAACGTATATTCCTTTCTACTCAATACTCCTACCACAACGCCAGCCAGCTTACGTGCTAGCAGCAGCCGTCGTCGTCACCGGAGCCGCAGTCGTAGCAGCAGCCGTCGTCGCCGCGACTGTCGTCCCACTCGCCGACGAGCTCCCGCTTCCCGACGCGCCACCCTTAACCACAGTCGCCCTCACAACCTGACCGAGCGTATTGAAGACGATATTCACCAACGAACTAAGCGGCTCGTACGAGTACGTCTTCTGCGTCAGCCCGTTACCGAGATCCTGCTGGGAACCCGTAAAGGTCATGTTCTGCTGGTAGTTGCCAATGATGGAGCTCAGGGCGGTGGCGCCCGCGTTGGTGACCTCTTGCACAATGTTTCCCAGGTTGTCAATCAAGAAGTTAATCTTGGAGTCGCCGTTGACGATGGAACCCAGAAGCCCGTCCACGGCACCAATGACGTCGTCGACGACATCGCCAACGGTGTCGAGGAGGTTGATGAGCAGGGGGTTCAGATCCAGCGAGGCGAGCGTGCGGTTGACGATGTCGACGAGGTTACCGAGGCGGATAACGAGCTCGAGCTCGGCTTCGACGTCGACGATGGTGATGTTTACCTTTTCGATGCCGACTTGGACGCCCGCGTTGATGGTGACGAGCTTGGCGACCTCGGCGGCGAGGTTCACTTCGGCGGAGAGGTTGTCTACGTCGAGCTCGATGCGGCCGACGGAGAGCTCGGGGACTTTGAGGTAGACGTCTGCTGGTGGGGTTGTGGTGCTGCTTCCTGCGGCGGTTGTGGTCCCGCTGCCGCTGCCGCCACCGGCGTTGCCTCCGGAGTTTGCGGCGGTGGATGTCGGGGTCGTTGGTGTTCCTGAAGCCTCTGGCGTTCCGGAGGGTTGTTCTGCTGCCACGGAGGTGGTTGCTTCTGCGGTGTCTGTCGCGGTGGGGGTTTGTGCTGCGACGAGGGCGACGAAGAGCGCCAGCAGGAGGGAGATGATGGAGGTCCTCATTTTGGGTGATTATAAAGGTGATGGGCTTTGGCAAAGGAATGTGTTGGGTTGGAGTGGTCTGGGTCAAAGGAGTGGACGAGGAGCACCAGGTGAGCGAGACTGGGAACGCTGGTGAGCTGTGGGAGGGGACGAGGTCGCGATGGGAGGGCTTGCTGGGGGGATATAAGGCGGCATCGTGGGAGGAGGAGATGGAGGTTGACAATTTACCTCGTCCTGTCCCAGTATTAGACCTCCCCCTCCCCTTCCATCCCTGCTCAACGCGGAGTCTACATGACTACATGTAGGTACGTAGGTAGAGTGTCATGGGTTGAGGCCCATCATCCATGTCACTTACACACACATGGGATGGAGCATCCGCACTGGTGTAATGGGGCCGTTGGTCTCCATATCTAGGGCGGATATGGGCAGCGGTCCCGGAGAGGCGGTGCCCACACCTCCTTTTGTCCCATGGAGTTCCATTCCCACGGCAGTCGAACATCTCGATGCTCATAGGGGGGAAAGGGCAGTGCTGATTTGTGAGACAAGGTGACAAGCTGCAAGCCACCGGGCCGAAGGGCTGCATGTGGACAGGCATGTTCAGAAAAACCTTGGAATATTCCATGTCTGTGTGGCTCCCCCGGGTTCAGATGGACCATGGATCGATGGGAACATTTGTGAGATTGCCCTCTTGTACCATTTGGTGATTTGACCTCTCGGCTCATACTCCATCCTATCATGCCTTGAGCCCACGAGCGTTGGCGATGTTGCATCGTGCGCGAAATAAAAGTGACAGCACTGCGTCACTTGACGGGGGGAAGATGGCAGACCAGTCGGGGGATTCGCTGGGCGACGGGGGCGCCGCGTGCGGAGGAGGCTTCCGAGGACGCGAGACCTGGTCCTCTTGAATGTGGATAGGAGAAAGAAACTCACCTTGTCAGCTGTCTCCTAGGATCTTGTGTTGAAAGGGGAGGGGTTATTGAGTTAATGTGCGCTCTTGATGCAGTGACAATCCCGAAGCCTGGCTCGTCATCGGATCTGGCACTCGCTGGATCCCCTCCCCCCCTCCTCCACATCCCTTCTCCTCCATTAGATGGACCATACTTGTATCGTTTGCTTCCCCGGCATCGTTGGATCTGCAGCCCTTTGCTCTCGTCCGCGGCCCCTTCACTCCCTTCGTCTTTCCAGCTCCAAATTGGCCTGCAGCGCCAACATAGTCAATCCTTTGCATACCAAGACAAGAAAGCCTCTTACACTCTCTTTTCACCATGAGCTTCTTCACCACTAGGGCGCTCGCCCTCCTCGCCCTCTCGACCCTGACCCTCGCTCAAGATGAGCCAAAGGGTGACGGCTATGTAGGCTACGAGCTCAACCGCCGCGGGGACAACGAATCTGCCGTCTACGAAACGGCTAACACGAAGACCGGTATCGACACGCTCAACCCGATCCCGGACGTGTACCTCAACGCGTCCGTATCAGTAGGCGAGATCAGCATCGAGGTGCAAAACATCACCGCCAAGGTGAACCTCGACGCCAAGGTCCTGAACCTGCTGCACTTCCAGGCCGGCGTGGACGCCAGCATCGACCGCGTCAAGCTGGGCATCTACAACGTCTCGGCCAAGGTCGAGCTCGAGGCGCGGCTGGAGAACGTGGTCAAGATGGTGGACGACGTGCTCACCAGCATCGACCTGAACCCCATCATCGCGACACTGGGCGACACCGTCAGCGACATCGTCAACAAGACCGTCGACGTCGTCACGGATCCCGTCGAGAGCAGCGCCGCCGCGTCCGCAGTAGCGAAGCGTGACCTCACGTTCCGGCTGGAGCACAACATCCTCTACTCGGTCAACGACTTCTCGGGCCGCACGCACACGAACCGCGTGCTGGCGCAGAACGGAAGCCTGTTTGACGTCTACCTCGACAACAGCGGCAACGAGAGCGGGCGCAAGGTGGTTGGGTTTTACAGCCGCGACATGACGTTTAGCGGGCACAACAAGACCATCTCGATTGACGGGCAGGTCAAGGAGTTTGAGCTGCAGTACGTGTATGCGCCGTATCCCGGCCTCGAGGCGTTTAGCAACATCTACCTGGATACCACGGGCAAGGTCGTGAGGACCAAGATTGTGGCTGAGGCGGAAGGAGGGGGCACCGCGACGATTAGCAACGATGGTGAGAGTAGTCTTTAGAGTCCCCCGGATGTAGCGATGCGGGATTTGGCAAGGCATTGGGCATAATGGAAATGAGAGTTAGGGACATGCGAGTTACCCATTGCTGTCAATCGAGATTTCGATCTTTTCCAATGACTGCCTATGACATGATGGTGAACCAATGCGATTGTGGACGTTGATTTGCCGTCTGAGATGGTGAGGCGTGCCAGTCTGGAAGCAGTCAGACCTCCGACGCCTGGATCGTTCGATTGGGACCGCTCCGGGGAGCCGCTTCTGGGACGGGGGCTCGTGGGACAGGGTGGGATATAAGAGGCGTGATATCGGCCGGGGTGACATTTTGGGAGCTGAAGAGGACAAGAGTTGGAGAGGTAAGTATTTTTTACGACTCTCAAGTCTCTTCTTCTGGAATGGAACGCGGTCAAAGCTGCGAGCGCTACAAATCAGATGGTAAACCAAGCGGTACCGAAAGTGTACTGTGTAGTTGCAGGCGATAAAGGGGAATGACGTTGTGACGTCGTTACGTTTGGATGATATGAACAATATGCTATTAGATCCAGTAATAGCAAAAACAGCCGCTTTCCATTATGCCCGAGCAACCATCGAGGAACAAATCCTCCGCAGACTGTAACGCTCAGAGTTTTCGGGCTGGGCCTTGTTGGAAAGGGCCGGACGGGAGATCTCGGCCCCCATTTGCCATTCTCTTCTTTTTGATGAACCTGGCGGAGAAACGCACGGCGCGCAATGAGGCCATGGACCCCCTCTTTTGTGAAGTTGCTTATGAAAGTTGTGAAGTTGAATGCGACTCTGTTGGCCACTTGGTTGCGACTCTTCTCCGCCGTGTTTGCCGGCAAGGCAAAATGTGGAAAGTGTCACTGTCAGAAACGGACTGCAGAGACCGGTACCGCAGCGTCGCACCCGTTGCTGGCCTGGACGATTCAATGTGCGGTCGACTGCAACCGCAACGCATTTTAGGAGCAATATCAAAGCCTCGTTGGATCGACTCATCAAACTCACTAGTGCTAGTGGTGTGGCTAGTGCCTGGTCGCCAACGGCTTTTATGGGAAATCTCGTTAACAAAGTCGCTTCGGGCTGCCGCTTAACTTTGAGCTGTTCTAACTTCCAACGGTTGACGCTAGCATCGCTGTGTGTCATTGCTCATCTTTTCTTCTCCTGGAAGATGGTGTGTGTGTGTGTGGCTGGGCCAACAGTGCCCCTCGTGCCCCTGAACAGCATGTGGATTTACTTTTAGCTGTACATCAGAGAGCCCACACGCTCCAGTTTACCTAAAATCTCGTTAGCATTCGAGCCACTGCAGGAACCAACTGTCAACGTGCCAACTTTGCCAACAAACTCTTCCTTGCCATGTTTGCTTGCTTGACCAACGGGGACAGCAGCGGATCAAGTTGAATGGTCCGGCTCTCTTGACTTGATCCGTCAGATCCCCGATGAACGAAGTAACTGCGGATATGGCACCTTACTCATAGACAAACTGGCCCACTGATCAAGCAGATTATAGCTCAGTATCCGCAAACTCCAAAGTGAGTTAAGTGGCCCATCCGTCGTCCCCATAGCGGCCTTTCCCCGAACTTTGATCGCGTGGTTCGTGGTCCCGTCTGCCCACGGCAATTGGGCCAAACCCAGATTTACGACGGGAGTCTAGGCCCTCTCCAGGCTCTATCCGCCTAGCGGAACGGCCTTTCCTGGACCTAGTCACGCTTGCCCATTGTTGGCAGATGCAGAAATCAAGGCACAGGAAATTTGGCATGTTTCATCCCTACCATTTTGAGGGGGGGGCAGATGGATCTGGATGAATGCCGTTTTCGTCTGGGTGCGTCTGACCCGGCCGTCGGCAATGCGGCATCCAGGGCGCATCTCATCCTCTTGTCCAAGTCGGGTGTGTGTGATGCGTCCTCTGTTATGCGATGCAACCCCGCGACGTGACGAGATGGCAAGAGGGAGAAGAAACTTTGGTACCGGGCAGTTATTATGCTTGATTATCATTAGCCAGAGCTAGCTGCCCCTATCCACGTTGCCGTGAGATGATCTGATGTTGGCAAGAGACGCGATCCTCTGTCGCTGTGTCACGGCATATCAGTAAACATAAACCAATACATCCATCCTTGGTTGGACTGCAATATTGCAACGTCCAATGTTTGTTCGCTGCACTGCCCGTTCCCATCATCTCATTTCGGGAAAAGTTAAGGGGGGAGCAACCATACGGATGAAGCCCGCCGATTGAGTTCCCGCTTGGCAACTCTCTTCTTTCTCCAATCTGTCGTCTATCAGATGGCATGCTTGCGAATCGCGATGTCGGGGTGGCCCACGTTATGGTGAATGTAACCTCCCATGGCCGATAACGCAGACCTGAGCTGAGGTGCACCATCCGTGCTGGTGATGGAGATGATTTTTTTCTGCCCAACACCCGCGAGTCGTGTGTGCGTTCGATGGAGAGGTAGACCGCCGGTATATTCAGCAAGATTTGAACCATGTCCTTGATGTGATATTTCCCTCACTTTTGAGTTTGCGATGCCAATATTGGATCCTCCCTGAAGTGGGATTACATGCAAGTTGCAACATCTAGCTATAGCTACGAACGGGCACCACTATCACACTGAAGTTAATGTCACACCATCTCTGGGGTACAAACTAGAAGTCACTGCATTCACTCAAAATCTCTTGTGTAGTTTTCACACCAACTTGTCCCAGAGTTGATATCTGTGTTTAGCTTGTCTTGACAACGACTGGAGGCGTTCACCGCGTTATTGGGTGACTTCGGACATGTTCCCACGCGCACTTACACTAGATGATGTATTGGAATCTTGGAACAGCCTCCCTTTAGTCGACTGCTACTCTAAGAGAGTCAGGGACGGCGTCGCGACTGCTCTGGGTGCCTGGAAGACGACGGGCCCTGATTCAACTGTGTCGTATTTTCGACATGTCCACCGAAGCCAACGTTGATGGGGAAAATTTATGTATCATTTCGATAAACGGATCACCATCTAAGAGTTTGACTCTTCTCACTAAGTTTACAGTGAGACTGGGTCATATTCCATACGACGCAAGATGCATTTCTTTGGTGCAGACGTCCGACGAGGTATCTTCGTGTACTATTAGTATGCCAGAAGTCTGGTAACTCGTATGACCTAGTTTCCAATCTTTCCAAGTCCTGAGTACTCAACAAATGCATAAATGGCAGAGGTGACCATGTATCACTTGAAGCATCTACTGCCATCTGCCCGAAACATTTCCCGAAATCACGCTTGAGCGGCCGCGAATCCCTGTTGGCTCTCGATCCC
Source organism: Colletotrichum scovillei (assembly GCF_011075155.1). NCBI lineage: Eukaryota > Fungi > Ascomycota > Sordariomycetes > Glomerellales > Glomerellaceae > Colletotrichum > Colletotrichum scovillei. The sequence goes on from NW_023336261.1 coordinate 534,866, forward strand.
GAACATCCCCGGCAAGACAAGTGCCGGCATACCCAATTTTTGAAGGCATCGTAGCATTGTTTCCTTCGTGGTTGACTCCGTCTACATTGACTTCGGCAGTGGCAGCAGAATGAGCCTGCTCTGTAATGGGCCTCAATGACAGGTCCATGCCATGTGTGTTGGACGGCTCTGCAGCGAGTTGGGTCTGAGTTGGACCAACTGAGCTCGACTCTGAACCGCTTCTGGACCAGGGTATGACTTGCTGGTTGTCGTCCCTAGGAGGATGAGTGAAACGCCACCACCACAGAGCTACACAGCAACTGAAAAAGGTTGCAATAGCAGCTGATAGGAACCCGAGTATGATGAGGCGCTTCGAGGGGCTTTTCTTATACTCGAACACAAGTAGTACGATGGGGCCGATGATGGCAGCAAGCGAGAACAAGAATAGTATCAATTGTATAATCTGGCGCAAGTTGACCGAGTTCGCAACATAGTAACGAAACTTGTTTTTGTACTTCCCGAGGAAGTGCCGGAAACGTGTAGTCATATTGATGGATTGAGTCCGTCTTTTAGAGTATGTTGGTATAGAGACTCTACCCGTGAGGCTCGCTGTGAGTTGCCTGGCTGAGGCTACCTTGGGTGAGAACTCTAGATATAGACCTGAGGTGTTCCAGCAAATGTTTCTGTATCTCCCATCCGCGTAGAGTCTCTTATTCATCACAATAATCTTGCTTTGTTAGTTGTCCCTGATTTTGCACGGCGCTCTTGTCGGTATCGTTCCCAGACAACTCTGGTGCTACCGCTTGTTCAACAATTCATACGTGCATCTAGTACCTAAAGAGGGATGGTCTTTCTGTCACCACAGTCTAAATCAATCATCGACATTTGATAGTTTGTTTTAAACCCCGATCTGGCCATTCCTCCTTGCTCTTTCAACGTTCTAAATGCAAAGTCGTCAGGAGCCCTGCCGGCGTAAGTCTTGAGGAGGATACATGTGGTCTCAACCGCTTGATCATCCATAAGTTTCGCGAAATGCAGACACGGACATCATTGTTTCAGTCTAAGATGTCTGAACTCAATGCATATTTCCTCTGTGATTCCCGTCGCATTGTCTTTGTTCTGCAACTCATGGCAATGTGCAAATCACCCGCAGCCTGCACCTTCAAGTAAAGAGACAAACTCACTTTACGAAGTCTCTCCTTGACTTGGATGGACTGACCCGGTGCTCAACAAAGCCATAAAGACAAAAATCAATGTGCGAAGGGACGTAACAGATGTTTAGTTGCTCACAAAAAAAACAAAAGAATAAGAACCCGAAGAATGACTTGGTCAATCGCGGTGAGGATTTGAGCCTCACGCGGGGGTCGAACCCGCAACCTTGAGATTAAGAGTCTCACGCTCTACCGATTGAGCTAGCAAGGCGGGTCTTGTTTGATGACACTTTCGATGAGTTTGCAGCTCATGATGCCCTCAGACCCGCCTGTGCTCCACAGATGTCGAGGTTCCAGCGATAACTTCAAAGAAGCGAAAAGCAAAAAAGGTTGGCAGTTTGATGCGGAGTTGTGAAAGGCAAAAGTGCGAGAAATGAATTGAGTGCGACCAGATAAACCTTGTCCGTAGGACGAACGATTTACCCCAATTGGAGAAATACACTTTCTCGGTGAAGGCTGGCATAGGCCATTTCAAAATGCTATTAGGTACAGCTGAGCTCCAACGGGCGATACGACATGGATACTGTTGACATGTTTGATATCAATGAGTTCATCTACTAGGGCATGTCTTAGTTCGATAAGTGGAAGATGTACAATTGAGGTTTAGAAAATGACCACTCTACTCCAATTGACAAGAATTAGCTAAGTATCTACTACTGGAAATGCAAGATGCATCATAGGATACACCCAGGATGAAGGGCATCGTGATGCCTTCCTTCAATCATCGTGCTACACCTCAAACGCCCCGCTTAGAATAGAAACATCTCATTTGACACACATGATTCGTCATTGACTCTGGAAACAATCGTTCCCTTTTCACTTTGTCACCGTCGGAGTCCCATCTCCCAGCTCTGCCCTCGGCACCTCCCGCTCCGTGCTATCTAGCTCACTGACCGGGTGCAAGTCGCTCCTAAGGGCAGAGTATGATGGGAGATGCCGCGGGTCTGTAGGAGGGCTGCTGAGAGAGCTCACATTGCCGTCCGAGTAGGTCGACATGTGACGCGGGTCCATGCTCATGGGTGAGCTGGGATGCTTCATGGGATAATATGGTGAGTGCGGTGGAGGTGATGAAGAGGCGTAAGACTCGGGGACGGCTGTCGTTGCGTACGAGGCTATGGAATATGTTAGTCTTGATCTGAATCTGAATTGGTGGTTCTGGCGAAGACTTACCATGAGCTGGATCATACGGGCTAGGGCTGTGTGGTGCATATCCCATCTCAGGATGCTGGCTCGGGTGAGGGCTCTGGGCGGCGGACGGCTCCCATGCCGGCGGCTCACGTCTCTCGTTGCGCTTTCTGGCGTGCCATCCGCATCTCCAGATGATCGCAACAATAATACCGACAGCCACCGCAGCACCAATCGCGATGCCGACAATGGCTCCCGTTCCCAGGCCTCCACCACCACCTCCGGAGGGCGACCCACTCGGAGCCGGCGTTGCTGTAGACGATGCCGATGCCGACGAGGTGGGTGTCACGGACTCATCCGGTAGGAACACTGCCCTCGAGCTGGCATTCGAACTCAGCGTCGCCGATATAAGATTCGTCTGCGGGCATAAGCCATCGGGTTCCTGACACGGGTTCGTCGCGCAGCATCCGATGAAGGAGATGTCGTTTGTGCACGTCCAAAAGATCTCGCTCGGTGGTCTGGCATCGTCGCAGCCCTGGGCTGGTATGTTGGCGTAGCGGTCTGGGTTAAAGGCCGATATCCTCCTATCCTTTGTTGGACACTTTCCGCTGCCGTCGGCGCAGGGGTTTGTCGCGCAGCAGCCCAGGAATTCGACCTTGCTCCCTTCGCAGATGTAAAAGTCGCCGCCTTTGGGACAGCTTAGGCCCAAGCTGGCTACCGCCATTGTAGAAATTTGGTGGATGTGAAGCTGTATATACTCAAGTTCGGAAGCTCGGTTCGCTCTCGAGGTTCACGGCTTGAGACCAAGCCTGTATGGTATATGAGAAACAACAGCAGATGAGTTTGAGGAGACTTGAAAGGAGCACATGGTAATGCTACCTAAGACATAGGTATAAGATGTATATAAGCTCATAAGCGTAAAACTTGAAGGAAGGCCCGCTGCCAAAGGGTGTGACCAACGGCTCCAAGCCTGCATCATGCTGATCGCCGACTCGACCGGGCAACATCATTCGACATGTCGTACTAAGACGGGGCTTTTCTGCTGAGGTACCTGCAAGCAGCCTTGGAAACCTCGTCTTTCTTCTGCAGGCAGACAAATATTTGTCTTATTTTTGCAAGGGGAGTATGAGAGGGCGGTGGGAGGATACAGCCGAGATTCGCACTTGCGGGTCTCCACAGCCTCTTTTGGGGGCACAAAGCCAGGAAGCCCGGCTTCGCTTGGCATCTGGAGCTGGGCGACAGCCTCTTCTCTATCACCTGAAGGTTGATGGATGCAGTGTTTTCAAGCAGGCTGTGCTAGTCTTCTACGTATTGGAGTTGATCTGCATATGCTGTGTGATTCTTTGGAATCTTTTGCATACAACCTTCTTTGGGTGTGTACGACCTCGGAGGCAATAAAATCGAGACACGGAGGGCCTGGGGGCCACGATAATCTTGCTGTTGCTGCGTGCTACTTCTGTGCCGCATGATCTCATGAGACAGGTCAGGGACGCACAAGAGAGCAATTGTGCAAACAATGATCAAACGGGAAGGCCGTTGGTGACAACATGAAACTCTTGATGAGTGCATCTGCGGCGAGGTAGTCCTGTTGGTTAGGAAATTAGATGCAGCATCGGTTGGTGCATGTCTTGTTGGAACTTGGTGGTGTTGGTGTTGGTGGTGGTTGAGAGGCTGAGGCTTTGCACTATTTCCTGAAGGATCACCTGCGGGGTTCTTGGTCGCTCAGCTGAGAATGAGAGTGAGATAAGCCCATGTCGGCTTCTCTTAGCAATTCTCCAAAGCTAAAAATACGAAAGTGAGCGACGTAGGTTTGTCATGGTGGCAACCCCGATCGGGTGGGCTATTGCTGACAGGATGACAGGATTCCACCAAGACTCCAATTCCCGAGGATGCGGATTCGGATTCATTACTGTCTGTAGTACTGCATCGGCTTGCCGTTGACAGCCTGCGATAGATAAGGAAACCCCATCGAAAAGTTTGAGTGAGGTGCTGCGATTGACGTTATGAGGCATAGAAGCGAGACTTAAAGTCAAGAAACGAGACGAACCCCGTAACTACAGCGCCAGGTTCTTGGGGGCATAGTCGCATCGCAACCCAGCTATTTGGTCGAGGATGAGATGGGTGCGGACACGTAATCGCATACTTTGTCCAACCAGCCCGTTGCCAACTCGTGTCCGCGCTTCTCCGTAGAGTCTAATTTCTCACCCATTGGAAAAGGCTGTACTGCCCCGTGAGTGAGATGGCGATATCCGAGAAGAAGGAGGGTCGGGAAGGAAGCAGGATGGAAGGTGGGCTCATGAAGGAGTCTTGCTGACCGCCCCGGTCCGGAGCCTCGGTGCTGCGCTGCCTGTGTTGGCTACACCATGAACGTGATCGTGACTGCACGGCTCGCTGGGCGGCGTCTTCAAGACTGCCGACGCCGAACGGAGTCAGGTTCTTTGAACCTTTTCGCTTTTCGAGTTGACTTTTGCCATTAGTTATACTTCCATGGGAAAGATGATCGCAAAACGTTATTCGTAGAGGGGGGGATAATGAATGCTTTTCAATGTTTTTCGCAGCCTTATCGATATACTTACATCGTACCGTAAAACAGATGATTCGCTTGCCAGCAGTGTATTAGGAATAGCTCTGGTTGGCCCATGATCGCCGAGAAGAATGCAGAAGACAGGAATGACCCAGGCTCGGCGCGGAGTGGTAATCAACCCCGCGAAACGAAGTTACAGAACACCACACGGAAACTGTTGCCATATCGTGTAATCAGCCCGAAGATCGTCGAGATGTTACGAGCCATGCGAAAAGTACCGGGGATCAAGCCCGATGAAATTACCAGAAAAGGCAATTTCTCGGATGAGGGAAAAGGAGGGCGGCCTGGCGAGGATCACCCGGCGGGTGCCGTATTCTCGAAGACCCAGCGCGGAGGCAACGCAGCCATTAGTTCGAGACTTCCGGGCCGGGCCATGATCAAAGGAGGGGGGCCTCACGCCTTCGCAATCGCACTGTCACACATAGTTCACCGGTTGACCCGGCGTGGCTTAAGTTCGTCGGGCATCCGAGACCGCATCACCCAACACTCGACCGATTCCGAGGCCTAACTCTGGCTTCGCTGGGGAGGGCCCTGCTCCGGATCCGGGCTTGAGCAACTTGAGCCGGTACAGCCTTTCCACCCGCGACTCTCGTAGATTGTCTCACGGCGGTTGCCGATTCAGTCTGCCCCCTCCATTGGGCCCGTCACCGTGGTCAGAATCGGTACCGATTGCCGTGTCTCGAGTGAAGAGGCCCCCCGGAGCTTGTGGGTACCAGCTCTCCGGAACCTTTGCACCCGCAAACGCAATCTCCGGGTTCGCCAAGTGAGAGGTTCTATTTTGAAGAGGCTTGACATCAGACGATGGCAACATCATGACACGTACATGGTGTAAGGAGTAAAACCTCGTGAGTCTACAAACTCCTGAAAACGCCGAATAGGTATCACCAAGCAAACATCGCCGTTGATTGTAGAACGGCGACGGCGAGCGGATTTGCACAAGAGCCCGGCTTGAGAAAAACTTCAAAAAATCGTCGCAACACATCGTCAACGTAAGCGATCCCAAGTACGGAGGTGCAGCATTGATCCTCTCGGACGGCGTTGAGGATCCTCTCAGACGGTCTTCGAGACTCGTGGCGGCGCCATAACCTATGGTTGACCGGCAACCCTCTCAATGAAGGTGGCAGCACTTCCTTCTGGTGATGACCGTGATGATCCGTGGCCGGGATGTGGAGAGTGCGGCCCCCCATGCCCGGGGGAAGAACCCCGAATCCTATTGTCTCGAACACCATCGCATCCGAAAGCCCTGCGGGGCACATGGGAATCAGTGCGCATCGGCGAGTTGGATGTCGTCCGAATAGCGAGAATAGAGCGAGTACACGTAAGTAGTGGGCAAGCCCTGTAGGATGATCCTCACGGCCAGCCAGCCACGGGCCACCAGAGGCATTCGCGCCGAAGACAATGGCGAGGGCCAGCGACTTTGACCAGGCTCGTAGGGAGACCAATGATGCCTTTGCGGGTATGTACCCATGCGTACATATGTGCGAGCAAAGGGATCCGTGGCGGTGGGACATGCCGCCTTGGCTCACGGCCGGGGCTCGGTCCGGGCGGTCTCAACGACTTCAGTGTTCTATCTGATATTCCTGGGCAACTGGAACTGAGGTAGCAATAAGGGGTGGAAAGCAACGGCCGTGATAGCGCTTCGGTCGTGTGGGTTGAAGCATGGTGTGGTAGAACCCAGGCGCGCCAAGGGACCGGTCAACCAAGCGCTAGTTCAGGGACATACAATGAAGGGCAAAGATCAGCCCAAAAAAAGAATAGGGATGGACACTTTCTGGTGCCTCGTGGCGTTACGTTAACTCTGTTCGGCTCTCGCTTTTTGGTGCGGGAAGCGATGTGCAGCGTTGGGAAACTAACTAGCAGCAGCAACCGCACTCCCAAGACCTTTGAACCGTCTCGTTTCACGGACGTCCGGAGGCGCACGTCCATGTCCGGCGGTCTCTCCACGGGCGTCCGGGCGCGCGACGAACCGCCTCAGGTGAGCCGGTTGTCTAGGAGGGGAAGGCGAGTAAATAGAAACAATGGAGTTGTAAAGGAGACGTTTGTTGAGATTGAAATGTCGTATTTAAGAACCTGGAATGCCAGCCTCGATACATCTACTCTTCGAAACAATTCAGCAGAACTCAATCACTCACTTAACCAATCGATCAACTCCTCGGTATCTCGACGATCCAACCCTCTTGACCAACACACCATCACCACCTTTCTCCAGTCAACACCACATTAACAACTTTCAAAATGCCTGGCGTTACTTCTCAGTCTACCGGTTCCAAGTACGATGCCATTCCCGGCCCCCTGGGTTTGGCCTCTGCTTCCCTCGAGGGCAAGGTCGCTCTCGTGACCGGTGCCGGTACGTGACATCCCATCATCCAATGCTTTTCCTTCCTGTCTCTCCTCATGAAAAGCTCGCGTCGGGAGAGATGCAACCGATAACCAGCAAGCTTCCTGGGGTGCATCATTAGGATGGTCTGTTCGTCTGATCTCGAAACTCAACTAACACAAACGCTATCTAGGCCGTGGTATTGGTCGTGAGATGGCCCTTGAGCTCGGACGTCGCGGTGCTAAGGTTATCGTCAACTACGCCAACAGCGCCGAGACCGCCGAGGAGGTCGTCCAGGCCATCAAGAAGTCCGGCTCCGACGCTGCTTCCATCAAGGCCAACGTCTCCGACGTTGACCAGATTGTCTCCATGTTCGCCGAGGCCAAGAAGATCTTCGGCAAGCTCCACATTGTCTGCTCCAACTCTGGTGTCGTCTCCTTCGGCCACGTCAAGGATGTCACCCCCGAGGAGTTCGACCGCGTCTTCTCCATCAACACCCGTGGCCAGTTCTTCGTTGCCCGCGAGGCCTACAAGAACCTCGAGGTCGGCGGCCGTGTCATCCTCATGGGTTCCATCACTGGCCAGGCCAAGGGTGTCCCCAAGCATGCCGTCTACTCTGGCTCTAAGGGAACCATTGAGACCTTCGTCCGCTGCATGGCCATCGACTTCGGTGACAAGAAGATCACCGTTAACGCTGTTGCCCCTGGTGGTATCAAGACCGACATGTACCGGTAAGTGCATACTTCCAGCTTAATTACCTCACAGATCATGAAGCTAACCTACCATTCAGTGATGTTTGCCGCGAGTACATCCCCGGTGGCGCTGAGCTCGACGATGAAGGTGTCGATGAGTACGCCGCCGGCTGGTCCCCCATGCACCGTGTCGGTCTCCCGATCGATATTGCCCGTGTCGTCTGCTTCCTGGCTTCCCAGGATGGCGAGTGGATCAACGGAAAGGTCCTCGGCATCGACGGTGCCGCCTGCATGTAAACTACCTATACCATACCTAATGTAGTAATCGGAGTAATGGGCATTGGACGGGAGCACTAGATTGGATCACTGTACATTTTAGATTTATGACATGGGATATAATGAATAAAGACATATGCCCCATAACAAAAAACAAACAAACTATCAGTGTCGTGACTGCCCTACGTGCACTTTTCTATCTCAGTGTAGCAAAGACTTACTGGCCTAGTTGTCTCCAGTGTGCACCTGTGACCTTTGACAATCTTTTTCCTCCACGAGCTGAATTTGCTTTGTATCATTTGACCATAGTAGTAGACGGCAATTAGGATAGGCTCGAGACTTTGAACCTCGAGTGTTTACTGCGGCAGTCGTCATAGCTAACTTTTACCCCCCACCACGAAAACAAATTGCAAGGTTCGCGCCGCTTGTCATTCTGAATCTCCTCTACTCCGTACGAAAGTTCGGCATCCTCTACACGAGCTCGGTACTCGTATTTCTGTCTGAAATTGCCGGTGGATAATTATCTCCCGAATTGAGTATCCAGGCAATGCAAGTGCTTGTTCCCCAACGGTATGTTATGTTTTGATAAGCGACAGTTGGACACGCGTTTTCATAGTAGAGTACGGATACTAAGTCGGATTCGCAACAGGCAAGGTTGACCGACTTTCGCAGTTCCTCTATACCTAAATGCTCGCATTGAGTTTGCGCGATTGACAAAAAGGTGAAGGCCAGAGGCAATACCCGAAACTCTTTGAATTCCCCGGGAGAATCGGCAGTTGCGGTGAATGATCGACACGGACAAGCCCGTTCAACTGCTTTCTTAGAGTTCCATGGTTGTGGTTCTACCGTCTCCATTCCCCTGACGCGTGAGTCCTAGAGTACTATATCCTAGATGAAAACTACTAGCCGTAACCTTGAAGCCGGTAAAAAGTGTCCGTGTTGCCGGCAGTTTGACCAACAGTTCTTAGATAGAGTTTGATAAGACGGTTCGTGTGGTGGCCTAAGAAGAATGCGATCGTCGTGAGCTTGACTCGTACAGGGCAAAAACAGCCTGTTCTGGGGAAACTGAGGCGCTGCACAAGTCATGCGCCTATGAGGCGAGAGCAAGGAGGATATTACCGATAGTCATGACACAGGGTAACCATTCTGTATGAGACTCAGTTCTTCAAGTCTTTAAATACACCCAAAGGCAGCTTGATCTTGCGGTCACTATTCCACTACACTCAACCTATTCGCTCTTTACAACAACCAGTCAGTCCTTACCAGCCCGTAAACACAATTCCAAAATGCACGCCGCCTCCATCCTCGTCGTTGCCCTCTCGGCCGTCGCCATGGCTGCCGACGACAAGCCCAAGCGCGACTGCAGACGCGACAGATCCCATCCCGGCCGCGGCTGGTACTGGATCGTCGAGGGCGACACCCTCAACGAGATCGCTGCCGACTTCGGTTCCACCGCCAACATCATCGCCGCCATGAACGGCATCCCCAACCCCGACTCCATCCCGGCCTGGAAGACCATTGTTGTCCCTTGCCCTCCTTAGATCAGTCGACCGAGAACAACGGATACCCCGCGATGCACCACCAGCTCACCGCAAGCGAACTTCAATACCGTCAGCAACTGAGAAAATCTGGCCAACTACCAAGACCAAGTTTAGGAAGCGCCTAGATAATACATAATACAAGTTGAAAGCCCATTAGACCCGCCCGAGTAATTCAGTAATCCGTCTCGCTTTTGGACTTCATCAGAGATGGTTCGAAGCTTGAACCACTTCAGAAGGACATGGATACCTAATTACCTTAGTCTTGTCTCCCACCACACGAGATGTGGTGTCCTGGTTCTATGAGTCAATCTCTGACACACATATCGAGAGAAAATTAAAACTATTCAACAAGGCTATATGCTGTCTTTCCGGCGATCTATAGGCTCCATCTCGAACTCACCCACGCTCTTTGAAATGTCCTTCTTCATTGATCCATTGTGATGTCCGGTCTGAGGTCGAGGTGCGTATTCAACGCTCACCTCGGTGGTCCATGTGATACCGCCTCTTTCACTAGCATTGCTTCCTTGCTGCCCCGAGACCAGTATGCTGCTGTCACTCGAAGCATCCTGATCTCTTGGCTCTGCTCTTGTCGCCGTCACAGTACTACGATTGTAGAACCTTCCGCTTGTATCCCCTGTCTTGATGTATGCTCCAGCTCCCGGCGAGGACTCCGTGCGTTTTCGGACCTGGCGAACGAAACCACGGAGAACTGGTATGGATGCTGAGATAATAGTGACGTTCGGTTCTGCCATAGACCATATCCAGTAGACTGCTTGGTTGTATAGATCTGGCAAAGAATTCGACATTAGCACATGCTAGTTTTCAACGAGGAATGAACTACTTACAATCAGGAGATCTCACGTTAATTAGCATGTAGCCCTGAACAGCTTTCATAACCCCTGTAACACCTGCTAGGATCCCCATGCTTAAAGCTACGGCTACACTTATTCTCTCTGACTGCTTCATTTGTAGGTTGAAGATCATCTTCCATGGTAAAAGAGCAAGAACAATGTCGCAAATCGCCGAGTATACTGCAATAGACAGATCAGACATGGATACCACTGCTAGACATGATTATAACTCACATGCACTGAAGACCGTAAAAGCTACCGACTGGTCTAATCGCCAGCACCTATCCCCTCCAATATGTCCTAGATCTGGTGCACCGCAGATAGCCTGCCATATTGCAATGATGTGTATCGCAAATTGCAGGTTCATCGTAATGATGACGCCCCATATGAGCTTTGCTTCCCAGCCCCCGGGCATCAACCGGAACAGTGTGATTCCAAACGATGTCTTCGTCAGCCCTAGAGCGACAGATTGAAGGTTATGGTGGGTTCGGGCAATAGTGATCTTCAGCAGATTTCCTCGAATAAGAAACACAGCCATCAACCAGGACACGTTTGCTGATGCTAGAAGCAAGAAGAACCATCCCGCAACGAGCACCCAGTCGTCTGCTTGGAGCCCAATCCCGGTATTCCGAAGCCGGCTGTAGACTCGGAGGGCGAGGAAGACAGTCGATAGAAAGAGCATCTAGAGACCGAGAAGTTTGTCAGAATAGGTGCTCAACTCAAATCAGGCTACTTTGGACCCTCAGTTCGGCAAACTTGACTTACCACCCATGTGGTTGCATGGACAAGCACCGAGAGATCGCTGTTGGCCCACGTCATGACGACGGCAAGCAGATGGAGATCTGAGCAAGTCGTTTCTAGACCACCTAGATTCTTCTAAGGCCCATCGGGAGTCCGAAACGGAGGTCTTTCTCAGGAAATCTGACCCAGATTTGGACCTTGGTAGGAAGTTAAGTAAGGCCAGGATGCCCGTCCGCGAGCTATTGCGCAGGCTCACTACAGTGCATGCTGAGTTGCTTACCAAGATCTCCTCCCAGGACCTTATTCTGTAGACCGAGTCATATCGTGATGTTGGTCTTGGTCGGGCATTGCGGAGCTATGAGCCGACCCTTGTTGGGTCTCTTGGCAATATCCGCATAAAGTCCATATCAAGCAAAGTCCGAGGAGGTATCCGTAATTGTATGCGCCGTTGCGGCGCAGCTCGGTCTACTACGAGTCTTCAACCAACGACAAACTGCAGTATTCATCCGCCTCCAGGGTCCTGGATACCGTTCCGCCTTGGCAGAAATTCGTAAAGACCTGGAGTCATCCAGCTGCATACAAGCGACATTGCGTTTCATAATCGCTACAGAATCAATCGAGGATTTCTACGCTGTGCCGCATGTACGCCCCGAATAAAGATACCATTGACCAAAGAACTGAAGATGCGAGACCGAGCTGTCCCAGGGACTGGTGGATGATGAGATGAGCTTAGCCGGAACGATGGTCTAAAGACCTATTTCGTGTTGTCCTCCGTGCCGCGTATTGGTCCCGATGTCTGACTGGTGGCTTCGGTGGCTTCGGTGGCTTCGGTGGCTTCGGTGCCAACGGTCTGCGATCTTTCTGCATTTCCATATCGCACAGCGGATTTCAGGCCTGGCAAATGGAGAGAGTAATGACGACGTGAGGCGGATGCATTTCTAGCTGTTATTGAGCATGCTTCAAGTAAATAAAGACTCGCGGCCCGGCGTTCGTACCACAGAGTAGGCCGTAGTATTAGCACCAAACTACACTCTCCCTCACTTTCTTTTGGTGTTTTTCACCCAAGTCATTCGTTTGTCCCCCATGGTTCTCAAGAAGTATCTTGGCATAGCTGCCTTACTTGGCCTCCTCGACCAAGCTTTGGCTCAGCTAAACACCACATCATCCGGGTTCAAAGCTGTAAGTTCATGTTGTCTCGTTGGCGGGGTATTTATGCTCTCTCTTGCAACGAAACTACACCGCCTCCCTTTTACATGTCGGATACTGATTGGAACTGAAAGTGCGATGCCCTCTTTGAGGCCGGGCTTGGGGATATTCTCGTCTTTCCGACCGACATCGCCTACACTGAGAGTACTTCGACGTACTATTCGTCAGAGAATCGTCGAATTCGACCCTACTGTATCGTTCAGCCGCGCTCGACCGAGGATGTTTCCTCCACCATCAAGGCTCTGGGCGGAGTAAGCGGTGCCGGAAACTGGGACGTTGCTGTTCGCTCTGGTGGGCACAGTGACTATGACAACAACGCTGCTCACCGAGGTGTTACTATCGATCTCACGTTCTTCAACTCTACTGAGCTTGTCAAGAGTAGTTGCTTCAATGGTACTGCTCATTGGACAGGCCAGAGCGTTCTGACCAAGGTGAGTAAAATTCTGTCAGGATTTTGCAGAGTAACAAGCTAATACCAGGAAGAATATCGCACGGATCCGCCCTGCTGCTCGTTGGGGCAACGTCATGACCTACCTCGAGCCATACAATTTGGGAGTTACAGGTGGACGATCTGGCCACGTCGGCGTTGGTGGCCTGCTCGTGTCTGGCGGCGCTTCCTACCACACGCAGCTTTATGGCTTTTCATGCGACAATGTAGTCGGCTATGAGGTCGTCCTCGCCGACGGATCGATAGTCGAGGCTAATACAGAGGAGAACGCAGATCTCTTCAAGGCTTTGAAGGGAGGCGGAAGCAACTTGGGCATTGTCACTCGTTTCGACCTCAGGACCTTCACCGTACCCCCTACTGGTGCCTATGGTGGCCTACTCTTTGCGTCCTGGAGCGACTTGGATGTCGTGATTGACCAGTTTGTCAGCTATGCCAGCTCAATCGGTTCCGGCAGTCCCGACCACGAGTTTGTCGTCTATCGATCCGACGCCGGCAACCTGGCTGTGATGGCCATGGCAGTCAGCACTGATGGCAACGAGAACTCGACGACATTTGCCCCTTTCAATGACATTACCTTGACAAGGGATGTGAGATCTAAGCAACCTCTCAGTAAGATTGCGGCGACCATTGCCGACACCGGTGGATCGCATTACATCCCCTTCTCTCTGTCCCTTCAAGCCACTGCGGAAATCATGAACAAATCTGCCGAAATCTTCGTGGCTTTGACGCAAGAGTTCGATGCCACCAGTGTTCCAGTTTCCGTCAATTTTGTTTTCCAACCCCTCCCAAAGAACCTCGCCGCCGTCACGCCCGGTAACAACATACTAGGCTTCGACAAGAACCTACCCTCAGACTCAATTCTCTTTGAGGCCAGAGGTACCCTAGCAGCTACTGATGCAGGGTATGGAGGCGTTGTTGAGAGTATGATGGGTAAGGCTATCGAGGAACTGAGAGCATATTCAGCTTCACTTGAAGGCCACTCGACCTTTCTTTACATGAACTACGCCAACCCAGAACAAGACGTCATCGGATCATATGGTGCAGAAAATGTACAATTTTTGAAGGATGCGGCTGCGAAGTACGACCCGAATGGCTTTTTTCAGTATCGGGTTCCTGGGGGGTGGAAGGTCAGCCGGATATGAGAACATCCATCGACGAGGGGTTTATGCGGGGGTCTCGTTTCTTAGCTACTCTTGAATCAACGGGCGAAATTAATGTAATCTGAGATTATGTCTCAAACTCGCACGCCACAAAGACTACCCTTGCTCCTGTGATGTGTGAAGTGGATGTTGTCTTGTATAAATGATGAAGGTTAAGGAATAGTTCCCTCCTTTTGTGCGTGCAGCCAATCTTTTGCTATGAAACATCGAATTTTACATGATTCCTACGTTGCAGATGCTCTCCTCACTTATGAAAGTTTTGGCCGCCTGAATGCATGTAGCGATTCTCTCAATCTTGTGGTTGGCCTCTACATGACCAGGCAAACCCCTGCTAAGTCGGGAGGTAGGCTCTCACCAGACCTATCAGCCAGTATCCGTAGGGGGTTCTCATATTTGGCGAAGTACATGTACTCAGGCAAGATAGAAAAATATTCGTCGAAGTGCTTTGCAAAGACAGGAAGCCGCTCCTCATTGCCTTGAGCCGAGTCCATGACACTGCGAGCAAGATGGAGACGATTATGGATTGCCTTGTCTTCTTCCGAATCATGCGAACAGCGCGAACAGCGCCAATCGGGTCCGCCTTGTTCATCCAGCTCATCTTCGATATCTTTGAACATTCTCATGAGCGTCCAGGCGATTTCAGTGTAGTTCAATCCGGAAAATGGCCGGCAACCGACGATGTCGTTGCAGATATCAATCTTTGCGGCCTCCAGATCCTCGAGAAATATTCTCAAATTGTTCCACTCAGTGCCGTCATCTTCTTGTTCTTCTGCAACAACCAATGCTTTTGGTGGAAAGAGAAAATGACACCTGTTGGCCGTTTTCATTGCTTCCTCCAAAGTGGTAGAAACACCCAACCAGTCGTCGCCCATTCCCTTTTTCATGGCAGTGCGCACTAGTTCTGTCTCCTCGAAGTGAACTTCGCCTGTTTCTAAGCTGAGTCGCCTTGCCTGATTAAGGCGGACTATTCCAATTGCAGACCGAGGATCAAGCACCTTGTCTGGTATGCGGCTGGGATCCCAATCGGCCTCCTGATACAGAACCAATTGAGACTTCCCACGGAATCTTGCGAGGCTATCCAAATCGCCGCCATCATACCCATCCGTTTTGTTCTTCGATTTGTTCTCCAGCGTCCTATTGAAAACGTCTTGTAAACCCTTCGCAAACTTATCCTTCGGGATTTTGCCATCGTCAAAGATGGATCTTTGAAGAAGGCTCGAAAAAAGCCAGCGAGTCGATTGACATAAGTACCCTCTTCCAAGTACCCACGCTCTTTCAGCATATTGTGCAGATGCACGAATGTGAATGGCTCATGAACTCGATTCCAGGCCGCCATTGAAGTGCTATAAGCAAGCTGAAGGCCTTCGACAAGACCAACACCACAGAGGTATGGTGAATAATCCCACAACCCGTTGGAGTTGACGGGCGAAAACCGAGAGGCAATTTCATGTCGATCCTTGGCCCCCTCAGCCATGCGAGAGACACCCAGAAGATGAATAAAGTCGTCGCCAAGCTCCCAAAGCGATCTGCAATTTCCAAAATTCGCGTATTCGGGTTTGTGTTCTGCAAAAACATCTTCACACAGAGTAGAAAACACAGGACAATATCCTGTATCTTGATTGGCGCCATCCCTCCCAATGAAGAAATTGACTTGCACCGTGGGTACAAAAGAGGCGGCTGGACTTTTGACTTGATGGCTACCATGCTCATCAAAAGACCAGCCTCGCCAGATTGCTGTTGCATCGACGATGCACTGGAGCTGGAAGACGTGATGTGGAAGAATCTTGCCTGTGATGTCTGTGCTTGGCTTCTGCATGGCCAAAGTGGTGACGAAGCAGGCAAAGTCTTCAAGTCCAAAGAGACCACGGTTATCGCTTTGTTGGCCATGAGTCGTACTCCAGTTGATGTTCTCAAGACTCGTAAACTTGTGGCTACCCTTGAGGCTCTGGATGACGGGCAGTGAAAAGACATTCACCAGGTCAAAAAGCCAGTTTATAGTGAATGATCGACGCCACAAGATCCTCTCCTCTGAGGTAGCAGACTCGACTGAAAAGTCGACGTCCCAGTTTTTGATTTTGGCTTGCATGGCTTTGGTTGGCCTTCCTGTCCGGTTCTTTTGGAAGTCCTTGATAAAATCGAGCAGATCTTGATACGTATGGAGGAGCAGTTGCTCTCGAATATCACCGTTGTGTCCCTTGCCAACATTATCACGACCATCGGCGACGGTGTCTGGCCCTGATGTCTGCTTCAATATGCTTCGATCGAAGGCTTGGATGATGTTATGGTAACAGTCGTTCCCAGGAAAGTCGACAAATATGGCCAGTTCTGTCTTTCTGACCTTAGCAATGGCTACCTTTGACACAGCCCCTGCTACTGCGCTGTTAAGGTCATGATATGCGACGCCTTCCCAGATGTCCTGGAGGTACGTTCGCATATCACACCACTCCGACCTGAAGGCACTGACGGCCATGCTGTATTCATCCATGAGATCTTCGTCAGCTTCGAGGATGCGAAAGCATTCGAGAGGTGCTTCCTTGTCAGAGTCTGATGCGTGGGCTCTCTTCGATCCTTTTCTCTTGGCCTTTCCCTTCTTGTTCTTCTTTCCTTTGTCGAATCTTTTCTTCTTGTTTTGGCTGACACTCTGGCTCTCATTGCCACTCTCAGATTCTGGTTCACTCGTCTGTTCATCTTCACCGAGATCCAGGGCGCTGAACATGTTGTAAAAAATGAAGTCCTCGACAACCTCAGCAACCTTCTTGAACTGAGTGGCTTGAGCCCCGGGGCCCTTGACTGGCTTTCTTGGCGAATTGCATGGGGTAGCCCCTGGCCGAGGGAACTTTAACTTGACCGGCCACGATAAGGCTAGCCATTAATAGCAAGTCTTTAACTCGGAAATGAGTCAATTTGTAAATCTCCTGAGTGAAAGCGTCACTAGAGTTTATGACGCTGTTGGTATTGTCCCTCATCCAGGAAAGAAGCAGATTAGTGTCGCGCTTGTATCCGAGGTATAACTGTCGTAAAGCCATCGTCACAGTAGTTCCACTATTATCTGGCAGAGAAGGAGCAGACATTGCTAACGACTAGTTTGATCAATAAGTCTCGTAAATTAATGTTCCAAGAGACTCACTTGTCTGTAGTCGGGTAGGTTTTCAGGCTTAGAAGATAGTCGACACGGATATATTTACAAGAAATTTCACAAGACCTCTGAGATAGAGTGAGGAAAGAGGCGAGTAATAAAACGTCAGAATCGACAAATTGATCACTTTACTTAGGGTTTATCAAGTCAAACAGGTCAAGCAAAAAGATGCAGGGAGTATCCATTCTGAGAACGGAGAAGGAGGGGATAAGTTTGAAATTGTGAGAAATTCATTTCGGGGAGATTTCTTTTGAAGTCTTGAAATAGGGAGAAAAGGGCGGGATTTTCACCTAGTTCTTAGCAATACACGTAATGAATCTGCCCAAAAACGGTCTGCAGACTTTTCTTCACGTAGGTGAGAGCCCATCGAGAGCAAACACTTTGAAGAACTCTCGAAGTATTTGGCCCAAAAACCATTGTTCTTGCTATAATATGATGGAAGGCGAGTGACACAGTGTATAAAGGCATCGAGAAAAGAACGAACTGCGTCTACCCGATGCGGAACTACTATTGATTCCCAAGAGCAGCCCTACGTAAAGTAATAACTTCCAGTTTCCTGATTCTATGAAAGAGCATGGCCGTGGACAAGTGGCGGCATGTTCCGACGGCAGTATTGGTGTCGACCGATACAAGCACTGTTCAGACTCACGTTGTCGTTACTATCACTGATGAACCTCAACTGGAATTAAGGGCGACCGACGTACCCAAGAACGCTGCTGGTATGGACGAGAATCCTTAATGCCCAGCGTGCGTTGGCGGTTCAACCCTTACTTGATGAAAATGACACTATAGGTGCGAGGGACGTAAGTAATTCATACTCCATGGAAATATTCCCTGACATTGGAATAAGAATCCATGTCCTTGAGCAAGTCAGAGTCTGACAAATAGTAGCGAAGCCTTTGCTGCGAGGCAGACGCGTTCGTAGACATAGCAAGTACAGGGTCGGTACGATAACGCCAGGAGGTGCATGCTTCTTGCAGTGCTGCTTCCAAACCAGGGGGTCAAGCAATGTCCCCAATTGAGCCGCCAGTTGTAACAATTACCAGAGCTACCTTCGAGTCCGTCTTTTGTTGAGCCAAAGCTGAATGAAAGCAAACGCAAAGGGCATCCATTGAAGACGCGCAAGGACCAGCCAATGCCTAGGAGGTTGAAATCATTTAATGATTAGTAGGCTGTTTTCATTTCGTCAGTGTCTTTGTCTCTTTGAGGCGGGCAGCGCGTTGTAATTTACTGGCACAGAAAGCCGAGACGGCAAAACTGCTGACCATGATGATGCTGCCAACAGAAATTTGAACGCGATGCCTATGTTTGTTACGTGCAACTATGGGTCCTACTGCGATGCAAACCAGGTAGATAATAACTAGGTAAATGCAGAAGACCAAGCCAATCTGAGAAGGCGTGTACCCTCGAAGCTGTTGCTAGGAGAAGTAAGACTGAAAGAACTACCGCTATGTTTAGCTAACTGATAAATAAGACCATCGCGCAGAATGCCGCAAACACCACCCCGCATCCTTCAACACCGCCCTCCGGGCATCTTGATTCCTCGCTATTTTGACTCCTTTGTTGGTAACAAATATCGCCGGCTTGGTGTTGCTTTCGGCACAGGCACCTTGACGGCTTGCGGCATTACTACCATTCGTATTCTCGTCGCACGTCGCAGTTCAGCGAGTGATGCTAGAACTTTCGAAAGAAGGCCCAGGAACATGATCTACGAGTAAGGGATCAAGGACGTCGGGGTCCAAGGAACTTATTTCCCGCCCACTGCCACGGAGATCCACATTAAGGGATCATAGTTCGCGCCGTATTTCCCCGCACTTTTCCCTATTAGGAACATGTTCCAACTTCCGAGCCCATCGAGGTGCATTCACCAACATTTCTCCAACCGTGATCCTTGGCAGACCTTAGTCGATTCTCGCATACCACGCAGCTTTCTGTCATTCCGTGGTTTCTCTCTAAGGCTAGCCAGGCAAGCTCGAGATTATGCTTTTCTCTACTCTGTAAAGAAAAGACTGGATTTCAAAGCAACAATAGGCTACTAAGCGACCAAGTCGTGAAGAGCACTATATAACTAGCAGTTCCAACTCAAGCTACTTCGTATTTCCCACTACAATCAGCTCTTTTAACAGTTGTCCGCTTCAACCCAACAATTTGATGATCTACGAATAGCATCGAATTAAAGATCACTATGGCTGTTATTGCTGTCGCAGGCGGCACGGGGGCGGTAGGCAAGACTATCGTCGAGGGCATCCTTGCTCACGGCGGCCACAGAGTTTTCGTTCTCTCAAGAACGGTGAGTGTTGACGGATCATCTAGTCCATATCATCACGGTATTTACTGACACTTGATTGTACAGAGCCGAGAACCAAAGGACGGGGTACAATTTATCGCTGTTGATTATCAGGACGTGGAAGGAATCAGCAAGATCTTGCAAGAGAACCAAATTGACACCGTCATTTCCGCTATGGGTGTTGTCACGCCGCAAACCAACCAGGCTCAAATTAACCTGGTCAAAGCATCAAACACGTCCAACTCGACGCGCCGCTTCATCGTCAGTGCCTATGACATGCTACACACCAGGGAGTATGGCTATGCTTCTCTGTCAACCTCATGATATGTAGATGCTAACAATGACTTAGCCAAATTTCGCATTATCCTCTCGCTCAATACGCTTTTGAGGCAATTGACGAGCTCGATAAGACAGATATCGAGTATACTCGAGTTGTGAACGGCTTCTTTTTGGATTATTTTGGCATGCCACACTACAAGACGCATCTCCACCCATGGGTCAACTTCGTCAACTTGGAGAAGAAGTGGGCTGTCATTCCTGGTGACGGCTCCGCCAGGGCCAATTTTATCACAACGCAGGATATGGCGAAGTACATTGCTCGCCTGGTTGGTCTTGACAAGTGGTCCAAAGTGAGCAGCATCGTGGCTCAGAACCACTCGATTTCTGAGATACTCGAATTGGCAGAGAAGACACGAGGTGAGATCAACTCTTTATGAGATCTACGTGATTCCCGAATTCGTACTGACAGAAACTTGCACGCAGGACCGGAATTCAGGGTCGCTTATGATGACTTGGAGAAGCTCAAGTCAGGAAAGATTTCCTTCATTGAGGACTTCCCTGATTTCGAGCTCAGTCGCGAAGAGTCGGAGGCCCTGTTTGCAAAGGTTCACTACTATGCTGGCATCGGGAAGTTTCTTGTTCCTACCGAAGACACTTTGAACTCTAAATTTCCGGACATCATTCCGATAACGGCTGCTCAAGTCTTTGAGGAGTCATGGAATAACAGTGGCGGGCAGTGAGTGGTGAAGCTTGGTGTCAGTAACTGGGGGAAAGGGCAAGCTGTCTAGTTTAGTGAGCAGTTCTCCCCTGAGATTCATTGATATATACGTTTTGCCCACCCTTCAGTAAGGTACTCATAACTTGATCAACTCTTCTCCACCAGTTCTGGCGTATTACCCAGGTGCTTCTCACACAACCTCCTGTATTCTCTTGCAGACCTCCATCGCATACTGATCTCATCCAAGAATGTCGTTAAACTCAGTATGTCAGATTGGCTACTAGCTCCATCGTCTGAGAGTCGGTGGAGGTTGGAGGATGCATTATACACCCCGTCAAGTATGAACGGCGATATGAGACCTAAATCTCCGATGGGATCAATCCCGTCAAATAATTGGTTGTAGAGTGCTTTGGAAATGTTTCGTATGTCCAGACTCGCCTGCCAGACAACTCTTGCTGAGCATCTCTGTATCTTCTCCATTTCATGACTCTCTGATTTGTCACCATGATGGGGCTTCAGTAGATATTTGCCGTCTGGGGCAACCTTTGCCCCCAAGGTGAGCTTTTTGACGCAAAGGAACAGAGCCGAGCGGGCGGCGAAGCGAGGTCCCATCAGTCGAAGAGTGAGGTCGGTGCCGGTCAAAGATTTTGACTCGTGGTCGACAGAATCGATCCATTCTAGAATTTTCCTTGAATGACTGACGATATCGTCAATATGAACCTGATCGAGTGTGCCCTCAATGCGAGATAGTACAAGTGCGCTGTCAATCAAGAGGGCGGCTTCGCAGAGTCGTGAGAATGCGGAGTGTTCTGCAGAGACTACCGGCTGCCAGTCGTACTCATGATCCCCAAGTACATTATAGTCGAGGGATTCCTGTTGCAAATTAGCTCATGAGCAAACGAGTTACAGCACTGTTCGTGGCCAAGTGCCCGTAAACAAGTACTAACCCAACTGTCATCATGCATCGGGAGTTTAGTGTCTTCCTGAGGTCTTGATATTGCACATGGACGCTTGCTCCCGACGGACATAAGTCTGTCGAGTATAAAGACGGCCCACCAAGATCTCCTTCTTTCTTCCTCATCCGTTTCGAACCATTGTGTCTGTCCAGTTAATGCCAGTTTCACCATGAATAAACGCTGCAAGACCGTCAAAGGATCCGAAAGACTTACAGGCTTTCTTATAGCAACCGTGTCTACTGATCCATGGAAAGCCGTTTCTCTTGTTGCCCAGGATACGCCCAAAAGCTCAATGTACCGAGTGCATAATCCAATACTCATCCATGCGGCAGGGTAGACCGCGTGGCAATATTCGTAAAGTGTTACAAGGATCATTGCTTGAAGAACCGGCAGGGACACAACCCCTCTAGCCACGAGCGTGTCCAAAAGTCCTTTGGTCTGGTTATATAAGTAGCTGCAAGTGTTGTCGTCGGGGTCGGATGTCATGAGTCTCATTGCCAGAGCAAGCGCGACTATATCCGGCTCACAATTTTCAGAGAATGGAGCTTCCAATCGCTTCTTGGCGGATATGAACCGAAACCAGATGTGAATCGTGTTAAAATACTCGTCGCAGGAGTTTTTGATCTTGTCGCTTTCATTGACGAGCGATAGGATAGCCTTTTCGTTGTCCATGAGATTAGATGTTCAACCATGTGAGAACTAAGCTGTGAGCCTTACCTCAGGTATTGAGAAACTTGGTCGGTACAGTTCTTCAAGCAACGCCTCAGCATGGAATCGATCGCCGTCGAGAAAAGCTGAAGCTGGAAAGGCACCCTTGATATGTACACGTAGGGACTGTGTCTCCCTACGCAGGGCGCTTAGCGAAGGTCGACTATCCTGATCATCAATGATATGCATTTCATCCGATGGCGTCAGCATAAGCACTTCGTCCTGTTCATTGGGAATATGGCGGCGGTGGCAGAATTGTTTCTCAATCGCATCCACTCGAGCTTGTAGAGCGGCGAAGTCCACTGCACTAGGCGGGCGATCAGACTCATGTTGTGAGCTATGGAGTCGACGAAGCTGATGGGGGCGATCATCGCTAGAAACCTCATTGTCGCGCCGCCTTTTGTCGCCCGTTCTGGCAATTGTCTTGCTCTCAAGCGGCATAGCGAAATGACTACAAGATGTAGTGCAATCGACGTCGCGCTATGGGATGGTGATGTAGTTGCTCTGGAGAAAGGTAGGAACTACAGAGGGTGAATAACCGGCACCCCTTGGCTGTGGCGTCAAAGGCAATTGCGCACCAGCCACGACCGACCTAGGGGTCTCGAACAATGTGGCTGGACAATATCGGAATACACTCAATGTGTACTCGCAGTGAGTTCTTTTCCTCTCTCCTTCCCTCCGTATTGGAAATTCCCAAAAATCCGACAAACTCTTCCGAAATTACTTGGATACGGATGAATCATAAATGTGAGGAGGCCTTCAGGTAGGGGAAATGATTGCAAATGCCTGATTGGGATAAAAGGTGAAGCACTTCATTACGGCACTCCATCATGTGGATCAAAAAAGGTGAACACGTTTTGGCAGCAAAGGTGAAGTTCATCACAAACACAAAGAAAATCACGGCACTGGCTAGGCCTTTCGCTCACCTGCATCCCCTCCTGAAAAGTCCCATGAAAGCTAACCCCCTACTTGTCTGGGTCAACTTCTTTTCTTCCTCTCGCACAAACAAAACATCAATCTTACCAAGAGTCCATCACTACACACGAGCAAGGGTTTGCGCATTATACATGCAACTTTCGCATTACAATCCACCTTGGACGGCATTGTCACAGTTACCAACCAGGCCAACGTGAAGTAGGCAAGGCGCAAAACACAAGGAGACCTTGGTTCTTGTATGCTGATTATGTCACCCAGTTACTCCTAGACTCCCTCCATAATGTGTCAAAACGTGTACTACACGTTCGATTGCGGCCATCGTATCGGACACGTTGCCGTTCTTCGCTGCGACACATGTGTCATATCTGGTTTCGACTGCTAGTATCGCGAGACCTGTGAGGATGAGAAGCTACCTGGTGGAGCGGGCTTATGTCGCGACTGTAGACTAGCTCCTCCCGTCGAGAGCGCGCGTGCGCGAAGCGAAGGCAATACGCCTGAAGGATTCTGGAAGAAAACAGGGCAGATGCTCGCTGCTGCGGTCGGAGCGATCAAGCCCTCGACGAAGTAAGAGTTGATGAGAGTTGCGACATGAAAATGGATTGCTTGGCTCTCTTGAGGAAGCTGTAAATAGTGGCCGCAAACTTCTTTGTTAGTTTCACAGCGGAATATTATCATAGCAGATCGTGGCGAGAACGAAGGGGGGGTCATTGCAGCGCTCACGACTTATCATTGTAGTACCCGTATAACAACATCAAAAGCTTTCGCGCGATGAAATGATAAATATCCAAGACTGCAAAATGCATCGTACTACAGATTGAAACGCAAGATAGATCTGCGACTTGAACAAATTCCAATGTACCATATCTCATCAAGTTTTGCGCGCAACCGACACTGAACTATCTAGTAACCCGCTCGCTGTCGCGACGGGATACAGTGACGCCATAACTCGTAGCGCCGATGCGTCACTTCTGAAATCTACAACCTCGATCTGATGGGCTGTTCATTGAGCTCAGCCTCTGCTTTCTTTCTGGAGTCTTCCCAAAAGTTGGCTTTCGCGGAACCCATGGCCGCCCAAATGTCTAACAATTTGTCGTCGAAAGGTGGCAAGACGCGACCTGTGGTTCCCGGCGCGGGGTCTCCTGCCACCGATCTGAAGTACTCGAATACCTCTTTGTAGAACGGCGCGATGGTGTAGTAGTCCTTGCCTCCACCAAACTCTGTGACACGGTCCTTTTCCCACTGCTTCTGTTCCTTCTTTGATGGTAAGGGGTTGCCCCTGCCTGCCAGAAGACGAGATACCGCGACTGCTTGCCATTCGAAAAGGCGGAAGGTGAAGCCACCTCCACACTGCACGCGCCTGTTAGCATCATCATCTCATACGAAACAGGGGCCAGTAATAACTTACCATGCCTAAGAAGGCGAGGGTCGGATCTTCGATATCCCAAGTGTGGAAGTAGACCCCGGACAACCTACGGTCAACTTGACGTATGCGTTCTTGCACCTCCGGCAAAAAGGGGAAGCTGAAAGTAAAACCAGTCCCGAAGACCACGTAATCTACGCCTTCAACTACGCTTCCATCCTCGAAGGTGATTGCGCCAGTATCTGGGTCGAATTTGATGATCTGCTTCTGGACAGAGATATGAGGATGTGTGAAAGGGGCCCAGCCAAAGTGAGGCAAAGGTTCTCCTCGAAGTGAAGCATAGACCGGGTGTTGAGCAACTGGCAGGACTTCGTGGAGGATCTCGTGCGACGATACCGAGCCTCCCACGACAATAACTTTCTATGCGTACGATGAGCGTCGAACCTCGATTGGGTGGTCGTAGCATTGACTTACCTTTCCCTTATACTTATCGGAATCTCTGAAGTGCTTGCTGTGCACAATACGGCCCGGAAACCTTTCGTCATATTCCGTGATTCCCTCGATACCCGGAAGCCAGGGTACGTTGTAGTGCCCAGTTGCTATAATGAGGGCATCGAATCTCTCCTGCCACCAGTTGTCTTTCCGAGGGTGCTCTTTCCTCAGTGTAAGAACCCATTCGTCACCCTCTTTGGCTGCGAGTTCCACGGTGGTACTCAGTTCTAGAAGTTCTTGGTGTCCATTACGGACAAAGATGTTCTCAACCCACTCCCGGATTTGTTCCCGGCCGCGAAAGGGGGCGTCATCACCATACTTCTCTCGGATCCGTTCAGTCAGAGTTTCCGGAAAGGGTTCAGTGGTAAAGCTCATAATCTCTGGGGTTATGTTGGTGTGTAGATGCTCGTGCTGAGCGGTATCCGAGAACCGGATCTGGTGACTGTTGACGGCCTCTGACTTGGGTGTCTGGGCTGGGAGTTGAGATGGGATTGGAACGGGAGCATCGGCCTTTCCATCTAAGAGTGTTTTGAGAGATGGGATATTGGCAGGCAAATGTGGGGTGTAGATCCTGTGACAAGAGTTAGAAGTCTTGCAGAGTTGAAGAGATAGGTGTTCGGCTTACCAGGTTCCTCCTGGGATGGGTCGTCGATCAAAGACTCGGACTGTGTCGAAAGCTTGTTCCTTGACCAAGGCATCTGTAGCAATTGCGCCTGAGGGCCCTGCGCCAATTACGGCTACTCTCTTAATCTTACCAACCATGTTGATTCGTTTCGCGGTATATCTCAATGCGAAGTCTCAGAAATAATGACAAAGTCGTCCTGAGTGGCTTCTTGATTGTTCAAATCACAACTTCCGGCAACTCCTGCGCTTCCGAGGCTCATATAAGGCATTGGCATCCTACAAAAGTTGACTCTTCACTTTAGTTTCGATGATTTGGCGCCAATTTATTGAGTTTCCGCGCGTTAAACAATGGCGCCACGGGATGGGTGGCATTGCGTCTTGTTGGAAGTCGAGCACGCAACCCGACTTGATGTGGGTCAAAGGATGCATCTTGACCACACCAAGAGCGAAACGATATCAGTCTTTAGCAAGCGCGTATCGGAAGGAAGCCGACTGCAGGTCCGACGCTCCATTTCGCTTGTTCATCGGTAAGCCTCCGGTTCGCGGCAGAGTTTCGCGGCTTTTAACTACACAGCATCAGTTCACACCGATATCGCCATCGTCCAATCGAATATCGGCACTCATCAGATAACTACAGGCTTCATACGACTATAGGCTCAGTTGACTTTACAATGTCTATTGAAGTACAATGCGATACCATGGTCTCACCATAATGACTCAGTGCTAAGAAACGAAGGAGGAAATTTATTTTGATTGCTTTGCTCATACTACTCGGTACCGGCTTCTGCAACCTCTGTCTTGATGAGAAGTAAGCCCTTGCTGGGCATACCGTCCTTATCAAGTAGCCTGACGAAGCGGTATCCAAGTCTCAACCTATCCAAGCGGACGCACGCCCACGCTGTCATAACATCTGGCCCGACGACATCGTTCATGACGACGAATGAGAGGAATGCCAGCTGCGGAACAACGCCCTCGACGTTCAGGAACTCGATGACCTCGCCGCCAAAATCCGGGCTGGTGCCAGTACTCTTGCTCGTTTGGCCACTGTAGCCAATCTGTGTGACTTGCTTCCCGTCCACATCTTCACGCACCATGGCGGACAGCGCATCTGGCTCGGTATGCAACCCAACCTTGACGTAAGGTATGAACTTTGTCGGATCATCATATGGGTTGAGCAAAGGAAGATTCTGAGCTGCCAATACTGTAACAGCGATTCTATCCAATTTCTTGCTCTCGATGTTGGATCCCACATCTTCTTCGTCTGACTCCCCGGTAGGGTCGCGCCGATAGCCATTAGGCTTGAGGACGTACCCATCCGAACCCGCAAACATGCCCTCATTGAGAATCATGCCCACATCCCAGGACTGCCAGTTCAGCGCAACAACCTGCACGCCCGCTCGCCAAAAGATCACAGGATCAAAGTTGGACGAGTCAACCCGCATGCCGTGTGGGTAGGTTCTCATGAGGAAGTCCCTGTTATGAGAGAACAAGGCCTTTGGCATCCTTCTCTGAATAGCAAATGCCGTTTTTTCCGAAAGGGAAAAGATGTGGTTCGGCATCGATGCTTCGGCTTGCTCAAGAGACTTGAAGGTAATACCGCGCGTGTAGATGCCCAAACGGCTGAGGCGAGAGACGACCTTGGGCGGCTTGACCTTCACGGCCTTCTTCTCGCCTCCTTCTGTCGTTGTGACATCAAGGATGCTGCTGCTGTCGTCGTCCAAGCCTACATTGATGCTTTCGGCACCGTCCCTATCCTTCGGAACGTATTTGACCTTGACAAGAATCTTTCTGCGCAGCTGTTCGGGAGACGCTAAGGAAGCCGGCTCTAGCTCGGGCTCGGGGAGGAGGAACTCTCCCCAAGTCTCCTCCATGATATCGACCATGGCGGCCTGCTGTAGTGGAGTGCAGTGCACCTCCAGGCTGACAATGAGTGGCAGATCCGACGTGACAAAGGCGTACTCCTTGACGACTTGGCAAACCTCGCGGAAAAGGATCTCCTTGGTGAGAGTGAAGCCATGGAGAACCCGTGGCTCCGCCCCAATAATGTCCGAAAGCCTGTCATCGGCGGTCCTGCCTTCTGGGTCCACAGGGTCAAACTTGTTCATGATCCAACGGCCAACCTTGATGCCTAATTTGTCCCTCCGACTAAGCTTGGTTGGTGCGTTGTTTGTGCCGTTTTCGTTTTCTCCATCGGGGTTGAACCCGGGCTTGTATCGCTCCTCGCCATCCCAGACATCAATTTCGATACAGCGACATCCACGGAGGAGGACATCCCTGTAAGCGTCGGCGCTGGAGTCGCTTGATAGCTGGTTTCCGGTGAGGTAGGTGTTGTGACTTGAGCTGATGAAGTAGCTGCTCAGCGGCCACGACAAGTCCTGAGGAGCCGCCATTTCGAGAACGTTGCCGCATGGCGAGGTGATGTATCTGATCAGTTCGAAGAGATCCAGCTCGTCTTTGTCGATGAGGTAGCTTGCTAGACCATTGGGATCCTCGGCTTGCACGTGCTGCATAAAAATGCTAATCTGATCTTGTGTCCACGTGTTTTTTGTGGTGGCATATTTGTTGAAGAGCTGAGAGAGGTGACCCAAAAGAGATTCGTCTAGCTTCTCTTGAATGCCTTTGCGTTCGCCGCTTGGATGGCCACCACCGGCGCGGTGTTGCTGGAGAGGAAATTCAGTCGACATTATGTGGTCACAACCGCAGGAAGAAGTGTACAAAGAGTATGTTGATTTCGATTCGGTAGTGATTAGAAGGTAACGACTATGAGTTTGTTTTAAAGCGTTGGACTAGCTATCACAGAGAATGTATTCCTTCATAATTCTGGCTGCCTCTTTCGTCGCGTTATGTAATTGGTCTGGAGATATTGCCCAAAATGGCATATATAGGAGGAGCTCCTTCCCGGTGGGAGGTTTCCCAGGCGGGGCGGAGGTGGAAATAAGGTCTCTACGGTTAAAGTATTAGTGAACTTACGCACCGTCGGCCTGGCCGAAGGCTGTTCTTAGCTTTGTGGAACCTCTGTGTTTGGGTATGGAAGAGGCCAAGGCTTGCGAAGTGGACACGGCTATCACGGCAACGCACCGACTAGGCTCAGCCTCAAGTAGGTAGGAGAGAGAATATGAGCGAAAGGCTGGAGTGATGACTTCTTTGAGGAACCGGCGACCGTTACGGGTTCCGGGTATCACGGACCCCGAGTACGGCATCGAGCCCCACTTTGTCGATAGAAGATATCTGTAAAGACTGTGGTCTCAAAACGTAGAGATAATTTATTGCGGGGAGTAAGGTATGATGAACTTTTCCAGATTTGGGAGGAACTGGTGCAATGCCCGTTCATACTCATTGCTATTGTAAACCCTGCCCATAGCAGGCAGAACAATGACCTCGGCACTTGTGTGTATCAATTTGTCAATCCTTTAGGACCACCGCAACCTTCTCCCCATCATCCACCTCGACAGTCTCAATCTCAAAATGATAATTTTTGAACTCTCGAGTTGGCAGTCGCTTCTGGAACATGTTCTCCAGCTCCAAGTAACTGCGACCCTTCATCTCTGGGAAGCAGAAGTAGAGATAGATAGAACATAGCAGCGACGGTCCGAAGAAGACGAATGCAACCTTGCCCCCGAGGTTGGCGTTGCTGGGGTTGATTAAAAATGGCATGAGTTGCGTGACAAGACACGCAGCCGCTGTGTTGCTCATCACGTTGATAGAGTAGGTCTTTTGACGAAGACGGGGAGATGCAGTTTCGCCACCGACGGCATACCCAACAGCACCGATTGAAAGTTGGAACTAAACACCAACCATCAGCATCAAAAGAAAAAGAATGGCGGTTGACTCTCGTTTCGACTTGACTTACTATGAATCCCCAAAGAGCCATGAGTGCAACCATGGCAGTGAGAGCGCTCTGGTTACTCTTGGGAACACCTAAGCCACCGATCACTAGCAGCAGAGCCGTCATAGCAATAGTTCCCCAGACTATCAGTGGTCTGCGACCAACTCGTTCAACTAAGAACCACGAGCAGATATTGCCAAGCAGCTGAATACTGTAACAAACCTGAGCAATACCGATAGGATTTCCCACCCCAGCAATAGTAAAGAAGCTATGAGATCATGCTGTTAGTAAATAAATAACTCCCGGATGGTCTTGACTTACTATGATAGGTATCCCACAACCAGCTGAGCACCAGCAAATTGCTGTGTCAAATACACCATGCAAACGATTGTAGTTCTGCGCAAATTGGTACCTCGAAAACAATCCAAGTATGAGGCGCCACCTTGGCTCAACGCCCTCTCCTTTTCGAGCGTCGCTTCCATCATTGCCAAACTCTCTTCCACGTTGTGTCTTGGGCCGTTGAATTTGCGTAGCGATTTTCCAGCTTCCTCGCGTCTGCCCTTCATTAGAAGCCAAGACGGCGACTCTGGCAGTAAGAGTCCTCCAAGAACCAGCATTAAGAACGGAGGCACCAGCTGGGCGAGCACAGGCAACCTCCAGCCCCAGTCGCTCTTGATGAAAGACCCGCCGTAGCCGACCAGAGCGCAAGACCATTGTCCAATGACGATCATGGTGTTGATGAGAATAAGGCACACTCCCCGCAGAGAGTCTGGCGCAATCTCAGCGACATAGACGGGTCCCAGAGCGTGGCCCAGTCCGTAGCCGACGGTGCTGATGAGTTTGCCGCCAAAGAGCATCAAGATCGAGTTCGAGAAGCCTTGTACGATGATCCCAGCAATGCAAAGAACACAGCCACATATGACTACCATGCGGCGCCCGAT
Organism: Colletotrichum scovillei; assembly: GCF_011075155.1. Lineage (NCBI taxonomy): Eukaryota > Fungi > Ascomycota > Sordariomycetes > Glomerellales > Glomerellaceae > Colletotrichum > Colletotrichum scovillei. The sequence goes on from NW_023336261.1 coordinate 565,260, forward strand.
AATGTCCGAGATAAACCCGGTGCAATATGCGGCTAGCACAATACCGACAGTAGTTGAGGCATTGAGGATTTGCTGATCTTTGGTCGGAACCTCCTTGATGCCGGAGGTCGTAGTCGTCCCGAAGCGGTCGAGGAAGGCAGGGATTGCGAGTATATTGCCAACAAGTGCGAGCTCGTACCCGAAGTTGATGGGTAGAATGAAAATGAGGAGGCCTACCAACGGGACGCGGTCAGACTCGGTTTCCGCTGACCAAGTTGGTCAGTCGTAGGCAATACTTACACCAGGCCAAGACCCTCTTGTTCTTGGACAGCTCAGCAAAGCCTGCGGTATTCTCTGGAACTCCTGCCATTGTGCTCATGTTCAATTCGTCTCCGAGTCGCAGAAGGCGGTAACAGGTTCCTCGAGAAAAAGTCTGAGATATAAGAAGAGTCTTGAGACCTGCGCGAATAAGCAATGTCTTCCTTGAGTTGCCCTGGGGTTAACGAGAAAGACACTGAAGCCATCAGGAAAAGCCTCGATTACTTATAGCTCCAGTATTTAGTCAAAACCACCCTTCGATCCGGGTTTACTCCCGTGTCCAGATGACAGACATCAAAACCACATGTTTCACCGTGGGCTACGCCCACCTAAGAGTCTCTTACCCCACAATACAATGCTACCCCCGCAGACCCATCGCGTAGAATGGCTGTGAATGGTCAAGCTAATTCGCCGCGGCGGATTATTTAGTGTTGGTCTCTGCCCACATCTTGGCCACGGAACGCATTGGTCTAGCAACTCTTCCCTTTCCCACACTTTACTCGGCACATCGGAGAATTGCCAAAGACGACTCTGCGAAGCGCTTGAATTTCTGTACCCGACAGCTTACCTAGTTCAATGACGAAACGATCTTGCGATGGATGTAGGCGGCGGAAGGTCAAGGTATGGCAAACCAGACTCAAGTGCAACTTGCTGACAACCGCAGGCTAAATGCGACACCTTACAGTGCGATGCGCAGAGCCCGCAATGCTCAAACTGTCTAATGTCATCCATGACTTGCGAATACACCGTCCCAGCGAAGAAACGGGGGCCACCATTTCGAGCTCAAAGATCAGATCAGATCACAGCTCAGACGAAATACAACCGGCCGAGTGGCAAAGAGTCTATTCCAGGAAATCCTCAAGTTACAGACTCCTTTGTTGCCGGTCTGCCAAACGACAATCAACCTCTCAGTTGCCCTACCCGACAGAGGAATTCCGTCCATGCTCCATTCGACGCAGCCATTGGCGATCTTTTCTCAACTCTGGGGAAAGCCCTGCCATATGTCCCACTAGAAGATGTCCTATCTTCCTGCATTGATCTTTACATGCAATGGGAGTTCCCGACCAGCCCCATCATCTGCGAACCAATGGTTCGGCAAATGATGCATGCTGTGGTTCCAATTCTCCGGAGGGAAGTTTCGCTACCCAGCGACCCGGTAACAAACCACTCCAACTCAGACATTCCAACCATCCGGGCCTTTGCGCTCCTCACGGCCCTCTGCGCAGTGGTCTCCTCTACTTTGCCAGCCGAGATATTTCCTGGTGGCACGGCACTCGCGATGCCGTTCCTCAAAACGTCGCGAGAGGCTCTTCGACTTTATCAAGACTACGATATTGAGCACCCGGAGTCGAGCTCAATCGTCATCCGTTACTTCCACTCCAACGCCTTACATGCCCTCGGAAAGACCAGTGTGTCGTGGCATGCGATGGGAGAGGCACTACGACTCGTGCAGGAGATGCGATTGTATGACGAGAAATCTTTTCGCAACCTCGAGTGGCCCGAGGCTCAGTTGAGAAGAAACACCTTTTGGCATCTCTACATTGGGGACAAGTCCGCCTCAATTCTGAATAAAGTCCCCATCTCGCTTCATCAGATCTGTTTGGACACTCCCATCACTACTATATTCGAGGAAACTGAGGATTACAGACTCATCCAGACTGGCCCGGAACCCGACATTGCAGATTTTGAGCGCTGTTTGCGTCTGGGTTTCAACTTGTGCTTCCAACTTTGGTATACGGCTTCTGAAATGCTTGTCGACTTGAACTTCCTATCACGACTACATGGTAAAACTGGATCGCTGCGCTCGGTCACCTCAAACGATGCATCAGACTTGAAGAAATCTACCATGCAATTATACTTCGACTTCACCAGTATCCTCCGCAACTGTCCGCCCTGGGTTTGTGATCCCAAAATTGCAGTCTCGGGAACACCCAGCGAGGCCACGGCCCAGTTTCGAACCAGGGCAATATCGATTCAGAAAGCCAACCTATTTGTCACCTTTCACACGCTGCGACTAGTTCTTATCAATCGCTTTTTCGAACGCGGCTTCATCGAGATTCTAGGGCTGACAGACGATCCAGTGATGCTTGCTATGCGCAAAGTCGAGATAGCGAGCGATCTCTTGGAGGCAGTGTCAGACATTCCCTTTGAGGCCTTACAAGCTAACGGAGAACCTTGTGTAAATACAGCTCTCCTAAGACTCAAGTTAGGGAGGACTAAATGGCTGACTCTTGAACAGGTTGAAAAGCTCCGACAAGTCGGCGTGGCTCTGCTCGAAATCATGCACAATATCAACAACGAGGCCATATCCACTCGTGCTAGATCCCTCTTTGGCACGCTGTTGGACATTCTAGCCCGGCTAAATTCAAGGATATCAGACGAGTTGAGCAATGATCGCGAGTCATGATTTGGGAAGGGCGTTCGTCGGCACTTCGCATCGGGGTAATGGTGTGGTTTGCAATTCTCCGCGGCGAATTGGCCCACTTCTCCATCTCGGGCCCAGATGCCCCAGACGCCTGGCTGATCAGATGTTTCCACATCGAAAAGGCATTTGGCTATAAACTCGAAGTTTCTGGGACCATTAACATGTGCTTGCTTCATTTCCGTCCAGACTTCAGCTGTCAGTAATCCGCTTCGTTCTGTGCTCAATTGCAAAGATGGCGACGAAGCGCACTTACTGCAACCCAATCGTGCCTGGATTCGCACCAGATCCCTCGGTCGTCTTCGTTGATGGTGTCTTCTTTCTGGTAACTTCATCTTTCCACGTCTTTCCTGGTCTGCCCATCTACGCCTCAACAGACCTTCAAGACTGGAGGCATATTGGTAGGCGAACCAGCCAGAGTTCAGCTTAGCGAGCACACTTACTGACACACGGCAAGGCAATGCCATCAATCGCAAGGAACAAATCTCACTCAATCGTGCGAGCACAGCAGTGATGCCTCTCGATACGGGGAATATCATGGTCGCCAGCGCCGGTCTCTTTGCACCAACCATACGCTACCACGAAGGCACTTTCTATATCGTTTGCACAAACGCAACGCACGATGAAGATACCTTCGCCCTGGATAACTTCTACATCACCACTACCGATATCTGGTCAGACAATTGGACCGATCCAATTCACTTCTCTTTCAATGGTATCGACCCGAGTCTGTATTTTGACGACGACGGCCGTGTCTATGTACAGGGATGCTGGATGATAGACCGACTCAAACAGCCCAGCTGCACGATCAAGCAGTTCGAGATAAATATTGCAACAGGCAAGGCTCTGACTGAAGCCCGAGAGATCTGGGGCGGCTTCGCGCGCTATGACACCGAGGGCCCTCATATCTACAAGCGAGGAGGCTATTATTATCTCCTTGTCGCTGAGGGTGGCACCTTTGAGCATCACCTGTTGAGTATCGGGCGCTCAAAGGATATTTGGGGCCCCTACGAATCCTGTGATGCAAACCCTATCATGACCGCCGATGGGAAACCAGACGAGTGCATCCAGAACATCGGCCATGGTGAGCTCTTCCAGGATCAGAGTGGCGCTTGGTGGGCAGCGGTTCTTGGTGTACGAAATGAAAACAATCGTCCACCGCTTGGCCGGGAGACTTTTCTGACCGCAGTCGATTGGCCGGAAGACGGATGGCCAACAATTCAGCAACCGACGATGGAGTTTGAGCGTGTCCTTTCTGGCCCTGTTGGTGGTCACGCATCATTGATTAACAAGGCTCCGGCAAACGTTGATCTTGTTTACATCCGTGACCCCGAATGCGAGATGTATCACATTAGCGGCGAGAACGATTTGGTACTCGGGTGCAGTGCTAGCAACCTGTCGACTCCTACCGGTACTAGCACCTTTGTTGGCAAGCGACAGAGATCCATTGATGCATCTGCATCAGTAAATCTGAATATCTCCAATGCGTTCAAAGGGAAGCCCGTGGAGGCCGGGCTAGCCATCTACAAGGATGCACCGCGCCACGTTTCTCTTTCGTTTGACTTTCAGTCTTCGGAAGTGGTGTTCAACGTGACGACAACATCCAAAAATAAAACTCAATCAACTTCTATCCCAGTCAACACATCCACAACAGTCCTAGGAATGCGTCTGGAAGCAACTGCGCAGGAGTACACATTTTTGTATCGCGAGAACGACTCGGAAGACTGGAATGCAGTGGGAAGGGTGCAAATTGCCGACCTGGTTGAGAGAGAGATGACAGGGCCGGTCTTTGGTGTCTTTGCGCACGCTATGGAAGATGGAACTGTCGGTGCCGAGGTTCATTTCAGCAGATTCACGATAGAATAGCAGGGCAAGTCCGATTCTTGAACCTCAGAACTCGAATGGCAGTAAGCCTAAGTTTGTCAGAGCTGAGTAATTCAAATAGAAAGTCGCCGTTGATGCGCCGCCTGAGGAGTAATCGGTCCCTTGATTCCTCCGCATAAGCTGTGGCTGATCTCCCGTGACGTAGTTCTCCAACACCCATCAATAGCCGAGGCATGCGAACGACTGCTTTGATGATCAAGGAACGTTGAAAAAGCCTCCTTAGTCCCTCGACCTTTGCAATGCTGTTTGTACAACAGAGCCTTTTGAACTCTTAACTAGTAGCTGCTCCTTTCCATAGAAACTGACTCACGCCGGTCGACGAATTGCTTGGACGTAATGGACCCAGCACAATTGCCTCCGTGGGATCTCCCCTCCGGCGTCACCTCTCGCTATGTCGACACTTCGCCCATAGGGCTGAAGTTCCATATTCTCGAGTCTTTCCCAAAAGACAATCCCTCTAAAGGCCCACCGCCTCTGATCCTACTTCTCCACGGCTTTCCAAACCTGTCGTTCGACTGGTCTGCGGTAATGCCGAAACTCGCTGCGGCGGGGTACTACGCAGTCGCTCCCGATATGAGAGGCTTCGGCCGAACGCACAACGCCAATCTGAGTCCGATCAGCGAAGATACAATCCGTCCGCTGACCGCCCTGCGGGATGTGGTAACTCTAGTCCACGCACTCGGTTACGAGAGCATTCACACTCTCGTCGGGCACGATCTAGGGGCATTCGTTGCTTCGATGTGCGCCATCACGCGGCCAGATATGATCAAGTCCTTGGTATTGATGGCGCATCCGTTCAAGGGATCTCCTCAGCTGCCCTTGGGAACTGGAGCTGCACCGCAACTAGCTTCTTTGTTTGAATCCAAGCGGGAGGATGGCGGGAAGACGATCAAGGATGACAATGACATTCAATCCTCTCTCTTGAAGCTTGACCCGCCAAGAAAGCACTACAAGTACTACAACGCCTCATCAGAAGCAGTCGACGAATGGACTCATCCCACAGGCCAGTCGATGCACAAGTTCCTCCGGGGATACTTCCATCTGAAGTCTGCAGATTACAGTTTGAATAATCCTCAGCCCCTCGAATCATGGACAGCACAAGGGATCTCAGTCATGCCGCATTACTACGTAATGAGAGCGGACCTATCGATGCGCGGAAACATTGAGCTGGACATGGCGCAAGAGCCGGCCGAAGTGCGAGCCAAACTCAGTGAAACACCATGGCTTACCGACGCAGAACTTCAGGTCTATGTTGATGAATATTCCCGAAACACGTTCCGACTTTCTTTGTTGTGGTACAAAGTCCTCATCGACCCGGCCTTGTCTGCAGACCTCCTCTGTTTTGCGGGAACAAAGTTGGCGATCCCGACAAAGTACGTCTCTGGGACACATGATTGGGGAACGTACCAGGTTCCTGGCGCTCTTGAAGCCATGGAGAACGGCGAGAGCGTTCGGTCTGACTGCTGGATGGGGTCGGTCATAATTCCCGGGGCGGGTCACTGGGTCAACATCGAAAAGTCCGAGGAGACGGCACAAGAAATCATCACACTGGCCCAGTCCCTTTAGGAGAAGGGCGTGAACCCTGTTGGTGGATCTGTTTCCCAGTTTCTAAGTTGAGATTGTCATGGGTTTGTTTGCAACGAAACAATTGCTTTGTATGATTTGGGTGAGGTTTGGACGAGCTTAATTGTCTCCTATATATGGACCCTGTGAGATCGAGGCAAGGTCTGATTTACAAAGTAGTGCCGGACTTACTAGCAGTCTTCCAATTATTGATGATTTGTTGCTACAATGTTATATCTATAACAGCGTTCTTGCTCTCAACTTGCTCTCTTCGCCCTGAACGTCGTTTCGAAGCATCTCTGATTTTACAGCTTTCATGGCGAAGCGGAATATGCTCAGTGTGCCTTTCTCAAATAGCTTCTAATTATACGGTTATATGCCTTACTACTCGGATAGTGTCTATTACACACTAGACTGTACCGCAGTCAACCCCCTTCCTTTATCGTCGAAGTATGGACTCAACTTCTCGATGTAAGTCCCAAACCAGACTTCCCTCAAAACGAGGACACCCACATTTCCATTTCCAAGAAGTCCAGTTCCCAAGATCCAGAGACGATGTTCTCATTGATACATTCCCATTCGTTAGTGAAAGAAGCTTACGGTCGACGTGAACACGGGGGAAAGGTCGAAGAGGTAGGCATCTGGCTGGCTCATCCTCTTTGAACATTCAATATGAGCATCGGAGAAACATCATAGAGGTATCTTGGGTCAAATTGCTCAAGCAAGTCGAACTCATCTGAACTTACTCCAGGCACCTTGAGGGTGAAGCTTCATGTTCAATTCACCACCGGGACCTATCTCCGGCACTCACTCATTCACTCATTTGTACAGTCACTCATAAGGCAACACATTCACCGTAGCCATCGGAGATGGGTGCCCCACTCGAAGTGGCCGCCCTTTTTTCTTCCGAGGCCGCAAGATCAACTCCATGGCTTCCCATCTCAGCCTGTCTATCTCCGTTACTATCAGATTCACCTTCTTCTTCCCAGCTTTTCCCTTCTCTTCTGTCCCAGATCTCTCCTTCCCTTCCTTCTTACAACCCACTTATTCTCTTCTTCTAATCACAATCCCCCATTCTCATACCACAGGACCTGTTCTTGTGAAATACTTCTACTCAAACTTCACCCATAATCATTCTCTACGGCAGGCCCGATTCAATTCTGTCTATACTCAGCCTCAAGGCAATCAATACCACAAGCCAACTGATCGATTCTTGAGCAATTGACCATAAGGTAGTTGAGTCACCACACCCACCACACACCAATAATCATCACAACCGCCAAAATGTGCGTTTCCGGTCAAGTTATTTGCGAATGCGACTGGCCCAGAGACACGGTCCGTCACTGCACCAAGTACGTCCAGACTGGCGAACTGTGCCCTGGTACCTCAAAGTGTCTTCTCCCCAACACAGAGCGTCGCAAAACGGAAGGCGGCGTCTACAAATGCTCCAATCCCGCGTGCGAGATTTGGGATCTCGAAATGTGTCGTGGCATCCGCGAAAGAGGAAAGTACATGGACCGACAGATGTCTTTGACGCTTGGCCAATGGATGAAGAAGGAGGAGGAGGCTGAGAAGGCGAGTATGGCCTTGATGAATGAGGCCAATCCAGTCGAGTCTGGAGGTGAAGGCCACGCTAGTATCGTGGTCATCCCAGACGACTCCGATTCCGACGACGATGACAACGATGAAGGCCTTGAAGCGCTACTGCAGTTGGCACTGGCTGAGGCCCAGGATATCGTCGAGAGCATACCCGACAGCATCCTCAAGAAGCCCGAGGTCTTCCTCAAGCCCGAGGTCGACGTCCCCGAGCTGGAGGTAGAGGAATCAACAACCGATGACCTGGAGAGCTTGTTTGGCGGTTCTTCGAGTCCCCCGACTCCCGACATGAGGCTCGTTAAGAATCATCATACCATCTGTCTCCCAACAGAAAGTCACCTCCCAAGCCCCGTACTCTCTCAACCGACCCCCGCGGATCCCGTCAAAGAAGGCGATTCTCAAACACCCCCCGCCGATACAAAGAGCGAACAATCAACTCCCGTCATCCTGCCAGCACAAGCGCCAGTTCAACATCAACCCGCCCCCCAAGTCCCTCAGAAGCCTGCTTCAACGTATCCCGCCCAGAATACCATGGCAATGGGCAACAAGATGCCCATCAGCTACCCAGCGGTCCCGCAGCACATGAGGCCGACTCTGAGCGGACCAAACCAAGCGACCCTACGAGCGCTTCGAGCCCAGACTCCCCGCCGCGGGAGCGGGCGTCCAATGATACCAGCTAGAGGCATGCCGATTCAAAACGGGTACACGGCCTCTCCTCAAGTCTCTCAGGGACCTGTCCCTACTTATCCCGGCCAGAATACTATGGCGATGGGCAATGACATGGCCGTCAGCCATCAACAGCCGACGGTACCGCAGGCCCATGCCCGTGCCGCGCCCGCTCAAGGTGCTCTCATGGCAGCCCGGTTCGGTTGTCGGATGCCAGGCTCTGGCATCCAGAACACGGCTGCTATGGGTGCGGGCGTGGGCATGGGCATGGGCAACACTATGCCCAACTGCGGGGGCCAGGGGATGTCTCTTGCGATGTCGGCCCAGCCTACAGGGCCGCAGGGTATGCCATCTCAGTACGTGGCATATCAGAATATGCCACCCCAGAGAGTGCCCCCCGGCTTCCCCAACTTCATTCAGAGCCCGCAGATGCCATACCAGGGCATGCCGGCCCAGGGTATGTTGCCTCAGGGTATGCCACCCAACGGTATGCCAACCCAGGGCTTCCCACCCCAGAACGGCTACATGCCCAGCCCGGCGATCCCCCAGATGCGGACACGACCCATGCGGGGGCTCGCATCCAACGGCATGCCAGCCCAGCAGGGATACATGAATCCGGCCTACATGGCGAACGGGGCGGCGCCGTTACAGTATGCGGGACCAAGGTCGCCCATGGTCGGTACTGCCTCCGCCCAGGCTCCGGCCGGTGTTGCTCCCTTCCCCCGGGCCTCAACTGGAAGCATGTTCCTCCAGTCCCAGCCGCAGCCCCAGTTCCCGAACCAGCCCCAGCCCCTGATCCCGCCCTTCTTCAACAGCAGGATCTGGGACCAGAGCCAGGCACAGAATGCCTCAAGACCGCAGATGGCTTCGGGTATGCCTGGCATGCCCCCCGCACAAGGCACGATCGCCGGGTCCGGTCCAGCCACAGGTCAAAAGAGATCTCACAACGCGATCTCCACCGGCTACACCGATCCTCGCCTGAGCCAGCCTCCCCTGACACCCGGCGGCATGCCAATTACATCACCAGCGAATACGCCGCCGTCGGTGGACGGAGAGCGCCAGACGAAGCGCCGGGCGATGTAAATCAACGCCAAGGTATGGGCGGTTGATTAGGGAACAGCCATGCCTCCAGCCTCCAGCCCACGGGGCCGCAGGCGACGAATGATAATACTCTCGCTTGCGGCTGGGGAAATCCAAGAGGGTCTGGAGGCATGGCTGGGTTGTGGTGCAGGAGAAGACTGGGTTCTGGGTGCGCTTACATACCTGGGACATACCTAGGGGTCCAGATACCAGGGCAAGGAGAGAGCGTCGAGCGCGGACCTGGGTGTAGATGAGGAGGGTATGGGGAGCGTTCGAGGGGATCAAGGTCGGGGTGTGTCAAACGGTTTTGTGTTTCCCGGGCGTTAGGAGTTTCGTTATGGTCTGTACGTTAAGGGTGTGTTAATTCGTTAATGAGAAAGAGGTGCTACATCATCCTGATGTGGCTACAGATGCCAAGTCGGGTTTCAGCACGCTGTTGTACAAAAGCATCAAATTACATCTCCCTCTGCAAATGATGTATAGGAAAACAACTCAACAGAAATTACTCAGCGATGCTGTAGCCGATAGTAAGGTAGTCCCCGGATCACTCATGCCATTCATGATCCATCTCAATGTACTCAACTCGGCTTCACAATCACATGCATGGTGGACGGGGGTTCATTAAAGGGGGTAGTTTCCCAACATTGAAATCTATCTTAACACAAATGCGGAATAATGCTCGTACATAGTCATAATCATCCCAGAAAAACATGTCTAAACCCCAATTATTCCCTTACACCACCCATAAACGTTACGCCGACCACTCTCCATATATGTTGGTTTAATCGCGCAGGTACTTGAGGAGTTGGTCACGCTCCTCAGGCGGCATCGTGCGAATGACATCGCGAACACCACGCATGGCGGCGCTCTTGTTGGCTCTCAGAACAGAGCTGAGGTCAGCAGCCAGGTTATCGGCCTTGACGGTCTCGATTCTGTCAGTGACGGACTTGCGGTTGGCCTCGTACCACTCAGCCACCTCACGATCGGCAGTGGAGAAGTTGACGACACCAGACCAGCTCTCGAGGAGCTGAAGGTTGCGGCTACGGGTCTCGGGAGCCTTGGACTTGTCGTTGCCGGGGGTGGAAGTGAGGACGGTCGACGACATGCGCTTGAGGAGGTACTCCTCGTTGAGACGACGGCGCAGACGCCAGTAGAAGTAGCGGCGGGAGTTGACCCACTCCAGTTGGTCACGAATGACACCCTTGGCCTTCATGCGACCAGCACGGTCGTGCAGGTCGGCAAATTGGATGGCAACCTGGGAGTAGACAGGCAGGAGCTGCTTCTCGCGGATGGTCATCTTCTTCTTGATCTCGTCGGCCTGCTCCTTGGGCAGATCGGCAGTCATCTGCTTCTTAAGAGAGGCGTAGACGGGGTCCAGGCGAGCCATGGTCTCGAGCTGCTTGTCCTTGCGGTACTTGATACCAATGATACCCTCAGGCTCGAGGACACCACCGCGGGCATCGACATCAGCGTACATCTCCATGGCCTCAGGGTTGATGGTAGGGTCGACGACGACCCAAGAACCACCACGAAGCTCTCCGAAGGGAGGAATGTAGACGAAGATGGGCTGCTCGTACTTGACGAGGGCATCGACGATGTAGGAACCGTACTTCAAGACCTCGTTGTACATATCGCGCTGACCACCAGAGAAACCTCTCCAGTTGGCGAGGATCATCAAAGGCAGCTGCTCACCATTGTTGAAGTCGTTGATGGCCTGAGCGGTCTTGAAGGCGGAGTTGGGGTACCACACACCACCGGCCTCGTTGGTGATCTGCTCGATAGAGTCGGGGTTGGCGGGATCGGCAGGGGTAATGTTCTCAACGGAGCGGGCCTCAACGGCGATGACACCCATGGGGATACCGCCAAGGCGAGCACGACCGACGACGACGGTACGGGCCCAGCCACCGAGGGTCTCGACGAAAGAGTCCTTGTCGAAGAGACCAGCCTCGAAGCCACCATTGTCAGTGGGGTGACCGCCGATCATCCAGCGCACATCGTAAGCCTGCTTCTGGGGAGGCGTGTAGACGACATCGCGGTCCCAGCCGTCGGTGCTGGGGCTGACAGGGATGGGGCTGCCACGCTTCTCGGGGATGAAAGACATCCACTCGACAATCTTGGAAACACCATCAAAGTCGTCAGTACCGGTCATATGGGAGACACCGTTGCGGTACATGATCTGAGTGCCACCAAGCTGCAAGTTGGAGGTGTAGATCTCGCGACCAAGAACGTTGTTCAAGGCAGGGGCACCAGTGAGAATGATGGGCTGGCCCTCGATCTGGACAGCACGCTGACCAAGGCGGACGAGGTAGGCACCAATACCGACGGAACGGCAAGTGACCAAGGTGATGGTGAAGATGTCGTTGTAGGCCTTGCTCGTCGCACCAGCAATGAGACCAGATCCTCTCAGACACTCAACACCAAGACCGTCCTCCTGACCGACGATGGTGACAATTTTGTGGCGCTTCTCACCATCCTCGGAGATCTCCTCGGTGATGACGTCCTTGGCGAAGCGCTTCTGGGCCTCGTCGTCGAGGTAGAGGTACTTGAAGCCGTTGTCCTGCTTGTTGGCGTCGTTCCACGCAACCTTGAAGTAGGGCATGAGCTCGTTGGCGACACCGAGACGGGCACCAGAGTTAGCAGACAGGTAGATGCGGGGAATACCAAGCTTGCGAGCGAGCTCAGTGCACTTGTAGAAGAAGTTATCTTCCTTGGGGCCGAAAGAACCGATCATGTAGGTGATATCGTTGGCAACAACAATGAACTTGCGACCCTTGGGGTACTCGGGGGTCTTGGCGTTGAAGATCCAACCAACCATACCGCAGGTGTTGGTACCAGGCTCGCGGTTGACCTCCTGAAGAGTGTCCTTGTCGTCCAGGACGAGCTCAGTGTACGAGACACACTCGCCAGACTTGGGCTGCTGAGCACCCAGTGCGCCGTGCTTCTTGACCGACTGGGTCCAGCTGTTCTGGATGGCCTGGCGGAAGAGCTCGGGGAAATCGTAGACGTACTGAGTACCCATCAAGTGAGCCTTGTAACGCTTGGGCTGCAGAGGGTTCTTGGTGGCATAGGGAGTCGAGACAGGCAACAGGTGCATGGGACCCTTCTCCTTGGTACCGCCAATGCTGTTGAAGACCCACTCGCCCTTCTCAGACTTGCGCTCAGCGTAGATGTCGACATCAACAACGTATCCAGAGGTGTTGGTGATGATGACACGCAGAGGGTAGGGGACGCCAGTGTCGGGATCAGTGCAGATAATACGGATCTCAACCTGGGCGACACGAAGACGCCAAGCGCGGGCTCCGAAGCGGTCCAGGAAGCCTTGGAGACTGCTCTCAACCTCCTGGGGGTGAAGCTGGAACACCGGTGTGAAGTTGATAAAGACCTGGTTCAAATCGGAGTTGTTGTTGCCAATGATCTCAAGAGCGTCAAAGATGTCGTTGATAACGCGGTCGGCCTCAGAGATCAAGTACTCAGCAGTAGGGATCTCGTCACGGAGACGGCCGGGACGAATGACAGCGCGAGTGAAGTAACGCTTGTCACCGTCGACGGCCTTACCAACACCCTCGTAGACGTGGATGTTCTTGTTCTCAGTGAAGACGGGCTTAATGTGGAACTTGGCAAGTCTTCCGAGCTCAAGCTGGAAAGCGAGAGCGGGCTCACTGTGACGAATGCTGTCATCCTCAACGTACTCGGGGCCACGGAAGGTGTAGTAGCCGGGGTAGGCACCGTCGTTGCGACCGCAGATGAAGGTAATGCGGCGGACGTTGCGGTTGAGAAGCTCCTCCTTGAACTGCTCGACGATGGGAACAATGCGAGACAGAATCTCCTGATCGCTCTTGCTCTCGGCGTCGCGGACAGCAACGTTGATGACAGCGGAAAGCTCGTCAGAGTCGACCTTGGGGGCAGCGGGCTTGCGCTTGCCGCTCAAGTCAGGAATAAGACCGGGGGTGCTGCGCTTTCTGGCCTTCTCAGAGACGGTCAAGGTCTCAAGAGCCTTTCCGAGCAAGTCCTCGGCATCGTCGAGGTACTTGACGGGCACGATGACACCCTTGCGGTTGGGCTCAGAGTCCCACTTGTGGTTGAGGTAGGACATGTCGCTGATGGAGTGAATGCGCTTGAAGTCGAACGAGCCACCGCTGCCGCTGGGAGTGGCGGGAGAGGAGGGTGCGGCGGACTGAAGAGGCAGTCCGTACTCGCTCTGGCCGATCTTGCGGAGAGCAAAGTCCCAGGTGCAGAAGAGAGGGGTATCGGTCTCATCAGAGTGGTACTCAATCTGCTTGAGGATGTACGCACGGTAGGCACGACGAACGTAAACCTCGAGGGCAGCGAGAGAGACCCAGGGGTCCTCGTGAGCGAAGAAGAGGGTCAAGACGTCGAAGACGGTGTACTTGGAGTCGACAACCTCCTTGATAACCTCCAAGCTGGGCTCACGGTGGTCCCAGGCGGCCTCACCGTAGCGAGACTCGACGACGGAAGAGCGGAGAATGTGCTCCATCTGAGCGGTACGCTCCTCGAGGGAAGGCAGAGAGCACTGGATCATGATCTCACGGGCCTTGAGAGAAACCTTTGAGGTAGTGCGGGAGGACTGGAGCTCGGTCAACTGCTGCAAGGCAGTGCGGAGGTACTTGGCCACATTTCCGACGTTGGGCTTGTTGGGGCGGTACTCCTCGAGGATGGCGAGGATCAGCGAGCTCTTGGCACCAACGCGGCTGTGAGAAAGAACAGTCTGGACAACCTTGCGGATATCATCCTTGTTCTGGTCACGCAGCTTGAGGATGACGCTGTCCTCCTGGGTTCCGTAACCAGTGAACAGGCGCTCGATCTCAATGTACGAAGCCAAGAGGTCCTTGATGACGGTCAACTCGTGGGCCTTGGTTCCCTCGGAGTATGCGTTCAAGACGTCAGTCAAGGGGGCCAGGGTGGTCTTGAGCATGTCAGCATCGCCAGCAGCAACGTTGTCCTCGAGGAACTTCTGGAACGCCTTGGCCAATGCCTTGGCGGGGAAGTCTGCGTGACGGCTCTTGGCGCGGTCGACGATCTGAGTAAACTGGGCGTCAAGCTTCTGGGGCATACGGCTGTGCAGCGCAGCGAACTGGGCGTTCCACTGACTGAAGGGAAGCTCAGGAGTGCGAAGGACCTCGATGAGCTGCTTCAGGGTGGCGGCCATGATGACGGAGTTGTCGTAGCCGAGAAGAATGTTCTTCAGGGTATTGTGCAGAAGATCGAATCTCTGGGCAGGCTTGGTTCCGACAGCAACAGGCTCGCCGTAGACGGGGAGCTGACCGACGAATGGCGAAGCCTGCTTGACGCGGCTGGGGTCATCAAGGGCCAATATTCCCAGAATGTCACCGGCCTCGAGAGTGGCTCCCGGCTGCTTGATGAGCTGGACAAGACCATCCTCGGAAGCGATGAGGGGCATGTACATCTTCATGACCTCGACCTCGGCGAAAGGCTGGCCAGCCTTGACGTGCTCGCCGTTCTCGACCAAGTACTTGACGAGCTTACCGGGGGAAGGAGTGCGGAGCTGGGTGGGATCGTTCTCCTGCTCGAGCAAGCAAGTCTTGCCGTCAACGGAAAGACGAGTGGCACCAACTTCCTCCTTCCAGTAAACACTGTGAGAGCGACCATCCAGAAGGATAAGCAGACCACCGTCACTGAGGACACGGACACCGACAGAGCACTTGGAGCCGTTGATGAAGAGGTGGTAGCTGTCGACGCTGGCACGGGTGGCGGTGAACTTGTAGCGGAAACCCTCGTAGATGAAGTCGATGGCGAAAACGGTCTTGAGAATGTCCTTGGAGGGAACCTGACCCTTCTCCAAGCTGGTACGGTACTCGGTCATGCACTCCTCGCTGAAGAGATGGGCCTTGGTAACGGCACCGCAAACGACAGCCAGCATGGGATCGGGTCGCTCAGCAGTCAGCTTCTTGGTGATGAGCTCGTCGAGCCAGCCGGTGGTGATGGTGTTATCCTCGAAAGCCTCGGTCTCCAGAAGCTTGATGAGGTACTCAACCGTTGTCCGGAAGTCACCACGAATGCTCAACTCCTTGAGGGCAACAACCATGTGCTTACGAGAAGCAGCACGGTTCTCGCCGTAGGCGAAAATGTGACCGAACTGGGAATCGGAGAAGGAGTGAATGCTGGAGGCGGTACTGACGGAGAAGTAACCCCAAACGTTGGAGGAACTCCTGAAGTTCAGGTCGTGCATGACACCATTGGAGGGCTTGAATCCTTCACCGGGGTCCTCAGAGGTAATTCTGCAAGCAGTGGTGTGGCCCTTGGGTCTGGGGCGACGTTGCGTCTTCTCGCTACCCTCCTGCTTGAACTCGAAGTCGATCTCTGTGGATGTCCTGGGGTCGACACCGTACAGAAGACGAATGTCGCGGATTCTGTGCAGAGGAATACCCATGGCAATCTGGAGCTGAGCAGCGGGCAGGTTGACACCACTGACCATTTCGGTGGTAGGATGCTCGACCTGAAGACGGGGGTTCAGCTCGAGGAAGTAGAACTTGTCGTCGGCGTGCGAGTACAAGTACTCGACGGTACCAGCAGAGACGTAACCGACGAGTCTTCCGAGACGAACGGCAGCATCCTCCATGGCCTTGAATGTGATGTCCTTGGCAATGGTGACGGGAGCCTCCTCAATAATCTTCTGGTGACGACGCTGGACGGAACAATCTCTGCCAAAGAGGGAGATGTTGTTTCCGTACTGATCAGCAAGCAGCTGCACCTCCAAATGTCTCGCGTTGCCTGCCAACTTCATGATGAAGATGGGGGAACCGGGAATCTCGCCAGCAGCAGCCTTGTACAGCTGCTCGAAACCGTCCTCGGAAAGAGCCTTTCTGATACCCTTACCACCACCACCCTCTGAGGCCTTGATCATGACGGGGAAGCCAATGGCCTTGGCCTTCTCCAGACCCTCTTGCCATGATGTAACGCAGCCCTTGGAGTAGATGTCATCTGCGACGGTGACGATACCCTGGTTGTCGACCTCGACGGCGTCGACACCGGTACCTGACCAGGGGATACAGGGTACCTTGGCGTGCTGTGCAACAATTGTGGAGGAAATCTTGTCACCAAGAGATCGCATGGCGGAGCCCGGGGGTCCGATGAAGACAATCTTCTTGGGGGAGGCAGCGAGGGACTCGGGAAGCTTTGGGTTTTCGGAGGCGTGACCCCTAGAGAAAGAAATGGTTAGCCACTGTGGCAAGCAGGCGACAGTCGCCGGGAACAGCAGGAAACTCACCATCCGGCCCAAACAGCGTGGACGTTCATGCGCTCAGCAATATCAACAATCAGCTCAACGTTGGCGTAGTTGTGGTTGTTGGTACCACCGGGCACCTCGACGTAGTGGTCAGCCATGCGAATGTAATCGGCGTTGGCAGCCAAATCCTCGGGGGTGGCCATGACGGTGAACTGGATGGCCTTCTCGTCGCCGAACGTCTCGTAGGCCCATTTCCGGACCGAACGGATCTCCTTGACGGCAGCAATGCCGTTGTTGGCGATCAGGACCTGTTTTGAAGTCTGTCAGCACACTTCTGCGTCCTGCGAATCCACCACAACGATCTCCGAGGCGTTTGGTGCGAAATTGGGGCTTGACGCACGTTGGTGATGACGGTGTGACCATCTTGCTGGGCAACAAAGTCCTTGACCTTGGAGGCCGGGGCGTTGCTCAGCTTGTTGCCGCCAATGAAGTGGTCGGCGATTTTGTGCTTCTCGGCATACGTCGCCTTGCCGTTGACGTGAGGCACAGTCCGGCCGGTGCCGTTGGCTGCTGTGATTTCGGTCATGATTGCGGTGTGTGTAGTGTGTAGTATGTGGAATTTCGCGGGTATCTCAGAAAGTGACCGTCATGAATCGGGGCGAGCTCAGGGAGCTTCGATTCGGGGTGTTATGACGTGGGGTGGTCGTCGGGGAGTTTTTTTGGTTGCTCGAAGGGGGGAGATTCGAGCAGGAGATTAATTTGTTGGATTCTGTCTCTGCAGCAAAGAACAGTATGGGGTATATGCAGAGCAATTGATCGTGGCGGAGGTGTAGAACAGAGATTTGTTCGAGTCTCTAGATAGTCGGGAAAAGAGGTATTGTTAGCCCAAGAAAACAGCTCTCTCTCACGGTTCTCAAAAAAAGTTTCTTGTTGGGGAAATCGGGCGCGAGGCAGCACTAAGAGAGGGGGGAGAATATTGGGGTGGGTGAGGAATGCAGGCCACGCCAGGGGTTAAAATGGGCGGCGGGAGACGGGTGCCAGGGAGAAGCAGGCGAGAGCAATTGGGCTGGGTCTGAGAAGAGAGATTGCGCGCGCAACTAACTGACTGGCTGGTATTCCGTAGAACAAGCAGCAAGCCAGCATAGCAAAGCAGCAATGCCTAGAGCCAACGTACCTGGTTATGATTTGGGGGCAAGCTTGGTAAGACAAGATGCTTCCTTCTTCTGTCTTGTGGCTAGGACAGAAGGTCTAAAAGGTGTGTCAGAAAAAGGGAGAATGGAAGGGAGAGAGTGAGAAGAGAGAGGTCGAAGGAGAGAGGGAAGAAGAGCTGCTGGGAAGTGGGAATAGAAGGATGTTATTGTAGTCCGGCGACTTTGCGGATGGGATGAGATGAGCCACCAAAAAAAAAGGACAGGCAGTCAGAAGACTTGGTGAACTGGAGAACTGGAGACCAACGACAGCTAGCAATACTGTGTGTACTCCGTCCAGGAACAAGCAATAGGAGGAGGATCCAGGCGCAGGGGAGTGAGAGTGAGAGTGAGCGTGTGAGTGAGTGAGGTGTGTGTGAGGTGTGGACTTTTTTGGACGGGAGTTCCGGGGTTGAGGCAATGAGCGATGTGGAATTTGGGACCTGGAACTTTGACGGGGATTGTTGGAGCGGCGTTGACGGCGTGGGAGGAGCGCAACGAAGGTGAGAGGATGGATTGAGGAGGGGCGCAAAGTCACTTGCCCAAGTACCTTTTTCTGGAGATCAAAGTACACGTTGTGTACCCGGTCCTGTACCTCCAGCTGTACCTCCAGGTGGGACGGGATGAAATGTGTGGGGTCTGCGATGGGGGAAAGGGGGGGGGGGTGTACTTTGTACGGTGTACCGTATTCGAGAGAAAGGGAAGGAAGGGAAACTCGGGAACTGCTCAGGTAAGGCCGTATTAGGTGAGGAAGGAAGACCGGGACGGATAGGCAGAGAGGATCGATCTGGTAAAGGAAAGAGGACGGGAAGAGTGTGCTTTCGGGCTTGGAGTATCCGTAAAGTGAGAGGTACCGTACTGTATAGTGTTTTTTGCTGGTTTTGTTACTTCTCCGCGAGAAGCTCAAGGAAGCCGAAGCTGGATCTGAACGAAATGGTTGGTTTCCTTGCCTGAAGCTTTGCAATTAGATGTTCCCTCGACACTGCCACCTGCCTGGGAGGAGCTATCGGTTCCCGAAGATCCGTATCCGTATGAGAAAGGAGATATAGTAGGGGGGTCTGACAAGTAACCCGGAGAATATAATAACAACGACGAAGAGGCCCGTCGGGAGATGGAGATAGAGACAAAAAGAAGGGGAAGGAGGAGGCAAGGTAATGGGACGACGCGGGGGCGGAGAGAGCGAGCGAGAGAAGGAAGGCACCAGACACGACACAGCAGGCGAGGTTCACTTGTTATACGTGATTCACTTGACGATGGCACGAAGCACCGGGCATCGCCATGGGGACGGGACCAAGACGAGGACGAAGCTTCAAATCTGCTTAGGTACGGAGTATGGTGTCAATGTGTGTACGGCGTCGGTCTCGGTGCTTGGTGCATCGTGGTGCGGTTGTGCTTGGTGCGATTGTGCTTGGTGCTTGCCATCGTCGGTGCTGTGGTCGATGGAGAGGAAGGAGCATGGCAGATTTCCCGGGATGGAGAACTTGTGAGAGTACGTGCGAGGTGCAAAACAGGTACTTGAGCCGGTACCCGAGTCCACGTACCGGCAGTACCTCACTCCGACGGGTGACGGACCACCATCACCAAGTTTCCCCCAAAGTAAGTAGGCAAGATCGTCCTCAGCTAAAACTGCCCGTTCAACGCGCATCGCCATTATTTGAGACCAGGCCAGCAAGGGCCACTGGACAGTAGGCAAGACCGCAAGACCAAGGGCTGGTTCCTACTGTTGTTCCTGGTGATACTTGCGCCTGACACTACCGGCCCAGTCTACGTATTGATCAAGTCTGTGAGCGTTACCTTAGGTCGGGTCTTTTTCTCACATCTAAGCTTACATCATACCCTCAACTGGACTACCAGCAGGCTGCGCTGCAAATACATAAAATGTAAATGGCTATACAACACGGCTGGATGGATACTCACACTTTTCCATATTGGCAACGCATCAATTGTTCACTGATTTCCTCGGTCCCTCCTTGCCTCCATCTGTCAAAATGCCCCAATCCATCTATCCGGCTGAGATTCTGCCCCCCTCCCTCAACCAATGGCCGGGGTGTTGGGGGAGCTCCTGCCCAAGGGTGGGCGGGCAAGCGGGCTGCGCCAGTCCTTCCTTGTCCATGCTCAAGACCCAAGGTACCTACCGCAGTACAGCGGACAGACACCTGGGCTTAGGTAAGGCAATGTCTCTCAAGTCTCATTCGAAAGTCTCTCTTTCTTTTGCGTCTTCCCTCCAAAACCACAGACAACCTAGGCGCTGTGTCTCTCAGCCATTTTCAGATGGTTTCTACTGCTGGCTCCCTTGCAACTCTCGGCCTGCCTAGCCCCCACGAAGATAAGGTTCGATTACAATTCGTTGATTGGGTTGGGTTGGGTAATGTTACCTCCCCTCCCAAAGCTGTCACTTCAAGAGGAACATCAACTAGCAACAAAACAGATCCTGGGTACTTGAAAAAAAAAAAAAAAAAACTGTGAGGAAACAAACGTCAACCTGCATTCTCTGCCCCTGGTTTCCGGTACGTACCCAGCGGGAGCATTGAACATCCATGGACAGGGTACAAAAAATACTTGCGTCGGTACGTCTGCCATGACGGGGCTTTAGGTAAGGTAGGTACCGATCCTCATCCCGTAGCGCATCTGGCTGCAATTCTTTCCCCTACCCAGGGGGTTCTGCCGCTGGTATTTTTTCCGATTTTTCTCTCAGAGTTGGGCCAGCAATGTGTTTCTCTCTCTTCAATCAAAGCTCCTTGTTTGGTTCAGTCTCATAGCTTCTTCCTCGCTCCTTTTTTTTTTTTTTTCCCTTGCGGCGAGTTTCCCTGTACCTTGAGGTACCTGTGTCTCCACCTGCAGACCCTGGGACGTTCTCGTCGGCCTTATCGATACGTACTCTTGGGCCAAAGCTCCTTCTGCGCGTTGCTGCCGCATTCCTTCCTTGCCTTGCACCTTGCACCTTGAGATTTCGACTGTTGCGCAATTTCTCAACCATTTCGTCACCTCCAGCCTTGTAGACTTTGTCATTCTTCAACACCACACCTAATATCCGCGATAGATCGTTGGTCGTGACAGCGACACCCATACACACCACTACCATCGCTACGAAATGCCACAACCGCATTCAAATTCGGCTCCTGTTCTTCTCTTACCAAAATCCGATGTACTCTCCGCGGGCTGCTGAACTTGATGGAGGATCGGATCGGGTCAGCCATCGTTGCCACCACCGAACCCCGACGGCATCTCCAAACAATGTCCGAAAGCTGTTGCGTTACCTGGCTGCCACGATCCAATGGCACCCTGTCACTGCACTCTGACACCGCCGCATCGCACCGCCGGCCGTTAGACACCGATCGTCAACCTCATCAACGCCGTATAATTACACCCAGACCCGACACCCACAGCTCGAGAGCGCCGTTGGCAACCCCGGACCCAGCAAACAAACACATACTTGCAAAGTCTGCCCCCCCACAAGTTCAGGAGCCCGGCACAATCAATGCGCGCATCTCTTGCATCCGTCCCATTTGGCATCCCAACTTTCATCGGCCCCGACTTCTTGTCGCCCGGCACTGAGAATCTGGGAGTATGGAACAAATGGACAGGCCGCCCCTTCAAGTTTCATCAGAAAAGCTCCATAAGGGTGTCCCCATCGACCACCCCTCCAGCCCATACCCGATCTCGCAGGCGGTCAGTCAGGCGTCGCCCACGTCGTCCAGGGGTGCAAGCCTCAACAACCTAACGCCGTACCTGTCGACTCGCTTACGCACCTCTAAACCGCCTAGCCTCGCCGGTTCTCCGTCCGGGGACGTCCATCAGCTTCCGCTGGTCCTACGCAGTATTCGTACCTACAGGCTACGCAGTACGCAGTACGCAGAACGGGCCAGGTACCCAAGTTCACCGACCTAGTACCTCCCTGGCCTTCTGCAGAACCTACAGCGCAGGCTTCAGATCAGGTCCCTGTCGAGCACTATTACACTAGCCATGGATGACGGAGAATGCTGAACCACCAAGTTCAGGGCATACAGGGCAAATACAAACGTCCCAACTCTCGGTCTCATCTGCTGCTGGCTTGGACTGGTACCTCACTCAGTGGCCACACGCTTGTGTCTAAACCTTTGGTGTCTCGGATGGGACAGACCGCGCGAACCACGCCAAAGTCTCGTTCTTTTCAGTTTCGCATCCTGCATCCCCCCAGAGTCCAACGTCTTGGGGCAGGGCTTAACCATTCAACATGCAAATTCCAACCAAGCCAAGCGCCAGGCCAAGGGGCCACCGGTCCAACCCGATAAGGAGTCCTCGTCAGGCCGATAGCAGCTGGGATTGCTAGGCCCTAGTCTTCCCTCCCACCACCAACGTCAATGCCGTCGCCGATGAGCTTTGCCGGGCCACGTCGACGTGGATGGTAAATGTCGGTCCCCCCAACAATTGGGATTTTGGGACACAATTTGGGGGTCGCCTTCGATGGGCCCCTTCGAGAAATGCCAGGGGTTCTCCAAGCACCAATAGTAAACTCACGAAAACAACCAAGCCCCCACCCAAAGAAGGTCAAGAGAGCACCGAAGAAGGGGGAGAAAAAACATTGCCAACCAGCGCCAGACCAAAAGAGAAAATCTCCACCCGCAGATCCCCAACATCTTGTCCGTCCATCTGCGGAGCCCGTGCTTCATCCCTGTCTCCACCCGGCTTGCAGCCAACCCGCCGGCGCCAACGACATCAATTCAGGCTTGAACCGCGCCTAGAGCAGGGGGCTCGCAGCCTCAGTCGTCAGCTGCAGCCACAAATGTTCTGGGGGATGGGAAAGCCAAAATGCAGCCAGCATGCTGACTGAGGCTAATGATAGTGAGATCCTGACAGCGAGACTCATTACTGCGTACAGATACCACCTCGCGGACGAACGCCTTTCCTCAACTCAGGACCAAACCCATGGTATGGATACCTAGGCCTGCTTAGTTCCCAACTAGCTGATCTCAACTTTACCACGCAGTGCTTCTCTGCACCCTGAACGCGTCCGTCTCATGGCCACTGCCGCTGCCGCCACTGCGAACCCGAAGCTTCCCTTTCTTCCACCACTACTGTGCGGCCGAGGTCTCCCGTCACCTATTCAAGTTCCCCGGCCCATCCCATCCACGGCACCGCAACATTCCGGCTTGTCAGTACATGATTATGGCGCGGACTTCCGTTGGCCCATTCCCACCGTAATAGAGTACCGATCCCCATCATAACCCCAGACCAGAGGATACGAAACGTATCTGTACACCAATACCGTATACGCCACAGAGCGAGGATATCACCGAGCATTGGCCCCTCAGGCCGTCCCGTCCTCGGCGCCTCGTTCGGAGAGCAGAGCGGATGCTACACTAGCTCCCTACAAATATCTACTTGGCCGCGCTAAAGACGGGGCGAGCAGATCCGATCCTGTCAAAGCTGGGGACGTACTGCGCGTAATCTGACGCGCCCAGTTCCGCCCATCATCCTTCGTCCTTTTCTTGATCTCAGAGAGACGGCACTCCCCAAAAGAGACGGGCCCCACCATTGACGTCCATCTCTCCTAGCCGGAGCGGACGGACTGCTCGTGCCCCTAATAATAGCCAGGCTTCCCCCTTCAGCTCCGACCTGTGACGCCGATGGGCGGGAGCCAGCGCCGGTGAGATGGCGTTTGCTGACACTGAATCTAGCAGCACCATGAACGGGACGTTGATCAAAGGTAATCTACAGATCTCTGATCCAAGGTCATTGACAGATCTCTCCAGCCGCATCTTGACATGACAAACCGTTGCCTACAAATACGTCCACGCTTCCTCAATCAACCTTCGTCGTCAAGATCGTAGGTACCCCACAGCTTTACTCACCAGAGCCGCATGGGACTGTGCCTGCAGCTCGACTGCCGACCGCATCGTGTCTCGAGCGGCTCTGAACGCCGGTCTTAGCTCGCCCGTCCGAACTGGGTTTGCAGGTACGTGCGTCACTGTAGGTAGTCAACCGTTGCTCTGAGACCGCATCTGCACAGCAAGTTTAGCCAAGCGACCTACAGATAGGTTTGGCCACTTGGCATGTCGCTTGTGACAGTTGGGTAAGATGGGGCCAAGTGCTGTTCAAAGCCGATACTAGGACGAATGTTTTGTTTGATGCCCATGAACTGGTACTCCCTGCGCACCCCGCATGCTACGTTTCTATGGCCAGCGGATGTCAAAGTTCCAAAGCTGGGATGGCTGCTTCTGTACCTACAGCCCTCGGGATGTATCGAAGTCTGAAAAGTGACCTGCCGAATGTGATTGTGCATGCGCGTGTCAGGACTCTGCTCTGCCTCGACAGAAACCTAACACGAAACAAAACAACCAGCACCGAAGCCGCGGCCTTGGTTCTGGCTTCTAGGTGCCTGGACAGGCATCATCATCAGCTGCTCTTGATGTCTCATGATGTGACTCCCGTGGAATATCGGGCTTATGTGCCGTATATCAGATCTGAAGGTGCTTGCACGTAGTCGTGGATATGTTTGCTTCGGCAGATCTGCGCATGTCATGTCCAGGGTATAGCGAGTTACACGCCTACAGGAGGTACATGGGCGGATTGGCCAAGTCTCCATGGTCTTTACTCAAGCCAGTACAATGCAGGTAGTCCCTTGACATGTGTGCATGAGACAACACCTACAAAGGTGATGAGACCAGCACCCCAATGAAGGACCTCATATAGGCAGGGTCATGGCAAGAAGAACATGTCTATTCTGCGGATTCTCTTTCCTTCTGTTGTGGAGGTATTTGCTCAAGTCTGGTGAGCTTTACTGGTGGACAAGGCTGACAGCGCGGCTTCTTCCGTGTCTGGCTGTTTAGTAGGATAGTCGTGTTGACGGATGCGTTATGAGTCGAGCTCGATGATCAAGTCGCACCACGACAGCGGCCACGATAGAATGGTATAGGTAGATTAGCATCATCATGCTTGGAATGGAATGATAAGATCCTTTATGTGGGTTTGAGTTATTGTTCTCCCCGTGGGTGGCCTGGTAATATGTGGTGAGGATGGATAAACGGTCTGAGGATGCGTGGTTCAGCAAAGAGGTATACCCAAAAGCGAGATAATGAGATTCTGAAACTTGGAGAAAGTTCTCTAGAGGTTCTTGGATTGAATTCACGTGAGAAATGGGCAATTTAGCAAGTGTGTGCTGGTGTGGCTATTTTTCTCGTGTTCATACCATCGATTTGAATTCGTGATAAGATGGTATGTCGTGAGACTAATTCATGTGGAGACGATTAACCAAAACGAAACTCCTAAAGACCTGTCAGGTCAAATTCTGCACCTAAAATTGAACTCCTCTCTTATCCATACACGTATTGCCTCTTTCTCAATTCACTTCAATCGAAAAGAAGCAGCGTCATGATGTGCAGTGGCAAGCTAAGAAATGTGGCCGTCATCACCAAAGCACCTACCTTACTTGGACCACCAGCAGCCGCGATCCACCACGACCTCATCGAGGTCGCCAACCCATGAAGAGTCCCATATAGTCCAGTGGTTAGGATACTCCGCTTTCAGTCTATCATTCTGAGAATCTACCGGAGAGACCCGAGTTCGAACCTCGGTGTGGGAACTTGTCCTTTTGTTTTGTTTGTTTGATGGTCTTTTTGAAGTTTTTGGTTATGGGTGTTTCTTGTTACACTGGGTTTACGTGCAGATTACACATACCACGCGCGCATCTCAATTGTCGGAGGAGGAGCAACAATGGAGAACAACACTGAACGAAGCCGGACTGAAGTACTCCACTCCATTGATTTTCATAGTATCTATCTCGTTCTTTTGTCGAGGTCCGAATAGAGAGAGGTCTTGCATACATCATTCGGCACGCAGACCCAGACTTCCCCAAAACTCGGCCCCTCCACAAACACGAACCGGACGGCGGACAGGAACCCGGCGCGGGGTCAATCGGTCGGCCTCACTCACCCCACCACACCCCACCCCACCACCCTCCTCCTACCACCGACGCAACGCCGAATCGGCGACAAACTGAACCCAGGAAACACATCACGCGACCTTCGTCTGATCTTTATTGACAAACAATATAGTGTTTACACAGCCTTGGCTGGGCACATGAGTACTCCGTCCGCGTCGAGTGCCGACATGGGGCGCAGTGTTTGGAGCAGAACTTCGGATGGACGTGTGCCTACTATCAATGAATACCTCCCAACCATCACGTCCTGCACCGTACTTAGCCCGATGCTTCATCCCTTTCTAATCGTCACAGGCTTGACCGATACATTATTCACAAACATGCCTCACTGGAACTCAAGCAGCAAATCATGAAGTAATAAACCAGTATATTCAGACCAAGGTATGGTTCGACGGATCTTGGGGGGTGTTCGGGGTGTGTGGTTGGTAGTTGTAAAAGTGAGTTGTAGTAGTAGCAGTTTGCTCGCGTGTCAACAAAAAGGTATTTTCCCGGATTGCGAAAAACAAGAGAGAAGAAACCCAAAAGAAGGCACCGCCATGCTGTATCCCCCGTTTGAAACCCTAGAATCATACCAACGCCTCGGATGCAGCAGTTTGTATCCACACGCCTGCCCTGGAAACCCCGTAGTCATGAAGAAGCAATGAACAAAGGAAATAGGTATGAAGGAAAGAATGAGACTCTCTCGTCTCTCTTCTCTTTTGAAAATGAGGGTATGTATGTTGCTCGCTGTAATTGCGCAGCTGCCCATGGCCCGGCTGCATGTGCACCGGGTCAAGTAGTCAGAAGCAGCGGTGATGCTTTGTTGGTATCAAGTAATCCTCCTCTTGTGATGGTTTGATTCAATCCTGCCTAGTACGTCTCCTCTTCGACGAGTTGATCCTGGGCGCCCATGATGGAACTCCTCAGGCCCATCGAGCTTCGCCTCCCCGAGACACTTCCTCCGCTTTGCCGTCTCCCGCTCGGCATCGGGATACCGCTAGTAGGTGCGGGGATACCGCTCACAGAGTTTTCTGCCTCTAGGCGGGAATACGTGCCTCTCCTGCTAGGTGTTCTGAATTCGCCATTTTCGTCGCCCTCGTCAATGTCGATGCGGCTGCTGATACTAGCAGAGCGCGCGTGCAGGCTGCCACCCAAGGAGCTGCGAGGACGACCCAGGGGTGTCCGGGTTCCAGACATACTGGTGCGGCTGATGGGACGGGGCGGTGCCATTTCTGTGCGACTTGATGGCCTGGCGTA
The DNA here is from genome assembly GCF_011075155.1 of Colletotrichum scovillei. Taxonomy (NCBI): domain Eukaryota; kingdom Fungi; phylum Ascomycota; class Sordariomycetes; order Glomerellales; family Glomerellaceae; genus Colletotrichum; species Colletotrichum scovillei. The sequence continues at coordinate 592,313 of NW_023336261.1, forward strand.
CGACGAGATGCTAGCCCGTGAGCTCGGCCGAGACATTGTAGAGTCGCTGTGTTCGAGACCAGCCCCTGGGTTCCGGTTCGGCAGCGGGCCAAAAGACAACCGGCTGACACCTGACGTGCTAAGTCGGGGTACATGCTTGGATCGTGTGCTGGCAGAGAAGTTGGGGTTGGATGGCGTAGTGTCGTCGCCCCGTACTGATGAGGCGGTGGAGCCACTGGGACGTTTCCGTGAGCGGATAGTAACCGTCGACGGTACGCTGTGGACTCCGAGAACCGAGGAGCGGGGTGAGGCTCGAGGTGGTGTTGTGACGGGAGCAGGCAGCTTCGATCGTGCATTGTGTACGCGAGCTTCCAGACGCTGCATCTGAGCTGTAAGGGTTCTGATGTGGGCGAGAGAGTTGTTGGCAGGCTTGGGGGGCATGCGGGTGGAGATGGAGCGAGGGGCGGTGCGAGGAGCAGGTGTGCGTGTCGGTGGCCCCGTTGAGGGACGACCTCCCGACGGCCGGGTGCTGCTCACGGATGTCGTGAATGAACGAGGCTTGGGCGTGATGCTGTGTTCGGTGGACGGCAGACGCGACTTGCGAGTCGCCGATGCCGGAGTCTTGGCCGGGGTCTTGAGGGGTGTTCGGGAGACAATCCTCTTGGGTACGGAGGCGGAGACGTCGGACATTGGCGGGGATGGAGGCTCGCTGATCTGGGCGGGTTTGGCAGCAGGGAGAGCTTCCGCATCGGGCGGCGTCGATACCATGGGCGAGCTCGCGGTTGAGCCAGGGGAGGCGTCGAGGGTCTTGTCGAAAACGGGGGATGAAAGAACAGAAAGGTCGGTGGATATGGCGGACAGGTGACGTTGCTCCTGCTTCTTGATCTTGTCCTGGAGCACCTCGGCCTCGATCTTGAGGTCGGAGAGCTCCTCGCGCAGGCGTTGCGCCTCGATGCGCAGCGTTTCTCGCTCCTGTTCGCCGATTTTGATCTCCTCCTCCATCATGACGTTGCGCTCGATCGCACTGTTAAACTTGGATTCGAGGTCCTCGAGGGAGGAGCTGGTGTTTCGTGCCTGTCTCTCGAAATCATCGTTGGCGACCTCGATATCGCGCAGCTTGAGCTGGAGTGTCCTGTTGGTGTCGCGCAGTGTTGTGATTTCCTTTTCCAGGGTGTTCTGAGCCGCATTCGCATCCTTCTTGGCTTGATTGTATTTTGACTGAAGGGAAAGGTCAGTTTGGACTGGACGTCTCTCGGTATGTGGTATGCGCGCCGACATGCGGTAACGGGCGGTAGGGGATATGATCTCACCTTCCACTCCTCGGCCTCGAACTTGAGGCTCTCTGCCTTTTCCTGGAGTTTGCGCTCCCTCTTTTCGGCCTGCTCGATATCCTTCTCGAGCTCCTGCTCTAGCTCCTTGCTGGACTCCCTGAACTCGGACAGTTCCTCCTCAAGTGATGCATACTGAGACTTGTACCAGCGCAGCTGATCTTCGGGGCTCATCGCCTCGCTGGGCGGTGAGGATGGTGGCTCTGCCATAGCTGTTGTGATTGTGACGCCGTTGCGATGTTTATTCGGATCGCATGTGATGCTCGGCGGTTATCGGGTGAGTAACTGTGGGTGGTTGGGTTTGGTGGTGGGCGCAAAAGGTGCGAGGTGGGGGCACTCGCTACGGTCGCAAATAGAAGTTGTTAAAGTGATACAAATGAAAAGTGTAGTCGTCGATGTGAATGACTGTAAAAGTCGTCAAATGCGTGCTATTGTGTCGTTGTCGTCAGCCTTCTATCGCTCGCCAGATTCGACGCGATCGAGGGTGGTAGAAAACATAGCACGTACCGACTTTCAAGTGTTGTTTTGGGTGGTTGGGAGTGTCGTATCAAAGCGTGGGAAAGACGAGCAGCCCGACTCAGAAAAGGAGGATGTCGAAATGGAAGAATAGAAGGGTCCGGGATGTCGCGTGGGTGGTTGTCGACGTTGATACTGGGCGACGAAGACTTACCTGTGTCGTCGATCGGTGGTGGTCGGTTGTCGGTGGCCGTGGTCGTTGTTTGTCGAAGTCGTAGTCGTCGGTGTCGTCGTCGTCGGTGTCGAGATGTCGGCGGAAGAGAGATGCATCTGCACGCTCGCTATCGGCGACACAAGACTTTCAGGGACTGGACTGACTGGACACACAGCTGGGCATGGCTGGGACAGGACGGGAGTGGACAGGAAAGGGAAAGGTCGGTGCAATGTTGATGTCGGTCAGGCGTGAGTGGGCGTGGAGTGTGGGAGTGGGCGTGTGGGCGACGGGTGTGCGTGTGGTGTGTGGTGGTCGTCGTTGTTGCTGTTGCGGGTTGCCCCCTGTCACCCCTTGTCGTGGCAGTGCGCTAGTCCTTTTAGGGACGACTGGCTGCTACCACGGGCAACAAAAGGTGAGTGGCTGTTAACGATTATGTAATGCATCCTTACCTTAGGCACTCTCTTCAAGTACTAAGGTAGGCGCGGGAAAAGACGCAGGAAGGGACTCATCTGGTTGGGCCTGCCAATCACAGCGCTGGATGGGGACCTTGATGGTGGATTGTGTACCTTTTTTTGGCAACTGCCCTCAAGAGGAAACACCACCTGCCCTGAGCATCTCTAAGAATGATGTACGTACCGCTGCACCCGTCCACTACCTACCTCACTTTCTACGGAGTACGTACCGTGGACACTTGGTGTGTGCTGTCGCTGCCCCTCCTTCGTCATTTTACTCCTGCAACATCCGCTGGCAGCAGAGGAGTCATTTCAAGCTTCAACCACCCGCATTATTTCTTCAATCAACGTCTAGTCTTCCCTACCAGGACACTCCCAACTCCTCAGTCTATCCACCTTGGGCTCTCTCTCAAAATATGTCCACGGCGAAGCTATCGCAGTATGGTTGGCAGCGATCATCCACATGACGGCGGAGACGCCTTGTACAATGCGCCATGCGAAGACCATCTTACCTTAATGTCTAGGTGGAAGCTGAGCAAATCAACACACCAAAGACCATCTGTCTCACTTATTGTCCGCCTTCGTCAAATCGGACACCCTACAGCTCCTCCCGCGTCATTGTTTTCTGACCCTCTGCAAACGCGCCGCGAAACTATGCCAGTGACTGAGCGCAGCCTACACTACAGACGGACTCAGCAACGGGAAACCCAACCAACAGGCCAGACCAAAGAGACTTTGACCCCCAATTACAATCCCAATCCTCGGATGACGACGGGTCGACGGCAGCGAGCAGGGCCGCTCCCGGGCTGACTTGATCACTGTATCAGGGTCATCCCAAGTTTCGGTTCATGCAATGCACTGATCCTTTCCGGCCCACCACTGCCACCAACTGCCTTGAGTTCCTTTGCTGCGGCTTTGGTGCCCACCCGCCTGGTCGGTGCTTGCTGTTGCTTGCGCTGGTTTCTGCACAACATTGGACAGCAACCTGTTGGACGCTGCTCCGAGGTTGCTTTGCACAGGCGCAGCCGCGTTGGCGCCGATGCAAGCTGCGATGCAGATTGTCCTAGCCTCTCAAAAGGAAAAAAGAAACAGGTCACATCACTCGCGGGAGCCAGCAGAAAGGTTCGGATGCCATGTTTCAGACGCCCAAGCGCCAAGGTCCAGTGTCCCATCCGCATGACACTGGAAATCCATCCGTCTCATGCCACCGTCAACTCTAGAAAGTTAGAAAGTCGCTCATTTGCTCACCAAAATCCTAGGTCATCCTCTCATGCAGCTGACCTACCAAAAATTACCGGCTCACTAGTTCAGAGTTGCACTAGTCCAACGGATACGCACGCGGGAGATCCTCCTCAACGAGCAGGGAGCTCCGTTCCAGTGCTCCGCGCATTTTCCATCGCCAATTTCTGCCCGGCCGGCGATCGTCACACCCGTCGCAGATACAAGTTGTCCCCTCCGTCCTCATGTCGCTTCCGATACAACCGTCCAATCGATATCGTCGTAACGGACCGGACGGCCGGCGCAAGTGCAACCTCTCGGCGGACCCTGACCCATTCATCCAAAGATCCATCTCGCGCCGATACCGCGGCCCTTTGACCGTAAAAGGCTTCCAACTTCAAAGTCTCCAATGTTTCACGCCAACCGCTCGGAAGTGGCGGTCATGGTGCCGACTCTCAGGCCATTTGCGCCCTGCAGACAACGTCCGTTCGCCGCGACACTGAAATTTCGGTCGCCAAATAAACGTGGGAAATGAAGGGTCCATGTGTTGTTGTCTTGCCAATTTTTCATCTGCACCCGAATTCTCCTCAAGGCCGGACTTCGCAAATATTTCGGGACGAGCGTCCGTATTCTGGAGAAAGAAAATTCACGCAGCAATGGATTTATCATATGGATTCGCATGTTCGGCAACTCGAGATTGAGATGACGATGAATGAGACGATTGCTCCCAGAATCATGAGCAACCTTAGAAAGCTTCGAAGCTTTGCCGTCCGTCCATTGATGAAAGTGGCTGGGATCCTCATCAACAATTCTAGCCTTTCTATGCTTGGCGCTCTACATATTGCTTGGACAATGGCGCACCGCCACACACAATAGTCCGAGAACCATCGGGGAAAACAATTTGAGCCTCAGCATTTTCAGCACTAGGGTATTCCACCAATACCGGCTCTTTGATACTGCTGTTCCGCCATTCCAACGTCACAAGCCATCCACCCTTAGTCCGAACCCGTGAAAGCTCACCATCGGGCCAGCTCATGGGACATGACGGGAGAAGTCGAATCTCGACTACATGTGTCTCTGTGGTATCTTGCAAGACAGTGGACTGAACCAAGCACTCGAGGATGCCGGCACACCCACCAAAGTTGCCGTCAATCTGGAACGGGGGATGATTGTCGAGCATGTTCGGCAACGTCGAGCTCTTAAGCAGCATATCCATATGCTGACCGCAGCCTTCGGCATCCAAGAGTCGAGCATGGAGATTGAGCAACCAAGCCCTGCTCCAGCCCGTGTGTCCGCCTCCATGCGCTGCTCTTCGTTCTAGCACTCTTTTTGCAGCAGTCGCCAGCTCTGGAGATCTCCCAGGGCTGATGCTTTCTCCCGGATACAGCCCAAATAAGTGGGAGACATGTCGATGGCCCGGCTCAAGCTCTTTGTAATCCTTTACCCCCCACTCTTGAATCAAGCCGTCGGCATTGACAGACAACTCAGGCACCTTGCCGAGGGCCTCTTTCACCTGGGTTCGCAACTGGCTATCAAGGTGCAGTTTATCAGCACTCCAAAGATATCTCTCAAAAGCTATTCGAATAATAGTCATGTCGATGGCGGAACCTTCGCAGAGAATACCAGCGTCGCCTGAATCAGAGATGAAGGTGTTCTCGGGTGATAGCGATGGGTTCGTTACCAAGTATGTACCGCAAGCTGATGGCACTAGAAAGTCGAGAAGGAAAACGATACAGCCCTCTAGGACAGCTGCGGCTCGCTTGTGAAGGGTCTCGTCATACTGATACTGCAAAATCTCAAACACGTCGATACAGACCCAGACACCGCCGAGAGGCCATATTGTAGATGGCATCCATCGGTCTTGAGGATCCGTATCTGCCCAGATATCAGTGTTGTGATGCGCACACCATCCTCCACAGCCGTACATGGCCTTTGCCGTTTTTCTCCCCCGCTCCGCCATCCGCTCTAGCAAGTCGAGCATCGGAATGGAGCACTCGGTCAAGTTACACGGCCCGGCCGGCCAGTAATTCATCTGAAGATTGATGTTGATGGTATACTTGCATCCCCAAGGTGGAGCAAAAGAAGGGTTCCAGATGCCTTGCAGCGTCGCAGGCATCGCCTTCATAGAGTCTCGGCTTGCTGAGATGAGCAAATACCTACCGTAGTTCTGATATAGAGCAACCAGCCCGGGATCTCGGTTCTGTTTGATTCGCTGATCTGTTGGGAGATGGTCGGCATCAGGCCACATGCGAAGTGTCGTTCTACCAAAGAGGTTCCGATAGTCCACCTGATGACGATCAACCAGTGTGGCCCAAGGGGCTTTCAGCGCCTTGAGGACATCATCCCTAGCGGCTTCTTCAGGTTCGTTCTCTCGGTAGGTTGTCTGAGCGCCAATGGCAATCGTACACGCCGAAGAGGTCACCACGAGACAGTTACCGACAGTCTCCACGGATCCTGCAGCGTCATCGCAAGAGACCTTGAGAACAATAGACAATCGATTGCTCTTCCGTCCGCCAGGCGTTGCACTCAGTGTAACCTGCCCGTCCACTGCGTCGATGCTGTCGAGGAACTCGTTGGTCTCCCACTCAATCTCGCTGACTCGGTTTAGTCGAATGACGAATCGAGTGGCCTCCGATGCCGTGATTCTGAACGCTAATACATTATCTGGAAAGCTGGCAATGGTGTCTCGACGGTAAGAGACACCACGACATTGATATTCGACAGTCATCTGCGCGGTTTCCAGACACAAACATCGGCGGTAGTCCGTGACATCCTCAGTGGCGTGACCGAATTCAATAGTGCAAGTGCCCAGCGGTTCGTAGTGTCGCATGCTGGCGGGCGTCGCGAAGAAGGCCTCTCTCACGAGAGACTCGGCCTCGGCGTGCTTTTCATCTCGGATGAGCTGTCGGAGTTTCGGCAAGTGACGGAGGGCGTCCTTTGGTGTCCTGTCCTGCGGCCCGCCGTACCACACCGAGTCCTCGTTCAACTGCAAGAGCTCGGTATCAGTTCGCCCATAGATCATGGCACCCAGCCGCCCGTTGCCGATTGGTAGGGCTTCAGACCACTCGGAGGCGGGGGACTGGTAGTGGAGACGCGAGGAACTGGGAAATCGGCCCTCGCCGGAGCCGGAGCCGAAGCTTTCTGGACCATGAACGGGGGGCATTTTGCCTGGGAACGACGTGCCGGTATGCCGGTGCCCGGATTGGACTACTTCGAGAGACGGCCTGGTCTAGTCTGGACACCAAACTTCCAAGACAAACGGGGTTGGGGAAGAGACAAAACTCTGATGGGCTGGTGATCAGAATCTGTTTTGGCCGTCCAAAAGCCCTCTCTCAAAGACGATGAGAGCCGGGCGGCCCTAGATGACTTTAACCCCAGACAACCCACGATCGACCGGGGTAGAAGCCTCGGCGTCGTATCATTTGAGGAAAATTGGCTCGGGGAGTGTGGGGTAGCCGGCCGGCCGTTTGCCTCGAGCCAATCATCACGGGTGAAAGCAGACCGAATATGCTCATTCCGGAGGGATGTGATGCCTGGTCTGATCCAACTGCATGTCTACAACCGCTCCAGCCAATCATCATCAGACAAAGCCGATGCTGTCTGAGCTGTTGAGTGGATCTAGGGGAAATACAGAGGTTGCTCTAGAGGCGAAGGAAGAGGAATCGGCAGTGAATTTGGACTGGTTCGTGCTGCAAGGAGCATCTCATGTGAACCACATGGCCAGTTGGAACGTCTGAGAGTCTGGGGATCGCATCCCTCTTCAGGGTTCGAGACCCAGCTATCGGAAGGCCATTCCGTGTTGCACCAGAAGGGTAGCAGTGCAGGATGAAAGCAGCCCTTCTGGTCGTGTCCTCCCGCTCCCAGAGCTGAGGTTGGGGAAGCTCTATATATCCGCCGAGGCACCGCTGCAACCTGAGATCCTACGGTCCCAGAGACTCGGGCTTCTCGTTTCTTCACCCGCGTTTCCATTTGCCTCGACCCCATCCTGAGGAGACTTCACGAAGTGGTCTTCTGCGCCAAAGCAAGAACGTCTAGCCAATCATGGCGCCTCGAGAAGATGTTGACCACACGGTCATCTTTCACGACGATGTCGCTCAAGCGAATAAGATTGGTGTTGCCGTCGAAGAAGTTGCGGCAACCCGCATCTCAGAGGCTGACATGATGCGCAAGTCAGCCGAGGCCCTTACATTGAAGTCCAAGACCGGCCTTTACATCTTTGGCTACATGCTCGTGATGGGCTGCAACCAAGCAGGGTAAGAAAGCGACGGACCCTGCTTGTCTTTGACGGAGGCAAAGGGATGGTGGTGCTGATCACTCTGTGAATAGTTTCGGTATCGACTGGGGTGTCATTAGCGGAATCAACTCCAACGACCGATGGCATGACTTCTACGGGTTCGGCAACGCGGGTGTAATCATCTCCACGATCAACGCCCTGATGCAAATTGGTGGCTTCTTGGGCGCTCCCTTTCTGAGCTGCGCCGACGTCCTCGGCCGTCGCGGTGTCAACTTCCTCGGCAACGCTCTTGTCATCATCGCTGCTATTATGCAGGCCATGGCCCCGAACCTGGCCTGTCTCTTCATCGGCCGTCTCGTCCTTGGATTCGGCACAGCGCTTTGCACCGCGCCGCAGTACGTTGCCGAGCTTGCACCTGTACACCTTCGTGGTCGCCTCGTTGGTGTCTTTGGCGCGTGCTTCCAGGTCGGCTCGCTGATGATGATTGGTATCATGATGGGTTTGACGAACTGGGACAGCGACTGGCAGTGGCGGATGGCCTTCTTCATCCAGGCCATCTTCCCTCTCTTCGTGTGTGTCACAATCTACTTCTTGTGCCCAGAGTCGCCTCGTTTCCTCTACATGCGCGGCAAGAAGGAGGAAGCCCGTCGCGTCGTGGCAAGATACATGACGACCGATAACGACATCAACCACGAGATTGTCGACCTCATGATCCTGCAGATTGAGGAGTCTATCGAGACCACAAAGGCTGGGTTCCGCGCCACCTGGGATTTCCGGGTCTTCTTCACCAAGGCCGTGTGGTTCCGCACCGTTGTCCTAGCTGTCTACGCTGTTTTCCAACAATGGAATGGGTACGTTATTTCTCTGAGCCCCACTCGCTCTTTATTGCTGTCAATGCTAACAACCAACAGAGGCGGCATCATCGGATACTACCTGGCCCCCGCGCTCGACACAATCGGCATCACCACGCAACTCGACCAACTCGGCATCAGCCTCGGCTCGACGGCTATCTACTTCGTCTTCACTCTCTTCGGCTCCTATATCATCGACTACTTCCGTCGTCGCACCCTCATTTTCGCCGGTTTGATTAGCATGATTTGCGCCCAGATTGCCGTCACCATCACGAGCTGGCAGTACAACCTCAGCGAGCAGAAGACGACGGCCATCCTGACGGTCGTCTGGATCTACCTCTTCCAGGTCTGCAGCGCCACCTTCATCGCGACCATGCACAACCTCTACCCGGTCGAGCTGCTCTCGCTGCCGCTGCGTGCCAAGGGCATGGGCCTGTTTGCCATGTTCCAGGCCATCGCGGCCGTGGTGCACAACTATGGTATCGGCATCGGTGTCGGCAAAGTTGGGTACAAGATCTGGGCCGTGTACATTGTGTACAACTTTATCCAGATTATCATCAGCTACTACGTCTTCCCTGAGACGAGCAAGCTGAACCTGGAGGAAATTGATACCATCTTTGAGACGCCGGGCGGCAAGCCTGTCAAGTTGAGTATCAAGATTGCGGATGCCAAGAGGGAGAAGGCGAAACTTGATCGCCAGAATGGGGTTTCGCAGCTTTGAGATGCCGGAACTCGTGGTCACGCATGACACAACACGATGTATGAACTCGGTTGGGAGTTGATATGGATAGCGTGTTGTTGATAGTCTGTCCTTTGGTTTTCAAGGGGCTCCGATATCCAATCTGATTTATCTTGCATCAAGGACTTTGAGAACGACGCTTGACGAAGGTCTGTCAACATGTGCTCATGTCTACTTTGGCTTCATCATACCTACCTCAACTGTTCCACACATGAACTCGCTCAATGACTGTCAACCCCGCAAGTCACTCCCTATCGTCACATATACCCATAGTCCGCCCAATACTGCAAAAAGCAACCTCCCCACACACCAAAGCCCAAAAGACAAAAGAATAACGCATCAGAGCGGTGATGAGTTGACAAGAGTGGGATTCGAACCCACGCCAATTACTTGACTAGCACCTGAAGCTAGCGCCTTAGACCGCTCGGCCATCTTGCCTTGTTGGTTGGATGAAGATTTGGCGATGGTGAGGTCATCATGGAGGGATGCAGGTTGTGGTGGAGGGTGCGTGGCCCTAGGTGTGGAGCAATATGCATGGATTTTGGTGTTGTGGATTGGTTGTTGGTTGGATCCATTCTGTTGTGGAACTTGGGGAACTTGGGGACTGGGATGGTCTGGAGCGGAGATTATTGAGAGAGGTGAGTGGTGATTGAGAAGTTGATTGTCTTTGAGCAGAAGGATTGGGAGGTGAAGTTATGGGTTTCAAGTTCGTGATGTAGGCAGACGAGGAGCTATGAGAGGCGAAGTCGAGACTAACTTTTCAATGCGTACTTTGCAGGACTGAGAAGTTGAAAGCGAAGTTCACACAGAGACAAGAGAGTCAACAGTAGAGATCACATCGTCGAAGTCGTTGAGCAAATGTCTGCACTGAACAGTAAAGTCTACCATGGATATCAAACCCCAACGATCATAAGACAACGCCCTAAATCAGAATACATACGGCACAAACCGCGCCGTGGAAGCATGCCACCTCTCCCACTTCTCCCCAAACTCCTCTCTCAACATGCCCTCCTCCTCCCTCACCCTCGTCCACACCCCAAACAAAAACACACAGCACGCAGCAGGACCAAGAACCCACTGCACGCTCCTCAGCCCCTGATGCCACGCCGGCGCAACCCAGCAGCTCAGCACGCCGTCGAGCCTAGCCAGCAGCGCGACATTCGACAGCACGAGGACAATGACGCCCGTGTAGCTCGGGTGCTGAAGGTACCGATAAATCCCCGTCGTCTTGAGCTGATCCGGTTTCGTGAGCTGGAAGGTGAAGTTTTTCCCGAGGGAGCGGTAGGGTCCGAGGCGGAGCGGGACGCCGGCGAAGAAGATTGCGGCGAGCGGGAGGAGGGTTGAGGCGGACCAGGTTGTTAGGGAGGCGCTGAGGCCGTTTTCGGCGCCGTGGCGGAGGATGGAGGGCGGGATGTTGGGTGCGTAGAGGGTGAGGGCTGCGAGGTGGAGGGAGAGGAGGGCGAGGGGGAGGAGGATTACTTTGGGTGTGTGTCTGTGGGTGAGGTGCATCCAGCGGATCGAGTCTGCGTGTTTGGTTTGCGGTTGGTGATGGTGATGTTGGCTGTTGTGGTGGTGAAGGTCGTCGTTTGGTTTTTGGGGTGGTTCGGGGTTGGGGTTTAGGAGGCCTATGTAGGTTCCCAGGGTGGAGGCCAAGATTGCGACCGAGAGTGATGCCTGGGATATAGACATCTTGTCGGCTTGAGGCTTGGTTTGTAGAGTAAGGGTACGAAGGAGCGACGGTGAAGATGAAGACGAGTAGTAATGAGATAGCGAGAAGAAGATCCGAGGCATCGCGAGACGACTAATTCAATCCCGTGTGACGCTTGTGGGGTGGCAAAAGCACAGGCCAGCTATATCTGGAGTTACTTTCGTCTGGCTACTTATTGTGTGGAAACGGAAGTACTCTAGATATCCATGCCCGTTTTGTCGGAATTACGTCTGGTTCATGCCGCAATACTCATACCCGTAAACTCTTATGCGATCAGTCCTGAGTGAGCGGTTATGTCTTAACCTTATTTCGATTATCGGAAGTCTAGATAAGTCAATCATAACTTTGTGTGGATGGGCGTGGGAGAGAAGTGAGATCGACCTGTATTAGTGTAGGTAAGATTGCCTTCATATGCGGAAGCTCACTGGATTGAGGATCTGGGTCGAATTTGATTAATTTTAATCAGTTCTGAGTGACATGAGATAACGGCGGTTCCAATAGACAAAGACTCTGTATGGCTTCTAGGTCTTAAGTGAATTCGTTGGGTTGCCGCAGTTACCTCATCAGCTTGTTGGCAGCTCATATGAGGCTCATTGCGCTCTCACACTAGGTTTTCTGGAGGTCACCTTCGGCCGGGGCATCAACTCAGCTCGACAGGCTGACTTTCGATGCACCAAACTGTGAAGCTATGTATTGAGAGCTCTCTGGCTTGAATTGATTGAAAGACAGAAAGAAGCCTTGCGACTTCGGGTATGGATGTTGTATTTGCATATCATTATCCATCTTAGTCGTGAGCTGTCTCATGCAACTCACATCGCTTTAAATCAAGGTCAAGTCTACCTCTCAGGCCAACTCTATTCATACATGTACCAATGCCAGGCAACACCAAATTAGAAATTATGTATTACACCTCTCCGGGCTCTCCTTCAACGACCTTGACCTCTGGTCCTTCAATCTGCTTCACCTTCCGGCCTTCCCACCAGGACATGAGACCGGCAAGCATAGCGACACCGCATCCCAAGCCGATGAAGGTGCCAGTTGCCCATGACTGGAGTTGTTTGTTAGCACCATTCACAAAGTCGGGTCCGACACCATGGTTTGCCTATAAGTAGGGTCAAAAGGAGTACTCACAGGTCGATCAAGTCGGTTGTATCCCCACATGAAATAGCACAACACAGCCTGCAAAAACGTATTCCAAACCATCATCCAAATCGTGAACCCCAACTTCCACAGCGCCGTCGGCGGCGCGACCTGGCCAGTAAACGTCTCGGGCGCCTTCTCGCCCTGCAGAGCCCACGCAGGCGGCCGGAACCAGCTCTTGTTCTGCGCCGCGAGCTTGAGCATCGCCGCCTGGTTCTTGAAGTTGACGGCGCGGATGTACCAGTACAGGTCGCGGAAGCGCCAGGGCGCGAGACCGAAGCCCGTTACGCAGAAGAGGGCGTTGAGGATCTGACTGGAAATTTCGAGCCACTTTTTGCGGGGTGAGTTGTCGTCGTCGGCGGTTGGGTAGTTCATTGCTGGTGCCGCCTTGAGGAGGAGGAAGAAGAGCATGGCCTAGGATGGTGGGTCAGTATGGCGGCTTCATTTTCATACATCATGATGTGAACTTACTCCCCAGGCCTAAGAGTCGACTCATGTTAGCATGTCTCATTTTTGGAAAAGACTGGAGTGTGCAGTTGAGGTGGGATACGTACGACAATATTCAAGCAGTAGATGGTAATGACGAACCCTGACGGCGTGAGGAAGAACTTCCAAAACGCCTTCAACCCATTGACAATGGTCGTCTTCCACGGCGCCTTCTCCTCCGCCGCGTGCTTCTGATACAGACTCTGTCGCCGCTGGAACTGTTGACCCTCGCTGGGCAGCAGGCTCTCATCATGCGTCCCCGTCCCCGGCCGTGCTTCGTCCGAAGTCTCATTCAGCACAGCGGGTTCGTCCGTTTCCCTGATATTTTCTGACTTGTCGTTAAACACGTTTCGCCCACCGGCAGACGACTGCCCATTAATAGAAAACATCGATCCGCGCCGACCCGTGTTGGATCGGATGAGCGCCAGGTCGCCGTGGGGTTCCTGGACGGCGTAGCGCGCCGAGTGGCCCTGCGCCGTGAAGGCGATGTTGTCGCCGCCGGATTCGGGGTCGCGGAGCTCGGTGAGGTTCGGCGCCTGGGCGATTGCTGTGCCGGCGGCCTGCCACATGCCCAATTGCGGGTTCGCGTTCATGATGGAGATGGACGCGCCCCGGACGCGGCCTACGATGCCGCCGCCATTGTCGACGGACGAGGGCTCGGCCATGGTTGACGATTTACGGAGATTGTGAGGACGGGTTGATGATGGGGCCTCTTCCTGGCGGTTGCTACGGTGTCGGATGTCGCGGAACGGCCCTCATAAAAAGGTGAGCGGGAGGCCGATGAGTGAGTCGGGAGTGAGATTGCGCTCTCAGCAGACAATCTGCGTCTAGTCACGGAGAGGGCTGTCGAGTTGTCGCGACTGTACAATGCAGACGCCTCACAGATCGCGGGGAGTCAATTTGCGACGACTGTTTATGTCAGATGCAGAACTTTGGTCCCCTTTTCCCTTTTTTCCCAGGAACACCCATCTCCATGAAGAACCTGCAAAGAGAAAAGTGCCATGCCATCACGTGGGGGCTGAGGGAGAGACAGCGAGCTATCCGCGTATTCCAACCCGACACCCCGACGTGTTGGCCGGCCGGAACCCGCGAATAAGTCGAGCCTAGTCAGGTTCAGTCCTTTGGGAGGAAAGTCTAATTTGCTGCCTATTGCCCCAACCATGCTCTGAATGCAGATCCTGGGTTGGCTGAACGGGGTCGGAGAAAGCCAAGACACTGCCGTGATTAGCTAGCCCGCATACCTTTCGCTTTCCCCGTCCCCCCCGAATCCCCGCTGTTCTTTTCGCATCCTAATCCGGCTTGGCCAGAACTCGCTCTCGCTTGCAATCGAACTTTTGAAGAAAAAGGCCCTCCGGCAGCGCCGCCGATGCCCTGAGTCGCGGGGCCATCCTCTGAGGTGATGATCTGATCAGGTGGTTGGGCGAATTTGACGCCGTGCTTCCGGCGCTGAACTTCAACGTCATGAGATAAGACTCGTGATGAGAAGCTTCTGCGACGCCAGTGAGATATTTGTCTATCAATTGAGTTTGTTTACTCTCGGTCTCCGTCATTCTGATACCTAGCCTTGAGCGCATACCGGCAGTGGGTGAGTTTCGGTCCGGAAGCCCGAGTCGACCGCACCGAGGTTTACTGTTCCCACTCACTTTTTCTGAGAGGGATTGCTCTCATGAAAGCCGCCGCCATCTGGATGCCGCTCAGCCAGGTACCGTGATCTCGGGAGTCGGCGGAAACACTTGTTGACAGTGCTTTTGACTACGAGAATGCTCTCGAGAATCGGCGTTCATGCGTGATCAACTCATGAGGCTAGAGGAGTGAGGATTAGCAGTCCTTGACGCGGTAAACCAGCCAGAGTCTACGGTCTTTTGTTCAACGAGGTACCCTATCGCTCTTTTACCGCCTCGTTGCCCCGACAAGTCTACCAAACACTGGCGACAACGAACATATGCATGTTCAATCAGCCAAGAAAAGCAAACATTGAGTAAATTTTCACCGGAATGTCTACCCGCATCGTTATGAAAGGCCCAAAACACCGCCACGATGGCCAGAGCCCGCCCAAATGATTCTGGCCGTTGAACAATCGGTAATTTCTTGAGTTTGCATCATGGTCGTGCTTTGATCTGTCGACTTACCTCATTTCTAGTGCTTCTCTTTGTCCTACTAAATTCTATGCGCCGTCTTGGCGTCAGACACATGTTCCACCAAGACACGATAGCGAATCACTCAATGGCCGTTATGAACAACACCCACTTTCCACCTTTTGCGAAGTTCCGATACCATTGGCTCCATCGCCAGATTGCCCAAACTTCTATACCATGTCAAGCAACAGATCACCTGCTTTGTTCTTGTTGTTCGGGTGGCATGGGATTACCTACTGCGTCTTACCAACACCCAAACACCCGCAGGCGTCAAATCATCCGTCTTTGAACCTTGCGATTTACCTCTGGGATGCAACCGACGTAATGCGAGTTGACACCTTCAGGATGTCCATTAATGATGAGTATAAAAATTGTCGTTAAGAGGAAAGGTATCAGATGTCCCCTCCTCACACACGGCCTATATCGGAAGTACTTAGATTCTATATCGACATCTGGCATTCCTTCGATAACCGTTGATACCGAAGTTACGCAGTCGTCCCTCCGCTCCAAGTCAACCCAGCTTCCAGAAGCAATGAGCAAGCCACCGGCAATAGTCATCAACAACACAGAAGAACTCTCAGCTGAGGACCTACTCTCGGACCTAAATGATCTTCTGATCAACGACCGGAAAGATGCGCGCCGTGACAGGCACCCAGCCGGCTCGCAGTACGACATGAGTTTCAGACACGCCGACGACTATGGAAAAAAGTTCCTGGAAATACCCAAACCCAGTAACTCAGCTTCGGATAGTGAGGCGGCTCGAGCTTACAGCAGCACGAAGGCTTCGAGCGAGGCCCAATGCGAATCAACGGCGACCGAATCAATCGACCGCAATGGACAAAAACTGGCTGTCCAGAGTGCGCCACGTCTTTCCGAATCCGATCGCAAGACTGACGTCCTCGGTTTGGGAGTCTGAGCTAAAAAATCACCCACGACTGATGTCAAAAAGACCCCCATTGACTATCGTGATTCGCAAAGCCGACGACAATCCGAAAATCATCACGGGTCTGCTACGGAAACCCCCCATCATGCCATTAGTTGGGCTTCCTTTCTTTAGGATGAAATTGTGTATATACCCAAACCCCAGACCAATCCATATGGAGCTTGACATGCTGACAACAGAGGCGAACGGCCCTCCCAGTAAGAGAATTGTGTCGTTATCTGGTACCTAAACCATAGTAATTCAGCATCCATCAGCAACACTGGAGCTCCTAGAAAGGAAGGCATCTGCAAGGTTCACGACTCATACTGCGAATAGCTCCGCAACGCAGGTTCTTAACACATTGGACTGAAAATAACGTCGACCTTTTGATTTGGTGCGATGTCATTCGCGAGACCGATTATGAGGGCTGGATTGATATTGTTGACGAAGAGGGAAGGGGGGGACAGATTTGGGAGAAAATCCGGCCTGGGCCTCGACCTCCCCATTTCTTGCCAAGCTTCTTAGAAATAGATTACAAAATCGTGGCGGAACAGGGGAAATACGAATTATAACATCGACGCATCTGCTCAAGCCTTGTTTTTGTATTGCTTGCATTGAGGGGTTGTTGTCAGTTGAGTGGGAAGAAAGAACTATATCGACTTCAATATACATACCCAACGAGCCGATAGCACTCCACTTACAGCTGAATTCAATGACTATGACGTTGAAGAACTTTACAATCACTTTCGAAACAAGAATGAGGCTCGCAATGTTTGTCTTCAGTCAAGGCTGATAATAGGGAGAGAAATAGACGGAAGTAACCCGACCGACTTGCCAGTCATTAGCTACTACTAAGCCACTGTTCCAGCCTTCAATACATCTATTTGTCTCGTTGATAGAGAAAGATAAATGTAGTCCTACGGTAGAATCCATACCATTCAAGGGCTATACCTGAGGCATCTTACGAGGATCGGGTTGCAAGAGGCAGAAAATGCGCGAATGGTCATTTTACCACCGACTGAAAAGATAGAATTGCGAAAACAACTGGGATGTACGGGCAAGGTAGTCACTCATCCATGTGATAATTATAGAGAGGCATCCCTGCTTAGATATAATAGAGTACCTGTGTTTTGAAAGCTCTGGCCCGCGACATCACCGGCCCAAACATAATTCGAAACATTCATCATAGAAAGTGATCACGATCGCAGCCTATGCAGACTATCTTCGAGAGGAGAGTGTTGTTTGACACCTCCTTGTAGCAAGAGGCAATAGGTTCCTGAGTTCCTGTAGGCCGTTTGACTTACTACTCAGGAGTGCATCACTTTCAAGACCGTTTGTTAACCAACGTTGTAGCTGTTCAATAGGTAATACCAGAAGGGCACAATTGTGGCTTGGAAGATCCCGACTAGTCTAGATGGGATTTGCAGATCGAAGGAAGAAGGTTCCCTACCCAACTCCACGAATGTGAGGTTCGAGTCACGTAAGGTAGGCCTTGTATGCTCATTGCATAATTGACGCGCGTTGGAAACGTCTAACGGGCTGTGCTCCCCCGGGCCATCCAAAGCACCCCCCTTCCCGTGATCAAGCCCCTTCACCAAGGAGCCACCTTCTCTCAGGCTTCGGATGGTTCAAGCTTTCTCTGGCTGACGATCGTCTCGGGTTCACGGCTATGTCCGAAGATCCATCGCACTTACAAGAATCACACTTTTGCTTTACAAATTTACCGTAAAGTTTGTTGTAGGTACAGACATTTTCCTGGATGGAACACTACACATTTAACTTTCATCCGCTTTCGGATTCTAGCTACATTTGGAATAGTTCGTCGTCCAAACGACGAAGTGTCCAACAACCACCAACTTCGTACTCGTTTTCCATTATGTGGTCTTTATGAAGCCTTAGTGGACTTTTTGAAGTTCGTGCGGTCTCAATACCGCAAGCCTTGGAAAGGTGTATTAGGATACAGCTTCCTCCGCGACTGAATCTCCATGCAATGAGTCTTTCATCGGATATAGGCCTTCGACCCTGTTCCCCGATCTCCTTGACTTACGAATCAGCAGGTACCAAGAAAACACGGTCTATACCCGACGAAGGCTAAGTAAAGCCTACTAGAACCGGAGAGTCCTTCATCAAGTCATGATCCCTCAAACATCAATACACTTTGAGCATACTCTCGTTACGGTTGAGCTGGAACAACCATTTCGGGCCCTATATTCTTGTAATCGACAGAGCAGCCAACTCTGCGATGGGGTCGTAAGACGAGGGGCAGAGACCCGATGAATCCGGAGTCCTGAAGTGACCGGAGGCGGGATGCTGGTGAAAAGACCGTCGCCTCGGAAATCTGAAACTGACTAACGATGTGACCCTCGACCACAGAGAGATACTGCGACATCAGGTGGACCCATACTCAGACAAGTTTCGACCGTGGTGACGCCCGCATCTTTAGCTTTAGGCTATGTTTCGATAATTAACTCGAACTGCTCACTAGTCAAGTGCCGAATGGATCTGGCGGTTATGTAGTTCATACGGCCGTCCTGGTGCAACATAGACGAGGTCTCAAGGTCTTGTTACTACTTCCTCCCCAAATGCCCCGCGAAACGTTTAAGCTATCTCCAAATATTTGATCTGTTCTTTTCCTTGCTTGCTGTTAATTGTTGTCTAATAGTCCAGTGCCTGGGGCACGAACTCGATTTTCAAAATGCTTGTCCTTCTTGCGGCGTTAACCTTTCTTTCCTTCATCGGGCCATTTGCCATCGCTTCGAGAGCTGGCTCAATACAAGTAGAGTATAATAGAGATCCACCATCCGGATGGACACTCTCTCGTCCCGCTGATCCGGATCACCGATTCAGCATATCCATCGCAGCCGATAGAAGCAGGCATGTGGAACGGGCCCTCTATAGTGTCTCCACGCCGGGACATGAGCTATACGGCAGGCACCTCTCTCGAGAGGAGGCACAAGCACTCCTCAACCCCGATACAGAGTCACGGGACATCATTATAAACTGGCTTCAGGAACACGGGAACGCAACAGCGGCAGATATAGAGAGCGATGGTCATTGGATCAAAGTGCAGACGACGGCGAAGAAGGCGAATAATCTGCTCGACGCAGACTTTAGATGGTTTCGAAACATTGACAGCGGCAAGGAGGTGCTGCGGACGTTGCAGTATTCTTTACCCTTGGAGTTGAAGAACAAGATCTCGTTAATTACCCCGTCGACGAGATTCTGTTCTCACCCGATTATGCACCAAGGATCGACCGTGGTTGCGCCTCTTGCTGACGACACCCCCAGCGACGAGCTTCGGAAGGTGAAGAGGTCGTTGGCTGGGGTGAACCCGAAACTTCTTTACACGGCACAGGTAGATAGGATTACACCAGCCGCATCGAAAGCACAAGTCGATCCTACGTGTAACAGGACCATTACACCTAACTGCATACGAGCTCTGTACAATGTTCCTGCCAAAATGAACGTCAGTCCGGCCCGTGGTCTTGGGATCTACGCTTCGCAGAATCAGGTTGCCAAATTTGACGACTTTGCCCTGTTTGCCAAAAACGTCGATCAACCGTCAACGGGAGTAAAGTTTTCTTTCCTTAGCATCAACAACGGCACGACAGATCAGGCTCAGAACAAGTTCTCGAATGCTGAGCTCAACTTCGACGTTCAATACACGGCTTCACTATCCAATCCGGTTCCAAATATCGTCACCGCCGTGGCTGGGGATGGACCGATCAAGCTCGAACTAGGCGGACAACCTGGGGACACGACGGAACCTTGGCTGATCTGGTTGGACGCGATGCTTAAGCTACCTGACGACAAGCTTCCTCACACGATTACCACTAGTTTCGGCGAGAACGAACAGTCACTTCCGGACGGCTATGTTCAGCAGATTTGCGATCAGTTCGGTGCACTCGGGGCCAGGGGCGTTACGATGTTTGCCGCGTCGGGAGACTCTGGACCGGGCAACACATGTGTCACAAACGACGGTACCAACAGCACGCGGTTCAATGCCGTCTTCCCGGCATCATGCCCCTTTGTCACAGGAGTTGGCGGGGTGAGGGGTATCGCGCCTGAGCGAGCCAGCGACTTCTCGAGCGGTGGGTTCTCGGACAAGTTCGCCAGACCGGCATACCAAGAGCAAGTTGTGCCGGCGTACTTGAAGAACACCATTGGAACCCAGTTTAACGGCCTCTTCAACGCATCAGGCCGAGGCTTCCCAGACGTTAGTGCCCAAAGCTTTAACCTCACATTCGTGACGGGCGGCCAACTAGGTGGCTTCCAAGGTACCAGCGCCGCCGCTCCAATCTGGGCAGGCATGGTGGGCATGGTCAACGCCGCTCTCATCCAGGCGGGAAAGCCACCAATGGGATTCATCAATCCATGGCTATATGGCGCTGGGTTGCAAGCCATCAACGACGTGTCTGCTGGGCAGTCCGTGGGCTGTACTGGCACAACTGGTTTTGGCACGCAAAAGTTCCCGCCTGAGTTCGGAGCCAAGCTCGTACCGAACGCGAGTTGGCCCTCAGTGGCTGGATGGGACGCTGTCACTGGGTTGGGAAGTCCGGATATTGGCAAAATGTTGGCGCTGAGAATGGCAATGTGATGAGAGTTATGCAATTTTAGACTACAAACAATTTGAAGTACAAATTTGACCTAATACTTAACATACAAGTTTTCCGCCCAGTCCAATTTTTAGTGCAGTACAGAAATCCGTTCACAACTTTGCATTGTTAACTGCAGTAATTGCGAACGGATTTGCAGTAAACGTTCCGTTGGGATCAGCGAGTGCTCTGGCTTTTCCAAGCCGCCTGTACTTCTCCTCATCTTCGTAGTAGCACTTCCAGATCTTCTCATCACCCAAGTTCCAATCGCCATAGGATCCCCAAAGAAGACGTCTGTCCTTCTTGCTGAACGGGCTGTCAGGTCCGATCATAATCTGATCGTTCTTGGCTTGCCATGATTGAGCCAGCTTTCTTGAATCTTCATCGGGCTCGTGGAAGCAGTCCAAAGTCTGGACAACAGACGAGTCTCTCCAGCTGTAGGATGTGCCGTTGTCTCTGTTGACGAAGAAGCGCGAGTACTTGCCTCCAAAGCACTGGATTTGAACCGACAGCTTACATCGCATGAAGCGCTCGTAGTCCTTCTCACCCTCGTGTCCCTTGAGATACTGTTCAGGGTTGTAGATGAGGTCAATGCGGTCAACCACGGCATCAACCCACTTGTCCTTTGTAAGGCTGGTGGAGTCGGTCGCGTATGTGCGCTTGACGTATGGAAGGTCAAACTCGCGCGCTCTGGGGAAGATCCACTGCCCAGTCATATCCGACATCTCCATGTCGAACTCGCCAAACTGAAGCGAGTAGTCTTCCAACAGGCTCTTGAGCTCTCGGAACTTGCCAAACCAGGCATCGACCTTGGCATCGTACACGTCCTCCTTGCTGGTCGGGCACCACTGCGCGTACAGAATGATCGAGGCTGGAAAACGTCCATTCAGCAACTCCAGGAAGTCGTCTTCGAGCGCATTCTTGATGCGGTCCTGAATGCGCTGCCAGACGTTGGCATCTTTGAGCTCCTTGAACAGAGTCGACATGGGGAAATCTGTGCTGATGACACTGACACAGAGGTCAAAGCCGCGGGGGAATGTAGGGTCGTCAGCCATCTCGGCAATGGCATTGAGAAGTGTGGTAAGAACCTCCTTGGAGTAGAGCCAGAGTGCCTTGATGCCGTGAGGTCCCTTGAAGCCGTTGGGTCCAGCAACAGTACCAAGGTAGCTGCTAGATTTGTACACCTCAACGATGTAGTGAGTGATGACGCCGAAGTTTCCTGGACTACCACCAAGAATGGCGTAGAACATCTCAGGGTTGTTCTCTTTGGTGATGTCGCGGATGACACCGTCGTGGCATACCATACGGATGGTTCTGATGTTGTCTCCAAAAAGGCCGAAACTTCGGCCCAACTGTCCGTAACCGCCAGTCTGGCCGTGACCTCCCACACCGACGTAGGCACATTGGCCGGTGGGAACAAAGAGCTTCGTCTGCTTGAGGTACTTGTTGAGGTCCATCATAGTAATGCTGACGCCAATGTAAACAAGTGTGCGGTTATCTGCAATTGGATCCTTGGGCTTCAAGATCATCAGATCCTTGTAAGTGTTACCCAAGTCTATCTGGATGTTCTTGCCGCTTGTAGACGAGGCTCCGCTGTACTGGTGGCCTCCGCTCTTGACGGCAACGGCGACCTTGTTCTCTCTGGCCCAATTGACCGCTCTGATAACATCTTGGTCGTTTTGAGGTCGCACAATGAGATCGGGGTTCATGTCGTGCTCTTTCTGATATGTTGAGGTTGCATACTGCTGGTTGAAAAAGGCGTATTCCTGCATCTCAGACTCGTCTCCCACCCTAGAGTACTGCATACCCTCAAAATCTTCAATGCGAACCATGATTGAGATTCTGTATAAGAAAGATAAATATGAAATCAAGAAGTGTCTCTTAGAAAAAGCAGAGTTGCGAAGGATCCAGCAGAAACAGGGCAGCCAACAGCAATAAATAGGGATCAATCAGCATCACATGCAAGGCCCCCATCTACACGCAAAACCCCAAGGCAGGCTACAGAGTGCTTAGCCGCAGAGTTGTCTTCAACCGGACAAATCTGTGCAACAGTTGATCGTAGGCTTTCTACGTGAACGACGAACGTTGATTGGCGTAATCAGAGACAAGATGGTCAGCAGTCTGACGCCCAGTCCCATCACCAAGCCAGACTGGCTACTCAGCCAGCCTTGATAGCCTTCTGCATTCCGACGACTCATTGCTGCAACCAGGTCGGCCCTCAGTCTTCAGAGTGGCTGACTATCACACCGGCTTACGCTGCATGATCTGGGGGCCGGGCCGCGCAGCTGCGTTTACGAGCGTTGTCGAAAGAGCCGTGGCGTGGAGCTGGCATAAGACACGCTAGCCTGATCCGAGCATATCTGATGTTTTTGGCCGCGGCTGAAATATACCAACCATGTCCACTTTCTGATAGGTAGCCAGGCATCACTTCGGTTATGCCGCATTCCCGCTTACTGGCCAATGTTGTGCTTACGCTGGCAAGGCGACCCCCATAAGGCGTCTGCTGGACCTTTTTGCGAGATGCTGTTTTCAGGGGAAACGAATGACTTGCAGAGGCAAGGGTTCCAACAAGCTCTTGGCCAAAACCAACTGCGCAACTGAGAGCCTGGTTGGTTCAAAGCTTTGAAATCTGTGAAAGTCATGTGGTTGCAGCATAGTGGAGCTGTAAGGCTGTGTTCCAGATGCTGCCTGCGTTCGTTTGCCTCATGGCACGCATGGCAGTTCACGTGGCCGCAATGTCTAGTGCGCAAAATCAGTGATGTCAACCGGATCTTGCTCGGCAATTAAATGAAGAAAACAGTCATTTCTCGTGTGTTTCCTGATTCACGGTAGGATCAATCTCATGGTTACCGCATGGCGGGAGGAGATGAAACTCAAAGTCTAGTCCTTGTTGTTACTACTTCCACTTTCCTAGTCATTCGTATGCTCACTGCAATTTCTAACTCTTATTTACTACCACCGGACATCATCTGCTGGAACTTGAGAAATTGTTGGTACTGTTCCATGTCAAGGGACGCTCCAGCGGTAGCGAAAGATTGACTTCCAACGGTGCTGGGGTTAGCCTTTTTCTCCGATCCTCTTCCATCTTTGACTTCGTCCTCAGAATCATTGTCACTTTCTTTCTCTGTCTCGGAGCTATCTTCAGACTCGAGGTTTCGCGCAGGATGTTTCGAACCCTGCTGGAAGCGACTAGCCTGGGTGGATCTGTGCGGCGTCGGCGAGGATACGGTCTTTCGAACATCATATCGCCAGCCCTCGCGTCTAGCCTCGTCTGCCTCAGTTGCTCCGTTCACATTGATGAGATAGTCGTCGAACTCTTTGAACCCCCTTGCAACCTTCTTGAATTGCTTCTTGCCAAGACTGGGTTTGGGCTCGTCTGCCTCTTTCGATATGTATTGGTACTCAACTAGAGCGATGGCTGTTTGAAAAGCGTTTCGGATTTGTCTACATCATTTGGTTGTCAGTAAACTAAGCGATTCTAGACATTGAGAGACATCACTCGAAAGCTGGGCGAGCGGGACATAACCATACCTTCCATTCCACGTGTATCGTCCTTCAAGCTCAAGTCGATTGTAGTGCTTTTCGGCAAAGCTCATGATTTCCTTCTCTTTTATCTTGAAGTTCTGGGTCCCTGTACTGTGCTGCTCTTCTTTGGCTCTTTTGATGAACTTCTCGTAAATCTTGAGAGTCACTGGGAGATCCAGATCGTTGTAGGAGAGAGACATCTGAATCCTTGACTTGAATGCTGGATCGATGGCTCCCACACGGTTGGAGGTAAGAAACAGAATTCCCGCGTAGTACTCAAGTGTGCGAAGGAATACGCTCGTCACGGCATTGTGACGGATGTTGTCTCGAACTCTCTTCGCGAGGAAGATGTCAGCCTCGTCCAGCAATAGTACGCAACCCCATTTATGTGCAAGCTTGAAGCTATATTGCAAGTTGGTCTCGACTTCGGCCGCCGTCTCTCCAATATCGCCGCATGTAATGGGGAAGAGAGGTCGATGGGTGTCATCGGCAACGCACTCAGCCGTCGACGTCTTCCCCACGCCAGGCGGACCGTGGAGAAGAATGACAAGGCCAGCCCCTTTGCCCTTGACAAGATCCAGCGCTGTTCCAACGCTACGTGCGACGCCAGGAGATGATTCTGCGGCCCGCTTGTTCTCATGCGTTTTTACCAGTGCCCTAACAGTCTCCTTGTGGTCTTCAGAAATGACGAGGTCGTTGAAGTTATTCTCAAACACAACTTCTTTCAGGTCTGTTGTCCAGATGGTTGCCCACTGTCTAGATCGAAGAACGAAGGCGTAGACGTAAGGCTGCATTAACATCAAATCTTCTTCTGTCAGATCTTCTTCCTGCAGCGGACCTAGCATCCTGGTCAGTTTCTGACCGAAGGCGGCAGCATGCTCTTCATCGTATACGAGGTCGTTAAAAATGACATCGCCACCGCAACAACCTGGTTCACGATGATAACACCAGGATCCTTCAATAGTCTCCCTTTTGTCCCTTCGTGTGAGCTCTTCCGACGATATGCTGGTCTTCATTCTCCACTCAGTCTTAGCCGTCATCGCGAGGCGCATGTCGACTATGACTTGGTTGTCTAAGTCATGAGATGGCTCATCGAGTGTCTTGCCACGAGCCAGCTTGTGGCAACTTGTTTCTCGAGTCAGGTCCAGGAACCTCGTGCCCATAGCTTCGAATTCGGCTCGTAATGCATTTTGCTTCGGGTCGAACCGCAAAGGATAAACGGGTAACGATGTAATCAATCGTTTTCCATGAAATCGATGGATTGGCAGTCTCTGTAGTTTTGGAATGTATGCGGTGCCATCGGATCCAAAGCTTAGGCAGTCCAGAACAAAACCGTCCACAGGAACAGGCTTCTCGACGTCACTTCGCGGGTACCTAGCTTCGTATTGCAGTGGCTCGCGACCGCCCGCCATGTTGATGACTCGATAAGCTTGATTGGGGTCAGAAGGCGTAATAACAATATCTCCCCGTGCAAAGAGATGCCAAAGATCGTCATACTCGATTTCAAGCGCTGTTCCATCCTTGACCTTTTGGCGCAGGTCCAAGGTGGACTTCAGGTCGTTATCAAGAAAGTGGATAAGAAGCTTCAAATCTTCCACAAGGTTCTTATCATCAAAGTCATGCTGAGTCGAAGTTTCGTGAATAGGCTCAACGGCTTGCTTCTGAGATTCTTTTCGGTGCTTGGAGGGTGTGCCAGTGTGCATCCAAGCTTCCAGTTCAGCATGACTCTTCCTGATTGCATCGTGGTGCTCAGCGAAGAATTTGAAAGGCCGGAGAAACGCGACGCCGCTGTGCACCTTTACACCGTCCATCTTAGTCGACTGTGCAAGGCCCATTATAGCTCGTCCAGTTATCTTCTCGAGATGTGACAAAAGAGACCACGACCTGATTCGCAGACGCTCTGGGGTCTTCAGAGAGCCGCTTTGCAACGGGATGCCTTCAGCATTCCCAGGCATTTGGTGAGACAGATTCTGCGATTCGTTGTCCAAGGTCAAAAGAATAGGTGAAATCCTTTCGGTGACTTGTACTTCTAGGGCTGGTTGCTGAGAGCAATGTAGCATAGCCGTCAGCCGCGTGATGCGAAACTGATTCGCGTATGACCTCCGCAGTTCATGTCGATGAATGGGAAACTTGGTCCTTTTCGGGGCTTCCCAAGTGTCATCGCGATTCTCAAAAGCAGCTTTAAGCTCCTTGAGACCGCGCTCAAGATCTTCAATCCGCAAGTTGGTAAATGTGTGGTGTAGAGATGCTTGATGGTATCGCATTTTCATCCGGCCGGATTCTTTCTCCTCTTCGAATACATGACGCACCTGTGTCGCATTCGGGTACGCCGCTCGATGGGCCGCACTTATTACCTCGCCTTCATCCTCTTCCACTGTGTCTTCTAGGGGTACCTCCTCTTGATCGGCTGGCGAGTGACCATCTTGTTCAGAACTCGGAGTATCGGCTTTTTGGCTCGTCGGGTCGACATTCTCACTCTCGGAGCCGCAGACAGACTCCGACATTTCATTCGCCTCGGAGATTTCCTCGCGATCTTTTTGCTGGAAATCCCTGTTTGTGACAATGAGAGAATCTTCTCGTGCTGCTTGCGATAGTTCTGGCGGCATATCCAGGTAAGGTAGGTTGAGCAGAAACCAACAGTGATGAGAAAGCCGTGAAAGGAAGGGACTAAAAGGCAGAAATTCCCCGTATGACAGCGTTCTTTTAAGTACGACGGGGCTACAGACTGACACCGGATTCAAGTGTGTAGGAAGACACCGCCGCACTTTGGAGAGTGACGATCCTAGGCTCTCGGTTAGCAAGGGGCTTCGGTGTCATCTCTTTCCGAACTGCCTGCATCCAGTCAATACCGACATTTAGTGACGCTGCAAATGCCACCGGTAGGTACAGAAGAATGAGACACCCACATTGGCTGATTTTCAGAAGCACTTTCGTCCTCTGCATGTAACGTATCACACTAGATAGTTGGAGGGTCACAGCCTGCCTACAGCCTGCTTACAGCCTGCTGGAAATGCGTTGGTCAGACTACGCGCAGCCAATAAAGATTGATATCACCATGCAGTCATGTAATATTCAGCGGCTATTGAGGCAACAGTTGCTCCTTGCAGCTAGGGTGTCGGAATCCAATTGCCACATGTCCTGCACTCATAATCATCTCTAGCCTTCTCTTGGAGATGATGTGATGTACGCAGGCCCAGTCCTTTCGTTCTGATCATTACTCACAGTCCATTCCCAAGACTCTCATGTTTATTGAATTCAAACCATGGAGAATGGCCAAAGAGATTCGTTCCTCCTTTCCAGGGATCGCTACCCTCAAAAAGAGGCAGTATCATTCATCGAGAATCAAATCTGTCCACCGGGACAGCTACTACCAGTGTATAGCGAGCAAAGTGGAAGTTTCGTTTCTGCAAATGAAGCATGGAAGCTGAAAGATGCGAAGTAGACGCTTGCCACTCTCTGTTTCAATACATGCGTATCTTCATTACATGTAAGGCTGGTCCAACTAACAAGTTATTCATCAACTCTAGCACAGCGATGTGGGAGCAGGCGAATGAGGAAAAGGAACACCTTTTTGTCCTAATGACACAAGTGGAACAGAAACTTGCGAAGAAGAAAAGCGCAGCCCACATCCCACTCGACGCGGCATCGGAGTTGCGACGTAGCAGTTGGTCTCAAGTTTTGACTGAGGTTGAGAGGACTGCAGAGCATTGGAAAAGTAGCCCAAACCAGGAAAGTAAAAGAATGGTGTTCATTGATAGAATTGGGCGGCATTCAGAGTCTCTGGAAGCTTGGTTAAGTTTATTGCCCATGGGAGATTACGGAGCAAGGTAACGTCAACATTAGCCACTCCCAACGACTTCAAGCAAACTTGCGCTCACGCGTCTTTTGATCAGTATCTGTGGAGTATTCAAGCTTTTCATCGGGGTAAGCCTTACCTTATGTTTTCAGTGACATACTCAAGGAAAGCCCTATGTTAATGATAGACCAGGCTGCCTCGACCTACTCCAACACCCCGGAGATCATTTTCGAATTCTTGGCACAAATTCCAGATATGATGGAAAGCTCAAGGCACTACATGGAAATGTATCGAAACATGGGAGGCCACCGTCTTGACAAAAGAAGCTTTGAGTTATTCCGAGCCGTTCTAGAAGCACTCACTCATGTGATGCAGTTCTTTCTCAACAGCAGGCTCAGTAGGTTGCCCTCCGATTCCCAGAAACTAATTGACAGTGCTCTTTACCAAGCAGGCTATGACTTACCAACTAACTAATCATCTAGAAAACGTGACCTATGCTTGGCTCAAGCAGGGAGCATACCAAGAAGATCTCCAGAAAAGTATCGAGAACGTTAGAACTAAGGTCAGAGCGTTCAGAGACGAAGCCCAGCAATGTCACGCTCAAGAAACACATGAGAGCATGCGCCTTCTATCTGACATGAATGAACAATCCAAGACTTTGGCCCCCTTTTTTCAACGATTTTTCAAACTTCTGGAGACGAATCTAGGTTTAGGTATGCAAGCTCCCCGATATTTCTCTGTATGTTGAACACCCGTATCGTTCGGCCCTTTCTTCCTTAGCCTCTTATATTCACTCACTTGATTATATTCTTCTTCTACCCTTGCCTCTTCACTGTTGTCTCCATCTTTCCCTTCTTGGACAAATATTTCGCGCGTTAAACTAAAGCGATTTTATGCAGAACAATCTGATCAGCAATTTAGTTCCTCACAACCACGAATTTCGGCTTACGACATGGTGAACGCAACCCACAGTATTCCCGGGACATCGATATCCATGAAAACGCGGGCAAATGCCGACGAACGACAAGCGGAGGCTAGGAAGGCACAAAAGCGATTATTCGAGTATCTTCATTACGATCCAAGTCTTGTTCCACGGGACGTGGCCACTCAGATTCGTCTTGGCAATAGACTGACCAACAAACAAAAAGCCAAAGCTGCCACCCTCATACGGCATGAAAGCTTCAAGTCATTCATGACGAATACAACGTCATCAAGCTGTCTTCTCGTCAATGGAAGAGACGACACTGCTGCCGTTGACGGGATCTCACCGCTCAGTTTTGTAGCTGCCCAGGCGACGGAAAGCTTCATGGCTGCAGGGGATCCCTCGACACCGTTCTACGTCATCAACTGGTTTTGCGCGGAGCATAAGCCAGCCCTCGTGGCAGGCAACAACGCTGAAACAGATCGCTGCCCCAGCAGAATGATGACAAGCCTTGTCGGTCAGCTTCTCGAAAAAATGATTGATAGTGGCGTAGAGGTTGGCTTGTCATTCATGTACGAGTCCAAGTGGCGGCATGTAGAGCAGCTCAAACCGACGACTCTGTTTTCGGTCTTTGTCGGACTAGTAGAGCAGCTTCCTCGGGGGAGTATCTTGTTATGTATAGTGGATGAGATTGTCTTGTACGAGACGCGAGCTCTGGAGAGCGACACGGAAGTAGTCATGGGGAAGCTGGCAAGGTTAGCTGAGAAGCTTTCCACTGGACCGCAGATTTTCAAACTTCTCACAACTTGTCAAAATAGAGCTTTGGGTATGGCGGAGCATTTTGGCCACAACATCGTCGACTTGGGTGGTAGCACGGGCTCAGATGAATCAGCGCAGTGGACGATATCTAACATGTCCATGGCATACTAGGACTCTGGGATGGATGGTCAGATGGATTGCCGCGACTATACTTGATGGAAATTAACGTGGCGGCACTCTGATACTTACCAATTTAAAAAGAAGCTTGATCTCAAAAGTCAGCCACAACCATGCGGACATGTGCTCTTTATCTAGCTGCATCAGTGCATCTGAGTTACTAATTCCATAACACACTAGTGATCCAGCCAGTCTAGGTGACACTGCTGAACATGGAGATGTTAAGTCCTTTTCGACAATGATGCCATAGCTTGACGAAATCCATCAAAGCTAGAATCCCATGATCGACACCTTGGGCCACTCTTGATGACATCGGGCATTCTAGTACATGGATAAAAGGTAGATTCTCATTGAGTATTTGAATTACAACACGGACAGCCACCACATCCTCAACCATTCGAGCTTGTACACGATGACTAATGAATTAACACTGTGGGCCCATATTTTCACGTCTGTTCAAAGTTCTGGTGATGGTTCAGGAGCTTTGTGATCCCTTGCGATGCAATCGAACATGGGTGTATTCATCAGACCCATCCCCTTTATCTGAGGTTGTCGCTATTCTCTTTCTACCTGGTCTTTCGCGACCGATCATTCCCTACAAACTCACCTTCCTCTACCGTAATATCTCACTTTACTTTACCTGCATGTATTTACCCATTTTCTCTTGCCATTGTGTATTCATCATCCAGGTTCTCCACACCTCCCTTCCCACACGACCTCCACTGTTCGAGTGTTTTTGTCCTGACTCTAGTCCAGACCGGGAGACCATTCGGACAGTCGGACTTGCGATTGATATAGATATGCACTTTTCCCTCGCGTATTAGATACCAAAAACATACTCATTACTTACCGCAGCCATTACCATCATCGTTGACAATTGTGAGTTCACTTCTTACAAACCATTTGATCTATTCCACCTCCCAACATGACAAACGCTATCCACACGACCGGCCGTTCCGGCATGGAACTACCTTTCGGACCTGAAGAGTCGAAAGAGGAAATGGCAAAGTACCGCGAAATTCTGAAGGACGGACTCTCATCATGGAATCAAAACGCCTTCAATAGCGATCTTTGGCAAGGCATCAGTGAAGAACGAAAGCGAAAAGCAATGAAGTTGCAAGAAGAGGCTTTCAAGAAACCACTCTTCCAGCCAAAAACGACGGGCGGCATGGTTCTCGTGAATCTTAATGAAGACCCCAAAGCCAATCCCGAATGTTTCGAACCACGAACGCTCGAGCTCCCGACGGGCAAAAGCTCGCCAATGTCTCACCTGGCTGCGGAATGGAAGAATAAGAACGATATTGCGTACCAGAGCAATCTCATCACAATCAAATGGTTCTGCTCCATTCCTTTCCCAAATCGAACGAACGAGGACGAAATAAAACTTCAAGAATCTCCAAGAGGAATGATGTGTAGCCTTATCAACCAGCTTTTGCGGGAGATTTCTGAGAGGTTCCCCAAGTATGAGCTGAAAGGGTCACTGTTGCGAGAGGGCGGCTTTACTGAGCGTCTCGCCAACCGCGAGATCGAAGCCTTGTACGAGCTGTTCAGTGCCCTGATGATATATCTTGACCCAGGAGCTGATGTGATGTGTGTGATCGACGAGATTACCCGATACGAAACAGATCAGCTTTCAGAGGAATTGGATTACGTTATCACGCGGCTATTAGCGCTGGCAAGAATACAGTCGGGGGGGCCGGTGGCATCCAAACTCGTTTTAACGTGCCAGAGCAGAGCTACGCAGATCAATGAGTACTTCGACAATGGCAGATACTTCAAGGACAACATCTTTGATGGGTAGAGTACCAACGCCCGTGGTTGGGAGCGATTGATCGGTTGGTGCGAGTGGAGTGCCTTCCGGGTGTGTATCCCATATTCATATTAATAATATGTAGTTAGCCAAGTTTGAAAATGAATTCTTATTATATCTTTACTCGTGGCCGAGTCACTTGTGGGAGTAGGGCACGAAGCAAACAGAATACATGAAACGGCTTTCTAGATAATTACTTATCTTCCTCCATCGTACTAGGTCGTTATTGTATCCTAGTTGGTCAACTTCTTCCAGTTCTACAACATGGACTAAAGTCTAGTGTCGTTGGGTATAGTTCCGCATCTGCAATAGCATAGTTTGCGATACAGACGCCGGATGAGACATCAGATGATCATTTTGAAGTAGGTAAGATGGTCCCGTGAGTTTGTCCGAAGTCGGACCTAGCCCAAGTTACATAAGAAACGAGACTGTTAAAAACCATCATGTTCTTGATAGACCCCCTCAAGCGGGCGACGAAGTGATTTGCCGCTTGATCACTTATTGCCGCTATTCTCATGACTCCTATCGCTGACACTATGTTTCCTCCCCTTGCGACTTACTTGAATCCTGATTCTATAATAGGAACTCACGCTTTAGAAAACAGAGCAGGGGCTGACATAGGAGCAAAGCAGTAAGTAATAGCTATACGGACGGGCCCGAAAGGTGTACTCATAGATTGACCGGCTTCATATGTTCACCCGCTCACTCTTGAAGGTAACCGAATAAATCAGATTTCGGCATTGAATAAAGATATTTTGGACATACGCTCATCTGAGCAGCCAGGGACAAAGACCATCATGCTCCAGTATGGTTGGCTGTGGTACCAAGGAGGCTTGGTTGGCAGCCACGGCGTGTAGATGCCAGTCATTGGGGGAACTAGGTGTCAGTGTTGCTAGTCTTTCATGCTTTGGCTCAGCCAAGGTTTAGGTTTCTGATCCTCGGAAGAAGTTGAACAGCAACTCTTTGATCATTTGACTCATCTTCATTTCCGAATTCACGCTTGGCCAGCGGGGTTGGTAAATCCCTTTGTCGTGCAACTATTCAGAATTCGTAGGCGAGAGTCGGGAAAGGCCGAGCATGGACTCCTGAACTGCCCCAACGTCAGTGAAATGAGATCGAACACGGTTCTTTGATGCAGGTAACTAGTTTGTCAGCTTTGTCTTGTCAACCCTTTCATGATGACCCTGTGTTCGGTTTTCTTTGTCCTTGTCACTGTGTTCGCTTACCTTCGCACTGTGTTCAGCTTTCTTTAGTCGACAGCGTTGAGGTTTTCTACATCGAGACTCTAGTAAGTCAAACCCCCCACTTCCCGGCACCCCCCTGTTTCTGGCACCCACAAAAACGCGAAAATCCACCACAACGCAATGCCCACCCCCAACCTCCTTTTATCACAACATTTTCAATTCGAGTCCAAATGGGCTCATTTTTTGCACATACCTTCTTCTATATCTAATGCCTCAATATACCGAAGATCAGCTTCGTCAGGCTCTCGAGGACATCTCAAACGGCAAGAGTCAAAAGAGAGCCTCATTGGAGTATGGGATACCACGATCAACCCTCCAACTACGTCTCCAAGGTGGTCAGACTAGGAAAGTGGCTTTGCTGACTGGCAGAGGCTGTCTCCTGACCAGGAGCTGGCACAATGGGTTCGCATTCAGGCTTCGCTGGGCCTCGCACCAACGCACCAACAGGTGAAGGAATTCGCAGAGCGAGTTCTGGCTGCTGCTGGGGATACCAAACCATTAGGAAAAGGCTGGATCTATGCCTTCGTGAGAAGGAACCCTATCATTAAGGTTCAGAGAAGTCGTTCCATCGATTCTAGACGCGTTAATGGGGCATCTACTGAGGTCATTAGGAACTGGTTTAAGTTCCTTGCTATCCCTGAGATCAAGGACATCAAACCAGCCAACAGATATAATATGGATGAGACTGGCATCCTCGAGGGTCAGGAGCTAATGGGTTAGTGCTGGGCATGGCTGAGACGACGTCTGTTCGCAAGAAACAACCTGGGTCGAGGGCATGGGTCTCTATCATTGAGTGTATCTCAGCCTTGGGTAGGGCACTTCGTCCTCTTATCATTTTCAAGGAAGACGGTCCAACAACAGTGGTTTCCATTACATCTGGTTCCATACGATGGGTGGGAGTTTACAGCAACAGATAATGGCTGGACTACAGACTTAACTGCCATTGAATGGTTAGAGAAGGTGTTTATCCCACAGACTATGCCCGAGGCTGAGGCGAGGCTCGACTGTTGATTGTGGATGGGCATGGGAGTCATACGACGACAGACTTCATGTGGAATTGCTATATTAACAATATCCATTTACTGTTCTTACCACCACACTCCTCTCATGTCCTCCAGCCACTTGACCAGTCTGTCTTCAGCCCTGTTAAGTCAGCCTATCGGAAGGAGCTCGGTTACTTGTCTCAATGGAACGACTCTACCATTATAGGTAAAAGGAACTTCCTGGACTGTTACCAGAAGGCTCGACTTGCTGGTCTATCAGTCTCGAACATCAGAAGTGGTTGGAAGTGGACTGGTCTACACCCTGTAGCGATGGTTAAGCCCTGATGAACCCTATGGTATTACCTGAGCCTTCTGCTAAGCCCACCACACCCAAACCAACCAGTCGGGGCAAAAGCGATGCCATAATGGTCAACAAACTACCCTGTTGAGCCATGGGATTCTGCTTCCTCTGCAGTGGTCTGGTCGACACCCAGGAAGCTGGCAGAGCTCAGCGGTCAACTGCACTTATACACAACTCGACAATGATACCAGCACTCAACGGCTGCTGTTCAGGAAGGTGAAAAGGCTACAGAGCAGGCCTGGCAACTGGCAGCTGCCCAGCAGCAGCTGGCTCACCTGAGGCTCAAGTTACCAACGCTGCAGTTAGGAAGAGGAAGACTGTTCAGATCGATCCCAACACGAAGTTTGCGAACATCAGGGATATCCATCGGGCTCAAATCGAAGCGGGTGAAAAGGAGGTTATTACGGCTGAATCCAGCGACTCTGAATGCCCTAGTGAGGCTGGCAGTTGTATTGTAGTGGGTGTGGTTGAGGATCAATAGTTAATAGTAATGAGGAGGTTGGGTTGTGATCCCATCGTTTTTGTGGGTGCCAGAAACAGGGGGGTGCCAGGAAGTGGGGGGTTTGACTTATAAATGAGAAGAGTAGAAGGCTCTGGGGTGCTGAGACAGCGATCCCTCTTTCAATTATTCCTCCTTCACTCTCGCTGTCTGAGAAGTACGAAGCACGACCAACAAAACACCTCGCACGGCTTGATTTGGGACCTATGACTTACAATATGGAACGAGAAGCCTATGGGTACCACGAGCAACAAAACCACGCGCAGTATTACATGAGAGATAGAAAGTCCCTCTGTTCAGCTGCCTCCCTAGATGATGCGGCACGCGAATTCTTCTCAGAGTCCTCCGCACCGCCGCAAGTATGGCCTTCCGATTTGGCAGGCGTGAACGACGCTTTGACTCCGGAACAGACAGCTTTGGAACAGAATGAGTCGTACTTCAGAACAGAAGTAACTGCCGAGATTATAGATCCAGAGGGTGAAACGACAGTAGAAAGATTATTCCGGTATCTCACCCACCATACGGCCTTGCGCCTGCAGAAGGAAAAAATGGAGATTTATTTCTGGACCGAGCTTAGTGGCGACCAATGGAAAACTTGGGACTACATCAGAGCGAACAATCTCTTCAGGGACTTCGTCGAGAGATACCAACCGACAACCCGTTGCTTGCTGATTATCGCCGGGGAGCACTGCGGAGAGACGATCTCAACGACTAGCAAAATGGCCGCCGCCGTAAGAATAAATTCGGCGTGCAAAGTGAACGAGAAGGATGTTATTTCGACTTTCGTCATTGGCTGGTTCTGCGCTGATGATACCCAAATGTGGGACCGAAAAGACCCTCATAAGCCAGTCAATATTTCATCCAGGTTAATGATGGCAAGCCTTATATGTCAACTTCTGGACCGGATGATGATTGAGAAGATCGAGTGCCACCTGTCATTCATCAATAGCGAGTTCAATTGGGATGATATCGGTAAATGGGAACTTCAGGTTCTAAGCGAGATATTTACCAGGCTGGTTTCACAGGCTCCTGAAGGAAGTCAGATAATTTGCGTCATCGACGAAATATGCTCTTACGAGGATTACGATCCCACTGAAGATGACGCGAACAAGGCTATCAACGCACTGGTGGCAATAGCCAATTCTGCAGAGCTGCTCACAGGACCTCGATATTTCAAACTACTTCTGACTTGTGAGGACGAGGCCCCCGGAATAGAAAAAAAATTCAAAAGTAAGGATCAAATCATGAAAGTCCCACAGGAAGTAGAGGTCCCAACACACTTTGTCGACTACCCTGATTCTTTTGCCGGATTGGAATCCTGAGGCGATTCGTGACCCGGCGGAGGTTGAGATATTAGAGACACAAAACACTTTATTGCACGTTCCAAATGAGAGTTGTGGCCCTGACGTTATTGTGGGAAATATGCAAAATGATGACTGAAAGCATCATGTGATTCTTGAATACTTTCCTAAGTACTAAGTAAGGTAACTTGAGAAACACACCTGGGGAGACAAGAAAGAAGCTGAAACTGTAGCAGTGCAGTCCTGGGAGCTGTAAGAGCGTCATCTGAAGGGATACTCATTGATATTTCCCAACTACTTGGACCACAAAATCGAAGCACTCGGACTCTGGCAGGGGATACAGATCCGTCAATAATGAAGGCCATATGATGGGACGAGAATCTTGACATCTATAGAGATGGACATCCCTTTGTATTATTTGTGTCTAGTACCAGAGCTCAATATATTGTAATAAGCTGCTCGGTGTCACTATTTAAACGTGATTGTCTGCGATACTGAGACGTGGGTGGCTAGCAGCCACAGCGTCTATTATTGCAGTGAGACAGCGAGATATCACATGATTCATAACAGATTTTCTTGTCATCGATTGCCATTGATCTATTGACTCATTTGGCGCCGAGGCTTTCATTTCTCGAAAGAAATGTTGGACATTGTCTTTGATATCTTTTGACTTATTTTCGTCTCGCGTTTAAGCAGCCGCGCATGGCTGGCTTGATGACTGGAATTTCTTTGTCCCGAGACGCATCGAAATTCCCAGCGCAGTAATTCTCTAGAAGTTTTAAGCGCTCCAATGCCTTTTGCCGCGGGATCAAATACGCTCTTTGATACAGGTGTTTGACTTGCCGACCTTTCTCTGCTTCACCCTCGAGCCATGGGTCATGCACTTTTTCTATTCGGTTTTCTTTGTTCGCATTCCTCTCTTTACCTATCCCTGTTACGACTGCTTCTTCGTCCAATTGATTGAGTATTCTTCAAGCTTGGGCTCTTCTATAAATGAGCAGTCGTCTCGGGGTTCAGGGAGATGGTTTCGAGAACGACAGATTGCGATAATAAACAACACGACCCAAACACCGACCAGTCTTTTTTTCTGATTATTATCAACCACCACAAACTCAAGCCTATTGAAGAATCGCCTGGAAGCCATGTTTTCTCCAATACCAAAGAAAGCTTACATGTACGGTGTGACCGACATTTCCAACCACCCCCTTGAAACCTCGCCACCGCCTGCCTACAGCGAATTGGAGCCTCGCGGACCTAATGAGTTTTCGACTTTTTGTATGAAAGCCGTCGATGACGCGCTGCCTCCCGTACCGGAACGAAAAGGGAGGGTCAGCATAACGGATTGTATTTTCAATTATCTCAAGTACGATGAAGAACTTGTTCCGAGAGACATTATCGATTGTATTCGCAGTTACAACAGCCTTGTTAATGGGTCTTATGAACTACAGTATAAGGCAAATACCCTTCTCCGCCACGCATCTCTCAAGGAATTTTGCGGAAACTTAAAGCCATCCTGCCCGACCTGGGCTATCCTCTTTAACGGTAACGATTTGGAAGAGGCTGCGAAATGGTCCCTGGATGGAATCACTACTTACAGCGTTATGGCTGCGAAAGTGGCGAACGAGCTCGCAATCCAATCCGACGCCTTCATTCTCACCTGGTTTTGCGCCAAATTGGACCGCCATTCTGCAGAGAGATACCGCCCTCAAGCAATGATGGCTAGCCTTGTATGCCAACTTCTGGATAAAATGATGAAAGAAAACATTGAACTCAACCTCGGCGCCAAACCAATCGTACGAAGATGCGAAAGAGAACAACTGAAACGTCGTGATATGAACATCCTTTGCCGAGTATTTGTTAGACTCGTAAAAAAGCTGCCTGCGGGGAAAAGGGTGTTCTGCATTCTCGATGAAGTTACCTTCTGCGAGAAGCCGAAGTTGGAGCGCGATCTATACATGGCTTTGGACTTACTGAAGCATCTTTCTGGGACGCAGACGCCGAAGGGGGATAGGGTTCTTGGACTTATGCTGACGTCTCAGGCTGAGGTCTCGCAAATGGTGGCTACAGGAATTGTCGAAATACTACATTATGGTACGTACAGACCAGAGTGGGCAGATCTCTTTGAACAAGAACTTTGTCATCGATTTGAGGGACCGGCCTGGATGCGAGATCCTTATCGCTGTGGTCATCCAGGATGCAGATAAAATAGATCTATCCTTCGTTTCTCCTGTCCATGTATGACAGAGTTAGGTACCTTGAACACGAAATCATCAAATGGAATGAGTCAGCAAGCCAGAAGGCTTTTGGATTGCCTAACTACTTTTGGAGTAAAACGACTGGCTTTTTCTCCTTGTTCTTCCAAAATCGATCCCCAAATCTCATTCTCAGGGTGAAGCTACTGCACCGTTGCATATATCCACCACTAGGCGTCGAACCCCGAATTTCAGTAGACCTCCCGAATAAGATGTGAAAATAGGTGACCATTGAGACCACTTAGCAACGATCCCAGCGAGCGACGACGGTCCAGTTATCCTTGTGGAAGGCGCGACCGCTGACGAGAGTGCCAACACCGCGGTAGCACTTCTCAATGACGTAGTAGGCGCCATCGGAGATCTTCTTGAAAGAGTTGAGGGTCTTCGCCTTGCTGTCCTGTATTGTTCTCACATTGTTAGTCTTGTCGTTGATATCACAAAGCATTGGAAGGAAGCATCCACTTACCATGTTGCACCAGTAGATGGCAGAGTTATAGCTGCAGCTGACACGGCCACAGCTGCCGGGGCCAGGGCCGCGGGTGGGCTTTCCCTTGACATCGAGAAGGTAGCGGGCACCCTGGGCAAGGCGCTTGCGATCGGCATCGTCGTAGCCGGCGCAGTTGACGGGGGCGTCCTTGAAGGTATCGTCGGCCTGGGTGACGGCGGACTCGATAGCGGCGTCGATGGCCTTGGTGGAAGTGAGAGAGGTGATGCCGAAGTCCTGGTCGTAGTTGGGGTTGATGGTGCGGAGCTCTTTGAGGACCTCCTCGACGGTGCCGGTGAGGGTGAGGTTCTCACCGCCTGGGTGGGCCTGGACATCCCACTCGATGGCCATGAGGTCGAAGCCCTCGACGCCCATGGGGCCGTTGACGTCCTTGTCAACAGTCGCGCCCTGTTATTCTGAGTGTCAGTTGCATTTGAAATTTCTGTGAAGAAAACATGTTGCAAAAAATTACCTTGACGGCCATAGCGGCAAGAGAGAGGAGGGAGATGTTCTTGATCTGCATCTTGACGGTTGGAGTGTGGATTGATAGTGCGGGTGGTGTTCGGTGGGGTGAAGTTGGGATCTGGTTATGATACGGAAGTTTGTGGTGGAGGAAAAAGAGATAAGATTCACTTGTGCGGCATAAAGGGTGGTATTTTATATTGGGCAGGTGAGTATTCGATCACCCACCTCCATATTCACACAGCGACCTCACGATGCCCTCTACTTTTACACCTCAGGCTCCCGGCGCTGTCTTCACCTATCACAGCAGAGAAATCACGTGAAGTTCGGTTCCATTTCTAGCTTTTGATCTCCAACAAAGGAAGGAAGTGTCTTCAAGGATCGATCGGGCTTTCCCATTGAGATCTTCGGAACAATGGCCAAGGAAGCGATTTTGTGAACACAACATCATGCTAAAGGTATTCCACACCACGGCAGGAGCGTGTGTGTGCTCACCCAAGATCCACTGCGGTTTGGATTTGGACCGCCGACTCACAAACATGTTTGATTGGTACCTTTAGCAAACCTAGCCAAGTTTGCCCAGGTGATCTAGACCACCTCGACCACTCGGTACCACTTTGATGAGAGCATTGGCAGTGATACCACACTACTTTATATACAAGCCATGTATGCTCGCTTGCGCACTCGTGATGTCTTGGAAGATGTTTCAGTTTTAGTCCACTCAGCGTGTCACTCAAACCTCGTGGTCATGACGAGGACATACTTGCCGTTGAACATCTTACCATGATTGTGAGATCTGGACGTGTGTGACACATGGACGACACGAAGAGACAATGGAGATCTTGGAGATTGCCAGTTCGTCTTTTGACTAGTATCGAAGCTAACAAACAAACAAACCAAGAACCCGTTCATGGACAGAAAGAATAGAAGAAACACCAAAAATTCTACCGAGATCTTGCATTCAAGACTCCTTGGCCCACTGCTTTCCACTCCAAAGCTTCCCCGTCGTCCACAGCCAGTAATCCCGGCCCTTGATCATCCACACGATAAAGCTGGGCAGCCGATATCCCATGGCGGCCCCGACCCCCTTGCTCTTTCCCACCGGAACCAACTGAGTCTCACGGACGTCCTCCTCGAATAGTCTATCCTTGTCACTGGCGCTCTCCGGTCTTTCAGAAGCCAGCAGTAGGTCCCGCTTGATGTTGGCGCACATGATCGGAACCGCACTCAGAATGTTGTGAATAGCTGGCCTGGCGAACGAAGACGCGTCGCCGATGGCGTAGACGCGGGGCCCAGCTAGATCAACGCGAAGAGTTAGGGGATTGGTATTGACTCGTCCATCGGGGAGGAGCAGCGCGTTGTCGATAAAGCTCGTGTTCGGTCGTGTGCCAGTTGCAGGGATATAGATATCGGTCCCCATCGTCTTCCCGCTGTCTAGAGTGACAGTTGCATTTGTCGTTACTCCTGTAATTCCAGCTTCAGCCGGCACTACATCCTTTACCCGAACCCCTTTCAGCACAGTGACTCCGACCTTAGCGAGATAACCTTCTGCCTTGCGGGCAATAGCAGGACGAAGCGGGGGAAGGATTTCAGGCGTAGATGAGATGAGGGTAATCGGAACCTTTGGTCGTTGTGACTTTCGACCATTCAAATGCTCGCCCAGCTCGCCGGCGGTCTCGACACCCGCTGGCCCTCCACCTACGACCACTATGCTTCTCGCCTTCGGCAAAGCCTTGCGGAACTCGGTCCAGCTTTTTCGTAAACTCTCAGAGTCGCTGTTGAGACCGAGGAGAGGCGAGGGAGTTGATGCACCAATAGCAATCACTAGGGCGTGGTAGGAAAGAGTGATTAAATCGCTCTTGCCTTTCGTGGTGACGGACACCGCTCTCTCACCATGAGCTAGAGTTGTTGCGGTTCCCTGAACGAACAGGAACCTTTCACTATCGTATTGCTTGAAGACGCTGGGTATGTCGACGAAGAGCTTGTCTTGGGGAAACATGTCGTCAGATATCAGTGCGCGGGGGCATGCAGGCCGACACATGACTTCTGCGGAGGGGCTGACGATGACGACCTTGAAGTCTGTTGCGCTTGGTAAAGCTGGAATGGCATGTTTGAGAAGATAATGAGCTGTAGATAGACCGCCATAGGAGCCACCAAGGATGACGATGAGTTTCTCTGATGCGGCGGGGTCCGTCATGATTGAAGCAACCGAGGATTAGGATTGATCATACACAGATAATGCGAATGAATAGTTGCCTTATATACTTTGGTCATGTTTCACTCATTCTGAAGCCAACTGGTCTTATTGACTTACACGGGGTCAATATGCTCTATCCCGGGCCATCACGGGCGGATGAAGACTGATTACTAGGCTTAGGTAATGCTGTTTTGTGGCGGTGGCTTGCTGACAAGTGTTTGGTGGCTGGTACTTCGGCCGAATTGCGGACGAGTTCACTCAAGTCTTGTGCTGTGCTTCATCTCTATTCATTTGATTCAAGAAAGGCAAATAGCCATTCGTACACACGTATGCTAACAGTGATCCTTCGATGCTGACAGTGTTCATGGTTGCGTGGAGTTGAGATAGACGCGAGTGGGGTGATTTATTATCTCGTTCGGCCGAATTGTGTCCCGGCCGAGACATAGATGTACGGAACCATCTAAAGCTTCGTTGGCAATTGTCGCTGACAATAAGTATGCGGCGACCGCATTCCAAGATTCAAGATCCAGAACTGCACTTATGCAGTCTCTCGAGTCAGAAATTTAACAGCGTACACTGGTAAAGCCTACGTGCCTCGGATGAAGCAAAAAGACTCGGGGAACGCCGAGTGACGGGGATTCAAAGTCGGCTCGGGATGACATAATGACAACTGGAAATGGCCCGACCTGCAGCATCAGAAAATTTCTAGAACGACACCAAAGAAAAAAAAAAGCAGAAACTTCACCGGCCGGGCTTTTTGGGCTGTCTTACGTAAGGAACTGAGACAAGCGTGCCGCCGGATGTATCGTGTGGGGGGGCTCTTTACCGCCGCCGTTCGCCGCAAAGCCGCTGCAAGGCCCGGACCCTGTGTCGCTGCGTTGCACTGTCGCGGAGCTGTCAGGTCACTCGTTGGTGTACCTGCGCTGGCACGGTGGTACTGAACAGCGTGTTGGGTACCTGTATGGTCAGGTGCCTTAGGTAAGCTCGGTAAGGTGCCTTTACGTAGCAAAGGGGTGGGAAAGTGACCATTTTTGGTAGGTGGGCGGATATCTTCGGCGTTGGCGGGGTCATTTTTCATTCCCGCTTCCTGTGCTCTCCCTCGCTCCGTCTCAATTCTCGCACCATCCCACCACGACGATTGCGTTTCTCTTTTCCTACCACTTGCATATCTATAGTCCGTGGACTGACTTTCATTCTTACACTTCCTCCTTTTCTTCTCCTCCTCCTTTCTCCCTTCTCCTCTTTCCCTCTATCAACCTCCCTCCTCTAAGCCAACCACATTATACCCATCCCAATCGCAATCATGGGAGACGCCATCAACGCCAC
This sequence comes from Colletotrichum scovillei, assembly GCF_011075155.1. Classification (NCBI taxonomy): domain Eukaryota; kingdom Fungi; phylum Ascomycota; class Sordariomycetes; order Glomerellales; family Glomerellaceae; genus Colletotrichum; species Colletotrichum scovillei. Next base: position 634,868 of record NW_023336261.1, read on the forward strand.
TCGCGCGGCCGTCACCGCAAAGTCGGCCACCGAGCTCATCGGCAACACGCCTCTGGTCCGCCTCAACAAGATTCCTCAGAGCTTGGGTATCGAGTGCGAGGTCTACGCCAAGGTCGAGCTCTTCAATGCCGGCGGCAGTGTCAAGGACAGAATCGCCCTGCGCATGATTGAGGAGGCCGAGCGAACTGGCCGCATCAAGCCTGGTGACACCCTCATCGAGCCCACCAGTGGAAACACGTATGTCCTAACGAAGCTTAAAATCACCAGTTCTCACGACTAACGTTGAACAGTGGTATCGGTCTGGCCCTCGTTGGCGCCATCAAGGGTTACAAGACAATCATCACCCTCCCCGAGAAGATGTCCGCTGAAAAGGTCTCTGTCCTCCGCGCCCTTGGCGCCACCATCATCCGTACCCCGACCCAAGCCGCCTGGGACAGCCCCGAGTCGCACATTGGCGTCGCTCGCCGCCTTGAGAAGGAGATCCCCAACGCCCACATCCTCGACCAGTACGGCAACCTCGACAACCCGCTCGCCCACGAGTTCGGCACCGCCGAGGAGATCTGGGCCCAGACGGGCGGCAAGATTGACGCCCTCGTCGCCGGCGCCGGCACGGGAGGTACCATTTCAGGCATTGCCCGCGGTCTGAAGAAGCACAACAAGGACGTCAAGATTATCGCTGCCGATCCCCACGGCAGTATCCTCGCCCTGCCCGAGTCCCTGAACAAGGAGCACGAGAACGAGGGCTACAAGGTCGAGGGTATCGGCTACGACTTCATCCCTGACGTTCTCTCCCGCGACCTCGTCGACAAGTGGTACAAGACCGAGGACCGCGAGTCTTTCCAGCTCGCAAGACGTCTCATCGCCGAGGAGGGTCTTCTCGTCGGTGGCAGCTCCGGCTCCGCCATGGCCGCCATGGTTCGCGCCGTCAAGGACCTCGGCCTCGGAAAGGGCCAGACCGTCGTCGTCGTTCTCCCCGACAGCATCCGCTCCTACCTCTCCAAGTTCGCCGACGACGACTGGCTCGCCGCCAACGACCTTCTCCCCGAGGTCAACGGCCTCGAGACCCAGGCCACCTCCAACGGCAACGCCACCAGCGCAAAGGGCTCCGTCGACCCCTACGAGGGTGCCACCGTCCGCGCTCTTCGCCTCAAGCCCGTCATGTCCGTCCCTGCGACGAGCCCCTGCTCCGAGGCGTCGGAGATCATGCGCGACAAGGGCTTCGACCAGCTCCCCGTCCTGTCCGCGAGCGGCCACAAGCTCGTCGGTCTGGTTACCCTCGGTAACCTGCTCAGCTACATCTCTTCAGGTCGCGCCACGGGCTCCAGCCCTGTCAGCGACGTCATGTTCGACTTTGGCCGCTTCGATGAGGTCGTCACGGATCCCAGACAGGCCGGCGAGACGGGCGAGAAGAGCAAGAAGAAACGCAACTTTGTCGAGATTACCCTCGACACCCCTCTCTCGACCCTCAGCAAGTTCCTCGAGTGGAACAGCGCTGCTGTCGTTACCGAGAAGGCCGAGGGCACCAAGAACCTGTCCAAGCCCGTGGCTGTAGTCACAAAGGTCGATCTGCTCACCTGGGTCGTCAACAAGAAGGCTTAAACGCTTTCCCTCTTTTTTCCTACGATAATTGAAAAAAATCACGACTTGGCCTATATATAGTATCAAGGCTACGCATGAGGATGCAGATGATGTTGCTTTTTTACCTGGGTATCGGCGTTTTGAAAGCGGGCATAGCAATGGTGGCAGGGGCAAATCTTGGGTCGCATCAACTGACCCCGGTTGGCAGCATTTGCTTGGAAATCTTGGGATGGGAGTAGACTCAACATCTACATAGAAAACAGGGCAGCCAGTCTGATCCTATATGGATAGAATCACAACCACACAGTTTTTTGCGCAAGCTTCAGGTCACCAAAATAACTTTCGTCATTGTCATCAACGTATCAATTATGTGCTTTGATTATTGTTTGCCCTATACCACAATACTCATCATATCCGCTGGGCAATCCAGGACCACCACTTATCGGGGCCCGTCGCGCTGCCAGTAACATTGCCCGCGATGACATCCACCTCCACGTCAAACTCGCGCAGCTGATCAAAGGTGAACTTCTCGGTGCCGTACGCGCCCAACCAATCATCGTGCTCCTCCGAACCGACATCATCAATGCCGACACCGGAATCCAAGAGACCCTTGCTGCGCGACGACCGTATCCGCGTGATCTCAGCCTCGAGGTTCGACTTGACCAGTGCGCCAGGCAGCGCCGTAAACAGATCCGTCTTGTTGGCGGCGACGAGGACGGGGATAGGCGGGGGCGGCTTGGACGACTTGCTCGAGGCGGCGCGCTTCTGGAGACCGAGGAGGACTTCGTAGAGGTAGCTCGCCGTGGGCGCGAGGGCCTCGTTCTCGCCAATGGCGGCGGCGTCGACCATGAAGACGATGGCCTTGAGCTTGGAGTTCTTGCTGCTGCCGCCGCCGGCGCCGCTGGCGAGCTTGCCAAGGGCGTAGTTGCGGAGCTTGCCGTGGCCTGGTGTATCGACGAGGAGGAACTTGGTGTGGGTGCCGCTGGTGTCGTCGTGGTTGCGGAAGCTCTGGGCCGTCTTGCTGTCGCGCGAGGCCGTGAGCTCGACGGTGTGGGGGCGCTGGCTCGTGTGGGTTGTCGCGGGGGCGTCGCCTCTTTCGAAGAGGGTGAGGAGGGCGGTCTTGCCTGCGCCGGCGGGGCCGAGGAGGAGGACGGAGGGGAGGGTTGTGTAGGGTGTTGACTTGATGAGAATGTAGTGGAGGAGGACGGGGAAGAGGAGGACGATGGCGGCGCCGATGAGGATGACGGGCGTCGAGGGGGTCATGATGAATTCGAGGAACTCTGTGAAGGAGCCCATCTTGTCGGCCATGGTTGCGGTTTCGCTGTTGCTGGCGATGGTGAGAATTGTCGGGTGTGTTGAGAAGAGTGTCCCCGGAGACCCTGCGCGAAACGGCTGACTAGGGGTGGAGGGGTTGGATGGTGTGAGTCGTGTCGGGTGGTCGTTGACAGATTTCCAGAAGAAATCGCCAAATGCCGTCAGTGGAGCTCTTTCCTTCCCCAACGAGCGCAAGAGACAGGAGAGTCGGGTGGCAGGCGTGGCAGGTGGTACGTGCACCTCGGAGATTCAGCCACAGTTTACCCGCTTCTTTCGGACGAGGCTGAGGAAGCCGAGGAATCCGCCCTAACCTCTAAGGTGAGGCTAAGCATGGGTGCCACTGGCAGTTTATGCCAAGCTTTGGGGCGCTGAGTCTCTCCCAGCCAATCACGGCTATCACGGCAGACGACTGCAGCAGTGGTTGACCCGCCTTTGTCAGCTCAGCCTCGCTAGTCCGATTTAGGGGGGGAGGGTCTCCCGGCGATCCCCTTCCACTCACTGCACTCGGTGCTCACCTCGAATTCCCCAGTCGTCAACGCTTTGCCAACGCTGCCGAGCTCTGCCAAAGCTGACGACACGCAATCTCGTCACTCTTGGCTTCCGGGCGTCTTTTCCGTCCTCCTTCCAACTGTGGCACCGTTTTTCTCTTTTTTGTTTCCACTCTGCTGTGTTTATCATCAATCCCTCGTTTGTTGGTGACCCCCCTGTCCACCGTTGCGCGCGTGCGAGCCCCCCGTCTCAATTCTTTCGCCTGGACCGCATCCATCCATCCATCCCCTTACCTCAAGCAATGCGACGCTAGGTTCGAGCCGAAGTTTAAACTCCCCGAACAAAATAATACTCTTTCCTTTCCCACCCGTCACAGCTCCTCCCAACCGATAACCGACCGTCCTTCTCCTCCTCAATCCGAGACATCGAAAGAAAGGCTTGGCCCACGCGACCGTCGACCCGCCGACTTCGATGGACAAATCTACCACGCCGGCCGCAGCCGCTGCCGCCGCGTCCGTGGCCCCGAATCAACCTGCAAACAAGACAAGCGCCGCCGCGCCCACGCTGAATAATGAGCTGGAGATGGGAAGCATCGGCGGCGATGCGCCTAGCGCGGAGAACGACATCATGCAGGTTGCGCGTGTAGGAGACGTTCCGGCCATGGAGAAGCTCTTCGAGTCGGGCGAGTACGATGCGACCTTCACCGATGATGAAGGCATCACACCCTTACATGTACGTTGCATGCTGCCTCTTTCTAGACCTCTCAAGCTTTGTCACGGCCAGGTTTGATCTCGTTGTGCTAATACATCCCAGTGGGCAGCTATAAACAACCAGTATGCCATGTGCAAGTTCCTCATCGACAATGGCGCAGAGATCAACAAGAAGGGAGGCGAGTCCATCGCAACGCCTCTCCAATGGGCCGCCCAGAGATGTCACTACTACACCGTCAACCTCCTCCTCCAACACGGAGCCGACCCCCTCATCACCGACGCCCAGGGCTACAACACCCTCCACATCTCGACCTTCAACGGCAACACCCTCCTACTCGTCCTACTGCTCCACCAAGGCATCCCCGTAGACGTGCTCGATAGTTACGGTCACACGGCGCTCATGTGGTCCGCCTACAAGGGCTTCCCCCAATGCGTGGACCTCTTCCTCCGCTGGGGCGCTAGCATCCATACCACGGACGAGCAGGGCTTCACCGCGCTTCACTGGGCGTTGGTCAAGGGTTCCCCGGCCTGTATACAGAGGCTCCTCGAGTACGGAGCGGACCGATTCGCAAAGACGCAGACCGGCAAGACGCCCGCTGTCACGGCTAAGGAACTTAACACGACCGGCGCATGGCATCGAGCTCTTAAGGAGTGCGGATATGATGAAGATGGACAGCCGATCGAGCCTAGCTTCCCCGGTTCGCGCTTCCTACGCCAGGATAAGAGGGGTTTCGTGACCAAGTTCTTGTTCCTGTGGCCCTTCCTTTTGGTTTGGTCCATGATTACGATACTGGGAAGCTTGAACGTTTTTGCTGGTGTTTTCTTCTCTCTAGTCGTTGGTTATGCGCTTCAGTGGTGTGCTCAACAGGTCATCGAGTTTGCGCCTCCCGACATGAGACACTTCCACAAGACTGTAAGTCCCTCAAGTGGCATTGTGATGAATTGGACTGACAAGAGTAGCCCTGGTTGGCTGGTATCTTTTCTGCATCTTTGTTCTTGGTCGGTCTGAGGTGGTTGACTACTATTCTCCCCGCGACTACCGGGTCAGCTGGTAAGCTTCGCTACACTATACGACGCTGAATCCTTGCACTAACATCACACAGCTGGTACTTCCTCTCATTGGTGGCTCAACCTGATCTTTGGCGTATTCCTCGGTCTCTGTGCCTACTTCTACAGTGCCGCGATGAGATACGACCCTGGATTTGTTCCCAAGATGAACGGCATCGCCGAGCAAAAGGCCGTCATTGATGAGCTGCTCAAGGAGTGGAAGTTCGATGAGACAAACTTTTGTGTTACGTGCATGATCCGGACGCCTCTCCGCAGTAAGCACTGCAAGAGGTGCCAGAAGTGTGTCGCGAAACACGACCAGTGAGTGGAACTTTGGTCACTGATAGAGAACATCGCTAACCATGTTAGTCACTGTCCTTGGGTTTACAACTGCGTTGGCATCAACAACCACCGCCACTTCTTCATGTACCTCATCAACTTGACGTTGGGCATCATTTCCTACGATTTCCTTGTCTACTACTGTAAGTATCAGTCCTCTGAGCTCAACTTTCGCGCTAACACCAATGGCGCAGACTTCACAGACATCTCGGACAAGGTCTCAGAAACCTGCAACTTCCTTAGCCCCAGCCTCTGCAAGGTTGTCAACGCCGATGGCTACACAGCAATTCTCACTGTGTGGACAACTCTGCAGCTCACTTGGGTTGGCATGCTGCTTTTTGTCCAATTCGTCCAAGTTTCTCGCGCAATGACCACCTACGAAAACATGTTCGGCATCCAAGACGGCTCTCTCACTACTGCTTTCACGTCAACAGGCACCCCTCTCGACCCGAATCACCCATCATTGACCCCTCCGGAAGCCACAGGCGCGCACGCCCACGGCCACAAGCACAAGGGCGGACGTCTCCAGCAATGGTCTCGTCTCCTCGGTGTCGACCCCTTCATCGAGACCATCCGCGGTCGCGGCGCCGCAACCCAGAACAAGCGCAGGAAGAAGAACCCCTACTCCAACGGGTGCATGGCCAACTGCCGCGACTTCTGGTGCGATCCCGCGCCCACGTTTGGCCAGCGCGAGAACGGTTCTGCCATGCTAGGTGGCGAGCCTGTCAACTACACCGCCATGTACGAGAGCCCGACCCTCATGAACATGAGCAGAGGCCGGAGGAGAGCAGGCGGCTACGAGTCCGTTGCTGCAGAGGAGGTATAATAGACTTGATTTTTGTCATGATTGGAAGGAGGGGTACTGGGTCAGTCTCGCGACTGATTGTGTGAAGGAAAGCTGAAAGTGCCGTCTTTCCCACCCCCCTCCTTTTGCGCGCTTTGCTTTTTCTCCAAGCGACGACTTCTATGGAAGAAAGATTACGACGAGGCTTAAGATGATGTTATATTACCACCCCACAATGAAGAGAAGACGCGGCGTCAACGGGCGGCTGCAATTGCATGGCTCGGGATGTATTAATTGTTGGTATATGTAGAAGTATGACTTAGGTGTTGAGGAATGGGAGTCTTTTCTCCGTGTGTACAATTTTGACTTGGCTCTAAGCTGCTTTTGCTGTGTAATTGTGTTTCAATACCGTCTCCTTGTCTTGAATGTTCCCCTTCTGGTACAGACCCGGTTGCATTGGACCACCATCCCGGGGCGAAGAAATTCAACACAGCCATGGCTTGTCTGGCTCAGCGCCAATAGAATCAGAGATGTGTCGGGGGCTTGTAAGGCATGTTCATGTTAGGCATACCGGCCAGTCCCCGCCAATCAGACTGTAGTCAGCCAATCACCCTGCGTTTTTGATAGGAGAGGATGCTCAAGGGCGTCTGCGGCCGATCGGATCTGTACCTCATGTTGCTCGGCATAATGTCTTGCCGTAAGCGCTACGTCCAGAGTTGTGTAAGGTATATGAGGGGTGGTCTTGCATTAGGCAACACCACTGTCATCGTCTTTTTCGAAGCCAGCCTTGCCCTCGACATCAACGCGGGCGTTTCTCCGGCGTGCATTCACTCGCGAATTATGTGATGAGCTTCATGCAAGCACCGTCACAACAACGGGGCCTAGAAGCCATACTTCAGGCCTCCACAATCACCTCAAACCTAACGCCATATGAGAACTTGAACTACCCAGCAGTCTGTCAGCTCCCTGGCGTAGTTGCTGATAGTCACGACGGGAGTTTGATTTCACGATGGTACATCAGCGACCCACAGCAGAGGTCAGATATGTCCCTTTGTGCAGATAGGAGACAGTCTACGGACCTTTCGGCTGACCGTGACACTGCTAGATGGTCCGATCCCGCGAAGAATGCATACGATAATGCGATCGCAATCTTGCGAAAAGAGCTTACAGATGAAGAGTATCAACAGTTGCGGCTCCAAGGCCGGCACTCCATGAGTGATGTGCAGTCTGCGGTCGAGTCTGCCCGGCAGGAGTACCAGGCGAAGTCCAAAGGATCCAAAATTCAGTCTGTCTTGACAACCTGCTCGTCCAGAATCATGTTCTATGGAGGTAAGCTCTGGAAAACGAATCGTCAATTCGGTAATGCAAGAGCATGCGCTGATTCTTGATTTACTGTTAAGCGATATTTGACACCTTCTCACAACATCACCCTGAATACGTGTCTTTGGGGTGGGGCGCGTTGAAGTTCCTGTTCGTTGTGAGCATTATGGCATTGCTTCATTCACAGTAGGTTCATGTTGACCGAATTACGTAGGCTGTCCTCAATCATGAAGAGCTTCTTGTAGAGATCTCGAAGGCAGTGTCTCGAATCGCACTCGTGCTGCCTAGAACCGAGCTACACTCGGTGCTTTACCCCACGCCACGCATGCAGGACGCTGTATCACAACTATATGCAAAGATTATAGAGTTCGCCTTGATGGCAATCAAGTGGTACAAGAAAGGCAAATTGTCTCACTCGTTCACGGCTATCATTAAACCATTCAGCCTGGGGTTCAAACCTATCGTCGAGGAGATTGCCGAGCGGTCCAAGCACGTCGATGAGCTGGCCAGCGCAGCGGTCAAGGCTGAGATCCGAGATCTACACGTCAATATTCACAGGCAAAATAAGACGATACTTCAACTAACAGAGATGGTTTCTTGTAAGTCCAGGGACCGGCTTGGGCAGTTATTTGAATCTAAAGCTAATGCAGGTGCTCAAAGTCATGCAGCAGCAACAATCTCTCCACACGCAGTCTCTCCTCGCGTTGAAAGAAGAACATAAACAAATGTTCAGGGCCAGCCAACTTGAGGACATCAGAACAGTCGCGCTACTGGAAAATACAGCAGTAGCGGATGACAGCCTGGCATGGTGCCGATCGATGCGCAATCGACGTAGACAGAAAGCGCCCACACAACTACCTCTGTCAGAATTATACAAACTAAAAGCCTGGACGTCTGACCCCTCATCCTCCCTCTTACTCGCGGAAGGGCAAGGGGTGAAGACGAGTTCACTCGACTTTGCGGCTGATTTTCTCGATATAGTGCTTGAGCAAGGATACCCCGTCATCTGGGCGTTGTCTTCTATCGTTACTGAGGTCGATGATGATAGTCTAGCACCATCAGTCTCGGACATCATCCGGTCACTCATATCACAGGCTCTGGCATTGGATGATGCTGTGGTAAGCGAAGGCGTGAATCCTCTCACTCCCAAACACTTCAAGTCCGCTGTCAGCATTGTCCAGTGGTTTGATTTACTTCAGCGCTGCATGTCAAGTTTTCAGCGGCTATTCATTGTTCTAGACATGACTGCCATCGAGTCCGCTTTAGAGCAAAGAGAGGCCGAGGATCAGGCTTTTAGGATGAGTGAATTCATCGAACGGATCTCGCGTATATCACAGTCAGCCCTAGGAAGCATCAAAGTCATTATTGCATCGTGGAGGTTTAGCGCGAAAAACTCCATAGAAGCCGAAACTATTTGCGAGGAGAGGCATTTGTTTACTGATAGGGGCAGAAAAATTGAGCGGCTCATGAAGCAACCCAAGTTTAGAGCTATGTCCAAGAGAAGACATCCAAACTTTGGTCACAAATTCAGATCTTCGATTACGCTAGAGGATGGTATATCAGGGATGTAATCCACCCCACTTCTCACTTAAGCTCATCTAGAAACGGACAGTATTTCAACAGCTACTCAAGGAAATCTGTACATTCGTCTCCAATCTTTCTCTAATCTCGCTCGACTTCGACATTGGTCAAAGGTGAATACAACGGCAATAAGACCGAACTAAGATGCAGCTCGTCCTATCTTTGATCGAAGTGCATTTATGTATTTCAATTTTACTTCGCAAACAGCGTGTAATAATAGCGACCATCTGATTCCACGCGAGGGAAGATTCGATGACATTATGCGTGACCCTCGAGACCTCACTCGCTTTTTGGGCACATATCACTGTACGTAAGCGAATGAGTTTGTCGAATCGGCGCAGTAAGCACATCAGCGTGATTTGTTGTCACCCTTGTCTCCACAGCCTAACCTCGCGTAACTTGAGGCAGTCACTATGCATATAAGTCACGTGTGTCAGGATGAGGGGAAGATTGCTTGTCATTCTGGCTGACTACTTGGTCTTGAGCGCTTGATTTATCTTGCGGACACATGCAATGGCTTCGAACCGCATTCTTCCATATGTAAGCCGTTTCACAGTCTCAATCTTTCAGGAGTTTAGATCCAAGACATTTCACAAAATTCACAACCAAGGCACGGTATCTGAGCCATGCCATCTCAGCCGGATGTATCGAGCCTTCCATCGGATGGAGACCCAGAAGAAACCGACCGTGATCAGAAGAAAAATCCTCTCACCGATTCGGACTGGAGCTCAGATGAGGATCTCTCAGGTTCAGACAGTGATTCAAATGATAGAGAACGGAAACTATTCATCAGCTCGAGTATAGCACGGGATGAAACGAAGAGTCAAGCGAAGCAAGAAAAAGGGATCCTATCAAACCTCAAGAACCAATTGCCATTTAGGCGTAAGTCCCGTTCAAACTTGAATCTTATCAACAGGACACTGACAATATACCCAGGCCATCAACTCAACAGCACTGGAAATGTAAACCGCCTGCCAATACCAAAGAGGCGTAGTTTTCCAAACGTTTCCGAGGCTAGACGACCCTCGCCTTGGAGGCCACCCCAACCACCGTATCGGCCACTGCCTATACCGCCTCGGGGTACGGCAACCGGCAATTCAGCTCGCTCCACCCGCGATCCTTCCCGTGCTCCGCCTCCTCCACCGCGTATCAATCCGGTTCGTTATCCCCGTTTCAAGGCCTTAAAGAACGCGAAATGGCGGGAGCAGCTGCAGACCCGAAGAAAGATATCCTCAGAAGCATGCTCGGAGGAGCCAAATGCGGGGAGCATTGAGCGAATGGGAGTCGACAGTCATCGCCATGGTAGTGAGAAGGACAAGGTAGCTGATCTCCAGACCGTCAAAGAAGACAAAAGCGCCGACTGCAAAGTAGGCCTTGCCGAAACTCTCGCCTCGGTGACAGAAAATCAACTCGGTATTGATCTCCTGGATCAAAGCAAGGAGGTATCTACCTTCATCTCCTACCTTCTCGACACGATTCAACTCTTAGAGAGGCAAGCACGATACCGTCATGCTCTCAGCCCCGTTAGTGTCTCAGCATCTAGCAGTGATTCTGGCAGTAACTCGCGAGAAGAAGAAGCAGCCGGCAGCCAAAATCCCGGGTTTCAAGTTGTTCATCGAATCTTCTGTACAGCAGAAGAGCACGAACATGACGAAAAACTATACGAGGATGAACCAGTGACCAAAAAGGACATATCTTCTGGTCGTATGCAGCCGCTGAAAGCTGAAGACCAGATCTTTCATCTTGATACATGGTTGAGCATGCGGCCGTCTCTCTGCTTCCTTGTTATCAAGGAGCACCGCTGCCTCCAAGGTCAAAGAGAAGAGGGCTGGAGGCACAGAAATACAACCTACCCGGGTGGACCTTCAGAGAGGCTAGAGAGACTCAAAATTGTGTCACCAGCCCTCCAAAAAGCATTGAAGCAAGTTGCGGAGTTTCAAATCTTCCATGAAAGTGAATATGACGAGGCCAATGCAGAAATGGAGGCTCCATATCTATTCTTGTTCCATCATCGAAAGAAGTTATCAGCACTAGCTGAAGTCGGAATACATCAGGAGGTGGTTTCACCTCTGACGAAGTTTCTCAAGGACAGCTACGAGGCTGAATATACTGAGGCCGAGGAGATGTTTCTCCAGGGGCACGTCAACGCTTACCATATCAACAAGTTATTCAAACCGAATCAAATGCTTCTTCTCAAACAAAAAGGCGAGCCCCAAGTAGGCTTCGTTTTGAGCAAATATACCCTACACAGACGAAAAGATATTGTCCTCGAGGGCTGGAGATGGAAATACGACGGTAACAACTTACATCGGGTTGCAGAATCTGGGCGGATTAGTATGGTCACCGAGGAGAAGACGAATATTCGCGATCTCGACATTCATCCGATTGAGTTCGCCAGACAAGAAGACGTCAAAATATTGACTGAAAGAGGAAATCAGTTCTGGAGTATGAGAGGTCATGTGTATACCTGCTACACGGGATGGGATCGGGAGTCGAGATATCGATACGTTGGCAGAAGTCCCATTGAAATGAACGACTTAAACAAGAGACTAACCTGCTGCTAGGCATCTGCAAGGTTCATGGTGGACGCGGCAACGTATGAAATCATGTATGGCCAGAATTCCTCCTCGTCATCTGCTCCAAGCAGGTACGATCCGTGGCCTATGAAAATCAACCGGCGAGAAAGTTTGCCGCAAAAAGCTGAAATGCTACTGCCAGCTACGTTGTTTGGCTTCTATCTTAAAGAAAAGAAATGGGGTAAGAGTCACAGAATGAAGATGGGTCTCGCTGGATTATATTAACCTCCGATTGTTGTAGTCGAGCTGTATGTCGATAAGACACATGCAGTAGATTGGAACTACAGGGCATTTGACCGCCTCGTCTTGGATATCAAGACCAAGGAAATGATTCGAGCACTTGTCGATATTCAGACTTCGGCAAAGAAGATGGATGACATCATTGCTGGGAAAGGCAATGGTCTGATCATACTTCTTCATGGAAGTCCAGGGACTGGGAAGACATTGACTGCGGAGAGGCGAGTCGAACTCAATCATCAGGCGATAAGCGGGAGCTACTGGCTGACAGCTCTTGCAGTGTCGCTGAAATCGCAGAAAAGCCGTTGTATCGAGTCACCTGCGGGGATATTGGCACCGATGCGCGTGATGTGGAAAGTTACCTTGAGACAGTGATGTACCTGGGGAAAACTTGGGATTGCGGTTTGTTACCATTGATATGAGGCAGTCTATATAGTTCATCATTGATGGAAACTAACATTGGAATAGTTCTCTTGCTGGACGAAGCAGACGTTTTCTTAGAGGAGAGAACTATGGCAGACTTACAGCGGAACAGCCTTGTATCAGGTGCGTATAGATCCCCGACGTTACACTTGAATATGTGACTAACTCTACTTAGTGTTTCTACGGCTCCTTGAGTACTATGAAGGCATTCTCATCTTGACGTCCAATCGAGTCGGAACCTTTGACGAGGCATTCAAATCTCGTATCCAGGTGGCAATTCACTACGACAACCTGACCAAGATGTCACGCAAAGCCATCTGGCAAAACTTCTTCGACATGATTGAGGAGTCAGCGGAGGAAGATGCCAACATGCCAGAACTAGAAAGAAGACTCGACCAGTTGGCATCAGAAGAGATGAACGGCAGACAAATCAGGAATGCGCTACTGACGGCGCGACAACTTGCGAAGCATCGCAAGGAACGATTGGACTGGGAGCACCTTAGCCAAGTTATCAAGACTTCTGCTGCTTTCAACAAGTATCTGAAGACAGTTCGCGGGCATACCGATGAGCAATGGGCAAGGGGAGAATCGCTGCGTTAACGGTCAGAACTCTGAAATTTCCTAAACTTAGACCCGTATTCCCTAGTTCGTTTCGTAATTATGGGCAGAATTTGAGTAGAGATGCGTCTTCCTCTATGGCTGCATAAATGTTGTGATTGATGAGGAACGACCTGAGCTAGCAATGGACACCCGGAAGTTCTATTTATCGTAAAGCAGGGACTGAGGTGAGTCCGACCCTTGGAACGACCAGTGCCGAACACCTCCTACGGGTGGCTAAGTAGGAAGAAGAAGAAAACAAGTAAAGAAGCAACATGTTCTAGCACAAACCGTTTCACTTCCCAGGCCAAACGACGAACATTATCTGCACCTTCATCGTCGGCTCGATGGTGCATATAAAACCACGACCGATGCCTCCTACGAGGGGGACGAATGAAATGCATTGGTGCTTCGGCCCAGTCAAGTGTTTATATCCTGAAGATGGGCTCAGTTCCACCACATGACAAATTGGTTGTCAAACTGCAAGGTCTCACCGCCCCTAGTAGTGAGGCTATAGATGCTATCCCAGGCGATTCTCCAAGGCTGTCGGAGAAAGCCGGTAGCGAGATCCTCAAGGCCAGCCATCAAGAAGTTGGGAGCTGTTGCTACTTGTCAGTTCCGGCTCTTTAAAGTCAGACTTCATGAAGTGTGTGAACGTACCACTAGGGAAATCCGGCTCGAACTGCACAAACATGGTGTGGATGTCATTGAACCAGGCAGTGACCACGAGATGAACTCCGCTGACGATGATGCGAGTCTTGACTCTGTTGGCCCATCCGTTTCCGGCCCTGAAGTGGTCGCTCTGGTGAGAGGCAGGCCAGACTGAGAAGTGTGTCAATAATGAACTCCTAGGTAATAAGTACAAGTTGCGTACCTCTGGCTTCGAGCGAGTTCTCCACGGGGGCATCGGCCTTGCCTGCAGCAATGACGTCTGTCATAATTAGCCTACAGCAATTTCAGTCATAATGAATCCTATTTTACCTTTGGTTATGAGGGCATCGCGAGCCTCGAGGGACTGCAGAGCCTCGACGCTGACAACAGGGAGACCTGTTATTACATTAAGTTAGCAAGGACTCTCGTTGATGTTTTACCGCGAAGACTGCAGTAGCATTTCATATCAGATATACTGACCGTTGATCTCCTTGACGTCCTTGGACCCAATGTCGGCGACTGCAACAGGGGAGGCTGTGGCAACGGCCAACAGCAGAGCGAGAGCACCCGTGAGACGCATTGTAAGATTCGAAAGAGTGAACAAGCTGGGGAGGTATCGAGCGAGAGTAGAAGTCAGAAGATTGGATGTTTGACGAAGCATGAGATGGAGATGGCAAGAACTTCTGGGCGATTAGGACCGGACTTTAAATAGTTGTCCTACAGTTAGTATCAAGCCCATCTCCAAGGCCGCGAGGCACTGCCCTGAAAGACCGAAAGCGCAAAGTGGATTCAAAATGTGAGGCTTTCGCAAAAGTGCTCAGGCACTGACCATGTGAAATGTCTCCGTTCCTTGTATCTCCAGATATCTTCCGCGTTTGAACACTCGCGGCTGTATTATCACGGCAAGCAAATGTTTAGTAGCGCGAAGCTTGACCGGCAGAGTGACCAGGCCTCGGCCACCCACTTTGCTGTCATTTGTCCATATTGGGAGAATTGTCAATCTGTGAAAGTTGGACATCCCCAACACGCAGGTGGCCAAGGGTAGGGGATCTGCCGAGGAGCCTTCGCACTCACCGGCTACTCTTAGCAAGTTGAGGTCACAAAGTGCTTGTCTAGGGACCTAACTTATAAGACAAGCTTTTGGACAAGCCTTTCCCGCCGGCTTGTGGGCCTTCTAAAAGGATTTCGCACTGGGCCAAGTTCCCATCACGGCACCAAAGCCCCTCTGACAAGTGGCCCTACGTGAGTGAGTATGATAACGAAGATGCCGGAGACCATGCTACTTTGGGGTTCTACTATGGTACTGTTTACTACTTTGGGTAAACTCTCCGAGTCTACACGCGAGGTAAGGGCGTGTTGTTCCTCAAGGCTGGTAACTGCAAGAACTCAATTGTTCTTTAATATATCAAGGTGCCGTCTCCTCGGGTCCGCCGAGACAGCAGCAGGCACTCTCCGTATCAATATTCTCCTTCAAAATTGTCCAACCTGAATTGAAGAACTCTAAGCATTGCCAAATCAGGATAGAACTGTATGATCATTGGGTTGACTGATTCCGCTCGAAGAAACCAAGCTTTTGGCATTCGATAGCATCCGGTGGGATACTATCGGCACTATGTGGGATGCTTCTGAGCCTCAGCATGAAAAGCTGAATGACGGACGCCTAACGTCGAAAAGGCAATTACGACAACCTAGGTCAATTTGACTAGTGCGATAATAGTCCAAAGGCAAAGAGCCAGACAGGGAGGAACAGACTTTTGGCCTCAGCAACGCACATTTGTAGTCTCGACAAGTCATTTGAGGCTACCTATCACGACAAAGTGGGTTATCAGAATATCTAGCAAACGGACTATAAGAAGGAAGACGCCAAGTTTTCTAGAACATCGGTATAGAACCCAATCGTCCTCATCGCTCAATCCCATTACAGAGTCCTACTTCTCCATCTCATTTCACAATGAAGACCGCCGCAATCCTCGCATTCTTGTAAGTCAAACCCCCCACTTCCTGGCACCCCCCTGTTTCTGGCACCCACAAAAACGATGGGATCACAACCCAACCTCCTCATTACTATTAACTATTGATCCTCAACCACACCCACTACAATACAACTGCCAGCCTCACTAGGGCATTCAGAGTCGCTGGATTCAGCCGTAATAACCTCCTTTTCACCCGCTTCGATTTGAGCCCGATGGATATCCCTGATGTTCGCAAACTTCGTGTTGGGATCGATCTGAACAGTCTTCCTCTTCCTAACTGCAGCGTTGGTAACAGGCCCTCAGGTGAGCCAGCTGCTGCTGGGCGCTGCCAGTTGCCAGGCCTGCTCTGTGAAGCCTTTTTCACCTTCCTGAACAGCAGCCGTTGCTGGTATCATTGTCGAGTTGGGTGTATAAGTGCAGTTGACCGCTGAGCTCTGCCAGCTTCCTGGGTGTCGACCAGACCACTGCAGAGGAAGCAGAATCCATGGCTCAACAGGGGTAGTTTGTTGACCATTATGGCATCGCTTTTTGCCCCGACTGGTTGGTTTGGGTGTGGTGGGCTTAGCAGAAGGCTCAGGTAATACCATAGGGTTCATCAGGGCTTAACCATCGCTACAGGGTGTAGACCAGTCCACTTCAACCACTTCTGATGTTCGAGACTGATAGACCAGCAAGTCAGGCCTGGTAACAGTCCAGGAAGTTCCTTTTACCTATAATGGTAGAGTCGTTCCATTGAGACAAGTAACCGAGCTCCTTCCGATAGGCTGACTTAACAGGGCTGAAGACAGACTGGTCAAGTGGCTGGAGGACATGAGAGAGTGTGGTGGTAAGAACAGTAAATGGATATTGTTAATATAGCAATTCCACATGAAGTCTGTCGTCGTATGACTCCCATGCCCATCCACAATCAACAGTCGAGCCTCGCCCTCAGCCTCGGGCATAGTCTGTGGGATAAACACCTTCTCTAACCATTCAATGGCAGTTAAGTCTGTAGTCCAGCCATTATCTGTTGCTGTAAACTCCCACCCATCGTATGGAACCAGATGTAATGGAAACCACTGTTGTTGGACCGTCTTCCCCTTGAAAATGATAAGAGGACGAAGTGCCCTACCCAAGGCTGAGATACACTCAATGATAGAGACCCATGCCCTCGACCCAGGTTGTTTCTTGCGAACAGACGTCGTCTCAGCCATGCCCAGCACTAACCCATTAGCTCCTGACCCTCGAGGATGCCAGTCTCATCCATATTATATCTGTTGGCTGGTTTGATGTCCTTGATCTCAGGGATAGCAAGGAACTTAAACCAGTTCCTAATGACCTCAGTAGATGCCCCATTAACGCGTCTAGAATCGATGGAACGACTTCTCTGAACCTTAATGATAGGGTTCCTTCTCACGAAGGCATAGATCCAGCCTTTTCCTAATGGTTTGGTATCCCCAGCAGCAGCCAGAACTCGCTCTGCGAATTCCTTCACCTGTTGGTGCGTTGGTGCGAGGCCCAGCGAAGCCTGAATGCGAACCCATTGTGCCAGCTTACTCTCCTGGTCAGGAGACAGCCTCTGCCAGTCAGCAAAAGCCACTTTCCTAGTCTGACCACCTTGGAGACGTAGTTGGAGGGTTGATCGTGGTATCCCATACTCCAATGAGGCTCTCTTTTGACTCTTGCCGTTTGAGATGTCCTCGAGAGCCTGACGAAGCTGATCTTCGGTATATTGAGGCATTAGATATAGAAGAAGGTATGTGCAAAAAATGAGCCCATTTGGACTCGAATTGAAAATGTTGTGATAAAAGGAGGTTGGGGGTGGGCATTGCGTTGTGGTGGATTTTCGCGTTTTTGTGGGTGCCAGAAACAGGGGGGTGCCGGGAAGTGGGGGGTTTGACTTACCTGTAAGACTTCTCACCTTGTCGCTTGAGTCATATCTGACTTCCTATCGTAGCGCTCCTCTGAGTGTTTCAGCCTGGATGTGCAGCTGCTATAAGAAGAGCGTCCCCGATCTGCACGCTGCCTACCACTTTTGCCAGCCCGGCTCTGGCCATAAGTACTGCGTGAACAAGACGACCAACGTCCAGGCGGTAAGACGTTCCAACAAGTGGCTATGAGTACCCTTCGTAATGCTAACACCTACAGTGCATCATGGGCACGCCCATCACCCAAGCGAACTGCGCCTCCAGCTACGGCAGTGATTGGGTTGCGGAATGTGAACACTACACTGGCGGGTGCCCTCCTGGTATGACTGAGCAGTAGGAGTCAGGGAAGAAGTAGTGGCAATGACGTGAAGTTACTTCAGAAGGGTGATTTATGGCGCACCGTAGAACAGTGTTGCATATTGTATCCTAATACCCGCTGGTTGCAATAACTGCGATGCTACGAACCTGGATCCATAGACTACGCAATGAGGCCATCGAATTCGAACGCAAAGGAGCCGTAAAGACCGAAATATTCGATTCATCAAATATACCGAGACCCTTTAGCAAAGTAAATTCGCTTATGTTAGATGGCTTAAGAGCGCCAATCCCGTTACCATTTTGTAAATTCTATGCGGCCAAGCAAGTCACTAGTGTACTATAGAAAGGAGATACTACCATGATTACCCCTCGAGTGCATGGTAACCCGTATGCTAACGGTAAGGATATTGAAACTGCTAATACAGATGTTTCTGGTGGCATCGTCATTTCACTATGTCCTCTCCATTAGCAAGGCACCGCATCTTTCTGTCTACATACTCTGACTGCCAGTTCACAAGCATGTTTCTCCTTCTTGGATATTGTGACTCACAATTCGGAGGACTGTCCTTCCAGTCTGATATAACAAGCGTACTTTTAGATCTTCAATCATGATCTGTTCTAAAGCTACTGTATCCTACCACGTATTCCCACCCCCAGCGGCCTCATGCTCAACACTCTGCCTTCGTCTTGGAAGGAGGCCGTCTATAAGCGATCCTGAAAGCGAACTCATGCCTGTAACCCCCACTACCCCATCGAATACTCATCATCGCCAACCCGTCCTGCTCGCATCCTCCACTCTCCCATAAGCTACGCATAAAAACATCCCGCCTCTTGGCAACCCCAGCCCGTGAGCAGGGTTCACACACCGGAACCGAATCCTCCTTCACGACGGGTGCCCCAGATTATGCAACACGAACGACCCCACTCATCTCGTACAACACCCCCCCCCCCCCTAAACCCGAAAGCTCAATCCGAAAGCGAAAACGACGACCGTACCTGAAACCGCGAAACGAAATGAACCACCGACCAAGCTCTTACAAGATGGATCACTTGATCGTGGTAAGTGTTGAAAGGCCACCATCATTATGCGTTCGCGGTCACGGTCGCAGTCGCATGGTATGGGTTGTGAGGTTGAGAACTTGAAAATGATGGTTGTCACGGCAGATAAGACGATGATAAGGGGGAGGGTGTCGCTCCGGTGGTGAAGGCGTGTCCAAGGTATGTGGCGGGGTATTGAGAGCATCACTAACATAAATTGGAACGCAAGACTCGGTCCAGTCACGGCACGAGAGAGAACAATAATGTGTGAGCAATGGCAGGTTATTTTGTCTTCCCATGCTACCCTAACTAATCAAGCCAAATGGCCGAACGCTTCTGCTAAGTGACTGCGTCCATGTTCCCAACGCCCATTGTATGAACCGGTACCTATTGTGTCACGAACGAGTCGATGCTTCAATCAATCTCAAGACTCGGTTCCTCAACTTTTGTCCGTTCCAAACCCAACCGCTACCGAATCTCCACAACAAGCCTGTCAATACCACGCAGCGTACTGGGGTAGTTGAACAGGTCGGGGATCCGGTGCACACCCTTGATATCATCCGCCTGAGGCGGACAGAGACAATCTCATGTCATCTGGTATCATCCCATTCCAATAAAGCAAGTATTCGATGGCCCGTATCCCTCTAAGACCCCTAATGTCGTGTGCTGGTGGTCCTGGATCCTCTACCGTGCGCGAAAAGAAAGCTCAACGAGGAGCAAAATACAAATGACAAGATAATTCGAAGCGCAATGACAGCCGCTGTTGAAGGTCAAGAGTGAAGGTGCGAGCGAATTACGCATTAAAGGAACTCCTCGTATGCAGATCGATCCTGAGTGCCCCCATCCGAAAAGGAGACTCGATCCCTCGACGCTGCGTTGAGCTCATCAATGATGGGCAACGAATGAAAGACCAAGAAAGCAAGGCTGTTTTGTTTGTTTTCCCAATGACCCCCGAAGAATGCCTATCGTATGCTCGGGAAGTCGCGAAATCGAATGGAGGGCCATGGATTATGAACGACTCTTTGAACGCCTCCCCGCGATGCCATGGCCGTCCCTGGCCTTTTGGCGTCGAATGCCATTAAACGCCAGTGTCCGAAAGATGAGATGAAATAGTTTTTCGTCCAAAAACACAATCGAGAAAAGTCAAATGACGAGACCGCAAAGACGATCGCGATTACATGGTGGAGCGAGCGGCGCCGTTAACCCCTAATTGCTGTTGCCGCATGAGTCTCGGTATTGAATGGGAAGCGCTCCTGCAGTTGCTGGGCGTACGGAAATTCATTTGGCGACGTACCGGCGAAAGGGAAGCCACCCACCGAGGTCGAGGGGGAAGCGGACCTCATTATTGCTGGGGTGGTAGCCTGACTCGGACGTTGGTTCGCGGGTCGTTCGCTTTGCAAAGGTTGACTGAGTGGAGATGAGGCTGGTGATGCACCGTAGGATCCCAGGTGCTGAAAATAAGGGTTGGAGTCGCGAAGGTGGAAGGCGTGGTGTTGTGCGGGTCCGGCGTGTTGAGCTTGGTGGGCCATGCTGGGGCTGCCGTTGGAGCTCGAGCTGGTGCTGTTGGATCCACGGGTCGCGAAAACGTCGTCAGCTCCGTCGAACTTGCCGTTTCTCAATGTGCCATCCTTAATCTGCGGACTGGACTGCTTGGAGCCGAACTGTTGATAGCCAAGGTCAGTACATGCTTTTTGGGCTGAGAGTGGGCGATCGGTGAGGGTCGGTAATGAAAGGGTCGGACATGGATGATTGTTGACCAGAAGTACGTACAAAGCAGTATTTGTTGACCAATTCCTCGTATGATGACGAGGCAAGGGAAGGGTTGGGGGAGTCGGTGCCAGGGACAGTGGGCTGCTTGACAACCGGCTTAGAGACAGGGGGCGCAGTCACGGCCGGGGCCGGCTTCGCCTGCTGGGGCTGTTGCGCAGGAACGTGAATCTTGCGATGGCTCTTCATATAGAGACCATCCTGGTTGCGGTCCTTGCCAATGGTGTCCTTTGCAGCCTGGACAGCAGCAGTGAGGGAGGCACCAAAGTCGTAGCGGTTGGAGAAGGCTTGTCCACTGGGGGCAGTCAGTCGGCTCGAGAGGTTATCGCTAGCCAGATTGCCGGTAGACTTGTTGATCTTGAGGCGAAGTCCAGCAGTCGGGCCTGACTCGCCCAAGTACTCGTGGATGGGCTGGTCAAAGTTCAGCTTGGACTGGTTGCCAAAATCATCGAAGCCGACAGGCATGGATTTAGGCCGAGGCGCCGAAGAAGGGCTCGAGCGGCGGTTGCTACGTGGGAGCGCCGGGCGGCCAGCGGCGCCCTGCAGGCCTCGCTTGCCGTTCTGGGGCAAATGCTTCTTGCGGAAGTCGACCTGAAAGTTGGTGCCGTTGTTGTTGTCCCAGTACTCCTGGCCATTGACGTTGTACTTGATGCAGAAGAATAGCGTCTTCGTCTCGAGGTTAGCCAGGTCGGAGAGCTTGATGCTGAACGTGAATCGGTCCTGAGCGACATGGTCGTCCTGAGCGCGAACCTCATGTGAGTATTCGGCACCGACCTCCGAGGTTGTCTTCCAGTAGTCCAGAGTGAATCTGCACGTAACGTATTTCTGGAATGCCAGGTTGGCAACTGCAACGGAGCCCAATAAGTTCTTTTGGTCGGGTGACAACCAGACCCTCTCGAGGCGGACAGGCAGGGACTTGCGGATGGGGGTATCGGCGGGGTGGTTTGCCGTGACGATCTCCCACTCGAATGGGGGAGTGCGAGCGTTCTGACGTTCCTCTCCAGGGAAGGGGTACTCGGTATCACTGTCGTAGGCGTCGACCGGCGAGGATCCGGCACTGACAGCGAGCGGCCGATCAACCTGGAGGAAATGGCGTACGTGTTCGAGGTGTGAGTCGAAGTGAACGGCCTTGGAAAAGGTCGGGGTGCCAGGCA
This sequence comes from Colletotrichum scovillei, assembly GCF_011075155.1. NCBI lineage: Eukaryota > Fungi > Ascomycota > Sordariomycetes > Glomerellales > Glomerellaceae > Colletotrichum > Colletotrichum scovillei. Next base: position 656,671 of record NW_023336261.1, read on the forward strand.
TGCTGGATGGCCGCCTGCGAGCAGAGGCGGGCCGGAGTGCGGGTCTGACGAGCTCTCCAGACTTCTTGCGTACCATTGGCGGCTTGTTCTCGAAGTTGTTACCGTCCGAATCGGATTCTGAGCCAGTGATGGAAGCCGACTCCATTACTATTCTGGGCTCGGTACTAGATCTCACATGGTTGACGCGGCGGGCGACCGTCTGAGCGAGGGCGTCCAGGGAGCTCGTGCTGAAGCTGGTGGGCAAACCCTCCTTGGGAAGGTCTTCCTTGGTGATGAGAGATAGTGCGGGCTGGTCGAGCTTGGAGCTGGTTGGGGAGGCTTCCCTCTTAACGGGTATTTGGCTGATGATGTCCTGAAGCTCCTTAAGATTGTCAATCTGCCTTCCACGCTCTGCGACGTCCTCCTCTTCGCTTCCCGAGTCGGGTGGTGAAATGATGGCGCCCTTGGGCATGCCTCGCTCGTCTGTCAGTGGCGGCGGTGATTGCCTCACACTGCTGCTGTTAGTGGCCATGCCCTTCAAATCGTCCGACGTCCCTGGTGGTGTAGGTTGGTCTGAGTTGCCATTTGTTGTGGGAGCACCTGCTGCCGCTGCCGGCGTTCTCCTGTGCTTGGTGAGGTATGATGCTGACCTTGGTAGTGACGGTCTGGGGCTGGACTGGAAGGAGGGACGTCTGCTCACGTCGGGCGATGACGGTGCTGAGCTTGCTGGCGATCGGTGGTGGGAGGGTGGTGTGTAAGGCATTCCCGCGGTTGTGTACGGAAAATGTGGTGGATGAAGGTGTGTGGTGAGGAAATTGGTATCGTGCGCCCGGCACGGCGTCAGTGTGGCGGCTCGAGGATAGTGGCGGAAAAGCAAATAGGTATCAATTCAGCGAAGAATTAAGGTGAGAGGCGGAGCGGCCGAGGATGAGCGACGAGACGCTGGTAGGAAATTAGGATTTCTGTGTTATTGGAAGGTTCCCGTCAGCTGTGTCGCGGCCATGGGAGGCTTTAGGGTTATTTAGTCGGGTAAGGAAATTGGTTGTGGTGCATCTATTCCGATGACTGAACTGATAAAAAATAAGGGAAGAAAACGAGGTAGAGAGAGTGGAAAAATTCAAGGAAAGAAAAAGAAGCTAATGGCTGTAGCGTTGGTGGCTGTGGGAAACGCAATTCCCACGATTAAGAATCAAGAACAGGACGAAGGAAAGAGGCAAGGCTGAGAAAGTGATATGGCAATGAGAAAAAAAAGGGAAAGTAGTAATGATGACGAAGGTGGTGATGTATTTTTTTTGTTGTTTTTACAGGTGTATTACGTTCTTGTGTAGGAGTCGCAGTTGACCACTTACATGGAGGGAGAGAAAGGTCGATTCAAGGAAGGCGGGCGACTGTCGAGTTTTCTGCTCTGGCAATGTTCCAGCAACAGGGCAAGAAACTTCCGTCGTGTGTTTGGTGACGAGGAATGTCGGTAGCTGGGGAGGAGGGTCCCGTGGAGATGTCGTCGAAGCAGGTGGAATGCAATGACGAGCTGGGGAAGGACGGGGACTCGAGTGTCTCGAAAGGAAGAAGGGGCCGATGGGAGGCTCAGGCGAGGCGATGAGACGTCCCTGCACGGTGGCTTGCGAGGTTCGTGGGGATCGTATGGTCGGTCAGGTTCTGGGTCGAGCTTGACTGATCGAAAAGAGGTAGAGGGTTGAGGAGACCAGCCGAATAGGTGCAAAACTATGGGGGTCAATCCTTTCCTTCCGTGCCTTGGGTCGTGACAGAGTTATGCCGTTGACTCTCTTTTTTTCGGTTGTGATGTCTCGTTCTTGGACAGGATGGGATTGGGTCTGTCCGTGTTGGAATTCTGTTCCTGCTCTTGCTTCGGGATGCAAGTGTCGTGTGTCAGGAAAGATGCAAGAAAGAGCAACGAGAAGTTGACTATCTCTTGAGACGACTTTTTTGTGCTGTGGATGTTGAGGATGTTGGACTTTGGTGTTTGGAGCACACAAAGATTGGAGAGAGAACAAGCTGATGGGCGGCTCCGGAGGGAACGGAGTGGTTTTGAATGGCGAGCGAGTTCCGAGCACCGCAGTCCGCGCCCAGTACAAAGTACCTCAGCAGAGCGTGGGAGACTGGGGGGCGGTAGCCAGGTGTGTGTGTGGTGTGTGGTGTGTGCCAGTGGTGGTTGTGTGCAACACCACCGCCGCTCCCAGCAAGAAGAGACAGGGAACGAGGAGAAAAAAGCTACCGGTACCAGGCACCTCTCAGTTCGGGTTGGTCTGGTCTGGTCTGGTCTGGCTGGCTTGGTTTTTGTCCCAGCACACCCACAGTGCCATGCCACGCCCCCAGCAAGAAAGAGACGAGCGAAAAGACTAGGTAGGACTAGGACCAGGGTCAGCGATGGGCTGCAGAACAGAGCGGCGACAGAGAGAGAGCGAGTGCAGTAGAGGAGAAGGTGGGAAATGCGTACGATGTGTGGCAGACGCCAGCCAGCAAAAGCAGCCACTTTCCCACCTCTCTGCACACAGATATCCGTACTCCGTGCCTCTGGTGGTAGTGCGTGGTGTGTTCGTACACGCCCTCTGTTCCCAGGCGGCGGGAGTCGTAGTAGCACGTACCTGATGGTCAGGAGTATCCCTGCAAGTGCGAAAGACGGCGAAAAAATCCAACAAGACCAGGGTGGCCATCGGGGGGGTGATCCTTGGTATGGGCGTGGACGTGTTCGGTCAAGCAGTCAAGCAGGGGAGGCCGGGGGAGAGCACCGGGGTGTGGTGGTGGTGGAGAAGGATGTTGAGTGTGGGAGAGCGAGAGAGAGAGACGAAGAGAAGATGAAGGCGAGGAACATGGCGCACAGCTGCTGCTGCACCTCACAGCTGCTGCGAGGATGAGCAGCAGCAGCAACAGAAAGTGGGTACATCAAAGAGTACGTACTTACTACGTACTTCGCTCATGGCACCGGGGGAAGGAGGGAAGGAGAGAAAAAGGTTGGGGTGTGGCTGGAGCAAGATTCAACGCTAAGCAGCGCGGCGGCGACGGGGTGTGGGGCCCGCCAGACCAGACCGAGAAAGGAAGAGCAGGGAAAAAAAAATTAGGAAAGAGCGACCATCCAGCAAAAAACTAAACAAGACGAGGCGACGCTGCGTGGGATGGTGGCACGGAGACGGCAAGCCGGCTGGGCTTTGGGCTTTGGGCTCGACAATTTGCTGCTTGCGTTGAGGACCGCCCTTTACAGAGAGAGTACTCACGTACTGAACATAGGTATCAGTTGGGTACGGATATCATTCTACATGTCTACTGTGGCATGGCACTCGACCTGGCTTGGATTGCCTCATTCTAGGTATTCGTCCATCAATCCATCCATAGCTATGCAGAAGACACAGAAGATGCACTCGGGCACTCGAGGAGCTCCAAAGTACCGTCTGCAGAACGTGAACATGATCGAGGCCGCAAGGTATCCTGCCCGGGGGAGCTTGCTGACGATCCAGGGCACCTAAATCCTGCATGTCCATCACCGCCGCCAACACCATTTGCTGCCTTTCCCGTTGTTGGTCGTCCACCATGGAGAGAGGTGGAGGAGGCCGACACGCACGACACGACAAGAGTGCTCCGCTGCAAGTTACCTGACACTGACGGTCTTGTATCAACTGGAGGTGGGGGTTTCCATCTTGGCCATGGAGAAGTGAGAACCTGAGAGGAGAGAAAACAGGATGGCGTTGGCGTGATGTTGGTGGTGCAAGAATGGCAGACGAGCGCCAACGAAAGCCAGAGCGAGTATCTGTATCCATACGTATTCTTAATTATCTGTAGGCGCTGGCAAGCCTTGCTGCAGTCACGCCCTCCCTCCCTTTCTTTCTGTTATCTACCATACGTAGTACCTAAGTATGCTTCTCAGTTTCTCCTTCGCCTCCCGCGAGCCCCTTCTGCCACAGTTTAGCCAAGTACAGTAGATTGGCAACTGGCCCAAGACTTGGAGAAGCCCGAGGCGGAGGCGGAGACGGCGGCGGGCTGACTTGGGAGGCTTGAAGATGCGGGTGGTTGATTCCAGGCCTGGTCTTGCAAGTTGCCCGGGCTTGGTTCGCATTGCATCTGGTTCGTGCCTTTCCTGCCAGTAGGTATGTATTTCCTTGGACGAATGAAGAAACATGTGTGAGATGGATGCATGGGTGTTTGGCCACTGGGCAGAATCTCTTCTAGATGAGCACGGCAGATGTCAATTGGGAGGTGGGATGAGAGACAAGACAATCGTCGCTCTCTCTGAATGTCTGTTCCATCTTTCCCCCCTCCTTTCTCTTCTTCCCGCAATGATCGATGGCTGCTACCGGCCGGTACCGTTGAGGCCGTCCCCCCTCCGGTATCGAGGGTTTCTGGGTGCGGGAGGAAGGACGTTGAGGTTTCCGGTAGAGTCAGATCAGATCAGCGATGACCGGGCCCTGGCCATCCACCCACTCACCCCACCCTGCCTGTCATGTCCATAATCTCCACGCTTAGCCAGGCCTGGCACGCCTGTCCGTACTCCGTACAGATATGCGAATGCTGAGCCAATCCATGTCGCGACGACGCGCAGTGCGAGGTGCCGGGAGCGGACAAAGGTTGAAACATGAAGTCGCTGGAGGAGAGCAGGGACAGGCGGGGAAAGGTGAGGAAGCCAAAGTTCCGTCCGGGGAGAGGCTCATAAGGTATGCTGTAGCAGGGGCGGGACGGGAGGAGTAAGCAGTCCGGTCTGATTATGCTGCCGCCTTGGTTTCTTGGTTCTTGGTCTGAAGTGGTGGTGGTGGTGGTGGTGGTGGTACACGTCTTCTCGGTCAGGCACTCTACCTAAGGTAGACTGATCAGTGATGGGAAGCAAGTGGCAGAGCAGTTGAGCCACAGCAACCAGACACAGTACGGGAAAGAACGTACCGGGGTGACTAATGCACAGTACAAAGTAGACCATCGTTGATAGGACAGTACGGATCCTGGGTGGGTGCTTCCTTCTCTCCTTCGCAAAAAGAATAGGAGTGGAAAACTTCAAGATGCGCTAGCAGGGATGAAGAGAAAAACGTACCGACTGGGTCAAAGGTGGGAGAAAGAGACCGGGGGCAGGAGCAGGGACAGGGTTCCTAGTCAATTTAGCGTTGGTGCTGATGTAAAATAATGGTTCCATCATTCTCTCATCAAAGAGCATGACAACCCGCAGAAGCAGCTCTCTCTCAAGAGACTCAAGACTCGATAGCTTCGATAGTGGTAACCGTAGGTACTCCATCATGTAGGGTAGAATTGGTATGGAGCCTGTCTGTACGACACCACTGCTGCAGAATGGCCTGAGGTTTCGATTCCCGTCTCAGTCATTCGGTGCCATAGAAGAAGCCGGAGAGCAATGCAACGTTGAGAGTTGTCGGATTGGCATCGAACTGCTCATGCCGGAATCGTGCCCGTAGAAGCTATTGGCCTATCCTATCCGTATCCGTAGTCGACACTGATACATTGTCGAAGATATACATCTTGGCGCAATGTGCGGGAGTCGAGAGTATCAGGTCTGTCCTTGTCTCGTTCCAATATCGACCGACAAATCGAAAAGAGTTGGGACGAAGAGAGTGTCTAAACTTGGCATCCCGCCGCCTAGCAGAGCATCGCGACGCATCCAGTCGGCTCAAGTTTGCAGGTGGTTGGAAGATTGAGGCAGTTGACGATCAAAGTGTTTGCGGCTCCAGCCGGACATTGGCCTCGAGAGTTGTTGGCCCGGCACTACCCCATACCTGCCTCCTTGAAGTTGTATTAGCCTTTTCCTCAACAGTCTGTATCTGTAGCACCGTGTTTCGGTGCTTGGTGATGCTCCCACCTCTGCTTGCTCTAGCTGATTTTACCCCAGACCATCAAGCCGCCGTTTGGTCTTGATCGTTCTCAATTAGCTTCGCCATGTCTCGAATCTCCTTTGCATCAGTGGCCGCCATGCCGCGGCATACCTCATCCCGTACGGAAGACGCTGTTGGCAGGGCGGCCGGTATGAGAGAAGGCTGTTTCCATCGTCATCGTGCCGGGGACGGAGATTATGGCGCCCTCTTGTCTCTCTCTGCAAAGTCTGAGGTGCGTGCCTTCCCTCCTCTCCCGGCTCTCGCTTGCCTTCGGCACTGTACACTTGACACGGCCCCACGTTGCTTTCAACACGGGCAGAGGGCAGCATCGACCACCCCCAGTCGGCTCAGCCCAGGCCAAACAGCCCAGGCCCATGCCGTAAAGAAAGAAGCGAAGACGCAGGCACAGACCGGCGCAGGCAGGCCGCTGCCCGCAGGCGAGCAATGGCAGGCACGGCAGGCACTGAGGCAGGCAAGGAAGGCATGGGTTCACGTTTTAGAAGCAATTGCCCTGCCCTGCCTCCAGGTACCTGCCCTTGCCCTGTCCCTTCTCTCCTGTCTGCCCGGGACCGGAACTGACGTCCTTGCCCGCGCGCGCACACCTTGCTGTCGGTACGACTTGACCTGCGCGCACTGCTTGCGACACCCAGAACAAGCCATAGAAGGGACAGGGCAGTCTCGTAATAGACGAAACAAGCCCCAACCCTTCCTCCCCAGTACCTTACCTAGGTATTATCCCCCCAGCACAAGGAGGCTTCCATTGTCATTTCACGATGCTCGTTTGGAACACACACGGATGGGGAAAACCAACTCTCAGGCGCAAAAGATCCGGTGAAAAAAGTTCGCAAAAGTTTGGGTCGAGGGAAAGAATGATGTCATTGTTGATTGAAATTGTCATTGGCGGCAGGTGCACCTACCATTGTCGTCGCGTCGTCCGCCCGCTCTTTCTCGCTTGACTGGGCAGTTAGCTTGCTTCCCTTGCCTCTTTTGGGTGCGTGCCTGCCTCGCAGCTCCAAGGCGAAGACGCAAAGCATCGTGAGTTTTTTTAAGTGGGGGAGAGGAGCTGTCCTTAGAGGTACTCCTCGTCGAAACAACACTTCACTCCCACTCCCTCTCCCACTCACGATCCAGCCACACCACGACGTGTGGCCCACGACGGGTGCACGATTTCTCGGGTCGCTAGCACTCCCTTTCTATCCGATTCGGCCCACGATCCATATCGGCGGATAGCAGAAGCCGCACATTACATCACCTTCAAACGTTTGACCTTATCTCGACCACCTCGTCTTATCGGAGACGTTTTACCGGTATCTTCCATCCTTACCTATGGAGTAGAGTACGTTATCAGGAATCTCGAAACCACTAAGCTGCCTGACTGGATGTCTTTTGTACGGAAGGTGTCATTCTGACTCTTGTCGGGCGAGGCGCGTCTCGGTCGCGTCTCACGGTCAGCATGCCTTCTATGCACCCTCTACTTTGTCTCTCCAAGTACACCGCCAGCCTGGTTCCCAAAGACATTGACTGTCGCCGTCGTTGAAGAATGGACGTGGCCACGACTCGAGCAACCGTTCGATATCGGTCCCAGCCCTGCTCAGCTCGAACTTTATCAATGATTGGGGCAGCCCACCTGGGGATTCTGGGAATACTTGACCCGCCGTTGACACGCAGCAAAGACAAAAAAGAAATGGCTCCAGTATCTGCCCCCCGCGGCCCCGTTCTGATGATCTGATCGGCCGGCGCCCGTCCGCAGACAATAACGGAGCGAAATAAGGCCATGCCCCCGGGTCCTCGCCTGAAAGCAACAGCGACACGAAGCAGAACCAATGGTGGAACCAACACTCGAGACACTGGACGAAGATGGGGGATGGGAACATGGATGTGAAGGACAGGGAAGGGACAAGCAAAAGAAGACTGGTAAAGGGAAGAAAAAACGATACCTACCATTTCGGTCCACATTCCAGCCTTTTCCCACATTCCATCCACCATTTCTCCAAAGTAGTTGTCCCCGCAAGTTTGCTCTGGAACTATTCTCAACAAGGCCGAATCCATGACAAACATCAAACACTCCTGCGAAAAGCTTCGTTTCCTTTGGCTATGCTATTGCTTTGGGGGCCAATCTCCCACTAGGTACTGGAATGCACTTGGAAGCAGGAACAGGCCAGGGACGAGACAGGCAGAAGGGTCAGAGTCAGTGTCGGACAATACCTATTGCTGCGCCCTCTTTTTTTCTGGGTGCGGGTTAAGTTTTGACGGCACGTTTGTGCGTTGTTTGCGCCGGTGTCTTTGGAAGCGCTAAGACGACGCCGACCCGCTCTGTCGCTGATGACTGATGAATCCAGGGAATTGTGTGTCAGAAGCGGTACGAGTAGTCAGTCGCTCTGTCAGCCACAGGTTGCAGCTGGGCTAGGGCTGGCGATAGCAACGACACCGATGCCGGCATCAGCTTTTATCGATGGTGGCCGTTGGTACGAGCTACTCTACCGGCGACTGGTATGGATGGCATAGACATTGTTGATGCTGACGGTAGTAGTGTAACTACGAGAAACTCGACTACCTATAGTCCCATATGCGGAGCGGCTGCCTGCATCGAGAGCCAATTGACGCATCTCCTTGCGATTAGAGACATTGGCTCCCACCCTCCATACAGGCGGCAACGGCGTGAAGAACTTTTTTGTCGTCAAAATGTCTCATTCCAGCTAAGAAACGGCTGGGCGAGGGTTGAGATAGACCAGCATGCTGCTACGTGTGAATGAGTCGCCCGAGTCGTCACAGAAATGGCGCAGATGCATTGTGGCACTATAATTAATGCGCTGCCATTGCTGATGGTTGCATTGGCGATGGCGATAGCAGTGCATTTTACTTGTGTTACTGTCACCGCTCTCTTGAACACGACTCTTGCTTCACTGATGCTGTTGGGCTGCCCTTGTGCATCGGCGATGAGCGGAGCACTGAGAGGCAAATGCTTCTCACAAAATGTCTCGCCAATGACAACAACTCGTGCTCCTTGCAAAGTACGTTTCGATTGGGGTAAGAGCAGGCACCGCTATGGGCATTTGGCGGCTCAGGTATTGCCCCAGAAAGAACAGACGAAGCGCGAAAGCGACAGCAACAACACAACACGCACGGAGCGTATTCTCAGAGTGGCCCGAGCTGTCGGCGGCAATTCTCACTGGATGTGCAGACGCTGGATCACCAGGATTGTTTTGTTGGATGATGTATCGGACGCCTTGTTAAATGCGACGTTTGTTGGCTTGTAAGGCCGACGGAGTATCTGCATTGCGGGCTTTTTGCTTCCTTTTTTTTTCACTTTCTCCTTAATCCATCTGAATCCATATTCATCGCTTCAGAAGTGGGGACCGGAAACCGGGGCAGGCCGCAGGCCGTTGGGATGGGATTTTGGCCTGGAACTCTTGCCCTCGCGAGTCGCCGTAGCACCGCAGCACCGCACCTCCCGCATCCACCGCACCCGTGTTTTGGGAAAAGACGGAGACGACGGAGAAGGAGCAAGTGGGATGGAGTGTGGAGTACGTACCTACTTAGACGCGGAGACGACGACAGGATGGGGGATGATTCAGCAGGAAGGACTCAAGGAAACGGAGTCGTCCTTTACCAACTTTCACCGAAAAGGAGGGAAGGAAGCATGACTGACCAACCAGCAGGCGGTATCGTGGGAAGGACCCAAGGCTGTCATCGCAAAAAAGAGAAAAGGAAGGAGGGAAGGAGGGGCAGCTGTGGAAGGAAAGAGCAGGGGGGTTCTTCCCCCCACCTGATGGACTCAGTCTGGCCACCCCCCACCAAAAAAGAAACTCACTAAAGGAAGGAAGGAAAGAAACACACTTGGAGCCTTGAGGTTTCTTCCCCCACCAAAAAAAAAAAGTGAGAATGAAGTCAATTCCCGCTGCAACATCACGTCGCCCGCCCCGACCGCACTCCACCACCCACATCCACATTATACCCACAACCACATACCATCGCTCGTTCACGGACCTCACCGGCACGGGCTCTCTTTTGCACTCTCTCTGGTGCGCGGAGATGCCGCTCACTGCTCCTATGCTTATCCATATCCATTACCATCGGCACCGTGTCACCTCTACATGCCAGCCAATACCATAGCACCAGCTGCTTGCTGCTACACCAAAGTCTACTGCCGTCGATATAGTCCAGGTGGAACTTTCAGGACAGGGAATGCCTTCAAACAATGCCCAGCAAAGCACCAGGCATGCAGAAGAAACGCAGCAAGGCGTTGGCGCACTAGGACTAGCTGTCTTGGACATCAGCAGAAATCATCGCAGGATCGAACGAACACTACACGCACCCATTTTCCGGCCATCCTATCACCATATTCCATCATGTGTAGTATCAAAGCAATTTCACCCATCAAGATATTCCTCCATTCAACTCTCCAACGCCTTCACCCTCACGCTGCATCATTCCGACTTGACCAACAAGACCAGGTCCGCATCCAACCAAAATTGGTATTCGACCCCTAGAAACCCTCACTCTTCTAGTCAACGCCAGTCGTCCATCCAGTACTGTGATACATCAAACGTCGGGCCTTTTAGAGTTGCAGCTGGAGAGTTCCGCCATACCAATGCAAGCTCGTTCCGTCGCACTCTAATATATTGCCGTCGTCATCCCAAGAGTCGTCTTACTTCGCCGCGGCTTCGAAGCTTGAACCGGCCCTTAGGTGACTGCGGTCCAGCCCGCCCGCCACTACGAATCCCGAGCGTTGCTCGTCTGGTTGATGTGCCATCCTCTGGATCCGAACATCGGCACCGGGGCCACTGGACGGGCATCCTCGCTCACCACCTCCGTCTTCACCGGATCAATCTCTGGCCCAGGCGCTGAGGTCTCCGTCAATAGTGAGAATCCCAACCTTCACACGATATTGCCGCATTTTCGGATGCCAGAGGTGCATCCAATTTAACCGTTGTACCGCTTCGGGCGGGGACCTATCGAAATCTCCAGTCTCCGCGCTGTGCAACACTCCGTGCCTTGCGTCTTGACTTTTGTTCTGTCCAGCAAGCAAGGAACCCCACTACGAATACAACAAGAGATCAATACTCGCTCTTGTCGTCGCCTTTGGACTTTGGATTGCCAGGCAGCCTCTCGTCTCCCTCAGCCGATGGCTTGTGCGCAAATGCAGCCTTTTCTCAGATCATCCAGTTGAACGGACGGAGTACGGGTCTCCACTGGCCCTTGTTCCCCATTCCCACTCACATACCTAAAGTACCTACATCCAGCATCCACTTCTATGCTCACATCCGGCACGGAGTACGGAGTAGGGGCTGCGACTGCTAGCACTCACAGCATGCACCCAGCGGCATGCAGCAAGGCATGGCTCCGGCCATTGTGACGAGTGGGAGCCGCAGGGGCTGAGGACCAGTCATTGAACTGCATGGCCTCGCTTGAGGCGTAGAAGCCCACGTACGCCACCGCCGTAGGTCCAGTCAAGCCCCTTCACTTACTTGAGCTTCTCACAGAGCTACCTCTGTCACAATCGGTTTGAAGACAGAAGGGCATCATCAATCAGCTTTCGGCCTTTCGGGGACTTCTTCGCCCAGGCCCAGGGTGTACGACATGGGTATCGAACGATGCAAATGCTCACTGACCCCTTTCAAATTCGTGCAGAACGCCCATCGACATCTGAAAGCGCCATGGCACGCATGGCAGGATCTCTCTGGTGGAGAATCGCTTCACCAAGAGCTCCATCCGGCTGCGCTTCAGCCTTCAGGGCATCACGCAAACTGACAATCCACCTCGCTCTCAATCTCGCCTCTTATGGATATCAGCGCATGTGTCAAACTATTACTCACAGCTTGCATTCTGGGGAAACATGCGCGAGGTGCCCTTGGCCCTTTGCCCCTCACTTTCTCTCTTATCATCTTCTCAAGCGAAGTGTCCACTGTATGACATGGTACGTTGATTAGCAATCGTGCGCATTCACTCTGACAGATGCCTTTGCCCAACGCTCACCTTCACCCAATTTGGCCCCTCGACGGTCAATGGATGCCGGATCACCTTGGCAAGAAATCTGGAGATAGGGGACCCGAACGATATCACCCAACACCAACAACTCGCACACAGCACAAAGCTAAGAGTGGCCGGCGACTCAAGGGGCTGCATCTCGCAGCCAAGCGTCTTGTTAGCGCCTCTACGCTGCACACCGTGGTAAGATTCGCGGTTGCTTGCTTGCTCGTCTTGCGTGCCATCACCGAGGCACGCCTTGCGCCTTTGGGTTAACGACACCTCCCGGGCACGTCTCACCGCGTCTCGTTATCTTTGAAGTCGCAATCCGAGATGCCCAAAACGCACATCGCTTACCCCTGATTCGCTGCGCAGTCAAGGTGGCCCCTGCCACCCTCACCTAGTCGCCCATCGAAAGATGCTAAATTTGCCCCTGCTCATGACATCTCAACAAGGATCTCATCGTGGCCCGCCCGTCACTGAAGCAGCAATCCTCGAACAAAGCACGCAAGCCATTGTGCAAGCCACACCTATCGGGAGCCGGATGGCGGGGCATACTTACACCCTAGGCCGGCTTCCATCTCAGTATCCGTACACGGGGATCAGCAGTTCGGTGGCCGTCTATCAATCAACCGGCCGGATACCTGGACGGCCCGTAGTCGACGGCTCAAGGTAGAGTGCGGAATCCCTCCTACCATCGCTCGATCCTCAGAACTGCCTCGCTCCAATTCCCTCGCTACGGAAATCGTTCGGTCTGACGTAGAGCTTGCGCGATGTACGAGACCTGCTCAGCCAACTACGGTAGCGAAACCAACAAGATCCTGCGGGGTGACGAAAGAGATTGCGTCAAATACAATGGAGATGTTGAATGCTAGCCCCAGGTCACACATCTGTCACATCAACTGATCTGATGTTGACTACGAAGAGACTGATGTTCGCCCTGCGCCCTAGGCTTCTGATAAGGGTCCCTTGGACCTGGTTCCGAGAGCGGACCCGAGACGTAACCCGAGTCGACAAACCTCACCCCGAGCATCACGCAATGATCTGATGGCACACATTCCATGTCACAATGGCGTCTCTGTCATTATTTTTCTTCTTGAGATGGGGGATGGCGCTTTTTTACCGCACGCAGTCTAGCTGCCTACTCCGCAACAGGTCCCCTAATCCAACGAGACCCTGCCGACCTTTATGTGCAGAGGACCCTGAAGTCTACCTAGCTGCAGTGGCCGGCCACCTTCTGGGCGAAGATCGACACAGAAACGTAGTCAACGGCTTTGGGATACGAACTGCTCCAGTTACCCTACCGCAGTGCGGATAACTCGCGTGCTCGCTTGAGCTTCGCGGCCGCGGCAAAGTCATCCCTATGATCGTCGAAACTCCACGCCAACAAGACTGACACTAGTGGCCCACGTTTGATAACATCGAACCGATCATAATCCATCTGACTGTATCGAGATGCGAAGCTGCAACATTGCATCAAGAGAACGCAATCTGGCCTTGAACTCTGTCTTTGCACATGCTTGATGCGCATTCCAGGGAAACGCCGGCTATGAGCGGTGGTCTGATGGTTGACAAGGATCATCATATCATCCAATGTTGATTTCTTACAGCTTTGGAGCACCGGGGATTTTTTTGCCTGACACCTAGTGGACCCGGTCCCTCTCTGCTTCATGCTCCGGTCCTGGCAAAGCTCCTGATTCGTCACTTTGTTTCGCTGGGGACGGCTCGATGGCCTCAAATGGAATGAACCAAAGCTCGGCATCAATTTGCAGGAAAGACGAGCAACGATGGTCGAACTCTTCTGCGTATCACGAATTCTTTGTTACCACGCGGCGGCGTCCAAGGTGGCGTTTTCTTCCCCAGACAACAGACTTCTCCTGGTATTCCCAGACACCGCCCGTCCGTAAGGTTCCAGGGGGTTCAGGGAGGGAGTGTAACTTCAGACACCTCCTCCATGTCGCCAACCTGACTCTTGCAATCAAGTCACTCACTCCCGAGGCAGAGTCGAGTTTTTGGTATTGTCAGGCCATCGATCTAGATTTCGAGGGTATGCACCTCTGAAAACTGAAAAGAGAAGAAGAACACATACGCGGAGATCTCACCTCGGCCCTGGAAACATGCCATTGTCAGATCTCGGTCTACGACCGACGCTGGAGTCCGGAGACGGAAGATCATCTGGTGATGAATGACGGTCTTCAGCATCAGTGAGCGCCACATATGGCCGATGCCCCGAGCGATTGGTGAGCCGGATACACGACAAGGCGAGGGTTTGGATAAGCCCCAGACAGCGCGAACACAGTGCGACTGTCTAGATGTGGCGACCGTGCCTTTCGAACGACAGAGACACTGTTTTCGTATCTTCCACTACAGTAGGTACAGGTGGGCTGCGCCTTAACAAACTGCGAGAAACGAGTGCTCGCAAGAGACAAGCAAAGACCTGGCCACATCCCACGAATGCAAGCTCAACACTCTGGCACTTGGGAGAGGCGCCCAGTCGAAACCATTCTCGGGGGCTTCTTCAACCTCTTGAGTCAGCTTCAAGTCACATAGAAGAGACTCTCGAGAGCATCGATCGAAAATCAAGGGGCGGTGAGGCTAGCAAACAGCCAGCAAACATCATCTTTGGCCAAGCATCCCACGTCGCGAGCGAGTCGAGACTGGACGGAACCTCAATTAAAGTTTGTGTCTTGATCTCCACTCGGCGACGAGGTGTGGAGGAAGCCGGCGGAGCGCAGGAGTCGACGACGAGACCAGGGCTCGGCTTCCGAGTCGCTCCCGGCGCGCGTCAGCTTCCGGATCTTCCGTGCCAGGCGATGTTCAGCCCATGGGAGCAAAGTACGGAGCACATAGACAGACATGGGGCATGCCTGGCGAACGGCCCCATGGCCTCGACCAATCACAACTGCAGCGCTACATGTCTCAACGCCAACATAGTATGTGGTTGTATGGACTTTGGATCTTGAACACTGTCTGTGTCCCTTTGGCGGGGGAACAAATAGAAGAGTTCGAATCTAGGTCACTTTCTATTTTCTACAGCTCAACAGCCGCATCTCCCCCGCAGCACAGTTTGTGACCGCACTCGACAAATCAAGCAGACCAGAGAAGTATGGAATCTTGCGCTTATGTCTTCTCTGCTAAAGGGTCACGAAGGAGCCACGGCCAACTCGGAATACATTAGCCTGCTACCCAACAAGTCGCCTTTATCCTCGCAATCTTGCTGGGTTCTCCAAACCATGTGTACCTCGATTCACCATTGGCCAATCAGGCTGTCCCTCGACAGCATTCGACTCGTAGCCCGGCTCCCATTTGACGTGTCGCAGGAAGAGGCGTCGAATGCGACCATACACAGCCAGAAGGTTCCTTGATTGTCTTCAAAGCCTCCGGGGAAGAAGGAATCATGCCAGAGCGGTGTGTTTCGCCCAGAAAACCTGCCTGGAATCATTCCTACTTGTTCCCAGTACTCCGTATACTTAGCTTGCAGCAATCATCTAGCTGTAAATCAGCCTGCACTAGAACCCGGGCTCTGATGCGACTGCCTGGGCGCCCCGCAAGATCCGGGACAAAGCTAGATGACCCAACCCCAAAATCGTCAGACTTGATAGCTTTGCAGAAATCCCACGTCCTAACTCGGATGGCACGGTTGTTTGTGGGGGTATTCCAAAGATCCTGCAAGAATGCTCACGGGATCAGCTTCGACTGCACCGGCCTGGTACCGCGTCCGAGGCGACTCGAATGACTTGTACAAGTCATGACGCATTTTCAACACCAGCTGATACAAATGGTGCCAGACTTTCCACTATCAACGGTCACTGAGAGGAGCGTTTTTTGTGAGGGCGTGGGGGGGATCGCAATTACAGACGCGTCGTTTCGTCCTCGCCGTCGCCGTCTCATTACAAGGCTACATGTCAAGACATATCGCTGTTCGCCCTGTTCATCGTCAGGCACAGAAACCCAGACATGTCCATTTTGGTATCCATACGCCCTCTTCCCGTGCCACGCAACGGCTGAAGGAGGCACCAACCCGCGTGGGTCGCGAATAGAAGTGCCCCACGAGACTCCGGATGATGCCAGGTGACCGGGACGGATCGATAACGCAGAGGCGACATGCTATTCTCGAACCGAATCCGGTATTCTGGCTTCCAAGTGTGGCCTCCGGGTTTGAGATGCCGCTTTGAGCCGTTTAGTAGGCAACATGCGAATGTTAAACCCTGATTTTCCACCCGAGTTACGGTGCATATGCCTTGGAGACAACAGCTTCATCCTCCGTTCTCACCAGTGACCACGTCGTCGGCTCCAAGTCTGTCTCTGGAGAGGGTGAGGTGCTTGGTCAAGCAATCAAGTCACTCTGGTGTACCTCGCCGCGCAAGTTGGAATGCGTTGCAACCTCACAGATACGACAATGGAGGTCTTAGTCGTTTCTCGACCGATGACGAGCCCCACTGATCTGCACGAAGTTTGCCAGGACGAGCCGGGATGCTGCCAACTTTCGCACGCGAGGGCTGCAGCAATGTGGCATCCATAAAAAAAAAGAAAGAAAAAAAAAGATACCCATGGTTGTGTGGTCTTTACAGGCATGGCATTACTCTGATAAGGCCTCTCAAAGGCCCTCGCTTCAGCGGCCAGGGCCAGAAAGGGCCACCGATGAAGAAAGGTTTCTACGCTAATGAGACTGGGGAACGGAGGACATCCTCTTGTTCGAGAACGCAATATACTTGTGCTCAGTTAAGACGGCAGCAAGGATCCGACTGGCAATTTTGGCCCCCATCTCCGGTGTCAGCCCCAGAACCTCATTCCATCCGTGCCGGTGAGACAAGAAGAAGATGGCGTACAGAGTACGGATAGGTACACGTAAACGTCCCGGGACTAAGGAAGCAGGTTTATGGGAAATGAGGGCGCACGATCTGTATTCTCGGAGGTCTTTGACAGCGGCATCATCATTACCGTCACCACCATGGTCATCTGACCACAAAGTTCCTTGGAAGAAACTCGGGAAACGCAGCGTGTCGACCGAGTATGAGCTGTTGATGCGTGAGCCTACTCAAGCCCAGGGAACCCGTCCTCTCGACAATAGTCTTCCCGTATGCCGTGGCTTGCTGAGACGGGAATCGATGCCCGCAGGCTTCGGTACACGCCGCACGTAAAGCAAGACCCAAGAGTGCGGAGAAGACAAACCATGGCTGCGGTCGGTTGCTTTGAGGAGGATTTGCTCCGGAAACAGCCAACCGCAAGTCAGCATGAGCAAGGCAATGGCGATGGGAGAGTCAACATGGGCCCATGGTGCGATCTCAACGTACCATTGCACATTATCTCGGCTCGGGCGATACTCCATACTCGATACATAGGACTGCGGTCGGCTTCATCTCATCCCATCACTCCTGAGTTACAGCTCCAACTTCCAAAAGAGCCATCAACCTTGCATCAAACATGAAAGACTGCGGGCACCAAACGGGTCGTATCCACCGAAGAAGCTCAGACTGTATCCCTTGAGTCCTTTCACGTCAACATCTGGCTGCCATATCCGGAGGTTCAGATCCTCAGTGGGGGAGGGGAGGGGAGGGGAGGGGAGGGGAGGGCACTGTGGCTCTCAACTTGGAGTCTTGACTCTTCTCCAATCTCCATCTCGTCTCTCTCTCCTCATCTGTCCTGCCCCCGCAGGAGGACGGAATGGGGGCAGTGGGCACTGCGGCAGGGAGACACAAACATGGGCAAAAGAGGCAGGCCGTCGATATCCTTACTGCGCGTACACCATTTTCTACGCACGAAATCTCTTCATTGCGTCTACTCGTACATGGGTTGCGCGTGCCTACGCTGCTACGCATCCTGGAAAGGGCTAAATGACGTAGTGACCCGTTTCACGGCCCTCAGCCGTCATCGGGCATTAACGTGCAAGATCGAGTCTTTCTCTCATGAACTAGGCGCCCGGGGCTCTTAGCGGTACGCAGGGCTTAAAGTGGTCAACAATAGCCCCGTATGCCCCCCTAACCAGCCCCCCACAACGCTGGCCTCTTGCTCCAACCACGCTGCCAGCTTCGTGCCGTTGCCGCCTCAGGCGGGTGCTGGCGTCCTTTCTACAGGGGAGACCACGGAGACCACGGAGACCATGGAGACCAAGGAGACCAAGGAGGCCAAAAGAGGACTACAGGGGCGCGAAGGGGCAGTAAGCCTCTTTTCCGTGCGCTAGGAGCGTCCGCCAGAGCCCGCAGTTTCAGCAGTGGCATCCACTTCTATCTGAGGCTTATTAGCGAGCCGCGAGGAAGCCCGCAACTTGCGAGAAAGCTGTCGACGAGTCCATCATCACAGGCACTATTCCGGCGTCTGGTCCAGAGAGGCTGTTCAGGTTCTCGGAACGTGACGGGGGAGAATGACCGGCCACCGGCCACTGACGGACAGTAGCTACCGGTATTCCCCCGGACCAGCCAGCTTCTTCACCTTCAAAGGCTCGGACTGCGCTGGACAATGAGGATGGAGACGGAGACGGAGCGCTTGCCTTACAATCTTGATACCGGAGCTTTTCAGACAGAGATCACCGATGACTATGGAGTCGCTACAGTGTCCACTCCCAGATGGACGCCGGCATGGGTGGTTTGCAGTCTCCAGAGGCATCCCCATGGGCCCCCCTCGCTCAACGGCCCCTCTAGGATGCGTCTAGAGTTCTAGATCACCAATGGAACCCATCAAGACGTCTCTCTCGAGCCTCC
This sequence comes from Colletotrichum scovillei, assembly GCF_011075155.1. Taxonomy (NCBI): domain Eukaryota; kingdom Fungi; phylum Ascomycota; class Sordariomycetes; order Glomerellales; family Glomerellaceae; genus Colletotrichum; species Colletotrichum scovillei. The sequence continues at coordinate 675,131 of NW_023336261.1, forward strand.
TCCCCACCTGGGCTTTGGAAATTGCATCTGTAAATGGCATGGCCGTATCGACCGAACACGAGAGGCAATCGACAAAGCCGTGCGAAACTCTGAGTGAACTGCACCCCGGTCGTCTCACCCCCTCCCCTGGGCGTTCTGGACATGCAGGATGCTCTTGAAATCAAATTGTTTGGGCATTTGGCACACAAAACACAATGTTTACAACTATGCGTGGTGCTGTAGACACTTGCTCCCACTGCGGCCCTTTCTGACCGCCTCTTCACCGAGACCTTTTAGAGGCCTACCGAGACATTCACCTCGCATACACCGCACAACGCCATCGCAATCTAGCCAAATAAACCACCAGCCCACTGCATCTGGCATAACGGCAGTTCGGCACTCGAGGCTGTCGATGAATTCCTTGATATTTGATCAATCCCTTGCAGCCAAGATCGCCGTGTAATCTGAAGGCGGTTCGAGCTTCATTGAGAAGACGGGACGCGTACCTCTCGCCCGGGGTTCTGCCCCCAGCCGGCAGGCCTCCTCAAAATATTTCGCTTGCGCTTCCACGTATCGGCTCTGCCTTGGTTTTGAGATGCAGGCCACTCCCGCGTCTCATCAACAAGATGCTCGCATAGAGTACCAGTGATTTGCCTATCTGCCTGTCAAGGTATTCGTTCCTTGGAGATCGAATTGAAGGCGCCATTCTTTCCAGTCACGATATCTCTTATGTGGCTGAACCCGGTGGCATCGAGCCACGCGCAGCTGCGCCCCATATACTACAAATATCGCCCTAAACCAAGATTACAAGTGGTTTTGGGGTTAGGGCAGCCATCACACTTGCCATCGCCCACCACGCCGCCGCAGTCGGACTAAGAGACTCGCCACTGGCGGCTACCGTGGCTTACACCTCTGTACTTGCAGGCAGTAATTAGATTGTGGATGCCTCTGGATTTCGTTTTGGCTCACTAATATCCCTCAATAGGGTGGCCGACGTTCCATTGGACAATGGAACATCCTCGATATCTTTCATGCACAAGCTACTAGAGCTCGGGATTAGCACTCTCAAGCTGATCTTGGACAGACGCTCGATCAAATAGCGGTGAGATTCGTCTGGACTTTGTCTGAGGATGCGGAAGCTCAAATCAAGCGATATGGTTGGCCAATCTCTCTACACCTTCGAGGCTCAGACCGTGTTGGTCTACAGATCTACAAGATAGAGTTTCGTCCATTTGCCGGTGCCATACTGGAACCGTGGCCCACCTGCTACCGCGCGGACGTCGCCGTGTCGATCTTGGATGAGGCTCTTTATCAACTCTGGTCTACCTAGCCTGAAGCATCTTCACCGTGCCACAAGACCACGCGAGGGCGTCTGCCGCACGGGAAGTTTCCTGCCGTGCACGCCGTAATGAAGAGATATCTACGTCTTCCGGAGCGATCACTCCAAGCTTTCCCAACGGTCCGAAGATGGTATTTACAATTTGCCATGTGGGCCACGGATGCCCGGCCGAAGCCGCACCGACGACCCGATGGGCTGCGCACAAGATGTAGTCATTAGCATGAGGCCGGCAATGTGCATGAGATGCTAATTTCCGCACCGCAGACGGGGAACTTGTAAGATGTGAGAGGTCTTGTGATCTTTCGAGCCTGCAACGTCGGATTCTACACGCCAGCAGGGTCTAGCAAGCAGCACAAATGGCCCAGGGCAATAGATTGCATTCGTCAATATTGATATCTGGCCTAGCAAAATATTTGCGACTTGTGTGTACACATGTCGTGATACGGCTTTTCAGCCCAGCATGACAAGTGTTTACCCAGTTTTCTCTTCCATATTGTTCGAAAGTGACACCGGAATCCTGGCCGTCTGAGCAGTCGGGACCTCGGAAAACAGCATCTTCAGGAAGCATTTCCGATTTGCCAGTCATCAGGCGAAGCTGGTCATCTGACACACTGTTCACAATATAGGAGCTTAAATGAGCAACGCTTGGTATCACGACGAGGCAGTAAGACGGAAGCTCCCATCTGGGCCCTCTAAAACCTAGCCGCCACGCAACGCCTTGAGCTTCGCCATATCATACTGCCCTGGGTTGAGGAAGACGATGGTCTTCGTACACACTACTCACACCCTTTACTTCCGGCAGATATTCTCAACAGGGTTTTCGGATGGCCTCATTCCATTACTTTGACAGGAAAGTTGCACAACATAAGCCAACACACGATCTTCGGGCTTTGCCCAGACGTTCACCGGCAATGTTGCACAACAGAGAACATGCCGAGAATGAGGAAACATGGTATTTGCCTCTAATATCCGCTCGACGAGGTCGCAATGCCTCCACACCGTACCAATGGGAAGGGATATAACTACCCCGCATTCTCGAGGTTCGGTGAGTTTACATGCTGCCCGTTTCACGCCCACAGTATGCAGTCAGCCTCGGGGACTCTGATGGCATCAATATAGAATGCCATCGGCTTACTTCATAAAGCATGCTGCAAAAGACTTCGCTGGCAATGTAATGGTAAGATCGTTTGTTCGTCGCCACCCCATTGGTACTAGATGTTGGCTGACTGGGTGTAGAGCGATGGCGATGTTACACCATGATGAACCTATTTGCTAGTCATGATGGGGATGACGAGCGACCGAACGGGACTATGGAATGGCGGTTTGTTAGGACTCGCCGCGGGCAACATCTAACCAGCCGGGCGTTTTCCTCCCAGGCAATGCCATGCCCGTTGATGAGACGACATCCAGTAGGCAACATCTTCCATCGACCAACCAGCATCTCGCATCGCTACCCCACAAACCTTTACTGCGACGACAACGACGTGAAAGCTCCAGTTGGCTATGCCATGTCGACCTTGCATGTCCACGGCGTCCGGTGGCACAGAGCAGCGAAGAGACCGTTTCAGCATCGTCCCTAGTTCCCCAGGTCTAGCTTGGAGAAGGCGGGGAGACGGGCCAGGCGCTAAGACGAGACCTTTGGTCTCACGGACGTTTTTCTTTCGAGGACCATACCACGTTGGACAATGGTTCGAGCCACCGACCTTCTCTGGGCGTCGACTGCCGCCCGCAGACCGGTGCTTTTCTAAACCGTCCGAGGCGTTTGTGTTGAGGTTGTTGCTTGCTCGACGTGGTGGCGGGACACTGAAGCGGAGAGGCCGGCTGGGTTCACCGCTGTTGTCATGGCGTCTGAGTTTCCCCCGGAGCGGCGCCGGATGGAGCAAAGGGGGCAATCTCAGGATACGGCAATTCAGATTTGTTCCTGTTTGGGGCTTCCCGGGAGATCAAGAAGGGCATGCTTTTTTTGGCCGTTTTAGGAGGGGGAGGTGTGTATGTTTCGTCAACGAACTCTGGACGGGCACACGCTCTCGCACGGCATGGGTGTTTGTTGAGTTAGACTGAACTTGGCCACTATCAAGACTGATCTGCAAGTTCGAGTCTGAGTTCGACTTTTCAGGGTCCTTTCCTTGTTCAACATTGACTTTTCCCCGGGGCTGGGAACCTGGGGTAGTCTGGGGAACCGATCTCCAGCTACGGACGAGAGTTGGATTGTATGGCTGACGGTCCATGGCGGAGAGTGCTTGCGGATGTCTTGTGCTAAGATTCGTAGTAGGATACGTTACACTCCAGCCATCTCGAGTACTTTCGCCTTTGGGCAGGTACTGGAGATGTGTGGGAAGAGCTTGACGGGCAAACCCAGTTTGGTCTGGTTTCGACGCCTGCTTGGTTTGATGCCTGGCAGTTAGTCTGGCAAGAGAATGACAGGGACAATGGAGTCTGATGTGGTCCTCCACGCATGCACACCAGATATCCACGTCGGTGAGTCGTGGACGCGTATGCGAGGACCGGCAGCAGCGGGGGAGTTGCGATATCTTCATGACTGAAGCATGATCCGGGGATTGTCAACCGCATTCGACAACTGCTCTTGATAAGACGGGCGGGGAATTTCTGGGCCTCATCGGAGGCTGTAATGCAGACCGCAACGCAGCTAGATGGGGATGATTTCCATGCAGCCTTCCCCATTGGAAACATCACTGCGAGCTTAAAGGTGGAGATGCAAGTCAGTCTCTAGATCGACCCCGCCTCTGTTGCTCCCTGGGCAAACACCTATGGAAAGCTCTGGCCGTGGCAGTAGTAGTGGCAGCACCAGTTTGAGCTCTGAGCTGAAAGGCATGGAATTGTGTACCGATTCTATGTTCACGGCCACAGCCAGAGTCGCGGGACAGGGGCCGCGCCGTCAGCACACCAACTCGACTCCGGTCGAACCCAGCGGCTCTTTTCTTAGCAGCCGCCTCGTGGGACGTCTGATTGGGCGGTACCCCTCTCTCGGATATGGCGTGCCTGTTCATGGTGGCTGGATGTTCTGCCTGGCGTCCTGCCTGGTGGTGGTGGTAGCAGTGTGGCAGTCTACCAGCGGTAAGTAGTACTGAGCGGATGCTTGGGTGGGAAAGGTCCAAGGAGCGTTGAGGGAAGAGACTGTTACCGACATGCAAAGGATTGCCAATCCGGTGCTCCCGCGTCGATAGCGTCCCGAACGCGGCGATGGGTTTTGTGTGTTCTGGGACAGGACGAGACTGCAGCTTGCATGCAGCGGGGTCTTTCTCATCGCCCGTTGCTACGTTGGCTTTTGCCTGCCGTATGTGCGATGACAAAGCTGGTGTGGGTATGGGAGACCAGATGAGGCAGGGAGAGGGAGAGCAGGCAACATGGTGAATATTGAGACGAGTTGGAGAGACATGTGAATTGGATAGGCATTGGTGAGGCACTCGAGTCGAGCAGGCCAAGGCAGTCAGCGCGACGTGGACTCTGGAGAGCTATCCGCATGCGGAGGGGACCAGAGAGGGGCTGGAGATGGCGCCGTTTGCTGTTACCTTACTTTGCCCTGCTGCGCGGGGAAAGGATCAAAGGGGTACCTCAGCGGGAGGGTAAAAGGGGGTTCAGTTGCAGTCGTCACTAACACGCGAGCGACGGGAGATGTGGTGAGGGAGTTGGTAGGGCGAGACAAGCACGAGACAACGCTTGACGCGGCGAGACAGTGATGTGCTTGGATGAGGGCGGGATCTTCAGCATTCTTGTGGCGCTGATGTGAACATAACGCGGGGAAAGCTTGTAAGATTACCTGCGTTCTGTCACTTCGCAATGGCGTGTCATGGTGGTCTGGACCGATTTACACTGGGGATTGAGATGGTTGAGAACAGGCGTGAGGTGAGGGGGCATCATCAGTCTCAAGAGACTTGGTCGTTCTGGATTTATGGAGGTGATGCATGATGATGGAGGTGAGAAATGAGATGCCACTGCGAGAGGCGCATGGCAATGTGGTCGGCGGCTGTGCATCGGGTTGGTAGTCGCACACGACTTCAACGGCTGTCGGTGGAACCAGCACACCCGCCCGTGGGACCAGATATCGTGGGACGGCCGGGGTTCTCGGCGAGTGGGTTCGCGGCAGGGGGCGCAGGGAGGAGGGGACTCGGCGGATATAACGGATCCATCGGGTCGCCGATGTTTACATGGGGTGTTTGAGATGATATCGTGGCCGGAGTCTCACCGATTGATGGTATGGTGATACACGACTGTTTACACTGCATACACTGCATCTCTTCCGGCGGATAATGACAAGTGGGATATGCAAGTTTAGACGGGCTTTCTGATAAGTTGGTAAGAAACATGGGGATAGTCTTTCCGGGAACACGAGAGTTGTGACACGACAGCACGGATGGGGATTGAGAACTTGAGAAAGAGAGTTATCAGCCTCCGATGCCGGGGTTCAAAGGTTACGAGCACGGGGAATGGAGTGAGTGAATGAGTGAGTGAGGCTGCATTCCCCGGTTCTTGGAGGACCCTGAACCCGGACCTACAGGCATCTTTTGATAGCGTTTTCGAATGTGTGTGCTCAGCTCTCACCGTGCGTTGGTTGGGGCACCGGGCTGTACTGGTACTGCGTACGGAGAACCTAGACGTGGAAACTTGGACGTTGGAATGCAATGCACGGTCGTTGAGGGGATAACGTTTGCGTGGGCCGTGGATGGGAATTGGATTTCCTGGGGAAGGCAAAGTAAACATTATTCGCTTTCAGGCCTTCGGCGGCGGTGGGTTGGGCTTGTAGAGTTAGTTGGTGACACTGGATTTGCAAGTTTGGTTGACATTTTTCGACGCCACCTACAAAGCTCCCTCCGGCTCCGAGATGCAGAGTCAAAGTCTGATAAGGTGATTTTTTGCCCGACGATGGAGGGAGGATAGGGAATGGCAGCCAGATGGTATGGGTGACACCAAAACATGGATGTATTGAATGGCACGAATATGGAGACGAGGGTGTAGACTGAGAAAGAAAGTCGGCAGAAAGCATTGTTGGCACGTTGCCAAAGTCTCCGTATCTGTGTATCTGAATCGGACAAGCTTTTGCGGGGATTGAGTTGAAGGCTTCAAGTCAGTGCTTGGTCGTTGAGTCTTTGTAACTCTGTTTATTTGGTTATACTTTTCGCGGCTGACTTGGAGTATTGCTTTCTTTCCTAAGTAATTACCTGAGTACTATGGGCTTCCGAAGGCACGGACACGGACACATGTTAGATTTTGCGGGGAGGAAGAGGGTTTGTTGAATCATCGTGGGCATATGTTCCCCGGCTTCCGGACACGGACGGGGGGCATGGGTGGGTGGGTATCGCTGGACCCCGGGAGCCTGAACGGCGGTAAAATATGAATATCAGATTCGGCGACCCGGGGAACGTTTCTCGCTGATCCCCGTTCTCACATTTGGGTATCAAGGAATTGAGCGACTACTAGAGTTCTTGTCGCGGCGGATGTTGGGGATTAGAGACCATCTGTTGGGCTACGAGATGGGGTAGACCAAAGTCTAGTGGGCGGAGGTATGCCTCTTCTCGTCTGAATTGTTTGTCAAAACCGCGCAGTGGCGATGGGATGCTGGAGTGGAGAGGATTTGGTGTTTTCATGACTGTGTTTTTCTGGTGATGGATGTGTGGGCGGGCAAGGTTATCTGTCGATGGTGGATATCACTGTCGAGGCGAGCGGGTTGTGGTGCGCGATGTGCAGACGAGGCGCAGATGTGGCCATTGGGAATCATAGATCAGACCAGGCTCGAACTTGGAATGGATGACTGGATCCTCGGCAATGGCATCGATGCTTCGCTTGGTCAAGTTGGTAGTGACAGTGGTGTTTCGAGGATGACTGATGGGTTGCGGTTGCAGGCGCCACGGCTTACCGTTCGCCACGGGTGGAGAATGGGGGAGGCATTTTTGTCCTTTCAACACCACCTACGGCATCGATGTTACGAATAGTGTAATGGGCGATGCCGGGTGGTGGGCGGAGAGAACCGCGTTGGTAAGGAGGGAGAGATGGGGGCCTCGTAATTGTGCAGATGAGTGAGGCCATTTGGTAATTGTCTGCTTTGTGAGATGTGAGGGCGATGATGCGTGAGAGGCTTGGTGATGATGGAATATTTCGAATTACAGCGAGAGTTTCTTTGGGCATCGGCTCACACAGCGCATAGCATTTTTGGGTTGCAGTTTCTACGGCCAGGAGACTATAGAAGCACGAGATTCAATGGACAACATGTAACATGTGGCTCTCAATGGGGGCTTGTTGATGTGAGGTCATAGGGGTCCTGGGGAGATCGTCGTCGATGGCGTTCCTCGTGTGTCTCTTTCATGTGCAATGCCCGCTGCGTGGAAGGCTTGCGTCGCGTTTGCGTGCGTGTATGTATGGCGAGGGTGCAAATCCTGTCTTTGGGCTGGGGTAACTACCGTTCAAACTTCAGGCGAGGCGATGATTGCCCCTTCATGGAGGAGAGGATGGACGTCAGTCAGCACGTCAGTTTACAACTTTTGCGTGCGTGTAGCAAGCTAAAGCGGCAGCAACACAATGCTACGACCTGGAGCTACCTGAGCTTGCTGGCTGCCACCTGATTTGGACCCCTTTGTGTGTCTGAAGATCAGGTTTTTCTTACTGACATGTTTTTTCAGGGTCCGACGATCATTGAAGATTGTGGCTTTTGGGTTGGACGGCGACGGGCGCGGACGAAACGGGGCGAGACGCGGGGAGGTGTTGTGGTGTTGTGTGGTTGTGTAGGAGGCGGTGGTGGTGGCAGCTGGGTGGAGACTGACGAAGGGGTTTGAGGGGATTCCGGGCTTGTAGAAGAGGTATTTTTTTCATTGCATAGCGGTATTCCTAGAAGGGAGCAGGCGAGATGGATGCGCGAGGGTTCTCTTTCGGATCTTGGTGGTGGTGTAGGTGGTGGTGATAGCGGCGAGGGATATGGACGTAAGGCCGAGGACGAGCGCCGGATGGTTGATGATGGTGGTGGCGTGCGTGGGAGACCTCGCATCTGTTGGTTCTCCATGGCCCAGACTCTTGTCAGTGGTTGCAAATCTTTGCCCTCTTCTTTCTTCCTCCCCTCCCTCGCCATCTCGTCTGTATGCGACTCCCGGACATCTGTAAGTATTCGTAGGCTTGTAGCCACATGGATGGGGACACTGGGGGGTGCTGCTGGGGTGCTGGGGTGCTGGGGCCGGAGCCTCCAAGGGCCTTGCGTCTTCCGACATGCAGTATGCGGAATGCGGTCTAGGTGTATATGCGAATGTGTGAGAATGCGCGTCTCTTTGGGTGTGCTGCAAATGCAATCCGGAGTCGTGTGTGTGGTGGTGGTGGTGGTGGTGGTGGTGGTGGTGGCATGGCATGCGACCGGGTTCCGATGATGAGACGCTGTTATCAGGGAGGGAGGGGTCTGGAACTTTGACAGTATCTACTCCGGTTCTCCAGGGACCAACCTATCCACTGATACAGATGCGAAAGGTATGGATGGATGCTATTGCTGATGCTGCCAGAACTGCGAATACTACGCAGGAAGAAGAACTACTGCGTGCGCGAGTGCGTTAATTGCGCTTGCTTGCCACGATGCTACATGCTCCGGATGCCTTGCCAGCCGCTTCGCTATTCTGAGTGGGCGTCTGGGGCATCAGCCTAGACATGGATCTCGAAAGGTGTGATGCGGATGCGGGCAAGGGGGGCGGGCATAGGTATCTCAGATCCAAAAGGCCCCTAGACAGGATCAAATCGAGAAGGATGTGCGGTGAGCCTGAACTTGTCGAGATGGCTTCTTTCTTCCAACACCCTCCCCCTCCAATATCAAAGAGAACCTTGAACATAATAGAGGATTTGCTTCTAACTCTCCAGGAAGAAGATATCCACTTGAGAGCACGGTAGCTTTGCTTGCCGCGCCTAGAACTGATCCCCCAGTCAGTGCAAGAAGAGGAGGGGGATTGTTGCGTTTGGGTCTCTTGTTCGCCTCCCCTGGGGCAAGTCTGTGCGGACAGTCCGGTCGGGGTGGGAGTGGTGCAACACACACAACACACACAGCACGGAGAAAGTTTATTCTTGTTGGGGAACCTAAGCCGCCTGGAGAAAAGACGGACAGCGGACACACAGAGACCCAGAGAGAGAGACGTGTGTCTAGTTTTGCTCTGAAGAATCTCTCCGCTAGAGGGGAGCTAGAGTGAGATGCCAAGATGGGTTGGCCGTTGGTGGTTTGGGTTGTGTTTGCAGTGTCAGTGCCAGACGAGGACTGGAGTGTCTAAAGCAGCCACCACCATCTCGTCAATGTCGGTCAGTTAGTCAGTCAGCATGAAGTTCTACCGTCGGTGTGCTTCTAGTTGTCTTGTTACATCTCCGGTAATAACCCTTATTTCTTTTCTCCATTGCAACGCAAAAGCAGCATAAACTTCGTACGCTTTGACTATGCCACGATTGATATAGCGCCGGCTTCGGAGGCTGGCAAGGCTGGCATGAAGAATTATAGTCATATTCATTGTTTTGTTCGCCTTCCCTCTTATTAAGAACTACTATCCCGCCGGGAGCTTCTTTGGCACGCCTGGCAGATGGCGCCCGCGACGGTGCGTTGAACAGCTCTGCTAGGGCGGCGGTGGGCGCTGTCGCTGGCTGGTTTCGTCCACTTTTGAGGCTTTTCTTGACCTTGGCTATTTTGGTGGACTCTTTAGCGCCCTCGACTGCTGGCATGGTTGGCAAAGGGGCTGGACGGGCTGGTTTCTGGTTGGTAAGACGGGATAAGCCAGAAATACAATTGCACAGAAATAGGGATAGAGGCGTTCGTCTAGAAGGTGACGAGGTGAGTGGGCGTGCGTGGAGAGCATGGAAGAGAGGATGTCGCTACTTCAGGGAGGTTGTAAAAGTTCGTTTGTTTTACGCGGCGATGGTGCTTAGATCGTTATCTGGGCAGGCGACGAACGTGGCTAGCGGGCGATGTGGAGTTGACGGGACTGGAGGGATGGATAGATAGATGGGAAATGTGGAATGGGATGTCGTCGTCGTGGTGGAGAGCCTCATGATGTGACGAGCATGGCAAGGGGTCTTTGGCTGAGCCGTTTCTTGCGCCTTGCATTTTGGCTCATGCCCGGTCCATTTCACGATGTTTGGTTTGGTGTCGTTGCAGGGCCAAGGGGTGTCGCCAAAGGCCTAGCCATAGCATTGGCCCATGGGTTGGAACGACAAGGGGTGTGCTGTTCACGATGTGTGGGCTCCGATGGGGACGACCAGTTCGCATGTCCTTGAGGCATGAATTGACGCGTGAAATCCTCCGAAGCACATCACGTAGACCGGGGTTCGCGGAGATCCAGGCCACTTGCGGATGTCAAACATGTAAAAAGCGGATGAGGAACCCCCAACAATAAATCACATCGCGATGCCGACGACAACGGTGATGGGAGTCGGGACTCGGAACGAAGCCCGCCAGCGGCAACGGGAACGAGGATGAGATGAGTCGAGTGGTTATTCGACCAATCCATGGCATGCAAGACCACCCCTTCGAGGCTCAGAAGCCGATGGTCGGGATTATTCAGATCCAGGGTTCGGAAGATGTAAGAGAGAGCATTTCAGCGAGGCACATATGGTGAGACAGTATCGGATAGTTGGGACTGCAGGTTAATGTCGACCCCTGCCAATTACTTGCAGAGAATTTTTTTTTTTTCGCCTCTACTAAGGGGGGCCAGGCGTGTGAATGACGAATGAGCCACTGCACGATTCTTGGGATATGCGAACATGAGAACTGTTTAGAGGTTCCTAAAGAGCGCTGTGTTGAGAGATTGGCAGCTACATTTACAGTTGCATATGTAAACAAGGCAACAGAAGAGGGGTTCAAGTCTTCTGGAGGGGGTTTGAGTTGTCTTGAGCAGAAATCGGGTTTGATAGACGTTGAATCTTACTGTTTCTGTGTTTTGGTGTGGTGAAAAATTCAAAGGCGATGGCGACGGGAATTGTACTTGCCGGCAACGGTCCTCCGCCCCGACTATACCGGCGAGACCTACCGCCTCAAGCAAACAAACTCAACCTTGTCAAACAAACGTTGGCTGAAGCTCGCCTCGTTCGTAAGCTTTGCAGCACCTGGAGCTGTCCGTTAGATGCGCCAAATCTGACAACCAAAGCCGACACTGTCGATCACTGAGCGGGTGGTGCGCTCGAGTTGCCCGTGAATCAGACGGAGAGGCCCTTGGCCAAGAGCTACACGGGCCGGTGAGCGTTGGCCGTAACACTATGAGAGGAGGTGAGTGAGGTGAAGGAGGGGGTGAAGGATTCGATGGACCACGCTCTAGACCGTCGGTCTGCTACTGTCAAGATGCGAGGAGGCTCTTCTCTTCCCCCTTCGAGGCTCACTTGCAGATGTCGAACTCACGGTTAACGAGACCCAGCAGATGGGTCGGTCCCAGTGTCTGGCTTGTCTGCGGATGTGGGCTGTTAAGCGCGGGAACGAGGGGCAGCCGGGGGTGGATGAGCGGCACAGGTAATATTGACGCTTTTTGCCCAGGTCTTTCGATGCTTCTGATACGCTCAACACGATGGACGTACGAATTCGAAATAGACAGTATATGCAATGCGGATTTAATGTGGATTCCGTGGTTCGTTGGAGGTCTGAGGATAATGGCGAACGGACTTATTGACGTCTTCCTCCCATGTTTCTCCACCCCCTCCCCCCCGGCGTCCGCCGCATCGCTGAGAACAGCGGATGAGCCGCTGCTGCTTTTGTCTGCCTTCGATGAACGGGAATCGGGATCTACTCCCTAGATTTCGAGGGTGAGACGCCAGACGAAAGAAAGCCATTCTGCTTATCTGTGGAGATTCATGTCTCTGATGAATCCAGCCCCAGTCGCCGTTTTGCGTTTGTTCCCCAGAGAGATTTAGACTCACGCTGATCGATGGACAATCTTTCCCCTCAAAGTCCCCTTCCCGTCTCCGCAAAGCAGCGGCCGTCGTGCAGCTCAGCTCAGCTCAGTTCTGGAGAAGGTCCAGGCGGTCGAGGGTGTTCGCGCAAGGGAGAGGGCCACCAGCCCACAAGCCCACGAACACCGAACCCAACCCCCGCAAGACCCAGTTCTTTTGTCATTGCTTTGGGTTTCCACTTTACTACTGCTGCTGCTGCTTCGATCACATCATGTTGAGGCTAAACGATGGGAAGACGAACGGGCCATCATCACATAATCATTCCTCATCCATCATATCAGACCGATGTGGAGCACCACAGAGCCGCCGGCGTTCAAACATCACTCCGACGAAGCACGATGGCGCCGCACGTCTCCCACACTAGTTTGCCTTTGCCTTGGAACAAGACATGTCAAACTCGCCTCTGTGGATTCTGTGCATACGTGTACGTGTGCTGCGTTGTTGTTGTTGGGAAACTTGAAAGGGACCTGCCCTGGAGAGGCGTCCGCTGCCAGCGCCAGTGGAGATGAGGAGCGGCACAGACTTAGACTGATAAAGCAGAAGAAGCTTCAGTGAGCTTCAGTGCGTTTGCATGGGGCTGACATGGCGAAAACGAGGTCGGTAAGTGTGATAATCTGCGGCGTTGGCAGGGTCCCTAGATGCTGTAGGGGCTGGGTCTGCTTGCCTGGCTGGTCTGTAAAATCCCCGACCACCTTGTCCTTCAGCCCCTTCTCCTGCGTGTGAGTGCGTGTATTTCTTCTCTCTCTGTGTTTGTGTGTGGCTCGCTCGGCCGGGTGGCGGCAAGGTTCGCGCGAGGCTGTGCGCGTCTTTTTCTGCCCATCACCGTCCTTGCGTTATCGGAGAGAACAATGCTTTGTGGACTTCGCTCCGGACTTTCGCCGTTACGTTAGCTTTTTGCTAATGATGTTGTCAAATATCACGCCGAGATTGGACGCCCACCAACATCAACAGTCATATTATCAACCGTGCCACTACAACGCGCGATGGATCCACGGTCTGCATGGAATCCGTAACATCTCGCCCCGTACCGCGATAATGACGGCCCCAACAATATTCTGTGCATCTCGGACGATGGTCAAGACCTTTGAGATGGAGGGTCGGGAAATATCATCCTATTTTGAGGGTGCTCCCTATCCAGCCTCGCTCAATCGCTGTTTTAAGTGGCATAATTTCCTTCCTAGACCAGAAGCTGTCTGATGCAGACGGACCGGTGTCGGTGTACTGCGACCTCGCTCATTGCCAGTGGGTGTGAGATTGATACCCAAGCGATTGACCTCTCATATGCTGCACAAGACAGACACCTGCGCCAGCCCTGCAAGAAGACGTTTCAGGGTTCAATGAGGCGCTTCTGCGTTGCTTATCATATCAACTGCAGCCATAACGTACAGATGGGTTGCGTGAGAGGGTGTGAAGCGGTGCTGATCCCTCTTCCATCCAAACACACCCTCTCGATTTGCTGCCCGCTCTGAAAAGGACCCTGAACTTGGATGATGTGGAGGGCTTGAATGACGCCAGTGATCGTCCCGTTGTCTAGACCTTTTGCACCCTTTGCTTCATCCACTTCAGTCTCCAGAAATCCTTCTATTTCGCGGTCCTTCACTTACATTGGCCTGTGAAGAGAGGGGAAGAGCCAGGGATCGTCTCTCGATGATGCGAGTTTTGTGGAACAATGGCTCGGCCGACGGTTGATGGGTGAGGTGAGGTGCTGGTATTGCGGGTTAGCCGGGGAACACACGCTTGGCTTTCGTGAGCTGATGCGTGATGTGACATCGAGACGGGAGGAGCCATGATCATGAGGCGTCTAGATTCACGTGTCATTTTCTATCTTCTGTTGTGGGATCGAGAATATCTCAGCGGTCTGGGCCATTGATGTCGATCGGTCTTGTGTCTGGGTTCCTTCGGGTCTGATGAGATGGGCTTATCATTACCACGAGATATCAGGAGGATGCTGCCCGAACCTTCCAAGGCTGTACCTGATTTGAATGGGGCATCATTAGAGTCTATCATGATTTTCTACGATAGCTATTCTTAACCAAGGCAGGAGATATACGCTCCGGTTCGTGTGACTACATGTAATTTCAGGCTGGACATGAAGAGGAATTCAGAGGGCGGACATAACTTGAACCTGCATATTATTTGACTCTATCTCGCAACATCTGTCATGTTCACCTAGAGTCATTGGCGTTCAATACAAGGTTCTAACAACTTCAGTTTACTTTGCCTTGTCTTCATCACAACAACATGGCCTTCACGTTCCGTAGAATCACAAACCCTATATCGTCATGTTTTGTGAGAAGGGCAGTCGAGATAATGCCGCTGGGTAATGAGAGAAGATTTTACCGCATCCTTCCTAATCCATAGTGATACTGACTGGATAATAACTGAATAGGAGACGCTCGCAAAGCAAAAACTCCAAGTCATCGAACATCTTCGCATTCTGTGACACAAAACATTTACATGCAAAGCCCTGATCATCTCAGTTTTCACAGTCTGGAACCCTCGATAAGCAACTACTTAGTGATCAGCTGAATCAAAAACTCTTTCTCAGTCTACCCAGTAGGATTTCCTCAGAGCGCTGGGGTCGAATGGTCCGAGGCAGCTGTATGCATATTCCCGTGTAGGTTGTGAGGACACGGTGACTTGGACATCTTCCGCAGTGAGACTCGCAACCACCGCCGTCTTCTTTTTCTTCTTCTTGTACCTAGGCAGACCGTAGCTTGCGAAATCTATTCCAGATTTCGTGATTGTCGGCGCTGGATAGCTGCTCAAGGTGCTGGAGGTATCAACGCAGGCTGCCCGAGGTTCGTCCACTAGTCTGTCTTTGTGGAATAACCTCTCACTGGCCATGCCAGACTCCGGTGCCTCTTGAGCTTTTCTCAGAGCCTGTTCTTCGATGAACTGTTTTCGTGCTTTCTTGACAGCTTTCTTAGCAGCTTTCTTAGCAGCCTTTGAATCCACTGGTGTTGGTTGAGAAGCCGAGCCGCCATAAGTAGAGGGACATGGTGTCTTGATTTCACTCATCTTGGCCCCGTTCCATGGCATGAAACCAAGATGTACGGCAGTTCCTATCATAAGCAGCAGCAACGATGAAATAATCTCGATAATTGCCAAATACAGACACACCAAGAAAGCTGATGGAGCTTCTGTAATGGACGCAGCAGACGATGGGCCCGTTGCAGGTTCTCCGGGTCTACTGAGTTGAATCGCCTCTTGATTCGCGCGAGCTCGAGAAATATTCGGAAGACTCTGTAGAGTATCAGGTCTGTCTTGGAAAATGATCACACCAGTTGAGATCTAACTGACCTTGGGTACGGCCGGGCTCGTCTCTGTACCTGCTTCAGTCTGACCCATGCCCTTTTGGCTTTGCGGCTGGCCTCCTGGAGCAGGGGGTAGGGCCTCATCGCTTGAGATGTTGACGATTTGTGACCCAGGGAATGAGACTTGGATAGTCTGAGTTACTGCATCAACTCCAACTCGACGTCTGCTCTGTTGGCTTTGTAGAGATGGTGTCGGGCTGGGAGGAGGCATCGTAGTGCCTGAAGCTTTGGTGACTTGTGGCGTAGCTAGTCTCTTCTCTCCACTCAATCCACTTTCAGGCATTTTTATTTGACTTTGTAGAAGATATCTTGGATCTGCGGAGGCATTATCATCCCTCGAAGCTGTGTTGGCTAGTGGTACGGCATTGGGTTTGCACGTGTTGCTCAACTTGATCGTATCCGCTGACTGGAGTGGCTCGTCAGTAGGGACCATCCATGATGTGTGGGCTGTACTTT
Source organism: Colletotrichum scovillei (assembly GCF_011075155.1). Classification (NCBI taxonomy): domain Eukaryota; kingdom Fungi; phylum Ascomycota; class Sordariomycetes; order Glomerellales; family Glomerellaceae; genus Colletotrichum; species Colletotrichum scovillei. The sequence goes on from NW_023336261.1 coordinate 691,118, forward strand.
GATCAGCCATCATGTAACTTCTAGATACTTAGTAGTACAGGAACTGACCTCTTAATTTAGATATAGTTCTCCAGGTGCGAATCGAGGCTTGATTGACCTTGAATCTCTTAAGCCATTCATCTGTGTAGTCTACCGGCCATACCTGGTAGCGGAAGTTTTGAGCTTCTTGGACAGCTGGATGAACTAGCAAGATTGCACATGACGTCGGAGTGCCTAGACGACCCTTCAGGACGGGCTCTTCTATGTCTTGCCAGTTGGTCAGACCGTCTGGATGAAACCGTTCTGGCGGTGGGGGAGTCAGGACAGTAGTGTATGAGCCTTGAGAAATACGCCATGCAAAGACAAGAGAAGCGCCTTTGATATACTTTGACCACGCGCAGGAGCTTTTCGTTTGTCGCAAGCATAGGGGATTGTTCGAGTCCATCAATGGTCCCATGGCGGTGGTGAGCGTCTGCATCCCTCGTCGAGCTGCCCATTCTTGAACCTGATCCTTCATCAACCCGCTCCATAACACCTGCTTATTCTCCTGCCATGGGCAACTTTTGAACTGTATGATTATCTGCTCGAATTCCTCAGACGTGAGATATTGAGGACAGGCTGTGCGAATGAGGGCTTGGCATGACGCAGTCTGTGGACCAAGCTGGTCCACAGCCTGTTCTGATTTCTTCACCTCTTTTGGCTTTTCCTGCTCTGGGTTCTTCAGCTTCTGTTCTGGTTTCGTAGACTGTTCCGACTCCTTAAGGTGCTTTGATTTCTCAGGCTGTTCTGGTATCTTAGGTTGCCCCGGGCTCTTAGATTGCCCCGATTTCTTGCATGGTTCCAATTTCTTGAGCTGCTCCGGTATTTTGGGCTGCGCCTTCTTCTTACATTGTTCTGTTTTCTTGGGTTGGTCCACTTTCTTAGGCGGCTCCGACTTCTTGCCTTGCCTCGATTTCTCGGATTGATCTGCTTTCTTCTTTGGTGCCATGGTTTTCGGCAGTGGAAATTGACGAGAAGACCACCAAGAATCAGAAAGTGGATAGAGGATTCATGAACCTGTATCTCGGCTTAAAAAAGTTGATTGATTGGTGTATTGCCTCGGAATCATGTGGAAACGAACGAGAAAAGTTACAACTGGAAGTATGTCTCACAAATGACAAATCCCATGTTGGATCATGAATCTGTTTGGCCATGAGAGCCCAACGTTCAGCTAATGTTCCCTCGAGGCTTAATCTGAAGTTGCTACCCCGCGCTGATATGTACCTGACGTTAAATTCACGGTCAAAACGATCGAGTTGTACGAACCTGAGGGGTCGCGCTGGGGCGAAAAGTAATTTCTTGGATTTTGGCTTCAGAAAACAGCTGATTGGGGTTCTTTGACCTTGATAGGTGTTGCAGCTCATTGAGACACTTCATCTAGCGGGAGAAAGGCACTCTACAACATTTCACGTTGACTACCCCAGGGCCGTCAGGGATGGCATCGGGTAGTCGAATGGAATAACACATAGGCTTCCACTACCTTCGAAAGCGAGAGAAACAAAACCTAGAGTTGTAGTAGGTAGATTACGACTATGTTTGGAATACTTCCATGCCAGCTGGAACATACACTCGACGAGAATACTCGATCACATCTCCACATTTCCACATTTCAGCTCAGTTGATTCCTTGTTAGTTTCGGTCTTAGTTGCCGGCTGCAGCTTACTAGAAGCAAGGAGAGTCAGGATGTTAAACAGGGCTTGATCTTAGTGGTCACCAATCACAACATGCCCATTTGAATCGTTCCGCGCAAGTTCAAGTACAAAGATCCTGAGACTGGTCAGTAATCGCGGGGGCCTGCATGCTTTGATATGGTTCTCTCAAGATGTATCAGCTTGAGAAACGTGAAGATACGTGATTCGTTTGACAAATAGAGCGGTGTTGTAATGATGAAGCATTTTTTGTTCTTTTCGACCAGAAATAACTACGATGGCTTGACTACATTGCTATGACATCACTCAGAGCTGTTTGAGATCAATCGAAGACCATTTGCGCTGAGATATCTGCGTAGACACATGAGATAGATGGATATGAGAAGCTTCATTGACCCAGCCTCTAGGATGCCCGTCAATGGACAATGTTTCCGGAAAAGCAGTGTCTTCTGCTTTTAGCAACGGGATGTGCGTCGAAAACTACCAAAGCCTTATTCGTGAGTTTTACTGAAATTCGTAAGCATCACGTCCCAGCATACCTACGTTGAAGAACTCTTGGTTCGAGGAGAAATCTTGGACCATCCACGTCCTTCTTATACTGGAAGAGAGAGGAAACCGCACAGTCTAACTCGACACTCGCTACAATGGATGGCGTGCTTTCACGGTGGGCTTGAAAGTTGGAACGTGCCTCCAGTGCTTGTCGAATGTGGAGAATGCTCAACCAGATTTCCCACCGCCAAGCATCGCAAACCTTAAAGATTGCGCGAGAATTACACAGTCAACAACGCCAGAAAACCACAAGAACTTCAAAAAATGATATCTCTTGTGCCTGTTCGGGCGCTCTCGCCGCATCTCTCTCTCACTCACGAATGACTCGTCACGGCTTGGCCGCCGAGACATCTTAAACAAGAAAAGGGGGCGGCGAAGGATACAAATACTCACGCATGCCTCGGCAAGATGACAATGATGCCATTCTCATAGGCCATATTGGTCTATTTGTTACGCAACTCGAGCTGGGATTGAAGTTGGGTGGATTATGGCGACATTTCTAGTTTTTCACAACACCTCGCCCGACTGAGGTTGCGCCGGTCCCAAACACTAATAAGCTTTCGGTCGTCCCGTCCGGCGGCCAACTACGGTAAGGGGACAAGCACATCCAATTTCGTGGTTCGGGGACATCTCTGCTCTTGTTGGATGTGTAACGACAAAATCCCCCACTCTCGCAATCACGCAATCGACGTCGTAGGCTCCCGTCATGGAATGCCGGCGGACAAAAGACCGATAAGGGTGTTGATATCGGCCCGCCTCCATATCTGTTGTGGACATGGGGTCCCGCTGGCCGGGGAAGTGGGCAGCAATCATGGTTACGTTCCGCTCTTGAAGTTCCCCAAACATCAAAGATAAGCGGCATTTGGATGCTCCTAGATACAAAAGAATGCGAAAAGTTCTATAGACTTCTTACAAGTTGTAAAAGATTTCGTTGCCTTTTCAGCCTTAGAATGAAAAAAGACGTTATCCAGTGCCCAGACGGGAGCTAGCCACCCACTTGCCGGGACTAGGATATGCATGGGGTCAATGGCAATGTGCCAATGTCGCAACAAGCTTCCACAAGCTCGCGATCAATCTTGGCCCCGCCTTGGCCTTCTGGGCAGGCCTATGGTTCCTGAACAGGATAGTTCGATGGAGCCCTCCTGCCAACTGGTCTGGAGATCTATCTCTGGATGCAACGTTCCGGGGGCTAGCAGATAACATATCAGTAGGTGCGAGGTAGGTCAAAACTCATGTTCCCGGGCCTCTTCACCTTCTCTTCCTTCAGTCTCTTAACCTACGCCGTCAAGTTATACAGAGCGAAGTTGGTCACCATGGGTAAGTTCTTTAGCACATGTTTGACGTACGTCTAGTTCGCTTACATGTCTGCAGCTGAGAATGTTATTGGTCTCAACGTGCACAAGGTCGTCGAGCCCGACTCCGACCAAGGCGTACACCCCGAGAAGGCTCAACAAGTCAGTGCCCTCGACATAGAGTCCCAAAGCAACTCCCTCGATCAGACACACTCTGTCATCGATGATGAGGCCTACCCGGCTCCGACTGCTGAGGAGCGGTCGACGCTTCGCAAAGTTGCAGACTCCATTCCTATCACATCATGGTCTCTTTGCGTGGTAGAAATGGCCGAGAGAGCATCATACTATGGTGTTAAGGCCGCATTCAACAACTACCTCCAGTTTCCTCTCCCCGAAGGAGGTCCTGGCACCGGTGCTATCGACAAGTCCAAGCCCAATTCCCATGCCGGCGCTCTTGGTCTGGGACTGCAGACAGCCTCTGCCTTGGGTCTCCTCTTCACCTTCCTAGCCTACGTCATTCCCATCTTTGGTGCGTGGATTGCAGACGTCAAAATCGGTCGTTACAAAGCCATCGCATGGGGTGTTGGTATCGGAGGTGTTGCCCATGTTATCATGGTCGGAGGTGCTGCTCCATCAATCCTGCAAGCCGGCAAAGGTGTTGCCCCGTTTCTTATCAGCTATTTTCTCCTTGCCATCGGAGCCGGTATCTTCAAGCCCAATGTTGCACCGACTGTCATCGACCAGTACAAGCACCAGCGCGAGTACACCAAGGTGCTCAAGTCGGGAGAGAAGGTCATCGTCGACCCTGAGACTACCGTCAACCACATCATGCTGATCTTCTACGCCTTCATCAACGTTGGCGCCTTCTTCTCCATCGCCGTCGTCTACATCGAGAAGTACCACAGTTTCTGGTTGGCATACCTCGTTCCTGGTATCGTCTACTTCCTGCTTCCGCTTTTGCTTGCCGCCACGTACAAGCGCACAGTCAGAGTCGCACCTCAGGGTTCCGACTTGAACCGCTTCGTTAAGATCACAGTCTCCGCAATCAAGGCGAGCAAGGGAAACATCTTCTCCAAGAATGTGTGGCAGAACGTCCGCCCTACCGCCCTTGCCGAACGGGGAGTCCATGTCGGCTACTCTGAGAAGGATGTTGACGATGCCCGCCGCACATGGCAAGCTGTTCAGATCTTCCTGTACATCCCAATTTGGTACTTGAACGATGGCGGTGTTGGAAACGTCCAGAGCAACCAAGGTGCGGCAATGACATCCGACGGCGCACCCAACGACTTGCTTAGTCACTTCAACCCCTTGGTCATCATCGTCTTCTCACCCTTCATGGCCAACGTCGTCTACCCCTTCCTCGAGCGTAGGAACATCAAGTTTGGCCGTATCAGCAGAATGACGGTGGGGTTCGTTTTGGCCATCATTTCTTCTCTCATTGGTGCATTGGTACAATGGCGTGTCTATGAGACGAGCCCTTGGTAAGTTTTCCTACCGATTGACCTGACACCTGAGGTGGAATGCTAATATTCTTTGAAGTGGCTACGCTGCCAGCGACTGCGACGACGTCTCTCCTCTCTCGATCTGGTGGCAAATTCCTAATGTCGCACTCGGTGCGATGTCCGAGATCTTCATCAATGTCACAGCCTACGAGTTGGCTTATGCTCGCGCCCCGGAGCACATGAGATCGACCGTCGTTGCTTTGTTCCTCTTCATGACAGCCTTGAGCAGTGCCTTGGGACAAATTCTCCTTCCGTCTATCGCGGATCCAACCCTCATTTGGGCTTGGGCTGCCCCTGGTATCGCCCTCTTTGTTCAGACCATCGTCTTCTGGTTCAGACACCGTCATCTCAACGACGATGTATTCATGACGTACAAGGAAGACTTTGAGAGCGTCAATTCTGGGGAGAAGAAGATTGTTGAGAATGAGAAAGATGAGAAATGATGAGGAAAGATATGTGTCCACAGATTCAGGAGAGTTCCAAATGGTTGCTCGATTGGCTCCATCAACCATGTAAATCAGCTATCGGGGGCTCTCAATCCTGTTCTATCTTATATAATTTGACGAATTGTATTTATGCAAGACCGCCTGATATCTTTCATCATGTGGCATATGTTCCAGGGGTTGTACACTTTTTAGCAGGGCCAGCGGGGGAGTAGCGTTGGACTGAAGTAAGGTAGCTCCTGCGCAATACCGATAATGGTAGGGAAATGCGTCCACGTCATGTTGTCTCGGGATGCTCTATAACCGGTGTTTCATGAGAGCACTCTTGTGGCTAAGCTATGGGAGTATACAGCAGTCATTTCTCTTGACTTCACTCGTCAATGCCTTGATCACTATACCAAGATTGTCGTCAGCTTCCACCCCCTGTCACTAAGGTACTATCTCTGGCTGATCCTGGACATCGTTCTTTTTGTGCTGACATCAACCCACAAAGCTCAAATTGACAGACACAGGCAGCTGAAAGTATTGAAGTCAACGGTTGGTTGATGGTAATGTCACTGGATTGGCAATTTGACGTACTACCTTATTGAAGCTGATTACTGAAGGGATCAACCAGCCACCTCGGATCTTGAATTAGCACTCGCACATATACTTACATGTGAATAGAAATGTTCTGCTTATTATCTCAAGTAATCTGTGAGAGCGAGGAGAGCACGGCTCGGGCGTGGTGGTTCGTGAAGTCGGCAGGGCTGTAAAAGATGGGCCGAACCTGGCTCGGATCCGGTCCGGACCCGACAGTTCGCTTTCGTACTCTGTAGCTCGTTTTCGCAAGATGGGTTGCGGTAACGTAGAGCCTAGAAACCAGCCCAAGACATGATCTTATGGAAGTGATTCCACTATGACGATGGCAAATTAAGCGATGCATGTTTTACATTACGTATTCCAAAATTGCCTTCCTCAGGCTCTTACAATTGCCAGTACATGTAGTTTGGGGGTTGTTCCCTCATTGATCGTCCCTGGCTGGTCCCTATTTTCCGCAAAAGTCAAGCAGGCAAGCTGACAGAGAGACAAATGCAGACTCTTTATACACTGGTTATTGAGTAGGAAATCTGGATGTGCTCTCTCCGACGATCTTTCATGTGGCCGCGCAACAGACTGAAGCTTTTTGCGTGACACCAGTGTATTGTAGCGACTCGCGGCACGAGTCATTACCCGCGAATTTGCTTGTCGACGCTTGAGCTTTTCAAGCCCTCCATATCCATCAATGTCGATCAATATTTTAGAACCGAGAGCTGATATTAAGGGTTATGAACAGCCATGATTTATGTTGAATGATTTTGAACAATGAACGCATGGTCCTGGGCTAGGATAGCCTACATACCCTTTTGACACTCTACGTAAGGTAGGTGCTTAATCAATCGATTACGTTATTGTGACAATTGAGGACTTGAGTCAATCTCCAAACAAGGTAGAGTCTGTAAGCTCGGCCTGGCTTATTCAGAATTTTGCGAGATGATTTTCCGGGGGTATCTTCATTCTGCTAGTACTTTGTCGAGTCGAGTTCGGAATTCTAATAAATGAAAGTCTCGACTCTGAGCCGCCTTCCCGAGAGGCTCGACTTATGGTATGGGGAACATATTGCGTCGTCTCATTGATCAGGACCCCTGTCAGGATTTTCAATACGGCATCCGCGGAGCCAGCAACGACTTGCTAGGCGTCTGACCGGCGTCTGACCACTACGAGCCATGTGGGATGCCGGAATCCTCAGGCGGGGGCCCCGTGGCAACTGTTATGAGTGATATGGTTCTATCATCTATTTGTCTTTGTCTTTCGTTGAAGGACCTTGTTGACTGCAATTACAAGTCAACAACACCCAATAGTTAGTTGAGTGGGCGTGAACCGAAGAGATTGACTCGGGCCTGAGCGGAAAGAACGAGAGATGGTGATGAGCGACATGAAATGTCCACATGCAGCTTAAATAGGCGCTCTCGCCCACTGAAAATCGAAATGTCACTAGGCAGAAATCCCACTCCTTTCTCGTTGGCAATCATCAGACATCAAGACAAAATGGCCGCCGTTCTCAAGACCTTCGCCCTTGCTTTTCTGCTCATCCAAGGAGCTCAGAGGTAAGCATGCTCGTTATATGCCCCTTCCCCTTCTCAAGAATGACGGGGGCTAATGGAACCTACCAATAGCAAGGACCACAGCAGTCACAACTGCTGCCTTTTGACCGCAGAAGGATGGATTCCCAGAAACGACTGGACGAAGGCGGTTTGCGAGGAGCGCTGGGGATCGGTGGTAAGTATCTCTACCACTCGACGTGACATTAAAGGCTAACAATGCCAACAGGCTACCTTTGACGGCGTCAAGTGCATACAGAAGCCTGGCAATGTGATCAGCGGTGACGACTTCTTCACTGCGTGTAAGCTTTATGGGTACATTAATGGTTACCAACAATGGGAGAGGGGTGCTGGATACCGTGGCACTTGCTCTTGATACGTGCATACCTGTAACTTGGGGGTTGCTATAATAATCTTGGAATTATCGCACAATACATTCAGCCAGAGCCTGCACCTGATTCTACCGCACAACTACGGAGTACGTAGAAGCCTATTATGATGCTATTACGCCATAAACTACGACTTCCGTGACTTGACGAGCATCATGCACTTAGCTATGGAATCAGGCCATGCGACACAACTCATTTCTACTTTGAGATATCATGTGACTTTAAAGAAGAAACCTAGGAGTGAGAAGAAGAGATGAACTGTGCATCCAGCCAGCCAGTATGGATGTTCTCCTGTTGTCATCGGAAAGTAGGAGTTTGATCACCTGGCGCCAAGGGAGGCTTGTCTAAGAACTAATACCCTGTTGTACGGATTGATACCGCGCAGTCAGCTGCTTGAGATGAGTTCACTCAAGAGTGGAACCGGCTTTTCGCTTCCTAGAATTAGACTTTGCTCTGATGGAACCCGTCACTGACAAGGCGAGTAGTGTCTTCTACCAAATCCTTGGACCGTTGTTATGATGAGAGTTAGAGATGAAGCGTCGCTTCTAAACATTAAAAGAACGATTCTGATAAGTGCTTATGTGCTTGACATTCTTACGGTTTATTGTCTGTTTGAGTTCAAGTCAATAAGGGGTTGAATGTCTTGATTAGGGCAATGGGCAGCGATTCAGCATGGATTGAGATCAATGGCATTGGAAGTAACGGCACTGAAAGTCGCCATCAATCCTAGCAAAGAGGCACGGTCGTCAATGCAATCCATATTGCATCTCAGCGAGAGAACCAGCCCAGTTCGAAGGTGATGGGATACTTCGTCTTGTAGTTAATGCGGTTGGTTGTATGGCGGGTTTACACTTGACCACGGATTCTCTTTCCTGCTCAATTATTGTCTGCTGAACGTGACTCAAGGACACTCGAGATTTGCATCTATGGCTCGCATTGGAAGAAGGGTGGTTGGAACAATGATTCAGAGTAGTGCTTCCTCAATGATTTTTGGCAAGGGGTTGCTTGCTGCCCGCCCCTGCCGGGCGAGTGCAGCAGGGAATACTTGAGGCATAATCTTAAAGTCAAGTTAGCGGCGCCCCAATGCGCTTGCGCTGCCCTACAGCGTACGGGGTATGGGTACAGAAACTTAAGCGTTATTGCTCACGTACCGGTAAGTCAAACCCCCCACTTCCCGGCACCCCCCTGTTTCTGGCACCCACAAAAACGCGAAAATCCACCACAACGCAATGCCCACCCCCAACCTCCTTTTATCACAACATTTTCAATTCGAGTCCAAATGGGCTCATTTTTTGCACATACCTTCTTCTATATCTAATGCCTCAATATACCGAAGATCAGCTTCGTCAGGCTCTCGAGGACATCTCAAACGGCAAGAGTCAAAAGAGAGCCTCATTGGAGTATGGGATACCACGATCAACCCTCCAACTACGTCTCCAAGGTGGTCAGACTAGGAAAGTGGCTTTTGCTGACTGGCAGAGGCTGTCTCCTGACCAGGAGAGTAAGCTGGCACAATGGGTTCGCATTCAGGCTTCGCTGGGCCTCGCACCAACGCACCAACAGGTGAAGGAATTCGCAGAGCGAGTTCTGGCTGCTGCTGGGGATACCAAACCATTAGAAAAGGCTGGATCTATGCCTTCGTGAGAAGGAACCCTATCATTAAGGTTCAGAGAAGTCGTTCCATCGATTCTAGACGCGTTAATGGGGCATCTACTGAGGTCATTAGGAACTGGTTTAAGTTCCTTGCTATCCCTGAGATCAAGGACATCAAACCAGCCAACAGATATAATATGGATGAGACTGGCATCCTCGAGGGTCAGGAGCTAATGGGTTAGTGCTGGGCATGGCTGAGACGACGTCTGTTCGCAAGAAACAACCTGGGTCGAGGGCATGGGTCTCTATCATTGAGTGTATCTCAGCCTTGGGTAGGGCACTTCGTCCTCTTATCATTTTCAAGGGGGACGGTCCAACAACAGTGGTTTCCATTACATCTGGTTCCATACGATGGGTGGGAGTTTACAGCAACAGATAATGGCTGGACTACAGACTTAACTGCCATTGAATGGTTAGAGAAGGTGTTTATCCCACAGACTATGCCCGAGGCTGAGGGCGAGGCTCGACTGTTGATTGTGGATGGGCATGGGAGTCATACGACGACAGACTTCATGTGGAATTGCTATATTAACAATATCCATTTACTGTTCTTACCACCACACTCCTCTCATGTCCTCCAGCCACTTGACCAGTCTGTCTTCAGCCCTGTTAAGTCAGCCTATCGGAAGGAGCTCGGTTACTTGTCTCAATGGAACGACTCTACCATTATAGGTAAAAGGAACTTCCTGGACTGTTACCAGAAGGCTCGACTTGCTGGTCTATCAGTCTCGAACATCAGAAGTGGTTGGAAGTGGACTGGTCTACACCCTGTAGCGATGGTTAAGCCCTGATGAACCCTATGGTATTACCTGAGCCTTCTGCTGCCCACCACACCCAAACCAACCAGTCGGGGCAAAAGCGATGCCATAATGGTCAACAAACTACCCCTGTTGAGCCATGGGATTCTGCTTCCTCTGTGGTCTGGTCGACACCCAGGAAGCTGGCAGAGCTCAGCGGTCAACTGCACTTATACACCCAACTCGACAATGATACCAGCACTCAACGGCTGCTGTTCAGGAAGGTGAAAAAAGGCTTCACAGAGCAGGCCTGGCAACTGGCAGCTGCCCAGCAGCAGCTGGCTCACCTGAGGGCTGGTTACCAACGCTGCAGTTAGGAAGAGGAAGACTGTTCAGATCGATCCCAACACGAAGTTTGCGAACATCAGGGATATCCATCGGGCTCAAATCGAAGCGGGTGAAAAGGAGGTTATTACGGCTGAATCCAGCGACTCTGAATGCCCTAGTGAGGCTGGCAGTTGTATTGTAGTGGGTGTGGTTGAGGATCAATAGTTAATAGTAATGAGGAGGTTGGGTTGTGATCCCATCGTTTTTGTGGGTGCCAGAAACAGGGGGGTGCCAGGAAGTGGGGGGTTTGACTTACTTCCTCATGATCGCGAACAGATGACTACGCGGATACTAATTTTCACATTCAGACCATCAACCACTACATCACCTACAGCGTCATCACCTCCCAGCCTGAGCTGTCTTACACCTCCGTCGTCAGCACCATCCGCTGCTACCCCGTTACCTCTGGTGAGAACGAGAACAGCACCTTCGTTGAGTGGACCGGCAACTTCTCCAGCGACGCCGATGCTGGTGTCATCCAGGACGCCAAGTTCAAGCGCCGTGAGGCCCTTGCCGACCTGGCCAAGGCTGCTGCCAAGTTGTAAATGGTTAAAAGCAATGAAACTGGAATGTCAAATCGCTGAACTCTTACGCTTGCATCGTCAAGGAAGATAGTCAAAAAAGTAAAAGATACCACTTGTTGTTCACAATTTCTTCCGCCCCTCATATTCCATACGTGAATATCACAGTGACCTTCACATTGCATTCTTAAATACTCAACCGGAAGGATTTGAAGTGAGACAAAGTGAGATAGACTCGTTGAAACTTCCCTCTATGAGTAAGTATCTTGTAGTAAAGTGGACACAAGTCACACTTCACTTCGAGTTTACTAGTAATAAATACCAACTTATATGAAACTTCGCACTGCCTCCCCATCAAATGCAGCTGTACTCTTGTCATCAGCTCGCAACTCATTTTGATGTTTTTTTCTTAAACCTCGTTCCTGCATTTTTCCTTTGACCAATCCTCATTTCCAAAGTCTCCTTCCTCACACCATGCCAACCCTCCTTCTCAAATTGGCTAATTTCATCATCAACAAAGCTCTTAACAATTGCATGCCCACACTGAACTGCTGCCAATAGCGGTTTCGAGCCAATGGGTTCCGAGTCAGGCCAAATAGCAGTGACAGAGCGTATCCCACAACAGCGGCAACTGCCAACTTCTTTGGCCATGTCCGTCTCCTACGCCCGGCATGAGTCGGTCCCTTTGATATGTCAGCACTTTGCTGTTTCAAGTAACCTCGTCTCACTCGCATGCTTACACGTATTTCCAAGTCACCAAAGTCGGGGAACAAGCAGCGATACCAGAAGTATGCTTGAGAGTAAGGATAGGTCGAGCCGTTCCACTTCTTGCCGTCCGTTGTGTCCTTCAGATACCAGCTAGTGCATCCCGTAGACCATACAGTCTTTTGCATGTCGGCCTGCATCTGGTTGACGTATTGCTGCTCTGCCTCTCTAGTAACTTCGACGGTCATTCCCTTGCCATCAAGCACCGGTTTGATAATGCGAAGTGCAAAGTTAATGGAGTTTTCCGCTGCGATGATGGTGGACGCGTGGCCTGTGAGTGAGTTCGGTCCTAGAGTAGACTGAATTAGCAACCACCCTACTCCTGTATGGCATGTAGGAGAGAGCTTACCAAGAAGTACAAAGAAGTTTGGAAACCCGCTTGCAATCGTGCAATTGTAGGCCTCTGGGCCACCAAACGACTCCCAATGCTGGTCTATCTGCTCTCCGTTTCGACCAATGACATCTAAGCCTCCAACCGCATTGTTTGTCACAAAACCATTGGCCAAAACGATGACATCCGCTTCCGTGACGCCTTCTCGGGTCCGAATACCCTCTGGCACAATTTCTTGGATCGGTTCGTCTATCAAAGTGAGATTTTCCGAGTGCAAGCTCTTCAAGTAACCTGAGTCGAAGATCCGTCTCTTGCAACCGAGTTCGAAGTCAGGTACGAGTTTGTCATGATACTTCGCCGGCGCCGTTGTCTTCATATACTTCTCAGCGTTGGCTCTAGCACGCTTGCGATACTTGTTCCCATCATTCGTCATATAAAACCCTCGCAGTGTGTTTTCTGCCGCAGCGAAGACCAGAAATCTTTGCAGCGTCTGTGTTCCTGGCACATGTCTCAAGACGTTCTTCATGAACTCTGTATTCTCGTTGTCGACGGGGGGTAAGATCCAGTGCTTTGTGCGGATAGCTTGCGTGAGGTGCTTCGTCTTGCCTACAATCGCCGGGACGATTTGCGATGCGGTACACCCGTTTCCAATGACAACAACTTTCTTGTCTTGGATATCCAGGGTTTGATCCCACCGGGACGAATGAAAGATGCGACCCTTGAAGCTTGCTGAACCGGGAACGTCGATCTCTCGCGGCTGCATGAGTTGTCCTGTGGCAGCAAAGAGAAACTGACACTCATGCGCAAAGACTTGGTTGGTTTCGTAGTGACGAATGTTCATCCTCCAGCGTTTGCGTTCTTCCGACCAGACGCATTGCTCGACATTGACGCCGAACCTCATCTTCTCTATGAGCGAGTATTTCTCAGCCACATCGTGGAGGTACTGCCATAGCTCCTGTTGCGGAGGCAGGACTCGACTCCAGTCTGGGTTGGACTCGAACGAGAAGCTGTACAATGCGCTGGGTATATCGCATGCACATCCTTTGGGTCGATGTCAATGACTGCTGCGCTTGGCGAAGCCCATACTCGTAAGGGAACGTTACCTGGGTATTGGTTGATGAACCATGTTCCTCCGAGATCACTGTGCCGCTCAAAGAATTTGATGTCGCCGATGCCGTACCATCTTTTCAACGTAGCTCCCAGCCCGATCGCCGAGAACCCAGTCCCCACGCACGCGAACTGACTAAAGGTAGGCGTATCCGAAGCTTTCGACATTTTCCGCGTGTCAAATCGGCCTATGTATTGACACTGTTTTCGAAAATGATAGTCACGAGTTACCGTCTCTGACTTCCGGTACACCTGTTGACTCTGTTCCCAGAAAGGATGAGGTCGAAAACTCAGTTTCAGGAAGCGACCAAACACTCGCGGAGGGTAGGATAGTGCGGGGGAACATGTCGTCGTTGACCATGGTCAACGGTGGGTAGTTCACCCATGCCTCGGCTCGTCCCACGTTGGGCGTGGCCGTCTCGTCCGAGGGTGGCAAGCATATGCATGCTACTACGACGTCGTTGTGAAACTTTGTGAGAGCTTCTGAGAAACACCATGACCTAAGAGACCTCGTTTGATGGGGGGATCGCCCTAAAGTGGAGAGCTACGGCCCGAGGATGAGGGGAAAATGGAGCTGGTCGCGGAAGGGTGACGATCCCGCTCAGGACTACTGTGCGACCATGGTTCTTGGCAGATCGGGAGCACACGAGCTATGTGAGAATGCAACAGTTCACAACCGGAGCGCCGGGGTAACGGAGATGTTGACGCCCCGGTCCATCTCGATGCGGTTGAACTCATCCGACTGGGGGCTCTTGGGGGTCCATCAACACATCTAGCGAACTGCAGGTCTCAGCTCATTGGCACTCTGTAGGTGTGATAAGTCAAAATCTTGACACAATTCGAAGGGCAGATAACGGAAAGTTGTGGTGAATTGGTGATTTTCCACAAGGGCCATATTTGGTTACGTTAAAGATGTGCATTAGTTTCGTTCTCTCTACATCTAGAAAACCGAACACAAAGTCCAACACAGTCACTTCTCCGCTGGTTCTACCATCTCAAATTGACCAGTTGTGTCATCAATCTTTTGCCTTGGCGTATACGCGATATCTTTCGCGCTCGCAGTCGTCTCCCTCGCAAGACGCCACAACCACTCAGGACCAGCTCGCTGCAAATCAGTGACGTCAGTCAAGTCCAAAAACTCGAGGAACGCATAGAACTTACCAGGGCTGTCACAGATGACATGATACCGGGCAGATAGATCGTCCGTCCGAAGCCACTGTAAAGGGAATTCACGATGGCCTCTCCTACCGAGTCCACATGAAGGAGCGGCATCATGAAGTGAGGCTGACCGGGGTCGAAGGGAACCAGAGGTGTTCGGATGAAGCCAAAGATTCCAAGCGTTTGACGAACCTTGGGCGCTTTGTGAATGTATTTCAGCTCAAGTTGAAGTGACTGGGAAGTGTTAGCGGTCGTCACAGCGCTCAACAAGTCAAAAAAAGGTGTCATTTACCTCATGCATCGCGGTGAGCCCAGCCTTGGTGGCAGAGTAGTCAGCAATTCTCACTGGGGGAACAACCGAACTCATCGACCCGACATTGACAATATGGCCATGATTGGTGCGAACCATGTACGGCAAAAATTCCTTCGTAAGCAGGAAGGGGGCGAGCAAGTTTGTCTTGATGGTCAACTCAACGTCTGCGTACGAGCCTTCCATGACGCTGTAACCCCGTGCGATTCCCGCATTGTTGATGAGAACGGTAGGATCGCCGACTTGAGTTCGAATCAACGTGCAAAGAGTCTTGAGAGCCTTTGTGTCGGTCAGATCACACTTGAAGAAGTGGATGTTGGAACCTTTCGGAGGCTCCCATAATAGCGGAGCTAGGTCGACAACAACGATAGTCGCCCGCGGGTTTCTGGCCAGGATATGTTTGATGATACTGTGGCCGATGCCACTGCTGCCACCGGTGACAATAATGATTTCTTTGTCAAAATCCCATGTGTGGTCTGTCGTCCAGTTGTTTGCCGACCATTTGTTGAGATACTCGGTGGTTGACAAGACGAAGCTTGCTAGAGCCGCGAGGAACGCAACGCGCTGAGCGGTGTCAAATCTGATGTCTGAGAGTCCGACCGCTCCGTTCTTTTTTGCTGATACCACCGCCAGTCCGGTTGCAAGCGGTATCGAGAGATACGGATTGAGGACTGATTTTCGGAGCCATCTGGCAATCACGTCAACCGTGAATCCTTCTCGTGAGGTCAACATGGTGCAGTTGTCACTAGCGTCATCAATCCCACTAAACAATTAAGACAGAAAGATTTTTGATCATTAAATGAAGCTTGAATATTGTCTAGGGTTGGTATTTTAATGTTCTGGGCGAAACTGTCACGTTTCAACGTGAGCCGAGATCGACCCCAACAGCTTTGGAACGATCCCTCCGAGAGTGAGGAGCCGAGGTCCCAAGCCACTTCCACGAGATCAGGCCAAGCGACTTGATACCCCAATCTGCACGAGCATGAGGTTTGGAGATCCAAGCTTCTTTTCCCTGCACGTCAAAGTGAGGGGCATCCCCCACGTAATAATGCAAGGGTCTAACCTGAAGAAGCACCATGATGCTACGTGGGAGACCGGCTTTTGTGACGAGTTTAAACGAGTGCGAACTACCTTGCCAGCTAACTCACACCAAGCTACTGTTACCTCTGCCACCCTGAACAATCTTGAATTATGCCTCGGTCGGAAGCATCGGTAGTTGGAGCGTCTCTTCGGTCGCCCGTGCCTCCTGCGGATTCCTGCGGACAGACATGTCAGTGACATTCTGAGCCACATTTGCGTTTCTTGTCCACGTCAAACCTCCTGTCTGAACCTGTCTGAACGTTTTCCCAGACTTCCAAAGCCAACCTGCGCTGTGCGGTGGTGGTTGCTTACTCACTTGCTAGTCACTCGTAGCACAGCCTTTGCTCCTTTCATTTATGTCGGCCATACGGCTGGATCGTAGACAGCTTTGACACCAGACGAACCGAACCCTTAGGCACATCAGTAGACTTCTTTCCGGGTGCGATCATCGCGTGCGAGTGCGACCGAGAAACGAGAAAACATGTCGGTATCGAGACCGCAGCTTTCGCTGTGGGAGAAGAGAGACTTGGTCTTTCGTTTGCTGTTCCGTGGTATGTCTCGCTTTCAACATGGCTACTCCTTTACAGCGAAACGAAGCATTGACTGGTGACTGACTCCGTGTGCTGATAGCTCCGATACAATTGGCGTGGAACTTCTTCTATGGCATCCCGTTTGCTATCGCGAGAGGTGTCTCTATCCGCTTCTTTGCCTTCTGCGCGTATTACCGTTTCGCTTTGGGGTCGATGAGAGCACGCGAGATACAGTTCCTAATCCCTCCTTCGATCAAGACGTACGAGAAATGGATCGCGAAAAAGCAGAAGCGTCATCCGGAGCTCGCGGACAAGCTGCAGAAGAAGATCGAGTCTCTCCCTGCTAACGACGGCTCGATCTTGTGGATCGGCAATCGTCAAAAGGCCACAAAGTTTGTCCTGTTTTTCCACGGCGGTGGATACGTGGTGCCTCTTCTCCCCGGCCATCTCGACTGGTGCTGGAACGCGTACGTCACCGGTGGTCCTGGAGCTCACGCAGAGGTTGCCGTTGCCGTCTTGCAGTATACTCTGGTACCCGAAGCTCGATATCCCACGCAACTCCGCCAGGCGATCGCAGCGCTCAACCAGCTCATTCTATCCGGCATCAAACCCAACGATCTCATCATTGGCGGCGACTCAGCCGGAGGCAACCTGGCGTGCTCCGTCGTTCGCCACATCTGCCACCCATGCCACCTCGAGATCCCGGCCCTGCGCCTGGAGAATCGTCTTGCAGGTGTGTTTCTGGTATCGCCCTGGCTTAGCAGCAAGACGACGACGCCGGCTTTCACAGAGAATAACTACGTCGACATGCTCACCACGACATGTATGTCCCGCGCCACGGCCGAGCTCCTTCACCCGCGGTTCCCCGTGCGGAACAAGTCCGACGAGAGCGACCTCGCCATGGCGATGCCAATGGACGGCGACATGGCATGGGTGGATGAGATTTCCGCGGCTACAAAGAGCCTGTACATCACTGGAGGTCAGCAGGAAGCTTTCAGAGATGATATTCGCGCGTTCTCGGAGCACGTCAGCTGTGGCAATAACGATCTGGACCTGCTAGTCGAATTGCCGGAACGCGAGGCTCATGACTTCATCCTGCTTGAGGGTCAGACGGGGCGCGTGGGCGATGCGACGGTGAGGATGAGAAACTGGGCGAGTTCACAGTTGGGCACCGGGCGCGCTTCAGTGTAATGCATGACAGGGGAAAGCCACACATGTATGAGAGAGGTGGTGGTGGTGGTGGTGAGTTATTCGCGCCAATAAACTCATTGATTGATTCATTCGCGAGCGAACAAATTGTGGTTCGAAATGAGAGAATGATCATGTGCCAGCGTATGTCGAGGAATCATATTCGCGTGCATTTCGCTGTAAGCAATGGGTTGAGAGTGAGATTGAAGCTTATGATTGTGAGACTGGTGAGTGGTCTTTTTCACTCGCTGTCACGCTTCCAAGCTGTAACAATGTGAAATTTCACTGTTTATCGCAGTGCAGTGAGGCAACATGTGCTCCTGAGTCATCATGTCTAAACCCTGGCTTATTTAGTGCCTTGAACCCTGGTTCTCATCCCAGTCAGAATGAGCGGTCTGGTCGAATTAGAGAAGGCATCTTCTGCATCTGTCCGCACCACCTGCTTGAAGAAGACGACCAGTTGCCAACGGTCTCGCCAAGCGAGGCCTATTTTGGCCGCTTTGAGAGCGGGGTGGAAAGAAACAGACGCGTCGCGTCCACAAACTCTAGGCAATAGACGGCACAGCATCTCATCGAGGCTTTTTCACGATAACACACATTCTGCGGGGCATTTTGAGTGCTTTCTGTTTCTTCTCAGACTGTGATAATACTGTGAGTCTTAGGAAACAAAACACCAAACTCTCAGACTCCTTTTGCTTACTTACCCCTCATCTTTCAGCCGTGGCCATCGTCGACGAGATGCCTCCAGATCAACCCCCCCTCAACTGCGCCTACAACCGTGACGATGTCGTCGCTGGCCTCACTCAATACTACTCGGCTCTCACGCGCCTCGCCTACATTCCATCATCATACGTCGACTTCCCACCGCCAGGAGGCTGGACAGATGCCGATCTAGATATCGGCGCCCTGCGCGCTCTGCGACGCTCCGAGGTCGTTATCGACCTGCTGCGCCATCTCCCCTACGCCAGACCGATGCACGACGGACCTCGTCCGGGCCCCTGGAACGTCGCACCACAAACCAAGGCTGTGCGCTACCTCCGTCACATGGGACACTTCAGCCAGTGGTCCGATCGCGGCGACGCGGGGCTTCATGAGCTCGCTGCCCTTCCCACGCGCGACACGGGAGCCGCACCGATGGATTTGCCGCCAGATGTTGTCTGTCTCACGTATGGAGAGTACCGATCTTCCAGTTCGCGCACGAAGCCTTATTGGTGGATCGTAGACTGCAGCCGAGGTATTCTCACGCCGTACGAGGAGAACCTCTACACCGTTGGAAAGGTCCCGCGTAACAAGCCGTGGCGGTGTGTACGGTCGTACTCTGTTACGGATTACTTCTCTCAGCTTGTATCAAGCCTAGGTGTCCAGCTGTTCCCCGTGCCGCCGACCGAGGACGACGACGCCGAGATCCTCGACCCGAGCGTTCTCGCCAAGTCATCGGAACCGGTGGACATCTACCGCGCCCACGGCTGGGGCACTGGCGACCTCGCAGACTTCAAGCACGACGAGTGCATCGTCGCGCTCCAGGGCTGGCGGCGCCGGGTACACGAGGCTGAGCAGAGAAAGATTGCTCAGGACGTGGACGACGCAGACGATGAGGACTTTGAGATGGACGACAGTGATGACGATGAGGATGCGGCGCACGAGGGAGAAGCGGGCGATGGACTTGCTGATGCCGTGGCGGATA
Source organism: Colletotrichum scovillei (assembly GCF_011075155.1). Lineage (NCBI taxonomy): Eukaryota > Fungi > Ascomycota > Sordariomycetes > Glomerellales > Glomerellaceae > Colletotrichum > Colletotrichum scovillei. The sequence goes on from NW_023336261.1 coordinate 710,531, forward strand.
TGGAGATGGATGATTTGAGTGCCGAAGCTGCTGCTCTGAGAGCCGATATGAGCCCGGAGGAGCGTGCAAAGTTTGATTGCAGACAGACGCAGTCGCACTTTGAGTGGATTGATGAGGAATGATTGAGATGCAGCATGCCTTACGAAGCCAAACTTGTCATTGATTTGCAGCTAGTAGATGAGATAATATAGAACAATGCCACAAGATAATGACCACGCTCAAACCCCTGTAAGTATATCTTCGAGATCCAAGCATAAGTCAAGACGCAACCTGAGCCTCGCATCACATCTTCGACTCATGCATCATCTTCTTCACTTCATAGTCCCAGTCTGGATCTCTCCTCTGACTGTGCTTCTTCAACAAGGCCATCGAGTTGCCTCGCAGAACCTCAGGCGCAAGAACCGACCCCCTCGGATGAGATGCAACAAACCCTTCGTATGAAAGGACCTGGAGCTCAATCAGCGGGTCAGGGCAGTATGGGAAGTCTGATCCAAAAAGGATGTGAGACGGATCGGCAAAGTCGAGTAAGCCCCCTAGCTGTGTCGGACTGGAGCTCAATGCCGTGTCGTAGTAAAACCGAGCAAAGTCGGCCTGCGCAGTCTCGTAATCCACGGCAACGACGTTTGCGAGAGCCGGAATGTTGAGTGTCCCCAGCACACGGGTGGCTAGAAATGGGAGAGTTCCTCCGGCATGTGACAGAATCACGTCGATGTCGGGACAGGCATGGAGGGTCCCGGTCAGGACGAGGTCCACCGCAGCCCGGGTAGTTGCGAGTGGGTAGTCGACGATTGGTTGGGGGAGGGCTGAAGCTATGAGCTTCGGCGTCACATCGAGGCCCGTCGGGTGAAGGAAGATAAGAGCCTTGTGAGACTGTAGCTTCTCCCAGATGGGCCTAAAGACTGGGTCACCGAGGAGTTTGCCGCCGTACGAGGTAAAGACGGTTACACCGTGGCAGAGTCTCTGTTGTTGGTAGAGAAACTCGATTTCTGAAATTGTGCCGTCGATGTCTTGCCAGTCAGGCAGGACTCCAAAGAATCCAAGACGTCTTCCTGCTGATGACTTGCCGATATGGTCTGCGAGGTCATTGTTCAAGGTACGTGCAAGCTTTCGCCCGTCTTCACCAGTTCCCGCGATCGATGCACCAGGAGCCGAGACTGATAAGATTCCTGGCCATGCTTTTAGTCGAATGAAGGAATGATACAGGAGTCTGCCCTGATCTAGAAAACTCACCTATAGATGTGCTGATGTTATCCATTGGCTTCACAGTGGCATCTAGAGACCACTCAGGCGATGGAAACCCGGAAGGGTCCCCTCCTGCGGCATTCACAGCTGCGAGGTACGACGGGGGAAGGGCGTGGATGTGTGTGTCGATACGTCCTGACATGTCGAATTGGTTTTGATTCTTATTCAGTATCATGGAACTTTTTGAGTTGTATACTCATCCTGTTAAATACATCTCATGAAGTGTATAAGTGTTGTGGCAACCAATCCTAAGTCCCCGGCCATTACACGGAAGCATAGTGCCGATGGCCGACCCCTCTCGAGGCCGAGCTGCCGAACTCAAGCTCTTTGATCGTCATTGGCTGCCCCTAGTGGTCGGCGTCAGATATTCGCTAGCTCCGACATTTGTATCAGAAACGGCATTCGGTGTGTACAATGACCGCGAGCAATCTTCCACTACGTCAATAGCAGCTGTAACGGTATTTGTTTTTGGCGTCTTCCTTACGCGCGACGTTGAATTTTTCAAAGCCTGACTGTCTATCTGACAAAGAGAATCAGCTGTAAACGTGATGGCACCATCATGCTAGATGATAGGTAAAGAGACCTGCATGGCAATGAATAAGTTCCTTGCAAACACGGTTCGCCTACATCGTAGGGGAATTCAACGGAAGCCATATATGGAAATAATAGGTCGAGCTTCAATCAAATTTGCATGCCGGATCTTCCATATCATGAGCTTGCCGTTACATGGGAAATTTCTATTCACTTCGGACGACTATGACGCAAGTTTGACCACTTGAAGCTAAGACTTGGTTTGACAAGTATATGTCGTGTGATTGCCATGGAGCTGGGTTTCTCAACATGCTAATTTCTTGAGCTACCGTTATAAAAGAAGCATGTAGAGTAAGCTCGTCGTGATTTCTATTAAGTCGGTTCACCAGCTTGCTCGTATTTTTCTCGTTTGCAGTCGTTTCTCAGGTAGCACTCGCAATGGTCACGCCTTCAGCTTGGTGAGCGAGGTGGAAGCAAGGAAATAAATGTGCAAATCCCCCAGGTCAAGACATCGCTTGAAAAGGGGCGGTTACACTCTAGAGCCTGAGCTGTTGAAATGCACGAAAAGAAAGAACATCAATTGGCGGCTCTAGGCCGAAAAGATCGTCACTCAGGACGTCATCAGGTCTCCCTTATGTAGTGCGACATTGCCTGCTGGAACACCTGTTCACCTCGTCCGGAACCAAACAAGGTCCTTGATACCTCAGCATGTGTTCACATTGATCTTTGTGCCAAGAAAACTTCCTATCCCTATTCCCAGCGACTGGGAGCCCTCGCTTGTGAGGTTTATCTCAGCTTTACAATCCAAATTTCAACCAGTGTTTCGTTTGCCATCTCTGCGTGCGCTCCAAAGTCACCGGTAATAGATGTTCGTGCGGGGTTGCATCATCCGGAATTCTGCAGGGTTTCGCAACTAAGACATTGTTGGAGATTCTTGCCATATCCAACGACACACGTTATCTGTAGCACCACATGCTGGAGCTGACAACTGACCATATTCCTGACTACCTATGAAGAGAGTGAACGCCATAACATTGGCTGTCTTGAAATAGCGGCTGAAAACGTCTTTTGCTCAGCCCAATTGCATCCCTGGCTGCCTTCCTATCATGTATATTCTACCGACAATCATGCATCGGCCACTCCTTTGCCCCTGCTAGTGCTTACTCATTTGGCTCAACATCGGCCCTGATTCCCTATGATGATCACAGCTTTCACTTAAATGAAGCTGGGAAAAGCGTAAGTTTTCTGCTGCTTGTGTATGAACTATTTTCAAGGTCGTTAGACCTCTTCGTACCCCCTTCCTTGAGCATGGAGATCTCCGACCAATTCAAACTCGACCCCCTGTCTACCTCACGATCAATTCGACTAGTAGTGTTCCAAAGAAGCGCGAAGAGAGAATCTTTCCAAGAACCTCTCAGCTGCCGCCTTGTAGAAGCGAGCGTGGACTGCCCGCCTTCATACGTTGCGCTATCTTATACCTGGGGCGGAGAAGAGCCGTGCGAACCGCTCACAATACGAACTTCTGGATCATCCACGAAACAGTTGTTAATAACTCCCAATTGCGCTGCAGCACTGAGGTTGTTGCGTCGATCCCTTCACCGAAAAACGAAGAACCGCCGTAGCTTAAGTGTCTGGATAGACGCCATCTGCATCGACCAGGCATCCGACGATGAACGCAATGCTCAAGTGGCTATGATGGCCGAGATTTACCACCGCGCAAAGACTGTAGTTGTGTGGCTCGGGGAGGATCATGCACCGGCAACTTGGGGCAGTCTGGCATGTTCGAAGCCTCTAGCATTGTTTCCCCGTCTCGGGTATGATCGCGGTCGAAGTGAAGGAGTAAAGAGCTTAGCTGCCAGAATCGCTTTGAAAGGTACGATCCCGCACAAATCCTCGTCATCAAAATTTCTCATCGGCCTCTAATCAAGAGACAGTTTGCAACAGTGATACATTACATCACTTGAGACTATCACCCTACTGGACACGGGTATGGACGCTCCAAGAATTTGCCCACAAGAACTCCGCCGTCCTCTGCCGTGACTCCCGACTCTTCGTCTTCTCAAGCCTTGCACGTCTCCTCGCAGTGGCACCAAAAGACGAGAGCGTTCCGAGTCAGCAGGGCATGGACCTACACGTGGATCTCTACGAATGGCAAGCAATGGCAACAACACGGCCGTTCCGCGCGGCAACGAACCAACTACGTCGAGTCCTCACAATGCAAGCCTCGGAGCCGAGAGACAAGATCTTTGCGCTACGTGCGCTATCACCAGGTGTACTCGGCAAGATGACGGTGGACTACCGGAAGCCCATCGGAGAGGTCTTTCGAGACGCAACGAGGCTCATGGTCGAAGAGGAGGATAGCCTACGCGTGCTGTACTTTTCAAATCGGGAGAAGACGACGGCTGGCGTTGCATGGGAGTGCATGCCGTCGTGGACGGTCGACTTTGCGACTACGGATTCTGAGGTGAGGGGGTCGTACAAGTACTATTACACCAGTCTTTGCGCGGCTTCAGGCGGCGCCAAGTCATATTTCGCTTTCTCTGGCGACGGAAGGAGGCTCACACTTCGAGGGGTGCGTGTAGGAAAAGTAGGGAATTTCGTGAGCGACATGTTCCCTACAAAGAGCCAGTGCTCTGAGGGAAGATGCCATGGCCATGACAAAAAGATGGCAGACAAAGACGAAGAATGTGAGGCGAAGCGACCCTTTCCGCATGACTGCGAAAGCCCGTACCTGGATGTACTTGGTCGCTTCATGATGAGCGTTTCGAGCACTATCTGGGCAGGACCCAAGCTTGACGCTATGGGCCGCAGTCTCTACGAGTTGCTATGGTGGGTTATTCAAGGGCCAAGAAAGTATGAATGGTCGGCGTCCATGTCATCAACGTCAACGTCAACATCGTCGTCGTCATCGTCTTCTAACAAGGCCGTACGAGGCATGTCAGTAGTCTCATCCCTCGTGAAGTGGGACTCGCTGCGCGGGTGCCAGTGCCGAGTCGAACTCCGGCTGGGACGGTTGTTCTACACGCTTGACCGAAGGGCTGGTTTTGGAGTTGTTGGTGTTCGGGAAGGCGATGTCGTATGTCTTCTTGCGGGGATGGATCATCCGTTCATATTGCGGCCTTGTAAAGGTGAGGTCGGGAGGTATACGATAGTAGGACCAACGGTGTTTGCTGGTGCGATGGGCGGTGAGATGTGGCCGACCGATGAGGATGAGCTCGAGTACTTTGAGATTGTGTAAGACATGGTGTAAGAAATTGTGTAAACCTTTTCTAGAGGCTATGAAGCATTCTCTTACGACATTCCCAGATGGCAGGAACATCTGTTCAATATTAGATTAGTAGTTGATTACAGAGACGTGTAGAACTTATTGATGAAGCTCTGTAGCATGCTCTCTACTTTCGTGAAGAAGCGCGTCAGAACTCAATCCCTCGGTCCCTGAAGTGCCAGTATCTGTGATTAGACTTCCAGAAGAAATGAGAAATCCTTCAAGAGGACCGGGCACTAGCTTTGTCAATTGACTCTGACAATTCAGCATCGGACCTTTACTTCGGGCAGTCCGACCGAGTCAACCATCTGAAAAGTACCTGCTTTGATCTCAATTTTTCAAGCGCGGACGTACGAGCCATCTTGTAGTCCATCCTCAAGCCCAGCTTCAAGAATACATAAGAAGCAACAGCCCTGTCGAGGCTGACAACAAATGACGTTGTACTGGAGTTCTCCGTGTGTGCGTATGTGCGTGCGTTGCGGTGTGCCCCTCTTTGTACAACACATCAACTTGCCAACAACCATTTTCTCTCTGCTGCCCCGCCACTAAGCCTCGTCTCGGAGCCTCACTTTAGGGGTGTTGCCAGTTGAAGAGGTGGGTTAATTGACTTTAGGCTGTGCCTTCATGCAAGACCATCCCTGACTCTCACCAACCTAGGATGACGGCTCTTTTGAAAAAGTGCGCCCAACGGCCCCCCGCCGCTGATGATGAAAGTACGGTTCGGACGACTCTGAAACCCCAAGTGAAGCACCTCAAAGGCCGCCATACGGCCCCTCCAACCGGAACCAACACCAAGTTGCCAACCCCTCTTCTGGCGGAAATCTCATCGGCCTCATCCCGGTACGGCACCCAAACATCCGATCCAAAGGCCTTTGCCGCTTCCCACATGATCATGCGGGAAGCTCCTGAAAGTGTAATGCGAATCGGGCTATTGGAGGACGAAGAAGAGAGTTAGGGTAAAGCAGACAAGCAGACTCTCTCTTTGCCCACTGATATATGGGCTAGTCTGTGCCCGCATGAAAGACGTTACATCGAATGACATCTTTCCCTTCTCTCCCCCCCGGACCTCTGCTTCTGCGCTCTCAATTCTTCCATCCCATCTTTTACTCATCGCAGGCTTGGCGCTTTTACGCGCATAACGCATTTCCCTCACGAGCTTCCATCAGCAAGCGGGCGATTTTCAAGGAAAGAAAGAAGATGGCGAGACTCACAAGCTGGCTTCTCCTCTCAACATGGAGAGGAGTAGCCTCCGTATCAGGGCAAGGTCTCCACGAGCTAGCAGTGAAGTCGGGGAAGCTCTTCTTTGGCACGGCAACAGACACGAACCTCTTCAACGATGCGGCGTACATGGCGGTCCTGAACAAGACGGGCGAGTTCGGCCTCGTGGTGCCGGAGAACAGTCAGAAATGGGACGCGACGGAGAAGACGCAAAATGAGTTCCAGTTCACGAATCCGGATTCCGTGAGGGCCGTCGCGCAGTCGAATAAGCAGATGATGAGATGTCATGCGTTGACGTGGCACTCTCAACTTCCACAATTCGGTACGTTCATGCTCATCCTTGAGCTGAAAGCCTCGAACCTCGAACCAAATACTGACCAAAGACCACAGTCTCAACGGGCACCTGGACCCCAGAAACTCTCACCCCCGTAATCCAAGCACACATCTCCAACGTGGTAACGCACTACAAAGGCGCCTGCTACTCATGGGACGTCGTCAACGAAGCCCTCGCCGACAACGGCACCCTCCGCGACAGCGTCTTCTCCCGCACCCTCGGCGCAGACTTCATCACCATCTCCTTCAAGGCCGCCGCGGCAGCCGACCCGGCCGCGAAGCTGTACTACAACGACTTCAGCCTCGAGTTCAACTCCAACAAGACGGACGGCGCCGTCAAGATCGTGCAGGATCTCAAAGCCGCAAACGTGAAGATCGACGGCATCGGGTTCCAGTCGCATTTCCAGGTCGGCAAGACGCCGTCGCAGGATACACTGAACAAAGTCATGACGCGCTTCACGGATCTGGGGCTGGAGGTCGCGCTTACGGAGCTGGATGTGCGGCATGATAAGTTGCCTGCCGATGATGCCGCGATACAGCAGCAGGCCAAGGACTACGGCACCGTCGTCAAGACGTGCGTGGACAACGCAAAGTGCGTCGGCGTCGTGGTGTGGGAGTTTACGGATAAGTACAGCTGGATCCCGTCCACGTTTTCGGGCGCCGGGGACGCGTGCTTGTTCGACAAGGATATGAAGCCTAAGCCGGCGTATGCGGCTGTTGCAGCGGCGTTAGGAGGGCCAGCAATAGCAGCAGCTCCGGTGGCAGCACCGGCGCCGGCGGCTGGGGCTCATGGCGCGGAAGTGGTGTTGTCGTCGGGAAGCAGTGCATCTGGTGCCGGGGCCGGGATTGGGGCCACCGATGCCGATGCCGGGACCGAATCCGAGGCCGATGCCGACAGCGGAGCGGGGCCATCCTCAAAATCAAAGGCGAAGAGCAATGTGGAGGCAGCGACCAAGTCACCTTCCTCTTCGGGAACACCTCGCTTTGAAGCGGTGCTGTTGATTTCACCGCTGGTAGCCACCGGTATCGGCTGGCTCTTTTGGTTGGTGATATGACCTGTTGGACACTTTTTTCTTGTTACTTAGCTTTTTCTCAATTCTTGATACCAATTGACAATATCTCTCCCGGATCTTCCCCATCCTAGAACTTTGAATTCGCCGATAGCAAATCATCGAGGATTGACGTGCTTCGGCTGCGACGTTGCGTGTGTCAATGGGAGCCCGGTGCGCGGGTGGTGTAAGTGAGGAGATGGATGATGTCATGCCGGCAACCACCTCCACTGATAAAAAGAGACCAGGGGGGCTGGTTAAGCGGATAGAAATCGGGATGATGCGATTTCAAAGCGAAGAGGGGAAAGAGGAATTCTGCCAAAAGACCGCGGTTCCCATCAATTGAGCTGTCCTAGCCACTGTACATCAACCTGTGAATAGCATCCAAATACTTTGGACTGGAAATCACAGTGAGAAACAGGTTTCTGAATAGCTTCATCATGGTGCACCTCAAGACACTAGTCGCCGCCGCCGCCGCCGGCGCAGGCCTGGCCCAAGCTTCCCTCTCTGGCCTCGACGAGATCCCTCCTCTGGGCCTGGGAACATGGCTGTCCGACAAGAGCAAGGTCGCCGATGCCGTTGCCTTTGCCGTGGGCGAGGTAGGCTACAACCACATTGACGCCGCTCTCATCTACAGTAAGTTCCATCTCATAACTCACATGCCCTTCCTCAAGTGCTCACGCGAGTCAAACAACTCACACGAGTCATCCGCATCTCTCACATCAAACCGCTTTCATCGAGATCCATCGTCCCGCAAGCTAACATCCCACTCCAGGGAACGAAGACCAAACCGGCAAAGGCCTCGCCTCCTCCGGCGTCGCCCGCAAGGACGTCTGGGTCACCTCCAAGCTCTGGAACACCGACCACCGCGCCGACCGCGCCGCAGCCGCCATCAAGAAGTCCATCTCGGACCTGGGCGTAGACTACCTCGACCTCTACCTGATCCACTGGCCCGTCGCCTTCATCCCCGACGACCCCAACAACGCCCTCGACCGCGAGACAACCCTCGTTGACACCTGGAAGACCCTCGAAGGTTTCGTCAAGGCAAACCTAACCCGCCACATTGGCCTCTCCAACTTCGCCAAAGCCGACGTCGAGACAATCTTGAAGGCGGCGGAGATCAAGCCCTACGCCCACGAGTTCGAAACCCACCCGTACCTCCAACAACAAGAGTTTGTAGACTGGCACAAGGAAAAGGGCATCGAGGTCATCGCCTACTCCCCGCTCGCCAACACGAACCCGACGTACAGCGACGACCTGCCCGCCATCTACCAGGACAAGTTCTGGGTCAACGTCGCCGCCAAGAAGGGCGTTTCCGTCTTCCAGGCCGTGCTGGCGTGGGGTATCCAGCGGGGCACGAGCGTGATTCCCAAGAGCACAAAGGACTCGCACATCATTTCGAACCGCAAGGCGCTCGACATTGAGTTCACTGAAGAGGAGTTGAAGGAGATTGGCAAGCAGGATAAGAAGCACCGCTTGAGCAACCCCGGGGCCAAGTGGGGTGTTAAGCTGTTTGCTGATCTGGATGACCCTGGCAGGAATGAGCCCACGAGCGAGGAGCTCTGAGCAACGACTTGTGAAACTAGAACGTTGTAATGTCTGAGAGCTATCTAGTGTTATCTAGTTTAGTTCAGCCTCCAGAATGTATCATCATACACGTGTGTGTTGAATCTCTCACAAGTAGGTACCTAGATAAATCAAATTTGCTAGTCAATATGTACCACCTCGATCAATCAAAACACGCTCTGATAGTCGTTTGATCAATGATCAGCCCTGTTGCAGTGAGCGTAATACTTCCTCCTAGCCCAGTAAAATCCAAGCCCGACAATCCACAGCACAATCAAGATGAGCGCTTGCACAGGAGCAAAAATAGCTCCTCTCACAACCACAAATCCACTGACGAGCGCAAAGATAACTGGGATCAGCACAAACGGCTTGTACGGTCTACGCAGCTTCGGCTCTCGAACGCGCAGAATGACGGCACCGAGGACTGTCAAGAAAAAAAACGTGTACTCGCCCAGACCGTTGAAGGTCAAGAGGGCGCGGAAGTTGCCAAACAGAATATACAGCGCCGAGAGAATTGTCGATAGCAAGAGCGCGTTGAGCGGCGCGTCGGATCTCGCGTGCGCAGGCCCAGACGAAGCATCGGCGGACGAATTGGCTGGCGAGTTCTCCTCCGACTTGAATCCTACACGGCCTACGAAGCCGAGGAACTTGGGTAGCCAGTTGAAGTTTGATGCTGCGACGGTCATGCGGCCCGCGACGAAGGAGTTGCCGAGGAGGGAGCCGGCAACAACGAGGCAGATGAGGACTGCAGCGACGATGCCGAAGGCGGGGCCGAGGAGGCGGTTGATGGCGGTCTAGCTATTGTGAGCACGGGAAAGGAGTCAATTGAGGTTGATGGGCATGACTGACGACTGCCACGCTGTCGGTCGAGGCAACCACATTCCAGGGGAGAAGGATGTAGTAGGCTGCGTTGGCCGCGATGAAGCACAGAATGATCGTCGGTACGGCCGTGTTGATGGCGAGAGGGAGCTGGCGTGCCGGCTGCTGAAGCTCAGCAGAGACGTAGACGGCCTTGACAATGTTAGATGCACCCACTAATAGATACCAGGACGAACGACATACCTTATCCCAGCCAGAGTACGCCCAGAGAGCACCGTAGAGCGCAGCAGAGTAGTAGCCAAGCATATCCCACGTCCCAACCTTGTTCCAGTCCAGCTCGCCGCCACCCGGCAAAGACGTCTTGCGGTTCCCGAACCAGGGCTTATTAAACCAGTCCCGTCCGCCAACATCGCGGTCGTGGTCCGAGACTTGAAGGATGACGACGACGATGCCGGCAAGTACAACGGCAAAGATACTGGTAAACTTGGTTACGACGAATAAGTTGTTCAGGCGAGTGCTCGCCTTGGTGCTGATGGAGTTGGCGCCGTTCATAACGACGAGAATCAGAATCGAGAACAATTTGTGCGGGAGAGCTCCCGCCTGGTCGGTCACCCCGCCGGCGGAGTAGATGCTCTCTACGAATACGATGCTGAGGATGGCGAGAGTGGCTGGCATAACGGCCACGATCCAGGTCCAGGCGGCAAGGAAGCCAAAGACATCGCCATAGATGTGCTGCAGGAAGGGCTGAACACCGCCTGTTCACATCGTCAGCGCCATCGCACCACACAGAGACTCAACAAGGGGGTTGGACTCACCTTCACCAGGGATCGCCGTCCCCAGCTCAGCCATGGTACTCGCACCAGTCCACGCCAGGACACCACCAACAAGCCATACTACCAGCGCAGCGCCGGGCGACGGGACGTTCGTGTCAATGGAACCCGGAGAGGTGAACACGCCGCTACCAATGACGATGCTGATGACAATGGCAAACGCCTCGACCGCGCCGAGGTTCTTGGAAAAGGTACCAGCCCCGCGCTCCTCGGCGATCAGCACGGGGGGTTCGGGCCCATCAGTGCCGCCGTACTCATGATGGGGATCTGCCAAGAGGGGCCGTTCCGCGGCATCTTCGGATTGTGTGTTGGACGGCATCTTCCCGTTTTTTTCTGGTTGCCAGCGAGGGACCGTTGCCAATTGGATGGGGAGGTCCGGAGAGATGTCGAGGGAGTGAGGGAGCTTGAAGCTTGGAGCTGGAGCTTGAGCTTGGAGTCACCCGACGAATTAGGCATAGTGTCATTGGTGTGTCGGAACGGGGATGAGCTCATCGATGGTCGGTACGTATCTTCGAAGAGATGGTCCAAGCTCTGGGCTGGTCTGGACGCCGGGTCCGCTTTTACCATCCACCCGATGTATCCACCTTAGGTTTAGTCCTGGAGCGGCCCCTTTGGCAACCACCAACTTACCTAATGCAGAGGTGAACGGAACACTGCGTCTCCGCGCCGAGAGCTTGCCTGCCGCCGTCAGGTGTCAAGTGGAATTCGCCGGAATGAATGCCGCCGGAGTAACGTCCGCCGGAGTGGACTCCGGGATCATCATATCTACGTCTCATGGCCTCAATGCGGGGTGAGATGCTGTCAAGTTTCAGAGAGCATTGAAGCATCATGGCCCGAGTTCGCATAAACCAAAAGCATCATGTTGCTTCGCACACACGATTGCCTTGGACCAAGAAGGTCAGGGCTACGAGGATGCCAGATACTAGGTACTGGCCGATTGACTCTTGAGACTCGTCTAATAGTTGAAGATTTACATTAAGGTGCTAGCAACGAAGATCGTTGAGCAAGTACTCAAGCACTCTAGATGAGAAGTACGCTTGATTAACATTGTCGTACGCAGCATGTTGTTCTCCGAGATTCTGCAACGTATCATCAAGACTCTCAACCATGGAGCCCACGGCACTGTACACATGAGGCTCGATTCTAGCGAGCGAGAGCACTGACTGAATAGTCACGAAGGTACTCTCCTTGGGCAGTTGTGAGAGTGGTAGCTGGCGGCCAAGGGAACCGAGAGCAGTGGCCATGCGTACTTGCCTGTCAGACCACTGAAGGGCTGACTGGGTAGCAGATTGAGGATCACTCTCAAGAAGTGATGATGCGCCATCGCGCGCGACGGCTGACGTAGGTTGCTTAAATCGGAAAAAGACAACAAAGTCACCACTAGATGTGGACAACGGCGCCCAGAGCAACCCGGATATGGTACGAGCACTTGCAGCGATCCCCACATCAGGCAGTTCAGCCGCCACGTCTGTCGATATGATGACGGATTCACTTCGGTATGGTTGAATGCGCCGCACTATCGCCGTTGCCTCTTGGTACAACTCTTTGCTAGGCTCTCCAAGTCTGCCAATTTCTCCTGTGGTAGACGTCAAGGCAAAATCGGCGCCAAAGAGGCGCAAGAGGTCCTGTGACGCTGCGGTGCTCTCGCTGGGATATCGAATCGATTCGCGTCGGGCTTGCGACAATTCAACATGACCCAGCATAGAAGCGTATGACAGTCTCTCGATCGCCACCCCAGATGTACTGCCAATGAACTCGCACATTTGGCGTTTGGACATGGTTATTCTTGTTTCCTCGGGACTATATCCATAGCAGACTACCAACCCCCATCGCTTACCAAAGGCGTTGATCGGAATGGTCGAGAAGGAGCGAGCTTTAGAGTCCTCAGCTGCGAGCTCTTCAAAGAACGTTGGCGAAGCTCTGTTGAGGTAGGACCGGTCCAGGTAGATAGGTCCACGCTGATGGAATTCCGCGTTTCGGTAGACGAGTCTCGCAGGGCTGGCGTCGCTATCGTGTAGAATCCTGAGCTGACTCGGGAAAGGCGATTGATGGTTGACGTTGCTGGCGCGAGGGGGCCTCGTGAAATGTATGCATCGTTGTGGGCCCTGCCATTCCCTGTCGGAAGTGTCGAGTATCGTTATAGCCATGAACTCGTCGATGCGATACAAAACGACTCTGCCGAACCCTGTGACCTCTTCTACTGTAGCCACGATGGTGTCCGGGACTGCCGCTAGACCTGCTATGGCCGCGAAGGACGCCTGGATCTCTGACATGATACCAATCGCCTGCATAGTGCTCAACTCCACACCATCTTTGCCGACTCTCCTAGACATTCGAGGGGTCTTCGTCACAGCGTCACTCGTGTAACTTCGCTGGGCCACCGGGGTGGCAGAGCCATCCTCGTGTGGCTCGAATTCGCAAACGATCGTTTCGGGGCCTGGAGAGTTCCTGGTAAGGTGCATGGAGCACCAAAATCTTGTAGTTTCGCCTTGTTTGTGGATAATCGACAGGTTGAAAACGGCACGGCCACCTGTAGCTCCTACATTGGATCTCTCCTCTCTGAGCAAGCCAAGCCGAGCCATCAAGGTTCCCACATCGTCTCGCTCCAGGATGCTGCCAAAGTCTTCGAGTCCGAACAGGTCATCCGGGGAATAACCTGTAAGTGTGGCCGAATTATCGCTTGCGCACTTGACCACGAGACGGCTGACATTGTCCTCGTTCACGACGAGAGCAACCAAGAAGCCGAAGTTTTGTATAGTGTTGGACGCGGGCTCGAGGAGGTTGTCGAGATTTTGGTGTACTTGGACATCGTCGTCGATTGAGCGTGCAGGCTGAGCCATAGCCGCCCCGCACGACTAGACGGAGCCGTGTCTCTAGCTCATCCGCCACATATGATGCCGATGGACCACGTGTAAATGAATGCTGGATTGAAAGATGGCGGCAGGAAGTACGAGCGGCGAGTACGAGCGACAATTGCAAAGAACAGAAGGTCTGCGAGTGGTATATTCGTCTGGTTGCGGTTGCATCGGTGTAGTCAGGCCTGCAATAATACCTAACAGTACATGTAAGCACTGACAGATGTTGATGCTTCGTGAAGAATATCACTCAACATCAGCGACCGCTTTGGCAAAAGACCGTGGCAAAATCTTCTTTCCTTCTGCCCACGGGAATAAGTCGAGTCATGAGGGCTGGCCCGTTTCTAGCAAATGCGCTTGGCGCCGTTCAAAGCGTTATTCGTGAGGATTGAAGAGGTCGAAAGGACTGACAGGAAGCGAGTGGCGGATCTCAACACACATTGAAGCCGATGTACAAACATTTGCCTGCGACATGTCAATCGAACTTCAATCGAGTCGAATCGAAAGAAGTTCGCCCACACGTGGCCATAGCCATTTCGGGAAATGTACGTAGCCTGACAATCTTATTTCTGCGTCTTGCGCCTTCCCAGTTCCCGTCCCGCCTTTCGCCCCCGTTGTTATTCGCGACTGCCCGTCCAGAATGACCGGATGATTGGCGGCTTCTGACGTCACTGCTCAGTTTTCTGGGTTTTTCGACCCCGAAAGCCCGTTTATTTCTAAATTACCTAATGGCCGTATCTGGGACGAAAGAAACTGTGAATGGTTTCGTCGAAATCCCGTTTAATATGGTGGAACAGCACAAGCTGGACCGCACGGTTGAGTGGGTTCACACGTTCCGGGACAAGGCGAATCGCCACCATCAGACCGTTCAACAAGAAGAATCATCATGCTTAATTCCAAGTCTCGTCGGGTATCTGTTCATCGTGAAAAAAGAAAACAATTACGATGCTTTAACGAAGAATTCCCGTCGCTGGCGCTCAGCGTATACTCCTAGGACGCCTCGCTCAAATATCATGAATACAATGCTCCGTTACGCCGCCCACTGACATATTTGCCTCTCCACAATCTCGCCGCTAAATGTGCCTCCCCATCGTCTCTTGGGTTTTTGGACGTGCAATAGAAACGTTCTTGCGTAAATGATGCGCATATAATAGTCCACAAACATTACAGAGCGTCCACCGACCGTCGGGTCCGTCTCTCCATTGCGGCGTGCTCGTCGCCTGGCAGGTGTGGCAGCAAAGGGAGTCGTCCACCACACGCTTCTGTTATCACGATGATTTAGTTCACAACATCTTGTTGACGGATTGGAAGGGATGATTGAGGAAAAAAGGAGCCTACCACTTTTGAAGTGCGATCAAATGCCGCCACGTTGGAATAGCGCCTTTTCCTGGTCGCTTTGGGGCTCACAGACTGTTGCCGGTCTGCATCTGTGGTGCTTCTGTAGGACAGCAGCGCCAGGTCATCCAGGTTGCTGGCGATAGCCTCTGATAAGCTCTGCGCAGCTAGTATTCTCGAGTTGCTGCTCGTCGTCTCTCTAGAGCAATCGCCGCACTCGCAGCCGCCTTTCGAACAGGTGCCATCGACCAGACCCTGAATGTTTTGGAGCAACTGTCTCGCATCGTCGTGAATCTAGAACCATCCGTGTAAGTCGCCACTTGCACCGATCGAGAACGACAAGGGATGGAACCGACATCGTCAACAAATTCGACTCACTCTCTGTATCATCTCCGTCGCCTTGATCTGGTCAAAGGACATTGGCGGCAGCGGCGCGTGGGCATCGGCGTTGTCCGGCGCTGCATCGGACGCGAATGCATTCGCCGCCGCCTCCCCTTCCGCCTCCGCCGACATCTGCAACCCGAGCTTGGGCCGTTTGTGGATCAGCTGCACATCAGCTTTGACGGAAACCATGGAAAAACTCGATGGGATTTGGATGGGAATGTCGATGGAAATGTCGATGTGTTGGGGATCGAGGTTTCGAGGATCGAGATTCCGGGTTTGCGATCACAGGAATCGAGGAAATCGAAGAAACCGATAGGGAAACTGCATGGGGACGGGATGGCAAATTGAACAAGGCCCAGGCGAATTCTGATTAATCGTGTAATGCAAAAGTTGGATGGAAAAGAACGACAGGATCGGGTATTTGGCTGAGGGATCGGATGTGCTGAGGTACGACAGTTTTATCGAAATACGATTCCCTTGGGGGCGACTTCGAGAACAGCGCAGTCTCTCCCACCGTAATGACCCAGGCCACAGTTATGACGTACCGTTTTTAGGACCCTGCTTGAACGAGAAACTGACAAATTAGCGTGCATGCTATCCGTATGTATCCGTAATTCCGTACGGGCAGGCACTGTATCTCTTCCCCTCTCTCCAACAAACTAACAAGCTGGAAAGGGTAAGAAGGGGTCCAAGGGTCCAAAAACTGGGCTGTCTCAAGCAATCAGGGTCTTTTGGGCAGTCAGGTACGTACTCCATGTACTTTACTCAAGTTTACTGTGCAGTGTACCGCGGCTAGCACGCGTCCGTCCACGTTGGATCGTCCGACACTGCACAAGCTAAGGTAGTTACTGTTTATGCACAATCTGACAATGTTATACAGAGGATCCGGCGACGCCGCTCCAAGAAATTCCCAGCAACATTTCAAGATAAAAGACCAGGGAATTTCCACACAGTCCTGGACTTTGTGTTGGGAGCATCAGACTACTTTCCAATACTCCAACCCCATATTAACCTCTATGGCGCGGAGTTTGGCTCAGTGTGACAAACTCACGATACACAGCTGAGCCGGTACAATCCTCGAGTGTCACGAATTGTGTCCGGCAAAGGTGTCATGGACACCGCCTGTTGCTGCATGTACACGGCAGGTAGACTCTCACAAAGCACCTAGGAGTTCACACTGTCATTCCTGCAGATGGACTTATCCGTCGGTTCTCCAGAATTGGGCGCAGAGACTTGCAAGGGACTGCCTCTCTGGAGACTGGGAAGCCTGTGCCCTAGTCCCAGACCCAGTCGTCTTCCGTTTTCCCTCCTTCCGCAACTGGGACGGGCTTTGAAAGGCCAATAGGAAGTGTCTCCAGGGCCAGATTACAGATTCCTATTGGCGGAATTCTCTCCGGCTCGGTGTTTAATCTCCTCCATCCGCTCTTTTTCTCTCGGTTTTTCTGACACCAGAGCTGGTCCCTGGACCCTCTGCTGCGCTGTTGCGTCACTGGGGGCCTAGGCCCTCTTGCCGGTAGCGAAAACGGACCTCTTAGTGCGGTAAAAGAGTCCCTGGCTGGGGTTGGCAATGTCAGGTTGCTCCTCACTTCGTGACACAGTGGGCAACGTGTCAGCCAGAGAGAGAATTTTGCGACATGGTGCCCGTGACACCTTGTATTAGCATACGAGGTTTGTCACACTGGACGGAATATGCTTTTCTGGGCCAGGAAATGGGTGGGTGATACGGTGAGAACAGAGAAAGAGTGTGGGAGAGGAGGGGATGAAAGCTTTGCGCTGTCCACTTTCCTTTGCCCACCCTCTACCCCGTCCAATTTGTCGCGGTTTGCCACTTCACTTGGACTATTATGGCCAGTAAAGTGGTGTTGCAGGAGAGAACATCTATATTTGGTAAGGCGGTATCAGTGGGATAAGTGGGATGAGAAGAGCGAGGGAGAAGGGTGGTTTGTTTTGATTTGGTTTGCCTTTCCCATTCCCCCCTTTTCACGACCCCTCCTGTGTAGCACAGTGGCCCCGGCTTCATTCTCGTCGCAAGAGGATCAAGAAGACCAAGCGCGAAAAGATCCTTGAGCAATCTCTTCACTTGCTGGCATGTAACATTAAGCAGTAGATAGGTATCAAATGGACATCGGGTACTACTAACACGACGATTTTCTATATCTGCTTAACAGTTCAGAGAAACCCAACCTGGCCTGAAATGAGGGCATCTTTTGGTGCAGATGATTGACATCGTGACACATCTTGTCCTATGACCACACTGGACAAAAGTTACAGCAGCGTAGACCCTATGCCAATTGACAAGTTTCTGTTCTAAGAAGTAGTTGATCTTTCCGCCTTGTTGGGATCGTAACTTAGTGCATCATAGGTACTTCGGCTGTGAACACAAGGGTCAAAAGAAAAGAGGCACAAGATCAGAACCATTCTTTTCTGATTGACGTTAGAAGATGTTACTGCCAGCATTCTCAATCACCTTTTAGTTGAAAAGATGCCACGTACAGGATTTTCCATTGTAAAGGTCCTTGGAAACAGAAACATTCCAATACATTTCATGATCCATTTTCTAGTCAATAGCAAAATCAAGGAAACGGTAATGTTTATTGTCCTGTTTGTTGAGTCAGACGGATGTGTCCGTTTCTAGAGTGCAATCCGCGTTGAAACTTCAGTGATGTATCTGTGGCATATCCTGGAATTTACAGAACTTACTCACAGAACATGGCTTCAGAAGCGGATAGAGGTATCAATGCAGTTACAGAAGCAGCTGATGAAATACAGTCGTGTGTCAGAGGCCTTGAACACCATGTAGAGGTGGCACACAGCATGAGCGGAGTTTTCGTCAGGGGTAGGCACGCTGAGGTCAGTGAGATACTGCTCTTCCTACCGTTCAGGAGGCACGGGAGGAACGTCTTGAAGCTATCGGCATTACGAATATGGATGATAACAATAACAAGAACAACAACAGGTCATTAACAGAGGCCAGTATACCTATCACTCTACTCCATCACGAAATCACGCACGCTGGGCAAGCCTCAATTAGCGTTGAAATCCCATCACACCGGCAACCTGTCTGGGAACAACCGTGAGAGTAACGTTTTCGCGCCGACGGACCCCCGTCCGCTAAGTAAATCTTATGACTAGGAAGGGTACAGAAGGACACACAACCAAACTCCAATCCCAGACTCCCCAGCCAAAGCCCAGACACCCAAGGTCCCCTAACCCTCGGCCACCCAAAAACCCATTGATCCAAACTTCCAGTTGTGCAGTCCCATAACTCTAGCAAGCATCGATGAACGCCAATCCGATTGGAACAAAAGTGGTATCATAAGGTATTCGTGAGCGCAACAGAGGATATCCGTACTATAATCGCAACAATCATGGCAAACAAGTGATGAAAAGCGGTAAAATAGACCCGGCACAGGCTCAAGAAGAGAACGACATTGAGGAAGACGCCGAGACACGGTTGCTGTGCCTGAGCCCTTGCTTCCGCTGCCTCATGGCATGAATCAGGCCGCAGACATTGCAGAGGGTGCGCGGCCCCGCGGGTCCGCTACGCCACTGTGGTGTACAGGTGGTGTGGCAGTTATGGCAGACGGAGGGATCGGACATGTTCTGTAACTGTTTCTCAGCGTGAGTGAATGTTCAGTGTAGCCAGCCCCTACCGAGCTTCCATTGTGAACCAGGTTGGTAAGACGAATGTTGCAATGAGAATAAGAAACGGACGTCGTCTGGCCGGAGAGAGATGAGGAACATTGGATGGAGTTTGCGGTAACTTACTGCATGTGAGTGATGGTTCCCGGCAGCATCAGCAGCGTGCTCGGCTTGCCCATGTTGTTTGCGGCGGACCTTGCGCAAGTGGCTGGGGCGTCTCGTTCGCAGGGTCGTCTCCTTTGACTTCTGAGAGATGGCCACCAACTCCGCCATGTCTCCGGTAATGTGCTGGGAAATCTTCTGCGCGTGTAGGAGCTTTGGGTTGCCAAGTAGGACTCCGGTCACCAGGCGGCCGCCCTCAAGCGCAGGTGCTCTGCTGTATCGGAGCAAGCCTTGAATATTGCGAAGCAGGTTGTTTGCATCGCCATGGACCTGTGTAAGTCAAGAGGGGTTTTGTCAGCACATGATGGACATGCTTTTTTGTTCCTCTTCAGAAATCGCATTCTAAAGATCGGGTTTTGGCAATCGCATCGGGTGGGCAGGCAGAACGCACTCTCTGAATGATTTCGCTGGCCTTGAGATGGTTCAGGGACATGGGCGCTAGTGGTTCGTTGGCGTTGCTGCACTCATTCTTGCTGGGACGGCGTCGCCAAATCAGGGCCGGCACGGGCGTGACAAGATCTGCCGGGGTCCGGGCCATTGACTCTTTGGAAGATGGATTTTGGAACGGACTCGGCCGATTTGGGAAACGGACTGGAATCCGTCAAGAAATCGGACGGACCAATTGTCGTGAACGTAAGAGCGGGGCTGCTGCCAGTTTTGGGAATGGGAAGAAAGTCTGTTGATGACGTCGATGGGTGGAGGAGGCAGAATGGTGTAGAGATCGAGAATCGTGAGAGGGATCGAAAACGAGGGATGGGGCCTTCTTCGTTTATAAAGGAAAATCGAGCGTTGAAAAGAGGGGAAAGCACGGGACCGCCCAATACTCCGTTTTACACTTTGCTTTACGCTTACGGTTCCACGCTCTCTCCAACGTTGCAGTCAAATCCCCAGTTTTGTGAAGTAAAACGGTGGGAAAGCCACCAAACTCAATAACACGGCATGCAGGCGCGGCCCAGATGCTGAACGGAAGGTTTTGTGGAACTAGACTGAGGTGAAGCCAAAGAATTGATTGGACGAATTCCGAACCCATGCAGAACGTGGCAGCTGCAAGGGCGCAACGTTGATCGAAAACGGACATTTCTGTATCCGTAACTTGCATGTTGCCATATTGGAGATATGGGAAACGTAGAGTTTTCGATCCGTCGCCCGAGAACTCGATGTGCATCTATCGCCACCGGCTGAGTATCACAGAGGATGGGAATTTGCATCGCTTTTTCACTTCTCGATCTGCGGTCAATTCCGAAGGCGAATAATTATTTGGCAACGCGTACAGTCAACCTCGTTGCCAAAGATCAGGGCGAGGCGGTGATGTCCGTTTCGGCGCCGTGTCTCTGCTGCCCGCGGGTGGCGGTTGAATGGAGGGATTCCGTAATTTAACTGTAGACAGTAGTGGCCAAATCTGAGGCCTTCCCCTTGAGCTCTGATGTTGTGAAAATGTATAGCCAAAGTTTCAGGCGACTGTTCAGGCTGTCGAATGCCTCTGTTTCCCGGTCGGCCTGCTTGTGGCCTCCAGTGATGCCCGAGTAAGGCGGCACCGTTCGAGGTGAGGCATACCGTCTTGCTGTGCTGCGTCTGGATCAACTGGGCGACAGGACCAGCCCACTTCCCAGGCCATCGGGGAGTGTGAGAAGATAATGCTCCGCATGATGGATGACCTGAAGTCCAGTTTGTACCGTTGCCCGCGGGAGAGCTGATGGCACGGCGTACAGTTCGTAGCCAGTTCCCAGTCATTGACCAAAGACACGATGTGTTTCGATCACGTGAGGAGGCTCACGATTTCGGGAGGCAGGAACGGTAGGCATAGCATTAGGGAAGGACCAGAGATGTCCAGTCCTTCCTCGCGGCCTCGTCGAAGGTTCCCGCCAGGTACAATCATGGCTGTAGCAACCCAGTCGACCTCCCTCCTTCCTTTCTTTCTTGCATTCGTTGCTGACGCGTTCCTTCCTTCCTCTACAGGTCGTCCATCTACCCCTATTTCGAGTCATTGACCTTAACGAACCTCTCCTACGATGAGTCCTTGCTTGCGAACGACATCGAATCAATACCATACCATACTATCTATTGGATTCAACATTCGATAACGATGTCTCTCTTTATCCTATCCCACCTCGCCAGTCTCGAGTCCGAACGAATAACACGAACGGCAGTGGAACCAACACAAAGTCCTGTCCATTCTGGCAACCGGCGGTGCTTATACTGCAAAGAACCCACACTCGCGCACCACTGCAACGATTGTCGATCCAACTGGTTCTGCAGTACCAAGTGTCAGAGGGCAAAAGCCCACAATATTGATGCCGCCAACTACATGGCTCTCTGCCCCGTGCAGAACAAACGACTGAATACCCACCATTACCTCGCCGAGTCCCTTCGAGCCGGTACCTGCGAGCCTCCCACTGATCCGCAAACACGACAAGACTTCGGGTTCGATCTTTGCCAATATGGCAATAACCAAGAGGAACGCCTCCTTTGGGCGACATACAAGTGCCTTGGTTGTTTCTTCGACCTCGACAGCGTCGTTATCTAGGGATGGATGATTGCAGGGGCAAGTCACTACTCGCCGAGATGATCAAGCAGTATTTCGCCCAGGTTCACCTTTTGACGAAAGATGTATACATCTGGTGGTTTCGCCATAACATCTGGGTCATCATACCTGAGGACAGCAGACTAGGATATGCTATGACAGTCCATACCGATCTCGTCCGGGAGTGCGCCACAATGTCGCGGGTCTTCTGTCAGATCATGCATGGCTGGGACCGAGATCGAGGAAGTGGGTGGACTGGGCACACTGTTGACTACATGGCAGCCCGCGTACGAGAAGCAACACGTCCGGTGGAAGAAGAAGATCAAGCAATGGATGGGGCCTCGAGCAACACCTTGAGCGTCGATGATACAAGCGGTAACCCCTCGAATAACGACGAATTCCCAGGTATTGATTCCTCGAGCGAAGATCCCTCAAGTGATGACCTTGCGTCAGGATAACGCAAATCATATCAGTCTCACGAACAAAATACCCACGGAAGAGATCTGTGAGAAGCACCCAGGCCTACAGGTACAAGATTTATCGGCATGTTTACTTCGAGGGACAGACCTCGAGTAATTAGGAATAGCAAACAAATGTTAGAGCCTTCCCACAGTGATCAAGTTCCCCGTACGCAGGTTTCGTGCACGTCTTCCAAAGTCAACATCAGGCAGCTCTCCAAAGAGAAGGCACTAACAAAGATCAGTCTAAAGAAGCTCAATCATCTATACCTCTCGTTTCTGATTGCATCTGCAGGCTTCCCGCACTCAACTCTCTAATTTGCTGCCTACGGGGCCATTGTGCTGAATGCTGGCGACAAACGGCTCGCTGCATATACTCCCACACCTTCAATCTATCCGTTTGCTAGAAGAAGGGTTGAGGTGATAAGAAAGGGTCATGGGATTCATGCTGTCCGTTTGACCTCAAAGAACTTCTTGGTCTCTCAACAAGCTTCATCTGGGAGACTCAAGAACTATTACCTCCAATCCTCTCCCTCTCAGATTGAATAATTACCTCTTTCCGTTCTTTCCATCCACTCATCCCCAACTTCAACTCTCTTAGCATCTGCCATCATTACAAAAGTTGCACACTAGAAAAGGTTCGCTCTCCCCTTTGCTCAACATTGACTTGCTATTCCATTGCTGACTATTCAATTGACAGCAAACAACCCCAAACACCAACAACACCATGGCCGAAGTCAACCCCCACCAGCCCACCGCCGAGATCCTACTCAAGAACATCGTCGAGAGAAGACTTCCGACCGACCCACAGACCCTCAAGGACTTCTTCTTCGACCGCTGTATCACCACCAAGGGCCAGGAGAAGCTCCTCTCTGTCTATGGCCTCCTGATGGAAGGCATGGAACCGGCCATCCCCCCCGCCCAGCTCCAGGCCTGGGCCGCTGAGGGTGACCTCGAGCTCGGCAAGCACATCAGTACTGCCTTCTCCAAACTCAATCAGAACAAGACCTCAGCCGGAATCATCACCTGGTTCGACTACAACCAGTACATCTGGAACCCCAACGACGTCGACGCGGAGCTCGCCGCCCACGCCGAAGAGATCATGGGTGCCCTCGCCGGTCCCGCTGACGACGATGGATACATGGCTCGCATTCCCGTCTTCATGGAGGGTCAGACCCGTCTCCGCCACAAGAAGGAGGCGCTCGAGGCCAAGGGCGAGTATGTCCGCACCGTCCGCGGCACGCGCTTCAGCTCTGTGCCCAACGTGGATCCGAATGGACCTCCCGCGGCCGGCCATGCCATCTTCTGCCCCGATGGCTTCAATGGCGTGCCCCTTGGCGAGATCGCCCGCGCTATGCAGAATATGCCTGGTGTGGTAAGTCTTTCCATTCCCTGCCTTCTCTTTCCGCCTTGTTACTGATTTCTGCGTGCTGCACAGAAAGTCCACGTCTTCCCCCGCAAGTAATTCGACATGGCAGAAAGATGCAGTTGATGAGTCGGCATGAGAGATGGTGACATGGGCGTACATTGGCTTGCGGTTGATTGAGATACAGAGAATTGTGCCTCGGCCTCAGCAAAGGAGGCTTGTGACAGTTTAGGTAATCTTTGAGAGTTGCCCGTCGAAAACAAATCAACAATATCATTCAGTCACAACAGTCCTTATTCCTCTGCTGGCTCTTTGCTAGATAGTCACTGTGTGTCTTGGACCATCAAAGCCAGCGGCGTTTGTACCAATGAGGGACGAAGTAGCTATTCTGATTGACAATGAATTGATTGAGATCTTGCATGGGACAAGGCGTGAAGGCACTTGTTGCCCTGAAAAAGCTTCCGCCTCAAGAATCTATGTAAGTGCTCCATCGCGTCCTCAATTAGTAAAGATCACCATCCAGTACAAGCCCACATAACTACGTATTGGTACCAAGAACACATCACATACAGCGCTACATCACGCCCAATACATCAGAGAAGCTTCTCCCGAGTGGGCTGGGATGCGTACCCTTGAGGTCGAGTCTGCGATGGAGTGGGAGCTTGAGAGTGCTAGGTCGTTGGCGCGCGTGCGGGCCGCGACGAAGCCGAAGGGCTTTCTGGAGAAGTGGTTGTTGGGTCCGGAGGAGGAAGAGCCGTCTTTGACGTTCGAGCGGCGCCTTGAACCTGATAATTGGAGGGAGTTGTACTCTAGCTGGGAATGGCGGCAGAAGATTGCCGACATGTGGTATCGATCGACGCGGAAGAATTGGATGAAGCGGTGAAATGGAAGAACGGACCCAGGCATTTTTGGGCGATTACATGGACCTGCGTAACGAGTTGATACCGCGTTGATTCCACCGATATGCCTTGACTTACAGCTATGTTGTGCTTGTTGCCGACCATCGCGGGGTGGGAACTATCTTTGACGTGGGGTGAGCGGGGAGCAGTGTATTAACCATGAACGCGTCGGAGGCTTGCGCCTCTATCATGATGGTATAGCGAATGTTGTTTCGCGTCGAGGTTGATCGCCCTCGAGAGAGTGTTTGATGGAGTGGCAAGGAGGGGCGGCACAGTGCGTAGGACGCGGTGGGGGTCGATGCTATGCTTATTCAGGCCGACGCCAAATCCTGATGTGCTACCAAGCGATTACATTCGATTGTAGGTTATGAATATGACGGCCTTGTCAATTGGCAATTGTTGCTCGCGGAATCGTGGTGGTATACCTAGGTAAACTGGCGATGAAGTTGATGGGGGAAGGTGAAGGAGGGACTCGCATGGTGGGGGCTTATGTAAGTGAAGCTGCCAACGTCAACCTTGGGAAGGAGCCCATCTCGACTGCCTTCCTCAAGACTGACATCCGGGAGCAAGACAGGAGAGGAAGGAGCGAGCTTTTACTTAGGCGCCTTCCGTTGTCAACAAAGTATTTTGTACCTAGTAGGACCATCGTGATCACGTCAAATATTGCAAAAGGGAATCGATCTCAAGCCATGGTCATCTCTGTTCACAACATCTCAATGTCTATTGTTGCTGTACTACCAAGGCGACCGATTCCCCTTCTCCAAGCACAATTCTATGGCAAGACCTGCCGCATCCGAACCCAGCCATTACACTCCTGTTTTCAAGCTCAATACGCCATATCGAAGCAAGCAGCCGAGGGTATCGCATAGAGTAAGGTGCCGATGGTGTAGGGTTCGTCCGATTAGGTAGCAAAAGGCACTGCGATGGTCAGCTCGAGCTCTTATCGATGGGGGAGGGCATTGTACTCGCATCTGTGTAGGCTTCATCATGCTAATGTCGAGCAATTTCCCTCATCATATCAAGGGAATCATCTTGCCAGTCTCGTCGAGCACTCAGGAGTACCAATCAAAGTTGTCACCAGGTCGCTTGCGAGCATCATAGTACTCCTTCAACTCCTTCGCAGCGCGCGCAGCCTTCGCCTCGCTTACGAGATCCTCCGGGTCCCAGATATACTGGTTCTCAAGGAACCACTTATAATCGCCCTGGTAATCCTCCGGACCAAGCAACGCCTCAAACTTGGCCTTGATCTCCGCAGCCACATTCTTCAGACCATCCTCGTGGTGGAGCCACTCGTGGAGCTCCTCGGGCTTGACCTCAAAGTCCTCGAGGACGGTACGGTAGACGTTGTAGAGCTTGCTCTGGTCGAGGGTGATGTAGCAGCGCGAGAAGCCATAGTCGGCCTTGACCTGCGCGTTGGTGGGGATCTCGTCGTCCTGGATGGCGGTGAGGAGGTCGTGGGCGGTGGTGCGCTTGGCGTTCTTGTTGCGCTTCGCGGGGGGCTTGTTCTTCTTGACCGCCTTGTTCTTGCTTCCCTTGGGGCGGCCGGGTCCCATGATGGGCTTCTTGCAGGCCGGCTTGGGCTTGCGGCCGGTGGCGGCGGTGGTCTTCTTGGGGGCGGCCTTGCGGGCGGCCGGCTTCTTCTTCTCGGGGGAGGGGTCCTCGGCAGAGGGCTTCGAGGGTCTCGAGTCTGGGAGTTTCTTTCGGGTGGTGCGCTTGGGGGCAGGCTCCTCGGGGATTGTCTCGAGGACGGTGGTGGCGTTGTTTTCCTTGGAGGCCATCTTTGTCAGTCTTTGTTGATACAGGAAAGGTGAGGACAAGTGGTAATTGTTGGGAATTTGCAAGGGAAATCGCCAGAATGAGGATGTGTAGTAAAAAGGATGCGAAAGCAATGGATTGATGGAAGGGATTTACTTGGGGAGGGCCTTAAATGATCTTTTTGTGGAAGCGGACGGGAATGAAATACTCACCTCAGACGATCAGATCGGTTTGGAGTATCCGGAAGCTTCACCTCAGCTTCAATCGACCGGGCTTTTATATGCCAGCAGGTATGTGAAGATCAGCCCGGAGTGGGCCCCCACCCCGTGACTTCATGAATACTCCTCGTCCCTGTTAACTATCTTTCCATGCGAATACTGTCCTGGAATACGATGGAAGTGAAGAGGAGTGCGAATGGGCGGTGGCTTACCTCGTATGTAGGGGTATGCTGAAAGACATCCTGAGTACCCATCTAACAACTAGAACATGTGACGAAGTGCTGCTCACGACGTTCAGACTCTGTTCATCGAATCCTTGAACGCGGCCCAGAATACCCCTCCACTCTGAACATTCAAGACCATAGGAGAACAAGCGTCCAACGCGTTATAAGGAAATAGATGTAACATATCTACATCACTCTATCTGACTCTTTGCAAGGGCTACACAAGTCATTGAGATTCTCTTCATGAAATACCGTTCCCAAACTCCTACTCCAAACAAGCAATACCAAACCAACCCACAAACAACCTCACAAGCAACCTCCCTCAAAAGCCAAAACCTCACTCCTTCCACCGAACCTCACCATCAACCCCCTCAGCATCAAACGCCAAAAACGCAATCTTCCTAACCCACCTCTCCTCCCCAAACAACCACCGCCAATTCTCCTTCCTCACGCTCCGCTCATGCTTCCGCGGCAGAAACCGCCTCGCCTGCTCCAGCTCAACCTCCATCGCCCACTCAATCTGCGCAACGCTATACCGTTCCCACGCCTGCGGCCACCTCCCCCGCAGAAACGCCCGGTCGTCCTCGGTGAACTCGAAAACGGGCACGTCGTAGTTCTGAATCTCGCCGCACCAGACGTGCTTGTGCTGCTTCACCCACTTCCGCCGCTCCTTTGAGATCTTGTCCTCGGCGAAGGCGGTCTCGAGCATGAGGTGCGCGATGCGGTAGCCGAGGGATTTGTTGACTTTCCACTTGTAGAGCTCGTGGGTGGTGACGCCGAGGTCGAGGACGAGGGTGTTGTAGACGCCCAGCAGGGCTTTTGCGTCGTTGAGGGTGCGGCAGCGGGTAAAGTACCAGTCCTTGAGGACGAAGATGTTCTTGGGGAGCTCGGTGGATGGGAGCGTGTCGTGGAAGAAGCCTGGCTCGGCGAGGGTGGATGTTGTGGTTGAGGTCGTGGATGGGGTGGGTGTGCTGCTGGTGGTATCCATCTCGTCAGTTTGTTCTCTTGTTGGTCAAGCTCTTGGGGGTTATCTGAATCTGTAGAGGGAGTGTCTGGTTACCGGTTTGTTGAAGTTTCTTGCTGTGTGGCTTATCGAAGGTGATAGTCGTCGGTATCGTGGAAAGTTCTGGCTTATGTATCCCATCTCAAACCAACCCAACTTACAGCACAGGACACATTGCCATTGTGGCGGTAGACAAACAATATCGAACACTGGGGATCAAGCCCCAAAAGATCAAAGAAAACTATCTAAGCTGTTAGCGACAACCCATATCGGACCAAGACAAAGTGTATCTTGTGTCCTCCTCAAAGGCCCGAGGAAGAAAGAGAGCGGAGTCGGGGTGCCCTAAGGGCCATCTATCATCATGTTCGTCTATTGCTATACTGCTGATGCGCATCGAATCGTGTAGCCAGCGATGCTCGCCCAACAAAGTCTAGTAACTCTAGCCGGGTCATTGCAGTGATGCATTCCAGCCACTGGGGTATCTCATGTAATCCATACGATTGTTTGACATTTCCACAAAAGTCTTTTCCTAACCGCCATGGCGGTCCCTTCCCAACTCCCGCTAAGCGAGTATGACCCGCGCGAAACCCCATCGCTTTTCTCCGTCGCTCATTGCTCATCATGTTATACTATACCCCTGCTCTCTAATATTCTACTCAGCTCCTTCAGCCGCACTGGTTTCGTCAAGAATAAATCAATGCCGCTCGCAAACGCTTCTTGCTGTGCATTGGCAGATGCCAATCCCGTAAGCGCGATAATCAGACAGCGTGACAAGCTGTCCTTTGTCTCTATAGCACGGATCCGTCGTGTCGCCTCGAAACCGTCCATTACAGGCATCGAGATGTCCATCAGAACACAGTGGTACTCGCCCGGTGCTAAACGGAACTCGTCCAACGCTTCTTGCCCGTCTTTCGCGTTTCGATAGTCGTGTCCAAGCCTCGTCATATACGTCGCCAACATCTTGAGGTTGAGAGGGTTGTCATCCACCAGGAGAAACTTGGGACGATCTCCTCTAGCCTTCTTTGGTCTATGGGACAGCCGAGGGGTGTCTTGGCCCTCGAGCGTTGGTCTCTTGGGATGTTCCTCCGGCGTGTTTGGTAGGGCGATATCCTCAGGCCTCGGCTCAGTATCCGTCGCCTTCACAACTTGGTCATCCACACTCTGCTTTGCTTCGACTTCGGTATTTGGCAACTCCTCCAACCTCTCGGGAAGATCCTCTCCAGTCGGAAATTCTGGAAGGGCCTCGGTGCTTCCCACGTCCGTAAGTCTGTCTTGTGCTCGCCCAGTCGGCGTGTCGCCACCCGCGTTGGACGCTTCTGGGCTGGCCAAGGATAACATTGTAGGAGTTGGTATCGCCCGTTCTTGCATTTTCGTCCATCTTTTGAAGCTCAGCAAAAGCACCTTGGCAAGTTTCCTCGGACCAATCCTTGTAGACGAACTGTTAGTTGAAGCTCATCGCTGATTCGGAACGTACAAACTTACGGCTGTGAGATGAACTCAAATATGATGCGATTGCCGGTGAATCGTGCCGAGGTAGCTAGTTGGCGCGCAATAAGCGCGTTCCGGCATACCACCACTACCGGTGTGTTAATGATGCCCAGGCGGCGCTCCATTAAAAGCTGCTCCAGTTGCTTTTCTGTTGACAGAACCAAGTCGGGAAGGAGTTGTTGCGAGGCCGGGATGGACTGGTCAATGATTTGCATCTGAAGCCATTCCCTGCACAGATTGGTGATCAATGCTCCTTCGCTGGAGGTGTTGCTGGCCAACTCGTCGGGCATTTTGACTCCGTAGTCCTCAGGGAATCCTATCAGTTTGACTCTTAGACCCATGAGTTCGCTGACAGATGCCCGGAAGGCGTCAATGCTGCCATGTTCCGCGTTGGCCACCGTTGGTGATGCCGGATTGGCGCACAGTAGGGGAAGTTGAACCCTCACTTTCGTTCCTCGTCCGACCTTACTCCATACCTGGATAGACCCGCGCAGCTTGTTGACTATCTGCTTGACCAAGCTCAGACCAAGACCAGCCCCGGCAGCAAAAGAGTCCTCCTGAGCGAAAGGCGCGAATAGATGATGCTGTAGGTATTCCTGACTAATGCCGCGTCCGGAATCTACGACATCGATCTGAATGATGGCCTTTCTGGGCGGTGCATCGGTCGTCGGGGCCAGCTGGTTTACATTGACGTTGACGAATCCCTTGTCGGTGTATTTGAGCGAGTTCCCTAGGAGATTCATGATGACTCGCCTCAAAGCTCCAGGCTGTGTATGGAAACCCCAAGAAATCGCGGGCGAAATGTCGAAGGTAATGGATACGTCGCCGAGGACGAGTTGCAAGTCCCCGAGTCTATTGGTTCGAGTCGCCATTTCCTCCATTGCTTGCATACTGTCAAGTCTGCGCAACGCCGTAGTGTCGGCGTGCTCCGTCGGTCTGTTGCCTGCAAGTTGAGCCACAGAGACGCGTTGGTAACTGAAGCCAGCACAGACGCTCTCGACAACCTCTTCAGACAGGACATCGACTTCGACATTTGATGTGATGCTCATCATGCCAGCTTCGATACTAATTTTCTGATCACGAGCTCTCAAGCCTCGCTCACCAAATGCGGCCGAATTTCTTCTATGCTTTGAAGGCCCGATGAAGTTGTTGATCTTGCTCCAGTCCAGGAGGTGGTCGATGGTTTCCAGCAGCGTGCGGCCACAATTTTCGATCGAAACTAGCGTCTCTCCCTGGAAAGCGTCCATAGTGGTATCGTGCATCAGCTCCGCGCCAAGAATGATACCATGCAACGGCGACCGCAGCTCGTGAGATAGCGAGGATAACAGGTCCGTCTTCGCCTTGTCAACAAGCATCGAGCTGACGTGATCGACCTCTGACATGACGACTGATGCAAAGGCGCGTAAGTAGCTGAGCTCGCCTTCGATGGTAAGGACGCGAGTCGGGGTCTTGGTGCATGCGAACCCGCCAGCGTACCAGCGTTGCTTTTGTACGTCCCACAGAGGTATGATGGCCATGCTTCGTGTTCCTGAAAATAGGCCGCTGAGTGTTTTCCCTTCGTTCCGTCTCGAGTAAGCTTGCTTCCGTTTCTTAGTTCGTTGCCGTTCGTCCTCGGCTGGGGCCTTGATGAAGTCTGCTATTTCCTGAAGTGGTGTTTCTTGCTGTACAGTGTGATCGTCGCCGGAATGGTCGCTAGATTGAATAGAGCCGTTCTCGTCGAAGTTGAAAATTTTGCCCTCCGGATATCTTCGTAACAGTTTTGCGAGGAACTTTTCAGATACCGAGGTGTGACTCAGAGACGGTATGTCTCCATCGACGCTTGAGATTGATGAACTCGAGAAGCCGAGGACCGCACAAAGGCTGCCCTCTTGGTCGCTATCGCTGCCCAGTACACTTCCAACACCTATGCCCGGGCTTATTTGCTCGTCGCTAGAGGAGGAGGATGAGCCGCGGCCTCTGGAAGACCTCATGTTAGTCCCTCTAGGGCCAGCAAGCCCTCCAAACGAGCCGATGCTGGCGTCCACGAAAAGCACGCTCTCAACTTCTATAGCTTCCCGAACAATGTTGGCGGCCTTTGAGAAAACGTGCCGAATATGTGACATGTGCGAGTCACCGTCTCCCTGGGAAATGCTTTCTGACCCGGAACGAATACTATCCAAGGAGGTCCCAGATACAGATGGCAGTGCCTTCGGATCTTGGTTTGGTGAAGGGGAAGGTCGAGGAGCAGTTGTAGGCGAAACCGGCCGATCCTCCGACCCTTGAGCTTTCGGCTGCGGCACATTCTGCATCGCAACAGCAGACGACTGGTTTTGCTGTGCTTGAAAAGCCTGGAATGCCACCATCTCTCTCTGGCGTTCGATCTTTTGCTGGTTCTTGTTCAGAGCTCCCTCAAAAAACGGGTGGTCATCGAACGAGTCAATATTATTCCTGTCCCTCCATCCCGACATGGTGCTCTTGCCCTCGATGAAGCTGCCTACGCCGCGAACCATCCTGTCTGCGCGTCGGTGATCGTCCCTGTTCCGTTTTGCGTCGAGGTAGTTCAGGATCACTTTCGAAATATCCTGCATAAGTTGATTTTCCACATTGTCAAAGCTTTTGCGCGGGGTATCTCCGTAGATGCTAAAGACACCAATGTGTATACCGCTTTGTGAACGGATTGGAACTCCGGCATAGAAGCGACATTGCGGCGTATTGAGACAGAAGGCTCGCTGGGAGGTCCTAGGATCTTCAGAAAGGTCCGGAATAACGGTAACAGGCAGCTGATGGGGACCCGAAGGATGTTTTTCGTCGAGGTGATCGGAGATTGAGAGGATGAGCTCGCATATGCCGGACGATCGTGGGATAGCAGTGCCGCACAGTAGCAGCTGGTCGATATCCCCGCGCTGGGTTTCGGGGGGGTTGGTGTTGGGAGTCAGGGCGAGTGACTGCGTAGCTTCAGCAACGACGTACTGATACTTGCTGTCGAAGAGGGATATCATGGCCCGGGTGGCATTTAGGCGTAGAGCGCCGAGTTCAGCGAAGGAAGTGAGTGCCGCATCGGGACATGACCGAAGTTCCGAGGATGGCTTGAGATTGTTTGGGTCGTTGTAGACTGTATGTGCGATCAAGGAGCTGTCATATCTGCGGAGGCGGTCAGGAAATTTACTACTAAAGATACGCGAAGCCTGCATTGACGAGAAGCCGTCGAGGCAGATGGAGAAGCACTTTGGGGCGCGGACCTGAATGTCTCCCTCTCGCGGCGACTCTCAGAGACGGCCTTGGCCGGCGGAGTGTTAACCATGGCCGGGCAGCGTGAATTTTATGTCACGAGAGACCGGCCGCTCCTCTGTCGGTTCTACTTGGTTGCACAATGGGGGTCGAAGCACGCCTTGATATCCGCGGGCGAGATAGTATTGACCTACAGTGTTCATGTCAACTTAAGCTACTATTTGCGCGACCAAGAATAATTTTGAGAAATGAATCATGGCGGAAAATTTTGCGACCGAGATGCACTTGTCTGTGGCTATCGAGGAAGGCAGGGGGGAAGGAAGACCATCTAGACCAACCGGACGCAAGTGGGGGGAATGAGGTTGAAAATACACACAGTGCCCCTCCTCCCTCTTCCCACGATGGGCTGGCTCAAGAAGGACTTCGTGGGCATGCATCCTTGCGTCACCAGGCATAACGTGAGTTGCTCAAGACAGGCGGCTGGAGGAGGCAATAGTACAAGAGGTGTGTAAAGCACAATACATGGTAGGTAAGGCTGATAGAGGGGCACAGAGGATTGCCAAGGCCAGAGCAAGGGAACAGTGGGAAAAGGTGAAGGAATGGGAACAAGCAGGTATACCAAGGTTGGGAGAATGGGAATGAAGATAGGGATACACTCACAGGCAAGCAGCCGTCACCGCAGATGATTGCTTGTTGGGGGGGGAACGTCGCAAATGTCGCAGTTTGTCTAGACCATGGCGGGGGAGGTGGGAGGAGTACGGAATAGTGGAAAGGAATATAGCAAATGAGAAGATGGCAAACGTGTAGATTGCGATGGAAATGACGATGCGCTGGACGTTGAAAATGATGTATCGTTCAGGTCGCGCACTCTCTCTTTCTCTCTCTCGGTTGGGCTGGGCTACCTTAGGGCGGGGGGGCTCAGGTCGGATGCCGAAGAGGGCTGGCTCGAGTGATGCGGGAGGTTCGCTTGAGGTGAGGAAGGGAGGCGAAGCCAGGCGAATCACCCAAGGCAAGGCGCAGGAAGAAGTCGCCGCAGATCGATCTCCCCCGGTTCAAGATTGTGGGAAGAGGTTGGCAGAGGAAGTCAATCATGGAATGGAACCAAAGCAAAAAGCACAAGGACTGGAATCGGCAAATTGCTGGGGCCAAGTTTCTGGTGGCGATTGACGCTGGATGGGTGAGGTAAGCGGTTGACCTCAGAGACTGGACGACGGAAGGAGCTGAGTACGGATAGAGTAGGTAGAGAGCAGGCACGCAAGACACGAGCAGAATGCTCCTGCCAGAGCAGCAAGCAAGCACAACATGGGCCGCCAGGCGAGCGGAGAAGGAAGGTTGAGGTGAGCGATTAACAAGGCCACTGGGCCAGGTCCAGACCCATGGTGGAGCCTGCTCCGCATTGGGGTGCTATTCTGGCTCTCTCATTGGCTTTGACATACAGTGCGAAGACCCCGGGAAGTATCTGTGCGAAACCTTGGCCTTTGGCATCTGGTCCCAATGGAAATTTCAGATGACCACACTGGAATTCGCAAAAAGTCGGACCGAAATTGGCATAGTGCCATCCAGCATCCACACCCCAATGCCCTGCGTCAACAGTGCTGCAGCACAGTGTTTGCTGGATCTGATGGGTACCGGGAATAGCCATCCTGCTGCTGGTTTCCTTACCTTACTTAAGCTTGTCGATATCGAGATTTCAGAATTTCGATGCGCACCTCACCGAGTTGCCACTTTGGCCCGATTTAATGGCGTCACATACGTCACTCCGGAAGACACTCCACAGTTGTCCATCGGCAAAAGCCATCGTCTCTCGATCCTGCTTTTTTTTTTCTCTTGTTCTCTTTGTTTTGACTTGTTACCGTCCTTTCGTCATTTCACGATCGGTCTTATCTTTCCCCCATGGTAGTGGCAGCATGCAGCATCTACGTTTTCCAATAACCCTCCCTACGTTACCCGTCCCTCTACCTTCTTGCACCAGCACTCCCCCTTGTGACACGCTCTGTAGACCTAGGCCTAGGCCCTTCGTTCTGTCGTACCTCATAGGCTAAGTCAATACACCCTGGCCACATCCGGTCTAGGGGCGGGGTTTGATTTAAAATACCTCTGGAATTGGATCATCTCTGAGCTATATACACTCAAAGTGGAATTCTCCTCGGCTTCAGACACTACTTTTTCTGCAAAGACGTGGTTACGAGCTGCAAAAAGGAACGAGGTACTGGAATTGCTTTGATGCATGTTCAGAAATATGGTTGTATGCGGTACATGCGTCTGTGAGAGCCTGCTGTGCTCGTAGAGACCCTTATGCATAAAAAGAAACGTACCGTAACAAACGGAGATAAAGACAGGAAACAGCCATGCATGCAGCCAGCCGCCAACAGGAATGTTAGAATTTACTACTGGGCACATGATGGGCGGCGGGCTTTGTTCAGTACTACTGTAACAGTACTCCGTACCTTAGGTACTCCAAAGAAGGGCCCCGCGATGCCGGCGCTGACACTTTGGGCGACTACTCGACGGCGCTGTTTCCGATGGCATCTGATTGGACAATGGGCGGAAAAGACTCCGGACTAGCCAAACTGCAAAAGCACAAAGATCTGCTCGTGGGGCCGTCGCCTCGCCGAGTTCACTGCAAGCCTCACAAATGATACGAGTACGGGTAGCTGTAGAGCATCTCCGTGACTCGTACCTTGCAGCTCAAAGGCAACCTAGGCAACGGCGACAATGAGGGAAATAATAGGAGCGCAACAATGAACAAATGCTGTTCGGAGTAGACTCCTGCCACAGTCCCAGGACATGCACCGAGTGAGGATAAGGTAAGGTAGGTACTTCCAAACATGCAGGGAAAAGGCCAGGGCCGATGGCCGTGGACCATGATCTGGACCAAGCCTCCCGTCACGTGCATATTCCGCTGGTGTTGCATCGACCCGCCTCTCTGATACAGCCAATCAAAAAAGAGGCCGGCTGGACCGGGGCCAAGCAAAGATCAGATCCCCTCGAGATCTGGATGCACAGACCACCAGCCAGCCGCTGTATCGCCCACCTGCCATTTCTCGAATGCCTTATGTAATCACACGAGAAATTCACCTTACCTATCGCTCAGGTATCTTATCATTCCCTTATCTGTTATCTAATTGCCAAGGCTTCCAATTTCCATCCATTTCGGCAAGTGACGATTCCCAACATCAACAACACGACAAAACAATAAACGGACGACACTCAGGATTACCAACTTGTCCTCTGCTATGGTCATTCCATAAGTCACGGGTCGGAAGCATTGCAATTGCCTCGAGCGAACAGCGGCGGAGGTGACAGGGCAAAGCTGCTTCGAAGATGTTCCTGTGCTACGGCGGTTCTTTCGAATGTCGGCTGTTTATTCGTCTTTGCTTCTTCGCTTCGACTTCGTCTCCGATTCACAAGTTGCTCAGCCTTGCTCAACCACATCTGAGCGACAGGTGCTTCCAGTGATATCGATGCCCTTCTCTCGTTTTCTTCAGTGTCTAACCATACCGGGGCAGTGCTGTTTGATGACCGGTGGCGGCGACCGATCGCTCGAATGATAACGGCTCAGCCTTGTACTCGAGTTTCGGCCGTGGAGGACCCTTCGTCTGCTGACAACCCCCGGGTGGCGTCTTGAGGACCTGGCTGTGTTCACCTCAAATCTGTACCGCAGCGGGAGAGGCTGCGGGTGGAGCATGTCGGCGTCCCGGTGCCGCGTGATCGACAGTATCGAAAGCATAGACAGTCGTTGCGATGAAGATCTTGCCGTTGGCAAACCCGCCCGGGCCACGCACTCCGGGACCGAAGGATGCTGCTGCTGTCCGAACAAGATGATGGACGTCAAGGTGGACCTGTCAACTTACCGCCATGACCTTTGCCCATGGTCAAACTCACCATCGAAAAACCTGCATGTCCCGTGGGCGATGCAAGTCTTGGAAGTACTGCAAGTGCAGCAACTGCACGCGATTCGGCGGGGAATATACGCATTAGGTTCGTGGAGAGCCTTGGTCGTTGTCTTCGTGACGGTGCATGCTTGATCGGCGGTGCGGCACTACCTGCAAGTGTGAGATCATTACTGAAGACTTTCGGTTTGACCATTTTGACTCAACGCCAATGCAGTGTGTTGGCGATGGACGACAATAGTCTCGGTGAAGGAAAACAATAGTCTTGAACGGGACTTGCCGGTTATCGTATTCGCTGACTACGTCGGTATAGCATGAGAGCAACGTCAGCGACGCTGATGGACCAACCATCCGAGCAACGCGTGGCATACAGCGGCGGCCGTCGTCAAGAGCCACGAGTGCTTCGACGCGTTTCTGCCTACAACGAAGACGAGAGAGGAAGCAGTAATTCCCGCATCATTCGCCTCTAGAAGTTGCGTGACGCCTTCGATTCGACAATTGGGTTTTCGCATCACGAGATGCACGTCACGCGTTGGGCCAAAAATAATCGTCCGAAACAGGTCTGGACCCCAAAGTGGCCTTATTCGACAGTGAAGGCGAGTAACGGCCCTCAGCCACAGCGGTGATGTCAATCACTCCATTCACCCTCCTCTCCCAGACACAGAGACAGAGGCAGAAGGGTGGAAGAAGAGAGTAAGAGAGTTCGGATTCGGGCCCGTCGGGTACAAAGCAAGGACTTTTTTACCCTTTCGATCCACCGCGGGGACTGCATACGCATAGTTCAGACTGCTTGTCATGCATTCGGATGAAGTCATTCGGCATCTTCCGCGGTGGGGGGCAATTGAACTCGTCTTCCCAAGGGTCTCCGGGGTCGAGCGGAAGGGTCCCCGACGGAGGAAGACACGGACGGAGAGTGATCCCCACCCGGCCGTTCTCCAGCGGGGCCAGGCCCGGTGATGCCCATGAGCAAGTCGTCCCGTTGCTCAGGATGGGAATTCCGCTTGGCGGAGGAGCGCCGGTCTCGATGTGCGACACGCCGATCACAACGCCAATTGCTGTCGAGGTTTTAGACTTGGCTCTTAGCACCACGCAAGCCATGCACCACGTACACCACTGTCAATCCATCTCGCCACGTCTCACCTCCCGCGACGGCTTCGCAATGGCGCGATTGCCGAACCTTCTAACGCGCGTAGGGCGCTGATCAATCATGCCGATCAGCAACGTTCTCAAACGGTAGTCAACCACTCAACTTTCTGGCATTCACACTCAGCGCCCTGCTTGAACGAGAAGAATAAGGAAAACACGAAGCACACAATGTCAGTATCCGAAGTCGAGCGGCGAATCTTATCACGGAGATGGACTGGTCTCTCAATATCTCCAATGACCCCGAATGCTGACATGGAGTAGGAGAACCCCTACAGGTCTCACAAACCCCTTATGCGATCGACGAATTGTCTACCTAACCTCCACGAGAACAAGCAACACGAGCCCGACGAGGCTATTCAATTGGCCTCGGGAGGCTTCACTCCATCTCAACATACCTTTGCTATTGACATATCGTAGGATTGTCCCTTCAGACTCAACATCCTCCCGCAGTCCTTCATCCCTTTTTGCTGCATTAGACCCCGCTCAGATCGCGGTTGCATGCATCACAATAGTCGTAGGGGTGGTGGAAGAGTATGCAAGAGCAACAAGCAGAATCCAATCACTTCCCTCCAGCAGCACAACGGCTTGCACCAGCAATCAAGCATCACCCTGCGGTCTGATGTACGGAATTTCACGCACTCGTTCATTTCCGTGATAACAATCAACATCGTCCGACCATCCCCCAGATATCTCGTCTGGATTGAGCGGACTGAAGACGTGCATGAATATGGATACTCTTCCGCGACTGGTCCTGTGCTCGGGATCCTTTTGCGCACCGAACTCATCCCATTTCAAACGACCTAATCAGCGATTGGGCTTGACCGACGGATGCGTGCATGAGAGCTCGACAGGTTATTCTCCTCCTTCTCGGTTACCTGCTCTGCACCTTTATTATTCCTCCCCCTCTGTATCACTCTCAGACTCGGCCAAGTTGTTGTTATTGACGGTTGCTAGTGGAAGGATTGAGGGGTAATCTTTCCTTCTTCACTTTCCCCTCACTATCTGACTCCGAGCCTTAATAGAACTCAAACAAGTTGAGACGAAGGCTTATGTACGAGCACAGATGGACCAGTGAATGAGCGCGAGACCAGTGTGGCCATGAGGCAGGGGCCCGTGCCAGCGACTCTATGGGATTTCTTGTTGGGGTGATCTACCCTATCTGGCCTTTCTCGCGCTTTTTCCTCTGTGCCATTCCCTCCCGGAATCTCACCCACACCCCGCGTGCCGGCGGCGCTTTCAGCTGACAAGCATGACACCTCTAGGCATCGTTTCCGCGGGGATTTTGGGATATTGTTCTCAGCGTCGGATACCCACTGCTTTATTTTGGACCTAGAGGCGTTCATGATGAGACGATGTGGCGCGCTGCTGTCTCACCCAACGTTCCTGGGTCGTCTCTGTCTCAGTGGCCGCACCAGCAGCGGCCCATAACGGTCCAGGCCAGCTATCCAGTCAGCTCTATCTCTCACACAATTCGTCTGTCATTCCTCCTGTCGACTGCCCCTTGCTTCCACTGCAGTGCAAGGCGAATAAAGAAGCAGGGCCATAGAAAGCGATGGGAAAGAGTGGGAGGGGCCAGTCAATTGTGCTGGGGGAGGGAGTGAGGCGCTTTCTGGCGCCCCAGCCAGTCGGTACCGAGCCTGTGCTGCTGAGCAAACCGCCGATCTCCCGGTGTCGACCATGGCACGGCAAAGCAAGGTTGCGGGGAGGGGTTGGCCATGACGAACGTTGAATGGCAAACGAGCAAAGTGGCCGGTCGATGGTTCCCTTCTCGAATAGCGCCAGCGCGTAGTGAGCCTACCAGTCGACAAGTCATCGACACAAGCGTCCTCGGCTACCAGGAACTATCGACCGGACCCGAAAATGAATGGGTGTCGAGACTCGAGAGAGGACAGAAAAGCATCTGGTCGGGAACCTGGAAACTTTCTTGACTCACCATAGCAGGGACCTCGTTGCCACAGTCACCGTCTCAACTTATTTGCATCTGGAGCATCTCAGCTGCGAGCGAATCGCAGGGTCGAGGACGATGAAAAAAAGTTCAGCTTACCGCCCGATGAACCAACACTCATCGCCAATCAAACGGCTGCGCCGCCATCCCTTCCCCTTACTGGGTTCTCTTCCGTGGACGCCTGTTTACCTACGGCAAATCGCGTCGCGATGGAAGAGCTTGGTGGGTTAGCTTGGACTCCTGCTGTCCAGCTGGCCGGCCCAGAACAGCGCCACCAGTCGACTTAGTCATTCAGCTTGGCTTGATGGCTGGCGCCTTGCTTGGTCTTTGCGCCGTTGGTTACTGGTGCTTTAGCTTGAGCTACTCTGATACCAGTCTAGACTGAGTAGCCCAGACCACGCGGCACTTCTCTTCGGGTACAGCCCCCCCTTCCCTCCTCTGAGTCTTCTCCCTATTGCTGCAGGCAGTCTTAGGCAGAGTCTCTGTATTGGGTTTGGGGGTTGGCTGGCTACATATGCATACGAGCGAACCATTGAGTTCACCATTGATGCGCATGAATTCGTTAAATCGCCGTGTCTGCGAGTGAAGACTTTGTGAGGACGTTCACCCACCCTCAGCCTCCGTAAGTTAGGTGGTGACGATGCAGAGATGCTTGGCACAAGGCTATGCTTGCTCATTTGCCCCTTATTTTCACTTCTTCGTGACCGTTAGGTTCGTTAATCACCCCCAATCAGGATTTCTTGGCCATCCTCACCCCGCAGAGATTGTATGCTGAGTGTAGAGGGATCATGCCGGGCGGTTCCGTCAGTGCGGCACGATGGGCGCCACAAGACACACGCCCTACCTTCGACCAGTCGGGTATCGAGGTTCAGCTAGTTGACCGACCATTAACATGCTACGTGAAGCCGCGTTACCTTTAGTTCAAGTAGTGGGGGAGCCACACCAGCCCTACATGTGCAAGCGACAGCAGGTTACCTAGCAGCCTGCCAGCGGGTGCTGTGCCACCTCATCGACGCTCACAGGCACAGCGAGGACAACTGGGGAGGAGGCGCTGATGCATGGACTCACACACGTCTGCTGACGCTAGCACCGCGCAAGCACGGAGAAGCCACCACCTCCATTCGGTCGCGGGATTGTTGTTATGGAAGATACCCGTACCCGTCTTGGAAGAAAAGGGTTTGCTCGAGGCTTGCTTGGAAGGGGGGTGGGAGGGGTGGCCGAGGTGTGTATTCAGAGACCAACACCAGGGACCCTCAATGTCTCACACCCTGTGCACGTGGCGTTCGTCTATCTGAGCCTCCGAGGTGGCCACAAGGGACCCAAGAAGGTTCAAGCAACGCAGGGAGAGGGGAGGCAAGTAGTGGGAACACCCATCTCGCCAGACTTCCCAGAGTAGATATATGACCCTCGCCCGCTTCGCACCACTTTCCGTAGTGAGAGAGGTTCGCCATCATCGATCAAACGAATTCTACGGACAACCGACTACTTCTTACACAGTCCTGCCCGTTCTGGACGACAATTCCACTTCCACTCTCAGGACGTCCGGTTTCATCGACACTTACACCATACTACCTCAACACTTATATACGACTACCACCAAGATCTCAGCAGCCATGCTGTGCATCCTCCCAGACGAGCTTCTGCTCATCACAGGCGTCACTGGCCACGTCGGCTTCGCCGTTCTCACTCACGCCCTGAAGGCAGGCCACACCGTCCGCTGTGCCGTCCGCTCAGAGGCCAAGGCTGCCTTCATCCGCTCCCGACCCCAGATCCGCGCACTCAACCTACCCCGTGCGAGACTCAACTTTACCATCGTGCCAGACATCACCACCGATGGTGCCTACGACGATGCCATCCGCGGCGTCTCTGCAGTCATTCACGTTGCTTCACCACTTGCGACCGCCGACTCGGTACCTCGCGATCTGCACCAGGAGTACTTCATCCAGCCCGCCGTCCGCGGCACCCTCGGTATGCTCGAGGCCGCCAAGCGTGCGGGCACTGTTCGCAGGGTCGTCATCACTAGCTCAGTCGTTGCTCTCACTTCAGTAGACCACCTCGAGGGTCGCGAGCGCAAGGAGGCTGTCCAGCCCACGGAGAGGACCGGCTTCAAGCCTGAGCCGTATGAGAGCGAGTTCGCCGCCTACGCCGCCTCCAAGGTGGCCGCTCTCAAGGGTGCCGAGGCGTGGATTGCGAGAGAGCAGCCCCGCTTCGAGGTCATTCACTTGCACCCTTCCTTCGTCATCGGCCGCAACGATATCGCGACCACCGCAAGCGAGGCGATGAAGGGCACTAACGCCGTCATCCTCGCCACCCTCCGCGGCAAGAAGATGGGCTGCAGCTACCCCGGCGCAACTGTCCACGTCGACGACGTCGCCCGCGCACACGTCCAGGCTCTTCTACCCACCGTCCCGGGCAACAAGAGCTACATCCTCAGCACCAAGTCCCGCTGGAACGATGCGAAGCTCATCGCCAAGCGGAGCTTCCCCGAGGCCGTCGAGAGGAAGCTGATTGTCAGCAGCGGCTCGGTAGGCACGGTCAACATCGACTTTGACGCCTCTGCTTCCGAGGAGGTGTTTGGCTTTAAGCTGCAGGGTTTTGAGGAGCAGGTGCGCAGTGTTGTTGGGCACTTTGTCGAGCTGAGATTGAGACGCCCTGCGCTACCGACGGTTTCTTCGTCTTCGATGGCGGTAAACCAGCATTTGAGGCCCGAGGTTGTGGCTGCATAGAGATTTTTACGGCCTGCTTGACGACTTTTACGAGCATTTTCTTTTCTTTTCTCTTTCTACTTTTCACGTTGGACGCTGGACAGGTCAACAGACTGCATCGGAGTACAAGACATTTCACTGGGGGAGACGGCCGACTG
Source organism: Colletotrichum scovillei (assembly GCF_011075155.1). NCBI lineage: Eukaryota > Fungi > Ascomycota > Sordariomycetes > Glomerellales > Glomerellaceae > Colletotrichum > Colletotrichum scovillei. The sequence continues at coordinate 752,748 of NW_023336261.1, forward strand.
TATCAGCCGGTCAAAGCGCATTGGATTGGAGAACACATTTTCATCATCATTCATGGGAGACTGGGAGGGAGAGACTGGGAAAAAGGCAGCATTCGATTCACAACGGGATACCCAGCGGATTAGCTTCCGCACCAATTCACTTTAGTGTATATACTTTTGGATTTTTCGGAAATCCACAACAAGAATTTTTTAGAACTCATCCATCATCTCATCCGTCTTACATGTTCGTGTTCCTCGTCCGCTTGTGTCTGCTTCAACCCACGCCCACGCGTTCACGCTTACTCACACTCCCACGTCCCACGCCCGCTCCTCGCGGGAAGGGGTAAGGTAGGGAGCCGTGGGAGCGCAGTGAGGGGGGAATTGGGGGGCTGAATCACGGCCGAAAAGGTCTGAGGGATTTCCCTCACCATTGCCCATGGGAGTATGGACCATGGTCCAGAGACCATGGACCACCAGCTGAACTGCTGAAGGGTGAAGAAAAGGAAGGCGGCGGGCCCAGCCCCAGAGGGCACCGGGCGCGCCGTTCAGCCTCAATCTCCGACGGTATGATAGGCTCATTTCTCTTAGGCCGTTCTCACTTCTTTTCTATGCGCTATGCAGCCTTGAGATTGGGGGGGTTTTTCGGGAAGGGGGAGTGTTGTCTCACTTTTTTTTTTGGTCGAGCAAGGCAAGCTACCCCAGACTACCTGGCCTTGCATTACATACGTGCACGACGAGGAAGAGACCAGACCAGATTATGGGGGCTTTGGAGCGGTGGAGAGACACACGTGTACAGAGGGACAAGGAATAATCGCTAATTTTATCACATCTTGGTTCTTTTCTTTGCGTGGGTGGGACTGAGGCTTGGGTTTCTCTATTCGTGTCTTTTTGAAAAAGAGGTTATGGGTTCGGTACACTCACTACCGTGTTGGTTGGTTAGGCGTGCTACTAGGTGAAGTAAGGCATCCCACTCGGCCGGGCGGTATTATGTGATTCCACCCGATTACTTTAACCTAGCTCAAAGTGCACAACTGTATTTCCCTAGGCTCATGTCCTCAGAGGTTGAGCCTTCCCCCTTCTCAGAAACAGCCAGAGTATCCCACTCGAACCGCGCGTTTTCAACCAGTCCAACGCCAAGAACCATCCCGATCTATGTGAAGCTCGAGATCCTGCGACACGGGTACCTGTATCGAAAAGACCAGCTGATCAGGATCTAGGATTCTCTCTCGTCTTGGAGTGCATTCCCTGTGGAGTTCGCTTCGCCACGCTCTCTCCCGTCTGAGGAAACAGAGGATGGAACAGCAACGGTTATGCCGAACTATGTGGGGTTGCGAAGGGGGTTTGGATGGATGGGATGGGAGGAGGACCATCGCTCATGGGGAGCTTGAGGAGTCGAGGGCGTGTGAAACGGACACATTGTATGCTCGCGGCTCGTCCTTCGTCCTTTCGCGGCCGACTCTAGAAGGCGCGGTTGGGTTCGGCGCCGCGACTACTGTGTTTTCCCGGGCTCGGTGAACAGATGCCGCCGGTGTTTGATTCTAGGTAAACATGCTTTCCATGTTTTTTTGTTGTGTATTTTTCCCCGAATGCCAAGACCGCGGCTCTCTGTGAACTCGCATGAGAGTTGTTCAAGCTCGTGAAGAGGCCCAAGGGAAAAGTTCCAGACCTCAAGAAGAATCTTTTGCCCCGGCAGTCTGGACCCCCTTCGAACCCAAGAGACTGGTTAACAGACGCAGTGACTCCCGTCCTGCATGCAGCCTTAACCGGGGCCCCTTCCAGCGACTCTCACCTGAATGCACTGTCGCTCACGCACTCTAGAAAAGAAGAAAAGATAAGAGAAGCGTGTGAAAGGCCCTTGACGTAGTGTCTTGGATTAAGCGAGGAGGCCAAGTTCTGTTGGTGGGAAGACAAGCAATAACGCCAACATTTGCCGAAGACGCTTCGTTGGTTGTTTTTTTTCGCTGTCTGGACGCCTCGAGCGTGGGCAGATGAAACTTGGTATGGCTTGTGGCTGATGAGTGGCTTTTTCCTGAATCCACACCCCATCGTCAACGGCGCCAGGACGTTAATAAGATTCCCATTCTGGAAGAGTGAAAGATCGTGAGGTTTTTCGTTTGTCTAAAGCATCGTATCTCATCATGGGATATCCGTACTTGTTACGGAGTAGGGAACTTTTGCTCGCAGGGGATAGGCATCCCTCGTCAAGGTTCGATAGCATGATCCTTCTGACCCACAGAATCCTTCCCACATGAGTCGAACATCGCGAATCTCCTGCCTGGTGTAGCAGGCAGCAAACCCTTCATCGTCATATATCCGTGATTTGCAGCCGGACTACTAGAAAATAAAACAACCGTTGAACTAAGTCAAACGAAGGAAGAAAGTATCGCGGAGCCACGTCCGAAAGTCGTTTCGCTCGTCAGCGCCAAAAGTATCGCAAGGACGAATATAGCCTCTTTGTAAGCAAGCCACCGCAACGACGAATGACTCGAGTTCTTCCTCGCGATGGCGCACATCATCCCGTCGGCATCTAGCGGTTCTCAAAATGGTTTGGGTTCGGGAAGTGGGGACGATGATGAGGAAGAGTTGTTGTTCACCGACGAAGAAGACGAACCTGAGATCAAGGACGAGCTCACGATTGTCGTCGACGCGTCTAACCGGGAGAGGTGGTCGGATGTGGTTTTGGAGGCGCGGAAACACATGCGGTGCCACCCTAGACACCCAGGACGCGTTCGCGACGGCGGGAGAGTGTGCATCTTGGTGGATTCCTCCTCATCAGACGAAGAAGACGAGAATAACAAGCTTCCAGCCCGTCGTCCAGAGCCGGACCCAGCAAACCCCACAACGTTCACCCTGTTCACCCAACTGCCGAAAGAACTTCGGGATAGCATCCTCCTCACGGCGGTCGACCCCATCACCATCGAGGGCTGGGTCAAAACCGACCTCGACTGGCGGAACGGGCCCCAAGCGCACTTCCTCCTCCCCCGAATCAGGTCCTGGGCCGCCATACCACTCTACGCCGTCAGCCGGGAAACCAGGGCGCTGGCGACCACGGCCTTCGGCGCGCCGGACCCGCGGACCTTTCCGTTCAGCCCCGCTCGGGACGCTGTGGAGCTCGTGTGGGATGGGTCCATGCTCCCCACCACGTGGAGAAGGGCGGAGGACTACAGGCTGGCCGGGCCGGTTATCGCGGGTAGGTGTAGGTGTGGTGAGCGTGGGAGGGGGCATGTCAACAGTGACCATGAATGGGCTATGCCGAGGGAGACGCGTGAACGGGTGCAGAGTGTGTTTGTCGACGGGCGTTACGCGAGGTTCGATTTGGGGCTGAGGGATGGGACCAAGGGGCCGTGGGGCCTTGTGTTTGGGTTGGTGAATGGGTTCTTTGGCGGGGTGAGGGTGTTGGGGGTGAGATTGTGAGACTTGGATGATGGAGGGTTTGAGGGGAGCTTTGATGTATCGAAGGGGGAGGTGCTTTACAGGGTTGACCAGATGGACTTTTTCGATGGGATGGAGGAAGTTTGGTCTGAGCCTGGAGCTGAGGATCAAGGGGTGATGGTGGAAGCTCCGTTCCCGAGGCTGAGGTTGCTGAGGGTTTTGCCTGAGATACCATGGCCCAAGAGACCACACAAGTTCAGGTTCAGAAAAGTAAGGGGGAGCCACTTCCTGGTTGTTGGTCGAGGAGGCATACCGACAGCCGGGCCTTGACTTACATGTCTCTCGATTTGCTGTCGTAAAGAGCAATGCGTGACTTGAACATGGCCGAGGACCCTTACGAGTCTCAATAGTACTAGTCAGAGAGTCACAATACACCATCAAAGAGCACAAATCCTGGAATGACAGTGTTTGGTGGCCTTCTGGCGTGAAATGTGCAATGCGGTGCTACCGTCGCAACAACGAGGCAGGAGGCTTGATGGGGAATAAGGGCGTACGTCTACTGATGACACGCCACAAGACTGGGGCTGAACTAGAGCTTTAGTTAACATAACGGTATTCACTGTTCAATATTTTACGTGTTGTACTGTGTCAATGGTCATGCTCCGATGGTTCGTTCCATTCGCCAAGAGCGACTTTCCTGGGTACATCTCCCTTATGCTATGCTGATGCTATTCCAAATCGTACACCATAGATCGTGCAGTCAGACTCTTCAAACACATCAAGGACAACTGTCTCTTGTCAGTCCTTGACCCTCGATAACCAATCCTCAGGAGGCCTATCCATCGTCCGCCGAATATCATCGCTCAGTCTCAATCGTGACGTTGGAACATCCACATCGAACAAGCTCATTCTCAGTTGCGGAGATCCAATCCCAGACGAGCTCTTCTTGACTGTCGACTCTGTCTGTTTGCTGATCTGGTGAGAGGGAGGATTGATCTCAAGAATCCCGTGTGGCGAGGTGATATCCGAATCGGCCAGCCCATCCTCTGGGTCGAGGTTGTGTGCCTGTCGCACCATCCGACTCGTCTCGTTCCTGCGAGCCTGTTGTCTTTCCAACCTGTCTCTTCGTTGACGGTAAACCGACGAGCGACCCATCTTGGTAAGCACCATTTGATACAGAGGTCGCAACGTTGCTATCGAGGCTGCTATGATGCCGATCCCCGGCTCTACTGTGCTCCATATTGCAAAGTTGGAGGTTTCGTCTGCAAGGTGAGGAGGTGCATTAGTATAGAGGAACAGTTTGCGGCGCGGCTAGATAATGGGCTTACAAAGAAAATCCTCGCCGTCCAGTAACGTCGGGATATAGAACGCTCTAACAATAGTCGCAGTGCTTCCTCTATAACCAAAACTGTCAGCTTTGCCCCGCTGTCGAGCCAGTATGTCTGCGGCCTGCCTGTTTCCACACTTACACAGCAGCTAGCCCCAAGATGCACACTATCACGATCTTGGTCCCGATCGGAAGATTCATGGATCTGACGATGAACCATGGCAAAGCACCGAAAATGAAGTCAGCGCTCGTATTGATGACCGTCGCCGCAATCGTCATGATGTAGATAACCCGCGAGGGCCAGCATTTTCCGGGTGTTCTGGGCCCTTCTTCCCAGTACGTTGGCACTGGTCTGCACTGGAAAGCTACCATGAAGAGGTATGTCGTTCCGAAGACAACTGTGCCTACTATGAGAGCTCGAATTATCCAGATGTGCGGCCGATCGAGTGCAACTCGGAGGAGGAAATAGCCAACGGAGATCTTGAGGAGACATGTTGAGACAACGTTGAGGAGCTCGAGGATCCACCATAGCTTGGGAGTTACATTAGCAAGGGGCTAGATGGGGGATCTTGTGGTAGACTTACCAGAAGCATGGTTCTCTTCTCCCCAGCAGTGATCTCAGAATCACGGCGACCGATCCCATGAGTTCCTCCGTAAATCTGCAACATTAGATATCCGGTGAATATAACCTTGTTTTCGTTAGTAAATTACCGTTCTCAAGCTCCCACCAGCGTCACTGTCATTTACCAGAAGGAAGACCATAATCTTGTCGTCGCTACCGACTGACCGTACCAACGCTGTGCGGCAATACACGCGGAGACTGACGGCCAGCCATGCCAGAAGGAGGAATACCGAGGCTGTGACGACGATTTGGACACTCTTGTCCGCCATAACGACGGTAATGACGCCGCGGATTCCATCGAGAACCACCTTGACTTGGGAAGCTGAGGTGGAAGTTGAGGATGGAAAGATCCTGTACTATCGACGGATACGGGATGAGCAGCCAAACGGCGCTTCATCAAGCACATCATAATCCAAATAGAAAGATCGCCCTACAGGATTGCCCTGTTCTTTGAGATCGATCACAGTCCGATCAATAGGCCACGGGTTGTCACAGATGTTGAGCAGAGTTTGGAGACCGATGCACGTGTAGCGAATAGGATTGTGAGCATGGACATGGCCACCACCTGAGAGGCATCGAAAAGAGGCTTTCACAAGCTGTTCTGTCTGATCATAACCAGAAGTCCATTCATATGCAGGCAAGTTGCGGGATGTTAGGGGCCGTTGAAGATGCTTAGCCCGTCGCTGACTCGATTTTCCCACTTAAGACTGCGAATCATGCGGGGAGAACGGAAAACATCATGGGCTTGGCTATCTAGATTTGAGATTCAAGACCAAAAGATGTGAGATTGCTCAAGTCGTAAGTTCTTCCATACGGTGTGTGGTAATATGTCTGGTAACAAGATGGGTTGAAGCGGGTGGGTATGTTGGTAAGGCACACTGAGACATGTCAATCACATCAACACTTGCTTCTCGTCAAAGGTTATATCAATTCCAGGCATTTTGATAACAATATCAACTCTAGATCACGTATCTGACGCTTGTAAATATAAGAATCCAGCTCACCATGCTGCGACATTTGAACTTGAGGCCAATTTTGCTAGATGCCGTCTTGGAGCCGCTGATAGTCCACCTAGAGGGAAATGATGTCGCTCTATCCCTGCTGGCAACTCTATATCGGCAGATTTTCTGCTTTTGAGTTCAGACATGATGCAGCATGGACCCTATCTTGACTTGCGAACTACTCGCTATTGCCGCACGTGGCTTCAAGTTATATCGAGTCATTTAATTAACAGAATTCTGCAGCCTCATCTCTCGCTTGGTTTTGAGCTGTTCCTCCATCTCATTTCATGGGTAAATTACGACCAGTGAGGTCCTACGTCTTCCCCCGGCTAGATCTAGCGGACAGACGACGGAAAGGTCGATATACGTGAACACATGCAAGAAAGAAGGGTAGATCTTCGGTAGGATAGCATGAAACGGAAGACTCTCCTGAGTAGGCTGGCTTCCTGATCTGGCTTGGTAACTATAGCGGAACATATATCCCACTCATCTCCCCGTGAAGAGAGCCTCCTGCTATATAGGGTCACACTCATAGGCGTTGAGGAGTAGCAAACGTATTCGCATTCGCTTGCGAAAACGGACAAGTCACCGCTCCCCTTGCCTTGATCACCTCCATATCCGACATCATCTCATCCCTCCCCTTCTCCCGCTGAGGCTCAGGTCCAATGGTCATCAAGTCATATCCCTGGGGAAAATATCTGCTTCCCCGCTCGCCCGGAACCTTTCCACCGACCGCTTTGACCAGCCATGCACCCGGACCCCAGGTCGACCACGTTGTTGGCCGCATGTACCAGGGTTGAAGGCTTTTCCGTCCAAAGTTGTAGAGCTTAGTCTCGGGGTTCGGGGTGTCGTTGACGAGTTTGAATGCGGATGAGTCGGGGCGCGGCAAGGCAAGGTGACGGAGCCCGAGTTTCCTCGAGTTGCGAACTAGTGCTAGAAAGGTAGAGAGGAGGAGTCCGGGAGATTCCAGACTTTGAAGGATCAGTTACAAGAGTTACAGTAGTCTGGAGGTTGATTGACTTGACTTACTTGAGGCTTAATCGGACCACGTCGTCCAAGTCGGCTCCGAGCGACTTCCTTAATGCTGTCCTGAAGAAACTAGGTAAAGAAGACAGGGCCGAGTCGACATAGACTCTGACGTATTGATCGTTTGTCGCCACCGGCTTACAGACTTTCTGTTCGTATTGGACAGTCCAGTCTCTGAGCTCTATTGCAAAGTGCAACCCGTCCCTCCAGCCTTCTTTGCACGAGGGTAAAAGATCGAAGGGAATGCCCATATCTTCTCCCAAGTTCTTGTGGAAGATGCCAAGAGCACATACTTCGACATTGGTCAATTTGCGCCATTCGTCTCTGTTGACCACATTGATTATCTCAGCAAGGCCGTCGCCGAGGGTGTGAAGTAGGTCGGGGTCGGTGATCTTGTTCGCACGACGGTATCGCGCATGTCTGAGGAAGCCGCTTGTCAGCAACATATAGACGCGAGTTGTTGATCAATTTCATGACTTGGTGACTTACAGAAAGTTCATTCTTGCCACAGACATCGCATATCGATCCGAGTCTCTTGCCTTGGACTGCACTTCTCTTAGAAGAATCTCCGTATCGACTGATCGTTTTCCCGCATTGCGTTTGTTGTTCTGGCCTGTCACGGCAAATAGTCTGGACATTGACGGAATACTTCCAGCCTAGTACGTAGAGATCTCTCATCAGTCTGACTTGGTCATTCTTTGGCCTGGATGAGTTTCTTAAAAGAAATTGACTGTAACTCACTTTCAGGAGAGCCAGTTTACGAGCTTTGGAGAAGGCGTATGGAAACTCGAGTTCTTGTAGCTGAGTGATGATCTCGTGGGACTCTTTGACGGTCATACTCGACAATTTCCTCTCACACTTAGCAAAAGGCGCTTCGATTTGCGTCATCCGGCGGTAACGTAATTGTTTGACAATGAACATGTAGCTGAAGATTATCATCGTCAATGCTGTCGCAATTATCCATGATGGGGTTTTGCCGATTTGAGGACTGGTGATTGGGAAGAACATGTTGCAGATCATACATGTACCGCCACTGCAAGTTGCAAAATGAATAAGTGTTCATAGCTAGACGGTCACGAAAATTCTGACATCTGCATACGATTATGGCAATTATAAGACATCACAATCGATCGCGAGAAGTCGAATATCTGACGAAAGGAGTAATCCAGCCGAGGTCCGGGAGCTGCCCGTGCTGTTGTGGATAAACACCTCGTGGGTTTCGGCTCTTTGTGGGTCACTGAATTCAACAGAAAGCGCTCGTGTTGAGTAAAGAATTGCGTCTGCAGCTACTATCTCACGAATTTTTCCAACGGATTCCGCGCCGAGGTATTGATAAATGGAATTCTGACAATGTTTTGACACATGACGGGGTGGTGATTATGACAAGCGAACTACATCATCTTTCTCCCCAAGTCTCTTTGCTGACTATGTCACATTCAAATGTCTTCATTATTACTATGCTGAGTAGATACAGCATCTTAGGCCTGCTAATAGCGAGTGGACATCTACAAGCTTGTCAGGTTGTTGCTGATGGTACTTCCACGGTCTTGCCTCCCCTCGAACGCTCATGATTGCGGCTTGATCAGCCCAATGCTGCTGAGCAATGGCCTGTCACTAACAGCAACAAGGTACGCCGTAGTAGAACCCTCGTTGATATGCTGAATCTTGGACCAGGCAGGGACGGCAAATGTGTCTCGCGCAGTCCACTTGAAGACCACACGGGGTCCCGTGGGTGGCTCCACGATGGTTCGGCCTTGGCCCTCATAGCAGTGGTAGAGGAACGAAGCCTGCTCGCGAACCTCCTTTGTCGTATAGTTACCGTCGATGCGCTCGGCCTGCGCGCCGAGAATGGGTGACAAGGGCTTGCCGTGACTTGTGTAGTGGTAGATGGCGTAAGGTCCTTCCTTGGCCTTGAGCTCTGCTTCAACTTGGTCCCATGGGTGTCTCCACTCGCATGTTTCCGTGAACCTATGAGTTGTCAGTGACCTCTTCAGTATTGATCATCTGAACAAAGTCTTACACGCTTGGGTAACGGCTCTCATGGTACTGCTCTGCGAAGTGTACCGGTGTGAATCTGAAGAGCGGAAGGTTGAGTGCATCGAGCCAGATAACCGGCGCATCGCTCTCGTTTCCATGGTCATGCCAGTGCCATGTCGGCGTCACGACAACATCGCCGCGTCTCAAAGGCATCTTCTTTCCCTCGACAGCCGTGAAGCCCTCGCCATCGATGATGAATCTGAGTGCGAACGCGATGTGCCTGTGCGCAGGAGCAGTCTCACCAGGGTTGACGATTTGAAGTCCACCATAGATGGTGTCTGTTGTGTAAGGGGATTCTGCAATGCCATGTGAGTACAAGTACGATTTAAGTTGTCACGAGTAAAACAATGACGCTTACCCATATTGGGGTTGACCAGCATCAGCACTCTCCTCTCCGCTTGCTGTTCGCCAACCATCTCTGCGGCCTTGTGAAGAAGAGGGAGGCTGTCGGCGTACTTCCACATGTGAGGTTTAGCGACGGGTGCTGGTGTAGGTGGGACCATCACGTTCATCTTGGACCACAAAGGCTCCATGTGTTGTGATGGCAACTCTTCCAAGTAGTCGTTCATGGCCTTGGCCCTGTTGTCGTCCTCGTGAGGGGAGTCCATTGTGAATAAATCCTTCGATGTGCGTGGCGTATGATAGTCTGAGTGCCTTGTGGCTGTGCCTGAGTAAGTATTGGTAACCGTCTGTGAATAGTGGCCCGGATCGATTCGTGTATCCTATGGCAAAAGCTGCGATTCTGAAGATGAAGTTGGACGTTGGAGGGACACGCGAAGGAGGTTATCAAGGCCCGTTTCCCCGTTATCCCCGGACTGTCGACCCCCCTTGCCCGCAGCTATGCAGCGGAAGCGCCACGCGGGACGGGACTCGATCTGGCAGTTGAGGCAATCCCGAGTTCCGACGGATCACACAGCTCCCCGCGTTCCAACCACGGAACCATCCCTGATTGGTCAATTCAAGGCTGCTTCAATTGAGGGGCTCGATGGTGCACATCTTGGAGGCACACACTTAAGGAGCTGAGATAATCTGGGAACAGCTTCATGCGGCTTATTGTGACCAAGAAAAGAACTCACTATTTTGAGCAGATTTCCATTCTCAGGCACACTACCAAACATAATGTCTTGGAATCGTCTGATTCGCTTCGTTGACGACAACGACGTCGAGCACTTTGGCGAGCCTGAGGTACAAGACGAACCAGAGATTACCTCGCTTCTTGACAAGAGCGACTTGTGGGCTACTATCTACGATGGTACCAGCCCTGTCTCATCCCTGGCCAAGGGCGAGCGGGTGCACGTCAAGGCCCTGAGACCGCTCCTCACACCAAAGGACGTTCCGATCATTCGCTGCATTGGCCTCAACTATGTTAAGCACAGTACCACTACCTTCCCCGGAACGAAGCTATTACAGACGTCTGACTTGAGTCCCAGTCAAGGAGGGTGGCAGGACACCGCCTCCGTTTCCCTCACTCTTCATTAAGCCTGCAACATCAGTCGCTGCATGGAATGAGGACGTGCCGATCCCCAAGGTTGCGCAGGATGGCACCGTTGATTACGAGGGTGAACTCGTGAGTATCAATTCTCTAAAGTGACTTTTCGATAGAAGCCACTAACAAGATTAGGCCTTCGTGATTGGAAAGTCAGGGAAGAACATCCCCAAGGAAAAGGCGCTGGAGTATGTCGCCGGCTACCTCACCGCAAATGACGTATCAGCAAGGGCCTGGCAAAGAGACCCTGCCAAGGCTGGCGGCGTGCCCCAGTGGTGCTTCAGCAAGGGCTTCGATAAGTTCGCCCCCTTCAGCCCTGTCCTGGTCTCTCCAGCCGTGGTCGGCAACGCTAGCGACTTGTTGCTGCAGACCTTTGTCAACGGCGAGGAGCGACAGCATGAAAGCACGGGCGACTTGCTTTTCGGCGTGGAGGAGATTGTCAGCTTCCTTAGCCAGGGAACGACGTTGGAAGCCGGTACGGTCGTATTGACTGGAACGCCGTCGGGTGTTGCCATGGGTATGAAGCCCCCAAAGTACTTGAATGATGGGGATGTGGTGGAGGTGAGGATAAGTAAGCTTGGCAGTGTAAAGAACAAGATGGTGTTTGAGTAGAAAGTAATCACAGATGAACTATTAAACATCGGGAGTTCGAGCAAGCATGAAAGGCACGGAGGCCGGGTATTTTGGAGATGAATGTACATGATGGGGGCTGATGACTGCTAGTTATAAACTCCCAGGCATACTGTTAAGCCAAGAGAAGTCATTGATGTCAAACGTGATTGCGTCCATGTCGAACGCTGCATCCTGCGCCAAGTAGGGGAAAGGCATATCAAAGGTCTCCTGCTGCTCGTTGGTGATGTTGGGCACCGCTGCATTGGTATCCGAACTTGGAAGGGCAGCTGGCTGAGGTTGCTGATCTTGGAACATCTTGGTTGAGAGGATCTGAAGAGCCGCGGCACATCTTCGCGGAGAAGGCCCTAGGTTCTCGTGGTCGTGAAGCAGAGCCATAGCCTGATTCCATGAGCGGGAGATGTCGAGCGAAGAAAAGACCGCGGGTCGTAGTCTTGCTGCTATGAGAACAGTTGCAGCTGTGTAGATGTAGAAGACACGGTACCACCAGGCTGGGAGTAGGCCGAGGGTGCCGTCGTGTTGTTGGAATTGCACGATGAAGGAGATGAGACTCTGCGCGGCTTCTACGCAGACCATGGCGCACTGCTGAACGACGCGAGATGAGAGGTCATCGTGGACCTGGGAAGTTTCGGGACACTGAGAAAGGCAGAATCGAGTGAGCATGGGCCTGAGGAGTAGCATGCGTGCATGAAGGAGCCTATAAGCTGTCAGTCGTGGCTCAAGGGATGGTCAGGTTGACTATAAGCCAACTCGAGTTGCAAGTACTTACCTGATACGCAGGATTACCGCCTGTCTGCGGAAGACCTCATCCAGAGTAGTCTCAGGCTCGGCCATGGTCAAGAAGCTGGGCAAGCTCTTCTCCCATTTCGTCAAGCGCTGATCAAGCTGTAGGGCTTTCCCAAGATCTAGCTCTGGTCTATCCAAGGAGCGCTGAGTCTTGCTTCCACTTCCGTTGGGGTAGGTAGGCGACTTAAGCGGCGATGTTGATGAGTAAAACGCGAGGACTGCGTGGTTGATGACCTCGTAGAGCTCGAGCGACTTATGGAAAAAGGCCTGGTACCGAAGCTTGTGAAGTTGAACGGCACCAAGCTGCACCCCATCGACGGAGGTGACGTCGGTATCCGGGATTGAAGGCAGTACCACGCTTAGGGCTAGCTGATCCGAGATCATTGCCGGACGGCCATGTGTGATGGCAATCATTCTGGTCGTCAAATTAGAGATGCCATGGAAATGCAGCCTGGTGTCGAAATGACACTCACCGATCCATCAAAATACATCCATGCCAAATCCTCTTCACGAGATCCCTTTCGGGCTCATTCGAGAGCTCTGATGCCGTCTCTGGCAGATGTAGGCCAAGGCCCTGAGCGATTCTCACGGCAGACCCGACAATCATCCACGTCTGGTGAGGATTATTTGTACTTTGGAGGTACTGACTCATAATCAACAGACACTGAATGAGCTCGATGGAGCCAGTGTCCCAAAGGCTCAGCTGTAGTAAGTTCTGTGCGCGAGTGAAGTATTCCTGGCTGGAGGAGTCCCTCTGATCCGGAGGCAGTGACTCGATCAACTGCGTGGAAAGTGCGAATATGATGTTGAGGATGCTCACAAAGATTCGTTCATCGGCATCGAGAGAGGTACCAGCAAACAGCGCTCGATAAGAATGCTCGAATCTCTGTCGGTCCAGGAAGGGATACAACGGATCAACGTAGTACCAGTAGAGGTCGGTCAAGTGATCAGCTTGCTTACGGGCTGGCAGGACATAATCGGCTTGCCCTCCAGCACCAGAGCCATTGAGGGGAAGTGTCGAACGGAAGAGTGAGCTTCTTACACTCCTATTCTCTGTCGAAGAGCCCAGCCTCGCGTCAATGGCAGCTTTGATCTGGTTCGTGAAAGATCCAGCGCTACTACTGCCAAAGTACTCGCCAGTCACCATGCCATCCTCTCGGACCGTGGTCATGGAATCAACAACTGAAGGGCTAGCATCAGATGGAGTGATGGGGTGCCGTTCGACTCGACCTCGCCTTGTGAGGTCTGGACCCGAGGAAGTGGTCGACTTGGGCGTCGCACTCGGAGCCGGGCGAGAAATGGGAGGCATCAGGGGCTGCGCAAAGTTGGCCTCGGGCGTGTGGACGATCTTGGGCATTGCCCTTTCGGGATTGCCTGGACCTGCATCTGCAGGTTTGCTACTACCCGAGAACGACTTCTCGGTCTCGGAGGTGTAGGTGCAGCCGTTTCTCAGGTCGGTCCTCTTCCAGCAGTTGCCACACGCTATGAGATGTTGTCAGCCGTGGCACGGTCAGAAATGCATGCGTTGCGCCGACAGCTCATGAACCAAGGCAAAGCAGACGTTCTGCGAACTTCCTAGCAAGATCTCAATTGACTCCGGTCCGACCTCGTAGGCCAAGACTCTCGAAGCTGCATGTCCTTCACCGTGGAATCGTCACCGATCACTCACCTGGGCGTGCTCCATCACACTTGACTTTTCTCCTCCGACATGCTTCACATGCCACATCAATCTTGATCCGCTTTGGCTTCGGCTCCATTGTTTTCTCCCTATCCTCCCACCGGGCGCAAAGCGTGGGGGTAAATTGGCTCTTCCGCCGGAGACTGGAGTCTCTCCCCAGACGAGACAAAGCTCGGAATGACGGGTGACTTATCTCGGAAGCCGCAATGGCCTGGGAAATCTAGATTTAGATCATGGATCTCGGATTGACTTCGGTCGAGTAAGATGGACAAAGATTGCGGAGAATGAGCAGAGTTCGGGATGAAATGTTTGGATGGAGAAAGGTTGAAAGTCTGGGGATCACACCGAGTTCCGAAGCCACCTAAAGAACTGCTCCAGACCTGAGACCACGACAGAGAGAAGCAAAGCATGGATCGGATAGTGGCACCAGCGATGAGCGGAAAGCGGATCGAGTTATGATTTGTTCAAACGGACAAGTTCCGAGTCATGAGCCCCCCATCTTACCCCAGCTTCTTTGTGCAGCAACTAAGCAACTCTCCGTTTCTGCTTATTTTCTCATCTGCTCCCATTGCACAGCTCCATCGACCGCTTGCTGCCAAGGCGGCCGAAACTTGACAAAAATCTCCGAATCAGGTCGCAGCTCGGTGCTGCATCCGACATCCGTCAGTCGTGAGCCTCAACCGGGCACGCGGGGGAGAGACACCACTTACCCGCCTTCCAACAGACTTGTCCGGATGAGTATGTATTGCCCCTTTGCGGATGCGGGGGTTGTCCACAGCGGGGTTCCACAAGTGCGGCAGAACGACTTTTCTTTTGGAGAACCACTTGACGTGTCGATCAACGTGAAGTTGGAGATGAGATCGCTCCCTGAGAGGACTCGGACGAATTGAGTCTCAAACTTTGCAATCTGCCGCAAGAACCGGATTAGCAATCACTCTGGTGTGTTCAATAATTTGGGAGTCTTACTGTTTGGTGCGACCCACCGGCACCCTTGCTACAATGAATGCAAAAACAGGAGAGGACAGCGAGTGGTGTCGACGAAGTCTGGATCTCAACCCCGCCGCATAGGCAAGAACCCCGAAAAGAGGACGACATACTTCTGACGGCGCCGAGGAGAAATATTGCCAAAGATCACAAAGGCTTAGTAGTCTGCTAAGTTAAGTAGGTTGACTGCGGTTGCCAGGCCTGACAAGACTTCAATTACTCTTCTATGTGCGATGGAAATCCGGCCGGAACGCGCGATTAGCCCTCCGACCAGCTGGGATGCATCCCGAGACAACGGGACGCTAAGCAGACGTGGCGGTAGGTGAACTTGGCGTTGCGGCTGACGTCGAGGTCTACCACTCTGCAGGTGTATCACTCAACTCCCATCAGATGTCTTGGCTTAGGGGTTAACTTGCCTCGTCAACGGCATCATACTACTGGCCTTCACTGAAACAAATGGAGACTCATGAGGGTTATCAAAGAACTCGACATGTGGACAAGAAATTTGACTATCGATTGCAGTTCTAGTACGCTCGCAACTACATAGGCTTTCATCGACTATGGTTTGGTCTATTGTCTTAGGCCTTCCTATCCGCAACATTCTCAACTTCAACAAACTCGTCATCAACCTTGTCACCCCTAACGCCACTGCTGCCAAAGGCATGGTTCTTGCCGTCAAACACCTCGGCAATCTGCTCAAGGGAACGGCCCTTGGTCTCCGGGAAGAGAAGCCAAATCAAGAGCAACAGAAGGGCCAAAATGACGCAAAAGACAATGTAGTACTTCCAGCCCAAGTTGGCCATTCCAATGGGATTACAGAATTGTCCGATAATGAGACCTACGAAAGTCGATCCCAGGGACATTGTCAACCCTCTTCCACGCAGAGTGTACTGGAAGATCTCGACCGGGTACGAGAGCAAGAGGGGCGACCAAGCGATGTCGTAGAAGAAGTAGTAGATGAAAATAAAAGCAACCACGGCGTAGCCAGCTCGCTCGTCCTTGGTGTTGGTGAAGACGCTCGTGAGGATGGTCCAGATGATGTAGCATCCGAGCATACCAGCAGTCGAAATGAGGAAGAGCTTGCGGCGACCAATCCGGTCAACCATCATGGCGCCGGCAAACACGGCCGCGAACCAGTTGAAAACCTGGAGCAAGCCGTTGATGAGGGCCTGATCCTTGGTCTCGGTGATTCCGACGGTGTTGAGAACCAGCGTGAGGTAGTAAGAGATAACTCCAGAACCAGACCACTGGGCTCCGAGACCGGTGATGACGGCAATGAGAGTACGGCGACGGTTGGGTGCCGTCTTGACGAGGTCGAGGTACGAAGACTCGCGCAGCGCCTCGGTCTCGAGACGGACGTTTTCCTCGATTTCCTTGACCTCGTAGTCAACGAGAGGCGAAGACGCATCGCCGCCGGCGTGGTAGCGGGTGAGAATCTTCCGGGCTTGTTCGGTTTTACCATGGGCAATGAGCCATCTGGGGGACTCAGGCACGAAGTAGAAGAGGGCGAACTGGATCGCAGGAAGAGCTCCCTGCAAAATAGAAGGAATTCTCCAACTCCAAGTTGAGGTCAGTCGGAATGTGCCGTAGGTTGACCAAGCCGCTAAGATTGCTCCGAAGAACTATAGCAGCTGTCAGCTCAAGTCTCTTGCAAGAGGTTTGATATAGACCTAGGTAGCTAGGAAAACTTACAAAGAAGGTATTATAGAGACTCGAAATCTTGCCTCGCTGGGTCGGGTAGGCAAGCTCGGTCACGAGAATAGGTGCCGGCTGCGCAATGAAGGCAGTAGCAGCACCGAGGAGCCATCGTGAGACGATGAACATGGGCAGACTAGTACTTGCGCCCTGGAGGGCAGCTCCGACGAGGAGAAGGAAGAACCCAATCCACATGGGCACTTTTCTGCCGTACTTATCCGCCAGGTATGTAGTTGGAATAAGGCCCATGATCTTGCCGATGGGATACACAGCGTTCATCGTTCCGAGCACGGATGGACTAGGGCTACCAAAGTAACCGCGCCATTGCTTGATGGTCTGCAGACCGTTCATCATGGCACCTGGTTCCAGATGTTAGGATGGCAATTCACAAGTCTCACAGGAAGCAGTGACATACCGTCGAAGCCGACCGAGGCCGACGACAACATGGGAACCAATAGAGTTAGATTCAGCAGAAGCAAGTGCTTGGTGCGATACCATGGTGCAGGGTTTTCGGGCAGGACCTTGAGCTGATGTTAGAGTTGATGATCATATAGCTTATGACTTGCGTTGTCTGTTGTTGATGCCGGCAATTTGAAGAGGAGACTCACTGCGAGCAAGTCAGACCCGACGGCCTGTGCGGCCGTCTTCTTGGCTGGCTTTGACTTGAGGAAGCCCATCTTGATTTTGTTATGGTCGGGCTGCACTGAGATTGTACTGGGAGGCTGTTGGTTTCTTCAATGACCACAGTTGCAATCGACTTTGAAAGCAGTGAAGTCGCCGAGCCGGGATCAACTCGATGCCATTAGAGTTGAGTCGAAGGACACCTTGGAGATATATGCAAAAGTCAAAAGAGACACTGTCAGGAGCCGGAATGGAGGAGTTCTCAACTTCCCACGCGGCCAGCCCCCCTGTGTACCCCAGTCGACCCCGTAAAATGTCTGCGGTTTCCCCACGGGCGGTGGATTCTTCCCCAAGTTCATCGTTAGCTTGGATGGTTGACCCGTCGTGTCGGGTGAGGGATTCCATCACGGAACTCGGGAGTCGGATGGCAGGTCACGTTGACCAGACTAGACGAACGCTAGATGACTATGGATAGACCTGGCTTAGAGTGAAGATGGACTAACGCCGCTAGTAGCAGAAGCGTCGGAGAGCTGGAGAACTGTCAAGCTGACAAAGAGTTCACCTGGCCTACTTCGTACACCGACGGCAAGCCCCCCGAAGCGAGCTGCCTTAGTCGGTGAAATGGTTCACCTTGAAACTCACCGAGCAGACTCACCGGGAAGAGTCCCCGAGCGCAAAAGTCTCAGGACTAAGCAGACTCTATGACATGCAGATAAGGCGAGTCATAAGTGAGCTTCCACGCTCCCCGAGGCCATGGCGTCGCGTTCTGAAACAATTCTGCGGGGGTCGGTGATCAATGCTGCACGATAATTAAACTCGCGATCCCCAGACAGGGCCGACCATCCTGCCTCCCCCCTCACATCTCGCGTCGCTCGTCTCCCCGACACGAGAAATGATCCCGAACAACGAGGTTTACAGGAGTCATCTATCGTCGCAATGGACCCACCGTCGAAGAGGATGAGGATGGACATCGGCCGGGGCTTCCCCGACATGGGCATGGCGGCCATTACTGGCGGATCGCCTCCTGGCCGCTCCGTCTCCGGCGTCGATCACGCGCATGTCGAGCATGCTGATCCTAGGATGCCGAAGCAGAGAACTTGGTCGCGCGCCTCATCCGCCTGCCAGACCTGCCGTGGCCGCAAGACGAAATGCGATAACGAGAGGCCGATATGCGGCTATTGTAGGAGGGTCGGGGCAACTTGCACATATATCGAGGACTCGGCTCCGGCAACGTCACTGTAAGTTTACTTTACTTTATACGGACTTGAAGTCTCGAGGCCCATGTCTGATCGACGGGTTCGGGTCACATACACTTTGCGGGGGATGGCCGCCGGTTCAACCGGATGGACACGTTATATCGGACTGATACTAATGAAGTGTGGATTGTTTCCGTCAGATGTCAAGGTGTTGGACCACGTCTGCTGGGAGCAATAGAGAACTTGGCCAACCTAATTCAACGCAACGAGGAGAACTTTCGCGCTATACCACAACTTAGCCGCGACCTGTCCGGTAATTCAAGCGACTATCCGGACAGTCCAACCTTCCAAGGTGGACGTCAAGATGGTCTCCTGTCTGGGCAAGATGGAGGTGCCGCGGATGAGGCTAAGAAATCCATTCATCCCTCGTTATCGGATACCGCCGGACTGGACTCCGTGCTGGAGTGGCCAATCTTTCCTAAACCGGTGCCCTTCGCGATAGACCCCTTCAGCCATGCTTCCCCACGTGGGGATGCCTTTTCCCCCAGATCACCCCCCGCCATGGAGTTCTACGAGCTATCCCGGCTGGTAGACTTGTACTTGACCAATGTTCATCCCATGAATCCCGTCGTCGATGCTCAAATGCTGCGACAGATGTTAAAGCAGGTCGCGGAAAACGGCCCTGACTGGTCAGCGTCTACCTGTATCGTTGCATTGTCTTGTGCCCTCGGCGCCATATCCCAGAGACCTGGGCAGAGGACGCCAAGCGGGACCCCTCGTGGATACTCCGTGGAGCCCAACCGTCATCTGGCGTCAAGGTATTGGTCAGTCGCCGAGAAACGACTGGGCTTCTCCATGGGTTCACCTGGATGGGAGTCTGTACAATGCTTGTGCCTTGCAGGGTAAGACGGCTACTCCCGCGTACTTGACTTGTCATGGCTCTCGGTCAGTCGTACATGTAAGGCTGACTAGTATGGCAGAATCTGGCACATGTACAACATGGATCCCTTACAAGCATGGAAATGTTTCAGTATGGCGAGTAATACCTGGTATACTACTTCGCTCACAAACAAGTTTGTCTCTCCTTGGCATTGCTTGGAATTCCCTTGGCTGACATTCGTCTCAGACTCACCATGCCGGCTAAAGCCGAGACGCCTGAATTCCCCCAGTCACTCTCAATGGAGCAGATATTGTACTTCACTTGCTTCAAATCTGAATGGTATGTCCTATCCGAAATACATTCCCGCAGTGTACTTGATCATTGGCTAAGACTCGGTTGCAGTGAGCTGGCGTTTGAGCTGTCTCTCCCCGGTTCCATCCTCGCCGGCGTAGACTACCCATATAGTCTGCCCACTCCACCAACACTGGGGGTCATGAACCTAGACAACAAGGCCCTCATGATGGAGCAAAGATCCTGGTACTACTACTTAGCAGAGATCTCTGCACGACACCTGATTGATCGTTTCACTCAGGCCCAAAAGAGATGCCCTCCTCACCCGACTGAGCACGGCATTGACCGCATGCTTGAAGTATTTGAGGTCTTTGATGCCCAACTATCAGATTGGTACGAATCCCTACCACCGCCAATATCATTCCAAATACCCACTGGAGACATCGCTCCTCTGGGTGATGACCTGTGCCAAATGCTTCGTGGAAGGTACCTAGCGATGAAGGAGCTCCTGTGCAGACCTTTCGTCCGGTTGGCCTCAACTATCTCCATCGCTTTAACGGTATCAGAACACATGGTCGCAAGGGTAGCAGAGCTTGCTTCGCGAGGTCTACAGTACTGTTTGTTCAGGATTCAGGCTACTTCATCTACACCTCATCACGGCCTCTGGTTGCAACTGAGGGGGTTCGTGACCTGTTCTCTAATTCTGACGGCCGCAGAGCGGGCACAAAGTATCCCATCGTTGAACATGCCGACAAAGGTCACGTACCCTCAAAATTGGAAGCGGACGATCTTTGCTCAAAAGGAAATTCTATCTAATTGTTGGGAGTTCGAGGAAGGAGGCATAAGCGATTGCGCTAGGGTGTTAGACTGGGCGCTTGCAAAGTTCACGGTCTGATCCCATGCTTATCCTCGAAGTACATAGTCACATTATGAAGGGAAAAGGCATAAGATGTGATCAGACTGAGATGGACACATTCATGTCACGCGTTTCTAGGGCGCTTAAGCGGGGTGGCAACGTACTCGGGCCTTCAACGGTGGCATCTTGTCAAAGTAGCCGCTAGGGGAACAACTAAGGCCTTTCCCCGAACGTTTGTACGATAATGTACTTCTTCTGTATGTAAAAGTCAATTATGTTATGATTTCAATCGGGGAAAGAGGTTAAGCTCTTCACTTGGCGTTCAATTAGCCGAGCGGTGCGCGAGACTCGGGTGGCGCTCGGCGCGTAGGCGATTTCATTGGGCGCTTCGCAGCAATCCGAACATCAGACACCGTTAACTGTGTTTTAGTCAAACCTTGACAGTAGGAGCGAAAGGGCGAGTGTGCGTTAGGCTGAGTCTATCCTAGTGTTCCGGGAATGCACGCTTGACGCGGCACCCGATACCGAGAGATGTCAGGCTTGTGTTATGTCGCGGCAAGGTTTGCTTAACGTTGGGACAGCTTTTTCGGGGCGGAAAGCCGATGGTATGTCAGCACCTCATGTTTTGAGTTGACCGACTGGATCGGACATTCTCCCCACCTGCATTCAATCGGGATTTGTCCCCGTCTGCAAGCTCGCTCGGGGAAGTCTGGATGTAGTCACACTCCGGGCCCAGCGGCCCTATTGGCCTTGAAGTGATATGTAGCTTTCGGTGTAACCACTCCTTTGGGTTTTGAGGAAGACGCCCTTGGCTTGCTTGAATGGCGAGCGAAGACTAAGCTCTGTCTGCTCCTTGCTGACATGTCTCATATTTCCTGCCTATCAATAGCCGTTGGAGGCGCACGGTCACAGACGTGACACCTGTCAGGTTCATGCGAGCCATCAATCGAACGGAAGTCCGAACGACTTACATATCCTTCTAGTTGATAAATAAAGGCAATACCTCATCGTGCTTCTATAGTCCGCGAGGGAGTTTTTTGTTGAGTTCGGTCATAGTCAGTGTCGTCACATCGGAACGATGACCACTCGACATTTCCTACTATGTCAGAAGGATAGAGGGCGGGATGAAAGGTCTGTGTTCGCTAATTACTATTGAGATGGTCATCTCACAGCAATCTCAGTCGATCCAGCCTTCACCTAATTATCTGAGGCAACAACACCGCGGACGCACGCGGTCTGCCAGGAAGTCCAGGAGAATGGCTGCACGACAGAGCCATTGTACCCAATGTCAATACCTGTTTGCAGTGTCTCAAGGCCTCCGAGCGGCGTCGCTTCCCAACCTTCAGTACCCGGTCCATCTTCAGGATCGAGTATGAAAGACAACCACAAGTCCTGCATCTCCTCACTGACTTCATACTCGAACGCTGTGGAGTTCTGACGAGCAATATCATGTGTTCCAAAGATGAGCGGAAGTTCTGCGGAATGAAAGGCGCCCTGGCCTCCGGGCATGATGTTGGTGAAGTTGGAGGAATACATGTAGCGGTAGGTCTTGAGGCCAGCCACATTTCGCAGACTGGTCTCGTATTGCGCCGGACAGCCGAACAGATTGTCAGGAACTACGTCGGATCCATTGGTTGGAGGGATAGTAGTGCTGCCGGCGAAGTTCCATTCATCCCTAGTCGAACCAACGATTGAGGGCTTCCCGATGACAAAGTCAGCATGGCTACTATGTGCCTAGATGGGGTTGACACTTACGCCTTTGGCAACTCTCCCGTCCAAAGTTCGGTTCTCGTAGTCAGAGAACTTAGTCTTCTCGTCTACAATAACGTTGAATGTCAAATTGCCAGCTTGATCGAGGTACTCTTGTATCTTCCGGAAGGGAATGTCCCTCAAGCAGCCAAGCTCGTCTTCTTGACATCCGAATGCGGTCGCAAGGGAAGAGAAGTTGCCATGTACAGCATCGTCACTTCCGATTGGGATGAAGGGTGATCCCGAGTTTTTGATGAAGCCAATGGCAATGGGATCGTCGGGGTAGGCGTACTGATAGTACGAGACTGATCCGGCTCCAGCACTCTGGCCCCAGAGAATAATGTGCTCAGGGTCACCTCCAAACTGTGCGATGTTGTCTCGCACCCATTCCGTGGCCAACCGCTGATCCAGAAGCCCTAGATTCTGTTGCGTTTGTTCAAGGCCTGCGGCGTTTGGAAATCCCCAGAGTCCGACGCGATAGCTTTATCATCATGTTAGTAAGACGTTCCAACGGCAGCGGCCATATTTCTTACTTTATGGCAACGACAATATGCTTCTGGCTCCTCTGGACCCATCGGGTGGGAGTTTGATAGGCAATATCATTGCTTCCCTGTTACGCCTTTATTAGAATCTGAGTACGCACTCATAAAGAGAGAATGAGGGGAATATGAAAGGAATGTACGATACCGCACCGAATCCACCGCCATGAATCCAGACAACAACCGGGAGAGCTTGGGACGAGTTGGCCGGGGTCCAGATATTCAGTGTCAAACAATCCTCGCTGGTGCTGTTGGGCCGAATCAGGAACTCAGCAGCCCACGCGCCTCCGGTTCCCGGCGGATCCGTCTGTGGACAAGACGGACGTCTCACCGACGCGTCCAAAGTTCCGAAAGACTCTTTGGGCGAGGCAGGAAGCCATCTTCGCTCTCCGATGGGCGCTTCAGCGTAGGGAATACCGTAGAACTGCGAGACTCCTGGTGCGGCTGCATCTTGAAAGCCGGTGACAATGCCATGTTTCGTTTCCACGCGCGGACTGGGTAAAGCGTGGATGCTGGGCATGAAGAGGTTGCCCAGCGCCAAAGAAGCGACCAGAGTGAATGGCGTCCACATGTGCATCTTGAAATTTAAAAGGAGCGTGGACATTCAGATCGTGTGGAGGATGGGAGAATGCACCACCATCCACTTTGATCTATAGGATCTGGACGTCATATTTTTATGTAGGTACCAACTCGTAAGTCCGAAGCTACTGCGAACATGTATGCGAGGCTTCACTCACTTCTGCGCGTATTCTACAGATGCGGGGAAGCCCACCAAATGCCGAATGTGGAGTTGAGAGTTGTTAGCTAGTTGGCGGAGGAATTGAATGTTACCTTGAGAAAAGCCGGCTCGGTAGGTCTCTCGGTATTGACGATTATCGTCGCGACATCCACCCTGCGATCGGCTTCTCCAATTTCAACCAAATTCCAAGATCATACGTTAGGGGGCAGAACTCCACAAGATACCCTCTAGTCTGAGAGGAAAGATTTTTGGAGCTACCCGCTAGTAAATTGATCAAGTAGTACTCCGTACATATTCTCAATTTTCGTATGGTGGGTTCTTTGCTCGTACGCTTGGCTTCATCGATAGTGATCCGTATGACCCGAACCGAACCGCTTGGCCCCAACTGCTTGAGCCGAGCCGAGGCCCCTACCAGGGACTCATATTCGAAGTCATGAAAGTTGTGACTGTAAGCAATTTCATCGTTACATATCGCCAAATTCTACTCCGTATTCTAGAGCTTATATATTAGAAGCCGGCCATACACATATTACCCGTACTCTGAAGTTGCCCCTCCGTTTGCTCATTTGCTCGTTTGCTAGTGTAGCGCAAAACTCACTCATAAGAGATGATCGACCGCTCTCACCAAGTTTGAGAAAGTATTCCGTCTCCGTAAAACCTATCCCACCGGCCAAGAAGCACGGTCGTGAAACTCTGTTCAAATCTCGAGACAACAAGTACTCAAGTAATGAGCCAGACGAATGGCGAAAGCATACATGACGAGGTTGAGTACTTGACATTGCCGTGGCTCAGACTGTCGACCAGCCTCTATTGATGGATTGTGCCTGTTTTTGCACTCTAGGCTTGTCTTGCGAGTCACTAGTTTTCTTTCCAGTCAACACCCGATTTACGATCGCTGGTCCTTTATTATAGGTAGTCGAAACCTGTCGCACTGCCACGTGTGGCGCTGCCCATTATAATACCGCTATCCTCGAGACGGCTGCTAGTCTTGTAAGGCACTTGGATACGACCCCGTATAGGTCTCCCACTAAAATAAGTCAAGCCACTTTTCCCTACATATGTCTTCTGCTTAAATACTCGCTTTGTGATGATACTAATCTGGTGCTAGCGTTGGAAAGGTCAAAAGATAAACCAAGTATAGGCCTCTACACACTTGCTTTATGGTCTTCGAAGGAGTACAGTATGGTCCTTGACCGCTGGCGTCTACTTAAGTTGATGCCACCTCGATACTACAATATGCTGGCACAAAAATCAATAAGCACTAACGCTCAATATTCTGTATCGGATGGATCATGTGTACTTTCGTACTATCTTCTGACGCGACGAGCATTTGATGAGACAGGGCAGAAGCCTTGCCGATTTAGTAATAAGTCAACCTACCCACGGGGCCATCGCGCCAAAGGGACACCCGCTCAGCCACTGGCCGCTTCGAAGCCGAAACCTGGTCTCATTATATGTTGTGCAGCATTGGGTTGGAAGTAATCAGAGCGAGTATTTGTGAGGGAAGAAATGATACTCAAGATTACCTTGTAGAATCCTCGGAGGAATCTTGCTTATGTCTGTCTTCCTACATGCCCACCCATCATAGAACAGCGAGTGTTAGGAGTTTGAGAGAGAACGGTCAAAGCTAAGCGCAGTATAAGGGAGGTACAACAGCGGAATGATACGGAGTACACGGCCAACGAAGTTGATCGAGACAGAGGCGCAACTTTCCAAGTCTAAGGAGAAGCACTGTAGAACTGTAGAACAAAAGGAACTGGCCAGTGCGGACAACCTAACGAGTCGTGGCTCGGTAATAACAAATCGTGAGCACGGTTAACTTAAGTCATCCTCGGGCTATACTTTCCCAACAGAGCTTTTAATTATCGAGAAAATCCTCGTCTAAAGCAAACCTTGCCACATCCATGGCGCCAAGGGAATTAATGCTAGGATTTAAGTCCTACTATTGCAACTCTCTCCTGGATATACAGGCATCGCAACCCGAAATGCCTGTCGGACGAGGATTGATCGACAATGTGTTGGCTTCTGCAGAAGTGGATCGGTAGTAGAAGCAGGATATGTAGTGCAGCCAAAATTAAATGGGTAAATGTTTTCCAGATGGCGAATTGCCCCTGATTTGTTATTCTTCCAATGTTCGCCATCGTGTGGGTTCATTACATTACCCAGACGAAAGGCGTGCCGCTGTCCTTCCTAACAGATCACAATAAGAAGCTGCATTTATTCCCACATAGACCTCAGTGCCAGCCCGCCATACCAAAGATGTTTTATTTTGAAGATAAGAATATAGAGGCACTTAACTCGATGGGACCAGACTACCAATATTACGTCTTAAGGGGACTGAAGAGCCCGCCGTCTGGTGTTCTTCTAGACTACCTATGAGGATGTATTGTCTGTCTTGGCGGTGACCACGTTAGGCAGGTAGCCATTGCTTTCTCGATGGACCGTCTCACGACATCCACCGTACGAGACTCTTGAGAATTTATGTGACATGCATACTTAGTCATATTGACAAAGTACGGGCATAGGGGGTAATGGATAAATCGAAGAAGCAACAAGTCGAGAATTGAGAGATTGGGAACAGCCTGATCAGCAGATCCATGGCGCATCTGAATCGTTCTCCCGCGCCAGTATCATATCCGTCATATGACCCAGACATAGGAAGGCTGACTCTGCCATGGCAGCGAATCCAAGCCGGCCAGGTATCGTGCTATCTCCACTGGTCACGCTTCTCCTTCCGCAAGGAGATACTGGACCGAACGGCTAAAGTCATCTTCACGACGTTGCTTTATGCTCTTTGCGTGCTTTAACTACGATATTAAGCAATGCGATTCCACACGGAAGTGTTCTACTTCAGGGAGGTCTGACTACAAACTAGGAAGCATCGAACGATGGGGTCGCAATCTGAAGTGGCAATGCTCTATTCCGGTCGAGAGACCTTGGTCACATACGCATGAGCATCGTTGTTACCATCGAACCACCTTCCTAACTTCGCACATGATGTGATATGATTCGAATTGATGGCATCACGATTTTGCCAGTGATTGAAACACATAAGAAGCCAGCGAAGTCATCCCCTTAGCTGGTCATGAGGGCTTTAGTATTCCCAGACAACGACCCTTTCTTGCCGGATCATCTGCCACTATTTCACTTCCCAAGCCTCTTCTTCGCCATCGCCATGAAGGTCTCTATGCTCCTCGGCCTCGCGTCTATCGCTGCCGCTCTGCCAGCCGTGGCCGCCCCAGCTGAGACGCACGACATCGTCGTGAGCGACAAGTCCTTGGTGAACGAACGCTCCGCTCAGCCCCTCGAAGATGCAGCCATCGCCGCAGTCTTGATGGCGAGGGAGGACTTTGAAAGAGTCGTCCCTTGGCCTACTACGTCTGTCATTGGCGGTGGCACTAGCTTCCAGTACAAGGCAGAGCCCCTCGGCAACGACCAGTTCAAGATCACCTTCTACCACAGCGCCCCGTTCAGCACTCTCACCTTCAAATACACCGTCTACGCCGGCGACGGCGTTATTGCAAGTGAGACTCTGTCAGCCGGAACCAGCTCAAAGTCTGTTCAAGTCAGCCGTATTGGCGAGAGTTTCCGCATCGTTATCCAGTCGATTTAAATCACCAACGGCTCTCTGCATCAGTGGATGATACGAACGACCACGATCACAAACGATACGACCAGATTCCGAAACGAATGTTGGCTGGTCTTAGGGGCGAGAAATACTGGTAAATGTGGATTTGGTTATGGCAATCATCAGGCCAATCGACACGCAAATCCCCTAAACTGAGATTGGCGTACCCTTCGGACGCAAGAAGGACATAGTTCATTCATTAGATTTGTGGTACAAATTCAACAGCTCAGGGTGTAAACCGTTTTACCGCACACCTGTTTCCTCTAAATCATCCCGTCGCCCACTGTGATTAAGCGTTCATGTGCGACGCTGTAGGTTCTGTCTTTTGAAGGTTGCCAACGCTGAGTTGGTATTCTGGTCCTTGTTCACAGGCGATACATCGGCGTGACCGAGGTCAGCGGGACTCTTTTAGATACGATTAACCGCTTACATACGCAACTCAACTACACACAGGTGCCACTGCGTTGGCGACATGGAGATGGCAAGGTACAAGGGTCTATCGCCATCCTTCCCTCTGGCCTTCATTGGAAGGGCCAAAGTTCACACTTCACACCTAAACGCTTACATGATTCCACCCCAGAATAGTCTCCTCTATCCCGGGCCTCAAAGTACAGGGAGGTTCCTGGATGTTATGAGTGGCTGATGATGCAACGGATTAGAGGAGGATTGGCCTCGGCAATTGCTATAAACCGTGGTCATTCCTGAAATCAAATAGACTGCAGTTATGACGTCAATTATAGCTCCCGGAACTTTTCTCAAGGAATGAACCTACTTTAAGAACAGGCTGTAGTGTCACAACATGTAATAGTAGAGCCGGCGCTGCCGCAAAGAACCTTGTCTGGCTTGCACTTTCCGCCGTTGTATCCTTCTGTACCGGGCGCTTGTGATGTACAGGCGGCTTGAATGCTGACGACAGCGGACAGAAGCGCGACTATAGCGGTGAAAATGTGACTCCGAAACATCGTGGTGGCTGAAAATAATTGCGATGTGTTCAATGTTGAAAAGACGGTAACCCTGGGTCAACAGTCAGAGTGGTGGCTGTCTTATACTTATGTTTGCTTTGATACCACGCTAATTATCAAATGGAATGGGGATTTGATGTCACTTCGGGACGCCGGAGCCATGTCGAAGCAAAGCTCCGTCGATGCCTGGACGTAGATATTACACAAACTCTATTCATCCATTCGACCATGCGTAATCCAAGTCTTGGCCATACGCATCCGACTGGTCAATTATCCTCGACAAGATCCCAGTATCGCGGGACCGAGTATGGGCCTGGCGGGATCATATCATGAAGTTAAAGGCAATGAGAGTCGTGACGGCCTTGTCGTATTGCCCGAGGCCGCTGTTACTTTGAATAAAATATGGAGTCACTCTTTACTCGTCTTGGCGCTGCTACCCACTGCATTTAGGATTGAGCTCATTGCACATCATAATCTATGATAAACCTTAGTCTTGTCGCCTAGCAGTACGTGTAAGAATCATGAATTTTTTACTAAGTAGGGACGCTCTTCCAGATCTCATTAGGCTTATTCGCCGGCAATTGGTCCTTAACATCGGACCAACAATGTCCCCGAAAACGCCATCTCGTATCATAACACCCCTTCCATGACCCCTTTCCTTAGTTGGAATGAGTAGCTTGTCATTAGCAAGCTTTTTCTTTGACATCGCCAACTTGTCTTTCTCGTTGGTGGCCCTCTTCATGCGCTCACCCACCCAAGTCTATCAACGAGAACAGGTTTTCCCTCGGCTTATTTCTCGGAGCCTTCAGCTACTTCTGACTGATTGAGTAAGGTCTTTCATAAGCTATCTCCTCCAAATTTCGAGAGCCCGAGGCCTCCGAAGTGACGTCTGACGGAAGAGCGACACAATGTCCTGGAAACTTCTTCGTATGCGGAGGGCCCGGCTCAAAGTGTAGTGTACCGGCGCAGGTGTCCCCCAAAGAGTCTGGAGTTGCATGCCCTGTCTCTTGTACTGAGTAGCGAGCAGGTAGGTAAGTAGAGTAGTGCGCGGCATGAGCCTTTCAGATACAATTTTCAGCAGCACGGCAAATTCGCCGAAGCCGCCTGTCTCAAAGATGAAACATAGTCCCCGGTGAATTTGGTTAGCAAGATTAATGTCTGACCCGACATAGCTTAACGCCTCTTGCTTGAGCATCTGGGCCGCAACGGAACTGTCAATCGAGTCCAAAAGAACCAAATTCCAAACCCACTTAATACATGACGATAGGATATCCGCGAACACCTGGACACTCAATCGCTCCACGAACACTTCCACTACCACCACCATTGTTGTTATCCGCAGCGTCGTGGGAGCCACGTCCGGAATCAGCCCATCTAGCGCCATGAAACTACCATACACACTCAGCGTAGGCGCTGTTCTGATAGTGTGTGAGGCGGGTGTAGTTTTGGCAAGTGTTGCTACGAGCAGACTTCTGCGGGCGGTCTCATACGACGCGTCCTCGAGACTGAACAAGCACAGCTCTGAAGTATCCCTCTCTGCGAAGATACGAGCCAAGAGGAACGAGACCTCCTCGCCAGGGGAGAGACACGCTATCCTCTGTGTGCGTAGCCACGCCAGGGCTGATACGACAACTTCGTTTTAGGGCTGAAATGCCAACATTCGAGAGCCCGAACAATCTTGTCTTGAAGCCGTCATATGGAATTTGAGTCACACATGACAGTCCCATCCATTCTTAGCCCGATAGCAATGGATGACCCTATCGGAGCAGATGACCAAGGGCGAAAATGGCCTTTGGGTCCATAAACAAGACGCCGCCCTTACGAGCACGGATCTTCGCAACCTTGCTGATTCCGTTATAGGGGCGGGGTTTTTTGCGGGTATTTTTGCCCTTCGATTTGGGCAAGGAGGTATCGTTGGACGGTAGGGTGATGGATATCACGGGATCTGTCCTAACGTTATTAGGTTTTAAGGGCCCGACGAGTGAGGAGGGTGTTTACTATAGAAAAGAATCCTCTAAAGTCTGTGAGTTCGCGGTCGACTTTATCAATCGAAGTGATTGAACTGTTCGCAATATCGACAATGATGTCGAACTTCTCCTGATCCTCAACATCGAAGTACCAACGGAAATCAAAGCCCCGGAGATGTGATGCTTGCGTATACAACAGAGAGGCTCGGGGTCAACCGTACAGGTCGAGTAGGATCTATTATATAATCTCCGGCGCTTCGATGAGCCCCTTTTATTTGCCTCAAAGATAACCAATCTCATTCTGTAGGTTTTCTGAATCGCAAGCCGGGTGTTGCAAGTACTCGTGGAAAGGTCCAATATCTCAACATGTGAGAAATATTTGTTTTATAGTTCTACCTCTGCTACTCGCTCGGGCGGTTCTCGATATCGGTTACACGGTATTAACACACAGTATCAGTGGATACTCCCACTGTCTCGTTAGACTATTTTTTATGATTTTCTTCCACCTTTTTTTTAACTTTCCCTCCTGCAAAGTTCACAACCACGGATTGACGGCGATGTTATGTGAGAAATATAGCGGAGGAAGAGCACGTCTTCTTAGGGAGAACCACGGAAACGTCTCGATGTCCATGAGAGATATGTCATCCAACTCAACGTTATCAGTCCTCTGCCACTACACGGCCAGTATCTGCTGGGGATTCCAAAGCTCAGACATACTGGCCGATTTGCTGAGCGCGGGCCCGTCGCTTCTGACAAGTTCGCCAGCTTCCTGTAATCATTTTGAGAAAAGACTTGATATCGGGGTCAGTAGAGCGCTCAATTGCATTGAAACCGTTGCGTAACCTCCAGTCGTTGAATGTGATTGACTTGTATGCAATCGTGAGCTGGGAAGTAGAGCTCAGCAGGGAGCAGGGCCACCAGAGTTTGTGGGCTGATTCACTTGATGAAAGGACCCAAGAACCTTCATCAGTCGAGTTTCGTATCTAGCCAGCGAACGGTATGTGGTCAAGTTGCTCGGGTCAATGAGTTTCCCGGGCATTGCCGTGGGCCCGGCTTCGGAAAGTAAGAGAGAGGGTAAGTAAGATGGTAGGCCATCTGCGATTGGTGCTTGACCGATAAAGTCCTCATACGACTTGTATGATTGCAGCGATGCGACAAGGCCTGCTGAATTGGGATCATGGCATCCCCAAGCTCGAATATGATCAAGACTCTTTATTGGGCTTGCATTGGCTTTTGCCTCCCATGACCATCTCCGATTCTCTGCACCTGGTCTACAAAGACCCGAGGTCAAATCGACGCACCGGTGATCGCAGTGAACTTATTATGGGTATTCTCAACAAGGAAGCATGGTTTTTGAGAGAACATCCAATGTACTTACGAGATCCGGTTCTTGACATTAACTGACTTCTCGAACCCTGTTGGTTACTCGAGAGGCGGCCAAGTTCCCTCAAAAGCATTGAGTCATTCCCTTCAGCGTCTTATACACGCCAGATAGAGCGTTCGGATAGCCATCCCGGGGGAAGAGGATTTCACCGGCGGTGTAATTCGGTTTCGAGGATTGATGGACACCCTTATTCCGAAAGTTCTAGTCGCGTCATGATAGTATGGAATAACACACCTTGGATGCAATGAATACAGATGTGTAGAATTGAGGTCAAATTGGAGGAAAAAAAAACCGGAAGAAATGTTGAAAGCATTGGAAAAGGGGACGATTGTTAGAGAGAAGAGAAGGGTCAATTCAGAAAGCAACTGTACAAAACAAAGTCCAAAACAAATCAAGAGCCATGAATGCCCAGTAACCATCAACGAACCAAGGATACCGGAGAAACAAAATCAGGACCATGTGCAAATGAAGCAAAAAGTCTCGATATCGTGTCCCTGCCAGCATCCAAGAACAGAAGCAAGCCACCGCAACTCTATGCCCAACGTATGCCATGTCCCCGCAATCTTCAGAAGTCGTCCCAAATACAGCAAAAGCCAAAGATCTTAGCTACTGCAAAATTTGACTCCCGGCGGCACAAAACCCGCTTGCCATCCAGCAATCAAGCAATCTGGAACGTCTTCGCATTCCATCCAAAAGCCTTTGTCAACCGATGAGCCATCTTACGCGACCGATACCCCTCGACCCTCGACGACGCGCTGCCGTGGGTGATGTGGAACTGAATCGACTGCTTCCATCTCGAAGTGCCGTCTTCCCGCGGCAGGGGAACAAAGGCGATTGCGGAGCCCTTTTTCTTGTCGGCGGTGAAGCCTACTTCGACCATGGCGGCTATGAACTCGGGCCAGGTGAGGGATCCCTGGTGGAGGGACTTGTCGAACATTGTTGCCATGACGGTTGCTGTTCGAGCGCTGACGTAGATGACTTCTTGGGGAGGAGTCGAGGGTCCGTCTTCGGTGTCGGGTTTGGCGAGGAGGCTGGCGTCTTGGTTGCGGGGGCCCTCCATGATCTCCTGTTCGTCCTCATCAGGATGCTGGTTCTCATCCTGATCGTCATCATCTCCATCATGCTCTTTATGCTCGCTATCATCTTCGTGAAGCGAGTCGCCGAAGCTAGCTTCGGTTGGCGTAGTTGGAGCATCAGAAACGCTACCTGAGGTCTCAAGGAAATTGGCCCAGGGATCAGAAGCCTGCGGCTCAGCGTCAGCAAGTACAGCCTCAGAGTCGCCCGAGTCCTGCGAAGCGTTGACGGAGACACCGTCGACGGGAAGATCGAGCTCAGGCTCATTCAAGGAGAGCGATCCGGTCACGGAAGTCGCGAGCTCATCCCACGAAGAATCCCCATCAGCCTTTGACAGCCAGGGTGTATTCAGATCGTTGACCCAGGCATCGTGATTCTCGTCAAGCTCCGGCAGGACATCGGACTCCTCTGTGACTTTCTTCGGTTTCTTCTTCTTCGGCTTTCTCTTCTTCTTCTTGGCAGGCTCAGCCGACTTCTCCGACTCACATTGACACGACGACTTGGGGAAGCAGACGTCGAAGTTGACTCTGCTGCTCTCGTAGTGTCCGAGATCCGGAAAGTTGTCGACACAGCTCTGTACCAGGTTCCAGTAGCGGTTTGGAAGAGAGGTGCCTAGCTTCTCCTCAATCGCATTGGCGACATTGTCCCTCACCGCGGAAGTGACGAGAGGCTCCGCTAGCCGGTCTATGTCGGGCGCGATCCGGCGGAGGTCCAGATTTCTCTTGACAGTCGCGAGCTCGGCCTCTAGCTGATTGACGCGAGAGATGTACAGCTGCCCTTTCGTGTCGCTCACGGGCGGAAGGCTGAGTTGCTTGTCCAGGTCGGAGATGAAGCTCACCAGCAGGTTGAGGTTTGAGAAGTTGATGCTCGTGTGAAACTCTGAGAACTCAACGCCCTCTGGGACCATTGTTGCGACTCCTGGGACTTTGTTCTTGTAGTACGGGGCCAGCTTCGTGAGCCAGAAGCTGGCGTGTCTGTGAGTCAATCCTGGCTTGCAAAGCTGCATACCGTAATATATCTTGCGATTCTTGTTGTCAATGACTCGATCCTTGACGACCACAACTTCGCTGCCCAAGTGATCGTAGGTGTTCGGGACACGCTTGAAGTACTTTTCTGCTTTGCCGCACTGGAGCCATCGTTTGACAAACTCCAGCAACTTCAGAAACTTGAGGTGAAGGACGTTAGAAAGCTCCTGTAGCAGGAACTCGCGTCGTTTGGCCGTCTTTCGCGAGTTGTCCAAGATGTGGATTGAACACAAAAGGACGCGAATGTAGTAAGAGGTGCCGGCATCCTTCTCAGCAGCGTAGTAGGGATCGAATATGCAGGCCGCGACGTATCTGTCAAGGTCTTCCACGCTGAGTATGTGTCCGCTGGCGTCTGGGACTCTCTCTGGGAGGCTGAGCCACTAGTTCGTAGCCTCCATCAGGAGAATATCAGGCTTTGCCATGAGCTTTTGCGCCCAGATAATGGTCTCGTCCTCCTCAGCCTTGATGAAGTTGATGAAGGGCCGGAGGCCGGAGTCACTGGTGAGTGTGAGCTGAGGAAGAACCTCGTTCCCATGAACCTCTCCCTTGTCGTGTTCGTGGCATGTGCAATTCGGGTGTTTGCGATCGGTGGCCAGGACTGTGAGGATGGTGACGAGCGCTCGATGAAGAATCTCTACCCAGAACATCTGTCTCGCTACAATCAGCTCGCCGACAGGTCCGGATACCCACAGATGACGATCTGTTCTGACGCCGGCTATGGCTTCCCAGTACTCAACGATGTCAGCAGTGCGA
Organism: Colletotrichum scovillei; assembly: GCF_011075155.1. NCBI lineage: Eukaryota > Fungi > Ascomycota > Sordariomycetes > Glomerellales > Glomerellaceae > Colletotrichum > Colletotrichum scovillei. Next base: position 787,035 of record NW_023336261.1, read on the forward strand.
GGGTAGTCTTCACAGTCCTCAAATACCATAACGTCGCCGTCAAAGTGTTCAAGACACGGGATGAGATGTTCGGCGAATCTTGCGCAAGTGAAGACGCAGTCGCCTTGCGTGCCATTTGCGCCAATGGTGAATTGGTGGGTGAGAGATTTTGTGGCGCGATGTTTGAGGACGTCGAGGAAGACATTGTTTTCTGGATTGATGATGTCTTCGTGGTTCCATTCAGGTCCGAGAACGTGAGAAAACCCACAGCCTGGGGACTGGCCGGTTTTCAGAACGGGGCATATGGAGCTGTTCCTCAACACAAGCTCTCGTCCCGGTCGGTCAAGTCCCTTCCAGTAGGCGACCACGATGTCGCCATGAGCCTCGTACAGTCGGGCTAGCTCACGATGAGTCTGCGTCAGAAGGCTGTTGGGGAACTTCTTGATTGGGAGGATTGAGCGGATGAGATTTTTGTCCGGTTCCTTGGGTTGATCCATGATTGCTGCCATTTGATCCATGGGACCGAGTAGCGAGAAGGCCATGTCGCGATGAGTTCCAGTAGCGAGTGTGAGAGCGACGCGGCGCGGTTCATGATATTTCTCTCGCGACTCAAGTGGGAGGCAAAAGAAAGGATGTAGCGGTCAGAAAATATGTCGGAGTTCGGTGAGTGAGAGAAGGAAGGAAGCATTTGCAAACGGAAAGCGGGTCATCTGATTGGATATTCCAGTTGGAGGTGCGGGAGCAGACATATTAACCTGGATATTCATCCGATGCCCTCTGGCTCGGAGAAACTTTCCACCTATGGTAGTGAAGGAAGGTGACGTCCAAGCCAAAATGCCAATGATGTGCGCATGAGGCTTTCTTATTTGGACGTCTCTATCCGCGCAGGTAGAGATGACTGGGGTTGGAAGTTGGCCTGGATGAGAGGCGATCCAAGAGGTGGGCTGTAGATGCCACTATCTTGATTTGCACTGGAAACATGAGAAGCTAAGACAGATGTGATAGAGAGCTCTGTAGCTTTGAAGATTGATGATCTTGGAGCTTGGAATCATGAGACTCTGAGTTCAGGAGCAGTTAAGAGGAATGTTATAGCCCAAGAGATAATTACCTAGCTACTCGCAAGACTAATTACGAAAGTTGTCTGGGAAGAGAAGTACTGCGACAGCAAAACGGAGTTTTGTGACAACGGACAACAAGCCGCTTTCATAGTTGCGAGATAGCTTGTGAGTCCTATGGTTTTCTCTGCCAAACAAGTTGCCAGACAGCTCTCTACGCACCGCAATTGAATGGAATAGCCTATCATACAACAAGCCAGACTTCTTGATCTTCTTTTTCAACTCACAAACCAAAGGGCCAAATTCGGGTTGCAGAGGTTGAGTGAAGCGATGCAACGACAACGCCAACAGCAACAGCTTCCAGAAACAAAATTACACAACGAACAATGAGGGATATTTGCCATGTAACCAATCTTTGATATACCATATTGTACGTTGCTCCTGTCATTACATCAATGCCATCATCCAAACATGACAGCCCCTTTGCCCTCCTTCCCAGGAAACCCCCCCAATACATAAAAATATTAACACAAAAAAAGCTACGAGCAAAAGAGGCCTCTCTCTAAAGCCGCTCTATCCACCCAAACAACACACAATCTATCGTCCCCAACCTCCCAAACACATCTACCTCCCAAACAAACTGAACCTCAGCTTCCCCTTTTTTGGGCCCGAGCTGTGCCCGCTCATCGGCCGATCATCATAGCTCATAATACTCGACGCCGGTCTCGGCACCGTCCTGGGCGGACTGTTCTGATACATCTGCTGCTGACTCTGCTGCTGCTGCATCATCTGTTGCTGCTGCTGCTGCACCTGCTGAGGCGGCGCATAATCGCCACGCAGCGCACGCTCGACATCGAGGTGCTGCCTCTCGTACTCGTCATGCTTCGTCTTTGCATCGACGAATCTCTGCTCGGCTAGACGCCGGCGCTCCTGCAGGAGACGGAGCTCCTCGTCGTACTGCGCCATCTGGCCCTGGGCTTCGTCCATGAGGCGGTGGTACTCGAGCATCTTGCGCTGGAGAGGCTCGAGGACGGATTTGGAGATGCTGGGGCTGTTGACGCGGCTGATGTCGCTGAGGGTGCTCTCGTTCACGGCCGGCGGGGAGGGAGGGCGGAGACCGCCTGCCGGGTTGGGGATGTGCTCTCTCTGTTGCTGCTGTAGTTGCTGAGAGGGGAGTCTATCTCTGGGAGAGTGCTGGCTTTCGGGCGGGCCGCGCGGGGACGCGCCGCCGCTCATCTGGGGCGGGTCCGGGGCTCCCGGGGCGCGGCTGCCGGTGGAGGATTGCCGGCGGGCGTGGCGCTCTGTGCGGCGGCGGGAGTAGCCGCCTGCTCCTGCTGCGTCCTTGGACGGGCTCCATTCGTCGGGGTTCTCGCCCATGTAGGGCGGCAGCTGGGAGTTGACGGGCGGGGGCTGGGAGCGGCGGTTCTGGGATGCGTTTGCGGCGGCTGGGGGTGCGCGAGGGCCTGCGGCGCGGGGTTGGCCTCCGTTGCGGCCGTTTGTTGGGATTACGCGCTGCTGCATTGCGGTCAGATGGTTTTTTGTGGTGACGATGCGGGTTGTGTATGTGCGTGCGTGTTTGTGCGTTGTGTTTTGTGATTTTGTGTGTAGGGTGTTGGGTGTTGGGGGAAGGGCGGTCTCAAAAGCCGCCCTTTAGTGAGATGAGTTGGAGTTTGTGAGTTTGGGGAGTGAGTGAGTGGGTGAATGAGATGAAGTGAAGTGAGATGAGTTGGGTGAAGTGAGTTCTTCAGTGCTGGGGTGAGAGAGAGAGAGAGAGAGAGAGAGATAAGGGGGGTGGGTGGTTGAGGTGTATTGAAATTGAGCGTGGCTGGTGCGTGTTTCGCCGAGCCATTGCTTTTTTTTCTTCTACTACTCTCACTCTCCGATCGATCCCTCATCTCAAAAATTCCCCTGATTGAACTCTACATCTGTAAACTCACCTGTTGAAGGGGCGCCTGCGCGAGCACGGCATCATGCAGCGCAGCGTCAGAGCTGGCCCGCGGATCCTCACCGCCGCTGGGCCCGGTAGTGAAGCGTGAATCGTCGTCGAGGGAAGGGGAACGCGGTCTTCGATACCGACCGTTCCTGCCGCCCTCACCGCGGGATTGACGCTGTTGAGAACTGGACGGATCGCTGTGGTGGCCGCTGTTGTTGTCGTACTGCTGGCCGTACTCGACAAAGTCACCGGGGAAGTGGATGGGCGGCGAGCCCTGGGTGTGTTGCTGCTGCTGGAGTCCCATGGCCATGATGGCAAACGAGACGGGGTCGACGTCTCTTGCGGCGGCGGCGAGGTGGTGGTTGTGTTGGGGCGGAATGGTTGTAGAGTTTGGTGGTGGTGAGGTTGGCGAGGTGCGGATAGAGTTGACGTTTGGTTCTTAGTGTTTTGACAGGTTTGACGTGAAGTGAGATTGATCTGAAAAGACAGTTCAAGATGAACTAGGTAAGATAGGTCGGCAGTGACCGTTGAGAACCGTTGGATTGAGGGGCTGTCTTGTCTCTCTCTGGATGTCTGTGTATGGTGTCTGTGTCTCAACTCAGACGATGCCAACACACAGAAGAAAAAGAAGCGCGGTTGCAAGATCTCGCCAGGCGCGGAAGCTAACGGGAGAAGGGGAAAGGATGATACTATCCGAACTCAAAAGCAAAAAAAGGAGGAACAGACAATGTACCCGAGCGAGAGAAAGAATTTGGGCTCTCGGACATTTCAGGGTTTGACAACTTGACTTTCGTAAAGATTCAAAGTGGCTGGGAAACAGACACAGAGAGAACGTCCACTTAAATCGCACCACATTTAATTACGTGCAGCGCTGCTGTGGTGTCGCCCAGCTCGGCGGGGCAGCGCCCATCTTCTCGCGCCTTCAGGTGCCCCCGTGGGCCCCGTCGGGTGTCGACAATTCCAGTGGCTGGGGGGGTTCCACTCAACCTTCAACTTTGCGGATACTCGCACTCTCACCTGGCTGCGCCCAAACGTCGCCCAACCTCCACGATTGTCAACTTCGTCTGCCCACATCACCGATATCTGCGGCATTCATACATCCTCGGGTCCCGGGAAGCTCCAATCAGGCGGAATAAGTGGGATGTATCCTCACCTCCCAGTTTCGCGAATCGCTGGGACTAGGTTCAACTTCCGGGGTGCCACGCCGAGTGGACGATGCTGCTCTGTTCCTTTTTTAGACTGCTGCACTCTTCAATCGACGAATCACCGGGGATGAAGAACATGTCGTCGTCGGTCTTCAAAGCGACCGCTTACCCTTTCCGCTCTTTCAGGGCCAACCTTGGATGCTCCATGACATGCTTTTGTCGCTTCTGAGTCCTCCTGGGGCTGCGCACACCTGTCTCGGGGAAATTACCCCAGCCATTCCATTAAACCACGGCTCTCTGGCAGCAAACGTCCTGCAAGTCACAGGTGAACATGGGGTCGGTGATAAGTGAGAACTGGACGGGGTACGAAGTACTCCGTACGGATATTTCCTGCACATCACTGCACCCAAGGTACGGAATAGAGACGGATACTCGGTAGACGAGGGCCGTCTCTTCTTCCGCCGCCTGTTCACGAAGCCCCGCTACCGGTGCCGGGATCTCCACCCTCTCCGTGCCACATCCACAATTGACCGGCCGATGAAGTGGAGACGCCCGGTTTCATCATACCGATGCAGAGTCCAGATTCCCGGAGGCAATTCCCAAGAACTCTGCAGGCTCCTCTCGGCAGCGAGAGACTCAAACAGACATGACATACTTACTGCTTTCGCTTGTAACCCTTATCACCGTCGTGCTCATAGGTCTGCCCCTCGAACTCGAACGTCACGGTCCGATCATCCTCCAATGCCTTCAAAAACTCGACCAACTCCTTGTTGCCACTGATCTCAGCACACACAACCGCTGTTCGATATTTGCCCGCTTGCCGGAACTCGGCTCTGGCCCCCAAAGCCAATAGACACTTTACCATATCTAAGCGACCAGCAAGACAGCCAAATTCGAGTGGCGTCTCCAGATTTCTTCCCCATACGTTAAGATTTGCGCCCTCCATGGCCAAGTACTTCACCGTTTCGATGTGACCCCCAGCAGCCGCCCAGCTCAGGGGCGTTCGCATATGAATCTCATGCTTCTTTTCCAGTTCGGCCTTGCGGTCCTCGGCGCCATCGAGATATGCTTTGACACGCGAAGTCATCCCCGAGCGAGCAGCGTCAAAGATGTCTCGGCAGTAGCGATCGCCTGCATTTCTGATGATCTCAGATATGAGCTTGTCTCTTTCATCGTCAGAAATACCCGGCCATTCCTTCTCGGGAAAGAGGCGCATGGTTCTCAACTCATCGATGGACAGTCCCCGTTGCAGACAAATGCGAACGCATTCACGGTCGCCACCATACGCAGCAGCCCAAAGCACACTCCCGTATTGGCCATTGACGGCGTTCGGATTCGCACCCCTCTCCAACAGGAGCTGAAATGCCTCCAAATTTCCCGAAGCACCTGCAGCATGAAGAGCTGTCCCAACTTTGCCTTTAGCCAAGTTAACATTGGCACCGTATTTCAGCAGTAGCTCGATGCAGGCCAAGTTACCCGCATATGCTGCACATTGAAGTGGCGTGGCAAGGTCGGCGATCTCGTTGTAGTTGTGATCAACTCCAATGTCCGGAGATACGTTGAGCGGCTTCTTCCGCAAGATCACTTCTAACACATCCGGGTCACCCTCCATAGCTGCGCATTGCAAGAGACTGCCGGATCTTCTGCTGACGGGGAAGAGACTTGCGCCGCGGTCCATCACCCACTCCATCGTCACTGGATCTTTAGCCTTGTAAGCGCAAAACATGGCTGGTGTGTCGCCAATCCAGTCGCCGATGTCAATATTCCCACCTCGATCAAGGATAAGATCCATTGACTCCAGAGCCCGTTGAAGTACCCCGTAGTGAAGTGGAGCACGATTCCCTTTACTGTAACCATTGGGATCATGGCCAGCATCAAGAAGACGCTGGACGACGCGCCACAGGTTCCATTGTAGTGCGTGGTGGAGCGGACGATCAATCTGGTGGCCGTTTAGCAGTCGTTCCTTGGGGCATGGTCGGCCGCCGTCAATCAGTTTACTGCCGTCTCTGATGTGTATGTCCCACGCATAGCCCTCCACTGGTGTTGCAGGCCCATGGCGGCCTGTCACGCGGTGCCAATTGATGTAGGCGTCGCCATCACGATGGAACAAGGCAAAAATCAAGTCGTCAAGGCCGCCACGGCTAGTCTCCAGATTCGCATCCCTCGCGTGATGGACCCAGTTCAGAGCAGAGTACAGCAGAAATGGAACCTCTTCCAACGTGTGTGGTCCAAAGTCGCTGACGTCGTTCTGATTCAGCAGACATGCAACACTCTTAGCGGCCATGAGGAGGTGTCCTTGGCCAGGCGTCGTGTAGAATGCAGATGCTGGTCCGTTGCGTAGCTGTTTGGACACTAGATAGTCCTTGACCGAGGCATGCGCCAGCCGCATGTCTTGTTTCTTCTTCTCGCCACTTCCACTAGTGGAGATCGATACCATGCTCGAGCAGAGAGACAGCAGCTGGTTCAAGTAGACTGTATTTCCACTCTTCTTCGCTCGAGGGTAGTCGGTGATGGATATACTGACAATATCCATGACTTCACCAACCTGCAGAGGTCTTCGAGCAAAGGCCAGTGCTACCAAGACATCTCGAACTCGCGCCGCCGACTTGACATCCAGATTAACTAGTATTCTTTCATACGTTGACGGCAGGTCAGGCGGCAAAGACGCTAGAGTCTCGTCAACTTGATTGGAATCAATGCACTTCTCTAAAGAGTCCAGCTGACACTGAACCCAGCGGAACCTTCGCATTGTCTTGGGTCAGCTGCGTTCTAGCTCCTCTAAATAGTAAGCAAGCAGTCAGAAACTCACATTCCACCGGCCATTTCAGTTAGCTGGGCCTCGACTTTTCCCCTGTCTTCCCCAGTCCATTCTTGCATTTCGCCTGAGCGGTGGATTCTTTCTTGGATGTAGGCTGCAATATCTTGATCAACCTCAGCGCCCCGCAATGGCAACTCTTTCGCGAAAGATGACAATGCCTTTTCGATTTCCTGTTCTCGGCGACTCAGGAGGACCAGGTGAAGATTGCGTACGGACTGTAGCTCTTTGACTATGTTCAGCAACTTTCCACGTTCCGAACATTCATCAAGCGCATCGACCACAACGAACACTTGGGTAAAGCACCCCAAGGCGGCTACTGTTGATTCAAGAAGCTCTTCAAGTCTGGGCTGTTGACCTTGAGCTTCCGAGCATCGATTGCGGAGGGCGACAAGAATATCATAAGCTGCAGGGTTCTTTGCTGCAAGTTGGGCGATGCATGTTCGGAGAAACGATTGAGCTTCTTGTTGCGACTCATTCGAGAAATCGAAGTACGAGTAAACAACAGCCGACGCAGATGTTTGAGCTTCGCTCAGCATAAACGTCACTATGGTCGAGCTCATGATGGTCTTTCCGGCTCCCGGCATGCCGGACAACCAAAGACTACCCGGATTTCTTTTCCAGTACTCGAATTCGGGCGTCTTCGTAAGCCATTCGCCGGTACCTGGCTGTCGTTTTTGCAGCGCATTTTTCAGGCTTTCCCAGACGTCGGGTGGATTCAACCAAGCAAAAATCGCCTTGTTCGACTCGGACTCAACGTGTTGTCTCATGTAGGTTGAATGTCTATCCAGCGTGCGACGGATATCTAATACAATAGCCCTATTTCGGTCAGTTTTGCGGGCAGTGTCTGTTGCATACTGGGACCTTACATTGATTGTGTCTGAACAGCAAGGCCAAGTTGTGCTCGAGTTGATGCAACATTGGAGAGAATTTGGTCAATTTTCCTCTTCCGAACTGGCCATGACATTGACGGGACCTCTCCTAGGAGATTGGAGACTTTGACGACATCCTCTTGGCAACACGCCACAATGTTGTCTTTCCCTTCCAACATGTCCCGCAGAGCTTCTGGATGTCCGGATTTCGGTTCGTCGGGATCGCTGTCTAGGACTACATCCAGTAGCTGATGAAGGACGCGAACGAGGTCGCGCATCTCCCTCGCCAATCGTTTATGAGTTTCTTTGGCATCTCTAAAATCTGCGTAGATCTTGTATACTTGCGCGGTGGTCTTAAGCGCCACATCGATCAGCTGCAAGATGGCAGCGGCTCCGCCTACTGCTTCCATGATGACTCCTTGAACTCGCCAGTATTGTCGAAAAATTTCGGATCAAGAGCCTGGAAATGGGAAGGGAAATAGTCCGTTTCTGTCGGTTTAAATTGAACACAGCCCATGCTGGCTGCCTCGTTGCCCCATCCATTCCAATGAAGGCCACGCATCCAAATGGTGAAGAGGCAGCCACAGGAAGGATGACATTTGGCATGTCGAAGTAGCCTGTAGGGTTGCAACGATCCAGCGACCAGGGTCGCCCACTGCGCCGCTCTGTAAAGGGCGGACTGAGCCAATTCCATGACGATGAACTGAGGATTGTGCGGCAGTCATGCGGCTTATGGCACGTAATTGCAGATTGGCGGGTCTGAGCCTTCTACCCCCTTGTCGTCGGTCGCCATAAGCCAGCGAAAGGAGAAAACGGGCGTTGGCCAAGGATCACACGGCAGCCTGAACTTCTTCCTTTGCCGCTGCGGGAGGATAGGTAGGCTGACCTCAACGTCGAAGCTGCATCACTGGCCGAGGCGATTCAAATGATGGTGGTGCGCAGAGCGTGTGGACTTGGTTGACTGTCTCTGCTATCCTTGCTTTTTGGGTAATCTGCAGCTCGATTCGATGGTCGAAACATGAAGCCAAAATTTCGCAGAAGATGGGTATACTCGCAAAGACTCAACAAAGAATCTGGAATCAGAACAACGTTATCGAGGTACGAGAAGTCCCAGAGCAGGTTGCCTTCCATCTGACCCGACGGTCACTTCACGGCTTCCTTCCCCAGATGCTTTACCCTCCGGGCATGCCTTTCCGAATTTTGGACCCGACAGGAAGGATGGGTGGATAAATCACGTGCGCTAACCTTCTTCTGGAGTGTGAAAGTACGTACTGACAGGGAACCTATGGAAGCCAACGGCCGAAGCCCCCGCTGTGGACCCACTGTCATCGCGTCGCGTAAGGCACCTTCCTTGAAGTTCCCGGTCGTAGTTTCCGCGCCAAACTTAATAGCTTGATCCTCTTACGTCAGCAGCACCGCCCGGATGGGAGCAGGAACGACTGTGGAGAGCACCCGCACCGCACCTGCGCTCAACAGAGCAGAAACCAAAGGCCAAAGCTCCTCCCGCGACCGAAGCTGCCCAGCACCGCACGCCTCGTCTTCTTCTCATTTCACCTCAAAAAACGTCGCCGAGTCAATCACTCTGCCTTTTACACCGCGCAATTGGCTGCAATCTGTCCCCGTTCATTGTGTGACCTTTTTCTGCGAATCAATTGGTTTTTCCAATCCAGGAATCATCATCGATATTAAACGATTTCGACTGGCGCAAGCCAACGATCCACGCCATCCGAGCGCGCAAACGCCTCGCCCATCATCAGATATCATCTAGATTAGATTTCTCCATCATGGCTCGATTGGCTGAATCTCCTGCGCCGCCTAATGGCACTCAGTCGGTCAAGAAACCTCAGAGCACGAAGAACGGCGCATTCAACACCTTCCTGTCATCACCGGGCAAGCCCTCTGGCTCACAATCACCGCACCCGAACAAGCGCATCAAGAGCCTCGCGCCCACTGGAACTCCCCGTTCGGATGCTTCGCGATCCCGTTCGCCGCCTTCGCAAAACCCCTCTCCGCGCTTTCCCGTGAGCCCTTCGCCGCGCAAGGCTCTGAGCGATACCGCCGACGACGTGGATGCTGCCGACCGTAGCACACCTGCCGATACCGTTACTGCCGCTGTTCCCGCCGAGAACGATACCTCAGAGCCGACCTCGTCCACTGCCCCAGTTACTGCCATGGAGGCTACCCCTGATGCTGAAGCCTCCGGGTCTACACCGGAACCCAGTGCACCCCGGGCTGGCGTTGTGTCCTCTGTTCGCAAGACATTTTCCAACGTGGTCAACAATATAACTGGACAGCGCACTGGTACTACAACTGTCACAACAACTTTTGAACAGACCATCGTGAGCCGCAAGCGCAGTAGAGAGCCGAATGTAGAGGAAAGCCCTGCTCCTGCTGATAAGGAGGCCGATCAAGAGATTGAGGCTGCGAATGGCACTGAAGGCAACACCACTATCCAGCTCGGAAACCAGTTTGAAGCCGAAGTAGAGGCCGAGGAGATTCGCGCAAAGAGCCCCGTCAAGGAGGCAGTGCAAGGTACGCCACATGTCCTTTTTGACAGAAATCAAGGCTGACTGATCGTAGTGGCTTCTCCTGCAGCAGAGGATGCCGAGATCAACGTTGCCACGTCCACTGATAACGCCGACACTGTTGAGGCTGCTCCTACCGAAAACTCAGCTACAAATGCCGCGGGCGACGAGGACGTAGAGATGGACGACCCAAAGAACGGCATGTTTGTGTTTGACAAGATCCTTGGACATCGTCGCGACCCGAACGATAAGACCCTCTTTCAAATGCACATCAACTGGAAGCACGATGATCCTACGTGGGAGACTGAGCAGACTATTCACGAGGACGCCGAGGAAGCACTGTTTGCGTACTGGAACAGCCTCAAGGGTGGCAGGCTAGGTGCCATGGCCGACAAGAACCTCTGGCACGCTCTCCGAGTAGAAAAGCACAAGCAGAAGCCTTCTGGCGCAGTCCAGCTCTACGTTTGCTGGATTGGTTCACCTGAGCGATCATGGGAGCCTGAGTCGCAAGTCGAGGTGTATGCGCGACAGCACGTCGAGAACTATTGGAAGTCTAAGGGTGGACGCGAGAAGTGCATCAAAGCCGTTGCCATGCCTGTCAAGAAGGGACGCGGTCGGCCTCGCAAGAACAATGCTTCCGAGTCAGATGTCGAGGTTGAGGTCTTGAAAGAGGCTTCAAAGGAGCCAAAGCCCAGAGGCAGACCCGGACGCAAGCAGAAGCGTGATGACACCATGGCTGAAGAGTCGCAGCCTGAGAAGTCTGAAGAAGCATCCGCTGCAGAGGATAAGCCCGAGCCTGCGGCCAAGGAGCAGTCTGAGGCAGACGAAGAGCCCCCTAAGAAGCGTGCCCGCGGCCGTCCTCGCAAAATTAACGCATGAAGTTGTGGCGACTTTGGCGAACCGGTGTAGTGACTTTGATGGCCGATGTTAGACACGATAAGCTCAATAGCATGATCGCGGTGGAAGCGACAGAGGTGAGAGTTTTTTTCTCGAAAACAGATGTCTGGAATAAGAGAGAGGTTTGCTGGGCAATTGCGAGGATTTGTTATGTATTATACGCGGTTCCCATTTTGTGCTCGTAGCTATGACGGTTCTCAACAGGTATCAATAAGATGACTTGGCTTCAAAGTATGCGTTGATGCGACTAGTTTCTTTGCGTCGTGATATCTGGTGCTTGGCTAGGCGTGGGAGAGAAGACGAGATTCCTAGAAACCTAGGATGGTTTTTATAACACATCAATGGCCATCACACCACTACAGTCCGTCCCAGAAAATCTTTTGGGTAGTAGCAGCCTTTCCAAGGACTAGATATGATGCACGAGTCTTGGTGTCAGTTGCTGATGGGAGACGAGAATCATTGCTTTGTTGCGCCGGCTGATTCGACATAGGTTCAAGACATGGCCTCGTCTGAACTAAACCACCACTCAATTGTTCCTCCGCAGCAATTTTGATCGCTTGAAGAAAATCGAAGCCTTACCTACTTACTTAGTAGTAGAGTGGGATTAGGATGTATTCTTGTTTTGATTGTCATCTTTGTGGCGGTTGAAAATCGGTTGCTTCATCGATTCACATCTCTTTGGAAACTTCGTCTCTCATGTCTTTTGTCTACTAGGTATGTCATGTCCAATAGACTCTTGATATATACGTCCACTAAACACATGCTTTGAAAAGGAATTCCCAGTTAATTGCCTTCCATCATCTCAATACTGGGGAAGTCAAATGGGGTAGTGACGTGTCCCACGTAACCCGCCGCAACTCACTAGACGTTTGCCGACGCGGCGAGAAGTTCTCTGCCAGGGATGACAACGGCATCAACGTCATCAGGATAGACTGTTGACGACACTGCCTCCAAGTACTTGGTGAGAGATGCTCAGCATTAAATTCGTTACAGCGCTTTCGCATTGTACGGCGTCGGCAGATCTATCAGACGACTTATCAAGCTGCAGTACAAGACGAATAGAATGGAAAGAGAGAAGTGTACACGGATGGGATAACCTTGTAAATCGTGGAATATCATTATCAAATAGATTGAAAGAGATGACTCCTTTTTTCCTATTTGCCCATCATTGACCAGTTGATATCACCAATAGGTACGACACATAATATCTCATCCCCCAAAGCAAAGCGGTATCATTGAAAGAAGGTGTCTGCCAAACCAAGCCCTAATCCGCGCTCATTTCAATCCCTTAGAACTCCTGGTATTATAACACACACGCCAGCAATTTCATTCTGCGAGGCAATCCCTCATCATCTACTCAACGGCGCGTAATCTGCAGGATTATAAGCATAAGCCTGCCCATACGTCGGATACGCCTGCGGTCCCTTGACCCTGTGCTGCTGCTGTTGCTGCTGCTGCTGAGCCGCCTCCGCGGCCTTGCCATGCGCATCCCCGCGGTGCTCCTCCTGCGTCTCCGGGTGCGTGGGCAATTCGGACGAGAACCCCTTGTGATCGAGAGCCGGGCTAGCGTACCCACTACTCGCCTCGGACGACGCCATGCTCGTCGGCCGCGAGCTCTGTTGCGACGGGCTTGGTTGGCCCTGGGACCAGCGCCATGAGTTTGGATCCGGGGAGAACTGTGATTGTTGCGACATGGAGTCGCGGTCACCGTTGTGTAGGCCCGGGGACGGCTGCGGGGGTTGCAGGTTGTTGGACGATTGCTGCGGGTGGTAGAAGTTTCCGGGGAGTTCGGCGATGAAGGATGTTTGAGGTGCGCTGTGCTGGGAGTAGAGCTCCGACGGCTGGTTCTGGTGTGCGCCGTAGCTGCCCTGCGAGCCGGGGCGGAACTGTTGCATTGAGACTGGTCTTGGGACCTGGTAGGGTGTTGTGGGCGAATGTGGTTCCGGTCTTGGGCTGCCCTCGGGGCGCTGGTTGAATAATGGGGAGTGCGCGCCGGACATGCCTGTGCTGGTGCGGTCGGCCGGGTTGATAGTCTTGAGCTTCCCGTCCGTAATCATGGCCTGCAACACGCCCGCGTCGAGCAGCTCCGCCTTCTTGATGATTCTTGAAACCATTTCCTTGCTCGCGGCCTTGAGTTGCGCCTTGACAAAATTGACCATAGTGATGTTACAGCGTATCTCGATATCCTCTCGCAAATACAACCCGTCTGCGGGTACACCAAGGCCGGACATGCCGATCTCGGGCGGTTGGGGCGGTTCGAAGCCGGGCTGGTTACCGTCGATTTTGTACTTGATCCGGATGTCGATGTTCATTGGGGCGTAGGTGTGCGTCTGCAGGCCCCAAGGCATATCGTGGAAGCAGCCGTTGAAGCTGATCTTGCCAGACCCCATCTTGCCGATGCCGGGGATGTACTGGATGCGCTCGGTGATTTCGTACCATGTCGAGTAGTACTCGTCGGAGGCGGCATCGCGGGGCGCCTTGATGGGCTTGTGGTCGAGGACGAGGGGGTTGAGAGTGATGACCTCGGAGTGGGAGTGGAGGATATCGATGGCAAGCTGGCGGGGGATGAAGCCCGGGATGGGGGTGACGGTCGTGTAGACCTCTTTCTTGCGAAGCATCTGTGCGGTGTGTTTGTCGTCGCTCTCTTGGGTATATCGAAGTTGTCGTCGGTTCGGAAGCGCGATGCGATGATGATACTATGGATCGTGAGGATCAATGGTAGATGTTGGGTCGAAAAGCTGGTTTGTTTCTGTCAGACGGCCTGGGGGAAACATGTGCCAGAAGAAAGCAGACGTAAAAGCTGACGACCCAAGCAACAAAAAGCTTCTTGGTGCTGACGGAGGTGCGCCGCGCGAAGGATGGTGGTCAAGAAGAAAGCCAACCTGGTTGAGGTAAAGCCAAGCCATGGCAGCGCAAGACCTCAGCCCCCCGGGCCGGGACCCTTCCACTCGCTAGCTCCGAGTTGAGAATGGATATTCGAAAAAGCATGGCTTGGGGGTGCTTGGTGCGCGGTGCTTGGTGGGAAACGCAAAACCACATGCATGTTGGCTGGGATGTGCTTGGATGCGTGGGATGGTCTGGTGGGCGTCTCACGTCATCTGGGCGTTGGGGGGAGAGCCGGAGAGGGGCAGATGGGAGACCTCCAAGGGAGATGGGATCCACGGGTGCTGATGATCCGTCTCCGGCGCCACAGGTTATTTACTACGTATCTTTTGGGGGGGCATTTTAGGTGCCGTCCACGCCGTCCCATTGCTGAGACAGGGAGTGCAGGCGGGCTCAGTGAAACTTTGGAAGCCTAAAGTTGGCACAGCCAGCATTCTCAGGGAATCTCGTAGAGGGAGAAGCCCGCTAAACTCGAGCTAAGCGAGGCGAAGGATCACTAGAGCTGCCCTATTCATGCGTACTGGCCAATGAGAGATGTCGAATGTGGTCCGGAGCGAATGACTTCCGCCGCCGACTTAGGTAAGCAGTCTTTACGATTACTCATCTCTGATTCGCTGGCGTGCCTCCTGCGTACCTCTCACCTCTCTCGTGGGAGCTGGCGGACGGGACCTCCCCACCAGCTTCCTCCGCCCTCCGCTGTCGCCGTTCATCCGTCCTCCCACCCCCGGTTTCTAGCTGTCAGCAAACACCGTCAAACAAGAACGACAGGGTCTTCCGAGACATTCCCAAGAGCTGGTAGTGGCACAATGGCACCCAAGCTCCCCCTAGCTATCCACAGGCTTTCAGCTCTTTTTCCCGTTTGGCAGCTGAATACCACAACGTCGTCCCCTTGAAGCCATTCCCAGGTGGCAGCGACAAGAATCAAGCCCCTGATCTTCCACGATCTTCACGTTTATCAGGAGTCTTTCAAGTCGTGGGGCGTCCCAGCTAAGAGTCTGAGACGACGGCCATGTCCGCACACGACGGTTACGACCTAGCGAAATCGGATCGTCTTCCTTCAGCGCCACCGAAGCCACCTACCAACGCCAGGTTCCACCATCACGGCACCACTGACCGCCATCTTGAGTTTGGACCGTTGAACTCTGGGAAGGGCGGCGGGTGAGGCAGCGGGCGTTATCGCTGCGAACGAACGGCTGACGATTATTGCTTTGTGCCATTTTCGATCTACAATGAGCTTGTCGATTTCTTCAGGAGCTTGGCTTCCTTGACGCGTCGCCGCCAGTCCAGGTTCAATGCTTGTCTCACGTTCTGGACGCCGCTGACTACTGCATCTTCCAACGACGCTCGAAGCAATAATCCTCCCGAACTGTCACCCAAATGGCCGTGCTGGAAAGACTTGCGATGAGCAACAAAATCTGCCTTCTGTGTGGTAGCCTATAGCAGATGATTCCTGATCGATGATTCCCCGGCCGCTTGCTGGGAACAAATCAACGACAAAGTTCGAGGCACACGGTCACATATAACCATGTTAGGTCTCCTCTTTTCTCCCAAAAACACATTGCGAAGGGACAATAAAGTTCCGGTTCGTCTCCTCAGTGGTATTTATGCTTACCAAGAAGCGGCAAAGGATCGAGTCGACCTTGGTCATCGCCAAGCGGCCCTGCTGTTGAGGGTCGCATCACAGCGGAGCAGCATTTGTCACGGAGCCAGCCCCTTTCGGGCAGCTGCATGCGACACCTTGTTCTGCTCGCTGCAGTTGAGATTCGATATCTCTGATGTCTCAATGCAACGCACCACGCCTGCGCGTACGGAGCATCCTCACGGAGTACGGCAGTACTCAGTAGTACGACCTCCCTCTCTCGGCCGAAGATACAGCCCTTCACCACCAAAGACGCAAAAGCCGCCCACACGGCGCTAAGCTCTTTCAGACCCCCCAATGCCACATGGCCAGTGTCATGTCTCAGAGGGCTTTTGGGTATCCGTACGGTGTGGGTGGCTGACCTGCAAGTTCCACCGAGGTTATTGTTTCACGCCTCGTCTACCAATCTGCAGCGTCTGCAGTGTCCAACTGCAGAGTAACCTCGGGCTATCGACATGTTTTACCGCGGGTGGATTGTAGAGACGATCTGCCAGCACGATTCAACCGACGGCAACATGAGTACCCGCGGTTATCATCTACTGCTCTAGTGCCTCTCGATTGCGTTGCCGGCACCCAATACATCGGGCCTATGGCGTCGCCCTTACAGATTCTCATGCATTCACTGCAACTTCCTGTCAAGCTGAACCAAAGGAACGTCAGAGTTTCCATGGCTGTGCCGGTAAAATGGTTTCCCGGCCTGCGCCTTTGCCATACAGCCGAACATGGGACGAACAGGATTGGAAGGACATTGTGACATTGACTTTTGATGATCACCAACACTGGACGAACGTTCAGCCTAGGAGCACCATCTCCGTTCAGATGCTGGATCTCGAGGTGGCCTCTTGCCCTCTTCAAATTCGAACGTTTGATCTGCCGAACGTTGAGACCACACCTTGTGATCATCGAAGGGCTGAAAAGGAGCCTCTTTAAGTCTAAGACGCAAATATCTAAAACTAAGTTTGACCGGTGGGATAGTAGCCTATCCCGACCTGACGGATTGCCAGCCCTTTCGCTTCGAAGTTTCCGCGTAACCAACACCAATGAGGGCGGTTGGCCAAAAACTAACTTCAACCCTTGACTCGCTCGAGGGAGCAAACGGCTCCCGTTCCGAATCTTTTTCCACAGAGCGACTCTGATGCGGAAGGCTCGGTTTCTCGGAGAGCAAGGTCTTTCTTGAGGTGTGCTAGAGGCTCCGCATACGTTGCAGCATTGTGATGAATCTACAACTCTACATACGCGTACGCTGGCAGTTCCCGCTAGCATACCAACCTCACTTGCCGATCCCAGTTGCCGAAGACAAATTGACCTAGCTTTCTTGGCACTGTTGACACCCCTCGAGATTGCAACTCAATAGGCCTCATTGGCCCTTCCGAACCACTCAAGCTGGGGTCTTAACCTGGGCACGTGGAGCCTCCGACAAGCCAAAGTGGATGTTTTCCCCAGGATTGCGGGGGCGGGCAGGGCGGAGAACCTGGGGGAATCGTCTACAGGCGGAGTCATTTGAAAAATGAGACTCATCAAGCAAACAATACTCGAAAATGAATGGGTTTTCAGAATGTTCGTTCGTTTCCAGTTCGTGGTGTTCTCGTTGAGCTTCAAACGCTATCACGTTAATGCCATCAAAGCAGCGCTGATCTCCCGCGTCGACGCTGCAATGGTCGTGTCCCGGCATCTTTGATACAACCCAGTCCACAATTGGAGGAGAAAGTGACAATCTTCTCAGGAAACGATGCGGCCGATACAACCTCGATGATGGCGTATCCCTACCCCGCAGGCATTCCCACTTTGATGGAGCCCTAAACATGGAGGGTGCGGCAACGCCAAAGATGCAGCTCTGGTCCCCAATAGAGTGGTGCCCGGTAAATGCTTGGGATGCTTGGGGGTTGAGCTAGGGACATGGGTACGGCATTTTTGACCAGGGGGGATCTTTTGCCCACGATGTATGAGGTACCGCTGGATTTAAATAGACGACCACGATCCTCTCTTCAGCCTGTATTGGCAACTCATTCTTCGAGTATCCAGTCTGACTTTGACGACTGTAAGCCAGTATTTCAGAGACTTGGAACGTATTCTGAGTCTCGAACAGAAGGCTTCGAAGAGTAGCTTTGAGGTAACATTACTTCGTGTACTCTCGAGTTCCAGAAGTCATTATCCGAACTATCCAACATCCCAACCTTCGCCATGTCTTCCACGGAGAAGGAGGTCCCCAAGGGCACTCACGTCGAGGGCACCGAGGACCATGCCATCAGTGCTGCTCCTGTACATGACAGTATTCATAACGCAGCTGGAAGGGGCCAGCTTGCCACCGACAAGTGAGTAGCTTCACAATATTCTCAGTACCGCCATCCACGGGACTGATCACGACTCAACAGATATGGACATTCTCTCGTCGAATTCGACCCCGTAGCAGTACGAAAGCTGCGATGGAAACTCGACTTGCACACCATTCCTACCGTCGCACTGTTGTATCTCTTTTGCTTCATCGATCGTGCCAACATTGGTGAGTAATATCATCAAAACCCATCTCGTAGCCTCCCAGTGCCTTCGGGTTTACTGACACCACATCCACAGGTAACGCAAGAATCGCCGGCCTTGACAAGGACCTCGAACTCAAAGGCTACGACTACAACATGATCCTCTCCGTCTTCTACATCTCCTACATTCTCTTCGAGATCCCAGCCACGATCGCCTGCAAAGCAATGGGCCCCGGCTGGTTCCTCCCCATCACAACCCTCCTCTTTGGCATCGTCTCCATCTGCACCGCCTTCGTCCAGGACCGTGCCGCCATCTGCGGCGTCCGGTTCCTCCTCGGCATCTTCGAGGCCGGCATGCTTCCCGGCATCGCATACTACCTCTCCAGATGGTACCAGCGCGCCGAGCTGACCTTCCGCCTGTCGCTCTACATGGTGATGGCACCCCTCGCCGGTGCCTTCGGCGGCCTCCTCGCCTCCGCGATCCTCACTCTCGACTCCTTTGGCAGTCTGCACCGCTGGCGCATGATCTTCGCCATCGAGGGCATCGTCACCGTCGTCCTGGCCATCATCTCCTTCTGGACCCTCACCGACAGGCCTGAGACGGCAAAGTGGTTGACGCAGGAGGAGAAGGACCTCTGCGTCGCCCGCGTCAAGTCGGAGCGTGTCGGTGCCACGGAGGTGATTGACAAGATTGACAAGACAAAGCTCAAGCGCGGCATGCTCAACCCCGTCACCCTCGAGATCGCCATCATCTTCTTCTTCAACAACATCACCGTGCAGGGCCTCGCCTTCTTCCTCCCCACCATCGTCAGCAACATCTACCCTACCTTCTCGACGGTACAGAAGCAGCTGTACAGCGTGCCGCCCTACGTTGTTGGCGCGTTCTTCACGGTGGCATTCCCTGGTTTGAGTTGGTACCTCGATAGAAGGCAAGTTCTCATCGCCATGAGCGCGCCGATGGTCATGGCGGGCTACATCATGTTCCTCGCGTCCAAAGTGGCTCGCGTACGCTACGGGGCGACGTTCCTCATTGCCAGTTCGGCCATGGTCATGGGCCCCATGTCCAACGCCCACATCAGCGCCAACGTCGTCAGTGATACGGCGCGAAGCAGTGCCATTGGTCTCAACGTAAGTCACAGACCTCTTCTTCCCTACCAGTCATCATGAATATGCCGGAAGCTGACATTGAGGAATGCAGGTCATGTTCGGCAACATCGGCGGTCTCGTATCGACATGGTCCTACCTCTCCTGGGACGCGCCCGACTTCCACATCGGCAACGGTCTCAACCTCGGCGCGGCGAGCATGATTTTGATCGTGGCGACATCGGCGTGGTTCTGGATGAAGTGGGATAACAAGCGCCGCGACGATCGTAGCATCGAGGAGGAGCTTGCTGGGTATACGGAGCAGGAGGTTCGGGATTTGGATTGGAAGCACCCTGCTTTCCGGTGGAGGACCTAGATTTCTTCGACGCGATGGGTTGAGAGTCCCCTGGGTCGGTATGCATAGGGTATGGCTTACTCCGCGGCGATATGTATCCGTAGAGGGAAGTCAGCTTCTGAATTGCTACATGAATAATGATGATGAAAGAATATCGCGCTTGCATACCCCGTGACCACGTAGTGTAGCTCTCTTTTTCCTTCAGCTTAGTGTCCTGATTTCCGAGCGTAGAATTATAGCCCTGAGAGGCATCATAGGATACTATATGGCGAGATGATTGGCCTACGGATTCTGTCCTTGTTTGGCTCTAGTCCTT
Source organism: Colletotrichum scovillei (assembly GCF_011075155.1). NCBI lineage: Eukaryota > Fungi > Ascomycota > Sordariomycetes > Glomerellales > Glomerellaceae > Colletotrichum > Colletotrichum scovillei. Next base: position 807,006 of record NW_023336261.1, read on the forward strand.
GTGTTCTTAACTTCCTAACCCATATCCTTACCATCGAGAAGATTTGCTTCGCCTCCAGAGCAGACTGATACCCTACCGACGTGTGTATCAACGAAATAAATTTTAATTGGCTTAGCGTTGAGGTTTTACTTAGAACTCCTTCGCACACAAGGACGACTGTAGGTGATCGCTTGAGAGAAAACGACCAGAGCACAACACAGAAAATGCAAAAAACAACAATGAGACGACCGATCGAGGAATCGAACTTGGATCCCGAAATAAACAGGAGACTTCACTGTCTAGTCGGGGCCTCTGCAGCCCGATTAACCCCTCGACCATACGGCCCAGGTACTTGTTGTTACGACCTGGTGATGATTCATTGGCTATGAAGCCTCGCAGGCAGTCGCCAGGGACTTGATGCCTGAGCGAGCATTGAAGTGCCACGCACACAGGTGCACCACAAGTGACTCGAAGGCCGACTTTAGGTCTTCAGCAGGTTGAAGTGGTATGGAATAGGTACCTAGGTGATGAGTAGCACCTTGATAGCGAGTTGGTCGGAACGAAACCACGTTATAGGGAATTGGCCACGTGAAACACATGAGTAGGATGAATTACACCAACTCGCCGTAGTGGAACAATCACCTAATCCCATGCTTGTGGTAGTGTAACGCGAGGTTGTCAACTAAAATTTGACATGACAGATTCAGCACCTTCCGCACAAACATGTAGCCAAAGTCGACGGCTCAAAGCACTCCATCGGGTGTTAAAGATACATACGCTCTTAGGTCTTACTTTCTTGGCGTCATAATTGACGTTGATCATTGCTGCCGTACTATTTTACTTGCCACGAGACGATTTCTTTTCTTGCACAAGCACATAGGGACTACATACCTTATATATATGAACCTTCAATACTGTGTGCCCGTACCGAGCACCGCCTGAGCGACCAGCAAGGGCAGAACCACTAAAACAAATATATGAACCTTTGAGGGTGTCTTACTTAGAGAAGCCAAGTCAAATTCAATGGCATACATGCCTTCCGCTTACTTGAGTGCTAGGCACTATCTCTCAACTTGCTCTCGAGTTCATTGCAATTGCAGAATATAAGTCAGAGATGCTGATCAACGTGTAATTTGTTTTCGCCCAAGCTGATTACTCACATCCACATGTACTCACTGCAAGCATTCGGCACACGATTGGAGAGCAGAGCGGGCATTCAACAAACCAAGCGCAATTCTCTGCATAACCCGAGAGTCTTCGCTGCTTCTAGACACGCTGTTCAAGCCTTCCATCTGTCGAATGCTCCAAAGAAAGACGACCTCAATCTTGTGTAATTCTCACATGTCGGGTGAACTATCAATTCGTCATGCTCCTGTAGTCGATAGCCAGCTCCGGCATCACTTTTGTAACGAGGAGGTGTATGGCAAATAGCATGATTGAGCGATGATGTGAAGAAAAAGAATTTGGTTGTTCCACACTCAACTGAGCCGCACAGTGATTCGGCCGTTGATCGCAACGATGGAATGCCAAGGTGTCCGGTCCTCATCAACTCAACAATCTGCAGCTTTCCAACCATAGGCTTGGGACTCTCAGGGGTCGCTTGACTTGCCAGGCTGTGGTCAACGCACCTCGCAGTCGAAATTGACTTTGACAGAAACGTCTACTCGACCGGCATTGAAATCAGGACCTACCCGTCTATTTTACTTCAGCATCGAATGGGCGACACGCGGGACAGGCCGGACCTTCGCCAGGCACACGTCCACAGCACGCACCAACGCAGACCAACTGGCTCCGATCAAACGAGATCCCTGTCCCACGGGGATTTGTGCCTGAGATACCCGAACTCCGAGCTCCCCGTTCCCCGCACCGCAGATGCACAGTCGCGGATCCGAAGGGGACCTGAGACTGGTAGCGATTGGCTTACACCCGGAACATCTTTTCTCTTCGCTTTGTTGTTGGCGGACTTTGACGACCTTTTAGCCGTCGATGATCTTATCTTGCGGCTGATTTGAACGCATTGTCCATCCCAAATATCGGAAAGTCTGTCAACCTACTAGTTCGGAATGTGGGCTGGTCTCATTAGTTGGTAGACTCCCAGGCGTGCGGTTGCACCGTTGCTGTCAAATATGAAGAGAGAAGTGAACATAGATCTAGGACACGACTAGTTCAATCGACCTCTGACAGATTAAACTCTTTACTTCGCGATGCTGAGGAATCCTAGCATCAAGAGGTTAATCTCCCAGATCCCCTACGCTAACGCAGGGGAAATGCCCTACAACAGGGTCTTTAAGTTTGCCCCTGGCTGCAACATTTAGGACATCTCATTCAGGCTGCCCTGTCGAGTCGCATTTGACAAAGCCCCCGCTGACTGGCGAGACCTCAGGCAACAGGATACTTCACACTCGAGACACCACTCTTGAAGACAACCTTTCCCGTAATGCAATCTTCAGACGAAAGGGCTGGGAAAGTGGCCTGTTGCTACCCTCCCTCATGATTCCTCCGCTTAGCCGTCACTGGGTGCGGAACCCCCACAAGCTTGAGCTTATTGTCGAAGCCCGTCGCCTCGTTTTCCTCGCTTGTCACTTTCATTCAGCGGGTGGCCAGTCTCGTAAAGTTTGGCAAACCTGGATATCACTCACAATTTGTTTGGACTTCCGTCTTAGCATTGTTTATCCGCCCTGGCTGTGAACTGTGCTTTCGTCTCACAGGCCTCAATCCGGTCGAAGTGTGCTCACTTATTCTACTGGGCGGTCGGTTGCAATGGTTCCGCCGGCGCTTTCACGTCAGCACAGCCCGGCCGAGTCAGGCATCACTTATGATGGGCTATAACGTAGCGCGAATGCCACACAGCCCGGCCGAGTCAGGCATCACTTATGATGGGCTATAACGTAGCGCGAATGCCACCTCTAGAATCACGCGCGCTTACACTTGTCGCGTCTTTCTGTCATGCTGTTTCGTACCCGTGTCTCTGGTTTAACCGCTTGCAACCAACTTGGCAATCGGGATCGGCCTGTTGCCAAGATGCGCCGAGAAAACTGTTCGCGCATCATGCTGGGCACGCAAATCCTGGGCACTTGCAGACATCATGGTTTCATTGGCGTGCGAAGGAACATAATATTCACTCTTTTAAGGAATACTTGACATATCTAAGCGATGCCCGTGTCAAGATGGCGTGATGGAACATGATGCACCAAGCAGAGTGTATATCGTGATCAGACAACGCCCGAATTGAAGATATTCTGCTCAATCATAGCGTGGAATGTGTGAATTAGTGTCCCTGGAAACGGGAGCGAACCTCACAGGAGCACACGATGGCGCGCAGAAGATCCAGGGAACGGGCTTCATCCCGCAAACCCGACGGCGTAGGGACATCTTCAACGGGAGCCAAATAAATGGGATAAGCTACGCGAAGGTTTGCTGAAATCCGAGGAAACGTTTTCCCATGCGTCCCGTGTGGGAGGCCGAGGAGAGGTTGCGAGGTGGGCGCGAATCGGAGGGGACAACAACCGAATCCCAAGGCCCGCTAGAGTGCTTCACAAGTAGCTCTGAGCACACATGTTAGGCAACTGAGCGAGGGGGTCATACTTGGCACTAACACGGCCTGTGACAATGGCTGGCCTTTTTCAGTTGTCCGTGTGCTGTAAGAGCTGGACCAAGTAAACCAGGATACGAACCCCATTGTCTTGTCTTTTCGACTGCGAAAGAGACAGGGAGCGCTGCACGAAACGAATTAGACCGCCGACCTGCAGTTCTTGAGGACGGGTGTCTGAACTGCCATCCGTTCCTTTTCGGACAGGATGGTGCCACCATTTGGATGTCCATTTGTGTGTAACATTCCTTAACGACGGGAGATGACTAACCCAAAGCTTAGCCTGTTGTAGCTGCGGACAAGTCCTTTAAGCTTCTCGGGAGCATGGCTGTTTTGGGTAAGGAGATTTTTGGGCAGAAGGAACGTCCATCAGACGAGTCATGGATGTAGCCATGTTGCAAGCCGGCACGAGTAACCATGTGGCCAAAGATGCCCCAAGAAGACGGTCGAGAAAGGGATCAAAAGACCAGGCGAGGCGGGAAAGGATGGGCACCATTGCCAAAGAGAGTTCGAAGTCCGAGACGTGAAGTTGTGACGTCTGGTAGGGTGCCGTCGGCGGCTCTGTTCAAGCAAACCATGGCCCCTCAACATGTTCGGACTCCCTTCTCTGCCCTACTGAATCGCGGCCAGGGGAAGGGGGAAAAGATGAGCTGCCGACAGGGAGAACCCGAGGATGTGATTTGTGGGCTGTGTGGCTACTCTGATACCCTGCACCTCAATGCATCGTCTGTGCAGATGGACAATCAGGGAAATCCTTCCTTCGTCCCAACGTTATCAAGGTTCGAAACAAGCAGCACAGCGACTCGGCGACCGCCCCAAAACACTCTAGAAAGTCTATCATCCGGAAGTTTCAACCTCCATTGCTGGCCCGCCTTCGTGCTTCCTGTTGGACAGCCCACAGGGAGGCGGCCTCATCTCATGATTTTGCTTCGTGAAGTTGGGGCCGGCTTAGATAGTGTGCGTCTCGCCGTTTAGACTTATAAGACCAGATGCCCGCCCGGCCTTTTCTCGAGTTACTTCTTGCCTCTGCACTGGATCTGGATTCGGACAATAGGACAACATCGTCAACTGCAGCAAACGGTCATTACTCGCCCTCGGACAGGCTCCACCAACTTTAATTCAACTATATACAATCTTTCTCGAATAATCGTAAATCACCACCAACCGTCACAATGAAGGCCTACGCTGTTGTACTGTCCCTCGCCACCCTGGCCGTTGCCCAGATGAACGGAGGAGCCGCCCCCGTTCCCCCTCCCGCCCCGGCGGCCGGAGACACCCCCGCTTGCGCCGAGGCGAAGATTCTGGCCGGTGGCATTGCTTTGAACATCGAGGTCCAGCAACAGGAGGTTAACGGTGTCAACGCCGTCATGCAGGCTCTTCAGGCCAATCCTCCCAACCCCCAGCAGTTCCAGACCGCCAAGTCCAACCTCCTGTCCTTCGTCAGCGACGGTATCCAGGTCAGACAGGCCAACCAGCTTATCGCTCCCTCTGGCAATATGGCCACCCAGGGACTCGCTGTGGTAAGTGACCGAAACCTTTTTCAACCTATGAATACCCGCATTAACCTGAAATCAAGGTCGCCAACGCCCAGCTCTCTGAGTTGCAAAAGGTTGCTGGTCTCACCGGCAACCCCGCACAAGATATGCCCGTCGTCCAGTCACTCATGATGGATTTCTCTGGTGGTATCAAGAAGAACATGGAGAACCAGCAAATGGTATGTGCTTGCCATCTCACACGGTCCTGAATAATAACGCTAACCCATCACCCCAGGCCGTACAAGGCGCTTGCTAGAGAACTCCAGTTCAATTGGTCGACATATTGGGAAGCGATGGTGCACGGGGGACGGCTTATGGGCAACGGCGTTTAGCGGCTTTGTCCAACTTACTTCTTTAATCATTTAAATCATGGGAGCTGGGCGGTTGGGACTTGGGCGAAGTTGATCCTCGCCAGGCCTTCATTCGGAACGAGTTTGCCTCTTACTAGGTTTACTTGAATACCAGTCATCCGACAACTTTCTTAGTTGCACATCTTTCAGCCGGATCCAGGCCGCTGTATCTTATTTGAATAAGACCACTTGCTGATGGGCATTAATAACGTGGTCTCACAATGCTTGATCGAGATTGGGTAACCGCAACTGCGCGATCTTGCGAATCGCCAACGACATCATCTGGTCCGAATACTAGCGGTATTCTTGCATTGAAAGTTGACCATGAAAAGGTTGGAACAAGGAGAACCCAACGTACATCATGATAGCGGTAGTATCCTTTCCAGTACAGAGAAAGATAACAAGAGACAGACCTCATGAGTAATGCAGACTGTCATCAACATAATTACTCAACATGTTGCTACCCGCACAGGTTGCATTCCTAATGAAGCAAGGCTCCGCAAGCCTCTTGACTTGAGACAATAGAGCCTACAGAAATCCATCCTTCAGACAGGTCTCCATCGCTTTGAAGCCGAAGTCCCTCCTGCTCGTCCTTTCTCATCGTAGGATACAGTGACTACATCAGTACGAACAATCCTTCCATCATCAGGCTGGCTATATTGACTACCAATAGACGTAGCTGTTTGAGCTCGCGATCTGCCTTCTCCAGAAACGATGTTCTCTTGACTGTTCCCTTCAACGATGGTGAACCCGAGATCATCTCTAGGCTTTGGTCTCGCCTTGCGTTGGCCCAACTCGTATTCGTAGTTCCCGTACACACGTGAAGGCCGATAATTACTCGGTGCTGATCCCGTATTGTTGTCAGAAGATTTTGCCGTTGGCCTCGATGCTCTTGCAGACGAGAAGGGATTGCGTTTGAGGATCAGCTCTAGGAGCGGGTGCAAGACAGGGATGGAGCTTGCTATTATGATAGTGCTGCCCTCGATCCTGTAAACTCTAGTCAGAAGGGTTTGATCACCGCCACGGCTGCGACTCTGCACAGCCGAGACGCCGACTGCGACTTACACTGTCCAAACCACTAGGTCAGGTGTCTCGTCTGTAGGAAAGAAGGAACTTCAGTCAGCAGGATGCTACCCTGGACATCTGGATTGTGGGTACAGGTCTTACACGAGTAGTCTTCGCTCGCGAGCAAAGGGAGGCGTGTGGTCTTGTAGATGGCGACAATGCCTGAACTGTGGTGGGATTTCGTCAATCAGAAAGTAAGAGTGAACGATCATTGATTGAAACTACTTACATTGCGCCAATGCCAAGAGCAAAGGATAGTGCAACCTTTTTCTTAATCGGCATTTGAAGACGGTATAGAACGATGGACGGGTACACAGCTAGGTAGACATCAACGAATGCTGAAAATGCTGTACCTCGAGTCAGTTCAAGAGCAAGAATGCCATCCCTAACGACTTACTGCCTGCATAAATCGAGAAGTTGATTAGAATGTCCGGACTGAAACAAGTCCCCTCGATGGAGAAGTCCCACAATGAGCTTGCTGGTGTGCATCGCCCTATCAGAAGTCCAACAGTCACGAAAAGTGTCAACTGGCACCATATTCCCATCCACCAGAGAAACCACTTATGGTATATGCCAGGGTTCATTAGTCGTGTCAAGAGTGATACCACTGCCAGCTTAGGTAGGCCGAAAGACATGATGCCTGGGCATTGGGCAGCAGTCGTCCACAACATGCCATCTTGTTGTTGCTCCAAAGTGAGCAGCTCTAGGTGTTTGCCAATACCGGAGTATACTGCAAGTGTCGAGAGTGAAGTGGAAATGTAACCACACACCTGCTATTGTCAGGAATCGTCTCAAACGGCGGTGTGAAGAGAATTGTAGAATACCAGCCCTGCAATAACAAAATAATCATCACTGTGGAATTTTCTCATGATCTTCCACCTGACTACCACTCTGCCAAGGACAAATATTGTGCTCAGAGCGGTGAAGATCCAGCAAACTGTAATGATACCCGGACCTTTGTCCTGGGCATTCCAAGCCTCGGAACCCTTCTCTGGACTTGACATGGTGGGTTGTATTCCAGCAGTGTGCGGTGAAGCCGTCGGCGCATACTAGACAAAGAACGTGGGGAACGGGCACGAACCGTGGAACATAAGTGTGTCTCAAAAGTTTGGAAAGCAGACTGCGGGATTGCCTGAGTTTATCACGAGGGACTTCCTTCGGTGGCGCATATAGAGCCTGGCTGCGATAACAGCTCCTATTCCCCCTTGCAATGGATCAATTCACTCCCCGCGTCATATCGCAAACATGAAAGAACTTGGAGGATCCCTTGATACCGATTCTAGACTTAAGAGGAAGGAACGGCTATTGAATGCCGCTGTCGTCTTGCAAGGGACGACATGAGGGTATTTGAATTGCGAGTGAAAGATGATGGTGTTGGATGATGACTGGCGATTGGAGAGAATATTCAGCCCCTACCTGATATGCGCTCGGTTTTCATGCTTCAGATTCATGTTCATTATTGAATGTAGTCGACTACTCCATATTCGGCCAGGCCATCAGCTGGAGCAAACCAACACGATTGGCAAACTGCCTGAAGAGATCAAGTGCATGCACGCCATAAAGGATTCTGGCAGGGATAGATGGCAAACATTCTGGATAGGCAAATCAACCCGGTCAAATCGCCAAACATACGAACATTTTACTCGGCTTGTCAAAGGAAACCCCCAACCCCTGTACTTACTCGCTAACCGAGCATCGGGGCGAGTTGTGGTGGCATTTTGTTCCTGGGTGAACAGGGATCAAGGTAGACACGTTGGTAAGGGCACATGAGTGAAAGAGCTCATGACTTTGCCGACTACTCGGAGTGTGGTATCTCATGATTTCCAGTAGTAGTTTCTAAATCGTAGTTTTATCTCGAAAACCCCTAAATTTCAATCAAGACCATCCGAAGTACATCCAGGACGATCCAAGCTATATCAGAGGTGTTCCTGTACGCAGCTGGCTCGGAGGAAACATCCCATGCAGAAGGCCTTAGGATGTAATGAATAGAGAAGAACAAGTAGAATATGTTTATTAATGCAGCGAATCTATTTCTTCCATATTATAAATATGAATGGATAGATGAGGAAGTATAAGAAGGAACAGACGGACCATCCGAATGGGAGTCGACTCGCTTCCGGGACTGCAGCAACAGATATGCTCGTCAGTGAAATTTGGCGACGGTAGGCAATATCTCGACCCGGATTGGCCTCATGCGCAAAATAGACTGCCTGGCTCCTGGCTGATCAAGAGCTGCACCCAATATAGCTCGAAGCCAAACGGATGTCCACCCCTTAGCCGGGTCCTTTGTCCTCTCTACCGGTATGCAGTGATATGAAAGCCGTTGAACTGCCACCAATGCATGTTGGTGTCTTTCATTACCAGGGTTGGAGGATACTGCATTGTTGCTGGGCATGTTGGTCTGGACAAATGTTTGCTTGCTTAAAGACCGCAGACCTGCTGCCCAGCTTACCCGGGCCAACGGGATATGTTCCTCTTCAGAATGTTACGTGAATAATGCAGGCACAGCGACCTTTTCTTCGCGTCAAAGGATCTTGTTCATATCAGTTGTAGTACAAGAAACAAGTCTGTATGCGGGGTTTCGCTTCTCTTGGATCTTCATTGGACCCATCCTCGTGCTCGGTCCTTAGAAGCGTACAAGATGACAACGACACTATGTAAACGATTCTGATTTCTGATATCTTCTATGTTTGTACTGACAGGATGACAGGAGCTGGACGACTTTGCAAGTCTATCAGCGTGCGTGTGGCCCACCTCCAAAGTTTTACGGCGTGATTGCACTGATCGCTTGGATCCAAGCAAGAATTGAAGTATATGCCGTCGCCAATCGGCTGCATGCTTGCGAAATGGAAATGACTTTACCCTCGCGCAGAGGTTCAAGGATCAAATCCCATTTTGTTGAAACAGTTTGACATTCTCAAGCATTGCTACTTTCTCCACGTCCTAATTGGTGCTAGGAGGGAGGCTTCTCATGTTATGGTGACCAGAACGACCATGTACAGGGAAAGCGAGGGATGCACTTCGTAAGAACATCGCCGAGCATCTTGAGATCAGTAGACACTGCTCACATGCCGCGACATTATGACCACCCTCCCCCCTTCTCCCCAAGGAGTATTCTCCTACCTTAAGGTAGCTAGCATCACTCATTCAATCGCATCGATACCGGTATTTTAAATTCAACGAGGAACCAGGACGTTTTCCCCGTAGACTTGCCATGACTGTCTCGATATTCGCCAGTCAATAACGTATTAAGACTCTCTCAAGCTGTTAATGCTTCACATCCTTCTGCTCGCCGAATTGGTGAAACTTGACATGCGCATGAGTCGTTGATGAATGCCAAGATCAACAACTTTCGGACTTAAGAACAGAAACGCCGCTGGCAAAAGGGGCATTGAACCCCACTTTTGCTGAAGAATCAATCCATCGGCGCCCCCTCAGATCATGCTGTGTTTGTGCCGGAATCCACCTCCAAGATGCCGCACAAGAGGAGTAGAACAGGGTGCCTCACATGCCGGTAAGATCCTTCATCCTCCGTTGATGGAATCTTGGTACTAATTTCAATGACAGAGATGAGGGCTACAAATGCGACGAAGCAAAGCCTCATTGCGGCCGCTGCGTCCGCTTGGGCAAGACATGCAAGGGGTACGGGCTAAGAGTGAGATGGAAGTCAGCCGATGACCCCAAAGACGGCGGAAGAGTTACAAAGAAGAAAGGTCCAAAGTCCAAGGGCAGCATTGGACCTCGGAAGGTCACGCCGCCTTCAAGTGATGAGCAGCCCGCGACGCCTAGCTCCAGCTCGATGACGGCGACTTCGACGTCGAGCCCAGACAGTCTCATTCGGAATCCGTCATATCTATCGCCAGACATCTCCCCAATGAATCGCTACTTATTGCATCATTGGAATGGATCACTAGCGAGTGTCATATCGATGGCATCCGGTGTGCAGAACCCGTTCCTCGTCCACCTCACGCCCATGATGCTCCGCTCCACAGCCCTGCTCTTCTCAATCTCCTCCATGGCGGCGGGCCACCTCGCCATCCTCCGGAATGACAATAACCTCAAAACGCTATCTTCACGCCATATGCTCGTCGCCTTGTCATCACTGCGAGAAACGATTCAGGCCGAGAACCCGGAGCTCTCGCTGGCCACCATCCTGATGCTCCAGATTTCGGACCGCCTCTTCAATACCGACAGCCAAATCGATCATCTGGCTGGAGCCAAAGCCGTCATCATGCACTCGGGGGGCCCAGCGAACTGGAACACTTCGAGCGCGCAGTTTCTTCTCAGCCTCTGCTTCTACCACGACGTCATGTCATCTATTTCTCGCGCATCGAGGCCGCTGTTGAGCATGACAAATGTCGCGCCTCTCGAAGGCTTGCATAGTCTGGCCAAGCTTACTTCAGTCGTGTCCATCGTCAGTACCATCAGCAAGATGCAAGGACAATCCGGCGAAGCGCACCAGCAGAGGGGATACGTTATCAAAAGAAACCTACAGGAGTTCAGCTTCTCTGAGGAAGGGGATCCAGACATTGAGCACACAATCCAAGCCTACAAACACGCGGCGATTGTTTACCTTTATCGAGTCTGGGACGACGGAGAATCGTCGACCAAGCCATACTACGCAGAGCAGTGCATCTACCACCTATTGAAGGTGCCTATCACATCATCCTTCGTCTCTGCTCATGCATGGCCTCTATGGACTGGCGGCTGTGAATCCGTTGAGACACACCTACGTCAAATGGTCCTCGTCAGGATCAGGGAGATGTATCAGAACCGGCAACTGCCTTCCCTCCGACGCGTGCAAGAAGACATGGAAGAAGTGTGGCAGGTTAAGGATGCACAGAGGCTGCAATTTGGAACGGAAAATGTTGATTGCTGCAAGATGATTCTGCATACTCGTCATCGAGAGGCGGACTTGGTCTAGCATTGCCTACGACTAATTAAATGCCTCTTATCCCTTGGCTTTGAAACCCACACGCCCCGTGCAATCACTTCCTCTTGGGCGTCGGTGAAGATTGCCCAAGCCCAAGACACGAAGCAATCTTGAAGAAGACGTCTGTGTTATCGTACACACCGGCAAATGTCTCCTGGCAGGGCCCCATAGCGAAGACGGGCACATCAGTCAGGGAATGGACACCTGACGAAGATGACGTCGGGATGGTACCCGGAACGAAGAAGCCGTCCTCGCCGTCCTCGGGATTCGCAACATACCCATCCTCCCCGCTCACCGCCACCCTACGGGGGGACTCGTGAAGCTGATAATTCTCATTCCGATCAGGGTTGGCACCAAACGCAGGCGCAATTGCGTAACGAGGGCTCCAGTTGGACGGGAAGTTGGGACCGGTGCCGTACTCGATGCCGTCCGGCCGGGAGACGGTATACTGTGACAAGCCAGACCGCTCATAGATGCCAATCGCGTCGCGCTTCTTACGGTCCGTGTCCTGCGCGGCGAGGTACTTTGTGTCAGCGACGCCAAAGACGTCGAAGCCGTGGCCGTGGTCGGCCGTCACCACGATCAGCGTGTTCTCGAGCTCGCCGGCCTCGCTCAGCTTCTTCACAGTTGCGCGGATGGTGTCGTCGAACTCGAGGAGGTCGCCGAGGGCTCTGTCGTAGTCTAGCGCGTGCATCTGCTTATCGATCGAGGCGCCCTCGGACATGAGGAAGAAGCCTGTGTCGTTGCTGCGCTCGAGGAGGATGTCGACGGCTTTGAGGGTCATGTCTTTGAGACCCGGGAGATCGAGCGGCGCGGAGCCGTCTCCGGAGGGGTGGGTCTTGAGTGCGGCGATGTTGTCTTTGAAGATCTTTCTGTCGAGCCAGACGGGCAGGTGGGAGGTGGAAAAGACGCCGAGGGCTGGGGAATCGATGGGTGCTTCGCGAAGAGACGTGGCGTTCCAGCTTACGGAGTAGCCTTGCTTGCGGAACTCTTCGTAGTAGTCCTTGCCCTCGTATGAAGTTGCTCCGGGGAGGAAAGTTGAGGCACCGCCGCCGAAGTAGACGTCAGGACCGGGATGAGCACTCCAAGAGTAGTTCGTCATGCCATTGAGGGCTTGGTCGATGAGAGAACCGGCGTTGGATCGAGATCTGCTGTGGCCGGTCAATGCTGCCGGAGTGGCATCGTCCAGAGCTGCCGTGGTCACAGCGCCCCAAGCAGATCCCTACGAGGTGTCAGCTACCAAAAGAGGATATTGATACGTCAAAGACGGCTTACCCAGACGCGAACTACCATCTCCACAATCGTCTCGACCTTGGGGTCGTCAAAGTCATCTGCCGATGAGTCGGAATAGACACTACAAGACAATCAATATTCGGGTTCTTTCTTAAAGACGTTTGATCAATAACGTACCCCATGGAGTCAGATGTGCCCTTATGGCCAGAATAGAGCGCGGAAGCAGAGTTGGCGCTGTCAGTGATGAAGCTGTCGACGGAATGTGTCTGCACTCAGGTTAGCATCTGATCACGGTTCCTCTCGCCTTCTTCTCTCCCCCAACGGAACTCACCATCTGATGCCCCAAGATGGGGAACTGGTCCATCTGCATTCTCGACTGATACTTTCCATTCACGCTCTTATGACCCAACAGGCGTGCAGCCGTAATCATATTCGTCGTCATACCATCCCCAATGAACAAGATCACATTCTTGGCCTTCTTCTCCTCAGCAAGAGGACGAACAAGCCACTCCGCCAGGGTCTTCTTCGTGCCATTGTAATAGTTCAACTCAACCGTGTAGTTTCCCGGCTCATACAGCGACAAGTGACGATACGCCTTGGACGCCACATTCACCACAGACTTATTCCCCGCATCCTGCGCAAACAGATCCTCATACCACGAAAACGTCCACGTCTCCAGCTCAGGCTCCTGCTCAATCCTAAAGAAGTCGACAACAGACTTGCCCTCGGGCTCGCTGTTGCTCGCAATCGTGAGGGTGAACTCCGGGTCCGGAACGCCGTCGTTGAAGGCCTCGGTCCCGTTCACCGGCGCGTGGATCTCGACGCGGATGTCAAAGTTTTGGCCGGGCAGGAAATGGGCTTGGTCGGGCGGGAAAACGCATCCGAGGTCTGGGCAGGCGCCGAGGCGTTGGAAGGTTTGGGCGAGGGTGGCCAAGGGCGCGGACGCCAAGAGGACCAGGGCGAGGGCGGAGGTGGACATCGTGGGATGCTACGGAGCACAGTCCACGAGGTGAAGGGCCAAGATCGGATGACACTTGGGGTGAAGGTTGGATTGGCAATGGAGGCACGTCTTTATGGAGGGGCGGGAGTTGTGGTGATATACATGAGCCAAGACATCGTGGACGGTCGGTTCAAACCTCCTCGTCCACGATCACGCGTCTAACTCAACATAGAAGGTCCAAGTACTTGCCGCGTAAAGTTCTTCCCACATTCCCGGGGCCGGCATAGAGGGACTTTGGGGAAGGGAATCGCGTCGGCGGGGGACCCGGCTCACTCATCACAGCAGTAAGAAAACCGAACTTATCACGAGGATTGAGATCGGCGTTGTCCGAAGAAGTGCTGACCGACCTCCTACGAGGTGGGGGAAGCCAAGCATCGATGGCAGAAGCGTTCTTGGCTTGCAGCTTCACTGCTGCGTACCCCGCTTCATTGACGATTTCCCCTCACAGGCTAACGATAAGCACGCGACCTATTTCCTCGTCTGTCGGGGCCATTTCTGAGGAATCTGATGCGATGTTGTAGAGTTGGCTGGTGTTGTTGGTGGTGGAGGGAGGTTGAACGCGCGGGCAATGTGATGCTTCGTTGCGCCGAGCTCGAAGATTCCCGGAATGGACTCGCGCAGGTAACAACGTTGGAGAAACGAATGCGGTGCAACTCTTCCGCGCACGATGACATACTCGAAAATACGTAACAATTGGGTAAATATGCTCGAAGGAATAAGATATAGCGAAGTAAGAAGCGAGAAGCGAGGATTTACTTTCAATCCTGTGCTCAAAGGGCCCATAACACACATCGAAACTCAATTCCTGGAGTCCCACGTGCTCACAACTTTGGAGAAAATCAACAGTCTCACAGGTTGAGGGCTGGGAAAGTTCACACAGCTGAAAACCTTGAAGTGCCAAGAAGGGGTTCTTCTCAGCGATAACGCTATGCCCTGATTCATGCTCAACGTCCGCGGTGCCAAGAAGAGCGCCGTTTGCCAAGCCTCTGATATCTCATATCCTGTAAATAAACAAATAGCGCAAGCAAAATTGATTGTTTTCTTCGGTATGATGCATTACTCTTAAGTTACCGAGGGAGCGGAACATCCGGACTCGAGAGAGGTAAGCACACAACATGATAGGACGGACGGTCGCTCAATGTCAGAAGCACAATGACAAATGGCCTACTTGAACGCTGCAAATGTGTCGTCTGTGACAAACCCAACCATGGTCTTCAACCCAGTCCTCGCAGCATCCAAACAATCTCTCCCCAATGCCTCTTCGCCCAGTGCGGTGTAGGCCTCGGCCGACCATTTCAAAGCCCTTATGACCTCAAACGTCGTCACCGCCTGGGTGTCCTTATACATCCACAGCCTCCCCTCCCTCACCGGCTCGACGAGGCCAAAGTTGCGGAAAACCTCACTACCCCACTTGACGACCTTGTTCCATTGCTTCCTGGTGCGCCATACTTCTACGAGCCACATCGTCGGCCAGACGAGCATCAGGCGCGGTAATGAAAGGTCATCGTAGACCTCTTTCTCATGAAGACTAGAGAGCCTGTTCGCTAACTTCTCGACCTGTCGAATTGTCGCGTCGGGGTAGAACTTAGTTGGACGCTTCCTCCTGATGACGGCCTCGATCTCTGCAAGGACAGTGTTCCTTTTCTGGTGCTGCTCCGTCGAGGATCCGGATTCTCCGGCGCAAAGGGCGCAGCTACAGACAAACCCCCAGCTGCGGCGGAATTGCGGCATTCGATGGAGGTACGCCGCCTTAGGAGGCAGGTAAATGTGTGTAATCTCTGTGCCGGCAGGAATATCGACAGTAGCCGTGGCGATGAGCATATCTCCAATGAAGGACCTGTTGGCATTGGGAAGGCACGCATGGTTGGCGTAGGCCGAATACACCCAGAGCCCGCGCGACATGCCCTGCTTCCACATATTCCATTCCGGATTCGCGGCTTGCGCCGACACCTGGGCGCCGCTGAAGCAATTCTTGCGGCGGATAGATTCGAGCAGGAAGACGTCGATGACTGGCCTGCCGTCGACGAGAGTGCCTTCTTGGCCGGTGCGCTTATAGGACCCTCCGTGGAGGTCGAGAACCTTCTTGTGAACTGTTGGGTTATCTGCGCACAGCTCCACGAGCTGGGAGTATGCTGCGGCTGCGTTGTGTTCCGGGTTGAATTCATTAGGGACACTTGTTGCTCTTTCGGCAAATATCATCTCCCCAGCTTTGATGTCTTCTGTGGCGAAGAGGCCGCGCCCGTGATGTGGCGAGTCCCTGACTTCGGTGCGCGACAAGAAGCTTGCTCTGTCAATGTGGATATTCTTCGTAGTGACACCCGCTGTCATATCTGCGAGATCGTAGTTGCCTTCTTCTTCTTTGAGTCTTGCTTCGCATCTTTCGTATTCCTTTCGGATGTTGGCTGCCTCGGGTTTGAGTGCTAGAGCTGGTTCGAAGTGTTGCTTGCTACTCTGGAAATCCGTGAGTTCGTAAGCCGCCTTGCCCGCAATGAAATGCGACCTCCAGTCTGAAGATGCCCCTCTCGCGGAGAGCGCATCTGATAGCGCGCCGTCAAAACACTTGAGGCTAAGATTGATACCCGCTCGTTTCAAGAGAACATCAACCAGGAAGGAGGAGTCCGTTTCTGGAGCCAAGTCCAAAGCTCTGGTGTAACTACAAAACTCGTATAAGCATGGATTCAATTAAGGAAAGGGTGGTGCATCTCACTTTACCACTGCCAAAGGAAGATTCTTCGAGATGAAGGCTCGATCCCCAGCAGCCTTCCAGTCAGCGGCAGTCTCGAACTCTGGCACCGCCTTGAACTGCTCTGGAATGAGCGCATCGTCTGGGCCTGGTCGAAGAAGCACGATATCTGAGGGGTGGTCAACACAAAGCATGAAGTCGTTGTCGCCGCTGAAACGATAATACGGTTCCTTTACGAGAACCACCGAGCCTTCCGGGATAGACTGCAGAATTGTAGAGTTGCCCTGATTGTAAAGAGCCATTTTATCAACGCTGCCATGTTGATCTTCGACGACAGTAATGGTCCCGGCTCCTGGATAGGGCTGAACGATTGTCCTGAGGACGAGGTACTTATCCTCGTGATGATTCTCCACCAAGAGCTCGTCAAGGCGCATCTGGACATGGGTGAGCGGTTGCGATTCTGGCCGAATTGCCTCATGTCTGAGAGAGAACTACGTACCGGTGAGAGATTCGCCACGGACTTGACTGACGGCGGATATGAAAGTGCCAATACGACCTTTTTCACCATTCGCGGTCCGTTCTGCTGCCCAGACTTTTGTTGCTGCTCAACATACTTATTGTGCGTGCTGACGAGCACCTCCCTCGATATGCGCGTTGGAGGGAGTTTTCCAGAGTGGGCCTCGGCCTTCTGCAAGAATTCTAGGGAGACGTCGGGATCAACGTCGGTGAGAATTTCTTCGACGCCAATTTGGAGGTTAAAATCGATGGTGTTGAGTGTTGGGTGCGTGGGATTCGACGTATCGGTGTCGCCATCTGCGTCCCCATTGTACCTTTGTTCTAAGCCCATGGTAAATGTAGACAAATTTCAGACTATTGAGGTTGTACTGGTCGAGCTAGGCAGGCTACACTCCTTTTGAGGACCTTGGTAATCATTCGTTGAAGAGTCGTAGGCTCATGGGGTTTGAGAGAAGATATGCTGGATGAGAGCATGAGAAGGACGAGTTTGGCTGGCACAGACCCTCATGAGCTCCGAAAGCAGACAGAATCAGCCTTAAATATATTGACAGGAACCCAGATCACCGGAGATACACTCGCCAGTTGCTTTCTGATTTAGGTGTCATCTTGACGGGCTCCGTTGGTCTCTGCTACCAATTGGGCCCGGCAATGCGGGAGCAAGCGCGATATGTCTTGGACACCGGACTCGATTCAGGCAAAGACCTATTATGGCACCAATGATAGACGGCCCCATAGCGTCTGGACTCGGTTTGTAGTTCCGGATGCGCGTGGATTTCGGAGGGTGTGAGTCCGCATTTTCCCCAACATCATGGGTACGACTGGATAAGCGAGCCCAGATCTCGTTTGGAACCGCCTGCACCCCATTGGTAGTCAATAAAGCAAGCCAGGCCTTTCATTGGTGAATGCCTATTTGAGTGAGCCGCAATGAAGAAATCAACTGTGCCTTGTTTGCCTGACAGATCGTTACTGGGGAATGAATCAATTTCAGAGAAAGTCTTTCATTCAATCCCTTAACCTATCGTTGAGGGAATCTGGACACCAACGACATGATCAGCTTGTATTACAGTTGCAACACATTGGCCGCCCCGATTTCTCAGCCCCACGCTTCCATGTCGTCTCACACCAGTCTCGTCAAAGTATCTTCATGGCGCACGACAGACCCGTGTCCACATGTTCGCGCATCGTTCGCCCATTGTTTCGAGAATATTCTCACAAGTATCGCACCTTCCATTAGAGAGAAAGCATCCGACGCGGATCGAGAATCTGTCCAACGTTCTTCTGCACTGCCTTAAAGCGCATATAGCCGCAGGATTCGCTTTCGAGATGGTTGATGACCGCGGCGAGGGTGGTGTACTCGCGACCGCAACGACGGTTCGGGCAGTGGTAGAGTTTCTGTTGATGAACGGGAGAGTTGAGATGCTGGTTAAGACCACTCAAAGTCGAGAAGGCACGGTGACAGAGATAACACTCGTAAGCATCGATGTGGTAGTTGTATGTTCGGTTGGTGGCAGTGTAGGTAGGAGATGCATGCCACTGTAGGAGCTTCTTACAGATGACTCCGTTGGGGTCGCGTGCACGCACGGCCTGGTAGAGCTTATCGCGGTCAAGAGGGGCCTTGGGACAGGCGCCCCCCTCGAGATGATGAATGAGGCCGGTGGCAGTGTTCCTCTTCTGCTTGCAGAAGGGGCACTGGATGTCGCTGGTACTGCGATGAACACTGGAGTTCAAGTGCTAGTTGCGATTAGTCGGATTGCTCGAGTGCGAAAATGGGTGAGGTTGACTTACCTGCCGGATGTTGTATTGGTTGCTGAAGTAGCGGTCGCAAGGATCGCAGTAGTTGTGTTCCTCGACCTCGTGATCGCGGAGATCCTGCTCGTCGTGGAACCGATCGTAACAATCGTCGCATTCATGTTGGCCGCTAGAGTATTGAGATGTGTCATCATAATCCCAATGGCCCAGTGCATCCATGTGTTGCTGAACTGCGTGCTCGCTGCCAAAGCTGCGATCGCAGGTGTCACACTCCCAGTAGTACATCGCAATGCTTGCTCTGGTAACAACACCTAGGTACTCGATGTGTCCCTGTCTGCCGGGATGATTCGCAAAAGTGCGTCGGATTGGTGGGAAGAGCAGCTGTTTAGCTAAAGTGGTGGATGATAGTCTCAAGGAGAGATGTCGGAGAATATAGGAGGCCTCGAGCTTGCCCTAACAGGGAGCGAACGCACTGGCTCGAGACAGTGGTAGAATTGGAAGATTCACGGTTTGTTGAAACGAAGAAAAGAATCAAGTGCTTGCTGCGTGGAGACGTGAAGTTGTGAAGTTGTGACGGGAGAGAGTGAGCTGAGGCGGGAAGATGGAAGCGGAAGGGAAGGTGTGCCCGGATATCTGAGGCAAGGTAAGTGCAGGAAGGAGACGAAGTGAGAATGGGAAGGGACCGACCGAGTGGACTTAGAACGTAAGGAAGGTACGAATCACTGTCGACTGCCGTGACTGCCTCATATGCTGCTGCTTTCCTTTTCCGGGATTTACCTAAGCAGAACATACTATGTCCGCCGAGGAAGGGGGATTCCAAGCTTGATGCCACTTTCGTCTATGTATGATCTCGTTACTCAGGTATGTGGTCAGTGAGGAGAGTTCTCCACCCTTGCAAGATATCCGCGGCATTTGATCGATCATTTCGGCAATTCCATCGGGCTTACTCAAATCACCTTAACATGAGGTAGATTGAGACGCGCACAGGACTTGGTTGACGTTGCTACTGAACCATACAGCTAAACCCAAGCAAGCGCCTTGCTGACAATCTCATCCAGTTCTTCGGGCTCAACCTCGAGCAACTCATTATCTGCCCCGTCCAGGACAGATCTGCCGGCTCCATCCTGATAGAGCTGAGCCACGAGAAATCCAACATATGCCCCTTTATAGTCACCTCTTTCCAACTTGATCCTGCCTTCCCGCCTGGCTTCATCAGTGCTGACCGTGGTAGTATCCCACTTCTGGTTTGTCAATTTCTCCAGCGCCTCGAGGATTGCTCCCTGTGAGGTTGTGAGAGCAGAAAGCCTGACATATCGGTTCTTTGTGTCCTCGGGATGCTTGAAGACTGCAGCGATGGGCTTGCCAATCTTTCCGATGCTCATAGCTGTGAAGGGCTCGTTGCCTGAGTCGTAAATCGTAGCTGAGTGGTTCTTGAGGTCGAAGCCAAAATCGGGAAACAGGGCCATAGACTGAGACTTCCGTTAGGCACTGGACTTCTGTAAAAACAACATGATACAATGCTCACCCGGTCCAGAAGAGGACCATTCCAGAACGAAGTCCAAGTGAAGTTGCCGTCTTCTTTGGCCTTCTCCTCCAGAAGCGCTTGTGCTTGTGCCTTTTTCCTCAGGATAGCGCGGTACTCCGGGACGTCGTTGGGCCCTTTGGGAGTTCCAAAGTCGCTTGGGATGAACCTCTTGACGCCGGCCTTCGCAGCAGCATCAATTACATCAATCTGCCTGTCAAATACAGCATGACCCAAGACACACAGCACGGCGTCTTGTCCTGTCAACACTTGGTGTAGCGACTGTGGACTGAAGTCGGTGATGGCTATCTTCACCTGTGGTGGGAATGACTTTCCCACAATTGAGTAAGTGATAACGGTCACCTCAAAGCCGGCTTCCAGTAGAGCTGGAAGAGCAAAGCGTCCGATGCTACCGGTAGCCTGGGTGCGAATTGAGCGTCATGATACCTGGATTGACTTTCGTTGCAAAAGGGTATTTGAAAGAGAACTTACGCCGAATACCGCAACTGTCTTGATTGACGACATTGTCCGATGGTTTATGCTGGCGATTCCTTTGTCCAAAGTTTCAGTAAGTACAATGAGCAGAGACTAGATGTAAGATGAGTCTGGGCCATCTTTCACAGTCGTAGGAGCTGAGCTGGTTCTTAAATGCACTGCAGGAAACAACTGCCAGAACATATAAAAGAGTTAACGTTACTAGATTTCCTATCCTAAATCCAGAACAGATTGACTTCTCAGCAAATCTTTAACAAACAGTTTTGCAACACACTTTCTTGGTCCTGGGTGAACTTTATTTCTTGGCAGAAAAGAGCTCAACCTGCGGACATGTCTTTGGCCGCCGGAATAGTCCGTTTGTACGGACTCCATTTCGGACATGGATCGCCATTGTCCGTCTGCGGATGCCGTGTCCTTGACCCCATCCTCAAGCAAAACTGAGCTCTGATTCGTAAGCAATGGAATTCGCAGCCATAACGTTTCTTCCTCGTCTTCGGTGGTCACAGCATGCAACTTTTGACGGATTTGATATCTTTCTGCTGTTGACGGCTTTGTCAGCAATGCTGGGTAAAAACCATGGCATCGATAACCTTTCGCAGAACAAGCTCTTGATTGATTACTAAGGCAGAGTGCTCCCATTTCTCTAGCATTCGATACCTTTAAGGGATATCGCTATGAACTAGATGTGATAAGAGTTGAAGTATATTCTTCGTTCGTGAGACCTCAGTTGTGCAGCCTGTGGGAGAATATTCCAGTGCGTAAGGTACCTGACATCTCGATCATTGAAAAAGGCCACACTATGTAGCCTACCTTACATCAAGGCATGTTCCAGAGTACAAGGAAGCCCGGGGTTAATGGCGGGCTTCGCCAGCGCCACAACAAATTGAAATATCGGTGCTACTTTTTAGGCAGTTGCTTCGCACGTAGTGCACACGGGCTCAACATCGTCACTACAAGGAAAAGCCTGATACGGAAAACGCCTTGCTGAATCTCAGTGAGACGGATCAACGAGTTTGAGTAGATAGCCGAATTTGAAGGGCAACAATTGTAGACTGGGCATTTCTTGCAGTACGCTTAGTCGATACTTGATCTACTTACACATATGCCTCGCAAGACTCAGAGAAATCGTGCCGAAGAGTGTTGAAGCACGGTAGAAAGTACTTACCTAGGCCAGGTATATAATTGAGAGAAGGGTACTACTTACATGTACAGAGGTATAGCTGATCAACAACAGTCGCTTTTCGAATTTGGCACAATGAGGGAATTTCATGAATGATTGAAAGTTATTTTTGTAATTTTATTAGATCTAGTGCAATTCCAATAATCGCCGGTATCATGTAACTCCGTAGACTCATGCCGTATCACTATCGTATTCTGCGGTCATGATAAAAGCTGCCGTATGATAAAGACATGCGATACCACTCTCAATGTCAACACTAGAGTTGCTAGTCTTCAACGACGGTAGGTGTCGAGCCTGAAGGGTACTCCGTAATAATCCGGCAAGGCACAAGTCGACTTTGGCTGGAGAGCAAAGCAACTGACAGATTGTGGTCTGTCTGGCTCACTGGCAAGACAGAAAAGTCGCTTGTATCCGCCGTTGTTGGTGATGCTCAATGCAGGAGTGGTGAGAGACATGCTGCCAGGCGGCACCGTTGCGGTGTACTTCTTAGAGGCGCTGTCAAAGTTGACTGCCACGCTGTATTCTTTGTCTTTATCGGTGGTGATCATGTCGGATTGGCATCGCGATTGTGCAACGGCAGCTAAGGGGAGGCTGAGAAGGAGGCCCAGGGTTGAGAGAGTAGGAATATGCATTTTGGCTTGTCTGTAGAATCTCGAGTGATGATGGGTGAGAGTTGACTGTAGTTGATTTGAGTAAATATTTTCAACTTCTCGTGAGTTATAAGTCGTCACTTGTCTAAATACTGATTCATCTTCCGCAACGGCTCCACATGTTCATGACATTGTTGTACGGCAGTGTAGCCCCTGAGGTGTTTGGACTAATATGACTTGAACTCTATATTGATTAAAGTTCCTCGAAACGACGTTGATCAACACAGCGCACTGACGGCGTTCCCGGAACAAAATTCGACTGCCCACCAGCCGAACCAGAAAATCCATGATCAATGCCATTGGGACGAGTCATGGTGCCCACTGCGTATGTTGACGACTTGAACACTTCACGGCCCGCGACATTCCGAAGTCATACGGAGCAGTCCTGGATCACATCCGCCTCATTTAACTCGGGAGTGGGTACACCGGGTCGAGCGGCGGGCAGTTCACACGAGTCCTGGGAACACCGCTCGGTCAACAGATTGTCGCACTAGAACGACTCCTTGAATCACAGTTCGCGACTCGCAACCCGCAGCGCGATTAGTACCTAGTGAGCGTTGCATGGTGAGCATCGTTTCAGTGGTTGGCTGCGTCAAAGACTTGTTATACCTTCAGCCCTGAAAATACCTAGGCAGGTTTCTAGAACCGTAAGTTCGGTAGGTGGGAATATTTGCCGAGGCCCAGCCTCGATCAGTTCGGCCGTGTGACAAGTATTTCGCTCCTTAGTTGAGCAAATCACTTTACACGTCGTCGCGTCAATTGGTTCCACCCAAGCACTTTTTGGCTGACACGCCCATTTTTTGGAGGGAGGGCGATTGGCGGGGGAGAAAAATTCTAGAAGCTGGTTGAACTTGCAGCTGCATCTGTTAAAATCTCAACCTAGTCACTAGAAATCATCGGCCGACGAGCCGTGATTCCCATTTTCAATGTCCCTCCGGACGTTTCCGGACATCGTGAGGCTCGGATACACGGCTCAAGTATCATTGAAACGCTGCAGATCGATCGGATCGGTAGTACTTCTAGATTCCATGCATGGTAACGACGCCAAACATGTCCGGATGAACCCAGCCATCATCGGTCGACATGTCGTTTCTGTCCCGCATCCGGAACCGAAAGTGGAGACGAAGGTTCCGGCTCCCGAGGAACTCTTGCCCGGGGCGGTATGAACGCCAAGGCCTTTGCACTGTCTTACATGCGGTCTCTCATGGTTTCATTCGAGATTAGTCATACTGTCAATTTATTCCAGTCTCCAGGAACGTGAGAGGGCAACGCTGGTGGCGATTGTCCATCCCGAGGACTGCTCAGAGGCGTTAAATGCTTCGAGACATGAAAGATCAAATGGGCAAACCGATGTATGAATGTTGTTCTTCCTACCCATGGCGCTCACATGCAGTTGCATCCCCCTGATTCTCTAATCTACCGCCGTGGCTTGATGGCACTAGGTACCTCGCTTAACACATTGGCTTGCGCTATATTAGATCGGCTTTCTCGCAGTCACTGAGTAGCTATGATGGAAGGGAACGCACTCGCGTCAACTGTGCCATTTGCACAGGCAGCCAGGCATTGTCTGTGGCGTCGATAAAGATGCATCCTAGGCGCGGATAGGTAGGTGCCTCCACCATTAGCCGTCTCCCCATCACCCTATAGGAACCTGTTCCCTCAATCCGTTGCCAGGCGTAGTGATGACGGTCCACGATTGCCGTGATTGGGTCTTCCCCAAGCGACGGTGCTGGTGTCAAACGCGATCCCTCATCCGGTGGTCTCGAAGACAAAAAGCGCATCCGTGCGTGGGCCCAGATCGACAGCCTTGATCCCCTCCAGCTAATAGAAAGACGAACAATGAAATGTCAAGCCACGACGAGCCTGGTCTTGCAAGAGGGCTGATGCTTCGATGCGGCCCCTGCATCTGCCGTGGTGCCCTCGATGCGAGCTCGAGAACGTAGCCCCTTCAATGATTGAAGAGCTGGACGAACGGCGAGCTGTGGCGTTCGCCCGTCATACATGCTTCTCCTCCTGTTGATCACAGGAGACGTTCTTTAAATCATCCTTCTCTACCCTGTGTCTTGGCCTTGTTCCTGGATCCATTGCTGTCAACGGTTATCGGTGGGAGGGTCCCTGAAAGCTTACGTCTCGTTGGGCTTCAATTCGGACAGAGCCCTCCATTATGCATTCGTTCCGCGTGATCTCTGTTCTGCTGGTAGGCCTTGGCGGCCTTGGGGTGGCTGCCAAGTCACTCAGCTTGGAAGGCATTCCCAGTTGCGCTGTAAGTCATGATATCACATCGCGGGTCTGCCAAGGAATTATCTGGCTGACTATCATTCATCCTAGATTACTTGCATGGTTAAAGCCCTTCCCTTGACAACCTGCTCTCCTACGGACCAAGCGTGCCTCTGCGTTGATCCCAAGTTCAACGCCGCGGTACAGCCTTGTATTCAATCAACATGCACGATACAAGAGAGCCTGAGTGAGTCAGGGCGGAAACACGTTTGTTCATCAACGTGGTCAAGCTGACGGCATGGTAGTTGTTACCAATGCAACATGGTCGAATTGTGGCTTCCCGTACAGTGACCAAACTTCCAACATTCATTTGATCAGTGGAGTCGTTACTGCCATCGGTAAGTCAAACCCCCCACTTCCTGGCACCCCCCTGTTTCTGGCACCCACAAAAACGATGGGATCACAACCCAACCTCCTCATTACTATTAACTATTGATCCTCAACCACACCCACTACAATACAACTGCCAGCCTCACTAGGGCATTCAGAGTCGCTGGATTCAGCCGTAATAACCTCCTTTTCACCCGCTTCGATTTGAGCCCGATGGATATCCCTGATGTTCGCAAACTTCGTGTTGGGATCGATCTGAACAGTCTTCCTCTTCCTAACTGCAGCGTTGGTAACTTGAGCCCTCAGGTGAGCCAGCTGCTGCTGGGCAGCTGCCAGTTGCCAGGCCTGCTCTGTAGCCTTTTTCACCTTCCTGAACAGCAGCCGTTGAGTGCTGGTATCATTGTCGAGTTGGGTGTATAAGTGCAGTTGACCGCTGAGCTCTGCCAGCTTCCTGGGTGTCGACCAGACCACTGCAGAGGAAGCAGAATCCCATGGCTCAACAGGGTAGTTTGTTGACCATTATGGCATCGCTTTTTGCCCCGACTGGTTGGTTTGGGTGTGGTGGGCTTAGCAGAAGGCTCAGGTAATACCATAGGGTTCATCAGGGGCTTAACCATCGCTACAGGGTGTAGACCAGTCCACTTCCAACCACTTCTGATGTTCGAGACTGATAGACCAGCAAGTCGAGCCTTCTGGTAACAGTCCAGGAAGTTCCTTTACCTATAATGGTAGAGTCGTTCCATTGAGACAAGTAACCGAGCTCCTTCCGATAGGCTGACTTAACAGGGCTGAAGACAGACTGGTCAAGTGGCTGGAGGACATGAGAGGAGTGTGGTGGTAAGAACAGTAAATGGATATTGTTAATATAGCAATTCCACATGAAGTCTGTCGTCGTATGACTCCCATGCCCATCCACAATCAACAGTCGAGCCTCGCCTCAGCCTCGGGCATAGTCTGTGGGATAAACACCTTTCTAACCATTCAATGGCAGTTAAGTCTGTAGTCCAGCCATTATCTGTTGCTGTAAACTCCCACCCATCGTATGGAACCAGATGTAATGGAAACCACTGTTGTTGGACCGTCTTCCCTTGAAAATGATAAGAGGACGAAGTGCCCTACCCAAGGCTGAGATACACTCAATGATAGAGACCCATGCCCTCGACCCAGGTTGTTTCTTGCGAACAGACGTCGTCTCAGCCATGCCCAGCACTAACCCATTAGCTCCTGACCCTCGAGGATGCCAGTCTCATCCATATTATATCTGTTGGCTGGTTTGATGTCCTTGATCTCAGGGATAGCAAGGAACTTAAACCAGTTCCTAATGACCTCAGTAGATGCCCCATTAACGCGTCTAGAATCGATGGAACGACTTCTCTGAACCTTAATGATAGGGTTCCTTCTCACGAAGGCATAGATCCAGCCTTTTCCTAATGGTTTGGTATCCCAGCAGCAGCCAGAACTCGCTCTGCGAATTCCTTCACCTGTTGGTGCGTTGGTGCGAGGCCCAGCGAAGCCTGAATGCGAACCCATTGTGCCAGCTACTCTCCTGGTCAGGAGACAGCCTCTGCCAGTCAGCAAAGCCACTTTCCTAGTCTGACCACCTTGGAGACGTAGTTGGAGGGTTGATCGTGGTATCCCATACCCAATGAGGCTCTCTTTGACTCTTGCCGTTTGAGATGTCCTCGAGAGCCTGACGAAGCTGATCTTCGGTATATTGAGGCATTAGATATAGAAGAAGGTATGCCCATTTGGACTCGAATTGAAAATGTTGTGATAAAAGGAGGTTGGGGGTGGGCATTGCGTTGTGGTGGATTTTCGCGTTTTTGTGGGTGCCAGAAACAGGGGGGTGCCGGGAAGTGGGGGGTTTGACTTACTCACAGTCGGTACAACTTTTTGATCGGCGGACGTGACGAGGAACTTGTACTCCCTCTTGTTTGCCGTCTTCATAGAGCGGATGAGTGCAAACTCTCTCTGATAAATGCGTTAGTAACTTGATGTCTTGGGTCTTGCAAGAACAGGGGAAACTTACGAATTTCCCAAAGACATTGGTTGCCATCATATCAATCATGTCGCCCACCCACTCAGAACTTAGCCACGCACCATCGTCAAAATGGCGCAGAATGTACTCCCGCATGCCCTCTTCGCCAATCCTTGGAACTGTTTCTCCATTGATCACGGAACTCAGTGCAGTTTTGCAGTGATTCGAGATGTGGGAGAACATAGTGCTGTAACTGTCTTTCAAGTCCTGCTCGAGCCCGGCGGGATCGACCTCTGGCACATTTTCGGCTGTTGTAGCTGCGATAGCGATTACGCCGGCGAACAGTGTCATGGGGTTGACGAACTTGCCGAGCACACCTGCTCCTGTGCTTCCAGGCAAAGCGTCTGAGATAGTACCGCCAACACCAGCGAGACTCGTGAAGAGACCGACGAGCATGTTGAGAATGGTATTAGTATCGTCCTTGGGTGTGCCGTACTTGTTCACAATGGTTGTAATATCGCTCCCCAAGGCAGTGACGCTGTCGTTGACCATCATGCCCCAGAACTTGGCCATGCCGTCGTGCAGGTTGGCGATCTGCATGTGCACGTAGAAAGCCTCGGGAGGGTTGTACTCGGAGCAATTCTTGGAAGGCCCAGCGCAAGAGTGGAAGATGTCTCCGCAAGTGATTTGCGTACCGAGGATCTTGTTCAGATAGTTTGTTGACCAGGTTGGCGGGCTGTTCGTCTCGAACCACTTTTCCAGGCTAGCACGTGCACCCGAGTTCTCCCAAGTGTTTTTGAGCGTCAGCTGTGTAGTCCCGAGGAACTTGTATGAGCAGATTCCCTCCGGAACCTCATCATTGCCGCTGTTGGGATCTTCGGGTCTCACGGGTAGCTTAGGATCGATAACGCCCTCGGGGTCGTCGCCTTCCACATTGCTGAGGCCACATGCAGGGCTGAAAGATGTCTCAGCGATGTTGTTGATCGACTCAAGGACATAGTGCTCATCCGCGCGGAAGTCACCTGAGAGATCAGTGTAGAAGAGGCATGTTCCGGCAGCCAGACCGGCGTACGCCATCTCTGTCTGTTGACGCCAATGGAATGCTGACCCCAGCGGTCTGCTTGCGTCTTCGCCTTCGTTGTACCAGGCCCAAGTGTCGCCTGAGAACTTCTCAATCCACAAGAGATCGTCTCTTCCGTCGCCATTGACATCAGCAAAACGAAGCATGGCTCTGTCGTGGCCTTCAGCAACCTTGACTTGGCCCACTGCCTTGAAACTTCCATCGTTCTGGTGTAGCAGCCCGGTGATGAATCCATCTGGGCGGAGACAAAGGAAGTCGGCTCTTTTGTTGCCAGTTAAGTCTGCGAAGCGAACAGCCACTTGTCTCGTTAGCTCATTGTAGACGTACCGCGGTGTACTTCCATGAACTCACAGTCGTTGATCCCGACACCTCTTCTCTCGTGACAGGGGAGAGTGGGCACTTGGCTGATCTCAGTGAATTGCCAAGACTGTATCTTCGGATACTCGTTGATGAACACCCGCAACTGGTTGTTTTTGGGGTTCACGTAGATGATATCGCACGCGCCGTCGCCGTCCCAGTCGGCGAGGTGCAGGTCCAGCCTGTGCATAGCCGCGGGCGGCGTCCAGATGACACCCGGACTCCAGTCCCAGAAGCCCTCAGCATCGTTGTCGGCGATGGCCTTCTTGCCTCGGTTCATGAAGAGTTCCATCTTGCCGTTGGACCATGTCCACACATAGTCAGAGCGCCCGTCAGCGTGTCCGACCATGTTACAGTATTTGTTGCCATCCATTTTCAGCTTGGAGGCACCTCCGCCAGTGTTCTTCCACACGCGCATCTTGAAGCTATGCATGCCGTTGCTGAGCTTGGCATGCTCAAGGAATACGTAGTCTTTGAGTGAGAGGTTTCCGAAGGATGATGAACCTCCGTAAACCCGGGCAAAGTGAACGCGTTTGCGGAGATCAGTCTCCTGCTTAGTGATGTAGCCGGGGACGCCCTTGTGTGTGGGACCGGTGCCTTCTTTCTCGAAGAAGCCCTGACGCCAAGCGACATTGAGACCATCGCCTTCTTTCTTCTTCTTACAAGAGCGGCTGTTCGTGAAGGTAGTTGTAGCGCCTGTCTTGTCCGTCCAAAGCCAGTCGTCGCGACCCTTGCGAAAGTATTAGCTTCAGCTTAAATGCGTGGTAGGACTTTGACATACGTCGCCGTTGATGTCGTGGAATTGAACACCCTTGATATCTCGCGTGTACTGATCCTCCCATCGTACACCCAAAGCTTGCCAATACTTGGGTTTGTCGTCGACCCATCCGTTTCGCCATGCGGTGACTGTGCCAAGCTTGTCGATGACAAGATAATCGCCTCTTCCATCGCCGTCGATATCGGCCATGCGTACGTTGTCTCTGCTGGATGTTTCGGTACTCTTGATCAGACCAAGATGTCTGAACGTCGGCGGCCTCACGCCTCTGCCGCCGTCTCCGTTATTGATGGATAGGTACGCGTTGCCCTTGCTATCGATGCAGACCATATCATCGAGGCCATCACCGTTCATGTCAATAAAGTATTGGCTGCCTGCATCGCAATACATGCCAGGATCAAAGTCGGCCGAGAGCTTTGTGAATTCGCCTTTACCGTCGCCGGAGTTGGACCTGGGTCGCGTTAGCCGCCATATCGAGGAGTCTAAAGTAAGGTATCGAGATGTCGCCTACCAAACTGCAAAAGTGTTTGAGGTGTCACTAGTTTTGACCCATGCAATGAAGTCATCGTACTTGTCTGAGAAGAGTCGAGCAAATCGCCACTGGTCGCGATCCCATTCACTCTCGGTCGTCGACCAGATGATCTGCTACTGTTAGCTCAGAGGTATTGACGGCGCGGACATGTTCGATTTACTTACTCCCATCTCTTCGCTGTAATGACGGTAGACATCATCATCGTTCCCAGTGCCCCTCTGCGTTCTGCCGCCCGGATTGAGACCTGAGCCAGAAAACTTGTCGCAAACAGGGTCAGCCACTTCGAATTCGGTCGACGGGGGCATGACCTGCCCCAGTGCGACCGCCTTGAGGATAGCTCTGTAGAAGATGTAAGCCATCTTACGATGTCCTTCATCCTGCGGAAATTGTGTCAGTGAATGTGCAAGGTCAACCAGACTATGAGCTCGAACCAGACGTACGTTAGGATGCGTGTGTGGTATCTCGTCTGGCTTGTAGTCCGCCCATTCGGGCTTTGCGTCTTTCGCTTGTATCCATCCGTGCTGTGGCCCTTCCGGCGGATCCATATCAGCCAGAACGATGCATCTACCGTCAGCCTCGCGGTCGTTTACTAGGCGTCGATATTCCTGGTTGATGAAAATGCGGTTGACGGCGCCAGCTTCATCTGAAGTGTCCAGAAGAGTTGATAGCATGATGCAGGCGTTTCCCATGTCCTCAGAGTTCCAGATGTCGCTGAGCATGTCGTCCATTCGGTGGTATATGCCGGCTGGGTCAATCGTCCGCACTGCATCGTTCGTGCCCCCATTGATGATGATTACGTTTGCCTGTTTTGATGATAGGTAAGTAGGGGTATGCTGACGAAAGACCTGGTACAGACCTTGTACCCCAACGCGTGTTGAAGTCGAGTTCGAATCTCAGTCAAAATATCCCCAGGGTTGGCTTCGTGATCCTGAATGTCAAGCGTTGTTAGCCGAAACTCACACACAGCTTCTATTAAACCCACATTATCTTTCATGGTCCCGGAGTTTCGACCACCAACCATGTCGACCTCGAAGCCATCGAAACGAAGAGCATCTCTCAATGGCTTTCTTAGACTACAAACTGTCAGCTACTCCACTCAATCGAGTTAAGAAGTCAAGGCGATTGACATACCCGTTGCCATTCGTTGATCCGACGCCACTCATGATAGACGCACCAAGCGGCAAGATTCGCAAATCAGGCTTATGCGCTCGCTTTATCACAACGGGGCCAAAGTCGGCAAAGGGATGAGTTTCGACTGTCGGGAAGTCGTCTTTGCGAGGATCGTAGTTTGCTGGGAACGCAGCACCAAGCCCGGCTAGGCCGGACCCTGCGAGCCAGAGTCCTGTCAACCAACGCATCATGGAATCTTAAAGAAAGTGAGATGATGGCCAGAGGAAGGTCAATCAGACAGGAGAGAAAGAGAACGCCTCTATATGACTCTTCTCACCAAAGCTGGTGGTTAAGTTGTTCTAGTCAACATCGTGAAGTATCTGAGCTCCGGTCACTTACACTGGCTACTTTACTGCTGCCTGGCTAATCCACACGTTAGACTTAATTTTCAAGATTAAAGAACCAGAGTTTACTAGCCTAGACCCGGTAGAGTTTCCCTTTCGAGCACCTGTCAGCTTCGCATCGTGCAATCGCAGGGACTGAAATCCCGATTACCCACTGTATCAAGACCCATGGTAAGCGGTAGCAAGTGGGGTCTGCACGTCGGAAGGATTCTTCAAGTGCAAATGCAACAACTTTCCCATGCTTGATCCTGCTCTTGCCGCGATCACGCTCCTTCAAAGAGCGGCATGCTCGGAAAGGGTCAGGTCTGGATGACACTGCGGGGGTTCCCCGAGTACGAACACATTGTTGTCGGAGTAAGATCCGAGAATATGAGAGTACCCGGCGAGCCAAAAGTGGTGACATTGGGCCAAGCCCTTCGGGCCGTTGCGCTTGGCAGAGTCCGACTTTGACAGGGTCCGGCTCAACATAGGGGCACCGTTGTAAAAGTCGCTGCCTGCCGTGCTCGCCCATCTGCCAAATGAGGGGATAGCTTCTAGACATTATGTAGTCCCAAGAGGATTTGCTATTTTGTCGAACATTATCATGATTGGGAAGAAACTTCTATCCGCCAGTCGTCTGCTTTCTATGGGTCGGTCTCGCTTTCACCTACTCATCCCTGGAGTCTGGATGTCATTGCACACGCGAGAGATCTCTCAAGTAGACCATTCTGGAAAGGTAATTATCGTACCTACATTCAAATAAGCCTATGGCCCTGATAGCTTACCAATTTGTGACCTAGATTAGTGCTGCGGTGCCAGTTAACATAAGGACAATGCAGTGAGATAATCCAATATGTTTGGTATGAGATATGGTCAGACTAAGATACTTCATCGTAACATGTGACTTATGTTGGCCTCCTATAGGTGGTCGGATTTTGCCGTTTCCCGAGTGAGCACGGCTACTCCATTAAGATAACAAGACTTCCAATCTTAGCTCACTTACTGCAGAACCATCCCGTCCCCTGAACCGAGCTCAACGAAGTCGTAATCTGGTACCTTACCCTGCATCCTTGCCTCTTCAGCCTCGACAGCCTGTTTAAGTGTATATTGCGTGCGCATAAGCAGTGGTGCGATGAGCCCACCGCCCTTCTTTGCCTCGTCGTGTGTCGCGACCCAGTAACGAGCTCCAGTCTCAGCCACGGCTTGGATGCCATTCAGAGCTCCCAAATTTAGCTGCTTTGTCATCCAGATGCGAACATCGTGAAGGCCATGAAGCAAAGCGAGAGTCGAGAATCCAGATTTGCGAATGCATTCCAAGTCCGTTGCTTGTATGCCGTGAGGAGAGTATAATATCGTCTCCGGTGTTCCCGAGTCAAAGGCGATCATAATTGCTGAGTGGTAATACAAGGCGTTCCCTTCTGTGATGACCCGTCCAATGCCGACCCACGGTGGAAGGCCGGAAATACTAAGATCAGACTTCCAATCTTTCGTTTCGGAGGAGAATCCAGGGGTAGTGGTGACGGAAGAAAAGTGACCCCATGATCGGATGAGGTCAGCAGCTTTATCAGTGGCAAACACTGGTGTTGACTTGGGAAGCTCTTCCAGAGTCGCCTGGTGACAATGATCGGTGAATTCATGCGAAACGGCTACGACGTCGATATAGGATTTATCAGTGACTTTGGGACTCTCGGAACCGTCTTCAAAGCCGGCGAGAATCGAGTTGAGCTGATCCATGGTTTTCAGGCTGGGTTCGACAACGTGCCACTGTGTAGAGAACCATGACGCGACGTCGGATTGCGGGCCTTGCAACCACGGGTCGATGAGAACATTAAAGTGTTTTCGACCGTGAGGCGGGGCCGATGACGGGGGATACGGCAGCTGAATGAGCCACGTGGTGTCGGCATTGAGGTGGACGAGGACGGGTCGTTGGGACCTCAACGCCCCCAACCAACCGGCTCGGTCGCTGACTTTGATCGTCGCCGGCGCTGTTGATGTTTCTGATTTGTCTTGAATAGCCATATGAATTTCGTAAGCTCTGGGTTCTGTAGTGAAATTTGAGGTTGAGGTGTTCAAGATGCGGGTTGGATGGGGTTTACTCAGTGTAATATGGTTCCAGTTGATGTTGGATTGGTGTCCTAAATAGGAAGAACATGACGTAGTCGAGTTTGCTCCGCCCCCAATGCTCCGTTTCCAATGTGTACTAACACCATGATGTATGGCTGGAAACTCCGAGTAATGGCTGATGACCACTTCGAAGTCGAGCGAACGCAAGATACGAAAGGGCGGCCCAACTGTATCATAAGTCTACGATAATTCCATTACACTTTGCACAATTACTAGTATCTATCTATCTCTGCATATTTTCATTTTGGGACCCGGGTTCCCAAAAGTAAGTGGTGCTAGCTCTCGGACCTTATTTGGAGAAGGTTTATGTTCATCGCACGGACTTGATGGTTACCATCAGTGGGTGTTTCTCCCAGAGAATGTAGGCCTTCTGGTCCGACCAATTCTCACTCTCTTGACAAAGGCTGAGGTCAAAGTTCCAGAGCGTTTTGGCCAGAATCAGTCTCATTTCGTGCCAAGCGAGACTAAGGCCGGGAATATTGTGATCAGCCAACTCGAGGTCTTTACAACTCAGAGGAGAAAGACAACTTACTTGATGCCAATGCAGTTACGAGGGCCGAGAGAGAAGGGCTGCACGACTTCCTTCGTGTTTGGCTCATACTCTGGCCCTGGAATCCAGCGCTCGGGAATGAATGCTTCGGGGTCTTTGAAGTTGCGCGGCGAATGGTTTGCAGGGAACTGCGGGACTGATACGCGAGTCTAGGATATGAACTTAGCAACCTTCATCCATGATGAGGTGAGCCTCAGGACTTCATACCTTCTCTGGGATCCAGTGTCCTGCAACAGCGCTGCCGCCCTTGGGAACTTCCCTCCAGACTCCTACAGGGACCGGAGGATACCATCGCAATGCCTCGTTGAGAACGGCCGTCAGGTACGGCAACGCAGAAAGTCTCTGAATATCCAACTCGTCTTCAGAATTTACCTCGCGGATCTCGCTGACAAGACGAGCCAGTTTGTCGGGGTTCCGGAGGAGCAAGTATGTGACGCCACTGAGAATTGTTGCCGTGGTCTCGGATCCAGCGACCATGAAGACAGAAGCGTTGTTGTACATGTCGAACTTATCAATCTGTTTGCCCTCGGGCTGACTGAGGACGAGTTTCCAGATATCGGCTTGGTCGGTGTCCCTTTCAAGCCTGCGGTCGACTCGTTCAATGGCGTGCCTGAAGTGCATGTCGGCGGCCTTCTTGAGCTTTGGTGGTGTAACTAGCTGGACGATGTTGCCCAGCCAAGACCACTCGCGACCAACTTGGGCGATGGCGTTGTTCTTGAGATTGTCGAAGATGTTGGCGACCCATTCAGAGTACTCCGAGTTGGCGAGAAGGCCAAGCGATTCTCCAAATGCCAGCTCCGCCATGATGTCAAATGTCGTCAGATTGTACAGCTTCACCATGTCAAACTTGGCATCTGAGTCTGTCTGGATGCTACGGCGGATATTTCCCATGAGCTGGTCAACGTACGACAGAATCAGGGGCGCCTGAGCCTTGAGACTTCTTTCCGAAAACGCCGGCGAAAAGACTCTTCGGAGACGGCTGTGGTCGGAGTCGGGCAATGTTGTAATCAAATTGCGGTGGCCATTGGGGTCACTTCCGTACATGCGCGGGTCTTTGGGAAAGCTTTTCTTGCCTCCCGTCTTGTGGGCGTAGATGTCCTTCCAGGCCTGGCCATTTATGATGCTAAGTCTGGATGCCCCAATTCGTACAACATCGCCGTACTGGGTGTGCAGAGAGCTGAGCCAGGGGAGCATTGCCCCCTTTGTCTGCACCGCCATGTATGGTATGTTTGAGCAGCGGGCATAAAGCGGCCCAGGGAATTTGGCTAGAGGATGGAAGTACGCATTGTATATGAACCCGACGACGAAATAAAGTGGAATCTGTAACAGATCAGATCAGTCGTTATTATCAACTTGTACATCTCATGATACGAATAAGCGATAACCGACTTACGAGAGCCAATGCTGCAACAAACATTTGCGTTCGACTTATTTGTGTCAAGCTGTCCAACACCTTGGCCGAGAAAGTTGGCCAATTGCCCAAAGTCTTGGTCGTATCAATTGCCATCTTCCCTGAATGCGATGAGCTGTGTTCGAACTCGCCCATAAGGTAGTCTACACCAAAGTGCAAATCGCCGGCTACTTATATCGACATTTCGTGTCCCAAATAGTATGGCCCTTTCATTACCAGTCAAGTATGGGCCACTAGGAGAGTAGCAAAACTCCGTTACAAAGCTATCTGCAAGGACCAAAACTCCGCTGGACACTAGTTCCAGTCTTCCAACCCCGGGGGCCAACGCAGCGTAAGGGCATTGGCAAATGAACGCATAAGCCGGCCGTCAGATCGCCAATGCCCCACTACTCTCGGGGTGGAGTTCGGAGCGGACTGAAGGGGGCCCACATTCCACCAAACTTCGGAACAATTTCCTCGGAGAACCGGAAAAATATTCACTTCCGGGTGTCCGCACAAGATCAGCATTCGCCCTTGCACAACTGGTACTCGTTTGGGCCCTGGAAAGGGCTCTTAACACTCACGTTATTCTCAGCTAGCTCTCGGAGCAGGGTAGCTCTCGCATCCATTCAGTTGCGGCTGGTGAAATGCTCACTCGAAGTAGCGGCAGCCCCGAACCATACAGTTAGCAAGTGCTCCGGTATTCCAGGGAAGTGATTAGCCTCTGATGAACATTGTCCAGTTGTCCATTAATGCCTTGATATCTATCTATAGGCACCTACTGCCGATCGCTTCAAAGGACCAAAAATGACATCTTCACTCACTCAGGCATCTTCAAGAGCCTCATAGAGCAGCTGGGAATACAGAATCTCCCAGTTGATCTTCGCTATCCCTCCCAGTCATGGTCTCCAAGAAAGACCATGCGGAAGTTTCGAGATTCGGAAAATGACCCCGACCAACGCCGATATATGAAAATGGTGGCACCCCTTCAGCCTCTATTGCCTGTGCCCACATCTGCGTGTTGACTGGGGTTGTTTCTTGAGGATTCAGCGAGCCCAGAGGATTGTTATTGTCCTGGACAACGCTTTCAACACAGCCTCGTAGCTTGATAATGTATTCCGGGGAATCTCCCGGAAAACCCGATCTGGTGAGTAGATCCAACCTCTTCGACCAAGCTCGAAGTACGAAATGTGCCAGAGTCGCGCAGGATCTCTCGGTTACGTTGAATAACCCAGGCCGGAACCGGTAGAATATTTCAATCTTTTCCCAGGCACGTTGCGCAATCGGTCCTTCGAGTCTTTGTCCCAAAAGCACCACGACGTAAAGTAGTACGTCGTATTGGAAGTTGAAATCAGCGAACCAGAGGAAACCCGTGTCCTCTGAGGAAGAATACAGGAACGCCGTATGCTCAAGCATTGAGACAGCCCACATGAAAGCATTGTCCTCTCCACTCTGAAACACGGCGTCAGGTCTAGGTCCATCGCTAATGCTCTTGATCAAGTGGCGTTTCTGTACGAGAAGAGCTGATATGAGGCCTTGAGCCATGACGTGGACCTGCCCCGCGTGGGGGTTGCATCGGTGGTCCAAGATGTGCTGAAGGCTTTGTTCTAAGAGCTCGAAATGGGTGAGGTAGTAGCTCATCTGTTGTTCTCTCGTACCGCCTGCTACTGGAGGAGCACCGCTGGACTCGTTCAGCTCGCTCATCATCTTCACCGGCTCGAGGCCAGGCGTATCGACTAGAAACTTGGTAATTTTGTGTCGGACCAAGCAGAGAATCATCTCCGAAGGGCCGTCACGGTCCGGCGTCGGTTGCGTAGCGGCCGGAAAGATGTCCGCGTCGTTCAAGTTGCTCGGCTCCCTGGCATCCCAATCCCGAGGTAGCAGTGAGTGACCAAATCCGGAGAACAAGGCGAACTTTGCATCGAGAGAAACCAACTGCCACCAAACCCTGCGTCTCATTTCTGATTCAAAAGGCTTTAGGCCAAGCACGTCGCCGTCTCGGTGGAGCCCCATCTTTTGAGCGATTCGTATAACGGTGCCACTGAAGACCCACGAGCTGTGGCGGTCATATCGGTCTTGCAAGGAATACTGCCGATAAAGTCAGCATATCACTCCAGCTCTTCAGGCTGTAGGGTCATAGTTACCAAACTTACCAAGTACAGGCAGAGCGACTGGAGAATAACTAGATCATTAGTCCGCATGAAGTTGAGCTGTCTCATTATCTGGCGGATGCCAGAGGAAAACGACGCCACGGCGACTTCCTTAGTCTTCTTCAACGTATTCAAGCATTCCTCCTCGGACATGGCAACTACTGCCATTAGAAAGATGGACAGTAATAGTGCCATGATGTTTTCTGGCAGGCCTTGCGTGCCATTTGTAGCTTCCACGACGTGAGGCTGAAAACTGTGAACATGAATCACCTTTGTGAAGGGATTAACTCTGTCAAGAAATATCTGCCACAGCTTGAAGACAAGTGCGGCACCTGGCCAAGCGTCGAGGACTGAAGAGTTAGAGGCGTCATCTCCCAGGAGAAGATCTGTGTTTGGGTCGGAAGGCCTGCTATCCAGTGGGCTACTGCGTTCGTTCTCATCCAGATTGATGAGCTCATCCATGGCCCGAAGCTGCAGGAAGGTATGTAATCTTAGTGGCTTGATGCTGAACGACACGTGTGGAGAATGACGTACTTCCTCGTTGACCAGCCCTAGGAGGTAGTTATCCATAAAAGCGAGCTTGCCATTTGAGTCTTCCACCAACTTCCCTTCCGGGGTCCATTTAGAGACCGGGGAAGGGTCTGCCGGACTTTGGGACTGCGATGACTTCGGCGTGGTGACAGCATTTGGGGAAGCTTTTGCGGCTGCCGCTGAAGCTTGACCACTTAGAAGTTGCTCACATCGTGCTAGGCGTGCTTTGAGGGCCTGGTTGTAAGGCTTCCTGCCTCGCGGGGGAGCCGGCGTCCCAGGGATGCATTGGCTGGATGACTGATAGTACCTCATCAGCCTCAAGTCCTACTAGGCGCGGACCAACCCAACGGAACACGACATACCCTAATGCAGTTTGCACAAGGAAACACCCGGCTGCACTTGACTTTCCGCTTTTGGCATGCAACGCAAGCAATGAGGCGCCGACTGGTACCTGGTTGGTCACTGTCGGGAGACATCGAGTCCGGCCCCGAGGCTCCGGGTGGGAAGGTGGCCATGTTTTCCTAGGCGAGAGAAGGGCCGACAATCCCAGCGGGCCCGAACGAACAGCCGGCGCTGTAAGGGGGAGAGGGGGGACTATAACACTGGCCGGAAAGGAGGTGTGACGTGGAGCTTTCTTGCTTCGTGAGATGCGGAGGGCTGCATATGTCTCGTAGATACGGGAGCGAAAAAGATGGTGCTGCCTCCTTTTAATTCGCTCTGTACAGAGTTTCTGTCCTTCGGTATCGAAAATTTGTCCGACGATCCGCAAACCCATGTTTCACTAACTAGCGCCATGCGTAATTGCTGAGTCGCCCCCGCTTACCCCGGCCTTTCTAGATAGTGCAATGCGAGTATCGGATTAAAAGTCATAGCTGAAAGACCTAGCGGCAAAAAGCTTGCTGCTGGTACTGGTGCCCATACACGCATCTTCTCGAGGATGACTGATAGTGTTATACGACATCGTTGTGTTCAGATGGCAGCAGCCTGGCGGCTGGTTCAGGTGCACGCGCTTGACCTCAATAAGGATCTTGCAGAAACTCTCTACTGTGAGCCATGAGGCAGCACATGGCGTTTGCCCTACAATGTATTTCAATGAACCTTGACTCGAACTTAAGCATAATCAGTTGATTTCCATACATCTTGTCAAAATCTATAGAGACTGTCCAGTTGGCAAGATGTATCCCTTGATGTTGCCGAGAGCCGAGCAGGTCTCGGGAAGTGGAAATCCAAACCGAACAAGATGCCAAATTACGAGACCAAACGCAATATCGCGGAGACTCAGGAGTCCCACCTAAATCACCCGCAATTTTTCTCCGATCATGATCAGCCTATGGGATGCAAGGCTATCGTTCTTTAATCTCTGTTTCAGTTCATGTATCGACGATGCCAAAAGAAGAACGTAGTGTGCATCTATGCATGGCCCCACAGGTTAAGCATTGCCGGGTGGAGCCTCCCGCGGGAGTTCAATGTCAGTCTTGAAAGGGACTGGAGCATTTTGGACCCGAGAGTTGCGGCTCTATCAAAGCGGCCACCCACAGGTCACTTTACTAACAAGTATATCAGTGTGTTAAGCTCAGAATTTATAGTTCATATGACATTGATAAGCACCCTCGCTGGTTAATAGGTAAGAGAGGATGCTGTCATAATATGCTGATTACGTTAAGTACATAGGGAGAAATCGTTCTATACTAACACGAGCCTCGTCAGTGTGTATCAGACAGCGTGACAGTTAAGTACTTGGTGACAATATGATTTTCTTCCAATTCTGATTCATATCGAAGTTCAAACCCTTTACATCTAATCACTTGCTAGTAAACCTCAGTCTATCTAGATCACCCCACCACGGGCCGGCCTGTTCGTGAAACTCAACGACACTCCAGTCCCGACTTGCCAGCTACAGCTCTTCGTCATCCGGATCCAAACGCCTGCTTGGTTCGACCATCAGCGTCCAGACGCATCTTCTTAACACAATGACACATATGCTCAAGTTCGTCATGAATATGAGCAGTAATATGCACGTCGTCATCTTGCAACTTGTCGGCGGACGAAAAATCCCAATCGGAGCCAAGAATCTTGTTCAACGCATCATCCGAGAAGCAGCTGCATGATGGATGACAGTAAGAGCAGAGCTTCTTGAAGAATCGATAGTCCTTGATCTTTCCGTAACACTTCGGATCAGCCTGAGAAGAGGTTTTGCAACTGACGGTTTCCTGCTCAAGACGGCTGATCTCCTTGCCGCACTTGGCGCAGATACGGACGAAGAAGGTGGTGATGCACATGATGTCTTTTGTCAAACTGACTAGCTGTTAGTGTGGAAACAGATGAGCAGACTTACTGAAAGGTTTATCGTGTGGGTATATGTAAGAGAAGATGTCGTAGTGCTAAAAGTGTGGGCGATGATGGTACTCGTGGATTGCAAACCGGTCTTATCAGTGTTGATTCATGGTTCACTACTAACACTTTATAGATATTACCATCAGCGAAGCCGGGATGCTTTTCCGCCTGTACAGCATCGTGAATATTGTTGCAGTGCGCTTTGTGCGCCTTACAATCGCAGTCTTTGTCCGCACAAAAGAACAATAGAATTCGGTTACTCAAGTCCGTGTATTAGGGTCAAACGACACGTTCAATGAACAAAAGGTGTTGAGCTGAATATGAACATCATTCGATTGAGGGGTATCAATTTGCAGCCAAAAGCTATGTGCAGCTAGAAAAGAAAGAGTATGTACAGCACTCATGTGGTATCATTTACGTCATGCGAATCAAGCAAAGAGATCCCCTCAATATTTCGACTTCTCATCTAGTACTCAGCGAGATGCTCAAGAGTACCAGTTGTTGGGGGTCCACTTGACCTGTTGAAGTTGTTAGTGGGTGTTCTAAGTTGGAACATCTGGGTTGTATTCGACTTACGTAGCTGGCGTCAATCTTCTTCAGGTCAGGGACACCGAGGTTGCCGGCGTCGATGGCGATCTCGTGCTTGAGGATCTTGATAGCCTTCTCGACACCCTCCTGGCCAAAGATGTTGGAGAACATGATGGGGCGGCCGAGACCGACAGCCTTGACACCGAGGGAAAGAAGCTTGAGGACATCAGCGCCGTAGCGGACACCACCGTCGGCGTAGACCTCGATCTTCTGGAAGATCTCGGGGTCCTTCTCGTAGATCTCAAGGGCGACCTCGAGGGAGGAGGGAGAGCCGTCAAGCTGGCGACCACCGTGGTTGGAAAGGATGATGGCAGGGACCTTGTTCTCGATGGCGGCCTCCGCGTCCTCAACGGTCATGATACCCTTGATGATAATGGGAAGGTCGGTCATGTTGGAGAGCTTGCGGTACTCCTCCCAGGTGATGAGGGAGTAGTCGGAGTCGGCGGAGCCGACAGCGAAGCGAGCAGCGCGGTGGCGGTTACCGTCGGCGGCGGAGTCAACGGTGTATACGATACCGTTGGCGCCGGAGGCTTTGATACGGTCAAAGAGGACCTGGGTAGCGGTGTCGTTGGTGGTAAGGTACACCTGCTGGAAGGCAACCTGGCCCTCAGCCTTGACCTCGGCGATCTGCTCAATGGTCTTGGCGGCGTAGAGGGCGGGCATGTAGAGGATGTTCTCCGCAGCGGCGGCCCTCATCAGGTTAAGCTCAGCATCAGCGTGAGCGTAGTCAGCGCGGGCAGCAGGGCTGATGAAGATGGGAGCAGAGAAGTTGTGTCCCAGGATGGTGGTGCTGCGCGAGTCAGCGATCTGCAAGACTACTAAGAACCCAACCAAGGAGGTTCGTCTGAATAGGAAGCTTGGAAGCTCGGACTTACTTGAGGGTCGACTCAATGTTGGTGATGTCAACCATGGTGCGAGGGCGAAGGCGGTAACGGCCGAAGACCTCGAGGTTGTTGCGGTAAGACCATTCACCGGCGGCACCGTTGCGGTAGTAGGTGTAGTTCTTGATGGGGAGGTAG
Organism: Colletotrichum scovillei; assembly: GCF_011075155.1. Classification (NCBI taxonomy): domain Eukaryota; kingdom Fungi; phylum Ascomycota; class Sordariomycetes; order Glomerellales; family Glomerellaceae; genus Colletotrichum; species Colletotrichum scovillei. The sequence goes on from NW_023336261.1 coordinate 848,994, forward strand.
TTGCGAGCGGCGTACTCGAAGTCGGGAAGGCCAACCATCTGGGTGAGGTTGGGAAGAGCACCGACAGCGAGGTCGCCGAGGGCAAGCTCGATACCGGTATCCGGCTCGTTGAGGAACGGGCGGGTGGCGGCAGCGCCGGCCGCGAGGGCGGAGATGAGAGCAGCACGCATGTTGTCAGATAATGAGCGAATGTAAGTGAGTGATGACAGTGAGCACGGGTGTGATGAATCTCAAGGTCGGATCATTAGCAAAGCAGACGTCCCTACGAGTCTTATTTATCATGGCCACGACCATACCATTAGACGTCAACTTTTTTCTCTAAGCTCCCCCCTCCCCTATACTGCAAGATTCTTGGCATCGCTCCGAGCCTCCTTGCTCATATCCGCATTCGGTACGACGAGCGGGCCAAGCGGTTGCTACCCAAAGTCTACATGTTTAGAGGTATATTCCTGATGGGCTCCATGACGTGCGCCATGGGTGTGGTTGAGCACCAGGAGAAGTCCGCAAGAACGGGGACGGCGGCCCCGTTTTCCAATGTTGAGATGCCAGTGGCAGCTTCTCTACGAGTCTCTGCGCATGATGCCCCCGACGCTGGGGAATGGGCTGCATCCAGGGAAGGTCGGTCTTGGCGAACGGGCTGTCTTGATTCTTTCGGACAAGTCGGGTGGCACTCTGCAGTCCCAGGAAACTTGGATAGGCGGGTCTAGAGGAAAATCCAGGCCCCAAATCCGGAAGCTTGACTTGGACCTGTCATGAGAGAATGACGGTGGGATAGCAACGATGGTTCAAACTCAGATAGACGATGTCGACCCGCTGCCAAGCTTAATGGTGCTGCAATGCCTCCCTGATCCGGGGAGAAGCCCGTTATCAGATCTTGTAGGGTGGACCAGCGAGTGCCGTTAACGACCCAGGAACTGACGTATCAAGTTGATGGAAGACTGACGGGATGGAGCTAGTTTCACGTTTTTTTTTCCTTCTCTTCTTCTGCCTTCCCGTCTGTGCTCCCCCTCGGTTCCCTTCTACAGTCTCCAGAAAAAGGTCAGCCACTGGCAGTTGGCGGGCAAGGATAGGGCGGGTAACTGACTCGCCGTGGAAGGAGATTTGGTAGCTTAATAAGGCGCTACTATGGCTGAATAATAACGGAGCCAAGTTAATGAGCCAAGTCGTCGCATGGGGGGTGGGCGATGCTCCTAGCCAGCACATGACACCAGCCCAGCCAGCGGGATGGGGCTTGGACAAGCGCGCGGGTGGTGACAGCGTGAATGGGGACTACAACGCTCTCGGGAAGCGAAGGTCCCAGAGGTCTGGATTGCAATTGTTGGCCCGGTCCTGGGAGGATCCCACGTCACGGACAGACTCCTGTCCCCGATTGAGGGACATTTGGGGGCTTGCGCACTTACAGAACTTCGGTCGACTTCCGACCTTCAGGCATCGTGAGAATTAGGAAGTTGGAAAAACTTGGGAACTTGATGGTTCCTAGCTTACTTCATTTCCATCCGATGTCAAATCGCCCACGTGTCTTTGGAAACTCCTGAGTGTTAGTCTCGGGTTCCTGGTGCACTGAGCTCTACGGAGTACGGGCATGACTTTTCCCTCTGATCTCCCTTAATTGTTTGTTTGTTGTTTACGGTTGAGAGCGCATTATGCTTGAATCGTCCGGTGTCTGGAAAACATTTGTTCGCTTTCTTCTTCAGAGACAGGGATAAGCCTCCCGCCAAAGACAAAAAGGGAGGTCGCATCTCCCGTCACATTCCAATGTTACCTACCACATTTGCACATGACGTATCCTGGAAGCGAGATTTTGTTCAATAGCTCCCTCCGGTTCATTCTCTTTTTCTTTTCTTGAACTGGGTCTGGCCCGAAGTTGAGGAGGAGTTGAGAAGAAAAATTTGACCCTCAACTTGCTCGACTGGATTCCACTAGAAAATAGTTCCCGCAGTTTCCATCGCGAAAATTTCCGATCTCTCGACCAGGGTCCTATTTAGGCGTTGACGATGTCGAGTAGCAGCATCCGTCCCTCGGACTTATGACCGGCCGTACTGACGAAATGTCGGATCCGTGTGGGAGCCCCTCGACCTTGCGGAAACAGTTTGCTGCCGGTGGTGGCAACCGAACACGACGCAGGCCGTGGCGGAGCCGTAACTTGTAAGGCGTTGAGAAAAAGTCAGTCTCTCATCACGACTGTAGTGTATTCGTACGCCATGTAGAAAAAAAGTCGCCGCGCTTCGCCAAGGACTCTTGGACTCCGTGAGAGCCGTCAATTGCAACAGTGAGGCAGCCGATGACAGTGCATTCTCGGTCTTGGTAACCGATAACGAGCACAGACAATGGCCCATAGCCCCATGTTACTCCCCCGTCTGTCGATAACTGAGCTATGGTCCGTGGGGGTGAATGCTCGAGGAGAGACGTCTTGCGATGCTTTTCATCTCAATGGAAACCTGAAAGAGATGGAGTCTGGCCCTATTCGTGACTGGACTGACATGTGGGCACTGGATGCTGGTTCGTCTGAAAAGTTTTGTGGATACGCGCAGTAAGAACCTAACGTGCGAGGATCACTCTGTTCTCTTCTGCTACAGTCTACAGACCGACTTTCTCCATGCTAGGTTAAGGTTTGTTCTTCACTACCCGTTTTCCAGACTGCAGCGACATGTCAAACAGGCACTTGACCTCAGCTTTGCATACGGTCGTTGAACTCTTACTTCTGTCGATTTGAAATAAATTGCATCCGATGGTCAAATTTTTACACAGATTTTCGGGATTTTCACGATATATTGCTCAAATCCATGTTGCATGCGTCATGCGCCGCAACCTCACTGGGCCTCTCAAGCAGGTTTCTGGAAGGTGGGAGTGCGTCGGAACTAACAGATTCTCCTGATCAAGGCGATCGGAATCCTCGCGAATGCAGGAACCACCACGGGAGCTTCACTCGATCACCCGGACTCTGTCTCCCGCTCGGGACCTTGTTAAGTGCCCGCATCAAATACCGGCACTGCGTGGGGAGCCTGGACTGCACTCCATGCTTGAAGCAACTGGATTGCTGGAGTTCAAAGTCCGACTTCGGCGCACGACCTGAATCCATTCTCAAGTCCGAACTCACGACTTTGATAACGTTTTGCGAGCCGAGAGATCTCGGACAACAACCGATCGTCCGAAAAGCCTCCTCCCGCTCATCGCGGTGTTGACTACATCTGTGGATGAACACATTCTTGTCGGACATGAGCCGGGTCTAATAGTGGACCAAAGGCCTCTTCGGCTGCGATAGTAGGGTCTATCCGTCGCAAAAGACCCAGATTCCCACTAACTCGCCGACTCCTCACCGACCGGGACGCACCCGCTCCCTCCGCTGAACGAATGCGGCAACCCGCTTGTTGATAACGGATTGCTCTTGCTGAAGAAGGTAGGTGAATATCGCCAGCACGGATTGTGCAATGGTCCAGAATTCAATGCCTGCTCTGCGCCTTGCCTGCCCTGCGCGCCTTCATCAAATGGCCAAACCGCGCGTGTGGGCAAGGTGGGATTTTCGTGTCCACACCAATGAAACCTGCAAGGGATGCCAGATATTGATCTGCAATCTGGCCCAGGAACCCGACCACTCAAAAGTCTGGATGACTCCAGTTTTTAACATGCTCGGTCAGGTCAGCTCCGGGGTAGGATTTCTTTTTAGAGCCCCCCAAGGAACGCTGCACCAGCACCTTCCAGAAGGTTAATTCGGCCCTGTGATTTAACTGTAACTAAATCCTTATTCTCGGTTGTAGCGATGGAACTCTGCAATCGTCCTTGCGCAGGTTTCACCCAGCCCCGGCGACTTTCACTGCTTGGCGAAATGAATAGCTGAGAATAGGGCGGGCAGCGTCGCAGATTGAAATAAGTTTTTGGCAACTTTTGCCTATTCTTAGCTAATAAGTTCGGTCGCAGACTGGGCCAAAGCAACCCCACGTCACCGATATAAAAAGGAGTACAGAGTACAGTATGTTCATGTTGCCTATTTCGAGAAATTCAATGACACGAACTCATCATTGTGAATGGAATCAATATCTCAAGAGCTTATAGCAGGGTGAACTACGTGCATTATCGAGTCAAATCCTCACGATGAGACCCGACTCGTACCTGTTGGGTAGAACTCTGCATCATGCATAATTATGTCACCATTCAGCGAGTTATACCTAAGGCGTGATGTTAGAAACATTTTCACCTGGCCGCAAAGGCCGAGGTTCCTTGAGGACAATACCATATGTTGAGCCTATGTCTGTTGCGCATAGAACAATTCAGCTGAAGGTGCGGAAAAAGTTCTTCTGTGATTCCGCCATCACTTGTCTCATAATGCCGGGACTAATAGTAACGTGACCAAACCTCGCAAGTCACCACTATGGGACTGCAAAGCATGTCACGTAAGTCTGATTGATTTCAAGTCGAGTATCGAAGTACTAGAAACGTGGCGCGAGTCTCGGTGCTTGGCGTTGCTGCATAGATGTATATCATTGATGCGAGTATGCTCGATCCCATAGGTATGATGAGAATTTTCCATGTCCTCACGGCGTGTTTTTGAACACCACAAGAGACTCTGGCCAAGTTGACTAGAGCAATTTCACACCCCCTTGCTCATTAGCAAAGAAAGTCATGATCCAACTTCTCTCCTGTCCGGAGTTGCAGGGCCTCATGATTTTCTCGAGAAAGTGCCGATAACTCGTTCGTTGGCCACCTCATCGACTGAATTAATTTTTGACGAAAAGCACTAGTCAATGCAGATTCATCCTGTATACCCGCTCATGCACGGGTTAAGTTTCGACGAAGATGTAATGACACCTAACAGCTTGCATATGGACTGAACTTATCGTGCATGAACACAAGAGCCGGCTTGATCCTTCTGAATTTGTCTGTGAGCCTCCTTAATTTGAGGAATCATTGAAGATCTGAATGGTTCGCGGGAAACGACTGAGCAATGTCTTTCGCAGAAGGAACTCAAACCTCTGAAGCCCGCAATCGCATGCGATCAAAACCTTGACATTCTGCCTGCAAAAAGTGGGTGCAAATTCGCTAACAAACCTAAGGAATCAAGATCCATGATTTCTTTTACATTTGACACTATCTCAAAGGCTTAGTTGCTTTTCACATGTGTATCCGGGTCCGGAAGTCAAGGGGTCGATGGAGACGGGCTTGTCCCAGGCCAACGTAGAGCAAATCGATCGCCTTAAAACCACCTGAAACTAGATACTTTCTCTCAAAAAGCGAAAACAACTAGAGACTTTGTTTTTAACAAACTCAATGCTTGTAAAACGTCAACAAACCCGTCGTCGGTATGTGTGGTCTATCCGTAGCACTTCCCCGTCTGATCATTATGGTTCGTGCAATGTCAAATGAGAATGGAGCACATATATTTCGAGGCCTCTGATGTTGCACAGTGATCAAACTTCTCGGTTTAGATAACTCATTAGCTAGATATCGTCATATTTTCATTCAGTTCTGTGGCTCTTGATACATTGCAGTCAATGCATAGCTTTGATTTCGGTTGTGCAAAACTCAAAGACGCGTATTGTGCAAACTGAAAGTTGGGTTGAACATTGGCGTTAAGGCTGACGATTGGATATCTCAATGTAGCATGCACAGAGATGCACAAATCAGCCCCCTGTCCTTCTCGGCTACGGCTTTCCAGTTGCGGGGCAACAGCGACAGGATACCTTGTTCAGTAGATAATATCTTGACCCCTTTTGTGACTTTCCGCTGACTACCGCGACAATCAACGGGAAACCTCTTGGGAGCCTTAAGCCGTGGAATTGCCAGCTTACTGTCGAACTTGCATATTCCTGAGCATCTTTGCGGGCATCGCTATCGACTATACACTGTGCAAAATTGTCGTATGACAGCCGGCAATGTCTCTTTTGCATCTCCCTGTCGAGGTTCTGCAGACCATCATCTTGGAAACGATTCCCCAGTCAATCGATAATGTTGCCCTCACTTGCAAGAAGTTGTACGAAGCAAGCGAGAGGTATTTGGTACAGCACAATATTCTCAAACGCCGATTTCGTCACTTTGCCTTCGACGTGGTTGGGTAAGTAGGTTCTTCATGATGCGAGGAGGACGACGTACGATTCAATTTGTTCGCGATAACATATTAAGGGGAACAATATAGCTGACGAGGGTGTGTATGACTTATTATTATAGTCCTGACGATGACGAGAAAATTTACGGGACGGAGACCTTTGTTGTCAATAGTCTCGATCTCCTCATGAAAATTACTCACAACCCAATAATTGCTCAATACATCCAAATCGCAGATCTCAAGATTGCTTTCGGCAACGTGCAGTACCATTCAGGAGATATTTCGCACCTGCCGCCGCTCACGCGAGATGAAGATATCAAAGCACTCCGAGAATTTCTGCATGGGTCTCCTTATCTTAAGGAGATTGGCCAAGACCCCGATTTCTGGGAGAGTATGATACGGCATGAAGCTCTAGGACATGCTAAGTTCTTCTCCTCAGCTTGTTGACCCACGTGCGAGAGCTTGCTCTGCCGACTAATTGGCGTCAGCTTGGGGTACGAGGAGAAGATCCAAGCGGAGCTGGAAACGATCTTCGTACTTGGCAGGTGCTTGATCACATTGTGTCTCGTGCTAATGAACGAGACGCAAAAGATGCTGCACTGTCGAAGCTCAAAATCCTTCGACCATTTGCTAGCTCCGGTTGGAGATCTAGGCATGCATTGACCTTGAAAACACCGTTCTTGGCCATCAAGTCTCTTCGGGAAGCCTACATCGGAGGCTGTATTGCTACTGATGATGGCGAGACGGGCATACCCTTCTCACCAGAGTACTCGGACTACAGCCCACGTCTAGAAAAGCTGGAGTTAGTGGGCTGCACAATCGGGCGAGGAGAATTGCGTGCTTTGCTCTCCCGCATCCCCAACCTGAAGTCCTTACGCTACGCACATGAGACGAAATGGGACAGTTGTGGTTCGTACTTCGACCCGGGACAGGCCCTTTGCACCATCATGGAGTGCACTGGCGAGACACTGAAAGAGCTTTCGATGCACACTATGACGCGAATGGGAGCAATAGAGAGTACCCTTACCAACATGAAGGGCTTCAAGCGCCTGAAATACCTGGAGATTGATGTCGTCATGCTCATGGGGACAGAGTTCCGCAGAGATATCATTAAAGAGGAGTTCCCCTATCAACCGCTCTGCGTGCCGCTTGACGAGATAGCCGCACCAAGGTTGGTGGACATGCTTCCTCCATCGATCAAATTTGTTCGGATACTGGCGACGCCTCGGAACTGTAGGGAATCAGACCCTGGGGTGACAAAATGCCTCAGAGTTTTGTTTGATAGTCTTCGTACAGAAAGACATAGTGAAGGAAAGCTACCAAGGCTGAAGAAGGTCGTTTTCTCAGCCCTGGGGAACACTATTGACAACAATTTCCTGGACAAGTACAATGCCGGATGGGTCACGATCTCTTTGCAAGAGGGAACGGAACTCCAGCCAGACTTTGTCCCAGATTTCCACGAGCGGTTTGGGGTCCCTGCTGAAGAATATGTCGAATCCGATGAAGAAGGTATCCTACTCCCTGTCGGCAACGTCGAGCTCGAGGACAGTGAATCAGATGAGGAAGACAGTGAATCGGAGGAAGAAGATAGCGACTCTGACGAAGAAGACAGCGACTCCGACGAAGAAGACAGCGAATCAGAGGATGATCAATACTTTTAGTAGGCAGAAGTTGAATAAAGCCAACAGTCCAGGACGAGCACGCTTTGGAATGCCTACGGCGTGGAAACACCATCACGAAACCCCAGGGGGAATAGACGAGCAATCTTGAGCGACGACTTACCAATAGCAGTGACGGAATTGATCCTCGATCATCCGAGTACTCGCATCCGTATGTTATACGACTTCAGCCAATGGAATCAGTAAAGCGTAGTGCTCTAATCGGGGCAATGTACGCCGAGAATGCAAGCTGTGAACGATTGCTTGGTCGTTCATTTCCCCACACTTACAATAACTGTGGATGGAAGCGAGCTGCACCCCAGAACAAGCAAGAGGGGCACTGCATTAGTCTCTTGACCAGGTGAACGGGCATGTTGGAATTGGGGCGTCTGCAGATACGCGTATTCGTTCAGGCATAGCTTGATACAGGGGAACATCAATGAATGCATCGCAGATTCTTGCTTTGTTCCAGCTTCTGTCAACGCACGAAGCCACAGTACAAGTGCCGATTTTCGTGCAAGCGCAGAGGGGTTTACCCCACATCACCATCTTGTGAGCAACTTCAAGTACATGTACCAGACGCAAGAGTAGTCCATGAACTCGGCTGTGTGCTCTTAGGTCGTCAGTGGTAAGCTACCGTCGGGGACTGCTTGATGTTACCCAGGCCATACAAAGCGGCCCGATGTCGTCGTTATTTACACCGAGGAAACAGCCCAATATTCCTCGGTCCAATATCTTACCAATGCAGATTTCGTGCCCAGCTCTGTCTCTGTCAAGCGCATTCATTGAGCTTTGCTCTGGTATTGTTCTACTTAAATTGCGATGAATAACTTTCTATAAGTAGTCTGTTGATTTGGAGGCAATGCAAAACAACAAGAGGTCAATCTTTACGGAAACCTTTTGAAAATGACCACACTACGCCATATAGTATGCTTGCTTGGCTTACTCCTCGCTAGTTGCCAACCCATCCGAGGTTCGAACTGCACACGATCCCCAGATGACTTCCTCCGCCCATCATCCCGAGAGCGCCCAAAGTTCAGATACTGGCTCCCAGACGCCAGTGTAGACGCCGGAACTGTGGAAGCAGACATAAAGGCGGCTGGTGATATTGGAGCTGGGGGTGTGGAATTCTTGCCGTTCTACAATTATGGAGGAGAACTTGGACCTGCTCCAATTGGGGTAAATTGGTCTACCTACGGCTTTGGTACACCTGCTCACCTCAATCTCTTCACATCGGCTTTGAAAGCCCATAAGCATGCGGGGCTGGTCATGGACTTTTCGCTTGGGCCGAATCAAGGACAAGGCATTCCGGCTCATCCTGACGATGAGGGATTGCAGTGGGACTTGGTATGTACATGCAAAGCTTCCACAACTCTCGGCCATGGAACCAACTGAGTCCATTTTACTGAACTCTCTACCCAGGTCTCCTTCAGCCAAGCTACTTCCAATCGCGGCTTTCTCAACGAGACAATTCCCGGCTGGGGTGACGGACAGCTGGTCGCTGCCGTGTCCGCTATCGTGGTATCTCGAGCGAACATTTCTTACAACATCACTGGGGTCACCGGCGTGACGACTGTGTCTTATGAGGATCTTGTTTTGCGAGACAGATCTCTCACAGACATTACCTCAAGTGTCTCGGGAGATGGGATACTGTCCTGGAAGCCCGCTAGTTCTCCAAATAATGTATCTGACCACGAGCTGTTCTTTTTCTACGAAAAGTTGTCTCATAATCAGAACCTGCACTTCCTTTCGAATACAACGAAAACCATTTGGGACAATGGCTCGTATGTCGTGGACCACTTTAGCGCCCAAGGAGCTCGGACAGTGCAGGCCTTCTGGGAGCAATATCTGCTTACCGACGAGCTGAAAGGACTTTTGAGAGAGGTTGGAAATCATGGTATGATGTCTTCCCACCACAATGGCAGTCTTGCCAGCTGACTTTGGCGTTACTTTAGGATGGGAGGATAGCATCGAAATTCACTCAAATATTTCATGGACCCGCTCGCTTCCAACGAGGTTCGAAGAAATGTTCGCACACAACTTGAAGCAATACCTGCCTCTCGTGATGTTCGGCAACAATAACATCAATCTCCAGAGTACTTCCCCAGGAACTACGCGCTGTACTTTGGACCGACCGGATCAGGGACAGGGTTATGTCAACGACTATCGTGAGACTCTGGCAGCGGGGTATCAAGAGTACCTCGCCACACTTTCACAGTGGCTCCATAGTCTGGGAGTCAAAGGACTTTCATCCCAGCCATCTTACAACCTACCCATGGACATGGAAGCTTCGATCCCATTTGTCGACGCTCCGGAGTGTGAAAGTCTTCAGGGGCATGACAACGTCGACGGGTATCGGCAATTCTCAGGTCCAGCAAATCTCGCGCGGAAAAAGATCATCTCCATCGAACTTGGCGCGGTTTTCGGAAGAGCGTATAGCTACACTATTCCAGAGCTGCTCTTTGCGGCGAATCGCGCAGTTGCTGGTGGTGTGAACCAATTCGTCATTCACGGGCAGTCGTACAGCGGCAACTATCCTCAAACAACATGGCCAGGGTACACAGCATTCATCTACTACGTCTCAGACCTCTATTCACCCAAAAGACCAGACTGGAATTACGGCCTTCAGGCAGCCTTGGAGTACATGTCGAGGTTGCAGCATATCCAGCAACAGGGTGTTCCGAGAACCGATATTGCATTCTATAACAAACAGTCTGCTACTGATCCAAACTTCGGAACGGTGTACGAGCCAACAGATTTGATTGACGAAGGTTCGTGATATCATAGGTTGACTTGAGTCATAGGTGGGCCACTGACGAATGCTTAGGTTGGTCATACACTTACCTTTCACCGGACAACTTTGATCTACCCCAAGCATACGTCGAAGGCGGTGTTTTTGCACCTCAAGATGCAGCATATCAAGCCATTGTCATACTCGGATCCCAGAACTTGACGCGGCTCTCACTTTCGAAGCTGGAGAGTTTCATGGAAGCTGGGTTGCATATCATCGTGGCTGGTTCAGTCCCGGGGGTGTACCCTTCAGAGACGCAGGTCAATCCTGGCCATACTTCTCCTGGCAATGACTTGATTCAGCTTCTTAACAATCCAAACGTACATCAAGTTGCAGAGGGCGAGATATCCCAGAAGCTTCACGACTTGAATCTCAAGCCACGAGTTGGGGTAAGAACAAACGGCACGTGGTATTCCACATGGAGAGAAGACAAAGAAAGTGGCATCGCCTACGCCTACATACTTGGTGACTTAGTTCCAACGACTGGGGAGGTGGTAATCCAATCCAAAGGCATTCCCTACTTCTTCGATCTCTGGACTGGGGCGCGTCAACCGGTTCTGAACTACCGGACCAGCGGATCTACAACCACTATCCCACTAGAACTCGGAGGAAACCAAACAAAGGTCATCGCGTTCGCTGGCGAAGCAATCCGTGGTACTACGACACCAGCCATTCATGCTACCGAATTTTCATCAAACATTGTCGGCTACGAAGCAGTGGATGACGGCTTTAAAGTGCGTGTCGCTGCGTCTTCAGATCCGGCACTCGTCAGATTGTCGACCGGCACCGAAAGCACTCATATCAGCCAAGCCCCTGAACCCTTTGAGTTGGGGTCGTGGACTCTGCTTCTTGAGCACTGGGAAGCTCCAGAAAACTTCAGCGATGCAACTGTCATAGCTGTCAAGCGCAACACGACCCACCAACTCGACAAGCTAGTCTCCTGGGTCGATCTTTCCTCTGCAACGAACACGTCTGGAGTTGGCTACTACTACACGAACTTCACCTGGCCGCCAGCATCGACTACTGACAGTGCTCACGACGCGTCTTTTGGTGCATACGCCAAGTTCCCGCCTGTGCTAGATGCGATCACGGTCTACGTCAATGGCGTCAGATTGCCTCCTCTGGACTTGACCAACCCTATTGCGGATGCCACCTCGTACCTGGTGGAAGGAAACAACCAGATTGTCGCCGTTGTCCCAGGTACAATGTGGAATTACCTTCGGAGTATCCTGCCTGAGATTAGGAGCTCTGGTCGAGAGTTTTCGGCATTCGCGGCTCTCCCCAAGACCGACAATGGATTGGTTGGTGTTGTAAAGGTTGTGCCCTTTGAGATTATCCATCTGAAAGCTTAGGAGGTAATCTTCGGGCAAGGGGATAGCGAGTATGCGGGAGGAACTCAGAAAGATTTCGATCAGGTGCTAGATGTCCCGAGAAGTATCAGGCTTCGGTCAGTCATTAGATATATGCAATGATATGACAACTGTATATGAGATTTCTTTCGATGTTGGGTGAACAAATCATGCAACATCATCATTTTTTTTGCCGTCACACAAGATATCTAGACCAAATGTGGTACTATCCCCGCTTAGTTCGTTCCTTCATTCACTCATGTGCTCGGCCTATGCACAGCCTGTTCCAGGTCATACGACGTTCCACCAAGAATATGGTTTGCGTATAGCCTAGCGTTAGAGCCAAGAGACCGCGCTGTCTAATCTATAAAGCTTCATGTTGAGATAAGCCTGCGTGAAGATGTGCAAGGTAAAAGAAGTCATCAAATTGATGATTGCTCCTAGAACACTGTGCTAGCAAGATCGAACTCCAACCAGCTGCTTAAGTAGGTATACCGAGACCCGCAACGAAGTCGACCAGAACAACAGCTCACTAGCATTCGGCCCAGAGAGCTAACGATCGGCACAGTGTTGGGCGTGAATATGTTACGAGGAAGTTGCCGTATCCCATTTCTATACGTGGAGTCTACCCCGCTTCGGCATCCCAGCCAATCAGACTGCCAGCAGTACGCGTGTTTGACTAAGACGTCAATTAACCCAGCCACGACGTTATAGCCGGTTGCTACCTGGCTCAAGTTCAACACGTATTGTGACGTAGAGGTTCTTAATGGAATGGACTTCCGGGAGATGGAAATCTTGGAAAAGTTTCGGCGCGACCCCATATTCTTCGGGTCAGAAGCGGGGCCGACTGGAACTGCCGGACCGATCATCTCAAGACGGTTATGTGGAGGTGAGAAAAAGACAAGGGATTAGCCAGGTCTGGTAGGTAAAGTACGCTATGATCTTCTCAGAAGTTCGCTTTCTCGAAATGATCCTGCGATTGACATAATCGTCCAGCAAACATTGAGTCTGTCGTTTTCTTATTTGCACGGGTGCATATGCAGGTCCTCGTAATCGCATTCTATGCTACGCTGATCCTGGGACTGGAACTCTGTACATGCAACTTCACCTCCAATTGTACAAATACGCGGATGACAAGGCGAGGTATGCGTCACCGGTACTTCACTCTTATTCTCTTCTGCTTATATGAACATCTCAAAGTAGCGTATAGCACACGACTCGACGGATCTGCGGGCAATGCCGCGTCTTGCTTGACGTGTGGCTCAGCAATCTAGGCCTCGCTACATCGGGGAAGCTTTCAGCCTGCTTCACCATATCCGCTCCTATTCGATTTGAGTATATCGCATCGGAAAGGATGCCATGCTCAGGGGCCACAATAATCTCGGCCCGTTGGATATCGATTTGAACACCATGGGGCATGGAGCAAAGACATTTTGTCAGTACCCCGCAATATCTAAAGCGAAAGCGAGGATACATGTTGAATGCTTTAGACGAGTCAATGTGGCTTGGTAATGTAGCCGGAAATTAAGGTACTACTATGAGAACCATATCTATTTTGTTGTCAGAAATTCGGGAGAAGCAGAAATATAAGACGTATTCTTGTTTCAACCAGATTTATCTCTTTCATCCGAAAACACCAAATTGTTTGCAATTGAGAATTCGAGATGAAGCTGTCCTCTTTTTTGGCTGTTGCTAGCCTGTTCTTTCTACCGCCTACCAATGCTGTCCTCAGCAAATCCCATGTTAGGTCCACCAATGTCACTCAAGATCTAGTCAGATGGGATGAACACTCACTCTTCATTCGAGGAGAGCGTATCGTCATCTTATCCGGTGAATTTCACCCCTGGCGTATTCCTTCGCCAGGCTTATGGTTAGACGTGCTACAGAAGATCAAGGCGCTAGGTTACAACGCAGTGTCATTCTACGTCAACTGGGCCTTGCTCGAGGGCAAACCAGGCGAGGTACGCATGGACAATGTGTTTGATCTTCAACCTTTTGTCGACGCTGCCGTCGAGGCTGGGCTATATCTGATCGCACGGCCTGGACCCTACATCAATTCTGAGCTCTCCGGGGGCGGGTTTCCCGGGTGGTTGCAGCGCAACAAGGGAGAACTGAGATCAATGGCTCCGGACTACACCAACGCAACTGAGAACTATATTTCAAGCGTCCTTCGTGTCATCTCGGCGGCTCAAATAACTAACGGTGGACCTATCATTCTGGTTCAGCCGGAAAACGAGTACAGCCTAGCGGTCGGAACTGCCAACCCGGTTGAGTCGACCAAGCTATTGGATCCAAACTACATGGTCTTCATGGAAGACCAATTTCGACGAAATGGTATTGAAGTTCCTTTGATTGGCAATGACGCCGTGCCTCTAGGAAACTGGGCACCTGGATCCGGGAAAGGAGAGTTGGACATCTACGCGCATGATGCTTACCCTTTCTACAGAGGATGTAAGTACTCCAATGACCGCGCCAGTAATGTCTGCTGATTGAGTATTAAGGCGATCATCCCACGGATTGGACTGATCTCACTCCGTTGAGTCTGACGTATACGTATCAAAATCATCTGCAGCAGAGCCCAAGCAGCCCCTATGCCGTATTGGAGTATCAGGGAGGCGCTCCCGATCCATGGTAGATTCATCGCACCTCACTGTGTTTCTCAAAGATATTTGTGCTGATTGATGGTAGGGGAGGTGTTGGCTTGGATAAGTGTGCAGCAAAGATCAACCAGGACTTTACCCGTGTTTTCGTGAAAGAGCTTGTGTCTCGCTCCATCAAGATACTCAACCTTTACATGGCATGTCCCCCCTCCCTTTCATGTATCAGCATATCATTAACCCGACGAACAGACGTATGGAGGAACGAACTGGGGTAACATGGGCCACTCAGAAGGCTATACGTCCTACGATCACGGCGCTTCTATCAGAGAGAACCGCGGGATCGATCGGGAGAAGTACAGCGAGGGCAAGATTGAAGCACATTTCCTGCGTGCCTCCGAGGCCTATCTCACAGCGATTCCCCAAAACGCCACGTCGACCGAGTTTGTTAGCACCCCAGACCTACGCGTCGTTCCCATCGTAGGGGACAAGACTCGTTTCTACGTGGTGCGCCACACCGATTACACCTCCCTCAACCGCACGTCCTACAAACTTAATGTGCCGACGTCTGCCGGCAACATCTCTATCCCTTTACTGGGCGGAGAGTTGTCTCTACATGGGCGAGACTCCAAAATCCACGTTACGGATCACGAGGTCGGTGGCACTAAGTTGATCTACTCGTCGGCGGAGATATTCACCTGGAAAACCTACGGAAGCAAGACATTGCTCATCTTGTATGGGGGTGATGACGAAGAGCACGAGTTTGCAGTGCCATCCTCCCTAGGAAAGCCGCATTTCGAAGGCAGCAACGCCACGACGCGCACTTACGGCAGCTTCAGAGCTATTCACTGGCTGGTCCAAGAAAGAAGACAGGTTGTGCATTTCGAAAACGTGGAGATTCACCTCTTGTGGCGCAACGATGCTTACCGACATTGGGTCCTCGACCTTCCCGATGCTAACGATGGACTGATCAAACCCACTCTAGGGAAATCGTCAATCATCGCCAAGGGGCCCTACCTTCTGCGGAATGCCACTTATGCGGACAACGTTCTTCATTTGACGGGAGATTTCAATGCTACTACAACTCTCGAAATCCTAGGCGGAATCCCTTCCAACAGCTCGCTTAGCTTCAATGGCCGCCCCCTCTCCAACGCCCAATGGAAGAATGGCAGACTCCAAGCTGAGCTCGTCTTCAAGAGTCCGGCCCTCAACCTTCCGGCATTCTCCGAACTGCAATGGCGTTCGATCGATTCACTCCCAGAGGTCTCCAACAACTACGAAGATTCCGCTTGGACCGAAGCAACGCTAGAGCAAAGCAACAACCCTCGCAATTTGACGACGCCTACATCACTTTACTGCAGTGACTACGGCTTCCACGGTGGCTCACTCATTTACCGAGGCCACTTCACCGCGACCGGCAACGAATCATTCTTCAACGTAACGACAGCAGGCGGGTTTGCTTACAGCCACTCGGTCTGGGTCAACGAGATCTTCCTCGGGTCCTTTGCCGGAGATTCTCACACCGCCAACTCAACGCAAGTCTTCGATCTGACCAGTTTGAAGCTCGTTGGCCCTTCAGTCTTCACTGTCGTTATTGACCATATGGGCATGAGCATGAACTTCTGGGCACGGTCCGACTGGATGAAGCTCCCACGCGGCATTGTTGACTTTTCACTTGGTGGTCATCAGCAGACCGACGTGAAATGGAAGCTCACCGGTAACTTTGGAGCCGAAAGCTACATAGACAAGACGCGTGGTCCGTTGAATGAGGGTGCATTCTATGCCGAAAGACAAGGCTATCATCTTCCAGGGGCACCCACGTCTGACTGGGCTCCAGTGGCACCATTCGAAGGCATCAAGACAGCCGGTGTAGCCTTTTATAAGACGGAGTTCCCCTTGGATATGCCAATCGGCTACGACATCCCTCTAAGCTTTGTCATCTCGAATGTGACGGCTTCAACTGGAGCGTCAAGCCTTTTCCGCGGGCAGCTTTTCGTCAACGGGTACCAATTTGGCAAGTATGGTGAGTTATAACCTTGAAGCTCCCACCTTTGATATCATTACCGTATATCTAATGGCCACGCAGTCAACTATCTCGGCCCGCAAACGCGCTTCCCTGTTCCAGAGGGCATCCTCAACTACAACGGCAACAACACGGTAGCACTTACTCTTTGGGCTTTGGACGGATCGGGTGCACGTCTTGAAGGATTCGAGTTGGCAGTGGACCACATCATACAGTCAGGCTACCGGAAACCTGGGCAAACATCTCAACCGTCGTGGTTGGAGAGAGTTGGGGCGTACTAAAGAGATCTCCTCTGGAGAGCCCAACTCTTCATTTCAGTGTAAATTATTTTCATCCTCTACTTTAGCTCCTGGTCGTGGCTTCTGGAGCGATGTTTCTTCGACCGGGCAGTGTTGAAGAGCCTACTTGTTAGTACCTCGGCTTCTTCGGAAATCGTCAAGATAGGCACAGAACTTTTGTCGCGAAATAAATCGTGCCCATCAACTGCTATGGAAATGATCGACGGGCTGAAAGCAGTTGCATATGGTGTTGAGGCGCAGCCGTTGTCAACCGCACACATTCAAGACACCAACCGGCTCCGGGGAACGGACGTAAAACAGGGCGACCGATTCTGCCTTGCGCGCCCTTTCAGGGCATGTCAATGAATCTACGCATGACCTAAGAACTCCTCTCTCGGGCGGTGTGCATACCATCGGCTTCCGGGACGCTAAACCATATTCTCTTACCGCAGCTTCGGCCCCGTGGCATTGAGTGCTGCGACTAGGTGAATCCGGGCTTAGCGGCGCGGAATATGCGCCGCTGTCTGGGCTCACAAGCGACTTGGCAGGCAGTTCCTGAGATGTTATGCGCGACCCTTGCATTTCAGCTCTTGAGAGATAAATGCTCGACCACCGTCCACGTCCCGTCATCGACGTCTGGCGAAGCCCGGAGAACCATTTCGTATCAACAAACAGAATTGCAATATGCCGCCCGTCTTTGAAGATCCTTGGCCCAAGGAGAGAGTCAAAAGTTCGCTTCAACTCGCCGCAGCAGTAAGTGACCGCAGGGTTTCGAGGGATGATCCATGTCTGATCTTGATGACTATGTAGAGCCACATCCAGCTCATTGAGATTTTCCTGAAACTCATACCGCACTTCAAACATGATGATGCGGGCGGTATCCACGACGAAGCTCTAGCATATTCGGAGTGGCGCTATGTGTGTTACATCCGCTATCTGCGCATCTATGGTGTTGCGCCCCATGATTATCCACCCCCTTGGTGAGTTCCCGTGTTCAGATTAAATTCGATGTGTTGACTGAGATTATTCGGTAGGGATGTTGCCATCATCTGGTACTGCCATCTCCTATCGCCAGGCAAATTCCACCGGTATCTTTGGGATGGAGGGTATCGCGACTACGGCTTAAACCATCATCACTTCCCAGTGAAGCGCCTACTAGAACTCTATAACTCTGGCACATGGTCCGACAAAAAGGCTCAGAAGAAATGGGGGTCGTATAACTTGAGAGATGACAGTCACAAGCTGCCTTTCCAACTGTGGCGGTATCCGCCATGGCAACCCGAACGAAAGTCGAAGCTACTGTCACGTTTTTCGAACAAGGAGCCGTGTATGCATATCAAAGCTGACCCGGCGATCAAGACACACGATGTTGATCAGCAAGCCTATTGTACCATTGTGGGGAAGAGAGAATGGACATTGTCCGAGTGGACGGATATGAGGATCGGGAAGAGGCAAGACGTCTGTCTCAAGAAGAACCTACACAGCCGGGACGGAGAATTGTGTCAGTTGGCACCCTGGCCCACTCTCGACGACCTGCGAGAGACCTTGAACAGTCAGATTGCATTTTGGAAGACGGTTATTGAAGCAAAAGAGAGCGGTGCTTCTTTTGTCACGGGTCTCGGCCGCTCAATTGGCGAGTACGAACAGTTCATCAAGTTGCTTGGAAGGCCTGCCGAAGGAACCTTTACCTCACGCCCAGTGGAATACGACATGGACACAATCTTTCGGCCCAAGTCAGGAACCCACCTGTTGAGAAGCCGCTGCATTGTACCCCCAACCCTAGCCATCGATCTTCTTTGGCATACACATCGGCTTTACCCAGGCTCTTACTGGGTGTGGAGCTTTAGCGTCGCCAGGAGGCTCATCGACTATGAGCATGTCACGTCGGCCGCTGCAGCACAACTATTTTTGCAAGACACGAGGAACGAATGGACGAAGAAGTACAGCAAAGACTGTCCCAGAGATCCTGTCATGGACAACTTGGGAGTAGACGGCTACGTCCCCGATGCGGCAGCTGTTCAACCTGGTCATCCTGCCAAAATTCAGGCAAAGTTCGTCCTCGGTGGCACTAATCCTATTAGGAGGAGAAAGAGACGCACAAAGGGCGAGTATTTCGTCTTCGACGGAGTCTATGTCTCTTTCGATAGTGGTGATTGCGGTGGAGGGGATGGTGGTGGTGGTGGCGGCGGCGGCGGCGGGGATGGAGGATGCGGCGGTGACGGTGGTGGTGGAGGAGGCGGAGGTGACGGTGGAGGAGGATAGCATTGATGAAATGGGATTTGCATATTCTGAGGCAGCTACTATTTGAGATGTGGCATTATCATTATTATGATGCAGTTCTAGCTGGTTCCAGGATGGGCGTTTTTAGTCTCAAGCCAGTGTATGTTTGCTGAAGAAGTCCATAATATATGAAGACGCATTGTAGGATGCCGGACCATCTCCGTGCTCCTTGTTGTCCGCATTCACCCCAGTGTAGGGCCAACTATGGTCAACATCATGCTCATAGACGTGGGTGACGAGGCCCTTCTTGTCACCTGTTCCCCAGCGATACATCTGTGCACGAGAGGTGATATTCTTCTCGCATGCCTTCTCGTCAAGTCCATCACGGAGGGCCCATTCGGTTACCCAGTGAAAGACGTCAGGCAAGCAAGCGCCGCGACGGCTAGGATTGCCTTCGTAGGGAATAGTTCCATCGATTCCACCGTGAAACTCAATGAGAGGTATGTTGGACCTTCCGGGGTTGCACGGAATATCGACGGTCTTGGGATTGCAACCCTCTGCACCCTCGATGTAGTAAGAGCCAGAGACGGGGGCAAAAGCAGCGAAGCGCGTTGAGAGTTCTTTGTGGCAGGCAGCATAGTTGACAAAGCCGCCCCCGTTGGATTTTCCAGTCATGAAGACGCGATTTGTATCGATGCAATAGGTTTTCTCGAGGTCGTCCAAGACGTTGCTGGTGTACTCAATGTCGTTTCTCTTGGTGATATTAGGAGTGCCTTCCCATCGTTCCTGAAATATCACGTCAGCCTCTTTCGTGAGCTTCTCCGACAAATGTTGCTTACCTCGTATCCGCGTAGATAGACGACGATGTGATCAGTATTGAAGTACGGCGTTTCCAGGCGATCAAGATCTCGCTGAGACTCTGGTGTTCTAGTTCCACCATGGTAGGAGAATATGATCGGGTTGTTGGACTTTGTAGAGTACTTCGGTGGCAAGAATAGGAGATAGTCTCGAGATCGGCCGTCTTTGTCGGTGTAAGGAATTGTGTACTCGTTCCCTGGTGCACGCCCCTTTGGTAGGGTCTTGGTGCATTCAGCAGATGCGGTCTCACCCCTTGTTGTTGTCGTCAAAGCTGCCACGACAGATGCCGACGTGCTGAGGGCCAGCGTCAGGATACGTGAAGAAACCATGATGAGGTCTGTCCTCAGAGATAAGGCGATGATAAGGAAGGCGGGAGAAGAAGCGTCTATCATAAACAAAAGACACTCAACTCAGAATAACCTACGATTCATCATGGGAACCTCTATGAAATATATACGCAATCGCGGATCATAACAGCCGGAGTAGGATCAGCGCTACCCGGGCCTAGTTGTCACTAAAGCCTTCTGGGTCTCACCATGTGCCGACAGAGATTACGAGAACATAGGGTGATCGTCGCCAGGTGTAAGCACGTTTCCCTAAAGGATCGCTAGGCACCTGCTTAACTCCCCTAGAAGACCCTCTCAAATTGGAGAAATATTCCTTTTCAGGGCACCTCGTCGCGCGTTTGTTGGGCTTATCCACCGGAGAAGACCTCAGCCCCCCGGGATTTGACCGCGAAGGATGCAGAAGAAACCTTATTATTCCCCGCCTGCACGCGACTCGGATCTCAAATCAATTGACGAGCTCGGGAATACGGCATACCTCCATAAAGCCACTGCTCTACGGTTGATGGACACCGCGTTTAATTACGCTCCTACCTACCGCATCTATGTAGTTCCGCATTGTCAGCGTGCTGAGCAGGTCGAGCGATGACGGAACAACTGCTACGTTCACCTCCGAAATCTTTCAGACTGGACATTCTGAAGTTGGTCTAATCTATAAAGGATGAAGGATGTCTTCGGATCTTGTCCCTTGAACAAGTCATTGTTCGTAGCCTATGGTGTCTGGTTCGTAGTGACCTCAAATGGCCCGCGCGCTTAGGCTCCATATATTCACAGTGATCACATCCCTCCGCCCGCGCAAGTCAAGGAATGGATGCCGCAAGAGAAGGAGAAGCAGTTGATCCCCAGGCAATCAACGCTTTCTTAAATTATAGTAATGTACTAAGAGATGTTCGAAGTGATTGTGGATTCGCTGCCACTAGGAATCATCCCAGCATACTCGGAAACATAGCGGGAACATAAACTTGATTCGGACGAATGGCCAGATGCCGGGTCACTTTTACCTCATTCAGCGTCTGTAGCTGTGAAAAAAAAAAAAAAACTCCGCTCCGCAACGCCAATTTAAGCCCAGAAATGCGCGGAGTTGAGCAATTGACAACGGTCGATCTTCAATTTTACTACGGGATGATGGACATATAAATATTCGGCGATGTTTAAGCTTTCCAGATTAATCAATCCAAACTTTACTCGAGCAGCCAACCTAGTACCAAATAGTTCTCAACTCGACGGCAGAGACCGATGCGACTGATGATGGGTGACACCATGAAAGCTTGGCAATATTCTGCCATCGACGGCAGGCTCGAGGATTCCCTTGTCCTCAACAAATCAGCGCCCATGCCGAGCTCCTCGACCTTAGGCAAAGATGAGCTCCTCGTCGAAGTCATCAGCGCATCGCTCAACCCAGCAGACTACAAAGTCCCCGAGTCAACTATCATCGGACGTCTCATGGTCGCACGACCCGCTACGCCTGCCATGGACTTCTGCGGCCGCGTTGAAGCCACACATCCGACAAATTCCAGCTTTCAAGTCGGACAAATTGTATTCGGTGGATATGCTGGTGTTGGCCAAAAAGGCACGTTGGCAGAGTACATTGTCATCTCAGGAGCTCACTGCGCACCCCTCCCGGATGGCATAGACCCTGATCAAGGCGCGGCGGTTGGCACGGCAGCGACAACAGCCTGGCAGTCTCTGATACCGGATACACTACAGCCTGGCGGCAAGGTGTTTATCAAAGGAGGGAGCGGCGGTACAGGCACGTGGGCTATTCAACTAGCGAAAGCCTTGGGTGTTGAGGTTGTCACGACGTGCTCCACCAAGAACATCAAGCTCTGCCGAGAGCTTGGCGCGGATGAAGTCATTGACTATAGGAAGGATGACATCGTATCAAAGTTGAAGGACCGAGGAAAGGTCTTTGATCTCGTCATTGACAACGTGGGCAACAGTCCCGAGCTGTATGACAGCAGCAGCGCTATCTTAAAGCCCGGTGGGACCTTTGTCATGGTAGGCGTTGGAGAAAGTCTCACACTTTCAGGATCGTTCTCGATGTTGAGTAAGATGGTTTGCCCAAAGATTATGGGTGGACAACAATTTTATTTCGTGCGGATGCAAAACAGTCCGGACTTCTTCCGACGAATTGGCGCGTTGATGGCAAAGGGAGACTCCAAGGCGGTGATTGATTCAACGTTTGGGTTCGATCAGGTCCCGGCCGCTTATAGACGACTACGGGATGGACATGCCAAGGGCAAAATAGTTGTTCAAGTTGCGAAGGTCAAGGGGAGCGGCAGTTCAGATTGATTAAGTCAAACCCCCCACTTCCCGGCACCCCCCTGTTTCTGGCACCCACAAAAACGCGAAAATCCACCACAACGCAATGCCCACCCCCAACCTCCTTTTATCACAACATTTTCAATTCGAGTCCAAATGGGCTCATTTTTTGCACATACCTTCTTCTATATCTAATGCCTCAATATACCGAAGATCAGCTTCGTCAGGCTCTCGAGGACATCTCAAACGGCAAGAGTCAAAAGAGAGCCTCATTGGAGTATGGGATACCACGATCAACCCTCCAACTACGTCTCCAAGGTGGTCAGACTAGGAAAGTGGCTTTGCTGACTGGCAGAGGCTGTCTCCTGACCAGGAGAGTAAGCTGGCACAATGGGTTCGCATTCAGGCTTCGCTGGGCCTCGCACCAACGCACCAACAGGTGAAGGAATTCGCAGAGCGAGTTCTGGCTGCTGCTGGGGATACCAAACCATTAGGAAAGGCTGGATCTATGCCTTCGTGAGAAGGAACCCTATCATTAAGGTTCAGAGAAGTCGTTCCATCGATTCTAGACGCGTTAATGGGGCATCTACTGAGGTCATTAGGAACTGGTTTAAGTTCCTTGCTATCCCTGAGATCAAGGACATCAAACCAGCCAACAGATATAATATGGATGAGACTGGCATCCTCGAGGGTCAGGAGCTAATGGGTTAGTGCTGGGCATGGCTGAGACGACGTCTGTTCGCAAGAAACAACCTGGGTCGAGGGCATGGGTCTCTATCATTGAGTGTATCTCAGCCTTGGGTAGGGCACTTCGTCCTCTTATCATTTTCAAGGGAAGACGGTCCAACAACAGTGGTTTCCATTACATCTGGTTCCATACGATGGGTGGGAGTTTACAGCAACAGATAATGGCTGGACTACAGACTTAACTGCCATTGAATGGTTAGAGAAGGTGTTTATCCCACAGACTATGCCCGAGGCTGAGGGCGAGGCTCGACTGTTGATTGTGGATGGGCATGGGAGTCATACGACGACAGACTTCATGTGGAATTGCTATATTAACAATATCCATTTACTGTTCTTACCACCACACTCCTCTCATGTCCTCCAGCCACTTGACCAGTCTGTCTTCAGCCCTGTTAAGTCAGCCTATCGGAAGGAGCTCGGTTACTTGTCTCAATGGAACGACTCTACCATTATAGGTAAAAGGAACTTCCTGGACTGTTACCAGAAGGCTCGACTTGCTGGTCTATCAGTCTCGAACATCAGAAGTGGTTGGAAGTGGACTGGTCTACACCCTGTAGCGATGGTTAAGCCCCTGATGAACCCTATGGTATTACCTGAGCCTTCTGCTAAGCCCACCACACCCAAACCAACCAGTCGGGGCAAAAGCGATGCCATAATGGTCAACAAACTACCCCTGTTGAGCCATGGGATTCTGCTTCCTCTGCAGTGGTCTGGTCGACACCCAGGAAGCTGGCAGAGCTCAGCGGTCAACTGCACTTATACACCCAACTCGACAATGATACCAGCACTCAACGGCTGCTGTTCAGGAAGGTGAAAAAAGGCTTCACAGAGCAGGCCTGGCAACTGGCAGCTGCCCAGCAGCAGCTGGCTCGGCTCACCTGAGGGCTCTGTTACCAACGCTGCAGTTAGGAAGAGGAAGACTGTTCAGATCGATCCCAACACGAAGTTTGCGAACATCAGGGATATCCATCGGGCTCAAATCGAAGCGGGTGAAAAGGAGGTTATTACGGCTGAATCCAGCGACTCTGAATGCCCTAGTGAGGCTGGCAGTTGTATTGTAGTGGGTGTGGTTGAGGATCAATAGTTAATAGTAATGAGGAGGTTGGGTTGTGATCCCATCGTTTTTGTGGGTGCCAGAAACAGGGGGGTGCCAGGAAGTGGGGGGTTTGACTTAATTGATTGAATACAGCCCAATGGATTTAATGTGGAGGCACAAGTGGTATTACTTCAGTCGCGGGGTATCAATATCCCCGCTCCATAGGATTGAAGATGGAATTGAGTTGAGCATGGATTTCCAGGCCATATTTGTTCGTTTTGTAGTTCAAAAAAGTTTTCTTAACTCAAATTTACCCCTCGGATCTTGAAATACAACTCGATTGTACTGAAGACATTCAAAATTTTCTGATCCATGAATGTCAGCCCTACTCGTCCCCTTTCTCCTTCGTCCTGGCCCATCTTCAAAAGCCCCTATTATTCGGGGCCAAGGTCATCCACTGCTACCCCGGGTGGTCGCATTAGACAAGGAAATTGACCTCCAAAGAATGGAGATGCCCGGTACTTCAATCACCGGCATTACGCATGTGAGTGCAAGCTTATGACTTCTAGAAGCATTCGAAATGGGCCAAACATGGAGTTCCCGTAATGCCTACCCAAGATAGCCAGTGCGAGCCACAGTTGAATCCGAGGACATCCGCGCAAAGTCCCACCTCAGCCCGACGTGCGTCGGTCGGTATCCGGGTCCGGGGTACGGTGAGTGACTCAGGCCGTCCGCGGAATGTCAGCATCCAATCACAACGCGCTCTGTCCGAGATCTTTCCAAAGTCCCAAATCCGACAGCAAGGAGCTAGAATTATAGACTAGTTGTCCCAAGGCTTACGTTACGACCTTGGCGAGTTGCTGAGCCTCGATTCTGGAGATCATAATCTTCCCAGAGGGGATGAGATTCTGGGTTTTCAGAGTCTCACTATCATGAAAGACTTATAAAAACCATCTTCGGTCGCCAATAGCCATAACAGGTATCATGTTCGACACCCTCAACAATTACATCAGCTCTCACCTCAAATTACGATTGGCCTGGTCACCACGAGTTTTACAAGCTCAAATCCCTATCGCGATGTCTCTGTCCCTCGCTCAGAACTGTGTGCCGAGCACCTTCAGCCCGGCCCTCTACGGAGCTGAGATTTTGTCGCTCGAGGCAAACCTAGTCACCAACTACAGCGCCTCCGTCCCCTCGGCATTCCGATACACCTCCCCGGCCGTCCAACTGACGAACGCTACCTTTTGCAATGTGACCATCACGTATACGCACCCGGGCCAGAACGACAACCTCGTCACCGAGGCATGGCTTCCGGAGAACTGGAACGAGAGATTCATGGCCGTGGGCGGAGGAGGCTGGGTCGCCGGCCGCTTCTTCTTGAGCTACAACGCAATGAACGGAGCCATTGCAGACGGTTTTGCGACCATCACGACGGATGCTGGCCTCGGATCTGCGAATGAGCCTAGTCCGTGGGCATTGAACAGCCCTGGCAACGTTAATTTGTACAACCTGCAGAATTTGGCATCCGTTTCCCTTAAGGACGAGGTAATTATCAGTCGCACGTCTCAAATGACACGCTGTAAAGCCCATGAGTGCTGATTACAAAATCTCCAGGCCCTTATCGGCAAGTCCTTGATCAAGAGCTACTACAGCCAGGACCCCCAGTACTCTTACTGGGCCGGCTGTTCCCAGGGTGGACGACAAGGGCTCATGCTTGCCCAACGCTACCCCGACATCTACGACGGCATCGTAGCGGGCGCCCCGGCAATTAACTGGAACAAGCTGGTGAGCTTCGTCTACTGGCCCCACCAAGTAATGAACGAGCTTGGCGCGTTCCCTTACCCTTGCGAGTTCGACGCCATCGTGAACCAAGCAACCTCCGAATGCGATCCTCTTGATGGCGTCACGGACGGAGTCATCTCCGACATCGCAGCCTGCTTCAAGTCTTTCGACCCCTTCTCTGTCGTCGGCCAATCGATCACCTGCGCCCAGAAGAACGGAACCCAGCAGATCATCTCAGAAGCCGCTGCGACGGTTGTGAATGCTACGTGGCATGGCCATGTCACCGCGGATGGCCAGCGGCCGTATCACGGTATCTTGCCTGGAGCCGACTTTACGGGCAACAAGCCGACGTCCTTCAGCCAGCCGGGAATTGTGATGACGAGCTGCAATGAGAAGGGCTGCACAGATGAACCGTCTAACCTCGGTACTGCCTGGTTCAAGCTCTTCATCGCCAAGAATGAGACCTTTGACTTGACAAATATGAGCCGCGAGGAGTATGATGCGCTGGTGTACTCTGGTCGCCAGCAATATGAGTCGGTTGTCGAGACCGCCGACCCCGATCTGAGACAGTTCAAGGCAGCCGGGGGCAAGATGGTGACCTTCCACGGTTTGGTACGCATGCATCACCAGAATTGTGTAACATGCAAGTAACGAGCTAATCTTCTGTCTGCAGGCTGACAACATCATCCCGCCCGGTGGTACCGAAGACTACTACAAGGCAGTGAACGAGGTTATCCCTGATATCCAGGACTTCTACCGCTACTTCGAGGCTCCCGGCTTGGGCCACTGCTTCGGTGGTGTGAGCGGGACCCCGACTGGCCTCTTTGAGCAGCTGCGCAACTGGGTTGAGAACGGCACTGCGCCCGACCAGACGCCCATCCAGATCTCTGTCGGCAATGCGACGCACAACCGTATCCTTTGCCCGTACCCCGAGAAGTCGGTCTTCAACGACGGCTGCGGGGATGCTTCCAAGGCCGAGTGCTGGTCTTGTTCCGAAAGCCCCGTCAAGTCCACCACCAAGAGGGCTGCGCCAATGTTCCACGGGCTTTAATAGTGCCGTCTCAATAGTGATGCAGGTTCTACTTGACAAAAGTATTCTTCTTTTCCATTCATCACGAGGTTCCCAGAGACTTGCTGCGCGATGAGATTTACTTTTCACTTCTTCCATGTACATTATATACCTAAAATACATACATACTTCCTAGTTTACAATGCTGAACTACCTTATTCGGTCATAAATCTAGTCAACTTCGCTCATCGTCATTCCCTGACTTTCATGCTATGTCCATTGTTTCGCCCTCCTTCAACATCTCATTCGGCCATTCCAGCCATTCTTTCCAGTAAGTCCCAAGATGATCTGAAGTTGCCCGAATGAGAAATTCTCCAGAATTGCCCACAGCCCAATAATCTTTCGCCCAATGTAGCAACACGGCATAATAAGATAACAAGACCAGAGCTTCCGGACGTCTTTGTTGAAGGAGTCTTATGTACTCCTGTGACACTCGAACAGGCCATTCCTGAATGACGACGAGCCTGCGACTTTCATCCGAACGTACAGAATCGAAGAGATACTGCAGAATCTTAACAACGCCTATGTAAATACCCCTCGTTTGTTCATTCATCTCATTTTCATTTAACCGCTGGAGCAAGCCATCACACTCGTTGCCGTGTAGGACTTGTGTGCCATTCTCCATAGAATATGCCGGGTTGTGTGGAAGGATCTTTTGCATGTGGCCATGGAACTTTCCCATGGCTTCGGCGACAATGCCACGGATTCCGTGATGGAGCGTCAGACACTGAACGAGCTTGTCGAGCACCGTAGGTATCGAGGTTGCTGCGGCGAAAGCTTCGAACAAGGTCTGCTGACCAAGTAGAAGGCTGAAACAGAAGAGCGCCATGACGTTGTCTTCGTTAACTTGCAGCCCACCGATTTCCAGATGCCCTATGGCTCTCGTTTGGAGGCCGGTAGCTTGGGTGAGATACAACGCCTTTGTTTCTTCGTCATTGGCGACTGTGCTCTTGTAGGCGGCGGTGAAGGCCAGGACCTGGTCCATCAAATATGGCGCCTTCAACGCTTCAGAATACATCAGACGCATCATTGGGCCCATTTCGGACTGCAGGGAGACGAGGACATCCGTGAGAGCCCCCCTAAAGAAGAGGAGCAGATCGAAGTGGAACAAGCTGAAGCGTTCGGAGAAGAAGTCATCTGACAACTCTGATAGATTCAATGACGTAGTCGCGCCGTGGGGATCTGGTACTGCTGAGGGCAGTGGTAAATGACGACTGGAGGAAACCGAAGATTGCGGGCTCGGAGCTTGAGGAGTGGACAGGTGTGCCGGTGTCTGGGCTGGTGGCGTCGGTAGACTGCTGACCAGCTCTCGGTAAGAACAATTTCTTCCCGCGGTCTTGCATCTAATACAAATCGGCCGCGACTCATCGCATTTGACCTTTCGTTCTTTGCATTCTTTGCATCCAAGGCGGGACTTTCTGTGCTTTGGCATTGTGGATATAAGACAGGCTCGGATCTGAACAAAGCGAACGTTCGGACTATGATGCTCTGGGATTATTGGATCCGGGAGCGAGTGAATGGCCAACTGGGAAGAAAAAGCAGACAGAGAAGAAAGTTTAGTGAATTGCGTTTCCGAGCGTCAGATCGGAAAGTGAAGAGTATGTATGGGCGAGATGGGCACTGGAGACATAAGAGGCGAGGCGAAGAGGACTTGATATCGGGTATGGCATCGTATTGGCGTATTAGTTCCGAGGTATGAGGCTGAGGCCAATCGCATTCATCTCTGTCCGACAGGTTATCCACATCGAATTGGCCGCTAGTCAGCTTTATGCTTTGGATCCCTCCAAGCTTTACCGCAGAGGGCGCAACTTTTGTCGGGTTATTATAAAAGTGGGAATAGTGATCTCCCGAGACCTGATATTGATGAGATGCAAGCCTCAGGGGTAATTCTGAGCTGCATTGAAGGCATACTCACGTTGAGTCTCCTGCTTTTTGGGAGAACTGAATCATGTGAAGTAAGTGAGCAAGGAGGGAGAGGCCATGAGAGTGAGATGAGAATGAGCTGCATTGATATCTGTGCAGACCAAGATGCCTTTAGGACTATATAGGACTAGCGTGACCATGGAACCCCACCGACCGGTGTTCAGCCGAGTGGCCCCGCCTCTCCGCGCCGCGTCCCGCAGCCTTGCAGCTCGCAGGAAAATTTCTTGACAAGAGCTTCTGCAGTAGGCGGGCGCAAAAACTCCACCTGCATTGTACGGACGATGAGAACGTCCGCCACCTCAATTCGAACATGGCGACCGACGATGCTCCTCAACCGGTCGGCGGTGCTCCCGCGAGGCAGCCTGCCGACCTCCCGACTGGCGACAAGCCGTCAATTTCATCAGAGTCCCGCGCAGATGGCTCAGCTCAGCCCGGTGCTGCAGTGGAAAAATCACAGGAGGGCCGACGCGGCGACAGGCGCGACGACAACAGGAGAGGCGGCAAGTCGCGCGGGCCGAAGCGGAAGCACGACGTCGGCCGGTCGGCGTGGAGGTAAGCTCTGTCCTTGTCGATTGACTTGTTATTTGTGTTTGCAACTCGCGCCAACGATGTCTAACCAGGGAATAGCCGTGAGGCCACCGACAAGCGCGGACGCAATGCCGAGTACCAAGAATTCAAGCGCAGAAAGGTAGACAAGGATGGCAACCCCGAGACCACCGAAAACCCTTTCACCGCCGAAGAGATCGCCGCCGAAGGTCGCAAGCCGAAGCGAAAGGTCGCCGTCATGGTCGGATACTCAGGCACAGGCTACAAGGGCATGCAGATCAACAACGAGGAAAAGACAATCGAGGGAGACTTGTTCAAAGCCTTTGTTGCTGCTGGAGCCATCTCAAAGGCCAATGCCGACGACCACAAGAAGTCGAGTCTTGTCCGATGCGCGAGAACCGACAAGGGCGTCCACGCTGCTGGCAACGTCATCAGCTTGAAGCTCATCATCGAAGACGAAGACATTGTCGAGAAAATCAACGCCGCCCTACCCGATCAGATCCGTGTCTGGGGTATCCAGCGTACCAACAACTCCTTCAGCTGCTACCAGACGTGCGACTCGAGATGGTACGAGTACCTCATGCCGACATACTGCCTACTGCCCCCTCATCCCGACAGCTGGCTGTGGAAGCAGCTAGTTGAGGCCGCGAAGGAGAAGGGCTACTACGAGGAGTTCTCAAAGAAGCTCGCCGATGTTGAGGGATACTGGAGAAAGGTTGACGAGGAGGACATCAAGCCGATTCTGGACAAGCTCGATCCCGAGACCAAGGCCAAGGTGATGGAGCGAATCCACGCCGACGAGGATGCGACCGCACAGACGGACGAGGCCAAGCCCGCCCCCGAGACGAAGACTGAGGAGACACCAGCCGAGCCCGCCCCCACCGAGGAGAACAAGGCCCCCGCAGAGGTCCCCGAGGGAAGCGTCAAGCCCAGAAACCGCGACCTCACCCCCCTCGACTTTGCCTTGCGCGACATCAAGGCCGCTTACATTGCAGCCAAGAGACGCTACCGCGTCACCCCCGAGCGCCTCGCCCAGCTCCAGGAGGCCCTGAACATGTACTGCGGCACAATCAACTTCCACAACTACACCGTCCAGAAGAGCTTCAAGGACCCGTCAGCCAAGCGCCACATCAAGTCCTTCAAGGTCAACATGCAGCCGATTCAGATTCGCGACACCGAGTGGGTCTCCACCAAGGTCCACGGCCAGAGTTTCATGATGCACCAGATTCGCAAGATGGTCGGCATGGCTTCCCTCGTCGTCCGTTGCGCCACCCCACTGGAGCGCATCAAGGAGAGTTACGGTCCCACGAGGATCGCCATTCCTAAGGCTCCTGGTCTGGGTCTTCTTTTGGAGCGACCCGTGTTCGATGCCTACAACAAGCGGGCGGCGGATAACTTTGGCAAGGAGACGATCGACTTTACGAAGTACGACGAGAAGTTGCAGGCCTTCAAGGATAAGCAGATCTACCAGCGCATCTTTGAGGTTGAAGAGCAGGAGAACACGTATGTGACCACCTATCGTTTCTATGCAACACATTTACTGACCATGCATTCAGCTTCCACATTTTCTTCCAGCAGGTGGATAACTTCAAGTCTGACTACTTCCTATGGCTCACGGCCGGCGGCATCGAGGCTGGAGGGGTTCGAACCGGAAAGGAGGAGAAGGGAAGCAAGACCCTCGAGTCGGCGCTTGGTGACGAAGACGAGAACCCTGTCAACGGTGACGGTTAAGTCAGCTAGATCAGCCGACAGAGTTGCTGGATGTGGAGGATCAGGGTGGACAGCGCAGCGGCGACTGCTCATAGAAAATGATACAATAGAATCAAAAAAGCACAAAATTTCCCTTTCCGTCCTCTGTATACGGGTATCAGCATTGCGTGTCCTGAGACACGTTGTCCTCATCTCGGGAACCCCAAGCCCAAATGCCAAAGCATGCAAATCGTAGTTTTCGCCATTCTCCCTCCGACTTCTCAAGTCAATCCATCATCCCGTGCCTACGCAGCGCCACCAGCCCCATTCGGAGCCGTCGGAGCAGCAGGCGGGGGAACCGCAGCCGCAGCAGCAGCAGCAGCACTCTCTCCAGATGCACCATCCGCGCGACCCATCGGCACCCATTTGCCCTCTGCCGCGGCTGCAATGCCAGCAAAGCGCGTCTCCTGGATGGCGTTGAGGAGCTCCGCGCACCGGACCACGTCAGCCTGAAGCTTGTCCGCCTGGATGCGCGCGTCGCCTTCTCCCTGGCCTAGCTTGCCGAACAGCCAGAGCTCTTTCAGGCGGCGGCTAAGCGCGAGGAGGTCTTTGATTGATGTGTGCTGCGATCTCATAGTCAGCCGCTGTGTGTTGTTGTCCTTTGTAGAATTAGGCGCAATCGGGGCACTGTGTTTGGCTGCCTAGATTTCACGAAAGGTTGGGGGTAAAGTGGTGAGTGGTGGCATACCAGTCCTTCGAATTCCATCTGCATCGACATGCCCGTCACAGCGACCGTCTGAGGCTCAACGTTCTTACGCTCCCCTTCGGCTTGGATCGTTGCGAGCATTGTGAGCATGCGGAAGCGGGAGAGTACGTCGGCGATGAGCCGATTGTGCGTGTCGAGCAGATTTGATGAGTCTCGTGAGGTGTCCATGTTGGCGGGTTTGCGAGGTGTCGATACATGTAAGAGGGACTTTGTGAGGATGGCGGCGTTGGAGGTGAGGTGAGAGGTCAGAGCTCCTGCTGAATCTTGAATCCCTGGTGGGGCGGTGTGGTGGGGGTTCCTCGGTGTGTGCAGTGACCATGTGGTAGCCTCACCGAGGCCCTACACCGAGAAGAGTCGGTGAGCAGCAGTATAGCTCTCTCGGTGGCATGAAAAGGAGCCAACAATCAGTATGTACGCTAACACAGTTCAATAGACAGAAGATACAATCTTATTGTTGAAGCATTCAATCATAGTTGACAAAATCGATCAAACCCCAGGTCTAAGGAGCCGTTCCAAACAGTGAGCTTTGGCTGGAGTCAACGTTCTTTGTCGAATAACACAATGCACATTAACAAGGGCTGCTGAGTGAAGTTCACAACCTATCGAATCATCTCATTGAAAGATTCCAGAGGTCTCAATATCTCCAGTGATTGAGTATAAAGTGCCAGTGCGAGTTCTCAGACCAGAATCCCGTCTCATCAACTCATTTCCTACATACATCTCAAGCTCGACTCAGATACAGCACCTTAGGCTGAAAGCAAACGACTCAGGTGAGCAACATTTACCTTCAAACACTCCAGCAACCTAACATGACTACCTATACCATCAACCCAAACGGCCTTTTCCCGGACCCTGATGTCCTCGGGGGCATGCCTGAGCTCGGCGAGGACACCGACGATACCAAGGTCCAGGTACAAGTCCTTCAGAATAACGCGACCTTTTGCGCCTTTCTGTTGAATTTCAAAGAAAACCAACCTCCAACCGGAATTCCGCGTCAATTGTTTGTACGGATTCAAAAGTACGCGAAAGATGAATCGCCCCTGGTAAGTGCTGCACTCACGAACCTCGCCCGAACTGTCCTTCCTTCGCTGGTTCCGAAGGTCTGGGGCTTTGGATACAGTTGGATGAAGGACGGCACGAAAGTCTCTTATGTCCTTTCTCAATGGTACCCAGATGCCTATCCACTGGAAACAGTGTGGGATGATATGGACGTCGAAAACCGAGGAGAAATAGTCGAAGATTTATTCGAGGCAGTGTCTAAGTTGTGCAGCCTCTCCTTGCAGAAGCTGACCTTTGAGCAATGGCAATTATTCCGGAACACCCCATTTGAGACAAAGAACACACAGCTCCCCATCCTCGTCGGTGGTCCGCCTTACGGATATCACACAGACTTTGCTTCCCTAATGCGCCGTAATCTCTGCCCCCGAAACGCCGATTGCGCGGTCAAGGAAAAGACTGATGGGACCTTGATCGTGAGCGTGTCTGCGCCCGAAGCGGAACACTTTGGGTTCGCTGAAACTGACTTGGACCTGCTAACTCAAAGCTCAGCCTTGTGCCACAACGACTTGGAGCCCCACAATCTACTTGTTGAGAAGGTCTCTACCGAGCGCGGTGACGAGTACAAGCTTGTAGCCATACTCAACTGGGACCAAGCGGGCTTCGTTCCATTTGCGTTTGAGGTTGCTCGGAAAGATTTACATCTGGGCTTGCGGAACTTCAACTGGAGCTGGTATGATATGTACCGGCAACTTGCTGGTCATCAACTTTTCGACACTCCAGGATGCCCGATTTGGTCAAAGCTGATCCGGTGCCTGATGGCTGTTCATTCTTCCTCCCAGGCTAAGATCACGGAGATATCTGCTTCGGACGGCACAGCGCAGATGTTGTGGCTGGAGAAGGAAGGTCTCACATTCTTTACTCTTATTGAAGAAGGATGGGTGAAGCTGCACTCTTTCGTCAAATTCCCATCTGATGACGATCAGGATATCTGGGATTCCTAGGAGTGCCGTGGCTCACTTGGCGAGATCGCGGGGCTATTACATGTGCCTTATATAAGCATAATCTCAGAATATAAATGTATTTGATCTTGATTGAATTGTATATGCTGCATTTCTTTCTCAACACGTTGCCAGAAGATGATGTGGAACTAACAGAACCGTGGAAGTATGGTCCCAGAGATTGATGTGGCTGTATGAGTGTCGCTATGGTATAAACAAACAAGCCATCAGAACACCTGAAAATTCACCAAATCTTCTTGGATGATTCATAAGAGGCCTGTGAATCTAAATTTCGACTAAATTTGAGGCATTCGAGGTTCTATACGGCAGTCGAGCATATGCTCAAGGGGCAGCGGAGAACCGGGCGGAGGGTCGGAGGGTCGGACATTAAGTCCAGAGCCGGTCCGGGATTAGCGCTTACATGTACACTTCCCGCATTCACAAAGCTGCGAAGGCAACCCAAATGGCCCGTGACTTCATCAATACCCCCGAAAGATTAACAACTCATCTGCTAAAATCTGCGAATTTCGTCGTTCTGTCCTAAACTTTCAACTCTAATTGTTTGCAGTCTTTCAGAGAGCAAATATGGCATATCCTGCGTTAGCTGCGAGACCTCGTCCTCCGGGTACACCGGCGAATGTCACATCTCAACCGCAACCCAGTGCCAGTCGACGCCGAGATAAACCTCAGCTTTCCTGTCATAGTTGTCGACGCCGCAAGTAAGCCTGAAGCTTTTTATACCATCTCTTTTGTCCCGTGCTTCTAACATGCTGCTCAGGATTCGATGTGATCGTCAACGTCCCTGTAGAACCTGCTCCTCTAGGGGCCAGGCATGTGTCTATCCAGAAATCAGCGACGTTATCCCACCTACAAAGGCCACACCTGGTGGCGCTCGCAATATAACTCTGCAAGATCGTCTAGTCCACCTCGAGCAATTGGTCACAAGGTTGGGATCATCGGAGAACCGCATGATTCAGATTGATACGCCTGTAGACATACCTACGCCAATTGACGATCGCTCCGAGACGGGGAGTAAGTCAAACCCCCCACTTCCTGGCACCCCCCTGTTTCTGGCACCCACAAAAACGATGGGATCACAACCCAACCTCCTCATTACTATTAACTATTGATCCTCAACCACACCCACTACAATACAACTGCCAGCCTCACTAGGGCATTCAGAGTCGCTGGATTCAGCCGTAATAACCTCCTTTTCACCCGCTTCGATTTGAGCCCGATGGATATCCCTGATGTTCGCAAACTTCGTGTTGGGATCGATCTGAACAGTCTTCCTCTTCCTAACTGCAGCGTTGGTAACTTGAGCCCTCAGGTGAGCCAGCTGCTGCTGGGCAGCTGCCAGTTGCCAGGCCTGCTCTGTGAAGCCTTTTTTCACCTTCCTGAACAGCAGCCGTTGAGTGCTGGTATCATTGTCGAGTTGGGTGTATAAGTGCAGTTGACCGCTGAGCTCTGCCAGCTTCCTGGGTGTCGACCAGACCACTGCAGAGGAAGCAGAATCCCATGGCTCAACAGGGGTAGTTTGTTGACCATTATGGCATCGCTTTTGCCCCGACTGGTTGGTTTGGGTGTGGTGGGCTTAGCAGAAGGCTCAGGTAATACCATAGGGTTCATCAGGGGCTTAACCATCGCTACAGGGTGTAGACCAGTCCACTTCCAACCACTTCTGATGTTCGAGACTGATAGACCAGCAAGTCGAGCCTTCTGGTAACAGTCCAGAAGTTCCTTTTACCTATAATGGTAGAGTCGTTCCATTGAGACAAGTAACCGAGCTCCTTCCGATAGGCTGACTTAACAGGGCTGAAGACAGACTGGTCAAGTGGCTGGAGGACATGAGAGGAGTGTGGTGGTAAGAACAGTAAATGGATATTGTTAATATAGCAATTCCACATGAAGTCTGTCGTCGTATGACTCCCATGCCCATCCACAATCAGTCGAGCCTCGCCCTCAGCCTCGGGCATAGTCTGTGGGATAAACACCTTCTCTAACCATTCAATGGCAGTTAAGTCTGTAGTCCAGCCATTATCTGTTGCTGTAAACTCCCACCCATCGTATGGAACCAGATGTAATGGAAACCACTGTTGTTGGACCGTCTTCCCTTGAAAATGATAAGAGGACGAAGTGCCCTACCCAAGGCTGAGATACACTCAATGATAGAGACCCATGCCCTCGACCCAGGTTGTTTCTTGCGAACAGACGTCGTCTCAGCCATGCCCAGCACTAACCCATTAGCTCTGACCCTCGAGGATGCCAGTCTCATCCATATTATATCTGTTGGCTGGTTTGATGTCCTTGATCTCAGGGATAGCAAGGAACTTAAACCAGTTCCTAATGACCTCAGTAGATGCCCCATTAACGCGTCTAGAATCGATGGAACGACTTCTCTGAACCTTAATGATAGGGTTCCTTCTCACGAAGGCATAGATCCAGCCTTTTCCTAATGGTTTGGTATCCCCAGCAGCAGCCAGAACTCGCTCTGCGAATTCCTTCACCTGTTGGTGCGTTGGTGCGAGGCCCAGCGAAGCCTGAATGCGAACCCATTGTGCCAGCTTACTCTCCTGGTCAGGAGACAGCCTCTGCCAGTCAGCAAAAGCCACTTTCCTAGTCTGACCACCTTGGAGACGTAGTTGGAGGGTTGATCGTGGTATCCCATACTCCAATGAGGCTCTCTTTTGACTCTTGCCGTTTGAGATGTCCTCGAGAGCCTGACGAAGCTGATCTTCGGTATATTGAGGCATTAGATATAGAAGAAGGTATGTGCAAAAAATGAGCCCATTTGGACTCGAATTGAAAATGTTGTGATAAAAGGAGGTTGGGGGTGGGCATTGCGTTGTGGTGGATTTTCGCGTTTTTGTGGGTGCCAGAAACAGGGGGGTGCCGGGAAGTGGGGGGTTTGACTTATGCGGTCAAGCGCTGTGGAACACCAATATGTCGGCAGTGAACACTGGTCAGCGATCATGGAGAGTATCGCCGATTTGAAAGACCACTTCGACCGAGAGGAACAGTCCAAGCTGGCAGAAAGTCCAACAGTAGATCACTGCTTTGACGATCCAAGCTCTTTCACTCAACGTCGAAGGTGGCAGCGCCCCTTGCTTTTGTACGGATGCCGACCTGCAGCTTCAAAGTCAGAGATCCTGTCCGCCCTGCCGCCAAAAAACGCAGTAGACCGCTATATATCTCGGTATTTCAACCGTCTAGACCTCGTCTCTTCATGTAAGTCTTTCCGCGGCTAATCTTGGCCGAGTGCTTGGATTTGAGAGTATCCCTTCCTGATGCACAGCAGCGTCCGTCCATGGCCCAACGTTTCTCAGCGAGGTAAGTGCAATTTCTCTATATTTGGCTAGGCCATATTACTGATAGCGGCATCGGTGATAGTACGAAGAGTTCTGGCGCGCTCCCAACGACACTTCCCCAATGTGGATCGGTCTTCTTTTCAGCATGATTTGCTTAGCTGTCATTGCATCAGACCCTTCCACTGACGTATATGAAGATGGCCACCAACAGCTGCAAATAGAACTGTACCGAGAGAAACTGGTACAATGTCTGTTGATGGGAGAGTATACTCAAGGTGGCGACTATGCGCTAGAGACTTTTATGAATTACGTCTACGTCGAATTCCGGATACATGACGACGCGCAGAAGGATGTTTGGTTCTTACTTGGCCTCGAAGTCAACCTAGCCAAACGAATGGGGTATCACAGAGACCCCAAACACTTTCCAGAAATTGCCCCGCTAAAGGCAGAGATGAGGCGGCGAGTATGGGCAACGGTCCTTTTGGGAGACATCTTGATCTCAGGTCAGATGGGAATGCCCCGCATGGTACGAGATGGTGAGTTCGACACAGCCGAACCACGAAATTTGAACGATGAAGACCTGAACGGGGAAATGACAAGTCTACCACCGCCAAGGCCAGAGACGGAGCATACAACAGCCCTGGGGATCATTGCTCGAAGGAGACTTCTGATCGCTCTAGGGACTATCTCTGACCTTGCAGCATCCCTAAGACCAAGTAGTTATGCGGACATATTGGGACTTGACGGGATTCTTGAGCAGGCATACAACAGCATCCCTCCACCACTTCGCATGAAATCTATGGCCTCCAGCGTCACCGACTCCCCCCAAGTTATCATGGCCCGCCTTTTCCTTCGCCACATGTTTTGCAAGGGAAAAATCATGCTGCATCGCCGGTTCCTCTTCGCAAAGTCGGCTATAGAGCATGATGACGCGTACTCGTACTCAAGGACAGCTTGTCTTGATGCGGCCCTTGGAATGCTACACATCCAACAAACTCTAGACGAAGAAACGTGCCCTGGCGGCCAGCTCTTCATGATGCACTGGAGGGTAGGCTCGATCATGAATCACCACTTTTTGACAGCCACCATGGTTCTCTGTTCGCTGGTCCACCAAAGGCAGACTTTGGGCCGAGAGAACGAGATATTGACTGCGTTGAGGACTGCTCGCAGCATCTGGATGAGAAAGGCCGAAGACTCAGCTGAAGCAAAGAAGGCATCACAAGCAGTCAGCATCGTTCTTGCACGAGCTGGAGGTCCGAGGTTTGATGCTACCCTCGTAGCTGACCGGCCTAGCCAACTGGCTTCTGAGTCTATCGCAAGTTCGAAGGATGATTTTCTGGAAGGCCTTGTGGGAGATCAAGTCATGCTTGATGAGCAGATACTCTTGGTCGAGGCTTTCATGTCAGATGAAAGGGACAACGGTGAGAACGAATTTGGAACAAAAGCAGAGTTCAAACATTGGAATGGCTGATGGTTATAAAATGAAGGTATGGACCTTTTCTCGCCTTTCAATCGCCTTCCGGACAAGCTACCAACGGAAACACTCTGCAGCGAACAATCTGGAG
This sequence comes from Colletotrichum scovillei, assembly GCF_011075155.1. NCBI lineage: Eukaryota > Fungi > Ascomycota > Sordariomycetes > Glomerellales > Glomerellaceae > Colletotrichum > Colletotrichum scovillei. The sequence continues at coordinate 887,839 of NW_023336261.1, forward strand.
GCCCAGCGAGCCATGGGAACCCAACTCTGAGTGAATGGGTGTTTATGGGTGATCAAGAACACTATCAGTGAAGTATTATCAATTTTGCATAAAATCCTGCTTCACAGTAAAGTCAGAAATCACACGTGCAATTAGCTATAGAAGCTGAGGTCTCTCTTTGGTATGATAATTGGGTTTAAACTATTTGCGATCTCTCTATCATTTTTCTGCTTGCCATTTATCTCCATTCTGACCACCGCATTATCTTCAGAGAGATCTAGAGATCTCAGTGTCTTTGTATCGAGGAGTCGTCTGCTTCACATAACAGTGCAGAAGGCACACAGCGCTCCAGGGTAGCATCCATCGGCAGGCCTAATATTTCGTCAGATTCATCGGCCATGAAATTCCAATGATTCGGAAATGCTTACCAGACACCACAGCAAAAGCCATCGTGATCGATGCAGCCTCCACGCAAATGCATTTGCTCTCGAGTTAGGTCGGATTGCTGTTCTGCCGGAGCGCCAGCGGAAGAGGTAGGTTGAGTATCCTGCGGAGCAGGTTCTTGTTCGTTCTCGCCCGCCATTGGATATGCAGGTGATTATTGATTGTGATGGAATGTGCGCAGAAATATTTTGTGGCCTAAGGTAGGTATTTGTGTTATTGAGACTTTCCACAATTAGGGGACGCAGGAGAGGGCAATCTTACAGGAAGGTAAGCCCTTTGAGGCTTTATTGACGTGACGTTCTAAGTTGAAGTTTTTGGTGAATAAGAAGTGACTGTGGACGTGAATGGTGAAACTCATCAGCAGCAGACTGTGAATACATTCACTGTCAAGACGGGAGGAAAGGGGCAATGTATTCCCGGTGATGCAGATGTTTTGCCCGCCTGAGGTGGCAGTAACAATTTTTTGTGTGGTACTTTCCATTATTTTGAAAGATTGATCGGCTCCTTCCTCTTCAGTTTTCATAAGGTACCTTGGTCACATGATTTTCGCATCAAGGCCAACCTCAGAGGAGGCAGGAAGCAACGCCCATAGGTATGGGGAGGAAGGTTCGGTCAAGTCGTTGGAAAAAGGGAAGGCACAAGGGGTCCAAGTCAATACAGACAGGGCCTCACAGTACCTAGATACTTTACGAATGGAAGAAGTACCAGGGGTCTTGCCATGGGAGAAAAATAGGATAGGATAATCTTGAGCTGAAAGAAAGATGATCGAGATTTCTCAGCGTAATCCAAATCACAAGATCAAGCGTGATATAGGCGCCTGAACATACGGAAGGAGACAGGCCATTGCCTTCGGCTAGAACAAACTCAAGGTCTCATGGTGATATTTCGTCGCGCCTCGGGTATCAAGACTTAGGCAGCATATCACTTAAATATTGCCGAATTTAATTGAATTGAAGTCATTTATCAAGGATAATTGATCAGTACCTAGGCATGCTTCACAGCAAACTTGGCTCACTGGTCGGGCATAGCGGGGCGGGGGCTGTGTGCCAGATCGCGAATCCTTCGATGGTCAGCTGACAGGCGCGTCAGCGTCGCGCTGCTCAAGCGAGAGGCATCCGATGGCATAGAAAGTTACGGTATTTCTTATGGTTGCCTACAGCAGAACTGATGTACTTGGGAAATATCTAGTAGTCAATATTTCCTATCGACTTCATCAATATCTAAGCGCGCTCAAGCTAGCCATTCCTGTTAGCAAAGCCAGACATCAAAAATCAACATAAACCACCTTGCCCAGGCACAAGCATGTCAACTGCAACAGATCAGCAAAACCTGCCACAGGAAGGTGCACGCTACCCGACTAAGTATCGCCGCAACATTCCTAGGTCAAAGAATGGCTGCTTGACATGCCGCGCTAAACGGAAGAAGTGTGACGAACGCAGACCATGTTGCACGTCTTGTGTCCGCACCAGACGGGAGTGCACATGGCCTGCTTCTGCAGAAGATATCGCCAACAAGAGTACCAAAGACATCCTCCTAAACCAAACACCGTCAATGAGTGAAACCTCTGAAAGCAACCGGTCTTCCCAGCAGCAAACAACGCTACCTAGTCGACCTAGAACAACAGTTCTGACGACGGCATCTATCCCGGAAGTACTTGAGACCTCACCGTCTTTGCGCGCATCTCTCACTTTCGGTACTCTTTCAAACTTAAGCAGCAGTTCAAGGCCGCTGTATGATCAATACCTCGATATGACCGCTGAGCTACTGGCTCGTGGTCCTAGTGCAGATGGTAACCCGTTTATCAACTACGTGCTACCTCTAGCAGCTTCCGATAGCCTCGTGATGGACTGCGTTCTCGCTATCGGAGGGGCACATATGGCCGTTTTAGAGCCTGAACGCCCGCAGTTGGAAGTCATGACTCGAAGGCATTATGCCCGGCTGCTGGAAGGACTACGAAAAGCACTCTGTGACGATACGGCGTGTCCATTTGGCGAACGCGATGAGGACAAAAAGCTCTACACGCTTCTGATTCTCATTATGCTATGCATTTTCGAAGTAAGTCATGTGTTTCTTCTCTTGTCAGCATGTTGCATCCGACTAACCCTGTGCAGGGGGTCCAGGGCGATAATTCGGGGGCCGTCTATCATCATATTCGAGCTAGCCGTCATTACGTGACGGAATTGGCAGCTGAGGCCTACAAGCCGTCAGCTTCAAAGAAGACTGAGCATATCCGTGGCTTTCTCCTGGAGATATACGCCATGTTCGCTCTGAAGCTATCAGTCACGCCACGAGGCTTGCAAGAAGAGAACCCCGTGACGCTGGATCCTTTCCTTGGCTCTCTGGAATTTCTGAGCCAGTTCAAGTCGCGAGGATTCATGCTAGGTTTCGGCCATGGACTCTTTGCCATGATACCAGATGTCTCAAACCTTCTTGAGAAGCGTAGGAAAGAGGAACTGAGTGGATCCATGTCCGATGGTCTCTTCCAATCTTACAAGTCATTCCTGAAGAAGCTAGACTCATTGGATGCCTCATCCGACATTCTAAGAGACGAAGACGCATGCCCGTCCTACCAACAATCAACAGCCGTCGCCATTTACCGCACAGCTCTAATTCTCATCCTCCATTCTGCCTTTCACGAAGATATGTATAAGAACGCGGAACTCCTTGCTGAGATTGAATCTCGGATAGACAAGATATTGCCTCTGTGCTGGGCCGTGTATGCTAGCAAGTCACCGCTGCGGAGGATGATGCTGTGGCCGGGGTCGATCTTGGCATCATGTTGTAAAAAGGCAGAGCATGTTCATGCTTTTCGACTGGGACTGAACTCGAATCCGCGATCACCAGGGGGTGTCCGAGAAGCGGCCAAAGCTGTTGAACTGTTGTGGCAGGATGATGATCCGAGAGCGTTTGGACCTCGAGGGTTGAACATGGTGATGAAGAAACACGGTCTTAGTTTTAGTATGTGCTGAACGACTCAGTAGTAATCTAGGTCAATGGGACTCTTTAGGTTCGCAAGTTCATATGTTTTGCAAATATAGACAGACGGATGCAGGTACGCAATTTCTCCAGTCTCCAAGACATACCTCAGTAGGTGGTTTACTTTAATTCGTTCATACGTGCATGACTTCGTGTGAAGAAATCTATAAGCATCATTCATAATCATTGTCTGCTAACGAAGAACAGGTATCGCAAGTCATAAAGGTATCAACGCTCGGCATCCATCCACAATCCGTACTCCTACTTCAGCATCCACCACCTCCACCGCCGCCTCCATCACCACCGCCTCCATCACCACCGCCTCCACCTCCGCCACCTCCACCACCGCCATCGCAACCACCGCCTCCCCCATGGTGACCACCACCGCCATAGTGACCACCTCCTCCGTGGTGTCCTCCACCTCCGTGGTGTCCTCCACCTCCGTGGTGTCCTCCACCTCCACCATCACCGCCCCAGCCGAAGCCTCCAGCACTCGCTCCCGTGTAGCCGGCGTTATAATCACGTGGATTTCCGTGCACACGGCTTTTGCGCCAGCCACCGCTGGAATCATTGACGTAACCCGGCATGGCGCCGTAGTTTGGTGTACCGCCCATGGCTGGTCTTGGTGCGTACTCGGAGCCGCTGTATGTGTGTTTCTTTGATCGGAATGGGATACACATCTTGAGCGTCAAGGAACCAGGTGCCGAAGGATGGCTAGAATTTGGTTGTGGTAGGTCGACCTTGATCAATCCTTTTTGAAGAGGACTCTTGTAATTTAGAGTTTGCTATGAGGTATTGCTTTTGTGTTCCCTTTGAAATGGATGGAACAATGTGTTTGATGAGATTGAAATTGTTGATGAGGCAGATGTAAACAGAAAGTAGATGGAAGGGACTGGTGGCTTAAGTAGAACATCGAGTCATGGTAGAGAAAGTGAGGCCAAGTTTCCTGCCTATCCTACCCGTGTGCCTGCCAGGGGCGAAAGAACAAGCTTCGATGGAAGCCACGATCACCATGAAATCTGCCTTCCAGAAGGCTTCTAGCGGCGCGAAGGATCATGGATTGACCAGGATGAGCTCATAAAACTCCGAATAAGCGAATCGCAGGGTCCCGATAGCTGTCACCTAAATCAGCCTCGCAATGAGCGACTTTCCGCCGCTTTGAGACTTACGCAAAAAGGTAAGACGATGTACACTGAATTCCATCATCTGACCGGAGGAAGTGGATTCACGGGGCTGTTCCGCGTTGTGGGGCTCTTGCGGATTTCCTGGAGGCAGGGAGCGGGGACGAGCTAGCCGGAGCGGGGCCGGATCGGCGTCGTTGGCGAATGACGTAGGTCTGTTGGCATAGCCGGGCACCGGGGCGCAGTGCACACAGCCTGGGCATTCAGCCTGTGATGTTCAGCCGCACTTTCAGACCAACTGCGTCATGCTTGGATCTGTCAAGCGATCAGTAAGGCCACGTGAGGGTGAGATGACTCCGTCGCTAAAGAACTCGCGGCTTTCCACGGCACGCCTTGCAGGCTGCAAAATTGGAGGTATGGCTGGAGAATGGCTTATCACACACCAACGATGAGGATTGTGAGTGATTTATTCAATTTGTTCGTGTAGAGGTAAGCGTTGCTAGCAACATGGCTCAAATTTTGGACGGCCTCTCACTCTGCTGCTTCAACTGACTTTCTTGCTCGCGGCATGATCCACCCAACAGTCACTAGATAGGTACACCGTCCCGGTTCCTCTCTATCCGTGACTTTTTAGGCGTATTTGAATCAGACGAGAACTTGTTTTTGATCGACTGCACAATGCTCTCTGTGCGAGAGGGACCTTCAACTTCGCGTCGCTGCTCTTTCTCGGCTTTGCGCTCAGCCTTTTTTGCTGCTTTGAAATCGGCGGGACCCGGCTCAAACGCGGGGCCGGGGCCATCGTGTGGAGGCCATTTGTTGGATGCTTCAATGCCAGCGGTGAGAGGGATGCCGGACATTTCAAGAGTGAAACTTCCAGTCAGCGCGGTCGCAATTTGAACAATGCTATTGTACCTTCCGGTTGCGAAATTCTTGACTCCAGACTGGACTTAAGAAGCGTGATGCCGATGTGCAGAAAGTTCTTTTGCCACGATGTATCAGTATCGAAGAGTTGTCAAAATGACAAAGTTTCTCGCCAGAAAAGAGATGATAAGATGGGGGCCTGGGTCAATTTGTACAAAATCATTGCGAGACTCCGCGGCTGCTCTCCTGACTGGAATTTGGTGCTACAGTCTCACCGCCATGCGCAGCCAAGAACAACTACGTATCTGTGTGACGCGAGTAGAGTCCCTTGTACCAACTGTTGCATCACCTTGATCTATGTCTCAAATACTTATTAGAATAGTCCTACATCATTGGCTGTCACCATTGATCATGAATCTCAATCAAAATATGTCGTCTTGACACCCTTGATGACTTCTAGATCGTTGACCGAGTTGTCGCCATTGGACTGACTCGTGGCACCGATGTTCTTGATTATCCTCTCCCTTACCCATTCTCCCGCCTTCACAGGTTTACCGTCACTTCCAAGCACCGCACCCTCAGAGAGGCCAAGCTTCTGTAGAACAGGAGACTCCTTGATCGGGACCAGGTCCGTATCATCTTCTATGCGAACCATGTAAATAACCCCCAGGCGATCGATATGTGCTTGGTCTTTCGGAGGCGCTACGACTCTGTGGATGCTTGACTTAAGGTACCCATCTATGTCGACGTCAATGATCACGGCGTTTGGAAGGTACCGAAAACAGGTCAACTTACTCGTGAGGAATTGCAGCGCATCAGCAATGTTCACTGTCAGCGCGTCGGTCTGCGGGCGCACCCACTTCCAGGACCCGTCATTCGTGAGGACCTGGAGCGCAGCGACAGGTTGTCGAAAGAGCAATGTCAGACTGCCCATATCCGAGTGTCTTCAATCTCTTTATTAGTATCGGGCCCACGTTATTGGGGCGGAAAAAAATTATTTCTTCCAGGAGACATTCTTACCCCTTCAACCAAACACCACCTAGCTTTCGGTTCTCCTCCTCACTTCTCGCGTAATACTTCATGTATCGGAGATGGTCGCCGCTAGACTTCTCGTAACGATGTTTCTTGACGAACCACTCCTCGTCCTCGAGACCGAGTGCCAGCGCAAATATAACGAGAAGTTTCCTGACAATTTCGTCGTTGACATATCTGGAGAACTGCTCGATTGTCGCCAAATTATCTTTAACTACATCAGGATGCGGCCGTGACGCATGCTCCGGGATGAACTTTGGGATGTTGTAAATCTCGAAGTTGTCCCGAACGCCTGGGATCAGTTCTCTGGTGCCTCGGGGCTTCCAACCATTGAAATCGCCGGCCTCGAGTGCTGCTCTATATGGTGCTTTTTCTTCACCCGACAGACTGAGAACGGATGAGGCTAGAGCATACTGTTGATCGATGGCTTCCCGGCTGAGACCATGATTAATGACATAAAAGAAGCCTAAAAAATGGGATATCAGTTTCGACTATCTAATGACATTGATGATGAAACAGTGATGAATGCGTTGTGATCGTACCTATCTGTTCAATCGCTCTCGTAAATTCTTCCGCAAGCTCGCGTTTACCCCCAGGCTTGTCAAATTTGGATAAGTCCAAGGCCACCAGATCAGCCCAATCTAGCTGCTCGGTTGTCTCGGTAGCTTGAATATAAGGTACATGGACTGAATCTGTCTTTGAGATCGAGATTGTCATCTTGAGAGGAGAGCGAAGGAATTGGTCTTTTCCTGGAGCTCGCTACGCAGAGACTGGCCAGTCTTTGGCTTATTGTCTCAATAGCGCGTGAGGTTCAATGAACAGTAAAACATGTGGCATTTCTGCAGCACACACCCTTTCTATTCCAACTTTCTGAATTAAGAAATGTTTCGTTGCACTGAGTTTCCGCTGCAAGGATTTAGGCAACTTAATATTGGTAATCCAATTGTCAAGCCTAGATTTCGGCAAAGGAGGGTCTCGATCCTTTGATAACAGAGCAAAGCCGATGTCGGTATATTGCTATCAGACCACGCATACCGAGGCTTTTGCTTACAAGTCAGTCGATGTGCCGTCTAATCCTGAAGTTGGCCCTTGGCAGAGGATGCATCGCTGTGGGGCCGAAGTATTCGTCAGGAAGGATCCAGATGAGGCAATATGTCAATGGTGCGTTGAGGCGATCTCGGGTATGGCACGGACAGACCAGGATATCGGAGTCGCAAGGGTTCATCTGTTAGTTTCGACTGTTGTTACGGCACGCGTTGGCTGCCTTTACTCAGGAAACTCTCCTTAAGGGTGGTCTAGAACTACCGAACGCCTCCAAACTCTTGATACTGACGACTTCCCAGAAGAATCCAAAACCATCAAAATGACAACCAATACCACTGAGGAAGGCCGCCATACGGCTCTTGACGATGGATATTTCACAGTATCAGGAGGAGATGACAAGTATGCACCTAGTCAGGCAGTTAAACTGGAGACAATCGGCGAGGAAGCTCTTGTCATTGATCCTGTCATTGAGAAGAGGGTGCTCCGGAAAATCGATCTCTTCTTGATGCCAGCCATGGTGATAGGTAATTGCAGCAAAATATCCAAAACTCTGGGTCGGGCAGGATGCTGACATGGAACGATGCGATCAAGGCTACGGGTTGGTTTACTATGATAAGGTGGGCACCCAAGAAGGCTTCATGAAGATTTGAGCACGATTCACAGACATCTACAGGCAATTCTTGGGAGTGCTGCTCTGTTCGGAATGACGGGTGACTTGCACTTGTCCGTCGTCGATGCCTCTGTCACCCCGCCAAAGACTGACACAACGCGACTAAGTTGGGCAACTTCAATCTTCTACTTTGGTCAGCTAATTGGGTCGTACCCAATGACGTACTTGCTTCAACGTTTCAACACTAGATGGACACTTGGCCCTGTGGTCATGATTTGGGCAGTCATTTGTGCTGGTACAGCGGGAGTAACTACTTGGCAAGGTCTTTTGGTTCAGCGATTCTTTTTGGGTGAGTTCTCATCATCGAGTGAATGACTCAATGGCAACGAAACTGTGGTAGAGACTGAACGTATGCTGATCCGTGATACAGGCTTCACCGAATCCGTCATTCCAACAGCTTTTATGACTACCGTAAGCGGCTATTACACTCAAAGAGAACAAGCACTCCGCCAGAGTTGGTGGTTCTCCGGAACTGGCTGGTTTACCATCATTGGAAGCGCTCTCAACTACGGATTCGCTCAGATACAAGGGGGCTCTTTGACTCCATGGCAGTACATCTATGTACTTGCTGGAGGCTTAACGTTCCTATTTGGCATTTGGTGTTTCTTTCTTCCCAACTCTCCCCTGACAGCCTGGTTTCTCACTGCGGAAGAGCGAGTTGTCGCAATTGAGAGATTGCGCCAGGGACAAACTGGAGTTAAGAATCAAACTATCAAGACTGATCAGATTAAGGGAGCACTACTGGACGTCAAGGTCTGGCTAGTCGCCTTGACAATGGCCTCGGGGTAAGAGAAATTACAGAAGCTCCCCTCGAATGCGCACACTAACTGGCTATCAGGTATACGGTCAACGGAGCTGTATCTGGGTTCGGTCCCCTAATCGTTTCGACTTTCGGATACTCGGCTTTGGACAGCATTCTTTTTCAATTTCCACTGGGTGCAATTTGCGCCATTGGTATCCCCCTCGCTGGCTGGCTCTGCTCCAAGTACCGCAACATCCGGATTCCGGTACTGATAGGATGCACCCTCCCAGTTATTGCAGGCTTCATTGTCATATGGAAGTCAGACTGGGGCCATCGTCCAGTTGCCCCTGTTGTCGGATACTCACTTATTGGCTTCTTCGGGCCGGTCGTCAGCTTGACGGTCACCCTTGGGGCCAGCAATGTTGCAGGGGAAACCAAGAAAAGTTTTATGGCGTCTGCCGTATTTGTCGCATATTGCGTTGGAAACATAGTTGGGCCTCAGCTCGTTAAGAGTCAGACTAAAGCCCAACATTATCCTGAGCTATGGACGGGGTTGATTATTTGGTATGTCAAAAGCCGACCTATTTTGGCAACATCTATAACTCCTCTAACATCGGCGTCCTAGCTACTGCATCACTATTCTGTCTTCTTCGGGCCTCTACGTTATTCTCTATAGAGAGAATAGGAGACGGGATGCTCTTGGCCTAGACGACAGTGAGCGGGATAGGCTCGCTTTCAAGGACTTGACCGATAAGGAAAACGAGCATTTTAGATATGTTCTGTAAGAAAGACATACCACCTTCTTCATAGTCGAATATTATAGTGTGTTCGATTGTCGAGGACTCTACCTAACCCCCTATTGCCGTCGTTGAGCGTACTTATCTTGGAATGCCAAGTCTGATCAGTATCATCTTGGCTGTAGATCAATAATCACATTAGTATGAGCCGTGCCCCTCCTTCAAGACAGGAAAAGCTCCGTTGCATGTTCTTGTTCCGTCTGGACGAAACGAGTGATAATACGCGCATCCAGTCCAGTCTACTCAACGCAGGGACAAGTCCCGCGTTGCGTTTTCTTCAGGGGTTGTGATGCAATCACCGAAGGGCCCCACCTCATCAAGTGTGTTGGTAAGCTACACATGTTGATCGAGAGATCTTATCACGACATTTCGGACTGTGCCCGACATGAGCTGACGCCGCAGCCGATATCGCCAGCGGACGCTCGGGAATTAGCTCAATATTCGATGAGACACTTTGGATGGAACCAGGCCGGCGTAGGATTTACTTTGCAAACATCACTGCTTATTGAGAACGATTGCTCTCAAATATGGTTATCCTTCGTGTATCTTAGATCAGTTTCTAGAAACCCCGACGATTCAGGATGCCTGAGGAAATTCGGAAAGTCGCAGTCATTGGCGCCGGCCCGGCTGGAGCCATCGCAACGGACGCTTTGGTCAAGGAGCAGGCGTTTGATGTTGTACGCGTCTTCGAACGGCGCGACTTGGCTGGAGGGACATGGTGAGTATATTCTTGAAGGCCATTGGCCCCATGTCAGCTGTGATTTGAATGAGATCTGACCTGTATGTCTGTACACGTAGGGTCTACACTCCGGAACTGCCACCCCGGATCCCTTCCTTGCGCGCATTAGTCGAACAACGCGCAAATGCACCCATTGAAATCCCTCAAAGCTTCCCTACAGAAACTCCAAGATCCGAAAAGAATAATTCTCACCAGTTACGATATTCAGACACGGGGATTCATGAGACGCTGCACAGTAATATCACTCCCGAAATCATGGCGTTTACGCAGGAGCCGATACCCCAGGTCCTGTCCAACCGAACATTGGCACAATACGGCCCAGGCGCGCCATTCAGACATCGAGAATTGATAAGAGAATGGGTTGAGGAGATTTTCACTCGAGGAGGGCACGATAAGTTGATTGACTTCAGCACCACGGTTGAACTTGCAGAAAAAAGGGGTGAGGAATGGATCCTCACGCTGCGAAAGGTTGTACCCGGAAAGTCGAAGGACTACTGGTGGCAAGAAACTTTCGATGCCGTGGTTGTGGCATCAGGTCACTTTTACTTGCCTTACATCCCCGAAATCCCCGGTCTTGTCGAATTTGACGAGAAGTTCCCAGGCAGAATCAAGCATAGCAAGCATTTCCGTGACGCGGAAGAGTTCCGAGGAAAGGTATGCCGACATTCATATAGTTGCTATCTTGAAGTTGGAGCTGACTATTCACAGAAAGTCATTGTTGTCGGCGGCTCCGTGTCTGCGTTTGATGCGCTCCACGACATTCGGCTGGTGTCTCAAAAACCAGTCATCGCATCACTTAGAGAACCCCTGGCCGCATTCGGGTGGGCGCCCTTTACGCACCCTGATATCACGATCAAGCCACAGATTACTAGTTTCTGTCCTAAAAGTGGACGCATCACATTCAGCGACGGAAGTATCGTGGATGAAGTCGATACTGTCGTCTTTGCAACCGGTTATGGCTTCAGCTTCCCATTCTTGCCCAAGCAAAAGGTGCAGAATAGACGAGTACCAGGGCTTTACCAGCATGTTTTCAATATCGACGACCCAACCCTTGCATTTGTTGGAATGGTACGTCTTGATTGCAGGGGAACTTCGTGCCTGGAGCTTAAGTACTGACTCTCGCATAGGTCACGGGCGGCTTTACTTTTCGCGTGTTTGAGTGGCAAGCCGTTGCAGCGGCCCGAGTCTTCGCCAACCGTGGGAAATTGCCCCCTCGAATTGAGCAAGAAAAGTGGGAGAAGGAGAGGTTGGACTACAAGGGTGATGGCATTCCCTTCTTCACTCTGTCGCCCGACTTCGAGAAATACTTTGAAGCATTGCGGTCAATTGCTGGCGAGCCTGTGCCGGGAACTACAGGCAGATTGTTGCCAAAGTTCGACCCTAAGTGGCTTGAAGCGTTTTCTGAGGTTATCAACGCAAGGGTTGAGTGGTGGAAGAAGGAGACAAAGAAGGCGGAAGAACAACTAAAACTTGAGTTCAAGCCGAAGCTGTAGGGTAAAAAATGTGGTATTGTTAACTAATTAGGTTGTTTCAATCTTGTCGTGGTTTGAATGTGTCCATGCTAATGTCAAATATGCAAGAAAGGTTCCTTGATTGATGCTCCGTGTGATCATCCAGGCGCCCATTGAGATACCCTCTCACACTGTCTTCCGAGGCGTCAACCTCACATTCAGAGGACCCTTCTTCCACAAACCAAACAGCTGCTGATCAGTCCAGTTCTTGCTGTCGTCTGCAACCTGCATGTCAAAGTTCCAGATGACTCTGGCAAGAATTACTCGCATTTCAGACATGGCCAGGCTACAAAGGTCAAGTTAGCACATGTTTTGCATCGTGCATCTTGTTCCAATGGGTTTACTTACTTTCGACCAATGCAGTTGCGAGGACCGAAAGAGAATGGCTGGAGAGCGGCTCTATCGTCGTTCTCGAAGCGGGCGTCTCCGAGCCATCTCTCGGGGATGAAAGAATCGGGCTCTGCGAAGTACTTATCGTTGTGGTACATGGGCCACTGTGATACCATCACTCGCGTCTGTTGGGTTTTTGTCAGCAACATGATCTGTATAGATAAGTAGTTGTTTTGAAGACACTTACACCCGCCGGCACGAATCTTTCGCAGATGTAGTCACCGCCCGGCTTGACAACTCGAGTGAGACCCATGGGTACGACTGGGTAAACGCGCATGCTTTCGTCGAGGACTGCGAGCATGTAACGAAGTTTCTGAACACTGAGAACATCGATCTCTTGCTCCGAGCTGAATGATGTGCGAACTTCCTGTGCCAACTTGGCCATGGCCTCGGGGTGCATCGTGAGGAAGTAGGTTACTCCTGAGAGCACAGATGCCGTTGTCTCTGAGCCGGCGATAATCAAGGTGTCTGCGGTTTGTTCGATTTCCGGCTTCGACATGGCCTGGAAAATTGCTTTGTCAGGTTCGGTGCCTAAGTAGGAACGTTTAGAGATCCTGGGGGTTAGACATACCAAGGGGCCTTCCTTCATCATCATAGACTGGACAAAATCCGGTCTTGACTCGCCGAGTGCCATACGGCGTTGAACCTTCTCCTGGCTCATGTCGTTGTGGAACTTTGTCTTGTTCTTCAACTCTTTCGGAATCAACCACCTAGCAAATGGACGTGTAATCCAATATCTCTGAAACTGGTTTCTCCATACACCGGCATGGATGTTGTCGAAAATGATTGACACCCACGGGTGATAGTCTGAATTCTCCAGACAACCAAAGGGCTCACCAAAGGCCAGGTCGCCAATGATGTCAAAAGTTGTCCAGTTGTACCACGAAACCATGTTCAACGCCTTTCCTCCATCCTCGCAGTTCTCATGGAGTCGTCGGATCAACAAGTCAATCTGCGTTTGGATCAGGGGCTGCTGATCGACCATGGCCTGGGCGGAGAATCCGTGGGCTAGCACACGGCGAATGCGTGCATGATCCTCGCGGCCGGAGTTGATGATGCTGTGCGGCTTGTACCTAGCATTGACGGGATCCTTGTAGTTCTCCATGCCACCACCGCCCTTGCTGTGGCCCATCAAGTCCTTGAAGGCACGTGGGTCGGCCCAGTCGATCGTATCTGGGCCGAGCCTGACCACGGGTCCATATTGTTTGTGAAGCTCTGCCAGTCTCTTGTGAGCTTTCCCGCTGGTGATCATTCGACTGAGCGGGATACGGGTAGCGGCGTGGAGCTTCGGCCCAGGGTAGTCTTTCAGTGGGTGGAAGTAGATGTTGTAAACCACCCTCGAGATCAGACGGAAAACACCCTGCGTCAGCAATTAGCATGTGACATTCTAGTACCAGTGGCTCAATCCCGTAGTATCTACCAAAGCAACGAGAACGATAGGCAATGCGACCGCCAGTCGTACATTGCCTAAGCTCGAGATATCATGTGGAATAATCATGTTGAGTGCTGCAGTGTTGTCGGCAAGCCGTCCTATGATTGATGATCTAGTTCTGATGGAACGTGAAGTCTTTCTGTCCAATATTCCCCCATTTTATCAGCGGGATGGCGAGCAGCTTATATCTGCCCAAATGCAGACGAACAGCTTCTGCCCGGGTGCATGCTCGCCGAAGACGCGAAAGACACGTTTACGACCGGAGCCGAGCCTGCCCCGGGGATGAACGGTGTAACCTCCAACCAATCGAAGCAACACGGTTTCCCGTCCGATGATCTCTAGTGACGTTATACTGCGCGACGTCGAGGCGGGGGAGCTGTGTTTGTCGGGGGCTTGAGCGTTGAACGGCATTTGGGATGGTGGGACGCCGCGTTTCATAGCCACACACATCTGACGACGCTGGCCATGAGACCGCGGATTTCGGGCTGCTGAAGGGTTCCGGATGATGGTCCAATGCTTGTCCTTGCCTTACTTGTTCGACTCGTCGAACGTCTTCAGTGTGCGGTGTTGGTACGAGCGAGGGTGCGAATGCGAATGCTAAAATACGATGTGAGTGGCAATAGCCATTTTAGGACAGGATTGTATTGATGTGGACGCGAGTCGTTTAGATGACAGCTCCTTGCGCCACGGACGATGAAGAGCTCGATGATCTTCAGGTTTGCGGACTTGCGCCCCGGACGAGCGTTGCCGGCGCAGCGCGGAGTGCATATGCAAGGGCACGACGCGGGGTTGGGAGAGAAGGCAGACTCTCCGCCGGCAGGAATTGGACGTTTCTTCGGCTCCGAATAGTCTACTCCGTGACACCGATGCTCGGGTTGCTACAGAGCTACAGTTTGGGGCAAAGTTGCTGACTGGTGTCGAGATCGGCAAGGTTATGCCACTATCACAATTGTGTTCAGCTGAGGCGATGTAGGCTGCTAATTATCGTTGTAAGTTACGCGGGTCGGCGGCTGACATGTCCAGTGTAACTCACCCTAGAAGGCGCTTACATGTTGGCAATGCGACGCCTCTTTGAGCACAGCTAAGGCCGCTCATATGGAGACTTCAATTGAGCCGCAACAATACCTAGACTATCGGACTTTGATCACTCAATACGCTAGATGGCGGTAGAGCTACTGAAAAGCCCCTTAGAGTGTGGCCTAAGAATGGGGCTCTGTGTTCAACTCAGAGTTTAATGGCGGATTCGCTCGCCAGTACATTTTAGCTCAAGACTGAAGTTTCGTCGGGGAGGTTCCCTTGAAGTCAGGAGTTGTGAAAAGATCCGAACACTATCGCGACCTAACCTAGGATGTACAGTTACTTGGTAGGTATCGGGAAATGCATCGTCAGTTGCTCAACTATGGCCACCTTGAAGTCTCTGCAACATCTATTCGCATCACTTACCCCCGGCAGTTTCAATTCTCAGTCTCAGGCTCGCTGAGGCGACAATCATGGGCGCTTTGGCCAGTTGATCCTGGCAGGGAATGCTGCTGACTACACAGCATCGATCAACAGACCCATGAGCTCTTCTCAACACTTGACAGCTTGGCGACACGTGATGAGACACTTCCAGATTCAACGCAATCTCAGGGGGCTCGCAATCCTCGGATACGAGGTCTCGATAGGGAGTAGCCTCAACGATAATTCGCTTCTTCGTCTTTTCATCGGCACTCGCTGGAAGTCATAACCACCAGTCTCATACCAGCGAGTTGTGAGGGACTTCCCCAGGAACATTGCGTCCCCGCAGCATTCAAGAGGATCTGAGTGACCGGCAACACCGGCCGAAGAGTCATGGAGACTGCTTTCAAGCGCAAACCCCTGCCGGGCCCTCCGCCAGGTCCGCCGCCGCCTCCGGACTTCGACCCCTTTCCCCAGCGTCAACGCCCTCTCCGCGCCGCCCGGTCGACGCCAAACATCCGGCAGTCGGTAGCGACGTCAATCTACGATCCACCGCCAGCGTATGAGGAGTTTCCTGGAGTCGATGCTAACGGTCGCTTGGCTTTCGCCGCTCCCGTACCGGACTTGGGACCTGGCAGGGTTCCATCGCCAGGTCCTGCAACCCCGGGATCACACTTTTCTCCCAGTGTTTTTCCCGTTGCTGCTCACAAAGACTACCTACCTTATCGACCATCACCGTCGCCGTCACTGGTAGCAGGTGGTAAGGGCTCTCCCGCGCCGTCCATTCCAGAGCCATTCTTTCCCGGACCTTCAGCAGCCCAGACGTTCCCAGTGACAGGTCACCGTCCTTCTCCATCGCCCACACCATCTAGTCCTGGATCTTTCTTCCCTGGTCCTCCGGCAACAGCAGAGACGTTTCCACTGGCACATCGGCCTCCTTTATCACCCAATTACGCCCCATCAGAAACCGCATCAACAGAGTCTCAATTAAAAGAGAAGACTTTCTGGCAAACCGCCCTAGACGAGACAAAGTATTTCGCGGGCGGGTTGATAAGTCATCCGTTCGAGTACACCAAGCACTATTCCATCCTCCGCCACTCGGGCGCACTCGTTTGGTACCGCGGCCCCTCAACCTCCATCACCATCACAATCTTCTCCGATGCTCCTCTGCCACCAACACGGACAGTATGGCTGCAGCAGAAGGGCTTCTCAGGCAACATGGGCATGAATCTGAAGTCCCTGGTTGGCGCAAACACATCATGGCTCGACGTTACTCCTTCTACGCAGGGGACACCCGCAGCCATGGCTGAGGGCGATGAGAGGGGCTGCCAGCGCGACTTGAAAAAGTTTCTCAAAAAGGCACCCAAGAATTTGGCAAAGCACATGCCTAGGGAGACACACGTCGTGCGCATCCCAGCGGCCGCCGATGACGGATACTTCCGGCTCGTTCTATGCGCTGGAGGTGGTGGTGACGGGAGCAAGAGGAAGGTTCTTTGCCCAAGCCCCGTCTTCCGGGTCGCGAGTACGTCCACAGATATGAGTGTCACCCGTGGCGCAAGTTTCGCCAGCATGCCTCTGGAGCTTGGGATCAAGGCCGGGTCTGTCGTAGCCACGACTGTCGTCAATAGGTATATCGGACCAGCTGCCGCTGTGGTACAGTCTAGAACGAAGAAGATCTCGCAAGCAAAGTTTGTGACGAAGCACGCCGCTCATATCGCTTACGCAAAGTCCGGCATAGAAAAGTCCGGCATCAAGACGCATGTGACGGCATACGAGGAACAGTATGCCACCACAAGGGGTGGGGGTTACGACGCATGGCAGTCCGGTGAAGCTGGATTTCAAGCAGCCCCTCCCGAAGTAATTGGTCCCGACTCCGGTCCTACCGAACCATTTCCAATCAAGTTCGACGGCAAAATTGTCCGCGGTACTGGAAGAGGAGGGATGGAACTGGGTATCCCGACAGCCAACCTCGAGGGTATACCAGAAGACGTGAGGATGCGAATGCGTGGCGTCTACTTCGGCTGGGCGAGGGTTGTTCCCCGATCCGGACTGGAAGCGATATCGACAGACTGGCACGAGAGCATCATCACCGTCGGCCCCGCGCCGTATGCCACACCACGTGTAGCCGCTAAGAATGTCGCCACGGTTCACCTGATCCACGAGTTTGGCGGCGCTATGTTCCTCGACACGAAGCTCAAGGTTCTCGTCATGGGCCAGTTGCGAATGTCTGCGCCTCCCGTTGCTGGCTCTGAAGCCGCGCTTGAGGCCTATGGGGCGGATGTATTGCTCACTGTGGCTAGTCTGAGTCGTGACAACTGGTGTCCTATCGAGACGCGGGAGAGGATGAGAACCATGCGGAGCGAGATGAGCTTGGCTGATCGGTATGTTGAGACGAGGGACAGAGTTCAGAAGCAGGTAGACCGTATTCCGGTTCACTTGGCTGGAGTGAGAACGGAGGGTGCTGCCTTGAGAGACCGGGCATACGGGAATGGAGGAATTTGGATCCCGAGATGATTCAGATGCTCATTTGGTGATGGATGGGACACCTCATGTTCACCTCTTGACACCAGGCGTGTAGATTCCTTGTAACTTATTAGACATTTAATATTGTTTGTACACTTAGGCAGGCAGGTACCGAACGTACCCTCCACACGTGTATCTGTGTATTAATCTTGCCTACACCGATACACCACCCACGATACCCGTATAGGTCCTAGTAAGTCCATTCATATCACCAGTCAGTAGGCGTCGCTCTAGGTCGGGGGGTCAGGCCAAACTGGCTGGGCGGTAGAAGGGTTAAAGGTTCGACATCATTCAATACGCCCACAGCCTACTCGACGACAGGCTCCGAGTTCGATTCCCAGCATGAGCGCCAAGAGATGTAGCCACGCCTGTGGTGAACTCTTTTTTTGATCTTCCAGCCTTCTTAATGCTTCTAAGAAAAAGGATCTGCTCTTCTTGAAAGGCCGATTTGACAATCAAATTACACTATGAAAAATTCCTACACATCTAATAGATGATCCATTCAAATGAGCAATCCACTCTCCTCATCTCGTAGCGAAATCTTTTTCTATCTCTCTGACTATTCCCCACGATTAGCCTCAAGTATTTATCACGCCGATTCCACTTGGGGTAGTATGTTGTTTTGGATGGCATCCCAGCAGTGATCGCAAAGCTTATGACTCTTAATATCGTCGGTCGTCTCGGCGACCTGTCGAACGGATTATTAGCATATTCATGGCTCCGCCATATGAGACGGCAATATTCGACGGGTACAGCATAGGGACAACTCACTTCAGCCAGGCAGCCAAGCTTTTCCTTTTTGCCAACCTTTCCAACACCCTTGGTACCCACAACTTCAATGAGGCACCTGACAGATGTGAAGCCGAGCTCTACTCCGCATCTCACGACGTTGCATCCGTCGACCACAAGTTGATCGTCGCTTGCGAGCAGTTCCTGTTCAGCTTCATCGAGCTGATCCCATACAAATTTTCCAGCTTCGCTCAAAGCGTTAACAACATCGGAGAAGAAGTCCAGGATGTCATCAAAAATTCCCGGCACTGGAGCGGGTGCTGGCGTGGGAGATCGAGCAGTGTAGTTTGGTGCGAGCCCTGTTGAGAGCGAAATCATGGAGAGTAAAGCAATGAGAAAAGTAAAGGTCTTCATTTTGTGTGCAGTACAAATTTTTGAATTGGTTATTGAAGCAGTGCTGGTTCTGTCGCAGCTCTACGCTTATTTGCATGGATTTATGGTCTTCGTCGTTGGAGAGGAATGCTCGCCCTTTATGTCAAGATCCTCCTACCTTCACTTCATATTGATTGTGCACTTCTCGTGTCTAAACTGACTTATTTTGAGACCAACAAACTTCAGACCCTCGTGCATGAGAGCCACCTCTCAAGTCCAAGGTTTTCCATCACGCGCGAAGCCGTGATCTACTATTTTTGTCAGAGCCTGCTTTCAAGCTGAGCTCTCAAATGCGGTTCTTTCCCTATGCGTCTGCAAAAGGGGCTGTGCGAATCCTTCCACAACGAGGCTGCGATAATTCGGATAAGTGCTTGCATGTAAGCGCCGAAGAGACTATCGCAATGCATATAATTCCTGTTGGTTTCCGCTTGCATGGTAGTACAGGTATGCTTGTCGTTTTTTAAGCCATTGCAACAGGGCTTTCCGGAGCCTTGCGATAGCACATTCTCAGTCACCGATCCCTCAGTCGAATTACGACGATGCTCTGCTATGGAATCACGTCGATACCCCATCTGCTCATGATTCTTCGTGTGTTCTCAGGTCTCAGTTGCAGCCTGTAGGCTTTGATGTCTCACGTAGCCTGCACAGAAGGGGCTGTGTGACACGTAAAAGCTAGGCGCGTACTTGCATGTACTTCGATGTTGCAGTTGGATGCACAACTTCCGTTCCGGGCATATAGGTGTTACCAACATACAGGACAGATACTAACAGCTATGGACCTTTCGTGCATAACAAGAGTCTGGGCCGTAGAGCCCAATCATGTAGGTGTGTTAGTTACTAGCACATGCACTCTTGAGTCTTGACCGTAGCAGCGGGCCAGCCCTTCACCCTTGAACGATGCAAGTCTCCTACATAGGGGCAGAATATTTAAATCAGCCCAAGCAACTGTTTCTACACTTCCTCAGTCTCTAATATGTATATTAAATAACTTTAATTACTGGCTCTAGTTCTTGCAGTCTATTAGACCAACCCAATCTCTAATGAAAGTTCTATCCATTTACCTTCTCTCCTCGAATCAACAAACTCGCTTAAAGGCGTAACAGCATTAGCGTATCTGTGAAACCTGACATTGCAATGGCTGACGTGTAAGTCAACGAGTAGTGACAGGCGCACAATGAGCAGGCTATGCGCATATCCTAACTGCTCATCTGAGCAGGTTAGGCTTGTGGCCGCCCATGAATAAATATAGACCCCGCGGCTTAAGCTGTCACAAACCTACTCCTTTGTCTCAACTTTCCGCCATACTTGAACAGAAGCCAAGGGATTGGTATCAGAGGAAGTGAGAGGAACGCAAACACGCTGCCAGCCCAGTGCACGCCAAGCTTCTCATACATCTGGAGGGTGAACAAGGGGAAGACAGCACCCAGAATGTATCGGAGGATACCATTTGCGGCCAGAGCTGAGGATGACATTAGAATTACTTTCAACAAAATGAAAAGCTTCCAGAAAGAGGTATATCCACTTACCAGATGCTGCGGCCTTCTGGCCATAAAAGTCGACCATGTAGGTGATGACAGACAACTTGGATGAGTTAGTTACACCATTCGCTTCGGATCGGAAACCTCATTACTCACGAATAGACAAAACGCGCCGAGCCCGAATGGAATCCCGGCCGCGACCAAGGCAGCCCAGTGACCCCCACGATGAGCTTCCCATGCATACCAGAATAATCCCGCGGGGAGCGCAACACTGCCCACGAGCGCCGCATACAGTCGCTGCTCGGGGAAACCTTCGCCGGCTTGAACAGCAGGTATTCTGAACTTGGCATCGAGGAAAGCAAAAACAAAGGTTGCGAGGAAATAGCCAATGATGATGCTAAGGAAGCTCAATCCAACTTCTCTTAAATTGAAACCGTAGTACTTCTGGAGGACGTAGGAGCAACTGCCGAAATAGCTGAAGATCATGGCATAGGCAAAAGCTGTGTAGATGGCTAGCGAGGAGACGATAACCTCAGTGAGGAGCATCTTTGTCGGTCTCATAACGGCGATCCGAACAATGCTACCAAGTCGCGCGAAAGTGATGGGCTCCTCCCCTGACTCTTTGCGCAGGATCCAGGCTTTTGATGTCTCCTTCATCAACATAGCCCCGACCCAGATCGGAGCACCAACCATGAGGAGGACATATTGCGTCCATCTCCAGTCGTTGTCTCTATCGTGTATGATGTAAGCTCCAGCCAAAGGCCCCAAAGTCGGTCCCAGAAACGGACCAAGGATGTACAACAGTGATGCGCCAGCTCCCTTGCCGAGTTCCCAGACATCGGCAATGGTTCCTGCGCCGACAGCGATGCCGGCAGAGCCCAGTGTTCCAGCTATGAAACGGCAGGCGAGAAGTCCAGAGAATGTTGTCACCGCTGACGCACCTCCAAGGAAAGCGAGGAGAAAAGTGCAGGATCCAGCGTAGATCCACTTGCGGCCGATTACTTCGGAGAACGGTGCGATGAAGAGGGGTCCGATGGCGAGACCAAGTGTGTAGAGCGTCAACGGGAGGATGGACTTCGTGCGTGAGACAGAGAACTCTTCCATAATTAGGCTGGTCGCGGGTACTGTAATTGAGGTTGCGAATGTGCTGCAAGATCTCCCATGTTAGATGAGATTACATTGAAGGCATTGTGAGGGAAGAAACCGACATTTCGAATGCCAAGAAGCATGGGATCGCAGTGTGAAAGAGCCTCGAAAGAAAACTCCAGTTCTTGGGGTTTCTCAACTCACGAGGGTCGTCCCATGCGAGTTGCTGTTGACCACCATCTTCGAAAGAAGTACTGTCCTCGCCTGCCTTCTTTTCGACATCTTCTTCTGATCGATCCATCATAGGAGGTTTGATGGAAGATGCTTGGCTTGTTGTACTCATTACGGCAGCGGTGATCATGCCTTAGAGACACTGTCGCTGCTACTTGTGATGAGGGGATGCTTGGGTGATCTAACAACCCGGTGCCACGGCCCTGGAATAGGAAGATCTATATACCAGGCAGAACTTGGCTAAGATCTGTTGGGTTGATAGGAATATCGGCGTCTAGCGTTGCTGAAATCCGTGTCATTGGGTATTGCCTTTCCGGATTTTGGGTGGCAGGTGGACTTGACCAACTGTTCACGCCGAAACCTTGAAGGTTAAAAGAGCGGGCGACCTTGTCTGGTCCCTGATTCATTATTTTTCATTAGAGGATCCGTAAGCACTATTACCTTACTGCTGGCCTTCATGACCCTCGGTCTATGATATTTTGGTTGTTGAGGTGATTACTGATCTCTGATGAACTGGAATCTACCGGTGGGATAAGGCTACATGTATGAGATGAACCATAGTATTAAGCTATGGCCTGACCGTTGGCTTAAGTTTCGCAGTCAAAAGTCAAGATGCGCAATTTCATGTTGTGGGATCTTCGAATTGATGGTCCCTCAGCGTATTGTCCGTGACTATCATTTATTGTAAAATCCCGATTATCGTCGTCTACACAGTATTATCTAAGATCGCACACACGGCATACTATTGTTGATTAGTGAACTGGTCCTCGGCTGGCGCATTCACGCTAGTGTCCCAGGAATTTGCCAATGAATCAATGCAAACAGAACCCCTGTGAGCGCTGAGAAGCCAGAATCATGTCTCAAGCGCATGAGTAGCGTGGGAGATCTAGGGTCTGGTTGGTCCAGTGTCAGCAGCAGAATGAGATCACAGCCAACATCGATGTCGTTTTGCTAGCGGGGCTAGGATTCAAACTCGGAGCAAATTACATTATTCGAAGAACCCTTGAACTTGGGACGGGCGGTACTTACACAGGTACGAACTCATTCTATTCACCGGCGTACACTTCCTCCTACCTCGCCATGCTCAGTAACTGGGCCTAAGCATTCTGCGTCATCTTCATCATTTCCAAAGAGCTCCCGTCGAGTCCCTTCAATGCGAAATTGGTTCTTTGATAGCACGACCGCCGTAGATATTTAGTTGCTCGATACCTTCTGGCTCTTGCAAGGCGATCAGAGAGGATACGGGTAGCTCAGCTAAGCCAAGTCCCAGGTTGCAAAGCATTCAAGAAGGCTAAGACGGGTTCCACGGGAAGTGAAGTTTCTCAATTTCTCTCTATTGCATTATACCCTGCTATTCCAATGGAAATTTCACGCCGGAATGGCATCCTTTCCTCTCAGTGGTGCAACAGCTCTCGGGAGGCCAGCGTCTTGTCGAGGCTGCAAACGAGTCTGGACTTGATTCGCAAACTCAGTTTCCAAGCGACCAATCATTCCCTCGATATCATAGTCCCAGATTTTATGCGATCTTTCCTCGAGGTCTTTGAGACATTTATCCCAGTCACGCATAGTATCGGGATGGTTCCACTCGTAAATCTCACAGGCTTCACGGCTGCTCTTCACCAGCCACTTCCCACGAGGTGGTCGAACAGTATCGTAGGCCCGGAACATGGCCTCCAGTAGGACAGACTTGTCGTGTTGCGTAGGTCTGGATAGGCCTTGCAACATCTT
Organism: Colletotrichum scovillei; assembly: GCF_011075155.1. NCBI lineage: Eukaryota > Fungi > Ascomycota > Sordariomycetes > Glomerellales > Glomerellaceae > Colletotrichum > Colletotrichum scovillei. The sequence continues at coordinate 911,221 of NW_023336261.1, forward strand.
CGTGCCATTGTCAAGGAGTGTGGCCAAAGCTAGCGCATCCTCGACGCCCATGCCCGCCCCGGCTCCGTGATGAGGAGTGGAGGCGTGAGCAGCATCACCTGCAAGACAAAGCCTCCCTTTGACGTACGTCGGAGCAGGATGGTCATAGGTATCGAAGATGGCCCATTTAGTAACCTCGTCTGGCAGCAAGTCGATGAGACTCTTGACCGTAAGGCCCCAGTCCTGGAATACATCAGCAACCTCCTTCCTCGTCGTCTGACTTGTCATGTTGGCAACTCCATCGCCCATCTTGTCCCAATCAGTGTTGTCGTCGGCGAAGGCCACAAAATTGAGGATCTTGCCACCTGCAACCGCAAAATGCAGGACATGTGCTCGGGGACCAGTGTGACAGTGCTCGTTGTGGGCTTTGAAGCTCCCAATGGCGGCTACTGCACGATCCATGGGTATCAGGGCCCTGTAGGCGACCTTGTGGCTGGAGTGGGGGTACGCAGCGGGATTGTCAGGTCCAAGAACTAGCTGTCGGACCTTGGACTTGATGCCATCGCATCCAATGACTTGTAAGCATCAGTAACGAGAACATTAACAACATCTTTGAAAGTCATAATATAATGATGATAGCATCAGTGAAGTGCGATTCTTACCTGCATCAGCGCTGGATGTGGTGCCGTCCTGAAAATGCAGAAGCACTTTCCCCCCTATGTCTTTATCTGTCACATTTACCACTTTCTTACAGAATTCGACCGCATCGTTTGGAATGAATTGAACAAGCTCGTCTAAGAGATGAGCCCGATGACAGCCAACGAATCCCTCATGCCCAGTGTCAAGTTTATACAGGGGCATATCTTCTTCGTCAGGGCGAGCCTTGTCCCAAGTATATCCATCGTTGAAACGGAGGCACTCTTCGGGCTCGTCCTCGTTCTCCCCGTTGTGTGTGGCTACGGCGTTGACGGCCTCCTCAATGGATGGATTCAGTAGAGCCATGCACTTTCTGGCATTGGTAGTGAAGCCAATTCCAGCGCCGATCTCGCGGAAGGAACGGGACTGTTCGTATATCTTGAAAGGAATTTTCCGCTTTAGTAAGCCCAGCGCTGTGATGAGACCTACAATGCCACCACCGACGATGGCAATCTCGAACTTTTCGTTAGCATCGGACATGATTGTAAAAGGGCTCTTATTAAACTCTTTGTGAAGGAAGTCTGCAATCGGTGGAATATGGGACAGTGTAGTAATCCTTAGATCAGTTATAGCTCAGTCTTCGTTAGGCAAGAAGTACTTTGCTGTCGGCGGCGCTTACTCATTTGGCTGCACATGTGATATCAACGTTTGACTGATGTTAGGTGCACGGCCTGGAACACCGGAGTTCGCGGTCTTCCTGTCCGGCAGATGATGATCTCATCCGAATAGTGTTCAGAGCAATGACGGTCTCGCCGACGGACTTCGGCTCTCGGCCGACTACAGTTTGGCAAATCACCTGTCCTCAGTGAAAACGGAGATAGGGTCGATGTACGCCGGGAACAGTCTAAAGACAAAGCGAGTTTCTTGTGTAGATTTCATAAGACAGTCAGTGCTTCCAGCTTCTGAGTAATAATTTTGATCACTGACAAATTCGTTACGTAGAACGAAGAACCTCCAAAACTCAATTGAGATGCAGCTGAAGTAAGCAGCTAAATATGACTGCGACATGGACTTTACAGACGCCCAGAAAAGACTAAGATTTTAACCCACCACTCGTGAACGATCCAGGTGATGTTCAGTCCCCCATACTCGGTTCCTCGATCAACAAGTCCATGAGAGAGTCAGGCGTCGCCAAGGCATCCCCATATCCAAACCGAGCCGGCTCTGGCTTCGGCATACCTTGACAGAATGCATTTGTAGTTTTAAACTCTCCCAAAGCTTCATCCATCGTCTTGACCTCATCTTCTAACCCCATGCCACGTTCTTGAAACCTGGCCAGAACTTCCCGACATAAATGAAATGGCGCTGGTGTAAATGGGTGAATCTGGCAAATGTTGAAATCGGATAGTAAAATGTTCGACAAGCGTGCAATCTCTCTAGCTGCGACTACAGCTCTTTCCTCATAGCCAACAACGAGATGATCGTACTCTGCAGCGGTATCCGGCATGGTCGCGGCCACCTCCAGAAGTGATAGTGACGCGACTTGGGCCACTATTCTGGCAAGGAGTGTCATAGATCCAGCGCGATGAGATACGGGGAGGCCCTGCAGACGTGAAATCTGCCGCGTGAGGACGGAGTCCACAAACATGTGACGCTCCCAGAATTGGGCAGGCGTCGTCCCACTTTCATGCCCAATCTTCGATCGAGTCTTGTGAACTTGAATCTGCTCGGACACGGAGATGGATAGAATGAATTCTAAGAACGGATGTTGCTTTGCTGCTGTCTGTAGCTCCATAGCTTCTGAGGAAAAGAGAGAGATTGTGGGCGTGCGGCTTTGGAATGCGTCTTCAGAGCAGGGAAGCCGAGCAGATATCTGGATACATCTTATCATCAGTAAAAGAACTCATGACGTATCTGCAGTAAGTTTTGAGAAAGGCTTGGCTAATAATGCTGATGACTTGGAGAAGGGAGCGTACCTGGGATTCAGTGAACGTCCGGGGCAGATCATGAATCAAGCAAATAACAGTATCTAGACAAAATGCCATCCAGAATGTCCTTCTCTTCTCCTCTTTATCTACAAAGGAATCTGGGTCCTCGGTTGATTCTGAGACTTTGTCGCAACTTGTATCAATATTGCTCAGGCGCAGGAGCTGTATCAAGCGTATCGCCCGACCTGCGCTTGCCCATGCACGATGGAAACCAACTTGCATAAGCTCATATATCGAGATGAGAATCCACGCCTGGGCCTGCTTTAGCAAACCCTCCTCTTTCTCCATTGGACATTCAGGAGAGTCGAGATTCTTAAGGCGGTCGAGGGCTTCGCGATACATGGTGTCGCGCAAATGTTGAAACTGTGATGACAGTGAAGACGCCATCGCCCACATTGCGTACTGTAGACTTGTATGCGAAAGTTTAGATTCGTCCGATGTAGATCGGCCGTCCATTGCTGGCCTCTTTTTCAAATGCTTCGATATACGAATGTACGAGGATTGGTGTAAGAAAGGTGTAAATGAGTGAACTCTGTCAAAGTAGAGCTGATCACTACACGCAATGTTCAGCAACAAGATACACAGTTGTCAAAATGAAATCTCAACATATGCCCCGGGACAAATACTCACAGATCAGCTCTCATCAAAGGCTCAATATCCCGAAAGGCGTCAAGAGCCTGAGCCGGCAACGTCGGAAGCACGCCCGTGTAGTTGAAGGCATCGTTGGCGATGATAGGCAGTTGGGGGTAATCTACAGGAGCGGGTATCTGAGTTGGGACATCTGATCCTGCCGGATTGGTCAAGTCCGCGTCAGATAAAGAAGTGAAGTAGTCCGTAGCAACAGACAGGGTCTCTTGAGGACTATCAAGACTGGAGTCATCAAGGTCCGAGCTTGCTGAAGATTCGCAACTCCGTCTCAGGGCTTTGTTGACCTCGATTGAACCGCTCCTAATACTTCTCGCAAGGCGCCGTTCAAGAGTGGCTGCATGTACCCATCTTGTCAGTATCCGAAGTATGAACACTCAATGCCTCACTCCAAGGCAATGCCTTTTATAGTGGAAATGTTGCTGACTGACCAATCCTTGATTGAAGCGTATTCCTATGATCTTTCTTTGATATTTGAGGTGGGGCAGCCGAGGCACTTCGACAACGTGCACCCGTACGAACACACCCGCCGCAAGGCTGTTTTCGATCACATCTAAGCTCGCCCTTTCGACACTGCCGGCAAGTCAAATCAGGGCTACGGCGGGTTTGACGGCTCGTTGCCGGGCTCTTGGGCGTCTCGGTCTCGTCCGTTATCGATGCTGCCGCGGACCGCGGCGGCGTTGGGCCATGCGGCGTTGGGCCATTCGGCCCATTCTTCGGGTGCGACTGGCATAATACGCCACGTTCGAAGCAAGGGAGACAGAAGTTGCTCCCGTCCATTGCTGCTGTGAGCAGTGTCGTTGGAGAGTTGCCGATTATGATGCGCTCAATGCTGCGTCGGGTTGATAGTGAATACATTCAACTTGCGCCAACCAGAACTTTGAATGCACGTTAATGAAGACACCTGCTTCGAGACACCAAGACACGGTTATGTATGCTACATAGCTACCAGCTTCCTCAGCGTTTGCCACTTTAGCGGCGTGATCTAAGTTCAGATAAGCAAAGATGCATCTCAGTCAACATGGGTAAAGTGTGACAGGACGATCCTGGTCTTTGATGAAAAACACATAAAATCTACCAAAAAGTGCCATTGCGAGTTTGTGGTGATGCTAAGGAAAAGGAAATCAACCCCTGGATGTTCCCATCGCCGGCGCTAGTCGCCTGGTAAAGAGCAAACTTTGCTGTTTGTCTGCTACCAAGGGTATTTACCCCTTTCCTCGGGTCACTGATCCGTCGTGCCGCCCGCTTCATATTCCTTCTGCAGACCCCGCTTTTCCTTTTCTTTTGGCCGTTGTGTTTGCTTGTTTGCTCCCTCGGCTGATAGTTTGCCTGTTAGTGCCTGACGGTTCATGTATGAGAGATTTTGCACAATTACCGGGATGCCGGGGTCGTTCCCTTGTCAGCCATCTTGCTCACCGGGCCCGATCCTGTGATTCCCGGATCGGTGGAGTTCGCGACCTTCCGGGGTTGGAAGATGGCAAACCCGATTCCTCTCCACGGTAGCTGATAGGATATAAATAATGTGGATTGAGACCTCGTAAGCGATGGCAGTTACGTGCCTGACTTGGTCTTCAATGCGCCAGAAAGTAAAGTCTCAATTATGTGGTATCGAAAATACAGGCCAACCTCAAAATCTTACACGTGCACGCCGCTTAAGCTTCGTCTACTCGCTGGGAACTGCAAGCGCCTCATCAATCACCTTCCAAGTGTGATCTTTGACCTTCTTCAAATCCTCTTCGGTGAAAATAGCCTTGTTGCCCACCACCTTGCCATTCTGATCGATACAACTCCAAGATGCGCCGTCCTTCTCCGAGGCCTCGTCCACTCCCTCCAAAAGTCTCTCGGCGCAGGTATCTGCCGGTACACCCATCACGTTGCTCAGGAGTTTTGTCGCGGTCCGAAGATACCAGGGCATGGTATGGAAGATGTTGGTCTGCACGATGCCAGGGTACGCGTGAATGAAGTGCTGCTTCTTGTCCTTATTCTCGGTCGCATAGGCCTGTATCATGGCGTCCGTCATGGACAGGCAGTGGTCTGCTGCTTTTTGCAAGCTGAAGTTCTTCTTCAGGTCCAAGTCGTCCCAAATCAGCTTCGTCGGGCTTCCGCGGGTGCTATCAAGGACGATGAGGACTTTGGCATCATCCTTCAAGATGGGGCTCAGCTCGCGGATGAGGAGCTGCCTGCCGTAGTAGTGAAGGGCCATCTTGCGGTCAATTCCCTCGGACGTCTCCGTTCTACCTGCCATAGTGAGAATGCCCTGGGTGAGGACAAGCAGATCGAGTTGTGGGTCTTGGAGAGACTTGTAGTCGTCCGTGTATCGCTTGATGGAGCGCATGGAAGATGCGTCCAAGGCGCGGAACTTGATGTTGGGGTGAGGAATGTCCTTGGGTTCTGTGCGACCGCTGATAGTCACTTGTGAGGATGCCGAAGCTGCGGCGAGGCGGCAGGCGATGGCGTAGCCAATGCCACCCGTACCTCCTACGACTAATGATCGTGTAGCCATGACTTGCTATGAGATTTGGATGAGATGGATGAAGGTGCAGACGATGTTGTCGTTGAGGAATTTAATCTCCTTATCAAAACTTGGAAGTTGATGGGAGCTTGGCTCGGTGTGTGGTTAGGCCGATTCCGAAAACAATTCAAAGCTCCCCTAAGTCCGCATTTTCGCTTCATTTGATTGGCTCAATCCATCTGGCATCTTCCATTTCATGCAAAGGAAGCTTTCCAAATCCGCAAAATCCGCCTACAAATTGTGGCAGCTATTCAAATTGACCTGATATATCATTTGAGGTGGCTTTGAAGCTCTTGGCTGTGAACATGTAACAGTCAAGATAGATCCTCAAGGCCACTCCGACTGTCCATTTATTGTCCTTTCTTGCGGGACCTCCACTGCTCACGCCCCTAGCTCTTGTCTTGCCGCTTGCCGCCTCTTTCGGCCTTTAATGGTACCGACATGGGAAACATAGCTTAGGCCGGGGATGAAATGACGACGGAACGGATGGAAAAGGGGATGGAAAGTGCCCTCAAGCCCGGGCTCCGCAGCTTCCACTCCGCCGTATTTCGGAACAACCTACACCCATTTCCCGGGCATGTTTATTTATAGCCTCGACTATAGCCAGACTCCACGTGACCCTTTCCGACCTTACGTAACTACCAAGGATGAGCCGAAGTGCCGGACTGGGGATCTTCCCTTGGACCAAGTCGGCCACCTTACTGCATCAGTGCATAGCAGGACCCCAAGAGCTCCGATTCCCCTGCTCGCGGCTCTGCGGCAACGTTAACTCTGGGCGAGCGGGGCCGCTGACGCGTTACTGGTCTTCTGGCGGTTCAGCGTCAGCCAAAGAGAGACATCGCGGGACGCATGGGCTGCCGATGTTCCAGGCGAGAGAAAGTTTCTGCCTGGGAAGCCTGGCACGCCTGGCCTGGTGTCTCCTGGCAGGGCGAATCTTCCAAAGTGGTTGAGGTTTGAAAGGGGTTGAAATCTGGAGCCAGGGCCACATTTCCCCCATCTAATTCGTACCCCCGGGCCCTGGCCGCATGTTCCGTGGTCCGTCTTACCTTACGGATACTCTTGTTCCCTTCAGGGCTGAAGTTTCGATCTCCTGCAAATCTGTTCCCTTTTCTTTCTATTTCCTCTCCTTGTGGTCCGAGTCTTGACCTACGCCCAGCGGTTGTCATTGTCACACGTCACACGTCATACACACCACCACAGTGACCACACCGCACACAAAGGTTTACGACTGGACAAAAGAGGTGTTCACTGGTCGGTCGTCTGGGATGTCACTCTCGGCCCTACCACACTACTTCAGCCCTTCGGACGGATCTGTGGGATCCAACGTGCTGGGTCACACCTAAACTGGGTCTCTTCTCCGAATCTTTTGCCCATCCCACCGCTCCTCATTCCATTCTCCTTGGCGAACTACGGAGGGGCCCCCTCTGGTTCATCAGCTTCGGTTCCTCGAATTGTTCCATTTGTTAAAATTTGTCCCGCCCCAGCCCGTGGAGCACTGGGGACGTTTTTTCACGTCGGCGGTGCCGAGCTTCCATTCTTGACCCTTCTACCCTACATAATCACGCCTTCTCCCCCTCGCGCGCGGCGAGGTCTTGTAGAGGGACGATGGGCATAATGGAGAAACTAGGGGTGACAGACCCCTTGGCAAAGCTTCCCCACAAGCCGCAGTCTTACAACGACAAATATGTCGTCGTCTACGACTTCAGTGAAGTCGGTATGTCAATTTCTCATTCGTCTTTCTATCATGACCCCGAAGTGTCATTGGAATGGGGCTGGCCGACTGACTGTGCCCCAGATTCTGAGACCTCCGTCAAGGAGCTCACCACACTCCTTAATGAACTCGAGTCTGCTGGTCTCCAGACGGAAGTGAGAGCCGGCTATGATCAGACCCTTCTTATCTTCGTGAAGGCCCCTCGGGAGCTTCTAGGAAACACCGTCTATAAGTCGAGGTCAGTTGGACCAACCATCGTCACAGTCAGCTGAAGCCCTTGGCTGACATTTCCACCAGAGTAAAGGACTGGCTCTATGGCATCGTACCCGAACATCCCGGCGGCACCAAGACCACCGTCGTCGACGGCGCCTTTGAGGCAGAGGACATTCTTTCAGTCTACCACCTTGTCAACTGGCCCAAGTCTCTCGGTGGCGCTGGAATCACGCCCGAGACGGGCCAGTGGAAGAATGTCAAGGCCATTTTCCCTCTGCACAATGAGGAGACGAACCAATCCCTCATGAAGCATCTCAGCAAGCGGCTGTTCCTGACGCCCGACGATATCGATTCAATTCGCGACCTCTGGGGAACCAAGGTGAGTCCCGCCAACCTGCACTCTCTGCCCATGCCGTCTAACAGATCATACATATAGGTCGCGTTCTACTTCGCATTCATCCAGACCTATCTTCTCTTCCTCACCTTCCCCGCAATCACCGGTGTCATTGCATGGATGTACTTTTCAAAGTACTCCCTCACCTACGCCATCGCGACATGTGTCTGGTGCACCGTCTTCCTGGAATACTGGAAGATCCAGGAAGTTGACCTCAGCATCCGGTGGAACGTGCAGGGAATTGGCAAGGTCAAAGTCAATAGGCCGCAGTTCAAGTACGACAAGATTATCAAGGACGAGGCTGGCCAGGAGAAGCATTACTTCCCCAAGTGGAAGACGGTCTCCCGCCAACTGCTCCAGATTCCCTTTGTCTTGCTTTCCGCTCTGGCGCTGGGTGCCATCATCGTCCTTGTGTTTGCCATTGAGGTGCTTATTTCAGAAGGCTACGACGGCCCCTACAAGAACTTGATTGTAGGTTCTCTTTAGGATCCTTTGATGCTTCAACGAGCTGCTAACCATCAGCAGGAATACGTTCCGACCTGCTTGCTCGCTATCGCCTTGCCCTACATCAGCAGCGGCCTCGAGGAAGTCGCCACGATGCTCACGAACTACGAAAACCACCGAACGGCCGATTACCACGAAATGTCTTTGACGCAAAAGATCTTTGTCCTCAACATCATCACAAACTACCTACCGATTCTCATCACGGCCTTCATCTACGTTCCCTTTGGCGACACTTTCGTCCCCTGGCTTGAAGGCATGACCAAGGGCTTCCTTGGCGCCATTGGCCAGAAGTACATGGACGACGACCTCAGCTTCCACGTCGACGCAGATAGACTCCGTGACGAGGTCATCGCGCTTGTCGTCACTGGCCAGATTTCCGGATTCTTCGACGAGAACATCATGCCCGTCCTCAAGCACAAGGCGCAAGGCATCTACCGCGAGTACAAGCGCTCGCACTCCAAGGACACGATGCTCATGTCCATCGTCAAGGACGCTCCCGAGGAGGCCAGGTTCCTCCGCAGCGCACGCAACCAGGCCACCCTGGAAAAGTACAACGTCCAAGACGACATCGCCGAGATTGTTCTCCAGTTCGGCTACCTCGCCCTCTTCTCCCCCGTCTGGCCCCTCATCCCCATCGGGTTCCTCATCAACAACATCGTCGAGCTACGCACCGATTTCCTCAAGATCTGCATGGAACATCGCCGCCCGCCCCCCGTACGCACTGACGGCATCGGCCCGTGGATCAACTCTCTCGACTTCCTCACCTGGGCCGGCAGTCTCTCGACCGGCGCCATCGTGCACCTGTTTGGCGCAAACAGCATCGGCGGCGGAGCCTGGTGGGCGCTCCCCATCACCATCTTCATCAGCGAGCACGTGTTCCTCGGCCTGCGCTCAATGGTTCGCTTCTGTCTGGAGAGCATTGGATCGGAGCAGATTCGCAAGCAGAGACACCAGCGATACGCGACGCGCGTTAAGCACCTCGAAGAGATGGAGGCCAACAAGCAGGCTGGGCTTATGCTCTCAGTCGCTGAGCGCGAGCGTCGCAAGTCGATTCGGGCGATGGGGCAGGAGTCGTTCTGGACGACACAGATTGACGATGGCGCGAGTGCAGCGGTGGGAATTGGTTTGATCCAGTCGGTCAAGAGGGCTGAAGTGTTGAAAGCCGGGCAACCAAAGATTGACTAGTAGGCTGTCTGTCTGACCACAAGGGCCAGATCATCTACACAAAATAGGCGTCTTGTTTGATTATAGAGGTAAAAGTTAGAGCATGAACACCATGCTAATAGAATGCCATACAACATCAGTCCGTCCACCTGCTCCCCGAGTTGGTGACTGAAGCTAAGTAAAGAGCTAAGTGGAGATTGGACGAAGAGGTATAGTGACATGTCTTTGACATCACATCACAGCACTGACATCATCGGATCGCATCCACGCCATCAACAAACACATCATCAACATCAACCTGACTTTCGAGCTTCGATTACAAGACTGAGAAACCGATACTTTTGAGACAATATTGACGGATACTTCGAGCTGTAACCACCAAGGCTCAGGACAGATCACTACGACTCATCCAAAATGTCCAAGATCACATCTCCCTTCAACAATCCAATCTCCTTCGCCTCATGCTCCATCGGCCTGCCTCGACACACCCTCGAAGACAAACTGTCAGCGATCTCCGCAGCCGGCTTCAACGGCATCGAGCTCTCCTTCCCAGACCTCCAATCCTACGCCACGCGACACCTTAACAAAGGCGAAATCGCAGCCGACGACTACCCCTCGCTCTGCGAAGCCGGCAAGCTCATTCGCGAACTATGCGCGCAGCTCAACCTTCAAATCATGGTCCTACAGCCCTTTGCAAATTTCGAGGGGTGGTCAAAGGGCAGCAAGCAGCGCGAAGAGGCATTCGAGCGCGCGAGGGGGTGGATGGAGATCATGAGCACCGTGGGGACGGATATGCTGCAGGTCGGATCGTCGGATTCGCCGGACATCACGTCTTCTATTGGAGATCTTGTCGCCGACCTCGCTGAGCTGGCGGATCTTCTCGCGACGAGAGGGTTCAAGATTGCGTATGAGAATTGGTGCTGGGCTACGCACGCGCCGTCGTGGAAGGATGTGTGGAAGATTGTGCAGCTTGCTAATCGGCCTAACTTGGGGCTCTGCTTGGATACCTTTCAATCTGCTGGTGGGGAATGGGGAGACCCGACGACGGAATCGGGTCGCATTGAGACTGGTGGTGTGAGTGAACAGGATCTCAAGATGTCGTATGAGATCTCACTGCAGGAGCTTGCAAAGACGGTTCCGCCGGAGAAGATCTATTTCCTTCAGATCAGCGACGCGTACAAGGTCTCACCGCCATTGAGTAAAGAGCCGGATGAGAGTGGGTTGAGACCCCGGGGGCGCTGGAGCCATGATCATAGACCGCTGCCGTTCGATGGTGGGTATTTGCCTATCTTGCAGTTCTTGGAGGCTGTCATGAGCACTGGGTTCAGAGGGTGGTTGTCGGTCGAAGTGTTTGATGGGAAGTTTGAAGAGAAGTACGGGGATGATCTGCCGGGATACGCGAGGAAGGGGAGGGATGGTGTTGTGAGGATGCTTGGAGAGATGATTGTTGATCGGAGTGGCTTCTAATTTTCACAGACAGAGTGACAATAATACAGGATTGCACGAGGAAAGCCGCTCAACGTGCTCAAACGCTTCGAGTCAAGGCCTTCACCTTCTCACCCTTCTTCTTCTCCTCGAGCTCATCAAACCTCATAGGCGTCTCATTCTCCGTCCACGGCATCACCTTCAAATCCTTCCAAATCCCAATCCACCTCCTCGCCTTCTTCTCATACGCCTCCTGCACACCAACCGTCGAATTCGGCCTCACAATCATCGAAAAGAACTCAGACAACCCCCTCGGCGCATACACCCTCCACGACCCATCCGCCTCCACCCGCACCCCAATCATCGCGCTCGTCGTAATCCACGTATCGATGCCAGCCTCAGTAGACTCATGCGCCGGACACGGCGCCCCGAACTTCTCCTCGTACCATAGGTGCACCCGCGCCTGGTTCCGGATCTCGACCCCTTCGCCGGGGATGCCCGCGAACAGCTCGCGCCCGCGGCGGATCACGGCGTCCTCGGCCTCGTAGGAGAGGTCCGAGTCGTCGTGGTAGACGAGGTCGTAGTCCGAGATTCCCGTTGTGGGCGGGAGCGAGGAGACGTGGTTCCAGATTGTTTGGGAAACGGCGCCGCCTGCGAGGTACCAGTTTGGGAGGTTCAGTTTTGTGGCGAGGGAGAGGACTTTGAGAAGGGTTTTGTTTGTTTCGAGGACTTGACGGACGAGGGTGAGTTGCTCGCCTAGTGGGAGTCTTGCGAGATTTACTGCGGGCATTTTGGTTCTGCGTGTGAGGAAAGGTTCTTAGCGAGGGGTTGTGAGTGAGGCTTTTGTTGATGAGATCACTTTCAACGCGCTCTTGTTGACTCAGACGCGTTGCGAACGTGTCGATACTAGTGTTGAAAGATGAGGATCAATCACATCACGTCAGAGGTTTTGCGCCTAGCTTACCTAAGGTAAGTTGTGACTTTGCCAGGCTTTCTTATTTCACATTGCGAACCGCGATACGTCATTAGAAATTCGTCGCTGTAAATAGAACTTTAAAAGCATTCATGTTATCCCTGCATTCCCAGAACGACTAGCTCTGTCGCAATGAAATGGGGCTTAGTTGGAGGCGAAGGACTGTGGGCTTCAGGAGCTGAGAACCCGTCGCATACTCTATAAGAAACCAACACACCTTAGCTATCACAGATACACTTCATTTACTACATAGGCAACTCGAAGACAACCCAAATTTTGCGCCACATGCCATGATCTCTTCTTTTATCCTGGTGCGAAATCAGCAATGGCCCTTCCTGGTTATATAGTCGGGTGAAGCCTATGAGCTTTCACTGTGAGCACGCATTTGTAGCTTGCCGACCCCGCCATTACCCCGCAATCACGAGGGGCATCGCACCTCCAATCGTAGACTGAGGTCTATCTTTTTAGCTGTGAACATCGAAATTGAAGGGCCTGTAGCTGACAGCGATAGGATGAACTTACTACATTGCGCTTTTTGGAGTTGTAAGATGATACGTTAAGGCTCATGTCGTCTGTATATCATGTTGTCAGCCCCAATTTCATCACTCGTCCAGCTAATCGGCCGAATTTCGATGCAACATGAATATTTGCTGCGATGAAGTAATGGTGCCCAGCATGTAAAGCTCCACCTCGACTCACTAACTCGCTCAAACCATGCAATTCAACGAGTAGAATACTACACATATTCCTTTCTCATTCAGATGGTGCATTTTGCATTTGCTGTAATTATAGTAAGTAAACACCTGGCTTTAGCTTGCGATGCTGCATGAGGCAGGAATGACTGACAAGCGATGCAGCCCTGCGCATTTAGCCTTGGCAAATTCATCTCAGGCATCAACGCATGCTGGCCATCAGAATATGATAGGTCGAAGCGGATTCAATGAGGGGTCGGACCGCCAATGTGCATTTCATTTGAGACTGACCTCAGCCCTTCGCCTTCAAGAAACAAGACTTCCCCTCGCAATGCTGCGGAGTGAATGTGTCTATGATCTGTTGAAGCCCAGACTTTCGACCCTCCCTGCCTGCTACGTGATCCACCTACCATAACTTGACGCGAAGACACGATCGCCAGCGGCCATTGCACCGACGAAAGATGTACGATTCCAACACAGAAGCGTCAGGTGATGACAACGAGGAGACCGCCACAGACAGCAAGACCGGCTCGCTTAAGCGTGGCCGTGGCCCAGCGCATGGTAAGCCCCTTCGTAGTTGAGGGTAAAAGTCCTTGCCAGTGCGTACTAATAACGTTTTCAGACTTCGATGCCGATAAATTTCAACCCCGAAAACAGAGGAACAGTGGTGATGACCAGCTCCAGAGAAATACTCCTGTAGCACCAGAGGACTATACTATCGGCTGGGTGTGCGCGGTCCCGGTGGAAATGGCTGCTGCAAGGCTGATGCTTGACCAAGTGCACCCTGATTTCTCTCACCAGAATCCGGCCGACCATAACAGCTATATCTTGGGCCGGGTTCAGAGACATAACGTCGTCATTGCTTGCCTGCCTGCGGGCATCTACGGATTGACTCCTGCTGCTACAGTTGTCAAGGACATGTTGCGGACTTTCAATTCAATCCGGTTCGGGCTGATTGTGGGGATTGGAGGCGGCGCACCGTCACGAGCTCATGACATTCGACTGGGCGATATCGTGGTTAGCCAACCTACCGGAACAATTGGAGGTATCGTTCAATACGACCGAGGAAAGCTTACAAATGAGGGGGGTTTCCAACGCACTGGTGCCCTCAACGCACCACCACAGTTCCTCCTAGCAGCCCTGAATCGTCTAAAGATCGATCATCTTAGCCAAGACAGCCGGATCCCTGATTTTTTATCCGAGCTTGTGAACAAAGCTCCCAGAAAGGTGGAAAAGAGATTCTCTTATCAGGGAAGTGCCAACGATTGTCTCTATGAAGCAGAGTACGAACATGTTGACCAGGAGTCCGGGTGTGGCAAGTGTGATCCTTTGCATACGATCCAACGAGATCCCCGAGACGATACAGACCCGATCATTCATTACGGAAATATTGCGTCGGGCTTCCAGGCCATCAAGCATGGGAAGACTCGTGATATAATGGCGAAAAATCTAGATGTGCTTTGTTTTGAAATGGGAGCGGCGGGTCTGCAAGACTTTCCGTGTCTTGTCATCCGCGGTATTTGTGACTATGCTGATTCGCATAAAAACAAGATGTGGCAGGAGTACGCGAGTGCTACAGCAGCGGCATTTGCGAAAGAATTCCTTTCGATTATACCGCCAGATCGGGTCCTGCAGGAGAAGCCTGTCCCGCCGTTAATATCTGGTAAGTGGATAACACTGGTCCAAATATTGCAGTGCTAATCCCTCTTCCAGATATTCACCTTCAAGAGCTTCTTCACAGCACACAGGCGGCCATCTTGGCACAGATACAGAAACGGGAGGGCGAACACGAAAGCCAAAAACAGGTTGATTGCCATCGAGCATTCAAAACAAGCACATACGAAAAGTTCAAGAATATCAACACTGACCGAGTCACGGGCACCTGGGAGTGGGTGTTAGAGCATCCACGATACACAAAGTGGAAACAGAGCCGTCAGGATGACCTCCTTTGGATCTTGGGAGGCCCGGGCTGTGGAAAATCTGTGCTATCCAACGCCCTTATTGACGAGGAGTTGCAAAATTGGAATCAGCATACGGTGTGCTACTTCTTCTTCAAGGACAACGACAACCAAAACAACCTGGCGACAGCCTTGTGTGCCCTTCTTCATCAGCTTTTCAACTCTCAACCCATCCTCCTCCGCCATGCTATGTATGCCTTTGAGAAAAATGGAAAGGAATTGCAGACAAATGTTGATGAGCTGTGGCGCATCTTCGCAGCGGCTGGTACGGACGATGAAGCAGTCAGTGTCACTTGTGTTCTAGACGCTCTAGACGAGTGCTGCACTGATGACCGCCGAAAGCTCATACAATTTCTAACAACCTTCCATAACCAACGAATCACGTCTACAAGGTATCAACTTAAGTTTATTGTCGCTAGTCGACCACATCAAGACATTGAGACTGAGTTTCGCGGCATGCTCGGGCCTCGGGCAATCCGGCTCACTGGCGAAGAGAGCAATGCTGATATCAGTGAGGAAATCAAATTCGTTATTCGACACAAGGTAGCATCAGCCGGGCGCAGACTTGGGATGAGTCAACAAGTGCAAGACAAGTTGCAGAAAAAGCTCTTCTCAGTTTCGCATCGAACATATCGCTGGCTGCACTTTGTGATGGAAGAAATCCTGGACGGCCAGGCGCGGCCCAAAATGCCATTCTTGAAGACGACCAACACTCTCCCAGAAAAAATGGGTGCATACGATAGCATATTTAGCCGCTTTGACTCCAAACAACAAAGAGACGCGCAGGCTTTCGTCAGGGAACTTGAATCGGAGTCATTTTGGCCAGAACTTCTACGCGAGAATCGGCTCCAACTTGCACCGTCAGACGCCCAAACAATTATCACCGAGAGCTATAGGCCTTCCAATAAGGCTAGCGAGACATTCAGCGGAGGTCTTGTCTCTACGAAACCATCGTCACTTGAGGAAGACACCAATAACGTTGACGAGGATAACGCAGCAAAACAGACGGCCAAGACTTTCTATAATCACGCACAAGTCGAAAGTTACAGCGATGGTGTTGACGAGGAAATCAGATCCCTGATATCGGGACCTGAAGATATCCATTCACAAGACGGATCAAACTCTGCTCGCTGGGAGGTCAGAACAGCCGCAGCTAGCTATTTGGCTGAATTGCTGACTGATGATGCAACCCTTCGCCCCCTATATGAGGAAGCGTCTAAACGTCTGGATAATGACCGCTTTTGTCGGAATCATGGACGCTTGCTCAAAAGATATTACCTGTCACTGCTCTCACAAGCTACAAACCGGAAACAAATCGTTGCGGTTAATTTCCTCAGGCCAAGATCCAACAGAACACTCATCTCGAGAAAAGTTCTCGAAAGCACAGGGAGAGAAAGAGTTCAGGTAGCATTGTCTCAACATGAAGAGCGAAACTTGACTCTGCAACGCTTTCTTCAGAGCGAAGAAGTACGCCAAGATGCAACCAATGCAGGAGTGGAACCGCCGCTGGATATTGATGAGCGGAGTGAACAGGAAAGCTCAGTGGATGAAGACGAACAAGAAGCCGACCAAGATGGCCCCTACCTCGTTGATCTTGAGAATGCCAGACACCATTTCGCCTCAGGAGCATCGCTAATGCAATTCAAAGCTGAGTTTTCAGACTTCTTACACCCCCCCAGCAGGGTCGTGCAGGAGACGCAGTCACCAATGCAGAGTCAAACGGAGGCGGAGATAGAGCAGAGGCCCAACAGCAGGTCGCGTGGATGGTATGGCAGCGTTGCTTATGGGAAAATCAAACTATCTTCATGGCTTTACGATATGTATTGTCCACCAAAATTAGGATATCAAAGACTTCGGTACATCTGTGTAGGTGGCTAATTTCTATCGTTATATCGCTTCTCAGAGTAAGGAGCCGGAGCTAACTGGGTACCTTATTACAGGAATGCAACGATCCCATGTTTTTGGACATCAAAGAGCTCAAACCAGGCGGGATCCAGCTATTTCGGCAGCGCTTTATGAAAGATGGACTTGCCAGGCTCATGGCCCCTTATGACCCAACTGCTAGAGGTCCGGACTCAACAGCAGTTCAAGGTCCTCGGAGCAGTCTTTCTCCACCCCCTCCTGCGCATCTTCGGCCAGAGCGAAGTCAGTCAAGCTCATCGCGGCAGAGTTCTGAACGGGGTACTTTTTCGTCAAGACCAGGATCGCCAACGCCGGCGTCAGACACGTCACGGTCCGACGAGGTGGCGTTCCATCAAGAAGAACAGAATACTCCCCAGTACTTGCTGCTGTGCGTCAACCAAAAAAGCCTTCCGATATTGGACCATGTTGACTGCAGTTCTTTTGGGAATGATCAATATCTTTTCCAGCACATCTTGCAAAGATATCAGACACTACGTGAGGGATCAACCTGGAGAATCTCGCTTCTTTTCCCGCCATTAGCATGCGCAATACTAAACAAAGGCCTAGCCTCTCTCAGGCAAAATACTCCAAGCTGGTTGGATCGGATGTTCCAGTTCTTTCAAAAACTGTCCGAGGCTAGTCTGTTCAACATGCACACTGGCGATTACGTTCAGGTATGTCAACACAACTTCTTTCCCCGTGGAATACTGTCACTAATAGCCCCCCAAAAAGTTTCGACTCGTCCCGATGGGGGAGTCTACCAACCCGCAACATTTCAAATGTGGGGAGTATCCTCCTGTCTCCGAAGTATTAGAAGCAAAAAGCTATTCGTACAATCCAGTACCGACTGATGTTGCGGTTGATTCCATTCCCTTATGGCATCTAACGCTCCCTGGGCGCCGACACAGCGACAACTACTGGATCACAACATTTCCCAAAAAGCTTCGGGGTCCGTTACATCGCCTACCAGGAACCCATGAAAGAGTAATTGGATGGGGCATACGGGTCAACGAACGCTTCAATTGGCACCTGTTTTTCTCTCTTCTTCTTGTAATCACGGTGATCATCTGGGCAATTGTAGCCATTTATCTTGCATGCAAGGCTGATGACTCTTCTGGTTTTGGTTTAGGGGCTTTTCTCGCAGCACTTGTTGCGATCTATATGCCTTTTCAGTATTTTGCTTGGAAGGAAAAGCTGGAATAACACTATCCGCGGCCTGCCTCGTATGGCACCGGCTTGCGCTCCCATGAACTTTATGGATTAATCAGTTAATTCATTTGTTCCTAGATGGCCACAAATCCACTTCCCATGTCAGCATGTCAGCAATGATGCAAATAAAAATAATGATGTGTTAATGTTTTGAACAATAAAAGATGTGCAGGGCATAATGCCGACATAGCCTGTACTAAGTTCAAGTGTGTCAAAAGGCCTCGCTTTCACGTGACCGGATCAAATTGGTCCAAGGATCAAGAACAATTGTCGCAATGGTATGAGAGGGAACTCGACATATTACAAGTGCGGCGATCATAATTGTGTGGTGCTAGTGGAGATTCAAAATCTCTAACCCCAGAGTACTGCCCTGCAAGAGATCAGGAAATTCAAATCCCTTGAATCGACAATTATATCATACTGTTTCCAATGATGGACGCAGAGATCAAGCGCATTTTCACCTAAGAAAGGGGTACATTTCGTTAGACACGATTTGGCTAACGCAATACATTATACTAGCGCTGGCAGATTCGACCATCACTGACCTTCAGTTACAGTTGTCAGACTCATCATTATTGCTTTGGTATTACTCAAACAGGGGTATTATGCTTTTACTAAGATTTGTGGCCGCAATATCGGGTATATCAAATTCACGAGTCCTTTTGCTCGTCGACAATGAGGAAGCTCTTCGGGACCACTCTCTCATTGTCATGAGAAGCCTCCCTTGTCGACCTTCCTCCGTAAGTCAACTCTTCCTCACTCCCATTCTCACTGACACTCTTGATGTGCGACAAGGCCTCAACGTCACCTTTACCTGCTCTCGCCGAGAAGCCCATGCTCGATCTCCTCTTTCCAGAAGTCGCCTCACTCTGCCTCTTTTGACACTTGAAGGTGCCGCAGCATTTACAAGGAAAGTACGACATGCTATAGAGATCTTCGTGCCCGGACTGCGGCGGACCGTTGCTGGACTTAGCAAAGGTTGTGGCTGCGAAGGCCGATGGTCGGCGAGTAGCGTCATCGGTAACGCGGTGCGGGGATGGGTTTGAGGTCATGCCTAACTTGTAGCCGATGGCTTTGAGAAGGGGTCGAAGTGTTGCGAGGCTGCCGGCGGTGATTGCTAGGCCTTGTTCCACGGATGACCAGATAGCGATGTCGAGGGTAGACCCTTTGTTAAAGTTAGTTGATTGTCCCTGGGAAGAGACAACTTGAAATAGTAGACTTACAGAGGAAATCGGCGTCCTTGAGGCCCATGAGATATCCAAAGCGAACCAAGACAGCTGAGCTGGCACTGATAGGATGGTCAGATTCGTTCACGTTGCCAATAAGATTTGATTGTACTCACACGCAACCCATGATCAATAACGGGATCAAAGCAAACTTCGTCTTCTTTCGCAGTTGGAGGTTCCAAACCAAAAAGGCTGGGAGAATGGCGAATGTCAAGTCCGATATGACACTGAAGGCACTGTACAAGTATGCCAATGCAATAACAATGTTGACATCGATGCAGCTTCCTGGCTGACTCTTGTTCCAGAAGAACGAGATCGGGTGGCACTGAAACAGCGTCACGAAGAAGAAAACGACTCCGGCTAGGACAGTGAACATCATAGCCATGTAAATGATCCAGCTGTGTAGTCTTCGGGTGGTAATTCGCAAGAGAAAGAATCCGATGGACATTTTCGAGACGATCATGCTGAGGGAGTAAAAGAGGTAGCAGAACCACCAGCACTAGGAGGTTGTGTCAGTACACTTGTTACCAGTGGAAATCGTATTGTCTTGGAGTAGTTGCTGACCTCGAGCGCTTTGGTGATATGGTCATCTTCGATATCCGCGAAATGCCTTCCGGTGCCATAGTGAACACCTAGTATCGAGAAGGTTGAGTAGCATATGAAGAAGGCCTTTGATGGAGTTAGTCATGTCTTCCTGTCTGTATACACAATCATCATGCAAATCGAGTAATGCATACCAGAGCCAAGACCATGAGCCAGTCATCCGTTCCAAAAGCCTTGACCAGGCCAGCCCGGACGTAGCATCGCAATGCAGTGGCCAACACCGCCGCTGAGACGAAGAAGATGTTGACGGCCAGGAGCTCGGGTCCGCGGTTCTCAACCACGGGTGCCATGTTGACTCGTAGATTTCACGTTTCGATGTCTACCAGGGGTCCTTTCTTTGGAGCAGGCCCTCCCAGTTCCCACTTGAAGAGATGCAAGGTTTATGGAGATCGTGGGGAGGGAGGGGGGAGTCAAGCAAAGGTCGTACGATTCTTTATAATTCCCCATCCTTAAACAAGTACGGAAATGAAAAGAAGGATACGGGCCGCAGAAATCACAAGACACCGTCGTTACCGTGCACCGGGCGCTAACGCCAGGGGTAGATGGGTCTTGTTGTGTCGCGTTTCCATCTTCAGAGCTCAATCCGAAGCCTTCAGTCGACGGCGTCGGGTCGTGCGTCCGGAGAGCTCGGCATGCGCCGTCCGTCCCTCATTGAAGACTCAAAAGAAGGGAAAGTATCTGTCTTGACCCCACCGGAGCTCTCCTAGCTTCAAAGGACATTTGATTTTTGGGGATCATTTGCGATGAGGTAAGGCAACACAAACGAGCAGCCAGCTCCGAGCCTCTGGAAAGCTTTGCCTTGAAGAAAATGTCCAGATCCGGCGACGGACTCGGGACGGCGGCGGGAGGAATGCCTCATCCGCGTTAAGTCAAGCTCTAGAGCGTCTGCCACCAGTCCTTCTTAGGACACGGGCTCCGGTGAACGGACGAGGAGGCTGACCAGTTGAATAACTGTGGCTTGCTTTCTCGAAGGAGCGCTAGAACAGATCTATCACCGTTCCGACACGCCACGTCGGAAATGGTGGCCGTGCAAAGCATCTCGCGTACGTCTAGCTTGTCGCCTAGCGGCTTTTCACTTGCTGTTTCGCTACTACCGATCGAACCAGTGGCCAAGCCTCTGAGGACAATCCTTGAAACAAACTCAGTCGCCTTTTGGCTTGAGTGACTTGAGTAATTCCATTAGGTCAGCGGCAACAAACCTGACTTTGTCAAAAAATGTGGTTTTTGCGGTCGGGATACCTCCGATCCATACCCCCTTGGCGAGGGAGATCGGCCCGGGGATGTGTGCCGGGTTATGACCCGGAAGTGCCGCGATGCCACACAGTCATGGCCTCTCAGGCCCCTCCTTGCACATGTTAATCGGATGCCCAGTCGCCTCAAGATGCCAAATGACAATATCTGTCACTTGTCAAATTGAAAGTTCGGTAGCTACAACTCTAATGCCATACACGAGGCACTACTGCGAGACACAAAACAGTGTGGCTATGAACAGGAACACGACGGCTTCAATTAACAGCCCAGGGGAACCGAGACAACATTCACGTCCTTTTCTAGGGCGCCACAAGTGCAAACTTCTCCAGCATTTCAACGCCAG
Organism: Colletotrichum scovillei; assembly: GCF_011075155.1. NCBI lineage: Eukaryota > Fungi > Ascomycota > Sordariomycetes > Glomerellales > Glomerellaceae > Colletotrichum > Colletotrichum scovillei. The sequence goes on from NW_023336261.1 coordinate 932,549, forward strand.
CCTCCTCTTTGACATTAGCAGCTACACACCCTAATTCAGGACGTTGTGAGCATGTTTCCCCAGCGATTTTGCTTTCCTGTTCCGGCTTTTGATTCAACATGTGAGACATTTACCTCAGACTCCTTATTATTGTTCTTGAAGGAAACCATAGGCTCGAAGGATCAAGTCAAAGGGCTGAATGATCAATGGCACACTCGCTAGAGCGTCTTGGCTTCCGGCCGGTTCGTCGCTGCGGTATCCTCCCGACATGGGTTCGTCGGCAGATTCTTTGCCGTGCGCACAAGCCAGGAAACAAGACACCCAGACGGCTCTTGGGTGAGACCTGTGGATCTCCTGCTACCAGGATCCAGGTACACGGATGACGGACGGATGACGGGGCTGGTGATAGTTTGTTTGCAGGCTGGGTCTGGAAGGGGTCCGGAAATGACCCCTTACGTGACAGACTGTGGACCAGATTCACATGCATGGTTGAGTGGACAATCCAAGCGTTGTATCCAGCATCTCACGGTTCTCATCCTGTCGCCTTGTTCAATCGGGAAGAGCAGGGACGATGGTGGGTGTCCCGTGGAAGCCCAGACAATGTGGAGGAAGGCCTGGTGAACTTTACACCTGCATGCAGCGAGAACTGCTGTTTCTTGGCAGGCTAGCACGCTCTAAGGATCTGCCATTTCCTACAAACACGTAGCGGGGTTGAAACATTGGGATAGACGACAATAGACGACAAAACTACCATGGCTATATGCGACAGGGCTATCACTAAGAGCTGTTGAATTGATCAAAGTACGGCCTCTCCGCTTGCGGCGTGATCCTCAACATATGCCGCCTAGTTTTCCCCTCTTCGACCGTGAAGTCTCGCAGCGCAGAGTGCTGGGTGTTTCTGTTGTCGTAGACCACCACCGTTCCCGGCCTCCAATGAACCCGCAGATGCCAATCCTGACCTCTTTCGATATGGTCAAACAAGAATCCTAGTAAAGCGGCACTCTCTTCCTGCTTCATACCGACAATTCGTTTCGTGTAGAGCCGATTGACGTACAGGGAAAGCTGCTTAGTGACCGAATGGGTTCTCACGACTGGATGGATGGTTTCAATGGGTTCCCGAATGTACCGGTCGCGGTGGTCGTTCACCGAAGCTTGAGAGAAGCCGGAGTGAACAGCCTTCAAGCTATGAAGCAACGTACGGTAAGTCTCCGAGAGTGCGTAGTAGGCTGCTGTTGTGGAGAGGTATAGAGTATCCCCTCCAGATGCCGGAGTGCTCAGAGGCAAGAAGGTTGTCGTACCCATCCCGTTGCTGTATGCTGTCAGGTTCCAATACGATGACGCGTGGTCATTGGCAGCGGACTTACATCTCATAACTCATGTCGCTGTGCCACTTCACGCTGGTGACATTGTCTTTGATCTCGTTGTCGACAGCACCTGCACTGAATTTTCTGTCAAGCGTCCATGTCTGCTTTTGCCGTCGCGGTTGACTTACGTGAAGTCGCGGTACACAGGGAGTAGTTCTGGGTAGTCCTTGATCTGACCGCCCATCTGATGGACATGCAGTGAACCGAAATGTCTTCCGTAGGCTTTCTGCTTCTCGGGTCCAATGTCTGCGAAATCTTGGTCTCGGAAAATCACCACGCCACGCTCAGCTGCGAAGAGTGCCAGTTCATCAAGCTGGGCAGAGCTCAGTTGACTAAGTTGGATTCCATGGATCTCGGTACCGACCACTGGGGTAACCTCTTCATAGCTGACCCCAGTTGCCCCTAGAAGATTCTTCTTGGTCGGATCAGCCCTAAAACCGACATCGTCATGGTGGAACTCTTCCAATGGAGGCTGAGTTCCGGGTACGAAATATGGCAAGTAACTTTCATATTTATACTAACACCAATCAGAATTCGTCCATCAGTATGGTACGATGATTTGTACTCACGCTCTCCTTGTCATAGTTGATAGACGTTTCTGCCCGAAGCTGAAGCGTCTGGGGCTCTGCTGTAACCTTTGTGTTTACTTTTGTCGCCATTGTGATGAACGTAATTGGTAATCTGGTCAATAGTTCACTCACTCTAAATGCAATGATGACACCAGAATTGTCCAGTCTGATATAGAAATGGCCGGGTGCTTATTTCCGTGTTGGAGGTTGTACATGCTAGCACGCGATCTTGTTCTCCTTGTTGCGACATCATCCTTGGAGATTCGTCATGACATCTGTGCCCTCACATTGGTCGAAGGCACCGTAACATGTCTGCATCTTATCTCTCGCGACAATGCTGCCAACATCATATTATTAAAATTTCCGATAAAGCATTTGGACATATGGTAGTTCTCCTCTTTTCTGATTGCGAGACTCAAGTTCATTGCTTATTGCCGAAGACCCTGGTGAGCATGCACTTGCCGACATACCTCACGGCTTTTGTGTGGCTTGCATCGGACAGTTCCCGACACTCATGCCGCACTGAAGACATGGGGTGTCTCAGAAGAGAGTAGAGGATCATCATCATCAGAAGCAATGGCGTGCTCCGAGTAGAAACGGGGCATGCTATATGAACTGCACATGTTGAGGGATGATTGTGTTCTTCGCATTTCAATCAGCTTAGCAAATTGTTCACTTACAATTTGCAAACATGACCAGTGACGGCAGAAAGCAAGATTTTGAGGTGTCTACGGACCTGGAGGTCCAACTGGCATCTAGCGAGGTTAGTAGATGGAGGGTACTGTCAAACATCTCACGCAAGGTCTGGGGTGATGACCCACGAGAGCGTAAATATGTTCGGAAGTTGAACACTTTCCTCTTGTGAGTCGGGCTCCTACTAACTTGATACTGTTCTGACTGACCTTGACCATAGCTCTTACGTACTTCTAGGGTATTTCATCAAGTACCTCGATCAGAATAACTACAGCAATGCGTTCGTCAGCGGCATGCAGGAAGAGCTTAATCTTTACGGCAATGAGAGAAACCTCCTGAATACATACTTCAACATCGGTATCATCTTGGGCACTATCCCAGCCCAAATGATCCAGCTAAAGTATGTACGCCCGTCGATTTGGATACCGGCGTGTGAACTCGGGTGGTCTGCCTTGACAATGATCATGGCGAGCGCCAAGAATGTGGAGACAGTATGTTCACAGTCACTTTCGCTCTCATAGACGTGAAAGTAGAACATTGCTGACCAAGTATCGTTAGCTTTACGCTTTACGATTCTTCATAGGACTTCTCGAGTCATGTTCCTTCCCAGGTTTCGCTAGCATACTGAGGAGTTGGTACGGCAAGTCTCAACTCGCCAAGCGTATGGCTTTATTTGAGCAGATAGCTGCAATTGCTGGTATGTTCAGTGGATACCTCCAGGCAGGGCTTTACACTGGCATGAATGGGACAGCTGGGCTGTCTGGCTGGAGGTGGCTCTTCATCATGGATGGTCAGTTATCGGCACAACTCCGAGACGATGTGGACCTGATGTTGATCATTCATAGGCGTCATCTCGATACCGATCGCTTTGTATGGATTCTTTGCGCTTCCTGACTTACCACACAACACTCGGGCTTTCTACCTTCAAAAAGAAGTAAGAAAACATCCGCTGCATTAAGCTAGTGGAGCCGGACGTACAATGCAGGCTGACCGTGATCAACAGGACCGTGAATATGGCATGGAGCGCATCAAAGCTATGGGTCGCAAACCACCATCGAAGCTGACTCTGAAGACCATCAAGGAGATATACACTTCATGGCAGCTTTGGGCTTTCATACTTCCATATCTCATGGTGGCTGAAGCTGGGTCCGGTACCGGGTATTTCAACCTCTTTCTCAAGTCAGAGGGTTATAGCGTCGTTAAGACGAACATCCTTCCGACAATAGGTTTGTCTAACAACGGCTGCAATTAGTTTCGACGTGAAGAGTGCTGAGACCTTACCTATTTTCAGGAAACGCCATACAGATAGTCGCAGCGTTTGCTATGGGCTGGCTTTCAGATGCCACGGGTAGTCGAGTTCTGACGGTGATGTTCGTACAGGCAATGGTGCTTTTGTCGAACATAATCCTGTCAATATGGAACGTTCCTAAGGCGGCCTTGTTTGCAGCCTTCTATTTGAACTATACCGGCGGTGCGGCTCAGCCAATTGTCATCAGCTATGGGCACGAGATCACGCAATCGAATGCAAATCTCCGACAACTGCTGGTTGCTACGGGCAAAATCTTTACCTACACCTTCAGTGCTTGGATGCCCGGTAAGTCTTATATCATGCGGAGATGCTTCATCTTGCAAGTCTTCATGTTCTGATTGCTAATGGACTCCTGAAGTTGTGCTATTTCCGACATATGACGCCCCCAAGTACAAGTATGGTTACCAGATACTCATTCTCTTCGGCGGGCTGGCCGTCGTGGGCATGTATCTGCTTGACTTTCTGTACAAACGGGACTTGTTAGTTCGAATTCTTGGAAATGAGACCGTGAGAGAAGCGTTAACGTTCAAGTAGGAAACGCAATCCACAGCTTTACGAGGTCGAGCAGCAATCCGAGAACGACCAGCTCACGTCAGAGAGACAATGTGACGATGGGCTGAGGTCCAATCGGAATGATTTTGAGAGCCGATACGGAACCGTCGGACACGTGGATACATCACTCAGGGCGAAGTAGATCCAAAGTCTCTCACCAGACTCTCCAAGATCTTGCAGATTCCACAAGGATCAAGATGGGATATGGGATGATTGGCAATGGGCGGTGCGCTACCCATGTTCGTAGGCATCTAGTCGGCCTCGTTGACAATTTTAAGAACGTATACCATTGGACATTCACCAGATCACAAAGAAAGCGGCCAGTGGGATGCGACGAAGAAACCGCGGCTGGTGGTGCTTCTGATACAGGATAGAAAAGTTATGTGTACAAGTTTGAGGGCATGGTCTCAAGATGTGCCATAAGCGAGCTATACGAGCATGTCTTCAGGCCAGTCCCATGACTTCTTTAAGTGAGCCAGTCTAACTCAAGATGTCAGCAGTCTGTCATAAGTTCCAAGGGTAATACCGGCGAAGGGGACAGATTAATTTACATCAGTGACACATCCCAGCTGAAGTCATCCGCAGTATTTGATAGCAACTCGTAGAGGACTTCTTGCTCTTCTCTTATGGTGACACGGTCGCCTGCCAAGACTATGGCCATGCAGGCCGATCTGTTGATGAATGAGTGATGATGCCAATATCCCGGGAGTCCATCAACCTACATATGAGCCGGATTGCATGGACTGATTGAGTCTGCCATGCCGGCAAGAATCTTCACGTCGGTGAAGATCTCATTCTGCAGCACATGTGTGAGCAGAGAAACTGCGGCCCCAAGTAAGGAAACTTACATTGATCGACCGAGCTGCTTGTTTAGATACTTTGGCTAAGCGTTGCGCATCGGGATTATGTATCGTTAAGAGAATGCGGTTGATGTGATAGAATAGAAGCCCCATTACGACGGAGTCGTTCAATAGGAATATCTCTGGAAAGAGGCTACCACGCAATGGGGCTTGTACCAAAACCGGTGTGAACGACTCTGGAACTGACCTCATCCACTTCGTGGCGTAGGATACCAGCTGATCGTAGGTCTCGCGGGGCTTGTTTTCCCCATAGCAGTAATTGAGTACGTCGACGGTGTGGAGGCACATCCGCCACGCCCAGATATCATCGTCCGCTGGTTGAAGGGAGCGATCGAAGTCGACATGCTCTATTTCGAGATCTAACTTTTCGTTTCGCATGACAGACCGGAAGATCTCGATGCGTATCCAGGCCCACATTGCGGCCTCCAGGAGAGTACCATGCTCGGGAGTCTTGATATGCGTGGAAAGGAACCTCCATATCGGGGTTGAGGGTGTCTTTTGACACAACGGTGTGACTATTGTGATAGTCAGCGAGACGGAGTGCATGGCTTGATGTCACAAATTCTTTGCCAGGTTCTCAAGTTCCATGTAGCCAGGCAATGTAACCATGGCCTTGGGCTGTGGGAGGACGTACTATAAATATTCTCATAAAGCCTGAGCAGAACGGCAGCAGCAATATGTGCCTCGTCGACCTCGGGAACAGCGCCGTCCAAGGCCGGCTGTAGAAGCTCCATAGTCATATCATAGTATCGTTCTGCAGGCTTATCAAAGAAGTTTAGGCTGTCGCCTTCATCTTTTGACTTTGCCGACACAGCTAAGACAGCATTAAGCAGCACAGGACTGAGAGCAGCATGTTGCAGAAGGAGAACCGAGATCCGATTGTGCGGGTCACCATAGTCGAACGAGGCCGCGATGAACTCCCTGAAGTGGCGAACTAAGTCTGCCTCACGACGGTCTTCTAACGGAAAATTGGCGGAACTGAAGGATCGACGCGGCTCGGGCAAGCTGGGGTCATCGCAGTGGCTCCCGCTACCAATTTCGCTGATGGCGCTTCGAGGCACTGGTGAGAAGGACCGCGGCGCATCGTCTGACTCCAGGTGGCCTGACGATGGGCTTCGGAAGGCAGGATGAGGGTGTAGGGCTGGCAGCTTCGTCAAGGGGTACTGCTGGCCTTTCTCGATGGGCAAAGGACTCTGACCAGTTTCGTTGGCGGCGGCGTCCGAGTTTCGGCTTGGACGATTGGTCGATGACGGCTTGACGAATTCATCTTGTCTTTTCTTAGTCCGTCGCGGTGGTGGTGGTGGTGGTGGACTCGGGGGATAATCTTCGATCGAGATGAAGTCTTCGTCGTCGGAGTCGAACCCATCGTTGTGGAGGCTGTTTATATCGGCAGTCTCGTCGATGAAGCGTATCCTCTTCCCTGACACCCGGCACCACTTTTGCGTATCTGAGAACTCATATTGGGGTTCCCCTCGATTACCATCTGTGTCACTGTAGGTTGGAAGCAGTCAGATGCGTGCCTTTGGGGTAGGGGGACAACTAATAAGAGAGAATGGGGTTAAGTAGTTCACCTTGGCACGGTAATGTGTCTGAACTTGAGCTTGGTACCGCGGACACAAGCCCTACCTTTCCGAACACACTGCCCGCAAGGGGCTCCTTTGTCGCCTATATGAATAAGTCAGCTTTTGGAACGGAATGCCGTCAATACTCCCACTGTTGAAAGGGGGCGTATCCACCCCCGCACTTACATTTGATATGTCTGGGGAAGGCAGTACAAAATCAGATTAGTGAACTGACCGGGGCCATGCGGTAGATCGATCCGTTCTCGATCTCGGGCTGGGAGCGAGGGGTTCTGCGGCAGAGGGAAATGGCAGCCATCCCCGCGGGTTCCGCGAACCTATCCGAGAGGCCGGGGCACTGGCTGCCCTTCCTACCAAAGAAAGGAGGGAATGATTTACAGATGGATAACAGCTTGAGCAAATAGATTCGAGGAACATACCTTGAGCGACAGCTTTCGCAGCCCGGCCTCCTTACGGTTCCCGGAGTGGGCATTTGAGGCAAGAAAACAACGACTGTCTCTCACTTGCACTGCAGGGCATCGATTCCTCTTCGGCGGCGGCAAACGGCTCAGGTGGGACGATAGAAGGTGAGCAGCATGTTTGTGGGGGAAAGGCGAACAAGAACTGGCGGCTGGTATGGGATGTGGCCAATGTACACACCATTGTAACACGGACGAGGGACCGGGGCCTTTCGCGCGGTTTTATCCAAGTCTGGCGAACTAAGGAGGAATTTCCGTGCGGGGACAATAATTGGAGACGTGCGGTAAGAACGCCGAATGTCGCCGATGGCGCGTGAAAGTCATCAGAGCCAGGTGTGACAATAACAGTCCCGTGCCTACTGCACGCCGGCAGGCGTCCGGTACCGAATTTGGGTTTGAGCTTATGTAGTTCTTTGGGTTGATGGACAATCGTAATTGAGTCCACCGTAGATTCACGAAGAAGGCGCAATCAGAACCGTAAGCTAAATTTATTGGAAAAAACATGGGCGGCATGGGTATCCTCATCTAATCTTGTTGTTCCCGCTTTACGAAGAGCCTCAACCCCCAACGAAGGTCTTTATGCGAAGGAAACTCCTCTGGTTTCTGCTAGGAATCGGAAACTGCTTCAGTTGATGATGATCTCATCTCTATCTGGGGTAATGGAAATTCAAAAAGTCCCCGGATTTCTGGACACAAGTCTAACAAAAGACCGTTGCGGAAAGCATTGCTCTATTCAACTAAAAGAGTAAAACTTGAGCGAAACCCCCAAAAGATGATCCACTGACTCGGCCTCTGCCCCGGACCCACTTCCCCGCGCTCGGGATCGCCACGGCGCGCGTGAAATATGCCATGTTGGTCGTGAAGGGTAAGGCTTTCCGTTGTCTGACAACTGCTCAGACGAATTGGCGGTTATGATTGGCCTGTTCAGCCAACCTTTCTCGATGTTGTTTGCAACAGCTTCAGCCTCTAGCCATGGCATCTTGCGCTATCAGTTTCCCGAATGCCGCAGAACACCGGTAGGAAGGAAGTTCCAACCGTATTCAGTATCATCGTGAGTACGTCTTGTTCAGATAATCACCGTAGAAGCTCCATATTCGTGCATGCCAGCGTCTTGCTCGCATATATAAGATGAGGAGCTCGTGCCTGGTCTGCCAGATGGTTCCAGCATGCCAGTCTTCCTTCTCCATCCATCTTGTTGATTCACCTGCAATCATACCCCTTCAAAGGCGCCTGAGCAAACTTGCTTGTCTATCCTCGAATCACATACACAAAAATGGTCCAGAAACTCAGAATCGCTGCGTCTGGCCTCGGCCGCATGGGCAAGCGTCATGCCATCAACTTCTTGCACCGCACCCCCCGCGCGCAGCTCGTTGCAGCCTTCACACCGGATGAGAACGAGCTTGTTTGGGCACGACAGGAGCTGGAGCCTCACGGAGTCACTCTCTACACTGACTACGATGAGATGCTCACTCACGAGGGCCTCCAAGCCGTCGTCATTGCCACCGTTACCAAGGTGCATGCCGACCAGGCTATCAAGGCCATCAACAAGGATCTTCATGTCCTATGCGAGAAGCCCATCTCTCTCGACCTGGCCAAAGTCAGTAGCTTCCGACCATCAATCTTTTGAACTCATTGCTTACACTCCATAGTCCATGGAGGTCGTCACTGCTGCCCAGCACAAGCCTCATCTCAAGGTCATGTGCGGCTTCTCCCGCCGTTTCGACTCATCATACAGAGACGCCTTTGAGAAAATCGAGACGGGCTTGATCGGCAGACCTTCCGTTATCAGATCTCAAACATGTGACAAGCATGATCCTAGTGGCTTCTTTGTCAAGTATGCGGCCCTGAACGGCGGCTGTTTTGTCGACATGAGTGGTCAGTGTCTTCCCGATCATTGAAACGTGATTGGATCCGTCTGCTAACAACAACAATAGTCCACGACATTGACCTGTCACTATGGTTCTTTGGCGAGGACTCCCAAGTCAAGTCGGTATCAGCATCCGGCATCACAGCTGTTTCTCCCGAACTTAAGGAGCACGGCGATTGCGATAATGCCGTCGGCATTGTTGAGTTCTGGGGCGGCAAGATCGCCTACTTCTACAACTCGCGTATGATGGCGCACGGACAAGAGGATACCACAGAGCTCATTGGCACCGGCGGCAAGCTCACAGTCAATGGAAACCCCCAAGCCAACTTTGTCAACTACTATGGGCCCCAGGGTATTACAAGGGAGGTTCCCGCGCATTACTACGGTCGCTTCGAGTATGCCTTTGTCCAGGAGGCAAACGAATTCACTGCCGCTGCACTTGACAACACCAAGTTGCCTCTCAAGTTGACCAACGCTGTCAAGGCTGTCCAGATTGGGTCTTACCTGCAAGAGGCACTGGAGTCAGGCAAGAAGTTGTACTTCGACGAGATTGGCCGGCGCCTTGAGAAGCAGGCGAAGTTGTAGACAATGTTATGGGGGACAGATAGAAAGTTCTCTATTGCTTAATGAAATAGAAAGTATTTGATCAGTTGCTGTTTACTAAAGATGATGTACCAGTCTGCTCACTGCCGGTTGACTGCTTTATACAAAAGGGTATGTAGACCCATACGCACAAACTTCGGGATAAAGGTAGATTCAAAGCTAGGTTTTGATTTATAGACTATGATTCCTTGCCAGGAAACAGACATCGCCCGCAGGCAGCATTGACTCTACCGAAGCCTAACGTCCGTCCTAGACATTGGCTCAAGGCTTCTGCTCCCCGGGAAAATGTGATAGAGACAAGCAAGGCCGAGGAGACTTTCGGTTTTATCACTTCCGAGCCTCTGCAAAAAGATGCCCAAAGGCACTGTTGCAACTATCTTGTGACCACTGAGAGTTCAGTTTCTCCTCCAAGTCCTTCGTGCGCCATCCAGTCCGTTGATGTATCTTGTCGAGCAAATCTAGGCTTTCGCGTTGCTCTTTGGGGTCCGTGAGATATATGCCACCTGTAAATGCGAACACGGACGCACTAGTTAATCATATGCTCATTCATGTCAGTATCAGGCAGGGGCGCTTACAAGCTCTCAATGCATGGGCAGCTGTAAAGCTGGCGTTTACTACCAGCGGATTGCTAATCGCGAGGCCTAGAAGCAGACGAAAGTTGTCCAGAACTGCTTGCTGAGCGGTGTTAGTCTGATGGTAGGTTGATACCAAAGGCTCAGAACTCCCGACTCACCTCTGACTCCCTTCTCCGCCTAAAGGTATCAAGACTCGGTTTGCTTAGGTATGGGTTGAAAATGTGTAAGATCATGCGTGCAAGACTGTAATGTTGGTATCCCACCACTGAATGCACAAGTTGTTAGCTTCAACAAAGAAATAAGGCGGACTGTCAATATTGAGTCTCACCATGCGCAGGATGCGTCATCCACACTGTTGGGAAAGCAGATCCATTGGCACTGGTGTCATGCGGCGGGTCTACCCAAAGAGGATCCGCATGCCAAGGGTTTGAGACGAGCCAGTTTCCCAGCTCCTGATTGAGTTTATTCCATCGATCGAGGTCTCTGACCATGGTTGGCTGAAATGCGTAGGCGCAGGCTTGCGCGCACAAAAAGACGGCGCGGTTGGCGAGGCACTCGGGGTCAGAAACGACGAAGGAGCTTGAGCCTTTATAGCTGTCCAAGTTGATGCTCAGAGGTTGAGACTTGACCAGAGCAACCCAATAGTCCTGGCGCAATACGATCCAGCTTGCTGCTTCTCCCAGTCCACCTTTGCTGGCGAGGCTGAACATGGAGTTGAGAAGCTTAGAGCTGCCGGATAAGTGAACGCCAAAGTCAGTATCTTGACAAATAAAGTCAGTTTCCAAAAGACAATCGTAACCAAAGTTGGCAACTCTCACCAGTCATTTCTTCGTATTGTCTCAATATTACGATCGCCGCCAGAACTTCTTCGTTAAGGGCCTCTGTAGAGCTGCCCAGGATCGGGATCAAGATTTGCAAGGCGTGGCTGTAGTAGGTAGAAGGTTTGGAGTCATCGGTTCCTTTGATGGAGCAGAGGCTTCGGGATGCCAATGCTATGATCGCGTATGCAAGCAGGGGTGAATGACATGCTCTTTTGGGCACTTCTGTTCCGAAATGTCGACGTTTATCGCTCACATCTACCTGTACAATTCTCAACATTAGCTCTCGATCACTATGTCTCAGTCCATGTACTTTCAAGGCGATTACTTACCCATGTAGAGAGATCATGAATGTAGTGCATGAATAACCTCGCTTTTTCCGTGTCTTCGAATGGTCTTCCGACGCCATGTTGACTCAACGACGGGGCAATTGAGATGGATTGGAAAGAGTCATCCTGACTGTCTCTGTATCACTACGTCAACAATACTTGAAACGTAACGCAACGCTTCAGACTTACTTTGCGACTATATCTTCATCTAGGCCTCTTTGGCCAGCCCGCCTCGCAACGCTGATGTCTAGGAGCGACGGCAGAGGACTCTTCCATATCTCGCCGGGCGAATCATGCTCAGACATCCCTCAACATGCCCGCGATGCTGTCTTGAGGCAAGTTGATGTTGTCGTACTCGAGCCGAGATGGACAAAAGTCATCAAGCTGCACATACTCAGACAGGCGTCTGGACCAGGGGTTGTTACAATAGGTCTGATGGTTACGGATACACGTACGGCTATTCGTAGAGATGTGGACTTCGCGTAGGAAAATGTACGCGGAGTTTGGCGGATTACATTTCCTCTTTCGGGCTAGGATGTGGCGGTGCGGAGAGGGAAAGATTACCCTGTTGGATCTTTTCGCCTGTTCTAAAGGAGCTACCCGTAGGCCGAAGGCCCAATAATAATAACCCCGCTTTTCATGGAGCCGACACGGAGTAGTCCGCGACCTCAGGCGTCACTTCAGCGTCGTTGTTCTCGAAGCTGAAAATATCACTAAAGTTCAAGATCATGTAGAATCTCAAACGTTATTATGTTGTTTCTGAAGAATATCCAATGAGATCGATCAGTAGAAACCTTTTTTAATTGCCGGTGACTTAGGTGCTTTCCAGTTGAGTCATTTACTCACGAATTAAGCATATTCCGGTTCAAGGCGGGCAGTATCAACGCACGAGATGGCTGTCATCTCATTGCGCTCAGACTTCGGTTAACACGTGAAACTCGATTATGCAGCTTTAACTTCTGTAGCTTTACACAGATCACTGGCTCTCCACTAAACCTACAGATGTACTCGAACCCTAGGTTGGCGATTTGGCTATCTACTTAATTTATCTCAATGACATATTTGAAGATGGCATACATCAAGCTATTGAGGTCTTTTCGATTAGCACTTTCCCGGTGTAAGAGACGTGCCGCTAAGGCTCTTTTGTGACTATGATGCAATTGCTACGAAACAGGGCGGCGAAGATAAACATGCAGCATCGGTGAATTCCAATCATAAACATACTGGACACTCGTGGTTTGCAACATTCTGGATTTGATGCGTATCCCACCGTTCATATTGTAGTGGTCAGTTTCGACATCCTAATGACATGTGTGTATATCTTTGCAGACTCAAATAACCCTCCTAGCACGAGTCGGAGTCGTAGTACGAGATCCTGTGGCAAGGTACTTACTGGGATGACGTACAGAAGTCTAGAAGGACTCGGACCGAAGTGTCACGATGGAATGACTAACACTGTAAAGCCACGGAGCGCCACGGAGATGGCTGATGGCCATATAGTGGGACTTCCTGCCAAAATGAAGAATAAATGGCAAGCCAACTCCAATGAGTCGTGGATTATCGGCAACTGGACCGATCCGCGACCCACCCCCGGTTCTATATCCATAAATAATAAGTTGCCGGTGCACTGCCAAGGTTCATATCACGCTCGCCAAGCCAACTTTGAGATGGATCTAGCCGAAGCAGCCAATTGCTTTAGAGTTGCCCGGCCGGCAGGTCGGCCGGCAAGTCAAACCTCGGCGTTAAGAGAAGTCGCTCGCAAAGGATAATCACGGACTTATGTGTCCATGGTCTTGGAATCGATCTTTATGTAGTGACACAAGTTTAGTAACACATCTAGTTGCAAGAAGCCGAATGGACGATACATGTACGAAGAATACTTCGCATCCCGCATGAGATTTGGAGGGGAAATGCTGGCAAGGCGATTTTCCACCCATCGCTAAGCTCCACGAGTATTTCTTGTGGAGTCATTCGTTAGGTGCATCTAGAGAATCTGGCATTGAGCTACCAGGTCGATGACTTCCAGCATTGGTAAGCGAGGATGAGCTCCAGTCATAATCGGTGATTATCATGAGACCATGGGCTCGACTTGTTTATTGCGCAGAAAGGTTGCAGAGCGCGGATTGACTCTGGGAGCAACACTCTGCGTAGCGCCGTATATGCGTTTCAGCAGGCCTGGTGAATTGGAAAAGACGGACTACGACGCCATGCCGATACGTGGTTTCAGAGGAAGTAAATCGATCTGAACGCATTGGCATGGCTACGTGTAATCACTGTACCCTCGCGAACGGTTCCAAAGGATTGGCGGCCAGGACTGAAATGACGCTCCTCCGGATCAGATCTCATGCGGTTCCATCGTGGACTCAGTCAGCCTTGCCAGTGAAATCAAAATGGTACGGTTTTGGAAGAAAGGAATAGCTTTGGTGAACGCAGACAGTCAGTCTGCCTTCTCTGATATCTTAGTGAGCAGGTCTTCAGAGGCCTCATAGGCTCTAGGCTCATTCTCTTGAGTGGCCCTCTCAAAGTGAAACTAGCCATGACTTTCTTGATTGACGGGCCTGAAGAGACAAGCTTAGGTGGGGCCGTTGGGCGAGGAGATATTGCCCTCGCATTCACGGATGATTAAATTTGGCAGAAGTGAGGTAGAAACAATGAGGAGACTCATACCAAATGGCGGAATGCGAACAAGCATTTCCTAAATCCTTAGAGCTCGGGTAAAGTATGCGGTCTCTGGCAGAGTGGACTATTACCTGAAGCTGTTGCGGTTCCAAATCAGTCAGACGAGAGGCGCCATTGAAGTCAGGACCACTACCACTGAAGAGCGTGTTAAGATCCCTACAATTGTATCAGGTTGACTTCGGTATAGATCAATCACTTTCACGGAATCTGTGTCTTAAGAAAAGGCAAGTAGAGAGATTAATCATATTAAGCGCATTGCTGCTACCTGAAACACAAAAGCACGCTGATATCAACAAAAGGCCTCCCAGATCCGCTTCCCACCTCCTCATCATCTACTGATTCTGGCTCAAGATCACATCAGCAGCTTTCTCACCGACCATGTACGTAGACACAGCGGTGAACGTGCCAGGAATGCGAGGATACACCGATGCATCAACGACCCTCAAGCCATTGACACCACGCACCCTGAAGCTGGAGTCGAGCACAGCCATCGGATCATTATCAGCACCGATAGGACACGTCGACGATGCGTGGTGACCCCACGCCGTATCCTTGATGTACTGCTTCACAGCCGCGTCACCCTGGACGCCCGCACCAGGCAACTCCTCCCTGATGGGCACCAACTGGCGCTTGAACGCATCGCGAGTGAGCTTCACGGTCTCCGTCATAGCCTGCAAATCCGCCTCAGCGTTGCCGGAGCCGGTATCAAAGTAGTTGTAGAGAATATCCGGCACATCGAGCGGATCAGCCGTGCGCAGCGTCACCGAGCCGGCCGTGTTACGCGGGTGCGACTTGAGAATCGCCCAGGTGAACCAGTCGTGCTCAATGGTCGCGTTCACGCTGTAGCCGGGGAAGTAGCCCCTAAAGTTGACGGGTCCACCGAACGCGAACACGTCCCACTCGTTTCGCTCGGTGGTGCTGCTCTTGTAGAACATTGTCGCCGCGAAGCCTGAGGACTCGTAGATGCCGCGGTCACCGAGGATAGGGGTGTTCCAGCGCGCGAGGCACGGGTCGGATTGACCGTTGAAGCCGAAGGTGCAACCGTTAAGAGCGCTAAAGTCGGCGGGCGTGCGACCCTGGACGGCGATTTCGTAGTGATCTTGCAGGTTCGTGCCGACGCCGGGGAGGTCTTTGACGACGGGGATGTTGAACTTGCGCAGCTCGGCGGCCGGGCCGATGCCACTGAGCTTAAGGATCTGCGGGGAGTTGTAGGCGCCGCCGGCGATGATGACTTCGCGGGAGGCCGTTGCTGTGCCGCGGGTACCAGCGCCGGCGTTGCGAGAGCGGGGACTTGCGCGGTATAGGTATTTTCCGTCGAGGAACTCTACGCCCGTCGCTTTGGGCGGGGAGGAGTTGTCGAAGAGAACCTTGGTTACGTGGCAGCTCGTCCGGACGTCGAGGGGGTAACGCTTCGCGCCGGTGATGGTCTTGGCGTCGCGGACGGCGACGATGAACTCGCGGGAGCCGACACGGTGGGCGTCGTTGGAGGAGATGGGGATCTGGTAGAAGCCTGGCGTCGTGTCGCGGCTGGCGGCTACGTTGTTACCATCGCCAGCGAGCAGGGTGGCGATGTTAAAGACCAAGTTTGTCTCGTTTCCGAGGGCGAATGCGCCTCCGGTAACAAGGCTCAGGAGTTGAGGGTCAAGCAGAGCAAGGTTGAGAGGCGCTGTCTCGGTGCTGTACCAGCCATTGTATCCGTGGCCTGGGACACCGGGAAGGAGATAACGGTTGTTCTCCATGCGGATGAAGTAGTTTCGCATGTTGTCTGCTGACCAGGATGAATCACCGGTGAGGCTGGCGATGTAGTCAAAGTCGGAGCGGTGAGGGTAGACAGCAATGAGTGCATTGTGGGCGGTGCAGCCTCCGAGGGTGCCAGAGCGAGGGTACAGAGTTCCCTTCATCTTGGAGCCGGACGGCGGGTTGAGGCCGGTGTACTCGCCGCCGCCTGGTGTCTCGTATGTGGTCTTGAAGTCGCGAGCTTGCCTTGCCTCGTCGGCGTAGTGACGAACGAAGAAATCCCATGCCATGGCATCATCTTCGGTGGACTTCGCTTGGTAGGCTGGGACAGTGTAGTTCTCGTTGGCTCCCTGGTCGTCGCCGGCTTCGATGAGAAGGGTCTTGCGGCCGGCGAGGGCGAGACGGGCGGCCAAGACACCGCCGCCGGCGCCGGAGCCGACCACGATGAACTCATAGCCGGTCAGGTCGACAGCGGCGACGAGACTTGTTGAAGCGGCCAGGAGGCCGAAGAGATTTGTTAACCTCATGGCGATGTCTTGTGTGGAAAGCGGCTTGACTAGAGTTGTAGGTCGAGTTAGACATGGGAAATCTTGAGGACGATGGAAAACTTGGGGATAATACACACCTTGAGAGATTCGTCGACGCCGAGGTATCCGTAATTACTTGCAGATCTGTATACCCATCCCACGAGGGATCGCCAGCTCTTATAAGCCACGATCGACGAGAAACAAATAGGCGCACATGGTGGTGATCTCTTTCGGGAGTCAGCTAGTGGGCAATTAATCTCCAGGGACTCGGCATGACGAAGAATGCCACCCTGATCCATGTCCGCGCCTCTGCGCTTAGAATTAGTCGATAACCCGGACACTGTTCCGGGCCTTCTCGGCGCGGGGTCACTGGCTCGGCCCGCCAAGACATTACTGGCGCCTCCCTTTCGTGCTTGATCGAGTCAAGCTTTTGAGTTGTCTTTTGAGAGAGACAAAGGACAGTGACGACATTGTAGATATCTGCGAATTCCAAACCAGATCAAGGGGCTTTAAGAAGCGGTGAAGGTTTATCAAGGGATACGAGAACCTCAAGTATCAGGCCAGGCACGAAAGGTTGGTAAGATATTGAGTTTTTTCCTCCTGAAGCGAAGAAGCCAGTGAGAGAAGAAAGCTGATAGGAGAACATCAGATTGGTCCATCTGGAAGAAGAATATCGGATCGAGAAGCTGTCGATGTTGTGTTACTTCGGGGCTGCGCTCGTGTTGAGCACCACAGATCATCTGATGCAGAAATAGCAGTCCCTCAATCGGGCCATTCCTTGCACAGTCCTCATCTCAACTTTTGGATCCCTGTCGTCCGAATGCTCGCAGGTCGTGGAGGACGTCTTGAGGTTGCTGTTTTGCCCCCTTGGACTGGGGAAAATTTACAGTTCACTAGACTGCGCGGGATGGCCCTTCGCCGGACAGGGTATCCCATGCTCTCAACGCCAGCAGTTCAACGACCTCGAGGACGACATTAGACGTGCGGAACGGCGTTCGCAGGCGGCTTCAACTTTTCGGAGGTGGCTGCGATGACGATCATTGTCGCATACAGCAGTGCTCTAGCAATCTGCCGAGACTATTAGCACTCCTCTTTCAGTGATGGCGGCTCACTAGTCTTTGGTTAGTGCTTGCCTCACTCTCCGCCGTGAGCGCTGCAATGCAACACTGAATCTTGAATTGGCGGGTCTTCCCCGCACTGCACTCACTGCAGTTCTGTACTCCGTAGTCTGCCATGCAGGTTTGGTTCGGCCGTGAATGTCCTCCGTCGAGAGGGGTGGTTCGGGATCTCATGCAAGACTGAGACTGCGAGATGATGCGTTACGCGCGAAGTGATGGAAGCTACCGAGGTAAGTTGTGAGACTGACAGCGGGCGGGCGACTCAACATGACGGAGATGGCGTAGGAGTGATTCTTCAGCCGGTGGGAGGCTAAGCGGCTCGTTTTCCGCAAAGCGATTTGGGCAATAATGGAGTTGGGGCGAGATTGTCAATTTGGATTTGTTGTTGAGCGGCAACTGTTGTCGAGAACATCTCAACCGGCCCTTCTCTATCACATCTTGCGTCAATGCCCATCAGAGCGTCTGCCGTCCAAGGAGGAAGCACGCTGAGTTTGGAGATATCTTTACCATTGTCAAGGCGAGTGAAGGGTAGCATTCGAGGTCATGTCAGGGCGTCAGCATATCCTCCCTGTTTCTTGCTTCTTCCCGTGTCCCTCCCTTTCAAGCGTCCCGTATCTAGCGGACATAGAATGCTCCGAGACCCCAACGGACTTGAAAAGACGACAAGGATGGGAAGAATCGATACAGCGAGGTTTGCGAATATCTTGCTGTCCACGTGCGAAAGCAATGAATCGCTCGTCAAAAGATCGACAGTCCTTGCTCGTTGACGTGGTACCCCTAGAGGTTGGACAAAGATCGACCGGCTTCCCAGTCCCAGCCACGTTGTCGCGACCTCGCACATTCGCACTGACTTCCCAGCCTCGGATCCCTTCACCGTTGCCCGTCAACTGACAGCACGGACTGGATTCAATGTCGGGCAAATGATGTGAAGCTTTCTGTTGCGAGGTTCTCGCACTCTTACTATCACCAGCCCGCGCTGCCTCGTTGAGACGACATGGTTGCCGAATCAAGCTAGAGGTAAGGTAGAGGGAGTGGAGGATTCGTGGAGCGGAGTCGCGAATAAGCTTAATATGCCGAAGTCCAAATCGTGCAGCACAAGTGCATCTTTTTTCGCCGTTGGCTGTGCTGTTGACTCGGGAAGACTTGATGTTTTGGCTACGTTATTTGCCTGGTGGGAGGAACAAACCTTCCGGTGAGCTCGTTGGCTGAGCCGGAAGGGAATGGGAGCTCTGTAGATGCGGCTATCTGATTGGCCGCTCGGCAATCCGCGGTCCACCGCCGCTGGGACCCACCTTGCGAAGCTCTGACCACAAAGTCAAGCCTTCAAGAACAAGCTAGAGGCCCCAGATTTTAACAACCAGCATCTGTAGTGTAGTGGTTATCATCCTTGCCTTCCATTCCTCGGATCAGCAAGGGACCCGGTTTCGATTACCGGCGGATGCATCACGCTGGTAAACTTTTTGCATTCCACCATGAATTATCTTAGGCCCCTCCCATCTTTGATGATTTCAACGTAGTTCCTTCATTTAGTTTTGGAATCTCGTGGAGAGGTGTGCAATAGCACGGTTGGTGGTGTCCAGTTGGGTGGGTAAGTACAGAGTTCGAATGAAGCTTTTCGGGGATGGCCTGCGATTCCGCGACTGCGACCCGGCACTTTGGAGAATGGTATGTATGCACGAAGTCTAATATCTCCCCTCTATTTCTTAATGAACGACTTCAACCAAAGTCCTGTGCAATTATTGCAAAAAGCTATTGTCTGTGAGAGAGGTATGGATTTCTCGTTCCTGGCAGTGTATGTATTGGAACGCAATATGCGGCCACATTGATTATCATCATCATCATTACAACTACCTCGAGCTACCCTTCTGCACCCCGTGATACCATTAGAGTAAAGTAACGAACGAACCTCCAACATCTTATCCACTCTCACTCAAATAGTAAATGTCCCATTCACCCTCAAATCCCGACTACTAGCCCCAACCCAAACACCGTACTCACCCTCACTCAACCGCCACTGCTGCGCACTCACATCCCAAAAGCTCAGATCCCGCCTCGTCAGCGCAAACTCCACCGTCGCGCTCCCGCCTGCCTCGACATACACCCTCTCAAAGCCCCTCAACTGCTTCGCGGGCGTGCCCTCGACGGGAATACCAACATACAGCTGCGCGACCTCGTGACCGCCCACGCCGCCCGTATTCTGCACCGTCACGCTCACGGAGACGACTTCCTCCCAGAGGGCGGGGTGTCCGCCCTGCACGATCGCGACGCTCGGATCCGGCACGCCGGCGCTCACGCCCGACGCGGGACTCGCGGAGAGGGAAGAGTAGCCAAAGGTAGTATACGATAGCCCGAAGCCGAATTCGTAGCGAGGCGAGATGCCGTCGCGGTCGAAGGCGCGGTAATCGATGAACAGGCCCTCGGTGAAATCGTCCTGTGGGAACGGGCCTGCTTCGACGGTCGAGTTGAGGAGGTTTCCGTAGTCTGACTCGGCGCGGGCGACGGTGTAGGGGAGTCTACCGCTGGGATTGACGTCGCCGTAGAGGATGTCGACGAGGGAGTTGCCCGATTCCTGCCCGGGTAGGCCGGCGAAGAGGATTGCTGTCACGTTGGGGTGGTCTGCCCAGGCTTCGACAACGCGGGTTCCTGTAGGAAGTTTTGGTTAGCGATGGCTATGCTAGACAGTAAGCACAAGACTAACCGGCAGAGTGCAGCACGACAATCGTGTTGGAGCAGTTGGCCGCGACGTTGTTGACCAAGTTATCGCTGAATTCGTCCGTCAGGCTGGGTCGGTCATACCCTTCCGAAGCCCACGCGTTGATAAAGACCAGACATGCCTCCGAGTTGACGTAGTTGGGCTGCGGGTTCTCAGAGTAGAAATCCCACTTGACCACCCCGCCGTCCGCAATAACACGGTCCTGGATGGCCTGGAAAGGAGTAATAACATACGGCGGCGTCGTCGTTCCGGAGCCGCCGCCAGAAAGCAATGTCCCATTGAAGGTATCCGCCAGTACGGTACCCCATGACGGGCCATAGCTCGTGCTGCCCCACGGTGTGGGAGGCAAGGTAGCATCGTAACCGTACACCGTCAAGAACTTAGGGTTCTTGAACGGCAACGTGCCATTGACGTTCTTCACGAGCACTGTACCGGCGGCGCCGATCTCGCGAATGATTGCCTTGTGACCATTCTGCACGTCGACGGGCGCGTGCTTCTGAAGGTTCGAGTAGGCGCCGACAGCGGGGTAGTCGTCGCTGTCCTGACCGATGTAATACCATGCCGCGAGGATCCTTGTCGTCATGTCCTCGACGCGCTCGCGGGTGACACTGCCGTTGTTGACTGCCTCGACGAGGGATGCGCCCCAGAAAGCTTCGTTCGGCATGACCAGGTCGAGACCTGCGTTTGCGGTTGCCACGCCGGCGTGTTGTGCGCCCCCTTTGGTAATTGTAAGCAACGGCGATGGAGACCCAGAACAGAAGGGAAGAGAAACTTACAATCGCTGACAACGAACCCTTCAAACCCGAGCTCAGTCTTGAGAACTCCATTGAGCAACTTGGAGTTCTGGCAGCCGTACGAGTTGTTGGCGCGGTTGTAAGAGCACATAACCGACGCAGCGCCCTCCTTCAACGCATCCATGAACGGGAAAACATAGAGCTCATGCAACGTCCTATCGTCAACATTGGATGATCCGGCCTCTCCTTCCTCAACACTTGGGTTCCGGCGGTACTCCTGCTCGTTGAGAATCCAGTGCTTCGGGCACGCAATGGTTCCAGCGTCCTGCATGCCCTTGGTAATACCACCGACGCCAACAGACGACAGGTACGGATCATTACTCAGACCCTCCCAGTTTCTGCCGCCGCGCGCAATACGACCCAGGGGTCCGCCGACGGGTCCAAGGCCGACATTGATACCCTTGCCGCGGAACTCGGCGCCCAGGGCCTCGCCGTAGGCATACGAGAGGTTCCTGTCCCACGTCGCGCCGAGGTGGATGCCGGAGGGGAACGCCGAGACAAATTCCTGCGCGCGGACGCCATCGGGGCCGTCTTGGAGGCAGATGGGCTCGATGCCGAGACGAGGAACGGAGCCTGTGTTGCCGGTGCAGAGGCCACCCCAGCCGTGGGTGAAGTTTGCGAGTTCCTCGACTGTCATCTGAGCGGCGAGGGACTTTGCGCGCTGGTACGCTGTGGCCCATTTCTCATTGGTCGTTCCGTTTCCCACGGCTATTTGGTTCTTGGTTAGGTTCGTGTCACGGTATGCTCAGGTCAAGAGAGAACTCGGTACTGACGTGTGGGGTAGACAGCTGGACTTTGGCCATAGTAAGGATCTGTCTCATTGGTATAGCTATCTTGAGCGGCGCAGAGCGTGAGGCCAGCAAGGGCCGTCGCCAACGTTGAAATCAAGTTGTTGACCATGTTGAGGGCCCAATTGAAGAGCACAGCTTGAGCTTGCAGGCTCACTTCTCCATGGTTCCCGTCCGCAGGAAATTCAACCACTTAAGAACTTTCCCACGCGTCGCGACTTTTCCCTCGTCATCTGTCCAACGTCTCCTCGGACTGAGATGAGTCGACGGCCGACATCTAGTCCCCGGCACCGCTGCGCAGTAGTGTGCACGCCGTCGGCCCTTCTCCCTAGTCGACGGTGTTCCCATGATCACATCCAACTTTTCGCCGCAGCCAGATCCACCTCCACTCGGAATCCGTCTTCCAGCAGTTAAAAGACACAATGATGATCTCATCAACGATGCGACGCCGGCCGCTTGGGCAAGCTTTTTACGGTAGTAGTCTGTGGGGAAACCCCATGTCTCCCCAAGTCGGGAAAAACTCCATGTCGGTCCACGTTGTTGGTGCCATCTCTCAACGGTGCGGGGGAGAAAGGTGTGGATGGCCGTTGGTGGCTAGTTTGCCTAGTTTTGGTAGTCCCATCGCAGGTTCAACCAGCTAAGGATGCGAAGCCAGGCCACGAGTAGTTCGTCTGGAGATATTCCATGCAGCCTGGAGGCTCTTCGGCGGTATTTTTCTTCGGCGCGCGGGGAAATCGTGGGGAATGGAGAATGGAGAATGGAACGACCGGGGTTGTTGTAGATGGCAGGTATTATAGGTAGCAATATCGGAGAGTATTCCCATGTCACCTCCGCATCTCCAGCGCGATGCGATGCCGGCATGTGGGAGAATGCGGGGAACGTCGTAAGATTGGGACTGGTCGAATTCCACTTCTGGATTGGTTTGAGTCCTGGGACGGGAAGCTCTTCGGCAATGAAGTTGGTAAACTCGTGTCCGAAGTCGGTTTGTAAGTATCAATTCACACAATACTCTTCGACCATCGTCGATGAACGCGGTGGGGTGGTAGCCATCGGGAAAACACCGGTTGTGAGAACGTCCTACTCACGACGAGTGTGCAAGCAAGACGTATAAGCGAGCCGGTCCGATTGGTCCTTCGTCCATGCTGGTCTATTTCAGATGGAAGAAGGTTGTGATCCCCTGTTGGTTCGTCCGAGTGGCGTGGTGTATGGGTTCTGGAGTGAAATCTCTCGTGTCATGTCTGTCGCGACTATGCCATGGATTACCACCGATGACGGGAGGGCGGCCACACACGACTCGGGCATAATTGTCTCGAGCAGTGTGCTCTAACGGAAGAGCAACCTCGGCAAAAAGATGAAGATCATCACGAGACGTCGTCCCCAGGCCGAATGTACCCCAGCCTCGGATATGGAGTAGGATAGTTATAGCTGGTATCCATGACGAAGGGTGGGTGGTCCGGGTTCTGCAAGAACTGTAAGTGGGTGCTTCCAACCCCCCACACGTAGATTTGAACATACATAGAACGAACCTCCCGGTTTATCAAGTCGGGCAAGCTGGTTTCTTTCATCTAACCATTCGTCCTGGCTCTTGACACGGCGCTTGCACCAAGTGCATCTTGGGACGGTCTCTTGCGCAACGCCAGCACCGCAAGGGCAATAGAACTGACGGTAGAGCTGTTAGCAGGTGTAAAGCAACTACTCACGTTGCTCAATTGACGGGAACTCACATTGCGCCATTTGCCATATATCTCGAGTTGCTTGGTCTCCGAGGCTTCATCGGGACCCCATTCCTCTGGTTGGTTGAGCACATTGTTCTGGCCCGACGCTTCCTGAGTTCGCGTGTCGTAATACGCTGTGGTCTCTTTTCTCTGCGCGTCTTCACATTTGGTACAAAGCCACCTCAGACATAGATTGCAATCGCATGTGTCGCTGAGTTGTAGCTTCCGATTATCATCTTCGAGCTGGAAGTCACAATCGCGGCAAAGACACATGATGTTGAGAGGGCGCCAGTTGTAGCGCGGCTCGACATAGCTTTCCTCCACGGACAGAAGCCGATCATAGTACCTGCACTCCTCACAGACGTTGATTCCACATCTCCGGCAGGGCAGAGCTCCAGCCTCGTCGCATTTGATGTTGTACAGCTTGACTTCGATTTCCTCGTCCCCGACAACCATGGGAGGGAGGCCGCAGAGAAGAGTCCAGTAGTTGGGACAGTAGCGTCCGCTAAAGTTTTGGCGTTGCACTAAGCCGCGGCCATCGCAGAGACAGAGGCTTTTCAGCTTCTGGAATATTGTACGGGAACCAAGGATGTGGGCGTGGTGGTTACGGTTCGTCTGAGCTATGTGAAGAAGGTCCAAGGCTGAAACATATTCCGCGAGGATGGACAAGATCGGATAAGACGAGATGAGATGCGAAATGGACGGAGTCGGTGATTTCGGGGCCATGGAGAACATTGAGTGTCCGACAGATTGCGCGGCACACATATCGATGTCGCATGAATGAGCCTGTGAGGTTGTCTTTTCTGAAAATTTACGACACGTGTGTTCAGGAGTAGATTGTTGCCCGGCCACGGCTCATGGAAGGCGAGTCAACACTGGGATGTGCCTGTCTCAAAGCAGGGGGCCGGCCGGGGATGGCGCAGTCCGAAGGTGCTGAGGCCGAGCCACATGTGGCTGAATGGGCCACTCGCCTCAAGTCTGTGCCTGATATTATCGCGCTGACGATGAGGTGAGCACAGTGTTGGTCGCCGTTGGTCGAAAAGACTGTCAATTTCGTCAGGTTCGCTGAGGATTACTGATGAAGCTTTTGCTTTGCTGCATCGGATGACAGGAATTCAAATTGACGGCACCTCAAGGCCGCATTAGGTTCGAGCCTTTGTCCGCAAAGGATGGTGTGCCATGAAGCGACGCCGGGTAGCTGCCGAAGATTGAAGCAAGCCATTGGATCATTTTCCACAGCTGCCAGAGTCAAGGGAGTGATCGGCATGACGGGAGCTTCGAGATTCCCGTAGAGCTCGGAGCTGGCGACGTCAGCTTCGGTCTATGTCTTTGGTGGCTTTACGTTGGACTGGAATTGATACAAGTGTCAGAGAGCATCTGGTTTCATCGGATGTTGGTGGAAAAGGTTGTTTCAGTCGATAGCTTCGGCATGGCCCAGCCTTGACAGCCCCTCTTCTAGCTGTTCTAGAACGTTGAGCCGTGGTGGGAGGATGAACTACTGTGACGTTGATCTGGTTCCAAGGTGTAGGAATGGATTAGTCAAGGTGAGCAAGGTGACATTGATGGCATTCGAAGGTGAGCAGTGAAGGTTCCAGATTTCCAAATGTCTTCCGGACGCAGCGATCATCGGCTGGGAAGGTGTGAGATCATCTGGATCGCTCCTGCTTGGAATGGCGCTGAAGACTGTTGGAGAAGGAGCTACTGGGAGCTCCCCAGGCAGAATGACCCATAAAAGTGAGTCACGGCCAATCATACCAGCCAGATGATTGTGGCTCCAGGGGGGGTCCCCACTCTAGTGGCCTGTGTCACTGTGTGACATAAGGCTGCACCGCGAACGGCCAAGAGCAGCGCAGCACCAGAAGCCAAAAAGGCCCTCACAGTGCAGGCGGCAGGCACTCTCGGGGTGGTGCGCGGATGAGATAAGCCAGGTCCGATAAGGATAACACACCTGACCGAAGCTCCAACCTTATCGCGACATCATCCTCGTCGCCTACACCATCCCATCCTGTCCTGTCCTATCCCGTCCCGTCCCATCCCAACCGTCTTCCCGTCCTTCTCTCTATCGATTCCTTGTTCCTCTTTACATCCTCATCCTCCCCTTCCTCACCTTCGCTTCGCATCTTGGCTTTCCTCTTCCCATCATCACCTTAATCCTATTCCTTTCCACTTAAATATGAATCG
The DNA here is from genome assembly GCF_011075155.1 of Colletotrichum scovillei. NCBI lineage: Eukaryota > Fungi > Ascomycota > Sordariomycetes > Glomerellales > Glomerellaceae > Colletotrichum > Colletotrichum scovillei. The sequence continues at coordinate 958,357 of NW_023336261.1, forward strand.
CTCCAACTCTTGACCTTTTTGTCGTGAAGCACTTACTCTCTTTCTCCCCCATTCAACATGGCCAATTCCCCGTCCCATAGGTCTAGCCGGAGCCCAGCCTCGTCCACCTCGGCCGGCCGAGACTCCACGTCCCTTTCACATTCCAGAGACCACCGTGATGCAACCTCCACATCAGCCTCCGCTGCTGCCGGCCATGTGCCGGTTGAGACATTGGTGGAACACCTGCTCGCCGCCAAACGCTCGCTCTCGTCCATGACGGCCGTCTTGCGAGCAAACGAAATCGCGACCGATGCACGCCAGGCCCATGAGGAGGCTGTTGTCCTGTATGCCGAGACCCAGTTCCTGCGACGCGCCATCTCTGAGCAGCTGGCGCTGTTGATGAAGGTTCGCCGTGGTCTTAAGAGAACCTACGATGCCGGCAAGCGCGACTTCAAGCACCTGGTCAAGACCATGGATGCAACCAATGAGAAGCTGCAGGAGACCATGGCCATGCTCAAGAATACAACTGTGGAAGCTGTCTTCAGGCCGCCGGGCGAAGAGCGCCGTAATCTGATGGACTTCGTGGACGAGAAGAGCGTCCACGTCATGGTCGAGGCTCTGAAGCAGAGCCTCGGCGAGCTGCAGGTGCGTAAAGGAATCCTGCTGCCTCTGGCTTCCCCACACTATCTATGATAGTTAAGGTGACTGACGAGATCTTTTATCTGCAGGCTATCCAAACATCCTTCGACGGCGACCTCCTTCGTTTCGATGATGATCTGCGAGCACTCAAGAAAACGATGACGACAACACCCCTGCCCAGAACGCCCTCCGACTCGTCACAATACGATCCGATACCCGAGCTTCTCGGTTCTCTCGTAGACAGTTCACATGACATGGCCCAACTGCTCACGTCCTTGACGAAACACTTTGACTTGTGCGTCACAGCGGTGCGGACAACAGAGGGCGGCGCGGCTCTTGCTCGTCGTAGGGCGGCGGAGGTGACGCAGTCACAAGGCGGCGATGGCGTATCTTTGTCTGGCGTAATTGCTGACCAAGAGTCGCAAATGCCCGATCTCGAACCGATAACAATGAAAGACCGGGCGGACATGCTGAATGTTGTGGTTAGCGATGCATCAGAGGTCGAAAGCGTCATCCAGGAAATCAACAAGACACTCCAGACCATGGAAGAGCAATTTTCAGCCATGACTGGACAAACAGGACAGATCAAATTGGCGTTCCTCGGCACCCTGCAAGGGTTCGCTGCGCTGGAAGAGATGGGCGGTCGTATGGCCAGCTACATCGCGAGCGAGGCCGAGTTCCTCCAGCGGTGGGAGGATGAGACATACACCATCTACAACAAGCTTGGCGAAATGGACGACCTTCGAGACTTTTACGAAAAGTACGCGGGCGCTTATGATAACCTGATCCTGGAGGTTGAGCGGCGCCGCATGGTAGAGGACAAGATTACAAACATTTGGAAGAAGGCGATGGACAGCGTTGACAAACTCGTCGAAAACGATCGACGGGAGCGCGAAGGATTCCGCCAGGATATTGGCGAGTTCATCCCCACGGATCTATGGCCGGGTATGGACGGCGGAATGAAGAGGTGGGAACTCGTCGCGGTTGACGACGGCACAGCCGAGGACGACGTGTCGGGCGGGCAGCGAAGCACGCCGGCGCTGGACCGAAGCGTCGTAGACGCTGCCCGGGATCGATTGGAGAGGAGCCAGCAGCGGTAGGAGCATTGCAGTCTTTCGGATTGGCTCCTGTGTTGATTTAGATTGTTTGAGTGTAAGGATTCACCGGGATATGGTTTCATTGGCGTTCATAACATAGTAAAGACGGCAGCCTCCAGATAGGCAAGGGATACGGTTTCACGCTTTCATGGTTTGGACGGCGGCAAAGTCTGTTTGGATTATTATTTGGCTGGGCATTTCATCTTCTCCGGTCTTGTATGAAGCGAAGTATCTTATCAATACCATAGAATAAGTAACCATCGCTGTCCCAGCAACTTAACTCCCCATCCTCCGGTCGCGTGCGGGCTTTCTATCTGCTTGTGCCACCTGTCCCTTGGGCTCCTCCGTAATTGTAGGTGGCGCCATGATTCTCGCCGGTAACCATAAAACCTCCAGTGCCGTAGTTCTGCGAGCCTCGCCCACTGTGATGCATCTGGACTCCAGCACCGTTGTTGGTCATGACAATACGAACCCCCTGCTCATTCGCCAATGATCTCCGTAGCTCTCTTACTTCTGCCAGTGCCGCTCTCGACTCATTCGCATCCTCTTCAGTCACCCACGGTGGTTTGGCGATTTCATTTATCTGACACAACAATCTTTCCATCAGCTTTTCCACACTTTGGCCATCATTTTTCTCCACCAAAGCCACGTATCGACCTCCCTTTGGCCCGTCGGTCGCCGCATCGAACATGGACTCAATGATCCCCAAAAGCCCTTCGCACGCTTTCGCGGACTCAATGATTTGGCGGAATGCCTGGCTTTTGTTGGAGATTGGGGAGTCGTCGTCACTTTCCCGAAGACGATCTCGGATAGAGTAAAATATTTTGGACAGGAGCGGCAGTCTCTTTGCAACCGCCGGGAATGCCTCGGGGAGTTCTCCTGGATGCTCAACCGTACGCATAGCGTTGGCCATCACTTGCCCTTGGAAGCGAGAACAGGCAGCGGACACCGTGTCGATGGCTTGGTCTCTGGTACCTTCAAGGGAAGCCATGGTAGTGAAACTCGCTGAAGGTAGTAGCCGGAATGGTATGAAGCGACAAGATGGGGGAAACAAGAGATCAATTTCTTCCTGTTGTTGATTCAGGTTTTGCGTTGGTATCCTAATCACTTGGGTAAGTTGGCAATTAGCTGCCTTTATGTCTCTTTCGCGTCAGCTCTTAAGGCAGCAAGACTGCACGCATCGCAAGCCCAACGCCTCTCTAGTTGGCAGAATGCACTCGACAAGCAACGCTCAGTGCGAGAGGCTTCATCCTACTTGCCAGAGCCGAAAGCTGCCTGGCGGGCGCAGTTACCCCGGACCTAGAAAAGTAACCCCTAGTTGCTCGTGTCATAGGACAGCCTAGCTGCAGCTCTGAGATGCCTACATGAGGCAGCCTGCAGCATCTCGGTAATTCCCCCAATGAACATAAATCTCAAACCACCTTGCCCTAAGTAGCCTGCTTCATGCCACCATCTGGCCTGCAGAGGTGGCAAGTCTCTGCTTCACCGCCCCATAGCTACGCCTCGTCGAAAACTCGGCCATTTGCTAAGCCCAATTCCATTCTCTTTTCTTACCTATCCCAGAACAGTATGTCTACTTCGGAGTTGGCTAGAAAATTGTAAATTCTTCCCAAAGCAGTACTCTAAAACCAATATGTCGGGTGCCGAGGTTTTGGGCCTGATTTCGGCCACAATTCAAATCATCGATGCAGCAATCCATATTTATAACACCGCCAACAACGTCTCCGGCTTACCCTACGCATTTCGCCAAGTTTACTTACGCCTGCCGCTTATTCTTGACACCCTCAAAGCCGCAGAAAGCGGGCTCGATGACGGGCGAGAATCGTCCGACGGCCGCGAAGCCCTGGTCGATGTCTTGAATAGTTGTAAAAACAAGGCGGCATTGCTGGAAGAAATCCTTCAATCAACAATTTCAACTCCTCACATGTCGAGATTCAAGCGGTGGATGAAGGCTATAAGGACGGTTTCTCAAGGCAACGACCTTCAAGTTCTCTCCGACGGGATCCTTGGCGACCTCGACGTGTTGACGAGCAACTACGCCGTGAAATCCACTACACAACAGGAGATAAAGAGGTTTATTGGTCTCCTGACTGACCAGCATGGAACATCAGCAGGGCAGCTCGTCACTTTGAACAATATGGCATCGGGTCTCCAGTATATCAAGCTAGAAGCTGGCAATCAAAACATCGCTAGTGGCGGAAGTATTCAAATCAATGGTCCGGCCAGTGGAATCTTTAACTACACAGCGTGTTAAGTTTAGGGGCACGTAGTGCAATATTAAGAGACTGCTCAGCTACATACGTAAATTGGAATGATCTATTTGTTCTTGTCCACCGATTCGAGGAGCGATTTCATGTCCTTTGAACGGTAGTGCTTCGAGTATTCCCATACACCCCATCCTCGAGGACATTTAGCACCCAACTTTGCACCTTCTACAAGGAGTTGGAGAGCGATTTGCGACCTGTTTAACTGCGCACATAGCATCAATGGCGTCCTTCCGTGCTGCTCTTGCGTGTTCAAATTCACACCGCTGACAGCTAAAAAATGTATGAGCTCGCTGTCAGCGTTGTGGCAGACTACTGCATGATGTAGAGCATTGAAGCCTTGCGAGTCGATCAGATTCACATTCATGTTGCCTCTCCATCGCAACAACACTTCTGCACCTTCCTGGAACCCTAGTCTTGCAGCGTGGTGTAGCGCATTCATGCCTTGGCTGTCTCGAAGTTCAGCTGAGGCGCCATTTTCAAGTAAGATGTCCATGACTGTTAACTTCCTCATGAGTGTGGCGAGAATAAGTGGAGTTTTCCCCTTGTGATCTTGCGCGTCTACAGTGGCGTTTTGCTGCAGTAGAAATCTCACTGCTTCAAGGTGGCCATCTTTGGAGGCCCAATGAAGAGGTGTCATTCTTTGGCCGTCTGGAGCATCAGCAACCTTATCGTGTTGGCAAAGAAGCCATGCCAAAGACAGATCGTTGTAAGCGAGACACCAGCAGAAAAGGTTCGGCAAATTCTCGATGGGACAGATCACTGAAGCTCCTTTGGAAAGAAGAAGCCAAGCTGTACTTTTGTCGTTCTTCAGCACTGCGCAAGCAAGAGCAGTATGACCATCAGCGTCCCTGGTGGTGAGCGATGCTCCTGATTCTATGAGAATAGTAGCGATGCCCCGATGCCCTTTCTTGATTGCATCATTCAATGGAGTTGATCCGTCCTCGTAGGTTTGATTTGTGTCAGCCCCATGCTGGATAAGGAGCTTGACGATGTTTGCTTCGCCGTTGAAAATTGCCAGCTGTAGTGGTGTTCCTCCATTATCTGCTAAGTTAGGGTCAGACGGATTGGGATATCTCGTCAGTAGTCTGTGTATCTTCGAAGGGTCATCGTGCATATAACGGATAGCATGATGCAGGGGACCCCATCCACCATTGAAAGGTTGATTCAAGTTGACTCCTTTGCTCAGCAGTATGTCTGTCAAGCATTCGGCATGACTTTCGACGGCCTCTTTGATATTCCTGGACGCCTCTTCCTTTTCATTGTCGGTATTGACCTTTCCTATTACCTCGCCACCACAGAAAAAAACATGCCTCAATGAAGTCCAGCCTTCATAGATTTCGGCTTCTAAGTCCTCCTGATTCTCGATGAAGATCTTAGCTATCGATGTGGGGCCGTATCGAATGGCAGCGCTCATTGGGGAGTAACCTCGTAGACTCTTGAGATCGGTTCTTGCACGGGAATTGACCAGTGCCTCAACTATAGCTACATCGTTGACGATTGGTTTGACCAGAGTCTTATGTAGCGGCGATTCTTTGAGCTGATCAAGCTTATCCGGATCTGCGAAGTATTTCAATAGCAGCTTGACTAGATCAAGATGGCCGTATCTGACCGCCCAATGCAGAGCAGTCTGGTCATCGAATGTTGTTGTGTCCACGTTGACCTTTTTCTCGATAAGAAGTCGCTCAGCCCAGTAGGGGAGGTTGAAGTGCACCGCGGCATGCAGACCAGAACACCCATGAAACGTTCCTATATCAATCCCGCCAAGAGCCAGAAATGAACGTTGAATACTGGTTTGGTTCCCCATGAACTCCATCGCAGCAACTTCGACATTTTCGATGTCCTCATCCGCCACATGAGCAAGATGCGGTCCCCAATGACACGCAGCATACTGCATCAACGACGAGTCTTTCTCATTCGAAGGTCCTTTGGTCTCAATAGAGAGATACAAGATGCATATAGCAGCCATTTGCCAAGGAGGCTCGGTTGGTATCACTCCTTCTTCAAAAAGAAAGTCCTTCACGGAGTCGTGGACCAGCTGGAGGGTGTGATTATCAGATCCGGTAGTAACCAAGCCAGCACATGAAGAGATCATCTCCTCCATTCGAGGTCGATGAGACTCGAAGTCGTTTCCCCCGCTTTGCCAGACAGCAAAGCTATCCATGATTTGGAGCGCAGTAAGACCAGGCCTGCCATGGACAACCCAGGTCAATACATGACGCGCCATTTTGTTATTGAATTCCTGATCAGCCTGTCTTTCCAAATCCAGGATCCGCTGAATCAAAGGCTTGAATACACCCATGGTATTATTTGGGAGCTCTTTCAACGCCTCCTTGAGCTGTGCAACATTTCGCTGCTTGTCGAGATAGTTCATGTGCAGCTTTGCGAGGAGAAATCTGATGATGATTAGCTTGGCATATGCTATAAGTCATTTTGAGAGAATGGACTAACAGCTTGCTATTGCAGGCAATAGCTGTCACGTTTTCAACAATCACCTCTTCTACCTCCTTGAGATGAGGGTTCTTGTCCTTGTCGATCCTATGTCTCACATAAGCCTCCACATCTTGCCGTCGAGGTTTAATGAAAAGCTCTAGTATTTCCCCAAGATCGAGGCCTCGAAAAATGCTATTGGTGGTGAAAAGGACGCGGACAGTTCGTGGTAAGTTGACGAGTGCTTCTTGCATTTTGTAGCGCATGTCACCCTCTCCCACATGCTCAATTTCGTCAATGATCAGGTAGACTCTGCGATAAGTTTGAGCCTGGAAGTTGAAAAGTGCATATATAGCCGATTCCGAAAGTGGAGATGAACCTCGAAGAGAGCCTTCAAAACAGTCAATCAACTCTTTCGCAAGCGGGTGGTCTTTGCCAGATACCAGCAACTGTGCTAGCATTGTAGCCCAGAAACTTTCCAATGACGTGGAACTCTGATCTTCTGCACGGAAGTAGAAATAGGTGCATGCGACGTTTTTCTCTGGGTTTGCCTGAATTTCCCTGCGAATTCTTTCCGTAACTAGAGATCTAGAAGATGAAGAGGGTTTTAGCAATGTGACAGATCAATCCTGAAGAATCTTTGACGGCCACTTACGCGAGCATTGTTTTGCCAGAGCCGACTTCCGTGAAGACTCGGTCAGCAGGCCGTTGTAAAGTATGCCAAAGAATCATAGTGGGCGCCACTCACGAATTCCACGGAAACATAGAAATCGAGAACCGTGTTCTGCCTTCCAAGAGACCCAAGAAACATATTCGTTACATTCGAATAGCCACGTGCCGGTGCCTCTCAATGTCTGACATTCTGTTTTCTCGTGATGGGCTCTCATCCGAGTATGATTATCATGGGCTAGATGAACGAGCCAGCCTCTGATATCCTGGACTGCGACCAACAACACGGCATTACTATCTGGAAATCATCTCTTGTCATATATCCAAACAGCATAACTTACCAGTCGGCCTCTCCTCCCAAAACCTGCCTGGCATTGACCCATAAAGTGGCGGTAGTCCGACACCCATTGCTTGATTATAATCAGCATTGCCTTACGGAGATGATGCATTGGCGTAATTAAGCCGGCTCTGAACTCAATCCACTTACTGTTCGCGTGGTAATTTGTAGTAGAATTCATGATCAACTGCACGTTTCCGTGATTTTGATCACCACCACCACTAGCAAAATACTGGTTCCCTTCCCCATGATTGTTCCCACTGATAGTGGAAAGGCAACGTTCGTCGCTCGATGCCATTGGAATTGCTAGCGTACGAAGGTTCCTCGACACTTTTGTTCTGCCTTATTGCCTCCTGTGCAGGGACGAAAAGCGACGAACTGGTGCAAGGCTCTCAGATGCGGAGAAGCAAACGACAAAAGAGCCCCTGAGGAAAGCAAAAGTAAGTAGTGCAGTTGAGATGCCCAAGGGGTAAGATATTGATACTGCAAATGCCTCCCAGCCTCGTCACAAAAGAGAATGCTGACAAGGGAGAGAAGATGGCAGGGATTCACGCTACATGTATCAATGTCTCCAAAAGAAGTGGGTGTGCTCCCTGAGACAGGTGTGCTTCAGCCTTTCAGCTTTCCTCTAGCGGAGGCCTTGTCGCAGATTCTCTCCAATTACCTGCGCAGAACTTTTTTGTCAAGCGGCTGCAATGAGTGGACCATCTCAGCGGCAAATCTTCTTCTGGTTAAATCTTGATCGATCTGAATCAAGTTGCATCTGGGAGCTATACAAAGGGGTTAAGAAACCACCAGCTAGTGGCCAAATTACTATTGCCAAGGCTTCTCTGAAAACTCCTGGATTCACGTCAGGTAAAACATTAGCATGCCGGAGTAGCTTGGCTGGGTAAGCACGTGAGCATGCTCGACCTGTCCTTTTCATCAACTTCCATCGGCATGCATCTGATAGATCAGATCAAGATGGCCAACAAAAGAAAAATGATTAATGCCACTCTATATCTCTGTGAGTCATTTGAAGACGATGAAGTCTTCTGGCCAGAAAGCTGATGAAGATTGTCCACGCTTGGACTAGGTGAACAGGTTCTAATGACCTCGCACAATATTCAGAACATTTCAGTAAAGCATGTTCCCATGCGATCGGCGCAGTCAAACGCAGCATACAGTGGGCAACAGAAGGGCCCGTATGGGAGGGGAGACCGGAGATCATTTGTTATGTTGTATAATGGTGATCAGTACCCAGACTTCGTATGGGATTATCCTCCGCCCCCAAAGACTACTGCTGGTCATTGCAGAAGTATTCCTTCCGAGGAGAGTCATGGGCACGTTGATATCGACGGACAAGGTGAGCCTGCCATCTCTGAAAGTGTCAATAGAGATTACCAGGCCCTCGCTGAACACACAACTGATATGAGGGAAGATCAAAATCATTTCGAATCAGACTACGATTTCCCCGACCCTCACCAACGAAAGTTCAAATCTGGAGAATCTCATATACCTGCTCCCGATAGACATGAACGCACAAGAACAAGATCCCATGTTCCGCGCCGCGTTGGCAAAGAACCTCAAAAGTTATGGCAAAAAGAAGAAAACTCAGAGAAGGCCAGCGAAAGAACCGTTCCGAGTGATTTACGATATGCCGTTGAAAAGGATAGTGTCTTGGGAGAGAAAGACGGAAAAAGTGAGAAAGGGGCGGACGATCTATCAATAGCCGCGGACATAAAAGAGGAGACAAAACGACGGGCTGAATATGCTGCGAATGAGGCAAAGATCTGGCAAAGCCAAGAGTTTGCCGATTTGTAAGTCAAACCCCCCACTTCCTGGCACCCCCCTGTTTCTGGCACCCACAAAAACGATGGGATCACAACCCAACCTCCTCATTACTATTAACTATTGATCCTCAACCACACCCACTACAATACAACTGCCAGCCTCACTAGGGCATTCAGAGTCGCTGGATTCAGCCGTAATAACCTCCTTTTCACCCGCTTCGATTTGAGCCCGATGGATATCCCTGATGTTCGCAAACTTCGTGTTGGGATCGATCTGAACAGTCTTCCTCTTCCTAACTGCAGCGTTGGTAACTTGAGCCCTCAGGTGAGCCAGCTGCTGCTGGGCAGCTGCCAGTTGCCAGGCCTGCTCTGTGAAGCCTTTTTTCACCTTCCTGAACAGCAGCCGTTGAGTGCTGGTATCATTGTCGAGTTGGGTGTATAAGTGCAGTTGACCGCTGAGCTCTGCCAGCTTCCTGGGTGTCGACCAGACCACTGCAGAGCAGAATCCCATGGCTCAACAGGGGTAGTTTGTTGACCATTATGGCATCGCTTTTGCCCCGACTGGTTGGTTTGGGTGTGGTGGGCTTAGCAGAAGGCTCAGGTAATACCATAGGGTTCATCAGGGGCTTAACCATCGCTACAGGGTGTAGACCAGTCCACTTCCAACCACTTCTGATGTTCGAGACTGATAGACCAGCAAGTCGAGCCTTCTGGTAACAGTCCAGGAAGTTCCTTTTACCTATAATGGTAGAGTCGTTCCATTGAGACAAGTAACCGAGCTCCTTCCGATAGGCTGACTTAACAGGGCTGAAGACAGACTGGTCAAGTGGCTGGAGGACATGAGAGGAGTGTGGTGGTAAGAACAGTAAATGGATATTGTTAATATAGCAATTCCACATGAAGTCTGTCGTCGTATGACTCCCATGCCCATCCACAATCAACAGTCGAGCCTCGCCCTCAGCCTCGGGCATAGTCTGTGGGATAAACACCTTCTCTAACCATTCAATGGCAGTTAAGTCTGTAGTCCAGCCATTATCTGTTGCTGTAAACTCCCACCCATCGTATGGAACCAGATGTAATGGAAACCACTGTTGTTGGACCGTCTTCCCCTTGAAAATGATAAGAGGACGAAGTGCCCTACCCAAGGCTGAGATACACTCAATGATAGAGACCCATGCCCTCGACCCAGGTTGTTTCTTGCGAACAGACGTCGTCTCAGCCATGCCCAGCACTAACCCATTAGCTCCCTGACCCTCGAGGATGCCAGTCTCATCCATATTATATCTGTTGGCTGGTTTGATGTCCTTGATCTCAGGGATAGCAAGGAACTTAAACCAGTTCCTAATGACCTCAGTAGATGCCCCATTAACGCGTCTAGAATCGATGGAACGACTTCTCTGAACCTTAATGATAGGGTTCCTTCTCACGAAGGCATAGATCCAGCCTTTTCCTAATGGTTTGGTATCCCCAGCAGCAGCCAGAACTCGCTCTGCGAATTCCTTCACCTGTTGGTGCGTTGGTGCGAGGCCCAGCGAAGCCTGAATGCGAACCCATTGTGCCAGCTTACTCTCCTGGTCAGGAGACAGCCTCTGCCAGTCAGCAAAAGCCACTTTCCTAGTCTGACCACCTTGGAGACGTAGTTGGAGGGTTGAGGGTTGATCGTGGTATCCCATACTCCAATGAGGCTCTCTTTGACTCTTGCCGTTTGAGATGTCCTCGAGAGCCTGACAAGCTGATCTTCGGTATATTGAGGCATTAGATATAGAAGAAGGTATGTGCAAAAAATGAGCCCATTTGGACTCGAATTGAAAATGTTGTGATAAAAGGAGGTTGGGGGTGGGCATTGCGTTGTGGTGGATTTTCGCGTTTTTGTGGGTGCCAGAAACAGGGGGGTGCCGGGAAGTGGGGGGTTTGACTTACCGGGAGAAGATATTAGGAGCTGTGGAAGAAATTGCAGCTCTTGCCAAGTTGAAGATTGCTGATGACATCAGGAACGAGAACAACATTGCTCTGACAAAACAAGAGTTACTCACAGAGATTCGAGACCTGATCACGGGGGATTTGCGGACGAAGATGCGCCAGAACACACGCCGCAAAAAGTTCAAAGCAAAGCCAAACGACCCGGCATATCAGTATCGTCGGCATGGACTAGCTGCTCAAGATTATACGACATCGCCAGATGAGACGCATGACTCCACGCTTTCCGAACGCGATGCAATGGTATCTCCTGAACCGGGACAATATCGTGGAAAATGCCAATGCCGACTGAATGGTAAACAAACTACGATACCAATAGATCCTCCTCCCCACAAACACTTCAAAATACTTGGCGACGAGAGAAATAGGGGTATGCCGCTGTGTAATAATCATAAACCGTCTCACGAGCAAGGCGTTCGGCAGGAGACCGATCGAGGACAGGAGGGAGAAAGTCGAGTGTCACCAAATGACGAGTCATTCGAACCAACCATATATCAAGCACAACAACTGTCATTGATCTTCTTGTTCTTGCTGTTGATGCTGTTGTTGCATTCGGCGTCGGCAAATGCTTTATTGTAGGAAAACTACACTCGTATGGTCACTAGTCTTAGATAGTAGAGTAACTCAGCTGCACATACCAATTTGTTTACCCTACCACGCGCAGCAGTTGATACCAGGCGTAACAAGCTGGACCCCGGTTCTGGAATGAAACTCGGCGTCCGACACCGAGCACCATCAAGCAAAGAGAATGAGTCTGATCTTTCCAACTGCTAGTGATTCCAAACATGAGCTATCACATGTTGCCAAGCTGTGCATCTACAACATCAGCACTAGATTTCGAAATATAGACAACCAAAAGGTCTAGAGAGCATACGTATCGTGATTCTGGGGTTTCGCTGGAAATTCTAAGCACTTATCCAATGGGTTGTGCGCAGTGTCAGAGTCTACCAAGTAAACGGGGTGTGTAAAGCATCGTGTATTCTGCGATCCGCACGCAGGGAAGCTTCGCCGAGACCGTCTTCATTTGTTCTCAGTCTTATTCAGGTTATCAACTATCTGGAATTTCGACTGATAACGGATGCCAAGGGTCATCAAGTAATCCGATTGATAGCTTGTATATACATAGCCTCGTGTTCAGGCGCGATCACCTCCACTTTAGCACCGGAATCCTCGAACTAATATAAACACCATTCTTGCACTACACATGAACGACGTCATTTGGTGCACTTGATTGCCAAGCACACAGTACGGGCAGTTCGTGTCTCAATCTATGTTTGGAAGTTGAGGCTTAGGACGGTATAGAACCCGGAGGCATCTGTTCAATGAACAGTTCATACATACTGCTATAGGTATCAGACACCGAGTGAGGTGTGAGACATGCAGATACATACTTGAGAAAACAGCAGATGGGATCTTCAAGATGAATAGGGCGTTGTCTATACTGAAGATTGGCCATAGGCTATCTATAAGAGGCTGGATTGCCGTAGGTAGCTAAGAACCCACCTGAGAGTCAAGTACTTGAATCCACGATGTGACCTTCTGACGAAGGCTTGAACCGTATGACTTAAGGTTACTGAGTGAGTGTTCAGGTTGATAGCTATGGAGGCCACGCTTTGATTGCTACTTTGCAGGTGAATAACTTTCTGCCTTGAGTCTCTCGCCTGCAGCCACCTCTTAATCATCCCTCAACCACGTAACTCCTCCCGCAACAACTTGGTAGATACCTCCATTGGGAGACATCTGCGTAGGGGCTACATTGTAGTTATACGTACCCCCAGCTCCGGCCCGAATACGCCAGACAACCTCCCCAGTCCGGAAGTCTACGGCGGTGAAGTACCATACATACAATCCCTGGCCAGCAAGTTCCTCGTCTTGCGTGTAAGAGTACACGAGACCATTCGCAGTCGAGAGACTAAGAACGCTTGTCGAGCGGACCGCCAAAGCCCACCGGACCTCACAATTGCCCTCAGGCGTGATGTCCACCCGCGTGATCCCGGGCGCTAGGGGCGCAAAGTCGTTGAACTCGCCGTTGACGTCCGCCGATGCGCCTAGGTCCTGCAGTTCCGGGGCTCCGTAGTTGTTGTTTACGATGACGCTGTACGTCGACCCGTCAAAGTACCCGACCATGGCATTCTCATTCGCGCTGGCGCCGGGTTCGAATAGCGGAACCCTACAGACTAGGGGCAGCTCGCCTTCCGCGAGGCTCCCGGCTGAAGAGGCGACTTGGCGGTAGATCAAGAGGTTCACTTGCGCGTCGGCATTGTCTGTGATGGCAACGTACTTGTCTCCGACCAGGGACGGGGTAGACCCCGAGCCCTGCGAGAAGCCGCCTGGTTTGGCGGAGGTGCCGGCGTCATATGTCTCATTCCAGAGCGCGGTGATTTTCCCATCGCTTGCGTTCGGTCTGAAGGCAAATATGTGGCCGGTGGTGCTCCTGTTAGTCTCCGACGCGAGGGGTCCGGTGTTAAGGTAGACTGTCTTTCCGCTGACGGCGAGTGAGTTTTCGATTCTCTGGCCGTCGAGTGTGATGGTCCGAATGGTTCCGCCTGGGGTGACGTATCCGAGGATGGAGGAGTCACTTGCAGTAGAGGTTGTCGCGAGCGCAACGGACGTGAACCACACGTTCTGATCTTCGTCGATGTAACTGCTCACGACCCCGTGGTTCTGAGGCAAAGTTGAAGTGAGGTCGATGTCTCGAAGAGGGATGAACGTGGTACCGTTCGCATTGTCGACTCTCTCGACTTCGAAGACGTGCCTTTCCATCGTAGGCAGAAAGACCGAGTCTCCAGCGACGGTGGCGTATGGGGAGAGTAGCGTCTGTCCCTCAGGGGCCCAGGATCCGAGCATGTTCATGGTATCCGGGTCAAAGGCCGCGATGCAGAAGTACGGCTCCGCGGCATCCGTGCAGACGGAGCGCGCCGTGAGTCGATTGTCGCTGTGCCAGTACTGCGCTGAGATGGCGATGGACCGGCTGGAGACGTTGGGGGACGCGCCGAGGGGACCATCCCAGTCGTTCGTCCTGGTGTTACCGCCGTCCTGGTGGAAGCCGACCACGTCAGGGGTGTAGCGAGTTTTTCTCGGAAGAGGCTGTCCTTGAGCTGGAAGTCCTATGAAAGACTGGGCAGAGACGTTCTGACTTTCGAGAACGACGCCGGTGTCTTCTATGGGTGACGGAGAAGCCTACATCGGTTAGACCATGATGTCTATGGCTTTAATATTGAAGAGATGTCTAGGAACTTACAAATTGGCCCAATACAGGGCGAGATTGTAGCACATTGGCCAGAAGAGCCGCAATGAGTTTCCTGTTGTTGATCATGTTGGAGGTGTTGAAGTGAATGTAGTAGTAAAGCAGCTATTGAGAGGCGTCCGGGGTTAAAAGAATTCTACTGAAGTTCTTCACTATTTATATATGTATGAGAGCATTGCCATTTCAATGTCTGTATGTGTATGCTTTTACAGCACCCGACTGATAGTATGAGTCGCGGGCCTATCGGTCAAGACGGTGTTGTATCTTGGCATAGCGAGCCAACACTATAATTGATTGTCAACTCATTTCCGCGGTGTTGACTGTCTGCGCGGGAACTCAGCCACACCACCGCCGTCCACATTTTGTTCCTCGGACTGGATATCGTCAGCCTCGCATTCGTATAGAGGTCAATTTGTGCTCCCTCGATGATTCTGGAGCAAGGCGCTGGGATAGTCGTATTCGCTATCCGAAGCTATTGGCTCATTGCCAGACTTGGCGGCGGTAACCTGCAGCCTGATCTCGCCTCCTCGTATATTCAATATCGAAAGACCGTGAATAAGAAGCGGTGTATCGGTCTACTGTATGAAGCTTTTGAGCGACTCCCGACTCTCAGAGTATATCAGAATAATAGGGTACTTGAAAAGAGAAACTTTCCAGGTTGTGAGCATCTCCCCAAGGTACGTGGCCACAGTGATCACTCGGGCTAGCGAATGAACCGAGCTACAAGGCAAGCAGTCAATATCACAATATAGATGGTGTGAGATATCTCGATATAGAAAAGGGGATGCCCTCACGAAAAACGGCGGCTTCGAACGAGGCACGAATGAGGATGGAAGATGTTACGGCAGGATTGACAGGTATTCAGTGGTCGACTAGCTCACCTTGATCCATTTGTCACGCATATGGTGCAGGTATGGGTCAAGATCTGCCCAGCCATTGTGCATTACCATTCTCATCTGCCGCTCTGAGCACTTTGGCAAAGCAATTGATATGTCGCGATGACCTCAAAATCATCTACATCACGTGACCTGGCTTAGGTAAGATAGACACAGATAGCGCTGTTTTTCCGCGTGCGGACGGTAAGGTAGGCACAATATCTGGATAGTAAGTTACCTACCTAAATAGCTTACCTAAGATTTCAAAGTGTCCATCAGTCGTATTCAACAAGTAACTCTCTACAGGTAGCCGGCAACGAATGAATGGGAAAGGTCACAGGCTGCCAACAGTCTGTCCAGGGCCCAGGCTCAAGCAGCGAGCTTGGTGTTTATTCAACGGGGTCCCTGCAAGTCGCGGGACCTTGTTTTGGGGGCCACCAAGGCGTGAGAATTCTGGCCCGACGTCTCGCTTGGCCCTGGGCCTCTAGTGAATTGAGTGGCTGCCAGCGTCAAAGTGGGGTGTTTCCAAGGTGCCGATACCCGAGGAGTTGTCTCAGTCATGAGCTGTTCAGTCACCACTCAGCAGTGTCGAAAATGACATAAGGTACACATTGTGCCTGGTTGCTGCGGGAATGTCGCACAACAACACCAACTCATCACCTGTCAACCGTTGATGTCGCTAATTTTCTGTACCTTGGTTAAGACTTCTGAGATCGCATTAGTTCGTCCCATGTCCATCGATGATTTGGGCCGCGGAAATTTGACAAAAAGACGCGAACTTTGGGAAGTTGAAGAAAGAGTTACATAAGCAATCTGGAAAGATTGGGGGCCCGCCAAGAACCGGGAAGGCCCAGACAAGCCTTGGCACGTGACGCTCGGCACATCGACGCGTAACCCCTGCGCAGCTGAGGGAAGCTGCCAGTCCCTGTGACGATGGCCGATTCAAATTCAAGGTCTCGATGTTTCCTGCCCAATGACGTTACTATGCACGGCGCACGGGTCGGAGCTAAACTGGATTGGCTTTTAAACTTACTTTATGGATTCCAGTTGGGGCCTTTTGGGTTTGGGTGTTTCTCTACGAGCAAGGTGCGATGATGGTTTGATCAAGGGCAGGCATGGTACCTTACCAAGGTGGGAGGCCTTTTGGGAGACCAACTGATTGATTCCAATTGTTTCTGATTGCGCTACGCAGCGCCAGTGAACAATCCGCGCAAAGAGCACACGCACAGGTACCTGAATTAAGGTACCTTGAATATGGTACACAGACAGGCGAGGGGGATGGGCAGAAGGAGGGGACCAAAGAGGAAAAGAGCGGCCTGCGGTGGCTGCTCCTCTCGTTATTAGTCGATCCAATAGCTCCGTCATTGAATTTCCATTCCAACCACATCTGAGACTGAGACCCTTTCTATTCACCCAGTGCTGTGTTTTGTTTTCTTCCAACCTACCTCACCTCGCCAAGAGCTTGCTTTCTGGACAACAATCACCACACCGTTCGTCCATCGTCCACGCGGGCTGACATTTCCACGATCGACAAACGAGGTCAATCGCATCGTCGTCGAAGCAATGTCGCAACCCTATGGCGAGTCTGCTGGCTACTACGGTGGCCAGCAGCAACAACAGCAGCCTCCCTACGATCCAAAGTATACTCAGCAGTACAACAATGGATACCAGCAAGACTACAATCAACAACAAAACTACCAGCAGGGCGGTTACCAGCAGGGCTACGCCCCTCCGCCGCCTCCTCAGCAGGGCTTCGATAATGGGAGCAACGGCTACGGATACAATGCGCCGCCCCAGGGCTACGATCCCGAGAAGTACACCTTTGAGGAGGCTTTCAAGATTGAGAAGCCCAAGTGGAACGATCTTTGGGCTGCCATTCTGGTAAGATATACCCTGTCGCGGCGACACCTCGAACACCGCGTCAATCCAATGACATTCAATCGCTAACAAAACCGCCCAGTTCCTCGCCGTCTTCCTTGGCTTCGCTGCCGTCTCAGGCCTGACGATATCCGGATACTCTGCGACGAAGGGTCTCAATGGTGGTGGAATCTATGACGGAGGTAACACCTTCGGCCTCAGCACGAACACAATCGTCCTCTTCGCCTTCGTTCTCGCGGTCGCAATCGTCCTAAGCTATGCGTACGTCTGGATGGCCCGCTTGTTCCCCAAGGCCTTCATCTGGGTGACGGGCATCCTTAACATCGTCTTCGCCCTCGTCACCGCAATCTACATGCTCTCGCGCAAGTACTACTCGGGCGGCATCGTCTTCCTGATCTTTGGCGTCTTCCTCGTCTTCGCCTTCATCAGCTGGATCCCTCGCATCCCCTTCTCCGCCCTGATGCTCAAGACCTCGATCCAGGTCTCCAAGAAGTACGGCCACGTCTACCTCGTCTCCTTCCTCGGCGGCATGCTTGGCGCTGCTTTTGCGGCTTGGTACTCCGTCACCCTTGTCGCGACCTACTCCAAATATCAGCCGTCGCAGAACAACCCGCAGTGCAGAAGTGGCCAGTGCAGCCAAGGCAAGGTTATTGGGCTGATTGTCTTCATTACCTTTGCCATGTACTGGATCTCCGAGGTGCTCAAGAACGTGATCCACGTCACCATTTCAGGCGTCTACGGCTCGTGGTACTTCTGCGTCAACAACTTTCCCAAGGGCGCGACTCGCGGCGCGCTCAAGCGCTCTCTGACCTACAGCTTTGGCTCCATCAGCTTCGGTAGCTTGATCGTCGCCATTATCAACCTCCTCCGCCACCTGTGTTCCGTCGCCCAACAGCAGTCAGCCGCGGACGGCAACATTGTTTCGTACGTGCTCTTCTGCATCTTGAGCTGCCTCATCTCTCTGCTCGACTGGGCCGTGTCATTCCTCAACCGATATGCCTTCTCGCACATTGCCCTTTACGGCAAGGCCTACATCCCCGCGGCCAAGGATACCTGGAAGATGATTAAGGATCGCGGCATCGACGCACTTGTCAACGTGAGTATTCCCATACAGCCTCTTGCAGTCTTATCAGTTGATTAACACGTCCCAGGAATGCCTCATCGGCCCCGTTCTCTCCTTCGGCGCCACGTTCATCGGCTATGCTTGTGCGTTCCTTGCCTACCTATACATGGTCTTCACCAACCCCGCCTACAACCAGAGCGGCAACTACACCCCTGTGGTCGTCGCCTTCTCCTTCCTCATCGGCCTGCAGATCGCCAACGTCTTCACGACGCCCATCTCGAGTGGTATCGATACCATTTTCGTGGCCTCTGCATGGGACCCTCAGGTCCTCATGCGCGATCACCCTCAACTGTACGACGAGATGGTTCGCGTGTACCCTCAGGTCCAGCAGGCTATCCACGCCTAATGTGGAGCATAATTGTGTAGGAGTGTGAGTCAGTGGAGAGAGTCTTAGAGGAGACGCTGGAAGACTGGATACCCCAAGAGAAGTGCAATCCGTCCACTTGGACGACGAACTTCGTACTAATGAAGAAATGGCATTTTATCAATACGTCTTTATGTTTGAGTCACTTGCGCGTGCCTGACCATCTTCTTGTTCGCTGTTGACTGAAGCAGAAGTCTGACTCACCAACCTACAGGCTACCGACGCCATCAGCCAGCCGATATACAAAAAGGAAGCCACGACACGATCCAACAAAAGATAATGTCCCTAGCAAGGCTCGAACTTGCGACCTTTGGATATCCCTAGATGATCTAGAGTCATATGTATTTGATATGAGACCAACGCTCTACCGACTGAGCCATAGAGACAGTTGTTCATGTCTGTGACCGACGGATGGGTACCCAAGGACCCTCAGGGTGCCGGAGGCAGTGAAAAGAAGGGGTTGCGGAACCCAGATGAGCAAAAGATATTGACCAGCCTGGGGGTCGAACCCAGAATCTCCTGATTACACGAATCTCTCAACTCTCGATTAGAGGGATGAAGGGGAATCGTAGTCAGACGCCTTGCCATTGGGCCAACCGGCCTTGGAAGAAGATTCAAGTGGAACTGCTTGATGAGAGGCGTCGCCAGATTGGAGTTCATGAAGGAGAAGAGACGGGTTTGCGGGGCTACTGCGAGAAAGGATTAGTCGTGGAGATCATGAAAAATTCTGCAAAGAGTTTTTCTCGGGCTTGGATGCAGATTTTTTTCACGATGGGGGCCGGCCGGTGTTGCGGTGGATGGTGGAGACGGGGTGGCCGGGTCGGTGACGAGCGGATCGGGGCGGGGGCCGGTGGTCTGAGGTGTGGACGGCGAGTGTTGGTGGGGAACGCGGGGTCGGAATGGCGTCCGGAAGAGAATGACAGCGGGGTGCTATCTATTACGGCAAACATTTCATAAGGTAGAAGGCATGGGGGGCCTTTGGGCCTGGCTTCTCTTTCAAGCAGTGCCCAGTAACGCATCAACGTTGGGTCACAGCGGCGGTCCATAAGCACAACACTCTCCAAGTTCAGGTAAGCAGTTCGATCGAGTCCAGAAGTTCATTCAATTTGGTTGCCACTACTAAAGCACACATAGCGCGTCCATCTTCACCAATTTTCATCCAATTCCTGCACTCCATCCGTCTCTGCTCCCTCGAGCTCGCCTATCCTCGACTGTCACTCAGCCAGAATCTCAGCACCTCCAATCCAAGCGCCATTTCACGCTCACGCGTTCGGGATCGTACCACGCAACGCTGGCTGCTATCCCCCTCTCCCTCCCCGGGAGGGCATTGTACATCTCCTGATGCAACATTCACGCGTCACCGACGCGGGTCTCAGCAACTTACCAGTCACTGTTGGCCATCTTGATGTCTTCAGATGTCTCTCCCACTTGGGTGTTCTCAACGGAGAACGTTCGGTGAGGGGCAATTCTCAATTGCTCGAGCCTGCGAATGAGTAATTCTATTTCTTCTGAAATGTAATTAACATCCACCCCTTCGTCCGATTCCATCGGCGGCGCATCAGTCATGATTACATCCTCATCATGCCGTCCATTCGACTGGTCGGCATCACGTCGCTCGACGTTCACCACGAAGTTCACACGCTCTTCGTTGCCGACTGCGGTCACCGTCGCCCCTTTCCAACAAAATCAGCCAACGCGCCCGCTCTAAAACACGCCCACGGCACGAATGCCCGAACTTACTGTACCTTGAGCCCCCAGCGTCATTTGTCTCAATCACCATCCAGACACCGCGATCGCGGCGAACAAGGGACCAGTCGCTCTCCCGCGCGATCTCTGCGGGACGCGACTCCGCGACCTCGGCCACGATGCGAGCGACCTGGCGCTCCAGCGCCTCTAGGTCCAAGGTTACGTGAGAAGGATTCATCGTGTCTTACCTGACGCGTCTCTTCCTACGCGTTCTCTATTCAAACGAAGCGTGTCCCAGACACTGCTCGAACTCCAAGCTCGCGCGAAGCAAAACGAGAAAGAAAAAAGGAAACGCTGAAAAGGAAGGCACCGCTGCCTCGTTCTCCCCCGGACGATGGAAGGAAAGGAGAATGATGAAAGGAAGAAAAAGAAAGAGGGAGGGAAGGAAAGGAAAGGCTGCAAGCAAGCCAATTTATCCTTTCAGACGCGACGAGGACCTTCCAACCGCGTCGTGCCAACAGGGATTGTGTCCAGACAAACTGTGGATAGCCTACTGCCTATTACGACTCTGCTTACCACCCTCCAGAAAGCAACTGCCAATACGTATCTCCTCTCGGCAGGCATCGGCTGAAGTGATAAGATGCAACAGTCTCCCAACGTCGGAGGATCGTTGTTCCCTTCTGATGACTTAGCAATGCAGCCAAGGTGATTTGCATGGTTGTGATTGGATAGAGAGCTTCAGGCTTGGGTTTGCTGCAGTTGGTTACACAGGAGAGGTGTATCGGGATGGACGACCGGGTTCTCGTATATCAACACCATCAATGCCATCATTCATACGTGTAAGATACTTCGATACTTAGCATAGACCATGTCGGTCCCGCCCAACAGCCCCTCATGACTAAGTACGGACGTTAAATACATTATCATCATTGTCATCACTCACTATCGCTGAGCTCTCACCGCCGATCACTAAGCGCTCACTGGTACCAACATTGTAACCAGTGGGAAAACCTACTCTAACAAGATGTACTTCTATGCGTTATTGGGAAGAGGGATGGCCTGGCCAATGACACCCAACAAGGTAGGGTTGGAGTTGTCAGATGGGGGAATGGTGAAACTAGTGCTGGAGCTGGCACTCTTGACTTGGTCAAAGGTGGTGGTTGAAGTCTGAGTGGAGTTGGCGTCGCCCTCGAGACCGATGTTAAAGCCAAAGATGGACGCCCTGCCACCGTTGGAGCTGGCCTTGTCCATGTAGTTATTGATGGTGGATGCGGC
This sequence comes from Colletotrichum scovillei, assembly GCF_011075155.1. NCBI lineage: Eukaryota > Fungi > Ascomycota > Sordariomycetes > Glomerellales > Glomerellaceae > Colletotrichum > Colletotrichum scovillei. The sequence continues at coordinate 979,969 of NW_023336261.1, forward strand.
GGAGGAAGAAAGCTTCACCTCCATGCCAACACCGTAAGCGAGGATGGCCTGGTTGACAACCGCCATAGGCTTCCGAAGGCTGGGATCGGCGTTGGCGACGATGGGCAAACCAGCAAGCTGGCTCGGGTTCCTGCTACCATTCAGCCGTTTACCCCTCATATTTTAGTGGCGTTAACTTACCAGTTTCCGGGGGCAATAGGAAAGCTTTGGAAGTCAGTAACGGTGATAGTAACCTCCAAATCAGACCCAGCTTCTTCCGCGGTAACAGTTTTGGTCACAGTCTCGTAGTTCTCGGTGTATGTTGCGCTGAAAAAAATGCAGTCCGGTCTGGTCATCTGAACAGTGTCGTTCGAGTACCCAAGGTCCTGCCAAGATGACGAACTGGCGTCGCTCGCCTTGAATGTAATCGTCGTGGGTGTCTTGGAGTTCTGGGTGAATGTGTCGATCCAGCCGTTAACGACTTGGGGGTACTGAGAGGTTATCGTATACGCGGGACGCTCCAACGGAGCACCGGGGGTGCCAGCTTGACCGGAAGAGATCTGATCGGCGCTGGCAGAGGAGCAGGTCATGGTCACGCTGATGAGATCAGAAAAGACCCTCGCACCTTAAGCCGTTCAGTCACTCACCCAGGAATTGCAGACGTGCCATTGGCAGCATTGAGACTTGACTGATATTGTCTCACGATGGGAGCCATTGGGTCATTCATATCGGAAGAAGCAACAGCTGCGGCAGCGGCGGCAGCGTCATTGGAGGACTGCGCCAATGAAAACATAGGATAGTTCTGGATGCACCACTGAGAGAAGGAGTCAGTAGTGATCTGGGCAGTCAAATTCTTCTTCCAGATCTTAATGGCGATAAATTTGGCGTCTTGATATCTCTTCTGGGCTTCCCGGGCTTCTTCCTGCGCAATATTGTACCGAGCTTGGGCGACAGTGTTCTCATGCGAGTGCTGCAAGTGTTTGGTCAGTTTGTTAGCACTTCGATTGGGGTAAAGCTTACAAGTTCGACGCTGTTGGCGTACCTATTATGGTCTATCGTTTAGCGGGGCATTTCGTAAAGGTTGAGCAGAGTGACATACGAGAGGCATCGTTGGAAGTAGCTCTGTCGGCCAGGAAGGAAGACTGGCTCGTCAAGGCTTAGAAGTGTGTCACCGATAACATACACGCCGTTGTTAGTGATGGCTGAGTTGATATTCCTGCCGGCCGCGATACCTGCACAAGAGAGTGGTGCGATGTAGAAGCGGCTGTTGTCGCCAGGGGTGAAGGATTGAGCGAAAGTGTTCTTGAGCTTCACACCGTAAGCCAGCCAAAGATCGGCATCAGCCTTGGAGACTTGGGGAGTAGTCATGTTGAGATATCTGAAAGATGCTTGAGGTGTGTCTGAGAGTAGCTGGTTTAGGACAAAGTTGAGAATGATTGTGACTGAAAACTTTTTGAGAATTTTCCGTAAGAGAGCAGGCCCCTTATACACATCTGGGAGGGTGGGAGACAGCACATTTTCACTAAATCCAAAGATCTTCCGTAGAGGCAACTGGAAGACAAAAGTAATGAATGTATCGACTGTATTCCCAGTGGCTTGATGGCCGCCCTGGGCGACTGAGACTAGTGCATAACTACTGCTGGCGTTTTCGAAAACGGAGTGTGATCCGGACTCGCAGCTGCTGAGTGTGAGACGTGTAGCGGTGAGAATGAACTAGAGACAAGAGCGAGTGGCTGTCCACGCTGACTTGAGCCCGGAAATCTTTCCTCTATGTGGTTGTGATATCAATGGGAGAATTATCTGAACTCGCGCGCGTAATCTCCTCGCAATCAAGTCAGACTGCGTTACTCTCTACGTTTGACATTACTAATTAAGTAGCTATGTGCTTAAGCATGTTACTGGGCCGAGCAATGACCAAGGTGCTTTTACTACTTGTTCTCCTACTGTGAAAATCCCTACTGGGTGGGTCATGAACCTCCTGAACATGCTGTAGCATGTAGAACTATCTGATATCCTACGCGTCTAGGGAGGTGTTCGGCGTTCTGTTAGCTTATCCAGCGTCCACACATTGCTCCACTATACTGGACAGCGGTCCGCTCCCGTCTACAGCAGACTACAAGAGGCACTCTGCTAAAACACTTTTTTTATATGCTAAAGTAGAAATCTAATTTTATAACTACCCTACTATATAGTTTTAAATTATATATTAATTAATTAAATTATATATAAGCGTTATTAATATAGTCTCCTTGATAGAGGGTGCTCTAGTAGAGGGGGTAAGACTGCGGCCTAGTTAAGTAGTTATATAATTAGGACGTATTATATAAAATAAGGTTATAATTAAAAAGTAATATAAAAAGTAATACGGAAGTAAAAAATAGGTAATATAAAACGTATATTTTTATAGTTATCCTTTTTTATAAGGAGGGATATAGTTAAGCTATTTAAATATACGAGGGTTACGTATTATATATAATTATTATAAAATAATTAAGGAAATATTATAAATACTCTCCATATAAAAATAACTATCCTAGTTATACTTAAAACTAATATCTTTTTATTTTAACCTTTTTTTATTTATATATTTTAATTTTAAAACTTTATAATATACTCCTTATTTATTATTATTTAATAAGTTTAGATAAGTACTAGTCCTTTATTTCTTAGTTTTAAAAGAACTTATATTAGTTATAGCTAGGTATTTAAAAATAATTTTAAGTTTAAGAGTAATTATTTTAACTAGGGTACTAAGTAGGGGTTTAGTAATAGTTATTTTACTAACTTCTTTTTTAAATTAATAAGCTCGTTTACGAGCTTAGTTTTAATAATAGTTCTTTTATATAATTATTTTTAAACTTTTTATAATAATAATAAGTTAGTCTTAAATATAGTTATTAAGGGTAATAAGCTTATTATAAGTTCCTTAATAGAGAATTATTATACTCCACTACGTACTATATAAATAATATCTTTTTAAGTTTTAGTTATAACGTATAGAGTAATAGCCCATATATCTTAGTATTACTAATTATATTAACTACGTTTTAAAGGATAGTTACTTTATATATATTATTAATTATATTAAACTTAAACTCATAAAATAGATTTTAAGCTTAATAATTTTAATAACGTAATCCTTAATATAATAATAAAAATATTTAATTATTATAATAAACGTTTTATTCTCGTTAATATACTTAATTTTATAGGATATAAATAAGTTAAAGCGTTTTAGTATTATAAGGTACTTATAATAGTATTATTAACGTAGTTCTTATTACTTATATAAATATTATTAAAAATTAATATATAGGAGAGGAAGTACTTACTCTAAGTCTTTTTATTTTTATATTTTATAAGCTTTAATATAGGCCTTAATAATTTTATAGTATATTATATTAAAAATAAGAGCTTATTTATTATTAAAGCTTATTTTAACTTATACGTTTTTATAATAAGTTCTAATTTATACATAAATTTTAGTTTAGAAAATAGGATTTAATATACTTTTAAACTTATATTTAATACGCTTTAAAATTTTATTATAAATATTTATAACCTCGCAGGGTTTTATAAGCATTACTAAGGATTATAAAGTTTTTAGGGCATGGAATATATAATAACTTTTTATAAATAATATTTATAAAAAGAACGCATCTTTTTAAGTATTTTTTACCTTATAAATATTAACGAATTTAAAAAGTCGTTATAGTTTTAATAATTACGCTCATTATTATTATAAGTTTTAAAAATTATTTTCGTATTAATAAATTTATTCTCATTATTAAAGTATTCTTAGAGCTATTAAAAGACTTTTTTTAATATATTTAATAATTTTAAGTTTATACGCAGTAGTTTTAATAAGGTCTTTTATAAACTAAAAGAGCTTTTTTATTAAAAAGAGAAATTAAAATATAACCTCAATCTTATTATTATTTTTATAATATAAAACGGGGCGTTACTAACTATTAATAATATTATAATACTTTATAATAATACTATTATTATTTATAATTTTATAAAGAGTAACGTAATCATTAAGAAGAGTAATAATTATAATTTTAATATAAAAACCTCAGCCCACAGTATTTATATATAAAATATATTTATTAAACTTAATATTAAAATTATTAAAAGTTTATATAAAGGGCTATATATAATCTTATTAAAGCTATTAAAACTATTATTACTAAAGTTATTAATATTAGAGGCCTACGTAGCTAGGGGATTATAAATTCGTTATTATTTATTTATTTATAAATAATAAGAGGCGTTTTAAGTTTATTAGTACTAAGCTCGGGGATCTTTTAATTACAAAAGAGTAGTAGTTAATATATTATAAAATTAGGTATACTAATAATAAACTAATTATACGTTTTAAATTTTATTTATTTCGAATTTTATATAAAAGTAAAGTAGTATAATAAGTATTCGTAATTCGTAAATAATATAAGATTTATTATAATTAATAAAAGTATATATAATTTAATAAGGAGCTACGTAATAAATTAAGGTAATTAATAAAGGGAGGGCTAGCTAATTATTATAAATAGTTTATTTAGATTATTATAAGAGGGTATACTACGTTATTATAAATAAAAAGTTAAGGGTTATAGGTAATTAAGTAAGTAAATAAGTATAAGTATAAGTAATAAGAATACGTAAATATAAATACTAAAATTAATAATATAAAAATAGTAAGTATTTTAATAAGTACCTTCCTTTTTTATTTTACTAAGCTACGGTCCCTATAAGTATAAGGAAAATTATAAAAGAATATATTAAAAAGAAAATTATTTTTATTTATAAAAAATTAAAAGCTTTTATTAAATTAAAACTAGGTTCTAATAAGGGAGTATTTTATATTTTATAATATACTAAGGTTATTTATAAAAAAGTTAAAGTTCTATAGTAAGTAGAAGAGTCTTTTTTATTAATATTAGGTTTATATAGTTACGTTAAGTAGCTTTTTACCTTTTATAATATTCTCTTTCTTAATCGAGAGGGTTCGTAGTTTTAAATTCTTTAATAAGGTTATTAGTGTTTAATAAGAGATTTTTATATAATATATTATAAGCTAAGGTTTAACCTGCCTATTTAATAAAATACTTAATTAATAAGTATTTTTTTACTACGTAACTTTATACTACGTAAACTTTTTAATTTTATACTCGTTAATATTATTAATAGTTATAGGATTAGGTAATAGTTAAATTTTTTTAAATAGGTTTTAGTTTTAGGGTATTTTTAGAGCTATATATTAAAAACTACGAGGTATATATTTTATTAAAATAAAAGTTTAATTTATAAGCGAGCAGGTTAACTATACGAATTATATAAAAAGCTTAGCTTATTTAGGGATTATTTTTTTAAGTTTACTTAAAAATAGTATCTATTATCTAGTTTTAAAATACCTTATTTCTTTTATAAAATATTACGTTTTAATACTTATTATTATACTACTATTTTTAAATAGCCCTAATATTAATAAGTACCGTAGCTTTTTATTAATAAATATTCCGGTATGTTAACTAATTTTATTAGTAATATCGCAGTTTTAACATAGTTAAGTACTAAGCGTAGTTTAAACGAGTATTAATTCGTTTAGTAAGTAGTTAATTATAATTATTAACGAATTATTAAGCGTATATTATAATATTAATAAAATATTAATTTATAGTATTTTTAGGAAATAAAAACGTAAAAACGGATCGTAATTTTTATTATTTAGTTACTTTATTCGCTTTACTTATTTATTTAAGAGTAGTACGTAATTAAGATAAGTAGCTTAACCCCGACTATTTAGAATATTCCTCCCTAGACTATAAAAACGAATTTAGGGTCCTTATTACTAATAATTTTCTATAGTAGTCCCTAGTTATATAAGAATAATACCTAGAGTAGTACCTTAGCTTAGTAATATACTTTATATTATATATTTTTAGTATAAGTATTAGCTTTTTAAAAATTTATATATTATTATTATTAAGGTATTAAGTATTTAGAAATCGGGTAGTAACTAAAAGCTATGCTTTATAAGGGTCTTTAGTATATTAATAACGAAATTAATAATAATAATATTATATAGGATACTAAGTAATGATAAGTTAGAGATTTTTATTAGTAAGATATAGTATATTTAGTTTTTATAATATACTAAGTAGTATTATATATAGTCCGTTACGAAATATTTTTTTATAAAAATAAAATTATTATAGCTCTATAAAAGTTTTTATTTTTATATAAAAGTTTTTATTATAAGCGAGATAAATTATATCTTATATAACTAACTTTAGAATATATAGCTTATAATTATTATTATTAATAATATAATAAAATAATTTATTATTATTTAAGTATTATAATAAGACCGGTTTATATACTTTTAGCACTATTTTTACAATATTTAAAAACCGTAATAGCTTATATAAGTATATAATATTCTTTATTTAAATTACGTATTTATTATATAAAATCTCGGACTTTACGTAACTTTTTATTATTTTAATAACTTTAAATAATTTTATTAATAAGGTCTTAGAGTATAATTATAACTATCCTCATGGCCTATTCTAATTATAATCCCTTAGTTACGTATTACATAACTATATTTAATATATTTATAAATTCTTTAGGGCTAATATTTTTAAGCTTATCTTAGTATAAGAAGCGCTATATAAAATTTATACTTAATATTAGTAATTTAAATAAAGTATTAGGGATAATATTAAGCTTCTTAAGTACGTAAGTAATACGGAGTTTAAATTATAAGAGGTAGTTTATTATGTTAGCGAGTTAGAAATTAGCTTTATTAAGGTTTATAATACGTAGTAATATATAAATAATAATACTCTTAGTTACTACGTAATTAATAAGAATATTAACTTCATAACGGTTAAATTATATAAGTTTTTAAGCTTTTTATTATCTAAATTATTATTATTATTTTTATTTTTATAGTTCCGAACCGCTTTTCTACTATTATAATTACTTAAGAAAAAATATTATAGGTTTAATATATTTTTATATAAGGTCCTTACTAAGTATTTATATACCGTCCTATTTAATATTTAGTTAGAAAATTATTAGCCTGAATTTTAAAAGTACGCGTCGATTTTAAAAATAATAGCTTTTTAAGTTATAATAAAACTATTTTATTTATATATAAAGCGAGTATTATAGCGAGTTCTATACTTTTATTTTTTTAAAATAAGTTCGAACACTTTTTATAATAATTTTTATTTAATAAGTATATATTTACCGTTTTTAAATTACCTTTAAGTTTAAAAATTAGTATTAAGCTAGGTCTTCTTATTAAAAAGTATATAATTACGTTATATTATAATATACTTATATAGAGCTAACTTATTATTTTAAAATATATTTTAAAATTTTTAAAAGTCCGTAAAATACGAGTTTTTAAAAATTAAATATAATTATTTATTTTTAGATACCGTTACTATTTATAATATACTTAAATAAGACTATTTTTAAAAATTTTATAAAGGATTTAGCTATGTTAATATATATACGGTTCTTATTAAGGATATTTATAATAATTTATAAGTACTTAAAGTACTCTTCTTTATTATTACTAAAAATTATAATATTATTAATATATACCTAGATAAAGTATTAGTACTTAAAAAGAAGCGATTTATAAAGTATTAGGTATACGCTAGTGCGTTTTAAAGTTAGTTTATAAAGATTATATTAAAATACTTAAGCCCGCAGGGTTAATTATAATTATATAATTATAATACTTAGAGTATATACCTAGTTAATAAAAAACTTAGAGGTATTAAATATAAATATAACTTTTATTACGTAGTAATTTTATAATATTATCTTAGTTTAATAGCGGGTAAATATTTAGTATTACCTACTTATTAAATAATTTTATATTAATTATAATTCGGCCTTTATTTTTTTATTCATATTATATTTTTATATTATAAATAAGGGTATATAATAATTACTAATTTTATTATTTAACTAGCTTTACTTAAAATATATCGCTTTTAAGTTCGCTATTCGTAAATACGTAATTTGCGATATTAAAAAGAAATTTATAGATTATTTATTTTTAGTTTTATTATTTTTAAGTAAGTTAATCCGTATTTTATTTTTATTAGGTATAAGAATAATTCTGTAGTTATAATATAAGTCTACTTAGTTAAGTATTTTTATTAGCCTCTCTGCGTACGTCTTATTTTTATATATACTTTAACCCCATATTATTTTTAATCGTAAGTATTAATTTTAGTTTTAAAATACTATAAGTAGGTATATTAGTATAATATTTATATTTTATTATATCTAAGTTTTTAATAATTATGAAAATATATTCTTTAGTAATATTACATAACTCGTCCTCTATTATTTTTATAATTTAGTTAAGGATATTATTATTAATTATCTAAGTAACCTCCTCTACTTTTTATAAAAATAAGTTATTTTAAGTATAATCTTTATTTAAAAGTATAAACTTATTAAAATAATTAAATACTAATATTGCGTAGGGGCTTATATAGTTATAAATCGATTTTAAAATTACTAAGTAGAGCGGTTATAATATATATATTAAGTTCTTATTATTATTTTATTTCTATAAAAGTAAGTTAATAAAGTTTATTAATACAATTTTACGCTTTTTAAGGAATAGTATAGTTATTTTAGTAAGTTATTTACTATATAATTAAAAACGTCCCTTAATAAACGCGTTAGGGCTATATTATATACTAACCATAATATAACTATTTACTTATTAAAATCGATAACGAGGTTATAAATATTATAAAATAGGTACTAAGTAATACTTATATTACGAGGTTATTAACTATCTTTACTATAATTAGTATATAAGCTTTTATTTCTATTTTATAAATAAACTTTAATAAGTATAAGTTAAAAATAGCTTCTTTATTAATAATAAACTTCCCATTAACGCCTATATTTTTAATTTTAACAGGGCGTATTACTAATTTTAAATATATTATAAGAGCTATTATCTATTTACTAATACTATAGATATACTAATATTTATATAAATATTTATATAAATAATATAATTCCGAGCCCTTATTAATACGGGCTTAAATTTAAAAATAAGTTTTTTATTTAGCCCTTTAATAATAGGTCTCGCTATAGCTTTTATAACTTAGCCTGTTATATATATAAAATTAACTTCCTTATTATAATAAAAATTTTATATAGAATTTAGTTAATTTCTTATCCTCTTTTTTTATTATATAAAAGTACTTAATATACTTTTTATATCGTTTTATTATATTACTAGGTATTATAGTTATAGTAATACTCGTTTTTTTAAGCTAGGTTAGTCCCTTCTTAACTTATATTTTTTATATATATTTAGGTAATAGTATTACTTAGTTAGTTATTATAGTAATTATTTTTTTATTTATATATAAATAATTAAAAAAATATTCTTTATTAACTAATTTATTAATACGGGCCTCTGCGTTTTCTTTATCTTCCTAAACGAGCTAGATATTTATAAAATTATTAAGTTTTTATTTAGAATAATAAACTTTGTAACGCTCTTTATTACCCTAAGTTAAGCTTTAAAATAGTTACGGGCCTTTATTTAATAATAAGAGTTATTATAATTACGTAGTTCGTCCTTCTTAAAATATTTATTTCTATTTTAAGTAAATTAATTATATTACTAACGATTATTTTTAAATAGCTATGGGGGTTAATTTACGTAGTCTTATATTTAGTAACTAGCCCTTAGTAAATTAAATTTTTACTTTTATTTTCTTTATTAATATATTAATACCTAATATATATATTATAAGTATACTCTGAGCTTTTATTATAATATTTAAAGGATTCTTATAATATTTTATATTTTTTTTAATAAGCGCTATATACTTTTAGGCATATTAGTTTTTATAAATTCGTAAAAAAGTTCGTAATTTTAGAGCGAGGTTTTTATAAAATTAGGTAAGCTATTATTATAATTATATATTTTCTTATACTTTAATATATTAAAAATAATTCTAAATAAAAAATAGATCTCGTTAGTACAAATAAAATAATTATAATTAAACTATTTCTTAGTTTCTACTAGTATAGCTCTAAACTATTTATAAAACTTTTATAAATTATTATTTACTGCGTTTTATAATACTACTTTTTTAGCTCGAGGAGCTAATAATCTTACTAGCTCCGTATTACTCTTCATAAACTAAAATAAAAGCTTAGTACAATTAATTTTATAATATACAAGTCAGTTATAAATCTTTTATAACTTAGATTTATATTTTAATATTATAATAGAAAGTTACCTAAATTTTATTAAAAATAAGCTCCGAGTTATACTTTATTTTAAAGGATCAGGTTAAAAAGGCCTATATCCTTAATAAAAACTATATAATTAAGGATATTATATTACGCACTCTTAATATACTACTTAGTACTTATATTAAAGTCCTAATAAAGTTATTAATAGTTTTATTATTATTATTTATAAATAGTAGCTTATAGTTAGTATTAAAAATAAGTATATATTAAGGATTTAGTCCCGTTAGGTAATTTAATAAATAAGGAGGGTATTATAATAAATATACTATATATTAAAAAAAGTACTATTACAGTTATTATTATTAATAAAGTTAGTATAGTTAGTTATATAAGTTCGTTTATAAAAAAAAGGGATAGGGTCCTAGCTAATATAAATAGAAAAATAGCTAGCCTAAATATTAGCCCAATCTTAGCAGCGCTCTTAAGAGTATTAATATTATAAAACTATTTAATAATATTATTATATTAATTTACGAACTTAAATAATAGTTTAGTAACTCGGGGGGCTAAGTTTATTCCTTTTAAATCTAATAAATAAAAGGGTTTATAAAAACAAACTTAGTACGGCCGTAATACGTATTAATATCTATTATTATTATATAGTTTCTAAGTATTTAATTTATAAGTACTATAATTATTAATAAAAAGTAGGGGTAATTATGGTAGGTCGTTAATAATATAAATTTTTAGTCCTTATTACTTACTTCTTTAAAAATTCTGTTTTTATTATAAGCGCTCGCTTAGTATATAATAAAATACTATTATAATAATATTTAGTATTACTAAGGGTTTACGTAGCGGTCTTAATAATATTTTTTTAAAATTACTAGTAATATAATTAAGTCTTAGTTCTAAATTAAGGCTATAAATAGAAGTTTTAAAAGGTATCGTAAAGCCGTTTTATAAATATAAGTATATTCTATATTTTATTAATTATTTTTATTATATTATAGATTTCGTATTATAGTATTATATAATTTTTATTTTAATAATATAAATAATTTTTAAGATTTTAAGTCGCTCGTTATTATAATAAGAGAGGTAGTTATTATTTTAATTAGCGCAGTATAAGATTTTAAAATTAGTTTTATAAAATTCGTTTATTAACGGGCAATATAGTATAATATCTAAGTATTTATAAAATATAATATTAATTATTAATAAGCTTTAACGTAGCCCGCCCGAATACTATTTAGCTTAGTTATAAAAAGTCGTATTAAATAGGTATTTTTAAGGTCTTATATATTTATATTGTAAGTTTATAAATAAAAAAATTTTTAAATTACGAGGTAGTTATACTATTACTTAATATAATCTCTTTAATAAAGGGCGCTTTAATAAAGGGGTAAGACTACGGCCTAGTTAAGTAGTTATATAACTAAGACATATTATATAAAATAAAGCTATAATTAAAAGTAATATAAAAAGTAATATAAAAATAAAAATAAGTAATATAAAACGTATATTTTTATAGTTATTCCTCTTTATAGGAAGGATATAGTTAAGCCGTTTAAATATATAAGGGTTACGTATTATACGTAACTATTATAAAATAACTAAAGGAAATATTATAGTTATATAAAATTATAATTTAATAAATATAAAAATAAAATCTATATAACCCTATATAATAATATATAAAATTGCGTATTATTATACTCTATTATAAAAATCTTTTTTTTTATATAACTTATTATAAAATAATTATTATTTTTACCTTTATAAATAAAAATTACTTATTATTTAAGTTTTTAAATTAATAACTAGCTTATAACTATTATAATATAGATTTATAATAATTTTTAATCCTTTTATAAAATATTATAAAACTAATTAACCTTATTATACCTTTTATAAAATAATCCTAAAATAATTAATTAAAAGAATTCCTTTTATAAGCTCTACTTTTTTATATAATAAGACTATTCATATAAGCATTAATATTAATAGAATTTTTCTTATAAGTTCCTAAAAATAAAAACGAAGTATTTAATAAATTAAAAAGAATAAAAGTATTAATAATTAATATTTTTATTATATTATATAATACTTATTTTAAGAATGAACTAAATAGTTTCTAAATAATAATTTATATTAACGTATAAGTTATTAAAAATTTATTAAAAAGTTTAGTTTAATTAATTTTTAATTTTTATTTTATATTACGATTTAATATAGTTTATTATTTCTTATTTTATAACGAACTAATAAATTTTTTAATAAAATAAATAGTATTACTTATTAATATAAAAATCCGTATAATATTTCTAAATACTAAGAAATAATATATAAAATTATAAATTTAAAAGATTTTTTTAAAACTATAATTTTTTATAAAAAGAATTATTATTTATTAATTATTTCTTAAATTAAAACCAAGTTATTAATTATTAAACTTTAAATTATATAAAAAAAAATATATAAAATAAATATTAATTAAAATTTTAAATAAAATAATATATGCCTACTTTATATAAACTAAAATATTTTAAAATAAAGTTATTAACTAATACTAGAATTAAGTTAATAATAAAAATAAAAGAAGAATTAACTACTAAATAAATAAAAAAGTAATTAAAAAAATACGAGCTAAAAAAAGATTAAAATTAAAATAAAAATAAAATAATTATAAATTAAAAAAGCCGAACTTAATAATAATATATAACATAATATATATAAAAATAGAAATAAACGTACTTATTAATAAAATAAAATATAATAATCTATTATTATTACTCCTATCTTTAGCCTCGTTCTTAATTATAAAGTTATTTAGTATATTAAAATTAATATTAGAGTTTTCTAATTTTTATTTAACTTATATAATATTACCTATAATTTAAAAAATAAAATAAGTTCTAGTTAGTATTTATTTCGTATATACTATTTTAAATAAATACGAAAGTATTAATACGTTTTAAAATAAAGGTAATTAATATTATTAAACTTCGTAGTTTTAAGGAATATAATTATAAATTCCTTAATAATAAAAATATAAATCTAAATAGTATTTTAAAAAAATATAAATCTAAATCCTATTACTTTAGATCGTATTTAAAAGTTATTAGACTTAATTTTAATTAATTAGCTATAAAAAGTTATATAATTCGTAACGTCGGTTAATAATAAAGTTATTATAATTAATTATAAATAATATATAAGCGATCTTTTAATAATAAATTTAATAGGAGTTTTATATTTATATAAAGTTAATAAAGTTAAAACGAATAAAAGGTATATATATAAATAAAAATATAATTTAATTAAAAGTACGTTTATATAATATAATTATTAAAGTTTAAATAACTAGAAATATTTTTATTTATATTAATATATAAAAATATATTAAAATATATATAACTTACTTATTAATATACTAACTTATTTTAATAAAAACGATTTTACTAACTCTTAATCTTTATATTATAAATATTTTTTTAAAAATTTAATAATTATAAAACGTAATTAGACTTTTTAATATTAAACGTTATTATAAAAAGTAATAATATATATTAAAAATAAGAACGGTTTTTTTAATTAAAACGAACTCGTAATAGTATAAATCCCCGTTATTAGATTATAATTAAGTATTATATTAATATATTCTAAAATATATAAATAAAAACCCTATATAAAACTATATAATAAAATAAAAATAAGTATTAATATTAGTATAGATCTTAAACTTAAAAAATAAGAACTTATTATATATATTTAAAAACTAAATATAATTTAGCTTAAGAGTTATAAATCCTTTATAATAATACCGTATTTTATTTAACTAGTTTTAAACTTATTATAAAAAGATTTATAATATATAAAATAAAATTTATTTTAGCTAATAATATAAGCTTATTAATAAATTTATATATAAAAATATTCTTTATTATACTCTTTAATACGATAAATAACTTTTAATATATTAAAAAGAATTCTTTTAATCGTTATTATATAATTACGAGCTATTTTAGTATTTATTATTACTAAAGTTTATTATATTTACGAATTATTAATAATTTAATAAGTATAATTATAAATCTTTTAAATTAAGCTAATAAAGAATATCCTTATTATTTAAGTATTATTAAAAAAAGAGCTCTTAAATATAAATAAATAAGTTTTTAAAAAAAACTATATACTTTTAATATAGTCTCTTTAATAGAGGGCGCTCTAGTAGAGGGGGTAAGACTACGGCCTAGTTAAGTAGTTATACAATTAGGACGTATTATATAAAATAAAATTACGATTTAAAAAATAATATAAAAAATAATACAAAAATAAAAAATAAGTAATATAAAACGTATATTTTTATAGTTATCCTTTTTATAAAGAGGATATAGTTAAGCTATTTAAATATACGAAAGTTACGTATTATATATAATTACTATAAAATAACTAAGAAATATTATAAGTACCCCTATATAAAAATAACTATCCTAGTTATATTTAAAACTAATATTTTTATTTTTAACCTTTTTTTATTTATATATTTTAACTTTAAAATTTTATAATATACTTTTTATTTATTATTATTTAGTAAATTTAGGTAAGCGCTAGTTTTTTATTTTTTAATTTTAAAAGAACCCGCGTTAACTATAACTGGGTACTTAGGAGTAACCTTAAATTTAGGGGTAATTATTTTAGCTAGGGTATTAAGCGGGGGTTTAGTAATAGTTATTTTATTAACTTTTTTTTTTAAGTTAATAAGCTTATTTATAAGCTTAGTTTTAATAATAATTCCCTTTATATAGTTATTTTTAAACTTTTTTATAGTAATGGTAAGTTAGTCTTAAATATAATTATTAAGGGTAATAAGCTTATTATAAGTCCTTTAGTAGAGGGTAGTTATTATACTCGCGCTATGCGCCGCGTAGGTAGTATTTTTTTAAGCTTTAATTACGATATATAAAGTAGCGGCCCTTTATATTTTAGTATTATTAATTATATTAATTACGTCTTAGGGAATAGTTATTTTATATATATTATTAGTTATATTAGATTTAAACTTATTAAAATAAATTTTAAATTTAGTAACCTTAGTTATATAATTTTTAATATAGTAATAAAAGTACTTAACTATTATAACGAATACTTTATTTTTATTAATATATTTAATTTTACGGGGTATAAGTAGGTCGAAGCGTCTTAGTATTACGAGGGTACTTATAATAATATTATTAACGTAGTTTTTATTATTTACGTAAATATTACTAAGGATTAATATATAAGAGGAGGTGCTCGCTCTAAGTTTTTTTATTTTTATATTTTATAAACCTTAATATAAGTTTTAGTAATTTTATAATATATTATATTAGAAATAAGAGCTTTTTATTATTAGAGCTTATTTTAGCTTATACGTTTTTATAATAAGCTCTAATTTATATACGAACTTTAGCTTAAAGGGTAGGATTTAATATACTTTTAAATTTATATTTAATACGCTTTAAAGCTTTATTATAAATATTTATAACTTCGTAGGGTTTTTATAAGTATTACTAAGAATTATAAAGTTTCTTTTAGGGCGTGGGGTATATAATAACTTTTATAAATAATATTTATAGAAAGAGACGCGTCCTTTTTAAATATTTATTTATTTTTTTAAATATTAATAAATTTAAAAAGTTATTACGGTTCTAGTAGTTACGCTCGTTATTATTATAAGTTTTAAAAATTACTTTTATATTAGTAAATTTATCCTCGTTATTAGGGTATTTTTAGAGTTATTAAAGGACCTTTTTTTAATATATTTAATAATTTTAAGTTTATATATAGTAGCCTTAAAGGTCTTTTATAGGCTAAGGAGCTCTTTTTATTAAAAAAGAGAACTAAAATATAATTTCGATCTTATTATTATTTTTATAGTACGGAACGGGCGTTATTAATTATTAATAATATTATAATATATATACTTTATAATAGTATTATTATTATTTATAATTTCGTAAGGAGTAATATAGTTATTAAGAAGGGTAGTAATTATAATCTTAATATAAAAACCTTAGGCCTATAATATTTATATATAAAGTATATTTATCGAGCTTAGTATTAGAATTATTAAAAAGTTTATATAGAAAGCTATATATAATCTTATTAGAGCTATTAAAACTATTATTATTAAAGTTATTAATATTAGAGGCTTATATAATTAGGGGATTACGAGTTTATTATTATTTATTTATTTATAAATAATAAGAGGTGTTTTAAATTTATTAATATTAAGCTTAAGGGATTTTTAATTATAAAAGGAGGTTAGTATATTATAAGATTAAGTATATTAATAGTAGACTAGCTACGTATTTTAAATTTTATTTATTTTAAGTTTTATATAAAGGTAAAGTAGTATAATAAGTGTTCGTAGCTCGTAAATAATATAAGATTTATTATAATTAATAAGAGTATACATAATTTAATAAGGAGCTATGTGGTAAATTAGGTAATTAATAAGGAGGGCTAGTTAGTTATTATAAATAATTTATTTAAATTATTATAAGAGGGTATATTATATTATTATAAATAAAAAAGTTAGGGCTATAAGTAGTTAAGTAAGTAAGTAAGTATAAGTATAAGTAATAAGAATACGTAAATATAAATACTAAAGTTAGTAATATAAAAACGGTAAGTATTTTAATAAGTACTTTCTTTTTATTTTACTAAGTTACGGTCCTTATAAGTATAAAGAAAATTATAAAAGAATATACTAAAAAGAAAATTATTTTTATTTATAAAAGAAATTAAATTAAAGCTAGGTCTTAATAAGGGAGTATTTTATATTTTATAATATATTAAGGTTATTTATAAAGAAGTTAAAGTTTTATAGCGGGTAGAAAAGTCCTTTTATTAGCGTTAAGGTTACGTAGTTACGTTAGATAGCTTTTTTTTTTATAATATTCTCTTTTTAATTAAAAGGATTTATAGTTTTAAATTTTTAATAAAGTTATTAGCGTTTAATAAGAGATTTTTATATAGTTTTTATATATTATAAGCTAAGGTTTAACTTACCTATTTAACGAGATATTTAATTAACGGGTATTTTTTTTATTATATAATTTTGCGCTACGCGAGCTTTTTAATTTTATATTTATTAGTATTATTAATAGCTATAAGATTAGGTAGTAGTTAGATTTTTTTAAACGGGTTTTAGTCCTAGGGTACTTTTTAAAGCTATGTGTTAGAAATTACGGGGTATATATTTTATTAGAGTAAAAAGTTTAATTTATAAGCGAGCGGGTTAATTATATAGATTATATAAAAAGGCCCGGCTCGTTTAGGGGACTATTTTTTTAAATTTACTTAGAAAGTAATATTTATTACTTAGCTTTAAGAATATTTTATCTTTTTATAAAATATTACGTTTTAGTACTTATTATTATACTACTATTTTTAAATAGCCCCGGTAATATTAATAAGTACTACGGCTTTATTAATAAATATCTTAAAATACGTTAATTAATTTTATTAGTAATATTATAGTTCTAATATAGTTAAATACTAAGTATAGTTTAAACCAGTATTAACTTATTTAATAAGTAACTAATTATAATTATTAACGAATTATTAAGCGTATATTATAACGCTAATAAAATATTAATTTATAATATTTTTAGAGAGGTAAAAATATAAAAATAGATTACGATTTTTATTATTTAGTTATTTTATTCGCTTTACTTATCTATTTAGAAGTAGTATATAATTAAAATAAATAGCTTAACCCTAACTACTTAAAATATTCCCTAGACTATAAAAGAATTTAGGGTCCTTATTATTAATAATTTTTATAGTAATCCTTAGTTTATATAAGAGTAGTGTAAAGTAATAAAGCTTAGTAATATATTTTATATTATACATTCCCCAGTATAAGTATTAGCTTTTTAAGAACTTATATATTATTATTATTAAAATATTAAGTACTTAGAAGTTAAGTAATAATTAAAACTATACTCCATGGGGTTTTAATATATTAATAACGAAATTAATAATAATAATATTATATAAGATACTAGGCAATATAATAAGTTAAAACTTTTTATTAATAGGGTATAATATATTTAGTTTTTATAATATACTAAGTAGTATTATATATAGTCCGTTAGAAGCACTTTTTATAAAAATAAAATTATTATAGCTTTATAAAAGTTTTTATTTTTATATAAAAGTTTTTATTATAAGCAAAATAGATTATATTTTATATAGCTAATTTTAAAATATATAGCTTATAATTATTATTATTAATAATATAATAAAGTAACTTATTATTATTTAAATATTATAATAAGATTAGTTTATACGCTTTTAATATTATTTTTATAATATTTTAAAAACTATAATAGCTTGTGCGGGTATATAATATTCTTTACTTAAGTTACGTATTTATTATATAAGATCTTAAATTTTACATAATTTTTATTATTTTAATAGCCTTAAATAATTTTATTAATAAGGTTTTAGAATACGATTATAATTATCCCGGCCTATTTTAATTATAGTCTTTTATTAGTTATATATTATACGACTACGTTTAGTATATTTACGAATTTTTAAAATTAATATCCTCGAGCTTATCTCGGTACGGGAAGTGCTATATAAAATCTATACTTAATATTAGTAATCTAAATAAAGCGTTAAAAATAATATTAAGCTTTTTAAGTACGTAAGTAATACGGAGTTTAAATTATAAAAAGTAGTTTATTATATTAATAAATTAAAAATTAGCTTTATTAAAGTTTATAATACGTAGCGATACGTAGCGATATATAAGTAATAATATTCTTAGTTATTACGTAGTTAATAAAAATATTAACTTTATAATAGTTAGACTATATAAGTTTTTAAATTTTTTATTACTTAAATTATTATTACTACTTTTATTTTCGTAGCTCTAAACCGTTTTTTATTATTATAGTTATTTAAAAAGAAATATTATAAGCTTAACATATTTTTATACAAGGTCCTTATTAAATATTTATATACCGTCTTATTTAATATTTAATTAGAAAATTATTAATCCGAATCTTAAGAAATACGCGTTAATTTTAAAAATAGCAGCTTTTTAAGTTATAATAAGACCGTTTTATTTATATATAGAGCGAGTATTATAATAAGTTTTATACTTTTATTTTTTTAGGTAGGTTTAAACGCTTTTTTATAGTAATTTTTATTTAATAAGCGCGTACTTACTTATCCTTAAGCTACCCTTAAGTTTAGAGATTAATATTAAGCTAGGTTTTTTTTATTAAAAGGTATATAATTATATTATATTATAATATACCCATACAGAGTTAGCTTATTATTCTAAAGTATATTTTAAGATTTTTAAAAGTCCATAAAACGCAAGTTTTTAAAAACTAAATATAATCGTCTATTTTTAAATACTATTACTATTTATAATATACTTAAGTAGGACTATTTTTAAGAATTTTATAAAGGATTTAGCTACGTTAATATATATACAGTTTTTATTAAAGATATTTATAACGATTTATAAATACTTAAAGTACTCCTCCTCGTTATTATTAAAAATTACGATATTATTAATATATACCTAGATAAAATATTAATACTTAAAAAAGCAATTTATAAAGCGTTAAGTATACGCTAGTACGTTTTAAAGTTTATAAAGACTATATTAAAGTATTCGAGCTCATGGGGCTAATTATAATTATATAATTATAATACTTAGAATATATACCTAGCTAGTAAAAACTTAGAGGCGTTAAATATAAATATAACTTTTTATTACGTAATAATTTTATCGTTTTAGTTTAGTAACGGGTAAATATTTAGTATTACTTATTTATTAAGTAGTTTTATATTAATTATAATTCGGCCCTTTATTTTTTTATTCATATTATATTTTTATATTATAAATAAGGGTATGCGATAGTTATTAATCTTATTATTTAGTTAGCTTTACTCGAGGCGTATTACTTTTTAAGTTTACTATTTATAAATATACGATTCGTAATACCAAGGGAAATTTATAAATTACTTACTTTTAGTTCTATTATTTTTAAGTAAGTTAATTTATATTTTATTTTTATTAGGTATAGGGATAATTTTATAATTATAATATGTTTATTTAGTTAAGTATTTTTATTAACTTTTTGCGTACGTCCTATTCTTTATATATATTTTAACCCATATTTATTTTTAATCGTAGGTATTAATTTTAGCTTTAAGATATTATAAGTAAGTATATTAGCGTAGTATTTATATTTCGTTACGTCCGAGTTTTTAGTAATTACGAAAATATATTTTTAATAATATTACGTAGCTCGTCTTTTATTATTTTTATAATTTAGTTAAGGATATTATTATTAATTATTTAGGCAACTTTTTATTTCTTCGTAAGGGATAAGTTATTCTAAGCATAATCCTCGTTTAAAGTATAAGCTTATTAAAGTAATTAAATATTAATATTATATAGGGCTTATATAGTTATAGATCGATTTTAGGACCGCTAGGTAGAGCGGTTATAATATATATATTAAGTTTTTATTATCGTTTTATTTTTATAAAAATAGGTTAATAAAGTTTATTAATACGATTTTATACTTTTTAGGAGATAGTATAATTATTTTAATAAGTTACTTACTATATAACTAAGAAACGTTTTTAATAAATATATTAAAGGCTATATTATATACTAACCGTAATATAATTATTTACTTATTAAAATTAATAATGAGGCCGTAAGTATTGTAAAATAAGGTACTAAATAATACCCATATTATAAAGTTATAATTAGTACATAAGTTTTTATTTTTATTTTATAAATAAACCCCGGTAAGTATAAGTTAAAAATAGCTTTTTATTAATAGTAAACTCCCCGTTAATATTTTATATTTTCTTAGTTTTAATAGGGCGTATTACTAATTTCTAAGTATATTATAAAAGTTATTATTTATTTATTAGTATTACGGATGCGTTAGTATTTACGTAAATAATATAATTTTCTAAGCCCTTATTAGTACGAGCTTAGATTTAAAAATAAGTTTTTTTTAGCTTTTTTTAGTAACGGGTCTTATTATAGTTTTTATAACTTAGCCTATTATATATATAAAGTTAATTTTTATTATAATAAAGACTTTATATAGAATCTAGTTAACTTTTTTATCTCCTCTTTTTATTATATAAGAAGCGCTTAATATATTTTTATATTATTTTATTATATTACTAGGTTAAGTACTATAGTTATAATAATACTCGTTTTTTTAAATTAAGTTAGTTTCTTTTTAACTTATATTTTTATATATATTTAAGTAATAGTATTACTTAGTTAGCTACTATAATAATCGTTTTTTTATTTATATATAAATACGTAATTAAAAAATATTTTTATTAACTAACTTATTAATACGGGCCTCTACGTTTTTCGTTTTTAAATAAGTTAGATATTTATAAAATTATTAAGTTTTTATTTAGAATAGTAGGCTTTATAGTACTTTTTTATTATTTTAGGTTGGGCCCCGGAATAGTTATTAGGCCTCTATTTAGTAATAAGAGTTATTATAATTACGTAATCCGTTCTTTTTAAAATATTTATTTTTATTTTAAGTAAACTAGTTATATTACTAACAATTATCCTTAAGTAACTATAGGTCGATCTACGTAGTTTTATATTTAATAACTAGCCCTTAATAAATTAAGTTTTATTTTTATTTTTTTATTAGTATATTAGTGCTTAGTATATACGTTATAAATATACCCGAGTTTTTATTATAGTACTCAAGGTACTCAAGGGATTTTTATAGTATTTTATATTTTTTTAACGAGCGCTATATACCTTTTAAGTATATTAGTTTCCATAAGTTCGTAAAAAAATTTATAATTTTAGGTAAGGTTTTTATAAAATTAAGTAAGCTATTATCGTAGCTATATATTTTTTATATTTTAATATATTAAAAATAATCCTAAATAAAAGAGCGGATTTTATTAATATTACGGACTTTTATAAGAGTAAAGTAATTATAATTAAACTATTTTTTAACTTTTACTAATATAGTTTTAAATGATTTATAAAGTTTTTATAAATTATTATTTATTTAGCGTTCTATAATACTACTTTTTAACTTAAAGAGCTAGTAATTTTATTAGCTCTATATTATTCTTTATAAATTAAAATAAGCTTAGTATAATTAACTCGTAATATATAGGTTAGTTATAAATTTTTATAACTTAGATCTATATTTTAATATTATAATAAAAAGTTATTTAGGCTTTATTAAAAATAGGCTCGAACTATATTTTATTTTTAGGGATTAAGTTAAAAAGGTTTATATCCTTTAATAAAACTACGTAGTTAGGGCATCGTACTATACGCTCTAATATATTACTTAGCGCTTATATTAAGGCCTTAATAAAGTTATTAATAATCTTATTATTATTTATAAATAATAGCTTATAATTAATATTAGGTAAGTATATATTAAGGGCTTAGTTCCGTTAAATTTAATAAGTAAGGGGGTATTATAATAAGTACGTTATATATTAAAAAAGTATTATTATAATTATTATTATTAATAAGGTTAGTATAATTAGTTATATAAGTTTATTTATAAAAAGAGATAGGGTCCTAGCTAATATAAATAAAAAGTAGCTAGCCTAGGTATTAGCCTGATTTTAATAATACTTTAGGGGTATTAATATTATAAAACTATTTAATAATATTATTATATTAGTTTACGAACCCAGATAATAGCCCAATAACTTAGGAGCTAAGTTTATTTTTTTAAATTTAATAAATAGAAGGGTTTATAAAAACGAACCTAGCACGGCTATAGTATATATTAATATTTATTATTATTATATAGTTTTTAAGTATTTAGTTTATAAGTACTATAATTATTAATAAGAAGTAGGGGTAGTTGTAGTTACGGTAAGTTATTAATAATATAAATTTTTAGTTTTATTATTTATTTTTTTAAAGATTCTATTTTTATTATATTCGAGCGCTCGCTTAGTATATAATAAAATATTATTATAATAATATTTAGCGCTATTAGGGTTTATATAGTGGTCTTAGTAATATTATTTTTAAAACTATTAGTAATATAGTTAGGTTTTAGCTCTAAATTAAAGCTATAAATAGAGGTTTTAAAAGGCGTTATAGAGCCGTTTTATAAATATAGGTATATCTCGTATTTTATTAATTATTTTTATTATATTATAAATTTCGTATTATAGTATTATATAGTTTTTATTTTAATAATATAAATAATTTTTAAGATTTTAGGTTACTCATTGTTATAATAAGAGAAGTAGTTATTATTTTAGTTAGTATAGTATAGGATTTTAAAATTAGTTTTATAAAATTTATTTATTAACGGGTAATATAGTATAATATCCGGGTATTTACGAAAGTATAATATTAATTATTAGTAAGCTTTAACGTGGCCCAGCCCGAATATTATTTAGCTTAGTTATAAAAAGTCGTATTAAATAGGGTGTTTTTTAGGGTCCTATACACTTATACTACAAGCTCGTAAGTAAAAAAAAAATTTTTTAAATTACGAAGTAGTTATACTATTATTTAATATAGTCTTTTTAATAGAGGGCGTTTTAATAAAGGGGGTAAGACTGCGGCCTAGTTAGGTAGTTATATAACTAGGATATATTATATAAAATAAAGTTATAATTTAAAAAATAATATAGAAAGTAATGTAGAAATAAAAATAAGTAATATAAAATATATATTTTATAGTTATCCCTCTTTATAGGGAGGGATACGGTTAAGCTATTTAAATATACAGGGGTTACGTATTATACGTAACTACTATAGAATAACTAAGGAAATATTATAACTTTTTATATTATAAATCCTATTTTATAAGTTAATATTTAAACATTTATTTTATAATTTAAGTACTAAATAACTTAAAAATATATATAATAATAGTATTATAAGTCTAATTATTTTCTAGTTTTATAATAATTATTATTTAAAATAGTAAAAGATTAATATATAGTTATAGTATTTTAAAAAATTAGTAATAGTATATAAAATAAAGGAAAAAAATTTTAAATAAAGGAAAAGGTTTATATATAATTATAATAATATATAGGGTATTCTTTTATATATAAGGTTTTATAAATATATATATAAATTATAGATATTTATAATAAATTTATAATATTAAAAGTTACGAAATAAAGTATTATAACGCTATATAATTAATAAGGTTTTATATTTTTATTTAAAAATATATAAACCAGTAGGAGCTTTATATAGCTAATTATAGTTTTAAATAAACTAAACTAAGCGTATATACTCTAGCTTAGGGTAATAAGTATTATATATATATATACGGGCTTTATTATTTAAGTATTAAACCTAACCTTATTATATCCTAATATATACTTATAAAATTTTATATACGATATTATATAAGGGGTAAGTTAAATTAATTTTTATTTAGAGTTTATTTAAGTTAGTAATTATTTTTATAATATTATATAAAACTATATATACCCTTATCGTTTTTATAATATTATTAATAACGTTATAATATTTCCCTTAGTTATTTTATAGTAATCACGTATAATACGTAACCCTCGTGTATTTAAACGGCTTAATTATATCCCTCTTTATAAAGAGGGATAACTATAAGAATATACGTTTTATATTACTTATTTTTACTTCTATATTATTTTCTATATTATTTTTAATTATAGCCTTATTTTATATAATACGTCCTAGTTATATAACTACTTAACTAGGCCGTAGTTTTACCTCTTTTATTAAAGCGCTTTATTAGGAGACTATATTAAATAATAATATAACTACCTCGTAATTTAAAATTTTTTTTTTTTATTTACGAGCTTATAGCATAAGTGCGTAAAACCTTAAAAATACCCTATTTAATACGACCTCTTATAACTAAGCTAAATAATATTCGAACCGGGCTATATTAAAGCTAATAATAATTAATATTATACTTTTATAAATACTTAAATATTATACCATATTACTTATTAATAAATAAATCTTATAAAGCTAATTTTAAAATTTTATATTACGCTAATTAAAATAATAACTACTTCCTTATTATAATAATAAGTAATGAGATTTTAAAAATTACTTATATTATTAAAATAAAAACCGTACAATATTATAATATAAAATCTATAATATAATAAAAGTAATTAATAAAGTACGGATATACTTATATTTATAAAACGGTTTTATAACGCCTTTTAAAACTTCTATTGGCTTTAATTTAGAGCTAAAACCTAATTATACTATTAATAATTTTAAAATAATATTATTAAGACTGCTATATAAACCCTTAATAGCGCTAAACGTTATTATAATAATATTTTATTATATACTAAGCGAGTGCTTAAATATAATAAAAATAGAATTTTTAAAAAAATAGGTAATAAAGATTAAAAATTTATATTACTAATAACTTACTATAACCCCTATCTTATTAATAATTATAGTACTTATAAACTAAATATTTAAAGATTATATAATAATAATAAATATTAATATATATTATAGCTACGCCGAGTTTGTTTTTATAAACTTTTTATTTACTAAATCTAAGAAGGAATAAACCTAGCCCCCGAGTTATTAAGTTATTACTTAGGTTTATAAATTAATATAATAATATTACTAAATAGTTTTATAATATTAATACTCCTAGGAGTATTATTAAGATTATAATATTTCTTTTAATTATTCTATAGTAATTACGTATAATACGTAACCCTCGTATATTTAAATAGCTTAACTATATCCTTCTTTATAAAGAGGATAACTATAAGAATATACGTTTTATGTTACTTATTTTTATTTTTATATTATTTTTATATTATTTTTAAATCGTAGTTTTATTTTATATAATACGTCCTAGTTATATAATTATTTAGTTAGGCCGTAGTCTTATCCCTTTACTAGAGCGCCCTTTATTAAAGAGATTATATTAAGTAGTAATATAATTACTTCGTAATTTAAGAAATTTTTTTATTTACAAGCATAGTATAAGTATATAAGACCTTAAAAATATTTTATTTAATACGACTTTTTTTATAACTAAGCTAAATAGTATTTAGGCTAGGTTACGTTAAAGCTTACTAACAATTAATATTATATTTTTATAAATACCTAGATATTATACTATATTACCCGTTAGTAAATAAATTTTATAAAGCTAATTTTAAAATTTTATACTACGCCGATTAGGATAATAACTACTTCCCTTATTATAATAATAAGCAACTTAAGATCTTAAAAATTACTTATATTATTAGGACAAAGACTATATAACGCTATAATACGAAATTTATAATATAATAAAAATAATTAGTAAAATATAAAATATATTCGTATTTATAAAATAGCTCTATAACGCCTTTTTAAAACCTCTATTTATAATTTTAATTCGGAACTAAGACTTAATTATATTATTAGTAGTTTTAAAAATAATATTACTAAGACTATTACGTAAACTCTTAGTAATACTAAACGTTATTATAATAATATTTTATTATATACTAAGTAAGCGCTCGAATATAGTAAAAGTAGAATTTTTAAAAGGGAAGTAAGTAATAAGGATTAAAAATTTATATTATTAATAACTTATTATAATTACCCTCTACTTTTTATTAATAATTATAGTATTTATAAATTAAATATTTAGAAATTATATAATAATAACGGATATTAATATATATTATAGCTATATTAGGTTCGTTTTTATAAACTTTTTATTTACTAAATTTAAAAGGAAATAAACTTAGCCCCCGAGTTACTAAGCTATTACCTAGGTTTATAAATTAATATAGTAATATTATTAAATAGCTCTATAATATTAATATTCCTAAGAGCGTTATTAAAATCGGGTTAGTACCCGGGCTAGCTACCTTTTTATTTATATTAGCTAGGACCCTATCCCTTTTTTTTATAAACGAACTTATATAGCTAACCGTACTAATTTTATTAATAATAATAATTATAATAATACTTTTTTTAGTATATAGCGTACTTATTATAATACCCCCCTTATTTATTAAATTATTTAACAGAACTAAGCCCTTAATATATACTTACCCTTAATATTAATTATGGGCTACTATTTATAAATAATAATAATAAAATTATTAATAACTTTATTAGAGCTTTAATATAAGCGCTAAGTAGTATATTAAGATGTAATATAATACCCTAATTACGTAGTTTTTACTAAGAAATATAAGCCTTTTTAGCCCAATTTTTAAAAATAAAATATAACTTAGAGCTTATTTTTAATAAAGCCTAAATTTTTATTATAATATTAAAATATAAATCTAAGTTATAAAAGGATTTATAACTAACCTATATATTACGAAGTTAATCATATTAAACTTTTATTTTAATTTATAAAAAGTAATACAGAGCTAATAAAATTATTAGCTCCTCGAGCTAAAAATAGTATTACGAAACGTTAAGTAAATAATAATTTATAAAAAGTTTTATAAACGGTTTAGAGCTATATTAATAAAAATCAAAAGTAATTTAATTATAACTATTTTATTTTATAAAAGTCCGTAGTACTAATAAGATCCGCTTTTTATTTAAGATTATTTTAATATACTAAAGTATAAGAAGATATATAATTATAATAGTAGCTTACCTAATTTTATAAAACCTTACTTTAGAATTACGAACTTTTTTTATAAACTTAAAACTAATATATTTAAAAGGTATATAGTACTTATTAAAGAAAAACGTAAAGTATTATAAGAATCCTCGAGTACCGTAATAGAAACTTAGAGTATATTTATAATATATATACTAAGTATTAATATACTAATAAAGAAAATAAAAGCAAAGACTTAACTTATTAAAGAGCTAGTTATTAAATATAGGACTATATAAATTAACCTATAACTACTTAAAGATAATTATTAGTAATATAACTAGTTTATTTAAAATAAAAATAAATATTTTAAAAGGGACGGACTATATAACTATAATAACTTTTATTACTAAATAAAGGCCTAGCGATTATTTTAGGGCCTAACTTAGGGTAATAAAGGGCACCGTAAAGCTTATTATTTTAAATAAGAACTTAATAATTTTATAAATATTTAGTTCGTTTAAAAAAATAAGAAAAACATAGAGGCTCGTATTAACAAATTAGTTAACGAGGATATTTCCTTAACTATATATTTATATATAAATAAGAAAAAACGATTACTATAATAACTAACTAAGTAATATTATTACCTAAGTATATATAAAAGAATATAAGTTAAAGGGGACTAACCTAGCTTAAAAAAATAAGTATTACTATAATTATAATACTCGATTTAGTAATATAATAAAATAATATAAAAAGTATATTAAGCGCTTATATAGCAAAAAAGAGAATAAGGAAGTTAATTAAATTTTATATAAAGTTTTTATTATAGTAAGGAAGTTAATTTTATATACGTAACGGGCTAAGTTATAAAAGCTATAGTAAGACCCGTTATTAAAAGGGCTAAATAAAAAAAGACTTATTTTTAGGTCTAGGCCCGTATTAATAAGGGCTTAGAAAATTATATTATTTATGTAAATACTAGTATATTCGTAGTACTAATAAATAAATAATAGCTCTTATAATATACTTAGAAATTAATAATACGCCTTATTAAAGTTAAAAAGATATAAAGTATTAACAGGAGTTTATTATTAACGAAGAAGCTATTTTTAACTTATATTTATTAGGGTTTATTTATAGAGTAAAAATAAAGGCTTACGTATTAATTATAATAAGAATAGTTAATAACCTCGCAGTATAAGTATTACTTAGTACCCTATTTTATAATACTTATAGCCTTATTATTAATTTTAATAAGTAAATAATTATATTATAATTAATATAGTATATTATAATACGTTTATTAAAGGATATTTTTAGTTATATAGTAAGTAATTTATTAAAATAATTATATTATAAAAGAGCGTAAAATCGTATTAATAAACTTTATTAATTTACCCTTATAAAAATAAAATAATAATAAGAACCCGATATATATATTATAACCGCTCTACTTAATAATTTTAAAATTAATTTATAATTATATAAGCCCCTACGTAATATTAATATTTAATTACTTTAATAAGCTTATACTCTTTAAATAAAAATTATACTTAGGATAACTTATTTTTATAAAAAGTAGAAGAAGTTATTTAGATAATTAATAATAATATTTTTAGTTAAATCGTAAAAGTAGTAAAAGACGAGCTACGTAATATTATTAAGGAATATATTTTTATAGTTACTAAAGACTTAGATATAATAAAATATAAATACTATGCTAATATACCTACTTATAGTATTTTAAAACTAAAATTAATACCTATAATTAAGAATAAATATAAGGTTAAAGTATATATAAAAGATAGGACGTATGCGGAGAGCTAATAGAAATACTTAACTAAGTAGATTTATATTATAACCATAAAATTATTTTTATATTTAATAAAAATAAGATACGGATTAACTTATTTAAAGAATAATAAAACTAAAAATAAGTAGTTTATAAATTTTTTTAATATTACAGATTGCGTATTTATAAATAGCGAACTTAAGCGATATATTTTAAGTAAAGCTAGTTAAATAATAAGATTAGTAACTATTATATACTTTTTATTTATAATATAGAAATATAATATAAATAAGAAAAAATAAAGGGCTAAATCGTAATTAATATAAAACTATTTAATAAGTAAGTAATACTAGATATTTACTTATTACTAAACTAAGATAATATTATAGAATTATTATATAATAAGAAGGTTATATTTATATTTAATATTTTTAGGTTTTTTATTAACTAGGTATATATTCTAAGTATTATAATCGTATAATTATAATTAGCCCCATAATCTCGAGTATTTTAATATAGTTTTTATAAGCTTTAAGAACATATTAGCGTATATTTAACGCTTTATAAATCGCTTTTTTAAGTATTAATACTTTATCTAGGTATATATTAATAATATTATAATTTTTAGCGATAACAAGGAGGAGTATTTTAAGTACTTATAAATTGTTATAAATATCTTTAATAAGAACTATATATATATTAACGTAACTAAATCTTTTATAGGATTTTTAGAAATAGTCCTACTTAGGTATATTATAAATAATAATAGTATCTAAAAATAAATAATCGTATTTAGTTTTTAAAAACTCGTATTCTTATAAACTTTTAAAAATCTCGAAATATACCTTAGAATAATAAATTAGCTTTATATAAATATATTATAATACGACGTAATTATATATTTTCTTAACAAGAGGAAAACCTAGCTTAATACTAATTTCTAAACTTAAAGATAATTTAAAAATAAGTAAGTACGCTTATTAAATAAAAATTATAAAAGAAGTATTTAAACTTACCTAAAAAAAAAAGTATAAAACTTATTATAATACTCGCTCTATATATAAATAAAACGGTCTTATTATAACTTAAAAGGCTATTATTTTTAAAATTAACGCGTACTTCTTAGGATTCGGGTTAATAGTTTTTAATTAGATATTAAATAAGATAGTATATAAATACTTAGTAAGGACTTTACGTAGAAGTATATTAAGCTCATAATATTTTTTCCTAAATAATTATAACAATAAAAGCGGTTCAAAATTATAAAAATAAAAATAATAATAGTAGTTTAAGTAATAAAAAGCTTAAAAACTTATATAATCTAACTATTACGAAGTTAATATTTTTACTAACTACGCGACGACTAAGGTATTATTATTTATATATTATTACGTATTATAAATTTTAATAAGGCTAATTTTTAACTTATTAACGTAATAAATTATTTTTATAATTTAGACTTCGTATTACTTATATATTTAAAAAGCTTAATATTATTTTTATACCTTATTTAAACTATTAATATTAAGTACGGATTTTATATAGCGCTTTTTATATTAAAACGAACTCGAGGATATTAGCTTCGAAAAATTCGTAAACATATTAAATATAATCGTATAGTATATAGTTAACGAGGGATTATAATTAAGATAAACCATAAGAATAGTTACGATTATACCTTAAAACTTAATTAATAAAATTATCCGAGGCTATTAAAATAATAAAAAGTTACGTAAAATCCGAGATTTTATATAATAAATATATAACTTAAGTAAAGAATACTATATACCTACGTAAGTTATTACGGTTTTTAAAATATTATAAGAATAGTATTAAGGAGTATATAAACCGGTTTTATTATAATATTTAAATAATAACGGGTTATTTTATTATATTACTAACGATAATAGTTATAAGCTATATATTCTAAAGTTAGTTATATAGGACGTAATTTATTTTATTTATAATAAGAACTTTTATATAGGGATAAAGAGATTTTTACGGAGCTATAATAATTTTATTTTTATAAAAGAAGTATTTCGTAACGGACTATATATAATATTATTTAGTATATTATAAGAACTAAATATACTGTACTTTATTAGTAAAGAGTCTAACTTATTATATTACTTAGTATTTTATATAATATTATTATTATTAACTTTATTATTAATATACTAAAGACCCTGCAGAGTATAGTTTTTAGTTATTACTTAATTTCTAAGTATTTAATATTTTAATAATAGTAATATATAAGTTTTTAAAAAGCTAATATTTATACTAGGGAACGTATAATATAAGGTATATTACTAGGCTAGGGTATTATTCTAAGTACTACTCCTATATAACTAGGGATTATTATAAAAAATTATTAGCAATAGGGATTCTAAATTCGTTTTTATAATTTAGGGGGGAATATTTTAAGCAGTTAGGGTTAAGCTATTTATTTTAATCACGTACTACCTCTAAACGGATAACTAGAGCGAACGGAGTAATTAAATAATAAAAATTACGATCTATTTTTATATTTTTATTTCTCTAGAGATACTATAAATTAATATTTTATTAGCGTTATAATATATACTTAATAATTTACTAGTAATTATAATTAATTACTTATTAAACGAGTTAGTACTTAGGTTTAAATTATATTTAATACTTAACTATATTAGAATTATAGTATTATTAATAGAATTAGTTAACGTACTTTAGGATATTTATTAATAAAAGCCGCGGTACTTATTAATATTACAGGGCTATTTAAAAATAATAATATAATAATAAATATTAAGACGTAATATTTTATAAAAGAGATAAAGTATTTTTAAAACTAAGTAACGGATATTATTTTCTAAATAAACTTAAAAAAATAGTTTCTTAAATAAGCTAGGCTTTTTATATAATCTATATACGAATTAGATTTTTATTTTAATAGAATGTATACCCCGTAGTTTTTAATACGTAGCTTTAAAAAGTACCTAGGACTAAGACTTATTTAAAAGGATTTAATTATTATCTAATCTCGTAATTATTAATAATATTAATAAGTATAAGGTTAAAAAGCTTGCGTATAGGGTTACGTAATAAAAAAATACTTAATTAAGTATTTTATTAAATAAGTAAGTTAGACCTTAGTTTATAATATATAAGAACTATACAAAATTTTTATTAAACGCTAATAACTTTATTAAAAATTTAAAGTTACAAACCCTTTTAATTAAGAAAGAAAATATTATAAAAGGGTAAAAATTATTTAATATAATTACGTAACCCTAATACTAAAAAAAGGACCCTTTTTATTTATTACAGAACTTTAACTTTTTATAAATAACCTTAGTATATTATAAAGCGTAAAATACTTTTTACTAAGACCTAGTTTTAATTTAATAAAAGGCTTTTAACTTTTTATAAATAAAAATAATTTTTTTTTAATATATTTTTATAATTTTTATATTTATAAGGACCGTAACTTAGCGAGATAAAAAAGAAAGTACTTATTAAGGCACTTACCGTTTTATATTATTAGTTTTAGTATTTATATCTATATATTTTTATTACTTATACTTATATTTATTTACTTATTTAATTATTTATAGCCCTAATTTTTTATTTATAATAACGTAGTATACTCTCTTATAATAATTTAAATAAACTACCGTAATAATTAACTAGCCCTCCTCTTATTAATTATTTTAATT
This sequence comes from Colletotrichum scovillei, assembly GCF_011075155.1. Taxonomy (NCBI): domain Eukaryota; kingdom Fungi; phylum Ascomycota; class Sordariomycetes; order Glomerellales; family Glomerellaceae; genus Colletotrichum; species Colletotrichum scovillei. The sequence goes on from NW_023336261.1 coordinate 1,013,337, forward strand.
TATTACGTAGTTTTTATTAAATTATACACGCTCTTATTAATTATAATAAATTTTATATTATAAGTTATAAATACTTACTACGCTACTTTATTTTTATATAAAACTTAAGATAAATAGGACTTAAAATACGTAGTTAGTTTATTATTAATATATTCGATCCCGTAATATACTAACCCGCTCTTCTTATGATTAAAAAATCTCCCGAGCTTAGTACTAATAAATTTAAAACGCTTTTTATTATTTATAAATAAATAAATAATAATAAACTCGCAATCCCCCCGGCCGCGTGGGCTTTTAATATTAATAATTTTAATAACGATAGTTTTAGTAACTCTAACGAGATTATACGTAGCCCTCTATATAAACTTTTTAATAATTCTAATACTAAGCTTAATAAATATACTTTATATATAAATATTATAGGCTCCGAGGTCCTTTATATTAAGACTGTAATTATTATTTTTTTAATAACTACGTTATTTTTATAAAATTATAAATAGTAGTGGTATTATTATAAAATATTATAGTATTATTAACGGTTAGTAACGCCCGTTTTACGTTATAGAAATAATAACGAAATTAAGGTTATATTTTAGTTCTCTTTTTTAATAAGGAGAGCTTTTTAGTTTATAGAGTTTTTTAAAAATTATTACGAACTTAAAGTTATTAAATATATTAAAAAAGGTTTTTAGTAACTCTAAGTACCCCAGTAATAAGGATAAATTTATTAATATAAAGGTAATTTTTAAAGCTTATAATAATAATAAGCGTAGTTATTAAAATTATAACGATTTTTAAATTTATTAATATTTATAAAAGGGTAAAGAGATACTTAAAAGGATACGTTTTTTTATATACTATTTATAAGGAGTTATTATATACCCCGCGCTTTAAAAAACTTTATAATTTTTAGTAGCGCTTATAAAAACCATGAGGTTATAAATATTTATAATAAAGTTTTAAAGCGCGTTAAGTATAAGTTTAAAAGCGTATTAAATTTTATTTTTAAACCGAAGTTTATATATAGATTAAAGCTTATTATAAGGATGCATAAGTTAAAGTAAGTTTTAATAATAAGTAAGCTCTTATTTTTAATATAATATACTATAAGGTTATTAAGGCTTATATTAAAGCTTAAAAATATAAGAAATAAAAGAGACTTAGAATAAGTACCTCCTCCTGCGCATTAATTTTTAATAATATTTATATAAATAATAAGAACTATATTAATAATATTATTATAAGTACCCTCGTAGCGCTAAGACGCTTTAATTTATTTATATTTTATAAAATTAAGTATATTAATAAGAATAAAGCGTTCGTTATAATAGTTAAGTATTTTTATTATTATATTAAGGATTACGCTACTAAGGTTATTAAATTTAAAATCTATTTTAGCGAGCTTAAGTTTAATATAATTAATAACGTATATAAAATAATTATTTTTAAAACGTAGTTAATATAATTAGCGATATTAAAACGTAGAGGCCGCTGCCTATATATTATAACTAAGGTTTAAAAAATACTACTTACGTAGTACATAATACAGTATAATAATTACTTTTTATTAGGGATTTATAATAAGCTTATTATTTTAATAATTATATTTAAAACTAACTTATTATTATTATAAAAAGCTTAAAAATAATTATATAAAAGAATTATTACTAAAGCTAAGTTTATAAATAAGCTTATTAACTTAAAAAAAGGTTAATAAAATAACTATTACTAAACCCCCTTAGTACCTTAACTAAAATAACTACCTTAAACTTAAAATTATTTTTAAATACCTAGCTATAGCTAATACGGGTTTTTAAAGCTAAGAAGTAAAAGACTAGTACTTACCTAAACTTATTAAATAATAATAAGTAAAGAGTATATTATAGAGTTTTAAAATTAGAATATATAAATAAAAAAAGTTAGGATAAGGAAAATATTAGTTTTAAGTATAACTAGGATAGTTATTTTTATACGAGGGTATTTATAATATTTCCTTTAATTATTTTATAGTAGTTACGTATAATAATATTTAAATAGCTTAATTATATCCCTCTTTATAAGGAAGGATAATTATAAAAATATACGTTTTATATTACTTATTTTTATTTCTATATTATTTTTATATTACTTTTTAAATTATAGCCTTATTTTATATAATACGTCCTAGTTATATAACTACTTAACTAAGCTATAATCTTACCCCTTTTATTAGAGCGCCCTTTATTAAGGAGACTATATTAAAAATTAGGTTAGTACCCAGGCTAGCCGTTTTTTTATTTATATTAACTAGGACCCTATCCCTTTTTTTTATAAACGAACTTATATAGCTAACTATATTAACCCTACTAATAATAGTAACTATAATAATACTTTCTTTAGTATATAATATACTTATTATAATACCCCCTTTACTTATTAAATTACTTAATAGGACTAAGCCCTTAATATATACTTATTCCTAATACTAACTATAAGCTATTACTTATAAATAATAATAACAAAATTATTAATAACTTCGTTAGGGCTTTAATATAAGCGCTAAGTAGTATACTAAGAGTGCGTAATACGACGCCCCTAGTTACGTAATTTTTATTAAGGGATATAGGCCTTTTTTAGCCCGATTCTCTAAAAATAAAATATAGTTTAAAACCTATTTTTAATAAAGCCTAAGTAATTTTTATTATAATATTAAAATATAAATCTAAGTTATAAAAGTTTATAATTAATCCGTATATTACGAGGTTAATTATACTAAGCTTTTACTTTAATTTATAAAAAATAATACGGAACTAATAAGATTACTAGCTCCTTAAACTAAAAAAGTAGTACTATAAAATACTAAGTAAATAATAATTTATAAAAGCTCCGTAAATAGTTTAGAACTATATTAATAAAAACTAAAAAATAGTTTAATTATAACTATTTTACTTTTATAAAAGTCTATAGCGTTAATAAAATTCGCTCTTTTATTTAGGATTATTTTTAATATATTAGAGTATAGGAAATATATAGCTATAATAATAGCTTACCTAATTTTATAAAACCTCGCTCTAAAATTACGATTTTTTTACAAACTTATAAAAACTAATATACTTAAAAATATATAGCGCTCGCAAAAAAACGTAAAGTATTACGAAAATCCCTCAGTATTATAATAAAAGCTTAGGGTATATTTATAACGTATATACTAAGTACTAATATGCTAATAAAAAAAATAAAAATAAAAACTTAACTTACTAAGGGGCTAGTTATTAAATATAAGATTACGTAAATCGACCCCCACGGCTACTTAAAAATAATTATTAGTAATATAATTAGTTTACTTAAAATAGAAATAAATACCCTAAAAAGGACGGACTATATAACTATAATAACTCTTATTACTAGATAAAAGCCTAGTAACTATTTTAAAACTTAACCTAGGGTAATAAAAAGCGCTATAGCTTATTATTCTAAATAAGGACTTAATAATTTTATAAATATTTAACTTATTTAAGAAAATAAAGAAGATACGAAGGCCCGTATTAATAAGTTAATTAACAAAGGATATTTCCTTAACTACGTATTTATATATAAATAAAAAAACAATTACCGCAGTAACTAATTAAGTAGACCTAAGTATATATAAAAATATAAGTTAAGAGGGACTAACCTAGCTTAAAAAAATAAGTATTACTATAACTATAATACTTAACCTAGTAATATAATAAAATAATATAAAAAGTATATTAAGCACCTCTTATATAGTAAAGAGGAGAATAAAGAAGTTAACTAGATTTTATATAAAGTCTTTATTATAATAAGGAAAGTTAATTTTATATACGTAACGAACTAAATTATAAAAGCTATAGTAAAACCCGTTATTAAAGGGCTAAATAAAAAAAACTTATTTTTAAATCTAAGCTCGTACTAATAAGAGCTTAGAAAATTATACTATTTACGTAAATACTAGCGTATCCGTAATATTAATAAATAAATAATAGCTCTTATAATATATTTAAAAACTAGTAATACGCCCTATTAAAACTAAGAAAATACGAAGCATTAATAGAAAGTTTACCGTTAATAAAAAGCTATTTTTAATTTATATTTATTAAGGTTTATTTATAAAGTAGAGGTAAGGCCTACGTATTAATTATAGTAGGGATAGTTAATAACTTCGTAATACGAGTACTATTTAGTACCTATTTTATAATATTTATAGCCTCGTTATTAATTTTAATAAGTAAATAGTTATATTATAGTTAGTATATAGTATAGCCCTTAATATATTTATTAAAGAACGTTTCTTAGTTATATAACAAATAACTTATTAAAATAACTATACTATTTTTTAAAAAGCGTAAAATTATATTAATAAACTTCATTAACTTACCCTTACAAAAACGAAATAATAATAAGAACCTAACGTATATATTATAACCGCTCTACTTAATAATTTTAAAATTAATTTATAACTATATAAGCTATTAATATTTAATTACTCTAATAGGCTTATACTCCTTAAATAAGGATTATACCTAGGATAACTTATCCTTTATAAAAAAGCGAAGAAAGTTACTTAGATAATTAATAATAATATCCTTAACTAAATTATAAAAGTAGTAGAGAACGAGCTATATAATATTACTAAAAATATATTTTCGTAGTTACTAAAGACTCGGACGTAATAAAATATAAATATTATACTAATATACCCGCTTATAGTATTTTAAAACTAAAATTAATACCTATAATTAAAAATAAATACGAGGTTAAAGTATATATATAAAATAGGACGTACGTAGAGGCTAATAAAAATACTTAACTAAGTAAACTTATATTATAATTATAAAATTATCCTTATACTTAACGAAAATAAAATACGGATTAACTTACTTAAAAATAGTAAAACTAAAAGTAAATAGTCTATAAATTTCCCTAGTATCGTAAATTGCGTATTTATAAATAGCGAACTTAGAAAGTAATATGCTTTAAGTAAGGCTAGCTAAATAATAAGATTAGTAATTATTATATACCCTTATTTATAATATAAGAATATAACGTAAATAGAAAAAATAAAAAGCCGAATCGTAATTAATATAAAACTACTTAATAAATAAGCGATACTAAATATTTACTTATTACTAAACTAAGATAATATTATAAAATTACTATATAATAAAAAAGTTATATTTATATTTGATACCTCTAAGTTCTTTTATTAGCTAGGTATATATTCTAAGTGTAATTATATAATTATAATTAGCCCATAGTTTTAAGTATTTTAACGTAGTCTTTATAAGCTTTAAAAACGCGCTAGTATATACCTAATACTTTATAAATCGCCTCTTTTTAAGTATTAATATTTTATTTAAGTATATATTAATAATATTATAATTTTTAGTAATAACAAAGAGAGTACCTTAAGTATTTATAAATCATTATAAATATCCTTAATAAGAACTGCATATATATTAACGTAGCTAAATCCTTTATAAGATTTCTAAAAGTAGTCCTACTTAGATATATTATAAATAATAATAATATCTAAAAATAAATAATTATATTTAGTTTTTAAAAACTTATATTCTTACGGACTTTTAAAAATTTTAAAATATATTTTAGAATAATAAGCTAGCTCTATACGGGTATATTATAATATAATATAATTATATACCCTCTTAATAAAAAAACTTAGCTTAATATTAATTTCTAAACTTAAGGGTAGCTTAAGGACGGGTAAGTACGTACTTATTAAATAAAAATTATTATAAAAAAGCGTTCGAACTTATTTTAAAAAATAAAAGTATAAAACTCGCTATAATATTTACTCTATATATAAATAAAATAGTTTTATTATAACTTAAAAGGCTATTATTTTTAAAATTAATACGTACTTTTTAAGATTTAGGTTAATAATTTTTAACTAGACGTTAAATAGGACGGTATATAAATACTTAATAAGGACCTTATATAAAAGTACGTTAAGCCCGTAATATTTTTTTAAGTAATTATAATAATAAAAGCGGTTCAGGTTACAAAAGTAAAAGTAGTAATAATAATTTAGATAATAAAAAGCTTAGAAACTTATATAGTCTAATTACTATGAGATTAATATTTTTATTAATTACGTAATAATTAAAAGTATTATTATTTATACGTTATTACGTATTATAAACCTTAATAAAGCTAATTTTTAACTTGCTAACGTAGTAAACTATTTTTATAATTTAAATTCTATATTATTTACGTACTTAAAAAACTTAATATTATCCTTAACGCTTTATTTAGATTATTAATATTAAGTACGGATTTTATATAGCGCTTTTTATATTAAAACGAGCTCGAGGATATTAGCCCCGAGAAATTCGTAAACGTATTAAACGTAGTTATGTAGTATATAGTTAATAAAGGACTATAACTAAAATAGGCCGTAAGAACGGTTATAATCGTATTTTAAAACCTTATTAATAAAATTATTTGAGGCTATTAAAATAATAAAAATTACGTAGGGTCCGAGATTTTATATAATAAATACGTAACTTAAATAAAAATATTATATACTTACGTAAGTTATTACGGTTTTAAAATATTATAAAAATAGTACTAAGGAGTATATAAACTAGTCTTACTATAGTACTTTACTTAAATAATAATAAGTTATTCTATTATATTATTAATAATAATAGTTATAAGTTATATATTCTAAAGTTAACTATATAAAACGTAATCCGTTTTGCTTATAATAAGAACTTTTATATAAGGATAAAAACTTTTATAGAGCTATAATAATTTTATTTTATAGGAAAAAGCGTTTTATAACGAACTATATATAATACTACTTAGTATATTATAAGAACTAAATATATTATACCTTATTAATAAAGAGTTTTTTATTATATTACTTAGTATCCTGTATAATACTATTATTATTAATTTTATTATTAATATATTAAAAACCCATGGAGTATAGTTTTTAATCACTACCCGATTTTTAAATACTTAATATTTTAATAATAATAATATATAAGTTCTTAAAAAGCTAATATTTATATTAGAGAACGTATAATATAAAATATATTATTAGGCTAGAATACTACTCTAAGTATTACTTTTATATAACTAAGGACTATTATAAGAAATTATTAATAATAAGGACCTAAATTCGTTTTATAATTTAAAAGGAATATTTTAAGTAGTTAGGGTTAAGCTATTTATTTTAACTACGTATTACCCTTAAATAGACGAGTAGAGCGAACGGAATAATTAAATAATAAAAATCGTAATTCGTTTTTATATTTTTACTTCCCTAAAAATATTATAAATTAATATTTTATTAGTATTATAATATATATTTAATAATTCGCTAGTAATTATAATTAGCCGCTTATTAAACGAATTAATACTCGGGTTTAAACTATACTTAGTACTTAACTATATTAAAACCGTAATATTATTAATAAAATCGGTTAATATACTTTAAGATATTTATTAATAAAAGCTATAGTACTTATTAATATTACTAGAGCTATTTAAAAATAGTAGTATAATAATAAGTATTAAAATATAATATTTTATAAAAAAATAAAGTATTTTTAAAGCTAAGTAACGGATACTACTTTTAAGTAAACTTAAAAAAATAGTCCTCTAAACGAACTAAGCCTTTTTACGTAATTTATATAATTAACCTGCTTATTTACGAATTAAACTTTTATTTTAATAAAATATATACCTTATAATTTTTAATACGTAGTTTTAAAAAGTACTTTAGGACTAAGACCTATTTAAAAAATCTAATTATTATCTAATCTTATAGTTATTAACGGCGCTAATAAATATAAAATTAAAAAGCTTACGTAGTATAAGGTTATATAATAAAGAAAATACTTATTAATCGAATATTTTATTAAATAAGTAGGTTAGACCTTAACTTATAATATATAAAAACTATATAAAAATCTTTTACTAAACGCTAGTAACCTTATTAAGGAATTTAAAGCTATAAACTTTCTTAATTAAAAAGAGAATATTATAAAAGGGTAAAAGCTACTTAACGTAATTACGTAACCTTAATATTAATAAAAGGACCCTCTTTTACTTGCTACGGAACTTTAACCTCTTTATAAATAATTTTAATATACTATAAAATATAAAATACTCACTAGGACCTAGCTTTAATTTAATAAAGGCTTTTAATTTCTTTTATAAATAAAAATAATTTTCCTTTTAGTACATTCTTTTATAATTTTCCTTATATTTATAGGGACCGTAGCTTAGTAAAATAAAAAAAAAGTACTTATTAGGGCACTTACCGTTCTTATATTACTAGTTTTAGTATTTATATTTACGTATTCTTACTACTTATATTTATACTTACTTACTTACTTAACTACTTATAGCTTTTAATTTTTTTATTTATAATAACGCGGTATACCCTTTTATAATAATTTAAATAAATTATTCGTAACAACTAGCTAGCCCTCCCTTATTAATTATCCTAATTTATTACGTAGCTCTTTATTAAATTACGCGCTCTTATTAATTATAATAAATTTTATATTATTTACGAGCTACGAATACTTATTATATTACTTTACTCTTATATAAAACTTAAAATAAATAAGACTTAAAATACGTAACTAATTTATTATTAATATACTTAATCCTATAATATATTAACCTACTCCTTTTATAATTAAAAGATTCCCTAAGCTCAGTACTAATAAACTTAAAACGCCTCTTATTATTTATAAATAAATAAATAGTAACGAACTCGTAATCTTTAGCTACGTAGGCCTCTAATATTAATAACTTTAGTAATAGTAGTTTTAATAGTTTTAATAAGATTATATATAGCCCTCTATATAAACTTTTAATAATTCTAATATTAAGCTCGATAAATATATTTTATATATAAATATTATAAGCGAGGTTTTTATATTAAAACCGTAATTATTATCTTTTCGATAATTATATTATTCTTTATAAAATTATAAATAATAATAGTACTATTATAGAGTATTATAATATTATTAATAGTTAGTAATGCCCCGTTCTGCGCTATAAAAACGATAATAAAATTAAAATTATATCCTAATTTTTCTTTTTAATAAAAGAGAGCTCTTTTAGTTTATAAAGGACCTGCTAAAACTATTATATATAAACTTAAAATTATTAAATATATTAAAAAGAGGTCTTTTAGTAGCTCTAAGAATACCTTAATAACGAAAATAAATTTATTAATATAAAAATAATTTTTAAAATTTATAATAATAACGAGCGTAATTACTAAAATTATAATAACTTTTTAAATTTGTTAATATTTATAAAAAAGTAAAGAGATATTTAGGACGCGTTCTTTTCTATAAGTATTATTTATAAAGAGTTATTATATACCCTACCTAAAAAAACTTTATAATTTTTAATAATACTTATAAAAACCCCGAGGTTATAAATATTTATAATAAAGTTTTAAAGCGCATTAAATATAAGTTTAAGAACGTATTAAATCTTACTTTTAAACTAAAGTTTATATATAAATTAAAGCTTATTATAAATAAGCTAAAATAGGCTTTAATAATAAATAAGCTCTTATTTTTAATATAATATATTATAAAGTTACCGAGGCCTATATTAAAATTTATAAAATATAAAAATAAAAAACTTAGAGCGAGTACCCCTCTTACGTATTAATTTTTAGTAATATTTACGTAAGTAATAAGAACTATATTAATAATATTATTATAAATATTTTTATAGTACTAAAACGCTTTAATTTATTTATATTTTATAAAATCGAGTATATTAATAAAAATAAAGCATCCGTTATAATAATTAAGTACTTTTATTACTATATTAAGGATTATATTATTAAGATTACTAAGCTTAAAATCCGTTTTAGTAAGCTCGAATTTAATATAATTAATAACGTATATAAAATAACTATTTTTAAGACGTAATTAATATAATTAGTAATACTAAGACGTAAAGGCTATTATTTTATATATTATAACTAAAATTTAAAAAATATTATTTACGTAGTACATAGCGCGAGTATAATAACTATCCTTTACTAAAGGACTTATAATAAGCTTATTATTTTTAATAATTATATTTAAAACTAACTTATTATTATTATAAAAAGTTTAAAAACGATTATATAAAGGAACTATTACTAAAACTAAGTTTATAAACGAGCTCGCTAGCTTAAAAAGAAAGTTAATAAAATAATTATTATTAAACCTCTACTTAGTACCTAGCTAAAATAACTACCCTTAAATTTAAAATTATCCTAAACGCTTAGCTATAGTTAACGTAAGTTTTTAAAATTAAAAGTAAAGGATTAGTACTTATCTAAACTTATTAAATAATAATAAATAAAGTATATTATAAAGAGTATATTATAGAGTTTTAAGGTTAGAATATATAAATAAAAAAAGTTAAGATAAAGAAAATATTAGTTTTAAATATAACTAAGACGGTTATTTTTATACAGGTATTTATAATATTCCCTTAATTATTTTATAATAATTATATATAATACGTAACCCTTATATATTTAAACGGCTTAACTATATCCCTCTTTATAAGGAGGAATAATTATAAAAATATACGTTTTATATTACTTATTTTTATTTCCGTATTACTTTTTATATTATTTTTAATTATAGTTTTATTTTATATAATACGTCTTAGTTATATAACTACTTAACTAGGCTGTAGTTTTACCCCTTTTACTAGAGCGCCCTTTGTTAGGGAGACTATATTAAACGTTCTTAAGGGCCTTTATTATTATATAAAAGTATTTAGTAGGGATATTACTAAGAAATTTTATTAAAGTATTAATAACTCTCTTATTATATTACTTAATAATATACGAACGCTTAGTAACTTTAATAAGTATTATACGGGCTAGTATACTTAATTAGCTTATTATAAATAAATATTAAGAAATATAAGATAATATATATATAGTAATAGTACTAATAATTAGTAAATATTTATAAATATTATTAATATAGTTATAATTATTATAACCTTTACTAGGTAATATTATATAGTTAATAAAAATACTTTTACTCTTTTATAATAAGTATACGAGGTTATAGCGGACTATATAACTCTATATATTATAATTTAGATAGTATTAATATATTACGAGTAACTTATACCTATATCTAGGGTATAATATAATTTTTTTAATAATCTTTAAATTAAGTTTAATCTAATAAATAGGTTAGAATATACGAGTTAATAAAACGTTATAAAGAACTATAAGATAATATATAACTTATTTTAATAGTATTAAAATTAATAAGCTTATAAAACGTAACTAAAAAATTAAATAAAGAGCTTATAAATAATATAAAAACTATATAATTAAAAGTTATTATATAAGGATATATATATTCTTAAAAATAAATAGTTATTTTTATAAATATAAAGTCGTTAGTATTTTTTAAGCTAATATATAAGAGCTTTTAGTAATTCTTTATTATAAATAGTAGCTAGAATATCGTATTTAGCTATTATTATAATATATATAATATATAAGAATATAAAGAATTATTAGGTCCTATATAAATTATTAGTATATATACTTAAGTAATTATTATAAGTAATTTTAAAAATATTAAATTTTAAATAAGATAAGTATACGTAATTATATTTATAATTATATATACTTAGCTTAATTAAATCTATAATTACTAATTTAAAAATAATATTATAAATTACGTAATTAATTTACGTAACTATACCTAATTATATAAAGTAACTAATTAATATTTTTAATTAATAAATTATAAATATTTATATTTATAATTGCGTATATAATTAAATAATTATACTATAAATAAAATAAAAATAATAAAAAAAAATAATATATAACAATATTATATAATATAATATAATTATATATAAGTAATTAAGGGGTATAAGTAGGTTACTTACCTCTCTAAAAAATATTAAGTTAAATAAAAAAAAAAAAAAAGGATTAGTAATAAAAATTAATAAAAAAGTATAAACCCGGGCGCCCTACTTTAACTACTTATTAACTACTTAACCACCCTTACATAACTTATAGTACTTTTAATAATATAAAATTACTTATTATATTATATAAGATTAATAATTTTATTTATTTATAAATATAATACGTTAATGTATTTGATTGTATACTTACCGTAGGTCTATTGGCAAAAGGTGTTTTGGCGGAGTGCCTCTTGTAGTCTGCCGTACCGTCGGGTGATTACCCCGCTTACTACTCCCATACTCAGGCCAGCCTCATCCTTACCACGATTAACCAGCTCCCCAGGGGTCGACTTCGAACCTGGTTAGATCTACGATGCTCGGCGTCCACTTATAAGCCTGCATGCATGCTCGTGGCTGGCTGAATCTGCAGACGACATTGGGTTCCACTTTCAGACATTGCTCTACATCTTACTGCCCAAGATGATCTGTAAAGTATCTCCTTCCCGCTCGTCCATGGTCTCCTCTGCGGGTGCCTATCTCGTCTCTCCATCGTTTTGTCAGGTCCCTCCGCCGCAGTTTCGCCTGTTAAGTCGCTTCTGCAAGGCATCCGCAAGTATCCATAGAGTCGCCAGGTTTGGCGTTAAGGTGGGCGGCAGAGATGGAGAGCCGTTTGCCGAAGCACGTTCTACTCAATGGATAATATGTAGCAACGCCAGCCGCTCGCTAGATTTTGATGCTACGAGGCATTCACTTTAATGTAGACTGGAATATCTATTCCAGCTCCAGTGTATAAGTGTAAGCGTAGGCAAGGGTCGCAAGCGCGGGTGACTCTTGGACACGTTTCCCCACCCCATGTTCTGTTAAAGGTACTTCAGTATGCGGATGCTCTACAAACCCGAAGCAATATCATGATCAGAATGGCCCTTGATACCATGAGACTCTTCAAGCAGATTGACGACTTCCACGCCATGCTCTTGGTCGTAACCTAGCACGCCGAGCATTGAGGTCGTCGAATGAAATAGGCGCACCCGTCCCAAAGCTCTCCAAGATTTCAGGCGAAACGTCCGCATGATTCACAAGAGGCTTTTCACCGACAGACCTGGACGCGGGAAACTATGTAGAGCCAAGCGGTTACTTACACGCAGAACTTCGAGGCTTTCGGGAATGTCTGGATACCTTCTATCTGATAATGGGACACTCTCTTCCTATCTCAGCTCTTCTCCTCATAGAATTTCACATCTTGCAAAGACACAACCGTCACCTCATCAAGTGCATCTTGTAGCCTCCTTTCTCCAATCGTTTCATGTTTCTTCAGATTTGATCAATCCACTCATCATTCTCCATGCCATACTCCAGAACTCGCTTCTCCAGCCATTCCACGACATCGTCTCTACCGGCGGCTGGAGCTGCGTCTTGATAGAAGGCGTCCCGGAGGAGGCGCTTCTCCGGGTCAAGGTCCTCGCTAGACAAGAGGTCGAAAATGGTCTCAGTATGGAATGCCTGGCCGTCCCATGTCTTCTTATTCAGCATTTGCATCCAAACATACTCCAAGTCGTCTCTCCAAGCCACTCTTCTGTGGTGTTGCTTGTTTCCCGGGCGACTGAGCTTGGCGCCGAGCCTGATGAGAATCCTGCAAGTAGCGAGTCGATTTTTCTCGAAGGCTATCATCAATGGCGTTCGTCGTTTCCCATCTCGAGGGCTGATGTCCAATCCACATTGGACCAGTCTCTCGAGGAGCGAGTATTCCTCATCAAGTCGCTCACTTTCTGTTGGCTCACGTACTGGGTGATCACGCGGCCTGACATCCAAAGCACGAGGTATCACCGGGCGAGATGGAGAGGTCTCAGGATCATATAGGATCCTGCAGATGCGCAGAATGGCCGAACCACTACCAGCAAGACTGAACCCTTGCTTTTTTGTATGCTTGGCTAGTAATCCCATTATGTCTGTCAGTGCCAGATCGACCTCGCGCTTGATAGCCCACACAGGGCCAGAGAAGAGCGGGTCCTTCTCTCGCTTGCTTGCCCATGAATCGACAGCAAAGAACAATATGCTTCTACCTGAAGTGGTCAAAGTGTTGGTGTGAAAACCTTGGGAATGCAAGAGTTCCAGGAGGTCGAGTTGAGAGCAGACAACTGTGATGTAACTGCGGAGTGGGTTGAATGAGATGCTTCGCGTGGTCTACACTAAGACCTTCATGAGTTTTGACATGTGGTGTATGTCGATCAAGTTGTTAAAGTATTTCTTCAGCTTAAATCCGGATGTTTGACTATGATATATTGGTGTTTTGTGGAAGTATGGGAGGCACAGTATATCGATGGGTCTCAACCCATCGAGCTCCAGTCCACTTTCGTGCATGAATTGCCCGGATCGATTACCATTGCCAAGGAACTTGCACAGCCAGAACTGAGGATGGCCTGTATCGGCGCAATTCCATGTGGAGAAGTGTCTCAAGCAGCCATCCGATGAAGCCTTCCGAAAGATGACGTTGGGATTTGCTCCAGCCTTCACCAGAAACAGAGATGTACCATAATCGGCCACGCTCGCAGTCTGAACAAGAAGTGTAGGAGTGTCGCCAAGATCAACGCTCATTGAGTCCAGAAAGTATCGTTTCGAAGCACCTCGCATAATGCCTGTGAAGCTCGCCATTTACTTAGATATTGAGGGTGAGGGTCAACGAATTGCCGAGAGGTGTGTTACCATCGTTCAAGGTGACAACCGTATTAATTGCAGCATCAGAACACACAAAGCCTGGCAACATCTGGTCCAGTTTCACGTTCCTGAAGAGACTGTCTGGATCCATTGATTCTTATATAAGGCGGTGGAGGGCTGTATGCTATTTTGTGGCCTGGTTCTCTGCAATAGGATATGCCTCCAGCATCAGTCTGACTGCACGGGGGTCTGAGCCTTTTTCACGAGCATACTCCAAAGGCGACGCCCATCTTCCACTTCTTCCAACATGCGGATCTACTCCATGGGCGAGGAGGAATTTGACAATCTTCTTATCGAACCATTCCTTGACGCACATGATGTAACCCGCACTCCAACCGTTGCCCGTCGTTTCGTGTACTATATTCGCGGCTTGTTCGACGAGCATCTTGATGGCACCGTATTGACGGAACCGAATGGCAAGATGGAAAAGTGACCATCCTGCATGTCTCAAACTGAGAAACATGAGACAATTCCTAGTTTTGGGGTTTGGAGAAAAGTAACAATCGGGTTTGTGGGTACCAGCACACAAGCAACTCTCGGTGTCCGACTCGCATTCAATGTCGCTGCCATCATCGATAGCCTCAACTGATTTGGGCGGTTCGAAATCTTCGAATTGTCTGAGGAACGTCAATTCCGCTTCCGGGACGTATGGGGTCTCCGGTGAGCCGACCCACGATGGGTATGAGATCCACACTGATTTATATTGGCCATGCTTGACTAATGCGTCCACGAGGCTCTGTTCTTTAGCAGCCATTGCAACAGCGAGGAAGAAGGGATCCTTCAGGAAACTTTCCTTCGGATCCATCGCCTTACAGAACCTGTAAGCTTCTTCGCTGCTGCCGAAGCTGTCGCGGGGATGGATTCGTGCCGCTTGAACCCTGATGTTCATATTTCCCCAGATGGCGTACCACTCTTTCCTCGTCGGTGCCTTGACGCCGTGTTTTAAAAGTCGCAGTGCGAGCTGATACATATCGAACCCATGAGAGAATAGTCTTGTCATGAGATTGAAACGTTGGTCGTCCTGACTGTTTCCATCGGCAAGTCCATGTGTGACGAGGCCCACCAAAGCAACCCAAATACGACGACTATAGTCCGTGTTGAGGTCGAGAATACCGCTGCTCATCACGTTTTGTAGAGCTTGGTTGCACCTGGAGCTATCATTGCCTTTCGGACGTTTGATGAGATGCTGGCGCAGCAAATCTATGCATTCCGAGTACGAATCGAACCATTCCCTGCTCTTGAACCAGCGAGACGTGAGGGTCGCACACTCAAGTGGCGTTAGGTTGTCGGTGCTAGCGGCGGCGGCATCCATGCCCAGTTCAAGTAGCGTCGACAGTGTCGTGACATTGTGCGAGTAGCATGCGATCTGTATCGGGTCTCGCTTTCCGACCGCTCGCGCTGGTGAGTCTAGTAGAAGACGGATGACTTCACGTTGCGCTGAGGAATCTGTCTTCCAATCGGGACCGCGTCTCCTAGGCCATGGAAGTCGTGAATCCATGGTCGGACGCGCAAATTCATCAGGCCTTCGTATAACGGGCGTAGGACCGCAGCAAATTTCGAGCAAGCCGCATTTCCTCACTCCGAAGGGCATGCGGATGCTCCTCTCATGATATGACAATCCGACTAGGGTACGTCTGTTGAACTCATCAAAAGTGATGTCGACCTTGGCCCCAGCTTTGATGAGAGCAATGGCTTCGTCGAAAAGTCCATAGAGGCATGCCTCCATCAAGATGGTATGCCCCTTTCCGAGATCGTGGTTGATATCGGCTCCATTGCGCAGCAACACCTTCAGAGCCGCCTCAAAGTTCTTCGCATCAGTCGCCTCCCAGAATGCCCTCCAGAGCAACGTCGCACCTTTGAGGCCTGGTTGCTTAGCATTGACAGCATCTCTCCCCGACCCTTGCTGCAAACACCACTCTGCAAGGTCCATGTGGCCGTGGCGAATGGCGGAAATGAATCTAGGGAGCACCTGCCATGGTTCTGTTGTTGCTGAATTGTTGAGAAGTCGTTCCTGAAGGTGTTCACAATGCACCATCATCCGTTTAGCCACATCAATCTGTCCGTGGCACAAGGCAATATGCAGTGGGGTCCACGCAGGATATCCCACCGTATAGTGGTCCCAGTATAAAGCCGGTCCCGGCACTTGGTGGCACTCGCTGCGACAGAAGCCTTGTGAAGACACATTCACAAGTGCGCCATATTCCAAAAGCAGCTCAAGAGCTTCCATGTTGCCCATTCTGGCAGCCATATGAACAGGCATCCAATACATGCCCAGGATGTCGATATTGTCCATGTCCTCGTCGTCGTGTTCCGGACAACCGAGATACCCTTCGTGCATGACGTGACTAACGTCGATCTCGCGCCTGCCGGGGTCGGTCGAGTCTGAGTCTGAGTCGTATTCAGCAACATCCGGCAGAGGAAATGGAGGGAACGATGCCACAGGTTCAGGAGCCGCAGCCATATCGGGGCCGTCTTCACTTCCAACGTCTTCGCCCTCCGAGAAGTCATCAGCGACCGAAGCGTCTTCTGAAGAGCCGTCTTCGAAAGAATTGTCATCGGCGGAATTGTCAGCGGAGGAGGCTACCGGCGCCAGACCGTCATCTGCAACAACATGCGCAACTTCCTCACCCTCGACTTCTTCTTCGCTCCCCGATTCCTCACCATCAGACGCTGAATCGTCATCAGACGAAGAATAGTTATCAGACGAGGAGCTCCAATCGTTATCGGATTCGATCCCTCCCCATAAGAACCCCTGTAAGTCTGCCAACTCCTCGTCTGTTTCAGCTTCGAGGTCACCGGGGGCCAACATCTCGTCCGTTATAGTATGCCTCCGACTTGGTCGTCCCTGGTACATTGCCTGGTCTTGGAAACGATGCCCGTCAC
This sequence comes from Colletotrichum scovillei, assembly GCF_011075155.1. Taxonomy (NCBI): domain Eukaryota; kingdom Fungi; phylum Ascomycota; class Sordariomycetes; order Glomerellales; family Glomerellaceae; genus Colletotrichum; species Colletotrichum scovillei. The sequence continues at coordinate 1,030,887 of NW_023336261.1, forward strand.
GTCGATAAAATCGCCAAAAGAGCTCTTTTGACGATTCAGCCTTTGGGTCCCATGGACTATACTCGGCTTGAAATCGAATCATTGCAACATTAGGATTTGCCAGACTAGTGCGCAGCACCTTTCTCATGATTCCCACGTGAGAGATGTCGGTTGCCCAGCATAACAGATATGGATGGCGGCGCACGCCGTTCTCGTACAGCAATGGCGTTGCGACGACATTGAAGAATTTGTTCGTCCGGGCTAGCGCCGCAAGTGCAGCAAGCTGAGCGTCGGCATATTCGTAGCCGATGGGATCTTCTCCTGGGAAAAGGGTCTCTTGCCGCGCCAATTCATTGACAATGAATATCTTGACCTCCGGAGGGAGGTTATGCAGGTTCGTCATGGCCGAATCTGCCGACCCTACGACAACCAGCTGGTGATGTGGGCTTTTCCACCGGCTACCTATTGACTAAGTGATTGATTTAAGCGCGAGAGAGGAAGAGTGCGAGCGGCACGTTTGTCAAGAAATCAGGACGAAGTGATGGCGGTGTAAAAAGGAGGTTGTGAGACACTGCGTTCTGAATTCACGGTTTGATGAGATCTCTTCATTGATGACCCCTAATATCTAATTCAGGCGTTGATTGGTGCAACACGCGACCCGGTGACCAGGGGTAGGACTTTATATTAAGTTATGAACGGCAAAATCTACGTCTAGCCACACTAGCAGGGAAAAGTACATGTGGCTGTGCATCGACATAGCAACATCAAAATCTGCTTTTTTGACAGCAACACAACATCATGGGTGAGCTGCAAATAGATTGCCGCAAATGACAAAAGGGAAGTTGCCCAAAGCCAGAATCGAACTGGCGATCTTCTCATGTCGGAAACGATCGCCTCAAGACTGAAATAATCCTGAAGTCGACGAAGATACTAGTGAGACGCTTTACCACTGAGCCATTCGGGCGATTGTCCATGAAATCTCTAGACGGTGTGGACTATCATGTGGAGCCAGAACATTTTGTCCAATTCTCTTTCGTCTCCCCATACGATCGTGACGAGAGGCTTCCACTGGTCGAACCTGCTTCACACTCCCAACCCTGCTTGTGACACTAACACCATCAATCGTCCAAACAGATCTTGCAGGTTTGGCTGCCTTTGAGCAGTGGTTGGTTCGAATGTAATACATCCTCAATGCAATGTTCCTACTGGCATGGCTCATATTCTCTTCACAAGCTCGGTCCACTTGATCGCATGCTTGACTGCATTAAATAATGTGGACACTCCTAAAGCACCACCGCGAAAGCAGGCACCTGTAATTGGGTGGAGCCCGCCTTGTGCCCTCAGGTCCTCGCCGCAGCCAAGCTACCTCTCGGAATAAACGTCTACGAATAAATCACGATCAAAGATTCTATAGGGTAAACCCTCTGAAGACTGGTATGAGCAGCGTCTGAAGTGTACATGATCTAGTGGTGGAAGTATTGACGAGTGATGGGGCCCTAGAAAGGTTGCGAATTCAAGATCAGTGGTCCTACATAATGCGACAGACAGCCCATTTTTGCATCTTGAGTTCTTTATAAGTGACCTTCCAGCGCTGTGTCGCCCACAGACTTACCAGTCAGCTCTGGAGCAACAAATCTTGAAAACTTTTCACGATAAGTCTCCAGCTGGATCAGTCACTCGACAGACTCGTGCAAGTAAGACAGTGACAAAATGCTGATGCTTCAAAACGCGAAGTCCCAGAATCAACACCCGGTCACTAATATCGAGTCTTTCAGTTGTTCTTAGCCACGATCTTACGTGTAGAGTCTTTGGAGCCGATCTTATATCATATCCGCAAACCCGCATGGCTGCAAGTTCCCTTTTGTGACAGCAAGCGTTATAACTTGGGGCGTGCTACATATTTTCATGTTTTGAATCCCTGTCGTATGGTCATATGGTCCATAACCGTTGAAACTCGGTGGGAGCCGGTCGATTAGTAATCGACCCCTTGCCTTCAACGACTGCCTGGAACTGACTCGGGAACCATACGTGTCGAGATACATCATAGGAGGGCAAGTCAACATCTGCTTATTGTTTCTTTGCATGGGAAATCGTGTTCTTTGCATCATTGAAAACCTGAAAGAAAGTCCGTGGACCGTAACGTGGATTCTCTAAAGTCATCACCACATCTACGCTAGCAATCCAACCTTACCATTGAAAGAAATGGCGAGATCATTCTTTGCAAGACTCTTCCAACCGATCTGGTCCAACGCGGCTTCACAAGGGTTGCAACCTTCTAGCAATGACACTCCTGAGAGCGCGTATGACGAAGTTGAACCATGGATCAAGACCGACTTGGATATACCTATAGATGCAACCAACCGCGACAGATGGCCTAGCCTCATCTTGCAAGCCCGAAGGCATATGAGATGCCACCCCTATCATCCAAAACGCCTCCCTAGAGGTTATCAACCTTTCCGCATGGTCGTGGACTCTCCAGACGACGAAGGCGAAAGGTCAAGAAAGGAAGTCGATATATCCGAACCGCCTACGTTCCCCCTGTTCACGGAACTACCCAAAGAGCTCAGAGACAAGATTTTGCTATCATCACAGGCCCCGATCGTCATGGAGGGCTTCTCAGTAATGGACCAAGAATGGAGAGGGGGCCCGCAAGCACACTTTCGCTCGTACAGATCCTGGCATCAAGTACCTCTCTACGCCGTCAGCCGCGAGACAAGAGCGATGGCCATCACCTTCTTTGGCGAACCGGATCCGCTCTCTATACCGTTTAACCCGGCTCAAGACGCTATCCTCTTGGATTGGGATAGTTCCAAGCAGGCTGAGCGCGGCTGGACGGGCAACCACAGAAGCCCCGGGCCCGTACTGACGACTCGCCGATGGAACGCATCCGAAGAGTGGGCGATGCCGAAGGATCTGTGCGATAGAATTCACCACGTCAAGGTCGACGCACGCTACGCCCCTTCCGAGAATGCTGATAAAGGAGAGAAGGTGTCTTGGCGGCTTGTGTTTGGACTTCTACAAGAGCACTTCCCTAACATTACGATATTAGAGGTGAAGCTGTCGGACTTGGACGACAAGAGGTTCGAAGGGACGTACGATGCGGTGGGTCAGGAGCTTTATCGGATTGATCAACTGGATCTTTTTGACGAGCTGGAAGAAATGTCTAAAGATGAGCGGGTACCGTTCCAGAGCTTAAGGCGCTTCATCGTTACACCGGAACTCCAGACTCCTCTTCAAGCCGAGAGAGAAATTCTCAAGTTTCGAAAGGTGGGGGGCAGCCATTTTAAAGTCTTGAGACAGGGCCAAATTCCCAAGGTTGGATAGTGAACCATGTTTCTACGAGATGGTAGATTGATCATGCGCGGGACCTCAACTGGATAGTATCATTTGGCCAAGTCCTTTTTTGAAATTTCCGGCCTACTAGATATCTAGTACTAATAAATACTTCACGCTCCGTCTTATAGACACCTCTCAACGCCGTTGTATGAACGAGCGACCTGCCTAAACTACTTATGCAAGTTTCCGCACTTCCTATTCAAAACTGGGTGAGCTACAAGTAAATCTCCTGACGTCCAGACTTCAAGAAATCTGGCTATCATTCCGGACGTTTGTACTCAGAGGCAGTGATCCTGAAGATCTGATCAAATTTCCACAGAGCGTCCGAAAACTCGTCCAAATCCCTCACATCCGCACCGCTTTCGAGCAGCAGTCTGGCCGTCTTCTCGGCGTCACCGCGCTCGTACCTAAAGACCTCCGACGTACGCAGAGCAACGACAAGTGGAGGCAAGTGTCCAATCCTGCCCAAGGACAGCCAACGTCCACCGGTAAGGCCTGCACCAGCCTCCAGCAGGGCGCGGACAACGTCTACCTCCCGGCCCTCAGCTGCGATAGACAGTGCCGTCCGCAGGATCATCTGACCAAAGGTGTCAGTCAAAGTCGGTGCTATGGACTTTACGAACGCCAACCGCGACGCGTGCCAGGCCTGGTCTCTCGCCTCTGCTTGGGCGTTGCCTCTCGCCGAATAACGTAATAACCCATATGAAAAGGCGTGCAATCTCGGCAGACACGCGATCTCCAGGGGCGTGAAGTCCTGGATCTGAAGACCGTTGCCGTTGCACCTCATGTGGTATACGCCACCCTGCCAGAGAGGCTGTTGGACCATTACAGGCACGCCGGCTTCAACGAACGCCGTAGTTGGCGAAGCCCCGACCGAGAGGAGGACACGCGCCTGGTCGAAAAGGCCCATGTAGCAGGCCTCTATGAGAAGCGTGTGCCCCAAGCCGCGGTCGTCGTCAACGTTGGCCCCGTGAAGAACGAGCAAGGCAGCCCAATCCGCGAAGAAGTCTGGCCGTCTTTTCACGTCGATTGACAGAGAGAAGGCATGCATGAGAGCGGTGCGGCCGTCCATGTGCATCCATCTTACATTGACGTCGGCGCCAAAGAAAAAATAATTGTCAATGATCATGTAGTAGTTGTGGTTGTGGAAGGATAAGTGTCGAAGGAAGAACGCCGCCACCCTCAAGAAATCATGGTCTATGAGACTTTTCAGGGTCAGTCTCGTGTAAAATCGAGCAAGGTAACCCAAGTTCATAGCTAGCGCTGTCGGCAGGACTCTCAGCAGCATCTTTTCGTCGTCGTGGTCAAGAGCCATGTCGCAGAGACGCCAATATACCCCACGTGTCCTTCCTTCTGCGTCGAGAAGTTCAGGATTGAGTAGTATTTTCCAGTTGGGCTTGTGGTTGCATAGTAAGGTGAGGGCTTCGTAGTTGGCTTGATGGACCGCGATACTGACCGGTGTCATACAAAGCTCGTCGGGCATTGCTCGTCGGAGGCGGTGTACTTTTGCAGCCGGTTTCGTGTAGCAACGTGTCACGAAGATCTCATCAAATTCTTGGAAAAAGAAGCGCCTAAAGATGTTCGCTGGACTAATTAGAGACGGTGGATAGGACAGCAGTCGACTGGCAGGTTGAATATCGCGAATCTTTGCATTCTGGTTTGCTCCCGCCTTGAGGAATCTCTTCATGAGATCCAGTCTGCCGAGTACGGTGGCCCAATGGAGTAGATAAGGGTGTCTGTCAACCACCCTTTTGTGATAAATGGGGATGCAGCAATTATAAAAGCCTTTGCACGTTCGAGATAGTGCGTATATATCATCTACTACTCGAACGTCGACGCAATGAGCAATCCTCTCGATGATTTCTGTTGGAAGAGTGGACATTGACGTCGCGGCCGAGGCCGACGACGCTGTCTCAACTTGAAGGGGAGCATCACTGAGATGCTCTGCTGCCATCCTTTCTCTTGTCGGAATGTGTTGATTCGGTAACCAATATGTTGCTGAAAGTGGTAAGATGCATGTGAAGGTATTATCGGTTCCGATTTCTAAAAGGCGACTTGCGGGAATGTAATTTCTTACAGGTGAACAAAGCAGGCGACATTTAGTTTTCAGATCGAATAGCTTGATCATGAAGTTGAAGATGGACTAGTTGCCGCGGGCTCTGGAGGATCTAATAAAGACATTGTACTGACATTTCGGAGATACTTGCCGTCTCATTACCTCGACGGAATTGATTTGCAGGTGTAAGAGGAACTCTTTGGTGGCGTTTCGGAGATGGCTACGCTATCATCGATATGTTCAAATCACAAACATTTTCAGTCAATCAGACCGTTGAGGTTGCCGTCATGCTTTCCTAGATTATCATCGACCATGGGAGCGAGCGTGACATAAACTGCGGCCCCCTTCAAACAATAAAGCCAAGAGAAATCAACCATATGCCACACAATGGGAGCCGCCGAAATTCCCATGATGTTCTTCGCCAAAACCATTTTTCTCTTCACAACAGAGTCAGAATAACCTTGCCGGCATAATGTATGGTCTGGATAACGTCTGTCCCAACAAATCTATCTCCGACTAGGTCCTCAACGCAGATATGACTGATACCACAGCCATCTCATTTACCACCTCGTCGCATGTCCAACAAAGCAACCGGATACGGATGAAGCAAGATGTTGGCTCAAATGTTGTCCAATTTAGGCCCAGGAACGACTCGGAACTTGTAGTTTGATCAAGTTTGATCAAGCTGTGATAGTACGACTGAGTAGACAGGGCCGGCCGCGGGTACATAGGTACTCAACCCGCGACAGAATAAGCGTGAGGTGAGTGTCACAATATCGCGGCAATGTTGTTGACAAGTAAGTCTACTCAGACAAGGGACAAGAATGTGAGCCGTTCTCGAGAACTTGAACTTTGCAAGACAAGTTGTCACGATAGCATCTGATTAAGGCACGGCCTGGTGTCTCGTACTACGATGGCTATTCTCATTCCGTGACGACCTCAAGGGCAACTATTCTACAGCCACCTCCGGCATTCGATAGCCTATTCCGCACCATCCACATTATAGGACCGCACCATGATAGGTACTCTGTCCGACCCAGCCTACTCTAACAACAATCTTTGCATAGGATGTCATCCTCACCTTCCATACTTGATCCAGACAGCACACCCTCCCACAAAGAAAATCCCTAACAGTATCAAATTCGTCAATACTCCCTCAACCCACCTCTTAATCGCCATCTCCTCCCTTGCCTTCCACCCGCCCCCAGGCCCAGCGGCATTCGCGTGCGGGAACGGCACATCGGGCACCTCTTTACCCAGAAACTTGCACAGGGGCTCCCATCCTTCATCGGCGGACCACTCGAGCAGGCGGTCAGCGGGCACCATGCCTCGGATCATATCGCAGTGTTCTATGCGTGTTTCCATGACGTTAGTCCCCGTCATCCCATGAGAGATTTTCCTGCCGCCAGACCAGACTCCAGTGACGCACGTGCTGAAGAGGCTTGTGCTTGGAAAAAGGAATAGAAAAGGCTTGAACGCAGTAAAAAGAAAAACAAAAAGGCTTGATCCCCCCAAAAGCAATATTGAGCCAACATCAAAGCAGTAGCCGAGACGAGAAGAAGAAAAACACTCACCACGATAAACCCACTTGCCGTTCCTCCTAATCGCTCTCGCCATGTCCCCATCCGGCGCCCGGAAGAACAAGGCCCACAAGAACCTCTCATAGACGTGCCACGCCCAAAACGCCTCACGATCCAACAGACTCGACACCCAGAAGCTCCAGCTCTCGTTCACGTGCACCAACGTCTTGACCGCGCTCTTGTGCCACGAGTCAAGGTCCCGCCGCACGTTGAGAACAACTTTGGCCTCAGGGTATGCTCGGATCATCTCCGCCGCAAAGCAGCTCGCCGCCGCGTCCGTCACCGCGACGCAGTGGCCCAGCAGCTCGTCAAATTCCTCGGCCGTAATCTGGCAGTCGCCTTCTGATGATGTGTCATCAATCTCTTTTCCTCCTTTGCGTTTCGGCGAGGATGACCCGCCGCCGCCGTACCACTTCTTCCGAGCAAGCTTCACCCATCCCGTAGCAGGAATCGGCGGGTCGTCGTAGACGATATCCCAGCCGTGATAGGTATGATCGTACCCGAGCGCGAGTAGGGCCTGCTGCAGGGACTCGGTAGCGCTGCGCGGCGGACCGACGCAGAGAACCTGCATCGGCTTCGTGCGCTTGCGCTTCGGCGGTGGTGGGATGCGGTAGACGTGGTTCTCTAGGAAGCGCCACCACCAATGGTCGAGACTTGACATTGGCGAATGCATGGCGGCACGGCACGTTTTGTTTCGTTCCGTTTCGTTTCGTTGGCGGTAAATTCGTCTCCCGCGGTCACTAATTTAGTCCCGCGTCTGTCAGTTGTTCCCGCAGCTCAACCCGATGTTTCTCGCGGGTATTTCGTCTCGTTCGGTTAGTCTTCGCTATGAATCCTGAGTGTCTTTGGGCGCCGGTGATCTCAAGATTCCCAAAGACCGAAGATGAGCTGAGCTGCAGACGAAAAGAAGCCACAACCGAGCGTGCATATGTTCGTGCCGCAGACATCAAAACGTGCGACAGCTCTCGTGTTATATAACAGCAGAGAGCTCTCAACCCCAGTAAGGTCACTCCACCGAGAAGAAACAGGAGACATGTGCTCACAGACAATGGAAACGTTTTGTTGGAGACCATCGTGCCGTCATAGCGTTTGGAGAGCTGACTTTTTGGTTTCTTCTCCTGCTACAATAAGTAGCAAGCAAGCAGCAGGAAGATTGCATGAACCATCCCTACAAACTCCGAGAAAGAAGGAGGGTTACTTTACAAAACGCTGGCGCGGAAGGGGAGAACATGGGTATCGGATGAGGGGGAGAAGCACAGGAGCATGAAGGACAGCCTCTGCACGGCGCACAGCTCGGCCGCGGTGCCCTCGCCTTCCCCACTTCCGATACCTCCGCAAAGCGTCAGCACTTGCGAAGTAGAAAGCTTGCTTCCAGGACAGCTCTGCGTGATCAGAGAAGTGAACTAACTTGACAGACGTCTGTTTGGAACTTGAAAATGCCTTGGTATAATGTGATGCGCCGGCCGAACGAGGCGAGCCTTAGACGAACCGTGACGTGTGACGGGGCCTATACATGAACCGAGACAAGCCTGCCTTTCAGGCTGTCAACCTTCGGTCTCGGCTTTTCAGCCATGCTTGCAAACCCAGTATCCCGTCTTGCTCCCCTCTGCTGATTCTAATGACCGCCAGAACTTGGTCCATCCAGGGCGTCCGTCGCTCCGCAGGTATTCCACTTCTTTGACCTCGCCCTCGCTCTTTTGGCTCTCTGCTGAAAGAAGTGCGGTATAGAGTGATTGATAAAACAGAACCTGCTTCTCGATCTCGACTGGCATCGCGTCAATGGGTCCCAAGATAAGAGACTCAAGCTCATCCGTGTCCACCTCACCGAGAGTGGAGATGAGGAGTGTTGTCACATTTGGTCGAGGAACCGGGACCCTACGAACGGAGCCCTCAAAAGAAATGTGTAACCGACGGAGGGCAGGAAAATTTGGCGCGATGCTTTTGATGATGTTCAGATACTGATCTCGGGGGCTCAGTGCGCGAAGCTCAGTGATTGTGGGTGCTCCAGGTGCTGGCCGCGGGGACTTGTCTAACGATTTGTCGACAAGGGACTCATCACGGTCCGGTATGCGTATTTCTAGCGATGTGATCCAATTGAGCTGCGGCGTAGCGATGGCGTACGGAAAATACATAGCCTCAAGCCTCTGCTCGAACTTGAATGTGTTGCTCGCGTACAAGACCTGTATCGTCTCTTCGTAGCTGTAATTCAGTCAGTATTGGTCATCTGATGTGACACAACCGCTGTTGGCCTAATCTCTTTGCGTCACGATGAACTCGCCCAGGCGCGGAGAACAAACTCACGCTCTTCGGCATGTCAGCAGCCACGGGAGTATACCCAGGTATGTCTCCTTAGGACCACACGTCTGGTAGAACCCTCTAGGACACTGATCAGACAGTTTGGTCTCGAGCTTCCGGTCCTCGGGGCCGCACACGCAGCTCCACCAGTACCACTGCGGTGTCATACTCGCATCGGCAAAAGGCGGATCCATAGGCGACACGCTCGGTGAATGGGGATACCAAGCCGGCACAGGCTGATGGCCTTTCCTCCATCTCACATCTGGCTGGAGGCTGCGGCGATACAGTAAGTAGAGGTGTAGAATCTTGCGGCCAAAAGCCAGCTGGTAAATCTGGTAGCGGAGGTCGGATGAGAGGACCTCAAAGAACGGCCCCGCAGAGCCATCCGCACGCTTCTTCGCTTCCCTGGACGGCTGCCGTGTCCGAATGGGCAGGGAAATCTGATACCCGGCGACGGCCTCGGCGTCGGGAGTTGCTTCGGCTCGGTCGTCTCCCTTGATCGACGTGGCCGGGACTGCGTCCGCATCCGGAGCGGTAAGAGGCGCGTCGCGCGGCATGGCCCGCGGTAATGTGTCGCGACCCAGGGTTGGTACTTGGAGGGGTAGTTCCGACATGGCTGCTGGGCGCCGTAATGGCAGAGCAGATGGCGGCGTAGAACTTGATCAGTTTGCCCGACTATCTGCTGTACTTGTGGAAGTTAAGAGAGCGAGAGATGTTGCAGGAGTAAGGAGACCGCGAAGGTAAGGCAGCAGGTGGTCTTGCAGACTTGAAGTACCGCCTAAATGAACCATCTGGACGCCGGGCATGACTCCGAGAAGGTCCCGGAGCGGTGCGACTGCCCTGAATTTGGCGATAAGGCGGTATTCGGTACGTATTTTTCATCAGGTCCCAGTCTCAGGTGGGTCTCTTACACAGTGTGAAAGCCAGGAGGGAAAGAGCAACTAGGCGGACCACAGGTGGCTTCCTCACAGTGTTCGAACTGTACCCCTGAATCCGGCCACTGAAGCAACCGCAAGCGGCCTCAAGTCAAGAACGCAGATGCGTGTGAGAGGATTCAGCCATGAAGGCAACTCTGGAATAAATCAATCGCTAAGGCAACCCGGATTGGCGTCGCATCTTTGAGGGCTCAACCTCAACTTTGTCAAAATATCACTGGCGAGTCAGCCTCGGGAATAAGACAGATGATTCTCTTAATGTTCGCGTCATGACAAGAGCCTGAGACTATGCTAGCAACTTTCCCCAGCATCACGCCCCTGAACTAATGGCTGTCGGTGATTATCAGGCCTCAGAGCCTCCAAAAATCTTCCAAGCAAGTAACATTCTCGCCCGTCCACCTTTGTTTTCTCGTTGTCTCTTTCTTGTACATGCTCATACATGAGCGGTAAGTGATTAGAAACCCATCGTGATCAGAACCCCAACGACGATGCCAATGCCCGAAACTGTGAGCCGCTGCGCTGGGCTTTGAGTCACGACGGCTGGAGTGGGTGTCGCGGTGGCAGCAGGAGGGTCGTCCGTCAGGATGAGAGTCTGGAACATCGGTCCATCGGGAGTCGATGTAGCGACGGGAACAGTGACATTGCCGGGAGGAGGAACGGCCACGGGAGGGTCGTCGTACGGGGTCAGACTGGTGACACCGGGGTCGCTGGGAGTCGTCTGAGATGGCGAGGACGGGTTGGTGTACGTCTCAGTCATCGGCGCAGCCGGCGGTGCGGTAGCCACAGGAGGATCTGACTGGACACTGCCGTAACTCTGCAATCCAGGGGTGCTCTTCGGCGGGATATGAACGACGACCGTCTGAACGACAACTGTGGGAGCTGAAGGAGATGCTGGCGCCAGAGTAGTGGGAGTACCCGACAGCACGGTGCAGGAAGTTGTCAGACCATCACTGCCAGGCGTGACACTCTGGATGATGACGGTAGATCTCGTGGCCAGTTTCACGGTACGGGTGATGGGAGGGAGTCGGATCGTGGAGTACGTGATGTCTGAACCCGGATCACTGCCAGCTGGACCAGTCGAGGCCGGGCCAGCAGGAGACGGATCAGAGGGGGGCGGCATCTCGTTGCAAGCCTTGTACACATTGGCATAGCTGCAAGTTGGCGGGTTGAAAAATCCACACTGGCCGAGCGCAGTGTTGCGGTTGCACGGGTAGCTACAGAGAGCCTCGTTCACGACTGGGAAGCTCTGGATGCTGCTGCCACAACGACAACCACTATTGCGGAGGAACACCACATCAGTATTAGAGTACAATCGTGATGGTAGTGTAGGGAATGTCCAAGCATATGCCCAGGAACATGACTTACTCGGGGAAAGTAGCAGCGTAGTTGCGACCGGTGCAAGCAGACTGGCACTGCTCAGGGGTGTAGCCTTTACCAAAGTCGACAAAGGCGTCGAACTTGTCCGAGGTGACACTGACGCATCCGATATACTCGAAGCCGTAGATGACATGGTTGGCCTGAGCCGCGACCATGACAGCCACCAGCAAGATGAGGAGAGGCTTCAACATATTGCGCGGTTGTCGGGAGTAACGAGTGGAGGTAGTTTCGCCTTGAAAAGGTCGGAAATTGGCAACGTCTTAGTGAAGGTGCAAGAAACGAGTGATGATGGACTCAGAGTTGGGAATGAAAGAGTGTCCGAAGTGTGTGATTCTGTGGAGGGTTGGAGGAATTTGTGGGAGAAAAGAGGCGAGACCTAAGGATCCGTGAGAAGAGGCAAGAAGGGGATGCCTCAACCTTCTTCTGTTAACGTGAAATTGTGGAAGGCAGGAGTAAGGTACATGAAGACGGGAATACGCGCCTTCCTCACCTTCGGGCCCCCCTCACCTTCACAGATACGTACTTTAATACCATAGGAGGCAGGTAGGCACCCGCCCTACCTTAGCTCGCGGGAAAGAGACATATCAAAGATGGGGCAGAGTTGACATCACAAAATTCGAAGGAAGAAATGGCGAAGAAGATGCCTTTGATTCTCTGCTCGGTCTACTTTGTCACGGATGGAAGGGCTCGGCCTGAACAGCCCATGCTCTTCCATTCCTAAGTTCCAACACCGCCGCAGAATGCTAGCAACCGTCAGAGCTCTCCTTGATCATCATGATACCCTCGAGGTGTGTGAAACCTCCAAGGGCATTTTAGAGCCAGTGATGACGGGCAAGGAGCGGTTACGGCGTAAGGGCCAAAACACGGCATCCCACCCGTCCGTGGCCGATCGAGTCTTCATCACCCGATTGCGTACACATGAATGTTTCCTCCGCCGCCAGACCTATCCTCGCTGGAGCCCATGCGGCTCGCTTGCTCTAGTCCCCAAGTCAGCAGTTTAGTGCTTCTTTCTTGACGACGCAGAGACGAGCTTCTTCTTGACGCTCTTGGGAATCTTCTCCTTGCGCTTCTCGCGCTTGGCCTCCTTGACCGCTTGCTTGTGTTGCTATGTTGTGTTAGTCACGTTACTTCTCGTATACCACGCGATAGGACTTGCCTTCTTCTCCTCCTTGTCCTCGTGCTTGCGCCCCCTAGGCCGGCCCTTGTCAAATTTGGAATCGTCCTCCTCGCCACTGGCCAGAGAAGCTCCGCTGCCCGACTCGTCCTCTGACGTTTCTTCCTCCTCTTCCTCTTCCTTCTCTTCATCCTTGACGACAGTATCGGCCAAAAGGTTCTTGTAGACAAGCTTATCACCATCACCCTGCCCGATCTTGGCGGCATCCTTTTCAATGTCGTAGACTTGCTCGAGGGTCTGGGGAATGTACTGTTTCCGGAAGACCTCGTTGTCAACCTCCTGCTCGGCAGCAGCCTCCTCGTTGTCCGCGGGTCTGTTAGTGTAAAGCTGCTCGATAGCCTCGCCCAGGGCAGGCTCCTCAACAGGACCGTCCGTCGCGGAGATGAAATCAAAGATGCTGCGGTCGCTGAGCGTATCGACGCCCTTTCTCCTGAAGAAGTCGCCAACATTCTTGATATCCATGCGCAAAAACTCCAACGCCCGCGGGTGATCGGGCTCAACACTCTGAGATACATCAATGATGTACAGCTTTCCGGCATTGTACAGGATGTTGTACTCGCTCAAATCGGCGTGGACGAGCCTGCAAATCTGATATATCCGACGCATGAGGCCCAATAGCTGAACGTACAGTGCCCTCCACTGTTCTTCGACGTCGTCACCAGTCAAGTTGGCGTCCCTCAGACGGGGATAAGCCCATCCCTTCTTGTCACCGAGGAAACCCATGGCCAGAACGTGCAGCTTCAAGCTGATGGGTTCTGGGCACGGGATACCCGCAGCGTGTATTCTCCTCAGGTTACGGAACTCCTTCTCAGCCCACAGCTTGACCATCTTTCTGTTGCTGCTCTTGTCGAAACCCTTCTGGAAACGGTGCTCGCCAGCGATGTATCTTTCGCGATCCTTGAAGACGAGAATCGAAGTCTTGTACACCTTGATGGCGCGCTGAACATTGGGACCGTCTCCCTCGGGGTGCAGAATGGCGTGGTAGACGTTGGCCTCTTTTCCAGTGCTAATGGCACCGTGGATCTCACTGACGATGCCGCGGTTGATCATCTGCAGGAGGATCATGCGCGTACGCTGATCCAGAACCTGCTCACTTGTCGCGCGATCCGCCTTGTCCTTACTCTTCTCATCGGTATCCTTGACACTATCCAATCTGATCTTGGCAGCATGCTTGGAGAGTGCTGTGATCTGGTCGTCGACGCTCGACTTGGTATTGGCGGTCGGTCTCTGGACGTTGGAACGCGGGACGGCGTTGTCGTTGCTGTTGAACATGCGCTGGCGGTTGTAGGACTTCGTCAGATCGCCAGAGTCGGCAGTCCAGTCCTCGTCGTCGATCTCTTCATCCTCGCCAAAGACGTCCTCCAAGTCGTCGTCGTCTTCTTCCTGGCCTGCGGCATCGTGGGGCACGGTTCTCAGCTCGGCGGGGATGTCTTCGGTCTGTTCGTAGCCCTGGTTGGGGCGGTATGTATAGGGGGGCTCATGGGGAGCAGCGGGAGATTCGTTGGAAGCCATATTGAGCGCTTCTCCTTTGGATTGGCGGCGCTCGTGATGTGACTTGTAGATCGGTGTCTTGGTGTTGACAAGAGGCTGTTCAAGGTAGAAGCAGGTGCTTAGAACATGGATGTTGAGTACCCCTCTGCCCCTCCATCGTCGCCCGGGATTTTCGAATTTTTTATCTTATCAGCGGTGGCGGGCGTGGCGGGGTCGTTGGACTCATTTTTGGGGTGCAACTGGGGTCCGTGCCCAATGATGAGTCAACACCACGGCGAGTGACTGCGGTTTCTCAGTGAATCAAGGTGAATCACCGCTGGAAATTTGAGAAGGTGAGCACTAAAAACGCGCTCGCTAAAGAAATAGGCGAAGCTCGCGCCGCATCCGACAAGTGGGTCCAATTGACTTGCGTTCTAAGTCAGGTACGAAGAGGTACGGAGTACCTGCACCTCCCGTTAATTCTCCGGGTGTGATGAGACACCTCAGGCGCTGACCGCCAACTTCAACTCGTGACAAGACAACACACCGCGAGCTGAGAAATGGACGCCCAACTCCACCTCGACATCACCTCAATGCGGCAAGGTGCCTGACTACCTATATGCAGCATGCAACATGCATACAACGCATCTCATCATGGATCGTCTCAAGGTTGCGTCTGCCGCGGCTTGCGAAAGTGACCGACTCGGTCCACGAACAAGCCAACGGGATTCCGAGATGTCGCCTCGGATGTGGTTCTTCAAGTCTCGGCCGGATCGTCTGGTCTAGACAAGCTGTTATGAAAGCCGTGTACGCGTAAAGCTATCATCTTTGCTTCACCAATTGCGTCTCATTCTACGATACGAAGGCGTCCGCTTTCACAACAGAGACCGAGGCGGGGTATTCTAGGGTGCAATCCAGGCTAGTTCGGAATATACATCATCGTCCTAGAAACTCTACCGAACCCTCCCCGACTCTCTATCTTCGTGTTCTACTAGGCAGAGACTGATGAACTATTCAAGATATCCCGTGTTCTATACCTCAGCCGGGCATGATTTCTCGCAACCTCGTCGGGGTTTGCCCATCGTTCTAACGCTCTGGGCATCTGTTTGCGCTTGGGTCTTCATCATCCCACTTTACACATGGCACTGCCGTCCTACCGTCATCGCCTGATGCGGGTTATTGTTCTAGTCACAACAACTTTGTTCATCCGCTGAATCCCGCAAGATCATGAGCTCGCTCAAGCAGTCTGAGAGGCATTTAGATTTGCCGCCCGAACCTCTCAATTGCTTGGGCACAAACTCTCGCCAAGATGTCAAGTCTCGCGGGGAACGGCGCTCTTTTAGTATTGGGCATGTTGTCTCGCGTTGCCGAAATATATTGCGTGCAAATCCGGAACAATCTCTGGCCTCAACTTAGTTTGCCCAAGACAGGCAACGAGAGAGCTCTATTCGCACACTTCGCCCATTAGCTTCAATTCAACTACTGCAACTTCCAGGGGACTGCTTTCGAGCTGACATCATGCGTTCAAAGGTACGATGAACACCACAGACATCAAGCTCATATTTGGCTTCGTAGCTTAGCCTTCAGCCCCTTCACCATTCATCCCTTCGGGAACCAGCGCGGCCGAGAAGTGTGCCGATCGAGCCCATGCCGTTCCCTTTTGCCGAAAGTCACTATGCACCACCGGCAGCTGTCAACGGGTAAGCGAGATGGTACCAGAGCGTTGGTGCCGCCGCCGAAGCGACCATCTCCAGGCACGGCCCTTAAGCGGGGAGCAAAAGGTTATTATAACGTTTGCCAACCAAGACTCCCAACGCTACGCACAGCCAATGACACCCGTTCACCAGATCATAGGCAATAGTTCTCAGGCTGAGATGGGGTCAGCCTACCCATCCATGCACAAATAACCTCTGTCTCATCGCAATAAGGTAGTTCCCTATACTTTGCCTAGTCTCTGCTGCTTGAAACTAGCCGATGGCCAGGATCTGCACTCTTGTCTTCTTATATCGTCAACCTTTCCTGCCCCAATTTTTTGTCTCTTGCCTCTGGGGGACTGCTTCGTGATGTCTTTCTGATTCCATAATCTTTCGTTTGCGGTGAATATTGCTCAGCATCAGTAGTCAGCATCCTCCTAGCTCAGTCGCCAGGCGTGATGACTTCCTGCAAGCGTTGGGCCTGGCTGTTTGGGGTTATCGTCGTCCTTCTAACACTCACTACGTCCGGAAATGCTCATCACAAGAAGAAACCGGACACGTTAGCCCCGCCGCCGGCCCCAATACCGAGACCATCTGTATCTCAAGGGCCAAGACCAAGGCCTCCCCCAGCGCCTGTTCCGATCGCACCACCAGGCCCCAAGCCGAAGCCAACGGTAACTCCAACTTCAATACCAAAAGCACCTCCTGCACCGGTGCCCATCGCACCGCCGGCGCCTAAGCCGAAGCCGAATCCCCCAAAGGCAAAGCCCGAGTTTACAGAGGAGGAGATTAACAATGGAACGGCTCTGGCAAAACTCAACAAAAGGGCACTCGAGAATGTGCGGAGGATCAATGTGCCACAGAAACATCCAATATCCAACATTACAACCAACGGTACTAGGTTGTGTCAGGGAGAAGGCGTATTGATGAGGAAAGAATGGTGAGTAAAAGAACTCCGTCTCTTGGGTTCCCAGGGGCGATTACTAATCTCTTCATAGGCGGAAGTTGACTGTCACGGAAAGAAAGTCCTTCATAACCGCCGTGCAATGCATTATGAGCGAGCCGGTCGTATCGGATCCCAAGAGAGTGCCGATGGCGAAGTCTCTTTATGACGACTTTGTAGCTGTTCACTACACTAGCTTCCGCAACACACATCTTACAGTGAGTCTTTTCCATGATGCGACAGGCATCGTGGTAAGTATGTACCTTGTGATTGGTGCTGACGATACCCCTAGGCCTCCTTCTTTGCATGGCATCGTTATTACTTGGCTAGCTTTGAGCAAAGACTGCGTACGCAATGTAGATACAAAGGTTTGCACTTCGAGATATCCATTTTACCATGACAACGTTCTCAAGGCTTACTTCAATAGGTGCTCTTCCATACTGGGAATGGGGACTCGATGTAAACAACCCAGCCGCCTCACCCCTCTTTGACGGCACCGAGCTCTCACTAGGAAGTGACGGCGAATTCATCCCCCACGATGGCCTGCAACTACGTCAGCCCTTCTCAAACAATACCATCAAACTCAAACCCGGGACCGGAGGTGGCTGCATCAAGTCAGGCCCCTTCCAGAATATGACTGTCCACATTGGTCCAGCCGCGCTCGCACAATACGGCACCACGAAGCCCTTCAACGTCACAGATCCCCTACAAGACCTACCTAGATGTCTGAAGCGGGACCTGAACAAGGACGTTGCCCAGCGGTTCAACTCATTCAGGAACACGACGACTCTCATTCTTGAGCAGACTAATATCAAAAACTTTTCTTCGCTATTACAAGGAGACGATCGCTTCTTCCCCAGTACACTGGGAATCCACGGCGGTGGTCACTTCATCATCGGTGGGGACCCTGGAGCGGATGGTGTCATCGCCCCCGGCGATCCGGCATTCTGGGTCCATCAAGCCCAGGTCGACCGTGTATACTGGATCTGGCAGAACCTTGATTTCAAGAATCGTCAGGAAGTGTTTGGTACGATGACTTTTCAGGATAACCCAAAGAGCCCTGAGGGCACTGTCGAGGATGATGTTGATCTCACGCCTCTCAACTCGCCAGTGAAGATCAAGAACCTCATGAATACGGTCTCTGGAGCACCGCTTTGTTACATGTATGAGTAGTAGAAGTTTTCGGCGCTGGTTGATTCTTAATAGATTTGATACCCCTCAACTTCAATCTACGACACCTATCAACTGGTAATCGATGACGATCTCATAGCATTGGACGTCAGTGTTCGGATGTTTTATCTCCCATTCTCTCTATCGAGCCTCCAGCATACGGCGTCTTCTTTCAGGGACAAAAGGGACTGCTTTCATTTGCAGTCAAGGTGTTGACAGCAGGCAACCTCAATCAAAATCGGCGTAGTCCCCTCAAGTTGGGACCATGAGTTTAAGCGTTGAGGTCGAGTGGCGAGCGCCACAGCGGCTGATCATTAAACGGGCCCACGGGAGTCTTGTAAAGAGCGACCAACATACTTTTTAACTGGGTTTGCATTTGAGTTGCATTTGTGTTCTGTGGTAACTGGTCCACTATATAGAGATACCATGTCCTGAGTCAGTATTTACAATGGTCTACCTGTAGCTGACGCCTCAAGTCATAGAACTCTCAGCTAACTCTCCTCCGCCTCAAAATCGCCTCGTTCTCGTAAGTCCAGTGAGTGCGACAGACCGGACGAGAAGCCTTCTCGAAAAAGGAAGCTACTCGTTACAATTTAGAACTCTAGAAAAAGGGAAGGGAAAAAAGGGTGCACAACATCACTCCAACGAACCCAGCTTCCCATTCGTCTGGCGGTTCGTGGCCCGACATTCACTCCGTCCACTCTTCCCGACGAGGAACAACCTAGCGACGATCGAAAACAAGCTTTTCTAAGATTAGACGGTAGCGCCCACAAGAGCCGTACGTCCTCCCACCTCGGGTCCCCGCCGAGAGCCCCTTTCATCCTCGTAGCCTGTAGCTTGGGGGGGACGTGCCCCGTCGTCGGTCGATCGGGCCCGTCAAAGCGTCACCCGCCAAGGTCCAACCCCGGGGCTTTGGGGGGGAAGAGAAACGCGTGGCTCTGGTGTTTTGAAACATCTGATGTTAGCTCTTCGCTAGCAGTCTGGTTTTGGTGTTGGAGCTTAGCGTTGGCGTTGGAAGTGGTGAGTGTTGGTGTGGGTATGGGTTGTTTGTGTGGCGGTGACGTCTACAAACATTCTCCCAAACCCCGTTCAACACATGCTCTCCTTCACTTAAAAGTCTGTTTGCTTATCGCCCGGAGCGTTTCTTTTGCAATCTTTGCCGAGAAGGGGGTGATTCTGTTGGTTTCCGTTTTCCGTCCGCTCATCAGACAAAGGAACTCTTTTTCAATTTCCTGTTGAATAATGTCAGGTGTTATTATCTAATTCGCTTCTGATTTCCTTCGTCCCATACTTTTCAAAGACACTCCCCTCGACCATACGGTTACAACTCTGTGCATAACGGCATTCTACGTCAGGTTCACCACATATATGTATTCAATCCTCCAAAAGTAGCGGATAGCAGCATTCAATTCGATTTCAACGCGAGCGAAATCCTTTACCAACTTGTTCATAAGAGACCCGAATCACCGTGTAACGCAAACAAGGCATCGTGGAACCGACGTGTAAGAAACCGAGGAGGAAAACCGCATTGCTCCCTTACACAAAAGTATCACGACGTCAAACAGACCGGCCCTCAGACCGACGTCACCAACCACAAACGGGAACGTCTCTGCTTCTTGTTTCCAACCAGCGAATGAGGCGCAACGCCTTTGTTGCCGCATATCCGTCCATTTCGTATCACTTATCTTGGGCAACGCGAACACGTCACCCTTCGTGTCTTACAGGACACTAGAGCAACTAGCTGCGAGTTCGACCCGTCTCGCCCGCTTCCCACCAAACGCTCAACGGTCGTTAGATTCCGCCACGGCATTTCGAATTTCGCCCTTTCTTCACATCGAATTCACCAACACGGATAGCACATTAAGTCAAACCCCCCACTTCCCGGCACCCCCCTGTTTCTGGCACCCACAAAAACGCGAAAATCCACCACAACGCAATGCCCACCCCCAACCTCCTTTTATCACAACATTTTCAATTCGAGTCCAAATGGGCTCATTTTTTGCACATACCTTCTTCTATATCTAATGCCTCAATATACCGAAGATCAGCTTCGTCAGGCTCTCGAGGACATCTCAAACGGCAAGAGTCAAAAGAGAGCCTCATTGGAGTATGGGATACCACGATCAACCCTCCAACTACGTCTCCAAGGTGGTCAGACTAGGAAAGTGGCTTTTGCTGACTGGCAGAGGCTGTCTCCTGACCAGGAGAGTAAGCTGGCACAATGGGTTCGCATTCAGGCTTCGCTGGGCCTCGCACCAACGCACCAACAGGTGAAGGAATTCGCAGAGCGAGTTCTGGCTGCTGCTGGGGATACCAAACCATTAGGAAAGGCTGGATCTATGCCTTCGTGAGAAGGAACCCTATCATTAAGGTTCAGAGAAGTCGTTCCATCGATTCTAGACGCGTTAATGGGGCATCTACTGAGGTCATTAGGAACTGGTTTAAGTTCCTTGCTCCCCCTGAGATCAAGGACATCAAACCAGCCAACAGATATAATATGGATGAGACTGGCATCCTCGAGGGTCAGGAGCTAATGGGTTAGTGCTGGGCATGGCTGAGACGACGTCTGTTCGCAAGAAACAACCTGGGTCGAGGGCATGGGTCTCTATCATTGAGTGTATCTCAGCCTTGGGTAGGGCACTTCGTCCTCTTATCATTTTCAAGGGAAGACGGTCCAACAACAGTGGTTTCCATTACATCTGGTTCCATACGATGGGTGGGAGTTTACAGCAACAGATAATGGCTGGACTACAGACTTAACTGCCATTGAATGGTTAGAGAAGGTGTTTATCCCACAGACTATGCCCGAGGCTGAGGGCGAGGCTCGACTGTTGATTGTGGATGGGCATGGGAGTCATACGACGACAGACTTCATGTGGAATTGCTATATTAACAATATCCATTTACTGTTCTTACCACCACACTCCTCTGTCCTCCAGCCACTTGACCAGTCTGTCTTCAGCCCTGTTAAGTCAGCCTATCGGAAGGAGCTCGGTTACTTGTCTCAATGGAACGACTCTACCATTATAGGTAAAAGGAACTTCCTGGACTGTTACCAGAAGGCTCGACTTGCTGGTCTATCAGTCTCGAACATCAGAAGTGGTTGGAAGTGGACTGGTCTACACCCTGTAGCGATGGTTAAGCCCCTGATGAACCCTATGGTATTACCTGAGCCTTCTGCTAAGCCCACCACACCCAAACCAACCAGTCGGGGCAAAAAGCGATGCCATAATGGTCAACAAACTACCCCTGTTGAGCCATGGGATTCTGCTTCCTCTGCAGTGGTCTGGTCGACACCCAGGAAGCTGGCAGAGCTCAGCGGTCAACTGCACTTATACACCCAACTCGACAATGATACCAGCACTCAACGGCTGCTGTTCAGGAAGGTGAAAAAAGGCTTCACAGAGCAGGCCTGGCAACTGGCAGCTGCCCAGCAGCAGCTGGCTCACCTGAGGGCTCAAGTTACCACGCTGCAGTTAGGAAGAGGAAGACTGTTCAGATCGATCCCAACACGAAGTTTGCGAACATCAGGGATATCCATCGGGCTCAAATCGAAGCGGGTGAAAAGGAGGTTATTACGGCTGAATCCAGCGACTCTGAATGCCCTAGTGAGGCTGGCAGTTGTATTGTAGTGGGTGTGGTTGAGGATCAATAGTTAATAGTAATGAGGAGGTTGGGTTGTGATCCCATCGTTTTTGTGGGTGCCAGAAACAGGGGGGTGCCAGGAAGTGGGGGGTTTGACTTACCACAGACTCACGATGTTGTCGATGCCAGCACCTCGGATGCTCTCAATGACTGGTCCGAGATCAAGTCGGAATGTCCCCATCATCTACGTCTTGTTGGCAGTCTGCCTCTTACTATTCTTCGTCCAAACCGAGTTCGGATACACAGTCATCGAGAAGGTGGCTGACGCGAAACCACCAAAGATCAACAGCCTGACATCGACACCGACTCCGAAACCCAAATACAAGCCGCAGCCGACATGGACACCACCACCCGTCAAAGATCCTTTCCCGCTTCTCTCTTCGGGCATGCCGCCGCCGGTTCCTTCGTGGAATAGACCCGAAAAGCCCAACGTCTACCACAAATACTCCTTGACGACCGCGCCACCGTTGATGATTGGATTCACGCGGAGTTGGCCGATGCTGCTGCAGACAGTGGTCGGATACATCACCGCTGGATGGCCAGCCGAGCAGATCTACGTCGTGGAGAATACTGGTGTTCATGATTCGAATGCCCGGGGCCGGTTATCGCTGCAAAACCCGTTCTATCTCAATTACACGCAGCTCCACATGCTCGGCGTCCACGTCATGCGCACGCCGGTCTTGCTCAACTTTGCGCAGCTCCAAAATTTCTTCATCACAGTCGCAAAGGAGAAGCCGTGGTCGTACTACTTCTGGAGCCACATGGACGCTTTCGTCCTCTCCAGCGAGGAAGGAATCCCGGGAGTCTCTGGCGCGGTCGGCACGCCCGAGTACCAGACCATCTACGAGCTGGCCGTCAAGGAGCTGAATGAGACGATGCGATCAGATCACAAGTGGGGCGCACGCTTTTTCGCATACGACCACCTCGCCCTGGTGAACCCGCGCGCTTACGAAGACGTCGGTGGCTTCGACACGTTCATCCCGTACTACATGACGGACTGCGACATGCATTGGCGGCTCGAGGAGGCGGGATGGAGCATCAAAGAGGCGCAGGCGGGTATAGTCCAGGATGTTGCGTCAGTGCTGGATGACTTACGCGTCCTGTACCGCGAGGGGGAGGTTCCCGAGGGGTTTGGCTTCACGGACCCGAATCCACCACAGAGCAAGGTTTTAGGCGAGGTCCCGCTGCAAGACGACAAGCGGAGCCTTCCGGTGCCTGACGCTGTTCCGGAATTGGATGAGACGGGGGCGCCGGTGGATGATGCGGCTGATGGCACGGAGGAGGATTCAACGACGGCCGTCGATCCTTTGACGTCTTTTAGGAGGCTGCACAGAATCAGCCAGGATATGTTCAACCATAAGCATGCGGATCGCGAGAGGAATACTTGGCAGTTGGGTCAGAGGGGAGGAGATCCACGGGAGCCCTATTCATATGATGCCCTTGGATTCCAGATCGGGATAGACGTCATGACGGAGGCCGGACGAGAAACTTTCCGCCGGAAATGGGGCCATCGAGGTTGCGATTTTGGAGCTGCTGGATTGAGGCCCAGCGATGCGTGGAAAGTAGAAAAGGATTGGGAATAATGGAGTTTGGACACCGGGAAGAGGAGTAAGGACATACACGGAGTCGGCGTCAGGAGAACAGTCTCTAAATAACTTCAAGTTTCTATCACGTTAAATTTGACAATCAGATCTTCAATCAAATACCACTTTTTTTCTCGTTTCGTTTCACTCGATCAGCTTTTGACCTCGCCCTAAACTTAGGAATCCATCTCTCGTGTGGAGGTCAAGACTCAGAGACCGTTGAAGTTAGCGCAGGTTCCAATCAAGGATGCCAATCCAGGCTGCGAAAGTATGAGAGGTATGCATACCAGCTTGTACTACTTGAGTGCAAAGCCCTTGGTTGTAGTAGCCAGCCGAAGAGAGCCAAGGACCTCACATATAAGACGACAAGGAATCAGCGTTGCATCACATCGTCGAGTTGCACATGGGAGCTAAATCTGCCCAACCACGGCTAGCTGCTTACCAAAGTGGGGTAGACAGGCAGCAATCTTCAATAGACTAGTAGCTTATTTTCCAATCTCACGAACTTCCAACTAACGGCCACCGTCCTCAATCCACGGTCATAGTCTATCTCACTTCCACTACCTTTGTATGAGTAGAACGACTGCGTTCACACAGGATGCAAGCCACCAAGCTCGAAAACCTCCCCCCGGAGGTGTTGACTGCAATCTGTACATCACTTGGAGACGATCAGGCGGGACTCTTGTCAATCTCTCTGGCTTCAAAATATTTGCGGACGATTTCAGTCCCCATCATTTTTAGACATATCACCGTAACGACAAGTACCGGGAGACGTCGACCTCGAGGATCTAGCCCTCGTCCGACTCGCGATACCAGAGCGAACTTACTACGCACCTTAGTCACCAGGCCAACGATCGCTGCACATGTCTCCAGCGTCCGCTGTCCATCATCACGGGGGGCCGTGCCTGCCATAAACGAGGAAGACATGGATTTCGTCCTTGAGACAGCTTCCAAGTTTGATGTCCCGGTTCCGGAACTACTCCGTCTCGGCGGCGCTCACCCATCTCTCGAGGGTAGGCGGGGCTGGGCTCTCAGTGATGACGATATGCAGCGGCTCGTCACTGTGCGTGCTTTCTTTGCAGAACTCATCATCGCACATACGCCCAACCTTGTCACACTCGACTATAGTATAGGCCGCTACCGAAATGCCTTCCAAGTATTAACGACAATTCAAAACTCATCCTCTTTCCACCGCCAGCCCATGTTCCCTCTGTTGAGAAAGGTTCACCTGCGGCTATTCGGGCCCGGCAACTTTACTCGGCTACTAAGTGAGATGGCTCCTAATCTTCAAACGCTCAGTATTCAGGGCGTAACGGCACCGATGGAGGGCTGGCGATTTGAGAGGGTCAAGGATCTCCGACTTACCTCATCAAACTTTACTGGCTCAGAGCTCAAGAATATCTTGACAGGATGTCCCTCTTTGACGAACTTTGAGTACGACTACTATTCCCTCAGAGACGAGAGGTGTGCTCCGCAAGATGTGGTCGATGCTTTGGAAAGCTTTAGATCGCAATTGGAAGGACTTTCCTTGAAGTTCTCCTCCAACACATGGACAGGCCGGAGAAGAGGGTCAACGCCCATGGATCAAGATCAACCAAATTCGGGACTCATCGCCTCTTTAAAGCATTTTACGGCCTTGACCAGTTTACAGCTTGACAGTGTGTGCTTGTGGAAAGACACAAACAATGAGTCAACAGACGGGAATCAAGAAGAACAAGGGACGGAAGGAATATTCATAAATCTTCTACCAAGCTCTGTAAGGGATTTGCGGGTCACATATAAGAGCTCGAGGCCTTTTCAAGATGCCCTGCCCGCCCTTGCGTGCCATCTCACGGATTGTTGCCCCGATTTACGGCTAATTCACAACAAACTGCTTTTTGATGGGCCATTGTCCCAAGTTCTCTTGGACCAGCTGCGGCAGGCCAGGGAACAGTTTGTTTCACTTGGTGTCACTTTTGAATTCGATGTTTCCAGGCTGAGTGGGTGTGTTTATGTCAACTTGGATGACGGAGGTCTGCCGGCTTCCGTCGAAGCGATGACTGAGGAGGAATGGGTTCTTTCCGCATTAGGCTGACAAGAGGAACATTGAGTTATTCATGCATGAAGACTCAAAGATGAAGTTGTCTTCAAGATAGTCCACCCACCTAAAACACGCTAATTCTAGTCATGGAAACATGATCAGTGATGAACGACAAGCATACTAGTGACCAAGTAGCATTTAAGAATCATCCGAACCGGGGTTTAATTGGCTTAGAACCCCTTCATCTAGAGCTCTTAAAATCTTAAAGACCAAATCGGTGTTCGTTCACTCGAATGACTCACCAAAACATTGTGCTCTAACTGTTGTATGATTGGCGATATAAGGGTGAATAGGCGGAATAAATACCACTTATTCTTAATAGTCTGAAATGGAAGGAGACACCCGTGAATCGTGCTTGCCTCCGGCATTGACAAGCAGACTCTTGGCCCGCTTTGAATATCAATTTTTTTTTCGCGTTCACCTTTGCACTCTTTTTTCAGAGAATCTTTTCTCCATCCTCCATCTTCACTTCTCGAGCAGCTGCCAGCCGCTTGTGAAGCGGCCTTATGTCCTGTCTGAATCAACGGGTTTTACTCGACATCATTTCTCGCCTCTTCTCTTTCCGCCCAACTACAGCTTACTTTACAACATTCCTCTTCTCCTGATGACGCCGCTGGCATACTATCGACCAAAATGGCAACACTGAGTAGTTCCAATCAACGCTCTGCCATTCACGAAGACGTTGAGATATTTTTCAACAATGGAGAAGATATGGAGCTACTTGATATCGAAGTTCTGAGCAAGTATCTCAAAACCAAGCCTGACCGCGAGAAACCGATAGCGTACATCTCTCAATTCGCAGACAACGAAGCGTTGGCACACGAAATCTTGGCAGGATATACAGCTGCCTATGGCTTAGAACCAGATTTCAAAGCCCCATCAGCCGCGTTCTTTAGCCTGCTTGTGTCTCAACCTCGGGAGAAGTTGGAACTCATCGCACGTCAGCTCAGGAGAGGCGAACCTGCAGTGATACAAGAATTGACCGCTGCCGCGGGAGCAATCACCCCTCTCAGCCAAACCTGTACGTTCTATATTGTTTTTGGAGGCTCACCAGTCTTTTGGAGAATTGGTTTATTTAACCTACGTCAAAATAGGTCATAACACTGCAACCCATGAGACCGCGAGTGAACCCAGAAGCGACCGAGCGAAGAAACAGGTGAGCAGTGACCAAAATGACACGAGACTTGACATTCACTCATCATCAGCAGGCACTCCACCGTGATGGTGGAGTTTGTGTTCTCCTTGGCATACGAAACCCTGAGGGTGCCCATTTCTGGCCACACTCCGCAAGTCGTGAAGATGTGTGCGATAAAACGAGGAGGCAATTGGAGGAATTGGAAATGTTCTTGCCAACAGATGACTTTTTCGAACTCACGAACCTCATTGCAGAGAAAGACATGATTGATCATGTGTCAAACATGATTTGCCTAAGTCCTACAATGCACGATTGGATGGGGCGGGGTTATTTTGTCCTGGATCCTGTGAGCGAAATCCAGCAACGGCCAGCACCAGCTGCGAAGGCCGCCCAGAAGCCGGCACCCAGCCCGAACAATCGCCAAACAAGGTCCATGATCAACCCAGTCGAGGATTTGGAGTACTTCATCCGCTTGAGATTTGAGTGGTTGATGCAGCCAAAGAACACGGATCAGAACACAGCCATCGACAATAAGAAGATCAAGGACTTGCTCGACGCGAATCCTAATGAAGGCCCATTGATGGCATTCAGTGTCCATAAAGGACGCGCACTCGTTACCGGCGATGTCTTCGAGATGGTCTCGGACAACAAGAACGATCTGCCTCGATATGAAGTGTTGAAGCTGTTGGTGCTTCTTGGGCGGATCCGGAGCATTGCCGGTGCAGCGGGCCCAAGGGCTGACTCGCCGTCTTCCTCTACAAATACCAGTGAGGATGGAATCGCGAATGTAGAGATTGGAATGAGAGACATCAACATCCAGTCCGATAAAGGGAAAACGCTGGAGAATGTGCCTGGTGAAGAGGCTGAGAATGGTGCGAACAATGGAGAACGACAGCGGTTCTGGAAACGCTGGGTACCCAATCGGAAGCGATCTCCTTCGAACTCTCGTGTCTCGCAGCATACGCCTGCAGCTAGTCCGAAGCAGGGAACCCTTCGGCGGAGAATGAGCGAGATTAGCTTGAAGTCACGCGAGCTGCTGGAGAGATTTGGCCGTGGAAATGATGATGGACAGCAAGCCAGTCGCAATGAAGCGATTCGCGAGATGGCTTCAGGAGCCGTGGAAACTATCCCGACCATCGGAGAGATTTCGCTGGTTGACACCAGCTTGGAGTGGCCAAGCCAATATCGCGGATCTACCCCCGATCCGGGCTGGCCTACGCCGGGCATCCCCGTGTAGGGGCCTGCGTTTTAGAGCCTTGGCAATTAATCACCATCTTATCGAGCTGCCTTTTGTGAATCTTCCCCCTCTCTGCGGAGTTGCTTCCGCCCCAACCTTCTGTTGCCTCTTGGTAGAGTGGCCGACGGTAGCCACATGCATCAACCCATGAGTTGTTGTTCAAGGACACGACGGATTTCTTTGTACTCATGAATAGCTTCAAAGGTCCCTGCGGCTTCCCAAATGTTCCAGAACTCCATGGCCAAAGTCGAACTATCGCCTGTAAGCCCTCAGGGCACTATTCGGACTGAACAGGGTCCTTACCGCCGCGCGGGGTGACATTCGAGGGTCTAGCCAGGCCTACCCCGGGCCATGCAGATCGGCTCGTTCCACTAGCACGCTGGCCACCAATCGTTGCCGTTGAGGGAGCTTTAAGCTTAAACCTTAAGGGCAGGTGAGAAGGATTTCGAAGGGTTGCGTGCTAGTTGCGTGCCCGGGTCGGTTGGTGAAGTCGAACATGTCAACTACCCGCCTTCCCCATTCTGTTCAAACTTGTCTGCAAACCATCTGTCGGGTGTGCTGGATAATGGACTTGTGTATGCCTTGGCCTTGAGTGAGGTTCGCTAATCTCTCCCCATATCCAGGTAAGGAAGGTGATCAGATAACATTGACAGTCAAACTCAGATAATATTCAAGGTTTGCACTAAGCTACCACAGGTCCTCGACTGACAGCCCGCCGCCTGACCAGTTCATAGCTCTTCAATGAAATATCAGCTGCCCAAGCTAGGTATGCAAGCCCCAGTCTGTTCATCCCTACTTCGAGGTGGAGTTGTCGTCTCGGCAGCGGCTGGTCGGACCCTTGACGACCGGTTTGTGGCACCCGAGCTGGTCAGACCATGTCTCCGGGAAGGCCAGCGACGAATGGCAGAGTACCTGATGATCCTAACCTGTAAGAATACAGTCAACCTTTTGGTGACATTGACCACGGAGTTGTAAGCCGAGTGACTGGGGTCGTAGTTTCGCGGGGATGCTGGGGATTAGACCGCAACCCCAGAGCTTATCAGGGTACGACCAAGACAGCGGCAATCACACCTACCACTTTCTGCAAAGGGCCGTTGGTGACACTACGTCGAAATGGCTCACTGGAAGGCTTCAACTGGTGACATCAGGAGTTTGCTTTACCATCTGATCTCCATAAATAGGGACGGGTGATCGCTCCCGATATCCCAGCTCTCCTCCCGTACTCCAGCCTTCAACTCACTGCACCGCCAAACCGCTTCTGGAGTCTGCCGTTGACAATGAAGTTCCTCGCTGGTCTGTCCCTAGTCCTGCCGCTGGCATCCGCCGCGGCAGTGGTCCCTCTCGAGAAGAAGATCACCTACGACGGCTTCAAGGCCTTCCGTATCTCCACTCATAACGACCCCGCGTCGATTAAGAAGAAGATTGCCAACATTGCGGCGATCCCATTCAATCTCGACAACAGCGAGCACCTTGACGTCGCCATTCCCGCTGGCGATGTCTCCAAGTTCGAGGAGCTCGGTCTCGAGACGTCCATCCTGCACGAGGATCTTGGTGCTGACATCGCCGAAGAAGGCACCTTTACTCCCTACAAGAGTAAGCCCCTCCATGTCGACCTTCGAAAAGGATTGAGTGAAGAGGACTTGAACTGACCTTAAACAGGCAATGACGATATCTCTCTTCAGGCTCTCCCTAGCCTGACGTGGTTTGACTCGTACCACACTTTCGCCGACCACCAGCAGTTTATCCGCGACCTGCAGTCCAACTTCCCATCCAACTCCGAGTTGATCAACGCTGGTAACTCTTACGGTGGACGCTCTCTCCTCGGTATTCACCTGTGGGGTAGCGGTGGCAAGGGCTCCAAGCCTGCCATTTACTGGCACGGCACCGTCCACGCTCGCGAGTGGATCACCACCATGGTACGTTGTCGGAATTTGATGTCGATATGATTTATGTTATGTGCTAATCAATATGCGACAGGTTGTCGAATACCTCACCTACCAGCTCATCGATGGCTACCAGAAGAATGATGCCGCTGTCAAGGCTCTGCTTGACAAGTACGACTTTTACATCCTGCCCATTGTCAACCCTGACGGTAAGAAGCATCGACCAATAAACCATCACTCTTTGACCAAGTAACTGATTTCGCCAAGGCTTTGCTTACACTCAGACAAACGACCGCCTTTGGCGCAAGAACCGTCAAGTCAGATCCGGCAGCACTTGCGTCGGTACTGACATCAACCGGTGCGTTCATCACATCATTAACTACGAGAGCCAGAACTGACGCTCGATAGCAACTGGCCTTTCAACTGGCAACTCCCCGGCGGCGCCTCCACCAACTACTGCTCCGAGACCTACAAGGGCCAGGCCGCTGGCGACACCCCTGAGATGGTCGCCCTGAAGGCTTACACCGACCGCCTCGCCGCCGGAAACGGAATCAAGCTCTTCATCGACTGGCACAGCTACGGCCAGTACATCCTCCTGCCCTACGGCTACGACTGCTCCGCCCGAGCCTCCAACCACGCCCGCCAGATGACTCTCGCAACCAGCACTGCCAACACCATTGCCCAGGCCTACGGCACTCGCTTCACCTACGGACCCAGCTGCTCTACTCTGTATGCTACCACTGGCAGCGCTCCTGACTACCTTACTGGCGCTGCTGGTGCTGAGGTCGCTTGGACTATCGAGCTGAGACCCTCCGGATCTGCTGGTGGTGGCTTTGTTCTTCCCGCAGCTCAGATCTTGCCCAGCGCCATTGAGCAGTGGAATGGCATGAAATATCTTTTGGCAAACGTTTGATAGAACATCATGAATGTACCGCAACAATGACAATTGAATTACCGCATAGCCTTTTTGCTATATCCCTAGACCTCATATCTTACAAAGGCCATGTCCTTAAGAACAAGTGGTATTTATTCCGCCTATTCACCCTTATATCGCCAATCATACAATAGTTAGAGCAGGATTGAAGAATAATTCGAGAAAGGCTGACGACGGAATTACTAGCACTGTTTAACGTACATGTATTGATTAATAGGGTCTCTTTTCTATCAGAACTAGAGAGGTGAAAAGTCTGTATAGGACTTGTTTAATATCCTATCACTTGCCAACTGTGTATCGTGGACAAAAAAACATTTTGCAAAGAATAAGAGTAGTTAATTACTTTTGATGTACCGAAAGGATCAACGATACAAAATTCTTGCTCTTTACGACCTTTTGCAAAGACCACAGCTCGGCCTCTCTTCTCACAGTCCTGGTATTCTAGACTACCTTCCTGGCCGTCAAGAGCTTCACAGAAACTTTCTCTCCCAGCCCGAACAGAACCACTCAACCAAACCCTACACCGCCAAGACTGCGTGCCACTAGAAATGAGCGCTTTCTTTGTCGATGATCACGTTACATAGAATCCTCTTCTTCATAATATTCCGAGTGGTCGTCATCGTATATCCCCCCTACTGCCATCATGTCACCAATTTCACCATGGCCATGAGGGTATATACGGGGGTCCGGCGCCCCAGATAAAGCATGGAGCCTCATCAGAAGCCACCTCAGGCGAAGCAAGTCTCGATCTGGGAGCTGATCCTGGCTCTCAGCCGAGATCTCAATGACAGATCCATCTTTGATCGGGCGGGAGTTGACCTGGCTCCATTCCTCTTCGAGAAAAACATCGCGGGGGTCTGTGGAGAAGGATTTTGCAATCCTGCTAGCCATAGACGCAATCCTAGTACGTTTCAGCCAATGAACCCTTAGTCGAATTATGGCCAGTGATGAGTCGTCGTCGAGTGATTCAAGGGGCTCCAAGGCGAAGAGCCCTTCGGACCAGCTGGGCTCTAGCTGACGGCTTAGACACAGCATGTTCGTCATCAGGGTTGTAATGCCCTTGTGCCTTGCCGAAAGCTTTGTTTTGATCCTGGAGCAAAAGTCTTCATCCCATCCGATCACTTCTGCAGATTGTACGATGGTGACCAGTAGGAGCAGACTTTCAGGAGGGCAAATAATTGGAGCAACGATGTAACAGATTTCCGGGTCTGCAACACCAGTAGCAATGCAAAGACCCCTATCGCGACCCCGTGCCTGACACGTAGTCATTAGTGTTATTCCAAGTGAAGCAAATTTCCTATCCTTACTTTTGTTTGTTCGATTTCGAATTGAGAATGTGCTTCAGTCGTCATGGTGCTAGATCTATCGTCAGGAACCCACTGACTAAGAACTATTCATTGTTAGCATGCTGAAATAAGATCTTACTCAAACAGCATCACAGGGTTACTTGCATAGTCTGATGAATCGCGGAAAAGCGTATGTGAGATGCTCGAGATGTCGTATGTATTCTCTCTTCTCCTTCATTGGAAGGGGCCGAAGGGTTTGTAGTTTGTGCAAGAGGTCCTGAAGCAGACTGATATCAAGTACCATAAGAAGACTCCAAAAGCCTGCTCTATAGATGCCGAAAAAGCCTGTTCGTCTCTTGAAATCAAGCTCCTTCCGAATTTTGGTTATCAAGCTGAGCCTGGTTTGCATCTCGTTGTCCGTGCCATCGTCCATGGTCAGTTGTGCCGTCGTAGCACTACTGGCGCCGTTGAACATTCTGTTCCGGAGTGAGTTAGAAAGATGCGGTAAATAGAAGTAAACGAGACACCACTGAATGGGTATTACCTGAGCATACGATGCAAAGAATGGTGCACCTGTCGTATGATCGCACTTTGGCCGTCGAGAGATGGAATGGAGATGAGCTCGTGGTCGGAGATAGGAAAAAAGGATAAAGTTCACCTTGGGAAGAGTGCAAAGCGCGCCCTCGACAGATGGGGGTCAGCAAGAAATTATGTTGCTGAAGTGTCACGTGACACGATGTCAAGAGGAGGCGTATTCAACGGCACAATCGGAGATGGCGGGTGGCGTAAGGAATAATGCTGGTGCCTTATGTTTGTCTGTCAAAGGTAAGGCACAAATCGGTTAGAATTTCCATCAGTGCACTCGAACAAGAAAACCTGAAAGCTATGAATATGCTGTACCCCCCATCTCGTTCGAATTCCTACACAGCGCCGCTTTCGGAACTTCAAACTTTGACAACCTTGCGACGCTCAGGGCCCTACATCGCTTTGGGTACTCTAAAGAATACGGCTGAGTAATTACACGATAAAAAGAGTGTTGTTTCTGCCTTGTCTCTCTGCATTCAAAGAGCATTCTTACTTTCTCCATTTCAGGCCTTGTATCGTCGTGACCGCAAAGGTTTCCGGGTTCTTTCCCGTCGTCCCTTAGGTCGTTGGCCTTTATGACCATTCTATTCTTGGTAGACAATGTCACCATCATATTGTCGCTCCATAACATTCCCCCATGACTAGCTTGTCCAAAGACAGTAGGGAGACCATGTAGCGAAGGTTGAACACAGGTATTACTATATGGCTCTACATCTCTCCTTTAGGCTACCTTCTCTCTCCTTCCGTATGAGACCACGTTCTGTGGCTGAGGTACGGTGCCTAAACGCACCTTTTATGTCAATTCCATAAGATTACATACTTCATCTACCGCGCCCACAACTTAGAGCTACTCTTCGACTATTGGCGATCCTAACGTCTTCGCTCTTGGTATTTGAGTTTAGTAGAAGCTTCTATTGATCGATTCATCAAACACTTTTGAATGACATCGGCTTCTGGATCGAAGTGAATCAAGCGACTTAAGATAAAATGAAGTCTAATGCTATTGTATCAGTGACGATTCCCAGTGACGCCTCGCGGTCCAATCATCTCCCCGACTCAGTTGGAAGTACCGCATGCCAATCTATTTGAATTGCTCCGCGGCATGCTCCAAGAACTTGAGCATCTCCCGCTTAGACGCCTCCTCTCTAAGACGTGCCGACTCTTGCTTCTCTGCCAGCGCAAGCATGTAGTCACCTTCCATAGTAACTCCAATATTTTTGATATCGGCCGCCATGTCTTCACCCACCATCTTCAAGCCCTCACCAAGAACGTCTTTGACGTTTCCAATTGCGTCGCGGAACATCTTGACCTTCCGGTTGAGGACATATTCCTCGATTTTGGCCTTGGCCTTCTTGACTGATCCTTTTCCTATATGGGTTTGCAAACGTGATTAGTATGGGTACCCAAATACTTCTCCCAGAGGCTTCCGGAAGATATCCAGCACGACGGAATCACACTCACCATGCATCTGAGAACACTCCTCATAGCCAAGAGCCATTGCTTCAGCAATTGGCGTAGTCAACGCTCTGTTGGCGTCTTTCTGAGCCTCATCGACTCCCATTCGACTTTGAGCGGCAAGTCTCACAACCTTTGACTTGTGAAGCTCGAGTTGCCTATTGAGCTGCACGATTGCAGGTGATTCATCGTGATCGTAGTCTTGGATCCCAAGTTGCTTCATGACATCCTCGTGAAACGCGCCTAGTCGGTGAGTCGCAGAGACAGAGAAGTTGTCGAGCACACCTGGGATACTGAACTGAAAGAAGTTTGGCCAGGTCTCCGTCATATTATCAGTGATAGGTCGCAACAAGTCTTCGTTGAAATTATTTTTCTTCCATATGCCGCCGCGGCGAAAGGTTGCCTTTAGCGTAGAGAAGTTCATGTTGCCCCAGCCAATTGCCGTAGGAACTGCGGCGCGACTGGCAGCAGAGCTCAGGCGCTTCATCTCCTCATACAGACCAGTCTCTGCTGCCATGTGCAACTTGTCGCGGCAATCCTCGACCTCACCATTCAATTCCTGCCGAGTGTTAATTCCTTGTTCCACTAAACCAAGATGGAAGCAATACTCACTGCATTGAAGCGTGCCAACATCCACTTTAGACGCTCCCCGTCAATCGTAGCTGTAGTCTCTGCCGTGTCCTGCGCCCATATTGCGATGGAGTTGAGGATTTGACAGATGCTATTAAGTATCTCTTGGTACTTCGCGATTCGAAGCTCTTCGGTCAACTTCTGAGCATGAGCTTGAAGCTGAGGAATTTCTGTGTCCTGCTCGGTGTCAAAGCCAGGAGTCTCATCATCGTTATCGGCCACAAGTCCTTGCATCTTTTGATAAACGAGGCTGCTAGTGCAAAAGATAGGAGTCAAAGCGGACATTTCATCGTAGTCTCGGAACTCCTCATCAGCTTGCCCATGCCCGTTCGTGTTGGCTGAATCTTGCCGATCAAGACTAAATCGATTATCAATTAGTTTCAATGGCTTTCTGGCGTGACTTCTCACTTACTCTTTGAATCCCTTAGCGAGGTGCTTCCTAACAGCATCTCGGCAAAGCTGGTTGCGTCTCCGAATCAGACGTGCATGGACCTCATCCATCAGCTCTCGCTTTTCTTCTTTCAACTCTGCAAGCTCTTCATGCTTCTCAGCATTCGGATCGGAGTCAACAACACCCTCATTGGCTAGTTCGGAGGAACTATCAAATGAGTCTCTGTCCACTTGCTTCTTAGGCGGCTCGGTTCGCGCTCTCTTCGCTGCGCGGCCCGTGTCGAGGCTGCTGGTTGAGGCCCGGGATGTCTTGCGACGACCTCGGACAACCATAAGCTCCTTTTCCAGAGCCGTGGTGCGGCGACCCAGGGCTTGGACCCGGCCCCATGCTGCCTTGGTATCCTTGTCCAACTTCGACTTCATGCTTTCTATTCCGGAGCTGAGCGTCATGTCGTCAGTCTTTGAGCAAATGATGGTCAAAGCTGAGAACGCTCCATCCAGCTTGAGCTGACGCTTGATAGAGTTGCTCATGATGTCCTTGGCTGTTTTGTTATCAACAGCTCTGTTGATTGGAGCCACTACCCAGACTCCTGAACAGCACTTGATGTACTCGCTTGCTACTGCAGCTCTGGCTGCATCCCAATCCTGGTGACCGGGCTACCAGACCTGATGTCAGCTACCTTCCATCAAATAGAGTTCCACAAAAAGCATAACATACCAAGTCTACAATTGTGACACCGTTAGCGAGCACTCTGGCTTTGGTAAAGATTCTGACAACCTTCACCAAAGGCCAGTATGCCGCCGTCTCATCATCCTTGTCGTTCGAATCGACGTAGGGCTCGAGTTGCTCGCGGATATCCTGCGCATTGTCGCTTTTCACCGTCATGGTGGTCCCCAGAAGGTGATCCACGCTGGGATGAGTAGCTAGCTGAGCCGAGGTGCTGACTGCCAAGTCTTCTAGGCTCAATGACGGATAGACCGCTTGAACTTTTGCCAAAGCTTTCGCTGCGTCGCTTTCCGGGTCCAAATCATTTCTCTCGTCAGTCTCTTCAGCGAGGAACTCCATGAGCAGTATGTTGACTTCCTTGGCCCATTCCTCTCTAGAGATGAACTCGACTTCCGCGCGGTATGGGTTCTCTTCGTCTTCATCATGGTTGTAAGAAACCTCGGTGGCGACAGCGGTGCACGCGCGCATACAGTTCGTGGGAAGTAAGCTAATAACAATCAGCTGAGTTCCATCCTGCGAGATGAGTGTTCGGTCATACCTTTCTTCGTCTAGTAGAGCATTGATAGTTGAGCTTTTGCCATCTCCCGTATTGCCCAGGACACCAATGACAGTTTGATGGGACCGAGTCGCCTGATCACGAAGATCAGAAAGTTGGTCAATCCAGTGAGCTGCTGCCTTCTTTAGAGCAGGCTGAAGCTTGCGAGAGGAAGAAATGGTCTCGCAAGCTGGCTGGAGGTCGTCCAAAAGCGGCAGAACCTTTTCGTAAAACAGCTGCCAGAGATCCGGATCTTTGACTCTTCTCATCTTTTCTATGTATGAGAACGTCAGTAGAGCTCGCTGTTCCAAAGGCTTTGACACTGTATCGAGAGAGGCATCTGCCTTGATATCCTCTTGCCTCTCTTCTTTCACTTTGATTTCTTCCTTGAAGGGGGCATCTGGTTTGATGTCATCATGCTGCTCTTCCTTCACTCCAACGACTGCCTGACTGGGATCCATTGCGCGACTGTGAAGAAGGTCTCTCAGCTAAATTGAGCTGGACGTAACGCCTCGCAATTCTGAAGAATCGCAAAGAAGAAAAAGAAAGTTGCTTGTCCAAATAAAGGTAGGTGCCAAATCAGAAAGTTGATATAGAATTGGCGCGCCTAAGACACCAAGGTGCGATGCCAGATGTTGACGATGATGAAGAAATTGGAAGGTAGTATGATTGAATGAAGAGTGAAGAAGAAGAGAATGTTGAACTTGGAAGGATTTAGCGAAAGGTACTTGAGTTGACGAAGTGGGTGGGTTGAAGTTGTCCGGGGGAAGTGAGAATGAGAGAATCAGTGGCGTTAAATACCCGTTGTCGCAGGGAGTTGCCTTCGAAATTCTGGCAGGATGAGAACGAAGGAGCGATGAGAAGCAGGTGTGGGCGGCAAGTACCTCACCCCGAAGAGACAAGGATTCTCAAGTGTTTTTTGAGAGGCATGGAAGGTTCGACCGACGTTCGAAGAAAGACCAAGAGGGATCTGAAAGATAATGTCAAAAGATGCGAGGTCGTCTTCCGGTAGAAGATGAAGCTCAAGTGTTAGGTCGATTGTCCAAGATATCCAGGGCTTAAGTGGGAATAGCCTCAATTCGAATATGGACCATGAGGAAGGTTGCCGCGACTGGCTCTTGATTGGCTCACTGTGCGGTTTGATTTTACTACCGGTGGTTCTTTCCCTTCCCAGGTCCTTCCTAACTATTACGCATTGCTGGATGAGGATGGCAACAACGCGTTCACCTCGGTGAAACAAATCCGTCACCCCACTTTGACCGAATCCACCGAGATAAGGTAGCAAAGATAAGTGACGAGGGGCGCGACATGGAAAAGAACTCATATCTGATCTTATCAGATCCTTCCCAGCGCAACCCCACCATGCGAACCCCGCGGTCCGCAACCCGCAGCGACGCAGGCCGAGGCGGGCTGCCCCTCACCAGCAAAGCCGACCATATCCCTCCCTCACACCACCCGAGTCAATAACGACACATTGCATCACGACACACGCAGGCGCAAACGGATTTCCTCTGTCGCAAAACATCTTGAGCATACGAAACTGGGCGCAAACGCAAGGATAGAATCATCACAATCATGGCGCCAGTTGAGAATCAAGTAGCGGGCGCAGGGGAGCTCTTCGTCAATGGGCGCATTTTTCTGCACAACGCCGAAGCCGGCCTTGAGACACAACCCACCTTTGCCGAGAGCATGTTCGTCGCCAATGGCATTATTGAGAACATTGGCACAACAGAGGACCTCAAGGCAAGACACACATCGGGAGAGGTCACTACACATGACTTGGAAGGCAGGACAGTCCTGCCGGGCTTCATCGACGGCCACGTGCATCTTCTGCTCCTCGGCCAGTCGCTGCGCAAAGTGAGCCTCGAGAACTGCACATCACTGGAAGAAATCCGCGCCGCCATCAAGGCGTACGCCGTCGCCAACCCGGACGTCCCCCGCATCATGTGCAAGCTGTGGATGCACTCCATGACCCCCGACGGCGTCGACAAGACCATGCTCGACGACATTGACCCCCGACCAATCTTCATCGACACAAAAGACCTCCACTCGACCTGGTGCAACACAGCCGCCATCAAGGAGCTCGGTATCGAGAACATGCCGGACCCGTCAGGAGGCAAGATCCACCGCGACGCCGAGGGCAAAGCGACGGGTCTCCTCAGCGAGGCCGCTGTGCTCACCATCGTGTGGCCTCATCTCGCCCAGGTAGCCCCCAAGAGAGATCGGATGGACGCCATGAAGGGTGCCGTGCAGACTTACAACGCATCAGGCTACACTGGGCTGATTGAGATGGCCATGGACGAGCCGGCATGGGACGCAGCGTGCTCGCTCCGCGCCGAAGAACCCAACCTGCCCATGCGCACCCACGCCTACTGGCTCATCAAACCATCCGAATCCGAAGAGGAGCGCTTCAAGCAGGTCGATCGGGCCATCGAACTCCACAACGAGCTGAACAAGGCCACCTCCCCCGACCTGCGCATCGTAGGCATCAAAATCATCACCGACGGCATCATCGACGCCTGCACTGCCCACCTGTCAGAGCCCTATGCCGAGGTGGGTTCCCCCCCGCCCTTCTGGAGCGCCGAGTGGCTCGGCCCCGTGGTCGCGAGGGCAGACGCCGCCGGATTGCAAATCGCCCTGCACGCGATAGGCGACGCAGCCATCAAGAACGCAGTCAACGCCCTCGCCAACCACGCCACGCCTGGCCGCCGCCACCGCCTCGAGCACATTGAGATGGCATCCCCCGAGGACGCAAAGCACCTGGGCGAGCTAGGCCTCACGGCCTCCATCCAGCCCGTCCACGCCGACCCGGCCATCCTCCGCGCCTGGCCGCGCCTCATTGGCGCCCACCGCTGCGAGCGCGCCTTTGCCTACCGCGAGTTCGCAGACCACGGCGCGCTGCTCGCACTCGGCAGCGATAGCCCCACGGCCCCCTGGGCGCCGCTGCAGAACGCCTACGTCGCGACGACGCGGCGGTCCGCCAGGGAGCCGGGGTACGACGTGGTCGTCAACGAGCACTTCAAGCTGGGTGTGTGCGAGGCCATCACGGCGGGCGCATTCGGAACTGCAAAGAGCGTGTTTGCGGAGGATCGGACGGGTTCTTTGCAGGTTGGCAAGCGCGCGGACTTTGTGGTGGCGGAGATGGATTGGACGCCACAGGGCCTGCTCAAGGGTGAGATCAAGGCCACCTGGTTTGACGGGCGGAGGGTGTGGCCGTCTCCCGATGCGTAGGGTGTTATTCGGGAGATGAAGACTTGCTTTCCTCCATGCGTTCATGTTGACAATCACACTTTTTGTTGTGCCGCGGTCGCTGCTATCGACTGCTGCATTTCAGTACATACGCCCAGTATATGCAGTCGAGAGGCAAAAATACAAAGCCCAACCAATTGGTGGTGTTCGTGTACAACTATTTGTCGGCTCCCACATGACATGTTCAGATATTTGTAAATAAAGGTTCGTGTGTACTTTTGTCGTATGTGTATGTGTGTGTGTGCTGTGCGTTTGCGTGTGTCGGTATGCGAAAGAGAGAACGCAAGTCAGTGTGATTTGTGTGAGTAAGGTAGTAGTCGTGCGTGTGAGAGTGTGTCAGTATGCCAGCCGGCGCAGTATTCTGGGAATAGTTTCATCCCATCTCGTGCGTGTTTCCGGCTCTGCGGCAAGATGGCACTGGCCGCTCTCCAGCCCTCCCCCCAGGCCCAAATCCCACAATCCCCCAGTCTCTTCTCACACGATGCCCCGATCGGGGAAAGGTTGCAAATCCACACCAACTCGGGACAAAGTCGCGCTGAAGTTCTCCAGGGGTTCTTCGTGAGTGGCTCGGACGTGGGTGAGCACGTCAAGGGTGTTCTCGGAAAGAGAAGGGCGCCTGCCAACAGGCAAATCACCAAACCTCAGACAGGGATCATCCTGTGTTCTTCTGCATGTCTGTGATATCAGAGATTCCAAAAGAGGCTCTGGCAGCGGATGTCAAAACCCCCATTTCAGCACATGGAGGGTGTGGTGGTGGCCCACTCCTCTCGAGATGCCGAGGGACGTGTCGTTCTCTCTCGTCCCAGACTCTGGATGGAGGTCAGTACAAGAAGACGGTCATGACCCCACGAACTTGGACGGATCGGGCCAGCCAACCTGTTTACTCCATCAAGATTTTCTTTCTCGACTTTGATCCTTCCAATAAAACACACGGACATCTTTCACATTCCCTGCTGGTCCACCTTCTCCAAAGAGAAGAACACCTCACAGTCGAAAATATGCAGCCTCAGATTAGTATGTCGGCGCTTGCCGCCCTTGTTCCCATGGTTCTAGCCTTGCCTCAACAGCAGCCTCCTCCACCAGGCCCACCAGCTGCTTGTGCACCAGTCAACATCATCGTCGCCCGTGGCAGTCTCGAGGCGCAGGGTGCCGGTCTGTTGGGCAACATTGCCATGAATGCGTCGATGCAGATTCCCGGCTCCGTTATCACGCCGTTGGTGTACCCGGCACAGCTTGACCCGTATCCGCCCTCCGTGTCGGCTGGTGTGATGAACATGACGACTCTTCTGAACCAGCAAGCGCAGCAGTGCCCGCAGTCGAAGCTTGTCTTGATGGGATACTCTCAGGTGCGTATTTCTCGTAGACCAGATGTGATGGCTCTGTGTCTAACATGTTGCAGGGCGCACAAGTGTCGCTGGATACCCTCTGCGGTACCACGGATGGCCCCAACTTCAACACGACTGTTGCTCAGGCACCCATGGTCGGAAGTAAGAGTAAGTTTAGAGATCTGCGATGCCGCGTGATAGTCGTGATCCGGTTGCTGATATGCTCCAATAGTCGCTGCCGTTGTCTTGTTCGGTGACCCAACCTTCATCGCCGGCCAGCCCTTCGCCAAGGGAACCTCAAAGAAGAATGGCGTATGTCCTTCAGACCTCGATCTTGTCTCCGCTCTCGCGTGACTAACCATTGCCTCGCAGATCTTCCCTCGTATGGACCTTGGCCCATGCCAGAGTTTGACGAGCAAGTTCGCATCATTCTGTGATGACACGGATCTCTTCTGCGCCTCGGGCCAGAACTTGACCGTCCATCTCGGCTACTTCTCAAAGCAGGACTACGTCGCTCAGGCGTCGTCATTCATCGTGCAGCAGACCAAGTAGAGGTCTGAATCAATGAAATGGCGATAATAGCATCGGGAACCGAGAAGCTGGCGACTCGGGGCTTGCTTGTCGAACAGGCCAGCCACCCAGAATGGATTTTGGTGGAGACGAAGGGGAGGTAATGTTTTTACGATTCTTGACGATAAACTTCTTCTTTTGTCCCTTTCTGCTGCAGTAGCATTTTCAGTCCGGTCTTGATGATCGACGCATGGAGTTTCGTGGTGGAGGCAAAAAGACACACTAGCCGTAGCGTTTCCCTTTCTCCCGATATCAGCAGAGGCCTTCGAGCCAAAACAACTTGAATAAACGAAAAGATTAATTCTCAAGGAACTGGAACATTTGTCGTCCGTGCTCGTTTCGTCACCGAGAGAAGTGGGTCGGCTACAGAGAAACAGGGTGGGAAACGTCGCACATGCCTACTAGCCGAATGCGGAAGCGACGTGGTGGTGAGGAGCATCTGTGCACCGGTCAGCTGACATTCACAAAAGTCTCACCGAAGACACCAATCTGGAAGGATCGGTCTTATCTTCCATCCGGCGATAAGATAAGCAGTCACGGGCGATAAGAAGCAACAAGCCACAGCCAGGTGGCTTGCGCCAGAGCAGTCGATGATTCCTTTCACACAATTTCAACGCATTCGACTGGACAGTTTTCAGAATGGTAGGTGTTTTGCCTCTCAAAATCGCTATACAGGCATTTTTTTTTTCTCGCGTCAGTATTTCATCGACCTTCTAGTACACAAAGATGAAGTCCTCGTTCTTCAGATCCGTCATATCCTGCAGACCGTGATCTTCCTCAATAGCACGGTGTTGATGTTGCGGGTCCTCCTCGATCTCGACCGCCTTACCCTCCTGCTTATCCTTGTTGCGCATCATCGACTCGTCCACGATCAATGTGCTCTTGCCGAGTGCTTCACGGCGCTTGGCGTGCTGGACGTTGAGGTACTTGAGGTAAAGAGGAATCAGGCTGAACAACCAGTCAGTCAATATTGTGCGAGAGGAGACAGGATAGAGATGGCTACTTACGCTCCCATGACGGCAACGAGGACAAACATGATGAGGTTGGAAATCAGACCAGGGCGGTACACGGGGGCGTCATCAACGGAGTACAACAGCGGTCCAATGATGTTGCCCGTGCACATACCGATGAAGACGACAGCAGACGTGGTCTTCTTCTTGGTGTCACCGGCGGTGTTCTGTGCCTGCCATGTAAAAATGAGAGGAGTAATGGCGGCCAATGCAGAAACCTAAGGGTCGTAAGTCAGTACATTGTGCATCTTGTTGTGAATATCATCAACTGCTTACCAAGTAGTATCCGAACAGCAAGACACCCTTGTGCTCACGCGGTACGGTTAGCATCAGGACGGTACCGATGGCGGGAATAATTGCCACGCCTGCAATGACAATGCCCTTCTTTTGGATCCGAGTGGCGATCCAGCCACTTCCCATAATGGCGATAATCTGGATGGCTCCAAAAGGAATATTGAACAGGATGGTAGTGAAACTGCTGTATCCAAACGACTGGACGATCAAGTTACCAAAGGTCGAGATGCCACCACTAGCGATGCTGTACAAAAGTTGTTAGTATTACAGCCCATATGTAGACTATGGTTCGAGGGACGTACGAGATAGCAATGATAAGAATGAACCAGCACCACGTCTTCAAGTCCAAGAACGTCTCCCAGACGTGGTCCCAGCGCCAGACTCCAGACTGAATACCCATCTGGTTCGCACGAAGTCTCTCAACGGCGATGACCTTTTCTCTCTCGGTCAGGTACTTGGCTGACATGGGCGAGTCGGGCATGAAAATGAGAACAACTACGGAGTATGTGACGGTGAGCAAGCCGCAGAACCTATCGTACGCACAGCATTAGCAATGCATTTCCAGCCTCAATATTGTCCGCCTCAACACCGTTGGTCCATGACTTACAAAAAGATGATCTGGTACTTGTAGAGCTTATCGCTGTTAATGTGGCCCAGACCATAGGTGAAGAGACTTCCGACGATGAACGTTACACCGTTCATGGCGTTCCAGGAACTAGTGACAAGTGTCTGCTCGCTTCTTCTCCACCAGGTAGTCGTAACAGCCAAGCACGACGGCGCAATCATGGCTTCGAAAGAGCCGAGCATGAATCTTAGGCCGAGCAGGGATTTGAAGTCGGTGCACGAGGACATGATGGCAAGCGAAGAGCCCCAGAGGAAGATGGCAGCAGCGATGACTTTTCCGTTGGGGAGTTTAACGAGGATCCAGGCAGCGACGGGTTGCATGACGAGTTGGGCGATGTACAGGATGGAACCGAGCCAGGAGTACTGCTTGCCGACGAGGTGTGCGTCTTCCTTGATGCCGAAGATGGAAACATAACTGTCGGGGTCGATCCATCAGCGACCCAATTATGTCTGACGTCCTAGATGCGGGATTCACTCACCTGAGGGAACTCTTGTCCATCTGCTGAAAAAAATACGCTCCGAGAATCAAGGGAAGAATGCGAAAGTTGATCCTCTTGAGAACGGCTTGCTCTTCCTCGTATGTAAAAGTCGTGTCACCGCCTCCGTGCTCTGCGAGGAACTTTGCCGCCTTTTCTTGGACCGTGTTCGCCGGTGCTGATGGTTCGGGGACGGGCTCGATCGCGTCGACGGTAGGACCGCCAGCTCGCTCCTCGGCCGGAGTTGGAGAAGCCATGAT
Source organism: Colletotrichum scovillei (assembly GCF_011075155.1). NCBI lineage: Eukaryota > Fungi > Ascomycota > Sordariomycetes > Glomerellales > Glomerellaceae > Colletotrichum > Colletotrichum scovillei. Next base: position 1,074,809 of record NW_023336261.1, read on the forward strand.
GGATCGTTGATAGCGCACAAAGATGACCCTGATAGGTGCCGTTGAAGTTCGAGAACGACGTGCTAGTACCGTAGGAGTGACACAGATGTCGAGAACACCTCTGAAAAATGACACTGTAGCACCCTGATGGAAAGAAGGAGAGTAGCGGAAACCCAGCGACGTGGTTCGGGCTCGTTCATCTTATCCGTCATATACCCTCATGCAACATGGCCCCTTGTCCGCCCCCAATAACCGGTTTCCTCTCCGCCGGAGACGAACGGCAAAGCCGAGCGTGGAGGCTCAACATCGATCTACCTTGGCAACACCTGACTCCCGTGTTGCGTATGCCCATCGCATGGTCTCTGTTGGTCTTCTTTGCTAATATCCGGAGATTAAGTCTGCCCTCCAAGTCGGATGGCACGTTGCCAAGATTGCTTGCCGGGTGCTTGACAGAACCCAAGAGATCCCTCGGAAACGCCCCCAGTCCAATTTTGAATAATGCTTCCCATTGGAGGGAAAACTCCAGGCTATTTGCGAAGCCGAGACATCAGGGGTCTCTGTCGAATCAAGTCCCAGCTCAACGCCTGAGGACCGTCGTTGACCTTACGAGTCGTGCGCAACCATGCCAGGTAAATCCAGGCTTAGTGCCATAGAGTCTGGGGTAACGATCTACCGTTTACAAGCGGGTGGCTGGAATAGCCAAATTGAGAGAACACAACAAGGGGGTTCATCTGGGCTGACGTTGCACTTATTCCCACTTCTTCCCCAAACTCTCTCCGCACGCTACTCCCTCCAGATGTCTAGTCCTCGGCTTACCCCAGTATCCCCGACATTTCCGACATTTGAAGCGGAGAGCCCCCGCGTTCCGCTACATCTTCTCCCCGCAGTGTGGGGATCGTGAGTGTCGAGTGACTGGTCCATGAGTCGGGCATTCAAACCCCCGCGCCCAGAAACGGGTTGCCATTTTGGCTAAATTCGGGCGTTTGGGGTATCTGATCCCGAGTAGGATTCCTGACGGGGGCCGTCGATTGCATGAGATCTCGCGGATTTTGAGTGCCATCTGCCGAAGTCATGACGATTGACGACTCCAATAACGCGGGCGTCTGTCTCTCAATAAACTCGCCGTGCCCATTACGATTCATCGTTTAACAAAGGACACCGCAGTGTACTTGAATCTATCGCTTCCTTGCACTGGACGTTCCCATACCCGGCCTCTTTCAAGCCATCGACACGACCTAAGCACACAACCGACCTCTACAATGGGCGAGTCAACGCAAAAGAAGCGCTATGCCATCGTAGGCACCGGCGGCCGATCGGGCTTCTTCTACACAGCCATTGCAAAGGACTACAGCAGCACTTCAGTCATCGTCGGTCTCTGCGACACGAACCAGACGCGCATGAACTATGCCAACTCAAAATTGAAAGAACTCGGCCACGGCGAGGTCCCGACCTACATCGCAGCCAACTTTGACCAGATGATCAAAGACACCAAGCCGGACGAGGTCATTGTCACAACCATGGACCGTACACACAACATCTACATCGTCAGAGCAATGGAGCTAGGCTGCAACGTCGTCACCGAGAAGCCGATGACCATCGACGCGCCGCGGTGCAGGGAGATCTTCTCGGCCGTCGAGCGGACAGGCCAAAAGGTGCGCGTAACGTTCAACTACCGTTACGCGCCGCACAACACAAAGATCTTTGAGATTATCAAGTCAGGCGCCATTGGCAAGGTGACGAGCGTGCACTTTGAGTGGATGCTCAACGAGAACCACGGCGCCGACTATTTCCGCCGCTGGCACCGCGACAAGCGCAACTCGGGCGGTCTCCTCGTGCACAAGTCGACGCACCACTTTGACTTGGTCAATTTTTGGCTTCAAACGAGACCACAGACGGTATACGCCCAGGGCGACCTCAAGTTCTACGGACGAGAAAACGCCGAGGCGAGGGGCGTGACGAAGTTTTATACCAGGGCGCACGGGAGCGAAGCGGCGAAGGACGACCCATTTGCACTGCAACTGGACCAGAACCCGCAGCTCAAGGCGATGTACCTCGACGCAGAGCATGAGGATAGCTACTACAGAGACCAGAGCGTGTTTGGCGATGGTATCAGCATCGAGGACACAATGAACCTGCTCATCCGATACCGCAACGGCGCGGTGATGACATACTCCCTCACGGCATACGCGCCGTGGGAGGGCTTCCGCGTCAACTTCAACGGCACGGGTGGTCGCCTTGAGGTCGAGGTCGTGGAGAAGAGCTACGTGAACTCTGGAGGTAGCCAAGCTTTGGAGGGCGCGATTGAGAAACGGACGATGCTGCTTCGGCCGCTGTTCGGTCCTCCCCAGGAGATCGATCTGGGCGAGGCGAAGGGTGCTCATGGAGGTGGAGATCTCGTTCTGCTTGCGGATCTGTTTGGTGAGCCGGTGTCTGACGAGTACATGCGAGCGGCTAGTCATATTGATGGTGCCGCATCAATCTTGACTGGTATTGCTGCCAATCGGTCACTGGCAACCGGACAAGCTGTTAATGTCGATGACATCCTGGTGGTGCCCGAGAAATAAGTAACACATGTATGAAGGCCAATGATTCAATTTTGTGATAAATATGCAAAGCAGTAGGATAGAATGAACAACAGATAGATACACATATGAGCAATGACACTACCTCGAGTCTTCATCACATTGTCCAGGCATCTACAAGGACCCGATAAGTGAACGACCTAACTATCGGTATGAGAGAACTAACGTGGAGCATCGATTGATACGATAACGCTCTTTAATCGTGCTACGCTAACTCACATTCTATCAAACTTTCGACGCCATTGCCGCCACCATAGATACCTAAGATTCTCAAACCAGCCTTCTCTAGGAGACTCTGCCACTCCACCCGAGTACGCTCCTTGCTACTGACTAGCGTCAACATCATGATATCCTGGCCAGTGTTCTGCCAGTCGGCACCGGTGTCGGGGATGCAGTTCTCATTGACCAACAACCTGCTATATCCAGGCTTCATCGCAGCTGTAGTTCGCGCAAGAATCTCTTCGCACTTCTTGTCCGGCCAGTCATGAAGGACCGAATGCATATAATAGGCTCGGGCACCTGAGTGCGGGGCGCATTAGTCTTGGATATCTTGTACAATAGATGAAGTGGGCGGTCTCACCTTTGATAGGCTGCTCAGTGAAGAAGTCATGTCCCATCCTCTCAATCTTTGCGTCCAGTTTCTCGATCTGATTGATAATGGTTGGAAGATCCTGGACCACAAGCCTACCAGGGGCCTCGGGATGCTTTCTGCGGAACTCATCAATGTCATGGCCAAAGCTTCCTCCGACGTCAACAAGGAGCACGTTGTCTTGAGAGTCGTCAAAGCCGTCGACCAACCGGTGTTTCACGGGGTAAATGCCTTCATCCATCCAGCTTGGTCGGCCTTGCCGGTATGCGCCCATGTGCTGTGCGAATTGCATCTCGTAAGGATGGTTTGCTGCGAGCCAGCTGAAGCAGTCGAGTTTGGTCTTGTATCCGTATTGTAGGGGTCCGTTGAAGACATCGTTGGGCTCGCGGTATTTGGTCTTCTTAGCAAACTCGTGAAATTTGGCTAGGGACTCCATGCAGGCTCCGGCGCTGACGATGACAAGGGTCAGCTTACATTGTAGATTCGCAGAAAGGCACGGGTAAAAGAATCTAGTCTTTATTCAAACGGATTGGATAATCGAGAGGTATAGATCACTTACACACACGGGTAGCCAGCGCCCATGCTGGTGATAGTGAGCGCATCTGAGAAGTTTGTTGACTTGTATTCGTCCGGTCCAGTCTCAGTGATGTAAAGCGTCGCGCCGAGATGTCGCATTATTCGTCCTGGATTACGAGAAAGGGAGTCAATATAGACTCGGTGAGGGAGTAACGTCCTGTGGGAGATGACACACCCAAAAGAGCAGGATCGTGTCCTAATTTCAGAGCTAGATCAGACACGTTTTGAGACTTTTTGCTCTGTGATAACAGAGCAAAGAGACCCGAGTCAACTGCGTATGTAAGGGCCGTGAAAGCGGCTGGCTAATGGGCGATGTTTAGCTAGTGCGTTGATGTTCAAAAAGAAGGCCATCTTACTTGCGCCCAGCAGTGCTTGATAATGGTCTCGCGCGGTGTCTCCAATGCATGCACCAACAAACGAGCGCTCTGCAGCATGCTCAGGCGTGCAGTGTTATCACCTTCAGCAACTGCGCTGGTAAGATTGGCAATGTTCTTCACATGTTAATTCACGCTTGGAAGGTCGCACGCGGCCAAGGCAACAGATATGCCAACCTCGCGAGGTATATCGCTTGGGATAGAGCCCATGATGACCAAAATGCAGGGTAATGAGTTCAGATGTTAGATTGATGATGCAATAGAGAGTTGGGTTTAGGTATAAGCCGAGAGATGGAAAGAATCGAGGAATCGAAGGAGGATGGAGGGCTAAAGGGGCAAGGTTAAGTTTCGCTGTACACACTTGTTGGCCATGTAGATATATGGAGTACAAATTATCCAGCACAGCAAAATGAAGAGGCACCTTCTAGTTGTGACAAAGCCGCATGAGAGAACGACGTTGGTCTGGAACCATATAGAATTACAAGGCCGAACATATGAGTTGAGGAAGTCCCGCACGACACGGCGGGGGCGAAGAGTCAATTCAACATGGGTTCGCGACATGGTATGCATGTGAGTGTCCGGAACCTTCCTCTTACTATCAATATTTCATGGATAAAGTATACATAGTAGGTACTTTCAGCAGATGTCTGAGATAGGCACAGTGAGTTTGCAGACCGTGTGTCCATGAATGGTTGATACTCCGTCCCCAGCACCAGGAACTGAGGACCCATCGGCGTACGTATGTTTGTTGGATGGTCGTGCTCTTAACCCTGTTCCAACACCGACCGAGATCCAATCCCTAGAATTCACGCGATTTACGTTTTGTTGTCGAATGAACCTAATTCGTGGAAGCGTTCGAGCCAATGAAACTGCCCGGGAGGAGCGGGCAAAGATTCAACGCGGATTCTTTCGACTTAGATTTTGGGTCAGCGCATGGAAAGATGAGATCACTCAAAATGCTGCGTAAGTTATCTATGAGGACCCCAGTCAGAGACACCAAGCAGCAGATGTTGTTGTTTGCTGTTGGTTCTGGAGTCTTTCGACACGATCGCCTGATTGGCAACGGAATCCATGCCGGGTGGAGAGGAGCGAGGGACCCCTGAACATTCGGCGGAGCTGCTAGATGCTCTGCACCAAGTCCGGGCCGACGTTGCGCAACTAACAGCCCACAATACCTCGTTGGTTAATGTCCAACCAATACGATACCTTTCTTTCAAGCAGGTTCTCCTGATTGAAAAAGGCAATCAATATCGAAAACGGTAGTACCCACACCAAATGGACGGCAAACTGGTTACGATTACTGTAGTCTCGAACTTGCAAATGGGTAAAAGCCTCGGGTGTACTTGACCTAACCCTTGGAACGTTGTTGGGATCATTAGTACTTATGTTGTCAAGCGACCTTCTTCTCTTGAATTTTGGACCAAGGATGTACGGACCGGCTCAGGTGAGAATACTTGCATCTGCATGAGGCAGTGGACGTCGCCACCGGATCCCCCTTAATCAACATTTTCCCAACCGCGGCACCTCACTCTGCGAGCCTGATCCGATTGTTTCTTGGCCCATATCACCGCAGGAAACCTTTAGCGGAGACGTTGGAGCATTGTCTTTTGTGTCTCGCGTCCAGACCAGAATCTTACTTCCGATGGAGTGAGTCCGAATCCCATGTTTGGGGGCACTGGGAAGTTTCCAGTTTACTAGTATCTTTTGGCCGGAAACCCAGCTCAGTTCTTCAAGATGACAAGTCCGGATTCGACTACAACGTCCTACTCAACAGAAAATAAAGGACCTGGAATCATTTTTGCGATATGTATCATTGTCGGCATCAGCACTATCTTCGTCGCCATGCGGCTGTTTATTCGCATCAAGATTCTTGGACAAACCCATTTAGATGACCACCTTACTGTTCTTTCTCTGGTTCGTTCAATAAATCCCTTCCAAGAAGCAATGCCTGACTCATAAGATGGCCAAATGTTGAGCTGACACATCGCAATTTGGCTAGCTCCTCAGCTACACGACGATAGCTCTAGAAATTTGGGCCATTCGATGCGGTAATGGTCGGCATGCGGACACCCTCTCTCAAGAACAGCAATCCGCGGCAATCCTGTCCACAATATCAGGATTTCCTCCAAACGTCCTCGCATACACTGTACCGAAGTTCGCCGTCGTGGCACTCCTCGTGAGGATATTGAATCCAGGAAGGATACACCAAGTAATGCTCTGGGGCATGGCGACGGGGTGTCTGGTGCTGGTGTCCCTCTGCACCATCATTCTCTTTGCTCAGTGCACCCCTACTCGCGCTCAATGGGACTTCAAAGTGACTGAAAAGAGCTGTTGGAGTCCGTGGGTTCTCGTAAACGTCGCGATTTTGACAGGAGGTTAGTGTTCGGTCCAGTTCACGGTGCTTTCGACGTGGCTTTCGCTGACTGCAACCCGACTAAGCATACTCCGCCGCGCTTGACTTATACCTTGCAGTCTATCCAGCGACGGTTTTGATGCGACTTCAGATGAATATCAAGAAGAAAGTGCTGCTCTTGGGATTGGATCGATGTATGACGGCAAAGTTCAATGCGTCTGTTTTTCATTATGGCATGTCTGACGGAACCCTCAGCTCTTGCTTCATCTCCATTTACAAAAGCACAAGACTACCATCTCTCGCCAGCAAAGACTTCACGTGTAAGAGACACTTCACAAGCATCCTCGTGCTGACTAACAACCGACTAGATGACAGTGCGGAGCTTGTTGTGTGGACCATGTCAGTAACGAAAAGATTTGGATTGTTTAATTAGATATGTCCAGCTAACAATCTTGGTAGTGTAGAGGGCAATACTCTTATCATCGCTACCTGTATCCCAATTCTCGGGCCTCTCGTAGAATTGGCTCTTGGGCGACGCGTCCTAAGTTCGACAGATCGAAAATATCAAAAGCAAGGTGACCCAATGGGATTGCGGTCGGGTGGAATTGAGATGAACGGGTCTCAATCATTTCCAAGGAACGGAAATGTCGTCGGCAAAACATCAACAACTATAGCTTCGCGAATTGACATGGAAGACACGAGTAGTCAAGATAGTATTGTCGGGGCGGAGACTGGACCGAGCTCTAGAGTTGTAGGGATCACGAGGAGACAGGACATCACGGTCTCTTATGATTATGAGAGCGAACGCGCCGGTCGCGATCAGAGACATATTCAAGACAACATGAGGTCAGGAAATTGGGACTCGTCTTAGGACGAGCTACTGAACGGTACTGCCATGACAGATTGATAAGCTCAAGATTGGTAGGCTTTTATCTTTCCAGTTTGGCGACCAGACGGGAGGGTATGAGGACAAGAGACGCAATAGTAGAAAACCGCTTTGTTTGAGACAGTAGCTGGGTCAATCTCATAGACTGGAAGGTTTATCAGTTGACACATCACCACAGTATCGTATGAGAGAGACCAGACAGCTGGTGATCAGGAGCGCCCAGATAAGTGTCAGAGGTGAGTACTATACTTGATTCGACCAATTCCAACCCGCCTAGAACATCTGTGAGCTTTCAGTCCCTTTCTTCATTGTAACATGGCAGTGAACTTTTCAAAGCCAGGAAGGTTTCGGCAGGGTGTAGTCAGATTCCTGCCCTTGCATCGGAATCGGACTGTGGGGTGGGGGTGGGTAATGGAGGTGGAGGTGGACGTGTTGCTGCAACGTGAATCTACCGCGTCTACGCTACTGATTTCCTCATTCAGAATACCGAGCCAGGATCCATTCTAAAAACTGTACTCCTTACGGAGGGAGTAGAGCTGCAGATGATGGACGGTTGAAGAAGCTCGCAAGCTAGCGGAAAGGTCCTGGCTATCATTCCCGACTTCCTTGACTTATACTGTCACACCACTATGCCTCCGGTATGAGATGTTTAAGTATCCCACCTATCCATGACGAACCCCTTCTTCCTCTCAGAGAGCGACTGATACTTATCAATCCTCTTCAAGTTACTGCCGGAATTCTGCTACAATGGATGCCGCAACCCCCTCAACTGCGTTCCAGCCAGATCTAAAGATGCTGCCTTGGAGCCGTAGAGGGTCGTTTCTAAGCCTCAGCCGCACCACTCGACTTGCGCCTCCTCTGAATCTCGTGCCACAGACCGACCTCTACCTTGTATCTCAATGCGTCGCTTTGTCAGTACCCATGTTTGCTCTCCGGCCTCTGCCCGCGGGTCTTGGCCTAAATGAACCTCCCGGCTTCCACGACTCGCCGTCGCCGACCACCATCCAAGCCACAATATCGTCTATCCAATGGAGCTATGAGAGTAAGATCGTCTGTGAGGCAAGATTTCAGGACCTGCGCTCCATTCGACTCAGAGGAAATGTACCTCTAGCCTTTGATAGCGACGCTCGATCAGACCCTAGTGTCTATATGGGGATGTACGTCTTCGAGCGTCCACCATACGATGGGCTCAAAGCTGGCGTTGAGGTCACGTACAAGACCTTCCCTGGCTACCGCTTTCTTCCCACCAAGGGAAACTTGACAACTGTCAATGGCCAGACCAACGCCTTCCGAGTCAACCGCCGTATCCAGATTCAGGGCACGGATGACGATCCGCAGTGGGAGCTCATCATTCACGAGCTCGATGTGCGTGAAAATCTGCCGCAAATGACGTGGAAAGAGAATTCGTGCAAATTGGCACTTGAGGAAGCCAAAAATACCACATTTGAGAGGATGGGAGAAAAGATGGCCAAGGAATTCGATGACTTCGTTGTCGCCATGTGCCCTTGGGCAGAGGGCAAGCCAACAGAGGCCGAAGTACTTGCTAGCTATGTGACCTGGACCTCCATGGTCCGCGCAGAGCACAAGTTTACAAAAGAAGCTGTCTTGATGTCCAAGCTCTGGATGAATAAAGTCTGGAGCTGGGATCACTGCTTCAATGCGCTGGCTATAGCTGCTCTCGATCAGCAGCTGGGCCTTGACCAGCTCACCGTCGTCTTCGACCACCAAGCGCCGGACGGTCGTCTCCCCGACTCAGTTGACTGGCAGAACGTCGAGTGGGGGTTTACAAAGCCTCCTATCCAGGGCTGGGCTCTTTCCAGGCTCCTTGCCCAATTTCCGGGCATGAGTGACGACAAAGTGCAGCCACTCTACGATGCCACCGCCAGACTGACGGACTTCTGGATGGACACACGTAGAGGCGACACCTCGCGTCTTCCGTTCTGGGCTCATGGTAACGACTCTGGTTGGGACAACTCCACAGCTTTCGACAGCACGCCAATGATCGTCGGGCCGGACCTGGCGGCTTACCTTCTTCTCCAGGCCAGCTGCCTAGAACAGGTCGTCAAACGCTTACGACACGAGAATGATTCCGAGAAGTGGGCAAATATGAGAAGTTTCTTGGTCAATGCTCTCATCGAAGAATTATGGGATGGCGAGTCTTTCCTCCTCAAGAATGCTATAACAGGCGAGACCTTCAAAACCACCTCCCTTCTACAGTTTATGCCTCTCGCTGCCGCGCGACATCTACCAGATGAAGTCGTTGACAAGATGGTCACAAGCATTGTGTCCAAGCACCTGAGCGAATGGGGTCTCGCGACCGAGGAGCTCGCCTCGCCGGACTACGAGAGCGACGGATACTGGCGAGGCCCCATCTGGGCTCCCTCGACTCATCTGGTCGAAACTGGCCTGCGTGATGCTGGACGAATTGATCTGGCCGATGAGATCAGCACGCGCTTTTTGCGGTTGTGCGAGAAGTCAGGATTTGCAGAGAACTTTGATGCTATCACGGGGGAGGGGTTGCGGGACCTGTCATACACGTGGACCTCGGCGGTTTACTTGGTCATGCGACGAGAGGCCATTGAGAGGGGAGACGCCAAATAGTTTCAGGAAATAAGGGAGACGTTTGGAAACATTGGGGTGTAAGTATTGTTAAAGCCCCGGCTGGTAGCTAGGTCATGATGTAAATGCCCTTCATCCGTAGGGACTTATTGGTTGGGATAGTAGACCAACGTTAACATTCTGTGCAGGGGCTGCGACTGTAGCCACTTGACAGGCGAAACGAGAAGAAGGAAGTATTAATCAAGTCGCGGATTTCGAACATTGAAATTGATTCTTTAGTTCAGATAATTCGCGGGGTTGATGACAAAGTGGCCGCGTGCGGATTGGTGCGGCAATCGGCTCATGCAACCGAGCACATAAAGATGAGGGAATGTTGGATTCCGTAGCCGCCCAAAGCTTCCCTAGACACAATCAAGCGGACAGGCACCTGTCTGAAGTTCACGTTTCATAGTCATACTCATCCACGTTGTATATCAAAGATCTGACGAGCAATCTGTCTTCTAAAGCGTCATGTCATCCTTGCCCATGGCCTCCCAATCAGCCGAGACACCTGCGGCGACAGAACAATCATTGCACGTGTGCAGCATATGTGATAGGAGCTTCATGCGAAGGGATCATCTGAAGCGTCATAAGCAGACTCACATCACTGAAAAGCCCATCGAATGCAACTACTGTGGGAGAAAGTTCGCGCGCAGGTAACGTTGTCTCGTTTTTTCCAGACAGCTATCCATCTTCCCGGACCCTATCACCTGAAATCGTTTTGTCCAATTCCACGCCAGGTGCAGTTGACGACTGAGAAGCGTCCGACCTATGTTCTTATGTCCCTTGTACAAGTTGGTCGTATCCCTAACAATTCTTTCATAGAGACGCAGCGCGACGTCACGAGCAGCTTCACGTCGGCCCAAAGCAACCGGGCTTGAGAGGCTCCACGGCCTCATCTCGCCTCCTCAAAACATGCTCATTCTGCGCCATCTCACATATCAGGTGCTCTGGCGATTTGCCATGCAGTCGCTGCGAGGAAAAGAGTCTCCAGTGTCAATATAACCCCCCTCAACGTAGATATACTAGCTACGAGGATGAGACAACATTATCAATGGGGACTCTTAGCCATAGTCAGCAAGGATATCACCCTCGACTAGATGATGGATTGCCGGCGTTTCAACGCGGCGAGCGATATCACTCTCAAAGAACTGGTTGCTCGCGCAGTTCCCAATCTTATCCAACCAGGTCAAGGCAATCCCCTGATCATGGTACTTGGAATGAAAAGCAGAGCACAGGCTCGAACCTGGACAGAGACGCGAGTTCTTACATCCAGGACATTGAAGGAAGTCACGAGACCGAGAATGATGCTGGAATAGAGATGGATATAAGCCTCCAGGACTGCGACATGGCGCCATGGGAGGAGCCGGCTGTCAACGTAGGCCACGCTCATGTTCATCAGCCAGTCGTGCCCCAAGATGTCGCTACGACCAATGATTCCATTGCACGATCTCGGATTACGGTTACCTCACAAACAGACATTCGATCCATTGCGGGAAATAGTACCTCCAGCCCGAGAGGTTCGAACTTGGTCTCAGATCTGGATGAATCCTCCCTGAATCATCAAGATCAGATGTCAGCGTTCATCACATACATGCGCGATGGATCAACAGCCACAGATACTTCGTCTCTTGATAGAAGCTATGATACGACCAGCCACAGACAGCTCTACGTAAATGGCCGTGGTTTTCGCCAGTCGCAGGCCGACCGTGGCTTTCAAGAAAGACATGCTACCGTTCTGCGACGGGGAGTACCCGACCACGACTCTCATCCTGGTGCTTCTTGGTTGGCGGTGCTTCTGGAGGAAATCAAACAAACAAAAACTCAGCAACAAAAGTCTCGCTTCACTATTCCAGAGTCCGTATACCAGGAAATACAAACGAAGCTGCTATCAGGTGCCGGAAGGCCTTTGCTGCCCGAAAGGTTTAATGCAGATTTGGATGTTCTTCTTGGCCGAGATACGTTTGAACACCTTATTGAGCAGTACTTTGAACATTTCCATCACTTGCACCCATTCGTCGACAGGTCCCTTCTCAGCATTCCTGTCTGGGGTTGGAGTCTGTGCATTGGGGTTGCAGCTATTGGATCCCGTTATCTGAGTCTCCCCAATTTGACCGACTTTGGCGAGCAACTCTGTAGCGCTTTACACGACCTGCTGCTACGTGAGGTAGGTCTTCTACAGTTCCATTAGTAGTCTGCTGAATCCACGTCATAGCTGACATGAAATCGGTTTCATAGTTAGATTTTGGTCGTGTACAAGACTGTCTTCCTTACATACAGGCTCGAACACTCGCTGCCGTGGGTATGTGCCAAAGCCGTACCACTCCGCTGGTCAAATGTGGCTATAGCGCCATCTCTCTCGTATACAATTCCAGTCTTCAACTACAGCTCCTTGAAGAGGATGACAAAATTGGGCTCTATGTCGAAGGCCAGAGCGTGGAGCAAGTGTGGCTGGCATGGCGCTTTCGTGAAACAAGACGACGAACTGGACTTTTCATATGGGTAAGAATAGCGAGAATACCTGCTATTACCACCCTTTGTCTGGCCGGAAATGACTGACATATATGATGTTTGAAGCTTCTCGATGCTTGGCTTGCATTAGCTGCGAACCGTCCTCCAAGTATACCGTCTAGCAAACTGACGCTCAAAATGCCCAGCGCCGAAGGTTTGTGGGAAGCAGACTCCGCTCAAAGCTGGTCTAAAGCATTCGCTTCTCCTACCATCACGAAGAGTGGAGTGGACGCAATTCTGTCGGAGGAGTCTCTCCGACTAAGTGTGCGAAGTTCATTCGGCAAGCTCTGGAGCAGCCAGAGCTCTCCTCAACCTGAGAATCAACTAGGAGTCATCATCATGATACATATGCTGCTTCGCCGGAAATGGGATATGGTACAGTATTTCAGTGAAGCAGTACACCTCAAGATTACCTACAGTCATAAACTAGGCGGAAGAGAGGCGCAGCAGCAACAATACCTAGGCTCCATACCTGAGTACGCTGAGTGGAGGGACTATACCTGCGACTGCCTGGACCTTCTTCATTGGGACGCTATTGGCTTCATATCACAGCAGTCCATGTTTGAGAGTCCATCAATCCTACATCTGCACCTTTCCCGCTTACTCATACTGGCACCTGTCGAGGCCCTCCTGCGGTGCGCTCAGACAACCGCAGCTAGTACGTCCATTGACAGCCTGCCTCATTCGATATACGCATCATCCGAAGATCGGACTACATGGCATACTACAATTCTCTCCTGGGTTCGAGAGGACATGTATAAAGCCCGCCTAGCTGTTATCCACGCTGGTGCTGTCCTTTGGCACGTTAGGCGATTCTCCTCCCACCCCATCGTGGAACCATTCGCAGTCTTTCTGGCAGCGTTGACCCTCTGGGCTTTCGGAAACTTTGGTCCTCGACGTGAACATACTTGCTCCAGCTTGACCTGCAGCCAACACACGGAGCGATTTCCCTCGGGCGAGACTCCTTCGACTATCGGCCCATCTCCTTGCACAGATTCATCTGACACATCGTCACCGGCGACTGGCAACTCCAGCATAAATATGAATCAGTCACAAAATCGTCGTCCTGCATCGACACGCCGCGAGGTATCCTTGACAAAGCGTCGCATGCCACGCATGTTACAGCTTGATCGCCCGCTAGACGATGAGTTTGTACAATATTTCATCCGATATGGCGGTAATACTCAGCTCTTTCTTGAAGGTGTCGATGATCTGTGCTCTGAGGAGGGTCCCGCCCAGATTCTGCAAGAGGCATCAAGGATCTTGATTGAGCAGCCCATGTTCTGGACCATATCGGCGGGGTATGCGGCTCAGCTGGATGTAATCTCAGCCAACACTACATGTACTACTACTGAAGAATTGTAAGGGAACTTCTTTCATGAGCGAAGGGTTAATCTCACAAATCAAACTCTCATGCACTTGGCAGAAGCAAGGGATTAGCGCCAATCTTGGTTGAATGTTTGAAGTAGTAAAAGTTGAATTTCTAAATACTAGCTCGATTGTAAATGAATTCACTATCCCTTGTTCCTGATCCGGAAGCCATTCGTATCTACCGGGCCTGCTCAAGACGGAGGTCGTTGAGGCGCCCGAACTGAGCATGCCCAGTATCCAAACAACGTCTCGCATGCTGTCCCGTTTGTGCCAAACAAGCAAACCTCCAGACTCAGACGACGCCTGCAGAGGCATGGCCCTGTGTAAGTTCAGGGTAGCAATATTGTTCTCCACTTCAGACGCAAGAACCCTGCCAATGGCGCGGCGGCGGGAGCACAATTTTTGCCTCATTTGTCGGAATGCGTCGCAGGGTTATTGGTGCGTCAGAGAACCTCAAAAATCGTCAGTGGTTGTCGGGATATTCTTCTACGACCATGAGCGAGCGAGGCAAGACAAGTTGATCCGAAACTGCTTAGTATGTTCTGAGTGCGGAGGATCCTAACTGTAGTCTGACCCGCTAAGCGATGTTTTCCTCGACTACGGAGCAGACCATGGATGCAATTGCTCGTCAAGTCGCCCGTTTGGGTCAATAGTATGACATGGGGTCCTACCTACAGTCCCCAAGCCTGACCTCTACCTCCACCCCCACCCCCACCTCCACCTTCGATATAGATGGTACATCTTGCATCTTGAACATGGGTACGAAGCATTTCGGGTGCCTAGATTCACGAACATGTGACCATGATAACTACCGTTTGGCTCTAAGTTGTCAGGGCCAGTGAGCCAATGCAGGTCGGACTTCGGTAATTGTGGATTCAATATTGCCACAAGCCAGGGTGCTGCCCTTAGACCAGGCGGATGAGCTTGAATCGGACCCCAGATCCGGCGGCTCGGCCCAGCACCAAGACCCCACCTTAGTATCACGCCGGCACAGTCTTCTTCCGCCAGGTAGGGAGGTGAAGCGGAATTCAGTCCGTCCATACATGAGATTTTTTCCATGTGCCTATGTCGATCTGGAAACGATTCCCCCGCAATCACAACTCTTGCGCTCTCGCTATTGATTCAGATGGCGGCAAAGAGAGGCCAAGCTGGGCGCAGGACTTGATCGAGGGAAGGCAGGAACTTAGGCAAAAGAGAAGGCAGAGAGGGGCTGAGCTGATGATACGATATTCTACTGCTACATTACAGGCAAGCACTGAAGTGAAATGATTGTGAGCAGCATTATAAAAAGCCCTTGATTTCTGGGGATCACGGCAATCTCTCTCTTCGTGCATCAGCAAATAGCAGCATCTCGCCAGTCAAGCTTCTTTCATGTTCCAAACGATCTGAAGACACATCCTCGTTCACAGCTCGAGCTTTCACCATGATGTTCCGCGCCGTTATATGCTTGGTCACGAGTGTGACAGCCATGACTTTGACGCGTCGTGATGTCAGTCCGGACGCCATCTCTGTTGTTAACCTAGCAGTAGACCGTGGGGAGTCTCAACATGGCGCCTCGGGTGTCCTCTACGGCCTGCCACTGGACCTGAACCAGATCCCTGATAAGTGGTTTATCGACATGGGTTACGGTTATTCGCGTGGCGGCGGCTCCTCGCTGACAGCCGGAGGCCACGCATGGATTACTTCGTTTGATGACTACAAGGTAGGTAACGTGCGCTTCTGTTGTACCTCCACATACCATGTACCTCAAGAGAGAGCGCTAACAACGACAGGTCCGCATGAATGGCGTTATATCCAACTACCGAATCGTACGCAAGTACAATGGCACATACACCACCATGATGAGTGACCTCTGGGGTGCCGATGGCGGCCAGCGTGAGACAGACGGGCCCTACCCCGGTGATGGCGGCGACTGGACCCAGTGGGACGGGTTTCTCGCCCAAGTTGTCAAGGATCTGCGCGAGAACGACGCTCTTGAGGGCATGTCACTCGATATCTGGAACGAGCCCAACGGTGAAGTTTACTGGGACCGACCTCAGGCTCAGTACCACGAAGCCTGGGCCCATGCCTATGCCTACTTGCGCAAGGAGCTGCCCGACACTAAGATTGGTGGTCCTGCCGTCAATACGGATCCATCTGTCTTGAACGAGTGGTGGACCAACTTTGCCTCCTTCCTTCAGGTCAACGGCACCATCCCCGACGAGTGGGAGTGGCATGTCCTGGGCAACCCGGACTTTGAGACATCCCGTAACCTCTTGTGGGAACTTCTCGACAAGTATGGCCTGCCCCACAAGCCCATCAACATCAACGAGTACGCCCTTGACAGCGAGCAGACCCCTGTCTTCAGCGCCTGGTACATTGCCAGCTTCGAGCGGATCGATGCCAAGGGGGCCCGGAGCTGTTGGATTCCCGCCTTCCAGGCCTACGATATGCTGAGCGGTCTTCTCACCAAGCCCGGCGGTGGTGATCCCAACGTCTACGATCCCAAGAACCAGGATTATAGAGCAACTGGTCAGTATCTCGTCTACAAGTACTACGGCACCGGAATGCAGGGTCACCGTGTTGAGACACTGCTTTCTACCAATAAGGACTTTGATGTCTACGCCACCGTCGAGGGCAACCATCTCAAGATGCTCTATGGTTCTCGCCGTCAGACTGGTGAGTCCGCCATCCGTGTCAACAACCTCGACATCATCGGTCTACCATCTTCTGGCGAGACCAAGATCAAAGTCTTGGCATTCCCTTTCCCTGGCGGTCTCGAAAACGGCCGCTTTACACCTGTCGACGAGCCCGTCGATGTGGGCACCTTTGATGTATCGTACAACGATAACTTCATCCAGTTCCCAGTTTGGCCCAGTGATGAGTTCACTGCCTACGCCTTTGAGATTGCTGGATCTCGGTAAAGGGCCTATGGGTATGTTCAATTATATGAACATTTTCGGGGGAGCATCCCTCGTGTATGAGGCTCATCAACAGAAGCTTTGCAAGGAATGGTTGATGTTTTCTGCGACAACTGCTTGTTGCATGTTGCTGCTGAAGAAGTTGTGAAAATTCCTTATCCAATCCTCAAAGACAAAGCAGTCTTCAATTCTATTTGACTGGCAGAAGCAACATCAAGTTTTACGATTGTTATTCAGACAAAAACTACGAATAAAATCTTTCTCTCAATCAAGTACAAGACGCTGTGTAACATGATCACGCAGTTGAAGCGGCTTCGAGTAGATCAAAATGAATGTACTCAAAGTAACTAAACCATTTGTAACTGATATCAGTCTTGATGATGTTCAGGATTACTCAAAGATACAAACCTTGCAAGTCTTCCACAGGGCTTATTGAATATTTTGATGATGCATTGAATGTCAAAGCCAGAACTTGATGACCAAACACGTTAGCTTGGAGTGTCTTGGGCATACAAGTAAGTGAGCATTGTCTATCCAGTCACTGTGTACCTAGATATGCTTTGCCGAGCTCATCCGGCCCAAGAAACATATTATCGCACTTCTCGCGTTCTATGCATGGAGCACATTGTCAGCTCGCAGAACCATGCCAGTCATTTTGTGACGTTCTAGCAATGATTCGAATCGAGCTACAAGACCGCAAACATTTCAATCGCGGCCCATCATCCTGCGATTCCCCACTCCTTTCCGTCTGGTCTTTTGCAGAGTGGATATGTGGAGATCCCCGTCCGCTACCCCCGCGAAGCCGATTTGTCGATGTCTCAATGCAGCCTACCGCGCCAATCATATGACATTATTAAAGAGAATTTTGGGGTTGGATCTTTCTCCTTTCAGCTTCTTGCTGCGGGATTAGGCATTTAGAACTAGCCATGTTGGCTCTAGGCACATGGCCAGTTAGTCGTCCGATTATCTGCTCCAACAAGCCTCAGTGGCAGGGTCCCCTCGTATTGGAAGCTAGTGCGTCTTCATTCCCCAGAAATTCCTTGTAAGTGACGAGGATAGAGCTAGGAACGATTTGTGGAGGTGGAGTCTAACGCCATTGCGCCGAATCCCTGGCATTGGAGGCACCCTGTCCTGAGTATACACTTGTGTCTTTCCCCGCGATGCAGGCGTGATGTTCGCATGAATTGTCTCTCTACTGATGAGCCCAGCGCTACCCCGGATATTGACCTTTGAGCTTACCATGCAACAAAAAAGCTCCACCATCTGGCTTCATTAGGCGCCTTTTCGTGTTCTTAATCACCCGAATACTATGATCCAAGCCGTCAATGGTTGAAGAATACGGATCAGCCTAAAATGAAGAAGCTATCACTCTCACTCGCCAGCCGGAAAATGTGGGGGTGGAGGGCTGAATAGCATGTTAATCCTGGAGCACGCATACACGTACATGGTAGAAACGTACTTTCTCATTCCACGTGGCTCTCTGTTCAGCCATCCAACGCCTACATATTGCCTGACTGGCACTTGGCTACGTCGCGTGCGAATGAGGTAGGAGTATAAGGCTCGCTGAGAACGTCATCGCCCAGGCCCTTACTCGGACTGGACCCTTGAACTCCTTTGAAGAGTCATCGTCTCGAAAAAGCTTGATATTGCAGCCAAATTCAACTCGCCTCCACTTCCTAGCCTCTCACAGGCCAGTATCAGCCGTCATGGCAGTATCCAATGTCACGGTGGCTCAAGGGCATCTTGACAAGACCGATATTGTCAGCCCTGAGTTTAAGAAAATGGTTGAGGACGCCAAGGCCAGCAACGAGGCCGACGCGCAGCTAAAAGTTCGCGAGGCTCTCAAGAAATACAAGGCTGCCATGTTCTGGGCCATGCTTCTGTCTGTGGCCTTGATCATGGAAGGTTTTGACGGCAACATGGTACTTATTCCATAGGAACAACTTCTCCCCCCACCATTCCTATTCTCTACTCATGTTGTCGTGGGCTTGACTGACGTACACGCTCTTCCCTAGATGAGCTCATTCTATGGACAGGCGCAATTCCAGGCTCGATTCGGCACCTACAGTGAAAAAGAAGGCAAAAATCTTATCCCGACTCAGTGGCAGACAGGCCTGTCTAATTCATCCGCGGTCTCCCAGCTAGTCGGTCTCGTCATCAACGCTTGGGCACAAGACAGATTCGGATCGCGCAAAACACTCATGTTTTTCATGGTCATCATGGCACTTGCTATCTTCATCCCTTTTTTCTCCACCAGTCTAACGATGCTGGCCATTGGTCAATTTGCTTGCGGCATCCCCTGGGGTGTCTTCCAGGTATGTGACCTGACCTTCGTTTTTCTTGCCGAATGAAGTAGTCTCCTGAAATAGCTGACATCGTATACAGACGCTCAGCACATCGTACGCCTCCGAGCTTGTACCGACCGTCCTACGGCCATACGTCACTGCATGGGTCTGCATGTGCTGGGGTTTCGGTCTCACTATCTCGGCCGGAATTCTTCGCGTCGTCCTTACCGTTCCTGGTGACTGGGGCTGGCGGCTGCCCATCTCACTCCAGTGGATCTGGCCGTTACCTCTCTTCATCGCCGCCTATTTTGCGCCTGAGTCGCCCTGGAATGCGGTTCGCCGAGGAAACATTGAGGAAGCTCGCAAGAGCTTACAACGTCTGCGCAATGCCGACGGAAACAACGACCACGAGGTCGAGGCTACCCTGGCTTACATCCGCTACACAACTGAGCTAGAGCGCGCAGAAACGGAAAACGCAAATTTCATCGACTGCTTCAAGGGCACTAATCTACGCCGCACTGAGATCGTGAGTATTTTTCCACTTCACCAACCATTACTGCGGTGTGATATGCGTGCTTGCAGTATGCTATGGGCGACTCAACTGGCAGGGTTCGCTGATATCGTGTCGCTAGAACATCGTCGTTTGGTGTGCGCAAATCTTGTGTGGCAACGCGATCCAGGGCTTTGCTATCCTGTTTCTTCAATCTGCCGGCTTCAGCGTCGAGCAGTCATTTGATCTCAACATCTCGCTCAACGCCTGCTTCATCATCGGTGGCTTCATCTGCTGGCTGCTCTTCCCCCATTTTGGTCGCGCGACCATCTACATGAGCGGCTTGACGTACATGTTCTTCTCACTCATCGTTATCGGTGGCTTGGGCTTTGCCCACTCTTCCGCGGCCCGTCTCGCCATAGGCATTGTCATGATTGTATGCCAGCTGGTGAACGTCATCACCATTGGCCCTGTCGCCTACCCAATTGTGGCCGAGACGCCTTCTGGCAAGCTACGTTACAAAACCATCACCATTGGTCGCTTCGCATATGTCTGCACGGGTATCGTCAATAACATCATCACCCCACGAATGCTTTCCCCTGATGGTAGGCAATGTTTAGTTCTTTCTCATTTTCTCTCTGCTCATATTTTCTTCTATTCATGTCTCCGTAGATCTCCGTTCATGGCTTTCTCAGGACCCTACACAAATTGGAAGTCCGGAAAGGCTAACGTGAATGACAGATTGGAACTGGGGTGCCAAAGCTGCTCTCTTCTACGCCGGCACTAATCTCCTTTGCAACATATGGTGCTGGTTCCGTTTGCCCGAAACCAAGGACCGCCCCTTTGGTGAGATCGATCTACTCTTTGACAACAAAGTGCCCGCTCGCAAGTGGAAGTATACCAATGTCGACCGTAAGTCTGCTCCTATGCTTGGAAGCCATACCACCTCCTTATCTACTCACCCAGGGTCTGCTTCAACTGGCAAGTGTATTAATAATCCTGCGTACAGAGTTTGCCGACATCGATCGTCACATATCGAAAGAGAAACACGACATCGTCACCACAACCACAATCGAGAATGCTTGAGAAACCGCCAGAAAGAACATTGAACCACACTTGTTGTACCATGTGCTGTAGAGCTTGATAGATGGAAAAGAAGACAGCAGTGGAAAGTCATCGACACTCAATATCTGGAAGAGAATGGACGTGTCATGCGCGCATATGTGATTAGATAGGGCAGAGGTAAAGGTAAATTACACGCAAGCAAAACAGCATGTAAACACGGTGCCTGTCAGAGAGCTATTCCTACTTCAATCTTATCCAGATGCAAAAATATGCCGCATTTATTTTTTTAAATAAAAAACTGTATTTATACGCCATCTGATCTCGCGACACCAAGCAGTAAATGGCGTACGTGCCTCTGAGCTTCTGAAGCCTTCGTAGACGGTGTGGTAATGAAGACTATAGATGATTGAGAATCTTGTGTCATTTCTAGGCTGCTATATATCACCAAAGACGTGTGGTCTCCATCATAATGGCATTTAGTGAAAAGTGGGATTTTGGAACACGAGCTGAGATCGTCGAACCGCCTTGGAAAATGGGACACCGCTCCTCGAGTACCATTCTTTGGGGCTTAGCTCAAGATAGATGGAAGTGGTTTTGTCGATACCAGGAGTGGAGCAGTTCGCGGGAATGAGGTGGGGGAGTGACAGAGAGGACAAGGGGGAGGGGGAGGAGGGGGAGTAGTCATTATCACGCCAATAGGAATGGGACTTAGGTCAGACTACCATGCACTAAGACTACCGTTTGTTTATTCGGAAGACTGTGGGGGAGTAGGGTTCTCTCAAAGCCGCGATTCTGTACTTTGCATTAGGCTGGTGCACTGTTATCAACGCCATCGTGTCTACAGCTTGCAAGGGCATATTGGCATGACTACTCGAACACAGAAAATCTCTAGCGTACGTAGAATGGGTCTGAACAAACCTCGCTCGACACTGGACCAAACTAGGCCCCCTCCCCTTAATGAAGCGCAGATCCCTTGCCGCCAACCTCATCCAAGTCTGGCTTGTCACTTCAAATGGCCACAAGACTTCCAGAGTTGAAGGATCAATAATTAAGAAGGTGAGGACTTCTTATCCTTGTTTTCTTCTGGCTTCTTCCTCATTGACGCTTCCCTCTGCCTTCTCACATCTTAGTCAACCTCGCCCATTCCGAAGCTGACATCTCATCTCGGAAAAGTACCGAGTTACAGGACATCGAACATAGGATTCTTGTTCCGCCACCCAGCATGCCACTTAGTAGCGTGTCCTTTCAGAGCGCTCGCGTGACATCACCGTTCTGGGCCAAGTTTCAGCGATGTGTCCGCGAGTCCACGGTGCCTTCTATCATCAAGGCGCAAAAGACCGAGGGTCACTGGGATTGCCTTACATGGGAAGAAGGCCACCAACCGCAGCCCCACGCCTTTTGGGACAGCGATATCTACAAGACCACAGAAGCAGCCTGTAACTTTCTACTCGTTCACCCGAACGAGGATATGTTGCGCGTTGTGGAGGAGACTGTCGACATGATTCGCAATGCCCAGCATCCGGACGGCTATATCAACTCTTTCTACACAGTCCGTGGCCTCGAGAATCGCTGGTCCAACCTGCGCGACCTCCACGAGCTCTACTGCCTTGGGCATCTATACGAGGCGACTGTAGCCTACGAGACTCTCACCAAAAGCGGACGCCTTCTGGAAGTGGCTACTA
This sequence comes from Colletotrichum scovillei, assembly GCF_011075155.1. Classification (NCBI taxonomy): domain Eukaryota; kingdom Fungi; phylum Ascomycota; class Sordariomycetes; order Glomerellales; family Glomerellaceae; genus Colletotrichum; species Colletotrichum scovillei. The sequence continues at coordinate 1,097,050 of NW_023336261.1, forward strand.
AATCGATGCATCACATCGATTCGGTCTTTGGCCGCGAGGAGGGCAAAAAGCGCGGATATCCCGGCCACCAGGAGATCGAGCTAGGGTTGCTTCGCCTTTACGATATGACGGATGACCCCTTGGCCCTGAAGCTCGCCAAGTACTTCATCCTGGAGCGTGGCACATCAGACGATAAGGGCGAGACATATTTTGACCACGAAGCCTTTGCACGCGGTGCCGATCCGTATGACGGTCTGGGCAGCGAGGTTAAAGGCTGGTTTCATGGTCCTAGAGATTATGCCTACAACCAGGCTGACCGACCCATACGCGAGCAGACTGAGATAAAGGGACATGCCGTGCGCGCCATGTACTATTACACTGCCGTCACGGACCTCATTCGCCTCGAGGCCGCGTCGGATCCTGAAGTGGCCGAGTGCAAGCAGGCGCTTCAGCGGCTGTGGAGGAACATGGTAGACTGCAAAATGTACGTTACGGGCGCCATTGGCTCGTACCGCCAGAACGAGGGCTTCGGGGAAGCCTTCATCCTCAACGACCTAGAGATGGAAGGGTGCTACGGCGAGACTTGCGCAGCTTTTGCTCTCATTATGTGGTGTCAGCGAATGCTCCAGATGGAGCTCAAATCAGAGTACGCGGATGTCATGGAGAACTGCTTGTACAACGGCTTTCTCGGCGCCATCAGCTCTGACGGCGAGGCCTTCTACTACCAGAACGTCCTACGAACCAAGACCGGACAGTCCAAGGATCGTGAGCGCTGGTTCGGCGTCGCCTGCTGCCCACCCAACGTAGCTAAGCTAGTTGGATCGCTGGGTTCACTCCTCTACTCGACCGATGATGCTGGGGGCCTTGTGGCCGTTCACATGTACGTTCAGAGTGAGGTAGAACTGACGCTGGCAGGCAAAGGGGTCAAGCTATCCGTCATAACCGAGATGCCCTGGTCCGGCGAGGTCACTATCCGCATGGATGGTGCCGCCAGTCTCGCATTGCGGATTCCTGACTGGGTGCAGGACCAAGGGTACACATGCTCTGAGCAAGGCGAGCTCAATCAGGGGTATCTACACATCACCAACGTCCTCGCAGACACCGAAATACGCCTCTCACTTCCAACACCGGCTCACCGGCTGTATGCGCACCCTAAGACGGGCAAAGACGCCGTCTGCCTCCGTCGGGGCCCGTTCGTGTACTGTCTGGAGGATGTAGACAACGAGGCCGTTGACATTGACTACATCGCCCTGGAAGATGAGCAAGCACCCCAGGAGGGATCGCCTGTGTCTGTTGCGACCACTCATAACGTCGTTCCCCTCCAGGTCACAGGCCGAAAGCTAGCCCAGGTGGGCGTTGTCACGGGCGAGCCGAGTCGGCTTTACGGTTCTAAGGCGTGGGAATACGACCACGAGCCACTGCAGTTGACAGCTATTCCTTATTTTCTACGCGCCAATCGTGGAGGCAACGGCGCCATGAGAGTCTGGACGCCAAGGCTCAAGGTGAGGTAGAATGGTGATGATAGAAGCTAGTAGTCCGTCAATAACAGAGATTTTGAACTCAATGAGGCAAAGCCACTACACAATGAAATTGTTCAATAAACTCTCGTGATGGGCTAGAAGCTGGCTATGGTTCTTGCGACATGTTCTGGAATTGGGAAACTATGCAACATACATGGACTAACAGGGAGTTAAAGCAAATGACCATAGTTAAGAATTACCCATTGATATACAAGTTCATAGTATTGACCGATGGAGGAGATACGTTTTCACTCAATGATTCTCTTATCCTTTCATCTACAAGAACACAGCATCGGCCTGCAAGCTCTGGAAGTGGACTGTGCCAATGAAGCGTGACTACTGGGGAGACCTTTGGATAGACCGGGTCTGGAATAAACATGAGAGTCCTTGCCAGATTGCAGGTGGAAGACGAGAATGGTGACGGTCATGCATTCACTGAGTGAAACCCCACCCCCACCTGCCTTCAGCCCCCGTCCCTACACGAGGTGATGGGCGCCTTAGATACTGGCTTAATGTGAAGAGAGATAGTTCGTGGCTATCACCTTGGACTGCATCCAGGCAAGTTGCGTTGTTAGGATCGATCGATGCGGCAAGCTGCAGAACGCTGCCAACAGTACAGTGCTGTTCCTTACTCACAGCCCCGGAGCCGCGATCGACTTTCGGGTCCGGGTGTGGGGGTGGAGGTGGGGCTAATCTCGGCGCCGTCTCCGCGACGCTCGATGGCCGCTCAATGCAATTCGTTGACGATACGAGCCTTTGGCGTGATGCTTGTTACAATGCACAGGTTCAGGAGCCCGTGATATCTCATCAAGCAAGCCTTACTTGCCACAGTTCATCATCCGAGCTACATAAGGGATCATTAAGAAAGGCTTACTAAATGTAAAATGCGTCGTAGTCACTTCTCAATCCCAAAGCCGCTCTCATCTGTTGTGTTGATATTGCGTTGTTCTTTCGTGGCACCGCGCGACACCACACCACACAGCAGACCAATTCTACTAAAACTTGTATCCAAAGGCCGAAGATGGGTGAAAAGGAGACACGGACAATTCAATGGCATACTAATGCCCTAAGAATTGACTTTTTGATTAACAAGGACGGCGTCATCTGCGTTGATCGTATCTTGCCAACCACTGTGGAGCCATCTCCACATTCTTCGCCTAATTTCGAATCGTCTGAGCTTCCGCTCGTCAGCATCCGTGTGAGCGGCGAAGGCAGTGGTGACATCAAAACGGCCAAGACGCTCGTTGGCACCACCCTTTCTGACCGACTGCGGTACCAGAGCCACAGAATCATCAAAAGTGACGACGGCTCTCAAGAGACGCTGATTATCGAGTGTAGCGACGATGCCACAAACATTCATGTGGAAGCTAGGTTCACCATCTACGGCAGCATTCCCGTGGTGCGCGCCCAAACCACCGTTACAAACCAGTCCACCAGCAATGCAGACATCGTCCTCACCAACATATCCACTCTGACGGTGGGTAACATGACGTCCACTTCTTACCGATGGTTTGAGGATTACTCACTCCTCTACGCCAACAGTACCTGGTTCCGCGAGGGGCAATGGGAGGAGCGCTCCCTCCCAAGCGTCGGTCTCGACAACAACGGCATCCTGGAGCTGGGAGACGGCCTCCTGGCTTCGCTTGCCCACTTCGAGCTGAGCTCCCGCGGATCCTTTTCCACGGGTGGTCATCTTCCCATGGGCGCTCTCAAACACAAAAACAATGAGGACACATGGATGTGGCAGGTCGAGCACAATGGATCGTGGAGATGGGACCTAGGCGACTTCAAAGATAGCATCTACCTTGCCGCCGGCGGACCTATGCTGAGCAGCCACGGCTGGAAGAAGCGGTTGTCACCTGGCCAGTCTTTCACGACTGTTCCAGTTGCTTGCTGTCGCGTCCAGGGCGACGAACAGGCGGCCTTCGCAGCTATGACTGACTACAGGAGGCAAATTCGAAGGCCGCACGACGACATGGAAAGAATGCCAATCATCTTCAATGATTATATGAACTGTCTCATGGGAGACCCAGATGAGGACAAAGTACGCGCGCTGCTGGATCCAGTCGTGCAGCTCGGCGCCGAGTATTTTGTGATAGACGCTGGTTGGTACGCCGACGACGGCAACTGGTGGGACGACGTGGGTCTGTGGGAGCCGTCCACCAAGCGCTTTCCGTCAGGCTTCATGAAGCTTATGGACGACATCCGAAGCAAGGGACTGATTCCCGGCCTATGGCTCGAGCCAGAGGTAGTCGGCGTCCGGAGCCCTGTAGGCAGCCAGCTGCCCGACGAGGCTTTCTTCCAAGAGGATGGTCATCGTGTGGTGGAGAAACGACGCTGGACACTTGACTACCGCCACCCCGAAGTTATAGCCTGGATGAACAAGGTTATGCATAACCTCATCGACCACTATGGTGTCAGATATTTCAAGTTCGATTATAACATCGACGTGGTGCAGGGCACCGATGTGGATGGCCAAGGTACCGCAGGTGCCGCCCATCTCGAGCACCAGCGCGCCTATCTAGCCTGGGTCAGGGCACTTCTGGACAACTACCCCGGCGTCGTCATTGAGACATGCTCTGGAGGGGCGAACCGTCTCGACTACGCCATGCTGGCCGTCCACTCAATCCAGTCCACGAGCGACCAGCAGGATCCTAAGCTCTACGCGGCGATCGCAGCCGCATGTCCCACGGCTGTGACTCCGGAGCAGAGCGCCAGCTGGGCCTACCCTCAGCCCGGATGGAGTGATGAGCTCAATGCTCTGAGTGTCGTCAATAGTATGATGGGTCGCGTCTACCTATCCGGCCGCGTCGACCTGCTCAGTGACAATCAGCTGGCCATCGTCAAAGAGGGCTTGGAAGTCTACAAGAGTATGCGAGGAGACCTGCGTCATGCGCACGCCGCGTGGCCCTTGGATCTACCCAAATGGCACGACGATTGGATGGCTCTAGCCTTAACTTCGGCAGATGGCAAGACTACCTACCTCGCTGTCTGGAGACGAGATGGGCCGACTGAGATGAATCTCTCGCTTGGAAAAGGGTTGAGGACACACAAGGACAGCAGGATCAGTGTGCTTTACCCGTCCAGGTTTACAACGAAGGTGGAATTGGCCGGTGCTGACAGCACGCTGCGGTTGCAACTCCCAGAGGAACCTTGCGCGCGCATTTTGAAGATTGAGCGATGAAGCGGCCGTTGTCGTTGGCCAAAGCCGAATGCGCTCACGGGGTCCTGACAATCATCTTACATTTGATTCATGTTATTTGTCTTCATATGAAAGATAACCGGTGGTGCAGAAAGAATCTAGAAGAGATGTGACCTCGTTTAACTTATAAGACTCTTCGCTGATTTCTATTTCGTACATGCTGTTCAGGCCAGGCGCGGAAGGGATCATTCCACGGTGTACGACCATGATGGCTTTCTGCATCAAATCCCTAGTCTGCGCTGGCCTGTAGTTCGAACTTGAAATGATGCCTGCGTGACAATCCTCGGGCTGCGTCAGGTCCCTCATAGAGCACCATGAGCTACCTCATCACAGGATATCATCCAGCACCTAGGCACCAAAGTACACGTCCTTTGTCTTGGGAGATAATGAATCCTACATGGATTAGGATCCTACTTGTGCCAAGAACCTCATTGAATAGCGCCTCCAACTACATCTGGTCCATGACAAACGACATCCAGGAGGTCAAGCCTAGTTTCAAACTAGCTATAGGGATCAATCTCATTTCCACCGCACTTCGTTTGCATGCCCTTCATGCTACCAAAACTCGAGTGGCATACTGATTCCTTCTTCATATCTCCAATCCTTGGAAAACTAGATACAATTTCGTGGACCTTGAAATGACATTCAACGCCCAGGCTTCCATTTGATGGCATCAATCCTACTTGTTTCAAGGACCCATCGTGACATTCCATCATTTTATGTGAAACTCAAAGTCTTATCAATGAATGCAATACATGGCCTTTGTCATAAAATTGTCAGTTTGCTCGTTGACATCGTTCAGAGTAGAATGTTAAGCTTAATTCATTTACTCCGCCTGTAGTACGACGGTGGCGCTACTGTTTGCCTTCAATATTCTCACACTCATTGATTCCCAGGGAACAAAGGCAGCATACAAGTACAAATGTCGGGTATGGGAGGCTAGGTACCACTAGAGGAAGCTTGATTCTTGATATTCCTTCGAAGAAACATCTCATCAGATATTTCAAAATGCATCCTAAGTTCATTGCCCTGACTCTCGGCTCGATCTGCGGTGTTTTTGCAACACTCCCCAGGACATTTGAGCTTCTTGCATTCGAAAACGGCCAAAGAATTGGCTGTATTAACGGGTACGGCAACTTCATCACGGGCAGTTTAGCATGCTATCCATTCAACACTGTCGGAACCCCTGTCGAAAATGTCGCCATCCGTGGCTACGAGCCCTGCAGCGCAAGTAATGGCAGTCTCGTCTGTTATCAAGCAGCTGGCCCGTCATCCCTATTTGGTGTAAGTCAACGCTTCATGTGCCTGAATTCTCTGTGAAATAGCATTCTGACAGACGACATCAGCTCACCGGCGCCGACCTTGATCTTATCGGCAATGGTACACTATTCTCGGCAGATTCGTTTCCACAGACATCTGATAGGGTCGGCGTTCCTGTAGGTGTCGGTGCTAATGGAAGCGTTCCCATGGCTCTCCAGGTTAGGGGTCTTACTGGATGAATACAACTGCGATACACGATACTCAGCTGAAAGACGCTCAGAGGTACAATGGGATGCCCCTCCTCAGTTCTTGACCAAACTTTTCAGTTCTCATTTTCTGTACAGAAGAGTAGTATTACAATAAAACGTTTACAGTAGCGCTCATGGCCATATGACCGTACAATTTTGCTGATTCTCCTCAATTGCGGTTGAACAAGATGAAGGCTGAGGTACCTATTCAACCAAGACAACCCATTCTTCACTCCCCTCGCCGGCCTTGGATTCCACAATCAAGGAAGGCTTCTCCAGGACTCCGGTAGGCTTCAACAGGTATTCCTCGCTCCAAGCCCATCCACCAGCTGTTGAGAATTACGTTAGCATGCTGCCATGCAAAGATTACCACTAGATTACTTACTTCGCCACAGGTCAGGCCAGCATCCAAACACACCTTCTGTGAGGTGTATATGGCCAAATGAATTGTACCGGTAACCGAAGGCTGTAATCGAGATTTCGTGTTTGCCGGCTTCTAGTTCACCAAGATCTAGCTTCCTTGGCTGCAGGGCAATATGCCCACTCTTCCCCTTCCATTGAACCTTGATGACGGGCGTCGCAAACTTTGGAATCGAGAGGGTGACAGTCGAGCGAGATTTCAGTGAGAAGCTGCAGTTGTACGTCACGTTACCAGCATAAAATGGGTGACCTTGTGTAACCACATCGCCCCAACCCAAGCTCTGTCTTCGTTCACATAGTATAGGCAGATTGTTCTTCAGCTCGACGCTGAAGCTGCCAAGTAAGTATATCCTTTCTAGGTTGGTCAAAACACCAAAGGGCATACTGAGCTCGATGATGTTTTTCCCCTTGCGAATCGTTCTCTTCGGCACCGAAATGGTCTTGATATCCTCATCGACCCACCAAGAGAGCCTTTTCTCTTGGACTGAGAGTTTGTTGCCGTTGATGGTGATTCTCGCGTTTTCGGGGTTTTCCATCGCGAGATAGGCTGGAGTCTTGATAATGACGGTGGAATCAAACTCGAACCTGAGGTCAACATAGACCTTTGCTGCTCGCTCCGACTGCGGGACGGACCAGGGCTGCTTCCAGGCGGAACCCTTAGCCGGGATGCGCAGACGTCCTCGAATTTCATTGTCGATCTTGAGGATTTCTTGTCGTGCAGAGTCCTCCCAGGGGTCATCGTCGATTCTGTACAGAGCGTAGTCGAGCATCAGGACGTTTGGCTCCGAGAGCACGACCTCTTCGAGTTTGAGTTCCGCAGAAGAGTGCTGGGCTGGAGCCAGCGCTACTGCTTCCTCGATACTGACAAAAGACAGTTCTTCCCCTGGCACGGGATAAAGTCTCAAGAGCAGACTTGCACAACCTTCAAATCTGTGATCGAAAATGGTCCAACCACCTTCATAACGAGCTTTATGTTGATGAGTTGACCCGGTGAAGGTGTCCAAAACCTCCACGTCCCAGTCGCCTTTGATGTTGACCAGCGTGTCGTACGGATTATTTCTATCCGTGTTGCAGATGAAGACAAATCTTTCTTCCTCATCCTGGCGCATCTGATAGAGTAGGGTATCGGTCGGTCCTCCGTCCTTCAAGTCGATCTTCAAGTCACGATTTTGAGATACCGCAGAGAGGATATCGCCTTGACCCCAAGCCACCTTGACCGACGGCTCGATGTCAAGACTAAGATCCGGTGGCGCAACCTGCGCATCAATAAGAACCGGCCCGTCACCAGCGATTATGACGGTACCCCCAGCAGCAGCGAATCTCTTCACTACTTCGAAGGTCGATGACCGAATAGTTCGTAGGTTCGGCAGAATGACAACATCGTACTCGCACTGACCAACTTTGAGAGGCTTCGAAACATCTTCGCCGATTTGATTCGGGAGAAGGCTCTCGGAGATGAAGTCAAAATCAACCAAGCCATGCAGCAGCCAGTTTGTGAGCTCGGCGAAAGCCTGATCACGGCGACCAATCTCATCGTCGCCGCTGTTATTGGGACCGAAGCACAACCAAAAGCTCTCGATGGGGTGGATCACACCAACTCGCGTGACGGCCTTGCCACGCGTCAACGCGACACCAACACGAGCGAAATGGTCCTCGACGTAGCCGTACTCCTTATACCATGGGCTCTGATATCCGATGCTGGCGGGATAATCGCGTTTGCCCTCGCCGGCCATGCTGACCCAGCTGAGGTGCTGCACGCGGAACGTGATGCCTAGAGCCGCGTGCCAGTCTCCGCAGCCCTTGTGCCCTTCAAAGGTGAAGTACCAGTGGGTGCATCCATAAATCTCGCTCATGGCGCCGCGAACACCGTTCTGGCGGGCGACGCTCGTGCACTGCTTCGCGGTATTGTACTCGACCCAGTCGTTCAGAAGGTCCATGCCCGGAAGCGTCTGGTTTCGGTAGCAGCGCATTGCTTCGCCGTGGGCAGTTGTTTGAGAACGGAGGGTGGGTTCCTCCATCATGTGGCCGTTGAGAATGATTTTGTTCTTTCTGCACCAATCTGCCAGCAGATCGAGAAACGATGTAACGAATCTTTCGCTGACATGATCGTGGAAGCGGTAGCGGGATAAGCTTGGTGTGTCTCCCGGGAGATCCCAGAGCAGTTCCGGGATGCTAGTGACGAGATCTGCATCCTCGCCATACGTCGCTCTGAATGTGTCGGGCAGATCTGCTGTCCATGGAAGAAAGACGTCTTCCACTCCAGTCGGACTGGAGAGTTGTGTTTTGATAGCCACCTGAGGCTCATCGGTGAAGATACAGGGCACCGTCGTGCCAAATTTGTCGCCAATCTTATCCTTGTAAACCTCGTGGGTGCTTTCCAAAAAGCGGTTCATGGCCTCGGTGCTCATTGTATCGATGTATGTCTGCCCGTTGAACCAAGATGAAGGGGGGTTGATCTCGACATATGCGTACCAGACTCTTCCACCTGGTTCAGCATCCTCACCCTCTTCAAGCTTTTTGTTCGATTTCAGTCGTCCATTCTCATCAAGTGTGATTGAGAAGCGTGCCAAGAGGTATCCCTCTTCACTCCGGCAGGCCTGTGCTGAACTTGGGGCGCATCCACTAAAACTCGCGTCAGATGGATTCAAGAAAGATAGCCTGAGGACTTACCCGCCGAGCTCAACTGAGCCATATGGATACGGCGTGAACAGAATGTGCTTCGTCTTATGCTCTGGGTACTGTTTGACTACCTTGCCCCCAGCAACGCCAGAGGGCCATCGATCATCGTCATATCTGATGAGTGTCATAAGCAATCTCATTGAAGAATGGTCGGGATTTGCGGTTCCCTACAAGCAAGCGAGCATCCCCTTACTCTCCGCATACTCCACGCAGTCTCGTACACGATCCATGAACTCCGGACCCATGTACTCGGTATCTAGTCCGGTCCGGACGTGCATGTGGAAACCTCCCATGCCCATCTCACTGAGATAATCAATCTGGCGGAGGAGCTTCTTCTTTTCCAGCTTCGTATTCCATGACCACAGAGGGCATCCTCGATACTCCGACGTTGGGTTCTTGAAGAGGTCCTGACTGAATGGCTCAGCCGCCTTGGGGTACGTCAGTGGGTTCGCCGTCTCCTCCGAGCTCCGGGCGTCACCCCGGCCGCCGGCCTTCCCCGGCATTTCATCCTCAATCGCGACAAATGATGAGTTCATATCGTGAGATTCATGCACAAGTCATTCGAACCGGAGCTTGGGCAATCTGATTAGATAGATGTTGTAGAAAGGATAATGAGCTTGCATTTCATGTCGCAGACTTTCAGGCACGCAGGGAGGCTTTGTGATCTCATGACTTGTTTCAACCTTAGCGCACATCCCCGCACGCGAGGACAAGCTGTATTAGCTTTCGGCTGAAAACGGCGGCGTTTGCTGACTGAAAACGAAACCTTTTTTCCCTTCTGCTCGTTTTTATGTACGTTCAGGCGACATGGAACGCTCGCCGAGAAAGAAAGTCTGGTGTAGCGACCAGATAGTATGAGCAAGGGTGGGAGGCATCTCACAGCGTCACTGCCGCATGCACTCATCCTTCTCACCTGAGTTCGGTGAGCCAATACTCGCTTCAAGCCTGAAGAGCCGCCTATTGTGACCATGTTTTCAGGCATCTTGCGCCCAGACTGCCTTGTTCCTCTCAGCAAAGTCACGGAACTGCTTTGGCTGTTTCCCAGTCACCGCAAGGACGACGCTGTTGGTCCTGTCCTCGCTCCCGTTCTTGATGGCCGTATCCAGCCCACCCATCATCTCCGCGTAATCCCGCGGCATGCCCTGAGCGGCGTAACGGTCCACCAGCTCCTGTGATGAAAGACGTTTGTGCACAATCTTTCGTCCCAGAACGCCGGAGAGTATGCCAGCGACCTGCCACGGAAAGATCAGCAATTAACATTTTCGCATATTACTTAAGAATAGGGTCACCGGCGCTCACCTCGTCGTAAGTGAGTAGCTCAGGCCCAAGAATGAGATATTCGTCATTCGGCGCGTCTTCTTGAGTGAGTAGCTGGAACGCACAGGCAGCGATGTCCTCTGTAGCCACCCAGGGAATCCTGCCGTCGGCGGTGGCGGAATACACGGTGCTCTCGTTGATAATCGCCAGGCGATGATGTTCCTGCTCTGCGAAGTTTTCTGCTCTCATATCAGCTCACTGGCATTAAACTAGGATGGTGAACACAAAAGCTCACGTTGGAACCACGTTGGTCGCAATGCAGCCCATTCCACCTCGCCTTTGTCGCCGAGCTCCTCTAAGTACGCATGCGGCCGACCCATCGCATACCCATTAATGTCAGGCTCAACTGGGCTGCCGCTCAGCAGCACAAATCTCGTTTTGCGACTCTGCATCCTCGCTTGGTCAATGAATGACCGCATCGGCGGAAGCATATCCATCACCGGCGGTGCTACAAGAAAGATACTAGCAGCGCCGACGCCTAGGACCGTGGTCCATGTCTGCTCATTCTCCCAGTCAAACGCGACGGCATGAACGTTTTCGGCGTCCGGCTCCGTTGTGGAGGCCCCGCTCCGGGAACTTTGGTAGACGGGGGTCGATGTTTGTGCGAACAGCTTCGTGATCTGGCGACCAACCTTGCCGGTGCCGCCGAGAATCACTATGTTTTGAGTTGTTCTTGTCGCCATCTTTGGTCAGAAAGAAAGATGTGTGGGAACAATCAGATCACTTAAGGCTCAGCGTTATTTATGAGCCCACAGCTCAATGTTTATGATCACCGCCAGGGGATTAGCGGAGCTAAGGGAAGAATCCGTCGCGGATTTAAGCCGCTCAAGCATCAAGACGCGAAGTCGAATCCTTCGAGACCTTTGGAATTCTGCCGTTAGACTCTGAAAATTTGCGATTTGATAATCCGCTTTTTCTCTTGATGTTTGATCTGCCTACCTGTGTAGAGATCATGGTGGGACGAGAGCTACCAACGCGCTGAGGGGTTCTGTCCACGTCCTACGTAGATCCGCTGCACGTCTGCGTCACTTGCGACGTGTTGGTCACCAATTTCGGCGACGCGTCCTCTCCATCTTCAAGCGGCATGTCCTAGCTAGCTGAGATGATGAATATTTGGTCACGAGATTCAGTTCAGTTCTGGATGCTTCGCAACCTATTAATGGAATTCATGCATACATGCCGGCCAGTTAAATCTATTGCTTGAGCAAAGGGGATATACGCGCCGAAGCCCTGCAGAGGTGACGGCGGAAGTTCCATCGGATAATCGTGGATAAAGTCAACAGTTATTCTCTTCTAGGTAAATAAAGTAACTTTTAAACGACCTTGCACAGCGGCTGGGTGTGTTTTACCACGTGAGGGTATCTCGGAGCCTCTTCTTCATATCAACTGCCCCCCCGTTCAACAGAATGATAATGCTTCACCCAAAGACGCTGCCATTCCTCTGCTGACATTGTACTTGCAGTTCACAATACCACTTGTGTCTAACTTTTTGCAATCCACCAATTCCAATTTGAATCCCCCAAGCGGCGTGAGCACTGAGTCCGGTAGCATTCTGGTCCCTTTCCTCAGCATCACAGGCATGATCGCGGTCTCGACGGAGTCTAGGATCCCCGCATCCAGACACGGCCCCGCCAGCTGCCCGCCGCCCATGAGCCAGATGTCCCGGCCCTCCGCGTTTTTGAGGTCCGCCACGTAGCCGGTGAAGTTGTGCGATACGATAGTCACAGCCGGGTGATCGTCGCTCCTCAGAGTTCTGCTAACAACAACCAGGTTCTGCTTTGGATATTGTCGTAGGGGATTTTGCTCGCCCATAGCGAACATGCACTGATACGTCTTGCGGCCCATAACAAACGTGTCAAACTGGGCATAAAGTGCCAGGAAGTCGACATTGTCGTCTTGTACGATCCAATCCGTTGATCCATCTGGAGGTGCAATGAAGCCATCGAGTGATATGGCGACATTGTATCGTAATCGTCGCTGTGGTTCTTTCATCTTGAAGTATAGACGTCAAATTGATTGCATAGGATACTATCACGATGCACTTGCTTTCTCGTCAGGAAACGAGGGGAGACCCCTTATAAATGCATGATCACAATCTGATCTTTCATGAAATGCCAACTCGAAAACATTGGCAAAGAGACGCTGAATCAGATGCTATCCTTGGCACGACAAACGGACATCCGAGTCCCAGGGTGCCATGTGATGTCATTTCCTCCAACCGTTCGTGCGCGGCCTCCGCTGATTTGCGAAGCGGACCGCGGCGATCCGAGTGCGGCCGTCGCCTACACTCGGCTGCCGCTGCCGGGCGGAAGACTGAGTAGGAGAAAGTCCGGAACGTACCAAGCATGCTCACCTGAGATTTCCTGTACCGTCTCAGGAAAAAGGCTCGGTGAGAGAAGACTCTAGTCGTGGCCGTTTCACCTCGGCGGACAGTGAAGGGCTGTTTCATGATGTGTAATCTTCTTGTGGCTCGTGAAACTTGCACGACCGAAATCGCAACGTTGGAAGCCCGATTATCGGCCGACTTTGATTCTACGTGAATTACTGATGGGCTACACAGCATAAAAGTCATTTGCATTTGTACTATACTGCAGTTGTCGTTGAGTCTCTTTGTATCTTAGCCTCTTAATGTTTGCATTTCTACCAGAAGGACACAGATGACGCAGGCAATGTAACTCTCAGCCGTGGCTCGCCGCTACAAAGAGCCCTACGGGCGCAGGCTCCATGAGTTCAGGAACAGGCACGGCATATCCATTGGCCGTAATTCCTGGTCGAAGTGCTATGGATGGTGGGCACAGCACTCCGGGAGCAAGATACGAAGCGTCTATGATTACATTGTGCTTGTGCACCTGTATTGAATCGTAATAGACAAATCATACAACTATCAATCATACTTTTGGCAACAATCAGTTCAACTATGACACAACATTTAAAACCTTACTGTTGAGCCCGAATGTTTTGGCTGAATGGCTTCGTCTCCAGCAGTGCTTAGCTCATTTTAAGACGATGTATGCTGTTCGTCCAGTTGAGCTCCTATATCATAAGGATCTGTCTGATAGATTATAATATGGGCCCCAAGGACCGGATATCTGCCCCATGTAGAAGTCGCTTGTCTTCGAATGTAAGAGTCAGAAAATGTTAAGCTATGTCACCGGGGCTCAGGCTCCGAAAGCTGAAGTACTTAGCTGCAGACGCTCTCCGCTTTCAAACTACATGCATCATAACGTTGACAGCAACTCGACCCCCGAAGGCCGACTCAATGATATGGGTTCCCAGACGCTTTGACTTGACAAGGTTTTGGGCGTTCGTCCGCCCATTTGCCCATTTCATAAGACGCATGTGTGATTATCAAAGCAGATGATCTTGGTAAAACAAATCTCAGTATATTGAATATTTAACGCCCTTTTCACTGAACAGATCCCGGGCTGTTAACAAAAGTAAGTAGACTGTGATGACCCTTATCTCCTTTCGGCCAAGTGAGACGGAGACTTCAGTTCATCGGAAGCAAACACGCCCGGGTAGTGTCATCTTGACTAATACCTGCAAATTATAAATGGACGGAACGCACCCACTGTTCCCCATTAGTATTCGGAGGCAAAATCTGCTCAGGAACGACTATCGTTATATCCACCCAAAGCTGACTAATTGAATCAGTGTTGTTCCACAGATACGATTGGGAAACCAATATTCCTGCTGGTGACACAGTGAGCGGGGATGTCGGGTGCATGGGAATCATCATTTACCATGACGGAGGTGGCACGGTGGCTTGTGCACCTCGTTTTCGTTAAAAAGAGACCGGGAAGGTCTCCATAGTCCCACCAACAAGAATGACCAATCTTGCTTATAGGTACTAGTAGTCAGGTCTCACAGATGGTACCTCAAGTCGATGCTTTGAAACACAGATATACGTTGGTAAAGTGATAGATAAGTTGGCCTTGCTGCCTCTAGTGCGTCTATCCAGTCAACCAACCCCGGCACATACCTCCTTAAACTACTCAGCGAAGTAATATTAGCAGTTCTCATCTTTCCGTCCCAATATGTCGTCTTTCAATCGTATCGCCATCTACGGGCATCGAGGCTGGGCAAGCTCGAAGATAACCGAAGCCTTGATCGCTTCGGGGGCACCAATTCGGGTCATTTACCGACCAGGATCCGATATCTCAAGCCTGCCCGCCTCCGTCACCAGTGTGGAGGTGGATGTCAACGATGAGAAAGCACTCCTTGATGCCCTACATGACATTGACGTCGTAATGTAAGTACTCCTCGGTCTCGAGGTACCATTCGGGTTCAGCCCATCCCGACCAGACGCTCTGACAGTCTCCCAGCTCCCTCGTTGGGCACGAAGGCGTTGGGCGACAGCATGCCTTTATCAAGGCCATACCGAAGACGGCAGTCAAGTTGTTTTCGCCGTCAAAGCTCGCGGGTCGATACGACGAACAAGGGTTGAAGATCGGCGTCAACAAGGCTAAGCGCCAAGTTGAGGAAGCTTCTATCGCCGCTGGTATACCAACGTCGCTGGTACTGCTTGGAAACTTTGCAGAGTTTGCACTCAACACTCCGTAAGATTACCCTCTACTGCTTGCGTTTCAACCTTTGAACTTCATCTTGGCTAACTAGAACATCGACATAACAGTGGCATGGGTGTAGACTTGCCCGGTAACAGAATTGTATACTCGGGAAACAGTGCCAAGGAGGTTGTGGACTTATGGTAAGTCGCGGCTGATGCTGAAGTCTGAGCAAATTCGAATGCCTAACGATGTGATGATTAGCACTAGAAATTACGTGGCGGCGGCATATGCTGCTATCTTCGCTTCGACACCAATTGCTCAGCTTCAAAATAGGTCAATCTCAATTTCGGAGTTGAAGGCCACTGGAGAACAGGTTGCTACTACGTTGGAAAAGAAGCACGGCGCTCCTCCTCGCCTCTCCTCCTTGAGTCTTGAGAGAGTCAATTCCGAAGTCGAGGCAGGGCTCAAATCAGGTAGTCTCTTCACCCTGGCTTGGTACTGCCGTAAGATATGGGGCACTGGCCAGCAAGCCAAAATGGTTGGGACCGATATCTGGGAGGTCCAAGGATACGAAAAGGCAACTCTTGAAGATCTCATCGTCGATGGAAAGCTTGGAGCGTATCGTCAGCTCCCACCCCAGGTTGCGGAGTACTTTCAAGGCACATTTTGAATAGCTCCCACGGGATATCAATGCAGTTGAAGATGGATGGTTTTCGTATAGGAAGCCATTTGCGTCATATCCAGGAGCGCTTGGGTAATGGATGGAATCAGCTTCAATATCATTCTTCAGGGATCTTCTTTGAGTGTCTAGTGGATTTAATGTGCCTATAAAAGTGATCCAACTGACTCTCAACTGATGATTCTCTGTGATCCCCTTAGGAACTAAATAATCCAGGGACTTTCCATGTCTTCTGCAATGATGGACCAGGCACTTGGACCTATCAGAGTCAATGCCATGGGACTAGTTGAAGTTCTTCTTGGCCTAATTGAGCGTTGTTAGTCAGAAACGCCAAGGTATCATGATCCGTATAACTTACCTCCTTCAGGTTCTCCTCGTTAGTCTTCTTGCCCTTCTTGAAAGTAGCATCGAGCTTGTCCAACGACCCCTTATCCTTCTTAGGGTCGCCAGTCAAGCCATTGACTGTCTGCTTCGCACCCTTCTGCGCATTCTCGACCTTTCCCAGTCCCTTGGTCAGGGCAGGGTCCTTGTTACCAGCAATCTTTTGGTTCTTCTGGCGATCCTTAGTTGCCTCATCCAACGCACTATTGATCTTCTTTTCGTCCTTCTTCAGGCCCTTGGCGTCGTTCTTCTTCGCAGCGTTCTGTGCCTTCTCAGTGGCAGAGATCTCCTTGTCGCCGGCTTTAAGATTATCCTTGATGCCCTTCTCAAGTTTCTTCTTATCAGAAGAGGGCTTTGTGTTTGTTGCCTTGGTGGGTGCTTTAGTGGTTGCCTTAGTAGTTGCCTTGGTGGTAGAGGATTTATTGTTGGCGGGGTTGGCTACTGGAAGAGCTACAGTGAGAGCAACCAAGAAGAGAAGGAAAGCGAGTGTAAGACGCATTTTGGACGATTCAAGCAGTTAGGCTGAATGATTGTCTGATGAGATTAAATAAGTAAAGTGATAGAGATCCGAATCCTGTCGGATGTTGTGGAAGAAACAGTAAAGTAATGATTGAGTGGTGCGATGACCGGGACAGAATAGTGAATGCCGTTGGGTTTACCAACGGTTTTATACTCATCTTCTTCGATCGACAAAAGATGCTGAAGAGTCAGCAACTCAGGTGCTTAGTGGCTGGCCTCGTGAGGTGGACCCTGGTGAAGCGGCATCTCAGACGATGTAAACGTCGCAGTCAAACCTAGTTCATTTGGCTAGAAGGTTCCGACAATCAGTGATACTGTAATCTTGACTTGATCATGCAGTCTCGGGCTCATCTAGTCAACGAAGCTGTCGTCAGCAGCATCAGGCGAGTCATCTGGCTTACACTCCGACTCGCCTGCAGTTTCCGGGGGTATGCCAATGCCAAGACATTCCCTGCGATCAGCGGAAAATCACCAACTCTAATGTCCGGTGGGGAACGCCCAAGAGGAATTGACTTCAGATGATAGCAGAGCAAGTTGTTTTAGGATGAAACCGAGGACCGCATGTCATTGGCGGGCGTCGAGCTGCAAGGACGACCAGCTACAGGAAGCTGGAGAATGATCGCTCCCAGCAAAAATCGGAGGATCCGAGGGTATCGGAACCACAGCATTGGGACTAGAGAAAGCCCGCGTGAGCATGTCGACATCGAAAGGGGGGTTGCTCAAATTCCCCGAAGAAGAGACACACGGAATATACTTTGAGTCGGGAACATATCGCATCCTAGATGGGAAGAAACCGCCAAGGCTGCGACACTGGACGAAAAGCATATATCCAATAAGGGTTAGACAGCCAAGCCTCCGAGACGGCAGTCTCAACCGAGACCATTCAATCCCCAGATGCTTAATTCAAGCTTGACAGAAAGGCGCCATAATATGTTCTGTTTCTAAGACAATCAGAGAGATATTCCAGAGAGCCACACAATACAAGTCTAATAAATCAATGGGTATGATAGAATTAGAATGCTCCAGAATCATGTGGGATTCAGTTTTACAATATTACTGAGCACTCAACCTCAAGTATCGGAATTGCTGTAGGTGGACAATGCGGACAGTGCAGCTAGCGAACAGAGTGGCCAGCGAGCAAAGATCGCAAATGGATTCTGATACTTGAGCAAGAAAAGAAAGTTCAAGAAAAATTTCCGCCTAATCATCAGAAGAACTTCGTCAGAACTCCGTCTGAAACGGTGCAACATGTAACAGAACTGCGTTATAGATGCAGGCTTAAATTTAATCTCAACTAGCAATCCAAGCACCAGCTTTCATGGCCTGAATCTGTCCCAACTCGGAATTCCACTTGAGGGAGTGATCATGAGTCCGAAAATGAGAACGGAAAGAGACCAGGATTGGCAAATCAATCATTTTCAACCCAAATTGCACAGTCGCCACCCCCAAACCCTATCGCTTCTGCCGTAGGGTTCCTGCCGTGGATCGACCATCTGAGCACTATTAGCAAGGGTCTATCTGCGATTAAGAATTTCTGCTTACACGTTAAAGTATGCATGAATACTTTTGTCGTTGAACTCATGGCGAACCTGGTCCATGAGCAGCAGAACTTCTTCCCTCGTCCAGTTCAGCGCCCTCGTGAACGGCGCCATACAGAAGCCTTCCCATCCAGATGTGATGTTCTCGTTATTCCAAAGTCCCAACTCCTTGTGCCTAGGGTCTCTAGGCCATGCGTTGGTCGGCCATCTGAATCGCTTGATGTAGACATCCGTGAAGCCAATCCCCTTCATCAGGTCTGCTAGTCCCACAACATCCCGGAATGGGCGTCCAAATATCGCAGCAGCTTGTTTGATCATTTTAGCTGACTTCAGCATCGCGGAATCTTTCCTTAACGATCCGTCATCTGACGTGGGAATGATGTCGAACTCATTGAGTTCTAGATACCCGCCAGCTTTCAGGTTGCTAGAATTTGTTAGCAAGGCAACAGCGGAAGCCGGCTCCTGACTAACTCAAAACATTTTTGTATGTACTTCTCCCAATCGCCGATGGAAGACGCCATCATGCGGCTGTGGATGTAATCAAACGGCTTGTCATAAGTCCAGGCCTCCTCGACGTCATCTATCACGAATTTCACGTTCGGTCCCACGCTGAAAGCTAGTCAGCTAAAGTATGCTTTAACAGAAGAATCGAATCCAAAACGGCTTGGTGACGTACTAATTTGGCCAGGTTGCAGAAAGATCGACTCCAAAGACCTGGTATCGAGCATTTCTGTGAGTTCAAGTACCATGTAGATCGACTAGAGAGTCGGATCGCTCACCTCCGCTTCAGGATGTTCATCACCAAACTCCATGGCCCATATCCCGCTTCCAGTGCCGAGATCTAGTGTCCGTCCAACTTTTGTACCTCTCTCATTCGGCGGGGCGGACCCAAGCTTGTTCTCAAGCATGAGGAGGAACATGTTGTGCTGCAAGTCTACTGTCCGTTAGTACAGTAGACTTGATGAATCTTCTAAGTCCCAAAACCGTACCGAGCCTGTCTTTCTCCCTTTCGTCGTTGGGGACGTAATATTCTACCAATACTTAGCATAAACATGCTTCAGGTCAAGTATATTCGCTTAGCGCGTACTGCCATCTTTATACTTGTGATATGTTCGTCCGTTTTCGAGGCGGTAATCAAGCACTGAGCTTGCCACACTTGTATTGGATGATGCAATGGTACTCTCAGAGATTGAGCTGACATCTTCAATGATCTGTTGAATCAAACAAATTTTCAGTAAAGGTATAATTTCATCGATCACAAAGCGTTATTGATACCTCCTGGTAGTCTACAACCAGGTCTTCGTTATCGTCTACTGGAGGCATACTGCGGAGTGTTGGGTTCTGCTGGCTAGAAGACCCGGTATGGGCGGCGTTTGTAAGATGAGCCATGGTATTTGGCATTGTAATACGGCAGGCAAGTGGGACTCCTTTTCTCACTCATTTGTGGACTGTTGGTGAGTGTCGCTGGTGTGAAAGGAAGCGGGCTGTTAATATCTCAATTGCAAACACCCACCAACCTTTCCCTCGATTCGTGACGAGCCACGAGATTTCGATTGCTCATTACCCCTCTTCTTCCAAAGGCACAACGTGGCGTACAGAATCATGCCATTTCCAAGATTTCCAGTGGGTATTTGTTCCACTAACGGGCGTTCACGCATATGCATCAATGTGGCGGGTATTGTTCCAACGTCTTGGCCATCTTGCCACCACTTTGGTAAAAGCTCAGTGGCACGAGTGGCTAATAACGGCCAATTATCTTTCGCTACAAGAAGGGTATAAACTTAATTTTCTTGCATTCAAGGCTAGTTGTCACTGAGTGAAATAAGCTCCCTGAATTATTGAGAGAGACTCGTAGGTCATCGCACCTGGGAATGAGCCAGATACGAACCTGGGCATGCAGATTGGTTCCGGCAGCAACATATCACAGTGAGCCGTGAGAGGTCTAGATGACCGGCACGCTTTTAGAATCAATTTGAACACTCTAACATGGGAGTGACAATATTCAAGGTAGTAGCAGAACGGTTGACGTACTAGGAGATGGAGATAGGTGTTGTGGCCTTAGCTCTGCTCATATCAATTCGTAGCAAAATGAACTCGCCCTAGGCCAGACTTTCCTTTGCACGCCTTCTGTAACTCTTCAGAGATATCCCATTGTTTGTCAAACTTGCGGCCTCCAAGGAAGAACCACCTAGGACGGCCTGCGTTTTCCTCGTCAAATGCTTTGCGACCATTGAGCTGACTTGCACCTGGATTTGGCTCACCAGGTGCAAAATACAACATATCTAGAGGCGCTCTCGTTGTCGTTGACGTACCACCAAAGTGAATGTCCATCCGACGTAATGACGGCATCCTATCGACAGCGCCGACAAATGATGTAGCCAAGGCTACAAATATTTCTGGTTCGGGGGTGTATCTAAACCATCTTCCCGGAAACTCGCCATCCTGTCTAGACCATTCAAAATCTGGTTGAAAATCGGAGATGTCGGAGTCATCCGAATCGAAGGCGGCGATCTTCTCGTCATGCTCGAGGCCATACCCACCATCATCAGCCAAGGCCTTACTTTGGTCCCCAGTAAGCAAGTATTTACCGTCGGGTGTTGTTATTGAGCAGTCGACGTAAAGATACTCCAAAGAGGGACAATGGATATCTGGCTGGTTTGCAAGAGACCCAAACGCTGCAGGTGATAAGATCCAGAGTGTTTCCAAGTGTAATCGCCGAAGGTTTGGCAGTTGACACAAGCGGCGAACGCCTAGAGACAAGGTATCGTCTTCTTCATCCTCGCCCATCAACGATTCGACAATGTAAGTCTCGTCCGTGGGATCTTTGTCGTCAACCTTGACCCTGAACTCCATGAGGCTCGGGAACGATGTGTTGAGTAGAGCGCTTCCGAGGGAAGATCTGATTTGCTTGCGGGCACGCGTCAATCGGCGAGTCGGTAGTCTAAAACTCCATTCCATCTTTCTAGCCGATACAAGTGTACTCGAGATGGCGGAAATTGAGTCTGGGTGAAAGTTCCGTCCACCAGGCCCACCGTCAAACTTGAACTCAGACACACATGGCACCTGCGATAGCTTTTCCAGGCCCGAGTCGGATGGTGATAAGAGGCTGTAGTCAAAACGCAGGTAGCGAAAGTGGTCTCTTACTTGCCATATCGGCGCAACCCGGTGATTGTGAGTGTTCTTCAGTTCGCCGTTTTCCTCCATCTCCTCAACTAGCCTGTCCGTTGGCGACTCCACCGCAATTTTCAGGTTGATACCAGGGCCGTACTTTCGACGTTCCCACTTAGCCAGCCGGCCAAGAAAGGTCACAATAGCTCTTGTGAATATCGCGTCATTCTCCGCTGCCTCCTCGCTGCTCTGGAATTTCTTGACACGTTTGTAACTAATCGTTGGTAGAACGATATGGAAGTCGATATGCTGCACATAGGCTCTTTCCTGTGGGTCTAGCAATTCTTGGTTGAATCGAGCGAGGCCCTCGACGGTGCTCGGCACCTGTACCCGTACCGACGGCCCGAAGTCATCAATGACAAAAGCATCGAATTCGGGATCAACGTCCATGATTGAAGCGATATGTCTTTGGGTGAATGATGGAAGAGGGAATTGCCTAAATAGCTCAGGTTTTGCGTATTTCTTGCTCTCGGAATAGTGGGGAGTTGCGTGATCTCTACATGCACAATCGTACCACCCCGAAGCGCACACAGAACCATCTCAGATAAAAAATATAACGAAATGCAATTTCCAACTTCCCAGCCTTGACTATTGTATCCGTATCTGAAGTCATTCATACTACTGCAAGGTGCCTAAACTATATCAGAAAATGAAGCGGATTGTCGATGATGAATAACAATGCCATCAAAGTAGGACGTCTATAATCAGTCGTATTACTCCTCCTCGTGTCTGGCAATTCCTTCAGTTAACCTTATTCTTGTGACAGATAAATACTCGAACGAACGGTGGAAAGGGCAGATCTGAGCGGATCGCTCCCAAATCTGGCAATTTTAGATCAGGTCAGTTGAGTGACTTGAGTAGAGTCCACAGAGACCGACTCGACAGCTTGGCGTTCCCGAACATTGGCCTGCTCAGGGTCGGCGAAAAGAAGATTGCCAGATATCTCCTCCTTTTCCATTTTGGTGCAATCAATTAACAAAATCGATTCATCCCATTGTTCTTGAATATAGGTCCATCTCTGATCCAAGGGGTTTCCGTCTGCCGGCTTATCAAATGCCGGTAGTGGTATATGTTGGAAGACTGGTTCGGGCTTCCCACCGATCGGGCAACCGGGCCGGAACCGCCCGGTGTATCAACCGGTATTTCTATGCGGGAGTCTGAGCATTATCTGCCGATCGCAGGATTCCAAGCTACCTTAGGACGAGAAACCCCATGATTACTATCATGGCTTTCTCGGTTAAACGGCATGCATGTTCAATCGCACTACGAACCGCACACAGAGGCCAGTCGAAACGTCGAGATCGGCACGTCACCAGCCAAGGACGATCCCCCACCGTTCACTACGCCTCCACAAGACCCCCTCTCTGGAGTAACAATGGCATGTACTATGAAGAGACGATCCGAGATGTTCGCTCATGAGGACCACTCGCTCTCGCCGAAGCCGGCACTGGGCTGTGATACTGCTGTACCGGTCTTTGCCGGATTCAAACATTATTTAGAAGTGAAGTTGAGAAGTTAAATGGACTTGTAGCGATAATATTCCAACGCACTGTTCTCATCCACGTCCCAAAAGAGATTGGGATTTTGTCTTCAAATCAAAATGTGGTTGTCGACAAAGAGTCTCGTTGCGGTAGGCTTGCTCAGCGCCTTGGGCCTGAAGCAGCGGGCCACTGCAGTTGAGTTATCCGGCTTCACAAAGGACTTATTCACCGAGTCCATGGACTTCTTGGATAAGATCTATGACCCTGCAGCTGGCTATCTTTATTTCTTCTACTACCCACTTGCGGCAGGAAAGCACGAGACACGATCCTCAGTCTGGTACGCAACTGGTCTCCTGCAGCGTAACATCGGCGACGATGTGGCTCATGCCACCAAGATCATCAAGAACGTAATCCGAGATCAGAAGAAAATTCCCGAGGAACAATGGTGAGTGCCCTCCACTATCAAGAGTCTCAAGATGAATTTTAACTTACAACAAAGTTTTATCCAGGTATGGCGACTACACTGTTTATCCAGAGGAGCCAACTGTTGGTACAGCGGCGTATCCGAAGAGCGTAAGTATCGTTCTCCTCGCGCACATACCAAATCTCGATTGTGATGCTGATCATTTTCTGAAGATTTACAATACTTGGGACCCTAATTGGCGAGGTTTCATTGGCACAACTCTCATCGTCATTTATGAAGAGTTCAGGCATCTTCTTTCAAGCGACGTCCAGGATCTCATTCTTGAGAGCATGTACAACAACACCATCGGAGACAGCTACCGTGTTGGTGGAGTTGATGACGACAACCTCTATCCTTCTTACAGCAACCCGGCCATCATGCGCGCCGTTGCTACCGGATGGACAGGTCGCGCTCTCAACGACTCAAATATGACAGCTGCCGGCGAACTGTACGCCCAAGAGATCTTGGACTTATTTGACCGAAACAACACGCTCTCTGAGTTTAACAGTCCAACGTACGCAGGCGTCAGCATATATTCGCTTACACTATGGGCCAAGTACATGCCGTCTGACTCGTCACTGATGGGCCAGCACGGTGCTCGCATGATCAAATCCATCTGGGACTCCATCGGTTCCATGTACAACGCCAATCTCCGCAACGTCGCCGGACCATGGGATAGGACTTACGGCTTCGACATGAACCAATATGTTGCCATAATCAACATCTACATTTGGTCTCTCGTCGGTAAAGACAGGGCCCCTGGCATCTCACAAACCTGGAGCATGGCGCATGCAGACGACTTCGAATACGCGCCGCTCATCTCTGTTTTGGCACCTTTCCATGATACTCTTGTACCATCGGACGTTGTGGAGAAGCTTAGCGTTTTCCCTGGTGAGCACATGTATGAGACTGCCGCTTTCTCGCCCCCTCACGATTCCGTTCCCCGAAATATCACGACCTGGCTGTCGGCCAACCTCACTATTGGAGCCGAGTCTTATGATGAGGATACACTCGGTGGTCCTCGCGAAGATCCTTCTCAATGGTCTACTGCGGTGGTGCAGTGGGCTAGGAACGATGGCAGCGTCGGCTATGCCGTTCTCCATGGCACTGAAGAGGCTTTGAATGTGGATGTTAGTCCTGGGCATCTCAGCTTGTCATACCCGCGCGGTAATTCCACCAGCATTTTTACATTTCTTGTGAGCTCCAATCCACTTGGCGGGAAGAGAGATATCTCTGGGTTCGACGATCTTGAAGGTATACAAGTTAGCGTCAGTGGCTCGGTGAATCCACAGCCGGAAATTGGATTCTGTGGCCTTGTTGGCGGTACCTGTCCCATTATTCAGTGAGTTCCCTCAATCTCCCAAAGTCCCTCGGAACTTGGTACTGACATCAGGCAGTGGATTTGAATTCTGGAACATTACGTTTGTGATGCCTAGTGACTCGAGTGCAGTTCCATCAATCGAACTCGACATTAAGAGTATCATTGGTTAAGGGTAAGTAGAGCCATTGAAGTAGGGTTGGAAGCATACGTTGTGTTGAAGTACATCTACTACACTGAGACAGAATATGGTTTCTAATTGTTGATGGTAGCGAGCTATTTGAGGACTATTTCTTACTCGACATTGACATCGCTGCTATGGATTCTTTGTGGATGAGTGAAACCTCCACCAAAGAAACTTCTTGTCTGGTTCCGGATTCATTAAAGCCCCACCGTAATCTGACTTGCAACTCGCAAAGACTATGAGGTGAAACTCAATAAAACCACCTCTTGTCTACTGCGCAACTTATCAATATCATAATTAAAACCGCGTATTACTCTTTTTTTGTCCTGTAGTATGTAATCAATGCGAAGCTTTCGGCGGGTCCCGCTGATTAACTTTCAGCTAACTCCCAAAGAGGCCATCAATTACGCCAGTTGAGCAACTGATTCCTATTGCCAAGCTGCTTTACCGCCCGGCGGTCATACATCATTATTCATAGCTCCCACCCTCAAGCTCTTGGGGGCGGGACTCCACCATCAAAGTGGAAGGTCAATGTTCGGCTCGCAACCCACGTGTTCTTCGTGACACCCAATCCCCAAATTCCTATCACAAGCGCCTCGATTACCCCGCGATGAGCGGCAGAACTCCGTTACGATTCAGGATTCGACGCCGATATGCTTACCTTCAATCGGCCGATATCCCCGAGGCGATGTCACATTGGCCCCGTCTGGGAGCCGGTCAGCGCAACCCTCAGCTGCCACGGGACTCAATGACAGGTTGGTGGCTTGGTAGGCGCCCCCCCGGTTCCGAGATTTACTGCGAACTGCCGGGCCTATCAGGTTGCATCATGACGCCATGGGGTCACTATCAGAGTCAGGATGATCACTTCCAACTCCAGACTTCACCTACAGCTGTCATCCGCGTAGGCCGTGGCCGTCGCTGACCCCTCGACGATTCCCTCAAGACATCCAAGAGTTTTGACAACTCAATATCAGCTGCACAAACGGAGACCGGTGCGGGCCGAGGTGCTATAGTGGGCTAGTCAATCTGCAGGACAAATTGGGCAAACTTGCTTCAGCCATCCCAGCTTCCTCTTCGAAGACCGACGTTCCTGGTTTTGCACTCATCTGACTGGTCAATGGCACTGGATGGCAGGCGTCAAGAAGCCATGCACTGGCCGATATGGGGCTCGGGCCAAGCTTTCGAGTCGCACTGCTACACCGTTGGTGGGCACCAATGGTCGATGCTGGCCCTGGCCCTGCGACGCATTGCAAACTGAGAGAGGGACTGAAGCAAACAACGACAGCCAAGGCTTGGCCCAGCAACCCTCCCGGCGCGTGAGGCGCGCCCATCTCGATCATGGATAGGTGCGAAGCTCCCCATAAGGTGGTCGCGGGAGATGGAGTTGAGGGCATATAAAGTAGCTCCTGTTCCCCGACATTCAGCATCAGGAGAGATCTTCAGAGCTCCAGACTCCCAAGCCCGACAAGTCCCTCCTGCTCCTCAAAGCAACCCAGGTCCAGCAGCTGCCATCGTCCCCGAACCGTCGCAATGAAGGCCAGCCTCCTCTTCCTCGCGGCCTCCACGGCCCTCGCTGCCCCTCTCGAGAGCGTCCCCGTCGCTCGCAGCGAGATTGGGTCTTTCCCCATCGCCGAGCTTGAGGCTTACTACAACGCCGCTTACTCCGTCAAGCCCGAAGAGACCGCCGCTCTTAGCCCCGCGATTTCCAAGCGCCAGTACAACGGCGACACCTTCAACCAGCTCACCGATGGCACAGCTTGCCGCAAGGTCACTTTGATCTGGGCCCGTGGCACCACTCAGTCCGGCAACGTTGGTGAGGCCGGCTCCGAGGGACCCGTCTTCTTCAACGCCCTTGCCGGTCTCGTCGGAACCTCCAACTTGGCTGTCCAGGGTGTCGACTACTCCGCAAGCATTCTCGGCTTCCTCGCCGGCGGCGACGCAGCTGGCAGCACCACCATGGCCAACTTGGTTGCTCGCGTAAGTTCAATACCCTTCATGCAGGGTGTTTCTTCAAGCTAACAGGCTCTCCTCAGGCTGTGACCCAGTGCCCCAGCACCAAGATCGTCATGTCCGGCTACAGCCAGGGTGGCCAGCTCGTCCACAACGCTGCGTCCAAGCTCACCGCGGCTCAGACCGCCCGTGTCTCTGCTGGTATGTCTACAGAATTCCTCATCTAAATATTCCAGAGATCCGCTTGCTGACAGCTTGTACTATGTAGTCCTTATCTTCGGCGACCCGTTCGATGGCCAGGCTGTTGGCAGCATCCCTGCCTCCAAGGTCAAGGTTATTTGCCACGACGGCGACAACATCTGCGACGGTGGCATCATCATCACTGCCGACCACAGGAACTACGAGCAAGATGCACCGGCCGCGGCTGCATTCGTTGCTGGCCTGGTTGCGTAAGCCATTGTACTGATAGCATCTCCAAAAATGGGACTTTGGGAGGATTAAGGGAATTACTATTTCTTAGTTCAGGATTCCTGTCATGAGGCTACACCCTACCTCAGTCACTCTCAATGTTAATGACAACATAATATTAACGAGGCGTCACGCGCAAAGAGAAAAACAACATTTGGCACTCGTCTTACCACGATTCCTAAGATGAGTGGTCGTGTTTTTAAGGTGCTAGCAGACTTTCTGCTGCTATCCCCATCCGATCAATTACCTTCCTTACTCGGTCTTCGGCAACATGGATATCCTACCACAGTGAACCGTCCCTAAAGTACCACTTCTGGTTGCGCGAGTAATGATTGACGAAGCAAGTGAAGGTTTGCGAGGTCAACCCCAAAGGCGTCTGCGGCCTACATTCAAGCCGCTTGTTTCCTGCCCACTTTGAGATCAACGCATGTGCTTTCTTGCTTTAGGATAGGTGATATAATTTACCTGCTCCAGACCAATAGTCAAATCCGTTACTTCTGATGGTAGTAACTCCGCTACTCTATTATCTTCTTGAGTTTGATGATAGTAGCGGGTATGATAGGCGTACAACGAACAGTCCCTCAAGTACTTGAGACGGAGTGTCGGACTTGGAGGCCAGTCGTTGTTGCGGCCGAGTTCCGCCTTCATCGGCCATAACGGCTTTCTCGGCTGCATGCCTATATGCAGAAGAAAGGGAGGAGTACCCTTAGCTCAAATTTGATTCTATTCTCGGAGCATCCGGGTCTGTTGAATTATCACTAAAACTCTCTTGATAAGTACAATTGCGGCGCGGTTGGCTGCATGCACCTTTCTGTTCTCTCGGCGACGTCGATCACTTGTGCGGCGTGCCTACCCGTTTGCCCACCAGCCTCGTGATACAAATACCACCGCTATCCTCAGACTAAGAGGCACTGCAGCGCGGGAAGCTGCAGCACGCAACTTATCTCTTGCATGTTCCGAATAGATTATGGACATATAGATGATCCTCGGAAAACAGGACTATTTGAGAATGGTCTCGGAGGTGTTGGGTCGAGAGCTGAGCAGACACGGAAGGGCACAGGACAAAGTTGGGTGGGTACGGGCATGCAGGAGAACTTGTTTGGCCTTTGATAGAAATATCTAGGACTCCTATGATGCCATCGAACCCAAAAGATAGCTAACTTGGGCAACTTACGTCTATGTTTCTCCGTATGAACCCCTGGACCAACATGCAGCTCTACGCCGCAGCCTGCCAAGATACCGACCGCCTGACTATCAGCTTGCTTTTCCGCCTTGCGCCTGTAGACTTGATCACCAAGTACTCTTTACGTTCCACGGAAGCCTCCTGATACCCGTGATGTTTGTCACACGATGCGCAGGCCCAGCCACAGTGACGGGGCGGCCAAGCCTACTCCGCCCAACCAACAGCTTTGTCTGCTCCAACATGCATATGCAACTCAAACTCATCCAAGCTACATGGCCTCCGAGGCTTAAGGGAGATTACTCGGTTTCCCGACAACGCAATACAGATATCCCTGCAGAAATTTCTTCTAGACTAAGAGGGAACTTCTATTTTGCTTCGTTGGCCCGCCCTCTCGACCCCCTCCTGGGATTGTCAAAGGACTTCACCCGTCTCTCCTTTCTTTCTTACCAGCCGTCGATTGTTATCTGGTAATTGGAATTTTTACTCCGACGTCACTATCGACTTTCTCTATCGAGATGCGCGTCGGCATATTCTTCTTAGTTATTCTCTCGTGGGTAACATGCGTCAGGAGCCAATACCGGCGCCTTTACTGGTCGACGGACCCTGAATTGGGGGCCAATTCAAGCTCGTTTGGCCCAGATGGACCATGGCGAGCGATAGGGCTTTCGGACACGCCGGGGTCTCTTGATTACTGGTCTATTGCTTACTTCCTCTGGCCGACGGGCTCAACAGACAGCATGATGATTTCTGTGGAAGACGGAGGAAACTACAACGGTACTGCATCCAGAGAAAGCGTCCTCAAATCAAACGCGAGCGCTGTCGCACTCATGGATGACTGGCCCCTCGGACTTGACAAGAATGCCATGAGCAAGCTATATCGCCAGCGCACGAACCTGCTTTCACGCATGAACGACGTAAAAAGGAGTTATTGGGCCGACATTACCATCGACATTTACAACCCCAATCTGTACCCGACGGCATACTCAAACATCTCGAATGAAACCGCACCCGTCGGAACGATTGGCTTGGGCGATGAGCTTAGTTACGACCATACCAATCCTAACTACATTTACAGCATCACCGACCAAATGACGTCGGAAAACTTCATCGCCAATAGCTCTTGGTACATGCATTTGGGAAGCGTCGCATTGGGCCAGACAGGGTCGCTGATATTGGGGGGCTATGAAGAAAACCGTATTCTAGGAGACGTGGGGACGTTTCACCTAGATTCCACTCTCCCTCGGGTGATACTTGTGGATGTACTTCTCGACTTCGAAGCAGGACCATCGCCATACAACACAACCGTCGGAAGCGTATGGCAAAGCGAAAGTCTCCCTGCCGCCGTACAAAGTATGGCCAACAAATACGGTGGCCCTGCGGGGTCTGCCTTGGTCCTGCCAAATGCGGCCGCCCCTTACTTGTATCTTCCTCCGGAAGTTTGTGAGGCTGCTGCTTCTCACCTACCCGTCCGCTGGGTGCCGGAAATCGGATTGTATGTGTGGGAGTTTCACTCAGATCCGGTCGGCACCACGCGCTTCGTCAACTCTCCGGCCTCCATGGCCTTCGTGTTCACAGACGAAAATTCCCGAAACATCACTATAAAGATTCCTTTCAGGCTATTGAATCTCACAATAGATCGTATGCCCGCCAGAGAGAACTATGTGAACTGGGGGGTGGATACTTATTGGCCTTGCAAACCATGGACTGAATCGGACATCGTGGCTTCCTCATCACTGAACCGATATACGTTGGGTCGAGCTTTCCTGCAAGGTGCTTTTACCGGTTTCAACTATGACCGAGAGCGATTTTTCATGGCACAAGCACCCGGACCAGGAATGTCAGAACAGCTCATTGTTCCGGATAACTCCCAAGACTTACGGTCGAGACCTGCGGATACCTTTGTCGATACCTGGCGGGAATATTGGACGGAGCTTGAAGTAGCAGCCGGAGGGACTGGCGGTACTGGAGGAACACCAGGCACGACACCCGAGGCCACCGGCGACAATTCCACTCCCACAAGCGGCTTAGGAACGGGCGCAATAGCAGGCATCGCGGTCGCGGCGGGATGTGGCTTGGTCGCGTTAGTGGCCTTGCTATGGTTCTTCTGCTGGCGGGCTCGGAGAAGGAGGAATTCCGACGAAGAACACAAAAACGAAAATGGAAGCGGGCGTGGTTTACATGATGCAGATATCTTCACTGGTGGCAAGGCTGAAATGGATGGAAAAGGGGTGCCAATATCAGAACTAGAGCACCATGATCGGAAGTCCGCTTTAGGCGAGCAACAACCTCAAGAGTTACCGTCGCCTTTCAATTCGCCGATGAATAGCAGCCCTGGTTTCAGCGACTTGGTTTTCGAGTTACCTGACGGCAACTGGGGTCGTCATGAGAAGGGAGAGAAGGGAGATATGTCAGAGAAGAGAGACGGAGACAAGAGAGCAGAGTAATGTGAAATAGATGGATATTGCGAGGTGCAGGAAAAAAGACCAACTTTTATTTATCATTTCCTTTCAGAATGCCCTGTCCTTTTTGATACCTAATTGAAAACAACCGTCTTGGTCTTGTTGAGGAACACGCGTCCCTCGGCAGTCCACTTGACTGCGGCAGCCAGAACCTGGCTCTCAATATTGGATCCCTCCTCGACAAGGTCCTTGGGGCTCATGCAGTGGTCAACTCTAGCAATGCGCTGCTCGATGATCGGGCCCTCGTCCAAGTCGGCCGTAACGAAGTGGGCCGTCGCGCCAATGATCTTGACACCGCGCTCGTAGGCCTGATGGTAGGGCTTCGCGCCCTTGAAAGATGGCAGAAAGGAGTGGTGGATGTTGATGATTTTGCCGGACATGGCCTCGCACAGCTTGGGTGACAGAACCTGCATGTAGCGGGCCAAAACGATGAGCTCAATATCGTTCTCCTTGACCAGGCGCAGGATAGCCTCCTCCTGCTCAGCCTTGGTGTCCTTGTTGACAGGCAAGTGGTGGAAGTCGATGCCGTAGTTGCCGGCCAGGCCCTGGTACTCGTTGTGGTTGGAGACGATGAGGGGGATGTCAATGGGCAGCTGGCCCGACTTTGCGCGGAAGAGGAGGTCGTTGAGGCAGTGTCCGATCTTGGAGACCATGATCAGGGTGCGCAGCTTCCGGGCGACGGGCCGGATGCGGTACCAGTCCAGCTGAAGATCGGCGGCGAGGGCGTCGAACGGGCCCTTGAGGTGCTCCGTCGACTCGGACTCGGTCGGCCCAAAGTGCACACGCATGAAAAACTTTTCCGATACGGGGTCGGAGAACTGCTGGAGGTCCAGGATGTTGAGCTTCTCGGCCGCAAACACCCCCGTCACGGCGTGGACGATGCCGGACTTGTCCGGGCACGAGAGCGTCAGGATGTGGTCGTGAGAGGCGGGAGCCATGTTGAATGTCTGATTTATGGGTTGGTTGATTGGGTTGAAAGGGGGCGTTTGGTCGAACTTGAAGGGATGTTGACTCTTTCTCACTCAGAAATTCTCATTAGTAGCCTTTGGTTTTCTCACTCCTGAAAGCGATGAGTCAAACACTAAAAACAGCCGCGGGGCACCAGCTCCGTCTCCAGGGCCCCTCCGACCTCGGGGATGTCTCGGAGACCCGCAGCTAGCTCAACTCATTTTAAATGAGACGTTTTCAGTCATCAGCCGTGAGGGTTATAAGAGAATGATGATTAGCAATGGAATAATGTGATCAGTCTAGTTAGAATGAGAAAGTAAGAGTGAGCTGGGGGGATTAAGAGTAAGCTGGAGTGAAGGGTAAGAAGAGATGGGATGGGCAGAGGATGAGACCCTCAACTGCACGTCTTATTCGACTCAAACGTGCGCCTGTGCCTGCGCAGGCATGCCACTCACATGCCCCTCACCAGCGTCGCATTTCACAGAGGCCCTCCATGGATGCGCCCTATCAACCTCTTATTCAGACTGCCGACATTAACCACCATCTTTCATATCGAAAGTTTGGCTTTTCAATAAACCAATTGTCGCTACATGGATTTGCGGCCGTTGCGCCAGTACCAAAGACACAGTAGTTAGTGTCATCATGGGATGCTGAGATTGGACCCATGCGTATGCATGAGGCCTCAGCCTGGCTCAAAACTGCCCATAATACATTTCTGAGTGGGAGTCAAAACATGATCCTTGATAGTTCCTAGATCCGTGCGATTTTGGGTTACTAAAGAGGTACTAGCAGCTGGCAATATTCTTGGACATTCAAGTCGGGTATTGCGCGTCGGGCGGATTAGACATAATCTCGACCAACATGTACCATGTTGACTGCTCACATTGCCCGCCTGTCCTCGGCATCTTTTGATCTCCTAGAGCTAGATGAACAATTCTGAGGATCTTTCATCGTGCTCTCGGACACAATCTGTCGTTATGGCTTTGTTTCAGAGCATTCCAGCCTGGCCTCAGACACTTGCAACAGTTGGCGGAATTGGCAATAGCGGGTTCCAGCGGCGAAACAGGGTTTATCATTTTCTTTGTTTTCGCTGTTTAGCCGACCTGTCAGTCCTTGTCTTACCGCCTCAATTGCCTTTCCAATTGGGCGTCAACTGCAGTCAGGCCACAAAGCTTGCCTGAGACTTGCACAAAGCCGGTGTTCATGATCATTTGGTTCAGCCATAGGGCTGAGGATTCTCAGCGTAGGATCTCCCGGCCATCCGCGGACAAGGTCACATCACAAGACCCTCGGTGTGGGTAGGCATCCTTATCGTCCGCACTATCTTGCAATACGATTTCAACTGTGCATGTGGCACAGATGCTGTCCGATACTACAGGTTTGCTCTGAACCAGAACAGCTCTTTCTTTTGCGTCATCCACTTGATAGGTTTGTCTTTCCCCATGATATAAACAGACGCCTTCGTAGAACTTTCTTCTCTGTTCAGCAAAGTACATGGGCTACCCAACGGTACATGTGTGTCGCATTCCGATAAGGGCAGTCTTGTGTGTCATTTGACTACATGCAACCAGTATTACCGCGTGCAAGGCGTCTATGGCATTGATCCATCTGAAGCCTAGACCTTGCATATGGGTTCACGAATCAAGGAACAGGGATGATCTGTTGACGATGAACTTCTGGCTGGCTTATCTGCGAATAGCTTGTCATCTTGATTCATTAGCTGTGGACTGCTCCGCCTCGTTGTCTGCCAAACAGTGTTGTGTCAATGATATTCGACATATGAATGTCGCACTTCCAATCAGATGGTAACACTTGCGAGTTTGCAAAAAGTTCATTCATAAGACTGGGTAGTGCATGCTATGAGTTCACAACGTTTTGAACAGGCCGGGAAGCAAACAGTACATGTAGTTACTACATGTTCCCAGGCACACGTATGGAGTTCCGATATGGCGCTGACGCACCACAAAGACGCCCCGGTCGAAGTTGTTCAGTATTTCCATGCGGGCCAGAACGGCATGCAACCACTTCAAACGGGCCATTCGCGAGGCGTTTCTATGCCTCTTGCAGCATCAGGCTACACTAGCCCAGCGCACAGCTGTGCACACAACTACACGTCCACAAGGCTACATCGGTCATCGGAAAGTGACGCACTCGTTCGCTGTCATATAAAAGTTCTGGGTCCCAGTTCCTCACTTCTGTCCAGCTCATATGTAACGCGCCTCCAAACACATCCTTCCCACCAACCTCGGGCCACGATCTCTATCGCCAACACCTACGAAAATGAAGCTCGTACATTGCACGACCAGAAAGGTAGAAAATCACATCTTCCCTTCAATACCTGACTATGCCATCTTATCTCATGTTTACTCGACCCCTGGACATGATGAGTGGGATGCATACGATTCGGCTACCTTGCCAGATAACATAAGCCGCAAAGCAGTCATCGACAATGCATGTCTCCTTGCACGCCAGAATGGTTTGGACTACATCTGGATCGACTCATTGTGCATCGATAAAAACTCATTTGATGAGGTCTCTCATGCGATCAACTCCCTTTCGGAATATTTTCAAAATGCGCACATTTGCTTCGTTTACCTATTCGATCTGCCCTGCTGCCCACCTTACGAATGTGAAAAAACCTGGAAAGAATCTCTGTTCTGGAATCGATCCTGGAGTCTTCAAGAACTACTATTCCCCAAGAGGATCTACTTCTATGACTGCAATTGGCACCTTCGAGGGGACACTTCTTCTCCCGATTTCCAATCTTTCTTAGAGCGTGTCACGGGCATAGAAGATATGCCCCGAGATACATCACGACCTATACATTCTTTTTCAGTTGCACGCAAGATGTCTTGGGCAGCAGGAAAGAAGGATACTCGTGGCGAGGATTCGTCATACGCTCTTCTTGGCATCTTTGGCGTCACCTTGCCAATCATTTACGGCGAGGGTAAACAATTAGCGTTCCGGAACCTTCAGGGGGCAATTCTAGACAAGACAGGCGATATGTCGTTGTTCGCTTGGACCAGCTTCGACGGTTCGATACCTCGCGGCATTTTTGCCAATTCAGCCGATGAGTTTGGCTGGTTTGGGAAGACGAAACTTGCCGCTGTCCCTTTCAAAGACGCCAGAACCATCGCTATTTCTAGGAGTCGCGACGGGGTCGTAGTGGAAGGTAATTGCATTGTTGAAAGCGAGGACACCATCTTTCTTGACCTTGGGAACGGAGCACGCTTGCGCAGTTACGACTTCGTATTCGCACAGAGATGCGGCATCTTGATCCGCCGAGGCGTTTCTGGAGTATTTCATCGTGTAGAGCCTAGCGCGATACAGACAGCCTCTGCAACTGAGCGCGCGAAATCCATGCGAATCACGGTTGATGCGGGTGACTTCACCAACGGCGCTGTCAAAGCGACTCGATTCAATCACCTACGAAACTCGAAGACTCGCACACAGTCGATTAGCAACAAGAACACTGTACTTTCGATAGACGGCATTCCTACTCAGAATAATCCCTCAAATACCGGGAGTCCTTTGCAGCAACGCGCCCCCGTCGACGATTCTGAAAAGAATTGTGCAGGTTCGATGCGTGAAGGAAAGTCTCCAACGAGCGAACATCAACGAAACCAGTCCCAGGAAGCAGATCAGACATCAGTCAAGAAAGAATGCATTCTTGATGCTATACCAACTGGTCTCGATCCAGACACTTACGTCGAGCCATCGTCCGCTAGGGCTGTCACCCCAGAATCTCTTGACGATAATACCGCTGGCAGTTCCACGAAGGCGGCCCACGCGACATCAGCAAAGCAGTCATTTGCTAGTCACAGAGCTCTTGCGAATGACAGAATAGTTGTCAAAAGTCTAGCTAGGAAGGCACATCAGAGTTTCAAGACATACCAGCACATTGTCAATCACGACACAGGAAGGGAGAAGCGACGAAGCAAAACAAACACACTTCCTACCACTTCGCGTAGACGCGGGTCACGTAACTCACAACGAAGAGACATTCGCGCTCGATCTACCGAATTTGCATGTCCCTTGTTTGTCGAGAACCCTTGGGAGCATCTTCAATGTCTGCGAGTCAATGCTTTGAATACGATGTCAGATGTCAAAGATCATATTTGGACGGCGCACCGGGTCCCTTACAACTGCCCAGTATGTGCTCATACATTCTGCAGCGCTAGTCTACGAGACAAACATATTATCGATCGTGGGTGTAAACCTTTAGGCGAAGCTGTTCATGGGGGTGTGACAGAGGACCAGGATTGTCTCATTTCACACACTCAACAGCTTCCTGGTCGCAAAAAGCAATGGTTTGCAGTCTGGAAGATTCTGAATCCGTCAACAACTCAACAGCCACCCAAGTCTCCTTTTCTGAGCGACACAATGGGATCTGAGGTGGCCTATTTCAAAAACTTTTACCAATCTTACAAGCTCAGAGGAAAGAAAGCCATCGGAGTAGAAAGTGAAAGTCTAATCAGGCTCGATGAAGCGGTACTTCGGGAGGTTATTAATATTTTGGTGGACGAAATGTTAAAAGCACCCGCCAGGCTTAGATTGCTCCAAACTTAGTTGACACTGGTGAAATACCAGTAGTTGCCATAGTGACTCGGAAGGTTGTTGCAGAAGTCAAGGCTGGATTCTGACACAACCTGACACATGGTATCTTGCTTCGATATGTAGAATATTTTAATCCTGAAAAAATGGAAATAGTGGTTGCAGCTCAATTCTAAAGAACACACACAAAGATGTCAATACTACAAAGCCTCTGTATGTATTACTCGTGAGTATATGCTGGCGGTGATACCCTCCGTCCAACTTGGTCTCACATTTTTGCCACAAGTGATGAAAATTCACAAACTACATTCGTCTTAAAGCTACGCAGATCAATGGTTATTTTCATGCGAAAATCGAGAGAGAGATGATGAAAGGTCGGTGGCAGAAGTCCTAGTCCAAGTAAAGTATTGAAGTATTGGGACCTACAGAGCTACTCCAAGCTATCAGACTTGTGTCACTGACAAAGTTAAATATAGAGTATAATCGTCCCAGACACGGATCGAGTACTAATATTTTGGCGATAAAAACGCGTAAATTTCTTGGTTCGGCGTTCGAGTACATCACCAGATCAAATGTCTTGTATTAAGAGGATTTCGATTTAGTTTTCCATCCCTCTGGTCAAGTTTCGTAATTTCTCTGTGTTCCTTCTCGATCTCAGAGTTACATTGTCCGAGTCGTCAATCTTTACAGGAGAAGATATTATTGTATCACCAAGCTGCCACCTCTCTTGGTCGTCGACAGTGCTTAGAGTCGTGAATGGCGTGAGCGGTGAGCAAATTGCATTTGACGAAGGGCAGAGCCGCGATCTTGGAAGATGTACCGCATCGGTCTCGCTTTGTGTTGCACTCACTTTCGCGAGCTGACCCA
Organism: Colletotrichum scovillei; assembly: GCF_011075155.1. Taxonomy (NCBI): domain Eukaryota; kingdom Fungi; phylum Ascomycota; class Sordariomycetes; order Glomerellales; family Glomerellaceae; genus Colletotrichum; species Colletotrichum scovillei. Next base: position 1,134,343 of record NW_023336261.1, read on the forward strand.
AAATCAATAACAAATCTCCACCTGTAGAAGAGTTCAAGGGAGAGAATGATCCGGTCTTGGGCAGCTCCGTGCCGGCTACCAGGTCCGTCTGTGATGAGTCGTTCTTAAGGGATGACATGACCTTGAAACCATTCTTTTGCCATAGATCGCAGACAGTTGAGATGACTTCTTCCACTCCAGTCCTGAGGAACGGCGAGGCTGGAAAGCTCCGTCCGGGAAATAAGATGTCCCAGATAGTGTACCAGGAATGCTCATCTCCTTTAGGGCCGCTATTCATCCTCTGCAAGAGATCGGTTACCTGGTGCTCCGAAATGCCTTCATCCATCCCGGCTGACTTCGTACCAGCCCTGCCATCGCATTGTTGGGCATCAATGTGAGCTTTACACTTTTGTTTGTCCTTGAAGCCTTCGTGACAGCCCTTGCAGTGGAACCGATGCTTCCTGAGAAGATGCTGCTTAACGTCCTTCACCCTCTTCAGGTGGAAGCGAGCACAGTGGAGGTGTGTGACCCGATCAAACTTGTAGAAAGGACAGGCGAGTCTTTTGCTAGGCGTTGACTCTGCGTCCACGTGAAGCTCATCTCTCAACTGTCCGCCATCATTTGCAGTTGCGGTTTCCCCGCCAATATCATCGGAGGTTCCGTTCCCCAGAGACTCTGCCTGGACTCTCGCTCGCTTGCGATGGCTGGCCCTGTTGGGAGTTAGGCTGGGTATTTTGCCAGACGTGGATTTTGAATCCGCATTTTCGTCACAAAGAAAAGCTTGCGATGGCTGGCCCTGTTGGGAGTTAGGCTGGGTATTTTGCCAGACGTGGATTTTGAATCCGCATTTTCGTCACAAAGAAAACCCTCTTGAATAGACGAGGTGTCATTCCGTTCGTGAGTGAATTCTTGTGGCCACTGGGACTGGATTGGTCGGATTACGCTTGGTTCAGAAAAGGTCTTCACATCAGGATCTAAGCTGTATCAGTATATGTGCGATTTAGGAACGAGCCTATCTTCTTTTTGGTATTTCAAGCACCCACCTTGTGAGAACTGATAAAAGTAGTTCTGGCCATGAACACCAGGGATTGCTATAGATTGATGATCCGCTGGCTCAATATATGTCTCATTTTGTGACTTCAAAACGTAGTCTTGCGAGAGAACAGGGCCAAAGCATGGTAACTCTGCAAGCGGCAGCTGTATCCCATCGCCCAGAAAGTGACTTCCAGGTAGCTCTACACTGCTCTTAGCGATGTTCAATCTCTGTACGCATTACTCATTCTCACCGCCGTAACACGTCTGTGGCTGGTCCTGGAGAGAAGGAAGCCAGGGCCAAGACGACTCAAGCTCATCCCAAAACATCGTGGCGGGCGAGGGAACGACAAAGTAGGAGCCTGATAGCTGGGAAGTCTCGTCTACGTCGCTGAGAACCTCTCGATGGTGAGGATTTAGGTCCATGATCGGGCCCTCGAGCTAGGTACTAGCAGAGCTAAGGCGATTACTTCGAAGTCCCAGAACATTTCTCGCGATTCAGGGGCCTCTGTAAATGGTGGGTGGGATTTCCAAACTTATAGGTCAATTTCAGCCCTCGATTCATTATTTTCTCGGAACTTTCAGACGCGCAAATGACCAACTATCCTTTCTATCTATCCCACACCACCTAGTTCCGTGTCAAAGATTCCGGCGCAGAAGTACCAGGCCTATATTGAGATGCAGTGGGTGTGACAAGTTGGACTGGAGCACGTCTCCCCCACTGAAAGGGAGCGAGATGGTTGCAGATTTCAGGGCTTCAGGGCTGTGCAACCTTAGACAAGCCTCCCTAGCTAGGTTAGGGCAGGCATTTGCAGCCAGAAAATGCACAGTGTCCGTATGATGGTCTGAGAGCACCTGGCCCAGGTCCCTTTGTTGGCGAACCAACTTTCAGGCCTCAAGTCAAAGTCAAGAAACTGTCTGAGAGCACCTGGCCCAGGTCCCTTTGTTGGCGAACCAACTTTCAGGCCTCAAGTCAAAGTCAAGAAACTTGAAGCCAGCATTCGCTGCTTGTATGATATGTATTGGGTATCTTTATTATTTCCTCGCAGCCTTATCCCACGTCTGATCAAATTTCTCAATCCCTGACTGTGTACCCTGCCTTCTGCCGGTTGTCTGTGCGAGACCGTAAGCTGCGAGTGGGATTGGTGGTTCCTCCGTCATCCACGCCTCAAGTCTGGTGGTTCGCATAGCCCGCTGGCCGCTTTTGCCCGACCTGCTAAACAATGAGCATGACGAAAGTCGGTGGAGGACTGAAGCACCCACTTCGAGTCTCCTGTACGGAGGGAGTGTGCATCGCTGCTCGGCATCTCGAGTTTCTAACTGAAATGGTTCTTTTGGCTGATTCTTCAAGACTACTTGATTTGTTCTTACTTTGACGAAAGTTTTGTGACTGACAAACACATCCAGAGAACACCTTGTGCTCAAGTTCAGAGCGCTCATTCCCATCTTTTCTACGTCTTTCTAGGTGGCCCATATCAGGAGTCTCTGCTTCACTGCGCAATTCCCCAGACTATCGCGCAGCGCAGTTGTGCGCAATTGAAAGCAATTCCATGAGCAGCTGCGCTTCTTTTCCTAACTGTGGCCTGGCGAACTGGTGTGTACTGTGGGAATTGGTTCGCCTTTGGGGTGTGTCGTTATTGTACGTACATTGCGCATTTCCAAGATTGCAGAAACGAGCAATCGCGCGTTTCAATCAGTAAATCCGCTCGCTTGTCATGCGCAACTGCTCAGGAGTGACGTAGAATCGTGTCTACGGGGGGATCAAAGTAGAAAAATGTCCTGTAACTCCGCGCATCCGGATCAGGTTTTCTAGACCTTAGGGGCTTGTTGTGGCGCGAGGCAACGGCTTGCCTTGTGCATGGACCTCGATTGTTGGGCGGCTCGGAAGAGATGTCTCGATGGCCTGGCGAATCAGATGACTGACGACAAGATCACATCAAGAGAGAGTCTAGATCGTTGGATCAGGAGTCAGAAGGCGGAACAGCCTCACCATGAGCACGGCAGCGGTGAGGGAGAGCGCGATCCTGGGCAACTCGACGGAATGGATACGGAACAGTACGCCTCCGAGTCCGCCCCGGCAAAATCACGATGGCTGTACAGAGCTCCGTACATTGAGAATACAAGCTGCCCGGCCGAAGAGCCTCATCGGATGTCCTCATCGGGGTGTGAGAACTTGGGAGTAGATGTTGATTACCAGGAGACGGGAAGGCAGCCGCGCTAAAGGGAGGAGTTGGTTGAGGAGGCGACTGGAGTCTAGGATTTCTCACAGACGGAAGCCGTTGCTGGTTTCTTTCCTCCTTTCTCATTTCCTACAATTCCACAAGCATATCATATAGCTTTTGCCTCATAGACGCTCTCAGCCAACAGCCTGAAAGCATTCCGTTTTCGTTTCCAACAACCTTTGTCGATGAGTTTGCTACTGAGGCTCTCAAGCGGCTTGATCGTCTATTCAGACACTGTAGCCAACCGATTGTCAACCGTCGGGGGTAACAGTTTGGGCCAGTCATCGAGCCAGTGTACCGTAGTCGACGTTTGTTCCACCGCTGCAGACGCCCTGGGAGGCTGTCTGACTTCCTTTGATTCGCTCTCTGGTTCTCTCTCGGACTCGTCACAACTAAACCGTTCCTACGTTCAACTCTCTCCGGCCGGCGTTGCAGTACTGCAAACACCCTCCCGTCACCTCGGTCCAGCCCTCGCACAGCATACATGTTCTCAGTGGCCAGTCTTTGGACTCGACGACGTCAAGATTCGCCATGGCCTTTATAACTTACTCGCGGTCTGTGGCACTGGTCTTTACCTGCTGAAACCGGTTGCCGTCTCTCTGTTCGCCAAGTGGGTGCCAGCAGCGCTGTGCCCCAACGAGAATCCAAGTTCCCAGCCCAGTGGACATTTGTCCACAGGCTGGCGAGCTTTTACTGATCTACTCGGTCGCCCGCCAATTCCACGGCTCCTTCGAGAACTGTACACCGCGCCTGGACTGTACCTTAAGCATCTAGTTTGCATACCAAAGAGCAGCACTACAGGCGGTAATTCAGAAAAGACTAGCGAATCCGGGGGCGTGGCCTCTGGAACCGATGAACGTCGAAGAAGGAAGAGAGCTACAAAGTCAGGCGGGAGCGCTGCTTCTAGCACCACGAGCCGCGGGCGTAGTGGAAAACGCCCGCGTGTCGCAGTCGCCCCCAAAGCCAAAGCAGTCAGGAAGGGGAGGCTTTTCGCGTGCCACTTTTACGCGCACGACACTGTCGCCCATGAGTGCTGCCGCCATTACAAATTTGACGAAGTTAGGGACATCAGGAGACACTTGACAGAAGAGGGGAGAGGCAATCACCGTCAACCCATTCATTGTGTCATTTGCTTTTCCTTATTCACCACATTCGCAGAACGTAGCGCCCATATAAGGGCACGAACATGCCGTCCTGGTGTCTGTGAATTCGATGCTTCTGGTCTCAATGAAGACCAAATAGCCTCTATTCGAGACCTGAAGAAGCCTCGCGGTGGAGATGAGAAGGAATTCTGGTTCAAGATCTGGGACATTATCTTTCCGGGCGAGCAGAGACCTGAGTCGCCCTACTCTGACGACGTCGAAGAGCTTGCGACAAGACAACGAGTGGCTCCCAGAATGGCCGTTGGCGTGCAGCAGCTTGGGCTACAGCTTGGGTTGAGTGATCACGTCGTCCAAGCAGTTATTCGCGTGTTGGACAACAGCTGGGGTCCACGCCCGGTAGTGTCACCACGGCCAATCGAGCCGCACAATTATTCTCAAGCTGCCAACGGCACTCGGGGGCCACCAACTTCAGCTTCATTCCACCCCTCCAGTCCATCCTCGCGCTCTGTCCAAAGCCAGGTGTTTCCCGGTTCCAATCCCGCGGCGGCGGCTTCTCTTATGTCTCCCCCAAGCTCATTGGGTCCGACAAACATAACCTACATCGATGAATCGCAACCCCGCTCAACGTTTGACCCCTTTCAGAGCCCGTATCAACCGTTCAATGCTCCGAGGAACTCCCATCAGGCTCGAGCAGCACACATCTCATACAATTTGGCATTAATGAATCACCATAGCCCCGGTGCTCAGCAGCACTACCAAACCAACAGGTCTGGCTCCAGAACAAATCCCATGCTCAACACCACCTTCCCTCGAGTGCACTACACGGCCATCGGACAAGCCCAAACGCCTTTTCATTCGCCAGAACCTGGCGTCAACTTCTTTCCGCAAGGGCTGAACCAGCGACAACGAACCATCAACCCGGTCATTACCGATACCTGGGCGCGTATCCTTGACGAACATACAATCGCGGCCAACGAAGAAGGTTACCAGTCACCAAGTAATCTCCTCCCGCCAGAACACTGAAAATGCCAGCGCGAGCCAGGATAGCCTCCAAAGACGTGCTTTTTACACAATTGGCTTGGTCTTTCTCATCTTGTCCTTTCCATTGTCTACTTGTTTTCTCAATTTCTTGCTTTAATCGTAACGACCATGGGAAATGGACGGGAGTTCAAATCTATTAGGCGCCAATACTTTCAACTTTGTCCTCATACCCGCACCAGCTAGTGCGAGACTTTGGTCTGTTCATCGAGCAATACTTAGAGTGATATTAGATGCCATAGGGACTCAGCCTTCGGGACAAGGGCTTCCCAGCGATAGAATCGGTTCCAGTTCATTTAACGAGTGACAATCTACATTTGCTCTAAGTACTGAAACTTCGTGAGAGGTTGCCCTGCCTGCCTTATAAACAGCACGACCACAACAACAACAAACCCTTGTTGTACCAGCCGCCATGCGGAAACAGGACTACATGTACAAGATTGCATGCTGAGACTAGATGCAAACAAATAGCAAACGAAAGACCATCCTATCTGGCGGCTTCATGCACTAATCCGCAACGCGTTCGAAAATAGTTTCATATCCATTTTGGCGAAAATGTATCCAGGACGTTGCGGTTGTCCGCACCGGATCCTTCATGTTCGGATGTCTACAAACTGGAAGGCCAGAAATTCGTAAAAAATGACTCGACCTGCTGAGCGGCATCCGACTGGAATGCCTGCCCGAGGTTTGCAATGGAAGAAGAACCATCCTGGAAGGAGTTACCGGTATCTTGCGTCCCACATGGTTGAAAATGAACTGCGTGGGAAACGTCTTCAGGGATATCGGGGACGGATACAGCAAGACCGTCGCCCTGGTTCCATTGAACCTCTCTCGCTTGCGTGACATCAGGATGCTCCAGCACATGCCGGACAGCTTCCATGATGCATCTCTGAAGCAGACTCCTGTTCTCCTCTGTGAGAGGTTCTCGGAGCGTGGCCTCTCGCTGAGATACGAGGTCTTCGATGATCTTGGGACCCTTGGTTTCCCAGAGCTCTCGCCGCATGATGCTGATGTCCTCGACCATCCTGCCCAAGAAACAAAATGGAGGTTCCGGGCGTGTACGGTCAGGGCAGACAATGTCCCACACCCTGAACCATTGCTCCTCCGTTGATCCATTTGGGACTCTTCCTTCTAGTAGAGTGTCTTGCTCTTGTGAAATCCATGGTGGGCTTGATGCTTCCGAGGCATTGCAAGAGCGTTGAATAAGGTGGTTGTCCCGCTCGTCGGGTCCCGAGTATGTTTCCCAACAAGTGGGACAGTAGTACTCCGGTCTGGTATGCTTTCTTCTCATGTGCTGCTTGACATCTCTAATTCGCCTGAGTCGGCTTTTCGCGCAAGCCGCGTATCTTCGGGGGTCCTTTCGAAAGAGAGGGCAGGCCAGATATTTCAGGTCCATATCACCTACACCCGTACCATCTTTCCCGTCTTCAGGACCGTGGCCGTCCAAATCGTCGTCACTTGATTGGTCGTTGTCATTTTGGTTATATTCTTCACCTTGCCTTTGAGAAAATGCCTGCCGCTTCCGGCTCGGTGGCTGTTGCTGTTTTGCAGGACCCCGAGTGCGTTTCCTTGTTGGCACTTTCCCTTCGCCTTGGACCGTGGTCTTCTGGTAACAAGTGGTTTGCACTTTGACCTCAAGGTCATACAAAGCTCTAAAGACTAATTCATTCATGATGCGATGGGTATCTCGGTCTCCCTGCTTTGCCATCGACGGTCCTCCAGGTGCAGTGGCCAGTGGACGTGCGTCTGATTCGTCGAGTTGAACTTGTGGATTTTCGAGCGGACGAAGCTTGTGTCCAGAATTTGTCGATTCGAATCCAGGCTTTGCTGGAAAGATGTTGTGCCCAGGGCCGTCCCTCATCTCCGGCCCAGGGTATCCGGCAAATGCATCCGAAGTGGACGCAATCGAAGGTGCTGGATGAGGGTCATGAGAACGTTGAGGGACATCCGAAACTTGAAGTCCCGACAACCTATCAGACAATTCCTTGGTAGATGCAGGCACTGTGATATCACGACTGGTGGAACTGCTCTTCGCACGTTGCGAGGTGGGTAGTGGCCCGTGTCGGACAACCCAATGTCTTCGGAAGATCGCATTCGAGGTGAATTCCTTGCCGCAATTCTTAAAGGGGCACGTTTGAACCGTCGGGGCCAACCCCCAAATCGGTGTGTAAGTCGGTGTGAAACTTCGCACTTGATTGCTTTTGTACGATTCGGGGAGTAAGTCATTTCCACAATTGGTCTCCGAGTCGCTCTCCAAGTCGCCGCTCTCCGAGTCACTCTGCGCGTCACTCTGCGCGTCGCTCTGCGCGTCTATCTTCGTCCAGTCATTCTCCGAGCCATTCTCTGTGCGTGAAGAGCTTCCGCTCCCTGTGCGATAGTGATGCATCCGTTGGATGTCCATCTTCTTGAGGCTTCAACTGGAAACAGAGTTTGCGGGTTCTAGAAGTTTTCTGTGGTTGGTAAATATTTGGATCTCTGGAAAGAAAGGGTTGCCTGATTTGTGCTATGGGCAGACGGCTTACTTTTGAAGGCAAGGTAGACGAATTGTCCCATGACGAGTTAGTTCGTCCTAGTCAGCAATTTTGCATTTCTCCCTTCGCCTCTTTCCCAACGAGCTAGTGTTAGCGCGTCTTTTCCCCCACAAGCCATGTCGAGGCCTCGCGGTGAAGAGAGGCCACCAAAGAAGAGCACACTGGTGCTCATCTCGTGCAGATTACGCGTCGAAGCTGAGAAAGAGCGGAAGGCACTCGCCTGATCGGACTTGAAGGAATGAAAACATGTCTTAGTAACAATTAGCCCGAGGGCTCTGGTTTCCGTAGGCACCGTTGTCAGATCACTCGACACACAGTTCACGGGGCACTCTTCGTTTCGTCCAGCCTCGTCAGCCAAACTGGAGAAACCCATAAAAGCAAATGTGTGCTAGTCAATGGAAAAGCATCAGCACAAGCTCGCAAAGTTTCGATCATCGATACAGGTGCCCCCAGGCTTGGCTAAAGTCGTTAGCTGCATCCAGGCCAGGAATCGACTTTTAAAAGCAAAGATGAGCTAGACCTTCGCGATGTTTCCTTTTGTATCTTGACATGTCTGCCCCTCCCCCGCAATTCGCTAGAGAAGCACGGATCACCGAGTATCCGTCCAAAGAGTGGGGACACGGCACTCGGGTTGACTAATCGCGCCGCTGCCCCTCTACACTATGTATGTATGTACGTACTGCGAAGGCGCGAACCGTTTCGGGAAGACTGCGCAAGACCACTCCGAGGGGCCAAAGAAGGTTTGCGAGTGTCGCGACACAACAGCCCGTCTGTCGTATTCGGGTGCCACCCACCGTTGCTCAAGCCTCAAGCCCCAGGACTGCCGGTCGGTTCCTGTGTGGAGAGTGTAACGGCACGGATCACCTATTCTGTGGCCCCTGGCCGTTTGTGAACTGGTCCCTGGGACACTGGGACGGGCAGTCTAATTGACTTGATCCCGGTTGCTTTACCTGTCCTTGTCCTTCTCGGTCCAATTAACCTTTCCGAAGCTTCCCTCCTACTACTTCTCGACGAAGACACACGTACACGAAGACACATACACACAACCCGATAAACAACGCGTCAAAGACTCGACGGACCATACCGAGCCAACGCTTCCTCCCCCACGATACCCTCACATCGCGAAAGCTACCCAAATCCAAAGACCCAGCGCCGCCAACAAGATGGTCTCAACACGATCCTCCTCCCGCGCCCTCTCAACCGGCCCCGAAGCCTCCCCAACCATCCCCTCAAAAGCCCGCGCCGTCGTAACCGCCGCAACAACCACGCCCGAAAACAAGTCCACCCCGCAAGGCTGGTCCCACGCGCCGACATCCCTCACCTGCTTCTGGCTCCTCGTCTCCCTGCCCCTCGTCATCTGGGACACGGGCTACGTCCTCCTCCGCCCCTGGACGATGCCCGGCGGCCACCTCCACTGGCCCGTCTGGGCGCCCTACAAGCTCTACGGCGAGGTCGACCACGTGTACGGGTGGAAGGCGTTCAACGCCGGCAACGGCTTCACCTCTGCGCAGGGCGCGCTGAACGCCGTCGAGACGATCATGTATCTCGCCTACTACTGGCTGTACTTCTCGCGGGGACGCGCCGTTGACGGGCCGGCTGGGTTGAAGAAGGTTGTTGGTGGAAAGGCGGGCGCGTTGGCTATTGTTATTGGGTTCAGCGCGGCTGTTATGACGTTGAGCAAGACGGTGTTGTACTGTGAGCGCGACTCTCTTTCCTTTTGCTCCTGGAGCCCTGTGAAGCGATGATGTACTAACGACGATGATGCCACAGGGGCGAATGAGTACTTCTCTGGCTTTGACAACATTGGCCACAACCCCCCTCTGGACCTCCTCTTCCTCTGGATCATTCCCAAGTAAGCTCTTCCCTGAAACAGACAAGCTTAATCGCAATATGTGAAGGAAGCTGACTTATATCGCAACTCTAGCGGCGCATGGCTCCTCGGCTCAGGCTACATGATCCTCTCCATGGGTGGCGAGATCGTCGACGGGCTGGCCCTCGCGTCAAAGACGACCAAGACTGAGTAATAGCCGTTTGCTGGTATTTGCGACGCAGCGTTGAAATCTCAGACTCTCGTATGATCGCATCCGCACAGGCACAACCAGGTGCCTTTATTCTGTGCATTCAGCGCTGTAAAAAGCGCGAGCATTGCGCGAGCATGCCAGCCGTAGATGGAGGCCCGGAACCTGAGTTGTAAGGCAACGGTAAATATAGGACAAGGATAAATGGACATATGCAGTAATTTTTGAAATGATAACAGCCCCGTTTACACCCCTCCCGAGTGGGTGTCGAGCCTGATTCGATGCAGCGTGTGAGCGATAGGTCGCGCATTTTTTGACATGTGCACATCCAACTCCACGATGGCTGCATTCCTGCAGGTACCATGCGCAGAAACGTCACTGCTGTCAGCACTTACGCCCATTTTACATGATGATTGCTTTACAGGTGAACGGCGAATGAGAATACACACAGCTTACGAAGAGACGAGCCGGTAGCAGCCTTTTGATTCCTTACAAACGTAGTGGAGCGTAGACGTATTCAGTCCAAAAATCGCCTCGTGTCATCGGACGTCATCTGTGATATGAAAGTCACCGTTCAAGTGTACGAAGCCCATGGTTCTCATCTCGTTCTCTTTTCTTCGATTTTCCGGTAAGAATATTGTACAGTGTGCCATGACAATCCAGGCTTGAACTCCTTCCCCAACCTTCATTTCAATCATCGCCATGCGCAGGCCTATATAAGGAGGGTGCGACAGGGTATCTCGTCATTTCCAAACCAATACATACAAAGAAAACAACACAAATGGTAGTGTGCCACTACCATTCGTACATTCCGGCCAAAGTAGTACTCAGTACACTCAGCCGGTCTAGATATTTAGAGGCGAGCAGCTAGTAAGACCACCAAGGTCCTTGAACTGCTCCCACACAGGCTGCACATCCATCTGGCCCAACACGGGGGACTCGTGAATCGGCACCGAAGACTTGCGGATCTGCAGGGGAAGAGGCTCCAGCTCATGGCGGTGGAAGTCCGCCTCCTGCTCCTTAATCAGCTCCTCATAGTCATGAGCATAGCTACCGGCGCCGCCCCCGATAACACTGTGACGCCGGTTGTTTGCCGTCCACTCCGAAGAACTGGCGCGGGGCGGCGTCCCCGCAAAGGAAAGCACATTTCTCATGCGCCGACGACCACGTAGAGGAACAGGGCTCAGCATAGGCGATTCCTGGTTCGGCCAGTTCTTGCTTGGCGCGTCGGGCGAGGTCGGCGGCGCCGTGGAGTCCACGGTCGCGTAGCTGTGACCACCCATCGAGGGAGCCTCAGAGGCGCCGCTGGACTCTGACGAAGTTGAGAAGGAACGCGGTGCGACATGAGTCCGGGGCGAGACCTCCGCGGGAGGGCCCTCCCACTTCTTAACGGCGTTAGTGCCGTTGCCGTAGCCGTGGACCACGATCTCACAGTATGATGCCTTGCGGGGTGCCGGAGCGCACTGCTCCTCCAGCTTGCGGAAGATACTGAGAGATCGTCGAAACGGGTTGTTGCGGGACAAGCTCCTGCTCCGTGAGCGGGCCGGGGCCGCCGCGGCTGGGATCCCGCATGTTGACTGCCGACGGGTGGCTATTTCGTCACGGCGGGATCTGGCAGTGTAGTCGACGTCTGGTCGAATCTCGATGGTCGGCGACACAACTACAGACGGTGTGCCGTGGCAGCCCGTTGCCCAGTCCGTGACGGATTGCGATCGCTTAGTATCGACTGCGATGTCTGTCTGCTTGCGGAGGAGGGTTTGCAATCGGCGCCCCTCCTTCCAGGGCGGCAGTTTCTCACACGACACTGCGAGGTGATAGTCCGCACCAGCAGCGTCGCGAACTTCTGATGGTGCCTGCGTGCAGCTGAGGAGCACTTGGTAGACCGCGTAAATCAGAATCCAGCGCACCTTGCGGGCGTCCACGAGACTAATTTTCTCGGCCTTGTCGACGCGGATAAGAGGTGAAACGGAATCCTCTTCGAACTTGCGGTAGGCGCGGACAAAGTCGTTGTCCAAGAGTGCTGGGTCACGCATGTTCATTGCCTTGATCATGGCACTGTGGGCCACTAGGCGTTGGTCAGGCTTTAGCTTATCGCCTCGTGCGGTGTTCGCCAACCACTGTAGTGACATGCGACGGGATGCCTTGTCACTGACAGTCTCGGGCAGTAATGGCAGCGGATGCCTCAGAGACTTGAAGTTGCATCGCTCATCGAATTCCTGGACACTCTGCACGGCGCAGATCCCACCTTGGGCCAGTAGCGGGCTGCTCTCGATTGAAGTGAACTCCTCGTCTACAAGCAAGTCATAAACGGCCTTGAAGTCCTTGCACATGGTACTGAAAATCTCAGGGTCGAAGATGGTGCTACTGCGAGTGTCGAAGGACAATGGCGGATAATAGCCAAACTTTGTTGTGTAAAATGATTGGATAAAGGATCGGAATCGGTCCAGGTGGGCACGTCCGCCTGCTGGAAGGCCAAGATGTGTCTCAGAGAGCTCCTCTTCCAGGAAGTTCTTGAGCATGCCACCAGCTTGACTGAGTCTAGAATTCATCTCAGTCCGCGCCCGTCGAATCAGCGTCTTGGAGACTGAGCCAATGTGCTATGTTCTGTGAGTCAGACGTGCAGCCGTTAGAGATGAGCAAAACATACCTGATACTCTGGACTGTAGAAGAGCTCCTCGCTCATTCCAACGCAGTGGCTGAATGCGTCGACGTACAAGTCTCTCAATTGGAAGACTTCAGCCAGATGTAGCATAGCGAGTGCGTGTTGCGGCACACCCTTGATGTCATAGTAGCCCTCTTCATCTAAGTAAGAAGTGAGATCCGACACGTTATCCTGTTCGTTGCCTCTGAACTCCGCCATGCTGTTGAGAAGGCCGATGAGCGCGGTGCCGAGATGCTCGCCGACCACTGAGCGACGGAAGATCCATGCAAAGAAATTTCTCGTTGCGAGATGGTAGGAAAATGCCTGTTCCTTGTCGGCCATTGGGGGTGCTGGAATGTAGAGCTCGATCCGCTCGTTGGGGTTGAGAGCATTCCACCGGTCCAAATCATCATACTGGTCATGGAATGAACCTGGCGTCTCAGGCATATCGCGGGCCATAAATCTCTTGACAAACGGATGGCACTTTGCTGAAAGTAAAGCACCGAATGGTACTTTGAATGCAGGTCCTCTGCGGGACTGCCCCTTGCCGTACAAGTGTACGAAGCAGTTCCCACCGCGGAACCATAATTCAGGGTCCTGAGACAACAACGTTAGCAAAGAATCGCAGGTCAATAGACATCGCTCCAGCGGAATTCTCTCATGACGATGAAAAGGATCAGCTTACTCTTCTCAGATTATCCCAATCACTGCAAGACCTTGCCGCTCCGTCCCACCTCTTGACTTTTGAATTTTGAGGCATCCTTCCCTCGATGATAGGGTTCCCAAGCGTCTTAGGCGTCCAGCCTTGTGTTGATGTTGTTGACATTGTGCGAGTGGGCGGTAGAGACATTCGTTTTCGAGAATCTCGTCGGCCGTACATTGTGAGACTTCAAGCGCGAGACAAGTCGCGGGATCAAGGACGTTGATATGGGCGATCGTTGAATAGCTCCCGTGACGGGAAGCCTTAGCCCTCAGCTAAATGCGGCCAGAGAGTTTCACTGAGATTGAAAGCTGACAGGAGTGGATGGCGCCGATGACTGCAGAGGAGATGTTCCGGACCGCCAATAGTCCACAAAAACCCCTGTCAGATCTGCGTTGATCACTGAAGTGATTGAGGTAGCTAGCGGATGTACCCAGTACGCCCGTAGCAGTGAACAATGACTTGAGATCGTCACTTGTCCACGGCCTTGTCGAACCTGGTCGAAAACAGCCGGTCCGGATGGGCGAGAGAGCTGTGGTTGGATGGGGAAATGGACGCCGAAAACCTTACAAAACGTCTTCGGGTGGGCGTCTAGATGGCTTTATGTCACTTGTCCCGGATCAAGAACTGACTTGACCCAGAATCCGGGACTGGGCTGCGTCCTGGCAAAGACCCGCCAGCTTGCCCACGGTCCGAGCTGCCTGTCGTAGAGTGTCGAGTGACGCGGCGGGAGACAGAGGGATAGCTCCAAGCCATGTTTTAGACCGGGCCGCCACTAGAGCAATGGGTGAACCCCTCAGTCCGGACCCTACCCTGGTCTGCAGCTTCTTCGAGGACAGCCAAGCGAATGTGCCTGTCATCCACAGCTCTGATGCGCTGGCAGTCTCTTCAGACTTCTCAGACTCTGTGCAGCAGCAGCATACGCATACAGGCGTAGTGAGTCTGTTCCTGAGGAACACTGCTGCTGCAGCATCCGTCAGCTCCAGGCTGTGCCACTGCAGGCTCCCCGTCCGTGAGCCGACCTCTCGCAAAGAAGGACGGCGAGAGGCATCATTTTGCCTTTCAACGGCGACGTATGATGTCTGGAGGTCTCAAACAGTCTCTGCGTCTCCACAAACGCTGTTGTGACGGAAGCCTAGGTAGTCGACGTTGAAGTGATCGGCATGGCGCCAGATGTGACTTGTTTCCTCGCTGGTATGAGCATTCTTGCGTATGCAGTCCCTTCTCCCTGTGACATTTGGGGAATGCTAGTGATAGGGTGGTGATGCAAAGCGTCGATGCTGGCTTGCCTCTGCCCACCTTCAGCCCAAACTCCGGGGGCTTGTCTTTGGGGATCGCCGTCCTCGATGCATCCTTCGGCGTTGGCTTGCATCGACAAGGAAGCTCAATGATTGGTCAGAATCGCGTCCCGCTTGCTCGATTGAGCAATGTCTCATGAAAATTGGCGACTAAACCCCCGGGAGCTGGGCTTCCCTTTGCTAATTGTCTTGGGACGATCGCAATCGGCTTTCTTCTGCTGAATCATCAGTCACACGGCGACCAAGATGTGAAGTCATCCCAAGGTGATATAACGGCCACGATCGCATCCGGGAGGTGTGGACTGGATTTGACCGTCTTCATCTTGTCGAGAGGCGACATTGAACCTAGGTCTTGCACCCACGTAGGCCTGGTGATAGACAGCATCGGGACCAAAGAACGTCACACCTCATGAGGGTATTCATCACGGCGGGAAACTCCATGATGTGGATGGGGAGTTCTGAAAGGTCGGCCGCCATGGACGCTTCATCGTCGCTAGATCAGTCCGCTTTCCGTAATTACTGTTTGTAGTACAGATAGGTTTAACTTCGTGCCTCTCCGTCTCTCTCACTTGCGACCGATATTGTGCTACCGAGCCAGACGGTTGCTAGTGATGGCCGGTGCTCGGGATCTACCAGGATAGACCAAGTTAGAGAACCATCGCCATGGAACGATGAGCGTGCGTTCGGGTTCCCTAGCTTCATGCCGTCGGCCGACAGAAAAACCCTCTTTCCCGTGGTTGGGGCCAGCCCCAGGACTGTTGCTGGCCGCGCTCTCTCGACTTCAGATAGATATTTTCCGACCCGAGATTTCCATCGTCGGTGTGCCTCGCGTAACGGATTCGACGAAAGCTGCAAGTTATTCGGGACCCAAAATACTGGCGTTGACATTCTGCAAGAAGGACATGGCCACTTACACACATGCACAGTCATCGACGCCTTGACGGGCCTCTGCCCTACGTGGAACAGCGGCTCCAAGAGGGGATGCAGGGCATCTGCAAGGCAGAAGCTGCGCTGACCACACTCGTCCAAGTCCAGCCATCCCTCATGCGGGGCGACAGTCATCTTTCCAGAAATCGGCTCAGGGTCATGAGGCACAAAGGAGGTCCGGAGGCGGATCCCACCGCTTAGCAAGGTCTCCCGTCCACCACCGGACCGGAGGCAAGACAGGCCCAGCCATTATCCATGTCCTCTCAGCCCTCGCTCGCTTCGGAAGGGCTTGCACGACCTAGACCCCCGCGGCTGGCTTTTGGCGTCCTGTCGCACTCGAGGAAGTCTGGACCGCCATAAATTAGCGCAGCGCCGGGCCGCAACGAAAACGTCGAAGCTGAAGAAAGAAGACCCAGCCCGGTGGGACCAAGGTGAACGGTAAAAGGAAACCGCAGACGAGTCGGAGTGCGCCAAGCGAAGCTGGCCGCCGGCATGGCGGACGGCAGAGAGAAGCTTAAGACAAGTGCAAGTCTTGTAATCCAGATGCGGGAAGCCTCTCGAAGTCCCCAACCGGAGACACCGAAGCCTATCATTGAAGACATGAAGCCCGTGGCGAGGAGTGAGATGACAGTCGTGACAGCATCCCCAGGGCGTTCTTGGCGAGAAATCGACGATGGTTTGATAAGAACCGGTTCTCAGTCTCGCGTGGGTTTGACAAGCTTGAGGCATGTTGATCAATAACGTCCGTCCATAGAGATAGTTTTCTCGGTTCAATAGGCGATTTTCTTATGCAGTCGAGCGCAATAATAGGCGATGGACCGAGGGCTAACAGCAGCCTTCGGAGGGACCAAGCTGAAGTCCATGTAAGTCGTGAGTCTGGAATGCCGAAATGGAGGGTGGGATCGTTCGAGGCCGCTTAGGTAATGGTATATCTGCTAAGGGTTGATCTTATCGATAACGAGAGACTCACCTTCTTATCGGTCTTATCAGCCCATCCTCCTGGGCTCTGGCCGCGCGGGATTTCGGTGAGGAGGAGCATTGTCGCGTCCGGGAGACAGCTCCGTGCAGACTCTCAAACGCCCTTCCTCGAGCCTTTCTGCGCGGCACAGTCGCCCTCCTCTCCTCGTGGTAAACCACATACTCTTCAATCCCGGAATCCACTCCGCAAAGCATTATGTCGGAGCGAAAATGGCACCTCTGACCCCCTACACCTACATCCGCTGCCCCTGCTCCGAGACTCACCAGTCCAGCGAGGACGGGTCGTCAACGCCGGGGAGCCCAGAGGACGATGAGCGGACATTCGACCCGCGCGCCCCGCGCGCCAACTTCAGTCTTTATCCTTTGGAGCATCTGATGTACTGCGAAGACTGTCACCAGATCCGGTGCCCGCGATGCGTCAATGAGGAGATTGTCACCTACTACTGCCCCAATTGCTTGTTTGAGGTCCCAAGCAGCAACCTTAAAAGCGAAGGCAACAGGTATGCGCAAGGTTTGCTTTTGGCTGAGAGTTCCGGCGTTGACTAACACTATCGCAGGTGCACACGAAGTTGCTTCCAATGTCCCGTCTGCGTTGGTCCCCTCGCTGTTACAGCTCTCGATACCCCGCCCGAGAGCCACCTTCTCACGGCTGATGGAACGGCTCCTCAGGGCGCTTCCTACGTGCTGTCATGTTCATACTGTAACTGGAGCTCAACCGAGATTGGAGTAAAATTCGACCGACCGAATGGCATCCACGGGCAGTTGGCCAAGCTCCAGAATGGAGGCCAACCCAAGCTGACTCCCAAGGAGCACAAGGAGAGGAAAAAGGAGACCAATGGAGAATATCACCTGAACCCAGAGGACATGGATGCCGAACTGCAGTTTGCGCAGCTCAAGTCCTTCTACCAGAACCAGATGGCCAGCTCGAACCCCTCGGCGGGCGGTCTATCATCACTAGGTGATCTAGGCATCAATTCGCCTGGCTCATTGTCACGCATCATGAGCCTATACACCGGAAACAACTTTGGCAACAAACAGGCTCGCGGTAAGGTCCAGATCATGAGGGAGGCCGTCAGCCCTGACGAGGGCTTGAAGACCACCGACCTGGACGAGTCAAAAGAGATTGAGAAACTCAGACATACGCATCCCGACGACACAACGACTCTAGCCCAGAACTGCCTACAGCAAGACCACGTACGCTTCCGTGACCAGCTCCGGCCCATCCCCTATCTCCTCAGGACCAAACGATCCAAGAGATGCCCGCTGTGCAGACACATCATCAGCAAGCCGGAAGCAAAGATCTCCAACACCCGGTTCCGCATCCGCCTCGTGGCCGGCAGCTACATCCCCACAATCACCATCCGACCGCTGCAGTCGGAGGTCCAGAACCTCCCCTCGACCGCTCGGCCGCCGATACCCCAGGAACTGTGGCTTACGCCACTCAAGCCCGTGCAGTATCTCCTGACCTTCAAGAACCCCATCTTCGAGACGGTGAAGGTGTCGCTGGCCACACCGTCGAGCACCCCTGGGCGGTTCGCCAGCACTGTGACGGTGCTGTGCCCGCAGTTCGAGATTGATGCCAACACGGACATGTGGGACGATGCCCTCAAGGACGACGGCGATAAGGAGCGCAGGAGAGGGGAAGAGGGCGGGATGCAGCAGGCTGAGGTAGGCAAGATTTACGACCGCGGCCGCAATTGGGTCAGCATCGTGCTGGAGGTCGTGCCGGCTTCGTTAAGGCTTGAGCAGCAGCCAGGTGGTGACAGTGCTTTGCGGGAGGATGAGGATGTGTTGGAGATACCCATGTTTGTGCGTATCGAGTGGGAGACGGAAGCTCAAGGCGATGTCGGTACTGCGACAAGCAGGGAGAAGGAGGCGAGGGAGAAGAGGGAGCTGGCCTACTGGTGTGTCTTGGGAGTTGGACGCATCAACCAGGACTAGACTTATGTCAAATGAAAAATGATACCCCCAATTCCTTTACATATTAGACGATGGCTTCAAGCACAGTGAACATAATCACGGAGAGGCGGGAACAAATAGTTAAGAAGGAGCGGTCAAGTGTTTTGGTATATGCATTTTTTGGGCAGCCTGTAATGGAATCGCCCAAGTTTATATCCCTGTAGACGCCAGACCCTTTTGATCAACCAGTCATTGCCATGCCTTCATTGCAGCAGACTAAATGCCAAACCCATCATTGACCATGATTCCTTTTTTAATTTTTCACCAAACACCCGCCCAATGCGCAAGACACTAGATACGATAATCTAGTACTCGGCGGAGCCGGACTGGGGGAACTCGAAGGTGACACCGCGGCCGGTAAGCTTGCGGTAGACCTCGGAGTAGGTGTCGAGGCGGTAGTCAACACCGCCGCGTTCCTTCTCGTCGAGGATGACCTTGAGGAGCTTGGAGCCGTCCTCCTTGGTGCGGAGGCGCTTGCCGACGATCTCGACGGGGTAGACGAGGTCGGTGAGGATGGCGTCGTGGACGGCGGTGAGAGTGCGGGAGCGGGGGCGCTTCTGGGTCTGGTTGTTGCGGGAGCGGGCGGAGCGCTTGGGGCGGGGCAGGATGCGGCGGGAGGCCAGGATCAGGACGTGGCGGTCGGAGAACTTCTTCTCGAGCTCACGGGTGAGGCTGGGGATGGTCTTAGTATTGGACAGAGAAGGTCTGCGAAGAGAGAGGGAGAAACTTACCGCTGCTGGACGCGGTGGAAGCCCTGCAGGGAAGGAACGGGGACAAAGATGGCAATAGCCTTCTTGCCGTGGCCGACCTCGATCTATAGGAAGATCACAAGTCAGCATGCGAGCTCCAGGACGATGCCTTGGACCGCTTCCCGTCCTGTTCCTGAGATCATCATTCTTTTCAGCGTTCAAATCTCCGCCGCCACGGTGAAGCCGAAGACACCAACGATGGGCACCTCCCAAGACTGGAACGCGCGATGCCAATGCCAGCAACTTCTTTCCCTTGAGTCCTCTTCAATCTTGATGTGTTTCAATCGAGAGAAAGGCTTCGGGGATTCCATTGCTTCGCATCGCGCTCGTCAATTGGGTGGTGTCGCCCATGTTCGGGGTTGTTCATGCTTGGGCTTTCCGTGGCGGCTGGGAACAGGATTTTCGATTCCGGAGAATTCGCGGGTTCGGAAGTCTTCAGGACTTTGGGGTTGTCGCTTCAGGTAAATCTCACCTCGCGGGCAGAGACGATCTGCAGAGGGCGGAGGGCGACCTTGAGGTCGGCGGTGTTGCTCTCGAGGTCGTACAGAGCCTGGGCAATGTTCTGCTCCAGCTCGGAGGGGTTGGCCCGCGAGGGGCTGTTGGCAGCGATCTTGTTCAGGGCGGCGGACATCTTGACTGTTGTCGATGGGTGGTTGACGGTCGGGTTAGTCGATGCTGTAACGGACGGGGTCAAGACGAGAGGAAAAAGTTCACAAAGTCGATCGCGGCAGGCCACACGCAATTCGAAATGCGCCGTCAGAATTTCCGGTGGGTGGATCCTCCCGGGTGATTGGGGTTTGAAAACCCTTAGATAGTCTGTGCTTATCAGCATATCCCAGAGGTTTTTGGAAGCCTCTGAGTGGACCG
Organism: Colletotrichum scovillei; assembly: GCF_011075155.1. Classification (NCBI taxonomy): domain Eukaryota; kingdom Fungi; phylum Ascomycota; class Sordariomycetes; order Glomerellales; family Glomerellaceae; genus Colletotrichum; species Colletotrichum scovillei. The sequence continues at coordinate 1,154,385 of NW_023336261.1, forward strand.
TCCAACCCGCCATTGTATCCACCCTCAGAACTGCGCTAGTCCTCGTTTGGCTTCGGTGAATTGTTCACCGAGGAAAGGGCTCGGTGAGATCTCAAGTATCAATTTGGGTGATGATTCCCATAGCCCAACTCGGCTTTCTGCATTAGAGCTTTCCATATGAGACGAGTGATCGAATCACTTTTGGAAGTACTTTAACTCTTGAAGCATTGCTCTCGTACATCTTGGCTCTGTGGCGTTGGTGGTGAAGACTGTTTAATGCCTGCCTGTGAGACACAACCATAAGATGCAACAGGAAAGCGTTTGATAGGGAGTATTCCTCTGTCGCTGGCTTCGAATTCAGAATTTGAAGACAATACGTGATAAGCCAGGCTCTCATCTCACTATTATGTCTTTGAAATACAAGTTCTGCTTTAAGGAACCTCTCCAGTGATTTTCTTGGTTTATTATTTGGTTGTTCTTTTTCGCCATGGGTATTATTACATTGGATTAAGTATGGTTTGCCGCCCATCCACACCTCAAGCAGAACTAAGCGAGTGTGTACAGGACTAACAGCCGTACGATCTGTGTATCTGTCATTCTTTTAGTGACAACAATTATAGCCTCACATCATGGTCTGCGCCCTCTCGTTCCTCTCTTGCCTGCTCATCTCATTGCGGAAGACATTACCCTCCGAAGACGAAGGCGGAGGCGGTCTAGGCGGGGGCGGCATCATCTCAACGCCCCGATCAGGCGACGAGAACGCATTGTCTCCAAGCCCAATCTTAACGTCAGCCGTTCTCTGGCCACGGCTCTTGCCAACGCCGTAGCCTCCGCCGCGGGATGAGAACATGCCCTTTCTGCGGCCGTACCACCACACGAACCAGGCGATGCCGACCAGTGAAAGCACGCCAAAGACGATGGGGAGAACGATGCCAAACACGTTGGGTCCACGGCGTCTCTGGTTGTTGTTGTCGTTTTGTGGCCGGTTGACGATGCTGACTTTGGCTCCTGGGTGACGGGCGGTGATGGAGCCATTGGTCTGCGGGAGCGCGAGGAAGATTTGGACGGTGAGGGATTCGTTGGCGGCCATGTTGTAGCCTACCGCTGCCCAGGCGAAGTGGCCTTGGGATGCGGGGAGCATCTGGGAGGTGAAGCCGTGGCCTGGGTCGATGGCGTTTGTGACGCCGTAGTCACCTTGGACCTGGACCATTGTGTTGGGCAAGGGGAAGAGGCTCGTGTCCCATGTTACTAGATTTCGTGTTAGTGTTTGTTCGCAAGTCGAATACTCTTCGTGAAGGATTTGCTTACTCCAGTAGGTCTTGCCTCCATCAACCTTAGTATCGGCCTTGGGAGAGCAAAAGGGCTGGTTGACGCCGTTGGCTCCCGCAGCCTGGTTGCATGAAAGGAATGATCCGGCGCCGTTGGCATCGGCCGTGGGGAGAGTAGAGCTGCCAGTAAAGGCGGACGTGGTCTTGCCATCGTTGACGGTCGGGGTAATGGTCTTGGCTGCGCCGTCGGCTTGGACCGTCACCCAAGGTCGAAGGGCATCATTGCTCTGCCGAGGAAGGATGGCGGCGTTGACTGCTTGTGACAGAGCCAAGACTGTGGCGGCCAGGCCGAGGCCTCTTGAGTAGTCCAAAGCGACCATGACTTTGTTCGTATACCAGAGAAAAGACTCGTTTACCAGAACGAAGGTTGTATTACAATGTACCAACTGGTGGCATCTATGAAGGAAATGAAGATTCACTCGAGGAGCAAGTCAGAGTTAGGGAGCGGAAGTGAGGGATTGCCATGGTTATGTATCAGGAATCAGCACTGGACACTGGTATGCGAGAATGCGACGACTGCTTATCATGCGTGACTTGCGCTCACGGGACGCCTTGTTTCCACGTCTTGAAACGGTGATGAGTTTGCCTTCAACCTGAGCGACCTGCAATGCAACCAGGAAACTTCGTGGCAACTGTACTGCGAGTAAGGTGAAGTACTTCATCTTCAATGTTCTGTCACTCTAGGCAGTGGACATCTTTTGGGTTCTTAATGGCTCGATGGTGGTTCTTTGGCTGCCGTACATGCTGCTGTCTTTCATCGTGATAGCTACTAATACCCGCCTAGGATCGAGGGATGTGCCCGTAGCTCTGTGAGGCTCTTGGTGGATGACAAGACGAACCAGTGGTGGCGTCGGCCGAGAAAGGTAACAAGCTTACCGGCGCCGGCACACTGACAATGCAGGGGTTCCCCCCTGGTTCCGGTTTCAAGAGCGAGAAGCAGTCTCGTTTCTCACTGGACTGAGTGATCAGACTAGGTGCGCAGAGTGGCTCTGCTGGCGTGACCCTTGGGCGTGTTGGTTGCGTGCCGTCGTGATGGTCCAGAGCCCGGGGACCGTTGGGGCTTGAGCTGCTCAGAGGGATTTGAGTGATGAAGGGAGGATGGCAACATGAGTCGGCACTGTGCCCATGGAGGTCCTGGCGCTTGCACACCCCGCTGGGTCCCCTTGATGCGCTCGTTCACACGTCCGCGGCGACCCGTTGAGTTTTGAGGTAATGGAGGGGTATCACCTGCAAGGTTCGGCACTTTGATGGGATTTCTCTGGCGAAGCGACTTGGTGCTTCAGATGGAACGGTTTGGCGACCGGGCCAAGGGAGGCAACGGCCGGTGGCGTTTGGTGCCGGGTCATCGGGATTTGTGGAGACACTCCGGGCATTCTTCGGGGGCCGTTGTGCCGGGGTTTCGGGATCGTGCCGCACTGATGCACGGCTAGGCTTGGTTAGCCGGGAAGTAGCCTGCGAGTGTTTGTTTTTCTATCTACCTCAGGTAAACTCGAAAGATGACCAGGTATTTGCACATGCCAATTGTAGCTCAAACACTCGATCGAGGCCAGCCTAGGTAAGGACAATTGACCGTCTTGGCTGGAGTAAAGACTGGATAATATCCCGTCGGGTGCTATAAGCCAAGAGATCGAGAGTGGCAGTTGAAACTTAGCGGTCGAGATGGTTGAAACTTGTGTGGCCATTGCTCTATAGTCTGGTGGGATCATCGCTGCTCTGCATCCCATCATAAGGCACTCGAGGATAAGTGGAAGATAATCAATCAGATCTAGCCACCTGAGATCGATCATTCCCGTCCCGTTGCTCCTTGCCTTTGACTGGGTACATGGGCAATTAGAAGCTAGATCAACCTTTGCTCATCCGTTTCGCCAAGATTACTATCGCATCTGCCGGCATTGACATTTCTCCCCCGGCTCTTTTCCATGTTGCACTGTATGTCTAATGAGGAATTGAGTCATCCACCGTGGCTGAGGTCCCCCATCCACGATGATCTTGACCCAAGTTGAACAGCAATTAGCCCGCCCGTCCCCCCAACAACCCGCCCGGAGCGCCGGACTATCGAGAAGGAGGCCGCACCGTCCACGCACCGTCCGCGACACCGTCCTGAACGCTGAGGTGCGCGCAGTGACGTCTTTGTGGTTCCTCTGTGGTCTCTGTGGTTCCTCTGTTAACTAGCGGTAGCGCGTGCAGCCGCCAACGGTGCGCGATCGCCGGAGCTTCCCAACAAATCTTCCGTGGGAAGAAGGAAAGGTGCGACATTTCCTTCATCTTGGGTTTCCTTGGCTGCCATTGCTCCGATCTGACAACCTCCACGCCCGCCCGCCAGCTCAAAGGTCCGCTTACCTGCAGCAAACACCGAGCTACATCCTCCATTAGGACTCCTCCATTAGCTTCGCACCGCACTCTTTCTCTCTCGATCTTTCCATAAATAAATCTCCTCTAATGTTTAAAGCAAGCCCATTCCCGCGCTCCCTCCCTTTCCGCCTCTTCTCCTCCCCTGCGCAACCTTCACGTCGTCTTCTCAGATTCACCAACACCATCTTTGGATCTCAGCATCAACACCTAAACAGCCACCGTACCTCCAGCTTCTCCCACATCGCCTATCAACGCGCACCACCATCATCGTCATCGTCATCGTCTACCCCTCCTTCTATCAGACCCGACCGCAAGATGGCTGAAAGCGACATTGAGAAGTACCTCAAGCAGACGCACGACCGCGTCTTCGAGAACAACCGCAAATGGGCCGAGGAGAAGAAGAAGCAGGATCCCAACTTCTTCATCAGCCTGTCCCAGGGCCAAGCTCCCGAGTACCTCTGGATCGGATGCAGCGATTCGCGCATCCCCGCCGAGCAAATCACCGGCCTCGAGCCCGGTGAAGCCTTCATCCACCGCAACATCGCCAACATGGTCAATAACATTGACCTCAACGTCATGAGTGTCATTAACTATGCCGTCCGCCACCTCAAGGTCAAGCACATCGTCGTCTGCGGCCACTACGGATGCGGAGGTGTTAAGGCCGCCATGACACCCAAGGATCTCGGCCTGCTCAACCCCTGGCTGCGTAACATCCGCGACGTCTACCGCCTGCACGAGGCCGAGCTCGACGCCATCAAGGAGGAGGATGCTCGCTACGATCGACTCGTCGAGCTCAACGTTCTCGAGCAGTGCCGCAACGTCATCAAGACGGCCGCTATCCAGCAGTCGTACGCCAAGAACAAGTTCCCCATTGTCCACGGCTGGGTCTTTGGCTTCAACGACGGTCTCCTCAAGGACCTGGAGATTGATCACGAGAAGATGCTGCACGACGTTCAGAAGCTCTACCACCTCCCCGGTGCCGACTTCTAAGCGCGACTGACCGATCGACCGACCTACCCTGGGAAGCTATACGCTGTCCCAGTGCGGGGTTGAACGGAACGGGCGAGATGGGATGAGGAGGGGTGGACCGGAGCGTTTGCTCACGGGTGACTCACGGATGGAGTCTCGGCTCTCGACGGCTACCGTTTGTGTGCGCGCGCTGCATGGCGCCCATCGCGACATGGGGAAAATTTTCTTGTTGAGGGCGGCATCTTCCACACCCGTTGCAGATCCGGATGGGGTTGGTTGGCAATACTCTTAGGTTCTGACCGAGACATGCCACCCCACCACAACCGTTCATCCGGTTTAGCTTAGTGGGAACCTGGAGCTGTCAACGAGCCGGGGACCCCACTACCGTGCATCTCCGAGGGAGGAAAGATTGAGAGGTTGTGGCGGTAGAGATTGGTTATCAAACAGCTGTCACCGGCGGGATTGTACCGGAGTTGAGGATTCGAGTTTTTTTCAATGGAATGCGGGAGCTCCTCGGGGATCGGAGCAGATTTGGTGAAGAAATGAGGTGCACAAAGCCAAAAGACTTGATTCTTGGAGCTGGCAGTCTTTTCGGAGTAGGACATATCAAGGGAAAACGCAAAAATAATATTTTATTACCCATCACCCTAACTCTTGACTGAGTATTTTGCGAATAATGTCTGCCTTATCACTGCGCAAAAAAGCTCGATCTCATTTGGAATAATCGCAGCTTTTGTCTACCAATCAGGTTGTCTAGGTAAATCTTTGACTACATCAATGCAATTTATAAGGTTGCTGATATGTACATCTACTATGTAATAGGTAATATGAAGCAAACTTCTAGATTGATGTTTTTCACATCTTCATCTATACCTCGTGAAGATGAATGACATTCCTAGCCGCTTCACTGTTAGATAAACCTTGTTACTACGCGGAAAATATAACGACTCACCACGAAACGTTCCAGGTATGTCTCCCACCGAGACTCTGGCACATTTTCTTGCTCCCCGTATTATACGGCGCCACGTCGGCGGACGCCCAACCATCGGCGCCGTACTCGCTCGTACCTCTCTTGATCAACTTCGATGCCAGAGCCTTTGCGTAGCCTCTCTGTCGGTAGGGTGGCTGAGCGGGGTTGTGTGTTAGATTGAAAGACCATGATTGCAGAGTATCGAAGTATTCTCTTCGTGTTGGGTTTGGGTCGATATTTTGCATAACTTACCTCGCAGTGGAGACTTGATAACGATGCATCGGTGCCTAAGCAGGAGTTAGAGAGTTGTGATGCTGTCGAGGATCGGTGGTTGATGTAGGTAAACAGATCGTGGCGGGAGCGATAGATGTAAGAGGCCTTGTGTATCTAGAACACATTGAATACTCACCGAGGAATGACCATGCGATAGGCGTTCCATCCTCTAGTTTGAGAAACAAACTTGGCCACGACATCAACGTCTTTCTATCTATTTGTCAGCCGTTGTGTTCATCATTGGAAAGTTCGAAATTAACTTGACAAATAAACAGGGAGGACGATGACGACTCACACTTGACGCGGAATGTCCGTCCTGGAAATCACAATCTCACAATCCCTCTCCGTAGCCGGACCCCACGTAGCTCCCTCGGGCAGCGTCACACGGCCCTCGAAATCCGGAATGTCATCGACGCGGAACAGCCATTTCTCGTACTCATAGTCCTGGCGAGGTGTCACGCGCACGCCGGCCCGGAGCATGGCGTCCCGCGTGGGTGTGGCGAGGGTTCCGACGAGGCACGCACCAGGGAGCGTTCTGTTGTCTGGTTGTTGTTTGCTTACTTGTGTTACAGCATTGAGGACTGCTGCGATTTGGTTTTCAGCTGTTTCCTTGTCCTCATCCGTGAAAGTTTTGTTGGGGGCGTCTTCGAGTGTTGAGAACATGAAGAGTTGGGTTTCTTTGGTACTGCCGAAGTCGAGGTATGCTGCGCAGAAGTTGCGCGGCTGTTCGTCAGAGGCCATGCCATTTTCTCCTTGTGAGGTAGTCGAAGAGAGTGGTGCGTCTGATGCTAGGATGATGCGGGCTGTTGGGCGCATGCCGTCCTTGAAGCGGGTGAACTGGAGGCGGCGGAGGAGGACGAGGGAATTTGGGAGGTGAAATTCCAGGAGAGGGATGAGACCTTCCGGGACGGAGGTGTGTATCGTTGCCATTATAACTGATGAGTCTCAATACCTGTCTATGTGATGTAAAGTAGAGTGCCTTTTTGAGACATTTGTGTGTGATGGTGTGGTATGCTGCAGCAATGATGTGAGAGATATGTGAGGTGCTAAAATCGGCGGATTAAATATCCGCTATTAGTAACTGCAGTGCATTAAATATCAGCGCTGCAGCTCTGTGATAGCTTGCGATTGAGGGTGACTCATATTCGCGACTCGACTCACGACACCACCCGTAAAACGAAACCGAAGGAGGAAAACTCATGATCAATACGAATGCCTTCCTATCAACGCGACTTCACTCTCATTATCATATTATAGTTCGGCTGAGTTCCTGTGGAGCCACTGGCTGATTCAAATTGAATGAGGTCATGAGAGGTGCCGCCGAGAGTATAAAAGTTGGTTATACGGACTTTGATAACGGTGTCGCAAATGGGAAGGGGTAAATTTAACTACAATGTGTCTTCGAGCTAATGAGCTGTGAATAAGTAATGTGAAATGAAGAGGTAAACTCCATGACCCTTTGAAGTGTCTGGGCAAGTGCAATTACGAGGGAACAGAATTTCGCATCCACCCTTCTGTCACAGCCTGGAAAATACGAGAAGCCCGAAGTAAGTCACATTCAGTGTGGGTAATGTCATCTTCATACCCGGCGATCGGGTCTTTGCTGGTTGCGTGGACTGGTGAAGGTTCGGGTCTTTTTCAAATATGTTCGCCTTCAGCTCCCTCTCTTTACCCAAAGAACAAGCCTGCAGGCATTACTCATGTCCCTCTTCTCGTCGTGGTACAGCCGGAAGCCCACTTTCTGCGCAGTTGAGATAAAAAGTACAATGTAGTTGTCATGATGAAACTCAATTTGTGTAGGCAAAACATGAAGAATTGCTCGAGGAGATTTGCCAAAACACCATGTAGACAGGATCAAACATAATCGCCGAATCCAGTCATTGGCTCAGTGAGGGACCAGTCCATTTGGGCCTCGAATGATATGCCCCACACAGGGACCGCTCAGTGAAAATCTCATCTGCAAGGCTCTCCAACTCCTCATCGTCTGCTTATTGCATCGGCCTCATATCTTCAGCAAAAGCAGAATAAGCAAGACTCGAAAAAAATGACTAGCTACGATCGCGACGTCGTCGTCAACTGCCTCAAGCGGCACTACGAGCTGCTGGTGCGCATGGGCTACTTGGACGTTTCAGCCGTCGAACTCCCTCCCGCCGCCGGCTGGAGCGACACGGAGCTCCGCGTGGATGCTCTCCGGGCCATGGGCCGCTCCGAGACCGTCATTGATCTCCTGCGGCACATCCCCTTCGTCCACGAGAACGAAGAGTCGGACCCCGTCGAGATTTATACCGAGACGTTCCCGCTGCGGTATCTGCGAGACGGGCGGTGGTTCGGCGGCGCCAATGGGATTCACGGCGACGGCGCGGAAGTGTTTGCCAACACGGCGCTCTTGGACCTTGGCTTTGCGCCGTTTGATGGGCCCGTGCCGGCGGACATGGTCTCGTTGACGCATGCGGACGAGGGAATTTGGTGGTTGATCGATACGAATCAAGGTTAGCTGGACTATGCGCAGAGCTGTTTTGGTTCAAAAGTGCTCTGTGAAGCTGACGCATAGGCCATCACAGGATGCATCTACCCTTACGGGACCGAGTTCGACAAACGCGAGGAGGATGTTCCCGCGGACAAGCAGTGGCTTGTTGTGGACCCGGTCCCCATCCAGGCTTACTTTGACAAGATCTATGCCCAGGTCGGCAACTTGGATGTTGTGCCAGCGCCCCGCTCTGGGAAGTGGGAGGCGAGAGTTGTCGAGGAGTATACCGAGGAAGGCCAGGTGAGTTCATCTGCAACAGGAAATGTAAACTCGTGACTGATCAAAGCATTTCCTCGTGTTGTACAGGAGATCAGACGGCTGTACGTTGAACACGGATGGCCCAATGCTTTTCGTAGAGAAGAATTTATTCAGGCCGTCGAGAGAACTCGGGCGGCGTTTATTGAGGCTGGGCTGGGACAAGATGATGACGAGGATGATGAAATGACGGGCTAGATGGACCAGACTTCTGGACATGGTTTTAGTCTGAAGACACGAAATAACGAATTGGCCAATAATAGAGACCTATTGACGATTTTCTTTTAGCGCACGGCCATGCTGGTAGATGTTCGTTCCTGAGCCCAAGTTCGATCGCAGCGATAGCTAGCTGAACTCAAGAGTGTGCGTGGCTTCCTCAACCCACGAGAACAGTGATAACAGATCTCGGATCGCGGAAGATGGGATCGGGTGACGGAAGTTTCTCGTATCAAGACGATGTTATCATGTCCTGTCTCCTATTCTCTCTCAACAACACAGCCTTCTTCGACCCCACAAACTCCAGCTGAAGCTCTCCAACTGTGTCGTTGACCAGCATCTTGAACGGGGAGGTTGGGCCCATCAATCAAGGATAACGTTGCGGGGCCCATAGGTGAATGTTTCGTTAGCTGATTTAGTCATTCACGCGTCTTATCACATTAAATCACTTTCAACTGGCTGCTTACACTGAATTCACTGAGAAAACCCCAGGGATCCCGGACCCCAGATGTAAAGGCCGACGATATCGGAGCGACCCCGACATGTTTTTCCCTCGTTGAATGACATCGATCTGCGCCATTCTAGCGTGCTCATTGCCCCAGTCGCTCGGGACTTCTCCGCACTGAGGGCTCCGCGGGTACCTGAGTCAAGGGTTCTAGCTCTGTTAAACCTCTCATCTTCACTGAACAATGCTTCGAATGGGTTAACGCCGTCTCTGTCGAGCGGCGAGAGGTTGCTTTCTGGGCGGGTCGCTGGGAAATTGTTTACTCGATAGCAAAGAGAGAAAGGAGGGGCAAAACACCGACGAGGGGATTCGAAAATGCGTTTAAAGCTCTGCGATGGCCGGCCCTGCCTCTTAGCGGTGGTGTGCTCTCTTGCTACCATCTTTCCTTGTGCTCAAGCAGCAGCAGCAGCCCCATTCGGAGACGAGGGATTGAGCACGTCGCCAAACATGAAGTTCTCAACGTCCTTCAACACGCTCTTCGCGGCGTCGCAGGTAGCAATCTCGCCTGCCACCGCGTACAATCCGGTTGAACTCAAGGGCTACGGCAAGTTCACCGGCACCGTCGTCAACTCGACCTATAGCGGACGCGCTCTCCCCGCCCCCGTGGACGCCTGGCTCGGCATCGACTACTCAACACAACCGGTCGGCGAAGGCCGCTTCAACCCCGTCACCTGGCCTGCGTCTTTCAACGGCACCAAGGCGGCGACAAAGTACGGCAAGACCTGCGTCCAGGACCCGACCTCGACCGACGTCAGCACACAAGATGAGGCCTGCCTCAATTTCAACGTCTACCGTACGCGCGGCATCCCGCTTGACCAGAAGACGCCCGTCCTGGTCTGGATTCATGGCGGCGCGTTCTACGCGGGTAGCTACAAGAGCTTCGATGGCGCTGCGTTTGCCGCGTCGTCAAAGGAGCCCATCACGGTCGTCAACTTCCACTACCGCATCAACTCGTTGGGCTTCCTGCCGTCTGCACTCTTCGATGAGGAGGGTCTGCTGAACCTCGGCATGCGCGACCAGCACTTCTTCCTCCAGTTCGTGCAGAAGCACATCGCCGCGTTCGGCGGCGACCCGGAGGCTGTCACCATCGGTGGGCGCTCTGCTGGCGGTCACTCCGTCGGTATCCTCTACTTCCATAACTACAACGAGGATGAGGGCAAACCACTCTTCGCCAGAGCAATCCACCAGTCCGGTGCCGTTACCGCTCGTGCGTTCCCCAATGCCACATACCCGCTCTACATTAAGCAGTATGAGGAGTACATGAACTACCTCTCCTGCCCGCTTGATGCCGACAACGCTGCGACTCTGGCCTGCCTCCGTGCCGCGGACATCGACGCGATCCGCAACATCAGCACCAAGCTCTACAACGACTACGACCCGGCTCTGACTTGGCCCTTCCAGCCTACGCAGGGCGGACCGTTGCTGGAGAAGTTTGGCTCGCAGTCCGGCTACGACGGCACATTCTTCAAAGTCCCTGTCATCACCTCCAACGTGAACGACGAGGCCAAGTACTACATGGCCGGCGACAAGGAGACTAACCAGGAGTTCCTCGACTACCTCCACAATATCTCCCCCGCTCTCAACAGCACCGACCTCCAGCTCCTCGAGGACCTCTACCCGGATCCCGCCACACACCCGGATTCGCCCTTTGCCAACTCCCCCAACAGCACCCAGTACAACCGCCTCTCGGCGGCATGGAGCGATTACGCATACATCTGCGCTGGACAGGAGACGGCGTACCGCGCTTCGATCGCGGGCGTGCCGACGTGGAAGTTGCACTTCAACACCAACAACTCGTGGCCTGCGTGGAGGGGTATCCCGCATACCGCCGACACCAAGTACACTTGGGACGAGCCGGTGGTACAGTACCCCGAGGTCAGCCACATTTACCACGGATATCTGTCCAGCTTCGTTCTGTCCGGCGATCCCAACACTTTCAGGTACCCTGGCAGCCCCGAGTGGCCTCAGTATAAGCCCACTGGGTACGGACTTGAGTCGGAGCCTGCGTTGCAGCTTATCGTCCAGCCTAATAATGGAACCAAGGTTGAGAAGGATGATATTCGCAGAGAGGCGTGTCTTTACTGGAGAGATCCCGAGAGAGCTCCTCGTCTGAATAAATAAATGCAAGGAAAGGAGATTTAGAATAATGTACATAAGTTACCGTGCAATAGGGCCGACGTATGTAGAAATACTGAGCGTACCACTTAATGACTGAATATTTGTTCTGTGGGTAATTACAGACCTGTCTTCGAAGAGCATGTCATGGGATGAACGCCTTCATAAATCACGTACCCTACCATACTCTACATGCAGACGTTTCTACATGCAGGCTCACCGTTATTGCTGTTCATTGGTCATCGACAGTTACCTACCACCCAGCGATTGGAGCAAATCTGCTACGTTGCTGCATATGTGTGGCTGTGCAGTGGCCACTAATAAGACCCAAGGGCACATTCGTGCTTTTCGTCGAGAAATCAGGCTGCATTTTCGTTGAGAACAAAGACTCACAATCGCTCCTCGTTGGACTAGAGATCGACTTTATATGCTACGCCGAAGACGCGAATGTCATACGAAGGGCCCAGAGTCTAAGAACACAACAACAAGGTCGACATGCTAGCTGCTCTCTCTGACGATCGGGCTAGTGCCTCTCAACAGGGCAGCTTCCAGGCGCGGAGCTCAGCGCTCCCACTTCGTCCGCGGAACCCTCTGGGAGAGACCGATGAAGAAGAGTTGGACAAGGCGAGCAGGGTCATGAAAGGCGAAGAAGATTGGACAAAGATTTCAGATCTGGCAGAGCGCCGAAGAATACAAAACCGAATAGCTCAAAGGAACTACAGTAAGTAGATTAAAGAAGTTAATCAGTCATTGGAAGAGTAAGCCATGTATTAACAAACATATAGGGAAGAAGCTGAAGAGAAGGCTTGAGGATCTGGAAAAAAGAGCATGTGATGAGGGACAGCTTGCTCCTACAGAGAAATCTTCATCCCGCAAGTACGAAAACGAGTTACTATCGCGCTCCAGTCCATTCTCAGACCTAGCATACCTGTACCTGTCTTCTTCCAAAACACCCAAGCCTTGCAACATCTCCCCACTACGATATACTGATCAGGAGCTTTCCTTTCCACCGATCGCCGATGAAAGTGAAGACAAGAGCTCATCGCCTTCTGAAACCTCAGAAGTAGCGCCTATATATGCTTTGCCGTCAGACCATCGGTTTCGGTCGATCGAAAAGCTGCTAGTAGAAGACTGTCTTAGCAACTTCTTGGAATGGCAAACCTGCCCCCAGAATTCGAATAAGCGAACAGCAAATCCTCCGGCAACACAAACCCAGCGATCAAGCAAGAGATCTAGGAAATATGACAAGCCAAACGACAAGAACGACAATGAGGGTAATGGAGGAAATGAGGAGGGTGAAGATTCCAACGCAAATATTGTGAGCGGCTCGACGATGACTCCGTCCAATAAGAGCAGAAGCATCATTCTTGCTTGCCCCTTCTATAAGGAGGATCCTTTGAAGCATCTTCAGTGCCTCAGAATCGAACTTAAAAGAATCAAAGACGTCAAGCAGCACCTCAATCGAAAACACCGTCAACCGTCGTATTACTGTCCAACATGCTGGATAATCTTCGACCAGCCAACCGACCGAGACATCCACATTTCTCAACGCGGCTGCTCTCTACAAGATCAAGTCAACTATGAGGGACTATCCGAAGATCAAAGCCGACAGCTCACTCGGAAGGTAGACAGACGATTATCCGAGGAGCAGCAATGGTTCAGTGTCTGGGATATCGTGTTCCCTGACATGCCACGTCCAGAGTCAGCATACTTGGGAAACCAAATCGAGGAGTCTATGGTCATGATCCATGACTTCTGGGATGCGAACGGAAAGGCTCTGGTCTCTGATGCTCTGCGGGAGCGAGGACTCATACCAGAGCCAAACGGTTCAGACGATGAAGGGGAGCTTGAGAGCTTCCTGGCCGAGACATTGGAATCTGTGGTGGAAGAGCTGCTGGCGTCTTGCCGGGTACAAATCGCGGCGAGTCTGTCTCGGTCGAGTCGTAATCGTTACGAGGCGTCATCAGCTCCGGAGAGGACCCCAACTTCAGAATCAGGTACTAAAACTCAAAGCTATGACACGAGTGAGCAGGACCAACAAACAGTCGATCTTGCCCATGTAGGCGAAAGTGCCTTGGTATCGGGAACGCCTGTGGCACAAGAGTCTGTAGATGACTACAGCTTTCTCACTGGACTTGAGATGGTTGGGCCACTAGCAGGTCATGAAATTCAATCCATTCTCGAGGGGTCACAATTCAGCATGTCGCGCAGCTGGTCCACGAGGGAAGAGGGCATTGCGGAGTTTGATGACCAGAGTTGGGAATTATTGGCCGATGTGACCGACATCTTACAAGCTGAGAGATCATAGTGGTCAAGTCTTGCTGAATTGATTCAATCTGATTGCTTTCTGGGAGGGAATGTACGAGTTGAAAGGGCATGCATACAACATGCCTAGGTGCAACCTACCTGGACTTTGAAAACGCCGAGAAGGCCGCTGTTGTAGTTTCCACCTTGTGTCCTCGGCATCTCAAATGACGAATTCAACTTGAAAACTGACCAAGGGACTACTTCACTGAAGTACTATGTCTGCTACGAAGACAAAGCCTTCATGTTAGCTGTGAGACGGTGAGAACCTGGAGACTATGTTCATCCCCTTGGCCTTGGAGGATAGGCTTAGTCCCCCTGAATCTGACGCTACGTTCCTGCTTTGCCGTGCTTACTCTTAATACTTTCTGGTCCGATGTGTACTTAAGGAGAGATTATATAAGGCTGGTTGTAATTTCATGTTTCAACGTATTGACTTGCTTTATACTTACTAAGTACCGATCAAACAGATATACGGCATGGACTTTTCTGTGAACTGAGGTGAACCTTCTTTTGTCATTGAATACACAATTTACTTCGTCCTTCTTACCTGGGCATCTCATAGGTTGTTTTCTGAGATGTTCCAGCTAAAGAGAACGCTCAATGCATGATCGTCCGATACCGAGTAAGCAGTGGGTTGCTCTGTGAACTCCACCTGGCCAACTGCCAGCCTCTCCGATACATCCTGAGAGTCAATGTTGTCTATAAACAGGTAAGCTGTTTGCTGAAAACTTGTGTATTAAATTCCTAATCACTCAGAATGGCATTATTGATTGACCCCTTGTAACAGGTGTAGCATGGATGTCTGATTTAGCTTCCTATTCCTCGTATCTTCAGCTAATGAACTGAGAGAAGCCAGACCGTTGTGTCTTGAACCCACATCATGTCAGAGTTCACGTAGGATTGAACTTACGCTTACGTTAGATCTTCGACTTGGCGCGGGGGTTGAGCGAAGATCGCTAGTAGTGTCTCGTCAGCTCCATGAAGAGCCTTTAACAGGGGTTTATTGAAGGAAGCTATGCAGGACCTTTTGGCAAGATCCTCCAAATCTTCGAAGTAATTACCCGGGTCATCTCGATCAATTGTCTGATCCCAACGAACGATACTCAAGCTTTAAACTTGCCTCCGAAGTCGCAATGTCTTGTCTTTAGAGTGGGCAATTTATGGCAAAGAATATATATACTTCAATGATACTGCTGCCAGGGTAGGTCTGCTCTTTGTTGAGACCTCTCATCTTTGTCGAGAACACCAAATTTCCTTTACCAAGCACTTCTTCTTTTCGTTATACTTCTCACCATGGCTAAGTTGCATCACTCATCGCCCACCCCAATTTTCCAGAGCTATCACGGCACACCCGAGGTATGACCAAAATGCGTAACGTGGCGGGATATCTTGAGAGTAGCGCGCTAATTTCGTAATCATTGTGCTAGCAGGGTAGTGTAAATGGAAGACCTACTGCGTTGATACTGGACATTGGCGGAGTTTTCTGCAACTTCTCCGCCGTCCCAGATGCTCCAATTCCAACAAAGGTGTTCAAGCGCATCCTTGAATCATCCGAATGGCACAGCTTGGAGGCAGGCAAGGCGACGCAATCAGAGGTGTTCAGAGCCTTGACGAAGAGGTTCGCCCTTGCGGACGGTGCCTTGCAACATACCATCCAGCTGGCATCGTCGACCTTGACACTCAACCAAGACTTTGTTGCAGCCGTCAGGAACCTCAAAGAGAACTCCGACGGCCAACTCCGCGTGATTGCTGCAACCAATATGTCTACCGAAAGCTTTAACATAGTTCGCTCCAAGATTGGAGGCTGGGACATCTTTGATGATGTCTACACGTCAGCCAGCCTGGGTGTACGAAAGCCGGAGCAAGGCTTTTTTGATCGAGCTCTCAAAGATGCAGGCTTGAATGCAAAATCAACTGTGTTTGTCGACGATCGACCGGAGAATGTCATCTGCGCCCAATGTAGCGGGATGCAAGGGGTCTTATTTGACAATACGGACAGAGTGATCCAAAAGCTGAACAGCCTTTTTGGTGATCCCGTTGAGCGTGGTAAATCCTGGCTTCGAGCTCACGCAAAGGGCATGTGGTGTATATCCAACACTGGCATTGAGATTCGGGAGCAGTTCCAGCAGCTTCTTTTGTTGCATTGGACGAACGACTGGTACGAAGTCACCCCGGACAATAAGTTCGCCTGGAATACTAACTACTCCATGTTTCCTAGGGGACTTGTCGATATCGCCCAACTCAATCCTCCTTCAGGCCAATGGAACTGCTTTCCTTACGGGCCTCCAGTGCTGACAACGGAAGTCTTTCCTGATGACCTCGACACTACCTCTATCGCTCTTCTCACGCTTGATGTTGATGTTGATGTCAAGCACAAGGCTATGGATAATATTCTCCAATTTTTGAATCCAGATGGATTAGCATATGTAGGTTGCTCCCCTTGGATGCACTCTTGAAACCAACTAAGAGTTGATTCTGTGCAGTGTTACTTCGACCCAGGCAGGCCGAGGCTTGATCCTTTTATCTCAGCCAATGTACTGCGAGTTTTCTACGCCAGTGGACGAGGCAATCAACTTCAGCCCGCGCTACACTTCATGGAGGATATGCTCCGCACAGGCGCTTTCGAGCATGGAACTCGCTACTACCACCTACCAGACTTCCTGCTCTACTATCTCAGTGAATTGTGTTCCAAGAATCCTAATGCCAGTGAGCTTGACATATTGCGCGATCTACTCTGTCAGCGGTTGAGAGACCGCATGGGATCTACAAACGATGCGTCAAGTGTCGGGCTTCGTCTGCTTGCATCGAATAACATGCGCCTGACTAACACATTGGACAGAAGGGTCCTACTGGACTTGCAGAGAAGTGATGGCAGCTGGATGGGATACTTATACCGGTATGGGTTTTCTGGGATTCTAATTGGAAGCGAAGGGGCCATTACTGCTTTGGCAGTGAAAGCCTTGCAGGGCGCCCATCGCGACTCGCAATGATATGAGGAGAATTGCCACCAGCGCGAAACATATTTCCAGCATCTTTTGAAATTCGACTTTTCACCTACCAACTGAAGTAATTTCGCATACGCAAAAGAAAGACAGATGATGTACTTGGTGGAGGTTCCTGCTCTGAGCAAGGGGGCACATATCTCCTGGATTTCTCCTCAAGGAGCGAACGATGGAGAAGTCCTAATCATTTGACAGGTCATAAATGAAAGAAAAAGCATGCATAAACATTCCAAGTCTCAAGTTGTGAAGAGTACTCGGTAAGAAGCCTTGAGTTTTCTACATAAATTACTTTTGTTGATAAAGATAAATCGCTTTCACAGTTGTGTGACAATGCTCCTACTCCGCTAAATGCTCTAATCCGCATGACCGCCGTCTTTTTGATTCCTTGAACTCCCTGGGTATCATGTTATTCCGGGCTTTTCAATTAAACATACCACGCAACATCCTGGTCCTGCTCCCTCACAGTACTACTAGAATCCTGGCGACTAGTCTTTGACTGTGGAGTCATACCCAGCCCAGGTATACCATTCGGTTCAGTTATGTGACGAGAGAGCGAACGAGGGCGGGGCGTAGTTTCTGGCTCTGTCGCTCTTCCTGAGAATGTATTGGCCTGTACACCGAGCTCGAGTTCTGGCCCTGTGGTGTTTCTTTTGGGCTGCACATTCTCCGAGCTCAACATCCACCTGCCAGCTACGTAGGGCATCGAGAATCGTCTGGATCTCGACTTTGACAATGAGTTCTTGTTCGCGTCTGGCGCTCCTTCGTTGCTGTCTCTCCTCGTTTCGGCGTGTGGGCGCATGGGGTTTGAGGCCTTGACGACCTTTGCAATCAGATCTGCCATGCCCATCTCGATATGTAGTTTGAGTAGATAGGCTAGCGGGTGGAACTGGGCATAGCTGTGGCTGTTAGCGATGACACGAGCCCACAAGAGTCAGCATCACATACATCAAAGTATTCGGCAGGGACATGAGTCCAATGAGGATGACCTACAGTGTGAATGGTAAGCCACCAGATCAAATGCAGTCGGAAAACGATCAAACCTACATCAAGTGACATTGAGACTGCAATCATGGCTAGATTGAATCTGAAGAGCGCCGTGTACTTGGTCAAGCCGCTAGCAATCAGCCGCGACTTGACCAAATAGATGAAGGTGAGGTTCAGTCCAGCATCCACAAGAAGAAAGATGCCCTTTTCTATCCTGTCCCAGATCTCGTTGATGTGAATGTAAGTCTCGTTGATCTGCAGTCGAGCTGGAATCCAGATACAGAAGACGCTGATGTTGACCGCCAAAAGGATGCCAAAGACTCCCCATTTCAGTCTTGTGGCTTGTGCAGGTATCGGCATCAAAATTGCGATTCGGTTGACGATGATTTGCATGAGACATTGTACCTGATGAAGCACTGATCAGCTAATGTCCACAGTGAATGATGGTTAGGAACCTGCTGGAAATTTACCTGGATCGTCCACAATACGACTTCAATCGATTGCCGTTAGTGTGTGAAAAGGCATGCGAATTGACGTTTCACGATACTTACGTAGGAAAAAGAAGTATTCAAAGCTACTCGAAATTAGATGCGGGGATTACTCAGAAGAAGGAGAGAAGCCTACCTTGGATCAATGATGGATGTCAAGTAGCACCAGGATATGATGCCGATGACTATACTGGCGATCCATTCCGCCCAAATCAACCATATGTAGATGTTGACTCTGTGTGTCCTGTTCCAACTGGCCCTACTTTGTCGATAGCCCTTGACTCCGCTCCATAGGCCGACTCCAAGCGTGAACCCCCAAAACATGCTCGCTATGTTCTGTTCATCGTTTGTTGGTGTCGAGCCGACATACCACGGGGGTATAAGTGTTCCCGCCATCGTAATGCTATGTCTCGCTTTTCATCGGACGTCGACGGTCACGGTGGATTCTCTGGTGTTGCTGTTCCACCTTCATCCCCGGCGGTAGGGGTGTGATCGAGAGGTGGAGGAGAAAATTGACAAGCTTTTGGCAAAATGTTGGGGCAGGGCAGCCAATATGAGGAACGTGACCCATTGACCGCTGCTCTCGTCGGAACTTCACCAACCGCACTAGTCGCGATGGCGGGCAAGTAGGAAGCTAACGCATGCAACGGTGAGTGGCAGCACGGGGGAAGGGTTATTTTGAAGGTTGGGTGGAGGGCAGAGCGACACAAGCGCTTGGGATAGCCATCATGTCCTAACCCCGACTCGGGAACGTCAGACGCTGGGACCAAATCTCTTGACCTTTGGACCCTGCAGGCGTCAACTTGTCCGACCCTTTACTTCTCCATCCGTTGGACCCGGTTTGCCAGACCACAGTTCGTCGTAGATTTGCCTGTTTACGCAGGGGTCGGCATTTGAAAGCTCGCTGCAGCAGAGATACTCCCTCTGTCCGGGCAGCCGGTTGCCGGCTCCCACTCTGGGGGTTTGCCACGCCGTCGCGAGTTCGAGGGTGGTAGCGATGATCTCCGGGCAGTTACACCAGGGCCCCCTGGACCACACATGGAGACTGCCATAGAGAACAAGGCACGGTCTTGAAATTGGTAATGGCGCGGAGGCAAATGCCGTGGACTGTCCGACGGTGCGATGATCGGACTAGAAGCCGGGGCGACCGGCCTCAAGCTAGTCCTCGATTCCTACGCAGCCGCGGCTACTAGTATGCAACTAGTAGCGGCATATACCGTAGCCGCGAGAGATTCCAATCATAGCTTTGCCTAAGCCTTGAGAGCGGTGTGCTTCCGTTCTGTGCTCTTCCTTCTCACCTCTAACATGGCCGGCCCGAAAACACAGACATTTGGATTCAACTCTTTTCAGGTAATGGGACCCCTCACTCACCCACACAAAATAGACTTTTAGTCCGCAGGAACGTGCGTCACTCCAATCGAGATCAGCACGAGGGTGCAGAAGTTTCGGTGCTGCATGCGAGTCAGGGTTTTGCATTGTCGTCATTAGTGGCAGGCAATGGGGCCTAAAAAAGAGTTCGTTCCAAATCGTCCGTCCGGCACCACTGCGTTTCTCAGCGGGAAAGAGACCGAGACCGCGATTCAACGGCTGGTGGGGGATCATCCGGCCAAGCTTCGTTGTTTGTTTCGCGTTGTCTTATTTGTTTGATGGTCTGGTCTCTCGAGAATAGACTCTAGAAAATTACTCCTGACAGAATCAGGTCACTGTGTGAATGAGGACCTTCATGACTCAAATCGACTCTTGAGCAGCTGTGATGACCTCGGAACGTCATATTTTGCGGAGAGTTGGAGACATCTCCACGTGTAGATCTACAACAGATAAACAACTGTTCTTGGCTTTTGAGGAAAGATAAGCGTTTGGATGGTGCCTCATCACGTTCCGAGCATCGGCCTGTGTTGAAAACATCCGTCCTATCTTGGCCAGACCGGCAGCTTTACGAGATGGCAGAGGTTGCACAAAACGGCTTGTTTTAATGGAAAATATGGGGTTCAATGGTGCCAACATGTTCGTGCGTCTTTGCGTCTGTCATCAACCTTCCAACGCCAAGATCGAAGCCCACTTTGCAGTCAATGTGGTTCAAGGCCGATGATATTCTGGGCGCCTCTCATGATCGGGCACTATCAGACCATTTTCCGAAATGCGGAGTGAAGAAGCTATAACATTCGAAAGCTTCTCATTGGCCAGCGCTCCGTTCGTTCTGAATGGGTCTTCGGCGCGATCCGCACACGGGTCAACGTTCCCCTCCATTCTTTGTCTGTGATTTACTAACACGCGATGTGATGCAGTCCATCCGGCTGGTTGGGCAAGGTACAACCGCTTCTTTCTTTGTTTCCCTATGGGGGCGTCTGTTGTCGCTATGCATGTTTCTTGGACCTTCCGGAACGGGCCTAAAGTCCACAATGACAGTTGAGGAATCTGGCTGGTTTCACTCGTCTGGGCGGGTGACAACAGGAGTCTTCGAGTGAACTGGGCTGCTCCAATACAGCCTGCAGAACAACATGCAGGCCGGAATGGGAAGAGAAACCAACAGAATCAAGTGAGGGGTCGGGGCTGCTGGACCTTCTGCCACAAAACTCGTGTGACCGCTCGTTTGTACAGAGTCTCACAGTCATTTACAAGTCTGAGTACTTCACCTTTGCTTAGTTTTTAAATCGCTTTAGCCAAACACAGAAAGCGGAGACAATACCATGGTTGTGTCTCTAGACGACACGACAGCCGCGAGCCCTCTCATTGCGAGCAGCCATGAGCCTGCAACAAGCGCTATTGCTGT
The DNA here is from genome assembly GCF_011075155.1 of Colletotrichum scovillei. Classification (NCBI taxonomy): domain Eukaryota; kingdom Fungi; phylum Ascomycota; class Sordariomycetes; order Glomerellales; family Glomerellaceae; genus Colletotrichum; species Colletotrichum scovillei. The sequence goes on from NW_023336261.1 coordinate 1,175,425, forward strand.
AGTATGTCAAGGGTCTAGAGAGTCTACTCTCATGAAAGGTGTTGCCTACTATATACAGCCTTGATCTAACTATTTTCCAGGACCCCATTGTTGAAAATGAGCAAACAACTGATGCCGAAATTGAGAGGTGAGACAACAACTGAGGATGGCTGCTGGTAGAGACCACGAGCTGACGGCACCGCGAAGTATCTCCACTTCTTCTACCGCTTCTTTGAGTGAAAGTATTACAGAGTATCGCCGTATTCACGGGCGTACTTACACTCAGAAAACCGACTATTGGGGGCCAAACGACGAAAGGCAGAATGAGGGACTTGATATTGCGTACGTTATAGTCACCGATTAAAACTCATTTGCTTTGGGCGCACATGTAATTAACATGGTGTGCTCCCATAGCCATTACTGGGAGACACTCCTCCTAGATGACAAGTCATTTCTTGCACCTATAGGTGATTCCCCCCAGGTACGTAGGTTTTCAAATTACCAAATGTCAACTTCGAAGAGATATCCTAAAATTGCCATAGGACGTTCTCGACGTTGGCACTGGGACTGGTATCTGGGCTATGTGAGTGTTACTCAATGCTTTCAAAATGAGTCTGCGCAGTGTGCATGCGTTGCTTGAGCACATAGTTGACGAGATTTTCCAGAGACTTTGCGGATATGTACCCCTCCGCCGAAGTGATAGGAGTTGACATCTCGCCGAGTCAGCCAAGTTGGGTCCCACCAAATTGCAAGTTCCAGATCGATGATATCGAACAGCCGTGGACCTGGCCCATCAGCCACTTTGACTATGTGCACTTAAGTCACCTCGAAGGTAGCGTGGCAGACTGGCCCGCGCTATACGCCCAGGCGTTTGCCCACCTCAAGTCGGGAGGGTTTGTCGAGGTCAAGGAGATAGACGTGGAACTGTGTTCTCAAGTACTTCCTGAACTGAACGAAGACCACGTCTACAAAAGGTGGGGCAAAGTGATGCTAGAGGCAATGGATCGACTGGGAAAGACGGGAACCCAAAGCCGCAATCATGGTATTGCCAAAGGTTTAGATGCTGCAGGCTTTGTTGACATTGTTGAGCAGCAGTGGGCTGCGCCTATTGGTGCTTGGCCATAGGATTCGACTCTCAAGGAAGTGGGTGCGTGCCATCTACAGTACCTCGATCAATCGCTTGAAGGCTTTGGTACCTTTCTACTCAAAGAGGTAATGGGCTGGGGGTACGCTAAGATCGTGGTGTTTATGAGTGAGATGCGGAAGTCCATTAGAGACCTAAGACTTCAATCCTACATCAAGCTGTAAGTTTCGTTGCCATTTCCACTCAATTGTTTGGAGACAAAATAATACTTTGTCAGCCTGACTGAATGTATCACCTTTAGGCATGTTGTCTATGCGAGAAAGCCATAGAAGACCACGAATTAGCTTTCGCCGTTCGGGATGTGGGGGGGGGGGGGGGAGGTAAGTGTATGGCATCACAGCTAGGAGAATCATAGTCATTGCCCTTGTATACACAAATAGATATCCTCCCCGACAACTTGCTATTGCCCTCGTGATCCTAGTTTTCAATTTTAGCTTGGATTCCTACATGCTAGGTATACTGACTTAAGTACTTATGAAGATTGAACCAGGTGATGCAGTGATGAACTGTATGATTGAGCTTGAGAACTGATGGGAACCGCTTCAGAGTCAATTTAGTCCAGATGGCACTGAAGATTTAGGTTTGAACTTCAACATCGAGACCCTTCACTGTTGATGGAACATTCGACGACGATGGGGGTTACCTCTCAACAGGCAGGAGGGATAACAGGCCGGATGAGAATTTTGCAGGCAACATGAGGTCAGTAATAAGCAACTTAAATCCGGGTTCAAAGGCCGCTTCAAGTCCAGATAGCCTGTGTATTTCGACTGATTGTGCCATGGAAGCGGAATAACAGGTCTCTACATGTACGAGCGACTTGACCGTTACATTAGAAACCTGTGCCAAAAGGCTAACCCCACTGCGACGTGAGATAAAATGTTTTATCAGATATCAGTATTCGAGAGGCATCTGATGTCTTTATTCATCATGGAACACAACAGCCTTTGGCTGGAATTCGAGTGGATCACAAGTCACTACCATCTAGTGCGAGACTCGAGAAATCGAATAGCAATAAGACTAGCCAAATATGTGCGGATCGCAACATCAGCCCTAAACCATTGACTCAAGTCCGTATGTGCGAGGATTCATCATTGCAGTTGAGCGGATCTGACAATGAATTGACCCCCTCGGACTTTGCCTGTCTGCTGGAAGTTGAACAATGGATTGTGAGAACAATAGATTATGGTTGCATGCTATGTCCGTGTCGAAAACCTACCCGGCACCTTCCATACCTTCCGGACATAGCCTAGAGTGCCATGAATACGCATCGGATATTGGGAAAGATATCATCCTATTCGTCCGTGGAGGCGGGCTCTCGCTAGAATACTTGGCGGCTCCAGCCCCGGTTTGCAGCCACCAACAGACCAACCGAACGCCTGTTCGGCTGTAAGATGAGCATCCATGTCGCAGAACCAACAGAAGAATAAGAAAATTCGTTGAAAAGAGGGGTTGAGCCCATATTCGTGTCTTGAACCTCACAAACTCCAGATCATTGCTATTCATTGCGACGTCTTGCCGACAGATAGATCTCATCATCTGTCAGGAGAATTCTACGAATTACAACATGGCATCAACTGAGGGCTCAGGGCCGCAGGTCTCCGCGTCAACACCGGCTGCAAAGAGCCCGTCCGCGAAAAGTTCATCGCCACCAGCGGCGGCAAGCTCACCTGCTGGCAATGCAAATGGGACCGAGGCAGGCCCAATCGTCGTTGTGAGTCGAATCGCCGACTTCTTGATACCTGCATACATACGTAGCTCAGGTGAATCTCAGAACATCCGACAGCTAACCCTTCTTTCCATAGGACCCGGCTTTCGAGCATGATGATTTGACTGAAGCCGAGACAGAGAGGTGAGTACTGACAGAATGCACGTCAGTGGATTTGGGGTGTAAGCTGACTCGTGAAATAGCATTCACACGTCCTCAACGGCTTCGTTGACCGAAAGTATCACAGAGTATCGGCGCATCCTTGGGCGTACATACACGCAAAAGGTTGACTACTGGGGGCCAAACGACGAGAAGCAGAATGAAGGGCTCGATCTTGCGTACGTAAACATCGTCTATTCCAGTACACATCAAGTACTTTTCTCTTCACAAAGCGGCTCGGTTTGTTCCAAAATCGAACACACTACTGACATATACATCAAGCCATTATTGGGAATGCGTCTTCTTTGACGATAAGCTGTTCTTGGCGCCTATAGGAGACAGCCCCCATGTCAGTTAGCACGCAAGTTCCTGGTGTTCACAAGCCGCTCAAACGATAAACAGAAAGTTCTCGACATTGGTACCGGAACGGGTATCTGGGCTATGTGAGTTTATTTCTTTTCAGCTGTCCGTAATGTATTTGCTATTGAGTCAAGATAATAGTTAGATAACGGTCTCACATGTTCTTGTCAGTGATTTTGCCGACGAATTCCCATCGGCAGAAGTCATCGGTGTTGACATTTCACCTATACAACCTAGTTGGGTTCCACCCAACTGCAAATTTCAGATCGACGACATTGAGGCGGACTGGACATGGCCTACTGAGTTCTTCGATTACGTTCACATCCGACATCTGGAAGGATGTGTTTCTGATTGGCCGAAGCTCTATTCTCAGGCATTTGAGCACCTCGTACCTGGCGGTTATGTTGAGGTGAACGAACTAGATCTTGAAGACTACTCTCAAGCACTCGGCGACAATTTGCCCCAGGATCATGTTTACAGAAGGTGGGCGAAAATCATGTTCGAGTCAATGGACAGGCTCGGCAAAACTGGGAAACAGACTCGAGATCATGGCGTTGCGAACGGCATGAGAGATGCTGGATTCGTGGATATCGTGGAGAAAAGCTGGCCGATTCCTATCGGAGGATGGGCTTCGGACCCCAAGCTGAAAGAAGTCGGGGCTGTCAACCTGCAGTACATCGACCAGTCTCTGGAAGGTTTTGGAACTTTCCTTTTGAGACAAATGATGGGATGGGAGGATGTGGAGATTCTTGTTTTCATGAGCGAGATGCGCAAGGCCCTGAGGGACCTCAAACTTCAAACGTACTTTACCTTGTGAGTGAATTGCCTGCCCTCGAAGCTATCGTACCTACCACTAGCTCAAGATCATAACTAACAACGCTCACCAGGCATGTTGTCTACGGACGTAAGCCAGAAGAGTCCGATGAGCAAACATCGGCTGCACCAGCTGCAGCTGTAGCCTGATTAGATTTTGGACAGAAGTAATCCTTCTTATCAATCATTGGCCTCATTTCACTTTATGTTATTTGTCAAACTCAGTGCTCTGCAAAATCAGGTATGTTAGTTCTCTTTTTGTTATGCTTCTTTCGTGTATTCTAAGCAATCACTTCCCAAGATAGTCGGATCACACCATCAGAGACTGCAGACTTCGATGAACATCACTATGTTAAATACCCCGGTCTCTGCCCAAGATTTTAACAACTGGATAGTTGTAGTTCCACCAGCCAACCTCCATTCTCAGCAATGATAGGGAGCTAGAATAGGCCAAAAACCTATAAGCTCGAGTCTATCTTCCAGTACCCACATACGGTAGTTACACGAAGAGATCAATTGCCGGTCAGGATTTGTGGCTATATGGTCGTTTCCCCCCCTGCTCTACAGGCGCAAAAGATCGATCTTGGCGGGATCAGACTTCTAAGGGAAATCACACGATAAGTTATACTTGTTGATTGTACGGTACGCGCAATGTGCCCCAAGGACGCGCTCAAGTCCATCGACAGTAATTTCGATATAAAAAGTACGAGTTTGTTATCAACAAAGACAAATTGTCCTTACCGCTTTTTACAAGAGTTAAGTACTTCGATGCGTTCTGTGGAACCATCGGGGCGACAACACGAGAAGGATTGCATGAGGTCCCCACTAAGTGCCGTCAGCTTCCGCGTCTAGGCAACAAAACAGCTCGTATTTGACCGCTGAATCTGCAGCCCTGTTCCGCCTGACAATTGCCGCCTCTGTGCCGCACTCTAGTGCGATCTAAGGGTTCAAATGGACAGCAATGATGTCACGATGTATCTGCCATTGGCCATCTCTTCTTCATGATTTTCAAATACGGGTTTTGCATTCTGATTCTGTTTGAATACCAACAGTTCTCACCAAAGATTCAAGCCGCACGGGAAAGGAAGTTCTCCATGTTTTACCAGGCAGAAGTTTAGCGATAGAGATTTTCTCTCTGGCCGACTGCCCGAAAAAACCTGATGGGATCAAATGGGACTTTGGTTCTAGCGCGGGTCGTTCAACGGGCCTAGGACAAGGTATGATCGCGCAACGGCTGAAATGTTTCCTGCAGCGCCCTTGTCTATGCCAACCAAAGGTCCATGGAAACTATGACGGCACGGACGGTAAGTGAGGGCCGATCCAAACGGACCACTAAACTGCAAGGAACGAGATTCTAGACCTGCAGCTACTAGGGGCTGCCATGGCTCTTGTCCTGAGTATTTAACAGCAGTGCGATAGACCGATCGTCCCGGAATCCGATGAGCCAGGCCACTCTCGTTTTTGCCAGAACCAGCTACCATCGGATTTGAACTGTTTTTGAACTGACTAGTAATACCTAATTCTTCCCACCCAAATCTCTTAAAATGCAGCTCTCCACCATTCTTGGCGCCTCTTTCGTCGCCGCTGCTTCAGCTGCCCTCCCTCCCATCAACTTGGGTTACCTCAGCTACCCCCACGGGAATCTCTTCGTCGCGTGGTCCCCCTTCACTCCCACAACGACGCAAGAGGTCACTGAGGTCTGCGACACTCGCGGCGCCGTAAAGGGCACCGCGACATGGACCACGATCCGCGCTTATAACACATACGTCTTCAAGCCCATCTGCCGCAACCCTTTCAACGTCACTGACGCTGTGACAAACACCACATACTACAACTTGGAGCTGGCATGTGTGGACGACAATATTCCATTGTACGCCAATCCCGAGGTCACCGCCGTCGTCGACACGAAGACGAACAAGACTGTGGAGACTTGCGTCCCCGTCTCGCTTAACGGCGAGTCTACATACGGAGCTTGCAGCGATCACTTCAGTGGTGTTTCGTACTCATTTGCCTGCTCAGCCTAATATGGATTGGTGTCCAATGAAAAGCGGCCTTTTTGGAATGACTTTGGAACGGCGCATTAGCATTATTGCATGGGTACGGACTTTGATAAATCGAGGATTCAACTTAGCCCCCGGCGTCCTCGAAGAGGTTCTTGCAATTTATTAATGAAGGCATGAGAGCGCATACATCAATAAAATTCAGACATACACTCTCCCCAAGACGAACCACTTTTCAGATGACACTTCAAGCTATTTCGAGATGAATGATCGAGTTCGGTCACGTCAGGTACCTATGCATCATCGAAAGGAGTTAACGACAAGACGAAAGGTAGTTGGAAATGATTAAGGCACTTTTACTCTGTGAAATTTGATCGGTATCTTACTATATACATCTCGATACCGATGGACAATAGTCAAAATGCAGAACCGAGTAGACGACGGCTGGGACCATACCTGTCGTACCTTCTCTGAATCTCTTGTGAATCGTCCAGTGTGCACTAATTATAGAGTAGATACAGTGCTTCTCTGCATGTTACAATACTTCAAAACACAGTCATCGAGAAATGCTTACGCAATCTTGAACCACTGACCAAATGCTCCTGAAGGATCAAACTGCTTCTTCAAGGTCTTGAGTCTATCCAAGCTTGAGCCGTAGATAGCTTGCAGCTCTTCATCCCCGTGAGCAAAGTTGATGTACCTGAAATGGCCGTTAGTTGACCACAACGACAACAGAGAAATTTTGATTGAATATTTAACTTACGTCGGGTTCACGGTGGCACTTGAAGAGAAGCTCCATATATCTCGGACTTTTGCGCCGAACTCCAGAGCTTGAGTATCGAGGCTCGCGTCCTCATACCACGGGATGACAATCGCCTGCGCGAACGCTTCTTGACGGAGCTCATCTTGCATCGCTGCGGACCCAGAAGGAACCGACTTTGCCGTGGTCAGGTTGTATCTCTCGATCAACACAGCTGAATTCTGTGAGCCCGTCTGTTTCTGGAAGTCGGTGTATAGAGTCCAGATCTCAGGCCATGTTTCCGACTTCATGTTGTTGATGGTCGTGCTGTATGCCGGTTTGCGGCCTCCGCGAGCGCAGAAGTTGTCGTTGGCGGCGTTCCATTGTTGGTAAGGAGTAACCACGCTGGAGTTGGTCAGGGGTCCGAGGTTGTACAGAGGCGCAAAGGCGGCACGACCAGCTTCTTCGGTTCCCTCGCGTAGGAAGCCAGTGACAAGAACCATTGGCGAATTCAAAGAGTCGCCGGAATTTGTCAGCACCAGGTAGACGACTTGTTCCGGAAGCAACGGAAGATCTTGGATGGTCTGAGCCACGTCGGCGATCTTTGAGGAGTCAAAGGTCAGAGACATGATCCAGGATGTACGACTCGTTGTTGCCCATGCATTCACTGTCGCGGAAGTGACGATGCCGAAGTTGGGTGCTGCGCCCCTCAGAGCCCAGTAAAGATCTGGGTTAGATGAGCTTGAAACTGTCAGAGCCTCTCCGGTGGCAGTGATTACGCGCATAGACAAGATGTTGTCAACAGCAAAGCCGTGTTCCCCCATGATGTTGCCATATCCACCGCCCAGGGCTGCCCCAAGAGCGCCGACGCAATTACAATTGCCTGTCTGGACCAAGACACCTGCAGCGTCAGCAGCAGCAACGACGTCGCCAATGAGCGCTCCTCCACCAATCGTAGCTGTTTTCTTGTCGGTACTGATGTTAACCTGGTTGAAGCCGGCGAGATTGATCAGGACGCCATTGCTGCCCAGGTTGAATTGTTTGGTCGCCCAACCATTGCCGCCATTCTGGGGGAGGAAAGCGATGTTGTTTGTCGAACAGTACTTGACCTGTATGGCAGATAAACATTAGCATAAATGTGCACAGTAGTGAGTGATCCGATTTGGCCGAGAACATCGGTGAACCTACCACAGCACTCAAATCCTTCTCGGATGTCGCATTGACAATGACTGATGGCAGAGGTACATCGAAGTCACTCCAACGTTCTCGAACTTCGACGGCCACGGAGGAAGTCGAGACAAGGTTTTGCAAATCCTCGGCTACGGAACGGGCGTTGATGCTAATGGCAGCAGATGCTACCATTGAGATGAGCTGCAGACCGACGATTAGGGACCGCATGGTGTCGTCCGGGGGTAGCAGTGGCAGGTGATCGTCGGCGAGAAGCTGTGATAGCCAAGAAGCTTGTGCATGGACAACCACAGAGCAGGACAAGATTCTTTAAGGGTCTGCGAACGTGCACGAGTTCATGTCTGCGTCTACATGTATGATGTAGGATGCAATGAGACTCCCAGCCACATGACCCCCTTGGATCCACGCGTCAAATCCTGGATCGTTATAGAAGAGGCATATGCCGACTAATTCTCCCGGTTACCATGGTATGCAGCTGCGTTGGTGTTGGTCTCTGCCAGGTCGCATAGTCTTGGTAGGGATCAAACGGACATGAGGTTCTCCATCTTGGTCAGGGTCTACACCATGCCACTATCAAAGGGGGAAGAGGAGAGAGAGGGGTAAATCCTCTCCAGGCTCTCCATCAGTCAACCCATCTCCAATGTGACCGTCGCATCTCGGAGCTTGCGGCCACTAACGAGCGGACTTCTGGGCGAATATTACCATCATACGACAAGGGCGCTGGAATTCCATTGCAGAAAAACGACGCAAGCGTTCCCATCCTTGGCAAAAGATTACGGAATCCCGACCGCGACATGGTCGTGTCCGGTTACCCTGGCATTGCAGGTGGAGCTTGTTGCTGGGTTCGACCTTGTCTTGCGGGACATACGATATCAAACGGGTCCGCTGCACCGATTGTCGAAAGAGAAAAACCCCCTTGGCGAGAAAATCATCCCCTCTTTGCCCCCGCTGGCCCGTACTGTGGAGGTTGTGGATGGAGAGGTTATTTGGACATCTGAAGCACACCAAGAACTGTGCTTTGGTCAGGTCCGTAAGTCCTCGGCAGGGCGGCAACGCTGCTCTCCAAAGCGCAATCTTAGCAATTCGCTAGGGTTACGTATGATTCTCGAAGCCACGCGGCTTATTGATTAACAAAGTCCTGCAACTGACGACCAAATTTGAGAATCGTGGTTGTGTGACATTTGATAGGGAAAATCGCCGCTTGCAAGTTGGTTCGGATACCATTGATTAGGTCAAATATTGAGAAGAAAAGACAAGTGCCAAAGTCTAGCTCAGATCTGGAGTTTCGATAGCAGTCGGCAAAAGTACAAATGAGGTATCATCAAGGAAACACACAAGAATCGGTCTCATTAGAACCATGAACGACTGTCAAAAAAATCAACACTCATACACATATCTCCCTCAAATTAGTCCTCCTGCTCATAATCCAACACCATTAGTCCTTAAGTTGGCAGTACTCGAGCTGTCAGAAGGCTCAATCGTCTGATGAATCGTCGTCTCCCTCAGAATCTCTCGTCCTTCTGGGGAGCCTGAGCGCGTCTTGTCGTCGTTTCGAATCATTTCTAATTCATCGAGCTCTTCATATGGCGTTCTCGGTGTTCTCATACTGTTCTTCCCTCCAATACGTCGTGATGATCCGTACTCGTAAGAATCGTTTCCTGTCGTAATGGGCTTGGGGAAGAAATGCACCCAGATTGGCCGGAGTGTTGGGAGACAGGCGCAAACAATGGCCAGCGACAGTTCAATGTTGGTCCAGAAGAAGACGGGAGCGGTGTAATCTTGTGTCATCGTCAGAGAAGGAGCTAGAGTTGATCAGTTCAAGTGTGACTTACAGATGACATCGTTAGGATGCTTGACATATTCTTCGGCGATAGCAAAAGTAGCTACCACCCTCGTGACACTCACGGCACAGACGCTACATTTTTGTCAGCAACCTTTGCCCTTACCAACGACATTGGAAAACTTACGCAGCGCCAAGTCCTAGCATTGCGATGACTGCAAGTTTCTTCTTCAGGGGCATCTGGACTTTGAGAACCATCGCGACAGGTAGTACGAGGATAACAAAGTCGGCAATGACGTCGGTGAATAGGAGCGCGAGGAACATCGGTACCGTCTGAACACACGAGTTGCCATAGTAGGGCTCGATGAACACCGTGATGGGAAAACAAGTAAAGAGATGAGAGAAGAAGAAGCTGACTGTCCATCCGATCACAAAGGCTAGTATCCCAAAGACGACGTATCGAAACCTTTGGCTTGGGAAGAGGGTGTAATACAACAAGAGAATAGATGATTTGACGAGCCCTAAGCCCAGGATTGAAATCATATTAAGTGCAAACTTTGTCTGATGTGCGAAAAGCTTGTTAGCTATGTGCCAGATGCGACGCCGGCGAGCTGGAGAGATAAACTCACCTCTTCGAAGAAGATCAACCCTGGATCGTCCATAATTGGGGAGCCGTCGGGGAACGTGGGCTGATGTTGTCCCAAATGACCGTGAATCGCAGCTTGCCTTCGCGTCAGTTCCTTCTTCTGCTAAGTGATCATGGCATTTTCAGACATACTAGCTAGTTGCAGAGTACAGCAGGTGATTGATACCAGCTGTTGAAAGGAGACATCGGTCAGCATTTGATATCATTCAACCAATGGCTCCAAGCTCCATCTGTAGACTTACGAGCGCTGCTCCCGTTAGGTAGTCGTCCCATGCAAATCTTTTGACGAGTAGCTTCGCCCAGACTCGAAGTCCATAGAACGCTGTAGGAATGACCATAAACCCAATCGCCAGGCCGATCATTTGACCCTTGGTGTAGTCATGGTTCATCGTCACCATGTTGGGCGACTTGAGACTGTTTGCGCGATGTTAAAAACACAAACTTCCGCCGAATTTCGATCGCCGCCGCCGCAAGATGGTCGGGAAAAGTCGAGGCTGCAAGCAAGGAGCGTATTCAATCTGCACAGCAGACAATCCAAATGCGGGAATGTCACTGGAGATGCTCAGAGATATGTATCACAAAGATCTGAGGGGTCATCCTGTTCATGATGATAGCGGAGGTGCAGTGAAGAAAGTGCAGATTGTTACAGTCGCCTTCCCGCGAGAGACAACCTTTTCCCTTCCATCGAGTGTGCTGGCGTAGCATGTGGCACTTACCGCGTTGCAATGGTAGTAGCACTACCATGATAAAACAGGATAGCATTCAAGCATTCATGGCAGTGCCGCAGGGGGTAGGAAGTTATCTGCCACTGATAAAACTCAAGGTTCTCTCAGGCGGGAGCGCGTACTTGATCACAGCAAGAACTGGTTATCATGCTCTGTGTTTCGGACGACCCGAGTCAGGTTCCTTGTCCCCAATTACCCCAGTGAGCGTGGCCAAAGGCCGTGACGTTGCAATGCGAACTCTTGAAGCCCCACTCGTTCCCTTGTCTAGAGGCACGGCGAGTGACAGAAAACCGTGATTGACCCCCGGGGTACCGGGGGTTGAAATACCGTGAACTCTAATTACCCTCCCTTCGGGTTCCGGTTCCTGAAGTGGGCAGAGCTACGAGCAGAACATTTGCCTATGATTTTCCGTTTGCCGCCGAACGAGATGAGTCTCAGTGATTTAGACTCTTGCAACTTGGGATGATCGATAGTCAAAATGACATTGGTTCCGGAGCCATGGCTATCGGGTTGGACGTTCGTAATGGTTTGGTCACAGAAACAGGCAAGCATTCTGAACTAACACAGTTAAAGGCAACAGTACCAAAGAAAATTCTTTCCGCGATCCGCGGGTTCTTGTGGTTTAGACCATTGGGTAAAACATCTCTGGTAATAGCGTCGTTATGTGCGCAGAGGTACGCAGTATGTATCTCGTAATGATCCCCCTTTTTACCCCTGGCATGGCGCACGCACCTTGATACCTGCACAGCTGCAACCTGCATACCCCCACGGAATAATTCGAAAGCTTTTGGGGGACCATGCATTGGTGCGTCGTAAGGGAAGAACTTATGAAACTTTATCGGCCGGCTTTCGTTGCTATTGCACAGATAATATGTGAAAAGAAGCCAGACGAACTAATACTGCAAGTACTCCTTGCTTGGATCGCAACAGAGCTCCGGTGGCCACTCCCGTAGCTCTCTCAATTCTGAACGATTACCGCGCTGATACGGATACATGGTGCCGATAAGCGCGATCCCGTCATGTGGTGTTGCCCTCCCCACACAGTCAGCGTTCGTTTGAACATCTGAAAAGCTGCTTCGTTCATGACAGGCCTGATTCAAGTGAGGGAAGCATAGCTGCTAACAGAGATAATGAGGAGCAAACCCTGATACGAAGGGCTTCCTTGGGGCGATCTTCTCTATCCTCCCGATACTGGCTCAGCTATCCAGCTGTTGCCGTATTTTCACTTGGACGGTGCAAGTCATCACTTCGGAGATTAGGGCATGGGTGATTGGCATTCCGGCTTGGATCTTGCATCAGCAGCGGTGAGTAAAACTCATCCGATCGGGGGCGAGTTGATCCGGACGCAATCTCAAATATCCCCTGTGAGTTAGGTTCACCTTACGTGATGCCCCTGAGGATTATTATCTGCAATAGAAATTCAGCCCCAGTTCTTGGATAGCCTGAAGAAAGCCAGTCACTTCATACACGATATGTTTACATAGTCCAACAATCAGTTGGAAGCGAAGGACAACCGTTGACATGCGCATTGCGTCTTTGCTAACCGTACACATGTCTTATCTATCGCCATCTTGATGTTTAGAGCAACATCAGCTTACAGCGTTCATTTGCGGGCGAGCTCAGAGAAAAGTAACATCCAGCGCAAGTCCTTAATGAGCCATTTCCGCGTGACCATGAGGATTCGGTGCAAATACTATGTGGGTAAGGAGCCGGGAGCCCAAGTTGTGTTTAGCAATCAAGATTCGCGATAACTTCGCAATTGGATGCTACCTTTTTCCATACAAGGGGGCGAAGGGCTTGCTACAGTGCAACCTGCTATCGCCCCCTCGCATGTATTCGGACGGCCATGGGAACTGGCAGCGCTGGCGTCACTTTTACCGTGAGCGACATGAGATACTACAAGCTGGTATTGGAATAGAAACCCGTGGAGTTTATGGATATCAATCACTATCATCTAGCCATTTCCAAGTATCATGAGGAGGCTCTTGGCCTTTGAGAGTGAGTTTGCCGGCTTTTGCAAGTGATAAGTGACCCAGTGGATGAAGATGGTCAAATCTTTTCGGCTTGCGAGCTCCAAGACTATCCATGACGATACCTTGGCATTCAATGCACTCACGACCATGAAGTTGGACTCTTGGGCGCTAAGAGCCTCTGTACCAGCCATTTCATGTGGATACTAGAAGGTATCGAGATGTTTTCTAGTGAGGGTTTTGGGGGACTGAAGGTGGGTCGAGGATGCTTGGAAGTTGGAACGGCTCGTCAGAGCAGACCCAGTTTATTGACTAGCGATTATGGGGGCAACTCCTCAAGGACATCTTGTCATGGACAATATACTTAGTCACCTAAAGTAGGTGCTTACCCTCAAACCTCATGATGTTCAAATCCAATCACAAACAAGCGATGCGCCTACGGTATTTTTGAAGGCCTCGGCACACGATGCAGAATGATAATCAAGCTGTTGTTGCTAGCCGGAACCGATCATGATCCGCATCTGAGGAGGAGATCTCAACTCCACCTCCAGTGGATCACGGCGTTGTGGCAGAGTGGTCTAATGCGCAAGACTAGAAATCTTGTTCCTTCGGGAGCGTCTGTTCGAATCAGGCCAACGTCGAGTTACATGTATGCTTTTGCTCCAGCAAGTGCGAACTGTTGCTGTCTTGCCCCTATATGGCTTCCTGGCTTGACAACAAGGTCTATTTTAATATGACTTCTTCCTTTTAACCCATGTGCCTTTCTTGTGGCCTTAGTCAGAACGATTCGGGCCCTGTGAATTTGAGAAGATCTGATGGATCTTTTGGCCAAGCGCAAGTTTGAAAAACCATGTGAAATGTTGATTGCCCATGCACTTGCTGCATAGTTATTCCGGCTGGGTGCTCACACTTGGCCGGATATCCGGCGAGAACTAAGCGCTTATATCTAATTGGCCTGATCGCCTATTACGACGATGCGGACCCTGACAGGACACGAAACAGCTTTCTGCGAGCTCGAATGACAACCAATCTGAAGATCTCAAGCTGCAGGATTTCTCCATTTTAATGCATCTTGGAGGCACAGCACCAACGAGAAGGAACAGAGATGTCTGCAGCAAACATGCCAAGTTCGCTAAACCAAAAGAGAGGACGACAAACAACGGAGGGGTAGTTACAAAAAGGCTGGACAATCGCCCGGCCCCCCGAAACACCTAAGGGGAACTTTCCGTGTCGTCTAATTCTCGTCGACTGCAAACCCGCCGCCTTGTGAGCTCGTTCTTCGAAACCTTATAAACTCGTGGCGTCTGCGCCTACAATGGCTGAGGAGACGGACAACCAGAGTCGAGCTCCGGGGGCGCCAGCTGCACCAGCTGCACCAGCCGCAACGACACCACCTGTGCAAGCAACGTCGCCTCCAGCGGAAAGCCAAGCCAGTCCGCCCACCGGTTCGCCAGTTGATACGCAACAAGTTGCCAACGATGTGATAGTTGAGGCAGATGAAGGAGAGACTGTAAGTCGATCATAGCGGTCACCACAAGCTTCCGGTCTCCGCAGGAGATCTTTGCTAACCACATTTTAGACTGACAACGCATCAACCATTGATGAGCGGATGTAGGTTCGAACACGATCACTTTAGAGATAGCATGACTGACTCCCTCTGCGCGCACAGCTCTAATTACACTGCGTCTCTATCTTCAAGTGTCATTGATTATCCTATGGAGTATGGCCGACGATATCATGCCTTCAGACCCGGCTGTATGTTTGCCAGTATTCAATGTCTGGGAAATTCTGAATGAGCTAACTAATGTAGCATACATAATGCCGAACGATGAGGTAGAAATGGAAAGACTTGACATGACACATGCCATGATGGTCAAGGCCATCAAGAATAGGCTATTCCTTGCTCCGCTCGAGAAAGAAAAGATTCAGCAAATTCTTGATGTTGGCACTGGGACTGGTATCTGTAAGGCCCGAGTTCTGTTTCTTTACTCTCGGCGCTCTTTCGGAAGACTGACAAACCTTTTCGCAGGGGCTGTTGAGATTGGCGATATCTTTGAGAATGCTGAGGTTGTTGGAGTCGATCTCAGCGCCATCCAGCCGTCTTGGTAAGCTCATGGCTAACTGTCCGAGCTGATTATGACCACTTTATCGCTGACACTGTCCCAGGGTTCCTGTCAATGTCAGATTCGAAATCGATGACGTCGAGAGCCCGTGGGTCCATCAAACAAAGTACGACTTTATATTTTGCCGGTTCATGGCTGCGTCTATAGCAGACTGGCCCAAGCTGGTCAAGAACATATACGAGTAAGTCGATGCACCAAGCAGATCCAACCATTTGCGGGAAAGGGTCTCTTCCTTGCAATCGCCACATGTTCACCTGAACTAACAAAGATCGAAAGTCACTTGAACCCGGGAGGTTGGGCCGAGTTCCACGAGATGGACCCTGAAATTTACTCAGACGATGGCACTTACACTGAAAAGCATGCCACTTGGCCCTGGAACCAGACTTTCTTGAAGACAATGAGGAACATCGGGCGGGAACCCTCGCCTGGTCCGAGGCTGGAAGGCTGGGTGACGGACACTGGCTTTGAAAACATTTTCCACCAGCGTTTCAAAGCACCTCTCGGCCCCTGGCCTAAGGAGCCACATTATAAGGACTTGGGTATGCTCAATTTGGCTCAAATGCTCGAAGGTCTCGAGGGATTTACTTTGAGAGTCTTTTGTGGCGTCCTCGGCCGAACCAAGGAAGAGGTGCTAGTTGAGACCGCGCAAGTTCGGAAGGAGATGAAGGAAGGTGCCTACCACGGTATCTATGACCTGTGAGTAATGATTCTAGCTGTACCATCCAAGGAATAAGGTTCGAGCTGTTACTGACGGTCTAAAAGCCATGTTGTTTACGGACAAAAGCCTCTCAAAGAGGCGCCTTCGTCTACAACGCCCTAGGTAGATCATGCTTCTCGCATTTCAGGTTAGGGCTCTAACAGTGGATCGCCGACAGATGTTTGAGGATGCGATTTGACACGCATCTAGGCGTCAGGTAAAACTATTGCGCATCTTATGAACTTTCTTCTTGCCAAGATTTGGAGCTTGAGATTGTGTGGCATAGCCTCATGGCTTCCGTCCATAAATGTATTTGGCTAGCATGCTTTCTCCAAATGGCTTCATAACGAATTCTCTACTGGTAATTTTATGATATCACGGTGTCATTTATCACGTCCCGAAGGAAATCTTGTCCACACCACTTAGAGTAAATAGTCAATCATGGATCTAGATGACAGCGCCTATCTCAATAGACTGATTACCTTCGAGGTCACAAATGCATGGAAAGCTCTTCTACTCTGAAACAGTGAGACTGCCAGCTTGACTTGAGGAGTTGCCGCAGAATTGTTGCGAAAGAATCGGTACTGGAAATGTAATTGGCTTTGAAAAGAATAGAACGTAAGGTATCTAAGATTGCTACAAAATATAGAAGAAAAGTGACAGGTGTGTAGCTTTGGTCTATCTAAGTTTAGTTTATTTATCGTCAGGATATTGGTCAACAAAATCTGTTCTTCCTTCAAGCAGCGCATCTGCGTTCAAACGCACGCTCCATCTCACCATGTCAGTCATGCTTGCTTCCCTAAAGCCGCCTCCGTGGTCCCCGATGTCGCTCATTGAGCTCAAAGGTCCGGCTGTGCGGTGATGATGGAAAAGAGCCGGCTGCGTTGTCAAGCAGTTATGCGGTCTCCTGCCTTTCGCGCCCTCACAGAAGAATCTGAGCAGGATATCGACGGCATCGCTCACATCCTTCAATGCCACCTCATGCAGAAGTTTCCGTGCTCCCTTCTGACTGACTGCATAACCGAGGGTGCACACTCCCTCCTGAGCATGGTGATATGCTCGCGTATGATCCGGGTACTTCTCCTTCAGGGTGAACGGGATGTTGAGCGTCCACAGATTCTTCCGTGGGGCAACGGTCACATCGTTGGAGCGAATGATGCGAGTTTGGGGCACAGTCTGGCTGTCTTGGAAGGGGAAATGCATGCCGCAGTGTCCAATCCAGAGGAGGTCCCAGTCGTCGCCATAGGGCGAAATCTTTGGTGCGACTGAAGCTGGCAGATGGTCAAATGAAATATCGGGTGCGACCTCAGGTGCTGCGCGAGACAGTTTCGAATACGAACGATCGACGTAGGACGAAGGCGCTTCAAGTAAAGGCTGAGTAAGCGCTTGGGTCGATCTGGCGAAGTCGTGTAACTGTTGCCTAATTCTGATGTCCCAGTCGACATCATCTTCAAGTATCAAGGCTGAAGTCAAGTTGCGACGAACGATCCTGTGGGAACTTATCAGATGTCTGGGGCGTAAACAATTGTGTGAATAAGCAAGACTCACTCTTCAAGAGCATTCATGTGACCTCGCCAGCAACCTATGGCGCCGTCACCCAAGCGGTCGTGCTCAGATGTTTTTGGTATCGCCTTGTCGGAGACCTCCTTGCCCGGAACACCGTCGACGAAGTCGATCTCAATGTCACTGAGTGCAGCCTGTAGAATCATGCCATCTCGGCGATCTGTCCGGCTTGGTAGGCCGACGACGAATATCTTTTCGAACTAGAGACGAGATGCGAATGAGTTCTTGGTATTGGCCACACACGGGTTGGACGGTTTGGACTTACGCCTAATGTGCTATTTTGAATTTCACTCAGTATGCTTGACGTTGCTGCGCCGCTTCTCTGCCGTATCTGGCTGAGGAACGGGTTGCGCAAAAAGAATGCAAGTGTAATGAAGACTCCTCCGATAATGCACAAGTCCCTCCTGGACGTTGGCCTTATGGGGAAAAAATGCATTTTAGATTTGATAGCCATGAAGAAATGAGGTAGGGAAGGTAGAAAGTTGGAAAACTCTCACAAACAGCGAAGGGCCAGCAAGTCATCCATTGGACTCGATCCTTAAGAATAAAGAACCTGAACAGCGAGCTAGTTATCCCGTATCTGGCGGCTGCATTGTGGGCTGGTTAATCAAATCTCGGCCGCCGGCGGGAGGGTCGGACGGGGCCATGCAAATTTCAGCTAGCCCCCAAAGGAAGTCACAAATAGGCATGGCGGCTTACTGAGACGCATTATGCATGGGACGGCGTTGGAACGAGCAGAAGATCTTCCTGCTGCTTTTGTTTGCAATCAAGGTAATCTTGTTGTTCAAGGCTTCAAGCTCACCAAAGCAATCACGCGTCCAACGATGTCCCAGATAGACATCACATCCACATGCAGCCATAGCCGCGGATGGACGGTGACGCGAAGAGAGTCACTCAGCTGGGCGCGAGCTTGCTTTCCACATGGCAGACGGCGTCAGCTGGACTTGAAGCACTCACCAAAATAAGCCAAGATGTAGCTTGGCGATACGAGGCGCTCGTTGGTTTGCTTTTAGTTCAAAGCTGCAGATGGCGACTGCATGAACCCAGGCAGCATGATTGGATCATTTCCTGTACCCCTTGTTTGCAAACCAGACAGCCAGGGGTGCCCCCTGGTTCAACAAAAAACTTCACGAAGACGTCCAGAATACCTCTGCAACAGCCCGTATGGAAACCTTTTCCCGTTGTCACTTTGCTGCGATCGTTGATGCCATTCTGGTGGGATCTGTCGGCATTTAAATAAGCTAATCGCCATGAGATACTCCTAAAAGCAGAAACGTCAGACAGGCTACAGCACCTAATCAGCCGTGCGTGACATTAATAAACCAAGCGACGATGAAACACGAAAAGAGACAAACAGCATGTCTACTTTTGTTCACAAATGGAAAAACAGCAGGGCGGGCTCTGAAAGCCAGTGGGTCTGTGGTCCATTCTCTCGGGCTGAGGCACAAGCATTGACCATTCAGTGAATTGAGGACAAAGACTGAGCGGTTTTGCCATCAACACCACTTTTATCTCACTACACACAGGTAATTATTATGCTGCTTTTTTCGGAGAACTCTCTGAAATAGGAATCCTAGTAGCACCGACCCATCGTCCGTACTTTACTGGAACCAGTGATCTGGTTCCTTACAGCAAGTCGTGCTGCTCATTGCGAGGGAAGTAGGATTAAGTATCTCAGATAGCAAGCCAAGACTTCGAATGGGTGAAACATCTACCCCCTCCCCCAAGTCTGAGACCCAGGAGGTTAAAGACTACATATAAGTAATAGAAAGAGAAACAACAATTCATCAAAGCTCCTTGGTTACCATACGAAGGCCCAGATTTCTAGCCACTAGGTACTAAAGCATCTTGAACTAATATGATTGCAGTCTTCGCTTTCTGCTAACAAAATGAAGGCGGTCGGCTTGAGTCATTCGTCACTTCTGAGCACTTCGCATTAAGAACGTGGCGCCTAAATTCCTTGAATCGTAGCCTATTCTCTTTGATACTGAAGTTCGGAGGCCATAAGGCGGGGATCTTCCCAAGACATGATGAAGAACCTGACACTATGACCGTAACGACACTAATATCGTGACATAGACTTGGAGCAAAGTTACACAACCCCCTTGGAAGATTCGCTCCCCCGTTTAGCATTCAATATGCCAGATAGCTTCAAATTCTAACCCCACCATTCATAGAAGCTCATGGGCAAGCCCTGAGACAGAAGCTTGAGGATTCGCTGCCCAGAAACGTCTCCGCCACTACCGGCTGCGACTAGAAACGGCCAAAAGTGCTCAGCCTCGGCTTTCACATGAGCCACATAGCTCGACGGGGTATCCCGCCAGTGCTTAAGAGCCTCCTCGCGAGTGTTTGCATCAGCAATTGCCGCCGTAGATTCGAGGTAGCTTTCAAACTCCTCAGCCCCCGAGGGAATTTTGCCAGAACCTTGGAGAACGTCTTGCATGGTCATGAAGTCATGGTACGACCCGCCGCTCCCCATTATGGCGTACCCAAAGTCTCTGAAGTACTCCAAGGCGCGACCTAATCGCAGGTTTTTGTCTGTGGCCTCCTCCTCGTCTTTTCCAGTGAGAACAGATACCTGGACAACAGGTATGTCTGCCTTGGGCCGCATAATCTTGAGCGGGACAAAGACGCCGTGGTCCAAGCCTCTCTTGTAGTCGAGAACCGGTTTGAAGCCGCAATCCTGGAGTCGTTGGTTGATTTCCGCGGCTAAAGCTGCGTTTCCGAGGACGGGATACTTGGTCTCGTAGGCCTCAGGTGGAACAAGGGCTTGGGCTGCGGCCACAGTTCCGTAGTCGAAGTAGAGACCAGGATCTTCGAGGGCAGTGATTTCAGGCTCATCGGTTTCCCAATGCGCTGAAAGAAGGATGATTCCTTTGACTCCATTGAGCCTACTGCCCAATTTGGCGACTTGCTGCCGGAAATCCTCTAAGCCTGGGTGGATAAGGGGGAGGGGGCCTGCTCCATGGCTGATGAAAAGGGAAGGGCCACGAATCTCCTGTGAAACTGCCATTATGATAGAAATTGAGGGCTGGTTTTATATTGCAATAGAAGATCAGATAATGTAGTTGATGAAGTTTATGTGCCGCCTTAAATGCGTTGGGAAGAGTGAGAAGAAGCTGGGCTATTTATGACACCGGCCCCAGAGTCTTCAGAAACCCCATCGGCATGAATCGTTGTGACCAGTTTCCAGTCAGTAGCGACTCCTAGTATCCATCACGAGAGATGGTTTTGACAGTCAATTGGTCTTGGAATCAATGCTGTAACCCCTTAAGAGCACCGTAGCATTGCTACGCCCTGGCACACCACTTGTCCGACACTACTCCGGCGGGTTGGCCCGGTCTTGGCCCTGCAAGTGGCGGGTCAGCGGCGGACTAGCGGCGGACTAGTTCAGTATTCTACCAGAAACAGTTTGTCAGCAAGCTGACTCTCCAGGAACAACTCGCGCAATGGAGTGCTCTGCGGGCTCCTCCGAAACTTCTCTAGAACTCATTCCGATCGGTTGCTTTTCAAGATAACTCAATCCTGTACTAAAGCGAGTATGTCGACAAGTAGTTTATCCTCGAACGCCTGTCATTTGTGCTCGACAAAGAAGAAGGGCTGCGATCGGCTACTACCGGCTTGTAGCCGGTGCACAGAGTAAGTATCAAGCATATTTGTCTTATAAGGCGTAGGCGTTCAAACTACTGATACTACATAGTCACAATAGTATTTGTCACTACGGCTCTTCTTACAAGGGGACACACCCGATTTCTTCTTCTCTTCTAGGACCAAACTTAGCAACACGCCAAGACCATGACGACTTGCTAACAGCGCACTTGTTCGCCACCCTAGAAGTCCTCGACCTTGGAATAGAGGTGGTGGTTGATGGATACTTGAGATCGATCCACGAATGGATTCCAATCATTCACCCACTCGGCTTGAGAAGACAAGCAGCGTCGTTACAGAGCACACCGTCTGCCGAGCTCGCCTGTCTTATCTTACACATTTTGCTTATCACTCCGGTGATACCCTCTGCTTCGGCGCCATACAACGAACCTCTCTTACCGTCGCTCTATGACAATTGCAAGTTGGCATTCATACTGTTACAGAATTATTCGAGAGGTCATTTACAGACCATCCAGTCAGGCCTACTACTCGCCATATACGAGCAGGGTCGAGGCTTCGTATCTGATGCGTATGCCACGCTGGCGATATGTGCCAGTCTTGGCCATGTAACCGGCCTATACCAATCCTTGAATCTTGCTACAGTGTTCAGTGAGGAGAAGATGCGTGTATGGTGGGCTATCTTCTTTCTCGATCGGCTTGACACTTATTCTACTGGGAACTCTGATCGCGCACCACTTGTTCGCGATGCTCGACTCGGCGCGATGCTTCCCAGAGAGGATGACGCATGGAGTCAAGACCTCAATATCAGCGGCCCGTTTCAACCGCTTGTATTTTCTGCAGACGATGTTCAGACCTGCGGGGTCTTCGCCAGCGAAATTCAGGCGCTCTTTGCGCTGCAGAGTGTCATGCAGCGCACCAGAGATCCGTCCGTCGAGTTTGAGACACTCTTTGACCACGAATTGTGGAAGCTCGACATGCTGATACAAAAGAAAATCCGAGAAACCCTGACCATAAGCTGGAGACGGCTTGAGCACCAGTACACAGTGGTCACTGTGTATCTCTTGCAAGTAATTCTTCAATAATACGTCAAGAAGCGGCAGCTGATAAAGAAAAGGGCACTGATAGAACTTCACGAAAAGAGGCTGGCGTTGAATGTCGCTCAAGAACTTCCTTTGTTTGTCAAGGAATCATCCATCGCAGCTCTTGAAATGGCCCTTACTATTGCTCATGATCTGATGCGTATGGAGAAGACTGCGGACATTCTCAAACTCGACAGGATGCCTCTTACTGCAGTCATTCTATACAAGAAGGTCGGCTTAGCAGCAATTCTACTAGGGAAACATTACGGTCGTGACACCGAGACTCTGTTACGAGAGGTGATTCAGATGCTCTCGGAACGAATTTCAAGAAGGTGGAAAATTGCCCGTAGGTTGCCAGATCTTGCTATCTTGTCTACTGCGTTGTTATATGAAGATGTGACTAACTCTCTCAGTTCAAATCGCATCCCAACTCCACGAGGCCCTTCCTGTTTACAAGGACGTAGACATGCCTCGTGAACTCAAATCTAGCTCACTCCAACTTTCACCTCAAGACGAATAGCTGGTCATTCACTTCAGACCGCCCGACTTGTTGAGTTCACCGTGGAGTTCGATCCCAAACTGCCTCCCAGCGCCGCCGTGTAGGCGAGGTTCCACGTCAAACTCACTCCGCTCAGGTAGGGGCTGTCAGGAGTCTGCTTCCTCATGAACTCATAACTTTCAACCGCACCAGCCTTGTCCGCAATCGCGAGGTTGGCGTACACATGGCCTGCGAAGCCGCCGCTAGTAAGAGATCCCGACTTATTGCCGGCAAAATACTGATCCCATTCCTCTCTCACAAAGGATGCCTTTCGTACATACGCACTGCTCGGCACGATGGGCAGCATATGAATGCCCTGAATATAGGCAATTTCGTCGCCAAAGTACGTCGTGTGGTTGATCTTCCTGTCCCAGAGAATACCTGTGGCGCGGTTTCCGATAAAGTTGGGCGGTTGCACATCGTTGTCGCTGGCCAAGAGGAAGTATGACTGTAGACTGCGTGCCGTCACGGCAAGCTGGAGATTGCCTCGGCCCTCAAGTTTGGCGTCTCCAATCACCTTGCCCCACATCTTGATCGCGTACGTTGAGAAAGCATCTTCCGCTGAGGACTCCTGATCCTTGCCATCCGGCGCTTCGAGTACACCTCTGGCCCAGCTATGGCCATGAAACCAGTCAAAGTTTCGTGAGAAGGGAAAGAAAGGGTCTTCAGTGGATGGGTTGGACCAGTCACGGATCAAATTATTGACCCAAATCTTGTTGAGGCCGTCATTCTTTGTCAACCAGGAGGGATTGAAATGGGCAATGATTGCAGCAGCATACACATAGTAGCCGTAGTGAAAGTTGTGATCGTTGTAATACGTGTTACCGAAGTCGATCGAAGAGTCGTTGTTCCCGTACGACCCAGAAGAGACCAGGCCTTTCCACACATCATCGTAGAATAGGGGGTTCGGCTCCTGGTTATTGATATACCTATCAAACGCAGCCTCAAGCTTGGTGAGTGAACTGGCTGTGAATGAAGTATCTCCGGCAATGTTGTTGACGGCATAAATCGCCCTGGCGTAAACCGAAAAGGCGATTCCGGCGTAATACTTGGACGTCAAGTTGGTCAGGGTTGTAATGTCCCGAGCAAGTTCGATCTTTGCTGCACTGATGATTGCGGCTTTGGCGTCTTCGGAAACGGTTGCCGCTGAGCCCGCGGATCCCACCGATCCAAGACGAGGCGACCAAGGGTCGAAACCCATATCCGTCGGGAGCCCGGGCTCCACCATGGTAAACTCGTCCGCAAGCGTAGCCGTGGCAATTCCCTTGGTCGTACTCGCCAAGGTGATGTTCGTAAGACACCTGGCGGTCTTTTGGTCAAATGACTTGACATGATGCGGCAGAGCAAACATGAGAAGTGACCGTTCCTTCATTCCCTTCTTTTGCCACGCCAAGGTGTAAGTTCCAGTCTTGCCGGAGACAGAGCCCGATAGCGTGGCGCCAACCGGATACGCTCCAGCAGCCTTACTGAAGATGTCGATACCGGCTTTACCTGCTGGGTTCTTGGCGACTTGGACAGTTCCCGTGAACTGCTTTGGTCCCAAAATGGTTCCTTTATCAGTCATTCGAAGAGTTGGTCTCTCAGACGTGGAAGTTGGGTTGATGTAAATCAACCAGCTTGATCCATCGCCCAACCGCGCCTCCCACCCATACACTGTAGCTCCGAGTCCGTTGGAACTCAAATGAAGGTCGGTGATGTTCGAGAAGTGCTTTTGAGACTGGATGAGAACGGTGGCGTCGTTGTAAACACCTGTGACGAAAGCCATGCCCTGGACTACGGGAAATGAGACAATCGGTTTGGCGCCTTTTCTTGTTGCAAGGTTGACATTGGCGGAAAATGCTTTCAATGTGTCCGTGGTCAAAATCGTTCCATTCTGCAGTTCCCGCGCCGAAAGCGCAATAGATTGGTCAAAGAATGGATCCTCAAAAGACTGGACAGGCTCGCCAGGCCCGTAGATAAAGTTGCGCCGATCCGTATGGGAGATGGACAAGCCGTGGCCCTGCTTGACGGTATCGTTGGACCACCAGACGGAGTAAGGGTGAGTCCATGTCGCGTTGTCTTGGTTGTTGGCAAAGAAGTTGGCGTAGAACTTGTTGGTTTGGATGGGGTTGTCGTTGTTATCGACTCCGACAGGTTTTTGTGGGTGATCTGCTCTCGACGGAACTAGAATTGGTCGGTCGTGGGAAATTTTCACGAAAACGTTGTCTGATCCTCCTCTCGCTGCTTCTCCATCTGCCCTCGCGTTATGGATGATCGAGCGTCGCATTTCGCCGTGGCTGTGGAATCCATGGTGCCGGTGGGATTGAACGCCTCCAAATAGCAGGATGACTGCCACAACGGTTTGGGTGAACATAATCGAAAAGAGTGACAAAAACGAATGACTTGAAAAATCCTCTAACGAGGCTACACGGAAAATGAAGACAACAATCAATGAAGACCTTCAATCGACATGACCAAAGGCCATCCTCATCTCTAATATCTGCTTTGGGGGGCGGGAGCCGATGGGTATTCCCCGTTGAGGGGCCGTCAGGGGGTTTTGAGTTTATCGCCATCAACAGCTTTATGCGGTACCAATCTCGGACCCCGGTGAACTCAAATCTGAGTTCATATCCATGTCTTGTCCGAGTCCTCTCATCCACTCAAATCGAAATGCTTCGTTTAACTTCAGACGACAAACACCAAACGTTAGTAATCCATCCGATTCGTCGATGACAGAAGATTTCATCATTCAAACGGCTACAGCAAAATATGGTTCAAATACTCTACCCGGCGCACTCACGTCGGTTCTAATATGTGGACAAATAGGAGTCGAGGAAGCTGACTCGGACGAGTTTCAGCGAGCTTTTCTAGCTGAATGCTGGTGAAGAAAGGAAAAGGGCTCAGAAGAACCATATACTTACTCCGGGTCTTTGTCTTTCCGTTTTGAAACATTTTCAGTAAATCTCATTACGATTTAAGTTTGGTAAAAGTCCCTGGTCCATTTTTATAGAATGAAAAGTTTCTCTGGAGATCAGAGAGGCCGGTGGGATGTTGAACATGTATGTGGCATGAGCCGGATGTAATCGTAGTCCTCGTGTCAAAACGAGGGATATTGAGGAATGGAGATTGAGCGAACTTTTGGCCTCAAAGATATATCGTCTAGTTGCGGCGGATTCCCGAATTGAGAGACTCTTTCACGAAGAAGAGCCGTGTAACAGCTGATCAATATTATTACCACACAGAAATTTCGCTTGTCTTCAATTCGACGACAAAAGGTTCCGGACTTTGCTTGAGTCTGGTACAGTCTTGAGATGAAACAAGTGCGCATTGGGTGAGGAGATCATTGAAAGTCCTAGGGAGACCACCGCAACATATGACAACCCGCATTGCAGAAAAACACTATTAGTCAAGATAGAAATAACTGACGCAGTCTGTCACGTAACTCATTCACACACCCAACCAGTGATACTCCTGTTTTCCATTCACCTCGTCTCTGCATACTTCATCCACAAGGGCTCATGCAACAACCTGTCCAAGCAGTTCTTCTCAACGCCTACAAGGATCTCCATCCCACCGTCCGGCAAAATAGGCATGACGACCTGCAACCCGTTGATCACACCAACATGCGGCGCGCGAACGGCCTGGATCGTGTCGCCCAGCACCGGTCCCCACTGCACGTCATAAAGAGAGAAGTTGACCCATGATGTCTGAATGCAGTTGTTGCCGGGCACATCCAAGAGAGCCGTAGGGATGATACGGTTCACATCCTCCACCGTGTCAATGAGCGTGGCTACATCATCGACAAATTGATTATCGGCACGAATCAACGCCTGACGAACCAGAATCGCCAAGTCAGCCAAGGATGCCGAGCCGAGCATCTTGCGGATCGGCGCCGAAGCCGCCACGTAGCCGAGGAAGCAGCCCATGGTGTCCGGGTGCACTGGCGGGTCCGTACGCAGGCGGGCGTCGACGGCGATGTTGAAGACTGACACCGGGTCGCCATTGAGGGTTTCGAGGGGTGACTGCACCGCCATGACGGTGCGCCAGAGCAGTGCCGAAAGCGCGTCGTTGGTGGACACCCATCTCTGCTTCGTGGGTTCCGTTGCGTTTTCTGGAGAGGCTTCGGCCTTGAGTCTGGCGAGGGCCTCGGGCGAGAAGTAGAAGATTTGACCGCGGTGGTCTTCGGAAAGAATCTTTGGCGGCATGCCCTCGGGCGTGAAGGGGATGATGGTGTACTCTGGGTGGTTTTCAGCACGACCCGGGTTCTTGCCGGTTGGGCTCATGATGCGTTGGCGGTCTCTGAGGAATGCCTCATCGAGCTTGAAGGGGTCTGTGATTTCGAGGCCTTGGGCTCTGCGACACTCTTCTGCCCAGATCTTGGTCCAGATCAGGAACGTCTTCCCGTCTCCAAACATGTGAAAGATGCACCAGGATAGAATCAGGCCCCCTTGAATGAAGTTGGCTTGCGGAAGAGACACGGTCAGCCTTTCGTCTGGTGTTGCCCATACCGAGCGCCGGCAGATAGTAATTGCGTCAAATGAAGCCACCGGGAAGTTCTTGGATTTGAGTTCCGAGTACGTTATGGGGAAAGCACCGGGAGCTCGGAGGTCCTTGACGGTGATGCCTTCAATGTCTCCATGACGAAGTTTCTGAAGCTTCAAGACGCCGGCTTGCTTTGCATCTGGGTTTGGGACGGCTTCACACCCCAAAACAGCGATACGCCGTTGCGCGGCTTCATACCCCGCGCGCAGAATAGAAGCAGTTTGATCCAGGTTGTAATCTTCGGGAAGCTGGAAAGGGAAGACATATCGAAGGTAGCCTTTGGGTCCGATACGCTCGAGGGGCGTAAGATCCGGGATCTCTGTGAAGCCTGACAAGGAACCCATAGCTGTTGACGTGCGAGAAATTGCTGCAAAAAAGCCTTTAGCTGAGAAGAGCATTGTAATAGCAAAATATCCGAGAATGGCGACTGTAATTATACCTGACCCTTGTAAACCATCGCTGTGTCTTTGTCCGTATGCTCTAGACCACCATGCAACGCATGTTGACCACGCCGCACCCATACATTCAAATCAGGTCATATCATGTTGCAGTCCTCCAGCAACGGAGGCATTGGCACCCGGGGACCTGCATTAAGATGCTCCTTTGAAAGTTTTGGTAACAGAGACAGAAACCTGCCGGTGTTCTCTTCCCTGCCTTGACGGGGTGAGGTAGACTGTCGGCCCCTGTTCTTTCTTTCGTAGCCCTGGTTCCAACAAGAACCAGGATCGGCCTCCCTCACTCCACAAGTGGTAGGAACCATAGAGAAAGGGTTCATTTGACCTTGACAATCTTAAACTCGAAATCCTGTCAAAGACTCAGGGACATCTGATGCGGACTTAGTTGATGCTCTCGCCTATATACGGCTCAATAGGTATTCTCATGATACGAAGTCGTGTTTTGATATCAAATAACTTCCAGCATCAGGGAGCATGCTGGACATGTCCGTCATTCAAATACAAGTGGATCACGAAGAGGAAGTCGCATGTGATATTCTAATCCTTGTATGCGGGACTCGTACCCTTGGTTCCCCGAGACAAAGCAGTCAGACGGCCCGTTGGTAAAGGACGGCAGGATCAGCGGCTCCTCGACGTTACAACGTTCACACGTCTTCCCTTCTTAGAGATACTCGCGCCATCTCATTTTCGAGTCACCGTTTTGCGCTTTGAAGCAAGCATGACTTTTTGACAATGAGCGTATTCTGTCATATCAAAGTCTTGCTAAATGGTGGCAAACTTGGCACTTCACCAGAAAAGCGAGTTTGCCATCAACGCCCGCTCAAAACACGTTCCTGTTCCTGCACGCACGAGACGCGCACCAACGAAGATGAAGTGTCAAGACTCCAGGGGATTTACGGAGTACACAAACATGCCTTCCAACAACAACTTCCCCGTCTGTGCATATAATCCTTGAACGGAAGAAATCAGGAATGATCCACATTGTTGGCTCTTTGGCGAGCCAGAACGGGAAGCATCAGGCCATGCGGAATTCCGGGCCTGTCTGCCCAGTACCAACAGCATTCTGAACCCTGCGCTCTTCTGGATGCAGACGAAACTAGACCGTTGGTCCAACGTGAATGCAACGGTGCACGGAAGCATCGCGGTGGAGATTGTACGCAGAGCAACTGCGAATACCGCGGGTTTACCTTGGTCGGAGGGTATCCGAAGGTACATGTTCGACTCCTCCAACATGCATCATATTTCCTTTTTGTGCCTCCTGGGATGCCAGCCTGTGCCGCAACGACTCTTCGACCCAATTTTCAGATGCCATGAAGAAAAGTAGACTCTAAGGATCTCATAGGAGAGGATGTCGTCCAAGGAACTGAAAGTTCGTTGCATTCCTGCAATGTGGTGATATCGGTCCCCCCTTCCTGCTTCACACCACCGTCCCATTTCTCTGGTCGTCGATAATGGAACCTGATCCCAACATCATCGCCATTTTCGGTCCACCTCCAGATGGCCTCGACATTTCAGAAAGTAGCGTCGTTCGCAACAATGCCACTGTCATAATCCTGGCCGTCCTGGCGTCCGTCGCCGTGGTGCTGCGGCTGATGGCGAGGTTTCTTCAAGGTCACAGTCTGAAGGCGGATGATTGGACGATCCTTCTCTCACTGGTAAGAACTTAGTCGAACACTTCCCCATGTGAGATACTGTGTGAATAGGCTCAAGATGTTAATGATGTCTCATCACAGCTCCTCGTAGGCGCCACCGTCGGCTTAAGCATCGCGGGCGGAGCCTACGGCGCAGGAAACCACGTCTGGTCATTCACACCTCCAGACCTAACACAAGTTTTCAAAGCAAGCTTCCCCTTCTTGACTCTATATTCATCAGCATCCTTCTCAGCAGAAGAGTAATTCCTCCTCAGCAAGCCCCAGACTCAAACTAACTCCTAAACCATAGATCCTCTACGCCTACACCTTCATCTACGGCACAGCCTGCGCCGCCACCAAAATCTCCATCCTCCTCTTCTACCAACGCATCTTCCTCCTCTCCACCGCCTCCTCCCAGTCCTTCAAATTCTCCCTCGTCGCAGGGTACGTCCTCTCCGTCGCCTACCCCATCATCATCTGGGCCACCATGGCCAACGCGTGTCGCCCGCTCTCGTTCTACTGGAATCAATTTGTCGGCGAACAGGGGAAATGCATCAACATCAACACATTTTACCTCGCCCTCGCCATCATCAACATGGTCAACGACGTCATCGTCCTCTTGATTCCCATCCCGCAGATTCTAAACCTGCAAATGTCGGGTAGGAAAAAGGCTGCTGTTTGTAGCATCATGTTGCTCGGAAGTTTGTAAGTCACTCCACCCTTCCCCCTTTTCACCATCGCTGAACAACAGATACACTACAATCCGCAAAACAAAACAACCCATTCTAACTCAAACCCCCTCCAGCGTCTGCGTAGCAAGCATAGTCCGCATAACCCATCTCTCAACCTTCTCCCGCGCCCTCGACATAACCTGGCAAATGGGCCCCGTCTTCATCTGGTCCGCCATCGAACCCTCCATCGCAATCGTCTCCGCCTGCCTCCCGCACCTCGCACCCCTCCGCCGCCTCGTTCGTCACAAAATCTCGTCTTCCCTGGGCCACTCCAGTGGCAATGCCGGAGGTGGAGCGCCCTCATCTAACAGCGCACCATGGCGACTGAAATCGAAGCAGAGCGCCGGCGGAGGAAAAAATAGTAGCTCGCAAAATGGTACGGGTGCCCTGTTCACGTACGGCGGGTCGAGGTTTAATTTTGGCGGCGGAGCGGGCGACGGCAATTTGGGCGGGGAGTCGGATGACGAGATTGGACTTACGAATCGAATCACGGCTGGATCTGGCGGGGCCAAGAATTTGTCTACCGAGTCCGGGTCCGAGGAGAACATCAATGGGGGGTCGATTGTTGTTCAATCGAGCTTCATCCAGGAGAGTATGAGGAATCCGAGGTAGTGAACAACAGCATTAGGGCCGACATGACGTTCTCATGTTTTCCCGTACGAGAGATGGCATAAAGTTTAATAAGAATGAATTAACAATGATCTTTTCTCGAGGTTCGAGTGAGTACATATATGCACAGGGAATCCTCTATCCAACCACTACCTCCTATGCTGCGAAACCAGTGTATCCATGAGTTCAGAGACGCCCAGAGACGCCCGCAGCTAATGCCTCCCAGACCCGTATGGTAACAAAAAGAAGACAAAACAATCAGCGTAGAAGAGACATGGTTCTGTTTACAAGACCGCCTCTCTCAGTGCTGCTGGCCCTGTTTTCTCTCCAGGTCGTTGGCGAGATTCATGTGCATGAGGGCCTGGGCTGTCCAGTCCTCTTCACTCTGGCCACCACCACCGCCCTGCTGATTCTTCCACAAATCCATGCTCTCTCGGCCGTCGACTCCGGGGAGGTGGATCGTCGGCGGGGTCTGGCCTGGCTTGGCACCCAC
Organism: Colletotrichum scovillei; assembly: GCF_011075155.1. NCBI lineage: Eukaryota > Fungi > Ascomycota > Sordariomycetes > Glomerellales > Glomerellaceae > Colletotrichum > Colletotrichum scovillei. Next base: position 1,206,682 of record NW_023336261.1, read on the forward strand.
AGGCGGTGGGCCACCATCTTCGCGACCAAAGGAATCAAAGTCAGGCAAGACGTAGCCGTGGCCCGGCGGCGCATTCGCTGGCTGTGCAAACGCAGGACCTTCGTCACCGGGCATCTCCGCGATACCATCGTGACTTTGCGGGGGGAGAGCTGCCATCTGTCCGACCTGATGCTCGAATTCTTCCTGCTCCAGAATTTGCGGTGCATGTTCGACATTGCGCAGGCTTGAAGAGCCAGGCGCCAGGCCGCTCATGGTCATGCTCCTCTGGCTACTAACAGAGGCCCTGTGAGGGTTGGGGTCATCTGCACCAGGGTCGCCACCAACGATGCTGTTGGGATCCATGTCTCGAATGGCGAACTGTGCGAGGGTACGCATCTTACGGGTGACCCAACCAGCCAGAATCTTGCCGCGCTGCTTCTCGCCGAGACGCGACCTCGGGAAGTCGCCCTTGTTAACGAAGGCGACGATATCGACAATGATCTGATGCTCGTTCAGGATCGCGTTGACAATGACTGGCACCACGGAACCGAGGTATGCCTTTCGTGTGATCTCGGCCAGCAGAACGACGAGACCTCCAGCTTGGAAGACGGCGCTGTGTGTTGTTAATATGATAGACTCTACTCATGGGAGATATCGAACTTACCATCCACCAGTCACGATGTTGCGGTGGCACCGTTCCACAGAGGCCTCGATATCCATGGGGAAGTGGCTGAGACCATTGATCTCAAACGTCTCTCCAATGTTGCCGAGAACGAACAAGACCTGCATATCAACCTGAGCGCCTCCAGGGCCAATAGGCCTGCTGACATTATGCAAAAAACCCAAGTCGCCCGTGCGGACGTATTGGATGCTGGGATCACCATCGACGGTACGGCCGTCGAATCTCTCGGCGTCAAACACATCCTTTGAGCCGTAGAATGCCTTGACACAAGCCTCCGAGTCGACCCAAATCTCTCCGTACTCTCCATCGTGGCAGAGTAGTCGGCTCTCGGGATTGACGATGGCGATTTGTGTAGACACAGGCACCATACCGGAGTCCTGGAGCAGAAGCGCTTTAGGATCCTGCTCGGGATCTACGGGGTAAATCAGACCGCGGCGGAGTGCCTTTGTATCCAGCCAGAGCTCAATAGGCTCGATGCACATGTAGGACCTCGATGCGACCATGGGGTTGAGCACGTGAGAGTAGACAGTGTTGATGGCGGTTCGGTCGAGGCCAGTAGCCGCGAAGTGAAGCCGCACCTTTTGGAACACGTCCACACGTGGCCTGCTTTCGGCCGAAATCATCATGTTCTTGAGCTCGTGAAGCGTGAATCCCTTGCCCTGCATCGTGGCCATGGCGTGATCCAACATTTGTGGCGTCGCATAGGTGTCCTTGATCTTGTACCTAGAAAGAGTCACAAACAGCGACATTGGGTTTTGTGCAAACTCGACTGGCGAGAGTAGGTATGTGGGGGTGCCGATGTAGATGCCCATCAAGCATGAGTGAATGAAACCGAGACCAGTGGTACTGCGCACGCATCCCAGCACGGGGCGGGAACTTGTCATCTGGCAAGTCTCCTTCTGGACCTTGCACATGCCCAGGATGGTATCGTGTCCAAGCTGAACCGCAATGCGGCGCTGATCGGGCGTCCAGTAGGTCCAGATGATTACAGGGTAACCAGTCTGGATCCAGGCAGGCTGCATGGTAATGCCATTATCGCGCAGGCCACTGCTTTGCTTTGGCGGCTTGGTAGTGTTGTAGTAGTTCGGCACGCCAATCTTGAGGATGGAAGCCGCTTGCTTGACGTGGTTGGAAACCAGCTTCAGCTTGACCAAGTGATCAACTTCATGGTTGACCAAGATGGCCTTGACACGGAAGTCGGCGACAACATGCAAGAATGCCGGCACGTCCTCGTTAAGTCGGTTCTGATCCAGAGGGGCCAGAGGAATTACAACCGCGCCCAAGTTGATACAGGCATGGACGGCGTAAACAAACTCCTCTGAGTGCGTGTACATCAGAATCAGGTGGTCGCCAGGGCGAACCTTGACCTTGTTCTTCAGGTACAGAGCCACGGCGGCAACCTTGGTGTCGAACTTCTTCCAAGTCACGCCCTTGCCTTCTCTTCCACGACCGTCAATGGTGCAGTATGCGAGTTCCTCGGGTTGACGGGCAACGCGCCATTGGATCAGGTCAGTGATGCAAGAGAAATTGTTCAGTGGTGTTGATGTGCGATCGTCAATGACAACTTCTCTTCGGTCGATACCCGAGTATTGCTTGTCTGATGACATCAGAATTCCAGCACGCGAATCCGATGATATGGGAGACCAAATGCCCCCGATGGGATCAACTCCAATGGGGAGGTTGAGTACCGCATGCTCGACACCAAACTTGACATGAACGCAAGGCAGGTTGCCCAAGTCAAACTCTCTTCTGCAGAGCATATTACCGATGTCCCTACGTCCGTTCTTGACTACTCTGGGCAGAGAATTTGGTGCCGTGATCATGACGCAGTAAAGTCTCAAGTGGTGTTCTTGCATAAGTACGTCCATACATCTCTCGGCGAGGGAGTCGAGCAGCGCAGTGTCGAGTTGCCTGGGCGGCCCACCTGAAGTTAGAGGCGCGGTGGATGCAGCTGGTGATTCCAAGACAACAATTGGCAGATGCTCCTCGTTGACGAATACGTCAAAGGCAGAGCAGTCATAGATTTTAGGCACATTCTTGACGATGCTGACGACCAGGTGCTGGACAAAAAAGTAGCGGTACTCGGCGACTTCGGTGCCATGTTCGACCCATTCGACCTTTTGACGGATGCGATCTTCGTACAGGCCAAGCACAAAGAGCTTGCCTTCGATGACGGTGCCCAACAGACCGGTCCTCAGGAACTCGGGCTCTACAACAGTGGGTGTTGGCTCGCCGGGATCAAACTTGTAAGGCCGGGCGTGGAATATTTGCTCCGTGTGTTTTGGCAGAGCCCAGAAGCCTCCTGATAGTGATGGCGAGTCCACCCAGATTTCTCCGACAGAATGTGGTGATGCCAACAAGCCGGTTTCCGGATCGACGACTGCGAGGGTGGCATCGGGTATAGGGTATCCAAAAGCACCGATACGGACAGTGCCCTGTTCGGTAGCAGCTCGTTTTCGCGCTTCGTCTCCGATTGCTACTACCACAACTTCGTTCGTTTTCAAAGCCTCTCTGTCGAGGAGCACCTCACTCAGTTCGTTCTTAGCGCGCTGCTCTGTGGTGGTGGTGCCGCCGCCTCCCAAGAGACTACCAAATCCATTCGAGGGCGCAAGCTTCACCTCTTCCTTCTCCTCTTCGTCGGAATCGATATCGGAACCCATGTCCAGCTTCAAGGGGCAGCCCATCCGCTCTTCGCCTCCCAGCCAGTCGCGAATACTGATCACCATGCCACCGTGCTCTGGTAGGCACAACATTGGCGCGACAACCTCGCGAGCTCGTGGGTTTCGGAGTGGCCTCAACCACCTGTCCGCTAATACTTCGTGGAATTCACCATCAACCGTCAGGGTATCAATTAGGCAAAGTTTGACCGTTTGGAAGTTGGGCTCCATGCCCTTCTTGAAATTTCGTGTCGTCATGGGATCCGACTGGTAGTTGTAAGCGGCACGCTTCAAGCCGGGATAGTCGGCAATCATGAGTGTGGCCTTGTACTTGGTGATGAGATGAGCGTAGAGACCCGGCACTTCAACAGCCTTGTTTTCAACCCAAACGGTCGTGTGGCCGCCGTAAACGGTCAGAAGGACGCCCAGAATCATGCCAATACCCTGTCGAGGATCCAAGTAGGAAAGGAGCGTCTCGCTGGTCGCACCAGCACCGATGAGCCGGCCGTTCTTGTCGCGCAGGGTTCGACTAAAGGTATCGCCGGGACCGTTTCCTGGTACTGTCGTGACGACGGCACTCAAGCAGGCCATCTGGTGCATGACTGTCCTGTGACTCAGGACCACGCCTCGCAGGTCACCCGTAGGCGCGCGGGAGAACTCGATATATGCCAAGTCTGGTACTGTCAAAGGCGGGACATCGTCTTTGCGCTTGGGATGGAAACTGCCAAACTCGTTCGTCTTCCACCATTCTACGCCTTTGGGCCAATTAAGCTTCTGTGTTGTTATGTCACGCTGGAATGCCTTGAGGTTGTTGTCCGTTGTGAGCGCCAAGTGCGCCTGCGTCGATGTGAGGATCAAATTCAACTTCTGATAGTCTTGCAAATCATTGATCGGTACTGCAACGACGCCAGCAATGAAGCATCCGAGTAGGGCAATGGCAAAGTCGATGACTTCAGTATCGCGGTAAATCAGGGCAACGCGATCACCGCGATACAGCGAGCTCTTGTCCCGAATGACCTGTGCCACCTTCTCGGCTCTTGACGCGAGTTTGTCCCACGTGATGGAGGCAATTTCTTTGCCCTTGCTGTCCAGCACCCAGTACGCGGGCAGCTTCGCCATCGTCTTTCCCCTGTGTCTCAAGACTGCGGCGATGTTATCGAATTTGGACATTGGGGTATTGCTGTCGTGCGGGTCGGATATCGCAAACGGAAGGTCGCGGGGTTCCAGTGGCATCTGGTACTCGAGCACTTCTGGCGGGGGCAAGTCGTTTGCCGTGAGCATAGGCGGCGCCATGGCGGCCGTTGGCGAAAAGGCCTCTCCTGACGAATATCTGTGTCCTCCGCCGTATTCTTCTTGACCGTTCTGGTCATAGCCCTGTTGATCATAGCCTTGTCCCTGCTCAAAGTTCTGTCCGCCGCCGGTGAAGCCGGAGAAGTATCCAGTCGAGTCAAGCATCGTGCCTGTCCGGCTGTCATATGGGTTCTGCCCGTGCTGGTCCATGTAGTGTCCTTGCTGGTCAGGATTAAAGGCGTAGTCGGTCGAGACCATTGTGCCTGATCGGGTGGGCGGCTCGTTACCGGCGCCGAGGAAGAGTGAATCGTGCTGCTTCATGTTCGGGCGTTGGTCGGCAAGGGGGCCGCCAGGTCGTAGGAGACCCGCAGGATTCATATCGGGCGAGGTATAGCCAGCTCCGGGCGATTGGTACCCAGGCGATGCGTAGCCACCAGAGCCATGACCTGAGCCGTGGCCGGAACCATGGCCCGAACCATGACCGCCAAATGGCGACTGTGGACGGTATGAGCCGGGAGAGGTCGGGCTGTTGGGGTCGGAGTCTCTACCGCCGAGCGCGGCTAGAGCTGCTGCGCGGTGACCATCGCTCGAAGGATGTCCTGGGTTGTCAGGGTCGTGAATGCCTAAGCCGCCTCGGGGTTTCGCAACAGCTGGAGCGGCAGCAGGTCCAGGGCTCATGTATAGGGAAAAGAGTTGCGTCCGTCGCTTTTGGTATCTACACGCAGAGGGAATCGGTTAGCCACTGTCGGGTTGTTCGCAACGGGGGAGGGGAAGGTCATGATGGAGGGGTTAGCACCAACCCTTTCTCTGTGATGTCGCCTTCCTACAGCCACGAGAATGTGTCAGTCGGTGCGACAAAAAGGGACAGTAAACATTTCAGGCAAGGCTGCGGGTGCTCGAGCACGATGCGCACATGCGCGCATGCGCAAGGCAGTCGTCTCGAGATAGACGTAAAGTTGCGCGATTCCAGACGGGACGGTGCCAAACGGAGACTTGAGGGTTGCAAACATACCTCCAACTCCTTTTCCAGCTCCTCGAGCTTGTCCTGCAATTCAGGATCTAATTGTGCGGCCATGGTGGGCGAAAACAATGCTGGTAACTATGCACAATGGAAGCGCAGGATGCAGCAGCGACAAGACAAAAAGGAAGGGGAGAGAATAGGGTCTAGAATGTAGAATGGGCCGAGACCCCCGGGGTTAAGGGGACTGTGGGGGGAGAAAGAGAGATAGAGAGGAGAGGGGTGGGAGGTTCCGTTCGTAAGGAGTTTAAGGAGGGACGATCGCAAGCTGTCGATGTCTCTGACTCTGTGTTTGGTCGGATCCCCTCATCCAGTCTTGTCCAGGTCTTGTCTCGTCTGTCTTGTCTTGGTGATGGCAGCAGCAGCAGCAATTCCGTAGTAGTGGTGCTGGCAGCATCCTCGACCCAGTCAAAGAAAAGTCTCGTGACGTAGGTTGGACCAGGACAGCAAGAAGTGCGGTCGCTTTACCAGGTTGGGCTAAGGGGATGGATGTCAGGCAAGGTTGGTCGAGTTTGTGTGTTAAGATTAACCTGAAGAGGCTGGCGGGCAACTGGGCTGGGCTGGGCTGGGTGGGCGGGAGAGGAAGCCCGAGAGGAGAGGCGGCGGCGGCGACAGCTAACTTTGAAGGTACTTTCCACCACATTTCCACCCACCTTCCCACCTTTCCTTGGGACGATTCAGGGAGTCAGGGTTCCGGGCAGGAACACGGGGAATTTGGTAGTGCGGCCACGGGCGCCTACTTCACTTTACCTTAGCTTTACTGTGCAGGTCTTCGTACTTTTGTACACCTCACTGAAGGCGTAAGAGCCCGGTGTGGTGAATGATTATCGGTGCAGCATGTACTTCGTATTTCATCCAAGTTTAGAACAAGGAGGGGGGTGATCTACCCTGAGCATCCCAAGAATGGCCAAGCAGAACCGTCTATCATAGTGGCCGTTATTCTCAGTGTGCGTGTGTGTGTCCAAATGTTCGGCATTTCAACTGGCCCGGGAAAGATGAGAGAATCATTCTGGGAGACGGGCAGCATCAAGTTCATCCTGGCGGGTCCGACAGCGGGTGTCAACTCATGAATTAGCATCGAGATCCCGGAATCGCCATCCAAACAGACTTTCAGGTACCCGCAAGGCAAATCTCACACTCACTCTCACATTTACTCCCACCTTCACTCTCATTCTCATTTTCGTTCTCATTTTCATTCTCATTATCACACTCACTCTCCTCAATGTATCAAACGCCCAGCCTGGCAACGAGTGGGTACGATGAGAGCATCGAGACCTTCATCGAACCCCAGTCTTTGAAACGAATACCTGAAATAAGAAAACAGCAAGTCTTAACAACGTCGTCATCGACGCCCAGCATCGCCCAGCATTATAACCCAGGACTAGCACCATCGACATGGGCCCCGGGATGTGGCCGCTCAGGAACCCCCGAAATCAGGAAATCGGCCCCAGGACGCTCGACGGAGGCATACCCGATCGGGAACAGAATCCCCAACTGCCATGCCCTGCAACATTCCCAATGCCCCATCTGAGCATCACCCACTCACCACCCCTCTTCGGTCTTCGCTCTCAAGGCAAGTCTCCCCGTCTCCCCGTTGCGTGGTGATCTTCACCTACCATTGCGGAATGGCACACACTTGTGGCACCCACCATGGTCAACACCAGTGGCCAGAAGTGGATGATCGGAAGAGAGAAGCCAGAACACCAAGAAGAATTGAGTTATTTCTGTCGGCCTGCATCCAGGGACCACATTAGACCGTCTTAACTCTCCAGAACTTGAGAGCTTAATCCAGTGGAATTCTCCAGCAATGCAGTATAGTGCAGCGTCCGCCCGCGCATGTCTCGCTGCTAGCCTTATTGGGTGTCCTATCCCAGCTGGTGGGCACGAATTTTTTGGGGAAAGCAGGCCAATATTGATAGGTATTCTACCGCCGGACGGATGAAGGCGCGGGTCTTCAAGTCCTTGTCAGTAGAATGGCTCTCGTCACCAGAGTCTTGGTTATATGATGAGATTCCAATTTTTTTTTCTCAAGTTTTTTCCCCGTTGCTTCTAGTACTGGCTTAGCTTCCTTTTCTCTTCTTTGTTGGGGACTACTTGAGAGAATCAGATATCCGTATCCGTACAGTACCTAGAAGAACTCTTTGACAGGTACAAAACCTTCACTTATGTGGCTGGGACAAGTGTGGCACATGGGCTGTGGCTGAAAGACCCACGCGACTGGACTTCTTCCATCCCGTCGTCCCCAGCTACTATCTTAGCCAAGCCTCTGAGCTTCCTTCAACATCAAGCTCCAGTCACTTGTTAGATATTGAGATTGTTTCCATCCATAACAGATAACATGAGCTACTATGATCTTCTGAGCTCAGTGCGACTGCCCAGCATGGTCAAGTCAGTGCGACCGGCAGCCCACTAATCACACGTTGGCGATCGACCGCACCACCGTTTCAAGGCCGCATTCGGATGCTGCGCCAGCCAAGTACCTAGACACATTTAACTCACATCAGACGACGGGAGATTTTCCAAATCATTCGGTCTCTACCGAGCACCGTAGACCATCTTGCCTCGAACTAAGTGGGCGGGTTTAAGCATATTATAAGGTATCCAGTGCCAATCGTGGATACCACGCGGCATTCAAAGCTTGTTTGCAATACGCAAGCTCGTAATCCCAAGTTCCAACTCTGCATTCTCTACTGCCGTCAACATGGAATCAACTTCGCTCATATTGGTCGTGACACCTTCCAGGCGGTGCAAACTGCAAAGGTCGAATCCCGAGGCTCCGGGTCGACGAATGAGAACACCCCGTGTCTCGCGATCAGCCTTCCCAGGGGTCGTCTGAACTCGTTTCCCTCAGGATCACCTCGAACTCTGCTGATCATGAAACGCCTCTCTGGAATTACCGCTTATGGAACTTGCTCGTTTCTCACCGGACGAGTAAAACATGGTGGGGGTTACTTCGTCCAGGAAGCCCATCACACGCTGCTGTGGCTGCGCAGCTCGGTCTCATCCCTTAAGAGTAGTGACTTGCACCCATTGTCTGCCCAATTCGCACTGCGATAGTTCTTGAGCACCATTCCCGTGCTCTTACACCACCTGCTTTCCCTCCCTCATCATCGTTATCGGCAGTCACATGTGCCGGACGTGATAAGTTCAGACTTCCTCCCTTGCCTCCCCAGCTTCAGCTCAGCTCCCCTTTAGAGCAGGTTCGGTTGGGTGTAGTCACACTATTGTTATTCCCCCGGGCCACGCTACGACTTCGACGATATGGATGGCCGGCACGCGTACGCTCCACTGGGAGATTTCGACTCGAGCAAAGAATACAAGCCCGTGGCGGATCAGGCAGAGGATGGCTCAACATTAGAGGCGGAAGGCTCGCTACTTCCCATCAACACACGGCGCCAGGATACCTGGAGAAGAGTTTCAAAAGCTGCCTCCCTCCTGGTCCCAAGTTTCCTTGGACCAAAAGAAACCAAGGCAAAGCCGCTTCGCTCTACAGCTTGGCTAGGTAAACAAGAACTATCCTCATCATCTCTACCTGCCCGGGCTAACGTGTTGTCAAAGACGGTTTGCGAGGTATCGCAGCGCTATGTGTCGTCTTTGTTCACTGCGGTCTGGTGTGGTTCTCATGGGACATCCAACTAGCATGGACACCAAACCCACCTCGGCGATGGTGGCTGTACCAACTTCCTATCCTCCGGCTCGTCGTTTCAGGCCTCGCCCCCGTCTCCGTCTTCTTCGTCGTGTCCGGCTACACAATATCGCACCGCGTCCTGACGTTGGCTCGCCGGGGGGAATTCGACAAGGCAGGCTCGGCCATCGCATCATCCGTCTTCCGCCGCCATACCCGACTCTTCCTCCCCGCTGCCGTGGTCAGCTTCGTCGTCGCCATCATGACCTGGCTCAATATGTTTCCTGATCAGGGTTTACCCGGCGTGGCGTACCCGACGAGGGTTCCGCCGCACTTTGATTCTCTCTGGGGCCAGCTGCGGCATTATCTGATGGCCGAGACATTGGTTACCGATCCCATCGGCCAGCCTCATGTCCGGGCCGATTCCGACATACCGGAACCGATATACGATCCCCACCAGTGGACGATCCCGCTCGAGTTCATCAGCTCTATGGTGGTTTTCATGTTCCTATCGGCCTTCACCAGAGTACGCAACAGAGTGAGGATGTTCTTCGCGCTTGGCCTGGCGATCTACCTCGAATGGCTGTTCGTCTACTTTGGGATGTTCCTGTTCCTCAGCGGCATGTTCTTGTGCGATCTGCATCTCGAGCTCGAGGAAAGGCAATGGCGGTGGCTGGCCCCGCGGCCCGAACCACAACCCTTGGATAGGGACGCGCATCGGACGTCGAAGAGAGGCAGCATTTTGTCTCGTCGCGTTCTCGGACGTGCCGTCGGGCTCGTTGCATTCGTGATCTCGCTCTGGCTGCTCAGCATGCCCGAGGACATGGAGCAGGCAGCGCAGGCACCCGGCTACGTGACGCTCGTATCTTTGGTTCCAGCACGATACCAGGAGTGCCTCGTGATACCAGTCGGTGCAGTGCTGACAGTGCTCGTCGTCGACCATGCCGAGTTCCTGCAGATTCTCTTCACGAACCGTTTCTCGCAGTACATGGGCAAGATCTCTTTCTCGCTGTACATGATCCATGGTCCACTGCTGTACTCTTTAGGCTTGGTGCTTGGTCGCTGGACTGTAGGTCTTGTCGGTGGCGGAGACTCTCAGGTATCCTATGTGTTTGCCATCTTGTTGGCATTCCTACTCTGGGCGCCTGCGGCGATATATATTGCAGATCTCACTACCACCTTTGTAGACGCGAAGTCGATAGAGTTCTCCAGGTGGGCATACGGGATGCTTTTGAGGGAAGAGTGATAGATCATAGACATGCCGGGTATGAAATTAGAGTAAACCCAACCTCGTTGTTGGTTTGGTAACATATAAACACCCTCCCCGGCTACGAAGCGTGATCAAGGATCATTCTCTCACTCGATGTTCCTTGAGGGCCCGATCGAGCGTAGCTGCTCTTCCCAGAATGGATTAGCGTTAAAAAGCCCCTAAGGTAGGAGCAGGGGTTCGTTCCTTCCTCCCAACGGCGTCATGAGCGCACGGGCCAAAACAGGGCTGCGGGGCCCTCTCATTCGTCGCCGACCTTTTTTGGCCAACGTCGTCCTCGACGCTTATTTATCCATGAAACAAATTCTTCTTTCTTCCTTTCCATGCTCACCATACAGCCTTTTCATCATCTGCTTGCCATCCTCGAAGCTGGGAGTTCGGGATGGCATCATGATGGAATTATCAGCGTAGGCAGCAATCAGCTTCTGGCCGGTGGTCTCACGCTCATTTGCGGGCATGGGATCACAGTCACGCCTACCTCGAAACGTGCGGCGGTAGACATCGTCTCCATTGAGGGACCGAGATGCTCTTTCATCCCCTGGCGTTTCCTTTACCGTACGGCATGGCATGACGAATGGTCAGGCGAAAGGCGCCTTTGATCATCGTTTACCGCCCGCCGTAAAGGGTCATGGAGCTCGCACGACCACGGGTTCATTCCCCGGCGCGGCTACGGCCGAAACTCCTCGACGAAAGACGGGCCTTTCGAGGTCTGCATCCCGTGGGGTCGACTCCTCGATATGCGACACGGGACGCACGAGGCTTGGGAGTCTAGGCTATCAGGAATCGACGGCACGCTCCCAGTCTCGCTGCGCCTAACTAACCCAGACAGGCAAACATGAGGTGATGCGTCTCATGATTCGTCGGACCTAGTCAAGTGGTATGTCAAACATTTCCTTCATTTTCACCCTCATGCCCATCAAATGATGAGAAAAGCATTTATTCACAGACCTGTTCGGAATTTACTGTCGAGAAACGAGCATCTTACTCCTGATATCAAATCATTACCAAATCATTTCTTCAACATCTTGATCATGCTTCAGTCGCTGACGAAAACTCAGACAGGAACATCTATGCATAGCACCAAGCTGGATTGGCCCGGCTCGAGTCCAAGAAGGCCATTGTTGAAGAACAAGAGGAGCCCATTTCTTGTTGCCCATCTCTTGTTCTCTCAGGGCTGAGCCTCTTGTCTATTTCCGCCAGCGTCTTGTTTTAGTAATTTTTCTTCTTTTCGCACTTTGTCCGTACCAATCAAGTATCTATAATAGCAATATCAACCTTTGTCAGCTTGACAATCTTCAAACACATCAAACAATGTCGTCTCCTCGCGTCCCCGTTGTCCATCACCGAGTCTCTTTATGCACGTCCTTCTTCATTGACCTCGAGGCTGCTCTGCCACTGTGGAAGGGATGACTACCACATTTATGCCTATATATCGTGTTGTGCTCCCACCCTCCACAGCATCCTTACTCTCCCCGACCTCGGACTACCTATCTAGACATTCGATTCGTTTTCACTCTTGTGTCGTATATACTCACCTTTAACTACAGGCAAGTTCGACTACTGGTTGTTCAAGTACAGACCATTCAACTACACGAACAACTTTGATTCTCATTTTCATCTTCGAAGAGGACAGCAGCAAAAGTCAAGCAGAAAGGGACGAACAGCACCACAGATTTCCATTCGTAAAGCTACAACAACTATTTCAGAGACATAATGGCCATGATACTGTCCACCCCGGTAATGGACACGTTCAGCCCAGACCAGCTCCCGGGAACTCTTTTCAACTACGGCAGCGACTCCTACGGTGACGCAGACTCCTTTTTCAACTTTAACGACGCTTGCGTCGAAGGGCCGGTCCCTGAAGTTGAGGAGGAGAAGACTGCACAAAACCCAGAGACCGCCATCGAGGAGGTCTTAATATCACAGCTCTCCGAGAGCCAAATCTCGGACGGTTCGCTTTTTGGAGGTAATGGCAACTCCAACGATGGTTCCCTACTCAAGTACGAGCAAGAAGAGGCCAAGCCCGCGCAGGTCGCGACGATCAACCCCAACGTCCTATTCATCACACTGCCAGGAACACCACCGCCACTAAAGCAGGAGCAGCGCCAACTAACACCTCCCACCACAGACGCCACAGCTCTCGTGCTACCGAGCATAGAGCCGACAGAATTGAAACATGAATTCAAGCCAGAATACCAGCAGGACTTCCAGCAAGACTTCAAGCAAGAACCTACGCCGTTCGTCGACGACCCGAAGCTCCAGTCCCTCTTCGAGGAATTCGAAGGCCCCATCGCCGAAGCCCTCCAACTCCCCACAGCGGCCCCGACTCCGGCCCCAGGAGCAGCACCCTGCGTCGGCACATCGTGGCCCTCTCCCCCGCCGAGCGTTCCCTGGCCCTGTTTCGACGGCCTCGAGTCCAGTGGTGACACGGCATGGGACGTGAACAGCAACCCGGCTACCGGGCTTGGCGGTGGCGGTGGTGGTGGTGGTGAAGATCTCTTTGCCTCCCCTCCTCCCCACGACATGTTTGCCTACCAACGACCGTGCGGTGACCACCCATCTTCTGTACTCGGAGACGCCCGCGAGGTCTTTGACCTCGATACCTTTGATTTCGACGACTCCAAGAGGGAAACGATTACCTATGGCGGCCTCGAATCCTTCAGCCCTGCCAACGTCAAGCAAGAAGCCCCCAACTTTGACGGCTTCGCCTTCAGCAACGTCAAACGGGAGCCCGCCTCCTCGACGGCTTTCTTTCATCCTTCACCAAAGACCACTACCGACGTCTTTACCGCCCCTCCACCGCCGCAATCTCAACACCATCTGACCCCAAAGCCCGAGTTCCCTCCCTTGGTCCCTGATTTGGCACACGTTCCGGCCGCCGGTCAAGTCTCTTTCAACTACGACGACGAATCGGTAAACTTCCTTTATTCCCTTCCGCTGTTCACCCCTCTGACCACTCCACAGTCCATTCCGCGCAGTGTGCCCGCTACCACTCCCACCCCCGCCGCCGTCGCCACGGCGAAACTGGTGCATCCCAAGCCCAGATCACCCCCTTTCCCTGCCGACTTCATCCACCGCCGCAGCCTGTCAACCGCACCGACAGACGTGACACCCTACAGTATCCTCAACAGACAGGGCCTCTTCGAAGCCGGCACCCCCAATCCCCCATTATACCTGACACCAGCTCACACTCCATCCAGAGACCTCACAACCCCCGTGGTAAATGGAAAGATCCTCAAGCGTATCCCCAAGCCCGCCAAGGCCAAGGACGTGGACGCATCAGACTGGTATGACTCCCTCCCTGAGGCACCAGCGCCCTGGGGCGGCCACGACCTCACAAAGCCCATGTTCCAATACAACAAGGAGGGCGAGCTGCTGCCGAATCTGCGCTTCACCCGTGAGCAGATCCTGTACTACATCAGGGAACGGAAGCAGCGAGGTCTACCCCTCACCCTCTGGATCCAAAACGTCCCTCACGGCTGCAAGACGCGCGTGGGCGACGACAGACTACGCGCGTGCCGCTGGTCAGGCTGTCCGGCCTACAAGGGCACCATCCTCAAGGGCTTCTGGCGCGTCTGCTTCGACGAGCGGCCCGAAACCTCGGGGAAGCAGCACGATCCGTACCACAACGCGGGCTACATGCACCTGTGGTGTATGGATCGCTGCTTCGATCTCCTCGAGATTGCCCAAGCATTCGACCTGAAGCCCGATACCCGCTACTTTGAAAAGGAAGAGCGCAATCCCATGGCCATGACCCGTGATCACGACGAGCTGGTGATGGAGTTTGAAGAGTGGCGCACGTCCCAGCAGGCCGCTTACGAAGAATGGCAAAGGTCGGCAGAGACGAACAAGATGATGGGTCTCCCCATTCAGAACCGCCAGGTCGGCCGAGAAGCCAAGCTATGGTACATGCTGACGACCAAGCACCTGGCGCTGGAGACTCCGGTGCGGAGCAACATGCGGAAGAAGAGAAACGGCATTTCCATTGACAAGCACAAGGGCGACCTCGACTGGTACGTGGAGAGAGTCAACGAGAAAAAGGTATCCAAAAAGGGGCACGCCATCGTTGAGGAGCTTGACAGCGACGACGAAGAAGGTGGCCGAAAGACCCCCGCTGCCAGGGCAGCCCGTCCGAGTATCATCGAGAAGAGAAAGCGCGAAGAATACGAGTATGACGAAAATGACAACGCCGCCTCTCAGCCCCAGACAGCCGCTACTTGGAACAAACGTGTGAAACAGTCGTGCTATTCACCCGTTGAAAGACGTTGATCATTGATGCCTTTGTCTATCTTACCCTGAGGTGAAGAACCATGCGCCCCCCAAAAAGTCTTTGTAATTTGTGGCCACATTGGGATGTTTGTTTTCTGGACCGGAGCAAGGGGGTTTGTTCACACGACTGCGGTTAGCATAGGATTGATACCCCATATTAGATATAGATGCACCCAAGAAGGCGGGCAGGAGAAGAGGATAAAAGGCCTGGTCTGAGGCCTTGACGAATCAGCGATACAGACCAACCTAGTATCAACATGATTAATAACAGATCTCTAACCCGAGACTTGAGTGCATTTCCCAAGTGACAAGCGTGAATCCTGACTCACAATCCAGGCTCTTGCCAAGGGTCCTGGAGCTGGGGCCGGCGCGGCCGCCATGCGACGGTTCCAAACGGTCGGGCGGCAGGCTGCGGCCGAGAGCACGCGCCCGCGCTAAAGGGCCTCAAATCGACCCCAGAAAGATGGGAAAGTTCGGACAAGTGCTGTTCACAGGTGGTAGGAAGCGGGCGCCAAAAGAGCCGGATGAGGTTTTGGTTCAGGAGCCATGGCTTGGGGCACTTTAGCTGCGGAGCCCTCAACATAACAGAGTTTCGATTAAGAGAAGCGGGATGGAGGGGCCGCAGAATGAACTGGGGATGACCGGAAGCGGTGACATGGTGTGAAGGCCACTCTGCGTGAATGATGGAGACTTGGGCAGCGAATTGGCAACGCCGTGGTCCGTACAAAGTATCCCGGTAGCCATAGACGGGCAGAAGCTGAACAGACTCGAGGAGGACAGATGAAGAAAGGGCAGGTCGGCAAAGGTGAAAGCGGGCCGCGGTGTTGGTGCGAATGAATCGTAGCTCTCGCGGCCCCGCGGGTAAGAAACGTTGGCGTGCGAAAGCGCGGCGAGGCCGAAGGAAGTAGGGGCGCTAGTCCTGAACGGAGATGCTACGATGCAGGAGGGCGCCGTGCAAGTAAGATGGCATGGAGTTGCATCGTCTCGACAGAGCCGCTGGATCGATTCCTATTGAATGGCTTATGGATCTCGTGCTCCTCTGGATGTAAGGCAGGGCTGGGAGGGACAGGAGGGCAAAAGGCTGCGTGCGCGTTGGCGGGGGCGGGAGCTCGGCGGCCGAAGAGGTGTCTATCTGTGATGTGTAAGACATGTCAGTCAATGTTGGGGATGGGAAAGTGTGATGGTATTGAGCTCATGTGAAAGTACAAATAGAGAGGCAGTCATGGCTGATTAGAATAGTCTGCCCATCCTTGCGAAATAGGAAGCCAGTCGGCTTGGAGCGTTGTTCTCGACGAATTCGATGCGGTAGTTTTGACTCAGACAACGACCAAAGTAAATCTTGACTGACTTGTTACCTTGTTTCCCCCTCTTCTTCCATCGTTCCATTCTTGTTCTTTGGCTTTGACAGTTTGCGACAAAAGGCAAAAGCCAGTCACGATTCATCGCATTAGGATCCCAGATACGTGCTACGGGAAGCACGGCGGTGGTTGCCGTCGGGAAGAGGGTTCAGAGTGCCTGATTCGCTTCATCCCATTATCGAGCTTCGAGGGGCAACTTGGGATTGTCTTGGTGCGGCATCGAAGCCCGCTCATCCCCGCGAGCAGTCGGCGATCGGACATCAGACGGCACAGAACTGGAACACTGGGCTGAAGCTTAGCCCCGAAGGGAGGGCATCGGGTGATCTTCGACAGCGTCTTGGATGGGACCTTGCCGACATTCGACAAGCACGAAAGCCGAAACAGGATTTGATTTGGCAGTATTGGCCGAAGAGGGCGTTGTCGACACGAAAATAGCCTAGGGAGCACATTGGCTGCAATTGAGTTTGCGGTGACGAGAGGCTCCAAGACAGAAAGAGGCAGATGTGCAGTCGAAGAGCAAGATTGAATTTGGAAGAACAACGAGCGAGAATTGATGCGACGACACCAAAGAACAAAAAAAGGCTACGACACGTCGACACCACGTTGCGCAGAGTTGAGAGTTTGCGAGGAAGGTACTTGTCACGTTGCGCAACGAGTTGCACCTGTTGTTAAGATTGGAAGGCACCTCACGGACTGGGGAAACCATCAAAGGAACGAACCTACCTGCCTCACAAGATACGGCACCTTAACCTGTTGCCTCTAGGCAATTACGCGTTGGAGACTTACAACTGGAAGGCTCCGCCCATTTACAGACACCTTGCCAGACATTGGCCCGACATTCGATCCGACATCTTTCGGGAAGTCACAGCCAGGAGGTCTGTCATTGTGCTTTCCTCTTTCTGACTATTGATTCCATGCTGGGAGAGGGTTTGGGTACCTTGAGGGAGAGAAAACAGACAACAAGCAGCAAGAGCAGCACGATCATAGTGCACGAGCCAAGTGAGCACCTACCTTTACCCGACCTATCGGACCTAAAGCTGCAGGTGCGAGCAGTGGCACACGAGAGTTGTTGCCGCAACAGAGTTCTGGTCCTTGCCAGTAAGCAGGAGCGGCTCACCAGGTTGACTTGCAGGAAGCAGGAGGCAGAAGTAAAAAGTCAGAGCTGCTGCTGCTGCTGCTGCTGTGTTCTGTCATCACGTCTCAGGATTGGTACTTGCAAATACTCATTATCGTAGTGGTGTTTGTGGTATCATTTCCCGCGCATTCCGACAACACTCAGCAAGCGCAAATCTTCCTTCTGTCTGTGGGAGAGAAGAAATCGCCGTCGCAAACACTTGGTGGCCACTTTGCGCTTCCTACACGCTTTTTTACCTTAGCAGGGCACCTCCAAAAGTCATTCCTCCATCCATCCCCGAATCCCTCCACCTGGGCATCCATCCCACCACCCAACACAGCATTCCCCTTGACTCCCCTTGAGTCCCTGACCCATCCACGTTCCTCATTGTCACTGCACGTCGCATAATACCTTACTGTACTGCGTACTGCACAGCAGCTGCACCCGACCGAGGTCGCTTACGCTCACTCTCTCGCACATTGCATCGCATTCGCAGCTGCAACTCAACTGCACCGCGCACCCGCGTTGTCTTGCCCTTCTGTCGTCACGTCAAAGCAACTTGGTCTGGACTCTCTCCGTCTCCCATCTATTCGATCCTGAACAATCCCAAAGCAACAGAACCATTCAAGAAATCACCCTGGCTATCGGACTTAAACAACGCTTGACCGCTGCCATCCGCACCGATTCCATACGCCCGCACCGCGCCCGCTAAAGACAAGACCCGACCAGCTGCACCAGCTCCAGCTCCAGCTCCCAGGAGCTCTCCACTCTCTAATTAATACCGTACAGAAGCACCGCCGGCTGGGTCACCACTCAAACCCACCTATCCCGGTAGCCACGACGTCGGCCTTCGGAGAAGCCGTCCATCTCATCTCGAGATCCATCCGCTTCGCCTTTTCTCTTTCCCTCTCTGGCTTGACTGTGGGGAAAAGACTGTCAAAAAGGGATCTTTGAAAGAGACAAGATCCAGAAACCGCAAAGGGGGTGGTGGGCGTAAACATCAGACCTGACGAAAGCCCCAGCCCTGTTTCGTTCCGACCTCCCTCCATCAAGATCGCAAAACTGTGTCTTTCTCCCGTCCATCGTCTACCTTAATCTTTCTTTCAACCTTCTTACATACTTCGTCTCCCGGCAACCTTACGCCCGTCATTGCGTCTCCACGCACATCAGCATCCAATCCGCCAAGCCTACCGAGTACCTACTTACCTCTCTTTGCCGACCTACCTTGTCTGTAAAGACGCCGAACCAACCACTCACCGACGACACCCTCACCCCGCGCTCACCGACGATCTCACTCACATTGCAGATTCCAGATCTGTCAGCCCCTGCAAACCAACCATCAAATCCCACCGGAGCGCGCGTCTCTGTACACTACGACTGATCGCATCTTTTCCACCAACCCAGAACGAGGACCGTCGCTGCGTCGCATGCCAATTCTCATCTGCCGTGCCGTTCCGTCTTGTCTACCACAGGCCCCATTACCTCATCGTGGCATTGGCAGCCCGTCTAGGCGGGGTGGTGGCTTCGTAGAGGCGGCATTGGCTGCGCTCTCGGCATTGGAAGGAATTCTAATTCTGTCAATCCTCTTCGCGACTTCTTCTTTCGCTTCGCATCAACAGCTAGCCCACCATGGAAGACACAAATGGGGAGAAGTCGGAGAATTCCCGTCGGCCGGCCTTACAGGTCATTGTCTTGGTACGTTCCACTATCACATCTCACGTCTTTTGATGCGCCTCACTGCCGACTTTCAACGTCGCAGATCGCGCGTGTTCTCTTTCACATCCCCGAGGCTTGTTGGGCCCCGACGTCTCGAGTGTGTCTCTCCTGAAGTGAGGGAAAGTCCCCCCACGAGATCATCCCGACCCGGCCGCCCGGCGCATATCCTCTCGTCGTTCATGCAGTCAACTTTTTCGGGTTGCGCCAACCGCACCGAATGGGAAATCCATGCTGCAAGCGCTTCAACCCCTGAAACCTTTGCAAGTGCAGCAGCCTTGGGCGAGGGAGAGCCGGCAGTTCTTCAAGACTTTGCGCAAGCGACTGAAGAAAGACACATCTTTCAATGCGACGGGAGTGACCTATCGCTTCTTGGCCGGGATCCCCTCAAAGAGTGGCCCCATCACGTCCACCTTTCCGCTAACCCAAATCTCTAGGGTGCCGGCGGCGGTCCCCAGGAATCAAATACTACCGCTCTTCTAGTCCGCTCAGTCGCCTCGGGGTGGACAAAAGGCTCCATCATCGCCGTAAATGCCGGTGTTCATCTTTCGGCTATTACTCGCATTCTTGAGGAAACGGCACCTCCAGGCCTCGGCACCCAGCTTCCGCTCCCCCACACCCTTGCTTCCGGGCCATTTGCAGGCCTGCAGCTTACACCAAACAGTCAGTTGGAGGTCGCAACAGGCGCAGTGTATCCATCGTCCATCGCCTCATTCATCACTCGTACTCTTATCGACACGTATGTGATTACTCATCCTCATCTCGATCACATCTCCGGCTTCGTCGTGAACACGGCAGGTCTTACCAGGCCCAAGCGCCTTGCCGCGTTGCCCTCAACGGTTAACGCTCTCAAAACTCACATCTTTAACAATGTGATCTGGCCCAACTTGTCCGATGAAAGTAACGGTGCGGGCTTAGTCACGTATACTCGACTAGTCGAAGGAGGGTCGCCAGCCATTGGCGATGGCGAGTCTAAAGGATATCTAGAGGTTGCGGATCGCCTCGCTATCAAGGCGTATTCTGTTTCACACGGTCACTGCATTGAGCGACATCCACATCGCGGCTCGGCCTCCTCTACTGCAACACCTCTACGATATCCTTCTGTCGATGCCGCATCCATGGCGTCACCGCGCATACTGCCATACGGCCTGGCCTCGAGCACCGCGCCTATCCCTCGAGCGCCATCAGTTGCGCCGGAGCCGCAGGCCAGTGTTTGCGTTTACGACTCCTCGGCTTATTTCATCCTCGATATGGCTACTAACCTAGAGATACTCATCTTTGGAGACGTCGAGCCGGATTCTATGTCACTCTCCCCTCGTAACTTGACTATTTGGGAAGAAGCTGCTCCAAAGATTGTAGCTGGCCAACTTGCTGCCATTTTCATCGAATGTTCATATGACGACTCGCACTCTGACGATCGCTTATTTGGTCATCTAAAACCCCGCTATGTGATGGAAGAGATGCACGCATTGGCTCAAACTGTTGAGGAGGCGCGAGGAGATGCCCATGCCTCGCGGAAGCGGAAGCGCGTAGCAGAACCCGACACGATACCACGAAGAAGGACAGGAGGCGCCTTTTCGCGCCTTGCAGGCGGCGATGAGTCCCCAATCAGCCCCAAATCAGTGGCCAAGCGTGCTGTGTCTGCAGACATCGGCCACGTACCGCCACTGCCGCCCGCTGCAACATCGGTAGAGAGCCCACATCTGACGACTCCTACACAGGAATTGTCTTTGCGCGAGGCTGAAGGATGGAGCGAGACGGAGGATGGGCACTCCAAGGGCCCACCTCTCAAGGGTATCAAAGTTGTCATTATCCACGTCAAAGACCGCCCAGATGGAAGGGACCAAGGAAAACTCATTCTGCAAGAACTCGAGGCCTACGAAGCCGACGCCCAGCTGGGCTGCGAGTTCATTGTCTCCCACGCGGGGCAAAGTCTCTACCTTTGAAATGCTTTGGGTGGCGTTTGGGCGCAGTATGTTGTAGATGTCGATTCCACGAAGATACGATATGCATGAAGTTCTCATGATGAGGATGAGTGCGATTGGGGGTTTATCTTGGAGTTTTCATGGGGAAATAGGAGGAGGCAAGGGGATATATATACCATGTATTTACGCGCACCATTTGTCGCATTCTATATATCCATCGGCAGCCGTGATGATGATGGGCTGCCGCGTCTTGCTTGAATGCCACCTAATTTCTATATATTATATCTCGGGGGCGTATGCGCATCGTATTGTTGTTGGTTTTCTCTAACACCACATTTACCTGGATACACAATTGTGCGTCTTGGTTCTCGAATGACATTTCGTTGAGTCTCTACTGCTTACTCTTCTTGAGCTTCTCGTAGCCTTCCTCACCACCAATGTTGCTATCCCAGTCCGCTCTCGGGATCTCCAAGACGTCGATGGTGCGGCCGTAAGTGATGCCTCCTAACCTGCTGACAGGGCGCAGTACCTAAAGGATATCAAGTCAGATTCCAGTTTTCCACAAAACCCACCCAAAAGAGCTCGGGAATTCACAGTTTAAGATGGACAAAGACTTACAGTAGGATCGACAATGTTCTTCTGCTCGTTGATGGCATCCTCCCTCACCCAAAAGTTGACACCCTCGATAAACGCAGTAACACCGCTCTTCTTGCCCGGGGTAGCGCGCGAATCCCACTCTTTCACGAAGTCAAGCTTCCCCTCGACGCTGAAGACGGCCTCCTTTACGCGCGCGGCTTGCAAATGCTTGCAGTCGTGTACGGGCGTCAAGCCACTCACATCCCACTCCGATTTCCCGTACGGCGCGTTGACGGACGTCGAGTTGGCGGCCTCGAGGAAGCCCTCGGAGATGATGTTGATGACGCACTCTTTACTCTCGAGCAGGCACTTAAGCGAATCTTTAGGTTTCTCGATGGACGCGGCGAAGCCCACGACGAACATTGGCGGGTCGTGGTTCACCATGTTGAAGTAGCTGAACGGCGCGAGGTTCGTCACGGTGCCGTCTGCGGAGCGGGTGGAGAGGAAGGCGATGGGGCGCGGGGTGATGGCGGAGATGAGGAGTTTGTAGTTGAAGCCTGCTGGGCGACCCTCGGCGTGGGGGTCGATTGCTACGTGTGGTGTTGAGAGGCCGGGTTGGCCTAGGGGGTTCGCGCCGGAGCCGAAGGACCAGTCGGGGGAGATTGTTTTTGTGAAGGTGATGGAGGCTTCGGTGTTGAAGGGCGGGCGGGTGGATTCTACGGATTTGAAGTCTGGGTGGGGGTTGTGGGTTGCTTGGGTGCCGCCGGAGAATTTGGAGTTGTTTTGGGATGTCATTGTGAGGGTTCGCGGTGTTGCTGCTGTTTGAGGATAGGGAGGGCGGATGAGGTTGGTGGTGATGGTTGGTCTGGTGAGGGTACGGAGTGCGGTGCGCGATGACATTGCGGGATGTGAAGGTTGCGGTTTTGCGCCGGTCTTTATATTGTCGGGATTACGGAACGGGAGTGGAGGAAGGGGGGATGGGGCAAGCCAGAACTGCGATTGCGGGATGCGGGAATCCACTTTCACTTTCTTGACGGGGGGGATAATGATATGGGATGTGGAAGCTTTGGGTTTGGTCTCCCCTTTCTTTCTGGTCTACTTTACTCGCTCAAACTTGCGGCGTGTTGCTTACGGATGCTTGCTTTGCTAGCTTACCTGACCTTGCCGTAAGGCACCCGATACATAGATACCCTGAGCCGGACCCCCCTTCTCGGATGGTGGAGTAGATGCCGAGGGGGAGCCTGGAGGGAACGGTAGTGGGGTGACGTGGAGGTTCACACCAAAAGTTCACCATGTCGAGTTAGTCGCCAACGAGGGGCATTTGGAGGGGTAACGTGCAGGGATCGGAGGGCGGTCCTTGTCGCTAATGATGCAATTGACTTGGTGGTTGGGGTCGCTTGATGCATTACCCGGTGATGAATTTTGACTGGTCGACACGACGGTATTTGGAAATATATCTACACCTAGTAGGTCCCTTGGCAGGTTCCGATCCTTTTTCCACATGGCGATTGACAAATTGGCTATTGGTAATTAGCTATCGTTCCGTCCGCCGGGCCGGAAGAGAGTCGGGGGATGGAAATCGGAACTCGGAAGGGTCTTGGGTGATGGGTGATGGATGCTTGCATGTGGAGAGAGAAGAAAGACTTGCCTTGGAGCGTGTGGAGGAGGTCCAGGTGCCTGGCTGATAAGATAGAGTTATCAAGATAAGCTTCTTTGTCAGCTGTCAGGCACACTGAGGTGCAGATACTTCCTTTTTCATGATAAACCTTTCCAATGGAACACATACTTTCTAGAAAGAGGAGACGTGAGTACCTAGCTGAACATTTGTATATACAGGTATTGACTGCGAAGGTGAGCCAGACATGATGCGATGTCTCGAGGCCAGAGAATGCGAAAACACCACTGTCTCTTCTGTTTTTGATCGATTGGCAAATCATCCACTCTGACCTTGAAGAATTTCAAAGCACCTGATTCTGAGTTTGGATCAAGGCTCTTTGGCTGTGTGTTTGTCTCTCCTTCTTATCTCTGGAGCGCACAGGCTTATATGCTGGCTTGTTATGTTGTTGAGGGCTGGTTGTAGCGCGCGTGCGCATCTGCTCTGAGATGGAAGTGTCTCAACGGCTGAGCGCGGGGGCGGTAGCACGGGAGATGCCAAGCGATGGGATGCGAGACATTTCTCCTTGAGACATGGATTCAATGGGTTTGGTGAAAGCCCATATGCAGTCGAGTGCATAAGTTTCCATTGAGATTCGCGTTGAGGGGCAGAGGAACGCAGAGACGAGGGGATTGGAGACAAGAAATTCCTCTCCAGAAGGCAATGGTTACCAACCTTTGGTATGGATCATCAACCAACAGGAGAAGCTCCGTGGGGGGACGGAAAGCCGCCTCAGCACACTCGAGTGCTCAGGTATTTCCAACCCCATCTCTAGGTACTCACCGTGCTCTTCCATGAGGTCCCTTGTATGTACTTGATTACTGCCTCCCCCGCCATTCCCGTCAATTGGGCGCGTGGCATGGCGGCCCTCCTCCGCAGCGGGCATTGGCTCTGTTTCGCATGCAAGGACGCACCGCGGCGGTCGATGGAATGCCTCCGGGTGTTTGGCCACGCCTTTGCAGGAATGGAACGCTACTCTCCCACGTCTACTCTGATTTGCGTGGGGAGCAGGTATGTGCAACCTCAACAATCCGAGCGTGCGTGCAGATGTATGTACCTTGGTCAAAACGAAAGATATATAAGGTATATGCCGACAGGACGCCCTCGTTCAACCTCCATAGCCAAAAAGCTAAGAAAAGAAACCCCTTCTGAACTCGAGAGAACCATCCCTCAAGGGAAGAGAGAGAACAAATACACCTTGAAAACAACAGGCAACCGCAAAAAACTCAAATCATCACATCATGAGCGCAATCCGCTCCTCATCATCAGCCCTCCTCCTCCTCGGAGGCGTCGCAACCCTCCCCGGCGCCGCTACAGTCCGAAGCCAGTTCCCGCAACGGAGCAGCACCACCGTCTCCACTACCGCGGCAGAGCAGGCCGAGCTGGGGTACATGCAGCAACCACTCGGCCCCGCCAGCAGCCGAACGACGACCCACACGGCCGCGAATTCGAAGCGTAGCGGCGGTGCTGCTTCAGGTCTTGGATGGCAAGCTACACAAGCGTTATGACTGCCCCGGGCGGCGGCGCAGGTTGTTACCATGTCTACGACGACGATTCAGGCGGCACCATTATCGCCAAGGGTGAGAGATGACCGTACGGAGGCTGGGTTTCGGTATAATTCTGCGGAGGTGATTGTGGCGGTTGTTCTCGGAAGGAATCGACAGTATCAAAAATACTCATCCTCGAGACCTGTGAGGGGAGATTGAAAAGTGGTTAAATGGAAGACTTGGGTTCATCAAAATTGCTGGTCAAGGTCAGGGGAAGGGAACTTGGCGTTCAAGGAATCATTTGGCGAAAAACAGCTACTTTCGCAAGGTTGACTTTCTAGCGAGCGATGCGGACAGAGATTGGCTGCCGCCATCCCATGACGTTGAAACTATTGATGGAATCAACTGTCATGGGCTTAGAATACCTACAAGATGGGCAAACTGGAATGAGATTCACGATGTCCCTGTTCATGGCCCATTGCATTATGTAATCACCTCAAAGATCTGAGCCAGATCTGACAGAAATCACGTGCACTCGATAAGCTCTTATCGGCAAAGGGTCCTTTCTGTGGGAAAGTTTTCTGGCCGACTGCAGTCACTCCCCGTCCCGTCCCACGTCGCCGCAACAGTCACCAAAATTCCAGCCAGTCAAGTCGATCTTTTTTTTTCTCCGTAGCTGCACGCTGCCCCTTCTCCAATGTGTTGATATCCACCGGTTAATTTTTTTTGGTCTTCGCCCGTTTTTTGCCCTTTTTTTGTGAGCCTTTTCTGCGCTCCCCACACTCCTTCAACTTCATGTACCGCCCGTATACCCAAAGGCATGTGGCGCAAACATTGAATAATCGTTTCCCATACACCTCGCTGCTCCCCCGGAAAGGTTCAGCCAGAGCTCTGCCATCTCCGTTCCTCCTAGCTGTCTCCTCTCGAGTATCCTACCACAGCCGATCCAATAACAGGAAACCAAAGCCTGGAGATTCCTTGGCTGACGCCTTTGAGTCAAAGTTCGAGAACAGGGTCGACAGCAAGTTTGATTCCAAGTTCAAGCTGAATATCGTCGATACTCGGCAGGCAAAGACTGGGTTCATCAACAGAGAAAACGGAGCCAAGCGTCGAACCTACAATAAGGACGTCCCGCTCGCCACCCCGAAATCTACCAGGACACCGTCCGCCACCTTTTCTCGACGAGACGCCGAGCCCTTTGGCAGAGACGCAGAACCCTCCCGCAGAGACGAGCCCTTTCGCAGAGACGAGAAGCCATTCCGCCGATACGAAGAGCCCTTTAGCAGGAATAAGGAACGCTACCACCGAGACGAGCCTTTTCGCAGGGACGACAGAGACGAACCCTTTCGTCGCGACGAGAAGCCTTTTCGCAGAGACCGGCCCTATCGTAGGAACGACGAGCCTTTTGGCAGGAATAAAGAGCGTCGCGAGCCCTTCCAGCAGAAGTACGCTCTGAACACCAACAAACGCGGTACACGCCCCCTGCCCACAGCAGATTTCTTGGCCTCAATCGTAGGGCACAAGCACCCCGGTGGTATCGCTAGGAGAGACGTTGTCCGTGGTGACCCAGAATCGTTCCCCAACAAGAGGGTTTTCTGCCTACCGGCCAATTGGAACAAGGTCTCGGCGAAAATCCCAGATTCTTGGATCTACTGTGCCGACTTGATTCAGGGGCCAGAGACGGAACAGACACAGTATACAAAGTTACCGCCAGCTGGAGAGAAGAAGGACATCCGCGCCGCCATGACGAACTACTTCCAGATCGCAGCGACGCCGACGGCGGATACGGGCCCGGCCCTGATGCTGCACTTTGATCAGCGCCGCTACCTCTTCGGCAACATTGCGGAAGGAACACAACGAGCGCTGAGCCAACGTAAAGTGAGCTTGGGCAAGCTGGAGGTCATGTTCATTTCGGGCGCGACCATCCAGCAGAACACTGGCGGCATGATTGGCATGATGCTTACAGTCGCGGACGTTCTCGACGGTAGCAGGAGAGAGGTGCACGAGAGGAATCAGGCGAGGAAGGGCACCGGAAAGAAGTTGATCGCGGCCAAGGGTCCCGAGCGGATCGAGATTCACGGTGCCCAGAACCTCGCATACTCTGTTGCAACAGCAAGAGGATTTGTGTTCAGAAAGGGACTTCCGATTCGCGCCGTCGAACTGTACGAGGATCCGAGAATCGCCAACCCCGACGCCAACACTCCTGACTGGCAGGATGAGCTCATTCAGGTGTGGAAGGTCCCCATCGCCTCCGATCATGTCAACCAGTCCCGTAAGAGGAGCCACGAGGTCATGACGGCGGAAGATGAAGGTTTGTCGAACCCAGCCGGCGCTGTTTCCGCCAAGGAGCAGGCCGTCATTGACCGGGAAGCGATCAAGGGTGTTGTCGAGAGCATGTTCAATTCCAGCTGGACCATGGACAAGCTGTACGAGACGAAACTTTCGCAGGTCCAGCTTCCCGCCACGATCTTTGTCAGAGAAGACGGCAACATCAAGAAGTACCAAGGCCCCATGCCGGGCGGCGACGAGCCCGTGCCTGACCTTGACGTTCTGGTGCGGTACCCCTGGCCGGCGGCCACGGTTGAGAAGTTGCCCAGCGCCTCCATCTCAAACACTGCCGTCACCTATATCGTAAAGAACAAGGGCCGAAGAGGCAAGTTCAATGCGGCTGCCGCGAAGGAGTTGGGTGTTAAGCCCACTGACAACAAGAAACTCACCGACGGAGTGTCCGTCCAGGGCAAGGATGGTATTACTGTCACGCCCGAGATGGTTCTCGAGGCGCCGATCAAGCCTCAGGGTTTCACAGTCATTGATATCGCAGACGCATCCTACATTGACTCGTTCCTTGGCAGACCAGAGTGGCAAAATGCAAACTTGATGGATGGCGTACACGTCTTCAACTGGATCCTTGGGCCGACCGTCATCGACGACCCGAGAATTCAACAGTTCATGAAGGAACGCCCGGATGTCCAGCATCTCGTCATGTCTACCGATACCAGTCCCAACATGCTGGCGCTGGATTCCTATGCCATCCTCCACGGCTACCTGAGGCAGATCGACCCTGACCGCTTCCCGCAGCTTGCCTTCAACAACACTGTCCGGGACCTTTCGCACATTGGCCCCAACGTGGAGACTGCGCGTGTGGGCATGAAGGCGAAGCTGTCGCCTGCCTATGAGCTCGTCAAGGATGAGATTGTTCCCCCAATCTATAACAAGTTTAAGGGCAACGGAATGGAAGAGGGAGTCATCAAACTCGCCAAGGAAGCCGCAGACAAGATCAAGGAGCCTGCCTTCCTCAGGGATATTGAGGAAGCGGAGAAGGACATCCCGAATCGCGACACGGAGATCATCCCTCTCGGCACCGGATCTGCCGTGCCATCAAAGTACCGCAATGTCTCGGCAACCCTAGTCCGGGTACCCCAGTACGGCAACTACCTCTTCGACTGCGGTGAGAACACCCTGGGCCAGCTCCAACGAACGTTCGGAGCCGAAGAAACAAACAAGATTCTTCAAGAGACACGCTGCATCTTCATCAGCCACATGCACGCCGACCACCATCTCGGAACTGCACGCTTCCTCCGCGCCTGGAACGAAGCCACCATCCACCTCTCTCCCCAGCCTCAACTCGGCCTCATCGGCCCCGCCGCCATGCAGTACTTCCTGATGGAGTACAGCCGCATCGAGCCCATCGCTTTCGGACGCGTCAAGCTCATCAGAAAGGGCCACTTCTTCCCCCACGACGAGGGGCTCCTCCCCGCCGACTGCCCGACGCGCCTCGCCTCCGCCCAGCTGGTTCCCGTAAACCACTGCAAGGACGCCTACGCAGGCGTGCTGACCTGGCCGTCGGGTCTCAAGATCGCCTACTCGGGCGACTGCCGCCCCAGCGAGAGGCTCGTCGAGGCCGGCAAGGGCGCGACGCTGCTGATTCACGAGAGCACCTTTGACAATGATAAGATGGGCGACGCGGTGGCCAAGAAGCACAGCACGCTGGGCGAGGCTTTGAAGGTGGCGAGCAACATGGGCGCGCGCCGCGTGCTGCTTACACACTTTTCGCAGCGGTATGCTAAGCTGCCGCTCGTCGAGGATCGCAAGACGGATGACGGTGCTGATCAGGCGGTGTTGATGGCGTGGGATCAGATGAGGGTGAAGTTGGGCGAGTTCCGCCAGGCGCAGGCTTTCTTGCCTGCTATCAGCCGCTATGTGGAGCATGATGCCTTTAGGCAGGATGCGGATGAATAGAAAACAAACAACACCACTCATAATAATAGACTTGGACACACGTGTCCTGTTACAATTCTGTACCTTCCGTTCCACCTTCTGCTGTTCAAACTCATCTTAATAGCCATATACTAAAAACATCGATGGATCCAAAAAGGCAAAAGAGTTCACCATCCCCCTTGGACCACTCCACCACCCACGCCACAGTTTGACCCGACCCCCGACCTAGAGGGCGCCTGCTGTGCTGGTGACGGGGACTGACTTGGAGGGCTATATGAGCGCTTCGATTCTCCACGTCTTCGGGTTGTATTCAGGTGGTGGATTTTGGGGAAGGAAGGTCTGATCTTGGTGAGGCAGGTGCGTCACCGTGGAGCGAGAACTTGGGAAGGAGGGATGCATACCCGCTTCCTCCGTGGTGACTTCCGACTTTGTCGTGGAGTATAACCGAATTCGATCACGTGGTTCTCGCTTCCCCTTAAGATACCGTCTTTACCTGAGGCGTAGTTACGGACGCGAAGGAGGAGCACAATGTAATGAAAGTAAACAAACACCGCGGCCTTTGTGATAGCTCGCCTCTACAACTATGGACATCTGCCATTTACGCCGGCGAAGGGCAAGACGAGGCTCACAGTCCAGATAATCAGCAAGACTCCTAGTTCGACATTAGAACCTCAGAGCTTTGGGGTTTTGAGGGGGTTGGTGGTGATCCTCATTTAAGAAGTACTATTCTTAGCCATGGAGGAGAGAAAACCATGACGGGAGCTCCATCTTGGAAGGCGGGTGGTAATCACAGCTAGATGGTAGTATGCAGCATGGTGGCTGGGTTTTGAAGACGAATAGAGAAGGGAGGACGTGAAAGGAGAAATATCAAATACCCTGATGCGTAGGATAGCAAGGTACCTCAGGCTCCAAAGCATGCCAGAAGCCATCACGGTTGCTCAAGGAATACGCACACTTCACATCCCCTATAGCTGAGCAAAGTTGGTCTGTCTGTCGGGATAGGCGAGACCCTCCACGTTGGCCGATTGGTCTAGCGTGTGACTCTCGTCTACAGATCGCAAACTGAAATTTATTTAAGACCTCCGCGCCCAGCGTCTCGCGGAGGCACCATATTCTGCCATTTTGCCAGTTTGAGTCTTTATTTTTTTCACTTTTGCTTTTGCTCACTGGTATCCTACGATGATACGTTTGAATATCCTTTTGTTATTTTACTTGTGACAGTGGTGCTGATGGCTCAGATTCTGTAGAAAGAAGGTGACTGTCGACTGAGGCCCATCGGGATAGTATGCCATTTCAAGCGGTTCGAGTCCCCCTCGAGTCACTCCTTTTTTTAGCCCTTGATGGCAGTCAGATGATTGACATTCATTTCTTTTCTATCTGCTAGTCTCCGCGATACCAATGGCTTGATTCTACAGGAAGAAGGCGACTGCCAAACCGAGTCCCAGCAGACTATCAAGCCCTCCTAGCCTCGACCCCGCCGCCGTCGGAAGAGGAGACGAGCTCGTCGTCGTAGTCGTCCCATTCCTACCGCTCCGAGCTCCCGTTGCCGCCGGTGGTGTCGGCGTAGAAGGGTCGACCAGCAGCGTGGTCGGCATGCTCACAATCGTCGTCGGGGGCGCGATGCCCTCTTCATCGCCGCTACTGCTGCTAGGTCGCGGTCCCGGTGTTGGAGCTGAGCTCGGAGCTGAGCTTGGAGCTGTAGAAATAGCCGCCGACGCTGGCGAGGTAGTAGCGGGAAGCTTCGTCGGCACCAAGGACGCGGCGGGTTGTGATGCTGCTCCGCCCGCTGATGATGATGGAGCCGCCGATGGCGATGATGGAGCCACTGGTGGCGCAACGGGCGTCGAGACGTTCTGCTCCGTGTTGGCCCAGGTGTCAAGGACGCACTGCTTCATGAGGTTGTTGTCGGTATAGGTGTTGCCAGACTTCTTGGGCGTCAGGCTGAGGACGTAGTCCGTGCTGAAGCTGCCGGCTGCCCAGCCCACGAGACCGATGAAGACATCGGAATTTTGATTGATGAAGGTGTTTTGGGCGCAGAAGGTTGTGAAGCACTACATCCACCCGTTAGTCACATCACGCATGACAGAACAAGGAAATCGATCGACGTACCGAAGCATCGCTCGAGGCGCCCGTTTCGCTAACCAGCCCCTTTCGTCCCTTGGCCCTCAGGAACTCAGCCACCGTCCTGAAACTCTCGACATTGTCCGTCGTGCAGGGCCTATGCGTTCCGCTGTTATCCTGATCAAGATACTTGTGCACATCAATAATCAGATTATCCGTCGTTCCATCGGGGTTCGTAATCGCGGCCAACGCCTCCGCGCTCCCGCTGCTGACAAGGAACTCGGCCGAGTTGAAGTTGGTCCCCGGCAGCAAGATCATCTGCGACGTCGCGCCGGCGCCCCTGATGGCGGTGACTACTTTCTGGCACGTCGCCGCCCAGAGCTTGACGTCGAGGTCGTGCGGCTCGTTCATGATCTCAAAAACGACGTTGGCGTTGTCCTTGTACTTTGTCGCGAGCTGGGTCCAGAGAGACACGAATTGGTCGTCTGTCGGCCCGCCTTGGCCGATGATGCCGCCGTTCCAGCGGGCAAAGTTGTGTATGTCGAGCATGCAGTGCGCGCCGGTCGCGAGGCACTTTTGCATTATCTGGTCGTATTTGCCAAGGTTGGCGGCGTTGAGTTGGCCGCCTAGTTGGTTGTTGACGAGGAACTGCCATCCGACGGCTGTTGTATTGGGTGTCAGTATTAGACTCTCAATGGTTAGAGAGGCTGTGAGTAGACTGACGAAGTCGAAACATGTTGAGCTTGTCGTTCTGGACAAAGTGATTCATCTGGCCTTCGCCGTCGCCGCCTCCCAGTGAGCTGAGAGGCAGCTGGACTTTTCCCGTTGGACAGCTTCCCTGGCTTCGAGTTAGTCTCGAATTGTTGGATGAGATGAAGTATTGAGGGAGAGGCCTACATCAATCTCACAGCCAAAGTCGGCACCTGATATCGCAACTCCCTGTTGGGCAAGAAAGGTTAGACACATTGGTCCGAAGTCTTGATGTAGATCATATGAGACTTGCCAAGAACTGCACCCTAGCGCATGCTGCCGCCGTCAACCCCAAAAGTGTAAGTGTCTTTGACAACATATTCGATACCTAAGCGAATGAAAAAGAAGCGAAAGTGGAAATGATTTGATAATGTCAAAAAAAGAAAGGACTCAATCCGAAGAATCGAAGAAAAACCTGCGGTCCAAGAAGCGAAGGGCAGCACGAAGCAAACACGAAAGGGGGGGCTTTGGTTGCAAGAAGGCCTGGGAAGAAGGATCAAGAACCGTCTGTACATAAGGCAGCGGGGAGCCGCATGACATATCTACTACTGGCAGGCCATCGACAATGCTACGTTGGGAAAAAGGGAGCGTCCAAGAATAGTAGTCAACCCATGGGCTATATGACATGACACCAGCGAACGGGAGGGCGGGACCGAGAGGTGAGATGTGGACTTCCTTTTGCTATCCCCCCTTCCCCATCATCCACAAACGGCCCAGCTGGAGAGGCACTGGAGGCCCTGGAGGGGGCAGTGAACCTGCGAACAGCAAGTTAGCTGAGAGTAAATGCCCCCCAGCCTGCCATCCGATGGTCGTTTCTGTGCGACGAGATTCATGCGGCGAGCGCCACGAAGCCTGGTCGGACGAGGGTCTGCATCAGACGGTGGGAGTTTCATGTGCGGACACCAAGAGGCTCCCTAGGGTGATCCGCCTCCCGTTACCACCAAGACCCCAGACACGCGATCGTCGGGGTGGGTACTATCAGAACGCAGCCCATTATGAGTGAAAATCAAGCGATTCGGGGATAGGGCGGGGGATAAATCTGATTCGTTACTACTATTCTACTCCGTACTGTCCTCCAAAGTCCAAGTTGGGTTGTGAGCCTCAATGGGAGGAGGGGGAGGATGGGAAGGGTGGGATGGGACGCACGGCCTCGGGAGCGAATGGGAAGGGGTTCTCGGGCTGACCGGGAGGCGGAGGGTCGGCGTTCCATTGTGTCGGTTTTCGATTGAATGCGGGCTTGGCTGAGGAAGATTGCCATCAGTGTCGAGCCTGTAGTCACAGACGGCGCGAGCCTCGAGACACGCCACAAGCTTCGCAGTATGAGATAGTCAGACTAAATGCAGGTCTTGTGCGAGCATCACGGTGCTCGGCCGAGGTCCAGATCTTGCGGCTGCTAGTGGGTGAGCTGTAGTACGGGACCACTAACGGCCCGCCGTTGAGCAAGGTAAGTATGCTTTGAGCGTAGGAAGTGCTCGGGCAACAAGCCGGCAACTAGGCGCCCTTCTGCATTTGTTAGTCGTCAGCGCAGAGTCGGTCCAAGTTCGAGAAGCTATGCCATCTCCAGCCTGTCGTAGCGACTGATTCAGAAGAGAGTGTCGTAAAACTTTGGCATTAGCGAGTGACTGGATTCGCACAGTTGAAATCGGCGCTGGCCACTGGTAATTGATAACTCTCGCGAGAAGATCTACGCATAGAGCAAACAATCGCCGGCCGTACACACAAGAGGCCAGTTCTTTTGATCACGCAGAGCTCTATGCAGAAATGCAACAAAGACCCACTCGGGCGATGATTCAGGTGTTTGACTCGGGGTGTTGTTTGTCTGATTGATCCTGCGTCCGAGACATTGCCGTACAGCAGCAGTTGTTGTACCACTCGAACTGCACCGACAACCACCCTTCATCCTGTCATGGATACGTCTGCTTGTCAGTTTCGCGTCTGGCAGAAGGATAAACGTCCAAGGCCAGGCTCAAGCGCCATCTCTCGGGTCCAGCGTTTTTTTGGTGGACATCCAGGGACGGCCCTAGGATCCTTCGACCGAGCCTCCAAACTTTAGCGCGCAAGCACTGGCAGAGAGCGTAGGATGTTTGTTTCCTAAGACGACCAGCAATGAGACCAATAATCTGAATGGTCAGAGTCCTTTGGGAGTAGTGATGAGAATTTGGCCCCCTGTTGGATGTCCTTTCGCTGGGATCAGAAAGGAATTGCTTCTGGTAGACCTGCCGCGAGTTCCAGAAGCCCTTGAAGTTTGACAGGGTAATCCACGTAAGTCTCACTGACGAGGACTCGAGTGCGTATGCACTGCCTAGGAGGCAACGAGAAAACAGTGGTCTGAAGTTGGCAGTGGACTCTGCAATTAGACAGTTTCGAAGAGAAGAAGAAGTGCTCCGTGTGCTTAAGCCATGCGTGACAGAGAGGAGAAGTCCCTCCCTCTGAATTAGCACCATTCTTTCCCACGAGACCAGCTTGATTACATAAGACACCGTCAGCTAACTTGATGAAGTGGGCACGGGAACGCCTGCCGGCCACGTGTCGGAGGTTTCGTCGAGGTTCCGCCATACATCGGAAAATGTCAAGATAGAATTCTGAGGTATTTGAGGTATTTGCGAGAGACTTGGCGAGAGACTCATGAAAGTTGTCGACCGATAGCGGACCTCATACATCCGCGTCTCTTCGCAATGACTATCAGCAATGGTGACATTGTGGGGCCGCGCGGGGAATAGAACGATAAATACCGGATGATGTCCCTGCAGGATACATATCGCAAAGACAACACGTCTTGAAATCGTCTACATCAACGGCAACGCCGCTATATAATTCATTTGATATTCACTCAATATCTCGTCAACATGTCTTCTCAGAGCTCAAACCCGCCTCTCCTCGATCACATCGTGATCCTGGTCCCCCACCACGTCCTCGCCTCCCTCCCCAATTGGCTCTCATCCGAATTCACCATCCTCACAGGCGGCCGCCACGCCGACGGCCTCACAGAGAACAAGCTCGTCATCTTCGCAGACGGCACCTACCTGGAAATCATCTCTTTCGTCGCGGGCATCAGCAGGGAAGACCGCCTCAAGCATAAGTGGGGCCCGAAACCGGACGGCACCATCATCGACTGGGCCTACTCCCTCAAGGACGAGTCCGGCTTCGCCGAGATCCAGAAACGGGTGCACGCCGCGCAGTCGCTGGCTGTGTACGAGGACCCCGTGCCCGGCGGGCGCATCAGGCCGGATGGCGAGGAGCTGAAGTGGGCCGTTGCACTCCCGGATAGCGC
Source organism: Colletotrichum scovillei (assembly GCF_011075155.1). Classification (NCBI taxonomy): domain Eukaryota; kingdom Fungi; phylum Ascomycota; class Sordariomycetes; order Glomerellales; family Glomerellaceae; genus Colletotrichum; species Colletotrichum scovillei. The sequence continues at coordinate 1,241,596 of NW_023336261.1, forward strand.
TGCCGGGGCCGGAGCCGGAAAAGTGGAGAGGGGCGAGTTGCCGTTTTGGTGCTTTGATCGAACGCCGCGGAAGCTTCGTGTACCGGATCATGTTCCCGAGAATGTGAAGCACCCGAATGGATCGCTCGGAGTTCATTCGGTTTCGCTTGAAGTGAGCAGCGACGATTTCAAGAAGGCGTACGCTGGCATCAACGACCGAGCGGCGGAGGGCGGCGATGGTATCGGGCGGTGGACGCTTGATGTTCCCGTTCGTCAGTTTGACGATCCTAGATATCTCAACGTTGAAACCATCTCTGGCGAGCAGGCGTCTAGACAAGCTATCCGCTTCGCTTTGTATACCGCCGCGGGTACGACAAAGCGATCTATCGGCGGCGAACTTGGCGGAGGCGTATCTGTTGAGATTGATCTGGTCCCAGTATCCGGTGGATCCTCCTGAGCGTTGAAAATGAAATGTTGTGAAGACTCGGGATTCCTCATGGTGGTTTCTCAGAGAGAATCATAGGGAGTTGTCTATAACTTGCCCAAACCTACTGGGCTTACCTTATCTTAGGTTGAAAGAAATTCGAAAGAAACATTGATATCACGCTGTTGATACGGTTGCGCCTGGCGGCTTGAAACACATACAATACTGTCTCAACGACACCTCTCCATTTGGAACTCGATTTGCGCCATGTTTCCACATCAACGCTTGTTTAAGACTTACCATTATCACGGGGAAGGATAATCAGAAGCTTGAATCATCGTCAAGTCCCAATCTGAAGAACAACCTTCCAAAGGTCGAAGCTTGGCTACACTAGCCTGCAGGTTCGAAATGGGAAGGACACCCAAGATCCATGAGGTCTAGAAGAGACGCTTTCGGCCTTGAAAGATGCAGGTATATGTTTGGACGGACAAGGTCCTCGTCAAGAGTCTCATCTAAGTACCTTGTTATCGCAGAAACTTAATTCTTGTGAGTCACAAATACCAGAATACAGTTTTAATAAAACAGTATAGTGCCCACCCAGCACTTGAAGTGAGATGCTTTTCTCATCGTTCCAAAATTTGAAGCAAGGGGGGAGTAACCAAGGTTTGGCAAGTATTATCAGCTTCACAGCAATCCACAGGGCGCAAAGCTTACGGCTCTGGGCTTGTCGGCGACACCGTGGTTGACATAGCACCTTGTGGGATCAGCGAACGTATATAAGGTAGGCAGACATACACCCGATGAGCCCGAAAAAATCGCATGGTTTTTTACAGAAGCCACTATGACGTCTCTCTAATCAAAGAATAAGCAAGATTCCCCTACTAAGCCGTCCCTGATACCCTACCTTAACCCCAAAAGTCGCCCCAAGCCTCAAAAGCCTCTCCGATATTTCTAAAGACCTACCAAAATCAATAGCTGCACGACAAATGAAGCTCAACAATGATTCCGAGGAGTTCGCTTCTAAAGCGCCTTCCAGCAGTCATCAAGGATCATCAGACTCGAAGGCTGATTCTGAATATGGACTGGATAGAAACACGGAGCTCCACACCGACGCATGTATTAAGCATTTTCAGGACTCTCAAGATTCGTCTCAAGCGCCGACCCCAACTACTTCCGAAACATCTTCCTTAGAAGAAAATTTCAAAAGTCAAGGAGAATCATCGACCCCATCAGTTGGCGACGAGGGAAGACTGGACGATGATCACGAGAGATTTTCACCGCCCGCACTTGTCACTACCTTAACGATATTCTGCCTCTACTGTGTGTTCGATTTCTGGGATAAAGTTTCACGACAGTTCTTCACCACCCACTGGTCGGAAATACTCTTTATTGTTGCGACAACGGTTGCGCTGGCCTCTGTGTTCAACCCGCTTAAGACCGCGACCGGCCTTGGTTGTGTCGCCTACACCACCCTTCACTTTTGTATACGAAGGCATTCCTTCTCCGTAGTTGGTGAATGGAACCGGCTTCCTTGGGACCTCAAAGTCATCTACTACCTTCACGAAGCCGATAATATTGGACTCCAAATTCTCCTCATGACAAGTTTAGTGGCCTGGCTAGGCCCAAAGACATGCCAAATCGCCTTGAGGAGACATTTACCAGCTTGGACGAAGGAGTTACTCCCGCACTTCATCGCCAGGAACCTCTAAGAATGACTTTTTGAGGATCCCGAGAACCTGGCACTTGAGATGTTCTTACGATGGTAGCACGTGTTGGAGGGGGGCGAATTTAAAACCCCGTTGATATGCAGTCTCGACATCACGACCGTCACCCACACATCATAATATCACTATTATTTGTTGTATCACTGAACTCTATCTATATCAATACATGGATCTCAATCGAGGACAGATCAAGTAGCTGTAACTTCACGTGAGATTGTGTTTTCTTGACGCATTCCCATGCGAATTTGAGTGAAGCTCACATACCGGGCTTAGTTACGGATCATGCTTGATTAAAAGAATGAAGGTTTGTGGTGGAGGTGCAGTGGACCAAGCTCAGGATTACTGTTTGAGAAGACGCGACAGGTGGAGCGTTAACAGGTAATCCACGATAGCTAGCTTATTGCGCTAAGAAAATGGATCCAGGAACCAGGCCATGGCATCACGCATACATCATCACTCATGTTCGCGGAGGTCGGACATGGCGAGGCCGCAAATTTTGAGAGGAGCATCTTGCAGGATTAAATAAATTATCGCGACTAATGGTGATGGATCTTGCGTGATCCGCGCAAGGTACTGTATTAAATCTCATGTACCCAACATGAATGATGATTGTTACTTAGGTATTGTGTTATCTTACTGAGGCATCAAATCATAGGACGAGCTTGATACATCACATCAATCATTTGAGAATACAGTGTTTTTTACTTTTTTGTCTATTATTTTAAATTAATTCATAACATCATATCCACGACAAGAAACCTTTCAGTCTCCCATATCCATGTGCTGTTGTTCCGCCCGGTTCACACAAAACGAGGCATTTACCGGCAGCAGTAACCGCCGTCAATGACGATGTCGGCACCGGTGGTGTAGGTGCTAGCATCGGAGACAAGGTAGACGTAGGCACCCTTGAGCTCCTTAGCATCACCGTTGCGGCCCATGGGGATCATGCTCTTCCACAGGTCCTGGACCTTCTGCTCGACGAAGTCGGACAGACCGGTGTCAATGTAACCGGGGGAGATGGAGTTGACACGGGCAAAGTCGCGCCACTCGTTGGCGAGAGAGCGGGCCATGTGAATGCAGCCGGCCTTTGCGACGTTGTACGAGGTCTGCTCCTGGGGGTAGTTGGCGATGTGGCCGGACATGGAGGCGGTGATGACGAAGGAACCGGAGCCGCGCTCGCGGAAGTGGGCGCCGACGGCCTTGGCGCAGTACGCGGTGCCGTTCAGGTCGATCTGGATGACGTGGTCCCAAGCCTCCTTGGTGCCGTCAATGATGCCGGCGTCGGCGGTGGCACCAGCACTGCAGAGAGTAAAGCGGTCAGTAAATTGCCTTACACTGGAGAGTCGCGCGGGGTTGAGAGAGGCTCGGAAACTCACTTGGCGATGAAGGCATCAATCTTGCCAAAGTCGGCGATGATCTGCTTAGTGGTCTTCTCAACCTCGTCGTAGTCGCTGACGTTGAGCTTGTAGATCTTGACCTTGACGCCGTACTCCTTCTCGAGCTCGGCGGCGTTCTTCTCAGCACCCTCCTTGCGGGAGGAGTAGGTGATGGCAAGGTCGGCACCCATCTCGGCGCAGCCGCGGGCAGCCTCAATGCCCATGCCGCGGGGGCCGGAGGCACCCGTGACAACGACGACCTTGCCCTTGAGGCTGAAAAGGTCCAAAAGACGGGAAGCGGTGGGAATTGACTGGGGCATGTTGAAGGATTGGTGGTGGTGAATGTGGCTGGGTTGTAAAGGTAAAAGAGGCGTCTGCAAAGATTGAAGAGAAGGCTTTTTTGGGTATCAAACTTTTTGGGATGAAGAAGGAAGAGAGGGAAAAGCTCGAAGAGATCAGCGGGAGAAAGGCAGCTTTGAATAGCTGAGAGAACGGCGTGCTTCGAGCCCAAAAAAGACCGAGGGGTCAATAAGGTGGCATGATGGAGGGGTAGCTTTGGGAATTGGCCGGCCGTGACGGCATCCCGGGAACCCCGCTGATGTCATTGATACAGGCACACGGACTAGACGCCGGGGCTAAACACGGACCAATGCTCAACAATGAGGTTGTCAGGAATGTCTAGATACATGGGTGAACCCATGCTCTCTCCCTTCAAGTGCCCGCCAGTCTGGTGGATCTAAATTAATGGGACCCGGATGGGCCGCAGGTAGACATTGAGACAGTAATGCCGTACTCCTACGCATACCTAACAGAGAATAGTCTCAATCTTTAGAACAATACTCTGTACTTGTTATGTACGAATCTGTATCTGAGTAATCCCACATGCGAGGACTGCAGCAATATGCGCCATGCAGCTCGGACAGCTCATCAATCTGATCTTGGTGCTCGCTTGGCGCAACCTTTTCCTGCCGACTACTCATCCAACCGCACTGACCGAGAGTCGGGTAGGATTTGTCGAACTGCAGTATTTGATATCTTCAGTCCGAAGAATTGTAGAGAACTACGTAACTAAGTACAGCGGCTCGGTGAGTTTGTTCTTAGCTTATCACCAAAAGGGAAAAAACCTGGCAACCAAGTTCTAGGCCTCAATGGAAAAAAACCACGCCGCCCAATCGGTCTCAAACTACATGGTTGCGGCCAAGAGTCCAGCTGTGAGATCCACAGAAGCCCACATCCAACCCACCCCGGCCCTGCAGCGCGCGCCATTAGTCAAGGCCTCGCATCGTCGATGCTGTCTTCAAGTTCCAGCTTCCCATGAGAGGTGCATTTTACCGCAGATAGCAGCGAGGAAGAGGGGGCCCCAACCTGCCCCGCGCCCTCGTGGACGCGTCGTGTCCAAGTACTCTTCGTGTACACTCCATCGAGTCTGGGAACTCCTGTTGGTGCGGAGCTGGGCAGCCGGGCGCGGAGGCATGTCGGTGAGGGGGAAGACACGGAGTATGGAGCGTGGGGTTCGGGTCGCTGCGGGTGGGCTACGGAGACTCTGAAGTTTGACCCTCCAACCACCGGTCCGCTGCTTGGTTCACCGTTCGAGGCTCTCACCACAGTTCCACATCACACCAGACACATGGTGGCCTTCGCACAGCTGCGGGTACCGACTCTGCACGTTCGAGGGGGAAACATGTTGGAGATTTAGAGGGGAGCGTCCAGTCGACCCATACAATCCCGGGGAGAGTTCAATTGCCCGCGCGGGGTGTCTCGTAAGTGAGCGATATTCTCCTCGACAAGAGGCCCTCACGGCCGTCTGATCTGATCGCCGGGACAACCACTTCATGTGCATTCGACTATCAATGCTCCACGTCGGAGACAATCCGAGCCGACTACAACTACAGCTGGAATCACCAGGCAGTTGCAACCGAAGACTCTCAGTCACGTCAAAGTCATCAATCAGCGTGGCCCGACCCCCCTCGGCCTGTTCGGAGACCGGGCGAAACCAGCTTATCTCGTGACCTTGAATGCCACTTCGAACGCCCTTGCCCACAAGAAACCTTCAACGTCCCCGGAACGGCCTGAACAAGTAGAGGGGATCAGAACAAATCTCTGTTGTCGTCATTCACTCAATATCTAATTCCATACTTTCCTCGTCTTGTCCATCCAAATCTCATCCTTCAGCACTCATTGAGATGATCCTGAGGTGCAGTCTTGAATCGCTAGACACAATATTGAGCACCAATAGAAGTCAGTAGCTTCTGTCAAGGTGGATTTCGCCCATAGTGACTTGAACGCCCCCAAATGCTTGTATGCGTGTACATGAACTCTCCTGACGCCTCTTCGCTTGAAAACACATCATGACATTCCTCAAGCCAAGTAGCGCAGATTCTTGAATAAGTCGATTTCCTACCATTTGCGAGACCACAGCGGCGGCTGATAAGCGGACTGTTCTTTTAATTTTGCTGCCTCAAGATACTCAGTTTTCTCTCAACAACATCACCCTTTCAAGATCTTAGACCCGAGAAGAAAGCACCAGGTTCTCCTCATATTCATCCCTTTCCTCAAAGAAGCCAGCCATGCCTCTCTACAATGTTCCGCTCGCCCGAGTAAAGATGTGGCTCCGTCGACGAAGAGGACAACCATGGTCGCCACGGACAAGCCTCTTGGACGAAGCCAGATGTTCAGTTATAGTCCTCCTCGGCGCATGCTTCCTCACCACAATTCTGGTCACCATGACCTTGATGAGAGCATCCTCGGAGTCCAAACAACCCATCGCCTGGATGGCGGAGCTTTTGATCGTCCTGATTCTCACGCAAACTTGTTACGCAGCGGTCTTTAGCATCCACAAATGCATTCTTCCCCCGCCTGGTCGCATTGGTGGTCTGATATACTTCTACTGGCTTACCTGGATCGGCTTGCAGGCTCTCAGCTTCTTCACCGTGCGGCACGCGTCGCACAAAGATTGGTCGCAGGATACCAAGTACGTCGCTCTCGCCTGGTCGTTCATGAGCGCCGGGTCCATCCTGATATGGACATACGTATTGGCCTGTTTAGAAGGAGGGAGACACCGACGGGGGAGGACGTTGCGACATGGCACGGCTGGTCAGCTGCTGGTGGTGCAGATGGAGACGAGAGAGCGAGCCATTGACATGGAAGCGGCCGTGAGCACGGTTCAAGCACCACCTTCCGTTGTCGTGAGGGAGGTGAAGAACGACGATTTGAGTCTGAGCTGATTAGAAAAGCATCATGACCGGCTGGAGATTGGAAGCAATGAAGAGGACGATTGATCCATCACGACATACATAATATGTGTCAAATTGGCTGCTTGGATTGAACAAAAAGTTTGTGTTTGAGGTTTGAGCACGCAAGAAATCTTAGTCCACGCTTGCCAGGGGGTGTTTCAGCGATTTGATATTTATACAATCAACCAAGAATCCCGAACATTGTGATACTTTTCCATCCTCAATTGTAGCAATGTGGATTGAGAGTAATGATGAGTAGTCTTGGACGTATCCTATATTTTGTTTGAGATTTAATCTCAAGCTCCCACTTGGAAGGTAAAATATCTGCATGGTGGCAGCATCAACGGAAGTGTCTGCAGCAAAATCTCTTACAGGAACTACGACTACTTCTCCAAATCTTCTTGACAATAGTATTTTCCAGTTCTTAACTTCGATAGAACATCACATGGTTTTGTGAATTTGGAAACGAGATCCGTTGCTTGTAAGTTGAGGTTGGATGTCTCTTTTGTCAATGTGTATGATGCAACTAATCTTAGTAGATGCACATCTCTGATTTCCACTGTTAGATTCAAGCCCCACAACTTCTTCAGTGTCGCTGACGGACTTCTACTTCTTGAACTCCAGCTTTCTCGGCGAAGTCGACATCGCGCACGATTTTGACATCGCCAAAGATCTCATCAATTTCTTCCAAGGATTTTCCTATAAGTGAAGTGTGAGCTCCTGCCCGTGTACGGTGGGTTACAATGTTTATACCTCTGGTCTCGGGATAGAAAAATGCAAAGACGATAGCGCAGAGAGCGTTGGTGAGGATGAAAAGTATCTGAGCCTTCAAATCAGAACAGACTCGTCAAAATATGATTTGAACATAATCAACGTACAAAGTACTTCCAGCCAACCGCGGCCAGAGCAATTGGCGAACACTGCGTAATGATAAGACTAATGGAATAGTGAATGACCTGGACTATGGCGTTCGCTTTGGCTCGGAGCTCCGTGGTGAAGACTTCAGGTCTATATTCGTGTCAACACTGCAGTTCATATACTGAAACTCGGAATGATACTCACGGAATAATCCATGTCATGGGTCCCAAGAGTGCAGAATAGTTGGCCGAAACAGCGAAAATACACGCAATGAGACCGCGCTGCGCCGCCTCGTTGGTTGGAAATCCGGGTCTTGCAGGGTAAACTGCTGCTAAAATGGTGATGATCAAGTAACAAAGCGACAACAGAGACGAGCTAATGATAAGAATCTTCTTTCGACCGATGCGATCGACAAAGAACAGCGAGATTAAGCATGCCACGGGTGCAACAGAACCATAGAGACCACTGACGAGAAGCTGTTGATCCTGGCTAAACTGCAGCGTAGCATAGATGGCCGTTTGGTAGTACTGCACAAACGAAATACCAGAAAGCATTGCAGCAGCCCAAACGAAAGAGCCGACAAAGAGGCGTTTGCGGAACGCTGGCGTCTTAAATAGGTCGCCCCAGGATAGCCGGCCCTGAGCTTGTAACTCTTCTGCGATGTTGACCTGGATGATGGTAAACTCATTGCGGCACCAGTCGTCGTTGGTCCCGTCATAGTGGTAGTTGCGGAAAGCTTTTTCAGCTTCCTCGTGCCGACCCTTTAGGCAGAGCCATCTAGGCGACTCACCAAGGAAGAGAACGCTAATGCCTAGGATCAGGGCAGGGATGCTCTGAATGGCGAAACCAAGCCTCCATTGGTTAGGATTCTGCCATTTGCCTTCCCCTACGCCAGTCCAGAGAGCGACGAAGAAGCCCCAGGCAACCACTTTACCTCGTTAGTGTGTGTAAACTGTGATAATCGTTTCAACTTACTCATCTGGTTGACAGCTGTGATCCTGGCTCTTTCGTGAGTCTGGAAAATGTTAGCTTCAAGCAATTTTCGTAAGTCGATCGGAAAGTGAAGCATCCGACCTTTGCAATTTCTGCTCCAAAGACTGGAGCTACGCCAGTGATTGTACCAACTGCAAAACCGACTAGCAGTCGGCCCATGATGACTGGTTCTCATATTTAGTACTTAACCTTACATTTCTCGGATCTCAACTCCACCTACGCATTGCGACATGGGCAGCACCCGCCATCAGAGCACCGCCAATGACTCCCCATATGCAGCCAAAGGCGATCGCTTTACGGCGGCCTAATTTGTCGCTGGTAACACCAACGGATGCACTCCCGAGCCATGCTGGTAAAGTAAGTTAGACTAGTAGGTGTTGCTTTTCCCGGAGCAGATCATACCTCCAGCTTGATACACTGACACGATTGCACCTCGAAGGGGAGCATCCGGATTTCCGAAATACGCGAGGAATGACTTGAGTGCTAAGCTAGGTGTAATGATTCCTGAATCACTAGGATGTCGTGTGAGACTCTAGTTAAAAGGATGTTCTCGTTATGCAGAGAAACTCACTATCCATAGAGAAATCCTCCTATGCCAAGAAGGATCGACGTCAAGAATGGCTTGCTCAGCCAACCGGAACGTTCAGGTTCCATAGTAGAGATGTAAGTGATGCTCAAGTCTATATCTTGGTAAAATTCTCGAAACCTAAAGTATCCTCAAGTACTGCACGAGCAAGGCACATCGATCGTTTGGATCCGGACTTCCAGGGACTTCCTAGACTTTGTACCTCTTCATCTTCCATGCACTCATCTCACTCGAACAACTGCCGCGGTGATGCTACCATAGACCAGGGTATGATTATCCGCCATCCAACCAAGGCGTTTGTAAGTTTGGAGTCAGCAAGAAGCATGCATGGGCCGCTTCGTTTCGGGGGTGGTTCCCCCACACGCATCTTGCTTCCCCCGCGTAACCCACGTGCAGCTCTAAACCCAGACTGCGGGGTTATCAAGGGGAAGTTTTCGTATCGTGACTTGATTTTCCTATGACTATCGAGCGGGAAGGATTGAAGAGACCCAGTTGTGGCTTGCTGAATCGTGTTCGCCAAGATCGGCAATTGTTGGATGAGTCGAAATTGAGGCGCTAACCGCTCGACTGACCATCGAAAGATTGAACAACCTCAGGTTTATTTACTATCTAGTATGAAATCCCCCCTCAAACTCATAGATATCCCCGGCTAAGTCTTTTGAGATAACCGAAGAAAGATTGGCGACTCAAAATCTATGTATGCGTGGGTTGAAGTTGCAGACTTGTGATCGGGGTCTACCAACCGTCAATCACTCCATCATGCTCTTCGACATTCTCGCCTACTTGGCGTTGATCGCTGGGGTTTCTTATCTTGCCCTCACATTTCCCCGGGTAAGAAATGTTAATCCTGACACGCTTGACTGGACACTATCCTGACTTCATCAACCTCGAATAGCTGCGGCAAGAGTGGAAGCTCTACTCACATCGATCACAGCTTCCCCCGGGTCCCAAGGTTATCAAAACAGGCATCCGAAAGCCATGGCTTTGGTTCCAGGAATTGAGTAGGAAGTATGGCGACGTCGTCTACCTCCAGATGGGTCCGACGCCAACCATCGTGCTGGGCTCAGCCCAAGCGGCGTGGGACCTTCTCGAAAAGAAGGGCTCCATCTTCTCGTCGCGCCCGCGCTTCATCATGGGCGGTGAGCTCCTCTCTGGCGGCATGAGGGGCCTTATGGCCTCTTACTCCCCCTTCTGGCGGCGATGGCGAAAGCTCCTGCACAGCGGCTTCATGCAGCGGCAGAGCGAAACGTACCGGCCGGTACAGAGCCTGGAGTCCAAGGTGCTTATGCATGAGCTTCTCATGAGTCCCGGAGACTTTCGAAGGCACCTTGAACGATATGCGGCCTCTGTTATTGTGACGGTGACGTACGGCAGGAGAGTGGAGGACATTGTCACCGATATCGTTGTCCAACGCAATGCCGAGTCGATGGGACGTCTAACATCAGTCAAGTGAGCTTCCATTCCCCGGCTTCTCCAAGAGCTTCGCAACTCTAACCTATGTTATCGGCATGCAGCATCCCTGGCAAGTTTGCTGTAGAAAGATACCCTGTTCTCAAATACATCCCCAGCTTCTTGGCCCCTTGGAAGGCCGAGGTCTTGAAGCAGAGGCAAAAAGACATTCAGATGTACACTGAGCTTATGGACGAGGTCCGCGACAAAGTCGCCAGAGGGGTTGCGCCAGCGTCCTTTGCAAAACATTTGCTTGAAGAGCAATCCAACCTGGGCATGTCAGATCTCGAGATAGCCTACACGGCAGGCTCACCATTCGGAGCTGGCGTTGAGACGGTGAGAGGAATTCCCCCTCCGTAGCCCGCGCTTATGCAAAGACCCCACGTAACTGATAAATAAATGCCTCAAGTCGGCCGGGTCTCTAGCCAGCTTTTTCCTGGCTTGTGCCAAATTCGGCCCGCAGTTCATACCGAGAGCACAAGAGGAGCTTGACAGAGTTGTCGGAGGCGACCGGCTGCCCACCTTCGATGATCTGAATAAGCTCGAGTATGTTCGTGCCATAGCTGCGGAGACGCTACGCTGGCGACCTGTCGCCGTGCTCGGCGGCACTCCCCATGCGAGTACCGCGGATCATGTCTATAAGGGCATGTTCATTCCAAAGGGTAGCACCATCATCGCACCTTTATGGAGCAGTACGTCAAGCCCGAGATGCTCATCAAATCATCTTGTACTCTGACATAATACGCTTTAGTTCATCTCAATGAAGCGGACTTCCCAGAACCTCATGATTTCAGGCCTGAGCGATTCTTAACTGAACGCGAGTACCCTGGTACGTTCGGCCACAGTGCCTTCGGATGGGGCCGCCGAATCTGCCCTGGCATGCATCTTGGATCTGCATCCGTAGCCTTGAACATTGCGAGGATCCTCTGGGGGTTTGAAGTCAACCCTGAAACGGATGAAAAGGGCAGGGATGTCGAGGTGGACATGTAAGTGCCAATCCTACCCCTGAGCGCACACAGATCCGGAGCTGACTTGGTGGATGTACACGCAGCTTTGCATACTCGGATGGCTTCAATTCGAGTCCACTACCATTCCCTTGCTCAATTACGCCTAGGTCACTGAAGCATGCTCAGGTAATTGAGCAAGAGCACGGGGAAGCTTTGAAAGCGTTGAGAGAGTATGCCGTGATTGAGAGCAAATTATCTTGATCCGGGGAAAGCGCTCAACAGCTGTGTCACTATAGTAGCATATCCGAGATTAACACTAGGCTTCATGTTCACAAGTTTGCAATTTAACATTACTTCTATTTATCTTCCTCTCCGTCTACGCCACGGCAAAGTCCTCAAATACAAAAGGTAGTTTCCAATACCTCAAGTCGTCAAACTCCGCCTCAGAGATGTACTCTCGGGTATTAATCGTCAGAGCCCAGTCAACATCAGGCCTACTCGACGCAAAGGTCCGCGCCCCAACCACCGTCCCGTCCCGCTCAGCAAACGGCGCCCGGCCGCCGGTGCCACTGACGGCGTGTGAGCCGATGAACCTCGCCACGGTGCCCGCACTCGCCCCAAGCGAGAACGCACCCGCGCACTCCTCCTTGATAGCTCCGTCGCCGCCATACGGGCCCGGTACGAGACGGTACGACTGTGGTTCTCGCGGATCGTAGCCCGTGTATTTGCTCTCCTGGATGATGCGGTCCTTGGCGTGCTTCTCTGCTGCCGTCTCATACAGACGTACGTCTAGATCGCCGAAGATGTTTTCTTTCAAGAAGTCGAGGTAGGGCGTCGCCGTGATGTTGCTGACGATGTAACTCAGGAGCATGGTTCCGTAATTGGAGTAGGCATAGTCCGCGCCGGGAGCGAAGTCGAGCGGGCGAGAGACCTGGTATTCGATGACGTCCCGCAGCGTCGCGGCACGGGTGCCGTTGAACAGGGTGATAGCGATCTCGCGAAACAAGAAACTCGGATCACCGGACCGATCGCGATTGTACCCAGACGTGTGTGAGAGGAGGTGATCGATGGTGATGTCCTTTGCGCGGGCGTCCGCGAGCTTGTCGTATCCGAGTAAGGGGTACGCGGGCGTGGAGTAGTTGAGCTTCCCGGCCTCGATGAGGTTGGAGATAGCCGCGTGAACAAAGATCTTGCTTACGCTTGCGAGAAGGAAGATGTCGTCTGTCTCAACGATGGGTCGGTCAGTCTCCGCCCAGGTGTATCCGCGCTCGGCGATGATCGAACCGTTGGACGCGATGGCGAGTTGTGCCTGGCGGACGCCGTTCTTCTTCATCCAGGTCTGCATTGCGGTATCAAAGGCCGTTGTGGCACCTGCGTTATCCTTGAATCCCTTGAAGGAGCCGGTGGCGGTCCACTTTCGGGCCTCGGGAACGTCTTTCTCAGCGAAGATGACGGCAAAGCGAACATCCTGTCCGGAAGCACCCCCGTGAAGGTCGATTGGGTGAAGGCCCTGCTGCTTCTGCAATTCGATCTGAGAGGACAGCTCTTCGGCCGTGAGATCGTTCAAAGCTACCCACTTCCCAACAGAGGTGTCCACGAATTGGGGGGTGACGACGTGGTCGTCTGAGAGAAAGAGGCGAGATGGTCTCCAGAAGCGCTTCGCTGTTTCTGACTCATAGATCTTAGGGTAGTCGACGGTGTAGTTGCCGGCTGAGTAAAAGACAGTAGACATCTGATTTCCGACGTTCTCATGGCCCAGAACGCAATAGCGGCGGTCCGAGGGAGTGCCGTACATGCTGAAGCCCTTCACAACCATGTCAATACCATTCGTCGCGTTGTCAAACTCATAGGGGTTGTTGAGACCGCAAAGTTGTGTCCAGTTGGTGACGTTGGCCTTCTCCATGACGCCCGTGTAGATGGCGCTGCCAGCCGGTCCCGTGACGGAGATATGCGTCGGCACATAGGCCTTGGACTTCCACGAGTCGAACCAGTCGTCATAAGTGGCCTCGTCTGCACCGTAGATTGTTTCGAAAGGGTTTCCATCCCGCCGTACCCAGACGGCGGCATATTTTGCGTCCGACGCTGTGCCATAGTTGCTCAAGGATATCATGCGGTAGCCATCGGCGATGAGAGTCTTTACCTTTTCGCCGTGCGCTGCGCCATCCAGGTTGAAGTAGGTCTGAACGTTGGCAGAGTTGTCGTTAGCCTGGCGTCGCTCGGTTGGAATTGCATGGGCAACAGAGCAGAACGAAAGGCACGAAGTCAAAAGACCCAAGAACGAGTGAGGGTACATGTTTAACGATAGGAAGCTGCCCAAAGGCAAGCGAACAACGAATCTGTGTTTCGGTCTTTCGAGCAAGCGCTGTCAGGACAGCCCCTCTGGACCGCGAACCAAGGGGACTTCCTCACATCTTATTCATTACCTACAGATATCCACATGATCTCTATTATTGGAGTGTCACTTTTGAATACGGTGATCCCCTGACGATACGAGATGAACCCCGTCCATGCTCCCCACAATGCCGCGCTCGGCAAACGGCGGACGGCCGACAGCCCCCCTTGACCCCGGTCCGATCTTCCTGGAAGCCCGGTCCTTTCGGCCACATTGGGCAATCAGGCCATGGCGGGCTTCGAGAAGACTTCTCCCGCGGTAGCATTGCCTGATGTTTCCCTGCTTTCCCCGTATTCCTTGACGGCATGCCCGGTTCTTAACCCTATGCGAAGCACGAGGGCACGCAGTTTGTAATCTTTGACAGTGATGAACATGATGGCGTGTTCTTCTTTCAGTCTTTCAGCTTTCAAGTCTCTATCAAACAAAACAGAGGGGATTACGCGGTGCCAAGATAGAGTAATTTAGCCTCCGAAGTTGATGCATCCCAGCAAAATGCCCCATATATCAAGTTAAACTCGACGTCGCCGTTTCAGCACCGCGTGCACATTATCTCTCTGTGACAGGCCTTAATGAAAAGTCATATGTATATAAACATGATCCATAGCAAACAACTTTTCTGTCCCAAACACAAGCGCTTACCAAGATTACTTCGGCCCTTGGCTACACTACTTGTCAATGTCGGGACACGCAATCAAGAGCAACTGATGTTTCAAGCAAAACGTGCACCAAGATGTTGCAAGTCGATCCCAGCAAAAGTTCATGGCGACATGTTCCCGTTCGCAGGTCGCGCACCACATGGCGCAACGGCAAAAGCAAACCAAGGTCCATCCAGGATTCGAACCTGGGCTTACGGAAATCTTTCGAAGCGAAGCTATCATCAGAATCCGACGTCCTAACCAACTAGACTAATAGACCAATGAGAGCGAGTCGATACGCTCAGTGGATGTGACAGCGACCAGCCAGAATTGTGACTATGGAGTATGGATTTTTTGTGGGAAGAAAGAGTCTGAACTCTGAAGCCCTTGTTGTGGATGTGGTGGGGATAATGAGGGCGGGGCTTGTCAATTAGTTTGGCGGGACTCTCGAATGTCGACGGAGGGGATATCCTGGTCAGGTACACCACGCCCATCAAGTCTTAGAACCCATGATGACGAAAAGGGCAGGATCTGAGATTCACGTAGACTTGTTTCATGATTTCATATTGTGGTGTTGAGATATCAATCTGGCTGCAATATATTTCACAAGTTCAAGAAGTACGCAGCAATGTGAAGCAGCCAGAAAGACTTGCTTGAAGCCAAAGAGAAAGAAGGGGAAAGGGCGATTCAGGAAGCCCAAATACATTTAATTCCGAGTGACTGAGAACCACGTAAATAAGCAGGCTAAACGCCTTCATCCGTGTTAAAAACGGACCGAAGTAGTTGTCGTGACAATATGGATGTATCTATGGCCTCAGCTCAGAGATTGGCTTAACTCTAGGTTGACTCCTACCCCAAGCCATTTCTAATTCATATGTACTGCTTCAAAGTATAGACAATGGAACCTGCCACTCCTCCAAGCAAAACCACTATATCTCACCGGAACTCTCCATATTCCCTCCCCAAACAACCCCCTCAACACCCACTAGTCTTAACATTCGTAGCAATACACAGCTTCCCATCCGGCCCGCTCGAAACCAACTTGGGTTCCGCACCGCTACTATTCCCCTCAAAGTTCTCGCACACCTGCGCGCCGCCCAGCACGCACGAGTCCCTCACAATCGTCCCGTCCCCCAAGTTCCCGTTGACGCCGCTCAGGACCTTCCCGCCGTCGAGACGGATATTGTCAAAGGTCGAGTGCCGCGCCACCTGCGTCTTGCAGTTGCCGCAGCTGCGGTACATTTTGCTGCAGTTCTTGCAAAAGTAGTTCTTCACGGCGACGGTCCCGCCGCCGTCGTGCTGGAGGACCTTGTCGGCCGCGTCTTGGGCGCCGCCGCCGTTGACGTAGGACGTGCCCGAGGTTTGGCGGAACGTGATGGCGTCTTCGCAGACTTTTTGGAACCAGCTTTTGAGTCGGGGATGTCAGTGGCTGGAGTCGAAAAGAGGATCTAGTGAGGGGGGGAGGTCTTGGCTTACACGTTGTTGATAGTACAACTCCCCAAACAATGAATCCCCTCACCATTGTTAGGCCCAATAATCACATTGCTAATCGTCGCCCCTTCCTCGAGGATGAACACCGCGTCCTTGTTCCCGCCCTCAGTCTGACCCTTGCAGGTACTCGGACTCCGATCCCACATCACCATACCGCCGTCAAACGACTGGCCCGCAGCAATGGTCTTGACGGCAGCAATGTTCTGCGACCCCTTAGCCGTCGGGAACGTCGTCTGCAGCTCCGTGTTGGCGCCACCGGAGGTCGTCCCGTTGCCTGCGGCGGAACCACCAGCACCGCCACCGGCAGCCGATCCGGATCCGGAACTCGGCGCCGAAGTGCCCTTTGGCGCATGAGCCGGGACGCTAGAGTGCGCTTTCGAGCCCTTGGAGGAACCACTGCTCCCCTTGTGCGATGTCTTGGAACCGCTCTTTGAGCTGGTGGTGGGCGAGGCCAGGCCAAGGGTGGAGAGGCAGAGGGCCAAGACAAGGAGGTTGTTTCGGATGTACATTGTATGAGCTAGCTCGTGAAGTGGGCTACCTTCAAGATGAGATGGTCGTAATAAGGGGGGAAGTGGACGATAGCGTCTTGGCTATGACAATAAAACGGTTGGGATGAACTTGATGAAGAGTCTTGGCTCTACTATATGGGAGATTCTTGGTATGTTGATAGAACCAGCTGTCATATGAGACGACCCAGTCGTTAAAGCAACAAGATGTAAACGAAACGAAAAAGAGTTCTTTGTGATCCTATTGGGAAAGCTCTTGAAAGCTGTTGCTGATGAACCAAATTCAAGAACCCAAAGGACCAGCGAACTCTATCATCTTTATATCCAAAGAGTTCTACTTGTTTCTTGTCTTTCAACTGCCCGCTGTCAATCGCCAACGAACCCTATCCTTCCAGTTCACTCACCAAAACTCAATCAATAGACCATCATTGGGTTGGGCGTCCGACTGTCCCGTGGACCCGAACCCGCGCGCAACGATCACAATGCGCTTCATTCCCCCAAGAAAGCACGTCTCTCGCAAGAATAGAAAATCTTTCAAGAACGTTGGCGCGCTTCACGTAAGGTACACGACCCCAGTCGTCTGAAACCCGTGCGCATTAAGCTTTCTTCTGACAAGTCAGACACAACAAGTGAGGGCCCAGTCTAGTGTAGAGCAAACCTGAAGAGACGCCATCTAGTTCGTCGAGGTACTGTTCCAGAGGAACGGGATGAAAGTCGTGGACAATCAACTCAAAGAAAGCTTACACCAAACCCACCAATCAGTCTCAGCCCCCTATTAGTCCCAACACCATGGCACAAAGTCCCGGCAGTAGTCCCCAATCTAAACGACATCTGATCTTCTTAATGCAAGACTCCTATCCCACACGGACCTCCATCGTATCCGACACCAACTGTCCATATCAGGGATACACCCTCAAAAAGAGCAGCTAAAGACAACCCATTCGCCAACCATGCCTGGATTCCTGCTGTCAACTCAGCTGAGTAAGGCAGCCTCGGTCTTCGGGACTCGTGGGATGTAATCAATAGCATGTCCCGTCATCTACCTCAAAAAGAAGAAGGGGGACGTGCAGCGACTCTGAAGCACAACCATAATATTCTTCAAACTACCTCTAGTGGGGTTCACATCCTACCTCTCGTCATCCTCTTTGTATGATTCTTCCCATAGCTCGGGATAGGTATCCGAATTATTTACGTTCGGGTCTTGTTAACCTCGTTGGAGAAGGACCATGTGGCGGTGCTACACATGCCATGCGTTCTTCTTGACACCTCCCATTAGCATTCTTCTCGTCAGTCCGTGCCTCCCTTACATGATGCCTCCTTACCCATCATCATGCTTGGAAGGACTACGGGCATGAATTTGCTGATCACCATGCCGAACGCCTCGGAACATGACATCGCGTGGTTCGAAAGGATTTCAGACTTTGATTGTAAAAATTATTTACTTGAATCAACCACCCTCCCAGCGCCTTTATTATTCCGTTTCCCCATTCCCCATCCTTTCGGCTTGCTACTTTCCCCCAATCACGCCTCCTCCTCCAGTTATTCCGATGCCGTCCGCGGAATCTCTAAAGATCACCTCCTTTGCTGATATGACCCTTGCTGATACCCGCCCTGCTGTTGAGGCCGTTGTTGCTGATGCTGCTGTTGCTGCGACTGCTCCCTCTTGATCTGCCTCTCAAACCTCTTCCCTTCCGTCTTCGCATCCTTTTCACCATTGAGGCCAACTCTCTTCAGCTCCTCCTTCACCATTCCCACAGCCTCGGCCACCACGTCGTCGCCCCTTCGCCAGGTATACAGCGCCACACCGTGCGACTCCAAAACCTCCTGAGCCCGCTGTAGCCGACGCATCCACAGCTCGTGCTTCCTATTCGGTGCTGCCGCCGTCGGCCCCAGGTTTGGACTGCCGTACGTCGGGGATGTAGATCCGGACCTAAGACTCGCCGTCTGCGCCCTGACAAATGGCGGCGGCTGAACCTGCTGTGGCCGGGAACCTGCGGAGGGCGGTGGCAGCGCTTCGAAGTCGACATCTCCGTTAGCCGATAGTCTCCGCCGGCTGTCGAGGCTCCGAGGGCTCAGACTACGGGAGCTGGAGGCGGTCCCCACACGCCGAGGCGGTGGAGGCGCCGGTGCAACTTTGTTCGTCTTACTCGTGTCGTTTTGTGACGTAGAGGCTGGTATCTTGGCCGTGCTCGGTAGGCTCCTGTTACTTCCGATCGTCTGCTGCGATGAATTGTGCATTTGCGATAGAGGATGAGGATTGCTCCGGTCTGCAGACGGCTTGCGACCGCTCGGCATCGGGGGAGGCGTCGCACCCATGCTGTTGACCTTGATTGTGGGCACATTGGTATCAGACGGGGCGCCGCGAAGAGCAGCTGGCTTGTTCGGTCGTGGCGGAGGTGGCTTTCGGCTAATAGCGGTGTCGGTCGTGCTTGAATGCGGCTTCGGTCTGGCTTGGATTTGAGCTAGGGCAGCGGCGTCGTTCAGCGTGGTCTCTTCAGGTTCATCGGAAAAGTCGATCAGATCGCCCATGACAGGACCGACCGTCTTCGCCTCGCCGCGTGGAGGAAGACCCGGACGATTCGTCGGAGCATCGCTGTAGTCCGTTGCCTTGGACATTGAGCCCCTCTGACGTGCGCTGCTGCTCTCGAACGATGTATCAAAGTACCCGGCTTGCTCCGGTGTTGTAACATCGCGGATAAAGATGGCGATGATGCGTCCTGGATGGGCTTCCACAAGCTCTGTGTAGACTTCTAAATCTGCCTCTCCACTATCACCAACCAGGAGAAACCTGCGTTCGGGGAAGTCATGCATGAGCCTTGTGAGGGTACTCTTCTTCCTCTCCGCAACTGGCTCAAAGATACCCTGAAGCATGCCACTGTATTGCTTCAAATGAAGCGACCCAGGCGGCAAGCCGGCTATCATGAAGTAACTGGCCAGTACCGGAAATAGTTGCCAGGGGCTGTTCGAACAGTAGTGCATGCTGACCCCCATTGAGTGTAACTCGTTGTACCATTCCCGAACACCTTCCACTGTCAAGTCCTTGAGCTCACGGACAAAAGTGTTGCGGAAGATTTCCTTTGCGCCACCCGAGATGTTGGAGCGTTTAATCGTGTCGTCAATGTCACTGATCAAGCTGACACCCTTCGGTTCGATGATCTTGACTTCCTGGGTCGCTGACAAGTCCTCATTAGCGAGGACGCGGACGTGCGTAGGGACAAATTCCAAAGCGGCGCGGAGGATGAAGTGGCCCGCATCGTTAGTCTGCACAGTCCGTGACGCCGACTTCTCGTCATTGTAGAAGAAGACAGTGATGGGTAGCTGGACTAGGGGTGTAGTCATGAACGGCGCTATCCGAGCCATGAGGTTGGCATTCGCAACAGCCAGCTCGGCATCTGTCAAATCATTGCCCGTAGTGTTTGTCCTAGTGGGTGCCAATTTGGGAGACCCGGGAGCTGTCATTGGCGTGTGCGTGCCGCTTCGTGATCTGGATCTCGCTCGGTATATACTATTCGCATCATCGTCGGACCCGTCCTTTGGCGCTTCACTAAAACCACCCTGATACGCCACACGCCGTTCTTCCTGGCCTCTCTTCTCGATTTCTGCTGCTTCTTTCGCAATCTTTTCCTGCTCTCGTCGTTCCTCGTGTGACTGGTGTAACGCAGAGAGGTTATCGGGCGCAGGGGCATCCTGTCTGGGAGCTGGAATGCCGCTTAGCTGGCGTGCGAGGCCGATGAGAATGCGGTTGCGCCGAGTGATTGGCCCTTTATGAGGAGAGTACACCCATCCCCTAACGTCGATATCTACGATGGCTTTCTCGTCTTCATTACGCTCCCACTCTTTCCTCCAAAACTCTTGGTCCCTAGCGCTGCCAGGCTCTTCCTCGGCGTGCTGCTGGTATGCCGCCGACCAATCTTGCTTGACATGCCGCTTTGCGTACGATGGAAAGATGACCATCTGATCGTCTCCCTGAACAGTGATGGCGACGTCAGGGAACGATCCCGGAATCGTGGTCCTCGGCATACCCTCACCCGGCTCCAAAGGCCTTGCCCGCGTCTGCGCATAACCTTCCCTGATCTCGTTGACTCCTACCGCAGCGGCCCGGTACATGCTCCCCGCCTTCGCAGCCAGCCACTTCCGCCGAAACCCTCTCTCGCCTGGGGTGGGCGGATCTTCTGCCGAGCCATATCCATAGCCATTACTGGCGCCTCCGCCCCCGCCTCCGCTCCCGCCTCCGCCGTAGGTCGTCGTGTAGTCTGAGAAGGTGGGCATCTTCTTGCTTATAGTGCCTCCTCGCTCCCTCGCATGCCGCCTCGGTCTGACCGAGGGCGGGCCTAGGAGCAGCCGGCGACTGTGCCGCGCAAAGACGTCGACGAGTCTCGACTTCTCGTTCCGCTTGCGCTGACGCTCGAGGATGTATCGGTAGATGCTAGACTGAAATCGGTGTTTAAGCTGCGGGAGGGTATTGAGGCGAAAGTTAATAACGCGCTCGCGGTATCGGTCTCGTACGCTTCGTGGGAATAAGTATCGAAGAAGACTTGTGCGGTTATGAGGATGCGGACGCGGCGGACCAAATCGCCCGAAAGGAGCCAGCTTGTTCGTAGTTTGTGCCTTGGACAGTAGGTCCAAAGACGATAGCAGGAGTGCTTAGAACGGCCCTGGATTTTAGAGTATTATGGGAAGATAAAAGCTCGAGCTAGGTCAGAGGTTTGACCAAGGTCGTTGGAGAGGCCGAGGCGAATGAGGTAAGGCGATGAGTGCACGATGTTACGAGGCTGCCAGGCGACAGCGTCTTCTGACCCCCACGCTCTACAGCTGATGAAGGGACGACAGAGAGTGACGGAAGCACATGATCTCGGGCGGCTCTGGGTGGTTTTGGAATTTGGTGCGAACTGGTTCGTGGTGGAGAGGAGCGGGAGCACGCGGCGAGGTAAGGGGAGAAGTTGAGCTCGTGACGTTGCGGGAGGGCGAGGTCTCAGAAACTCAAGCTAAGTTGCGTTAAGGTAGGCGAAGGTGCCGCGGTGCCGTGCAGATTTGGTTGGGGCTCGAGGGGCAGATGCGACAAAGTGTCAGAAAGCGATTTATGCGGAAATAAGCAAGGTGCGAGCAAGCAAGCAAGCTCTCCTCTGAGCTAAGGCATCCCACATGCATTTCCAGGGCTCCAGCGACCAGCCAGCCAGCTTTTAGCCTTCCAAGGCTCCTCTTGTGTCGCAGAGCTGACGGCAGCTGGGCCCGGGGGACGTGCTCCGGAGCGAGACGGGCATTACGTCATCAGCACCTCGGGCTGCAGACATCTCGGCCGCTCGATGTAAGGTAGTTTCGGCTAGCTTACAAGCTGTCAGCACATATTTAACACAGCTTGAGCCTTGTAGTGATGGCAGGTGCACCTTTGATGATCGGCTGGGGGTGACATGGGATAACTGCAACGTCGCTTGGCCCCCAATCGCAAGAAGCACAGACTGTCTGGTGCATCTACAGTACCTAACTGGTGGATAGCTATGCTGCATCTCCACATGAAGGTAACTACGTAAGGAGAGTGAAGGTATCTGGATTGGTCCGTATGAGGGTTTCGACTTCAACCCGTACTTGCTGGGGCAGCGATGTGTACTGCTGCAAGTGGTTTGTGAAAGCCGAAGTTATTGATACTCTACTGTCAATTCAGCAACGCACACCAATGGACAATCGTGAAGAAATGAAATGGTATTGTAACATGGTATTGTAGTCTAGACTTTTGGACACCGTAAAGCACCTCAAAATCATCGCTTCTGGCGCGCCAGCTTCGCCCTGGTCCTCCCCTTGGCCGGCACATTCTTCTTCTTGGGCTGCTTCTTCAGGTTCAGCACCGCGCCCTTGCCGTCGCGCTCTGCCCTGCCCTTCTTCCACACCTTGTCCTCGCTCCTCATCTCCTTGGCGTCGAGCTTCTTCTTGTCCTTGTTGCTCAGCTTCGGCTTCTTGCCGTGCTTCGGTCCGTTAAGCTCTTCCCGCCCCGCAATCTTGGCCTTCTTCTTGTCCTCCTCCGTCTCGAACCACGTCCGCTTCGGCCGCGCCTTGATCTCGGCCTCGTGCTGAATGATATTCTCGCCCTTCTTGAGCTGCATCTCGGCCTGCTGGAACTGCTTTTCCTGCTTCTCTTCGATCATGATCTCCTCGATTTCGTCTTCCATCTCGTCCACCTGGTCCTGCCACTTGTCCGCCTCCGTCGGCTCGATGACGCGGCTCATGATCTTGGCGCCGTTGGCCTTGCCGGCCTTGACCGCCGCCTTGACGACCTTGCGGTCCGGCTCCGCCGCCAGCGTGATGGCCACACCGGTGCGGCCGGCACGGGCGGTACGACCGACTCTGTGAACGTAAATCTCAATGTTTTGGGGTGCTTCGTAGTTGATGACGGTGTCGACGCCCTTGATATCGAGACCACGGGACGCAAGATCCGTCGCCAAGAGGTAGTTGACCTTGCCATCACGGAAGTTTTCGACACTGGCAATTCTCTGCAAAGTTCGTTAGCAGTCAAGTTCAACCAACAAGACTCGTTCAAACTCACCTGAGCCTGGTTCATGCTACCATGAAGCTCTGCGCAAGACAAGCCAAACAGTCCAAAGATGATTCTTGCTCGGTGAGCGTCCTTCTTTTGGCGGAAGAAAATGATGACGCGCTCGGTATGCATCGTCTTGCAGATGTGCACGAGGTAGCCCATGCGCTTCTCCTCACGACCGGGCCTCAGACGCACGAACTCTTGCACCAAGGTAGTGACGGTCTTGTTCTTTTGTGAGTCCACCATGACTCTGGCGGGCTTGTTCATGCCCACTCGCACCAGCCTGTCGACTGAAGATGTCATGGTGGCGGAGAACAGCATCGTCTGTCTTGACTTGGGCAGGGTCGTCAAGATCTCGTTCAACTCATCGGCGAAACCATCCTCAAGCATGCGATCGGCTTCATCGAGCACAAGAATCTCCACGGTATCGACGTTGAAGCTGGCAGAGTTTCTCATGTGGTCGATGAAACGACCGGGCGTGGCGATGATGACGTCTGGCCTCAGTCTCAGCTCAACCTCCTGAGCCTTGAGACTCAGACCACCGACAGCGAGAGTGAACTTGATATCGGTGTAAGCGGCAAGCTTGGTGGCGACAGCGTGACACTGGATAGCCAATTCACGGGTAGGAGTGAGGATGACGACACGGCTCGTAGGCACCTTCTTGGGTCTGTACAGGAGACGTTCGAGAATGGGAACCACAAAGGCGGCCGTCTTTCCTGAACCAGTGACTGCACCACCGACAACGTCCTTGCCCATCAGGGCAATAGGCACAGTCTTGGCTTGAATGGGCGTAGGTTTGGAGAAACCGACGGCAGCCAGACCTCTCAGAAGAGGACGGGAAAGAGACATGGCCTGGAATGATGATGCCGTGTCCTTCTTGCCGGGCTTTGCAGGCTCTTCGGGGGCAAAGAAAGCGTCACGCTTCGCTTGCTCCTCTGCGTCTTCCTCCTCTTCATCGTCAGATCCACGGTCATCGGGATGATCCACGGGTGTTGCAACAGAATCGTTGTCGGATGCTGCCTCGTCATCGTCCTCTGCATCCTCGGCGTCCTCGGCGTCAGAGTCTTCTTTTTCGGCATCAGAGTCCTCGGCACCAGGGTCCACGCCCATGCCAAAGGCATCGTCGGCCAGAACTCCATCTTCGTCGTCATCGAGGTCGATATCCACGTCCATGTCGTTATCCACCTCGGCGTCTGCCGCAACCTCCTCTTTATCCTCCTTCGGCTTGTCTTCGCCACCCTTCTTTGCCCGTCTTCTGCGAATGATTTCGTCCAGGTCAACGCCCGCGGCGGCATTGCTGTTCATGGACTTCTTTGCGCCTTCGAAGCCCCAACCCTCGAGCTCTGCGTCGCCGAATTCGATGGCATTGTCTTGAGCAAATTCGAAATCCGAGTCCATAGCACCATCGTCTTCGTCTTTCTGGCCCCAGATACCCTCGGCGACTTCGTTTTCTGGCGACTCTTCTCTGGCAGCCTTTTTCGACTTCTTGGTGGCCTTCACCTTCTTCTTGGGCGGCGGTGCCACGGTCTCCTCCTCGGCAATTTCCTCGTCATTGTCGGAGATTGTGTGGACGAAGTCGTCGTCGATCTGCTTGCGCTTGTGAGAAGGCGCCATGTTGACTGGTGGAATGGTGGTTGAGAAAGACAATTGTCGGGACCGCGGGGTATCGTTCAGCTTCCACACACACGCCTGTTCTCACACTCCAGCAGTTCCCAGAGCCAGAAATTTTTCTGAACGGACGGTGGAGCTTAACTTTTTCTGCCGTCTTCAGAGACCATCCCCCTGTCACGGGCGGTCAGACGACAGACTATTGGGACAGAGTGGGCCTTGGACCGTTCGTTCATCAGAAGGAAGGAACGAAGAAAAAGATACGTACTGATCTTGACTGGGACTTGTGCACGTGACAGTGTTTGCCATTAGATTCTACCTTAGGGGCAGGGGCAACTCCCGATAGACCCCACCATGGTTGATTGGGCGACCATTTTATTGGCAACAATTTTGGCAGCCTTCACGCCGGGCACCGACAAAGCAACGAGATTTAATTTCTGCCCTGTTGCTTTACAACTTGTCATTTTTGGTCCTAACCAATCTCGGCACCTTACTACTTTCCACACGTCTCCTTCTCGACTTCTTCGACCACCAACACCCACTACTACCAACCGCGTCTCTGCTTCTCTCGAGCGTCCTTACGAATTTCCTTCTGACATCCATCCCGAGCGCGTTTTCCCGATTGTCAACACAGTTCCAGCCGCAGAGGCAAACACACACATACAAAATGGGCGAATCCAGGTGGGCAAAGCTTCCATCCCTTTCCATCGCGGTGCTACACCCGGCAGCATCTTGGACATCTGCGCATCGCAACTCGTGGCTAACACGGCACGACTTTCCAGACAAGAACTCATCCAGTGGCTGAACCAGCTTCTCTCTCTCAACATCACAAAGGTCGAGCAATGCGGTACCGGGTACGTTGCTGATCGGATACCCCTCCCCCGCCATGTGTTTATTGTGGGACCCAATGATGATTTTGATGATGGCGGTTGCTAATGTTTCGTTTCAATCTGCAGTGCAGCTCTCTGCCAGGTGTTCGACAGCATCTTCATGGATATCCCCATGTCTAGAGTCAAGTTCAACGTCAACAGCGAATATGCATACATTCAGAACTTCAAGGTGCTGCAGAGTAAGTTTGCGCCGTCTCACGCCGTCTCGCCTCTGCGTCTAGTCTATCCATCATACACGGAAACGAAGAGTCATGGCTGACAAGACACTTCCTGAACAGACTGCTTCCACAAGCACCAGGTCGACAAGCCCATCCCCGTCGAAGCGTTGGTCAAGTGCAAGATGCAGGACAACCTCGAGTTCCTGCAATGGACCAAGAAGTTCTGGGACCTGAATTTCCCCGATCACGAGTACGACGCAGTCTCCCGGCGAAAGGGCGCCCCCGTGCCCTCTGGCGGTGGCCCTGCCCCCCGTGCCGCGTCCGGTACCGGTGCGGCTGCCGCCAGACGGGGCGGTACCACACCCCTCGGCGGTGCACGCGTTCCCAAGGCAGCGGGCCCCGGCACAGCTGCCCTGCAGCAGGAGAACGCCACTCTCAAGGAGACAGTCGTCGGCCTCGAGCGCGAGCGTGACTTCTACTTCAGCAAGCTCCGCGATATCGAGCTCCTGGTGCAGCAGGCCGTGGAGGAGGACCCCGAGCTTGAGAAGCAGGAGGACGGCCTCGTCAAGCAGATCCAGACTATCCTGTACTCGACGGAAGAGGGGTTCGAGATCCCGGCTGAGGGCGAGGCTGTCGACGACCAGGAGACCTTTTAAATCGGGAGACTTCGAGGTAGGGCGACGATGACACAGATGGAAGAGAGGTTGTGTTGTTGGATGGGAGGTTGTGTTCAGGGGATTTGGGAGGTAAAAGCACATGGGTTTGGCGCTAGTACAAATACCCTACGGCAGGTAATAATCAGTATACTGGCGATGAGGCTGAGCGGCCCTCGGACTGTCGAGACAGGAGTCGGCCAGAGCTTGCGGCAGTCCCGTCCCGCATGAGCAGTCATGATAGAATCAGAACGTTTTGTCTGAGAACCTCGAGTCAGTTTTCGTGGGTGACACGAGGAGAGTATGAGGGCTTGAGCCACGCGTCCAAGACCACATTATACTATGGCTATCCAGTTCATTTGGGCGTGATTCCGATCCTACATTTAGTGCTGCAGCATCTAGTTCACATCAGAGAAAGGTAAGACTCGACTTCACACTCATCACAGAGCTTAAGTCGACCCTGTAGTCTGAGAGCTGTGTGAGACTGTTTGCTGCAAATGACCTGGCAGAAGCGTCATGTTATGCTCGAGTATTTTATGCAGGGGCGTTTTGCATGTCGACTCTTGATTATTTACTTTCAAAGACGGATTTCTGCAAAAATCAAAATCCACGGATCGATCACCAAGAGAAATTTCCATCAATCCATTACACTACCATGCGAGTCACTACAATAGTATCCGTGGTCGTTTATGTTGATCGACCAGATGTTGATTAGATCGGACTTGGGTTCCATTGTCATCATCGCCCAGTTCCTGGCCTGATTGACCAGGTGCCTGAGAAAGCGAGGTGCCCAGCTGAGCATGTCCCAGAAATGCGGTCATTCCTGCTGCGGGCCCAACTTAGTGGTTCCACGCAATGCGCCACAGGCGTCAACTTTGGAGCAATTAGCGGCACACGACCATCAACATGCCCGACTCTTCCAGTGCCAAAAGTGCTACCTAAGCCCAAGCAGGCTGCCGTGTTAGGGAAGCTGGAGTTGACAGGGGACCTCGAAGTAGCAGTCTAGGCCCATGCTGAGGTACTGCACAAGCGTACCGGGACAGCAAGGTACCTTGGTTCCAGTACATTGACTGGAAACCTGAGGTGACCGCTCTCTCTTTCTCGCTCCCGTCTCCTTCCCTCCAACGACTGAACGAAAGGAGAGACAAGAAACCTCAGACATTCCCCCGAAACCTTTTTTGGACCTGACGCAAACAAGTGACCAAGGCCATCATTCCGACCACCAAACACAGAAAAATACTTGACCAGTACGACGGCTGCCTTTTGTTATTTTGCGAGCCATCTCATTTCCTCAACATCATCTAACCTCCGACCCCAATAGACGACCTCCAGAAGAGCGACAAGAACAACAGAGCATCCATTCCCTCCATCTCTACAACCCGCCATTGAGGACTAGAGCTACGATACAGGCCACCAAGCTCGTCCGAGCCTTCCTCCCGCCTCGTCCAAACCCGACAAACAATCCCATCCCCCGCTCATCGCCAATCTTCGAAAACAAAACTCTCTTCTCTACACAACTTCCCGCCTCAAACAAACCACAACAACACATACCCTTCACACACAATGGCGCCTCCCGCCGAAATCTCCATCCCCTCAACCATCCTCTCGACCGGCGAATCGAAACCCTACACCCTCTACAACATCACCCTCCGCCTGCCTCTCAAATCCTTCGTCGTCCAAAAGCGCTACTCCGACTTTGCAACCCTCCACCAGACCCTCACCTCCCTCGTCGGCGCCGCGCCCCCCAACCCCCTCCCGGGCAAGTCCTGGTTCAAATCCACAGTCTCCTCCCCGGACCTCACAGAACAACGCCGAAAGGGCCTCGAATCCTACCTCCGCGCCATCGCAGAGTCCCCCGACCGCCGCTGGCGCGACACCTCGGCCTGGCGCACCTTTCTCAACCTCCCCAGCACGGGCGTCGGCAGCACAGGCAACTCCGCCGCCAGCGCCCACGGCCTCATCACCAGCGGTCGCGCCGGCGCCGCCGACCCGACGACCTGGCTCGACCTGCACCGCGAGATGAAGAGCTGTCTCCACGACGCGCGGAATCAGCTCGCGAGAAGGGACGGCGCCGTGGATAGCAACAACACCTCTGCCGCCGCCGAGGCCGGGGCCGCTGCCAAGAAGGCGCTGGTCAAGGCTAATACGCTGGTGAGCACCCTCGCGGATGGGTTGAGAGCCATGCAGGAGGGCGGACGGCTCGGAGACGGTGAATTGCGGCGCAGGAGGGACTTGCTCTCCTCCGCTCGCGTCGAAAGGGAAGGGCTCGACAAACTCAGCAACAGCATGGCGCAAGGAAACAGCAGAAACGGCGGCGGCGGACCCGGCGGACGGGAAGGGTGGGCCGCGGCGGGCGACAAGGCCGCATTATTGGGGAGGAGTGGCGGCGGCGGTGGGGCGAGAACCGGCGGACGGGTCCTGGGTGCCCCGCTGCCAGAGACGGAGCGGACGCGGGAGCTGGACAACAACGGGGTCGTGCAGCTGCAGCGGCAGATGATGAGCGAGCAGGACGAGCAGGTGAATACCCTGGCGGCGATTGTGCGGCGGCAAAAGGAGATTGGGCTGCAGATCAACGAGGAGGTGACGGAGCAGACCAAGATGCTGGACCGGCTGAACGAGGACGCTGATCGGGTTGGGGGCAAGATTGATGTCGCCAAGAAGCGGATCAAGAAGTTTTGACGCGGGTCGCTGTCAGAGGAGGGGGTTGAGGAAGTAGGGACGGTGATTGTGACGGGTACGGCGCCTCGGCCTACAGCGGCACCGCCGTTGGTTGTCGCGGGCGGTTTCGCTGCCCGGTCCGTGGTCGCTGTCCTCGGTGTCGTGGTGTGGTTTCTTTGGGTCGGCGGGCGGGTATTGGATTCTTTTGCGTGGTGCCTGGAGTTTGGGTCCGTCTTGTTGGTCGCGCGGGCTCGTCGATGAAATTCATCTTTACCATACCCTTCGTTCGGTGTGAGGGATGGTTTTTCTTGCCGCGACAGTACAACGACGTTTTACGTACGCGAGTACGATGGAGGGCTTCTTTTTTTCTCGACAATTTTACATACTTTGCAACAATAGCGATTTCAACTCATTTTTATCTCTGATCAATTCCTCCAAGCTTTGCTCTCTGTTGTTTGTTTTTGCAAGTTGAGATTGGAAATACCAGTGTATCTTGCCTTATGGTAGTTCTAGCTTGGGAGTTTAATTTCTATCTAGATTGATGCTTACTCATTCATGATTACATTGTCCACCCATGCAGATTAGAACATGGGTTTCTACCTGAGCAAAGCGTAGTTCATGCTGGCATTGGTGTTGCCATACACCCATGGACAACAGTAGATTGCCCAACTCACTGAGTCTTACCGTTTAACTCCTAGAGCTGTGTTCTACATACGTACTCACCACCGGTGTGAAGTTACCGACGAGGCTGCGTGGCCTTGGTTTCATCATTATTCACAAAGCCAAGAGACTGCAATCTTGCGCCTCATCGAGCCTTTTTGAGACGAAGTCTTTACTCGTGTAAAGCTCCTCTGACAAGGTAGACAAGAATGAGCTCGTCTGGGAAGCTTCGATGGGCCGTTCGTCCGCATGATTTTATGGTTCGTGCAATGGGTGTATTGTGAGCCCATCGTCTAATTCCGCAACGCCATTTTCTCCAGGCTCAATGGATCTCTTATCAAACTCTGGCGCTAGATCAGACTGAGGCCACCCACGTTGCATTCGCGAGTCTGAACAAATCGATGTCAAAGAGCTTGGCCAACATATTGTAAGAGGGGACTCTTGACCATGGATGGCGCCTTCACGCTTGCACGTAGAATCCCGATTGTGCCAAGACAATTAGATATACCAGAGGCTGCCTCAGATGCTGACCTATATCGCCAGCCTTACTGCAGCAGCCATGTTATCCCAAGACAATCAGCTCTGGGAGATCTCGGGAGTCGGGAGATGCAGTAGGGGACGCGACGGTGCTGTGTTTCTCTCGCGCCGGACCGTTCCTCATGCACATGCAGACGGCGGTTGCTTACGGACGGGGACCCCCTGCCGTTATCGAGTGGCGGGTTGGTTGCATGCAGTTGCCGTCACATCGCCCTGATTTCTCCCTTTTTCGCCTCGTCGCGGGAAAAGAAACGTGAAGCACGTGGTTATTGGGCGAAGACTGGAGGCTAGAGAGGGGCGATATAATTTTGGTGTATGCATGAGCAAAGTGAAGCCATCGTCAGTTTGACTGTTTTTTGCATCTCTCGGCTCAACCTTTGGCTGCCTAGATGTTGTGTCGAAGTATCTGTATCCGTATAGTCAGCGGTTGCCGGCCGGCAGAAAGACGTTTAGTGTGGCACGGTGGCACGTTGTGGCCACGCCCACTTGGTGACATTTGGTACGTCACCCGAGCGCCGGGATGGGGCACACCGTACACCCGACGGTGCAAGGGACTTCCCGCGGTTGCTGGGCAACGACTGCGAGGAACCGTTTCCGAGAGGGGAAAAGTTTAAAAAAAAGTGTGAAAGGATAAAACGACAAAGAAGAAGAAGAAGAGTCGAGACAGAAGCACCACCCTGCTCCACCACAAAGACCGTTGAAATGAGATGACGCCGCAGTGTCACAATTGGCGCCCAATGGTGCCCTGCTTGCCCAGCCTGGCTCATTGCAATGTTGCAGTCGCAATTGCAGTGTTCGCCCGATCAGCCGTCGTATTCGAGTCCATCGAGTATTGAACCTAATCGACCCAAGGGAAGCCCAGTGAGCTGGGCGCGAGAGCAAGATGATGAAAGTCGAGGTGATTGCGATGATACTATCTCCGTACGGGACTGGCGGAGGTCGTGTGGACTCCGTCCACGGTGGCTCTCCTCTTTTCCCCCTCCTGCTCCTCTCCCGCACCGCCCTCCTATGTCCAGAGTGGATGTGCTGGCGCCGAGGGCCTGCCGCCTATTACCGGGGGAAATAGCCTCAAGACCCGCGATTCGCTGCCATGGAGGTCCCAGGTGGAGCTTTCTCTCTGTGATTCCGAGTGATTCCCACTGATTGACCGCTCAGACAGACCGCATGCGACTCGGTTGATAGCCTGTCATAGGCAGGAGATTGAGTGAAGTCTTGAGATTGGACCGTTGAAAGAGGGGAGGAGGGTCTG
Source organism: Colletotrichum scovillei (assembly GCF_011075155.1). Classification (NCBI taxonomy): domain Eukaryota; kingdom Fungi; phylum Ascomycota; class Sordariomycetes; order Glomerellales; family Glomerellaceae; genus Colletotrichum; species Colletotrichum scovillei. Next base: position 1,273,128 of record NW_023336261.1, read on the forward strand.
AATCGGAGGCGGTTTGCTCGATTGAGCTGGGCGAGGAGGGTTTCGGTGGGCTCGGCAACGGTGATTTGTTATGATGATCCGTTGGCGATGAGTGGACAAAGTTCGTTTGCCGTCCTTTCGTTGGCTGATATCCTTCCTTTCCAGTGTTGATGATCCGAGGAGGAAAGCGAGAGGTCATCTTGCAGTCATAGTGAACAGGTGGAAGCGTATGGATGTCTATTCGTGAGGGAAACAAACACGTATCGCGGTGTCTGCTGGGAGCGGTGGCTGGAGCTTGGTCATCCGGTGGTTTGGATTTTTTGTCTTATTTTTTCAGGGTCCCGTCGGTTGCAAGGAACATCCTCTCAGGTATGAGGTGGAAGCTAGGATGGCAGTCTTTTCCCGACGAACGCTCAGTTGGCATTCCAGTCGGGCCAAGGACATTACCCCAGGCGGCCACATGCAGGTGCAACGGGTAAAGAACAAAAGGTTCGAAGCTAGCGAACTGAAAGCAGAGAACAACAGCCACAAGGAGATGGAGATGGAATGGAGGTTAAAGTGAGTTGTTCTGAGACACAAGACGCCTACTTCCGTGTACAATATCAGTACGGAGTAAGTAGTACAGCTGGCGGCGGCACCTGCCATTCGGTATCGGGCCTGAGTGTCCAAGTGCCTTCCTTCCTTCAGCTCAATTCGCAGCTGTCAAAATGTCACCATTCCTTCGCTTAAGAGAGGTCAGTGTGTGTATAAGTGGGCCTGCTATAGCGATCACAAGAGTCTCTTTTTGTTCTCTCAGTGTCCTTCAGCGTCTTGAGGTACCCAAAAGGACGTTGGTACGTACTGCCAGCCACTAGCGCCCAGTCACACACCCCCAACTTTGGCTCCCCCAAAGTCCACCACCACCACAATCCGCCGCTACCTCTCCCCCCGGTCGCCCATGAGAAATTCCCAAAGTAAACACAAAAGAATTCCTGGCCCCTTCTCGTCCGCTTCCCCGTCATATTTTCCCTCAACACCACCACCAAACCCGTCCTCCACCAGGAACGGCGCCGTGTCACCAGACAGCTCTATTCCCTCCAAAACTTCCTTACTAACCAGCAGGGCAAGTTCCAGAACAACAAGAATATTTTCTTGTCTCAGCCTGCTTCCCCGCGATCGGACACAATTTGAACCACCAAGCACCCGCCACCTGCAAAAAAGCGCAAGGCCGGAGCGGGAAGAACACGATTCATTCGGCCCAGGCACCAAGCATCGACGACAAATACCTCTCAAGAGACCCGATCCGACCCCTCTCTCGCTTTGACGTCTTGGTATTTGCCCGTCTTTTTCTCTCTTGGCTTCTGGCGTTTGTTTTTCCTCATTGTTGCTTGTGAGTACTTTTATTACATACACTGCTTTACCTTTTTCTTTCTGCCACTCTATGCCTTGCTGCTGGTCATCCCACCGCCACTTCTTGCCTTCTAGCTATCAGATGGCACACAATTTCGCTGCTGCTGGAAAAAGAAGAAAATGCTCATGGCTTCTGTGCAGACGCTTCACGATATAACGACCGTCAATGGACCTCCTGAGATACCACTAGACTTCTGCTTGCTTCACCAACCTCGACCGAGACCCCAGGTCTCCAAAAGAGCTTCAAGGCTCTTATTTCAACCACCTCAGTCGGCATTCGCTGCCAACAATCACCACTCTCCACCAAGAGCTGAGGTCCGCTCAGCATGAGCGCTCCTCCACCGCCTCCGCCACATGGCGAGGCACCCAAAACCACTGCTGGCTCTCCACCTCCTGGCAGTGGCCTGGGCCCAGGCAATTATGACATATTCGTCATTCCCCAGCGCGATAAGGGCGGTGGATTCATCTATTTGCCCTCTCTGGCCCCCAATGGCCCTAGCTTCGCCGCTGGCTTCGCATGCGCCCTTGTCATGGTCGTCATGTTCCAGAGCATGGCGCCTGCTTTCAAGGCATGGTGGTTTACCTACCAGGGCATGGGAAACATGGGTATGGCCCTGCTTGTCATAGCTGTCGGCGTGGGAGCGTGGGCTTGGGGCAAGTCGCAAAACCAGGGCGCATCTACAAATAACGGCTCGAGTGGCTACCGCCCCGGCCCTGGTGGCTATGGCTCCGGCGCGAACTTCAACAACAGCTACGCGAATGCTGGCCCGCCGCCGCCTCCGCCGCCTCACGGCAATCAATATAACAGCCCTCCTCCGAACAGCCCGCCGCCCAACCACGGCGCGGGAAACGGCGGTCCTAGGTCTCAATGGCAAGAACGACCTCAGCCTCCACCCCCTCAGGACCCTGAAGCTGAACCTGAGCCAGAGCCGGAACCTCGAAAACCAGATCCTCCTCCCCCACCAAAGCCAAAACCTGATCCGCCGAAAGCAAACACCTGGGAGAAGGCACGGGAGGAGACGAAGAAGCGCGAACAGGAGCGCAAGGCAAAGGAGGAGGAAGAGCGCCGAAAAGCAGAGACGGCACGGAAGCTGAGGGAGTTCCGAGAGAGGGAAGCTCGAGAACGAGCGAGGAGGGAGCAGGAGGACCGCGAAAGGCGAGAAAAACTGGAGCAAGAGATACGCGAAAAGGAAGACTTGAAACAGAAACTTGAAAAGGAACGTCAGGAAAGAGAGAAACTACAGCGCGAAAAAGAAAAGGCCGAAGAGGAAGCCAAGGCCGCCAGGGAACGCGAAGCAAAGGAGGCAAAGGAGCGGGAGCTCAAGGCCAACAAGGAGAAGGAGGACAAGGCGCGCGAGGAGGCCCGCAAGAAGGAGGCTGCCGAAGCCGCCGCCCGCAAAGCCCGTGTCGAGGCGCAACTCGAGGCCTTTCGGAAAGCCAAGAGAGAGCGCGAGGAAGCAGAAAAGGCAAAGAAAGATCGCGAAGAGGCAGAAAAGGCCAAGAAGCTGGCCGAGGAGGAGGCAGCTCGCAAGGCCAAAGAGGAAGCTGCGCGCAAGGCCAAGGAGGCCGAAGAAGCCGAAAAGGCACGCAAGGGAAGTAGCTACGCCTACTCGTCCGGCGAGAAGACGAGTATGTGGCCCAACGGCCGACCCCCAGCTCCCCCCTCCACGACGGCTTCCACGCCGCCGAGACCTCCCCCGTCCGCATCGTCCGCTCCCCCGAGACCTCCCCCCTCTGCTAGCTCTATGCCGCCTCCAAGGCCGGCGCCCTCCGCAGCTTCATCCTCCAACACGGCCAGACAACCGCCGCGACCGTCGGCACGCACTGTCGACGAAGACCAATACTCGTATCGACCCTACGATAAGCCGAGACACCGACCCGCGTCTTCCGTCGGCTCCGAGTCATCGTGGGCCCCGTCGGCCACCACGACAAGAACAACGCCGCCGCCTAGCATGCGCGGCCCTTACACGACCAAAGATCCCGACAAAATTGTCATCAGGGCTGTCTATCTGTTCATGAACCAGTTCGCAAAGACACCTGCGAGCCAGCTCGTTTCGGGGTTTGGCACAGTGACAGATGGGCTCATCCTGCGAATCACGACCGAAGGTCTCTTCATCGACGACGACGTCCGCGGCGTCCCGCAGCGCGAGTGGGACGTCAAGGCTTGGACGCTAAAGCTGGTCGAGGTATGGTGCCCCCCGCACTGCTTGAATTCGAATGCTGCTTCTGCCCCTGCGATGAATTCCGCGAACCATCCTTCGGGTTTGTTTCAAAAAATGGCGAATCAGCGAGCCCGTACGGCGGATCGGGGAGCCACCAAGACGCTCACGGGCGACGAAGCCGATGCCTACCTGACCGAAATGTTGCGTGCTTGCAAGAGTTGCTGTCGTCTTGGCTTGTGCGACACCAAATTCAAAGATACTAACATTGCATCTTCGTCCGGACAGACTGGAGAGTGGAAGACAAAGAGCCTGCACGTGCTGCGCGCTACAGTCCGAGACCAAGAGGGCAAGCGATACATGTTTGTCCTGGATGAAGAAGAGGCCTGGAAGGTCGCCGTGGGCGTGCAGCGGTTGCGTAAGGGCACCCAAGTACGCTCGCTGGGTGTCAGCGGCATGAGCGCGTCCGATGCGCGCAACACGCTCGAAACTCTGGGCTGGTCGTGAGGCTGCTCGGGCTTCTTGGGTCGACTTTCAATACAAGTCTATACCTTGTGTGCGGGACTTTCGAGCCCGCCTTTGTCGATATCATAATACGTGTGGCTGGGAGATGGCGATTTCGGCAAGGGACAAGCAAGCAAGGCTGCTGTCTCCTGCTCATACGACAACTTGTGGACGGTCGACTCGGAGAAATGAACGTGCCAACGTAGTTGGCATTTTTCGGGTTTCGTGGAATTTGGTTTGCATAGCAGAGCGCGGGACGGTCAAAAAATTCCAGAACAAGCTGGGACGAAACCATTGTCGAATGATTTTTTTCAACAGCATTGATGGCCCGGCTGGGCACATCCTAGGATACCTCTAGTTGTCGACTCTAATCACTTACCTGACACTGGTGATCCCTAAGGGAATGACTGTGCGGGAGGTGTTCAATGAGTTTTGACTACTTAATGACGATACGACTTCAAGTTTTCTATGTTTGATTATTGTGCGTTGTAAGGTGATGGGATTAGTGCCAAACATGGAGGTTCTCATGACTATCGAGAGTAAAGTTGCCGGTTGCCAGCCGGAGTTAACCCAGGCAACCGGGTTGCGTGGGGTTGTCGACAGGGACTATCCTGACAGTGGAGGCTGGGAAGTGAGCAAGTGGGTTACTCTCTCCTCGCATCTTCACAAAGACGTTTCTTATCTTCTAGACGCACAGGTTCAATAGAGCAATGACTTGTTCGATCAGTGGGGACCTCCTCGTACTAAAAAGCCCCGCATACGGAGTGAGGTAAGGTGCTGCAGAGTACTTTCCGTGTCGCTATCGGCATTTGCGATAACTACTAGCTAACCCACTTGGAGACTACATGTGTGAAAAAGCCGACGCAGGGAAGACGGCTTGGAGATATCGGAGACGAGAAGGCGGGGGAAGGCAGATTACATGTACCTAATCTGCAGGCTCTGGAGGTGTTAGTCGGGGCCAAGGACAAGCTTGACTGACTCCAACTCCTCATGACTTCTTGGCCCGTTCTCCGTTCCCCGTTCTCCAATTTCAGGTGCCTTTATCCACTTTAGTTCGCTCGTTGATGACAACCCAGCAGAGAGTTGGGCTTATCTGCTGTTTCTTCAGACTAGACTGAAGCTAGCGTGGGCTGTCTCTTTCGAGAAACAATTCCATGCGCGGGGGACCTTGGAATAAGCTTGTCAAAGTTTGAACACGATTGGAGACCGTCTATGCTTTTGCGTGTCGGATCGGCTCCGACTGAGTTTACCGGCCCGCTGGAAACACGCTGGGGGGAAACCGTTGTGTCGGGATTCTTTGCGCCCGTTTGTTCCCTTTTCTCAGATGATGACGTCTCGGTGGGAGATGAGGTGAGATTGAACCTTAGTGCTGGGTCTCGTTGTGTAGACCGTTCATGTACCAAAGGTTAGGATTCGTACATAGGTGTATCTTGTGGGTGGTCAAGTGCCACTGTCAGTACCTTCTATCGGAGTAGTGACGGCCGACGCCTCCCGCTTCTGCGTACAAAAATGACCCGGGCCCCGGGAAACCGAAATCCAACTACCGACATCGGCCGGGACTTTCATGACCGTCCACACGAGCCCAATCTCCTCGTTTACGCGATAACGGATAACAACTCCAGAACCAAAAAAGACTTTGCTAATTCTACTTTGTACGCCGATATGCTCTACAACCCCATCTCGGCGGGGGGACTAAAGCGATGATGACAAGGACAAGATACCCCAGCCGTTAAACCGGTTCCGGCTCTCAGACTCTGCGAGCTAGCGATGCGGACTCGCATGCATGGTCCCTTTCGTGGAGTCCTCCCCATGATAAGCAACCGCAACCCCCCGAAGCCTGAACGGCCGAATCAGATAAGCCTGGTAGGATGATGGTGTATTATTGCTTTCTTTGCCATGGTCCTTCTACGTAATTTGGGACCCAGCTAAGCCAGTTATGATATGGGAAAAGGCACCAATTGGCAAGGCGCAGAGATAAACCTGGGCAAGGAAAAGGAAAGCCCATCTCTCCACCTACCGTACCTTACCTATCGTTCAGATACCAGGAATTGGTCATCTTGATTGGATGTTCTAACCCAAGTCCGGATACCTGCATTCCTCATATAAGAGAGATGTCGCATCCGTGCCATCCAGCAGTCTTGCTGCCAGGCAAGGAACCCGGCGCAAGGACTGAGACCTGACGCCTCCGCGATGAAGGCATTCACACTCTTCGCCCTCGTCGGCGCCGCCGCCGCCGACCTCACCTCCACCGGCGCATCCCTACTCCTCAACGACATCTACTACTTCGTCTCCCCCTTCTCCCAGGGAAACCCTACAAACTCCTCCTCATTCAACATCAAATCCCTCCCCCGCGCCTTCGGCTTCACCCCCGTCACAGTCGTCGCCGAACCCCTCCCCAAATCCTCCCTGCCCTCCCTCTTCGCAAATTGGACCTCCCAAGACGACGTCTGGCAGCCCGCCTTCCTCGGCGCAATCTTCCTCGCCGGTCTCGACACGCCGTGCCTCACAAAGGAAAGCTACGACGGCACGAACAAGACCCAGTCCATCGTCGCGCCCTTGGTCAGCACCGCCGGCAGTGACATCTCCTCGGGCCCCTACTTCCTCGACACATCCACGGGCGCCCTCCACCAAGCCTACCGTCTGTACCCAGACTACGCAGGCGCCTTCTCCGAGTCCCTCCTCCAGAAACCCGACACCACCTTCCAGACCCTCTCCGCCCAGGTACCCGCCTCCGCCTCCCTGACCATCGGCGTCCCCTCCCGCCTCTACTCTCTCGCCGCCCGGTCCCCCGAGAAGCCCCTCGCCGGCGTCCGCGTAGGCATAAAGGACATTTACGACCTCGCGGGCGTAAAGAAATCCAACGGCAACAGAGCCTGGTACGCATTCTACCCGCCCGCGGCCTCCACCGCACCAGCAATCCAAGCTTTACTCGACGCGGGCGCCGTGGTCGTGGGATACCAGAAGCCCTCGCAGTTTGCAAACGGCGAGACGGCGACGGCGGATTGGGTGGATTACCACTCCCCCTTCAACCCGCGCGGCGACGGCTACAACGACCCATCTTCCTCGTCTTCGGGTGCCGGAGCCTCGATAGGTTCGTATGAGTGGCTGGATATTGCTGTCGGCAGCGACACGGGCGGCTCGATCCGCGGACCGTCTGCGGTGCAGGGTCTCTTCGGGAACCGGCCTTCGCATGGGCTCGTCGGGTTGGATGGCGTGATGCCGCTCTCGCCTACGCTCGACACCGCCGGCTTTCTGACGCGGGATCCGTACATTTGGGATGAGGCGAACAAGGTGCTGTACGGGGCGAATTACACATCGCTGGTTGACACTGAGGTACCGGTGGCGTACCCCAAGACGGTGTATACGGTTGACTTCCCTACCGACGATGGAGCCGCCGCGCAGATGCTGAACAAGTTTGCTGAGGACCTGGGTGCGTTCTTGGGCGCCAAGACGACGGCGCTGAACCTGACGTCTGCTTGGGCTGAGACTGGTCCCGAGGGTGTGCGGAACCAGACGCTGGATGATGTCCTGGGGTTGACGTATGCTACGCTCATCACCAAGGAGCAGACGCCGCTTGTGCGTGATCCGTTTTATGCTGATTATGCCGGTAAGCTCCTTTCCGTGTTCTTTTCTTTCTTCGTATCTTTGCCTTTCTCGTCTTCGAAAAAGGAAAAGGCCCTGTTGCTCTGCCACTTGTCAGCTGGGATACACTTACACACGGACTAACATCGAATTTGATAGCCGCCCACAACGGCCGCCTCCCCTTCGTCAACCCCGTCCCCCTCGCGCGCTGGGGCTGGGGCGACAGGCAACCCGCCAGCGCCCTCGACGACGCAAGAGCCAACAAGACGCTCTTCATGGACTGGTTCAACACCGAGATCCTGCCTCCCTCTACCCCCGCCTTCAACACCTCCACAACAACATCGACATGCTCCTCATCCCTCCTCTTCTATGTAGGTTCCTCCGGCCGCGCCTCCCTACGAAATCGCTATCCGACGACCACGACGCCCACCCCGCCGCTGGGCTTCTCCAACGGCCGGCTGAGCGTCTTCAGCGGCGCGCCAGACCACGTTTTCCCTCTGGGAGAGGTCGGTAGCATGAGTTCGGTGACGAATGTCACGGAGATGTTGCCTGTTACTGTGGATATCATGGCGGCGAGGGGATGTGATGGTTTGATTGTGCGGTTGGCGCAAGATCTGGTGGAAGCTGGGATCTTGAAGCTGCCGTTGGCTGGGGGGACGCTTGCTGGGGGTGAGGTTTTGATGAGGAGAGATGTTGAGGAGTGGTTCTGAGGTGGATAGGCCGTAATTGAACATAGCCAAGATATCTTAGACAAATATAATACTTTAGTATGAATCATCGGCAGTAAGGTAGGCAGGTACCTTCCTTGAGGCAAGCACCTTGGCTTCATCGCTCCTTCCCACCTCGACGTCCCTCCTTCCCCCTCCAGAGAAGCGAGCCCAAGTATCTGACCTCCCTTCACCTGAGATAGGTACCTTATTCAGACACCCGAGGGTATATGCCCCCTCTTGATCCCAATCCTGCCACCAGCACAGCAGCGCCCGTCTAGGTCGGCGAGGTCAGGTCAAGCTGTGTGCGAGGTGGTCGAGTGGCTACCTAGTATAACAAATACTCCAATGAAGTCAGAGTTCGGGTTGACTGAGGGGCGCGCTATTGGAACATAGGCAGGACTGTTGCGAGTGTTCCCCTCCTTCCTTTCCTATCATTTCTTTTGGATTTCTAACCTCATATATCTCTATCCAGGTACCTTACAGTGACAGCCCCACGACTGTTAATGTCACATGCTCCGATCAACGTCCTAGAGTCTGCTACTTGGGCTGCCAATTCCCGTTGAACTGAACTTCAGCCGCTTGCAAGACAGCTGCCATCTCCTGTTTGGGGCAGGCAGAAATCAAGTCTGCCACATGACAAAGGTAACTAGGCTTTCGTAAAATCAAGCAAGTTTCTATCCTAATGTAGACTTGATTCATTCCGATGAGGACTAGATGCGTCATCGTAGCAATGGATAGTTGGGAGTCTTTCAAGATGCATGACCTAACCAGATTTTTGTTTTTTTGAAAGCATTGTCGAATGGTCATCCAGAAATACGCAGATGTAGAAGCCTCAACAAAGGCTTAGGGAAGTATTCACTGTTCAAAGAACTATAAGAGCGACCAACCTATTATTACTATTTGATGCGACTACATGTATCTTTGCGCCGACGTTGCTTGTGTGACCGGCTGTCTAGCTCACCACTCGTCCCAGAAGACGGGAACACCGAGCTTCAGATGGTCAGTTGACCAGGATTAACGCCTTAGCATTCGAGTATCAATTCCAGTTCACTAGGTTGAAACAAAGCCGATCATTGATGACCGTCTAAACCAGCAAGTCAAAGTCGATCACAGGTTCAAAGATCTGCCCGAAACATCCACGCGATCCATGGGATCTCATCTGCCGGTACCGCGAAGATTACCGAAACGCATCATATAGCTCGTGACGTGTTCTCGAAGCACCGGGAGAATCTTCCCCAGATATGGGGTTGAGACAAAGATGAGACGAAAGATCGTCACTTACCTTGGTTATACGCGGGTAAAAGTCCGCTCAACCTATCTTTCACAACTATTCTCCCTGAAATTCAGAGTGAATTAGTCGAAAGGTAATCAGGACTGCAATGGGATACTATTAGCGACTGACTGCCGCAACAGATACCCACAGTTCATCCCTAGATCGTCTCATAATTCTTCGGCTCCCTAACTTCGAGTCAGGTCTGTGACTGGCATACGCGTAGTCGCACGAAGTGCAGTGACCGAAACCTACGAATAATATGGGAGCAGGGACGTTTGCCGATCAGTGGCAGTGGCACTCTACATCCGATATCCCATGTTTATCAGTGAAGAGGAAATAGTGAACTAGGATGGACGCAACTACAATATACGGCAACTAAACATGAGACAATGGGAACGCGGCAACTTTACAAAACTCGCAGGGTTTCAACCTGCCAACAGCGGCTTTACAGCCCACACGCTCCACATAATTAAGTTTGTCGCGAGCATCGTGTATTTGCCTGACACCTGGCTGGCTGGCCGAGATCCGGCTTCTGAGTAGTGTATCGCACCTGAAGCAATTGAGAAGTCATTGAGCCCACCGGCATGTGGTGGAGATACCGTAAATCCCCAAACGAAGAGCCATGGGCCAAGAAAACAGGACAATGACTCTCAAACATCAGAACAGATACCCCTATCAGTGCCCAGTCTACGATAATGTGGAAGCGGACGAAAATAAAGTGTATATAATTCCATTGCAATGCCCTCATGCAAAGTAACAACATCAAAATCACTGGTTCTCTCTTTACATATCTTTCTCGACACCTCAAATCACAAGCTGGAGTCATTACATATTCAAAATGAAGTTCACTCTCGCCACTCTCCTTACCATCGTCGCCGCGGTTTCTGCCGCATCCGTCGACATCGGCCTTATTGCAAGGCAGGATAACTGCGCTTCCAAGGGCGGCAAGTCACCACTCACATTAACGCGTTTCTGAGCACCCGGGAGCCGAAGCTAATTAGTAATCTATAGCCAACTGCGGCGATGTTGGCGACCGTGCATGCTGCAGTGGCACAACTTGCCAGACCACGCGGGCACCCGTCGGCGGCGTCGGAATGATCTGCACATAGACGATTACACATAGGTGGGTGGTGAACATTTCCTTCTTGAGCGGTACCCATGTTGATATTGATTCTGTTCTAGAGACACGGCCATGGCGCAATGGCCTACATACTGCCTCAAATAGAAGGGGCCACTGTACCATATATTTCACTACAAGACATCAAAGGTGTTGAGCGCTCTTGAAGTTTCATTGTTGTCAGTGTAGAAGGGAGCGGACACGGACCATCTTCAATCAAAAGCAAAGTCAATTTCGCGTTGGTTCCAACAAGCTTAACTTATTAGGCGAGGGTGTGAATTTCGTGTGACCATAAGATGTTATGACCTGCGTTCTCCTTGCCTTTCTTAAATATTTCTCACGTTAAAGTTGTCTGCCTGCTCTGGCTTGTGAAAGCATCAGCTTCAGCATGATATGACCGCGCCCACAGACTGAGGGGAGTCTAGATTGTCGTTTTAGCTCAAGCTTCGCCAAGTTAATATTTGACAACTTGACTACTTTGGTAAAGTCTAAAAAGCTTCGGCGTGATTTGACATTCCATGAAGGAATTATAGTTCATCCCAACTACCTAGGTATTCAGCGGGCATCTTTATTCGGCGAAGCCATCCACACGCCCGGATAGGAACCGGTGCGGGAGGTCACCAGGGGGCATTGAGACATCGTTGAGCGGCATCGTTTATGGAAGGTTATCTTTGTGTAACCTGACAAAGATCACCAGCTAGCGTGCGTTTCGAAACAAATCCTCCGGCTACCTAGAACAAGACGCGAGATCTTCTCAGTGGGAGGCTACTGGGTGTTTTTTGGCCGCTTTGATACTAGTTCCAACTATCGCCGGACGCTAAGCATAGCTCTCACTGCCTCATGGTATCCGTCAAGTTATCAAGCTTCCATTGAGGCCAAAGAGAAAGCTGTCGGCTACATTCTTAGCACTTTTCTAGGTCTTGGCAAATAGTCGCAGACACGTGGGTTCACAACATGGCATTCAGGGTTTTGCCATCGTTCCTGTTCGATGAGGAGTTGTGGCGGCGGGAAGCAAAAGTACGTCTTTGTGTAACGCCGGAAAAAGCTAGCTTTTCTGTTATACCAGGAACGAAGCCAGACGGTGACTCCAGCCTCTAAGATCCAAATGGCAACGTTCACCCGGAAGTCTTTCAACCCAACTTCGCTTCTGACCACAAGGCTATTATTCCTCCCGGCGCTAGATTTGCATGATGGCTATGAGAGCTGAATTGACGGCTTTCTTGGCAGCGGACCATCTCGTATGTTACACAAAGGAACTCTGCAACTCCAGACTCCCGGGCAAACTTGATGAGAATGACATCGTCGTCGATATAAATCAGTCGATTGATCTCGTCAACCATATCAAATCAACCACCTCATCATCCTCCTGTCTCTTCTTCTACTCACAATCATGCAGCCTCATACCTCTATCCCAAGCTTGTTCCTGGTGCTGACTGCCTGCGCCAATGCAGCTTCTATCGCAAGGCGGGACGTTAGAGCTTCCTCAACTCTACAGACCGGTTGGTCTTACTCAGGCTGTTATACCGATAACAACCATGGCATCCGGCAGCTATCACGGGACGGATACAGAGATTACAGCGCCATGACCGAAGAGTCATGTATAGCATTTTGCAGCAGCAAGGGCTACCCCGTTGCGGGAGTCGAATATTCTAGCGAGGTAAGCAACGCCACCTTGTCCTCCTCCATCGCATACATACTCACCCATCCTTTTCAGTGTTACTGTGACTACCAATTGGCTTCAACTTCGCAGAAGAAGCCCGAAGCTGACTGCAACATGCCATGTAGTGGCGACAGCTTGGAAGCCTGCGGCGGCAGCGACAGACTTTCGGTTTTCACAAACGGCGTCGCTGCCCCCGTGATCAACCCTGGGCCTCCCGGTTGGTCTTCCCTCGGCTGCCAGAACGATCCCGGCCCAAGGCTTCTTTCCTACCGAACCGGTGTCGTAGCCGGAGACTCCAAGATGTCCGTGTTGCAGTGCACCAACGCATGTCAGGCTGCTGGCTACTCGCTCGCCGGTGTGGAGTACTCGTCCGAGTGCTATTGCGACAACCAGCTCCGCAACACAGGTTCCTCGGGTTTCGATGGCTGCAACATGCTCTGTTCTGGAAACAGCTCCGAGTACTGCGGCGGTCCCAATCGTATCAACGTCTACCAGGCATCCGCTAAGCCAAAGGGCCCCAGTGTCTTACCATCTGGCTGGGCCGACAAGGGATGTCTGAAGGACAATGTACTTGGCCGAGCTCTCACGGTCAATGTTGGTGTCGTTGGTGGCGCCCAGAACATGTCTGTTGGTGATTGTGTTTCGGCTTGCTCTGCTTTTGGTTATCCTATTGCCGGTGTCGAGTACTCGCAGGAATGCTGGTGTGATAGCCAGATCAGAAACGGGGGGGTGGCGGCATCGGAGGGTTGCGATATGCCTTGCAAGGGGAACACGGCAGAGTTCTGTGGCGGAAGCAATCGTCTCAACATCTACGCTTCGGGTTCTCTAACCTTGCCAGTTAGCTCCACGTCCTCTTCAACCTCTTCGACAACCTCGACAACCTCGACAAGTTCTACCTCATCATCTTTCTCAACCACCACGAGCTCCTCCACCAGCTCAAAGTCTACGACAAGCTCCACTGCATCATCTACCTCGTCCTCTACCTCTTCAGCATCTTCGTTCACCTCGACTTCTTCCTCGAGCTCTTCAACAACCTCAAAGTCATCGACAAGCTCCACATCATCTCCAACTTCTTCCTCCACCCCATCTAGCACTACGAGCACTACGAGCAGCTCTTCCACGAAGACTTCCACGATTACCACCACGAGCTCTTCGAGTACTACTGCCGCCATTTCGTCATCTTCCAAGACATCATCGTCCTCATCCACTTCAACTACTTCGGCTAATGCATGCCGCGCAACCATCAGTGAGTGTTTTCGATCGTCAGTTCCGTCGGCCGAGAGTAATCTGACAATTTTATAGACAGCGGTTATGTCCAGAACGGCGGCTTCGATAGCGGCTTTGACAGCTGGAACTTTGCACTTTACCAACCCAGCGATCCTGTTACATCAGCGGTCATTTCAGACAACCATCAGACTTCAGGTTGCTCAGCTCTGTAAGTCACGAAACTCTCTGTGCCAGCAGTAGATGCCATAATCAAGCGAGTACCTAGCTAATATAATCACAAAGCGCTTTCTACCCGTCCGGAACCTCAAACCGCCAGGCTTACATCTATCAATCCATCACCGGCCTGCCCGTTCGAGCCGCTAGGACCGTAACGTTCTATGCAGGCCGTCTTGATTCTGCGACAAAACAGGACAATGCGAAGGTCTACGTTGCTTGGGGCGATACCGTTATGGGTCCGTCAATTGTTTGCGGCAGTTCTAGCTACCCGTGCTTGACGGCCTACAGCAACGCGGGTGGTTACAGACAATACAGGTTCACCTTCACTCCCACCGCAGCCAGCGGTACTCTTTCCATAGGTTTTACCTGGGATGCCGGGTCAAACGCTGCTCCTGTCATTATCGATGGCATTATCTTGTCTTGAGGACAGCGTTTGAACGCCGGTGTGTCTTCCTGGGTGATCGAATGATTCCTTTGTTTATATAGAACCAGCATAGCGTAGAATTCGAAGATCTGATCAGTATTTTCCTTCAACTTTCATTCCTTGAATAATCATGATCGTTAATTTCAACTATCTGCTGCCTTTGACGCCAGAAGTATCAAAAGTTCGACTCCCTCAATTGCGCTCAACGTAGGAGAGACATTAATGTAGGAAATTGCTCAGTCAGCCTTCAGTACACGTCTAAGAAACTCTTTTTGTCCAGCGATATTTTTGTCGAACGCGATTCCCCCCTTGTACAAATCAAAGTGGCCACCATCGACCCTCAACGCTTCTCCAAAAGGAGCACGTTTGACGCAGTCCTCCGCGGCACCTAAGGATGCTTCATTGTCCCATGTGGGGAGAACAACCAAGTATGGGCGAGTACTCTTGTGTATGTGTAACAGCGGCCGATTTATCATGATGTTGAGAAGAGACCGCCCAGCGATCACATTAGGCCAGTCTCGTCCATCACCAGGCGACAAGCGATTCCAACCATCATAAGCCTCTTGTGAAGCCATAACAGCCGTGGTGGAACCATCGCTAATGAGGTCGACGTACTTCGGCTCCTTGGTCCCTAGAACACACGTTCCGAGGATATCAGCGGCAGCCGTCGTCGCCAGTCTCAAAGACCGGAGCAGCGGCATCTGCATCACACCAGCCAACCCGTCAACGAGCGGACACTGCGCTATACCGGCTGCCAGCTCGTGATCTTCGGCCATGAGAGCGGTGGTGTGCATGCCGCCAAAGCTACTACCCCACGCAACGATTCGTGATGAGTCGACCCACGTGCTCTGATCCGGCTCCCGAACCCACTTGATGACATCGCGGAAGTCTTGCAGCTCATTGCCAACATCGAGAACGTTCCGCGGGAAGCCTTCGCTCTCGCCAAAGCCTAAGTAGTCAAATGTGACGGCAGTGTAGCCCTCGGCAGTGAAGTGGCTTGCGAAAGGGGCGAGGCCGGCGGCCTTGATGGCGCCGATGCCGTGGCCCATCACAATGACGGGTGCAGGATGTTTCATTCCATCGGGCTTGTATATGGAAATGGCAATCTTTTGGCCATTCCGGCCAGACGTGATGAACCGATCTTCGATAGTGTAGCCCATGCTGATATCGTCTGAGGCTTCGTGAAAGTGGAGGAGTCTCAGGTCCTCAAAAATAGTTCTACGCGAGCTCGCGTTCGATTTTGATCAACGCGAGACTCATCCAAATTTGTCGTGGGTTCTTGCTCAGCGAACCACATGGTCGAATGGCATCTCGGTTTCTAGGCATGCATAAGTGTCGCATGACCATTTGCACGGACTCAATTGAGCCTCGGCTTGTTATGCGGAGGTGTTACATGGTGAGGGAGCTATCCTGAACCTAAGTGGACGTTGCAATTGCGGGGAAGTATCAGACGGAGAGCGGTTATTGCCCGCCGGCTTTGCTGTCCATCCGTCGATCCGAAGAATATAGGGCAGAGGATGTTCGGCGAATAGCATCAGGCGACTGGCCTAAAACCTCTCCTTTGACGCTTTTGGACAGCTTCAGTGACAATGTCTCTCTCGACTGCCCAGTCCACGTTATCTGGAAAGCTTATCGAGCTGTTCCAAAACTTCAAAACGCCAGGCATCCTGAAGTTAGTCTTTCGGCGTGGGTGGCCGAGATTCGTTCTAACCTTGCTACTCGGTATAGCAACCCTTCGAAAGACCAATGATCTCCTGAGTCAAGCGACTCTTAACAACTTCACTCAAGATAACTATGACTGGCGAAGGGAGCTGGTAGTAGTTACCGGTGGATCTGGAGGCCTTGGAGACAAGCTGGTGCGCAAGCTGGCCAAGAATTGCATCAAAGTCATAAGTCTCGATATTGTTCCGCCGAGAACTCCGCTGCGTAAGTCTGGTCTGCGTTCTTGAACTATCTCTCGTGAGTAAATCCGCTAAAGCTGCAGTCAGCGTCGAACGCGTACTTCTACGAAGTGGACATCACATCAAGCAAGTCGATCAAGGAGGTCGCAAGCCAAATCCGCCAAGATCACGGTGACCCTACGGTATTGGTGAACAATGCAGGCGTTATGAAGATAGCCTCGATTCTAGACGAGACCGAGGAACAAATTCGTCACGTTTTTGACGTCAACATCATTGCCAGCTTCCTCCTGATCAAAGAATTCTTACCTTCGATGATCCACAACAACCACGGCCATGTCGTCATAGTCGCAAGTATGGCGAGCTTTGTGACGGGCGTACACAACGTGGACTACTCATGTTCCAAGATGGGCGCTCTGGGACTTCATGAAGGATTGGCTCAGGAGATCAGACATCGGTATAAAGCACCGAGAGTGCGCACAAGGTGAGCAATCAAAAGGATGACAAGCTAGCAAACTGCAAAAGACTAATTTGAGCACATCAATAGTATCATTCATCCGACATACATAAGGACAGCTTTGATCGAAAAGGTGCACAACTCGGGCCCCTTCAAATCAAAGATCCTTGAGCCGGAACCAGTTGTAGATGCCATCTTCAAGCAGATTGTGTCTGGCCGTAGCGGCCATGTTTACTTGCCAGGAGAGTACTCCAGAGCGACGGCAATACGCGCTTGGCCTTATTGGCTTCAGGAAAGTCTCAGAAATGCGCAGAAGGATACATTGTTACATTAGCCCCGAGGAACGGAACTTGAGCTTGTATAAAGACTTCGACGGTTGAATTCGCAAGAACAAATTGTCCCACGATCCATCAGCTTGCCAGTATTTATCGTAAGAAATTGAAACGAATTACTTGAATCAATCGCTAGTTATTTTACTAATAACCCTGCAAGGGTATTCCAGGTATCGAGATGGTATACAGCTGTGGCTGACTGTGAGATATCACGTTTCGTGAGCCAGGTCAATGACTTCCATCTTGTGCAGATGTCTCATTTCGCAACTGTACAGTCGTCTTATATGACTTGAACTTCCTCGCTGGAACGCCCTTTGCAAACATTTCGTCAAGCTCTTCGTAGGAGCGACCGCCAGTCTCAGGCTGGAAGAGCCACAGATATGCGAGGGAAAAGAGACACAAGCCACCGAAGATGAATGCAATCTTGGCGCCGAGGTTGGCCTTGTCCGGATTGAACATGTACGGGATGACGAACTGCCACATAACGTTGATGGAGTTTTGCGATGCATATCCGATGGCGACGGTCTTGGCTCTCAGACGAGAAGTCGACACTTCGGCAAGCAGAGAAAAGGCGGTTGATCCGATGGAGACGTTGTACCACCAGCTGTAGATGAGAATGAACGCGACGGTTCCTTTGATCATAGGCTGGCTGGTGCCCGTTCCCAATCCGCCTGTAATCAAGAGGAAGACCGTGAGAATGGCCAAACCGTAGAACGTAAGGTTTCTTCGGCCGACTTTGTCAATCACAGCGGCGGCCATCAAGTTGCCAACAATCGACAGAACGGGTTGAGCGATCTGAAGCTGGTAGCTCATTGAAGTAGAGTAACCGGCAAGCTGAAGATAGTCTAAAGAGCGAATTGTTAGTACCGTTGCTTTGATGAGAAGTGATGCCTCGAATATAGAGTCACTTGATAAGAAGGCGGGATACTGACAAGTGAAATAGCTGGCAACAAAAGCGATTCCGCTGAAACTCTGAATGCACAGAGGCATGATGCTGATGATGGTTCTCCTCAAGTTTGACTTCTTGAAGCACTCCAGGTAAGTGACACCGTCTGTTTCGGCTTTCACTTCATCCAATGTACGCTCAATAAGAGCGAGTTTCGCCCTGCCCTCATTACCAGAGTGTCCAAGTCTTCCAAGACTCTTAAGGGCTTCGCCCTTCTTCCCCTTGGATACTAGCCACCACGGAGACCTAAGGCAGGTTAGTTAATTCTGGAGATGTATGGTTTGCGCAAAGGATGGGTAACGTACTCAGGCATGAATGGCCAAAGAACTGCTGAAACTCCAGCAAAACCGAATTGGCAGCAGAAAACGGTACGGTAGGCCCAGCGAGACTCGACGGTGCCAGTGTAGTTGATAACAATGAAAGCAACGAGGGGCCCAATTCCGTAGGCAACACCGACTCCGCAAGTAAATATACCGCGGAGAGCTAGCGGTGTAATTTCTCCAATGTAGCTTACCATGATAGTGCCAACAGCACCAACCATGAAACCATTCAGGAGCTTTCCGGCAAAGAAGACTGGATTTGTCGTTGCGATGAACTCAATAGCAACAGCAACAAAGGAGATGATGAGAGCCAGGGCCAGGACTTTCTTTCGGCCAATGTAATCAGCGAGCTCGGCGGAGGCGATCGAAGAAATCACGGCCCTGGAGGATGAAGTTAGTATAACTTGCATAACATCATGATCATAAAGTTTCATACGTACGTGGCAATAGGTGCACCGCTAAAGGCAGACTGCCAGATAGCTGGAAGGACATAGTCTCCGTTAAATTCGTAACCAAAGTCCTTGCGGAATTCGGGAATCCCCACGACCGCACCTGCAGCCTGAACGTCGAAGCTGAGTAGGATGATAGTCCAGCAGGCGTAAACACACCAAGCACATGCCCATGGGTAACGGACAAACGACTTCCAGATGCCCATCTCATGGTCTTCAAAGTCGGCAGCAAGTGCTAGCTGAGAGTCGGCACTGACTTCGAGGTGTTTGGCATCATGTTGGGAGTCAACCTTTTCGGCTGCATAGCCGTCGTCGTAATTCGCCATGACGCAGGATTATTGTCTCATAGATGGTGAGTCAAAGAGCGAAAAGAGAGTGTTGATTCAACCTTGTTCAGAGGCCGGTGCCGGTGTGGGTTACTGTAAACAGAGATGAGGGCAATTGGGGACTTTTAATACATGATTCGAAATCATCAAGCAACCGCACGAAGAGACTTTACCCCAGGATCATGACGAACACAGTTTTCCTGGGGTTTGGGGGCGCTTGTGGAGAAGGGGCCCAACGGCGCGGTTCCTGAAAACCGTTCGACCGACATTTACCATGACAATATCCCCGTGGGGATCGTTTTATGCGGAGGTGGTACTGGGCAAGGTTCATCCAAGAAAACCACATTGCTTGACTTGGGGTTTTAAGGCTCTGAGTTCCTCTTTGGTGCTAGGCCGTCACCCATGAGGGGTTCGCCGGTGGTTCACATTGCCTATTCCGGATGGTCCAAACTGGTTTGAATCAGGTGTCAGTTAGCTTCCCCGTAATTCTTCACACGAATCCTTGGCTCTACCCCTCGGCAAATATCTCACACAAGCCTCTAGCTACCTATTTAGAGGAAGTTGAGCGGTTGAATAGAGCGCGTTTTCCAGCTGACATTGGGCGTTAGAGTTTGGGTTAATAATACCTTAGCTAGCTTCGGTAATCTTATCCGTTCGCAACCTGTTGAGAACGACCTTAAGAGACGACAACATCCAAACATCAGGCTGCGATCGTCTGACCAGGTCGGAGGCCGAGTTCCGAGTTCGACATCAAGTATTACCTCTGGCCCAAGTCCGACTACAGCCGAGCGCCTTTATCCATCCTTCATGGCATCATCAACGACTCGAGGCGCAGCAGCCCTCAATGCATTTCCGTCAAAACCGCGTGTCTTCATTCTGACCGATATTACCAACGAACCTGATGATGCAGAGTCCTTCTGCAGATATCTCACATACTCCAATCAATTTCGCACAGAAGGGGTAGTTGCCGTCACTTCAACATGGCTCAAGAACAAGGTCGCGCCGCAAAATCTCCATGCGATTGTCAATGCATACGAGAAAGTAGTTGATAACCTCAACGCCCATGCCCCCACAGACTCCCCGTACCCGTCGGCGCAGAGCGTGAGAGACCTGATCAAGTCTGGTCCTCCAGTAAGTAATATTCGCCTCCGAAATCGGCATATGGTTTTCTGACAGAGCGATTCCTCAGGTCTATGGTATGGAAGCAGTCGGTGACGATATACCGCTCAGTGAAGGAGGTGAACTTCTTCTCGAGCGATTGACGGCCCCCGTAGAAGACCCTCTCTGGGTTCTCGTCTGGGGCGGCGTCAATGTGCTTGCCCAAGTCCTCAACAAGATCCGAGACCGGCCGGATGCAGCTAAACTGCGACAGAAGCTGCGTGTCTACACGATTTCTGATCAAGACGATTGCGGAGGCTGGATCCGCCAACAGTATCCCGAAATCTTCTACATTTGCTCCATTCACGGCTGGAACCAATACCAAGCTGCCGCTTGGACTGGTATTTCGGCTCCTTGCTCTGGTGATGTGGGTGGTCCCGACGACTCGAAGGTGACTCACGAATGGGTCAAACAAAACGTTCAGATCGGTCCTCTGGGCGCCGCGTACCCAGATTTCGAGTTTATTATTGAGGGGGACACGCCCACGTTCCTTTATCTTATTCAAAATGGTTTAGGCGTTCCAGAAGAGCCTCTGTATGGATCTTGGGGTGGCCGCTATATCCCAGTGAACGTAAGTTCAAAGGGGCTTTCGTCCAGGGGTCATTTCGCAGACGCAATCGACACTGTGACAGGTGTAGATGGCAAGCCGCACAGGTCCAACCAAGCGACCATCTGGAGATGGAGGAATGCTTTCCAGGACGACTTTGCCGCACGCATGCAGTGGACTTTGACGTCCGATTTCAGCAAGGTCAACCATCATCCCGTTGCGGTTGTCAATGGCGATTCCA
Organism: Colletotrichum scovillei; assembly: GCF_011075155.1. Lineage (NCBI taxonomy): Eukaryota > Fungi > Ascomycota > Sordariomycetes > Glomerellales > Glomerellaceae > Colletotrichum > Colletotrichum scovillei. The sequence continues at coordinate 1,294,042 of NW_023336261.1, forward strand.
ACTTGACGCCCATTCATATCGAAGCTGATGCCGGAGGCGTGGTGACTTTCGATGCGTCGGAGAGTTACGACCCTGACGGTGACCAACTTAGCTTTAAGTGGTATCAGTACCGCGAGCCAAGCTCATTGCAGACGTATCACGGACTGGAGGTGTCTGACATTGAGATCAAGGCTCTCAACGACGGGGGAAGTAAGGTGGAGGTTAAGATTGCGCCAGCAGAGAAGTCTTGCATTGTGGTCAGAGAAAAGATCCCCCTGGAGCGAGGCCTGCCGCTGCACTTGATACTGGAAGTCACGGACAGCGGCTCGCCTGCTTTGACGAGCTACCGCCGGGTGATAATACAGCCTATCGATAGAGACTTCGCAAGTAGAAAGTAGATAATTGGGATCTGTAGTCTAACCAAATGCAGAAATATCAAATCAAAGGTATTTTGGATAATAAGAGCCTTTGAAGTCTTCAAGTGTGACCTGATGCATCAGCCATAGACGCTCTTCGGAGTAAAGCATGTGTATCTCTGCGGCGGAACTATGGGTTACAAGAGGACCATTTGGTGACCGGAAGGTTGCTGTTACTAGCAACATGTTGAAGTAAAGAGTGAAATCTAGTTAAGTATGTTCGTAATCATCATGTGATTATATACCCACCTATCCGGGTAAGCAAAACCGGAGCCCGATCGGTGTAAGCCCGGCTTACTCCGGCCGGCGACTGTGCCGCAAAGTGCCAAGGTACCGGATCGGGGCCCACATTCTCCGCAAGTCCGCCTACGGTATTCGGGCTCCGCCGGCTTTCAGAAGCTAGGTTTCAGCCAACCCCGCTTGAGTCTAGGCTTAAATTACGTCTTCGCCCTTGCTCCCTCCTGAAAGGCGGCGTCGGGTGAACTATTTCACTAAGGTATCTAAGCATCCTCATTAGCTTAACATTTGGTGGTTCTCTCCCTCTTCGCACTGCTAGACCCCCATCACTGAAATTCACCTATCGAAACATCATCACAATGGTACGCTTCGCCGCTAAGGATATTCCTGACCTCACAGGCAAGATCATCCTCGTTACTGGAGGCAATATCGGCCTCGGCAAGGAAACAATCACCCAGCTCAGCAAGCATAACCCGGCCCACATCTATCTCGGAGCTAGAAATGAGTCCAAAGCTTTGGCCGCAATTGAGGACATCAAGAAGACAGTGCCAGACGCGGCCCCCATCTCGTTCCTGGAGATCGACCTGACGTCATTTGAGAGCGTCAAGCGTGCTGCTAAGGAATTCCAGTCGAAGTCGCAGCTCCTTCACATCCTCATGAACAATGCCGGCATCATGGCCTGGCCGCCCGGTGTAACAAAGGAGGGCTACGAGATCCAGTTCGGTACGAACCACATGGGACATGCTCTTCTCACCAAGCTCCTCCTGCCGACACTGCAGCACACCGCCAAGGTCGGCCCCGATAAGGACGTGCGCATCATCTCCCTCTCCTCGGCGGCCGAGAACTGGGTTCCGAGCAATCTCTACAACTTTGACGACTTCAAGACCGACATGGCCTCCACGGGCACCTGGGCGCGTTACGGCGCGTCCAAGGTGGCAAACATTCATCACTCCAAGGCCCTTGCTAAGCGATACCCTGAGATCCGCTGCATCTCAATCCACCCAGGTGCTGTCAATACGAATCTCGTCAGCGGCCCAATCGCCAGCTACCCTCTCGTGAAGCCAATCGCAGGCATCGTCACCTGGCTTGTGTCGACGCCCGTGTCGAAGGGAGCGCTGAACCAGCTGTGGGCCTCGGTCAGTCCCGATGCCGAGACCGGTGTGTTCTACTGGCCTGTGGGTGTGAAAGGCAAAGACTCTAAGAACGCACTGAACGAAGAGCTCGCAGAGAGTCTGTGGAAATGGACGGAGAAAGAGCTAGAGCCCTATGTTTGAGGTCGTGTCGCCACCAAGGCATGTAAACTCAATTTGAGCAACGCCGTCGCGAGGATTTCTGTAAGATCGTATCCATTCAAGTACCTATGAAACACATAATGTCATTGTAACAACTGGTCGTAATTCGGCTTGTCATTTTTCGAAGAATTTGTTCGTGCTTCAGCCCGCCACTCTGCAAAAGTAAGTAGTGCCCTACTTACCGCTGGAAATGTTGATCACACATGATCGTCTTACAAGCCTACAGCTGATACTAGCAGTGCGAAGACACCGTTCTATCCATAGGACTGGAAGGACATGCCGGAGCGTAACTCAAAGCAGAGCATCGGATCCTAATATGGAATAGGGATGTGAGGCTGTCGGCACTATCGAAGGCCGCAGACGACCCCTGTTGGGCCCCAGTCCCAGAACCACTGGCGCGGTGCTGCTTGTTGGAGTCCAGACCTTCGATAACCCACTTAACGGGGTCCCCAATTGGCTTGATGATCGTCCGGAAACCTCTTGCCCTAGGATTGATTCGTGGACTTGCCGCAGAAATATCCAAATTGGGTTTGCTCAGCTCTGCTAAAGATGGACAAGTTGAGCCTCGGCCGCTCGAATAGGAGCGCAGGTAATCGCCACGCCCACAATCGGTATCTGTCACTAGCACAATCTTGCCGGCGTTTACACACTTTAGCTGCTTCTCGGTCGAATGGTGTCACTGCACTGGTCCACGGCCGAGATCTGATTATCATTGTGGGAACCATCGAATCCCAAATAGGGAACAAGCTGACGTTCAGCTCAACTTCGAGGTCCTAGACCGTGGTCCATCGTCAGCATGGAAGGTGAAAACGGTAATTCGGCGGCGTTTGAGGACTGCGACGCGATCACAAGACATATCTGTAGCTTCTACTCCCTGATCGTACCTCGTCTAGAGAATGAATATAAAATCAAAGGGAAGTCCTCTTACGAGATATATCTAATAAGCTCCTTGTCAATACAGTCCTGGCATCACTTATTCTCAACAATGGCCGATCAGCAAGAGCCCATCTTCACGCCAGCCAGCGGCTATGAGTCGTTTATTTACATTTACAACAAAACCAAAGTCGATTTTGCACTTGACCGATCGAAAGCCATTCTAGGTTCTTGGGCCAAGGGATGCCCTCCAAACACAATCAAAGCCGGAGCTGAAGCCTTGATTCAACTGAACGACAGCTTTGGTATGTAACAAGACTTTATTCTGGCTACAGGCAATGATTGAGAGCTGATAATGCAATGTAGGATTCTCGGGCAGCCAGGGAGAGGTCGTGTACGAGCTGTACCACCCTTCTGATCCTGATAATGCCCTCTCATTCAAAGTAGAGTTCTGTGATCCTTATGGCAGATGGAACGACAACTATCTGCGGACGAAGTCGAGCAATCCCAAGTTGGTATCTTGCCAAGTGCTGGACTACAACCTTACCGGCCACCCCTTTACAGGTATTACTTCAGTCTCCGGGTCCGCGACGTCTCTCTCATTGTTAACAAACTTTTCAGGCCATGTTGAGGTCTACTTGGCCGAGAATTCGGCAAACGAAATGTTTGATGACGCCAACTCATCCGACGAGACCAACAGTGACGTTCACGCAGCCTTCGAAATTGGTTTCAATGGCCCACTTGGCATCAAGATTCGAGACCCAGTTCATGAAGACATTGCCATCGCCGCCTTCATCGCATCCAGGATGCGCTTTCCTAAGGGAACCGAGTACAACAATCTCGACGCCACCCAATGGGAGTACATGCGTGGTCTCCTTTGGAACGATGACCCGCTATGTCTGTTATTCGAAGACTCTAGAGAGAGCAACAGCGAGCTGGCACTGGGTGAAAAGTTTCTAGGAGACTTCTACGCCGGCTCTCCCAGCAGTCTCACACAGAGGAGTCACTTTGGAGACTTGCAATTCTTCCACGCAATGGCCGCCCAGTCGAACGAAGATCCGCACGACACCAAGGCAAACATGCTTTCTTGGTTGGAAATCATCTACAAGCTCGCGATCGGTGTTCAGGATGTGAAGGAGACTGACAGCCTTGCTGGCCGATTCCCGACCCGTTTCTCCAGTTACTCTGATCCCTCTGGAGACGCAAGCCTGAGACAGCTGTTCTTGGGCAGAACGCCTTCTTACCGGAAGGCGAACATCTCCAAGCGCGCCTTTGGGCACTGTCTACACATGGTTCAAGATTCGTACGCGGTAGGGCACACGCTGCGTCGCCTGTCCAACCCAGGAGATCTGGATGGCAGAGATAGCGAAGGTGAGATCCCCACGAGCCATATGCCGATATCTCGCGCTGACTTACCCGTCACAGGCTTCTTCAGGTTCAAGCCCGGCAAGTTTGCCAGACTAGGGCCCATCATCACCTTCCACACCTATTCTGGCCAATCCAAGCGTCATGCGCACTATGATGAGTCCAAGCAACCCCGAAGCCCTAGGGACCTCGACTCCTTTAACCACATCATTGGCGCCCGAGACGCCATCGACAAGTCCATCAAGTTGATCAACTATTATGCGCAAAAGGCAAAGTGGGAGGATGGAGTGCGCGACTTCTTTGCCAACGAAGTGTTTGTGCTGGACTCGAATGCCACACTCAGCAACCCTCAAGTCGATGAGAGGTTCGGATCGCCAGACACGAGCAGTCAGTCGACTTTGGAGGCTGACAGGGCGGCTGATGAAGAGTATCGGATGGGTATGGAGAGGAAAATGGCAATGCTGGAGAGCGGCTTGGCATTTTCTGAGCGTGTGTCTCCTGAGCCCCGGTCCAGGTGCTTGGGTCAACTCTCACACCGATGCACAAACCCAATTTTAATGTTCTTGAAGTTGCTTGTTGCATTCATTGCGATAGCTTGCGCAATGTTCTTGTTCAGGGGGTTCAGGTTGGCTTGAGTCTAATCACTGGGGCTACTAAGCCACTGAGAACCGGGCCCACGAATTTCAAGGTGCAATCAGCAGAACCTATTACTGAGCTATTAAAGACCTAAAGTAGTTTGAGAGGGCTATTTGTCGTTTAGCTTCATGCCATGAGCTTCGCAACGATCTCGTTGGCTACATAACAATACTTAGTGACTAAAGTAAGGTAGATTGATAAACCTATATATTTGGCTTCACGAATCCGAAGTGTGTTTTGAACAACATGATGTCTGTCCATGGCTCCATTCTCATCTACGAACTTCGGGCTTTAGCTCGTTTCAATTATTACGGTGTCTCTATGTCGCGACTCGGCAACAAGTTTGGCATGTTATCATAGTTTTGACGCGATTCAAGACCCATGACCATAATTGTCTACCTTGCCCGCAACAAGGTTCTTTCAACTGGTAGTAATACCTTGCTTCGTCAAAAGAAGTAAACTGCTTAAATTAACTCGGGTTCATGTTTACCGTAAATTCGCCTTTCCATGACACCTTAGGCAATTCCTCTCACCGGCAGGAAATAAACTTTTTTGGGTAACTTATTCAAATTACAATTTCGTTTTTAATGTTTGGTATGGGCATCTATTTCGATTGATGTGTCAACATTTAATCTTGGATTACTCCGTAACAGTGTGAGTAACCCGCATGGCTTGATTAGTTGGACGGCGCAACTACTCCGTACAGAGAAATGATGGAAAAGGTAAAGTAAGTCCCTGGGAAGATATTTCACAGCCACGGAGGAGATCCAACCATAAATACTGGCTCACCACCTTAGTTCATTGCCAAACTACAGACTACAGAATACTGTCGAGATCAAAACTGTTCTGTGGAACAGGCCCTTTGCTCTTTGTAAGAGTTCCTGCGCCCTATCTCGTACACTGGTACTCACAACATCTTTCCATAGCAATATGAGATTTTCATTGTTGCTCAGCATCTTAGCTCCACTTGCCAGCGCTGATGTCGGCACTGCTGGTTCTTGGTCCGTACCCTATTTACCAACCAGATGTAACGGCAACAGCCAGGATCAATTCCCTTCCAGCAACTTATTCGTTTCTGTTGGTGACGGACTTTGGGACAATGGGGCGGCATGTGGAAGGCAGTATCTAGTGCGGTGTATCAGTTCGCTTCCGCGCGCCTGCAAATCGAGTACGATTCAGGTCAAAGTAGTCGACTTTTCCAACAACCCCGTCGGCAAAAAGTCAGCTGATGCTACCATGCATCTTTCAACCACGGCATGGGCAGAAATTGTCGACACCTCAAAGGGGGTAAATAAGGTCAACATCGAGTTTCAGCAAGTCTAGTGGAAGGACGCGCAACTTTCTAGAGCCATAAGAAGACTCGGCAAATGCTCTAGGAAAGATTGCACTTTCGTGACGATGAAGTACCGTCATTTTGTGGTCGTCAATTTCAACACTGTTTTAGCGACAGGCGGATATTAGTAGCTCGGGATTGGAAATATGAAAAGGCTTGATCCTCACGGTGTGGCTCGTCGTATGCCTCAGGCAATGCATTCACGCGTATCAATACTACGGCCCAGCGCATATAGTCTTGCCTCCCGATCAGTAAACCACAGAAGTCCATTTGTACCGAGATCACATTGATAATAGAAAGAAGGAGATGTGCCACGTGCGTGCTCGGCAGGAGCAGCATTGTTATGAGAGACAGGTGACTGCGACAGGATGCATGGGTGTTGTCTTGGATGAGGATCCTGGCTCCGTCCATGCAATTAGCGAATACTGCTGAAGGATTGGGTAGGCTGGGGTTCAAATGCGGTACACCATATCTTCGCTGCGGAGATTGCAATGCACCCTTCGGCAATTGCTGTGATATACGTAGTGATATGCGAGTATCATGCTACCCTTCGAATCAGCACTAACAAAAGGCCTTTGAGAGGTCATAAAGCACCTGTGCCTATAGCATGTCGGTTGTAGATAAAGTACTTGCCATCCGAAAAAATGATGCCCTTCGACAACATTTACATGGATAAGGCCGGGGAAAAGGGCAGAAATTCAGGAACATTCACCAGTCTGTGGGGTCCGAGGAAACACGGCAGCGGGCCGTAGACTCGCTCTCGGACCTCCTCGTCGCAAACCGGATCGCCTCCCAGTCGCATCTCGGTCTGGTAGGCAACAACTTGAGTGGTTGACAGTGGCGGCTACGGGTCACACCGACTAGGCACGTCGCTTTCGGAGCAGCGCGGCCGAATAGGGCTTCCAGCTCCGGGTGTGTGGGAGACTAAAGACATGATTTGAGGCAACCATCTCTTACGGTCTATTCAGACTTTGCTCTAGAGATGGTCTCGAACAATGGTGATACTACTTATTTCTGATGGTTGGCTTCGTTCTACACTAGCTCGATGCTTTCCATCGGCATTTGCAAATGCTGTGTTCGGAGAATTAGGAAGCCTGACCAAGATGCACTAACAACCAGTAGCTCATAGTCATCCTTGTTATGCTTACGCGAGTTCAGACGATGCAACATTCGACACAACTGTTCCTGGCTCCGGATCATGATGGGGGCCAGCAGACCTCATGCCTGGACTGCCCCTGAAAGCCCAGCATTTGCGGTGTAACCTGACCACGAGTTGCGGTCCACAGTCCGAGTCTCAGCGTTCTTCGTCCGTACACTGTGATGACATGCCGACCGGTCCTATGTTTAGCTGCACGTTCGCATCAGTCGTAAGTTGATGGGTCTCTAACTCCCCTTTCCTCGCGTGGCCAGCGGAAACGTTGACGAAATCGCGATGGGTGGAGAAATCGTTGATGGCCGTTGGAACAATTATGGTTCTAGCGCGCCTTTACGAGAACTCCTGTTGGACAAAACCCAGTTACCGCGTGCGTGCTTTGACGTGGCTGTGGACCTAGCTGTTATGGCCCCCTTGTGGATAGTGACGATCTCCTCTGCCCTTCGTTTGAACTAAGCCATGGGTACGCCGCAGAATCCATCCACAATAAGCCTCCCGATGTCTTGTTTCGGTCAATGATCGACCTGTCAAGTCGTCTCGCCCAGGGGCCTCGCCGGGACTCGAAAAGATGAGGCCCATTCAACTGCCAAGTTCCGAATCCTTCAAGCCAGGACCTCAAAGACTCCGACCCTCCTTGCGACCTCTCCAGATTCGCTACCACCAATCGCTGGTCCCCGTTAAAATTGACTCGTGGAGGAGAACAAGATTTAGGGAGATGAATCGGAACCTTTAATTGTCGGGTGCCCCAAACCGGATCCCGCCTGGATCCCGTGTTTGTCGTCTTTTTTGTCTTTCCACGTTTGTCTCGATTGCAAGATCGACGCAAGACGGATCCGAAAATCATGATAGGACCAGGCGGCGATGCGCCCATGGCGCTGGCCGTTCTTTGGGGCTTGACGGGTCTTGCTTTTTTCTTCGTGCTGCTGCGATTGTATACTCGTCTTGTCATCCTTCAAGCCTACGGCGTGGACGACCACTTCTTCAACCTCGCTTTCGTGAGTGCCCTGGTTTACAGACAATCAAACACAATTGTATCGCAGACCTTGACTGACACTTTCATACTCAGTTCCTCTTCGTCGCCTACGATGTCATGCTCACAATTTCCTCCTTCTACGGCTTTGGCAGGAATATCCTAGAACTTGAGATGGAAAACGTGCCAAAAGCGATCTTGCACGAGGCAATCGGCAGCACAATCCTCGTATCAGCCATCGTCGTCTCCAAAGCCTCTCTAGCACTGTTCCTCCTCCGCCTTGTGAACACTCGGCTGCACCAGATCCTCGTCATCGCCCCCGTCGTCATTCTATTCCTCATCGCCTTGGCCTCTCTTCTCGTCTTCTGGTTCTCCTGTACGCCGATCAACTTCCTGTGGGACCGGCTGATCCCCGACGGAAGCTGCCCTATCGACCCCGGTCCCATATCAACGGTTGCGGGGGCTTGGAGCGTCGTCGTCGACTTTTGGTATGCCATTACGCCGTGGGCACTACTGTGGAACGTTCAGATGCCGAAGAGAGAGAAGTTGCTCATCAATCTGAGCATGAGTTTGGGCGTCATGTGAGTTCTGCCCGCGCTATTGAAGGCATGCACCTTCGACATCGGCATGCTTGAGTGACGTGAAGTTAACAGCCATGATAGTGCTGGCGCATGCGGGATTCTGAGAGCTTTGCAGCTCAAAAATCTGAGTAGTGTGAACTTCACCAGTAAGTCACTCTTCCATAGATCTCAGACCTGTATTTCCTGTGGTCAACACCATGTATCATTGCATGAACTCATCGTTGACATGAACACCCAACAGAGGACACGGTTGCCTTGATAATATGGCATGCGGCAGAACTGGCAGTAACTCTCGTCTGCATTGGAATCCCCGTGTGCCGCCCCCTCTTCAAGGGTTGGCTCAGCAAGTGGTCATCCCGAAACGGCAGTAGGCCTGGACCATACACTAGAGACATGACCGGATCCAACTTGGGGTTCGGTTTGAAGACGATCGGCGGCACCGACTACACTGTCAGAGTCGGGTTGAAGACGCCAGACTTGGACTTGGGAAGCCTCGCGGGTCGAAGCGGCGAGGGACGATTCGGAAGCGGGACGAGGTCTGGTGGAAAGGGCTTCGGCGACAACGAGAGCGTGGATTCAATACTGGGTCCGGATGATCGTTACGGCCAGGGGCGGAACGTGGACATCGAAAGGTATTCCAGTGAAGAGGGAAAGGCGGGGAAGCAAAATATACACGTCTGGGTGAAGTCGGAAGTGGTTGTCAAGTCGACAGCAAGAGACTAAGGAGGTACACGAAATTCTGAACAGATGCAATTCGTTATGCGACTTCACTTTCCTCTTTCAGGTCTCTAGTTGCTCGATGCGCCTCCACTGGACAATAGACGCTCATCCCTATCGACAATGCGAGCATGTTTACGTCTCAACCTAGCGACTGACTACGGTTGTTTTGGTGACCATGATTCTCCCAGTCTGCGGGCCATCCATAACTTCTCGCTCTTCACCCGTACTGTCATCCGAGCTCCTTTCCGCATTGACCTGAGTTGTGGTGGTCCCCATATTGTAGCTATCTCGACCTGCTGCGGACTTCATGTGCCTCAACTCCCACGCCAGATGCTCTTCGCTTTCCGACATCTGCTTGAAGCCGTCGGATCGAGCGCTGTGTTTATTCTGTAGCCCAGCCGCACTATTCCCAGTGGTATTGCCGTCAGTCGCATTCGAAGTCGCGCCGTTGCCGCGTCGTTGACTTTGTAGGCTGAGACCCAGCACTCGGCCTACCGTACGATCGAAGACGGGACGGAGCATTGGGCTGGATGCCACAATGACAGCGATACCGGCTTGCAAGACACCGCTGACGCTGGCTATGGCGAAGCCTTTGGTGACGTTGATGAAGTCGATGTTGTAAGCATAGTAGAGTCGCACACAGGAGAAGACAACCGTTCTATCGAGTGTGATAAGATGATCAGCTTGCATTCATCATTTACAAAGGGATTTGCCAGCCAATTTGTGTTGTTTGCTGATCACCGTGAAGAAAGGGAACTGCCGACAGATGACTTACATGAAACCGGCGCAGAATACTCCATACAGGGCAATCTTGTGAGCTCTCCGAACCTGCAGCTGGGCAACAAACTTGATCGGGAGCCCGACAATAATGATATCAGTGATGATGTCAAAGATCGCTACCGCAGAATACGCCGTGGTATGGTTGCCGCAGATTCCTCGCACGCTCGGATCCCACGCCATCTGTACAGGCTGGCAGATGAGAAATCCTATCAGAGCCGTATACAAAGCCCAGCATACTGACAGAGCCATGGCGATCCAGGCGAAGAGCCTGAAATTCGTCGAGTGGCCAAAGAATATGCGTTGGAGCATCCAAGTGATGCTGAGCTTGACGAAGCCCAAGGCCGCGGCGTAGAGGACTTGTGTGGCGAGCGATATTCGAAAGTAGTGGTACTTGTGCTCATCGCTGAGATTCCATACATCATGGCCTGCGCCACCTACTACTACAGCTTCGGTTCGTAACATCAAAGTCAGTTTCCGCGCTCTCATCGCCTACTTGAGCGTTGCAGGGAATCCCTACATACCTAGAATGAAGCATGCTGCCGCACCATAGAATAGCAACTCAACACTAGTTAGTGCTGAAGGACTGTCTCAACGTGCCTCATAAGTACCTGAGCTGTGAAGTAAAGATAGTCTTCGGTCAAGTAGGGAACCTTCGTGATCTTCCGAGCCCAGACGCGGAAGATGGTCCAGCATGTGGTCAAGGAGAGCATCACCGACGCCGTGGCAACGAGAGCGGCCCCCGACGACGTGAGAGGTGGAAACTTGTCATGGGTGATGGCTGGAGCCGGTGTTGTGCCACCAGCCTGACGAACTCTGAGGGTATTTGGGCTCTCCATGGCTGACGGCAAAGAGAGGAAGATGAGAGGAAACAGCAAGATGTGGAAAGTCTGGCCTCAAAGGCACTTGAAGCTGGACTTGTAGGCTGGAGAGGATGGAAATCTGTTAGGAACAGCCATCTTTCAAACCTGGACGAACAAAGGTGTGTGGTAAAGTCAAGGATAGCCGGGGAGAGGTATCCCAACTTTCCAAGTGGCCTTGATTCTGAGCCCCTGCAACAACACGAGCGATGCTCCAAAACGGAAATACCTGCGAGTGAATGCGACAAGCTTCTCCTACACATCTCAAGGAGTTTTGATCCGCTGCCACATCTGCAGCGGTTTTCTTCAAGTGCAAGCTGCTGCATGTCGCATGTACTTCCGATGCTCATATCTTGCGCCGTCGGCGAAATCGAGATACCTGGCTTCTGGAAATGTGAGCATATGGCCTCATTTGCATGAGATATATCGGGTCTTCCTGTTTCCCGATGGAAAGCATGCAACCATCGCCATTCGATTGGTCCGCATAGCGCAAACGAGCTGCAAAATCTGGTGATAACCCTTGTCAAAAGATCATGTAATTTGTGATTATCGTGTTGGAGGTTTGTTTGCTTTACCCATGCTGCATGTCGTTGGTTGTTGGTTGCTACAGGCATCAAAGAACCAGGTTGGTGGATTATCACGCAGGATTCTGTGGGACTTGGATATGTCCATCGGTTGGCAGAGTCCGCGTTACTTGATGCGGGAGAGACACGTCCGTAGCTGTGCGAGTATATCTCTTGAGTGAAATATGTTTCTCAAGTCCACAATATATCGATTTTCTGTGATGTTGCCGCGTGGCCATAGTCATCTAGCAGTGTAACCCTCAAACGACTTAAGTCTGTTATTACATTGTGCATCACGCCCGGGAATTTCTCATGCTGCTGAGAAAAGTCTGCAAAGGCTGTGCGGCGTGCCAAGTTGATGCGAAGACGCGGCACAGCGAGCGGGATGCCGCTCAGTCTCCAGGGGTTTGCGATCTCAGCTCGGTCGATTGGGTTATAAGACTGTCCGATACCCGGGATAGGACCATGATCTTTTGGGAACTTCGTCCGGGTCCGCAAAAGGCCGGAACAGCCCCGGAGTGCGGGTCCTTCATCTAAGTCTGCATCGAGCCGATGAGCGCTCCTCTTCCGGGGCCATTAGTGCGTGTTTTGATGCAACTATGTTCCAACGACCGTCCACAACGTGGATGTTTGCCTCCTTCAGACCCCAGACGGTCTGTTGGTTGTCTAAAGCGTCTACGCACCCTCGACTGGGGTCCTTGCATCCGAAGCTCTAGATTCGATAATACCTGGCATGTGGCGCGACAACAAACCGCAAGACGGGCTGTCAACGGGCCCGAACTGCATTCCGTCGGACTAAAGAGAAGGTATCAATGTTATCGCCGGAGGTGTAATGAGATCCTGCCTCGTATAAGGAGTAACCACGGCTCTGTCAATTCTTGTCTTCGCAGCTCCCTGCCAACTTGTCACTCAAGTCAGCCAGTCATTCTTTTAGGCACTCAGCTTTCTGTCTAAGCCATGTCATTGTGGGATTTCATCGTTGTCGGCGGCGGCCTTGCCGGCTCCGTCATATCCAACAGGCTCCTCCACAAAGATCCGACCTTGAAGATACTGCTGGTTGAAGCTGGGCCCAATGTCAATGGTCTCGAGTCTATCGCGTACCCAAACACCAGTACTGGTGCCGGAAGCGACATTGACTGGGCTTATACGTCGGTTCCGCAAGCCAACGTAGACAATAGATTAATTGCTGCGCCCGCTGGCAAGGCCCTCGGTGGAGGAACGGCCATCAATGGAGGTAAATGATGACTAACACCCACTCTCCAACACATTTCATTAACCATGGCTCATCTTAGCTGCCTGGGTCCGTGGTCATACTGTCGATTATGACCTCTGGGCCGAAGAGGTCGGCGACGATCGATGGAGCTACGAGGGCCAGCTTCCCTACATGAAGCTGACGGAGAAGTTCTTCGACGCCAGCATCAACCCCTCCCAGCACGGAGAGAACGGTTCCATGATCATCCAGGGCGTCACGCCCATGAACCGGCACTTCCCCATGCGAGAGAAGCTGGCCGAGTCCCTCGAAGCCCTCGGTATCTCGGCGCTGCCCCAGCTCGACGCGAACGCCGGGAACCCCATAGGCTACGGAGACCTCCAGGAGAACCGCAACCAAGGGCGCAGACAGCTCTCCTCGGAAGCCTTCCATCTGGACGGCGTCACCGTCATCACCAACACAATGGTCGAGAACATCCTCGTGTCCAAGAGCCCCAATAGCACCGCCGTCACAGCCAAGGGCATCCGCCTGCAAAACGGAACAGAGTACCATAGCCGCAAGACGATCCTCTCAGCCGGCGCTTACCGCACCCCGCAACTCCTCATGCTCTCGGGCATCGGTCCCGCCAACGTCCTAACGGAGCACGGCATCGAGGTGAAGCTCGACCAGCCCGAGGTCGGCAAGAACATGCACGACCACATCCTCATGCCCACGGCGTGGAAGGTCAAGAACCCCTCCGAGGGCTGGGCCTACGAGTCGGACAACCCGCTCTTCAAAGAACCCCAGTACGGCCTCGGCAACAAGATCGACTTCCTCGCCACAGTCACCCTGCCTAAGGAAGGCCTGGCGGCGGCCATCGCCGAGGACGAGGGCGTTGCGCCGGGCCCGGAGCATCCTCTCCTCCGCCAGGATCGCGCGCACGTCTCCCACACGCTGCAGTACAACGGCGCCTCGACCGATGGTTCTGCTGTTCTCATGCTGTCCATCGTGCTGATCGATACCTCGAGGGGCTCGGTAGGCATCTCGTCGGCCAACGTCAGTGACCCGCCCGTCATCGACCCGAACTATCTCAGCACGGCGGTGGACAGGTACGCCGTGCGGGAAGCTCTCAAGTTTGATACCCAGCTTCTCGGGAGCGATCTGACGCCCGTCGGTCGTGAGATCCTTGACGGCGAGCTCACGGCTGACACGCCTCTGACGGTGGATTCCCCTGACGAGGCGTTCGCCACGCGCGCCCGTCAGGTTGCAGGGTAAGTTCCTTCTCCCCCGAAAGAGTTCCTATCACAATTTGCTAGAAAGTCGGGACTGATAGTTGGATCCAGATCATGCTTCCATCCCAGCGGAACGGCGTCCATGGGCAAGGTTGTCAACACGGACCTCAGCGTCAAGGGCGTTGACGGGCTTTTCGTCGCCGACTCCTCCATCTTTCCGGTTTCCATCTCGGCTAACCTACAGGTGGCCATGTACGCCATGGCCCTCCAGGCCGCGGAGATTATTGGGGAGCACGGGAGCAAGTGTCGCCAGGTTCGGACCACGTTGTAATGAGGTGTCTGTGATGATATGATGTGTGAGATAACACAATGATTAACACTTAATACCCAGAGCTTCAGTCCTTGACCTCGGGCTGTGAGTTCGAGTATCATATGACAGTATCAAGCCTTTCGGTGTACACTTGAGAGAGATGATTTCGAGACCCAAAGCCTTTGATGAACATATTGGCGTTCGTACTATATTACTCATAGTTCAAGTAATGGCCGATCTGGCTGTAAACCAGACTGCATCGTTAGGATCCAATGTTTAATCGGAGCAGGGGAATCCTCAGTTATCTGGATGCTCAAAATTATGAGTAGTTGTAAGTGTTTGATTCGCCGCGCCAACAATTTGATACTTCCTTTCAGCTTCCTGCTTGTGATACTGCATGCTTGATTTCCTTCGTGGCCTACTTGATCCTGGTGTCTGATGCGAGCTCCACCGATATGTGAGAGAGTTCTCCGTGGACACAACAAACAATACGTTTCCAGGTGGTACATCTAGACGATTTGAGATATGGACTCCCCCACTTATCACGTTACCAACGTTGCTACAATGTCTTCTCTTCTTGAGACTAGATAAGCACGACCGTAAAGAGGGAAGAAAGGAACAGGAAACTGTTGCTCAGCTGACAGAATCAACATGGGACCTGACTGAGCCTTTTTGAGAACTGGAACCAGACTTGAGATTGGAGTGGCCTAACTCTTCAAGAGCAGAAAACGTAAAGAAATGCGCGACCCTCAACGACCCCCCGCACGACAAACCGTCCCGACCTTGCATCGGCACGCCGCCCGGCCGCTTCAGGCCGAAGACGGGACGGAGAAGGCACTCACGAGTTACAAGTCGTAACCCAGGCGAGTTCGACACTTCCCCGCAGTGGCAAGTTTCCCCGCCATCACTCGACGACGCACTGACCACCTTACTGACCGCCCTACATAGATCGCCAAATTTCCCCATTTTCCCAACCAGGCCTGCTGGCGAAATGGCATCGCGTCACATTTCGGCTCCTTAGTCTCTCTGTGAAGATTGTAGGTTCGATCCCTACGTAGGTCGGTCTGATCTTTTGACTTTTTCATCGGTTCGCACACCTGTGTTCCTGTTGCTCTTTTTGCTTTCTTTTTGTAGACTGCTTCCGGCATGGGCAGTCACTTTCGTGAAGACTAAAAAAAACAATATTTTTTGATCCTCATCACTTCTACTTCTTCATCGTCCGTCTATTCCACCGAGTTGTACCGTCAGCAATTGGCTGCACCGTCAGAAGCCGTCGGTCTGTCATCGACAGGCCATCCAACGCCTTGCAGTGACAACAACGCCCTACTGCGACAGCCTGGGCCCGCGTCCACCCGCCGCCAGCTGCAACGAAGTTCAGGGTCCAAGCTCCGTCAGCCAATCAATTCTCTCGGATAACCTACCTCTGGGCCTCTGGGGACCTGTCGTGCCTGTCTTTTCCCCCAAATCCCACCGATCTCGGGAGCTCACCCGACGATAGCCCATCCTATCCGTCCCTGCTATCAAAAAAACCACCAAACCCAATACAAATCCCACGAGAACCCTCACTCACACCGCAATCACCTTCTTCCCCTCCCCCAAAACCGCCGTACCACCAGCGTCCCTCGGCACCGCTCCCGCCTTCTTTGGTCGCGTGGCATTGCATTGCATTCGATTTACCCCTCACTTGTGCCTATTGGGACATATTTACCCCCGAGGAGAGCTCTCAATTGCGGGAGAGACGGACAAAGAAAGCTTCGCGACGATCCCCGTTGCTTCTCAAATTGCTTCACCACCAAAACACACCTCGAACTTCACGCCCGATATGTCGGCCTCCCTCCCCGGCAGCCGCGAGCTGCCCGCCTCGCAGTATGATCTCAGCACATACATGGGCCGCGTACGGCACAACCTGGGCCTCACCGACCCAAGGTACGTTCATACCCCCACTCTCAGTCGCGCATCGCATCGCATCGTCACGATCGTGACTCCTTGCGCGCGTTTGTCCCAATACCACAACCACCACCACACAAGCTTTCTTCCTCTACCCCGACCAATGCTTCTACCACCATAGAACCAAGACAATCTACTAACATGTCTCCCCAACCAACAGCACCCTCCTCGTCGGCAGCACCGGTCTCGAGCAAGCAAAGTCCCTCCTCACCGACTACAAGCAGGGCAAGATCCCGACAATGACCCCCGAGCTCTGGCAGGCCAAAAAGGTCGTCGACTCGACCCTCCACCCAGGTGCGACGAGCCCATAAGAACAAAAACTACCCTGCCTCTTTGCGACAAAGGGCTCGTTGCTTGTTTGCTTCTTCTTCTCCCCCGGTACCCCGGTGACTAACACGCGGCGCACTCGCGCACCTCACCCCGTGTAGACACCGCCGAACCCGTCTTTCTCCCCTTCCGCATGTCCGCCTTCGTCCTGACCAACTTGATCGTCACAGCTGGCATACTCCAGCCCGGTCTCGGAGTGAGTTGAACCCCGAGAAGAAGAGGAAGGAAGGACAGTGGCAGTCCTAACACAAGTTCTACAAATAGACAGCAGGCACAATCGCATGGCAAGTCGTAAACCAGTCCCTCAACGTGGCCATCAACTCGGCAAACGCAAACAAGTCCTCCCCCTTATCCTGGCGCAAGCTCGGCGAGTCCTACGCAATGGCCGTCTCCGTCTCCTGCGGTGTAGCCGTCGGCCTCAACAAGCTCGTGCCCCGGCTCAAGAACCTCACCCCCGCGACCCGCACGACGCTCACCCGCCTCGTCCCCTTCGCCGCCGTCGCCTCGGCCGGCTTCCTCAACGTCCTCCTCATGCGCGGCGAGGAGATGCGCAAGGGCATCGACGTCTTCCCCGTCGTCGCGGAGAAGACGCAGGCCGCCGAGACCAAGGAACAACAGGCTGTCGAAGGCGCCGCCGCTGCCACCAGCCAACAACCCCAATCCCTCGGCCGCAGCAAAAAGGCGGCCCAAATCGCCGTCGGCGAGACGGCCTGCTCCCGCGTCTTCAACTCCACGCCCATCATGGTCATCCCCCCTCTCGTCCTCGTCCGCCTGCAGGCCCAGCAGTGGCTCAAGCAGCGGCCCCGCCTCACCGTGCCCGTCAACCTCGGCCTCATCCTCGTGACCAGCTACGCCGTCCTCCCGCTCGCCCTGGCCGTATTCCCTCAGCGACAGAGCATCAGCGCGGACAAGCTCGAGCCCGAGTTCCACGGACGCGGCGGCGAGGGCGGTCTCGTTGTGTTTAACAGGGGTATCTAGATATCTGTCTATACCCTCTCTCTCTTGCATTGTTTCCATTTTGCTACTATACCGAAGCTGGAAGCTGGAATACAAAAGGCATCCCAAAGCGAAATTCCCATTGAGCGCAGGAAGAAATTCAAAAGCATGAGCGGGTGGGCAGACGGGAACGTCACGAAACGCGGATGTTTCTCGTTGTCTGCGCGATACAGGCAAAGGCAAGTCTTGCCGAAGCAGCTTTTCCTGCCTAACCTTACCCCATGATACCGTCTACCTGCCCTGACATGTCTGTCGCAATCGCACCCGTCAATCTGGGGGGGCAAAGACTCAAAGAAAAAGGAGAGCAATGTCTCCGTCCAACCACTCCCCCAGACGAGCGTAATATGGGATAGAGAACCCGGTATCAGATCGGACGTTGAAAGCGTTTCACGCAGCTACAAAGTCATTCTTGGCAAAAAACACCACGGTTATTTTTCGGTGATTCCACCACCCCCTTCCAAAATCTTTCTGAACCGTGGTGGAAAACCGCAGAAAGCTAGGCCATCAGCTGTAATCCAATGGCCGTGGGCTAGATGTTTATACGGATACGTAGCATATTCAGGGAGGGAACGCGTAGAGACTTTGCTTGTTAGCCAGGTAGGGCAGAAATCATCCCGCGATTAAGAGAAAGAACTTTAGATACGTCACGGCAAAAAACCCCTCGTGATATTCCTGTGTTGTCCAAAATTAGTGGAACAGAATCGTGCTTGGAAATTTTGAATAGTATGCGAGGCGGTATATGACTGTGAGCAAAGCATCGCATCTCTCGACATTGTTCCCGCCACAACAAATCCTCTGGGAAACGACAAGAATAACGTTGCACAATTCATGACGACAAGCCCGCAGCCAAACCACCTGCTTTAACAAACGTATCACGGACCAAGCCGCTTATGTGCTTGTGTGCCTCGACAGGCACGACGACACCACCACCTCGACAATTCGAGGACGGGACAAAGTGCGCACTTGGCCTTAGAATCGCCACCAACGGGGAAACCAAGAAGGAGGGGTGGTGGGATGACGGACGGAATCAGCGGGGTTTGCTTACTTACCATCTTCTCGAGGCTGGCTCAGGCTCCGTGTAGACAAAACCAAGACAGTTCGGTCCCGTTAATTCTAGTCCATCGAGGGCGGCACATGTCAAACTTCTGATAGCTTTTGCTACTGTTTCTTCGTAGTGAGTTTGATAAGGGCGAGAGGTCTGGGAATCATGGAAGTCATGGAAATCCCCTTATGCTGAGTGTAGGGGTAAAATCAGCATATCAACAACTGTTGTGTCCTAGTTTCCTCAGTCTGTTTCCTGGCCTCGGACGATGAGGTTCCCGGCGCTTGTCATCCGACATCTCTCCAGTGTAGCTCCTCCTCATCTACTTTATGATGAGACAGAATGTTCAGGATAGTGCGAGATTTCATGGTTTTATCAAAGCTGTCCTCTTGATTATTATTCATGGTTTCTCCGCGAGCCCCCTCCGAAAGCCATCTGCAGCCCCCGGGTGACATTTCGTCCCCCGATTACGTGCATGCAAAGGGGGGGAGACGAGCGTACCTGCGACGCAAGCACGGTTCACAGGCTCTGGGAAGAAGGAAGAAGAAAGCTCAGTGGCCCGACGGTATGTTTGCGTTCAAAGAACTGAAACTTTTTAGCCGTCAGTGGTGGCAGGTGGCAGCAGCACGCTCTGCCTGGGATAATGCATGGTTTGAGAGCGTCGAGACCGAGAGAAGTGTCCCAACTTGCTATTCAGGTCGGGTGCAGATGCTTCTCTGCTCGTGCTGGCACGATTATACCATCACCCAAACCATCACCCAGCATCGCTTGTCTTGACAGGACGGCCGGACAACCCCCCATCAAAACGTTGAATGATCTTAATGAGGGGAAATATAGGCCGATTGTCCTGGGCCTCTCATCACCAATGTTTCGCGGCGAGGCACCCCTTCTGGGCTTATGCTTGTCTAGTCTCGGTTGCCACGGGCTCAGTATCCTGGAGTCATGCAGGCACTTTACGCCACGTACCGGACAGGCACACCGCGAAGACACGCGCGGAGGTCGTTGCGACGGTGGGCCGGTTTTCTCTCAAAAGTCTCTCCAAGCTGTCGAGTTTTGGTCGTGGCAACGATTAAAAAAACGTGTGACTTAGATCGTGGATGTCGAGTTCAGCTTTACATTTTCCATTTGGGAATTCTGCAGTGTGGTAAAGATCGACGAATCTGTGACCACTGAGCCTTGACTCTTGAGGTGCAGTTGCGTGTGCAGGCATGATGTTGGTCGGAGAGAGGGGCCGGTGACAGCACAGATTTCCCTCTCTCCGCTCCGCCCTGCCCTTCTCTGTGCTGATAACCTGGTCTCCCAATAAACCTCGAAGAAGACGTTCACAAGCCTCCCGCCTCTTTACGCTCAAGTCGGGTATTCCTCACTGCCTCCGAGCCTCCTCACAAGCGTCGCGATGGCTGCGACCCTTTGCCTCCTCTCCCCACCGCGTTGTAAACTGCACCCATGGTTGGTCGATAGGGAGAGAAGGTGTCGCTCCTCGAAAACCCCATTGGCGCACCTTTGGACGGGAAGCAGGGATGTGGACACTAAGAAGTGCTTGGAGATTCGCCGGTGATTGCGCTGCCAGTGTGCACTGTTGGGTTGCCATAGAGGAGACGGTGGGATCAGATCAAAAGCAGCGGTATCCATAGGGATTTCAAGCCAAAGAAGGCGGCCAGTGCTGGCTGGCTGAATAAGTAGGTCAAACGCTTCCATTTCCGTGGCTCCATGCTGAAGCGTTTGTTGTCTTTCCTTCACTGTGCATCTTGCTACGGATCATTGTTTCCATTAGCTTTTTCGGCGCGATCAGATCTTGGGCGGCTGTGTGGAATGTGAGGATCATGCTTTTGGGCCGTGTTTGGACTGATGCTCAACGCCGCCAACCGCCAGCCGGCGGTAACTAGGTTGCTGAAGTTTCCGGTGCCATGCCATAAGGTGATGCAATATTCAAGACGCAAGAACAACCAGAGTGGTTGTAGCTGCGGACGAGGAGGCGATCAGAAGTACCAGAATAATCGGTCATGGCGAGACGAGGTGAAGTTTAAAGCCGGTACCAGGATCCATTTAGGGGACTCATCCGGTCTGCAGTACTGGATCCTTCTGACGTATTGCAGCAGCCAAAGGACATGGGATTTCGGAGCAAACCAGCGTGATGATGACCAGGCATCGTTTCCTCGAATTAAAGTAAACTGTGCAGGGCTCTCTATTTTGTCAGCACGGAGCCCCGATATGTCAGGCTGTCGTTGTACGCTGGTTTGCCCTGCCCGCCTTGGAGCAGTAGCACTGGGCTGGGGCTGGTTGGCGGGGACTGGCTCCATTCATCCAACCTTTTCGTTTGTCCGTCCATCGTGAAGGCGGCTGGTGTTGAGGTGTGCGCGTGTGCGCTCCGTTTGGATGGTCAGACCAAGCCGATCCAGCCCAGTCCAGTCGCGGCCATTCCAGGCTACTAGTAATGGTAGCTCAGGTGTGTGATATTGTTCACCCAAGTACTGGTTGAGAAGCAGCGATCGAGTACAACGCAACTGCGAGAGAAAAGAGTATGGGCTGGTACGCTGGGCATGACTATGCGGTGATGGAGTGACAGAGTGACGGAGTGGCAGCGGCAGGCCATCACTTGCTGTGCAACGACGTGACTTTGAAAGAGGCGACTTGCCCAGGCCGGCGGGACGCTAAACCCGTCTGGAAGATTGTCGTGGAGGCACATTGGCGGGCAGCAAAGTTGGGGTGGAGGGCGGACTCCAGAGCGACCCGCCAAGTGCGTAAAGTGGGTGAGAGGAGGAGCGAGAAGGGTGAAGCGCGAGCGTGAAGCCGTCGGCGGCCACTGGATTGGCGTGTCTTTGATTTTGCGAGCGTGACAAGTCAAGCCATGGGCGAAGTCATCGGACATGGGTTCCTTGGGCGCACAACCACAAGGGTACAATGCTGTATTCGTGCATTTCGAGATGATACCGACACATGGCCGTTGCCGTATGTCTGGTCAGTCCCTTGGGGGTGAATGGAAAGGGCAAGCGATGAAAGCAGTTGGTCGTGAAGACGGATAGATCCTCAGACTAGGTATCGACAGAGTCTTGAATGCCGCAAATTCCTCCCATGCCACAATCCCGGTTATG
Source organism: Colletotrichum scovillei (assembly GCF_011075155.1). Classification (NCBI taxonomy): domain Eukaryota; kingdom Fungi; phylum Ascomycota; class Sordariomycetes; order Glomerellales; family Glomerellaceae; genus Colletotrichum; species Colletotrichum scovillei. Next base: position 1,315,932 of record NW_023336261.1, read on the forward strand.
AAGATGTCGTTGAGGGGCTCGGGGGCTTATCGGTGGTGTGTCTTTGGTCTGGAAAAGGAAAGAGCCAGCGGGAGCCACCCATTTGGAGCTTGGAGAGGAATAGAGAGAGAGAGAGAAGAATAGGCACCTGGAAGTGTGCTGGGTGCGTGCGTGCCGATTTACGCTTGTATCGAAGAGAGACAGAATAACTTTGTTGGAAAACGGTGCGGCGTATCAAGAATTCAAGACTGCATTTTGTGTAAAGTAAGGTAGGCAGACAAGAATGTGGGAGCAATATTCCGTGAGACGATGACAGTCTAAAGACGCTAGAATGCGGCCAGACGGACAGTCCCATTCACGCCATTGAAGCACCGCTTGAGAAGTAGCGTCCTTCCTTCGTGGCTCCTTCCGTCCTTCTACGCAGTAGGTACAGTGCCATCGCTGGTTTCTATCCTACCACCTTACCTACCTGCCTTACGGTAAACTACCTTTGGTGGCCAGGTGTACTTGGGGTTACTCTTGCCGCTCTCGTTCTTGCCTCACCAGAAATGGCGGGGCATTCGTCCTTTCTTCCCTCCAAGACACATACCTACCAACCTATCCCGTGCCTACCTCGCATTTTCAACATGGCAATTGCCTTAGGGCTTACTGAAGGCATCTCACCTCAAGTTAGGAACTTGGATACGATTCAAGCAGGCGAGGAAATGAAACCTACAAAGAAGCCGGAAACCACCCACAATGTCGAACCGCCAAAGCCCCCCGAAATAAAGTACGGGGCCCTGGAAATATGGTGTGCGTCAAGACCGAAATGCCCTGTACCTCACATCGGCGACAAGCCCCTTGTTCCTGCCGGATGTACAGTAGGCGAGAGGCTAAAAGCACGGAAACACCTGCAAGTTGCAGCCAACCGAAGTACCTTCCGTCTCGTCCTGTCTGAATCGAAGCACCAAGCCCGAGATTCCCTTCCGAGGGGAGCCATATGCTCCAAACACTGTCGCTCGCTACGTTACGGTTGATGATCCGGCGGGCACAGATTAACAACCTGGAACACGCCCTATCTCGCTTGATAAGGAACAATATTCCGTACCCAACATGGAAACACTGTCAAAGTACCCTAGTTTTCTGCCTTGCCACATCATCGCGGGTACGGACACCTCATCTCTGTTCCAATCTCATCATCGCCAGGCTCTTGTTCCTCAAAGTCTGCCTTAAAGACGGCATCGAGACTCTGGCACATGTCGGATCAAATTGGACAAATCCGGTGCTGCACTGCACGGCACTGCTTCCGCTGCGGCAAGAACGACGTTTTGGATGATGCTGAGTGGGCGTTCACGATAAGATACTTGCGTCATGGCATTGGTCTGCAGTCGTTGTCAAGTACCTGCCTTAGTCAATCCGAAGCTAAGGTACATGCGCCATCTGACAGAGGCGCGCAAGCAGGCGTGGCACGGCACAGTCTCCAAGTACCTACCTCCATCCTGCGCTTCGCCCGGGCTCCACTCTCCCACTCCCTCCGATATACCTGTACGAATACAGGCGCTGAGGCGGACACCTTGTACCTCTAGAGTCTGGAAGGCACAAAGGATATCAGATATTACCTTGGACATTCCCACCTCCGGCCTATAGAAGGAATTGACATGAATGTTCTTGAGCCATTTGGAAGAGGCATGAGATGCAGCGAGGCTTAGCACCTTTCCCGGTAGAGACGAACAGAATTCTGATGGAGAGACCAAATACCCGACAGTCGCAGCTCTGTTAAATAGGTAGTGGCCGGCTTGATTTATTATGCTTCCCGGTGCACATCAGCCTTAGGTTCCCTCCATACCCTGTCAGGACTCAGTGGTCCCTTGATTGTCCCGGGCTGCACTCGACTCGACTCGACGCGCGAGAAAGCGACTGGAACCTGTCCGTCTTGCCGCCTTCTGCCTTGGCTCGAAGTGGGCTTAACTGGAGACTATGTTGGAATCGTGAGCAAAACTCCTCTTGACTATACATCTTGTCAGCTTTCCCTTTCCCGAGGTGAACGGGGAAAAGAGTCGAGTAAGTAAAGGAAAATGGAAAGGCAACCAGCCTCTCGTCTCACTACGTGACAGGCACCTTCCATGGCTGGGTACCTACCTACCTTAACCTGACCAAAAGTAGCCGAAATGCGCGGGCCAGCCGCCAGACTACCTGCCTTTGGTTAAAGGTACTTCTGCCTGCGTGTGTTTGACAGCGTAATCACAGGTATCCCACATCGGAGGTTCTTAACCAACGTAACCTTCCATCTTCCCCATCTCGTGTCTTCCGCCGCCTGTCGTCCTCACCCACTTTGGCTGCTTCCATTTCCGCTCCCACGCGCACTCGGTTGCACGCACACTACTCCGTACCGAAGTCACCAAAGTACACGCCCATACGCCCAGTTAGTCCCGTCACCCACACCTACCTTACCTCACTCATCAGGTTCATTCATTCCCCCTTGGCTTCATCGCCCGCGTCCAGCAATCCCAAAGTCACAGTGTGTCCACCACCAAGCCGCCCTCGTCCTGTCTTGTCCTCTCGTGCTCGTCCCTCAGGTTGTCAATTCTCCACAATTGGTCGCCTCCTCCCGTCAGGGCCCTCCACTTTGCTCACCTCACCAACTGCTCCCCACGGACCAACAGAGTGAAGCGACCGGTCATCCCTCGGAACTTCGTCACTTTTTTTTGGACCATAACGTCCAGCCCATCCACCGTGGGCACTCTGGAAGTCTGCACAGCGACCGGCGGCTTGTTTTTCTTCCAGCTCTTTCCCCATCATTATCATCATCAGCAGTCAACCCTGCTCCTGCTGTTGATTTCCCTCCAACTTTCTTTCTTCTTCCATCATTCCTGGCAAGAACTTCATACTCTCTGAACCAAAGAAACTCGCGTCGCGTCCTAGCCTCTTCGATGTAGCAAAGAGACCCTCCCAACGGATACAGCACAGCACAGCACAGTACACACATACGCCTACCGCAGTACCTCCCATACCCATACCGTCCGTCCTGTCATCAAACGAATCCTCGACGACCCCCGTCCACTTCGTACGCTGTACCCGTACCAGCCAGACTTTGCGCACGACTCGGGAAATCTAGGCCGGAGACCCTGTGGTCCCTCTCCAAGGTTAGCTAGCGGTATCCGTACCGCAGCAGCGACAAGCCGCCCGTGGCAGAGCCCAGAGGCAAAGACCGCAAAAGCTCTTTTTACCCACTCACGTCGTCAATCTGCAGCCCACTCCCAGACACCACCACAACCGGTCCACCACTGGCTCCGGTAACCAGATCCAAGGGCCGCACACAGCACACAGCGCACACTCTTTGCTGAGGGAACGCTGAAAGCCGACAACACTGGGCTTGCACTCTTCTTTCCCTCGCTCACTCCCTCTTTTTTCACGCTCCCTCTATCCTACTTCTCAGGGCTGGATTGATCACGGATACCTTGGGACTAACCCCGAACTCCACTGTTTGGATTTGGGAACCCTCCACCCTCCATTATCCCCCCCCAAAACCAAAGTACAGCCGGGCACGTACTCAGTACAGTACAGACAGCACTACGTACCCAGCAGCACCACCAGCACCCACCTCAGCGCTCAGCGCCCAGCACCGGCACAGCGAAGGCCTGCGAAACCACCTTCCTTCCGCCTTCCCTCCATCATCGAACCTTCCTTCCTCGCCCTCACCCTCACTCACCCTCACCCTCCGCCGTCGCTCTTCTTCTCTGTCTCCAAAGGTGATTCCCTCGACACCGGCAAGACAAGAGGAAAATCATGTCGACTCCCACAACGGCCACAGCGACATTGCCTCCTCATTCGCATTACCATCATCCCCATTATCCCTACTCACATCAGCCGTACCAGGCCTCTACTGCTACCGGCTCTTCGTACCGACAGCCAGCGAACCCAATCCTCTCAACTTCCTCATCCACAGCGACGACGAGATTGCCTCCCGCATACGCAAACTCGTCGAGCATTGCCTACTCTGCCACCTCTACTGCGAGTCACGCCGGCCCAAATGGCCTAGGCCCTTCAGCCTCGTCAGCCAGTTCGAGGACCATTCACGACGTCTCGAGTCCCGACGCGAACTACTCGCTCACCACCAACTCCACCATGCCTGCCACCAGCTCACTCTCCCAGTCCTCTCAGTCCGCTCGCAAGCGAAGACGATCAAAGGAGCCTGACTGGAACAAATTTTATAAGAATGGCCTGCCCAAGGAAATCATCGTCATCGATGATACCCCAGAGCCAGAGCAGGGCAAAGCCGTCGGCAACGGCGTAAGGGTCGTCTCCAATGGTAACGGCAGCGTGAACGGCGCCACCACAAATGGTGCCAGCAGCCGACCTGTTCCCAAGAAGAGGAAAAGAGACGACGAGCCTCAGCACTACGATCCCGTCTATCACAACAAGTACGCCGGTTCTCACACTACCACTCCTCACCACAATGGCACCCCCAGCGGATCGACCATATCAACCGACCGCACTACAAACTCCGCCATCCACACCACCGCTGCCACGTCCCTCTCTTCAAATGGACACGAGTACTACGATGCCCAACCTGGTCAGAAGCGTAAGAGAACCCGTCAACAGATTGCCCAAGAGGCAAAGAAGAGAGAGGTCGAGGGCCTCGGCGATCCATTCCTCACCTACAAGCCGCCTCCTTACCCTCCCAAGAAAGCGCCCGATGTTCACGTTCGGTTGGTTCAGGATGTAAGTATCATCGTCTCGTCGTAAGACGACTTTTATTCATTTGCTGATGTTTTCCCAGCAGGGTTACAACAAGAATGCCAAAGTCGACGATGATGATGGACACTACATTGTTGTTCCTGACGCCGACCTTACGGATAAGTGTATGTTGAACTCGCTCAATCTGATCAACCATCAGGGACTAACCTTGAATGCAGACCAGATGGTGAAGCTACTCGGGCAAGGGACATTTGGCAAAGTCGTCCAGGCTCGAGACCGTAAGAGGAACAAGTCGGTGGCCATCAAAATTATTCGGTCTGTCCAAAAATACCGAGATGCCTCGCGAATAGAACTCCGAGTTCTCGCAACACTCAAGGCCAACGATGACGAAAACCGCAATCGCTGTATCCACCTCAGGGACTGTTTCGACTACCGCGGCCACATTTGCATCGTCATGGACCTTCTTGGCCAAAGCGTTTTTGATTTCCTCAAGAGCAACAGTTTCGTCCCCTTCCCCAACAGCCAGATTCAGAGCTTTGCTCGACAGCTCTTCACCAGCGTTGCCTGTAAGTCTGCCATAAGCTCTGCAATAAGTCCTTCGCTAACATACTGCAGTCTTGCACGATCTCAACCTCATCCACACTGATCTGAAGCCTGAGAACATTCTTTTGTGCGACAGCGCCTACCAGACCTTCACCTACAACCGAAAGATACCCTCCTCTTCTACGACCGTCAACCGGCAGGCGAATCAGCGCAGAGTCCTGCTCGACACGGAAATTCGCTTGATTGATTTCGGCAGTGCCACTTTCCAAGACGAATACCACAGCTCCGTCGTCAGCACCCGTCATTACCGAGCGCCAGAAATCATTTTGGGACTTGGATGGTCATTCCCCTGCGACATATGGAGCATAGGATGCATATTAGTCGAGTTCTTCACCGGCGATGCTCTTTTCCAAACACACGACAACCTCGAGCATCTCGCAATGATGGAAATGGTTGTCGGGCAAAGGATAGACTCCAGCCTCGTCCAAGCTGTGAACAAGATGGCTACTAGAAGTGGCGGAAACCCCGCCTCGAAGTGAGTGGTTCATGGCCCAGTTGGGTAAGGGCAACGCATACTGACACTGTGCAGATACTTCAAGCGCTTGAAACTTGACTATCCTACACCCGAGACAACACGAGCTTCCAAGAGATTCGTCAAGGCTATGAGACGATTGGAGGTAGGCAAAACAGGCTCGCAGAGTCCTGAAAGACGGCTCACTAACGATTTATAGGATATCATCCCATCGAACTCAACCTACTTCAAGAACTTCCTGGATCTCCTTCGGAAGATCTTTGTCTATGATCCCCAGCATCGCATTACAGCGAAGCAGGCATTGCAACATCCTTGGTTCAAGGAACCAGCGACACCGGACGATGGTACGGAAGCGGCCAAGATCCGCCTAGAGCGAATGAGACAGGAGGGGGATCACCGATACCACGCATGATTCCTAGCCTACGAAGCTGTTTTCGAACCCTTACGTCTATAACGAACAAAGCTGAGCATGATACGGGAGTTTGGCCGTTTGATATCTGGTCTGTACGATGGGGGCCGACGGAATTGGAAGGGCATGGCGCTCGTGCAACTTGATTTTTTTCCGACATGGGCCTCATCAAAGGTCAGCCATGTTCTGCCCTTAAATAGCAAAAGGCTTGATGGCATGCGGGGGTTTTTTGGGTTGTGTTTCGCGGGATAAGGGTCAAACTCGCAGCAACACGAGAGAGTAGCACGAACGGTCAAGCCACGCCCTGGACAGCGTTGCTAGTAGAGACGTTTCGATGAGAGAGATGTCGTGCCTTGTCGCCAGGCTCAATAGAGCGATTCTCATGACCGACGCAAGCCTCCCGGCTTGTCAACCACTTCTTCAGTCTTCTGGAGTGACCACTGATCGATGCTTTCAATTTTTTTCTTTTTTGGAGACCCTAACTGATTTGAGTAGACTGTTTCAACATAACAGAATCCAGGAACGAGACTATGCATAGCAGAACCGCCTTGTGAGTCGTTCCTAGCACAGTAGCAATTTTGATTGAGCATGTCGCTTACATCAGCCCATTCATTTTTAGGTTCGATCAAGCGATGCGTCTGTTTCCATCGCTACTCGCGAGTCACGAATCAATGGTTGCCGCCACAAATCAAACCAAACGCCAGGGACTTCTCCACACGTGACCAACTACAAGTGCGGCGATAATTCCTAGCCCTCTGTAATCCCTGGTTTTGTTGGTCGGAATCGACGCAAATGTGATCGCAGCCGCGGCCTGGGTGATTGTGCCCGCCTTTCTCAGATTGACGAACGACGGCAACAAACACAAGTAGAGAAGAGCCTCCGCACTTGTTCTGCGGTTTAGAATTGAGGAAGGTTTCGACAAAGCAGGACAATGTCTCTCTCTTTGTTTGTCACAGCCCAATACTGCTCTCCCGCGCCAAAGTTACCTGTGTCTTTTGCATTGTGTCGCTTGAACCCAAAGGAACAGCTTGTTGTCCTTGGTCAAGCAAGTTATGGTTCAAAGACATTGTCAACTTCGAGATTGTTCGGTAATGATGTGGCTATTCCATCGTCAGCGAGTATAGAAAGACTGCCCATTGCAGCTCTTGAATCGCAGTCAGCGAAAACAAACAGCCTCAAAATTACTGACACCTATACCGAAACTTTTAACGATTCACTCAAAATTTTCTCATCAACTTATCACTATGTCCAGCCCGTACCAAAGTGTACACGATTTAACAAATGCATCGGTGAGGAAGTTGGTTCGATACCTTTATCTCCCGGTGGAGCACAGCATTGCGAAACCCCCAAAAAGTTGGCTGAGGGAGCAAGAGGAAACGATGAAACAACTGCCCGCGGCTTGTCTCCGTCCACGCAGCAGGGCCAATGTGGTCAGTGTTGTTACTCGCGGTTTGATGAAGATCAGCGAGAAGTATAAGCCTTCGTTCACACCGACGGCCGCAGTCCTTTGCTCAAGCCATCACGGCCTGAATCCTTGGACAATTCACGCCCTTTTTGCACTGGTCCTGAAAGAGATCACGGTGGAAACGGCCAGCTTACGACATGACCGACAACGCGACAGAGGTCCGGAATTTACACCCTTAATACAAGAATTCGTTCGTCGTCTGGATGGTATCCAGGCCCTGTGGATGGACACGTACAACTTCGAACTCCTCTATGGTCGCCAGCCGAAAGTGCTAAGCCATGTAAATTCGCATTGTGAGGCGTGCATCTTGTCAGCACTTGGGTCTCGTCCCTCTTTCCTTGGCGACCTTCGTGCTAATCTCATTGCCCGGACGAAGAGAACGTCGCCATGCCTGCAAAGGATCGTGGACGCGTGGATTAACGAGTTCCCTGAGGCTGCACAAAGAGAAGTCTTTAAAAGAAGCGCAAACTTAGCCGAGGAAATTCGGGCTATGCTCAAAGATGTCAAGGCAGCGCGACAACAGAGACGCGAGGCGAAAGTGCACCAAAAGCAAGCCAGGGGCTTAGAGAATGCCAGCAGTGGTATCAGGAAGACATCCGGACGCGATACTCCGCGCTCAATTCCGGGCGAGCAATCGACCGCGAGTGGACGACCTTCCACGGCACTGAGCGAGGACCCATTTGCTGACCCAGATGACGAAAATCCCGACAATGAGAATCGGCCGTGGCAAGATGCGGTTGGGGACTATTACGAACGGCTGGCCCGCCAGAACGGAAACGAACGTGCTTTCGACCGATCATCCCTCCACCCGGCCTTTGGCGGCCCGGCGCCTCAACCCGATGCCCAGTTCCGTCGAGACTTTGGCACGGGAAAAGAGGTGGATCGGAAAGAACAAGGGGCACTTTGGGATGACGCTGTTGCTAATAGTCCCGCTAGGAGTGAACAGCGTTTACGCGCATCTGATTTTCCCCCCTCGATGATCCAAGACGATGCCCGACGACGTGATCGGTTCCGACACGTAGACTCCACGGACTCCGAGCCGCGCACTCCTCGGCCCGTCACGCCTCCCGCCGCTACCCTCCCACCGCCGTTCCGCGGGTACGGGACCGCGGCGCCGAGCAGCTCGTCGTATACGGACGCCAGCGTGTATTCGAACAGCGAGCCGGCCCGGCCTCACCCCACGACCGAGTCGCTCGCCTCCATCGTCACGGCCTGGCCCGACGTCACGTCTCGCTCGTCTTCCGCCCGCAGACCCCGTGGACCCCGTCCGGGCGGGCTCGTAAGTACTTCCTCCCCCTCGCCTCAGAGTGACAATGTCGTGACACAGGACCGCCGCCGCGCCGCAGATGCGAAATTTGCTCCCCCTCGTGGGTTCGAGATGTCCCCCACTGAAGCAGCATGGTATCTAGCCGAGGAAGAGAGGGTGGCTCGCCTGGAGGAGATGGGACGTATCGGCCGGCCGAGTTTCAGGGATCATGTTGACTTTGGTGCTCCTGCGTCGGAGGCCGGTTCAGAGTACGGGGACGGGTTAAGAACACCCACGGCGGGCTCCACGCAAGCTGGGACTTGGGCTCCGTCGTCTCGTGATCGGCCTGTGCGAGAGGTGTCGCCTCTGCGTGGTGATGATGACGATGGGCGTAGCGTCGCGACGGTGGGGGGACGGCCGCCTTTGAGTGAGGCGTCGACGATTTATCCTGATGATTCGTATAGTTTGGCTAATTTCCGGCGGCGGTGACGGGATGAGGTAGGTAGGCGTTTGGTTTAGTTCATAGAGTTTTTGCAGACATGGTATGCTGAATGAAGTTTCCTTCTCAAGAACAGTTGGGAACGCAGTATACGGTTCGTTCAACGTATGGTTGCCAACTTGAATCAGAACACGAACATCACGAACTCGGGGGAGTAAGCACATGGTTTAATGGACAAGATTCAGTGAGCTATCTACCGTTGCAGTATTAAGGTAGTAAACACACCAAGTATAAAAAGAAAAAAAGAGCAAAACAAGACCGGCCCTTGCACATTCTGGGGCATTCCTTTTCTCAACCTCTCTCTCTCCTTTCGTAACCACTCCCTGGCCAAGATCCCAATATCCATGGCTATACCCATAGTAACCACCCACTGAGAGACAACGAGTCTTGTGTCCCCGAGATCGGTGAGATATGATCCACGATCGCCAAGTCCCAATCGAACCTGCCTATTTCCGCCCGCATGTCTTCCATGAGATCCTGTTGACCTCCCGAAAACATGGCTGTCAAAAAAAGCCTGAGTAGAAGAAGAAACCTTGTCTTGATCAAGGTGTAAAGAAGGTGTGTGTACTCTGACATCCAATTAGGGAAGGGGGTTTGTTGATGACGGCAAGTGTGAAACAAGACTGAAAGAAAAAGCAAATGGAAAGCCAGTGAAGAGTGTCTCGGACGCGGAAGTCGTATGCGAATTGCTGTCAGATGCCGATACGAAGCTGCAATGTGAAGCTGCTAGTTCGGATCTTCGTTGCAAAGCCACGAGACGTCGGTGTCCAATACTCTCTTCTTGCCTTCAAGAACGGGTCGTATGATAGGGGAAATTCGGGAATTATTCTTGGCAACCTATTGAACTTGGCTCTGTTTCGGTGACTGATGCCGTCCTTTGCAAATATCAGTTCGGGCTGTTCTCGTAGAATAAATTGCTGTTAGATACTCACCTCCAAAGTGCCATTATCGATCGAATCAACCAACATCGGGTCTTCGTTCGATTGTGATCAATCTACAAGAGGCCACTGATACTTGAGCGCATAAGGTCAGAATGTGGCCTTGCTCAGCAATGCTTAGGCTCCAAAGACATCGTCGCTGTCGCTGTCAAGGCTACCATCGTCGTGCTGCTGATCCTGGGGAGCATCGGGAGACTTGGCTCTTCGGGCACCAGGCGAGTGGCGCTTTCCAGGGTAGTCGTAGGAGCACTCAGAGTCGTCTGCCACGTAGAATGTTTTGCAGGGGATCTTGTTGGCCCAGTGCTGCCAGATGACCTGGTCGTACCAATCGGCGCCGTGGGGTTGCTTCACCTTGTAAACCTGGTTCAGACGACCGGCCTTTTCGAACTGGAAAGACGACATGAAGTCGTCCATCCACTTGAGACCCTGTCCGCCCTCGCTCTGGGCCATCGTGTGTACAACAACACCTAGCAAAGTCCATTAGCTAATGAATATGACATATCTTTCACGTTCGACTACTTACGATGAATGTTCCGGAAGTCGGGCTTGTAGAACGCGTCTTCTCCAGCTTTCGGATCGGCCCACTGGCACTCGACAAAGCCGTGGTACAAGATGGAAACCTGGCTGAGGAGTTGATGAAGAAGGGCACTTCCGATCCGACCACGTCGATGCTCAGGATGAACAAAGATTGTGGCCTTAACAGTCGGGGTCGCGTTGCCGGTGAGTCCTCCAATACCCGTCTCGTACGGACGGAGGTAGGCGAATCCATAGACAGTAGTCTCAGGGGATGACACCTTCGTAGGCTGAGACTGCATCCACTTCATGTACTGTCGGTAAGCGTCGCGAGACGGCCAGTTGCCGGGGTCTGTCAAGTCCGTCGTCTTGGTAGTCGCAACGATGAATGGAAGCTTCTGTCTCTTGCACTCAATCATGATGTACTCGAACCGCTCAACAGACACCGGGTAGGTATCTGTCACCAGGGGATCTTTACCGACAGCCAGGTTGTACATCTCGGCACAAGCTTCGGCATCTGAAGGCTGGGCAGGACGAAGGACGCAGTCTGCCAGACGGCTATTTTCGTCCAAGATAGGCGCCACTGCGGTTTTCATCTTCGTGGGCGACGCAGCATCTCTCTTGTAGTCACGATCCCGAAGAATGGCCATTTCGTGGTGGGCCCGCTCCTCCTCCTGCAAGCGTTGACGAATGGCCATGTTCTGTCGGACCATGATCTCGCGATGAACGAGCAGGTTACTGGTCCATTCGCGGCGACGTTGAATCATCTCGGGTGTCATGTTCTTCTCGTCCACAATATCGGCTTTTGTGGGCGGCTGCTCGATGTGTTCGATGAGCTTTCCAGTGTCGGTACTAACATCGTGGTAGTGATGATCCTGGTTCTCGTTGAGGAAGGAAGTGACGAGCGGGCCATCCAGAGTATAAAGCCAAGTTAGAAAAGATGGCGTGCCAGTGACTTTCGCCTCGGATCGAGCGACTGCGTTGTTATCCTCTCTGTCCTGACCCGATGAAGCTCTGTCATTGTTGCTCACATCCCAGGACGAGTGGCTCTTCTTCGATTTGGTAGTGACGCCCATTCTCTCCGGAAGATTCTCCAGAGCCATGGGTGTCAGGGGCGCGGACTTCTTCAATGTGCCCGAAAGAGGAACGCGCGAGCTACCATCATCTGTTGAAGACGCGGTATCCGACTCCGCGTAGTAGCTAGTAGTCGTGGCTGGCTCCTGGCTTTCGGTAACTGGGTCTTCGATCTTGGACTCGCCCTTTGCCCCAGCCTTGGCCTTGGTCTTGGCGAGTCTCTTATGAGGAGGAATGTAGTCGCTCGGCATCGGAAGGGTAGCGGCCATCATATTGTTCTCGTCGTCGTCGGCGTCGGATTGGATCTTCAAACGCTGAGCAGCAATCTTTGCCTCTCTCTGCCTCCGTGTTCTCTCAAAACTTCTTGCAACGTATGCTCGGCGCTCGGCGAGGTAATCGTAGTCAGCGTTCTCTAAGCCAGCACTGTAAATATCTCCACCGGGGGCTCTGCGAGTGTTGAATTCAAAAGAAATTCGCCGAGCTTCAGGGCTGGAAGTGGGGTCATTCAAGAAGGCAGGAGGTGTCAGCCTTCTCTGGGGGACCGGAAGATTCATGGCCCAACGAATGGAAGTCGATCTTTTGATCGGCTGAGTGAGCTTTCCAGAAGGGCTGCTTGAGGAAAGAGCCGTTGCCTGGGCCTTTCCATTGGCGCTACTCACAATCACGGCCGGGCTGGGAGGATAGAACGTGAACCGAGCTGAGCCAGCCTCCTGGGGATACAAGCCGATGGAAGACCAAGGATAAGGACTGTCCACTCTGGAAATGCCTTCGCCACGATGCTCTTCATCGTGGCTACACTGGCTCTTGATGTCATCAGCTCGCTTCTCGGTGCTGACAGGCTCTTTCGAGAACTCGAGGAAGAAGTGCTCTCCACGGCTTCCCTCTTCATGGATGGACTGGTTCTCTTTGTTGCCAGTCTGGTTCTTCAAGATGATAGACTTTGCGGGGTTCGACGTGGTGAGATCGATGCACTCGACTTTGCCGCAATTGTTCTCACCATGGTAATACTGGTTTCTGTGTTCACCAATATGCTCCTCGTTGGTGACAGGTTCTTTGGGGACCGAAATGCTGAGATCGAAGTCTTCGCCGTGATCCTTCTTATCATGGCTCAACGGGGTCGTCTTCTCACCAGATCGCTTCGCTGGGATGAAAGGCTTTGCGGAAGCCGACAATTTGATATCAAGTGATTTGCCATGATTCTTCTCAATGTGGCTGCACTGGAAGATGCTTCCGCCAATCTTCTTCTCCGGGTTGATGCCCCCCTTTGAGTTTGACATCTTGTAATCGATGTGTGCTTTGGCTAAACACAAGGAGCCTTGTATCTGGCCGAACAATGGGTATTAGAAAAATGAGCACACTTATGTCTTTTTTTGATCCATTCCACAGAGAGTGGATTTACTCACCTAGTTGTTGGTTACGGCAGTGTTGTTGTAGAAGCGCAGATACGAGTATCTGAACGAGGATGTATGGTGAGAGCGCGTCGGATTTGAACCAAGGCGACCTGAAGCAAAGGTGGGTTTTCTGGTGTCGGCTTGTAGAGATGAAGCGATAGCGGAAATGTAAGCTGGCTCTCCGGAATCGGTGAAAGATTTCAAAACCACTTCTGTCGATGAAGAGGATGGACAGTTTAAGGGAAGTAAGAAGCTTTCGGTGTGTAGCGGTTTGAGTGAGAAAGGGTTAAGTTGGGTCAGAGACACCTCGGAGGGAGGAAGGGAAGTGGGTGGGGTGTGCGGTAGGAAATATTTTGAAGGTGAAATTTCTAGGCAAGTCGGAGGAAGGTCCAGCGGCACGCCTGTTCGGGGCAGGCACAGGCTTCTCCCGGAAGCCCCTTCCCTCTTATCAACTCATACCGAATATAGGTATGCACTCGAACTCTCCGATTTCATTAGTAGAAAGCGAGCTCAAGAGATACTTGAAACCTTTTCTCCTGAACACAATCCTGTTCATTCTAATGTGAGGCAATTGATGATTGATTCTACCTACTCAGTATTGACCACCAGGGCCATTTTTTGTCCATGAGACTCCGAGTCCCTCTGATATATCATACTTCATATATTAGGCATGGAAAGATTATTATTATCATCTTGAGATATCGTTATGGCGTGGTGAGAAACACCCATCATGTACGTTTGGCGATGCTTGTAGTCCAAACGCTCGGTGTGCTCGGTAAGCCCCGTTCGGAGCTGCTTCACCGATCCCAGACCGATACTGCGGGGTCACGTGTGGTCAATCGATCCATTCAGGCAGCGCCGACGAACCTCTATCCACTGCACCAGCTCTTTTACATGACAAGAAATATACCGTGATGTGCATTTCCCAAACTTTGAGATATTCGAGAAAATACACAGTAGTCGATGCACGTCAGGGATAGGGTTCCCGTCCGTTCGTCATGTTGTCCATTCTGAGAAAAGCACGTCTCAAAGACAAGGAGATGCGAATCCTGATGCTGTTAGTGAGCCAACCCCCACACGAGCCACTTTCCCACTTGCTGATGCTGATTTCAGAGGCCTCGATAATGCGGGAAAGACTACGATCGTCAAGAAGATTATGGGCGAAGACGTCAACACAGTAAGCCCGACGTTGGGCTTCATCATCAAGACTATAGACTACGATGGGTTCGTCGGCACATCTATCCAGTTCATTATCATGTAAGAGTGCTAATCATACACCAGATACAAGCTAAACATATGTACGTCCTCTGTCTGATGCTGAGTTTCGTTGGCGGCAAGCCTGACCAGAATAGGGGACGTGGGTGGGCAAAAGACACTACGCTCGTACTGGCGGAATTACTTTGAAAAGACAGATGCGTTGATCTGGGTAGTCGATGCCACAGACCGACTGAGAATCGAGGACTGCAGAGAGGAGCTCCACGGCCTGCTGCAAGAAGAGGTTCGTGCCGCCGCCGATGACAACGACGATGACACGTGTGAAAGTGGATGCGACCACGTCGGTGTGCTAACTTTTGATTGACAGCGATTGTCTGGAGCAAGTTTGCTCGTGTTCGCCAACAAGACCGACGTCAACGGATGCATGGACGAGCAGGAAATTCTTCAAGTTGGGTGCTCCGGGACAGCCACACCTTGAATCGTTACTAGGGGAAATCGAGCTGACGTATTTTCTTCAGGGGCTGCAATTGGAGGCGATCAGAACACATCGCTGGCACGTCCTGCGATGCAGTGCCATGACAGGCAGCAACCTCAAGGAAGGCCTTGCTTGGGTGGTGGACGACGCAAAGAAGAGGCTATTCCTGTACTAGAGGCAAGCGGGGAGTTCAGGTATCCATTTGGTGGTTAGCTTTTCTTGCCAGGTCACCAGTCACCACTACGACGGTGCGGCTCCTCGCTCGCTCTCGAGGCTCAGCGAGCCAGCGATTCGAGGATGTCCCGGCCACGTTTGTTCAGCTAGTTCCCGGGCGCGCCGTTAGGAAACTGGGAATGGCTAGGATAAAGACGGACGGGCATAGAGGCGGCCGGGTCAATGGGGGGCATGGTGAAGCGTGTCAGAGTGTTCTGGAAGGACGGTCCCAGGAAGGGCCGGATCCGAGTGATTCTGTGGCGGCTCGGGAGTCGGGATCGACGTTGTGTAACGGAGTGACAAGTACCTTTGATGGGATACCCAGCGTCGAGAGATGCGAAGCCACGTTGTTCAATAGGAGATCACCACTATCCGTATTAATAGCATACCAATATATCCTCTGAGGCTAAGGATGACGGCTGTGATGCGTCTACGAAGTACTGTCTCCGTACATGTGTGGATGTGGCCCATTGCGCGAGTGCCTTTCTGCTTAAAATCGGGTCACTGCTTGGTCCGAAGATGCCCGAGAAGAAGAAATACGAAATGAGGGGACACTGACGGTAAGCCGCTACCCGTCAACGTCAGCACCGCGTTAAGATTGTCTGTGATTCTTCAGAGCACTTTAAAGTATGTGCGGTGTCTTTTGGGTCCGGGCTGAACCACCTAAGGTAGTCGGGCTTGGAAGGGAATTGGACTCATTACAGCAGACCGAGAAGAGAGATTGCAAGCCGTTGAAGTTGAATACCGGGACATCCCTCCGGAAATCATGGTTTGAAACGATGTGATTGAAACGCCCCATCGGGCCAGTAAGGGCGCTTGAATGTCGAAATTTGGTGCAAGGGATCTCAGGTACGAAATATATCCATTGTGAGACAGGGGTTGCCGGTGTGGAGAAGCGAGTGGCCAATGCACGCAGCACGCAGCAACACCTCACCTACCTTGAGGTACGTATCCTTGTTGTTTTGGTTCCACTTTCTTTGTGTACATCCACCTGCAAGTTACAACTACCTTAGGTATTCGCACCTCGAGGTCTTCTTCGTCTACCTACCTTAGGTACCAAGGCCAAGTCAGATGGCCGCATTAGGGAAGCTTAGCTGAGCTGAGAAGAGCTGAGTTGAAACCATTTGAGCAGCTTGCTGGAATCGTTTGAGACATTGACGAAGAACTTCACGTTGAAGCCCTCGCGTGTGTGGGAGAAATTGTGGTGAATGTTGCACAGTTGCGCCTTAGAGTCTGTGGGCATATCGATAGAAATCATTTCAAGAGACCAGCCCAGTCACCCAGCGCCCAGTGCTACCTGACGTGCAGGCTGCTATTGTTGGGGGGGCCTGTTCACCTGCCCAATTGGCAAGGGCAAGGAAGAAAAAAGAGGCAAGCCCAGACTGCCCAGCTTGGACGCGGGATGCAACTGTTCGCATCAGCACGCAGTAAGCATCCGGAAGGAGCCTTCGCAGAAACCTGCTTGCCTTCACTTCAGGTCATATGTGTTTACTTTCGAACCCTGCAGCACCTTATTTCAGTCAGGTCACCAGTGAAAAACATCATTGTCCTCTTTGCATCCCGTCCAGACCGAAAGCAGGCCGCGTTCACAGCTCCTACTTGCTTACGCCGACTGCATTTCCCAGGATTGTGGTTCATGCTCCTTAGCCTCAGCCGCCGCCGTCGCCGCCCACATCAACAGAAACTCGGGTACCACACGCATTCGACAAGTTTTCAGTACACAACCACACAACCTAATAGATGTAACCTAAGGTACCTTACGCCAAGGTAAGAAAGGCAGTTCCTCAATCCAAACAACAAAGTCGCCAGAGAGACCAGAGACCCGACTCCATTTTGTCTCCATCCACAACGCACGCCTGCCCATCCGTACCTAACCGTGGGCTACGCTACCTTGCCTTACGTCTGTGAGGCTGCTCCGCTCTCGCCTTGGCCCAAGTACCTTGCTTTGGCGCCATTTGCCTAGCGGCACCCATCCAAGAGGTGACGAACCAGAGGTACCCTGCACTGCGTCTGCGTCCGCGTCCTGCGTACCTGACGGAGCACTGCGCACACCTACCTTACCTTATCCCATCCCATCCTGTCCTATCCTGTCCTAATCCCGCCACGGACGGACCAGACACCAAAAGACGAGACCGACTGAGGGAGGGAAAAAATAGACAACATATCCTTCTCCAACAAAGACCTCACTACCTTACCCGTTCGCCTTGCCACGACATACGTCCTAACCGGGGGGATTCCTGCGCATACAGAACCACCTGTTTCCATTCCTCCCCCACCCGCAACCGTGTCATGACTCTGTCCTCCGCCTCAACATGTCGGAACAAACAATGGACGACGTCTCCAAGTTTTTGCAAGATGTCAAGGAGATGAATGCTCGCCGGACCGAAGAAGACGACGCCCGTCAACGCGAACTCGACGAAAAGATACAGCAGGAGAAGAGAGAACGACAAGCTCGTCGCGCCGGTACGTCCATCTTTACCTACATCTTGCCGTCTTTCTCCTTGCTTCCCCTCTTGCCTTACTACTGCTTGTCTCTCCTCCCCTCACCCACTGCATCATCTACCTGACTACCACCGTGTCTGCCCTATTCAACAAGCTTTCTTTTCCCGACCCGGCCAAGGCACAAATCCTACTTTGCAGCTTGCCGTGTGCCATTCGCCTGCTCGTGCTCGTGCCGTGCTATGTTCAGGTTCAGGTTGCCCTTGGCCCAAGAGCTGAGCTACTGACGGGACGGCCGCCGCACTGGGCGAGCCGCGGGCGACGCCTCAACGCCTTGACTCCCACCCTCAATAACCACCACACACGGCCTTCGTCCATTGTTTTTTCGCCTGTGACCTAAAGGGAAATCATCGACGCTCACTTTTCCTCTGCAATTGGCACTGTTCTTCTTTCCCATCTTGTTGCGCGACCGTGTTCTTCCACAAGAAGAAAATCTTGGAATCGCATTCTCTGACAACATTTGACAGAACGCGCTCGATCCATTTCCCCTCAGAAATCGTCCCCGGCCAACACCCCACCACCCTCCTCTCGAGGTAACACACACACGACGCAGCTTTCCGATGACCTAAGACTGTCTTCTCCCGGTCTCGAACACACAGGCAGCCCTCGCCCTCTCTCACGAGGCATCGCAGCTCCCGAAACCATGGACAGCTTCTCAACCTCTCCAACCAAGGAGAACGATTCCCCCTTTGACGCCGAAAGCAAGCGATCGAGCGTGACCTCTCCTACCAGCGGCGTACCAGGAGCGCGGCCGCTGTCGTGGCAGAGACGTCCCAACTCTCAGCATTCGGATCGATCCAAGAGCCGCCCCTTGTCCGTCGTTGCCGCCGAGAACGCGACCAGGACCTCGCAGAACCCAACTCCCGACCCCTCCTCTGCAACCGAGCAGACCTTCTCCAGGGACCAAATCTCCCAATCACTGGCTTCCAAAGACCCCGCGTGGTTCCGCCAAACGGCCGATCGTGCCAGCGTCGGCTCAGCTGCAAATCGCAAGAGTCAGGTTGAGGATACCGATACCAACGACATGTCCTCAATGCGCGCCCATCAGCTCCCCGGCATGAGCCGCAGCTCTTCCACAGATTTGTCTGCCGAGCAGTCTAGCCCGACGAAAGACACCAGGCTGGGCTCTCCGCTGTCACTCAGCAGCTCCCAGAGACTTGACCCCCCCGCCGAGATCTCCGAGAATGATCCCACAGCGCTGCGCCGAAAGTCAATCATTGGATCCGGTCGCTCGTCACCCACGCGACCTGTTTCTCCTACCAAGGGCATGGGCGGTTTCGTCCAAAGCGCAATGATGAAGAGGTCAGACAGCGTCAAGAGATGGAGTGTAACCTCTCCCCCTGGCCTCGTCCGCGCCGATTCAGCTGCTTCAAGCCGGCCTGAGTCTCGCTCCCGTCCGCAGAGCATGTACATGCGGGACGGAGCTGCTACACCTACGGGGTCATCTCACTCTCGGTCTCTGTCCCGCCCCGCCTCTCGCCCTACTTCTCGACATAGCAACCAGGAACAACCAGACGAGATCGAGACTACACCAAAAGCACCTGCAGCAGCACCTCCTCCCGAAGCCAAGCCCGAGACCAAACCTGACGTCAAGCTCGATACCAAGCTCGATACCAAGCTCGATAACAAGGAGGAGGACAATAAGGATGTGACACCGCCATCAAGCCCTTCGAAGACTATGGATTCTAGAAGATGGAGCCCGACGAAGGCAAGCTGGCTGGAAACTGCGCTGAACAAGCCAGAGTCCCCGAAACCTAAACCTCCGCCGGTGTCAAACCAGCCAGCTTGGATGGTAGAGCTCAACAAAGCAAAGGCTCACAAGGCTGCCAACCCCAGTGCCGACCTTGGCCGAAGCGGCTCGGTATCATCGCAGAAGCACGAAGTCAATGTCGGCGGGTTGATGCGTTCATCACCTATGGGAAGCCATGTGTCCAAGCCCTCTGTAAGTGGCCTCAAGGGTATATACGCACCACCAGTGCAAACCCACAAGACCGGCGGCAGCATCAGCAGCCCAAGCTTCCGTACCAGCACAATCAAAAGCCCGGCGGGCGAGGACAAGCCGGAAGGGGATGGCCTGTCCGTGGATATCCCAAAGCGCTCCTCGGTCACTGACAGCCCTTCTGTGGCTAAAGTCAAGCCTGAAACCCCTCCCAAGAAGGATTTCCGCGCTGGTCTGAAGTCCAGAAACGTCTCTGGCGATGCTGCTTCTTCCAAAGAGCCCACCAACGAGTTGCAGAATGTTTTTGGCAACCTGCGACGGACCAAGACGCAGAATTACGTGGCGCCGGATGAGCTAAAGAGCAATATTTCGCGCGGCAAAGCGGCCTTAAACATCACCGGTGGCCCGAAGCCCAGCGAGCGCAAGGATGAGTTCAAAGATGCGATTTTGAAGAAGAAGCAGGATTTCCAGGCTGCTCAATCGCAAGGCAAAGGCGTGGTTAGAACCAAGTCCAATGCATCTGAGAACCCTGTTCCAGAAGCTCTGCTGAAAAGACATGCGTTGAGCAAGTCGATTTCGGGTAGATCAGATGCTACCTCGCCCTCCGCTATCGAGCACCGAAAGTCTGTCAGCGAAAGGCCCAAGTCATCGTACAGAGATGATTCCAACGAGTCGGTTGCTTCGCTCAGGTCGCCTTCTGTCAAATCGCCCTCTGCCAGGTCGCCGTCACTTAGATCACCTTCTATCAAGTCGCCAGTAGAACCTGGACCTACGGCCGAGGTTCAGAAGGAGAGCATTACTCCTGGTCGGTTCCAAGGACGTGCCGCTGCCGGTGGCCTAGCGGGCCGCTTCAATCCTGCACTCGCAGGACTTTTGGCCCGTGGCCCTCCTCCCATGGCTACCAATGGAGGTCGTGAGGCCGAGAAGTCAGAAGAATCGAGCGGCGCGCCCGCCGAACCTACGGCTCCAGGACCTCAGCTTACACACATGACTAAGGGTCGTGCTCGTGGGCCGAGAAGAAAGGCGCCGTCTTCCAAGCCTCCCTCCGCAGCTGCGCCAAGCGCAGAAGTGGCAAGCGAATCTAAGCCCAGCTCAAGTGCTCTCTCACCGGCGAAGGAGGAGTCGCCTGTAGTAGAAGCAGCCGTCAAGAGCCCCGCAAAGGAGGCTCCAATGTCCATCCAAGCTCAGGTCGCTGCTCAAGCAGCTGCCAAGAACAGGCCGGCACCTCTCAAGCCCTTTGGTACCCCTTCTGAGGTTCCCGCCGAGAAGTCTGCAGACAAGTCTCCAGAGAAGCCTATTCTCCCGGCCAAGGAGGAAGACCCCGTTTCAAAGCGCAGGTCCCGATCTCCTACGATGAAGCTCCAGGCCTCCCCGATCAAGCCCGTCGAGGAGAAACCCAGCGAACCCGCCTCTCAGCCCACCTCACCTAAGAAGCTGGACATGAAGCGAATGTCTCGATTCTTTGAAGAGAACAACCAGTCGAGCCCAAAGCCTGAAAGTCCCAAAAGGGAGAGCCCAAAGATGGAAAGCCCCCCCAAGATGGCCAGCCCGACAAAGGAGAGCCCCAAAGTGGAGAGTCCCAAGATTACCAGCCCCAAGGTTGCCAGTCCGAGGAGGGAAAGTCCGGCTCCGTCGCCAAGCATCAAGCCCAAGCCCGTTTTCGAGAAGCCCTTCAGCCCGCCACCCCAAAAGTCGGAGGAGGAAGTCAGACCGAAGCCGGTATTTGAGAAGCCTCCTAGCCCTGTACTTCAAAGAAGCGAGGAAGTCTCTCCTGTCAAGACTTTCGGGCGGCCTCTTCCCGAGCCTAAGCCAAGTTCCCCTGCAAAGCCTTTCTCGGACAAAGTGGAGGAAGCTCCTGCGCCCACCAGGACTTTTGGACGCCCGCTGCCCGAACCAACTCCCAGATCACCCACACGGTCTCCCGTTCGGTCTCCGCCGCCTAATGAGCAATTCGATAGCCCTCACGTAGCGCCTCTCAGAACCTTTGGCCGACCTCTGTCCAGGCCCAGTTCACCTCAAAAGTCGAATGACAGGGTTGACAGCGAGCCTGTGGTGTCCGTCAAGAACGCTGCATCGATGTTCGGCGGTGCCGTGGTACGGTCGCCACCTCTGGAGCCCAAGTCGCGATTTGAGAGCCCCGTGTCTCCAGTCCAAAGGACCGCTACTCCCACGAGGATCTCTACAAGGCCCCTGCCTATCCCACCGAAGCCTTCCTCGCCTACACCAGTCGCATCTCCTGTTCGATCCCCCACAAAGTCAAGCTCAGAGGTCTCCAGTCTATTGGATGACTTCTTTGGCACGCCACGGCCACAGAGGGAGTACCGCCTTGACACCACTGAAGTATTGATGAACAAGCCTCGGGTACGCGATATTCAAAGCCAAGGCACCAGGCTGTTCCAAATTACTGGGGACGGGAAGAAGATGCCTGTACAATCACACAACGAGCGTATCTTGTTCGAGCGGGAAATGTACATCTGCGCTCACACATTTTCCAACGAGGCTGGCTGGAAGGAGACCGAGGTGTATTTCTGGGCCGGTGATGAGGTACCGGCAGCAACTGTGGAAGACACGACTCTGTTTGTCAACCGGGAAGCTCGTTCGCTAGGCGGCAAGCTCGTCAAAATGCGCCAAGGCAGAGAAACTCCCGAGTTCATCATGGCGCTTGGAGGTATGATCATCACCCGTCGCGGTACCAACACTAAGTACGACTCCTTGGCACCAAGCATGCTGTGTGGTCGTCGGACGCTTGGCCAGGTTGTGTTTGACGAAGTCGACTTCTCATCTGCAAGTCTTTGCTCTGGGTTCCCCTTCTTGATTACGCAGTCAGGAATGTGCTATCTCTGGAAGGGCAAGGGCAGTGATGTCGATGAGCTGAGTTGCGCCCGCCTCATTGGTATGGACTTGAGCTTGATGGGCGAGCTCATAGAAATCGAGGACGGCAGCGAGCCGGATAGCTTCTGGGCCATCTTCAACGACGGCACGAAGCCGCTCTCTGCAGACCACTGGCGTTTGAAGTCCAATTACGACAAGTACTGCCAAAGACTCTTCCGCTCGGACGCGTCTGCGGCGAAGCAGGTAAGCTCGACGTTGTTCCTAGTCTTCAGCTCAGCGCTAACCATGACAACCACAGGTCACTGAAATCAGCCCGTTCACTCAGGCTGACCTGGACCCTTCCTCCATCTACGTTCTGGATGCATTCTTTGAAATGTACATCATTGTCGGTAGGACGGCGCAGAGCGAGTACAGCTCCTTCCGCAACGCTCTTGACTTTGCGCAAGAGTATGCCATTCTGGCTAGTGGCATGGAAGATCGGCCCTTTATCCCCATCTCGACGGTCGTGTTGGAAGGCATTCCCAAAGACCTGAAGAGCGTGTTCCGCAAGTGGCGAGACGAGTCTAGCCCGACCATTATGCCCCAAAAGGCGGCGTCCGGCTTGAAGCGCGGGCGATCTCTGCGCGTCGTTCCCCTCACCCACGCGCTCCAGGCTCTTAGTGAGTAAGCCTCTTTGCAAAGTGCAGTTGAAACGGGTTCAGTTGGCGGGAGGCGCGAATGGAGTTTCATAACCAAGGAAGGGGGCGGCGGCGGCGGGTTTGATGCGATTTTATACCAGATACCCGGATGCTTGGGGAGGTTTGGGAGACGGGAGAGAAGTGTACATGAATTATTGTCGCATTTGCAACGGAGAAGGGGAAAGGAAATGGCGAAGGGCGTTTTCTCTAACTGCAAAAAAAGAAAGGAGGTTTTGTGTTGGCTGACTGATTGACCATGTACGTACGGCGAGACCGTTCAGGCGGCAGTAGCATGTGACCCATGCACCAGGACCATCTTCTTGGTATCATGGACGAACATCATATCTTTCAAAGCAGGTCACAGTTTTATGATTTCCATCATGACGTGTATGAAATCACGTTTGCTCGTGGACGTACCCGTCGATATGTCTCACCACAGTGGTCATGAAGAGCGATTGTCGTGGACCGACGAGACGATGAAGATGATGGATGCCAAACGGAAGTGTTGAATTACAAGTGAACACTAGAAGAAGCCAAAACCCAACGCCGATAACATGTATGTACGAAGACCACACACGACCCTCTAGTTCAGGATCCACTCAACAACCCCCTCGCTCCTATCTGAAGTGTGCCCGTGTAGTTGATGTTCTGACTTTGGGTATATTTTGAGAGTCTTTTTTTACACTTTTTTGTTTCTTTTGTGCAACTAACGTTCTTCTTCTATCGCTTCGTACACATCAAGCTCCTACACTCCACCCACCAACCAACCCACTCAGGCTCAAAAGGCCTGGTCGCTTCATGACTCATCCTCTGTATCGGTATTCGTCTCGCTCGTGTCGTCCTGGACATCGTCGTCCGTACCACTCTCCTCGTCCGAGTCATCGTCATCTTTCCTGCGGGGCTTGGTGGCGCCCGGTACGCTGCCGCCCTTGAGGGCCTGCATCTGGCCGGCTATCGAGTCTATTGATTGCTGTTAGTGTGTGGATGGCTTGGGGGTAGAGGAGGGAGTACTAACCTTCATCGGGCTCACTGATATCATCCTCGGCAACCATTGCTGCCGCCTTGTTTGCCTCCTCGACAACGAGAGTAACCTCCATCTTGGTATCGAAGCCAACGTAGCTGTCGCACACGACGTGCATAACGAATGTGTAGTGACCAGCCTGGGGAGGAGCGGCGAATTGGGCCTTGAGGGTTTGCATGTTGAAGGTGGGCTTGCCGTCGTCGCCAAAGATGGGCTGGTCGAACTGGGTGAAGGTGAAGGGGGGGACAGCCATCTTGCCCTGCTTCGAGTCGGTCAAGAAAACGTACCACTTGGGGGCGTGATCGCGGGCGAAGTAAGGAGCGTGGGCGAGAGGAGGCAGGATAGGCTTGTCGTCAACAGGGATAGGCTTGCCGTCGGGACCCTTGATAGTCTTCTTCTTGCGGCCAAGGTAGGCCTCAAGGTCGTCTTCGGCGGGGTCAATGTCTTCCAGGTCCAGCTCATTGACCTCGGGCACATTTTCGCTGCCAGGGGGGATAATGCGGCCCTTGACAACGAGGGTAACCAGAGAGGAAGGGATGATGAATCGCTCGCCAGTAACCTTGAAGAAGGCCTTGGCAACGCGGAGCTGGGGCAGTTGTTGAGCGACATTGACGGCAGACTTGTACTGGGCCTCGGTAAGGAGGTTGTTGCGGACCACCAGGTTTCTGCGAAGCTCATCGGGCAGATCCATGAACTGCTGAAGAGAAATGTGAACCTTGGAGTCGCCTCCCTCGACCTGACGAACGATGTCCTGGGTGAAGTGAGGAAGCTGGAGGAGAGGAGAGGCCTTGGGCGGGAGAGCCTGGATGAGGTGCTGGCTGGTAGAGTATGCGGCCAGAATGGGACCAGTGTTACCATAGGCTTGGGCGATGGCAGAGAAGGATCGGGTGAGGGCGTGGGCGATGGGAGCAACTTCGTACTTTGCGCTGTCGAGGGCGGCGTCCTCGAGCTCGACACGGCCGAGGTAAGATCTCAGGAGAGCCAAAGCCTTGCGGCGCACCCCGCTATCGAGGTCCTCGAGAGCTTGCTTGTCCTTTTGGGAGACACCAGCCTGTTCGGCGTTGGCCTGGAGCTTAGACTCGAGCTTGGAGAGACCAGACTCGGCCTTGTCGCCCTTCAGAACAGTATCGAACTCCTTGCCACTGCTGAGAGCAGTAACAACGCCACCCTCGTCAACGTTCTCGTCATATGCGCGGAATAGGTTGTTGGCGCTCTCGAGAAGCACGCCATCCTTGGACATGCGCTGAGTTCCGTACCACCAGGAACCAACCAGGTAAGGCAGGAGAACACCGAGGAGGAGTGTGTAGGCAAGGACAACGAACTTGCCGTTGCCGTCCGAGATGATGAACTGGGGGAGCGCAATACCGATGCTGAAGCTCTGCTTTCCGTCGGGGTGGCCGTACTGGATGTAGTTGTTGCGGATCTCCTCGTCGGTGAGGGCTTGGTAGGCCTTTGAAATCTCGACGTAGGCGTTGTTGAGGGACTCGATCGTCTCGTTCTTGGCCGGGTCGGGCTTGACCTTGTCGGGGTGCAGTCTTCTTGAAAGCTGCTTGTAGACCTTCTTGATTGTCTTCTCATCGGCAGACTAGACGCAACAGCGTGTCAGCACCATGTGGATGGGGTATGGAGGGGGGAAGAGACGGGCAGCCAGTGAGGCGGAGTGGTCAACATACGTCAGAGATACCGAGAATATCGTATGGGTTCCAGATCTTTTGTGTGACGCTCTGTGTGTGGATAATGAGGTAGATCATGCCGGCCATGACAGCGAGGCCGATGAGGACGGCAATGACGCGCACAATGCGGCGCTGCTTCTTCTCGTGCGCTTTGCGCTGCTTGTCGATGAGATCGACATGCTCGGGCTTGAAGTCGCTCTGGATGCGTGGGGCCTTCGCTTCAATGTCCTTGGAGGGGAAGACGAGGGTGTAGCCGAGCGGCAAGGTGATGATGCTGGTGATGGCGAGGATGAAGAAGGGGTAGAATTGCGCCTCGGCGTCGTACGAGTAGTCGGAACTCATCTTGACGGGCGCAGCGACGAGCTCTGGAGCTCTAGAATGTCGGTGTCGGGTTGCTGTGTATGGTGTGTGTTGGAGAGGTGGTCAGTCGTGAAGTCAAGATCCAAGTCCGAGTGGGAGTATTGCGCGCGGATCCGGACACGTCGCTGGACAGCTATGCAGCCCAGTTAAAAAAAGGTCTTAAAAGAGTGGGAGTGTGTCGTGCGCGGGTACACTTGAAGAAGTGTAGACGAGACTAAGAAGGGATTTGAAAGGGGAAAGTAGAAAAAGAACAATTCAGAGACCGTCAAGGAATGGTGTCTGCCTCCGTCCGCTGGTTGTTTCTTCCAGGTCGAGGTCGGGGACTTGGTTTTGGGCATGAAGTGGCCGCAATCTGCTGGCTTTGACCAAGTCACTTTCTTTTGACAATCGTGGCCTCGAAATAAACTGGTGCTTGTGCCTGCGCTGGTGGCTGCTTCTGCGGTGGTAGTTTCCGGAAGAGCGAGCAGGGGTTAACCAGCGGGTACCTTCCATTAGTGACAAAGGTACTTAGAGCCCTGGGGTTCCTCAAGGCGCCACCTAACCTTAGGTAAGGTAAGGTAGAACACACTGGGAGAGGTCACTGTGTCCTGTCTTCGCTGGCTGCGTGCGCTGTGTGAATGGCAAAGTCCAATCCATTTGACCCAATCACCTCAACGTCCGGCTGTCAGTGCGCGCCCTGGGCGAGCCCCACAGCTTGCTCCAACCTTACAAACCTTGTCCGCCTTCTCCTTCCGCCTCCCACTCGGGCGACTAGGTACTACAGCGCTGAGTGCTTCTGGGTTCCTTCTGATTCTGACACGGGGAAACGGCAAATGGAATATCTGTCCTTCCCCAAATTGGACCCTGTTTACCCTCCGCCGGTCGGTTTGAGGCTTCTTTTCCCCCTCAGTGTCTCTTTTAGCTTTTGGAGGTCTCCACTCTTCTTGCCGTACCGTACCGTGCTTACCTAATTCCCGTACAACCGTCCCTCGGCGTCGCTAGTCCGAATCAGCGACGGTAAAACGGCCGGCCTGCAGACGACTGCCTGCTAGCTTCATGACGCTACCAATTTGAAATTTAATCGGAAGGGAAGGGGAAATCATTAGAAGAGAATGGATCAAGGATGGACAGCGAATATCAACGGTGGTCGAGGAAGAATGTATCCCAACAACGTCTCCTGATACAAAACTACGGCTGACGATATAGAAATGAAAGCAATTTATTGGTGTGTTCGCATCGTTTAATCCATGCTTCTATCATAATCCCGTGCCCTGCCCATCCGCTACGTACAAACAGCAATTCTAATTTTTCTAAACACCCTTGTTTCAAAGTCCGGAAGAGGCATGCGTCAAGTCAGTGTTGATGATCAAATCGTCTTTGCCTCTGAGATGCATGACAATGGTGAGCCCTTCAACTCCCAATTCGTAATCATCATCCTGGCTGACGTTGACACCCACGTCCGCGTGCCCAGGCGTGTCGCGTCGTTCTCGAGAAACGATTTCCGCCTTCAACTCCCGCACCTCCGCTGTCAAATTCAGATATCTCTCCTTCCAAGAGCATGTATGGTTCGGTGGCATGATTGGTAGCGGACTGAATACCTCGACTTCGTCATCAAGAGGTCGAGACAATCGCTCCACCAGCTCCACGCTGCCGTTGGCACTGGCGTCTTCGACTTCGAATGTTTCCGAAGTAGAGTGAGTAGCCTCCAAATTTCGGGTGACTTGGCTCACAGTCTTTGATTCAATCTTCGTCGTTGACGAGGTCCTTGAGCTCGATCTCTGAGAGATCGATTTCTTCATCTCTTCAAGACGCTTGTGCCTCATAGCGTAAGCATGGTCCTCCTGAGCGACTTGCTCCGTCCTGTCAAATTCCTCCAGAGAGGCTTTGGCAGCATTTGATGTACTGTTTCGCCTGTCGGCGGGAACACGCGGTGATGGTGTGTCGTGGCCACACGAGACGCAACTGTCTGCCCGCTTCTGATCGATATGATGCGTGTTGTGTCCCTCAGAAGACTCGGCTTCTGCGGCTGCAACTTTTCGAAGCTGAGATCTCCATGACTCAACGTCCGCGGCCTTCTGTTCCTGAGCTTGCTGCGATATGTTCTCCTCTTTATGCACGCGACGCAACGGTCTCTTTAGCCATGGAAGTGGCTCCTTCTGCACTTCATGGTTTGCCTCTTTGTGAACCTTCTTCAACTTTGGCCACTGGATAGACGCTCCGCCTGTTGGGGAACTGAGCTGCTCAAACTGACCTTGTATCAGGTGGCTGCTGCTCTTGGCACTCTCGGAGGAAATTGCAGATGCTGGACTAATTGTCTTTACGGCGGAATCTCCACTACTAGGTGTTTTCATTTGGGGAGAACTCTTGGTCTCCATTGTCATCAGTCTGCTCGTCATGCGATTTGACATCTGAGTAGGACTTTTCAGCCATGATGGAGAACGCGAGAGCCGTCCTCCGGCAAGAACAGACAGCGAATCTGAACCTCTCTTCTTGACTGGATCTACGTCAAGAGACTGTGACCTGTCGAGGCCATGAACATCCTAGGCCCTGGCGCGCTCGCTGCATTCGGCCATCGCCGCATCAAAACTGATCAATTTCTCGCGATTGGTATCAAGACCTTCGGTTCGGAACTGCGTCTGCTGTCTAGAGGGAGTAGTGTGTTGAGAGTTCTGCTTGCTTGCTGGAATTCCAGCGGAACCAGTGGCCAGGTGCTCCATAATGTGCTGTGCACGTCTGAGATCTTCAGCGTGATGGTACATTTGGTCAATCTTGTTCTGGACGGGATCCTCCAGCGGTAGATGTGGTCGCAGCGGCTCCGAGTCATCCATGCTTACTGAACTTTGCTGCTCGACAATGCATGCAATACTGTGGCGACCAGAGTGATGCCCGGCATGGGTGGCATTGCACCTTGGATTCCCGTAATCTCCATGTGTCTCTGCAGTATTCAAGTCCGTTTGCCTAGGAACACAATCTGAGAGCCTTGATGCTTGTCCCGCGCCAACCGTCATGTCAGTGATCTGTGGTTCGGCCGTGGTGATCTTCGTCATCCTGTCGGCAAGTATGAAGGGGTTCTCATTGAGATTGACCGAGGTGGCTGGGGCCCTCTGATTCTTCTTCGATGTCTCTGTAGCTTCCAGGCTGGAAGATGACCGAATGTGCTCCTCTGTTACCTTCGAGATATGATGTTGACTGGTTACAGCATTTCGATGACTACTGCCGGTATGCTCAAAGTCGATCGAGCCATCGTCCGGTATCTCGTTGGCACATTGTGGGCACACCGCATGGCCGCACATGGAGCAGAATGTGCGAGAAGTTACCTCTGCGCCGCAGGAATGGCACGTGTTGAGAACATGCCTGGGAATGCTGTTGGTTCCATCTCGGTGACGCGAAAAGTCCTCTTCTTCGTCGTCAGAGAGCCATCCCGACGGACGAGAGATGCCAAATTCTGCAAAGATGTCCCGAGCATGGCGTTTCCGAATTGTCGAGGTTGTCATGTCTGTTCCATAAGACTGAATGGAGGAAACGGAGTTGTTGGAAAAGTGTCGTGGCTTCTGCGGGCTTGACGAGGCCGAAATCGATGCCATTGGCATCTTTGGAGGCCGGCTGAGCGTCCTGCTCGGTCTTGCTCGAAGCCGACCGGTCGAAGCGGTTTGGCGAAGCTGCATAGAGTCTGGGTCGGCACCTCGTGGAGGAGTGAGGTACATTGACTTCTGCAGACGTAACGCAGGTATGAGGGCTTGACTGTTGCTTCTGGAGGCTTGCTCTGGACTCTGTCCAAAGAATGAGTGGTCTTGAGACGGCACCCTGGACTCTGCAGTTTGAGTGTTGCGCGTTGCTGGTCTCGCGAAGACCTTGTTGGTGCGTTGGCCCTAACCAGACCAAGTGCTCTCGCGTTCCCTCGCACCTAATGGTGATGGCTTGCGGCTCGTAGCACGAGCAGAAGGCCGTCTTGAGAACTTCTGTCGTCGCGCGGAAACGAGACCCTCTGGGATGTCACCGTCTTCGGGCTCGGCTGTGAAGACATTGGCCCGGGGCGGGGAGAAATCGTCAACGAAGGGATCCTCCATACTGAGAAACAATGGGTAATGATTGAATAATACTGTATGACGTCGTGGAAAGTGCAAATTGGTACTGTAATGGATGGGTCGTGGGGGTTTGAGAAACGATGCTCCTTGACGGGCGATGCGGAACATTTACCTAGGGAAGAGAATTTGCCTCGAGTGAGGTCAGGATAAGTAGTTTGAGATCAAAAGACGGAAGACAGGCAGGGGCTTCCTCGAATGGATAGGAGACAAGATCGACCTGATCCCCAGGTCCCCAGTAGGCAACCTCGACCCATGTAGTCACTCCGTGGAAAGACCTTCTGGTACATGACGTAGCATCCATGGCACACACGCAATGATGGGTTTTGACAGAGAAAGAGCGCTAGAAACGTCGCAAGTGGATTCAATTATGCGATGTTAGATAAAGTTAAGGGAATCCGGGTCTTGATGTACAACGTCATGTGTCTGCCACGACCTTCTTTTACACTCTCTATTTCAGGGCAGCCTGGAGGCTCTCAAGAACCTAAAAATCACAATTAGCATCCATACTGTACCGCTCGAGCGCTTTGTTTGGAAAATAACTCACCTCGACCTCAATCTTCGCCTCGGCGATCTCCAACTCGCTTCCACTGCCGCTGGCGACCTTCTGGGCCTCGGCAAGCTGGGACTTGACAGCCTCGGCGCTGAAGTCCTCAATGGGGTATCCCTCGGTGGCGTTGATGCTGAGAACAGAGTTGGGCTGGACAACGGCAAAGCCGCCGGACACTATAGACACAATCATCGTCAGCTTGCTGCCTTTCTCCTATCCCTTTGAAAAGCTCCATCTCGGTCTAACGTACGGAAGAACTGCTTGCTGGGGCCGCTCTCCTCGACAACCTCGACCAGACCGGGCTTCAGCTGCTCAATGGCGGGAACGTGGTTGGCGAGGACACCCATCTCGCCGGAGTCGGCGGGGATGTTGACCTGGACGACATCCTGGGACTGGTAGATGGACTGCGTGTTGCGGCAATTAGCTCCGATCCTTCAATTGACTTCCGCCTTGCATCCCCCTCGTATCGTCGTCTCGTCTCTCGTTCAATTGTTTCGGATATTATCGAATTCGTACCTGGTGAGGAAGGGACAAGCTCAGCTTGATCTGCAAATGGTCAGCGGGTACTCGGGATGCCTCCGGCTCGGAGGATGCAGGCTCGGGCTGCTTGCCTTGTCCGGGACGGCATCTGCGTAGGTTCTGCGCTGGAGGGGAGCGCGGAAGGCAGCAGGGCGGGCTCGGAGGGCCGCGCGCGCGAAGCGGAAGGAGTTCATGATGGGCTGAGCTGGCAATGGGGATGTGTTGCTGGAGGCAGCTCGGGTGAGGTCGCAGGCAGGAATCTTTCGGCTGAGTCCATTCGCGATTCGGCTAGCGGGAGAAACTTTGGTCACGCCGCAAGGCACATGACCCGCAGTGCACGGAGCAGCCTCGATTACCTCCGTCAACCTGTTTGAATAAAAGAGTACGCATTGACACAACTTTATGTACCAAAACTGCA
Organism: Colletotrichum scovillei; assembly: GCF_011075155.1. Taxonomy (NCBI): domain Eukaryota; kingdom Fungi; phylum Ascomycota; class Sordariomycetes; order Glomerellales; family Glomerellaceae; genus Colletotrichum; species Colletotrichum scovillei. Next base: position 1,347,650 of record NW_023336261.1, read on the forward strand.
TAGTACATCAAAGTGCTTCTGAGCCTCTTTTTAACGATATCTCACCAACTTCGTGCCTTTCTCCTGTATCAAAACACATGTTCTTGCTTCAAGATACTTGCAAGTGTGTAGTAGCCCAGCATTCTCATTTTGCTATTAATTCAGGAACGTAAGTGTTCCTCTAAATGAATCATCCTGAGTGATCGTTACGTGCTGGCATTTCGTATTAGTAAGGGCTATATCATTCATCGCGCTGGAAACCTGGACTCTATGGTTAAGATCGTTGAGTATGCGACGCCCACATATTACCATACCGAATCGATCCTTCTCTCGTTCTCATTTGATTGCATTTTCCAGGCTGACCTGCAATCTCGAATGAATGCTTCGATGCACTCGCAGCTTGGTTATGAAGCTGCACTGTCTATGCGATGCATGTGCAGACCGATATCCGTAAACACAAAGCCCTCCTACCTCGCACGGTGATATGGTGATCATCATCCAGGTTCGATGTGAGGAATCAGTGTAGAGACTTCCCGGATATTCGTATACTCCTTCCCTCCACGAAAACGCCACAAGTGATGCCCATATAGGTCCCCTCAATTCCATTCCTGCCACCAGCCAGGAGGCGCCCGTCGAGGTCGACGGGTCAGGTCAAACTGGCTGGGTGGTGGAATGGTTTACGGTCAACAAATAATAAAAAACGCCCACAGCCTACTCGACGACAGGCTCCGAGTTCGAGTTCAATTCCCAGCCTGAGCACCAGAAATTTCCCAGCATGAGCACCAAGAGATATAGCCCCCAGTTCGGCACCGGGGGGGTGAACTCTCTTGTCATCTTCACCCATTTTGCTAAATTGAAAATATCTTCCTTTATAGCATTCGGGCCTGCCGCTACTTCAATTACATAATGTCAGAAGCAACAACGGAAGTATATAAAATCAAGTAGTGACTCACAATATCGAACCTATTACCTGTTCTCGGATCTTTGTCTCGGCCGAGTTGCTCCAGCCCTGCTGGAAAGAAGCATTTGCTCCTACGCAATCACAGTAGCATGGGGCATTTAATAGTTCGAGGCACATATAATGTGGCATATCGAGTGGTGTCAAGGCAGTAGTCTTCAGGCAGCCGCAATATGAAGGAAAGTTCTCATCCCTCCTGCCTCACGACCGTGATCCAGTATCCTCCCTAAGCACCATACTCTTCAGCATGAATATGGCGAATACCCGAGATCCCTCCAACTTGATATGCTGTTCGTACGAACTGTGAGAAAAGAGGCGCTTATGGCCGAACCTAGCTATGGCTTGCGGCCACCTGTGCCATAGATCGAAAGTGCTGCTCTCACAGGAATCACGTAGACAGAGACAGGTTGGTCTGGCTTCGTTGATTTGAATAATAATATGAGTAATTTCCTGCAACTTCTTCTGAGCTTCTTTCAATGAAAACTGTGTATTGGAACCCAACGGGTCTTGCAAAACTGAATGTTGAAGTTAGCGATGATTGGCTTCAAAGGAATTGGCGAAGGTCGTCCGTCATTGGCACGTTTGGCACAAACATATGTATGGAACCCTCCCATTATGACTTCTCGAAGAAATCTCATCTTACTCAGTCACTTACATGCTCCTCGTCTGCATTGTATAATCGTCATAGAAGCGGTGATCCAACTCGCGGATAGCCCCTATATCTGTCGCAATACTATCATGACATAGCCTCACAGGTGAAGGTGCTCTCCTGTCAACAAATGCCAGTCTAACGTGATCTGATAATTTATGAAGGCTGTGGTTCACCTAGACTTCGCCAACTTAGCGGTCTATCCAACTTAGTTTCCAGTCATTATCACGTTGGGTTACCTTAAGGTAGCTCCAGATCGTTCCTGCGCATCTTTACGTGAGGTGTCGAACTGGCGATTGATTTCCAGAGGGTTCCGCCAAATACAGTGATTACTTAGTGCTCAGTATGCTTCAGAATTCTGCGCAAGGCTGTTTTGACGTGAAGTAAGTCACGAAGTGGCACTATTGACTGCCATACACAGCCTGCTCGCTAACAACATCGTGTGAACATTTCCCTTGATCCACGAGACGTAGTCCTTCGTAGATCCTTTTCGGCACGCTCCTCAACTTGTATTCACATGTTCCGCGAATAATATAAAGAATGAACCTAAGATCTCGACACTGGGCCATCAAGAGCAGCTTCCACAAGTTGAGCAGTGCCAACCCCCCAGACCTCAAGCGAACAACAAGACTGACGTCTAAGCCAGCCGAAGGATTGAAGATCTTTATCACGCATACGTCAGTCACAGTGCCTCATTCCTTGAACAGAGATAGTTACTACTGAGTTGCCAAGTTCAAGATCCCAAGGGCCCTGTTGCAGGCCAGCCAGATGTCCCTCGTCTGTGACCGTCCCTTGACGATTCGCAAGGCCATGTGAGTTACACCAAGTCGTTTTTCCAGCGCAACGAACACCGCAAATCTTATAACCAATGCCGTCTACTTTACATCTAACTATATGTAGTCATCAGCACGATACAAGAAGCGAACTAAGGCAAAAATCCGGTACATGAACTGAGATAATCAGCAAATCCTGCTTCAGGGCGTCTTGTACCATGGCAGGAGAACTTCATGCGCACTCGCCAAATCCCCGTCAACAGCATGCAAACCTCTATGCCAGCTATCTAGAAAGTCTCGTAGCCATGGATATAGCTAGATGGCAGCCGTCTCCGCGTGGAGTGCTGTCTTCGTCCCACTCTTAGACGACTAAATTCACTTTACATCATGCGGGCAACGGTTCCGGCGCACTCTGCCAACGTGGGAGAGAATCTCTGGCAAAGGGGCTCTGGCTGATAGACTACTTGGAATGAGCAACTGGCTAATATTGTTGTCCATGACCCTGGCATCACAGTCGATGGAACGTCTTCGCTCTGCAGGCCCATCAACACGTAAGCAGAGGAGATCATAACCTCCAGACCACATGTCAATCACGTCTCGTCACATTTCACTCGGCCAGTCAGCTTACCTACACAGACTCACATGTCCAACCTCATGATTGACTCTGTACTGACCTGCCTCGCTCATAGGTAAGCAGCAAAATATGACATACGACCTCCACGTAACAACCCGATATCTGACGATACACGACATGCCACGCGAAAGGATACTCCAAGCAGGCAACTGACTCGACAAGTCCCGGATCAACATCAATAATTGAACTTGGCTGTCGACCTCTTCACGTTCCTATCCCCTCGCGAGGGACAATGGCTGGCATACGTCGCTTAGCCTCATGCAAGGTAACAAGATTGACATGGTCCTGCTGCACTCACTCGTGACCGTCGATCACCAAGCAAATCGTACCGTCAATCACTTCCACATACAAACCGTTTCGACTTATGCCATCACGGCCATCAAACCACACCCGGTAACCGCCACGTTCCGACGCTGTCCAAATGGGATCAATGATCACCGCGTCGCCGAGGATCTTTACTCTACGTAACTTGGATAGACTTTTGACCAAAATACCATGCCCGTCAAAGATGGCGAATCTACAAAGAATGTACGAATGTACCAAAATTCTCCGACATAGGAAAGATATACCTTGGGTGCTTGGCGGTGCCACTTGGCGACAGCATCCGCCTCCTTTGAAACGAAACATCCTCCCAAGCCGCAATGATCGACACAGAAAGGGACACCTGAAAAGGACAAAAGAAGATGGACAGCGATCTACAGTCTCGAGAGACGCCAGCCACACACACACTCATGCTGAGCCTTGAAACCGGGGAAGCCGTCATCGGAGCAAGGCGAACGAGGCGAACGCTCCCTCGGCCGATGGCGCTCCCGTCTCCGTTTCCTCATTACCATGGGGGCCATGGGAGATATCCCTCCCCGAAACCCGTGGAGGAAGTAAAGATCCGCGGCTCATGAAACCTCGCCTCAGGGTTCACAAGGCACGGGAAGATGGCAACAACCAACCGGTCACGCTTCTCACCATTCGTGACTCGCCATCATTATGACCGAGCTTCCGGGCGCCGAGAACCGAGGAGAGATGGTGGTGTGTATATGCGCCAGGGACGAGGATTCAACACCAGTTGAGCCTCATGGCATTTTCGACAACCACCGACGGCAGTGACGGCACACAAAGTTGAAAGGCTTTCTGCCCTTCCCCCAGCAACCATGTAGTCGAGGTTTTTCCCTTTGAACATTCTGGAAACAACCGAGACGAGGAAAGAAAGGTAGACGAGATCAGACGAAGGCGAGGCATGTGTCATTGCCCATGCCTCGAAACCCCCGTGACCAGGTGACTCGATGCCTAATGACGATTGGGCCGTCTTTCTGTCGAGAGAAGCCCAAACGGTTCGCTCTCGTCTTGGCAAGCTTTTTTGTTCTTCTCTTTTTCTTCCCCTCGGGAACGACATTTCAGAAACGTTCATGCGAAACGTTTGGCAAGGGAGTATCATTGCGAAATCCCCATTTCGCGAATGAACAGTACCTAGCAGGATGGAGGATGGGCGTCTCGTGCTTCACTTTTTTCGTCCTTCAGCATCAAGAGGCCGTGACACTCACTCCTTTCATTCTCCCGTGCCTCCGTACCTCTGTTGAGTGAACCGAACTTCGAAGGACCCTGAAATCTAAATCAATCACACCACAATCCTCCACGGCTCAAAAGGAAAAAGATCTGAGACGTCTTGACCTCTCTCTCTTTGGAGGGTGTGTACTTTCCCAAAGTCTCGAGCTTACGAGAGTCAATTACTCTCTCCAAGCCCCTTGAAGCCAACAGAAAAAAGCCACTTGCACAGACGTAGAAACGTGCCTCGACAGGAATCTAGCGTGTTAGCTCGTGAACTTGCTAAGCTCGTAAGCAAAACACACAACAACAAATCTCGTCGGAGCGGTGACCGGCGCTGTCAGATGAAAATGTGGCTGGCTCATGGTGAGAGGAGTAGTGTGGAATTTAGGCCCAGCTTCAGCCCCTACTCCTTCATCCTTCCCCAGGCTGCCAAATAACCACCAGCACTACCACCACCTCCACAGCGAAGGCGAAGGGGGGATCGAGTCTAGGAGCAGTAGGTCTGGAGTTTCCCAATGCGGTCTCCCGAGAACAGCCCCTTCTACACCACTTCAATCCAGTCATTACGGCGGTGAAGGAGCAAGAAGGAGGGTGTGTGGTGTGGTGAAGCGTATACTAGAAGGGGGGAGAACCGCTACCGCTAGTCCGGCAGACCTCCCATCTTCTTCACGTCTCCAGTATGTCGGAGCTTTCTCCTTTGGTGCGTTTGGTCTTGCCGCAGAAGGGGGGGAGGAAGCAGATGGAGGGGGGAAATCACCGCTCTTCCTGTTCTGAAGATGTCCAGTAGCGTAGCTCCTTTTTGAAGATGGTTGGCTTCGACCCTCGCCAAGGATTTGGGTTTCCCACGCACCAAGAGTTGGGCGATCGTCGCAAATCGTCGCGTGGCGCTTGCAACCCCCCTCCGAACTCTGACCGCCCACGTCTGCGAGGGCGAGCTTCAAAGAGCTCTTGTCACATTTTCATGTGTCAAGGAAGCTCTTCACACACCCAAAGTTATGTGTTCCCCAGGTGTGGTTACCTCGCACTAGCAGTGGTTTGACGGCACCGAGGAAGGAATGAAAACACACCCAAAACCTTGGAACGTCTCCGGAAGAGCTGCACTAGCAGACGAGAGCAAAGCAGAGGAACAGAGTGCCGGTAGTTCCTACTGTAGAAGCTTACACTGCAACTCTAATGGAAATGGCACCATGCTAACATTCCGTACTACCCGTCGTGCCTTCTTTGTTGTGCTAGCCTGCTGCCCTTCCCCCCCGCGGGAGAAGCAGTCAAGCAGTGAGCTTGACGACACGAGTGCATAAGCTTAGCAGAAGTGGCAGAATCATTGAATCCCCCCAATCGATCGATCAACGACAGAAGGAGGGGGACTTTGTGACTGATTGGCCCCGCGATTCGAGAACCTGTCGATCTCTCGTCTTGCGTGTCTCTTTTCCTGGTCCCCTGGCGACCTTTCTTCGTATGTATGCACTCTGCATGCCACCCTGCTGACCACTTGGATTCGAGTGAGAGCAATGGAGGGGGATGGGGGGCGGGAGACGAATTTCCAACGCTACGCGCCGCTACCGCGTGAAGAAAAAGTCAACGTTTGGAGATGGGACAGTTGTGCGGCGTCGCAATCGCTCCGTTCCTCCTCCTCCCCCCTCGCTCGTCCCAGAATGCGGGGTATTTTTTTTCGAATAACCCGACCGATCTCCCGACAGGAATCTGACAGGGGATGGAAGCGGATCAGGGATTCGACGCGGGGGTTTCTGTCTTTTCGTCTGCGTCCTGGAATCTCTCATAGCCCTTTGCGAGCCTGCAGGCTTGTTGATTAAACCTGTCAGAAGAAGCCACTTGGAAAGTAGGGGATATCGGAAAAAGGGGGTCACGACAGCTCACGCGCATGCGGCCTGAGTTGAGGAGAACTACTCCGTTAAACACCTCACATTCGACATCCCACGCTTTCATGGCCGGGGTTTTTACCTTACCATGGCCACGGACACGCCAGGGAAGCCCGACGCAAGTGCGTCTTTCGTGCTGTCGTCAACATCCTAAGCACATGCAGTGACGAAATCTCCCGCGCCGCCGCCCTGCTAGCCATGACCAGAGTTTGGGGTTCACCGTTCAAGCAAGCTCACCTACAAGTGTAGACTTGTAATTCTAACCAACTTAATGAAAGCCCCGATGATGAATGGCATCGGCATGACGACTGCCCATTTACAAGTCCTCCGAAGGTTGTTCCCCCCACCTCGGAGGACGGAGGAGAGAGAGAGGGGCAGCAAAGCCAACAAGGCCGTTCCCAGCCAAGCACGAAATGAGAGGAGGTGCCGTAAATGCCATGTAATCACCGCTCCTCCTCTTCCGTTACTTACCTGGTATAGTTCGCAATCTTTACCAGCGATAAATCTTGCTTTTCTGCTCGCGCTTGTCGAGCGCCCGCTGGCATGCTCTCCCCACATTGAAAGAGCCCACCTCAAAGCTCGGCGAGCGTTGATGAAAGCGTGGGGAGCACCGAGAGGAGGGGCGGGAAAAACATGAGGGGCTGATCAGCATCACGGCCGGCTCGGCATTGGAGAAAGATTCAAGAACAGAGCTGAGAAAGAGAGAGTCTCCAGAGTCCGCGAGTCCGCTCGGCCCAAAAGACCAAGACGGCATGCCGGGAGGTCCGCTGGAAAATCGAAACTTATTCGTTTTCGACATCTCTCGACAACGAATGAACGCCTCTCTTCACGTTGTAGTCGGGATTCAATGCCAAGAAGTCGAAGCCTCACTTTGCTGTATGAAAATCAAATGCTCTTCTCATTCTTTGTTGCTTTGGGAGAGAGAGAGTCGGGGCCCCGTTGTATGAAGTATTATCGCGCGAGGACCAAAAAGGTCGACTCGGAAACCGTTGGATCTCTTGGCAGTGGTGTCCGAGTGCCAGATCTCTTCCTTTGCCCTCTCACCTCCTCAGGATTCTCTCTCACCCAAATCTGTCCGTGCTGCCTCCCGAAGTCTCAAACACATGCAGACATGCTAAGAGGCCGTAATCGGTCTAGGGCGGAAACGGGGGTCGCGCGGACGGGCCATTCTCGCGATGCCCGCGCAGGTCTGGCGCATCCACTCAAGAGGCCGCATCTCCAAGTTCCGCATTGGACACTTTCACCTTCACGTCCTCTTCGCCGGGCCACCTCTTTGCTGTGCACCTTGCGATGCCAAGGAGTCACAGCACGAAGAATAGGCTGTCGCAGAGTATTGGCTGCCGTCATGCTGCATGCCAATTCTCCAAGGCTGAGTATTTGAACTTGAGCTTGAGCTTGAGTCTGAGCTTGCATCATTGAGCAAAATATGGAACGCATGGCCACGGGATATCTCTCGCGTTGGGATCCTGCATGCCAGCGGCTCGCCGGCAAGGTACAGCTGCATTTCGACGTGAACAACTGTAGGCAGGGAGAAGCTCAGCGGACGCTCGGCTTATGATATAATCAATGTCACAAGTTTCCCTGGGCGGTTGATGGCGGCGCCTCCAGTGACCCGAGACTTGGCAACCAGCGATGCGCCGGGCGAGTCAGGAAGAGGAATGGTCCGGGATGGAGGCTGTCGAACCGAAGCTTGTTTTCTGATGATGGGCGGTGGGCTTACAGGAGGAGTAGCCACTCTCGTGGATTTGAAGGAGTCTCTTCTCCTCTTCTCCAAGAATGGTCGACCTTCCTCGAGAGAGAACGACACAAGCTAAAAGACAAGGATTTGCATGTGGAAGCACAGCCCGCCGACTGTCGGACGAAGCAGCTAGCAGCGCCTTGCATGTACACCATCAAACGATGAAAGGTATTCCAGCTTGCACCGCCATTGCCCAGTGCGAAGAAACCGGGAATGGACAAATGTAAACCAAAAAAGCGCTATTAAAAGCGTCAATGGAGATTTGTTTTGTTTCGAAGGTTTGGGAAAGATGAAGCGACCAACTAGAGCAAAGGCTCCAGTTTCTTGGTGTTGATGGGCGCGGCCGACATCAAGGGTTCACTCTAGTTGGTGCGTATCGACAACAACGGGCGCCGCCGCCGTATTTTTGGTCTCTCGTCTCCATGGCTGGTAAATGCCATTGGCAACGCGCATTGGCTGCATGGAGATCTAAAGGGCTGAGCTGCCTGAGCTACATTGCAATCGGAGACGGCTCTAACGGTCCTGTCCCCAGCACCAAGGCCCCATTCCGTCTGATGTTCGCGGCGGGTTGCCTGTACGTGACATGGAGCGATCGTGGAAGCAAATAGTTCAAGTGCGTTCTTTTGGAGTTCTTTTTGGAGGGATATCCCTCTGTACATTGAAAGTGCTCAAGAGGAGGCAGGAAAACGCAGTGTAAGCGAAGGGGGTGCAGGTTACAGCTCGCGGGTAGCGGGTGTACCTGAAGGTCAAAGACGAGGATGGCTAGTCTTTGCAGTCGGACTGAGCGCTGGGGAAAGGAGGAAAATGTCTCATTTTGATGGACTGCTTCTACGCAAAACCAATGGGTGGCTCCTGCGGGTATACGGGGGGAAAAAGAGAAGGGACGTCGAGTCAAGGCACTGCGTTTGGGGTTGCATGTTGTTGATGGTATTCTTCCTCGGTAAGAACGGGTCAATAATATTATTGACACAACGGCATTCCGTGAATAGAACAGAACGGAGCCAAGCGAGAGACTTGATGGAAACAAACGACGGACGAGTTTGTTTGGGGCGCTTTTGAGGGGCCTGGAGACTGGAGTCACTTGACTGGCCACAGGGTAGGGTAGGTCAGGGCATAATGAATGAAGGCTGGGCAGAGAATGTGTCAAGGTGAAAGTCTGAGCTGGAGATTGACTAGTTGGAGCGTGGGATTCTCGACACGGGAATGGGATGAGACTCGTGGAAAATGGGCCAAGGAAAATCGGCGGCTGCCTCACGAGGACACCGACAAGACAAGACAGCTGCTGCTGCTGCTGCTGCTGCTGCATCTGCAACGCAGGCGGCTCTATTCGTATGGGTGTCAAGGAAAACCCCGAGGGGGTGTGGTGTGGGGGTTGACTAGTTGGGAGAGAAAGACGCTGAGACTCTCGCTGGAGAGACTGAAGACTGACACTCGAAAAGCTGCTCTGAGTGGACGGATCACGGATGATGACCGTGACTGTGCGAAGTGGTGAGTCGGTGATTTGACGGTGTCGACATTTGGGGCCCGGAAAGAAACTTGAGAAGATGACTGGAGAGAAAGAGTTAGCTCCCGAGACTTAGACCCAGGTGAACCAGCGGTGACCTGCGTGTCATACGAACGAGATATGGCAGACGCAAGTCACTTTTTGATGAAATGAGACAAGGCCAGGGAGGGTGGGTAGGATGATGGTTGGTCAGACGGTAGTGTGTTCCGTACTTTGCAGAGGGCAGCGGCCAGCGGGCTTGCGCAATTAGGGAATTGCAGATGCGAGATTTCGAGATGGCGCGCGGGATCCGTTTCTTCCTTTCCCTTCCTCTTCCTCTTCGGCCCTAGCAAGGGAGGCCGGCGTGGCTGCTAGCTTGGTTCCATTCCCTTCCTTGGACCTTGGACCTTGCCGATGCCAGCTTTGATTTTTACGGAGTAGACTATTTCGCAAGTGCTCCTCCATGCGTATTTGCCTTGGAAAAGCGGTTAGCAGGGTGATTTGAGCAAAGTGTGGATGTTTTGACGAGACAGATGCAGCCACTGGGAGGGCCAGCAATGGTCACCCACCAGCGGTGGAGAGACTCGAGAGAGCACTGGCCAGCGGGCGAGAGCCGACGAGGATCACAGCCATGCCATTTTCGTCGTGATTGTCGATTGAACGTCGATGGGAGGACAGGGGCAGGGTGCTCGGCGTGGGTTGAGAAGCCAGGACTCAGGGAGTTCCGTCAGGGCTGGGGGGATGGATGTTGAATGAGGTACGTACTCGTGCAACGGAGTATCCATAACTGCGAATCGGTACGTTCACGTACGTACTGTGGGTGGACGGATGGGGGCAATCAGGTGTTTGACGGTTATTCGTCGCAGGATTTCTGACCAATGAGATGATGGCTGGGTACAGTCTGACATTGTGGAATGCCTTTCGTCTGAGGTCTTTGGGGCCCACTCGGCTAGCTCCGTTTTCGGCGCGAAGCTTGAACTTGCTTGGCGCGGTACCCGAGGCAAGGCGAGAAAAGTGCCGCAGATTCCCGCAACGCCGGCGCAGGTTGAGAAAGTCGTTTCCACTCTGAATCACCGCTTTGGAGAGGTTCAAGACCATAGACACTGTTGCTGGACACTGTGTGGCGCCCGCTACTCCGATCCGTCATTCCATCTCCCACTGGTATTGATGATGATGCTGGCCCTTTCTTTCACTCCGACGGTCCAGTGGATATGAGAAAATGGGGAGGCCCCTGCGAGCCCTGAACGACAGGCCTGTCCCCGGACTAGCGGTGTTCTTTTTGGGGGTCCACCTCGCCCATTGATAGCTTGAACTTGGCACTGAGTTTCCTTTTTCCCCAATCCGTGCCACCCCCGGGCCCCCGGAGACATACGGGATCAAAGAAAATAAATAAAAATTCTCGAAGAAGGGCGGAATCCCCACGGAAAACACTTAGGCGAAGGAAATTTTTCAAGGGGAGACCGGACCGAGCGCCATTGAAAAATTTCTAGGCTGCGGAATAAAAATTTAGAAAAAAAAAAAAAAAAAGAGTTGGGATCATTGAGCATTCATTCATACCCGGGGGCGTAGACCAGAGAATGCAATGGGGCAGCACCAAACCATGTCTGGACTCTGGAGGTTGGATACTTTGGGGAGGGAAAAACAATTGCCAAAATTACCAAAATACCCAACACAAAGCTCACTCTTTTTGAGTGTGTACCTTACGGAGCATAAGGTAGTGTGCTATGTATTTCAAACGTGCAAAATGAGGGCTGCGAGAATTGTGCTGAGGGAATTAAAAAGACGCATCGCAATAAAACCCTATTACCACATGCACTGGCTACTTACCTTGAAGTTGAACTTGCCTCTGCAGTGAATTTGTTGTTCTGGTTTGTCTGCAATCAGCTGCCAATTGCTGCCTTTTTGCCAAGAAGCAGCAAAAAAAGGCAGAAAGAGTGAATCAGCACCGCACTTGCAGTCTTGCAGTCCGCGAGCCTGCAGCACTGCAGCAGCGCCTCACTCTTTCTTGGCTCCTGCCTGTCCGCCAAGATCTTCAAACACCTTACTTTGATCTCGCCAAGTCCAACATCCCAAATCTTATCATCCCCTTTTTTGGTGGTTTTCCCTTTTTGCGCTTCATCCGCTGCTTGGGTTTTTCTTTTTGCTTGCCGCTGCCACTGCCTCACATACACACCATCTGGCATCCACCCCGCGTCTTGTCCTCCCTGTCTACGGATAGTACCCTTTTCGCAGGAAGCTACCCGTCGTCTTCCCTGTTCACGGAGTATTCCCATTGCAGATTGCAGAAACAACACGCACGCCATACACCACACACCACACATACGCACACAAAGACCCCGAAAAACCACCTTAGACCATACACGCCAATTGCACCTTATTCTGCAACCTGCGGCCTGCCATTGTTTCTCTCAGTCTCTTGGCCATCCATCACCCCGGCCCTTTCGCCCACCTGACCCCGAAAACCACCACACACACAACCATCTCTCCCTCTCTCCTCCAATCCAAAGCAGCCGGGACGACGCGGCCAGAGTACGGATACGCATTGACGAGCAATTCTACCACAAACGACCACCAAGAGATTCACCGCGACCAAACGCCCGCGACTCTCTCCTGGCGAGACGGATATCCATAATCCCACGCACCCAGTCAACAACCCACCCACTCTTACCGCATACTGAGCTGCATGCTGCCTACTGCGCGCGCCCACTTACGGATACTCTCTTCTCCTCTCCGCCCTGTCTCCCTTTCTCTATGAGGGTCTCTCAATTATCCATCAGTCCATCAATCAATCAGCCATCTCGCGCCCACTTCTTCCCCTCTCAGTCAGACGCTTCTCCCGACCTCCTGCTTCCACGAAAAGCTCCCGCTGTCCGACACCTCCTCGTCGCGCGCTGAGCTGACTGGAGCTGTAATACCGCAACTCTTCTTTCGGGTCTTCTAGCAAACGAGAAGCATCCACACCACACCACACAGGCACACACACACACACACACACACCAGCACCACGGACAAATACCTAGGTACCCTACCTTACCTATTGCCTACACACACACCTCTCAGGCCCGCACCACATTCCACGTCCCACACCCACACCCGTCTACACCTCCCGCGGCAACGGCAGCACCATCAAGGCGGTAAAGGGATTTGCCTGCCCTTGACCAAAGAAAACTGGCCAACTGACCTCCCCTAGTCACGGCCTCTACCCGTCGCCACCTATTTGGTCGCCTTTCCTCCCAGGTCTTCCCAGAACCCGTCCCAGCAGCAACAAGTCAGGTCTCCCCCAGCTCAATACTTGACCACGTATCCATACTGGGTACCCGTACCTTTCTACCGTACTGCCCACCGTACGGAGCAGACGCACACATCGGCAAAGGAGACAAGAGCGCTCAAGCCCTCAGCCTCTGAAAATCCTGAATTTCATCCCACCTTGGTCCTCCAACTGCCAAGAATACTCCCGGAACCTGTTAAAGTTCCTCGCTGTCCGACCATCTATCCCAGCGCCCTCTCGCCCGTTATCCTTCCTCTCTCTCTCTCTCCCTTCCCTCACATCACTCACACGTACGGTACGGATACTCAACGAGTCTACCATCCTTTCCGTCTGTTTTCGCCATTTCCCTGCGCCACGCTAGGCCCGACGTCATCTGCTCGCCCAGCACACACCAATCCTTGTACCCACGCCCACACGTCCACGGCCACACTCACGCTCGCCCTTTTCATCTGGGATCTGCGCGCACGCCGATTTAGTTATTCTTGTACCCCCAAGGACCCTGAATCATCGCACTACCGCGCCTCACATTGAGGCAACGCCCGGTCATCCTATAATCTCCCTCATCTGCCCCGGCAACTACTACAACTACTACACACATCAACTGTTTTCCTCGAGATGTCAGTTCTGTTCTTATAGCACAACGGTCCCTAGGGACACGACTTGATCTGCAGCACTTGTCTTTCGAGACGATCTTCAGCTGCACGTCCTCTTGAGGGCACCAACTCTCATCAACCTATCCATACAACAAAACAACACCAACTACCACTACTACTCGGAGAAGCTTCTCGCAAGCAATCTCGCGATTACTACTACAGCTGTTACTACTACCAACAGCTCTTACGAAGTCGATCTTCGACCGGTTGCGCCTGCTAGAAGCATCGTTGAACGACTTGGCCTGGAATTATCAACCATTCGCCACACCTCGAGCCGAGAGCCCGAAATCACCCCCTGCACCCAACCTCGACCAACATCACACCTCTCCACCATGACGCACCGAACAACACAACACGACGCTGCGACGTCAAACGTCCTGGCCTGGTCAACACATTGCGCAAATATGCCCTCCATGGTAGAAGACGAGTCCGCCGACGTCGATGAGCCACCGGAAACGCAACTCCCCATTTCTCCCATCACCAGCATGTTCAAGCGGAACCCCATCAGACGCACCACCCTCGACCACAACGCCTCTCTCTTGACCAAGGCGCTCCACAGCCCTTCCGAGGATGAGGACCCCGAGACCCGCCCGGGTATGTCCTTCTTTGCCCGTCGTCGCTCCATGGCCAGCAACATCAGCTTGGCCTCCACTGCCGACTTGACGAGCGATACTGGCTTGACCAGCCCGTCCCGCGCCAACACTCCCAGCCCACCCCTTCCCGAGATGCGTCTTTTGAACATCCACGACGAGCCTGCCAAGGAGGCACCCAAGAAGCGTTGCATCCAGTTCGCCTGCGCGGCGAAGCCCAGCAAGCCCGTTGAGCCTATCCGCAGCCAGCCCATGGTCAAGGCACCTTCTGCCCAGGAGCCTCAGCGAAGATCTTGCATCAAGTTCGCCTGCCCCGTCCCTCAGCGTCCTGCTTCGACGCAAAACACGCCTCCCCAGCGATTGGAGATGGCAGCCGCCAGACTTCAAGCACCTGCGCCGGCGACAGCTCGCAAGACCCGTTCGAGGTCTCCCAGACCCACACTCGCTCCTCCCCAGGTTGAAGTCTCTGTCAAGTCTCCCACCACCAAGAAGTACATCACCGCCAACCCCTCCGACTTGAACAATGAATCGTCTCAATTCCACGAGTTTGCCAGCGACATTCCCCGCGAGGACGACTGGATCCGTCAGGCCTTTTCATCTCAGGGACGTCGCATTACCATTGACGACACTCTGAAGAAGGAGAACGCCATTCGTAAGCTTGCTACTGAGGCGGAAGAGGAGGCTGAGCAGGAGGAGGAGGACTTGGCCACCGCCATTGACGATGATGAGGACCTCGACAACCTTGATGACGCCGACGACGATGAAGATGACTGCGAGGACGACGACGAGGAGGACGAAGATGATGAGGACGAAGATGAGGACGACGCTTCTGATGAGGATGACAATTCTGATGGCTACAAGACGGACGAGGAAACCGGATTCGCCGATTCCGAGGAGGAAGAGGAAGACGATGATCTCCGCTTGTGGACTCCTGGCCGCTCAACCATTCAGAACATTGACAGCACTCCCATCGCCCGCAGACCCTCCCTGCCCGAGCAACTTTCAGATTCGTCCATTGCCTCTCACAGCAGCCTCCGCGCCCGACGTGGCCGGGCTCAGCGCATCAAGATCCGCCCTGGCACGCCTGAGCTTCCCGACAGCACTGACTTCGTCTGCGGCACTCTCGATGAGGACCGTCCCATGGAAGATGCCTACATGTCTTGCTTGGCCGCTCGCAGACGCGAGAAGCTGCAGTTGATTCCCCAGGACATCGACCCCAGCTTTCCTGCTTCGGACCCAGAGGACGAGGGCGAGGAAGAGATCTACAACCCCGTCCACCACAGCAGTGATGATGAGATGTTCTTCCACGGCAAGATGGAGGATCTGCACCACAAGAACGACCGAAGCCGTCGCCAGAAGAAGGCGGAGCACACTCCTCCCAAGCGCTTCCACTCCCCCCCGCCCATCAAGCGTCGTGCCTCTCCCGCTCCCAAGAACCGTGGCCGCTCCCCTCGCCGCCTCTTTGACGGTCCTTCCCCCCGTCGCTTGAGATCCCCGGCTCCTCAGATGCTGAAGTCTCCTCCCGCGTCTCCTCGCAATGGACACGGCGCCATTACTTTCAAGACCTTGGCATCTCGCCCTGGTCTCACCGTTACCAAGTCTCTTCCTCGTCCTCCTTCCATGTTCCCCCACATGGCCAAGGGACGTCGCTCCAAGGCTCCTGCCAACGATCTGCATATCCGCGGCGCCATTGACATCGTCAAGGGCTTGGAGCGCAAGCGACAGCGTCGCAAGGAAAAGTTTTATCAAAAGTACTGCAATCGCGCTCGTAAGGGACAAGTCCCCGAGCGCAAGCCTCAGCGCGGCCTCGGCTGTGAGCGTATGAGGGAATTGGGCTTGCTCATGGCCGGCAAGATCGACCAGGGCAACTACGTCCTCTCTGTTTAGAGAAGTGCCTACAACTACATTGGGCGGAGTTTTTGATTTGCATTTACAGCGAGACCACAAGAATTGTTTCGCAAGGCGTTTAGCATCGGACGGTGCATGGCATGGTGGACTTCATGACATATATGAGACTATTTCCCACGTCCTTTATTTTCTTGGATTGTACATATCACATTTTTTTATACCGGAGCGTCCTCGATGGACGAGGGCTCTGTGCCTACATGGACTTTCGCTTCATTTTCTTTTCTTCATCATTTTGGGAGTCCAGCGGCATCTGGACTTGGAGCACGAATACCCCCTGGAATAGCGTGTATGAAGGCTTGTATGGTTGTCGAGCAAACACATAGCATTAGGTAGCCTGATCAACAACTGCATTCCTGCGAGATATCGCAGACCTCCAATACTCTGTTCCTCTGCCATGTGACCATTTGATTTATCAAGGATATGCAATGAAATACTATGTAACGTAGGGAAAGCGCTATGGGCTCAATCAGAGGGCGTAATTCGTCATGTTAATCACTCGCAAAGGTGTTGTTTCTTATTTAATCTGACTACCTATGTGTTTGTTCATCATACCAAAGGCCAGGACTCAAGCGTCTAAGGCAGTTTGGGCGTGACTTCATTCACCTGACACAACTGTTTGGACTTTTATTATTATGGTGAAGTAGTGAAGCCTATCCTAAAGGAGATGGCAAAGAGTTTTGTTTCGCTCTGACGCACTCCCAGACTTTTTTCTCTCTTGCATTTTGCGTCTTTCCGTTTGTTCTTTGCAGATTGACAGCACTCGGTGCATCTGTGGAGCATCTCCGATACGTGGCAGCCCGAGATTTAAGGCACACCCACCTCAAAACACTGCAATTCGCAACAGCAAATGCGCCAGCCAGCACAGCCAGCACAGCCAGCACGCACCACCTCTCACTCACTTGCTGTCTTGCTGTCTTCCCGACTCTCCGGCCCAGCTCCCATCTCTCCTGGTAGCCCACCAAGCCTACTGTGTAAGGTGGCCTCCAGCTCAGCCAGTCCCGTCCCGCCCAGTCCAGACCTTGGTACCTCGCCATTCGTACACGCCCGCCGCCGCCTTGTCTCCTGGGAGCAAAAGCCCGAACATCGAAACCTCCCCGACCTCAACCTACCGACTCCACCGTCATCCACGAACCACCCTCACAATACAGACAATAATCTCGCCCCTTCGTCGTCAAGATGTGGATTATTAACTGGTGTATGTATCATGTCTTTCCTCTCATCTCCTGCCTCTGCTTGATGTCCCTCCACCACCTGGGGTTGATCTTCTGCGCGCCGCCTTCGACGTAGCTTGTGTGGCCCATCATCCATCCCTGGTTGGAACATGACAGACTGACTGGTATTCTCTCTCTTCTGTAGTCTACGACGTCCTCTCAAGCCTCGGCTTGCTCAACAAGCATGCCAAGCTTCTTTTCCTCGGCCTCGACAATGCCGGAAAGACCACCCTCCTGCACATGCTGAAGGTACGATCCGCCCCGACATCCGCCAGCTTTCCCATATCGATAGATACCACGAGCCTACTGGAGATCAGATGCGCCGATATGGGATCATCTTGGGCTACGATATGGATGGCGTAAACGACTGCTAACAAGGTGATCAGAACGACCGTGTCGCTATCCTCCAGCCTACTCTTCACCCCAGTGAGTATATCCCTTCCGCGGCAAAAAGAGCCCAGTGTCATGGGGGGCTCTGCTCTGCGCACGTGTCCAGAAAGCTAATCCGCCTCCAGCTTCCGAGGAGCTCGCCATCGGCAACGTGCGCTTCACCACCTTCGATCTCGGCGGTCACCAGCAGGCCCGCCGCCTGTGGAAGGACTACTTTCCCGAAGTCAACGGCATCGTCTTCCTCGTCGACGCCAAGGACCACGAGCGGTTCCCCGAGGCAAAGGCCGAGCTCGACGCCCTCTTGTCCATGGAGGAGCTGGCCAAGGTGCCCTTTGTCATCCTCGGCAACAAGATTGACCACCCCGACGCCATCTCGGAGGAGGAGCTCCGTCACCAGCTCGGCATGTACCAGACCACCGGCAAGGGCAAGGTGCCTTTGGAGGGAATCCGACCCATCGAGGTCTTCATGTGCTCCGTTGTCCTTAGACAAGGTGCGTTTTGCTTTCCACGGAAGATGGCAGACACGGGTGCAGGGCAGTTTGGCTAACGTAAGAAACAGGATACGGCGACGGTATCCGGTGGCTCTCGCAGTACGTCTAAACACCGAACCGATAGCTCTGGAAGGAGCTTGCGGGAGGTGTCTACGGCGGGAGCGGAGCAAGTACATGGACGATATGGCAAGAATGGCAATAGGGAACGTCTACGCGGGAACGAAATCATGGGTGCCACGTCTACGAAAGCTCCGGTCAAGTGCTTCAAGGGGGGGCTGTTCAACAGAACTAGGGCTCTTGCCTTTTTGGCGTCTTGCGAAACCTGATATCCTTGGGGGAACAAACGGTTTAGAAAGAGCTGCGTAATGGGCTGACACTGCTGCTATCGGGCATGTTTGCATCGGTCCACACACACACACGGAGGAAGGGAAAAAGTCCTCGGTCTGGCGGTCCAGATGGCTCTGCTCGGTCAGTCAGTACTGTTGGTCGGAGCATCCAGCTTTACGGCCAGAGACGAGGCAATTGTGTACGCTTGTTAGGCTAGAATTCTTTATTGGGGCCCAGGGATTCGGAATCTGGTTTATTTTGCGTCTTTCAAATCGGTAGCCTGCTCTGCGTAGTAGTTTTCCTGCTGCATCAACAACATTGACATCAAGATGATTGGATCATGTAGGAGTATAGCACTGCAAAGGCATCAAATGATTGTGCTGAGCGTATCAAGGGACTTGGCTGTTTGTAATCGAGGCCACCGTGTCCACGTCGTCAAGGTTCCGTTCCGTTAGTGGCGACGGGAAACGGCGGGACGCTTGATGATGGACATGATGCCTTACGTCAGGCCGGAGGAGAAGGAATTGTGGCAATGATGTTCTTAGCATCTCCACAAGCCAGAAGTAGGTAGTTTGTTTCCCCCGAGATCAGCAAACCCGATTATGTATTTCCAAGATTGTTTGGTTCCTATCCATTTGGGCAAGGTAGGTATCACACTGACGTCTCGATGATTCAGTATCTTTGGGGCTTAGTGTAAGGTACATTGGGTAAGTCACCACATGCCAGATTATGTCAGATACTTGTCCATCACAAAGCCACTGCTCCCTTCCCGCTCAGCCTTGCCAGCCATGCATGGACAAAGACATGGTTATGGCGTTTTTTGGTCGAGGGGCCACCGGCGAGGTGAGGTGACATTCCTCCCGAGGGGATTCCGGAGAGGCGGGGACGGCTGAGACGGGAAGCCGGATAGGAACATGAGGGAGAGGGATTGGCGAGCGGCCTTGTGGGATTTGGTTTCAAGGCGCCGAGGATATTCTGACTTGAGTCTTTTATACGGCACTTTTCTTTTGGAAAAATAAGTCGATGCTAGTACTTTTCGTCTATACCATGGCTGTGGTATTAGCTGACGGACGACAAGATGTTGGTGTTCGTCAAGCATGTGGTGGGAGCTAAGGTGACCGTGCTCGCACCGCATCCCGCTAGAGTGGGTGAGTGCCTTAAATCAGGTACAACATCCACTGAAGAAAGTGAAGAAAAGTGACCGGGAGGGGATCGGAGGGGAGGTCGTTGGCCCCTGCCACATCTCACGGTTCAGTAGCCGACTTGGGTTGGGTGGTATCAGTGGGTGGCCAACAGTCCCCAGTGCTCCCTACCTACCTACCTTACCTTACCTCAAGGTACCTCGTACTCCGTACACAGCAAAGGTGCCAGGCGCCCCGAGGTCCCCAACGAAATCCAATTCGAGCTTACTGCCGACGTCATCCGACCCGTGGCATCACGGGCGCGCATTCCCTAGGGAGGTCTGCGCATCTCGAGAGCAACCTGGGAACCGGGTGCCAGAAAGTGGTAGTCTCCCCTGGCCGAGAGTGACAGACCAGACCACCACCCCGAGGCATCTCTACTTCCCTCCCCAACAAATGCACCAAAATCACCCGTCCATCTGCAGATTGCCTTAGCCACATTCTACCTTATCCGACGCTTACATTCTCACGCAACTCTTCACGCAACCACAGCACGCTACACGTACTGCGGCGCATTCACGTACTACCTCGAGGTACCTTGCCGTACCTTACACACCTGCCGCCACTGGAGCTTCCTCTTCATTTCGGAGACCAAATTCACCCCTTCCTCTCCAGGCTCGTCAGCATTCAGCATCGTGTCTCTCTCCCACGCATCGTTTCCCTGAGTAGCTTCACACGTCGACTGCCTTACAACTACTCCTCTCCCTCCTGGTGTGTCGCCATATCATGCGCCTAGACCCGTCAGACGACGCAGCCCGCAGACATGGCTGAGCACCACCAACCCAGAGTTTCGTTTGGCTCCGCGCCGAGCGGCGGCGGCAGCAACACAGACATTTACGGCTTCCCGCCCGAAAACTTCAGCACCGACGGCCTTCCCGAGTTCGACACCAAGTTCCTCAGCGACGCCGACCTCGCCGCCTTCATACAGGCCCTCCAGGCCCCCGACCCCTTGCAGTCGCCCGACGAAACCACGTCTCTCCGGTCCCCCGGCCTCAGGAGTCAGAGCTCGCTCGACGTCACGAAGCGGGGGTCTGTGTACGAAGATGACAGGGAGGATCCGTCGGCCGTCGCCGCGGCGGCGGCTGCTGCTGCCGGCGACGTCACGGCTCCCGGCCCGGGGATGTTGAATCACACCTATACCAATGGCGGCGGCGTTTACAACAACGGCTCAGCGACACAGTCCAACATGTTCATCACGGCGCAGAACGACTGGGCGCCCGTCAACCAAAAGATATCAAAGAGGGGGTCTCGCCGGAGGAGGAACCGGGCCAAGGGAGCCGCCGAGGCGCTCCTGGGCACCAGGACGAAAGACGAGACGCGGGAGGGTATTTTCTATGCGCTCCTCAAGTGGCCGATGCTCTTCTTCGTCGGCGCCTGGCTCGCGGGTCTCGCGCTCACGTACCTGTACACGCGGCTGTACATCTGGGTGTACGAGCACTTTGTGACCTGGCGCGGTACGCGGGAGAGGCTAAGGCGGAGCATGCGCCGGACGAACAACTACCGCGATTGGGTCGTCGCGGCCAAGGAGCTCGACAGCTACCTCGACAGGCAGCGGTGGAAGGAGGAGAACGATTTCGCGTACTACGACTCCAAGACGGTCAAGAGGGTGTGGGACCAGATGCGCAAGTGTAGGCAGAAGGCCGAGGCGGCGGAGAACGGGGAGACGGATGATGAGGGAGCGCAGGCGGATCCTAAGGCGTCAGGGAAGCCTGCTGTTGAGGAGCTTCATGCGCTGCTGTCGGCGTGTGTGAAGAGCAACTTTGTTGGCGTTGAGAATCCTAGGCTGTATAGCCAGACGTATTATGGCACCAAGAACCTGGTGCAGAACTTTATCGACGAAGGTATGTATATGCAATTGTGTCTCAAGGTGTTGGCGGGTTGACTGACTGACTGTGTCCAGTCGAGAGAAGCATCAAGTTCATCCTGAGCACGAAGCAGCTGTCCATGGAGGAGAAGCGTTCCATCTTCAAGGGCATGCACGCAAACTACGGACGGACGGCCCTCTGCCTCTCGGGCGGCGCGTCCTTTGCCTACTACCACTTTGGTGTCATCAAGGCCCTCCTCGAAGCGGACCTGCTCCCGGACGTCATCACCGGCACCAGCGGCGGCGCCCTGGTCGCGGCCCTCGTGGCCACCCGGACAGACGACGAGCTGAGGCAGCTCCTCGTACCCGCACTCGCGCACCGCATCACCGCCTGCCGCGAGACGTTCTGGACCTGGATCCCGCGGTGGTGGAGGACGGGCGCCCGCTTCGACTCGGTCGACTGGGCGAAGCAGTGCAGTTGGTGGACGAGAGGGTCCATGACCTTCCGGGAGGCGTACGAGCGCACCGGCCGCATCCTCAACGTCTCGTGCGTGCCCGCCGACCCGCACTCGCCCACCATCCTCTGCAACTACCTCACCAGCCCGGACTGCGTCATCTGGTCCGCCGTGCTGGCGTCCGCCGCCGTCCCGGGCATTCTGAATCCTGTCGTGCTGATGATGAAGCAGCGCGACGGCACGTTGGTCCCGTACTCGTTCGGCCACAAGTGGAAGGACGGCAGCCTCCGGACCGATATCCCCATTAAAGCCCTCAACCTGCACTTCAACGTCAACTTTACGATTGTCAGCCAGGTCAACCCGCACATCAACCTCTTCTTCTTCTCCTCCCGCGGCTCCGTGGGTCACCCGGTCACGCACCGCAAGGGTAAAGGCTGGCGCGGCGGGTACGTCATGTCGGCCGTAGAACATTACCTCAAGCTCGACATGACGAAGTGGCTCAAGTTCATCCGCCACGCCGAGCTCCTCCCCCGACCTCTGGGCCAGGACTGGTCGCAGCTGTTCTTGCAGACGTTCAGCGGCACAATCACCATCTGGCCCAAGACTGTCCCTTCGGATTTCGTGCATATCCTCTCGGACCCGGACCCGCCGCGGCTGGCGCGCATGATTCACGAGGGTCAGCAGCGCGGGTACCCCATTCTGAAGTTTGTCGGGAATAGACTCAAGATTGAGAGGTTGATTGAGCAAGGGCGTAGGGAGACGAGGCCTTGGATCCGTAGGGGCAGCATCGAGACGATTCTCAGCGAGGACGATTTGCGGAGTCTGCTTATTTCGGGGAATACGGATCTCGAGGATGAGACTACCGACGCTGAGGGGGAGACGTTGTTGGAGAATGAGGATGATAATGAGCAGGCTATTATTGATGACGAGGATGGAGAGGGGGAGTATGAAGAGGAATATGAAGAGGATTACAAGGAGGAGTATGAGGATGAGGACGGGGAGGGTGAGGGTGAGGGTGAAGAGTATAGGGGTGAGGGGAAGATGGATTAGGGGGTGGGGTTCTGGTGAACTAGACTGGAACAGCATCGAATAAAGAGAGCATGGCATGGGTAAGAGTGAGAATCTGGTGGTGTTTACATACTAGTTAAAAGAGAGGCTCTTTCCCATCAAAAGACCTCGAGGAGGGGGGGGGGGGGTGTGTTAGAAAGTGTAGCATAGCTTGGGCGTTGATGGTAAATCCTGATCCTGACGGAAATTACATCCTCTTTTTGGTTCTTATAGATATCGCTCACAACCTTGAGTTTGCTGATGACCGTAGTATAAACCATCTTCATAGCTCTCATGTCACTTAAGGAGGGGTTGACCTAACAGACTAGAATCCTTCCAGTTGTCCGCCCACGAGACATCATAAGTTTGAACGAAAAATATCATTTTTTGAACAAGATGCTGCCTGCACGCCGTATCTCATCTACATGTCATGCCGAACGTCTAGATTCCCAAACACCCGTGATGGCCCGGTGAAAGGCCAATCGAGCAAGGAGAGAAATGCAAGTACTTTCGGTCTATAGGGTATCAAGACGTGCTCCCCCACCCACCTGAATCTAACTACCCTACCCGTAAGCGTGTTAACTTGGCTGTTTGGAAGCCTCTTGTGATGGAGATGTTGCCATCTGACCCGTCTTGTCTTTTGTACGAGTTGTATGTGTTTAATTTGGAGATGCCCGCCCCCGATCTGGCATGGTTTCCAACATTGTGTCTTTTTGAACCGAGGTTCTTGACCCATTCAAAGCCTCGGGGCTTTACAGAGCCGAGACGGTATCCGTGGCGTCGGTTCCGGTCGTCTTCGCGGAAGGAACGTCGTGGGCGACCTTCATGGGCCTGCCCTGGGCCTTTTCGGTCAGGCTGACGAGCTCCTCCAACATCAGGTCTCGGGTCTTGCGGGTGAGCTCGTCGACGTCGGCAGCGGTCAGGCCAGTAGTGGGAATAGGGTCCAAGACTGCGCGACTTGACGTTAGCATGGATTCGGCGCTGGGGGAGGGGCACACATGGACAGCTCGAGCACTTACCCTTGACGGGGATCTTTCCAGAGTTGAAGATGAGGCCCTTGAGGTAGAGGACGTGGCTGTAGTTGGCGACAACGCAGGGTACAATGGGCACACCAGCCTGAACGGCCAGGTGGAAGGCGCCCTTCTTGAAGGGCAGCAATACAGGGTCTTTGGCGTAGCTACGGGTACCCTCAGGGAACATGTACACGCTCTGATTCCTCTTGCGAATCTGCTCAGCGGCGCCGGCCATGGCATCTTTGGCATCCTTTGTGTTCTTGCGGTCGATGAAGATGGAGCCGCTCAGGGTCATGAACCAGCCGAGGATGGGCGTCTTCTTGAGCGAGGCTTTGGCAGTGACGCTGCAGTACTTGGGGAACATGGTGCCCAGCATCAAGACGTCGAGTTCGGTCTGGTGGTTGCCGACAAAGACGGCAGGGCGAGTGTTGTCGAGAATGTGGTTGGGATCGATGACCTCAAAGGTAACGCCTGTGGTGACGGCCATGATGTAGTACAAGAACCGGCCGGTCATCCATTGCGCAATGCCCTGCTCGCCGATGAGCTTCAGGAAGATGGAGGCAAAGACGCCCCAGCCGGCCGCTACGGCGAGCGAGATGTAGGAGGCGAGGACACGAGCGCCAAAGGCGGCCTTGGGAACAACGTAGGACAGCATGTAGAGGGCGACGACGAGGGCGGCATAACCCTTGAAGAAGGAGTATATGTAGCCCAGGAAAGCCGACATGGCTGCTGGCGGTGGTGGGTGCGCGTGGCTGATTAGGAAACGGCGGCAGATGGGCGTGAAAGGAGACAGGCGCGCGGAAGCTTGAGAGAGATTGAGGAAATCGGACTGGGCGTGCGTTAAGCTTCTTTGGGGGGCGCGCCTCGGAACGGCGGGTTGTGTTGAGGAGGGAGCTTTTTTCTGGAGGCGGGGTTGAGGCCGTGGAACGGAGGATCGTCGCAAGGGCGCGGTAAAGCGATGGGATGTTTCTGTCTCGGAGGGAACGATGACAGGCGGCAGTACCAAGGCTGGGAAGAGAAATGGAGAGGGAAGAAAAGAGATGGCAAGGCTACAGCTTCCGCAGACACATGTTCCAGTGGGAAGGATAGGAGCACAAGGTGTCCGTATGGATGCGTGTCTCAGAGAGAAGGTTGGAGGGGAGGAAGTTGAACGGAGAAGGGGACTCGACTCGCAATGACGATGTAAGGGAAATCGGAATTGGTGGGCGCGGACCAAAGACAAGTCAAGAGTCAGCATGCGACAGGTCACAGAACTGCAAGAAGTGGAAACGGGAAGCGCCAAGTGGTGGGATGGGCAACTGGAAGGTCTCCGTATGGTACAGGCAAGGACGGATCGGTAAATTGTACGGATATTGGTGGCATTGGATGGTGCTGCGCTGCACACCGCACTTCAAGCTCTCTGGGTTGGCGGGGAAGGGAGAGAGCGAGAGAGAGGCAACCGTTAATCAACCGAAGTGTGTGGTGACTGTGGTCATGGGTCGCGACTGGGGTCATCAGCATGGCTACTCCCACAAAATACTCTCTAGGTACTAGGTAGGGAAAGGTGTGGGGTTCCCTGTCGGCTCGTCTCCCAGACAAATATTTTTTGGTGGGATGACTTTTTTGGCTTCCGGAGGCTCAAGTCGTTGGGAAACTTGGGGATTCGGGAAGCCGGCGATAGCTAAGGCGGATTGGTCCAAATCGCCGAAATTGTGCCTTATACCTTAAGATAGCAACTTCCTACCTTAAACCATAAACAGTCCCTTGCTTTGCCATGAGGTGAAGAGGTATACCTAGAAAATCCGTGGTCTTTAAGCCACCGTCAACCTCAAGGTACCTACCTTTTTCATGGCTAGGCTTTAGGCGGTTGGGGACGGGACATGTCCAGGACCAGACCGTTATGGACCCTAGACCTGTTTGTCCTTGATCTCCTGTCGGTAGGCCGCTAGCACATGTCATTGTTCCGTCCAACGTCCACCATGTGCTGATTGGGAAGGGCGAACGGCGGACCAGTGGGACACCTGATGAGGGAGGGGGGCCGGCATGGCGGGTAGAGACAGACATGAGATTTTGAAATGAATCCTCCGTATCTACTCTGTAGACTGTACCGCAGCTAGTACCTTGAATGTCTTAGCTTAAGTAAGGCGGCCGCTTGAATGCTGAACCGGCGGTTAAAAGGGTTGGGGAACATCGCGATAGTAGTTCAGGCGGAGTGGTGACTGGCGCGCCTGGCACGTGTAAAGTGTAGAGGCATCTACCGGTATCTAAGTACCTTAAGGTAGGTAGCTCAAGGTGCCTGAACATGTCCAAACTTCTAAGTACGTCTGTTGACTGTCTCCCTGATGTCCCAAAGGCATGTGGAGGTGGGGCAGAGAATGTTCCCCTCCTCCTCCTTCAATGCGGTCACTTTGCGCTGCTTGAGAAAGCATGTGGTCAGAGTCAGGGCCAGCGCTCTTCCCCAGCGATTCAGATTCAGATGCAGATTCAACCCGCTGCTTCTGTCTCTGAGCCCCCTGCCTCCATTAACTGGACACACTCCATGCCTGCCTTACTCCAGTACTTGGGCAAAAGGTAAAGTGTCAAGTGTCTCTTCCAAATCGCTGCCATTCTCTGGACTTTCTCTCATTTTCGAGGTACTTCAACATGACCTTAGACATTCTAAACTTCTCGATGCCGAACTGCCCTTTGTGGATTACCTAAGGTAATAATCTTCGACATGGCGAAAGTGGACGCTGGTCCAAGCTGCTACCGTAGACCAGGGTACCCGTGCATGTCCATGTGGCAGGGGTTCTTATCGATAACGGACAATGATCAAAATGCTGACTAACATCTCTACCCGGTACGTCCGCCTGGGGTCTGTCTGAGCTCCGCGTCGGTACCTGTCGCCCGACGGCGAGGAGTTCGCAACCTTGATCGCACGACATTCGTCAAGCATATCGCACGTAACCGCGGAACTATCTTCGATATTGCCGCCTGTCGCCTGTCGTCTGCCGAAATACTATATACGACAAACTTTCCCGCCAGTGCCGAAACGACCAGCGCCTCGGTCACTGGCGCATCTCCTTGCTGCCATAGAGAGTGACCTTGGGCCTGCTGCCATTCCGACAATGCCCTCTCGCCGAGAACCACCCCCCCTCTCAGTTCGCTTGCCGGCGGGCAATGCGCAACCCGAGCTTCCTCCCATATCCGCCCTTTTCCTCATCGACTTTGACGTGAAAGCTGGCTATACCATTGTTTGGAAACAATCCGCTCCCGGAATCGAACTCGAGGGCCTCGTCGAGTATAAGAGCTTGCCATCCGGTCTGCACACTGTCCCCGACGACTTGATATACTTCGTGCACGAGGGAGAACATGCGGGTCTCAGCGCTTTCATCAACACTCCATGCGATGAGGAGGAGGCGCGACATGCGCGCATGATTGCTGTCGGCGTCTTGGTGCCCCTCAGTTACGGCCGCCTGGGCCGCGCCTGGAGGCATGCCGAAGGATTAAAGGACATTGCATCGTAGGTGTTCGCCCTTTGGAGCAGGACAGGAACATTGTTGCTGACCATGTACCAGAAAATTGGCCCAAGACCGCAAAAACACTAGTCTTCTTGATGACTACTGGGAGAACAACAAGGCCAAAGAAGGAGCGGAACAAGAACGACCACCGATGGAGTCTCCTTCTATCAGCTTCAGCTCTCAAGCCGCTCAACCGAAAAAGTCGAATCATAACCGCAATCGCTCTGCATCAGATGGAGCTTCCCTGCTGCCAACCGGGCATCGACTTTCACCATACCACCCAGCATGGAGCCTGACGACGTTGCTGGACACATTCGGGCCACTCATATTCCCTATCCACAGAGCAGCTCTGCTGAGGAGGCGCATATTAATATCGTGCCATGCGCCGGTACGAGAGATTTGCAACTTTGGTACGTTGACTCGGAACCTATCTTGTAGTCTATCCACTGACACCCTATCAAGTGTACAATATTTCTGTTCTTTCAAATATTCCCCAGACGGTGGCCGAGTTATTGGCCCCGACATCGTCCTCTCAACGTCTGAGACCGCTCTTCACAATTGGAGTCCACGATATCCCCTTCTTGATGGAAGACTTTGAGGCTTCAAAGCGCCGGAAAGTCGATAGCAATGACGACCTGGCGGACGAGGCTGGCTCTGGTTGGGTTGCTTGCACGACTGACAGTATTCTGGCCATGAAGGACACCCTATGGGACATGCTCATCACCATGCCGCCACCGTATGCTCCCAATGCCAAGGAAAAGGCCTGGCCAACTGTGGAATGCCCCCGTGGTACGCCTGTCAAGGCAACACAGCGCGACCTGAGGCGGTTCCGTGCCTTGAAGGCTGGCTTGGCTAGGCTGTCGCCAACGACGCCGAAGCCGATGACGGCTGAGAGCCCCCGATCGGAAACTTCAACGAGTTTCAAGCTGACCACTGGCGCCTTCCCGGCTCCGAGTGTCGAAGGCGACGAAGCTCTGGACAAGATTGTTGAGCCATCAAGCTGGACGGCTTTGGCCTACAGTGGCTTTATGTGGTGGGCGAGCGCCGGCGAACAAGCACGGAGCGAGGAACAAGAGGAGGCGGCCCACGATGCAGCGCTGCTGGCGGACCTGGGTCTAACGCCCCACACTCCGAGCATGTCAAAACCCAATACGAGACCCCGGTCATCGGCATCTGGTGGCATGGCTGACTCGACTGGGTCCCTTGTTTCCCGGCCGGCCGCTGGGTCCGAGATTGATGAAGCAACGACGGAGCTCGCCGTGATTGCGTACTTTCATCGTTTGACAGCGCAAATGCTGACGGTCATGGCTGATGTGGTGGAGAGTTCGGATGATCGCTACGAAGACGAGGACGATGAAGACGACGCCGATGATGTTCCTCTGAGGACCAACGGCGAGTCGGATCGAAGCTCGGTACGAGTTGGCAGCGATGCGCTCGAGAGCATGGGACTCGACGTGTGGAACGCGCACGATGCGGAGTTCGTCAAGGAGCTCATGAGCAAGTACTATGACCGAAGGCCCTATATTGAGGGTAAAGGTGTCGAGGTTTGTGGCGTCCGGGTTTGCTAAGGTTCAGGTTCAGGGTGCTTGCGAGAGCCTCGATCTCGTTGCTTTCTCTCCACTTGTAAACACCATCTCGTCCCTGCCTCTACGGAGGGACGACTTCTTTCAGATATGGCACTCTGGATGGGCGTAATAACAGTGCTGTGTCTCTTTCCGTCTCAAAATTTGTCAAGGGCGTTTGGTCATCACTTTTTCCTACTGGGCGAGCGTGTGGAAACGTCTCTTGTATATGTCATGGACCTTCTAGAAGGCCAACAGAATAGTTTCATCCGATATCAAAGAGCAACTGCTGCAGGGTCCTCTATGCCAATCACAACTCGAGTACATGATTTCGGTGCTCAAATGCCTAGAGACGCGGGCCTGTTCCCGAGGCAACCTTGAAACTACCCCAGAGGAAATTCTACTGCGTAAGTACTGCGTACTCTGTAGAAATCGAAGTGGAATAGGCGGGCAGGAACGAGAACCGCATGGATTGTTAGCGTATGTTTTTAATAGGGCTGACCTGGATCACCCAAGCTGGGGAGCGCACACTGTCAAAATGGTCAAAATGAGGGGTGAGGTGAGGGGCAGTGGGAGAATAGGGGCGGGTGCGGATGTGGTAGTGGGATGTTTGGCTTCTGGATCTTTCTACGATATTACCGAATAGGCTAACTAATAAGTGCCCGAGGCATAATCTAGAAGGTATCACAAACAACAGTTTTCCTGGTCCGGATCAATTGAAGACTTGGCCGATAATTTGCCGGGTTAATACATTTCGGATATAGGTGGTGTATCATAGGTATTGTTGTATTACCTTCTTGGCCGAGCTGGATTTAAGAGGAGAGGAGAGGAATACAGATGGACAGCAAGCCAGGAACCCCGCCCTAGGCGGACTGCCAGCGGAAAGACATGCCATAAAGAAGCTTGGCGCTCCCTTGCAGGCAATGTACAGGGAGGTCCAGTGGGATGTGTTGTGCTTCCTTGGCCCCTCATTGAAATTAGCTTCTCATCTTCAGTCGAGTCCAGTCCGGCCGACAGGCATCAATCAGACTGTGAGGTGTTTAAGATTGTTCGCTGTCCACCTAGCTGTACAGATGCCCACAGACCAAGAGCTGACCCCACTTGTTGTTGTGCACGAGACTCACTGAGGTGCGCACATCAGCGACCGACTTTTGGCCCTGGGGGGTTGCGATTAGAGGAAACTGGCCGAGAGGGACCTACCTAGTAATAGTGACCGGGAAGGAGGAAAAAAAAAAAAGAAAAAAAAAGAGCCCACCGACACCGACAGACACCACCTGCCACCGCCGAGTCTTTCTGTTCTTGCAGTGCTGTGATACCCCCTCAGCCTTGCACCACCACCTTGTCTCTTTCCCTCTCCCGCTCATTTCGCTCCCACACTTGCTCCCTCTTCACCGACCACTTTTGCAAATAACCTAGGCCGACCGACGATCGCTTCGAACACTTGCACACTTCACCTCGCCTGAATTTGCAACTCAACCTCGCCTCGGCACAACAACCCACCAACCCCTCGTCTCCGACCAAAGTACTCCTCGCCTGTGTGTGTACAATCTCCCAACCAACCCGACATCCGCTGCCTCATTCGGTCTGCCTACCTTACGGATACGTTCTACGGATACCTTGCCTCATTACTTATCATCTCTCGATCCGGACCGGGCCATGAGTTCTCGGTAGCTTTCACGTCGCCGCTTTTACCCCAAGCAAGAATGCTGAATGCACAGCTTGGAGGGCTGCCAGGATTATAGCAGCATTTCGATACCGACAGAAAAAAAAAATAAACTAGTCTTCGTCTACGGTTTCTCACAATAACCTTCTCTTGATCACCATTTCTACAACCCGCTACCTCTTTTCGGGGGCAAACACCGTCTTGAACATGGACGCTCAGGTACGTTTGCAGCGCCTCTTTTTGCGATTTACCCTGCTGCTTTCTGGTTGGGCTTGGGCTGCCTCAAAATCGTTGGCCTTGTGCCCCGCCATTCCGACCTCCATCATCACCCCTCCTCCCACCAACGCCTGCTGCCTCCATGGTTTGACCGCCGCTGCCGGCCTTCACTCCGGTGACTCAAGCCCGACCACGGAGACGGGGGCTCTCACGATGGCATCCCCAAGAGCAGAATGGATCTCGTCGCACATGGACCAGAGCTGACCCCACCTGTCGCACAGATTGAGAACGCCGTCGAGGCCGCGTTCAACGTCGGTAGCGACCAAAACCTCAAGCAACAAGCCTTCGACTACCTGAACCAGCTGCGAGCCGACCCCCAAGGCTGGCAGGTCTGCACCACCCTCTTCACCAGATCACAGCGCCCTTCCGAGGTCGTCCGCCTCTTCTGCTTGGAAGTGGTTAATTATGCGATTTACACACAAGGTCTCGACCGCAACAGCCTCTCGTGGCTAAAGGACAACCTCCTCGAATACGTCCGCAACATCTACGGCCAGAACCTGCAAGACCAGGTCGACCCCTCCCACCTGCAGAACAAGCTCTCGCAGACCCTTACTTACCTCTTCGTCTTCCTCTACAACGATGGCTGGGAGTCCTTCATCGACGACTTTTTGGCCATTGCCAGCAGCCCTAATAACACGGCCGGTGTCGTTCTCTACTTGCGAATCATTGGCTCTGTCCACGACGAAATTGCCGACATGCTATTGACGCGCAACAGCAACGACGCGAAACGCAATACCGACTTGAAGGATCAGCTGCGAGAGCGTGACGTCCAGAAGATTGCTCAGTCATGGAAGGACTTGCTGGCGCAGTACTCGGGCCAGAGCGATGTCATTGTTGAGATGATTCTCAAGGTCATTGGCAAATGGATCAGCTGGATGGATATTTCCTTGATTGTCAATCAGGAAATGCTCAACCTCTTGCTTCCTGTCGTTGGACGAACAAATCGATCTGGCAGCGAGGACAAGGTTCGGGACGCCGCCATTGACACTCTCACCGAAATTGTGGGCAAGAAGATGAGGGGCCCTGAGAAGATGGAACTGATTTCGTTCCTCAACCTCCGCGATATCGTGGCTCAGCTCATCGCCAGCGCCCCTCTGAGCGAGCTCAAGTCTACGCCCCAATACGATACCGATCTTGCCGAGGCTGTCGCTAAGCTCGTTAACACCGTCATGGCTGATATTGTGCGCGCGCTCGAGGACGGCCAGGCTAGCGAAGACACCAGAGCCAAGTCCGAGCAACATCTTCACGATTTCCTACCCTTCCTTCTCCGATTCTTCTCTGACGAGTACGACGAGGTTTGCTCGACAGTCATCCCCTCTCTGACCGACCTCCTTACCCTCCTGCGAAAGGTCGGCGCCAACCTGCCTGCTTCTTACAAGGAGATGCTTCCTCCTATTCTTAACGCCATCATTATGAAGATGCGCTACGACGAGACCTCTAACTGGGGCGACGAAGACGAACAAACGGATGAGGCCGAGTTCCAGGAGCTGCGGAAGCGGTTGCAAGTTCTTCAAAAGACTGTTGCTGCTGTAGACCAAGAGCTTTACATCGATGTTCTCAGCAACCTCGTTTCACAGACCTTCACAACGCTTGACCAGCAAGGGTCCCAGATGGACTGGAGAGATTTGGACCTCGCACTCCACGAGATGTATCTGTTTGGCGAACTCGCGCTGCCTAACCAAGGACTGGGCACCAAGAGCCAGCCCTCAAGCACAGCAACAGAACGACTGACCATCATGGTGACCAAGATGGTTGAGTCCGGTAAGTGACTTCCCTTCATATTTACTCGAGCCAAATGCCTAACACTTTTATAGGAATTGCAAACTTCCCCCACCCCGCGATTCTGCTCCAGTACATGGAGATCTGTGTCCGGTACTGGCAAGTGTTTGATGCCCGCCAAGAGTACATCCCCCAAGTCCTCGAGAACTTTGTGCGGCTGGTTCACCACGACCACGTGCGCATCAAGACACGATCTTGGTACCTTTTCCAGAGATTCGTCAAATTTCTCAGAGCCCAGGTCGGCAATGTGGCAGAAACTGTCATCCAATCCATCAGTGACCTCCTGCCGATTAAGGCTGAGGTATCAGAGAGTAACGGAGACGATGACATGTCGTCAGACGAGTCTGATCACTCTGCAGACGCCCTGTTCACAAGCCAGCTTTACTTGTTTGAGGCCATTGGTTGCATTGCGTCGACTGGAAGCACACCTGCAGACAAACAGGCATACTATGCCCGCCTTGTGTTGAATCCTTTGTTCAGTGACATGGAATCCCATCTGCCAAAGGCAAAGGCGAACGATGCCCAGGCCATTCTCCAAATACATCACATCATCCTGGCGCTTGGCCGCCTCGCCCATGGCTTCTCTGACTGGCAGCCCGGCAGCACCTCAGTCCAGAACCGGCCTCCCCCGGACAAGCTTGTGTCTGATGAATTCTCGAGAGCCGCCGAAGCCATCTTGATTGCCCTGAGCGAGTTGAACAACTCCACCGACATTCGCACTGCTTGCCGAGCATCCTTCTCTAAGTTGCTGGGCGTCCTCGGATCCGCTGTGCTGCCGCAGCTTCCTCAGTGGATTGAAGGATTCCTGTCCCAAAGCTCCTCCAAGGATGAGATGGCTATTTTCCTACGACTCCTTGACCAGATTGTCTTTGGCTTCAAAACGGAGATTTATAATGTCTTGAATATGCTTCTCACTCCCCTGCTGCAGAGAATCTTTGCCGGCCTGTCCGAACCAGTCACCGGTACAGACGACGAGATCCAGCTTGGCGAGTTGCGGAGGGAATACCTGTCCTTCCTGCTGGTTATCCTGAACAACGAACTGCAGTCCGTTTTCATCAGCGAGGCCAACCAGGGTTTCTTCGAGTCGCTCATCAACTCTGTCATTACCCTCGGCAGGACTCTCGTAGCAGAGAACATTGGGCCCAGCCGGTTGGCCTTTAGCGTTTTGGCACGCATGGTTGTCGTCTGGGGCGGACCCGACTGCGCAAAGATTGCCGAGAACCCGGAGGCGCCCAGCGGTTCCCCGAATCCGACCATCCCGGGCTTCGACCGCTTCATGATTGACCGATTCCACCCGCTCTGCTGGGAAGTCTTCCAGGACCCCAACTTTAGACCGCACAACGACGCGCAGAGTAAGCAGGTCCTCAATGAGATCGCCGGCCTCGAGCAGGCCATCTACCTCAAGACGGGAGAGATGTTTATCCAGCACCTCCAGTCCTCCCTGTTCCCGCACTTGGGCATCGACGGATCTGACTTTTTGAGGTCCATGTCGACCTCCACGGACAGGAAGGGATTCTCGAGTTACCTACAGGGGCTTCTGAAGAGCCGCAGGTAGATAGAGGGAGATGGGGAGTGGTGTGTAAGGCATGGATGGCAATGGTCAGAAGGGTGTGCAGTAGGAGGGGGCTTGGTATGTTGCGGAAAACGCGTTATTAAAAGCGTATGAATGGAAAGGGGGAGGGTTCATTGGCAGGGGGTGGAAGGGCAATTAGGAATCTTCTCTCTCGCTCTTTCTCTCTTCCCTTCCTTCTCTTATCTTGGCCACTTTTCTTTGTTTAACATATCCACTGGCCGCATCGCCTTGGAGTTTTGAGGGAGGCATTAGAAATGAAACGACACAAATGACAAAAAGAAAGATTATGTTCTCACTCGCCGTGTGTGTTTGCTAGGTAGGGTATCGATGATGTGGGATTTGGGGGTTTGTTGTTGTGTAAATATTGAGTTCCTGGGGTAGTCTGTCTTGTAGTCTTGGTTCTTGTGCTTCTAATCTCCTCTCCTACCTTTCTTTGCAGGTTCTCACGGGTGGAGGTACGAAGAGAGGAAACCAGCAGCGAAAGGCGGGCAAACTTAGCAGATTCCACATTATCCCGTCATGTACTTATTCCCCACTGCTACTCATTCTCAATAAGTCGGGACCTGAGTCAATCCGGCTTCCTCTCTTCTCTTCTCTGAAACACCGTCGAAAGTAAGACGAGAAGCGACCAGCGAAACCCGGTACCACCGGATCGCGAGACGAGATCCCGACGTTCAATTAAGAGGACTTGTATAAGTCCATCACTGGAAACAAATATACAGCCCGTTGGTACTCCAACTCTTGGGAAATCAGAGGCAAATTTCTGCTTGGGTAGTCTTACCCCAGGTGTGCCAAGCTAGATAGATAGTATACGGTATTCAGGATGTAACTGGGCTGAGAATCAAAGCCCATGAATCTGAGCGGCATTTTTATCCTGTCCCTCTATTATTGTTATTGAAGCGAGGTGTTTACCAGGAGTAACATGGGGACATTGAGCAGCCCTGTGCTGCCTTAAGCCTTCATGAGGTTGTGGGAGGGATGGCTAAGTTGCTTATTCTCTTTGTGAGTCTATCAAGAAGGCAGTATGCCTTTCATCTCTTGGTTTGGGTTGAAGGTCATTTCTCGTATAGCAACTCCATAGACATATAAGAAAAAGAGAGAGAGAGAGAGAGAGAGAGAAACTCCTCGATACCGTCTCCCAGCCTCTTCATGATAGTTTCACCTCTTGGGTGGAAGAAGCTGGCCACAGCATGTTCACTAAACCTTTGCAACTGTAATCGTATGAACCGCAACTGCTTGAAAGGACAAGAGACTGTAACTCATCTCACACAAATCATCGTTGAGCGAGCAACTCCCCCAAGCTACGAGTCCATGTACTTCAGGAAGCGTGTTTCAGGCTCACCTTTTGAGCAATACTTAGCCCCTTCCCCCCCTTCTAGATCTCTATAGCGTAGACACTTGGCATCTTGGTACCCTGAATTTAGAAAATCGCAAACTGGTTTTTCCCCCTCCCAAGCGTACGTTTAATCATTCTGGTGTATCGCGTCTTGCTACGTCGACAAATGAGTCGAGGCAAGTCGACGCCTCTAGCCCTCGCCCAATTGATCCCTTCAATTCAGGCCTCTGGGGTGAACAAGGGACCTTGATTCAAGAACTTGAAGCAGTCACAACGCTTTGGTATGTGGCTGTACTGAGATTAAAATACACGACCTTTCGTACAAAGGACCGAGGTGTGATGGAAACTTTGTCTAAAATGAAGACGAGATGATGTACGTGCAGAACCGACTACAATACCCCCGAGCACAAGTTTCCTCGAATTTGGTCGGAAATACTCCGTAGCGCTTGCCTATTTGGCATGACATCTACCCGACCTCAATTAGTAAAGAACACGAACGAGAAACACATATGTATTGTTTGACTCGAAAAACTCTCGGATTTATAAGCATCAGCTATAACGTTACGAGGAAGAAAAGAAAATGGGCCCTCATCCCAAGGCTAGGATGAACCGCGGTTAGTAGGGGAAGGGGGGTTCGGTGGGAACAGGAGGGGTCCGCCGCCCAACTCCCAATTCAACCCCGCTATTCATGTCAACTCACGACCAACTTTCTTCAGCAGACGGACGCGGCCGACCAAGCTTCTCGGCCGTGTTATGGCATAAAGATTGAGACGGCATTCGCGACCCAAAGTCACCACAGCGCTTTCTGGTACATGAGCCCTGAGCGAACGAGTTGTGGTCCATACCGGAAGTTACCCGCTTCCACCATGTCAACATAGCGTCCACCGGCTTAGTAAAAGGATAGATATCGCTTCGTCGAAACTTCGGCTGAAGAACCAGACATTACGACTCAATCCCACCTCACGAGACAGGCCGCACGATGAACCCATCCGCACCCCAAAGAGCGGTGACATGTTCAAACGCCACCAAAAAAGTGACAAAAAGTCCGCAACTTACACACACCCCTGACCGGCCCGCACCGCCTTCGATTGCTTTCGCTGTATCGGTGTATCCCCCCACAAGGCCCGGCACCTAAACTGGGGTACAGGGGGGAGAAAAGAAAAAGACGGCAGCAAAATCCATTGCCCTCCTTTCAAGTTCTAATGCCGAGGCAAATGCCTGCATACCTTCAGCAATGCGTTTTGCCGCAGTGGATTCGATTTCCCAAGGCTTTTGCTCCTCCGTCTCGGACGAGCTGCGCGGCCTGGAGGCGCGGGAGGCCTTTAGCCGTAACCTGATTCTAGGCCCAAGAGAACGGAATTCCCAGCGGGAGGGCCAAGCCAAATCCACACGATGTGCGCAACCCTTTCCGCAACGGAATTCGAATGGGACGGACCACAGATATAGATCCACACGTTTGCTGTCGAAGGGCCCCTCTCCCCGAGTGGTCGGTCGTTCCATATGTAGGGCCTGGCTCGCAAGTAAAGTACAGACTTCTGCATCCCTCTGCAATCATCCAATCGAGTGAATCGTCGAATCGTCGAGCCTGAACCCGTCACGAATAGCATCTTCACCCGTGGAATACGAGTCTGCAGCAGATCAAATACCTACCGAGAGAAAGTCGTCAGCAATTATAACCTTAAGATGACTCCCCGTTATCCTGGCCGACAGGATGTCGACCCGACACCTCTGGCCCAGCCGCTGAGCTTCCCCTTCTCGACGGCCGTCGCTCCGAACCGCCTCATGAAGGGCGCCATGTCAGAGCGTGTGTGCACATGGGATGTCGCCAACCCCTCCAAGCGCGGCGCTCCCACCGAAGAGTTCTTGAACCTCTACCGCAACTGGGGTACCGGCCGCTGGGGCGTCCTCCTCACCGGCAACGTAATGATCGACCCGGCCCACCTCGAGGCACCCGGAAACCCAGCCATCTCCCTTGAGCACCAGCCTGTCGAGGGTGACGAGCGCTTCGAGACTTGGCGCCGCATAGCCGCGGCGGGCAAGGCCGGAGGCTCTCTCCTCCTCGCACAAGTCGGCCACCCGGGACGTCAGGTCGTCAGCGCCATCCAGTCGGACCCTGTCTCCGCCTCGGACGTCCAGCTGGTGACGGACTTTGGGGGCATGACGTTCGCCAAGCCGCATGCGGCGACGTTGGAGGAGATCAAGAAGCTCACGGAAGGCTTCGTGCACTGCGCCGAGTACCTCGAAAAGGCCGGCTTTGACGGCCTTCAGCTCCACGGCGCACACGGCTACCTGATGGCGCAGTTCCTCTCGCAGACAACGAACAAGCGGACAGACGACTACGGCGGTTCGCTACGGAACCGTGCTCGATTCATTACCGACGTCGCCGACTGTATCCGCGCGCGAACAGGTCCCGGGTTCGTTATGGGCATCAAGATCAACAGCGTCGAGTTCCAGGAGTCCGGATTCACGACCGAGGAAGCCTCGGAGCTGTGCCAGCTCTTGGAGGAGCACAAGTTTGACTTTGTCGAGCTGAGCGGCGGAACGTACGAGAGCTCTGGGTGGCACCACAAGAGGGAGAGCACAAGGGCCCGCGAGGCCTTCTTCCTCGACTTCGCGGAGAAGATCGTGCCTCACGTGAGCAAGACCAGGACCTATGTCACGGGCGGCGTCCGCTCGGTCGGTGCCATGGTTGATATCTTGCAAGCTGGGCTCGATGGCGTGGGCATCGGGCGGCCTGCTTGTGCGGAGCCGAGGTTGCCAAAGGACATATTCGAGAAAGGCGTCAAGAGTTGCGTCAAGCCCCTGCTTGACGAACAGGACTTCGGTCTCGGAGTCGCCATGGCGGGATCGCAGATGCTGCAGATGGGCCACAACGAGGAGCCCATGGACCCGTCAGACCAGAAGGCGACAGAAGGCTTGGTGAAGGACCTCACGGCTTGGAAAGCTCGAGTGGCTGAAAGCAAAGGGCAGCTGTACGGGTTCGCCAGGCTGGAGTCGGCTCCCGTGTTCCCGTATGGCGGGAATGCTGCCCCGGCAAGATTGTGATTGGAGT
This sequence comes from Colletotrichum scovillei, assembly GCF_011075155.1. Lineage (NCBI taxonomy): Eukaryota > Fungi > Ascomycota > Sordariomycetes > Glomerellales > Glomerellaceae > Colletotrichum > Colletotrichum scovillei. Next base: position 1,386,338 of record NW_023336261.1, read on the forward strand.
CTCGGTCGTCATCAGTGTCCCGTCGTTGCCTGTTCGTATACGAGAGGGATATCAGAGTTCGTGCTACCGGGTCCTGTCTTGGTTTCTACCGAGACATGGTATGATTGAGCTTGGTGATCTGCTTTGAAGACACGGCGGTGTGTGTAAAGTACCTTACCTATTCAGACGATGTCTCATCAAACCCGCGGATAGGCAAGAGCCAAGGGGCTCTGAGAATAAAAATTCGCTATGGTAAATCGTCAACAAGAAGCCTACCATTCTGAAAACGTCTTGAAACACAGAATGGGCCCTGAGACGCGATTCTAGATGCTATCGAGAACCTTATGACGGAGAAACAGACGTGGACCCCTTGCGTATGGTTCACCTGAGTCTTCCCAAGTGAACCATGGCTCGACAGTGCATAATTTGGTTAGTGACCAGACTTGGGTCTGGAGTATCATGTCCAACTGAGTACGCGGAACCCCGGGGCTTCGACTGGCGTGGAACTGTCTGTAAGCCAGAAGGCTCTCACTCTGTTTCGGTCTCGCTTTACAACCTGGTGCATGTGCTCAAAGAGATACACATGGAGGGTTGAGAAATGTAATAGGTACGGCAGGCCGTTTGATAGTATAGATTGACGTAGACAGAGGGAGAATGGAAGTGTATAAGACACCGCGTACGAGAAGGTTCGCCGCTTGGTCTCTTCGCACCTCCTTTGGTCGTGTAAACCTGAGCAGAACAGAGTAAACAACTCGTAAATCTTGACTCCGTAAGCGCCCCTGAAGTCAGCATACACTACTTAGAGTGTGTATGCAGATTGAAACTCTGAGATCGGTAGCAGTGGCACACACTCGGCTCCCGAACAGCTTTCCTGACAATGACGGTGCTGAGAGCATTACTTCTTCCGGAATTTTGCGGGGTCAGAGGTGGGTTTCGAAAAATTGCCCGAGATTTGCTCTTCGTATGGCCGGACTGCTCCTCTCTTTTTACCTTTCATCCATGAGGAAGCTCGAAGTAGCGTATTGGACGAAATTATAGCGGTAGGGTCGACCTGTGGAGCGAGAACTGGGCCCGATTTCCACTTGCCTAGAAGAGAGATAGACCTTCCACGACTCGAAATAGCATATTGAAACCATCTCGATTTTGAGTTGTCACACCGGTTCCGATGAAGAAGAGGATAGTGATAGGCAACCGGTATGAAGATCCGAGAAGATTGGCTGCATGATCTACGAGTTGATGTGGCGCCGAGCGTCTGGTGAAGCGGAGCGGCATGGTTCATCCGACTCGACAGATCCATGGATGATCGGAAGTTTTGAGAAAACGACCAGATGATTAGCAGGAACAGGTTTCTACTGTTTGTGTTCGTACGCGAGAGAGTTCCACGACACGTTCAATTCGTGAGTGTGACGCTTTCCACCGACAGTCTGGTAAGGAGACAATGTTCTCCATGCGCCAAACATGCTGAGGGACGCCTCTTCTTGCACACTACTGCCCGTCCAGCACATGGCGGCGATGGCGCTCGCCTGGAAATTGCGCTTCCTATTGGAAAGTGGTCATCCTGCCGGCCTAGTGATCGATCAAGTTGCGGGAAAACAAGGTATGGCCCGGTGGCGTGTGGCAGTGTGGCCAAATTGCAGTCGACCTGATGAGGCCGCTGGGGCGCCGGAGGTAGGAAGAGAGTAGCTAGAGCCGAACTCAAGTTTGCAATGGTGTGGCCCCGGTGTGCTCGACCTTGGCCGTGTATGTTCATAGGGTGGCCGCACTGAGTCGCGGCTGATTAAGGTTATCATTGCTCCTTGAATCCAGTCCTGTCAAACAAACCAGTTTTTTTTTGTTTCCAGTGGCCCTCTCGCGGAAAGTAGCCGCGAAGGTTGATATCATGCCCGTAATCAAGCACTTTCGGCCGACCATCGGTCAGTGCCCACTGCGCCGTATAATTCGTAGGTATTCGTACGGATAGAGCAGGGCATATGCGACGTCATAAGGGTTGATGCAGCATGGGAGTGCGGGTTGAGGCAGCATCAGACGATCTTGTGCATCCACCGTGGTGAAACGCGCGAAGGCCAGCTCGTTGGAGCCCTTGGCCTGCGTGCCTGCGTGCCTCGTGGGGCCTGCTGAGATACCACTGATGATAAGCAACAAGGATGTGTCGATTATGCAATTTGCAAAAGGTTGGACTGTCGAGACTCGAGCCAAATCATTCCGTGTAGCCATACCGGGGTATTTGCTCATTGCGTCCAAGAAGCCGTCGCACAATGTCGCTGTTGGGCGTCGCGCAACTCCCATCAAGTGATTGAAGCACGAGCACTCATTCAATAGAAAGAGCCAGTAGCGCCGCGACTTTTGGATGAGGCGGCGTCCAGACACCCCTGCCAAGACATCGTGGCATACAGGTTGTCAGTCGGTGGTGGCTGGTCCAAGGAAGAGAAGGGACGTCGAGGCTAAGCCGGTTCAAGCGGCATTATGAAGTGCCGGGGCGGTCTGCAGAGAGGATTTTGGAGATTAAGATTGGCTTTTTGAGCTTGAAAACACACGGGCAGTGGTCCGTGATTCTGACGTGTTGACAATGCTGATCTGCTGCGTAGCGACGCTGGATGAAGCCGCGGAGATTTTGGGTGACAGTGGACGACCAAGGAGGGACACAGGGATTGACAGGGGAAAAGAGGCTTGGAGATCCAAAGGGGGGCGGTTCGAATGCGACTAGGGTCTGTTTACCCAATGTCCATCCCTGTAGGCCTTACTGCGTACATATCGCCTGTCGATTCTCGAGTCGGTATCCGTATTTCGAGTCCTTTGTGAGGGCCTGCTTTGGAGTCTGGCGTTCCCGACTCCCGCGGCTCCGTACATGTTGTGTATGCTGTGTGAGTGATCTAATGTCGTGGACTGTGGGCCGTGGTGTGGTTGTGTTGGGTGACAGTATTCTCCTCTTTGAAAAATACGGGGATGATTTGCCGTGTGGCCCACTGAATAGCGATGGATACTCTCAAAGTGGCTCTCCTTTGAGTGACAGCCATCACCAGGAAATTAGACCGCCATGGAGCTGGAGGGGAGTTGTTCGTGGAAGGGAAAAAGATTGACGAGTCCAAGACTGAAAAGGGGAAGTTGTGAACATCATTTGCGCTTTCTGATCTTACAAGTACGTACCTGTCAGCGATGAACCCAGCACGTGCCGGGTACGTATTTACCAAATCTGTACGTACTCGGGTGGAAAGGACGTTGAAATGTTTTGGGAAACAAAAATGCCCACAGCTTCCGCAGATTGTTCCTGCATTAGTTCAAGAAACCAGACGTTTGTGCTACTCCCTCTAGTTATGCCTACTTTGTGCAACTACCTTATACTATACTATGTACAGTACCTTACCCCTGGCTAAAATGTCAGACTTTCTTTCCAAAATGTTCAGGGTCAATTAACAAAGGGTGAGGGGCAAAGCACAGGCGCAGGCCACAGGGCACAAGGCACAACAAGGCTTTGCCAAGGGAAACCGGTACCCCTGTCTTCTGGCCCGAGGATGTCTCTTTCTCTCCTCTTTTGGCGGAGAACCCTGTTCCTCGTCTTCTCTCTGTGTTGTTGGCGTCTCTTTCTCTCTTCTCTTCAATTCTCTGTCCTGTCCAGGCTCTACCATGGCAGTGTCACTGTCTTCTGCCGCTGACGCTGACGCTGCTGCACCCGTCATCGAATCCTCCCCCCTTTGGTGAGATGATCGTCCTTCACCTCCACATTTCGGTGCATTCCCGCTACCCATCATCTCTCTCAGCTGGGCGGCCTCGCTGCCTCAGCACTCAGCTCTCCCGCTCCTTTGTGCCATTTAGCTCTGAATAATCTCAAGGCGACTAATGCCGCGGGATGTCTCTCCCTACGGAACATTCTCTCTCCCTATCTAAGGATATGAAGTCGGTCTTCTGGTTTCAACCACAGCAACGTGGTCTCGCTCGCTCCCGCATTCCTCAGGCAAACCTTTTCTTAACCTCCTCTTCCTCCGATCTCTCGTCTCACTCTCACCCGTGCTGCCCTGGCTGCATCTCGGAGACTGACGACCACTTTGTCCAGCCGACGAGACAGGGTAAGGCGAGGCGACTGAGCGAAATAACGACGGCCTGGATCTGCGAGACTACGGCCACTCAGTCACTCAAGTACCGAGTACGGCAGCAAAGGCTTCGCCTCGCACAGCTTCACACCTTTGCCAGCTGTACCACGTACAAAGTGTCACCGAACCATCCACTTGCCCAATCAGACATTCTATCCCTGTGACCACGAAATGTACCACTTTTTGGCTCGCTTTCAAACATTGTTCCATGGTCCTTGATTCATTGACTCGTGCTGGGCAACCTTGCCTCCCAGGATCCTCGGGATCAGAGGAGGCACAGAGCGTTGACCAACTCTCAAGAGGGCCCGAGATTGGCGAACCCGACCATGAACAGCCACTTGTACTCTTTCACTCTTTTCACCGCCAGTGTACAAACGCTCATATGGTTGATAGCCATTCACCCATTGACAGAGTGTCCAGCTGGACGTTCAATAGACGCCCAGCACCTGTCATATGGTGCTAGCGTCAGCGGCTTTTCTCCTGCAAGTGTGTGTGTGGATGTCTGCCTCTTTCCTCTCATTCTCTCCTTTTCGTTGGCGCAAGTGGTCAGCGTACAATAAGTCGAGAGCGAGATTGCTGTGCTTCATTGCTCAACACGAACGGGGAAATTGAAAGAGGCGCCAGAGATCCAATGAAGCTTAACGGGGCCGGCGCACAACTCCAGCGGCTACCATTAAGCAATGGCGCCCTATCCGGTCGTGTTCTCGACCCTCAATAAGCGCTCACAACTCATCTCTCTCTCCTGACCATGGGCTCCCACAGGCTACAGCCATGCGAGAGACCACATACTGCAGTCCAGCAAATAAGGTGGCAACGGCGTTTTCCCTCACGTTCTGCCACTAATGTAGCGCTATGCAGATGGGATCTAACCCCGGCCTAGAGTCCCAGCGGAAAGGCCGGGGTGAAAAACAAGGGTTCGTTGGCCGGCCTGGTCTGTACGGGCCAATTCGCCCAGGTGCTCTTTTGGTGCCATCCAACCTCTCCACCAAACCCCTGGATTAGCGTTCATGGGGCCGGATGTTAGCAGGCGTCGTGTAATTTCCCACCCTGTGTGCCTCGTTCCATGTCGCTCACTCACTCTCACTTGCTGCTGCCGTTCATGGGCGTTGTTGGCGGAGTGCCTAGCGGAGGAAACGGGAGGGGACCTGACTGACTCTCTCACTCTCACACACACACCTTGTTCTCACTCTCATTCTCACTCGCCCATTCATACCGGGGAGAGGGGCCGTTTGAGTAAAGGACTCGCACTTGTCCAACATGGCCTATTAATATGCTGCCGTCCTCCCCATCTGCCTTCAAACCTCTTCTTTTCCTTCCCTCTTCAGCCAAACAAGCCTCATCAATCTCAAGCATCCGCTTTTGACTCAACTTTGACTTCGGTCGTCCATTCTTTACCAAAGCTCTCTGCTTCAAAACACTCGCTCTCTTAATCCAACAAAACCAACAACTTCGTTTTCACGAAAAACCCAACCCCCAATAACTCTATTCAAAATGCGTTACGCTGCTGTCGCCCTTGCCGTCGCTGGTGCCGTCATGGCCACCGCTGACGAGCCCGCCTCCACCGTCTTCTCCACCAAGTACTTCACCATCACCTCCTGCGCTCCCGAGGTCACCAACTGCCCTGCCCGCAGCACCGTCGTCTCCTCCAGCGTCGTGGCCGTTCCCACCACCCCCGCCGTCTCCGTCACCGAGTCCGGCGTCAAGCCCACCGCCACCGCTCCCGTCGTCGTCGTTCCTCCCCCCTCCGGCGGCAACAGCACCGCTCCCCCCTCCGTCCCCGCGGTCCCCAAGCCCACCACCGAGAGCGGTGCTAAGCCCGTCCCCGTCACCACCGGCGGCGTTGCTCCCTCCGTCTCTGCCCCCGCCACCCTGGCTACCAGCGCCGCTGCCTCCGTCTGCGGTGGAAGCTCCGTCAAGACCATCTCTACCAGCGTCACCACCGTCATCCCCACTGTCATCTACGAGACCGTCCAGATCCCTTGCCCTACCCCCAGCAAGCCCTCTGCGACCATCCCTGGTGTCCCTACCGGTGGCAACGGAACGTGAGTACTATCCCAATATCAAAGATGAAGACAAAAATCCAAGATGCTAACTTTCCGAATCAGTGCTGTTCCCCCCACCAAGACTCCCGTCACTGCCGGTGCCGCTGGTCTGACCGGCTCCGCCATCCTGGCCGCCGTCGCCGGTGTTGCCGCCTTCGCCTTCGCATAAATTCCTTGTTCTTCTGGACATCTCTTCTGAGGAAAAGCCAACCAAGGCTACGGCAGTTTACGATCAAATTTAACGGGTGTTCTCTTTTTTGCTGGGGAGTCTTAAGAGGAAATGTAAAAAAGAGCCCATTCTTCTCTTTGTACATTGTATCTTAACGGAATGCAAAAAACAAATACCATTTGTACCTAATCTTCTAATTGTATTTGGGGGACGTATGGGATGAGCGCAGATGAAAGTCACCTTGCGATTGAGACATCGAGCGCGAGGGACTTTGATTTGGCTTACTCCCGACGACCTGGCTTTAACGACGAAGTGTTTGGGGAAAACATATCTTTACCAAGAGTGATTATTCGCAACGTGACATTGGCTGCTCAGAACGGTTGGCGAGGGTGATATTGAAGACGGGGTGAAGTGATGTTCCTCAAGTGAGGTGACATCCGCCCTACAGCGACCTTCCCCGGACTTTTTTCAAAACGCCTCACAATTGGGAAATTGGACGGCAACTATCCGCATTGATCATCATCCTTCCCCGTCTGCGGACGACTCCGACGGCACCGAGATTCATCAGCTCATACCATCTTATCCGTACGGTACGAATATATCGAATCGAGATAACCATCATCAGACAAAATAAGCAACCAATCGAAACGAAATCGAACGAACCACTGTCACTTCGGATGACTTTTTTGTCGGCCAAGACTTGAGGACGTGGAAGGTCTATGCAAGGAACAAGGGGGATCGGCCCTGTCAAATGATCTCAACCACGCTCCCCCTGGGCCCTCCTCACACCTCTCACCATCTCACCTTCTCAGTGTGTGTGTCTCTCTCGCACAGGCACAGGCACAAGTACAGGGGTCGCAAAAGAACAACGGCCCTCACGGTTTACCCCACAAGATCAACTTTGAGGGACTTTCGGGAGATTACGATTTGGACGAACGGGTGGCCGCGATTGGTCGGACGGCACCCTGGTCGCAATTTGGACGAAACGCTCGGCTCCGCCCAATGGGATGAACGGCTTCCCCGACGACTCTCTCTCCCGCTCTTTGGCTGCAAGCCTGCACAATTGTTCTGGTTTCTTTTCGTTATGCACATCAGAGCAGAACCTGCGGTCAAGGTTCACTGAGGGAACGGCGAAGATGAGAAGAGGGGAGGGGGCGATTACACCACATCCCATCCCATCCATGCGCTGGGGGACGTTTTGGAAGAGTTCAGCCTGGCGCACGCCAGAAAAGGAAGGCGAATTTATGAGAAAGAGCCTGGATGTTCTGGACCGTATCCCATGATCCCATTCATCACCTCCCAAGGATGCGAGGCGCAGTTCCGCCTTTCATTTCGGAGGTTATTTTCTATCCTTCTTTTTTTGGTCATTTTGGAACGTTGGAGAACTTGTGGGTTCCCCTTCCTCGTTCATGCAAAGCTGCAAATCTCCCACTTCCGCCTTTTGTCATGCTGCGGGTATCTGTACTTTATGATGTATTCGTACGGATACCTCTGCGGATCGTCGGATACGTCGTTTCTGTAATGTTCCCGGGAGTCTGGGGAGATGAAATGAATAGGTTTTTGGGTGAGCTGTGGGGGACCATTTCTCGGTCTCTTCCGAGATGGGGGGGCTTCGTTTCCATTGATCGACAGTGTCGGCCTTTTGTTTGTCGTTGCTTCGATGCTGGCTGGCCGTGGGTTACTGTCGGTGATTTTGGTCATCGGATGATTTGTGTTTGGTGTCTTGCAGTCTCCGGCTGCCATTTGACAGCTCACTATCGTCATCACATTGCTAAGCTGTGAAGCAATGGGAGGCCTCAGTTTGGAGGGCCTTTCTTTCTTCTTTCTTGGGCTCGGACTTTGACGATCGAGGTGTTATGCCATCGTGGGTCGAGAGTCGCTTTTCGTTGTTTGTCTATTTCGACAGCTCCATCCAGCCATCCTCTGATCCTCCCCTCAAGTCTTCATTTCAAAACGCAAAGATGATGGTTAGAAGGACAATCTTTCTCCGTCATCTCTCCCATGGTCCAAGGTGGCATCCCAGTAGCTCTAATTGCTGCTCAACTGCATCAAATCCTAGGTGTAGTCGCCTAAGCAGATATCAAGGTGATACCTTGTAGGGAAGACGACCGACATTGGTTCCGGGAATGAATGGCAGTTGCCCTCCGCAGCCGTATCGAAAGAAACGACCCCCTAGCCTTTTCAACTAGCCACAATTGACGATGCGGAAATCAGCGGTACTTTGTGTCTCACACGATCGGGCGATTTCGAAAGTGTGAAGTCCATAATCATGTCATCCCTCGATTCAGCGTCAAAGTCAGTAACGCAACATACGGCGCAGGATTGTTTCGGCGTCACATCATGGATCAATGACTGCAAAGTTCCTCCCCTTTCAGCCCGGGCGGCAAACACGACACCGCTTTTCACCGTCCCCTCCTCTGGGAACAATAAAATAGTCCGCCGGTGCCGCAATGCGGCGTACGGTTGACCAGCGAGCGGGCAAGACGGCCGCTGAAGCAAGATTGATAACCTATTACAAGAAGGGGCTGTCACTCAGTTGACCTATTCTCCTTTGATTCATTCGTATGCTAGACCGCTGGCATCGGTGTCGATTCGTCGCCATTTTGGACCTCAAGAATTACCACGTGAAGAGACCATCGATCGCTGAGCGACCCCTTTAGCTCATTAGAGTCAATGTGAAGAGAGTGTCTTCCCGAAGAATGTCATGCGAAACGTTTTGGTCAAGTGTCTCAGGCGAAGAGGGTTCTACTTCCTGATTGCCGAGTTCGAATAGAAACAATTTTCAATTGCAAGCCTCTTTTAACAATCAACTTCAAACCGTGGCCTAAGAACATCTGAATCGTCAACCTCTGCGGCCTCTCGAAATTGGAAAGGGATGTTTGAAGTAAATCTCACTTTTATTCTTAGACATGGTCGCTCTTCTTCAAAAACAAGAAAACTTTGACAGAATGGACTTGTTTGATGTAGAATACCATTCCACCCAGCAGGGCTGCGGTTTGGGCCAAACGACTCGCGACCCATGTCTGCCAAGTCCATTTACAGTGCTGGGCCTAAGGATAGTTTCAGCCTCAAAGGCTGTGAATGTGCATATCTGTCGCGTTGTATGGCCATTGTACAACATAAGTGCCGACTTATTCGCAGTAACGCTAGATTATCATTCTCAGGAGGCGACAATACTCTTGTTTTGCAAATGTTTAGTTTCAAGTGTACTCGGAAGTTGTGTCGTTCAAGTAGCGCCTGTTTTCTTCCCCCGCTTCCCACCCTCTGATTCATTTCTCTCGGCTACGTCCGATGCTTGCGCCAAGGGTTCGTCTTTCGTATTGAGCACGGCCAAGGTCAAGAGCTATGTAGGGTATTGCGTATAAGTGGAATTCAATGTCGCACAGCCAAGTTTGGTTTGTATGCGAAAGTGCGGTGGGGAAGCTGGCATTGCTTGCTTTTCCACCTGAGCAAGACCACGTAACTTACACCGCCGTCTCCTTAAGCCATTCGCTTTACTTCAACTTTCAGAAATTCCTGAAGCTATTCACATAATCTGCGCCATAGCGATGAATTGCTACAGTGTCATTCGAAAAGGGATTAAACGTTGGTGCCCAGAACGATGTCAGAGATGGCTGCTTAAACGACAGCCTCCGACCAAAAGCAGTTGTTTGTGGAGAACCTTGCCGCTTCGGAGACGGCTCCACTTACGTTGGTCCGGGACGGCGATTCGAACACGGGCCGAGAGGGGGTGCTCGACCGTCGGCCCCCTATGCAATGAGGGTCCACTTTGCGGCCGTCAACATAATGTACCTGGCCGCATCAGACGACCCCAACCGGCACCTTGCAGCTGCCAGGTGGTTGGTTGTTCTTCGTCATCATGTACGGCATCCCGAAGAACGAAAGAGCGAGGTGGTCTGCAGTTACATTTCTTCAAGGGACCGGATTCTCACCTCGACGAAGCCGTTGGCAATTATCCAATAGACAAGGTTCCACGTCCATTTTTCTTTATTGAAGTCGGCAGTTGGCTAGGATTGAATCTCAGGTAGACGCTACACTTTTGTTGGCTTTGATGGCGCGATTCGACCGTTCCTCGATCGAGCCTTGGCGTTCGGCGTCAAACAGAGAATCGGAGCTCACGTTGCCAACGGCCCAATCCAATGCCGATGCCGACTCCGAGCGCTGGGGCCCGACAGACGGAGGCAGATGGCTGAGCCGACAGCAAAGAGCGCAACAAGTCCAAAGATCATCCACTTCAGGTACTTGGTATCGTCAGCGACCAAAAATCAGCCAAGAGTCTTCAGCCTTGATACCTTCATCGTCGATGACACGTTGACTCTTCAGGCCTCTTAACTTCATCAGCAAGGTAGGAATGCAGGCAAGGTAGTATGCAAGCGCCCCAGCCCTACAGCCTCGAAATCATCCGACGTCCGTTATCAGAACCGCCAACCTGGAAAGCCACGCACATCATCCCATCACCATCGTCATCGAAATCAAGGTAGATAAACCTGTCATCCCGTCTTACTGGAACGGACGTTTAGTCTACCTTAGCCCGGGAAGGTCTCCACTCATTCCGCTCGCACTCGGCACGCACAGACCAAGCGTGTCCTACCTCCGACCGCCGATTTCTCCACTTATATTCTTTCCTTCTTCCACTGAGCTGAGAGATTGGAGCTCTAGGCCGGCCCCACTCCCGCACTCGCTTAATTCCAGCTAAGCAAGCTAAGACAACCAAACAGCCAAACCCGCGATGATCGATGCCCAGCCAGGCGTGCCAGACAACCAGCCAAGCCTCTCTTCTTACCTCCGTCCGCCGTTCCCTCTCCTCGTTGCCGGGTGTGAAGCCTGATATGGAGTCACAGAGGGTAGGTACACCAAGAAACGGGGAACTGAAAACTGCCCTATGCCGTTTGCGCCATCCAACCAGGGTCTCTGGAATCAGCCTCCTGTTTGATTCTCCGTCCACATCGACCATCATCCTCCCTTGGCAGCCTACCTAGTCAAGCCACCCGCCCGATGCGAGATGTCTCTACCCTCCCGTCGATGCGGATGCGAGAGAAATCTCAGGCGCCGCCATTCCCATTCCCCCACGTCTAAGCCTCTCTTTCTTCCTTTTCCTCCACTCTAGCCTACATGAGCTTATTCCTGATCACTCCAAAGTCTAAGAGAATGCGAGAGAGGAGCCTTGTTCCTGGTATCCGGTCACTAGTGACTGGTGACGACTTATCCTGCTCGTTCGTTCACGGTTGGGTCTCCCGCTCAGCCCAGTAGCCCGGTCTAGCGAAGTAGAGCGAAATGAGAGAAACCCTTACTCCCTATCGAGAAATGTCTCTCTCCCTGCAGATAAAGCGTATATATCATCTATCCTCTTTCCCCGTGCTCGAAATGAAAGGTGCGATGTTTGCTTGTTGGTTCCCAAACTACCTCACCTTAGCCAGGCCCGAGCTCGAACAATCCGACTGTTTAAGACATCCCCTTAACTCCTCTGGCACGTAAACACGACGAGACAAGAAAAGGAGCTTGACAACCACCTCGACTATTTCTCACACGCACCTCTTCTTCTCTATTTCTTCCCTCGCCTGCATAGCAGAAGAAGCTCGAATCACCGAAAACGAAAAGAAAACTCACCATCAACACAATGGCCGGCCCCCCGCCCCCTCTCCCGCCGTATATCGTAACCTTCGGCCCCAAGTCGAACTGCACCCTCGACATCTGCCCGCTCGAGTACAGCCTGTACAAGTACCGCCCCAACCTGGCCGTCAACATCCTCTTCCTCGCCCTCTTCGCCCTCGCCGGCGCCGTCCACGTCTTCCTCGGCATCAAGTGGCGCCAGTGGTGGTTCATGGCCTTCATGCTCGCCGGCTGCCTCAGCGAAATTGTCGGCTACGTGGGCCGCATCGTCATGTACAAGAACCCCTTCGAGTTCATCGCCTTCATGCTCCAGATCGTCTTCATCACCAGCGGGCCAGTCTACTACACCGCCGCCATCTATGTTACCATTTCAAAGGCGTAAGTTATGTTTTCTTTGTTATTCTCAGTTCTTGGGGCTCTTGCTCAGGTTTCGCTCTCATTGCTTTTTCTTTTCTGGACTTTCTTTTTCTTTTTCACCCCGTGAGGGCTTATTGACAGCTGTCTCATCGTCGTAAACCCCCTTACCTCCCTACACCGCACGTCACAATCTAAGATCATGCGCATCTGAATCGTCTCTCTCTCTCCCGGCCGAAAAGCAAAACATAGCAGGGGTCCGGCCCCGATATAGCATCACATTTCACTCAACCTCAGATGGAAAACACAACCCAGAAACTGACTCGTCCTTGTCTCACAAACAGCATCGAATCCTTCGCCCCAGAGCTCTCCCGCATCCCCACAAAGTACATCTACTGGCTCTTCATCTCCTTTGACGTCTTCTGCCTCGTCCTCCAGGCCGCCGGCGGCGCCCTGAGCACCACCTCCTCGGGTAGCTCCGACGTGGGCGTCGACCTCGCCATGGCCGGCCTCGTCATCCAGGTCATCGTCCTCGTCGCCTTTTGCTCGCTGTTCGCCGATTACATGATCCGCTACACGCGGTCCGACGTCGCGCGGGCGCTGACGCGTCGCGAAAAGACGTTTTTCGGGTTCCTGGCGCTGGCGGTCGTGCTGATCCTCGCGCGGTGCGCGTACCGCGTCGACGAGCTGAGTGAGGGGTATTCTAATTCTGACAAGATTACGAATGAGGGGTTGTTTATTGGGTTGGAGGGAGTGTAAGTTTTGCTCCCCCTATTGAAGCTGGTATCTGATGGGCTTTCATACTGACATGTCCTTGTTTAGCCTCATTATTTGTGCAGTCTTTGCGTTGTGCCTTGGACACCCCGGCCTTCTGTTTGGCAAGCCCAAGGCTTCGAACGGTGTGAGAAAGGAGTCGAGTGTAGAGAGCGGCACCGAGAGTGCTGCGGCTGAGGTGGAGCGCAAGTGATTTCAGATACCATTCTGCAGAGCGGGACTCGATTTAGCAGTGTATTTTCTCTTTGCGTTCTTCATTATCGTTCATGAGCGGACATCGAAGCGCAGCTCTGTTGCTCTCACCTTGGTTAGTTTTGGGTTTCCTAAGGCATTAGAAGCGGTATCAGTATGACATGAACACATAGACATGGCGATTAACGACACTAAAGAACCTTGGATCATATCCAAAAAGATCGAAAAATGAACCAGTCCAATTCATTGAGAGTGCCATGTCCCAGTGATGTAGCCGTCAGTAAACTTGCATGTACAAAACAGTACAGTGTCAGCGGCCAAGCACCTTCTCCTGGTTCGTGCCGTCGGACCGGTTTGCTGCTCCTATTTAAGAGCAGCTGGTTCTTGCTCATTGCTGCGATCTTGTGGTCACCAGAAACCCGTCATTGTTCTTTGTCATGGTGCTTGGCTGTGTGGTTTTCAGTATCAAGAGCCGGCGTCGTTAAAGGTCCTACAGGTAATAGCATCTTGTTCCCATTGGTCATGTTCAGGCAGACTAGAAGCACCCGCTGTACAGTTTCTTCGTGGCCTACGTATTTCAACAGGAATAAGTGTTGAAATGAGATTGCTAGTGGGGATCAGTAGTTGCAAGACTGGCCGGCACTGGAAAGTCGATTTTCCCTCATTTTTCTACCACTCTCTCCAACATCAGACCAGGACTTCGGGCTTCAAATATCCAATTAAACCATCGGAACATTAGCTGATATGGAGGATAGAATAACATAGTTAAAGGACTTTTTTATACATAGACATTGCTTCGTAAATACCCTAATGGAAAACAAACGCATGCAGCTAACGGATCATGCAATCGACCTTTTGCCGGGAGCGCGCGATCTCAGCTATAACTGCTGTATGAGCAAATTTCGAAAAGTGGTTGCTACCCCAACTCATCCTTTTGACTCAAGTGAACCTCACCTAGGAGCTCTGTCCTGAGCCGAACATATTCGGGCTTAAATCACTAATCTTGGGCCGGCGCCGTTGAAACCTTCCATTCCAGAAAAGGCACCAGGAGTCTAATTGAATGTTTAGTTTCTTTATCTGCTAGCAAAGACACTCCGTTACATTTAACTTGCTGGTATCTAGTTATTGATAGAGTTTCAACATTCGCGAGTGAACTTTCAAATACACGTCAAGCTCATCTACTCCACTAACACAGATCTTATCGACGACCTTATATACGGCAGCTATCCATGCCCTGCACCCGAAAACCCTTGTTAAGAAGACTAATACTGACAGTCGACCAAACATACACCCATACCTGCATTGAGACCCCGGTACCTATGTTCAGGCACCGGATGTAACCGGCGAACCCCCCTCCCCCCTTCGGCCAACTATGCCTGAAACGGCTTTAACAGGCTCTTGTCTCTCGTACTGTTCGAGGGGTAAGTGCCAGTATTCGATGGGGTCGGAAGACCCCAGCGAGCTGTCATTGTCATGTCGTGGTCAGCGGCGGACAAGTCAACCATAGCGCTCGACTGAACATCGCATGACGCTGTGAGTGATATCTCTACTTCAAGAAAGTGGTCCACACCCTGTATCAACTTTCCCTGCGTATTCTTTAACGTATATATGCTAGAGAGTGACTGACTGACAGTTAGGTTACTATGCTCTTTAGCTTGAAAAGACGTTTAATAGCCTGTCTAATAATAATCGATTGTGTTATCTGGATTTCGGTATTAGTGTCGTGCCTTAAGAAGGATAAATGAGATAGATCCATGTCGATTGTTCTACGTTACACGGTCTCGACTACTTGTATACTCCTATGACTGGGGAAAAAGAAATCTCTAACTGTCTTATCCTCCTTTATCTTCTCTCTACCGTCTCAAGCTGTATAGGAGCTATAAAGGTGTACTCATTTCTACACCCATGCCTCGCACAACGCATTGGACACGCATAAAGACGGGCAATTCAAATAAATTTCAGTGTACGATAAGTCCTCATAGCGAATGATTAACAGACCGAAAATGCTGAGGTGAAGGTCTTTCTTCATGGGTACAGAATAGAATATAGACTGCTCGTTATTGATACTCTGAAAACGTTCCTCTCCGATCCGCTAAATAACAACCTTCTTGGAGCACTCATGTCTAGAATATTCAAGGCGTACTGTAGAAAAGATCGGAAATTGATTTGATCGCTCTACACTCCGTCTCTGGGGTTTCCCGCCGAAGCGCAGAACGTAAGTGACCTACAAGCGGAAGAGCTGAGAACTTCACTACGACATCCAGAGCGACGGCCGTGAGATTGCCCAGTAGTCGCGAAGATTTTCTCGGACTTTATTTTCAGCACGAACTCGTTGTCTCGCCGGCTTGATGACCGATATTCTGACAACAACGGTCTACGTCAATAGGACAGTTCCCTGTTCGGATCCCATTTAGACATACTTTCATGCCTCTACGACTGGGAAGCGCAATGACTCTCAGGATACCACGGCACACTGGGAAATGACCCTTTCACTTTGGCGCGTTCACGCCTAACGCCGTCGGAGAGTTTTGAAAAGAGGAACTGTTAGACGCATGCTCGAGCTACATTCTCGTACTTTACTTTCTGCGACCAAATCGACAAGTAGCCGGACCTCCCCGGCCTCCTTCGTGATATCGTCGGTTCCGCTATATATATAATGCCTCATGAGGCTTTGTGCTTTTTGAGATTGAGCACACTTGTTACCTGCAAGGCGAAGACGATGTAATCTATCGCGATGCATGGCGCCCCAGCGGCCTCGTCTTTTCCGTCTTTATCGTGAACAATGTAAAGGGGTATGGAAAGCGCTGCATGCAAAAAATAATAATAATACAGCAGACAGCGTCACCGCCGCCATCTCAAAGCTCCATTACATGGGTGATTATTCATACTGAAATACGAAAAAGACGGGAATCATGGAGATATGACAGCTAGGATCTCGATTTCTGAACCCCTAGTGTTCCAACGCAACGTATATGTCGTGCGGACTTGAGCCTAATACGAGTAATCTCACCCGCTCATTAAACAACGGAAGATGGCAGCCAACATGCTGAACCCTGCTCAACGCGAGATGATCCTACTTCTTTTATACCCGCAATCGAATGCTCACCTTGACCTCCGGCAAGCCAAAGGAAGATCTTGCCATTAGATGCTGGCTGAGTGTCCGCCAATGAGACGACGTAGGTGTGTCTAGTTCCATCAATGAATGAAAGAGAGCGCCTGCGTGGCTGCGAAATCATACCGCGATTTCCCATACACTTCCTCAACAGCCCACCTACCGAGAAGCGACATGCCGGACCACAAAAGAGAACAACACTATGCCTAAACCAAGCAGCCAGAGACTTGGTAACAAGACACCGCTCACCCGAATAACATGGGCCAAAATGACCTCTCCACTTCTTGCTATATTTACCGTGGACCGCATCTGACCTTCAGAACCTAGCTCCCCTACCCATCGAAGTAGTAACCCAAACGCCTTATGCCAACCAACGTACCCCTACCTCAAGGAAAACCCCGCTCACAAAACACAATTAAAAACAGCCAACCTTTAGCATACTATCTTTCTCATTGCCTCGAATCGCCTATTTCACCTTTATCTAATGAGCCTCATTCCCAAACATCGCGTCGATCGCGCCGAGCCAAGCGCCGATCCCCGAGAAACTGGAACGGCCCCACTCAGACCCCGTACCCGCGCCGAACACGGCCCCACCAAAACCTCCAGCAAGCCCCCGCTCCCCCTCACTTCCGCCTCCCCCGCACCGTTCCCGCCCCGGGGACAAATCCACCTCCCAACCCCGACTGGCCGAAAGACAATTCCCAATATCGTCATCTCATAAAGTCACATCCAACATCAATGAACCTCATCGCAGCCAAATCTATACGTTCAAGCTTAAGTCACTTCTCATCATGCAAATCAATTGAGGCAACTTCTTCGATAATGCAGACAAAAAAAAAAGATTGTTTTGGCTTCGCCGGCATTTCAGCTCAAGCTCAAGTTCTAGCGTTCAACTAAGATAATAATAGCGCCCATAACGCCGTTTCCTCATGCTGTAGATTTTACAGCTTCTTCCACGAAGCTAAGCTGACAATTCAGCTCGGGGTTGCAAAAAAAAGTGTGACCATCCTTCCATCATGAGATGCGTACAAGTTTGCCCAGCGATTACTCTCAGAAAAAGGCCCCTCTCCCGTCCATCGTACGAGGGAAGCGTCCCGATGGGACAAATTCCAATCACACCTCAGGTAGATCGTAGCTTTCCCCTTCTACACTTCCCCTCATCTTCTTTTCTGAACCATAATAACGGCGCAGGTAGTATCATCAACCCGTTTGCTGCGACGAAACATCATGCAAAAATCAAGAAAAAAAAGGTCCTACGCAGGACGCGGAACGCGAAACGCGGTCGAAGATGAGTCGAACCGAAACGATGCAATGCAAGTTCCCCCAACATAAAACGCCTTTTTTCACCAACCCCAAAAACCCAGATATATCCCGTAACGGGCCCGAGGGACGTCATGACGAAGTAGAAACGGAGGATGACGAACCCCTCGCCAAACTGAGCAGACTGCTCACGATCCCACCCGAAACAGCACTCGTCGGCTCGTCTTCGTTGTTGCCAGCTTTGAGATTATCCATCTCCAGACGCGGCAGCACGCCGACCACATTCCGAGATTCCTTCTCTTCCTGCGCCTGTGGTGCCTGTGTCGTCGCCACTTCGGCCTCGGCGGACTCCTGCGATTGCGCGGGCTCGTCCGTCTCAGTCTCCTCGACGACCTCCTCCTCGGCGTCCTTCTCGGGAGGGCCATCACGGCTTGACGGCGGCTGCACCATGACCCTCGGCAGGGCCCTCTCCGTCGTCTGCGTTTGCGCCTGCGTCTTCGTCTCCTGCTGTTGCTGCCCCGGTCGCGGCTTCACCTCCAACTTATCAAGCGGCACGTTCTCCTGTCCCGTCTGGAGCTTGTAATTCGCGAGTCCGAGTTTCAGTCGAAGGATCCGAGCTTTCTGTAATACCAAACACACCGCAAGTCAGCAATCAATCGAACCAAGGTATCATCTGAGTAACGCAAGGGGAGAAAAAGATTTCGTACCTGTCGCGCCTCCTCGCGGGTCAACAACCTCCTCGGCCTCGGCGGCGGCAGGGTCCTAGCCTGCTCTGCGTCGGGCTCGGTGAGGATGGTGGTGTTTTGGGACGTGTCCACGGCCGAGGTGTCGAACACGACCGACGTGTCTGCGGGGGACGCGGAGCGGGTTCGCGGTGTCTCGTGCCGCGACCCTTCCTGCTGTTGTTCTGGCAGCAGTTCGTTCTCGCCCTGCACCACCTCGGGTTCTGGTTGTTGTTGCTCGCTGTGCTGATTTTGCTCGTCTGATTGTTCGCTCTGGGTCTGTCAATGGCACGCGTGTCAGTACACCAATTCTCAATGTATGTTATCAATTGACTTCTTTCTGAGATATCTTCTTACCTCTGTGGCATCGGGATCAACGTCCATCTCCATCTCCGTCTGTGCGGGCGCTGGCGCGGGAGTTGGTGCGGCTGCGGATGCAGATGGAATAGTAGTAATTGGTGAAGTAGCTTCAGGTGCCAATGCAACTTCTCGCATAGGTGCAGTTGCAGGTGCAGCTACAGCTACGGGTGCAGCAATAGTAGTAGTAGCAGCATCAGAAGCAACAGCAGCAGAGGCTGGCTCCTGGCACTGCTTCTTCTTAGGAACGAGTACGTTCTCGTCAAAGATGTCGACGACGGCGGCGGCAAAGGACCTCTTGAGATTGAGAGACTTGACGGGGCTGCCGCTGCTGCTGCTCTTACGCGGCGATTGAGGCGCCGCCCCGAGCTTGGAGTGTTTGTGCAGCTTCGTGGGCGACGATATCGCGTTCACGTTCGCGTCCAGGGGCGCGAGGGCGCGTCTCTTTACCGGCGATGAGGGGTCCATTACTTTTTTTTTTGGTATTGGTGCTGTGTAGGCACGTTGGATGTGTACCGTGTGTATGCGTGTTTGCGTTGATGGGTTGGTAAAGACCGTGTTATGTGTATACCTGATGTTTCCTTTTTCCTCTTTCCTGCAACACCGTTGAAAGTTTGGAGGAAAGGGAGCTTTTGGGGGGAAAAGGGAAAGGGAGGGAAGAGGACGTAGTTGGGGGTCTGGATGCTCGGAGTGGTTGATTGGAGGTTAGGTGGGTAGGTTACGGAGTAGTTTGACGGGATGGGAGAGAGCGTGTTGGTGTGGAGGAGGGGGGGGAGGGATGAGAGTAAAGCACCTTAGCCAAAAAGCCCCAAGGTAATACCTAGTAAAGGTGCACGCGGAGAGGGGATACGGAGAAGAGAGTGAGAGAAAGAGAGAAGGAGAGAGAGGGAAAGAAAGAGGAAGAGGGAAGAGTTGCTATTTCCACGCAAATCGCCAATTTACAAAAAAGCTCTCAAGCGAACTTCTCGGAGCGTGTTTCGTGGCGTGCCGTGGATGGAGCTGGGCGACGTGCAGTGCTGGGGGTGCTAGGGGATTGTCACACGTCCAGTGTTAAGGTACCTCTGACCTCTGACCTCTGACCTCTGAGCCTAAACCCAACCCGACCTGGAACGAATGAAGAACGGCTCCCGCCCGCGTGCAGCTGTAGCAACACAAGAATGCGGTAACATAACCCACTGAATTGGGGGGACTGAGCCTCCGAGCCTCTGAGGTGCTTCCCTCCCGCCCTCTGCCCGTGCGTTTTGTATTTTCTAAACAAAACAAACAACAGCAACAGACTGTTTGTTGACGTTTGACATTTTTTGACGTCTGATGTCCCAGTTGCTCAACGTTGCCAAAAACCTTGGTTTCCTTTTGAGAACGTTAGGGAGAAGAGATGAAATTTCTCACGACCAAGGGGGGGAAAAGGGGAAAGGGAGCTGTTCAATGTGTGTGTTGGTCAGGTATTCCATGGAATACCTTAAGGTATGATAATGATCTAGTTACACACACACAGACAAAGACGCGTAAGAGGGTGGTGCGCTGCACCTTTTTGACCGTTTGTCTGAGAAGGAATATGTAGGTAGAACGGTAGCGTCTCAGGGACCGCGTACCCGCGTTTAGTAGCGCACTTTTCCGGACTCTTCACTGCATGAGCCTCACTATAAAATAGACAGTAAACCTAGCAAAAAGAAAGAAAAGAGTAAAGAACATACCGCCCCAAAATCGCGGCCCGCTTCATCGCCCCCCCTTGTTTGGTGGCTGGCATACTCAGTCGCGTACCCCTGCTGCGTCAAAAAAGTCCAAAACCCGCCCGCGGCACGTCACTGCTTTCGTCGGGTCCCGTCACCTACCACCCTACCTACCTACCTTAGGTACCTTAACACGCTGCACCGCAGAAAGTTCCAAAACTCAGGGAACCTTACAGTGTATAATAGCGCTCTCCAGGGGAAGGGGGTGGGGGGGACCTAGAACTAAGGTACTGTACAACCGTGTTCCAGACCGCGGCTTACATAAGTACACCAGCACCACCACCTGCAGAAGAAAAGTAGTCCCCAGAGGCGCGTTGCAACTTTTCCAAGTCTGCAAGGGTTCCGCCTAGCCACCCGGTCGATCGCATCTGGCCTAGCGCTAACGAAACATGAAGATGCAGGTACCGGGGGGACACGCACCCACGCACCGTTCAGGGTCCACGCTGCTGGGATCGACGTGACACCTCCCCCCAAAGAACCGACCCGAAGAACTGACCTAAGGTACCTACGGATACCCTTCCCGTCAACTGTTAGTGAATTTGGGGTACTATCAACCACCACGCGTCGTTTGGCGTTGACATTGGCGCTTGACTGGCATGGGCGAGTCCTCCCTCCTCCCTCTTCTCATTTTCCACTTATTCACAACTCAAACGTGCTTGTTTGTAGGTTCAAGCCTCTCAAGATACTCTAGAGCATGGCAACATCTCATAATCACAGTCTCACGAGACGCTCGTTTGTAAACTCGGGTATCATTCCTCTCGCCCTTGCGAGAGTTGCGCTGACGCTTTCGTCCTCGCCAAGGAAACTAACTAAAACAATTCGGCCTCCTTCCCCCCTCGATACATACAACATGTAGAAGTAGCTGTCTCTCCAAATAAAATAATCTTCCAAAGACAGCAAAGAAAAGAGAAGTGAAATGTAATCATCTTCGTCGCATCCTCAAACCACCCAGGCAAACAACTTTCTCCGTATACCAATAGTAAAAAAAAAAAACCCACAAACGCTCGAAAAAGAGATCAGCCCAGAGCCTGCGCACTGAGCCAGTCTACAACCCTGCCAGAGGAACGCCGAACCCTTTGCTTTTCCCAATGCTAACCTTGCCCACCCATCCAATGAACCGGCTGGTCGTCATTCGTGGAACTCTCTCCCGGGGGTATCCAGCATCCGCTTTCCATCGTATTTGTTGGTCACTTTTCTTTTTTTTAAGTCCTCTTTCTGCTTCGTCTTTGCCACTTTGCTCCTCGTCTCTGTTTTTCACATCGACGACGAGACATCGAGTGAGTATAGGCTGTTGTCGAACTGGAACGGCTTGTTGAAGTCATTCGTCACTTCGTCCCAGTTAGGGAACTGCTCCATCGGCGCCATCGCCTCCTCTAGCATCAACCCCTCAAATTCGGCCCCACCGTCAAGTCCGTCCATGTTGATGTTGTTCATATCGAGAAGCACATCCATGTCGACTGGTTGCCAGTTGAGGTCAATGTCCAGGTGGACACCCTCCGAAATATCGCTGTTGGGCTCCGATGATCCGCTGTCCTTGCTCGACTCGGGTGTATCGTTCGGCGTCTGTGACAGGTACACGGCCATGTCGCTGATGACGCCGTTGGCGCCGAGCTCGAACTTGCCGAGGTTGTTGAACAGGCTCTGTGGGTTGACCGTCGTTGCCCACGCATCCATCGCCGGAGCCGGTGCCGCCGCTACCTCGGGCTGCTTGTGCTCCATCTTGGGAGTGTTGTCCGTCTTGCCAACCGCAAGCTTGTTATCCTGTGCCTTCCCTCCCATCTTGCTGCCCGTACGCTGCATCGACGCATCTCGAGACATTGGCGTCGCACCCGGATTGCTGGCTGGTGTTTGACCTTGTTTGGATGCGTTCTGGCCCATTGGCTGTGCAGTGACTGGCATCTGACCGTTGGCATCCAATCCCAAAGAGAGAGCCAGGTTTTCTTGCATGAACTTCATGGGATCCTCCAGTGGCTTGACATGCTCTTCTTGAATATGCGTCTGTCGCGCCTGCTCTGAAGGGAAGCCCGTTGTGGCCATCTCGCAGTCTGCCTCGGGGCACAAGAACATGGGTTTTGGCGGCGCCTTGGGTTCGGGCATGGCCTGCCTCTTGAGTTCCGGGGAACCAGACTTGCTGATCTGGGGCGACGGGGTTGTCTGGCTCGGCTGCTGGGGCGGCGTCGGTTGCGCTCCAGTCTTGGCCTTCTTTCGCGGGTTGGGCAATTTCAGGTTGTCCCTATTCACCTTTGGCCTGTCCATGTAAGTAGGATCGCCATGCGGAGAGGTTGCGTTGAACGGGAATGGAGGCTGGCTCGTCGTTGGTGCAGCTGGGGGGGCCCCGCTCTTGCTGTTGGACCGCTGGTGCATATTGTTCAAAGCCTTGGTCTGCTTCTCCAAGTTGGCCGCACTCAATGGCGTCACCTGCCCGCTTTGAGCAGGAGTAGCACCGGCCTGGTTCGGCGCTGCGGGTTGGCCTTGCTGTGGTGGCACGGCACCAGCCTTCTTGCCGAGGGAGGCACAGTCGCGCGCCATGCTCTCGAGGAGTCGACGAACCTCGTCGATCTCGGCGGGCCTGACACTGAAGACTGGCTTCGGGTTCATCATGTGTTCACCGTCGGTGAATTGTCTGATCATCCGGAGCCGCTAGGTCATGTTAGTAAACTGTCAAAAACCAGCAACGAGCATGATTGTCTACTTACAGCTCGGAAATAGCTCTTGGCGCGCTGATCATCACGGGTTGCGGCATACCAGCGTCCCAGGGCCTTTCCAATCTTGCCCATGTCGACCACGATCTTCATGAGCTTGGTGCAAGTCTCTGTACGCTGCTCGGGTGGCATGGGGATATCAGGCATATGCTCCGTCATCATCAACCTCTGCTCTTCTTGACCAATGCGCCTGAGCTTGTCAAAGTCGTTCTCCGTAGGTGCAATGCCCGAGCCTGCAGCTTGCATGGCCTGTTGGCGATTCTTCATTGCCTCGTACTTGGCCCTTTGCTCAGGATTCATGGCCGCAATTTGCTCTGGGGTGAAGTTCGGGAACGGGCGCATCTGGCCTGGTTGGGCAGTTGGCCTCTGAGGCTGCTGAGATGCCTGAGGGACGTCGGCAGGCTCGTCAGTGCTGGGTCGCTTGAGGTTCTTCTGCTGCGTCGCAGGCGAGGGATTCGGAGGCTGTGCTTGGTTGCTCGAGGCCGGACGGTTGTTGTTGTTGGTGTTGTTGTTCCGTGGTGCCGCGGCGTTGGCAACGGCCTTCTGATCAGGAGTAGCGCTCTGCTGCTTCGGCGGTGCCGGTGGCGCTTGCGCGGGCGTCGGGGTGATATTTGCGGGTATACCGGGCTGTGGCATTTGGGGTGGTTGAGGTGCAGACACTGGGATGGTTGGTCCTCCCGGCGCCGGTAGCCCTTGTGATTGAGCCTGGCGCATGGCCATCTCTTTCTGCATCGCGGCAGCCATCTGCCGTTGCTTAATCTGGATGATGAACTGTCTCAGTTGATCGTCGGTAAGGCTAGCAATCTTGGGGTTGGCCTTGCGAGCGTTCATGATATCAGTTGGCGTCACCTGAATCATGTGAGCTGGAATACTCGGCATGCCAGGCGGCATGCCTGGTTGGTTGGGTGCCTGCGGATTCTGTACGCCGTTGCCGGGCTGCATCCCGTTCTGCTGTGGCTGCGCTGGTCCTTGAGGTTGAGCTTGTTGAGGCGGCTGTGCAATTTGCTGTAGTTGAGCCTGTGGCGGGACCTGCTGAGGCGGCTGAGATTGAGGCGGTTGCGGTTGCTGCGTTTGTTGCTGCTGCGCTGCCGCCGCTGCTGCCTGCTGCTGGTTGCGTTTCTCCATCTGCCTCTGCATGTAGGTCGCGAACTGCGATCTCTGAATTCTCTCGAGATGTTGTTGCAACTGTGGCTGTACGGGGTTTTGTGCGAGCCATTGCCGGAGGTCCTTCCACTTGCGTACCTCAGGAGGAGCGCGAAGCTGGTTGCCTACTTGTTGGAGGACTGGTGGCGGTAGCTCCATGCTGTCCATCATGACCTGGTGAGCCGGTGCTACAGGTGTTTGCTGGTTTCTCAATCGGTTCAGCATCTGCTGCTGCTGAGCAATGAGTTGCTGCTGGTTGTTAGGAGCAGGAGCACCTGGCTGCGCTTGCTGAGGCATCATGCCGTTGTTCATGAATTGATTGCCATTGGCAACGTTGAATTGTCCAAGTTGCCCTGGTCGACCCTGCATCTGGCCTGGGTTGCCCATAGCATTCATTTGCATCTTGCGCTGTTGCTCCTGCCACTTCTGCATGACTTCGTTCAGCTTGTCGGGTGGCAGACCGTGGACAGCCTGCCTTTGCTCGGGATTCATGCTTGCCATCATGCTGTGGAAAAGCGGGGTGTTGGTCATGTTCATGTTGCCCGCTGCGCCCATCGGCCGTTGGTTGCCCTGGTTGAAACGGGGGTCGAGAGTGCCAGCAAAGGGACCATTTGCCTGTTGCCCATTCTGGCCTTCCATGGGATTCATGGCGCTCGGAGGACGGCGCATGGGGGTGTTCAGGGTGTTCATACCCGGGCTCTGGGATGGCGGTGCGCCACCGAGACCGTTCGGCTGCCCCTGTAATTGTCTGGCTTGCTGTTGAGCACGCATCTGTGCCGCGTGTTGCGACTGCTGTTGCTCAATCTTGAGTTGTTGCGCCTGCTGCATACTCAACTGTTGCTGAGCCTGGTTTGGTCGCGGTGTTTGATTCTGTCCAGGCTGATTAGGCATTCCCTGACCTTGACCCCCAGCGATGGGTTGCGGCGTGGCGTTACGCGCTGGGCCGTTGCTCGCAGGCACGACCATCTGGCCTTGCTCCTGGGCTAGTATGCCCGCCTTTTGTTGGTTCATGATGCTCTCCATGGTGAACTGGCCAAAGTCCCCATTGCCAGACTGCATATTTGCCGCGTTCATCATCGCCGGGTTGATTTGTCCTCTGCCGGCTTGCATCATGGCCTGGGCTTGGGCAGGGTTCATGTTGGGCGGCATGCCGCCCTGTTGCTGTCGCTGTCTGGCCAGAGCGGCGTTTTTTGACAGGCCTT
Source organism: Colletotrichum scovillei (assembly GCF_011075155.1). Lineage (NCBI taxonomy): Eukaryota > Fungi > Ascomycota > Sordariomycetes > Glomerellales > Glomerellaceae > Colletotrichum > Colletotrichum scovillei. The sequence goes on from NW_023336261.1 coordinate 1,411,771, forward strand.
GGAAGGCCTGGTGCTGGAACCAGATCAAGACCGGATCCTTGCCTTGAGCGGTGTATTCCTGTGCCCTCTGTGCGAACCGGGTCTGCACAATATTGCGGTAGTGATTCTTCTGGGGATCGGGGCAAGCGGATGCCATCTTTTGGGCGAGTTCCATCACCTTTTGCTGATCGTGCGGTGTGAGGTTTGAGGCGTCGGTGGGAATGCCGTTTTGTGGTCGTCCTTGTCCACCGGGCATCTGGAACATCTGCTGGTTGGGCCCTATCGGTTGGCCACCTTGGTTTCCCATGTTCACACCCATCTGGCCCTGTTGAGGGATCTGCGATGCTTGCATCTGGTGCTGGAGATGCTGGAAGCCCTGCTGTTGGTTCTGGCCCATTCCTCGCCCCATCTGGTTCTGCATAGCCGCGTTTTGATTCATCATGAGCTGTTGTTGAGCCTGTGCCGCAGCTTGGGCTTGGAGGTTGTTGGTCATGGTCTGCTCGTTCGCCTGTCGTCGTCGGAAGAACTCGTTCGTCTTGTTGCTCATTTGGGCCTCGTATTGAGCCTGCACCATCATGTTAGTGTTTCCCTAATGGGGGAGAGGCACCAGGGCGAAACTTCTTCGCTCAAATCCTTACCTTATCTTGACACTTGTTGAAGGCATCGCGCTCGAAGTTCACGCCAACTTCTGCTGCCTTCATGAAATCAATGGAGGGCACGGCAAGGCCAATGTTTGTGATCCTGAAGAAAAACGTCGTGTCAGTCGCGGCAAGACACAGGGCATGTCAGAGGGTGGAAATCGGACTCAACGTACAAGTTATGGCACTTGATCATGCGCTCCTGGATAGCCACGCCGGCTTGCCAGCCTGTGTGAGGCTGTTGCTGGGCGAGCATGGTCTGGTAAAGAAACTGGTTCAACTGAACCTGGGAGGGTCGGGGACGCGGCGGTTGCTGTTGCATCATTCCCGCCGCTCCCGCCATGTGTTGCATGTTCGCGGCCATGGCCGCTTTCCACGGGTTTTACACAAGTCTCCTACGGCAATTCAAGAACCGATCGTTTCGGTCGGCAAGGGACCAGGGACCTTCGATCGACTGCTGTGATGAGGTCTGCGGTCCAGTGGTCGGAATGGTGGGAGAGAAGCTTGATCGAGTTGAAAGGTCCAAAGCTTAGGAGTGTTGCTGGTCTGGTTTTGTTCTTAACAATGAGGCACGGAGCCGTTGACTGCCTGCAGGATGCCTAACGACTTGCGACAGGCATGAAGGAGCTAGTCGGGTGCTGTAAGCGACTAAAAAGCTGGTGTTGCGCTCGTAGAGTTGTTGCGATGCCACGCAAAAATCCTGTTCGTCGTCGGTGGGCGTCCTGGAGTAGTGAGGAGGATGACGAGGCAAGTGTGGGTGGTGGTTCGGCGGTCTCGTCTCGTGTTTTTCGTTCACGCAGATTACGTGGAGTCGTCAAGGGACCCGAGCGCCTGGTTCAGCAACGAATTTGGATGTTGCGCCAGTCGCTGTAACATGAAGTTGAGGAAGAAAGATGCAGACAACTCGACTGGAGAGAGGAGTGAAGAGCAAATGACCCGCGACGAGAGGTGGCTGTCGGTGGTGGGTTGTTGTGGTTTCGGTTGTGTCCGTCCAGGAGCGGCGGAAATTCCAGAGAGTGGAGGGTGGGCGTGGACAGCCGCAGGTCGAGACAAAGCGAGCCGGGGGTGGTCTGTGAAAACGGGACGGTACTGTGCGTAGCAAATTATGCAATACAAACTTGTCGTCTCTGTAGGCGACGCCAGATTCTGGATCGGTGAACAGCGGCGACGAGTGCGACGAGTGCGACGAGAAGCTCACGAAGAAAAGAGGAAAAATCGACAACAACGACGGAGCGGCCGTGTGGAGTGTGTTGTAGGAAGAGAAAAAGAGGCGGAAGAGATGGCTGCTGCAAGAGAGAGAGAGAGAGAGAGAGAGAGAAGAGGTGTGTGCGTGCGTGCGTGGTGCGGCGTGTGGTGAGTGCAGTGAGCAATGGGTTACGGCAGAGGACGGGATCGTTGGGCGTGGTGGAGCCTCCTGGAGATGGGCTTTGCTCGCTCAGTGCCAGTTGATTTAGGTTCTGGTGGGCTCAGGATTGGCGCCCTTTTAAGCGTGGAGCCTATTTTTGCCTGTGGTCGACGGTCGACTAGGGTGGCTGAAACGACAATTGGACGAGGAAATCGAGGTGGGAAGCTGTCGTCGTAATCGCCCTATATCGCGAAAAGACGCTCGTTCACCTTTTTCTGGAGTGAATCAGATGAGCAAGGTGAGAAAAGAGAAGGAGAGGAGGGGATTCCAACCATTCTCTCAAAGAAGAGGGGCGACCAGGCGACTGACTGCTGAGAAGGAGGGCCCGGAGGAAGAGGAGAGAGAGGTGGTGACAGAATACCTAGTCGTGTGTAGAGAAAGAAAGGGAGGGAGGGAGGACGTATACGTGACAAGATGGACGAGGATGAGGTCGGAGGTCGGAGCAGGTAGGTAGGTGTATTCGTACGAATAGAATGGTAGTAGTCGAGGTAGGGCGAAGAGAGAGGAAGAGGGCGCGCGCAGTGAGGAAGCAGGTCTGGTGGTGGTGGTGGATGTGAGCGAGACTGTGAGAGTGACTGGGGACGAGGTGCCAGGCACCATGAGCGTGAGTACGTGGGTGGTGGTGGGAGACCAGACAGAGAGAGGAGAGGATGGGCTTGGATGGGGCCTGCAGGGCGGCGAGATGCGCAGGTGGAGAGGGGAGGGCGTGCGACGATGAGTGGACGACAGCGCGGATTGGTGAGAGATGATTGGACGAGGGCATGTAAAGGAGGGGGTGTAGTGTAAATCTGGAAGTGGGGGGTGGGAGGTAGCTGTAGGAAAGAGCAGGGCAGCGCAGCAGGAGCAACAAGAGGCAGGCCGCAAGAGCCAGGTACCGGTGAGCTTAGGAAGGTGCACGAGGTACCTTGCCTCACCTCACGTGCAAGGGTTCGTCACTACTTCAGGTACCTGAAGTTGGCGAGGGAGAGACGGGAGTTTCTGCTGGACGTAATTCTGTTGCTCTCTTCCCACTTTTTCAATTGATAAAAGTAGGCCAGATGTTGATTCCGTATAAGTCTCTGTCTATATCTGAGCTTTGAATACGTGAAAAGGGTTGCGACCGTTCGTCCCGGCAAGAGAGAGGATGGTCTTGGTCATGAGGACCGGGCATTCGGTGTAAGTTGAACTTGAGGTGAGGGCCGGGTGGGCAGCGAGCCCGTACCCTTGGGCAGTAAGGTAGGAAAGGTACCTTGGGACGAAAAGGTACACACTTCACGCTTCGCACCAGGGCAAGCGCTGCACAGCAATACCGGCATGCAAAAGACAGGGCAGCCGCCGCAGCCCATCCTTTTTTTTTGCGGTCCATGGCGACCTGCCAACCAGCGCGCGCCTGGTCGCCAACACTGACTGCATTGGCATCAGAATATGGACTGGACTGTGAGGTGCAATGGAGACTGGCATTGGAAGACTGGGGAGGGGGGATAAACATGGACGAGGAAAGACGGGCAAGGTAAGGTACGGAGTACCTACCTAGGAATACGTATAGAGGTAGGGGGGAAGGAAGGAAGGGAAGGGAAGGGAAGCCAGGCGGGCTAAAGTGGGCACCTGGCGAAAATGGGGGACCCTATTCCTTCCTTTCCTTTTCTTTCCTTTGCGCAGTTGGTGATTTTTTATTTTATTCTATCCGAACCTTTTTTTCGTTTTATTTCTTATGCGGTTCCTGGCTTCCCGCCCTCGGGCCTTAGGAAAGACTACCTTACTCCATCCCTCATCTACCTCACATATCCGCAGAATCTAACACTCTGGCACTCTGGCGCTCTGAGAGGGGAAAACCAAACCAGACAGGGCAGGGACTGGGACGTGGACTGTGAGAGGGGAGGGGGGCTGATGTGGTATTAGTGACAGGGGGGTGCGGTCAAGATACCTTGGACACACCACGCACATTCTCTGTCTGCCTCCATCTCTCGCTCCCCGTTGCCCATAATGTAATGCCACCAGCGATCAGCCCTTTCTGCCACTCTATCCGTACCATTTCTTACTCATTCTCGTCGTTCTTATTGCTCATTGAACCTGGCTTGAGGCCCTACATTCTCACAGCGACATCTCCAGTTGTTGAGACTGATACGAAAAACAGAGACCCGGCATTTGTCAACACGTACCAGTCTGTCAGCGCAGCGGTGTAGGAAGCGGTTAACAATGGTCCGCGATACTCTTGACTTTACAACTATGTATCATGGGTGCTAACACGACACAACCCGGTAGCCAACTCTACAAGTAGACTCTGTGTGTACTTCGTACCTCGAGCCCAGGCCCTCCGGGTAAGCCTTTGACAACCAGCCAGAACCGATATCTGCCATGTACACCTAAATACCTTACTGCGTACACAATCTTTGCCTATGTCTCCGTACTACATACGTCTATCTATCCAAGGCGCATCAGAATAACGCTCCGGAAACGAACGACGTTGACGAACGATATGGTGCGAGTGTGGTGGTGTCCTCGCCTCATCTGCTTCATCTAACCTTTGGAGAGCTTCTTTCACTCCGTGCCAACCGACGACGGTACAAAGTACAGACAGACCGAAGGGGTCAGTGCCGGGGACCAGGGTCAGAGCCAACCTCGATACCGGACCCCGTATGTCTGATATACCCTGTCTTGGCCTTGCCTTGGCCGTCTTCTTCTGTCTGCCCCCCCCTCCGAGGCTATTCCAAAAGGTTTCCAGCTTCGGGGGCGGTCATGATTACTCACGACTATACGGATAGAGCACCAAGTATTGCTGTTCATCTCCCTCCAGATGCTCAGCCTGGAAGAGCCACGTATCGAATACCCACCAGCAATTCACCAGACTGTTGTACCACATTGCGATGCGACGATCACCATGAGCTCTCTCCAGCAAATCGTGGAGGAGCAAATCCCATGGTCACGGCCATCTCTCAAAAACCCCCCAGTCACGCGTCTCGCTCGCCAGTGATTTACATCACCCGGTGAGCAGGGCAAGGCAAGCCGGTAAGGACCGGCACGGCTACGCCACAGTCCACGGCACCTCGTCTTTTCCCAATTACCAGGGACCTGCCCCGGGCAATCCGCGATGCGAGAGGCAAAGGAATGTAGAGGAATTTCGACGTCCCCAATTCTTCATCTCGGTCTTCGTACGAAGAATCAGTTAGTCAGCTGGACCATTCCTAGTTACCTTGTACCAACAGACCCTTTCTACATTCCATTTCACTTCTGCGCTGGGTTCTCTTAAGTGGTCGTCGACTTTCTCCATCTTCCAATGGTTACGCCGCGCATTCTTGAAGCCTGGCAGCATCAACACTCGGTCCGTCGATACAATCCAATGTCTCTCCCGAGTCCAGCCTGGCAAGACATTGGCCCATTGGCGAGTTCCTCCCACCCTAACAAAGTGCGAACGGATACATAGGCGGCCTACTCGGTAATAGTGTTGGAATAGATGCAGGCCACCCGTCAACCTTTTTCCTAGGACGAGCCTCGTTTGTCTTTGCCTCATTTCTTCTTATCCCCTTCCCTCTCGTCTTGCTTCTCAAGTGGGCAAGTAAGTTTTCATTCCTGTTCCTTTTTCTGCTTCCCATTACTAGTTGAACCATTCTGCCGTCACACTCTTGTCATTCCTATTCGCCCGTCGTCTTGTCTTCCAGATCCCCACGTCCCAGTAACATGGTCCTCAAGTCCGAGTCCTTCCCGCCCACGCATTCCCCAATTCACATTTCAGCGCTTAGTTGCTTTATTCTTCTTGTCCCCGTCACACTGGTGTCCCTGCTCCTGTCAGGTACACCTGATAGGAGACAAAGCAGAGGTGCCTGTTGAGAAGAAGGAGCTGCAAATACAATAACTTAGCAGGGAATATGTGCCCTTGCATTGATGCTTTGCATATCCGTACTGTACAGACTACAGACTACGCAGTACAGACTAGAGGTCATTGACGAGGAAGAATCTTGACCGCAAACACTCCCGGTACTTTGCGCACTAGAGAACCTCACATGGCGTCTGTAGCAGGGGAAAAGCCATGCAAAAATTGATGCGCGGTGTGTGTAGCGTCTCATTGTGGTCAAAAAGGGCACGCCCACCTAGCAGAGACGGAACGGGACCCTCTCAAAGAACCGGAACGCAAACCACACAGACTGAGTGAGGAAAAAGAGAGAGACAGAGAGGGAGACAGAGAGAGAAAAGGCTCAAAAAAAAGCTCGAGGCTCACGGCTCGTGGCTCAAGTTGCTGCTTTTTCCCTGGACACGCTGCACAAAGTACTCCAGGGTAATCCTTGTCTAGTTCAATTGCACACATGGGCGCTAGACCTGAAATGATCAAGCCGTGACGGCCTGCTTCTCACAAGGTGGGAAGAGGTACCTGAGCTTGTGCCAAGTGACCGCGGCGGTATGGAGACGTGACCTGGCGGTGTATCTGCTGGCAATCCCGTACTTGTTTTGTTCACAAGTGTCATCTGGATTCTATCAGAGGCGAACAAAAAGGCAGAGTGCGAGTTGGAGATGCGTTGAACGTTGGAACTTCAACGGGGAGGCCCAGGACGACGGGTAAGCCGCAAGACCAGGACCAGGTTCAGGACCAAGGAATGGACGTTGGTATTAGGCTCATCCACATCGATCCATCTCAATATGAGGAAAGCGTTGCAGCGAAACGGGACGAAGTACATGCGTGCCGGGAGGAGAAAATAACAAGGGCGCGGAGGCACGGATGCACGGGGCCACGAGCACCCTGCGAGTCCCAGATTTCAGTCGAGCTATGTATCCTTAGTGCCCACCCACCACTGCCATATTGTCCACCTTTTGCAGACTGCTGTGTCTATCGAGGATATACCACAGTACGAATGATTGTATTCGTACAGAGGCGCGATACAGATAACCCAACTGACCAGCTTCGTGACTGACAAAGTGAAGCAGGTAGATTGGCGCTTACCCGGGTTTGCGACGCTGCTTGTCCAGCCTCAACAGGAACCCGTCAGCCTAACATGTTATTGTCAAGTCTACGGACGATGCTCCGTCCAGCCATCGCCAACCAACCCTGGACGACATGTCTCCCGCGGCTCCGAACCGGGGTCTAGATGGGCTTTGTTCGGGCCACAGCATCGAGGCCTGGGTATCACGGTTCCAATCTGGTCTCGTAAGTTACTGTTAACCTGCAACAGGTATCGAGAAATGTGCCGGTGGGCAGGGCATGATCAGACACCAGGGGTCGTCGACGGGAGCCGTTTCGATCTGCCATGTTTGCACGTCGCAGACTCGCAGTTGGCCCTATTTGCCCTACACTACGGATCGTTCACCGAGTAAGTTGATCTCGGGGTGTAGCAGAGATCATCCGCCTTGTCATGTCTCGAGTCACAGTCACACACTACTCACTGCAACAAGGCCTGCCAGATGCATACCCTCTCCATCTTCCTCTCTCTCTCTTTCTCTCATATTTTGTGACTAAACTTGCCTACCATGAGCGATCGGGGATCCGGCCGGGCCCTGGGAGACCATCATGATCCATGTTGGGTTTCCTCGACGACGGTCCGTACTCCGTACCCTTCATTCCTCCTCCATTCGCGGGGGGGACTCTGGGGTTGGCGCAGGCCGTGCATCTCGCTCACCACGTACTGCATCTGAGAGTGCCTGCCCCTGAAGAATCTGAGAAGCGACAACCACACTCACCTCAGAGCAGGCAGACCCGAGTGAACACACAGGGTCAGCGTTTGGGTGTTTTGAAAGGGGGGAAAAGTAAAGGGACCCTTCAAAGGCAACGGCTAGGGCAATCATCTGAACTGGGGACCGGCCATTAGATTGGGGCCTTGGGCGCGACGACGCTTTTACTACGAAACCTTGTGCCAAAATAAGGTGCTTCACTCTCTCTCAATGCGGCGAGATGAGCACAAGCAAAAGTGTCACACAAAAGTATGAGAGATTGCCTATCTCACCACACTGCATCAGTCGAGCAGTATGGGCCTCGTAGAAAGTCGCCGAGATATAAGGTGATTTACTGCTGGGGGTTTGTTGGTCTTGGTGATGGTGGATGACTAACGAGCAGTTAGTCCCGTGGGGTATTAGTTGGATCTCAGAGAGAGAGAGAAAGTCAAGAGTCATACTTCGTATAAAGAGGCTCTGAAGCAAGTGGAGGGATCCGCATCCCCGTACGAAATACACCGACCGCAAGGTAGATATGGGATAAGGTAATGTAGGTAACAGGGGGGGGGCGAAAGAAAGTGTAAAGGCTGCCCGTGGACATCAAGTCAGGGCCCTGAGGTGGAATTAATTAGGTTCTTCCAAACCGGCTCCAACCTAAAAAGAAAAAACAAGGTGTTGGTTGGCAGGTTTGGGGCCCTGGACTTTGGGAGAGTCGAGACATCAAACGGACGAGAGAGATCTGCGAATCTTCTTCTTCTCCTTTGTGTTGGGGCTGTTTTTTTTATTCTGCCAGCTGTAATCTACCTGCTTTCCTAAGGTTGACTTTTTGGCCCCGTCGTGGAGAAAATCATGATGAGGCTAATTGCTAATTGTGAGGGACAATAAACGAGAGAGACTTTTTGTCCGTGGGCATTGTCAATTTCATTGTTGCCAAGAATCATTTCCAGATACTTTGGACGAGATATATAGACAGCTTTCTGTTTAATTGATTTACTCTCTGGATTTGGTATATCCTCCAATCGTTGCAAAAATAAGGACACGATGATGAGAATTTGGTAAGTATGGTGCCTACCTACACAGTGAATTGTAGTTTGCGATTGCCCACCCATCTGCGCATCATCGGCCCTTGGAGAATTGCTATGTACCTTTTGGTGTCCAAGGTACCTTTGCCTCGCCTTGCTGTGAGGTGAGGTGCCTGCCTCACGGACGGGGAATGGTAGCTGGTTGTTGCAGAGGATCTCCAGCTAAGAAAAAAAATCCCAACCCAAACCAGAGGTAGGAAAGGCCCCAAGGGAAAGTCCCCCCCCTCCACTCCCTCTTTCCCTTCCATTTCATTCGTTACCCACACCCTCCCCCTCTCATTGTGAAGGTACCTAGATACCTGGGTACTTCAGATCACGCCCCCCCCCCCCTTCACTCTCCCGTCCTTCTCTCTACTGTGTGTGTACTTGTAGAGACTCTCGGTCAGGCCCAATCACGATGTGTCTGGATCCCATTCGGTACTTGCCTAACCTTGCCGGTGACTGCTACTTGGCGACCCGTTGCTTCTGAATGGATGCTGAGAGAGGAAGTGTGAAGGTGTGTGTCCGCCCAGCCCAACTCGCCTTTCGTCGAATCGTGCCTGCCAACTCCTGAGTCTTTCGTGGAGAGGTGTGCGGTCGTGCCTGCCTTGCTCTGCCCTCGTCGCCCTCCAACTCTGATTACATCACTCTGGTGCTGCTGCGATATGTGGGCAGTAAACGGGCGAGCGAGCGAGCAACGGCGACAAGTCATGGTTACACAGAGCACGCTTCCACTTTCTCTCGCGCGACCAACGGCCGAGGTTGTCTCTCTTTTGTGTGTTTGAGGGGGGCTTTTTGCTTCTTTGCGCTCCTTTCTCTCTTCCTTTTCGCTCCTTAGACGCCAAGAAACGAGTCGCGATACCAGGTTCGGGCAGATATTCTCAACCTTTGGCTTTTCTTACCCCCATCAGACCAACATGATCACGAGAACAAATCAAGCAGTCTCTCTACTTGAGCAAACTGCCTCATGTCTCGGCCATTTTGACCGCAGAGAAAGAAAGAGAAAGGGAAAAAACCATCCTTCTCTACATTCGAGCCCCCGGTTGTCAGACCGTTGAGTAGGAAAAGACTGTGACTGGCTGGACCGCGCACAATAAGGTTACGTCCCCAGACTCGTCTCGTTCCAGCCGCGTCAAGATGCACATACTTATGGGTGTAGACGGGAGCTCAGTCCTCGACTCAACCACCACCACCACCACTACGATCAGCTTTCTTTCTTACGGATCCGATTCTGGCCTATGGCCTTCCGTCCCTGACTAAGAAACAGATTCCAAGTCGTCACCCTATTCGCAACTACGGCCTCCTACCTTCGACTGCATAGATGCAGGGCCAGGCTAATGGTCTGGCTAACAACCCGTACACTCTTGCTATCAGGACTACCACGAGGCTCCCATCCTCACCAATGTATAATTACAAAAGAATCAATCTCACCAAGTTTTGGCCACACAGCTCATCTCTTCTGCCGTCGCGGTGGGCGAGTTGTGGGCATCACAGCTGCAGGGCTGGAAAGTGAACGACAGTCAACGGACCAGCCCCCGGAAGGGGGGCTCTTCTTCTGCCAAACAATCGTCTGGCCATGCCAGAAAAGCAAAGCGTCTCCCGCTGCGCTTGGCTCCTTTTGCGGCCCCTCGACTTTAGACCATCCCCGTCCCTCCCACCTGGGCCATGCCACACTGCTTCTTTTCCAATGTCTCTGCAGCAGCACCCGGCCTAGACGTGTCGCAGACGTGCCGCACCTTGTACCAGCTGGCGGCGCTGCACGCCCAAAACGCACTGCACCGATTGACAGATGCTGCAAGAACCGAGAAGGATAGACAGACGGAGACGCAGACAGACAGCCTTCAGGCACCGCGTAGCAGATGCAGACGCAGACGCAGACGCAGACACATCCAGAGAAGGCTTCATCAGATTATGCCAGGTGCCCCACTGCCCGCCGCGTACCTTGGCCGCCAAAATAGCACATCCGTTTCAAGTGTAGACGGCCCAGCATACAACAGACGGGGGGGAGCCTTGACCTGGATCCGTCGGGCCAATCTTTGTTCAACATGTCTCTCTGCTTTCGCACCGACTTCTCGCCTCGCCCTCGGTGCTACTCGATTCGATGAGTCTGAAGAGTGTCTTTCTACATACCGCTTCTTCGATGGCCACTAGAACCCCCCGGCAGCTCTGAAAAGCCACCGCTCTGTCATCATATAATCATGAGCCATCGCCATCGCGCATGCCATTCAATAAATGTATGGCCAAGAGTCGTGGCAGAAGGGCAGATTGTCCTCCTGGCTCCCCATGCCGCCAGCCGTCCAACGCCTTCACCAAGTGGCCGCTCGCACTACTATGTGATGGCGTGGGTGCTCGAACTAGCGACACTCCCCGGGGGGGCCGCCAGATGGAAGAGGCGCAGGCTACTTTGTACTGGCGTGCGCGTGGCTGACAATCCAGTCTCGGTCAAGTCGATCGCCTCACTAGTACATCACCCGTTCATTGGCGCTGCATCTTCGGGGTCTTCTCAGCCCAGCAGGGGTTGGCAACACCATCAGCCAGATCCTTGATCCGGTAAACAGCTCCAATGGTTCGAGGCAGCTGGTGTGCGTACCAAAGCTGCGCTGGATCTATTTCTTTTTTCCCCCTTTCGTATTCCACGCTTCGATAATGGCAGTTGTCGAACAAATCTCAACCTCAGCTGGCACAGTCTGGAGAAGATACGAGAGCTATTTCTCGCCCGGTCCAGCTCGGAGGATTGACCGTTGTTCTGAACTTTCGCTGTCGACGTTCGTGCAGACGTTGAATCGTTGCTTCCTATCATTGGCCCGTGTCTGCAACGATCACCGCCAGGGTTCCGAGTGGCAGTACAGAGTACGGAGTACTATCGACACTATGAGTTGAATCCTGTCGCATCAACCACTTCATCTGGAACTTGGGCGGAAGATGCATTCCTCACAGGTAAAGAATCCCTTCAGATTCATAAGGAACAAGAATCAAGTCGGCAAGGGAACGTGTGCGCGGTCAATCGTCTGTTTCTGGTTCCAAGCCTTACGCCTTGGGCTACACACCCCGCTTCCCCGGCCAAAGTGGCTGACAGGCAGACAGGGTCATGAATATGGAGAATCGAGGCAGCACTGCTATGAGAGCTGCCAAAGAACACAAAGTAATACACAAATACCGCGCAGCGAAAGCAGCGAGGCTAGCAGCCGACTGTACAACGCTGCATCAGCTCGAAAAAAAACACCGGCACGCCTGATTCTCAAGAGAAAGAGAGAAGGGCGCACAGTCGAGTATTCTAGGTATTCAGAACGCTGCGCAGGGATCGCCGCCGGGCTTGAGATTGCCAATCACTCCAGGGCAGAGTAAGCAGCACAGAGAGTTGGCTACGACACCTGCGTTGCGATGAACGTTAGGCTGTGGGAAGATATCTCTCCCTCCATCGATGAAAGGTCATTCAAGAAAAAGCAGACGAAACGAGTGCGAATAATGTCAAGCAACCCACCTACGTGCCTACCAACCTTCTGCTCGCTGTTGTGCTTCCACGCGGGAATCTCTGACGTAGAGCGACTCACCCAATCACCTCCGCTCTCTATCCCAGAATACCTTTTTCTCCTTCTGGTCTTGGTGATCTAGATGGCACCGTTGCTGTTATGCGCTCGGGGTCGTGGGGTTGCCAGCGTGCTCTCCTCTACATTTGCATGTGTGTTCCGGCTAGCGGCAGGGCCTTTGACATGAGATACACGTTGGAAAGGACGGAAGCAGAGACTTGGTATGGGCTTAGAGTTTGCGCTTTCGTTCCCGCTTGAACGGCACGGTCGAAGGTCATACAGCCAACGAAATCGAGCACAATCTGTTGCCTCTGTCGCCGCCACCGACCTTTCTCTCTTCAAGGTGGAAATGATGCTCTATCTCGGGACCTTGAGGGCAATGTGAAGCGTTCCGGTATGCCTAGGCAGGATTTGGGATGCCAACAGCCCACTTGCCTTGGACGATCTGCGGGTCCCCTCCAAAGTTTCGAACTGCCAGTGCGGGAGCTAGCTACGCACAGAAACCTGTTGATATGACGATCAAAAACACTCATCAACAAGAAAGAAACAAAAAAAAAACAAGCAACCACCCAACATCGATCGACCTCTGTGACCAACATAGGAGGGATGCTGGTCTCCATCGGAGGACATGACGGTGTGAGTTTGGACTTTGTCATACCGGGCAAAGAGGCTCGATTGGCAAGGGAATGGCGTCACCAAAGACACCACCCGTATCTGACGACACACACCCCCGGCTAAGATCGATGAGCATCGGGGACGATTGTGGCTAGTTGCCATCGCATCACCTCATTCAGCCAAGTATACGCATCGCGCACTACGTTTGACAGCGGTCGAAAGATCCGCGAGGTTCTACTTGCGTGCTCATATGGCGACAGCTCGCGAGTTGCAACTGCACCAAAGACAGAGGAAACAGTGTCCAACAGACGGTAGCTCTTTTGATACAGTCGAAGATGTCTGATCGTCGCACTCAAATCGACGACCCGGGAAGGGCAAGGGGGCCAGACCCCCGCCCCTTGTGGTGGGTCCGGACCATGCTCGAGTCCCGGAGCCAGCTCCCCCATCTCATTGTGTGCGGGTATCCCATGCCATGAGCCTCCATCAAGCATCGCGACAAGAAGCTGGCGCTTGCGTGTGTCAAATATGCCACATTCAAAGCACCGCCAGGATAAGAACAGCAAGAGACACCTGCCAGCCTTTCTTCTATCAAGATGGAGCTTTTCACTCGTGTGCTGCGCAGGGGACATCGAGGAAGAGAGCATTCATGCCCCTGAGGATCTCACTGGAAGGTGACGGAAGCGTATGCGTGTCGCTGGGACGGGTGCCCACTGCGCGACAAGGCCAACCCCTGGTCAAAGGGACCGACCCAAAGAACGGACAATGATTGGCTTTCAGACTCGGTAGGCGGCACCTACTGGGCGAGGTGTGTCTCTTCGTCTCATTTGGGGCCCGTCTCTCTTCTCCCTCTCAGTCGCCAGTTCTTTTTTTTCTGCCCAGCATAGACGGTGGCTTGAGATTACCACCGGGCCTTGGAGGAAGCCGTTCTTTGGCTCATTCGGGTGGCAGTCCAGCTCGTGGCGAAAAAGAACCACTTGACAGCAGACTGCAAACGGTTGCCAGCTGATAATCGAATGTGTATACTGGAAGAGACGGGGTGTGAAGGTCGGATGTCAGGTCTGCGCATCTTATATTGGGCGATGTGCGATGTAGGTGTCTTCTGTGCCTTTGCGACTGATGAGGATACCGGGTTAGGCGCAGAAACTGACTGTCACTTGTTTTTCTTCAGGTCCCGACGCCCTTCCAGAAGGCGTGAAGAATACAGATAAGCGGTAAACACTATCGCGGTACGGGTAGAGGCCTTGAGTGCGGCTCTCTCTCCTTTACACCAAATTCGCGACATCGGCATGCGTGCCGACGTGCGATAACCACGGAGCATCGGTGGTTTGGCCGGGTGTTTTTGATCAGCCTCCATCAAACTCGGAAAACGCAACGCATAGCTAGTCGCCGGCCGCTTTTCTAACAAAGGATGGCACTTTAACAAACATGATGGGCATTCCCAGAGCCCATACTCCGTACACGGTACTCATAAGGCCGCCCAGTCTCCGAACAGAATTGTCTGATGGCCACACATCGTTCGCTGACTGACCACCTGCTCGATACTCTGCCTGATCCGAAAGGACCTGGCATCTGCTCCGTGCAAAAGAAAGGGCAGCTTGTCAAACCCGGGTCCGCGTTGGTCATGGAGCACCCCTGCTCGTTAGTTTTGACCTTGACAGGGGTCCGGGGCGGGCTGCGGGCGAAGCAGAGCGCGGTGGTGGTCGACCGTCGACGTTACTGCAGGACTTTCGGACCTTTGGACTCTGGTAAGGACAGACTGACAGACCAGCCGACTGCAGGTCTCGTGGCTGCGATTTACTCTACGGATAGACTACCGGTACGGCTACGCGACCTATGCCTTGTTGTCTGGACCTTGGACGGTGATCGAAGGCGTCCTCACAACTCTGCATGAAGAGGGTACTGACACCAAGTTCGCCATACCTACAAAACTGCCTGGCAGGCAGCGAAGATTCAGGGGGCCAAGAAGCTGGCTTCGTGCTCTCGTTGGCAGCCAAACAGGCTAGAGATCTTTGTCTTTATTTTGGTGAGATGAAGATTGAACAAACCCTGGAAGCCCGCACTCTACAACACATAGGTACTGCAATGTGTATCCATACGGATACCGGTATGATGTATCAGAGCAGCAACCTCTCATATGGACCTAGTACGCCTGGCTTAGGAATGGAGAGGTGGGGATGAGCACAGACAAGCGCCTGCAGGGCATCCCAAAAGGGGACCACGCCAATGAGCTTGGCTCTCCCGACCGGTACGGAGCTCAGAGTGGCCCAAGTCTTTTTGCTCTGTGTGTGTGCGTGTGTGTGGCAGCGTTGGGAAATGGGAGGAAGTGGAGAGAGGACCGGTGACAGTTTCACCATGTGCTATGAGCCATCTGGTGTTTGCCTGGCATTGGCAGCCCTCTCTGCCCTCTTCTCGTTGCTGGCTGGCTGGCTGTGCTTCTTCTTGAATGGCAGTGTGACTTGATCGAGTCCTTGTTTCTTCTTGTTTGGAGAAACAGCACCACCACCACCAGGAGGCACTGAGACAGATGGGGAGAGCGTGTGAGAGATGGACGGGAGGCATAATGGCTTGTTTGATGGATGTCAACTTTGGTGTCCCATCATCCCGTCCATGGTCCTGCAAGGCGCTGCTGGGACAGTCAGTCAGTCTGGCAGTCTGGCTGGCTGTGGCTTGTGTTCAAGGAAATCCCTGGGATCTGCAGAGCCGGGGGGTGAGGAGGGAGGGGGGTCCAATTCCGTATCTGTTGTGCTGCAACACCAGGTATCGACATGGTGCATGGGTTTTACAGTCATCGACTTTGCCGCCACTTTTGCACGGGTTCGGGTGCCTTGCCTTGCCTTGCCTTGTCCTTCTTCTTCTTTTTCCCCTTGACCCTGGACTTTCGTGCTTCTTTTTTTTTCCCTCCCCTCCCGCCCTTTCTCTTTCTTCTTTCTGCTTCCTGCTGGGACAGTCAGTCAGTCCTGGCAGTCTGGCTGGCTGTGGCTTGGCGTTTATGGACTCTGTTTCCTCGGTGCCAGGCCAGGGGACCAAGAACCTTTGGCCTAGGTACGGTTGGGCTGTAGCCAGCCTATGTTTACTACGGCGTAGTGAAGGGAAGACAGACTGGGGTCCCCATTGTGGGCAACGGCCCATTAGGGATTTTTTCGGTCAACAGTTGACGGGATAGTGCAGTCTGTCCCAGCCGAGCCGAGGCTGGTAAGTAACACATTGCGGATTTTGCGATGGGAGGTGTTTATGCTCAAGAATTATGCTTGTGTGTGTGCGTGTGTGTGCGTAGGGATACGTGTGTAAGAGGAAAAGATGGAAGACGA
Source organism: Colletotrichum scovillei (assembly GCF_011075155.1). NCBI lineage: Eukaryota > Fungi > Ascomycota > Sordariomycetes > Glomerellales > Glomerellaceae > Colletotrichum > Colletotrichum scovillei. The sequence goes on from NW_023336261.1 coordinate 1,427,917, forward strand.
GGACATGAGTGAAAAAGAGTAAAGAGAGGGCGAGCGTCAAGGCGCGCAGAGAGACCACCATCGCAGCCCTCTGCTCTCTCTCTCTCTTTCAGGCGACGACGCATCGTTTTTGAATGAACGAAATAGATACCTACACCAACTTACATCACGGAAGGTTTTTCCTCCTTCTTGTTGGCGTATGCAATCACCACGGAGGTTGTCTGAAAGGTTGCTGACATGACCCGACCCGACCGATCCTTTGGCTTTGGCCTCTCTGCCTAAGCCCGGCCGCGCCAGTACGTTAGGTAGGCTCGCCTTGCCTTGCCTTACATAAGGTACCTAAGGTACACTACAGAGTACAGGCTCACGGGATGGACGGGTAGTAGGGCGAGGTGAGGTATGTACAGATACATGCTGTCCGCAGTGCACCAAGCGTGTTGGAGAACGTCAGTACGTACTTTTTGCGTTGCCGGTCTGGGACGGATCATTCCAATCCAAGCAAATGTCTTTGGGGGACCACCACCACCACGACGGCCACTACCCACCGATCTCCCCATCAACTGGACCTAACGCTCAGAAGCCGGTGGTGCACACGCTCCACTCTACTGCGTACATGCCTACACTACCTGCCTACGGATACTTACCAGCCTAACGCACCTGGGCTGGGTCCCTCCCATTCCTTTTCGGCAGGTGCTGGTGAAGCAGAATAATCCCAGCTTTCGGCGCCGGATCAACGTCGGGTTACCTTTTGACGACATGCGACCCCCCTCGTGACCTATCCTAACAAACTGAACGATTCCACGAAATAGACACGGAGATAGAAGTAACGTCTGTGACATTGTCCTAGTTGTAGTTGGACAAACACTTCCTACCTCTGCTAATCTAGCAAACCCTTAAATGCTATCGGCCACGACCTTCTTGTGCCGAGCATCTGCCAGATCAATCAAGAACCCCGCCATCGCAGCCGTCACCGTCACCGTCCTTCGACGACCCCTCCAGACCGGAGCTCGATTCTCAACGTCCACCAGCACAATGGCTCCCCCCGCTGCCGCTCTCGACTTTGTCGACTTTGTCAACGCATCTCCTACTCGTAAGCACCCACTGACATATTGTTTGCGGCCGTGGACGACTTCTTTGTCTTCTACCTTTTACCCAGCGGCAGCAGAAGCCAGCTAACCGTGCCCCTCGCCCGCAGCCTACCACGCCTGCGCGACCGCCGCCATCCGCCTCGAAAAGGCCGGCTTCACAAAGATCAAGGAGCGCGACTCGTGGAACTCGGCGCTGCGACCGGGAGGGAAATACTACCTCACCCGCAATGGCTCGTCCATCGTCGCCTTCGCCATCGGCAAGAAGTGGAAGCCCGGCAACCCCGTCGCCATGATTGGCGCCCACACCGACTCCCCGACCCTGCGCATCAAGCCCGTCTCCAAGAAGAGCAACGTCGGCTTCATGCAGGTCGGCGTCGAGACCTACGGCGGCGGCATCTGGCACAGCTGGTTCGACCGCGACCTCAGCATCGCGGGGCGCGTCCTCGTCAAGGACGCCGAGGGCAACTTTGTCCAGAAGCTCATCAAGGTCGATAAGCCGCTGCTGCGCATCCCGACGCTCGCTATCCACCTCGACCGGAGCTCTACCTTTGACCCGAACAAGGAGAACGAGCTGTTTCCCATCGCCGGACTGGCCACGGCGGAGCTGAACAAGGGGAGCGCCAAGCCTGAGGGCGACGAGGCCGAGGAAGATTTCAAGCCGCTCAAGGCCATGACGGAGCGTCACCACCCTCACATTCTCGACGTCATTGCCTCTCACGCCGAGGTCGAGCCCGAGGCCGTCGTCGACTTTGAGCTCGTCCTCTACGACGTGCAAAAGTCCTGCCTCGGCGGCCTGAACGACGAGTTCATCTTCTCGGCCCGCCTCGACAACCTCAACATGACGTACTGCTCCATCGAGGGCCTCATCGCCTCAGTCCGCGCCGCCGACGTGCTCGAGAACGACTCCACCATCCGCCTCGTGACCTGCTTCGACCACGAGGAAATCGGCTCCACCTCGGCCCACGGCGCCAACTCGAACCTCCTCCCCGCGGTCCTGCGCCGCCTCGCCTCCCTCCCGGGCAGCCGGGACACGGCCTCGGACGGGTCTTACGTGGCCGTATCCTCCCACGACGGCGGGGACTACGAGTCGACGGCCTACGAGCAGACGCTCTCGCGCTCCTTCCTCGTGTCGGCCGACATGGCGCACTCGGTGCACCCCAACTACGCGGGCAAGTACGAGTCCTCGCACCAGCCGGCCATGAACGGCGGCACGGTGATCAAGGTCAACGCCAACCAGCGCTACGCGACCAACTCGCCCGGTATCGTGCTGCTGCAGGAGTGCGCGCGCCTCGCGGGCGTTCCCCTGCAGCTGTTTGTCGTCCGCAACGACTCGCCGTGCGGGAGCACCATCGGTCCCATGCTCAGCGCCAAGCTCGGCGTGAGGACGCTGGATCTGGGTAACCCGCAGTTGAGTATGCACTCTATCCGCGAGACGGGCGGTAGCGCGGACGTGGAGCACGCTATTAAGCTGTTTGAGAGCTTTTATGAGCGATTTGGGGAGTTGGAAGAGAAGATTCTCGTTGATTAAGCAGTCCCCGTTTAGGGGGACGCCAACTGAGGTCATTTTGGTCATTAGCTTGGCTTTGACGAGGCGGGTGTAGTTGTAGTCGGTTTGTAGTTGTAGTAGCGAATTGCCTCGGAGTTGTTTGGGTGATTGGAAGGAAATACAAATGTTAATTGAGTAAAGACGATCCCATCTCACCGGTGCTGGTAATTGTGTTCGTCAAAGAGATGTGAAAGTGAACGTGATGAGTGAAGGATGAGAGATTTGGTTGAGATTGGCGTGTTGCTTTTGGGATGGGTGGTTGAGATGAAAGGAGGAAAGAGGTGCCTGACTGGCTGGATGACTGGTCATTCCTTCCTGCTTCCATCTTGTCTACAGATGGGATCTCAGATGGGAGACCCTGACGGTTCTGCTGGCTTTTTGCTCGCAGCCTCCATATTTTTTTCCTTTTCGACTACTTTGCCTTCTCCGCGAGAACTTGCAAGCGCTCCTCATTCAAAACCACAACCGACTTCACCCGTCAGACTGGTTGCTAGTTCACACATTCATATATACATCAGCGGCTGATTCACGCCCCGAATACCTCTGGTATCTCAGCTTCAACCTCCCCCACCTGGACCTCGATCCTACCAGGTCATCGAACCCTGCTTCAGCCAAACATCACCTCGCGCGCAGCATATACTCAACATATGCTCACTCAAGATTTCCGACTACGTCGAACCCGGACCATCGACTTGCAGTCTTGATTTAGGTTCCAGAACACGAGGACGTTATCGAGCTTGAAACGAATTTAGAACGCCTGCTCGTGATTTCGAGATTTCAACCGCGGTGAAGTCGAGGCTCCTCGTGATACGCCTGGGTTCTCAAGGTTCGTTGGTTTTTTTTTTTTTTTTCTATTTTCTTTTTTTTCATTTCAACCTGTCATTCACCTTCGCCTTCGTCTCTACCTTTTAAGGTTCGATATCGAGGCATATGATTCTTTGGCGACCATACTGGAGGATCGCCATCTTCTCGCTCCAGAGATTTCACCTGCATTGCTGGATCATCTATAATCTCATTCAACCATCACAAAACCCCTCGACGTCAAAATTCTCAGTCTCAAATTTTGCATCAATTTCGATTCTGGATTGGTGATTTTCCCTTTCCTCTTTTCAAAGCCAAGCCCGGATCTCGACGCCTTCCTTTTGTACACTCTCCTCTTCCCACATCCCCCCGGTTAGTCGAGCCTTCCCTCGCTCCTAACCCGATCAAACATACCTCATACCCCTCAGAGGACTACAAATACCTCCCTCTTCTTCCACCTCCCAATCTCTTTTTTCCTCACTCTCACCATCACCACTACTTCCTTCCACTACCTGGTACGATATCCCATACACCTGACAGAGGACTACAAATATCTTCCTCCGCCTTCAATCCTCTTTCTCCAATCCTCCCACCAACCACGCCAATTCATTTCGCTGTCTGGTATTACATCATATACCCTTCACCTAACTGGACCATCGCCAAGTCTACCTGGACTACGAGTCACTTTCAAGACGCTGACCTCACTCCTATACCAGATCTTCTGGCGACAAATCAGACTTCTTCTCAGGGAAGAGCGTCTGAATCTGTTCATACAGTCGGCACTTCTCTTTTGGTGAGTATAAAGCGCGCCCCTATTCTACAGACTTCTGCCGCACCTGCCCTTCGACAACACCACTTCGCAAAATTTGAGATCCTAGCAGGACTTTCCCTCACAATTCTGAACATCTTTATGCAATCGGCGAGCTCCTAGCTGACTTTGATACGCCCAGAAGGACGAGCAAAGCTTGAGCGAGCCTGTACTCTGGTGAGTTTCCGCCCCGTACTCACACTTTCCCTCCGTTCCCTCCCTGAGATTCTACATTCACCTTCCCCTTCTCCTTCAATATTTCAAACACCCTCCAAATCCAGTTCCGTTTTTCTTCACCCTCACCAACGTTTCGTTGACGCAGGATCTTTTCTTTCAGCAAAGACTCACAGCCTCTCACGCACCAGTCTCGCTAAGTAATGCAGCCACGATCGTCAATAAGATCTCTCCTTCCCAACACTTTGCTGACAGAATCTTCATACCCAGCTCCAGCCCACCCTACGACACACCTCACTCATGAGAGCCTGAACAAGCCACATTCTAACAGAGTCTGAAACAGCAGCTTCCGGAAGGAGACCTCAACCTTGCCTACCATCGAACAGTCCTAGAAGCGGAAGAAATCGTGCCAAACTTCTTGGCTTACAACTTCTTCTTGCACACCACATTCAAGTCAAAGAACGACCACGCTACTTCCCAGATCGCCCTCAGCCTCTTGAAGATAGTCGCCTACTCCTCTTAATTCGGCACCTTCGCCCCTACAGTCGACGATCTTTTAAAAGGTCCTTTTGGCTAATCACAAAAATCGATCTGAAGCACCTTACGATACAACCCCCCGTCTACCTATCAAAGTTGGAAAACCGACCTTTGACTTAGACAAAGACGATCGCCTATACATCATCTCGCACATATCACCATACAACCAAGACCACCATTGAAGAAGATCAGGTATGATCACTCATTCGCCCTTGTGCTTTGGAGACAGCCACTAACAAGCTGTGTGAACCAGTTATCGCATTCAAGATGTGCCAGAAGGTCTTCTACACCTATGCGTGCCAGCACGTTGAGTGCGTCACCTATGACTGCAGCAAGAGTAGTGGATCCACAAGATCTGGCTGCATGAAGCGTGAACCATCCGAGCATACCAGTCTCAAGGACCAGATCTGCCACGACTGCAATGAGATAATCCGAAGCATAAGACAGAATCGCCATGACAATCACCCCGACGGCAGAGTTCGATCAAGACACTGGGAGCATCGAATTCGCCATTACGAGCACATCATGGATCGTGCTCAAACAATCTTGGATCAGCAGCAGGCTTCCCAGGCTGAACAGAGACAACAGTCGCAGCAGCCACAAAACCGTCTAGACCAGCAGTCAATCTCACCCAGTGGCAAGACCATTCGCCCTCTGGAATCGAACAAGCTGTCCAACATAAAGCACGATGAAACCTTTGGCCTCGTCCCCAATACGCTATACCAGCTCCATGTGGCCCAGGACGCCTGGTTCGCAATTCAGCGCAATCGGGATGACCTATGAGAGAGGCTTGGCATCTCGAAAGGATTGACGTTACTTTTTTGGAGGGGGAAAAATGGTGCCGCCAGCGCGTTGTGCCAGCAAGAATCATTTGCGCTTCCAATTTGGAGATGAAAAAGGCACATCTTGCTCAGCGCATCAAGTGATTTAGAGAGAAACTACCAGCGAATGCTTCCATTCATAGACCTATAGATAGACTCACCGATTTTGGCGGTCATAGCAACACAAGAATACGATGGTTGTTGTTCATTCAAGCTTGACCAAGACATCCTCAATGCAAAGGCAGACTGGAAGCTGCAGCAACAAGAGACGGCAAAAAGACATGAATGGGACAACGAAGTCGATGAAATGAAGTTATCCATCTTGGCGGCTCCAAGGAGCTGGTTCTGGAGAAAATATGGGTAGAAATAACCAACACAGCCAATTGAGAAGAAGAGCAGGGATCTTTGGACCAGCCAACGAACCTCACCGTTCTCCCCAGTGCTCCCCCAGCTGAGAGCTGTGAGGTGACAGCTTTAGGTTGCCTGCCCCGTGCTCCAGCTGAGCTTACTTGCACTAAAACACACGTGGGGAGGTTCCATAGCAGAACCAGCAGCTGAGGCAAACTGACGTTGCCCCCCCTAAACTAACTCGGCAAGGCCATCTGGCCAACTCTTTTTTTTCCGCATTCGTTCCGGCGTCATCATTCTCCAACATCACAGCTTCTCCTCCTCCAGCAGACGTTGCGCACCTGAATCTCAGTCGGCCATGGTTCTTTGACGATTGAAACGTGTGTTCACCTTATTGAAATTCTCTTCCCTCACACCTAGGACCCATTTTCCAGCCAGTTTGCAGGGAACGTCTCCCCACCAAGACCGCCGTCAGATTCGCCAGCCATGGCTTCCCCCTTCGAGACAGCGAAGCTCACCCTCGACTACCTCCCCTACGCCTGCGAATTCGACCCTCAAGATCCGAATCGGCTTCTCATCGGTGGAGGAGGCGGTGCCAACCGCAGCGGTGTCGCCAATAAGATTGTTCGTCAACCCCCAATCGCTCTTCCTCTCCCCCACATTCATCTGCCTTTTCATGCGACTGACCTTTTGCGCCGCAGACAGTAATCGACACCTCAGCCAAAGAAGAACTGCAAATCAGCGGCGAAGCAGACCTCAGCCGCAATGAGGACAGCGTCATGACCCTCGCCGCCGGGCCCAAGAAGGGCAGAACGAGCTACCTCTATGCCGGCATCAACTCGAGCCCCGAAGAGGTCGAAAAGGGCAAGAACGAGCACTTCCGCGCCTTTGGCATCGAGCAGAGTAAGGCGCGCGTCTCGGCTGGCGCCAACGCTCCTAGTGTGAGCCTGGCTGAGCTGTCGCGCACCTCCATCTTTGCCCATAACGAGGTCGACAAGGATGCGTACCAGCGCGTCCTCCGGCTGTCTGCGCCGTACGGCGAGAAGCAGCTCGGTGTCGTGGCCACGGGACTGGCTAAGCAGTCGCAGATTGCGATTTTTGAGATTGCAGCTGGGAATGCTACCAAGCCCAAGATCCTTGGACAGTTGGATGTCTCCAAGGAGCCCGTGGACGTGGATGTCATTCAGACTGGAGAGGACTCGTACCAGGTCGCGTACTGCGACGAGCGCGAGTTGTTCATCATTAATGTCGTCAAGTCTGAGATTGACGGTCCTCACCATGCCTACGAAATCAAGGAGGATGGTTCCGGTACCTGGCCCAACTTCCGGTCAATCCGGTACCTGTCGAAGGACTTTGTCTTGGCGGGCACCAACATTCCCAAGCGGGCTGGCGCAATCCTTTTGGGAATCCGACTGCCGCTCAAGGAGGACGAACCTGGACGCTTGGCGGCGACGGTTAAGCTGCCCAAGGCAGTGAACCAAATCACAACCATTGCCGCGCGGAACCTCACTCCTCCCTCGGCTCCTGGCGCCAAGATTGGCAATGCGCAGTTTCTCGTCGCTGCTGTTGGTCAGGATCGGTCGATATCGCTCTTCACGCTCGAGCATAAGGCGCATTCGAGCATTGACTTGCTCGTCGACTTTGATCTGCTCACGACGCTGAAGGAGGTGCACCCTCTGCAGATCACAAACGTCGCCCTCTCCCACTACATTCCGCCCAAGACCACCGCCCGCCCTCAGTACATCAAGCTGGCGAGTATCTCGATGAAGAACACCGTCATCGTGCACTCCATCCTTTTGAAGAAGTTCACCGACAGGGACGCACCCATCCGCAAGGGCGGTCCGCCACGCCCCCAGCGCTACGCCGTTGCCCTGCAGCCCCGCAAGTGGTCCAAGACCTGGCTCGCAGCGACGACGGTCCTCGTCCTCGTATTCGCCATACTCTTCCAACTCGGCCTCGAAACCATGGGCGCGGTCCAACCGCGTATCCTTCCCGGCGGCGGCTCCGTCGCGAACATGCCCAACGAGTTCCTTACGTCTCTCATCGGCGACGTCCACGCTCTGCAGGGTGACCCCATCGTCATCCGCGAGGACGTCGTCAGCCCCACGCATATCGAAGAAGACCCCGTCCCCCGGTTCCAGGCCGCCGTGCACGACGAGGAGGTGTACGGTCCCGCCGTGAGCTGGGAGGACCTGGCGCCGCAGCAGAAGAAGCTCTGGAAGGAGAAGCTTTCCAAGGCGGGTCACTGGACGCAGAATATGGGCGAGAGCGTGTTTAAGGGTATCTTGTTTGGGGAGATTGCGGGGGCCGTGGGACGCGCTGTGGGAGGTCAATAAGGCAACCCGGGGCGTATGTCTGATGGGGAGGAGGCAGGCAATGAGATGAATTATAAGATGTGTTTACGGAAATGTCGTTGATAGAACTTGTCCGGGAGGGCATGTACGATTTAATCACGAATTTGTACGATTTATTGGAGAATGATCTTTTGGCAGACGAGAGGGTTCCTGTGTGAGGTTGATTGTTTCTCTGAGTGTGAGCTGATGTGATGGATTTTGTTCAACGTACCGCCCTCGGAGTTTGTGTCTATTACGAGCAGCACGAATGTTCCGGCTTGCGATGCGTCACTGGCCGTGGAAGATGCCTCGTCGGCGATGGCACGGCTAGGTATCGGGTATTCTGCAAGACCTGAGAGCTCCGTTCTGTCTACGGAGTTTTGGCTGCTTCTTGAGAGTAGTGCTCTTCATGACGCCGACACGCTCTTTTGGACGAAGGATGGAAAGTATCGAGTCCCTCGACTTTGTGCGCTAAGGATCTAGAGTCGACATCGGTAGGTTGCATTCCGTTGGAAGTTGGGTTTTTTATACGTAGATATCGGATCTGTCCTTTCTTCGCGATGCATATTTGTTGGTAGTTGCGCTCTTGCAACTCCAACCAGCCTCTGTCACGGTAACTGAATACGGCCTTTTGATGACTTTCAAGCAAGAATGGATAAGTGTGTACGGCAGCTATGAAGAATTCATCATAGAGTCCTTAGTCCTCTCTTAAGCGAACCGGGAAGAGTCCTAGGAAGCTGTTCATTTTTCCCGCTTCGAGATCCGCCGTCTCAACTGCCTCGTTTCATTCAAGAACAATCTTATGGTACAATCAAAGCTGCCGACGTGTGTGTTGGAGCCTCCCACTCCCCGGTATGCAATGGATACAAACAGACGTCTCTGTACGAGAACACACTCTCTCAAAAGGCAACCGCGAGTGAGATAGATAGGCGCTCGGCTTCGTGTTGGCCCTGGACAAAGTCTTTCACGCCCCTCTCACATAAATAGGCAAAGATCTCTAGCCAAAGTTGCTCAGGGTGGCCTGGTGGCTCTATTTTCGAACGAAGCAGCCGCACGTTATAGATGAGAGCAGTAGGGTCTGGCATGGCGGGCTCCGGCGCGGGTGCGGGCGCGGGTACGGGCGCGTTGTTATCAAGACTTGGCCGGATTTTATTTTCAATCGCGCCTCGCCGTCTCCTGGTCTTGTGTGTGGTTGTATTCCTGGCTGTATACCCCGAGGAAGGTGAAGCGAGTTCTTGGATGGAAGAAAGTCGGAAGATAGGTTCTTGAGATGGCTATTGTAAAGAGATTGGGACACAGCGCCAATGACGTGGATAGTTGCCCGAGTGTCGCCTAACACATTCAACCATGAATACTAATCTGGCCTCTGAGGAAAGAATGTCAACTTACATGGTGAATGATGTCCTTATATACCTATCTCTATCCGTGATCTGGGTTGGCGTAGACTTGGGGTCTAATCTAGCAGTACGAGCTGAGATGGTATGGAGGAGAGATGGACATACTGCTGGCTGCTGAGACCTCATGATGTCGGAATTGATGTCAAGATGTGAAGAATATAGAACCATGAGGCAGGCACGAGAAATTTCAAATGAAGGAGATTGAGGTACAGTAGTAAGAAAGAAAGCCAGTAATAGTAAGAGCACTGAGCTATTCAGACCGTCTATCTCGATTATCGAACAGACTCTGGATAGGAGCACATGAATGACTCAAGAATGGTATCGGAGAGCGCTCGTAGTCATCGTTAGCACTCAGCCCCTTCACTGATCGTTCGTAAGCATCCCACTACACCAATCTGCCCTCCTCAAAAACAGGCGCCAGATTATCAGCAAGACGGCGAGCAAACCTCATACCTCGAGATCGGATATGGAAAATACACTGATCATCAAATGTCAAGGATGTATTGGGCGATGTAGAAACGCAAGTGTACGAGTTAGGACGAGGCTGTGGAAAAGACAGCACAGCAGCACGTATCAATCAAAATGACCAGTGCTGTTTGTTGTTGTCCTCTCCCAACTCGCCATACTCGACCTTTTGGTCAGCTACCTAGGTTGAGTGGGTAGTATGTTTTTTTGGACATTTCTTGCTTTGGCTGTATAATCGGATGCTCTCATACTCTAGTCTAGTCACGCCATTAAAGTCCGCTGTCATTCAATTCACGCGTGATCTAGAAGGGAGTGGAAGGCGCACAAGAAGAGCACGTCACAAATTTGTCCAGTATGCTCATCACGGCTTGCGAGGACATCATCACCGACTTTCCATCGATTGCTTGATACGCAATGACTGAGAGGAGTCTTGTGTTGTAGACCGCAGCAGTGTGTGAATAGTTTTCCACAAGTCTTCAGGCGTCCTTCATCATCTTCTTGGCATGTTAGACGTCGCAGCAACCACAGGTTCTCGTCTTAATCATGTAAACTCCCTCACATTATACAATAGCTACTCAACGAGGTAAAAGGACAGCAAATTCCGCTTTTATCTCAGCCATAGACCAAGGCGCGTCGTCGGAAAACTTGATATCGACACACACACACACAAAGGTTCACCAGCCCACTCTCGGCATCGGGGCTACATAAGTCGGGTAGCAATCGCCAGGCGATAGAAAGACAGAGACAAAGAGATTCCCGACCGCTTCCTAGGAAGGCTCCACAAGTCGGGTCACCCCGGCCAAACCCGCATCCCAGGGAACGGGGTCCCAGCCGGCGGACCAAGCCGGGACCAGTGGAGAACCTCGGCAGGTACCGTACATGGAAAAGGTGGGATCGCATGGAACAACCCTTCCCGAGAACGAGAGGGGGAAAAGTGGGAAGAAGGCGACGACGGGACGGGGTTGATTGTGAGGTCATCCATCCATTCAGACATACCGCCTCAAGCCTGCGGGCAAGCCTGCGGACAAGGTCGCGGCCGGTACAGCGCCGGCCGGGCTGTTAGATGACGTGACACGGGTGGTGTGCGGGGTAAATCCGGCCATCAGCGAGGACTCCAGTTTTGCCCGATCGTACCTGGTTCAAGTGGTTCAAGGGTGGTGGGGTTTTTTTCTTTTCTTTTCCCTTTCTCCCGTCTTTCCTGTAATGTAAGGTAGGCTGTCAGGTCAGGTTCTCCCCCGCCCGCGGTCCCGGGGCTTGCCGGCATTGGGTCGCCTTGCAGGTACGTCCAGGTGGTGGATCCCGGGTGCCGAGACTGCTGCGATTTTCGGAGAAAATGCGAAAGTCGTAAACTAAGGCAGCCCCGTAGCTTATCGGGGGTTGGAGGAGGAGGAGGACTACTGTACTACGTATACCTTACTGTAGTAGGTAGAGAGCTTTGGAGGTGCGGGTTGGGTGTCAAAAGTGTGCCCACCTATCATCCTTCTTCCCCCTTCTCTCCCCTTGCCTCTGTACTCCCCCTCCATTGTCCCAAAAAGCAAAAATCATGTGCAAGAATTGGGTAAAAGAAAAAAAAAAGGGACGGGCCAGAAACAGGCAGGTTTGAACTGGTACATGGCGGGGGACGTGCTCCAGTCAGGACGATGTACCTCTACATCGGACCCCTCAAGAGCAAAAACGGAAGAAGCTGGGAGAAAATCAAGAGTCAGTCGACTAAGACAATCGGGTCCGTGGTTCTCGTCCGAGCAAAGGGGGAAAGTGGGAGGATTGGGGAAAAGAGAGAGAGAAGAAGCAAAAAGAAGATGGGAATCAGCAAGGAAAGCATCAGCTCGAATTCCTCAACACACCCTCCCCTCTCTTCCTTCACTCCCCTATCCCCTCTTCCCACTGCACATAAGATGGCTTGATAGCCGGCTCACAACCGTCCCAGGCCTGAGGGGAGGGTAGAGAGAGCAAGATCATGGCTAGTAGGGTAATGGTCTACCAGTGGTCCAACACCACCCTCCCCACCCAGAGATAGGCTAAAACTTGACGCAATCACTTTGCGTTGACGGCCCGACGAGGGCTGCAACGTCGGCTCCCGCATCGCGCCGGGTCGGTCTATGCAGTTGCTATGTTTTGCCGCCGCCCAGGGGGTATGTTCGTATGTATGTATGTATGTATTTGTTGCTGGACATATCGTCTTCTGGGTTCAACCCGGGTTCTGCCTCGTTCATCGCTTTCGGTGCTGGTGTCTCGCAGGGCGACCTCGGTCTCGCAGATTCCTCGATTGCCCTCTTTTTGCCCAGACGGCATCGTGAACAGCCTCTCCCAATCGCATCATGCCAAAGTGGCCAGCTACTTGCCGGTTGCTTCATTCCTCGTTCCCTGAATGTGTGTAAAGGAACGAACTGCCGGTTAATGCTATTTCGTCTGTCCGACAGCTAAGGAACACTGGTGACAAGGCCAAGGAAAGTAAAGGAAAGCAAATGCCCAGGAATAGAAGTATAGGTAGACGGCAGGAGGGAGATACAAGGCACCAAAACTCAATTAATTGCAAATCATCCGTCTTGAACAAAGTTGTGGTGTCGGCGGCTGACGGCCGGCTCAGCTTTGTGCCTAAAGTCCGTCCGTTCGTCTGGCTTCCATTCGCAAGTTGCGAGCGAGCGCCAGATAAGATACGAAGGTACGAAGGCACGATACGAACGAGGCGTGTGTGTGTGTGTGTGTGTGTGCAGTACGGCACGGTGCAACAACACTTGGACGAGCCAAGGAAGCAAGTCAAGCCCCCAAAAGCTAGGACCTCCTCGATGATGGGCAGAAAAAAGCTTCCAGAACTGCCGTCCAAGTGATGATGGAAGACGGAACCGTGTGGAAGGGAATGGGAAGAGGACAAGCCACAGAAAGTTTGACCTGAGAAGGCAGAGACGAGGGGAAGGGGGCGTGGGCAACAAACAGAGTTGGCAGGAAACGAACACATGCGTGACATGGGAAACATGTTGAAGGAACAAAAAGGATAGATGGAAATGTCAACGTCGCCGGGGACGCAAGATGATGCAGGGGAGATGCTCGGGGATGTGAACTTTGTACAGCCTGTCGTCGGGGAAGATTGTCTGCTCGGCTGCTCTGTCTCTTCTCAGCTCAAGCTGTGATGCCCAATTTAGGTTCCATTGTGCGCTCGGAGGAGAGGACGGAAGGGAGGGGGCAACTAGTACTGTTGATGGCATTTTTGCCCAGAAAAGACAAGACATCAAGATGCAGCTGCAGCTGAGAAGCCTCTGCCTGACAGAGGCTGAGATACCTACTTCGTACATGGCCTCCCCGATTCAGCGAGACACTTGTGCATCGAGGGGGTCTCGATGCGGCAGACCAAGCCATCTTGGGAGACCGATGCCGTGCGCTGTGGTTAGCGGGATGCAAGGTGCACGAAAACCCGAGAGAAGCATGCATCTCGCGCATCATTCATCACTCACATACGCAGCTCGTGCGGCTGGGGGGGCTGTCCGGTATATGTGTCGAGCTGTCGTCGTGATGCCGTGATTCGAGGTGTATGTATCCGTATGTAGGTGAAAGATGCAAGTCAGCGTCAGCATCGGCATCAGCATCAGCATCAGGAAAACACCAGCATCATCGACACACACAAAGACACACACACACACCCGAAAGTAAGAGTGCCTGCTCTACCCAAATGGGAATGCCAAAGTACCGTACCTAGGTACCTGACCTTACGTACATGACGGGGACGCAAGGCAGGCGTCGTTGTCAAACGTGGCTGTCGTGAAGCCCAAGTACGGCAAGAACGGGGACGTGGGACCTGGGACGTGACCCACGGAAAGTGGGGGCCAAATCCCCCCCAAAGCTGGGAAGGCACTCACACGGGCAGTTCAGCGCCAATGGAAAGTGGAAACGCGGCCCCAAAGAAGAAGTCGTGCTTGCCCTTTGCTGTGCCGCTGCCCGCTGCCCGCGTCCGCCCGCCGTTTCCCCGTAACCCGTAACCCCGTTTCCCGTTTCCCGTCTCCCGTCTTCGCAACCACCAACCATCCACCCTACTTTACCCCCTCCATCCTTCCTTCCTCCACTTACTCCCATAAGCGCCCTTCCTTTCCGTCCGTTTGTTCGGACCCTGAACCGTGCCCGAGCTACCACCACCACCACCGCCAGCCCAAGAGCCGGCTCACCTCGTCCCGGTACGTACCTTTGGCTCGGTGAGCTCATTGCCTGATTGGGCAAGGAGCTCTTTTGCCTTTTCGTCTACCCGTCCACCGTTCACGCCGTCCGTTATTTTCCTTTTTTCCTTTCCATTTCTTCAAGCGCACCAACGGGAGGGAAGAAGACGGCTTTGATCGATATATTACATTAGCGTCGTTGACAAGTTCATTCAACGGCACCGGCGTCGATCAATCTTCTTGAAATGAAAGGAAAAGAAAATACTCAAGGAGGGAAAAGGGGAGGAGGAGGGGAGGTGTGTGTGAGGGGTTAAAGTCAAGAACACATACCTAGCAGTCCAAAGTCCAAAAGCTGGCGTCTTGGCTGAACCAAGAAAAGCATCTTCTCTCTTGTAATATTCTTCTCAAATGCGCCCCTATGAACGGGAACATTTGTCGGCTAGCGCGACAGATCCCATGAGAAAAAAGGGGGGGGGGGGGGGTTCTTCTGCGTTGGCGCCGACCGAGTATGTCTACAACACTCTTTTCGCTGTCGCTCCGAGGAAACAAGGGGGGTTGTGTGTGACGTGGCGAGACGACGTTGCCAACGAATTGCTTCTTTCTGCCTTTCTTTGTCTCCTTTCTTTGGGCTCTATATCTGTCTAGCTTTTCTTGGGGTATCTTGTCCACCAAGGCGCGCGTGAGACATTTGCTGTCCTGTCAAGACGGACGTTGGCACATTTGAAAAAGGTGACGACGACGACAACGGCGGCGGCGACGGCGGCCTGGGTTTGCAGCCATTGGCATGGGCCCCCTTACCCTCCCACCCTCATTCCCAGTCTGAACAAATCGCGCGCCGTTCATGTGGGATGGATGGATGGGATCTGACCTACCGGGTCGATCATAAGCAAGGAGGACGTGGGTGAGCGAGTGGGTGAGTGGCAGAAAAAAATGTCCATGTACGAAATGGATTGGGATGACTCGCATCTATGGCATAAGCTGACTTTTTGCCCGGTCAGAGGTCCAGTCAAACCGGCCACCTGGAGCCCGGGGCTGCCAAAACCACCCTTCGTTTCTCTCGATCGTCGTGTGGCTTGTCGCAAATCATCCAGTAAAAACTACTTGGGATCCTTTCTTCTTTTTTCCCCCTGACGGTCAAGCTACATACACACACACACACACACACACACACACACACTTTTTCACTCGCCTCACTTCAAGTTCTTTTTGGGACCACCCCCGACCACCCCCTAGCCTATCCCCCACGCCCGTGAGTTTCTTCTCGTCATCGGGGTTCTGACTAAATCGGCGTTTGTTTATCAGATTCAATACGTAACTCAAGGGTGTGGGCTGGATAGAGGACACAATCTTGCCAAGCCAAATTGATAACACACAGTCGATCGTCTATTGTTTGAATTTCTATAGATACCAAAAGTCCGGTGTGGAAGGATCTCATAATCGGGTCTAATCTCGGTCTCCGTATCAAACATACGACGCCATCACTGACTAGTCCGGCGTCTACTACATGAAATAACAAAAGCAAAAAACACACACAGTCGGCTGTGATGGTGAACATCCGATGCTCTATCAAATATCCGCTTTGAAAACACAACTTGATGAACTTGCAAGTCCCAGTCCCTCCGTCCCATTCACGCCAAAGCAAAAGCAATAAAAGTGCAAAATAAAACAAAACATAAAACCCAGCGCTGTGGAAAAGTTGATTTTGGTCGGACCAAACCATCCCTCGGCAGAGGCAAAAATGGCTTTCCTTTCTGTTGTAATGATGACTTTGACTCTTCTTGTTGACACACAACCCTTTCCTTCTCTCTTGCTTCCCTCTCCTTATTCCCATGCAGCCAACTCCCATGTTTACAGCCCATAAGAAATGTTCTGCGTCGGTCGCCCAACTATGCGATTCTCTGAGAGATAAACCCAAAAAATGAATAACCCAAATCAAACAGTCCTCTTTTGGAAACCCCGCCATCTCCCTCCCTCCTATTATAATCTGTATTCGTAGTATAGAGCGAACGAGTTCGAAACAGTGAAACGAAGTGGGTATAAACTGGGTAGCGAGTGTCGATGTAGAGAAATGCGGTCGGTCGATAAAATTCCAAAAGGCCAAAGTAAGAGATGAACACTTTTCTGTCGTACGTTGTTATAGTTCTGTCGTTCTCGGCTCTACCGCGGGCCACCCTCATGGATATGATGGTGATGCCCGTGGTGACCGGGTGGTGGTGGTCCAGCCGATCTGCTCGCGAACCCCGTCTCGTGAGGGACACGCGTGTAGCTGGGATACAAGGGACCACCGGCAGACACGCCCGGCCCCGATTCCTGGCCAGGGTAAGGGCCCTCCATACCCCGAAGAGGTGGTAGTCGCTCTCCGCCCGGCGCCGTAGACGGGGGTCTCTGCGGCATCATGCCATACGCCGGAGCCTGCATAGGTGGCAGGTTTCCAGCCTGGGGGATCGGAGTGCCATATGAAGGCATCGAGAACTCTGGAGGCGGGGCCGAGTCGGTCCTACGTCTACGCGTCGGTCGTTCCACCGAAGACGCCTCGCTCGATGCGTAGCCCTGAGATTGATGGGGCAGCATCGGAGCTTGCACCATGGGGCTGGTCTCCGCCATAGATCCTCCGCTTCTTGACGACGTTGGGCTCGGAGGTCCGTTTGCCATGTCGCTGAGAGGCGTTCGAAGAACCACATCGCGAAGACGGTTGCGCTCGTCCCGGTAAAAGTCCCTCTCCCGTGTCAACTCCCGCACTCTCGCCTCCAGGTCACGTCCACGCTGTTCCAACTTTTGCAGACTGGCAGTCTGTTCCTGATCTCTCTCCTTCTTCCTCTGTCTGAAGCGTGCCGAAGCCCCGGCATTCCGTTGGCGCTTCTCGTCTGCCTGCTTTGACGCCTGATGTACGTCTACGGGTATGAGAATGCCTCCCTCGTCTCCCGGTAGCCTGACTACCATGCCACCCTCCGCCTTTGTCACATCTGACCGCAGACTTTGATATAAGGACGTTCCGGCACCAGGTGTGGACCAAACAGGGACGCCTGGTGACTGTGGTGGAGGATAGTTCTGACCCGGAGGTAGCATTGGTTGACCATGGAACTCTGTTGGTCTACCATGAGGATCTCGTGCCATAGGGGGCAGTTGAGGCCGTTCGGGGTTGCCAGGCTGCATGTGTCCAACCATGGGCTGGGACATGGAACGCGGCGGCGTTGTGAGCGGACCCATTCCTGCTGAAGGAGGGCCTAGGGAAGGTGGTCCAGAGAAGGGTAGACCGGATGCTGAACGAACGGGCTCCTGGGGACCCTCCTCGCCAGGGTAGGGGCGCTTCAGTCGCGAAGCGTTGGGCGGTAAAAAGGGAGTTTGTTGTGGTTCGTGGCCTCGCATACTCGTCTGGCTCACGCTGGCTGCCCGTACTTCTCGAGGACTGAGAATCTGCCTTGGCGCACCCATGGGAGGGAAGGGAAACCCACTCTTGGGCGAGTGTTCCGATGGTGTGTGGCCCAACGGCGTTGTTGTCGGGTGACCAGCTGGAGTACCGGGCTGAGAACTAGGATGTCCTCGACCTTGGAATGCATACTGACGATCACTAGATGTGGTATATTGCCCCGGAGGCATGCCATACGGCGAGGTCTGACTGTCAGTTGGCCGAGGTTGTGATGACTCGCCAGTGGAGCTTTCCTGTTGCGCTTCAGACGGGTTAATCAACCCTCTGATGCCCAAGGACCGTGGAGCATTGGAGTGTCTCTCGCCGGCTGCGGAAGGGGTTGGGACAACATCTTGGAACGCTTGACTGTCTCGAGATAGAGTACTCTGCTGGGAAGTAAAGGGAGCTCGAGGTGGTGATTGCGTCGTAGAGTGAGGTGCAAGCCCCCTCTGTGACATCGAGACCTTTTCCCCTTCACTCTCCCGGCCGTTTTGGCCCGAACATTGACCGTTCTGGCCAGTACTTGAAGCCGAGCAATAGTCCGAATCTGGCCCGGGAGAAGGTTGCTTGGTAGAATGTGCGTTGTCTTGTCCAGGATACCGGTCAGTTGTATGCAGACAGGTTGCCTGTGCGTTTTCGCCCTCCTTAGCCTCGCGGCTACGTTGGGGTTGGTGATGTTCAGAGAATCGGACAACCGCTGAGATCGCCAGGTTGTCGGCTTTGATGGGACTAACTGGGTCGAAGCCAACAGTCCCAAGGTCTAGATATCACAAATAGGTCAGGAGGTAAGAAAGACTTGTTCAACGGCCGCAACGGAAGCCGCCCAGTCAAGTCAATCTTCTGATCAGAGAGCTGGCTAAAGCACGATGTGGTAGATGCAGGCCTGTCGAGATTGGCGTCGGTGGTCGTAGTGATGACCTCTCTATGTGATGGCAGGCTGCTTTGCTTTTATCGACTGGGAGGACGAGCTCTCCAGATGAGACGCAAGTTTCAGTGGACAAAGTACTTGGGTGACCGCAAAAGGCCGTGGAAGAGGTTGGAAAGCTGGCTGAAGGTTGGCAGTGCCGATGGTCAGGATTAAATGTATTGATGGCGTGGTAAGAGTGCAGGCCGAACGGGCCACTCATGACTCTGGATTCGATCCCAGGCAATGAGTGGCCGAGAACCTCAGGCACTATGTGATGGCTGGATCGACTCACTGTGAGTAGCCAACGCGTCCTTATTCCTTGCTAGAGCTAGTTCTCTTTCTTGCTGGTCTTTTCATAAACCCAGGGATGATCCAAAAGCTTGACGTGTTGTAAGTCTGTCCTTTTGAGAAGAAAGAATTGTTGCAGAACGTGAACCACAAGGTGAAAGTTGTTGCTAGGCTGAGTATTCGAAGCAGCGTAGTGCGGTGAGCCGTGTTCCTCGTGTGAACTGAGTGTTATTTCGATAACCGGGCAGGGTGGCTTGATGACCAAGGTCGTATTCGATTTAGATGAGCAAGTGTGATCGAAAGGAGTGGTTAGGATTCTCTTGCAAAGCTGCTATGGTTCCAATGTAACCGCTGGTCATTACACGACAGAGACTATTAGGCAAGGTCGGGAGGACCAGGTCTATTTGATTTTTTTCTGAATTGCCCTAGCGTAGTTCTCTTATGGCGGCATAGCCTTCTTATCGACCGAGCCCTGGCAACTTGCCGGGGAACCAACGAGCTTAACGTGCATGGGGGTGTACACGGTGGTGGAGGAGAAGGAGGAGAAGAGGAGGATGAACGGCGACATGGATTTGGATACAAGTTGAAGCTGTTGGGTTGTGGACAGCAAATGTGCTGGCCGGGGTACCTACATGGCATGGGATCAAGGGAAACACCCGGGGGTAGACCCAGTCTCGGCGCCATAGGGTGCTCAGACATTGACAGGGCTTAGTCGACCGGTTGCTCTCGTTCGGGTCGAGAGGTAAGTAACGGTACAAGTCCCCTGCTGACATGACGGTACCGACTCTTTCTCTCTCTCTCTCTCTCTGTGCGCACTTGTCTTGCTTGCGTGCCTTGGCTTTGGCTAGGACCTTGACCTAGGGAAGTTTGCCTCTTGTTTTTGCTTCTTGTGACATGCCATGCAGAAATACTTTTTTCCAGGAGGGTTAGCCATGCTTGACGCACGGGGCCAAACTATTCTCGACTGAAGAGCCATTCCGGAAGGGCAGCGAGAAACTGGGATGGTGCTTGCTTCTGCTGCCTCGGTCTTCCTAGCAATGACGGGCAGCAGTTAGTGATGCTTCGCAGCTAGCTAGCCTGAGCTAGCTGTCCGCACAAATTCACAATGCTCAGCTCAGGCGGCGTCAACTTTCAAGTACGCGAGGAATGACTGCTCGGCCGAGACGTAGCGGGGAGCTTGTCATGAACCCAAGGTGCCGCGAGATGACGATGCGCTGCGCAGCCGTTATTGTGTCGAGGGCAGCTCCGTGACCTGCAAGGGTGGTGGCACGTCTACCACTCTACGATGCTCATTGCGTATCTTGCTGTCCCCCTCTCGCACAGATGTGTTCGCGTCTGAGGTGTGTGTGTGCAGGTAAGGCACTGGGGCCTGTTGTCAGCAGCAGTCAGATATGTCTGAAAGGAGAAGAGGAATGCTCTTACGCCCCAGGAACGGCTTCCGCTGCATGATGCAAGAATCGGGGAGCTTCCCCTCTCATCACCGCCCTTCTGACCGACTTTGGCAGGCCGAGGGAGAAACGCGGGATGTTGGACCTTTCTCTCATCTCAGCCAGTGGAGCGTGGGAGGAGGGAGAAAAATCCAAATCGGCCGGGATTTCGGGGGTCCCTGCGTAGGTCTCCGGGGGGGAGGGGAGAGAAGCGAGAGAAGTAGAACGGGGGAGTGAAGACGACGTCCTTCGACCAGGCTCATGGAAGCTACTCAGACGCTAGGTAACTAGCCGGCTAGCGTGGTTCGTCGAGCATGGCAAGGTACAGAGGGGAGGTAGACGGTAGCTTGCGGTGTCCCGTATCTTTTCAGAGAATAGTGCGGTAGTAGTGTCCAACGTTCAAGTCCATAGATCCCCGTCGAAGACTTTTCATCCCAAAAGTGCCCGCCTGCCCGGTGCGGGTAGGTTCCAGCGCGGCGTGGGTGATGCTGAGCAGATCGCCATTATTATTGCACATCCATTCGGCTCGGCGTCAGTCTCTTGAATAACATTCCATATGTGTATATCCGTACTCAGCACGGATACAGAGCGGAGTATAGGGTATCCAGGTGATGTATACTGGGTAGTATCCGCGGGCAATGGAGCACCTGGTCACATCCATATCTTGTAAGGACCCGGAGCGTCCGTCGGTTCTGGTTCGCTTCAGTGTATACCCAGATGCGCAGCTTGTAGCCCCCGGGATCCAGGTAGTTAGCTAAATCCGCACTCCGTGTGTGGCGGTTTAGCCTTTAGGAAAGTCGATTTGCAAGCCTTTGGGCTAATGTCGAATCGGCAAGCCGGATAGTGAAGAATGGGGGCCAGTTGGGTTAGCGCAACGGCGGGCCATATGAATGTCTATGATTGGGATCCATCTGATCAACGGTGACGTTTGGAATGCCCGTCTAGGGCGGGAATAAAGCTGTACTGATTCGCATGAGTGGCCAAGAAAGGAAGACACGGAAACTTTGAGCCACAACTCTGTGCCGTTATCTCGTGCAGCAGCGGTTCTGGCATCTGTACACCTGACGAGAAGGAGAGTACTCGAGCGCGCGCGCGATTGCAGTTCAGGTAAGCTGGGCTTGGGTTTCGAGATGACATACCCAACCCAGATGTTTTGTTTGTGTGGGTGTATGTGTGTGCGTGTTCGAGGTGAACTAGAGGCTGGTCAGTCGATGACTCGTCGTGCAGGTTCTCCCACCGGCGGGATCCGACGGAACGTCTGTCGGTGACGGGTGCGCGATACTCTAATGTTCCGTTGCTTCACGGCGGTGTCCAGGATGAATGAAGGTTGGGCTGAAAAGAAGACAAAGAGGTGATCTGTATGGAGTGCGTCCGGTCCATGACAACCCACGACGATGTTCGAGTTATCTAGACGTGACTAAGGTACCAACTCATTTTGACAGTAGGTACGTATACGGAATACTGAGTAATTACTGCCGTGACTTGGATTGGACGACATTAAACCACAAGGGGAAAGGACGACGAAACCAGAGCTAGGCAAGATTCAAGAAGAAACAATAGCGGAGCTGGACCAGGAGATGGGTAGCAGCCGGTACGGCAGATGCGGAATGATGTAAGTCACGGCCCTCTTCTTTTGGGTGTACCAGTACATGGGCCGTGGTTCCTGACCAAGTTCCTCCGCCTAGCGCACCCTGAGGCTTGCGCACCCATCGGCATGTTTCTGCGAGTTGCAGGGGAGACACGAACGGTGCCAGGCACTTGGAGTGCACATTCCAAGGGCATGGTGCTCAATTTACTCTAGGCTCTGGCAATCTACGCAGTAGTGTGCCAGTAGCTACTCTCAGGTCTGGACGGATACGGTTCATCGTGACCCAACTCACCTGAATGTCCTGAACAGAAGTGGGCTGCTTTAGACCTCGTTATCGAGACATGTCTCCCTCCCCCGGACATGTCTCTACCTTATCCGTACAGATACTTCAAAGCATTAGCACGGTAGCGTAGTGCCCACCGGCAGCAGGATGCTACTTCCGAGGCGAGATCCGGCTTGCTGCCGATGGCGACAGCCCTCCGGCGCTTTAGAGTTCGGTAGGCAGCGTATCGTTCGGAATCTGGGGCAAGCCGCAACGCGGGAAAGGGGAGGCTGGAGCTTGAAAGATGAGTGCCTTCAACGGTGTGTATCTGGAACTTGTGTGCCAGGCTCTCAGCAGAGTCTAATTGCAAGGAACTCAACTTGTGTATCGTACTTGATTGACCTCGCTCTCGATTGGATGTCATGCGTTCTTGGACCCTGACCTTCCGACGGCTTGGGCAGACAGGCGACATACTCCGCTCCTGGGCCGAGCTTTAGGAGGGGAGGGGACGGCTCAGGTGGTGTCGACGAGTGTTTGTGTCTTTTCTTGCGCAAGATGGATAATGAGGAGCTGCTAGCCGTGGGTAAGGAAGTCTATTTGATGACGGAATTTCCTTGCGAGGGACCACTAGGCAAACATGCAAGCATCACCGCGTAGGGCAAGCTGGGATGAAGGTGGTAAATTGGAATTGGGGGCGGGAGGAAAGGGAACGGACGACATTCATCGCTTCATTGTGCAAAGCATGAATCGAATCGCGCCAGCCTGGGTGATAGTAATGAGATAGTCGAGACTCAAGACTGAGCCGAAGCCTGAGCATGAGCCTGGCTGTTGAGTCTTGACAGTCGGTCAAGTGCCGCACCGTTCACTCATCGTCGATGCCAACCAAAATTGGCTTTTCATCTTTTCATTTCGTTTCTTCCTCTGGTTCTCTCCCTTTCGTTCTCTGTCTAGTTCCCTTCTTCCCCGCTCATTAATCACATCACTCTCATCTCTTTTTTCCCACCCCGCCCGCTTGTGTTGCAACTAGCTTCCAGGTCTCGACTCCTCTCATGTCTCCTCAAAAGGCATACACACCCACTCTGAGTTTCTCCGAGTATCTGAGCCCTAGACAAAAGAAGCTGCGAGTCTATCGTTGAATGTCTCAAGCTTCACTCGCCTTGTCTTAAAACGGCATCCGATGCTTACCTACTCAACTGACTGCTGGCAATTGCCATACGGTGATTATGAGTCTATGAGTCTAAGAGTTCGACCATCTGAGACGATTCTGAGTTGTTCAACACCACCTTTGATAACCCTTCATTGCAAGACGGCCCAAGCCAGCCCAGTCATGCACTGCGTGATGTGACGCGATGCACAGCACAGCACAATAAAGCAAGCAAGCAAACCACATCGCACTTACACTTGAACCATCTGGATATTGGGCACCCATGGCGCATCCACATTCCTCCTTATCCCCTGTTCCCTGACACATCACGCCTGCACCACCACAACCATCCTCATCCTGGGGCTTTCCTGGTCCGCGCTTGCTAAAGGTATCCTCAACGGAACCACTTCCTCGCCCTCGTTCTTGTCTGCCTTCCCTCTCCACCGCTGGAGTAGGTTTTCCTAGGCCCTGGGCAGCTGGGCTGGCATACCTACCGCTTATCCCTGCCCTCCCAGCCCATGCCATCCCAGCTGCACCTTGGACACGTTTTGGCTCCTCATTTTCTCTCGCGGAAGACGGAATCTAGCCCTGGCTTGCTCTAACGTCACCGTCACCGTCTTTTCGAGAAGACGACAAGGACTCATCAAGAACGATCTCGTCTCATCCATTCCTCCCGCAGCCAGCGGACGGACACAACTCCCAGACGCTATGGATACTTGTTCTCTCCGGCCCACTGCGGCGATCTTGATCCGGAAGGCCCTTCTGTCTCACGCTCATCGAATTCCGACCTGTCATATTCACGTCCAGACCGGCTCCACGATTCGAGCACTATGGAAACATACGTGTACGGACTACAGAGTACGGTGTATGTCTGTCTATGCAATACACAATCCGTCAAAGAGACCATGACCGCGTTCTGTCTCATGCACCGACAGCTCTTCCATGACAGCACAGCAATGCAGTTGGCGCTTGAACGGATACAAACACGCTTCTACCTCTGCTTCGCTCTCACTTATCCAACTTGTCGTTCACTGCTGCCCGACATGCCCGCGGCGTCTTATTCCCGCCGTGTCTTATTGAAACATTGCGCAGACTGCAAGAAGACGACCAATGATCCGTCCCAAAGGCTGGTAGTGCCTACAGAGTTCCAGAGTCACTGGACTTTTGTCTGGCTTCTGGAGCTTCTCAAAGCAGGGACCTGAGTCGCACATCTCGTGTATCTGCCCCTCTCGAGGTGAATCCCGCAAGCTCCAAAGACCTCCCCAACTGACGATTGCATGCTAGCCCTACAGATACAGGCAAATCCATTCCACGCTCGTAGAAGGCGGTCAGTTGACGTGCAAAGTTTAACCCCCATAACATGCAAGCTAGCAGACCGATGGTCTGTTTGGATCCACACTAGGACGCATGCTGCATCCGCTTCGTGGAAACATATTGCGCGCATCACATCGAGTGTCGGGTGGGTTGGATGGATGAACTTCCTGGCACTCCTGGCACTCCTGGCAGGTTGACCGTGGCCATGGATGCGATGCTCGCCACCTTCTTCTGATCCCGCCCGCTGCATCTTAGGATCCTCGTCCAGGCCATGCCGTGCCATGCCATGCAAGCCCTGCCTCCCGGCCTCCTGGAACACCATTCACGCGCGGCCACGGTCGCTGCTTCTGGATCGATGCCGGACAAAAAGCCTCGTTGGGACATGGCAGCGAACATACGCTGCAGGAGCGGGTCGCCAGCAGAGATGGCCACATCTTGCGTGCATCTCAGCCCACCATGGACGGGATGCTTCCATTGGTAACGTATCACCGGCGACCTCATCATGGCTAAACAAATCTGCAACGAGTCCGAAGGGGAGTGACCGCTGATCCAGCTTCAGCCAGCAGCTGGCTTGTTCTGTTGTTCAATGTTGGAGGATGGACGAGACATGCCTAATTCCAAAGAGGCTACAATCATCGCTCCAGAATCCGGTCTTACCTCTCCCTCGCACTCTTTCTCAGCATTCCATTGTGCATTCATTGTCAAACCTGCCTCCATTGTTTCGTTTGCTTCTTCGCTGCGAAAAGCTTCCCCACACCACTATCGATTTCGATGTAATATCCCCTGCAGGCAACCCTACGAAGTGAAATAACCAACCATCCTTGACGGCAAGGCTCCCCTCTCGCATGCTCCCACGCTCCCAAGATGACCCCAGTGAGCCGACACCGACTATGACCGGCCACCGGGCACAGGCTTCTGCTTCTGCTCCAGCTGCCCGTCACACGGTCACTTGCGGCGGCATGGGGAGCGGAGGACTATGTAGGGAAGAGGATCCTGGCTGGGGAATTGAGATTCTCTGGGAAGACCCTCCATCTCACCCTCCATTTGTTCTCTCTCCACACTCAATGGTCTCCCACCCACGCCCTTCCACCGTGTCTCATTTCTTCTTCGTATTATCGTTTAATTTTCTCTCTGGGGAGGAACTCATTCTTCACATCGATTTTTCTTTTTGGGTTCTCTTGCGCGGCCCACTGACAGACTTTCTCTTCTGGCAGCCAGGCCAAATGCGCATTCAGTGTCGAGTTCATGGGCACCGAGAGGATCCAACAGCTTTCAAAGCTGAACGGAGACTGTTATTAGTTGTCGTCGAGCGTTGGTCGGCGCAAGTCAGTCATGATATCACGCCCGCGGCTGCCAACCCTACCAACGCGACGTATGATATCAGATCCTTGGCCCCCAGCGACGCACAGCACCACCCGCGGGACGTGTCGTTGTACATGCACCGTGGCCACCTGCATGAGCTCTATGCAAGGCCCCAGAAGGAAAGAAATGCCATCTGCGGCCCAATATGCGGCCCCTGACACCTCTGTCTATCGCCTACGGTAAGGTGTTCAGGGACAGGCCGAGTACAGAGGTACCTTGGTCTTGTTCCAGATGAGACGAGACGACACTTACATAGCGCTACGAATACTTGACCTACGGTTAACAGCCTACGAATACCTCAGAGGCTTAGACGCCAGGATAGACTAGCAGACCAACGTAGCTGACGAGCAAGAGTCCAGCCAGCCCGCGAGAAGAGTACCATGGAGCTTGGTGCGAATCATCGCAAGGAGGCGGTTGCCTCCCGCCGCCAGCAAAGTCACTAACCCGCCTCACCAAATGAGTCGTTCCAAACGAGTGGATAGCCGCAATTATACCACTGTCTTAGCCCTTCCGGGATATTTCGCGCTTCCGCGAAAAACAACGATGCTGTGCTGGTACGCAATCCGGCATGTTCGTTCGGCTCTGCCCTTCTAATCCCAGCTTCTGGAATCTGGCACGCGATGCACCCCTACCAGCCTACCAGTAACCTAGTCATGGAACACGGGTGTGTGCGCGCGCGAGAGATCACCTCGCCAGACGAAATCACGTTCGCGAGGGACCTGACTTATGCAGACTGAGTGTACGGAGGATGGAGTACAGATACTTGGTTTGAGTTACAGAAGTTGCAGCACACGTCCGATGAACGGGGTTTATTGCGACAACGAGACCAGCTCAAACCTGTTTCCGGTCTTACCGCGAGCTACGCGCGCGTATCTTACCGCGAAGCTCCCCGAGCTTTCCGTGACGAGAGTGAGTATCGAATGTCCAGAGCCAACCACGACCCGTGTGATGCGTCACACCAAACTCACATCGGTGATTTGGCGACAGCGGCTTCTGCGACTGGAATGGGATGATGAATGAGAGGCAGTGCATTACTTTGTACAGTGCAATATGGAGACAGCGCAGGCGCATATCAGGGCTAAAGAGGAACCCTACCCTGTCTCGCCGCAAGATTGGCTTCACACCCCGTTGCGAGGCTCAAATTTGATCAACTTCGGAAATGTTACGTCTCGAGACCGCGGACATGGATATCCCTTCAAAGAGCTTTCAGCCCGCAATGTACCAGAGCCAAGGGAAGCAACGTCGGGACTGGAATAGCGTACCTCCTTGGTTCGAGACGAACGGGCAACGCTCATCTCATCGGACCTTGTTCGCGACATTCACAGGGAGTGTGCACTCGAGCGGATGTAACGTCGAGCTGGGAACATGGCCATGCTATCTGGAGGCATTCCCCTGGTTTTCAAGCTTTCATTTACACTCGTCGCTTCCGGAGCCGACGCACGAAACAAGCACCGTGCTGGGTAGGTAGTTTGCGGCATAATTGCAGACTCTGGGCAAAAAAGGAGGGGACAGAGTCTATTGTTATGCCCTTGATAAGATGGCATCGCCAGCACGCCTTTACGGATGCTACTAATGTACATCACCGATCAAAAGCTCCGTTATTCGGAGTGGATGCGATGATGGTGATGGTGTTTGACGGCAAGCAAAATGATCCAATCGGTACCAAGACACCTGCCCCCCAGCAGACCTCCAAAGTTTATCAAGGCCCGTCTGTACCAACCAACCGCTTTGGAATAGCTAAGACAGAAAAGTTTGGCGGTCTTTGACGGCGCTACGTTTCGTTCCGTATTAGTCGTCACAAAGTTTCGACCAATTCGGGGTCCTGGGCTAAAAGAGCCTAAGAGAGGGGGGGACGGCGAATGTGGGAGACGCAATAATATCAATCACGCGCCCAGATTTTAACATTGCGTCGTGCGAAGTCGCGAGATGAACCCCCACCGAAGGGCCGAAGTTCACGGCTGATAATGATGAGACAAGTGAGACATCTGCAACGACGACAGGAATGGGAGTATCGTTAATTGCGATGATCAACTGCCGTCAACGCCTGAACCCAGCCAGGCCAGAGCGCATGTAAGGTGGGATATTGTTTGGGTTGCTGGGCAGATATTACACTGGCATGCTGTTGGTAGCCGAAAGCTGCATTCCGCCACCATTCAGAGTTTCCAAGCGGCATGTAAGTGTGTTGCTGGATGCTTGAGAACACGAACTTGTTCGGTGCTCTACAGACTACAAGACCAACTCTAAAGCTTGGCAGCCCCCCGTCGCTTTGCCAGGTTTTACCCCTTCGTCCAAGCCACCAAAAGCATATATGATGGTAAGATTTCGTTCGACATCGACAGGTCACATCTAATAACTCGCAGCGCGCGTTCAAAAGAGAGAGTCAGAGAGGATTGAATGCCTGTTCCCTGCCCGTCTTCACTGTCCGGCCCGTCCCTAGCAATTTGGCTTCCAAACTAGTCAGCAGCAGCGCACATCCAATAGAACCGAACCGTCCACTCGCACGAATTGGCGCGGTATCGTTAGTGCTGTGACGACTCTACTTCTTTCTTTGGTTCCCTGGCAGGCCGCAGACGCACGCACGAAAAGAAGGAAGAAGAAATTTGAAAGGTGATACTTTTCGGGGTGCGCCGACGATCGTGTGGATGGTGCTTCCCGGGCCAAAGACGATCAATGTCGTCTCAAATCTCGCCAACTGGCAAATGAGTTGAGGGGACAGCTTGACACGCATCCAATCCTCTTTCTTTTCAGTCATTCTTTCATCCACCCCCTTAGCAAACAAGGGTAGGGGGCCAAAGAGAGAGAGAGAGAGAGAGAGAATGCTACCCCGACGAAGAAAGTTAGGTATGTGATGGCACAAGGCAGGGCGGGTAGGCACGGCGAAGTAAGGTAGGGGAGGGGGGAAGCGGAAGCGGATAGCGGATAATACGTGATGTGAGGATGGCATGCGTCTTGCAGCTGCAACTAATAAACGGTTGCTTCACACGGGCCGTGGTTCATGCGCCCAACCCTCTCTCTCTTTCGTAGAGTCTCAACCGACTTCGACCTCTTCGTGCTCCGTACTCCGCTACCCCCCCGGCCCGGCTGGCTGGCTTTGCTGGACAGACCAAACCAACCTCGGAAACGAAGTCGTCGATAGGTCACGGGAGAGAGAAAGAGAGGAGGCACAGACGCGCGTGATGATCAATGACACGGGCTTTTTTGACCCGTGTGCTCGCCTTGTGCAGGTTGCTGCTCGTTATGCAGCAAGCCGTTTGGGGTGAGGAGAGAGGCAAGGTGCTTGCTTGGGTTTGCTTGAAGCCTACCTGATTTGGGGGCTGCCTGGCTGGATGAGTGATGCGTGCCTAATAAGAGCTTCGCCATTTCATTAACATTGGCAGCTCCAACGCCAACGTCACTGTCACTGGTGTAGCTTGCGACGACAGGGCGACGGAGCTGTTAACCGACACGACTCTGGAGGCATCCGTGACGAGGAACACCCTTTCTCTCGCATGTTGCTCATCACCATCGGAAGTAGGGCGCCAATCAACCTCTCACTCCAAGGTCAGGCGATTGTATGGATAACAAAGTATTGTGACAACAAGATGCGCGCAGTTACTGCTTTCGTATGGCTACATATACATGTCATCGAGGGTTCCTTTTTGGTTACTCCCTCCTGAACCCGCATATGCACCCGAACGAACAGCTGCGCGATTCATGGGAGCGCGAAATCCCCATGAAGCGTGAACGAGCCCTCGTTACAACCCACCCCTCGTTCGGGAAATTTGCAAGGAGACGCTGCTAACTTCCCCCCCGGGTTGCGGGCGATCATTGATGTCTGATCACCCCCTAAAAAGCCCTTGATGGTGATGGAACATTTCAATCGGGGAGGGGGCCGCACTGCATAGCATACTTACCTACATGAACGGATACCCCATGAATGATGGACATCGTTGGCCTGGACTGGCCCATGAACTCCTCACCTCAAGGCTCAAGGTCCCTCCTCGGCCCTCCTGGGTGCGGTACCATTGGATTCGTACGAAAAACCTGGACAATATCCATCCATTCCCCTCCCAGTTCTTCGTATTCAAATACTTCTGGAGCGGGTCATCCTCTTTTTGGTTTCGGTCCCTCTCGCGTTGGTAATCTTCCATTTGTTCCTTCAATCTTCGATGAGCGTGGCGGGTTTCGCTTGACAGACGTGACAGCTACAAGCTGCTTTGACCCCCCCCCCCCCCTTCTGGAGGGGTTCGCAACGGAGCCAAGGTGAGGTTAGAGGCTCGTAGCCAAGCCCGAGGAGTTAAAGAATAAGGGGATACTGTTACGCGCAGGCCAGTTTCGGCACGTGAAATGAACGGCTTGTTTGCAAACATTTCTTGGGACCAACGTTCGGATGAAAAAGACGCGAGAGACATCACTTGCACAAGTGACGAAACCGTGTTTGGGGGCGCGGCCAGACAGGCGGCCCTCGGCTCACTTACTCACTCACAGGCACACAGCTCACTCACTCATTCGCACAAGGTCTCATTCACTCACTCACTCACTCAACTTTCGGCCGCGACGGGCCAGGGCCACGGGGGCGCGGACGATCTGGCACATCTAACTCACCACAAGTTTGTTTCCGCGGCACCGCCGTCCCGGAACATGCACCCAATGCTTCCCCGGGCCCCCGGGACTGGGTTTCGGGGGGCCTGCAAGCAAACAATTCGTCTTTAATCAACAGCAACCTCTTAGCCTTGCCATTTCAACACCAGTCACAACTCCGTTGGTGCAAGGGTTTCGTCTTCTTCGTTTTTTTTTTTTTTTTTTGCTAATGAGTCTCATTCTGTTGGTCTATCATGAAGTTACGCCATACGAAATCACAAAGTTACAACGACACGATACAGAGTTTCCAACCAACGAGATCGTCCTCGGCGGGCGACGATCATCCATCCGGGAACGAACAAACTACAGATACAGGGTTGACAAGCGTCGCTCGCTCCTTGGCTTCTGTGTTTGTTTTCTGCCCACTTGGCAATGATGAGTTGCATCAGGAGATTTTCTGCTGAGATCTGCCGGTCAAATTTTCTTTGGAGGTTTAATGAAACATTTTCGCACCCTTGTCCGTTTTGTTGCATCTTATTTCTTTTGGCTTCTTTTCTCTCCTGAGGGAAATTTCCCAGGTTACTTTAGGCTACCGTTTCCTTCAACACGGGATATTCCGTCTCCCATTTTCAGTTATTGTTGGAGGCCTCGATATGGGCAAGTCTGTCCACCTGTGTGAATTTCCTTCTTTCAACTCAAGTGAGGGCGTCTGTTGCGTGTGTGTATTTGTGTACTTTGGTCATTCTTGAATCCGTTCTACAAGACACGAAATCGCGGAATTGAGGCTAAGCGGCCCGTCTTCCGCATATTTACTCGACTATTCGGGTAATACGAACGCCTGGCTCCGTGGTTCTTCTCGGGGTGAGCAAGATGCTTCATCCCGGGGGGAAAGGCCAGATGGCGAATTCCAAGCGGAATGGCGGGATAGCACCAGCGAGTTGTTATTGATAAAAGCTTGCTCTTTTCAGGAGTTGGCAATAGAATGACTCCGCTGACGCTGTCGTGACGTCTGCATCTCTTACTTCTCAAAAAGGAACGCTTTCTTCTCATCCGGGCGGAGTGTCTGCGGAGTGACGAACCGAACCGAGAAAAAAACGTGGTGCTGTCGGGTTTCCTTCGGGTAATTGTTGAGCGAAACGACTCGTTTTCGCAGACAGCATTCCCGGGTTTACGGTCTGTACAAGGATATAGCTAAACCTCCTCATCGCGAAATCCCTCACTCTTGAATCTCCAGTATCATCAAGTATAGGACAGAGTGACAATCCGA
Organism: Colletotrichum scovillei; assembly: GCF_011075155.1. Lineage (NCBI taxonomy): Eukaryota > Fungi > Ascomycota > Sordariomycetes > Glomerellales > Glomerellaceae > Colletotrichum > Colletotrichum scovillei. The sequence continues at coordinate 1,459,881 of NW_023336261.1, forward strand.
CCAAAACAAAGTTTCTTTGAATCGAGTTTGCCGGGCGATATTACACAAAAGTTCACTCTGTACTACCGAACAGAAATGGCGCCTCTTCAGACATGGACGGTCGATAAGCCGTACCTCAACATCCACTGCGGCCTGGGCGAAGGACCATACTACGAAAGGGCGGCCAACATCCTCCGCTTCGTCGACATCAAGAAGAAGAGGGTCCACTTTGTCAACCTCGAGCAAGGGCCCGAGTCCCTGCGGACGGTGCAGCTCGATGTGCCCGTCGGCGTGACGGCCGACGTCGAGGGTGTCGACCCGGCCGACAAGATCCTGGTCGGCCTCAAGTACGGCATCGCCGTGCTCGACGTCCGGTCGGGCGAGTACGAGTACGTCGCCAAGCTGCACGACCGGCACAATGAGAGGCTGCGGTCCAACGACGGCGCCGTCGACCCCAACGGACGGTTTTGGCTTGGTACCATGACGGATTTCGGGCTGGGTGATTTCCAGGTTGAAGGTATGTTACGGATATTCTCTCATTCGGCGGGGTTGGTTTCTCTCAGTCACCCATGACATGACGTGAACCCTTGTCACTCAAAAACTCACGACACCGCATCTCTCACTCACCTCACAGCCCCCGTCGTCATGACAACACAAACCTCTTCACCGCAAGCACACTCCCCGAAAAGAGACCAACATGCACCAGAAGAAACCTTGTAAGAAGAACATGAACTCACTCATCGGGGTCACCGACCCCCTCCCCCCTTAGGCGCACTGCACCGCTTCAACGGAAAGTCGGGCAACGAGCAAGTCCTCCAGGACATCCTGATCCCCAACTCGGTGGGATGGTCCCCGGACAACAAGACAATGTACTTTACGCACTCCACCGACCGTAAAGTCTACGCGTGGGACTACTCTGTCGCCGACGGCGGCGCGCTCTCCAACAAGCGCGTCTTCTACACCCACGACGGCAAAGGCGAGCCCGACGGCTTCCGCGTCGACACGGAGGGCAACCTGTGGCACGCCGTCTACGGCGAGGGTCGCGTGCTCAAGATCTCGCCCCAGGGTCAGCTCCTTGGCGAGGTGCGCGTGCCGACGCTGGCGACGAGCTGCGTGCAGTTCGTCGGGACCGAGCTCTTCATCACGACGGCGCAGCTTGGCGAGAACGAGGGGACCGAGGAGCAGAGGGAGCTTGGGGGCGCGTTGTTCCGCGTCGATGTTGGCGCCAGGGGTCTGGAGCCGTTTGAGTTTAAGCTCTGATGGGGGGTTTTTCCCGGGGAGGGGGAGATGGATCCGGGCTTTGGATTGAGGGTTCAACATGGGTTTGGGGTAAAGTAGCGCGTATCGTGGTTGAGGTCGTGGTCTTGTTTCATGGGTTCATGGCCGCGATTTCCACGGATGGGGTCTGATGAGCATGGGGGCATGTGTCACGTAGCTGCATCAGATACGAAGCGCGTTCTTCACGATACCCTCACAATGGAACACGAGCTATGATACTTGGGGTCTTGGAAGGACTGGATGGATGAATGGCCAGGGTTTCTGAGTCCGTACCCCAAAGGGAACTAGGCAGGCAATAGGGTGATAGTGGGATGCGTTGATGACGGCAACGAAGCATAGACACCGCTCTTTCCCTCCTGGCCTCCCTCTCTTTGTCGCCGTGCTTACCGCGTCTCGCTATCGATTGCTAAAGACTCGTGCTACCTTGATATCGTGACATTTCAATGGCCAGGTTTCTCACGGACGTGGACGACGATAGCTTCATTGGGACTGGAAGCAGAATGCGTTGTCGATGGCACCGGGTCCGAGGCCTAAACACTCTGTCCAACCTGCGCTTCTTGCGCTTCACGATAATATCTTTTGGCGGTTTACCTAGGAAAGAGCCCTTTGACTCATGTTTGTTGCCAATTGAGTTGGTGATATGCACTCCGTATTGTATATAGAACTGCAGCATGCAGCAGGTTCGCCTCACTTTTACACCGTTCAGGTCCATTCATATACGGAGGGTGGGAAGAAGCAGGGGAGATGCAACGGGCTTTTTTGCTTTTTGCTTTTGGGCACCAATGCTTCTCGCAAAGTCTCAGCTCCTTGCTGCGTTTGCACTGCATGCCCAACTGGTCATACCCCATTGCATTCCATCGCGGGACGTATGGCAGCGGCGAAGGGGAAGAGGTGCAGCTAGTGACGTCCGACATCGCTAGTGTATATGCATAAAGGCAAAGGCCATGTATGTAGCCCGCCGAGGGGGAACAAGGCCCAGCCGAACCCAACGAACCTGGCGGTCCTGTATACGCCCACCACACCCACACCTGTCGTCCGTCGTCGCCTATCTGCTGCATCTGCAACATCGACGTGGCAGGCTGGTCGCGGGTCATGTACACATACATACAAGACTCCTGCGGACCAGGTACCGCCGTCCGGCCGGGTGTTTCTCCCTCTCTTACGCTCTCGCTTTCTCGCAGTCCCGGTTTTCTGAGATCGGAGAATTAAAGTGGCTCCCCAAAGGAACGAACGACCGGGGGCTGCCGCATCGTGCAGTAGATCGGAGCCCGAGCCGCCATGTCATCCCATTCCCATGCTAGGCTGCCAGGGGAAGGGAAAAACGAATTGCGGGATTGTGTCTCTTGGGTTTAACCTGGGCCTAGTCTAGCCCTTCCAGCCGGCCCCCAGGACCCCTGGTCTCCCGGCGATGAGCCCCGGATCCATGGTTTGCCGCCGCCGCCGCCGCCGCCGTCGCCGTGCCGTGCCACCGCTGGTTTTCCCAGCCCGCTACTTGAGTGCATACATGCGTACCGGGAATAGATCCTTGGGAAAGCCGTTCTGCAGCTCCGTCTTGACAAGGCGCAGACCCGCTTGCTGAAAGAGGGCGCGGAACTTGTCATCCACCCTGTTTTGCGTTTGCCATGCGTCAGTGTCCCGTGTATGTATGTATGTGTATGTATATGTGTTATGCAAGTGTCTTGCATGCGCCGCAGACCATCCAGTTACGTGGGCCATTGAGAGTAGCTTGATGACCGCTACTGAGGCGAAGTTTCCAACAACATGACGGTTGGTGGTGGGAGAGGTTGGCGACAATAGACCAGGGTAGGAAGTCGGGGAGGAAGATGATAGGTTTGAGAGTGAACTCACCTCGTCACACTGCTGTCAACATCGTCGAATAGATCGACACCGCTAGTGCTCAAGTTTTCCTTGACGACGATGAGACCGTCATTGGGAGCAACAACGGCCTTACAACGGCGCATGTAGACTACAAGCTGGTCGTCGGTGAGGTGGCCGAGACACCACTGGTTCCAAATGAGGTCGTAGGCGGTGCCATCAAGTGGCTTCCACTCCTCGAGACCAATGTTGAAGACGGATCCCACGCCAGACTTTTCCTGTAGAGCGGCGGTGAACTTCGCAATGGGTTCGACGATGTCAACTTGTTCAGCTACATCGAGAAGGAAACCCTCTGTGATGCGGCCGATGCTGGGGGTTGGGGGTTAGCAAGGGTCTGCATGACACGGAGACTTGAACCGGGGAGGCAGGGATGTTGCAGCAAGTATCCGTACATCACGGTGAGAGGTCGCGACATGAGATGCAAAAAGTAAGACAAGGGTTGAAGAAACGGGTCAGGAAAGGCAAATCATTAGCTCGGCCCGCTCGTGCAGTGTTGCGGTTGCGGTGGGTAAGGGTAGGTATAGAGTGAAAGTGAGACAGAGTATGGAGTAAACTGAGCATGAGTAACTGCAGAAGGAGGCAAAGAAAGAAAGGGAAAAAAAAAGGTTGGGAGGCGGTGAGTTGAGATAGCGGTGAGAGACGCCAGGGGGCGTGTACGGATATGAAGTTTGCGAGGTCGACTTTTGAAAATCAGACGCAAGCCATGTCCAATGTACGGGTACACCGGACGGAAGAGAAGAAAGTCGCAAAGAAAAACTCACCCGGCCCCGCCTTCCAGAGCGCGGCTCACCGTCCGCAGACCGCTCTTCGAGCCAATGCCCAGTTTGGCGAGAAAGTTGCGCGAGCCCTGCAGGTCGACCTTGCTGATGTAGGGGAAACCGCCCAGCATACCGTTCACGTCGGCATCGATGCCCTGCCAGTAAGAACGGCCATCGGCGGCGCTGATCTTGGCGTCTGGCGGCGGTGTGGCTGTATGTTCTGCTGTTCCTGTTCCTGCTGGTGCTGAAGCCGCGGCAGCTTCTTCGTCACTGGGCATTGTGACGCAATACGGGCAGCGACACGCAACCTCACTTGCTCGTCTTTAGCAGGTGTGTGTGTGGTTGATGATGTGTGTGGCTCGTTGGCAGACAGCGTGGTAGTGAAGAAACGATCGGAGGTTGCTTGGCTGTGTCACATTGTTGAAGAATGTGTGCACTGCATCACAGCAGCAGTGGTTGACGTGGATGCGAATATGGAGATGACTCGGGTTTGTGCATCTTTACTGGATTAGAAAGAATGACGTGCGTCTAGATGCATATAGATAGCTAATAGTACGCTAAAGCACAAGTATCGTTTAAACACACTGGGAAAAGCTCCTACCATGTGAGATAAGATAAGAGGACACCGATAAGCCGATTAGATTGGGACGGACCTGGAAGCCCGGGCAGGCAGATAAGAAACCTAGAAAGTCGTCATCAATCACGCGAAAGGAAGCTCTCCAATCTAAGGTTAACCTCCCAACTCTATCATGACGGACTGCACCGGGCCCTTCGTTGCCCACTGCGCGCAATTAAGTTGCCATGAGAATGCTTGCTGGAAATTCTGCACTAGAAGAGTTTCTTTTGCCTTTTGGTTTTTATATCCATCTGAACCTCCAGCCAACTTAAGTTAATCTCAGCTCCTGCAGCTGTCAGCCTCTCCCGGAACCCTACGGAACACCAGCGCGGAGCATAATCTCACGTCGATATCACGACGTTCCAAAATGACGACCTCGTCTGATGGCCCGTCGATTGCCAAGTCAGCCAGTGCTGTCTGGAAAACTCACTTCCCTTTGATATTCAGTCTGCATTGTGGCACCGCCTGCGCCCGAACACACACCTCTATGTGAATGACACTTTGCAGGATCGTTCGGCCGTTATGCGCATCAATGTCCAGGCAGCGGGACGTTGGAGGATTCGAAGGGACGATTTCGACTACATATTCCAGACGGCCTCTGTCTTCTCAACTCTTGGAACCAGTCAGCTGACTGTACTTTTCCATTTGGAAATATTTGCGACGAAGCGGGAACTGTTTTGCCTGTTAGCCGGTCGCCGACAGCAAAAGTCGCCGTACTCAGCCACACCAATCCATGCCGTCCTCGTTCTCAATTGCCTCATGGACGTTGTCAAACTGACTGGCTTCATCAACGGACGAGGTGGTTTTCCTGAAATGGACTCTCGAATGAAAATAGTTCGTCGTCCCGGTGGGATCGATGGGATTTCCTGTTGGGATTCGGCTGCGACGATGCTCACCTCGTCTCCCAGAGTCCCCACGACTCCGGCAAAACTTGTCTCTGAAGCGAGCGGCCCATGTTTAAAACTTCCAAAATCGGAACCCGAGGGACCGCAGTGTGGCCTGTGTCTCGAGTTGCAAACGATTATTTCCAAATACCTACCAACTGATCTGCGATGGAACCAGGAATCCGGGGATGCCAAGAGTTGTAACCAATATGCAACCGATATCAGGCGCGAGAAAGATTATGGAACAAAGGATCTGCAGATTCCTTGGAGGACATCGTTTCCTCAACCTCCAGGGCCTCACCCTGAACGCCTCGGCCATGGCCGGTGCCTTTGTCGACCTCTCTCGACCTGTCGACGTTGACATCATGTGATACTCCAAGAAAACATAGCCCAGTCGAGGTTTTGCGTGGTGCGGTCCAGGCTTTTTTGAGGCAAGGGGCCTTTCAGGGCTGAACGCAAAGCCCAGCCGTAACCAGGCACGCCAGGTTTCTCCTACACACTACCACGCTTCTGATACTAGCCCGGGGCCCGAACGTCCAAGATTGGATCCCCTTTTCTTCCCCGCGGGGGCGGAACCTGCGGATCGCGTGAGGCGACGTTCGATTGCCTGTCTAGATCACTGGTTCGGTATTTCGGCAGCCTTGTGGCTGCATCTGCTACTTGAAGTTATACGACTCTTCGGCTCTTAAGCGCCGTGTCAAAAAGCTTGACTGGCAACGGCCACCGACGACGGCATACTGCACCCGCGCCGCGTAAGTCTATTCCCTCGCATCGCGGGTTTCCTTGAATTTTTCCTCGGTGAACACGATATCCGGAGCTGAATCAAAGTTCAAGGACAAGGGGCTGTCATATTTACAGTTGTATGCTTCTTTTTTATTCCGTCACCAGGCCCTAGTCATTTGTCAGTTGCGCATATCAGCAGTTCTCGAGAACGTCAAGAAATTTGCGCAATCCCCCCTGGGAAAGCGTTTAATCTGCCAGCCTATCGAATCTCGTCGTTTTCGGATTGAGTCGTGGGCAACCATGCAACGAATGGTGTCGAGAAGATGACGAGCAGGGTGGGACGAAGCGAAGCGGTTTGAGGCGGTTTGACCTTGCTCACCTGCCTTGCTGTGTTCTGCAGCACCGGCCCAACCACAGCATCCTTTGAACCACCAAAAGGGGATCAGGGGGATTGAACAAAGTTTACTGCCCTCAAACGTGAAAAACGCGAAGAGAGGATGAGGAGAGGGGCACGAGCCAGGCAGATCACCCGTGGTCGTGGTTAATCGTGTGGATGTCTCTCCGGATCCCCAATGCTTATTCCTGAGACTGGCCAGGGGCGACCTTTGAGTTCCGAATCAAGCATGAATAACCTTACAAAGTCTGTTGGTGGCCCTGGTTCGCGCTGCATGATACGAAAAGGGTGTGGGACTGAAGACTTCGGACGAGGGAACAGAGTTTCGGTTGCCTCGAGCACCTTACCCTTTCTGAAGGTCTGGATGTAAAGGACTTGGGACGACGATGGACCGAGTCCCGAAACGACCCTCTGCGGTTGGCCTGACTCAACGGCTGTTGCTATTCTCATTGCGATGCAGATGAGGATATCGACATATCGTCTCTTGATCCATGAGTGGTGGCTCAGCGCCCAGCACATTGACATCTGTCCTGCTAGAGTGGTTTCAGGCACCCTCGGTCACAATGTCTCGACATGTTCCGCCTCACGCCACTCACAGTCGTATTGGGGGCACTTGATTTGGGACGAAAGATGAGTGAGTACATAAAGATCTGACCGGTTCCGCGTCGTTTAGATCTTTTTTGATTTGGTTCGACGGCAGGCCTCACAGTATCAAATTTAATACAGACATTCCCTTGGAAACAGTTGCTTCGGTTCAACATTCATCACAGAATCATCTAATATTTCACCAACTTCGGTTCACTTCAGTCCATCAAAATGAAGTTCCTTACATTCGGATTCCTTCTCGCCTCGACGATCGTTAGCGTCAGCAGTGCTCCCACAGATATCGATAGCAGGGCTGTCAGGTAGGTCCAGGGGCATCGCTTGTGTTGTATCGAGCAAGCCGGCTAACAACACTTTCAGTTATCAAAACAACTATGACCAACACTTGGAGGATCGCGAGGAGCGCAAGGAGGCTCGCGACATCTCCGTCCCCTCGTTCGCCGGCGTCGAGACCACCAGCGGTGTGGTCGCCGACATCGAGGTGGAGGAGAACGCCGTTCCCCTGAGGGCCCGCCAGCTTCTCAAGAAGAAGAAGGGCAAGAAGGGCAAGAAGGCTAAGAAGGCCAAGAAGGCGAAGAAGGCCGCGAAGAAGGCAAAGGCTGCTGCCCCCGCAAAGGCCAAGGGCAAGGCCGCGACCCCCGCCGCCGGCGCCGCGAAGAAGAAGGCCGCCACTCCCGCTGCTCCCGCCGCCGGTGGTGCTGCTGCCAAGGGCAAGGGCGCTGCTGCTCCTGCTGCTCCCGCTGGTGGTGCTGCTGCTAAGGGCAAGGGCAACGCTCCCCCCGCGGCTGCTCCTCCTGCTGCTGCTCCTCCTGCTGCTGCTCCTCCTGCTGCTGCTCCTCCTGCTGCTGCTCCTCCTGCCGCTGCTCCCAAGGCTCCCGCGGCCGCACCTCCTGCCGCTGCCCCCAAGCCTCCTGCTGCCGCGCCCGCCGCCAACCCTCCGGCCGCTGCTCCCAACGGCGCCGCGAAGCCCATCACTCCCGCTCAGCCGGCTGCCGTTGCACCTGCCCCTGTCGCTCCTGCGATTCCCGCGGGCAAGAACAACGGCAACTGAGTTACGTCTCAGCAGCTGGTTGTGGAGGTTGGAGGTTAATGGATAGAGAAAATCAGCACTGGTGCTGGTTGCTTGATTCGGTTCACGAGGTTTACGACAATGCGCGCAGTTATGGCGATTTCATAGGGCCAAACAGATGTGGTGACTTAAAGGTTTAGCCGCATAGGACGTGGGCAAATCCCCCTTCCCTTTGGGACCCCTCTTCCATCTCCGTGGTGGTCGAGTCCGTGGGCTTTCGTCCCTGACGGCCTCAAAAAAGCAGCCTAGGAGCTGTCATTGAGACGTCTGGATGAGCTAGGGGTTTGAGACCGGAGTGCGGAAGTACATACATAGCCACAACGAGCAATCCAAGCGTCAGACGTTTATTCCCATCTTCGTGTTTGTCTCTGCCTCTTAGTCGAAGTGAGTTGCGAGTGGTCAGAGGTCGCCGCTCTCTACATAGTGATGTCGGATATGTCGATGCGTATACATTTGTGAGACGAAATATCTTGGCGCTATGATGTCCGCGGCCTCCTCTTCACCAAGGAATCCCTTTCCTCGTTTCATGAATTGGACCCATGGAAACATGTTTCACTATGGTCCCTGCCAATAACCACACCAACTTCTTCAAACCCACGGACATGCAGGTCATGTTATACCCATGTGCACGCTGTGGCCGTCTCAACTTCTCTCCTGCTTGCCTCCCCCTCTTCCCCCTTCCCCCCCTTCGGTTCGTTACATCTTTACTTGCCAGTGTCACCATCCAAGGCCAAGTTTACGAGCGACGGGACCCGATCTCTCCGGCGACCTGATCAACAGATTGAATGCAACCCTCTCTCATGAGATTTTCCGAGTGGCTGAACCGAGATGTGTCAATGTAGCTCTGCACGATTCTTTACCCTCCTTTGGCAGCTACCTCGCCATATGCGTAGAATGAGTCGAATATCTTGGCCCAACACTCCCGACTCAAGTCCGAGAGCTCCGGCCGCTCCATCCGGCCGCACCGGACACCGACGACCAATTAAGACCTCACTCCCACGATTCGGGCTTCAGGTCAAATGAAGCTTTCCCTGTCTGAGTCCACAACCCCCCCGGTCCACAAGGCAAATCCACTTTTTCCTTCCTTTGTTGCACTTTTCTCTCTTTCGTTCTTTTTTCCCTATCCCCACCGAATTAGCTATTCGCGTCCCCGTTTTCCCGCACGCACATTGAAGAAAATTTCAACGACCTAATCCACCATCCAGCCCACAACAACCCGCGCATGAAAGGACTAAGAGCAGATTCTGCTTCTGACCTTCCCATCAACGGGCACCCATCCCTTCGACTCCATTCAGTCGTTGAATGGCCGGTTGGCCCAATGGCAAGGCGTCTGACTACGATTCTCTAACAAGAACGTGTAATCAGGAGATTCTGGGTTCGACCCCCAGGCTGGTCAAATCTTTTGCCTCTGGGCGTATCCTACACATCAGCAGTCTAGTCAGTGATTGTTCCTATTATTTCCCTTCCATTTTGGCCGAATTTGCCGAGCGTGTCTCTTCTTACACACTCGAACGCCACCTACTTAGTCAGGTGAGCGGCAACTGCGCTCCGGTTGGGTGGCCGTGTAACATGAAACAAGTCCCGAGCCTGTCGTGGGCCAGCAGAAACCCGGTCGCACTTACTAGCAACCTGTCTCTCTACGTCGAGGGATTCATTGACCGGCGGAAAGGTGATCAAGTTGATGATTGCAATCATTCGCAACGAACCGTAGGACGTTGACGAAAAAACTCTCTGCCCACGAATGCAAAGATTTAGGGATAAGCTTAAACTGGGTGACAGAACTCAAGCGTGACGCGAACGAGAAGTCTGTTGTAGCGATGCTTTTCGCTACTGAGGGCCCTCGTTCCCTGTATAAGCTCAGGCTTTTGCTCTGCAGTTTGTCACTCTGAGCTTGTTCGGAGAGGAAAGACGTCATGGTCATGAGTCGTCGCCGGACCACGCGATAGAGTCGTTTTGGGTTTGTGCTTTTTGAGTTTGTTGTCGTCATCAGTAGGGACTTGGCTTCGTCGACGATTGTTCAGGAGGCGAGTGAGGGATTCTCTCACAACCGCGGTCAACGATGCATTCTGGTAGAGTATGGTCTGCTTTCACCTCCATCCCGTCAATCGTATCATGCACACCTCTTCAAGCATTGCAGCTCTCCTAAAGATTTCATAAACCTATGGCTCTTGGGCCATGTTGGAAGACTTCTCTCGCCTGTCTCCTCTATCAAGGATCCCTCGACGACTCGCAAAAGCTTATTCTCAGCGGGCGTTGATGCAAATCCTCCCTCCCCAATCCCAGGGTCACACTTGTAATTCAACTTGGCTCAAGTGTCTGTTTGTTCAATAATCATAAGCTGCGTTCGAAGCCGCGTAGAACAGACGATCTGTCATCGAATAGCCTTTTCATTAGCCTGGCTGTCAAGTTTTTCTGTAGTTAGGTTTTCTCTGCTTCTTCTACACACTGCCCAGATGTCTCTTAGGATCAGTTGAGAACGTATTGGATTCAGACCACAAACCCCGGAAGGATCATAGCCCACTCCCATGCAATTGAGTAAGCCCATCCATCGCCCCTGCACTAGACAGGAGAAGATGTCATTCTTCGACATTACCTACCGATATCTCTTCTTGCTAACGTTTTTCACACTCAAAATATCGAAAGAAATCAACCAAATTGATGGGAAAACAATTGATCAATCAATCCCATTCGCTAAAGCCGACTGGCTTCATTTGCACCTTGACGATGAGACAAACACATTGTTGGATCGCCTCGATTTGTTCCCACCAGGGTTGGGAGAACATATGTAGTCAGCATGAGTGCAATCAAAGACAAACACACAAAAAAAGAAAACAACACATCAAGTGTTGATAAAATCATTGTTCTGCTACTCAGTGTCTTGCTGCAGATCAAAAAATTTGCTCCTGGTGAGGATCGAACTCACGACCTCCGCATTTCTCACATTGATGATGTAATTATAAGAACGGCGCCTTCACCACTTGGCTACAGGGGCTTTCTTAACTTCCGCGGAAATCTGACTTATGTACCCTCGCTCAGCCCCCTGAGCTCGGTCCGGCACCACGCGACGGTGCGGCGCAGCAACTGCCCATACATCCACATACACAAAGCACAATCCGTAAAAGCATCCAATGCAACTCCGATTTTCATCACAAAGAGCGCTGTCCTCGAATTCGTCGATATGCTCTGTTCCAACGCGGCGATATGCACTGTTAGTGCAGTACTTTGCTGCAGCGCACCACCTCTATCAGAGACTTTGATTGGGTGATGTGGTCTTTGGTGGGGTCCGGATGACAGGTTGCTGGTGAGGGGGAGAACAGCGATCGCAGATCGGGAGTCAGATACCTTTCTAGTGCCCTACAGTCGTTCCGCCTTCTTTCAAATGGGATGTAAAGTGTGTCCATGGCGCCAGGCTGAAATGCTCCAGGAAGTGCAAGACGAGTTAAACGCGAGACGGCTGTCAAAATTCGAAGCGGATGCATGTGTTCGGATGGATATTCACTCTGAGCCTTTCCCTTGAAAGCAATTATTTGGCTTTCTTCCGAGAATATGCTCCATTACACCTCTGCATTCTAACTGGCATACATATAGGAAGGCTCAAACAAGGCGAAAGGCACATTTGAGGCACCTTAGCCCTTCAATGCTGCTACCGTTGCCGCGAGCGCCGTCCCGGCAGGTGGGGCGCCCGGAGTCCGGAGGACGCTAAGCATTACCGAAGGCGAGCGATCCCGATGACTCTGCTCGGGACATTAGCACATACCCGATGGAGGTTCTTAGGATAGAAAACTCAACGCCGTAGTATTGTTCCCGTATTCCTGTTTGGATGCATCGTCATATAGCTGTTTTCTCAACCTTTACACGCCTGCGAGCGAATTTCCCCGTCCACCTAGTAACTCATCCTCGTCAGCAAGCTTCTTTTACAAGGCCCATCCTTCTTCCTATCCTCCGCTCTGCATCATCATACCCGCCGGTACAGAGACTTCCAAACAGCCTCTTTTATACCCCAGACCTGCTTCTAATTAGCAGCTGACTTGATGATCTTGATGCTCTCGGCCCATATCATCGCCCCCGGTCCAGACATAGATTGGACCAAATGAGAACGACTTCTGAGAGATCTTATGCATAAGGCGACAGGGTAGGGACAAATTGTGGAACTGAATCTTTCAATCGTATCTGCGGATAATCAGAAGAGTTCTTGAGAGGTAATAAATCCAGAATTCCATCAAGCCAGACATCAGCCAGACAAAAACAGGAAACATGGGAACACAGCAACAGGAATGCTTACATACATCGAGATGCATGGGTTGAGCCTTGACATCGTTCAGACACGACACCGCAGATGGTTGTGCGTTTGACTTCATCAGAGGTCGCCTGTTTCTACACCCTAGGTCTTGCTATCCTACTGTACGTTTTACCAGAGAAATCCCACCTCGAATTCAGTCTTCATCCGCCTCCTTCAAATCAGACGAAGGTAAACGAGCCTATGGTCAGAGACGGTATGAACTCCAAGAGTGTATTGCCCCAGAAATGAGGTCTGTGTCCGGCCCATAAGTTTCAAGGAATATTTGAAGTTGGGCCATAGCATCTCTAGCAATCGCCCACTGGACCTGCTAAACACATCGACTTCAGTTCTCCATATACACAAGGCAATACAACATGAAGCAAGGAAAAAGAAAAGGCTACCAAGATCGAGAGTAGCAAACCGGGCAGGTGGAGAAGAAGAAAAGCCCAAGTACCTACTGGAAGCATAAGCCAGTCTAGCAATGTTGCCCATTGCCTTGTTCGAAATCACCTTCACTTCGTCTCCTTCAACCTCACATACTCCAGCCTCATACACTTCGTCCTCACTACCTCACGTCTCGTACCCACCTTTTCACGTTTATCAACAGCCTCATCTCATACCTCAACACGTGACTTGGGACCATTAGGTCTAGTCGTGTATATTCCGACTCATCACTTCACAAGAGCTGTTGGCCATGGTATATTCTTATAGAAAATCAACCTCTGACTGCGTTACCCAGCCCTAACCTGCCCATCGCTCCTTCCTCAGAAGAGATTGACAGACCCACGGCAGGTTTGACCTTTTCACCCGCCGTCCCCCGAGCAACCTCTTTTTTCCTCTCGACAACTTTCCCCAAAGCAGTCGATATATTTTTCCTCACACTTGCCACCCGCTCACCTCATCAATCACCAAGCCGTATCGTCAAAAGAAGCCACTGGCTTCACTTCTTGACTTCTGAATCAGGTATGTTTTCTCACTCGTACGACACAGTGAAGGGCCGCACATCTAATTCAGCATCAGGCTCACAACAGCATCTCATTGTTCATGACCTAGCTTCAGCAATCTTCCTTGACAGCCTTTGCTCATTTTCACCGAGCAGACTCGCCTACTCTCTCACAAGGACAGTATCAGCAGCAGACAAAGCAGTCACAATGGATCACTTCGCCGAAGAGGAGAAGTTTGTTGATATCATCGACTACAAGAAGATCATAGTCGATCGCATTCCCGCGACCGTCTCGGACACTTACCGCAGCACACTCATCAAGACCATCGATTATTTCATCGACACTCCCGACCCTTCCAACTGCGATCTCTTTTGGAAGGTCACCGCGGAATATGTCTCCAATGTCGAGCCTCCCTCGCACTTCGTCATTGCACTCTGTCTCGCCTCGCCCTCGCTTGCTCTCGAGGGTCAAGCTCTTCAGTTCCAGAAGGACTTCTACGCCAAAAACCCCGATGTGGCTCACCACTTAAATGATTGGACTGTCCAAGGCCTCGTCAATCATCACAACAAGAAAATCCTCTCTGGGGACATCACTGGCGACTATGTACACAACATTGACGGCACCCCCTGGAACCCCGATGCTATTGTCGTCAGCCACCCTAACCACAAGCGCCCAGCCTCTGCCGTTGAGGATATGGTGCCTGGTCCATCGTCCAAGAGACAGGAGGCGACCACGTCGCTCCCCTTCTTCGAGAACAAGGACACCCCGCGCCTCAACTTCCTCGCTCAGGCACAAGAGGTCCCCAAGGACTTGCGCCCCATCCTCCCTCCCATGCCCGAAGCCCCCAGAAGCCCGTCTATCGGCGATCTTATGGAACTCCCCCTTCCGGATCGCCCTATCTCGCCCGGTATCTTCCTCAACCCTATCCCGGGTATGAAGGGGGATGAGGAGCGCCTCGACAACGGCTCTCTCTTCAATAACCCGGCCAGGCTCCCTGATGCGCCCATGCCAGGCATGAGTGGAGACAACGAGCACATTGGCAACGTCTCTCTCTATGGCAACCCAGCCAACTTCCCTATCGTGGACTATAACAACCCGTTCAGTCCTGCTCGCGAGCCGTCCACCTTCCTCGCCAACGACGACTATGGCTACGGAGACTATGGAATGGCTCCAGCTGGCTACAACTCCAGTGGCCCTGCTGGCTTCTCCAACAACCAGGAGGCTTCCTTGCCTGTCGGCTTATCCGGTGGCCTCTCTGACAACGACAACACCCCTGTCGCCTATGGCGCCCCTGAGGCTCCCATGACCATCTACAGTACTCCCTCCGCCGCCAACCTGCCGATCGATGCGCCCATCCCGGCGCCCCCGGCTGACGTTCAGGATTCCGCTGTTCATGAGAATGGTGATCAGGCCTCTGCTGTTCAGAACTCCACTACTCAAGCTGCCACTGCTCAAGCTTCCGCTGGTGCTCAAGCCCCTACCATCAACCCCTGGATCGCAGCCGAGCAAGCCTCCGCCTCGCGCATTGCCCGCCTCACCACCCTCATCGCCCAGAAGCAAGCCGAGGCCCAGGACAAGATGAAGCACGCCGATGCCCTCCGCACCGAGCACGCCGCCCTGGTCAACCCCTTGCCCGTCATCACCGACGCGCCCCGCGGCGCCTACGTCACCTCCGCCGAAGGCGACGCCCTCCGCAAGTTCGTCATGGAGGCCCACGACTTCGAGGCCCGCGCCCAAAAGTTCTACAGCGAGGCCATCTCGGCCATGTTCGAGGCTTCCCGTCTCGAGAAGGAGCGTTACGAGGAGAGCGTCAACGTCGGCAACAAGCGCGTCGAGCGCATGCAGACGCTGGTCTACAAGATGGCTGGCTTCGCGAGAGACGCGCAGGGCTTGGCCCTTGGTGCCCGTCCTGGCGAGGCGCCTCAGCTTCCGGGTGGGGTCAAGGACGTTGGAGACATCGTCAGTCGGATGACGCAGCTGAAGCAGGCGTCGGACTATCTCGTTCAGCAGATTCATCTCGTCGAGAAGGACTTCAGACAGTACCAGGAGTACCGCCAGTTCATGCGACAGATGCAGTGATCGTACATGCTTCCAGGGTATCGGGTTTTGGGGGGGTTGCTATACTCGTTGAACCGGGACACATTGGTTGCTACTTCTTCCTTCTTTGCTGACCTATCGCATTTCTCATATTAATTGCATCCACGAGGAACAACAATGAGAGATGGAGGAGGTCTTTGGCTTTCAGGAGTTAACGGAGGGTTTTGGGTGATGAAATCCTTGAGATACCCCCTAGGCTTTGGCTTCTTTGGCTTGTTAATAACCTAGATACCCATCAGGAAATGCCCGAGGATCTCGGAGGAATGAGCAAGGATGCAAATCCATGAGAACAATGGCTTTAAGTTTGAGCCTACGAGAACAAGGACATCGAGATACGCATTGAGAACAATGAAACCATGAATCAAACTGAAGAATCCCCTAAGTGAAAGTGGACTCCTAGAACAAAGAGGATTACCAATCAAGTGAATTCACTCCCTAAGTGGTGGTAGAAATCATGAGAACAAGAGTTGGTCAAAGCAAATGGAGACTTCAGGTGATGGTCAATTGCCATTCTGTATTATGGTATAATCAATGATGGTAGGTAGTAAGTACCTCAGGGTGAGTAGTATCGATCGCTCTATCAATGTCGATGGTGTAAGCCCCAGAAATCCTCAACGCCTCTTTGATGTAAAGCCAGATAAATGAGAGACCATGTTTAGAAAAACAAAAGTCAGAAACCAAAAAAGCAAATAATTGCAACTTTTTCAACACTCCCTCTCTTTTGACACTTCGCTCCCCATTGTATTATGCATTACAAACGTTGTTTAAGCACAACTGCTACTCCAACTCGTCTGGCAACCCACAGCGGCATAACAAGCCGGATTCGTGATAAGCAGTAGCTTGCTGGTGGCGCATACGTTGAGCGCCGTACAGCAGAACCCGTCACCACATTTGGCATTGGCAGCCGAACCGCAGGCCGCGCCGATGGTGCTGACCGTCTTGACGGTAGATGCTGCCGCGGACGTGGCCGCGGGTGTTGCGGCGGTAGTACCGGACCCGGAAGAAGTATCTGTGAGAATTTAACCTAATTAGCCAAAAACAAAATTCGTATTAGCAAGGTCATATAAGCCAAAAATATGTAATTCTACTCACCACAGGTACCGTATCCAGACTGGCAGCCCGTGCCACAGAAAGCAGACGTGCTACCGCAGTATCCGTACGCCGAGCAGCAGTTGCCAAACGTCGAGCCGGCGCAGGTCGACCCGCCGTTCGTGGAGCCGCAGTTGCCGTTGAGCGAGACGGCGACGTTGACGCCCGTGCCAGAGCACTTGCCGAAGCCGGACTGGCAGCCCGTGTCGCAGTGGGCGGTGGTGTTGCCGCAGTAGTTGTACGGGGAGCAGCAGTCGCCAAAGTTGGAGCCGAGGCAGTTGTAGCCGTTCGTGCCGGCGCACTCGCCGTTCTTGGAGATGTTTGTGTTTGTCGCGGCGGCGGCGTTGGCGGTCGTGCTGCCGCCTGCGGCGCCGGAGGAGGCGGGGGTTGCCGCGGAGGAGGAGGAGCCCGCGGCGGCGCCTGAGCTCGAAGCGGCGGTCGTGCCGTTGCAGGAGCCGTAGCCTGGTTGGCAGCCCGTGCCGCAGTGGGCGTCGGTGGTGCCGCAGTAGTTGTAAACGGAGCAGCATGTGCCGAAGGTGCTTCCCGTGCAGGACTTGCCGGCCGCGGCACCGCATGAGCCATCGGTGGAGATGAGGGAGGTGCTAGGGAGGACGGCGGAGGCCGAGGATGTGCCGCTGGCGATGGCTGAGCCGGAGCTGCTGGCCGCACCGGAAGAGCTGGCGCCGCTCGAAGAGGAGCTGCCAGAGGCGGATGATGTGCTGTTGCAGGTGCCGAAGGCAGACTGGCAGCCTGTTCCGCAGTGGGCATCGGTGCTTCCGCAGTAGTTGTAGACGGAGCAGCAGTTACCGAAGGTCGAGCCGAAGCACTGCTTTCCGCTGGCGGCACCACAGTCACCGCCGGTGGAAACGGGAAGCGTCGAGGTGGATGAGGCGGCGGAGCTGGAGGCGGACGCCGTGCCGGTGCCTGAGGAGGAGCCTGAGGACGAGCGAGTGTTAGACGATGATGATGATCCGCTGCGAGTGGACGAGCTGGAGGTGCCGGTTCGAGATGAACTACTGCTGGTACCAGTGCGAGACGAACTGCTGCTGGTACCAGTGCGAGACGAGCTGCTACTGGTACCGGTGCGGGAGCTGGAGCTCGACGTGCCGGTGCGAGAGGAGCTGCCGCTGCTGCTGGTGCCGCTGCGGGTGGACGAAGAAGAAGAGGTCCTACCTGATGAGGTGCCACTGCTCGAAGATGAAGTAGTGTTGGATGCTGAGCTTCCGCAGGTGCCGTACTTGGACTGGCAGCTCGTGCCGCAGTAGACGGAGCTGGAACCGCACCATCCGGCACCGGAGCAGCAGTTTCCGTAGGCGGAGCCCTGGCAGGTGAAGCCGACGGTAGAACCGCACTGGCCGTTGGTGGAGACGGCCGTCGAGGTGGAGGTGGCGGATGAGGTGCGGGTGGACGACGAAGACGTCTTGGTCGAGCTGGACGAGCTGGAGGTGCTGGAGCAGACCTTTGAGCTGACGGGGGTGATCTGGAAGTTGTAGGCCGGGACGGCACCACGGTACCAGTTCTCTGGGGGGTCGCCGAGGCAGGTACCGACGGTGACGGCGTTCCAGCCGTTGGCGACGACGGAGTCGAGGATGTGGTTCGTCAGGGTCGTGGCAATGTACTGGTGGATGTCGTGCTCGATGTGCAGGTAGCTGCCGTTGCAAGGCGTGCGGGCCAGCATGGCTTGATCCCACAGGTTCACGCTGAACTGGATCTGGTCGGCCTGGGTGTGGAGGTAGCCCTGAGTGTCGAGATCGAAGTAGGTGATGTGGTAGCCCAGGTCGGCCATCTGTCCCTGGCACTCGGCTCCGCAGATGGAATAAGGCGGACGCATGTAGGTAGGGAAGAATCCGAGGATGTCCATGAACGCAATCTCGTTGTAGACCATCTGGTTCTTGCGCTGGGCGAGCGTCAACTGGTCCAAGTTCTCGTGGGACCATGTGTGGCTGGCAACCTGGTGACCATCTGCAATCATTCGCTGAGGGAAGTTAGAATAGGTAAATTACAACCAAGTGTGGCTAAGGAGCTTACTGTGATGACATCGCGGTAGTTAACATTGATCATGCCCTTGCCGATGTTGTTGCCCGTGATGAACCAAGTAGCGACGGCACCGTGGGCCTTGAAGGCATCCAACATGGCAGCGGTGTAGATGTAAGGACCGTCATCGTATGTGATGGCGACATCACCCTGGTTGACGCAAGCGTAGATACCAACGCCACCGTAGGGAATGTTGCCGTTCTTTGGCCTTGCGTAATCTGAGGTATCCGGACCATTGGGCTTCTCATTGCCGTCGCACGCAGGACCGTAGTTGATTTGGCAATCGGGGGACGCACAGTATTGCTCAGACTGACCACACCATCTAATTGCGCTGTTAGTCAAGGACCGTTGACAGGCGAGATGTAGTTCAACATACCCAGAAGCTGAACAGCAGTATCCATCCGCACATCTGCCATATGATCCTCCACACTGCGAGTTGTCTCCCAACGGGATTGATGACGTCTGGCGAGGGCTGAGTTTCACGCGGTCCGCGCGTGGCTTGTTGGCTACCGTCGGCGGGTTCCAGGGCTCAAAAGCATTCCGTCTCTGTCTCAGCTCGTCGATATCGCGAAGACGAGGCAATACCAAGTTCGGGTGAGGGACTTCATCCTCGTCGTGAGCATGAGCTGCTTGTAGCCCTGCAAGGGTTGCTAGTACAACAGGAGTCCAACGCATGATGACTCGTGTCGATACTGAGAAAATGGAAAAGAAAGATATTACTAATAAACCCAGTGATTAGGTTGATGTAAGTCGTAATAGTCGACTACTCTCAAAAGATTGTCTTCAAGGAAAACAAACAAACTCGAAAACAACCTAAGAGATAAATGAGTGCTCTTAGGCTTTCTTTATTAGGATACTGAAGCACCTTGATAGAGGGATACCGAGAAAGAATAAACATCATGAGGAACCCGTGCGGTCCCCCAGTGTTATATACAAGGGGAGACGAAAGACCGGGGGGGAGGCGTTCATGTTCGATGTCGCAGTAGAAAACGGCAGCAGTGACATTCTCCATGAGAGACTTCTCGCATAGCCCAGATTCTGGCGATGGCCGCAAAAAGACACACACCAACACCACTTACACGCCCGCGCCCCACACCCCTCCCACCCCCATCCCCATCCGACTGGGAGGACCGAGCAATACCACAATGGAAATTGGAGGATCGCGAGGACTAGCTTGGGAGCAGGTCTACCGGGTACGGGAAAGTTAGCGTGGCGTAGAAAGGGACCCTCTCCCCTCCAAGCTCGCGCCGTCCGGGACGGGTAGCAAAGAGAACCACATCATGGATTCAATGGAATCGGTAAGAATGGGCAAAGAAAGAGAGAGAGAGAACGACAATGACGCGCGCTTGTTCCTCGATTTACTCCGCACATCGTCCCACACATTTTATTTCTTGCCTAGCTATCCAAGCCATCCAGAAAGGTCCATCTGGCGCCAAGATAGCACCAGTTCGGGGCCGATGAAAAAGATTTGATGGGCAAGATTGTTAGGGTGAGGCCATGCCGAAGACAGCGAAGAAAACCGACAAGAAAGACAGACGGATAGAGGTTATGATCGAACCGACGTCAAGGTACGGATAAACGAGAGGGAGAGAGGCGAGATGGACGGCGGAAAGGTCGAAGGCGAGACCGCAAGTCACAGTCATCACACTCCACGAGAGCAACGCGGTCATGGCGGGGCTAGCAAGGCGGAACAAGCCACCGGTTGCGACTTTGACGGACCGTCGAGCAGATGTGGGACGCCGTAGCAACGCCAAGTGGCTTGACGGAGACGCACCGACGGGAATACCTACACCTCTCTCCCACTCTATCTATCACCCATGAGCTTCTACCTCGAGTTGTGTAATGGTCCGATGGATCATGGGCAAGAATGCCACGCTGCGGGCAAACATCGTTGGATCACAGATCCGAGGACCACAGCCTAACCCAGATCTCGCCGGGCGAAAAAAGAAAGTCAGCCAGGACCGGTACGGATAAGAACAGAGACAAGCCCTGCCGCTCCTGGGAAAGCCGGGGTGGCGTTTTTTCTTTTCTTTTTTTTCGCTTCAGAGAACCGATCTCGTGCGTGTGTGCTTGTTGTATGCGTGTGGTCTTTGGCTGTGTTGTATGTACGGAATCGCAGAAAAAAAATTGAAGATGTAAGACAGCACCCGTTCCAATGCCACGCCCATTCCATCCCATGATTTCAGGGTCGAGAACGTCCACACGCTGTGGGAAAAAAAGGCATGGCTAGCAGGGGCTCTAGTTCGAAGACGGCCTCGGTGCCTGGCAGTAGCGTCTTCGGACGAACTGGGCCAAGACAAGAAACTTGGGCTCTTCGCTCTCGCAAGATCGGAGAGAAAAATAGAAATTTTGGACGGATGCGGACGGGGCAGGACGGGTTCCCGGCCGATCCTATCTTTCATTCCTTCCATAGTCTCCATGCTGAGCCTCTCTCTCTCTCTCTCCCACCCTCCACTCTCTTCTTTCTCTCCTAGCGTAGTACCCATCTACCTACTCTTTCGGTCTCTGCGAATAGTAAGGTAGACAAGCCTACGCTCGTAAAACCCTTGGCTTCTCCGAGGTGAGGGTGAAAGCACTGCAACGTGGGGAAACCTAGACCCTTGGCATTGCTGCACCACCGCAGGTGAGCCCGTCCTCCCCTGACACACGGCCATCTTGGTGACTTCTTGGCCAGGCTTTTGCCAGGTTTGGGTGGAGTTTTCTCCTTGTAATCTAGGATCTAGCCCATCTGTCCCCCAAAGTGTATCCCATTGTGTGGTTCAAGCTCCTTTGACTGACACTCTGACCTCGAGGCCATGTGCTCTTGGCATTGACAGCTTGCCCCCTAAATACATTAGCAGCTAAAAGAACGAGCGTGGTAGTACCTAATCTAATGCAGAGCACGGAAGCATGGAAGCATAGAATACTAGAGTAGAGTATTGCCTAGGTCGGTAAGCCATATACTTCAGGTCAGAACAGACGCATAGAGACGATCCGGCAGCTTGGTATCACAAGCAAAGCTTTGACAGTCACAGAAAATCGTAGATGAAGAAACTTTAAACGTCAACTAAAACTCATCGCCGCTGGACGGAAGCAAACAAAGCCTTGCAGATGCAGCATGCAGGAGCATCAAGTCAATCGTGCACATCCCCACCGCAAGACATCGAACATCGTCACTGGGCCAGATCGATCCGAACCCGAAAGTATGCTTCCAAGTTAATCCCCAGAATCGGGAGCCAGCCGTGCCAGCCGAGCCTAAGTGAACCACGGGCGTGGCACTGGGTAAGGTAGGATAGTCATCGGGTGATGCGTTTGTGTAACATATCACGGAGACACTACTTCTCGGATCGTGTGATGGTCCACTCGCAAGCAGATTTGTTGTGCTAATGAAATGTCATTTGATTGCTGTCTTGTGCCCAACAGCATTCCATATCAGCTTCATGATCTGCGCTGACTGACGTGCCGACATTCCGGCTGCGACTTTGTTGGATAAGGTTGGGCTGTTCATAACTCCAGTACGCCCCGACGCCACACCCCTCCCTCTCCGGAATTGGTATACCTCTCAAATCCATTATCGGACCATTCGTTGTTCTTACAAGTGACGTCGCTGGAAAAGGCGAGTAGGTCTTCTCCGCATGGCTGTTTGCGGTATTCTCGGTCATCGCCAAGCGCCACAACCCTACGATACGGGCTGTCTTCCGTTCATCTGGCCATGGACTTTGCCTTCAACTCGCTCTTCGCCACAACAGCTTGAACGCCTTCTTCCCAGCGTTGTTTGTTATCGTACCGAACTAGATGCTCAACGTCCTCAAAGTATGAGGCTCGGCACGCCGAGAGCCGAGAGTTGATTGTCAGTTCAGGTTGCCGAGACCCGTTAGGGACCCGGACACGCATTTGGTGGTGTACACCAATCTTCTCATCGGTCGACCATCAGGCTTAGGCGTTCTGAGCCTTCTCGGCGGCCTTTGCCTGGGCTGCAGCAGCCATCTCCTTGGCCTTTGCGTCGGCATCATCGGCATTTGCTGAGCTGGACCCTGAGGCGCCACTGCCGCCAGCACCGTAGTCGAGTTTGAGCATGTCGTCTTCGCTGAGGAGCTCATCGATATCTGCCTTGGTGACTCCTGCGCCCTGCTCAGCTTTCTTGCGCTCCTCTTCGGCTTGTCTTTGCTTCTCTTCTTCACCTTCCTTTTTCCGGCGCTCTTCCTCTTCTTCCTGCTTCTTGGCAGCTTCTTCGGCTTGCTTCTTGGCCTCTTCAGCGGCTTTTTCTTTCTCTTCGTCCGTTGGGCCGATGCTGCCTTCTTTGTTGTCGCCCTCGCAGCGCTCGCGCTCCAACTTCATATCCATGATCAAGCTGAGCTCAGGGCAGTAGTTGAAAATCTTCTTCCGTTGCGTGGGATTCTTCCACACCTTGTCGGAAATTCCCTGGCCGCCATCCTTCACGTGGTAACCCATGGGCTTCTCCATGTAGACATCTTCTACTGCCAGAACACCCTTTTTGCCGTGGGCTACCTTTTCGCCCTGCATGACCCAGAGTCGCTTCCCGTACCATTCGTCCTCGGCTTCCGTGTCATTGTATCTTTCCTGAAATTGCAGTACTCTCTTGATCGACGAGACTCGTCGAAGAGAGAGTCCGCCATTGCCGGAGAAGCGATCATCAGGGGTCCTGTGAACGAGGTTAGCAAGGGATGAGGGTCGCGAGGGAGAACTTTCGAGAAACCTACTTGGGCGCGCCAGCCCAACTCCAGTCGAGCCACTCGTTGAGACTGGTCGGTGAGTTGGAGCAGAGGATACTGTCGGATTCGAACTTGAGGATCCATTCCACACCGGGCAGGAATTCTTCGTAAAAGCGAATGTCGGTTAACAGGCGAAAGACGTGTTCCTTGGTGTCAATCTCCCACGGCTCAGGGAGGACCATCAAGTCGAGCTTCCCGATAACCTGCTGGTGCTTGATGCCGTAGCTTCGGGCGACGCTGACAACGCTTTTGTTGGAGCCAATGAATAGAAACCTCCAATCGGGAGGCACGACTGAGGTCATGTGCAATAGCTGGGGTACGAGATGCGGGATAGGGCGCGGCTCGATAATCAATGCTAATTTGGATGCATTGTAGTTGGATCTCGGGTCTTTGCTCAGGTCGGGTTTCCAGTCAACCTTGATCTTGGGCATCTTCTGGCGGGCCTCATCCAATCTCGACTTGAACTCTGCCTTGATCATAGGCTTGTAGCTCGGTAGGAGATGAGCAAACCACCATCTGCAAACGTGGTCAGCATGTCATTCGCTGGTGAAGCTTCAGGTCAGTTGGCGACGGGACAGACGAACGTGATGGCCAGCGACGCAACTAGCAAAAGTCGGGTCTTTGTGATGGCGAAGACGCCGGAAGAACCGTTCGTGGCCCCCATATCGCTGAAAATGTGAACGTCCAGGAACGGCGCAGCAAGAGCAGGGCGCAAACGAGAGAATGGGACGGCGTCAGGGACGGTGTCGCAGTGATGAATTAGAATCGGTTGTAAAAACAAAATCGAGGCAATCGGAAGCTGGAAGTTCGGAAATTCTCTGACTTGACTGGAAGTTGCTGGTTAGAGGCGCGTCATGTCGACCACGTGTTGAAACCGCCGAGACTGAATGCCAATATGGACTTGGTTTCGTGTGTTGTGGACGTTGTGGACAGGCGGAACTCTTGGTAGTGATTCAGCTTTCCAAGGGCGCTGGCGAGGAATTCTCAGGGACTCGAGACTCGGCCGGTGCGGTTGGTCTTGGAGTTGAGGTGCAGTGCAGTAAGCAGCAGCAAGAAGAAGAGACAAGTGTCTTCCGTGGTCCAAGGGAGAGAGAAGAGGCTGCGAGGGAAAAACGAAAAACGAAATACAAGGGGTTCGCGGGCCGCTCGATAGTCCAGAGATAGAGAGGACGGCGAAGTTTGTTAGATGACGAATCGCGTCTGCAGGCTTGCGGAACGGCGCTCACTGGTGGCAGTGGGTGGTGGTTCACTACTATGTAGAGCAAGAGTCGAATGTCACCGAAATCCCACTCCTTCTAGGTACTAGGTGACTAGGTGCAGGGTCCAGGAATGGATGCCGGGAAAGAGGGGGGAAACCTGGCTTCAATCAACCGATCCCAATGTCGATAGACGGTCAACCGCCCGCTGGAAGCAGAGTCTGGAAGCAGAAGCTGGAGCCAAAAGTGAGAGAGTTAGAGAGACGCTTGGCGGAAGATGTGGGAGGAAGTGGGGCCTTACCTTACGCAGTATCCGTACGCAGTACCTAAGGTACCTAACTAAGGAAAGGTGATAGAATTCGACGAGAGGCCAAGCCTGAGGTTGAAGTTACCTTGCCGCAGTCTGTAAGGCAAGCCCATACTGGAACAGCCAGCACATGGGCGCAGGGAGACGACGGAAGGTACAAGTGACGGGCAGGTACTCGGATGTACCAGCTTCTACACGTCAACCTCCACTTCCATTTCCCATTTCCTTCTTCTTTTGGTGGTGGCATGCAGCCGTGCAGCCAGTGGAGGCAGGGAAGGGCTCCTCCCGCTAGCCCCACATTGCCTGGGTTCCTCCCTTCCATTTGCACTGGAAGCCTGAAGTCGCGAAGTCAACCACACGATCTGGGAGAGACTGCATAGCTCCTTCCTCCTTTCTTCCTCACTGGCAACTGCAAGCTGCCATTCGGTCTCGTCTTCCGGCCGAGATGCTCGTCGTCTCGAACACGACAAGGTTCAAAGTGCATTACCGCCATCAACCCAACATATACGCAGTAGGTATCAACTTTGACTGCATCCATCCTAGCATTGGGCTCTTTTGCCATCGATGAGAGCTTCATCTCGTGTTGCACCTGTTCGCCAATCCTACCACCTATCGCCCAAACTTCTGCCGTGCTGAGAACCATCATTACTCGACTACACTACATACCTAAACAGCTAACCGCCGTCTTCTGGCGCACGGCTCTCTGACAACTCCAGATGACGTACAAACGGCATGCCCGTCAGCGACAAGATTATTTCCGAGCACGCTGTCAGTCTTTCATTACTTGCAGAGAACGACCGTGCTATCGCCCAGCCCAACGTTCATTTTGATTAGCAGATTGCGCAGGTTCATTACTTCCTCACTATGGGGAAAAGGAACGCCGTGGTCAGCCAGCACTCAGGAGTGAGAGTGACATTTCTTCTTCTCGAGAGAACTGAGTCTCTTTTTTAATGAGTCGCCTCGTCCAAGACTCATTTGCGCCCGCCCCGCCCGTCGCGTTCCTCGCGTGCGACAACAAGAATGCGACCGCACAAGACAACTGTGTCAGGTGCAATTTGAAAGTTGAACCTTGAAAACGAAGCCTATTTCATTCTCTTCGTTCTTGCTTGGACGAGGCTAGCCCCAAGTCCAAGTAAGCCCTGAGGATGCCCAGCAGGGACCATGGACCGAGCCCTGCATTGGGCTGTGCCGCTACAGACTTGAGAAAGCTTCCATGTTTGTCGGCAATAGGTATTCATACGGATACTGCTTACAGGCTGACAGGGCATCGTACATGCATGCGTGCGGCGAAGCAGCGGAAAGCAGCACAGTCGCTCGCTTATCCACAACCTCTCGTCTTTAGTCTCTCACAGAATGTCACTGGTCTCAGTCCGATTGTCGTGCATGTGAGGAACAAGTTGACTGTGGCGAGTTTAGCTGACTGCCACCAGTACTATTGTAGGTATCACGGTGCGTCTGTACGAGCACTGTACGCCGTTCCAACCTTCAACATGCTTTCGTTGCAGCAAAGTTTAAGTGGAAGTCAGTCGTCGTATCGATGCTTTTCGAAACTTGAGACATGGGGCTTGCGCGGTCTCCCTTGTGCGCCCTTACATAATAATCTCCGTGGCGAGGAGTTGAGATTAAATCGACGTTGGACGGTTGAACTCTCAAAAAGACTATCACGGAATCACCACTTGGTGCGAGGCTGCCCCTTTGCGACAGTTCGCTTGGCCATGAACTGGTTATTCACTGGCGACTGATCTGAAGCTGGCCTGCCTGCCTGGGTGCTACGGTATACACTACGCAGTACAACGTACCGACTACCGTCCCATTGGGCGCCTTGGGTCCAACCCTGGTCTTTAATGCAGCCGGATTATGGGTGTCACGGCCGGCGATACCGAGAGACCGGCTCGGGGTGGTGATTGTTGGTTGCGCTGCACGAAATAGCTGGGCATGGTACCCCCTAGGTTGGGGTCGCTTTGTTTGGGGATGGGGAACTCTTGGCTGGGATGAGGCTGTAAATATCCTCGAGCTCGGTTCTTGAATCAGGACATCCGTAACATCATGGGACGAAAGTGCCCGTTTGTCCCGATTTCCTCATGGGTATGGAGTTCAGACTACAATTTAGCCGCTTCATTCTCGTGAGGGAAAGCTGACGCTGACTTGCGACTTGCTGTGGCGCTTCGTATCCAAGTATCGTCCTCGCTATTCCATGCAGGTCAAAATGGGAGGGAGGGGCGATGGTGGCGTGACGTTCCGTGTCCGTCCCTCCAGATTGCCTCTTGGGATGGAGAAAAGAGGGATGTATCGGTATATGTGTACTCATGGTCGGGCGAGCGCCTGATGGTGTGGCCTGGAGACAGACAGACAGACTGGACGATCAGGCTCCCTGATTGCTTGCCAGGATTACCAGTCGCCATCGCCATCGCTATCGCACCCGACCATCGAATCGAACGTGCCTAGGTAGTGGAGGGTCGAGAGAAGGGAAAAGGTACTTGCAGGTACATGGCTGATACTCGACCCAAATTAGACACTGCAACAGTGGCTGGCTGCATTGCGCGGTTTGACAAGGGCTGGGCTACGGACGGCGACGTGGGCAGCAAGGGAAGCCGGCAAGATTCATCGACGC
This sequence comes from Colletotrichum scovillei, assembly GCF_011075155.1. Taxonomy (NCBI): domain Eukaryota; kingdom Fungi; phylum Ascomycota; class Sordariomycetes; order Glomerellales; family Glomerellaceae; genus Colletotrichum; species Colletotrichum scovillei. The sequence continues at coordinate 1,487,329 of NW_023336261.1, forward strand.
GGCCACCGGGGGGGCTCCAATGTTGCTTTTGGAGACGCTGGCCCCAAAGTAGCTCACTAGAACATCTCATTGGCTTCCCTTTGCTTGAAACTTCCACGACCCAGGGCCTGGCCTGTTGATTGGAATCCGCTGCCACATCTCTCCCAAAGGTCTCCAGTTTCTCGCGCTGGTCTTTTTTTTCCCGTCCGGCCCCGGGCTGGCGTGGACACCTGCCAAGGAAAGGGGGGGAAAAGGGTCCGGAGGAGTGGAGGGAAAGTGAATGAGCATGGAAGCAGCAGGCTACCTTACACTAGAGTCTACACTAGAGCAGCAAGCAGCCTTCGCCCTGGGAATTGAAGGCGAAGGCAAGGGGCGTCCTGTCTTTTCATCAGATAATTCCATCCGTCCCTCGTTGCGTCCTTAGTCGCTGTCGAGGGAGGAGCTGCCACACACCGTATCACTATTCGTACCTTCCTCAGGGAAAGGTAGTGGTGCATGTGCAAATCGTACCTTCTCAAAGTTCCCCATCACTCCTTCCCTTCATCCGCTTGTCTTTTTCTTGATTCCTCCCTCCCTCTCTCCTCTCCCCTTCACTTCTGAACTTCAGACCTTCTGTTCAACACACGCACCGAATTCACCATTCGGGCTACGACCAGTCGACCGCGCGAGTAGCTTGTCTATTCGACCAGAGTCAGCTGTTGTCGTCGTCGTCACCAGCCGCAGGACCGGACATGCCTTAATTCCCCTGCAACGCTACCGACGCATCCACGCCATTGACACTTGCGTAATCTCTGTGGACCGGACGGATCTGCGACTCGCGAGTAAACGCCCGCTCTCGAAGCCGCTCCAGGCTTGAGTAGCCTCTGCGACTTGAAATCTCTCTGAAATCGCTTTTCATTACATCCGCTCTCTGTCTCCATCTTCAACGTCCACCCAGGCCCTTTCCGCCATTTTGTGGCCTTCTCGTCCTAACCATGGCCTCGCTACCACGGCCTGCTGTCGGCGGCGAGAAGACCATGACAGACGTCTGGCAGCACACCAAGGCCCTGCTCCTCTCGGTTTGGGCCTTGACGAGCCGCCGCATGAGAGTCTTTGGCGCTTTCGTCCTCTTCCTGTAAGTCAACGACCCCAGAAACTCCTGCTTGGCTCCTTTGTGATGTTAACGAGTACTGACCGTATCGTGTTAGTGGTTTCTCGATATGGCTATCGCTGCCTACCCTCAAGACGATGACCGTACCGCAAATCTCCCTGGAATACGCACATTCACCCTACAACCATTCCAAAGTAGCTCTTCTCGTCGAGAACCGCGCCAATCCGATTCTTGCGCCATTGATGCTGCACTTCATTTCCGTAGTGCCTCCCGACTGGCGCTTTCGCTTCATGGGCTCTGTTGAGTCCGTCAAGTCCATCAACTCGTCCGTTGCGATTCGTGAGCAAGTCGCCGCCGGCAAGCTCGACCTGACATACATTCCCTCCAACATGAGCACGGCTGGTCAGGAGATGATTAGTCGGTTCTTGACCAACCTGTGGCTGTACGAGACCGTCCTGCAGCCTGCCGAGTGGCTCCTCGTGTTCCAGACCGACAGCATCCTCTGCGCCAACAGTAAGCAGAACATCAACGACTACCTCGAATATGATTGGATTGGAGCCCCGTGGAACCCTGGCGGCAGGTGGGGTGGCAATGGTGGCCTCTCCATCCGTCGTGTCAGCGCCATGATTGATATCCTCCGAAACCAGAAGCGTGTTGACGGATCTGAACCTGAGGACGTCTGGCTCGCTGAGCGCCTTGCCCACCGACCTGGAAGCAAGGTCGCTAACGGCACTGTATCATTGACGTTCAGCGGCGAGATGCACTCCGGCGAAGGCACAAAGATCAACAAAGGAGGAGCGAACGCGACACTCGAGGCTGCGGCAGAGGGTGAACTCGTCTCAGGCATTGACGATTACCGTGAGGGCTTTTACGAGCCCATGGGCTATCACACCGGTGGTAGTGGTATCTGGCTTCACAGCGCCATCTGGGGTACTCCAGCGCTACGTAAACACATTTGGGACTACTGTCCTGAGGTCAAGCTTACGCTGGCTATGGACGCAGCCAAATACGTTCCCGGTAATTGTAAGGCCAAGTGGAAGAGAGGCCTTGATGGTCTTGAGGAGCTTGAGACGGAAAGCGATAGCGGAGAGAATGAAGAAGGCGCGACGGATCCGCAATACCCATTTGGCTCAGAGACCATTGATGGAAAGGAGTACCCGAACTTGCCGCCTAGCCTGATGGCATGGTGATAGCTGTCCAGCTGTCAAGAAGCCCTCTTATCGCAGCATCAATGCATCGCGATGGATCTGGGACGACATAACGGCACCGCCGTAAAGTTTGTTACATTACAGGAACTTGGTAGCATAGGATTTGGCTTGGCGTTTGGAGGTCATCTTGGTCCTGCAAGGAAATGGAACCAGATAGCTCAAGAAATGAGTCATGTAAGGCATAGGTCATTAACTTTGAACGAACCGTTGAGACAACTGCAACCGTGCGGTGGACAAGTGAATTCCGAAGTGTGCCGCTTGCCGGAGCATAGTTGCGTTAATTATTGATACTCATTGCTTCCTAGGCGTTACGTCTGTCAAATGACCCCCACGTCTGAAGCTTTGTGGGAAGGCACTCTACTTGAATTATGAGAGGCGCAGTTTCAAACTTTCTTTTGAAGTACGATCCCTGCAGGATGCGACTGCTCACTGCAATTAGACGGATGCAGTCAATACGCAGTATGGCTTCTGCACATGGGAGATTCTAGTCATGCTGGAGCTTTGAATGCGATAATGTTCATTCGAGTTTGATAAAATCATTATCCACGCGCTACCTTGTCTTGAGTCTGCCCCCGGGCGGTGAGATGCCTACTCGAATGGAAGTACTGTATGCCTTTACTCGAGTTCACCTTGAACCTTTAAAGCTTTTGACTTTTTTTTTTTTTTTTTTCGAGTCTTTCCAGGGCTGCAGAGAAGCAGTTGCGGCAAGTTACACGCGCGCACGTCTCGGTGTGGCACGGCCCGCATACCGGTACTGCAAGCTACCTCAGGACAGACGCCCTCTGGAATGCAATGCTCTGTAAAGGTAAGGTATACACGGGGATGGATGCCTGAGGGAGGATAAAATCGCCTTTTTTGGCTATATGTTTTCTTTCTTTGTTTGTTTGTTTGAATAAGCGTAGATCCGGCTATTATTCTACCAATCCAGGAATGCAGTGGAAGAAAAGGGTCTGGGGAGGTCCTCGGTTTTTCTACTAGGAACAAAATGTGACGTGTGAGGATTTGGAAGGATAACCTGGTGCCGCCTGGTTGACGCGGAGAAGAGCGGCAGCGGTTGAGGAGCTCGAGCGGGACGATTTGCTTGTACGTATCCGTAAATGTGCCATGAGGACATCGACTGTAGTATCGGGAGGTAGATTTGGGAGACTTGACAATTAGCCGTCGGATTTGACTCGACGATGATAGGAACCGAGGCCGACGGCAATCAAAACCACACGGAAAGACCCAGGTCAGGATAGAAACGTAGTTATATAATTATTACTTAGAGCACGTAACCCCCGCTTCCGAGACATTGCCACTCGCGCACGCCGGTGCTCTCCTCCAGTTCGACGCACCACCACAGCACCTCCTTCGCCTTGTCTACCTGCCCGCTCTCCTCGTGAGCCCGGGCCAGCGCGAACCAGGCCTCTGCGTTATTCCATGCGCTGCCGAGCTTCGTCAGGGAAGAAAGGAGACCATACGCGCGGTCGCGAGCGGCGAGGCGGTCAATGGTCGGGACCGAGGTCGCCTTGTACGGCGCCGGCAGCTTGTCGTCCGAGTCGGACCTCTCCACCGACTTGACCGACGATGCCGTCGTCGCGGATTGATGACCGTTTGTCTTGCCGGCGGGGCCTACGCCCGAGGCGCCGGAGCCCAGACCCAGTGGTTCTGACGGGAGACCGTGCTGGGGGACAGCAATCTTTGGGAGATTTGGTGGCGGCAGCGAGAGGCTGGAGACGTTCTCCGGCACACTGAGTGTGGGAATGGCCGGCGGAGGCAGGACTTTCTCGCTGTAAATGTCGAGCAAAATATCGGACAGGCCAACGATGGCTGCTGGGTGATCGGGGTAATGGGTGAGGGCCATCTCAAAGTCTGACCGGGCCAAGTAGGGTGCGCCCTTTGCCAAAGAAAGATAGCCGAGCTATACAAGTTGTTAGTTGGGTCAATTTGCACATGATCAAGCATATAACTCACCTCCGCCCACACGTCTCCGAGCAGCTCGTCGACGCCCTTCTTCTCGGCCCAGCTGTTGCCCCTCATTGACAGAGAGCCTGTAGGATCCTTGGCTACTTCAGCCTCGAGTATCCCTACAAGCTTTTGCGCTTCTGAGATGGCTCCCTTGCTGTCCTCAAACATGTTGGCTCGACGGTAGAATCCCGCAATCATTAACCACACCTTGACCAGCAGCACAGCTCTTTGCCTCCGCTCCATGTCCTGGGGGAAGTGGATCAGCGGCAACGGGTTTGATATGGTGTAAGTGCCACTGGCAGAGATTTCGGAGAAATTTGTTGATCGTGATTTCTGGGAGGTGTAAGACTCCAAGTGATGGAGTGAACGTCCTCGTGACACAGAAGATGCCATTGAAGCCTGACGGTTGCCTGTGAGAGGGAAGAACTCGGACTGCTGCAGTTCATCGGCTGGGGTGAAGAAGACCTCTCCGTCAACCACCGTCGGTCCATGTGGATTAGTGCCTGCGCTACTGACACTCGCTGTCCTCTTGCGGCCGCTGCTGCTATCTCGCTTGCGTAAGCTGTGTCTTTTGCCAGATTCACTTCTCGATCGGCGCGTCAGACTGGAAAGACGCCGCGTTCGCGTCTCTGTTGGTGATCCGTTCTCTTGCGTGACTTGTATCGTCGGGGCTGCAACGCTGGCTTGTGTCTGTGAGGTTTGGGGGCGGGACGGCGTGACTGTTTTCTCCGTTTCGGCTATACTGGGTTGCCGCGTTCGTGTAGAGCCGAAGAAGCTTCCCTTTATACTTCTCAGCGTGCCGGCTGAGCTCTTTGGCACCTGCATCGTGTCAACAGCCTTGGGTGGTTGCAAAGTTGGCTTGGCCTCGAGGTTTCCGAATAGCCTTGTGAAAAGAGACAGTAGCTCAGGGCAGGCGTTAACGGCAATGTCTGGCCCTTCAAGCAACTCAATGATGGCGATTTGTGTCATCTTGGCCTCGAGAACACTCTCCTTTTCTGTATCATCCATGTCGTCCACTACTCCCTTCCGTTCATTAGCAATCTTTTCGTCCTGAGCTTCGGCCTCGTTAAGGTGTTCGCTCTTGAAGTGGATATCCTGTCTTCCGAATAGGACTGAGGGGTCGCCAAACTGCTCGAAAGCTCCATCGCAAGCCTTGGCTGCCATGTTGTAATCCTGTCTTGCGCTCAATAAGAGTGCCAAAAGATGCCATAGGGGAATCAGAGAACGCTCCTGCCAGTACGCGCCGTGGTATAGATCTTGCTCTTCGTCAGCAGACTTGTTAGAGATGAGTGCCGTCTTGACAATGTCAATCGCCGGGGTCAAATCTCGACGCTCAGCGAGTAATAGGCCAAGAGCAAACAGACTGCGAACATCACGAGTACGGCCGAGTTCCGGGGACAAGGATTTCCTTAGGCATCTGATCGCCTTTGTCTGAATCTCAGTTCGAGATGCCGCGTCGTACGTTGTTCTTGACCACTGGGCTTGAGAAAGGCCGATTGCCTGCCAAGACAATGCAATCAGGTGAGGCCGAATCTTGGGATGAAGGGTAGTCGCTTCGTCTTCTTCCGGAACAGTGTTTTCACTTTCAATGCCATTCCTCAGCTGCGGTAGTCTGGATAACCAGTCCTCTAGCTCATTGCCAATAACACGGGCTTTATCGATGGCTTCTCTTCCACCGTAGCGGCAAAGCGCCAAGATGCATTGTGACATGGTCTCAAGAACTGTGCCGTCGTCGTCGAGGTTGGACTCCAAGTGGCCGGTTTTGTCCACCCTGGCCTTGCCGTGTCTGACAAGATCGAGATACGAGTCAAAAGCCTTGAAGGCCAGGTCGAACTCCGCCACAGCCAGGTGAACAGTGAAGAGACATCGTAGGATTGCGGTTGAGTGGTACGTCTTGGTTGCTGCGGCATACAGAGTGTCGAGAACACCTCTGCTGAGGCTCTCGCGGCCACCCTGGCCTAGGTCCTTTTCGGCCCAACCGCGACCACAAAGAATGGACCAATTTCTGACAACAGCCTTGATGAAGGATTCGACTTCTTCTCTCGTCTCGTCGGCGCGGGGGAAGCTGGTTTCGCTAATGAGGAGCGCCTCATAAGCAGCCTCGGTCTTCTTCAGCTCGACCCTCAGCTGGTTTCGCGTGGATGAAGCTTCGTTTGTGATTTTGCCGATGAATCCTGCTGGGAATGGGATGTCAAGCTCGAGGATCGTTGACAACGCCAAATAGTACTCGAGCCACACCTGTCGTCTCGGCACCGAGCCCCTGTAACCATACCCCCCCGTAACCGGCCCTGTCATCGACTCCCAGTATCTAGCCCAAGATCGGAAGCAGGCGACCGAGTTAGGGTCCGCAAGTGACCTCTCGTTCGAACGGAGAGCGTCGCTTTGAAGCACACAGTACTCGGTCAGAAACAGTTCAGACCAGACTTTGAATTGCTTGTGGGCGGTTCGGGGACTCGGAGCCATAGATACGGATGGCAGTACGGAATCGAAAACGGAGAGAGCCTCGGCTGTCTTTTGGGTGTGAGCAAGGCAGTTTGCCTTGATGACGGCGGCCTTCAAAGCGCTGATGTTGGTCCATTCCGACTTATCGGCGGTGCCCAGCTCCTCCTCAATGTTCTGAGGTAGCTTGACCGCTGCCTGGTCGACCTCTCCAACCACCCAATGCAACAAGCCAGCGCAGACCTGGGCCTGAAATTTGTCTTCGGGGTGACTTGTTTCCCCGTCTATGGCGGCCTGAAGCTTTGATTGAACGTTGTCGGCATCGAGATCCTTGGCGGACACAGAGGTGGAAGGTCGTCCGGCACCAGAAGGGTCGGTGGCTTTTGCGATGGCGCATTCCGTCTCGGCGGCCAAGGTCAGACCTAGAGGGGACTCGGTGTCAGTAAGGAGGGTATCGCGGCGTTTGCGTGCTTGTTTCGAGGCAACGGACAGGCTCGGTCAGGCGCATGTTTCCTGATTTTGCGTACGAACTCGGGGACGGCGCTCCAATTGCCCTCGCACCGGGCATCGTCGAGGGCCTTGATGTAGTGGGCGGCCTTGTTCGGATCGGGCTACGAAGAGGGAGGAAGAAACACTCAGTCAGCTCCAAGGTCTCGACGTCATTTGAGGTCAAAGCCAGGGGAGGTCTAGACAGCAGCCCCTGGAGACCCAGAGGAGGGACAAGGAAGCACTCACAGCCATTTTGCGATACTGAAGCCTGTGCCAGTGATGGGACAGAAGTGCAAACCAATCCTACTAGCAGCGCATTTGAGCCCGCTGCATTGTTTTGTTGAAGATATCCTAGGGGGCAGGGCAGGGTGGGTTGGCGATGTTCGGTACCCAAGAATGGCTTAATTAGGAGAAGGCACGTTGCGTAAGTGATTGGAGCGACGCGATGGACACGCCCGCTTGTTTGACAGTGCGACTGCCACCAAAGGCCCAGGAAATCAAGGTACTGCGCAAGGTAGGTACGTTGACCGGCAGAAAAGTGCTGGCTGCAGCACAAGCTTGTGAACAGGAGAGCAGGACAGAGCACCAAATCCCACCAAGACCAGCACCACTAGCCTCCAGGTTGTAGGTCCCTTGATTGACATTTGGGGGAGCACGGGCCAGTCGGCCACCGGGCGGTGTCCAGGCCCTGCCAGGATGGCATCTGAAGACTGGACTCGACCGCCTAGCAGGGGTATGATGGTGGATCGACTATGACCAATCAAACTCAGCATTGCTTGTCGCTGGGGAGGATACATTCGATACGTACCTTCACTTACAGGAAAAAAGTTTCATTCAGCATCAACGGCAGGTGAATTCTTGGGCTGTGATCCGAGATATTGCCAGTTCCCTCTCACTACGGCAGCTCAATCACACAAAGGAGATCTTTCAATTGGTTTCTTATCTTATACCATTCAACTATAGCCGCACGAAAAAAATGTCTCTTTCTCTTCCCCCGGATCTCAAGGTCCTATGCCGTAAGTTGACAACCACACCACCGGCTCAACTTCCTCACTCAATCCCGGCCTTCATCAACCACGTCCTTCGTTGCAAAGATGCCTTATCTGCGCCCCATGATCCCAAAGCCTCATCTGAGGTCTCGAGTTTGGTTCATAAATTGAGAACCATCATTACGACTTTGCTCAATGGCAAGAGTGCCATGGGCCGCTTCACCGGCGCAACTCTCGTCAAGGCTGTTGTTGATGTTGGTGGCTGGGAGTGTCTTAAGGAGTCTGGCAATTGGGTTCGAGGGCTTTTGGGAATGCTTCAGGTAAGCGAGGTCCCGTTATTTCTCTCTCGATATGAATACTAACACTGCATTGTAGAAGAGCGACCCATTCCCGGTCAAGGAGATTGCCATTGTCACCCTCGTGCGCATATACAGTCTTATCAACAGCTACCAAACTCTCACCAGAGAAATCGCCACGCCCACGATCCCGACCTTCTTCAACGCATGTCTTCAGATGATCAAGCTCCCGAACCCAGGTCAGCGCCTCAAGACGCCGCTCGCTGTCGTTGAGACTGTCCTGGACGCCTTCTCCGCCATGATTCCCCTGTATCCGACGACCTGCCGCCCCTTCAACGGCCAGATCAGGACGGCCATCAAGCCCTACTTGGCGCCCACCTCTTCCGATGGAGCCACGATCCCCCAGTCTCTCCGCCGGGCAAGCAGACATTTGGCCATCTCTCTACCGCTCACCACGGCAGGCAAGACGGGACCCAGCGACGATTGGGTCAAGCTGGTAGACGAGCTGCGCAAGGACTTTCACTTTACCGCTGATCAGGTCTTCCGCGCCGTGCAGGAATCATGGGAAGCCTCGGCGGTGTACACCCGCTCCAAGGTGGACTTTGATATCCCGCCGCAAGGTTTGGAGATGGGGGATCAGCTCCCCAACTGGACTGGAATCTCTGCTGGCCGCGACAGACTCGTCGGCTTGCTGCAATACATGGCAGACGCCCTCCGCTACTCGACCAAGACCCCCGTCACAATTCCCATTGCGGCTCTCATGGACATGGTCTCGCGTGTATCGTTGATCAGCCGCAACTCCAAGTCACAAGCATGGGACCAGGCGCTCGAGACACAGCCTGCCGTCGGAAGGGAAGAAAAGGAGGAGCTGTGGGCCGCGATGCCCGACATACACGTCGCCGCTCTGGAACTACTCTTGGTCCTGGTGCAAAGGCTAGAGAACAACGCGCTTTCGACCATCCCAGAGATACACGACAACATGATCCTCGTCTTCCGCTCCGGTATCGACATCCCCGCCATCCGCGCCGCAACGTACAAGCTCCTCAATGAGACCCTTCCTATTGCCGGCCCTGGCCTGCAAAAGCTCACCGTCGAGGCCCTCGGCATCGTCTCCCTCGCCTGCTGTAGAGACATCCAGCAAGAGTCAGGCCACATCCAAAAAGTCAAGCCGGCAACCAACAACAAGACCGCAGCCGACACCAAGAAGAACACCATCGCCGCCAACGCAGATCTCTTCCTCCCCACGCAAGCCAACACCGCAGACGCGACCACCTCATCCTCGAAACAGACCCTCATCGCAAAGGACCACATCGCCGCCGCCGACGCCCTCCTTGCCAGCCTCTTGTCCCACCTGCCCCAGCAACACCTCAAGCCGGGCCTCCGCGGCCTCCTCGACCAAACCGCCATCCTGTCGCGCAACAAGGCCGCCATGCTCGCCAGCGTCCTGAACCCCTACACCAACCAGGGCGGCGCCATGTTCCCCAGCATCCTGCCCTACCTCACACAGCAGTACCCCCGCGACCAAGGCGTCGAAATCCTCCGCTCCAACATCCGCACCTCCCCCGCGCAACCCCCGGCGGACGCGCTCGATGGCATCACCGCCACGCTCGAGGAGCTCGAGGCCGAGGAGGAAGCCAAGGACGCCGACGACGAGGAGATCCTCGCCGAGATCCAGGTCGCGGGCGACGCGCAGGACGCAGAGATGAAGGATGCCGCCACCACCAACACAGCCAGCACCATTGTCGTTGCGGGTGACGAGGACGGCGACATCGTCACGTCCACCAAGACCGAGGTCGTCAATCCCTTCGCCGTCACCTCGGCGCAGAAGCGCAAGCTCCAAGACGAGGGCGCGGGCGCCCCGAGCCCGCCCAAGAGACAGAGCGTGGAGAGAAAAGAGGTTGAAAAGACGATGGTGGCTGCTGCGGCGCCGGAACCAGTGGCCGCCAAGCCGGCCGAGGAAGCGGATGACGACAGCGACGATGAAAGCGTGCACCTCAACATGGACCTTGACGATGATGAAGAGGAAGAGGAGGAGGATGACGAGTGAGACTGAGTGAATGAATGAGAGAGAAGGCAAGAAGACAAGAAAAAGGATTCATATTGTTGTCAATTTAGATGGACATAATACCCCCACTGGAGACGAGAGATTCCCTGGGCGAACGCAACCAAAAAGTTTGAGTGATTTGGATATTTGTTATAGTAGAGGCCTATCGACGTCTTGCAAGTCGAGCCCGGTATTTTGTACATGATACTGTTTGGTGAAAAGGTCCAGTATCCAAGGCCGTTGCGGCCCGACTTATTCTGCAAAGTCTTTTTTGTATAAGGTGTATGTTTGGCCCAACCACACCCCGATAACTAGCCAAGAGGGCTGTTTGCAATCCCTCCCCCCTTCTTTCAAAACGCCGCTGTATGAAGGATATTTGCCCCCTCCCTGATCGTCGCGATCGCGACGGCAACCCATTTTGTGAAATAGTGAACATTCGGACCAAAGAGACCCCCCCCCAAAAATTAGGAAAAGAATACCCCACGCCCCATAACTCAATCCCGCAACCAAGCCCTCCGCTTCTCCTCCTTCTTGGCCCTTCGCTTCTCCTTGAACTGCTTGAGCTCAGACTTGCTGGGCTTCTTGCCGCTCCGCTCGGCCTTGAGACTCCTTCCGTTGTGCGAGTTGGCCGCGGCGTCGACGTCGAAAAAGGCATTCATCTGTCGCCGGCTCTTGGCCTCGTCCGTGTGGCGGTCGGGCCCGTCGTCCAGCGTCTGGAACTGGCCGGTGAAGCGGTTGAACTGCGCCATCGCGCCGTACTCGCCGCCGTTGATCGCAGAGGCGGACGTCTGGGCAGTTTCGTCCTCGTCGGCCGCGCTGCCCTTTGCGTACCACGCGTTCGGGTCGTAGTCGCCGTGAATGGCTGGGTTGTAGCCGCCGGCTGGAGGGGCGTCGTTCTTTGGGAGGGGAGGAGGACCTGAGAGTGTCGCGGTCGCGGAGGCGGTCGTGCCTGGTGCTCCTGGTGCTGCTGCTGCTGGTGTTGCGCCGCCGGAAGTGGGTACGCGAGGGTTGTCCCATTGCGACGCGCCCGTGATGCGGTTGTAGAAGTAGTATGCCTGGGCTGTAGGATCCCACTGGAAGTCCCAGCCGTCGTCTTGTGTCGCTGGAGGAGCTCCGGCGGGTAGGGGCGGCGCCTCGTTGGGGAGGGGTGGCGCATCGGTGGATGAAGTAGGATTATCGTCGCGAGCGTCGGTAGGAGCGGGAGAGCCAATTGAGCTGGCCTCGCCGGACTCTGGGGAGCTCGAGTCTCGTTTCGAGCTTTCGTCTCTATCGCCCTTGGGTGAAGTCGATTTTGAGTCGTTCTCGTTCTCGGTGGGCTCTTGCTTGAGGTCGGAGGCATCATCGGCCGGTGTGCTTTGTTCCGGCTCAGCCTTGCGCGGGGAGGCGGCTTGGGGAGAGTCTGACGCCATGGTTTCAAAGTCGGAATGCAGGGTTTAATGAAGTGGTGTGAGTCGGATAGGTTGTCTTGTCGCGTGTGCGTGTGGGCGATTGGAGAGTGCTTGTCACCGGGTAATAATAGAATATCGACCCAGCAGGAGCTTCATCTCTTGAATGGGAAAAATGGTGATGTTGAACCACGCTTTGGGTGGAGTTGGAGTAGCAACGAAAGAGAAAGCTGGAAAAGGTACGGTTCGAGTCGCAAGTTTGACTGTGCTCAGAAGAGAACAGTGCAGTGCAGTTGTCCCACCTGAAATTTGGTAGAGACAAGGAAGATGCAAAATGACGGCACGGCGATTGACAGGCAGGCGGGTGACCTGCGCCGGGGTATCCGTGGTCACACTGTGTGTGTCGCTGGTCAAGGCAGGCTGACTAAGTTGGATTACTGTGTGGAGTGGGGGTGGTTTGTTTGCTTCTTCAAGCGGAAGCCCCCGGCCCAGAATGGAAGCGTTCAGTTCCTGCCATGGAAAGAACCTGAAGTAAAAGGCACGTACCGGATTGACCACCACCTTCCATTCCGTCACGGCGGAACACTGCGGAACACTGCACAGCACTGCGTGACACTGCACTGAGGAGGAGTCTGTCCAAAGATTGGGGACTGCAAGTGCTGCAAGTTCTGGCGCAATTGGATCGAAAAGAGACTGGACGGGACGTGGCCGCCACAGCGGTGCAGCAGGGCGGCAGGGCCAGCAGCACGTTGAGATATCCCCAGTTAAATAGGCCCTTCCAGACCATTTGACTGGACGGCAGATTGAACAACGGAGGCAGATCCGGACCACGATTCGGTTTGATTACCTTACCCTAAGGTAAGGTAGCTTGCCGGAGGAGAAGGAAGAAGACCTAGGAGGAGGCAGTTTGCGAAATAGGTACATGACTCTGCATTCTCGTGGGCTCTTGTTTACTCTATTTTCTCTTTCTCGCCGTCGCCTTTCCTCTTCCCTCTCTGGCGTTCCCCCCCTCATCTCTCCCCATCTATCTATCCCACCTCACCCGTTAGGTTGTTTCCTCTTCTCTTCTTCCAAAAAAAGAGAAAAAAGTGCGAGAGAAAGGTCTCTGCAGCTTGGCCAACCTCTGTCTCAGCTCCTTTCGAATACCTGCATACCATCCATCTCACCGCATTGGTTGCCAGCCAGCCTTCCACACCCTCATCGCACTATTCCAGCCGACATTCACAACCCTCACTGGGCGCCGCATCGAAGTCTTGTTGGAACCGAGAGCCAATGTCGACGTCTTCCGCAAGCCATCGTCTTCACGTGCTGCCTTGCTCTCCCCATTGGGACGGTTGTTTGTTCTCCTCTGCCTGCCGCTCACCAGCTTCTCGATCGGTTATTATGCTGTCTTTGCCTCTCGTCTGTATGCCCAATACCCCTCACTTTTCTTTCGTCGCGAGCGGTCAGTCTCGTTATACGACCCTGGACGAAACAGCCTTCCCATGACCTCCCTCTACCTACAGCCCATATACAACATCTACGACAACATCTCCTCGCAAAGTCACAGCCTCAAGTCTGCCTAGGTAGCTCCTCGTGGCACCAGTCCGGCCGCACTAGCTGCGAGGCCGTTGGCTGTCATGTCTGATCAGGTCAAGCCCCAGCCGTTGCGGCCTCTACTCCCGGCACCAAAAGCCTCGCAGCCTGCTTCTCCTTCTCTTCCTCCAGCACGCTTCCTTCCAGCTCAATCATCAGTCAAGAAGCGTCTGCCGAGTACCAAGGTTGCTTGTAACGCTTGTCGGTCCAAGAAAAAAGCAGTAAGCATAAACCTCTTATCTTGGTACTATGGCAGGTCCTCTTGACTCGTTTCAAGCGCTGACATCCTCAATCAAGTGTGACGGTAAACGCCCTTCGTGTAAGGCGTGTACAGAACTGAAGACACAATGTGTCTACATCAGCGCTAATGAGACGGAGACAGCCGCTATGGCTTTAAAGAGGGAAAATCAAATGCTTCGAGAAATGTTGAGCCAGCTCACGGCAATGCCGGATGATGTTGCCCACCAGACATTGAAGAAGCTCAAGTTCGCCGTCGACCCTTACGCTGCTCTTCGCGCCATAAGGCCGTCGGGGCCAAGAGATGCCCGGGAGATCCTGCCTCATATCTCGTCCAATGTCGAGTTTGAACTCACGCGACGCCATCCCATCTTGTATCCCCAGACTCGGAGATTAGGTCGTCTCGAGATGCCCGAGGATGTCGACTCTAGGCCTTCCAAACTCGCTCGGGTTGAGGACGTGTCCGAAGAGGCTTCAATTCTCGAGGACCGTCAAGCACCGGAATACCCTACTGTGGCTGAAATCCTGGAAGATGATCCCTCTACAGCCTCTCCAAGGCCTTCTCGAACATTTGACTCGGCATTCTTTGTTCCACCAATGGGCCCTATTCCCCCGCCGACGCCGCGCATTCGCAACGAGCCTCGCCTGAAAGATTTGAACATCGCCTTCTGGACCGTAGTGCCCATCAGTAATCAGGACGCAGCAGAAGTCATCTCTCTATATCTCGAAACAGATCATCCGATCTTGGGCTTGTTTGATGCTGATCTGTTCCTGGACGACTTGGTCTCCGGAGAAGTTCGGTACTGCTCTTCACTGCTCGTCAATGCTCTGCTTGCTTTCGCTTGTGTCAGTTATCCCCTATTCCCCCTTCTCTCAGAATAATGTCATTGATTGTCTTTACCAGCAAGCGTATGCGGCAAAGCAACCTGAAGCGTCTCGGTGGAGTCAAGAACTGGAGGACGAGTCAAATAAGCTCTGGCATGCGCAAAACGATGATACCCTGCCTACCATTGCAGCTTTGACCTTCTTGATCCAGTCCAGCGGCTGCAATGGCAATGGCGAACTCAATGTCAAGTTCGTCAAAGATACAGTAGCTATGGCGAAACGTCTGAGACTCTTTGGGTGTCCCGATGCATATACCTTCGTAGACTTAAATCGTCTCTCAGAACCACAGGCGAGGGCAACAGCTCAAGTTGCCTGGGGAGTTTTCAATACTTTAAGGTAAGGCCATACTCAAAAGTCTTCAGTTCCAAGTGAGCATAGCTGACGAAAAGCGCAGTATGACAGCCCAATTCTGTTTACCAGCGACTACTGAGTACCCTCCGACTCTTCCCATCCCAGGCAAAGCTAGGCTAGGGAAATCAACGACCGGGTCTGAGCACGAGCATAACAGCAGCGCGAATAGTACAGCGCCCTCGTCAGACTCGGATGCTCGTTCCCAGTCTCGAAATCGCACCAAGAGACGGCGATCTCCTGCCATATCAGACACTTTCGCCGCCTTTTGCGAATTATGGGTCATTTCCTCGCAAATCACTTGGGTTTACCAGCATGATACAAGTCCGGGTCATTCATCCCAGGCTTTTGCACTGGAAAAGTACAGTAAACTACTGTCTTGGGCAGATAATTTGTCTGAAAGTATGGAACGTGACGAGCACAGCCCATCTCATGTGCTTACCTGCCAGTAAGTTGACCTTTCCTTTTTTGTCCCGTCAGTGTACGGCGTGCGAATTAACAACCTTCACAGCATGTGGTTCCACGGGACTGTGCTCTACCTCTTCAGGCCGTTCATCCCAAGCGACAAACAGCATGGCTTCAAAGTCTGGTCACCGTCAGCCGACCAGATACCTGCCTTTTTCGCGGCCTCCGTCGAGCAACTCAAAGACCTCGTCGAGGTGTACGCGTTGTACCCGGAATCGACGTACAGCATCTTTGGGCACACTGCTCTCATCCATGTAGCCAACGCCGTAGCTAGCGACATAACGAATCCAGAGTGGCGACCCTACTTTCTTAGCTGCATCCGCGCCTACCAGGCCCTGTACAGCTCGTTTACCGTTGCCGAAGTGATTGCCGGGGGTCTCCTTTCCATGGTCGTCAGAAAGGGAGGCATGGACATGACGGAAGCCCTAGGACTGCTGGAGGACCTCAGATCTCGCAAGGGACCCAGGGCGGGCGGCCGGGCGACTGGCATGTTTGTGACTGATCTCGACCTCGCCGTGACGGACCGCGAGGCGGCGAGGGTTGATCGCTTGATTGAGAACTTTGAAGAGATGACCATCTTGGATGAATTTACTCAAGGTGTCATTTGAGGTGTGGGATGAGGGCATTCCTTACTACCGTTTCCCTTGCCTGTTGATGTGCATACTATGGGAGGTCTCTTGGGGAAGGGCCGGTTTTGTTTGATGATTTGAATTTTCATGACGCACATGCTGTAATGACGAGCCATCAAGACTTTATATCTTCACCACGATGCGGGTGTAATTAATATGCAATACAAGGCGGCCACAACTGGCAAAAGGCAGATCATGTTCCAGTGTCAGTTTTGCTCAACATCGTCGCTTCCTAAGAACATACTGGCTCATTTTGAACATGTTAGTCTAGGGAATTTGAGTAGACTAGCCGTGTCTTGTGATGAGCATTTGAGATCTGAGAGGATTTAGAGTCACCGAGTCTAGTGCCTAGCGGCCACATGCCTCAGATCTAGACACGGCATCTACCGTGATGAGAATCCAGAATGAGCTCGATGGTTCATTTCAGCCCTGTGCACTACTTCGCAGCCCGCGGGTTGATGTGACCGGGGTAACGAGAAGACAGCATTTGATAGGGCTCATAAGGACAATATTGAGTGGAACACCTTCACATGTCCCCGGTTATGTAATGCACGTCCAAGGTAGTAGGTACCTAGTCTGCCTTACAGGAAACAAGATCCTCGAGGTTGTTTTCGCACTGACCTCACGGGGTAAAAAGCAGAGCGCTAGTTCCTTTCATTTCATGTTTCCATCCTTCCCTCCGATACAACATCGGCCCTACGTTAGCTGCGAAGAAACATCGTATTCCACGAAACCATCCGACCACCACTCGGTCCGCCAACGCAACGTCCCAGGGCAATGAGCGGGCAACCCACCTTGACCAGCAGGCCTCCTTTGGTTTGATTTGGGGGTTTTCTTTGTGGCCACAAATAGCACACACACAAGCTCGAGGCATGACCATGGATGGCCGCCGCCGTCGCGGTGCCATCGCCGTCTACCCGCTTGCCTAGAAGTCTAGGTAGAGCGGTCACGGCCATCGCCTTCAACCAACGACGCTAGCGACAACAGAAACCAAGAGCGAATGGATGGCCGCCGCATCCGGACAGGTTGGGGTGTCATTACCCAACCCAAAATCGCCCGTTTTGGGTCAAGTTTCTTCTCAGATCATCACCGTCACCTAGCCTTCCCGCTCAGTCCCTGACGGAGGGATCGTCTCTCCAGCTTTATTGTCCTGTCCATAGAGTGGAGGCCGCCCTCGATGATACCTAGGTGCCTACAGCCTACTCCGTAGGTACGGAGTCACTGTGCTACCTCAAACCTGCGCCGCCGTCGCAGTCCCTGCAGATGATGGACTCGAACTTTCCCAGGACGTTTTCTTTCCAAATCTTTGGCGGTCTTGGCTGATGGTGCCCAGTGGCGCCGCTAGCATCGTCAGGAGAACCCGTCGCCGTTTCCGTGAAGGATCGGTCGCTTTGCTCTTTACCTTTGACAACTTGAATTAGGTTTTGATCCACGTTACCTACCTGTCCCTCGCCATCTCACTCCTCACCCTTTTAGAATCCTCGATCCGGGGGGCTGCCATCTCTCGGGTGAGGCGAGGGCCTGGCCATCTAGTGGCTGGATGGGCATCCGGAAGGGAAAAAGAAGCACTTGCGCACGCACGATCCCGTCTCACATTCCGGTGCACCGTGGCAGGGGACAACCTCCAAAGCGACGTCGCCTTTGACTACGGCCCACGGGGTCAAGACAACCACTCGGACGATTTTGTCGATCACTCTTTAATAAATCGTCCAATATCCCGCCTGCTTCTGCATCTGCTTCCCCAGACTCTTGATTGCAGCATTCCTGACAGAGCCGCAACCCCAACCGCCAAGCCACACACGGACAAGCAGCAGCAGCAGCAAGCGGAATCATGTCTTTCAGACGGGCACCTCTCGTGAGCCTCGCTCTCACGCTGTTGCCGTTGGTCATGGCCGATGACCACCCCTATGTCGCCGATTCAGTATGCGACTGCTACTTGACCAACACATCAGAGAGCTACTTCAGCAACCACCTGTTCTTCGACTTCCGCAACCTTGGCCAATACGCCGGGGTCCCAGATGCCCTCACGGACTGGGATGCGAGCGCCAACGCAAACACAACATCCGACTACTTCAACACAGACGCATGGAACGCGATATGGGGCATTCAGAACTGGAATAACACAGATCGCAAGGGCAAAGACGGCAACGACGCCACGGTCAACATGGTCAACTCGCCAAACAACATTTACATTGAAAAGAACAACGACAAGGACGCCACCTCGGACACGTTCATGAGCATGCGCACCGTCCGCTTCGAAGACTTCCAGTCCTCGGCCGAGATGGAGTCCGTCTCCATGGGCTACCACTTCGTCTCGGTCCGCATGCTCGCCCGCACCCTCGGCGACCCGGGCGCCTGCACGGCGCTCTTCACTTACCGCGAGGCCGACAAGTACGCCAACGTGCAGGAGGCCGACATCGAGGTGCTCACCAAGGACCCGGACGACCGCATCCAGTACACCAACCAGCCGTCGTTCGACTCGAGCGGCAACACCATCGACAAGTCGACGCAGAACGGTACCATGCCCAAGGGCACTTCGTGGCGCGACTGGGCCGTCCACCGCCTGGACTGGGACGCGAAGGATAGCACCTGGCTCGTCGACGGCTCCGAGGTGTCGAGCATCTCCTTTCAGGTGCCCCGCGACCCCAGCCGCGTCATGCTCAACTCGTGGAGCGACGGCGGTTCGTGGTCTGGCGTCATGGAGGTCGGGCACTCGGCCGTCATGCAGATCCAGTGGATCGAGATGGTTTTCAACTCCACGGAATCGTCTTCGAAGCGCGACGTCCTCGATAACAGCTACCACCAGGCCGGTCTCGGTCCTAGGGGTAACCTGGAGCGCCGCCGCGGCGAGGGCAAGTGCCAGATTGTGTGCAGCATCGACTCGTCAAACACCATTGGCGCAGCGGTGATGCTGCACAACGGTACGGCGCCCGGGCAGCTCCTGGGACAGTCGAGCGCCATGGCTTTCTGGGTGCCTGTGGCCTTGATGTCGGCCATGTTCTACCAGCTGTGGGCGTGATTGTGATTCACAGTCGAGGCGAGACGGGGGGTGTTTGCATCTGATTTAAGCCAGCATAGCAACGGGGTTCAAATATGGGATTTGTCTACTTAGCATCCTACAATGAAATACATTTTCAAGCTTACTCGATTTATGACCACTGCGATATCTCTGCCATGTGAAGTTATATTTGGGTACCAAAGTCAGCTACGAGCTTTTAGGTTGGGGTGGTCGGATCAAGCATTCAGAGCTCGACCCCTGTAAACCAGCACCAACGCGCGCCGCGACGTGCCTTGTACAGTGGGACACCCCCAGCACCCATGCGCCATGCCATGCCACCCACGGGCAGCCAGAGGATGCCACATGCCTCGGTCCCAATTGGATGTGGGACAATTGGGATGGATGGACCCTTGGCTGCAGCTCAACCTCCCTCAACAATCTTTCCCAGAAGCTTTGCATCCGCAAAAACACCCATTTCGCCAGCATCACCACCGGGTCCCGACACGAAACGATTCAAGCGCTCACCGCAAACGAAAGCTCGAATCACTACCCCCCAATCGCAAAGAACACAATGGCCGACGCAGCAACAGCAGCAGCGGCGAAGCCGCAAAGGCGGCAATCCTCCCCCCTCAAGAATGGCTACCTCATCGCCTACAACTTCGTCTCCGCCGTCGCCTGGGCCACTGTCCTCGGCCGCACCGTCGCGCTCTTCTACCTCCGCGGGCCGCACTTTGTCCATCTCGGCGTCGGCGACTGGACGCGGTGGACGCAGACTATGGCTGCCATGGAGGTTCTGCACGCTCTGCTCGGTTCGTTTGGATCCCCCTTACACTCCCTTTCGTCTACTCTTTCTCTCTCTCCCATTCCAACAAAATCCGAGAAGATAGAGTAGGAGGAGTCTAAAACCAGGAAATACACGCTAACATACCACGTCCAAACAGGCGTCGTCCGCGCCCCCGTCTTCACGACCGTAATGCAAGTCCTGTCCCGCTTCGTCCTCGTCTGGGGCGTCGTCTACCCCTTCCCCTACCTCGCCCGCAGCCCCTGGTACTCGTCCATGCTGCTCGCCTGGAGCGTCACCGAGGTGATCCGCTACTCGTACTTCGCGCTCACCCTCAGCGGGTTCCAGCCCAAGTTTTTGACGTGGCTGCGGTACAATACCTTCTTCGTGCTGTACCCTATTGGTATCACGAGCGAGTGCGTGCTGATTTACTACGCTGCGACGCCGGCTCGGCAGTTTGGGGAGTTGGTGCCGTGGGTTTCGTATGCTATTCTTGCTGTTTATGTTCCTGGTATGTTTACCCCCACATTGTATGTCTGTGGCTACGACAGGGGAGTGCTGACGACGGATGACAGGATCGTATATTCTTTACACGTATATGATGAAGCAGAGGAGCAAGGTTATGCGCAACTTGAAGGCTGAGGAGGCGGGCCGATCCAAGACGCAGTAATTCTTCAACTGAAAGAAGGGGGAAGATGAGAATCCAAAATTTAGGTGGGGTATAAGGACTATATAATGGTCGGGGGTATGGTTATAGACAAAAATGAGAAAAAGAGGATGGGCGTCTACCAAAAATGCGTCCTTTCTCCGGCAGCCGTAATAATAAGAAACAAAAGGAATCATCACAACCTATGGTCTCAAGCGGTGGCGCTCTCACCCGCCTCCTTTATGACGAGTTTGTCTTCCTCACTGGACTCATACCACTCGTTCCGCGTCCACTGGGCGATGAGTGTTGCCGCGTCTTCCTTGAGTTTGTCGTACCCCGTGTTCATCTTGGGTTCGAACATGTCTAGCCTTCCGATTAGTACAGAACTCGAAACTTATCGTACCGTACCCCGCGTACCGAGGCTTCGGCAGTAAAAGGGGCTGCGGGAGGGGTTCAACTCACTCATATGCGCCTGCGTCTCCTCCGTAGCGACATCATTCACAGCCTGCTTCCACGTCCCACCATTGTCCCGCTTCGGCAGGTTACAAAACGTCCGGTCCCGGCCCAGCACCGTGCCGACGACGCTGACCTCTTTCGAGCCGGCGGCTTTACCGAGGCGGGTGTACAGGTTCGCGAAGCCCACGTCGAGCTCGCGGTTGAGCTTGACCATGTACTGCACCCTCTTCTGCAGCTCGGCGCCCTTTGCGAGACACCCCACGAACTCGAGGTGCGACGTCGCCCAGGTGAGGCCCTGGGTGATGTGTTCGCGGTTGTAGTACGCCGCTCCCGCGCTCGCTGCCACGGCGGCGGCGGAGCCTGCTACCATTGCGATCTTGCCCCATCCCCATCCACCGCCGCCTTGGGAGGAGTTTGCCGGAGGAGCAGGTAGCGCAGCGACGGGGGCTTTGTTTCGTGAAGGTTGAGAAGTAGCTTGCTTCGCGCCCCAGAGCGCGGTGCCGAGGCCGCTGAGCTGCGTCATGGCGGCGTTGGCGGTGTTGTAGTGGCCCTCTGCGCCGTGGGCGACGACGCCAGGGGAGATGCCCAGGTAGGGCGTGTCGAAGGCGATGACGCCCTGGATGTAGGGGAACATGAGGCTGTTGAAGGTTGCGGTGGACGAGTCCGCCGCCTTTTCGACGCCGTCTTCCGAGTAGATTGGCTTTTCCGAGGTGAGGCCTATGACGGTCTCGGCGGCGACGATGCCGCCCATGGAGTGGCCTGCTAGTACGACGCGGACGGAGGGGTCTACTGTTGGCGAGGGGGTGTTGTTTGCGACTTCTAGGTCGATTACTTTTTCGAGGAGCCTGGTGGGGCGTCAGCGGATGAGCTGTCTCGGCCGTGGTGGGAATGGAGGATTACCAGTCGCGGAAGCGGCTCACGCAGTCTCCTAGATCGCCGCGCGTCTCGTATTTGGGATAGACGAGGACGTTTACGTTTATTTTTGGGAGGAGGGCGGCGAGGTCTGCTCGGAGTTGAGCTGTGAAGCCTTCCTTGTCGCCAAAGGTGTCGTCACCTCCCTGTGCGGAACGTTAGGGACCGGAAGTCATTAGAATGAGCATGGTCTAACGTACCTTGAACCCGTGGATGAAAACTATGAGTAATGTCTTCTTCATATTGTCTTTCCGTTGTAAGTTGCATGAGTGAGAACGAGGCGTTGGATGCGATGTCGTTGATGAAGCTTAGAGCTCGGAGCTTGACGTCTGTGTACAGTGTTAGGACAGTGCGCATGTACATGGTACCTGGAGTACACAGAATGCCCCGCCTTGCCACCCCCACCATGTGACAACATCCCTCCCTTATAACTCCCTCGAGGGAAAAGCAACCTCCTCTGTCTTACACGGAATGACTGAACTTTTCACACGACCACCATAGCCCATGACGACTCTACACAAGAACATCAATCAAGTCTTTTGAGCCAGAAGCCTAAAATGGACAGCCTTCTCCTTACCTATCATTCTGCTAACTTGAACCCGACGACTGTCGCGTTGGAAGTGCTCATTGGTCCACAGATATGCAGGCAACCAACAATGCTTGCTCGCTGCAGTCTGTGAGGCTGGGCGAGCTGCATGATCTCACGCGGGGTTGGTCCAACCTGGGATTATCGGCGGCTAGATGAACAGGCTCATGCCGTGGTCAGTCTCTGTCAACGCGCAACTCTCTGTGAACACACATTCTTCCATCAACTCGTACACCAACTTGTAAATCAGCGTGAATATCACCACATATCTGTGACAACATGCGACTCCTTAACGTCGAAACGAGAAAGCTACAAGAATTCGTCGTCAGTGTACCAAAGTATGCGATATTGTCACACACCTGGGGCGACGACGAGGTCACCTTCCAAGACCTCGAACACCCTAACCACACCAAGAAGCGAGGCTACACCAAAATCGATGGTCTCTGCTGCTTAGCAGCCAAAAACGGGTTTGAATGGGTATGGGTAGACACCTGTTGCATCGACAAGACGAGCAGCGCTGAGCTCTCCGAGGCTATCAACTCGATGTATCGGTGGTACAAAGATGCCTCCACCTGTTATGCCTACCTCGAAGACATTCAGCCAGACAAGTGCCCAATTTACGCCGAAGATGAAAACCCGCGCAAGAACATGAACGGTGATGACGACGACTGGTCATCAAACAATTGCGACTACCCAGAGGCATTTTTCAGCCACTTTCGAAACAGCCGGTGGTTCACGAGAGGCTGGACGTTGCAGGAGCTGCTCGCTCCCGAAAGCCTCTACTTCTTTAATGCTGCCTGGAAGAGATTCGGTACACGCTCCTCACTGGCGCACAGGATCGAGTCCGTTACCAGTATACCGGTCAGATTCCTGAGAAAGCATCCCTACCCCGATTTCCGCTCCGCTAGGGTCGCTGTGCGCATGTCGTGGGCCGCTCGGAGGCAAACGACGAGGGTGGAGGATGGAGCGTACTGTCTCCTTGGAATCTTCGATGTGAACATGCCCCTGCTCTATGGCGAGGGGGAAAGGGCTTTTGAAAGACTGCAACTCGAGATTCTGAAGGGGTCTCCCGACGAATCAATGCTCGCGTGGAGGTTACCTTGCGAGCTTGGATCGCTCATTTGCCTCAATTACCTCGAGGATCGAGTCCCGAAGAACCTTGATCGTAGCAGGTTGTTGGCCTCGAGCCCTCAAGAATTTGCCTGGTGGTTTGGCACTGATATCAAGGCATTCTACGAGACAGAAAACTCAATCATTGAGATGACAAGTCGCGGTCTGCGTATTACGCTTCCTATCGTCGAAGGCCGTATTTATTCGTATGGTGTGTTGAATCATATGACGGACAATACGTTTGACAAGATTCTTGCCATAAGACTGGAAAACACCAATGCCGCTGATGAGTATCAAAACGCTGGCCTGGTCACATTATCCTGGCAAATTGTAAAGAAATGTCAGAAGAAAGATATCCACATCGTCAAGCGTGCACGGGTTTACATCGGCAGAAACATTGGTTGGGATATTGATTACCTACATAAATGGACCCGTCTTCAACCACCACACAGCATTTTTGAACGCTTGGTGGACGTGATCCCAAAGCATTCTTATAACAAGGAATATAGTTGCGTGACTCCGTGGTGGTGGAAGGATCTCAAGACAGGAAAAATTGGAGGAATGGGGCGAATTTTCCTCCATTACAAGCAAAATTCGGTGGACGACAAGCAAGATCACGACGGTAATGGAGAGGAATTCGTCGTTATCTTAAGCCCAACGAGTGCGTTCGGCGCCTTCTTCTCTTTCGGCGTAACACCTCCGCCATTTGTCTGCCACACGTTGCCCATGCTCAAAGGAGAGAAACTCGAGCACTTTCTATCACGCGATGAATATTGCCACATATATGCAACACCACCTGGCGAAGACTATCACGACTTATCAAAGCTCAGAAACAGGTTTTCACTGGAGTCTGGCGTTCCTCGGGCCCGGATTCAACGAGAGAAAAAAATCGATTGTGACCACTGGGTCGTGAGTGTTCATCGCACACGGTCGTTGGCTGAATATGCTGGGTCCATCGCCAAGCCGATCACGAATTTGCGCCCGCTCTCGGGGCCGCGATGGTTTCGTGAGTTCCGCCGTGAGTTCCGCCACGACCCCTTATTCTACGTGAACGACCTGCTGCTCGGCCTCGTCCCTGTCGTCACCTGGGGACTGAATAGCAAAAGACGCCGCATATCCGGGAGCTGGAAGGAGGCTACCACGTGTGGGGTCCTGTCACTCCTCCTCTTCCTCCTTCGCTACAAAGCCCACCTTGCAATCCTATCTCAGGGGCGGCCGTGGCCGCGGCTGATCTCTCCGAGGCTTGCTTTAGCTGGCTTTTATCACCAAGTAATCTACGTGCCCTTCGCGTTGTGGTTTCCCCTTGCAATGTACACGTTGTTCCCTCGGTCCCGCAAGGAGGTCAAAGTCAACCCGCTTGTTTCGGTGTTGAGCTCGTTGGCGATTGTCATACTGGCGAGGCGTGTGCAAAAGTTCTTGTAGGATGTGGGTGAGATTCTGCGAGAGGATATGTGGGAACATTCATTGGTGACGCAGAGATAGTCATGCTGCATGCAGACGCCATCTCTTGATATGCCATGTTGTGTCGTTCGGTTTTGATGTGAAATGATTAGGTTGCGTTATAGATGCATTTCGATAATATTCTAGCTTCTCCGATCTCCTCCAACTTTATCACAAAACTTCCATCCCCATTGTGCCGAAGTAGTGCAATCTGTTGCCCTAGCCTAGTCATAATCACTCCATATAGCGAATGGTGCCATCGAAGGCAGTCTGTCCATGCTGAGGATGGTTTTGATTTTCCATCTCAAGTGCAGAGCTTGCGCCCCTGAACTTCGGTTCGAAGACACCGAGGCTCCCCTTCCCCTGTTAGTAGCCTTCGTGGGAACACTCTAAACTAAACTGCGAGAAGCCTCCGAAGGGGTATGATGCTCAAAGTGCCAGGCAAGACAGTTTAGCTCGCTTCTAGACATTAACTAGAAATTCTGGTTTGCTGTTCTCAACTACGCTAGTAGGTGGCCGTCAGCCTCTGCACGAGGTACTGCCCACTATTGATACCATCGTATTTCTTCTCCTCCTCCGTGGCGTACGTTCCTGGGATAGCCTCGATATGACTCTTGAAGTTGGGGTTGCAAAAGTACCTGTTCATCATCGTCAGCACGTCAAAAGCTTCAAGAACAGACAACACGGCCACTCACGCAATGCTGTAACGGGGAGGATACTCCTCCCCGTCCTCCGGCTTCCGCGGCGGCTCCACGACGCGGTGAATCGTGCTCTTGATAGTATCATTGCTCCACCGCGCAAGCAAATCCCCAGCATTTACAACAACCGTCCCAGGAATAGGCGTAGCATCCACGAATCGCCCATTCGGGCTCCGCACCTGTAGACCTCCACGATCATCCTGGAAAAGTAGCGTGATCGACCCGTAATCGCTGTGCTCTCCAGCGCGTACCTGACCCGGGTTCACCTTGAAGACGTTGGGGTCGACGGAAGGGTAATGCAGCAGACGCAGCGTGTTGTCCCCGACGTCGGTATACCCATCAAAGAACCGCTCGTCCTCCAGCCCCATACCCACCGCAATGGCGCGCATCACCTCGACGTGTAGCGCCTTGCACTGCCCAAAGAACTCAAGCATCTGCGTCTTGAATCCGGCCACGCGCTCGCCGTCCCGCTCGACGGGCCACTGGTTCGGATGGTCCGGCTCGCCGTCGCGGCCAATCTCAAACGACTCCTTGAGGTCCGGATTGCCCGCGCGCACCTTTTCGATTTCCTCGTTGGTGGTGAGGTTGCTGACCTTTTCGCGACCGGGCGCGGAGTAGCCGCGGTTGGCCTGCGGGGTGGTCCAGCCGAGGCCTTGCTTGACGGCGTCGGACTGGGAGAAGAAGTCTGCTGATTTGGCGAAGGTGGCGGCGCGGAGGTCCTGGCTGATGGGGACGTTTTGGAGGTAGATGAAGCCTGCGTTTTGGAAGCCGTCGAGGACCTGCTTTGCTGTTTCCTTGCGCTTCGCGGCGTCGCCGTTGAGGAAGGCTGAGAAGTCGATGAGCTTGATGTTTGGTGTTAGTTGGTGATGCTTGGGGCGATTATGATGGCATGTCACTGGTGTCACTCACGGGGATGAAGAGACCCTCCTTGTCTACTGCTGTAGCTGCCATGATGATCTAATTGCTGCTTTCTTCACTGAGTTAAGAGTGGATGTATGAGAGATTCAGAGATGAATGTGGTCAGTTGAGACTTGGGAGCATCACATGTATCAGGGTGAGGTGTAATCTCGAGTAAGAAGTCACGATAAGGTTCGTTACTAAATCCGTGCGGTACAGGTTCCGAGCGACTTATATCTATCCGTTGATACGGTAGGTTGTCCAAGTACCTTGTCGTTGGCGACTGGCGGCGGCCCAGCCAACCAGAGGCCGAGCATTAACATCGTAAGTTAACAGCCAACCACCGGCGCCGTCTAATCAGTTCCGGACGGGGCCAGGCGTTGCCCCTTGTTCATCCCCGGCCAGGACGGGGCATTACGGGGAGGGACTCAAGAGAGAACCCTTTAACAAGACCGGCTGGGTCCGCGGGTGCACGAGTGGGAAGTTCATCGGAGAGCTCCTACACGTTATACTTATGTGTAAGCAGTACCTCAGTGTCTCACACTGGAGAGGAGGGGGGAGAAGGAAAGTCTGACGATAAGAGGCCGGTCGTGCGTTAAAGGCCGGCGCGCGGAAAGACGATTGGAGATAACGGCGGGGTAAAGTAGAAAGATAATCGACAAGGGAAGGATTACCTTAGTACCTTACTTACCTTTGGAGACGCCCGCGTGTGGGGTTTTGCGAGGTATGCGGTGCATTGAGGCGCTTGCATATGAGGGGAACATGGATTGGAGGGGGAACCAGGCGTTGCGGGTCATGGCGACCTCATCACCTTCCTGGAAAGACGTAGTTTGTCGGGTAACTGGTACTTACCTTTTTAAAAGGAGGACGAGGGGCAACACAGCTTTGCTTGCTCCTGGGAAAGCTTCCAACTTGGAAACAGACCATAACATAACAAGATTGGCTTCTTTTCCTGTCCTTAGATTGCAGAAGAGATAAGCCGAGATCTCTCACCATCTCAGCTACAAGTGAGCCTCTTCATCTTGTAAGTCGACCCAGCATCATGCTTTGGAACCTCATAGCTGAACCACGGGTTAACGACAAGTAGATCAACGAACAAGACTGACTGTACTTTGGGCCATCTCAATGCCAGCCCCAAGTGAAGACGCAAGGCAGTAAAGGGACGTCGTCAGCTCGTCCGATTTCACAATGGCCTCATCCACAGCCATGACGGTGGTGGACGTCCACACCCACATGTACCCCCCGTCCTACGTCAAGATCCTCGAATCTAGGACCACCATTCCCGTCGTGCGCAGCTTCCCGCAAACACCAGACCCGCGCCTCATCCTCCTGGCCTCGGAGGAACAAGCCCTCGAGGAGGCTACCAAGGATCCTTCAGCGAAGCCTCCCGGCCGGCCGCTGACCTCTCACTACGCCTCGCTCGACCAAAAGGTTCACTTCATGGACACGCACAAGATTGACATCTCGGTTATCTCCTTGGCGAACCCGTGGCTCGACTTCATCGATGCCTCCGAGTCTGGCGCCATGGCCAAGGGCGTCAACGAGGAGTTCGACGGCATGTGCGCCGCGCACCCAGGCCGCCTCTTCTTCTTTGCTGCTCTTCCTCTGACAGCATCACTCGAGACCATCCTGGAAGCCATCAACCACGTCAAGGCGCTCAAATACTGCCGCGGCATCATCCTCGGCACCTCTGGGCTGGGCAAGGGCCTCGACGACCCGGACCTGCTACCCATCTTCAAGGCCATCGCCGCCGCCCGCTTGACCATCTTCCTGCACCCGCACTACGGCCTGCCCAACGACGTCTGGGGCCCTAGGGCGAGCAACGAATACGGCCACGTGCTGCCCCTGGCCCTGGGTTTCCCGATGGAGACTACCATCGCCGTGGCGCGCATGTACCTGGCTGGCGTCTTTGACGACGTGCCCGAGCTGCGCATGCTCCTGGCGCATAGCGGAGGCACGCTGCCTTTCCTGGCTGGACGAATCGAGAGCTGCATCATGCACGACGGGCAGCTGGTGCGCGAGGGCAAGGTCGGCAAGGGCCGCCGGACGATTTGGAACGTGCTCAAGGAGCAGATCTACCTCGATGCTGTCATTTACTCAGAGGTTGGGCTAAAGGCGGCCATCGATGCCAGTGGAGCGGATAGACTCATGTTTGGCACTGATCACCCCTTCTTCCCGCCATTGACCTCTGATGAGCAGGGCGAGTGGGAGAGTGTGAGCATGAATGCCGATGCCGTTGCTGTGGCGGTGGGTGAGGGAAGCGAGCAGGCCAAGGCCATCATGGGCGGCAATGCGGTTGAGATTTTGAGATTGAAGGTGGACTGAGAAAGTAGCTTTGAAATAAAATGAAAAGAAACTAGAAACGTATGAACGTCAATGGCAGATCTAAGTGCAATGAAGGTGAGCGAATCTCATATGAGAATTGGCTTGAGTGGATGAGCGAGGTTGACCGCTTTCCCAAACGAGCCAGTTTTGGTGGGACTCCCTTACACCGCCTGCCAAATTCCATCCCATCTACCACTTTCTGCAGGCATTTACTGAAAATATGGCAATTGGCCCCGCGGTAGAGCTTCATCCCGCATCTCATCACCTCATACTCAGATCCATCAATTCATCCGAATTCTACCTCTTCTTACTCGAGAAAACAGTCTGATCCTCATTACACGCCAATTCGTACCAGAATGGCGGCTGAAGTCCGCCGCTCCAACGGCACGCGCCTTGATGCGTCCCTCGGCATCACTGAGCGCATCGCGCCGAGTATGGTCGCTTGGACTGGAGACATGCGCAAAAGGTAAGTCCTTCTATCTGCCTATATGACTTCTCCTTTAACACAACCCTCAGATACACCGACTTCCAAGTCTACGAAATCAACAAAGATGGTTCCGTCCTTCACCTCACAGAAACTCGCCTTCCCCCGCCACCAAAGGAGAACACGCCGCCTCCACCAGCACCTCCTGCTCCTGCTGCTCCCGTAGTGGAAGAGAAGAAGGAAGAAGAGCCGAAACCAGAAGAGCCATCGCAAGATGCAGAAGCCGCCGAGAAGCCCGCCACGGTCATTCCAGAAGTCCCCGCCGAGGACATCGCCCTCCTCGCCTCTCTCACAAACGACGACTTCGCCAACCAGCTCGTGACCATTTACAAGATGATATCCGCCGACAAGACGGCAAAGACCGAGCCCGTCACATCCCCCGTCATGGACGACAAGGACAAGCGCTCCCAGCTCCACCAAAACGTCCGCCGCATCTTCAACACCACCATCGACACCACCACCGATCCCACAGGCGCCATCGTAGCCCGAGTCCCGCCCCCTCGCGGCAAGGGCAAGGGCATGCGCGGCGGCCGCGACAACAACAACAACAACAACCGCGAAAACAACAAGCAGAAGAAGAAGCAGCCCAAGGCCGTGGCCCCCGGCGAGGGCGAGTACCTCCACTTCACCCTCTACAAGGAGAACCGCGACACCATGGACGCCCTGCACCAAATCTCCAAGGCCCTCCGCATAAAACCCCAGGCCATCGGCACCGCAGGCACAAAAGACCGCCGCGCCGCCACGACGCAACGCTGCTCCGTCCGCGGCCAGCGCGCCGACGCCCTCCTCCGCGCCCGCCTCTTCGGCGTCACCGTCGGCGACTACCGCTACGCCCACTCGCCCATCCACCTCGGCGCCCACAGGGGCAACGAGTTCGTCATCGCCCTCAAAGACTGCCTCGTCGGCGGCAACCCCGACTTGCCCCCCGCCGACCGCTCCTCCCAGATCCGCGCCTCCGTCGAGGCCGCCATGGCGAGCATGCACAACCCGGGCTGGATAAACTATTTCGGCCACCAGCGATTCGGCACCCACGCCATCGGCACCCACGAGGTAGGCCGCCTCCTCCTGCAGGGCGACTTTGAAGCCGCCGTCAACGCGATCCTCTACTACGACGAGGCCATCGCCCAGCGCGCCCTCGCGGGCGAAGTCCCGGACCAAGGCCACGCCCGCGACGAGCTGAACCGCCACCGCGCCTGCAAGGTCTTCCGCGACGGCGGGTCCGCAGAGGAAGCCCTCTCCCACCTGCCCCGCCGCTTCTCCGCCGAGGCGAGCCTCATCCGCCACCTCGGCCGGTCCACCGCCCCGTCCCGACGAGACTTCACCGGCGCCCTCACGAGCATCACCCGCGGCCTGCGCAACATGTACCTCCACGCCTACCAGTCCTACGTCTGGAACCACGCCGCAAGCCACCGCTGGCGCCTCTACGGCAAGAACGTAGTCGAAGGCGACCTCGTCCTCGACTCTTCCTCCGCCGACGCAGATGCAGATGCAGACAACGAAGGAGGAGACGACGACGCAGACTCCTCCTCCGCCCCAGCCCGCGCCCTCACCGCCGAAGAAGCCGCCTCGGGAACCTACACCATCCATGACATCGTCCTCCCCTCCCCGGGCCACGCCGTCGCCTACCCGACCAACGCCATCGGCGAATTCTACACAATCTTCATGCGCGAAAACGGCGGCCTCGACCCGCACGACATGCTCCGCCGCCACCGCGAATTCAGCCTGCCGGGCGCGTACCGCAAGGTCGTCGTGCGCTTCCTCTCGGAACCCAGCTTCGAGGTCCGCGCCTACGAGGACGACGAGGAGCAGATGCACCCCACCGACATGGACCGTATCCGCGCCGCAGCCGGGCGTGGTGGGAACGGGAAGAAGCGGGGTCGCCCGGAGGATGAAAACGCCGAGGATCAAGATGCGGCGAAGAAGGTCAAGACCGAGACGGATGTAGCAGTGGCGGGAGTAGAGGGCGAGGCCAAGGCGGATGAGCCGATGCAAGACGCGCCGGCGCAGATCTCGGAATCGAAGCAGGAGCCGGTGCCGGAGAAGCAAGCGGAGACCACCGCCGCCGCTTCGAACGATACCACGTCGACCCCCGAAAAGACAAAGACGGCGGTCGTGGTCACATTCCAGCTCCCCAAGAGCGCCTACGCCACCGTCGCGCTGAGGGAACTGATGGGCGTCGACGAGTCCGAGGTCGCCGCGGCCCCTGCTGCTGTCCCTGCTGCTACTGCTGCTGTCATCACTGAAAGTACCGCTACCGCCACCGAGGCTGCCGGGGCACCAGATACTTCCGAGACTACGACTGCGGAATCATAAAACACCTTACTTCACAAAAGGGAAGATTAACGCAAAAAAACAAAAGGCATCACCGCTTCACGGCTCAAAAAGGTGATCTACTTGGCATGTAAATGGTTGTAGACTAGATACCCCCTCGGAGAGATTCGTTGAATCAAGCATATATATGTACAATGCCACCTGCAAGGCAAATCCTTCTCCTACCAAACCACCTCAGTCTGATTCCTCGGCCATAAAGAAAAAGGGTAAACCCCAATCAGCATTGGCATAATTTTTCTTTGTTTGTATTGCCCCAAACCGGACAGGCAATCGCTTGGATACACAATAATGCCTACAGTCTCCGCTGAATACCCGATCCGCCGCCGCCGCTTGTCCAAGTACATGTCTGCCTCCGCTACATATATCCAGAAAGTAAGTCTGACCCCCTGAAGGCGTAACATTGGCAATCCTGTGCCCGTAATGCCCTTCGCTTATTAAATCATGAAAAATGGCCTCCTTCTTCCGCTTGCTTCATCGCTAAAGAGTTGTCTCCCTTTGAACTCGGTTCTTTGTTCATGTTTCGCTTGTGGTGTGTTTGATGCTTTCCTCGGGAGCTGGCCCAGGTTGCCATGATCCTCCTGCCAAGGAGCAACAATGTACTTTTTGCTGCTTTGTGGTTGACGTGTCGCCGTGATTGCGCCGTATGGAACAATGTTACTGTCGTCACGACATTGTGGCTATCAGCCAATCATTGCTTGGTATCCCAGCCCCAAACCTGAGCCAGGTATTTGGCCATGTTGACACGCTTCGCGCGCATTTCCACCATCCACGGGTGCTCGAGCATCCGCCATGGGCTCGCTCGCCTTGTGGGTTCCTTCTCCAGGCTTTGATAGGTCAGTACATGATTTCATACTTCATACCAAATTCTCGTCACTTACCAGCACTCGATGAAATACTTGAAGTTGTCACTCCAGAAAATGTTGGCATCCGGCTCATCCTTGAGCTTTGGTATCGGCTGCCGCACAATGTAGGTGAGAAGGTCGATCAGCCCAGCTCGTGGCTGCATCTCTGTGCCGTCGGCCGGGAAGGGGAATCGATGTTGGGCCACTTCCAGCAGAGTTACGCCAGTCGACCATACGTCAGAGGTAATGGTGTAGGATTGGCCGGTGATGCGCTCGGGAGCCATGTAGTAGCTGGTGCCGATGAAGGTATTGGCTTCACCCTTAGTACCAAAGTCTCCTGAGACACCAAAGTCGCATAGCTTGACATCGCCATTCCTGCAGAGCAAAATGTTGGATGGCTTGATGTCTCGGTGAATAATACGCATGCCGTGCAAGTACGTCAGTCCCCGCAGAACGCCCTCGGAAATCTTGCCGAGAACCTTCTCGCCTGTCCGTCCACCGAGTTTCTTAACCTCCTTGTAAATACTGTCCAGGGAACCGCCTTCGCAAAACTCCATGGCGATTGAGATCGTGCCCGTAGTCGAGTCCTCAAAGGCGCCATAGTAACGGCAGATATGCTCCGACGCGCACTCTTTGTTGAAACCCAACTCGCGCACAATCTGCTTCTTAACGTCGGGATCGGGATTCGTGGTAATTACCTGGGCATGTTAGTCTCCAATTTTGTCGGTGTGGGAAATGAAGCGGTCGCACCTTGAGGGCGAATGTGGTCTTTCCACCCTTCAATTTGGCTTTTGTGACGGCTCCGCCGGCACCCTCGCCGAGACTGCCGAGCTCCTCGATCCGATTTTCCATACTCGCGACCCTCCACGACTCGGAGTCAAGCTCCTCCACATCCAGCGTCCTGCCCCGCTCTAATGACAGCTTGTCAAAAGCTTCTAGACCCTGCAAACTGCCGTCCCGTTCCATACCGACACCGCCTTCGCTCCGCTCAGAGTAAATTGATCCCACCGCGGACGACGGGTCGGGAGTGCCTTGAGGCCTCGCAAAGCCATATTGTGAGGCAAAGGACAGTGCCGAGTACTGAGAGCCAGCTGACGTAGGGTTGCTAGCTCGACCATCCAGAGGGCCGAAGCTTCCAGATCTCGAGTGTGCCGCACTGCTCTCGCTACCGCCGCTGGCAGATTGTCCTACGCCTCCCACGCGAGGTGGTTGCTCGTAAGGTGTTGACTGACTGCCCATCGGCGTGGCCAGGTGGAGGGTCGGGAGAGGTGGTCGTGAGTTTACGGCTTGAGGTGCTTGTCCGCCGACGGGTTTCGCATTTGGTGATGGAGGGATGGCGAGACCGAGTCTAGGTGTTCGGGCACCTCCGCCTCGGCCGCCGGGAATGGCAGGGCGAAGGAGAGGAACTGGCGAGTTCATCATGGGGACGGAACCAGGCGTGGACAGAGGAGAGGGGACGCTCGGCGGTGCCTACGTGAAATAATGAGTACGATTCGCTACAGAGGCCATCTCAAGAGCTCATCAGGCGAGCATGCTTACCTGGTGAGGAGGCTCCATGGTCTGAGGTTGTGAGGGATTCTGATCGGCCATGGCAACGGAGGTAAGTTGGGTAGACCGGAACGATGCGGTTGAAGCTGGAGAGAGTTGTACCCCAGACGTAGGATGCCAAAAAGTCGCAAAAAAGGGCCGAAGCCAAGCCAAACTACTTGACGAGGTAAGTCGAGGTGTGACGGCTGCGGCACTGGGCACAGGCAGAAAGACAGAAACTAGCGTGGTCGAATAGTTTCGTAGGAGCTGACGTAGCGTAGATCAAGTTGGAGAGCGACGGCCGCCGAGCGTTTGATCCTCTGGTTCGAGGCTGAGTAAATAATAAGACTATCGGGGACGTTTTGTTGAAGATCAGAAGGCTTGGAAGCGAGAGACTGGAAAGTAAAACGTCGGCAAATAGCTTTCCCCGCAGGATTCAGAAGATGGATATTGAGGTGGGAGAGAGAGAGTAGATTTGGGGTGCGCGGGTGACGTTCCAGTACCC
The DNA here is from genome assembly GCF_011075155.1 of Colletotrichum scovillei. Classification (NCBI taxonomy): domain Eukaryota; kingdom Fungi; phylum Ascomycota; class Sordariomycetes; order Glomerellales; family Glomerellaceae; genus Colletotrichum; species Colletotrichum scovillei. The sequence goes on from NW_023336261.1 coordinate 1,521,872, forward strand.
AAGGTAAGATGAGCAGAGGCGATATGGATCGAGGTGGTAGTTGGTGGTCTGTATCGGGACCGGGGGACGGAAGAAGGAGGTTTCCTGCTGTTTCTCTTCGGGGTGAAGGGACCGGCTTTGAGGTTTGAGCAGACCGGAGAGAGAGAGGGGGGAGCAATGCAATAGCAAACGACAACGACGCAGTGGCGACGGGCGAGCCCTTAGACCTTGGTTCCTTTTGAGAAAGACGACAGGAAAGTGAGTGAATGGAGTGGGATTCAAGTGGGCAAAAAAGGCGGGGAGCGGCGGGACGGGGACGAGCTTGGGCGCTAATTCCAAGGCCAAGTTCCAATGGAAAACGGGGAGGGGGCTCTGGGTAAACTGGGGGCCTTTTTCAGGGCCTGATGATTGAATGCACTGGGTGACTGCCCTGAGGTGAGGTAGGTGGAGGTAAAGGCAAGGTATTGAGATGGGAGGAGGTACGAGGCCCACGTAATGGAGCTAATGTATCTTTTCGGGATGTGGCACTTGATGTGTGGTGCAAACTGCGGGACAGCTACATAAAGCGGCCGGGCTTGAGCCATCGTTCTCTTGTACCTTTTCGATACTGTAAACCACCTCACCTCCTGGTAGCGAACTACCCTCCCAAGGTAGGTACCTAGGTAGGTAGGTAAGTAGGTAGGTACGTGGGTAAGGTACCTACAGCTTGCCTTACTAAGGTACCTGTGGTAAGTACTGCCCGCCTTACACTCTTTCATCCGTCTTGCCTCATCTTGCACCTACACGAACGACAGAACAGCACCGACAACAACAAAAAGTCAATCAGCATATCAATCGAAGCTGCGCCGAAAACCAAAGTGCGCTCGGTCGCTTCTTTTAAACCCTTCCAGCGTCTTGGGGCAGAAAAACGCGCCACCATACGGGCGTCCCTTGCGTCGTCTGAGGTTCTGGCCCTCCCCAGTTGGGTATCTTCTAGCAAGAGAATCAGCCCTGGGGTCTGGACTCTGGAGTCTGAATTGGGTTGGAGACGACAATGGTCTCCGTTTGTACGCTTCGACCGATACAACTTCGAGGCTGTCCGATCCACTGCACAAGAGTCAGTCACCATCAACTCGCTTCTGTGCGCCTGTGTTTATCCGCACAATCCTCGAATAAGGACTGTTTGGCGGAAGACAAAGCCAATGCCGCTGTTCCGAATCGACCGTTGCAAGGCACCCGTCATCAGGACGCGTGTTTAACCAAGAATCAAGAAATGTATACACCTCGTCACCGCCCAACACAAACAAACCCGACACAGTACACCACCTCCAGACACTCACGCTCTCCAGCACAAAGCACGGTGTGATGAGTGGGCTTCCAACCGTCACCACAGAGAGCAGCTCTGCCCACTCGGAACGCCCATCTCCTGGCGCTGCACAATGGACAATGGGCAGACGCCTGACCAGTTACACACATCCGTACGGCGACCAAGTTTGAGAGGGCGTCCAGAGCCATGGGGGGCATGAGAGATGAGACAGGGGTTGCGCTGTCGTTGGTGGTGTGTCGTCCATGTCTTGGGCTGCCATTCGATGCCCTGCCCTGCCATCGCTCCTTGCGGGTTGCTCCCCCCTCTTGGCCCTCTCCCCGACCAAGCACCAAGCATCTCTTCGTGCCATCGTGGGCATGCCGCACGCCGCACGTCGCACCGTCGCACGCACCAAGCTGGGCCCTGCACTGATTTCCGACCGTCTTCTGCATGGGCTCGAGATGCACAATCCGGGAGACGTCCCCGATGCAACCTGACTCTTCTGTCCTTCCAGGGCGATGGACTGTCTGATGGGTGGGACGCAATTGTTTGACGGATTTGAGAAACTGTCGGGCCCTATCCGTTGCTCTACTCGCTCTCTCCGCGGGATTGGCCATTGCTTTTCTCTCTAGGTATCCGACAACCCCTCGGTTGACCATGAATTCTAGCTGGTCTCGGGCCAATAGCTGGTGGGAATACTGAGCCAACGACACTCATCCCGTCACATTCACATCCTCACACCATCACCGCGGGGTCCCCTACATGACTGCAGGATCGAAGGACAGATTAATGCGGGCTTTCGGCAACCAATCTCCATCCGTCCAATTCCTACATGAGAGGTCGGTGTGTCGATGAAACTTGCATAAGCCATTTGACAGCGCCGTTTTGGCTGAAATGGGGGGCTTTTCCGGCGGCAGCATCTGAAGGAGAGAAGAAGAAGAAACGGGGGCAGCACACGGAGCTCCTTTCGGCACATGCTGTCGAAAGTGGCTCCTGTATACGGCACACATTGACACAGCACATCTGCCGCGGCTTCCAAATCTTTTGGCATTACGACCCAACGGCGTCGGCATTGCAGTCCGTTTGAGCAATTCCAGTCAGCTGATTGCAGACCCAGGCGTCGAAATGGTGGTTGCAGACATGCCCTTCTTATTGCTGTGCCTCTTCCACCGGCGATGCGGCACGAATAGGATGGTTCCCCGATGAGGGGAAAAGCATTTGCAGACAAGCAGCACGCACGACCATTGGGGTCCGAATCACGGGAAGAGTTTTGTTCGGTTATTGCCCCTTTCTCACCATCCTACCTTGTGGCCGGTCCGACGACGGCGATGAGCCGACAAGCGGTTAAGGTGATGATGACTGTGGTGTTTGACGGGCCACGGATTCGAGGCCTCACCGCATTATCCGCACCACTGGACCTGGACCCTGATCAGACGAAGGCCCGGTTTTTCGAGGCCCTGCCCCAAAACACCTACGTGGTGTATCGCAGTTGCATCGTCTTGGTCGGGGGATTTCCGATGCCCACTTTGCCAGCCTGGAACGCGTGCGGCGTGCCTGACTAGTCGCACCTCTCGAGTACCCGGCAAGAGAGTGAGGCAAGATGGAAGCAAAACTTGAAGGCAGGCTTACGGGGTAAGTTCTGCTGACGTTGTCCGGCTATGACAATTCGTCTGTCAAATCCGGGCTATTGGGTCCTAGCTGTGAGGTCAAGTCAGAACCAGCGGTATGTCAGACGGGCACGTCCGAGATGGAGAAAAATCATCCGAGTCCATCTTATTGAGTTCAGTACCGCTGGCCTCTATGCTTCTGCCAGTCAGGAAACGACATCCGGCTTCGATTTGGCTTTTCAACCCCTCACTATGTTCTCCGTGGGCGTTCTTCACATCCAGTGCCCGTCAGAATCGGATTAATCATCCGACAGGCCATAGAGCAGACACGGAGAAAGCAAAGCGGGCGAGTGTCTGCTCGACTTGTGCTCGTCGGTGTCCGAGGCTCCTGCTCATGCACCAGCATCTGCATTCGTTCCAGGAACAGATCCCTGGATCCCGCCAAGGGGCACAAGGCGGAAACTGCGTCTATGCTGGCCCCATCCCTGGGCGGGAAGCAACGTTATGCTGTCATCAGCCTCAGCCCTGAAAGTTTCCGGGCCTCTGTGGCTCTTCTGCATCGAGCATGGTCCTGGCTGGACACTCCAACATCGGCTCGACTCATCTTGGAAAGGCGCTGGATTTATGCTTTCTTTCTCTCTGCCCGATGCACAGATGGTTGAGTCGGAGGGGGAAAGTTGTCGTTGCCTACGGATGAAATATGCAGTCTAGAGATGACAGATGTGTGAAGTTTGACCGTGCCCAGTCCACGTAGATGCATTCTGCTATTACACACTACCATGAAATGCAGGCTCACATACTCACCAACCGCCGCTCCCCAACGGCTACCTTTATGATGAATAGATTCATCTGGTATTGTCACCAAGGCCTGTCTCGTAGCGGAGAATGTTGGCGAACTTGAACGAATAATTCCGCACACATAGGTCCCGGGTGCGAGTCCCGTCTTGTTCTTGTAAAAATCCTTGCATCGTTACACCTGAGGCTGATAAGAGTCTCCTCGGATTTTTCGTAGGCTCCATATGATAGGGAGCTGAGCTTTTGTTTTGGCCACTGAATGAACGATGGATAGATGATACCTCAACTTTGTCGGCTTAGTTACGTATTCTCGCTTGCTGTTCTCTTACTGGCCAATTTGCCCCGTCACTCGCGCCGTTTGAGTCCCCGGTCACTCACTAAGGTCACTCACTAAGGCACTGTAACTGCGTAGCTCCGTTTCTCTAGGCGCGCGTCTACCGTCTCAATGCGGAGCCCTGACACTGACCGCCTTCCATTCCAATTGGTCTGCCCCACGCCAGAGCCCCCTGCACCATTCACCCCACCAGCCCGCCGCGCCGAAGCTTTGGCACTTTGCAACCAAAAACTTTTTGGACCCTTGCCCGAAAATTCTCAGACGTTGATGCAGTTGCTGCAGTCGAGCCCATCACCATCACAAACTTTATGCTACAAGTCTCAGGTCCACGGCCAAATCGCGTCACAACCGGCATAAATCAGAACAGAGACTGATCGCCCTCAATGCCGTCCTCTGCGACCTCCAGACGACCGGGCCGTGTGGCCGAAGATGAGGTCCCGGCATCCTCTCCCGCCAACTCTTCCGGCTCCGAGTCCGAATCCGACTACCTCGACAGTCCCGCCTCGCGCAAGAGACGGAGGACCGACCCCACTGCCGAGCCCGATCTCGAAGATATCGAGAACGATGATGACGACGACGAGGAGGAAGAGCTCAAGGCCGTCGTATCCACCATCCAAGCACCCTCAAGATTCAAGCGCGCGGCCGCCGCTATCGACCAAGCTCCCCAGACCTCACGCCCAGCAGCGCCGTCGCAAAACACAATCACTGCGCCAACAGACCCCAACACCACCTTCTCCGCCATCAACGTGCGGCCATGGCTCGTACAGTCCCTGGCCAACATGGCAATCAAGAGACCGACGGGCATTCAAAAGGGCTGCATACCAGAGATCCTCAAGGGGCGGGACTGCATCGGCGGAAGCAGGACGGGTTCCGGTAAAACGGTCGCCTTCGCCGTGCCCATCCTCCAGAAATGGGCCGAGGATCCCACCGCCATCTTCGGCGTCGTCCTGACGCCCACCCGCGAGCTCGCCCTGCAGATATTCGAGCAGTTCAAGGCCATCTCCTCCCCGCAGAGCCTCAAGATCGTCCTCGTCACCGGCGGCTCCGACATGCGCTCCCAGGCCATCGCCCTCGCGCAACGTCCCCACGTCGTCATCGCCACTCCCGGTCGTCTGGCCGACCACATCCGCACGTCGGGCGAGGACACCATCTGCGGCCTCCGCCGCGTCAAATACGTCGTCCTCGACGAGGCCGACCGCCTCCTCGACGGCACCGGCCCGGGCAGCATGATCCCCGACGTGGAAGAGTGCCTCTCCGTCCTCCCGCCCTCCTCGAAGCGCCAGACTCTATTGTTCACCGCCACAATCACCCCCGAGGTCCGCGCCCTCAAAGACATGCCCCTGAAGCCCGGGAAACAGCCCGTCTTCGTCTGCGAGGTCGACACCCAGGCCCTCGCCATCCCCGCCACGCTCTCGCAGATGCACCTCCAGGTGCCCGTCACCCACCGCGAGCACTACCTGCACACCTTCCTCCTGACGGACGGCAACGAGGAGAAATCCGTCATCATCTTCTGCAACCGCACCAAGACGGCGGATTACCTGCACCACCTGCTGCGCATGCTCGACCACCGCGTCACCTCGCTGCACTCGGCCCTCCCGCAGCGCCAGCGCGTTGACAACCTGGGCCGCTTCCGCGCCGCGGCGGCGCGCATCCTCGTCGCGACGGACGTTGCGTCGAGAGGTCTGGATATCCCCGAGGTCGGGCTCGTCGTTAACTACGACATCCCGCGGAACCCGGACGACTATATCCACAGGGTCGGTCGTACGGCGCGTGCGGGGCGCAAGGGCGAGGCGGTGACGTTTGTCGGGCAGAGGGACGTCGAGCTCGTGTTGGCGATCGAGGCGCGCGTGGGCAGGGAGATGGAGGCGTGGAAGGAGGAAGGGGTGAACTTGGAGACGAGGGTGCTGCGGGACGCGCTCAAGATTGTGAGCGAGAAGAAGAGGGAGGCGTTGTTGGAGCTTGAGGAGGGGAGGGAGGTTGGTGGCAAGAGGAAGAGGACGAAGCAGAAGCTCAATGCGTGAGATTGTGGGGGAGGGGAGAAGGAAAAGTCACTTGCTGTTTGGAATGGGAATTTGCATACCGGCGTAGGTTTGATTTGTGTGGGATAGACAAAATAATACCCAATAGACAATAAAGTCTTCAAGAACTTCTGGCCACGATGGCCTCTGAGGAATGATGTTTAGTAGTCACCACAGCTTGAACTTGTTCGTTTCAGAAAGCTTGAGATAAACGGTGCCACCCACCAGCTCCAAGGCTCACCGATTCAAGACGACCAGCAAGCAGTATTAACGGAGAGCAATTGAGCCTCGTCACGTTCCGCTCACGTTCACTCCCCCCGAATCCCAAACCAATTGGTTCGGGAACCATTGTCCAACAATGCTCAATGGTCTTGTTATCCTGCCTTTGATGATAAAAACTTAAGTGATCTCGAGAAGCCCCGCATAGAGGATACTATCTATTCCACATCCTTGTTCACGCTCCCGTTCGTTCGTATTCGTGAGAGCAAAGTCAGGGAGCGCAAGGGAGCGGGATGGACGTGGTTAATAAATCCTACATCGTCGTTTATGCTTTCTCTCATATTCGTGAGTATAAATTAAGGGAGCATAAGGGAAGGAAAGGATGGAAGTAAGTGACTTACCCTATATCATCGCTTTTGCTCCTGTTCGTATACGTGAGAACTATGTAAAGGAGCGTGAGCGGGAATGGAAGTGAACTGCTTTGTTGTATGTGCGGGTGTGTTGGCCCCTCTGATCTAGATTTGCTTAGGGAATCTATCGAGGTTACTCAGACCCAATCTCCTCGGAGGGGCTTGGGGCATATAAATCAATGCGGTTGAAGACGCTACGAGCTTATGCTTAAGGTGAGAGAATGCTTGTCGATCCCTGGGTTTTAAATACATAAGACGTCCTCTCTGGCCGTAACCTAGCCAGCTGTCCCTCTCGGCCTAGACTACCTTCGGTCCCCCTTGGTGCAGGAGATGTCTGCCACGAGCATCACGATGTACGAGCTAGAAGACAGACTAAATGGGTACGGTAGGGTTTAGTTTGTACGTGCCGAGGCGTATAGTCTCTGGTTTCCTGATAGAGAAGGGGATCGGTCGGGGGTTCCTAACTCTGTATTCACGAATACGAACGGACGCAGAAATGACGATGCCGTGATAGATGATGCGAAAATGATGATCTTACATTCTGGCCGGTCTTTATTGTATGAGGGTCCTCAAGACCAACTGAGCTTTGTCACTCAAGGCAAGATAACAGGGTTCTTAAGTATTGTTAGACAAGGGTTTCTATACCAGCTGATCTGGTGGGAAGCATGACACTGGACGCGGAGCGGAGGCTCGATCGTTCTTCCTTTTATCATCGTCATTTTGAGGGGGAAAGCAGCCGTTTGGTATCTCAAAAACACACCACTTCTCCTATCTCCATGTCTCATGAGGATGGCCTTTGACGAGATGACCTTTTACCATTGCACATTACCAAGCCTTTTGGATCTAAATCTATCCCAGGTTTGGTGATGCCTTTGTGCTCACGGATCCTATTGCTTGCCACAAAGCATCTGCAATCGCTTGAAATGCATCATCAACGAGGTCTTCATATCAAGGATTTCAGCAGCGGCTTTTACAATGGCCATATCTGGGTAACCGTAGTGTAGCTAACATCGTTACAAGAGGCAAATAACAATTTGGCTGGCTACTTGACCACCGATCCAAGGAAGCATACACCACTGCCGGTAAAACGAGGATCATATCTCACTTCCACACCTCTCATCTCCTAGCGATAACCGAGGTGTCACAGGCTCTGCGATAGGAATCCCGACCTACCTTCACAATGACCATCGGCCGAGATGCACAGGCACGGACCTGGGGATGAGACCTTACACACAGAAGCACAAAAGCAGTAGTGTTCCCGACAACCAGGAACAACTGAACCAGAACACGGGACAAAAGTCAGCTAGCCTTGTGTACCAAAATAATCAACGGGTACACCGCAGGGAGGGAGGGAGAGTTCGGGGAGCCGGGCTGCTGTTCGGGTGCTTGACCTATCAGGAGACAGTTTGTTTACTTTCTTTCTCTTCTCTCTTTTTCTATTTCCACCTTCACACTTTCAATGTACACCGGCATTCCTTCTTTGTTATTTTACTTCTCTCAGACATTGAGCCGCGGCCCCGGAGCCAAATGAAGTGTAAAGACACGGGGCGCTCTGAAGCAAGACGTCTCATGTATCTAGAAGAAGAAAACATGATACCCGACATGGTCTTGATCCAGGTTCGCGGAGCAGCCCCGAATCAAAACCCAATCCACATTCCCCAAACCCATACCCCTGACAGCTGAGCCTCAGCTGAAAGCTCAGCCAAGCCAAAGTCGAAATCTATCCGGCCGCGCCGCGCGAGACCTCTCGGGATAGACATCTCTTCTGTACACCACATCAGGACATGAATCTGAGACCCGTGGGCTTGGTCAAGAATCTTTTCTTGAGATGGCAGACACGCAGACAAGTTTGAGGTTCAACAGCTTCCATCCCTTGCGTCAAATGTGGATCCCTCGTCCGTCCCGTGCGGCCCCCCCGGCGATCTCGAAACCGATGAAGAACAGCAACCATTCCGCAGACACGTTCGACAGCGGGAAGGCTCCCCGGCGTTGAAACGCAGTTCAGACGAGTCACAAATGATCGGGGTGGGTTCGGGAACGCTTCATGAACCACAGCAGTTTGGGAACAACAAATGTTCGTCACATCATCCGTCTCTGAACTAAAATCAGAGCCGCATGGATTTGGACTGGGACCTGGAGTCACGGCAGTTTCATCGGCGCCGGGCTTGGTGAGAGAGCATATCTCCGGCCCACCGCCCTGACTGTTCAATCACAAGCCCAGAGCAACAACACACCGCCGAGAAAAGACCACGGCCCTGCACCGAATCCCGTCCGGCGTCCGCTCTCTTTTCTCATCAGTCATCCATTCCCGTCCCATGGATGAAAGTTTACGTCCACACCCCCCTTTGCCTCAGATCCACATGCTTAGCAATTCCCATAATTCTCCACGTGGGCGTGTGGCTGAAGAGATTTCCAAGCAAGCAGAGAATCTAGACCATGGTAGAGAGAGGCCCCACATGATTGAGCGAAAATCGCGAACCAACTGGCAACGAGAAGAATCACTTGCAGCATTCTCGAGATGGGAAGAGTAAAAAAAAAGGGCAGAAAAAAAAAGGGTAGAAAAATTTCCCCTTGTCAATATCCACCGTGACCAACAGATCCACAATCAGTCACCAATGTAAGCTACTAACGCCTGCCCGATGGAAAGCGGTCCGGGTCTAGTTGACGTCAAGAATACGTGGAAAATGCCTGTGAAGAAGGAAAGAGGACAAGAAAATTTTCTCCATCCTAGCCTCGAGGATACCTGAAGCCCACTTGGTGTTCGGTTGTCTTTTCAAGATCCACCAGTTGACTACCCGCGCAGCCCAACTCCCAACGAACGAAAGGAGTGAAAACTTCGTCGCGTGGCTCTGAATCTCCGCGTCCTGGGCCATTGTCCTCTCTGGTTGGACGCCGTGGAGTTGTGTGCCTGAAGGCTCTGACAATTGACAGCCATGAGCCCTGTCGCACATCAGCCCTGGCAGCCCACAACCTCTCACACGATGGCACCGTGGTCCATCAGGCTGATTGACAGGAGCAATGGAACACCGAGACGGCAAGCAAGGCTCCGCAGATGTGAAAATCAGGAGCGCAGAACCGCAGGACCCCTGTTTTCCACGCTAGAAGCACGCTAGAAGGTTATGAGATTCCGCGCACGGTCCACATGCAGTGGGACTCCGCCAAATGGAAGGGCGCTAGAAGGCCGGGAGAAGACCGCGATGTGACAGGGGTGTTGCGTTTGAAGAGTTTGAGAGGCTCTAACCCCCTTCTTCTGGACATATCTCGTTCTTATTTCCGTGGAGATGCGGTTCTTCCGCAAGGGGCATTCGAAAGGGCACCCTGTTTCTGGTCTGTCGTGCATATAGATATTAACCAGTGAGTCAGCATCACTATCGAACTTTCATTATTAACCCCGGCAGACGTACGAATACCCTGAGAAGATAACCCCGAAATGTCGGATCGAGTTGAACCCCAGCCATGAACGACGACATCGTGCAGCAATCCCGCACAGGAACTCCGTAAACTGCAGGGCGTCTTCGGTGCAAACCGAGAAGAAAGACAAGAAAACCCTCGCAAGCCACACCCTCGTACGGTACCCGGGGCCTTGTCCCAACTGGAAATCTCCATCACGGCGATATTCCGGCCGCACATCGCCGAACCGACTTTTTCTACGTCCACGGGTATTCAAATCTGCACCGGGGCAGGCTGCGGAGGCTTGGGAGGCTTGTTAGCGCCGCTGCAGGTTGAAGCACATCCAGCAGCCGTATAGGCAAAAGACTGCAAAGCCACAAAGCCTCGTCCGAGTCGCGTGGCACACACGCAGACGCGGGAGCGTAGAACATGCCTCAATAGTACATACATACATACATACTCAGCAAGAATCATCCGGTATGCGCGTCCCCTTTGACCAATGGTACCCACTGGCTGCGGTGGCACAAGCCACGAGCGGTGAGCATAACAGCCTCGTGAGATGCAATACGGTCGAGTACCTTAGGCAAAGTAAGCAAGCACCGCCTCACGTCTCATAGGACATCTCCGTGTGGAACTTGGGGGTTATGAAAGTACTATCGTGTTTCGTGCTCTCTGATTGGTGATGTGACGATTCACTGCGTGAGACTGTGAGCTATTGGATTCATTTGGACGGAGGATGCATGTCAGCGAGTGCGGAATGGTTGGCTGCTGCACAGCAAAAATCGACGCAGACACCCCGGCCGCATTCCGCGAGCGAGTCCGAGCTTTTCGCATACCCTCGCTCTCTTACGGGTATGGAGTACGATGCGGTACATAGGTACGGATTCTCTTTCGCATCGCACCCAGCCCTATCTGGTAGATAATCCAACCCTGCAGCTAGGGAATCGGCGAGTTGGCTGCTACGTTCCATTGCGTACGGCGGTGACGATGATGCGCTGTGCTGTGCTGTGCTGTACTGTATTCTGCAAGAGGCTTACCAATGGAGATGCAGTGCAAATTGGCGATATCCAAATGCGATGAATTGCTGCTGCTGCTGCTGCTGCTGCTGCTGTAGGCAAAGTAAGCTGGCCTCAGATTCCCCCGAATCTCCATCAGCCTGTTCAAAAGACTTCCATCCATTTGTCACATTGTGGATTACCTCATCCCAGGCCTATCCGAACCAAGTCCTCTCCGCTTGCAGGGCTGCAGTTCTCAGTTCTCGCTTCTTCGGCGATTCCACGTCGCTGACATATGAACGGAGCGGACTTGTGAGTATTGGGGGCAGTTTGATGATTTGTATGGAGTATACGCACAAAAGACCCCTGATCTCGTCATCCCGCGGTGTGGGAATAAGAGGATGGGAGTGTGTAGGTGATTATGAAGCGGGAGAGAGAGCATTGACCAGTTGGCCATTACCGCGGAGTTGGGATTGGGAATCATGGGACTACAGAGTGAAAGAAGCTTTTAGCTCTACTCGGCATTTTTCAGTCCAATCTCAATGACGCGAGAGCGCGGGAGTGAGGAGTGGGTGTGGGCGTGTGCTGGATCCCGTTCACGGATTTCAATGATTACTGATGACTCTTTTGCCTGTTCCTAGAGTCCCCGGTTCCACATCTCTCTCACGCGCGTGAAAGAGTGTTGGTTTGGCGGGGTCCAGCTTGTTCCTTTACTCGCCGATCTAGGTGACCGTCCGTCCGGCCGTCGGGGCCACGGCAACAAGTGAACCGTGCGGGTAGTTCGGAAGGGCTCGAAAGTATGAAACTCCAGGGTCTTGAAGAGGTCCAGAACAGTAAACAGTCACGCTTCATCAGACGGCCGCTTTTCAAAGATGCCGAACTCCCCCTCTCTCACTTCTCTGTCTCTCCCGTTATCCTCCGCATTAAATCCGGATTCATCGTCAAAGCACCAAGCACCCTTCCGCTCACTTCTCTTCGGACGACACGGGACCGTTTTTTCTGGAAACCCCCCCACGCCTTTATTGTTTCCTCCGTTCCCAACGGAGGGAGTCGGGAGGATTAAAGGTAGGAGAAATTGAATACCGGTAGGCATCGGAATGGAACAGTCAATGCTTTTCGTCCCGTCTACGAAAAGCGTTAGGAATCGCTACGGGTTACCGTACAGCCACGCGAGTTTACGAAGGATTTCGTTACACAAGGCGTTGTAGCCGTAGCCTCCCGTATTCCGCCGTACTCGTCCCAATCCGGGATTTTGTGCAGATCGTGGGGTTTGGTACGGTGGCCTGTAGGTTAGGTACTCCGTACGACGGAGTAAGCTTGGATGCTTTCCGCCAGGCACAGCCGGCCCCCAAATCCCGCAACACTGGGATTGGAAGCCGGAAGAATATCGACAAGTCGATGATCACGCGCGCACGCAAAAGGGAAGTTGCCGGGCGAGCTGTCTTGATCCCACCCCCCTCCGCTTGCTGGGTAACTTGTGAGAGCTCCTTGCGATATTTGGCCCGGGCCTCATGTACGCGTGTGTGTAACACTGGAACCGATGGTCCCATCTCACGCGAGACTGAGAGTAGCTACGTAGGGCAGGCCCAATTGAGGTGTGTATCTCTGTCAAACGGCCTCGCAATTGGATGAACCAATCTCACGGGTTAGAACTTGAACGGCGAAAGCGAAAGAGAAGAAGTACGGTGGTGGTGGTGGTGGTGGAAAAAGGTTACGGGGCATGCATGCAGCAAGCCACGCTCTCGATGATGCCGTGGGTTCTGATCTGACCTGGACAGACCACATCCTCGTCTCCCCCGCGTCCACGTATTGGCGTATAGGCGCAGACTGGTTGTAGACAGGTAGTCGTATGTAGGCAGACTGAATGGCAGACTTGGGGGACTGAGCCACTGGCAGGACGGAGTAGAGTAGAGTCGATGGCTCATCTCGACTCAAAGCGGAGCGGAGCACGGCGATTTCAACCGACCGACCGCCCTGGGTACCCGGGAACGAGAGAGAGAGAGGAGGGGTGTGTAAGCATTGCGTTTCGTGGCTTGAAGACCGCCAAACCCTGCCATTCGCGTGGTGCCCCCAGGACATTTAGATCTGCCCGGATGACTGATGAGTCGATGACCAAAGATGAGCCATAGTACCTGATTTGCACCGTCAACCTGTGGCTGTTCGCTGTCAAAGTGTGAGCGTAATCTTTTAGAGTTGTCTGCCCCCTTCAGTTCGACATTTTGCGCCGTGCCCCGATTGACGGTGCCGAAACGTCTCCGACGCTTTCACCCCAAACTTTTCTCGGGCACGTCTAATGCCCAGAAGGCGGGCCTTTGTCTTTTCGGTATGGGCAAAGTCGGAGGGGAGCTTCGGCGGAGTGGGTTTCTTCCTGTGATTTCATCACTTGACACCTTTCAGAGATCCCCCCGGGCGGTGCGGGCTTCGTGATGCCCGGGTCATCATCGTCACCGTCACCATCCTTGCTTTTTCCCTCCCTCATCTTGCTGGACCATGGTCCCCGTGGAAACAGGAACAATTCGGCGAAGTGCAAGGACTTGTTCCTGATACTTGATTGATATTTCCATTCTGTAGATCGGAACAGATCAATTCGAGCCCAAGAAGTGAAATTGGTCAGGTATTTTGGACTCTCTTGGGCAATTTGGGTATCTAGACAAAAAAGTTTCAACCGGCCGATCAGGCTTTTCGTCCAAAGTCTGGTATGCTTGCCCGCCCTGCTGCGGTGGCCCCCGTTCGAATGAACCCCGTCGCCCGGGGCAATAGTTCTTCGCGATGGTCCGGGCTGTGGAGTTAAAAGCACCGTACCTTGCTTTTAGGCTCCGACTCATCATGGGCCCTTTCGGGTCCTGTGGCTGGGTTTGCCCGCGTCTCCCCAAGACGTGGACTCCAGGCACCAACCGCAAGGTACTTTGTGCAAGGTACGGACAGAAATGTTTAAGCAAGAGTTATGCCGAGAGCGAAGGGCGTTATGCCTAACCCGGCCGAGTAAGAGCAAAAGTAAGAGCACCGTAATGTAATACCTGTAAAACAGGTAGGTACGGAATAGGGCGCAATGAGACTCTGCTACGTTGCTCTCTTTCCCTCTCTTTCGCGTCAAGGCTCAGCCCTACAGAACGAGCGTGTGGCTCGGGGCCATTCGTAAATCCGTACGGATCTACTCCGTGTATCCGTACAGATGGGATTCGTACTTTCGTACTCTCTCTGCGTAGCGCCTCAGCTCGCAAGGGCCTGTGATTGGCGCGTGTCCGCGAAGGCAGTCAGCTGGCCAGCATCTAATCTCTCCGCAGATGTCTATCCCCCGTCGTCTGGCTCCCCCCGGTTCGCAAGCTCGCACTGCTCGCACTCGCAGGAGGACGTGGACGGAGCCGACGGCGGAGGAGGCGGTGCAGCAGCAGCATCGGCCAGGGGATTCGTACCAAGCTGTGCTGTGCTTAACCCCCGCGCGCATTCGCACAATTCGCGGCCGTACTGTAATCCCTTGTCTCGGCGCCGTAAACTGTAAGGCCTGGCGATCGACCGGGGTGAGGGTGAGGTGTTGAGGTAGCAACGGCTCTCGGCGCAGTACTTTTAGGCTTCCCATCTTTGTCCATTCTCTCACCCCAGGTGATCCGTTACGGAGAGTACAGAATGCCGGGGGTACGGAGTACTGTGAACTGTCATTATCCCAAAGGGGGTGGACGGGAGCGACATCAGATCCTCCTTCAGCCTTGGCCCCCGGGGTATTACATTGACAATTGTGACAATCAAGGGGAATTGGGAATTCTTGGGATGGCACCTTGGGACGGGGTTAAGCAAAGCATACCCCCGCCGTGAGTGAGCTGGGATCCCGCTATTGACATTATGAGGCCCGTTCACTTCTTTTTCTATTCTCGCTTGCTGGCCTCAGCTTGTCGCAGATTGCGCGCATGGTGCGAGTTACAGAGTACAGTAAATGAGCCATCATCCCTTTTTTCTGAGAAAGTGTGTATTCATGGTTGTAAGGTAGGCAGCCGGGGTTATGGTAATTGGTAAGGCGTGCGTGCGACTGCGGCCGAGAGCCAAGGCCAGCAAGCGAACCATAAGCATAATCTGCGTGTGTGTTCACGATGATACGGCGTGTCAGATTGGAAATTGAGGCAGACGAGACGAAGCTAGCTAGCGATGAAGAGATGACGCGCCTGACGGACAGGGTGAAAGGGCGTGGACGCCGGGGCAGCGGTGGGCGGTAGAGTAAAGGTTGGTGATTAATCCAACTGCTGGTCGGTGCGGAGTTATGGGAATTATGCCTAATTCCTGTCTCCGTTTTGGTGATGATGAATACAAACTCACTACTCTGTATGGGAGGAGAGGGGATGAGATGAGACGAGACTAGCGGGAGTGCGTGCTTCGCTGGAGAAGTCTAGTGGCCGATTCTGATGGAAGACTTGGATTGATTGATTACAGAGAAAAGCGAGCACAGGCTGACAAACGTGGACGCTTATCCCATCAGGACGCGAGGTACCTAGCGATCTGACGAATAAGCAGCGATGCTCCGTACTCAAGCAGCAATAAGGTAGGAAGGTACGGGTAGAAGGTTACGGATCTTCGGGGTACGTACTCAGTCCGCGATGAGTCGTCGTGATGTTTCCGCCGAGTGCGTCAGACCCTACCTCGCAGCGAGTCTAGGTAAGACTTTGGTTCTTCTGGGCGCCCTTTGGTAGCGTGGGCAGCGTCAACGACGACGACCACGACGACAACCGGATTAGCGTCTTGGGTTTGCTAGTGACGGGCAACCGTACACTTACGCCGTACCGACCGGTGGCAGCGTAGGTAAGCTCCAAAAGTCCGAACACCACCCGCAGCCCGCAGCGACAAATGCCCTAGCTGGCGGAGGCTCGGGAAGCACCCTCGGCCTTGCTGATGACAAACGCCGCCCAAAGTCCACGATGGAGGAACGGGTACCGTGGTACGGAGCTTAGAGAAGCCCCCACTTTCTGCAGGCACAGCGAAAGACTCATCGCTTTCATAATTTTTTTCTGCTTAGGAAGGTTCGCACTTCGCACCTCGCAATCGCGCAAAACTCCCGCCCACACCCCCACCCCACCCCTTCACACCCCCGATGGGTCATCCACCCCCTGCACCTGCACACCCTTCGCTCTCACACCCCTCCCCCTGTCACCGCTCCTCCCTCACTTTTCTTCTCTCCGAGCCCGACAAGTCCAGGTCAGCCAGCACAGCGGAGCAACCTGAGTTAAAAGAAATGTGTTTCCCCTTCCCAACCAGATCTAGAGAAATCCCATCATCCAGCCTCAGCTTCAACAGACACAAGACACAAGATCGATACTAACTCCTCTCAAGAAGAAACATCTTCCAACCTGAACTATTATATAACCATCATCGACCTTGCCTCTTTGCCATCTCGTCTCGCCGCCTCATCTGGTATACTCCAATAAAGATTACCAAAGCATCATCACAGACCAAGCCAACTAGCCCAGGCATCCCTGCCCCACTGCATCTTGCACCCCCCGATCTCGCTTTGAGTCATACCAGCCAAAATCGCGACATATCAGTCACCATTGGTGCACAGTCATACAAAATGTCGACAACTACCACAACTTCCACCTTCACTGCTCCTCACACACAACAACCCCTCCGCCTTGCCGTCCAGAAGAAGAAGATGAGCATTACCCAGACTTACTACCTCGCTCACAAGGCCCGGGCCAAGCTCTCCTCCGAGGCTGCCCGCGCCGACCACGACCTCCGCCTCCTCGTCGGCCACGCCAACCTCCTCGACTCCCTGATGCTTGAGCTCGCCGACGCCGAGCGCGAACAAGAGAGCTGGTTCAACCAGTCTGTCCGCGGTGCCACCAAGACCGAGTCCGCTCCCGCTGCTACCAAGGACCGTCACATCCAATGGGCCGACTCCATCGCCGAGGACTCGGAGGACCTCTACGAGGACGACTCCTCCGACTCGGACGACTCTTCCGTCTCCTCTGACGACGACTACGAGGAGGACGACATCGAGATGGCCGACACCATCTCCCTCCGCCGCATGCCCTCCGCCGCCCCCGCTTCCCCGAGAACATCCACCATCGAGGTTTCGGAAGACTACGACATGGAGGAGGACGACCTCGAGGAGGACTACGCACAGCTCGAGCTCGTCCGCACACCATCCCACTCCAGCTCCAGCTCACCACCAGAGCTCGAGCACGAGCACGACTCTGACATCTCAGATGACGAGTCGATGCCCCCATCACCGCCAAACGCAGTGCTCACCTTCAACGAGAAGGAGGCCAAGGAAGAGATCTCTCAGCAACAATCACAACAGGGCGACGGTACCTTCTACTCGGAAGGCTACTACCTGCCGGCCCGCAACCCAGCAAGGCTCGTGTCTGCCATCTCAGTGTACTAAGTCTACATTCGAGAACCACACCACTACCTTGTAACATGATCTCTTCTTTGGCTTTTTACATCAGCGAGCGTTTGCATATATTACGGCGTTTATCATTTGTCACCGATACCAAATCACAACGGCATGGGTTACGAATTACTTGGATTACAAAACGACAGCAATGTCTTCTCAACTCTTCTCTCTCATCTTATCTTTCCTATATGTCGCAATGAGAAAGCATGGGGTGCCTATTTGGAGGACCCTGATGGATAATGGAACTGGGACTTTTTTCTTTTCTTCAGCTGTCTTTCCGCTCCCGGGCTCCAGTCCGCGGTTGAGTGGTACCAGCACAATGTGTTACAGAAACCAGATAGATAGCCGCTTAGGGGGTCAAACAGTGCCCTATTCAAAAGCGAAGCATCAAACAATCAATTGAAAAATCAATCAAATCGAACCCCCTGTCCTCTGCAATACTGTGAACACTCTCTTGGTACGAGGACTTGGAGCAACACAACAAAAAAGGTAAGTCACGATTGCATCATCATTGCTTCTTCATTCGCCTCATCTCGGGGCGAAAGTAGGAGGTGTTGGATGAAACTTGCGCGCTGACCGAGTCATTTAGGCAGACCACATGATTCAGCAAAGACCTGCCCGTTACAATGCGCCGCTGCGCGTTACGACGACTCCAACCGCGCACCTCACAAAAATCGACCTTTTTTTTTGGCCTATGCCTACGGAGTACTGCATACGGCATACCAGTTTCGCCCAGGTACTCGAAGAGGGTTGGTGGATGCGCCCTGCGATCTCGGCAGATCGGCGTCGCTCAACCTCCGGTCTTTTTTCCAACAGCTGCTCAGGTGCCCGCCAACCCCTCGCTCGCTTACCTCACCCTTCGAAGCCGAGCTGCCTGCCTTGCGCAGCTGCGCTTGGTGCTGCCTGCCACGAACGACCGGGGTTTACAAAGCAAATTCCACGACGACGACCGATTTCCGCGCCCCGACATTTTATCGACACGCCCCCCTGCCTTCCTTCTAGTCATCTCTCAGGACAGTCAGTCACCGTCTCACAGATTTCCATGGTTCACTAACGCCGCCGTATCGTGGACGAATCACGAGGGGGGTTTCCTCCATGGCATTCGGGTTTTGGCGGTGTGTTTTAACTCCCCTACCGCCGTACAGTCCTTTTTTTTTTCTTGACCGCAAAGAGACGGAATTAATAATTAGGCTGCCTGGAGGTTAGTTAAGCCCGTGGTTTAATGGTGCAGGTGAAGAGCAAACAGCGAAAAAGCCGACGCCAGCGATTCGAATTATTCATCACATTATCCCCGCCGTTGCACCCGAAGCGACTTGCACAAAAGAATGTCACCGAGGACATTTACGGATACCCGCCGACGAGTCAAATGTCACGATGTTTCATTTCCATCTGAGTTTTACGGATGAACGCCGCTGGTAAACGATGAACGGCGACGATGATCTGATTTGGACTGGTCTGATGGATATTCAATTGGAGCCGAAACGAAAAACGATTGCGAAGCAAGCATGGCGCAGCTGGGGAACTTTGGAGGAGAATTCGACAGGCAGAAAAAAGAACGACGCCAAAAAACGATTACGACGATACGAAGCCGACATGAGCCACGAACCTGCGAAAAAAGGCGTGTACGGTGTGGCATCCCGCGTACACAATTACGGTATGCTGGGGAGGGGGTGTGCAACGCGGCCGCGACAGCGAATGCGAGTCACCGAGGCCAAAAAAAAAATCAATGACAGTCATCAGCGCAGGGCGTGAGCGTGCGGACGGACGAATCCCGTCCGACTGGAGACGGCGAACCCAAAGGAGATAAGCCCCAGGGCGACCAAAGGCCCCCAAGAGGAACCGACGGAGAAGACAACCTCCCGCAATTGCTTGCCCTGCCAGAAATCCGCTGAACGGGTGACAGAACTGTTCCCTCGGGGCCCGAACGTGGAGACACGTGGTGCGCATAGGGGCCCGAGCGCGTCCCTTTTTCGAGGCCGAGGCCACCGTCATCCCGCGCTGACATAAGGCACACACAGCCAGCAGCACCCGCAACCGAAAGACCCAGCGGGGGGATCTGAGCTGCCAGATTTTTTTAAGATTGGCAGATCAAAAGGCAAGATGGAAATGGCACCACAATTGGGCTTGGCTTGTGAAAGTCTTTGGCGAGGGTCGTCCGGGGTCCTTGACCACCGTACTGTTACGGCTTCGTCGGCGACCGGCCTGTTTGCTGAGCATTGCCTTTGCCATTTCCACGATGCAGACACGCTAATTACCATCCAGAGCAAATGTTGGAATTTTTCACGGTAACATGCAGGAAATAAAAAGGACCGGCAACTGGAAGCGACGACACTGAAGAAGGGGGTGTGTATCTCTTACCTGCCGCCGCTCGAAATGATTCATCCGGTCTATCCATCCGGTCTTCAGACACACGCCGGCAACCACCACGTCTTCAGCGTCCGACTTCGCTGGCACGCGGGTCGGCAGGTTCACGATTGAGCCGACACGGCCGGCGATAAGGACGAAGGTGTGACTCGTGAGAGGCATGCACGCCGACGGGACGGCTTAACGGTAGTGTTGATGGTGGTAGGTGGTAAGGTGGTGGTGCACTCTGCCGATCCAGTTTTTTTCCCGCCCGCCCGTCGGAAGCCTTGGCCGAACCGGCAGCGTCGGCGGGAGTGAGGGAGGTAGACTAACGGCAGGCACACCGGCATGCGGTCAGTTACTATGCGTGCAGTCGAATCCATCATTTTTGATCGCCAGTCTCGGCTACGAAAAGCCTAATTCAGAAGTGTGTGGAAGTCAGGTGAGGTAGGTACGGATAACGTAGAGCTTGAGTGTGACGAGACAGCAGGCACGCCTGTTTCTGTTTCACTTGCGTTATTCTTCCCGATCGAGGATGTTTGAATGAATCCCGCGGATTGTTGTGAGGGGCGATACGGATAGATGGGCTCCATCGTGACAAACGGCGCCGACGGATATGCACCTGTGAGTTGGTTTGCAGATTTCACCAGACTACCTACCTAGATAGTAGATACCCGACTCGAGTCAACACCAAAAGCCTCGGCAAGATTCCGTGTTTTCTTGGTGTATGGAGTGGAATGGATGGAAAAATAATCGAATTGCACCTTGTGAGAGTAGTGTACCGGCCTAGACGTCTAGGTCTGACAAACACCACCCGTCCGTCGCACTTGGCGGCGGTGCGGGAGTCCCACGATGGTGTATTTACTTGACCGCCTCCCGTTCGGGTACGAAGTACGAATTAATATGCTGTTCCTTTATCAATCCCGGGGATAACTACCTAGTCTACCCTACCTGCGGGTGAGAGAGAGGGAGGGGGCCTCAACACGGCAGGCAGCATGGGAAAGTGAAAAAAACCACAAGCCCAAAGGTAAGGCAGGGCGGTGAAGCCTTGAAAAGGTTCGGGTTCCTGGACGGATTTTGGGGCGGCGACGGGCCCTAGACAGGTTTTACAAGCATTATGGGAAATTGGCCCAACCTCTTTGCTCGGCTCTCGAGGTTCGTGACTGGATGACTGGGGGTTAACTCTTTTCTTATTTCTTGTAGAGCAAGGCGAAGGAAAAATGTCAGAGCGGTGCCCTGCACTGGACTTACAAAGTGCGTACAGGTTGGGACGATTGACACCTCATCTCAGTAACCCTGGACGAGACAAAGACACGCTGGCGAGCAGGGCTTCATTCGACGAGGATTGATATCAATCACTGGGGCCTGAGGGGAGGGCCTGAAAGTCCTGCGGGCGTGGGGTTTTTCGGTTCAGGGCGAGAGGAGGGGGGGCCAGACTCAGAATGAAGGGCTGCAATCTGGAGTCCTGGACCCTATCTGCCTTGCTTGCCCTGCTTGCGTCTCCCCCGTCGATCATTTGAGGCTGTAGGCGAGGGTGGAGAGCGGGGAAGGGAGTTTACCCTTCGACAAAGTGTCAATTGTGCAAAATGGCATAGATCGAGTGTCCTTCTGTCTCGCCCTCGCGCACGCAATCGCGTATGTCTACTCCGCAGTGTACGGTTAGATCGCGTGATGACGACCTGTGATTGTCGATTTCAATCACGTCGATACTCTAGAGCATGAGGGGCGCGGCCCGCACGTGGAGACTGTTGAGGTCACGATGGCGAATTTTGAGAAGGGCGATCTGATCTTCCATGCTTCCATTGGGAATCATGTGGTCTTATCGATAAGGTAGATCAGATAAGAGGAAGATTGGATCGTGTGTGCGGACGGAAGGTAAGGTACTACGGCCACGGCTTCCGAAGGCTGGGCAAGATCTTCGCGCGCGCATGTAATCATATCATTCCTACGGATACTCCATGTATCGATCCGCAAACTCCACGGCTCTTGGTCGCGGACTTGCGATTGTGCCTTTTTCCAGGGTTCATGATCTGCTTGATAAGGGGGGTCTAAGTTAGTGACAATTTGGATCCACTGAGTTACGCTGTACAGTGGGAAAGCAGAGAAAATCCAAGGTCCAGAATTTCCATGATCAACTCGTTCTGTGGATAATGGAAAAAGGTCTCGACTCTTTTTGCAAGAGTACGCAGGAAAGATTGCCAGTGAGTGCTCGCTTGAAAGTTGGACGACTAGACGAGGTGTTCGCCCGCATCTGTGCCCGCACCGCGAGGATCCATCGTTCTCTAACATACCGCCGCTCCACGACATATCCCACCCCCGTCTCCGCCGGGGTGCGGTGGATGGGATAGTTTCGGGCGGGCGGCGGTGCGGAAGGGGAGTGCAGCGAGCCCAGAGCCTGTGACTGTGAGTCCTTCGGCACGGCGGGGCATCTTTACGCAGTATGGCGGAGTTCTTTCTCCTCAAGGCAAGGGGACGAATAGTTGCAGATAATCATTGCAGGGGTAAGAATGAGAATTTTGTGCAAAGGAGATCGTGAGTATTCGATCGTGACTATTGCCTGATGAGTCGTCGATGGTCTTCGATGAAGAGATGGGAAATTCCAATGTGGTCAAGGGAAGCGAGGCTGTCCGCTCCCCACCCCTACTCGGAGTTTTTTGAGTCACTCACCGTGGCCGGCCCTGAAATTTCGCGATGGTGGCCTTGTATTGGATTCGTGCTGCCTGCGCCGCCGCATCTTTCTTCTCCCTCCGCTTACCTATCCCCACCGCCGCTCTACCAGCGGTGCCAGGTGCAGATGGGTGATTGCTTGGCATTGGAGTTAATCTCACTTTGTAATCCATAAGTCCAG
Organism: Colletotrichum scovillei; assembly: GCF_011075155.1. Taxonomy (NCBI): domain Eukaryota; kingdom Fungi; phylum Ascomycota; class Sordariomycetes; order Glomerellales; family Glomerellaceae; genus Colletotrichum; species Colletotrichum scovillei. Next base: position 1,544,474 of record NW_023336261.1, read on the forward strand.
AACCTGGCGCGGGGTCCATCTCTGCCCTTGGACGGCTGGAGCCCGGGGGCCGAGAAATATGGATCTCTCTATCCGTACACCGTGGCTTATCCGCTTTGTGCATAAAGGGGAGTGAGAATAGTAGCAGATGGGTCTCTGATTGTGGAAAGCCGTGGGGGCTGATATCGTAAGCCGAAGCCGAATTATTCATCAGTCATCCAGGTGCCCAGCACTACTTGTATGTACTAACTCCGTTCCTGCCACAGCTACCAAGGATTCTCCCATATTTTGTCCGAGCGTCCGATGACTGGTTCGCGCACAAAAAAGGACTCTTGGCTTGGAAATCAGAGACAGAACTTGACATGCATACACCCAGACCCCCTCCCTGCCTTTCGAAACGTGAGGAAATGCAAGCAGCGGGCCGCACCTGTCTGTTGCGAAGATCCGCAGAACGTGCTGGATTTGTGTTTGTTGGTCGCGGCCGAGTTCACAGGCGGATTTGTCAGTTCGTGCGAGACCCGGGCTGCCAAGCATCATTTGTCCGTTGTTGACAGATAGACTGTACAGAATCGCTTGAGCCCAACAAAGTCTACGATCTGAGAAGGCCGCGAGAGCTTCATCGGTCGTGTCCCCGGAAATATGTATCTTCAAACGGGGGAGATGTCGCATTCTGAAGCAAAACAGTAGTGCGTGGCTCGCTGCGCCATGCTCCAGGTGCCCACTTCACCCGAGGAAGCTTATGAGATCCATCCCACTTCCGCCCTCGGCACTGAAGGACGGCCGTCTTCACAACCGTCAAGGCCGTCCGGATCACGAGACACGTTTACCTTTCGGCTACCCAGGCCAGCGGTTCACGCAATGAGCGCTCTCTCTCCGTCGGGAGGAAACAAGAGTTGGCCCGTGAACCCGAGTTCCTGACATTGGGCTCGCGTCTGCATGTCTCTCTCGGAAACGAAACGGTCTGCCGTGTAAAAGTCAAGTGCGTATCCGTACACCAGTCATCTGATGAGTTCCAGAGTCAAGGTTGGTCGTCTCAAGCAGAGACTGGTGTGTCCGATGAGACGAGATGGTGGATGGATGGGTGGTACCGGGACGCGATTACAGATACCGCCTGACTGGATGAACGTGACCGTGCCGATTAACGACCTGACTTGCATCCCATGATGGCGTAGCTTACAACTCTACCTATGGCTGTAAACTTCACCATCTTACCACCTCTATCCAGAGGCAGCGTACCTATACTCTGCATTCATACTCCGTACACCTCAAAGATCAATACAGATTCGTGTAGTAAAGGCGTGCGCCGCGTTTTCGCACTCGCTCTTAACCCCGCGTGGGGTGCGCAATAGACAAAGCATGGGCTCATAGAGGGGAACTCTCGGCGCGGAGCGGAGTTCGCAGACCTATGCAACCCCGACGACCGCACAGAAGAGACAAACCTACGTAGTACACTCAGAGGGTGATCCGCCAGACAAGCTCCATCCCAAGGCCATCGGTTTTCCGCCCTACCATCCGCTTACCTCAGCTCACCCTAGCTTGGTTCTAATTACCTGGTAGGCTTGGGTTTGAGGCAGAGAAAGCAGAAGCATTACCGTAAAGTGTAAAACCCGCGGGTTTGAGAGCGGCACAAGGAACCCGGCTCTTCGGGGAGAAGCTAAAGTCCGGGACACCCCATGGACCCATATTTTAGACGTTCACCACTAAGATGAGTGCCCCTTCCCGCGGGTCCCGTTTTTAGGACCCCTAAAAGTGATGAAGTCATTACCCAGAGCTTTAGACGCGTTGATCCTCTTACTTGGGTTTGATGAGAGATGATTCCAACGGGGGGTGGTTCGGACGGCGGGCTAGATTCATTCCACGTTGTGGAACACGGTTGTCCGGCATCAAAGGTGGTTGTTTTCCCCATCCCTTTCGGCGCCGAGGCGGGAGTGATGCTGTCATGATTTGCGGTGGTGAGGCGAAAGGGTGATCGGCGAGGCGGTGTGTACCAGTTTGGTGCGTGGTGTATCTCTACGGAGAGGACGTTGGGATCGGGACCACGGATCGCCGAGTTGCTTCCTCGATGAACGGCGAAGAGACTTGACGTAACTTCTTTCGCCCGATGAGCTTTAGGATCCAAGGCTCTGGGACCCGTCTCGACAGGGTCGTCAGGGTCCTCTCCCAGAAGGGTTCCCGTCATCCCGTTTACTCGGCCGAGTGGCCTGTGGCCGAAACTATGTTTCGCGGGTGAGAGATCGTCGAGCTTGTAGTGGCAGTCGATGGTGTTCAACTACAGCTTCAGCCACCGGCACCAGCCTCGCTCCTTCTCACTTCTGCGTCTTTGTAAGCCTTCTAGCTCCTCCCGCCCGCTGGTGAACCATCACCTTCGCTGAACCTTACTTATACCCCCTCAACGTCGTATCTTATCACTAGCATAGCGGGCGCCCGTCTACGATTGGCGGGCCAGATCAAAACTGCGTGCGAGGTAGTGAAATAGAAGAATAAACCGATACTCCAACGAAATCAGTGTACGGGTTAACTGAGGCTCACCCTGTCCGATTCCGGGCAAGGGCTCGAATTGTGAGGTCAGCATTGCCCCTCCTTCCTTGCTCTTTCTTTCTGTATTTGAATTATCTTTCATCGGGGCGATGTTTTGTTTCACACGTATCCCCTTAGTCATGACCACCAGCCAGGCCAAAGACTTCATTAGGAGTAGACAACTTGGCTCCGGTTGTACGACAATCGGTTCTTATAGCCTGCTTGTCTGCGAGCATGAAACCGGCGGAGAAGAGAATCTCAACTATCGCACTTCCTAAACCGGAGCCTATATGTCGTCGTATAGTCTCTAGTATATGCAATATATCCTTTCCCTTATATCCTTTCCCTGAATTATTACTAGTTTCTATTTGAAGATGAGCATTTTGCCCTGAATCAAAGTCCTTTCCCTCATTCAAGTCCAAAATAGTAGTCACGTTGGATACGAGAGGTTGATTGAGATGCATACCACCGTTGGCAACCTCCACATCGGTCCCAAACCGATCCGCCACCGCGTTAATAAAGCAGAAGCTATACGCCTTCATACACACGGATCGGGACCTGCTGTATCCGAGGGCCCAAGGTTCTAGTTTACACATCGTGATGCTCGTGACGGACTTCTCCTGCATCGAAGGGGGGCCAGAGGTCGTCCACTTCAAGGCGCATAGCTGGCTGAAATACGAGGGCGCTGAAGAGTAGTGATGGCTGGAATTGGCCGCCGCTGTTGTGGCATTGTCGGTTGTGGTCAGGGATTTATCGAGAATGGTTGGTACGGGTGTGACTTTGCGAATTTTCGCCCCTCTCAAGCTCCGACAAGACCTCAGTGGGAGGCAGACAGTTTCTACAAAAAGCAACTCGATGAACATGGCGTCCCTCACAACTGCACCTACAGCGACCTGAAGACAACCATCGAGCTGTGCGCAGATCCAGTCCGAGAATAGCTTGACACCAATAACGAATTAGACGTTAAAAAGGAGAACCCTTTTTACAAGCTTGTTAAGAGATTCGAGTAGCGTGATGACCAGAACGTAGAACTAATACGAGAAGTAATATATAACCTATAATATAGAGCACCCGATAGTAAAGTAGCTCGACCAAGCAACCGCGGACACCAGCTCAGGCGGGAAGCAAGCCCCCACGCAACACTAACACCCTCCGCTGCTTCAATTACTACAAATGGGGACACATTAGCCCAGAGTGCCCTGTGCCTCGGAACCCAGCCACGTGGGCAAATGTGGTGTTAGCCTTTCGGGCACCGACCTTAGAGGTCTGGCCGTTCCTGTATGTTGCGTCGGTCCATGTGAGCTCATCGTTCAGCAGTACCTTGCTCCAATCATATTGGGGCCGGCCCTCACTGCTGATGGTATTAGGATTCAGTGAGGTAAGATATCTGGGATCAAGAGCTCCTTGAATAGTGATTTGCAGCTCCAGCTGATACTACACTTTCGGGATAGACGAGGACGAATGCCTGACTTCGGTACTCTCACCAATGAGAGATGCGATACATCGGCCATCACACATGTTAGGCTTACCCGAATCATAGGACCATTCCAACTTACGCTCCATTCATAGATGGCTGGTCAACTCCTGCAAGGTCGCATGATCCGACATGACCCAAGACCCTAGACATTAATTTCTAAACGATAGGTAAAGGCCATAGCGATCTACGGTTCAGCTGGTGTTGGTCAGCCCCAACGCCCGGGAGGCGTTAGACCACGAGTCCCTGCCAGGGAACCTCATGTGTGTAATTCCGCATTTGAACCTGCTCCAGCTGGGCTGAACAGAGACATACAAGATGCGCCGAACGACGTTTCCGGCCATATTCGTTGCCTAGACTCCATGGACTCCAGCGTGTATAGTGTATAACTATACTGATCCAGCCTGTCAAGGACATTCTTCACATCCACAACATCTCACCACAGCCATGAAATTCCGTTTGCAACAGGGGGGAGGCCAAAAACCATGATGCCATTCCCCTGAGTCTCGCCTTTGTGACCTCGTTCTCCCGCAGCGCATCTCGATACCTAACTGGGATTGCGGTACACATTGTATCGCCCCACAACTTCAGGTATGCTACAGGACACAAAAGAGGCAGATTCTGCTCGACTATTCCAAGTGGTTTCTTGAGGCCTCCAATTCAGTTGACCAAAACTCTTGTGAGATTGGTGGCGAATCACAACGATAGGTACAAAGGCGGCAACGTCGACGGGAAAGGGAGCGCTGCCTGAAGATAACGCTTCTTCACAACCCTAAGATCAACTCCTCCAGGCGAGAAGGAAAATGTAGTTAAACCATTGCCTGACTTGCCACACGTTGCTCCAGTGGCAGCACGGCACATCATATGCCCAGAGGGCGCTCTGGTTAGTTGCGGTTTAGTTACATAGATAGCTAAACCCTTGTTCCTGAGGATACAAAATGCTACCACTTACGCAGAAGACGATGTTGTAACGTGGAAAATTATTCTGTCCATATTCATGCTAGCCACTGTACTCGAAGGGGTTATGTCTCTCTCCTTATGTCTAGTGCTATATAGCCGCTGGTCTCCGTTATTTGGTTGAGCTTAAGAGCGAGAGCGCGGGTTGTGGCAAGTGCGAATAGCGCGATTTTCTACGGTCGATGCTCCCGAACCCTCTTGCGGTCTAGAGGTTCAGAATAGACATACAGAAACGCAACAGAGGCTTGGCGGGAAGAACGCAGCATTTAGGTAGCTACGCCGCAAAGCTATCTGAACGTCCTAAGCGTGTCCCAAACGGGCTGGTTCCCCCTCCCTTCTCTTCTCCTGCCTAGCTGGACGTGGGGACTGATGATTGTCCTATTCAAGGTTTCATGGGCCAGGGGCAAGCTACATGAATTCCAGAAAACGCAAGTCTTATCATGTGCCTTCTCTCAGGCAGGGTATTATCGACAGTGTATACTATACAGTCTATATTTTCCTAGAAACATTACTTTGGCCTTGAACTTTTCCACATCTCATCATGAATTATACTTCTTCCAGTCCGGCTACCTTTCCTCCCCTCGAAGGATACCCAAAACATTCAGTCAGCCATTCCCTCAGGGCTACCCAAGCCTCACTTCCGCGCCTCCGTCCCGTCCAGCTCCGCCGCGTAATAGTGCCGCGGCTCCCCTGCATCCATCTCGGGAGGCTGCACCATCTTGGGCGGCACGTCGCTGCCCGAAAACGGCGAGTGGTCCCTGTACTCCCCCTGTAGCTCCGACGGCGCCGTCGTCATGGACGGGGCCGGGCCGGGCGAGTAGGCCGTCTGCTGGTGCTGCTGCATTCCGGCATTGTGGTTGTTGTTGTTGTTATCATAGTAGGCGGCCGAGCCCGGGGCTTCGACGGCGTTGGGACCGGTTTCTTCTGTCGGGACCTTCTTGTGCTTCCGCCGCCTCACGAGGAAGAATGCGGCTAGGCCGATGAGGGCGACGCCCGCTACACCGCCGACTACGCCGCCGGCGATGGCGCCCGTGTTGGAGGATTTCGAGTCGGAGCTGGAGCCGTCGGAGCCGGAGCCGGAACCTGAACCTGAACCTGAGCCTGAGCTCGAGCCTGATTTGCCGTAGTTCATGAGAGCTTCGACGCCCGAGCCGTACTGGACGCTGGCGAGGTTACTGCAACAAAAAGGTTAGTGGGACTACACTCTAGATAATTTGTTGTCCAAAGGGATAATGGGACCAAAACTCACCCCTCATTGTACCAAGCCTTGACGACGTCGGGGGAATCGTACGCGGCGGCCGCGGGCTCGTACGCGTCCTTCCACGCCAGCGCCGTGAGGTCGAAGACGCCGACGCCCTGGCGGAAGGAATCTTCCTCGTTGAAGAAGAGGGTCGAGTTGGCGTTGTTGGCCATCCTGTTGACGCCGCCGAACGTGATCATCTGGCGCTGGCCGGCAACGACGCACGACTGCGTGTCGCGCGGCGCCGCAGAGGTGTAGTTTGCCTTTTGCCAGACGAAGCCGGGGAGCGAGAGGATGTAGACCTCGTCGAAAGTTTCCTTGTTGGCGATGTTGCTGCCGCCGTACATGAAGCTGGTCATCGGTTAGCATCCTTTCAAGACTCTGGTTTTCTGGCAGAACCATCAAGAACCTACATCTCGTATGTGTTGTTGGGACCCTGGGCTCCGACGGTGCAGTGCCACATGCGCGGTCCGGGTGCGTTGCCGCTCGTCTGTTGGGTGTACCACACCTTGGTGACGGGATCCATGAAGTAAATCGTGCTGAAGCTGAGATAGCCGACGTTATCCACGCTCTGGCCGGTCCCAATGACATGCGACCCTCCGCCAAAGATCATAATCAGACCGTTCGGCCCGTACGGCGCGTAGTGCGCCGTGGCGCCGACAAGAGTGCCGTAGTCGGAGTAGGGCACGCTATCCGAGTTGTTCGTCCACGCCGTGTCCGTCGCCGTGTAATTGAACTGCAAAAAGCCCGGCACGGGGCCGTTGGGGTTCGGGTCGGACCCGGAATCGGAGAAGCCGCCAAAGTAGAACCCAGAGTCCTTGGTGCTGACGAAGGCGCCGCCCTGCGAGCGGGTGAGGGCCGTGAAGGCGGTGTTGCCGTGCGGGAGGACGGTGCCCCATTGGCCGCCGCCGCTGCCGTCCGGGGTGAAGTGCCAGAGTTTCGCGTCTGGGATTTTGGCGCCGTAGGAGGTGAAGCCGCCCCAGATGTAAAAGGAGTCGGACGAGTTGTCGGTGAAGATGGCCTGCCTCATCATTTTGGGAGCCGATTTGGAGGTCTCCTTGATTTCCACGTCCTCTGGCGTCCATGATTTGGTGAGGTCGATTGAGAGCGTCGTGTTTGTCGGGTTGGAGGGCCGCCATTGTGACTGGGGACTCAACCCGCCGATGACCTGTGAAACTTCACCTCCATCGTAATAGACCCAATTTCCAATGACCGACGCTGGGTGTTCGTTAGTGATGCCCTGTGTGTCTTGAGAGAGCACATAAGGCCGAAGCTTACCTCGAGCAAAGACTCTTCTGCGAAAGTTGTTGACTGAGGGGACATCCACTTGTGCGCTACAGATACAAGAAAGCTGTCCAACGGCGAGGAACGCCGCCAGCCATGATCGCGATACCATGATGGCTATGATCGAAGAATTCGCTGTGAATGTGAACGTCGCGATGATCCTCGGTGTTGTCCCGCGATCGACTCGCCGCTTCTCAACCTGGTCGATGCGCGCAGACTACGGCGTGTAATGAAGGTCGCCGCCCTGAGGAGTGAGTATCCGTGCCACAAACGAGAGAAAATCCTTCAGACGCGAGATCAACTCATCCCCCAAGTGACGATCACGGACGAAAGTCGAGAGAAAGAAAGATGATTAGAGACGAAAGTGTGGCGCGAGCGGGAAGGAGCGCGAGAAGAACATGTCCCAATTGTCTCGATGCTTTTCTGCAAGACAAGGGAGGGTAGCATTGGGACCAGACACCTGATATCCGTAGGATTCGGGGATCCGCTCGAGGTGACGGGATTGATTATTGCCCTTCCATACCCCTGATCCTCCAGTCAATCTCGACTCTCTTGAGTGGTGAACGGGTGAACCCCAGTGGCCCGGCCCCCCTCCAAGTTGCTGATCCATCATCCCCGTACACCGAATTATGGGGGTTTCAACTGGTAGTCTGGTATTCGGCACGGGAAAAATTGGGCTGATTTGGTGCGAATAGGTGCGACACTGGGCAGTCTGTCGCACTCGTCCTTGGCACCCACACTGCCACGGGGCGGCGTCGAGCATTAGTGCTTACCTGGGACCGCTGGCAACGTGGCTGTCATTGGCAGATGCCTGCTGGGGTTCGTTATTCCAGGGAAATTTGGGAGTCCACCAGGGTCACAATCCCACTTCCGATTGCCTCTGTGCCTTCAGCCTTGCCAGGAGGAATGCACGCCTCTCCCGCTGAGTGCTGCGCCCATGGCTCACTGCCGCGAAGGCGACAGTGTTGGGTACTTGCGTCATGGATATTGAGCGGTCGGCAGTGGTGATTTTGAGACATAGGTAGAGAGAGAAGACAATGTTCCAGATCGTATGGCGGTGGGCGAGAGAGACATAGACGTAGAATCGTCAGCCACCAAGCCAATTAGCTGGTAGAGTTTGGAAAAGCTATGGTGAAGATAAAATTCATGTGCCTTTAGACTGATACAAGAAACCCAATGTTGGCAATGATGGATTTGCATTGACTATTGCCGAGCGAGGACGGATATAAACGTTGTAATCGCTGGCTTAATCTAAGCGCGCTGTGTCGAATCGTATTCCACATCAAGTTAGTGCGTCCAGGCAACGAGTGTAGGCATTGCCGGCATCCGTCGACCTGACCTGCAGCAGCGCGTCGTCAGCCTTCTTCAGTGAACAGTTCCACCTGGATATTCGTACATTGTCCCCAGTGACTACAAACCCACTTGGATAGAAAACATTGAACATGGTCGTAGTCCGAGGATGATGTTGCAAGAAAAGCTTCGTCTCCAGGCAGCACTTTAGCTTCGGAAAGCACAGGCCATACAGAGGGGAACCCTTCCTCTCAGGTTGGAGTGGGACGAACCTCTCCAGTCTCCACCAAAACTACAGGTCTCTTCCGCCAGTGGGGCAGAAACTCGGAGCAACGCCGTCCGACCCTCCGTCCCTGGCATCAGACATTGTCCAGTACCATGGGGCGTATCCCCGGGCCGAGAGTCCCGTGCGTCCCGGAGCTAGGACGTCATGACAAACCAAACAATTTTCCCATTCCACATCCTGGGCGCGGGCGTGTCCGAATAACCGCACAGCGAGCTCGGTCGCCGATTGAGTCAACGTATCACTTAACTCCCTTGTATTTTTCTTTCCCCGATATATTTTCTTTGCTGGTATTGAAGCATCTCTAGCTCGAAAGAGCACCCAACCTGCAACGATGAACACCGCAACCCGCAACGCGACGCTCATAGCGCGCAAGCAGCTGTCCGCCGCATCCTTCGTCTGCCGCACCTGCCGCCAACAACAACAGCGCCGACAATACTCGAGTACCAACCCGACAACTCCACCCCCAGCGCCCCCCTCCGCCGGCTACGCCGCCCTCCCCTCGCGCCGCCTCATCTCCGTAGCCGGCGCCGACGCCGCCAAGTTCCTCCAGGGCGTCATCACGGGCAACATCGCCTCCGAGGCCGCCCGCGCGCGAAAGACGGGCTTCTACGCCGCCTTCCTCAACGCCACGGGCCGCGTCCTGCACGACGTGTTCATATACCCAGACCTCGCGGGCCTCGCCGGCGGCGCGGCGGCGGCAGAGTCGGAACAGGCCGGTACGCGGTTCCTCATCGAGGTGGACGCCAACGAGGCGGAGAGGCTGGCGAAGCACATTAAGCGGTACAAGCTGCGCGCCAAGCTCACTGTGCGGCTGCTCGCGGCGGACGAGGCGACGGTGTGGCATGCCTGGAACGACAACAGCGCGAAACCGATTACGGCGGACACTGCGCTGCTAGACACAATTACCAAGGATCCTCGGACGCCTGGGTTGGGATACCGCGTGGTGCAGGGCGGGGACGCGGCCGCGGCACCGCCTGGGCTGGCACTGGATCTGGACGTCACGACGGAGGACAGCTACACCATCAGGCGGTACCTGCAGGGCGTCGCCGAGGGCCAGGACGAGGTCATCCGTGAGCACGCGCTGCCGCAGGAGACGAATATGGACTACATGAACGGGATCGACTATCACAAGGGATGCTACGTCGGGCAGGAGCTCACGATCCGGACCAAGCACCGCGGCGTGGTGCGCAAACGGATCCTGCCGTGCATGATTTACGACGTGGACAGGGCGGCGCCCCAGACGCTGCAGTACCGACCAGAGGCGGCAGACCAGGACGCGGCGAATCGCGGGCCCGGGGCCGGTCTGCCCGCGGAATCGATCCCGCGCGAGACGAGCATCGGGAGGTCTGGCAAGAAGGGGCGGAGCGCGGGCAAGTGGCTCAAGGGCATTGGGAACGTCGGCCTGGGCCTATGCCGGCTGGAGATCATGACGGACGTCGTCTTACCTGGCGAGACGGCCGCGTCCACCTTTGACCCCGCCAACGAGTTCTTGCTGAAGTGGGGCGAGGGCGAGGGGGACGGTGAGCAGAGCAACGCAGTGAAGATCAAGGCATTCGTGCCCGAGTGGTTGAGGAACGGGTTGAACGAGGCATCTGGGTAACTGAAAAGTCAGTGCCGCTCGTATTGTAAAGTAGAATGTAAAAAAGGGGTATAATCGCGTAGTTGAATCGCCGCGGCCTCGTCCGCCATCATCTCCTCCACCACCAAACGCAAGCCGAATCCATCCTCAGCCTGTCTAGACTTTATTCCTCGGATCGAGAGCCTGAACAGTCTCGTATTTTTGTTTGACCTCTTCCTCAGTCGCCTGACCTGCCTCGGCAGCTTTTCTCGCTTCTTTGAGTCTTTGGGCTGCAATCATTCGTGCCTTGAGATCCTCCCATTTAGGAGGTGCTGCTGAGGCCGGCTTCGGTGCTGGTTCTGGTGTCTTCGCTGCTGCAGGCGTGTTTGCATCGGCAGCAGCATCACCCACCACGCCGCCCTTCTTCCTCGCCTTCTTCTCGGCCTTGAGTCGCCTCTTCTCGTCCAGCCGTTGTTGCAGCTCAGCCAGCTTCTCATCGTATTCATCAGGCTCCCTCTCCCTCTCCAACCGCTCGAGGTTCTCCCGCTTGAACCTCTCCGACTCCTCCGCCATGCGCCGGCGCCCTTCTTCCGCGAGCCGCGCCCTCTCCCGCTCCAGCTCGCGCGCCTTTTCCTGCTCCGCGAGCTTCTGCCTCTTTCCCTCCTGTTCCGCGGCCTCGAGCTCGTCAATGAGGCGCTTCCGCTGGCCCTGGACGCGGTCGCGCTCGGCCTTGCGCAGGAGGACGGCCTTGCGGGCGTTGTCGTATGCGGCGCGGGCGGCGGCGTCGAGCAGGATGTCGCGGGCCGTCTCGATGAGCTCCCATTTCTCGGGGTCAAAGGCGTCCTTGAGCTTGTCCGGGTGGTAGTTGAGCGACTGCTTGCGCCACGCGCGGCGGACGTCCTTTTCCTCGGTGACGGTGCTGTCGATCTGCAGCAGGTCGTAGAGGTCCACGTTGTTGGACGAGTACTCCTTTGCTTTGGCGAGGAGGTCTTTGTTGTTGTCCATTTTCGGCGGGATGTCGTGCTGGTTTCGCTGACGTGTATGGGATTCTGGTGGTGGGATGCGAGTGGCAAGTTGGAGTTTTGCATGTGGTTCCTTGAGGCTGCTTCCAGGGTTCTCCGTCAGCTCGCGCGCGTGGAGAATGGTGGCACTGGGTGGACGTCGGGGAAAGTGGGGACGCGCTTTTACGCCCGTACTCCAACTTTCATTCTTCTCAACTCCAACCACCACAGAACCATCGTCGGTCACCTTTCTCTGTCTTTGTCATTTCTCCTCCATTGGGATCCCTTTTCGCCGATCTCGCCGCTTTCGCCTTCAGAGTGCCCGTCATTCAGCCTCATTATTCTTATTGTAAAGAGATGGCAGGAAGAATGCCACTATAAGGCCTGGAATGGCAAGCAAGGTAGAAGCAACAGCCACAAACCATCACCTAGTAACGGCAGCCAAAGAGATAGTGCGCCCGCAATGATCTTATTTCGATATGTCCGACTACCCTCGCGTTTCAGCCAACCAAATTGTGAAGAGAACACTTGCTACCGGCTTTCTGGATCTACAAATCCGATTCTAATCTTTTTCCGTCATTAAGAATATCCCATCCTTCTTCCAGGTTCCTGGGTCGAGTTGTCCATGAAGACGACAAACGGCTAGCTAGCAGGCGTCGCGCGTGGCTTGCTCGACTTTACGTCCGTACACACAAATGTTGCCGTTGCTTGGCGGCCATTCGGATATTGATACCACATGGCATTCTCAACCGTTCTGCAAGGATTCGACAGGGACAGAATACTCAATCTCTAGACTATCACCTCGCACTTTGCTTGCTGGTCAGGGACCCTAACTTGTGGTCCGTTGCACATCTGCTTAGAGTGTCTCTGCTCGTGCAAAGGAGCATCGCACTCTAATACAGGGCTCAGGAGCACACCCATCCAGTATTATGCCTTGCGTACCATACCCACGTGGCTACATATATGACCTCACCAAGGCAAGCGAGTAAGCAGAAGAGGGCATCGAATGGGCACAAGTGTGAACCCATCTTCCACTGCCTGCTCTCTATCCTGTGAGCAAATTTCCGACTTGGACTGCTCCAAAGAGTCCACATGAATCTTGGTTTGTGGCGTTCGTATGCTGAATGCCCTAGCCTTTGTTTCCTCCCACGAGTTCAACCTCCAAGACCTAACCAAAAGCATACAATATGCATTGTCCGAGCTGATTACTTAGGAAGGGTTGAGCGAACTACGGATAGCTAACTCGAACTGTCTTGGGGAACCAAGATTTCAACCGAACCTCTTCCACCCAATCTTGTCGGCTATCGTGGTCAGTGCCAGACGATAGAATAGACTCTTCCCAGGAGCTGTTCTCGCTGAGGCTGGACCGCTTACAGCCAGAGAGTAGCTCATGCGGCTAGCCTCGAGGTTCTCAATCGTTCCACCGCTCTCCATGGCTTTATCGAGAGCGATAGGCTCGCTTGGGCGGTAGTGCACCTCTTCATCAGCCCATTCGAGAGAACGTTCAGCTCGAACTATGCGCCCGTTCGTGTCGAACTTGAGTCCACCTACGTCTCTCTATACTCTCAAGTATGTCGAAAAGACATTGTAGATGCGGTCATAGTCGTCTTTGAGGCTATAGTGGACCTCCTACCACAAAGTGTATGGGCTCGTCGGCTTCGGAGCAGTCACCGCAGCGTCACAACAGGTGAAAATCCTGGTTTCAGAACTTCTGTTCAACGCCACGTCTCAAGTTGAGACAGATTGACGCTGACATTCCCGCCTGCCAAGGAATGGCGGCGGATGACGGGCAACATGAGGGTGAGAGAGCTCTCTCCCTTTACCCTGTCCGGTCTGGTCCTGGATGTGATGGCAGCCGTTGGGCCGACAATGCGTTTGGCCGACATGAATAAGCGCACACCACGGTTCCAAGTCCCTGGATGGATTCGATGAGACCGATTGAATGGGTGTCTAACCCTGAAGCTGGCGAACCTACATGCGGTTGACCGCCACTGATGGAGTGTTTTTCCTGCGAATTTGCAGTCCTCAACTAGAGACGTTGCATCACCGACGAAGCTGGGAAGGGCGGCGCAAAGTCAGATTGCGGACTACCTGAACCTTGGACCCGGGTTGTCAAAGAAATCGGGTGGACGCTAGGACATCGGGGAGCAAGCATGCTCCGACTGAGCGCCGGAAGAGGTTAACCACTGCCGAAAAAAACGCCGGCCGGAAGCGGCTACGACGTTTCCGGACGGATGCCACATGGCTCAACGAGACGCCGACAGCTTGGGTCCTGTCGGCACTATGCCATTCAGACGGTCGACGGATTCGATCTGTAACAGAATGTCTCGAAACATCGCCGGACTTGGTATAACCGCTGAAGAAATTTTACGCCCACGTCGACAGGTCATTGGTTGACGGACGATATTCTTGCCCGAGTCGCCCGATGCCACAAATTCTGTGCTGCAATTCTCACCTGCCATCCACTCTTCGTCCACTTCGACTATGCCTACTTCGAGACTCGGTCGTCGTCCACCACTGCCACAAGTCTGGAATGTCTGCAGCCTCCAGGGTGCCTTCCGCATCATGCTAAACACCCCCTCTCCGTCAGGCTGGCTCGTCCTTTCCATGCAGCTCGAGCTGACAGATTCCTCTGCCACCGATCGCCCGGCTTGGCGGACCCTAGCAGCTAGCCTACTTACCTTGTAGACAGCTGTTTCCACCAGAAGGTTCCCTTGAGGCCCAGCTCGCTCTCGGTATCAGTGCCAGAAATCCACCACCTCCGATCGCCGACCTAAACCAAACACTCGGTAGCGCACGCCACCGCCTGAGAGGCGCGATGAACTCATCGTCCTTCCTCCTCGGAACTTTGACTCTTCCCAGTCGAATGGTTCCAACGGGACAGAACTTTCCCCCTTTCTGCACGTTGTGTCTCACGGGAGAACCCCACGCCGTGTCTAATTCCGGCCATCTTCTGCCTTACCTGGTATTTTCAGCTAGTATCGTACCTTACACCCCTCGGTCCCGCTGGTTCAGGAGTGCACATCTTGGCTAGCCCGGAAAACATGCTTCTTTCCAAGCCATCGTCCGCGACTCCTCGTCTCCTCATCTTCATATAAGTCCTTCTTCGTTTCCTCTGCCTGGGAAGTTTCATTTGCAAGATACGCACTCAAACGAACATCGAGGAAACAACCCCAACAAACGCACAACGAAAGCCCAGCCACTAGTCCTGGAGACATTGGTGAAACGACTCCAAGGTCTTGCAACGTGTAGATGCCACTTCATACTCTAAAAACGACCACATAGCGACTTGTTCAACTTGATAGACCGGCTCTCTCATATTCAACTATCATGTCTCCCACCCAAATCATGACTAGGCCCTGCCGTTCGCCATTCCAGATGGACGGAACAACAGAGACGTACTTTATGAGGTACCCTGGATCAGGTCAGCATGAACTCAACCAAACGAGCAACAGACATTCCCACCAGTACTCTAACACCAAGTCCAGGTGATTCCCCATCGACTCCCGCCGCAGAGCCGCTGCCCACAAAGGAACAGCTCCTCGAGCTCTGCGACTCAGTACGGACCTCCCTCCGCCACTCAAAGAGCCTCGGCCCCCATGCAGACCGGATCCAAAGCCTCCTGGAGAGGGCCCTCAAGGACGAGCTGAACCACACCCAATCTCTCGACTTCGAGACCCTCCAGTACGCCCGCCTAGACAAGCTCCTCACCGACGTCCTCGATCCGGCCCACCGGCCCAGCCCGCTCCCGCTCCGCTTCCGCGCCGACATGGCGCTGTGCGAGAGCCTGCAAAAGATGTGGCGCGCCCGCTTCCGCGACCAGTACTTCTCCCTCGACCAGGTCCGCCAGCGCAGCCTGTCCATCGGCGGCGAGATGCGCGACATCCAATTCACCGCGTCCGGCATGGACCCCCTCGAGTCCTGGGCCGTCAGCAACAGCTGCCGCGACCCCATCTCGGAACTGGAGGGAAACCAGCAGTTCGAGCCCGGCCAGTAAGTTCCCTTCCACCACCATATCACTTTTCAAACTATCTGCTAACATCGTTAAAGCTGGTGGCTGAACCTCGCCTGCGCCCACCGCGACGGCGTCATCGGCACAGCCGTAGAGAAACCCACAAAGGGCAAATACGGCGTCACCGCCTTGCCCCTCCTCACCGGACGCGAGGAGCACATCCGCGGCACCCTCTACCGCTACGTCCGCGAGGGCCGGCTCTCCGACATGCACGTCTCCCTCCTCACCCGCGTCGGCACCCAGATCCGCATCCTCCGCGGCTACCGCCTCAAGAGCGCGCTCGCGCCCCAGGCCGGCGTGCGCTACGACGGCCTGTACACGATCCGCCAGTACGGCAACAAGCTCGACGCCGCCACGGACAAGTACCGCCTCGAGCTCCTCCTCGAGCGCGTCGACGGCCAAAAGAGCCTCGACGAGGTCCGGCAGGTTCCCCTCCCCTCCCAGCTGGACGACTGGCACGCCTTTAAGAAGGTCGAGGCCGAGATGGTGCGCCAGCGCAAGGGCGACGACGGACTCCTCGACTTCAAGATGCGCAAGGAGGAGGAGCGCATCGATCGCGAGCACTGGCGGCGCGCGAGCGAGTTCAAGGCCTCGCTGGGAGCAGAGGGCTGCGGGCTGGGGTTGATCATGCCTGTTTGAGTTCGAGACACTTACTGAACCCTGGGCAGTGACTGCAAGCAGAGGGAGGAGAAGGGAAAAAGAAGAGACGAAAAATTGGCGGTCCGAAAGGGACACACTTTCCAGGATGATTCGCAGAGATACCCTGTACTACCTAGTCTACCTGTACCACTACCTTACGAATAATGATAATGCATGACGATTAAGAGCATAGTGTTTCCGATTGACCTATCGCGTTGCCTTTTGCAGTCTGGCAACTGCGCAAAAATTTACCAGTGCCTCCGCAACTACGCAGCACTTGTCACCAAAACATACATCCCTTCTTACTGCGTTTTACTCAAAGGCCTGGAATCCGAGCCACTGGATGTGGGAGTAAACATGTCCTATTGATATCTAAGAAGCCTTACTTTGCCGTAGCCTGGGTAAGCCAGTGGGCATAAAACTATGGACAAGAAGAAAATTATCGCGCTTACACAGCGCAGTCCTAGTCCGTTGCGAAACGGTCAGTGAATCTAAATGTCGCCAAGCCCTCCTTGAAGCTGTTCACTACGGTGTTAACATCGGCAGCAGAGTACACGCCCTCGCCAGCCTTGACGCCGAGCGTTGCCGACTTGGCGAGAGCCGAACTAACGCTGCCCACCGGCTTTCCCCACCTGTAAGAGTCGATGACAAGCTGTGCAGGTCTACCGGCTGGGTACAACGGAGACGGCTTGATATTGCCATTAAAGAGGCCGTCAGCACCGCGGGCCACAATGACACCGTCGAATGACGTGGCATCAGCCTGAGCGTACGTCATGTCGACACCGTCAGTCAGCTTCTCGGCGATGACAGTCACCAAGACACCATCAGCGGCGAAAGCATCCTTCAACTCCTTGCCTTGGCTTACGGAGCCATTAGCTGATAGGCTGGCAAGGACACCGACCTTCAGAGTCGCGATCGAGGGCAGCTTGTTTCCAAATATGGATAGCCCCTGAGTAGTCTTGTTGTGGTAGTACTGAGCATCGGGCTGCAGATGTTCCATGCCTAGTGCATCGGCGACACGGTTGGCAATGTCGTTGCTGATTTTGTTCAGCTGAGTGAGAACGTTCTGCTTGACCTCGGTGGATTCAAGGTGGCTGGTTTCAAAGCGGATGGCGTTGATGAGGAACTGCTGCTCGATAGGGGTCAGGGAGTTGTAGAAGAGGCGCGGCTGAGACCAGTGATCCGAGAAGCTGTCGGAGATTTCGCGGACCAGGTGGCCATTGTTGGTGCGACCAGGCGCGGTGAAGAAGCCGTTGCCCTGAGTCTGGTTGGCTTGCTTGGGGAAGCCCTTGTTGAGAGTGTTCGGGGTGTCTGATATTTCAATTAGTCAGAGGGTCGATAAACATATCGAGATCACTTACAGGAGTTGCGGTTGCGGTGGATGAAGTTCTGGCCAGCACCATCTCGATTGTTGTTGTGAATGGGGCCAATTGGACGGTTGATGGGCAACTGTTCAAAGTTGGGTCCGCCGTGGCGGTTGATCTGAGTATCGAGGTACGAAAAGATACGGCCCTGCAGAAGAGGATCTTCTGTGAAGTCGATGCCTCTGACGATGTGTCCAGGTTGGAACTGAGACGAGTTAGCTGTGCTCGAACAGTTTGACTGAGAAACTCACCATGATCTGTTCGGTCTCGGCAAAGTAGTTGACCGGATTGGCATCCAGCTTCATCTTGCCGAGCTTTTGGAGGGGCGCAATCTCCTCAGGGATGATCTTTGTTGGGTCCAAGAGATCAAATCCAAACTTGAGGGTATCCTCTTCGTCGACAACTTGTACGCAGAGCTCCCATTCAGGTCCGTTCCCAGACTCAATCGCATCCCAGAGGTCCTGACGGTGATAGTCGGCATTCTTGCCTGAAACGATCTGGGCTTCCTCCCAGACCAAGCTGGCCTTGCCCTGTTGTGTCTTCCAGTGCCACTTGATAAGCTTTGACTTGCCGTCGTCCGTGACCGCGCGGAAAGTGTGCACACCAAAGCCATCCTAGAAGTGTTAGTCAATGTTCGACGACAATTGAAACGCAACTCTACTCACCATGTGTCGGTAACTTCTCGGGATACCGTAGCCAGCCATAGCCCAGAACAAGGTGTGAAGAGTGGTCGTCTGAGAGCTGAAGAAGTCCCATGCGGAATCATGGGCTGTCGCAGCTTGCGGGATCTCATTGTCCCCGCGAGGTTTTCTGCGAGAGTCATGGTATTAGTACTTGAGACGCTACATTTTGGAAAGGCTACAGCAAGTCTTACACAGCATGAATCAAGTCTGGGAACTAGGCAACGTCAGCTTGTGGTACTCGTCGTAGAATCAAGAGCTCTGAGTTCAGTTTGTGATGGAGCTCGCTTGAAAGGTATGATTGACGTACCTGAATCGCGTCTTGGATGAAGAACACCGGAATGTTGTTTCCCACAATATCAAAGTTGCCCTCGTCAGTGAAGAACCGAGTGGCGAAGCCGTGGACATCTCTGGCAGTATCCGCACTTCCCCTTGACCCAGCAACGGTAGAGAACCGCACAAACGTCGACGTTTGCTTCCCCGTCGCGC
The DNA here is from genome assembly GCF_011075155.1 of Colletotrichum scovillei. Taxonomy (NCBI): domain Eukaryota; kingdom Fungi; phylum Ascomycota; class Sordariomycetes; order Glomerellales; family Glomerellaceae; genus Colletotrichum; species Colletotrichum scovillei. The sequence continues at coordinate 1,563,244 of NW_023336261.1, forward strand.
CCAAGAAGGAAGCGGCCGTGAGGTTGCTGTAGTCGCCATAGCTCGTAAAGGTTCCGTAGGCACCGGCGCCGCGGGCGTGGACAGCTCGTTCGGGTACCTAAACAGGAATGGTCAGTCAGGAGATACCAATTGGAGCTAGATAGATATCAGACTCACCCTCTCGTGGTCGAAATGTGTAATCTTTTGGCGAAAGATGAAATCTTCCAACAGAGTCGAGCCACGGACGCCGGCCTTCAAGCTGACTTGGTCCTCGATTGGGCCGCCAACGTCGGATGTGAGGTATGGATCGCCCGTAGAGTCGTCGATCTCGTAGCCGGAGACATGGCCGCGAGAGCCATCTTCGGCTCGAGCTTTGATATTGGCGGGGTCTGCAAAGGGACAACCGGCAGAAGAGAGGGTAGCAAGGCCGAGACTGGCCAGCAGGAGGGTGGTATGCATGTTGTATCAGTGATCAGAAAGATGTCTGTATGCCTGCATGAAATGCTCCCTCGGTCGATGATCAAAGATTAAGTAGGCTAAACAAGCACTTCTTATTCTCGGAGGGTTAAAGAAAGGGGACAGCCGTTGGAAGAAAAAAAAGTCAACAGTGCCGAGGGACGGTAGGCCACTTAAGGGCTCCAGAGGCTTGGGTTGACAGACGGAGCTCTGTCTGAGCTACCCATGGATCCTACAGAATAACAGCAGCAAGGGGAAGGCAGGGAGCTCGATGAAGTCAACAAGAAAATCCCGATCTGGGAGGAGAAAGACCACTGGTCGGCGCACAAGCTTCAAGGATTAGCTACTGCTCCTGCTAATCCTGGACACAAGAAGGTAACCATGGCAGGAGAACATCTTTTCCAGAACGGACCGGGGAAAGTAGACTAGTTACGCTTGCCCAGAACAAATCCACATCCACATCCCGAGCAGCAGCAGCAACAGCAGCAGGAGGAGGAGCAGGTGAGCACGACGCGCTGCTGCTTCTTCCAAATAGGTGTGCCGGGACGTCAGGTAGGATGAGGAGTGATAGCATCATAATCATCTCAGGTGCTTTCTCCACTACACTAAAGAGAGGGGCCACAGTGAAGAGAAGAGGAGGGGCTTGCTACCAGCGCTGTCAGATTAGAAATCCTCTGGTGTGATTCAATGGAGAAGCGCCCACGGTCCCGGGAGCTCTGATGTTGCGTGCTGGTAGCTTGCCTTGGCCTGCATTTGTGTCTCACGGCCGAGGCCGACAAAACGTTGACGGCGTACGGTACCACTAGATGTGCATTATGAGCCAGCCACGCTGCTGGCTAAGACATTTGGGAACACTCTTTCCCGCTGGGCTCTCCTTTCTTCCAAACGACGAGTTTCTTCTTCTCATACGGTGGGGGCCGAGCAGTATGTTCACTGGAAACATTGGAGGAGAAAAGGGAACAGAAAACTTCAATACCGAGCGCCGTTTGCTCCGCTTGGAATGCCTGCCGTATTTTTCTTTCCTTTCTTTCTTTTCCCACGTGCTGACACCTTACAAAACAAGGTTACATCTAGACGACATGGGCCAAGGGGGTGATCCAAAGAGGGCCAGAGCTCGATGGCGCACAAACGGCCCACGGGAAACAAACGTGGTTGGCGAGGAACGGCACGGCAGTTGGGGGCGGCGGCGGGCTCCAAGATCACTAGCGAAGCGAGCCCTGGGCGGGAAAAGCAGATGTGGCTTGCGGAAGATCGAAAGAAAAGAAGCCACTTGGGCTAGCGATGGATGCCATCGTCCCAAGTCTGTGCAAGCCCGTGCTTCATTAAAGGGTTTGGTGGTTCGTTTCTTCAAATAGTCTTCTTGGTTCTGTAGCCTTGTACAATGGAAACGAGGAAGCCTTCATGTTGTGGTGATTCTTGTGCAACGTTGGAGAGACGAGAGCCGAAATTCCAAAATAGCCCCAATAATCTTTTGCGGTATTTCGGGTACAGGGAGAGAGATAAACCACAAGAACTGGGAAATGGTAACAGGAAAGGGAGTTTCGCGGCGAGGGAAAAAAGAGTTGCCAGTCCACTTTCATCTCATCTATGACGACAGCTGAGGCGGGCAGGTTCAATTTGAATTGATAGACCAGGGTTTGTTGTTGTTGAGATGAACTACCTACAGTAGCTCCGGATTACCCATGTCGAAACAAAGTCTTTGTCCTGCAGTCTAAAAAAGAGGTCGGCTGTAACTTGTGACGAAAAAAAGGGCTTTGCGTATCCGTGGCACATCTCCCGATCTCTAAGGAATGAGAGAGACACGAATGGGATCAAAAGGAGCTCATCCGGATGTAGTACGAATCCCCGGCGCTGTGATGGAAGAGGAAAAGAGGCGGAGAGCTGTGTGTGAGGACGAGATTGAGGTTGAGGCGCGGGTGTGAATGTGAGTGTGAGGTTCGAGAATGCCGAGCCATCATCGTCATCGGGCGGGCCCTCGTGTGGGGCCGTGCTTCGCTGATCACTCGGGAAGAAACAACACCAGCAGCCTCTCACGCGTCTGTAATACAAATCACCTCAGTCGCCAAGCGAGGTCGGTCGGCATGGGTGCGGGTTAGTGGGTTACAGCGCAGCCCGCCATATGTCTCTCGATCACATCTTTCTCTTCACCTTCCCAGCGAGTAAGGTGAGTTCTGCGGGCTTCCGGGCTTGAGGCTCATTCACCTGGGTCCTGATGCAGGCGGACAGGCTCAGTGTGCGCCAGAAACGTACATTCTTTTGCACGGAGCCTTCCTCTTTATTCCAGTGCATCTCCGGGAGAAATGAGACGATTACTTTCCAGGACCCTTTCCGCTGCCATATCAAGACGAGACGATTCGGCACTTGTCGGCGAGGCGGAAGCGAGTGCGGGAAGATCAGACACAGGAGGTCTGCATGGGTTGCTTTGTGCGACAAAGGGAAGCAAATCGCTCATCTCTCAGACTTTTAAATCCTGTGTACTATCCAAAGCCATGATTTGTTGTTCATGGAGCAGAAATCCTCCCGGAGCCAATCCCGAGGTCCCCCGCCCGCTCTCCGTCATCTGTTCATCATGAGGGAAAGCTGTCCGTCCAATAATCGGGAAATCGGGTATTCAGCTAGCATGACACTCTCCATGGCTGGCAAAACTAGAACAGAACGAAAGCACAAAGTCCAAAAGTCTGGACAAAGAGATGAATCCTTGAAACGTGCCCTGTCCGGGTACAGGGGAGCCGCTGCAGGCTATCCGGAGGTATGTCCGGCTCGGAGCCGGGGTGTATCGATGGGGGGTTATCGATGTGGACTCCAAAAAGCACGTAACATGGCACGCGACGGTAACACCTTCTCTTATTGACTACTATATCTCTCATCTTGCTCAGAGCTTCCTCCTCTGACGACACGCAGTAAGGGTCCATTCTGTCCTACCAATTACCGTGGGATGTGAAATGTCTCGGCACCGTGATGGGCAGTTGGCTTTGCTCTCATCTCATTCTGCATCAGGCGCTTTCCACATTCCCCGCTGATAGCATTGAGTTTTCTGAAATTGACCTGGCCTTTTCACACTGCATATATGCACACCGCGTGCGTGTGTGTTTCCCTCATGCATCACTATTTACAGCCCTGCCATGCTATCCTCATAAGCAGGGTAGAAGTTAAAGATTCAATCAGCCTATCTAAAAATAAAAATAAAAATTGACCATCACTGAATTCACAGGCAAAGCCGAGGCCCTACAGTGTTGGGGTTTCTTCTTCTGTGAAAGAGAAACAACATGATCTTCGTAGCGTTGCAACTAGATGCAGATTCTACCAAACACCAGGCCTCAGTCGTTTCGAAGTCATACAAGGAACGCAATTCGCTAGGTGAGAGACAGGTTGGATAATTAGGTAGGTACAGTGTACAACCGTTAAGCAGCCGTTTAGCCACGATTCCCACAAGGCCGGTTCACTTCGTGGTTTGTCGGGAGGAGCCTGCTCCATTGCCCTACCGAACCGACGGCCGGATTCCCGAGGCGTGTGGATCTGGTATCTGTCAAGTAGAACGGAACCTGCATGGTGATTTCAAATCATGGAGAATCAAGCTGGGCCCTCTCCCGTGCCTCTTCAAAATCGTACCGTTGATCAAAGTAATCGAGACGTTTGCATTGGTCGACAAAGTCCACCAGATCGATCTGATATTGAGCCCAAGCCGAGATCGGGGACAGCAAGCCAGTTGTCTCACATTCTTTTCTTTTAGCTTCAACGGTTGCGAGACCGTCGCTCTCTCCACTCATGGAAGTTCGTGAGAACGCTTCGAGACCAACAGAGAAAACGGATCTTCTCGGACTTTTCCTTTTTCGCAAGCAAACTGTCACGGGGCATGCCCCTTTTGACAGAGGTGTAGCTATGCGAGCTCGCCATACTTGAGCCATCGCACACGGTCATCGAGGTTGAGACTTCAGCTTCTCGAGCTTTTAGAGCTTCAAGTTGAGAAGCACAACGAAACACTACTAAACGCAGATATCGTGTTGCGGAAAAGACGCGCATGCATACACTACTAAACGCAGATATCGTGTTGCGGAAAAGACGCGCATGCATATTTCAATCTTAGGACAGCTCTTGCACAGCAAACATTGCACATATTGAATTGACACATGAGAACTGGCTCGTATTGGTGGGGTCTTGGTTGAAGTTCATTGCTTTTGGTGTAAATGAGATCCTAGCTCAATGGCATCCTCTGGTATCGGCCATGGCTAACCCAAGTTGTTCCCCCAAACGCCAAATGTCCCACGCCCCTTGATTTTTTTTATTCTTCCATCAAAACTTTTGGATTTCCCAACGCTTAGTAGAAGAAGCCGATGACCTTGCCGGCAACGTGCTTGCGACGGGCCTCCTCGTGGTCCATGATACCAGCAGAGGTGGTGAGGATGACGTAGCCGAACTGACGGGCAGGAAGCAGCTTGACAACCCACTTCTCGAGGTCGGAGAGACGGACGTTGTAGCGGGGGGAGATGACACCGCACTTGTTGAGGCGGCCGTTGAGCTGGACAACGATCTTGCCGGAGCGGTGGTCATCGACCTCCTCGAAAGACGAAATGTAACCTGTATTGTTGCTGTTTAGCGATGGTGTCGCGGTGGTTTAAAGCTTAGACATCAGGAGAAAAATATCCGAAAAAGTTGTAAGACCTCCGCTATTTATCTATCGGCATCTTATAGGGGCTGAGTCGTGGGAATGAAAGACGGTCGCCCTAGTTATCATGCCGAATGTACATCCATCCATCCAAAATGTCCTCCGAATTGAAGAAGAGAAAGAAGAAGTAGAAAGAAGAGTGTGTTGTGTTGACATACCGTGGCGCTGCATGACCTGGAGGAACTTGACGATGACCTTGGAGCTGGGGCGGATGAGCACCTGGCGCTTGCCGGCCTTCTCGGCGTTGTTCATGCTCTTGAGAGCATCGTGGAGAACGGAAGTGCGGACCATCTTGGCGGTTGATGTATGCGGAGATTCTCAAGTCTCGGGAAATGAGGTATCTGCCAGCGAAGAAAATTGCATGTTAGCCTTCCAATGGCCTGTTGAGCGTGGAGAGTGCCCTCCCAGGCGACAATCGTCCGACAGGAGGGTTCTGCCAGCTCGTTGCTGAAGAGGAGAGCGTATCAGGTGTCATCGTCGTTCGGCGTTGGGTAGCCGCCAGCCAAGGGGCTACCGCATCGTCCGTCAAGGCGAGGATGGAGGTCGAAATAAAATAAAATCGGTATCTCGTAAATCGCACGACTCGTCTGATTGCTCTCCTCCGGCATCAAGGAAAAGGCAAGAAGTTCCTGTTGGATCAAGTCGCCATCATGGGCGCAAACAAGGTGGTTTATGCCTTGTTTCGACTTACCTCGTGGATTGAACGGTGCCGCTGAAGGGGTTGGTTGGCAAGTTTGTCGGTGAGAAGATCGTGATGGAAGACGGGGCGCAGAAAAAGTCCAAAAGGCTGTGGGAGAAATCCCCACACTGCCACGAAAAAAATTGGTCGCTTGTGGGTGCACGGACCACCCACAATTCTTAACCCTCGAAAGGGCACGGGCGAAGTGACCCTTCCACGAATGATCTTTCAGCGCATTTTCTGCTTGTGCCCTCGCATCACGCCAAAAGTTCACTTTATTCATACACTACCCAAATTACAACACAACATAACTCTTCGAGGATCGAACCGACAGGAACTTGACCAACAACATTCAGGATGGTGAGTTCGCACCGAGAACCCCTCCCCAATATGGCCCCCCTCGAATGACGGACGTCTCCCGGCTACCCGCGAATACCTTCAATTGGGATTACCCGGGTGCTTGGAAGTTGTCGCGTGCGCGCAGGCCAATTGGGCTCATCCCACTTCGTGGGGATGACGACGACGACGATGATGTCGACTTGAACCTCGGAGGGAAACACTTTGGCTAACCATTGCCCTTGCGCATCTTGTACAGTCGGACGTAGAAGAGAACAACGCCCCCGAGGTGGCCGAGGAGGTCGAGGTTTCCGCCGATGCCGGCTCCAAGGGCCAGATGTCCGTTCTTGACGCCCTCAAGGGTGTCCTGAAGCTCGCCCTCATGCACGACGGTCTTGCCCGCGGTCTCCGTGAGGCTTCCAAGGCCCTCGACCGCCGCCAGGCCCACATGTGCGTCCTCAACGAGGCTTGCGAGGAGGAGGCCTACAAGAAGCTTGTCATCGCTCTCTGCTCCGAGCACAAGATCCCCTTGATCAAGGTGCCCGACGGAAAGCAGCTCGGCGAGTGGGCTGGTCTCTGTGAGTACACCTGCGGCATAGGCTGCCATGCATTCGCAGACGAACAATGGCTAACACAGATCCACAGGCGTGTTGGACCGTGAGGGTAACGCCCGCAAGGTCGTCAACTGCTCTTGCGTCGTCGTCAAGGACTGGGGTGAAGAGTCCCAGGAGCGCTCCATCCTCCTCAACTACTTCCAGACCGAGCAGTAAATTTGGGTATGACTTCATGATTTGAATTTGGGCGTCACTATGGGGAGAAGGATTTTTAGAGGGGTGGCGGGGAAATCTGGAACCGTCGCTATGAACGATCTTTCGGTTGTACTCTAGCTTCTTCAGCTGGCATCTCGAAACAAAAAATGGAGGACTCCCTCTGGAGGTCAGGTCAACATGCATCAAGGACAAATAAAGAGAAACGGCATTGGGCACTCTTGAAACAAACAACATGTGTGCAATATTGATATTGTGAGGTGATTGATGAGAACGTAGCGGGGTATGCCTATTTCCTGCCTTCAACCTGTGTGCGCGAGTCAGTACAGGCCTGGCTTGAGCTGTAGTGTAATTGAGTCCTACCATGATGATGTGGTATCCAAACTCCGTCTTGGCCTCTCCGTAGACGGGGCTCGCCGTTGTACTGGCGCTCAGAGCAAACGCGACGTCCTCGAACTTTGGATCCAGGCTTCCCTTTGTCTTCCAGCCCAGAGCACCACCTGTGAACCAATCAGCATGGGCAGGCACTCACCCTCGATGAAGCTGCTCATGATGGGCATCACTCACCTTGCCTCGCCTTGTCCTCGGAGAACTCTCTCGCCACCTCATCAAACTTGGATCCGTCTCTCAGCTTAGCCAATGCCTCTTCCTTCTTGGCATGCTTCTCACACTGATGTTTACTGTCAGCTTCTATAGTCCTGAGGAAATTCAACAGCTAGACAAGACGATGCTTACCAAGATGTGCCGGACATTGATGGACTGCGCGCCCTTGGCCGCCTTGCCGCCCTTGTCGTCGCTCTCACCCTTGGCACCCTTCTTCCCTCCGGCAGACTTGCCCCCGTCCTTCTTGTCGGCCGGCTTCTTGTCGTTCTTGCCCATCTTGAGATAGCTGCGGGGGTGGTGTCAGGCGTGATGCGGACGATGAAATTTGGGCTGGAGGGGTTGGATAGTGGGGGAATCGACTATGGCGGCAACCCCCACCATGAAAAGACTGTCAACGGCGGCGGCGACCAATGGAGTGCGGGGAAGCCAACTTCAACACCACGTCTGATCATCCGGCAGCCTTTTAATGTCGCCCACAGTGAGATCTCCACGGCTTTTTCGTAATTATCATTGCTTGATGTTATTCGATTGAAGTTCGTATTCTTTCCTGTGCCATGATATCGATTTTGAATGACCAAAATCATGGATTGGCCGAAAGTCTCGCCGGGCACCGTCTTCTCGATACTAGCCGGCGAAAATAGCAGCTGTTAGTATCCTCAAATTTGTAACCAGAGGCATTCTTTCAGTGACGTCAATGAGTTCCTTTGAGTTCGGTACGTTGAAATGAGGTTGTCTAAGCTCAAGCTAGAGGTCAGTACTCGCCATTCCGCAGTGAGAGGCGACCGTAAGGGAACGATGCGCTATTTCAATGAGAGCGATTTGAGAGACACCATTTCCTAGTGGATTTCTACCTATCGCATTCAAAGTATGGACGGAGGCGGATCCAGGCCACGCACCAAAGTTTTCTAGGTTCGGCAACGCCTTGAACAACAGCTTAGATGACATTCTGAAAAGTCCAGTAAAAGTAAATTATTTTCTATGGGTATCTCGTATCAACACACTATTCTCTCATGGCCTCGACGGCTTGTCCAATCAATTCAAGAAAGGCACCCTCCTCGATCCGAATATCGGCCCAGTGCCATCTGTCTCGTCGGACAAGACCTCTCCTCCTGCCGTTATCATCCTCATGTCCCACCATCTCGGCATGGGTGCTGAAGTACTTGTGGCCCAACATCTGCGCCACATTTCTGAATCCTTTGTGGGACATGCTCGACGGTTGTATCTCAACGACCGCGGCGCCGTTCTCCCGTAGAAACATCGTGTGCGTCAGTCCCGCGCCGTGAACGCCTACCAGGATATCGGTGGACTGTACGATTCGAAGCTGCTCGGAGAAGGTCGCCGCTCCCAGATCGATTGCCTGGAAGTTGGCATCGGGGAACGCTTTCCGTGCTGCGTCTAGTAAGACTTCCTGGTCCAGGAGCTTGCGAGAGCCCCGTCGGTCGATGAGGGTGACGTTGAGTGGTTTGCCTTGTCGCCGCCCCGTCTCGAATCCGACGCCAAATTGCTGCATCACTCGTCGCGTAAAGACCTTCAGCAGCGGTGCGTCCTTGCAGTCTCTATCCTCCCAGTCGTTCTGCCATAGAGGGTTGCTCCCTCCGGCGAGGGGAATGATGACGTTCTGAGGCGTCTCGGCGAGGGTTTGGGCTTGTGCCGGGTCTTCCAAGACCTTGCTGAGGCGAAGCGGCTCACGACCCGCAAACATACCCCATAAGGGGTATAGAGGTCCTTCTTCTTGGTTGTCTAAGAAGACGACTTGGGTTCGTGGAACGTCCCCGGGGATCGTGAAGAAAGGTTTGTCGAGGTTGTCGCCGTCGTGACTGAGCCGCAAGACGTCGAGGGACATGACCATTGACCATATCTCCATGAGAGAGTGCCATATGTTGGAGTGACCTTCTCTCTTCACGAGGATTGTGAACGGACGGCTATCGTGGGAGCTTAGAGCCTGCGCGGCTGAGGATGGCGATGCTCCAGCTTTGACGTTGACGAAGTTCTGGAATAGGAAACCTGGACCGGTATCGTACCAGTAGTTTCTGATATTTGAGAAAGGAATGATGCCATTTGATGTTTCGTTGCCTGTAGGTTGTCGCACATCGCAGTCCACATGAAATTTACCGCTTTCGCGGTCCAGTACGGCGCCCTGGCTGATGCAAAAAGAGTCGCGATTGTCGTTGGATTGAGTATGACTATGGAAACATGTCAGATTTGCGCTTGACTCTGCCGAACAGTACTGAATCCTTTGGTCGCGGAGTTCGTTCAGATATCGAGGGCCGAAGCGTTTGGCGCAGAACTCTGACTCTGGCAAATCCGGCTTGCTCAGCGTCGCGAGTTCCGGTAGAGAAGTCGGAATCTCGTTCGTCGCCGGACTCGTTGAGTGGTGAAATGGGTATCGCAGAAATGGAAGCCCGTCGCCGGTTTGTGTAGATTGCGACGATGATACTTGAAGGTGAAGAAGGATCATGACAAGTGCTGCTGTCGCCGCTACCCCAGCCCGCTTGCTCTTCGGCACAAGACGCGAACGCATAGTCAACAGGCAAGATAATAGTCCATAGGAAGCCGGGTGCCGAAGGGTGTTCGATGGATACTTGGTACCGGTCATTGAGAATCTGAAAGAGGTCAAGAAAAGCCAAAAAGTGACGTTAGTCCAGCGAGTGGTGAGAAGGGGATGGCTTGTAGACCTGTCTACTTCTCAGTAGACAAACCAACAGAACGAACATGGCAGGAGAATGAGCTAAGCTCCTGACTGCGAGGAAGAATACTCAGAGCCCCCATGGCCCCCATTCGCATGAACAACCAGCATGCTTGGCCCCGCAAGCAAGCAAACAATGAATACTCAGGGGCGGGCGGACGACAAGAAAGGTACGCTTTTCCCGCGCGGCTATGGCAGCCGACCAGCTTTCGGTACTCCGTAGACAATATGTGTGACTTGTTTGCTCCCCACTCAAATGCGTCTTTCAAGCGTTTCTCTCCGTGCGCCTAGCCGCTGATAGCTTCTTGTTCGACGCTGTTTGCTTGTGATGCGGCCCCCGGTCACCAACAGGGGGCGGCTATGAGGTCTCTCACAAGGCTTAGAGTCGTCTTTTGTCCGTATGGGTCGTCTTGGGCCGGCGGAACATTAAGGTATGGTGCGTTGGTGAGTGATCGTCGGCCGTTCCAACAGCGAGAGTGGAGCCCTTTCGTGTTGGTGTTGCCGCCGAACAAACCAACCATGCCAACCAACATACTTTTAACATGAGCTTTTTCCGCAGATACTTTTCGATTCCCAAAGTCCTCCTGCTTTGGTTTTCTCATAAACCTTTGGGTTCTCAACTTCTCACCCAAGTCTGTCATTTCGCAGCGACCGACCAGGTTTTTCCGGACTTCTCTTTGGTTCCCTGATCAAGCTGGGAATCGCTTCGGTCTTGTACCATTTTCTTCACATCCGCCAGGCCCAATTATTGTGCGGCACAGTCCAATGATTGATAAGCTTTGGGACATTGTTTGCAGAGTAGTATCCCGCCGGATCTAGCCAGGATCTAGCCAGGATCTATGTGACATGATGTGATGAGGATATGTTAGTTACCTCTGAGGAGGCCAGGGGAGGCGCAAGCCAATGACAGGTCAGGTTTCTTTGCTGTGTATCCATAGGAGTTCTTTATATCTGAACAGTATTCGTTGGCGGAAATAGCCGGAAATCTGCAGACTTTTGAAGAGTGCCAAGCACACATTGTGCCTCCAAAATGTTCGTGCCATCGACGGAATCCAAACTCGGATTTATCAAAGCCATAAACACGAAGAAATAGTTCATCCAAGATGGTGTACATTCTCATTGCCCTGGATCTATGTAGGCCTATCATGACGTTCCTGACGGGGAAGTCCCCATCCTTCTGAGATGAAATTCCACTCAAGGTTCGAAGTTGGACTTTATTGATGACTTCAACACTGTGATTTCTGGGTTGTGAAGACCTTTGGGTTTCAACAGTACCAAATTCAGGAGCAGGGATAGGTCTACATGTACTTCAGTTTTTCTTTAAATGAGCCACAAGATGGTGTTGAACTGTGTATCTTGCTCATTGAGCCGCCGAGGAGCTTTATAGAGGCCACGAAGCTATGAGCTCGTATCTTGGACCGGGATTATCATAGGTAAGCAACAAGCAGCGATTAAAAAGTGGCAGCGCAACAAGAGCTTGGTCGCATCCCTGTTCCGAACAGCGTCTCGGAAAACTCGATGGACTCACAGCTATCTTTCGAAGTTAGCGGAGGAATTGTTCTCCCTGTTACTTACCTTCACCACCCTGGCTTGATGGAGCACTAATGAGGTCAAGTTATGGTCTGCTTGTTTCTCGCTATCGACCACCGACTCGCATAGGCGATGGAGGCTCCAGCTCCAACTGCTCATGGCTCGCTAGTTGTTCTGTTGGTTTAACCAGCATATCTAGCGACACTGGTTCGGGTAGCTTGTGCTCTTTATCCTATTACCATACGACTCGGCAATGTTTTCATTGTCAAATGGCTAGGCCGTTGAGGAATTTAAGCAGAAATTTGCTCTCATCCCGCAGAAGTATTCAACCTGAACATCAGAACTCAGTGGCCAAACGGCACACTGCTGTACGGTATCAACGGTGTTTGTACTCTTCGCGGCTCTGACAAGTGGTCCAAGGACGGCTGCACTTTCTGTCAAGGAGGTTCTTATGGTTCACTCGCATGCAAGACAAGTAAAATGACATCACACGATGCCACCCCTGAAGATGACGGGTGGCCAGACGTCAGCCCTGTCGTTGATATGATGAATCTCAACAACAATCTTACGCTCGATAACCTGGCCATGGGCATCGCGCTGAGCGATTGAGATACTCAAGGGTATTACGCCATGATGGGACTCGGTTTAGAATCTGTTTTGCATATACCTGACGAAAACTCCGTCCTCCTCTTGCGATCTAGCCTGAATATTTCACAGAACCGAATCGGTATGCTGTACGCGGCGACAACCACTACTTGGTGCTCTACGAGGTGTCTCTGCGTTTCTGATGTTTCGATTTTTAAGACCTCATCGGTCTTTGCGGTTAGGTAGTACGCGCACGGGCGTTGTGAGCGGTGTAGTGAACCCGCGGTGACAACTCAGTGAGTGTGAGGTCTGGCATTTGTAAGCTTGCTGAAACGTAGACTGGAAAAGAAAGAAAAAACAAGCCAATTCACAGCAACTTGCTAGATGGAACAATAGATTGATGTCTGATCAGGATTGGTGTATTCCTGTCTTGCAAGGCGGCCCGGGGGCTCTTGGGTTACAGGGGTCGTGATCCACGGTGAACTTGCGATTTGTCATAGATCTTCAAAACCCCCTCTTAGCCACTTTGTAAGCAAAAATGACATTTAGCTTATCAAACACAGCTGAACGATGTCAGTCCTTTCTCGGAGCCATTTTGTCCGTCCGTGTCTTAAGTTTCAGTGAATGCGGGGTCTGTGGCAGGCAGATCGTAGCACCGGAAACAGTTACCAAGTTGAGTGCAAGCTCAGCGGAAATCTTAGGGCTTCCTACGACTTGGTCATAAAAGAGCTTGTCAGAGTCCCTCCTGCCACCGATTTAAAGATAACTGATCAGACTAACCGGACTTAACGACTGAGACTTGGAATTTCAGTGTACATCAATCATTATTCACTTGACTTTAGCCATTTAACATTGGACCCAATCCAGTTGACAACCATCCCAACAAATCCCCACAAAAAGCCGCACCAACAAGACCGAAATGGCATCTGAGAAGCTTCAACCGATCAGGGTTTGGACGTCCAAGAACGGCCCGAACCCATGGAAAGTCCACTTTGTTCTCGAAGAGCTCGGGATCCCCTACGAAGAAAAGTACATTGACTTCCCCGACATGAAGAAGCCACCCTTTGAAGCTATCAACATCAATGGGCGCGTACCCGCCATCGAGGACGACAACACGGGCATCACGCTGTGGGAGTCCGGCGCCATCCTCGAGTACCTTGTCGAGACGTACGACAAGGAGAAGAGGTCAATCAGCTTCGAGCCGGGCACGGCCGACTATTTCCACGCCAAGCAGTGGCTGCACTTCCAAATGTCCGGTCAGGGCCCGTACTTTGGCCAGGCCATCTGGTTTCACCGGTACCACTCCGAAGACGTGCAGAGCGCCAAGGACCGGTACGTCAAGGAGATTCGGAGGGTTTCCTGGGTCCTGGACCGGGCTCTGGAGGGACGCGAGTTCCTGGTGGGCGACAAATACTCCTATGCGGATATTGCCTTTATCCCCTGGTTCAATGTCGCGTTCTACCCGTGGTATAATATGAAGGTTCCTGGTGCGTTTGCGGATCAGATCGATTTTGCAAAGGAGTTCCCGAACACGACCGCGTGGATGGACAGGCTCAGAGCTAAGCCTGTCATTGCGGAGACCTTGAAGAAGAGAGCTGCAACTCTGTAGAAGAAGAAAAAGCGTAGATAGTAATCCGTTACTGGAGTTAGATGAGAAAAACAAGTCAATGTTCAAGTAAGCCCGTATATGAGAGAATGCATTGTGACGTGCTGCACATTACGACATAGAGACATCTCGGCCCGAAGCCCCCACTGTTTGCGGAAGAGCCATCCGGGCCCGCCTCCGGGCCGCTTTTGTCAGCTCAAACAAGGCCGAGATCAACCCGGACAGGCGAATCTCGTTCAGATCTTTCAGCGGTTCGCTCGAGAACCCGGGCAGAACCCCGATTTCATCGCTCTCGCTTCCTCATACGCTGCGATCTCTGTGTCCGTCTCTCGTCTGCTGCAGTGGGGGAGGCGAGAGCACAACGGCCAGAAGAATGAGGTTGGCACATCCGAATCAGTAAACGTAATTGGAGAAGACGGGAGCGGGCGGGGACAAATACCGCTCGAAGCCGATTACAACCTCGATCATTGCTTCGGACTGGTATACTTGCCTTATTCGGACGAGTGGGAACAGGACAGTGAACCTGCGTTTTGGCACATGGCAAATCAGCGTCGGTGCGAAGTCGATTACTCGCGGCTCGCGTCCTCGCGTTGGAAAAAAAAGAGTGGAATTTCCGGGTCGAGTGCGACCTGCAGCTTACGCACCTTGAAGTTTGAACGCCCTACCTACGCGCAGACAGGCACGTATTGGACCAAATCTCTAAAACCGAGATCTCCGAGTGCTGGAATTTTCTCTTAGCTCGGCACCAAGGAGCGCAGTGTTATCGCTGGCAAAGGTTGCCTCACCGTCATTGATGGAGCTTTCTATCGTTAGCTTTGTGGGAATAAACCGGGATCTAGTAGAACGCAAAGTGGGAGAAAGAGGAAAAGGCAACCTCCCTGTCGCGCTCGGTATGAAGTCACGTATCAGTCTTGCTAATCCTCAATGACTCAATGTTGCGACTTATTCGGTGTTCCTTCCGCTGCCGTCTGTTACAGTCGCAACTCTAAAGAGACGTCACACCCATATCAGCTGAATTTGAGACCTAGGAAGTATGTTCACTTGGCGCTCTGATAGGTATACCTGAGTAGCAACCTACTGGGGGATAGAATGCAATCTTTCCTACAACGCCGGCGCGCGGGCGTCGAAGCCCAAGCACAAATCGACAGAGACATTGGAAAAGCACAGTCCTCAACAGCGCAAAGAAGGCCGCACGACGATATAGGCAGGGACCTCGAGAACCAATCTTCTTCGTCACAGGAGGAGGAGGAGAAGAGAGCAAGTCCACTCTTGGAATCACCAGGCGGTACTACCAACACCAAACCCGAAAGCAACGAGCAACCGAATCAAGCAGGGGAGTACGATGCCTCCGGTACGACCGTCGAACGGAGCCAGACGGCACGGACAGGACACTCCGAAGGCACGGCCCTCGGCCGCGTGCTAACCGGCATCCACGTCCGGGACCGGACCGGCGAAGAGGGTCACGGCGGCCGTGTCTTCGTCGTCGGCTGGGCGGGGCCGGACGACCCCCTGGACCCGCACAACTGGCCCACGGCGAAGCGCATCGGCGTGACGCTCCAAATCTCTCTCATCGCCCTCTTCGTCGGCTCCGCGTCCGGCATCGATGCCACGGTGCTCCCACAGGCCGCGCAGGATCTCAGCGTCAGCCAGGTCGCCGAGTCGCTCGCCACGGGTCTCTATCTCGTCGGCATGGGCCTGGGCTCCCTCATCGCGGGGCCCTTTTCCGAAACCTTTGGCCGCAACGCCGTGTACGCGGCTTCCATGGCCGTCTTCATGATCTGGATCATGGCGTCCGGCCTGGCGCCCAACTTTGGCGCGCAAATCGTCTTCCGGTTCCTCGCGGGGTGCTCCGCCTCGACGCCGCTCGTCTGCTCCGGCGGCTCCATCGCAGACATGTACAACCGCCTCGAAAAGACGTGGAGCTTCCCCTTGTACGCGATAACCTGCTTCGGCGGCCCCATGATCGGCGCCGTCATGGGCGCCTACATCGGGCCCTCCAACGCCGTGAGCTGGCGCTGGGTAGAGTGGACGACGCTCATCTCCTCCGGGCTCGTGCTGGTGCTCGTCCTGCTCTTCATGCCCGAGACGTACGGCCCGCTGCTCCTGCAGTGGAAGGCCGCGCACTACCGCCGCATCACGGGCGACGACCGCTTCCGCTCCGAGCACGAGATCGTCGACGCCACGCTCTTCAGCCGCCTCAAGACGAGCATGACGAGGCCGTTCCTCATGCTGACGGAGCCCATCATCATCTCCATGACGCTGTACATCACCGTCGTCTACATCGTCCTCTTCACCTTTCTCGTCGGGTGGCCCTACATCTTTGAGTACACCTACGGTCTCGACCAAGGGCTCGCCAATATCATCTTCATCTCCATGTTCGTCGGCACGCAGGTCAATTTCCTCTTTGTGCCCTTCATCTACGCCAAGACAGCGAAACGAGTCAAAAGCGATGGTGGAAAAGCGGGCTTCAAACCAGAGATCCGTCTGTGGTACGCCACCTCCGGCGCCGCCGTCTCCGTCCCCATATCGCTTTTCTGGCTCGGCTGGACAAACTTCGCCAGCATCAGCGTCTGGTCTGCCATCTTCGCGGTCGCAGTGTTTGGATATGGCGTCACCGGCATCTTCATGTGCGTGTACATGTACATAATCGACTCGTACGAGATATACTCGGCCTCTGCGCTTACGTTCGTCGCGCTCATCAGGTACATGGTTGCGGGCGGCATGACCGTGGTGGGAATCCCCTTTTTCGAGAAGATGGGAACGCACTACACTCTAACCATCCTCGCTTGTATATCGGCCGTGCTTGCGCCGATTCCCTATGTTTTGTATTACTATGGCCACTGGCTTCGAGCCAAGAGTCGCTTTGCGGTATCAATGTAAAGTAATTTCATACATCTAGACAGCGTTCCTTTTACTACCAGATAGCACATAACGCTACACATACCAAGTATGTCTGCTCCTTGATTGCAGGATGACCTTCGCCACCTTACTAGATCGAGAATACGTTGAGCTACGAGCTGAAGCTGCGCTGACATAGTATGATCGCGCAAGTTGCTGAATAGACAATATTGTACTCGTACTTAAGACACAATGCCGGTAACAAGGAAACATCTCTAGCCTTGAGACTTCGGGATCATCGAGGATCCAGAAAAGCTCGTCGACATGAAATTCTTCAGTTCACTTTGTTCGAAGTCGTTAAGGATGACCAAGAAATCTCACCATTGCTTCCAACCATCGCCCGCCTCCGGCACTTTCCACCAGCCAGTGTTCCTGTAAGCATCCGAGACGTTTTGTCTCAGAATTCGGAAGGAAAACATGGAGTCTTCTCAGTGTTGGAGAATTGACCGAGGAAACTGACTGGGGTTCTTTGCTCGTCGAACGCTACGGTGCGGGTCCCATAGATAAAACCACGGGGAAACCAATGTAATATTCTGTACCTCATCCGAGTCTGCTGGGTTCTTCTTTGCGCACTTTTGGAAACACGGAATTTTCCATCATGGACCATATGACAGCAAGTCGAGTAAGACTTTGAGCGTCCAGTTCATCAGGCGCGAAGACCCCAACAACCAGACATAAACAAAGCCGGCCAACCCCAAGGAAGCCGAGAAAAGCCTCTGAGAAGAGAGAGAAAACAAGAAACAAACATGCATTCCGGGTTGGGACGGCAATCATAGTCGAGAAAACTCTTCACAAATCAGCAACTCTTTATTCTCGAGGGTTCTCCTATTCCCCCTCCCCTCCAATCCATGGACCTTGTCTCCGGAGAAATGTTGCACTTCACACGTTCTGCCTGTTTGCTGTGAGTCTTCTCAACTCCCACGTGAGATTCCTCTCCCCTTCTTTCCATCTCGGACCTGCCGCATCGTGTGACATGAGGTTGTTTTCTTTTTTGCTTCGTATCAACTGCCTGCCAACCAGCCTCCTCGCCACATCCCTTTCCCCCCAACATCATCATCGCCCCCCCTGCGACGTGACCGTCCAATGTTTGGTTTTTCTGTCAAAAAGAAGAGGAAGAGAAGATAAAAAGCCCCTACACGGAGTAGTTACACAAACAAAAGCCATTGAATAGCTTGAAAATAAACGCCAGCCCGTGGGATGATGTTCCTCCTCGGATGACGAGGAGGTTCCCGACCATGCATATAATAATAGTAAAAAAAGACACAAAACTTTACATCGTGCTGTCGTCGCTTCCGTTGCATTACCATTTCGTATGGGAATCATCATCCCCAAGGAATCAAAATTCAACGCAGCCAACCCCCTTTCGAGTCGTAATAATCATGGACCATGTGTCTTTGGTCCCTCTTTTCTTGAGACATTTGGCGGCGTAGTGACTACCTGCCTTGGGGTCTCGAACTGGCCATCTCACCGTGCCGTCCACGGTGCTGCGTCGTGTCGTATGCCTGAAGCACTCTGGATTGACTCTCATCTGCTTGGGAGAATGCGTAACCGCGCTGCTTACGC
This sequence comes from Colletotrichum scovillei, assembly GCF_011075155.1. Classification (NCBI taxonomy): domain Eukaryota; kingdom Fungi; phylum Ascomycota; class Sordariomycetes; order Glomerellales; family Glomerellaceae; genus Colletotrichum; species Colletotrichum scovillei. Next base: position 1,581,595 of record NW_023336261.1, read on the forward strand.
ATGCGCTGCACTTGTCGCACCTTGCGAATTGCCTTCTGGAATTGCTCCATTCTGATGGACGGATTAGTGTGCTGTCGCTAGAGAGGGCTGTGAGCATTAGAGAGCAACGTACCTTGGTCTGTAATCTTGGATATTGTACTTCTGAATCTCCTGAATGTGATGGTATGTCTGCGGCATGTACATGCGCTTGGCAAACTTCCAGGCAAAATCGCGCATAAGACACATAATCGCGAGCGCAAAAGTCTGCAACCAGAAGACCGGGCTGCTGTACAGCTTGGGAATGACACCGTGATACTCGGCGGAGAAGGGGATCATGGGGGCGACGGTGCCGTACAGAGCGATGAAGCCCCACCAGAAGAGCATACTGCCAGGAATGGCCATGACGTGGTACTTGGTCCAGTTGTTCGTGATCAGAGCCGCCTTGCCGAGAACGGTGAGCAGGACCGCAGCGTACATGGCCGTGCCCCAGACCCAGTGACCGGCGATTTGTCCATCGCCTTGGATGAGTTCACCATACCAGATGAGTTGGCCAAAGACATAGAGGATGATGGAGTGATACACAGCGTTGGCAACCCACTCGGCAAAGACCTTGATCTTGAAAAACTGATTTTGCTGACCCATGTTGTACAACTGCGGGTAGCGGTCGAGGAGTCTGGCGGAAATGAATTGGTCGAGGATACCCAGAGCGAGAGGAGGGAGGACGGTGTAAAAGACGTTGTAGAACGAAAGCGTCCAAGACTCGTAAATGACGGCTCCGGAGAAGACATTTTGGAAAGTGTACTGGTCAAATTAGCAATCTAAGTCCACAATCCATCTATCAGTAAACTTACCCAAAACTGCGTCATGTACAAGGTGATGTTCTTGTAGAAAGAGAACAGAATAGTCTTGGCAACCCGCTGGTAGCTCCAAGCGCCGTGAACGAGTAGTAGCTTTCTGAGATACCGGAACTGGCCGATGGATACATCGGCGCTTCGGGCGGCCTGTAGACCTTCCATACCGCTAATGCCCACACCGATATGGGCAGCTTGAATCATGGACACATCGTTGGCACCGTCACCAATGGCCAGCGAGATGGCCTCCTTTTGATACTTCTTGACCAGCTTGACGACAAGAGCCTTTTGAAGGGGAGAGACACGGCAGCAGATGACGGCCTTGCACATGATGGCGAGGTCAAGGAATTGCTTCTCGAGGTCCTTCTCCAAGGCGTAAGTCAAAGACTTGCCATCGATGACGAGTGCGAGAGTTTCCGTTTCAATCGTCCCGTCTCCCTGTGTGCGAATAGCTTCGAGCTTCTTTTGTATGTTGTCGCGAGTTGCCTCGGCACTTTCTTCGTTCACAATCAGGAGCATCATATCCTCGCTAAGCAGCTTGCAACTCATTCCAATGTTGATGGCGGTCTCCTGACGATCGCCCGTCAGAACCCAGACTTTGATGCCGGCCTGCTGAAGCGTGTGAATGGTCTCGGGAACACCATCCTGAAGGCGATCTTCAATAGCAGTCGCTCCAAGGAGGTAAAAGTCGTGCTCAATAAGTTCTGCTGCCTTGTCCAGCTCGTCGGCACGGTTGCCGCCAACGGTCATACCGGCCTTTTCAAAGACCTGGAACCATTCCTGGAATTCCTGCTCGGGAACTTCACGCATGGCAAGGCAAAGTGTTCGGAGACCTTCAGAAGCGTACTCTTCCAGGTGACGCAGGGTGGCTTCGACATGGGGGTTCTGATCGTTCAGACGCTCGAGAATGACGGTATCGGCACCCTTGCAGTACACGCGGACCTTTCCGTCGGGGCATCGGTAGATAGTCGACATGCGCTTTCGGGTAGAGTTGAACTCGCAAACGGCCAAGAGCTCATACTCGAGCTCGCGTCCTCCAGCTTCGATGAAGACAGACCTCGGCTTGCGATCGGTGAAGACGTAGCCGAGCTCAGCCGCGCCCTCGACGAGCGCACCCTCATCGGGTGAGGCGGCTTGGTACTTGATTTTGCCGCCCTTTTCCTCGCTCCTCTCGGGAATGACTGTGTGACAAGTAGCCAGCAACGCCAGGAAATGATCAATCACGGGAGCCGTTTCGTGGCTCTTGAGGTTCTCCGCCAATCTCTTATAATCGTGGATTCCAACCTCGACACCATCCTGAATTGTCGCCCTGAGGTCCTCGGGAACATCTTCGGCATATTGAATACCGCCAATCGAAGCCTGTTTAAATTCCATCATATTGCAAGTCAAGGTGCCCGTCTTGTCGGAGAAGACATATTCAACCATGCCCAGTTCTTCGACCAAACTCGATGTTCTGCAGTTTGCCGGCGTGTCCGTTCTGTCATAGTAGATGTCGAGATCATCGTTGATGAGGATTCCGTGCCAGTACTTGACCATTTCCAGCGTGACGAACAGGGAGATGGGCACGAGGGAGGAGAACAAAACCCAATATGTGACCATGTCCTTGAAGAAGGTCTTGATGATGTCGTTTGCTGATCCGGTAGAGTCAAGCATCAGGTACTGGAGAGCTTGGCCCTCAACCTTGCGCTGAACAAGATCGCCTACTGTGCAAATGACGCTAAGCACAAGGAGGATACCGACCAGCACGAGAACAAGAATGTTCAGCTTCTTCTCGACCTTTGTGCGTTTGATGGGTGCAGCAGTGGCGTTACGCATGAGCTTTGTCTCGTGTCCAGTGAAGACAACAACACCATGAATCCAAGGCGTATTACGAAGAGTGGCACCTCGAAGCAGAAGCTGCTCGGGGTTGAGGGGCAGCTCTTTTTCACCACCCCCAGCCTGCATTGTCAGGGTGGCCTCATACGTGTAAAGACTGCTGTTGGGCTGTTCGGACTTGATTCTTCCTCCGAGTCGGCTCAGATCGCTGGAGCTGACCATCGTACACGTCTCAGGTAACGCCTGCTTGATCTTCAAGTTTGTTTCTCCGTCAAGGTTAGCTGTTTCGATGTAGCAAAGTCCCTCGGGCTCGGAACTTGCAAGGAGGACCAGATCGGCAGGGAAGGGCTCTTCAGATTCGACGCGGATAATGTCTCCGACCGCAACATTGATCCATTTGGACTCCTGGAAGGCGGTTCCGCGCAGGATGCGGGCCTTGGACGTGTTCAACTGGTGATCGGCTTGTTTTCTTCGGTAGTCCTCCACCAGTTCCTTGCCTGCCGACACCATCATGACGATGAAGAGCGGAATGATGGTAGTGTATCTGTTGGTAGGCGAGAGATTGGGGATTTGCTGCAGCGCAGCCGTGAACAAGAAGAAGATGTTGGCAAACTTTGAAAACTGTTCGAAGAGGAATTTCGGGAGGAAGGTTGCGACATTGTACTTGGCCGTCGAGATGTGGTTGTCGACGTACTTATTCGCTGCGTTTGCGGGCGGGTTGTTGAGATGGATCAATCTCGGACCCAGCGTCGAAGGGTCCGGCTTCTTTCCTCCGAATCCAAACTTGAAGTTACCCATGTCGAACTTCTTCCCCCCCTTGGCTTGCGCATCGATGCCAGAGTCTGTCCGTCCGTTACCGCCAGCCTCCGTCAAGGGCAGGTCCATCTCCGAGTATCCTTGGCCCATCCCAAGCTTATTCTTCATGCGGCCAAAGAAGCCTCCACCCAAACTCAGGACGCTGTTACGGTTCCGAGCATTGGACCTCGCGGAGGGATCACCGACATTGTTCGTACTCGTCGCGGCGCCGCCTTGTTGGTAGTATGATTCGCCTTCGGCCGAGTAGTCGTCAAAGTCGTCGGCGTATCGCTGGTAATTGTTTAGTTCTGATGTTTGACTGTAGTGTCTCTGCATGTATGGGCCGGAGGATGCGCCGCCAGAGACACCAGGCGATTGAGGGCCTCCAGGTAACGGCCTCAGTGCTGAGGGTTGCTGTGTGTGATTCCCTCCCCCTCCTCCGCCGCCGCCGCCCACAAAGTCATCGTACGAAACGGAGGGTCGGCCTTGGGCCTGGTCTTGATCGTGGTTGTAAGAGCGTAAAAGGTCGTCGTCGTTCATATTCGATCGCTGTCCAGCATTGTAGGTCGGTTGCTCGCTGTCCAAGTCTAGTAGTAGGTCGTTGTTCAAGGGTCCTCCTGGAGGACCACCCGTAGGTCGTCCAGTCATGCCGGGAAGGCTGATAGCGTTGCTAGGCGATCAATTTGCAAGTGTCAGAATGGCCAGCATGCAAATTTCGAGGTGATTGGATTATCGTTGTGTTTCCGGACACATGAAGGGAAGAAGCGATGCAGTCGAGAGGGTGTGGTCGCGCGGACGATTTGGCAGCCTAATCGGTGGATGATGGAGATTCGTATCGGCGGGAGCAGTGTAGCTAGAGGCGACGACGACGACAACGACAATCAGCAATGAAAGCGACGCCGCAGCTGGGCGTTTGCTGAGGGTAGCTGATGTGGTGGGAAAAAAAGAAGTGGCCCAGCAGTCCGTATTTGTTGCAGCACAGCCTCCTTCTGGCGCAGGATTAGGATTACACAGTGGTCGGCTTGCGCTACGTCAACGGGCTGAGTGCGCAAGTGTACCGTAGGTAGTTGATCCCCAGGCGAAGCCGAGAGTAGGTACCTAGTGGCCGAAAGACGGTCCCCGGTGGCAGTGGCTCAGGAGGCAAAGCAACGCAGTCGCTATGATTGGCTTGCAACGGTCGAAAGATTTCACAACAGGAGAGGGCGTCTTGGAGACTGTCGAGAGGCCAAGAAGTGAGGTGATGTGAGGTGTCGTCCGCGGGAAGGGTGGGATCTGCGGAAAGTCGTGTTTGAGGTATTGGTGGTGCTTGAATGGGGTTGAATTGGGGGGAACTCGGGAGACAGCGCAAGGGAGCCGGCCGGATGAGACTGGAAGCTAAACACGCAGCAGCAGCAGCAGCAAGTACTTAGCAGCAAGGCGTTAGACTGGGCGTAACTTGTAAGGTTGGTAGCGTGGGTTTTTCGGGGAGGCGCAGGACAGCAGCAGTAGCAGTAGCAGCATCAAACAGTGCAGATTGAAGACACCAAACCTCAATGGACGGGACGGGGAAGGGTCGAAAGGGTCTCGTTGGCTTGAACCGGGACGCCTTGCTTGCGGTACCAAGGTACTTGAGTGGCCTGCCACGTCTGCTCACAGCTGGCAGTTTCCTCAGGCAGGTGTGGCAGGTATCTTCATTCTCTGTGCTTTCCTGGGCTGTTTTGCTGTGAGACCAGGTACGACTTCGAGCTGGGCAATGGGATTGGGTGGGCTTCCATTGGTTTTGGAACCGCAGCTCCACCAGAAGGGGGCACGTGTGGGCCTGTTGCTATTCTGATTTCCTGAATCCTTGGAAGGCCGTTTAACTGGTTGGGCCTAGCATTGGCTGCATCTCTTCCTCCACGTCCTGATCCTCTCTGCCTCTCTGCCTCTCTTCGTACCGGATGCGAGACCACAAGCTGACAGCAGCAGCGAGAAGTTTAAAGAGCTGCGTCGGCCTCCAGCCACACACACCAACCTACAACGACAGGGCGAAGTTGGTGGATGTCGGCAGGAATGCCCGCTACGCCACTCTCGGTCAGTCAGCCTGCAGCTTGTCTGCGTTTTCCCCTCAACACTAGACACAGTCGCCAATCGAACCTTCAATCGAGACGTAAGGGGCGGACGGACGTCTCGCACGGAATCTCGGGACCCCGTCACATTTAGCCTCCTCTGACACGAGCCAACTTCAGAGTCCGCCTCTGCTCAATGCCCCTACGGATAGGCAAGTCATAGGGCACAGAGTATCTGCATCTGTATGCCCGCTCAGACCCCAAGGGCTCCGACGACCACCTAGCCAACGCCAGGACCATCGTGTAAAATGGGCCAATAGACTAATACATGAGGACAGACGATGAACAATGGAGACAACGCAGCAATGCCCAGGCTGTTGAGCAAGCTTTGATCAGGGTAGGAGTTAAGCATCATCTCCCGTTCGACGACAGAACCTGTTTCCCCTTGGCCATGTACCTCTTCCGAGTCGTTTCCCCCCGATGATCTGTGATTAGCTGTGGAGTACGGATATGCTCTATACGGATACTCTCGCCCATCCCAAGTGAACAGACGAAATTTGACCCAACCACGGCATATTCTTTCATCCCAGTAACCCCCGGCATTCTCCAAGATGCTGAAGAACTTGATCAAAATAAGATCCATTTTCAATTCCAAAAGTGGCTGGGATCCCCGTATGCGCATAGCGAGGAAACAACTCGACAGCAAAGTGTCCCCCCCCCCCCCCTATTGTGGCTACCGCGTGTGCTGGGCCAACGGTCCCAGAGTCAGAGGTCCAGACAATCCGAACGTCCAATGTCATCCACTCATTCTCCAGGGCAGACATTCCAATCCCAGCCCGGCCCGGTGCTGGACCCACACGAATCTGGACGGACCCACCGGGGGAAACTTCAGTCTTCAGCACCGACCAACGACTCGCCCTGCGACGTTGCGTCACTTCCAGCTGCCGCCCTTTCCAGCCACACCTGTTATCATATCTTATCTCATGCTTATCACTGAGGTAGCAACACCAGCCACTCGTCCCTCTCTGCCTTTCCAGTCCTCACCCATCATCAGATCAACCTTGAGCAATTGCGACTTCAACCCAACCGACGACAGACCTATCCACCGAATTTAAACCCATCCCCGAAAATGGTCTGCACAAAGTGCCAAAAGCTCGGCAAGGGCTCCACGACCCTCGCGACGCCCTCCGTCAAGAAGAAGAGCGAAATCTACCACGGCTCCTCCTCGTCCTCGTCTTCCTCCGCCACCAAGTCCGCTACGCTGGGCACGACCGGCATCGGCAAGAGCAAGCTCCTCTCCAAAGCTGCCAAGAACCCGTACGCCCAATACTCCAGCGCCTGCTCAAAGTGCAAGACAAAGGTCTCTCAGGGCCACTCCCTCTGCCAGTCGTGCGCCTACCGAGCCGACTCGTGCGCCTCGTGCGGGAAGCCGAACAAGAAGGTCAAGGGTGCTGCTCCGTCGATCGCAGGACAGAAGTTTACGTTGAAGTGAGACGGTGACAGAAGATAGACGAAACATAACATCACTTACATCACAACGAACCGATATTGTCGAAAACCCCCAGACGATGCCCTCGCGACGCGGACCTTGCGTCCGACTAGAAGCTGGGAGGCCGGCCGGCCTGTAGGGGCCAAGAGCTGCAACGATGAGGCCGGGCAACGAGGCCTGTACTCTGCGCCATCCAGAAGCCCACTTACATTGCGGCAAGCGGCTCAATATGCGCCGGGTCAGGGACGGGATACAACAGGTGGCAGGCCGTCGTTACAGCCCAGTAGTGGCTAGGAATATAAATCACGAGGGCCAAGCAAGACAGACAGTCCCACGACATCTGACATCACTTCTTCGTCCCAATCAAGATAACAACAGTGCTAGGTACAGATAGTCATAGCTGCAAAAAAGAGACCTCAGGGGTCAATAAACGCACAAGCCTTGCTTGGTCAAATTGTGTATTTCATTCTACATTGGCCGTTCACTAATCGTTCCCGAAACCGTGGTTCATCCCTGCCTGTCATAAATATAAACGTTAACGTCAAATCCAACCTCGCGCGGCCCCCCCTCCTTCGAGAGCCCGCGCTTCTTCTTTTTTTGGCTTTTCTTACAACGACGCCGTCGGCTTCTTGTCGACCTTGCTCTCGATCCACGCCTTGATCTGCTTATTCACCTCCTCGGGCGCCTCCCACAACGCCCAGTGCGTCGCCGTCACCTCGCCCCTCGACAGGTCCTCAAAGTGCTTGTCCATGCCCGCCGCCATGGCCGGCGGCAGCGCCGCGTCCTTCGTCGCCGAGATGAAGAGGCTGGGCGGCGTCACCTTGTACGGCTCCCCGCTCTTCTCCGCCGCCTCCGCGAGCGGCAGCTCCTCGTCGTAGTTGATCTTGCGCGTGCGGTACCAGTTGGTCGGGCCGCGCATGCCCGACTTGCTAAAGTTGTCGGCGTAGTACGCAATCTCCTCCTCGGACAGCAGCGGCGTGGGGCCGATCTTGCCGATGTTCTCCCAGATGATGCCCCTCTCCGTGTTGAAGACGAGCTCGCCGGCGGGGCCCTTGCCGCCGTAGATGCCCTGCAGGAACTGACGAATGTCCTCGGGCTTGGTGAGCTTCTCGGGCACCTCCTCACTGCGCAGCTGGAGCTGGTACTTGAAGTTGGTCAGGCGGCCCGCGGCGATGACGTCGGCGAGGTCGAACCAGGCCGTCGTGGGCGCGTTGTAGGGCGTGCAGACGCTGAAGACGCCCTTGATCAGGGACGGGTGCCACATGGCGAGGCGCCAGACGAGCGCTCCGCCCCAGTCGTGGCCGCCGAGGATGATCTGCTCGCCCGGGATGATGCTGTCGCAGAGCGCCTTGATGTCGTCCGACATGCTCTTGAGGGAAAAGGCCTCGAGCTCGGCCGGGGAGGCCGTCTGGCCGTAGCCCAGGGTGTCCGGGACGATGACCTGGTACCCCTGGGCGAGGAACATTGGGATCTGGTAGCGCCAGCCGAGCGAGATGTCGGGGAAGCCGTGGATGAGGACGACGGAGCCCTTGGGGGCGGCGTCGCCCTCGGGCTTGCTGAAGAGGTAGGAGTAGGTCTTGCCCCTGACCTCGGCCTGCTTGCGCTCGACGCGCGGGTCGTTGGGGGCGATCTTGTCGACGGCCATCGTTGGTGTGTGTGTTCGTATACCGGTATGCGAGGCTTCCGTCTGTGTCGGAAGCTGTTAGGGACCGTAGCGAAAGGCGGGAGGAGGGAAGGAGGGGCAGCTAGTAAATGGCGGGGTGTGCGGTAGTCTTATACTCACGTTGGCACTCGACGTCTGCCAAGGAACAGACCCTTGCTAATACAGCTCAGTGACTGATTGTAAGCTCCCTCACAATGCTATTGCGGGGATCGATGAAAGAGAAGGTGTATATGCGTGTTTGTATGAGTGTGTGCAGCTTCACCGACACCTATCTCACTAGACTTGTCGGAAAGATAAAACTACTTATACCATTCGAAGTATCGCCGAGTCGCCGAGTTATGGAGACAAGTATCGCACTTTGAAACTCGCCCGATTGCTTAGAAAGCTATGGAAACTGGCCACCTAAGAAAAAACATACGAGCGGTGTAAGTCGAGCCTCGGCATAGCTTGTTCCATTTTCGGGCTCTACCTCAATGCAGTACTTCGCACACTGAATATCATCGACCTGTTTGCACCAAGCTCTGGGTCCAGCGTATGGGTCGCAAGGTGAGGGGCATGGCTTGAATTTGACAGGGGACCTGACGTGCGGCGAGCGGCGGCATTGGCGAACGGCGTGGCCGGGCATCCACCCGCGCGGGGCATCGTCTTTGCTGTCCATCGGAGTCCCTTGATGGAATCGTGCTAGCGGGCCCCGTCCGTGCTGTTGCGATGCCTCGGTCCAGGGACAACTTGAGACAAGGGGACTCGCCATGGTCGGACGGTACTCAAAAACGGGGTTTCGCCATTGTCATCTTCAACAGATAGTTCAGAGTCGGAGATCGCATTCTCTTTACCCGAAAAGCGTAAATTGCAGGTCGAGACGGGAGCCAACGATTCTTCAACGGCAAGGAACAGCTGTTCTGGACTAAAAGGTCCCACCAAGCTAAAGCAGGAGAACGTCACCGGTCTTATGCTTGAGTCAGAGAGCATGGCTCTACGTAGTAAGCCTTTCAGTCGGCGAACAAAGTTGGTCTGAATCCCGTTTCTGGACCCAAGTTTCTTTTTTTCAAATATCACCATGGGCACCTTTCCCAAGTAAACGCCGCTTTAAACTCCAAATGGTATCATAAAACCCCCAACTCCGCCTTCAAACTCGCGCGCAAAACCAGGGAGAAAGCATGCCTCCCATATCGCCTAATGTTATAACAATCACATAGACTACTGCGGCTGTGGCGTCTTTTACAATGAAACGCCGGGGAAGAAAAGATGGGAAAACACCACTCGCTTTTGTCAGGCATTAGTAGATAACCATATCCTCGTCGTTTTCAACGACATCACCAGGTTCGTCGTGTGTGTCCCGCTCATGTCTGTCTCTGTCGGAAGACGCAGCTGCGTGGTCGGTAGCTGCGGGAGCTTCAGCAGAAACCTCTGGCGGAGCCTCTGCTGGTTGTTCTTCTGTGACCATTGGCACAGGCTCCTCCTGGGCCGTGGTCGGCGGCCTGATGCGACCGTGGCGTCTCTCGTGTTCTTCTTTCCGATCTTTGAATGCTTCGAGTTCTCTCGCGATGGTGTTCTTGGCGTCTTGCACCTGGTCATCAATCTCGTCTTCTTGTTCTTTGGTAAGCTTCCATGGTCGATAGTACTGCAACACGTCAGCTGATGGCTGTCCCCTTGCGCAACATGCAATACGCACAATTGACGGTCCTGCTTTCGTCCGGAGGGATTGTGCCTTTGCGAGCATATTGGCGTGTCGGGTTTTCATCTGCGGTAAAGAAAAGCTTATTAGTACTTGGACGAGGCCCTCAAGGGGGAGGTCGGGGCATGCACGTACGACTTTCTCGTCAAACAAGATCTGCTCCTTCCGCCGCGCCTCGGTGATCCGCGCGAGCTTCTCTGTCCGTCTCTTTTCGTCTTCTGCCCTCTGTTTCTGTGCCCTCTCCTGCTGTCGCTGCTCAATCTCCCTCCTCTTCTTGTGCTGCGAGCTGGAGTTGGTCTGGCTGAGGGTGCTCAGGAGACCTCCGAACAGCCGCTTACCCCGCTTCTTCTCTTCATCCCTTGATAAAGGCGCTCGTCGAGCCGTACTGGACCGGGGATCTTCGTCGCGCGGCCTCGAGTCTTGTGTCGAATCCTGTGCAGGTGGGTCGCCGTGATCGCCATCATCGAATTTTGCCCTTTTTGATGATTCTTCCGCTGCATCAAGGGAGCCTATAGACGCCTTCCGCTTTTGTGTAACCTCCATCTCAGAGCTCGCGGGTTCGGAGTTGATGGTATCAGCAGGTGCCCTGGAATCTGTAAGCTTCTCTTGCTCGGTCCGAAGGGAGCCGGTTTTGTTGTACTCTGTGACAGTGGCCATGATGATGTCGCTTCCCACCGTCGCAGTCGCAGTCTTCTCGGCCACAATCTCAAAGAAGGCAGAGCGCGAAGGAATGCGGTGTGCACGAAAGGAACTGAATGCGCCTCGGTCCCATGGTAGGTATTCCGGAGCTTGACAGCTCCAACCCGAGCTCCAAGGCTGAGGTTTGTCAGCGGGGTCCAGCCACTCGGAAGGACGAACCCACAGACTACCCCACTTCGGTCGGATCAGACAAGGGTCCGCACCAATGACCGAAAGAGAACCGAGAGGAAGAAGTGGCGAGGCTGACAGGCGCGAACGTCTTTTCTCCAAAGGTTCCTGAAGAGAGGGTACGATAAGCTGCGACTTGCGACCATCACCTCCCGCGACCCGCAAGACAGCTTCAGCCAAACCTCACCACCCAGAGGCGCTTCTCCCACAGATTGCCCATCATGTCGCGCCATCACCCGTAAGCCATCTCCCAGTCAAACCCCTCAAAATTAAATGCACAAGCTAACAACTCCCGCCAGCGATCTCGTAATGTGCCGCAAGCAAGCCGGCATCGCCATCGGCCGCCTCTGCGACAAGTGCGACGGCAAGTGCCCCGTCTGCGACTCCTACGTCCGCCCCACGACCCTCGTCCGCATCTGCGACGAATGCTCGTTCGGAAACTACCAGAACAAGTGCGTCGTCTGCGGCGGCGAGGGCATCTCGGACGCCTTTTACTGCTTCGAGTGCACGCGCCTCGAAAAGGACCGCGACGGGTGCCCCAAGATTATAAACCTCGGCAGCTCCAGGACCGACCTGTTCTACCAGAAAAAAACCAATCGGACGGCGACGTACTAGTCCCTGCGTCGCCCGGGATATGGGCAAATTTGATGTGTTGTTTGAATGCGAGGAGACGGGAAGACTACAAAGTTTTCGTGGAACAGGTATCGCATTGCCTGCGGCGTTTGGTGTGTTTTGGTTCACAGATATGGGACAAGGGTTTTGCGGCATAATTGGCACTAAGTCAGACATGATAATCTTCTCAAAAGGCGGCATGAAACGGTTTCACCAAACAAAAGAAATGCTTCATTTTGCATAAATATCAAAAAGAATGGCCAAACAAATAGGCCAATGTTCATCCAAGTTCGTATAGTACAGTGAGGTCAAAGCTAGCCAAGTACCCGCGTCGTAATCATATGTAGCTAACCTTGACTCCCATTCCCGCGGTCGCCTTGACCTTGTTCCAACCATTACCAAGCACTCGCTGTATCCGTTCGCGGACGTTCTTCTGCCCAAACATGACGACCAAACCCAAAATAAAGGCCACGAGCCGCATCAGCAGCATCGGGTTCGTCTTAAATGATGCTCCCAGCTGGTCAATCACCTCGCGCAACCGAGAGATGACCATTGACGCTCTCGTTCCCAAGGTCGGCGGAGCTGAAGATTTCCCTTTTGCCCTAGAGACGGGCATTTTCGAATTAGAGTTGGACCCTGATGTGTTGGAAACGGCCCTGGCGTGGCGTCCCTTGCTTGACCCCGCCTTACTCGAGCCTGCTTTACTCGGTGTCTTTTCGATGCCATAGTCCCCTTCGGCGCCTTCTCTTCTTGCCCTCTCCTCCTCTAACCTCCGTCGTTCCCTCTCTTCATTTTCGGCTCTCAACTTCTTCGCCTCCTCAATATCACGCCGAAGCTGCTCTTCTTGTTCACGTCGCTCTTCCGTCTCTCGCCTCTCGGCTTCCTGCTGTTCCTCCTGCAGGCTTTGCAGAGCTTGCAAAAACGCCTCGCGGCGCTCATCGTCTAATACCGAGCTGACGCTGATAAACTCTCGGGCATAATCCCATTCATTATTGCGGATAAGTACGTGAAGCGTGTACAGCTCGAGGATCTTGACCCTAGCATTCAGATCCCTCGGTGTATCCGCTCCACTGGTGGCCTTCGCCGGAGACCTATGCCGGTTCAGCCGTGGTGACGGCGACGGCGAGTCGGAAAATCTCTTGGAGAAGTCCAGATTTGGTGATGTGGCGGCTGCGAGATAGCTCTCGAGCTTCCTTTGGTTCAATTCTTGTGTCCGGGCGTGGGCTAGTAAAAGTGTTGCGCTACGTTGTTGTTAGTGTGTGTTTGCAACAGAAAAAAAAATAATAACGACAGAGAGGGCATCCTACAGGTTAATCACAACGTCCGAATCGACGTCGCTCTCGACGCCGTGGTATCCGTTGCGTACGACCTCCTCCCAGATGTCTCCTTCCCTGACTTTGGTGCACAGCGCTCTCCACTCTTGGCTCCCAAACGCATCCTTTCCTTCGTCCGGCTCCAGTTCGACGATGGCGTTGAGCGTCGTCAGGTACAAGCTCCAGACCTTGATCCTCGTGGATCGCGATGCCCTGGCGACGGGCGCTGGTTCGCCTGCGCCGTTCTCCGACTGTCCCGAGGGTGGGGTGATCAATGGCAAGATGGTGGATAGTGCCTCGGGTAGACGACGGGTGAGGAAGAGGGTCGAGGCCTGGCGGTAGGTCTTTGAGATTTGCGAGGTATGGCGCGCTGAGGTCGATGAGGATAGAGACGAGATGGAGCTCGCGAGCATATGTGGTGGGAATGTAGCGGTGGTCTCGGAAGAAGCGACCGTGGGACTCAAGGTCGCCGTGTAGGAGCCATTGAGGGACGACATGTTGGCGGGCATTTAGGAGCGGGAGGCAACAGCAGCAAGCAACGGGGTCAATTTGTCGGCATTGAAGAGCCCCAGGCGGAGGGAAATGAGGGAAAAAAGAACGGGGACTATTGTTATGTATCTGGAGTGCGGAGAATGGCGGCCATCATACGCGTTCCTGCTCAAATGCCACCTGCGGGTTGTGAAGAGAGCCGCGACATGTGGATGTGGTTAGATTCGGGTTCCTGGGCGTTGTGGTGGTGGTGTGTGGTGTGTGGTAGTGGTGGTGCTGAGGTAGCTGGGGGTTGCTGGAGAATGGAATTGGAGTCTGCTGACAGTCAAACATGCCGATTACCGCAGCACCTGCACAGCTGCCCGGGACAGGCACGCACCGGCACGGTTACACTTTTCGGCCATGGCCCAAGTTTAGCCTCGGTTTGTTTCTTAGTGGGTTCCCCCCCAGCTTCTGCGTTGCTGCGTTGTATGCTGCCGCTGGGGTGGCTGGCCAGCTGACCGCCAGAGCATGAGGGGAGGGGAGCGATAAGCGAGTACCAGTGACGTTGTCGCTGGACGGCTCACATGTCAAGTACCTCTTTAGCCTCCACGAGCGCGGCCTTCTCCCGGCGTCCGGCCTTCTTGAACTTCTCATTGGGTGGAGTTTCCTGATCGGGGAGGACGCTGTGCCTGGGTCGGAGAAACAGGGGTTGCCCTCGACGACCGGCCGAGCTTTCATCTCACCTCCCGGAGATCACCAACCATTTAGAGACGATCGTCTCATGCTCGCTGCGGCCTGTCATTTCAAATCTTCGTGTTGTATTCAACCCGCCAAGTCGGGATTCCCTTCTCAATTACTGCTTTGCTTAGCTGCGTCTATTATGATATCCTATTAATTACCCCTCTCAACTGTCAATCCCAAGTTTGCGCGAACGCGTTCAGGGTTTAGACTTTTCTGGCCCCCCCTGTGCTTCCCCAGATTGTTCCGAGGCATCTCGCGGGAGGCAGAACCACGCGGCTCCCGGAGAGAATGTCATCGCCATTTAGCCCCTGACGCTTACATCGGTGTACTTCCTATTATAGACTTTGAGAGACCATCCACCTCTCATGGCTGGCACCAAAGTGTTGTTGTGGTGCTCAGTACACGTGGAATTTTCTTCGTCGCGGGGTTCTAGAACTGGATCATCTTACGTCAGGAATCGCTGAGCAGCTCAAACATCCAAGGCGTATAAGCCGATGGGAAGGAGTGGCCTTGGGACAACATGTCAAATAATGTGCTGAATGCCGACGTGCTCTTATTGTACTTTCAATCAAGTATGGATAGGCTCATCTATCGAAACATAGTTTTGCGGGGCGTCTCCAGAAATCCACCAAGGGTCATCCGTCCTCAACGACATTGCAAAATCCATTGTCCTACTCACAAACGCGTCTCCCTGCTCATGAGACCAGTGCCACCACCAACAACCCAAGACGCGATTTCGCGTTGGCACGGTCGGCAAACTCTTCAATCCAAGGGCAATTACTCTTCGTCGCCAGCTCGACTCAATAGCCCCCTTCTATGTGAACTGTCTTGCGGGGGGCGATCCGGACCCGGTTGCGAATGCCGTCAAATATCTGCATCCGCCAATTGAGTCGACCCACGTGCTCTTTCTGGGCATTATAATCTCTCCGTGTGTCAATGTGGAAGTCTTGCAGGTGATCCAGGAATATTAAATCGTATCCAATGGCTGACAGCCATTCTCTGTCGTACAGCCTGTATGTTCTGCTCTCGTATGAGGCGCCTCGGCCCTCAAGCCTGGCCGGTTCCTCGCGAGCGAGCTTGTGGGCAATTCGCAGAAACACAACTGCCGTCATGTGGCCTATCTTCATTAGTCGACTCACCCACAGTTCTGCTTGTTCTGCCAACTCACTATCGAAGCCAGCCTGATGGGCTGTTCCACGACGTCCATAGCCATAAGCTGCATCCCAATGGATGCTTGGCTGCGTTCTGTTGCCATCGAACCTGTTGTATAGATCCATCAATGGGTCTTCGCCCTTGATCGTGTCGTCCTTAATGGCCAACAGCTTCGTGTCTATGATGTATGGAAATAGGTTGTGTATCTTTGCCCGAAACTCATCCAAAGTATCAGGGAGGTCGTCGATGAAGGTGTTGTAAAGGAACAAAAGGTCCATGAATTGGTTGTGTCCGATAATGATCGGCTCGTATCCTCGGCCAAAAGCCTCCAGCTCCTTGAGGGCACCTGCTACTTCGTCCTTTAGTGTTTCAGTGGATAGTTCCTCGAGATCTTGACACGAATCGTCCCGAATGGTCGGCTCATACCCGCTGTCATACCAGCTGGATGTCCCAGCCGTGATATGCCGGGTACCGGTGTCGCCCTCTTCTCTTTCGCCGTCGGCCACTCCCTCCAAACTGCTTGAAGATTCGCCACTATGGCTAGCCGAGTGAGCTTCTTGAGCAGCAATGGTCTGTAAGCGGACGTTATGGGGAGGGGAAGAACCAGTCCTTGGCCGGCCGCTGCCAAGATCTGGATAGCAACGTTCGCAATGAACATCATACACCAAGGGCGTCCGCTCTTTATCTCCAACTCGGCGTCTAGAGAGGACTCTCTTCTTCGTACAAGGGCACTTGCCTTTAGTAGCCAAGTTTGTCTGGAATGCCATTTCGACGTTCTGCCCCGAGGACGGACTAGGGCAGCCTGTGGCAGGATCGTGATATGTGCAGCACAAGTGACAGTAGCAATCATTAACTTCGCCCTCTGAAGGCTTTTCCGATTGTTCTGATGACGCGGGGTGAAGCAAGTCATGAACCTCTTGACAAAAGGCTTGTGCTTCGCCAGGCCAGCCAGACATGGCTTCGACGACGAGGTCGGGGTTAATCAGGTCGGCAAACTTGCCACCGACAAGGGCTTCAATGATCAGTCGAATTCCTTGTATCAGTCAGCCATCGATGGAACATCGCACGTTGAGAGGAGCCGACCTGTGTACTTGCTCAACGATGCGTTGAGATCGTCCTCTAAAGACTCACGCCTCTTGGTGATGTCAGTTATCTCTATTCTCGTCATCTTCGTCCGCGTAGTGCATACGAACCTTGGCTTCTTGTCCATCATCCCGCCGGGAGATGACCACGGTCGTGCCATGATTCCAAAGACGGCAACCCATATGTGGCACAAGCTCTTGAGCCTTTCTACGAACAATTTGTTCGTAGACGCTCATAAGTTTCTTGCTTTCAGAGTTGGGCAAGAGGATCTTGATATCTGTAGCTCGCTATCCAATCTCGATATTAGTATGTATTATAGAAGGGGACGAGAACTTGAGAGGAAGGGTGTTTTTCGGGTACACACTAAAGGGATAAGTGCTACTTACCATCCATGGATCTGTGTAAAGCCAATTTTCAATCGTAACAAGGACGTAAATAGAAAATGTATCGAGGCCTTCGTCTTCCTCGTTGTATCCATGATCTCTGGCGTCCCAAGGCTCTTGTCGGCGCTCCATCTGTCGAGTTGCCAAGCGTGCCTCTTGGCGGCTGAGGTATGGAACGCAATTTCCATAGATCTTTTCCAGCCGGATACCTTCCGATCGAAGAAATTTGAGAGTGTTGTATGATACAGAGAGGCTTCTGTCCAAGCCTTTGACGAACGTTTCATCAGCCCGTGTTTCTGTATGGAGGTAGGGGCTGACAGTGAAGCTGTAGGTCTCGGTCTTGTATGTGCCATCTGCGGATCTGTTAGAATACGATGCCGGTTTCTGTGTGGATGGTGGAAATACAAACCCGACAATTTGTCAACACAAGTGATCCCCAGTTCGAATACGTTGAACTTGGATGCAATGTTCTTGGCCGATTCGTAGGTCTGCTGGTTGGTTGAGTTGTCGTATCTGTTTTCCGAGCCCTTGTCCATGATGCCGGTCATCTCGACGTCGATGGCAACGTAACGAGACTTCGCGATCGAGAGTAGAATCTTCGGCAGCTGCCGCCAGAAGTTCTCTGACGAGACTTCCATGTTGGGCGTCGAGATGCTATCGATTTCCTGCCTCCCAGTCGTCGATTAGTGGTTGAGAAGGAAGGGTAGGAGAAAAGTGGAAGGATGAGTGCGTTGAGGTAGAGGAAGAGGAGGAGGAGGAGGAAAAATGGAAGGTGTGGGAGGCTCGCCCAGGGGGAAAGCAACAAAAGCCAGCGAGAGAAGATGGATTCAGGAAGGAGCTCCTCATGTCTGCAAGAAAATAGGGCAAGAGCACTCGATCACTCCGGCAGGGTAGGTCCTTCAGCGGAGTATTTGTCCCTGTGTTCCTTCCTGGTTCGTTGTTGAAGGTGGAATGGGGACCCTAATAGATGATAGATATCCTACTAAAAAGACCGAGGGTCGTTGAACACTTGTATGACCGTAGCAAGATGAAGACCTGAAAGGAATAAATGCCCTTCTCATTGAGATTTTTCATTGGAGGTGCCAAACAGGCAAAGCCTGAAGCCGATACATCACCATCACATATACTTTATATTCAAGTTATTTCTCTCTGTAAATGGTACGTACATATTGTCAAACTGAGGAATTATCTCCGAACTTAATGAGAAAAAGATCAAAAAGTTCAACTCTTATCCTTGCGGACAGCGGAATCTATGAAAACCCCGAGACTCTTACCAGCCTCAGGTGTAACGATGGAGGTTTTCTAACGGCGGCAGGATTCGAACCCGCGCACCCGCGACGCAAGGGGACGCTCCTCGTCAAAGGAACGCCTCTCTGATCCCATTGCGCCACGGACTGTTGAAGACATTCAGAAGAGTTTAGACATATGAGGGTAGGCCAGGCGGTCAGGAGGCCCGGGGGGAAGGCAGCCATGGGATGAAGGAAGAGGTGGGGCTGAGGCTTGTGGCTGGACGTGGGAAGTGAAGTCCACGAGGGGAAAGAAGGCGCGGTGTGAGGTAGGAGGGGTTGGGCTTGGGAAACGCTGCTATGGATTTGTCTTTGCGGCCTCACCTCTAGAGATTACTGTTTGTGGTTATACGACGTAGTTGGACTTGATGTCAAATTGGTAGAAGCAACCTTGCATTGCGTAAGAGCATCAAACGTGTCAAAACTGGGAACTGCAAGATGAAGTAGATGGAATTGTGTTTTCCTACATATCTACTTGAATTCCCTTGGCATGGATAGCTTGAAGAATAATGGGACACATGTGAGCATGCAAAGGCCCAATGTTTCAGCAAGTTGACAAGCTATGTGATATCACGCACGGCATTCCATTATTGCTGTTAAATCTATCTACTCTTCAATAACGGTAAGACCAGCATTGTAGACAGAAAGGTCAACGTCTTCGAAGCACCCAAAGACGCTAGACTCAACTCTCTTAAGTTGATGGAGGACAACGTGGTATCTCACAGGCAACAGGCCTGGTCCACTTGCTTCCAAGGCAAGACCATCTCGAACTGACTATGGTTCTCTAGTCCAGGGAGCAAAATTACATGAAAACGAGCATCTCACACCCAAGTCAACCACAAAGTCGAAAGCACAACCCAACATAATCAAGCCCTGGCCGGGAAGACATGATATCCAGTGAAAGATTTGATTGTACAAGTTTATCTATGATACAACAGCGTTACACATCCTCTCAACCATTCTCCAACAACCTTTTGTCTGCCCTCTCGTTTTCACCACTTGGAAGAGTTCAAGTTGTACACATGGCACCGACCGGTCCAAACCGATATGGAGGCATACATCTACCGGTCCACCATCATGCCCCGCACATTGTTGTAGTAACCCGGCTCCAGCACCTCGGCGAGCTCCTCCTTGGTCAGCCACTTGAACTCCTTGTACCCAAACTTGTTGGCCGTCAGGTCCGCCTGGCCCGCCATGATGCGGCCCTTGAGGAAGAAGGTCTTGCTGCCGCGCTCAAAGAGCTCGCCGCGCCGGACCTGCGTCTTGGCCACGTGCACGGCGGCCGGGCCGCGGCCGACCATCCACGTGTTCATGTTGACGCCCGCCGTGTCGTCGAGGATTCTCTGCGCAGCCTGTTCCCGATGTCAGCATATATCAATATCGAAGCATGGGATGGGTAAGGGGGGGGGGGGGACTAGGGTAGTGTTGGGAGTGATAGGAAACTCACCTCGTGGAGGTTCTCCTCCGTAGACAAGCCCGCCGCAGGAAACTCCCAAACGTCCTTCTTGCGACCGGCCTTCCTGACAACGAGGTACAGCGTCCTCTCCATGGCGCGATCCAACCTCGTCTGGTCCCCCTTGATATCCGCCTCCGACACCCGCGGCGCCAACGCCTCGGGCGGCGCCCGGTCCTCCTCGGGGATGATCTCCGCGTCGTCGCTCACGCGCATCACGGCGTCCTGGAGCAGCAGCTCCACCGCCTTGTCGTGCTTGCTCAGCCCGTCCCCGACGGCCAGCTCGTCGTCCCACGCCGTCGACGCCTTGCCGTTGTACACGCCCAGCTCCTTGGCCACGGTGCCCTTGCGGTCCTTGACCTTCATGTTCCAGTCAATCAGCGCCGGCGTGTCGGGCTTGAAGTAGACGGACGTGATGAAGGGCATCGTCAGGCGCTCGTTGAGGCGCTTCTGGTAGAAGAAGTAGGACTGCTCAAAGTCCGTCAGGGGCCGCGTCAGGAGCGGCGCCCGCGTGAGGATCACGCCTGCGCGGATCGAGGGTGGCGGGATCGTAATGTCCGCCGCAGCCGCCTTGGGTTCGGTTGGTTTGCTGACTTTTGACGAAGGGGGAGGAGGAGGGGGAGCGTTGGTCGTGGTCGTGGTCGTTGCGGCGGCGGCGGCGGCACCCGAGTACGCTCGCGAGGGAGCTGGAGCTCTAATCTGGACCCTCGCGCATTGTCTGCAGACTCTGGGGGTTGCTGTAGGGGGGGAACTCAAAGTCAGCCAATTATCTCAATGTTCATCCGAAACGTAAACCTACATTGTATGCGCCCGAGGGCGGCGAATGCGCCTCTGCTGGAAGCTGTCATCGTGGAAAGCGCTGGGTATACGGGGTCTCCTCCTTGACACCTCAGTCGAGAATCTCCAGATGGGAATTGAACTTTTTTGCTGTTCAAGCTCAGCAGAGGTACGTACCGAGTGGCCGGGGCGGCGCTTACCTAAGGTCAGACGTCCGACTAGGTGCACCGTGCACCGATGCAGCACAAGGTAAATCTTGTGGTGCCTCATATTGTACCTGAAAAGCAAGGTTGATCTTGACAGGCGCCCGGGTCAACATCGCGCCTGACAAGCGCGGGTCTCCATCACGTAAGCAGAGGTACCGTAGCGGGGGCTGGGGTGGTGGGACCGCGCAGAGCCTTTATCAACCCGACGCCCTGCCGCCAAACTTCTTTTTTTTGTCTCTTTTTTTCTCTTCACGGCACCATTTCCTTATCGTCAAGACCTGTTCCGCCTCCAGAACGTCCTGATCATTTATTCCGGTGCCCAGAGTAAATCGCAGTCTTTTTTCGCTAACAGCACCTGCATCTTTTTACTGGGTTCATGTTAGATAGCTACTGCAAACACATCAGCGCCTTTGACCGCTGTTTAAGAATGGCTGGCTTCTGCTACCGCATCAGCAGAGTCCGGAGTGGACTCTCGCTATGTGGCAAGCAGTGCGTCGCGACAACCGTACACGTGAATTCTCTGCTCCGCACGTCACTTGGTGCTGCTGACTGTGCCGCCGCACTTATAGCTCGAGCGTGTTCACGAGTACCGGTGCTTCTCAATCAGAGTCGTAATATCCATTCGTCGTGTCGTCGTCGTCTATCTACCTGCTAAAGTACAGAAAGCCTTTCCAGCCTAATCTTGGGTCACGCTCTCGACACAGTCTCTTTCCAAGAGATCCGAGCGATTCGAGCTACTACGGGACCCCACCCCTAAGATACACCTGTGCCTCTCCCCCGCCCAATCCCAGAGACACGGGAAATTCAAAGTTGAAATTTTGGAAAGAAAAAAGAAGCCTCCTTTGGAATGGAGTGTTTGGGTATTAGACCGCTTGATTCGCTGCCAAACACCAATAACGCCTAATGCCCGATACCATTCGTTCGTTTATGCTGCCGAACGCCGATCAAGCCTTGAGTTCCTCAATCGCACGTGCAACCTCTTTGGTAGCGATCTTTTCGCACGTCTTTTTGGCATCATCGTCCAGCGTCTGCGGATCGCGAAGGCCCTCGTACAGCTTGCGGGAGACATCTCGGTTGATGTTTGCATATTGATCGGTGGTGAGCTCCTTTGCGCGCCAATGGGGCTTGAGGGCAGCCCGGACGATGCCGCTGATTCTTTCCTTGGTCTCAAAGGGGATGGCAGATCGCGTAGGCGACGAATCCTGAGACCGAGCAAAGGTCGGTCGCTGACGGTTCGGTCGCTGTGGGCGAGGCTGGCGAATTTCCGCGCCGTTCGATCGACTGTCAGAGTCACTACTGTCCCCAGCGTTTCGAGTCGGCGAGTAGTTGGCCTTGGGGAACCGTGGTTCCACATAGGAGCTCAGAGATAGCGTAGGTGAGCTGGGCCGGGGATGGGGTGGCGGGGTGAGAGAAAGCGCCCGCGGTGAGTTTCGTGATGATGGCGAGGGGGATGTGACTGGTGAAGAGGGGTCAACACCAGAGCGAGTACCGAAATAATTCCGCACAGTCTCGTCGTCGGAAGGTGCGCTCATCTCCACCTCCTTAAGCAGCGACGACAGGAATGATGGTCCAGGCTCTGTGTTGATGGGGGACTGGACGCGCTGCGTGACGCCGTTCGTCTGAGGCCTCGATGCCAGAACACTCGTCGGCGCGGGTGACGAAGTTATCGTAGGTGCGGGGGCGAGTGCGGACACAGTGGCAGGGCCGACGCCTGAAGCGGTGCCAGACCCAGATGCAGATCCCGACACTGAAGCCGAGGCAGAACCCGATCCGGAGCCTTCTCCCTGCAAAGGCAATCGGCGTGTGCGAGGTCGCTTCAGCTTGCGCTCGGGTTCCTGAGCGGGTTCTTGAGGAGAAGCCGTGGTAGATCTCGACTTTCTCTTGCGGGGATTGGGAGCGCTCGTCTCGGCTTCGCGAGCCCTCTCAAGGGCGCCCCAAGCCTGCTGCTCCTCTCTCGTCTCGGGAGCCGGCGGAAGGGGTTGCATGACGGGTTCGACTGGGCCACCGTCGAGGCGATGACCGACGGTTGGGCGAATATTTCTTGCAAAGACGTCTCTGGCGCCTAGACGACTGGCGATGCTCATGCGCTGCTCCCAATCTTGGTGTTCTTGGATATCGCGAAAGTGTCCTCTCTGAGCCTGGGCGCGGCGAAAGCCCTGGAATAAGTCTTCGTCTTCGTGGTTGTCGAGGTCGATGTCAGTAGCATCGTAAATGCGACTCGCAATCCGGTCCCATGCACCCTGCCACTCGAGGGATCTTGCCTCGCGTCGTGCATTTCTAGCTTGCAACTGGGTTCGCAACAAGCCTCTTTGAGCGGTAACGTTTCGTCGGTTTGCTGAGCGTGCAGCTGGGTTCAAAGGCCGTGACTGGATCACTTCGACATCCGAAGCCTCACTAGGGCTGGATCGGCTGGCATTGTTGTTCTCATCACACTCAAAGCAGTACCAGGACTCGGTCTGGGGAACACCAGACAGGCCGATACAGTGTGTATGATAGGCTGCGTTGCAGCCATCGCAGAGAAGCAGCACCTCTTCATGATCCGAGGACTCGCATATGGGACAGGCAGGACTCGGCTCCTCGCCCTCGCCCTCGGGGTTCTCCTGAAGCCATCTGTGGATATCAAACTCCTGCTCTTGCTTCTTGTCTTGAACAGCGTACGAATCGATAGGGGGGCCTGTTATTGTCACCAACGTTAGTTTCTTGTTGCTAAAGCTGCTGCAGCTGCTGCGAGCATCTATTGCGAAGCGGGATGTTTTGATACGTACCGTTGAGCTCAGATGAGAGGCTGACCTCATTGAAGGGTGTACGGCAGATGGGGCAAGTATTGGAGTTCTTGGCCCAACTTCTGATGCACTGATCGTGGACAACGTGATTGCAGCCAACGAGGGTAGCAATGTAATTTGACTCTGGTTCTTCTAGTATTTCGAGATCTGAGTCGATGGTACGGTATGTTGGTTGTATTGTTGTGGTGGTGGTGGCTGCTGCTGTTGCTTTTGCAGCCGCTGGGCCCGCTACGTTTTCAGCAGCAGCGTCTTGCTGCTGTTGCTGTTGCTGTTGCTGCTGCTGCTGCTGCAACGAGGGGTGCTGCAGCGACTCCAGGCATATGATGCACTGATCCGGTTCAGTCATTGTGGCAACTGTGGTAGTATCGCTTGAGGTTTGATGAATTCATAAAAAAGCGTCTTTGAGCAGGGCCAACGGATGGCTTTGAGATTGCAAGAATATGTACGTTGATATTGTCGTTGTAGCCGTGATTGTGCGAACTTGTTTATGGGCTTTGTCGCCTTGTTGTGTCGGTCGTGGGGTGGCAGATGGTAGGTAGAGGGAAAAAAAAGAGAGAGGTGCAGAGTCGTTCAGTGTCTGGTGGTGGTAGTGGCAGGCCTGAGGTGGGAGTGCTGAGGCGACTGAACGGCTGTCGGGTCGCTATCAGTTGAGTGCACAAATGCACGACCAACTGGGCAGGTTGCTGAAGAGTGGGAAGGGTACCAAGGGGGGGCACTTTGGGGGTTGGAGGGGGAAAGTGGAAGGTGACCCAGGTTTGGTAGGTGAGTTCGATATGTCCTGCGTTTCTGGCGCGAGATGGACTGTCAGTCGGTTCGGGGGATGTTTCGCCGCTGCGCTAGGCAGGGAAACCAAGCAGCAAAAAAAGACGAGTAAGATATACGATGAAATAAAGTGGCCGGTGTGGAGAGAAGAGGGGGGCTTCAAACTTTGGCTGGCAGTGCTTTTCTGGTGAGGCGAGACAAGTAGGAAGAGTGAGAAGGGAGAGAAAAGGATCTGGTATGGTCGCCTTTCTTTCACAGTGTACGGATAGATGAGGTATGTTCGTGGGTGAGGTGCCCACTGGTGGACGGGGGGCGGTATGGGAGTCTTGAGAGAGGTGGTGGTAGGTAAGGTAGGTAGGTAAAATGGTGGTGCTGGGCTACCCGAGAAGACCTTGGGACCTGGAGAAATGGACGGGAATTGTAAGAGGAAAGGTTTGGAGAGGCCAGGACCCCCAAGGCGGGTTTTTTGCGAGCTTAGCGCACGCCTGCAGCTGGTCTCAACTGGAGCCAATCAACGACCGGCTGATGCAGTGGTGCGCCACGCTCCTTGCACCTTGGTCCTTCGTCCTTTGCACCTCACCCTTCGCGGGCTTCCCAGTCGATGGCCCACTGGGCTGGACTGTGGACAGGGACCTCATGGAACTGCATCCCATGCCTCCACCAGCAACGGCAGCACCCTCACAGTCACACTCTGTCACCCACACACACCCGTGGACACAAACGTGCATCTAGACGCATGCTCGAAAGCAGGTCGACGCACTGAGACGGACCGGACTAGCCCACTAGGGTCGCTGCAAGCCTGCAAGAGCACGTACTCTCCATGGATCGATGCAGGAGCCGGAGCATCAACACCAGCCCGGAGGCAACATCTCACCTCACGGACATCCCACGCCGAGGAAACACACAAAAAAGACCCTTGGGAAGTAGGATGGGGCCTGTTGAGGGATGATGTTACTGCTGCAGCAACAACTCCTCCTACTCGGCAACGTTGTCATCTGGAGGTGTAGGCACGCAACTAGGTACGTATGGGACACCTCTGGCGGGAAGAAAATAAAGAAAACGATTTGGTACGTACCTTGACTTGGCGGCAAAACCACGACAACAACGGCTGGGAGCTTGCGTGGTTGCGTTACTTCGGCTTTGCGTTTGCCAGGCCCTTCTCCTCACGATTCGACAGCTCCTCTCAATTGTCTATTGACCAATCCTCCAATCCGGTAGGTACTGAATGACAGAGCGCCAGAGTGCCAGAGTGCCAGAAACAACTGAGAGTGAAAGAGCTATGTCCGGGGGAAAACGGTGGGAAGGTGGTAAGGTGGGCGGCGAGTCAAACACTCAATGGGTTGGCTACTTGGCTCGTGCGACGTTGTTTGGTGACTTTTTGGTCAGGTACCTCGATCCAGCTGAGCGTGGGTGTGATGGATCATAGAGAGAGTCTTAGGTCGGTTCGATAGGTAGGTATCTAAGTGGCGGATGGCGTTGAGAACTTGAGACGTCTTTGATGAAGGGCAAGGTGTGAGGGCGTCGACGTCAGGCCCTCCTGTCAGGTGTACTGCGTAAAGCGTACTTCGTAGTACCTAGGTAGTCCCAAATGTTCTTGATGTGAGTGTGAGGTGAGGCAAGGCAAGGCAAGGCAAGGCAAGGAAAGACAAGGAGGTAGTGTTCCGAGTTGGCGCGCAACGACGGCAACGTCAGCCCGAGTAACATGAGGGGGGGGATCTAGAGACAACCGCGGGACAAGCAGAAGCAACAAATCCTGCAACGGTGGGAAGCGGTCGAGGGCGGAAGAATGATGATAGCTGAAGAGGTAAAGTCGGGGCGCAGGGCGTGAGTATTCGGCGCTGGAATGGGTCAGGTCGACAATGGGTGCTATCTCCGCTTCCAGAAATGGGCTGCCTGCACCCATCCCGGATGACGGGAGTCGGGGGGCAGTGGCAGACAAATGGGCAATTGCCAATTGGGAGGGAAACTAAGGTACGGCGCTGTGTCCGTAAAGCAAGGTACACGTGAGACCTTCATGCCCCTCGTTTCTCGGAGGCCGACGAGATTGGTTCGATGGGGCCTGGCCTGCGTCAGGTTGCGACCCCAAGCCCAGAGTCCGGTCTCTTCCTTGGTGCTTGGTGTGCCCGAGCAACCTTTTTTCCATTAAATCATTGATTGTTCGTCGACGGCCGCTCGTCCCGGCCGGATGCTACTTTGCCTTTTCCCACATTTAATTGCCAGAGGGGGGGGAAAGATGCGGAAAGGGTAGGAAAGCCAGATTCAATGATTAAAACTGGCCAATTTGCTGCGGGTGTATACGGCGTTTTATACCCATGTGAACCTGCTCTCGTTTACGGCGGCATTTCCGCGCGGCATAGGCTCACAGCCCGTAATCCTCTGAGCCCCCAAAGTGTACTGCTTACCGGGTACTTGCGTGGTATTGCGGACGTGGATACACTCTGGCACTTTGCACTTTCGTGAGATCCTCGGCGCGCGAGTGGGCATCTGCGTATGTGTCTCTCTGCTAAGATGGCATACGTGCAGCGATATCGAAAAAAACAGGGTCGAGGTGAGAAGCTCAACTCACCGACTTACATGGCAATCGGAAACCCACTGTGCTTTTCGGTTAACTCGTCTTCACCGCGACAGCCGGGCCGCCTCATTGGCCCGCCGCCTGACCCCCAGCTGCATTCGCGCCTTGTAAGCCTAGAACACCGGGATGAGTCAAGTTGTGATTCGACGTGGCATCGCTACCGTAACGGCTGCCGCGCACTTGTTCGCTTTGCTTCGAGAATGCCCTTCGTCGATGTTTCAACCCGCCCCAGAACATCGAGATGACTACCGGGCTTCGTGAGAACCTTGGTGGAACACCCACCCTAACGCAGGCACCCAAGCGGATCATTCCTCTTTGCCTTGCTATTCCCAGAGATGACTGGAGATGACTCGGCCTCAACGTAGACACCTTTACGGCGCTGTTCTCTACGCTGAATCACGATTACGTAGCCTGACGGGATATCTCTCACGATGACTGGAGCAAATCTTTTTTTGATGTTGGGTGGCCCGCTTCGACGCTTCAACCACGCGGCTGAAGGTGACGGGGTCGATGACTCTATCCATGCCAACTAACTCCACGCGCCCTGCCAAATGACCTCGTAACGCTCTTCACCACTTCACGATGTGACTTGCCTGAGCAGGTCGGTGGGCGTATCTCAGGGACGGACGGGAGGGTCAAGCGATCGGGAGGGGACGTTTTGTTTGTACGTCAAGTTCTTTTCATTGCTGACCAAGTGGTCCCTCTGGCAGCTGACCGAAGACCCGTTCCGTTATGGCCATCGTCAGGATGTAGGCACGATATCCGATTTTCCCAACACCGCCCGAAATGCAAAGCAGAAACCATCCACCATTCGTAATCCCGTCCCTTAAACCTCAGCAATCTCTCTCAGACGACGGAGAGTGGAGCGCATGGCAGCAGCGGCGGGGGTGCTATTGTACAGTGTTAGCGTTCAGTTTCTGGTCCGACATCTTATCGTGTCAACATACGCGACAGTGTAGGCACCGCCAGCAACGGTCTTGTTGCAGCCTCTGCAGTTCCAGATGCCGGTGGAGTGGCGCTTGACGGTAGGCTTGCCGCAGAAGGTGCAGGTGTACTTGGCGTGCTGGGAGATTTCCATCTTCTTGACCTGCTTACGCAGGGAGGCACCGTAACGGGTACCGTACTTTCCGGTCACTCCGACCTTCTGTGAGGTTGTCAGAAATCTGTGGCTTCAATACTCATGATTTCTGGCTTATCGACGATAGCGTCAGAGGGCCGCCTGGCAGCAAATAGCCCCGAGCTGGGAGTCTAGACGAGAGAGAGGGTCGAGTTTTGATCGAGGTGTTGGTCTTAGTCGTGCACGATTTCGAGATAGTCAATTTTCGACAGCTGAGTAGACCGAACATGTGGTGCACAGGCAAATCGGATATCTTTCGTGATCAATGGTTGGTGGTATCTGCCTTCCTGGAGTCGGGAGTTTCGTCAAAGTTGGCGTCCATGGTCAATCGCTCGTCTCGTGCATCTCTCTCTCGTCATCGTCTCGCGTTGCGCTCGGGGATATTGCGTAGGCGGCCGACATGTTCCTCCCTAGCCCAACTACTAAACCGAGCCCGTGATGTATGCCATTGTCGCCAATGAGGGAAAATCGTGGGCGGTTTCGACGCGGGGTAGGGAAGTCCAAGCAATGACGGGAAAGTCGATGAAGCCATTCGTCCTGGATGGGATAGTAGAGCATTACGAACCTTCGTGCGCTTGGCCATTTTGTCGAATTTTGGGGGGGAACGGGTTCGTTGACTTGAAGTGCGACGAGTGGTGTTGACGGTTCCTCCAAGGCGGTTGAAATTTCTAGAGGATGGTGTTGAATTTTGTCAGGGCTTGCCGACTCCGTTTGTGCGCTGGGAAAGCGAGCACGGACCACAGTTGACGCGAAAAAAAGAATGCGGCAGAACTCCGGCAGTGGGGTTTGCACCCGCCCTGACGCAACCCCTGGGTCCCCTCTCACAAATCGCCAAATCTTGACCCCATAAAGGCACGTGATCCTGCACCTGATAGCTGACCGCGGCTTACCTAACGTTTGACTTGGCGCATTGTTCAAGAGGTTGCACTGAAAGGCCTCTTCAAACGCCCGGGGAGGAGGCCGGGAGATCGGCGTCACAGCTGTCCGCTCGGCCCTTCTAAGCCGTAAGTGGAAAGCACAGCGCCCGGGTGGTTGTCACGAAGACGCTAGACCGCCGAGGCAGCGCGGACCAGATGCCTCGAACAGTTGATATCGCCGTTTGCTACATCACAAAGTTTGCGCTCTCGACGGCCGCAGCGTGGAATGTGTCACCTCAATGGACAGCGAAACGGACACATTTTCGACGGATCATCGTGCATCTGTGAAAGGGGCCGGACATTGGTGCCACTTTTCGTGGCGTGCTGGGATATGTAAAGATGGCCGGCCGCCGCATGACTTTTGAGTGTAATCATTGATGTCTGAGACTCATGCACCCTGACTCTTTTTTTCTTTTCAATCTTGCAACTGCCATTCCTTATTCCGACTCCCTTCTAGGCCAGACTTATTGTTGACAGGAGACGTCGAGCAAGCCTCAGAGATGCCTTTCAAGCAGCACGGCCGTCAGTACGACTTGGTCGTTTTTGGTGCTACCGGTGTGTATAAGTCGAGGATGCAGTCATGATGCAACCTAACGTCCAATTGCTGACAACTGCAAAAAGGCTACACCGGGACGTTCGTGGCAGAGCACATTACAACCCATCTGCCGACCAATTTGAAATGGGCAGTCGCAGGTCGATCGGAGACAAAGCTTCAAGGTCTTGTTGCCGAGTGCAAGAAGCAGAGCCCCGACAGACTGCAGCCTGGTACGTAGAAGGATTTTAGGTTATACCGAGATCAGATGAGTGTCTGATCCTCACCAATGAAGTGGCTGTCTCGGCTTCTTGCATTCTCAATCGTGCTAGCAATGGATGAGGCTACCACACGCTGGAGATGTCAAGTCAATAAACAACCTGTATTGGAGGGGGGAAGTGGTGACGAGCTGCTCGAGAGAGGGGCTGGATCTGTCATGCAGGCCTAGCCAAATAAGTCACCATTCAGAAGTACTAACCAATTACAGAAATCGAAGTCTGCGGTCTCAACCACGAGGATCTTGAGGCGCTCGCCCAAAAGACATATATTCTCATCACCACCGTCGGCCCGTATGCGAAATATGGCGAGTTTGCCTTCCGAGCCTGCGCCGAGAATGGCACGCATTATCTGGATGTTACCGGCGAGACCCCTTGGACCGGCACAATGATTGGCAAATATGAAAGTGCGGCACAAGAAACAGGCGCCATGATGTTTCCCCAAATTGGAATCGAATCGGCACCGCCAGACCTCGTCACCTGGTCGTTGGCTAAGCAGGTCCGCGAGAAGCTCTCGGCCAAGACAGGCGCCGTGACGGTCTCCATCCACAAGCTGAAGTAGGTTCTTTTCCATCTCGCCGTATCATTGATGATCATTGGACTGGGGTGGTGGTGAAACATTGACAGAACGTTGCTCTAACGCCGAAATTTGTCTGTTAGTTCGGCTCCGTCTGGCGGTACCCTGGCGACAGTCCTCAACTTGTTTGAGTCATTCACGATTCAGCAAGTAAGAGACCAGCACAAACCATATGCTCTCTCGCCCGTTCCAAACAACAACAAGGTTCAGTCGCAGACGTCCCTGCTGACCAAGTTGGTGGGATTGCGAAACGTTCCCAGCCTGGGACTGATGACTACGTCCATTGCTGGGATGACAGATACGCCCATCATCCAAAGAACATGGGGTCTCTTGGCATCGGTGCCTTCGCGCGAGAAACAGTTCTACGGGCCAAACTTTTCGTTCCACGAGTATATGAGAGCAAAGGGTTACCTCCAGGGAATGGCTATTCACTGGGGATTGGCGTTCTTCGGCTTGCTGCTTGCGACTGCTGCGCCGTTCCGCAAGTTGGTGAAGAAATTTGTCTACGAACCTGGCCAGGGCCCGGACAAGGAGCTCTCAAAGAAGGACAAGATTGAGTATCGTGGCATTGCCAGCCCGGATAAGGAGTCCAAGACGGAGTTTCCCAAGGCTTACTGTCGTGCTTGGTACGACGGCAGCATGTACTACTGTGAGTTGAATTTGGTTTCCTCTAATTGGTCGAGGATGACGGAATGCTGACTGGACACACACAAATAGTGACGGCTGTTCTGTTGGCTCAAGCTGCGTCAACGTTGTTGGAAGAAGACGTCGACCTGCCCGGCGGTGTCTTTACTCCGTCGTGCTTGGGACAGCCGTTCATTGATCGGTTGCAGGGGGTCGGCTTCAACTTTGAGGAGAAGATCCTGGAACACTGACGGTCCAGCGGAGGTACCGGTTCTCAACCGTGTTGTATTGTTCACCGATAATGACTTGGGGATGGTTTCGCTTCAATGTAAACGGATTGTTCAAATGTATGCGGTAATTATCGAAACTTATACCTAGTACTCAAATTTGAAAGAACGGGTTCATGTGCGTGATGATCGTTGCCGCATAAACTAAGCATCCTGCCCGCGAAACAAGCTGACAACAGGATGCAACGTCGATTGTTGATGATAGCCAGGGGAGCTTACAACAGCTACCCAAGCTAAGCAGATAGGCCCGGGGTTTAGGGTTGCAACCTGAGCCAATTGACAGCACTTGCAGCGTGATGCTTCCAATTAGGTTGGCACTGGAGATGCATCCCAAATGTTCTCAACTTCCCATTGTGGAGTTGTCGCCGGCGCGCTGGACCGACCTAACCGTCCTGCAGAGGGCAAATGGGCGCATACAAAAGTGAGGTACTCCGTACCCAAGCAAGGCACCTAGGTTCCCAAGGTACCTTAGGTAGTGCATTCCATTTGGTAGACGTCGGGTAATTAGCGCCCCGAAAGCAGCTTTCCCCGCAGAATTAGAGGAGCACGCAGCTCGAAGGGCCAGGCCCAGGAGGCTCCCCAATTCGTGTAAAACTTAGGACGTCATCAGTCCATGGTGCATGAGGTGAGGTGCAAATCCAGCACTGGCCGGACCCAGCAAGCAAAGCACAGGGCAGTCTCGGTCGCTTTCCACACCATCCACACGCAGCAGTGACCTTTCTCCGGAACCCGTCCAGTCGTGGACAATAATCATCTACAACACCTTGTACTCAGTTGCGACATGCGATAACCCACGAACCGACGACATTCTCTTCCGCTGTTCAAGTCGAACCGAATTATAGTTTTTTCCCCTTCTTTCTTTTCTTCCATATCTGTGATACCCCCTGAGCTGCGAGAGAGGTAGAGGAAAAGAGTAAGAGACAGAGAGCGAGAGAGTGCGCGCGGAGAGAGAGAGAAAGAAAAGAAGAAAGCTTTTTCCGAGGATGGACCAGACAACAACGACAACCGCATCGGCCTCGGCCACTGAGAACACGCCTCTACTACCAACGACAGAACTCCGCCCCAAGTCGTCGCGAACCGTCACGTTCAACCCGAACCCCGTATCCAAGACCATCGAACCGGAGCCCAATTTTCAACGATCAAAATCAAGCCACAGCAACAGTCTGGCGGCGAGCCCCGGGCAGAGCTCGGCCTTATCCTCCATCAACAACA
The DNA here is from genome assembly GCF_011075155.1 of Colletotrichum scovillei. NCBI lineage: Eukaryota > Fungi > Ascomycota > Sordariomycetes > Glomerellales > Glomerellaceae > Colletotrichum > Colletotrichum scovillei. Next base: position 1,613,891 of record NW_023336261.1, read on the forward strand.
AGCTGCGCAGGAGAAACAGCCATGGCGCCGTGCAGAGCCTGCCGCCGCAGATGGTGCCCAAGATCGGTCCCCAGCGGAGCACCAAGAACGCGCAGAAGCTGAAGCTGCTGCCCAACCCCGAGCTCAACGAAGAAAGCCCCGACGAAGAGAGCGGGAGGGACGTGTACTCGCAGTACACCAGGATCAAGGACCCCACGGCGCGTAGAGACGCCGCCCGGCTGGGCAAGGCGGACCGCGACAGGCTGCCCAGGGTGACGGCGTACTGCACGGCGAACAAGTACCAGATGGAAGGGCTCATGCGCTTCCTCAAGGGCCGCGGCAAGTCGAGGGGCGCCAATCCCAAGCTCATTGACGAGTGCATCTACACGGCGTACGACTATAGCAAGACGGTCGAGAACAGGCACGATCGTAGAGTAGGCGCGCAGCCTGATCCGGTCCAGGCGTATGAGAGGCGGCACTCGACGGGCGACGTCTCGGACAACGGTTTCGCTCGGGACAACCTCATCGACCTTCAGTCTGAGGGTCGGCACGACTCTGGCTTCGCCGACGGGTTCGAGGGCGCCAGCAACGAGCACGCGATGGTCGAGGGGGACTTTGACACACAAATCCACACCCCGGAGGTCTTCCTCTTTGATTACGGAGTTGTTGTGATATGGGGCATGACTCTTGCCCAAGAGCAGAGGTTCCTCAAAGAGCTTGCCAAGTTCGAGACGGAAAAGCTGTCGCCAGACGATGTTGAGACGGAGCACTTTAACTTTTACTACACAAAGGAGTATCAGGCCCGTATCTACAATGACTTCATCACTTTGAGGGACAAGAGGAACTACATGACCAAGCTGGCCATTTCTCACGCCCTAGCACAGAGTGTCAAGGTAAGGAAGCTGTTCATAAAGTAGGAGAGTGCTCGGTGACTGACATATTCGGGATAGACATCGCTTTTCGAGGAACTGATTGCTTCAACCGTCGACACGTGTAAAGACATCCCCACGCAGATCGCGCTGACGGGTAAGATCGCCCTCAGCCGCACGCAAATCAACATGCAGATCGGCGAGCTCTTCATCCTCCGCATCAACATCCACCTCAACGGCTCTGTCCTCGACACGCCGGAGCTGTTCTGGGTCGAGCCGCAGCTGGAGCCCGTGTACCAGGCCGTCCGAACCTACCTCGAGATGGACCAGCGCGTCGGACTCCTCAACGAGCGCCTGGACGTCATTGCAGACCTGCTGGCGGTCCTCAAAGACCAGCTCAGTCACGGACACGGAGAGAAGCTGGAGTGGATTGGTAGGCCTGCCTCCCGCACCCCTTTTTCTTGCTTGCCGCGCGACCTTTTGCTGACAATGCCTACCTATAGTAATTGTACTCATTGCGGCTGAGATTGTCGTCGCAGCCATCAATATCGTGGTGGACTTGTATGCATCGGATTAGTAACATTCATGGCACGCATACAAAGTAGGAATTTTGGATTTTCTTTCTTGCACAGCGGGGTCTTCACAGGCGGAGGGAAAAGCTCAGCAATGGGGAAGGTAATTCACACAAAACAGGGCACACAGAACATCCACGAGCCCCGTCAAAGTGGTGCAATAGAGAACGGGCTTCACAGCGCAGATCACGTAGCTGGAGGGTGAGGGTGCTATCCTAGTCAGCAGCAGCAACAAACCACTCCGTTTCCCAGGAGTCGATTATGGTGTCTCTCGTATTGTACAAATAAATAAGGAATGTTCTACTCGCAAAGTCCCTCCCCAACGCCATAATACCTGTTTACAAGGACGATGTGCCGCGTGGTCATCAATCATCCGCCTTGTCGTCCTTGTCGTCGGCCGCGGGCGTGTCGTCTGCCTGCTCTTCGGTATCGTAGTTGGTCATCTCCACATCTTCGTCCTGTGACGCAGCTGGTGCGGGCTCTGGTGACTTGTCGCGCTCTTCCTCGTCCTCGTCCTTGGCCTCGGCGCTCTTGCTCTTGGCCGCAAATGCGTCCTTTTCCTTTTGGTACTTGGCCATCTCCTCCTCGGAGCGGGTCTGAAACTCCTCCTTTTCGCCCTCGGGGAGATCCTTCCAACCACGGGCGAGCTCCTCCTCAATGTTGGCATCGGCGTCGTCCTTGTTCTTCTCCTCAAGAGCGGGCCGCGTGTCGGCGCAGTACATCTCGAACGCGTTGCCGGGTCGCTTGGGCGGCTTCGCGACGCCGTTGGTGCGGGCCGTTGCCTGGGTATCGGTGCCCTGGGTCGCGTCGCCGCCCTGGGTGTGGGAGAAGGTCTCGGAGCTGGGCGAAACGGTGGCGGCGGTCTGGCTGAGGGGCCTAGAGTTGGCCTTTGCGGCCGAGTCGATCTCGGCCAGGACGGAGGGCTTGCGGTGACCGCGTTTCGTACGCAGAGGCTTTTCTTGCGGCTGAGATGGTGTCAGCATCCTGCTTTGTCGTCGAGGTGGGCTTGGCGGAGGGCCTACAGTCGGGGGCGGGCTCGGGCTGCCGTCTGAATCCTCCACGTTGGCGCTCGTTCTCTTAGCCAGCTGTTCCAGCAGGAAGGCTCTCTCCATCCGCAGCTTCTCAATTTGTCGTCGGATCCGGGCGAGGCGAACTCGGGTCGCGTCGTTTTCCTCCTCAACCTCGCCGGTGCGCTGCTTAAGCTGGATGCATTTTCGCCGATAGGCCTCTTCGACGGAGGGAGGTAGGGAAGGCGGAATCGCTGAGAGGTCGATCGCGGGGGGGTTAGCTCGAATGATCTTTTTGGGAGGCATTGTGCGTGCGTGGGCTATCCGGCGATATCCCAATCGTATCGAGTGGGAAGGGGTGGGAGAGAGAATTGGCTTTTTTCCCCCAAAGACAAGGTACGGGGGGAATGAGTTGCGACGAGATGGGGTTCGCGGCGGATGTCAAGCGGAGCTTTGCGAGGGTGGTAGGTTCATTGATTTTCCAAGGGAGTTTACAAACGTACCGGATTGCGGAGCCATTATTACGTATCTGCAAAGGTCAAGAGTGATAGGGTAGTACAGGGCACGCCAAACGGACGAAGGAGGTGAGTTGAGGCTCGATTGCGACGCGGATTTGAAGATGGCAGAGTTGGAACTGGATAAAAGAGCGCGCGAGGGAATCGGGAATGGGCGAAATGTCGCCAGAAATCAGCACGCAGCAAACACGCCAGCTGGGAAGTGCGAGGCTGGCAGCTGCTGCTGTCTCACACAGACAACACCTAGGCCTAGGCACGCACCTGAACCTTGGGAGTTTGGATGCAGGGGTTCCAGTGTTTCTTTCTCCGTCCGGACGGGGGTGGTTCCAGCACCTGTTAAGCTGTGGCCCAAAGTTTAGAATGCACCAGATGCGCCGGATCGGAACAATGGCTCGCCTGCAGCGTCGTGATTGGTCATCCCCGGTACCAGCCCACCAAGGCTGCAGCAATACGCTCCCGCACCACACACGCCTTGCACCCAGACTTTTTTTTCGAAAGGCCTGCACCGTAGAGGAGGAGCTGCCGCAACCACATCATCAACACACAGGGTACATTCTACACTGTTGTTTTTGAGCCTCACGACTGACACCGCCCCGATTTACGAAGCGCATCAGGTCGGTGGCCCATCATGTCTCTCAACATCCCCAACGCGCCGAACGCCAACCTGTTCAAGCAGGGGTACAACAAGTGAGTCCCCTTTTTCCAATCTGGAGCTCCCCTCCCCTCCCCCGCCTTGGATGCCCGTCACCGACACTGACCCCTCGTAACCAGCTACGATTCCGAAGATGGCGCCGTGCTTCGCAACATCGACGCCTGCCGGGCCATCTCGTCGACGGTCCAGACGTCCCTTGGCCCCTACGGCCGCAACAAGATCGTCATCAACCACCTCCAGAAGATGATCCTCACCTCAGACGCCGCCACCATCCTCAGAGAACTCGATGTCGTCCACCCGGCAGCTAAGCTCCTGGTCATGGCCAGTCAACAGCAGGAGGCCGAGATGGGTGATGCCACCAACCTGGTCATCGTCCTCGCTGGTGAGCTGCTGAAGAAGGCTGAGGACCTGCTGCGTATGGGTTTGAAGACGTCAGATATCGTTACCGGTTACGAGCGTGCACAAAAGTTCGCTCTCGAGACACTCGAGGAGCTTTCTGTCGACAAGGTGGAGGATATTCGCTCGCAAGAGGAGCTCAGCAAGGCTATCCGCACCGTCGTCGCCAGCAAGCAGAACGGCAGTGAGGACTTCTTGGCTGACCTTGTCGCCGAGGCCGTCCTGGCAGTGCTGCCCAAGAACCCCGTCGGATTCAACGTCGACAACATCAGAGTCGTCAAGATCATGGGTGGTGCTCTGGAGCAGAGTCGGGTAGTCAAGGGTATGGTCTTCCCCAAGGAGCCCGATGGATCGATCAAGAAGGCGCAGCGTGCCAAGGTCGGAGTCTTCTCCTGCCCCATCGACACCAGTCAGACTGAGACCAAGGGAACCGTTCTCCTCCACAACGCCAAGGAGATGATGGACTTCACCAAGGGCGAGGAGTCGCACCTCGAGGCTGCCATCAAGGAGCTCCACGATGTTGGCATCAGAGTGGTCATTGCTGGCTCAACCGTCGGCGAGCTGGCCCTCCACTACCTTAACAGATTTGGCATCCTTGTCATCAAGATTCTCAGCAAGTTTGAGCTGCGAAGAATTTGCAGAGTGGTTGGCGCAACCCCCCTTGCCCGGTTAGGTGCGCCGATGCCCGATGAGATGGGTTCCATCGACGTCGTCGAGACCCTCGAGATTGGTGGAGACCGCGTGACCGTGTTCAGACAAGAGAACGAGGCCACAAGAACAGCGACCCTGGTCCTCAGAGGAGCTACCCAGAACCACCTGGACGACGTCGAGCGCGCTGTCGACGACGGCGTCAACGTCGTCAAGGCTATCACTAGAGACCCTCGCCTTGTGCCCGGCGCGGGTGCCACCGAGATCCAGCTAGTTGAGAGGCTGAACGCTCTCGGCGAGAAGACCCCTGGCTTGTCGCAATACGCCATTCGCAAGTACGGCGAGGCCTTTGAGGTCATTCCGAGAACGATTGCAGAGAGTGCCGGCTTGGATGCCACGGAGGTTCTTAGCAGGCTGTACGGAGCTCATCACAAGAAGGACGACTGGGCCACCGGTGTCGACGTTGAGGTAAGCGCAAGGGTTTTGTTTGTCCTGGAACGCCACGCTAACCTTTACAGAATGACGACGGCTCTGGCACCCTTGACGCCCGCGATGAGGGCATCTTGGACCTGTTGGTCTCTAAGTCATGGGCCATTAAGCTCGCCACCGAGGCAGCCCGTACTGTCCTTTCCGTTGATCAGATTATTGTGGCTCGTCGGGCAGGTGGCCCCAAGCCTCCTGGCCCCAACCCTGTAAGTCATATTCTGTGTGTACATCGACTACTACGTGCTGACATACAGTGTAGAACTGGGATGAGGACTAAATGGGTATATACGGCGGCTGGTAATGGAGTTCATGTCGGTTTTGATGATCATAGACCACCCCAAAAGTCACGTCGAGATATCCCGAATAGAGTCCCAAAGACAAATGCAAGTGCTCGAGCACGCCCACAGTGATGTCTCCCTATGTGTGAGGTTGGAGCCTAGTGGACATAACAACTGAGGTCCAGGACAACGGAACGGTAAGTATAACGCATCGCTTGATTTACAAACATTGCGTGCTTGCCATCATCCGGTCAACTTTCAATGACTATACCAGACAGTCACCCCCTTGGTCCACCTCAATACCGCCCCATCACCTGTTTTCTTCCTGCAGAAAGCATCATCACCGAAGATTCACCTCTTTAAGCAGTGCATAGATCAGACCATTCAGGGCAAGGGTCATTGGGACGTTGCCAGACCGGTTTTGTTATCACTTTGGGAGATTAACGGCTAGGAAAGTATTTGTACTAATGAGCTCTTGTGAAGCCTCTGACTCACTCTGCCCCCAGGGGAGGGGAGGGATCGCCAATCAAGCTCACATCGGCGCCATCAAGCATCTGGCATGGTAGATAAGATCATGGATGGAGCAACAACGACTTGGCCTAGTCGCAGATTCCAACCCACATGTCCTGTTCATCACATCCGCACGCGCTAGTTCTACTTTCGCATGTATCAGCCGCCGCTCAAGCGTCGGCAACCTTGAAACCTCCCGGCATCAGATCCGTAAATACCCTAGCAGGGTCATACTTGTTGCGAATCTCCTTTAGGCGGTCCAGGTTCCCCGCGGGATAGCTCTCAAAGACAGGCTGGCCGACGTCTGCCTCGTTCAGATAGTAGAACGGATACAGCGCCCCCATGGGTTCCAATGTCTCCCTGACTCTGGTGTTGAACTCGCTGATGAAGGTATCAAAGACTTGGTCGTCGACCTCGTCCGTCCAGCTGTACGTCTGCTCGATCCAGCACGCAGGCGACTCGTCGATACCCTGCAACGCACCCGGCCGGGCGTTTGTGGCTGCGAGAAAGGCCGACGTGATGGGGTTGAAGGCGAAGCCGATGATGCCGCCAGGCGTATCCTGAAAGGTGGCGTTCGCGAGCTCGAAGAACATGTCGTGGGCGATGAGCATGGCCTCCTTATTGGCGTAGATGGGAAGCATGTGGAACCGCTGTCTGGAACCGTAGGAGCGGCCGCCCTCTTGGAAGGATGGTTCGACGGCCTGGTGGTAACGGCCCATGGGAAACGGGACGAGGGACCTTGAGCTGTTGTCTGGGGTGAGGATGTCGCCGAGGAAGTCCGCCAAGACCGCCGGCTGAGTGGCGTTTCCGTTGTAGAAGAGTGTCGAGGAGTACGTTGGCCCAGCCGTTCCGCTGACGTAGGTGATGACGGGCAAAACAGCAGCCTTGGGATCATTGTGCCCGTTGACGGCGAAGTTGTATACGCTGTCGATGAATCGTTGCTTGGTCTCTTCGCCGCCGTACGAGGGTGACGCGATCATCACGGATGGGGAGCGGTGTGTCTGGAGATCGAAGCGGGTGACTAGGCAGAACGAGTTTCCGCCTCCTTGGAGCGCCCAGAAGAGATCCGCATGGTCGTCGGACGGCGTAGCTTGCACGATGCTGCCATCAGCCAAGACGCACTTGCCCTCTTGTGTCAGCAATTTCAGAACTCAGAGTGCTCGCGCGGTGTGTCTCACACACCTCATATGCCTTGATATTGCCGTTGGTCGACGCCAGTCCATACTCGTAGCTGAAGAAGGAGACGCCGCCTCCCAGCAAGAGACCGGAGACGCCGATCGGGCTGCCTCGACCGCCGAGGACAGTGACTTCCGTACCGTCGAGCGCCATGTACACGTCGGACCACCGGAGACCAGGGCCGATGGTCAACGTGTCGCGGTCGTCGGAGAGTTGGAGGGTCCTCATGTTTCTGCTCGATATCAGGATACCGGTGGCGCCGATGCTGCTTGCGTTGGATATGGGCATGTGCCCTCTTCCCCGCATGGCGAATTCGACTTGCTGGTCCACGATGCGCTGAAGGCCAGATGATAGTTGCTGAGCGTCGAGTGGCGCAAATATGCAGGCCGGACGGAGCCAAGACCTCGCGGACCACGGAACTGGATATTGGGTGCCGTGTCAGTGGAACTTCTGGGCTTGGAAGAGTTCACAGGACAGGACGTTGGACTCACCTTGGACTTCCTGGGTGTAAGCTCCGTCTTCAGGAAGAAGAGTTGAGTTGCCAAAATCACCTCTGAGGCCCTGGCAGACCTTGGCCGCCTTCTCTGCGCATGGTGTCTCTGTGACAGCAGCAGCCGTGGCGAAACCCGCCAGTAAGAAGTAGAGAGCATGCATCGTGTAGGATAGAGGGGTCGCTGTAGTAGGTCAAAATCCAGTAGCCGGACAATGGTGTCAAGCTATGGATAGCCATGGCCTCCAACGACAACTCCTGAGATTTTATCTGTTTTCGACAGCGCGTTGATCTCGTCGACTGTCCGATCATGCCGCCGGTAGACAGTTGCTCCGGCGGGATGTCATCGCTCCATGTAATAGCCCAAGTGGCCTAGGGGGTAGAGGCAATTTCGATGACCCATTCTTATCATCTTACCAGTAGACTCAACATATCATGTTGGATACTCGACTAGCTGTCAGCCAAAGTAAAGACGAGATCCACTGTGCGGTAGTCGTCGGCCGCGCAATCTATCCAACTAGAATCATGTACACCAATACTGCTCTGGCCCACACATGTTTTCAATTTCGACAGAAGAGTTTGACACGTGCTGATAATCACGAGGAGCACTTGAATAGTGTAGCAGCCTCGTGTATATCTTTAAAAGACAGTCGATACTTATGTAGGGCTCTTCGCCGTGAACGATAGTTAGCTACAAGCTTGCGAAGAACTGCAGGCAGCAAACGAGAGAACCCGAAGGGCTCTTGGGTGTCAGAAACATCATCTCAGCTTACCAGGAATAATACCAACAAAGTTGAATTGCCCAAGCATCGGTTTGGAAGTTTCAGCACAGCGCCCACCAGGCTGCAAAACCCTCCAGATGCCTACCTGTAAACGCAGATCCATGACTTACCTCGTCTGCTAAACTACTACAATACTTCACGATGCTCAGTTGTATTTCGGAGAGCTGGCTGAGGGACCCGAGCCGAATAAAGTCCGTATACGATGACGAAGAACGAACACGAACCCGAAAGGCACATCAAGAAAAAGGTGGTGCGACCTTGATCGGGCAGGGTTGTCTTGGCATCTAAGATATGTCCCGTATCGGGCCAGCAATTGGGCCGATGCCGCGTCCTTGCACTTGATCTAATTCACAATTATTGGGGACAACTCTTTCAAGTTCATCCGATACTTTGCACAATAAATCTACTCGCTCTCAGCGGCGTTACTTTTCGTTGGTATCATACATATCTATAGCTCTTTTGCAAGTATCACAAGAACCCAATTGCCCCGGCCCAGCCATAGCCTACAGACGTGCCGTGAGGCTCGAGAGTACATGCCTGCACATTGTGACACTGGATACCTTGTTGATTCAGAAAGACATTTCCTCAGATCACCACGACACCACATGACGGGATTACCTCGGTGCTCGAGGGTATTCCGCAGTGAGAGTGCCATCTTTGGTTCAACTTCGACGAGGACATGCTCTCCGTTGGGAACACAGGTCTTGGCGACTTCCAGGCTGTAGATGGACAGATTCGCTGGCTACGGCTTGAACGTTCTCCTGAACGGATGCTTGTCCCGCACAGAATCGCTGTTGATCGGTAGACTGTTTAGAATTGTTGCTGAGGTTGGCTGGAGCGCATCCGGGCGGGCTATTCGGTGACCAAAGACCTCGATTGAAGAGAGGGAGGAATTAGGATATAGAGTTGCAATCCTGCGTTAACTACCTTACCCCGAGCGACGAGCAAGCGCACACTGCACTTGTTTAAAAGGTGCTCTTTGCGATTGAGAGTCAGCCAACAAGTCGGACCCCTGAGTCATTGGCGCTGAACACAGGTCAAAAAGCCCATCGATCGGACAAGACAAGAAATTTGCGTGTTTCCAAACTTGGAGAAAGACGTACAGAACTTGTACCGGTGTTCAGGTGCATGCAGCTTCAGCCTCAAAGGCAGAATGGCAAGGGTGATCTGCTTGAATAACTCCGTCTATCCTGCGCTTGTTTCGGGCTGTTCCGAAGCCTCACAAATATGTTGCCAAGACCTTGCCAGTGATTCTATGAGAGACATGCTGTAGAGATCGTTGCGTTTGCTGCAAGATCAAGATAATCAGACTTGAGACTTAGAATGGCCGCTGGGTGCCCCAAAACCCGGTTTTCCCAACGAACACCTTCTCCAAGAGGCATATTGTCATGAAACAGAAATGTTACGAGAATTCTCATGGTTATTTACAGTATTTGATGCCTCAAATCTCTTATGAAGTTACGGTGTACCGTTGTGGGGGTTGTTTTGAGTAAACACCAAACGATCTCACCGTAAGGGGCACTATCAGCATCACCACGAGCTTCAACCACCACATACGACCATACCCATTGGAAAACTCGGGATCCCGTCCGCTCTCCCATAGATAAGCCAATGAGGGCCGGATTAGTAGTTGGGTCGGTGACGACCAGCGAATACCTGGTGTTGTATGTTTTTGAAGTTTTTGGCCTTTGTCATGATCTATTTTGGTGGGACACAATGAACTAGAGTTGAGGACCCGAGGAACGACGCTTCTCACTTGCAGGCAGAAATCAATGTAATCGACGCCGAAATAAGACAAATGCTCTCTTTAGAAGTCTTTGCAGCGCATGAGAGGCGTGTGTTATACTTGCTACTAGACGCGGCTACCCCTTTTCTTTCCGCAACCCACGCCCTATTCTGATTCAGGGCATGCGTCCTCGGGATGGCACCGTAATTTTATTGTGTGCGATTTGTAGGAGAAAGACATGGCTCAAACATTATGATGCTACCGTTGAACCTTTCCTCTCCTCATCAAGTACAACATCGAACCCCTCTAGAGTTGCTAGTGCCTCTCGGCATTCCTCTTGATATTTCTTAACTCCACCTAGGTACATCAGCTGCTCTCTTTTCTTGCCTGGTATGTTGGCTCCGTTATACCACGAGTCGGTCAAGGGCATTAAGGTCCTGTCATTGGCAGCCTGGATTGCCTGCTTCCACTTCTCCTCGGCATTCCGCTGTGCTTCAATGGACTTGATACCCTCTTTCTGGAGCTTCTGAAGAAGTTCCGCAATCATGTCAACCTGACTCTCAATGAATGGAGGTCCATTGCTAAACGCCGTGGGTGCTAAAAAGACATGTCAACGGCCGAATGGTGGCAAAGGTTTTGGTGTTGAAATAACGTACCCTGAGGCCCGTAGACCATGAACAGATTAGGGCATCCATTGGAACAAAGTCCCAGATGAGTGAAGACGCCGTCTTTCCATCGGTCTGCAAAGGTGATGCCATCTCTCCCTTGGATATTCATCTTGGTGAGACTCCCTGTCATGGCGTCAAAGCCTGTCGCCATTACAATGGTGTCGAATTCGAGCTCGGACCCGTCTTCGCATGTAATTCCTCTCTCTGTAAACTCTCGTATCGGAGTAGCTTTGAGGTCGACGATGCTTACAGTGTCTTGATCGAGACACTCGTAGTAGTCCTGCTCAAGACTGCTCCTCTTGGTCCCAAATGCGAAGGGTGCTTTCTCAGGTACAAGGAATGCGGCCTTGGCGGGATTCTTGACTCTCGGGCGGGTCTTCTTTGCCCAAAAGTCGTACATGAGTCTGTTGGGCTTCTCGTCGACGAGAAAGTCTCGGTAATTCGCCTGATTGAAGTTGAAACCGCCACGATCCCAAAGCTCTTCCCAAAGCTCTTCCCGTTCTGCATCACTCAATTCAAGCACGGACCCGGGCTGTATATCGTATCCGAGACCTGAATGGCTATTCCGGCAATGTTCAAACATCCTCCGGTAGGTGGATTTGCCTATTGCCTGCTCAAGGTTACTCAAGGGACGCTGAACCATGGGGAGTGAGATACTGGCGGTGCGAATGTAGACTGTCAGATGCTCTGCCACCTTTGAGATCTCTTGAGTGCACTGCACAGCCGTTGCGCCTGAGCCAATGATGGCCACTCGTTTGCCCACGACTTTGGCATCAGCTGGCCACCGGGTTGAATGGATGAGTTGTCCTTTGTAGTCGTCTAGATTTCGGAAATTGGGGTAATGCGGCTTGAAACAACTGCCAGTAGCACAGACGAGATACTTGCAGACGGCCTTGTGGCCGTTCTCAGTCGTCACCGTCCATTCCCCGGAGGCCTCGTTGTAGCTTGCATGAGTGACAGCAGCTTTGTAGGTGATATCTTTAGACAGATCCAGTGTCTTATCGACGTGTTTGAAGTAGGCCCTCAGCTCTTCTCCGCTTGGGAACCTCTCAGACCAGTTCCACTTGCGCCAAACCTCAGGAATGGAGAACTGGTAGAACGGCATTTCCGAGTCGACGCGGGCTCCGGGGTAGGTGTTCCAGTACCAGACACCCCCCAATGCTGAGCCCGCCTCGTACACATGGACATTGAGCCCAAGCTTACGAAGTTTATAGAGGCTGTAGCATCCGCCGAAGCCAGCACCAATGATGAGAACATCTAGTCTTTTTAACTGACCGGTTCCGTTGCTCTGAGGAGGTGAAGATGTCATGTTGATTTGAAAGTGCGGAGTGTTGTTTGTAAATGGTAGTCTTAAGTCTGGTACGCATGCAGTGCTAGGGAGCTTTGTAGGCGGCTGGCTAACAAAAGAGTCCTACTTCAGTGTTTTCACGCGACTGAGCTTCTTGCCTGTGCAAATAAATGGAAGCATAACAGCTGAATATTCTAGCAATCTGGCAACGATTGAGATGGTCTGCTTGACGCCAAAAGCCTGCCCACTTACCGCCCGGTCCCGTTGGCTCGATCAAGTAGCCGAGGGATCGGGCGCATTCAGGTGAGGGATTCCCCGAGCTTATCACATATCTTTACTGACAAAACTTGACACCTCTTTAAGCCAAGAATCCTCGGTAACTATTGGAAATTCTCCAAATGGTCAGAAATGGTATGGCGCCATTAGTCTGTCGCTCTTACTGGGCCCGATAGGTTTGTGATGTAGTTTGGATAGGATTCACACAGTCAAACACAACGTTTGATAGAAAATGTTGCAAAAATGAATCTGCTAGGCTGAAAGAGTAGTCGTGAGCCACTACCTTAGTCGAGCTGATATCGAACTGTCGTACGGAGGAGATGGGGCTCTCTAACGCAGCGTATGTGATATTGACCAAAGTTGGCATGAACGAGGAACCAAATTGATTGAAGCAGACAATCGCTGCAAAGCTGTTCTACAAGAAATCTTCAATGCTTCCTAATGCATTATCACGTTTCCCTTTTACAATGAAGGCACAAGTTTGCCGCCCCCTCGACTGGCCCTCTCGGATGCTCGACGGGGAGAAAACTTCATGTTACCCCATAAAGACTTCACTTCGCTTTGCAACCAAGACGACCACGCCGGAACACCACCAAAGTAGAATAGAATATCCGTGGGTTTGTCAGGAATATTTGCCCCGACAAACCAGGCACCGTGTGTCTCGGAGTCCTTCGAAGTGAGCAAACCGGAGAAAACCTCCCTGAGATGTGCATTCCACGCATCCGCCGCCTCCTTCTTGACGTCGATCTTTGAGAAGCTATTCTGTCGCATGAAACGAATGGTCTTCCCGATCCATCCTAACTGAATATCCACCACCACTGGCATATTCCCGAAAGGCACGTGGGGTCCACACACCGAGAACATATTGGGGAACCCGGGGATCAGTGTACCAGCGAAGGTATCAACCTTGGATGTCCAGCATTCCCTGAGCGACCTTCCTTGAGGCCCTTTGACATCTATCTCGCTGAGAGCCCCAGTGCCGGCGTCAAAGCCTAGAGCAAAGATGACCATGTCAAACTCATACTCCCCGGACCCCGTGACGACACCGTTCTCATAAAGATCAATGCTATCGGAGCTGATGTCGACCAGCTGGACGTTGGCTCTGTTGAAAGTTTCGTAATAGAAGTGCCCACACGGGGGACGCTTGGTGAGGAAGGGGTACTTGGGACAGAGAAGTTCCGCAGTCTCTGGATCTCGGACAACAGCGCGAATCTTTCGACGGAGGTATTCCGAGGCAATTTCATTGCTGTCTTTGTTCGTAAAGACGTCGTCAAATGTCTCGAATTGGAAATGAAAGCCGCCACACTCCCAGCCACCATCAAGAAGCTGGCTGACCTCAGTGGAGTTCTGGAAGTCTCCAGCTCCTTTTCCCGACGGTGTCATTGCCAGTCCAAATGGGTGGTTTTTGGCTTGATCCCACACGGACTCATATTGTTGCTTGATTTCTGTGGCCTGATTCTCATCGATGTCATGATTTCTCCCGGGAAGAACAAAGTTTGGCGTCCGTTGGAAAACAGTGAGCTGCTTGGCGACCGGAGCAATTTTCGGGATGATTTGAACACCCGTGGCTCCCGTTCCGATGACAGCAATACGTTTGCCGGCAAAAGTGACCTTGTCTTTGGGCCATCGAGCCGATTGGTACCACTCGCCCTTGAATGATTTCAGTCCTGGGAAGGGCGGGGCCTTGATGGTTGACAACGGGCCGGTTGCTGGTACAAAAAATCGGCAAGTGGTTGATGAGCCGTCACTCGTTGTAACGGTCCACTCATCATTTTCATCGTCAAAGTGTGCTGAAAGAACTCTCGTGTTGAATTGCATATGCTTTCGCAATTCAAAGCGATCTATCGACGACAGTCAGCGACGCAGTCTTGCATTGCAGTCTTGCATTTCCCAGAATTACAACTAACCGACAACACGGCCCAGGTATTGGCCAACTTCTTCTTGGCCAGGATAACGGGTGCGATAGTCCCATTCTTCTTTGGCACCAGGATCAAAGTTCATCGTGTACACCCATGCTTCGCTGTCGGTGCGAGCACCAGGGTAGCGGTTCCAGTACCAAACACCTCCTACATCAGATCCACTCTCAAAGCACTTGACAGTGAGACCGCACTGCAATAGCTCCCAAAGCGATCTGATGCCGCCGAATCCTGCACCAATGACAACGGCATCATAGTCAACATTTCTAGTCGGTGCCATGACTGATTATTGTGTAGGTGGAATTATGAGGATAAGGTGATTATCCCAAAGACTACAAGATTGGATTATTGGGGAGACCGCGTCTTGACTTGGTTTACTGTCTTTCTACTAGAACATCAAGAATCAACGTTGTCACTCTCACTTTTTCATCCGAGAGGATGGCGCCAAAGTCAGGTCCGGTGCCAGCCCCGAGGCCCGAGGGCTCGGCATTCTTGCCCCATGCTCTCCGCATACCATTCCGGCAAGGTGAACACGAAGAAGACCCCAGAGCATCCCGATTATTTTTACATTTCGAATTAATCATTCGAAGCAGTAAGGTCTCAGGTGCCTATGCGTTCTATAGCAAAATACTATTCATGTGGCTACAATGTCGGACTTCATGGACATCTGGGCACTCACCCAATGGAACGAACCCCTTCAAAAGCTTCGCCAACCCATCCCAACTCCGACTGCGAGTGAAGTCCTCTTGAGGGTCACTCACGCCGGCGTCTGCCATTCTGATCTTCATACTGCTGAAGGATTCTACGACGCGGGCGGAGGAAAGCGCTTCTATGTCAAAGATCGTGGCATCCAGCTGCCTGTCGCTCTGGGCCATGAAATACTCGGTGAAGTCACTGGTCTAGGGCCAGACGTAACATCCATCTCGATTGGCTCACGCCAAATCGTGTACCCTTGGCTTGGCTGTGGTTCCTGTACACGCTGTATGCAGGGAGAGGATAACCTATGCGGTGCGCAGAGGGGCCTCGGCACGTTTCGACACGGAGGATTCGCCGAATACATTGTGGTGCCGCATCCCAAATATTTGGTCGACTTGGGAAATCTTGATCCTGCCGTGGCATGCACTTTTGGATGCTCAGGAATCACCACTCTCAGTGCGGTGAGCAAGGTTTTGCCCTTGCCGCCGGATGAGCCAGTCCTCCTAATCGGAGCAGGAGGTCTGGGTCTCGCAGCTATAGCCGTACTGAAGGCGTTTGGCCACAAGTCGGTCATCGCCACAGATATCACAGATGAAAAGCTGAACGCAGCCGCGGCCGCCGGGGCTACCAAGACGGTCAACATATCTGGGCCCTCGGCGACTAAAGACATCCTCGCGGCAACCAATGGGCCTGTGATCGCCGTGATCGATTTCGTCAATAGCTCCACCACGGCAAGTCTAGTCAACGGCCTCACCGCAAAGGGTGCTAAATGGGTTCAGGTTGGTGTCATGGGAGGCTCAGTTGAGTTTTCGCTTGTGGCCAACATCTTCAAAGGTTTGACCATTTTCTCAAACATTACTGGAAACCTGGAACACTTTCGACAGGTTATCCGGATGGCGAAGGAAGGCAAGCTGAGCTCGGTCCTAGTTCAGAAGATGGACTGGAATTTGGCAAATGATGCGATGGATTTGCTCAAGGCGGGCAAAGCTATGGGACGTATTGTGCTTGTGAAATGATGTATCTGCTGTATCTTGCTTGAACGGATTCGCAAGAATAAATAGTGTTGCCCACGATTTCAGTATGAGTTCGAATCCCACTACAGTTCATCCTTGTAGTATTGTACAATCTATCCCCTGTCATCCCAAATGCATTACCTCGAACTTCGTTCAACATCGAACTTGCATATTAAGCTGGATGATACGACACAGGAAAGCTACCTATTGAGCGTGAAGAGTTGTAGTATAGTAAGGGCCAACTTTGAGGATACTCGTTTTTTTCCACTAACTAAAGGGCATCACTTAAATCATACCGACAAATCTAGGCTGTTCGCAGGTGAAGATGCACTGATACCATCTAAAGCTATGGCGACTTTCGAGGAGAGTGATTTACGAAGTCCAAGCCACTTCGAGGGCTTCGACCATTCCAGAAAGATCTCCAGCTGAATTCTTTTGCCTTCTCTTGAAATTTCCTGATGCCATGCTCTCCTTCCGACCCTGGAGCCATCATGTTGCCAAAGGTGTTTTTGATCAATCTCGCCTGTTCTTCGCTCTCAGGATCGTACCAGCCCAGTCTTGTGAGCTCTTTGTTGATAGCCGCTGACCGCGGGGCACATCTATCCAGCTGCTTCAGGTACTCGCCCAGCGTCGATTCAAGGTCTTCCGTAACTGAGTGTAGAGCCCCTGTTCTGAACAGCTCTTCTGGTTTCAACTCTCTACCAGAAATCATGGCCTCCCGCGCCATAGAAGGACCCCATTCACGGACCAGATACTTCGAAATGATGGCCGGGCTGACGCCAATCTTGATTTCACTTAGCGTCCAGCGAGCGCGTGGAGAGGCAAGGCGAACGTCGCAGGCAAAGCCAAGACCGACACCACCTCCGAAGCATGGACCGTCTATCAAGGCGATAGTTGTCTGTGGCGCATGATCGATTGTGTCGTACAGAGCGAGTACCTTGTTGTAGTAGCTTGACTCGGGAGATATGGTGGAAGTATCTGTGTCGCCACTCAGGTCCATTCCAGTGCAAAAGTATTTGCCCTCAGATTCGATGACGACATGATATACCGATGGATCATTCGCAAGGCCTCGAAATAGTTTCGTAAGCCCTTCCAGCATCCCGTTTGTCAGCGCGTTACCGTTCCCGGGCTTCGACAACGTAACTTTGAGAGCTGCGCCAGCACGAGAAACGCGATACTCGCCAAGATCGTCCACCACTTCCCAAGATATCCTGTTCCTCGAGATATCCTTGGCTTGGGCTGATGCACGCTTTGCAGCGATCGCGGTGCCGACTCTACTTCCGTAGGGCCCCCCAAGTTGCTTTGAGATCCATTGGCCGACGGTGATTAGCTTGTCGAGGTCAACACCGGTGTTAACACCCATCTTCTCCAGTGTGTAAACCACATCCTCGGTCGTCACGTTCCCTCTGGCCCCAGGGGCGTACGGGCATCCACCCAGGCCAGAAACGCTGGAGTCGAAGGTGCGAATGCCCATTTCATAGGCACGAACTACGTTGGCTATTCCCTGGCCGTAGGTATCATGAAAATGACCAGCCAATTGTTCAGCAGGCACGCGCTGAAGCAACGCCTCAAGCAGCAGCTGGGTGTCTCGGGGCGTCCCTGTACCCAAAGTGTCACCCAAACCAACCTCGTAGCAGCCCATATCGAGGAATCGTTGAACGATGGGGAGGACGGCCTCGGGAGGCGTGGGGCCGCTGAATGGGTCTTCAAAAATGCAAGAGGTTACGCTGTAGACCGAGGGAATCAGCTTTTCCTGCGGATCAACGAGTCTTCATGTTTCACCTACCCTCGTACTTTGATGCCCATTTGTAGTGCTTTCTTTGTCACTTGTTCTGCTTGGTCAAGGGCTTCGGCGACAGTGCAGCCTTGGTTGGCTCTGCTGAAGGCCTCGGTCACCGAAGCAAAGACAACGATTTCCTTTGCGCCAGCAGCAGATGCTCGTTCAAGACCCTTGAGATTTGGCGCCAAAACCGGATGTCGAATGCCACGAGTCTGTGAGTTCAGACCCTTCAAAACGTCGGCTCCGTCTGCGAGTTGAGGAACCCATTTGGGAGAGACGAAAGACGTTGCCTCAATGTCGCGAAGTCCGGTTTCAGCGAGGCGTTCAATGAGCTCGATTTTCGTGGCTGTAGGAACGAGGGGGCCAATGTTCTGCAAGCCGTCTCGAGGCCCTACCTCAACGATACGGCACTGGTTCCGAGACCGTGAGGAATAGAGCCTGCGGGTGGCGCATTTCCCGGTCGTACGACTACTGAATGAGCGGGCAATGGTAGTCATAGTCATAGCAAGTAGTTACTCGGAATCATCCAGTCTCTCAATTGTCTCCAGGTCAGCCGAAAAAGGCTTCCCTTGAATAAACTTGACATTACTGATGCTTCTTCGGTAATGATATTGGCGGCTGGTACATTGGTAGTGGTTGATTGCCGAACAAGGTCGCCGAGGGCCGACACAACTTACCCCAACTAACATCTCTGGGAACACCATATGGCATGCTCCATTAGACAGACGGTCGACAACAACCAATCGATCTGACCCTGCCATACTGCAAAGCTAAGTATTATGCTGCCCTCTAGAAACGCATCTAGTGGAGGCTGGCAGACAGGAGCACTGGCTGGACACCTCTTTCGCCAACTCAGTACTATGAGGGCGGTCGTGATTGACGGCGATGCTGCACGCGTTGACGATCAACGTGCTGTCCCGAAACTCCAAGATAACCGTATACTTGTGAGACCCGTTGCCGTTGCGCTGAACCCAACAGACTGGAGGCATATCAGAGGGGGCAGAGCTCGCGATGGCTGTATACTGGGCTGCGACTATGCTGGCGTTGTGGAGGCTGTAGGAAATGCCGTCACCAAACCGTGGAAGCCCGGCGACAGAGTCTTCGGGTGTGGTCACGGCGCCAACCTCGTCAATCGGGATGATGGAGTCTTTGCGCAGATTGCATCGGTCGTAGGGGATTTACAAATGAGGATTCCCACACGAATGAGTTTCGAAGAGGCAGCCACTCTGGGGCTGGGATCCATCACTGTCGGGCAGGGTCTGTACCAGAAAGCTCTGAAGCTGCAACTACCAGCAACGGACAATAAACGCGAGAAAAACGGCATCCAGGTTCTAGTCTACGGCGGCGCGACCGCTACTGGAGCTCTGGCTGTCCAATTTGCAAAGCTGTTAGCCCTCCCAACGCCCTAGTTTCTTTGCTAGCTCGCGCTAACTCCTTATCCGATCTGGCTATACGGTCATCTCAACTTGTTCACCTCACAACTTTGAATATGTCAAAAGCCTAGGCGCCGATTTCGTCATTGATTACCACGTCGCGGACGCTGGGGAGCAGATTCGCCGGCTCACGAAGAATCAGCTGCGGTTCGCATGGGATACGGTCAGCGTCGCGCAGTCGGCCTCGCTCTGCGCCAATGCCTTGACCACCTCGCCACAGCTACGACCCGTCTACGGATCCATCTTACCTATCGAGAGTCCACGAGAGGATGTCAATACTGTGTCCACTGTCATGTACACTGCCTTCGGCAACCGCTTCAAGTTTGGCACAATCGAGATGCCAGCAAGCGGCGAGGACTTCAGTTTCGCCAAACATTTCTTCCATCTAGTAGAGAACATGGTTACTCAGGTACGTGTTAACAACTCTCAATGCAATCTTTTTCTCATATCTGACTTTGTAGGGCCATATTCGACCCCATCGTTTCTGCTTGAGGGAAGGGGGGTTGAGCGGACTAATTCAGGGGCTTCATGAACTTGAAATGGGCAAAGTCCGGGCAGAAAAGTTGGTCTACATGGTTGAAGGATCTCGAAAGTCCCGAGGCCAGATTCTGACACATGCAAAACTACGCTGTGATGGCGCCGTTGGTGTCGGGAAGAGGTTGAACTTGTGTTGTCTTACGGGGGAATCGCGTTGACAGGCTACGTACATAGATGACTTCTTTGTTTTGCCGTGTGTTTATAGATATGAAGTTATACAACCCCCTCATCTTTCAACTTAGATACTTCACACTCATTTATCCCCAGCTCAGAGAGAACCTCGTCCGTGTGTTGTCCTAATCGGGGAGGGCCGCTCCTAATTGTTCCCCGTGTCCCACTAAACTTGACGGCTGGTCCGATCAAGCGAATCTGACCGGTAATGGCCGAAGCGAGAGGCATCTTGGTAATCATGTCTCGAGCTTCGGCCTGAGGGTGGGAAAAGGTCCTTTCCATGTTGTTGATGGGAGCGAATGGTAGATTCGTGCCTTCAAACTTGGCGATCCACTCTGCTGTTGACTTTTTCTCAAATGCCGCATTGAATATAGGTCTCAGCAAGTTACGATTCTCGACGCGTTTGGGATTGGTCGCGAAGCGCTCGTCCTTGATCAATACCTCAAGCCCCAACAACTTGCACAGCTTAGCGAATTGAGCATCGTTCGTTGCTCCACAGACCAGGTGGTGGTCCTTGGTTTTGAATGCATCATAGGGTACAATGCTGGGGTGCTGACATCCCCAGCGCTTTGCCTCGATGCCCAAGTTCAGCCACGAGAGGCCGACATTGGTCAGTAGGCTAATCTGTGTTTCGAACAGTGAGCCATCCACGCGCTGACCCGTCCCGGTCCGTTCCCGAGCATGCAGTGCTGCCAATATTGCGCCATGCATGTACAAGCCGGTAGCCATGTCAACCAGACCAAGGCCTGGCCGGACTGGAGGCCCATGCTGTTCACCCGTAACATGCAAAAGGCCGGCCTCGGCACCAGCAATGGGATCGTATCCGCCCCGGTTGGCGTAGGGTCCCGAGGTTCCGTATCCTGTCGACTCCTGTCAATTGAAGTTGGAAGAGACGAGTATGATGGCGAACGCTGGAAACTCATACCTGAAAGGCTCGCGTACACAAGGCGCGGATTAAGCTTTTTGAGTCGTTCGTAACCCAGCCCAAGACGGTCCATTGTCCCGGGCTTGAAGTTTTCAACACTATGCGATCCCTCATATAAGCTACAGAATCTCAAATACTGCAAATGGTTGGTTACGACGTACAGCACATCCGCCTTCCTGGCGAGGTCAACCAAGATGGCTTTTCCTTTCGGACTTTTGAGATTGAGCGTGACAGATCTCTTGTTCCGATTAACGGATGAAAAGTAGTTTGACATTGGGCCTGCTTCGGGATCCCACTTGGCAGGCTCCCCTGGCATCATCCAATGTCTCGTATCGTCCTAGGCAGCTGTTAACTTTTGAGTGACCCATCATGGGTGCTAAATGACTTACTCCTTTCGCCACTGCCTCGATCTTGACCACATCAGCACCGTAGTCGGCCAAGATCTGGGTGCAAAAAGGAGCCTAGACCGGTTTCATTTCAGCCAAGCTTCATCCTGCGATGGTTCAAGGATGTGAAAATGACTTACAGCCAAAACCCGTGAAAGGTCCAAGACCTTGAGTCCCTTCAAAGCTCCATCGTGTGTGGTCGGAGTGTCTGATTGAGATGTAGAATAACGAATGACACCACCAACAAACTGAAATGTTTGATTTGCGCGTCTGTAAAGAATTCCAGGCTGCAAAATCCTGGTGTTTTGTAAGACCCGCATTGGCAAGATGTTATTCATCATCAGCGTTGACATTATATTGCCAATGGAATCTTTCTTCTCAGTTTTTAACGCTCTTTATCACTATAGATATAGACAGCGGTGCGCATTCATTCGTAGTCATGTCCTGGTTGCAAAGATTGGCCTAGTTGTACCGACGCCAAGTAGTGGGCTAGTAGTGGGCAGCGGCCTCGGCCATGTGCTACCCTTTGCCTCGGGGACTAGAATACCTTACGCCTCCTCTGCCTTAGTCGCTGACCACTAAGCCAGGCATGCTGCAGCTGGGATAAGGGTATCGATTTCGCAATAATCATGCTGCAAGGCCTATGATGTTTCGCGAGATAGAATAAGAAGCCGCATCCTGAGGCGGCTAGTATAAGCGGAAAGTCTGTTGCCTCAAACAACCCAGTTTCATCGTATGTTAAAGATGATGAAGACCGTACCAGAGACGAAATCATTGCTGATATTCAAGGAAAACCAGCTAATCCTACACGGTTGATACAATCCTAGTAACTCTTTGGGAGCCCAAGAACTCGTTGTCCAATGTAATTCTTAATCATCTCTCCACTGATGGGCGCAATACGTGAAAGAGTCGACTCTCTCAGATAGCGCTCTACATGGTACTCCTTTGCGTAACCCATCCCGCCGTGCGACATGACGGCCCTCTCGGCAGCTTTGAAGGCGGCTTCGGCAGCTAGGTACTTGGCTGCGTTTGCGTACTCGCCGTCATTGTATCCCTCGTCGTAGAGTCGGGCCGCAGTGTAAATCATCAGCCTCGCACTCTCAAGGTTCATCCAACACTCAGCCAGCGGATGTTGAATACCCTGATACTTGCCGATCGGCGAGCCAAAAACGATTCTCTCGTTGACGTAGTTGCATGTGCGGCGCAGCGCCGCATAGCCGATCCCGAGAGCTTCAGCTCCGACTAGGATTCTCTCGGCATTCATTCCGTGCATAATCATCTTGAAGCCGTCGCCCTCTTCTCCAATCCGATCGTTGGCGGGCACCTTCCAGTCCTCGAAGAATAAGACGTTTGTATCGACTGCTGAACGCCCCATCTTGGGGATCTCGGTGATTTGTACGGCCTTGCGGTCAAGATTGGTGTAAAAGAGGGACAATCCTTCGCTTGGTTTCTTGACCTGGTCCAGAGGTGTTGTTCTGACCAATATCAGGATCTTTTCAGCCACCTGTGCTGTTGAAATAAAGATTTTTGAGCCTCTGAGCACGTATGAATCCCCATCTCGGGTCGCCGCCGATTGTAGTCGCAGAGTGTCTAAGCCTGTGTTGGGCTCTGTGACCCCGAAACAGGCGCGTTCTTTGCCTTGAATAAGAGGCAAGAGCCAGCGTTTCTTCTGCTCCTCAGTCCCAAACTTGACGACGGGCTCAAGACCAAAAATGTTCATATGGACTGACGACGCGCCATTCATGCACGCACCGGACTCAGAGATGGTGTGCAACATTGTGGCCGCTTCAGAGATCCCTAGTGCCGAGCCTCCGTATTGTTCGGGCATGCAGATACCGAGCCACCCATTGGACGCCAGGTCATTGTATAACTCCCAGGGAAATTTGTGATTGTCGTCTCTCTCTAACCAATACTCGTCGGGGTATTTCTGACAAATCTTGGCTATGGCCTCACGAACAGCGCGCTGCGACTCATTCCACCCCGGCAAGTTGCTCGGCAGAAAGTCTGAAGCCCGTGCGTGTATGCCTCGGGAGGTGAAGCTAGACACGCCGTAGGGAGATGTGCGGGAAATCGTTGTTCGACGTATCGCCATCAAGGACGGAAGAGACCGCGGTAGGAAACAGAGTCTTTGTGACATGATGGTTCGGCGGTAGAGATTTCCCCACGAAACTGGATGATTTGATGACGTTCAGAAAGATGGAGAAATATGCATTGAGCTACAGAAAAAGATGAATTGTAGTCATTGAAATACGGCAAGTAGACAATCGCATAAATGATCACCGACGACTTGAATAATGGCGGTTTATCTGGCCTGCCATGAGCGCAGTGTGTACCTCAGACGAATGGCTGATCTGAGAGTTTTAGGCCCTGTCGCAGTATAAACCTGACTGTGATTGGGGTAACGATTTGAAGCCGAGGCAAACTCTTGAGTAACCGGCGCGAGCAACCATGAGCCTGGTTGCAGCACATGGCGTTTCCAGTCAATTACTCCTTTGCAGTCGTAGGATATCACTGACAAGTTCTTTTCAAGTCTTCACGACAATAACTCAATTTCTCCGGCGTTGGGCAGAAGTGTAAATCATTCTTGAGTCTCCCATCTCTTTGCCGACAAATCATATTGATAGAAGCTATGGCCTCCCCGTTCCGTGAAAAGGGACACCGATCAAGGGGCCTGGTAGATGTATGCGCTCCATTTGCAACAGGATGCGCATCAGGCATGATTGCCACCACATGCGTGCAGCCTATTGATACGATCAAGGTCCGCATGCAACTAATGGAACAAAGTCTCGGCAGATCATCGCCATGGTCAGTAGCAAAAGCCATCACGCTCCAAAACGGTATCTTCAACCTCTATCAGGGCCTGTCCGCGGGACTACTAAGACAGTTGGTGTATGGGACCTTGCGACTTGGGCTGTTCTCAACTTTGGAGCAAAGGCTCCAAGACCGAGCCAAAGAGCAAGGGACCGTGCTTGGTTTTGGCGGGCGGGCTCTCGCGGGGCTAAGTGCTGGAGCCGTTGCGGCTTTCATCGGAAATCCAACAGAGGTAGCTCTAATTCGGATGCAAGCCGACGGCATGTTACCCGTGGAGCAGCGGCAGCGGTATACGTCTGCCTTCAATGCTCTTCGACGCATAGCCAGACAGGAAGGGGTTTTGAGCCTCTGGAAGGGCGTATCGCCGACCGTCATCAGAGCTATGTCAACTAATTTTGGTCAACTGGCCTTCTTTTCTGAGACCAAACATCAGCTGCAAACGCACACTCAATTATCGAAGCGAAACCTAACTGCAGTTGCTTCTTCATTTGCAGGGTTCGCCGGGGCGATCGTTAGCTTACCATTCGACTTCGTCAAGACACGCTTGCAAAACCAGCCCTCATCTGCTTATTCCAAAGGTCTGCCAACGTACTCTGGCACATTCGACTGTTTTGCACAGGTCATCCGGCGAGAAGGCTTTTTGAGGTTCTACCGAGACTTTTGGCCCTATTTTCTCCGAATAGGACCCCACTCGTGAGTGCATTCTTGGATCGCAAGGCAGCGAATAATCAAAGTTGGAGCTGACAGCAAACAGTGCTATTGCTCTTTTTCTCGCCGACTTGATGAACGAAAATATTAGGAACCGTGGTTATGGGTTTTAAGGGAGTTTGTCTGGCGTAGTGGTCCACCAGAGATGGCCTGTGCTTAGCAACAAGACGAACCTTGGGCCTTGATGTTAGGCCCTGAACATGACCACAGTCGTCAAGCGAGGAGATATTTTCACAAAATTACTCTGGCTCAAGCCAAATCTGGGCGATATGCATAGGGGATTGTCATCTTAGTAGATGCAGTTGAATTATAAGCTCAAGAACGAGCGGAATAAGAAGGCGGAGAGGGTCAATGAGGAATGGCAAGAGGACGACTTGAACACAAGCAGATCGGGAGACTATGATGTAAAATCCTTTGATGGTTTGTACGGCGGGAGACTTAGTGGTGAGAAGCAGTCTTCATGAGCAGATATCTCAATGATGCGCATTCCCTCTAGCAGCTTTGATTTCTTATATACCTCCCATAGTGGATTCTTCCTGTCAATCCATTCCACCATGTTCTTCTGGTACTCAACCGTTGATTGCATCTCAGGGTACGTATATAAGGCATAGAGCTTCCAGGTGACATTCACATTGAACTTATCAGCTTTGGCCCTCCTCAGTCTCAGGTGACCCAACTGTTTAGCCTATCAATACTTAGCGTATGAGTCCTCATCTAAGACGATGGTAGATTACATTCTTCGTGTATATCAAAGTAGAGAGTGTGATCTTTGGTGAAACCAATTGGCTGGTGGATTCGAATCATGATCCCTGTCCCATCCCGCACGGCTACACTTTTCCGCGATGTAATGGTATCACGCCCAGGAACCGGAGCATCAGTCAAAAGAGGAGCTGACCGATCCGGGAATCTTCTAATCTCTGGTATCGAAGACCATCTACCTTGTTTTACCTCTCGTCAACGAGCATCTGACTCTGTGCCACCGTCTCCCACTGCGGGTAGGGAGGCCCAGGATAGCCACATAGACCCCATGCCTCAGTGTGATTTGTTGTTTCCATCATTTACGGTGATGCATGAGATAAACCAACCCTCAGGTTGAAGTTCATTACGCTAGGCTGAGAATCTCACACTGACGCACTCAACCTCTGTTGTGTTGCTCATTAAGCCCCCGTGTCCGGATGACCGGACTCAAGGAATTGAGGACTCGCTGCACCGGTAGTTGATGCGGGGCCCCGACCCTCCCTCGGCTATCAACCAGGCTTGCAAGCCGGTCGATCCAGGACTATTGGTCCCGAAAGAACGGCTTTTTGGTCTGAAGGAAATTTACTAGCTTCAAAGTACTGCCCTTCTGAGCGGCCCAGGCCAGAGGCAGGGTTGTCTTAGCCGTGGTATCAAGTGTGGCCACAGGTTTCAAGACCACATGCCACTACTTCAGTTGTAATGAGTGAAAGCAGTGATTGTTCGTGCTGGGAACTACATGTAATATGCATTTGTTTAAGTAAGCCTGGAAAACCCCACGGCTGAGGTAGTGTCTTCCCTCTCTTGGTTCTCAGGTGCATTACAAAGATCGCAAGAAGAAAAGAAATAGAAAAAGAAATAGAGAACTGTTCCGGTTGCAACCACAAATAGATGATATCGCATTGCCATGGAATGCAGAAAGCCCAATTGAGGTCTTTGAGGTCCCTGTTTTCTCCACATCTGACGAGATATCAACCTGTTTGGAGTGAAAACCACGGGCCCTACCAGCCATCAGTACCAAGTCCAAGACCACAAGATGCATGTCAGCAGCCGATGGGATAGAACGAATCGCCGTCAAGGTCATGTCATAGCGAAAGACGCTGCGGCAATCTGACCTGACCGAGGGGCAAATAGCCCCGGTCCATCTATGATCTCCCTGGAAAAAGCAATTTGGCAACTCGGCAACCCATTCTGCCTCCATAAGATTGCGGCCATTTTCCCACTTAAGGACCATTACATGTCCCTAAAAGAAGGAGTTGTGATCAATGAGGCTGGAAGCAACCAAGCTGTCCTTGAGAGAGCCTGATCAACACCTCAAAAGCGGCTTCTAAGACCACTTTTCGTCTGTAACCCTTGATACTTGTCTATGCCGGATATAAACCTCACAATGACATCGGAGCCCGTCGCAATCATCACTGGGGCCTGTGTACGTCGTTTTCCGGCCTTCTTTGCCTTCTTTTCTGTGACTGATAACTTCTCATAGTCAGGCATAGGCGAAGCCTTTACCCTGGATCTTGTCAGGAAAGGCTGGCGAGTTGCCATGTTCGATATCAAGCCCAATTCGGATCTAATTAAAAAGCTTGGGGATGCCGTCGTCTTCCATCAGGTTGATGTCGCGGAGTACGAGAGCCAGGCGAGATGCTTCCAGAAAACTTGGGACAAATATGGCCGCCTCGACCTGGTGTGTACCAATGCTGGTATCTTTGACCAAAGGTAAGTTGGCTTGAGCGAACCATATTTCTTAGGTACCTAGACGTTGCGAGCTAACACCCCTTCCACCAGTTCACTGTACATATTGAATCATCGACATTCTGATGTGTAAGCTTCTCAGATTCTCTCCGATTTCATACCATCTCACAAGTCATCCAGCATCCCTCCGAAGCCGAATCTTAAGTGCACAGACATCAACGTGAAGGGGGTTTACTACGGAACCCAGCTGGCGATTCATTTCATGAGAAAGAACAAGGTGCCGGGCGGGACGATTGTCGCCACTGCGAGCGCCGCTAGTCTTTATCCCCATCGAGGATTTCCTGAGTACAGTGGCAGCAAGGCAGCGGTAAGCGACCTCTAGATCTTGACCCCTTGACGCACTACTTACGCGGCCATTAGGTCTGGCAATTTGTCCGCGCCAGCGCTCAAATTCTACAGATGGTAGGTAAAGCTTTTATAATTTCACGTAAATCATCTGCTCACAGTCCTATCAGAAAGAAAACATCCGCATCAACTGCATTCGTCCAGGGTCAATCGCAACCCCACTGATGCCCGCAGCTATGGCGGCGGCCGCTGGATCAGGGTGAGTGCCAATGCTGTAGATTAAGACTGCAGCCTTGATACTAACAGTAGCAGCATCACCCCAATGTCAACCGTTGTCAACGCCCTGAACAGAATTATCACAGATGAGTCGCTATCAGGTGCAGCTCTGGAGTGTTCAATTGACAAGGTTCTTCTGACCCCTGACCCTGAACCCTTGAACGGCGAGACGTCTACACGCGCTTGTTTTGTCTGGGATCCAATCTTCCATCAGATTCACCATGAGCCGTCGGGACTACCTGACGCTGCCAATCCTGTGCAGACAAAAGCATCTTCAACTGCTGAGAAGGGTTCTGGGGTGTTTGCGAAGCTTTGAATGGCATGATGCATGGACGGAGCACTATATTATGATTTGCTCGCGGTGTGACTTTTCAGTACAGTGCAGTAAAGGGTGCTTTTTGATTTGGTCTACACAAATATGTAGGTAGATTATCTTATGTAGACACAATCGTGATCAACCAATCGTTTTAGTCATGGGTCCTCTTCGTCATATCCGGAAGTATCGTCTACTTGTAGCTCCTATCTGATTACACACCAGCTATCCCGTCAAGTATTGTACAGCAACAGGACATCCATCTCCGGTTCTCGTTAACGCTGATCCCTGTCTGACTTTCTTAATTAAGCATATTAGAACGAGTTGAGACTACAGTGGTACGGATGCCAAGAAATAATACGTAATTTGCTAGCACTAAGGTGATGTACTGCCGCTATTTAGGACTTGATGAGATATCGTTGATCGTCTGCATAGTTGATTTCAACTTGATTAATCGAATTTACGGGTAGTTGACCAATGAGAAATGCTTGTGAATACATACTACTCGCTGTGCAATTTTCTAGCCGTTGGGAACAAACAAATAGCCATACACTCCTCTCTCCAATACCAAACGGCTGACATAGCTGCCCCTGGCCCGAGACCCAAGTGAGCAACGAGAACGATGAAAGATGCATTGACAACGTTGACGTCGGTCCGGCCAACTCGCCTCAGGTCCCACACGGCGCCGACGCACCATACATACGAAGCAATAAAGAACCCCCAAAAGTCGACCACAAAAATGTTTAGAAACGCTTGATCCAGGGGCATTGGGCTGACGGAATACGTCGGGAAAAACACTGCAGCGAAGGACACAGCGGGACTACCCAGAATAGTCAGTAGCACATACCAGTGCAACAAGACACCAAGCGAGCCTGTGACAAGATAGAGCTGCTTGAGGGGTGCGACATCAGTGGGTTCGTCTTTGGCGCGTGGTAATCGTTTTTCTTCTTCGCCAAGAGGTCTCTGCCAGCGGTAGATCGTGCCTAAGAGCATTGTAATCAGAGGGACGTAACATGGAGACGGCTGCCAAAAGGTCTCCCAGTATTGGGCCGTCTCAGCCTCATGCCATGGAAAGAACATCAGCACCGTCGGCAGGAAGTATCCAAGCAAAGTGGAAGGGAGAAGAGCCTTGGCGTAGTGGATGGGCACTGCCCTGCGCAAAGGCCACCAGTATGGCTCTACATCCGAGATCCACGTGTACACAGCGTAGTAAAGAGGCATGAAGAAGCCGATTCCCGTTGACTGAAAGAGGATAAACCAAAGGCTCGGGCTGTAACAAAATTAGTAAAGCCTTCGTGGCCTCGTATGTAGTGAGGACTTACAAAGCCAACAAAGTCAGGGCGTTACGTTTTCGGAACGATTCTACCGTCCATATGCAGATCGGTTGACCGATAAGGCCCAGAAAGTAGACCTGCATCATCCCGAAGCTCGAGTTCTGCCCCCGAAGACCTGGCATGAAAATGACAGCCAGGAAAACAAAGTATTGGTCGAGAGCAGATACCCCGGTGTATGATGTTACAAGCTTGAACGAGGCGTCCCACTCGAATTTTCCCGTCGCTATGACTTTCTCCACGAGTGGTATCAAGTCCCAACTCTTGGGAAGAATCCACATGCCGTAGTAGACGGTGACGGCCAGAGAAACGTAAAGGAAGATGAATAGCCACTTCAGAGGACCTCGTGTCTTAGGCTCACGTAGAAGATCATCCTTGAAAGGAACCAGCCTCTCTTCTCGCCGAATGGGAAGCATGTTAAGTTTCTCGCTCGCTGGGATTTGGCACGAGAAGTTAAACGTGACGTCTTCCTTATCGATAAGTGGAAGAAGATAGAAAGCCGTAAATCTTCTAAACCCACTATCCAGCGCTTCGGTGAGCTGCTGGTTGTGGGAATACTTCATAATGTCAATAGTCCGCCGATGGCGAGTAGTTTGCACGCGATTGAAGATTTCATCCAGCTGGTAGGTGGTCAAGCGCCCCGTAGACGAAGCCTTCAAATTCTCGACAAGCAGATTCGTGAGACACGCCGCTGTTTCGATAGCGGCATTGCCTCCATGGCCGCCAATCGGGTGGAACTAGGGATTTATGTCAGTTTGACAAGCTCGTACAAGGTTTACTCAAGGTCTTGAACTTACCTTGTGGCACGAGTCACCGACAGTTGTCGCTCTTCCAATATGCCATGTACTGTAGACATGCTCCGCAAGCGGCGTCATGGATACGCTAACTTTGTTCCGAATGAGTTCCGACATCTGGACGCCAGGAAGTATGTACTCATTTGAAAAGGTCGCCACCGCCTCTTCTACCTCTCTCTCGGTGTATCGAGGAACTTCAGAACCGTAAAGTCTCTTATGGAACTTTTGAAAGCGAAACCAGTACGTACGGCCCTTGGAGCCTCCAATGACGAGGTACGAGGCCTTGTCACGGAAAACGGAGTTCATATCACCAGGATTGACCCCAGGGCACGATTTGGAAATGCCAAATATGCATTGGTAGTCACAAGCCACTTCTGTCACATTGCTGAGCGTGGTCTCTCATTGATAGGTAAAAGTGCGTGCTCACCTTGTTCTTCAGACTCAGAGAACACTCCTGGATTGAGCTTCCTGGAGAGCCTCTTCATCTCGTGTCTGACGGTGCTGTGAATACCATCGGCACCGATCACAATATCTCCAGTGTATTCAAGCCCGTCGGCCGTGAAAGCACTGCTGTCGTGTTCGCTGAGCTCAATCTTGGTGACCCGCTTGCTGGTAAATATCTTGGATTTGTCGCGGATGTTGTCATATAAGACCTGCAGCACAGTTTGGCGATCCAAGAACGCGATGGGGAAGCCGTGTCTGGTATCTTTTAGTCACTGTCAAATACATTTGCATGGCGCAATGAAGAGCTGTTATATTTACCTTTGGCAGAACGAGTGGTTCACGTCACGGCATGCCGCTATCTGATGCCCAGAGTCGTTACGAAACGTGAATGTGTCCACAGGCGTTGACAAGGCCATCAGCGTATCAAAAACTCCCAGCTGGTCAAGTATTCTATTGCCATGGGGAAGAAGACCGATGCTGGCTCCCACTTGGGGCGCAATATTTGGGTGCCTCTCCAGGACGACAAAGTCGATGTTGTTGACTTGGAGCATATTGGCGAGGGTGAGACCAGCAATGCTACCGCCTACAATTACCACCTTGAACGGTTTGTGTTGAGCCATGGCAATTTTTCGAAGGTCGGGCTAGATGGATTCGATACAACACTGCCTCCCAACTGAAGGGCGGATGAGGACTGATAACTTTTGTGGTTTCAGGACTTTATGAGCAGACAAGTTGATAATGAGAGATACGAATGAAATACGTGAATACAAGGGCTAATTATAAAACGTCGAAGTACTGTTTTGTCTGATTCAATTTCAGTAGACGTGATTTCTATGCCCCTCGCTTTGTTCTCTAGGATGGGTGAAGTCGTCCTCGAAAAATCCCTTGATTGCCATTGAAAGTTACCCGGCGGCTATCGAAATCGACTCCAGGGGATGTACCATTGAGGCGCCCCAAATTTCTCTTGCTCCCTCCACCGGCTCGGCCCTCGGCCATCTCTGGCAATCTCTCTGCGAATGTAGATGTCTGCCAGGTCGTCGGTCGGAGAGATCGGTCTCGGAAAGAATTCTTATTCATTGATGTCTTTTTTGTGACTCGCGATAGCTTTGCACAGTCTGTTCTGGAAGGAGTATTTCACAGTGACCGATATTGGGTCATCTCAAAATTCAGAAGAGCCTTCAAAGCTACAGAGTCTGTAACGGGACGCAAATCGAAACTTCAAGTGAACTACATAGTCTGCTAGATACCAATTATTCACCCCTCATCAGAAGACCAATCTAAACTTGCTGGGCTCCTATACGCATTGTATTGCCTGGGTAATTAACTCGGCTTATCCTAATTACTTTGAGCCATATCGTACCTCAGGCATTCATGCTACTGCTGGTTAAAAATACGCCCCCAAATTGTTCAACATGGTACGACTTACTTGATCAAAACGGTTTTGGGCTCGGTGAAACACCGCAGTGCCTAAGAAGCTCCATTATTAATCATTTGTTTCCGGAATTTCTTTCTGCGTCGGCAAGACTTACATATTCACCAAACTCGCGCCCGATGCCCGATCCCTTCTTACCACCGAACGGAACCTGAAGGTTCATCTGCATGGTTGGTTAGCGTCAATCACTTTGAACCCTCCGCACACTTATCACAGCTCCATGGCTTACCACGCTTATGCAATTGATTCCAACAACGCCCGACTCAACCCGAGAAGACACTCTCAACGCTCGGTTGATGTCTTTGGTAAAGACACCAGCCATCAGACCATACTCAGTATCGTTGGCCAATTTGATCACTTCTCCCTCTGTCTTGAATGTCTGCACCACAGCAACGGGTCCAAATACCTCTTCCGTCAGCACCTGAGCGTCCGGTTTAGGGTTCAGAAAGACCGTTGGCTGCATGAAGAACCCATCTTCACCGACTTGCGCACCACCCACTACGAGTTCGGCTTCCTCTCTACCGCGGGCGATCATTGCCTTCACCTTTTCGAACGCCAAAGAGTCGGCCAAGGGGCCCATTGACACGCTTGGGTCCAGTGGATCCCCCATCTCACTGGTAGCTGCTTTCATCTTCTCCACGTAGGTTTTGATGAAGCCGTCTGCAATTGTGTCCTGTACGTAAAGTCGTGACGCCGCAACGCAGACCTGGCCCGATCTTGTCAAGATGCCGTTGATTGTCCTTTGACGAAAGATTAGTAAGAGCTTGGATTGGAATTAGAATGCATGAGCCCACCATGTCAAGGCATTTTCGATGTTGGCGTCATCAAAAACGATCGCCGGGCTCTTTCCACCTATCCTTCGAGTCAGAAGCATATCAAGAATACTGTGAACGGCCACAAAGTCCTTGGACCACATACCAAGCTCTAACGTGACTCTCTTGAGGTTGCTTCGAGCCGCCATTTCTTGGATCTTTCGCCCAGTGCCGATGCTGCCGGTGAAGCTCACCTATCCTCGAATGTCAGTATCTCGTCATGCAGAAACTCGATCAGCTTCTCAACGAACCTTTCTGACACGCATATGGGATGCTAGCAAGGCACCAGTGGACCCGTCACCGCTAAGTACTTGCACGACTCCTTTCGGGAATCCCGCCTCTTCAAATAGTGCAGCAATAGCCAACGATCCAAGAGGAGACTTCTCAGAAGGCTTCACTATCAAGACATTGCCGGTGGCCAAGCAAGGCGCGGCCTTCAAGATGAACGTCGAAACAGGGGCATTGTACGGATTAATTGCCGCGCAAACGCTTTCACGAGGCCGAGATGTCAGCAGCAGCTTGCGTCTCTGAATCAAGTTCAAGAAGAACAATTGCTCACCCCAAAGGCTCATGTCTGACGAGCTTCACGAAGCCATCGTCAGCGGGGAAGTAGTCACCACGTTGCTTGTCGGTCCACCCAGCTGAGAAAACCAGACAGGTCAGCCATAATGTCACATTTCATTTTAAATAATTGAAAAGGGGGGTCTGCGTACCGTAATATAGTAGACACGCCTTTATGTAGCCATTCTCTCTCTTAGGAGTCAGAGATACGGGGTGTCCAACCGAAAGGCTGTCAAGCTTGAGGATGGGTTCCGTTTTCGTTTCCAACAGATCAGCTAGTTTTCGTAGACAGGCGGACCTCTGAGAGGCAGAGAACTGGCTCCAAGGGCCGTTAAATGCCTCTTCAGCATAGCTCACCGCAATATCGACATCTTTCTCCCCTGCTACAGGCACCTTGTTGGTGACAAGAGAGTTCTCGGTTGGGTTTCTGAGTTCCAATGTTTTAGTTGACTTTGCGGCAACATATTCGCCATTGATGAAAAGCTTGTCGTATGATTCAATCGGGAGATCCATGATGTTTCCTTGGATCTAATTTTATCGTTGATGAGTATTTTCAATTATGTTGCACGCAGAACAAACGCTGTCATGTTCCTTTAACAACCCCTCACTGGCAGCATTGGAGGGCTTGGCTGCAGATTACCGCAACCCCCGAGGGGAGTTTTTGTCGTGGTTTAGCTGTACCCGAGGCTAACTGACGTTCCCTTGTAAACGACCTTTTTAAATTCTTGTTCGCAAACTGGTTCTTGGACGCGTTTGCTCGGAGAGTCGGATAAGCTATTCTCGGCTATCGTGCATACTATCATCCTTGAGCTTCCTGGATGGCCAAGTGGCGCGATCTCTCGTGCGAGCAAATACTGGGGATTCTTTTCGCATTGTCTAACACCCTATTGGTAGTAGGGATTTTATGAGAAAAGGAATTTGCTGGTAATGATTTTATAAAAAAGTAGCGCTACTACCTTTTCAATACCAATTTCTTTTGCACATCTATTTAAACTTTCTGCAAACCCTGCAAACCTTGTCTTCGTTCTTTATCATAAGAAACCTGGCTTCAGAGCCATCTTTGCCGAAGGTTGAAGCAGCAATATACCGTTATGGACAATAAGATTACTTCTGAGCATCTCGAAGGTCGTGTTGGCTCCATTCAGGACCTTACTGGTATAGATGAGAGCAATTTGCCCCGATACAACGATAAGTCTACTCAGAGGGTCTTGCGCAAGATAGATTGGAGACTGCTTCCCATGTTGACGCTGCTCTATATTCTCTCCTACCTCGACCGAGGCAACATCGGCAACGCAAAGGTGGCAGGAATGAATCAAGATCTAGGCCTCAGTAGCAAGCAGTACAACCTTGTTTTGACGGTATCAGTGCTCATTTTCCTTGTCTATGTTCTCCCATGTGCACCTGCTATTGTCCCTGTTCTCCTTTAGGCTCGTCTGCTCACGTATTATCTACAGCTTTTTTTCATTCCTTACACTATTTTCGAAGTACCCAGCAATCTCGTGCTAAAGCTTATGAGGCCTTCTATCTGGATGGCCATATTGGTTGTCTCATGGGGCTCAGTAAGTTCTTGCACAAGCAAATGACCCTTCCGCTTCTCTCTAATGCAAGAAGTAGGTGGTGGTCGGCACAGGCTTCGTCACCGGCTACCACTCATTAATGGCCGCGCGAATCGTCTTGGGCGTGTGTGAAGCTGGCTTCTTTCCGGCGGCTAGCTATCTCCTCAGCGAGTGGTATTGTCGCTTCGAACTTCAGTGGCGTCTCTCAATCTTCTTCTCAGCTGCGTCGCTAGCTGGTGCCTTTTCCGGGTTGTTGGCATTTGCACTGGAGAAGATGGATGGTCTGGGTGGCTTGGAGGGATGGCGATGGATCTTCGTCGTCGAAGGTATCTTCACCTCCGTGGTCGGCATGACGTTGCCCTGGACGCTGCCAGACTCGCCCGAGACGGCGTCCTTCCTTACGTCCGGGGAAAAAGCGTTGATCAAGACACGCTTGGAGCAAGACGCTGGTACGACTGCGGGTATGGTAAAGACATCAGAGGGCTTCAAGTGGATGTATCTCAAGGCCGCCTTCACGGACTGGAAGATCTGGTTCACCGTCTTCATCTATTGGGGTAACACGTGAGTCTCAGTCCTGAGCCGTTGGGATCAGTCATTGTTAACACGACGTGTTGGATACTAGGGTGCCAATCTATGGATTCATCTTTACGGTGCCGACCATCATCCACCAACTGGGATACAGCTCAGCTCAAGCACAGCTACTGACTATTCCTGTTTATGCAGTCGGCACATTAGCAACTCTTCTCGTATCCTGGATCGCTGACCGTCACCAGAGACGATGGAAATTTGTTGCTCTGTCCTATAGCATCTCTCTTGTCGGCTGCGTTGGCCTTCTGACCATTCCTCACCCCAAATATCCAGGCCTGACGTATGCATTTCTCTTTGCGCTGCCAGCCGGCATGTATCCAGCAGTCATCTCTCTGGTGTCTTGGGTCTCCAACAACCTGTCGCCCACGTGGAAGCGGGCAACGGGTATTGCCATCAGTGTCATGATGGGCAACCTGGGTGGCATGATCGGGTCCAATATTTACATGACTGAAGAAGCGCCTCACTACTGGACGGGGTATGGGGTTTCGGTGGCCTGCCTATCGCTGGCAATTTGTTGCACTCTGATCCTGCGCTTTGCATACGATCGGGAAAACAAGAAGAGGAACATGATCTCAGAGGCAGAGGTCAGAGCGCATTACACCCAAGGTATGTGGCAACTTGTAGTGACGGTTTCAACAGAGCGAAGACTGACTCTTGATTCCACAATAAGAAGAGCTACTTGATCTCGGCGATCGTTCTCCGTTATATAGATACGTGCTGTGAGAGGAAATTGGCCAGCAGCAAGACCACTGTAAGGGTCCAGAATTCTTGTATAAGACACTACTCCTCTAGATTTGGATCTGTGGTGAGGGGACGGACTGAAGATGGGCATACAAGGTTGAGCGATGATTGCCATGATCATATAAGGACATACCAGCACGTCTTTTACGTGGTAGGCAATTCGGAGCCGAGAGAATGTGGGACAGGTTCACACACCCTTCCGCTTTCCCCGCATTTCCCCACGTCGAGGCCCCCGCTTGGCCCCGGGTTCTTCGCCTTCCCACCGGACCCCGCACCGGCAACCCGGTCGGTATTAATAGGGCGAGCTTTGACCGAGATAGCCGTTCATCTGAAATCCTGACTGCGTTTGGCCCTCCCTCGTACAACTTTGTTCCCATAGCGATCGTACAAGAGCTTCAATGACGCACCCAACCCCAAGTCCCACCGCCGATGATGGCCCAGCCGGTCATGATACTCGCGGCCAAAAGCGTCCATCATGGGACGACGACTCAAGTGCCAATGACCATTCTTCCAAGCGTCGTGCTTCCCGAGCCTGTCTATCTTGCCGTAACCGCAAGGTGCGGTGCGACGTTGTCAAGGGGGGCATTCCCTGCACCAACTGTCGTCTGGACCGTCTCGATTGCGTTGTCACCGAGTCGAATCGCGGCCGGAGACCAAATGCAGCGAATTCCATCACTGTTGCCGCTTCTCGCGCTACCGCCAACTCTGCTGTCCCTCCTCCTCCTCCTGCTCCTGCCGCTAACACGACTCCTCCTGCTCTCGGCACTACTGCTGCCTCAGCTAGTCCTCCATCGCCTCCCCGTTGCCATTGTTCCCATTCTCGTCAGCCGTCATCACAGCACAGGGATCGACCAGAGCCCCAGCCAGACATTCTTTCACCGCCTCAAAGCCAAACCGAAAATTACCTCGTGTCTCTGTCCTTCGAAGGTTGGCGAACCTCAATCCGAGCGACATTGACTTGTTTCATGAATGCTGACCATGTTGCCTTCTCAGACCAATCCGATCACTCACATCACCAATCTGATGAGACTCATCAATCAGAGCAGCAGCAGAGCGCAGAGGCATGGCAAGCATTGCCGACGGTCAACGGAGTAGACAGGCAACTTGTCGCAAGCGCTCCGGCTCAGCTTCCTTCGTTCATCCGCCCCTTTCCACCCCACATTGTCGCTCGCGACATCGAATACCTTACCGACAAAGACGCTCTGACGATCCCGGACCGTGATCTTCGCGACGAGCTCCTCAGGACGTACGCCGAAATAGTCCATCCCTTCATGCCGGCACTGGACCTCCACGAATTCCTGGGGTGTATTCTGGAGCCCCGGCCGAACAGCATCAGCCTGCTCCTCTTCCAGGCTGTCATGTTTGCCAGCGTTGCCTTTGTTGATGAAGAGTGTCTCCGCGCCAGAGGTTTCAGTAGCAGGAAGGCCGCGCGAAAAGTTTTCTTTGCGCGTGTTCGTCTGCTTTACGGTCTTGACTGCGAGCAGGACCGCCTGGCGCTAATACAGTCCCTCCTGATGATGACCTACTGGTACGACCGTCCAGAAGATGAGAAAGACACCTGGTACTGGATGGGTATCGCATTCTCGCTTGCGCAAGTCGCGGGTCTTCATAGGGATCCCAAACATCTACCCATTCCAGAGCGAGAGAAGTGGCTTCGCCGGCGGATGTGGTGGTCCTGTGTCATGCGAGATCGTCTTCTAGCCCTCGGCATCAGGCGACCTGCCCGGATCCGTGACCACGACTTTGACGTATCTGAGCTGACCGTGGACGACTTTGATTTAAGCCCAGCCTCGGATGCTCTTCTTGACCTTCTTGGAGAGTCAAGACTGACATGCGCAGACCCAGCAGCACGAACAGCCATGGCTGCCGCATGTGTTGACCTAACCAAGTTGTGCGTCTGTCTTGGCCATATCCTCCATTCGCAGTACTCAGTCCTCGGGCCCCACGCAGTGGGTTCTGAATACTTCTTCAAGGTTATTGTCATGCCCAAAAGATCCGAGAGACAGGCCCAGGATCTTCACAAATGTGATGCTGAACTCGCCGAGTGGTTTCACGAACGGGACGCCCGATCTAGATACGCGCCGGGCACGACTCCGACGGACGACAAAGCCGAGCGCATCATCCGTTTACATCGATCCCAGCTTCAGATGAAGTACCTCACCACAATGTGTGTCCTTCACAGGCCTCAGGTCTTCTGCTCTGCTCCTGGGCCCGAGTTTGGCGTGACGAGAGCATCTTCGCGGGAGAAGCTCACAGAAGCCGCCGTTGCCATGACCAAGCTCGCGTTCGAAATGGAACTGGGCGACCAGCTTCGTTATCTGTCCACCAGCAGCATACCGGCCTTCTTATCAGCCGCACTAGTACACGTCTTGGAGGTTCGTTCACCAGACGAGGAAGTCAGGAATATCAGCATTGGCCGTTTCTATCAATGTTTTCACGTCTTGAGCGAGCTTCAAGAGATGTACGCCTCAGCAGACTACGCGGTTCGGTTCCTGGAGATGGTGCTGGACAGAATGAATACCAAAATCCCCATGCTCAGGTTGAACTCTGGCTCTACATCACGACAAGGATCGCAAAGCTGTAAGAGCTCGACGACACTGGTTGGAGGTCCGAGCTCGAAGCACCGGGCTGGGAGGACACCTTCTTCAGCTGAACCCCTCAATGCCCTATGCGCCGACCAAACTGAGTCACTCACACCCTTCTTGGGCTCTTTTGATACCTGGCCTGTAATAGCAGATGGGCTTCTCATGGCCAATAATAGCCAGCCAGAAGTGGGAACAGTCAGCGAGCCACTATTTGCAAGTGCTTGGGCAGACGTGGATTCTCTGCTTCCGGTTCTGATAGACAATGCCTCTAAAGGTTAATACGACTTGCCTCATGTTCCATGCTCCGATTTGAGGAACCGAGTCTGCTCTAGCGTCTCCATAGCTGTTCCCCCATATGGATCTCTGCCTCGGATACAACATATTTGCCAACTCCCTGACCATCAGTGAGCATCTCGATTGTCATCAGACAGCATCACGTTGAGATGACACTTTGTCAGAGGAAGTAAGAACGGTAGACAAAATGCCATCTAGGATTTCCAATGCATTCAAACATCAGCTGGACATAATCTCAAAGCTGTCAAAAAGATTCTCGAAGCATCCAGCTCGAAACAGTGTAACCGAAAGCAAGCGTCCATGTCAAAAACTCTGCGAGTGTGCTCAATCATTCACACTTCCAAACATATGTCCAGTTTCGATAGTCGTTCCATCGTAGTCCTCCAACTTTGGACCATTACACATAACCCGAAGACCTTTCCACATGATGTACGACGCCATCATCTTTTGGCGTACTATTGATGTTGGAATCCATCTCATGGTCGGCAGCCTTTCTGTACTCCTCTTCCTCAGCCCGGGTAGCGTGGGTGTAGTGAACAGCCACTTTCTCGCCAAAGGCCTCGTTAATATCTTCGAGAGACTTCTTGGAAGTCTCGGGGAAGTAGAGAAAAATGACCAATAGGTAGCATGCTGTAGGTACAATGAGCACAAGGAAGAATCTCCAGGTGATTTTCTCCAGGGCAATCGGTGCGACCATGAGCATGACCAGCGATGCTAGAGCGCTGTTGACGATGCCAAAGGCGCTTCCCTGGCTGCGAATGCGGTTCGGGAAGATCTCTGTTAGATACACGAACTGCGTCGCATCTATGCAGCACCCAAAGAATGCGATGAAGAGATAGATGAAAAAGACGGCAGCATTCAGACCTGCAATGTTGTCTGTACCGAGATATCTGGCCTGCAAGGCGCACTCGCAGATGAGCGAGACCAGGATGCCAGAGATTCCTACGAGAAGAAACTTGCGGCGGCCGAAGCGGTCGAGGAAAAGTGCCGTAATGATGTTACCGAGGAAGCCAACTGTAACCCAGATTCCGAGAAGGAGCAATGGCATGTACCCCTTCAGGCCAAGACTGATGAACAGGAGAACGCCGTAGTTGGCTAGAACAAGGGTTCCGGTGAGCTGGGCCCCCCACATGAGTATCATGGCGATGATGGTCCTCTTGCGATTTGGTGCAGTCCGCAAAAGCTCGTACCAGACGATGCCATCCTGGCTCTCTTGATCTTGTTCGACTTGCCGTCGAATTTGGTGAAATTCCTTGGCAACGCGCTCGATGGAGGCCTCGTCGTTGGATGCATGCAAGCGTTTCAACACGATATGAGCTTCTTCGAATCGCCCCTTTCGCATGAGCCATCTTGGAGAGTAAGGTAGCATAAAAGACCCAGCAAGAAGGATTACGACGGGTGCTGCCTGGAAAGCCATGGGGAAGCGCCAAGGAAAGCTCGATGTAGAGCCGGAAGCCGTGATGAAGTACACGCCGAAATTGATCCAAGAGCTCAGCGAATAGCCCACGCCAATCATTATACCGTGTATCGACACCATGAACCCGCGGGTCTCTGGCGTGCTAATCTCACTCTGGTACATGGGGATGATCTGTTTGAGACTATGGCTTAGCAAAGTTCGGACCTGTAGTTGCGTGGGGGTGGGGACGAACACTGAACAGCATCCCGAGGCCAAATCCTGCAATGAAACGCGCGATCAAGAACATTGTAGTGTTGATTGATCCAGCGCAGAGGCCAGACCCGATGCTCATGATGGCAGATCCGAGCTGCATGCTGTGTTTGCGAGAAAAGCGATCTGCAGACCAGGCACTAAAGATTGCTCCAAGAACAGCGCCTGCAGAACCGAGGCCTGCGACACCGAATAATCATTAGTTGTTTTGGTTCGAAAGCTTTGCGCGATGTCTTGGAGAAGAGCCATATGTCGTACCGTTAAAGGCTCCGATCAAGGCACTCGTGGTTTCATAGCCAGGGGTGCCCGGTGGTGCCAGGTTTAGTGATACATAGAACGATGGCTGCCCTATGATGGCTCTACCATTCCACCCCGTCAGCGACTTGGTATTTTCAAAGACAACACCGACAACCGTTTACAGATAACGAAGAGGATCAAAGCTTACCCCATAATTGCGAGGCCATAGGAGCAGGCAATGGAGCCGATTGCAACGAACACTACAACCCAGAAGTTGAAAACGTTTGGAATGAATCGAGCCATGCCAGTTACGAAAGCAAGGTAAAGGATTAGGCATGGACAAGGTAGACGATGATTGGTTGAGTGATTATCAAAAGCAAAAGGGATTTGACGAGTGGGATCCATTCGCTTCGTTCCTGGCTGGAGAACCCTTCTTATCATTGAACCCAGCCCAGCTCTTTTCAGTATTAAGGCAAGATAGCGGCGATGGGGGATAGCGAGAGGCATCTTTGGCATGGGCCAACCCCTCACAGGCAGTTCAGCTCGGGTCGAGACGGAGGTGGCTAGTGAAGACGGCAAAGTTGATCCATTGTGAAAGGCAACATCTACTCGGTGTCTCCCACCGGCTCCTGGACCTGATCATACTGTGAATAGTGTGTAGACAATTACACCGAACCGCTAGAAATCAAACCAATCTCTACTTTTGGCTTAGCGTGGTTATCGCATGGGGCCGCGGCGGTTCCATAGTTGCGGAGACGGGAAATTGCGGGGACGAGTGCGGGGAAGGAATCTGGGGTAAAGCGGCAAGCTTGGATGGGAAAAGCTTGCATAAGGCCAGATCCGCGGCACCTCCCTACTACATATGTACCTCGGCCTGCTGCCGCTTGCCGAACACACTGCTTCCCCCTTGCCTGTCTCTTTCCAACCCATGATTGACGACAAGATGATGAGATGAGTTCGGCTCCGAAGACGTCCACCACCGCCAGGTCTACACTGGCTGCTGCAGCAATGGCTGGCAGCACCAAGAGGAAGCGCTCTGCTATCGCATGCGTTGCCTGCCATCAGCGCAAGGTCCGCTGCAATCTCGCCACTCAGGGCCCACCCTGCACAAATTGCTCGGAGGATGGCAATGTAACCTGCCGCGTATACGGCAGCCGGGCCCCGCCTAATGTCCCACAGCAGCCGGCGCCGCCAGCGCCGCCTCCGATATCTCCGGTCATGCCATCGCCCTCCAGCTCTTCACAGCATCTGCCTGGCCGAGGAGACGAACACTCCAGCCCCGATGCGGAACCGGATCCGGGCCCATCTTCGAAGCGGCAGTATCGCCCGACCAGTATTGAGAACTTATTGTGTACCGCACATGACCCAACTTATGCACATGGCACCCCGAATGCTCCTGTCCTCTACTATATTGGTTTGTTGTCTATCTCTTCTGGCTATTAGGCAAGCCCACTCAAGACTGACGTACTTGGGCGTACAGGCGAGTCTGCGGGCATGGCTTTGCTCTTCGACGTTTGCTATCCTTCTCGTCCTTTGCCAGGCAACTTTTACATCATTCAGCGACAGCGTCGTTACTTTCCCCCGGCACATATCACATCTCCCCTGATGGCGCGCCCACTGCCTGAACCGGCGGCTCTTCATGACATGATTTCCTGCTATTTCCGTTACCTTCATCCGTATTTACCTGTCATCGATGCGGGTCGTTTCATTTCGGCATTCGCCAGCCAGCCAAGCAGCATCAGCCCCCTCCTGCTGTGGAGCGTCTTATTTGCTGCCGCTACGGTAGGAATTTCCACCTCCCTTTTACCCTATTCCTATCCATAACCAATATGGCAACATTCTAACATAACACGTTATCAAGTTCGTCAAGCCAGAGCATTGGCAAGCTACTGAGTTCAGGACCAGAAAGGAATACCAAGAGGATATCTACCGGCATGCCAAGGTGAGCTTTTCATCTGGATGGACCCTATCCGTCCCATAGCATGCCGCCAGACAAGCGGCAATGTGATCAAGCAAGCGACAACACAATCGCTGACAATGTTTTGTGAAGGCGCTGTATGACAGCCAAATCGAAGTAGACAAGCCGACAATAATACAGGCTTGCATACTTCTCTCGTATCACCTCGTGGACCGAGAAGATCTGGACGGGCCATGCCACTGGATTGGAGTGGCAACCGGTCTAGCACAAAGCATCGGCTTTCACCGAAAGCCAACATGCGAACGAGTCCAATCTTCCCCATTTTCCCAATCACAGTGTAATATTTGGGCACGCATCTGGTGGAGTCTTTACTCTCGTGAGGTCTGGCTCGGTCTCGGTTTTGGCAGGCCACTCCGAATCAACTCGGAAGATTGCGACTTACCAATGCCAGAACCCGCCGCAGTACTGAACGATATTGACAGCCTTCCAGCTACACTGCGAGAAACATTCATTCCCCGCGAGTTCAAAACTCTTGTGCCTCTATGGATAGAGTTGCTGAAGCTGGCTGTTGAACTGGAAACAATCTTACGACTCAACTTTCGGCCTGGTCAACCACCCGCGTCGCTCGCGGCTCTCGAATCACATTACAGAACTCTCCAGGCAATTCAGAGCAAAGTCTGCGTGGACCTGACGGGGGAGACACCACTCTTGTTATTACATCGCAGTGTCCTCAAGATTTACCATGGAACTGTCTTAATTGCTCTTCACCGACCGTACCTCATCCCGTCAAAGCAAAGCTCAACAACTCCTCTCGAGCCAAGCAACATCCAATCGCTCGCGATGGATAGGTACACCACAGCCGCTTCGGCCATCACAAAGGCCGTCAACGACCTTGTACGCGCTGACCTACTCAACGTTTCACCCCCCACGCTCCCGACCTGCATCAATTCCGCCATCGGGGTACACCTTCATGAAGCGTGCCGTTCAGAGGGAATCGGTCGCCAGCTCGCGTTGCACAATGTGAACCTCCACATGCTTGTTCTTTCCCATCTCGGCAAGATTTACTGTTCCGCCGAGATACAGTATCGTTTCTTTCTCCAGATTATGAAGACGGCTGAGCCTCTTCCCTCGGCTCAAAGCAGAAGAACATCTCGTAGGGGAAGTTGTAGTCATGCAGGAACAGCAGCCGTAGGTCATCTGCAAGCCAGTGAGCCGCAGGATGCTGCTCGCGAAACAAGCGCCTATGACGTGGTCACTCCAGTGTCTACGCAACCGGCATCCAGGGACTATCAAGATGCAGTTCATGGCCAAAAACCCTGTAATAGCGAAGGAGATGCGCTCTTGGGGGATGCAAACATTGATCACGATTTTTTTCTGCCCTCTACTTTGTTCAATATTGACTCAACTCCCTTCTCCGAGGAGGAGATGGACTTTTATAAGCAATGGGGTCTGACAAATTTGTAGAAAAACATTCTAGACACTGTCATTAATATGTCTTTCGCCTCGGTACGTGGCCTGAATGATGAGCAATGCTCGTTCTAGTGATAGCTATATTGTCTAGAGAAACGATGCCTCGACTGTGAGATTTGAGAACATTGAGAAACTCCATCTCGTTGTCCTATCATCATTTCAAGTGTCCCATCTCCAGGTGTCTCTGGTACACGATAGTACACGCAACATGTTTGATTCTACCTCACAGCTTGGAAACAGGTTGAGCTGTGATGTGGTCCTCGCGACCCTCCAAGACTTGAGCATACAATCCCGAGAGCCGGTCTCGATACAAGTCTCCGACTTTCTTCCGCTGAAGTTTGAGAGTCGGTGTAAGGGTTTCGTTGCCTACCGAGAACGGGTCGAT
Organism: Colletotrichum scovillei; assembly: GCF_011075155.1. Lineage (NCBI taxonomy): Eukaryota > Fungi > Ascomycota > Sordariomycetes > Glomerellales > Glomerellaceae > Colletotrichum > Colletotrichum scovillei. The sequence goes on from NW_023336261.1 coordinate 1,658,757, forward strand.
GGAGAGGTCAAAGTTCTTGACACGCTCGTAACTCGCAAACTTGTTCGCCTTGCCCACCGCCTCGAGATCCTGGAATACCCGAGCACGCACTGCAGCATCCCCACACGCTTCTCTGATGGCTGGCAAGTCCGACGATGAAACTACACGGCCGAGGACTTGGGATGCAAAAGGCGCAAAGAGCTCAGGGTCTACACCAAACATGCCGACGGTGAATGCCTGCAGACTGTCACCATGGACAAAGGCCTGGGCGATGTATCTGCAGCCAGATAGATAGATGCCCTCGAGACGCTCTGGCGATACGTACTCGCCCTGAGCGAGCTTGAGAAGGTTCTTGCGACGGTCGACAATGGTGAAGCGACCCATGTCGTCGATTGATGCGATATCGCCCGTGCGGAACCAACCGTCTTCGGTGAAGCTCTCGGCCGTTTGCTCCGGGTTCTTCAGATACTCTTTGAATAAGTTGGGCCCCCTCAGCAACAGTTCACCACGTGGACACGGGGCGTCTTCGATGGTGTAACCCATTTCAGGCACGGAGAGCAAGCAGGCCTCTGTCGACGGTACGAGACCTCCGCAGTGTCCCGTGCTGGCATCAGCCCGATTTTGTGCCAACGCACAAGCGTACGTCTCGGTCATACCGTAACCCTGGATCACGCTAGATCCACTCACGACACTCAAGAACTTGTGCAATGCTGGGTCCAGTGGCGCAGAACCGGTAATCATTGTATGTGCGCGGTCGAGGCCCAGTGTGGCCATGATCTGCCGGCCCCAGATCCTATCGTGAAGCGGGTGCTTGTTAGTAGGAGCTTCTGTGTCTTCGAGGTTCGCCAGTTTGGTTGCCACAATGTACCTGCTCACAGCCCCTCGGATCCCGGAAGCTTCGAGTGTAGCCGACTTGAGGATACCGCCGAATCGGTTGTAAATTCTTGGAACTGACGGGAAGATGGTCGGCCGGAGGGACTGCAGACCCTCTACAAGATTGGAAATGTCGCCGCTGAAATATCCCATCTTGGCCCCACTGAAAGCGCCGAGGTGTTCCAAAAGTCGGCCATAGACGTGGGCCAATGGTAAGTACGAGATCATGACATCGTTGCCCGGCAGTCCCGCATCAAGGATAGAGCCAACTGTCGCTGCGACCGAGCCCTTGTGTGTCAAGACGACGCCTTTGGGCGCCCCGGTAGTTCCCGAGGTGTAGTTGATGGTGGCTATATCATCCGGCTGTGGGGGCCGCAGTGACCTGGAAGAGGCTGCGCCCAATTGCTCAATTTCTTTCAGCGAGTAAATTTGAAGGTCCAGCTTGAGTGCTTCTGTAATAGATACCAACAGCCGGTTTCGCGACAGAGAGTCTTGGTTGTCTGAGCGGGGCTGAACATCGTCCAGTATCACCAGACACTTGAGCCCAGGCAAGTTCGGCTTCAGAGCGATCAGTGCTGGAACATGACTGACAGAAGTAACAACACAGGTCAACTCGGCGTGACGAATAATGTACTCTGATGCATCCGGGCCAAGCGTATCGTATAATGAGACACTGAAGAGTGATTGCGACATGCATGCGAGATCGACGATTGGCCATTCAGGTCGGTTTTCGCACCAAAGCCCTATACCAAACTGTGTTCCGATCTTACCGGCCCGCTCGTGTATTTCTACGAGGCCCTTTCCAATGTTGTTCCTGCGTTGCTGGACGGTCTTGAAACTCAGCCATTCCCAAGGAAGATGGCATCGCCGAACGGGGTCGTATGGTCGGCGGCCGAGATAGTCTGAGTTTGGATTGCTCTTCACAGTGGCCTCGAACATGTCGTGAGCAGTCAATATATCCGGGCCGATACCTTCCAGCATTCCATCCACAAATTGCCAATGTCTGTACACATTTGAGCGACCGGGTTGGTTTGTACCTGGGAGTGCGACCGAGTATGGCTGATGCTTTGGTCGCGTTTCCCTGAGATCGAGTATCCTTTGGACATGCGACGGGTATGACGTTGAAAACACCATGCTTGCTTCGAGGCGACGAGTGCAATTCTAAAGCTGGAGGATGGAGTGAGATTCAGACAACACCGAGGGATGTGGAGGGCTTGCCGAAGGGAGTATGCGGGAGCGGCGCAGATCGGCGGCATGAATAAATAGTAGGTAGACACGGAAGCACGGAAAAAGATACCCTTGGCGGATATGTGAGAACTCGGTTAGGTAAGGTGGACAACGGAACCATTCATCTGCCCCATGATGTTGCCAACTGGGAATTGCCTGTGCACGCCAGAAGAGGCAAAAGGACTTTTGTGCAAAGCCTCGGCTTGGGGAATCTACCGCTGCAGAATGCTGCCAATTGATTACCAAGTATTCGCTTGGATGTGTGACTCTGTTGAACCTCATGATTCGGCCATGGCCTACTTCATCCGGCCTCGGGCTTCTTTGCAAGCCAATACTCCAGGGCTTTCTTGTAATGTTGTGGTATCTGGGTGTATTGGTTCAGAATTTCGGACTGACTGGCTGCTTCATCAAGAAGGTAATCATACCTGCAAGCAGCCGGGTTCCTGATCTGCCAGTAACCAGAGCAGCTTTGGAGAGGGGTTTCGTCCCGTCGTGCTCGGCAGCAGCGCTCCATGGCCGCGATCCCTGGTAAGCTCAATCATTCGTTGTCCTGCCGAGGTTCGGCCCATTTTATTCAAGGCAGAGATCAGACTCGGCCGGTGGGTTGGATGCCGAGAGGGGCAGAATCGGTTCCCAAGTCCCCCACTGCCGGAGGCCTTGCCCGAATTTGAGCGGGGCGGCTGAGGGAACCGCGGCACCACGCAAAACTCAGCACTTGCTACGGATTGCTCCTATTTTGGCGAGCTTATACCATCTGGTTGGATGCCAAACCACCGCAGCCGGACATAAGTCGATTAATGTGCGAATCCCGACAAATGCGTAATTATTTCAAATATAACAGAGTACGCCACGAAACGGCGTTCGAGCGACAGCCACATCCAATGTGTGTTCTCAGTACTAGTGTAATTTCTAGGATAGTGGTATTGCCTATTAGGGCGAAGAATTATTTCTATGACCAATCATAGTTCGTAGTCAGGTATTCCACCAGTGCCGCCCCAACAAATATAAGAAAGCAGGCTAGTCATGGAGGGAATGCGAGAACTACGTGTTATGACATTTGGCAGAGTGCCTGAAAAGAACTGATACGCTTCCTTATTCATGAAAACTGGACGTAATTGTCTTCTTGTGTTTATTAATCTCGGGCTTATTGTTAAGTGAAAACGTCGGATTAGGAACCTTAGCTCGCCGCACTGATCACCTGGGAGGAAAGATATCATCCCCACTAAGACCCAGCTACTTTTTGGGGGGAGCTTGGCTGAGAGCCTCCCTGAAGCATCGCAGTCATGGATACTAGCTGATAAGTCAGGCGCTATATTTGGTTGAGTCTGCCTTGATAGATAGCTTCACCTTTCCCCCAAGGCTATTCTGCCATTCGAAGCGCTGTTCTCAATTACGCATCATATGCCATTCTGCCCCCCCAGCTGAATCCATTTCGGGTTGTATGATGTCTGTTTATCAAGGTGACTGTATTAGTTTCTCGGCATACTACAAGCGAACAACGTGCATACTGGCTATCAAGTTACATCTTGCTCGGCATTCTCATACCACCATCGAGTCTGATCACAGTCCCGTTGAGCATAATATTCTCAATCAGGTGTACGGCGACTGCTGCGAATTCGTCTGGCTGTCCTGCCCGCTTGGGGAACTCCATGGCAGACTCCAAGCTTGTCCGAACTTTACCACTCATGCGAGATGTCATGGCGCTTTCAAAAAGCGAAGGTGCAATAGTAGCAACCCGAATACCAAATCGGGCGAGGTCCCGGGTCATGGGTAGTGTCATTGCCGTGATTGCGCCCTTGGAGGCCGCGTATGACACCTGTCCCTTCTGACCGTCGAAAGCGGCTGATGAGGCAACCATGATGACGATTCCACGCTCTCCATCAGGTTCGACTGGCTCAACCTTGGCCAATTGGGCTACCGACTGTCGTACTAGATCAATTGTACCACGAAGGTTGACGTTCAGCACCCAATCGACCAAGTTGAGATCAAAAGGGGCACCGTGTTTGTCTAGGATCTGTCAAAAGTCGCGTCAGTACTCCATTCCTTGCAGTTGAGAAGGGCAACTCACAGTGGCAGGCCCGCCTACACCAGCAGCGGCAACGACACCTCCAAGCGGCATCTTGGTTGACGCACTCCATTGCGCAGCACCATTGACTGCTTCTGTAACAGTTTCGGTTGAAGTCACATCGCACAGGAAGAATCTCGTTTGCGAGCCCAACTTGTCCACAAGAACGGCACCGGCGTCTTGAGATATGTCCAAGACAGCCACATGCCCGCCTTTCTCGACGATGTGCTCTACGCAGGCCTGTCCCAGCCCGGATGCGCTGTGCCAGAGGTTAGTAATCGTAGTTCAGAACTCTGAGAAATGCCCTGTCATACCCGCCGGATACGATAAATGTTCTTCCCTCGATTCTCATTTCGTGAGGCTCAAGTACTAATATGAATCAGAAAGACACTGGTTAGCAGACCACAGCTATGCGCCAGGACTAAGAAGTGCACTGGAACTTATTATGCGTCTTCAGTGGTATAGATATGAACCGTTCGTATATCCGAACGTGTACCGACTAATCAAACGATGAAGCTGCAGGGGACCAAAAACAGCCGAGTGGCCTTGGACGCCTCGGCACCTGTGCCAAGTTGGCGAGCGGCCGCCGGCAACGGATCCATCCCACGTTGCCGTGCCTCGGTCACACAATAGGTCAGATAGAACAAATCGTTGGATATGTAAGTCATTGACCGCTAGGCGCAAAAGATTGTGCAAACACTCTCGACTTGCTGAGTTTCTCTCGCTCATGACCAGCAAAGGTGTCTCGAACTTCGTGCATCTTGAATGGGAATACGATGGAACAGGGTATCATATATAACATAGGAAACGTGGACATCAAGGAGCTGGTTACGAGCGTACTCTTGTAAGACTACATCAAGGGAGGAAAATGCTCTACCAACGGCCATATACAATATTCCACTAAGGCGTTATTTATTGCCGCAAAACAGAGAAAACGGATTACAGAAAATCATGCAACACATTTGAAGGTGGCTTTGAAATTCCTTCCTCTCTAAAACAGTCTATACTGGCCACCTCGGCTGCAAACATGTTCAGTCTAGTCCAGTCGTATAGCGAGCATGACTACAAAATCGCAGTGCCATTGACATGACTGCTAACCCCCTCTTGAAGCTATGTGAGTAAGATGCTCGCTCATGGAGGCAGAATATGATGCTTACGTGGACAGTTTGCTGGAGCGCTCGTGAAGAAGAATGTCCACTGGTTCGTTTCACGACATCGACGAGCCAATGTTTCTAGGTTGAGCATCTCACCCAAAGGCATCCCCCAAAGGGACAGGATATACTCGTGAAGGTGGTATTCTAACATTTTCAGTCAGCAAATCCCCAGCCGCAAGCACATACACTCCCTTGATTCGATGAATGGGGCAAGAAAAGCACAACTAACCCGCCTTGGTTGGCCAAGCTTCAAACGTGGGCGAGTCCCCAGCAACAGCAGCAAAGTAGCAGTCATGCAGCCAGTCAATTATGGACTCCTCTTGAGCCAGGCCGCCAAACTTGATTTCTTTGTGACCCCTAAGTCCCAGATGGGCGCGCTCGGCTGGGTTTTTGCTGTGATAAGCCTCGACCCACCCACTTCGAATAAAGAGGATGTCGCCAATCTCAATGTCGCCTCCTTGCGCCTTGGGCCGAATATCTATGCCCTGCGCTCGACCACATTCGAGCAGGTCCTGGTAAAATATGCTGCAAGTGTCGTATGGATCGAATTTCAACCCTTTGGCGTGCGCGTAAGAGCAGAAATCCAAAAGCACGCCACGGCCAGCGATGCCACGCTCAGCCCAGTGGTGAATTGAGCATTTCAGATTACTGGCCGGTCCCTCGATGTCTTGTCCCTTGGTCTGTTTTGACGGTGTATTCGATTAATACCATCACGTTTCATAGAGCAGGAGGTATATGGACGCCCTACATTGTTGTAAAATGTCCCGGAAGGCAAATGCGCAAACTGGTGTGCATTAGCATTTAAGAGGTGCCACACTCACGAGGGGGGTGGTACGTACATGTCTGAAGCCGTCCCATTGAGTGCCACTCTGGGTATTCATGTAGTAGTTGTCATCGTAACATAACCCTGGAATCAGAGTCTTGAGGTGGTGGACAAAGGGCTCTCGATTGAAGGCTGGCTGGCCTGGAACATCGAGAGGTAGGCTACCAGCGTGTTGAGATAAAGTTGTGCTGGTCGGATTCGAGAGTTCCGTACTTTACCGGTATGACCTCGCCACTTTTGATTGCTTTTGATGCAGCCAGCACGCGAGTAGGCGTGAGAAGGTTGAGGCGGCCGACCTGACGGCTGGTGAGCTTACGTACTTTTCTGCAAAGGGAATAATGACAGGCACATTATCTTCAGCGCCCCAAACCCAGGCAGCACCTTTTGGGGCTCCCGGAATGCTAGGCAGGTCTCGTCGGAGCGGAAAGGATATACTTTCGGGGTTCCAGGTCTCGGGCAGTTGAACACGCTCGGCATCTTGAGGGGGCGCCATGATTGAGAATTGTAGATTTCGAGCGACAAGACAGTGACGGGGAAAACATAAACCGAAAAAAAATATTTCAAAAATGTAGATCGCTGCTTGACAGGAAAAAGTAGTAAGTTATGAATTTACAAAGCATACCAGCCGTGATCCGGGGCCGGAACTATGACGGCACCAGCGCCTGTCCTTTCCCGGTGAGGGGTTGCCAGCCGCGGGGTGCATGGCCTGGCCCTAGTTATGGCGCTTGTTACCCCAGATCCCTGCACAATTTCGAGTCACTAGGGTTTCAGAAAATGATAGTGATGACTACAGAGGAGAAATTGTCTTTTTTCCCCTTTATTTGGCCCTTCAGAGACTAGTCGCACTAGGAGAGTTCTCCAATTGACCACAAGGATGAAATGGAGAGTTTGAAATAGGTCGCTCGACATGAACGAACCTGCATGCGCCGAGCCAATCGGCAGTCTCTGAGCGTGCCGAGCTTGAGAAAACTTGAGCTCGAGTAATCACCTTATTGGCATGTCGTAATGAGGAGGTAATGGGCCAAACTCTGAGCTCCTTGCTGTGCTATGCTTTTCGAAGACACAGCAGCTGTCTTTTTAAATAGGTTTTGCAAGCTTGTTTTCGATGCTGGATAGTCCCAGCAACCTTCTACGCGCAATATTTCCTTGTAGGCCAAGCAGTGATCTGCACCGGCTGAATATCTCGCCTGGGCAAGTCCTTGTTCATCGATAGCCCCTCTTGCGTCAAAATCAGCAGAAGTTGTAGCCAGCCAGTCGGCAGCAGCGTGTGGGTCTGGGGACGGTGCCGCGGTAAGTGGAGCTTGACCCCAGTTACCTACGTCGGGCTCGCTAGGAAAAGCATTTCCTGCTAATGGTGGTAGTATTGGTGTTATAAAAGGCGATGACTAGTGACAAGCAAATGCTGGAATAGTCTATACAAGCCCCGGATGGTGCAGAGGTTTGAAATCTTGCCGTACAAGGCATAACGCACTACTAGGAGACCCCATAGGTAACGCAAGTGAGTTTACACCTGTGATGGTGAACCTAAATTCAGATTAACTGAAGAGCCAACGACTCTCTAGACAACTCTCGCGTTCCTCCTTCTGCTGATGTCCGCTGTTTTGTTCCCGTCTGGATATCCCCATGCATCGACACCGCAAGTGCCCCATCTTCGCCACCAGCGATATCCATACGACACTCCCTTTTTGGCTGTCCAGTGATTACCTGGATTCCGTCGGACCCGAGGGCGGCCATGCAAGCCTGGATCGTGTCAGCCATCAACTACTCACACCTAAGTCGCTCGACCTTAGACTTACATCTCCCCTTATACTTCTTTGTCCGAAGGCGCTTCGTAAACTTTTGGCACTCGGCACAGTATCTCAAATCTCCCATGGACTCGCGGAGCCGTGCATATAGCGGGCACGTGGTACACGAGCAGTGCCTACACCACTGCCGCCGGCACATGGCGTGGTCGGTGGCATACGATCGACAGGGCGTCCAGTTTGAGCATCTTCGCGGGGGCTCGGCGTACTTGTAGACGTGGCGTTTTCTCCTATGCCAGTAATTGTCCTGGACAACCCCGATTGCTGAAGTGTCACCGCATTCGCACTTGATCGTTTCTGGGCGGTTTACTTGGTCGTAGGAGAGTAGCGAGGGTTTTGCTGGGATTAGTGGAAGCATCATGGCGCGAAGAGAGTGTGATGCAAGGGACATGCAGATGAGGTCGTTTTGCTGGCAGTGAGAGAGGATTTCAAGTTGAAGCTCGGGTGGGAGTTTGGTGAAGATGCCGAGTGAGAATTGTGCAAGTGGTTGAGAAGAGTTGACAGGGGGGCTTTTTCCGGACATGGTTCAAAAGACTAAGATGGTGTCAAAAAGTTCGAAGACCGGGAATATCAAAGAGATGGTAGCTTGAGAATATTTCAGATGCAAGTGCAAATTGATGAATGTTTTCTCGGAAAGCTCACAGAAAATGAGGTTCAATTTACAAGCTTTTGTATTTGACGATGGGCTACAATCAATCCTTGTCCTGGTAGCCGTTAGTGGGTGCTGCCTGTTCCCAAGCCAGCTGGCCCCACAAAATCTGCCTAAACATCACGACAGCACACGATGGACGGAAGCGCTAGAACAGGAAATAGGACGGCCAATACGTTTCGGCACGATCGTATTGCTCGGTGGTCATAAAATTACACTGCGAGTGTCTGTCAAAAGCCCCATAAGCCTAAGTACATGGGTATTGATACTCAGGCAGCATTATCCTCATCCACTTCTTTCGACCTCTGTTCCGCGATTTCCTCCCGTTTGCTGATGGCACCTTCAATCACATCAATATCTTCGAGCTCCTCATCAGATACGTCTTCATCGGATTCATCAATATCCTCATCCGAAACACCGGCAACTCTGATCAAATGGTTCATCAGACTAATGCGGTACCTGAGATCCAAGAGGTTCCAATTTGGAAGATCTTTTTGCGTCTTTGCAGTGATATCGAACTCGTGGCCATCACTAATTTCGCGCTGAGTCATTGAAGAAACGAGGCGAATTTCTTGAGGCTCGTCGTCGACGAGCTGGAAATCCCTCAGCAATTCATAGGGATCTTGCGCCAGATCGCTCCTCCATGCGCGTGGTTCGTGTTGCCTCTGCAGCAAATGCACGCGCAAGCGAATGAAGTGGTCGCTGCTCGGGCGGGTGCCTCTATCAATTGGCTGCAGTGCTAGCCGACCGTCGTCAAACATTCGATGCGGAATACGGTCCAGGCAGATCAGATTGGCGCAAGAGTCCAGGTCGACCATTCTGGGAGCATCAGTGAATCTTTGAGCTGTCCCCCGTCCGAAAACTTTTATTAGAGCGTGCACGCTCGTCACGACCATGCCCTTCTTCTCGATGGAGGCAAAAGGGTAGATCTGAGCAGCTTCACAATATCTGGTGCCCAGCAAAGGGCATGTCCCATTGTCCCGCTGCTTTGCCTATCGACAATTAGCTTACTACTCACCGAATTGAGAGAATGTTGCCTGGCTCACCATATGGACCGCTCGTTCATTCCTGTACTTCTCCTGATTGCCCGACGAACTTGGTAAACTAGATTGCGCAGACTGCTGTCGGCCTCCGGAGCCTGCCTTCCCAGGAGAATTCTGCACAGGTGATAAGAGCGGTCGTGGGCTATTGCTGCTCTTCATGGTAGTGCTTCCTGAACTGCGCGTTGCCGTTTCTCTTCGTGGAGACTTGGCACTTGGAGACGGCGCAGCGGAGTTCACCTCATCAGGGCCGGGAGTCTTGTCTTTAGTTCGATTTATGAGCGCGATGAATGGCACTCAATAGTCTGAGATATAGGACTTACAGAATGCAATAAGTTGTTGGACCGCTGCGCTGATTTGCATCAGAGACGGGCCAGCATCTTCCATGGACGACTCTTTCAGGGTATCCCTGAAGTTCTCAAGCTCGGATAAGTCGGTACTCATGCAAGCCGCCCAAAGGTAAGGCGTATGGAGGTCGTCGGATAAGGAACTGGTGGTGTCTCCGTCGAGATATGTCATGCGTTTGATTTCTTTCAAGATTTCCACCCGAGCCTCACAATTATTCAGGTAGAGCCTTCGTGTTACGGACGACCAGGGGGATCTATGGGGATCGTTCACCTCCTGGAGATGTTCGTCGCTCATTTCCTCTTGGTCGGAATATTTTATAATTCGCCCGAATCGCGAAACGCTGTGTATTTTCGTGCTTAAACTGAGCGATGTTCTCCCAGAGCTTGCGAGCCAGTGCCTGCCTGGGTAAGTCTGGGGTAGAGGAGAACACGATGGGCTAGAGTGGAGATTAAGGTTCTTCCAGTGTGGAGTGTCCTACAGACCCAACTAGTCCCGCCGGACGCCCTTCTTCAAGAGTTAAGATGCTACATGGAATTTTCAGTCGAGCAAAAAAACGAAGTTCGTTGGGCAGAATACTCGAAGGATGCAGCACGGCATCTGAAAGGGGTTGTTGAGAGCGAAAGTCAAAATCTCAAGTCAGTCATGACCACACAGATGACAGAAAGAGGTCAAGGAGAGTGAAACCTTTGCGAACACCTCATCAGACTTGGAATGCGCATGGGTGGAGACGGCTGTTGCGTACCTGCATGTGGATGAACAAGGTAGCATAATAGATGTCAGCTCTCTGTCAATTTGATAGGTTTATGTGACTTGTCGCCATGGCAGATCTCCAAACCAGCTATTTTCAGCCTATTATGGTTATACTTGATCTTATCGTGTCTTGCCTATACTGTACCTCATCTGGCCTTTAAGATTAACCCCATCGTGTGCTTGAAACGTGGATTGTATTTAAGACAAATTAATAGACGAGACGTCCCCATGTTAAGAGCTGTGAATGAAATAATATAAGCATTTACTTGAGAAATACAAATAGCATATACCATTCAGTATTAACACAAAGACGGCAAGGATAGCGATGATAGTAAGAGTACAGAGAAGCAAGATAAGAGTTTGGTAAAAACTACAAACTTAAACCCGAGTACTATTCCATTCTGCAAGATCAAGTTTGCTATGGGTTAAACCGTATGAATGGGTTGAGTAACATGTGTACATTACGCGGTTCATGGCCGAAAGTGGTCTTCAGCCCAACTGCGAACACGGTTAAAATTGCGGCATGTATGAGGTTCTTTCCAATCGGCCACAACCCTGCCAGCATCATCTGACCAGCTAAAAACCATGGGAGTCAGGTCACCGTGGCATTGAACAGTCTGCCTAAGATAGTCAAGGCAGTGGTCTAGCGCTGCAATTAGCCGCACTAGTTTTGAAGGTCAGGACAGAAGCATGGCTTACCGACGTGCATCCTATGAATTCTAGGGCTTTCCTCCTCCTTGTAGTAATCTGGATCCAGAGCCATCCTCACTTTGTTCTTCGACGTGTTAGTGATCACGGCAGACATATCACGGGCCTGAGGTACTTTACCACGCAATGGAGGGTATGCATCACATCTAGACTAGAAAAGTCTTAGTTCGTTGCTGAAAAGTCTACTCGTAAGAACGCGAAACTTACGCCACTTCATAGTTCCCATGGCTGTCTTTCCACGTGCGCCCAACCATGCTGGATGCTTCGCTCCCAACAAGGTTCATGTATTGGCCTGAACTTGGTCAGTGTGATTCGAGGTTGGACTCCCTTGGTCAGTAACCTTTTAGCAGACTCTTCCATGCTGCATCAATCTCTGGCGATGGAGGCCCGACGTATTGAGGCTGTCCTTCAATCACCTCACGATACAAGGTCCCATTCTTGTAGAAGTGAAGGCCGCCAGTGAAACGTACTGTTTCACTGGCAAGTACACCTTTGATTGGTTCTATGTAAATTTTCATGTGAGCTCGTTGTCTTCCTTTCGCTTGAGAACACTGCCTGGCATACCTAATTCGGTAGGAAAGCCTTTGAGAAAGCCGCTGTCGATGCGAGCGCCTGCTAGCCGAGTGTGAAGCACAAACAAGGCAATGACCAGTACAGGGAAAATGGCAAATAATATCAAAGAAATAAAGTAGTAAGATCTAGAAACCGATACAATAGGGGAGGGGGGCCTCCTTCGCAAAGGTAGCTGGTCTTCACTACACTCGGAGCTCTCTTCTACAGACACATACTGCGTCGACTTGTCTGCCTTGAAGAAGTTCATAGTGACTCAAGTTTGTGTTGGAGAACAGGGGAGTTACGGGTGGCCATCTGGCTCATCAAAGGGAGGTTCTGGTCTTGGGGATTAATGAACCCCGACAGCAACGGCCACGGGGTGCCCTACGACTAATGTGTCATCCAATGGCAAGAAAGATCATCCAATCCTTGACCACAATACCGGCAAAAGAATGCCGTTCAAATGCAAATTGCTAGAGAAACAACTCAAAGTAGACACTATTTCGAAAACGGGTTCGCCGAACGCCCGCAGATGTCGTTGGGCTTTTCCGTCTCTGGCTGGCGACTCAGTCCGGGGTGGAGCAGTTCGGGTGCAAATGACGACTCCCTCCCGTTGAAGCTTTGACTGTCAAAAGTCAAAACATGGGACCAACACAGACTCAATGGCAGAGCTGTGTTGATCTTGACATCGTCGCGTTGACTCTGTTCGGCACTCGACTTCGGTCCTCGGACAGGAGTCCATCGCCGATCGGATTCCTCCAAGGTCATAATCTACTTCAACGGCGGAACGGCGGAATTTTCTCAACTATAGACTATGAATCTTGTATACGGCGCATTTATGCGCTGATTTTCTTCGTCGGGAGACGTAATCAAAGTCTAAAACCCCATGTCATGAAGTACGGTGGTAGATGACTTTTTCATCTTCCGAGCCGTGCAAGAGTCACGAGATGTCATAGAAATTCAGCAAATGAGTCTCACGGCCAAGTAGAGTCAAGTCGGGTAGATGCAATGCCCCCGGACCCAAATGCCAAAGGTCGCCTCATCGTATCACCGTAGTAGACAGTCTCAAAGCCTTGTTCTCACATCGCCTTTGCAAAGGATTTTCAAAAACATCACTTACGCGTCTGACTTCATTCTCATCATTTCAACGACACCATGTCTTACGATAGTGAGGATAGCACCCGCCCCATGCTCACCGAGGATGAGCAAGAAAAGGGAACTCCTCTTTTTCCCTCACCAGAGCTTCAGCGCCGTTATCAACGCGAGGTTCTCTCCAAGCTCCTCATCGGTCTAGCCTTGAGCATCATCTTTGCCTTCTCCGTCACCTGGGTCTTCCAGTCCATCGTCCCGCCTTCCCGCACCAACGCTCAGGGTATTATAGAGAACCCCTGTGGCAACTCGTCTAGCGATGCCCAAGCACTTGGTTGCCACTTTGACGTGCTCTCATTCTGCTGGGTGCCGGAGGAGTGCTTCGACCGTGAGCTGACGGACAAGTTCCGCAACGCCGGGCCGTGGGTGTTCTACACCGACCAGAACAAGACGGCGTCCGTGACTGAGGAGCAGTTCGGCTCTGACACCCAGCCCGTCTACCTTACCAACAGGCTTCACAAAACGCACTGCGCATACAACATTCTTCGGTTCCACAAGGCGTTGACTGAGAATCGCATGGTTCACCGCGAAGACGTCTTGACGCACACGCAACACTGTACTCAGGTTCTGACGAGGATCAATGAGCCGGATGACATTGAGGTCAGGGCAAAGATCCAGTACCCTGACTGTGGGCACTTTTCGAAATTGTTTCCGGGAAAGGCGAAGGATGGTGTGGCTGGTCATGACCATGGACACTCCCACATGGGATGAGACCAGGGATTGTACAACCAGATATAGTAGCTATACTGAGACTAGTACAACACAGCTTTTCCCTGGCTGTACAAATGAGATTCCTCACTGTGACTGTCTATGACTGTTGTACTCTCATAGCAGGGAAATGAGAGGTCACTGAGCCGTTGGAGTCTGTCATCTAATGGGCGCCAAACTTAACCTCTAAACGGCCACTGAACAAGAACCTTATACACCATAGTCTGCATTCCGCCATTTTCCCTTACATCACAGTAATTGACTCATTGTTCCACAGTAAGATCAACATATCACAAGGCGCAAAGTAAGCCAGATAAGAGAATGTATGTCAGTTATGCTGCAACTACGAATATGTCTGCTACAAACTGTCTCTTATTATCCTTAATCTGTCACTCGCCAACTCTTGGGCAATGCCCGCTCGGGTTCCTTTGACCACGCCAGCAGAGCATCGAAATCATTGCAAACATGCATTACCCCATGATCAGCAACTCGGTGCGTGTCACCCTCAATGTGGCCTTCGGCGGTGGAGTCAGCAAAGCACATTAGAGCCTGCCGGACATAGTTGAAGCAGTGCGCCTTGTGCTCCTCCCACGTCAGTGTGACCCCGCTATGATAACCGGGCAGCTCCTCCTTGGGAATGCCGGCAGCCAAGAGGCCAAAATCCTCCAGGATGGATGTCTAGTGACTCGGGCGTCAGAAGTGCGAAGAACGAAAAGATCCATGAGATGACTTACCAGACAGTGGATCTGATGGAAAGCGGCAATCTCGAATAAGTCACCTGAAAACAGCTTCTGAGGCCCGCTACCGTCGTATGGAGAGGCCCGGACAAAGGCTGGTAGTCTCGTTAGTCGGTGTGAAAAGCCTGCTCCAATGGATGCTTACCGTGGGAGAGGCCTTGCCAAGAATCAAGAGTCTCGTTCAGGGCATTCTGGTCGTGGAAGGCATGGGCGGTGACCTCGTACTGATCAGGTCCAGACGGCCTGGGAATACCTCGCGAGCTCACATCTATTCTACAGGTCAGCGGTATTTGCAAGGTGAGGAACTGAGGCCTACCATGTGGGACAAAGTGATTGTAATCGCTCCCCGCCGGCCAAGCCGTCGTTTCTTGTCGCACAGCGTTCTGTCTGAAAACCGTAGTAGTAGTCCCCAGAAGGCAAAGAATGAGGATGATCTCAAGACAGCAGCGAAACATCTCACAACGTGACATGGCGGTCTTGCGGATAGAGTCTCGCTCCAAGGTGTCAGCAAATCCAGAAGAATCCGTATCACCGTCCGAGGAGGAGGTGCGTCCAAGCAGCTTGCTTTCTTCCATTGCAAAGTCAGATACAGGTGTTTGACAATATGAGGAATGGCCAATGTCAGTTTGAAAGATGAGGCAGGTCTCGATAGGCGGGATACCACAGATAGGAGCAGATTCCTTCAGATTGTCGTTGTTGCTGTTGTACAGATGTCGGCACGGCAGGTTGCGAGGTGTTTCCCTTCACCGCGATCCGAGCTCTCTAGTACGTGTTGATCTACCGAGCTACTCGGATGCGATACGGCCCTGGTCCTTTCGCCATCGACCATGACTCTGATGCCTGCTAGCGTGTACGTCTACCAGAAAAGAAGCTTTCGGGAACCACAGACAAGCTTTGGGCTCCGGAAGAGTTGGCTCTAGCGGCCGCGTCCAATGATTCGAGCCAAAATAGCCGCCATTACCGATGTACCCAATGGGGTACCGCACTTCACAAACTACACGCTGAATATCATCATTGTTCATGCCACCGGCTTTCTGCCCCAAAGTCTAAAAAGGGGCTGCAGTCTTCTGCGTGTAGTTGGCCATGATCTACAAAGCACTAGTGTAAACCTTTACCGGAGTCTTTAGAGATGGCTCCAGTTGTGTCATTGACCAGCAGGTGCCGTGTGGGAGGACTTAATACGAGCATGTAGACTTTCTGGCCCTTGTACACGTGTAGATAGATCTCGATTAACCAGGACAAACAAGGTCTAAAGACTAACAGAACGTGTGACAAAGCGGAGTCAAAAGGGTGAAAGATGATTGGTGCGCTGTTTCGAAACGTCCAACATCCCGGGGAGATAGTCTCCCCCCTCACACGCACACTAAACCTCCCGGCGCGTCCAGATATTCAACCCGATCTTTTTGCCGCCTACCGCCGGAAGGCCGGCATGTAGCGTTCGAGCATCTCCGGTCCCATCGGAATGGAGATTCCGCCAGAAGACGGCACTACCGGCGACCGCTCGCACTGTCAGCTCTGTCTGGGCCGCGCAGTCGACCAGGTTGCACCACCGCTCATCCTCGACACCCCAGTCCACCGAAATCTTGGGGAACCGTGTCCCGCAGCTGGCACACTCCACATCGAGAACGGCGAAGAAGGTCGTTTCCCTGTTTGTCGTCTGATTTCTCGCCGCGGGGTTCGCTGCCCAGTCATAGTGATTCGTGTACTGCTGCCCCTCCAAGTACCGGGTCACTTGCAGATCCTCCATCATGTCAAGGTCTACGTAGCCCTGAAACTCCGAAGCGCGAGATCTGATGCATTGGACGACAGAATCGTCCGAAGACAGGTACGCCGTGGAACTGGTTCGTTCCTGCGCAGCAATGGATCGCCCGTCAGTGCCGATGGCGCGAGACCGCTGGAACCTAGGCTGCCTGTATCGAGTCAGTCAGCAAGTATACCCCGAATTTTCAGCAATATGGAGGAATTTTGACGCACGCGATCTGCAGAAGGTACTGAGACTCTTCCGGAGTGATAAAGTTCTCAATGTGCTGAATGAGTGGATCATACGACAACGTCCGTACTGTATAGCGCGGGCGCGGGCAAGAGTTGCCGAGTGGGATCTGGAGCTCCGTCTGGGGCCGAGACTTTGCGGAGAAGAGTGCCGCTAGGAGAGCCGCGGCGAAGGACATGGACAAGAACTGTTTGAGAGCCATTGTGTGAAGAGGGGGATTGTTAGAACGGGGTTGACTGAAAGAGGTTAGAGAAGAAGTTTGTGGTCAGGAATCGCAAACGCTAAGACCAGCATCGTGGGCCCGACGGATATCCGCCTTATATGCCCGATCGAGAGGCTTCCCACGGGTCTTGAGAGAAACTGACGATTCATGCCCAGAGTTGTTCCTTGGGCCACGAAAAACTCTGAGATTTTCAAAGGTTAGACTCATGATGATCTCGATCCCCGGAGTTCAAACTTTGTCAACTTGGAATTCCCGATGGGAGACGCAATCATCTCGACTTACTCTCGTCGACGGGCGGCGATGCGTTGACTTTTGATCTTTGGAAAAGGTCGCGGATCAACGAGTCATGCCATTGAGCTGTAGTTCTTCTGTGGACTCGGAAGTATGGAGTATCACGAACAGCAAGAGTGACGAAAGCACCCGTATCCGTCGGACCGATGGCGTGGCCTCTGAATCTTGAACGAAACGACAACTTCACTGATGGGTTGTTAGTCCAGTCGAACACCCAAGTTGAACAGGAAAATGAATATTTAAGGGTGCATTTCGTCCCGGAAACAGCAACTATTTTCTTCACTCACTCATCAAGTCAAACACCCTCACAGTCTTCCAAGCTTCTTCAACATCTTCAGTCTTCACCTTGCCTCTAGCAACCGTCTTCAAGCAACATTCATCCTTCCTCTCACAATTCCAAACGCCATCATGCATATGACAAAGGTCACCGCCATCCTTGCCTTCGCCGCAAGCCTTGCCGCCGCCGCCCCGGGTGCCAAGCTCGCCGTTCCGGAGAAGCGCCAAACCACCGAGTTTGGCCCTTACCCTGAGGACAGCTACCAGGGCAGGGAGAACGGCAAGCGCCAGACTACCGAGTTCGGCCCTTATCCTGAAGATAGCTGCCAGGGCAAGGCGAGCCAGAGGCGCCAGACGACCGAGTTTGGGCCCTACCCCGAGGATAGCTACCAGGGACAGGAGAATGGAAAGCGTCAGACCACAGAATTTGGCCCTTACCCTGAAGATAACTACCAGGGCAAGGACAACCAAAGACGCCAGACGACAGAGTTTGGCCCGTACCCTGAGGACAAGTACGAGGGCAACACGAAACGCCAGACCACGGAGTTTGGTCCGTACCCAGAAGACAGCTACCAGGGCAAGGAGAACAGCAAGCGCCAGACCACTGAATTTGGCCCCTACCCTGAAGACAAGTACGAGGGCAAGACCAGGCGTCAGACTACGGAGTTCGGCCCCTACCCTGAGGATAGCTACCAAGGCAAGAGCTCGAAGCGCCAGACCACCGAGTTTGGGCCCTATCCCGAGGACAAGTATGAGGGTAACAGCATGAAAGAGAAGCGTCAAACCACTGAGTTTGGCCCTTACCCCGAAGACAAGTACGACGGCAACAACATGAAGGAGAAGCGTCAGACTACGGAATTTGGACCCTATCCCGAGGACAAATATGAGTCTACCAACTCCAAGCGCCAGACCACGGAATTCGGACCCTACCCTGAGGACAAGTACGAGAGCAGCAACATGAAGGAAAAGCGTCAAACCACCGAGTTCGGACCCTATCCCGAGGACAAGTACGAAGCCACCGACAAGAAGGAATAGAGTAAGTCTCTTACCACCCATACCTACTTACCTCTCTATCTGCATCGCGATCTTTCCGTCTAACGCAATGAACCAAACTTTGCAGCGCCTCGTCACCTTCACGAGTTCGAACCCAAGATCTAGAGTCGAGAGCTACATGTAGCCTCGCGGCGACAACAAGAAGAAGAAAATTAAAGAAAAGGGGGGGAAAAAACAGGCTTTGGGTGGGGGGTCTACGCCTTGGAGTTATATGTGCCTAGCTCGCAGCTATAGATTGGAACTCGTGTCGTGTCTTTTAAACAAGTCCTTTCCCGTGATGTCCATGCCAGAGTGACTCGGTTTCTGCTTGTTTGTTAGTGTAGTAGCATCGCAGTTAGGATTGGAGCAGTGATGTTCCACCAGTCCAGCTCATCTGAATTAAGGGAAGTTGTCAACGTAAGACTCCGTGTAGATTCAGACAGCCGTACCAATGAGACTCAGCCTGGTTGCTGGAATTTAAAAGACTCATCCGCCCACCACGGTTCACATTCACTCGAGTCACAAAAGGCAATGATCTGATGTGGCATGTCAACAGCAGGTAGTATTGCTCTACTCTTCCGCACGTCCGTGTCGTTCATTCCCAAACATGTACAGCATGCTTTTTCGCAGCCGAGCCCACTATCCTCTCCCGTCATCCAGTACCCCTCCTCCCATTCTCCAGACATCAGTGACATGACAATAAGAAGCGAAATTACATGATTTGTAGGGCTCTCGGCGACGTAGCAGCGCGAGAAAGCTTTCATGAGATGCGACGGCACGACGAGTTGTCTCGCAGGACAGAACACGCGTGCTCGAAGACATAGTCGGTAAGAAAGGAATAAAATAGCAAAAAACATTTGTGGTATCTTTCCGGCAAAGCATGCTGCGGTGCGGTAAAGACGTGAGCAAAGCAGCTATATCGGTAACAAAAAACAAATCAGCTGTAGATCAGGGGGTATGATGGTTGGCAAAGACGAGTCCGTGCCAAGTAACGACCGTAAGAAAGTGTTTTCCCAAGGAACCAATACGCCGCCGCCTGGTCGTTCAGGCAGTCCAAGTGTTCCCATGAAGTCAGAGAAAAGTATGGCATATCGAGGAGGCCACTTAGGCCTCCTCCATGATGCCGCCCTCGCCGCCACCCTCCTCGCGCCACTCACGACTCTTGCTGGTGAGCTTCTTCACACCCGCCACGCGACCAGACCAGAGGGATTCAATCGGCGTACGGAAGGTGAAGGCTCGCTGGGAGCTGATCACTCCAATCGCTTGGAGAACAGCTTTGCGGCTGTCGCGGCCAAAGACGGCAGGGTGACTGATCCATTCGAGACTACTCTCGAGCTCGTGGTCCAGAGCGGCAACGGTGTTGGCATCGATACCGGCACCGAGACCGAGGCCATCGTTGGACCGACTGCGCCCGATACCAGTGGCCTGGTAGCCGTTGACGGCGGATGAGTTGGCCGATTGAGTGGGCGATGGAGTTTGTTTTCTGTCGGGGGTGATGGAGGGCGAGGCATCGTTGCCGGGGTGCGGGGTGGAAGGGAGGGA
Organism: Colletotrichum scovillei; assembly: GCF_011075155.1. Lineage (NCBI taxonomy): Eukaryota > Fungi > Ascomycota > Sordariomycetes > Glomerellales > Glomerellaceae > Colletotrichum > Colletotrichum scovillei. The sequence continues at coordinate 1,678,675 of NW_023336261.1, forward strand.
TCTCGTTGGTGGTGCCGTCGGTGGAGGGATCGGAGGCAGACCACCTTTTCCAAGACCCTTCAAAATAGATCGGGTCTCGTTGAGTAGGGTGTGCGCTCGGTCGTGCTGACCGCGCGACACGAGGGTCAAGGCGCGGGTTAGCATATCCGACGTCAGCAGCTCCATGCGCCGCTGGACGATGTGCGGGTGAGGGGGGATCGGGGGCGATCCTGCCCACGAATTCTTGTTTTTCGTCTGGGCCGGAAGCATAGTGATGGCGAGCAGAGAAGGGCGGGGAAGATGGGAGAGCGTGCCATCTCGGAGAATGTCACCCCATGTAAGGTCAGCCTGGATGAGAGGCACCTCCTCGACAGATGTCACCCGCTGGTCGTCGCCATCGCCAGCTCCGCCGAGCGCCTCCAGACCCGAGACGATGTTGTCCCAAGGGTCCTGCGGTAGTTGTTCCTGGGACGTGTTATCCGGTACAATGACAAGCTGCACCAAGACGTCGCGCTTGTCACCGAATCTAAGATCGCCTAGGGAGGCCTCAGCGTCACGACCCGTGGCGCGCTTGGTAATCTGCAAGGCGCCGCTGATCTTGTGGAACTTGGCCGGAGATCCTTCGGGCAGCTTCAGCTTGAGCTTTACGTTTTGGTGAGAGAGCGTCTGCATGGCGCCGAGGCAGCCGGCAAGGCACTCGCGAAGCATCATCCAGTCCTTGACGTAGGTGTACGATGCCTTGGTGCGGGTAGAGAGCTCAATCATGGTATCGGGCTTGTGCGTCATGCCGAGGCCAAAGGAGTGAATGGTGATCTTGGCTGCTTCGGCTCTCGACACGACAAAGTCGACGCTGTCGGCGTCTGAAGTAGAGGCGTCGCTGATGAGCATAATGGTGGCGATCGGGTTGTTGTACTTGCGCTGCATGAGCAAGTCCATGGCGACATTGGCACCCTCAACCACGTCGGCGCGGTGGCTCTTTTGCCCAACCGGCTTGATGGAGCCCAATACGTTGCCCCAACCAGGCCACGCCTTTGTGGTCATGCCCACAATGGGTACGCCGCCACCGCCCGATCCGAAGGTGACCAGTCCCATCCTGTCTCTCTCGCCGAGGGTGTTGACCATGAATTTGAGAGCATCGCGAACCAGGTTGATCTTGACGCCTTGCATCGACGATGAGATAGGGACGACCACGACCACGTCGATGGGAACGTGGATGGAAGCCGGCATTGTCGGGCTCCTCTGGAAGTTGGTGTACTCGGTGGGCGCCGTTGTTGTGGATTTAGGGCCGCCCCAAGACGAGGCAATCGACGACACCCTTTGTTGTCGCGACCCACGCTGCCAGTCCTCCTCGTCCGTCTCGGAGAACTCTCCGCGGTCGTACTCTGGGCTGCGGACCGGCGACGTTTCGACAGCGTTCAAGTCGAGTAGTGCTTGGTGCCACAGCTTGAGCTGATTGCGGTTCTCGAATCGAAGGTGGAACTGGGGCAGCTCCGCGACAGAAAGGTTGAGTGTAAGAATGTTCTCATCAACTGCCGAATGGTTAACGTCAAGGCCTGAATGGCAAAAAGGAAGGTGTGTCTCACTGTTGCCCGTTTCCGAGACCTCGTTGAGGTGTTTCTTGATGAGAATGGAACCTTTGAGTGTGCAACGGGTGGTCTTCTTGGGCATGCCGTTTTCATCCCACTGCCCTGCGAGGGCTACCTTCTTCTCCTTTACGCAAATCAACATTTCAGCGAACAGGAAGCATTCCAGTTCCTGCCAGGATGCTTTGTCCTTGCCGACACGTAGTGTGCCATAGAGCCGCAGCTTGCCGAATCTGGGGTGTGTCAGTCGTGTCATTGGCCGCAGGCATGCAAGGAATGTGTGCCAAAATCTTACCTGCTGAAATCGAGCCCATGCCAGTTGTCCACACGGTTTCTCAGATTTTCGGTTTGTTCCTCCAGTACTTCCCGAGACTCGTAGGGATAGAATCGAGGCGCACTTCGGGCCGGGGATGGCGGTCGCGCAAACGCCTCGTCGATGCGGGCATTCACTGCAGGCGGGCCTGGCGGGGCTGACCCAAGATCTTCGGGATCGGGCCGCCACTTGTTGTCGGGTACTTCTACGGTGATAAGGCAGGTCAAAGTCTGCTGCTGCCGAGACCTGTTAATGGTGGGGAACTCGGATCGAACTGTCACAGTCGGTGCCGGGATCGGATTCCTCGTAATCGCGCGGGGGCTGCCCGGTGTGGTTTCCATTGCCTGGACGTCATAATCGTGTCTGCGCGGCGGGCCGCTTTGGGTTGTTTCGGGGTAACCACCAGACGACGCAACGCCGGTGGCCTCGCTGTCGCTGCGAGCGTGCCTTGAAGGGCCGTACCTCTCGGAAGCCGGTGGCTGGCTGCTCTCCCTGTCGCGTCCAGTGCTTCGGGGCGCGCTTTCGCGGGTGTGGGTGCTGGCCATATTTCGTTGGTTTGACTCGATGCTGGTGGGGCGCGGAGTGGGCGTTGGGTTGTCCCATGGCGTAGCCGTGGGCGTAGGGGTGTGATTTGACCTAGTGTCGGTGGATGAGACAGATCGAACGAGGTTGCTGATTTTTTCTGCAAAAGAATTAGCCATGTCTCAGGCGAGCAAGACATGGGAGTGCGCTTACCAATATCCAAGACATTGCCGCCCCGGCTAGTGTCGAGATGGAGAGGCGCATCGCACGAGGGGCAATATTGCGATTCGAATTCGCGAATAAACTCGTAGAAGCAAGCTTCGTGAGATACGTGCGAGCACGAGAATTGTAGAATGCGCTCTCCGCGCAGAGTGTGCTCCAATGGCTCCTCGCATACTGCGCATTCGCTCCCTACAAAGGTGCGCTCCCTCCTGTTGCGGCCGGCGCCTGATGCCATGTTGTTGGATGAGTAGCTGTCGCCTCTTCGATGTGCGCTGTCTCCGGATCGAACTGATGCGTTGGAGCGCTGTCCTGTGCCGCGAGCTATTGAGACGTCTGTGTGCAGAATGATTAGCAAGAGTAACTTTTCCCCAAGTTTGGACGTCAAGCAACAGATTGACGGTCGGTCGTTCGGACGGAAAGTCAATTCGCGACGCTCAAGCAGTCACGCATCGGAGTCAAATGGGGGCCTACGTACTCTTCTCTGGAAAGGACGGCGCATCCGTCCACGTGTTGTTTGTCCTTGTCGTTGTAGCGGTACCAGGACGGTAGGGGTCTTGAATGGCCTTGGGGCTCACAAGACCAAGATCGAGAAGGTGGTTAACCTGACTGTCTTTGGTGCTTGAAGATCCAAAGCCGAACCCTTTCGAACCCTTCCGAGACCGACTGAACATTAGGAAAGCGCCGCGTCCAAGACTGCGCGATCAGGTGAAGTCGGCAGCGGGGGGAGGCAAACGTGCCGTGAAAGGGTGAAGTAGTCGGCGGCTTGTTCGAATCGGAGGGCGCGAATCGTCAAATCGTGGAGCACCTCGTAATGTAGGAGAGGGCTGGGCGTGAAGTATATTTTAAGAATTGCAAAGGTGATATCAGAATAGGGACGGTATAGGCGATGAGGATCTGGGATCCACCCGTGTGACTGGTAATGCCAACAGGAAAGCGAACAAGAAGGCAGAGGTCGGTCCCGGGTATGTGGCTGTGGCGGGTTGTCACACAAGAACCTGGGAAGCCTGGCAGGGTGTTTCAAATGGTTGTATCAACAATGCTGGGTCGGATGGAAAGCAGGCTGAACATGCATGATTGCAGGGTGTCGAAAAAGGATGGTGTGAGAGTTGGCGACGAGAGGACGGATAAACTGCAATCCAGAGAACGGCCGAAGAAGGGGAGAGGAAAAAAGTTCGGTGCCGTCGGAGTTCAGCAGGAATTGGGTTGCTGGGCAGATGGGTGTACAGGTAGGTGCAAATGCACGTTTGCGGCAGGTTCGCGTGTCGTCGCAAGTTCAAGGTTCGACAGGTCCCGGGTATGGTTTGGAAATGGCAGGAAGATGGCGTGGCTCTCCTATCCTCGGTTTTTTCCTCCTTTCGCAGGCGTCGGTATGTATGTATGTGTGTGTGTGTGAGTGTGTGGGATGGGATGATGCGTCGTCTTGTCTCGGTCGTAACAAGAATTAGTCGATTGGTGTCGGAGAAGCTACTAGCCTACCCTTAGGTAAGATGAGAGAGCAAAAGTAGCGTTGGTTTTTCCCCCCTTTTGGTAGCGGTCGTTGGTCTGCGCCGTTTGATTCAGGGCCGCAATTGGAAAAGACGTCCAGTGGCTTCCGCTTCCTACCTATCCGAGGAGCAAGTCGACAAAGAAAGACGGTAGACGGGAGAGGTTTGGGTTTGTCTTGTCGGGAGCGCCCGCCAGCACGGTATACTGCGTCTGGCAAGGAGGGCGGAAAATGGGGAAGGGACCAAGTATATACCTTTGCAGTCACAATCGAGAGGAAGAGAGTGTGTGCAAGACGTGACTGACGGGGAGGAAGAGGGACGGTGGAAGGGGAAGAGAGAGAAAGCAGCAAGAGAGGCGTCTTGCTGGTGGGGACCTCTGCACGTTTTCCCTTTTCTTTGTTCGGCTAAACCTGGGCCTGGTCCCTGTACCTCTGCACCTGTACCTGTACCTGTACCTTTGGCCCTGGCAATCCCAATCCCAGAGAACAGCGCAAGACGGATGGAGGCCCTGGGCTTGCAGCTAGAGTCTACGCAGTACATAGAGACTGAGAGAGCATGAGGTGCACTGTAGCCACCATGTCATGTAGGTACGGTAACCTAGCGTGGGTGAATTTGCAGCTGGTGGGCGGATGGATGGATGGGGATTGCTCGTCCTGGGCTTCTACGTTCTTGGTGCGAGGTCGTCGGCCTTTCTCAGGTACAAGGTCCGCGATGTACCTACGTACTCTGTAATAAGATCAGGGTAAACTACTTAAGGAGGCCGCGATGGTACATTGAGGGGCAGGGTTCCTGGGGCTAACAACGGCCTAGGTAAGGTAGGTAGCTTCGGCTGGTTCCCCCCTCCCCTCGCTATTTACTCTCTTTTCTGACTCCTATCTCAGGTTCGCAATGTGTAGCCGTAGGTACTCCGTAGGCCCCTGGGAAACGGATATTGGGAAGAAAGCGATTCGAAAGGAGTTGGTACGTGCTCCAATTGCCCCAACCCGGTTTTCTAGAATGGCCAAGTTCACGTTGTCATTGTTTGCTCGGCGGAACAGAAGCGGGAGATGTGGTGGGGGAGTCATGCAGGCGCTGCGCAAAACATACATGTACGTACGCCAGAGTAAGGCAAGGCACGTAGAGATCAGATGGCCAGCTCAGACCGTGTGAAGACGATGGTGGTACTGCGGCTTTTGCATGTGCCGTGCAGCATGGACGCGCGGGCTTTTGGAGCGAGGTACGCCATACGCCCAGATGATGGCCTTGCGCATTGCGAACAGACTCTCAAGACTGAAGTCGTGGGGTCGACGCCATAACGAAAGTAGGTACGGAGCAGCTGAAGCCTGAAGCTCAGGTTCGGATGGATGTCGGCTTGCTGTTGGTAACTGCCATTGGGCCCCGTCTCGTTGATTTCGTAAGAAGACGGATACTTTATGGAGTACAGACGACCCAGATCCGTCGAGACAGTTGTGGTGGTTCCAGGGGGAGATGACCGATCCAATCCAATCTGCACAGGGCAGACAGATGGTGTCCGTCGCGGAGAATTAAGAAGAAAAAAATAGGAGGCGTTGGTCAATTGTGGTGTCTTGTCAAGAACTAGTGATGCCACCACGCTCAGAGCTGGATTAAGCGGCAGACGGCAAGTCTTGTTTCCTAGCACTAAAATGGTCATATCTCTTCAACTTGGTGGCAATCAAACGCGCCAAAATGGATCAATAGGGGATATGCCGACTTTGGATCAATACGGATGCTAAACATTGATCGCCTTGACGAAGACGGAAACAACAGATGAGGAAATCTGGGCCCCCGCTCAAAGAGTTGTATTCTTATTAGATTTTCATATGGCTAACCTCGCCTCCCACGATACTCTTGCACCATCATCATTTTCGTCGTTGTTGGGCCGCTACCCGTGCCCGCCCTGTCGAGACTCAGTGCTGCGTTGCGCATTGCATAGTTGATTGACAGCCAAACCAAACGGGGCAGATCGACTTTCCCATACGAGCAATAGTCCACTTTGCATGGGCATGGCGGTGATGCACTTTTTCGCCTCCTTGGTTCCTTTTTTTCCTTTCCTCTTGCCATCTTGCACGTCAGCCTCTTTCTGTTTTTTTTCCTTTTCGGATGCGGCCTGTCAAGTTCATTTCTGGTTGTCGACCGTGTCAACCCTGTGCAGGGACAGAAGGAGACAGAGTTTGGCGAGAGATCCGTGCGTTATACTACCAGACCCCGGGTCGGATACGAAAATATACCCCGTCTTCCCGTGGGTCGCCCACCTTGCGTGCGGTATTTGCCTGGTACTCTCATCATTTTCCAGCAGTACATGACCCTGCGCGGGTTGTCCGTCGAGCTAAGGTACCTTATGCAGCAGCCAGCAGCCAGCACCGCAGCATAGGTATGTACACTACGCACCACGCAGTACAGAGGTGCCTGTGCTGTGCATTACATCTCCAATGGTTGCCCGTCACCAGTGACCATAATTCGAGTTACCTTGGTCCAACCCAAGGGTTACTTGACGGCGTGGCGTGCGTGGGTAAAAAACGCAAGGACTTGTTTATTGCCTTGCTTGTCAACGATTTGCCCCTCCAGTGCTAAGCCTACTTACTTCTGGCGAGGGGTCGCGCTGGGTGCCGGGTCATGTTTGTGGGTGAGGTTTGCAACAATATCGGCACCCATAATTCATCACTGTGAGCAGTTCATGGCGGATACCTCTTGTTTCCTACGGTGGCCAGGTTTAACAACCCCGAATTGGTCTTCTTATTGGCACAGCATCCAGCGCCTTGCAAAGTTTCCCTCTCTGCTGCCAGCGTCTGCTCGAAACCTCTTGCCAATATCCCACACACCTTAGACCGGGCCGTCTTGACTCTCGACACTTGTTCCTGCTCCTACGGGTAATGCTGCTCCTGCCTCCTGCTTTTCCCTACTAGGTTTGTACCTTGGAAAGTACTCGACAAGTTGAGGTGATCCTGCCCCGCCAGGTAAGGTACCTCCCTCTGCAAGCCTTACTCTGCGTGTGATCATGTACCCGCGACTCAACCGCCTCCACCGGCCAGGGCTTTGGGCCACCGGATGGCAGGTTCGAATTTCCACGTCTGCCATTCTCAGCCAGTCGCACTGCTCCGGCAGGACCAGGGAACCCCCGAACCGGCCTCTTCCCATAACCTCTTCCCTGCCGACCTGCCCCGCCGATGGACCCCCCGTTCGAGAAAATGGGTATTCTTCTTCCCCCGGTCCAAAGTTCCTTCCTTCTTCCTTGAACCCAGCAGGTGGGTCTCTCCAAATGGAAGGAAACGGCCGTCTGGGTTCGTAACTTCCTTCCTCTCAGTCTCTCAGTGCCCTTCTTTTCGCTCTTCCTTTCTAGACCCTGGCATGCAACAAATCCCACCCACCCATCACCATCCCAATCCATCCACCATTCGTTGTGGTGTCCTGTATTGGGGTTGATCAAAATGAAGCCGTCGATACTTGGAAATCTGGGACACCGCTTCATAAAGTTCGGACACGCCAGAGCTCCTCCCTCCTCTCGTAGGGACCCCACCCCCTCTCCTTCTGTTGCACAAGACAAGGGATCCCACTACACTGCGACTCTATTCTTGTCAACGACGGCCATGGCCAGCAGCCAAATGTCGACAAGTTTGCCTCATTACGCCGATGACAAACACTCACCATCAGAAAATCCAATAACCCATCGTCCACGAGACTATGGATACACTGCGCTGAACTGCTTGGGCTGGTCGCTGCCAACTTGGTTCGCGGCTCACCTTCTGCCACCATTCGCTTCGAAACGAAAACGCACAACCGCCTCGGCTCACGAAGCATCGTCGTCAGCGGAAGCACTATGCAAACCGCCGTCGTCATTGGGTTACCCAGTCCCTCCATTTCGATTGGGTCTTCCCGTCCCTCCTCTGGATGCCATCCCTGATTGTTCCTGTCCGCCTAAGCATACACGCCGCTTATTGGAGGCCCTTCTCCCGCGCCTCCCTTCTCTATTGATGATGGGCTTGCGATGGCTATGCTAAACAACCCTTTCGTTCAGTGAAGCACTAGGCCGCAGATCGCAGAAGAGGGTGTCGAGCTCGTTGATATGCAGAATGCGATACACGCCGCATGTGCCTGCTTCGGCTTCCTCCTGTATCCGCACGGGTACGGATATACGCCGTAGAATCCAACAGACAACCCCGAGGCAAGCATTCTCCGCCATGAGATGGCGACAGACGCTCATCTCGTTTCCCATGTCGTTGGGACATTTGTTCTTCGTACTTTGGAAATACCGTCAAAATCGCACGATTGGCAGGGGGAACACCAGGGTCGACCGCCCGTTCTGTGCTATCAGCCACACGGCACGTGGCATGGAAGGGCCTAGGAGCCGAAATGTCCAAAGACAACCCCAATAGGACCCCTACGACCTACCCGGTCTGGTTCAAACCTTCTTCTGCCCGCTCACCCTAGGCCCAGGTATTCGTGCGTATACCTGGGTTGAACTCTGAAGTGAGCATTTCAATAGTACGCAGTAGATGGTTATTGCTTGAAGTGGTCGCCGCTTGACGGAGCAAACCCTGCCATTGAGAGTGAGACTATGTGGCCTGAGGTGGCATCAAAGGATCGCCCACTACCAAAACGTCCCCAATTTGGTACCCGCGATGCTTATCGAAGTAGCTAACGGACGACTCAGTAGTCGGAACGCAATTATACTCTGCCGCGACATTGGTCCATCACTCGTTTCTCACGACGTCTCAGGCGAGTTGCTACATTGTTGCCAGTACTCGAGGGGCACAGCGACATGTACTTAAAGGCCAATAGCTTCCCAGTCGACGCGGGCGAGATCACTCATCCATACAAAGGATGCCGGTTGGTTGATAGTCACACCAATGGACGATACGCAGCGGCTTTCCAATGAGGACCAGGCTGTTTCCAGAAGCCAGGCTAGCGTGCCTAGAACAGTTGAAGCTAAGGCGCCGTTGCTGCACGAGTGGCGCTAGGTCTGCAGCGCCTCTACAGCCCAAGTACCTTTCTTGTTATCCTAGGGATCCACGATGCAGTTAGTATCAGGGAGCAAGATCGTTCCAATCGACTGGCTACACATACGGTTGGCGGAAGCGTTGGTGAAACGGGCAGCCGTTAAATAAGACGGACTCTAACCAACCACTCTGCTGAAACCAACAGCCGGCCAGCAGATGCATTCATTCAGTAACGTGCTCATCTGAAGACATTCGGGTCATTGCAGCGCTTTCTACTTCGGCTACTGCGTCTTCATACTCATCCGCGAGCGTCTTGTCGGCATCTGTCAATACGGACCGAAAATGCTGCGTAACCGTCGGACAAGACGGTCTACCGTAACATGACCGACGCACAATAAAGGGGACGCTTAATTAGCTCGTGGGGACGGATATGTGCATCAAATTCCCCGTCGACGAGGGGTCACCGCCCTGCCTTGCCCAGATTCTTGCTGCTGTAACCAGCCTGTGGGCCAACGTGGGGCCTCGCTGAGCCGACCCGAATCGCACGAAATGCTCCTCGGCCGTCTATTTGATTACGCACGAAAGACAGTACCTACTGTTGTGCAATGGCAGCTTTGCTCAGTAGCTCAGGTCTCTGACAGATACCAGCGCGCCCAGGAGGTATGTAGGTTCTGCTACAGCCTGCTCCGTACAGCGGCATACAAATCATAGTGGGAGCATTCTCCATATCGAATTACCGGGGAGTCCCTCTTTGAAGTTACATCACTGGCAAAACAGGGGGACGATTGACCATCGCTGACTTCCAACCGAAGCCTTTTGCTGGCAGAGTCTTCCTTGTATCGATAGGAGGATGATCCTGGTTCGGCTCATTGCACAAAACGGGGGCCAAATCGGAAATTGTCCAAAGACCAGAGAGGAGTAGCGACCGCCGCCGAATCTCCAAGCTACCAGCTCGCGACCACCATTCGAGTGTCCCGTCTCGCTGGCACGGCCCTGCCTTTGCAATTGATGAATCGCGAGAGGATACGGATCCAGCTAGCGACAACTTAGCTTGGTCGGGCGCAGCCACGCTCTATATTGCATCACGAGCTTTTGCATTACAGAGGCAAATGATGGCCCAAGATGGACGGCGTTCACGGCCTCTCTCCCGCGTGGCCAAAGCTCAACGAGATGCGCGGTGGCGGTCGCCGTGATCGTTGGCCAGCGTCAAGTCGACCAGCACCCCGAGAAAGAAAATGGATACGTAACGATATCAAAGTTTTATTATGGTTCGCCGCCAGTCTTGCAGCGATACGGACATGCATCCCGATTTAGCCCACAGGACCGATCAGGAAGAAGGAAACTGCGCTCACAATGATCTCTCGACAAACGCGCTTTCTTTTTCTCTGTCACCGACTTGTCAACTGCATCGGTGGTGTGCTCATCCATCTCCTGGACAAGTTTCGATGCCCTGCCAGCTCAGCACATCACCATCGAGAGCCAGATCGGGCCCCTGTCTTGCCGTGAAGCGGCCGGGCGTGCCGCGAGACCCATTCGCCCGGATGCCCGACGTCCACTTTCAGGGCGTACAAACGGCTCGGCTGGTTTGTTCAAGCGTCCCGTCCAAGACTCCAGCCACGGTGCGTTTCGCTGGCGGGACGGTGCATTCGGGCCAGGGTGCAACCCCTGGTGTGTCTCACTCACGCAAAGGATTGAAGATATCCCCAGGTCTGGCGACGTGATTGCTCAGTCGAGTAACGATTGACGTGAGCTGCGCGGCGAGTGCTCAGCCAGGTCCAATTTTTACCCCCTGCGCCACGTGCGGCCTGGTTCAAAATGCCGTCTCTAGGCGTTTTGTGAAGGCATCGCTAGGAGGCCTACGGAGAATAGGCGATAGCCGCCCCAGGCCTGGCCCAGGTTTCGCCAAAAGGGCGGTGACTGCCGGGTATTGTAATCGTCGTTGAAGGTTGCAGTTATTGAAGTGTGCGGTGACTGACTTTGCACCGTGTCGAGCCTGCAGATCACAACCCAACTCAACCGAGCTGCAGTTCCAACTCTTTCGTTGAAGACCGGTCTCGCACGGGCCCTCTCGGTAGGTGCGTGTGGCTGCAACCATGCGGTCCCTATGCAGATTGTCGACTACATTCAACTTCAGTCTCGAATCTGCCGGCTCAAGTCATGACAGCTCTGGTTGGACTGCCGGCTATAGCAAAGTGCCTAGTCTACCTTTCCTAGACTCTTACAGAACTGACTTGCGCATCTATTTATCCGCGAGACATCGGCAATGCAAACAGACGCCTCTGCGATGAGAGGTACCCCGGGATATGTGGCGTGCAGGAGACATGATGGAAAAACTGGAGCTTGGATTGCCATGTTTTGGGACGGAGCCAAGACTGATTCGCGTCTCACCATTCCTGCGGCTCGTCTCCGCGCTGCAAGCCCCCCGAACATGCTTCGCGAACGCCAGTCAACTTCTAGAGCTTATCAGACATTCGGGTCGACTTGGAAAGGGAATAACGACATCTCATCGGAGACATCAGACGGTCCAGAACGCGCTAGCGTCGGGCTCGAAAAAAGCCAGACCGATCCTGAGATGTGAATTGCCAACATGCTTGCGACACATCATCGGGTCGTTCTCACAAGGACAGATTCTATGAAGGAGGTTTCAATAGCTGGCCAGGCGGGCCAGGCATCCTCAACCGCGGTCTTGGAAATTCTGCTCAGCGTCAGTGCCATCCTCAAACACTCATGCCCAAGGTGGACAGGCCGGGGTTGGCTCGTATTGCCAGTTGCTGGCTTCACGACGTGTGACGACGTCGGCCGATGGCGTTCTCAACGTTGCCTCAAACACGAGAAGCTCATGTGGCTAGTTGAATAGCTCACTGGCCTGAACGGCGCAACGCGGTCTGTATGGTCGTTGGCAGACTGTCAAGCGACAAGCCATCGGACTACTGCCGCCTCGTCACCGGTCCGTCGTTGACGAGGCGTGCGTTGGTGATGTCGATCGCCAGCCTACCACGGACAGGTCCGGAGCATCTGCCGATATAGTTCTAGAAGAACGCCCATTACCGCTCTAGCGTTGTCTTGTCCGCAGCCACGTCTCCTCATCAACGGCTCGCGACCTCAATTAACATTTTGCCTAGTCTACACGTGGTTTCTCGTCCTTGCACTACCGTTGAGTCAGTCTTGCGTCTTCCGCTGCGGGTGTCGATCAAACGGGCAATTGAGCGCTCTTCATGCAGTGTTCTGTTCATTCACAGTTCGGATCCGAAAAGGCTCAACCCGCAGAATCTACCAGAGACCAGTGCAGAAATGGGACGAAGCGGGTCCCATGCAACCACAGCGTGCAATTGTCCGTGGAACAAGTCTTGTTGGCTGACTCGGCCATCCACACCACAATGGCCAAGCTTATCGGAAAAGCCGAACGACCACAAGATGTATCCTGCTCGTCCGTTTGAGGAAGGCAGATGCAGTATGTTGCCAACAAAGTAAGTTGGCAAACGGGGTGACGCGGTGGCTTCTTGAGACGGACAGCATCGGATGAGAAGACGGCACTCAGCGGGATTCCGGGAGCGATTCGGCGGCATCGTGTGAGATCGACCTCAAGCCGATCTCCGTCCAACCTGGAGGATCATCACACTCCGACTTGGGACTGGTGAGAAGGGGGCTTCGGGTCTGCAGATACGGCTTCATCCTCTGCGGCCTGCCTTGGTCGGATGATGGCGAGTGAGCGGCGAAACAAGTTGTCCATTCCAAATCGACGACTCGGCCAGGGCTCATGCAGTCCAGCGTTGGATCTTGATCGCGTCCCACACGATTGGAGTGTTTCACACTTATTTTCAAACATGTCCAAGACGGCCCATCCTGGTGTCGGGGAAACCACGCCTCAGACCAATCCCCCAGCGCAGATCCATCATCCGCGCCGAGGTTCTGCCTTACTACGCTTCTGTTGGCCCAGGGCCGTCTCGTTCAAGGGCGGGGTACGCAAGTAGGTACGCAAGTATGCTCGATGGTTGAGGCATCCCATATTGTTGCGCGCGTTTGGGAGATCCGCTGTGTCAGGCAGGTCAATGATGGCGCCTCTTGGATCAGACGACATGCTGATCAGGTAACCTTGTCGCACAGACGAGCGGGCTGCTTCTGGACGGCCGCGCAGCCCGCTGTACGGGTTCTGTCAAACTTGTCAAACTCAAAGCTCACAGACACGAGCAGGGCGCCACAAGCGGCGAATCCTCTTATCGCGGCGGCCAATTCATTCCCACATGGGACGGATACAGAAGGTGAAGAAGGAGTTTTTGTTTCAAAAGTCTGTGCTCTCTCACTCACTCCCGTTCACAGTACAGGGCCACAGACCGATGTCACCGTACGTACCGGATGCATGCGAAAAGAGAAGAGAAAACGAGGGGCAGCGAGCGGCGTCGACCCTCGGAAGCGTTTGGATGGGTGTTATCAGAGGACCATTAAGACCCAGTCCTGTTGCAACAACCTCCCCCGCCTGCCGCAGAAAGCGTCTCCACTCACTTAACGCCGTGACCCGGCTTCGGCGTAGAGGTCTCGTTCTCTCTCACACTCTGGTGCGCGGTCAGGGTCCGCAAGGTCTGTCGCATTGGGGCTGCCGTCGTAGACTCGCGGCTCCCCGGTTTTAGATCACCAAAAAATGCTGATCTACGGTTCTCGGTACGTTCTACCATCACAGGATGGGCAAGAGGGCCAGAGTCCAGTACTCCAGACGTTTCCTATAGAGCCCCTCTGGGCGTCTGGGGATGGCAAGCGCGCTTGTCTCGCATGACGAGACACACGTTCAGCATGTGGTGTCCTTGATTTCTTGGTTCTCACGGGGCGAGGGAGGGTCGTCACGAGCCCACCTTGCTCCGCTCTGGAAGTCATGTTGGCGGTGGTGCGGTTCCTGCAGCATCATGACTCTCCTTCTCAGACTGGACTGTGTGGGAGGGCCCGGATTTGTGTGAGCGCTGAAGTGAGAACATGCGTCGGCCCATTCCGCAATGCTTAAAGCAAGGTGGTGTGGGGGCACTTATTCCAGCGCAGCCAATCATGCGGGCTGTCGGATGGAGGGCTCGGGTCTTAGGTTCAGACAACACCCTCCCATTCATCCAATAGGACCGCTGGCGCAACGGTAGCGCGTTCGACTCCAGCAATGGCTCAATCGAAAGGTTATCCGTTCAAATCGGGTGTGGTTCAATGCCTCACGCATTCTTTTTGTGTTTCTTGTCATTTTTGGTGATGTTTGTTTGTTTTGAGCTGCAGGGGGTTGAGGATGAGTTTTGCGGTGTTTGGGAGCTATGGGGTGCGATACGAGTGAGATGACGACGGTCAGTGACCGCAGGTGTGACGGTGAAAGTGTAAACCGATTTCTTCTTTTCCTCGCAGACCTCCTCCACCTTTGCTGTGAATGAGAAAGAGACTACTTGTCTGCCTAGTCCATTCATGAGCATGTGATGGGATCTATTCAGGATGATATTTACTTGAAAAGGTTTGTCAAGCACTTTGATGCTGTGGAAATTATGTCCAGGTCTAACTCGGTTTTTCTCGTCTTGTTCCTGAATAGATAACAGCTGTCCTCAATAGATTTCGGTATCGTGTCAACAACACGAAGCGGGCAGAGTGCCTAACCTCAAGCAACAACTGCTGTTAGACGCAAATGGGCAGCTCGATACTACAGTATGAGCCTAGATGTCATTTTGAATTAGAGCGTGTCTATTGGCAGCCATGAGCTGCTCTCACGTAACGGCCTTTCTCCAAGCTGAATGCTGTGATACCTGGATTGGGAAGTTGACGAGCCTCAACAATGGTCGAGAACAAAGAAGGGTAGTATGAAGGAGTAATCTGCCCTGAACATGGAAGTCACTAGCATCGTCGAGGTCCTCTCATGCACCTTTTGTCAGATTCGGCGAAGAGGAAATACTTACCTGTTTTCCTTCACTTGATGGTCGACTTGGTCCAGATAAGAGAGGGTGAAAAGAGAGAAAGGGTGAGAGAAGAGAGGATGGGCGAGACTCCAAGCTGATGGCTCACTTTCTAGCTTTCATTTCATGGGAGGCAATAGTGTAATGGATTGTTTACCATGCAAAGTGAAGTCCACCTTCTTGGAAGGAAGGAAGCTGAGGGTCGCTCCTTCCTTTTCGTGAGTCGTCAGAGGCCTGCCCTTCTACCTCTGCACCTTTCACCTTTCACCTTTTTCAAATTTTCACTTCTCAGGAAGACCTTCACGCAAAACAACAATTTCTCCCTCTCACTTCCGGTCCTCAATCCTACATCTCTGCCCTGATTTCATCACGTCGACGCCGCCACTTCAATTACCTCTGTCTCCTTGGCGACTGAATCGCAGACTTCACTTGGAAGGCTGGGCCTTCTAGATCAGGTAAGCTGAGTTCCCCTCTACATATTTATGACAGTTTTCGATTTGTGAGAGGATTGCTAACTTTTACTTCAGATCGCAACGATGTCTTCCGATAGCGAGCACCCCGACGTTGCTGGCCATGGTGACGAGAGCAAGTCGAGCATCTCTTGTGGCAGATGCAAGAAACCGGGCCACGAGTTGGCAGATTGTTATTACTTGGGTTCTCAAGCCCTCAAATATGGTTTTGTCAAAGGGTGCCCAATGTGCAACACTACCAGCCATTGCTATGACGACTGCAAGCTACTGCCTGCCGGTGGTCACGAGCTACTACAACACCATATGGAATGGCTCGTTCGGCGGCGTCGCCATATGCCTCTCATTTACACGGCAGTTGATGTCTGGATTCTCGTCTTGGGGTTTCCAGATGACGGATGTGGCTATCCCTGGTCTCGTTCATTCACCAAAAGTCTGAAAAGTCGACTTCCCAAGGACGGGGCCCCGTACGATCTCAACGAAGTCGTTGCAGCTATTCATTTGTCTGACAAGTTGACTGAATCTCTTCTTGAAATCAAGCGGCACATCAATTTTACTGTCTACGATTGGCCGAGTAAGAGTCACGATGTAACAAACCTAGTGGGCCGCGCATATATATCTAAGTCCAACAAGTGGGAGAACGGTCAGAAGCACAATTCCGAGTACACCTTGGCATTCGAGATGATTATGAGGCAGAGGAGTGAAGGAAAATACGAGGATAGTCTGACGGGACGGAGACTGAGAGTACTCGGGGCCGTGAGCACATATCCAGCGGTTTTTGCGAAGGAAAGCACCGCATGGGCTCGAGAATTCGGCGACTTCCTTCTTCACGACAAGCCTGGCGGAGTGGATGATGTGGCTTTGCTCAGGGAACTCAGAGATCAAGCAGCCAGTCGGGCAGCAGGTCAATCTCAGTCTCTACCGCCGCAAGAACAGGCACCCAGGCAGTCGCCACCAAAGAGAGAGTCACCGCCCAGTACGCCCAAGACACCGAAGCGACAGCCCCTGCCCAAGCAAGATTCATCATCAGACAGCGACACACGTCTGCTTACTTCTCCGGAGTCTCGCGCCGAGGGGGTGGTGATAATTCCTGCACTGCCGCCTACTGAGGGATCACAGACGAAGCGAGCGTCACCGAAGCGCAAGCGTCCGGCAGCCACCCCAGAGCCTCGCGTCAATGAAAGATTTCCGACATCTTCATCAATACCTCTCAGAGTTCGCCAGCGAATCTGGGCGGCGCTATGTCCAGACAGAGAGTGTGTCGGTGGATACCCTTTTGAGGTTCCCGTACCTCCGATTGCTCGACTCAAAGCTCATGTGATTGACGATCTGGAGGACAACAACTCGAACGGAAATTCAGGCAAGCGACTTCCTCTGGCAAACTACATCCACCCACATGTCACCATCAGCCTTACCCAGCGAGAGCGACCCGACGGCGAGCCTGTTCATACGCTGGTACTTGGCCTGACTAAGGCGACGTCCATGCTGCGCTTCTCCCGGCTTGGACTGCTCCAGGCCTACGACATGGCCGTCTGCTGGGCGTCTAAGGTCGATAAAGACGGCGTTAGCTTCTCTCTTCGAAGCGCTTTTGATGGCTGCAATGCGGTGACGGAGAGCTTTGCGGGGGACAAGATGCGCATCGAGGAGATGGCTGAGCTGGAGAAGCAGATTGAGAGACTGGCGCCCCGATGTTCGCAATTTGAAATGGTGGTGGAGCGCATCAAGGACTGGATGGAGAGGAGCGGACACAAGACCCAGCATACGTCCCGAGAGGCCTGGAGCGATACGCTTCGCAAGTGGTGGGAAGATGAGCATGATGATGTGGGCGGGCTGAATCGAGAGGAACTGAAGGAGGCTTGTCTGCAGGCCATAGAGGCCAAGATGAAGGAATGGAAGAAGGAGAAGAAGCGAGCCATCGAGGAGCCTGACTCGGACCTGGAGATTATCGAGTCTCCTCCCAAGAAGAAGACTCGGTCGCGTCGGTGTTAAAGCACGATACCGTGATGCGTAGTTAGAGATCAATTCCGAGTAACGTACACCAGATCCCTATTCCAGCAAGTCGTTTACCAGTGTTCCCTTTCCTAGACCCCTTGCTTTGCCTCCTGAATCGGCTCTCCAGTATCTTCCACCGCGTCCTCCTGCTTCCTCCGATCCCTCCTGACCAAGAACCAAATCGCACCAGTAATGAAGAACTGCACCACCATCGTCGCCACAACACTCCTGAACCCACGCCGAAAGTACGGCGCCTCAACAGCAGGAAACTGCAGCAGCTGCGCCCAGGCAACAATGGCCTGCCCAATGGCATTCATCGACGCCGTCACAATGGCGCGCTCCTCGGCGTCCCCGGCCATGGTTATCGTAGCCCACGCCATCGTCAGCGAGGGGATCGCGCCCTCGAACCCGTTGAGCATAAACGCCGCCAGGCGACCGCGCTCGCCGACGTCCCACGCCACGAGCAGGATCACGCCAACCAGCGATGGTACGGTGGCGGCGACGGATAACCCCGCGAACCAGCCCGTGCGATCGGCCACGGCGCCCGCGGCAAAGGCCGAGACGACGGAGATGGCGGTCGCGACGGTGGGCAGGGTGTTGATCCGCGTCACGGAGTATGTCGCGGGGAAGGCCTTGAGGTAGAGGGAGAAGGGGGACCCGCTGGGCTGAAGGTTCTCGTTCATGATGGTCCACTGCGCGACGAAGAGGTACCAGTGCCAGCGGCGGAACACGCGCCCGAAAATGTCCCGCGAGACCTTGAGCCGCGGCGGCGCCGTCAGGCCCCGGAGGCGGTCGCGCGCGAGGGCGTAGAGGCGCGGCGGGAGCAGCCTCGGCCGCGAGCGCGCGGGGACGTCCGGGAAGACGAAGAAGCCGACGAGGGCGACGGGGATGGTGATGACGGCGTCGACGACGAAGAGCCAGCGCCAGCCGGCGAGGCCGTGGGCGCCGTGGAGGTTGGTGTAGGCGGCGGCCTGGAGGTAGCCGGCGAACATTGTGCCGAGGGGCGCGGCGACGTAGAAGAGGGCGACGCGGCGGCCGATCTCGGCGGGCTTGTACCAGGACCCGATGACGTAGATGATGCCGGTGAAGGAGGAGGACTCGAAGAGGCCGGTGAAGAAGCGCATGGCGTAGACTGTCTGCACGTTGCGCGCCCAGGCGAGGCCGAGGGTGGAGAGACCCCAACCGATCTCGAGGACGGGGAGGACGATGTTGATGGGGTGGCGGGTGAGGTAGTAGCAGGCGGGGATCATGGAGGTGCAGTAGGAGGACCAGAAGACGATGGTCATGTAGTTGAGCTCGTTTCCTTGGAGGTTGAGGTCCTCCTTCATGCCGCTGTGAATTTGTTAGTCTTGGGGTATTGGGAAGGGGGTGCGATGCGGGGTGAAGAGGTTACCTGACGTAGGCGTTGGTGAGGGAGGACTGGTCGAGGTACTTTGTGAAGAAGCAGAGACAGCCAAACACGAGGATCAACAGGTCCAGACGGAGGACGAGTCTTTTTTCTGCGCTGGGCGTGTCTTTGGAGTGCCAGCGGATCGCCGTCATGAAGCAAATCCACGGGCCGTCACGGGATGTCTGGCTTTCATCGTGAGTGTCTGCTGGGTCTGCGGCCGCGACGGGAGGCGACTTTTCCTCGAGTGAAGCCATCGCCAGTGTCTGAAGCACTGACTAGGGAGAGCAATTCAAGTTCAGATCCGAGCCCATCACCAAAAAATCCTTCTTATGGCCGGGGGCCTGAGCCTGCTGCGAGGTCGCAGAGTTGTCGGCACTCGCAACATGACCGATCGCATCAGTCCCGGCATTTTACAGCTCGTTTCCCCGTTTCGGCCAACATCCGCGCCGTTGGTTGGGTTGCGACAATGGCGCAATGGTAGCCCACTATGGCACATGGTCCAATCCCAGCTGTCTACCTCCTCTGCAATGCCACCGTCTCTGCAGCTTTCCTGATGGTCATGCTTTGAGTCGTAGGGTGGAGTTATGATAAGATCCTTTACAAAGAACCCTGATAATCGATGTGACCGGGCTAAGCTTTTGTGGCGTCTGGACCGATGGCCAAAGCGGAGACACCGTTTCTAAGAGGCAGTTGTTCGGAGCCGGATCCCGAAGCCTAGAGCCGATTAAGCAACTTCACTTGGACAGACGTGCAAAAAGACTCCGCTTGATGAACCGCAAACCCAAAAACTTTTGTATATCATCCGTTGACCCCGGGGCATATCCCTAGACATCCAATAATTAAGCAGTACCTCTCAGCCCCCATTCGCTACAACATCCTAAACCAAAAACCCCCTGCGCGCCTTCACCGGCGCCCTACCGCGGGCCAGCAACGCCTTCTTGGCATTGACAGAATACTTCTGCGCCTTGGGCGCCAGCCTCTCGTCCTCCTTCTTGACGGTCCGGAACACGGTCGTGCCGACGACCTCGTCCCTGGGCGCGCGGGCCTCGCGCAGGAGCTGTGCCTCCGCCGTCTCGAGCTTCCGTGCCTTGCGGGGCTTGCGATCCCCCGCCCCGTCCTCGCTCTCGCCGTCGTCTTCAGAGTCGGACTCGAGGAATTCGGCCGGGAGCTCCGAAGGGAGATCCAGCCTCTTCCGGCGTCCTGTGGTGGTGGGTTCCCGCGCCAGAGTCTCCGTCTTTTTCTCGCTCTCTTCCTCCGCCTCGTCACTCGACTTCTTCGCCGGTGCCGCGTCCTCTTGAGCCTTGCGCGCCGCGGCCTGTTCCTGGAGCCTGGCGTTGCGCTCCTGGCGCTTGCGCTTCTGGTTGGCTTGTTGTCTGCGCTTTGATTAGAATCCCTGGAAAACAACTCACACAAGACAGCAATACTCACTCTGCAATGGCCTTGTTGGCAGCCTGCGCAGACTTCTTGGCCTGCACGGCGGCCTTGGACGTAGAAACAGCCTCAGGCGCCGCATCCGAGTCGGAATCGTCGTCGTCGCCTCCCTCGGCAACGAGCGCCGTCTTGGCCTCCGCCGCAAGCTGTTCCGCAGCCTCGTGCGCTTCGTCGCCGACCGACTCGGGCGAGGCATCAGAATCCCCAATCTCATCAGTGTCCGTCCTGGGCGCGGGTTGCTCGGCGCCTGTGATGATCTGCTTCTCCTTGACGTCCTGCGCGCCCGCAGCCGCGCCCGCTTCCGATTTCAGCTCAACGACAAAGGAGGCCCTCTTTTTTGATGATGACGATCGGCTGGTCTCATCCTTCTTGTTGGCGGCCGGCTTGCCCTCCTTTGCCCGCACCGGGAGCTTCTGCTTCTTGGTGGTCGCAGCTGCGGCGGGCGCCTCGGCGGCTGTGCGCTTCCCGTTCCGTGTGGTGACCATTGTGAATGTGAACCCTTGAATATGTCGAGGGCGGTTGCTCGTTCTGAGCGGCTGGCCGTGAATCCGCCGTTGAATTCAGCGCTTGATGCGTCGTTTATTACACAGACGATGTCGTTCGCAGTCAATGTGATTCAAGATATACTCCTTCAAGAATGCAACTAATTGTGGGTGAGTCGGGATGTGAACTTTTGTCAGTGAGGTGATGAGTGAAGACAGAAATGTCGATGAAATGTCGTCGCGAAAAGGTGTAGTCGCAACTTTTTTTTTTCGAGGTGGAGACTGCCGTCAAGCAGATAGGGTTCGATTGGTTGGTCGTCGTAGACCCACTTCACTGCCGCGGACCTCACTCGAGCTTCCCCGGAGCTTCACTCTCACCTTCTCACTCAACATCGCCAGCTTCAATTCACGACGTCGTCAAGTGTCTCCAAAAAGAAAGTGCAGGCGACTTTTCAGCTTGTAGAAATCATTAAGGCTGTATTTATGGAATTCAAAACGCGCACTGGGTCGCACTTCGATAACCGATAAATCACCGGCGATCGCGCCACATCTCATCTCATCTCATACTCACCTCCCCTACACCATCGCCAACCATGTTCCGCCTCGTGACAAATCCCACCCGCATCAGCGGCGTCAGAAGACATCTCCTAGCCGGCCTCTCCACGCCGTCATCATTACCATGGGCCCTTGCGGCACCGTCACCACCACCACCGACAACGATGTCGACGACGACAACGAGGACGCTAAAGACAAAGAGCAAACTCCGGCCCCTCCCGGGCCTCAAAAAGTCGAGCGCCAGAGAGGAGAAGCCGAAACCCCGGGACGTCGTCTTCGAGCCCCGGTCTCTCACCGAGTTCAAGATTCTGCTCCGCGAGATCCGCTACATGAGCGTCACGGCGGAACGGGCCCACGACGTCTACATGAAGTACATGAAAGCCCTCGCCCGGTCCGATAAACCACAAGACTGGCAAAAGGCATTCGTCAAAGGTTCGCAAACCCTTCCCTTACCCGTTCACCACCTCACGCACAAACGCTAACGAACCCCGCAGAAAACAACATCACGGCGGGCGAACTCCACCAGACCGCCGGCCTCCTCTACTTCACAAACACCAACGTCGAGTCCGAAGTCATCCTGCAGTTCAGCATGATGGAGACGGCCGCCGGCCTCGGCTACGACCCGGCCGCCCTGACCCTCGGCCGCCACCTCTACCTCGCCGAGGGCAAGAAGAACTACTACGACTGGGACAACCCGCGCTGGCGGCACACCCGCACGCGGTGCCTGGCCCTCATCGCAGAGGGCCGCGACGCGAACGCCATGGTCGTCGCCGGCCTCCGCCACCTCCACCGCAAGACGGAGCGCGACGACTACCTCGCCCTCGAGGCCTTCACGCAGGCCCTCGCGCTCGGCAAGGACGCCGCCTACTTTGACTGGATGTGCTCCGCGCTCGAGGGCCAGGGCGACGCGTACCTGCGGCTCGGCGAGAAGGATAAAGCCAAGGACACGTTTCAACATCTGGGCAAGCTGGGCTACGCGCGGGGGTGGTCGCGCCTGGCTGACATGTGCCCGGACGACAAGGGCGTAGGGGCGTGGCTGTTCATGGCGGCCGGGGCGGGCATCCCCGGTTCGTACCAGAAGCTGGTGGACTATTGCGAGAAATGGCGCAAGATTTGCGCCTCGGACGAGAAGTGGGCAGCCTACTGGGAGCGGCACGCTGCAGAGTGGACGCGGATATTAAAGGCTCATATCGCCAGAAAGAAGTTGAATAAATCCGAATAGGTAATTCGCTGACGTGTATATTATGTACAACTAAATATCTACTCACGCCGGCCGACGTTGCCCGTGATGCATTAAACTAAGCATACTCCTGCCTGTCCTTCCACCCGGGCTGGAGGTAGCTCCAGTCGCGGTTGAACTTGAAATCCGTCTGGTACTGCCCGTATCGCACCAGCTTCAGCCCGTCCAACTTGGCACCCGCGTCGGTCTGCGCCCACAGGCTGACGGCCAGGGTGTTGCGGCCGCGGTTGTTGAGCACGCCCGGTGGCACAGGGAACCGTGTCTGCGGGCCAATGTGCGGGACGTATTTGCCATACTGGTACCCGTTGATCCAGAACATGACGCGTGCCGTCGTTCCTGCGGGCGCGGAGAACTCGATGCCCAGCGGCGCGTCCAGGTCCGAGTCGATGTTGAGCGTGAAATCCGTGACGTAGAAGCGGATGCCCGCGCCGGAGAGACCGACGAGCGGGGACTCGGGCTTCCAAGAGGAGCCGGTGGGCGCAAAGCCGGGCAGGTGCCAGCCCAGGCGCTCCGGGTAGAGGCCGCCCTCGTTCATGGGTCCGCGGACGGGATCGATGTTGGCCTCGCCGCCGGCTGCGCCCGCCAACTTCCACAGCTTGAAGCCCGTGTTGGTGCGTGTGCTGCCGGGCTGCAACTGGGCGCCGAGGATGCCGCGTGGGTTATTGATACCCTGGGCTGTCGAGGCCTGGTCGTGGCCATGGTAGTCGACCACAACCGTGACGACGTTGTTTTTCTCAACCAACGCGGACCGAGGGAACGTGAGGGTCTTGTTGGTTGTCGTTGCGGAAGCGGACCCAACATCGCCGCCGAGGAACTTCCCATTCACCCAAGCCGACCATCCGAACGCCAAACCGCCCGAGGCCGTGATATTGACCGAGGTGGCGTTGGCGCCGTCAAAGTAACCGCGGTAGATCTTGGCACCCGAGTAGAAGCCATAATCGGAGCTGTAGAGCACCGGTAGCGTGACTGGGGCGTACGGGCTAGGCGTCGTCGTCTTGTTGCAGACGGTCCATCGGGAATCGTCGTAGTCGGGCGCCGCTTCGGGAAGGGCTTCGGCCGCGCGCCAGTTTGACAGCTCGGGGAGGGTCACAGCACGGTCCTCGGCACCGGGAATCTGAGCAGTGAAGGAACCGTACGCAGTCTTTGTGGCGGCCAAGCGCAGGCCATTCCAGTCAATGGTTTCGATGGGCTTATCGCCGACGTAGGCCTCAATCGTTGTGGCCTTGTCGCTGTCACCAGAGACGTGGAGGACGCCGTGAGAGATGCTGGCGCTTCTGACGAGGTAGGGGCCCTGGATGAAGAGCTGCTCGTCGGGCTTCACAGTAGGGTTTGACGTTGTCGGGGGCGCCCAGAAACGCCACGCCGACTTTTGCTCAAGCAGGTAGACGAGAGCGCCGTTGGAGAATTTGACCACCGTGGAACCGGCGACCTGCTTCCACGTAAAAGCCGAATGGTTACCGTTTGTCGTCTCCTGCAAGTCCGTGTCGCCAAACACCTCAAATGTGAGGTCGCTTGCGTCCTTGAAGGCGAACTCTCCTGTCTGGCCCTCTTGGAGGTAGAAGACGAGCACCTCAGTGTCAAAGAGGCCATAGGTAGCAATGTCCGCCGAGGCGTACAGCAGAGTGTGCTTGCCAAAGGCGTAATCCGTGACGAGAATCTTGCTCTGGCGACCGTTGAGTACAACGTTCGGGACGGTAACGGGTCCGCCTGTCGTGTTGAGGGTGACATCGAATTGGATGGGGGTCATGGACTTGGTGCTGGCTTGCTGCACGACGGTAAAGCCAGCCTGGGTATCAGGATTACGGAGAACCCAGCTAAAGGCCGAGGATGAAGAAAGCTAGGGGCGTTAGCAGGAATATTATGGAGAGTCCGCGCGACTTACACTGTAGCCAGTTCCGTTCCCAATCATCTCAACCTTGAGCAGATCCGACGAAACTCTGGTGAAGAGGCCAATGAGCTTCGTCTGGAAGAGCTTGGTCCACTGCTCGCGGGTCTCGCGGAGAGGGGCGCTGTAGTCGTAACTCGTGTAGACCTGAGGTGCGGCGGCTGCTCTTGTTAGTCTCTGCAGTGCTTGTATCCGCGTAGTACTCACAGTGTCCCCAGTTCGTTCCGCCGTAGCTCATGTAGATGCTCAGCAGGGTCACGCGCTGGCCGATGTTGTTCTTGTAGTAAACGTCCGCAAAGGCCGGGTCGTGCTCCGAGGCACACTGTTGTGCATGTCAGCTCACAACCCGCCAACATTTCAGAGCACACGCACCTGGTCATAGAAAGTCGGGCTTCCCCAGTTGGAAAACCAACCGCCCTCAAACTCGGCGAGGTAGCTCGGCTGCGTGAAGGAGTAGTTGGAGAACCACTGAAAGTAGGTCCGGACGACGTTGAAGCCAACCGTCGGGTCGGTGCAGGAGAGGGCGCCTGGGTAGCTGTCGAGTCCGTAGACGTTGACGGCGCCGCCGACGTTGTTGTAGTCTGTGGACCACGACCGCGATCGCATGCCCTTTTCGTTGTGCGTCAGCGGGACTACGATGCCGGCGTCGTGGAACGCCTTTTTCAGCTGTTCCATGTAGATGACCGAGGTGTGGTCGGGGGAGTAGACACTCTCCTGGTACTCGTTCTCGACTTGGTTCAAAATAACGGGCTGGGCTTGTCAGCGGGCTGCAGATGAACGGGGACGAAGGCACCTACGCCGCCGTTTGTGATTTGGTTCGCGGCGATAATCTTGCCCACTTGCGTGATGAAGGGGAGCCACCCGGCCTGGTACCGCTCGTCAGAGGTTCTGATTTTGCCGAAGCGACCGTCAGAGCCCCAGAGAGCGAGGCCGCCGCCGTTGGTTTCGGCCTGGACGTGTTAGCCTCTTGACATGGTCGAATATGCTAGATCCTCACATTGCAGTAGGGGCCGGCTCTGGCGATGACATAGAGCCCAGCCTCTTTGCAGTAGTCGAATAATCGCTGAATGTTCTTGCCCGCCGTCTCAAAGTCGTAGACGCCCTCGGCAGCCGAGTGGTACGACCAGAAGAAGTAGATGCTGAGAGGCAGTGTGAGCGTTCTGGCGTCTTGATTGCATACAGGCGGCACTCACCTCACGGTGTTGAAGCCATTGGCCTTGAATTTCTGCAGAATATCCTTTTTGTCGAAGGTTTAGTATGTAAAGGGAGGTCCTCGACAGGCTTAACTCACGGGCCACAATTCGGGGACGGCTGCGTGGGAGAAAAGGGTTAGTTGCGAATCGAGACCAGAGGTTGGAGTTTCTTACGCGTTCTCTGGTAGTGAAATTCGGCAGAGCTGTCATCAGTCAACACCTAACCCCAGACTCGATTGATGGGATGACACGAACAGGATGTACGTCCGGGTATCGTTAATGACGAGACTGTACTTGTCCCACGACACCACGTCAGTGAGGCCGTTGTCAGTCGCCCAAGCCCCGGATGCAAACAGCCAGATCAAGGCCGTCAAAGCCCGGTGAAAACGCATGACAGCACAACCTTGGCGGGTTCCAGATTTGTAGATGTGCGGATCGAGCGAGAATGGCGTTGCATTCTAGATCTGCTCTGCTGCGAACCACGCGGGAACGAACCGACTGATAAACGATCGTGAGCCCATCACTGTCAATCACAGGCAGCCGGCCATCAATCCCAGTCGCGGAAATGAGGACCGAATGCGACATCACGAAGAGCTGCATGGCTTCCCTCCCCACAGGCGCAGACCACCAGCTCTTCATTCTAGTTTCCAGCAATCAGATGCTCGAGGTCTGGCCGTCATTACTTCATTGCGGGGTATCCCGGTCACCGTTCCTGTGTAGACTGCGTGCCTCGCGTGAGAGTAACGCAGGAACCGCGGTGGCCTCGCCCGTACTGTCGCGCAATTCTTCCGCTGGTCCTTGCAAGTGTAATCAAACTGCGAGCCGCACGCGTCCGGCGCAAGGGAAGATGCCATGTTGAGCTGCCCGTTTAGACCATGGTTCACAAAGAGAATGAAAAAAAAGATGAGAGCTCGGCGTTGCTTGGGCCGAAATGTTTGGTCGATTGCGGGGTCGCCCAATGATCAGCTGGAGATCAGAGGGGCCACCCGAGCTTTCCCCCAGATGCCAGTGGAAGCGTGCCTGTCAGAATGTGGGAAAGCACGCAGACAAGCTTTTTGGGGCATCACCCCGATGTCTCTCGGCCGGTCCTTCCGGGCAACCCAAGCACCAAGTTCTCACCATCCCTCTCTGTACGTGTGCATCGCATATATCTGGACCTGGGCCATGGACACTTCTCACTACCCATTGTCGGGCCTTACGAGATTTGCTTGAGGATTGCGTTTGATCATGGCACATGGAGCTGCCCCAAAACTTCCTCCTACGCTTACCTCGAGGAACCATCTTCATTGGACAATGATGAAATCCAGGCAAAAGGTGCTGGCAGTCTCTGCATCTGGTTTTGAAATCAACCTCCCGAGTTCGTCTTACGAACTGTAGAGATTGTACAGCGCCTCTGGAACCACACTGCGATGCCTACGCCTCGCATCGCCTAGTCGCGACTCTACAAAAGATCCATCTTACCAGGCCTCACCAAGCCCTCTGATTACAGTCCGTCGATGGCGGGAGCTTCTCGACTTGAACAGATCGCTCCTTTGTTGAAGCTGCGGTCCTCTTGAAAGCACGAGTCGACAACAAATCGTGTTTGAACGCGCAGTGGCCGTACAGGAGACGACCCAGCATTCAAGCTCCAGTCCAGCTGAAGCAAGAAGAACATGATCCACGACTTCCACGGCGTAATGCGCACAGTTGCACTCAGCTTCATCTCCAGCCGATGGGCCGAACGAGTGCCCAAAGGAGAGACTGACGGTCTGCAGTAAATAGTCGATGCGCCAGTCGAGCTCATGTCTTCAACTGAAGTCTGAACGCAGAACAACAGTCTACGAACATAACCGCGAGGTTTCCAAAACGCTTGTCGAGAAGCGTATTCCGCCAGGTCTTGTCAATGATGGTTGGAGGGTTGCAAGGAGACAATCTCTCTACCAGCCATGCTCCGCTAGCAAAGCACTCCTCTCTGGACACTCGCAAAAAGGCCGACGGCATCGTAGATTGTAGGGCAGTGATCTCGCACATGATCAGCATTGCGGGATGGGTAGCTCATTCAGCGCTGCATCATGTCCAGTCCTTGAGGCAGTCTCGATGAGTTCACGCAACACCCCATCCCTCCGGCATCACATATGCTGCAAACGCGAACGACCGAGGCTGACCGAGCTCGTCTAGACACTTCGCTATCAATGTTTGCGAGCTTCACGGAACCATGGACGTAGTATCAGCTGAAGCAGCAGGACAAGATCGCATTTCTAGCTTCGGTACGGGGTACCAATCAAGAGCGCGTCGCAAACAGCACCAGAGGCCCGACTCTCCGTATATCATGACGTGCTGAGTTCGGGCTGCCACCTGTTCCAGGCTATATCCAGCCACAGTATACCCCTTCTGGGCCTCTCGATCCCGTTCCGGATTCACGATGAACTCTCATCTCCCATTCGCACAGCAGCCGGGCGACGCCGTACTCCTACCTCCAAGCAGGGCGGCCTGCAACTGACTCGAGGCATATCTTGGCCGTTGCAAAACCACACTTGGACTGCAAGGCTGCAAGTTGCAACGGCAAGCTAGAACCTGTCAACCACAGCCCTGCATATCCTCCTCCCTGGTTGACTTCACTGGTGAATCGATAGCGCCAAAGCTTCGGTGACCCCCTGAGGGGAGGAGTACACCTTGCACCAGCCTCCTTAACAGCTTTCGCGGGTAATAAAGCAGAAACTTGATGCGAGATGCCCCGTACGTTTTCTTTCCCTCGGGGGAGCAGGGGCTGGTCGTGCCGCTGGCAACGGACCGGGGTAGGCGAAATACAAAGGGAAGCGAAATGTAACGGCAAAGGGATGCATTTTAGCCCCCTTTCCAAGCGATGATGGAACCTGGTAGGCCAATCCCCTTCATCAAATCTTAATATCAACTCCCCGAAGCCGTTGCCATTTTGCTGCATTTGGTCAATTTGCCTCGCCCCGGATTCCCAGGTCTGCCACGCAGCACCCTGGGATGCCGCGCGGGAGCCGGAGAATATCCCATACACACATATCCGTACGGGAATTGTGCAGCGCCGCAAGAGCAAAGGCGGAAGATGTCGGGCGACTTCGGCCTCGACCTCGACCTCGATTCTAGAGAAATTTGAACACCTACGACGAACTTGACCGACTGTGGGGGCCACCGGTGAGTCGCCGACCTCGAGAGACAGAGCGCATGTGCTCGGTCGCATGCACCAGCCTCGGGCAAACAAGTGCTGGCCGTCCACGATGGTTGTGACCGATGACGAGCCGGCGGCGGTGGCCACAACCGTGCTATGGCGGAGTAGGAGGCACAGACTTGGACAACGTCCCGGCGCCCCGATACAACTGCACTGGCTGGACTTGGACCATCGTGGGATCTACCCGACGGGTCTGCAGGTTACCGCGAGCGATGGCGGGATGAAGTGTTCTTGAACTGCCTGCGCGATGGCCGACATGTGCTTCCGAGCATCACTTGACGACGGCTGCACGGCTGGCATCTAAATAGACACCTATCAGTACGTAATGAAATGTTGCCAGCGCATCCTCTCTCTCGCGGCCACAGCATGACCTCGCCTGAATCCCACAACCAGAGAAGTGAAGTCCAATACACATGGCGCCATCTAGAAACTGTCGACCACGTGTAGTTGCATCGATCCGGCCAGACAGCAGCTATCGAAGTAGAAGATGCTTCCGGAATGGGAGAAACGAAACAGGAACCGTTAACCGGAAGCCCAACATGTCTGGTAGATCCCCACGTGGCGGGCGCGCGCTGCTTGCCATCGTGCCGTTTCAGTTGTTCCTGGACAAAGAAGACGACGGTAGCATCAAGCTACCTGTGGTGAGTTGCAACGCTCGCCCGTTGTGTGCGCACGCAAGCCGCAAACGGCCAATGGCCTAGCCAGATTTTGACCCTCTTTGGGCGGGCGACTAAGACGAAACTCTGGTGCTGGAGCGCCGTGCGAACCTTTTCCTTTTTTTCCAAAATTGGCAACAGAAGGATCGGAGCCGTTGACAAGTGCTGTCGAAAGAACATGGAGAAGCAGAATTTTTTCTGGCCTCCTTTCTTTTCGTTTCAACCCCGTCAAACATGTGTGCGGGCTGACACGTTGTGGGTGGACCTGGGAGCGGTTCGCAGAAGAGCGGGCGGACGGACGGCAGACAGACGTGGGCA
Source organism: Colletotrichum scovillei (assembly GCF_011075155.1). NCBI lineage: Eukaryota > Fungi > Ascomycota > Sordariomycetes > Glomerellales > Glomerellaceae > Colletotrichum > Colletotrichum scovillei. Next base: position 1,708,402 of record NW_023336261.1, read on the forward strand.
CGCAGTGATGCCATCTGCACCGAGGGTTTAACGTTTTGTCCAAGGTGCGGTCATGGCGGGGATATCCCCTCGAACCCCCAGAATAACACCGAGTCATTGCCAGCAAAAGCCGACTTTTTGTTCACTTGGTTGCCCGAGCTGTGACTGCTTGTGGTTTGTGCAGATGAGCCCCTCTTCTGACAGCGGCTTTTCCAAGCAAGATCCTAGAGTCAACTGCGAATGGGAAGACTCGGCAAGGCGTAACGGCCGGTTCTCGACGAGATTGCTTCTTCTCGGTGCTGATTGCTGCGAAGAAGTTTGAAATCTGGGCCGTACTCCGCAACAAGTGGAATTAATGACTCTTTGGCGTCCGCTTCCCCTCTTGACGTCGCCGCTCGCGTGGTGGGAACAGCAGGAGCGGGAAAAAGTTGATCGGGGCAGAAAAGGACTCAAAATGACAAAGCAACCGGCTAAAGGTACTTTGGAAGGATACCCAATGGGCGCAACGCTGTAAGTGGGCAAAAAGAAAATTGGACCGCCACTCCACCAGAGGTGCGGCAGCGTGAGCCCTAAACGCAGGTACAAGACACATCTGGGCCCGGCATTCTTCGTCTGAACGAGATGCGACGAATGAGATGCGACGGATTTGCTGCGATCCCATGGGGCCGCGGAACGGCGAGCGGTCGCCTCAGCATCGCATCGCAGCACATCGGGACTAGGGTCAGGTACATCCGGTACGTATCGTTGACGAGAACTCTGCATTCGCAGCAAGGCCGACGCAGGGCACAAACTCTGTGCGGGCGTAGGACGGAGACGTTGAGCTGAAGAGACACTAGGCACATTGTGTGTCAGTCAATGGCCATCTTCCGACCCTCCATCGCAAGAGCACCCTTTGTTTGTACCTAGGTATTCGTACGGGGCTGAGGCAGAATTAGACGAGAGACAGAGACTCACCAGTGCCGGCCGGCGGCCCAATGGCGAGGCACCAACATGCCAACCACAGGGCCTGTCTCATCTCTAATCCATCTCCCATCGACGTGAGAGATGACGAGCAGCGGGGGAGGCGTGGGCTGGGCGTCTCTGATTGGAAAGCGTCGGAGAAAAAGGAAGCAGGAATAGAAGATGTGGAAATGCGCCGTCAGCCCCCAAAAGAGCGCCGGCGTGCGCCCAACAGGCTGGCTGCCGCTGGCGGCCGGGGATTGATCAGCACGGCAACAGGTCTGCAGACAGTACTCCGTACCATGCTCCGTCCTCACATGAGTAGCCTGTACTTTGTACTGTAGGATACTCCGTATTCGTAGATTCATTCTCCGAGATGAATCTCAGATGCGTTCTTTCGTCATCGGCGCCGCTTCTTCCACTTGTTCCAAGGCCCAAGAAGTTCCAGGCTTCTGGCCGTGGATCTAATTCCCGCAGGCCCCGTCGAGCACGTTGGATCCTGGCGGACCTCCGGCCTTGTCGCTCGTGTCAGGCCTTGTCGAGCCTTGTCAATGTCGTGCCCTGCCCTGTCGTGCCGTCCTCTCGCTTGCCGGGGAAAAGGCAAATTGCAAGCCTGCTGCAGCCTGTGCCTGGCTGGGACAGCGAGGCCCATTCTTGGCCAGGGCAGTGTCGTGGAAAAGTGTGGCCATGTGGAGAGACACGGAGTCGAGGAGTGGAAGCCGTGGTGGACCATGGCCCAAGGCTTCACAAGTCAAGACCCAGGAGTCAGTCAGGACTCAGGACAACATGGGGCGAAATTTGGTGGAGAGGAGGAAATGAAAAGTCGTCGAATCAAGGCAGCGGGTTGGTAACAGCGGGAAGGGAGCTGGGGCCCACGGCTGGCATGAGGTGTGTGCGGGAACTTGGCCGGGAAGGCAGGGACGCCTTGGAGTCAGAAAAGACGTTGGAAGGAGCCTGGAAGGTCTTTCCTTGTGAACGTCCTATGTGAGGTACATTCATACCTCAGGCAGTGTGTAGTCCGTACATCTGTAGGTACCCCGTTATCTGGTAGGTAAGGTACCTCTGTGAGGTGGTTGGCAGGAACAGGCAAGGTAAGATAGTCGTCTGGCCCTCAGGCAGAGACATGCGCTACGTATCCCTCGCGCCATGGCTAAGGAGGTACCTTGAGCCTTGAGGAAAAGTAAGGTAGGTACGGGGTATGGCACTGTAGCATCTGCCATTGTTTCAAGGTCTTTTCTCGTCCCTTCATTAGAGCCCTCCTTGCTCCTTTTGGACCTTTGGATGGAGAATGGATTCCATTGCGCCGAGAAGAGGTTGAGCATTGATATACACGGAGTGCACTATGCACTTGGCTTGCCTCGCATTGGCCTCGTCTTTTTCAGTGTCAGCATCTGACCTGGCAACGTCCTCCTTATTCGCACTCGAGACACTCTCCCAAGGTAAGGTAAGGTAGACAGACTCCCACAGGTGACAGAGCTGAGCGGGGAGGCATCCCACTGCTGGCAGGCGTGCGTCATTTTCGTCCTCCGAGACTTTCCAACTCCAGCAGGAGCCGAGAATAGAAGATTTGAGACAAGTCCCTGGCGACTCGCGAGGAGCAGCAGGAGCAGACACCCCCGGGCTCCTGCCCAGTCATTTGGGTCCGTCGGGAATTAAGGCGGCAGGAAAATCTCGAGGTACTTCCGTCCCTGGTGCCTTCCTGCACATCTTCATGTACCCAAGGCACCTCTGATATTGTATCATTTTACGCTTTTTGCACCCATGGAAAACTCTTCGTCGATAGATCGCCTTCCCTGTCTCTGCCATTGCCAAACCTGGATCTTCGTCTTGTTTTTTGGCGAGTCGTCGTCGAGTCGTTGGTGTCCCGATAGAGGTTAGACAGTTACATTCCAACGACAAAACTGAATAGCGTCTCCCCAGAAAATCTCGAAAATCTCTTTTACCAACTCGGGCAGCCGGGCTGGCCCTCTTTGGGGGCCGAGTCAGTTCGGCCAGGTTCGGGATCTAGATGCGCTCTGCGTCACTGGCAACTGGGCTGGGAGCCTGGTCCTACGCAGGACTCTTCAACCAGAGAAGACCATTTCTCGGAGACAGCTCCAGCTCCAGCTCCAGCTCCAGCTACCAATGTTTATCTGACCGTCTGCACAAGGTCAAAGCCATAGGTAGCGCACCGGGGGAACGGCACAACCGCCCTCTTGTTATGCAAACTTCCCCTCTGCAGAACATGGACCACCCATGCGACCGAGTTCTCTCCGTCGCCTGTTGGTCAAAGCAAGACCCCTCAGGTCTCTCTCGACCCCTTCTCGCCCCTCTTCGCCCCCTCAGGTACGCCGCCAGCTCTCCACTGAAGGCAGCCGGAAGCCGCTATTCTGTACCTACCTTAGTCTACGTAGTAAGGTACGGAGGCAGAGAGACGCTCAAGAGGGAACACCCCTCTGTCGAAACAAGAGAGCACTGGCTTTTTGCCTCCGCTTTCTCCTGGCACCAGTCAATTGCCATGCCAACGGGTGGATGGCTCACTACCTCTAGCTAGGAGTTGCCCTCACTTTGTTGACACTCGGCGACTCAGCAGTCGAGCAACCAAAGTTTGAACCCCGTCCAACGTCGCAAGTGTCTTGAAGCTATCGCCGACTGCGCCTGACGGCCACTTGTCCATGACGGAAAAGTGTCAGCTTGTCTTGGATCGGAAGAGCGATTCTGTCTCCCTCTGCTCGCGACCAACCGACAGGGATTCGCGTGTCTCACTCAAAAACAAACAACCAGTCCAAGGAGACGCCACGCATCTCATCGCTAGCCTCGTCGATCATGGCCTTCTGCTTTGGGATAGAAGAAGAGGCACAGCGCCATGGCCCATTGAGGGGCAGAAGTGCCGTAGCTCGCGCCAGGACACCTACTGGCCAGAACGGATTTGACGGAACGATTGATGGCTCGTTGTGTTGATTCACGGATGCAAGGGAGCACCTTCAATTGGCAGCTTCGGGCGATAGCAAAAGAGGACCGGAGATTGTACCTGCACAACCCCCTCACATACGATGCAACCGCAGCTCTCGAGTCCAGCCTTACCCTGCGCCGTCGTCGCCATCTAGTGAGCATCTAGTGTCCATCTCGACACGTCGCTGCGACCATGCCGAAAGCGACACGATGTAAACAAAACTAGCACGGCCCAGAGCCTCACTTGATCAACCACGGGGTCTTTTTCAGCGCCGTCATTTCGCAAACCATGGTGCGAAGCACTCGCCGAGTGGGAACCTCACTTGCGATTGTTCCTGGCAGCCTGGATAGACCCAGATCGTGTCAATGATGGGAAAGGCAAGACGGGCATCGTCGATTGCGCCGGAGCTGGAGCAAAAGCGACATTAGCCGTGCTGGTTAACAACAACACGGACCAGGGATAACCAGGGAAAAGACGGCTCACGCTCCAACTCTGGGCTTATCGGGGACAGCGACCTATATCAGAAAGGAGATGAGTGACGGCGCTTGGCAAAGAAAGACGAGATGCCAAAAACCACGCATTTCGAGACTGGTCTGCTAGACTGGCCTGCTGCCTCAACATATGCCGTCTGCCAGTCAGCCATTGTGCGCCGAGAGTTTCTTTTTTTGGGGCAATCCTACTGTGGCTGACGATGCTTCCCCTCTTGTTTCTTCTTCCAGAAACCGCCGGGTGGGATGACGGATGATTCCCCCTCCCTTTCCTCACGCCATTGTCTCTGGACCTTCGTTTTTCCCATGTTTTATATCGCGCTTGTGGCTTGTCTCTTTCATCTAATCGGGGACGGCGCGGCCAATAATCCCCCGCAGCTCCAGTGTCAGCCCTCGCCATCTCATGCTACCATCGGAAACTAAGGTAGCCAGAGCCTCTCGGCCCAAGATTCTTTCGTCTACGGCTACCTACGAGAGTCTACGGGGAGGAATTATCGAGTCTAGCTGGCACGACATGGAGACACAATCGAATCAACGTGGTCGATTGGAAAGTCGAGTTTGATTGCCACAGGCAGTACGACTTCTGCCGCGGTGCTACAAGTACAAGCAACACAAGGAACGACGAGGTCAGAGAGTACATACATAGCCGTCGCATCGTCCGGTCATGATCCAATTCTCTGACTGGCTCTGTGCACTGGCAGAACAGACACGTACATACAGCGGCAGCGGCAACTGATGAATGGGACGACAGAGCCCTGCATCTCACCTGCTCGTGTCGTGCAGTATTGGTACTTTGTCCACCACCAGCGCAATTCTACGGTCCAGCACATGGGAACGCACGCGCTGAACACACATTGACACGGCACGGCAGCAGCAGCAGTAGCAGCAGCAGCACATCACAGATCCCGAATCATCTCGTCACCGCGGGCCTCACTCCCCTGCCGCCGCGGGCTCCCAGTCCTGGTCCCAGACTCCCAGGTCTCCAGTCAGGATCCCAGACCACACCAGACCCGGACTCTGTCCAGTGTCCCAGGAGCGCACGCCCCCCGGCACGGACAAGGGTAGCTGCCAGTGTTTCGTTCCGAGCGCTCCACCACGGCATCCCTCCCACATCCTTGTCACTGCCGTCCTTCGTTCACTCGATACTTGAGTCTGGGTACGGAGCAGAGACCCAGAGACCAGAGGAAAGGGACCAAAAAAAAAAAAGAAGAATCCACCGGCCGAGGTGTGTGCGTAAGGTACGAATAAACTCGCTCGGTCTGCCGTTTGCCCACGCGACGCTGGACTCTACCCTCACCCACCTCCCCGACAGGGAATGCCATCTAACCCCCAACCCAGGCACCGCAACGCACCGCACACAAAAACGCGACCACGACCGCCTACCATACTTTATTCGTTTGGTTCCCAGGTTTCGTCCTTCGTCTCCTCTACTTACACCTACACCTCTTCCCTCAACCCCCTTCCGTTCTTTCTCACCAACTACTATTCTCTCGTTAAACCCACGACTTGAACATTCGCTTCACCCAATCCCCATCGACAACATTGGGCCCATTACACCGGCCATCTGGACCATCTCGACCAACCCGGTTCCATAGTGAAGCCTCGCTGCCCAGTGCTCGGCATCCTATTCGTCAACGCAAACGACAACACCCCATTCTTTACTCGCCCTGGACAGAGAGTTTCTATACGGAGCTCTCCTACAGATCGAATCATCAACAGTGCTCATGTACACGGCTGGTCAACCGCGTCCCGATCTCACCTCGTCTAGTCATAAACTCTGTGGAATCAAGTCGTCGACACGTCACTTACACCCACCGTCGACTCACACCAGTGACCCAGCCTCATCGGGGCCCAGTCCTCATCGATTCACCAGTCTTTAGTCCTGACAAGCCGTTTGTTCGCCGTCGAGAACAAACAACCGATCCACCGGTCTCTGGCAGACCCATCTGCAACGCCTCAGCCGAACCGGTCTCCGTGTCAGCGGCGTAGGAAACCTCAGCTTCATTTTCCGCTCGTATTCGATTCCCACCCGGCTTTGAAAGCCCCAACTTCACCATGGGCCTGCCTCGAGCTCTTCCCATTGCGGCCGGCGCGCTGGCTCTGATTGCCACCATCACGATTGTCATCATCCACGTCGTCCTCGCCGCTCACATCGCCGATGCGGCGCCTGTCCGCACGTCCTCGATTCTGTCTTCGATTTTGGAAAGCATTCTCTTGGTATTCTTGGGATGGATCTTGTCAACCAACTTGGTTGCCAAGTTCAGGAATTCCTCCAAGCGCTTCATCAGCGCCATGTTTGGTGCGAGTGTCCTCGTCTGCACCATGGCCACTGCTGCGTCGGTAGCCACCATGATCTGCCTGAGCAACGCCACGAGGGACTTGGCGGGTACCGTTCTCGGTGCGACCCAGACGAGCTTCCTCATCGCTTCGTCCGTCGCTCTCGGTCTCTGCTTTGCTTGTCAGCTCATCTTCATTGTCATTCATTTCGTCTTGGCCCGCCTCGTTGCCCGCGACGAGTCAGGCTCCATGCACTCGGACGAGGAGTCCCAGAGATCTCCCAACGTCCACATCAAGTCGGTTCCCTACCACCGTACTTCGCCCACCTTTAACGGCAGGAGCCGGTCCACCTCCATGGGCTCGCAAAGTCCGCCTCAGTCGAGCAGCGGTCATTCCGCCACCGACACACTGAGCTCGTTCCGCTCCTCGTTGTCCAACGTCGTCCGACCCATTTCCTCCCGAACCCGCCTGCTTCCTCTGCGGGAGAAGCGTCGGGCAGAGTCGATTGACTCGAACCACTACCGCTCGCGTTCGAGCAGCGTCAACGAGGATTCGTCCTTTGACTCGTGGGACACGTCTTCGGTCGACATGCAGAGCCGCATGACCGTCCTCGGCACGTCCTCTCCCCCCGGCAGGTTTTTGGAAACGATCCCTGCCAGCCCTACTACCAGCCGCAGTCCCAGCCCTGGAACCCCATTGGATCTGGACCTGGAAGCTCCGCGCACTCGTCGTCGGAGCCGCAGCTACAGCCCCAGCCCCATGGGCAGCCTCCGCAACCCTGAGCCTACCTTTACGCTGCAGACTTCTGCTAGCGAGTGCTCTCTGCGTCGCCCCGAGCCCGCCTTCACCATGCAGGGCTCGGCCAGCGAATCTCACATTCACCCCCTATTCCGGTCTGACTCTCCAGACCCGCCGCCGATGGTGACACCCGGCACGGTCGTCACCGCGGCGCCAGACGCCGGCCGCGTCATCTCGGATCGACACAGCGTCCGCCGCATGCGCAGTGGCAGTCTGCCCGGAGGTCCTAGCCCCCTCAGCCGCACCAGCAGTTATGACAACTTTTTCCCCAACGGCCAGCCGCCCGTGAAAGAAGAGAAGGAGGAGCTCCCATCACCCCAAGAGGAGGACGAAACACTCGGTGAGAGACAGATGACGCCCCCGATCCCGGAGTGGATCCTAACCGCCGGAGCCAGGACGAGCCTGAACGGGTACCAAAGTCGGAAGCTCCGCATCGACGGGGACGCCGAGCAAGAGCAATCATGATGAAGGAGGGATGCACCAACGGCAACAAGAGGTGTGTCCAAGGAGAATACCTGACCCGGCGTGGTCTTCATGAATGTCTAATTGCTATTTTGTCCTCGACGACAACAAGGGAGTACGAACTCGGGCGGTGATACCATATTTGAGGGATTTTATTTTCTTTGTCTAGCGCGGCGTTGTCCTGGGAGGCAGAGTAGGAAAAAAAAGATCCAACATCGAGTGGCCAGAGAAGCCGCCGACAAGCTAGGATAGATGGCTACAGCAGCTGAAAACAATTTAACGAGTAACGAAATTTGGTGTCTTTTTGATGAGTGGTCAACGTTTGGTGAAATGATGCTGATATAGGACGTATCGGAATATGGATGATCCCGCGCCGCGACGCATGGCCTTCCCGTTGCGGACCCGGCCGTGCTATGCACGGACCTCAATGATGGTCCCAGGCGTTCCTGCAAGTATCCAGGAGGGAGAGAGACACTTTATTTGAGCCGGCAGACAGGGCAGCTCAGGCAGTGGCCTGTGATATCATGCGAGAGGAGTACAAGCTTTAGGCCTACGGGTGTGGCCACCTTTGATCAAGTCTTTGTGTGTTGCTCTTCAACGGTCGGTGTCCATTGTCGACGTGGCTAGGAAGCGAAGAACCCCAGGAGTTGGTGCAACACCCCGCTTTCCGTGAGGTCAGGTAGCTGTCACCAAAAATTTCTGCAGACTATGCAGATGACTTGGCTGCTGGGTAGGTATCCGTACATGGGCGAATGAATGGAAGCGCGAGGCAAAGCGAACAGGAAGCTCGAGTGCCATGTTTCCCCAGTGCCTGTCCATCCAATGGCTTTTTGGGGGTGTTCTAGACTACCTGCGTACCTTAGGGCAGGTCTTTCGAAAGGTCGCTCCCCTCATGTCTTTCTTACCTCATCTCGGATGCCTAAGCAAACCACCAGCACAGTTGGTTACCCACGCAGTGCCACAGCACCTTGAGATCAAGTTGCACCGCCACTTGTGTATGTACAAAATAAACAGAGTTTGGCTAGGAGAGAAGCCACCCGATCCAGACAGAGACCGATGCGCTAGGCCGTTGCTGGTGCTCTTGCCTGGCTGACGGTGGTAACCTGGAGTGGAGAGGCCGGCGAGACTACGGAGTACCTTAAGGGCCATTGCTTGTTCACCACCACTGACCACTAACCACCGACCATTATGGACGGGGACGGAGAAAGGACGTGGGAGTTGTGGAAGGTACCTCAGCCAACCAACTAGAACCGCCTGCCCGCCGCCTTCCCCCACTGCGCAGCAACCAAACACTGACTTCAGGTCACCACTCGCCTTCGTCATCTCCATTAATTCTGTACCTTGCCAGTCTTTCCCGCGCACACAACAAAACACCAAGGTGACGGGTTTCTCAATCTTTCACCCACTTGCTACTGCGCATCGATCCCCAGCGCACCCATCCTCCATCACCACTCTCAATCTTCCCTTTATTTTTCCCCATCAAGTCAGCACCCCCAGCTCGTCCCTTGTGATTGCAGCCTTTTTGCTGCCCCGAAGCTAGCCACGATGAAGGTCACATTCAAGGTATGCCCAGCTCCGAGCCTACTCCCCACCACCACCGGAGACATGATGGCCTTGCGCGCCTCACCACAGCTTCAACCTCGAGCTCATACTAACCATTTTGGCTGTTTTCCAGGACTTGAAGCAACAAAAGTTCACGCTTGACGTTGAACCCACTGACCTTGTGCGTCCTCACCCCCACTTCCGCCTCCGAGATGACCCTCCACGGCTGCCTTGCGATGTCCGACCTCGAAAACTGACGAGATAAACAGATCTCGGTTGTCAAGCAGAAGATTGCTGGAGAGAAGGGATGGGACCCCAAGGACCAGAAGCTTATCTATTCTGGTAGGCAACCCCGCCACCTGGAGGAAGGCGATGGCTCTGGCTGATAGCTACACTAGGCAAGATCCTCAAGGACGACGACACGGTCGAGTCCTACAAGATTGAGGAGAAGGGCTTCGTCGTCTGCATGGTCAACAAGGTCCGTAGCTTCGACGACGATACCCGCGCCTGCTCGAGTCTACCCTGCTGACGATCCAACAGCCCAAGGCACCCAAGCCCGCTCCCGCCGCCGAGTCCTCGTCTGCGCCCGCCGTCCCCGCCACGCCCGCTCAGCGTGTCGCCGCCACGCCAGCTGCTCCTCCCGCTCCCGCTGCCCAGGCTGCTGCCCCGGCCGCGGCTCCCGCTACGCCGACTCCGGCTGCTAGATCTACCGGTGGCGATGCCGGCAACAACGACCCTTCAATGGCCATGGGCGCTCAGCGCCAGGAGGTGATTGCCAACATGGAGGCCATGGGTTTCGAGCGCGCCCAGATCGACGCCGCCATGCGTGCCGCCTTTTACAACCCCGACAGAGCCGTCGAGTACCTGCTCAGCGTGAGACCCGATACCTCGAGGACTTGGTTCGCCGGACGCTGACAATGACTAGGGCATCCCCGAAGACGTCCAGGAGGAGCAAGCACAGCGACAGGCCGCTGCCGCGGCACCCGCCCAGCCTTCCGGTGGTGCGCCGGCCGGTGGTGATGACGGCAACGTCAACCTCTTCGATCTCGCTGCCCAGTCGCGTGGTGGAGGTGGCGGCGGCGGTGGTGGACGTGGCGCCTCCGCCGGCAACACCCAGGCCGCCGCCGCTGCTGCTGCCGCTGCCGCCGCCCAGGGTGGCTTCGGCAATCTGGACTTCCTCAGAAACAACGCCCAATTCCAGCAGCTCCGCCAGGTTGTCCAGCAACAGCCGCAGATGCTGGAGCCTATTCTTCAGCAGCTCGGTGCCGGCAATCCCCAGCTTGCGCAGCTCATCGCCAACAACCCCGACCAGTTCCTGCAGCTTCTCGGCGAGGAGGTTGACGACGACGTGCCTCTACCCCCCGGTGCGCAGGCCATTCAGGTCACCGAGGAGGAGCGCGACGCCATTGAGCGGGTGGGTGTCTCTTGACATTGTATGGAGATTACGATGCTGACTACTTTAGTTATGCCGACTCGGCTTCGACCGCGATGCTGCCATCCAGGCCTACTTTGCCTGCGACAAGAACGAGGAGCTTGCCGCAAACTTCCTCTTCGATCAGCCCGATGACGACGATGCGCCCCAGAACTAAGCCCGACTCGCAACGACCGCATGACGACACAATCTATGACAGAAACGCAGGGCTCAGGAATTACCGGACGGGGTTGGCTCGACGACGTTGACGTGAGGAAAAGACCTCAGGATACCTGGTCCGGAAGGGCGGTATCCCCATCAGCAAGGCGGGCAAGTGGCCGCGTGGAAGTAAATGATGCAATTCTTTTTTCGGTAGAGCTGGCGTGGAGGCAAGCAGTCTGAGGAAAATATGCGTGAAATGATCTGAACGCATACGGAGGTCGCAAGCTACTCGCGGTTACAACTGCTCATGCTTGTGTTTGACCAGGATTGTTCCTGTTCTGGCTTGGGAGAGAGCGTGGCGTCAGTCCTAGGTAGCCAGGCCGGGTAGCACCGGGTAATTCAACTCTTCAGTGCCATATTTCGGTCTGTGGCGCATTTGATCATGTGAGTGAGGCCAAAGTGAATTGGCCTCAGGGCGGCTCCAGGGGTAGTCCAAGGGCCCTCTAGCATTTGGCCTCACGTCAGAAGGCACTACAAAAGAACGCCTACAGCTCGCCTTTCCATGGGCGAGTTCCTGTTTCTCCTGTATACTTACCTGCCTGACGACTTCCGGAGATCAAGAGCACCGGGTCGTGGAGGAGGGGGACCTGCATTGCACACACACTTCTGCTGACCCGCAGTAGAGTGAGTACCGCGGTCGTGCCCCTCGCCGTGTGGGGCTCCTTTGCGGGAACCGTACCAGGTTTAATTTTTGATTTTATTGTTTTTGACGTTTCTTCACGTCTGCACACACTGTTGCTGTCTTTTCTCTTTTCGTTGAGGCTGTTGCCTTGGGCGGCGGTATGAGGAAGAAGGGTGTGTATGTGGTTTGGTGTTGTTAATTTTGATGGGGGAGAGGTGGGGGTCGTTTACGATGGGGTTGAGTTTGTCGTGGATAGGTGGTCACAGATGCAGTCTGGGTGGTATTGTATCATAGAACGAACAGGATACTTGTCAGAGTTCTATAAAATGATTTGAATTTTTTGGAATGTGCTTCCAAGACGACGATGTCTCGGTTCCCTAGCCGTTCCTTTCGCCCTAATTCCCGAGTTCCCTTCGCTGCGATAATAAAAAGAACCACTGAGATACCAAACGCCGCCTCATTGCCCATAGGGCCCCTGGTGTAATAGTAAGAAAAAAAGGGTATCTGTCTGGTAGGACCGGGGGAAGCCAGCCGTCCGCCCTGCCGTGAACCTTGGCCCCCCGGCCCCCGGTGCGTGATGTGTACACCTCCGTGTGCTCAGTGAATAATCTCGCCGCGCATGTTGTACTCCACAGCCTTCTTCTTCGTCTTGCCCGCGCCCCTCTTCTTGCGTCCCGCGTCGGGGTCCATGTTGGTCTCGTCAATGGTGATCATGCCGTCCGCGTCGACCGTGATCTGGGGACCGACGTTGGCCTGCTGCCTCTTGGGCTTGGCGCCGCCGCCGCCAGCAGCACCCGCTGTAGAAGCCTCGCCTCCAACATCGCCTCCGCCCTCTTGCTTGTCCTGCAGCGAAGCGAGGTTCCTGGCATTGATGGCGTCCTTGGCCGCCTTGATCTTGGCCTGCTCGGCGTCGAACTCGGCCTGCTGCGCGCGCTGCGCCGCCATGATGGCCTCGACGGGCTCGTACTCGGCCTTGGTCCACGTCTTGTACTCCTCCAGGTCGATCTGCAGCTCCTTCTTGCCGACGAGGATGGCGTCGATGCGCGCGGGCCGGTGGCGCTCCTCGCGGTTGAACTTCATCTTGACGTGCCGCCGGTTCTTGCCGGGGAACATGCCGCTGATCATCTGGAAGTCGGTGCCGAACATGCGCAGCCCGCGGTAGAACAGCTCCGTCTCCTCCTCGTTCCACACGTTGGGGCCCTTGAGCTTGGAGCCCGTGCGGTAGCTGTTCTGCGTCGTCAGCGTCGTGAAGTCGTTTTCTTCAATCTCGAGCATGTCCTCGCCCTCGGCGGCCGCGGCGGCGATGGCGTGTCGGTCGAGGCTGAGGGAGTTTTGGTCCACCACAATCTGTCCGTCAATGATTTGGAACTGGGGGCCGGTGGAGGCCATGCTGGTCGGTTTTGGCGGTGGAGGGGCCGCCGGCGTGGGCTTGTCGCTCGTCGGTGCCGGAGTCCCGCTCTCCGAAGCCACGTCCTCCGAGCCGTTCCTCTTGGCCTTGAGTCTCTCTCTGGACTTTGCCTGCTTCTCGCGGTGGCGCTGAAGGAGCTCGTCGTGTCTGCTGAACTTCTTACCGATGCGCAAGTCTCGTGTCAAATCGCCCATGGTCAGCGTGGTGAGGTCGGCCTCCTGGTCCTCCGCATCTTCTGGCGTCACCGAGCGGGCTTGCCGAGGCCGTGCTGGCTTGTTGGCAGTAGTAGCGGCATCCGTTTCTCCTTCTTCCGTGGTCTTCTTCTTTCTCGGCCGAGGCGGTCGTTTCGGCGCGGCTTCCCCGTCTGCCGGCTGCTTTCGTTGTCTTTTGGGTTTGGGCGCCGCAGCACCGTCTTCGCCCTCCTCGGCAGTCTCGCTCGTCTGGGTTGCTCGTTTTCGAGGTCGCTTGGCAGGTGCCTTCTTGGCGGTAGTCGTTGATGTGTCGTCTGTTGCCGCTGTCTGCGCCGCGTCCTCTGTTGAAGGCACTACGTCGGCCGAGGGAGCAGTGGCGGGCGGAGTCTGGAGTTGGGCTGGTGTCGATGCCTCGCTGACGATAGCCTCTGCAGCAGGAGCGGGCGTCGCGGACGGTGGCTGCGGACGACTTTGTGTTGGCGGCTCTGTGGACTGATCTGCTCCAGCTGATTCCACTGTGGAAGCAGGTTTCGCAGAGGATTCGCTCGTCGTGGGTTGTGTCTGGGGCGTGGCAGCCTTCGTCGTTCTCGGCTCGGTCGATGGCGGGGTACTCGTAGGCACGTCTCTGGGCGTATCTCTCGAATCGGCTCGTTTCTCGGCGGTCGATGGCGCTGTTTTCTCGGTAGGTTCGCTCGAGCTACCCTCTGCTGCGGGCGCAATTGCGGCGGCAGTCGTCGACGGGGCTCTCGATGGCTGCGGTGCTGCTGCTCCTGCTCCAGGCGCTCGAGGACGGGCCATGGGCATTTTTGGCTTGAAAGCCATGCCGGCCTTTTTCTTGAACATGGAACTCATGATGGCGATTGTGTCTAGTCTTTTTCTCTTTTTTATCGGCGCGGTAATATCCTCATGATCGGGGCTGAGGTTGAAAGTTGGATCTGGTGGATTGTCACTTTGCGAGCCAGACTTTTTGCCAACCGCGGCGGGACAGTGACTGAAGTGGGTGGGATGCAGAGAAAAAGTGCTTCTGATAAGTAGATGCGGGACCCGACAATTAGCCGGTACGTGCGCTGTGCAGTACAGCGCGCGGGGCGCCTTACTGGTTGATAAGACCATGGATGGCCAGCGCAGCGCTAGTCCCGTTTGGGGAGTGGACCGGCTGGCTTGATTTGAACGTGAAGCGTCGGCGTTCAACCTCGAAAATTCAACCTCCTTGTCCCAAGTATTCCTCATCCATCATCCGCGCCGAATCAGCACAGCACGACTCTGTCGACCCTCGCATGGCTCGGATCAATCCCTAAGCACGTTGAGCTGTCCCACGCAGCGCATTTTATCGCCCTTGCCCGACCCTCGGACGCATACACCGTCTCTGCATCCTCCTACCTTTCTCATGCCTGTAGCGACCTCAGCCCCGACTGCCTCTCCGCGTCCGTCCACCTTGGCCAAGATGGAGGACAGGAAGAGACCCCCCATCAGCACCGCCGAGGACCTCGCTCCTCCGAGCAAGCGACATCAATCCGTCAATGGAAGCAAGTCCAAGGGCGATAGTGGCGACCACGCCGAGGAACACTGGATCGAGGTAAGTGTCACGAGACACGTATTCCCCAACACATCAAGTTTTCTCAACAATCAATGGGCCCCTACGCGATTCCCTTGTGCCATCAATGGCGACGCGACATCTCGATCATCGACTGCCCCCAGCCACGCTCAACACTGGCGGACCACGATCGACTGGCCTGGAATGGCCTTTCGATCCGCCGTCGAGGGCGACGAGGCTGCCTGACGGTTCTCCGTCTCCCTGTCCACGCATCCGACCATCCCACACGCTTTTCATCGCCTGGTGCGAAAAGAATACATGGAGAGGGCGCGAGCTGATGATGAGTTCAGAACTACCAAAAGGGCGCCATTTACCGGCAACTTTTAGAAACAAAAAGGGAAAAGCAAGAGTTTGAGTCACGCGTCGAGCAATTGCAAAAGAATATTGTGTATCGCGAGGATCATATCCGCATCATTGAAGTATGGTGGAAGCAGGTCAGTCTGATTGATCCCTTGACTCGGTCGCATGGCTGACCCCCTCACTAGGTTCTAGAGGAGATGGAGCAGCTCGTGGACCCTGCAACACCACCCTCCGGCCCAACAAGTGAGTGCCCTTGTCGCATCCAACCTCGCCATGAGACTGACAGTCCAGACCCTCCGTACATTACCAGCACGCACTTTAAAGATAACGACGAGTTCCAAAGGCATCTTGATGAGACAGCCTCTGATATTAAGAAGCGAGCCGAAGCTGTGCTCAATCGCATCGCAAACGCCAGGGGAGAAATTACGCCAAATATTGCTGACCTTGAGACTCGCGTCAACAGCCTGCTTGCGCAGCAAAAGGATTATCTGGTCAAGTTGGACCGTGCACAGCAAGAGAACGAGCAGCTATCAGAAGACCTCAACAAGGCCAGCCTTCGCTTCTTCAAGGCCGAAAAGCGCATGGACAGATTGAAGAGCGCGCAGGTCCAGAAGCTCGAGCAGCAGTTCATCGCCAGCGCCAAGCCGACAATCGCAACAGGGGAGAACGGACAGGATGCCGCCGAGGCAAACGGTAACGCTGCCGAGGCACTGCTCAAGTTTGAGGAGGCGTCGGCGGTCGTCAACAAGCAGAAGGAGCAGCTGGAATCTGCACAAGCCGATATCAAGACCCTGCAGGAGGAGAATTCGGCGCTAAAGGCACGACGCGAAGGCCTCACCGACGAAGATTTCATCCGGACCGACGTGTTCAAGCAGTTCAAGAACCAGAACGAAGACTTGATCAAGCGCGTCAACCACCTGGAGGCCACGAACAAGCAGTTGCGAGAAGAGGCCGAAAAGCTGCACTCGGAGCGGACGGCCTTCCGGACCAAGCTCCACGACGAGGCGCAGACGATAACATCGGACCTGGAGCGCCAAGTCGAGGAGCGCGACGCAGACCTCACACGAATCCGCGCCGCCCGGGACGAGTGGTACGCCAAGGCCAACATGCTGGAAACCCGAGAAAAGGAGGAGAAGCAGGCGCTGCAGCATCTCAAGGAGCTCACGGGTGCCCAGGAGGACCGAATTGCATCCTTGGAATTGGAGCTGCAGCGTCTGAAGCCCGAAGACCAGCCGATGGCGGACCCCGACCCCGAATTGGAGAGCATGCCCGCAGATGAACTTATTTCAAAGTACAAGAAGCTGCAGCAAGATTTCGAGTCCATCAACAAGGAGTTGCCCGCTCTCCAGCAGGCGTACAAGCGATCGATGGGTCTCGCACAAAAGAAGGTGATGGAGTACACGGTTCTCGAGGACCGGGCAGCGGCCGCACTCGCCGAGAAGCAAAAGGTCGACCAAAAGTACTTTGCAGTGAAGAAGGATGCGGACATGAGAGACCGCGAACTTGGCGTGCTCCGAAGCCAGAACCGCAAGAGTTCCGAGATTGTTGCGCAGCTCAAGGAGGTGGAGGCGCAAAACCGGATACTGATTAGCAACCTGGAGAAGCAGCTCTCGGACCTGAAGCAGGCCAACGCGGCAATGGCTGCAGAGCACAAGAAGATGGAGTCGAGCAGTTCCGACGCGGCACGCCGGGTCGATTCCTACAAGAACCAGATTGGCGAGTTGACCAGCTTGGTCAAGTCGCGCGACGCCGCCATGGCTGCGGCCAGGGAGCGCACCACAACCCAGGAGGCGGACGTTGAGCGCCTCAAAGTCCGCGCCGACATGATGCAAAAGGAAAAGGACGAATGGAAACGCAAGGCGTTGAGCAACTCGTCGGAAGAAGAAGAGATGCTCAGAGTGAGTCCCCCATAACGCCCAAGGTAGAACGAAAGCTAATTGTGAGCAGACCTTTGCACTCTGCACAGTGTGTCGGAACAACTTCAAAGATACGGCCTTGAAGACGTGCGGGCATCTTTTCTGTCACCAGTGCGTAGACGACCGGATCAGCAACCGAATGCGCAAGTGCCCCAACTGCTCGAGGGCCTTTGACCGGCTGGACGTCATGTCTGTTCACCACTAGCCGCTGCTGTGCGGCTTACTACCCGACTCGGCTCACGTGTCGGCTGCTGTTTTAATATGCTTCAGAGACGTTTGCGCAGCTTGGAGTTTGCTTCCGTGGCAGGGGATTTCATGGTATGATACCTTTAAGACGCTCGCGATTGGAAATGATGGATCGTTGTATTTTTACGTGTATGGAAGACGGCCTGGACCTCGGAAAATGTACATAATGTCGTGTCCCCCACCTCCCCTTTGGGGCTGATCACAAACTAGTTATTGAAGGAGGCGGGCCAGAGGAGCATGTACGAGACCACGTGGAGGACAGGATAGACCTAGAGTCGAGCTGGCTCACATGACGTTCAAATTACTCTATGCCTACTTTCAAGTGTACTATCTCCTGCTGGTCGACCCAAATCCGGTGCTTTCATGACGGGTCGAGCTTGAGGAGGAGCTGGTTGACCTCGACGGGCCAGCCCCGTAGGAACCGGAACCGCTGGTCGTGTCACCGCCCCATCCCGAGCCGTAGTTTTGCTGGTTCCGCGCGCTGTTTCTGCCCTGGTAGTAACCCGCGCCGTAGCCCGCGGCTCCGCCAGCCCCCGCGCCAGTCCAGAAGCCAGGGCGCCATCCCTGCTGGTTGCTTGAGCTGGAGGGTTTTGTGCCTGGGTAAGGCGGGGGAGGATCGTCGTCTTGACCGAAGCCGGGGTTCCATCCGCCTCCGCCACCTCCTCCGGGCCCACCACCGCCGCCTCCACGGCGCCGACCGGTTCCACCAGCCCTTCGATTTTGAGTGCCGGCCACGCACGCCGAGTAGAGAATCCAAGCCAGGACGGCGAAGAAGATAACGCCAAAGACATAGGCTCCCCAGTCCGTCCCTTCGTCATCGTCACCACGGCCGCCACCGCCACCGCCACGTCCCTTGCCCAGATTCGGATACCGCCTCTCGCCCTTGTCCGTGAGAGCGAGGCGGTACTCGACGCCGCAGCTGCCGCGGAGGACGTATGGGTCGTCGGCGTTGGCGTAGCCTTCGCACACGACGTCCGTGGACCCGAGCTTGAGCTCCTCGGGCAGGGAGGCGGCGCAGGACCACTGGATGTCTTCGGGGCCGTAGCCGGCGCCGTTGTTGGTGCAGCGCATGACGTCGATGGCGTGGAGGTTGCAGAGGGACGGGTGGGAGAGGCACTTGAGCTGGGGCGCGGCGGGGACGCGGCGGTGGGTTGTCGTTGCGCCGCCGCCGCGGAGGGTGAGGGATTGGACTTTGGAGAGGAGGATTGCGTCTTTGGAGGGGGGTTTGGCGGCGGCGGCGGCGAGGCCTGCCATGCTTATGATGAAAGGGTGTGAGAGATGCATTTTTTTTTGTGAGTGATGTGAGATATGGAGTGTTGGTGTTGATGGTGTTGCTTGTTGTAATGTGACGTCGCTTTCGAGTTTGTCCCGCGTGGTGGCGGGTTGCGTGGTTCGCCGCGATGGGAGGTAGGCAGACAACTTCGCGGTAGCCCTGGTGGTGATGAGAAGGTTCGGCTATAAGCGAGTAAAGACTGATGTCTGGGTTTGTTAATAAAACCAGGCAGCAAGGTTTATCTCCGAAAAGGACAGGTATGAGGTGAGGCTCAAGTGACCCTCACTGGACCGCCAAGTGACGGTGGCAGCGGTGATGTGGGATTGGGTGCTTTTCGGTGAAGAGGGTGGCGCAGCAGTGGCGAGTGTGTATTGTGGCGCTCTCACAGACCTTTTTGCCTCTCAATCACGTGTCCAATCTACCTTGGTCTAATCATTCTCCACCTTTTGTGTCCTGGGTCAAGTTGATGCGTCCGAGCTCTTTTTTTTTTGGGACTTCCCCATCTCGCAGAAGGAAAAAGAAGAAAAAGCTTGGCAGGCATCGTCGTGCATCGCCAAGACGGGTGACACAGTCTTTTTTTTTCTCCTTCGGGTAAATTGATTAGCACGACTTACTTTTGGAGGTACGCCGCGAGAGCATAGCACTCAGTCAGAGACAAACTTTCAAAGTTTATTACTACGTACAAACATTTACATCTCCCTCCAGGGTCGGTGCTTGTCCATGGTTCTACACACCTTTGCTGACTTCGAACCAGAGCCTGGAGGCTCATTTTGCATGATGGCGACTAGCGAATCTCCGACCAAGGGAAGTTAATCTCATTTTACAGTATCACTGCTCACCGTGATAGGCTGGCACGCTTGGGCTTGTGGATATTAAGCTGCTAGATACGGCCCCACATGCTTCTGGTTTCTACAAATACACTACGGATACTTTAGTATGAAGCATACGGGCAGATCAGCATGAAGCTCGCTCTGCGGGCGAGGGGGCAGCAAAGATACCACCAATTCCACGTTAAGGCAGATCTCGCAGTATCAAGGACAGACATCCTTTTCTACAAGACGGATCTCGCATCGTAGAGACGCGTCGTTCCAATATAAGAAAAAAGGGGAACCTACGGATTCACCTGAGTCAATGCCGCTCTGCCCCAGAGCTCCCCACAGCTACTCCGTACTCCATACAATCAGTCCGCCAGTGAAACGACCAGAACCAGACCAAGGTCCCGACATGGATACCGTCTCGCGTTCGGCTCGGTTTCGGGCGCCAAGCGCAGCTCAGCTCGTCTTTTTCATCGTGTCCCAGATACATGCGATTCCTACCAAGCATCGCCTGTCTAGACGGTGCCGTCAAACGACGACCGGTGGGAACGCGTCAGCCGCACCTTTGGAACATGGAAATCCTCTCGGCATTTAAATTTGGTCCATCAAGACAAGGAAGCTTTTGATTGATGTTCAGATCAGATAATGCAGGTCCGACTATTTCCACTACCCGTTACTTCTTTTCTTTTCAGGCTCCAACATATGCATAGCGAAAAGGGACGGGGGGCCGTGCTCTGGTACATTTCCCCCTCCTGCCTCGTTGGGCCTCCGCAGAGCCTTTCTTTGGCCTGTGGACGTCCCGCCTGTTTGGACGTGGTCCGAGGCTGATGTTGGGGTTCGTCATACGGGCATTCGACTTCGGTCCAGCTCTGCTACTATGAACCCATTCTTGCACCCGCATCTCAACGGTTTTCTAGGTATGGCATGATCAAGGGGACCGACAAGGACAGCTCCGACTACACCAGAAACAAGAGCCTTCGGTCGTGTGCGATAGACTTCGAGCGGCGCCTGGATCTCGCCAACTCGGCACCGACGACGGCGATCCATCGGCAAGAGACTCTGGAGCTGCGAGCGCTGACCCATGGTTTTCCGTGTCAAATGCCAACACCTTGCGCGCTTCGGATGCCACAAGGTTCGTGTGTTCAGGCAGGTTCACCTCTGCGTCCGTTGCTTGGAAAAAGGTTGACCTGTGAAGACATATGCACACCGGATGAATCACCATGCAACCTACCAGGACCACCCTTGATCAGCACCCCCAACTTACAAAAATCCAAGCATTGCAAAGCTGCTGAACATATTGAGTACCTCGCCATGTCTAATCGGATTCTGTCCAGCATGCAGCAGGCGCGTCTTGCCCTGCTCAAGAAGATTTACAAACCAGCCGCCCACTTGCAGAAAGGATCCATCGAGTACGAAAGGCTGGCGCGCTCCGGACGAGTATGGGAAGATTATTTTATGCCCGGCAACAGCCTCAAGATGGGCTACGTCGATGTGCAGCGGAGAATGACTGGTCTGCTGGATGAAATCGATCACCTCAGAGGGAGACTGCCAGTAATGGACCTGGGGAAAACCCTGGTTGCCGAGTACGCCCAGCAGTCCGTAATGATTGAAAACAACCCTCTTTCAGTGACAGACGCGATCCGCATTTCCGACCGCCTGCGAGGTGGCCTTGAACAAGTTGACCTGGCCTCCACGCCCAGCAGCGAGCTTGCCAGACTTGTGACGGCGTGGACTACTCCAAGAGGCGCAGATATCACCGAGTCGGCTACGAATGAGCTGCAGAACCACATCATCGCATCGCAATGGATCGCAGAGAACGCGGCGGCCAAGGCTGGTACGGCGGGACTATGCGAAGCTGAAGTACGAGACCTCGCCGTAGTGTCCGTCGTCAACACAGACTCCGAGTCGGCCTATGACACCTGGAGAACAGACTCAAAAAAGGCTGGCGGCAACTTGGTATGGGGATCGAGAGTCCCGCTGGGAGAGTACCGTAATCTACCCATCAGCGTTCGCAGCAATCGTCTTAAAATCTTTCCGTACCCGCAAGAGGTCCCGGCCTGCATGGAGAGGTTCTTTCAATGGCGAGACCTGCAACATCGAGAAAAGGCGCTGCACCCGCTGATCCTGGCTTGTCAGATGACGGCCTACTTTGTTCTCGTTCATCCGTTTCCCGATGGCAACGGGCGTACCAGTCGCATGGTCAAGCAGGATTACCTGGCGCGTCAGGGCTACGTTCCCGTCGTCATCCGGAACTTACAGCGGGAAGACTACCTGCGGATGATCGACGGCGCCAGCCAAGGCAAACCGGAGGAATTCGTAACAGCGGTGCTTGAGGCTCAACTGGCCGTGTTGCACCAGGCTTCCGCGCGCCTCAAGATGTAGATGGCACACGTGTCACTGCCACTCCACGTTTGATCCGTCCCGGGGTTGCGGTACGTCTTTGGAAGTCATCCGGTCAGGGTAGGGCTCGGAGAATTTGGCGGTGTCTTGTGGCGTCCCGGGAGACCGACGATTGCTGACCGCCGTGGGATAGTGGGTTGTTGAAACAAGCGACGGCTCGCATCTGCTAAGAGAATGCGAGCAAATACGGCCTGGCTGGCCGATCGGGGGACGGCGCCAAAATACCCGCCGTACGGGACAGAGTAGCTGTGCTACGGCCGCGATTTAGTTTAGCGTGAGGCCCCCATCACTAGTACAGTAGCTACGGCGGCGACAATGCACTCCGCGATCCGACTGGCATTGTCTGTCGTCCAGGTACCTAGTTTGCCTAGTAATCAATCACCATCTCCAATCGACCATATCCGAGCCCGCGTATTCAAACGTTACGCGTGCCTTTGTGGTGGCATGAGACCTCGATCAATGACAGCATCTGCGTTCTGTCCAAGGCTCACCCCTGTTGGTGTGAGCGTGAGAGAGCTGCGGGGACCCTTCAAAGTCTGAAATCCAGCAGCTCGTCTAAACCAACAGGTGTTTGAGACGACCTGTTCCATAGGAGACGGCGGCAGTACACCGCTCCTAAGAGTGAGGGAACTTTGAGCCGAGTCCAGATCGTCCCGTCCACAACTCTGGAAGACGACCCATTGGCCGAAGCGTAATCCTGGCAGCCATCACGAATCGCAGTTCAAACTCTGTACCTTTTAGATTGTAAGCACTTGCACTTCGTATCTCGTTCTCAACGACATCGGCGCCCATGGCAGAGTAATGAAGCGTCGTAATCGTCCAGCCGCCGGAACGAAAGAGCCCGGCACGGATACCCGACCCCCAGGGCCAAGGACCGTTTACGGTTTATCCGCTGGGCCCCCTATTGAATCGCTCGCACTCCCCTCCGCAGACCCATAGGATCGGGGCCCGAGGGGACGTTATCGCCGGCGCCTCAAGACTGGTCCGGACATAGGTGGGATAGGGACCCGGCCCGCCATGCCCTTGTCACCGTCAGACGGGCGAAAGATGAGAGAGATTACTATTGTCATCAAAGTAAGGATACTCCGTAGTGTATCGGTAGATTGTTCGTTGGGTGCGCGTGTGCTTATGGCGGGGTATACTCGCTGTAACACGTAGCGACACCCCTCCAAGCTGAAAGAGCAGCAGCAAGGGATGGGTACGCCGTAATGTTCTGGAAGCTGTCCAAGGAACCGTGGATAGGAAATGAAATGGATCGGAATTCGGACTGCTGAAGAAACCCGAGGGAGGGGCAAAGCCGCAGAATAGTATTGCTGGCGGGGGGGAAGCGTAGCGGCGTAGGTCGTTAAGCGAGGCGCTGGGCTGGGTATTACCACGCCGGCTGACTCGACCGGGGGCGGCAGCGAGACACGGGCCTGACTTGGACTACGGTGAGACAGAACGGGTTAGGACGGGTACGAAGTACGCCGTCGCATGTACCTGCTCGCCAGTGCTTACCTCAACAGCAGCTCCCTACCATTGTTTTTGGCTGGTGGATGATCCGAACATGACGTGCAGGTCGGAAGCCCAATGCACGGCTTCTCCGAGACTGTGTTCATTCTCGATTGCTGGACCGGCGTGCTGGGATTGTTTGTCGACACGGTCGAGTGTACGGACGAAACATGATCGGTTGCTGGTAGGAAGCGTTGGGGCCCGGTAAAAGCTGAGTTTTGACTTTGGTCCATTACACGTATATCTCGAGGCGTATCGGGGACGTGGATGAAGCGAGATACGAAGGATTAATCGTAATCATTCGAGTCTGAAGAAAGGAACTTTGGAAGGTGAGGAGGAGGTCCACAAAACGGTAGCGTCGATTCACAAGACGACGCAGTGCTTGCCTGTTTCTGCGTCTGACTAAGGTGCGTGCATGTACTTTGTACCTTGTACCTGCCTCCCGTCTCCAAGGCTCTTTCCCCAGAATATCTCGCGGAAGGCGGCCTGGGCAAAAGTATACCAAGACAGGAAAGAAGGAGCGGAGAAGGGGAAGGAGAGAGCTGAAGCCTGCCGACAACGTGTCCAACTCTTAGCATTACGGAGTTTGCTGAACAATGAAGTACTGCGTATCCGTACCTGAGGTATCCGTAGAGCTGTGTGCGCCAACCGTTGAATCCCGGCCCTCTTGGCTCTTGAACCCCGGGGCAGGCCCGATGTGCAGCGTTGGTTTACTGCGCAAGCTGCGGTATCACAACCTTGGCTGTAATCATCAGTGCGTTGCAACCTGCTGCGGCTCCCACAGCTCGCACTTCGCACTTGATGCCCTGCGAACCCAGCTAGCAAGACCGAATAGGCCAATGTGAGTACTGCGTATACCAGTACGAGTACCATGTACACACCAACTAACGTAGGGGATGAGAGAGCCCTATAGAATCTACCACAGTAAGATAGGATCGTTCCCGGATGACTGTCACCGGCATTGATATCGGCGTGCCCAAGAGGGAAGGGATCGCACGAAACAAGTGCTCCTCTTCATAGCCAACCGTACCAAAGTTCCTCCCCGTTCCTGTCTCTCGTCTGATGATGAGCGGCGGGCCAGTGAGTCAACATGAGATGGACGATAAACACGCATGTAGGCGGCGCGGTTCGGGCATGGTAGAGGTACGCAAGGAACCGAGCTAGTCACAGTTCGGGAAGTTGACAAGAGCGAGGTCAGAACGGGTCGGCTGCATTCCGTCGAATCTCGTCCCAGCCGGTTGCCCCCATTTCTTCCTTGTGCTAGTAGTCGTCTCCTTCTCCTTCTCTCCTGCGGCGTGCCACCCCGGTCACGTCCTACCACTAGGCCCGCCGTCCATCTATATCAAATGTGCACACCCCAGTCCGTCCCTCGCCAAGGTCCTGGGTACTTTTTTTTTTTTATTCTCCAGTCCACGCCTTTGCGACAATTCCACTAATCCCTATCCTGGCCTGCAACCCGAGTGGGAACACGCCTCTTTTCTCTATCCGTCCTCGTCCTTTTTTATTAATTGTCGAGGGAGGCACGTCAAATCGACTGCTGGTGTTGTTTTCCCGCCCTTTCGCCTGTCTGCGCGCGACTACGACGATCCCGACTCCGATCGCCGCAAATTCTTTCTTGGCTTTCGCCGTGGTCGATTTTCTCCGCCCTTCCATTCACTGGTCTGTCTATATATCATAGGATTGATTGTAATTTGGGGGAGAACGATTCGGATCTCGTCGTCGGACCAACCCGCCCAAGCCATAATATACAAGCCACACCAGCGACGACACTTCACGTATAGGAACCCGACAATCGCATCCCAACCAGCTTGCGCACAGCGCATACCGGCGCAACAAGCTTTCTCCACACACTGCGCACAGCTCTGTCAGGAGCCACAGCGCCAGCATGTCTCTCGAAAACGAGAAGCCCGTCGGGGCCAGCGAAAAGTCAACAGAGGTCGCTGAGAAGACAGCCAGCAACGGCCACTCTGACAGGGCATCGTCCCATGGTGACTCGACCGAAGTGGATGCATCGATCCAGCCCAAGAACCAGACGGCCAACATCACCAGCAATCTCGAAAAGGCCGACTCCAAGGCTATCGCACCAAAAGACCCCAGCGATGACCCCTACGAGCACCTGCCCGCCAATGAGGCCGCGATCCTCAAGCGTCAGGTCTTCACGCCCGAAGTCAAGGCCGGCATCATGACCCTGTACCGGTATTCTTCGACCAACGACCTGCTCATCCTCTCCATCTCCGCCTTTACCTCCATCGTGGTCGGCGCCGCACTGCCGCTCATGACGGTCATCTTTGGTAACCTGCAGGGCACTTTTCAGAACTACTTTGCCGGCACGATGTCCAAGGCCGATTTTAACAGCGAGATGGCGAGCCTCGTCTTGTACTTTGTCTACCTCGCCATTGGCGTTTTTGTGTGCCAGTACATCACCACGGTTGGATTCATCTGTAAGTTTGCGCCCCGACGGGAGGATGTGAGTTTAAATCTGACGCAAGACCAAATTTAGACACGGGAGAGCACATTAGCGCAAAGATCCGCGAGCACTACCTCCAGAGCTGCATGCGCCAGAATATTGGTTTCTTCGACAAATTGGGCGCCGGCGAGGTCACGACCCGAATCACCGCCGACACCAACCTGATCCAGGACGGCATTTCGGAAAAGGTCGGCCTCACGCTTGCCGCCATCGCCACCTTCATCTCGGCCTTTGTTATTGGTTTCGTCCACTACTGGAAGCTCACCCTGATCCTCTTGTCCACCGTTGTCGCCCTTCTCCTGAGCATGGGAGGCGGCTCGACCTTTATCGTCAAGTACAGCAAGCAGTCCATCGAGTCGTACGCCCACGGAGGCAGTCTGGCCGACGAGGTCATTAGCTCCATCCGCAACGCCGTCGCCTTTGGCACCCAGGACCGCCTTGCCAAGCAGTACGATGCGCACCTCACAAAGGCCGAGTTCTTTGGCTACAAAGTCAAGTCCGCCATTGGCGTCATGGTCGCGCTGATGATGACCATTCTGTACCTCAACTACGGTCTCGCGTTCTGGCAGGGAAGCAAGTTCCTCATCGACGACGGCATCAAGCTGTCCAACATTCTCATCATCATGATGTCCATCATGATTGGTGCCTTTAACCTCGGAAACGTCGCTCCCAACGTCCAGGCCTTCACCACTGCCATTGCGGCGGCCGCCAAGATCTACAACACCATTGACCGCGTCTCTCCCCTGGACCCTTCCCGCGACGACGGAACGAAGCTCGAGCAGGTCGAGGGCACAATCCGCCTCGAGAACATCAAGCACATCTACCCGTCTCGCCCAGAGGTCACGGTCATGGACGACGTGAGCTTGACCATTCCTGCGGGTAAGACCACGGCCTTAGTCGGCGCCTCGGGCTCCGGCAAGAGTACTATTGTCGGTCTCGTCGAGCGGTTCTACGACCCCGTCCGCGGCTCAGTGTTTCTGGACGGCCACGACATTAGCACCCTTAACCTGCGCTGGCTGCGTCAGCAAATGGCGCTCGTCAGCCAGGAGCCCACTCTGTTCGCGACCACCATCTACCAGAATATCCGATACGGTCTCATTGGTACCCAGCACGAGAACGCGTCCGAGGAGGAGCAGAAGAAGCTCATCGAGGAGGCGGCGAAAATGGCAAACGCTCACGATTTCATTAGCGGTCTCCCCGAAGGCTATCTCACCAACGTCGGCGAGCGCGGTTTCCTCCTTTCCGGTGGCCAAAAGCAGCGCATCGCCATTGCGCGAGCGGTCGTGTCCAACCCCAAGAGTACGTCGACTCTGCACCTCCTAGCTGCGTCCCTTTGCTAATCCCCCCTAGTTCTGCTTCTCGACGAGGCCACCTCTGCCCTTGACACCAAGTCCGAGGGCGTTGTGCAAGCCGCTCTCGAAGTCGCCTCCCAGGGCCGAACCACCATCACCATTGCCCACCGTCTGTCCACCATCAAGGATGCCCACAACATTGTCGTCATGTCCAGCGGCCGCATCGTCGAGCAGGGTACCCACAACGACCTTCTCGCCAAGCAGGGCGCCTACTACAACCTCGTCACGGCCCAGAACATTGCCCGCGTCAACGAGATGGACGCCGAGGAGGAAGAAGCCATTGACGCCGAAGACGACGAGATCATCCGCAAAGCCTCGCGCGCCTCCGACAAGGGCTACGTTGCCGACCCGGAAGACAACATGGCCGCCAAGCTGCAGCGAACAAACACCTCCAAGTCCTTGTCCAGCATCGCCCTCCAGAACCGAAAGGACGATGGCGAGGTTAAGTACAGTCTGTGGACCCTCATTAAGCTCATCGCCTCGTTCAACCAAAAGGAGTGGAAGCTCATGCTCATCGGTCTCCTCTTCTCCATCATTTGCGGTGGCGGCAACCCTACCCAAGCCGTCTTCTTCGCCAAGCAGATCATGACCCTGTCGGTCCCCATCACCCCGCAGACCACCCAGGAGACCCTCCACCAGATGAAGAAGGATTCCGACTTTTGGAGCGCCATGTACCTGATGCTCGCCGGCGTCCAGTTCATTGCCTTTGTCATCCAGGGAATCGCCTTTGCAAAGTGCTCTGAGCGCCTCATCCACCGCGTCCGTGACCAGGCCTTCCGCACCATGCTTCGCCAAGACGTTGCCTTTTTCGACAAGGACTCCAACACGGCCGGCGCGCTCACCTCGTTCCTGTCCACCGAGACCACCCACTTGGCCGGACTCAGCGGCGTCACCCTCGGCACCCTGCTCATGGTCACGACAACCTTGGTTGCTGCGCTGGCGCTCGCCATCGCCATTGGCTGGAAGCTCGCCCTCGTCTGTACTGCAACCATCCCGATCCTCATTGGCTGTGGTTTCTTCCGTTTCTGGATGCTCGCCCACTTCCAGCGCCGCTCCAAGACTGCCTACTCCAACTCGGCGAGTTACGCATCCGAGGCCATCTCGGCCATCCGCACCGTCGCCTCGCTCACGCGCGAGGACGACGTCATCCGCCAGTACCAGACTTCCCTGGCCATCCAACAGCGCGCCAGTCTCATCTCGATCCTCAAGTCAAGCTTGCTGTTCGCCGCGTCCCAGTCCTTCATGTTCCTGGCCTTTGCCCTCGGTTTCTGGTACGGTGGTACGCTCATCGCCAATGGAGAGTACAACATGTTCCAGTTCTTTGTCTGCTTCTCTGCCGTCATCTTTGGTGCGCAGTCGGCCGGTTCCATCTTCTCGTTTGCTCCCGACATGGGCAAGGCTCACCAGGCTGCCAACGAGCTCAAGATTCTCTTTGATCGCAAGCCGACCATCGACACCTGGTCCAAGGAAGGCGCTTCTCTCGACGCCGTCGACGGCACCCTCGAGTTCCGCGACGTCCACTTCCGGTACCCGACCAGACCCGAGCAGCCCGTCCTCCGCGGACTCAACCTGGTGATCCGTCCCGGCCAGTATGTCGCACTTGTCGGAGCGTCCGGCTGCGGCAAGTCTACCACGATTGCCCTTCTCGAGCGCTTCTACGATCCGCTTTCCGGCGCCATCTTTGTCGACGGCAAGGAGATTAGCACGCTCAACGTCAACGAGTACCGCTCATTCATCGCCCTCGTCAGCCAGGAGCCCACCCTGTACCAGGGTACAATCAAGGAGAACATTCTGCTCGGTGCCCACACAGAGGTCACCGACGAGGCCATTGAGTTTGCGTGTCGCGAGGCCAACATTTACGACTTTATCGTCTCGATGCCCGAGGGTTTCAACACGGTTGTCGGAAGCAAGGGCGCTCTTTTGTCTGGAGGTCAGAAGCAGCGTATCGCCATTGCCCGCGCCCTCATCCGTGATCCCAAGATCCTGCTTCTCGACGAGGCCACATCCGCCCTCGACTCCGAGTCCGAGCACGTTGTCCAGGCTGCCCTCGACAAGGCCGCCAAGGGCCGCACGACAATTGCCGTCGCGCACCGTCTCAGCACCATCCAAAAGGCCGACATCATCTACGTGTTTGACCAGGGTCGCATCGTCGAGCAAGGCACGCACGCCGAGCTCATGAAGAAGAATGGCCGCTATGCCGAGCTGGTCAACCTCCAGTCCCTGGAGAAGAACAGCTAGACGTGGAACGGGTGTACGTGAGAAGTTGTTTATTTGGTTTGTCGCGAGTGCTGCATTTGCTGAGGCCTCATTGCGTTGCCTCTAGAGATATCCGGATCATGACACTGGTCCATGTCTTTTTTTTTTCCTGCATCATTTGGCGTTTTGACTCGTTCAGAAGAGAGATTTGCCAAAGACGTTCGTCAACGTCGAAACAAAAAGGGGGTTAGATGGATGAGAAATGTCGGGGTATTGTATGTAGCCTTTGGTTTAATGGGCAGGGTTGAGAGAATAGACTCCCCTCCGTGGGTACTCGGAGTACCTACTCGCTTAGAAGTAATTCCAATCTTTCAAAAGCTTGCGTTGCTCCCTATGTGTGACTGTATGTGGTGTGGTGGCGGGACAGAGGTTGAGCTAGACGGTGGGGATGTGATGCCTGGCCTTGCCGGGACTGCATCCTGTTGTATGTGTCGGTGCTAAGACGTCGAGTCGATTAGTAGCACGCCCTAACATGGCCGAGGTGGTGTGTGGCGTTGGTGGGAATGTGGACTTGGTGGACACGCGGTTAGTGAATGCACTTTTCTTGAACGGCAGTAGGAAAGTGCAAAATCGTCCATCAAATAAGACCAGAGACAACGAGTTGGGCAGCCGGAGGTTGCTCAGCGATAACCTCTCTGCGATACAAGCCTGGAAAATTACAATCATAGCTAGGAGCTGCTTGACATACTAGGCGCTCTATCAATGATCTTAGTCTCTTTATTTCTATCTCCATCCCTCTCTCCGTCTCTATCTCTATCCCTGTCTTCGTCCTTGCCTCCGTCTCTTTTCCTCCTGGTGTAACCTACACACGCTTGAAATGCACCTCTTATTCGTGAGTGAATGAGACGAGAATGGGGATGAGTGCTGAGGAAAGATGCCTAGTGGGGTGTGTTATTTTGATCTATTCAATGCAAAACATATCATCTTCAAGTCCTCTGTCTATTGCGTTCCTGAGAAAATGATAGCCATCACAACCCAACGTTGAAACGGCCGGTTTCCTGGAGATCCTTCGAAGCCTCAATATTGGCGCCAAGGAAGGCAGCCCGCATCTTCTCACTATCGCCTTCCTCTAGTATACCCACTTCCATTACGTCACCAACTCCGTGTTCCCAGAGCTCTCTGATAGGAAGGTCGAGTGGCATATTTGGGAATCGCAAAAAAAATGAGATCCCAAACTCCGAGAGCACGATATCCCGGACCCGGTGTGTAAGGCAATACAAAATCCCCAGCTTCGAGAGATTGCTCGATCCCACATCAAGCTTGATCGTCTCCGGCGTATTCACCTGCGAACCCCGCGCTTTCATGCAGTCAGGAACGGCGACCGGGAGGGGGAGAGGTGCCGCTGCTGCCTTGATGTTGTCGACGCGGGAGGCCAGGACACCCGTCCGCTTCATTTCGACGCAAGTGATGCATACAGATTCCGCCTCGAGACTCGCTTGTTTGAGATTAATCTTTCGGGCGTCTGCGGGATCCAGGACAACAATCATGTCCGGGCGAACCTCGACGTGCGACCCGGCAACAGGGCTTACTCGGATACTGTGTTGCGACGAGATCCGCTTTCTCTTGGTCGGTCTGGTGCTGCGGATACTCGTCGTCGCCTTGTCGGCATCGCTCTTGGCCTCGCCGCTGGCGGCGCGCGCGGCAGCGGGAGGCTGGGGTTTGGGGATGGACGGGAGGCGTAGTTGGTGCTCCCACGTGCATTTGACGTCGTGGGTGTCCGATTCTATGATATGGGCCAGGCACTCCAGAGTCGGGTGGGCAATATGGGTATGAAAAAGCACCACGTTGTCTTGCTCTGCGTTCCTCTGTAAGACGCTGCCACCCTCGACGACCAGGTGCTGGTTGATATCCGATCCCAGGACCTTCTCCTTGTAATCCTCTGCAAGCTGAGTGTATTTGAATATATCCACTAATCTGACGTTTTGCGGTATGGTCCGAGTTGTTGCTGTGTAGCTGATGGATGTTGGAGTAGTCTTTCGGGCTCCAACAGGATAGCGGGGGAGACGGTGCTCATGCGAGAAAACGGCATCTGTCGTGCTGAGCGGTACGGATGACATTGCGAACAAGGGTTCAAGTGAATGTTTGGTACCAGTCGTAGTAGGTTTGGGATGACGAATTACACAGTCAGATAAAATGACGATGAGAGACTAGCGGGAAGGTGAATATGGCGAGAAGGTGAATATGGCGAGAGGGTGAATATGGCAAGAAGGTGAAATTGGCAAGAAGGTGACGATGGCGAGAAGGTGAAATTGGCGAGAAGGTGAAATACGCAAGAAGGTGAAATTTGCAAGAAGGTGACGATGGCGAGATGAAGTTGGCGAGAAGGCCTGCGGAAAGGTTCGGTAGGGTTAAGATGAGAAAGCGGTAAGTACTGGCAACGAGGAGATTTTGACGCCGGGCAACCTCCTTCCTATCTTGAGAACGTCTGTGGACTCAAAGCCCTGCTGTTTGGCCATGCCATGAATTCCGTGTTCGTAGCCTGAGGGTTTGCAAGACAGATACTCAAAGTAAGTCGCAACACTCCCCTCAAACGTAGTCAAACTGGAAGAAAAAGGAAAACAAGTGAACGTCACCATCAGAGACCCCGTCGTGAGAATAGCAAACAGAACGAAGAATAGTAAATAGAAGCGAAAAATCTCACCAAATCCACCAAAACCGGTGAGACTTGTCGGCTGGCATCCGTATCTGCGCATACCCTTTACAGACATGAAAGACAAGGAGAATTTCAAATCCAGCCTTGGGATGGGCTCAGGCACTTAATTCATCACGATTCGCTGGGCGGCAGACAAAGAGACGGTGAGCCGCGCAGGACGAGGTATGCCGGGACGCGTCTCGTCTATTCCACATGTCGCAGATGTTTGCCATCCACCACGCCCACGTGTGTTAGTCTTGTCTATCACCACGGTAGACATCAGCGTTTTCTGACCTGGCGATTTATGAAGCCCAGGGTGACCGAGTTGAAGCGGGTCTGGTATTCACGATCCTGTCTCTTACGACGTGTCTCTGCTAGGCAAGGCCGACCTATCCGTTGGTACAAACGAGAGACACGAGTAGTCTAATAATACACGACAAATGATAGGCAGCAGACGGGTTGCAGCGGAAGAGTCCAGCATCCAACTCGACAAGTCGAAACACAATAGCTGGCAATTGATCCAGTGGGCCATCGACACCCACAAGATCAACGGTAAGTCAAGGCAGCGCTCGTACACGACTGCCGGTAGCAATTCCGTAAGAGTCACTGCACCGCAATGCAATAAGGGCCTCCAGAGCAATCGCGGCATCTCAACGTATCGCGTCACATGCGCAGGGTCCTTCCTTCCCGCATTGAAGGCTGCGAGCCGTCGTACCGCCATCACCGGCGCCAGGGCTGTCACTTGCCTGGCCGCATCCTGACGAGATGAGACTTGCGCACATTTAGAGAAAACACCGCTGCGGTCTGTCTGAGCTTGTCTGCCTTCTGGCGTGGTAACAAATGACATTGTCGGCCGTGCTTTGACAAACAGACCAAGGTACCTTAATGGGTTTGAGATGTCAAAGTGGGGTAACGACCAAGAGATCTGGTAACTGAATTGATCTCCTCTTCCTTTGTGTAACTTTCATGGCTGGCTGCATCTGGGCGGACGGTGAGGTAACGTGCGAAAACTTTTTAAAGTTGCAGTATATACGTGGGAATACAGCGGCACCCAGACTGTGGCATGTCCACACAGCCAATGTTTTTGGAGAGCAAAATCAAGCCACCAAGGAGATATCTCCGTTTGCTTCGCCCAAATCCTCAATTGGGGCCACCCGCACCCAGTCTCTCATCCTGCCATTCCATCTCGACTCCCACTCCATCTCAACTCCCATTCTATCTCGACTCCCACTCCATCTCAACTCCCACTCTATCTTAACTCCTACTCCATCTCAACTCCCACTCCACCTCAACTCTCACTCCATCTCAACTTCCACTCTATCTTTCTCTTCTGACCACGCCTCTACTACCTATCTTTACTTCACTCCATCTCAGCCTCTATCCTCATCCTTACTTCACTCCATCTCAGCCTCTATCCGTTCCTCATCCTTACTTTCGATACTGCCCATCATGTCCGCTTTTGACAGATTCATGGACTCGCAGTTCGCCAAATATGATGAAGGAAAAACGTTGACGCTCTATCCCCACAAGGTAGTCGATCCATATGGCCTGGATCATTACGACAATCCACCGAAACTGGCTGTTCCAGAGGGCCATCTCCGTGACTTCGATCCTGAGGCTCACAGCCCCAAGACACGCGGCTCTGTTGAAGTCATCAAGCTTCTATCAGGTGGCATCGGCGGCGGCGCTCAAGTCCTGCTGTGCAAAGTTTCGAAACAGCCCGCTGAATACAGACCGTCCCACGCCCCGTTCCCGGAGCCGGGAAGATACGTCGTCGCCAAAATCTTCGATCCCATGTTCTTCCCGGGCGACAATGAAGTCCTCTCTGCGCTGGTTGGGAACGATGTTCTCGCCGAGCAGCTCCTGAGCCGCGAGTCCGGAGCGTACGAGTACCTCTACGACAGGGGAAAGCCCGAAGCCCCTCCATCCGATTCAAAGGGAAAGGGCAAGAAGCAGGAAACCAGGAACACAATTACCGGTCACCCCAACCTCATCCCCCAGTACTACGGAACCTGGGCCATCAGGTTTAGGATGGGCAGGGACAAGCACAGGGAGGCCGGCCTGGTTCTGATGGA
Organism: Colletotrichum scovillei; assembly: GCF_011075155.1. Taxonomy (NCBI): domain Eukaryota; kingdom Fungi; phylum Ascomycota; class Sordariomycetes; order Glomerellales; family Glomerellaceae; genus Colletotrichum; species Colletotrichum scovillei. Next base: position 1,742,490 of record NW_023336261.1, read on the forward strand.
GTACATTGAGGGCCACGCCATCGAAGAGCTTTGCGATAGGGACGAAGACGACGGCTATCTTCTCCCGGTCACCGAAGAGGTCATCTTCCACGACTTCGCCGGCTTGGCAGGCACGATCCAGGCCAGGAAGGTAAAGTTGACCGAGTCTTTCCGGCTGAAGGCCTTTCGCGAGATACTCCATCAACTCGTGGTCCACATGCACATCAGCGTGGAACACGCCGACTTCATCCCGGCAAACGTCATCATCACCCTTCGCAACCACGGGGGAGTCACCGGTGTACGCGAGCTAGATGAACCGCGGCCCGTCTTGCTCGATCTCACCCTCACAAAGGTATGGCGCAAGACAAAGTATGCGAAAGGCCCCGGCAGGGAGCGGCACTGTCTCGAGTGGCTTCCCAACCCCCCTCACCCAATGGAACGAGCGTCTCCCCAGGGTATGGAGCTATACATTGGCTGGTTCGACGCCGAGTGGTCGAAAGAGCGGTTCGAGGAATGGTTGGTGCAAGAGTTTGGCCCTCTGGAGGAAGGCTCGGAGGAAGGCTCGACTGGGAAGTACTCTACGTTTGCCACGCTGGATAAGATAGAGGCCGATTATGACAAGAAGAGAGATGAAGAGGCGAAGGAGAAGATGAGAGCTCAGCAGAACGAGGCAACCAGGCTCCTGGCTTCTGCGGGTCGCAAGGCTAACGAGCGCGCCGACAAGCTGGAAATCCTCCCGACCGAGGACAGCCCGGCATCGTCGATGACATTGAGCTCCAGGCCCTCTCCGCGGGCCAACTGGGGCGCGCAATACTCACAAAGCCGAGCAAACCCTCCCTCCACCAGCCGTCGACAGCAGAACCGATCCGACGAGTCCACTTCGACGGAGAGTGGCGAGGAAGGCATCCCACGCACCTTGTGGCGGAAGCTCCAGGAAGCGAAACTCGCACCCAGCGAGAGCAGTTCTGGCAGCTCGCCCTCCCCTCGGTCGTCGCCCCGCTCGGCGCCCCGCTCGGCGCCCCGCTCGGCGCAGAAGCCGGTGGAGAACGAGGAGGAGATGGATACCATTGAGGAGGAGGAATAGGAAAGTTACGCCAGTACCTTGGGTTGGGAATAGAGGACTTAGGTTGTGTTGGATAAGATTAGATTGGGTGGCCATGTTCATGTTGTCTCCAGATTGACCAAATTATTGAGACGTGGGTTTCGTTGCCTTGCGATTTTGAGAGGTAGACCAAAAAAAACGAAGGTTCTATCCTATCACCAGTGCATCCTCCGGGGCTTCATTGATGTACCGAGTCACATGTTCACGCTCACGCCTGGCTTGGTCAATAACTCTCCGCTGCGTCCATAATGTTGGCATGGAGATGCTAACGCAAAGGGGGTCATGATATCACTCAATGGCCAGCCAGGCCGAAAGCGCCCGCCCGTTGCACAATTTTCCTCTGGCTTGTGTTCGATCTGTGGCGCCGTTGTACGAGCCGCCACGGCGCCGTCTGGAGCTTGATCATTTCCCATGCGGCGGTATGTGTGCGTTATGTAGGGAGGCGCAGGTACCCGTCGACTAGCAGAAAGCGCGGCGAAAGCCAAAGCAATAGACCTCGCACCGGCGGGGCGCTAGCCCACCGAGCTGGGAGGGCGTTGTGAACGTGGTGGACGATAGGATAACACAGGACGGTCGTCAACACCGCGTGGCAGTTGGGCATGCGGAAGCGGGAGACATGGAGCGCTCCGGGCTGAGCGGCGTACCGGCACGGAGGAAATGAGACCCAGTTGAATGAGACCACTTTGGGCCAAATATCGAACTCTCGCGCACGCACAGTGGCAGCCAAGTAAGCCGCGGCCGAGACCTGTCAATGTCTGGAGGGAGCATCCCTTCTGCAAGGAACCGAGGAGCGCAGTCTCACCTTTTACGAGCGAGGAAAATTTTTGAGGTTGCCGCCGGGCCGCTGGATCCGGGGCACTGCACGGATGGCCTTCTCCTCTCCATGTATTTGACTTTGAATGAAGTTTATGCTGCAGGTCGTAGTGGCGCCTCCGCAAAGACTGACGCGGATAGGGTAGGGTTCTTGGTTGCAAACCTCACATCTCGATGTGGTAGCCTGGCAAGATTGGGGAGGCGGCGGCTGTGGACAGGGGACCCCCTCGTGGAATGCGCGGCTGGAAATGAGCGATGGTGGATGGCAGCCGCCGTGAGTCCCAGCTTCCCGGCTGAGGTTGGTGGTGCCTCGTAGATCCGGTCAGGTCCAGGTTCTCGCCGTGGATGTCCAACGCGTTTGATGGCAGAGGCGTACTGGATAGCAGAGGTGGCAGGAACTCTCCCTTGAGACGAACTGTTTGTGGTGTTGTGTACTACTTGTATGCTCTTTTCCCGGGCGACGTTGGTGAAGAGAGGTGCGGTCGGGTGCATGGAAGCGACGGCCTCTATCGGTCGAGTATTGAGACGGATTCAGTCTAGACGCAGTCCAAATTCCTTCTCCGGGCCACGTAGGGCAGCGGGTGACGACGACTCAGGCAATAGAGGCTGATCGAATCGGGAAATGGTGTCGAAAATGTTTAATGGGATCAATGGGAAAAGGGCGCACGGAAGTTGGATAGGGGAAGCCGAAGCATGGATGCAAAGTGAAGATGGAAAGAAGACAGCAGAATGGCGAACAGACGGCATTCCGGCCTGGCACCATGGATAGCCCGGCCACGAGTCGCTATTTTTACCGGGAAGGACGGACGAGCACATTCTGACAGCCGGGAAGACGACTGGACACAGACAGCGTCGTGTCCCGCCGTTTGCCGTGGCGGGCAACCTATGGTCAGGGCAAGAGCGACTCTCAACTGGATGAACTGCACGAGGAAGGAAGATTGGGCCAATGTGTTCGTCTGGTTCTTGCCATTGCAGCAACTTTTCTGGTGTTTTTCGTTTTGTGGGGGTGGGCAAAGCACTGGGAACCAATCTGCAGAGTCCACCTTGGCCCCTTTTCCAGAAGCGACATCGTACATGATTGGCCCTTTGCATCTGCCCATACAGGACAGGTCAATTAATTGCACCTGCCAACATTTCACAAAATCCCTCTCCTTGGCGATGCACACGAGATGGATGTGCATGCACGTTCATCTGGATAATGCCAGGCGGTGGGCCCTCGTTTGCATTCCGTCATTCGCCCGTCCCGCCGCGAGGGGTATGTTGCTCTCTTTCTGGGGTCCTCTCTGGAGTGTTGCCGGTACAAGAGCGTCTGTGACGAGCGACGACAGACTGGAAATAGAAACGCAAATGCTTGTCGAAAGAGTTGTGCCAGGTGAGAGAGAAGATCAACCATGTGGGCTCTCACCTGAAGACAGACGAACGTATGGCCCCCACAACTCCAGGCGCAGCACCGCGAGCCGGACATTGGAACGCAATGCGCACGCCGCACACCGCACGCCGCACACGCACCAAGCCAGACGAGGGACCTCAAAAGTCGGGACCCCAAGAGACACACATAACAAGTTAACACTTGCAGGGGAGGGGATTCCCAATAGGGACACTGAGGTGGTCATCTCCCGCCTGCCTTGGCTCAAAGTGCGGACACACACGCACTTAGTGAACCAGAACCACAGATCCGGCCTCGCATCAGAGACAATAATCCAGTCTGACGTGCTGCCCGTTCCAAGCCGGTGCCAATCGATGGCCGCAGCTGCTCATCCCTCGTTGCTACCCTGCCATGCCCGCCGTTCTAGACCACTCGCTGGCATGTTCAGTCAGCCGCCCGTTCAAACGCTTACCCTTACTGCCAGTGGTCACCACGGTGTGTGTAAATACGCAGTGTGGGAGGAAACCTCGTTCACATCAAAACGACCTCGTTCCGTCTTATCCATTGAGGCATCCCGTACATAATCGCTGCAACGCTACCAGAGAAACGTACGGATAGTTCACGACAGAGTACAGTCTATACCTGGGCCGATGCGACACAAGACACCCTCCCGGGGCAGTCCGGTTGGTCGACGCTTGAGATTGCGAGATGATAAGGTTGTTTTCCCTTTGTTCATGCTATCTCCCTACCTGCCTATATGCGATGAACTATCAGACTTGTGTTTATTCAAGCTCGCTCCAATGCTCCGTATCCGTACGCCTGTGTGGACACGGCGGATACTTTCGAGGTATCCCGGACTCCCGCCCGGCACATGAAATTGAAGAGTTGCTTTTCTTAGCGGATCCCAAAGCCGACGTTGCGATGTCAACCCGCAAAGTTCAAGGAAGCGAAACCTGTCAGTCCAGTGGCCCAGGACTCAAGCTTCCAAGAATTGATGAGGTACTTACTGCGTGCAACCCTAGCGACCCGCGCTCTCGTGAGCACCCGACCTCAGCAGACAAGCGGGGTGCAGGCGCAGATGCAGGTCTGTTGTGGTTGGCAGTTGCTGTTGTGGTTGCGGGACGGATAAAGTGCAAAGGCAGGTGCAGAGGATCGAAAGTGCAGGCAGGCACAGGTGCAAGTGCGCGCCTTCTGGGTGGTGGTGACCCAGGTGACGGTTCCATTGGACTGGCCAGGAGGGCGGCAGGCGCAAATATTGGCTCTTGCTGGCTGAGTGGCTTGACGCCAAATCTCCTCCTTGGACCTTCCCCTTCCCGGCCGGAGTTACCCCTGCCTCCTTCCCCTGTCCCTGCCAAGGGTGGCCGGTTCCTTCTTTGAAGTTCTGCTGGGCTGTGGACCCACGGCCCATGGGGCCACGCCGCCGTCCACGAACCAGTCCAAGTGCCCCCTCACCAAGTTCTCAGGGCAGAACCAGGTCTCCGTCTCCCTCGGCGGAGCCAACATGCACCTCGTCCTCCAGGCTCAACCGTCGCCCATGACTCCATCCTGTCGCTGCTGCGAGAATACGACCCAGCCCGACCTGGACCCCCCCAGCTGCCGTCCATGCATCGCACACGCTCCACTGAAGAAGCCCGTTCACAATCCACCTGAACCCGAACAGGAGCTGCCCGTGAATACTGCAGTAGGCTGTCTTTTGTTTTGCTGCCATACAAATCCAAAGTACTTCCTCCCTACGCTACCTACACTACCTAGGATAGGTACCCAAGATTTTTACGCGACTACGTTTTGGGCCCCCAAAGCCGCAAGTTCAAGCCCACTTCACTTGCACCGTCGCCATCCAACTTCCCCTGGACCCCTGCCACCCTGTCCGGCCGACCAAGTGTGCGCGCCTCCCACCACGCGAGCGAGCCAAGCCAAGCCAATATTGCTGCCAGCTTCCCCCCAAAATCGACCATCCATCCCGTCCCATCTTCGCCCGCGCTCGTCCACTCGTTGCTCCTTCTTAACCTCGTCCTCCCCCCCAGCCAGAGCCAGGGATCGTCGCCGCCTTCCAAGAGCCTCACCTTGCCTCGTCTTGCCCCTTCGCCAGACCAGATCCGACAGAGCTGATCGTCTCGACGACTCGACCACGGCGGGCAACTTCTAAACCTACTGGCGACCGACAGAAACTGCAAGCTTGGAAGCAACTGGACCTCGTTCGACTCGACCTCGACCGCCCCGAATTACCCCAATTGTGGACGCGACCAATCTCTCAAAGTCTTCTCGTCGACTGCAGCATCGTCGACTCGTCAACTTTTCGGCCATTTGGACCGATTCCATTCGTTTAACCGCCCATCCTCACCGTCACCTTCATTGGTAGTCGAATCTGCAGCACCACAGCCCCGACCGCAAAAGTGTTCCACCCGTGCAGCCAGTGGAGTGGTGATCTTGTTTTTCCTTGGTGCTATATAATATATCCACCATCGCGTGCGTGATCTGGTCGATCACCGGCTAGAGACATTCAGCGCCGATCCAACGTGGGGTTCTCTCGGCAAACACCAGCAATAATTGCCTTTTCCTACCCCATCAAAACTCCGTCGTCGAGGACCGTTCTTCTCGACTCGCCAGAACCGCTGCAAGAGGAACTAGATCATGTTTGGTCTTGCCAACCTGCGTGTCGCAGTATTCCCATGATGGCCATCACGTCGTTGTCATCCATGACCCGGCCACGGTCACTATGGCTTCTCCTGTGCCTCACCATTGCCTCGGTGGTGTTGGCCGGCTCCGAACCCGTGCTCGAGGTTCTTCCCGCTCAGATCACTGCCCCCGCAGTGCTTCCTCCCATGGACGCCCTCGTCATTGACGACCGCACGCCTACGATGATCAAGGGTCGGTGGACCATGGTTCCGCCCGGGTACGACGAACTGAAGAAGCGGGACGACGAGGGCATCACGTTGACGCCCAGCACAGCCGACAAGGCGTCAGCTACTGCCGCATCGACTACGCTGACCGTTTCCGTCACGGTGCCTGCTGCGACTGTGGACTCTGCCTCGCCCCTGCCGTCGCCTTTCGACACCAGTCTCGCCTTCAACTTTACCAGCAACGATGGCGCGTCCTGTCCTCGCTTCATCAACTCGCTCCTTACCAACCAGAACTTTAAAAAGTGCTACCCGTTGTCATTGCTGCTCCAGGTATGTTTGTTGTTGTCCGTCGGTGATGTACAAGAGCTGACTCTAGTTCAGGGCTCGAGATCCTTCTTTGAGGCTGAAAAGAAGCTTCTGAGTATTGTGAGGGTGCTCGACGCCACCTGCGGCGCTGACGTCGAGTACTGTACAGAGTTCCTTACCGGTGTGGCCGGTAACCTAACGTTGGACGCCAACTGTGGCTCCGACTACCAGGCCGGTAACCCAATCGTCATGCAGGCCTATCTCGGCTTGAAATCGTACGAGATGCTGTACAAGGCTACCTGCCTTACCGACCCCGACACGTCCATGTACTGCTTCGCCAATGCCGTCACCAACCTCACCACGCCGTCCAACGTCTACTTTTACTACCTCCCACTCAACATGACTCTGCCCGCCAGTGCAAACCCCACCTGCGGCACGTGTCTCCGACAGACCATGGAGATTTACCAGACCTTCACCACCAACCGCAAACTCGCGATCTCGTCAACCTACGAGGACGCCGCGTCGCAGGTCAATACCATATGTGGACCAGAGTATGTCAACGACACGCTTCTGGCCGCAGTCAGCACGGCAGGACTGTCGGTGCCCTCCTGGGCTCTGGCGGCGACGACCATGACCCTGGCTCTGCTTTACAACATGTTGTAAGGCGGGAGACTGCACTGATCGTAACGAGTCATGTTTTGAGTTATTTGATTTTCAGCAAGCGCCATGATACCCTCGACATTCTCTCGTATTTATTTCTACTTCTAATGCCGCACCCGGCATCCGACCTCATCGGTCTTCACATTACACTTAGTATTTAGTCTTAGTTCTATTCACGGCCGGAATTTGGGCAAAAGAAAAAAAGAGCCGGGTCCCAAGGGACGGCATCGGATGGCGGTTTCGTGATTATTGGCAGCAGCCGGAATTTGGGCATGGCGCATCCGCTGACTTGGCGGCATACATTGTCATATACGATGGCAACCACTGGCATCTGACGAGGTGCTCTATATACTGTAATCTTCGCATGGTGCGACTGTTGATACTCTTCTCGTAGATACTTTTTAGTGGTGGTTTCACGTTGGTGCAGAGATGGATACGACGACCTGTCATGGTCACGACAATACAATATGTAGTCAACACTCGACTCATCTGCTCAGTGATACCGTACGAGACCACACACAGATCGGAAGCCATTTATAGTTTCTCCTGCCTGTGAACCCTTTCCTCCTGCTCCCTCAGCCTCTTCTGGACAACCTTCCACGGGTGAACCCCATCCGCGTACCCGACAAACGGGGCCCCGGGCTCGTACCCGAGCAAGTCCACCAGCCGCCTCGGCATCCCGGCCAGCTTGTCCCACTCGACGGCGAGAATCTGGTTCTCGAGGGGCCGCATCCAGGGCTGGCAGTACTGGATCGTCAGCGCCCTCCGGGGGTCGGGCGAGGTGTTTTCCCCGCCGCCGTGCCAGAGGGTGCCGAGGAAGAAGACGGCGCTGCCCTTGTCCATGACGACGGGGATGGCGTCTTTGCGCTGGGGGAGTTGGGCGGCGTCGGTGTCGGGGCCCCAGGTGTGGGAGCCTGGGATGACGACGGTCGCGCCGTTTGCGGGGGTGAAGTCGTCGAGGGCGACCATTACGCCCTGTTGGGGATGTGTCAGTCATGGAGGTGGTGGCAGTGAGAACAGGAGAGAGGAGGAAGAGGGAGAGGCATTACCGTCCCAAAGGGCCGATGGGGCCTCGGCACCCCAACGTAGCCGTCGTCGTGGTGCAGCGCCTGCGGGGCCTCGCCGGGCTGGATGTAGACGCTGTGGAAGGCGTTGAGGAGGAAGCCCGGGTCGAGGAAGTGGTCGTTGAGCGCGAGGAGGGCCGGGTGGGTGGGGAACGTGCGGAAGACGGGGGACTTGTTGAGGAGGGCGTAGATGCGGTGGGTTTTGAAGCCTTCGAAGCTGTTTCTGCCGCCTGTGGTGGTGGTGGTGGTGCTGCTGCCGCTTGCGCTGGTGGTCGGGATGCTGTCCTTGTTATTGGCATTGGCGGAGAACCCCCCCGCTGGCCCGGCTGTCTCAGGCGAGGATGTCAGGCGGACGATCTCGGCGTGGGCTTCGTCTGCTTCCGCGGCGGAGAAGGCGGAGGGGATGATTACGTAGCCGTGCTGTTTTACGTGGGCTATGAGGGCTTCGATGTTGGGGACGGCGGGCGCGGAGGAGGAAGAGGTGGTGGTGGTGTGTCTGGACAGACGGGCGTCGGCGCCGGTTTGCGCGTTGACGAGGGCTTGGGCGCGGGATTGGAGTGGCATTGTTGTTTCTCTGTGTGCGTGTGTCTCTTTCTCTACGAGTGTGCTACCAAAACTACTTCTTGACAGGGTGGGAGATGCATTTTGGGGGGTACTAGGGGGGCCGCGACTTATACGTCTGTCGTTGGCTGTGGTGTTATTCGGCAAGATGTGGGTCCGCCGAGGTCCCGGGAGATGCGACTCGAACGCGGGGAAGAGGTAGACAACTCCAAAAAATCTAAAATGACGGGTTGAATTTGGGGTTGGTGTGCGGGACTGCCGAATTTTTTGTGATGAGAAACCATCGTCCGGAACGATCGGGTCAATGTCACTGTTCTGCTGTTGAATTCATAAGACGGACGACTCCGTGAGTTACTGTCACTCTTCCAGCCGGAGGGGTCCGCGTTGGCGGAAAGCTTGGGCAGCTCCGATCGGCCCCACTTTTGCCCGGGATTTTGACTGCATGCAAGTGAAGTAGGTAGTTCTTTTTCATCTGGGCTAAGGTACCTAAGGTGATGCAGAAACTATTGCTGCCATAATTTTTCAGTCCGACCTACGATCCTAATCTGGCTTGTGACTTGAGACAGAGTGCGGAACATTTCTTATTGTCGAAAACCCAGTATCCTGTGCCATGCGTCCTTTCATGCATCATTAAAATGTCATACAATCATCACTCCAAGCGTAGCCCTTCGAGCTCCTTCTTCAGCACCTCCACAGGCCGGAATGTGCTTCGGAAGGGGCCCAGCTGCACAATCCTCACCGGCACGCTCTCCTCCTCCTTGTACTCCTCGCCGGCCGCTGCGGCTCTCTCGGCCTCGATCTGCGCCACGCTCTTCACGTCGGAAAAGTCCCCCTTGATGCCCGTCTTCTCCTCTCCCCAAATCTCAAAAAATGGATAGCCGTGGTTGGCGTATGACTGGGCGTTAACCGGGGTGTCGGGGGCCGGCTGTCCAGTCACGGCGCAGAAGGACTCGACGCTCAGGATCTGCAGGTTCAACATCACTGAGGCCTCGACGTCCCAGACGTCGGCCGGATACTTGTCTTCCTCGATCGTTTGGGTAATGAGACCACCAGCCGCAAGACCCATCTCCTCCACTGCCGGAGGTGGTGCCGCCATAGGACTGGAGACGGAAGCTGCGCACATCATCATCTCGGGACCGCCGCCAGGAGCCGCCATGGACTTGAGCCCTCCCATCATGCGCATGCGGCCTCGCATTGGCGTATCGTGCACGACGTTGACAGTCGAGAAGTTTGGTGGGAAGTAGGTGTCGCCAAGCTTGGTATTGTCGGAAAAGTCGATTCGGTACTTGTCAAAGCCCGAGCGGTTGTTGTGGTCGCTGAGACGCTGCTGATCGACGGCAATGTCGAACTCGTCGCGGATGAGCTTCTTGACGTCCAGCCAGGTGCTCTCACCGGTGAGACCCTTTTCCGCAACGTTGAAGGTCCGGGTGACGACCTTATGCTCCTTGTTCTCGTAGCGGACGTCAAACTCGGTTGGGAGATTCTTCTTGATGGGAATCACTTCAATCTGGATGCCGCCAATGTTCTCCTCTCCGGTGACCTGGGCCTCGACCGAGAAGCCCGATCCCTTGGGCTGCGCGACGAACTGCCGGATCTTGCCGTCCTCTGATACAATGCCGTCCAGCCAGTTCTGGTCAGGCACCACCATGTAGTCCTGGATCTGCTTGCCGCTGTTGAGCAACCGCACGCGCTTTTCGAGCGTCTTTTCGTTCTCCGTCATGGGCAGGCCGGAAACCGCATTGACACCGCCAACGTAGATCTTGATGGCGAAAGGGGCCTGGGCCGAGAAGTTGACCCACATAGCCTCGCGCTGGTACATTGGGAAGAAGATGCCGCCCTTCTTGGCCATGTCCGGGGGCATGTTGTGTGCGTAATCGTGGACCTTGAATAGAGGGAAGGTTCCGAGACCGGGGGGGAGACTGTTGGTGTCTCTGTTGTCGGGGACGCGGATTGTGCGGTTGAGCTGGATAGAGAGGGCGTCCTTTTTGCTGCCGTGAGAGATGCGGATGTCTGATCGTGTCGAGTTGGGGCCGTCGTCTCCCAGGCGCACCGTCACTCTGCGGCTGCTGGCAATGGGCTGCTCCTGGGAACGAATCTCAGGCATGACCTCGACGGTCTCGGGGTCGCTGGTGTTGGTCATCTTGTGTTGTGGTGCTGGGAGTCGGGTGGTGGAGTTGCGTGGAAGACCGTTCTATGGTATGTTGTATGGTGAGTCGGATGTTTTGACTCTACAACCCGAGGGATTGCAGGTTCTTATAGATGAAAGGTAGACGATAGTTTTGTATCGTCTGAGTCAATATCCAGGTGCCACGCAGCAGTCGGACGGTTGAGGAGAGGCCATTGTGGTTCAGCCTCATCGTGACACTAATCGGGAAGGTACGACCATCCATGGAGGGAGCAACGGGAAGCTGCAATTGGTGCTCCTGCCTTGAAGTCGGCTGCCTCCACAGACCGTGGCCGGTGATTGGTCACGGTTTCCAGATCGGGCTGTTGGGACCCCGCTGCCTGGGGCCGTGCGCCAAGCCAAGGACCGGGGTGCGACGTCACTCCAGCGTGTTTTACGCAGCGGCGTATTACTGACTTTGACTTATCCGGGAAGCATTCAACCACATTCAACGACACGTATGACAGCGTTGCAAATTGTTATTGCACCCTTGACCGAACCCCAGTCGCTTTGTGATGGGAGGCAGTCGTGAAAAAGGCACAATCTTTCTCATTCACTAATGGCACTGTCTAGGCAGCTAAGGCACACATCCTGACTGACTCCATTGCTGGCCAGACTTACGACAGAGCTACGACTTTTTCTTCTTCTTTTCGGCGTGCTGTTCGGCGCTACCCTCGTCGGCAGCGCGCTTCGCCGGTGTAACCTCATCTCCCTTGGGTCGCGCCGTCTTGTGGTCCTCGCCGTGATCAGCGTGCTCGCCGTCGTCGCTCTCAAACTCGTCCATCATCTCCGTGTCCTGGCCCGCAAAGAGCTCGCGCCAGCTACCGTCCCGCACCTTCTTGTCGTTCCCGTGGAGACCGACTCCGTACGCCTGCTTCATCGCCGCCAGACACGCCGTCCTCCTCTCGTTGAAGTCGAACATTGGCTTCGGGTACACGCCCTTTTCCTGCTTCTCTCCGCGACCCGTGACTCTCACCCCGGCCTTTTTCTGGTCCGGTAGCGGTGCTTTCCACGGCTCGTAAATGTACTTGGCGTCCAGGTCCTTGAGTTCCGGTACCCATCGCCGCACGAACGCGCCCTGCTTATCCCACTTTTGCCCAAACGACACGGGGCTGTAGCACCGAAAGTACTGCGAGAAGAAGGCCGAGCAGCTCAGCCATTGCCAGTTGCCGGCGTTGCACGCGGGCTCGTGGTCGAGCAGCCACTCCTCAAACACTTCGCAGCCGCGCTCCCAGTCAATGTAGCAACCGCCCCTCGTCAGGAAACAGGCGACCGAGTGGCGCCCCAGGTGGTGAATCCACCCTTCCTCGCGAAGCTGTCGCATTAGGGCGTCGATCCAAGGGAACCCCGTCACGCCGTACTTCCACCGCCGGAACCACTCGTCCGCCTCGGCCGAATCGACGTGGTACTCGCCCGTCACGAGGCCCGTCTCGTGGTCGACCTTAGATGGTAAATGCCACGGGATGAAGCGACAGTAGGGGTTGTTGGCGGTCTGCGTGAACTGGTAGCCCAGTGCGGCGTGTGCCGCAAAGTACATGTCGCGGAAAAGCAACTGGCCCAGCAAGCTCTCCGGCACCTTGGAAGCACCCTTGCCGTACTTTGTCACGACGTCCTGCACTCTCCAGTAAAACTCGCGCACCGACAGGGCCCCAAAGTGCAGGAACGGCGATAGAAAGGTCGTCGACTGCGGCTCGAATGCCGCGGGGCTCGTCTTTGGCTTCTCAAAAGTTGCCGTATACTTTTTGTCGGCCAGAATCTCCTCGAGCATCGCCAACGCCCTCGTCTCTCCGCCCTTGTGAGGCGTCGTCGCCGACGGGAACCCGAGCTCTTCCATCGTCTCAATCGCAAAGTCCCCCTTGGGCCCCGCAATCTTCTTGTACGCCGCGTCCCCGCCCTCGGTCCGGTTCTCCGCGTTGAAATCGGGCTTCGTCTCGGGCGGCGTCTGCTCAAAGTCCACCGGCATCTCACCCGGGTCCGGCAACGACTCCGGCGCGGCCACAGGCTTCGCGATGGGCCCGACCTTGGCGCCGGCCGCCTGCAGCTGCGACATGGACATGGTCGGCTTGCCGCCGTGCTTCTCGACCACGGCGTCGCTGTCCCACAGCGTCCGCCCGCTCTTGATAATCACCTCCACCCCGGCGTCCTGGGCGGCCTTGATGACCACCTCGTCCCGCTCGCGGCCGTACGCGTCCGTGTCCTTTTCAAAGACGAGGTGCGTCACCTTCCACGCCTTGAAGAGCTTGGGGAACAGCGTCTGCGGGCCCTCGCGTAGCACAAAGAGCTTGGACTTTGGGTTGAGCTTGGTGATGCTCTCTGATAGGTCATTCTGGCAGTCCAATCTGCGCACAACGGGTTTGTGTAAGTCATTTTACTTCTCCACGGGGGGGCGTGAGGAAACAAACAGGAACTGCCACCGGTTCAGGCCGCCTCGGGCGCGGTACACGTAGTGCGGATCCCAGGTGAAGATGGGCCACAGGGCGGCCGGCTCGAGCGCCAGTGCGGCCGCAAGGGCGGGCGAGTCGTGGAGCCGGAGGTCGGTCCGGAACCAGTATATCACGCGCGGGCCGGGTGCCATTGTGAATGTGAGTGAGTGTGTGTGGGTGGGAGTGAGTGAGTGAGTGAGGGCGAGGTATGTGACTGAGAAGTATTGGGGTAAGGGAGATGGTAGGTCACGAACGCTGTGTAACGCAAAACACGAAATCACGAGATACCTTCACCTCAACTCTAGGATGATGTCCCAATTGGCATGTCACTCAGCAAAGGGAGACAGACTTGTCGCGTGAGGAAGCGCGTCCTGGAGAACATGTTCCGCATTGAGACAAGATGGGTCGACTGACCGAGTACGGGGATACCAAAAAAAATCAATGATGTCAATGACTCTAAGCCACGCGAGTTTTTGGAGCAACCACAGCGCCACACATTTTGTTTTTCTTTTTTTTCCTCCTACGATTCAAACACAAAGTCTGCGGATGTCTCAGTCCCCTAACGTATCCTCACACCCGTACTCCGTACGCCCTACCTACCTATTGGACTGGTGGTCCAAAGAAGACGAAGACGAAGAGCAAGACGAGGGAAAATAAAAGCCCGGACCAAGACCCGCGTGTGCCCACCTCAATGCCCATGTGCCCGCGCGCCACTGGAGCCCGCCGAACGGGAATTCGTTCCCGCTTGGAGTACCTAGGTAATCCGTAAATCTCGCAGAAAATGCAGGAGATTGCGCGCCCATACTGCGTACCCGTTCGGTGGACCGTGGGCCGGTTTGGTTCTTCTGGGTAAGCATCCGTGACCCCGTCACCCGTCCACCCGTCACCCGTTTCGCCCGTCCCCTCCCGAAACTTTATTTGCATAATGGGCGGCGGCTACCGCGATGCTCGAATCGCGGGCCAATTGCTGTGTATCCGTACCTTGCATTGGTGAAATGGCTCAATGGCCCACAACCCACGAACCAGGACGATTGGAGACGAAAAAAAAAGACCCATGAACCCTGACTCGCACGGTTGGCAGATCGCCAGGGCTTTGCCAGGGAGTATCGTGGACGGTTCGTCGGTGGGACGGCACGACGAGAATGACGAACCCCTCGGCCCTGATTTCTCAAAGGCCCGAGGACGGAGAGCATGCCATACGGTAGAGCGAGAGAGAGAATGAATGAGTCCCTGGAGAGACAAATCGCATGCCTCGGATGGCCTCACCCATTTTCTTTGCTCCCTACATGTTTCCCGGCTCGCCCTTCACCCTGTGTCGGGCCGTGTAACCTCAGACGATCACGCTGCTCAGCCGAGGAATGCAACGCCTGCGACGATGGCCCGGCTGTCGGATGGGGATCGTCGGCGCCATCGACGCCAAAGTCGTGGCAATGGGACCATGCGCTGCGACAAGTTCCCCAAACGGGAGTGTCTCCCTTGCTCGCGGTGTGCAGTCAGATCATGTCGGAATGGAGGTCCGCTTCGGCGTGTGTCGGCTGAGCGCAGCATCACTGGTAGCTGAACAATGTGAAATGAGTTTGACAAGGCGGCGCCCCGACTTTGAATTTTGTATCCATCTGGTACCTAGCGAGGTCACAGCAAAAAGCCTGGACTTTGTCCCCCGTGGAGGAAAAGAGCACAAGACTGCCTTTCCCGCCAACGATGCAACCGGGGCCTCGAGAGTCGAACCGAATATCAAACTCGCGTCTCTCCATGATCATAACCCATAAAATTTCCACAAAGGGTATATATAGATACGAAGAAATGATGAGTGAATCGAGAAGAAAGTAAAGCAACAAATATGCAACAAATGGGATAGACACATGAAAAAAAAAAACGACCTTCGTAGCGGGTATTCCTCGCTTTGCTAGGCCGTGATGATAAATTACCGCCTGGCCTTGGAAAGACGGTTTCGACGTATGACAAGTATTGCACACTCGTTCTTGTACGCCTCTGTCGTCAAGAACGGCCCCAAACCCGACGAGAACTCCCAATTGAAACACCATCGCCGCCGTCTATTCGCCGATTTACCAATCTCCAACGAACGCCGTGTTACATTATGCTGCCATCCCGTGTCAAGTCGGTGGGGGGTTTTTGTTCTTCCTTTTGTCGTTCACCGCTGCTTTCTTGTCTTTTTGCGCCTGGTCGTTGAGGTTCCTCCTGCGCCGCCGCCACCTCCCGCGTTGTCTTCCTCGTCTTCGTCGTCGTCGCTGTCCACTTGCCGACGAGCGTTCTTCCCACCAGACTTTTCGTTGCCCTTCTTGATGGAAATAAGACATCCCTGCTCTTTAAGACGCTTGGTGAGAGGTGTGCTGGCCTGCATGCCCGGGAAATCCTTTGCGCTGTAGACAACAAATATGTCGCTCATGATGGTTGACCGGATGGGAGCTTTCTTCGCCATGTGCGTCGGATCGACGACAACCAACACAAATTTGAGACGGAAGCTGCCCGGTGTGCGGACTGACATGTCGGGGAAACAGAAGAAGCAGCCTTCGTTGCCGTTTTCGTCTTGGCCCACAAAGGGTGATGATACCAGTGAGCCCATGATCCGCTTGCCTGGTCGCATCCCATCGTTGGGCATGTTGGTTTCGTCGGTTTCTCCGTCCACGTTCCAGATACTGCAGTGCACAACGTAGGCAGGGTGGTGAATCTTGTTGTACAGCTCGTCAGGCGTGAGGTCGGGGTTGTTTATCCGCAGCTGGACAATAGGCGGCGGATCAATGACTCTTCTGTCTCTTTCGCCGTAGCCACAGCATCTGGCCGCCATGGGTTGTTGGCGGAAAAAGATTTCGTACTCGTTTCGCACCACCTTGACTTCTGGTTCCGGAACACGCTGGAGCATCCTCCGATCGTCGCTGCCACCGCTCAAAAGATCCTCAATTTTGACTCTTTCATGCTGGCTCGTGGCACTCCACGGAGCTCCGGCCGTCAGGATCGTCGACCCAGACCGCACTGCGGGAATCCTCAGGCTGGGCGGCGTGAATGGAATGGCGACCTTTCCTCCGCCCTGGTAGTTGTCGTTCAACACCCGCGGGGCACCCTGCGACACGTACGGCATCTGTGGAGGTTGGTTACGCTTGAGATAATGTGCTTCCCTTGCCGCCTGGTACTCGTCGTATGGCTCACTCTTGGTCGCGGACAATGTCGGTGATTCGCGTGGCGACTCCTGGGGATAGCGGGGCATGGGAGCTGCTCTGTACGGATCGGTAAGCTGTGTCGGTTGAGGCGGTGGCTGTTGGTAGTGTTGGTACTGCGTCGGCTGATGGTAGCTAGGCGAGGGGGGTTGGTGGTACTCGCGCTGATGCTGATAATCACTGCGGTAGTAGGGGGCTTGATGGTAGTCGTTTTGGTGATATTCGGGCTGCTGCTGTGCGACGGGCCTCGGTTGCGAGTTTGAGTGCATTGGAGGTGGCAGTCGCATTGGTTCGGGTTCGTAGGCGTAATGTCCGTCCATGGCTGGCCGTGGCGGGCCATACGACGAGGGCGAAGGCGCCCACGAGTTATGCCTTTGAGCCATGCTGGGTGCTTCAACTGGTTGATAGACTGTAGATTCCGCTATGTGAAGACGGAGAGAGAAAGGACGTCCAAGACGATTTGTGTAATTGCTCCTGAGAGTGAGCTGCCCTTATTAGCATCAATGCTCGTTCCGGCGCGAGGGCACCCTTCCACGTTCTCGGCTCGGGGGTGTGGCGGCCGGAGCGAACTCACTGTAGGTGGAGAAGTCTCAGATCCGTACTCAGCCCTTGGCCAAGTCAAGCGCTGGAGAGAGAGTGAGGTGTTCAGCTCCGGATGCGCTCAGTACGATCGGCGCGTGTCAGCTGGCCCGATTGTGAGTTGATTGAAGATTTTGAGAGAGAAATTGAGAAGAACGGCGTCGGATGATGCAAGTCAGGCCACGCCCATTGAAAGCTCTCTCGCCGAAGAAACAAAAGGATGAGAGGTGCTGGATGCTGAAGATGAACCGAGAGACGGGCGGTAGCAGAGAGGGGCTCTTTTGTCCGCTGTCTTGCCCAATGGCGCTTCGCTGCTTGGCGGACGAACGTGGGCAAGGGTCTCTACACAGGGCTCGTAACAGAACAGAGACACCTCGTTCCCTTTCCTTTTTCGCTGTCCAGACCACTGGTCGAAGGCGCGCGGTTGAGACACGGTCTAATCGTTATCGGCGACAAACAAGTTGCGGGCTGTTGCTCGATGGATCGGAGCGGCTAGGTGTGTCGGCGTGAATAGAGATGACCAGAGTCGAGCCGGGGAGATCCTTGTCCAAGTTGGCACCAGCGAAATCTAGTCTGATGGGAGCACCCAGAACCCGGGAGAAACGATCAGCGGGACGATTGAGGTTCGAGACAGAATGGCGTCGACTATGTTGTCGTTTGGCATGCAAGACGGATGAATGTTTGATGTGTGAGTAGACGTTGGCGGTCGGATCAGGCCAGCGTCGGATGGGCGTGGGCGTGGGAGGGTGTGCGGTGTGCGGTGTTGGGAGTGCGACCAGAGCGAGGCACAGGTATGGTGAAGGGAAGAAGAGGGCAAGGCAACGGTGGGCGGTGGGGGGTTGTTGGCAGGTATGTATATGAAGCTGCGGACAGCTCAACAGGGCCAATCCGCGGTTGCAGGAATCGTTTTTTCGGTGCCAGAGAAGGAGTGGAGGACGGAGACGAGAGACTGCACAGTATCTGCACACTGCTAGGATGGGCCTTGGTTCCCTGTTCGCTCTGTCCGTCTGGTGAAGTGCACCGCTGCAAAGGTACGATGGTTTCTGGCTCAGGAGGAGAGGCGAAGAAGGAAGAGAGAGAGAGGAGAGGGAGAGGAAAAGAGCAAAAGGCGAGCGAGGATCAGGGCCGACCAGCATCAGCACGCGGCATCCGCAAAACACCAGGTGCAGTGTTGGCTTGTCTTGTCCTGTCGAGGAG
Source organism: Colletotrichum scovillei (assembly GCF_011075155.1). Classification (NCBI taxonomy): domain Eukaryota; kingdom Fungi; phylum Ascomycota; class Sordariomycetes; order Glomerellales; family Glomerellaceae; genus Colletotrichum; species Colletotrichum scovillei. The sequence goes on from NW_023336261.1 coordinate 1,760,717, forward strand.
AGACCAGGATCAGGCCCCACGTCGGACAATGTGATGGATGGGGGAGAGAAATTGGGGCCTTGCGACTTGTTGGACGCGAAGGACGAGCAAGTGGTAAGCGAATGCTCCGTACCAGACTGGATAGTGGCCGAAAAGGATTCGAGACGATTTTTCGGTCACTGTGCAGAAGTGGTCAGTACTATCCATCAGAGTACAGAGTACGGATATCGTACGCAGATTTGGCTGTAAAAGGACGAGAGACCAACGGATAGAAGGGAGGCATTCGTTTGGAAGATTTGAGCGAGCAGGCACAGAAAGGTAGCGCGATAGGGTGGTCTGGTAGGCGGCGCGGAAACGGATGGGCTTAGGGGGGACCCCAGCTCTGGCGAGCCAGGGCCAAGAGTTGAACGAGGATGCGGTTCCAGTCCAGCAACCAGAACAAGGACCGGGATCATGGGTTCGACCAGGGCAAGCCGCAAGACAGGAGGCGACATTGGCGGACGGCTGGGGGGGTGGCTGTCGACTGTCGAGACTCTGGCCGGTGAATGGTCGGTCGAGGGGATTCGTGAGGGTGCCGCATCGCACTCGGCCTCCGTCCAGTTGGGAAAAAGAGAGACGGCACGACGGGTGCATGGGAACGGAGCTTGGAATGCAACTCGGATGAAGTTGGGCTGAGGAGTAGTGTACGGAGTAAGGAGGAGAATGCCTACCCGTAGGCTGGAGGCAGTCGAGGAGAAAGGATACGTACCGTTTCCTGAAGCATTGGACGGGCAGTTCATTGGACGAACGGGTCTGATTGGATCACAAAGAGGGAGGAGAAAGCTGGAGGGACTTGAGGTGGAAGGAACATCCAATTTTGGATTGAGGTGTGTGGGGAAGGCCCAACCCAGAGTACGTATCTGTACGTACCGCACTGATGACTACTCCATACTACGTACCTATGCGTACAGACACCTCAGGTAACTGCAAGTTGGTGCCTGCCTGAAGTGAGGTAACCGGTCCTCGGTCCTCGGTCCTTGGTGCACTTTTCTCATAACAATGCATTGCAGCCATCGCAGGCATCGCAACGAGCGTTGTGCAACACACCCAGCATCTCTCTCGCCAGGCTCACGCAGCAGCAGTCCTCCTTTCGGACCACAGAGTACGTACGGAGTACAGTGCAAAAGCAAGGGCTCCATTGGCCTGCAGAACTGCGCATGCGATGCTCCTGCGCCCAGTCGAGCAGAGTGGACAGAGTCAACGAATCAGATGGCGTTGGACGCCTCGTCGGAACTGCAACTTGGGACTTGGGTGTACCGGGGAGCCTTGGACAATGCAACCCGACCATGCACGCCTTAAACCCGCGAGGGTCAAGACTCGACGAGTGAAATAGGAAGCCCTGGTCCCAACCGCCAGTCGCAAACTCGACGACTTTGCACATTCCCCCGACGCTGCGATATCTCGCCGACAGCCTCTGTATTTGTACCGAGTCCCAGTCGACTCCAACGGCCCAGGAAGGGGACCATCTCGTCCTGGAGCCCCTGGACCTGGACATGGACCTGGACCGGCAGGAGCGAGTTCCGGAATCGCCACACGTCTATATTTACCTTGCATTTTACTGCGTAGCTGCACCGTGAGTACGAACTATCCCTACGCGACAGGACTGCAAAGCTATGTGTTCTCGGGGAGCAAAAGCATGGACAGCGGAATCAACAACATCTCGTCAAACCTGGAAGTTTGCGGGGACGTAATCGCGCCTTGAGGCCCGCTAAACGACGGGTGCATCCATACCTAGCGGCCGACGATTGGCGCCAGGGGCCATGCCTACACTCCCTTTCCGCGCTATCCTAGTGCTGAAGCTACGAGCGCCCGACTGACGCCTCTATGTACGCCTACGTAGTAGAGGTTGTGAGGTCCTCGAGGCTTTGGCGGGTACGTTAACCTCCAGTGACAGCTTTCACAGACCTGGAAATCTGTCAAGGCTTCGACGGTGCGGCCAGCGGCGGGCAGCACGATGCAGGTCGAGTTACCTACGTACCCACGAGTACTCCGTACGCAGCAGAGGAAAGTGACAGACTCAGCATCTGCAACGGCCGGGGGGAGGGGACCTGCCTCTGTTGGAACTTGGGTCCTTGCTGCTGCAACGAGATTGGAACCGGGGCTTGCGCTTCACCTCACCATCCCAGCCGTCCCACGCAATTTTCCTCCCTCCCTCTACCCACGCATCCAAGTCCACATCTCCATCACCCAGACACACTCGTACGCTTCTGGAATACAACTCGGCCGCCCTCAAAGACACTCTGAGCCTGCGGCCTCCACTGCGCCGCCTTGCTGATGCGATGCCCCTCAGCTGACTGAGCCTCGGGCGAGCCTCTGCTCTGTACGGAGTAGTGTGTATTCCACGGCTACACTATGTCCCAACGTGCATGTTTGCTTGCTGACATTTGCTTTCAGGTCTCGCACTCGCTCATGCTTGTGAGCATTGTGGAGATCGAGATCCTGCTCAGCTTCTCGTCGCTTTCTTTTGCATCCGCCGCAGCCCGCTCTCTGCTGTGCCACGCGAGCGAGTCTCGTCCACGATCGCAGACCACCCCGGCCCATACGTGCCAAAGACTCGCCAACTACCTTATACTATTCGACATACCCGCCGAGGCATTTACAATCAGACATCTCCTGGGGACCGCCTTTTTGCACCGGAGGACGGGGGCTTTCGTCCCAGCCCGGCCCGCTCCTTGTGCCCTCCTGGCTCCTGCTATGCATCGTCTCCGAGTTCCCACGTCCGTCGCTTTGTCGCCCCCAATTCTCAACGTCCTCCGGTCGTCCAGCAAACACGCTTCTCAATCGAGGCATTCACCCGCGCCGCTTGCTCACCCGATCGGCGAATAGCCCACGTTCCCCTGTATTCCTCAATTCCTTCCGTCGGCATGTCGATAGTGCTCGACCTCGTTCATCATCCATTGGTAATGATCTTCATGCCTTGCCGACACCAGCCCTCAGTGCTAACACGAGGCAATCAAGTCGCACTCAGTCAGCGGGCTACCAGGGACCAGTCCATGGGCTGATGTCAGCGCACGTTGGTCTTTTGTGCACTTTTTTCGAGACCACCGACCGAGGCTCCGTTGGATTGTTCTCGGGTCAATCATTGTCCAGTATGCACCCGCCGCATGCAACAAAGCATTTCGTTGTCAAACCAATGCGCCGTGGCGGGCACCGGCAGCCACCCGGAACCGATATTGCGGCTGCTGGGAGAATATCCCTCTCTTGCACGGTCATTGACTTGATTCTGTAGGCCTTCCGCCCATCAAGCTGGGCAGCAAGTCTCGCGTCTGTATGACTCCTGTGCACCTCCACGTGTGGCTGGAGACACTCCGTACGAATACATGCCAATCGACGGACCAATCGATGGAACGGTTATTTGCAGCTCTACAGCTTTGGGCCATTGGTGTGGACGCCGCAAAGTAGGTATGTGACGCTGAATCCGGGTTCGTGTTTGCTTGTCAAAGGGAAGGGCCGCACGCCCGGGGTGCGACCGGGGTGGGTGGCAGCAAATCGAGTTGGATAAAGTTCAGCATATCGTGCACATCTCCGGATGAGAAGAAGGGCGAACCCCCGGGACCGGTACGGAGTACCTGGATTTCGGGCCACATGTTCGGATGGGACACAGATATGCATGTCTTTTAGACGGTGGTCTCGGTTGTCAACGAGCGTCGCCAATCGGCGTCGACACGCGCCGGCGCGGTGAGACAAGATCAGTCCTTTGCAATTCGTTTTCCATTCTCTGACGTTTCTCTAGTGGCGCTGCTGCATTCCACCACCTGCCGGTCACCTCTCACCCGCGTCCGCCTACCGAGTCGACGGTTCCCATCGTCGACCGCGGGCGATTGCAGCGAGATGCCTCTGAGCTGCCGTCAAATCAAACTCTATCAACTGCAGGGCTGTCCCCCAGGTGTACGATTGAGACTCGATGAATTGTTCTCGCGGCGGCCAACAATGGGCATGTGACGACCATACTCGATCCAAGACAAGCGAGCCAAGCAAGTGTATCCGTACCGACACTCTACGCCAGCTGTTGGCTGTTCGCGTATCTTGCCGTGCCTTTTGGCGGCGAGAGTCGAGGTCCCGGACTCAGACTCGTTCCATTGTGGGGTCATTTCCGGATATGTTCACGCCCTCTTGTCGCTGTTCGCACTCGATGTCGACGTCCCCACACACACACCAACCGTCAACCCCGCTCTTGTTGGTTCTTAGCTGTTGGTGATTGTGTTCAACCTCTCGCAGGGGTCCAGCAGCGACGCCACAGGGCTTTCCTCCGCTAAGAACGGGTTAAACGACGGGTCCGTCATCCCGCCAATCTAGCTCTGACAGGGACGCTCGGTCCATACGCTGGCGTTATTGTTATTCTTTTCACCTTTCAAAGACACTACTGTGTAAGCCTTGCCGTTTCGGCCAGCACTTACTTCCAACGACGGCGTCGATTCAGTCAACTATTCCTCATAGCTACGGCCGTTGCAATGGAGCAGTGTCTCGAACCCCCTCTTTCGCGCCTTTGAGGTTGATCTCGCTCCATCGCCGTCGACCACGATGAGAAAACACGGCAACGAACGTACGGTACCAGCCTGGCGGTACCTTGAGTGCCTGATACGAACCGCCATTGGACATCGTCCGTCACATCTGCTTAGGCTGCAGCAAACAATAGTCCGCTTACACCAAGACGAGCGGAAAGGCTCCGACCTCTCGTACCTCGGTCCTGTCGTGGCTCATTTCCGCATCTCATCTTTGCACTGTCCGGTGACAGTCGCTCGGGTCCGGACCAGGGCCCTGCCAACGCATGCATTTCCTTACAATGGCAAAATGCCCGCTTCCAACAACCCAGCCGCCACCAATCACCAACTCTGCATCCTACCCTCCACCGCAAAGAGGACCACAACAGGTCAGCGAGGCGCCGCTGGTTATCTGCGTGCCTTGCGTCGCCATCTACGCATCATGGAATTCGCCAATGCCGGTGGTGGGTGCCACAGGCGAGGCCGGCATGCTCTACCGCAATCTCCAACTACCGCCGTCACTCGCCGTCCCACGGAGCGGCGTTGATCACGGAATCCGGCCGGCGTTCTCAAAAGCATACGCTCCTCTGTGTGGCTGCTGTCATTTCTCCTCGCGCCCAGGGTGACGGCCTGCAATGCCGTTTTGGCTCTGTCACGGCGCATCTGTCACATCACCTAAAGAACTGGGTTATCAATGATCCTTAACCATCCAATGAGCGCGCGATTTCTTTGCAATTTGGCTCGCGGTTGTGCGATTCCGCAGCGTCCGTCGTTGGCAGCCCCCGCATTGCACCCTTGCGGACTCCTGACATCTGAAACGCATAATGGTAGGGCACCGTCGCGTGGCAGTCTTTGATTGCGGACACATGCAAGGAGGGGCAGAATTGTTCTGGAACGTTTCTCGAGACATTCGTTACGTTGTTTAAGCTGGTTGATGGCCTTGATGAAGGAGTCGGGATAACTGACCGTGCTTCGGCGGTCATCTTTGCTTGGTTGTGTACCGCGGTCGCCGCAGACCTGCCGTCTCCCAAACCACAGACACGATGCTGACCGTCGATTCAAGGAGGTGAGTATCTTGAATTCGGTCTGCTGGCATAGAGTGCGCCCATGTGTTGTCTAGTACCTCCGAGTAGGTGGCACAATGATTTGCCGCTCATTGCCTATCCTACATGCTTGCGTGTTTCTGCCATTGCTCTTCTCTGCCTACCTCTCTACTCTATGTGTGCTCTCGAACAAGAAGTCTTTGAAGGGAATAACGGTAATAGTAAAAGGAAGAGGATGGCACTAATTATGGCTAACATGATTGCCGTCGTATATTTACTGGTCCGACCGCATCATTGATGGAGGTGCTCTCTCACAGAGGAAGTGCATTCTTCCTTGTTAGATCAGGCGCAACAGCGATTTGCCGTCGCTGTATAAAGACTGAGGCCGATGCGAATGTCACGAGACATGCAAGAATGGTGATGCCGAACGAAGCTTGTAAACTACGGAGGAACAGAACTGTCTCGAGCTTTCTGGTCAGACTACGGAAGTTTACGCTTGATGCATCAAACCAGGATCCACGTCAGCATCTATACATTTGTGATGTGCCATTTCTTTATCAATCTCTTCGGGAGTTCAATTCGGTGCATGGCTACAATGTGGGCATCAGGGATGCGTAGTAGATATCGACCAACGGAAAAAGATAAGCCCTGAATTGAGGATGGTGAAAGTTCTGTCCTCTGGCCTCAGTTGCATTTATCGAAGTCACGTGAAGAGCAGTGTGTCATTGGATAAATGATGCCATTACGACAATGACCCGCGCTGCAGTCAGAAAGCCGCTGTAGGGTTGTACTGGGGAAAATAGAAGCATTTGGGAAGGAACCTATCCTCTACGAGCACGTTTTCGTCATTATCAACCAGCTGCCTGTGGTCCATGTAACATCATCACGTAGAGCCAATAGAGAAAAGAGGGAAAAGGTTAGAGCCACGATTGTGGATTACCATGGTCGGCGTTTAAACTGCATATCTAAGCGGGTCTTAAGGAGTGAGACAGTTGGCCACGTTCGACGATGAACTCGAAGACATAACGGTTTCATATACCTGCGAAACCATGTCCTTTGAGATACATAATCCCGATACTTGTCCAAACGACGAGACAGCACCGGGAGCAAGATGTAACATGAAGCAGACATTCAGATAATAATGAACACAGTTTTATTGACACTATTCCTACATTACTAACTCATACCATTGAGGCACGCCTCCGATCATTATTCTGAGGTCGTGTGGGAGGCACTGGATCTTGGCCTCAAGACACCGTCTTGAGCGACTTTGGCAGGGCTTCAATCGCCCATTGGACGATTGTTTGCACTTTGTTCGTCTCCAGACCCCTACCTAAGGGCCGGAGGGTGGTCGCATAGATCACTAGGTTTTAGGTTCAAGACACCGTCTCGATTAACCTTGGCAGGAATTCAACTGCTTGCCCACCGGACAATCGTTCGAAAACCTTAGTCTACAGGTCCCGCGTCAGGGACTGAAGAGTAGTCACATGGATCACTAGATCTTGGTCTCAAGACATCGTCTTGATCGACCTTAGCGGGGGGTGAACCGCTCGTCCTTAAGACTATCGTCAGAGAACACGATATAGGGGCTCATCGTTTTCGGGTCCCGCTTCAGATAATTCTGAGAGGCGCTGTCGTTGCTGTAATCATAACGGACCCATGGACCGCGCGACAAAGTTTGAGGCCTTGCCAGATTCTGTCCAAAGGACCTGGTCCATGGAAATCCCTTTGACAAGAGGTGCCTCCATTCATGGATAACCATTGTATCATGAACGGCTGCACCAGTGGCGTAGCGGTCGGCAAGCTGGGCATAGTGGACCCAACTACGTGTGGTTCTGAGCAAAGGCTTATTGGCGCGACGAAAGACGAGGATGTGAGTCCATTCGAAGTCGTCGAATGCCGGCTGCTGTGGACAGTTGTCCATGGGGTGCTCCTTGGTGTTGCAGAATGGACAACCCGTCAAATCACCCCGAGCGTCAGGCCAAACGCAGTCTAAGAGATGGTGGCCCTTGCCCGAGCAACTGCCGCAAATCATACTGGCGCAATCTCGGTCCCTCTTCAAGAATTCAAAATCCCTTGAGGCAAAGTCCAGCTCTCTGAATTTCGAGTGAGAGTTCGGGTCTGGTTTCTTTTTGAATTTCGGGGGTTTGTTGTGCGGGTCATTGCGACGGCGCCTGGATTGCTTCGATGACGCCGAGCTTTGCACATTAGAAAGCATCGACTGGGAATCGGACTGGGTTGAAGAGACGAGGGCCATGTTTTCCGAGGACTCTGGAAGTGGCATTTCATCTTCCTGTCCGTCAGCGGTGGATTGCTGAGCTTGACTGCTGCCAGCGGACTGCATACTAGCAGCCTCTTGCCTAGGCTGCCGCTCAGCTTCGTGATCATTGCGATGACTATCAATCAGGACATCGGACTGAATATCAGTCGCGCCGCTCGCATTGAGGGCCGTTCCACTCTTGAGTTGTATGGATAATGGGCGGCTGAAGAAGTCACCACTAGCCGAATCGGTCTCCATGGGCTCTGGACGAGAAAGAGAAAGAGAACCGGATGGGCCGGGGAAAGAAGCTGAGGCATTATCAGCGTTCTCATCATCCCGCGGTACTCGAGGACCTGGCTCAAAGCGGGCCACAGCAGTGAAGACGGAACCATTGCCGTGCTTCATAATTTGGTCCAACATTGACTGGGTCTGCTCACGTGGCCCGCACAGGACGAACACGTCGTCCGCGCGTTGGTCGATGACCGCCTCTCCAGGACGGTAGCTAATGACTTGACTGATTCCATTGTAATCAGTAGTGACTTGGAGCCGGTCAAACACAGGCTCGGCTTGGGGCGAGGATCGACGGGCTCGCTTGGTGTCGGTAGGACTGTTTGATCGAGAGCGATCTCGTTTGGGGCGCCGAGGCGCTGCTTGGTTTTCCATGTCTGACTTTCAGACCATGCAAATCAGCATTTGATGTTCACAATGCATGTCAGGTGTGATACTTACCTTTGATTGACAAGACACAGCGTCGTGTTTGTGTTAATTTGGGGGTGTGGAAGTTGAGAGGTAGTTGGAGGAGAAGGGTTGGGATCTGTGAAAAGTGGAAGAGAAGAAAATAGAGAGTGGGGGAAAAGAAAATAGAAGAGCAGGAAGGGGCAAGTGAGAAGTGGAAAGGCGAAGGTAGGCAGGTGGAAGAAAATTTGAAATTGGCGGTCACTTCTCACGTGAGGTGTATATTCGTCAAGTGGATTAATTACACAGAATACAGGCTTTGAATTCTTGCGCGACTACATTTGGTACCATCTCGACCGCCTTGCTCTATAGCTCCATCATGTCAACATCTCTTATGCCATTACCTAATTTTCCAGTGCCGTAGAATCAAGTTGCTGAGGTATCGACCTTCGAGTACCATCCATGTGTAGGTTCACCGTTGCACTGGACGAGCGGGCAACGAGAACCTAAGTTTATTACCTTAATAGCCCGGCCATCCCCTGAACACGTGATAGAGAAGGAAGAAGGAGGCACCCTAGCACCTTCCTTAGTTCGTCAGCCCACGCAGCCTCGTCCGAAGCTATGCCTCAGGGCTCCTTGACACCACAGGTGAAGCCTATATAGGTCAGCCCAACTCCATTCCTGTCACCAGCGCAGCAGGCGCCCGTCTAGGTCGACGGGTCAGGTCAAACTGTGGCGTGGTGGTGGAATGGTTAATGGTCAACAATCGATTTACGCCAACCAGCCTACTCGACGACAGGCTTAGCGAGTATCCGAGTTCGAGTCCCAGCAAGTGCGCCAGAGATGTAGCCCCCAGTTCAGCACCGGGTGAACTCTTTGCTGTTCTATTGTATAGATGGAATTGACTTTTTCTTTAGGCCATATTTAACATGTCGTTTTCCCAGGTCGGTTATATGTAGAGGGATAAACGCAAGTATGGCCGAGGGAACGGAGCCACTGAGGATATAAAGTCTTGAGAGGCTGCCAAGCGTCAATCGAGCGGGTGGTATTCAAGGACAAAGATCTTGAATGTGGGAACGAGAGATTTGTGATGAATTGCAACCTCCGACCTTTCAAATTGGAACATTTTACCCTCCAGACTGCGATATGGCTCATCCAAATAAAAACCTGGAAAAATCGGGGCATTGAACAGACTGAACTTGCCTTACCTGCAACGAATCCATTCGTCACGGCCATCATCCAGCCAGCAGGTAGTCAAGAAGACAAGCCTGGGGCCGGCTTGGCACGGTGAAGTGGGGCCGGTAATAGCGGTGGATGTACCCCAGTCAATGGCATTGATAAGGAACGCGGTGACCCTTACATGAGAACCTGACTCTCTAGGCGCCCCAGTCTTGGAGAGCCTGTAGATCGAGTCAATGTCATTGCGTCGGTAGGATTCCAAGAATGACGCATTAAAATGGTGATGGCTTGTTTCTCGCTTGAAGTAGGTAAGATAGTACGTGCTGCTGCCTGCTTTAGCGCATCTTCTTTGAGCAGGTCGGCGGATCGCATATCCGACTTCACCTCCTATTTCCGAGTTTTGTCAGCCAGGAACCGAGCAACACTGACATATAGAAAAGGCGGACAACTCCTCTGATCATCATTTCTGCTACTCCACATAGCTTTGTTTGCGCGTTGCTTGATCGTATTTCCTAGGCTGCAGAAACAGGCGTATCTTCGGCCATCAGTCGACTGCCGTTTCGTTTCCGGCACGCCATTGCCATTGAATGAGAACACAATCAACACTCTTCCCAAACAGACATTACCATGGCGAATCCTGCTCAGCACGACCGTGGTGTAGTCTCGGTGGCACCGAGGTCGGTCGACTTGGAGTTAGCCCCCCTTCCGGACCCCGCACCGGCCGCAACTGGCCCCGCTCCGGTCGGTCCCACCCCGTCAAAGGACTCGGATCCTTTCTTAGTCACCTTTGCACAACCGCATGACGCCGAGAACCCTCTCGACTGGCCCGCGGGTCGAAAATGGATGGTCACCGATGTGCTCTCGGCCACCGGTTTCAATCGCATCATGGTTTCAACAATCATGGCGCCCGCCCTGACGAACATTGCGGCGGAGCTCGACATGACCTCCACCGAGTCCGCCATGGCGCTGTCCATTTATCTCCTTGCGACCGCATTTGGCCCCCTCGTCATGGGACCGATGTCTGAGATTTACGGTCGACAGGTCGTGCTCCACGCCTCGAGCGTATGGTTCCTGATATGGAACGTGCTCTGTGGTTTCGCAAACACCAAGGGAACGCTTATTGCCGCTCGCTTCCTGGCGGGCTTCGGCGCCAGCTCCATCTACGCACTCGGAGGCGGAGTTCTGGGCGACATCTGGCGCCCTGAACAGAGAGGCCAGTCTCTGGGGTTTTATCTTCTGATTCCCCTGCTGGGCGCAGCCGTTGGTAAGTTGGCCGAGCTCCGCACCCAACCAAGCTAACCCCTTCTAGGCCCCATCATTGGTGGCTTCATTGCGGCGCGCACGACGTGGCGATGGATGTTCTGGTCCACTTCCATGTTCCAAGCCGTCATGATCTTTGTCTCCTTCTTCAGCTTCCCAGAGTCCTACGGCCCGCTCGTCCTACGCCGGCGGGCTGCTCGTCTCCGCAAGGAAACCGGCGACACGAGATACTACACGTTCAGCGAGAGAATCGACGCTGGCAAGTCCACTTTGGCAGTCGTCAGAAACTCTTTGACAAGGCCGCTTCGTCTGCTCCTCTTCCATCCCATTATTCAAGTGTCGGCCGTCCTGTCGGGATTCAACTATGGTATCCTCTATGTCACGCTGTCGACCTTTGCAGACATCTGGAAACAGCAATACGGCCAGTCTGTCGAGATTAGCGGGTTACACTACATCGCCTGCTCTTTTGGAGAGCTTGTCGGATCTCAGTTTGGTGGAATGATGCTGGACCGCTTGTACAAACGTCGAGACCAGCCTACACCAGAGTCTCGAGTCATGCTCGCATTCTTTGGTATCGTGCCGGCCTGGCTGGGAACTCTTTTTTACGGCTGGACAGCACAGTATCGTCTCTACTGGCTGATCGTCGATGTCGGAGTCGTTGTCATGATGTTTGGCATGCAGCTTAGTGGAATGCCTAGTGAGTTTGATTTGGTCTATTGGTGACATGACTGACAAGTTATCAGTGACGGCCTACGTGATTGACGCGTACGCAGAGCATACCAGTAGTGCCATGGCAGCGATTCAGTTTGTCAAGAGCTTGACTGCTTTTCTGTTCCCGTTGTTTGCCCCGAGTATGTACCATGCACTCGGATACGGCTGGGCCAATAGCTTGATGGCCCTTGTGGGCGCAATGCTTGCCGTCCCTCTTCCTATTTTCATTTGGAAGAAGGGGGCCCAGCTGAGAGCCAGGGCGATGTCGACATACTGAGCAGTATCCCTGTATCGTAGACCTCGAGCTATCTACCCAGCCAGATCTTCCACCAAGCTGAGATCTACTCAACCTTGTGTACCGCATAAGCCTGATGAGTTACTTTGCCGAGCTGCTGGTACCCTTGATGAGTACGTCTACGAATGCGACCAAGATCCTGACGAGCAAGGCTTTTACGAAGACTTCTACGAGGCGCATTTTGAATAGGCCGATGTAATCGAGGATGCCATCCTCGAGTTGGAGGAAATCGATAGACGGAGAGCGAATCAGTCGGAAACCCCGGGGAACAGAGATACATAGATTCTGTTTTCTTCAGCACGACACCGACAATGATCTGTACTAAAGGAAATTCTCCCACTTTCTCTCGTGGCTTTCTCACAAGCTGTGAATTCTGCTACGGTCATTCAGCAGGTGATTACCAGGGCATTCGGAACCAGAGGCTGTTGTTGCTGTGTGTGCTGCCACCGAGCGTTTGTTTTTACTTGATCAGCTCGATGCCTTCTATCCCACCTCCTGTTCTCGTCCAGAGGAAATGAGCCTAGCCGAGAGGCGAGAGACCGCATGCCTGCTCCGTCTTATATACTATCCATATCTTACGTATTGTTATTTTTGGTATTACACTGCGCTTTCTGAAACTTATTTCATAAGGAATACATAAGAGATAAGAAGGAATTACGGCGGTAGTATTAGTGGTAGTAGCAGTAATAGGAATAAAAGAAGTAAAGCTAAGGTAGGTGGAGCAGCGAACCATTGCGCTGCCTACTAACTTTTCAAAATACCTTGGAAAGCACAAGCTTAGAAGATGCCTTACCCGGCGAACGTACCTGCCTCACGTAGGCAACTAACTGCCTTGTTATCGTGCCTCACGTACCTACCTTACCTCACTCATCTGCCTCATGCACCTTCCTCGCCTGACTATACCTCTCTTTCCCTAGGTAAGGTATCCGCCTACCTTATCTTACACCAACGCACCCGGTTTTCTCCACTGCAACTTCTCTGGAAATATTTCAACAACATCAACGAACGAGAAAAAGTTACATGCAGCAAGACTTCTCAGGTAACTTCGACGAATAATAAATTCATTCAGCCACTAATTTACGTCATAGAATGGCATTCAACGGCAGCCGCGGCATCAATGCCACCAACAACAACGGCGACCAGCAGAGGCTCGACTCTGTACTTGCTCCTTACCGCAAGAACAGAAAGCTTCTGAGAGTGAAGAACCTCCCGTTTGCGGAGACCAGGGACCGCGTCGAGGCCTTCCTCAAGTCGAAGCTCACCAATTCGGAATCTGCCAGCTTCAACTGGCCTCCCTCGGGTCGCACTCCGGGTCACGATGGAGTCGTGTTCATCTCCTTCAGAGAGCGCAACGACTGTGTCAGGGCCGACCGAGACCTCAAAGGAGTCATATACCCAGGACAAAGAGGCCCCCGCGAGTTGATCGTCCAGTTAGACAGAGGCAGAACCCTCGTAAGTTCAACTTCGTCTACACACAACACGCTTTCCTAACTGCGTATCAGGCTATTCCAGCAGCTGCTAGGGACAGGATTCGCAGCCCCGACACAGCCAACAGCACTACGGAAAGGCCTGAGCAACAGGTGCTCGTCCCTGCCTCCTCCCCGGGTATCACAGCCGAAGTTCCATCTCTTTCCCGAACAGCTCAGCAACAAATGCCACTCTCAGTTCCGTCTCCAGGCCCCACAGCCGGAGTTCCATCTGTTTCCCGAACAACTCAGCGATATGACTTCGACACGGCTCGACGAGCCTTCGACTACATTGAATCTGGACTCGCTGCTCCAACTGACGCTGAACGCATGCGGCTTTCACAAGAGTTCTTTACCAACGAGATGAAGATTAGATCGGAGAGATATGGTAACGACGGTGGTCTGGCCTCAGAGATCTCCGGCGCTGTCGTTTCCGCCGCGCCCCCTCTTTCTTCTCCTGCTCCTGCTCGCACAGCCGATGAGATTTCTTCCTCTGCTGCCCCGACGGTCTTGATGCTCAATCCGCGGCCAGCAAATCCTACTGGCATATCCTCTCGGACAGAGTTTCAAACCTGGAAAGCCTTCGTCGGTGCCCCGGGTGATTCAGACGATGATGACGAGAACAATGGTGGCGCCAGACTTGGCTATTACTAAACCGAGTACTTTTCCCTCGGAAAACTTTCGCAATATCGATCGATACATCGTCGGAGTCATTCACCTGCGATGATGGCTTTGACCTCTAGCTTGTTGCGATAAGACGTCTCGACTACTCGACAAAAGCTGCTGGGCGAAAGCCCGAATCTCGTTTCCTACTAGGCGAAAGCCTGAATATAAGGTTGAAAATCCTTGGACCGCAGTCCTAAAGTCGCCCTGGCGGCCCTAGAGTAATCCACGGGTAGGGTTCGATTCCCTAGCGATTCACTTCTGTGCCCTTGTGGACGGAAACTGCATTTGGTTCTCACATTTGCACGAGAAAGGAATGGCGGTGATTGGAACATGAAAAGAGTGCTTCCATATGGCCTGTGGTCATATTGGGCCCCTTGATCTCTAGCTATCACCTCGTCTCTGTCATCTATCTTTTGAAATAACGGCTTTCTTTTTTCTGGATAATACTGATGGAAGAACAGGATAGAGAGTCTGAACGACGCTTGATTAAGGTATGTAGGCATCATCGTCATGAACCCAGATCTAACGATTTTTCAGATCCAAGGCTTTGCTGCGGCATATCCCGCCATCGTACGAAAATCAGATCTTGACCAACAATGTCAGCCATCCGACCAACAAGAGATGGGACGGCTTCCGCCGCCACAGCCAACACGTGCACCCGTGACAGCACTGCGGACCACCGACGCATGATCAGCCGCAGTCGAATTGACTTTGGTCACTACCAAAGTGCCTAATCTCAGCCACACCGAGCAGAATTCGACGACTGGGTGTTAACACTTTGTCACCGAAACAACTCGGCTGAGCCACTTGACCCAGGCCTTTCTGATGACCTTCGTTGCTGACCAAGGCCGACATCATTGCTCCTTCCGACAAGCTCGAGCCACCACCGTCTCCTCGCTCTCGCCGAAGACACTCCCATCAAACAACTCTCATGAGGTTGACAGCCAAATAAACCCCCGAAACAGAAGACTGGGGGCCACGAGCTGAATGCACCTTCAAAGTTTCAACCGACCCAACAGGGCTCGCGTCAGCAGGGAGGACTCGTAGGCGATGCGCAGACGTGAGGGGGCAGCCTCATCCCGCATAGGCCACACGCCGTCCCGCTGGGGAAACCCAGCCAAACTCCAGACTCAATCGACCAAAAGCAGCCTCGGCTCTGACGCCATTCACCTCACTGCCCGCGAGCTGAGTCGGGGGAAACACCACCAAGGGCATCTCGTTTGCGCCGGGCGTCTCATCCGAGCCTGAGGGGCCTGGATGTTCCCGGCACGACACCACCAAACTGACTCTCCACAAGGAGCTGCGTTTGAGGGGAAAGGCTAAACGGTGGCGATGGAAAAATATCTACTGAAAAAAAAGTCGGGGGACGGAGAACATTGCAAGTCTCGTCATCGTCACCCTTCACCGACAATGGACCAACCACTCAGCAAGCACATGGCGATCGACAAGCCGACACAGGAAAAGTTCTTTGAGGTGCGGTCGCCCGCGAGCTTCGCGGCGCGGATGTGGTCGCGCAACTACAGCGGCGTGCCCGTCGTGCCGGATGGCGACGTGATCCTCGTCGTGGGGCTCGGCGAGGAGACGACAGAGCTGCGCGTAGACTCGCTGATACTGAAGCGGGCGTCGAGGGTGTTTGGCGCGATGCTGGGGCCGCGCTTCTCCGAAGGGCAGAAGCTGCTGGACCGGGGATCGGAACCCGTCAAGATCAGCCTCCCGGACGAAGACCCCGAGATCATGGAGCTGATCCTCAACATCCTGCACCACC
Organism: Colletotrichum scovillei; assembly: GCF_011075155.1. Classification (NCBI taxonomy): domain Eukaryota; kingdom Fungi; phylum Ascomycota; class Sordariomycetes; order Glomerellales; family Glomerellaceae; genus Colletotrichum; species Colletotrichum scovillei. The sequence goes on from NW_023336261.1 coordinate 1,776,536, forward strand.
AGAACTCGCGCGTGTGCCAGATCGCGGCGGCGGACTCGATCCTCGAGGTGGCGGTCGTCGCCGACAAGTACGACCTGATTGACGCGCTCAAGTACGCGTCGCAAACCATGCTGCACTACCACGAGCCGTCGATTGACCACTTGACCGTCGGCGACCTGTGGAGGCTAGGCCTGGCGGCGGGCCTGCTCAACGAGGCCAAATCATTTGAGAAGATCACCCGCATGCTTGTCTGGAACCACACGGTGCCGTACATACAATTGGTGGACGCGGAGGACGTGGTCGACATCGAGTTTGCGCTGCGGATGTGCTGTAAGTCGGGTGCTCTCCTAGGGGTGTTCGGACTAACGAGTGACAGATCTCCTTGAAAAGGAGAGACAGGACCTGAAGACGTCGTTGCTGATGCATCTCTTGCCCATCATCTCGACCGGGAATCAACTCCGGCTCGTCGAGATCAAGGTCGACTCGGTCGAGCACTTTGACGCGTGGCCGGAGCTGATGAAGTTGTTCGGGGCCAGTCTCAAGGAGACGACGAAATTCGCCGAAGGATTGGTCTTGGCGGACCGGAGCCGTCGCGCTGCCGGGCCCAGTTCGGACTTTATGAGGCACTTCAAGGCTCGCGGAGGCATACGCCTTGCGGACGCACGGCGAGGGCGAGACTGAGATTCGTGCATCGCGGACGGACGCCGTTCTAGAACATGTCGTCCTTTGATCGATCGTCATTTAGCTCCAGCGGGACCAATTGCATGGGTTAGGCAGGGTTACATTGAAATTCGAGTTTATTTTGGACGCCACAACAATTGACAGCCGAGGTTCGCCTTTGCTGATTTGCAGCCGCTCGGTCAAAGGCCGTGGGCCGTAAAAAACAAGACAGAAACAGTGCTGCCAAGTCTCGAGTTCCGAGGTTGAGTTGATAAGCAAAAGGTGGATCTGTGACGGCACGATCGAATGGGACTCTTGCATGGTCTTTCGAGACCCAGATTTCATGGGCTGACCAGTCCGGAAGAGGGATGCGGCGGTCCAGGCAATCAAGCAATTTTACAGATTTTCGCAAGAGCCGACGGCTCGGGAGCCAAGCAGGCCAGACATGCAGGGGCCCTCCCGGACGCCACAACTGCGTGCACTTTGTAGATTCGGTCCCGATGGGTACGGAGTAGTGGGCCGGCTCCGAATGCATTTGCGTTGTATGAAGGTGTCAAAGGCTAAATTAGAAAATGCTTGTGCAAGTCAACAGCGTCGATGTGTCCCTACGACTACTGTCGATGTCCGTACGACTATTGTCGATGGTCGCTCGGCCGATGCACTGAATATCCCGAATGGATTCGTTGGTTCGCAACCCTTATCACCGGGTGTCCAGATCTGGGAGGTCCGTACAGCGTAGCGCCAACAGACGATAAGCCCCTGGTTAGTAGTTTATCCGTCATGTCGTTTGCTGCACAGCTGCACCTGCATCGTATGTTGGTGGATGCCGTTCGGACGGCGTTGGTGGTCGACGATGATGAATCCCTTGCCATGAATCAGTCAAACATATTAAAAGGGTCGGCCTCCTCGCAGTATTCCGACTGCGAGTGCGTGCGCGTTCGTTTGGGGGTGAGACGAAGTTGAGCAAAGTCCGAAATGTCCTGTCTCAAGGCTTTGTAATGACAAAATAGGGGGACAGACTGATACCTAGTCGAAGGGCTCGAGGCCAGCGGTCTCGAAATCCGTTGGAGTTGGAAGGGCTGCACCTCGGCACGGTGGCCAGGTCCGCCGACATCCCGGCTGGTGGGTCCCCGTTAGCGAGCCGCCAGCCCATGAAATATCGTCTCTGGCACGTTGCCTCGGCGAACTAGGCCCGGTGTGGCCGTCCCTTGGTTTCGCTAAACCACGTCATTCCGCCGTGCATGCGGCGCAAGCGGGTACGTACCTGAAAGAGAAAAAAAAAATAACGGACGGAGGAAAGAAGAAAAGCTCTGCTCCGATCCAAGTACATGGAGATCCACTCTGCAGACCTCAGCTTGCGTTCGTCCATTCCCTGCACAACAAACCACCTGCCATCGCATATCTGACAAAGCCAAATCGTGCGGCTCCTGGCCCAATCCCGTCTTGTGACTCCTGTCAGATCCCGCGCCAAGTATTGCATCAGACTGCCTGCAAAGCGTTCGATCCTAGCCCGAGCCGGAGATAAGTGACCCTCCGCTGGTTCGTCCCCGTCCCCTACGACCGACTCCGTGCGGTTTAGTCATGGGAAATGGGCGTGCGGAAGACAAACCGCCCGGGTGGGCTTGCACCGGTGGATCATCACCACCCCCCCTGGCCGATGGAGATGGGTGTGTGTGTTGATACGGGCACCGACGAAGGGGATGGAAATCTCATTGGAAATCCCCACCCCAAGGCCAAGTCCGGCCTACGCAGTATATAGACGATGGGCCGTCCCAAGTCTCCGGGTTACGGATCAGATCTCTCGCTCATCCGACCTAGACTTCAGCGCCTATCGTAGCATCAACGACGATCGTCATCCAAGCACAGTCCAGCACTAGATAAGCTTAATAACCCACGAGGACAACCGAGCCGCCAGTCACCATGGCGTCGCCGCCGCACTCATCATCATCGTCCATCACGGCGACCGAGGCCGATGTCGAGGCCCAGAAGCCCGTGAACAAGGCCAACTACTTCCACCTCCTCTTCGACCAGGCCGGCGTGACAGAGGCCGTCCTCCAACGCAAATACCCCGGACAAGGCACCCACGAGGCCCCCTTTGTCGTCGACTTCCTCCCCGAGGATGCCCACAACCCCCAGACCTTCCCCAAGTGGAAGAAGTGGACTTACACCATCGAGCAGGCCATCGCCACCCTGGCCGTCGCCTTTGTGAGCACGGCCTTCTCTGGAGGCATCGCAGAGGTCATTCGCGACTTCAAGGTGTCGACCTTGATTGGTATCCTGGGCGTCTCCCTCTTTGTCCTTGGCTTCGCCGTCGGTCCCCTCATGTGGGCGCCCCTTTCTGAGCTGTACGGACGTCAGTACCTCTTCATCGCCACCTACATCGCCCTCACTGCCTTCAACGCCGGTGCCGCCGGTGCGCAAAACATTGAGACGCTCATCATCCTGCGCTTCTTCGCCGGCACCTTTGGCGCTTCGCCCATGACCAACGCCGGCGGTGTTATTGCCGACATGTTCAACGCCCAAGAGCGCGGCCTGGCCACGGCCATCTTTGCTGCCGCCCCTTTCCTCGGCCCGTCTATTGGTATGTTCCTCTGTCCGAGTCTGTGAGTCCCAGCTAACAAATCTAGGCCCCATTGTTGGTGGTTTCCTCGGCGTCGCGGAAGGCTGGCGCTGGATCGAGGGCCTCATGGCCATCTTCACCGGCGTCGTCCTCATCGTCGTCGCCCTGACCGTCCCCGAGACGTACGCGCCCGTCCTCCTCCGCCGCCGCGCCGACAAGCTCGCCAAGATCACGGGCAAGAACTACATTTCAAAGTACGAGGCCCACGCGCCCCGCAAGACCGCCGTCGAGCAGTTCAAGGTCGCCCTCTCCCGCCCCTGGATCCTCCTCTTCAGGGAGCCCATCGTCCTCTTGACCTCCATCTACATGGCCATCGTCTACGGCACCCTCTACATGCTCTTCGCCGCCTTCCCCATCGTCTTCCAGCGCGGCCGCGGCTGGTCCCCCGGCGTCGGCGGCCTGGCCCCTCGGTCGCGTCGCCGTCCGGCGTCTTCGTCGTCCACCGGCTTCCGGCCGCCGCCAGCTCGCCGCCGGCGGCTTCGCCCCGCCCGAGGCCCGTCTCCCGCCCGCCATGGTCGGAGCCTGCCTCCTCCCCATCGGCCTCTTCTGGTTCGCCTGGACCAACGGCCCCGAGGTCCACTGGGTCGTCTCCATCATCGCCTCGGGCTTCTTCGCCGCGGGTCTCGTCCTCGTCTTCCTCAGCCTGCTCAACTACCTCGTCGACTCGTACGTCATCTTCGCCGCCTCCGTCCTGGCCGCCAACTCGGTCATGCGGTCCCTCTTCGGCGCCGCCTTCCCCCTCTTCACCACGCAAATGTACGAGAACCTCGGCATCCACTGGGCCTCGTCCATCCCGGCCTTCCTCGCCCTCGCCTGCCTGCCGGTCCCCTTCCTCTTTTACAAGTTCGGCCCCGCCATCCGCGCAAAGTGCGCCTTCGCCGCCGAGGCCGCTGAGGTGCTGGAGCGCATGCGCAAGACGCACGAGGAGGTCAACGAGGACGACGCCATGGCCGAGGAGCAGGCGCACGAGAAGGAGCACAAGCGCAGCAAGTCCGTCTCCGCCAGCGACGGCGGTGTCCTGTCTGACGACGAGCGGACCGTCCAGGGCGAGCCTGAGACTCCCAAGGCTTAATCTGGACGACGCATAGACAACATTTCTTCACTACGTATCTGGAGATGGAAGCATGGATAGACAATGATACCCGGAGCGACACGTGTCACGGCATGATGTTAGCATTTACAAGGAGTTTTTTTAGGGCATTTTAGAGCATACTAGACAGGCCACAGGAGCCTACATTAGATACCAGATAGACCCCCCCTCATCTGTATAATCATAGAGTAATAGATCAACACTCAAAAGTCAATCGTCTTACAGTTCATCCCGCTCCCGCCCGCCAATCTTGATCTTGAGCCCCGGAATGTTCTTCACCTTGAGATTGTGCGAGCTCACGACCCTCACGTTACTCCTCACCGACCCAGCCTTGTCCTCGACGGCCTCCTGCCCCGGCGGCGTCCACGGCTTGACCCGTCCCTGCCACACGTCCAGCCCCCAGCCCTGCAGCTCGCGCGGCGTGAAAGCCCTGCCCTTGGGGTACGGATAGATCCTCCCGTTGGAGACCTGGTGGACCGCGCCGACGGGGTACGCGTCTTCGGCGACGTCGGGGCCGAGGCCGAGCTTGGCGGGGAGGTCGGGGAAGCGGTGCGGGTCGACGGTGACGGGCGTCAGGGAGGCGTACTGCTTCTTTGCAAAGTCGTGGAGGTCTGCGCGGATGGAGGCGCGGGTTTGCGCGGAGGGCGAGAAGATGTAGACGATTGGCCATGCGCGCTGTGTTTTGTCAGTTCTGTCTCATAGCTGCTTCTGCTGTGACAAGAGACGTACGTCGATGAATCGCTGGTGGTTCACGGGCGTCAGCTCCGCGATGACGGGCCTGGATACTTCCAGAACCCAGCCCTCGAGCCCGTCTGCCGCGCTCCGCGTGTGCGTGCTCTCGTCGTCGCGTTTGCGGCACACGACCTTGGCGTCTGTGGAGGTTGGCGTATCGACGATGCCAAAGGTGAACTCGGCCCAGTGCTTGTGCGCTACGGCCTCAAAAGCCCGACGGAGCGCCGTCTCATCTGGTCCGAGGTGAGCTACGCAGACAAAAGCGTCGCTGGTGTCAAAAGACTCGGCTTCCTCAGCTGAGACGCTAGAGACTTGAGGTCGCCGGGCGCGGTCAATGAAACGTAGGATTCTGGTTACAGACGTATCAGCTTTGCTGCGAGGGGGGCTGCAGACTCACTCGTCGCTCGTTATAGGGCCTAGGTAGTCTACCGCCGGCTCCCCGTCGCGCAGGAGCTTGACGGAGGGGTAGGCGGTCGCTGGCGCGTCTGCGCAGTGGTCCTCGGCGGCGTCCTTGATCCAGGCCATGGGGAGATTGGCTGAGGATTGCGCTGCTTCCCACTCTGCCGCTAGGTGCTTGGAGATCTCTGGAGACTGCCGTCAACCTTTTGGTCAGCAATATGACCGCACCCTATCGAGTTCATCCTACCGTGGCACCTACAACTGTCAGCGCATGTCTACTTTGTCCGTAAGATGTACTCACAGGCAATCAATCTCATCTCATTGCTGAGCGGGACCTGATCCTGCCCCGCCGCTCCAGGTACCAGCGGCACCAGGAGCATCCACAGAAAGCGATAGGAAACCATTTTCTCTTTCCTTGGTGGTTTTTGGAAGGATGGGAGGAAGAGATTGATGGAATAGAAATGGTGGGATGTCGTCGGTTACCCCTGTCTGATGGGCGGCAGGGATTGACTCCTGGACAAGGGCCAGGCTTGTTCAAGGTCACATTGCAGGGAACCACGACTTTACAGTACTTTTTCCATGATTACAAGCAAGCCTAGCCTCAGCTATGAAGAAAATCCCGATCCAAACGCCATTCCCAATAATTTACAATAATCAACGGTGACTCAACATTCCTGCCCTTGTTCCCTTTGTCGTTCGGCCTCTGCCGTATGCCGTGACAAAGCGGAAATAACGGTTGTTCGTAACAATGTGAAGGCGGTCTCCAAGTGTACCCCGGTGCACCTACGAGAGGACGTATTCGTTGGAAATCTCGGTAATGTGAAGCCAAATGCCCCGTAGCACAGACCAGAGTCTCCAGCCGTGCAATTCATGAGATCTGTCGTCAATGTCATCCCTGACGACAGCCATCCGGACGGATTCTTGGTTGAGAACAGCCTCAAAGGACCACTCTCCGCTTCCGAGTGGGAGTTTGGGGAACTTTATATGGCAAAATTGCTGCAGATAGGTGAGTATCTCCCAGGGCGACCGAGCTCTGATACCTTCGCGGTGGAGGAAGATGGTCATCCCCAGATCCGGGTCAACCATGTTCGCTGCCTCAAAAAGCTGACGGGCTAACGAGGTCCTAAGCTCTTGCATATCCGCTGGAACTTGGCATTAGCAAAAGCACAACGTACGTGTGGAAAATGGAAAGGCCTCACCGATCACTTTGTGCTCTTCACCGTGGAACAGGTGGTCCTCTTCCAAGAATTGAGTCTCGCGGAGGGGGTGGAAGGAGCCTGCTTGCCGCCAGACCAAGATGTTGAATGCAAGATGGCCAATGCTCTGGTTGTCACAGCACAGTGGTTGTGCTGCGAGGAGAATGTACCATAACTCTTGATTGTTCATGGCAGTGCTGGCATGCAGTAAAGAGTTCAGCTCTCTTCTGACTCTGTCCATGATCAAGTGCTGCCGGGCAAGGTAGCACAGAGCGAGGATATCTTGAAAGCTCCTCCGCGGACCATACGGCAGGAGCCCAGAATGCAGAATCGTCATGAGATCGCTTATAAACTCAGGTCGTGCGCGAATTTCCCAAACTCGCTGGTCGGGAGAATCTTTGAATTCCTGTGCCCAGCGAACCGACGCATCGGAGAGCGTCTTCATGCGGACCTGGAATACCTGGGTCTTCAATGGAGACCGCCCAGTGACCTTGAGAAGAGCGTAGCCATCCGGCACCGCATTCATATCCAAAGCTTCATCAGGAGACAGCTTGAACTTCACAGCTCTCGAAAGATTGTCGGTCCCGCTAAACTTCAGAAGTTTGATAGACGGAAGACCAGAAGGCTCGGGCAGGCGTATGGATGGCAGCGGGGGGGCCTTCCAATCGTCGAATGTTATTTTGCTGGACGCAAATGTGTCCTTGTGTGGCTGTGAGCCCACGATAGGATTGCTGAAGACGTTAGCTTGTTGCGTCCAGACTTTTTTGAGTCGTACTTACTTGGCAATCTGGTTTTTAGGAGCCATGGCAGCGAGGAGCAAGCGCTCAGGCTGTAGGAAAGACACAAGCTGGGAAGGCGGGATTGTTCCCAGGTCGCCGATGTGCAATGGATAATGGGAAGTTTGATGGTCGAGCAAAGGCCCAGGTCGTCGAGGTAAGAGGATGGGAAGGCAGATCCAGGGAAGCTTGAGCGCGCGACGGGATAAGTCGAGCGAGGTACCAAAGTAGAGCGAGGTGGAGGGTAGAAGTTGGAAAGGGCTGGACGAGGCAGCAGACCGAAAGGGAAGAGCAGAGGGCAATTTTTCCGAGGCTGAGAGAAACAAAAGGCACGCAAGTTGGAGAGACCGAGCAGGAAAGGAAGGCTCGAGGCAAAAGTGTGGCCGGGAAGGGCTGAGGACCCGCTTTCCTGGCGGTAGATGTTGTTTCTCGAGGAGGAAGGAGCAGGTCAAAGCAAACACGGGGTGGCAGGTACGGAAGGGAGCCACAGTAGACTGACAAACTATTCTATTACAAGCACCAGCTTTCTTCCATAGAACTGATCTAGTCAAACCCGTTCCACTCATCCTCGCCGCTGTCTCCATCGCTTGCGTCCTCGCTCTCCTCTTCACTTGCATTCTCCTCCTCGGGCGCGCTCACATTCGCCGTCTCCAGCACCACAGGCTTTCCTGTGCTCTTGAGTACCGGCATCCCAGCCATATCTCTCACGATCCGTCCTTCGTCGTCTCTCAAGTACGGGCCATCTCCGTCGACCGGCTCCTCTCTCGCAAACGCGGCAACAAAGAATCCCATCACGCCGTGACCGTCGCCCTTGTACGTACGAATACACGCTTCCGCTACAGTCTCATCACCTCCAGCCGCCTCGGGAAGTCCACGGACGGGCCACTCTCGCATACCGCGGACCTGCTTCTGCCTCGGTAGAATCGTCCAGCCACGCTCTTTCGCAACCTTTGACGCGAGGGCCTTGATCACGACGCCCTCGTTCTCCTCTGCGTGTATCGAGCAGGTGGAATAGGTAATCTTCTTGGCAGCGGGAAACGTCATGGCGTGAAGCAGAAGCGTCAATTGGAAGCCGGCTAACGCGTCCAGACGCTTTTGCAGCTCCTGCTCCGACTGTACCTCGACCGTGTTGCCGTCATCATCGACCATCACCGCACCGGGCTCCTCCTTTTCGTCTCGCTTGCGCTTGCGGTCGTCCTGTTTGGACGGCTTTCCCTTTGCGTTCTTGGATCCAGGCGGGCCAGGGACCTCCGGGAGATGCAGTTCTGGCATCGAATCACGTCCCACGATACCGCTGCCAGAGCAGCTGGGGTCCAGCAGCAGGGCCCCGACGTCTTTGTATGTGTCAGATGTGGGATCGACATCTAAAAAGTCCTGGCCAGGACCGATCTTGGTCATGCCTCGACTGCCAGCAATTCTGACCATCTTCTCTAGCGTCTGGGCTCTCTTGGAGTCCCTTTCGAACGCAAAGATGGTCTGTTTTTGGGCACCCTGCTCGGGTTCGTGCGACTTGACAATCGCTGCGAGGTGCGTTGTCTTGTTCCCCGGCGCCGCACAAGAATCGATAACGTCGCCGTCTTCCGAGTGCGGGTCCAGAAGATATGCCGGAAAGCAGGATGCCTTGTCCTGAAGAATGATCTCGCCCTTGAGGTAGGCCTGCGTCTTGGTCACATCCGTGCCAGGCGATGCCGCGAGGAGGAAGGGGATGTGAGTGTCGATAAAGATGGCCTTGCCCGTTGCCTGCGTCACGGCCTCGATGGAAAGCGCTCTCTCGTACCCCTTGAAAGTGGTCTCAAGCTGGTCCTCCACAGTACTCTTGAGCACGTTCACCCTGATCCATCGAGGGTGTCTTCCTTCAGGGTCCGCGTTGGCGTTGACGTCGGCCTGCAGCAGTTCCAACGACGACATCTTCCTCCTCAAACGGGCGCGCGTGAGCTCAGAGGTCAGTCTCGCCTTGTGCCGCTCAATGGTTGTCCTGAGACCGTGAGACTGGGGCAGCGCGATACCCTTCTTGGCCAGGAGAAAGTCGTGTACCAGCAGTAGCGCCAGCAAAGGTGTGAGCTGCATCGTCAGCGCCAGTCAACGACTTGACGATACAGTAGACTCACCTTGCGCTCATGGCGCAGAATGTCCGCCGCCTCGATGACCTCCTTCAAGATGGCACTCCACTTGCACGTCTCCAGTGCGAGGGCGTAGACCTGCGCTGGCGGCGACTTGAGACCCTTTTTGCCAAAGACGCGGCTCTTTAAGCTGCCGCCGTGGTCGGAGCTCGCCGAGAGAATATCGGCAGCCTCGTGATACAGCGACATTTTGCCGGCTGTCCGTATGTACTGACGTTGGTCACCGCAGCCGTGTCTCGGTGTGCGGCTGTGGGGTATCGGCGGATGAGGTGAAGAGAAATTTCTACAGTGGGCACCGCTGGCTCGGAGAATTTGTGGGGACCGGCCGCAGTGGACGGACGGGTTGATTGCTTGGCCAATTGAGACCGTCACACACGCACTTGTCTCGATGTGTCCCTTGCTTCGCTGAGAAATGGTCACTGCGACTTGTTAAATTAACTTTTGAGTCGGCATCTGGATCATGGGTTTGGCAATGCAGTTGAATGAGGTGGATTTGTTTCGCGTGGACAAAATAACCTTAATTCGACGTCTAGGCGCCAGTTTGGTGGGCCTTACACACACGGCTTACTTGTCAGTGGTGGTAATATGGTTGGCTCAATTGTCTATCTGACCACCAAATAGCCACTTGTCAAAACCCCTTCCCAAATGCGGTGCCTCGTCTGTAGAGACCCGTGTAAGAATCGAAATGTATGTGTTCCAAGGTACAAACAAGAAGCGGAATCCAGTTGCCCTTGAGCTTGCTCGTGTTCCCCAAGCTTTGCTTTCCCACGGTTCAAAGGTGTGTATGTAACTGATCATCATCATCGTCAAAAAAAGAAATCTGCGCGAATGCTCGCGCACAGAAATGGGGATGCTTTTCCAAACAAGCCCGCCGAGTCCCAGTGTCCAAAAAACAACGTCTCAAACTCCCATCCCAGCCACTGCCCTAGAATGTCTAACGAAGAAAAGTTTGATACAAGCGCAACCAAAAAGGCTGGCGGCGCGCATAGGTTCGATGGACAAGTCGCTTACTTGCGGTTGCTGCGGTGGCGGTGGAGGTGCTCGTGCTCGTGGACGTGGCGGCGGGCCTTGTAGTTGTCGGTAGAGCCGGCGGGGGTCGCGGCGGCCTTGGACTCCTCTGCGGGAGAGGTGACGGTGACGGTCTTGTAGACGGTCCTGGTCTTGCGGGAGCACCCAGATGCCGAGGGCTTGGGCGCGACTGCGTTGGTGGTAGGGACGGCGGCGGCGGCAGACGTCTCGGCAGCCTTGGTGCTGGCCTTCTCGGGGGCGACCTGAATGGGGAGCTCGGAAGAAACCACGGCGGATGTCTTGGGGACATCCTCCTGGCTGACGTAGCCAGAGGTCGCGGACTTGCTGGCAGAAGGCTGGACGGCAGAGGGCTTTGCAGAAGCAGCCGTCGCCGCAGACGAGGCAGAGGAACCGGAAGGGCTGGCAACAGAGCCACTGCCGCTACCGCTACCGCTGCCGCTGCTGCTGCCACCGCCGACGACAGCACCGAAGGAGGTGAGAAGGTTGTTGCCGGGAAGCTTGCTCATGAGACCATCGACAACTTCGTCAACGGGAGAGGAGATTGTGCAGTCCTTGTTGGTGTTGAGGCCCTTGAGGAGACCAGGGCACTTGTCCATACCAGAAGAGCCGGCGTTGCAGTTGTCAATGATTTGCTGGAGAACAGTCTCATCCCAGGCAGCGATGAAGTCAGCGTGGAGACTGTAACCAGTGGCATCACCGTTGGAGAGGACAAAGGGCTGCGAGCCCTGGCCGGGCGTCCAGCGGCTGGCAAACTTGGGAGTGTCCCAGTAGACCTCAAAGAACATGTGAGGAACGTGGATCCATCCGGCAGGGCAGTTCTTGCGGCGGCTGTTCGACGCGCCCTTGTTGGAGGGCCAGGCCATGCTCTCGTAGTCGGTCAGGGCAGCCTTTGGGTTGTAGCAGGAAGGCATGTGGACATCGGCACGGAGGGGAGAAGCGTAGCCGTCGCAGTTCTGGTCGGGGAAGCCGACTCCGGAGCCGTCATTGTTGGGATCGACGATGCCGGCGGTGGTGCCGTCAGAGTTGGCAGGGTACGATGGCGGGTTGTAGTTGGATCTGGGGCAAGTCCACTGAACAGGCTGGATGGGGCCGTCCGCCGGCTCGAGGTTCTCCTTGCCTCCAGACGACGGGGCAACGCGAGCGGAGGAGTTACCGCTAAAGATCTGCAGGCCCTTGGGGAAGGCCTTGATCTCATCATCGGTACCATCGAAGCTGGGCGGTGTTAGTAGAGGATCCAGTCCAGGAGAGAGCCATACTCACAAGTAGTAGACGTTGACGTAGAAAACATCGACAGCCTCAAACTCCTTGGTCTTGGGGTCCTGGAAGTAAAGAGACGGGAACCAGTAGGCGCTGTTGTCGCCGTTGATCATGGCGTTGGTGCACTTGGACTGCGACAGAGTCTCGCCAGTGGCCGACATGCCAAAGTTGCTTCCTCCCATGACGCCGTGGACGTGGGTCGCGGGCTTTCCGGGGTTGATGATGGGATCAACACGGGTCTTGACGAGCTGCTTGTTGTTGAAGCGGAGGACGGCAAAGGTTCTGTCATCGGACTTGGAGCCGGCCGAGGCGGCGCCCAGAAGGGCAGCCAAAGTAGTGGCAGCGGAGAACTTCATGGTGATTGATTGTACGGTTGGGTGATTGTGCGGTATGAGACGGGTATCAAAGTGGTCGCTGGGACTCTTGCTGGTTGAGTAGGGACTGTATGGGTGCTGATACCGGAGCACCTGGTGAACTGAAGGGTGTATATCGCGACTCGGTGAGTGACGAAAGTGGTGAGTGAGTGGAATGAGACAGATCAAAGAGGGCTGTCTGAAGGTTGTAAAGAGAGGACGTGCTCAGCAAGCTGTAGCGTTTGGTGGGTTGAAAAGGAATGATGAAAGGAGAGACTAAAATGCCCAGCAAGTGTCGACAGGGAAAGGTGGTGGAATGGAGAAGGTGAGGTCGGGGTGTAGATCCACGGTGGAGGATGGAAGAAGTGGGAAGTAATATATTCATCGGACGGCAGCTGGGAGCCAGACCCAGGCGGGACGGGGGGCACACCGTGAGTGGCAGTTGGCAGGCTACGGCGAGGTACCTTGGATCTGGGAAGGGGGCCCGGGTGGTAGGAAGGCGCTAGCAGGGTGGCCAGGGACGCTCAGCCGTGACGCCATGGAGTATTCGTGGTAGTGCCATCTGGCGATGAAGTACTCGAGCACAGGGCGATAGCAGTATCCGTACATAAGGTAGGTTAAGCGTGTTGGGGAGGGTTGCACCTCGACAACGTGGCAGACAGAATCAAGATGAAAGTACTCAGTGTTAAGATGTGTGCCCAAGCCAGGTACTCGAGAGATGGGATGAACAGGGACATGCTTGCTGGTCACCTTCTGACTGCTATTTTCGAGTACATGTTCAACACAACCAAGGAATTGTCCGCATTTTTTCTAGAGGGAAAAAGAACTGGCAAACGAGAGCCTAGACGGACCGCCCAGAGTACCTTACTCCGTAGAGTACCACTACAAAAGCTGAGAAGAAACGAAACGGCGGCAAGCTGACGACCCCTTGGACCCCCGCTCATCTGATGTCTGCACTCACGCACTGGATAGGAGACGGGAGTGCACAAAAGTTGAGATGGTGTGCTGCACGGCTGGTTCCTGCATGGTGCATAAGCGTGGCCGACTTCCCATTGGCTGGATGTCATGTCCAACTGCCAAAATTGTGCAGGCCCGAGGTCAATTGTCGCTCAGTGTGACGCCGGAGCTGTTCTTAGCACGAAAAAAGGCACGCTGACTCGCCCCTGGTTTCTGGGCTTCTTCTCTCGCTAGCGTTTGTGCCGCGCGACGTGGCGTCCAGTCAGCTTTCACCGAGACCACACCACGGAAGAGAATACCCAACTGCCCAGCCGGCCTCTTGGGCAAAGGGCTTCAAGTGCCCGTTTGTGGCGCTGCAAAAGTTTGATTTGGCGGATCAGAGGCGTCCGCCCGTTTGGAAACACATAGCTGCCAGCACCACCAGGCTCCAGCGACTATCGACGCTCAGGGCTTGGTGGCGGTTGGTACACGGGTCGATGCTATATTTCAGGGGCAAAGGGCGTCCATGACGTCTAGGCAGCCTGTCAAGTGTCTGCCTCTTGCAAGCTCTTGGTCCGTCCCGCATGTCGTGAGGTGTTGATGACGGTGCACATAGGTACCATGGGCTCGAATAAGCAATGCGCGCTGCCGATGATTCGGGAATGCTGCCAGAGGACACAAGAAACAGATATCAGCAGCGCCTTCCACAAAACATCGCAACGTCCCGTCTGTCGTTGCAACTTGCTGCCTCGATGTCTTTGGGAAGGGACAACAGAAGGTTGCGGTTTACCTTCTTTCCCGCTAACCCTATCCGGGCAAGCGGGACCCAGATGTTTATCCCACTTGCGCAGGGGCTCGCCCTTTCCAAATTGCAGGGTTTGAGACTTTTCCCAAGAAGCAACGGGCAGGAAGTTGGAGACGGACGAGATAGGAAACCGCATCTGAGTCGGCACTTGACACCTTTTTCGAAAGGCTGGAAAGAGTGAACACAGTTCCAACCGCATCGAGCGTCAGCAACATCACCTGCGAGACATCAAACCTGTCATTCGGAATCTCGGGGTCATTCTCCCAACTGGATCACCCTTCGAACAATCCCTTTCTTGCCTCCCGACGGAATGGCCATGTCTCTGCCCTGCCTTGACTCTGGCTTCCTTGGTCTTGGCCGGGCAAAAGAGTTTTCTAGCTGCATAACTTATGCATCCAACTTTGTCGTTCCACACCTCCATCCCTCGCAAAACGTCTGTTCTGGTCGCGCGACGCTCGATTGGGGCACAATTCCCAGACTCAAACCACTGAACAATGCCATTCATCCTTCAGCGAGAATGAAGCCGATCTAATAGTCGCTCACCATTCCAATCCCTCGGTGCCATCCGGCCTAAGAAAGTTGTGTCACAATCGGCCCTAGCAAAGTCCAGAACTCTGTCTATACCTCCAGAGGCTGGGATCGGCCATGACAGATCACAGGCCTGCCCACGAGCTCTGGACTCTATACTCTGGACTCCTGGAGGAGTCGACTGGGTCGGCGGCTGGTGGGGTTTCGAAACGCCTGATCCTGGTGCCCATCCCATGTTAACCCGTGTGTTCGAGAAAACAATCACGGACTGCCCGGCAAATCATGTCCTCCCGAGTCGGCGGCGCTCCTGCGGGGAGATTGGCTGCTGCCTCCGGCTGCAACCTGGCATCAGTCCCCGGCCATCGCACCGGCACTCAAATGCGACGAATTTTTCGCATGGCTGGAGTCGACGAGCGCTAGAATAATGCCACAATTCATGTTGCCGGCAACCTGCTTGAGGGCTGTTCCGATTTGCAGTATACACCACCACCACTTTGCGCGTTGCATCTATGGTCACCCGAGAACACACATGACACCTTACTGGTGGTTCTTGGAGGGGCTGGGAACAGCGTGATGCATCTCCGACCGGGCGAGAATCCAGCTGTAGCTGTTTGGCTTCAAGAGGCTTCACCGGAATGACGAAACATTGCCGTTCCGAGGGCTTTT
Organism: Colletotrichum scovillei; assembly: GCF_011075155.1. Classification (NCBI taxonomy): domain Eukaryota; kingdom Fungi; phylum Ascomycota; class Sordariomycetes; order Glomerellales; family Glomerellaceae; genus Colletotrichum; species Colletotrichum scovillei. Next base: position 1,791,682 of record NW_023336261.1, read on the forward strand.
CTTGTGCGCACTCGTGGGATAATTCCACACAAAGATTCCTCTTTTGGTATTCTGTCTTGAATTGCAACAGTCTCACTTCGACACGCGCCAGGCTGTCTTCAGCCAGCCCCGGAAACAGTTGGATCAGAGACCGACTCAGTTTTCTTCGAGCAATATGGCCGATGCATCTTGGAATAACAACGGCCTTGTCTGGGCAAGGACTCACCGACAAATCCACCGTCGTCAACACCGCCTCTCTTCATCTCTATATTGAACGATGTCCGCTTCCTACCAAGTTGACCACCCTAGGTTCACAACGTTTGCATGGGGTGGCACCGCGCCACGGTGGCTCTCGTCGGGGTCTCAAAGTGCCAAGAGGTGGAAAACCAGGTTACGAGTAAGTCCCAAGGAAACAGGCGAGATGACTGACGGTCGCGCCTGGCGATACGAATTATCTTGACATAATAGCCCATACTACTCCATACGGCAGAGGGCTCTCTCCCTTTGCGCCCTGGGAGTCCCCCTGAGCCGCCGTTTGGCGGGAAATCGGCTGGCGCGCGCTTCCAAAACGCCCGGTCCCCAATGGCGGTCCGCTCAATTAGACAATCGGCAAACGTGAGCCAGAAGCCGCTACTGGGCAAATTGAGGATGAAACAAATTGTCTCTCGACGCCGTGGCTAGAAAGAAATCAAGGCAGCGAGGCCATCACTGGCATCTCTGCGCGCGCCATCAACACGGACATGCTTAGCGAGCTTATCTATTGTGCGTTCTAGTTGCAACTTGCAACGCACCTCTCGGCGGCCGGCAGTTTGTCATGCACTCTGAGCTTTCTTATTCCTATTGGAAGTTGCGATGGTCCTTGCTAGCCAAAGTGTCAGTCTGTCCCCGTCTGCACCGCAGGGACGGATCGACGGCGCCGCACCATCCCGAGCCGAACCAAGGCCAGACGGTGTCATCTCATCTCTGGCAACGTGTCGCCTCTCCATCAAGCTCTCAGGCAAGCACAGCCGGAAAGATCAACGTGGCTTGCTGCTCCCCGGGACGATGACGGAATTACACCCGTCCCGTGTCCAAGCCTCTGGTGAGGGATTTCTCTCAAATCGCCATCCGAGGCCGACGCCCCTTTGTGAAATCAATCTGCTCCCGTCCCTGCGTGTGCGGCCTCACTAGCACGTCACCATGAATCGCCTAGCTCCATTGTTTACCTCCCTTGGCAATCCCTTCCCCCCGGGCGCATCTTGCGAATAAGCTTGTGCGTGCGCGCCTGTTTGGCCATGTGCCGCGTTCCCGGCCTCCGATGATAAGGGCTTGCGTCGGGGCTAGGGCTGACAGTCACGGTCCCGCGGGGATGACTAGCATCGACGGGTAGTTGCGTACAGCCTTGGAGGGGCCCGCGCAAGTATCAGTGTTGCCCAATGTCGCGGGAAAGGTTATCCCGACGCAAGACTTTATCCGTCTGGTGATTGCAGGTTGAAGTCTTGGGTTGTTGTGTCCCTCCAGAGTGTCTTGGTCCGGGAACGAATCGCTTTGCAGAGACGACTCTGTCATATTCTGGCCCGTGACACTGTGGCTTTGGTCTCCGGATAGTCGTGTCTATGGTGACAGACTCTGGATGTGCCGCGTAGTATACATCTGACAACTTCACGTGTTACACGCCGAGCTATGTGGCGTGGCCCTTTGCATAGCTTGTATATGCGTGACGCTGCCCCTCACACAACGGCCCAGTAAGCTGTGAATATACTTTGTTGTACACTATCTAGATATACATTTCGTCCTGAAGCGCAGCGTGTAGAAAGAAACATGCGCAAATATCAGCTGCATACTTTGTGCAGTCATATGAGCACCCAACTCGAGACAGATTCAACGAGGAATCCAACCCGAGCCTCCACCGGGACGACGCCTCTCTACTCATCGGCAGACGGCATCGTCATACCCCTCTCTACCGGTCATCCTCGTGCGGCCAGCAAGCAGCAACCTCGAGGTCGCCATTCTGGTCCACCTCGAAGCTGAGGGCGACGGTGCCGCCAAACTCGAGCGGGCTGCCCTCCCACACCACAATGTCGCTGCTCCTGGGCAGGCCGAGAATGTCCTCGACGTTGCCGGACACGAGGCGGACGGCTTCCTTGTCGCCGAGGTTGGCGTACTTGGCGGCCCACGCGGCTTCGAGGGCGAGGTCGTGGAGGCGGTAGTCTGCGGGCATGACTGGCCATTTGTTAGCTCTTCTGTAAACCGTTTTGCAGCATCACGCAACTCACTGTCCGTGACGATGGCGACTGCAAAGTAGACGCCCGCCTCGCTGAGGATGCGGGCGACGCTCGGGGTCAGGGGCGGGCCGACGACGGCATCGCGGTGTCTATAGGAGGAGGGTGCGGGACGCGTCTCGGTGAGAATGAGCGGGATTTGGGACTTGGCGAGCTCCAGGGCGACCTAGGTCTTCGTTAGGCCTGTACTGCTGCAGCATATGTGCGTACTCACCAAGGGCGCTTCGGCACCGCCTTGGATGACGATGTTGACGTCAGGAAAGTCCTTTTTGATGTTGATGATTTGCTGAATGTCCCACTGCTCCTGTTAGCTTCGTCTTTGCCATGCTGAATGTAGACCCACGTGGTTATTGGCATTGATCACGAGCGGCAGCTTGCCTGACGCAACCTCGCCAAAGGTCGTCTCATTGTGCTTCCCCTGGCCATCGGCGAGAATCTTGCGCAGTTTCTTGACAGCGGTGCTAATGGTGCCTACGCTCTCCTTTGCCTTATCGTCAATGGTGACGTGAAGCGCCACCTCGGGCCGGAAGACGCCGCCGTCGAGGAGCGTCCGGTCGGTGCGCGTCAGGATGCCGACGCTGACGCCGTTGACAAAAGCACCGCCCTCGGAGCTAAGGGGCGGCGTGATGGCGCGGGTGATACCGCCGAGGCGCGCGCGGGCAAAGGCCTTGCCCTCCAGCTGGACGCCGTACTTTGCGTAGTCGAGGTTCTCTGGGTCGTTCCCATCCTTCTTCGGGTCGGCAAAGCCGTCTCCGGTGGGATCCTCTGTCGCAATCTCCACCATACCGAGGGAGGCCGTGAGGGCCGTTAATCCGGGCAGAACGTGGCCGTTGGAGAGGTCGAGGGTGGTGACGTCGGACCTGGATGCCACCTTGGCGATAGCCGACGAGCAATTCTCGGGCGAGCTGAGACAGGCGACCTTGCCGCTGTTGATCACGAGAGTAAAGTTCTCGCCGCTGACGTCGCGGAAGACGGTGGGCACCTGCGGGTGGTTTTCCAGAAACGTGCTCGTGATGCCGTTGATGACGAAACTGGACTTTGCCTTGGCGGTCTTGCTGCAGAATGCTTCCCTCTTCTCCGGCTCCAGCTCCGTCCGCATGTTGGGCTTCACGGGGCGGGTCTCCTTGGCCGATGCTTCATTAAAGGCCTTGCCCATGCTCTCCTGAACAATGTGGTGCTTCAGCTGGGGGTTGCCGTCAATGTACACCTGCAGGGGAGTCGCTCCGATGGATAGCGGGTGGGCATCCCAGACAACCAGATCCGCATCGTAGCCCGGACGAGCGTAGCCAACACGGTAGCCTAGGTCGATGGCCCTGGCGGGGATAGAGGTGACTGACTGCAGAGCCTTCTCTTCCGGGAGGTGGAACGCGTGGCCGACGCCCGCTTGGAACATGATGTACTTTGCGTTCGTCTCTGGCGCGGTATGGTCTGACTTGTAGGCCACGGGGATGCCATGCTCGTTGAGGATCTTGCCCGCAGAGAGGCTCGGTGCGTAGGCCTCGAACTTGTACAGACTGAACTCGGCAAAGGTAGCGACGGTGACGTTTCTGCGCTGGTCAGCATGGTTCACTCACGATTGGATCACAGCCACCTACTCGCCGTACGCCTTGAGCATCTCGGGAACCTGCCAGGCCTCGAGAGCGTGGTGGAAGGCCCGGACGCGGACGCCGTACTCGCCAGTGACCCGGAGCATGGTCTCAAAGTCCTCGGGGAGGTAGCAGTGGTTCTGCATGGAGACTCGGCCGCGCAGCATGCCGACAGTGGACTCGAGCTTAAGGTCGGCGGGAAAGCTGCCAGACTCTCGGATGAAGCGGTCCTTGACCTCATCAGACAAGGTCGACACGGTGGCAACGCTCTCGCAGTACTCGTCCTGTCTCTGCATGTGCTCCTTGGCCTTGGCAAACTGCTCGCGGAGGATGAAGGCGTTGGCCATGCGGGTGTGACCATAGATACGCTTGGGGTTCTCGCCGCAGGCCAGCTTCATGTATCGATGGCGCTCCTCGACAGGGATATCTCGCTCGAGCAGCAGCTCCTCGACGACGTACTCGCCCAGTTCTCCCGACTTGAGGACGTTTTTGATCACGGTGCCCTCTCCGCCCATGATGTTGGCGGAACCGGGCAAGATGAGGGACGTGGTGATACCGCCGGACATGATGATGCGAGTAGCGTCATCGTACGCCTTCAACGAGTCGAGGATACGCAGCATTGGGGTGAGCGGGCCGTAGGTCTTTGTCATTTCATTCTCGTCCTCGGTGACGGACAGAGCCGGCCACAGGCTCGCGGCATGGTGCGAGTGCATGTCGACCAGACCAGGCGTCACGAAGCGGCCGTGTAAGTCGTGTTCGGTGGCACCGTCGGAGTTGATGGACTTGGAAGCCGTTGTTGCCAGCTCGGTGAACAAGCCCTTTTCAAACTTGATGTCCATTGGCTCGGACGCAGTGGACTCGCCGTCAAAGAAGGTCATGTTGCGCAGCACCACCGGCTTATCTTGGCCGCGGACAGCGTTCCATCTCGAGTTGGACTTGCGAGTCTCTGGTTCGGGGCTCTTTGGAAACGTCTTGAGAGCAGCACAGTGCTTCAAGGACTCATCAAAGCGGGCCAGATGGGCCGAAGGAGAGGCATGTCTCGCAGCATCGCGGATCACAGTCTCTCGTTCGATGAGGAACGTGTGCCAGGCGAGCAGGCCGCCGATGAAGACGCAGACGAGCACGCGGGGCGAGATGAGGCTCCGGAGGAGAGTGCGGCGGGGCCGAATGCGGGGATACGCGGCGGCTTCGTACGGGGGCGGAACCTGAAAAGAGTCCCGGAAGAGGTCCGCCTCCTTGGAGGGGATGCGTGGTTGTGCCATTGTAACGCGGTGCTACGTCGCGAGCAATGGTGACTGACAATTGGGGGCTGAGGTCAAGTTATGCAAATGAGGGACATCACATCATCGGTCTACAACGAGTCCAATTGTCAGATCGGAACAACTTTTGATTGCGAGTCCGAGGTAGGAGCAGCGGCAGCTTGGACGAGTCGGGAAGGTGCAATTGAGTTGTTACTGGAGCTGTGGAAAGCTTGGATACGGGGTCGCCTGTACTTTGTCCGATAAGAGACGACATCTGTTAGCGATGTCTATGGTATCGAGTGCTTTCAACTAGCATATACCGAAAGATGGTACTTTGACCCACTGAAGCTTTATCGTCGACCAGGAGCTTCGTTGCAGGGAAAGTGCAGGGGACCCCACGACTTTCCAGGGGCCTCTGTCTCACGGGGTGACGCAACTCGTCAGTGGCATCGTGAGACGACGCGTCCAAATGAGTAGAGGCGCGTACTACCAATCTGGTGCTTTGTGTGAATACAGGTTGGTGGATGCCACTTTCACGGCGATGCCCAGGATAGACTTTTCCAAAAGACCAACTCACCAGAGGCACAGAGGCATAGACACACCCGGGTCATTCTCGAGTCGGGTCGTTCAGCAAAGTTTGCTTGATGGGAGGAAACCCGCCGGACCGGCTTCTTGACTTTTATAAACAATGTTACAACTTCATTTTAGACTCGTCGGTGGGCTGTGAGCTGGAGTTCAAGCTGCCGTGATGTCGTACCCCCTATCGCCAATTGTCAATGGCAGATCCTTTAGATGAGGCGACGCGAAGAACAGACGAGCATCCTGGCACTCGACTACACTTGACGACTTTGTCCCTACTACGTATCCAATTGGCAATGATCCATATGGTTTGGTTTGGTGACACCGGGTGGATGTTTCTGCACCATCTGCACGTCCTTCCTGCCCGTCTTCGTCTCGTCTTTCCCGGTTGGCTTGGGCCCCTCGGTTTTGGTGGGACTATGCCCCCCAAAAACGGCATCTGCCACAGTGGGCCCGTTTTGGCTCTGTTTGGGATTGTTTGGCCCTTGGAACCCCAGCTGCATCCAGCACTCGAAGCTCCCCGGGCGGGAAAGTCACCTTTAGCAATCTGCAGGGCATCATCTTTGATACAATCCCATCAACTTTTTTTTTCCTTACCACTTCCACCTTACCTTCAATCGAATTGTTTCTCTTGTTGTTTTTGGCCGGACCCCAATTATCGCGCGGAATTGTCTTTCACCAAGTTTCCATCTCTTTCAATACCCCGCCACTGTACAACACTCCATCATGCCGGAATCAAAGCTGGAGCAGGCGGTGCAGCCGCGCCCGCCGCAGTCATCCTTTCGACTAGCCGAGAGGGTGTGTCAGCTCGTCCTGGTCTTCTCCATCAGCTTCGCGGCCATGTTCATGATGATGACCAAGATTTCGCCCGGCAAGTGGCCTTTGACGGAGCCGTCAATAAGCAAGCCAAGGCTCAAGGTGTCGGGCCAGCGCGACTACCTCATTGCCATCTTCTCCGATCTGCACTACGGAGAGCAGGAATTTGGCTGGGGCATTGACCAGGACAAGAATTCCACCAGAGTCATGCAATCTGTCATGAAGAGCGAACAGCCCGACCTCGTCGTATTCAACGGCGATCTCATTACTGGCGAGGATACCCACAAGGAGAACTCGACGCTCTACATTGACCAGATTGTCGCGCCCCTCCTCAAGACGAACCAGCGGTGGGCATCCGTCTACGGGAACCACGACTCCAAGCACACGCTGGACCGCGAGCAGCTGTTCCGTGCCGAAAAAGGCTACGACCTCTGTTACACAACGTCCATGGGCGACAATCTCCCGGGCATCACAAACTACTACGTCCCTGTCTACGAGGGAGACTCCAAGGACCCCATTCTGCTATTGTGGTTCTTTGACAGCCGGGGCGGCACTAGCTACCAGACGGATTCCGATAACATGGACGACATTCCAAACTGGGTTGCCCCCGAGACGGCCGAATGGTTTACCAAAACCTACGACGACCTCAAGGACAAGCACGGCCGTGTCATTCCCAGCGTCGCCTTTGTCCACATCCCCCCTCACATCTTTTTGACGGCCCAGCAGACCAACCTCGACCCCGCCAAGTTCCCTGGGTTGAATGCCGACAGCCCGCTAGCCATCCAAGGCGAGGGCGGAGAGGACGCCCCCTTCGTCGAGGCGCTGCTCGAGGCCGAGGGTCTCCACAGCATCTATGTTGGGCACGACCACGGCGACTCGTGGTGCTCGACCTGGCCCGGCCACGACGCCGGACTCGGCGCCGAGGCCCCATTCCTCTGTTTTGCAAAGCACACGGGCTACGGCGGGTATGGCACCTGGGAACGCGGCGCTCGGATGATTAAGCTCTCCTTCACGCAGGGCGACGACCCAGACATGTCGGTGGAGAGCTGGGTCCGCATGGAAAACGAAGAAATTATAACGCGCGTAACACTCAACGAGACCTACGGCCAGGACACTTATAATGGGGAGTAAATCAACACAGTGGGGATGCACAAGCGACAGAATGCCCGAATGACGGCTTTATCCTGCATACTCTTTATTTGGCACCGGCAGAGCTATGCCATGTCCCGCTCCGTCGCACTGACTGGTCTCAAAAGCAAAACATGCGTGGCAAGCAGCAGTCGTCCCGAAGGATGCTGTGCACGCTGTGCCCCATCGCTTCATTCCTGCACGCATTCCTCTAGGCTCGCAGGGAAATTGCAGCATTCGCCCTGCGGTCAGCTGCCGTCAGCCAGCCCTTGGCGACCGTGCAAACGCCTCGCGGCAAACTAAAAAGGCGCCAAACAGCCAATTAAGCAATCATGGCAATTGCCATAATACGATTGTGTCTTCCTTCGTCCGTTGTTCCTCGTCCTTTCTATTTCCAAAAAGGACAGTCACGATGGATAGGAATCAGACTCGGACAGAAGGACCGCCGCCGAGATACACGGCTTCGAAGCCGGTCGACATGTCTCGGCAACCGCTGCGATACGCTCGCCGCCCGATTTACATACTCGTCACCTACCTGGTGCTTCTCGTCGCACCATGGCTCTGCGTTTGCGTTATTAACCGAAAAACGACTTCCGACCCGTGGGGGATCATTATGCGGCAAGACCTCGACTCATATCACCGTTGGATCGCTGCGGCTTCGTTTTTCAGCACTGTGGCGGCTGTTATTGCTCTGCCGTGCGTTGCCGCGCTGTTAGCCTACGGCGCAGTCGTCTTCTCACAGCGCCGATCCAAGCAGCAGACCCTCACCGTGAGGCAGCTGCTTGCCATTTCCGACTTGAAATGGACAGCGTTTGTCTCCAGCGGGCAATCGTCTTCCTATCTTCTGCTGGCCACCGGACTGCTTCTTCTCAGTACGTTACAGGTCTTTTTGGGGGTGACTACTCCTTCTAACATGGAACAGCTGCCGTCCAGCCACCACTGCAGTCACTGCTGATGCCGCCATCGAGCCGCCCAGTGTACTCATGCGACAGTCTCCGACCATTGAGCAAATGGGACCGCACATGCGACGGCAAGGGACAGCCAGCCCAGACAATTGGCAAGGATGCCGAGCCCGTCTTGCTCCGAGAGGCCAACGCATCTCAAATCGTCAACACAGTCAGAACGAAGATGGTCAACATCACGTCAGCCGACATCCAAGAAAACCTGTGGCGAGTCGACGACAACCACCGGAGCTTCGTCACGGGAGAGGACCAGACGTACAACGACTCTTTCTGGGTATCAGCAATCCCCGCCGGCGTCACGACGGGACCTCTCCGGCAGCACTCGATTCGGCTCAGCTCAACCGCAGCCTGCCAGGTTGCAGATGAGTACCCCGCCAACTGCGACGGGTATGCAACGTCCCTCCAAGGCTTCGGCATCAGCGTGAGAACGTGCATGCCTCGCAACAACACCAGCCCTGCGTCCCGTGGGGTCCCCCCGAGGCGACGACAAGACGTCGATGAAGTGCTCTACATTGACGCGCAGATTAGTCCAGAGGCGGCAAAGACTCAGGACTTCTTATCGGAACCGGCACAGAACGTCACCATCAAGTGTGTCGCCAAAACCAGCCGTGCCTTTTTCGAGATTGGCAACCTTCAAACGGGACTTGTTCCGTCCGACATCATCAGCGAGTGGCCCTCGGACGAAGACATGGCAGCGCATTTCCACGACTACGATTGGCAGGGTAACCTCATCACCAACGAGTCTGAAGCCGACTGGAACCGCGACCGATTTTCCGGCTGGACCTCTACACAAGGCCCGTTGCGGTCAACAGCCGAGGCGCTCTTTGGCAATGGCTCATACCCACAGGCTGTACTCGATCTCTTGAGTCAGACCTTCCCGGATGGCCAAGTGCCCGACGACACCACATCCAACAGCGATGCAAAACGCAGAGCGTGCTCTTTGCCGACGCCCCTCGGCGCGTGGCAGCTGCCGTACAACTCTCACAACGACGACTACGACTCGTGGTACTCGTCCATATACCAGGGATGTTCGCTTGCCGAGCTGCCCAAGACACTGTTCCGGATCGCACAAGGCCTTCAGTACGTCAAGGTGGCGCAGAGCACGCTCGGCGTCGGCATGTACTTGTCCAACGTGGCGGTCCTACAAGACGCGGCATCCAACGACGCAGCGAGGACCATTTACAACTTGGCCGGCACCGAATTTGTCGCACCGCGGTACACCGTGGGCGCCACCGTCGCCATTAGCCTGCTCATCAGCATGCAAGCCATTGCACTCATCATTCTCGTCTGCTACATTTACAGCCTGCCCACCTGGACCGACACCTTGGACGCCTTTGCCATGATGAGGCTGGGAGCACACTTGAGAGACTCGGTGGAATTTCCACTAGTAGGCCGGGCCAGTCGGGAGGAGATGGGGGCGTTGGATGAGACGGATGGACTGCTCGGCGTCGTCGTACGGGGCGCTGCGGGTAGGTCAGAGGAGGATCTCGAGCTCGCCGCCCTAGCTTCATCCAGCACCGCACAGAGAAACGAGACATCTGCGCATCAGTATGCGAGTGTGAGCCCGCTATCACCGACGAGCACGGTCGATCAAGACCCATCGGCCCCGGCCACTCAAACGAGCCATGTGGTGGACGCCACTAGGCCTGGGATGGACACTAGCGAGCTGAGCGAGTACCTCCAAGGGGCCCCGCCGGCGTCCCCCACGATAACAACCACCACCACTACGACGGTGTCTTCCCCCCGAAGCCCGTCGCCGCCCCCGCCATACCTGCCGGCGAGATCGTCCAACAGAGGCCAGCCGGTGAGGGGGCCGTTTGAGCTGGGGCTGGGAGCCCCTGGGCTCATTACAAGAGCGTTATGGGAACGGTACAGGCCGAGGTAGAAATGCATAGGGAGCACACGGGAAGGAAAAGTGTGTAAACGGAGTTTTGTTTTGTCACATCTATTTTGATACCCACAGAGAAGAAACATTTTCATCAATACTATATCACCAAGTCTCCGGAATGGAGCGTCACTCTACACTGCTTGTTCGAGACCGCCTGAAGAAAGGGAAACAACGCCAGCGCCACCACGGACGCCGGGCTAAGAAAAGAAGTCTAACGTGTAAGTCGAGCGATCGCCGGCGCGGTTCTGGACCCCGCGAATGTGGATACCCCGCTCTAGCTCCGTCTAGCCCGCCCTGCCACCGATACAGAAATGCTGAGAGTTTCAGGCGGGAGGATTTTTAGCAACCTCCAAAGGTCGTGCGTTTTGCTGTTTGTTTGGTGGTGGGAAGAGGTACCGCTAACCTGGGAGCTAGCCCAGCTATCCTGCGCTTTAACCGTATCGGGAGAGCTCCCTGCGTCTCAGCTGGCCCGTTTTGGCAACTTTTGGGTGGGTTGCTCCGGCACGCCACATTGGACTGGCAGACACTTTTAGACGCAGGCGGCGCGTGAAGAGGGAGGGGAGGGGGAGGGGGAATAGAGTCTGCGACGGCCTCGTTGGTAGTCGGAGGATTGCGTTCTTGGTAGTGGAACGATTTGTTGGACTATTTACGAAGCTTCTTTGCTAGTAGAGAAGGGGGTTGTAGACGGTAATTCTTTCTCACGTCCCTTGCTGTGGTGGTTGGTATGCGGTTTTCGATAGATGGTTGGGTCCGCATTCCGTGATACATTCTTCAATGTTCTCGCCACCTTGTAAATGCCTTTGTTTTCTCTTGCTTATCTTTTCTGGTGGCGCCTTTCTTTTCGTCGATCAGGGCTGGCGATTCCCACGCGAGGAATGTTTGTGACGAAAGTCTGTCCCTGACTCAGTTGCCATAATCTCGAATCAAACAACGGGACTCACCCCCGAGATCCGGATCACATCACCGCAGGCTGCATACCCCTCCTGCGCAACTCTTGTTCAAGCATTTTTGGCATGGCGATGAGTCTGTCACACGCCCACCACGTGGGTTCCCCGTCGTCCTCCCCGAGAAGCAATCGCGAGGTCTCGTAAAAGTGATACAACACAAGCAGCGCCCGCGGGTCGTTTGCGACAATCATGTCGAGGAACGGGCCGAAGCAAAACAGCGGGAAGGCGAGGACGTATCGCTCGAGGTCCGGCGTCGCCGGGGGCCGCGGATTCGTGCTGCGGTGTTGCCAGAGGGCCACGATGACGGACAGCCGCTCCACGATGCCGGTGAAGGCGGCGCGCTGACGGTCCGCGCTGCTGCGGTGCTCCGGGGTGGTTGTCATCTCATCATATCGATCTAGAAAGGCTCGCTGGATCCGGCCGCGATCCATGCCCTGTTCCGCTGCGATCTTGTCGAGGGCGTCGCACGGGGCGTCCTGCCATGCCTTGGCGAAGATGCTGTCTGGTCCCTGCGCCCGCGTGCCGGAGAGGAAGACCCGCACGCCGGAGCTGAGAAGAAAGAGCTGGTCCCGGGCGAGGTCGAGAGCGTTGTCGTCGGCGTCGTCGGGGCCGTCGACGGACTCGAGATTACACCACGTGAGGTAGTGTATGAGCTGCGCCGTGAAGAAGAGAGAGTCGTACCCTCCACCGGCCCCGTCGTCCCGGCTGAGCTCGGCGCCGAAGAGGGCGCAGCTGCGGGACAAGAGGGCCAGGCTCGCTTCCCCGTAGACGGCGTCTTCTGGTCTGAGGGTGCTGAGGTGCCGCGCCGAGACGGCGAGGATGGCCGTCATGAGGTACTCTGCCCGGAAGGCCAGCGGGAGGACGGACGCCCAGACGTCGGCGAAGCAGAGGGTGGGGATCGTCGCGTGCTGGAAGTGGTGAAGGAGTTGCATGTGGAGGAGGTTCACGGGCCCCGAGGCGTCTACCGGCCGTGCCGGTCCCGTGCCGACGGCAGCGGGCGATGAGGACGCCGTCGTCTCTGGGGCGGAGGACTGAGGGCGTGTGCATGGTTCGTTGCGGCGGGTGCAGTTCGTGCAGGGGGTCGATTCGTCGCACTGGATCCCGTGTAAGTCTTGTGAGTCTGGGCGACATCGACTGAGAGACATGGTGACCAATTACCTTTACCTTCCTTTTTTTGCATGGTATGCAGCCGCCTCTACTCTTCCTGTGAGCCTTCTTCTTCTTCGGCTCTTGGTGAGTGGGGTCGATGAATCGGAGAGATAGAGGCGTGGCGTCTGGGGAGGTGGAGGGGTTGGATGCTGGCATCATCAAGGTCATCCCACGTAGTTTAGAGGGGGCTTGGAGGGGTGGAATGAGGTGAGATTTTTGAGCACCGATGAGCCAGGAAATTCATCTAGAATGAGATGATTGCCCATTCGGCTCGAGAAGCTGTTGACAGGATGAAGTTGAGTGAGTCTGCTCCATGGCGGAGAGTCCACGAGTGAGATGAAATCAGACAGTGAGCTGAACCTCGCATTCCGAAAAGGGAATGCGATGGAAGCGGGTCTAAGGGCGGAAATGGTTTAGCTCGCTATAGTAAAGTAGGGGCCCTTGACACATGACGTCACTGCTAGACAACGTGTAAGATGACCATGACCACCTCTTTACTGAAATGAAGCTATCGCGAGATTTGTTGTACCGGTTGGACACGATGTCAGTGTTTTCGTTGTAGTCGGTCCATTCACAATATGGACTCTTTCCACCAAAGAGGTCCTCGCCTGAACCCAAAAGCATGTACCTCCGAAGCTTCCAAGACACAATGGTCCTCAATGAGATCAAAGGTGATGGGTCTTTGCCTAAATTAAGATTTTCAGTCGTCCTGGGTCACATTGAACGGACTGATACTCATAGGAGATACATGAGCTCGACTTTATGACTTTAGACACCTCGCCAATTCCTAGGATGCTTACCCCTAGTGTCCTTCACAGTTCTTCTCGTCTGTATTCATCGAGTATAATCCACAAGCCGCCGGATATAGCTCGTAGTTGAATTTATCAATCGAAATGGAGTCGCCTACACTTACACCCAATCCTCCAGAACAGAATCATGTCACCATCTCAACAGGGAACAACGATGCCTACCCTTCCACAAGTCGACACAACACCACCCCTCCCAGTCTCACATTCAAAGGCGACCTCATCATCCTACCGCACGCCTTTGCACGCATCAGCCCTACCTGCGCATCAATCGCGGACCCAACCCAACACACCCTCCACCTCTTCGCCGACGCCTCGTTCCCCGGGCACAACCGGCACAATGTCCCCTCGAAGCCATCCGCACCAGCAGGCGCCGCCGTCTTCTGGAAGCCGTGGCCGTGTACAGACCCCGCGGACCCGTGGCACGCCCGCGCATTCCAGGTCCTCGCGTGCCGGACCTCCACCCAGGCAGAGCTCTACGCCGTCGTCGCGGCCCTCGAGACGGCGACGCTGCTGGCCCACCTGATGCCGGACCTGCGACGGGTGACGGTCTTCTCCGACTGCCAAGACGTCATGAACACGCTCGCCGCGGCGGAGGGCTCGTACCCCGGCGCCCTGGACCCCCTCGTCCAACGCGCCTTTGAGGCGTGCGGCTCTCTGCGGGATAAGAGGGACATTAGGGTCGCTGTGTGCTGGTGTCCCGGCCACGTCGGTATCCTTGGTAACGAAAAGGCCGACGAGCTGTCGAAGGAAATCCGACGGTACAACTTTAGGCATTTGGTCCCGACAGAGCAGCCCACGCGCGTGAGCGGGTACGAGATTCCGTTCAAGTATCTCGAGAGGGCGCGCCGGGGGCACTGGTGGAGGGATGAGGCTGATTTCGAGTGGACGGCGAATATGCCTCGTAAGCGGTTTTATCCGGTGGCTGCTGGTAGGGAGTGCGACGAAGAGGCATGGGATGCGGAATACGACGACGAGGCATGTGGTGAAGCTTATGGAGATGCGGACTACGATGATGAAACTTACGACGATGAAAACTACGATTATGAAGACTACGATTATGAGGCCGATAATGGAACTTACGCCGACGAAGACTACAATTATGACGCCGACGACGAATTCTCCGACAGCAAGTCCTCCGACTTCGATGTCTACGACGATGAGGTATCTTCTCGCACGCTCTCGCTACGCAGCTACTCGTCAGCCACGCAAATCCAGACAAGAAAGCGCAAGCGCTCGGCGCCAGACCTACCAGAGTATCCCTGCAAGAGACAAAGGACAGGCCGACTCGAGCACGGCATCAAGCAGTCAAGGACACTGGAATGGACTCCAAGTCCAGTCTGAACTCGCTCCCGCTGTACTCTCAGAAGGTGGCGGGAGTACCAAGAAGCACACTGTCATTGGTCTCACCTTGTGGAAATCTCCACAGCTTCTGATACCTCTGCAACTTAGAAACCCCCAGCTAGTCGCTCCGTTGGCTGACGTACCGGTATGTGTTGACATGTAAGCCTCGAGGCAACTGGTACGTGGCAGACAGACTCACTCGGTAGACAAGTAAAGAGCAGCACCAGGATACATGTTACGTCCCATGCCGGCCGAGATCTTTGGTGAGGAGCTTCGCCAACCTGGAGCCAGGTTCGGGCGAGAATCGCAGCACCAGACTTATAGATCAAAATACATCAATAGGGCTCGCAAGCTCACTCGGTAAAAACATCACAAAACTATCGTCATCAAAATAATTCTTTTGGAGAGTCTATAATCCTGGCCCCATGTAGTGAATATGCAGAGACCACACGCGCCGTCCGCCCAGATACAGCCAGCCCGCCCAATGCTAAATGGAAATCCTTCACCAAAGTCGGGCCATGCTGTGTGTGACACGACACCCTTTTCAGTTGCTCACAAAATACAACACCGCTTTTTCTTTGTTTCAGCCAGGCCCGTTTTCGGCTCGTAAAAACTCCAACCATGTCTAACTATGTGGGGGAAATCGGCTCACACAACCCGCGCGCCAGCAGTGTCCCTTGTATCATCGTGTCTATAATTACAGTTAAGAAAAAGAAGACGGAGACTGCCTACAGTGGCAGCCCGCAGTCGATCGTTGGCAGGGTGACTCTGCCTATTTGCGCCGCCTCGTCTTGGGCGCGGGCGCGGGTTCGGGCGACGGCTCCACGGCCTGTCGCTTCTTGGCGGTCTGCTTCTTTGGTCTCGGAGGCGGCGGAGGCTCCGAGTGGAGATGGCCGAGCTCCTCCATGGCCGTGGAATTCTCCCACGCGAGGCAGCGGTAGTTTGTGGGTTCGGGCGTCGGCTCGTGCTGGCGGCCTCTGGTGCTCATGCGCTTGGAATCGCGCCTCTTGCCCTTCTTCTCCTTCTCTTCCTTCTCCTCCTCCTGCTGTTGCTGCTCCTCGGACTCCGCGGAGGTGAGGTACGTCTTGCGGTTCTCCATGTGCTGCACAATCTTGTCCCGGAACGCCACGATTTCTTTCCGAAGTCGCAACTCGTTGAAGCCCCGCGGATCCAGCCACTTGAGGAGCTCGTCGACCTGCTCCGGCTCGCTATAGTAGCCCCACTGATGGGCGTTGAAGACGCTGGTGGGACCCTCTTCCAGCTTCTTCCGCTCCGGCACCGTCATGGAAAACTTGGTCTGGTACTCCGCCTGGTACTCGGGATCGGTGTCAATGTACCCCTGGCGCTCCAGCTCGTCGGGGCCTTGCACCCATATGCAACCGTTGGCGTACTCGGCGGCAGCGGTTGAGCTGTCCGGGAGCCCCCCGTACGGCATGCCGTTGCGTTCGAACCAGTAGTACCGGTTCCAGAATCGGTCCTTACCCAAGACACGGGTCCGGCCACAGTCGGCTTCGCGGAGGTCGTTGTCGATCACAGCGATCTCGTCTTCGCACTTTTTGATAAAATCCTCCTTCTTCTGGATATCCTTGAGGACCTTGATGAACTGCTTCGACTGCTTGGGTGCCTTTGCGGCTTCGGCGGCCTTTTCTTTCCGCTCGAGCTCCTCCTTACGCTTGCGTTGCCTCTCCGCGGCGCGGTCGTTGGCGCGGCGGAAGTTCCTGCGGGGTGCTCCCTCCTCGTCAGAGTCGGCCACTTCGTCCTCGGCGTCGGCGGCGTCGGCTGCCGACTCGTCTGCGTCCGTCATCTTGACGTCCTCGTCTGCCTTTGGCTCGGGAGGTGGCGACGGCGGCATGTTGTCGGGGAGCATGATCTTGCGCTGGTCGTTGAGAGCACGCAGTTCCTCGATGCTGTGAGGGTGTCAGTAATGCATTCACCAAAACGTCTAGTGTCACCTACGCCTGCTTCCTCTGCCGCTGCCAGTCAATCTTTTCCTTGCGGAACGCCGTCATTTGCTCGCTGCATTCCTCCATGTAGGTACGCATCGCCTTGGTCTGCGTTGTGAGCATGCAGATGATCTGCAACGCCTGCACACGGTAGTTGACGTCGAGTCGAGCATAGTGCTCCTGCACCGTCTCTTGGGTGGGATCCTCGTCGGGGGGACACAGCTGGGCGAGCAAATTCTCGCACTGCTCCTCCATCCTCTCATTCTTGGAGAGCTGGTGCAGCAGACCGACGACGATTCTCTCCCAGCCGCCGTTCTGAAAATTGCGTTTCCTGAGCTCCTCAATCCAGTCGTACTCTTCAAGGAGGTCCTCGGCGCGGTGCTTGATCTCAGGCTCCACATTCTGGCTTTCCTTTTCCGCTGCCCGCGCCTCGGCCAGCAGCCTCTCGGCCTCGGCTTTGGCGAGACTGCTTCGTGTGGCTCTTGCAGGCGGCCGGTCGGTTTCCGGGGTCGGCTCCTTGGTCTCCTCCTCATCATCAGAGTCCTCAGAGTCCTCCTCTTCGTCCTCTAGCTCGGGCAGCTGGACATTCACCTTGCCGCCGTCTGCCTCGGCACTCACAATTTGCTTGAGCACCGCACAGTGGATTTCCTCAAACAGCTGGACCTTGGTCTCCTCTGATGCTACAGACATGGCCTCCACAAAGTCGTCAAACGTAAACGAGTCGAGCTTGAAAATTTCGCAGTACACATTCAGCGTATCCCACGTCTCCAAAAACAAGCCAATCGACTTCATCGACAGCTTGTCGCGTATGCTGGCGCTGCCATTCACGGCCACGTCGGAAGCAGTCGGGGGGTCGTTGCAGAGGAATGCCAGGGCGGGTCTGACGACGCCCTCTCTCAGGGGCACCTGGAGATCCTCAATGGGGTACTTTGGCGGTGGGGGCGGCGGCGGTGGCTCGGGCGCAGTCATGGAGTGCGGTAGCGGTTGATTCCGGAAGTTGAGCGGCAGCTGGAAGGGGTTCTTGTGCGGCGGGGCGTGGAAGATGCCGGCCTCGGACGCCATGTTTGGCGAGCCGTTCTGGCCTTGGGGGAACTCTGGCGATTGATGCTTGCCCTTTTGGCTCTTGAATGCGGGCTTCAGCTCGGGCAGCCGCGCAGGGCCGTTCTGGATGGCGCCATTGACACCGTTGGTGCCGTTACCGTCCTGCGTCGGCGTCTGGCTGGCGCGCTTCTGGGCCTGCAGCTGCTTCCTCTCCATCAACTTGGTATCGTAGCGTAGGTGAGGCGGGACCCGGGAATCAATGTGGTACTGTGCCGCCACATCGTGCTTCACGAGCCACGGCGCTCCGTTCCATGCCTCGCGCGTTACCGTCTTCTTGATAAAGGAGCGCAGAACCGACTTTGTGAATATTTTGCGATCGCGGAAAATGTGGTCGTCGTCGACCACGGCCTCGATACCGGGGCGTTCCTCCAAGCTGACCGTATAGCGTGTGTAAGGGGCGGTCTGGGTGCCGTCTGGCAAAATCTTGCCGCCGAACCGGGTCTTTTCTCGCACGACGCCCTGCAATCTCTCGCTCTCGGCCGTGCTGACGGTCACGGCCTCGCCCGGGTAGTAGTCGGCTCTGAACTCGTCAAACACCAAGTCGACAAGCGCATCGATTCGGGACACCGTTTGGAATTGGACGCGACGCAGGACGGGGCCCTTGAGAGCTTCGGGAAAGGCTTGCTCCACCTCCTCGGCACCGGCGAGCTATTGTCATGTCAGCAGGTTTGCGCGGCAGTGGAAGATGGCGGGACGCACTTCGCTCTTGAGTGCTTCGAAAAAAGTCAGGCCGGAGTGCCCTGTGATCTGGCAGATGAAGCGCCGCTACGCGCTGGGGTTAGTCTTGGCCCGAAGCCCCACCTGGCCTGGGACGTACCTGTTTGTAGAAATCCATTCTTCACCGCATTAGCTGAAGCCGAAAAGGAAACAAAAAATGACGACAGAAAAAAAGCTCACCTGGTAAGATAATCCTCATATTGGGCAAAGACCTCGCCGGTCTGTGGGATATGCCAGACCTGGGGGCCTGCATCAGTATTCGTCGCATTATTTGTGAATGTCACTCTGCGAACCTCTGAATTATCATCCTTGACGTCCTTGGGAGCCAAGAACTGCACCGGTTTACGCTTGAAGAGAACCTGTACCTCCAGTCAGCGATCTGCGACCCCGGAGAGCGCGTCGGGAGGCCGTACCATGTTGGCGGTTGGCTACAATGGCATGGCCCAAGATTCGAGGTTCCGATTGCGCGGTGGGGCTGAAATCCAGCCAACCTTGTCTTCAACCGTACAAGTGGTCTTATAGAACCTCGAGGACCATTTGCTGGGCAAAAGAAACGCGTTGTGGCGGTCTGGCGGGTGTGTTGTGGTCGCGGCCGGAGCGAGCGGAGGCGCGGTCGTGGGTGTCGGGCAGGGGGAGGACGGGTCGGCGGGTGCACTTACACGCGAGACTCGCGGGGGACGCGGTGCGGCTCGCAGATGACGTGTCGGAGATGGCTGTATAAATGACGATATCGATGGTTCGTGGTTGTGGTCGCGGGTTGGTGAGAAAACGCGCAGCCTGCGAGTCGTGGGTGAAACGACGGGGGAAAAAAACAAAAGGTGGGAAAGGAAGTGGTGAGCTTTGGGGGGGAAGGAGGAAAGGAAAGGGAAAAAGAGAAGAAGGGCGCCAGTGAAAAGCGGTCCTGGCCCGCTTGGCCCGTTCGGCCCACGGTGCCTCCGCATCCCATCTCCCAGGCGCCTGCGCACCAGGCCTCCTTACCCTCCTCCACCCGCCACGACTCCGTCCGCCTCGGGAATCCCACAACCGCGTCGGCCACCCGCGAATTTGTACTCGTTGGGCTCGCCATGGCTGGGGCTTTCGATTGAGCACTCAACTAGCCACGAACACCACGATTTGATCGATTAATGCCGTGATATGTCTTGCACGTCTTCCGGTCCCGGCGGGTAGCCTAATTTTCGTCAATTACCTCCTCGGGGCCAGCTCCGGATGAGCACCGTTCTACCACCACATGACATATAAACGTGATTCAACGTTTCCATACAAACTGCTACATTATTATGGACTCGTCTACTTAATTATAGGTGTGACCGACACGCAGCGCGACCTCTCGGTCATGATATCAACGCCGGGACGGTCCGCCGTGGCCGCTCCGGGCCTCCGGGCTCCGTGTAAGTGATTTTGGCGCAATTGCCTCGTACCGCAGTCAATCACTCAAATTCCGATAGTGCATCGCCCAAACTGTGCACGACAAGTGTCTGTTTTGTTCTTTGGCTTGTTCGTGGTATACAATGGGTTGTGTCCAAATGGCCCACGACCCCCGGTCCCCCTGCTCAGCCGTTAGCTCCAAAATGGTAGTTTCCCTCCTGGCAAGGTACTTGTGGTGGAGCTGGTGCTGCTGTCAGCCTCCAGGCACGTGAGACGCGGGTTTTCATTGGCTCCCGCCAGCTAGGCCCCCACGGGACCAAGCGTCTCTTTTAGACCTCCGGCAACTCAGTGGCACTGGCACGTAAAAGTTTCACCGTATTTTGTCTCGACTGTAATTCTGTGTCTTCCTAGCAGGTAGCAATACACACATTCTATGACGTGAAATAGACAACCATGAATCCGATCCAGCTACCGACCACGCCTACAGCGCAGTACGAGCTGGTAAACATGAGTGGCAGGAACTCGTACCGCTTTCCAAACACAACCTGATGGAGCAGCGAGCAGTAAAGAATCAGCGGGATGCTGACGGCAATGTACAACGTGCTGAACCGGTCCAGCAAGAAAAACCTCGCCTTGCGCGAAGCCGGGGCCAAGCGGTCAAATACCATGAGGAACAAAACCAGCCAGAAAATGGTGTACACCGTCTTAATTGGAAACTCGGCCGAGGTGAAGAGCAGGGGAAAGAGGGATACGTGGCCGGCAACCGCCAGCGGCCGGAACGCGCCAAGGTAACGACGGTCCTTGAGAGCGATGAGGCTGAAGGGAATGATGACCAAGAGAATGGCCTTTTCATGCACATGCCATCCAAAAAGGAACGAGGCATAGCCGCAGAGCGTTACCGCCCCGATGAAGGCATCCCATGTGGGAGGCGCTTGGAAGAAGAGCTTGATCAATGGCAGCACCTGAAAGAAGAGCGTCAGAGCGAAGCAGGTCCGCGGGGTGATCTCTGGCAAGACGGCGAAGGCCGTGTCTCCGACGAGTCCTCTGGTGACGCTGTTGATTGCTTCGGCCTTGACTGGCAGGTTGAGGCGGGGTGCGGCTGCAGCGTGTCAGTCTATTGCGTTGATAGCTTTGGGGTGGTCAAACATACCATAGATGAGAACGCGATCGGCAAACGAGTAGAGCGCCCAGATGTTGGGAGCCCAGTAGGCGTGGCAGAGGCCGCGCGAGAAGGGAAACAGTCGGCTCATCATCTGGGGGATTTGTTCCAGTGCGGCAAACGGGCCAAAGGCAGCAGCAAAGATGGCCGCAATGCCGCCGCCCAGCTTGACGCAGTTGAAGAATTGAATCTTAAAGATGGACTTGGGCGAGAGGCAGTATGCGCGCAGCAAGAAGACAAAGTAGGCTGGCGCCAGGTACAGGTAGATGTGCTTCATGCACAACAACGCGGCAAAGACCAATCCGCTGCCCAGCAAGCCCGACTTGGACCGGGCCAGCACGAGTGACAGGATGAGCACTCCGTACATGGCACCGTTGTACTGGAAGTGAATGTGGTCAATGATGAGGAGGCCGGGCGACAACAGGATGGAGATGGCGGCAGCTTGGGCAGCCCGTCTCGTGGGACCGGTGGCAGAGTCGATGAACCTGGACCTTAGCTTACAGTCGATGCGGTGGATACACAAGCAAACTTACCGCTGCAGCGCGTAAACGAGCACCAGCTCAGAAATGATGACGGTCCATCGCTGGAAGTAGACCGTCTGCCAGCTATCGTATTCCAGGTTGTAGAGCTTGAGCATGGCCGGGTCGACGAGCTTGGCGACCTGGGACATGGCCCACTCAAAGTAGGCGAAGAAGGGAGGGTAGTCGAGGGTCCATTCTGACGTCTTCTCGTAGTACCATTCTGATATCGGGAGGCTGTTGGTGATGGCGAGCCAGTTGCGGTGGACTTCGAAATCGGTGGATTTGCTGCGCGACGTGTCAGCTGGAGTCTTTCGAGCTGGAGGGGAAGCAGCCACATACTAGGCCGGGAAGAGGAGGACTTTGAGTGCGCCGGCGACGAGGGCACACTGCGTGAGGGTTGGATACGATTCGGCCATTGTGGCGCGTTCGAGAACCGGTCAGTAGGGAATCCGCATTGATCTGGGCGGTGCCGTGAGAGCTTCACTGGAGTGGTCAGTGGTCGGGAGGTGGGAGGAAATTCACAGGCCACCTTGGTCGGTGTCGTCAGGGGTCCTGCTCAATGGGAGGGAGCTGCAGCTTGGTATTTTTTTTTTGGAGAAGGGGCCATGGGCAGGGGTGGACGTTGGGCCCGTGCGACATCGCGGTGAAACCACAGTTGCCGTCTTTTGGAGACGCGACGGGACTCTTTAACGATACGTACTGCCTTACCCCATACAAGCCACATATTCGAAGCCACAATGACAATGGCAAAGAAGCTCCCCGCCACGTCTGCAAGGAACCGAGCAGAAAGTGTCTTTCTTTTCCAGAATCCCTTTCGCATTCCAGCTCGGGCCATGCAACTCCAGGTTGGTGGACCAGGGTCCCTTTATTTTCGCCAATGTCTCCAGCAAAGCTCTTGGGCACGCTCTGAGACAGCGAAACAGAATCCAAGCTCGTCGTTTGGAGTCTATCATCACGAGACTCCGCGACCTGAGAGACATTGAGATGATGCATAGGGATACCATCGGCCTGCCGCTAAAGCTGGTTTGATTGCAGTGCAATTGACTTTGCTCAAGAATCCAACGTCCATAACGCTAAAACGCCCCGTCCAAAAAGGGCAGTCCAGGAGCTTATCCGCATAGCTGGCTGCTGCTGCTGCTGTCTTGAACGCTTTTTAGTGCCAACCTGTCCTCAACCCACAGACACGCACCATCAACCCCTGCTTGGGAGTTTCTCGACTTGGCGGGTTTCCAACCACATTGTTCCCACGCTTTTCTGGATCCCATCGTCGTCTGCACTTTTTTATTTTTCCTTCCATTCTGCCCGCATTGCAGGACCTTGCATTCCTGTATTTTAATATACAATTGATCGTCCTCGTGGGCATACGGCCGGCTTCGTTGTTGCACTTGATACCCCCATCTCCCCACACATACAAGGTAGCTCCCGCGCTGCCTCGAACCACCCACGATGCGTGTGTCGCAAGCTCCCCTGAGCTCGACGCTCGCCCTCTTGCTCGGTGCAAGCTTCACACAAGCTCAATACCTCATCAACGAGCTCAGCTTCGGCTACTCTGGCAGGTAGGACTTCCAGTCAACCCCCTTGGCGCCACTGTCAGCTAACTTCAACAGCATATCACCAAACAATGACGGCCACGTCCCCAACTTTGTCCTCCAGGGACAACCGAACCAGCCCGAGATCCTCTCCAACAAGATCATCCTGACGCCCGTGGCGCCCGGCAACCAGCGCGGCTCCATCTGGAGCACCCAGAAGGTGATGCACCAGAACTTCATCGCCGACATTGACTTCCGAGCCAACGGCCCCGAGCGCGCTGGCGGCAACCTCAACATCTGGCTCACCAACGGCGGCTCTGCCGACGTCGGCATGAGCTCCGCATACACGGCCGGCCGCTTCGACGGTCTCGTCCTCGTCGTCGACGGCTACGGCGGCACCGGCGGTATGGTGCGCGGCTTCCTCAACGACCGGTCCACCGACTACAAGGCCCAGAGCGACATTAGCCCCCTTGCCTTTGGCCACTGCCAGTACCACTACCGCAACCTCGGCCGTCCCAGCCAGATCAAGCTGCGCCAGACCGACCGCGCCTTCAAGGTCGAGATTGACGGCCGCCTGTGCTTTAAGAGCGACAAGGTCAAGATCCCCACGGGCTACACCTTTGGTCTGACGGCAGCGAGCGCCGACAACCCAGACTCGTTTGAGATTTTCAAGATGGTCGTCATGTCCGATAGCCTCCACGCCGGAGAGCAGCAGCAGCAGCAGAACCAGGGGCAGCAGCAGCAGCAGCAACAGCAACAGCAACAGCAGCAGCAGGCACACGAGCAAAAAGCCAACCACGGCCAGCCCAGCAACCCGCGCAGCGGCAACGACGAACCCGTCGACCTCAACGCCATCCCCGACTCCAACGCCGACACAATCACCTCGTCCAAGGCGCAGTTCGCCGACCTGCACAACCGCCTGCAGTCCGTCAACCACATCCTCGGCACGATCTTCAGCGCCGTCAACAAGTTCGGGCAGCAGGCCGAGAACCGCCACGCCGAGACGTCGCAGCTGCTCGACTCGCTCCGCACCGAGCTGCGCAAGCTCGAAAAGATCAACGACCTCGAGGGCCGCATCAACGGCCTCGAGCGCGAGATCCGCGCCATGCGCACCGACCTGAACCTCCAGATGAAGAGCACGGAGCACTCCCTCAAGGGCTACATGGAGGGCCACCACGCCACCCTCTCGTCCAACATTGTCAAGGCCGCCCCCGGCCACGGCAAGCTGATTGCCGTCATTGTCGGGTCCCAGGTCGTCCTCGCCGTCGGGTACCTGCTGTACAAGAGGAGAAAGAACTCGATGCCCAAGAAGTACCTGTAAATGAAGGGGTGAGAGGGGTGACGGGAGGTCGCAGACGGCGCGGAGATGTCGTTTGGTACGTAGTCGTGCGCTTGCTGCGGCTGTGGCGGTCTCGCAGCATTATGACGATGGCCGGTGGCAGTCAGATGATTCGCTTTACCCTCACTTGTATAAGAAGTGATGACATGAACGACGGGATATATGCAGTGGCCGTGGCCTGCGGCGCTAGACGAGGTGGTGATGGGATGAAGTAAAGATACATAAATATCGAAGCGAAAATGTTTAAAGTTCAACATATGGTCTCGGTCGTTGGAGTGAATCCGTGTCTGCTGATCACCGGGGTGAGAGTGACAAGCCAGTATTGGCAGGACCAGCCAACGACCATGATGGACGTCCACAAAGCTTCCAAGCCCAGGTTCGTGACATGCTACATTCCCCAAGGGGAGGGTTATCTCTGGTAGTGGTCCCGCCCTCGCAATGTTGGCGTCGCAAATTGTGTGCTGCTCCACGGCTCTTGAGCCCTGTTGACCTGACCAATGATTGCGTTCACTATTTTCCCTGTTCATCATCCCCTCGCGTGTCTGAGGAGCTTGAATAAGCTGAAAGGAGAATATGCTGCCCCGTATTTCACTCCAGACAAAGAGAATGAAGATAGAATTTACTTACATCCTCCAAGCATGAACGAGCTTCATGTTCCAAGTGCGCATTGAAAAAAGAGGAGAATCTTCGACACCATGAGAGCCCACGGCGTCTACACTGGACAAGAAACACCCTTTTCATTGAGCCCGCGAACCCTGACAAGCTTAATGATAGCAGTAATACCCAGCTCCCACCAAGGAACCGGACAGATTTACACGACAACACCGTCGCGCATATACACATTACTATCTCTATCTACAAAAGAAGCTATTTCCACGCTCCCAGCAAAACTAATCAAAACCACCTCGCTCACCAAACATTCATCACCGTCGCATCACCGTCATCATCATCACCTCTCACACCCCAAAAAGACATCTCACGCCTTACCGTTGATGACCCGCAACAGCTCCTCCCCCTTGGGCGCCCCCGTAGACAAATTCTCGTACCCGTCGTCCGTGACCAAAATGTCGTCCTCGATACGCACGCCGCCGACGCGGTAGTACCGCTCCAGCACCGCCTTGTTGATGAAGCGCGCGTGGCGCGGGTTGCTGAGGAAGTAGCCCTCAATGTACTCTCTGCAAAAGTAGCTATGTTTCGTATGACTGATTAGCAAGGTTCCCGACGTCTTCGGACCATACCTTATCCACAACTCTGGGTAGGCTGAGTTATTTTCGATCCAGGGGTGGGGAGACACTCACATCCCAGGCTCCACCGTTACAATCATGTTCTTGCGCAGGTACTGCCGTCCCCGGTACGGCGGCGGCACCGAAGCAGCAGCAGCAGCACCGCCAACACCGGCACCGACGCCCGCCTGCGCCATGGCACTCATCATCTCGGGCGTGATGACCTCCCTCCCGACCCGCCCGCCCGTCCCCTTGTTCAGCAGCAGCAGCCTCTCGCGCCCAGAGACGTCGTGCACCTCCAGCCCGACGTGGTGTCCCAGCCCGTGCGGGAAGAAGGCCGCGACGGTGCCCGCATCCCACACCTCGGTCGGGTCTCCTCGGAGGACGCCCAGCTTCAGCAGGCCTTCCTGCGCGACCCGGCTCGCGTGGACGTGCAGGTCGAAAAACAGCGTGCCGGGACGGATGCGCGCGATGCACTCGTCCTGCATCCTCGCCACGACGTCGTACACGGCCCGGCTCTCGGTCGAGAAGCGGCCGGAGATGGGCAGCGTGCGGGTGATGTCGCTCGCGTAGCAGTGCCACTCGCAGCCGGCGTCGAACACGACGACCTCGCGGCCCTCGAGCGGCTCGTCGTTGGCGTCGTAGTGCAGCGTGCTCGCGTTCTTGCCGCTGCCGGCAATGATGGCGTACGACTGCTCCCGGGCGCCCTCGGTGGTGCACCACGCCTGGAAAATGGCCTCAATCTCGCTCTCGTTGCCCAGCTTCAGCAGCCTCTCGGCGACTTTGCGGTGGGCCGCTGCCGACACGGCCGCGGCTTTGCGGATCATGGCGACCTCGTACTCCGTCTTGACGACGCGGGCCTGGTCCGCAGCCGGCTGCAGCGAGGTGGTGTCGACGCGCACCTCGGCGGCCGTCTGGAGCAGGTCGCCGTGCAGCAGCGGCGGCACCTGGTCGGCGTGGAGGACGAAGAGCGTCGAACCGGGCGTCAGGTGGCGGTACAGAAACTTGTTGAGCTGCGTCGTGTAGCGCACGTCGTCGACGTCGAGCTGCTTGAGGCATTCCGAAATACCCGGTGTCGAGCCGAACCAGAGGACCTGGCGCGGCTCGACATAGGGGATCCAAAGAATCAGGCGGTCCGACGCCAGCTCGTAGGTCACGGCGCAGTCGGCAAAGTTGGCGCCGCTCAGGTAGTAGAAGCTATTCGCGTGTCAGTACCTGGACCAGATCTTCAGGGGGTAGACTGCCGTGGGGAGAGACATACTATCGCCGCTGGCGAAAGGTCGGACCCATGTCCGAGTCCTCATAGCTGCGGCTCGGTTCACCGGGCAGGAAAACGAGGCCATCGCTGGCGTTGAGCTCCGCGGCGACCTTGCGGGCGTGAAGTTTAGCTTTAACACAAGGTCAGCATCCCCCCATGGACAAGACGGACACCACGCCCACGACAGTCGCAGACCGGGTACAATAGATGACTAGACGCCATACGAGGCGACGCCATCCAGGTCTTGTCAAGGTCCCAGCGACGCTTGTCACCGTGACCTGACAGAACAGTGCGTGAATGGTAGCAGGGCGCGGGAAGCGTACCGGGAAACTTGGTCGGTATAGGCGCAACCGACACAACCGACTCAACCGGCTCAGCCGACGTCTTGACCTCAATGGACCTTTATTGGCGGCGAAACGCCGGTCAGCCAAAAGCGAACAATGGGAGACCAAGATAGAATACGGGGGCCCAAGGAAGAGGAAAGAAGGACGCTGACGCGCAATGCGACTCCACCTACAGAGCATCAAACTCATCCACCACAACTACATCGTGATCAATGGCGCTCTCCATGGCTCGGTCACGGTGAGGGGTGTGTGATTGTGTGTGTGGGCGGTAGGTATTATTGTCCGAACCTGTCAATAATCGAGGGAGAGGGGCGAGGGGGGGAGCGGTCTGACGTTGCCTCGCAGAATAGTCTTGTTGTTTCTCTTGTCGATTTGGGGATCTTGAACAAGCAAACCCGGGTGTACCTTCTGAACGCAGGGTAAAGTGTAAGGTACTCCGTACAGACAGTAGCGTTGATGGTATGTCGTCTGCGGCTAAGAAACGCACGGATTACGAGACACGCCAATTGGAGAACTGTGGCTCGAAATGGGGGTGGCGCTTGCGTGGCGTGGCGGGTTCTACTACACTTGTTAGTGACAAGGCACCGTAGGCCAAGACTTCTTTTTCGATCCAGAGAGATGGGGCCAGCGGTTCACGGGTACCTTGACAACTGGGGAGGTTGGTTCCCCGAATGCGCGAAATGCAAATGTTTGTTTGGTTGTAAACGGGGGTGTGCTTCTGCAAAGGCAGGCGAGAGGTGAGAGAGAGACTGAGAGAGAGAGGTTCCAACGTCCGGTGGCCGGGCTTTCGTCTGTCTAGCGCAAAGAGGCTCCGCTTGCTTCGGTGCCTCCGAAGGATGCCATGACAGCTTATGGGTCACCGCAGGGCGACCACAAGTTACTGGATCTATCGGGTAAAGAGAGAGGGGGAACCTGACAAACGGTTTTCTCATGATAGGGCGGGCGCGAGCTAGCTAGCTACTACCTTACTCCGTACTAGTCCCGCGTTTCCCCTTCGCTGCGCGAGTCTTGGGAATGGAGAAAGTCTACCTAGTACCTCCAGGTACGCCCGACTATTCTCGTACCGTGTACGGCTAAAAGCCCCCCTTCGGTGCCGAAACGGCGTATCGTGGAAGGGTAGGTGAGAGGCAAAAGACCCAGCGGTTCCTGCGCCCCGCAGTGAGACTGTGATAAGGATTTAGCGGAGATATCCCGTCTTTGGACC
The DNA here is from genome assembly GCF_011075155.1 of Colletotrichum scovillei. Taxonomy (NCBI): domain Eukaryota; kingdom Fungi; phylum Ascomycota; class Sordariomycetes; order Glomerellales; family Glomerellaceae; genus Colletotrichum; species Colletotrichum scovillei. The sequence continues at coordinate 1,820,071 of NW_023336261.1, forward strand.
ACGCTCACCTCACGATCCTAAGCCCTGTTTGCTTCGCTACCTTACGACCTTATACTAGCGTCCCGTCGGCCTCCAATGTGGTCCGTGGAGAAGGAAACTGGTGGTGCTTTTTTTTTTGTTCCTGATGGAAGTACATCCATCTACGGTCTACCTATGAATAGAGGCATCATAAAAGGACTTACACAAAAAAAGCCGCGATCCAGTTACCTCGCAGACAAGTCCTTATTCGGCTTGGTTCGTTCCTGCTGACGGCCCCCATTAGCATCGGTCCCCCGAGCGGGCCCCTGGTAGACCCCAACGGTAAAATGTACTCCGTATGGGTACCCACCAAACGGTCCCCTTCACGATCCCTACCTCAGTCTAAGGTACCGTGCCAGTCGGGATTATACTGTACATGCCCACCTCACCGTCATCGACAAACATGCTTCACTTCCTACGGAGAGAATACCACGAAATATCCAGCACCATACCTTTCCATCAATCAATTCCAGAGCCCTTTCGTACACCCGTACACCTCATGCAATCAATTGGGACCTTGGACATTGAGCTCGTTCCAAAGCAATAGGTAAACGGGGGTAGGTAGGGAGGAAGTGTCTCTCGCATCAGCCCCGTCCTCCAACCGGAACAAGGTGGAGGAGGGGTACCTACTCTCACATTTGTGCAGAGAGAACAATCGTCACCCTTTCACGTCCAGGAATAATACCTAGGGACCTAGCCTTACCTCAGGTCCATGAGGTAGCTTGGCACAATGGGGAGAGCTTACGCCGCGACGCCCCCGCACCGCCGTCCATCGCGCCACGCCTTACGGGATACGGATACTATTCGGCCTGCAAGCCTGCTGCGATGCAGATGCTGATGCGCCTGCAATGCCCTGCACTCCATTCGATGGCGGCTTCGCGGCTGCACCCTCACTCTCGCCCCCCTCGGGGGCCGTTTGTGTCGCAAGTGGGTTGGTCGTCCCGTCCCTGGGCTTGGGGGCGTGTGTCGCACTTTTGTCACTCGTTTATCCCGTACCCCACACATTGTCACCACATCTGCAACCCCGTCTTGGTAATTCCATGTCCCATTGTAACGTATGCTAGCTGTAATGACAACTACATACAACTGCTGTGTGTGAGTGTGTGTGTGCCTACACGCTCTCTGCGTGTATGCCTCCGGGGGCCGTCTCTTTGACCACCCTGAATCCCATAATCCAGGCTCGTGTGAGCCTCTTCACCAATCCAGACATCCCTTGGTGATGATGCCATGCAAACTTGATCAAATCCATATCAAGTATGACCGGAACGCCTAGATCGATACGGCCGTGTCTCCTTTTCCTCTGGTTCAAAAATCCTCTCTGTAAAAAGTCCCCGCCCAAAATAGATCGCACCCTGAACTAGCAGGGCTCCAAATAAATGCTGGGTATCACTAGAAGCGAAATGGTTGCCTATAGGCCCTGATATCCGTTCCTGCCGAGCATGCCTGCCCAGTTGTTTTGGTAGCCAGTTTCTGCGAGCATTCTCTCGATTTCCGCGGGCCGCTGCTGCATGTGCGCTCGTCGTGCCTGTTCGATCCGAGCCGCGTCCGGCATGCCAGAGTAGCCCGAGTGCTGCTGGTACATGCTCGATAGGTCGTAGCTAGACTGGTGGTGTGAATGTTGCTGCTGCTGGCTCTGTCCTTGCAGATAGTACGCGGGAGACTGGCCGAGGAGCTGGGTGTCAATGTCGTCGAATGCGCCGGGCATCATAAACGTCTCCTGCGGGCCGCTGACGTTATTCGCCCCGGGCTTCTGGTATCCCAGTTCCATCATCGGTTGGTTGGGGTAGGCGAACGGATCCTCTGACGGGAACATGAGCGAGTCGAGTTTGCTGATGTGGTTCATGTTGTGCGGCGGCGGGAATCCTTGTGGCGGGCGCTGCGTTGAGCTGGCCGACGTGCTCACCGAGTCCGGCGTCGCCCGTGACGACATGTCCATCCCGAGGAGGTCTTGGATGTTGCTCGCCAGGGACGGGTCCTGGTATCCTGCCTCGGAGATGGGCACACCGTCAAAAGACGCACGAAGCGGTACCTGCGCCATCCTTCCGTGCGCCATCACCACGCTCGGCGGTCGACTTAGTTCCTCGGAGCGGCGCTGGCCCATACCCGGCTGCAGGGCCGGGTGCCCGTGAACCGGCATCGAGCTGGCCTTTTGCCCAGGTGCCGAACGCTTCTTGGTAGGGATTGGCCGGCTCTTGGCCTCCTGGAGTCTCTCCGGTAATTGTTCAAACAGAACCTACCCCAGTTAGTATGCGCGCCAGCTAGTGCCTTGGAGAGAGACTTACATTGAGGGCCTCTGTGACCCTGTCGGCGGCCTGGCTCTTGGACTGCAGCTTCGAGACCATGTCTCTGCCTGCAATGGCATCTTCCAGTACCTCTGCCGATCCAATCTTTTCTGGGTTCTCAATCGAGTAAAAGACGAGGGAGAGGATGGCGAAGAATTCGGTAAACAGCATAAACCAATACGGGCCGGCCAGCACGTTTTGCTTGCGGATCTCAATGCCAATGTGGACAATGTTGCGCGACACGCTGATGCAGGCTGCGGCGCAGGCGTACGAGAGCTCGTCAATGTTCTTGCCCATGCTGAGGCGAGGGGAGACGTAGTGCAGAAACGGGCGGTAGAGGACCAGTTGGACGTGTGCGTAGGCGAACCGCAGCAAATGGCGCACCCTAGACATGTTAGTTAGCTTTAATCAATTGTAGCATGGTGTCAGGAAACCCACCGAATAACCTCCACGGGGCCGTCTGGTCTCGGCCTCCACTGCGCAGGCAGGACCTCGTACCACTCTTGCAACTCAGCCTCGATCCTCTTAATGTTGGCGTAGCTGATGAGGTACGTCGCTCCCGGCTTGTCACCCTTCATTACGCTCTGGCCGAGCCCCTTCAAGGGGTAGACGAACTTGAGAATCTTGGCCAAGATCTCCATCAGGCGGGTGTGGGCGTTGAAAGCCTCAAAAAAGGAGAAGGTGCCCGGCGGTGGCGTCAGGATGCCGTCGTTTGTTATGTACTCGTCGTCAATCTCGCTGGGGTACGGCTGGTCAATGTCGTCGGCGTTGAGCATGAGCGGGAACCCGAGCATGGCCGAGACGTAGATATCCATTTGCCGAATGACCCAGAATACCCGCTTCCGCACCTCCTGCTCAATGATGGAAATCTTCTCGTGCTTCAAGTACCTGTGCAGACCTATGCGCAGGGCCGACCGAAGGGCGATTCCAACAAACGCGTAGCAGCCGCTCAGGTTCGAGGTGGCTTGCAGGAAAAGAATCATAAAGAGCAGGGCTTGCAGTGAGGTGAGGTCTCGGCACTCTGTAATGTCTTGCAAGATGCGCCTTGCGGTATCGTAATACTTCATTCTGCGGCTTGTTAGTACGGTCCGGGACAGGCTTCCGGGGTTCATACCCTTCGTCGACGGACTCCTTGTAGGCCACGGGGGGCGCATTCTCGTCCAGGTTTCTGTACATGCAGCCGAGGGCCATGACGGCGTAGAGGAGACCCAGGAACTTGTGTTCCTCCTTGGTGTAGTCGTCGTATGGCTTCTCGTAGATTCGGTCAAACATTTGGTAAAAGGTCGGGACGTGGACGATGCGGATCAGACACGTCGCGCAGTTGAGCGACAGGTAGCAGAGGCTCTTGGCCACGTCTTTCGGGGGAAGCTCCGGAGCGGTGGACATTGTCGAGTCGAACGGGGAGCTGGCTGCGGATGCTGGCGAGTCCAGGTTGATGAGGCCCGCAGGTCTGTCTGGCCGTGGGAGGAAGGGCACCTTTGTGACGGGGCCCATCATGCCTCGGAAGTGCTCCTTCATGCGCCGCAAGAAGACGGCACCGGACGAGACGCCGTGAAAGTCCCAGCCGCCCTTGTCGTCGAGGTCCAGCTGGCCAATGGACTCGATCATGGACAGAAGCTGGGGGTCCTCCTTCTCGGGAGCTACAAAGGGATCGTGCCTGAGCTTGGCACTCTGGATCCTGCTGTGCTCTCTGTTGCGGAACTCTTGCTGGACGGCCGGATCCAGTGTCGGGTCAGCCAAGTCGACGTCTGGGATAAACTTGCGCAAAAGAGTCTCTGCGCGCTGCAGGCGGCTCTCCAATGCCTCAATGTACTGAGGCGCAGGGTTCCTCCGCCGATTGGAGGGCTTGTCATAAGTGCATTCTGCGGATATTAGTCTTTTGCACCGAGATAACGACACCGGAAAAGGAGGCTCACCGTAGCTATAAACTGAGCAATGGGTGCAAGGCTGCTTTCCATCGCACTTGATTTTCTTGCGCCTGCACTCGTCGCAGGCTCTGGTGACACGACGACGCTTCTGCACAGGGGCGTTGGATCCAGCTTCGCCGGGCTTTTCGTCCATGTCTGAGCCAGAATGGGCACTTCCACTTGGAGAAGGCGGCTCCTTGACTGGCCAGCCATTGGCAGAAGGGGCTGCGGACTCGTTGTCTGACATGTTGCCAGAAGCGTGGGAGTCTGGAGGTGAGTTGTTGCTGTTGTTGTTGGTTGCGGCCTTGGCAGGCTGAGATGGAGGGCTCATTTTGGCAGTCGACAAAACAGGTCGCCCGTTGGAGCTGTCCTGGGGTAAGCTTCAGGAAGCTGACAATAGTTGCTCCAAGGTAGATGTTGGTGTTGGTTGTGGTTGTGATGGTGGTGGTGAGCACCCGGTTCTCGGTGTAAGTGCAGTTATGGAGGACGAGCTCTTTGCATATTTGATAGTACAAGGGTCGTGGTCCGATAAGCCAACCCAATCGCTAGGAACGGCTTTCGGACTGATCAAGTCTTGAACATGAGAAGAACGAAACGTGTGCCAAGACTTCGCGGGGGATGGAAGGAAGATAAGTTTAAACAAAAACGGGAAGACCAGAGAGGAGCCGGGGGATCTTTTGCCTCTTTGCTGGGCTCGTCTGGGCAGGCCGCAGCTGGGGGGGGTGGAAGGGCCCTTGTTTAAGGCCGAGCAGGGTGCGGTACGAAGCAGCGGTGCAGCAGCGGTGCAGGGCCACAGGCAGAGAGAGAGCAAGAAGGTGTGTGTGTGAGAGGCCAGGGCAGGTGTGTAAGTCGCGCGGAAAGCTGAGCGCGAGGAATAGGATGGATTACGTAGCGGGTAGGTAGCGTCTCGGCCGGGGTTGGTTGAGACAGCAGAGTACACGACTCGAGGGTATGGGGATTCTGGTCCCGCACGGTGTAAGGTAGTCCCGCAGTCCCAAGTCCCAGTAGCGCGGTCGAAAGATACGTATTCGACACACGGGGCAGGACGCAGGACGTGGACCACGATCTGGCGGGCAGGCGGGTAGGCCCCTGGTTGTGATGATGGTGCTGGATAGGTGGTGGGTGGTGGGTTGTGCTTCTTCTTCTTCTTCATGGTAGAGGAGGGGGTGTCTCTAAGTCACCCAAGTGAAGTCGCGGATAGGGTCAACAAGAGAGGGAACGGAGACAATACGAAACCGTCGCAAAGGGGGATGGGGAAGCTAAGACGAAAAGGCGATAGGAATCGGTACGAGGATGAGGTGGTGGTGGTGGAGGCCGAGGGGGGGAAGAGGAGGGGGAAAGGAAGGCTCAAGAGAGAGGCATGTACACTATCCGTGGGAAGTACTCCGTACATGGACGATGAACAGGGGCGACCATAAGGCAGACCAAGTAGGTAGACCAATAAGCCAGAATGAATTAAGGTAAGGCGAGCAGAACAACAAGAGAGAGAGACAGAGCAGCACAACTGCCAGAAGCAGCAGCAGCAACACTAAGTTCGCAACAGCATGGCTTGGGATGGCTTGGTACCCTTTGGGGGGTGGGCGGAAGCATCAGAGGGACAAGACTTGGAGAGACTGGGAACTGCACCAAGAAAGGGCCCGCCGACGGGGGACCGGGAGGGGGGGCGTATTGGCAGGGGAGATGGATCATGGGAGGTACAGTATGATGGCAGAAGATGGACGGCAGTCACTTTTGGGTCTACCATCTGTGACAGGCAGTGAGAGTTGTTGCAATGGGTAGAGCAACTCCGCGGAAGGCACCTTTTACTGAATGGAATCCATTGCCTACCTACCTGCCTTAGTACGCCATCAGGATATGAGTAGTTGACTATGGACGACAGAGCGTGTAAGAGGTGCTGTGGTTGCTCTTTGTCCGCATGTACCTTTCCGCTGGGAGGAGTGGGAGGAACGAGGATGCTGCAGCAAATGTGCGGAAAGCCAAGACGAAACAAAAACGGACGAAGAAGAGCTCAGGGTTGTGAGGTTGGCGGCTGCCTTGCCTGCATGCGACTGCGACTGCGACTTTTTGACTTTGGCCTCTGTTCAGGAGGGCATCCTCAATGGGCAGTCGAGGCAGCGAAAATCAATGGTCTGAACAACCGGGCAGTAATTCACTCCCAGTCTCGATTCTCGGCTCTCGCTTCTGTCGGGATTGGTGGTGACTTGAGCGCCGCGTTCCAAGGGCCACGCTTGTTCCCGTGTTAAAAGCGCCCGTTCTAGTGGACAGCCCAATGACGAGATGCGAGTTCGCTGGGGGCTTCTATCTTAAGCAACTCGAGCTAGGCAATCTTGAGTTAAAAGAGGCCGGGTCACTAGTATGTGGTATCTGGTGCGTGCCATCTGTAATCAGAATGGGAAGGGTTCTTTTGCAAGAGACTCCGAACGGGACTAGGTGCTGGGCTTCTGATTGTGTTGTGAATAGAGGGTTGCGGTGGGCAAAAACATGTCATTGATGATGGCGACATGTTTCTGAGGATATCCTATGGTCCGTACGGATACCGCGCGCGAAGACCACTATGTGAGCACCGAGCATGCGCAACTGTCTCCAGTCGGCGAGTAATCAGACTATGTGCGGTAGATAGGAAGAGAGTGATAGTACTGCGTATACGGGGCGAGCGAGTCGAGTCCCTACCCGGCCCCGGTTGATCTGCTCAAAAGAGGAATTGCAAAGGAAAAAGGGCGGAGTTCCTTCGGGAAAGGAATGCAGCCCAGTTTTTTGCTCAAATGGAGATGCATCTGGAACCGATGAGAGGGACGTGAGAATGGGCCAGTTTCCACTTGGTCGAACCGATGGTGCTACTGCATAGAATCTATATGTCAGTCAGTTGCAACTCGCAAGGCCATGCATGCTTTGCGTAGTTGGTGTTGGAGTCTTGGTATGTTGAAGAGGGGGTATGGAATACTTTGCAGAGAGAGAAGGGTAAAAAAAAAAAAAAAAAACCTATGCGGCGCCAGCGGCGTTCGTGCATGCGTTTGGATGCAGGGTGGAACCGGGGGTACGTATGCCTTTTTACCCTTTGTGTATTTTCGTTGTCTTCAAAATCTTGCTCAAGACCAACCGTTGGCTTGGATTTCCGTGCCATTCGGTCCCGTACCGCAATTGCAGACCGCCACGGAATGAATCATCCCGCCCGGCCTCGTCCGGTAGATCCATCGCTTCCAGCCTCCAAGTCTGACGGTCCACCACCTGCCGCCGGTACGTGACCGTCGTGCCCGTTGTGACCCGACAGCGTAGGCCAAGTCTTCGTAGCTGCTTGGAGACGTGGAGGTTTCAATAGACAAGGGCGCTTTGTCTTGCCTTGCCAGTCAGGACTCGGTAGACCACTTCAACTGCCTCGTCTTCTTTTTTCCCCCTCCCACAAGGGCCAGTAACTGGAACGGGGGTGAAATGAAAAGTCAGGCTCTCATCTCAGTCAACGCTGACTTATTGAACTCACACGCCAGGCCCGGGTTCTCAGTTGACGGAACACGCGGGATGCTATTGGTTCGGAGGCGCTTCCCAGGAGACCCCCGTTTGAGCTTCGACGGGGAGGACCCCCCCTTATGCACTGCGGGCATAGCTGCATCTAGTCCAGTCCAATGATCAATCCAGCGCGCAAAAGGGAAGGGGAAAAAAGAAGCTTGAGAGCCCGAGTTGTCAACAACCGCCAACCCCTACACCTGGGAGTTTGTCAGTGCTAAGGCTCATCGAAACAGTCGGTCCCGCGAGTTGGCGGAGGACGCTTCCAAGCAGGCACTGACACGCAGCTTCGGTTTCCAACATGTCGGGGCAAAGCCTGCTGGCTCAAACCGCCCGTGGATCTGCTAACGAGCCCGCTGCCCCGTCACCCGCGAGCCTTTCAGCCTTTAGTCCATCCCATGCCATTGCATGAGAATGGCGGCGGTAGGTATGGTTACGGAGCTCAGTCATTTTGGGTGAGTGGCCCAGTCATGTCCTCTCATGGTTCGACGACAGCATCAATCTGCGATTGCCTTTTCATCTGCGGCTAGTGCCCCTCTCTCGGTCCCCACTCGTAACCCGAACAGCACGCCGCAATCTTCCCGAGGTCGGGATCGAGGGTCCAATGCCTCGTTTGTATCTGCATCGCGGCGGTGGAGAGATCAGAGCGATTCCGCGATATGTGTGTGTGCGTGTGTGTACGACACAACGTAGGCCACCGCTGTCGAGGCGTGTAATGTGCAAGCGAAGCAAGGGGCGGCAGAAAGAAAGCGAGCACGTTGCTGGGACTCTTGAGCGATGGAGGGGCTTGCCAAGGGCCAAGAGGAGACGACGACGACAACGACAACGATGGCGGCGAAGGAGAGTAAACGGTCTTGACCGACGGCTCTTTGGACGAGTGTCATGAAGCAACTGGTCTGGTTTGTGTTTGTGTGGGCACATGGCTCACGCCCCTCTTGGAACACCGAGGGTTTATCGCCAGCGATTTTTGGGGGTTGATTCCCCTCCCCCCTCCCCTCGCTCTCCCTGGTGCCCCCGGAGACTCTTGGCTTTTCTTGCGGGAGCTCCGTACTTTGCACGCCTTGTACTTGGTGGCATCGCGAGATTCAATCCAGCTTGAGGCCCCCCCTCCCCGTAAGGCCGAAGCGACTGCAGACCGGTGGGATGGAAAACGCATGGAATATTCGAAAAGGGCTTCGTTTGTGGATTGCCGTCGCATGGCGGACGGGACGTCGTCAAAATGGACCGCCCTACAGAGGAACAGGGCCCAGGGCTGAGGGAACGATGAGGTTCTGAAGTCTTGGCATCCGTCATTGGGGACGTGTCTGTGGTGTATTTTGACGACGAATTTTCTGTTTTGGCGGGTTAGGTGCTCTCAGATTGGCGTGGCCTTTGGTCCATGGTGGGAGGCCAGCAGAGTCCCTGGGGGGGGTGCTTGGACTGGGGGTGGGTGGTGAGTGGTGAGTGGTGTGGAGGAGGGAGAGGAACCACCTCACGGTTCCACACCTCGACACTGCTGGGCTGACCGGGCTGGAAGGGAGGTGGTCCGCGGGTGAGGTGCGGGCATGTGGAAGGTGCTCAGTGTGCCCAGCTCAAAGACCAAAAAAAAAAAAATGTCGTCCACTCCCACTCCCACCAAAACGCGTCAGCCCAAGAGCGGGGGGCAGTAGGTACGGAGTACAGACGGTACAGACGGCGCATGGAAGGGGCGGCACATCAGGGAATCGGGACAGCAGGCAAGAGCTTCCTGGGTCTCAAAAGTCTTGGCACGCTCGATTTCCTTCGTTTGCCAAGACTTCCACCCCGCCCCTTCGCGCTTGCGCTTGTCTTGACAACATGCATCGAATATCAGAGAGCCTCTTATGGATATCAAACAGATCTAGATACTGCCAATTGCCAGCGTTTTTCTCGCGGTTTTTTTGCGTGCAAAACTGGCCCAGGACGCCCTCGGTCGGTCGCCGACTCACCACAAGCAGACACCGCAGGCACTTGGTTGGGTCCCCCCCTTTTTTCCTCTCTCGCTCTCTCTCTCTCTTGCAATTCAACGGAACTTACAAACACACGCCCCCAGGAGTGAACGGATTGGCTTTGGCCTGACAAAAATCAAGGAAACGGGCCACGTTACCTTAGGTTTCTTTCCCCTCGCGCGCGCGCCCTCGTGCGGTTCGCCCGTCCTGGTTATTTCCGCAAGATTTCGTGCAAGAAAGAGAGAGAGAGGAAAGACCATTCAATGCATGTGCTGGCCACTAGGAGACAAGAAGTCGAGACTATTGTGGGGCGCACTGTACGAACAAGTCACAGTGCGAGCGAGCAACAAGAGGGAAGGCACACCCACACACAATACCTTCCTACCTTACCTCGCCTCAGTGAACAACACACCCCCAGCCCCTACCAGGACGAGACGAGACGGGGAAGAAGGTGGCAGCCGGTGCAAACCACCTCACCTACACTTTCCCAGTCGAGTGTCGCTAAAAGTCGCCAGGGTACGTATCTTTCACCTGCACTTCACCTCACCTTACCTCACCTCATCTTATCCCACATGGTAATAAGGTACGAATACCTTACGGATAGAATGGTGGGAAACTTACCTACCAAGTGCCAACAGACACAGACACAGACCATGGGCAGCCGCCCCGTCCTCGTCCCAAGGTATGGCTAACACCAATGTGCCAGAGAAAGCCACTCATCATTGGGATCCGACCCGTCTCCTTCACTGCCACCAGCTCATATCCTTTGCCTGTCTCGTGTCTGGTGTATCGGAATGGTCATCTCAGTCAGTCCAGGCTCAAAGCTATCGAGACTTTGTACACACATCAGAGTACCTGCGCAGGGGCCACCCGACCCGACCGCAACGCTACGAATACCTATCTACATTTTCTCGGTGCTCACAAGTTACAACTCGGCCCACCAAAGAGTGACGCGATAATAGCAACAGCGCCCACTTCTTGGGAGCCAGGCGACTGGCTTGCGGCTTGCAAGCTGCACAATCATGGAATGTCCCGAGCAGGCGTTCCTGGCACTGACGCGGGCAATCCAACGTCCATCAAAACGTCCAATGTCGCTGGGCCTCGTTATGGATACCCTCATGACTCTCGACTCACATGGCACTTTTGCTCTGACACTTTCAACCTAACCTTTTTTTTTTTCTCTCTCTTTCTTCTGCTCGCTATCCTTCGCAATCGTCCCGCCATGGTATCCGTCGAGCTCATAATCCATAACCTGACAGGCCCAAGGCCGAGCGCTCAAGGACGCGCTCCCACACTCAATCCTATTCCTCCAGGACCCTGACCTTGCTCCGGCCCTACTAATCCCAGCTTGAACCTTGGGCCCGAACCTGGCCATTGCACTCCATCTTTTATTCCCTCTCACTTATACGGTAGAAACAGAGAGTCCAGAGTTGCCCCGACGGCACAACCTTTGGACGCCAGACATTTTTGTCAAATCAGGGCTGTCGCCTATACAATCATACACTGGAAACTCGAGCTGAATCTGAGACTGCCATGCAGGGATCATTTGCAATTTGAGGCCCGTCAACGCAGGCCAGTCAAGATCGAGCCCATCTCTTGAGCGGAAACCAAGCTTGGATGACTCGAGATCAACGGCATCGATCTTAAGCACCAGCAACCACAGAACCTGTCCACGTAAGATGGGCTGGCCAAGGAGCGCACGCATCGCGTAAAACCACAGCCTGCAGCGCATCGCCTACAGCAAGCAGCTGCAAGCCGCAAGCACAACATACCTCAGCATCCCAAGTCTCCCGTCCCCTCGTCCTCTAGGAACAGACCCTCGGCCAACTACCGACCCCTGTATCTGTCACTGTAGGTACGTACCGGTGTTGGCCTTACCGAGCACACCTCCCACCTTGGCTCGTGGCTCAGGTGTGGTGTGGTAACTGTCCTCCTGTGGTATGCGGCGTATGCCTTGCTTGCAGCCCGTCTGCAGGCTGCTGAGCGGTTTCAATTTGGGTTCTGCTCCGAGTCCCGGCCACGATGCTGGCGGCCTGTCCCTGGCCCTTGCTGAGGTAGGAATCCCGAACGACCTGGTCCAATCCCAATGCTGCGCTGCTGGCACATCAGCATCTGCTCTCCATCAACCAACCCTTTTCAAGCTCGGTCATCAAACGAATCAGTGCACCAGCGGGCCCAGGGGGCGAACGGAGCGCAGGGTGCGGGTGCCGCTTCCATGAGCAAATTGGTACGGATACGGCAAACAGTTGCAGATGAGCGACCAAATACCATTAGCTTTCCCCATGTGGATTGTCTAGATAACGAGATGCTTGGTTAAAGTGAGAGGCTAAAGGTTTCTAGTCTCGGTGGACTCGGGAGCAAATCTCACAGCTATCTGCAATCTGCTTCTTGGCCCCGTCACAGTCGCTTGCCTCTCTTCATTTGCAAAGGAATAGAGAACACAGTCCCTGATCAATTTGATGAACCACCCATACTTCGTACAGATACATGTGTACGGAGTACTGCGTACGGATACCTTGGATAGAGCTCCATTTACGGACAGTTTATCGCCAAGACTTTGTCCCTTAATCCCAGTGATCGACCGACTGCCGTATCTGGCTGGCATCTACCAATCATCTGCGCACCAGTTCGGCACGATCGCCATTGTCATTTTTGGGGAATATTCTAAATTTGTTACTTTTGTCGCTGCTGCCTGCTCCTTTACATTGCATTTGCAACACACTTTGAACGGGGCACTTGACACGAGCCATTTCACCAAATTGCACTTGCACCGGTCCTGGAGCTGGGGTGCCGTATCACAGTACCTAAGGTAGGTAATGAGCGTTCGCTACCTTACCTTGAGGTACCTACCTAACCTCTTTACTCGATTACCCCGCAAAAATCAACCAGGTCACCACCATACTACGTACCGTTTCTCCCTTTCGAAGTTCATTTGCTAAGGTACCTTACCTTACCTTGCTCCGTACCGCCCGTTGACGTCTTGCTGTTTGTCAGAGAGCTCATCGTTGCTCTCCCTCCTCCATACACCCACAGCCTTGCTCACCACCACACACGCTCTCTCAGAGTAGCCCGCACACGCAGATACGCTTAGTGCGACAGACACAATACGACTGGGCTTTTTAAATCCCTCTCATCTCTGCAGAGTGCAGCGCGCAGCTGCCAGGCCAGGGCCCCCGAGTCACACACTGCCCCAACGTACAGAAAGCGGCAAGTTCCAGGAGCCGGTGAGTGTTCCACGAGTCCTTTCACTTTCCACGAGCTTCCCTTCCCGCCTGGTACCTTGCAACAGGCTCCGGCCCCTCTCTCCCAAATGTCACTGGCCCCCCGTCCCTCCAACGAACCGCCCACAACTCCAAAGCACAGAGTCCAAACACCTCGACCCTGACCTGCCCGGCCAGACCAGACCAGAAAGTCCCTCATTCCCGATAATCCACGCATTCCACCATTCACCTTTTAGGCCAACTCTAACCCGCCATCGGTGACATCGGCCACCGCACCTCGCTCTCACCCGCCCGGCACACATCCCCGTACGCCGTGTCGCCTAACACCTGACATTCTTCAATTCACTCACTGCTGGCCCCTGCTGACTTATTTCGAGATCCGCCAAAATCTCGCACGGCTCCATCAACTCGAGTCGCCTGATACGATATCGCAATCTCCAGAATGGCTGCCGCTAGCGCAAACGCCAGCCTCGACTCCAACGCCCTGCTCGCCTTCTTCACCCAGATGGACGATCAGGGAGGTGTCATTGTCAGAGGTGCGTCTCCGTCGTCCAAGCTGAGCCTCTTCACCTCCCTCACCTCGCTGTCTCTCCCTACACCGAAACGGACCTATCCGATCTGTCTCAAATAGGAAGTCAGTGCCAAGACGCGCGTCCTTGCTAACGGCCGCTGTCACTCTCCAGATACCCCAAAGCTAGATCTAGATCTGTACATCCAGAACTACACAGGTACGATGTTTCCTACCACAGCCCGTCTCAACCTTGTTTCTCGTAGACTGCGCCCTGCTGCCGTTGCCGCAGTGCCACTGCCCGCACACACGCTCAGCCTCCCCGCGTCTCCGCCCCCTTTTGCCCGCGTGCCAAGGCTCCGCCGCCTCCAGGGGGGAACTGCTTCTCACCACTGCCACAGGCCGTACCCGCTTTGAACGTCTTTTCCTCATCGGCCGGACATGCGTGCCGCTCTGTGTCGACGCTCTCAAGGCTGCCGTCGCAGAGGCCAAGAAGGGTCAAGATACGCAGCGTTACCGCGATGTCGTTGAGTTGATTCAGGTCGCCGCTCCTTTGGAGCCAGAAGCCACATTCGATCAGTCATGGGTCGAGCTCACGGACAGGGCCAACAATGCCAAAACTCACGCCCTTGAAGGCGAGTTGAAGGGTTACAAGATGAACCTGATCAAGGAGAGCATTCGGGTCTGTACAGACGTTTCCATATACACACACTCCAGAGCTAACTGATGCCAGATGGGAAACGAGGACTTGGGCCGTCACTTTGAAAGCATCGGCGACCTTAACAGCGCTGGCGAGGCTTACAGCCGGATGCGCCCAGACGTGAGCACATCCAAGCACATCATCGACGTTGGCAAGCATCTCGTCAACGTGACGCTGCAGCGTCGGGAATGGCCCATGGTCATTGCCAACCTGAGCAAGATCACGGGTGTCCAGAACGGCGACGAAGAGAAGGGCCTGCAACCCTACGTCAAGATCGTCCAGGGCATCGCCCTCATGGGGCTCGAGAAGTTTGACGAGGCGGCCAAAAGCTTCCTGCAGACGGATGCCGGCAAAGAGGGAGTGGACTACAGCAATATCGCGAGCCCCAACGATGTGGCAGTGTACGGTGGCCTCCTGGCTCTGGCAACCATGGACCGGAAAGAGCTCCAGACTCGTGTTCTCGACAACCAAAACTTTAGGACGTTCTTGGAACTGGAACCTCACATCCGCAAGGCCATTTCGCTCTTTGTAAATGGCCGGTACTCGGCTTGCCTGGCCATCCTGGAGGCATATCGCGCAGACTACCTCCTCGACATTTACCTCCAGAAGCACGTCCCGACGCTCTACTCGCAGATCCGGAGCAAGTGCATCGTGCAATACTTTATCCCCTTCTCCTGCGTCACCCTGAGCAGCCTCGAGGATGCATTTGCCGTACCCGGCAAGCCGCTCATTGACGAGCTCGTGGCCATGATCCGGGGCGGGGTGTTGCAGGCCCGCATCAACACAATCGACAAGGTGAGTTTCCGCGGCTCCCGAAAGTGTGAAGTCGCACCGTGTGCTAACGCACGAGCCACAAGACGTTGGTCGCCGTGTCTCCGAACCCCCGAGCTACGCTGCAAAGGATGGTCCTCGACACGATTGATGCCTACGAGCGGGACGCCACGGAGCGGATCCGGCGTATGAGTATCATTGCGGCAGATATGGAGGTCAAGACCATGCGCAAGGGTACTGCCCATGCCGGTGCGCAGGGTATCGATGAGCTCTGGTTTGAGCAGTCCAACCGACCGACGGTGGCCGGCGGCGCGGGCGGCGACAACATGAGCTGATGGCCCTCCGATGCGGCGGCGGCGACGGGCCGCGCGGTGACGGTGATACCGGCCGAGTGGTTGTGCTTGTCCGTGGGTCGGACGCGAGAGCTGCAGCACGCCGCGGGCATGCAACTGGAATGCTGACAACCGGGGCACTTTTGGTGATCCACCTTGGCGCCGTAGTCGCAAAAGCCTAAAATATTCGGGTGGTCGACTGCCAATGCAGAGGTGCAGACTGGGCGGTCTCGCGACTGGTCATTGGCTATCTCGAAAGAAAAGCATACGTACGCCTGCCAACACGTCTTTTGTGCCGTGGGATCATTCAGACGTCATGGCACTTTTGTGCTAGGCATGTCATTAGCCACTGGGATCGGGCATGGGCCTTCACGCAGCGGCTGGGACGGTGGAGCGGCTAAAGCAACAGGCGGCGGTGTTGATCGCGGGATCCCCGGGGCCGATAGATTGAGGCTTACGCAGCAGGCATAGAAATGTGTCAAGAGAATATGGTTTTCCGTCGATTGAAGCGTTCTTGTCTTGTCGTGCTTGGGAATGGTCGGGAATAATGCACCCTGTCTCTCTGCTCTGTATCGTTTATGCAAGCCACCTGATTGCACTTCGCCCGAACTGTGCCCTACGGCTAGTTGTTCTCTTCCGGGCCTAACGCAGAAACTTAAGCTTACCCTGCCGACGGATTTATGAACGATACCCGACCCTCTATATCGCCTCGGGGTCTTGGCAAAAGTTGTTTCTCTGCACAGTGCCAGTTCGGTTCCTCGCCTAGCTAGGTGGTCACTCAGTTTCCCCCTTCCCTTCCCCTCTCCTCAAAGGATAATAGAGTACGATCACAGATGCAGACTAGCAGAAGCCTTTTTTGAGGTGTTTAAAAAGAAGACTCTGCGATGATCGATCACCTGGGCTCTAGTCTTGTGGGCTTTCCAAGTTTTCCCCCGTTCGCTGCGGATAATTCCTCTTCGTCTACATATCCATATCCTCTGGGCAAGATATCCCCCAGGACGTCCACCCAAATGATCGCCCGAGAAGAAGAAAAAAAAAAAAGATACCGCAAATAAGAGCCGGTGAGTCTAGAAAATGGGGCTCCAGCCGAGGAAGAGAGAAGGGGGGGACAAGAAGACTCAAGGGTCAAGGGCGTGGATGGGGTCGAGGCCCCGCACGGCGCTTCTCTCTCACGCAAAAGACCAGCATTTCACCAGACAGGGTTTCCTTTTGGAGACATTGCTCCAAATCCCTGAAGGGTGGGGAGGGTGTGTGATCAGAAAAACTACTCTGGTATGGTTCAACTTTTTTCTTTCTTTATGGTGGGTTTTGGTGTTATTATTCTCTTTTTTGCTGCTCCTACCTAGCCTGCATCAGGCAGTTCGTAGGTTTTTCCTCAAGCAGTTCGTTGCCCCCCCTGGTCTTTCTGTCGCTGGGGGGTGTGGTTCTTTCTAGTCCTCCCCCCCCCCTCCCCATATCCGACATCGTCAATGATGCATGGATCATTTTGGATCCATCATCCAACCTAGGCGAGCCAGGCACAGATAGCATGGCCCATAATCGCGCTTCGCTTTCGCCTTGCAGACAGACGGTTTCTGGTGCGCCCCTCCCCTCTCTCTCTTTCTCTCCGAGGTATACTCCGTGTGGTGGAATTAGATCCCGATGAACCGGGAGTAAAATACATCCGCTAGAAATGGAAAAGAGACGTGTGTGTAAGATAGTAACGATGGGCATAATGTTGGCTCCAGAAGTGACAAGAAGAGAGGGGAGAGGATGTAGCAGTAAGGGGGTTAGAGGGGAGGGGGCATGGCATGCGACTTTGCCCAGTTTCCGTTGTCCCACCCTCAACCACCGTTCGAGTTCCATCCGGATTCGCGATCCGGGACACGCCCAGGAGTCTCGAAAAGAGTTTTTTTTTTTCGTTTTCCCCTTGTCGTTGCCGTCTCGGCCTCTCCATCTGGGGCCACCCTTCGTCCTTGGGGCGAGAACTAAGATGGCAGGGCGCAATTGACACCGAACGGAGTGACTCGGCGATCGTGATGTATTCGTAATCCACGTAATCCTCGGGCACGCGCGCACACAGTAATGCGCAAAGAATCATCCCATCAACTGCCGGACGTCGGTGGGCGGCCAGCGGACCTGCGCAAAAGTGAGGAGGCGCTTGATGCTCTGCAGGTACTTGCGCGTGACCTCGTCGCCCATGACGTGCCCGCGCTCGCCGTCGTGCAGCTTCTCGCGGGCGCTGCGCTCGTGGATGCCGACCATGGTGACGCCGATGGGCCAGGCGGCCTTGCCGATGGAGAGGCGGAGGTAGCCGTCGTTTGCGTCGACGTAGCGGCGTTCCTGCGCGGCTTTGACGATTTCGATGATGGGCGCGAGGAGGTCGTCGTCGAGGTCGTACTTTTCGAACTTGCGGAAGAGCTGTAACGTAATTAGTATATGCTTGACTGGTGAATGTGTGTGTGTGCGTGGGAGCATACCGGCTTGAGGTTCTCGCGGCTCTGCACCATGGCGCTGTACGCCGTCTTGCTGGCCGTCGTGTCGCGCCGTTCCGCCTCCATTGCCTTTTCGTACTCGGCCAGGACCATGGTGAAGTAGGAGGCCAGCTGGCGGAACAGCCACCGCCGACCCTCCTTGTCCTTGGGCACCGCCGCGCCCACCTTCATGTCCTTCTCCTCCACGAGCTGCAGCGTCGTCGGGATGGGGCCCTTTGTCAGCACCGTCGTGAGCCGCCTGTACCGCCTCAGCCTCGCGCCGTGGCCCTCGCCAAAGAGCGTCGCCGGCTCGCCCAGCGCGCGCAGCTTCTCGGCGAGCTGGCCGTCGGGGATGTCCTCCGCGCCCTCTTCGACGGCGGCATCGTCGTCGTCTCCGGCCGTGGCCTTGACGAGCTCGGGCAGCCCCAGCCGCTTCCGCCGCGCGCGTTCTTCCTCGGCCTCTTTCTCCTCGCGCCGCCGCCGTGACTCCTCGGCGAGCTTTTGTCGCTTCTCCTCGCGGATCTTGTTCTCTGCGGCGTCGTCTTCCTCGCGCTTGCGTTTCGCGGCGGCTTTGGCTTCCCGCTCGGCCTCGACGCGGGCTTGTTCTGCCAGGTAGTCTTCCCTGCGCTTCGCTTCGACGTCGGCTCGTTTGATGTATTTCGACGAGGAGGAGGCTGCTGCTGCTGTGGAAGTGGGCTTCTTGGACTTGTCCAGCTCCTTGGACATGAGGGCTGCAAAGTCCATCTTGGCGTCGGTTCGCTGTTGCCGTCGTCGGTCGGGCTTTACTATGGTCGCTGACTGTAGTGTCTCGTGTGTCTCGGGTGGGTCCGTTCGGCCGTGGGTATCACCAGTCTTCCCTCGTGTGTTGTTCGAGAGCAGAACTCGCCTCCACGTCGATGAGATGTCGTCAAACGAGAACGGTAGAAAACCGGATAGAGCGTTGCCGGATTGACAATTAAAAAAAGCTTAGTTTTCGGGAACGGCGCCCTGCGTGTGGTGGACGATCCATGCATGGAAGCTTTGGAAGATCGCGCTTAACTTGCACAGCCTCACTCGCCTACGACCTTGACTCCAGTCGGGAGGGACGCACGCCCGCACCTCTTCGTCCACGCACACCACGACCACTCACACACCGCAATACGTACTCTCGCACTCTTTTCTTACACACACAAACGCACGCGGCAACTGCAGCAGTTTTGAACTAGTTCCCGCTTCCCTCCTCTTTTTTCTAAACCCCCCGTTTGATTCCCTTTTTGGGGGCCTAAAACGGTGCTTGTTTGTACCTGTTCGTCGCGAGGGGACCCGGGGGCCTGGAGCTTGTCAAAAAGGAACCATCGAGCTTGTTTTCACTACGAATACTCCACACAGGCGAGTATACGTATACGTACTCCCCGACGTCGTCTCTTCTTCTTCCCATCGAAGCTCGGGCTGGCTATACTTGGCGCTGTTCGGCATGGCTTCCCATCAGCGGGAGGATACTACGCCATTTCTTCTGCAGCTTTTCTACAAGAACGGGTCATTTCACAGGTACGTCGATTCTACCTGATGCCTAATACTATTCTCCGTTCTGACAGACCAATATAGAACAGACGAGTTCGCCTCGAGGAGCCTGCCGCCATTCCTATCACTCTACACATGGCCCGACTGTACCTTGGACGAGCTCGCCGAGCTCATCACAGCTGAAGACCCGGCGCTGCTACCGAGCCCTTGCGTGGGCACGAGGCTCGCCTTCCGCCTCATCTACCCCGATACCCGAAATGCGGCAGCCAACGCGGGAGGGCACCATCACCACGGACAAGCGCAGGGACCAAGGTTCATGGTCAAGGACCTAGGGAGCGTGGTGCTCGGGGACGGCACGGCGGAGGCGCTCCTGGCCGCCGATGACGAGGGGGAAGAGGGGGCAGACGACGTCGACATGTCCGGCGCCGGCGCCCAGCAACCCGACGACGCTGACTCGGCCAAGAAAAAGACGCTCAAGGAGGTCAACTTCGTGGTCGGGGATTACGTCTCGTGCGCCATACTTCCGCCGCTGCCGGACGGCTCGGTGGCGCCGGCCCTGACTGCGCGGAACGATAGGGCAGCGGGACAGTTTGGCGGTGCAAGAGGCCCAATGGCTGGTCCGCCGTCGCAGGGGCCGCGCCGGGACGCTGGGTTCGGGGGACGGCAGGGCTGGGACAGAGAACGGCGACGCTCTGGGTTTGGAGAAGGTGGGTTCCCCGAAGGAGAGTGGCGTAGGGGCGAGAGGCTGCCCGATGATCCACCAGATCGGTCTCGGGGTAGAGGTAGACGACCCGACAGGTGGTGATTCAACTTATAGTTGAGGTCCTGAGGCACTTGGGTTTGTGTTTCGGCACGGCGTTATGGCTCATTTGGAGGGTATACCAGGCGGCGTTGTGGTCACTTGCAAGCGTCGTGCTGCCACGTCTATTTTTTGTAAAAGGATTGCCTTGCTTCAGAAATTGAAAGGGAATCGTAACTGCATTGAAAGCAGTACATACTTCTTGCGATCGTCATGTTGGACTTGAGAAAAGTACTTGTTCGATGTTCCCATTTCTCTACTCCGGGTCACGGTCCCGGTCCCGGGCCTATCTACACAATTTCCCCCTCCTCGATATCGTTCCCCGTCTATCGCTCGTAAACCAAGTCGCCCTTGCGCTTCGCGCGGAGGTCCCAAAGACCCTGTAGATCCGTCAGTATATGTACTCCCGGCGTTCCGACGGTGGTGCAAGGGGCAACTCACGTCGGTCTTGTAGCCAATGTAGCCGACGACGAATGGCACAAAGACGGCGTACATGAAGGTGACGCGGGCGGTTCTCGGGGTCCAGCGGAAGAAGATGTGTCTGTTGCTCTGCATGTCTGTTGAGTCGCTCTCAGGTCAGCCCTCTCCTCTCCGTGTCCCTCCATGCCACAGCAGCACAATCGCGCGGGATCTAATCGCCTCGCATCGTATTCGAAGGGGAAGGTGGAGAAGGGGAAGGTCTACGTACGTCCCAACTTGACCAGGGCCGGGTCAAGGGCCAGCTCTAGTTTGATCGAGTTAGCGTTCTGGTCGTTATTTTTGACGTCAATTGAGGCACTCACTGTGGTGGTGGCCTGCCATCTTGATGGATGATCAAGACTGGTTCGCAGGTTGGTCGAAAATGAAATTGATTCGGTCGGCCGACAAGGGTTTGCGGGGTTCCGAGGGACAATTGCTGCTTCGCTCGTCAATGTGAAGCTCCGTGATGGCACAATGCATCGCGAGTCTTGGGAGTTCACTGCTTAGGTAATGTGGACTAGCCTTGGGTGTCAGGCATCAGCCAATCAAGTGATGGGCATTAGCCAGACTGCGAAAGCGTACGCACTGTGCTCTGTGACGTTTGACTCCGCGAACGCATAGTGCGCGATCGCTAGCCGACACTGCCGACCTAATAGGCGAGCCGACTTCCCGCTTTACCCTCTATCTACACACGAGGTCACAAAGTTTACATAAGCAATACAAGTCAACGTGCCAGAGTGGTTAATGGGCAGCCCTGCTAAGGCTGTGGCTTCGGTCGCGCAGGTTCGAATCCTGTCGTTGACGCTTAACCTTTTGCAATTTTTGTCTCCAACTTAACCAGGCATGCCTGGGTAGTTCTTTGGCATAGCCATCGTGCCATCCAACTGCGTTCGAATCATTGTAATAGATCACGAGGCAGTTTTAGCAAAGACACGATTCAACGCGCAATAGGAGACAAGAGTAATTGTAGACCTCTGCTGGGAACCTAGCCAGACAACGATAGATCGGCGACTCAATGTGGTATGCAATTCGGAGCCAGCAATCCCGCCGACTTGATGTGCAGTCTAGAGAGGTTCTGGTTCTATGCCGAGGCCTGGAGACCGAGGCAAGCCTAAATTGTGGGGCACAATCCCGTGGTTTTGCGCTGTGAATTGGCTGCTCGCTGCGTGCTGCGCATGCTGTGTTCCTGTGACAGAAGACGGCCCAAGTGCTTTTTGTTTTGGGAAAACACCTGAAGGTGAGCTCGGTGGGGCCGGGCCCTTTGCCTTCCGATGAGCTAGTGACGTATAAAATGAGGGACGAAGCCCGGAAACCTTATCAAGTAGAACCATTGATGTTCAGATTGGTATCGTGGTATTAATTCAGATTCAGTGAGGCGTTCAATTGAGAATTCATCGCCAAAAGAACCAAACGAATACCCTCAACATGGCGACAACTGAACAGAAGCCCAAGGTGAAGCTCTACTGGTAAGTCGGGTCCAGGTTTCACTCATACTCTGCATTCCAAGCTCACCAATTCACCAGGCTGGAGCAATCGAGAGCCCAGAACATCCTGTGGCTCCTTGAGGAGCTCAAGATTGACTATGAAATCGAAGTGTTCCACAGGAATAAGCAGACCCTCTTGGCGCCTCCCGAGCTGGCAAAGGTTCACCCTCTGGGCAAGTCGCCCGTGATTGAGATTTTCCCGACCGGCTCTGGCGAGTCCATCAAGCTGGCCGAGAGTGGCTACATGACGCAGTACCTGTGCGAGCACTTTGGCCAGAACACCAACCTCATCCCCAAGAAGTGGAAGGACGGGCAGGAAGGCAAGATTGGCGGCGAGACTGAGGAGTACTCGAGGTGCCAGTACCTGCTTCACTACATTGAGGGCAGTCTGCTGCCGGTCCTCACCATGTCTCTGGTCATTGGAGGTGAGTCTCACGTCAGGTCACGATTCCGGAGTATTCGCTGACGCCTTGCAGCCCTGAAATCCGACAATGTGCCCTTCCTCGTCCGGCCCATCACGTCGGTGGTGGCAAACCGGATCTACAGCATGGTGATCTTCCCCAACGCCAAGAAGCACATGGCCATGATTGACCAGATGCTCGAGACGTCGCCCAACGGCGGCAAGTACATTTGCGGCGAGCACCTCTCGGCCGCCGACATCCTCCTCAGCTTTGCGCTCATCGCGGCGCAGCCCCGCTTCGACGGTCTGGGGAGCTGGCCCGGCGGTTCTGCCAAGGCGGCGCACCCCCGTGTGTTTGAGTACATTGAGAGGCTCAAGAAAGAGCCCGGCTACGAGAGATCGGCGCAGAAGATTCGCGAGATTGACGGCAAGTTTGAGGCCACAATCTCCAAGATGTAAAACGTGACGTTTGATGAATTGGGTTCGGGAACTAGAGAGATATACCACTTTACTAAATTGACATTTGCTTTTATTGAACCGTCGTCTCAAATTTGATACTTACCTACCTCTGTATACATCAATACGACCAGTCAACATTTCATGTAACTCAAAGCGCGTCGCAAAGCTCATCATCTCACGGCTTCATCTCAGAGCTCTTGTATGATGGTAAGTGGCCCAAGCTTCCCGAATGGATCGCTACCGCAGGGACCAACGGCAGGGATTCCGGGCCGCTAAATCGGCGTGCGTTCCTCCCGCTGTCGGCAGCTTTTCCAGTGACGCCCCGACGTATTTTTTTCGCAACATCATCCAAGTCGCTTCAACCCGCCAACGCACCCGAGGGCCAGACGAACGCCATGCTCGCCTCGAGGACGGTATGCGCCCAATGCCGTTCGAGGCTTCTGGCCGGTGCTGCGACAATCGGCGCGGTCCGACCGAACTCGACGACAAGCTTCCCGCCCGCCGCTGTGGACCAGCCGTCCCGAAACCCGAAATCCAAAGCGCCACGACCACCCACGAGGAAGCACAAGGGCAGCGGCAACGAGACTGCGAAGCAGAGAGTCCTGGATCTATTTGAAGAGACCGTCAGCAAGCAGCCCGCGCCGGCGACTCCTAGCAACGGCCCCGGCGTCAACCAGCTCTACTCGCTTACCGACGAGCTCAGCCAACTCTTGCAACAGAGACAGAAACAAAAGATCTCCGATTTGGAATTTGCGACACAGGCATACACGTTCATAACCACAAAACTTCTGGTGGCCGCGCAAAAGTCGGGGGTCTATCTGCCTCAAGTTACCACAACAATAGCCAGCCAAGCTTTACAACTAATCACGAGAATCAAGTTTGCGACGATAGAGGCCGCCGACCTCCCCCGAACGGTAGACATATGCAAGTTGTATACTCACATAAATAACAAGAGGGTTGTGAGGCGGCTGGAACTCATCAATGGTCTGCTGCGATCAATCATCTCATCTCGAGCGGACCCAGAGAACCAGGCTGTGGAGGACCGGCTGCTGGAGGATCTGGTGGAGTGCTGGAAACACTTTTCGGGCTTGAAGCGCGCAGACAGCGGCCTCGAGTCGGATCCCGTGTTTTGGCTCACGTCACGGCGGGACTTGCTAGGGACCGAGAGACCCGATAGACTCCTCCGCGCGCTCTTCCCCTTTTTTGCAGCCAACGAAACGTCAGGCCTAGGACCGGCCCTCGTAGCCACATACGTATTGCTGTCTGAGTCCAAGCATATGATCAGCAAGGCCAGGTTGGAGGCACACCCGCTGTTGGAAGCACTGGATCCCATCGTCAAGCAATTCGATAAAGACATGCTGCAGGAGCTCTTTCGCGACCATGCCGAAGTCTGGAGCTACGTCCAACCCCGGGCGGACTGGAGGGTGACGCGCGTGGCTCCCGGAACGTGGAAAGAGTTGGATACTGCGTCTCCAGGCAAACCCGACCAAGCCAAGTCGGCGGTGCGGTTCTCCTATGCCCTGTGGCACCGGCGGTTCGAGACCGTCTTCCGTGCAAACGACACTGCAGCCATCCAGCAGGCCTGGAGAGATCTGATCAACCCGGCCAACGACAAGGACCGGACCCTGAGGCTGCAGAGCTCTCCGGACCTTTTCGATTACATCCTGTTCCTCGCGTGTAGCAAGTACGGGCTAGGCGCAAGCTTTTCCAAGCTGACGGAGGAGATATTGGCGTACATGAAGACTCTGGGCATGGCCCCGACGGTCAGGACGTACACGTCAATGATGAGCGGCTGGAAAGAGGCGAGGCGACTGGAGCCGATTGAGAATCTGTGGAAATTCATCACAAATGCAGGTGTCAAGCTGGACCAGCAGATCTGGTCAAGCAGGATCTCCGCCCTCGGCCTTTTGGGCGGCGAACATGACGGCCTGGGTGCCCTCAAGGAGATGGACAGGCTGTGGAACATGGCGGTGAAGAATGGCACGCAAGGCAAGGCCGTCGAGCCTGGCATCTCAAACGTGAATGCGGCCATTTCCGGCTTGCTCCGGCGCGATAACATGGAGGTCATCCGTACCGTACTGGACTGGGCGACCGACAAGGGCATCACGCCCGACATCTATACCTACAACATGCTCCTGTCACGCATGCTCAAAAGGGGGGCCCACGAGGAGGCGGACCGGATCCTTGCCAGCATGAAGACGGCGGGCATCACGCCGGACGGGGCCACCTTCACCGTCATCATGGAGGCGGCCCTCAGCGACCTGCCAGACCAGACGCCGCAGGAGCAGCGGGAGACGATGGACAGGGTATTCTCCGAGATGGCCGCCTGCGGCATCGAGCCCAACCAGGAGTCCTACGGCAAGATGCTCCACGTCCTCGTCCGGGCGGGCGACAGCGGCAAGCACGCCGTGGCCGCGCTGCTCTCGCACCTGCGCGCGTCCCGCCTCCACCCGTCGACCGAGATGTGCACCATGCTGGTCGAGTACTACGTCAACCGGAGCCGGCCCGACCTCGACTCGCTGCGCGCCCTTGTCGCGGACCGCCGCGCGCGCACGCGGGCCCTGACGGACCGCGTCTTCTGGGAGAGCGTCATCAAGAACTACCACCGCGCCGGCGACCTCGACAGCGCGCTCGAGGTCGTCTACGACCTTGACGACTGGGGCATCTGGCCCGGCTTGCCGCTGCTCGACCCCCTGCTGCGGTCCCTGGTCCACCGGCAAGACTTTGAGGGGGCCAAGAAGCTGGTCGATACCGTCCGCAAGCAGGCCAGGCCTCAGGCCGCGGACAAGGCGGGTCGCTTTTCGAAGCATGGATTCTGGGCGTTTGCTCACGATTATCGATTGTTGCCGGGGCAAGAGGAGGCGTAGAGTAGACATTAGATTCTCAGCCGACTATTATATTGTACAAGTAGAAATCATCAATGTATAACAACTTGGGGATACCTTTGTTCTCCATTTCATGCATCTGCGAATCCAGGATGGCGTGCTCCTAGTCTCGTAACGTGACATTATCACATCGTATACTGGCGCTTGAGTTCCTTCACCATTAACAAAAAGGGCCAATGCGGTGCGAGGGTATTCATAGAGTCCCTGGGAAATTAGTCAATGCAACGAGAGGAAAGTGAGACGGACAATATCAGTCGATACAGCTTCAACGTCCCTTCGATACGTCTTTCTTCAGAATATTGTATCATACGCAGTCTACCCAGCAGCGCTACATCCATGACATGTACACATTCACTCACCAACAGCACCCAGCACATACTTGATCCCCTCCCAATGCTCCTCGGCCGTGGGCAAAATAAACTCGGGCGCCAGGATGAACCCAGACCCCCCGCTCCCGCCGCTCTTGGGCCGCAACTCGACGCTCCACGAGTACGTCGCATTCAGCGCCCCGTGGTGGAAATCCCTCGCGGAGCCCGTGGAATAGTACAAAATCTCGCACGACGGGCCGACCTCGTAGCCCTCCCCGCTCGTCGCCGCAATCGTAGCGGCGTACCCCGCGCCCACGTCCCGCTGCGCCTGGAGGTTCTGGGGAAGCACATCGGGCTCGCAGGAGAAGCCCCAGGGGAGGAGGATCAGCTGCGAGTAGCTGTGCCAGTCGATGAAGAGTCTGATGCCGCCGCCGCCGCCGTCGCCCGTGGAGTTGGTAGCTGCGGAGGCTAGCTCCCGCGAGAGGGCCGAGAGGACGACGTTCTCGGTCGTGTCGCCCGGCGCGAGGCCGCGGAAGGTCTCGCCGCACGGGTCGGCGGAGACGCTGCCGTCCTCGAGGGGGTAGTCCCACTGGAAGTTCCAGTTGCGGTTGCCGTCGGTGCCTATGCAGGTCGTGTTGGAGCGCGGCTGGCGGTTCTTGCGCCAGAGGCGGTTTGTGGTCTGGCTGTACACGAAGCCTGAACACGGGAGAGAGTCTTGTGAGTGACTTGGACAGGGGCTAGTAAGACGACGTTTGGCTTACCATCGGGATTGTGGAAGGGCACAATATAAAAGTCGTAGGCGTCGAAGAAGGCTGTGACGTTTTGGTCTCCGGACTTGTAGCCGTCGATGAGTTGGTAGGTCAAGTACTCGACAGTCTACTCGCAGGCATCAACAACCTCACTTACAAAAGCGCCTGGGACGGGCTCACGTACCATGGTAGTAATCCATTCTCTGGCATGAACGGTACTGTGCCAGAGAACAACGGGCTTCGTCCCCGTGTCCTCGCCTCCCCAAAGCCGCAGCCCGAATATGTTGCGGCCCTCATACGAGGCACCAATGTCCAGCCACTCCGAGTTGTCGGGAAACGCAGCGTGGAGGTCCCTCCAGTACTGTACGTGGTCGTCGTACGCGTGGTACGAGTCGAACCAGCTCAGGTCCGGCAGCTCGCCCCTCTTAGTCAGGCCAGGCTTCTTTTCGGCCTCGGACTCAGCCCTGATCGCTCGTCCGAGGTCCTCGTCCAGAAGCTGCGCGCCGTCCAGCAGTCCCAGAGTCTTGAGTGACTCAACCTCGCTGAGCGGGATCGCGACTTCGACGGAGCCCTTGAGGTCAATGGACGGGAACGAGCGCAGGCGGGCGAGTTGGTTTGGTGGCGCGTTGGCAGTTGATATGCGATAGACTTGATAGCCGTCGTAGCTGACCTTTTCGTCTCGGGGCGTCTTTATCCTACCGGTGCCGGTGAAGGCGATGACCGGTGTGATGAGCGCGAGTACAGCTGTGAACTTCATGATGATTTTTGAATTGAACATAGCCAATTCGCTGTCAGTCGTCGGCTGTTCAGACGAGTACGGGGAATTGGCGTCTGACGCTTTTATACAGACATCTCCGGCGGATATTTGCGCGGTTTCATTCACCTTCCCTCGCCGTGTGAATTGCACAAAATCCTCATTTTGGCCCTGGCGAACCTAAAGGGCAAAAAGTGAGGGGTCGACGGTTGATAACCATGCAAGCCAAGACCGAGATGCTTGTATGACGCTCTCGAATCTCGACGTTTCGCGGGCCAGCGTAGCATTCTCGCAGACATACTGTGAACCGCTTCTTTTGGCGTGCTGGAGAGGGTCTAGCAAACTCAATTGCAACGTCGTACGCGGGGATGCGAGGCTACACCCAGAAGAGTAGGTGCTAGGCCTTGTTGTCTTGGCTTGCGAGGATAGCCGAGAGTCAGGTTAATAGACCTGGAAAGCTCAGGATATTGGTTCCGACGAGGCAAAAGCGAATGAGGTGATGAATGCAGCGGCTTTGATGCGGGATATTTAGAGAAGGGAATTGGTACAGTGATACAATGAGCAAGGAGCGAATCTCATGAATATAGACCAGCAGCCTCAATTGCGAATAATTTGCCCACAGCGAGACATCCGTTCCATCATTTCCAAGGTAACATCTCAAGTCTAGTGGATTAAAAGGTCCATCTAAGTACCTACGATACCCGTAAGATCTTCAGGGAATGTGTCTTACACGGAGGCTCCGGTCCAGTGGAGCGCCCTGACGCCGCCCGACTCATGACCCGGCCCGGAAGTGGGATCCGGGTCATCACGGCGTTTTATTACCTTGAACATCGGAGCAGGCGACAAAATAGAGCAGAAGTAGATCCATCTGATTGACACTCATTCGATGTATGACTATTCGCTGACTCTGCTCTTCACAGCATACTCGCTATGGACGATGTAGAGAGTGAGGAGAAATGACACAACGAGGGCAACAGCAGCAGCAGCAATAGGAGTAGTGAGAACGAAAATGGCATTGAGCGGCAAGCTACAGTGTAGCCCATTTCCCATCCTCATCACAACTCAAAGACGTGAGCCGCCAAAATACATAGTGTTCTCGGAGAACCATATTATTTCAATCTCCGCCTGGTCCGATATTTTAATTGTCCTCTTCGATTCCTTGACCTTATGGTCGATCCCAAGATCATCAGCCAGCAGTTCATATGGGTCGAGAGGGATTACCTCGCTCCGGAGAACTGTAACTGAACGCAGCTTCACCATGCTCTCAGTTGCCAGTAAGCCTTGTACCTGAAGGTTTAAACGTTCCTCGCTCTTTGACGAATCTTCCAGCAGCCTCAATACCTCCAGTGAGCTTGGTAGAACATTGCTGAGGTGCAGAATAGACATCATTGACTGATCCTCAATGTTCCCGTCGTTTGGGCTCGATCCATGCCCGCCATCACTCCCCAGCAGCAGATCGAAGGGAATCTCGAGCGTCTCGAGCCGCGTCAATTCTCGCAGGGACCCGATACGTCCCAGTCTCACTACGTCATCAGGGTCATGGTAGTCATCCGTCTTTTCGAATTCTGGGCGGCAGTCCAGCTCCAATTTACGGAGGTTTTTGCCATGTTGACGCAGGGCCTCGCCGATTCCGTTGCACTCGGGAACGCCGCCACCGTAGTTGAACATGCTGTCGAAAGCCTTGCCCCATCTAAGGCCTAATGTCTCCAGATCGGGACAGCGTCTGAGCAGGTTTGTCAAGTCCGCTGCGTTGTATAGCGAGTTGAACAGGCAGACCGACTTCAGCGCTAAGGGGTGTTCCGTTTCATTCCACTCGATTCCCCTTCCGCTGAAGGCCTCCACTCCCTGTAAAAGCAAGGGCTCCCATCGAGAGAGCCGAAAGCTTTGGCTATCCTCAAGATATTCCCATTGGTTGGCACGGACTTCTCGTAGACGGGGAAAGGGTCCCGGTTGTTCCACCTCGCCGATCAATTCCATCTGCCCTACTTCTGACAGGCAATGCATGATCTCCACCTCTGGAAGCAGCCAGGCTAGGAGTAGCATATGCGGAGCTCCTCGGAAACGCAAAAGCTCTCCAGAGCCACTTCTGTAACGGTCAATGGCGGCCCTGAAATGCCCATGTTCGGGAGAGCGTTGCAACTGGCATAACTGCTCTTCGAGGTCTTTCTCGGCCCACGAGCGACGGAGCCCACGGGGGATGGTGAGATGCCTGACGTATCTTCCTAGGTAGCGCTTGCTTCTGACGGTCTCAAGAAAACGGTTGAAGCTGTACTCCGAAAGCCAGACCTTGTGGTAAAGAAAGGGCTCTGCAACTTGCTGGAAACCTTTGGATACGCGGCAAAGGTCGGACAAGGTGGCATAGTCTCGGCCGCTGGGGCGCATGTAGGTCGGTTCGGGATGTGGGAGGCTTTTGATGATTGCGAGGAAGATCTCGTCGGGTAGATGAGACGGCATCTTGGTCGGTGATGCCGTAGAAGTGAGAGGTGCGCGATGTGGTGGAGCTGATGAGGATGGGGTTTGACAGCAATAACAAACGGCAGGGTGTCGCGGTGATGTAGGGTCGAGATTAGGTAATTAGGCAGGCACCGCTCTTTCCTAAAGTCAGATATTAGTTTCTGTCTACCTCTTGCCTCACTTGGAATCCCAGCTCACCTAGAGGCAGCAACCCCGTTTCAACTTGGGGCGTCACTTCCTTCCTTGACCGAGTGCGTCCGATGGAAAGAAGGACCCTTGGTCACGAGGTAAAAATCTGGTTCTTGCCAGCCACAGGTGAAAATTGTAAATGAATTTGGTGTCTTCAGGTTCCAAGAATGGGCCTATAGCCTGAAGTTTCTCTTCTCTCCGTCTGTCCTTCCTCCTTGCCATCCTTCTCGGTTGAACCACATCTTATTCCACGTATATTGAATCCAACAAGCTGTGATATGTTTCAGCCCATCCCTCCAATGCTCTGCGTCCTTGCGATTCCTCTTCAGAAGCGACGTGGGGCCCTCCTAAGGCGATTTCGACATGAGGGAAGTCTGCATCATCGAGCCATCGGTAGTCTGCTCTAGCCTAGCTGGTAGTGGCAAGACACCATGGCCCTGGTCCATGTGAATTCTCGTTCCCTGTCGACGCCCCAACGGTGACGGTATCTTAGATAGCTGCCCTGCAACTTTTCGTGTTTGGCTGAGGGAAGCAGAGAGCTTTACCCGCCCCAGGCACATCGAGTTTCTATCCTGCCATGGGTGTAGCAGGTGGCGCGGTGGAACTTGCCGCCTTCCCATCAGTCCTCAACATTGACTGGGATCCGTCTGAGTGATAGCACGCTGACGGGGAAAGCGAATGGTCGCTCTGCGCATGAGCCAAATCGCCCGACCTGGCATCGCAGCTAAGATGGCGACGGTGCCGTCGGGGATGCTTTTAGCAGCCAGTGTCCCGCGGCATGCTCTGTCGGTGGCGAGCGTGTGAGGTCATTTCAATCTTCTCAAAGAAGTTGACATCCGAATGCTCGCTTCATGACTCGTCCATTGCGTCGGGATCGGGTTGCTCAGTAGACTCTCCGGAACCTCCCCCGAGCGCGGCAACCACCTGCTCGAGCCCCTCCACCTCGCCCATGGCAAACTTCCTACCCTCGCCTTGCCACTCGCCATCGCGCACATCGCCATCCTTGCCGAGCTCCAGCCCACGCACATGCTCCAGATGCTTCCGCGTGGCTCCCTCGACATACTCCATCCTCTCCCGTCTCCAGCTCTTTTGCTTCTCGGGGCCGTCCTCGTTGCTGGACGGGTCCTTGAGGTCAGGCATAATGTTACGTAGCGACGTCGATAACGCGCGCAGCGCCTGGAGTTGCGACATGTTGAAGGCGGTTGTGGTCGTTATGGGCGCCTTGAAATCCCCGTCTGCCAAGTCGCCCTTCTCCTGCAGGAACTGGAACGGCGCCCTGTCGTCGGACCCCTCGACCTTGACCTGTCCCACCAGCGATGCCCTGGATCCGGCTGGCTTACCACCGATGACCCCTCGCAGCTTCGCCAGTAGCGCCGCATTCTTCGCCTGCTCAGCGTGCAGCATCACGTTGAGCCGCTGGCTGGCCTGTAGCTTCCTTCTCAGCGCATCGACGCTCTCCCTCGTCGGCGCGTCCTCGTGAGTGGCGTTGAAGTCGAGACCGTCGTAGTGGGCGAGGCGCATCCAGTTTCGCTGGCCCTGTTGGATGCTCAGGATGTTCTTCATGACGTAGAGCTCGAATTTGTCAAAATTCTTGTCAATCGCGGCGCACAGCAGCGTCTCCAGCTTATGGACGCCGTCGACGATCTCCAGCTTCGCCGTCTCCTCGACGTCGACAACCTCGTCCGCGGACCGTTTCTTCTGCTTCAGCGCCTTCTCGAACCCTAGCGCTTTCGGGGGCGCTTTTGAAAGACCCTGCTCGACGCGGTCGAGCGTCTTGTCGGCTACGGCGTTAACATTGTTGATGATGCTGTCCAGGAGCGACTGCGAGGAGATGTTAGTCCTGGGGCGTCGCGTGATCTCAGTTTCAAAGGTAATCTCACAATTGGTGCGTATCCCAGATGTTCCGTCAAAAGTTCCACGTCGATTATCGTGCGCTGCGCCATCGTGTTCAATCGGCTGGCTGCTGGGCCTGTCGGGAGGAGGTTCGTGGTTAAGTGGGCGGACAAAGTACCGTCTCCAAAGACGCGACGGACGCGACGAAAGTCAATATTTGGTAAGGCACATCGACCGACCGAGGGGTCTATTCCCCCGAGAATGGGGGAGGGGGGGAAGGCCTGAATCGCAAGGCGTCTAGCAGGGGGCCACCCTCCCCCAAATTCCCAGTCCAGCGGCCCAGCACGGCGACACCCGTAATTTTAGCGACTTCGATAGCGGGTAACACTGCCACGCACCTCGGGCGACGTCACGCAGGAAACCAGGATGGAGCGCTGACAGAGAACCACCGCCGGGGACGACGCAATGCGAGCCTCCACCGGTGCTTTTTACATTAATTGCACAACCTGTCGTCGACAAAATCTCCCCTTTCCACACTCCAAGGGCACGAGTCAACAGCAACACTTCTTCCCCCTTTCCGTTTGTTCGACCCAGCCTCCGCAACAATGTCGTCGAACTTTGGAAATTTCATGAAGAATGGCTGGCACCCCGAGAAGCCGGGCACCACCTTCAAGGGCCAAGTGGTATGTCACCGGGCGGGCGTCTCTGCAACTGCCATGGGAAACTGACCAGACACACGACAGAACGGCCTCCTGGGAAGGAAAACGGAGAACGACAGAGAGGAGCGCGTCGCCAGACCCCTATCGTCCCTCACAGATCCCTCAACCTTTGCACCGCCGCCGAAGCGTGTCCCAGGAACAATTGCACCCCCGCCCCCGCCATCACGTTCCAACGCAACATCACCTGGCGTACCACCGCCGCCGTACGACGACTCGAACCGATACCAGCAGCAACACGAGGAAGGCGTAGAGGAAGAAGCGGCGCCGCCCAAGCCTTGGCGCACAGATACCACTGGCCTCTCAACCGCCCATCTACCGCCCCCGCCGGGAAGAAAGGATGGCGCCGACGGACGGACGCCGGTGCCGGGTCAAGCCGCCGCCGCACGGCCGCCGCCCCCGAGCTTACCACCGAGACTGCCGCCTAGGACACCCTCCGCTTCGTCGGTATCGAGACCGGCCTCACCAGCGCCAGCACCACCACCGACGTCAAGCAGCGGCGGAGGCTACCTGAACCAGAACGCGATGAACAGACTAGGAGCAGCAGGCGTCTCCGTATCCGCACTAGGCATCGGAAAGTCGGCGCCCGCACCACCGACCCGATCCAACGCCAGCAGCCCCGCGCCACCTCCCCGAGCCGGAGCCTTCTCGCCGCCGCCGCCTCCGCCTACCACCACCAGCAGCAGCGGCAGCGGGGGCGGCCACATGAGCGAGTTGCAAAACAGATTCGCCAAGCTGGGCAAATCCGCCGTCGCCAACCACCAGTCCTCCACCCCGCCGCCGACAGAAGGCACCACGACGGAGCAGAAGCAAGCCGCGCTGCGCACCGCAGCCGACTTCCACAAGAACCCGTCGTCCGTCTCCGTCTCGGACGCCCGGTCCGCCGCGTCGACGTTTAACAACTTTCGCCAGCGGCACGGCGAGCAGGTCAAGTCCGGGTACCAGAGCGCCAACAACTTTAACCAGAAATACGGCATCACGGAAAAGGCGGGGAACTATGCCGGCAAGGCGAAGAGCTTCTACAACGACCAGGTCGGGCAGAAGCAGCAGGCTGGGGCTACTGCGGACACCACTGCTGCGACCACGGCACCCAGCCCGGCACCGAGCCCGCTGTCACCTCCGCCTGGGCTGGTGAGCGCAGTCGGAAAGAAGAAGCCGCCTCCGCCGCCGCCCCCAAAGAAGAAGCCACAGCTGGCTGGAGCACCGGCACCGCCGCCCGCGCCTTCGCCTCGAGCATCCGGGCCTGGGGACGATGATGACGCACCTCCCCCGATTCCCTTGGCAACCAAGCCGACTTTTTGAGCTGGGCAGACTTTTTGGGGTGGTGGTGGTGGTGAATGATGGTGGATGAAGGTGGCTGGTGGGCATCACGTACGTTCTCGAGGCCGAGTTGGTGCATGCGTTTTCCTTTGCAGTCGGCTAATGCATCCTGTGGCGTTTTGTTAATGGTCAGGCTACCTCACCTTGTAGGGTAGCATCAAAAAAGAAACCGAACCACTTTGTGGGAGCATCACATAACTTTCACCTGTTCATATAGAATGAAGCTCGTCGAGCAAGTTTATAAGGCAAAAAAGTTGTTTCGTTCGTATGATCATAAGCACGGCCGACGCCGGGTGTGCGCTTTTTATTTTTTTTGCTTGCTACGGGGGCTTTTGAAGGGATATATGCCAAAGCAGATGGGTGGTACGCTATAGCAAAGGTGTTTTCTTGTAAGACGTCAAATTCTTCAGTCTCCAAAACAAACACCGATAAAATCTCGAGAAAAAACAACAGGGAAAGAACTAGTTCCGTGTCGAGATTTAAACCTTCATGCCCTCGAGGCCGTGCTGCCAGACGATGATGTAGGGGGTGACACCATCCTCGCGGTAGTTGAGGAGGACGACCCTGTGCACAGGTTAGCATCATTTGGGCGGGGTATATCGGGGGAGATCTTGGGGGGATGTTGCTTACATTCCATCGGGGTTCATCGACTCGCCAGTGTAGAACTCGAAGTCCTTGAAGTTGGGAAGGAGGGTCTCCTTGACGTACTTCTGGGCACCCTTCTCGAAGGCGGTGATCTTCTCGGCGGGGGCGTTCTTCTCCTGAAGGGCAGTCTTGACGGCCTTCATGTAGCCTAATTGCGAAAACTTGTCAGTACACCAATAATGCTTCTAGTTATATATGAGACGGTTTCACGCACCCTTGAGGTAGCCGAGGAAGCTCTTCTTGTCGAACTGGGTGGACTGGAGGCGGAAAGAGTGGACAATGTTGTTGACCTTGATCTCGGCGTCCTCAGTACCCTCGTCAGCCTCCTCGGCGGAGGCGTTGGCGCCGGTGTCTGTGTGCAAGTCGCTTCTGTCAGAATGTTGTTTTTTCTAATCATGTTTCGATGGGCTTGGGAGGCGCGCGGGGTAAGCGCCCAGCGGGGAGGGGTGATGTGGGCGGATGGGTGGTTCACGAACCGACGTTGACGGCGCCCTCGGTGATCATGGCGCAGTCGGCCTCGAAGACAATGCCATCGATGTCCTTGAGGTCGTAGGAGTCCGAGATGATCTCGTCTCCGGTAATGATGTCCTGTGTGGCGGTTGTTCGGTCAGCATATTGAGAACGACCCTCATCTTCAAAACATCAACATTTTTTTCAACCCCCCCGGCCGTCCAATGGCGGGGGATTTCCGAAGGAGGGGTAAAAAACAGCTATGCCTGGCTGCACAAGCCGTCCACAGTCCTCGAGAGAAGTGATCTGGCAATGATAAAATAGACGTACCTTGTAGATAATCATCTTGGCGGTTTGTCTGAGGTGTCGAGGAGGTGAGGTGTTGGCGAGACGGCAAGTTTGTTGTCTGGGTCTGGAGAAGTAGGAGGAACGAGCAGAAAGGAGAGGGGTCGCTTTTGAAGGGCGAAAAGTGTTCGCAAATTTGGCAAGTGGGAGGGACTGTGTTTGGTGGGGTTTTCTAAGCTAGTCTTGATTTGGGTTGGCGGCAAAAAAAGCCAGGCGGGTTCCTGTATCCGTACTCATGGGCTGTTAGTGCTCGAGCTGTTAGTCCCGCGAAATCCCTAACACCGTGGCGGGCTGCCCGAAGGGCGAGAACACTGAAGGTGCGGGACGTGGGACCTGAGCCTGAAAAGATATCAACCTGATGAGGTTCGTCTTTCAAGGTATCCTGCGATAGTATGGTATTTTACCATTTTTAATATGTATCTCATTATTCAGGTGAAGATATAGTGAAGCAAATATTTCACTGGGCTTCAGATGCCATCGGCATCTTAAGCCTGTGGCATTTTTCTCGGCCAAGACTGGATGGTCTGGAGCATGTGGTGTTGATTTTGGCGAGGTGAACTGGATGTCTTACCTAAGCCGTGGATGGAATCGAGCCCTTGACGGCGCCGCTGCCGCTGAAGGGCCTTTTACGATACCCACCGCAGGTCGTGGCTTAATGGGATTGAAGCTGGGATAGCCTCAATTACGTTCTGCGGCTGGTCGAGAGCGGTGAGCCCAGCTCAGACTCACACCAACCAGTTCTTCCGGGTCACATGAACACTCCTGACGTGTAACATCGTCTGGTGTTTTGTAAGGAGCCCGACACATGGGTTGGGAGTGGGATGGCATTCATGATCAAGGGCTGTCCTTGAGACAAAACAATGAAGTTGATCCTCCTTTGTCAGCACCCCTCGTCACCTTTCATCATCTTCCCATTCTTCACTCGTCCTTCTTGTTGTTTTGGTCTCACTGACAAGCTTTCTGTACTGTCGCTGGATCATCTGTAAAAAGGGGCGCTTATTCGAGCCCATAGTGGGCGCATCATGCTCGTGAAATTGCCTTGCGGGTTTACCTAAGCCCCTCTCTTGGAGACAACACCATCTGGCGCTTGGCACTCGATCGCATCGCGGTAACACGGGCTTACTTAAGCTACCGAAGCGTCCGCGTATTTACGGCATCGACAGGGGAGGGCCCGGTGGCCTGACACGGCAGCGTAGCAAGCCGCACATGGTTAAAGAGGTGATGACAGCATGGGCAAGCCCACAGAGCCCGCCGTAATTTACGCGAGCAAACCCGTGACGGGTAGGTACTCGAGGTAAGTCCGTCCGTGATGAAAAGAGTTTGAATTGCAGGCCCACGAAGAAGATCTGATCCAAGAGAGGCACCGCGTTTGACGTCTTGTTGACGATTCACTAGCCGGATACCGCGGCCGTGGATATGGACTATTTCCACGATGGTAGTCAGGCACAACTGACCAGGTCGAAAGGCCGAGGAGACAAGTGAACAGTTGTGGTTCGATCTGTGGCAAAAGCCGGGAGACGGTCGAAAGGCGAGAGGCCCGCGCCTTTTCACAAGCGAGATTGATAAAAGCGCATCATTCCTGGGCCTGGGAACCTGGCGCGGCGACGCCTGCGTAAGGATACCAACCTTAGTAGGTACCTCAAGTACGGATATTTGCAAGAGATCTACTGCTGCGTGCTCCGTAGAGGGAGAAAAAATTGCCCCGTTGTCGCCGCTAATCAGACTCAACTGGGTATCCGTACAGTCCACAGACCAAAGGTACCCAGATAAACTCCGTTTGTACCTACTATCAGGCGCATTGAAGCACCGCATGCACCGGGCGCGCAAGTCACTCCAGTCAGCGAATACTTGCAACATTTTGGGCGCATTGCGAACAAGGGCCAATGCTAGTCCAAGCTAGTGAAACCTCGAACCAACTCGCCACCAGTCTCCCGACATCCTCTCACTCACTACCAAACTACCTACTACGCATACTACTAATTACAGCTCGCCCTGCTGCTGCTGCTCCTCTGCTCCGTCTCAGCCCTGTGCTTCGCTCTCTGCTTTGACATCCTCCACCCTACCACCATCCACCCACCTACCTGGCACAGGCAACCCCCGAGGATTGGCATCTCATATATCCAACTTCCGTCCGCTCCTTACAAACCGCCTCACCCGCCACACGAACCCGTCACTCCCTACTTTCTCCTTTCAATCTGCGTTCCTCCGATTCTTCGCCTTGAGACGCACGCGAGCATACAATTCAATCCTTCTCTGACCGACGCAATCGCTAATCCCACCACATCCGAACCGACCGAGCAAACGAGAGAAACCGCCGAACCCGAAAACCCGCCATGGTAAACGAGACCATCCCACCCACGATGGCGGCAAACTTCACGTCGACCGTCGGCGACCTCCCGCCTCTGCCGGAATACACCCTCAAGCCCTATGCCGACCTCATTCCCGGCTTGCCCGACGTCTACCTGCGTATCTTCCTGCCCATCGTCGTCTACTGGATCCTTTCCCTCTTCTTCCACGTCATTGACGTCTACGATGTCTGGCCGCAGTACCGCCTGCACACCCCCGAAGAGATCACCAAGCGCAACCACGTTTCCCGCTACGAGGTCGCCCGCGACGTCCTCCTCCAGCAGCTCATCCAGGTCGGCATGTCCGTCTTCCTCGAGTACATTGACGAGGAGCAATTCACCGGCAAGGAGAACTATGACGTCGCCGTCTGGGCCACCCGCGTCCGCGTCGCCCAGCGCGCGCTGCCCACCATCCTCGGCCTGCTCGGCCTCAACGCCGCTTCCCTCGCAAAGAACATGTCCGCCACGCACCCCTTCATCGCCGGTGCGCTCGCCGGCGGTCACTACCCCTTCCTCACCACCGAGCTCGACGGATCGCACGCCGTTGTCCCCGTCTTCGCCGCCTGGGAACTACTCGTCGCAAAGGCAATCTACTGGCTCGTCATTCCTGGATTCCAGCTCTTCGCCGCCATCTCTATCCTGGACACATGGCAGTACTTCCTCCACCGTCTCATGCACGTAAACAAGTGGATGTACAGTGAGTTATGACCCAATTCCTCCCCCCGACCTCTCGGGACTCCGACTCGGCCGAATGGCCTCCGGGGTAGTTCGGCGCAAAAGTGGCAAACAGCTCAACTAACACAACAACCTCCTAGCGACATTCCACTCGAGACATCACCGTCTCTACGTCCCCTACGCCTACGGAGCCCTCTACAACCACCCGTTCGAGGGCTTCCTCCTCGACACCCTCGGCGCGGGCATCGGCTTCCTCCTCACCGGCATGAGCGCGAGGCAGGGACTGCTGTTCTTCTGCCTGTCCACCGTCAAGACCGTCGACGACCACTGCGGCTACGCGTTGCCCTGGGATCCCCTCCAGCACATCACGAGCAACAACGCCGCCTACCACGACATCCACCACCAGACGTGGGGCATCAAGACCAACTTCTCTCAGCCCTTCTTCATCTTCTGGGACCGCGCCCTCGACACGCGGTACAAGGGCGACAGGCAAAACCGGTTGCTGGCGTCAAAGGGCAAGGGAGCCGCGGTGGCGGCTAAGTCCGAATGAAAGGGTCCCTCGGCGATATGAAATCACAACAAAAACAAAACACATATAATACAACTTGCTCCTCTTTTTTTCCGATTCTGTAAAACAAAACCCAGACCTGCCCCGATACCACACAGCCACAAAAGAAAAAAGAAGAAAAAAGTCGAGACCGGTTTCTGGATTCGCACATACAATACTCGTGGGGAGGAAAAGCCCGGTTCTTTGCAAAGCAGTAACACAACAAACCACCACTTTATACACTTAACTACAATTAGGGAATGCATTGGGAATGAGGCGTTTTCTTTTCAAATCATGTCGAAACAATGGCACACGTTCGATTAAAGGGTTGAGGAGCAGGTCGTCTTTTTTCCCCCCCTGTTTCCTGTTTCAAGTATTGTGACCAACGAAGAGAAAGACTGGCCTGGGAATTTGTATTTTTTTTTTTTTGTTCTTCTCAGCTGTACACACACTCGCAAGCATGCGATGTTTACCGTTTACACCCCCTTTTTTTGTTATGGCTCTTGGGGCTTTCAAGGCTTGTGTCCGCCCACCGATATCCTTTGAGAACTGGGAGGGAAATTGTAAGGGCAACGAAGGATTGGAGGCGCTGGTGAGGGTGAGGGATGAGGGATGAGGGAAGTGGAGGGGGGAACAAAACACACAAAGATAACCCGGTTACAATTACATTGACTAATGGAAAGATTATAATAACTCCTTACACTCGTTCCCAGGGGGTTTTGGATCATGAGATTCCTGAGATCTTACATGCTTCCATCCCTGAAGCGTGTACCCAGCAAACCTTTTCAGTAGACGCAGTATATGTCTTGACAAGGTAAGATCTGCATACACCACATCTCAGTTGAATTGGCGTCCATATGTTGTCGTTCGGTCCCCAGAGAAGCAAAGGAATTCGCTACACGACGTTTCCTGGCGGTTCCATGTGACTTGCAAAGATACCCATTCTCCTGTCACGTATTTAATTATGCTTCATCTGCAAGCAACGGCACCGCTTCTATATTTATCGACGTGCGGCGCCTCAAACGTAGATGCAGATGGGACACAGGTACCTTGTGTATAGGCAGTCAGATGCAGGACGTTGGAACTATTTGATATTTCGTACATATTACATATAACCCGCAGGCAGCAGCAGCAGCATCAGCTTTGCAGCATGCAGTCACAGAATAGGGGCCATCGATGTGTTTGTAGTTCATCGGGGATGGAGAGACATGTAACTTCCGAACGAGGGGGGGTTCGGTTCTCGGTCGTCCGAACGCTTGGAGCATTATTTCTCTGACTGTCTGTCTTGAGGCCTGCTTACACTGCTTCCACTGTTTGCCTGTTTGCTTGTCTCTACTCCGGCTGCACTCGACGACCCCTGATTTGACCGGATCCGTATCTTCCTGAGTGAGCGTGCAAATCCACCCGCTTGATTGATGATTTATCCGTGGCACGAATACTCTCCACCAGTCCACCTCACGTATATTCCCACGGGGCTTCAAGCTACAATCCTTCATAGGCTCCAGAACTCTCCTGGGTTCTCCAAGGGAAGCAGCGCCTGTTGTAGACGACGGCCGAACGGGTATGATTGTGACTTTGACACCCCATCATTGGAGTGCCGAGATGGGCAGCCTTGAGTGGCGAGCGAGTTACCACAAGTGACGCCGCAGCGGGCAACTTCTGTTTTTTTTTCATACATTTTGGTTACTAGTAATTTCTGGTGACGGGGCGACGTAGCTTTTGGGATCCTTCACCTGAGGTTATGTACCTGTCTGTACTTACCCTACTCAAGTACTGCCTGGGCCTCGAGATTGAGGGAGGTCGTGGGTCCGCGCCGGCTTTCTTTTCCAACTTTTTTCTTCACATTTTTTAGAATGGACTGGTGTTCCTCTCTAATCATAATGTTTAGTGAATATTGCTCGAAATCATATGGCTCCTCGCCAAGTCGCAACTCGATATAGTCCTACGATCACGACGGCCAACTTTGTACCTTGCTTTATGTGAAGAATAGTCTCCCATCGCACCGCCCCGTCTGGAATAGGACCATCCGACAATCTGTTTCCTCCTGGTAACCTGGAAGGATCCTTCCCGCTCGTGCAATGGCATTCGGAAACAGAACAGAACAACTCACAAGAAACGGGATGCGCGCACATACACGCATGCGCACACGCGCGCGCACATTGAAACGGGCGGCGAACTGGAGACACCAGACCGTGCCACGAAACAAAGGCATGGGAGACACCCGGGAGACTATCTCTCCCTTTCACTCAACACTCGAACCCAGCGCGTGTTTGGAAGACAGGCCATTCTGTTTTTTTTTTTTTTTTTCGTCATGATCACAACGGCCTCCGTGCTTTCCCAGTGGAAAATCCCAAAGCACGACCAGTGGAGGGAGGCCTCATTGAGGCAGGTCGAGCCTGATTGTTTGATTGATTTGACACTTGACAAGCTCGGGGACGCGGAGTTCGAACGGGGTCAGGGCCTCGGGGAGTCGGCGCCGCAAGCTGATGGATATCGTGGGGAACAATGCTGATCTTTCGAGTCGGGTATACTCACACGTACCGCAATAGGCGGAATGGATATAGTTGTACTTGTTATTCGCTGCTTGCTTGAGGTAAGCAATTAGGAGATAACATCTGGCGTCTAGTATGACTGCAAATGGCTTCGTCCGGTACCACGCGATAGCAGGTCCACGGCTGCGAGGTAGTACACGTAACTGCGCTTCTTCGAGCCACAATTGGAAGTTCGAGTTGGAGCACTAAGGGTCGGAAAGTTTGAGTTAATTGCTACCCACTCCTGAAAACCAACGGCCACAGCATTGCTCCGGCGTTGCTTTTCTTGAGACATCCCACCGCAGTGTGGACACTCTCGTGATATTGAATGTCTTACAACACACTCGTTCAGGAGAACTAGGAGATTGGGTGTGAACAAGGGTTCATTCCACTCTGGCTTTGGGTTGGACCCTTAACGGCTGTTGGCTTCCCAGACGTTACCTCGAGGGAGGCACGACAGCCAATGAACTGTTCGGCACCCGACGGCCCCCGGAGTTCTTAGTTTTCGACTGCGACGCTGTGCCTCAGCCAGAGCCTATGTGGCAAGCTTCAATCTTCAGACATGACAGTTCGTTTGAGTCGGGGAGAAGCTTAGACAACCAGCGGGTGATGGGTCTGGAGAAGTCGAAATGCAGTACAGACGAACTGAGGGCGGCGACAAACATGTTTCCTGTGACGTGGATAGAATGGATCCGAGTCGTGAAAAAAAATACTAAAGCACCAGGCTGTGGCCGCGCGCACAGTCGGCTTCTACCGCTTTGTT
Organism: Colletotrichum scovillei; assembly: GCF_011075155.1. Lineage (NCBI taxonomy): Eukaryota > Fungi > Ascomycota > Sordariomycetes > Glomerellales > Glomerellaceae > Colletotrichum > Colletotrichum scovillei. Next base: position 1,862,317 of record NW_023336261.1, read on the forward strand.
TGAGAATTGCAAAACAAAGGTAGTTGTCGAGTCAAGTTGAGACGAGTATGGAGTCGGCCGTAACCGTTAAGCTAGGACCATTGAAACCTTGCAGACCTTGCAGGGCGCGGAACCGAGGGGAGGATGCAGTCTGCCGGCCGAGTCTGCTATTCCCTAACACCGATTACGAAGTCGTCGCCCAGTTCGAGATTAGAGTTATTGGGCAACCACAACTGTTTGAGGCATCGCCGATTCTGCACGAGACAAGTCGGCGGCGGTCTGGGAGTCGCTCATCACGAGGTCTCGACTCGGCGTCCCGTCGCATGAAGAAAGCATACGAGCGTAAATCGTGGTGGGCAGCCATGCCCAAGCCTTTGACGCCAGCTCGAAAATATCGAGATTGCAAAGAGTACGACTCCAAGACGCAAGCAGGTAGGATTGTGCGGCACCGCGGGCATCCGGGACGTGAGATTTAGGTAGCCAAGTCATTCCGATCCATCTTGAAAGAGCTGCTGCCCGCCCTGTGTGATGCAACCATTGCATTTGCTGCTGTCCTCTAGCCAACGGCTAGATGGTGCGCCATTCGTGTATGACCAAAGTCTCCCGTTCCACCGGTACCAGAGGCGACGCTAGATCTGTAGCTGGAGGCATCTAACGCACAGCTAGGTATGCAATGTCAACGCTGTGGAGAGACGAGGAAGCGTTTGCCATTGCAGTTCTGCTACCGGCCGCGAGAAATAGCTGCACAACACCACAAAGGAATTAATGCAGGGTTTCTGCATCTAGTTCCTCGCGCTAGTGCCCTTCGGTGGCTGCAGCTACCACCCCCACAGCGGAGACATACCGCTTTCAATGGCTTGAACGCCTGTCACGATCCAGTCTGTAGTATCGTTGGTGATGGTGGAGTGGATGGTAATGTTCCGTCGACGGACTCCAGTTCGGCGCAGGTCCGATCTGGATTGGCGGGTTCCCGATTCATCTCGATGGTCGAGAAGCGATAGCCATGGCCGTTGACCTAGCTTGGGTGAATTCAGCTGCGACGGAAGCGACTAGGGCCGGGAACGCCAACAAGCTATTGGCACCAAGCCGCAGGATGCTATCTATTAGCCGGTCATCTGTGAGAGAGTGAGACATTGGCGGTCAAAGGCAGCTGGACTCGGATGGAAATGGCGATTGCAACGGAACCAGTCGGCCGTGATTTGCATATCTCGACGGACGGCCATCGAGGTATGACGCCGAATGGGACCCTGCATCGGGGCAACGGACAATGCGGTTGTCCTGGGTTGCTGCGTTGCTGCGTGTCCGGGTCGAGGTGGTATTTGGCCCTTGGGGATCATGTCTAGACTGTTGTCAACTTGGATCAAATCAGTAACACTGGTTAGCTGGGCGCTGCCACGTCGGCGATACCACAAGGGGAACGGCCTGACGATGAGGCCTGGGCTACGATTGAATGACAGGCACGTCATTGGGGAGAGTCGTGGTCGGTGGCATCATGTGAGGCTTGCTTTTCATGCTGAAATGCAGCACGGATGTCGCGGAGATTCCACGACGGCGTGCTGTTGTGTTTGTAGTGTATCGTGTGGTGTGCTGTGGAGCACTGAAGTGAGGTCACTGGTGAAATTGGCAGTGTAGGAGTCGGGTGGGCTTCGTCCAATGTCGTCGAGAGGTACATCTGGGGTCGGGAAGCATTGGTAATGAAACCAGGTATTGGCTGGGGTACCTTGGACGATACACCGCACATGCGGATACGGCCAACTTGATCGATCGAGGTGTACCGCCTGCGTGCCGTGCCTGCTGACGAATGTGCAGTGTTTGATCGCCCGCGGCGCTTCTCCCAGCATCATATTGGATGTCTGATCTGTGCTTTTCAGTACGGAGTATAGCATATACATAGCAAGTCGGATAACGGCAGGTTGTGACGGGCGACCAACAGGGAGGGCGCGGTCTTGGAGTCTTGGGCGTAAGGTAGAGAGAGGCCGACGGAGGTCGGCGTGGGGCTTCCTCGCCGTCCACGGTACCGGGAGACCGAGACTGATTGGCTCCGGGGCTGACACGGTTCACCCGCTGAGCGTTGTCGTGGAAGGAGAGGAGTGGGTGGTGAGTGGTGACTGCCCAGTATGACGAGTGGTGTGCTCGGGGAATAGGCACGGGGGATTTGGAAGGAAGGAATACACGAAACACAAACCCAAACTGGCATCATCATCGTCGTGCTGTACCTGCCTTCTTCCACGTACCTAGAGTACGGCAGAGGCAGAAGGAAGGCATGCCTGCCACCACACCTACCTACTTGTTGTACGTGCTTACTGCCCAAGGTAGGTAGGTAGGCTTTTCAGGATGACTGATGCTCCGCGATAGTTGTTTCTCAAAGGGGAAGACGAATGCGCCGAACGAGACAGGAACGGATGACACTGCTCTTTCCGTTTGCCCGTCTGCTTCTCACGGTTGACATTTTGAGGCAAGAAAGGCGCACGCAAGGTGCTTCGCTCTGACGGTTTCCAGGCTGCATCCTGCAGGTACAGAACGGTGCCTGTCACAACGCACAAGCACATGCACAAATTATTGACTATCCAGGTACTGCGTGTAAGGTACACAGAGCTCTCTTCTCTGACCTTTGGTTGCCGTCAGCCGTCTCAAATGCAAATGGCTTGGCCATCTTTCGGCCGCCTCGAGTCTCGAGTCTCGACTTCACCTTGCCCTGTCACTTTGCGCCGCAAATAGAGAGAGATACAAAGATGCCCAAACCAACACTTGGCTACCGGTACGCCACGAACCAACAGCCAACCGCCGTCTTTTTCTGCTTGCGGTCCTGAGACGGTCCCAACGTCACCTTGATCAAATCGACCTTCAGGGCGGGCTCCAGTCGAAAAGTCACCTTCAAGGTTGTTTCCTCGCAGCTTTCTAGCCAATCCCCACTGCACGGTACCTTACAATAACGGACCTTAATTAAAGCACATCGTCCAATAGATCCTCCCGCACGGCAACATCCCCCTGCCCCTGCACCCGGCACTCAACCTCGAACAAGGAGTCAAGCTCAACCCACATGGCCCGTCGAGCCTTTGCTAGCCCTGGCCATAGTAGCCCGCTGCATGAACTGCTACGCAGTACTCCGTCCGGACACTCGCCTTTGCTCTCCAGGCCTCGGGCTTCAGCAGCCTCTGCCACACTACCGACTGCGTCAGGAAAGGCCCGTCTGCTTTTCCGTACAAAGTTGGAACGCCACGATTCTCCTGCCTACGTCGCCCAACGCCGCTGTCGCCGCCTCATCTCTTCCCAATCTGGTCCAACTACCTTCACCATTGACGCCTCCTCCGACTGGGGCCTCGCGCGGGTCCTACGGAATTACCAGAGGTAGAAGGGGGCTTGCGGGCGCTCAAAGCGTCGCCAGATCGAGTACAAGGACCATTCGGTAATCCACAAGAGCCCACCACGCCTCTCCTTCAGCTCTTGTCTTTCGCTAGTGCCCGTCGAGGGCCCCTTCAAATAGACTGGGAGACCCTGGCTTGGCTCTCGCTCTTCCACTGGTCAGACCGGCCTGCTGAGCATCTCTGCTACCACCGTCTAATTATTCTCTCACCCACGCTACTGCTTCAGCTTACAAGATCCTGGGTCCAACTCCGTCCAAGGCTCGCGAGACGTGCCCCGTTTCCGTCCGAGGTTCATATTTATTACAGAGCGACCTCGAAAGAAACTTCCTCGACAACTATCCCGTACCTGTCCATACACCGTACACCGTACACCGTACTCCGTCATCCTCCCACAAACCGGTCCGCCAAAGGCTCCAAACCCAACCACCAGTCCACCACCAACCTACTCGAGACGGGGTACCTGGCGACCATCTCAACCTCTAACACCCCATCTGGACATTTACAATTCCTCCGTTACCTCGCCTGTTTCCAAACCTAGAAACCGTACCTGCTTTGCCGTCTTTGCTCTGCATGTCCAGGGCCCGCCCGCTTGTTTCTCTAAGCGCTCGCCAGTCAGCGATCGACTTCGCCCTTCCAGATCACCAACACGGCGCTTCCACGCACATCCGGTCCCCTCCATTGGCCGCCCACCCTGTCCCTCAATTTCAAATCTGCCTCGCCTGTCCTCAACCTGGTGCTGCTCTGCGTCTATCCAGACAGAATGGGACTGCTCCTGGCGTTTCATTGATATCGAATTAGACTGTGGTATCCCAACCAACGCCGGCCAAGTCGACTTACACCACGCCGGCCGGGCCAACGTGCAGATCCAAGCCTCCCTCCCCAGCTTTACCCGTACCAACAGACGCGGCGCAGCGGGACAAACATTCCATTAATTGAGACTTACACCCCGCGACCCTATTTGATTCGGGCTTCCGCCTTTTTTCTAGCTTCCCATCATGGACCCTACAACGACGCTCTTTACGTTCATGCTGTGAGTCGCTTTTATTTAATTCTTTGCAATCTCGCTTTCGTTTTCTTCTCCCGTCCGCTGGTCGAAACTTTGGCGTCGCTTTCGCTCCAAAATCCAACAAGATCGATCGCCCTCTCGTTCGAACTCGCATAATTGTATGTCTGGCCAATAGCCTCGATCCCCTCGTCCCATCACGCATCATACATGACTCCTGCACAAATCCCAGTACGGCCGAATGAAGCACAAGGTCTGCGAAAGTTCGCTGCCTCTCCTCATTGAGCATTCACACACATCTCTTCGGTTTCCCCAAAGGGTCGGGGAAAGCAGTCGGGGACCGGCGCCGAAGGTTGTTTGCTTCTGCTTAACCATCTGCTTGGGCTCATGTTTCGAACATTGTCGGATGGAAAGTTTATATCGGGTTATGCTATGCCCTACCTCCCCGGCCCTGGCCTGCGCCCGTTCCTCCCCTCACACCTTCTCACCTGCCATTACCAGCTTCTCAGCGGCAACCTTCCGAGAACTCCGTCAAACACCTTGCAAAGCCAAAAAAAAATCGTCGCCGATAGTGATCGGCACCTCGTCCGCTCCTGGGTGGGGGACAGGGGACCAGGTCTGATGCTCGGCGCAAGCCCAGTGGCTGGTGTCTTGGCTTTCGCATCATGCTTCATACCCTCTCACTTGCTCTTGATATATAGTACCAGAAGCAGCCCCTCTACTTCCCTTTGCTGACCACCACGACTATGTAGTCAGACTCATCCGACTGTAAGATCAGTACACTTGGTCGGCTCCTGGGATAACTTCACCAAACCATACACCATGGAACGAGATATTCGACGAGATCGCGGCCAATGGCGCGGATGCCACACTTTCAAGGACATTGTTCTGGACGACGACTTGGGTGCGAGGGATACCAAGCGCAACGGCGGCCTGAAGATGGGAAACACTTACTACTACTATGTAGGTTATCTGGCGAGGCTAGGTTGATCCGGGGCACTAACACGTCTTAGTACGAGATTGATGGAACGCAAGAGTCGCACAACCCGGCACTGCCTAGCACCACCAACTGCCCTTATCTTCCTGGACAGACTGTCAACACTCTGGATGTCCCTTACGAAGTGGCCGAGAGGAAGAGGAGCGCATCCTTGGGCTCACTCCGTCCTGGTGAACAGAAGACCATGAACCCTGAAGACAAGTTCATTACGCCGAGGCCGCCACCACCAGTGCCGGGCGGTCAAATCAGAAGACTGGGCTCAGCACCGGCTGCACAACCTGGTCGATCCATTTCCCGTGCCGGCTCTACCTCCCCGCCGCCGTCTTGGCGTCGCATGTTCAACAGGAAGCCGTCCACCAGCCGGCTTGCTGAGCGCGGCCGCCAACCCGATGACGAGGACCGCCCTCTTTCACCGTATTCTGGATCTTCTTCGGATGACAACAGAAGCGGTTCATCTGAGGGAAGCCGAACTCGCGATCTTTCCCCAGAGTCCCTGAGACGGTTTCTCTCCGATGAGAACCCCTTCTCCAGCGCTTCCTCTAGCGCATACGGGCGTCCGCCTGTCGTTATCCCCGACGACATTGCCGAGGAGGGAGACGATGATGAGAACTTTGCCAACTCGGCCTACGAGGTCAACCCCTACACGACTAGCCTGTCACCACCGCCTTTCAAACGCTCGCACTCCGACAGCACCTTGCCGGTAGTGCACGCCCCGCGAGTTCTCACACGCGAGAAGAAGTACTCGCCTCTCCCTCCTCTTCCCGTCAACAAGACGCTGAGAGACCTGGCGACGGCACCATCCGCCTCGCGCTTCTCCTTTTCGTCTGACTCCAGCGTCGCCTCCTCAATTGGCCCCATCTCTCCCGATGATGATACACCATCCTTTTATGACTCTACCGAAGAGGATCGCTACTCCAACGAGAGCGACGCCAACTTTGTTCAGCCCTTGTCTCTTCCGAGCACCAGGAAGCCGTCTCTGGAGCAGAACTACAGTTTGCCCCGGGCTCCCGGCATCAAGGCTCACCCTGGTGTTCACACCATGGTTGCGGCCCCTGCTGATAACGGCCTTGACGACTTGGTCAATGAGATGGGCTGGATGGTTGATGTCATCCGCGGCAAGGGCATCTAAACAGAAATTTACTACGCAGGTCACATTACACGGTGACTCTGCACTACCGTCGTATATATCGATGGCTAAGCACACAACCAAAGCCACCTAGACGGATTACATATCAGGTTATACAAAAAGGCGGCATCGTACCAGCCTTCCCCATCGGGGCACAGGGCTGGCTAGCTCTTATTCACAAAAAGGAATCGGATTTTGGACGGAGTACTGGACGAGATATACCCTTTCCTTCCTCTTCTACAGCTACTGCCACTCGTGGCTTTCATGCCAACGGCGCTTTATGGAGTGGACATTTTGAGGAATTCTGGGGGCAATGGAATGGACATCACACAAAGGAAAAGATAAGGGGAACGGGAAACGGCGCAAATGTGGTACACATTACCAAGGTGTTTGGAGTATCTGGGTCGGATTTGTCGTGGCTGCATTGAGCAAGCTTCATTGACGGGAAACGGTTACTCATTGCAAACTAGCGTTGCCAGTTTAGGAGGAACGAAGAGATCGTGATAGATGGACTTGAATGAAACATCTGCAATGACTCAAGAAGCTTGAAACTGCCTCCTCCCCCGTATGCCAAGTGACGGAAGCCGTTTGTCAGTTCCCAACATCCCGGGTTACCGCCGGCTGTTAAATTGCAGCATGGGTCACTGACTGTTTTAGCCTCCCTCGAAAAGTAAGCAACCTTGGCTCTTTTCGAGGCTCTGGCTCAATAAGCTTCTTTTTTGCTGCTTGCGTGCCTTACGAAGACCATCTGTGCACTCACGGTTGCGGTTTCATAGGGTTCGGAGTGGAGGACGTTGGAAGCTGCTGTGAGGCTCGGCCGAGGCCTCGTACGAGCTGGATGGGGCGTCGTGGCGATTGGTCGAGACGTGACTGTATGTGTGTGTGTGCGTGTGTGTGCGTGTGTGTGCCTGGATATGTATGTGTGTGGGTGGTCGAAGGTTGTTGTGTCGGCAAGCTTGAGAGTTGAGCAAGAGTAAGCGATGCTTAGCATGAGCAGTTAAGCCAGCGGGAGAAACTCCTAGTTCCTAATAAGAGCCATCCAGAAGGGGAAATGTGCTCATCAAACCATCAGAGAAGCTTAGCCATGCAGGTCATTTTGTTTTTTGGACCCCTCTTGGGATAAAGTACGGTGTGGGAGGGGAGAGGATGACGACGATGTGTAGGTGTAGTTGGTTGGACCAGATTCCCGACGGGCGTTTCCCCCCTTTTCCCCTCCTTTCTCTTCGAGACCTACATTATTTTCATTGCTGTTCACGATGTTCACTTTGGGGAAGCAGCCGTAACTTGGGGCTTGAGGTCAAGAAGCCTTCTGTATGGCTTTTACTGGCCAGTTGAAAGTTGTGAGATGGTGTTGGTGGTTGATATTTCATTATCGATTGGATCTCACGTTTTCAATCATCAATCTTGGTTTGGAGTTCTTCATGTCTCTCGTTTTCGTCTTGGGTACTTTTTGACTATGACATGTATTCATTCGTGTCCGGCGAGCGTCATCGTGGTCCATCGTCATGGCCGTGGTCCGTCTTCCAAAGGCGGTGTGATCATCACCACGCCCTGCTTGCCGTGATTTCCCCGATGACGTTGGGGGAGAATGACGACACATACTCAGATACGATGGTCCGTCCCCTCTGGTGTGTCTCTTCACAATGGTGTTTTAACACATGTGTATCCAGGGGGACTCACTCCTCGGAGAGAGAGTATGTGAGAAGGGGGTCCGGAGATGGAGGAAGAAGCGGTTGAATTACGATCCTGTTCAACTTACGAGACCCCTCAAATGGATTCTCTCTGAGGAAGCGTATCTCTCATTACACCCGCGAATTCTTCGCCAAGTGATGTCAACGTCGGAACAGAACAAGAGAGTTGAGACGGGAGATTGGGGGAGATGCGAGTATTTCAGCGAGGTATAGTGTGGGTGTTGCTATATTTGCGATCACCGTCCTCGTCCAGCCTAGGAAGCATCCGGGTATGGCTCCCACGCCAGCCAGGCACCTATCCAGGCACCAGGAACTGGGTAATCAAGGTTCTTTATGGTGGATGGAAGGGTTGTATGGCCTGGTTGCTTATTCTTCATGCCCAATCGGCAACCTGTGGGATTGTGTAAGAAAGTGAGGGTGGGAGGGAAAAGGCTCAGACGAGGGGAGGGAGAGCGGAGGGTCTTACTGAGACCGCAACACTATGAATATGGGACGACGATGTATTAGTGAGCGTAAAAGTTGATGGGGTGTGTACACGTACGTACGACCAAAAGAATTATAGAGGGGGGAGGGAGAGAGAGGTACGTAAGGCCAGGTACGACTACGAGGAGCGAATGAAAGCTTCGGATGGTTGGGAGGGAGAGACGGGAATCCGATATCGAACCCGAAAGCTTGGGATGGTTGGTTGTGTACGTGGTGGTGTGTTATGGTATGGTATGGTATGGCAGGCTTATCCAACGTGAAGGTGAAGGGTCGAATGGTCAGGGGAAGAAGGGTGAAGTATGCTTTGGTGAGGCTCAACGTCGGATTTGCGGCTCCGTGTCAACAGCCTTACTTCCTGCAATGCTACTACTACTTCTTTGCTCGCGTATACGGATGTACGAGTGTGTCTGCGTGTGGGAGCTACGAAGATGGATTGTATGAGATGGCGTGGTGTACAGAATGCAACCACGTAACCCCATCCCCTCCATCCACCTATATCTAACGCATCGTTAATAGTGTTTTCGATCAAAGATTGAATTCCGAGTCTTACCGTGTCCAACGGCGTTACATTCCCTCTAGCCTCCACCTTAATTCCCCTTCTACTTCGTCTCTACCCTGGACCTGACATCTTCCTCCTGACCATGCGTTCCTCCATGTCCGCATCCATCACGACTCATGCCCGGAACGAGAAAGTCGAGGCTTCACCTCACATTAAGCTTTTCTTCGCTCACCCAATGTAGCACCCGCCCTATGGGCCGTGGGTTATAAGTGGTCTGTCTACAGTCGTACGTAAACCTGCCCTGGTCTGATCACAAAAAAAAGAAAAAAAGCCATCCAAACATTCTTCGGCGCGCGCGCGCGCGAGAGAGAGAAAGAGATCTGGTACGAGAAAAAAGTCAACCACTACACCCCCAACGTCCAAACAAATTCTTAAATAACGTTTTTCATGCCCTCCAGCCCAACCGTACCACCTAACCACCGTACCACCCTAGCCAGCCATGCCGGACTCCAGCAACCCAGTCTGCTTTCGGTCTGCCATCCCCCCTTTCGTGTGCTTCACCATCCAGCTTCCAAGGACCCCTTGATACCGTTGAATTGTGTCATTACGTACGAGATGGGAGAAGAGAGTCCCAGAAAGAGACTTTTGACGATACGGAGGGGAAGAAAGGGGGGTTGCGTGTGTCTCGTCGGTCTTTCGTCTCCCGGCCGAGAAGACTCACCCGGAGTGCTGTGGAGTTCCGGAATTCTATTTTGCAGGACAACTCACGAGATACTGAATTGGAACCTTTATCCTGATGTAGTCATCACATGCCTCATTGGTAGTACTCATGAACAATACCATATTGTGATGACCAGTGATACAAAGGAAACGAACACACAGGAGGACAGAGTGAAGCATTGTTCAATTTTCTCAGCACTTCCGAGAACGTCAAGACATCCTTTTCCCCCTATCCACGAGGAAAACCTGCCCTACGGGTATTATCACAATAGAAATACAGTATTCCCGTCCGATCCCACACCAAAAAGGCCATATGTAACGCCGTACCCAATACGGCAAACGGCCTGATAAACGCCCGAGAACATTGGGGACCTCGAAAGTCGAGCCCTGGCCCCATGTTTTGACTTTCCTCCTACCCTCCCTCTGAACTCCCCGTGTGTAGGTATGTGTGTATATTGGTGTGTGCCTTGTTTCGGCCCACTCTCTCCGATCTGATCGGTCGGAGCCTATATTTGTTCAGGGCGCAAGGGCAAACCGTCCGATGACAATCCTCAAACAGCCGTGACTTTTTCGTTCCCGTTAACGTTTTTTCTCTTCTGCTCAACTACTCAGGCGGGCCTCCCATAGAGTTTGTCCTTACTCAGACAACGGTCGCAACCGAAGCGGCAGCGGGTTGTGGGGCAGACTCGGCGACGGCCAAGTTCGCTTCCTTGTCCTGGGTGGGTTGAACTTGGCCTGGTGGTGGTGGTGGTGGTGGTTGCGGCGCTTGCGGCTGGGCTGGCGGCGGCGGCGGCTGCTGGGTCTGCGGCTGCGCCTGTGTCTGCCCCGCTGACGGTAACGGTGAGGGCACCGTTGCGGCATCCGTCTTGGTTGTCGGCTGATCCACCACTCCCTCCTGAGCAGGCAGTGTCGTCTTGGCATCATTGGGTTCCTGCTTCTCGGTGCCTTCCCCGACGGCGCCGTTGCCTTTCTCTGCCTCTGTCTCTGGAACCTTGGCCTCCTCCTTTTCCACCTCCTTCTTCTTCGGTTGTCTTGGCGGACCTCCCTTGAGGAACCGCTCCGGCACCCCACGAGCGGCATATGTGCAGCTGCCGACCCATGCGCCGAGCAGGCTGCTCCACTTGTACTCGCCGCGGCGGAGTCGTTGAATTTCGCGGTACGCGTAGGCGTTGAAATAAGGTAAGCCCGTCTCAGGGTCGCGGTAGCGAGCGGGGTGGGCGGTAATGACACATACTGGCCGGGGCGCTGGCTTCGCAAGGCGGTCCATCCGCCGTCCAAAGAGAATCTGGGTCTGAACTGTCTTGTCTCGCACACGCTCTTCGTCAAAGTTGCGAAGAATAAAGGCGTTGCGAGCAACCTCGCTCGGAGGAGGCTCCTCAGCCGCCGGTGCTTCTGCCGGCGCAGGCACAGTCGCAGTCGCAGGCGGTGCGGGAGGAGAGAGACCGGCCGCCGGTTGTGATGGTGGCTTCGGCGGAGCGACTGGTTGTGACGGCTGGAGTGGTGCTAGTGAAGGTGGCGGCGGGGGCGGCCTTGCTGATGGTGGAGGGGGAGGAGCCGGCATGGATAGAGGAGACTTGTGCTGGCATGCATTCGGAGGTGCCAGAACGTTGGACTTTGGCTGCGTCGTGTGTTGAGCGAGGTGGATGCCACCCAAGGGAGGGGCAAGAACAGGCGGCGCGAGCACTGGAGCTGCCAATACCGATGTCTTTGGAGGTGGCGGAATAGGGGGAGGAGCCATGGACATGGAGCCAAAGGTCGGCGGTGGTGGTATTGATGGTGGTGCCATGATCCTGGATTTGTCTTCAGGCTTGGGCATGGCGAGTGACGACGATGGCGGTGGAGGAATGGGCGGGGGAGCCATCACACGGGGGCGCTCTTCCGTCTTCACTATCGGTGTAGGGTCTGTTGTGACGGGCGGAACGGGTAACGATGGCGACGGTGCCTTTGAAGCATCGTTCTGCTGAGGCTGGTCGACATCCATTGACGTCGGGGGAGCTGTCGGAGCGTCAGGCTTTGCGTTCGACTGTGCCTCTGCTGTCGTCTCTGTCGTCGGTGCAGGCAGCGTCGGGTCAGAAGCATTCGACGCTGAGCCCTCTTCCTTGGCATCTTTCTGGTCCTTCTCCTTACCCTTCGTCTTGTCCACCTTTTCCTTCTTCTCCCTCTTCTTCCGGACAGGCTTCTCCTCCTCGGCGACCCTGCCAACGTGCTTCAGATGATGCTCCCACTCACCAATGCCGCTCCAGTACGTCACCACAGGGCCCTTGAGTGTTCGGTTGTTGAGTGCGGCGAGCTTCGCAAGCCGCTCCTCTTCTCGCGCTTTTTCGGCCACCTCCCATCTGTTCAACGACTTTGCGTTGCGCTTCTCCACGAGGGCCGCCTCAGCCAACCGTTCTGCCTGCGTCATGGGCGGTTTCTTGGATGCCTCGAGCTTCTTTGCCTTCTTTTCCATAATGGCCACCTGTTTCAACCGCTTCGCCTCGCGCTCCTTCATCTGTTGGTGCAGCTGCTCCTTGCTGAGCATCGTCGTCTGGCGGAGCGAGGCGCGGATGGGCATGTCAGCCGCAGAGGGCAGCCAGCTCGTCCGTTCCGACTTCTTTTTCGGTCGCGGCGCGGGTGCGACCGTCTGTTCGATGCGGACCTTTTTTCTGAACTTGGCCGGGATAGCTTCCTGGGCCTTGCGTTTCCGCGACGCTAGCTTCTTCTCCCTGGCCTGCTTCTCGAGCTCCTTTTCGCCCTCGAGGTCGTCTCCCTGCTGCTGGTCGTCCTCGTCGTCGGACGACGAGTCCATCTGCACGTCGGAACCGGCATCGTCGACATCGCTGAAGCCTTCGTCGTTGTCGTCTTCGGCGAAGAGCAGTTCGAGGTCCGAATCGGGTTCTTCGTTGGCGAGCATCGACTTCATGCGATTACCGGCGGTAGACCGCTTTTCTCGACCGGTCGCCAGCCATTCTACTGTGGTCGGAGTGGCGACTGTTGGGGTATCGTTTTCGCTGTCGCTGCCGCTCGAGTCCGAAGACTCATCGCGCGATGAAGGTTTGGTATCGTTTGTCGTCGTAGCCATCGCGTCGGTCGAATTGAAAGGTATGGATTTGGGCCTTTAGCCCATCTCTGCCGCGCCGTGAGAGGTGCGGCGTGTGAAGCCGGCGGCCTGTTCGAGTGAAATGGTTGCGTGGATAGAATTTTGACGTTGAGGGTGGTACAATCGTGTCTGCGTGAGACGCGTCCAAAAGGGTAAAAAAAAATTGTAGATGTAGCGGCCGTCGCGGCACTTGTGACGTCTAACAATTCGACTTCCTTAGAACCACCTCCCGGCAAGGTACCAATTACCAGCGAATCGGGAGTTAGCGGGCAGCGGGCAGCGACCAACGGCCCCAAGTCCCTCAGTGGGGCTTAGGGGGCGTTACCTCCGTGCGCCGTCGCCCGATTTCTTGAGGCAACCGGCCACGGCTGCCTACCTAGTTAAGGTAAACTGGCCAACACAATACATGTCGGCTTACAATCGCAGATGAGACCCTGACATGATGTTCTATATTTCAAGCTTGTTTGCATAGTTTCCTACGACTTGTAATTGCTAATCTGTGGCTGGCATTGCCGGCTCCTATGTGTACTCCATTCCGATGACCAAACGCCGCCTGTTAATTCATGTAATGCTCCCGCATCCCTTTCAACCCAAAAGTACAGGTAAACCTAGACCTATGCAAATCACATTTCCTCGCTCCAGCTCTCACCCGCCTGGGTCCATTCTTTACACCATCCGAACCAGTACCTCTTATTGCAGCGAGGATCTGAAGGGGGTGCTTTGGTGGGCGCTGATGTCGGGGTGGCCGTGGGCGCGGCAGTGATGGTGTGAAACGGGGTTGCGCCGGGGAGCAAAGTCGCGCTCGTGGTCGACGTAGTCTTATCCTTGCAGCCAAACCATCCAGGTGTCTTGCAAGTAGTCGTCGTTGTTGTGGTCGTAGTTGAAGATGAAGTGGTCGTGGTCGTAGTCGTCTCGTCCTTACATCCGAACCAGCCAGGGGTCTTACAAGTGGACGTGGTCGACGTGGAAGTAGTAGTGGTAACCGGCGTCGTCGTCGTCTCATCCAAGCAACCCCACCAGCCCGGCGTCTGGCAGGTGGCCGTCCGAGTACGCGTCTTCGATGTTGTTGAGGACTTGGACGTCGTGGTCGATTCGGTCCCGTTGCTCTCATACATCTTCCAGTTGGCGCAGTCGCGACATTCGGGTGTAGCCTTGCACTCTGGAACCGTGTCATACTTCATGATGACATCGTGGATCACAGATCGGATCTTGTGGGTTCCAATGCCGACTCTCCAACCCTTGTCGGCCACAACGTCGTAAACACACTCAAGCCCTGAATGACAAGCCGATTCCATGGCATATCCAGCAAAGGAGCACGTCGCTGTAGCGCCATTACAGGTGCCAATGTAGATGGGGTCTGCCGTGTGGCCGAAGTGGAAGGCGCCTGTATCTGTGCGAGCCTGGTGAAGCATTTGATCGTATCCTGGAGGAACGGGCAGTCCCAGCCTGCTAGCAGCAAGCGCCTCTGGCACGGCCTCAAAAGTCACGACGGGAATACCGTAGGTCAGGCCCAGGAGGGAGCTGACTGCGCCCCCGAGAGAATGGCCCGACAGCCAGATGTTGGAGTCGGGGAACAGCTCGGTAACGTTCGAGTACAATTCCTTGGCCGCCGTGTAGTATCGGTGCTCGTCTTTGAGCGCTTGAACAACGCAGGTGTTGTTGCATGAGTAGGTGGATGTGGCGCAGTCGCACACTTGATGCCAGGTCCACTGCCCCTGCTGAGCACAACAGCAGCTGAAGAAGAGGTTGTCGTTGACCTTGTCGTTGGTGGTGGTTCCCTCTCCGTCAAAGATGGCCGTAGAGGTTCCCTTAAGGCCAATAACGATAGTCGAGTTCGTCTCGTCCGCCCAGATGTGCCCCCGGAGTCCGTCGCCCTCCCATCCGAAATCAGCGCTCCTGTTGTAGCCGCTGCCGACCTCTTCCCAGTCCGCCTTGCCCTCCTCTTCAATGTATGCATTTGCAGCCATGATGGCAAGGCTGATGACCGTGGCCTTGTCCGTGACGTTGGGTCCGGGGACCTCGTCGGTAGTCCAGTCGGATGGCGACATAATGTTGACATAGCCGCGCTGACGAGCTTCGGTGACCATGGGATCAACGACAGACGGCCGACGATCAACCATGCGCTCAATCTTGAGAGGCGTGCTCTGGGCCTTGAGAGGCATCACCCTTTCCCTCTTGTATCCGTCCTCCTCCGCCAGCCAGACCTGGTTATCGGCGCCGTCGGAGTGGCGGACATCCTTGCGTCGGTGCAGCTGAGGATGCCGATATGTTCCATGGTGGAAAATGTGTCGTAATGTAAATATGTGTTCGCCCGTGTTGGGTTGTGCGGTGCTAGGTGGAAGCAAAGGTCCTGGTTGAAGGACGGCCTCGTCGTTGTTTGGCACTTCCCCAACGGAAGCTAGAGTCGGTGATACCGCGAGGAACGATAAGAGCAGCTGTGCCGTAACCCTGCCAGCAGAGCTACACTGGCCCCCTCGCCCTAATTTGAGTCTCATGGCTGTCTCAAGACACAAGAAAAAGAAGTCGCATCCAGGAATAACAGTTGACGAAGAGTAGGGAGCGAAAGTATCGAGAGGTTGGGTCTCGCGGAAGGCGACGCGTGGAGGTAGTTGAGTACAGGAGAATCAATGATGCCGACGTTGAGAGATGCGCAGACAACGTGCCCCAAGTTATGACAGCATCAGGTGGACGACGCTGGCGCTGTTTACGTTGCCTCCGACTCGCGGAGGGTGCACAGATCAGGCCCGATAACCCACTTCCTGCGCCAAAAGGTCTCCGCCTCCGGATCTGCGTTAAGACTTTGTGCTGGCAGGACTGCAACCAGCTTAACAGCTACTCCTGGCGGGTACCCATAGTCTCATGTCTCCCGATAAGGCGCAACCAGGGATACCCGCACCAGCATGTGACCAATGTCCCCTCAGATAGCGCGCATGCCTTCTGTATCCGAAGCTGCCTGGTGCCTGGCATCCACCGTTCCACGCCACTTTGGGGGACCATCGAGGGGCATCTTCAGCGGACCTTCGGCTACTCAACGATCCCGTCGCAACCCGCCCGGGTTGCTGCCATGGATAACACTCCCAACATTGATGACATTCCGAGGCACCATTTATGCATCGGAATAAGGTACGTTGTGCAACGTACCAGAATGGGCCCATCACTGATTGGAAGCCAGGAATCAAGACCAAGCCCCAAGGTACAGTACCTACCTAGCTACATTAAGGTAGTTAGGTACAGTTGCTATGAGGCCCTGAGGCTAAGACATCCGCTGTCAGTCCTCCTCGTGCCCCCCAGCACATGCATGCACTGAAGGTCGGATCCGTCTGCAGATGACACCTGTGGGCTTCCAATAAAACTTGAGCGGGGGCATGGCGGGAGCTACCTTGTCAACCTGTCTTCCTTACCGACCATAGCTGGCATGCTCGGTTGGTTACCTGCGTTACCTTCCTTTCACGGGAACGGCCTATTCTCAAGCTGCTCAAAGACCAACAATCCTCAAAACCTCATTGCTCTCACCCCGTCCTCGCCCTCTTCCTTTGCTTTGCGCTGGCACAAGGCACCCCGTGCACCCCATCGACGGCACTGACATCATTTTGTTAGAGATGCGAATAGACACATAGCTGCCATCTTGGGCCATTTTACGAGCCATCATCCCTGTTCTCCTACTCCATTTATGGCATAAATCTGTCCCGCGTGCCACAACCAGGGATCTCTTTCCTCTGATATCGGGTTTCAAGATCGCTTCCACTACTTAATGCCGCCTTGATAACATCAGACCAGGTACGTTTGCTTGTCAGCCCCAAGTCGGCGCCTGAAAATCCCTTCTTTCTCATCTCCAGGAAGTCAAACTGACCAAGAAAATGGCTTCCAGCATCGTCGAAACTATGGCGTCAACCGGCCCCTCCAAATCCCCAGCAGCTCGTCCAAATACGATACGAGCGCCTTCCTTCACTCGTCAGAGCGAAGACAGCGATCCTCTCCGAGTCCCGAAACGAGCTCAAACATTCCAGAATGGCGCTGCGGCCGACCCGTTGACGACGACGACGACAACGACGCCGACCGTCGCCAGCAAGGTCCAGCAGAAGCCAGCAGACGAGCCCGAGGGCCCTGATGCTTTCGAGACTGCTGGAAGGCCTTCAACAGATAACGACGATGGATTCGACGGCAGAGGCTCTGTGGACCTGGGTGAGCTTCCGATTGAGCTAGTTAGTCTGACTGACAGGTATGGCGCACCATCCTCTTTCGGCTTCATATCATGTACTGACCGCGGATAGCTTCGTCGAGACTCTCAGCTCGAAAAGTCACCCGGCGCCTCTGACCATCGACAATGTTTCTGCATTATTCCAGAGTTTCTACGAAACCGCATCCACACACGTCAACACACACATCTCTAGTCTGATCACACGGCATAATCGGGATGCATCGCCTGCGCCGTCCGCGTCATCCAAGGTCTCCACAGCTAGCAGGCTTCGAGCCAAGGCGGCTTCCCTCGGAAGCAAGGATAAACCCAAAAATCTCCCCAAACCAGAGCCGGAGCAGCAAATGATTACTGCCGAAGAACTCGCCAACAAGAAGAAGGCGCGGAAAGCAATCGAAGCCAAGCGTGGCATCATCGAAGAGGCAGTGGAGCGCAGGCTGTGCGAAGGTATCTACGACAAGATCTACCGCCACAAGAGCACCCAGGACGAAGCGCAGGATTCAAAGCTGCGATCAAAGACCGCGGCACTCGCGCTGGTCGGCATTGGACCGGCCGACCTGGGAATCGATCTTGGCGACGATGCATCTCAGACACCTGAAGCCGCTGCGGAAAAGGTTGAAGAGATCAAGAAATCGCTTGAGCAGGCTAGAAGAGACTTGATTCTCATGAATGAGAAGCGATACCCGCTCGGCAAGGTACACCACTTGAAAGCGGCACACAAGGATATTGTCGAGACTCTGGCGCAGTTCCACCCGTCTGCATCCGCAGATGAGATTATGCCTATGCTCATCTTCACCCTCATCACGCTTCCTCCTGAACATCTCAACGTTATTAGCGACCTGCACTTTATTCAGCACTTTAGATGGGAGCCGAAATTGACGGGCGAGGCTGCATACTGCTTGACGAATTTGGAAGCAGCCATCAGCTTTTTGGAGACAGTCGATCTGTCTACACTGAGGGCCGATGAGTTACCCCAGGGTCCTGCCAGAGGTATCAGCCAGCCGGGTACTCCGCGGGCTGAGACATTCCCTCCGGCGTTCCCGCCTGGACTGACGGTAACGGCGGATCCTTCGGTGGAGACCGATTCTGGCAATGCCACGCCAACGAGACCGCCTGCGTCTCCTTCCGCATCGGCCGGGCTGCGTGCTGCGGTTCAAGCTCGGAATAGAAGACTGAGCGAGCTCGTCAACACGCCTGCCCAGGCCATTGGTGCTGCGAGTGATGCCGTGCTCAACACGGCTGACCAGCATATAAAGACGATCTCAACGAGTTTGGGTGATAGCTACAAGTTTTTGGTGGGCAAGTTACGTGAGACACAGGGCACTCCCACCGAATCAGGCCAGGGGCTCGTCGTGCCTAAGACGCTCGATGATGCTCGAAAGCTGATGAGCACCCCGCCTCCCGAGGAGGAAGGGTCCGTCAGTGGTGCCAGCTCGGTTCATGGCACAGAGGAGGCCGAATCTACTCGCCGACCCCCGGTCCGCGAGGATAAGGTGCTAAACCTCATCGGCGGACGCAAGGTTAGTCGAGATCATAGCGCAGATAGCTCGCGAAGCGTCAACAGCTCGAGGAAGGTGCTCTTTGCCAAAGAAGGGGAGAAAGATCTGCCGACGCCATCTCCTGGAAACGCAACCAACCCTCTGGACTCGGTGAGGAACTTTGGCAATTCGTTCTCCCGGTTCTCCGGTATGAGCATGATCAGAGGTCTGAGCCGGACCGCATCCACGCCCATCGTGGCGAAGGAAGCACCTAAGGATATGACAAAGGATAGCCCGGCTACCAAGGTAGCTGACGGCGGCGATCTTGCAAGCGTATGTACTCTGATCTCCAACATTAACACCATGTACTGACTTCCGCAGGCTTTCCCTGATATTGCAGCTGCGTTGCCGCCCAAGCAGATACCAAAGATCAGCCCGCCGAACAAGCGCTTCATGGAGATGCAGAACCCCGGCGACCTGAAGATTGGTGAGGTTCTCGAGTTGCTGCGCGACTACCGGCGGCTGGCGACTACACTCAAGGACTTGGGAGCCTTTGAGGGGTCCAAGTGAGGAAACGAGGGGGGAAGTGGTTTAGAAGAATCGTGAAGAGATAAGATACGGCCTAGACAAAGCTTGCTGCACTCATTTGTAGGATTCCTGTGGGACATGGATAAGCATACTGGACAATGGCGTTTTGATTCTTTATACTACTGTTTTCTGCAAACAAAAGTCTGGCAAGCCATTCTGGGTGGGGATGGCTCTGCCCGAGCTTGAGATCCGTACCAAGCAGGGTGAGGGATCGCAACATTCGGACTTGGGTGTTTCAGAGAAGGCCGAATACACACAGAGAGGTACAAATGCACACACACACACACTACACAATGGAAAAGAGTTCTTTTCACGTAGGACCGTTTCGTGAAAGTTTCTGCAAGAGACTGGTTATTTCGACTATGCGATATTGACTGTGCGTCACTGCTAGTCACGGTTTTCGTAATCCCAATTCAGTCTAGCTAACTCCTTCCTCCGCCGCAATACCAACAGAATGAGCGATTTATACAGTCGCAATTTTGACGATATTTTCTTGAAGTAGCTTACCAGGCGTGATTGACCATTGCGACTGAAGTAGGTTGGGAGTATAAAAGTACTGGCTGGCGCTGGCACACAGTCGAAATAGCCAGACGGCAAAGTGAACATGGCCGACGTCTGATTCTGCAAATGTGAAGTTGTCGAGAAGGTGAGGCGAGCGTATCCCATCACAATGTTAGATTGCGTTAGAACGCTTGTAACGTACTTTTATAAGCGGTAGTAACCAACTCCTATGTCTATCTACCCTTGTTTCCGTCATATTCGTCTATGAATAATCATGAAATAATGCAAAAGGGTAACCGGAATGTCAAGCACGAAGACGTCTAACACGAAAGCATGGTGCTGCTCAGATTGGAGTCCCGAATCAAGCAACCTGCCCTGCCAAGCGCAACAACGCCCCTCGACCCCGGCCTGCGAAGGGGGTAAGATGTGAGGTTATGGCCGGCTCTAACAACAGGGAGACAGACCGTCGACGGACACAGGTTGTATATACTAGGTCAGCATACCAAGATAAAGTAGACCTCACAAGTTGTGATCTATCATATGCCCACATGTATGAGACAGAAACGTCCATGCGTCCATGATGTATTCATCGTCTTTAAAGATTTGATTTTTTTTATTTCTCTGCTATGCCTTGCTTTGCCTGCCTGCCTGCTTGCCTGCTTGCTTGATGGGGTGCCGTTATATTTAAAAGAGGAGTAAAAGGAAATCTGCCTGGTTGTGGGTTGTGTTTTGTGTGAGAGAAGAGAAGAAGCCTACCCACCCCCGTTCTGCCGTTGAACCCTTCACCCCGTCCCCTTATCGAACCCGACCATGGCCCGCGGAGGTGTTCCCTCGTGTGTTGGTTGTTTTCTTTTGTCTTACTGGTTTCCTTTTCTGCACCATCTTCCCCCTTTTCCACATATGGTTCTCTTTTTGGTTTACTTGATTTTTACTTCTTTTTATATGTACTGCCTCACGTATCCCTCAGTGGTTCCCATTCATCTTGGACTCCTTGGGCGGCAACATACTAGCGCGGTTCGTGCGCTCCTGCAAGACGCCGCTGGGCACGCCCGCCCCGGCGCCCCCCTTCTCGTCGCTGATGAGCTTGTCCATGAAGGCAATGTAATCGTACTGCGGCATGCCCCTATCCTCCGAGGTATCGGGCCCGTTGTGCGGGGGGATGATCTCGATGAGCTTGTCAATGACCTCGTCGGGCACGAGGGAGTGGCGGAGGTCCATCTCGGTGACGTAGGGCTTCCCGTCGGCGACCTCGCGGAAGGACTGGAAGACCTGCTCGGCCGTGTTCTGGTCCTCGGTGACGTCGACCATGAAGCGGATAAACTGCTCGAAAGTGACGTGGTCGCGGCCGTGCGACGTGTCCATGAAGTAGTCGTGCATCTCGTCCTCGGAGAAGACGAGACCCAGGGAGGCGAGGGCGGCGCTGAACTCGAGCTCCTGGAGCGAGTTGGTGTCATCGCGGTCAAAGTGGCGGAAGACGGACTCGAACTCTTCGAGCTGGATGGGCGTGAGGTTGGTCATGTTGCGGGCGACCATCTGGTTGTCGAGGAAGGCGAGCTTCTTCTGCACCGACGACTTGACGAGGCTGTGCTCGTAGACGAGCTCGTCGTAGGTGTAGATTGTGAAGTCGTTTTCCTCAATGTTGGCCTCCTGGCACTTGGCGTCCACGGCGGCGATGGTGTCGAGGTACTTGTCCAGCGGCGGCAGGTTGTCGCTGAGCTTGCGGACGTGGTGGAGCTGGTCCTCGACGTCGCCGTCCAAGCCTGAGATTGCCAGCTGCATGGTGTTCAACGCCATGGCGAAGTCGTTGGCCTTGTCGGCGAACGACTTGCGTAATGCGTTTTTGATGCTGCCGGAGGGTTAGCACTGGTATGAGGGAGGTCGCATACAGGGGCACTCACTCTCTGATGGTCTCGTTGATCAACTGCGCCCTCTTCATCTCCGTTTGTGACAAGCCGGCCCAGTCCTTCTCCATCGTCTCGAGGGACAACTCTGGTGGAGGGTCATACGGCCGCAGTCTGTATGTGCCTAGCTTCGTCTTGATGTTGCCTAACAGAGTGGCAAGCTCGCTCTTTTCAGCAACCCAGTCCCTCTTCTTCCCTCGCTTGTACGCCGCAAACTCGTTCGCCTGGGCCTTTGCGTCGGCGTATGTGCCCTCAAACGTGGCCTGCTGCCACTTTTCGATCTGCTCCTTGATCTGCCTCAGAAGCTCCCTCATCCGCCTTTCGTACGCGCTCTGCATATCCCAGGCGCCGGCCATGTTATTTACAAACTTTTCTACACGGCGTCCGGCGTTTTCCACCTTTTCCATTTGAGAAAAGGCGTGGAACCAGTAGGCGATGTACGTCATCAGCGATCTTTCGTCAGGCTTTGCAACGTCGCACACATCCTCGACGTCCAACAACTTGGGAATGCCAATCTCCTTGTGCGCAATGTCGAAGGCCATCTGCATGTTGCCGCGGCGGTCCGACTTGTCCAGTGCGTCGTAGTCGATCAGATCTGGTCTGTGGATATCCAGCAGGGCGCAAAAGGCGAGTCCGTCGTTCCAGCTGCCGCTGAAGTCGCGAACATCCACCTCGTCGTAGCAGGCCGTCTTTCTTTGGCACCACAGCAGCAGTCCCTCCTTGGCCGTCATGCCCTCTTCGTTGATGTCGCTAATGGTGAAGCGCAGAATGAGCGTCCATATCAGGCCGAGAATGATCTTTCTGTTTCCGTCGACGACATCCTCGGCACCAATATTGGTCATCTGGATGCCGCGGCCCTTGATGAAGTCGAGCGCCGTGTTTGCATTCTCGAATCGTTGTACGCGAAGTTTCGGCTTGGACGCATAGCGCCCGAGGGTGTCGTTGGACAGACATTCTAGCAAGTGGATGAGGAGGACCTGTTGTTGGGCGAAGAATTCTGTAAGCCAAGCGAACCCCGCAAACCAGTGGGAAGAAATAGGGGTCCAACTTACACCGTCGCTCAAATCAGTCACGAGATCTTTTACTTCGAGCGACCGAGCCTCCAATTTGGTGTTCATCCTATAGTGAAAAGAAACGCAAAAGTCAGTTCATGATCGTTGTAGCACCCAGCAGATAAACTGCCAGGTTGGGGGTGGGGAGGGTGAGTGGTTGTCGATGTTCCGCTCCCCTCTCCCGCAGAGAGTAAAAGGGGTCCCCGTCGTACCATTTTGTGAAGGTCTTTTGCTGGACCGTGATCCATTTCTGCTGTTCCGCAAACGCCATCCTCGTCAGGCCTTGATCATGCGGCGGCTCGACGGCGGCGAGGGCGGATGCGGGCGAGGAGCCTGTGGCGGAACGGAATCGGTTCTTCTTGGCTACGCTGCTCTTGCGTGCGAGTGCGAGGTTGCTGCTCCCGGATCTCTGGAGGCGGGCGGCCTGTAGCTCGGTCTTGTCTCGTCTGCTTCTCGGGCTGGGGGAGCAATTTGTGTTGGTGCTGGCTCCGCTGTCTGTACGGACGCGTGAGGCGGTAGAGGAGGCGGGGGATGATGTGTTTTCGGAGGTTGTCGAGAAGGCAGACGACAACGGGCGCTCGGCGGTGGTCGGGGTGGTAGGGGTCGTGGATGCGGGTGAAGATGTGGACGCCTGGCTGCCGGCCGAGTGGTGGTCGTGGTGTAAACAAAAGTCGGGGAATTCCTCGTTGCACCCTACGTTGCCGGGCAGACTGGCGCCCGACAGTGGGCGCGCCCCCTGAGGACGGTCGGCGGTGGACGTCATTTCGGACAATTCTAGTGGCTCGCTAAGACGGTTGGCAGCGCTCGTCCGCTGCAGGCGCCGGGATTCGATAGCGAGTTTGGCTTATCGATAACCACTGAACTGCCGAGAATGGTATTCGAGATCGTCGTTAATTTAAATCGAGTTGCTCTTTTGGGGTTTGTACGTCCAAGTCAGGTACAACAGATCTGGTCATGGACTCATGGACTCATGTAACCGAAGAAACAAAACAACTGGCGATGCTTCAAACTGGACAGTTGGAAAAGAGAAGGGACAATCAATGCAAACTTTAGCCAAATAGGGGGAGCCCTTCGTTGTTTAATACCATCCCGTCCACCCACACACGCGCACACACGCACACACACATATATACGCCATCAGACAAAGACCGCCTCTTTCTTAGCCCTCGCCTCAACTCAAGCAAGGTACCTTGGTTGAACAAAAAAGGGCCCAAGACAAGTACAGACGAAAGACGTCGCGCGGCCACTCACACTCACACATACCCAGGGCATTCAGGAGAGATGCGAGGTCTCCCCCAGGCGCGCCATCGCCTCTGAAACAAGAGCCTGTCTCCCGCCGTCCCCTCTCCACTTCCCACGATCAGGATCGCTCCCCTTTCGTTGATCCCGCCGCTAAATAAATGAACCCTTCGACGAGTCGCCGGTCGAGTCTCGTCGTGTCCTCCAGGGCTCGCAAGAACCCCAAGCACTACCGCGGGGACCATTGGCCTCGAAAGTCATCGCCCCCGGCCGCAGAGGGGTCCCCGCACACCCAACCCTCGTCCCACTCACTGTCGAAGCCACTCATGCATGCAATCATGCTTGGAGCTGATCGGCAGGGATCCCCAAGGATGCCATTGTGGCCGTGAATACCCAAATAGGGCATGCGAGCAATGTCCTGTTCCCTCCATCGTCGCGGATAAGTCAGTTTGCAAGAGAAAAGGGGAGGCTCTGTGGTCATATCTTATGCTATTCGCCTGGATCCTCAACTAACCATCCCCGAGCACCCCCATGGGCCCTGTTCTGGTCGTCCGTCTGCCTGCCCTTCTTTGGGTTCTTTGGAACATTCTTGCCCCTCAGCCACTCCCGAATGGGAGGGACGGAAGACCGTTGCAAACTGAATTTCTCTGACAAGTTTGCCCAACCCCGCCGCGCGTGTCACTCCCTATAGTGTACATCACCCGTCAAACCATACCTACCCCGAGCCAAGGCCGTCACAGGCTCACGGCCACTCGTGAGTGGATGGGCGTTGAGAGGAGTGCATGAATGAGAGCCCGGTAACTCTAACGAGGATCGCGTCAAGAACATTGGACGGAGATGAGCCAGGACGGTGCAAGCCCAGATCTCTTCAAGTATTTCAGTTTCACTACCACGCTACCTGGCACCAAAAGGGACTGAATTTCGACTGAAGTTTAGCCGCCCTGCCTGCCTGCCCAGTGTCTCGTGGACTTGAGCCCCTCGCAGACCAGATGCAAGACAGGAGAGTTCCCAAATCTGATCAAGTGGTCCCTTTTGGTGTGTGTGTGTCCCGGCCATGGCTCATATTGCGACACCTTCCCGGCCCTAGCCGAGACAACAGCTCGAGATGAAGAATGATGAGGCCAGGTTTTGTCCCAAGCTTGGGAGGAATTTGTAAATTGCTGGGAGCTAAGACCAGAGGGCATGTACCAGAGGGTACGTGACAGAGGACATGTAGCGCAAAGCAATTTGTTGCGCGGGTTTGCAATGAACGACGATGTGTTCTCTCTGATACTCAGCCTTCAGATTGTCTAGTATTCCAGACAAAGGCTCAGGATAGGGAAAAGCAGCTTCTCAATACACCGTCACTCTGTGAGGGTGAGACATGCAGCCCGTACTCTCGGAACTCGACGTGCAAGAGCAAATGCTGGTGAGCGTCATCTTGCGAGGATTGTCCTTGTTCCTCGGTGCTACTATGTCTGGACAGTTGCTATGGAGACGTTGCCAGATGGCAGCTCAGCCTGTGTATCGCAGCGACACGATCTTGATGAATTGACTAGATTTTGTGGTATATGAGCATAAGTGTCAATCAGCCGTGGAAGTCAATGTCAATCTGTTTACAGACATCTTCAAGGATGTCGGCGTCATTGAGATGACATGCAGCAAGTATCCACGTATCCACGGGATGGGTCACTTGCGGTGATGACTAAGTACAGACAGTCTCAGTGAGTGAGATGAGATGAGAGAACATTTGATCTCAAAAATTCGTCATCAATAAGATGTACTTCTCATGCACTTCTTCTGATGTAATCTGTTGCAAGTCGTCTGGTACCGACACCTTCATAAAACCAGTCATTCTTCTGGCAGCTCGAGCGAGGAAATCAAGGTAAGCAAGTTGCGAGGAAGTGGTGAGCAGCACTCTCGGCCAAAAATGCAAACTTTGCCGACGGTGAAAAATTCAATTTCGCCGAATGACATTATCGGGCGTGCTTCCCCGTGGAGAGACGGGAAGGTGCTGCAGCTACAGGCGGCTCAGCAGCACTCGTCACGCAATTGGGTTGCTAATTCCGCCCAAGCTACTGGTCTCTCAGAGGAATTCCACAGGGGTTTAAGTCGATTTTAAAGCCGAAATCGGGGTTTTATCATCCAATTGTCACTGCTCGGATTTTTTTCTAACCTGGAAATCACCAGTTCGCCAGAACTTCTGACGAAAAAAAAAATACAAGAAAGACCGAGAGTCTCGCGTCCCATCTCGGCTGGTCTTTTGTCCTCCTCTCCTTTCCTTGCGTCCAATTTTTCCCCCGCCACACACAGTCACACAATGGCCTCCAGATCAAGAATCCAGCCGCTGCTCCGGACAGCGGCACGGAGACAATCCCTCCTGCCCGCCGGTGGGCGGCGCGTTTTGCGGCAATCCACGGCTCCGGCCGGCGCCGCCGTCGCCACCACCACCCGTTGCATCGCGACGACGGCCGCGAGACTGTCCGACGGCGGCGGCCTCAAGGAGATCAAGCTCACATCGGCCGCCTACCCGGACATCAAGCGCGACACCCGCTTCGCCGCGGTGACGGACGCCCACGTCGCCTACTTCAAGGACCTCCTCGGCCCCTCTGGCGTCGTCGACGGCGTGTCCACCGACGCCGCCGACGACCTGGCCGCCTTCAACGAGGACTGGCTGCGCAAGTACCGCGGCGAGTCGCACCTCGTCGTCAAGCCCGCCTCCACGGAGGAGGTGAGCAAGATCCTGGCCTACTGCAACGAGCAGAAGCTCGCCGTCGTGCCCCAGGGCGGCAACACGGGTCTCGTCGGCGGTTCGGTCCCCGTCTTTGACGAGATTGTCATCAACATGAGCCGCATGAACAAGATCCACTCCTTTGACGACGTCAGCGGCACCCTCGTCGTCGACGCCGGCGTCATCCTCGAGACCGCGGACAGCTACCTCGCCGAGAAGGGCTACATCTTCCCCCTCGACCTGGGAGCCAAGGGCTCCTGCCACGTCGGCGGCAACGTCGCCACCAACGCCGGCGGGCTCCGTCTCCTCCGCTACGGCAGCCTGCACGGCAACGTCCTCGGCCTCGAGGCCGTGCTGCCGGACGGCACCGTCGTCGACGACCTGTGCACGCTGCGCAAGAACAACACGGGCTACGACCTCAAGCAGCTCTTCATCGGCGGCGAGGGCACCATCGGCATCATCACCAAGGTCTCCATCATCTGCCCGCAGCGCTCGAAAGCCGTCAACGTCGCCTTCTTCGGCCTCGAGTCGTACGAAAAGGCCCAGCAGGCCTTCAAGGCCGCCAAAGGTCAGCTCGGCGAGATCCTCTCGGCTTTCGAGCTCATGGACGGCCGCAGCCAGGACCTCGTCCACGCCGTGCGCGGGAACAAGCGGCCACTCGAGGGCGACACCCACCCGTTCTACTGCCTCGTCGAGACGTCCGGCTCCAACGGCGACCACGACTACGAGAAGCTCGAGGGCTTTCTCGAGCACGTCATGTCCAACGACATCGTCTCGGACGGCGTGCTCGCGCAGGACGAGACGCAGCTCAAGGCGCTCTGGGGCTGGCGCGAGGGCATCCCAGAGTGCCTGGGCCACTGGGGCGGCACCTACAAGTACGACGTGTCGATCCCCCTCAAGGACCTCTACCTGCTCGTCGAGGACACCAAGGCCAAGATGGAGGAGGCCGGGCTCGTGGGCGACACGGACGAGTTCCCGGCCATCGGGGTCGTCGGGTACGGCCACATGGGCGACTCGAACCTGCACCTCAACGTCGCGGTGCGGCGGTACGACAAGCGCATCGAAAAGGTCCTCGAGCCGTTCGTGTACGAGTGGATCCAGGCGCGCAACGGCAGCATCAGCGCCGAGCACGGCCTGGGCGTGGCCAAGAAGAACTTCATCGGGTACAGCCGCAACGAGACCATGGTCGGCCTCATGAAGCAGATTAAGAATCTCTATGATCCGGTGAGTTTTACCCTTGCGTTCGTGTCCTGGCTATTGCCTTACGGCTGCCTTCTTCTTCTTCTTCTTCTCTCTCTCTCTCTCTCTCTCTCTTCCCCCGCTTGCTTTCCCCTTCCCATCTGGTCATCAAAAATCTCACTCTTACTTCCCACCCCTGTCTGGTTCTTTCTGTCTCTTCTCACACCGACAACAACGTTGCGTCACGTTTCTCTCTTACGTCCCCCATGCAGCCTCCCCCCACCCCACACCGTGACCGGGCCCCCGGGGAACGGGTTCCTCCATCACACGCTACACTATACACACAACAGAATCCCCCATATCACCGGGTTTCTCCCGTCTGCCTGGCGCCTGGAAGGAATGCTGACGTCGAACCAATTAGAACGGCATCATGAACCCATACAAGTACATCTAAAGGAAGCGCCAAGATTTACGATACCCCCTCCCCATCCACATCCATCTCTGGACGGAGTTATAGGGAAAGAGACAGCGAGGGAGGCAACAGCGGCAGTGAAATCTTGAACATAGCCTAGGATAGCCGGACCTAAGTCCGCCGTTCCCCCCGCGTAAGATCGGGTTTGTTGCGTGCGAGTGGGTTGGAAAAGGCACACTTAGGCTATGCTCATTTTTTTTTCGGTGTGTGTGAGTGAGTGAGAGAGAGTGTGTGTGTGACTGACCTAGGCAATCACACTGCCCACATCATCCCACTCATCTACACCCACCACACCTCGTTTCCCCCCTCGTCTTTGCTCTTCCACCCTCTCCGTCTCATTCATACGAGCAACCGAGTTTTTCTTGCTTTGTAATAACCAAAGCGAAAAAACTTTTCCTGTCTTGTCGTAAAAACAAAGTGACGACAAGTTGTAAAACGCCCCCTAGCCAGATTTCGTTGTGTAGTAGGGAAAGACATGCTTCCTAATCCGGACATATCTTGAGATCTGTCCTGGTATGTCTCACCTGGCGGGCGGTGCGGAGAAGACAGGAGACAGGAGCATATTTTTTTGGTCTTTCTAAACTAGTTAGGATATCATCACATCAATGTACTTCATAATACCAAAAAAGAAAACCAGGAGTTCACACCAACGGTAACCGATGTGAGCCAATGCTAATTCTCTCGGAGAGGGGGAGGAAGGGGTCGGTGTGTACAGTGTCTCGTGGTAGGCCTCCCTCTACTCCGATCCCTCTCAATATCTCGCCAAGAGGATCTAATACCTCTCTCCTCATCTCAGATCGGATGTTTTGAACGAGGAGGAGCCAGCAGCCAGCAGACGTAGTGTAAGGGTAGATCAAAGAGCTGTCAGTTATAACAACAGCCTACCCTGGGCCTTTTCAGCCGCAATACCCAGGGCCTTGTTCCCAGCCAGCAGTTCTCGTCACTTTATAGGTTGGGATTCTCGCAGGTTCCGAGCTCCGGTCCGGTTTTTCCAAGTCAGCCCCCGCAGCCTTGGATACCGGTGACTCGATCTCACGGCTCCAAGTCATCCATCATGGGGTGGATTCCTGGTTCTTAGACTGCCAGAGTGCCAGACGTGCAGCGCCCAGTAATAACCATTAGGCTGGGAAAATCAACCAAGAAAAGGTAGAAAAGAAAACGAAACGAATGGGGTGATATGCGGTACCAGGTTCGTGAAATCACCAAGAAAACGAATCGATTGGCTGAGGTACGTCCCAGCCCACCGATCCTGGAGAGGTAGGTGTTGAACTGCAACCCTCCAATGACATGGCGTCGTCACCGACTCCCGGTCCGGTGGTCGCGGTGGTGATCATCAGAGGGTTCCGTCTCTGGGTCTCTGGGGTCTCTGGGGTCTCTGGGGTGGTGGTGGTTCGCGTGAGTCCTCAATTGCTTGGTAAACTCCCAATTGTATATCCGTAATGTAATCCGCAGACAGTAGTGTAATATGTACCCCTGTCGACTAACCTTTTAACCTGGTGTATGTCTCTCGGCGGCCCCCTGGACCGACCGGGCTTTCCGTGCGCCGTTTGGCTGACGGTGAGTGGTG
The DNA here is from genome assembly GCF_011075155.1 of Colletotrichum scovillei. Classification (NCBI taxonomy): domain Eukaryota; kingdom Fungi; phylum Ascomycota; class Sordariomycetes; order Glomerellales; family Glomerellaceae; genus Colletotrichum; species Colletotrichum scovillei. The sequence continues at coordinate 1,892,141 of NW_023336261.1, forward strand.
ACAGGTGCTGGCGGCCCCTGGGCACCGACAATCTCACCCCTACTGAAGGCTGCTGTTCGCTTTGCTGCGCTCTCATTTGCTGCTTTACTTTGACGCGGCACTTGGGGAACGGCCGCACCGACGTCAGCCTCGGCGTCAGCCAATCACGCCGTCCAGAGCATCCCGTCCTGCAGACTGCTCCGCCAGCCGAGGGTGGGGCTCTCTTTCGAGCAAGTCGCACCTCCGAGCCGAACCCCTGTCTGTTCGGTCTGCTACGGCATGCAGCCCTACGGGGCCTTGCCTGGAACGTGCACTCATCCGCGCGCGGGGGACAATGCTCTCATCTACCCGTAGGTAGTCTCATCGGACTCGACTGAGACGGAGGGATCAGAGACGGTTGACATCAATCTTGTTTACACTCTTGATTAGCATCGATCGATAGTCCCTCTCTTTCTCTCTCTCCGTCACTCTGCCTGTCTCTGCGTGTAGGTATGTACTTACTTCCCTGCTGCAGGTGTCATTGACAGGGTGCAACGATCCCTCCTGAATGGCCGAGGCATCTCGGAGCATCTCACACATACGAATGCACACAATCGGTGCTAAATCACGCTCACTTTCCTCTTCCAGCCTGTCTCGCCCACTGATTTGCGTTCGTGGCCTTGTCTTCCAAGGTTTGGGTCTTGTAAAAAGGAATGTCCTAGATATCGGTTAGATTCCACTCCTCGTGTAAGGGGAAACGAGCAAAGATGGCCTCATCACCTCTTCATCCACCCAACCTACCCTTTGACCAGATGTCACTGGTATTACATCTCGGCTACAACTCGCCCGGCGCAATCTACCCGCACCATGCCTGAGACCACGACAAGAACAGGCATCGCATTCGTTGATCGTCTCGGGGCCGCCTGACTGCATACCGCAGCCGCAGTCGTCTTATTCGTCCCGGGGCGAACCAGACCATGTGTGATTCCCGCGCCCTTGGTCCCGTCTCATACGTTGTCGCGGTCCACCTTCGGTAGTAAGGCTGCATCACACCATCAACTGGCTCCCGCGAGGGGGGCTTGTTTGAAGCCAAGCGTATGGTCTACCTTGGGTCCCACAGCCTCTCCGGCAGTAGCCAACGTAAGAAGCTCACTGATCCGCGCCCTCCTTTCAGTCTTGGGGGCCGTTTGATGCCTGCTTCCCCCCTTGCGGCTCCCCATTGTGATATATATCGACCGTCCAGTACGTCTTCTTCCCTGTTCGTCTTGACGAGAGAATATCATCGGTTATGGTCATACTGTCTTTGCAATAACCTGTCTCTCACCAAAAACGTCCGAGTTGTCAACATGGTTGGAGTCCGCGGCAAGTACAAGGGATGCGAGACATGCAGGGCTCGAAGAGTCAAGGTAAGCACTCTAAAGGCGTTTCGACAGCAAAAAAAAAAACGCCCCCCGCGGGCTGACATGTCAACGGTTAGTGCGATAACGAACGGCCACACTGCCGCAAGTGTATCGATAGCGGCCGCGAATGTGCTGGCTACGAACGAGAAATGGTCTTCATCACCGCAACCATAGACGACGCCGGCCGCTGCTCATCACATCCGCCCCGCCAGGTCCAGCCGTCTTCTTCGAGGAGTTCTAGGAGAAGCCAAACCGTGGAGGACGAAATTCCTCGCTTGGTACCGACAGAACCGTTGATGCCAGCATGGGATGATTTGGTTTCCGTATCCGACAACGGTGTCATATACTCGATACAGATCGCGGCATTGCACACCAGGTTCCAGAACATCCTTAGGGGTCCCGAAGGGCAAAGCCAAGTAAAGTTCCGGATGGCCCTACCGCCCTACTCACCAGTTGATATGGAGACATGGGATAACGGCGGAAACATGGACCTGAATGCGCAGAACATGATCAGTCTGTTGCCATCGGGGAATGACAACGGAGCCCCCGAAGGTCTTTGCGTGTTTTTATTCGAGGTGAGATGCCAGTTGGTCGTCGTGGAAGAGCGTGTGCTGACTATCCTTGTAGCAAAATCCATCCTTTTTGGTGACCAACGGCATGACACCCTGGAGTGTCCCCCAAGAGCATATGGACGTCGTCAAGAAGCTTGGACCGGAACAATTTCGTCAGTTCCCAGCCCACCACTATTTCGTCAGGGTATATAGGTGTAATGCTGTAAGACACGCGTCGTTGGCCCTGCGGATGAACCATCAAGCTGACTTGGTGCCAAGATCATACTCGCTCTCTTACACCGAAAGACGACGTTTCTTTCTTCGTTCGAATGGTGCACTACACCGTGGGAACAGCACCCCAAGACGTTTCTCGACAGGCTCTTTGATATCATCGCCGGGTTGCCTGGCGTCTTCTCTCGCGTCGACCGAACGGTACCCTTTGCTGCAACCTTGCAGCGTCGGTTAAAGGCACAGGAGCTGTTGGAGAGCTGCTTGGAAATAGAACGAAGGCTGGAGGAGTGGGAGTCGTACGCCCGCGCGCCTACTGCCGAGCACCCGTATGCGTACTGGATAGAAGAGCCGGATGATCCAGATGCGCAGCAGCTACCCTTTGCGGACAACTTCGCCTTCAAGGATGGTGTGTCGTCCGTCATGTTCCTGTATCACTGGATGACACTGCTGCTCCTCCACCGCTGCATCGAGTGCCTGCACCACACCATCTTCCAGCCTGTCATCGAGGACTTTCCCGACATGTACCCGGATCTGCCTCCGAATCTGCAGATCAACCTGGGCAGGTACCAACAGAGGCGGGAGTTTGCGTCAAGAATCTGCAGGGCGCTCGACTTTGCGCTGTCGACGACAGTTCAGCCGGACATGTTGGTTGCACCACTAGCCGTGGCCATGGAGTTCTATCGCGAGATCAATGCGTCGTCAAGGGACGGCGAGCTCGAGATTATGTGGTGCGAAAACTTCAGGCTGCGTTTGACCTCCAAAGGTCACGATATTGCCAATGTTTTGCAGAGCAGATCATGGGCCGACATTGCCAGGTTCTGAGCCAGCTGGCTACTCGCTCCGTCTGCCTGACGGTTGAAAAGGGGAGTAATGGGTACGATGAAAACATGGTGGAAGGTATGGATTGGCGCAGGTGCATTGCATTTCTGAGAGTATCAAAGTCGAGAGCGCTGGCCATTTGACGTTCGACCTGATGTAGAGGGTATTGGTGGACTGCCACCTATATCCTGCCATATATTGTTAATATTTTGATGGAAAAACCAAAAGGTGTGTTGTAGAAGACGATCTTCACTGAGATATAGAGATGTCAAAAGAACGTTGCAACCCATCTAGTTTGTAGTCCATGAACGAGTAAAATATAACGGACGGGAACTTGTAATTCAAAAGGTGCCCATTACATACAACCTGGACGTTGCTGCTTGCCTGAGCTCCTACCTAGCGGGTGAGGTGTGATACGGATAAGCGCACAGACCTCTCAGCTTGAGTGACCATTACCCGGACTTTCCCCGGCCCTGCAGGAGCTTCTGGAGCTTTTCAGCCTTTCCTACGCCAGCAGGCGCCAAAGCTTCGTCAGACCTGCAGCCTGCCTCTCTTGACCTTACCTTACCTCACTACTCCATCCACCCTCGACCGACCGCACCTCTTCAATCACGGCGATTGTCCTGCAACATCCAAGCAAATCGTCAATTCACATACCACCACACACATCTCCGATAATCCGTCCCTCAATCAGTCAGTCACCATGGCTTCAGGATACGACAGAGCGTTGTCCGGTAAGGGCCCCCTCCTTGTTGCCCCCCAGCTCCACTGTACCAAGCTAACATGTACCTGCAAACAGTCTTCAGGTTCGTCACGGTTGCCCCTGCCCCTGCCCCGGAAACAATTCATGACCCCCAACTGACATCGTCAGTCCTGATGGACACGTTTTCCAGGTCGAGTATGCTGGCGAAGCTGTCAAGAGAGGTAATGCCGCTTGCCCGCCGCAATCAAGGGCGGAACCAGCTAACCATTGGCATAGGAACGTGTGCGGTCGGCGTCAAGGGTACAGATGTCGTCGTCCTCGGATGCGAAAAGCGATCAGCCATGAAGCTGCAAGATACCCGAATTACCCCTTCCAAGATTCAGCTCCTCGACACTCACGTCTGCCTGGCATTCGCCGGCTTGAACGCCGATGCTCGCATCCTCGTCGACAAGGCGCGGTTAGAGGCACAGTCCCACAGACTCACCGTCGAAGACCCCGCCTCCATCGAGTACATGACCAAGTACGTTGCTGGTGTCCAGCAACGGTACACACAGAGTGGTGGTGTTCGTCCCTTTGGTATTAGCACCTTGATTGTTGGCTTCGACAGCGGCAGCAAGGTCCCCCGCCTTTACCAGACCGAGCCCTCTGGCATCTTCTCCGCATGGTACGAGCGACTAATCCATACTATGCGATGCGGTGCATCTGCTAACACCTTGCAGGAAAGCCAACGCCATCGGCCGTTCCAGCAAGACCGTTCGCGAGTTCCTCGAGCGCAACTACAAGGAGGATATGGACAGAGAGGCTACCATCCGACTCGCCATCAAGTCTCTTCTCGAGGTTGTCCAGACTGGAGCCAAGAACATTGAAATCGCGTTGATGGCACCGGGCAAGACGATTGAGATGCTGCCCGTGGAGGAGATTGAGAACCACGTCAAGAGCATTGAGCAAGAGAAGCAAGAGGAGGCGGCCAAGAAGAAGACTGGACGCACACCCGGCACCGGAAGCGCGGCGATCCTCACGAGAGGCTCGGGCTCGGGTGACGGTGACGAGTAAGGAAATGACTAGGCGTTGCGGTTCGCGGATAGACGACACTCATGAGGGTATCTGACCAAATACCAATGTATTACCACCTTTAGACCGTGGAAAATCTACAAAACGGTGTCCATAAACTCGCTTGCTGCCACACTGATGCCCGTAAACCAGCTAACCCCCCCCCCCCCCCCCCCACAGTTTAGCCCAGCTTGTCCGCATCGTCTGTTGGGTCGAATATTGAGCGTCCGGCGATTTGGCGGACACGCTCGTCCTTGATCATGCGGCTGTCCTTGCGCGCGTCCTCGCCCTCAACGGAGATGGCTGCCTTGGGCGTCTTTGCTTCAATGACGAAGTGGTTGTCGCAGTGCGGGCAGTATTCATCGGCGTCTTCGAATTCCTGGGCGTCTTTGCGGAAGCACTTCTTGCACTTCTTGCAAGCAAAGACCATTTCAAGGCTCTGGAGCAGGGGGTGCTTTTCCTGCTCATGGTGACACTCGGCGCAATCGAACCATTTCTTGCCTAGGAGGGCATCCAAATTAGTCGGCGTAGCTTGGAGTAGGGGCAGAGGGGGTTCGACGCACAGCAGGGTGACCTGATTGCGACTTGCGCGTTGAGAATGTGTTTGCTGCGGTGATATATTAGCTTGTCGGCCAGGGGTTGTCGGTTCTCGTTTGGCTCACCACATGGTGGGCCGTCTTCGCGGTATACAGCAATAGATCGCGTTGTGGTTACAGGTGCGCCAGCTGAAGGCAGATGAACGGAGGGGTCGCGGTAGACTGGTCAAATCGAATGTGTCGCGGTTATGAATCGGCAAGTCGAGGCAATGGGGAGAATCTTCTATCGAAGATTTGGCGGTGCTGATAAATTTGGCGGGGTCTGGATTTGTCGCCCAAGCCTTCCCTCCCGGTACCTACCTACACCTTGCACCCCGCGAAGTCGCTCTGTAGTGGTCTCCACTTAAGGTGCCGGCCAGTGACAAAGGGTGCCACCCCTGTAAGGCCGTACTCTTTGCCTGCGAAACCTTAGGTACCACTTTAACGCCGACGCTTAGAGTTGCTTACCTTTCTCCGATGCGTGCCTGCAGGCTACATCATCCATCTATCCATTTCTTAGGTTTTCTGATTTCACAACCACCCATCTGCTATCTCTCCTCCAACAACCCGCAATCCTGTCACGATGCCACCGAAGAGGAAGGCTCAAGGGGCCGCCACCGGCAGCTTCAAGACAGGAAAGGGCTCTGTGGCTTCAACACCTGGAGGCGCCACCCCCAGGAGTATCGCCAGCGATAATGAATCGGTAGCGGATCCCGTGAGCGAGTCGGAAGACGAGAACCTCGAGAAGAACGTCGACAAGTTCTCCGTCGAGGCGTATCTGGACAGGCCGAAGACGAACGGCCATGAATCCATGACTGGACTCTTCAAGAAGAAGCGCGACTTCTCCTTCCTCCAGCTGAAACCCGATTATCAGAATCGCCCGCTCTGGATCGACCCTGCCAAAGGCCGTATTTTCCTCGAAAGCTTCAACCCGCTGGCCGAGCAAGCACAGGACTTCCTCATCACCATTGCCGAGCCAATTTCCCGACCGTCCTTCGTTCACGAATATGCGCTCACGACACACAGCTTGTACGCTGCTGTTTCTGTGGGCTTGTCACCCCAGGATATCATCAACACTCTCGATCGGTTTCTGAAGATGCCTTTGCCCGACAGTATTCGCAAGTTCATCGAGGGCTGCACGCAAAGTTTCGGCAAAGTCAAGCTGGTGCTTAAGAATACGAAATACTTTGTCGAGAGTACGGATCCGGTCATCCTGCAGAAGCTGCTGAAAGACTCCGTCATCGGGCCGCTGCGAGTACACGGTACGGAGGAAATCACTACAATAGCGGCTCCGAAACAGGGCCCCCTGGTCATTCCAGGTACCGCCAATGCTGCTGGTGTGCGACAGGCAGAAGAACAAAAGGCCAAGGGACGCGAGGGTGAGGTGAAGGAGGGCGAGGTCTACGCGGCACTGAACGATGACGACGATGACGATCAGGAGATCACGCATGCCTTTGAGATTGGGGACGAGGCAGTCGAGACCGTTCAGAAGAGGTGTCTTGAACTGGAGTACCCGGTGTTGGAGGAGTACGATTTCCGACGAGATGAGGCCAACCCGAACCTGGAGATCGACTTGCGGCCGGGCACCTTGATTCGACCCTACCAAGAGAAGAGTCTGAGCAAGATGTTTGGTAATGGACGGGCCAAGAGCGGTCTCATCGTCCTTCCTTGCGGTGCTGGAAAAACGCTTGTCGGTATCACCGCAGCTTGCACCGTCAAGAAGGGCGTCATCGTCCTCTGCACCAGTTCCATGTCTGTCGTGCAATGGCGAAACGAATTCCTCAAGTGGTCCAACATCAAGCCAGAGGATATCGAAGCATTCACGTCAGACAACAAGGGCAGAATCTTCCCGGGTAACACCGGTATCATTGTGACCACATACTCCATGGTGACGCAAACAAGGGAGCGTTCTCACGAGGCCAAGAAGATGATGGACTTTTTGCAGACGCGAGAATGGGGTCTGATGCTTCTGGACGAGGTCCACGTTGTCCCCGCCAATATCTTCAGAAAGGTCACCTCGTCCATCAAGACGCATTCGAAGCTTGGCTTGACCGCCACACTGCTTCGTGAAGATGACAAGATCTCAGATTTGAACTTTTTGATTGGCCCCAAGTTATACGAGGCGAACTGGATGGAGCTCAGCGAACAAGGCCACATTGCCAAAGTTCAATGCGCTGAGGTCTGGTGCCCCATGACTACAGAATTCTACGATGAATACTTGAAGGCGTCGGCCAGAAAACGCGCGCTGCTGTACATCATGAACCCGAGGAAGTTCCAAGCCGCTCAGTACCTTATCAACTACCACGAGTCTCGAGGCGACAAGATCATTGTCTTTTCAGACAACGTCTATGCTTTGAAGACATATGCTGAGAAGCTGGAGAAGGCTTACATTTTCGGCGGCACTGGACAAGCAGAGCGCATGAACATTCTGCAAAACTTCCAGCACAACCCTCAAGTCAACACACTGTTCCTGTCAAAGATTGGTGACACATCCCTCGATCTTCCCGAGGCTACCTGTCTCATTCAGATCTCCTCACATTACGGTTCTCGTCGTCAAGAGGCGCAGCGACTCGGCCGTATCTTGCGAGCCAAGAGGAGAAACGACGAGGGTTTCAATGCCTTCTTCTACTCCCTGGTGTCGAAGGATACCCAGGAGATGTACTACTCCTCCAAGAGACAGGCGTTCCTGGTCGACCAGGGCTACGCCTTCAAGGTCATCACGCAGCTCGCCAATATCGAGAAGACACCTGGCCTAGCCTACGCCGCGGCGAGCGAGAGACGAGAGCTCTTGCAAAAGGTCCTCATCGAGAACGAGGCCGGCGGCGAAGACGAGGTCATTGATGACTTGTTCCACAGCGGCACGATGGGCCGCGCGCCGGCCAGGGGTAGGAAGAAGGCCGCCGCGAGGAGGACGGCTGGTCTGTTGGGCGACCTGTCGGGTGGGCAGGACATGGCCTACATGGAGCAAAACAAGAGAGTCAAGCTCAAGAAGGCAAAGGGAGAGAGCAGTGCCTTCTTCAAGAAGATCCAGAGAGAGAAGGCCAAGCGATAGATTGCAATCACGAACAGGTTTACGGCGTCTGTGGGTGGGGAATTTTGGGAAAGGCAAACGAAGGATTTGAAGCCGCTTCATTGTATTATAGATCATACACAAACACGCCGTGGAGGCGTAAGACTGGGAAAGGTCAGATAAATCTGCACATGATACGATATTATTCGATAACAAGTCAAAGGCCCAAGCTTGTTGTGCCAAGCCTATGTAGATCTCGTCAGTATGATCTCTAGAAATACGCAGACAATGTCCAATAAGGGATAATCGCCCATGCCATTTGGCTATAATCTACTCTCAGCTCGTCCGTTCTCCCCAATAAGAAAGGGAATTTTCCTCGTGGGCTTCACTTCTCCCTTTCCCCCTGTTCCAGTTTCACGAAGGAGTTGATTCTGGCAAATGGCAAACAAGAACCAAGAAGAAAAAAAGAACAACAAACGCAGCAAAACCCGTGGTTGCGGCCGTTGGAAAACGGCTCGTAAAACAAGATTGGATTTTTGGATTCCATGGGTGCATAGCTATTTTTGGTGAGCGTCATTCCCGGGGTATCTTTACGATATCAATCGATCAGAGTCTGATCTAGTTACGGCTGTAATGAGAATTCAAATAAAGGTAACAAAAAAAGTGAGTACGGGTAGAGCGATTACTCGAGTCGCCAAGATGCCACCCCCTTTCTCCCGTTTGTAGTCGAAGACCGGGGGGGTTAGGAGGCGCCACAACATCAACACATTGTTTGGCTTTCCTTCTGGGCCCATCTATGCGGCCGGATAGGATCTTTCGGTCAGAACCTACCAAGTCCTTCACGTGGGCCGCATGGGCGAATGAATCAGAAGCAAATGGGTGTGGTCTTGGCAGACAGCGGGTTGAGTCGGATTGCTGCATTCACCATCATCTTGCGTTGCCTATCTGGCAGATCTGGGCATTGTTCCGCGCGGCTGGGGTATTCGTACTGGAGGCCCGGAGGGATACTTGGCGTCCGGGTTGGGAGATGAGCGTCCCATGTACCCGTACCGTTGCCATCTCACAAATCGCATGCAGGACTCGCTACGCCGGAAGAGGTGTACAGCAGTAATGGCGGCATGGCGGTGAACAAGCAGAGGAAGGCGGTGGTGGAATATGCTGGCGACGACGTCGTGTTGAGGTGGTGAGAGTGAGAAATGACCTGTGTCACGGAGAGTGCTTGGCAAATGGCAGTGGTTATCGGCTCTCTCTACTCGGCGGATGGTGTGCTAGGTCTGGACTCGGTCGGTGCGACGGACGGAAGAAGCGACCGGCAGTCCGCGGGCTAGCGTTGTGATTGACAATGAGAATGCCAGAAAGGCCGTATTGGAGGTGCATTGCGAGTTCCTTATCGGCAAAGGATAAGCCAGTGTGGTTGAGCTGGTGGTAAACCGTTCTTCTCGGGCGACTTTGCCTCTAAAGCCAACAAACGAGACGTACGGGTTCCTCATACAGGCATCCATAGATCATCGGTTGGGCAGTGCTGACGGCTGAAAGGCCCCCGTTGTAAGAGATACGTTGCGCCTAAAAAAGAGTCAATGGGCATCAGGATGAGGGATCTGCTCCTGGGGACGCCGACGGGTTTCACAGGCCGCCGTGGCTTGCAAATGGCACCTGCTTGATAATATTACCATAGCCATGGGCAGCGAATGAGTGTTTCTGGTAGACTGCAGGGGTTGGATGTTCCCTGGCAAGGTACCACTCGCCGGGAGCTTGGTCGGACTGATGGTCTTCTCGGCCGGGATGACCTGTTGGAGGCGAAGTGCCACGCCGTTTCAATGTATAGGGGTAGAGAGGCATAATTCGTCGGTGGTATTGTGACCATGGGAATATTGAGGGTGCGCGCGTCCGGGAGTTTAGCCAGTTTCCTACTGATTGTGAGGCGGTCGCAAACATGCCAGAAGCTTGCTCGTCAGGTACCGGTGGTAAAACCCCGGATTCGCGGTGCTAATGGGAGTGACGGACGAATTGGACTTTGGTATACGTCCAGGTGTACTCGGTACGCCTGCACCGAGTATTCGTAGACAGACCAGCTGAGGGGCACGAATTGTGTAGGATACCTAGGCTGCATCTTAGGTCGATGGTAGTATTGCCATTGCTGTACATATATAGGTATCAAACCTAGTGGGATGTCTTGGCTGGTCCGTTAGGTGGTGTTGGGTAAGTATGCATGTGTTCACATGTTGGAGGTGCGCTAACTGCAGCTGAGAAGATGGTCAGTCAGGAACATCAGGGATGGACAACGTCGGAGAAAACCATGAGACGCAGCAAAGGAGGGTAAGAGACGAGATGTGCTGGCACAAAATGACGTACTAGAGCCATGCAGTGTACTCCAGAGGCTGGCGTGGGAGGGAGGGTAGGGTGTGGTGCCCCTGTCACGATGCAGTTGCTCTTGTTGCTCCTTTGGGCGTGAACAGCGCGCGTGCGAGTGTCTGCTTGGACAGACGGGCGACATGTTGCTTACCCACTTAAAATTAAAGTTACTTGGCACTCCTCCGCCAGCTTGGTTGGGGGATTCTAGGGATTTAGGGGATTTTGTTCTGGCGTGTCTTGGAATGGTACGCCACGAAACAGATCTCGCGAGTCGCAACCAATCTTACCTTGCGTAACCATTAAAATGGTAGGCTAAGTGTTTGGTGCCACGTTAAGACAGACTGGTGGACGAGATCGGAGCAGACCGACGCGTGCCGAGGGTGCAGGCGTGTTGCAAGCTGTCCCGACTCCCAAGTAGGTAGTGTAGTAACGCATGGGGGTTTAAAGGACCAAGACTCGAGCGGGCGGACGCCGATGCTGGATGTCGCATCAAGATAGTAGCACATGAATGATGTGCGCAGATGATTGGCGATCATTCCGACAAGTTTTTGACATGATGCTGCAGCCATCTGCTATAGCAGGGGGTTTTTGGTGCGATCAACCATCCAATGGTCTAAGAAAAAGGTACGCATGAGGTGAGGTGGTGCAGGCAGTGTGAGGTGATCAGCCCTGATATGACTGACGTGAGGTGACTGCAGCCGCATCCGCGGTGCTCCCGAGATGTTCTGATCCTCCGTACACATTTGGTAAGCACGCAAGGTGGTACGGTGAGATGCGGTGAGGTGAGGTGCTGCCCGTTGTAATCTCGATTTTCGAGAAAAGGAAGACGGCTCCCTCCTTCCATGGCCCACTCCATCGTTCTCGTCTGAGATGCAGAAGTAGGGTACATCTAAGATGTATCTCTTCTGTTCCAATCGCGGTGGAGCCGTAGGTACTTCCCAGTGCCAGGAAAAGCTTAGCTCGGTACGGAGTACCTATCGCCCAGGCACCGCAAGGAAAGGGTCGAACTCGACACACTTTTCCACAGAGTTCCCATGCCAGGTTCCAATGGTGCCAGTCCAAAATCGAAAGTGCTGACGGGACGGTTACCTTTGGCGTCTCCAGTTCCACGGCAAGGATAAGAGTGGACATTGCAGACTGTGGATGCTGCTGGATGCACCGCGGTTGGATGGCTGACCGTAAGGACCTCTTTGCGGTCAACTGTCAACTCCACACTTCACACTCCAGTCTCCAGAGTTCCAGGGCAAGCGTCCGGAGCTTACCTACGCCCCCCGACACGCCCGCAAGCCGATTGCTTCCCTCCCTTTTTCTGATTAAGGAAAAATGAAATAAAAAAATAACAGCGAGGGAAAAATTGGATTGACGCCTTCGTTTCGTCTTGGCCCGTGGGGGGTGGGTAGGAGAGCACAAATATCTGCCTACCTGGTACATTAATCCAGTCTGGCACTTCTTTCCCATCTTTCTGCTCTCGCTGACCTTTGTCATACGAACAGTCGCGCCTGCAGCCCAGGTTGCTTCTTCCTTGTGAAGAGCCAAGAGTTGAGCCACTTCCCACTTGGAGCGGTAGTGGTGCAGCGTGCTTGCTCCCTGGCTCATCTGGCGTTGGCATCTGCAATCCAATCTGCTTGGCTGCACCTGCGACACTTGCAGCACCAAGTTTGATCTTGATCTCATTTCTTTGACCCGTCCGATCAAGGCCATCCATACCTTAGCACGCAGTACCTACCACACAATCACCTGTACTACGTACTGCGTTCAGGATACTTCGACTCTTCTTTCTCCATCCTGTTTTTTCCCTCTTCCGTTGCGCCCTCCGACAAAACCTACCTGCCCTGCAACAATAACAGACGATCAAGACTGATGTCACACTTGCTACGACTGGCTACTGCTACCCCATCCACCTTTCGCCATACCAATTGATCGTCATGAATTCCAGCTTAGCCGTCATCCAATCCTCGACCTCTACACCAGGACGGTTAGACTAGAAAGCTTTACAGCCACAGCCACAGTGCCAAGGCCTGGACCATTTCGCCCATTCTCACTGCACCACCTCTCTTTATACCTATTCCCCCCGAAGGCCGATGTCTTGTCTGCTCTGGTTCTAAACCGGAGGGGAATTTCCTCCATTACATCAACAACACCAACAAAGCCCATTTTCGCGATCCGAGAGAAATGCTCGAAACCGCGCGCGGCTGGCTGCTCGACCAGCTCCGGGCAGCCAAGCCTTCTTTTATATCCAAGAAGCCTCATTTCAACTTCATCTCGGCTCACTGTAAGTTCACCACCATCCCAACTGCCATCTATCCCCAGTGCCCACAAGGCCTTGCGCTGCGCACAGCACTAATCTGCGCACCGCGCTCCCCCTTCAGACTTTTGGATTGTCAGTCTCACCATACTGGGCTCCATCCTCATCTTTGCCTCGGCCGGCGGTCAGTTGGCTTACATTGATGCACTCTACTTTGCAAGTGGCGCCAATACCCAAGCCGGTCTCAACACAGTCGACGTCAACCTACTCAATACCTTCCAGCAAGCATGTCTCTACTTCTTTACCATGACCTCGAACCCCATCACCATCCACTCTTCTGTTGTGTTCCTCCGACTATACTGGTTCGAGAAGCGATTTCAAGGAGTTGTCCGCGAGGCTCGCCAACAACGCAGAAACACCATTTCAAAGTCAAAGTCCCGCGCGAGAGATGATTTGAACCAGGCTGAGAGGGGCCGTTTGAGCGTGCGCAATATTAAGGTTATGCACACCAATGGCCACCGCTCGAGAATGACCAATGATGGAATTCTACTCGATATGAAGGAGGATGAGGATGGCCGCATCTCGCCGGGGAGTAATGGTTTTGTGCCCGTTCCCAACACCCCAGCACATAACTCGGGAGAACACTCGCCCGCCAGAGCACCCGAAACCCAGGAAGAAACCGGCACAGACATCACCCAAGGTCGAATCACGTTTGCCCAGCATGTCTTCCGAAGCGACGGCACGGAACCAGAAGTCAAGCTTCCATCGCCGCACTCGCCCGCTCATTTTGCCATTCTTGAGCGCCAACGCGCCGGGCCTGATGAGACACTGCGAATTCCAAACCCCAGAGACGCAGAGAAGGGCATGAAACCAAAGCGAGTCGAAGATGATGCAGCACCTGAACCTGAAGACGAGAGGGACGGCAGTATTCCGCATATCCACGTTAACGGCGGAGCGAACAACTTGGCGGATGATGTCGGCAATAATGTCCACCGCCCACAGACGATCAAAATCGAGGAGCCTGAACGACCCAGGGATACCGAGAGAACGGTCAAGGACGAGATTGCGGATGAAGCCGAGGTGATTGGTAGAACCATCTTTCCATTCTCGCTCCGTAAGCCCAAGAAGTTCTTCAAGGGTACCAGCAGTGACAACGGCGAAGGCAGCAGCTCTGACAACCCTCTTGCGAGAGTCAGGAGCAAGACATTCGACACCATCAGGACTGCATTGACCCGCGAAAAGGTCGAGGACATGCCGTATCTGAGTTTCACGCCTACCATGGGACGCAACTCAGCCTTCCCGGGCTTGACCATTGAGCAGCGTGAGGAATTGGGTGGGATTGAATATCGGTCCTTGAGGACACTCGCCGTTATCTTGCTCTGCTACTTCTGGGGTTTCTCGCTCTTCGCCATCACCTGCTTCCTTCCCTGGATCTACACGAGCTCTAATGCCAAGTACGCCGCCATCGTGGAGAACTCGGGTGTCAGCAAGGCGTGGTGGGGTATTTTCACGGCGAATTCGGCCTTCAACGATTTGGGGCTTACCCTCACGCCTGACAGCATGAACTCGTTCAACGACGCGTCTTTCATCCTGTTGATCATGTCTTTTCTGATCATCATTGGCAACACCGGCTTCCCCATCATGCTCCGGGTCGTCATTTGGATTCTCTCCAAGATTGTGCCAAAACGCACAGGACTATGGGAGGAATTACGCTTCTTGTTGGACCACCCGCGTCGTTGCTTCACTCTGCTTTTCCCAGCGGGCGCTACCTGGTGGCTGTTCATCATTCTCATCGGCCTCAACGTTCTTGACCTGCTGTTCTTTGTCCTGCTGGATGTAAGTCATTCTCGTTACCCATGACGGAAATACGCTGACACTATTTGTAGCTGAACGATAACGCCGTGAGCCATTTGCCGGTGCACGTCCGCATTGTGGATGGTATCTTCCAGGCTGCGTCGACAAGAACTGCAGGTTTCTCGGTTGTCAACATTTCGCTGTTGCATCCTGCTGTGCAAGTGTCATACATGATTATGATGTACATCTCCGTGTTTCCAATCGCCATCTCCATTCGTCGCACCAACGTGTACGAAGAGAGATCTTTGGGTGTTTATCACAGCCCTGACGAGGATATGGAGGGCACCAACGAGAATAGTGCCTGGTCATACGTCGGTACCCATTTGCGTCGCCAACTTTCTTTCGATTTGTGGTACGTTTTCTTGGGGCTCTTCATTCTGGCCATCACAGAAGGCAAGAGGATTCAAAACAAGGACTTTGACGTCTACTCGGTCTTGTTCGAGATCGTGAGTGCATACGGTACGGTCGGGTTGAGTCTGGGTTATCCCAACGTCAACGCTTCCCTTTGCTCTCAGTTCACCACTGGAGGCAAGCTTATCATGATTGCAATGCAAATCCGTGGTCGCCATCGTGGTCTCCCCTACGGCTTGGATCGCGCTGTTCTTTTACCAAGCGAATCTCGGTTCGAGAAGGAAGCCGCCGAGGCGCAGCCAGTTCTGGTCCGGTCTGCTACTGCCGCATCGACGGGAACTGCACTCAGCGCCACGAGGTCAAACCTGAGGTCGAGAAGAATGAGCACGAACAGGGGTCAAGGCATCTTTACTCAATTCCTTCACCCTGGCCCCGTGATCCCACACGAAGATAGCCTCACCAATCTCCCCAGACGCAGCAGATCATTTGGAGTCGACGAACGGCCGCCGATGGCTGAGGATATGAGGAGACGCAATACGGAGCCCGTCGATGACGAGACTACGGATACCGACAGCGACGTGATCACAGCGCCTCCGCGGAGAGTAGTCACTACACCCGCAAGACCCGCGATTTGACCTGTTTTGTGAGAAAAGGAAAAAGGAGCATACATTGCAAGGAGTTTGTACTATGGAGTAATCCGGGTGGGCACATGTTTTCTTGATTGGCGCGGTATCCAGTCGTTTCTATAAAACCAAGGCGGACTAGATGGCTCAGGCCGCGGACAGACTTTTGATTTTGGCGTTTGTTCTCACTGTACATTCTTAGTATACTGTACACTTATGACGACTGATGAACAACTATGCGCATTCCATCCTTGATGTGACTGTGATGATGCTGCGTATCTGCTCTAACTCAGGCCTCGACATGACCGATACAGGCAACGCCGTTGTTGAATGTGTTTGTCGCCGCGACCTGGCCGTCTGCCCCTTTGTCAGCCATCATGTCACTCGATGTCATTCTCTACTAGCCATCACTGCCTCTAGTATTTTATGTGATTTTGCTCATGTACACGACTCTACACAGGCCAATGTTGTACAGCTCGCCCGTTTTTTCCCTAATCGTACATTCCACCAACGTACAAGCCTTCCTCCTTCATGCAAACGCGTCCTCTCCAACCGGTATCTCGTCTTCATCTTGTAGATAAAGCCCCTAAGAAGCGACAGACCGTCCCATCCCCGCCTATTTCTGAAACCCTTCCCCGATCTCTTCAGAACCTCGAGCCAGCCCTGCCCTTGCTGCGCGTACCGTACCTCTCCTTCTTCCAAGCAAACACGAGGTGATCGACGTTGCCCATGTCGTGCTTGGGCTTGCGCAGGTACGTCAGGCGGGCGCGGCGCGCGCGCTTGGGACGGCGCCAGACGATGTCGATGCCGATGACGGTCGGGGAGTAGATTTTGTACCACATCTCGACGCCGACCTTCATGAGCTGGCCGCGGAGGAGGATGCCCGTGTCGACGCCGCGGCGGCGGATGGACATGCAGACGCCCGAAAAAGGTTCGCCGGATTTGGTGGTCACCATGAGGACGTCGCCTACTTTTGCGGCGTCGGGGCGGGCTGGGTCGAAGAGGCGGGTGCGGGCGCCGGTCGGGTCGAGGGTTGTGCGTTGGGCGGCGTCGAGGGAGGGGAGAGGGTTCTTGTGGGTTGTTTGGCGGATTGAGGGGAGGGGAGGGTAGACTGCGAAGGTTGGCTTGTTGCGGGGGCCGTCTGTGATGTGGTTTGTTAGCTTTCCGAGGGCTCATGTGGTGTTGTAGATGTCGGATTGGGGCTTACAGTAGGACGGCTTCACTGAGGGCGTCGCCGGTGAGGGTGTAGATGATGGCGGCTCGGGGGCGGCGGCGGTGGCCATGGACCGGGCGAGGAGTCTCTGGTGCCGCGTCTGGCGGAGGGCCGTCTTCAGGCAGCCCATCGGCCGCAAGAGACTTGTGGCGTTCATTGTGGTGATGGTGTCTTGTCGTGGGACGGGACGAGACGAGACGATGCAACTACGTCTGATCGAGCAGGTCGACAGGCAGAGCTTGGTTAAAGGGTTCAAAAAGTTCAAGAGGCTCGAGGTGCGAATTGCGGGCTGTGATTGGCTCGGTGCATCAATGATGCGGAGCCGTCGGGCCGGGAGACTCGTTCGATCCAAAATTTTGGGTGGCTACCCTGCAGGCCATCCCGAGTAGCTCCCTTTTCGCCGACGACGGATAGGAAAGCCTCTGACGAGCTTATACACAACCCAAATCGCCCATCATGTCGAGGATATTAATGGGAAGGGCCCTTAGGGGCGCCAAGGCGTCGGTGTGGGATCAGCCGGCGTGCATGGCCCAGCAGCAGCAGCAGCGGTCCTTTGGTCAGACGCCTGCCCGTCAAAGTACGTCGTCTCTCGATATATTTCTCAATAATCTCCAAAACATGGTCTCCGGCTGACAGCTTGCTTTATTTGCAGACCCCCAAGTCCTCTTCGACAAGACCACGACGCCCGGCCTCGGCCCGATCCTCGAGGAGATCCAGACGAACATCATCCTCCCCTACCACCTCCCCATCCACCAGCGCAAGCGCGTCTTCTCCGAGAAGCTCAAGCACCGCCTCAAAAACGACCCCGTATACCTCGAGATCGATGGCCTCGAGCACCGCTTCAACCACATCAACGAGGAGGCCCTGCCCCCCTCGCGCGACATCACCTGGAAGGCCCTCCGCGCCATGGAGACCCCGCAGGACTGGAACAACTTTGGCCGCCTGCTCTCGGGCATGCGCACCGCGGGGCGCCACTACAGCCAGACGGATTTCGCAAAGATGATTCGCATCGCCGGCCAGCAGGGCCAGATCTACACCATCATCGAGGCGGCGAGACAGGTCCGCAAGACGGGGATGAAGCTCGACAACTCGGAAAAGGTCAACGAGGTGCTGCATTTCGTGCAGATGCGCGCCGTCGAGAGCGAGTGGGACCAGGAGAAGACGAAGCAGGCGCTGCGGTGGGCCGAGATCGTGCTCGAGATGCTCGAGGACAAGGGCCACGCGCCCAACGCCCGCAAGCTCAGAAAGAGGCAGCTCGCCCAAGAGGGCGCCGCGACTCCCGAGCAGGAGCGCTTCGCCCTCTACAACGACCCGCAGATCATCGGCGCCGCGCTGCACCTGTCGGCGGTGCTGGCCGTCAAGCACAACGACAGCAAGGACGTGGACGGCAAGGTCGGCCGCCTGGCCAGGAAGCTCGTCGACCGGTGGCCCGCCGGCAAGGGCCTGCTGCAGCTCCACCCGGCCGAGGCGTACGCCGACCGCGTCGACGGCGTGGCGTACCTCGTGCACAGCCGGACGCAGTACCTCTCGTACGCGAGCCCGATCCTGCACGGCCTGTTCCTGGCCGCGCGCGTGGTGGAGAAGCCGATCGCGGACCGGCTGAATGCCATTGCGGCGGCGTTGGGGCCCGAGGTCAAGGATGTTGCTGAGAACCAGACGTTCCCTGCTGAGCGCGGGCTCAAGACGTACAATGCGCTCTTCGGGTCTGAGTAAGCACATGATGTGTAGGATGAAGCGATGGCTTGGGAGAGGGCGGGAATGACGTGTGATAATAGCAAGGCATGGGGCAGATGATGGAAACGGGGGTGACGGGAAGCGGAGAGAGGGGGACGAGAATCAGAGAGGCTCCAAAAAGGGGCTATGTACAGCTGATATGTAAAATTATCTATGTATACAACACAATACACACACAACCAACGACCAAAGACAAAGGTCCGCTCTACAACCACAACCAACTACATTGCCTCTCAAGGCAAAACAATGTACTTTTCCAAATGCTTCGGTATCGCCCCCAAAAGCTTCTTCTCCTCAAGCCACTTGCGCGAGAACAGCCGCTCGGCATACCGATACGCGCCATCGCACAGGATCGTCACGACGGTGTTGCCCTTGCCGAGCTTCTCCGCCACCTCTTTCGCGGCGACGACGTTGAGCGCCGAGCTGGCGCCGAGGTACAGCCCTTCCTCGTCGAGGCAGCGGTACACCATCTCGATGCTCTTCTCGTCGGCGATGGTCAGCGACCCGTCGACGAGGCCGATGTCGGGCTGCAGGTTGTCCGTGATGCGGCCCTGGCCGATGCCCTCGGTGATGCTGGACCCGCTGCGCTCGACGAGCTGCCCGCCCGAGGAGACGTACGAGTGCAGCACGCTGCCGGGGGGGTCGGCGAGGAAGGACTTGACGCGGCCGCCGGAGACGTCTTTCAGGTAGCGCGTCGTGCCGGCCAGGGTCCCGGCGGTGCCCGTGGCGCAGGTGAAGGCGTCGATCTTCCCCGCCGTCTGCTCCCAGATCTCGGGGCCCGTGGTCTCGATGTGCGCGCGGCGGTTGGCCGTGTTGTCGAACTGGTTCGTCCACACGGCGTTGTCGAGCTTCTCGGCGTGGCGGCGCGCCTGGTGGTTGTAGTTGTCTGGGTTCTCGAACGCCACGGCGGGGACGGGGTAGACCTCCGCGCCGAGCAGCCGCAGGAGGTCGATCTTGCCCTGGGACTGGGTGTTGGGCATGTAGATGACGAGCTTGTAGCCGCGGGAGCGGCAGACGTGCGCGAGGCCGATGCCCGTGTTGCCCGCGGTGCCCTCCACGACGGTGCCGCCCGGCTTCAGGAGCCCGCGCTCCTCGGCGTCCTTGACGACGTAGAGGGCGGCGCGGTCCTTGACGGAGCCGCCTGGGTTCATGAATTCTGCTTTGCCGAGGACTTCGCAGCCTGTTTCGGCGGAGAGGCGGTTGAGGCGGATGAGAGGGGTGTTGCCGATTGCTAAGGGGGGTTCGGTGTCAGTGGACTTTGCTACAGATAGGTTCTTTTCGTCCCTTCCCTCGTGCGAGGTCTGAATTGAGTGCGTGAGGGAGCATACCGCCGGTGAGGCCCTTGACGACGCCTTGCGCGCGGGAGAGGTTGAGGGAGTAAGCCGTCGGCGGGTCAATGGCGCGGACGGCCGTTGTCGCGAAGCGACGGACGGCGATGCGGCTCATTTTGGGCTTTCTAATTGCAGGAGCTACCTCGAGGCAGTGCTCAAATATTCAACTAAATCAGTTGGCCGTGTTGCGGGTGTGTGTAGCAGGAAAAAGAGCTTAGGGAATTTGAGTCCAAGTGATGAGGAAACGGGCCTCCGGCATTCGGCTTTCTAAGCTTGCAAGCATGCATCCGTAGTGGGGTGGCTTTTCTTCAATTGGGTTCAGCTTTGGAAATCACGTCAGAGCCGCTAGCGGCCGTCTGTGTGGGGCGCGCGGGTGACGGGGCCGGGGGCCGGCAGTCGGTGACTACGACGGCCGAGCCGGATTGACTCAATTCTTTATGCATGTTTCTCAAGATTGTTGATTCGGACTGTGACATCGAGATCCGGTTCAAAAGCATCGTGGTTAAAAGAAGCTCCACGGAGCGATCCTCAATGAACCAAGAATTATCCATTTCGCCTATTAACGGGAGAGTATCCGAGATGGGGATACGTGCGCGTCCAAGTCGCCGTTGCATTCATCACGGCTTACTATTCAGGCTCCCCCCAATGACCACCGACCGATTACTATCCTGCATGATCATCAAGCCGCCTTACGTACGGCGATGGGAACAGTCCCTTCGCACCCATGTACACCCCAAAGAACCAGTCCCCGTTCACGTCCTCAATCTCCCGGATCTCGGCCCCCTTGGGGAATAACAGCTCGTCCTCGGCCTTGGGATACCACGCCCACGTCGCCGTCGCCCTCATCCCGACGCCGCCGTCCGCAGGGAACCCCTGCGCAAGTCCCTCGCCCGTCGGCGCGTCCGCCGCGACGTCCCTGGTGACGAAGCGCTCCCGTGTCTGCCCGCCCTCGTGCCACCACCATTTCTGCGGGGCCTGTTCGTCGGTGCCGTCCGACTGGGTAATGCGGAGGTTGCGGCCGCCCACGAGATCGGATAGTATGTGCCGCAGCTGCCCGCCCGGCCCGTCGCGGAAGCCGACCACGATCATGCGGTGGCCGTTGAGACACCGGCGCCAACCCGCGTGCCCGTTCTCGGGGCTGATTTGGTCGCGCGCTTCGAGGTTGGCGTAACAATTCGTGCATACATCATAGTCGCCGGGTTGCGTGTCCGGCTCGATTGAGCTGGTGCAAGTGAAGCAGTGATATCGGCTGTGGTTGGGAGAGATGGGGTCCTGGCAGACGTCACAGCGCGTCGTGAACGTCAGGGGCTTAAAGGGGCCGATATTGTGAATGTTAGGACCCGTCAGCACAGCGGCCGCGTGAGGCGGCTGAGGCGATCTGGGACTGGCAGGCGGCGTGTGTGACGGCTGAGGCTGGTATGTCAGAGGCAGCAGCGGATGTGTACACGATCGTCCCTGGTTCACACAATTATTGCAGAAACCCCAGTCGCCAAAGTTGCAAAAATCGCAGCGCCAGAAGCACTCGTTCGCCCAGGCCTGGCATCGAGCACAGAAGTTGCCGCTTTCCAGCCGCTTCATCGGATCGTCAGTCGTGAGAGTTCGCCTGCCTTCCGCTCCACCCGGGATGATCTTTGGCTGGAGGTAACGATTCGCCGTCAACATGTGAGGTCTAGGGATATCCTCATGTGCCGTATGCCGAGCCTTTTCCCACTTGGCCCACGCTCCGTATCCGAAACCAAACCAGTGCAAGCAGCCTTTGCCCGACCTGTAGCAGTCGATGCATATGTTCCAGTTACCGCTGGCGCAGATGCCACAGTTGTAGTGTAGCTCGTACTCGATGTGCTGCTTCGCGCAGCGCGAACACGTAATTGAGGGCTCCGGGTACAGCTGCGAGCGTGTTCGATGATGGCCGGGGGTCGTCGGGCTCCCGATACCCAAACCCAAACCTAGCCCGACGGGGCCTGAAGTCGCTTGGCTGATGATGGACAAGTCTGCCGGCCGGTTTGGTCGCTGCAGCCGAGGCGATAACGGCTCGATGGGCGGAGACGCGGCAAAGTTGGAAGACACCAACGCAGAGGAATTCGTCATGCGGTTGGCAAAGGTCAGCTCGCGCGGTGCTGGCGAAGTGGTGGTCGTCGGTGACTGCGTCGTGGTAGGTACTGATGGCGTGCTCGAGCTTCTCGCCTCGGTGAAGACGGTTCTCGGGGCGACTGCTTCACCAAAATGCGTTCGTGACGACAGATCGGTCTGCGATCGAGTGGCGACGCGGGTCTCGGACTGCGTTGCTGGAAGGGGTGTCGTCGCGCTGCGGCCGCCGCTCGAGGTTCGCCTCCGTCGCCGCCTCTCCTCTGGTCGAACTTCAAGATGCAGGGCGCTCTGTGAGAGTGGCGGCCGGCTGCGATCGTCGGGAAACCCAGTTGCACTAGTTGACCTTGAGTGCGGCCGTTGCCTGCTACTGGGCCTGCTTGTGTCTGATGTACTTGACCTAATCTCCTGCACACGATCTGGAGAGTGCCTGGACTGGCCACTGGTGTCCCTTCTCCTCGTTCCTTCGGCCCTGGTGCGCTCTCGTTCTCGCTCCCGCTCCCGTTGCCGTCGTCTGTAAGCTTCTGTAATCTTCCGACTCAGCTCATCGTTCCGGCTCAGGTCGATGTTGTCTAGGTCGAGCCCATCCAACAAACCCTCTTCCTGGATTTGTCTAGCAAAATCCTCAATTTCCTTCTGCACGTCGCGCTCGCTCAAATCGCTCGAGCTTATGAGTGATCTGAGTGACGACTGGTGCTCGATTTGCCGACGCCTCATGTCGGATGACTCCTGGGCACGCTGTCTCGACTCACTCCTTCGTCGTCTTCTTTGCTCGCCCGACCTCGGATCCGGCTGCAGCTGGTCCCCAGTAGGCCTCCCTTCGTCGTCTCGCGGTCTTCGACTGCCCTCATGTCTGTGGGTGTGGCGGCTGTCCCGACTGTGATCCCGGCTCCGTCTGGTTCGTCCATCGGCAGAGCTGCTGTCCTCTCTCCGCCGTCGATGTCGATGTCCCGAGGAAGAGTCTACTCCGGCGTCTCTGAGGCTCATCTCCCGCACATCTTCCAGCAACCTCCTTTCTTCCTCGTCTGCGCGCCTCTCTTCCGGCGTTCTCTCGGGAATCTTGACTTCTGGCAGCACCTGATCACCCGGCTTGTACTTCTTCACCATTTCCGCCACGTCGGATTCGGATCTCCTCCTGTCCGGGTTCGCAGCCACAAACATATCGAGGAGAGTGGCGACGGTGGCATTGTGCCTCGTATCGCGAACCTGCGCACGACATGACGGGCAGGTGAAGATGTTTGTCCCTGGAGCGGGCGGGGTCGGTGAGTTCTCGGCCTGCTGCGCTTGGAAAGAAAACCAGTCCTTCAAGCAGGCACCGCAATACGTGTGTAGACAATCGAGCAGAGTCAGAGGCTGGTAGAGGAGCTCGGTGCATATCTAGAAGGCAAAAAGAAAAGTCGGTCAGCGCACATATAATCTCTAGAGTCCTGCAGAATCCAATGGGGGTTTGAAAAAAAGTGCCCCTCTCCTAGGGCGGCGCTACAGAGCGTTGGATCAGACGACACTTACAGAGCACGTCAACTCCCTCTCCAGATCGAGTGCGGGCTTTGAGGAATCCATGCAGGAACTATCGCTCCGCGCGATCCCTGGATTGCCGGACACAAAGACAATGTCATGAGGAGATTTGGCCAGCGGGATCGCGAGGGGAACATGTCGGTTTAAGGCTGGCTGTCAGGCGAGCCTTAGGTGAGGTGGGTGGCGGGGCCGAAAGCTGGGCGCGCCGTGGCCGCTGCAGCACAAGCACCTCACAGGCTCAAAGGCTTACAGGTTCAGGAAGGAAAAAAAGGTGTGTAAGGGGTCAGAAATGGTCAGAGACCGCCCTGTGAGGTGACCCCGACAAATGGATTGGATGCTAAGGGACGGGTCCAGCGGCCTACAGGCCACGGCTGCCCGCTGGCTGCCCCAAGTTGGGTGTCAACCCCACGTTGGTTCCCGCCCGCCGCCGACCCCTACCCCTGCCCTTAGCTTCAAAAAGCATCCCAACTCCCACGCGGAGCCAATAAGCTGAGATCATTGCAACCCCTCCGCTACTTTTTGGGACGGGCTAGCCCCCTGTAGGTTCCAAGTAATACGAACTCAACGCCCACCGACTCTCCGGACTTCTTCAGACTGAAGGTTAAACCTGCGTATTCTCGGCGAGGCATGTGAGCTGCTCGTAACGGTTGAAGACACTTGGGTTTATGTGGTTCTCTAGGCATCGGCTAAGGTAGGCGAAGAATCTCGGGACTAAAGTCATCATGCATGCAAGCGAGTGCTGTACGAGAGAGAGACCCCGAAAAGTAACATCACCCTTTTTCCTGCAGAGCAACACAGCCAAGCAAAAGGCGGTGCTGGGCTGACTGTGTGCTCTTACCTGGTCTTATTCATGCCGAGCAGTCTGACGGATTTCCCCAAACACACGCACGCATTCATTTGCCCAAGATCATGGTTGCACAACATCATGTCTTTGCCAGACTCGGCTATTTCGCATACAACTAGTCTTTCACAAGCATTACGCCCTCAAGAGTGAGTCCACTCTGCCTTCTTCTTCTCTGCGAATGCCTTCATGCCAATCTTTTGGTCGTTGCTGCCGAACAAGCTGTGGAACACTCTCCGTTCGAATTCGACACCATCCCTCAGAGGCAGGTCCTGGCTCTTGTTCACAACTTCCTTGCACGCGTTGATGGACACCCTCGAATAGCCGGCGATGGTCTCTGCCGTCTTCAGCGTCTCCTCCATGAGAACCTCGTACGAAGGGAATGCCTTGGCCGCAAGACCCCACTTCTCGGCATCGGCACCACTGAAGGACTTGCCCGTCAGGATCAACTCCATGGCCTTGGACTTTCCGATGGCCCGGGTGAGTCTCTGGCTGCCGCCGGCACCCGGGATCGTGCCGAGCTTGATCTCGGGCTGGCCAAAGTTGGCAGTCTCGGTGCAGTAGAGGATGTCGCACATCATGGACAGCTCACAGCCTCCGCCGAGCGCGTGACCGGAAACGGCGGCGATGATGGGCTTCTTGACCTCGGTGGTGAGGAGCGACCACGACTCGATGAAGGACTTGGTGTACGCCTCGGAAAAGGTAAGAGGAGCCATCTCCTTGATGTCGGCACCGGCGGCAAAGGCCTTTTGGGAGCCGGTCAGAACGATGACGGACGTTTCGTCCGACGCGTTGAAAGCCCTCAGCGCATCGTTGAGCTCATGGATGAGGGGAGTGCAGAGGGCGTTCAAGGCCTTGGGGCGGTTCAACGTCACTAAAGTGGATCATGGTGAGCTTCGTCGTCGTAGAGTGATGATTGATTACGGCTGAAACAGTATTTACCTTGACCAACACCGGGCTTGGGCTGAGAGACTTGAATGAACTCGTATGTCTTGCTGGCGAATCCACGTGAGAGTCTGGGCAGCGTCGGCGCCTGCATACGCGAGGCCACCGGCCGGAGGTATCTGAGTGAGTTCATGGTGAGGCAGATGAGAGCTGGGGAAGACGCTCAATGATATTATGTTGTGAGCTGTAATCTACACAAGATGATTGATCTTGACCTCAATTGATAGAGAGATGTCGTCTAAGTAAATGACACGAATTGTTGATGGAGCTGTGATGTAATGGGTAGGTCAAGCTCCATTTGACGTTTAATCCAAGCTCGAGGATAGCTGGAAAGCATCGGCTCTGTAAAGCCGAGGATACAGTCGGGCGAGGCACAGACACTCGCCGCGCACTGTGACAGCTTCCCCCGCGTCACAGGCTCGATCTTCCAACACCGCATTCACCTGTATTCGTACCTAAGCAGCGGGATCCTGGGCAGATACGGACCCTCTGGCTGGTTCCAGGGTGCAGGCTGCGCCACAGGGGCTGGTTCGGGCCATTTCCAGGGGATCCAATCACTGACGGGCGCAATCCAATCACTGGGCCGGATAAGATTCGGGCGAAAAAGCAGGCGCGGTGCAGCGCGCTGCCAATCTCAAAGGGAAGGGACACTTTTGTTGCAAGCCTTACGTGGCTTGAATCCATCTCCAGAGATCCCGTCAACCCAAAAATTCGTCCTGACAGATCGCGACAGCGCAGCGGCGGCCTCTTCCCACAGCATCGTCATCCCAGCTTTGCACCCTCGTTAACGGCTACATATCCACGCCAACCCACGCGAACAAGCTCATTGCACGAGTATCCCACCAAAAAGTTCATTCGCGCAACGACCGCCCAAGATGGACTCTGCCGAGCCGGAACAGACTGCATTCTCGTCGGTCACAGCCCACACCTCGAAGCTGCAAAGAGTACGGCCACGATGATTCCCCCCGAGTCTGCCAGCGACGTCTTGCTAATTCCCATCGCAGCAATACCAAGCGCTTCTCGATCAGTCAACCCCCTTTGTGCTTTACAGATGGATCGCCACGGGCGTCTGCCTCCTGGGCTTCTTCGCTCGCATCTTTGTGGCGCAGGGCTGGTACATTGTCGCCTACGCTCTCGGAATCTACCTGCTCAACTTGTTCCTGGCCTTCTTGCAACCCAAGTTTGACCCCTCCAACGAGGCTATGGACACTGAGATGGAGGACGGTGGTGTCGGCATTCTCCCCACCAAGCAGGACGAGGAGTTCAAGCCCTTCATCCGCCGCCTCCCCGAGTTCAAGTTCTGGTACTGGGCCACCCGCGCCATCGCCATCGCCTTCTTCTGCAGTTGGTGGGAGATCTTCAACGTCCCCGTCTTCTGGCCCGTCCTGGTCATGTACTGGTTCATCCTCTTCTTCCTGACGAGTACGTTTCCCACCCCCACGCCTTGTCTCCCTGGCATTTCACCCTGGCACACAGCTGACCATCCCCCCTTTGCAGTGCGCAAGCAGATCCAGCACATGATCAAGTACCGCTACGTTCCCTTCACCTTTGGCAAGAAGAACTACGCCAAGAACAGCTCCTGAAGGGGGGCCACGCAACTTTACGACGCGATGGAATCAGCGGGTTTTTACGAGGGACAAATGTCGTTGTCACGCCCGTCGAGGTGGGACAAGTGTAAGAGTCTAGGCACGTGGAAGGGAAGAAAAATTAGACAGTGCGCGAGGATGAATACACATTTTTGACGAAGTCTGGATGGCGACGATGGGCGAAGGCAAACTGTATGTACCTATAGAAAGGAGGCCACGGGTATGAGTGCATGGATGGTTGCGACGGGCCAACTACACGGGGCGCATCAGGAGGTCCTCCTGCACGGTCGGGAGCCATTGCCCCGTTGATGAGTGACGGTTTTGCTTTGAAATCATTCATCTCATACTACGTATTGTAATAGAGAGGACAAATCTGTCTCTGATTCTTCATCCACGACATGGCGTCTTTTTTTTTTTTTGTCGTGGTGTCCGTCAACGTCAAGCTTGACAGCTTTGGGGGTGCTGTGTCTTCGTCTGATAGAGCTGATAAGGCCACAGGTCGAGGTCCGGGCGTTTGGCTGGCGCAACTACAGTGTAAAGGTAAGGTGCCCCAGACTCCAGCCTCGTGGAACTTTTCTGGGCCAATTGCACCTTCCTACTCAACGCGACCGCGACGACGACAGCTCCCCGCTGCCAATACTCGAAGCCACCCTCTCCTCCTGAGCAACTCAATTCAAACCTCAATTGCGACGCAGATATCGAAACGATACCACCAAACGCACAAGCATTTAAACGGCCACGATGTCGTCCTCGGCGCCTCGCGGCGGCGAGCGCATGATCCATCAGGACTTCATTGCCAGAATCCGATACTCCAACGCCCTCCCGCCGCCCCCTAACCCTCCCAAGCTCCTCGACATCCCAAACACCGGCCTGGCTAGCGGCCAGTATACGACGCCGGGATTTGCATCACGTCTGGCGAGAGAACAGCCTCTCAACATCGAGGTCGATGCGGAGCTCGGCATGCCCTTGGACTTGGTGGGCATGCCGGGTATCTTTGACGGAGACGAGAGCTGTAAGCGCGGCCGTATTTCGCCAAAGGGGAGCTCAGTACTGACATCGATACAGCTATTCAAGCCTCTTCGCATCCGCCTGCCGTTCATCCTCACGATAGAGCCCTCCTGAGACCACTGTCGACCCTTGGCCGAGCTAAGAGCAACGCCGACGCATCAGTCTCCTTCCTGAGAAGAACAGAATACATTTCCTCCGTGGCACCCAGAAAGGCTGGTGTCGCCGCGGGAGCATTCATCAACCCCAAGATCAAGCGCGCAGAGAAGCGTCGCTCCCCCGAGCCGGACAAAGACTCACCGGCCGCCATCAGACGCAAGATCGAAAAGAGCTTCGAGAGCGCCGAGCGCTTCCTCAGCAACCCGACCCGCCATCGCCACCCGAGCAAACCAAACGTCCATCTCACGCAGTCTCTGCCGCTGCTGCCCGACCACGACGCCTTCCCCGACTCGGGCGCCTACGTCACCGTCAAGCTCCTCACGAACCCCGTGGCCAGCGCCAACAAGTACGACAGCCGTCTGCTCAGCGGTCTGCTCCGCCCGCTAGACAGGAGCCCCGAGGAGAACGAGGCCTTCCAGGCCGCCGTCGAGGCCCACGAGCGCGATCCCGCACGCAACCCCAAGCCCGCCAACCTGATGGACTACAGCTTCTTCCTCCCCAAGACCAAGACGACGGGCGACAACTTCCGGGCCAAGTTCGATCCGGAGAACCCCGACCGCGACGACGAATCGCTTTACACGTACCAGAGCGGCTCCAACCCGTGCTTCCAGTTCTCGCGCCTGCGTGCGTATGAGACGACAAAAGAGATTGAGCTGGACCACAACACAAAGTACAGCGAAGAGGTCATTCTCGCCTTCAACGACGAGCCCTCCGCGGGCGGCAGGCCCAAGGCGGCGTACTACTACCCGGTCATCCAACGCACGACCATCCGCCCCCAGCGCGCCAAGAATATCGCTCGTACCCTTAGTCAGGTGGACGACGAGACGCAGGTTGTCAACGAGGTGGAGATCTCCATTACCGATCCCAAGGGGGCCCCGGCCGAGAACATGAAGCGGTACAAGGAGAAGCC
Source organism: Colletotrichum scovillei (assembly GCF_011075155.1). Classification (NCBI taxonomy): domain Eukaryota; kingdom Fungi; phylum Ascomycota; class Sordariomycetes; order Glomerellales; family Glomerellaceae; genus Colletotrichum; species Colletotrichum scovillei. Next base: position 1,921,187 of record NW_023336261.1, read on the forward strand.
CATTGGCTATGTCGAAGAGGCCGAGCCGGTTGAAGAGACTTCTCGTGCGCCTGGCACGCCCTCGGACCGGGACGCTGATGGCGATGCTGATGCCGATGAGGAAGATGAGGACTGAAGAGGTGGCGTGTTGAGTTGAGGGTGAGGCGCGGTGATGTAACATCAGTTCCTTTTTCACAAACCATTTAGGCGTTTGGACGTGAAGAATCAAAACAAAACAGGGCAGCCGCGATGGTGGCCATCTTAGACTTCATGGATGTCCCAATGATGGAAATGACTCTACCAGATTGATAAACTGTCATGGCAGTACGGTCAATTAATGCATTGGTTAGTGACTTGCTTACCACAGCCATTGACAAAAGAACAGAAAACAAAGCAGAGAATGGGTTGAAGTAATACGTTGTCATGACTTTGGATTAAGTATATGTAGCTCTTCTCATACAGCGGCTCGAGCTCGGCGAGGTTCTTTTTTCCCCCGACTCGTTCCCCATCATGTGTAATTTCTGGCATAGACGGTCCTCTCCTGTTAACCATACTTTGTGTGGAGACCGAGCAGAAATGGGTAAGAAAAGTTACAAAGAAAGCAAAAAATCTCATGTGGTATAAGGGAACAACAGACAGACTCTCTAAGAACGGGGGAAAAAAAAATAACAACGAAAAAACAGACTTTGATATCGTCCCGTCCTCCTCTCCCTCCCGTTTCATAGCGTAAAAATGTTTACCCAGAGAACTCCTTTTTTTTTCTGCTTTTTTCCCCATTGGGGAAAAGGAAAAAGAAATACATAGAAGACGCAAAAAACGTGAATCTGGCCAACGGTGATATGTGGCCACCTGGCAGGCACGAACGCAGCAGCGAGCGTCTACGCCGGCGGTTCTGGGATGGTTTCGACGGCGAAGCCGATGTTATCTCTATTGTCGTCAATGACGCGACCGTATCTAAGTCGAGTTAATTAGCAAATTCATAAAGTTCTTTCGTTGGTAAAACTCACTCTAAAAGGAGGCGGAAGAACCAGACCTCCATATCCTCCTTGCGAAGCACCTTATTCGCCCAGTCGCGGCTGCTGAGAGCCATGCGCTCAGCCTCATTGCGCCCCAGCGCGCCGTCGCCAAAGAAGCGAACGCTCTCGAGCCAGTCGTCGCCCTGCAGGCTCATGGGGATGTAGTGCGCCCAGGGCTTGAGCCACTCAAAGTGCCACTCGCGGAAGATGGCGAGCTTGAAGACGAGGGAGCGCGACTGCAGGAAAGCATAGAAGCGTCCCGAAAAGGCGTTGCCGTCCATGTCGAGGAGGTACTTGTACTTCCAGGCATCCTGCTGCTCGGCGTGGCCTTGGATCTTGAAGAACTCCTTTTCGGCGTCGCAGTCGCCCGGGTCGCACTGCCCGACGTGCGAGAAGAAGACGTCGACGATTTCGCGGTAGTCGCCGCGAGGCACCTCCTTCACCTCCCACTTGGGAGTCTGCTCGTCGCCGCGGTTGATGTAGATCTTTGCCTGGTCGGCGGCGTTGAGCTTCTGCACGAGGTGCTGACGGTGCTGGCGGCGCCAGCCGCCATTGCGGGAGAAGCCGCCCGTCGTGGAGCCGCGCCAGTAGAGGCGGTCCTGCTTCTGCTCCCAGAGCATATCCTTTGACTCGTCGTAGGCGACCTTCTTATACCAGTACCAGGGCGAAGGATAGAGGATATCGTTGTAGGAGGAGATCTTGGACTGGGAGAAGATGGGGAAGAGGTCGTGGACGATGTTGTAGGCGTTGGGGCGATCGAAGAAGCCGTAGGTCGCGCTCAGGGAAGGCGAGAGGCAGATGTCCGACATGGCGGTGACGTTGTAGACGAAGCCGAGCTCGCTGACGCCGTACTTGCTCATGTCGTCGGACAGCTCGTCGTCCTCGAGACCGCGCGAGGGGCTGTCGGGTGGGCAGGACATGCGAGAGTGCGTCCAAGTGGGCTGGTGGGCGAAGACGTTGAAGCGGGTGCGCTTGTACTCGTCGATGATGTTACCTTCGCTAAGACCGGCCGCGCGCTTCGTAAAAGCGTTCTCCGGGTTAATGGCAGCGTTCGCCTTGGGCATGTTGACGTCCTTGGCGCGGCTGACGAGGCGTGCGAGGTCCTCGTGAGGGACGACCACGCGCGGCTCGTCGTGGATGTTGAAGGCGATGTCCATGCTGGGCAGGTGCTCGATAAACTTCTTAATCATGCCAGAGGTGGCATCGCGCTGCCAGTCCGAGCCACCCTGGATGTGCTTGATCTTGTGGTCCCGGAGCAGGAGGCCGATCAGCTTGTTATCGAAGCCCAGAGCCTCCCGCGCCCGCTCCCGTATCGTCGCCGGCTTCAGACCCCAGAAGGGCGTGAGCATCTCGTGTATCATGTCGAACTCGTCAATGAGCTGTACGCCGCTGGCCTTTGCGAACTCGAACCACTTGTCAAAGTTGGGGGGCGGCGGGATGTTGTAGCGGCGCTTGTACTCCTTGACGGCTTCCTCGAGCGTCTTGGACTGGCGCTTCAGCGTATCCTGGAACTCCTTTTCGGCGCTCGTCATGAGGTGCCACATGGGGTGTGACCCGGTGCCGCCAGCGGACTTTGGTCGTCTGTCGGGAGGAGGGGCGGCGGCGGCGGCATCGTCACCGAGTGTCTGTTGATCTTGCGGGGGCGGAGGGGGTTTGTCGGAGCCTGGTATGGGGACTGGCGGTCGTCGATCTGAGGGAAGTGTGAATACTGTGTATGCGCATATCAACAGGAAGACGAGAAGAATGACGACCGTCCATTGACGACGGCGCATGGTTGGTTGCTGGCTGTCAGCCTGCCCCTTTTGTGGCGGCGGGCTACGTCGCTTTTGTCTCTCGAGCCTTGGTCGGGTGCTTTCGGGGGGTGGTGGAAAGGGCCAGCAGTTTTTCGCAGTTCGCCCTATTGCGTCGATGGGGATGAAGGAAAGAAAGACGGAATGAGTTCAGGGCCTCATCGCAGGAGTAAGCAGAGATGCCTCACGAAGTAGAAATGGAGGCAGAGCTTCGTAAGGTAGTGAATACGTCGTGGATAAAGGAAAAGTATCCTTGTGGTCTGGTTTGGTATCGGTGGTAGTGGTGGTAGTGGTGTTGGTAGTACCTTACTGTGTACGTGGTGCATGTGCTACGTGCTCACCCATTGGATGCAAGTGCCAAACTCAGGTTTCCATTGGATCTGGGCCCGGCGGACACTAATGTCAAGGAAGTCTGTGGACTTTTGGGTGGTTGACGTGCCCCTAGGGGAAAAAAAAAAGTCGCCTGAAAAAGAATATGGCTTAGAACCTTGGTGCAGCGCGTCCGTGGACCTTGGTTCCTTGAGTAGTGGCGCCGCGCCCTTGGTGGCAGGGGTTGTAATTGGACATGCTTGGGACAGGGGAGGAGCTTAGTCTTGGGGGGCACCTCAAGATTCTGGGGGGGGCAGGGGCTAGGCTTCTGAAAGACTCATAGACTGAGCCTCCTTTGGAAAGCTTGGTGGGAACGACTACTATTTTCATGACGCTTCCATAATAAGAGTATGGCAGACCAGGGGACGCAAGACATTTCCAGAGCAAAGCAGTGGGCTGACACTCAACCGGTAAGGTAAGGTAGGGAGACATCGAAGTACCGGCGTCGACAGCACAGCGACTTTTGACAAGTCCCTTGCACCGTACCTGCTCCCCGGAAAGTCCCCCTGGGAAAGTATAAGATACAAGAACCAGCTTTCCGGAATTTCGCCCGCAACTAGCGCATCTCTTGAGTCGGACTGAGACACGACAACTGGAATGGGGAGACAAAGACCTCTTTGCTCGCATTTTCCACTGAAAGAGAGAAAAAAACAGACAGATCGCCGGGTTGTGGGGGTGCAACTGGGACACCAGGACACTTTTGGGTGAAAAGCCTTTGACCCGCTCGATTCTTCGAGCCATCTTTGTGTGACCGTGTGAATCCGCAGGATTCTTCTTGGCCAAAACATCATTTCATCCAGAAACGTTGGAGGCGTCGAGAGACATATGTCTCTACGCCTACGCCATTTTTCTTGTCTCGAACGGGAGTGGTCCGCTCAGGGGAACACAAGGCTTACCTAAGGCAAGGAACCTTGGACAATTGCCGGTATTACGAGTCCCCGAGATCTGGATTGCTTTGGTCCATGAGCCGCGTTTGTCAAATTGCGATGCATTTCAGACGCCAAGTCTCCAGGTCCTAGACTTGCTTGACTTTCTTTTTTTCCAAATGCATGCAGAAAATATGCAGGAATTACCTACGCATCTGCAGGTATTGGCGGGAAGGATGCGCAAAAGAAAAGGTTCCCAGAACTATGCGAGCTGGCGCAAACCGTAGACTCGCCGACCTCATCTTCGTCCTTGTTGACATATTTAGATCACCACTGGAAGTTACATCAAACAAATTCCAAGTCCCCAAAACTTCAAACTCATAAAAAGGGAATGTTTGGTGAGTCTGCCATCTACACCAAGACTCTCGAGAAGCAGCTTTCAAAAACAATGCACGGCATACCTGCATCGCAGCAACGGCCCATCACGTGGAGGGCACAGAGGGCATAAATGCTACGGCCGAGACCGCAAAAACCGCCAGAAGCGGAGCCAAAATGCCCTCGAGATATCGCAAATATGCACGACATACTTGCATTGCAGCGTCTCGCCATCACGTGTGCGTGGTCGCAGAATGGGCCTCGCTTCTGTGCCAATGTATGCCGTTTCGGGTAGTCAAGGTGAAGGGGCTGAGACGAATCATTCGTGAGGGCCTCACCGAGAGTTGATCTTGCGGCCTCGGGGTGTTTTTCTAGGAAGACAGGCACTAGTTCTAAAGGTGAAATATCAACGTTGGATCCCCGGTCTAAGATGAAGCTTCGTGTTCTCCGAGTGCCCGGCGTCGAGGTCATGTTTCTGATAATCCATGGTGACCTCTGCCTCCTTGACAGCGTGAAGTCAGTGCCAAATAAAAGGGTTGCGAGAACGACGAATGCCGATATTGAAATACCGACCAAATACTGTCGCTGAATCCGAACCCCATCAGACGCATCTCTCATTCCTGAGGTTCGATGTAGATGAGCTGGTCAACCGGCTAACGAGACAGTCCGCCGATGCCCTGTTTCTTATATAGCCACCACTCATGATTCTGGCCTATCGGGCTTCTGAGTCATATTACACGGAGAATAAAAACGGAGAGCTGGAGAGGGGAAAGATAGGGCAATTACTCTTGACAGTAATGATCGATGAAATCGAGACTTATCCCCGAAACAGTAAATTATGTCGTGACCCGCATGTATCTGATCCAGACAGCTGGCAATAGCATTTCCGGGTGTCTCAATGCGAAGATATACAAAATAGCTGACCAATTACGAAGTTATAGTGTCAAGAGTGCCAACATACATCAATTCCCGTACATCAAGGAGTATTTGCAGGACGCAAACTTGACGAACCCGACTCCCGAATCTATCACCATACTGTCTTACGAACCCGTGGTTGACTAGACAGTGCTGCGTGTGCCGAGACAACCAAAAGTCGATGATACATTCGAGAGAGATGGCTTCTGCAGAACTGCCAACCGGAAAAGGGGTCGCGAAATTCACAGGCAGAAAAGATTCACTCCAGCAAATACATGGTAAAGAGCATAGCCCTGAGCAGCTTGGAAATATATGATCAAATCCATCACTTTTGACGGCAGTTAGCCAAGATTTCCCTCCCATCATCTATACATCACATTCGGCCGCACCCTCATCTCCTCCGGCACCTCCTCCAACCCATCCATCGGCCTGAGCAGCACATCCGACCCGCTCGCAACGATACAATACCTCTCCCGCAACGCCATCGTATCCTCCAAGATACTCGACGGCATCTTCTCGTCCCCCGGCGGCGGGCTCCGCATCGCCAGCGCCAACAGCTCCGGCGTCGACTCCCAGCTCTTGCTCGTGACGCCCACGACGAGACTCCACGCCATGAACGCCACCGCGACGGCGCAGTACACGAACAAACCCACCATCGAGTACCTGACGGTATCGTCCCCGGCAGAGTACGCGAACCCCTTCATCTCGCCCCGGAAATGCAGCTTCTGCGCCGCGGCCCGCACGCCCTCGGGCACGTCGAACGCCGTGCCGGACTCGGGGAACCCGAACTGCGTCTTGCGCGGGAAGAAGTTGCGCCACCAGGCGCCGTCGGCGTCCTTCAGAGTGATGATGGGTTTCGCGGCGGGCGCGGTGCGGGACACGCCGTTGGCGAGCATGGCGTTGATGAGCGTCTCGACGTGGCCGACGGTCCAGGGCAAGCCTAGCGTAGAATCGACGAGCCGTGCTGAAGAGGCGAGGCGCTGGAAGACGGTGGTGCCCTCGGTGTCGACGGCCGCGTTGGTCAGGTTCGCAAAGGAGGTGTCGATGAGGACTTTGCGGCTGCCGGGCTTCCAGGTCACGGGGAAGGGCCAGCCGTCTGTCCAGACGTGGTTGTCTATGTTGATCCAGGTGTTGGCGCCGATCCATTCTGCGTCTGTGAGGCATCCGTAGACGGCGATTCCCCCTTGGCGCGGGAGGGAGATGATGGCGCCGATGGAGACGTTGGCGGCTAGGTCTCCTTCTGGGTCGATGTTGAAAAAGGACAATTGGGGACTCGTGTCGTTGAGATTTGTCCAGAAAGCTTGCGTTGTCGGGTTCTCTAGGGCCATGATATCAGTGTTATTGGTGAAAGAGGCCTCGTTCCGAACTTCTGGAAAGTTGACAAAACCACGACGATCACCGGACGTGGCGTTGTTGCCATCGATCATGGTAACGCGGCATCGGGTCTCCATGGACGAGAGCTCCTGGAACGTCGAGTACCGATAGTCCGACCCGCGATAGTACTTCTTCTCCTTTTGATCCATCAACGTAAGGGCATCCTGCCAGAGCATCGTAGTAGCTGCCAACGTGGCACCCGTCACACGATGCGGCAGCGTCATACGAGACTCGGCCCACCCGCGCGGCACACCCGGCTCGCGGACGGACATTGACAACTGCAGAATCGATTCCGGCGTGGCAAGCGGAAAGAGCGCCGGTATCCGGATGTACGATCCCTTTGTGACGTTGAGAATGGCCTGGTCCGGGAGGTAACTCACGAGATGCGTCAACGAGTCCCATCCGGCGGACGGGCAGTCGAGGTTGCCGGCCCTCTCGCACACGTCGCCGGCCACCGTATCCGCCGCCGTCAGCGTCCGAGGAAAGATGTCGGCGCCGGCTTTATCAATGTACACCCACGAACCGCCCATCATCCACCAGTCGTTCAGGGGCGTCAGAACGGTGGCCGTCGCTGGCGCCACGACGACGGCCAGGACGCAGCACATGACGAGGAAGGAGACGAAAAAGACCTTTTTCCAGACGGTCGAGAAGCGGCCCCGCAGCATGGCCGTCATCTCGTCGGACCACAGGAACTCGGGCGAGCTGAAGCTATTTCCCGCGAAAAAGGCCGCCAACGGGGTCCCCTGGCCGAGCGTCACTTCGCGACGGACAAAGGTGAAGATCATGGTGGTGAGGGAGCCGATGATCATGATCTCGAGGAATTTGGCGGCGAACTGGATCAGCAGGTTGGCCGACTTGTCCCACTCGCGGTTCGGCGTGAGGTCCGCGCCGATCCAGTACTCGTGGTAGATGAGGTGGCTCATGATGGCGGTGGCGACCAGGGGCGGAACGTGGACCATGATGGCGAGGAGGGCCATGGGCCTGTTCTTGAAGATGACGACCTTTGTCTGGTTGCGGATCGAGTCGCGGACATTGTAGAAGAGACGGTATAGAGAGTGGAAGCTCCATGCTTTGAGCGTGTTTTGGAGGACAGCTCTGAAGCTGAGCTTGCCTTCGTACACTTCGTAGGGAGTCGTTTGGTCGTTGAGTCTGGCCTACAGGTTAGCAATTATAGCCTTACTTGTGTTATTTGTGCCCCAGCTTGAGGTCTAGTTCTGTGTCATGGGCAACTGGGACTATAATCACCTCTCTGTATCTTTGTAATCATGAGTGTCATTTTTGTCTAGGGAAGTTCCTCGACGTCCTGGCGGGCCGCCATCTTGTGGATGCAGAAGAGGGACGAGAGGCTCCCCCCTTTCACCAGTCAAACGAACTTCAGGCATTGTGAGACTTTTCCTTTTTACCGAGCATCAATCGACAATGACATCTCTCTCAAAGCACTTAGTGAGCTCGGAAGCTTGTGTTCACATATAAGTTGTTCTCCTCCACCGCAGCATCTTCAGCTCACCACGAAAAGGGAACTTTGACTGCGGCCGACAGGGGCATGATGCAACATTAGAGGACAGGGTGCTGGCCAGGCACCAAGATAAAGTCCTCCAAGCCCGGCTCCGGTGAAGCGCTTAAGCCGTGGCAGCAACAATATTATTGGATGTTGAATTCGAGATCCGCTTTCGGGAACGGCCTGAAGCTGTCATGTTGCGAAGCCGCTCATGCGTGTCAGACTGTAGAATCCTTCCGTTGAACACCCAACCTCTTTGAGGCCCTTTGGGAGCATGGCAAGCAAGGCTGAGGAGCCATATCCCTGTGTGAGTGTCCGGTTTGGAGGATTTTCGGTACCCAGTTTCATTGCATACGTGCGTTAATTCAATGCCTCTGAGTTTCTCATTCCGAGAACATCAGGTCATCAGCCAACGTCGTTGAATCAAGTTCGAATCAAGGTCTGAGCTGGGCTCTCAGCGCCTAAGGAATAAGCTTGTTGTACCGCAGGCGCAGGGACCCGCCTTGGGCCCGGCAGCCCGCAAGATCTCGCTGAGGTAATCAGTACCTATCAAGACCCCCACGTCCTGATAGTGGTGCCTGCGGCCCTGCTCGACCAACCCCAGGTGCCCAGATCTGTAGATGCTCGGCGCGTGGTCATCGACTTCTCCACCCCATCTGAGTGGACGACAGCGATCCGGTGAACGCGGCGCATGATTGCTTGTCTCTCTTTTACTCGTCCCCCAACGTCAACAACGTCCTTTTTGAGTCGCTCTGTTACACGTGCGACCTTGTGATACCTCACACGGTTTAAGAGCCCCAAGGAGCTGTGCGACTCGGTCATTGTTCGACTGGCCCACACAAGCCGGCGCATTCGGGATTCCGTTTGAACGGGAGGACGGATACTGACGGGAAATCTAAACGACGACCATACACGCCCCTAGCTTCGGCCACTCTCTCTACGCAGGCCGTCATTCTGACAGCACACTGCACTCTCGAGCATTCTTCCCACCTGTGTTACGGACGACGAATCCGCAATCGACTTCCCGGACCTCGACGGAATTGACTCTCGAGTTGAGGCAGATCGCCATCTTTCACCACCAACCTACACCCACCGACGGCGAGACAGATAACACAAGATGGAGCGCATCAGGGAACTGCTGGGCAAGCACCACAAACCGGATCGGCAAGAGTACGAGCCTCTCGCCGAGGAAGGCCGGGAACTCGACGGCTCCACGCTGGAGGAAGACCCGGAGGAGGTGCCGTTCTCGTGGACCGAGTACATCATGTTCGCCTGGCTGGGCATGGCGATGCTATGGGCCTGGTATGTCGATATTCGCCCTCCCATCACCAACACTCTTTCCCCCTTGCTATGCAAAAGCAACGATGGCTAACACAACTCTCACTTCAGGAACATGTTCCTCGCGGCAGCCCCCTACTTCCAAGTCCGCTTCCAATCCGACGTCTGGATCTCCCAAAACTTCCAGTCCGCCATCCTCACCGTCTCGACCCTCACGAACCTCACCGCCATGCTCATCCTCACAAACATCCAATACGCCGCCTCCTACCCCTTCCGCATCAACCTCGCCCTCCTCCTCAACTGCATAATCTTCTCCTTCCTCACGGCCTCCACCTCCTTCGCCCTCGACGTCTCACCCGGCGCCTACCTCGCCTTCATCCTCTTGATGGTCGCCTCCAGCTCCTGGGCCACAGGGCTCATCCAAAACGGCGCCTTCGCCTTCGCCGCCTCCTTTGGCCGGCCCGAGTACATGCAGGCCTTGATGGCGGGCCAGGGCGTAGCCGGCGTCCTCCCGCCCATCGCGCAGGTCATCACCGTCCTCGTCGTCCCCGAAAAGGACACCACAAACTCCACCGCGACCGCCCAAGACGACATCAAGTCCTCGTCCTCCTCGGCGTTCGTCTACTTCCTCGCCGCCGTCGCCGTCTCCGTTTCCGCCCTGCTGGCCTTCATCCCCCTCGTCCGCCGCCACAACCGCATCATCGAAGCACGCATGGTCAACACCCTCGCCGAGTCCCTCACCTCGGTCGAAGAAGCTGAGCGCGCCGCCCGTAAGGTCGTGTCCCCGCTCACCTTACTCCGCAAGCTCCACTGGCTCGCCGGCGCAATCTTCATGTGTTTTTCGGTCGCCATGTTCTTCCCCGTCTTCACGGGCAAGATCCTATCCGTCCGCTACCCGGGCGACGAAAAGTCCCCCGCCGGCATCCTCTTCCGACCCGCAGCGTTCATTCCCCTCGCATTCTTCGCCTGGAACCTCGGCGACCTGTCCGGCCGCATGGCCACCATCCTCCCCTTCTCCCTACGCCACCGCCCCGCCGCCCTCTTCGGCGTCAGTCTCGCCCGCATTGGCTTCCTGCCGCTTTACTTACTGTGCAACATTGGCGGCCGCGGCGCCGTCGTCAGCAGCGACTTCTTCTACCTGGTCGTCGTCCAGTTCTTCTTCGGGCTGACCAACGGATGGTTAGGCTCGAGCTGCATGATGGCCGCGGGCGAGTGGGTCGAGGACGGCGAGCGCGAGGCCACGGGCGGGTTCATGGGCTTGTGCCTCGTTGCTGGGTTGACGACGGGTAGCCTTTTGAGCTTTACGGCTGGTGGTATTTAGGGATGTCTTAGTATAATTTTGCATGTGTACGGCGTAATGGGAGAGGTGTATAGCTTTCATCTCAATTTGGCATACTTTGTAATCGGTCTTTGGATGGCGTTTGAGGACACGGGTTATGAGGACGGTGAGTATGAGAATAGTCATAAAGACGGCCAATAATAGTTAGCTCTAGAGAAACGCATTATTCAATCCGTTATTGATTTAAATGGAAGATCACGCAAGTGAAGATCATATGGATAATTGTCGGACGTGGCGCCGTGGTGTTGCAAAAATTACATTACGCTTTGCTTTGCTACAAATACACTACTACTACACAACCGCTTCGACTTCGACGTCCTTTAGCCCTGGAGAGCGCAGTTCACCATCTTTCCGCGCCCGGTGTACCAGCCTTCGTCGATCAACGCGCGCTCTTTTTCCTGCCACTCTTGAAACTTCCAGGACACGTTCTTCTTGTCGAGATCGGCAAGTTTGGCCTCAAACGAGTCCGCAACCACAATCTCCTGTGAGCCCTTCTTTTCAAGACGGTATCGCATGTAGAGGGAGCAGTCTCGCAACGTCATGGCGATACTAAACTCCTCGTCGGTTTTGCTCGCGTTCAGGGGCCCGCGGGGATCCTTTTGGGTCTGGTGCCTTTTCAATAAGGTGAGGATAGGCGTCCTCTTCAGCAGGTCGTACAGGATAGAGGCGTGCTTGTTGTCTCCGGCGCTGCTGTACTGGAACAAGCTGGAGATGGCCTTCTGACGCACATCCTCCCTACCCTTGGGCGTCTCTCTCTCGGGGTCCAACCAGAGGGGGCACGGGTAGTACCGCGGGTTGCTGCCGGCGTCCTTGCTGTCTTTGAATTTCTTGGCCGCGAGTGCACAGCAGCGACATGTGTTGGCGTTCGTCGGCGCGGATGGCGACTGGGCGAGCCATTTTGGCTTAAATTCGACTACGCGCTCGTCGGCGCTCCGCGCGCGCATGCTCTCGATCAGGCAGGCCCTATCTGTTTCCATGATTTTGGTGTTCTCGAACTTGGCGGGTCGCTTTTTGGCTCCTGCCGGAGCTTTGTTCAACGCATCCAGAACGTTCTGCATGTGCTTCATGGCGTCTTTTGGGAGAAAAGCATATTTCATGTCGGTCAGTATATCCGCGCGGTAGGTGAAGAGAGGAGCAATGGTGTCCCAGAAATAAAACCACTGCTCTTCTGGCGGATAGAATGGTTTGTCGCCACCTTTGGGTTGCTTTGGTACTCTCAAGAGGTATCCTGAAAGGAACATCAGTAGCAGTTCAGGATAGGGCATGTAAGAGATATCTGAAACCCACTTGTTAATAAGTCGTCCTCGGTCCTGTCTTTGTTATCCTGCCGCGCAAACTTGGTATACAAAAACGGGATGAATAGAACGTTGGCGGCACCTTCACCGACATAAATGGCGTGTGTCCAGGGGCTAACATGAACATTTTCGTCCGATACCAGCACTCCCATATTGAAGACCTTGCCCGATGCTGGGCTATGCTCCCTGGGGACATCTTTGGACGATATCTCTGCAACCGCCTTCACACTGAGCTTGGTATTGATCGATGTGGGTGGGATCAATAGTTTGGCCATGACGAGGAAAGCGGAATGAAGCGAGACTTGTGTGTTGGAGATTGGAGGCCTAGTGTTGGCAACGAGTGTAGACTGTTTAATACGGACGAGGGGCTGAAGATTGGCGAGCTGGTAGAGCCTGCTATTGAGGTAGCGAGTGGCTGGATCGAGGCGCGAATAGTAGGTAGGTAAGGCGTCCAGATGGCTTCACAAGGCGACCGTATTAAGCGATGATGTTTGTGTGATAAGAGAAGAGACTCTCATGGCGAGTTGCAAAGAGGTAAGGAAGGCGGTACGGCAGTCTGGAAGGAATGTGTCTTTTTTCCCAGCTGAACTAAGGTAAGATCCAATGGCTTACCTGCCGCAACTGGTGGCAGCAGCAAGTGGTCTAGCAAAGCGCAGTTTCCCAAGATTGGTGGTGGTGACTTGGAGGTGTCTCACGCCAACAACCCTCCCGTCTCTTTCTCTCTCTCTCTCTGTCTCTCGCTCCCGCCTCTCCGCTCTTGCCTGATCTGGCTCGGTGCCTTTGCAGGAACAACACACCTCACGGGCGAATAAATGCTGGAGAGCACGTGAGACTGGTCGGAAGGTGGTTTCCAAAGAGAGGACGGAACCGGAGCGCTGCGAGTAAGGTAAGGTAGGTAGTCAGTCTACGTCGTCAGCCGACTTGTGGTTGTCTGATCTAAGGTAGCGTTGCCAGAATCGAGTATCGAATGGAGGCGCAACCGTTGTCTGCCCACGTTCCTATGGTTCCCCTTGGTTAGAAGATGGATTTCCGATGAGGGAGCGATTGCGACGAGGCTCCATTTGGTTGCTTGTTGCTCTGTGCTACAACGGCCCTCCCTTTTGTGTGATTTTTTGCACCTTTGTTGTGTCCTCTGGAAGCCAGCGGTATCCTGGGATGACGACAGACTTTCCGCTTCGGGTGTGGAGCAGAAAAGTTGGCTGATTTGGCGCTGGCTGCTGGGTAAGCTTGTGAGTTCCTACTTTTCGTTGACACTATTGGCAACAACGTAACGGTAGCAGACAGACACGACAGGCAACTTCCCTGGGGCGGGAGAGGCTGACGGGGTGGCCAATATGACTCCTCCCACAAGTTACAGCAAGTCGCGGCTCATCTGTCATATCTGATCCTGAACCTTTTGGCGCGAGCGTTGGACAGGAAGCTACCACAGGCACCGCAGGGTATGTACTGTGTTACATAAGTTTTTACCCCGGAATCTTGTGAGAGGTTGATTTCTTCTTCAATGTGCGGTTGCAGAGATGGAACCCAGGATTCCAGAGGACCCAGATGTCTTAGCAGGAACTCCTCATCCAATGCTTGCGATGACTGGTACGGCGCGCGCGTCAAACCCACATGCTTGACGTGAGTGCGGCTATCGAGCTAAAGCCCCCCCCATGCTGATCCAATGCAGCCAGAGGGGAAAAAGAAAGAGGGCACGATTGGGTGCAGCATTGGCGACGCGCGATTCTTCGGCCGGACTGAGCCGGAGCACGACCGAAGACTGGCCTACGCAGCGCGTGAATGGACGGGCAGGTTCGCGGCTTGCCCGCTTCGTGTCAGCGCCTACCCCGCCCTGCGGGACACCTTTGGATACCTTACCTTGCACGTGCTTACCTAAGGCACTGGACTTTGGAGGCTCAGAAAGCCTAGGGCGCATTGCGTCGTTTTCCTCTTTGCTGGCGTCGCCCGTTGGCTACTTTCCCCCGAAGAGCGGAGCATTGCGGAGAAGCACTCAATGGGCTGGGGCTGAAGGAATGATGGGTCCAAGGTCCGTGGAGAGAAGGAGGGGAAAGTTCAAGGAGAACGAGACATTGGACGGGAGATGCGCGATGGCAGACTACAGAGTCCAGAGAACGGGAGTAAACCTGATAATTAGAAGCAGTCAAGAACAAGGTAAGATCAGTCATGGCAGGGATGGGGGCACTGACCGGTAAATCGGACAGGATGTTGGACCCGAGAGCGATTCGAGCGCCGCCATGATATGATCTTCTGCCCAGTCAACCCTGCTCAGCCCGGCCCGGCGACAAGACTTTGTATCCGGATTGTTCATGTCTCTCTGCAAACCGAGGGGCATCACTGTGGATGCTGATATGACGGACTCCCTTGTCGCATGGCTCCAGATGGATTGAATAAGACCATGTCATCTTGTTTGCCAAATCCAGCCTTCAGGCATGGGCAAGCTCCCAAAAGGGACAGGCAGAAGAAGCAGGCCCTGCATTTCTGGCAATTATCAGAATACCTGGCTGTCAGGTTATGCTTTTCGCATTAGAGTATCCTGATGTCGGACCACACCCAGCACATGTCTTTCGATATCGTCCCATGTTTGCTGACAAGCCAGCTCGTGATCGGCCCCCGGGCAGCAACGGACCAACAGCCAGAGAGCAACAAGACGAAATGGCACCTTGGAAGCGGGCTTTCCACCCCGACTAGGGCGGGATTCAAAGGGCTGAAATGTCGGCCAGCCCAGATCTTGCTGAAGAGTTCTTTGGGAGACTCGATTTGATTCGATTCCCCAGATGGTTCGCCGCGCTTGTGGAAACGAGGGCACAACTCTAAATCGTCCACCGTCTTTTGGTTCCGGTGACTTGGTGCAGGCTTCGGCTGGCGCATCTCTTGATGTTCAAGGTGGTCATTCGTAGTACCGTACCGGTATCGTACCTCGGGGCTTTCGATAGCATTCGGTATCCGCAAGCTAGGTACTCCGTAGGTACCTGGCGCGGCCGATGGAATTGGAGGTCCTCGGGCGACTCGCATAACCACTAATCTGCGAACCTCCGGCCCAGTTGCAACTTCACAAGCAAATATGCAAATGAACCAACCAGGCCAGCGGCACTAGGTACATCCGGCGCATAGCATATCATTAGCCGTTGATGGTGCCCAGCGTGGCAGCGGGTGTAAATCTCCAGTGTGTCCACGCAGAAGCAGGGCGAGGTTGCAGCGAACTCTGGAGTCTTGACTCTTGGGTCCTGCACTGAGAGGGTGGACCCACCGTTTTCCTTTCCACTCCAGGTGCTGGGTCCTGAGTTCCTCCCTTTTTCAACGGGAGCCGGCCGTGGCTTGGGGGCGCCCGTCACGCCGCAGGCCGTTGCAGTGGGAAACTGGAGTCCTCTCGGTGGAAGGAACTGGAGGTAAGGTACGGTAGGTACCTCCTGGGCGGAATACTTCGAGGTAGTGGGTAGGTACCTACACAGTAAGGTACCTAATGCCCACCCGACCCTTACAAAGCTGGGACGCGCTCAAGTGGACGCTCACACGCTCCTGCCTTTTGGTGGCCCCACCCAGTGACCCTTTCCCGCACCACACGCGACACTCGCAGGAGCCAGCCCCAGCAAAGGGGAGTCGCATCTGTCACAGCACCTGGTCATCCACCCAGTCAGAACACAGCCAAAGAGAAACAGCAGAAAAAAAAAAAAAAAAACAGCCGTCACAAATTTTTGCAAAAATTCGCGCTAATGCTGCATCGGCACCGCACGCACCACTTAGCTCCGAGTATTCCCTCTGCTTCCCGAACAGCGAAAGAAGGAGAAGGAGATAGGCACCTTACCTAGGCACTCCGTACATACAACCAGCGTCATTCGCCGGAAAACGCACACCTCCCGCGCACCGCAGCCTACCTCCATTACCTCTCTACCACACAAACAAGCACCACAAGCTTGATCTACATCCCGACACCTCCCACCCTCATTATCCCTCCGCCTTCTCCCCAGACCATCCAACTCTCTCTTCCCCGGACTATATCATCTAATTGCACCTGCTCCTCAACGAGTCCGTTCTACTATTTGTACTGCCTTCGAACCCGATATCGACGCAAACCTTTCGTCATCGATCCCGAAGCATCGTACCTGACATCACCAACTCATCCGTCTCTCCCTATCGACCCTTGGCCGACCGGCCTGCATCACCTTGCTCTTCGATGGTTGGCCGCAGCTAAAGCCATTTCAACATGGCCTTCAACTTCAACTGGTCGCCTCTCACGGCCGACGCAGAGTTCTACCAGCGCGCACGAGAGCTGCTCACGACCGCTCTGAACAAGAACCCGAAGCCTCCGATTATCGTCGATGACATCCTCGTTACCGAGTTCAACTTGGGTTCCGTGCCCCCGGAATTGGAAATATTAGAGATTGGCGACATTGCCGAGGACCGATTTCGCGGTATATTCAAAATGTGCTACTCGGGCGACGCCTTCTTAACCTTGAAAACGAGGGTTCAGGTATGCTGCATTTTTTTTCGTTCCCTCTTCCGCACCTCGCTATCCCGCAGGTGCCTCCCTGCACGCAAACTCCAGAGGCGAAGCTCGGGTTCGCAGCCGCCGCCGCCGCAACAAGCTCGCCAATGCTCGCACCACGACATCACATTCACGAGTTCGGAATCATTCCCGTTCCAGTCGTTATCGCAATGCGCCAGATCAATCCTGCGTCGCGAACATGACTCCATACCAGTGTCTGGAATGCCCTGGGAACCCCCATCGGAGAGCCGAGACAGCACCCAGTGGTGCTTCCCCCCCGAAAACATCATCATTTCACCAACCACAATCATTTCTATTCTTTCAGATGCTTCCCGCTATCGTTACCTCAACCATCCTGGCGTTTGTTTTTCCCTCACCAAACATTTCTTCACTACCCGCGTGCTCGCATTGAAGTCGAAATTACCTGGCCGGGATCCGCGTCCCATGTTACTACCTTTGGCTGCCCCCCAAAATGCACGTGCGTCATAGCAATGCTAATATATCAACAAATAGGCAAATCCTATGAACACCTACCTGTCGTCCAAGCCGGGGTTCACATCGCCGCAGCCACTGGCCGCCGCATCGGGCCTTACAATTCCGCTGTCAATAACGCTCTCTGAGATCAAGCTTTCAGCCTTCATTATCCTAGTCTTCTCACGGCAAAAGGGGTTGACCCTGGTCTTCCGCAATGACCCGCTCGAGTCACTCAAGGTCTCATCGACCTTTGATTCGATTCCCTTCGTGCGCGATTACCTACAGCGCACTATCGAGTCCCAATTAAGGAATTTGATGATGGACGAGCTCCCCGCAATTATCCACAGGCTTTCTTTGCGCTTGTGGTGTCCCGATGCTCTGCCAAAGGAGGAAGAGGCACCCAAGGAGGATGAGGAGGAAGCTGAAGTTGATCCCTTGGCGAGCCCCCCTCTGGATCCCGTTGATGCGAATGGAAATCTTCTCGACGCCAATGAGGTTTCGTCACTATCTCTCGAAGGCGGCCCGGAAGTCCAGTCGCTCTTCTCCCAGAAGAACCTCTTGAGACTAGCTGCGCTGAACGACTCCCACCGCACATTCTCTCTGTTCACGCCGGGCATTCGTGATGTCGTGTTCCGTGCCTGGACAGGACCTGCAGTGTCCGAGCCAACTAGCACGCCACCGACAGCAACGCCTAGCTTATCCAAGACTAACTCCTTCCATGGAACGTCTACCACGTACACTTTCTCCGATACTGGCAGCGCCGCTCATGGCCACCTTCCTTCCAGACCGTCAATGGTGAGCCTCAGCTCGGCCACTACTGGTTTATCCTTGGGTGCCGGTATTCGGTCAAAGTCGTACGCTGGTCGCAAGAAGAGGACAAGAGTCGTCAACCTCCGACGCTCAAAGAGTCAAGTTGGCGAGACTCCTGAGGGCAGCGAGACTTATTCAGAAATGGCATCCGACTCTGCGTCTGTCGCCGGTCCCTCAACTGAGCCCCTCATGACCAGTTCCATCGCTGAAGACATCGAGGAGGAGGAAGCTTTGGCGAATCTGGCAGAATCGACCCCTAGCAAGGTTCGCTTCGGCCCTCTGGAGAGAACGCGACTGCCCTCCCGACCTCCTTTGCAGCCGGAGTTTTACACGGCGCCCCAGGATGGTGCTAGTGTGCCTATCAAACTGGACACCGCGTGCGAGTCCGACCCCGACGTTACGCCCCGAGCCCAAAACGAGAAGGCCGCCGCGGAGAAGCCGCGCCAGGGTGTGCCGTCCGAGCCGTCATCTGTATATGAGCAGGCTTGGATCATGAAGATGGCTGGCGAAATCGCTCGTCGCGTTTACGATGAGAAGAGCTGTCACCCAAACCTCTGGGACGAGCGGGAAGACGTCCCGCCCCCGGCCTACGAAGCATCAACTTAAATCACCTGTTTACCACAGGTGATGTACAAATTGCGCAAACTCACCATACATCCACTTTGCTGGACTGCATCTCCTTTCCATCTGTTCCATCACTTCCTCCTCGCATGGCGTTAGGGGAACTCCTCAACTTTTTGGTTTTTTTTTAACCATGGATGACAATGGTACAACCATTTGTCCATTTTGCTATTAGTGTTAATGTGTACATATCACATGGCGTTTGAAAGGGAAACAAAGGGGGATACCGGGTATCACACAAAAAAGAATGGGATTGGGTCAGAGAGAAACGGCCTCACTCTGATTATATTTTTGGATTCTCGGGTTGGGATGAAGACAGAGGCCAACCAACCACGCTAGTTTACACGATGACGATACGACCAAACAGTTGATTTTCCCTTTTTTACGAGAACAAAAAAGGGCGGCTGTTTTAACTCGGAGTCATAAAAGTCATCGGTATACTACACCACCCCCAAAGAGCTCGCCATTTGAGGCGGGCTGATTTATACAGAACACATCACAACCATCACAACTTTATTTTTTCCTTTGTCATTTCTGAAATATCTCATCGCGAATCATCCCCACCGAACACCTCGACGGATCGGATGGGTAGAGCTGGTGTGTACAACAACACGTGGGAAAGAAGGGGAATTAGGCTTTGCTAGGAACATCACACTTGATTGTAAAAGAGGAGGAAGGCCGTTTGATGGAAGACGGAAATATCGTGGATATCCATTTTTTGTGTCACTTGCGATCAAACTTAGTATTTCAGGCCCTGGCTCATAAGAACGAGTTTCACGGCGCTTAGACGCATGTCCAATTTAGGCATGCCTGAAGAAATCAAAAAACTCCCATCTTCTATGCATTTCGTTGTTCACACCGCTCCATCTTGCAGGTGAGGTATAACTTTTTTGTTCACCGCCAGACCGTGCTTTTATCGCTCGTTTTTTGGAAACTCCACAGTCGAAGCAAGGCTCCCTGCCATCTGCGCTGTCATGAAAATATGTATGTATGAATGCCTGGTGCTAGCCTTGCTGTCAGAGATAGCCCTGTCCACCGTCCGGCCCACCATTCGGACCCTCGTCTTTTGGCCTCTTCTTCTCAGGCAGTTCTGCTTCCGGTGATGCTTTCCGCTTCCCCGCCTGTACGCCGGGCGGCGCTGGAGGAGGACTCAGTATCGTAGACTGACTCGAAGTATCGTCCGACATCTGTACATCTGGCTCGTCCCTGCTCGTCTGAGAATGCATCGACATCGTGTCTGCGATTGCGTCGACCCTTGTCGGTGGGGCAGGCTCTTGAACTTGGCTACCGCAGTTGTACATCTCTTCGAGGCTACTGTTCGGTACCAGTCGACATTGTGAGCGCGCCGATGCGGAGTAGTTTGAGTGGAAGAGACAATAGGTTTGTCCCAGTCCGGTGTCCGGTGCACCATTCCCAGAACCATGATTGACCTCCATAGGAGGGTTTGTCGAGCCCGCGACGCCAGCCGCTGACGCCTGCGTTGGCCTATTCCGAAAATCATTCTCATCTCGATGCCATCTCGGGGCTCCAGGAGGCTCTGCTGGCCACTGCTGTTCGCCATCGGTCATGGCGGTATCCATGTTGTTGTTACGCCTGGGACTTGGTGTTCTAAGGTGTGGTTCCTGTTGATGACGAATGGGCGAGCTGCCACAGTCCATCTCATCGTCTTCCGTATCATCGCCGCCGCCTCGTAGCCTGGGTTGATCTCCATACATTGCGCAAAAGTAATCCTGCTTGGACCGAGTTCGCAAGAGAAATGCAACGGATATCAATAAGAATGCCAGACGCAGAGTCAGCACCGTGTCGTTAGACGGTTGGCAGGCTCTGTGCTCCTAGACACGCCGGCTGATGAGCTCCAACTCTGCCTTGACGCGTTTGAGCCTCTCCTCGTCCTTGGACAAGGCAAGTAGATGGGACGCGACAGCCACCTTACGAGCAGGTCTTCTAGCTGCTACGCTGGGCGGTTCCTAACCGGCCGTAGCAGCAGCAGCGTTCTCCGCTTTTAGCGCAGCCAGCTGGGCTTCCTTCTCCTTGAGAATCTCCAGCTGCTGCTTGGCCATTCCCTTGGCCGTGGTCTCGGCCTCCTTGAGCTTCTTGACCTCAATCTGCTCAGTCTCGAGACTGAACGGCTGGCCAGGCTTGTTGACGGCGGGCAGCAGTGCGCTGCGCTCCCACGCCACCTGGACGTTTGATGTCTTCTCTGGCAAGGCCGGGATCGGTTTGTTCTTGCCTTTGCCTCCTTTGCCAACTGGGTGGCCCTTGGGATGAGCACCGGAGGTGAGCACTTCGTAAAAGGCTTCGTACGGCTCGTTGAAAAGCTGTTCGTCGTAGGCCCAAGCGCGGATCTCGCCGTCGTTCTGTCGCAGCATCTGCTCCTTCTCGGCGTCGGTCCGTCCGTATGGGTGAAGACGCAGGTTGTGGTACAGCGTCTGAGGTTTCTCTCCCGACTCGGTCGCGTAGTATATCTTGATGGTGATTTCAAACTCTCCCCATCCGGTTTCTTGGATAAGGAACGGTTTGCCCGGTTCGCCGTCGATCACTGAGTGGTGGTTTAGCAAGCGCACGATTGCGCCAGGACTCGGTGCAAGGGCAACTTACTGCGAACGTGGTTAGGAATGGACTCGTGTAGCTTGAACTGCACTCTCCGAATCCAGTACGTGATGTCGATATCGTCGATGGCCTTGACAAAGACCTCCCATGAATGGGTGTGGTCTGCCGGTACGCCTTCCGGCTTGGGGTTGGATTCGGGGTCGAAGGGTCGGGCGGTCGTGCCGTAAATGAAGGGTCGTTTAATCTGTGTACCCTTTACGCGTTTGCCGAGGCTGCTGGGCGGCGCCATATTGATGGGT
Organism: Colletotrichum scovillei; assembly: GCF_011075155.1. NCBI lineage: Eukaryota > Fungi > Ascomycota > Sordariomycetes > Glomerellales > Glomerellaceae > Colletotrichum > Colletotrichum scovillei. The sequence goes on from NW_023336261.1 coordinate 1,942,518, forward strand.
TAGATAAGTGTTGCTCGGGTGATGCGATGCGTTCTGGTCAATGCCCAATGAGAGTGCGTGAGTAAGTTTGTGAGGATGTAGTGGGGAGATTTGGGTGTTGTCGAAAATGGACCGCAAGCTAAGACGGCAAGAAAATGGTAAGAAAATGGTTCCTGGCGTCGACAGCCTTACGCCAAAGTTTGAAGTGGGGCGTCCAGTGAATCAGCCAACAATGACCGTCTCTCGGGTCAGCCCCTGCCGAAGAGACCCTTTGAGCTGGGCCTACCTTACTTTCGGGGACGTAATGTTCTTCGCACGAAGTGAGTATTCGCAAGTATCTTCTTGCCTTGATCACTTCATTGTGAAATAGAGGAAACAGCTCAAACACAGTGCTAACCAAGGCCGATCTTCTTGTGAAGGGTAATAGAGTCAGCGCTACTGAGCCAGAAGGAAGGCTCCCCGTCCAATGGTGACAGGAGCACAGAACGATTCGGCCTGTATGATCTTCCAGTACTTTGACTTTTCTGTGATTTATTTCGACTGCTTCTTGGATTACGAAAGCCTCTCTGAGTTTGGGCAGTATCAAGGTACCTGGCTGGAAATAGTGGGAGGTGCAGCCACCATCGCGCACATCGAAACTGGAACCAATGGGGAGCTTGGGGAAGAGCTGCCCCTCCAACCCCTGTAGCTAGCTGCAACTCTTTAGCTGGTGCAGCACCTGCAGCGCCTGCATCATATGGAGGACCCCTGGCAGGTTTTAACTGGGGAGCTGGGTAGCTGGGGCAGCTTCCGGACGGGTGATGATTTCATGACTTTTTTGAGCTTTCCATCCGCGTCCGGAACGGCATCGAACCACCTTCGGAAGAAATCTGGCAATCACCTAGCGCCGAACCCGGTCGGCATTTCAATTGACTCCATCACCGTCAATCCGGCTCGCTCTCTCCTTTCGTCTAACTGCACTTTGTCATCTCCAATTAGTGCTGGTGCTCATCTAATTGGTTCCTCCGGTCACTCTCATCTCATACACCCTCCCGTCCATCTCACTCACACTCTCATCATGTCAACCTCAGCCGTAGCAAAGAAGCTCGTGGTGTGCGGCGGCAACGGCTTCCTCGGATCAAGAATCTGCAAGTATGCCGTCGCCAGGGGCTGGGACGTCACATCCATCAGGTACTCATTCTCCTCGTGAACCTTTCTCATGATTCTCCCTTCGTCCCCGCTAACACGTCTCTTTCCACAGTCGCTCAGGCGAGCCCAAATGGTCCGCCGTAACCTCATCACCATCCCCTCCCCAATGGTCACACAAAGTCTCCTGGGAGCGCGCCGACATGCTCAGCCCAGTAACCTACGCGCCCCTCCTCAAGGGCGCCGACTACGTCGTCCACAGCATGGGCATCCTCCTCGAAGCAGACTACAAGGGCGTCGTCTCGGGCCAGGAGTCCCCCGTCTCGGGCCTGCAAAAGGCCTTCGCCCCCGTCAAAGACCGCGGCGTCGACCCCCTAAAGACCTCCGCCGAGCCCGGCGGCGGCCCCGGGGCGGACCTCAAACCGCCCAACCCGAAGGACCAGTTCTCCTACGAGGTCATGAACCGCGACAGCGCCATCGCTCTGGCCAAGCAGGCCAACGCTGAGGACGCAAAGGCCTTTGTCTACGTCTCTGCCGCTGGCGGGGCGCCTGTCCTGCCCGCGCGGTACATCACCACCAAGCGCGAGGCCGAGAGCACCATCGCCAGCGAGTTCCCGCGGATGCGCGGCATCTTCCCCAGGCCGCCCTTCATGTACGACAGTTCGAGGAAGTTCACGCTGCCCCTGGCCGCCATGACGGGCGCGGGTGCCCTGTTCAACAGACTGACCGGTGGCGTGTTGAGCGGGTTCATGGGCGCGAGCGGCGTGAAGCCTCTGCCGGTCGAGACCGTCGCGGAAGCAGTGGTGGAAGCACTTGATGATGTCAAGGTCCAGGGTCCGATTGAGGTTCCCGAGCTTGAGGAGTTGGCAACCAAGGGTTGGAGGAAAACGATGCTCTGATTTATCGAGAAAATTGTATTTGTAATATGCCATAGACTGTACCATCCCTCAATGCGAGGCCTTGAAATGGATTAAATCCTCATCCTCCAACCTTGATCTCTAGAGCAGATCAAGTAGACTTTTCCTCCGTCCTCGTCAGCCAAACCCAAGGTATTAATTAACCCGCAGACGAAGAAAAAGAGTACACCACCGGTGTGGCTACATCTCTTGGTGCTCATGCTGGGATTCGAACTCGGGTACTCGCTAAGCCTGTCGTCGAGTAGGCTGGTTGGCGTATAGATTGTTGATCATTAGCCACTCCACCAACCAGCCAGTTTGGCCTGGCCCGTCGACCTAGACGGGTGCCTGCTGGCTGGTGACGGGAATAGATTTGAGGGGGGGTATAAGGGCTTCCCTCTGTGTTAGTCGGGTGTACATTTAGGCAACGGGGAAAGGCGATCGGATGAAAGTTGGAAGAAATGTGCGGTTAGCACCGTCACTCTTTAGATTCCTAGCCGGACTATGCAGGTACATTAAACAAGTCTCTGAGTGCAAGAGCATCTCAATTTATCCCAAACGCCAGCGCTCAAATCATGGTTCCTCGCTCAAAGCTGTCCCTAATTTCCGCAGTATACTTATTGTAGAAGCGCGCCAGCTTCTGGTTGAACTGCTTGTTCTTCTCATTGATGTACGTCACATCACCGTCGTCGCCGTTCTGTGCCATGCGGTCCTTTCTCTTCTTGAGTCTGTTCGCCTCCGCCCTCCTGAGGTCTTCCACCAGCCGATCCACTGCCGCCTTGTCCGGCTTGTTCTGTGCGAACGTGGTTGAGTCGGCTGTCGAGTAGAAAGACCCGTCCTTATCCACCGCGATGAGCTCTCCGTCCTCGGTCTCAACAATATCGAGGCCGCCCGAAGCAGCGGCGCGCTCGATGGCTGCCATCTTGTCCTTTTCGTACTTTTCCATGTCGGGGGCAATATTCTTCAGCTGGCGCTTGTATACCTTGTTGCTTTCGGCAGTGTAATCTTGGAATGCGTTGTTGTCGCGATGCGCCTCCTTCTTCTTCACGTGCTTATCCCATTTCTCGCTTTCGTCAATCGTCCAGTCCCAGGCGCGCTTCCGCTCAAAGTCGCCGCCGGCATCTTCAATGTCTGCCTTGAGCAGCTTTTGCGAAGCGACGGCCTGCTTGCGGTGGATCGCCGTCAGCTGGCTGGGGTCTGATGCGAGACGTTGTGATTCGAGTGTCGCCTCCTTCAGATTCTGGTCGGATGAGTTCTTGGCGCGGGCTTTGAGGGCCTTGAAGCGCGCCATGCGGTCCTGTGATTTTGCCGCGGCATCTTCCGGTGTGGGCTGTGATGGTGCTGCTGCCGTCTCTGCTGTCGCGGGTGCGGTTTCCGTGATCGTGCTAGGTTCCGTTGCTTCGGTCTCTTCAGGCGCGACAGACTTTGCTGGCGCTGCAGTGTTGGCTTCCTCCTTGGCGGCGGTACCCGTATTCGTCTTTCTCTTCTTAGAGGGAGGCATTATGGAGTGTTGCGAATCGTCCGAGGTGTTGCCGGTCGCAAGATGTGTAGATGTGGGCTGTTCAGGAATCGCGATGTATGATTTTGGTGGTTGTATGGTGATGTGATGTAAAGTGACGAAGATGTGGGATTTCATTGGGGGACGTTAATGGATGTTCAAGTGCGACTCGACCGACGTTTCTCCGATGGGAACCGCCGCCACAGCCTAGGTACCTCATCGACCCATGTGGCTGGTGGACATGGCATATGTGGCTGGAGGTCGGAAGAATACATAGATCGACCCACCACCGCTCCCCCGCAGGATCCATACGGGTAACGGACTCCTGCAAGAAACACCCGTGGCTGTGCGGCCAGGTCATCCCTGTCGTTGCCCCCAACACCCCTGCGGCCCTTGCATCTCGTTACCTCGACGCGCCCCCTCTCAGTATGCGGCTCCCCAGGATCAGACGACTTTTCTGAGCAACGCTCGCGTGTCCGTGAATAGCCTCTGAAGGTGACCGAAGCTTATCAGAGACTAAATCGCCATACATCTCAGTCATGCGGCCACTGAGAGCCGCAGGCGTCCCTCGCAGAAGTGCAACTGCCTGCTTTCACACTACGGCACCATCGCTGGCTCGGCTACAACGGCCGCGTGTTCACGAAAAGAAGAGGCCGGCAGAACCGCTAGTCCCATACTCATGGCGGCCCTTCGAGGTGCCAGAGGTAGTTCTCGACCTGGACAGCTGGGACAACCCAATCGCACGGCCGTACGATAAAGACGAGATGCAGACTCAGAGGAAGAAATGGGAGCAGAACTCCATTGTCGACGCCACGTGGCAACGGATCAGGCACTTTGAGTATGAACGCCAGCGTGACAGCGAAAAGTTTGCCAAGGTCAGCGTCAGCCATCCCTGGTACCAGCACTGGCAGGTCACGGATCTCGACATCATGACGGCCGCTCTGAAAGGCGACTCGCGAGTTGGTCGGCAAACCCAGAATCTCCCACCGGAGGAGAAGCCACATCAGAATGATGCTTGGAGTGATCTGAAGTCGGTTGCCTCGAAGAACGCAATTCCATTGACCTCGCTTCAAGACGATAAGAACTTCTTGAGCTGGTTGCTCCAACGAAGGCCCACCACGGCTTCGTTACCACTGAAGCGCCAACGGGAAATTCGAGCATTTGTTCGACGACTGGAAGATCTCCAGAGCCTGAAGCGCTACCTGCAGTTTCTGCTTCAGCACGGGGAGAAGGGATTTCAGCTCTGTCACAACGCGGATCAGGATATCACTTTTGTGATATCTCGGCTCCTCACCAAACCTCCCAGGTTACGGCCCTTCGTCGACCTCCTTCCCTTTATCAACAGCATCTTTGCTCTCCAGAGACAGCACGGTCTACCTGTCAGTCCCGGTCTCTGTGGTATCTGCCTGATCATCTCGGCCAAGGCGTTTCAGCTACCGGCAGTATCGAGATATCTCAAGCTTGGGCTGAAAGAGGGTCACTGGGTTGGAGAGGGCTCATCTGCTTCTGATGTCAAGGCTGCGGTCGAGGCGCTTATTCGATGCTGGGACAACAGGAGGCGCTTCCCTGATGTGGATCGTTCTGGAGACATAATTCGCCGTCTACTCGGAGAGAGTTTAGGGGAGGACAGCGCGGCTTCCTTCAAGGTCGTTTCGCAGCACCATCCGGAGGACGAAGGGTTAAAGGAACAGTTGGCGGAGTTGTCACATCGCGTCGCTTCCGCCCCAAAATACCCTCCGGCTATGAATAGGACACCTCATGTCTTGGCGGAACAAGGTTAGGGCTACCTGAAGGAAGCAGGTCCCAAAGTCATGGATTTATACTGCAAAAAACATTGAGTCGGCTGAGAGAAGTCTGACCAACGTTGAGGCTAGGAAGCGGTGGAGATATATACCAATTCCCACAAATTTCAACTTCAATTACTCAACATCATTGCCGTGCTGCATAACACCCCACGTCAGCCAAGACGCGTACCTTTCACGTCTGCTGTATTCGATGACTTGCTTATCGTATGCCAGCACCTCTGCTCTCACATGATGCCCAGCTCACATACGAATCCGCAAGCCTCCTTTGACATCGCCTCTCCCCATTCAGCCCTGTCATGCCTGCATGCGAACGCGGGCTCAAATGCCATGTGGCTTGCTGAAGTCTCCAACCTAGAGAAGACTAGTCTCGAGCGAGCTGAACCAAGTCCCGCTAACCCTGCCATCCCATTGGGTCTACAGGCCAAGTCAGGACAAGCCAAGCTCCAGGGCTTCCCTATTCCGTCCAACTCCGCATAACATCCTCCGCCGTCTTCGTGTCAAGCTGGTGCTGCCACTCTCCATTGTCTCCGGTACGCTACATTTCGCCATTCTTCTGCATCGATTTCTGGTAGATGACGGATCAGTGCTGTATGTCAGCAGGAGCCATGGAGTTCTTCTGTTAACCCGGCGTGCCGGGCATCCACTGGCTCACCATAGCTGATACCTGCAAGTTGTCTTCGTCTCGCCAAGGGCAAAGGTTGCTATAAATTTCAACACAGGATAGCACGCTCTAAGTGGTATTTCTGACTTTTGTGTTTTATACACCACGAAAATGCAATCAACACAAGAGGCGAGGCCACCACCAAAAGAACCGCCCAGGGGTTACCGCAAAGCTTCGTTAACTCACGCATCATCCGCTTTACCACTGGGATGAACTTCAGCAGGAGACCAGAGCAACGGGTGCGTGGCAAAGCGAGCCATCTCGATGCGTGGCGCTTCAGACCTCGGACTAAGAGTCCAGCTCCCTCACCCGTCCGCCTCTGGTCTGGAACGGAGCCCCCGCCAGCTCGTCTGGATCCGGCCTGGTCCGGACACTGCAGATCAGAAATGTCTCTGGTGCTTGTCAACAAGCCCGATATGTTGACAAGCCCAAACTCTGTTTTCTCTATCTTTCCCATTCTTCGAGAGGCCCCTCCCCCGTTCTTGTCTTTGTTTGAGCTTTCCTTTTCCCTTCGTCCTTCGTCCTCGAATGAACTGACGGTTGATGTTCTGACAAGACTGATCTGCCATCATCACTTTCTTTTCATTTTCTTCATCTGACCTTTTTAACAAATTCCGTAATTTCATTACATTCCACTGTTTAGACCAAGGTATCAGACCAGACGATCATTACCCTGTAGTCTTCGAGTAGCCCACTCTACCTCCCGAGACATACATCAAAGTGGGAGATCTCGATTAATCGGTCGACCTTCTTCTCCCTTTGCTCAGTTAATCACGCTATGCGCATGAGCAATTCCGACTGAGAGTCGAGAATCACCAGGAACCTGGTCCGCGGATAGATCAGGATCGACAAACCGCTGGCGGGAGGGTAACGCGGATCGCGGATCACGGCACAGAATGGCATTCTCCAGCCCGTTGTGGTCGGTTTTGGCCCTGTCCTTGCTCCCGACATCAACTTTGGCGCAGAATGACCCCGTGAACGACTTTTGCCGTCGGTTTGGGCACCAGACCGCCGTGGTTGACAACAAACTCTTCATCGATGGCGGCCTTGTGAATTGGAATCCACTCTCATCTTTTCCAGCCAACTACTCAAGTATGTCACTCCAAAAATCACATCTGCAATCCCGTCTTCTTTTTCATCCAATGGCAACATTCAATGCCCACTAACACGCTGCTCAGATACATGGCTTCTATACCAAGATCTGTCTTCGTCAACGGCTTCGGGGATGCCCCCCCTTTACGCCAATCTGTCCAAGAATGGATCAATTCCCAACGTCGCCGGCGGTGCCCTTTGGTCTGACAATGTCAACAAGCGACTCTATCTGTTTGGCGGGGAACGCAATGCGGGGGAATCGCCCATGCCCTTCAACCTATACGGCTATGATATCCTAAACAACCAATGGGATTCTTTCGGCCCATCTCGCACGGGAGCTTCGATATCAAAGGTTAGCTACGGTGCGGGAGTCTCTGTCGATACACGCGGCGAAGCATATTACTATGGTGGATGGTTGAGCAACGCCTCCGTTCCTGGATGGGGCACTGGTCCGCCAGTCGCAACGACCGGCTTGGTGAGATACACCATGGATACCAATAGCTTTGCCAACAACACTGGGTAAGGAGAGCAACCTTGGTCAAGCGAATGCACATGATACTAACACCTACATAGTCCTGATAATATACGACGCGCCGAGGGCAGTCTGCATTACATCCCCGCTGGAGACGGTGGAATGCTCATCTACTTTGGGGGCATACAGGATCTGGCTGGCAATGGAAGTTCTACCATTGGCCAGCCCATGGACCAGATATTTATATATGATGTGCTCAGCAGCAAGTGGTACACGCAGAAAGCTTCAGGTGATGTTCCTGGCATGCGACGACGATTCTGCGCGGGCGTAACTTGGGCAGGAGACCAGTCGTCCTACAATATGTGAGTACATTGCTTCATGTTCACCCTCACTATTTGCACCTTATCTGACACGTATTTCAGTTACATGTACGGCGGCGCCAATGTCCCAGGCGTGCTGGGCGCGGGATATGACGATCTCTACATCCTCTCAATCCCGACCTTTACCTGGATCAAAATGTACCCCATCGGCCGCAACGGGACAGGAGACTACCCCCACCACTCAATGTCCTGTAACATTGTTCCTGGCCGTGCGCAGATGATCATTTCAGGAGGCACGTTTCCGCTCTCCCAAGACTGCGATTCACCCGGGCAATGGGGAACCCACAACGCGGACCTTGGAAAACAAAATGCCGGCAAGGTAATCTGGGAGTTATACAAGCCCAACAAGACAACGTACGCCGTGCCGGACGAAGTCATTGCCGTAGTAGGAGGCAACGGCAACGGCGGTGCTACAAAGACTGCACCCGCGGCTGGTTTTGACTACACCGACGTCAGCCTCCTCATCACGCTCACGGCCAGTATTCCGAGCCGTACACCGACGAGAGATGTCGGCAGTACCGGTGCTCCCGCTCCCACAGGAGGCCTATCTACAGGTGCCATCATCGGCATCGCGATAGGAGCTGCAGTTCTGGTCGGCGCCATGGCCATGGGATGCTTCTTCCTGGTCCGTAAGCGCCGGTCAGACCGATTCCACACTGGAGCATCACCGCCAGGACCAAGCCACGTATACCACGCTCAAAGCATGTCAGAAGCATGGTCGCCACCCGCGGCATCGCCTTACTCACCACCATACGGACCTTCTCCATTCACGCCTCCTCCCCTGTCCGCACACCCGCAGTCACCGCACCCAATGTCCGCGCACACGGTCCCGCCGCACATGGGCCCGCCGGCAGAGCTACCTTCGGAGCCGTCATACACAACGACACCAGCGGCTCTCGCTGGCACGACGACGCTCACAAACATATCGTCGACGGTGTCGTACCCGCCGCAGCAGGCGTACTTCCCTGAGACGACGACGCTGCTGAATCAGCCGCAGTACGACGCCCACGGCAACATGTGGATGCCGCAGGTGAGCATGGTGCAGGTCGCTACCGGGGTGAGCCCGCCGCTGCCCGAGTACACGCCGGCGAGGGGCGACCAAAAGACACCGCAGCCGACGGCGGCCGAGGTGCGGCACGAGCCGCCGCCGCAGGAGCCGCAGGAGCTCAGTGCGGACCCGAATGACCGGGCGGAGATGAGTACGAGGCAGGAACATCAGACGTACTACAACAGATAGGTTTGGTTCTTGCAGGCGCATGGTTTATTCTGTTTCTTCGTAGTTAGCCCAAAGTCTGGCCTGTCAATGATGAGACCGGGCAGGGATGGAAGCGAATGGGATAGCGGTACTGTTGAAGGAGTCTGGCGTTTGCCTCTTTGGTTTGTCCCTTCTTATTACTGGCACTATTCCCACTTGGAGTTTATGATATGGAATTGTAATCAGGCGAATTTCGGCAATTTTTCAAAGTACCTAGCAGACACCTTGAACCATCAGGGTCCAGAGCCATCAAGGTTCAGAATGTGATAAGGATTCCGCAAAATTTCGATCGCTGCCAGTCCGTTGATCCGTTTCGTGCAACTCCATGACATCCATGCCCAAGAGAGATAGTCACACCGCAATACAACAGCAGCGCCCGCAACGTTCGACGCGTCGTGGCCTCTAGGCTCTAGCCCGTGAATGAATTTTGCCAAGATCACATCAATATGAGTCAAGGTCGCGTGACTTGTCCGCATGCGGAACTTCTTTGGACCCTGAGAGGCCACCAACCCATGCAATGCCGGCAGCCGTAGAGGGGGGCGCTGAGCAATGACTATACCAAGCAGACTCTAGGATCTTGTCCCCCGATCCCAAGAAGGGTCCGGGTGATGTGATGAGCCCATGTCATGATCGGCTCGTCAGCCGCAGCGCACCGTTGTCCGCCCAATACTCTCTTACGCTCTTCACGAGTCCATATCCCCCTCTATCACTGTCACTTTGTGTATGTAAACGTGTACGAAGTGTACACTCATCACGGCCGGCCGTGATTCCTTCGTTACGCTGCGCATATGCCGCGAAAGTTCAATCCATCAAGAAACCCGATGGCCCCCAAGGGCCCCCACGAGCTCCATCACCGCGGGCAGGCATCGAGTATACATGTAGGATAGCGCAGAAGTCAAAACTCCACAGCAACGAACCATGACCGTGGCTTCGAGGAGCTTGTGTCCAAGTCCCCTTGGCGCGCGTGGATAGAGACAGGTGTGAGAGGGTCCCCACGATGCTGTGTAACCATCGGGGAGGAGAGAAGTGGGCGGGCGGCCATGTGCACCTCGGTGCCGAGAAAACGATTTCCGTTGTCACCAGTCTTTGCTGCTTCCTGTATCCATACAAGTATACTTTTACCTCACAGTTACACAACGGTTTCTGAACCCTCCTCTATCCGACTCGTGGCTCTGCAGACTCCAGACTTTGGAGAAGAGGCATCCCGATATCGCACTCGTGATCTGCAGGTGACCGGCGCAGCGATGCTTCGAATAACGAGAGCGATATCGGAGTGAGATCTGTTGATCCACCGAGCTCGGTGAAGTCTGTGCTCTTGGGTTTGGGTAGTTGTTGGTTCGGAAAGGGTTGGTTGGAGCTCGAGTGAAGGGGAATTGCTCACCATGGGTGAGTGGACGGGGGATGCCACGATGGGCGCTGATCCTGGAACCCTGCCCCCGGGGCCGGCCGGAAGGGCGGGGCCATGTCACGGAGCTACTTTGCTACTTTAGACGGACGGAACACTACAGGTAGAAGTGACTAACTTCGACCTGGATCTACCGACCAAATGCCGCATCCACTTCTTCACGTTGTTTTCAATTATCGATGTGGACGATCCTAAAGAGAAGATCTGTGATAGTGACGGGTCGTGCAGTAAGCTTTGGACTGGCCGATGTTAGGATCAGAGCCGCCTCACGTAGTCAAGAGCTGTAGTGCCGTTAGTCCAGCACGTCCATTTACCATTCGGCCGGGAACAGGATGAAATCTCTTCCTTAGTATACGGTCTAGTCTAAGCGACGGGCGACGACTGCAAGTTAAGCCGACTACCACGTTAAGTCAGTTGAGAAAGCATTTCGTCATAACGTTCTGATGGAGCGTTCGCTTTGCAGAGTCGACTAGCGTAGATCGGAGAGAATAACAAAACAAGCAAACGGCATATTCCATGATGGGTAAAAACCAGTGCAAAATACGCCTTTCCCACTACCCTATCCCACTACCCGAGTCTGGATCTCTCCTAGCCCGTCCATCGGCAGATCTCCCTCCTCCCACATGGGCAAATTTTCCCAATGGCAGATCCGGAAGGGAAAGAAAATTAGTTGACAGTCCCGCGAGCTAATACGGAATACCTCTAGTCGAAAAGCCTCCTTGCGCCTATGTATGATGTAATACCGAAGGAGGGAGGGGGACCTGGGCTCAAGCCGCACCGGCGAGAGCGGGAGGAGAAGACCCCCAATGTGTCTCAGTGGGAAGGACAATCAATTTCTGCAGGGTCCAGAGTGCCCAGAGGCGCTCGACGTCGGGATGTGCGTTGACTGACGGTGTGGCCCAGAGCCCTCCATTGTCAAGCCAGGAACACTGCCCTCAGTCTTTTGTGCCAATGTCTCAACGACCACGATGGGATCTCTCCGAGGGGGGGCGGTGAGCATGGGGACAGGGAAGAGATCAAAGTGAGAATGTCTCAACGGCATGTGGGCAGAGACATCTCCCGTTTGTTCCTCGTAAAGACTCCTCCCCTCTCAACCGCCATGGTCGTTCTCTTTGAACCCCTCACGATGCTGACGACGTGCGATGTTCGCAAAACCGCATTCGGTAGCAAAAGGTACCGGATTCAGAAAAGGTCGCTCGAGCAGCTCACCAACAGCCAAGACACACGTACTATGCCTATACAGATCCCGGCCGAAGACAGAAAAAACGGGGTACGAACGAGTTTAATCCCCCTTGGGGTTCTTTAGCTCTTGAGCTCTTTAAGCTCTTTAGCTCAACGCTAACCTATATGTCATGGGCTTGACCTCTAGGTGGCCTTGGCTTCCTGTCGACTCCGAAGCTGGCTGTGTCTCTTGGTCGCCACCAAAACCAACAACACCACCCAAGGAGAAGAAAAAATCGCCCATCACAGGACCCGATCCCGCCGTCGTTCTCTGTAGACTGTAGTAGTTCAGCAATGATCGGAGTCCCGTCCCAAAGCTCAGGTCGCACCCGCATCGGCCGCGGCCGCCTAGAGCAGAGGCACGGATCTCAATTGCCGTGAGCCGCATGCGAAAGACACGCGACGCCACGTCCCGCTTAGCCCAGAGGCCTGGACAACCTTGACCCATAACCTTACCAAGCGCTTGGAAAATACTGTAGAGAGGCCCAATGATACTATGGTAGGCGTTTACAGTTGTTACTACTGTCAATGTCATCACAAAGTCCAACGAAGTCGTGGCACAAATGTGAAAGATGTCTCTGATTTCTCCAATTTTCTATCACGCTCCTCATAATTTCTATCGTTGCTCTATGAACCTCACATTCAAGCGAACAGAAAATCATAACCAGGAGCATTTCGTCCTCATCAATATGCTTAGCTATCGATTAACATGGCGCGGTAAAGAGAGCCAGTGAAGAGAAAATCCTGTTAGCCCCTCCGCCCATCACATCTATACCAGCCCTCTTCCGGCGAACCGGGAACCCAACCCATCCAAAGAGCCCCATCAAGCCACCGAAAGCCACTGCCGCGAGACGCTTGTGAGAATCTGGCCCGTACGGCCGTCGCGGCGTAGACCGGCGGCTTTGACAAGCGTCGAGCGTGGCTTTCTCGGTAGGTCCTCCACGCGGGGTGCATGCCGTTCTGCGTGTAGAACGGCAGTGCAGATGGGCAAAACAACGGGAGATAGAGCAATATGGTGTTCTCGCAAGGGAAGAAAGACAGACAAACATCAAACTCCAGAATGGTATAAGTAAACGTCTTGTCCCGGATGCCATGATGAAGTTTTTGGATAGACCAGACAGCCTCAACTCTCTCACACAACAAACATCCTCCTCATCAACCAGACCAACAAGACCTTTTCACTAAGGTTTACCATCCTATCCTCACAACCGGTCTCTAATATCTAATCAACACCAACAACCAAAAATGGCTCGCCGCGCTTCCCTCATCGTGACAGCCCTCCTGGCCGTCTGCGCCTCCGCGGCTCCCGCCCCGATGCCCCAGCGCTCGGCAAAGATCACGGCCGTCAAGAACATCTTCACCGTTGGCAACATGTCCTTCGCCAACAGGCTGTACTGGGACTTTAGCAAGCTCGCCAACGGCGCCAAGGTGCCCGACGGCCTGCGCGTGAGCGGCTACCCCGTCAGCGACACGCACGTCTTCGTCACGCAGAACGCCTACATCAACGGCGGCTACCTCAACCTCAAGGTCGACGGCGGCCAAAAGGCCAAGCCCTACAAGTCCGGCGAGGTCGTCACCGTGGCCCAGAACATCAAGTACGCCTCTGTCCGGACCGTCGCCGTCTTCTCCGAGCCCGCCGGTGTCTGCAATGGTAAGCCCCCTTTTCCCACGGATCTCTTTCCTCGTCATCATACCCAGCGACTAACGCAACACCAACAGGTATCTTCTTCTACAAGAACGACAACCAAGAGACCGACATCGAGTGGCTCTCCGACGCAAACTCCCAGAGCAACGCCGGCAAGCGCCAGGTCTGGTTCGCGAACCAGGCCACCAGCAAGTCCTCCCCCAAGTCCTGGCTCTCCGTCCTCCCTCCCACGAACCCGACCGCCACGGAGCACGAGTACCGCATCGACTGGATGCCCGGCGTCGTCCGCTTCTTCGTCGACGGCGTCCAGACCTGGCAGACCACCCAGAGCGTGCCCTCGCAGGCCGGCCCCTGGGTCTTCAACAACTGGGCCAACGGCGACAAGGGCTGGAGCGCCGGCCCCCCCGCCACCGATGCCATCTTCAAGATCAAGGAGATTGACATGTACTACAACACCGCATGAGAAGCCTACCTAACTCGGCCAACACACATCAGGGGGCAGGGCTTCTGCTCCACAGCTCGGAATTTTTCAACTTCATCGTACATACTTTTGGATAACGACAAGGCAATTACTTCATGAGGGGGATAACGATCTTTGGACAAAAGGAAATAATTGGACATAATGAAGGAAAACGGACAATAACTTCATGAATAAAATGGAACCGGCTAATAAGGAGGAGGACATAATAACGAGGAGGGCTTAATTCATGACCATAATACAATAGTAATGGACATAATAATACAGAAAATCAGAAAACCCCAACATCACGTCATTACCAAATGCCCTGCAGCAGCCGATGCGCACCATTGTGAGAAGAAATGAGAATAACCCTAGGCAGCGGATTAAACAGCTCACCGGGACGGATACATCGTCACCGACCCTCAAGCATTTGCCGTATCCGAGTAAAAAAAGTACCCGGCGGATGGGGCGATATCCGTCCGATGCGCGGAAGCGTGGAGGCGGGCGGGCGGCCGCAGGGCCTGCAGTAGCAGCAGCAGCAGCAAGGGCAAGGCCATGCAGGTAGGAGAGAAAGAAGACAGAGCTCTCTTCTCATCCTCGATGTCCGCGGGTGAAAAAAAGCTACTGTCAAAGCTATGAACAATCAGGGTCCCCACGATCTTCTCTCCCACGATATGGAGGGGACCCCGGAAAGTGATGAAAAAGGGTTAGCGGGTTGGAAGATCATCCCATGCGAGAACAGGGGGGGGGGAGGGGGCATTTTCGACTTTTGGATGCGACGAGCTTCTTGCGGTTGGGTTCGTCCGCGCACTATCCTCCGCAAGCCTCCGCTTCCCGCCCGCCCGCATAGGATGATGCTCCATAGATAAGACTCACCAGGAGCCGTTCGTTTGGTGTGTAGTCAATTTTTTTCTTCCCCTATTGTGCGAGCCAGAGACCACCTTTCGCGGCCACGCGTGTGTGCCCAGTGTGGCCGGCCCACGATGCCCGTCCACTGTCGTCTGTTTTTACGTTGACCCGAAGACAATCCGAGGCCGGTTCGGCCCCAGTACCCGCAGACGGGATAGCTCTAGCCTCTTGAGCCTCATGTGGAAAAGCTTCGGGCGTGGGAAAAGGGGGACAAAGTGCGAAGAGGCTAATGAGAGCGCTTCCCGTGGGCCATGTTGAGGATGTCCGATAATCGGAAAGCATGGTTCTTTCGTCTCTCGTTGGTTTGCCCATTTTTCGACTTTGGCGTACAATACGACCGCGCCGCGCCCCTCCAACTCCTCTCAGGTCCTCATTTACCTCATTTACGCGATGTTCTGGACTTTGGGCTAAGAAAGACTTGAACCGGGGGAGGGAAGGGGGGGGGGGGGGGTGGTTTCTCCTTGAGACGAGACAGGCAGACGCGAGTGCGGTTCGCGAACCTCTCAGAGGCTCAAATGGCGTTATCTTGCATGATAGCTTCCTTTCCACCCACCCCTGTCTCTCGTGGTGCTCGTCGTCGGGATGGCGTCCAAAGGGTTCTGGGTTCCTGTCAAGGAGGGTTGTCAAACCCCACCAGTCCGTGGGGTATTCTTTCAACAATCCCGAAAGTATCCGACCCTGCCCGGTGTGGCCTGGGTACTCACTGCGTGTTCAATGGATGCGTGGGATGGGATGTGGAAGCGATTGGTGTGTATCTGGCCGAGAGAGAGAGGCAAAAGAGCTTTCGCTGGTCGTTCGTACGGGGGGACGAGAGCTGAAGCAGAAATTTTCGTCGATTTTGGCTTTAGCTTCAGCCAACGGTCCCTTTCCAACGGTCCCTTTCAGCTTGTAAGCGAAGGACCCTGAACTAAGGTAGGCAAACACCGTCAGCAACGCGTACGACGACCAATGACAAGCTCCAAACGCAAGAGAAGGGTTGAAGTTTTCTTGTAGCTTTGAAGTTCCAAGCTATCGGGAACCGATTTTCCACTTTGGCTCGGTGATTTAGACCACCGAGGTTCACACCCATCAAGGTGAGCGACGAGGGGCCCGAGGGGTCCTCACGAGCGCGCGGCTGCTCGGCTCACCTTGATGGGCGGGCGCTTTGCAGATAGCAGGATAGCGGCAGATAACCCAGAAAGTTGAAAGAAAAGAACCAGGGAAACAGTGTAAGATGGTCTTAGAATCCCCCATGGTTCGCCATGCCGTCTTCTGCCGCCTGCCGTCAGTGACGAAGCTCAAAGGAGAGGAGGGGGGTCGCGAGCGTGGGGTTGAAACTTGCGAGCTTGATGGCGTGCATATTCGAGAGACTGACTGCCGCCCGTATCCGTGGGAGTTCAGGGTCTAGACATGAAAGAGGCATGCCGAACGGAACGGAATCGACACGCACGTCGTTGCGACGAAAAGTGACGTTTGTTTCTTCCTATTGCCTGCCCATACGCAATGGGCAGAATATCTGTGTGATCCCTCGGTCCAGGATTGTATTTGCTTCGTTTCGCCGTAAATCTCGGGAGTTGCGTCAAAAGGAACCCCGCCGATGCCAAGCTGGTGGAATATAGAACAATCTAATCAATCATCCATCAATCTATCTGTCAATCAGTAGCAAAACTCTAGTCGGACTTCGGATGCTATGGCAAAAGGAGAAAAAATCCAAGCCCCCCACGCGGAGCAGAAAAAGGCAGATTGATTGAGTTGCAACATGGCACGCCCACCGGGGACGCACGCAGAACTTTCGATGCCGTGACAGGCATACTCTCTCAAGACGCCCCCGGTTCGATTCCTTTTGCAGACGAATGTCAAGTTCAAATCACAGGTCGACACGCAAACGAACCTTTTTGGGGCAGCTGTACAAAGTGCCAGCCACCTTGATAGTTCCAGACCATGACAGGAACCTGCTCAGAGATAGCCAAACAGTCGGGAATGCAACGGTCTCAGTGGACGAGGTTGAAATCCTGTGCGCTTGCGTATCTTGTCACCCCAATCGTTCATGTCGCGGCTCTCGCCGCGCATGCGTCCTCTGCTGGAATTGGTAAGTATCTCCCGTCGGTTGATGGCACAATGAGTTGCCAATTGCATTGTGTCTGCGCGTTGTCCCATGGACACGGCAGCAGCCTATTTACTGACTCCGACGTGCCCCCCGAGGAAACTCTTTCACACCAAGATGTGATATCAGACGTGATATGGGCAAACCTCGTCCAACGGTTGTCAGCCACGCCAGTCCAGCCGGCGGCGATACATGATGAGACCTTAGCACATGCATCTTACGCCTACTTTCGAAACCAGTCGGCATTCTTTCGAGGAAGGAAAACAATGTGACGAGATAGTGTTTCTATATTGTCTAATGGCACGCCATCGCCACTCATCATGTGTTGTACACTTGTAGTACCTACCTGGGCATATGTAGCAAGCGGCAGTTGGTACTCGAACAGCTCACATCACATCACACCCCGCATTCCTGAGGTGATCAAGGTTCTACCTACCACCGACTGCTAGCAGCGCGAACAGAAGCAAAAAAAATTAAAAAATTGATCAGCATATCTGGTTCCGGCCGTTTCGAACTTACGAATGTGATGGTACCTACATACATGCTACGGACCATCGTGCCATCCTTCACCGTTTCCATGTGTCACAGTCACCGTCCTCTAGTTCGGCCACCAAGAAAAAGAACGTTGTGTTTAGGGCCCCTCGGATCTAGCAATAGACTGGGGGATCGCCCTATAGCGGCCATTTGGACTGGGGACTGGAGGAGAGAGAGATGCTTAAGCCCACGGCGGCCGGCGTAGGGTGCATTAGGCTATTGACATAATACTTACCATAATACCAACGGACTAAAAGGTACCTATTCTAGAAACTTTGTAGACAGAGTGTCGATCGTTCATCAAGCACTGTTTATTAGTTTGCTTGTATTAATGCAGACGATGCTCGACGGCTTTGACGGATGCTGTTCCCTTGGGCGGAGAACAGTTACGATTGATGTGGGCTTTCCGGTGACTTTCTACGTTGCATACCTTCGGACACTCCACGGGCCTAGTCTTCCGGTGTTCCATCGAAACCAGAGAAGTTGATTTGTTCTCTCAATGTCGAGATTGGGCGTTACTATTTCCCTTTGCACAGGGACCCTCCTACACGGTGACGGATGGCATGAGGAAACTTACGATGTATGGATAGATAGTTTGACAAGGCATAGAGAGTACCAGCATGCCTGTAGGCTATATCAAGCGCTAGCTGCTCAACCATGTCTCTTGCCCCATAACTCCTTTGCAGTAACAAACTCACTCCAGTGACAAAGACACAGAACTGGCCAGTAGTTTGGCATCTTTGTGGGAACGGGGGAGAAATGCAGATGAAAATTTTCCGTCGGCTGCCCTCTCCGATGCCCGATGGGTTGGGATCCCCGCAAAGAAGCAAGGGGAAAGGAGACAGAAATGTTGCATCAATACATCGTTACGGTGAACCTGAGAAGAAACGAGAAAAAAAAATAATGGAACTCTTTCTTCCTCTGACCAAACGTGATGAAAACACGTGTTCTGTGACGGACGGGAAGAAATGTCGTTCATATCAAGTTCCCACCGTCCCAACGTGGATGAAGCAGCCGCTGTGGTAGGTGGTTTGCGATCTACCTTGGACAGTTGGATCCGACCTAGACTTAACTAACAAGGCAAGGTAAACGCCGGGTTGGGGAAAAGGCCCACCACCGGTGTACGGATACAAGTGTGCGTGTGTGTGACTCTGGAAAGTGAAGAGACTGCTGAGC
Source organism: Colletotrichum scovillei (assembly GCF_011075155.1). Taxonomy (NCBI): domain Eukaryota; kingdom Fungi; phylum Ascomycota; class Sordariomycetes; order Glomerellales; family Glomerellaceae; genus Colletotrichum; species Colletotrichum scovillei. The sequence continues at coordinate 1,961,114 of NW_023336261.1, forward strand.
GGAAGCCCTTGCAGAGAACTGAGCCGGGACGAAGGGAAACGGGTGGATATTCTGTTCATGGGGCTCCGGGCTGTGTCGTCCTTGCAGTTTGCCCACTAAATTCTTTCTCATGGGGATTAAGTTTTTCTCGAGTCGTTTCTGATGTGTCAGGGGTGGTTGCGAGGCGCTGAGGTCTGGAATCTCTGAAATCCTGAAATTTCTGCCCCTTTCCACAATTTCTGGTCGTCTTCCCTGCGTCGAGTCCCTCTTTGTCATTGTATTCTGTTGTTACCGGGAAGGGATGATAAGCAATGTCTTTCGTACTCTGCGAGTCTGTGGAGGTGAAGCGAGTGAAAAAGGGAGACAAAAAAAAAACCGGAGCATGTTGTTCTGCGACGGGCGGCGGCGCGACTGGCCGGAGAGGTTCCACGGGTCCACGGGCATGGCTCCACGGGTCGCAGGCTCGCAGGACGTGAAAGAAAGGGAGCGGGTGGGACGGACGACGCCATCAACCCATACCCAAGGTACAAGGCACCGGACCGCCTCAAGCTCGCAGCGCCGTTCGGGAGCATGACGCCTCCAGGGGACTCGGAGCACCTCTTTGCCATTCAGCCGCTCTACCCCTAAGAGCTAAAATGTGCTCATTGTTGTTATGTGAGGTGGTTTCCTGTGGATACGGGTACTGGTAGGTACTCCACCGAAAGTCAAGCCGGCTTGTGATGAGTCGATGACTGACTCCTGGAGACGCACAGTCGTTGAAGTCTCTGAGCCGCTGAGCCTCTCGCAACGGGACGTGGGGCTCTCGAGGATGTGGGTTAGAGGCATACGGATGCTGTAGTGCCTTAGTTCCCTCCCTCAGAGTAACAGTTGCGCCTTTCAGTGGAGTTTGTTTCGAACTCTGTACGGCCTCTTGGTAACCCTGATGTGGCTTTTTTACTCGTCTTTCTTAGGGCCCATTCGTGGGGAAACGTGCTCAGGGCTGTGGATGAGGTGATGTGAAAACGTCGTATGAATCACGAAATACCGGGGCCGGGAGGATGGAGGCTTTGGAGGCTCCTCCGTCGCAGCCGCACAAAGCCCACAGCTAGCAGACAGCAGACGTCTGAGTCTCGGCTGCTCTTACTGCGTGCGTAGCAACCTCGTGGGAACTGGGAATGGCCCACTCGATCCGACTCGAACGATTTGCTAGATTTCAACTCGAGCCGTGGCGGGTCGCTGACAGAGAGAATCAAAGTTGTTTCGGCCACCAGTGTCCCCGTCGTCTGTTGTTCCCCAACATGTTGTGCCCTTTGAGGAAAATTGCAACATCTGCTGATCAAAGGGGACGTGCCGAAAGTGAGAAAACCGGGGATTGCATTGCGGCGGCCTCTGGAGTCTGCCCCCGTGCTGCATTGCATCATGTTTGTTCTTTGCTGAGAGACTCAGACAGCTGTGGCATGTGCTCACTAATCTCAGTCTGGTAGTCTGGACTCACCGGAGACGTGTCCAATTTCTCAAAATCAAGGAACGGGAGAAACAAACACGATGGCGGTGCAGATGCGAGTAGAAAGGCAAGACGAGGAAATACCTCATTGGCCATCCCCGATGTAGAAGCTGGCTAAGAAGTGCCGTACCAGATACACGTTGACTATGGTCTTGTACGCTGTTAGTGAATACAGTCCACGTACACCTACTGTTCGGTATTCGCAGAAGGGCATCCACCAAATCGACGTACCTATCTGTGAGTTTGCTGCCGCTGCAAGGTACCTGGACCCTCGCCGTGACGGCGTGTCTTGTTTCGCTGGTCATGCAGTCGAAGCTCTCCATAATACGGGGTACGCAGCGAGGCACGTTGCATACAGCAGAGCGAGCCGACTGGCTGCCCTTTGGAATTGTCAGGTTGCAGTGTTCATGCGGATGGAGCCCAGAAATCATCAGATCGTGATCGCTTCACTGGCTCAGAGAAAAAGTCTCGGTTTCACGGGTGTCCCTTTCTGATGTTCTTCTTTTCGTGGCGGCTCTGTATTCTTCTTCCCGCTATTTCCTGTTCCCGCAGGAAGTTCCGTTCTCCACGCGCATCAAGTGCTTGTTTCTTTCGTCCAAGGACACTGGACGACCCGGCGTGTGATGTACCTCTTGGCTCGATCTGACGTGGAACGGTACATTGCGTGTCTGAGGCAGCCCGCACCGAGGCCGTAGAGGTTTCGAGCGGTCGCTGCATGAGCCTACGCGATATACTACGCAGGCCCACGAACAATGTTTATTGCCTGTTCCCTGGACAGTTCCTTACATAAGGCGGAATGATTGGTTGTACGTCGATGCCATCTTGAACTTCTTAGCTAACAAGGTGTCGTTATGATGCAAGTTTGGTACCGCAGTGTATATCGAGTACAGATGGACGCAACAGAATAAGATGCTCAAAAGAGGGCTTCAGCACAGGAGCAAGAGCTCTAGAGTCAAGGCCCAGGACGGCATGAAAAAGGCACCGGGGCCGATGGGGTGAGCTGATGACAGAATGGCGAAAATGATGCATCGCCGTGGCTCGACGACAACTGAGCCCCCCGTCGTTCGCGTCAGACCTGGCTCTTGTTAGCCCTCGCATGGCCAGTCACCTGGTCACACCTCACATCGCTCGCACCTTGTCCTCGGCTTCCAATAGGCGAAGCAGGTAGCTTGCAGCCTGCGTACCATCTTGTCATCCTGTGTCCAGCAGGTATGTACTGTAGTGTAGGTACTCCGCACAGAGGTGCATAACAGAACACCAGGGCCGCCCAGTCCCCTTGTCGATCGTCTCAGAAAGGGTCCTATGGTCCAGTGATCTTGTGGTGGTGCCTCTAGGAGTGTACTCCGGTAGGTATTGGGATGCCCTTCTTGCAGCTGTACCTGGCATTCTGGCATTCTAGTTTCCATCATGTAATGGTGGATGCTTGGCCACCACCCAAACACACCCAAACACTCCAAGGACGGCATCCGGTAGATTCGTAATTGCAGCCACGAATTCACCATTCACCGTTCACCGCTGCTATGTTGGAAAGTGTACTTTAGGCAGGTACTTTGGGAATACTCTGGTAGATACGTACTTACGTACCTACTCATACACTCCGTACCGCACGTGTGATGCCTTACATAATTCAAGCCCGAGAACGTCGAGTGGGAAGGAATGAATGTACGTAAAGGAAAGTACGAAGAGAAGTGCCTGCCTTACATTGCGATGCACCCGTAGGTACAAGGCGACGCGGGCAGGTAGGCACTGAGGTAAGGTAGACACGGCAGGCAGGGCAGGTACTGAGGAACTTTGGCTTCATCCCCGATCCCCAGACTTCTCTCTCGGCAGCATCGTGCATCAACCTCTGCTTCTCTTTGGACTTCCCCATATTTGCACTATTAAAAGCCCTGCTTGGTCTTTGGCGGCTTTGCCCTGGTCCGCACATCCCCCTCGTCTCGCTAAGTAGTGTAGTCTGTCCTGACCACAAACTGCGTACTTTGTACCCACCAGCGTCCACGCACGCAACGAGCTCTTCTGACTTCTCAACTTCTCACAGAGTCGCCGACGACAAGGGTCCCGGGTTACCCTTCTGGGTATGAGTGAGCCGCCCGCAGAGAGGGAATTAGACAGGCTTCCCCCGTCCATCGCAGGCCTGCAATCCTCCCCACTGTGAGGTACGAGGTACAGTTACTGAAGCCTGGTTTCTTTGATGCCATAATCCCCGTGACTACAAGAAGGCAGCGGCGATATAAACCTCGGACCCCGATCTAGAATCTCGATCTGAAAAGAAAGGCAATTTTTTTCTTCGCTAGCGAACCCGTTTTTTTAACCACGTCAATAAGTCGGTGAAGAATGTAAGAAAAAAAAAAAAGAAGAAAAAAAAAAAAACCGACCAGCGGCTACACAAGAAACGAAGACGGGGGGGACGGAGAAAAAAAAAAGATATTGCGCAAGAAGACATTTTCTACAGGAATTCCATACCACATTAGCTCGGGATACGAAAAAAGACACGGCTGCATACACATTACACACAGACTACAAAGAACGACATTTTATTCTCCGGTCTCACACGCAAGAGCCAACCCGCCAGTCCTCATACAGAAGCAGCGGCTATCCAGCAAGAGGCCAGAGAGCTCATTCCTAGCTTTGCTGCCCTTGCTTCCCACCGCTTCGTTCGGACACAAGCAGATCAAGACCCTCACGCCATACCCTTCTTAGCCACGAGAGGGTTCATCAGGGTGTCTGGTCTCCGGTCGTCGTTACTCCTCGGTACACCTGTAACCACACACAATTACAAGCTACAGAGCACCCATACCCGTACGGTTTGGGTGGCATTCTCGCTGCTGTCATCGGCAGAGTTGAGACGACGGACGAGTCGGCGGCGCTTGATCCATCTCATAAGCTGGAGGTCCGTCCGCACCACAACATCTCCGCTTTCGGCGAGCCCACGGCCCTGCCTGTCCTTGCGTCAATCCGAGGTACCTTGCGTCTTTGCGGCTTGTCTGGGTACCGGGTTGAAAAATTTACAGAGGGTACGGATAGACAAGGGGAGAGAGTAAAAAAAAGAATATCCATACATCAACTTGCAAGGGAGTGACAAGTAAGGACGGCAACGGAAAGAGTCACACTCGATCGGGCTCCATTCATTCAACAAGAGAAGAGCCATTGAACACTATTCGAAGAGTCAAACCAACCGTCTGCGGGACTACATATATTTATTTCTCGGCTCCAATTCTGTCCCGGTTCCAGGAGCCTCATCTGTCGCCAATTGCTCTCTGTCTTTCTTCGCCTTGACATTTCCTCGGCAATCTCGTCTTTGACTGAGTGATCACTACGTCAGTCTGGCTCTATTTCGTCTCAATCCACTTGAGGATCCGTCGTCCCTTCTATCGAGCAACACACCTGCTGCTCGGCTTTCGCCTTGCTGATACACAAATCGCATCTCTCTTTCGCAAATTCCCACCCCCGAACGGAAGACGGACAACGGGCCAATTTGGAGCTAGCCAGCCCTGGTCCCCGCACTCGCTCTCGACTCTGGCGTCATCGTGCTTCCTAGGAGCTGTTTAATTAATTCCTCGAGAGATCGAGGCCGCAGCAAACATTTTGCTGCACCTAGCAGAGTACCTCCTAGTTCCGACTGTACCTAGACTTGACCTGCAGACCCCGGTTATCCCTGGAGCGAGAAACAAACCCACGCTGGTGCAAGTCAACCCCGGTCTCTCACTCTCCTTCACTCTAAGCCTGGAGACTCAACCCGCGCACACCTCTCTGTCACTGAGTCTGAGTCTCTCACACCACCCACCTCGCCGGGTCTCACCAAAAGATACCTACCTAGCACGGTAATAGCAACCGTCAGCGCAGGTACTCTTCTCAGTCTCTCCTCAGCCGAGCTAGCCCTCTCAAAAAAACACATCCGGCCAATCCTTCCTGCAAGCTTGCAACACCACATCAGGCCTGCTTGGACTTGCGGCACGCCTCTTTTATTCCCTTGACCTCCCATCCCATGTTGTCCTATCCCGTCCTGCCTCGGACACACCTCTCATCTTTCTCAGTGTCTCTCAATCCCAGACTTGTCTCTTGCATTAAAAACTTCCGACTGGCCTGATAGGAGGAACACGGGCTCTCTATTCAAGTTTTCATCTGGAGCATTGTATCAGTCACGGTCACGGCGACGGTCACGGCCACAAACCCGCACCACAATCCATCAGCCATCAGCCATCCATCGCCCACGGGCAATCCATCACTTATCAGCTCTCGGCCAAATATACATACATATCCACTCCCACACCCCCCAGCCAAACCCGCCGCTATCTTTCAATCCATCACCAAGACGCCTTAGCTACTAGAAATAAGGCGTACCACATCAGGCGTCCCCTGCACGCTGCGATAGCTCGAGACCCTTCTTAATCCTCCCAGCACCCGCTCTGACCTGCGGGGGAAGACCAACGACCGGAGAAGAAGAAAAAATCTCTTCAGCGGGCGGACAAGACACACGGAGTCACAGCCGACGACCACCACTCTAACCTACCTTACCACCACTACTTTACCTGTTCGTTCACTCAGCCCAGGGCTTCGAATTTGCCACTCGGAACGCGTGAAAGCAGGGACCAATTTCCTGCATTCCCATACAAGGCCACCAACAGGCAGTCTAGATTCACATCTCACCGATTGTTGCGAAAAATTTTCACTGTTGCAGAAGAAAAGGGTTCGGAAATCTTCTTCCCTCGTCCGACGCTGCTTCACCCATCGCCTCTGCCAAACCCGACGGCCGAGACAGGACGGACGTTCGCAACTGCAGTGGCACTACACGCTGTTGTTCGTCAATCATCGCTCCTTGGGGGAATAGAACGGCGCTACCCCTCCACCAAACCCGCCCATTCCCCGCTTATCTTGTCCCGCCGTCCATCCGCCGATACAGGCACCACAACACAGCCAACTGAGACTGAGGACTCGGAAACTAACTGTGAGCGTGAGCTGCGAGAGTCTGAGCGATAGACTACAAGAAGAACCCCTGCCAACCTCGTCGCATCGTTGGCTTGTTGTTTTCTTCTCTCGATCTTCCCCTTCCCCAGATCCCTTTCTCTCAGTCGTACATACATACGCCAAGAGAAAGATTTCACAATGCATCACAGCCGCAGAAAGTCGGGCAACACCTCCATGACGGAGAAGACTGTCACAGCTACCGATCCCTCCCGCTACGGCAAGCGTCCTTCGACTCTCACCAGACGCCAAACCCCCCAGAAGTTGGGCAAGAACCCCAGAGACCGGGAACGGGAACGGGAACAGCAAGACTCGTGGGACGATGAACGGGAGAGTTTCCCTCAGTTCTGGTAAGTTTGTTGCGACAGTTTTTTTTGATCTTGTCTTATTCACTGTTCACATTCGTCGTGTCTCCCTCACTCTCATTCTCACTCTCACTCCCCGATCTGGACATGAGTGCTTCCTCAACGCCGCCATGTTCTAGATTGTCAACCCCGCAACAAGCTGTCTTGTAACATTGTCCGTCATCCAATCTTTGTTGCAGATTGTCATCCCGTTTGGGAGGTCTGCAGTGTCACGATGGACGCCCATTGTAGTGCGCATGCTATTCTTCCGAAGGGTGTCTACGCACTCAAATTTCCCTTCGAGCCATTGTTCCCACCCTATTGACTGAACAATTCGCTGACTGGACCGTGTGATCTAGCATGACCTGCGAAAAGCAATTTGTACCTCAAGATGACAGGTTCCTGTACTGCTCAGAATCGTAAGCTGCCACTTCCAAGTGAATGTCTCTGAGCGGAATGAGTGCTTTACTGACACTACGCAGATGCCGCAAGCATGATCAGCAAACTGCATCAACTGGCAGGACTATGAGCCAACCGCACATGGGCAACTACCCTTTCTACGCCGCATGCAACCCCGAGCCCAGAGACATTGTTCCTCGTGCGTCCCCCTCAAGGCCGAACTCGATGCACTTCTCGCCGCCCACGACACCAGGTGCCACCTCCGGCGCGCAATACTCGTCCGCCATCTCCGCGTTGAGGTCACTCAGCATCCGACCCCCAAGCCCGCCGTCCCCCACATCGTCGCACGCCAGCATCTGGCCATTTACCAAGAGCAGCACCAACAGCCCCAGTACTTCGTACAACCGCGGCAGCAACAGCTTTTTCCCGGCCACATACGACGGAGGCTACGCAGCGAATGGCTACGCCTACAACTACAGCTCCAGCGGTATGGACCGGCCGCTACCGACACGGAGACCCACTGGGCCCGGCTACTCAAGGCCGAAAAGCATCGAGTTGGTGACGCCCATGGTCGGTCGCTAACACCGTCAGACGGGGACCGTGTCGGGAGGCTGCATCACCATTCAACTGGTTCAGTCAACCATTACACAACCGCACGGGGAGGATTGACACCTCGTCACCCCACGGGAATGACGGTGTGCGTGCGCTCAGCGGGTTCGATGGGTCTTCCCTCTCGTACTCGCCTGTATAACCCCAGCCCCAGAGCGCGGGGTTAGCGTCGATTTCGAACACCGGAAAACGCGGGGGCAACCACGGAGGGAGGTAATGAGCCGACAAGGGGATATGATCCATCTCAAGCTCTCTCTCAGAGTGGCTTTCCGGGTGTCACCTTTCCGACTCATCCGCACACCTCATTCACCAGCCTTCACCTCCTCTACTGCCCCCCGCAAATCAACCCCACGAAAAATGAAGCATGGCATCTCGGCAGAGAGACTAGCATTGCGACTTGTGGGGGCTTCATTTGCGCACTTACGATTGTTTTTTGGCACTGCGAAACGCCATGGCTTCGGTCATGTGAGGGAGGGGGAATTCGGGCAGGATCACAAAAAAGTTGGGGGTTGCATTGACATGGGGCATGGGCATTAATGGGCATTTGGTAAAGCGATTTGGGGATGGTTAATCCTGTCTTGGTTTTGCAGCGAAACCCGTTTGGTTCACCACGCCTTACCCAACGAAAGCACACGGAGGTTTCTACGAGATACTCCGTGTTGCGGGTTTGGCAGGTAATTCCTGACGGGGGTTTACTGCTGTTTTTTTTCATCATCACTTGTTGTTACGACTCTATGTTGGGGCAGCATTATCATCTCACATGACGGGTTCTTCAAGGCCATCTGAGCATACATAGAAGGACAAAGCATCTACGGAAACCGGGAATAGCTAGCATCAAGGGCATCACGGATCTAGTATTCGGGCGCGTACTTCACATACTGTTTTTTCAACCCAGAGGAGGTACATGGCGGATACAGTACTCCCCCTCCTCCCAATGGGAACACTATTATATTCTTTCTGAAAATACCACCTAGCATCAATGTGTAGCCAGCGGGTCATTCGACCAATGAATTGTATCAATCATGAACACTTGGCATATCGCAATTGTGTGAGAAATCGCGTCGAGCTGACTTTCAATGGATCGGCACCGCCGAGTTCACTGACGGAAAGCCGAGGTGAATGGGATGGGACACCTCGGAGATGGGGGAAGAGAGAGCAAGGTAAGGACCCCCAATCGTCCGATCCACACACGCCAGACCTCTTTGGACCTTCACGATATGCAATGTTGCTCCCCCAGACGTAGCATGTCGATCACTGGTTCTTTTTTTGACTGTGTGGTGCGGGTGCGGTCTTCCCCAGATCGTGAGGTGGACGGGGCGGGGCCTGGCGACGTGCGACACTGACTCGGGGAGTCGGGAGTCGGGGGAGTTTACCAGCGTATCAGTTTATCGGTACAGGTAAGGTAAGCGGGCGAGTTAGGGACAGACAGGAAAGAGAGAGAGAGAGAAGACGCGCTCGACGCGAGACTTGAAAGGTGTGTGACGACAGAGGGGATCGGATTCCCGCGGATGGACAAGTCTGGGAATGCCGTGATAAGAGGAACGACTTGTGTGATTGGGGAGATCGTTCTGTCTCTTGCCTGCCTTGCCTCGCCTTGCCTCGCCTTGCCTTGCTTCCTTCTCCCCCCGCGGGGGTTAGTTTGGGCGGGCTTTCGGCAGGCAGAGTGCAGACTGAGGTACTTGCTCAACTCTGTTTGGCTGTGCAGGTCACGGATAATGATATACAGGATGTTGGGTTACAGCAGGATCTCGATATTAAATGGCACACCATGGACAGGACGGCCAATGGGCTGCGTGTGTATATTGATTCGAGGTTCCAGACCATCATTGTCAAGGGCAGGACGATCTTGCTGTGCCGCTTCGCTTGTGGTTTTTCTCTTGCTGACTTGAGTCTAGAACCTTTTTTTTTTTTCCCTTTTCGAAGGTTGGGTTTATGGGTTACGGGTGCAAGTGAAGGATTCTGTTGATTACTTGTGTGTTACACAAGCGCTTGGGGATGTCGAGTGAGTGAGAGCAAGAGGAGTAGATGACTTTGTCAGCAATTTTGATCCCTGGGTGCGATTTTGTCCGTCCCAGTAATAGCGCGGCCGTTCAAGTTCACTGGTCTTTTCAGGGTGTTCATGTTCCCTTCCTTACCATCCTCCTGGATAAGACCGTTGGATTAAGTCCCCCATTCCGTGTCATTTTCGCGTTACAGGCTTTTGTTTTCCCAGCGGGCGCGGGAGAATTACGGCAGTGGGCTAGCGGCTGATGGAAACATGCGCTGTGTGGGGGAGTTTCTTCATCTTGGGGTTTTGGTCTCCATGGATCGTGACATTTCGGCAGGCCGCAGGCCCAGCATCATCCACTTCGGTTTGAATGGGGCCGAGGCTAGCGATGCTTGGTTAGAGGCCGGGGCATTTGATGACGTTGGTGGGGATTGTGTACGTGCCAACGCGGGCGGGCAGGTAGATTCTCGGCAGTGGGAGTTCTTGGGGTTCTAGGGGGGTTCTATCACAGAGACATTACATTTCTGGAGTGGTTGTCTTGTTCACGATGTTTGATTTGATGATGGGTCAAGGTGAGGCTGCTTTTTTGTTCCGAGTCATGTGCTTAGGCTCGTGATGGGGGCGACTTTGTCTTGTGAGACGGTGGTGATGGAAAGGTGTGAATGGGTATCGTGATGGAGGTTGAATGGGTGAGCGATGACGGATGGTCTGGGAACGAGACGAGGTCTCGTGATAGAGGCCGATGATGGCGGAGCTTCGAAGGAGGTGGGGGGGAGTGAGGTAAGGTAAGGTAGGTAGAACCACCGTCTTGTCCCGAGAAATATGTGACGACGACGGTGACGAACGAATGGGTAGGCGACGATGGTCCCAAGTGATCGGAGCGAAAGGGCGAGGGACCAAGGCAAGGGCGGTGAGCTTAACGCAGGTTCCAGTATTCCGTACGCTGTGAAATGATGTGTGTGAGACTGCTAGTGTGTGTGTATGTGTGTGTGTGATGCCGGATTCCGGGACTAGTATCACGCAAGTCAGGCACGTAATGTAGGTACGGTGCGGCGGAATGCTCCAGGGTGGGAACACTTTTTTTTTCATCTTCTCCTCCATTGAGGAATGGTGTGTGTAGGTGTACGTAGGTGTGAGTGGGTGAGAGTGAGTGAGTGGCCTTGGTTGGGGGCTGGGGCTGGGCAAAGGTGAGCATGATCGGGTTAGGATACGGGGTGTTCGAGGTGAACCTGACCGATGAGAGGCGGTGGTGGTGGTGGTGAGGATGCGGCGGCTGTAGCGCACTTGACGCCGCGGCCGCGTGAGCGATGATGGTAGCGTGTATTCCGTAGAAGGGGGGTCTTGTGCTAGTGTGATGAGATGGATTAGATTGTGCGTGATTGTGTGAGATGACGTGAGGCGCGGGGCACTTTGAGTCGTGTTTGTGATATGCGTTCCATTGGGTTCCTACTTAGGCACTCAAGTAAGTAGGGTAAGTAAAGTACCTACCTTTCAGGTTATCTGGCCGGGTGTTGTTCGGGGAGATTTGCCCAGTCAGCACGATGTTCTTAGTGGATGGGCTAAGGTGAAAGTGGTGCTTTTCTCTTGGTGCTGTGTAAGTAGATAAGATTACTTTAGTAGGTTCTCTCGGTGATAGGTGGGATAGGAAAGGACTGGTGTGGTTGGTCTATGTCTGTCTGTAACTAGCTGCGGGATGTTATAGATGCGAGATAGGGTAGTCTCGGTTTATCGTATAGTACGACACAGACTGTAGCGGCATTCCTATACCATAAGGTAGGTGGGCAGGTAGACTTATTGGAGGGGCTGGAAAAGCGGAAAGGCAACTCGAGCAAATGATACACTGCGATTTGAAATACGTGTCGCAAAGTGTTGCCATTCAGGAGGGGGGAACAATAGAACCAGTTCTCGGGATGTGATGGGCCTGTCGGGGTATGATTACAGAGTCTCATTTCGGGATCTGGTCCTCGACGATACCACCACGTTGTGTGGCCTGCCTGCCATGCACCTGCGGCACACTCGCCTGACTCTTTCGGCCGGCTCTGCAGATTTGCCGCGATTTTTGGAAGGTGTTGCTTCTCCCTGGGCGAGGGGGGAAGACTCGGCCGGGTGTGGAGAAAAAAGGACAAATGTCGGCGATGCCGGTGTTGTTCGGGGTGGAGTCCGGGTCCCCGGTCTTTCTCTCTCTTCCTGTCTCGGCGATCCGGGGGGGATGGAGGGTGGGGGTCGTTTCTCTCTCTCTCCTCTCCCACGAGTCTGGGTGTAACCATCCGATGCTGGAGACTGACTCTCATCCTTGTTCGAGCGCTGCCACCTACCGCGATGAAATATCGGAAAGGTTATATTGACGGCGGTGTTATCGTCGCTGATTCTGTGGAATGGGGGTTTCAACTTTTCCCATCCAGCGCTCTTTCCGAGAAGCGTCGATGTTGTGCATGAGTGCATGGTGGCTTTCTAGGTGGGCCGATGATCGCTCTGCTTGTTTCTTAATCATGTTTTTGGGGGCGAGAGAAGGGCCATTGACGCCGATCGTCGAGATAGCGGCTCCTTGGTAAAGACCACATAGGAGGGTGGCATCGGAGTAAACTCCGACTTTCTCATCTGCCCGCCCTTCGCGGATGCCCGATGCCGTCATGGCGTTGAAACAATGCATCTTAGACTCTACAATCATCTGTATGTCTCGAGTCAGTGATGGAGTATTGGCATTGCCGGTAGGCACGCAGTTGTATGTTTCCGAAGTAGTTACCTAGGGTACAGTTAATCAACCCGAGTAGTTGCTTCTCAAGTGTGGTGTACCAGTGAGCGCCCAGTTGAGTATCTGTGCCCGCTGCTGAGCTTATGTACGTACGCCAGGCTCGTCCATGGTTTCTAATTGATGGCGCCCTGGTTTAGGTAGTCCTCAACCGGGATGCGACGATGACTGGACGACTGGCTATCTATTGTTATACAGAAATGTAGAATAAGTAACGTACTTGGTAGACATTTGCTGTGAATTCGCGATGAAGGCCTTGCTTGTAGAAGTTGATCAGCGCCACGTCTGCGATGCGCACACAAGAGACCATATCGCTTGCTACAAGGGTTTTTTCTTTCATTCTCCAGACGCACTTTTATGTGGCTCAAGTCCGTATCTTGGTGTTTGAGAGCTCTCGGACCATGCTATGGATATAAGCAACTGGTTATGTTGAATCCAGATCGGAGTACCATGTTTAACTTCACAGTAATCGGATCCTGCCTTCTTCTGCAGTACTCCTCGTATAACAGCCTCTAGACACTGTTCAGTAATGAATTGTAGAGTATTTTGTTGAGAGGAAGCTTTGGTTGCGTGTATGTACGCACGAACAATGCTCCAGTGACATGCATTGCTTCCTTGGCTTAATTTTCAACTTACCAAAGGCTTTTGCCGTACCATCTTGGTAGCACAACATTGTCAGCGAGTCTGGGTTTCGAAGTTGCTACGTAGGATTAATACTTGATTGGCTTGCGGGAGCTGGGCACTGGCCGCGACAACATCGCTCCATGCTCGGGCTCACCTTTCATACACATTACCTATCAATGGACAAACAACGCACACTCCAATAAATTTTCGACTCAGTAACGCAAACACATCTTATTACTCTATCATATCGAGATCAATCCATACTCGCTGCTGCTGGAGATGCGCTGAAGGTCACCACATCTCCCATGTGCATGGGAACCGCGTCTTCTCTTGATTTTGGAAAGGGTAATGGTTCGAGCATCATGATTAAACATCCATATGTTTTGTGTGTGGTATGAAAAGAAGCGACGTTGCGATTTCTCGATAGGGTTTCGCAGAGTTCACCGGGGTTTCATGTTTGAAGGCATCTAGGGCTGTCTGCTAAGACTACCCTCTATAAGTAGAAGCGGACTCACCAGATGTGGGCAGAATGGTCCGGGTATATACAACCCAGAAGTTTTCACACTTTAGAAGTAGAAGAACTCGTTATGTTCTATTAACAAAGTTACTCAGAAAGACCATTGCAATTACTAGGTAAAACATATCAACTGGAACCGCCACGACCGATATTTGCAGCACCCAGCACTTCCTCGGAACTATACAGAATCTCACATATGATATCGTTCAATGCGGTAAATGTTTAGCTGGAGTCGAGTATAAAGTGGGATCATTGAATGTGGTAACTTATGCCCACGAATGTCTTTAAACCACAGCAATTCAAGCTCTCCCCCAAAACTCGTATATATTCTACGATGCAAGCGTGTCTCTTTAGCAGCCACACAGCGTGGTCAGAGGGTCCACTTCATGTTCACCACCATAATCATCGCAGGCTTGTCAATCCGCACTGATCTTGAAACTATGCAATGTTATGATTACTCGGGGGCCACGTCAGGTTTCACGTGTGCCTGGACAGTAGGCAGCGTACAACCGTGTGTTGCACAAGGCTTACCGCCATTATCATGAGAAATATCTTTGTTTCTGCAATAATTCAGCGGTGTGAAGTAGACGTTGTTTGTTATTAAAGGTTACTCGGTAACTCCCGTAAGTCGCTCTTGAACGATGCTACGGTCAGGCTACTTGCATGGAATGACTTCATCCCACATTTCTCGCCGCCTTCCATGGAAATCGGATGCACAAATATTGACCGTCTAGAGTTACACATGGTCGGGAAGCCTCGAGCTTACGTCCACTTGTTGTTTTTTGTGAGCCGTACTTCGATCTCTCCGCGCAATAGGCAAACTGACAGGACAACTAGTATAAGCTGAAATCACTGCATCTATGAGAAAGTAAGCCTTAGTTCCTCTCGGAAAATTTCATTATCTTTCGATTCATGGTAGCTGTTGACAGCTCCCATGTTTATTCATCTTCGATCATGTTGGACCAGACTGCAGAAGTGGTCCAGCTGAAGAGTCCATGTCATCAACATCCCCACCAGCAAGAGTCTACATGCCCAAGTCTGGACGATGATTTTGAGGCTCTCCAGAACCAACCACCTGTCTCTGATGTTTCCAGTAACGATACATCAACGCAACGGCTTCATCTCCACGAGAGCCACCCCCATCAGACAGATGTTTTGCCATCTCCTTCTACCATTTCTGCCAATACTCAGCTTCAACAACACACAGGCTCCTCCGTTTTCTCGGCGGGGGGTCTTGAAATCGACCAAGAGCCTGCAGCTGCAAGCATACCTGCTTCTCACACACGTCAAGAGCCAGCGATCGACGACGGCGCCATACTCAGTCAGGGGTGTCTCATATCTGCGGAACAACCCTCACTCGCATGCGCTGAATCGAGAAGCGAATCTCAGATCTCTACGGCATCGAGAGTATATGACCCATTCTGGAGGGTCTGGTGGAAAGAGATGCTCTGCATCGTGGTCAGCATCGCTTCATTCGTCGGTAAGCAAGCGCGAGAGGGGATCAGGCAGGCGAACTCCACCTTGTAGATCTTTGACTAATGCCTTCCATGGAGCACTCCAGCAATCCTCGTAATTATTGCCTCTTATGATGGTCATCCGCTCCCCAAGTGGCCTCTCACAATCACGCTCAACACATTCCTCGCATTTTTCACGACGCTGGCGAAAGTAGCCTTCATGCTATCAACGTCAAGTGCCTTGAGTCAGTTCAAGTTCACCTGGTTTATGAAGCCAAGACCTCTATATGACTTTTATGTCTTTGACCAAGCAAGTAGAGGTTTGTTGGGCTCCATGGAAATGTTGTACCGGGTGCGACTCAAGCACACAGTCACTATTGGCGCCATCTTGATGGTTGTCAGCGTTCTTTCCTCCCCAGTAACTCAATTGGCCATCAGTTATCCTACACGTAATGACAAGGCTGCTGGGGAGCGGGCTAAGATATTCACTATTAACGAAATCAACCTGGACAAGTATAAGTTGGGTCATGTGGTAGAAATTGCGGCGTTGAAGGCTACGATACCGGATACTCGGAATTTCGACGTCCCAGCGCCTCCACAGAAAGCATTGTGCTCTACTGGAAATTGTAATTTCGATCCCTATCGGTCGCTAGGTGTTTGTGTGGCCTTTGCGAACATAACTTCAAAACTTCTGATTGGGGTGTTGACGAACGTGACGGTGGATGTAGTTGGGGGCGGTATCGGAAGGCTGGCCACCGGCCTGAACACATGGAAGGCTAGTCTCTCGGACAAATACTTCTTTCTTCATCAGAATCCACTGGCGGTTAAAGGCAAAGTATTGGAAGGGGCTGATACCTTCGGCTTCTCAAACAACACCGATCTTCTCAGTACCAGAATCGCCTCGTTCTTCCTCATTTACACTTCTCCGCTACCACCAAGTGGAACTAACGTCAACTTGAGTGACTCAGATGATGCTCAAAGTATGATCCGCTCAATCTCAGAGTTCACATACGAGGCACGCGAAGTCCTGTTCCATATCTGCGTTCAGACATTCGAGACAAAAGTTCGCACCGGGGTGGAAGAGACCTTTATAACCGAAACTTCATTGAAACGAGATGATGCAAGCAAAGGTATCGTCTTGAGGCCCAATTGTACACAATTGGAACAAGAATCTGAGACTTGCGACATGCCGAAAGAACAGGGCGACTTACTTGTCCAAATCACAACTCCGAACACTGGAACGAAGAAATTTAGTGCCTCGTACGCGTCCATGCAGAGCATAGCAAGGGGTCTATCTTACTTACTTGAAGGGGAAGGAGAATTACCGATTAAACGAACTGGACTCGTTTGGATTGGTAACTTTGCACGGTCCTGGTTCCGAGATGTACTCTACACCAACCAGGATATCTTCAATTCTACGCGGCGAGCGACTCATCTTGACAACTTCTTCCTAGACGTTGCTACCCGAATTTCATCTGAGTCAGTTCCTAGTCTATATTCGTATCACGTTACTGACTGAGACTGACAGTCTACGAACGGCCCATCACCAAGCCAAGAGACCAGGTGCGGTCGTTATCGAGGGAACTCCCTTGAAAGAGATTGCGTACGTTCACATCAAGTGGGGATGGGTTTCTTTCCTTGCCATCGAGGTTGTAGCGGCGACACTGTTCCTCATCATGGTCATTGCCACCCAGAGTGTGGCGTCTCGGCAACAAGGAACGAAAGATGTCTACGTCCCAGCCGATGTCAAGGACTCGGCTCTGGCAAATCTTGTTGTTCTCAGCAACGATTGCCGCGAAGCCTTGAGCCCTGGTCTACAGACGGCAGATGATCTCCAGAAGACTTCAAAGAAACTACAAGTCACACTACGGGGGAACGAGATTGTGATTGCCGCGGACCCGGAAGTACAATCTTCTCATGCAAGCAAAGAAAATCCTCAAGAGGCAGACGCAGAAGAGCACAGTCTTCCCAAGAACCGTCCCTTTGGTCGTATTCTCACGAGTATACGGGCGTGGTGAGGAGGGCAAGATACATCGAGAACGGTGGGAAGAAGGAAAGAGGAAGTGTCAGCCAAGGTAACGGCAATGAAGATAGGACTAGTTCTGACGAGCTGTTCAACTAGATGTCCGTAGCGTTGTAGTCTTGTCATAAATGTGCAGGCAGGGCTGTCTGACTGCAGGCCTTCTTTGGGTATGGAAGATAGGCTTACTCACACGACAGCAATGTCGGAGTGATCTTTAAGTAGATCCACATTCGCTTCTTATCACTGAACGACTTTGTTGAATAATATCAATTGGGTATTTGCAATCATCTATGCATATATCTTAGACCCGCCTTTTCGCCTAGTGCCCATATGCAATGCTCTAGCTCCTGATGCCCCTTGGTATGTAATACGCCGTAAATCCAAACCAACCTCGTACTCAACACTCTTGAAGGTCACCGCAGCTTTCTCGGTGATCGTCGCAGACCCAGCTCCTGTAACTCCTCTCTGGAAAGAATGATGCTCTCCTCTCTATCCTCTTCAATATCCCCCATCAGCTGTGACTCGGCTATCCAGCCGGCTTCAACCGCGAACCTCACAACCTCGGCAGAAGTCCCAAATGCCGGCGTTCCAGCCTTGGCATCGGGATCGAGGTATTTCCATAGCTCTTTCGTGACCTTTTTGAATGCTGTGAGGTCCTTCTTATCGCCCTGGAACCCCTTGATCATGTACTGGTAGAGATATGCCAGCCACAAGACGTTGGTGTACGGCACAAATACGTCCCATGATAGAGGCTCGCCATCTACCCCCTTGCAGTAAGGTAATTTGTGGGCGGACGGTGGCAGATGCCCACGCTCGCCACGTATAAGAAAGGATCGCATTTGGCGGTAAACCTTGCATTGTGGGGCGTGGGTGCTGGTGAAGATGCTGAGGTCCTTCTCGAGGTCGAGCGCAATAGGCTGAGATTCCTCCAATTCGAGGTCCTCGGCACGGGAGAGGCCATAGTCAAGGATCGTAATATCAAGGCCAGAGTAGCCAAAGTACGGCCCTGCTTTCTTCGGATTCCGCGTTTGTGGGTCTTCTGATCTCCGTATGCAAAGGTTGCCCTCATGCAGATCGCGGTGCTGATCTTGTTAGCTCACGGCTCCCTGCCAGTCGCTTCAATGACGTGTCAACATACCTCAAAGCAAGCCAGATCTTCCGCCCTAGCCAGTGCAATGGCTACATGGAAGAAGATATCCCACAGCTGACTGGAGTCTGTGAGTTCGAAGTCCTCGAGCGCGGTTCCTGCATCACCAAGCTCTACCACCAAGAAGGTGGTCTCGTCAAGATAGCGACTCGGGCTTGGGTAGAACTGCAGCCTATCCGGGTCCTTACGCTTCATCTTCCGATGAAAGCTTTGGTGTGTTTCAAGCAAGCATTTTGGAGCCTTTCCTTTCACAAGGTAGCGCTCCTTGTAAATGACGAAACCGGGAATATTGGCGAGCCACTCGGATATGCTTAGTTCACCACGCATATCGTCTTCTGAGTGCGGCTCTTCGTCAACGAGTCCAGAGCGCTCCTGGGTCTTTGTTTGCGCCTTGATGGGCGACTCGAGACGGATGCATTTTATGATGCTTGTGCCACGCTCATTTCGAACACGGTAAACTTCTGCATAGGAAGCCTCGGCGATCTTTTCGATTGTGTCTCCGGGTGGGCATACATCCTCCCAAGTAAGAATGCGATAGTCAGGCTGTGGCTCTACTGGCACTTCGGGGACTTTGATTTTGGGCGTTTCAGCCTTTGATACGGGTGTAGGAAGTGACCCTTTGGCTATCCGTCTCGTGGTTTTCGCGGTCCTTGGGGTTTGTTTTACCGCCCTTGGGGGAGTTTCCGGTTTTTGTGGTGTTGGTGGAGATGCCACAACAATTTCGCTGAAGTCTTTTGATAGCTCATCTTCCGAGGAATAGGAATCCAAATTGATCCCAAGGGCGTCCAGATCCTCGGTAATCTTGATGATAGAGTCATCTTCGGAGTCCAGCGTGACTGTCGCATTGGGTTTCCGAATCGGGGTTTGTGGAAGTTCAGCAAACAGACGCCTTACTTTTGCCTTTGTTGAGGTCTTGCCGTAAGTACGAGCTGCTGTTGTTCGCACCATCTTGTCTTCTTCTTCTTGAGTCCATACGGGGTTGATTTGTTGACTTGAGTGCTCCTGCTTTTGACGCTTTATTGCATGATGTCGCCATGACTGACGTTGGCAACTATTGACATTCCAGACGCGTCGTCCAGACAACCAGAGCTTGAACGGAAGATACGTTGTCCCGGAGCCGCTAAAGGCCCTCGGGCCGGGCACGAGACACTGAACCCACGCTGCTGGGTTCTACGACGGTCGACCGCATTCAGATGAATAAGTGGAGAAACGTCACTGTGCCCCAGCTTCCAGGAAAGCGATGTGACTGGCTAACGACAGCTTGACGACTGGCCTAATTTCGCCTTCTGGTTGGCGATACCTCCTCACAAGTACGCAGCTTCACTGTCTGCAGTCTTGGATCTCGACACCACCGCAGCCAGCCAGCCATCCCTCCTCCGACCGCAACCATGGCCGCCATCCTCAACGGCCTCTTTGGAGGCTCCAAGCCCTCTGCATCCCCAATTCCTAGCGGTGATTCAGGTATGCTACTCTCGAGACTCAATTCCCCTGCCCCCTAAATCACCCCCCGTGCTGTCAAAGCTTCCAGTTTCCCCTCAGCACCCACAAAATCCACAACCTCATTAGACTGACGCAATCATCTCTCGCGTATAGACTTTGCAGACTTCGCCGGAGCTGCTGATCCGTCGCCGGTTCCCAGCGCCTTCACGGCTGCCCCTGGCGGCACAACGCTCGGTGGCGCGCCCGAGGCCACGGGACGTCCCTTCACGAAGTGGTACAACATCCACGAGCGCCACTCCCTCAGCGAGTTCAAGCTCGAGGGCGCCATCCTCGCCGTCAGCGCCGTCATCTTCCTCCTGCACATCATTGGATCGCGCCTCAACCGCAAGAAGGCCAAGTCCTGGGCCACTGCCCACGCGCCGGTGCTCAAGTCCGAGTTCGCTTCCGTCGGCTTCTCCCCGCGTTCTACGACCGACACCGACCCCAAGGACTCTACGGGTCTGCTGCGCGAGAAGTCTCTCTTTGAGTTTGCCAGCTACGGAACCGGTCGCCAGAATGTCGCCTTCATGGACGTCAAGTTGACGCTGACCAAGCGCTTCAACCCGTTCCTCAGCATCATCGAGGCCGTCACCAGCTTCTTCATGGATACCGTTGAGGCCCCCCACGACTCCGTCGAAGCTGTCATCTACCCTTTTGACGGCAAGGAGAGCCTCACTGTTCCCGCGATCCCCGGCACCCACGAGCTGCGCAGCAAGGAGAACAAGAGCACGTACGATAACTTTGTCTGGGCCATCGTCTCCAAGGAGCGCATGAAGCAGGTTCGCGA
This sequence comes from Colletotrichum scovillei, assembly GCF_011075155.1. Taxonomy (NCBI): domain Eukaryota; kingdom Fungi; phylum Ascomycota; class Sordariomycetes; order Glomerellales; family Glomerellaceae; genus Colletotrichum; species Colletotrichum scovillei. Next base: position 1,981,657 of record NW_023336261.1, read on the forward strand.
CGATCGCTACGATGTCTCCATTACCTTCACCAAGGACAATGCCAAGCTTCCCAACTGGGTTACTGTCATGAGCGAGAGCGCCGAGATCACCGAGCAGCTGTTGACCCCTGAGCTCATCAAGGCCGTTGAGGCTGCCGGCGACGCGTTTGACTACCTTATCGTCTCTGATCAACCCATTGAGCGCCCCAGCACGTGAGTTTCAACCGCAATCTGTGATTCATGTTCATTCCTAACAGTGCAATAGCATCGAGGAGACCACCCCCCGCAAGCGCGTCTTCCTCCGCTACCGCATCCCCTCAAGCAACAACTACGAATCCCTGTTGCCCCTCTTCGAATACTTTGTCCGCATCCCCGACGCCCTCGTCTCGGGTGCGCACTTCCGCCCCGAGGTCCTGCGCAAGGTCCGCAGCGTGCGCGAGGAGACCATCGCCCAGCTCAAGAAGGCTGCCGAGGCTGAGAAGGCCGAGGAGCGCACCCTCGAGCGCGAGAAGCAGAAGAAGGCTAAGCGCGACGCTGAGCTCAGCGCTCTGGACGCCAAGGCTCAGAAGAAGTACCTCGAGAGGGAGCGTGAGCGCGACCTCAAGAAGAGCATGAAGAAGCAGACCATGCGCGGTTAAAGCAGTGTTTGAAATGCTTTCCTTGGTGGAAGCTCTTAAAAAGTTGCTACCCTTCATCAATGTCTTTTAAACCTAGAGGGAAAAAAGGCCGAGGCCGGTCTAAGGGGTTCAAGGAGGGGTCGGCGGTGTCAATATTACAATCTACGAAGGCTGAGATGTATACATGTACTATCATGAAAGGCGGCGGCGGCGGCGGCGGCGGGGTAAATCAAATAGTATATCTCGTGTCAAATCATAACCTAATAAGCTGTCAACCTTTCTGTCTCGTGTTTGCACCGCGACCCATCTCATACCACCAACACATCTGTTTCAAAGACAAGGACATTTACTTGTCTTGCGCCAGGATGCCCTCCACCCGCGCCACCTTGTCGGCGGCAGACTGCTTCTTGTCCGTTCTGCGCAAAGGAGAATAACCATCATCAGTCACTCAAAACATTTATCCATACAACGACTTTGCGTTCTTTGTCGTGTGAAGTAAAAATTCATTTCAGGTAGACAAACCTCGAGCCGACGCGCATCGAAGACTGGATCCGCACGACGCCGCTCTGGTGGACGAGAGAGTGCGCTTGTCCGATGACGCGGAAGACGTCGTCCCAGCTTCCTTCTGCGGAGGAGGAACGGATGTGTATGTCAGCAGTGTTCTATGCATTCCATGCCAAAGCAGAGGTGGGGGTGACAAATCTCATGAGCTTCAACGCTCTCCCGCAAACGTGATGGTTGAAAGCCAAGGGGAGAGTGCGTATGAAAGGACTTTACAAGGTAGAGTCGAGAAAACGTACCGACAGTCGTACCGGCCGAGTGCATGGTGTACTTTAGCCCGCTCGCCTCGAGCAGGCGCTGGACCTGGGCGACCTCGTTGGCGACGGAGACGCTGCCGGTGCCGACGGGGATGAGGCAGAAGTCTGCGTAGGCGGCTTCGGGGGTGGGGATGTTGGAGTAGTCTTCGCTTGACATTTTCGCTCGTTGTTGTGTGGTAAGGGGTTGTGTGTGTGAGAGAGAGACAATGTATGTGAGTGAGTTGAAGTTTCGGTGATGTTGGGTTTGAGTGAGTGGTATGTGGTGGGGTTAGATTTGCGCGACTTCGGCTTTAGGTTACTGAGGTTGTGGCGTGTTGAGGGTCGAGAGCTGTGAGGTCGAGTTTTGGGTGAAGGGTGAGGCTCGACTTTCGTACAAAGTCTGAATTCAGGAAACGAGAGGTACTGCCATATGTATTATGCAAAATCTCACGGATAAACCGTAGACTTACTAGACAAGTTCATATGTTGTTGACTTTGAGATGCCGTCGTCATGCAGAGTACCTGTCCCAATGATGCAATGAGGGGTGGGGGTGGTCCGTTCCTAACTGTATACGAGGGGTCCTTGCTACCTTCCTAATGAGTTTTCCCTCCTCATCACGTATAAGCCGACAACCTTAACTCATTCTCATTCTCACTCATTCAGAACACTGGCCATTTGTGATTTGTGTCATGAAGTTGGTTTTCATATTGATCTGAGCATGATCTCACTCAATGCCCGGTATCTATCTACCTCGCTGATCCAATCCAGATCAGTGGTGATGCCCTATGTCCCAAAGGGCTCTCTTCCAAACAAAACTCGCGGGGGTCCCGTTTTCCCCGGGTTGTACATGAACAAAAGCTGTGAAAGAAAAACAAGAAAGAGTCGTTTCTGCCGATGATTTCGGCTCATGATTGAACGCCGTCGCTATGCATCTTTTTGTTGGAAACAAAGAAGGGAAAAAAAGAGGTAAAAGAGAGAAAAAAACAGGAGGGGGAATCATAGTGTTCATCCGAGAAATGTCCCTTTGAGCGTACACACACAGACACTCTTTTTCATGAGGTTGTCGCATGAGTAGTGTCACATCCTTCTTTGGCTCGGACCCTGAGAGACCGGACTTTCAGAAACAGACGACCCCCTTAAAACAAGAACACGGCGGCAGCGAGGAACGCGACGAGCGCGCCAGTCTCCATACCACCGGGTGCTCTACCAGCAGACTTGCCGCTGCTCGAGCTCGCGGTGGCGCTGTTACTGCTGCTGCGGCCCGAGATGTCGAACGAAGACAGCCCGTTGAGGTTATCGGCGGCGTCAATGGCCGGGCCCTTGTTGAAGAAGTCCACCAAGATGAAGACGGGCTTGGTGCCCCACTGGTTCTTGCACGTCTGCGCGTGGAGGCCGAGGTTGCCCGCCGTGCTGGTGGAGGCCGAGTTGGTCGTGTCAATGTCGCTGACGTCCGGGATGAGGATGTCGGTGGCGAGGGTCTGGTATTGGAAGTGGTTCATAAGGGGCAGCATGTTGGCCGTGACGGCGGCGGCGGCGGTGGAGTAGGTCGAGGGCCGGTCGATCGTGCAGTTGAAGCCGGCGGCGGAGGTGACCTCGTAGGCCGTCTCGAAGACGTAGGAAAATTCCGGGAGGAGGTAGGGGTAGTCCGTGTCGGCGGTGATGGAGGCGACGAAGGTGACGAGGCGGGTGTCTGCGTCGATCATGGTCTGGAGGGTGGGCCAGCTCGAGGTCGCGGAGGAGGTGGAGGGCTTGTAGCCGTACTTGGAGATGCCCGAGGACTCAAAGACTTTTCCAAAGGCGGAGGCGGCCTGGTTGTCCGAGTTGACGAGGAGGATGGTGACGACGTCGTCGGTGTGCTTGTCCATCCAGTCCTTGATGGCGGAGAGCCAGTTCTCGAGGGTGCCGGCGTCGAGCAGACTGCAGGTGGTATGGCAGAGCTGGAGGACGCTGCCCGAGGTGCCGTTGACGAGGTGGACCTGGGCCTGGAGCAGACGCAGACCCGAGTTGAGGGCGACGGTGGCGTTGTAGTACTGGTTGCCGGCGATGGAGTTTGAGGTGCTGGCGTCGCGGAGGAAGGCGCTGTCGTGGGCGCCCATGTGGGTGATGTTGTTGTACTTGCGGCTGCAGAGGGATGGAGAGTTGTTGCAGACTGTTGAGTTTGAGGAGGTGGCGGCGAGGGAGGTTGTGTTTACGGTTGATTCTGTTGATGAGGATGAGTCTGAGGGGAGTGCGTAGACTGTTGCGGTTGAGGCGAGGAGGGCCGCGAAGGCCTTGCGGAGTGAGAAGACCATGTTGATCGTTGATGTGTTTGAGTGTGTATAATTTGTTGGTGTTGTCCGTGTAAGACTGAACCCAAAAACCTCGGATGCGGGAATCGACGAAAGCGGGAGATGGTCGACTAAATAAACGTCGAAAACAGTGATCGTCGGTTGAAGATCTTGCTCTGCAACTATGAGGAGGCTGGCTCAAGTCGCAAGAAAGCAGGAAAACCCGCGAGGTCGGAGTTGAAGCAGAGGATGAGAGAGATGTGACGGGAGGCAGTCGAAAAAGGCGGAGACTGGAGTAGCGAGGAGGTTGAGATGGGCAGGGCAACGAGAGACGGGATGTTACCGGACAAGGTAGGTTAAAGGTAGATCCAAGACAGGCAAAATCCTCGAGAGTCTGATGTAAGGCGAGGCAGAGGTAGCGTATTCGTAGTATCACTTGGTGTATTAGTAGTAAGCGTGGAGGTCAAAGGAGAGGACGGTGCCGGATCCCCAGTTCTTAATATGTTGGACACATGAAGGGAGGATCCTCGCAAGGCCAGGCCAAGGAGCAACTTTGGGATGTTTCCTTGTCCCCCATTCGGAATCCATACCTAGGTACGGATACCTGTCGCTTGTACCCATACCTTACGTAGCCCCGATGGGGCTGGAGAAATATCAGACAAGACCGAAGCTGAAGAAGGAGGTGCGGCATTCTGGCAGAGCGCCAGAGAGTCTGGGAGACTTGGACCCTGTTGGTTGCGCGGCCCCCAGTCCGTCCCCCGTTTCCCGGTGGGGCTCCGGGCGTGTGGGCGGGCTGCATGGCGGCATGGCGCAGTCGCGGTTGTACTCGTACTTTTTTTTTTCAGTTGCTCTTCACCCCCTTGTACCCAATGGAATAGTGAGTGTACATACGTGCATACGAGAATTGCAAGAGAAGGACGATGGAAACCACCGAGAAGAATCCAACACTAGCCACTGCGATTTTTAATTCACTTTGACTATGCTTGCGTCGCGTGTTTTCGAGTCTGGAATCACCATATCTGCCATGAACAACTGGTTTGCACCGCCAAATGTACACGTACATCTCACCTCTCAGACTTACACAGCCTCCCTCTCCGAATTGTGCATCAGGCCCAAGTCCGTCAGCAAAGACGTGCAGCAAGACTCAAAGGGGATGATGCGTGGTGTTTTACCCACCACCGAGCACATTTCACCATTGAACTCCCATTCCCTCATCCTCCCCCTCATCCCCTCACCTGGCTTCGCCAATAAGAGCCTTTCCCCCAGCAATGCCCGTTCCATGCAGACCCAGGCCGGAACTCTGTGAGTGTATGTCTCTCGGTACTGTACTTTGTACAAAGGAATGGGCGCGGCCTCATCCAGAGTGCTTTAGGTGCTTTAGCTGTTGCGTAGTAAGCCCGAGACGGAGCTAGGAATTAAGGTAGCGTGGGCCATCAGCGACCATTTCTCACTTACACCAGTGTCAAGAGGTGGTGTGCGTGCGTGTCGTGTCACCTTTACTTGTCACCATCTTTCCCACTCTGCTGGTTCCCGCCCACCCAACTAGTGTATTTCTTGGTGGTACAATTTAGAAGTTGAGGGCCTACCTTACTCCACGGACTTGAGACAAGTCCCAAGCCGAAGGAGAAAACAGAACGACAGAATGGACAGTCGCAATGGTCGCTCGAACGTCTCAGTCTCACACCTCCCAAACCTCTGGGGAAGGAGCCCCTGAGTTTGGCTCGGTCGAATGTTGGGGGGCCTCCCTTACCTCTCACACGCTCTCTGCGCTCTTGGAGCCACGTTATTCCCTCCAGGGCACGCCATCACCACGCTCAAAAGCATGGGAATGCATTGCGCGACAGAGTGAGCTGCGCAGTTGTAGTCGCAACCCGAGATCTTCTGCCCAATCGCACAAACCATCTTATCCCGTGCTTTACGCTGCTTACTGCTTAATTGCTTGATACTTTCTGCAAAAAACCACCCTGGTCCAGGACAGACTTCCCGTCCCTGTTCGCTTTCGGCGCCGTTGTACCGCCCGAAGACGATCCGTGTGTGAGAAGTTGAAAGATGGAAATGTTTCTCTGGGGCCCCAATGACGTATCTGCACCAGAGGAACGTTGGATTCTGTGAGGATCCGTTTTGATGGAGAACATGCAAGATGTACCCTCACGCTTTGTACAGACCTTCTGTACAGATACATCCGAACTCGCCAAGTAGACTGGATACTCGTGAGGTCGGTTCCCAAGTCAACCTCTTGTTTTATTTCCATCTTCATCCGCCATTCGAGTGATGTAAACAAATGAATATGCAACTCGCAACTCTCCTGCCACGGCCATTTCTGACTTGGAAAACCTGCAACGCGCGGGCTCCAGTATTATTCATGCGGTGTGCAGATCTCCCTGGCACACCCGCAGAATGGTTAACCTCGCAACCACAGACCGACAACAATACCTGGGCCAGAAAGCCGCATCGAAGAGTTGTTGCTGAGAAGGTTGACCAGAGGCTGGCTGGCTGACTCGTAGTGCATAGCAATTGCGGCTGACTCTGCATCTTCGTATCACCTCACCGGGCTTTGGCATGTCAACCGATTTGCTTCACACATGCCGTTCCGACAACCGAAACTACGACACACCCAAATGGGGGTTGTCCAGCCGCCCAGCCGAACATTTGTTGACTTTTCAAGGCGGGCTGATGCAAAAATTGGAGACTTTCGAGAACAAGAGCCCACCTCCAACTTTTTCTCTGCTGTTGATCACTCACCTATATTGGATGCCGGGAAAGCGAGTGGCTTGCACTCTAAAGATCTACACTTCCGTCTCCAGAGATTCCAGCGCCGCCACCACAAAAAAAGGTGTGGCTGTCCATCCGCCCAGCGAGACGGTTCGACTGGCCCAGAACCTCCAGCGGATTCTCCAGCGTTGTTCCAAGAAAAGAATTCCCCAAGCCGCGGGAACATCTGTCCCAGTTTCTACGGTCGCCACTAGCTTTGCCATCCAAAGAAGGGATGCCGTTTGGTGCATTTTGATGGAGACCTGCAGTGAACAGGAAACAGGAACAGGAAATCGAGTAAACAAGCAACGGACTCTCCACAGGGCAGAAGAGCTCGTCACCGTGACCATCATCAACACCTGTCCACCAAAGAGCAACATCCTCAAGAAGCATTCCCACTGGACAATACTGGCGTGACTGGGTAGCAGATCGCTGACAAAGCCCACCCAACTGTACAACTGTCCAAGGCAGTGAATGTAAAGATACAAGCCTGGCCAACCAAATAGACCGCAGTATTCCCGTCAAAAGGGGTCTCCACAGGGGTACCCAGCACAAGATCGCCTCCCGTTGCTATTTTTGAACACTGGAGTTTGCGCAGTGCGCGTCTGCTCATGTCACTTATTCTTCTCCTTCTTGCTCAGCCTCAACCTCCCTCTTCGGGACCTGACGACATGGTGGTTTAACCGATAGCTTGACCAAGACATGCTTATTTTTCTCTTGCCTCTGCCTCTTTCCGTCATTGCCGATCACTTGCGTCTCTGCGCAGTCGGGAGCAAAAAGTCCAGACTATTCGTTACCTCGTACAGGGTACATTGTCGGTTTTGTTCACCACTGTCCACGTGATGCTGTGCTACCGTCTTAGAACCTCTGTGAAACATCACCAACATCGTCAAATTCACCTGGAGAGCTGTTCAGGCGGGGGCGGTCAAAAGAGGAGCAGATCAAAGCAAACTCCGAGACAGAGCGTTTTGACATCTGTCATTCCGATCCCGGGGGAAAAGGATGGCGAAAAGCCACGTCTGTCTTGCTCGGTAGCTCTATCCGAACAACTGTCTCCCCCAGCTGTTTAGACAGGTCCAGGCGCTCGATTGAGAAACTTGCGCACACGCCGTTCGTTTCCTTTTGCCCCCGCGCGGACTCTGTGTTCGTCACGTTTCCTTCCCAGGAGCAGAACCCCAATGCCTAGACGAACCAAGCAATTTGCCATGCCCGCGATATGCGTGGCCGCGTCAAGCACGTACTTTTAGTCTACCTACCTACTCTTAGGTCGCCCACGACATCGGAACGTCTCCACCGGGCTTAGAATCTCTAGGCCGCTCCATGCTTGCGTACCAAGACTCCCAAGACCGAGCTTCTTCATTATTAACGGCCAAGATAGATGCCAAATATCGCCTCCTGGTCCAGAACATCGTGAACACTGAACCCCATCCGAGGACCGAGGGAATAGGACATGACCGCGACGACACCACATCCAATCGCTTATGCCCCACGCTCTCGGCCTCTCCCTTTTCCTCTGAGCCTCACAAGGCGAAGACGAACACGCAAGTAATAAAAATGTCACCCTATTGACGAAAGCCCCCGGTCACAGGGGAATCCGGCACCTCGGCGCTCGACCGGGCACCATGCGCCCACATCCCTGCGCTCCGATTCGTAACGAGCCGCAAGGCAAAAAGGCATGAGATTCAGCACCTTATGTTGGTTAGCCTGGTGGGCTAGAATTCATCAAGAGAGCACAGAAACTCGTACGGCCCATTCCGAAGGGCGTACGTAACCTTGCCCTGCCACCAGTCTTCATCAAGACCATCCGTGGTTCGTTCACCGGGGGCCCAGGCTCGGGGCCTGTCAAGCGACGGGAAGGACGATATTAGGTACGGTACGGTATGGTGGGGGAGGAACCGTCACCCGAGAAAAGGGCTCGACTGTCAAAACTAAGCCACGCCGAGCGCAAAAACCCACGTCGGCCGCAGCCACACGAGCGACATGTCGTTCGTCTTTTGCCCATTTGTTGGACGAATTCGCCCAATGCCGTCAATGCCATTGTCAAGACTTCATTCTCCCCCTCTCGTCACGCGTGTACCCCCGAGGAAGGGCTCAGCCGCAGTTGATGCAACACTCAAGTCGTGGTCAATGCTCGGAATCTTCTTGAATTGATATCCTTTCTGTCTCTGAATCTTTTAATCTGCTTACTCAGTGACCACCACAAGCCATCTGCCCGTGCTCATCAGCTTGTTCGTTCATCGTGCCTTTGCGCTAACCAAACTTCTCCCCCCCGCGGTGTCTGCTAGAAGTGCTCTGACCTTACCCCATGTTCCGGCTCTAGTGGACTTACGAATGCTTCCTTTTCCCCCCATTTATTCAGGGTCCGGCGCGAATCCGGACTCGGAACCGGCCTGCGCCGCCTCCATGTCCTTGAGCGCCTTTTGGCCCTCCTCCGTTGTGGCGTCGATAATCTGCTCCTCCAGACTCAAAATGCCGGCCTGCATGTCACAACGTTGTTAGCGAACCGGCTCATCAAGCATCTTTACAGGAGAAGAAACACTCACGTCTCCAAGCTTGCCGACAATGTCCTCGGCCTCTTCAACCTTCATCTTGCCCAACACCTTGTTGACCTCATCTAGACTGCCGCTCTCTAGGGCCTTTTGGAAGTCGGCGCTGAAGGTCTCAAAGATATCCCGACCCTCCTTCACGGCGGGGTCCTCGCTGTCCTTGGGCGGAATCGTAATCTTGATCTCCGTGCCGGGCTCCACCGCGTGCAGCTGAATCTGCTCCACGCCCTCGGGCTCGCTGGCGCGCTCCTTGACAATCTCCCGTGCCCGGTTCCTGATCTTGCCGTACGTATCCTGCACGTCCTTGAAGAACACCTCTTGCGCCTGGTGGCCCTTTGTCGTGATGCGCTTGAAGAACATGCCCACGCCGTCCTTGCCCAGCGCTCTGCAGTACTGCAGCAGCAGCGCCTGGTGGACGCACTGCCGGCAAAAGTCGTCCTTGCTCTCGAGTGCGGCATCGAAGGCGAGGACCAGGAGGCCGTCCGTCTCCCGCTCCGTCAGGATCTGCGGGTTCTTGGACAGGTACTGGGCGCTGGATGTGTAGTCGTCGGCCTTGATCTGCGCAAACTTCTTGGCGGCGGGCGAGGCCTCAATCTCCTCATCGTCGTCATACGATTGGGTCGACTTGGCCGGTAGAGACTGTGTCATGTCAAAGTTGGGGTTCAGAAGCTCCGGCTTGCGCTGCTCCTCCTTCTTATCCGTATCCTTGGACTTGTTGACGTGCGAGCTGTCAAAGCCCGTGTGAATGCCCTCGCTCGTGATTTTGCGTCCCTCCTCCTTCTCCAGCTCGGCCAGCTTGGCAAACAGCTCCTTTTGCAGATTCTGCACCTTGGTCAGGTGTCCCTCGACGCCCTCGAGCATCGCCTTGTAACGGTTCTCGGGCTTCTTCTCGTCCAGCTCCTTGTTAACTTGGTCCAACAGCACGGCCATCATCTTGGAGAAGCTGGGCAGCGGCTCTGAGTCGGCGTGGATTCCCTCTGGGCGCGGGGGCGGCTGGTCGTCTTCGGGCTTGCCGGCGGACTCCATGACGGCTTGGAAGGCGACCTCGCCGGGGTTTCGGGTCTCGGCCTCGGAGGCATGGGACTTAAGGGCGTCCAAGAGGTTGGAGATGCGCTTCATCAGGCCATCGTTGATGATGCGCTCGTACTTGAGCGTCTCGATCTGGTGCTTGCGCTGCAGTCGCTCCTGGTGAATTTGGTTCTGCTTTGCGCGGATGAATGAGCGCTTATCGACGTTGGGGTGGACCTCGACATCCGAGTCGTCGCTGAGCTCCAGCGCGTCCTGTCGTATTTACATGTTAGCTACTGAGGTCGGCATCACAACGAGCATGGCTGTGAGAGAGTGGGTGATGTTGAACGCACCCATTTGCTGTAGTCGACAGGCATCTTGGCGAAATGGTTCAGCAATGTGATGCAGATGCGTGATTGACTCCAGCTGGTGTGGGCATCGGTTGTTGACTTTGAAAGCGATGTTGTTGAGTGGAATGTTCTGGATTTTGCTTGACAATAGGTGCGGGTTGACAGGAGCTCGGTGCAGAGCCAGCCAGTACGGTGCCACAGTGCATCACAGGTGCGGGGCATTACCCCGCCGCCGTATCGTTATCCCGGTAGCTGAGCTCAGCTATGGGATCAGCAGTAATAGTAGGTAGGAAGGCATCTCAACTCCTTCTTACATTCACTCTTTATGGAGATGGAAGGTGCCACATAACTTACTCAGAGGTACACAGTATATAACTTTTCCCAATTACAGACTGCCATCAATCAAGTAGTCATCATAACAATGACAATCTACTCTTCTCCTATATGGAGCTACAATCCATAACTGCTCCTAATAAGACAATACTTTGGCAGGATCAAACCCCTCCTTCGCAACTCTCCCAGACCCAACATACCCCCTCTGGTTGCTCACAATCCTAATGCCCTTCACCACCGTATCTGTCGAAAAGTGTGTGTGCCCAAACACCCAACAAATTACCCGAGCAGAATCCCCTACTTCCTCCAACACACCCGTCGCGAAAGCCGAAGACCAAGGGCTCCCTTCAAACCTAGGCTCCGACGTCCCCTCAAGCGAAGGCGCATGGTGAGTAGCAACAACAACCTCTCTCCCACGCGTCACCGCTTCCCGCATCTCCCTCTTCAACCAACCCAAGTCCGCCTTGTGAGCCGCGCAGTGTGCCCCAAGACTCCATCCCTCAATGTGCCGGAAATCCTTGACCCTTTCCACAACCGCACCTCCCGCCTCTTCAGGGACCATCGTCCATAGGGTGCATCCCAGGATGCTCACGTTGGAACCGGGGATATCAAACCCGCGGCGGTGGAGCATATGCAACCTTCCTCTCAACGACGGCTCTGCTTCAAGCCTTGCCGCCTCTGCGAGTGCCCCGCCGTACGTGAGGCCATGAAACTCGTGATTGCCAAGAACTAGTAAAACACCCTCGTACCGATCCGTCTGACGCCGGATGAACCCGAGATAGCTGTCGTATTCAGATAGACTACCGACATCGCCAGAAAGTAAGAGATAGGGTGCCGTGACGGGAAAGTCAAAGGTCGAGTAGTCTTTGCTGGCTTCGAGATGCAGATCCGAGAGGAATTGTACGAGGCCCGACGATCCCCCGTTCATGGCCATGGGCCCAGAGGCTTGTCTTTCTGGGCGAGACAGGACAACTGAGGGAGATCTTGCAGTACTGGTTTTGATCTGTCTTGCTGCCTGGCCACATTCACACTGTTGATGTGGAGGGCAGAGTACGCCATCCTATCACAAACTTCTCAGAACACGATTGCAGGTATTGTGTATTATCTAATCAGATCGTCTCCATTATCCAGCCAACAGAGAATCAGTGTTGACGTTGTTTGTTGCAGTCTACAGACCATCTCAGATAACAAGGAACGTCAAAGGCAGTCACAGTCACACGTCAGGAGCGTCAGCCATCCTTTGTGAGTCAAGGTCAGATGCAGTGAAAAGTTGAATCACGAATGGTCAAAATAGTGTAAATGCTCAGCTGGTTTCTTTCACCCCAACGTGCGTCGTCTGAGTCGTAAAAATTGCTAGTGTCATATAGTACAGGTGTTTCCGCGCACACGTTTCGTTATGAGTACACTACTGCGTGAGAGGTCTCAAGCCTCCCTATCGAAAAGGCATCCAACTCGCTCTTATCTAAACCAGATGCCAGGCTAAACTCCATACAAAGACCCTTGACGGGCTCCCTCCAACCTCCTGCTGATACGACCGTGGTCGGGGTATTATTACTGCATGGTCTTCAAGAAACCATCCAGATCGAAACTCTCCTCATACTGGCGATTATCCCATAGGTCGCCCAAATCATCAAGCCAAGCCTTCTTACCGGGTTGCTTGCCCGTGACGACATCTCCTGTTTCGATATCCACCATGTCTTCCTCTCTACCCTCCATCGAGTTTTGCGGCTTGTCTGATATGAGACTAGGTCCTGTGTCCCCGAGATTGAAGAGATCAAGAATTTGATCTGTATCCATCGTAGCCAGGCCCGCGTTCTGCTGATTGACCACAGTGGAAGCGACATCGATCTTGAAGCGTTGCAAGCTTAGAATTTTCTCTTCCAAAGTGCCTCTGGTCACCAGCCGGTATACGTTGACGACCTTCTTCTGACCGATACGATGAGCTCTGTCCATGGCCTGCATATCCTTTTGCGGGTTCCAGTCATGTTCAACGAAAATGACTGTGTCGGCACCCGTCAGATTGAGTCCCAAACCTCCGACACTGGTGGTCAGCAGCAAGACATCGTACGACGGGTCGCTGTTGAACTTGTTGACAATGTCCTGACGCTTGTTGGCTTCGACTCCACCATCTAGACGAAGGTGGGTGACGCCTGGCAGCATGGTCTTGAGCACCGTATTCTGGACCATGTCCAGCATCTCCTTCATTTGGCAGAAGATGAGGGCGCGATGAGGCTTGATTGGTTGATACAGGGGGTCATTCGACTCGGCTTCTTCCACACCGATGCCGCAATCGACAAGTAGGTCTCGCAAAGCGGTCAACTTGGGTGCATGAACCGGATCCTCGAGACTGGTGCCTTGCTTGTTAAGGATGCGCTGGGTCTCTTCGTACATGCCGTGTCCAGGCTTCATGACCATGGCTGGAGAGTTGCAGAGCTTTCGCATGTACTGCAGGGCCTGGAAGATGTGTGACTTGGCGTCCTTGTCCTCACGGCCGGCCTCTTCTTGTAGCTTCTTGCCTTGCTTTCTGGTGAAGTCATCAAACAGCTTCTTCTGAAGGTCGCTCAAGTCGCAGTAGTAGTTCTGCAAAATCTTGGGCGGGAGGTCATCTAGAACCTCCTCCTTGAGGCGTCGCAGAAGGAATGGCAGGACTTGCTTGTGGAGAGCCTCGATAGCCAGAGCACCCGCTTCTTGCTCCTTGGAAGATGCCTTACTGAAGCGACTTGCGGCGATGGGCTTGGCGAACCGGTCCAAGAAGACCTTCTCGGCACCAAGGAAGCCAGGCATCAAGAAGTCGAACAAGGACCAGAGCTCCAAAACATTGTTTTGAATAGGTGTTCCGGTCAGAATCAGTCGATGGTTGCTGGCCAATTTCTTGACGGAAATCGTAATCTTGGCCTTCGGATTCTTGATCAAGTGTCCCTCGTCCAAGATGACGTAATTCCAGTTGTACTTTGCAAGAACATCGGCGTCGTTTCGGCAGACATCGTAGCTGGTAACGACGATATCAGTCTTGTCCAGGTTATCCTTCATACTCTTTCTCTCGGCTGGCGGGCCAACGTAGGCAGTGACGCTCAAGAAGGGTGCGTAAGTCTTGATCTCCTGCTGCCAGTGGCCGGACAACGTAGGAGGGCAGACGACCAGAGATGGGAGACGGCGAACATCGGGTGCGCCTGTCTTTGCGTACTCTTCGGCGCGCTGGTGATGGTCGCTAGCAACCATGCAGATGGTTTGCAAGGTCTTTCCGAGACCCATGTCGTCGCAAAGAATGCCGTGCAAATGGTACTTGTTGAGGAAGTGAAGCCAATTGACACCATCTTGTTGGTATGAACGAAGTTCTGCCTTGATAGCGACGGGAATCGGGAACGATTCCACTTTCTTGGGGTCCAACAGTTGGGAAATGAATGTTCGTTCGCGGTCCCTGCCCTTGAGCAGCTCTTCAGAAAGTCCAGGAGGGTCTGGGATGCCTGCCTCCAGTGGCACGAGTTTGACGAGGGTTGCAAAAGACGTTGTCGCAATCAGACGGATTTCGTTATCTGAGTCGCTCATGCGGCCCAGAACGGGAACAATGAGGAAGATAACGTAAGGAAGAATGGCGTCGCCCATCACGGCAATCAAGTGGTAAATGGCTTCGATCGCACCTTGACGGAAGTTGAGGTCGATAGGGTTGCTGATGGATGGCAAGACGTTCTCGACAAGGGCTGTCATACCCTCGACTGTAATGACGCTGCAAATAGTAGCCATGCATTTCGCTGCCATGTAACGGAAGACAGAAAGCTCAGAATGCAAGGCTTTAATGACTAAAGGAACCTTCTCCATGATAAATGGATGCATGGCCTTGTCAAGAGTTGGCATGAGCGTCCGGATAAGGGACAAGGCATCGACGATTTCTTGGCCAAAGGTATTCTCGGGGTCCTTGGCCTCTGCCGGCAATGCGCCAGAAAATGCCTTGACAAGAGGATCCTCCATGAATACCCTAATAGTAGGCACGGCCGTGAGCAGCTCGGCGCCGTAGGTTTTGGAGAGGATCTCCAGCGCCTCCTTGGCGCCACGACGGGTGATGCGAGCAGCCTTGACTTCTTTTGCCCACTTGGCAGCGTCCGCATGATCGACTCGATCTTCTTCTTTCTGCATTGAAAGCACGCAATCTGTCTTGGTTGCGTGGACAGGGAACTCTGGAGTCTCGGCAACTTCCACGCAAGAGAATTTGATCAGGTTGGAAACAACCTTGTCGGCCGGTCCACGACGACCCATCTCGTTGAATACTTGCACAAGTCTCGCAATGGTCGCTGATGCCCGGCTCTGAAGCACTTGGTTGTCTTCTGTCTTGATGCTGTCCATGATACCCTTGATCAGTGGGCTGGGCTTCTTGGGCAGGGCCTTGATCGCAACCAATGCGCATGCTGCGCCTGCTTTGATGCGGACGTCTCGTGAGTCTTTGGCGGCCTTCGCGTCGGTAATCGCAGACACGGCAACTTCTCTGGCCTCGCTCAGCATCTGGCTGGCAACTAGACGCTGTCCTGGAGACATGGCCTTCTTAAGCTTGTCGAAATCCTCTCCGACAACCTTGTCTGCAACGGCAATGGAGAAGGCACCTGGACCTGCTTGCTCGTCGCCCTGAACTAGAACAGCCAGTGTCGGGAGCCGACCACTCGACACTTTGCCGTGGTCGCGGAACATGTTGAGAAGTTGTTGACACTGAGATCGCACCCGGTGCATGAAGCTGACTAGGTCGCCGTAGTGAGCAGGACGTTCAGTCTCAATAATTTTCTGAAGAGGCGCCGCGTATCTTGTTGCTCCTTCGGCAGGGCCGTTGGTAGCGTACTCGTCAATGACCATGCATGCTGAAAGCTGTGTGGACGAAGCTCGGTCTGAGATACCGGCGAGAAGGAGCTGGTCGTACTCGGCGAGGCTGGCAACCGGAATAAAGGACATGATCAGGCCCATGGCTCTGGCAGCTGATACTCTCGACCGAATCAAAGTATCCATGCCAACGAGGTCCACATCTCCCTGGATCATGTGCCCGTCGACGTCATGAGTATGAGAAGTGACTGGAACGTCATCCGTCTTAGCAGATTTGCGACGACGCTTGTTTGCTCTCTCGGGCCCGTCGGGAGATGAGGCCTTCCGGGCGGGTGTGGCGGCGACAGGTGCATACGTGCCGCCTGATGGCTTTTGGAATAGGTGGGCGGGCATGGGCAAGGGATGCCGGGACACACCGATAGGGTGTAGCGTGAGTCTCATCAGAGGCTCAACGTGAGCAGCGAACTCGTCGGCAAGAATCTCGGGTGTCTGTGAAAGTGAGCGAACCAAGGCTGTCCAAACGTCCAAAGACATTGCCAGTGTTTCTCTGTCCCTTTCAACCAAGACGTTTTGGAAGATGAGTCGTAAAATTCTTCCATTGAGCCAGCCTCGAGAGTTCTCAGCTCCCAAATTTGCGAATGTCATCAAAGCCTTCAGTACAGCTAAGCGAACGGAAGTAATGGTGTGTCGAAGGAAGGGGTACAGGCGTGGCACCAGCAAGGTGAAGGAACGCTCCTCGTCTTGTGCGGCGGACGTCTCCATGGCCTGCAGGACTTCGGGATAGCTGCAGAGTGTCGCAAGTAAATCCATGATCTTACCAGTGCTAGCACTGAGATCGTCACCAAGGTCGGCCAAACTGCCCCACATGATGTTGATGAGGCTATCGATAGACCCAGGTCGTAATGTGACGAACTCCTTGGTCATGGGGAGCAAAGTCGCAGCGCTCACTGCTCTGACGTCGTCGTCATGCTCCTCCAGGCCCTTCATGACTAGCCGAACAACGCCATCGATCATCTCACTGTCCTCCAACAGCAGGTCCTTCCTAACCGCAACGACGTATCTCAGTCCAACCATTCCACCGTGGCAAACAGACCACTGAAGCATGTCGAGCTGGAGATCATCCTGCATGACCATTTGATAGAGAATCTTGTAGATGCCATGAACAGATTCTGCCGGGATATGGCGAAGGACCGATCCGAGAGAT
This sequence comes from Colletotrichum scovillei, assembly GCF_011075155.1. Lineage (NCBI taxonomy): Eukaryota > Fungi > Ascomycota > Sordariomycetes > Glomerellales > Glomerellaceae > Colletotrichum > Colletotrichum scovillei. The sequence goes on from NW_023336261.1 coordinate 1,998,310, forward strand.
TGACCGATAGTTTCGCGAATTGGCGCGACCGAGGTATCAGAACTGTAATCGGTAAATCTGTCCAGCATCAGGACGCAGCAGAGCCGGCAGGCCAGATCATCCAACCAAGCCTGGTTCAATCGATCATTTTCAGCCCGTGACTTTGAACGAACCCTGCCAGCTCCACCTCCGTGGACACGAATCACCTCCCGAATACCCATCGCAGCTCCATGGCGGGTCTCCCAAGAAGGGTCAAAAAGGTCGACCTTGAGGAAATCGCATAATCTGTCGTAGGGCCACTCAGCACCCTCCATGGTCTCATCAACCTCGATTTCAGACTTGATCGGTATTACTTGTCCCTTGAATTCGCTGACAACCTTTGATTCCTCATCGACGTCCGCCGGTCTGTCCAAGTTGAAGTAGTCGTTGACCTTCCCGTTCTTCTGCTTCGCGTCGGCATCTGCTGCTGGTGTTTCGTCGAAGCCTTCGGACCCTGCTGTGGTTGTCCTTCTCATGGTCAAATCTCCAAATCCCCCTTTCCCCTGGGCAGCCTTTTGCAACTCTCTCTTGCGCTTCCTCTTGAGGACGTTGAGTTGCCGAGAGCTCAAGCCAGCTTCCTCTGCCGGTTGGCTTTGACCGTGGGAGGTGGTGCTCTCCTTGGTGCCGTTGTGGCCATTTGCTGACTCTTGCGGAGTAAGAGGGCTGGGTTCCTTTTCAACGAGGACGGGCATTTCGGCGTCCTCGAAAACTCTGCCCAACAGGCCAAGTCGTCCATTGAGGGTTTTCTTCTGGTGTGCCAGCCGTGCCGGGGGATCCAATGATGCCAGAGCATACTCGATATTGCCGCCTCTCAGAAGTTGGCGACCAAATTTGATGATGTGCTCTACATTGAGCGACCCCAATTTGAGGAGCTCGCTGGAAGAGAAAGAGGTAGCATCCTTTTCCTCTTCCTTTTTCACGTGGCCATTCTCTTCCGGCTCATCCTTCTTGACTGGCGCAAAGTCCTCATCCTCGTTAGGGTCGTACAGGGGTGCATTCTCGGTGATTTTGCCTATAGCTTTGGCTGCTGTAGAGCGTGTTTCCCAGTCCTTGTGCCGAAGATAAGGCACTACTCTGGAAAGAAGGTTGAAAAGTTCATCGGGATGCTGCTTCTGCCAGTCGGCAAGTTGGTTGACAGCGGTGTCACGAATCAGACGGGTACTGCCCGTTTCGAGAATCCTACGCGAAGCAGTTAGTAAGCGGTTGACGACGCGACGATACACAGTCTCTTGTTAGACTGAATATCAAGCTCGCTCAAAACGGGCATCATCAAAGCTGCATCCTTAGCTGAGCCAAACCCAGGAGAGGCAGACAGCAAGGATTCTGTAGTGTTGCTAGTAAAGAGCGATGTCATGTGGTTAGACTCACGTGACCAATCTGTCAAGTCTGTTGAAGCAAGGTTAGTGCTGGTTCCAAAACGATCGGATCTGCCTAATCGCAAGGGTTGCCAGGAAGGATTCATACCTCGACGCCATTTTGAATTAAGATGTATTTGATGAGAGTTTCATCATCAGACTGAACTTCTGTGAGAGATGTTAACTATGAGTTCAAAACAAGCGATGATGTGAGTCCGGGAACTATTGGGTGAAGGAAAGATGACATGATAAATGCTTGAAGATAGATACATGGATGCTACCTTCCCGTGCCCAAACAGAGATGATGCAGTCTGGGGTAGAAACTGAATCATGGCAGTTGGTGGAGTAACATATTGGTTGGATGAGGTGATCTCGATAGTGAAGTGAAGGGCAGGTAGATGCGATAGAGGACGCGCCGGACCGAAACGCCCAATGGCAAGTTGGGATTGAGAGAAATGGTGCAAGGTTTGGGGTGGATATGAGCATAACGGGGAAATGAAGGAAACGCGGACTGGACGAAGCCAGTACGTACCGAAATTGAGAAAGCGGGTAACGGCGATGGGGCCGGATGCAAATCGCGATCCTGTCCACTGCGGATCAAGCCGAGTCTTAATCAAAGGATGCGACTACCATGCATGCATCAGAAGTAGGACGGTGCAGGTTGAAATCGCCGCGTTGATTCGGAGCTTGTTGCAGGTTGCGGTAATCAAAGGCGGAGTGCGAGAAAGCAGCGTGAACACGTAAAATCTCGATGCAAGGCGTGATGCGTAGGCGCGTCGTGGATAGTTGGGGTGTGGTGCCGAATGGTCGCAAAAGCTGCTGTTGCAAGAAATAAGCGTCAAGTCGTGAGAAAAAAGAAAAAGGCGCCTATTAAAAAGGTGAGGTGAGGCTCGAAACGATGGGAGGGATGACGCCTTAAAGTGGGAAGGAAGAGGCGCGCATATGCAGATATGGGCAACACCACCTCAATAATAAGGTAAAGAGATTGGATTGGGGAAAGGCAAACGCAGTGCCAGCCAGGTGCGAGGCGGGAATGCAGTGCAGTGCGTGGAAGGCGCGCGTGGTTGTGGATGTGGATGGGGGATGGGGATGGTGCCTGCCTGAGGTACCAGATCCAGATCCAACCTAATGGGACGGGCGGGAAGGTACGGATAGGATACACTTACCTACTGAGGTGCTGCTGGGAGGAGCTGTGATGAGGCTTTTGGGTGAGGCTTGTGGTGGTTTGGGTGCCTTGGGGTGCTGTTGATGCCTATGGTGCTGACCAACCTGTGAGCAATGGACCAATGAGATGCAGGTGTTAATGGGGTCGCGTCAAAAGGGCAGCACCTCGACGTCGCTCTGGAAGGGAAATTTTGGGGTGGAGGGGCCCGGACAGTCTTAAAGGTATGCCTGCAGTACTTTTATAATTACCCGTGGGCCCGTGAGAGAAAAAAAATGGAAGGAAAGCCAGCCGTTCCTTCACGCAGCGACGGCGTCTCGCTTAATCTCCTTAGCGTCATCTAGTCACCTAGTGTCCCTGGTCCACCGCGCCCACCTCCACTCCCCAGCAAACAATAAACCCTGTCTGCCACTCTGCATCCTGTCGTCGTCGTCGTCTTCTCCGGCCGCCTTTTTCCATCGCATCGTCCCTTTTCGTCCACCTCTCCCTTTCGATATCTCGTCTCTGTTATCACCCTGGCCAGTAGTGCTAGCCTCACGAATCATCATCATCATCTCACCTCGCGACTATGCCCATTCCATCATGACCCCCCGATAATTTCACCAGGCTGAAAAGTCGGACAGCCGTGTCATCGATGCACTGCGGCTTTTGCAATCCAATATATGCATTTCAACGCCACGAGCCCAGCGACGCCATTTCTCTCAGGCGCATCTCTGAATGGGGCAGATGGGGGAGGAAAAAAAAACTTTACTCAACCTCGTCATGGAAGACTCACCAACCCTGAAGAGTGCAACAGCAAGGAGACAGGAACAGTCTCGTTGACCAAACCACACCATACACATACATACATCTGGCGTCGCGAACCCTCGGAACTCTTCCAACTTTTGAGTTTTCTCTCCGTCTCTGACAGACTGGCATTCATCCCTACGCGCAAAGTTCCGCTCGGCACTTTTCAGAACGGCGTCTCATCATCTGCAATGGCATCATTAAATGATAGTGAAAGCCAGTGAACACCTAGGCACATATGCTTCATGGTTCGCATGCGGCATTCGATGTTCTCTCCCTTGCGTGAGAAGGCCGGCGGGCCTGCCTTGTGATGTCTTGTTTCTTCCAAGGCTTGTAAGAATTGACGGCAGATCTCTAGCGGTTTCTCTTGGATACCTGCCACCGCCGTTGCCCCTTGCCACCGACTGACTGGGCGTGGCTTTTTCCCAAACCGAAACACCAAATTGCCATGTTGCCGTGGTATGGGACTGCTCTTCAGCAACACGCCAAACTCTGGTCATCCATCGCATCTGATTAAACCGACTAGACAGATCGGTCTAAGGCTTCCAAGCTGGCCCTGCGATGAGCAGGCCGGGCTGCCCCTTGGAGCCTACGCCGGACCTGCGCTACACACAGACAAGACGACCTCTTGTTCCTCTCACCCTATTCGCAGCACTGGGCACCAAGCAACCTTTCACGACCTTGCGCCGCCAGGAAATCCGACGACTAGGCTTGTTGCGGCAATGGACCACTGGATGACTGTCTACGCAGTGCTTTGGATGGATCAATGGGCTAAGGGATGAGATGGACCATAGGTAGATGGCGATGGGGGCAGGCGGATTGCGAATGCAGCAGACCAACGCCAGCGCGAGGATCATCGCAGGCATGCTTGGTGCAGCTGCGGCCAGTTTAGGCCGATGCCTCGAATGGGAAACAAGCTGCTTCGGCTGCCACAAGACGTGGGGTAAGCTTGGGAATCTCGGCGTCGCCCTCCCAGGGTCCCGAAAATCTGGCGTTCCAACGGCACGCTTCTCTGATTCGTCTTGGCCACCAGTCTGTCCCTTTGATCTTTGAAGGGCTGGCTGAGCTGACTTTGGTCGCAGCCACTTACACAGCACATGCTCTGCTATCGAAAACAAAGCGTTACGGACTTTTGGATTGCGATGGCCTCATGTCATCTCAGTAGTGCTCCGCTCGTCCCGTCCGTCCCCGGCCGTTCCAGGGCGAGCTGCTGGAGTGTCTGTCTTACCCGCCTCGGTCTTTTCGACTACCCTGGCTCTTGGCTTTGCTGCCATTTCCAGGTTTTTTCTTACCCCTGACGACTGCCTGAGCAAGCCAAAACGCAGACATCGATGGATGCAATCCCAATCATCGTCTTCTTGGCTTTCCATCTGCTGGCCTGCAAACTCGTTCTCTCTACTCTTTTTCCTCTGAATTTCGGACTGCACACCAGCGAATCGCCTTGGTTCCTGCTCTCCCACCGACACCTTAATATCCAGCAACGTGGCTGTCCTGTCAAAAGCTGGAGGGAGTACGTGTACTCTGTGTCGTCCGTATGGTCAGTGCGCATAGCTTCCCGGTGACTTGACTGGGGTACATATTGGACGGACCCAGCTCTATCCATGTTGAAGCTCAAACTACTTGCTGATCGCCCGGTGTCATGAATGCTGCTCAAGCCTCACGCAGACCAATAATCGAGTCTCCCGGTCGCTGCACACTAGGAAAAGTTTTGCACCGGCCTCCTTTAAACACAGAGCCACAGAGTCACAGACAGCTTTGCATACGCTCAGGCACACAGGCGCATGCCCTGCGAATAGTTGAAGGTCTGCGCGGAAGAGTCGGAACGTTCGAGGGATGTGAAAGAAGAAAGACCCAAGGAAAAAACGGGCTGACGCCTTGTGCCTCCACATTTAATGCTTGACAGGTGCTGTGTCGAAGAGAATGTGCCAGTCCAGGCTAGTGTGTCCGTCTATGACGAACTTCTGGTATTGCCGGAGATTCGCATATAGTTCTTCTGCGATCACGGAAACAGATGCTTCGTTGCGGAAGAAGTCTCCGAGCGCAAATGGCGAGACCGAGTCGCACTGCTAGCTTTCAAAGTATATCAAGTAATGGATGGATCTTGCAGAGATCCAACCACATATCGGCGAGTTTCACTGTCCCTGAGTAGATGGCCTAAGGTTGGGCTCAACGGCCGCCGCGGTATCGGAAGTTCAGCTAAGTCCTTGAATAAGCTTATAGAAACAACAGACGGATGGCATTCCTCGAGTCATGGGCATCGCAACAATGAAGCTTTTTTTTTTTTGGGGCTGTTCATCCCGCGAAGACAAGCAACAAACATGGAGTATTCACTACAGACTGAAAAAGAGCACGCAGCCAAGATTGCAAACCTAAAGTAGTCACTTCTGGGTTATCTGAGGAGTTTATCGGAGAGATTGATCCATACTCGGCATGCCAAAGAGTCTCATCTTTGCACAGAAAATGATGACTGAGTTGATGAGAATGAGAATGGGTGGATGGTTTAAGTGGAAGTCGCGTACAGTGTGAAATGGGTGTCAATATTGTCGCACACTGCTACTCGAACTGTGCGATTCTGCCTCCTTGACCATTTCGTCCTCAGGCACGCACCGCCTACCAAATGAGCGACGGCACCCCAGGTTTGACGCGCCCTGACCTGCCACGCTTGAGGACCTCGCGATTCCTGGACGCGTCGTCTATCCCCACCACCAACAGTCGACTGTTACGACTTCTCAGTATACCGATGAAAATACTGCGCGACTCGCAGCGAACTCCATCAGCGACTTCACCCGCGCAAAATAGCCGCCCTTGAGGCCGCGACTCTCACCCTCACTATGTACATCAAACAGTGCATCATCCAAGGCTTCAAGAGGTGTGTGCCCCCTTGCGACAAGACAACAGAGAGTGACACCCCACTGACTTGACGATAGCTACAAGGAACAGACTGTCATCGAACCCTTCTCCCCCGGTACGAATGTCATTGTCGGTCGCAATGGATCCGGCAAGAGTAACTTCTTCGCGGCGATGCGCTTCGTCCTGAGTGACGCCTACACTCAGATGACCCGCGAAGAGCGCCAGGCTCTATTGCACGAAGGATCAGGATCGGCTGTCATGTCCGCCTATGTCGAGATCATCTTTGACAACAGCGACGAGCGTTTCCCGACAGGAGGAAAGGAGGTCATTCTGCGTCGCACTATCGGAACGAAAAAGGACGAATACTCGGTCGATCGCAAGGTCGTCACCAAGAACGATGTTGTCAACCTACTCGAGGCCGCCGGCTTCTCCAGGTCAAATCCCTACTACATCGTGCCTCAAGGTCGTGTTACGGCCCTGACAAACATGAAGGAGTCTGACCGACTCACCCTTCTGAAGGAGGTCGCCGGTACCCAGGTCTACGAAGCGCGCCGAACCGAGTCGCTTAAGATCATGAACGAAACAAACAACAAGAGAGAAAAGATTGACGAACTTCTCGGCTACATCAAGGAGCGTCTCGCTGAACTGGAAGAGGAAAAGGAGGAGCTCCGTGGTTTCCAGGACAAGGATCGCGAACGCAGATGCCTCGAGTACGCCTTGTACTATCAAGAGCAGCAGCAAATCCAGGAACAGCTTGAGCGCATCGAAAACATTCGACAGAACGGCTTGGACAACACCGACTCGATACGAACTGAACTCAAGGATGCCGAAAAGACGTTGACCAAGTTGGAGTCCGAGATCCACAAGCTGACCAAGGAGATGGATCTGCTCAAGGTTGAGCGCCGGCAGCTCGAAGAGGACCGCCGCGAAACAGCAAAATCGAAGGCGAAGGCCGAGCTCAAGGTCAAGACCTTGTCAGATGGTCAGTCAGCGGCTGTTCAAGCCCAGCAACAACACGAGGCCGATCTCGCGGCGACCATTGAAGAGCTCCAGACGAAGAAGCAGGAGCTGAACAATGTCGTCCCGGAGTATACCAGACGAAGGAGCCAAGAGATCGAGAAGAAGCAGCAGCTGGACACAGCTGAAGCTACACGCAACCGTCTTTTCACCAAGCAAAGTCGAGGCTCCCAGTTTAAGAACAAGGCTGAGCGCGACAAGTACTTGAGGGCAGAAATCGAGGATTTGCATTCGAGGCTCATGAGCCACAAGGCGAACAAGATGGACGCTGATGAGGACGTCACCGGAACGGAGAACTCTATTAAGCAGCTCGAGATTGATGTCGCCAGCTTGAGAGAGCAGTTGCAAAGCTCGAGCGGGATCCGACACGAGCTTTTCGAGGAAGCCAGCAGGGCCAGGGAGACTTTGGACAAACTCGATGATGAGAAGAAGTTGCTCTGCCGTGAGGAAGAAAAACTCGACACCATCTTGCGAGATGCGCGCCAGGAGAGAGACAGGGCCGAGCGTGAGCTCAGCTCTATGATGGATGGCGACACTGCCCGTGGTCTTGCCACGATCAGGCGCCTGAAGCATGAGCAAGACATCCCCGGCGCCTACGGTACTATGGCGGAGCTTCTCGAGGTCAGCGACACATACCGCCTTCCTGTCGAGCAAATCGCTGGCAACAGCATGTTCCACTACATTGTCGACAACGATCAAACAGCCACATTCCTCACCAACCACCTCCGGTCTAATTACGGAGGTAGATTGACCTTTATGCCGCTGAACCGTCTCCATCCGAGAAACATCAACATGCCGAGATCCCAGGATGGAATCGTACCGCTTCTGAGCAAGATTCGCTACGATCCCATGTACGAGAAGGCTTTCCAGCAAGTTTTCGGCAAAGTCGTCGTGTGCCCCAACCTGAGCATAGGAGGCCAGTACGCAAGGAGTCACGGTGTGGATGCCATTACACTGGATGGTGATACCACAAACAAGAGGGGTGCGATGACTGGTGGCTACATCGATCCCAGGCGATCTAGGCTTGAAGGCGTTCAGGCTGTCAACAAGTGGAGAGACGAGTATGAGCGGCTCCTGCAGCAGTCTGATCGGATTAGAAGCCAGATCGAACAGAAGGAGCAGGAAATCACTCGTGCCATGGGTGAAGTTCAGAAGGCTGAGCAGAAGCTTCGTCAGTTGGAAAGCGGCTTTGAACCTCTGAGGCACGAACTTGCCAACAAGAACGGACAGCTCGAGCACGAGAAGCGACGTCTCAACGACGCCATGAGGCACCGCGATGCCGTTGAGCGAGACATGAAGATCTTTACCGAAAGTCTTGCTGCAAACGAGTCAGAACTCGCGTCAGACTTCAAAAAGTCGCTCAGTAATGCTGAGGAGAGACAGCTTGTCGAGCTGGACGCGCAAGTGCAACGCCTGCAAAAGGAGTGGAACGATGCCAGCAAGAAGCGGAGAGAAGCGGAAAGCCGAAAACAGATCCTCGAGACAGACATCAATCAGAACCTTCAGCTGCGTCTGGATCAACTCAATAGTCAGGCCTTCGAGAACAACACTTCTTCGGGAGAGTCTGGCAGCCTTAAGGAGGCGCAGAGGGAACTCAAGAAGCTCCAACGAGAGACCGCCGCCATCGAAGCCAAGATGCAGGAGATCGAGGAGAAGCTCGAGGAGCAGGGCGGCAAGCTCGACCGCCGCGAGGCCAAGAAGGCAGAGCAAGAAGAGATCCGCAGCACCGTCGCCGCAAGAGAAGCCAAGCAGCGCAGCTCGATCGAGAAGAGCATGTCCAAGAAGGCCGTTTACACGGCGCAGGCCGCGGATGCCGCCAAGGCGATCAGAGACCTTGGAGTTTTGCCCGAGGAGGCCTTTGACAAGTACGAGAGGATGGACCCCAGGCAAATCGACTCACGGTTGAAGAAGGTCCGCAACGCCCTCAAGAAGTTCCAGCACGTCAACAAGAAGGCGTTTGAGCAGTACAACAGTTTCACCCAGCAACAGGACCAGCTCCTGAAGCGCAGGAAAGAATTGGATGCTTCACAGGAGTCTATCGAGGAGCTTGTTGCCCATCTTGACCAGCGCAAGGACGAAGCCATTGAGCGTACCTTCAAGCAAGTGTCCAAGGAATTCGCCACCATCTTTGAGAAGCTCGTCCCGGCTGGACACGGTCGTCTGGTCATCCAACGCCGGACAGATCGCCGCGTCGACCCTGAGGAGTCCGACGAGGAGCAGAACCGCAGCGTTGAGAACTACACCGGTGTCGGTATTAGCGTGTCGTTCAACTCGAAGACTTTGGACGAGCAGCAGAGGATCCAGCAACTCAGTGGTGGTCAAAAGAGTAAGCCAGACCCTATCCCTAATGTGATCGTACCAGTCTTACTAACAACTCGTCCAGGTTTGTGTGCGTTGTGTCTCATCTTTGCCCTCCAGCAAACGGAGAGCAGTCCCATGGTCATCTTTGACGAGGTCGACGCCAACCTCGACGCCCAGTACCGTACCGCCGTTGCCAGCCTTTTGGAGTCTATCTCCCAAGAGGCCGGGACTCAGTTCATCTGCACCACCTTCCGCCCCGAGATTGTCCACGTCGCCGACAAGTGCTACGGTGTGACTTTCCACAGCAAGACGAGTTCCATTGACTGTGTACCTACCGAAGAGGCGCTGAGCTTCGTCGAGGGTGTCGCGGCAGGAAAGTAAAGTGAAGAGAGGATGATTGGTGTGTATGTGTGTATTCCGTGGGAACCATGTTCATGATTTTCGGTCTGGGGGGTGGCTTGAGGATTGGGGCTCCCCTCGTCATCGTCCGTTGACGAGAGGGGAGAGTCTCTTGGCAATGGCGTTGCGGCGACTTGTGGCGGTTGACTGTTTGATATCACGGGGGGCTTTGCCTTGTCTGTAAGTGAGTTCTGGTGGAATATGAGCTAAGGGTTTCTTATTCTGGCACCATTCATAGCTTCTATTACGAAACCCATCAATCACAATTGTTCATTCCCGTCAAAGAGAGAGAGACTTACTTGCCTCTTGCATTGCCAAGTGTGGCATTGCCCTTTGGGTGATGTGTAATCCACCCCATGCCACGACGACGAAGACCTCCTTCATCTTCATAGATGATCAACATCGTTAACATCATCATCAAACTCTTGGCCTTTTCGCATCCCTCATTACGCGGCCCGGTGAACAACTCATCACCCCCATATCTCTATCGCTAACGAATAAGCAGAACAGGTTCACCATATCTCACACTAGGCTGGTACGTTGTTCAACAAGCACATGCGGCTTAGGGGTAGATCTCCCGGAACCTTGCTTTCTACGTTGCGACTCTACGTCTCTGCTTAAAGGCCGCAGGGCTGTTGGATACCGCCTCATTGGTCAACCGTTCCCACGTCACCATCTGTGGCTGGAGCGACTTCGGGAAGAAAAGGAAGATTTTCATCGGAGGAGGAGGGGGAGGGGGAGGGGAAGGAGGGGCAAGGCATCGGAGACGATTGGCTTTCCTTTTTTTTTTTTGTCCCCTCGCCCTTTTGCCAAGAAAAGCAGGCCACCGCTCTTTTTTTTTCTAGACTACGGCCTACTCCGGGGGATCTACGGTCCTGCATATGAACCATACCTTGAGGCTTTTAGCCGAGGGGAAGGAGGAGGAGGTTGGTTGGTTGGAGCCTTGTTACTGGTGCAGTAGTCCTTTGCTTGGCTCTCGTGAGTTTTCTACTCAGCCTTGCCAGGGACGATTCTATCCGTACGGACCGTACCCGCCGGCCGCCGTGCCGCCATTGCCAAACTCGGAACTCTGGACATGTGCTATTCCTGGACAGAGAATGCCTGCGGGATGGATATCTGATCTGCGTGTGTGAAAAGAGGGTGTGTCACTCAATGGATGATCTTCAACTGGGATATTATTCTGCAGAGTTGTATGTGACAATGTTATCCGTGTTCACCCCATGTTACGATCCCCCCTTCCCTTCGGCACTTGCAGGTTTTGGAACTTGGTTCTCCCCCATCGTCGTTTCTGAAAAAAAGCCCCCCAGTTACGCGGGGGTTGGGGTTTGGGTGGGAGGATGGACCTTTGGGGGGGGTTGGTTTGACATTTGGCATGGCGGGGAGTTTTGATAGGTGCCCGACGGTGACATTTCCTGGGGGAGACCGGCAACGGCGAGGCAGACAAAACAGAGCCACCCGGAGGAAAGATCCGAGCCCATCATCAAGGGGAACCAAAAATCCGGGGATCATCAATCTTCCCCAATCAGAGCAGAAGGGTCAACTCGGGGCTGAGTCGAGAATAGAATAGATATCTAGCCGTACGGGTACGGGTAGGGGAGATGGGGAATTTGACCATTGTTTTACAGGCCAAGAAATGGCATGTTGCTTGAAACTTCTTGGCTGTCGAGTGTAACTACCACGATAGGACAGAAGACGAACACGGGGGAAAGGCGGCCGTCAATGCTTCAACAGAATTCTTGGCGAAGGGGTCTTTTTGGGGGAGGATCTCGACAAGAAATCTGGTACCCGACTTGGGATTGGAGAAAACCAAGACTTCATCAATGCCCGTGAGAGAATGACAGGAAGAGAGGACGACATGCGGGAAAAGAAACGCCAATGCCGATCTGGCCCCCAGCCTCAACCGGGCCAAGACCGATATTCGTGAGCATCGAAAAAGCTTCAATGCCGGCAAATCGTCTTGGGACTTCTTGGGGTGACGGGTCAGGGTTGGGGAAAAGGCTGAGGGCCTCTTGGAAACTCTTGGGTGCTCTTGGCGGGTTTGTAAAGCTCCGCTAGGTGTTTTGGATGGGGAGGAACCTGTTGGTTGAGAGCAAAACTTTTTTTGCATGTGTGTTTTTTTAGAAAAAAAAAAAAAAAGATGCGATGAGACGAAAATATGGGAAAGAGAGTTCAGACGTCTCTTCCCCCCCTTCCCGCCCGACGGGATTGATGGGCGATCACTCTTCCCTCTACGGAGGGATTCTCCGTACGGGACAGGCAAACCCCAAGCGTCGAGCGTGCCAAGCATGCAGAAGTGAGCGTAGGCATGAATTCTACAAGCGCCACAGGCCACGGGCTTACAGATTCTTCTCTCTCGAGGAACGTGTGTCGTCTCTACGTCGTTTGAGGTGGTTGCAGAAAGACCGTTAGAAGGTCCCCCCCTTTCCACCCCCGTACGAGCATCACATTTCTGTAGTGCAGTTTGTCTGCATGTGTCTTACCTTAGTCAATCACGTTGTTGATCTGGTGCCGCAGCGGTAGTACTATGTATAACTTCTGTGCTCATCCAACCATGAACCAAAACTGGTCAACGGACCCTGCAGGACTTTTGTGTAACTTGTACGGCTGTATGGCCCAAGAGGCACGAGCCATGTTTCCAAAACGGCGAGAGTTGATACGTGCCGCAAGTTATTACAGCACTTGGATGACCAAATCTGCGACTTGGCAAAGTCTTGCGCTGAATCAGTTGCAGTCTTGCCAAGACATTTTCGAGGGACGTTCTGACGAGTGACTACTCCGTACCAACAGAAACAAGAAATCGAGGCTGGCCTGCAGGAGCATGGGGATTACATCGAACATCGCATAACCCCAAGAAAATCACCGAGTAACACCGATTGAACCATCAACCACCCCCATGGGGACGGCCAATTGACCGGTGGCTTTCTTGGTTCACAACCTGGAAAGCGACTCCATTCTTGGGGCCTGCCCTTGGGGTATCCTCTTTGCTGTTTGGAGAAAATACAGGGCATGGTTTTCTCTTTGGTAACAGGCGTGACAGGTAAGTGGTCGGCCATTGGGGGCCGTGTTCAGAATGGAATACGGCCGATCACTACCGGCCTCGCCCACTACCAAGCTCAAGGGAGCCCACTAAAGGGTTGGCCTTGGTTGGTCGAGTTGAAGGAACTTTGAGAGAACCAAGAACCTGCTGGAAGCCTGGTGTGCCTGGAAACCCGGGTCGGAGATGGCCTGGTTGTCGTCGGTGCTCCAAACAAATGGGACCGGAGTTGAGAAATACTGGGGAAGGACGATGGGGAAGCAGAAGAGATGGAGGAGAAACTGGAGCCTCGCGAATGGTAGCGTGCCCTCGTGAGTCGTGAAAGCCTCGTCCAAGGTGCGCGCCCGCGCGGAGATGTGCGTGTGGGCAAATCACAATCTCTCCGAAATAATGAGGCGGTCAAGATCCGCGGACTCTTCTTGTTTAGCAGCGGGTATTTCTGCGCTGCGGCATGGCCAGCCCGGCGCTCAATTCGCGCCGACCGCCGTCCGGGTATAGCACGAACGTCGTCATTCGCGCAAACCACATCGATTCGACCACGCCGGTGCGGTCCCGAGGTACGGAGATGGGGACGATGGGGCAGGCGGGTTTGCCCTTATTTTCTTTGGATTAATCTTTTTTGTTCATAAGAGACAAGGAGATATACCCCCCGATTCAAGGCCTTTCATTGGCCAGGACAACCTGGGAAAGCATGGAATGCCAGGAATGGATACCGAGGACACGAAGAGAGTGAGAGTGAGATATCCATCGGCGCGATTAGCCCCGTATCCACAAGGAACCACTAGCCTCTAGTATCAATAAGGAACCGAGGAGGATTTGAGGAATGGAATGGAGTTCCCATTGTTGCATTAAGACGATTCGGCCCATGCCCAATTTTAGGGAAGGGGCTTTCCCTCGGACGGGTGCCACTCGACGAGGACGACGACGACAACGACGGCTACGACAACGACGGCACGTCACAGAGGAACCCCTGGAATCTCCTCCATCAGATTCAGACTTGGACTGGGTAATTGATGGGAACCTGTTTGACAACGCGCCGTTTCTGGGAAACCCCACGTCACGAATCAGCGAAGCACAAAGAGATTCATGGCAAAACGAACCGAAGAGCATAACATAAAAATAAAACTGGATCCTCGTTTTGAGCAGAAAACAGGGTCTCTAGTGGCTGGGAGTGGGGTCGAAGGCTGATTCAAGCTGAGGACGACGACGAGGATAGTAAGCGCCTCCGCCGCCGTAGGAGCGTAGGACGGCTGACGGCCAGGCTGATGGAGCTCTGGGGGCTGTTTTTGTTCGAGGTCGTTCGCCTGGTTTCAGTCAAAGTGAAGATTGCTAGCTGGTCATTGTCGTTGACTTTTCTCTTCTGATGATGATAAGATGGGACAATGCAACGCGACGGAACTCTCGCGGTTGCATCTGCCCTGTCCTCGACGGATACCACGTTGGAAATAGAAGCTTGAGCAATTCGGTACTTGGTCTGGCCTGGTATGGTTCGGCTCGAGACCTGACATCCCATCTGCTGGCGTTGGCGTTGGTACTGGTGCGGCAGCTTGTTGCTGCATTATCTTGACAGGAAGAGTCTGTTTGGTTGGGAGAGACGAGTCCGCTACGCCGTCGGGCCTTTTCCGACTCCCAGACCGCCACCTTCACAGTGCTATGCACGCGGCACGCCTCACTGGTGAATCAAGGCCCTCTGAAGAGCTTTCAGTATGAGCCAAATAACTCACCGTGGTATCGTCCTAATACACCTAAAAGACCCCACAAGTCTACGGCGAATTCCCGGGTGTAGAGACGGCTCCGTTCTGTTTTGAACGAGGGGCCCGCGTTTCCAACGTGGAGGGTTACATTCACCTACCGCCGCAGTGTATCCGTAGTACCGTACCCGTCGTGCGCCAACCCGACCCGACTACACACGTCGATGAGGCGAACTGTGCGTTTTACGGACGCTAGGAGACTTGTTGAACCCTTGACTGGTCGTGACATGCAGGAACTCTGGGGTTCGCTCATCGGCTGCAACTTTGCGCGCGTGTACGGAGTACCTTGGGTGTGTACCTGACTGTTTGTATGTGCAACCCTGTCAGAAACGAGACGGTGGCATCGACCTCGGCGGGAGTCGTATCTCAGTCCGTATCTTTCGACGTCGTATTCTTAGGGGCCTTCAACCTTGAGAAAAGGAACGTGGGTATGGGAGGATTGGGGCAACATTTGGCGATCTTGGACGACGGACGAACAAGCGCGACACATTTTTGACACGGCACTAAGGTACGCTCCCACGGCTCCCACGACGTTTACTCTCAGTCTCGAGTCTCGTCCGGGACTACAGGCCAGGGCCAGGCCAGGCACAGACGATTCCTGTATGCTTCCCGCGACTTGCGTTCCCAAAAGCCAAGGGAAGGGTGCAGAGTGGCTGGGGGGGGGCCGGGAACGTGGTGGTGGATGGGTGACGGTGACACAAGACGCCATCGAAGAGATACAAGCCTCTAGTGGCCGATCCGCAGATATCGGCTGTACTAAGGGCGGGCATCGTGTAGACGGGCACATCCGCCGTTGAAGAGTGACAGTGGTGCGCCGCCAGTGTTGGCGTCTGGTGGCGTCGTGCTTGTGTGTAGTGTGTACAGATAGTATGCGGTGCGTGCGGTGAGCGGTGTGCGATAGGTGTGTGCCATGTGTGTTTATGTCGTGATATGCCGTTGGTGAGTGTAGGGGTTTTGGTTGGACGAAACCGGGGGGAGGAATAGAGAGAGGAAATGCCAAGAGAAAGGAGGCTCAATCGGCTGTGCGACTCGACATTGACAACATTGTGATTGAGAGCTTGCGTTTCGGCCGTGGCTTTGAAGTCTGTGATGGTGTTGTGGTTGGATGCTGGTGGCAGGCTGGGAAGCGATGGAGGTATCTCCGACACGCAGCCAAGTCCAGCCCAGCCCGCTCTGCCGCAGCTTACGCAGATCACCACAGGTGAGGCAGGCGCGGCAGGTGAGCAAGGTGAGGCAGGAAGGAGGAAGACAGGTGAATTAGGAAAAGGATTGGCAGGAACCACGAAGTCACCCAAGGACCGAGGCAAGGCAGGTAGGTACTTGACGATGCTTGGCGCTTGCCGTTCGGAGTGCAGTTCATAATCCCAACCTTAACGGCAGGAATAACGACAGAAATCTCCGCCGTGGCCGCGGTGTCCCGTCGTCCAATTGCATATCAAAAGTATCTGCAGATGCAAGAGCGTCGTCGTTGACTTTTCCCGCCGCCACCACCGCCTCTGTCGCCGTCGCCGGACGTTGACTTTTTTTCTCCTCTCCTTGTCCCTCCATGTTTAATCGTACCTGGGATATGGCGTTCTTTGTCTGACAATCTTCGTCGGCCGCGCGGGACCAGGGTCGAGGTACAGACGACTCGAGCCAACAGAGCGGCAGACTGTGGTTCTGCACAAGAGACGGAAACTCAGGTACAAGGGACCCCCACTCAATGAATGAGGCCCCTTGTTGCACAAATCGTTTTGTTGTTGGTTCTTATCTTGCATCCCACAGCCTTGAGCATACTTGCGCACGCACAAGCCATCCGAAGACAGGGCAGGCAGGGCAGGGTGGCAGGGCACCTTGTTGAAAGTGCAAGGCTCACAACTAGTGTACGGATAACTCGACGGGAACGACCAGAGTCGGAAGAGCCACCCGACGCTTGATAGGCGCCATCGGTGGCTCGGGTCAATTGACTTGGGTTATGACGATGCAAGTGGCTATTTTACCGGTCACGGTCCAAGCTCACGACCCGGCAGAAGTCAGAGGTTTCTCACTCGAGGCTAGAGTCTAATTGCTAAGCCTCAATTGACGAAATGTTCAAATCAGACAAGTCAATGCCCTTGAGGTTGGGATTATTGGGAACTTGGGACCTGGGTAGGGGTTGGGGGGAAACCGAAAGAAAGCCCCATTGTATGTTTGTTGGCATAGAGCAGGACTCCAGGAGGACGTTGCGTAATTTGTGACATCTGACTTGCCTGCCTGTCGCAGTGTTGTGCGGCTTGCTTTTCATTTGCGCCTGCCTTTCGTAAACTCGGCCTGCTACTCCGATTTCCCCCAGCTTTTTATTTCATTAGAGTAATCTTGGCAAGTTGAGGCCTGGGTCAAATGGTCAAGTCACAAGTCGTAATTGGAAAGTGAGATGGTCATGTCTCGGCCCCACTATTTCCTTCCAACCTTTTTTTCCACAAAACATTGCTGCAAAGCACCAAAAGGAAGGAGTGAACCGAGATGGGCGCTATGCTTCCTTTGGTAGGCAGACACGGCAGGAGAGCCCAGGGCCCAAATGTTCGCATCTCGGTAATGACGCGAGATGCAGGACCAGCCGGGTTTGAACGAAGAGAGAGCGAGACTCACACCCAAGCTTTCCCGAACATTGAGCCTTTGATTTCCCTTCAGCCTGATTTCCTTGATTTCTTGGAAAGTTGGGGGCCCGTAATCCGTTGCCAATGCCATTTCGGTCCCGTCTTCTCTTTCGTCAGAACCGAAGCCGCGGTAAATCCACCCACCATCCATCCATCACTAATCACTGGACCACTCATCCACCCCAGATTCCCAAGTCCAAGTGGAAGAGTCCGGGTTAGGCTTGGCTGCTCGTGAGATTACTTTGTCAAGCGAGCCGCGACATTGAGAGAGAAAGATAGGAAAAATACCCCCAAAAAAAAAAAAAAAAAAACCGAGAGAAGCCCGGACGGGGCGAGCGATGGACGCAACAACGCATACAATCACACACACATGTCTACGAAGTGCAGATACCAAGTCAGTGTTACCAACATGGCCATGGAACACATGCCTCCCCAGGCCTCGGCAAAATGACCTAGCGACTTTGGGAAATTCCTCATCCAGGCACGCCAACGACTAATCTTGGCCCAACTTCCAAGCCCGGGCCAACAAGGCACGTTCGTCACAGCACAAGGCAATCGAGCACCAAATAAAATATGTCCTTCTCTTATCTTCCTCCCGAGTTGAATACAGATCACGGATCGCGCGCCAAGCGGTTGTTTCCGAATGCATCCTGGTCGTGCGACGCGAGGGTCGGTCTTGACCAAAGCTTCCACCAATCCCTGCGCCATACAACGCTACGGTTACCATGAAGGAGGTCCAAGGCAACCTGGAAAAGAGGTTGAGAAAACACACAGACGCACGCTTGCAGAGTCCCAATTCGTCCCTTCAGATTCCTTGGATGTTTGATCTTCCACAGTGTTGACTGTTTCAACTCAACCACGACGACGACAATTCCCGCGACACGGCAAGGCGAAGAAGGAAAGGAACAGCATCCCCGTTCCGTCCCATCCCATCCATACCGCCTTCGAATCAGGAAGAGACAGAGACACACAAAGAGCCAGAGAGAAAGACGGGAAAGAGACCATGACGGAGAAACGTCGAATTGCCGACATAGCAGGGGTATCCGTACCTGAATTGTACCCACACCCTGGACAATTCCGCAGTTCCCACAGTTGCAGAACATTGATCCACCGATCCATTCAACCCAGCGCTGCCAATCCAATCCCATCCCGTCTTCTTCTTCATCGATCCCAGCCAATGACGGCTCGGATATTCGTTGACATGCATTGGCAGGCCAAAGGTGGGCTAGCTAGTCTGCAAGGGATCCGCAAAATTGCCGTGTTTGTCGTGTGTCGAAAATTCCCGCCCACACGGCTGCTGCACCGAGACTGCGGGACTTTTTCTCCCAAAGCACCGAAGGTTGGATGGGATTTTCCAGGTTCGTCTGGCAAGCGCAATAGCATCGCTCTATCCAGCGACAGGACGACTGCAGAACACTCGAAAAAGGCAAGACGGGCAGTAGAACACGGCACCGAGAGCGAGTCCAGCTAGGACGATCAGAAAGAGAGAGACAGACTTCCGGGGGTCCAGTCCCGCCATG
Organism: Colletotrichum scovillei; assembly: GCF_011075155.1. Classification (NCBI taxonomy): domain Eukaryota; kingdom Fungi; phylum Ascomycota; class Sordariomycetes; order Glomerellales; family Glomerellaceae; genus Colletotrichum; species Colletotrichum scovillei. The sequence goes on from NW_023336261.1 coordinate 2,017,118, forward strand.
TCTTGGCGACTTGTGGTTGGGGAGGCTTGGCTGAAGCTGAAGCTGGTCTCTTCTTACCGCCGTAGGCCCCGATTGTCTGTTCTCAAGTTCTGAGCAGACACACGAAGCCCCGTGGCTGGCCCGGCTGGGTGTTCTGTCACCACTATCATACTTTGGCGTGTACCTCAGCAATGACGATTCCCATGAACTCTCCCGGCCACCCTCTCCCATGCAGGTCCAGCACATCAATGGGACTTTTTCACAGCCGCAATCGACAAAAGGAAGAAGCAAAGGTCGGACGAAGATTGAGTTCCCAGGCGGGAGGACTGGCCTCCAATTGGCAACGATGGGGAGAGAGAAGAGACACGAGAAGGATGAGAGGGAAGGGCAACACAGCGAAAAAAGAGCGAGCAAAAAGTGAAATCGCATAGGCTCGGCCACAGCCCGCGTATCTGCAGCTCGCAGCACGTCAAAAGAGAAACCCCACGGCAACTGAAGCTCCAGAACCCCTGTTCGATCGAGAGGATTGATGGGGATCGAGTGGGTTCCCTGGGGCTCTGCAGGGGCCCTGTCATTGGAGCAAGGGGACCCTCCTCGTCAGCTTGCTGCCCCAGGAACTCCTCTTCTTTTCATTCTAGCGTTGCTGCTAGTGTTTTCCTATCGTGGCAGGCATCTCCATGGAACCGAACCGGTGTCCACCCAGTGTGCCCGTGTGCCAATGAGCCAGTGGTGCCCGCATCCATGGCAAAGAAATGGGCTCCAGCAATGCATTGCGCGAACGGTTTCCCTTCGATGCCGCACACACCAATGCACGATGTCCCTGAGTCGGAAAAGTCAGGATTCGCCTCCTCCTCCAGGCTGGCTCCAGGCGGGCTCCAGGCTTGGCTTGGGACGTTTGTGGCTCCTCCCACGAGTGCCAGACGAGCACGACAAGCAGCAAAGGGCCAGCGGCAGCGGAGCGCGACTTCTTTGCAGCGTGTTACGCCAGAGATTGCACACGGATCATCCAACGGGTCTCTTTCGCGCGAATCTCGCTTTTGGCCACGTTGGTCCAATGGCGTCTTCCCGGTTTCCCACTGACTAGTCGAGTCCTCACTTCCGCTCGCTCGTCGAGTCATCGGAGGTCGGAGAGTAATTCACAGCTGGGTATCCGTGTAGGAGGAGTCGTGGAAACTTCGTTGGAACGGGGTTCGTCGACAGCAGTGACCGGTCAACGGGCCGGCCGACTTGCCACATTGAACAGCAATCATCCATCCAGCTCCGTCTGGAACCATAATCCATCGTCATCTCGCCTCCGACTGCCATGCTGGCCCTATCTTGTTGTCGAGACTACTTGACCACTCTGTATTACACGCTGCCTTGCGTGCCGAGATGCGAGAACTAGGCAGATTGACGTATCCGTAGCGCTTCCACTTTCACCACACGCAAGCCAAGAGCAAGACCAGTCAGGCCCTCCCCCAGGATAAGGCCAGAACGAGCCAAGTGGCGTTCTTGACTTCCGTGGGTGAGGCATTTGATGGACGCCAGTCTGGTCGGTCAAGCCAGGTTCAAGCGCAAATAAGGACATAGGGATTATACACCGCGGGCACACCGCACAAGCTGCAGTGCTGCACACGCATACGGCGCGTGAACGGGACCCCAATATCCCGCATCGTATGCGCTGCCCGCACTGCACAAAATCTGCCTCGTTTTTTTTTTCTTGGCCCGCAACGTGAGTGACTTTGCAGCTTGAACGTCGCCGATTCATTTCCCACCCCCATCCAATATTGCGGTGATTTCTTCCCCATTTCCCCATATCCATAGGCCCCAACATTAATCAGAGAGTGTGTGTGTGTGTACATACTGTACGTAATTGGATAGTCACGGCACATGGCGTCAAACTGTCTTGTCTTGAAGTCTCCGTACCGTGGCAAGTAGAAACCACTCATACTGCTATTCCAGGAAATCCATACGCTTAATGCTACTACGATACCGTTGCACTCTTTGATCGAGGTTTGGTTTTGGGCTTGGCCGGGGGTAAAAAAGGCTTGGCAGGTTTCTCCCCGGAGTATCTCGTTGGTCGGATTTGTTTTTTTTTTATTCTTAATTTGGGTTAAAGATTTCCTCTGCAGTGCAGTGCCAGCGGTGAAGAGCTTAAAAAAAGAAATACGCTAACAGGTGTGTAGTGTAAGAGACAGAGAGGCAAGGCAAACGCGCAACACTTGAGGGATGGGATGGTTCACGTATAGCCTCAATTCAAGGCCCGTCGCGAGGCAGATCGCTTGACAGTGTTTCCAAGGAAAGACTTGGCGATGCTTGGGGGAGGGGCAGTGTCACAGTGAGAGCTCAGGGAGAGAGCAGAGAGAGAGAGAGAGAGAGAGACAGAGAGGGCTTTGGCCGCCGTCTGTCACTTTCGTGTAATTCAAAACCCTACGAATCGTGAATGGACCACCCTCTTCACACGCAACCAAACACCCTTCGCCGCGGTCTATTCCGGGGATTTCTTGGCGCTGCTCACTTGAGTCTCGAGAGCCATAGCCAGACATAGACTTGCATCACCGCAGTCGAGGGCAAGACGAGGACATGACAATTGGAGTCTTGGCAGAGGCTCTATCCTAGATGCCCGTCCAAGTGCCCGTCCGCACTGTACAGCGGAAGCAAGACGGAGTTGGGAGTTGGAGTTGGAGATGCCAGTGGTTGGTCCTTCGCCCTTCCCGCCTCGGCTCCTCCAAAAGGAAGTTTTCCAACCCCCACCACGACGCGTGCTGCAAAGTAAGTAGTGCTGTGCAAAGTGGTTTTCGGTGCCGGTGCAGATGTGCAAAGAGATCCAACAATGCAGCGTCGGTCTGCAAGTACTCCGTACATAGTGCAAAATCGGGACGCGAAAGCGGGTGGATGCCAAGCGGAAAGGGTTCGCCGTACGGAGACTCCATTGTCGAGCAAGCCATCTGCGGTAAGGTTGATGGCGGGACTTCGGAGAGGTACAAAGATACCTACCTGTTTGGTGCTGGGTTGCTTATCGCGCGTGGACCAAGGCTTTTCCAGGGTTCACCGGCGCAGAGGTCTTGGACGGGGGAATTGGGGAACGAGGCGGCGGCGAGACGTGTCACGTGATGTGGGTTTCGGAGCAGAGCTGAAACTGTCGCGACCACAAGGGGCCGGACGAAAAGAGATGGGGAGTGGAGGACAAAGAGTACGTATTACGAATACCGCACACGGTACGTAGCCCCGGGACTTTCTCTCTCGACTCTCGACTCTCAAGTCTCTCCCACTCTGGAGGGGTCAAAGGGGGGGGTGCGGTCGTCCAATTGGAGGGGCAATGGAAAGGAAATCCTCCCCTCCAGACCCCCCCTCCCCCTTCCAAGTCCCGACTCCCGACTCTGGGCTCTCTTCTCTCTGCTCCAACTCTCCCAGTCCCAGTCCCTGATAGTCAAACGTCTCTTGTTCTTTCAACCCACGGAACATGTCCTTTAGCAGGGGGGGGTGTCCGGGTCCGCGCTCAACGTGGACTAGACAGATGGGACACTACCTCACAACCGAAGGAACTCTGGAGACTGCAGACTGGAGACTGGAGACTGGAGCTCGACTTTTTTTTTTGCGGCGGCGCGCGGGGGGTTGCCCGAGAACAGAGGTGAACTACGAATACTCCGTACGGTGCAGAGAGCTCGACGAAATCTCGGAATTATGTCTGTGTCAAGTACGTAGCGTACCTAATGTATCGGTATCCGTACTGGTAGTAGCTCCTCTTCTTTCTGACCTCGTCTGTCTTTTTTTTCCCTCAAATCTTTTTGATTGACGTGCCCAGCAAGCGGCCAGCCCAGCCCAGTCCATCCCGCCTTAACCACCACCCCCCTAGGACACGCCGTGTAGTACTACTGAGGCATTTTATTTTTGTATCATAGAGACTTGAACTTGACCCCCATCTTCACCCTCAACCCCCATACAATGGCAAGTCACTACAGAGTTTCTTCCTCGAAACGCACGACTCACGCTGGCTTCCCCTTGTTGTCAGATATCCATCCTCGCATCCTGGCAGATGAGACAGCGAGTTGTCTCTGTCTTGATAGGTCGGCCCGTCTAATGGGGCATCTGGGGGACCAAATTCACGCTAGAAGCTGGCCAATATTCTTCCACACAGAAAGAGGCTTGGCCCCAAAAAAGGCACGAGACATGGAAGTGAGAGAGAGACAGAGAGAAAGAGAGAGAAAATTAGCACGGCGTGTCGGCACAGAGCACACTCACAGTACACGAGAGAGAGAGCGAGGCAAGCAAGCCCGCCAGCCGCAAGCCGCAAAGCTAATGGAAAGGAACGCGGGTCCCAAAGGTCCCCACGTCCAACGCCGTAGTCGGTTGGATTGCCCTGCCAGCCAGCTCGTCCTAGTGTAGCTCCCCAGTTCTTCGGCACGAAGTCCTCGTCTCTTGTCTTGTCAGTGTCTTTCTAGCGGCAGCTAAGCTGTATAGTGTACACAGTGGTACATACTGGCAGTGACAGACAGACAGATAGACAGACAACGCCTTTCTCGGTCCAGTTTTTTTTTTCTCTCGCTCTTTGCTCTAGGTATGTACTGCTGCTCCCTTCTGCTCCTGCTTCTTGCGCCAGACGTTTGCCCAGCGGCAAAAATGTCCCGTCGTCTCTGCTCTGTATCTTCGTACCCTTGCTCGAAATAGCATCGACGTCGCTCGCCCGGTCACAGTGTGTGGGGTTTTCCCTCACCCGCATCTGTTTTGATGCTTGCAACTTCTTGGCGTTGATCCGAGCAAGACGGGGTACGCAGCTACACGCCGGTCCCTTGTTCACACACACACCTACCACACAGCTCACACACGCCGACGCCGCGGTCTCTTGCCTCTCGTCTCGTTTCTTGCCTCTCCATTGCCGCGCGAGGGTAGGTACCAAAGTACGGAGAGTATGGAGTATGCCACAATGCCAGTCTACACTACCTTTTTTTTCCCCCTTCCACCCTGGGGGCCGTGGCCCATGCCCTTCCTTACCTTGCCTTGCCTTGCCTTGGTCCCATCTTCTTGTTCCCATCCGCGGAACCTCTTCGACCAGTCCGGCCTCGCCGTTTGACAGATGTAATATAATATGCCCCATTCTCCCACCGTGATTCATGTCTCTTCTGGCTTAGCCTTCTTCCTCACCCTGCTCTGCCCCTCCTTCCTCTCTCCTCCCTCATCCTCTACCTTCCTATATATACCTGTCCTGCGCTCGCCTCTACTACCCCTACAGCTGGACTGTATTCCTTTTCCGTTGTTCTATGGCACCATACAAAATGGCGGGCTTAATAGGAAAAGGAGGCAACAAGCACTACCCTCAACCCATCAACACCGAGGATGACGACCAGGACCTCGAGACCGGCAACTTCATCCAAGAGCGCGCCAGGAACAACCGGGTTGATGGCGGTGCTGGCGAAGGCGGTACCAACGAGGAGTACAGATCGTAAGTCTTTCCTCTTCACCATCGCTCCCAAAAAAACCAGTCTTACACGCCATTGGCTCTTCTCCAAGTGCCAATGGCTCAGAATTCTCTCTCCAATGTAACGCTGGCAACTAACACCGCACTTTTCACCACAGTCTGATCAAGTACATCGACACCTACCGGGACCCCAACGCTGAGGTGGAAGAGACCGAGGCGGCCACAACCAAGAAGGTGCCAGCATGGCAATTCTGGAAGAAGGCCACCCAGGAGGGCGCTGGTGCCAGCGGCTTCGTCACTCCCGCCGACTGGCTCAAGACCGACATGAGGCAAGGTCTTGACCCCACGGAAGTCGAGCGCCGCAGAAAGTACACCGGCTGGAACGAACTCACCACCGAGAAGGAGAACATGTTCCTCAAGTTCGTCGGTTTCTTCCGCGGTCCCATTCTCTATGGTAAGCACAAGCCAACAACCACTTCACTGCAGCCTGCGGCATGGACTGCATGAAACACCAAGGCCAAAACGCTAATTCTCAATGCAGTCATGGAGTGTGCCGCTATCCTCGCCTTTGCCCTGCAGGACTGGCTTGACGCCGGTCTGATTGTCGCCATTTTGTTGCTCAACGCCGCTGTCGGTTGGTACCAGGAGAAGCAGGCTGCCGATGTCGTCGCCTCCCTCAAGGGTGACATTGCCATGAAGGCTCGTGTCGTCCGCCAGGGCAGAGAAGAAGACATCCGCGCTCGTGAACTCGTCCCCGGTGACATTGTAAGTCGTCTCGTCTCCATCATCGCATCGGCGATCCAGGGAAAAGCCAATCTTACTTACACGGACTCTCTAGATCATTGTCGAGGAAGGCCACGTCGTCCCCGCCGATTGCCAGCTTATCTGCGACTACGAGAACCCCGCCGGCTACAGCGCCTACAAGGCTGAGCTCGAGGCTCAGGATGTCATGTCCCCCCGCCGCGAGAAGTTCGAGGAGGGTGATGAGGAGAACGCCAACCCCGCCCTCGGACACTCCATCGTCGCCGTTGACCAGTCTGCCATGACTGGTGAGTCCCTCGCTGTCGACAAGTTCATGACCGATACTTGCTACTACACCACCGGTTGCAAGCGCGGCAAGGCTTTCTGTATCGTCACCCACGGCGCCCAGGCCTCTTTCGTCGGAAAGACCGCCTCCCTCGTCCAGGGCGCCCAGGACCAGGGTCACTTCAAGGCCATCATGAACTCCATCGGTACTACGCTTCTCGCCCTTGTCATCATCTTCATCCTCGCCGCCTGGATTGGTGGTTTCTACCGCTCCATTGAGGTCTCTGAGGAGGGCACTTCCGTCAACTTGCTCCACTACGCCTTGATTCTTCTCATCATCGGTGTCCCCATCGGTCTGCCTTGCGTTACCACCACCACCTTGGCCGTCGGTGCCGCTTACCTCGCTGAGGAGAAGGCTATCGTCCAGAAGCTTACCGCCATTGAGTCCCTTGCCGGTGTCGACATTCTCTGCTCCGATAAGACTGGTACCCTCACTGCCAACCAGCTGTCCGTCCGCGAGCCCTTCGTCATGGAGGGAGTCGACATCAACTGGATGATGGCCGTCGCCGCCCTTGCCTCTTCCCACAACATCAAGGCTCTCGACCCCATTGACAAGATCACCGTTCTCACCCTCAAGCGCTACCCCAAGGCCAAGGAGCTCATCTCTGACGGCTGGAAGACCGAGAAGTTCACTCCCTTCGACCCCGTCTCCAAGCGTATCACCACCATCGCCACCCACCGTGGTGTCCGCTACACTTGCGCCAAGGGTGCCCCCAAGGCCGTTCTCGCCCTCACCGACTGCACCGAGGAGCAGTCCGCCCTCTTCAAGGAGAAGGCGGCTGAGTTCGCTCGCCGTGGTTTCCGTTCCCTCGCTGTCGCCGTCAAGGAGGAGGATGGCCCCTGGGAGATGCTCGGCATGCTGTCCCTCTTCGACCCCCCTCGTTCTGATACCGGCCAGACCATTCTCGAGGCCCAGGCTCTCGGTCTCCAGGTCAAGATGCTTACTGGTGACGCCCACGCCATCGCCGTCGAGACCTGCCGCATGCTTCAGCTCGGTACCAAGGTTTACAACTCCGACAAGCTTCTTCACTCCGACATGGCTGGCACTTCCATCCACGATCTCTGCGAGCGTGCCGACGGTTTCGCCGAGGTTTTCCCCGAGCACAAGTACCAGGTCGTCGAGATGCTTCAGCAGCGTGGTCACTTGACTGCCATGACTGGTGACGGTGTCAACGATGCTCCTTCCCTGAAGAAGTCTGACTGCGGTATTGCCGTCGAGGGTGCCACTGAGGCTGCTCAGGCCGCCGCCGATATCGTCTTCCTTGCCCCCGGTCTCTCCACCATTGTCTCCGCCATCAAGCTGTCTCGCCAGATTTTCCAGCGCATGAAGGCCTACATCCAGTACCGTATCGCCCTTTGCTTGCACTTGGAGATCTACCTGGTCACCTCCATGATCATCATCAACGAGACTGTCCGCGCCGACTTGATTGTCTTCCTCGCTCTCTTCGCTGATTTGGCCACCATTGCCGTCGCTGTAAGTATCTGCCTCACTCAGCACATTCACTTCATGTCACTAATCAAACCAATAGTACGACAACGCCCACTTCGAGAAGCGTCCCGTCGAGTGGCAATTGCCCAAGATCTGGATTATCTCCATCGTTCTCGGCTCTCTCCTCGCTGCCGGCACCTGGATTCTCCGCGGTACCATGTACATCACCGAGGGTGGTGTCATCCACGACTACGGTTCCGTCCAGGAGATTCTCTTCCTCGAGATCTCCCTCACCCAGAACTGGCTCATCTTCGTCACCCGTGGCTTCGACACCTTCCCCTCCTTCCAGCTCATCGGTGCCATCGCCGCCGTCGACGTCCTGTCCATCCTCTTCTGCGTCTTCGGCTGGTTCTCTGGCGGCCGCGGCGAGCCCGCCTCCCCTCCCTCGCTCAACAAGTTCCTGTCCGAGAACGGCCGTACCGACTTCGTCACCGTCTGCGTCGTCTTCGTCTACTCCGTTGCCGTCACCATCGTCATGGCCCTGGTCTACTACGTCTTGACCAACCTCCGGGTCCTCAACGACATGGGCCGCAAGAAGCGCAGCGTCACCGACACCCTCATCGAGAACGTCCTCACTCAGCTGAGCAAGGTCGCCCTCGAGCACGAGAAGGACGACAAGGGCGAGCGCTTCTACATTGCCAACCGCGCCGTCGTCGAGGAGGGCTAAGCGTCCTGAGTCGAGCAACTGGAGAGAGTTTCGACCAAAACATGAAAGAAATCAAAAAAATCAACACAAAAATTAGACATCATGTTATTAGGAGCGCGCGCGGCAGAGCAGTCACAAACAAAGCGTGTTTTGAACGGCATCGAGTTTCACAACAAAAAATCCATTTCTGAAATCATTTTTTTCCATATCCCACTATAGAGAGAGAAGAAGGCGATGATACTTCTTAGGTGCGAGGAAGAGAGAGAAAGACCAGCCAAAAGGGAAAGGCGAGGGACACACCAACCTCTAGATGACGCGCTTGGTAATATTTGGCGACATCAACACGACTGTCACTAATGACCCATTTTCACGAGCAGTTTTCTATAATGTAACAAAAAGACCATCATGTTCATTGTTGTGGCGTTGATCGGGTCAAGGGTCGGTCGGTTAATTCAATTAAATCTGAACAAGTTAAACAAATCTGCAAGTTCCTTCAATCGTGACATGTTTTCCATCTTCTAAACTTGATATCACACTTTGCCATTGTCTATTCATTCCAACTGTGATCAAAAGCCCAATGTCGCTCCCTCGGGAGACTCACAATATCTTTCGGCCCGATCTGCATTACAAGGCGAGAAAAGGACAGCCCAAATCCCAAGAGTCCTAGAACTGGAGAGAGACCCTGGACACCCTTGCTTCCCGTCCGAGAAGTAACACCCCATTGGGCCTAACCTACACAGTTCAACCTTTTCCGCAACTACGGCTGTTTCTGACCACCAGACACTCGGACCGCTTCATGCGTAAGCCGTCCTTCCCTTCCTCTCTTCTCTCTCTTCTCTCTTCTCTCTCTTCTCTCTCTTCTCTCTTCTCTCCCCACCGTAACCTCTCCGACCTCCGGACTTTCTCCCGTGTTGTTGGGAACGCCGTGCAGGAGTAGATGGGCTGGTGGTCCATGTTCCCACCCTTTCGACGACGGCCAAGATCCGTCCACCGGTAGCGTTTTTTTCTTCCCCCTCGAATCGGGAGGACGGAGAAGGAGGAGGATGGACCTGGAGGGTGACGCGAGGCGGCGAGGATGAGAGAGGCGAAAAGGCGAGAAGCGGGAATCCCGGGATGAGAGTTTAGGCATGATGGCATTGAGACGTCGGGCTTGCCCCCTTCCCCCCTCCTTCACACTCTCTATGCGGTTTGTTAGCCGTTACTCGTGTGTATGCCTTACGACATCCTGATGGATGTTCCTGATGGATGACGAGTACCATTCTTTTTTTTTTCTCCTGTGCCCCAGCTTTTTCTGAATCACGTTCTTCTGATTCACGGGTCGATCGCTCAAGTCAGACACTTTCTCAACCCCTTGAACCTGCTTCGGTCGACCGATAAGGCGAGATGCCCGAGGGGGCCCGAGGGTTTGTGCGGATGGGCCAACACTTGGTCAAGACTGAAAAGAAGCCTTTTTTTGTCTCGTCTCCTCACAGTCTTCTCATTTTTCGCCTTACGCCGGAGCACGAAAGATTATGCGGGCTCACTCTTTTCACGAGACGATATGCACGACATGTCTTGAGACGTTTTTGTTAGCCCTCTTGGAGTTGGTCTTTGCTCGAGGGGACGGACGGATGAAGTCGCTGATTACTAGTTCAGAGACTTGCACAGTACTGCTTCGTTCACCCCCTACGTTGACCTTTTCGTGGGATAAGTTCTGATCCCACCAGTGTGAATGTTGGATGAAATCAGGCAAGACTTAGCAGCGGTGCACGTGAGGTCTGCCGACTGGTCAGCCACCACGTCGGAAGACCGGGCATCAATACCGCCGCAGAGATTTCTCATCCTATCGTATCTCTTGCTATACTAGGAGAAGCTCTTTCATGGAATTGTGTAGCTGCTAGTGAGGATCGTTGATGCTGAATTATACACCACGCCTTGTCAAAGGTTCAATTGCACCGTCAAGCCCGTGCCTAAGCCCACACCTCGACATGCCAGTCACGTGTTGGCCGTTTTCAACGACACGCCTCTTCGACATGGTGCATTATTGCAAAATTTTGAAAATGTGTTACTTTGTCAACTTTATAATTTCTCTACGGTTCCTTTAAGTAGGGTAAGTAGTCAATCATACAGATAAGGGATGTCCTCGCGGCCAGCCATGTGAAATACAATTCTACTCGTCGCTGGAGTACGAGAAAGTGCTATTGGTGTTGTGATCGATCTGTACATCCCCGTTCTGAGTGGTGAACACGACCTCTATCCAGTAAGATGGCTTCCGGGAACTGAGACCCCAGATTGTAAATGGCATTATATGAGGCATGAACATATCATCGTGACGGATCTCTATCATTGCAGGGAAAGCTGTCGCACGAAATGTGAATGGAGGCTTTTCCTGACGTGCTGTTTTCGTCGATGCTGCCTGAACAGGGTGTGAAGGATACCGCTGCGCCTTTGCCTGGGGTCATGTGGCAACTCGTTGAGGGGTTCTCAGCCAGATAGGTCTCGCACGTGTCCGTTGCGAAGACCTGTACGTCTGGCTTCAACTGGTGATAGGGGAGCTTGTGAACACGAAACCCGGGCGCGGGCTGATACCTTTCACGGCGACCCCAAACAAATTGGAACCCGTTCTCGCATTGATTGATCGTCTCTGCTAGTATACGCCGGTGGAAACTTCCTGGGGGTTGCCCGGGATGGACTTTGGGGGTGATGGACATGCTGAGGTTGTTAAGACCGTGAAGTTTTCGACCTAGAGTGTACATCGACATCCGCGATTTGTCGGTCGGAAGATGGGAAAGGAAAGTAAAGCACATGTCGCTTTGAAACCGAGGTTTGGGACGATCTCGGGTGCGGAGAGACTCATCTACAAGCCTGGTATAGGAGACTTCAACATTCTGCAAGGGTCTTGGAGGAGTTGTGTCTGGACGTAGACTTGATCAAGCATCTAATACCCCGCTTGCATTATCGGTAGTCGTATTGCACAGGAAGAAAGTATATCATGACAGCACTCCATGCCATAGCACAAATCCACTCAGTTGCCTCCGAACACTCATTGAGCTGAGGTGTCCGCTTGCATGGCTGCAACTCCAAGAATGAAAACGGGCGGGCTACTTCCAGGACTTGGACTCTGAGTTTCCGTCGCTGTCGAGATAGATCGCACATGATTTTACAAAACAGCGAAGACGCAAGCAATTTTCTCCTATCCTTCCTCTGCATGAATCCGCTAGCCCCTGGTCCCGCTTCCTAAGCTTCAGCAAAATCACTCGAAATCAACTGCGACGGCATCTACATATGCCCCGTTGAGTGAAGTTCAGGCCTACTCTAGAAAAGAGGCGGTCTTAAGCTTCATCAATGTTTCCATAGCTCCACTTGACACCATTGGCTGCAACCTGGTCATCAGGTTGATATGTACCATCGTGAGCGAGTGTAAAAGTGGCGCTCGGGATAGCCGCGCCGGCGAAATCAACCGTCAAGATCCAGCCAAGCGAGCGCCTGTCCACAATAACTCCGGGAATAAAGTGACCTAAGGCGATGAAGTATCTGGGCCTCGGAATTACCTGGCTGTTCACACCTGGCTGGGCCAACCAAGTCTTGACCGGAATCACTTCCCCAGTCCACGGGTCAGGGGCACCGCAACCCACGTAAGTCTGATCTGTTAAACCTTAGCAAGTACACTGAGAGCTATGTCGAATCTCACGGCAATGCTAGTCTTACTGGGATTGGGGGACTTGAAGGTGTTGTCGATAAGAAGGTCAAAGCTGCCCTGACCTTGAGCCGGTTTGGCCATCTGAGACTGATCCCATGTCGGGAACCCATCGACAGTGGTAACGGCAGCAGTTGTTCCGTTGGGACCAAGCTTAGCAGGTACGGAGTCGCTGACGTTGACACGGATGGACCCATCACCAGTGTTCGAAGAGGTACCCTGAATGGCATAGTACTGCTGCTTCATGACAAATTTGGTGCTGGCACCCATCCCATTGACATTACGGGAACTCTGGTAAACATTGGGGAATACATGACTCTGGCCAAGATTGCCTGTGACTTGTATATCCTGAAGAAGAATGAATGATTGATTGTTGTTGGACCTGTTTTTGATCGTAATCTCGAAGCTCGCCATTGTGATGGTCTGGGCCGTGGTAATGACCAGAAGATGATGTGAGATGTAAATTGAGAGGCAACTGAGATGTGAAGTTGACTGGGCTTTCTGATCGATGTTCTACAAAGTATTGCAAGGAGAGAAATGAGTCACTCTTAATAGTGTTTTGTATGTCCAAGGTTAGCAAACTCCTACCCATCACCTTCTTCGATTCAGCTGAGCTCTACGGTGCGGTCATGCTATCGCGTTGTTCCCGGCAGTAAGTGGCTTACGCCGGTGAAAATGCTTCTTATTCTATGTAAGGCTAGATCCATACCAAGAATATCCTGCTCCAGGAGGTTAACTTGCAAGCCTCTCAGCTCATGTGATGAGTGACAGCTCGTCTGGGGTGGTAATGTTAGTTCCCCCACTCTCCCCCAGGGCCTTCTCACAGAAGCAGCCAAGGTTGGCTCCAACGAGAAGTCAATAGTCACATAGCACCATACTAGCTTGTCACTTGGATCGTGTGGTGAGGCTGAATCCATGTCTCTGCTTTCATATCATGTCTCTTCTCCCGAGATTCGTCTTTATACGAACAATCTGGTACGGGGCTCAAGGTACCCTAGAGCTATTACTGTTAATGCCTTAGTGCCAGGTTGGGATTTGGGGGAAACTAAGCTGTTAGTCTTTCATTCTGGCTTAATTGCTCAGTATGCACGCATGGACCAAGTGCCAAAGGAGTAAGACATAAAGGGACTAGTCGTCGGTGGTGCACGATGTCGAGTCGACTTTCAGCAGAAGTTGGGGCAATTCTTTTCAACTCTGTCCACAAGCCCAAAAAGGCACTTGAATACGAAAGCATTCACGTGGAAAGTCGGAAGTACTAAGAAATACTAAACCCATTTTCAACATGCGTCATCTAATTTAGAAGAATGCAGTGTCACCAACAGAGTCAAATACTCATGCCGTGAAAGATCTCCACAGAGGCATTCACCAGTGCCCACAGCTCACATTAGGTCTGGGTAACCACCTCTAAGCTCAAGCACGCGACGATGAGGCGGGGAAGAACCTCAGTGTCGGGTTGGCGTATATGCCGGCGGGGCCTAGCGGGAGCTGAAATGAGACAGATGCAGGTTTACCCTTAGTGCCATTTGATCGTGAGGGGAACGATTTCCGTTTTCAACCATGTATCAGCCGCGTATTTTGATCACCAGAACGGGAATTGTCGGCGAAGTGAAGGATCAAAAAGCATTTTGTTGTGCAAAATATACCCATATACACGATTTTCCTCCTTTCTCATATCTCATATCTCGCCGACTCAGGATCTATTCCGAAGAAACTGGTACAGCGTCGTCGACCCATTGACGCGTGTGCTTTAAAACGACCCATTGAGTTCTACAGCCGCACTTTCCCAACTCTGGTGGTTGTGTACATCTACCAGACAGCTTGGCCAGCGTCATCTGAATACACTACGACGTCGACATAACAGCGGAATGCGGAAACGTACTTGTTACTAACATAACTTCCTCTTGCCGTAAAGCTGGACAATCAATTCCAACCACCACTACACGATAGGTTCTTTCAGGGTTGAAAGGCCCGAGATGGGCCTCCCGGCAATTCGATAGTCTCTGCTCAGGAATGTTACAGTACATAGTGGGCAGCCTTCCAAGTTGCAGACCGTCGAATGGAACTCCGGTCGTCGACATTATTTCAGCGGTGCCAACCAGACTCCTCTCTCAGCTCGTAACCTCTACACTTGCCATCGATGCACTAGCGAGCTTGGGAAGAGCATACTAGAGTTATCTTTCTGGAACTGAATTGTATCTAACTTCGTAATCGTTTCTGATAAGACGGATTCGGACAAAATTGGTTGCTGGGGGTAAGTTCTTTTACTTTGCGGACCACAGTCTCATAGAAATACAAACGACAAGATGGATCTTTATGACCAAAACGGTATACCTCTCGAGGTTCTCATACTGAGAGGCCACTGGGACCGTCAAAGACACCAATATGATCAGAATATCAGCTTTAAAGACTAAGGCCGCGGAGTAATGAGCTATTCCTAAGTTCCTCTCACTTACGCAGGTAATCGACTGTATTGCTGTACTTCAGCAGAAGTAGGTCCATGAATTGTACCAACCCTCAATTTCGCTACCCGATTGTTTTCTTTCATAAGGACGAGGCTACGATGAACTCCAAACAATCTGGCGTCGAATATTCGAAGCTAGGCTACGAGGGCTATGGGTCGTATGTGTTGATCTTGCAGCCAAGGACACTGGCCAAATCAAAAGACGGATGAGGCTTGATTCTGGTTCTACCATATCATCATATAATTGCCTGAAGTGTTACAGCTTTTACTGCGCTTGTAACAGAAAATAGGGTGATAATTCCGAGGTGTACACCAACATGCGGTGATGCTGAGACCACCAGACAGATACTGGACGTCTTGATCAGGCGCGTCACCTGCAACATATACTTTGACCCCTATTTAAAGTGAGCGAAGTTCAATAATAGTATCTCAAATTATATTTTGACCTGTTTTGAGGGTCTTGGTAGAGTGTTTGGGTCGATTGCTGCGCTGCCGCCTCCTAGCCTCCCTTGACGATATGTTCAACTTAGCATAATCAAACCATCACATACGACCATACCCATTGGAAAACTCGGGATCCCGTCCGCTCTCCCATAGATAAGCCAATGAGGGCCGGATTAGTAGTTGGGTCGGTGACGACCAGCGAATACCTGGTGTTGTATGTTTTTGAAGTTTTAATGGATTCGCGAGCATGCTAGATGTGGGTTTGTGTGGAGTTCAGGGCGGCGGGTGACGACGTTTTGACTTGCTCGTATGTTTTGGCTAGAAGAGACCTTACTTGGACGTGTAGCAGCACTATGTGGCTTTGCATGTTATAAAAATAATCACGCCTGCTGGTTGTCCCGGAAGGTCTGACCCCTTGAGTGGACGCGAGGCGACGTTAGTTGATATCGTTTGCGGTGTGTCCATTGTTAGGAGCAGCAACTCTTAGAGCTCCTATCAACGGTCTTTGGGCGCTTTTGATTGAGATCACTTGGTATTTACGTTGATTCAGATGGATCTCGGTAGCGATATCTATTCAGATCCACGAAATGCTCTGCCCTTTTAGTCGTGCTGTCACGGCCATCAACATTGCATTGAAAGAGACATCGATGCTTCCGACGTTCCCTTGATGATAGTGCTCTTTCATAGAGAGGTCAAATTGAACCGACGTTTGGTACTCAGACCGATATCTAGTATGATTCGGTTCCTGTCTCTATGCATCTACTGATTTTGCTTCCCTGTGCACCGTTTCATACCCCAAGCGTTGCTATATAGGCCTCGTATACCGATGTCTGGTGTTAGTATATTAGCTATACACCTCCATGACAATACAATATGCCACTGCTGAACTTGAATTTATCGAACAAACCTCTGAGGCCTCATATGGAATAGATATGAAGAAGGTGCGGCAAAGACGAGCCCCCTTGGAGGGTGAGCTGGCAAGCTCACGTTTGATCACAGGTCTATGTTCTGCAAAGTCACAGCAAGAAAAGCCTTCGAGTTCCCGTTCTATACAAAAATTGTCTCCAATATCCCCGTTTACAAGAGGCAACACGACGGGTCTCGAAACCCTGATGCCAAAATCTAAGCTAAGTCTGGCTGATAGACCTCTGATTCGTGATGAATCAACTTCTAAGAAGCCTGGTTTGCCCAATGAAGGCCACCATAATACTCTATAGTGAATTTCAATGGATAGAGGCTATGACTATGGGATTCCGCTGCATGTCAGTTAATTCGCCACAAGCCGAAATCTACCCGTCAGAAGAGTCTGCTATGCAAGCCTCATTTTGCTCGCCAAGGCCTTCCATCTTGCTGACGAATGACATACAAACACGACCGAGACGTTCCAGACCTTTGATAAGACTCAAGCCACATGTCATTCTGTCCTACACTTTGCCTCACGTAGTGACATAGAGACGCGCATGGCTCGGACGCACCTGCCCGGACCAGCCAGTAACGAACTGTGCCATTGGAGAAGATTGCGGGCAAGTACATGTAGAAGTCAAGTCTAATCTCGAGATTGTTTCTCATACAGACTTGCGTTCTCGAATCACATGTCTTCGTTCGCGGCATGGGCTCAAGGTCAGCAGGGGCCTCGCATTGCCCAGAGGTTCGATATAGCTCGTAGCATTCGTCGAAATCACTACCATTAGGTGTGCGAGAGAGAATGTGTGTATGTGGGCGAGAAAAAGAGTCTGGACCCGCATTCGTCTGATTATAGAACACCAATCGCTCTCTGAAGCCGAGTTGACACTCAATAGATGGAGCTAGCTTATTGCTTCACAAGTTTGGCCAAAGTTGAACCATGAATAGAGGAAGAAGCAGATTGTCAGGGTGCCATCACACAAAGTGTCCGCCAGAGCAGAGTACTGAGTAACCATAGCGATAGTTGAGGATAGAGATTAATACCATGTTATCTAGCTATCGCATCCACATTTCAAGAGGGCAAATTTGATGATAGTGGAAGTCAACATGCCGCTGAAATCATAGATATCAACATATGATCATGGAAATTACACACGGGTGACTTTCTCCTACAAAAATAAATCTTTTGAAAGACACCACTAGCTATTCTCGGTGACTCTTAGGCAAATTTAAGTATGGTAATGTCTCTGAACTGAAATGTCTTCCCGCTTCAAGAGCCTCATCCACCACAAGAAACCGCCAGTCCACTCAACAACGGTCACCATGAATCATGACTAAGACTTCGAGCCCAAAGCAGAACCTACGTAAATGCCCCTCTCCGATATCAAGTGCAATCTTCCAAGGATATCGAGTCTTCTTACATCAACCACAGCGGAGCATGATCGACAAACCAAGAGGCTCTTCACGAGTCAAATCCTCAGGTCAAGTCAGTTAACACATGCAACCACACGACATTTGACAACACAAGAGTTGGCCGCGAACTGACAGAGAACACCATCCGGCAATTGAAGTCGTCGTCGTTGCCAACGTCGTCATCGTGAAGTACATTAAACGTCATATTGCATATCAACACAAGAGTCATTCAACCACCCAACAGAGTATCAGCTCACTGTCGGGGGTCCTCTCCAAGACGAGAAAGGAAACTGCCCGTGCTAAGCAAACACCTCTCTCCGCTGTTCTAAGTTGCTTGACAGCTATTCGCCACGCAGATATCCTTTTCCTCTCGATGAACCGTAACACCAACTGACTAAGGGGACAAACGACGTCTTTCTCGCCTTCCCGGGCCCGAGGTTGTTACACACGCGGAACGCATTAAGTCAGTCGACAACTCGGCTCACCTCGGACTCGGAAGCCGCGTGGGCAAAAAAATCCAATCCGGGCGGACGGGCCACCCCAGACCCGCGAACTATCTTACTCTTGCACACACATCTCTCTCCTACTCTCTCCTCTCCGTCCCCTCATCCGTCCGTCTCTGCACCGCGTGGGTGCCCGTCCGCCCACAATCCGATCCAAGGTCCGCCCAACATCAGATCAACCAAAGGGGAACCCCGAGTCAAACTCACCAAACACAAACACACGTACGTACGTACTACATGTCCAATGCTCAAACTACGTTGCCCACTTCAGCCAAACCAAACCCAACTTTTGACATCTGAAAAAAACAAGGAACCAAAAGAAAGGAAATGGTCTACACTGCAGAAGAAAGAGAGATCCGGGCTTTTTCCCACACGCATATCCGTAGTCTCCCCATCCGACCACGCAACCCCAACAAAGAAAGTTTATCGAGCAACCGATTTGGGGCGAGTTGCACTCCTTTCCTCAACTCTCCCTCCCCTCCATCTCCTTCCGCACGGGGACAGTCAGTTCGGCCAGTCCGCCTCACTCCAGCTGAAAAAACAACAACAAGAACAGCATTATAGGATGGTGAGAGCCTGGCCAGCTTTGAGGCAGGTCACACACGGTGGTCCCGTCAGCAGAGCGTGCGAGAAACTTTGACGAGCCAAGGCAAGTCAAGGGGGGGAAACAACAACAACAACACCACCCGGGACGGGGACCCGAAAGAAGACACAAGAGTCAGTCACAACTCTCGCCTAATCTCTCTCGCCCATTTTCGTCCCGAGAGAAATGCCATTTGCTGGCTTTTGCAAAAAAAAGATTCTAGAAGCACGAGATTTTAAACTTTAAATCGTGTAGATCACACAAGGCCAAGGGGCGAACACACGGCACATTGCGGACAATGATATGGAAACTGGAACTCTTTTACAATCCCGCCGATTCGGGTCAAGCCAAGCAAAGAGGAAAGAGCATTGCCGGCGCGCAAGTGGCAGCATATCGACCCCGTCACGGATACTCCATTGTCTATATCTATATTCCTCGCCCGGTACATTTGCCAGAAACAGGCAAAGGCAACCCGCAGCCGCCCTTTCCCGTCAATCAAACCCCACGTACCACCACGCGGTGCTTTTCCACGCGGTCACGACTCGCCGTGTGATCTGATTCCCTCCGTACGGCAGCATACCTACCTGCTCTTCCCATGAATCTGGGACCATCCGGGGCCCTCGCACATAACGGCAGGCAAAGCCGCTGGGGGGGAAGGCGGCCCACTATCGAGCAAAGCGGAAGCCAGCATATATCAAAAGACAGGGCAGGTTCATTATGCGTTCTAGAGTCATGCTGAGAAGCTATACCCGGGGATGATGGAGGGTCCCCCGTCCGAACCGAGGGAATGGAGTGAAGCTCGACGTCCACGTATAGTCAAGGTCATCGGCACCGCGAGCAGGACCGTACCGGCTAGAGGAACAGACAAGAGGTGGCGGGATAGATCTGCTGAACATCATGGACCAGGGCCGTCGACGGCTGTCCTAATACTGCAGCTAGAGGTCTTTAGACAACGAAGGGTATCTATCCGTAGATAGGTTGCCCCTTCGCCTGTCCCCGTTGCCACTGGCCACTCCCAAATCATCCCTCGGTCACAAGACCGAATGGCAAAGTAGCACAGCTAACCATGGCCTGAGTACCATCTATTCTATCTGCTTCCCAGCTTTCCCAGGTTCCTTCGCCCCCAAAAGAGTTGGTTTCCAACCCCTTCAACCCTGGTGATCGACCTAGCCTTGCCGGCGCCAAGCGTCGAGGGCATGAAAGACTCGGCAAACCTTCCCCTCGAGAGTTCACGGAACGCCACGTGCAGGGAAGAGAGCTCCGTAGCAATGCGACTTGGTGGACTTCTCCTTCTTCAACACCATGGGTTGAAAGAAGTCACTCGCCCCCAATCAACCAGTCGGAGGAGACGCCCGCCGCTGACCAACAAGGTAGCCTTCTTGTTCTTTTTTCTGCTTTTTTCCAGGGGACCGACGAGTCAACCCGACGCGAGGGAGGCCCTTCCTTGCCTCCGGCCGGTGTCCCAAGTCTGAGCGCCTACCAGATCTTTATGCCTCAGGGTGGCATACACCAATAGCATTCGCAGACGGACGAAGACTGCAGTTTCAGGAGTCGATCTCTTCGTCCAGGGGTCCATCGGCGGGGCGACGCCGAGGGAGGGTAGAGCAGTCCAGCTGTGATGGGGATCTGGGAAGATCATGGTTGTTCGAGGCGGGTAGGGGACACACCTGTGGTCTGTGGCGGCAAGCGGGAGGAACGTTTGCCCAGATAGTTGGCAAGATCAAGCAGGCTTGATGCCGACTTGTCAGTTCAGTAGCCGCAGCAGTTCGTTTGGGAAAGTTGTGGTTAGTGTGGCCGTGGCAGGCAGGATCTGACATGACGGGATCTCACGATTTACCTGAGAAGGGCGGACGACGGGCAGACGGGTAGGAACAACCGGCTACAGAGGCAAAGCTCGGTTGCGAGATGAAGAGAGATGGAAGGATTCCATGCAGCTTGAGAGGCTATGTCGGCGCTTCCTCGTCCACAGACGCGGACTAAAGCAGTCGAGGCATGTGGCATGGCATGCCCACGAGGGCAAGTGAAGGCGACGCAGTGGCGGCTGATGGTGGGGACGACAATGGGCGCCAGAGAGAGACAGAGAAGCAGAACGTCTGTTAGTTACGAGAAAGACTGGATATCTCGTCTGTCAATGTTTCAGACATCTGCCCGAGTGGTACCTGTGCAACTCGGGCACGGCGTCAAAGCACATCGCCAGAGTGGGTGAAGGCGTGCGCCATCCATGCTGTGCAGGAACCGACTAGACTCTGGTGTTTATCGCTTCGGACGAGGACTGAAAAGAGAAGGACGGTGCGTGGGCGGGAGGTGGGAATCGGATTGGCCCTGGCACAGATCTTTGTGTTCATGGGATTGCTAGGCGGCGAAACAAGCATGGCGATATGAAACAAGAGCGGTGGGCGGTAGAGGTGAAGGAGGTATGGGTAAAAGACTCGATGGCAGAAGCCGTCAAGTTTGAGGTAAGACCAAAAAAAGAGCACCTAGTAAGCTAGGTCCCGTATATCCAAGTTGGGAGCTGGCATTGGCCAGTTGTTGCCTCGTCCGCATCTAGAGGTCGGCGATGTGATATTGTTCCGGGTCTTTGCTCCGAGTACGGGGTCGACGGCGTCCGCACACCGCATGTACACGAGAGGACAAGGCTGGCGACTAGCATGATTCGAGAAGAAGATATAGCGGAACTTCATAGCTAGTTCATACGGGATCAAGCGCAGTCAGGCAAGCCACAGATGCTTGTCTAGCTGTCTAGCTGTTTGTCTCCGTGTCTATCGAAGCTCGCGAGGCTCGAGTATAGGAAAAAGAAGCACCAGTCCGTGTACTCTAGATCTCCCGGTCGACCGTCCGTTCCCATCATAGGATCCGTGACAGCGGAGCCCGTCGAAGGAAGGCATGCTTTGAACAGCCACTTTGGCAGCTTCTGGTTGTTGATAGTATGGATTCCATGAGAGGTGTCGGACCTCAGTTGAGCCAACCAGAACGCACCAACGAGAGATACCCTGCAAAGGGACTGTGGGTTTAACGCAAGTGCGGTTGTCCAGGCCCAGCCTTGCTGGGGAGATCCCTTCGTTTAGCAACCTCCAAGAGCTGAGCGAGCATGTTCAAAGCTGACATAAACGGCCGATCGCTGCCTCAATTCGTTCTGGAAGACGATGTGACATGTCCCTAGAAAGTCGTCGCCCGTGTTTCATGTACCTGAAAACCGCCCCTCTCACCGTGTTTCGGGTTCTGCACAACATTGGCTCCAAGCACACTTGCACCCTTCCAGACCACCCAGGAAAGCTAGAAAAGCTAGGAAAGCGGCGAAGCCCTGTGAACAAGCCCGCCGGTTGCAGGGAAAACTGGAGAAGGCCTGCGGGTTGACATCAACACGAGCTTCTGCCCGTGGTTTGCGCAAAGCGAACTAGGCATT
The DNA here is from genome assembly GCF_011075155.1 of Colletotrichum scovillei. Classification (NCBI taxonomy): domain Eukaryota; kingdom Fungi; phylum Ascomycota; class Sordariomycetes; order Glomerellales; family Glomerellaceae; genus Colletotrichum; species Colletotrichum scovillei. Next base: position 2,039,099 of record NW_023336261.1, read on the forward strand.
GTCGTATCGAGGGTGGGGGAAACTTGTTGATGGAAACCGCGGTGGAAATAGATGGCTGGGTGCATGCTGCTGTCGCATCGTTTACACTTCTTCTCCGCCGTCACCGCAGCTGGTGCGGATAGGGATTAGGGAGAGAGAACCACACCGTACAGGCTGGTTCATGCACGAATCATACTTCGCCATGGGGGAGCGCGGCCGGCACGGCTGCTGGGCTCCAGTGTCCCTGAGGTTGTCGTGTATGCCCACCACCACCACCACCACTACCACCAGCCACGACGCGGGTCGAGGACAAGTCGACGTCGAAAATGTCATGTTTCGTCGACTCAGCGAGGCGAGGAAGATCGGCCGTCCCTTCCCTGTTGTTTCAGAGTAGCTCTGGGTTTGGTAGCCTTTCCCATCTCCACTGAACCGGATCCAGGGAACTCGACGTGCTTTTTGAGTTCAAGGGTAGAGTTGGTCAGATGTATTCGTATCTGCTTCCTTGAACTGCAGTCAGTCGTCATGACCGGTGTCAACCAGGATATGAACAACGCATCGGGCCCTGTGGTAAAAGTCCGAAAAAAGTCTCTTTTTCCTTTGCAGTAGCCTGTAGGCTGGTGGAACTCGCCCACAATGGTCGGGAATTATTGTGCAGATTTGACAGGTGAGCGGCAGGTAGGCCGGTGGTGGCGAGTGACGGCTACCGTCGACCAGCCGCCGCCGGAGAAATAATGGACGGCGGTAGCGCGAGGTCGCCGAGGCCCCAGCGAGGTCGACTGCCGATATACCCAGATCCTCGTCTCTCACGCTCCTTCTCGGAGGTTCAAGTTTCATCTCATGGCTGGAGTCGTTCCTCGTAGCGTGCCATTGCCAGACGAATGCCCATCCCCATCACGGTCAAGCCTGGCAGCAAGGAGGGCAATGTCTCCATGTATGATGTCCCAAGTCTATGCAGGTAGGCGAGCACATCACTTTGGTCGGCTGGGATGTTTCTATTCCTGTTTCCTCGACCACGAATACTGTGCCGGCGGCAAGGACCTCGACCTGCTGGCGGCCGGAGCCCCGCGCGAGCTAGGCGGGATGGTGAGGGGAAAGAGTAAAATAGGAGATCTGCTGATGCGGTGTGAAGCCGAGATGGACCATGGTCGAGGTGAAAGGCTCGCAGGTAATCTCAGCAGCCGCCAGGCGCACACTGTACTGGGGCGAGGCGGCCGAAGGTTCTGCGACCCGATCTCACTCCCGCATGCGCCGTGCAACGATTCCCAGATGAATGGGCAGTGATCTCAAAAAAGCAAAAGCTATTTCTGGCCCATGTTGACCAGTGTGATGCGAGTAAGCGTGAGCGTGGGCGGATTGGTCGTGTGCATGCGCAAGTAGTATATGGAGTACGCTGGTGGTTGGGTACGGAGTAGACGGGATATGTGTGTGTGTGTGTGGTGTGTGGTGTGTGGTGCTTGGTGTGGTCTGGAGGTGGGACGGGAAGGAGACCAGGCCAAACGCTGGGAGAGGGCGACAGCTGGCAGCAAGCGCAAGCACGCAGGACGGGGCAAGAGCAGACAGCCAGGGGAGGGGCAAGTGAGGTGGGAGCGAGAACGGGATGCCCCACTTCAACATTATGGAATGAATCTGAGGGAACCAATGAAATGGCTGAGAAGCTCCTAGCGCCTACAGGGCAAGCTCTTCAGGAATCTCATTGGCTCCTGCGGCTTAAGCTTAGGCCGGATCCACCTAGGGTCCATTTCTGAAACTGCCCACAGCTGCCCACACGGCATCAGTCAGCAGAATCCGACTGGCAGTATCCCGACAGACGCTGGGCCCCAAGGGCCTCACTTTGAGTGACCACGGCATCACGCTCCTCTTCCTTTTTCCCCTTGCTGGTGCTTGGCCCATTGTGTGTGTGTGTGATCCATGAGCATGCTTGGGTCGCTCACTGGTCAAACAGGCCCATGATATGACGAATGATACTAATCCAGCATCCCGGCCTCGAGGGGTCTAGACTTGATCACCATTTTTTCCTCAACGGATAGATGTTGCTTAGTGCTAGGTACTCCACGCCCGAAGCAAAAAAAGCTCCGTCAGTGGTTTGTTTGGTGGAGACGAATCCATTTAACCGCATTCCTCAGGCGTTACGCTTTGTCTCTGACTCTCGAGTCTGAGTCTCTGCTTCTCTTTTCCCACATGATGTCTTTTTCGAGAAAAGAATGGTCATCAACAACCTTGTGCCGCGTGCGCAGCGTACGGATACCCAGCTACTGGGGACCTGAATCGCTTACAAGTTGCTCTACCCGTGTTCGCACCAGCATTGGAACCCGAAAGCGCTTGTTTTGGGCTTCTTGCGACGGTCGAGCTTCGACAAACTTGGGACCGCTTGGAGACTCAAAATAGCAGCAGGCAACGATTGCCTCAGTAACTCGACTGAGTGACTCGACTGATTCGTCCATTTCGTCCCAGCTTCCCAAGGACATGAATGTGACGGCCAGCTTAGGAAATGGCCTATGCGCAGTCCAGAAGCGGCACGCACCCCGGCCGAACTTCCCTTGCCTGGCTTGCCTTATCCCCGTCACCGCATTCTCCGTTGACGAAAGTCTCACGATGCTGTCCGCGCGGGACAGGATGCGCCTGTCAGGGGGAGGATGATCGTCGTTGATTCTTCCAAAGCTTCCCGATGCCCCTCTTTTGTTTGCCGCTATCACCAAGAATGCAGAAGACGGTAAACATTTAAGATTACGGAGGGGCTTTGCAGATGGTATCATGGCATTCGACCCAGCGGAAGAGCTTCCTATTTAGGTTGCGTCTCCGTCCTCATCGCTTGCCCGAGTTCAACTCCAGTCCGGGACCCCGAACCGTGAATTCCATCACCTCAACGACCTCTCTTCACCGTGGCATGTACGGAGTGCAGAGAACGGGTACGGGCGGTAGAGGGATGGAGTGCAATTCGTGCTGAAGGGAAGGGAGGGCGATAGACGACAGTTCCCAGACAAGCGGGTGATGCCTGGCCGTGCGGGAGGTCGACAGCGGTCAACATGAACTCTCCCATCCTGACCGAACGCACTGAAGTCGGCCAGGGTAGCGGCGGGACGATCAGGCGAGGTGGGAAAGCTGGTCGCCGTCTTCTCAAGACCCGGACCCGGACCTCGACCTAGTTCTAGCGTGGGCTTGCCTTGTCAGGAACTTGGCAACCATACAACCATCATCCTCGCCCACGCCGAAGACAAAGGCGAACGCTACGAGCCCACACAGCGATTAGTGTACGAATACTGCGTACTCGGCGGGGGAGGGTGTTCAGGCTTGAGGCAGGCGACGTGCAGCTGGCATCTGCTGGCTTGGAGTTTCAGAAAGCTCGGGGTAGCGTGCGTCGCATTCTGGCAGGATGATCAAACAGCCACAACCATGGTCCATCATCCATGAAAAACATCCCGCCGACGGCTCCCTCCACCGCGCAACAAGGCCGGTTTGCCGTCTTGTCAAGACCAGTGCAGGACCGCAGGCTGATGCTTGAGATCTCGTACCTTGCATAGAGAGGCACAGCGCTGCCGTCCGAGGTTCGGCCGTCGCCTCCATTCCAACGTCGTGTCTTGCTCCCGACTTGACCCATGGGCCATGAACCTGCCCATCCTGGATCCATATCGAAGGCGGCCTTTGCCCTCCTTTGCGGTGGATCGCAGCTTTGTGGAACCGACTGCAGCGATTCGGAAAGAAAACGAGCAAAGAGTATCGCATTACGGATACCGAGTTCTTGTTTTTGTTGGTCCCGTACGAAGGACGATGTCGGTTTAATCCCCGAAAGGTCCACTCTATCGAGTTCATGTCCGCACTGAGCAGAAAGTGAGGACTGTGTTCCGTAAGGCCACCGTAACGGTCAGGCATAGAGGCCTTGGCCCGGATCGGATGGCAAGAGTTGAAAACGGGATGGCTCTGGGGCCCGATATTCTCCACATGGCCGAAGTCGTGTTCTGTTCCTAGTCAGTCACTCAGTTCAATATCAAGACACGATTCAAGCGGCCCCGTTGACGACACCGTGCAGATGCTGGGAAGAACACAGAGAACCGTGCGGATGAATGATGGCACAGTCGGAGCATACTTTGACTGCCCAGTCATTGTGAGTGGTCATCAATTCAACAGTAACCAGCAGGTGCAGTTCTTGGGAGACTAACGTAGAGCATGCAGGAGAAGCAAAAATCGTGGACCAGTATAAAAGTGTAGAGTGATGTGCATGAAAGCTGCTGAGGGGACGAGCGCCAGTTGGCTGCAAAACATGGCCTGCCAGCCTGTGATATTGTCGAGAGGTTATTCGGAAAGCCTGAAGGCATATCGCCCCAATTGGTGTAAGGCCATCCAATGAATCCTGGCACGACGGAGGGCCAAAGCCACCACCAGTGTTGCCGGACACTTCTTTGGTCTACATCGTAGCTCGCGGCAGCGAATCATCCTGTGTTGGGCGATTCTGATCTTCGCTGTACGCGGTGTAGTGTGATAGGTAGGTCGGGCTGGCGGGACGTCGTGACTCGATGAAAGCAAGCGTTCCTGGAGAGAGAGGCACGCGAGTTGGAGGGGCGTGAGATAAGCGAAAGGGGGGCAGTGGTTGCAGTTGTAACTTTGATAGAGGGACGATACTATAAGCGGATTAGCGCTTGGTTTTGGTAGCCAAAGCTGATTTCTGAAGCAATGCGCCAGGCAAGTTTCACAGTTGGCAGGGCCCTGCCAGCAATTCTGCGGCAGCGACACGCAGTTTCCAAAGTGGACATAAGCAGAGTAGTGTACGTACCGCCGCGCTTTCTTGAAGGTGAACCTTTGCCTAACATTCAGGGCAGAAAACTATCCGATCCCCACTTCGCATCTTTGCTAGCCAGTCAACTTCCGGCTTGGCTAGTGGCCCTAGCTTCTTTCTCGCGTCATCCACTTTGTTCCGACCTTCCTGCGTGGCTCTCGCTTTCTCGGTCAATTCGTACCTTTTTCTCCCAGAACCGCGGCGGGCCGCACGACACCGGCTACGCGCACCATCACATTCAAAGGGCGACCGACCATTGGCGAGCTATGTACGAAATTTGCTGAGATGCCGCAGTCCCTCGCTGGCCTATTGTCGCATGTGTGCTATGGCATCCCATCATACTGGCCGGGAATGGACTGAGATGAAAAGGTGCGTTGTTCTGAATGCAATCTGTTGATGGCTCACTACGCTAAAGCGTGACGCCCTCCACTGTCTTGGACTTATCAATCTCCTTTGTCTCTCTCACACTCAGACAAATGCGGCCGCGGACCACTCCGTGTGACCACAAGACAAGGCTGGAAACAACGTTATAGGGTCTTGACTCTGGAGCTTGAGTCTTGACGAGGAATGCAGCGTGTCTGAAGCCCACGACACATTCCATCAACGGCTCGCTTCCAACGGTTGTCGTTCTCCACGACCGGGAGCTGTGGCGGTCCGAGCGTGCTTGTGGCAGCTGGCAGGCAAGGCAAGTTACTTTCGTACAATACCGCGAATACCTACACTATCCGTACAGTCTCTGAGTCTACGAGTACTTTCCTACGCCATTTCAACTTGCTCGATAAGCCTGCCGATCCATCGGCCGCTACTGTCACCGACATCACTGCCCAGGGACTCGGACCTGCATTTCAACCCTCAGCTGACGGCAACAGCGTCACATCGGAAAAAGGCGCGCTCTGCATTCTTTCAGGGGCACAACACGAGCCTCTTGATGAGATGACGAGCCGAACTTATCCAGTACCCTTCGTCGCGAAATCGACGCTTGTCGAGAAAGGGAGCATATCCGACGTGCCCCTAGTCGAGAGCCACGTTGTTGCACAGGCTTTCGACGACGACCCTACGACCTTTTTTACCCACTGACTATTGGCGTCGCGGCGTCTACTTTCACGAATTGTAGTTCTCCTCCTTGCAGCCTCAACGGTCTTGCCTGCTGCAAGTACATGGCTTTGGCAGTCAGTCAGCCACGGTCGTCCGAGCTGCGCGTCTTGATGTTCCAAGAGACAGCTTTCAACTCGTAGTGGACTTGTCTCATTAAACTACCAGAGTGCTCGGACTGAGCGAACCTCACCGGTGCCGTCGTCGGCCGCTGCGGCGTATTCGTCCGTCCTCGTGCAAGTGCTCAGGAGAAGGCAATCTTACGAAATAATGGCAGCGATGTGTCAACTATTGCAGCCATTGCATCCATTGCATTCCGAGCAAAACGCGAAAAAAGTCACTCGTGGAGCTGGAGCTGCTGCTGGACCCCCAAAACAAGCGATATTGCATGTGGAGATTATTGGGCAATCTCCTCACGTCTTCTTGCTGATGACCTGCACGATAGCCCTGGGACATGCATTACCGTTCTCTAGCAGGCCTGGCTAAACCTTCTTTTCCCTCTTCATCCTTTGCTCCGTTAACACCCCTGGGCTGTTTCTGGTCTTGCCTCTCTCTTCTTCCTTTGATCGTGCTGAAAAAGAAGGCTTCATTTTACTGGACATCCAACCCAGTGCAACATGCAAGTAAGAGACACGGCTCCGGATCTTGCTCTGCAAAGACCATCTGGGAGCCGGACGGCCCCGCTGCAAGGACTTGGCCTGCTCCGGTTCGCGGAAGACAATGGGAGAGTTCGCGAGATGCGATGACTTGTCTGGCTGGCCTGCAGTATCTGAGTATACTCTGTCAGACAGCTGTGCATAAAATATGTCAAATCCCGACAAGTCGACTTATCCAGAGTTTGACTACGCCCTGACCTCCAGGTCTCTCTTTAGTCTGGAGTCTTATCCCAAGTTCCCAGCATTGTTGCCGGCCTTTTTCGTCAGCTTTCTCTCCGCTGTCTCCGACGACGCCTCATTTTCTGTTCCTGCATGGCTGAGAGGCCGGATCCACATGTCTTGCCCCTTCTGGCAAACCCTTCGCCCATTGTCTTTTACAGTGGTAGTTCGTCACACACACACACAAGTACACACACACACGCAGACACGGCCGTTGCCGTCGTCACAAACAACCACGAAAAAGGATACGATCCGGACAAGGTCCGCCGCGGCGAACCATTGATTGTTTCTGGGGACTGGGGGGGCCAAGTGTCCTAGACCAACAGCATGGGTCTCCCAACCATGATTCAGAGATTCGTCAGATCCTCGTTCAATAGCCGGTTGCTTGCGGTGTAGTAAGTAGGACAAGCAAGCTGCGTCTGTTTCGACTTGTGCGGACGGGTCGGTTCTAGACGTACGATGGGAAGAGAGTCAATGTAACTGTAGTTCCGGGCCACTTGTTGTTGCTGCCCATTAATAGAGAGCACATATTGAAGTATTGCCATTTTTTATTTTAATTTTCTGGTGCCGTTCCTTGTCTACCTTCCTGAACCCGCAGCCAAACGACCCACACCCGGAAGAGGGTAGAACCAAAGACCTTGTCAATAGGAGAACATGGGGTTATCCATGACAGGGCCTCACGGACGGCCTTTCAGCAGCAGACGGTCGCCCAGGATTGTCTCCCGCTGATGTAGGTACATCGTTCTAAAAAAACCAACGATGCTGAAGCGCATAACGCTCAGGTCTCGCACGCGGCCGGATCTTTTCTTCTTGCTGCCCCTCCTCCTCCAGCGTCCCGCGCGTTGTGTGAGAATACAATGCTTTGGGTACATGCTTCCCCAACACAATTCATCCTAGCCAGTGCGACCACCCATCAGGGGAACTGTATCTTGTGGCTTTGCTTGGGGGAGTTCTTTGGACCGGTATTCGTGGTTGTAGCATGAAGATATGAACCAGCCCAATTCAAGCCACCTCTGGAAAAGACACCAATCAGTGGCTTGAGACTGACGACGAAAGTTGACCGTCTCATCAACCGCCAGACGCCGCTAGCCAAGCATCTTCAACGGGATCACCATAGCAAATCGAGAATCTTGTCACTACTGGATCTTGAACAGGAGTTAGTCGATAATGGTGGGATGGAGGGAAGAAGCATTGTAGCCGGGGCCTAGAGCAGGCAAGCTTTCTGAATTCGCACTGCGTTTTTCGGTCCCGTTCGATTCACCGCTGGGGGGGAAGAAATCCACTGCCAAAGCAGACAGCAAGCAAGCCGGGCGGAAATTTTCGAACAGGCAATGACGAAAGAACGGCAGTACATACGAATTAGACCTCTTCTAGAGTAGAGTTGCCCGCAAAAAGGCAGAAGATCTTCCCAGAGAATAAACGCGAGAAAAAAACCTCCGCTCGCCGCTGTCGACTGTTTTTTTTTTCTTCTAGAGCGTATCCGTACATTATCTCCTTCTTCATTCCCCAGTTTTTCGATTCCATGCCATGGGTGATGGTGTCCCCCCCCCCCCCCAAGGAAGCCCGTTCACCGAAAACCAGAATCCTTGCTCCGGTCCTGTGTGCCTGGCATTGTTAGCAGGAAACTCTATCGGCACACCCTCCCGATGGGGTGTGGGGATCATGGATGGCGCCAAAAGTTGCATCCCAGCCCAGGGTTGGGCGCGGGACCCAATGGCACGAATAATTTTTCTCTTCAAGATTTGATGCCCTTCACTGCATTTTCTGGGTCTTGCGTGGGCAAAACGTCAAGGAAGGGGGGAAAACGGGCCCATGGTAAAGTTCAACGGTGCAAGCGTAATGACCACACACGGAATCCCGCCACAGAAATCGATGATGGGCATATCGGCACCGGGATGGAAATGAGATTCCCCTGGACTATCGAGATTAGGTCCGGCGCCCGGGTTTTTTAACCTTTGGAGAACAAGCTTAGAGAGCCTTCTGTCACGGCGTGCCGCCGTCCGCCCAGTACGGAGTACACTATCACGACGGGGGACCCAGCAGAACACGATGGGGACTTAAGGGGGGGATCTACTGCTAGACATCTCGGGGCCTTTTACGGAGGAGGGGGATGCGCATATTAATCCCGAGAAAGGGCAGTGGAGATGGTTAGCCTTGCCTTGCGCCGGCCGTTGACTGCCTGTTTTTGATGAATTTCCTGGAGAATTCTGGCTGGGTCCCCTGAGCAGAGAGCAGAGCACAGCACAATGAGTAAAGAGACAAGACTTCGTTTTTTTGTGCAAGAGAGAGACAGAGACAGAAGAGCATTGTCCTCTTTCCACCATCCCTGACGACGACAGAAGAATCCGGTCTTCCTGTTGGCCAAGGCCGAGGGCCCAACTGGAACCAAACCCACTGATGCCCATCGAAATGGACCACTGCCGTTCATGGGCGCCGTGGACGATGTCCGCATGTCGCCCCCCCCTGGCGGAAGGGAAGCCCTGACAGGAAGCAGAGCAAGGTTGCCGGCATCAATGACATGCGAGGTCCAGCATGTTAGTGGGTTGGGTTGGGTCGTTGAAGGGAGAGGGAGAGAGATGGTGGAGGGGGGGACTTGTTACGCAGGGACTGCCACTGACAGTGACTTTACATGTGCATCGTGCGGGTTATGGAGAACCACCAGGCGCAGACAGGTTATCGAGGACACTAGGGCCTAGAGAGAAGGGCCGCGCGAGACTTGTCTGACCATCTAACTGACTTGGCTCAGCGCGTTGAGCGAGAGTGAGAGCGCGAGACCTTCCTCCTCCTCTTTCTTTAGTCAACGCGAGAAAGCTGCAAAAGGCGCGAGCGCAGGCAAGGGACAGACGGCGAGCGCGAGTGGGAGCCAATGTCAGTGTCAGTGTCGCTGGCGCTGCCAAAGCCAGTCAGTGTTGTTGCCGTCCGCTCTGTCAGCGGTTGATGGGTTTCCTGTAATGTCCCCCTTCGCTACGCAATGCGGATTGCGGTGCTCTGCATCCCGCTCTACGTATTATCCTAGGTGCTTAACACGGCACCTTGGTTTTTACTCGCTTGGGGGCGCCGTTGTGTCTTGTAAGCGGTATGTAGCGATATTGCTTTGTGGACACACGAGCTTACCGGCAACTGGGGCCTGCTTGTCCGGGCTTCTTGTCTACATACCTACGTGATCCGTAGTCAATCGTCCTTCTCTCGTTTCTGCAAGATGCAATTCCCTATCCTGGACCAACTCAACTAGATCCATGATCTTAGAACGGGTCAGATAGACAGAAAGAGAACGAGAGGTACAGAAGGACGGAAGAGAGACATTTGGCAGATACATTGTCTCGGGGCCGCTCTACCGGCTGCAAGCGAGAGAGAGAGACTTTGAAAGTGGTTCACCCCTGGTACAACTAAACTCAACTCAACTCTCGTCACCTCTCATCCACCACCCCTTACTTTTTTTCTGTACCCTACATACATACACTTTCCGCTCAGATGCCCCGTGCGCAAAAGGAAGAGAAGAAGAGGTGAAGAGAGATGGAAGAGGGAGAACCAACCTATCAGGCTATCAGCCAAAGCTATGCCGATTGCGAAAGCCTTTGCCTTTTCTCCATCACACCTGCCTCCCCCGCGGGGGGGCCTGGCCTGGCGCGGCGCGCCGCCCTTCTTTCACACTCTATCTCTATCTCTCTCTTTCGAAAGTGACTACGGATAGTGTACAGAGCTCTAGAGAGAGACTCTTTACCTACAGCGGCCAAGCGAGAACGACGGGGCCCGGATCTTCGTCAGATGGGGCTAAGAGACAGACACTTGGGAGCGGGAAAGAAAGAAAACCGTACCGATAAGCAGCGGCCATCTTTCTCTTGTCTCTCAACTCTCACTCTAAAGTCTCTCTCTGTGGCCGCCTGGCCGTCTGGCGGGAGCAAAGGCTAGTTCCAGGTCCGGCCAATCGGCGATCCACAAAGATTCCCTGGGCACCCCCGGTCGGTACCTCCGCACGCTTTCTCTCCCCTCCTCCATCTGGTGGTGCCGTGGTGGCCACCCCTTACGGTACAGTTTTCCTAGCAGTACTCCGTATGGGCTTCGACTTTGACTTCCCCTCCTAGAACAGGGACAGACAGGAACAGGGACGGCATGTCAGGAACAAAAGGATCATGATCTCATGATGCTTCTGTATGGGATGTGTATATACTCATCACACACACAAACAGGAACTGCAACGAGAGCTCCCTGTTCTAGTTGGCAGCAGCGGACTAGTCCGTGACCTGGACCTGCGTCTAGTCTCTGTCCATCTACAGTTCCCGTCGCTGGCTGCTAGTAGTGGAAGTACCGTTCCAACAAGTTTTTGTCAGCAGCGATATCCGTACAAGCAACAGGCACTAGAAAGGCCGGGCCAGGAACCACCAGGAACCATCAGCGCTACCACATGATTACAGTCGTACAATACTAAAGCTTTGCCGCGACGCATGGCAGAGAGAGTTGAGTACGGGATAGACAAGAGACACCGGACTCACTCAGTCGATAGCTATCCACCAAAAGAAGAGCACCCAGCGCTGTTCCCCACAGCCACGCTTCATCCCACCTTAGCACTCCGAACAAAGTACACGAGAACGCCTGAGAGCCACCCAAAGTGACTAATCGCTTGCAAGGAGTGCAACGGTTAATAGCAGCCTCTTCATGCCGACTTATAGCATATACCCGAGTTCCCGTCAGTCTGGCGAGTTGACCTTTCTGCAGTTTTATTGCTCTTGATTAAACTGAATGTCCCACTCTGCCGGGTTACATGCAAGAACCTGCAACTCCGACCGTCATGATCACGCGCATTACACAGCATACTATGTACAAGACGAGAAGGGACGAGACTGATGAATGTCAACAATAACACCAGCCGTCCCCGGTTGTTGTTATTGTTGTGCCGGCGTGCGGGATACATATACATGCGTAGGCATGTTAAACCGCGGGACACCCCTGGCTTGTCCCAACTCAACTTCACCCACGCATAGCAAGTCAGAGACAAGAAAAAGACAACCCAATGGCAAGACAGGTATCGGATAGGTAAGCAGGCAATGGTATCCGTACCTTGCTTGCTTGACTTACTTTTTTTTGCTAGTCTTTCTGCATCCTCGTGCCCCCTTCACTCGTCTTTTCACTCGCCAAGGTTAGACCCGTTGTCGTTGTCTCTCGTTTCTCTTACTCTCACACTATGGCTTCGCGTGTATGTGAAGGTGTATCTGAGCAGTGCCGTAGACAGGTAGACAGACAGAGCGATTCTACGCGTGTGTGCGCGGGCGCCGCTGTCTCTCGCCCTCATTGCCATTCTCCTCCGCTTCCCCTTCTGCTCCTAGTCCAGGTCCAGCGTGTGTGCGTGTGTGTGTCCAAGACCTGACCTAGTCTCTCGTCTTCTTTCTCTCTCTCATCCTCCACAAATCTCATCCACACCCGTCCACTCCCACACCCCTGTTCCGCCATCGTCCATGGTCCTAATCCCGGGAGTATGTCCACTTGGACAGTCCCAATCAGGTCCCCAGTTCCAAGGTCTCTCCGTCTCCATCCCACCATCATGACCACCTCCTCCTCTCAGTCAGAAGGTCTGGGTGCTAGCCCACTTTCGCTCTTGACTTCTTGACTTGTTGTCTTTCCACTCACGCTACCCTTGTCTGACCTAACTGGGCCTGGTGCTGGGTTCATGGTGGTTGTGGTTGGATGGATGGATGGATGGATGGGTGGACGTGGATTCTCTCACTCTCACTCTCATTCTCATTCTCACTCTCACTCTCAGTCCTGCTGCTCTGTTTCTCTTCCCGCCGGTCCAGGTACCGCAGCAAGGTACCGGGCCCTGCTTCCTCGCTCGTCCTCCTTCCTCCTTGACTTCTCTCTCCACCCTGACTTTCACACCCCCCTCCCCCTTCCTTTTTTTCTTAAACACCCTCCCCCCTCGTCCACCCGGCTGCGTCTTTGCTCTCTCACTGCCCTCCTTTCGCTCTGCTCTGCTCTGCTCTGCTCACCCTGAACCCGCTCGACGGTCCAGTCACCAGTCAGTCACTCTGTACCAAGTAAGTCGGGTCCTTCTGCGCTCTCAGTCTCTCCTCCTCGTCCTCTTGCCCCCCTTGGCCTTCCTTCTACCCATCGGCTGCCACCATTTGGTTCACTCCCATCCGCCGCACGCCTACCCGACGCCCACGCGCGCTGCTACCATACCTTAGTACCTAGTGCAGGTACCTACCTACTGCCGCTGCCGCCGCTCTCTTTACTCCCACTCCCAAGTACCTTCTCTAAGGTACCTACCTACCCAAACCCAAGGCAAGGGCCCCAAAAGTCCAATCCCGCGCCAGACCCAGACCAGACCAGACCTTCTCACCCACTTCCTCCTCGTCTTCCTCCTCCTTCCTACCTACCTTACTCCTCCTTTCCATGCCCCCCCTTCCCCCAGGCCCAAGGTACCGCGCACCACGCACACCACGCACACCACGCACCACCACACGCACCACCACCCAGCACCCAGCATACTCCGTACCCAAGAACCACTTCGCTTGACCTTGACCTGCTGGGGACCTGACCTTCTCTCTTCCTTCTCCCTTTCTCACCCCGTCCAAAATCATTAAACCCCCAGACCATCCTCCCATTCCCAAACTCTTCTGATATCTCTTTTTTACAAGACTCTTCTTTTCTTCCCATCTCTCTTTTCCATTCTCTCCCTCTACTTCCCTCCTCCTTCTTCCCCTTCTCTCCTCGTCGGAGCCGCACATACCTCCCACCCCCCGTTTCTCTTGCCATCTCATCAGGACTGACCACCCCCGAGGCACATCATCCCGCCCATAGACACTTCAGACATTGCCCGTCGCACGCTTGTCCATCATCGCGAATCGCATCGCGCCAGCAAGCACCAAGCACGTCTAGTCGCCAACCAGTTCCAGTTCCTGCGCAGGGTCCCTTCGTCGAGCTTTTTCTACCTTCTTGTTTTGCCATTGACGCACCGTCTTCCACCAACGACCCCTAATTCATTCGACCCCAAGGTTCCACTCCGAGACCAAAGGCGCCGATAAACACCAAATCACCCATCATCAACATCATCAGCACCTTGACGGTCTTGATCTGCGTAGCCGAAATCACCCATCATTCGCTTGAGGTCGAGTTTGGGTCCTGTGCTCTACAGTTGTGCCAACATCAAAAGTTATTTCCTCCCGGGCTGGACTCGATTTAAGTCTCAAAAAATCAATCAAAAAGAAAACTAGCAACGATCCCATTACCGGGCTCATCCAACCAGGGCAGCGCCTTCAATCAGCTTTGCGGATCTCCGTCTCGCAAAACGAACACACCATTTCTTTGACTCTTCGTCACCTCCGCAATCCTGCCGAGGCGAATCACCCGCGCGACCTCGCTCTCGAACCGGTCAGACGCGACCGACACCCGTCGTCAACCCCCATCACAACAATTTCGACAGCATGTACTCACAACATGCCGCCGCGGGCATGGCCCCCCAAAAACCAGAGACCTTCATGCTGAGCACCGAGGCCCAGCAGGCGTTGCCCCATGACGCCCAGGTCGCTTTGCAACAGGTTGACAACCGTAAGTCGAAATTGAATCGGTAATTTTGAAAGCTCTCAATTGACTCGTCTCCCAGTGAAATACTTCCTCATTTCTGCTCCTGTCGATTGGCAACCCGATCAGTACATCCGCAGATTTCTCCTCCCCACGGGCGAGTACGTCTCTTGCGTTCTCTGGAACAACCTTTTCCACATCTCCGGAACCGACATCGTCAGATGCCTGTCCTTCAGATTCCAGGCTTTCGGCCGGCCAGTGAAGAACTCTAAGAAGTTCGAGGAGGGCATCTTCTCCGACTTGAGAAACCTGAAGTCTGGAACCGATGCATCGCTCGAGGAGCCCAAGAGCCCCTTCCTCGACTTTCTCTACAAGAACAACTGCATTCGCACACAAAAGAAGCAGAAGGTCTTCTACTGGTACAGCGTACCCCATGACAGACTCTTCCTGGACGCTCTCGAGCGTGATCTGAAGCGCGAGAAGATGGGCCAGGAGGCCACCACCGTCGCCGTTAGCGAGCCTGCTCTGTCATTCCAGTACGACTCGTCTCAGTCGCTCTACGAGCAGCTCACCAAGGCCCAGCAGGCCAACTCCTCATCCTTCAACGCCCAGCAGGTCACCTTCTCTCAGTCCCAGTCCACATCGCCGATCATGAGACCCATGGACAACATGCCGCCCCCGCAAATGATTCCTCAATCAGTTGCTCCCATGCAGGATGGTATGGAGTCGATGGTGCCGTACGGAGCAATGGGCATGCCTCAGCAGATGCCTCCCCAGCAGATGGTCAAGAGGGAACCCGATTTCGCTCGCGTCCAGTACAACCAGAACGGTGTTCCCATCACCCAGGGTCACCAGAGACACGCTTCGATGCCCGCCTACGGCCTCGAGTACTCTCCCGCCCCGTCATTCGTCTCTTCTCAGTACGAGGACTACAGCAACCGCGGAATCTCCTTCGAGCCCATCACCCCTCCCCAGCAGGCCTTGGGCATGGCCGCCGAGCCCGCCTACATCGCCAACGAGGAGACCGGCCTGTACACCGCCATCCCCGACCACATGGGCGGCAACGTCAACGGCCTCAACGGCATGATCCAGCTTCCCCCCTCCAACCTCGCCGGCCCTCAGTTCTCGAGAGCCTATGGTTCAAACAACGTCTACTCCGTCATTGAAGGATCCCCCACCTACAAGCAGAGGAGACGGCGTTCATCCATCCCGCCGTCAATGTCAGCCATTGCCGCTGCCACTGCCCAAGCGCAGGCACAGGCTGCCGCTCAGCAACAGCAGCACCAACAACACCAACAGCAGCACAGACCCTCGGATCTCCGGCGGTCGGTCTCTGCATCCGTCGGTCCTGTGGCTGAAGGCGACGAATCTGCAGACAACTCCCCGCCCGGCCTTGCCTACAGCAGCTCCGCCATGTCCATGGTAAGCCAGCAGCACAAGGAGATGCTGGACCTGTCCCGGCACGGCACTCCGCTGTCCACTGTCGAGGGCAGCCCCGCTCTCAACCCCATGTCCCTCCAGCAGCAAGACTACTCCCACCTCCAACACGATGATATGTCCGGTGATGGTTCTATGAACGGCGCTCCCCGGCCTGGCATGCAGGGCCCCAACGGTGTCGTTCGCAGAGCCCGCTCCGCGACTGTCATGGAACTTGGTCCCTACCCCCAGAAGTCCCACTCCTGCCCTATTCCCACGTGTGGTCGTCTCTTCAAGAGATTAGAGCACCTCAAGAGGTAAGAACCAGACTCGATTTTATTTGTGATCAACCCAAAAAACGACCTGCCTGAAATCTGACCAAACCTCCAGACACGTGAGAACACATACACAAGAAAGACCCTACATCTGCCCTTATTGTAGCAAGGCATTCTCCAGATCAGACAACCTAGCACAGTATGCCCCAACTTTCCTTCATCTCATTTCCTTTGTCATTTCCTTTGTCAAGAAAGATGTAATGTGGAGCGAGACCCCAAGCGATGAAAACCAACGTCCAAACCGCCGCGCCACAACACAGACTTCATCATCATCACTACGCAGCCACCAACTTTTAGGGGGGAATCAATCTCGTCGCAGAGCATGGACTGACTTTGATGTTTCCACAGACACAAGCGTACTCATGACCGTGGTGAGAACGGCGAGGCTGCTCTCAACTTCTCCGGTGAGGAGGAGGAAGAGTACTCTGGCGAGGACCAGCTCGGCTCCCTCGAGGAGGCATCGCCCAACTCCGAGAACGCTTACGTCACCGCTTCGCTCAACGGTGTTGCTAACGGCTCGACACCGCCGACATCGAACGGCATGGCGCAGTCGTTCAACAGCTTGCAGACGCTCAGCATGCCGATGACCATCAGCCAACCGGCAGTGAACGCGAGCGCCATCATGTGAGAGACGACACCTCACGAGCTTCGGCTCTCGTTATGACTGGAGTTACGTTTCCTTCGACACGGTGTTACTTAGAGGGCGGCATGGCTATGACAAAGGTTCGGAATGGGTTAGGGGCTTTTTCTTTTTTCTTCATCCATCCAGACGATGGATTTCGGCACGCGTTAGCGACTGGACAATTGCTCCTCTGGCTCCGGGCGAATTTTTATTTCATTTTCAGTTTTATGTGTTCAGCATCGAGTCTGGCCGTTGGTCTCAGACACCAAAAAGGAAACTCGCACACATAGAGGTACGTACGGAGAGACTGGGAAGATCTCGACGTATGAAAGTACCCGTCGAAAAGGGAGATTTTTATGCATGAGCTTAGGGTCGATATGCGAAGAAGAGAAACGACTCGCACATGTATATATAGTTTGTTTCTTTTTCCTTTGTGCTGGAGAGGCATAGTTGAGAAGAGCACACTTGCCAGAAGGCCAGATGATACCAGGGGGAGAAGACTGCTGAGCATTTCTTTGATTGCTCGACAGGGCTTGCCACGAAACAATAAGCAGTCTCGAATGTTGATTCACCTTTCCAAGTCCAGTTCCTTGCCAGTGATGTGTTCTCGAATGTGACTTATGCTCAGTCGGGAATGTTAGGAGTACTCAGACGGACTTGGGATGAATGAGTCTGTCCATGCCAGCAATTGGACATGTATCAAGACCCAGTTAGGTGTAAGCATTTGAGCATCACGGGCGGAGACCAAACGATTTGCGTAAAGCTTTGTTTCTTTCAGATCTACTGCCTTGGGAAAGACTATGATCCGCTGCGAACGCGAGGCACCTATTACTGTATGTAATGGGTCTGGAGTCTTGCGGCATGGTAGATGGCCAGTCTACCTCCTCCCGCGGCCTCCTCTACCACCACCACCACCACCTCTCCCTCCCCTTCCGCCCCGACCTCCACGTCCACCACCACGACCGCCGCCGCCGCCGCCGCCGCCGCCCTCGATATTCCGGACATCCCTCTCGCTCAACCTCAGCTCGGCGCCCCTCATCCTTCCAACATCAAGCCCATCTAGCCCCCTCTGTCCAAACCTACCGCCGCTCTCCTTCTTCGTCGCCTTCTTGGGCGCCTCCCTCTCCAACACGATGCCGTTCTCCCTTGCCGTCTTCCTGCGCTTCTCCTCGCGCTTGGCCGTGCTGGCGACGATGCCCTTGCGCATCGCCATGGGCATCTTCTCCTGGACAAAGATGGATTTGACGCCCGACACCCCCTGCGCGCCGGCGAGGGACTGCGTGCGCAGGTCCGTCTGGCGCTGGCGGAGCTTGCCCTCAGAGAAGGATTTGGAGGCGGCGTTGGAGGGGTTGGAGAAGGGGGAGACGGCGTGGCGGGCGAGGAGGTGGGATTCGGAGAGGAGGCGTTGGAGGGCGAGGTCGTTTACGAGCATGGACTTGTCGTTTTCGTCGTCTGGGTCGTCGGGGGGTTGTGCTGCTGTGAGGGAGGTTGGGGAGGGGTCTGTTTGGGAGGGGGGTTTGGAGGACTATTAAGAGGAGGAGGGTTAGTGAGATGTGAGGACAGGAGAAGGGAGAGGGGGAGGCATACCATGAAGGCCTTGAGTTCGCGCTTGCTCATGCTGACGACGGGCGGGGCGTTGGACTTGGTGTGGTCTACGACCTCGATGACGGGGTTCTCGTCAATGTCGTCGTACGGGATGTCGCTGTCCTCGTCGTAGTCGTCTTCTGTTGAGTCTCTCGTTAATCAATGGTCTTCTCCATAGCATTTCTGGATATTACGCCCAGCGGGTTGACTTACCTTCGTCGCCAGAGAGACCACTCCACTCCTCACCCTCACCCTCCTCGCCGTCAGCACCCTCGTCCTCAAAGATGTCCTCTTCGCCTTCGCCTGCCTCCTCATCGCTCCCGCTCGCGCTGTCCTCCTCCTCCTCTTCGGCCTTGGCCTTGCTCTTCTTCCGCTTCGGCGCGCTCTTCTCCTCAATCGGTTTAAACTGGGCTTCGAAATGCCGTCTGAAAATCTCTTGGGCGTCTAGCATGGATGTATCCTCCTCATCTTCGTCCTCCTCCTCAGCCTTTCTCGCCTTGGTCTTCTTGGTGGCCGTCGTCTTCTTCTTCGTCCCTGTTGCTGCGGCGGAGGCAGATTTCTGGAGTCCCTCGGCGCTCTTCTTCTTTTTCAATGCCGGTGAAGCAGTCTTGACCGATGCTGTTGCGGTGGACTTGTTCGTCTTGGTAGTCGACGCAGAGGGCGCCTTGCGCTTTCCGAGGACCGAGGCCATGTTCGCGAGGGATTCGAGCTTTCAGGTTTGCGCTCGTTGCTCTTGCTTAGAGAAGTGTAATTTGCAATACTCTGCAAAGGAGACGGTTAGGCCCGATTCGTTACTGCAACTGAAAGCGCTGGTTGTAGCTTTGTTGTCGTGCTACAATCGTTGCAGGACTGTTGCAGAAAAAAAGTGCTTCAGCAACCGAAACTTGCAGACTACCTACCTTATCGCAACAATCTTGAAAATTTCAGCGGGTCCGAGAGAAGGTCCCCTTTCTCAGCCTCGTCCTACCTGTGGCTGAAGAACATTCTCATTGGCTGCAGCCTCCATCACATCAATAAGGATCGGAGGGGTTCAAAGACGTCAAAGCTCCCATCAGCCTTGGTGGGATGCTAAAGCCCCCAAATCCCCCCTCTCCTCACAAACCATCTAGTGTTGTCCATTAGATGCGACAATGACTGCACAACTAGACACGTCGTCTGGGCATCTTGCATGAGAGTTCACCTCCCACAGCAAAACAACAACATTAGATGAAAAGAAGCCCCCAGATAAATGCGCACAGCAGGTTGATCTATCTGTCTCTAGACAAGAGAGAAAAGAAAGTTTCCTTGGATCTGACACGTCTTGCGACAGGAACCTATGTCCTAGTCCCTCAAAGTGCCAAGAATAGCCCACATCCAATGGACCAGATGAAACCATCACCTGGGCGGACTGACAGTTACCAGAGTCTTTCTGTGGTTCACCACCTCCATGAGTACATTGTTTAGGTGAATGCCAACCGAACCCACGAGTGCGCCATCTCATCCAACCCTAGTTGGTCGACGCACCAGCGCCAGCGGTGCGCTCACATGGCATGCACCAAAGGAACAAGGGGGAAGAGAACAAAATAGGTACTTATAACACCAAACTAACTCTGCTTGTGACAATCACTGCTTGCTATCCATCCCAAAGACCCCGTTTTCATCACATCTCTTCCTTCTCCAGATGCACACTCCCCCCAAAACCCCCCTTTCCTTTACACGCTGTAGGTCACACAAAACATCAGAGGAGAATCCCTAAGACCGCGCGGCCTCAAGTTCCAGCTCCAATTGTCTGATCCGCTCGCTCTGGTCCTGAGACCCGCCGGCGTTCACCTTGCGCTTCAGCCCCTCGACTTCGTCCGACAGCTTGCTAATCTTGTCGTTCTGCTTGCCAATGAGCTTGGTCTGCTGCTCGAGCATCTGTCTGATCTGATCCAGAGATGACTCAATATGCGTCGAGGATGCAGGTGAGTTGGCAGATGCAGGCTTGACAGGGGGCTGTTGTGCGGGAGGCGACTTGACTTGAGCAGGGGAGGCGGCCTTGATAGGCGAGGGAATCTTGGCCGGCTCGGCACGGACAGGAGCAGGAGCTGCAGCAGGGGCCGCGGCGCGCTGAGCTGGTCTTTGTACCTCCTCGAAGCTTGAGTCGTCGTCCTCATCCTCAGGCTCAGCAGGCTCGTCATCCTTGAACTTGTTGGCCATGTTGGACATGGAGGCCTGCTGCTCCTTCATCGAGGGAGGGGGTGAGCGTGCCACCGGAGTAGGCTCCGGAGCGGGGGCGGGCTTCGGCGCAGGCTTTGCAGCCGGAGGAGGAGCTGAGGCGATCACGGGAGGCTTGTAGTCAGAGGCAACCTCCTTCGGGGCGGTACCCTCGTACACACTCTCCAAATCGATCTTGGAGGGGATGCCAGTCTTGCCATCGAGCCAATCCTTGGCGCTGACGGCAGGCTTGAGGCCAGTGGCAGGGGGGAAGATATCAGACTGGAAGGTCTCGGCTCTGCGGGGAACAGTGAAGGAGATGGGCTCGATGTAGCTGTCGTTGACCGTCTTGTAGGCTCTCATGACCTCGTTCTCGTGCACCTACGCAGCGTTAGATATGGCTCTCTAGATATTCCACCACGCGCGCGCGCTGAAGTCGACCTACGTTAATGCCACGACGGGGAACGAAAGCAATGCCTCTTTGGGGCTCGGCGGACTTGTACTCGCTCAGGTATTCGAACTTGTCGTTCTCGTACTCGTAGTATCGGATGTTGCCGTCGCTGTCAGAACTGTCAGTACGCCAAGAACTATACTCTGCTCAATGAACTACTTACCCCTTGCCAGCAAGATACAAGCAGTTGGATCCGTCATCTGTCTGTAGTTTAGCAACTGTCCCTTACGAAGCGTAGACCTCCAACACTGACCCCAGAAAGGCATGATGACACCAGAGATGGAGTCCAGCATGCTGAAACCTCCAATCGGCTCACTGCGACCAGGCTCCCACAGCGCAAGCTGACGCTCGCTCATGCGCGAGAAACCAGCCGTGGCGAAACGGTTGTGCTCGCCCATCCAGACGGCTCTGCTGTTCTTGGCGCCCGGGTGGCCAGGGGCCTCGTGGACCGGCTTCTCGGCGCGCACATCCCACACGCGGATCTTCTTGTCGCGAGATGTCGTGACCAACATGGAGCCGCTGGCGTTCCACGACAGACTCTGGACGATGTCGTTGTGCTTCAGGGTGTGGGTGGGCGAGCCGGTGGTGATGTCCCAGAGCTTGATCGTAAAGTCGCCGGATGCGGACGCGAGAATGTTTTCCGCAGCGGGGTTGAACTGGACCTGACCGACCTTTCTGTATGCTACATATCAGCACCATGGTCGAGAAAGTGGAGTGGGAGAAGAGAAGGTCGTGGGCGACGAACCTCGAGTGGCCAGCGAGCTTACTGACGGGAGAGACATCGGCGGGCTCGTCGGCATCGGTGTAGAGGGTGAAGTTCTCGGGAACCTGCCAAAGGAAGACCTTTCCATCCTCAGATCCAGAAGCAATCACGCGGTCGTTGAAGGGATTCCTAGCACGTGGTCATCAGTATGATTGTCGCGTGCGCTCGCCGTCGTCGGTGGATGGTGCGCGCGGGTCGCGGCGTCGCGGGGATCGGCGTACCAGTCGGTATCCAAGACGGTGGCAGTATGGCCTCGAAACAGAGGGATCTGGTCGGGCACCTTTCCCTTCTCGCCAAGGGGGATGACAGCGAAAGCGCCGCCACCGCCGGCATCCCAATTGACGGAGAGGTAGTCGGGGTTGGCCTAAAGGTTGCGAGTTTCTGGTCAGCCTCTTTCTCTTGTGTTCTCCTATCGACCACGGTCTTGCCCCCCATCAATTGTCTCGGCAGGAGGGCAAAAGAAGCAAAGGAGCGAACCCCTTACTTACCTTCACCAAGTTGGTATCCCAGGCATTCCGGCTGATGTGAAGGTTATCGTAGCAGAACTCCTTCCGGGTCGGCTTGCCAAAGACGTGTCCTAGACGAGAGGGAATCGGGCGTCAGCAGTCAGCTCGTCCCAGCGCAACACGTTGGCATGCGACAGTCAAAAAAAGACCCACGATATTTCGACGCTCGCACAAAGCGGCCCGCCATTGAGGATGATGTATGTTTTGGAAAACCCGGGTGGCGGGAGGGAGGAGGGGAAGGGGTCGGTAAAGAAAGAGGCAGACGATATGCAATGCTGCGTAGGGAAAAGCGACGTAACCTGCGATCTCTTGGTGATCCAAAAGGGGAGGATTCGGTGTAATAAGATAGCTGGGAGCTGTTGCTGGCGGGCCCTTCCAAAATAACGAACTAACGGGAAGACGAAGTGGGTGCTGCCGCCCGCCTGCTGCTGCTGGCAGCCCACTGCAATTCAGGTAGCGAGCAGCAATCCATTGCTCTGGATGGGTACGTACCCACCTGCAATTCGTGCCGCTGCACATTACCTTCGGTAGGTACAGATGGATACCTTGGTGAAACTCCCCCGGCCAGCTGCGCCTCCGTGGCTTCCCTCCACTGACGAGAACATCAATGGAGCAAGGGTCCAGCAACTTTATGCACATCACGACGCACGTGATGCATGCGCTCCTCACCTGGGTGACTACGAACTTACCAAGACCTAGGGTGAACTCAATTGCCCTCGGATTATGGCCTAAGTAGACTAGGCAATAGATGTCACGACACGAGACTGCAATGCCAAGTAGGTAGTTTAACGATAAAAAACCTCCCATTTTAGTACAACATGATACGTACAACCAAACGGGCTACCCGACTCCTAGAACAATGCTCAAAAGAAGCCGAGTGCGAATTTAAAACAACAAGCTCTCAATCTCCGGAATTTCCTCCATCGCCATCGCCATCCAAACCATGCCCAAACGCCATCCTGTCTGCCAAATTATTAGATATTCAGGCAAGCGCGCAGTCCACAAGACACAAGCCATCGCAACAGCGGACCAAAGACAACATGATGATCCGATCACGAACTCCAGGTCCAAGAGAATCATAGATCATGCCGTGCCTCCCCATTACTTCGTGTCTCCTACTCGTGCCGATCATGCCAAATCATCAAGAAAAGAAGGGGGTATTAGTTGAATGTGCTCTTCGTCCGCGAGTGCACCCGTCGACCCTCTTGCCGCCGTCGCAGCGCCTCCTCTCTCTTGAGGATGAGCTCGCACCACTTGCCCTGCTTGCGAGAACCACCAACATCGTCCTCGCTATCGCCGCGACCAGTACCAATGAGGTCCGTCAGAGCCAACAGCCAGCCTTGCTTGTCCTCGGCAGTGTCGGCGTAGAAGTCAATGGTCTCGCCGTTGTTGAAGCGGATGCGGAAACCCTCCTCGACAAACATGTATCCTTCTTCTTCCTCGGCGAAGGCTGATCGCCGACGTCTGCCGCCCTTGCCGGTCGTCTCTCGCTCCGTCAGGGCACGCCGGTCGTCAATCAGCCTCTTAGCATTAGCCAGGTTGATAGTAGCTCGGGGTTGACGGGTAGCCTCGTGGTAGGCCGTGAGCTTCTGGCCAACAAGCTTGAAGTATCGTCGGCGCCAGTACTGCGATGAGGTTAGCACGTATTCAGTATGAATCGGACACGGCAAGAGACTTACAGGGCAGTCGCCACCCTGTTGGCTCAGGTGACCTTCCCAGTTCTTAGCAAGGCGCTCCTCCGCAGCCTTAAGCTCTCGGATGCAAGAGTTCATGCTCTTGGGCATGTCCTCCTCGGTGGATCCCTTGGGACGGGGTACAAAGAGCAACTGGAGCTCCAACTTTCCAATCTTGTAGGGGGCGCGGCGGACAACAGCAGTGTTACCACGCTTGCTCTTGACGCTGGAGGCGAAGGTAGCCTCTTCAGTCGCCCACTCGTTGAAGCAAGCCACGTCAACG
The DNA here is from genome assembly GCF_011075155.1 of Colletotrichum scovillei. Taxonomy (NCBI): domain Eukaryota; kingdom Fungi; phylum Ascomycota; class Sordariomycetes; order Glomerellales; family Glomerellaceae; genus Colletotrichum; species Colletotrichum scovillei. The sequence goes on from NW_023336261.1 coordinate 2,063,136, forward strand.
ACATAGGGACGACCGTAACAGCGCGACTCGTGCTCCTTGAGGCACACGTACGAACGAGCAAAGCTGCCATCCTCAGCCGCGAGTGGAGACAACAAGTCCCAGGCGGTAGGCGCGACCTTCATCTGTCTAGCCTGAGCAGCCTTTTGCTGCTCAGCGGCCACACGCTCCTCCTCTTCGCGCTGGCGCAACTCCATCTCCTTCCGCTTCTTGGGAGACGCGAACACCCTGCTAAAGGTAGACGTCTTGGGCTTGCTAGCCTTAGTAGGAGACTGCACGATCACCTTCTTGGCAGGCGCGGGCTTCTCCAGCTTCACGTTGAGGGTCAGCTGGAACTCCAGGTCGTTGGGAACCACAAGCTCAAACTCCTGGCCGACGGGAGCATTGCGAGCAAGCTCAAGCCAGGCGGTTGTGACACAATGGACACCATTGTCAAGCGTCAGGCTGAACCAGGTACGCTCAGCTAAACAATTGTCAGTAATCTGGAGACGAGGCTTGGAAGGGTGGAACATACTTCGGGGAATGGGCAGGTCGAGATCCTTGACTCCAAGAACCTTGACGAAGAGGCGGCCACGCTCGCCGCTTTCCTCGGTCGCAAGCTCCGGGTTCAAGTCCTCTTCGGCCAGAGGGTTCAAAGTTTGAGCATTGCTCTCCTGGCCAGGCATAGGCGGCACAGGACCACTTGTGTTGGCGCGGCGTCTGATGCTCTTCTGTCTGGGCCTACCGTTCCAGGGCTCGACGGTCCATGACTGAGGGCGGTCTGTCTTAACGGGGGAGTTGCCAGCAGATCGAGTCTTCCACATGTCAGAAGACTCCTTGTCGCTCGCTGTTACAACCTTGGTGTTCTGGCGCATGAGGTATCCGCGCTGGTTCTTCTGGTTAGCATTCTGTGACACTTTCCTGTCTGGTGAAATGATTTTATTCGTGGTCGCGGTCGGCTTGGACACTTGTCTGCTGGTGCTGCCACTTGCGATGCGAGATTTGGGGACTAGATGAGAAAAAGCAACCTTTTGTTGTTCAATGACACGATCGAAATCTTGGTCAAGGCTGAGGCCAAAGTCAAGATCCAATGTGAGACTGCGCTTCTTGAAGCTCGAGCGGCGGTCCACGAATTCTTCGTCGTCGTGGATAGTGGGCTCTCCCTGCAGATCCCTTGACAGCCTGTTGCGGTGGCGTTCAGGAATGGCTGGAATGTCGGGCACCTCGCGACTAACTTGGCGCCGGGCTTCCCTCATGGCAATGATGTCAGAGGGTGTGTTGGAAGGTCTGGTCTTCAACTTGGATCCAGATGCCTTGATTGTTGCCTGCCTCTCCGGGATAGCAGGAGATTCCATGGGAAGCTCGTCGAAGATTTCTGATTCAGAATCGGACATGGGTCGATGAATGACAGACTCGGGCGTACCGGGCTCTTCCTCATACTCTTCATCCTCTGGATCACCCCAGCCGGAGCCGTCGTAGTCAGGCTTGGAGAGATGCTTCGGGGTCACGGGGCGCTGCATTTCAGCCTGGAGCTCCGTCATCTTTGGCGGGGGCTGAAGCTCCTCGACTTCCTCGGCAGACGGCTCCGGAGGCGGAGGAAGCATGAACGACTGCAAGCCCTTGGAGAACTCGTTATCCCTGCCCTCGTCGTGGAATTCGGGGAGGCTGTGCTTGCGCTCAGAGGCAGTGTCGACAGGTGCATCGACTGGCATCTCTGGCGACGGCTCCTTCTCGACCTCGGGTTCGGGCTGAGGCTGTTCAACAACCTCATCCTGAGGCTCGCTTGTAGGCTCGATAACCTCTTCAACCTTTGTCTCGGGTGTCAGCTCCCTGACTGGGAGGTCAGCTGGAGAGACAGCGCGTTGCTCGGGCGAGCTGAAACCCTTGTCGGACTTGAGCTCCAGAGGTCTTATCTCTGAGGCCAAGTCAAATGTCTGGAAGGGGCTAGCAGCACGAGGTGTGAGGATGTCCTCGTCGACCTGAGTGACCTCGGGCTGGCGAGCCGGTCCGTCAGAGTAATGGCTGGCAGAATCGGCATCGTTCTCGTCAATGTCAGACCGCGCGTAGAAGTCTGTGATTGACTCGGTGTCGACATCAGAGGCCTCATCTCTGTGGATAATGACACTACCCTCGTCGCTAAGCTCGGAGATGTCATCCAGAATGGAGTCTTCCGTTGAAGGAATTGGGACATCCGGGTCAAGAGGCAGGGGCAGACGGCGCTCAGGGCTGGGTCGCTCGGGGCTAGAGCTAGGCGCCGGCGAGGAGAAGTAGTCACCTCCTTGGTCATTGGCGCCACCATTGACGCGACGCATGATGGACTCACGGGAGATACGGCTAGGCAGCTCGTAGTCCTCGAGAGCAGAGATATCTCCGATGGTATCATCGGCTTCGTCTGCGTCAGCGGAAAGCATGCTGGACTCGGCTGTCTCAGTATCGGAAGCGGGGCTCTGGATTCTATCACGCTGAGCACCGCGACGAAGACGACGCTCTCTCTGCTGCTCGTTGGCAGACTTGTGGTCGTCTGAGAGCATCATAAGCTTCAGTCTCTCTTCGAGAGTCATCTTGCCGTTGCCAATGCTCTGGATCTCGTTCTTGCTGGCAGCTGCCGGGGGCGGCGGTGGCAAGCTACGGTGAGCGCCCACCATTCTCTCCGCTGTCGCGGACAGGCCAGGTGAAGACCGGGAGTCACTGAAGGCGGGCGAACCACGGGCGGGTGAGCCCATGCCGGGAAGAGGAGGCAGGGGGCGGTGATCCGAGGTTGACGAGTCAGATCGAGTATGTTCTGTGCGGCCGATACGAGGAGGAAGTGCGTCTGGCATGGGGCTTCCATCGAAGGGATCCTCCATACGCTCAGCAGACTGTCTCCAATCGTCAGGACCGACGACGGGAGTCTTGTCTGTGTCCTCTAGCGACGCATCGAAGCTGTCACCCTCCATATCGTGATCTCCAAAGTGGTAGTGTCCGTCCTCATCGTCCTCGTCATCCATGGAGTCGAAGCTGCCCTCGCGCGAGTTGGATCCTATGGAAGAAATGTCCGGCGTGGCCATCTCATATTCGTTGATTTGAGGAGGAGCCGCGTCGAAGGTGACGCTCTTGGCGTGGCGATGAAGCGACTTTCCAGAAGGAAGCTCGCGATCGTCGAAAGAAGTGTCGGCCGACCAGGTGCCGGTCTCGGGGTCGAAGCTGCTCTTGAAGTTGCTTCTCGAAAGGGAAGACTTGATAGGAGACCCTTGGTCCTTGCCCGGGCTGCGCGGCGGGTTCGCAGGGTTGATTTGCATTGGTGTAGAACCCTTGGTAGGGCTCGTTGTCGGGCTGAAGATGGGGATGCTCGATCTGCTGCTGTTGTTGCGCTGGTGGCCGATGCCTCTGTTCAGAGAATCAGAAGATCGTAGGCCATTGATGATTGTTGTCGTTCCGTCATATGAGGGTCCGGAATGCTTAGCGAGAGGCCGCTCAATTTGGGGGACTCTTGTGGGATCGTATTCCTGCTTCTGCTCGAGAGCGAGAATGTTGCTGTTCTTGACTCGAGAGGCTCTTTGGAGGCGTTCGATGGAAGTGCGTCGGGTTGGCGAAGGCGAGCCGTGACGTGCGCCGCCGTATAATCCGCTGTTCTCGGTGCTGATGGAGTCCAGGTTGCGCTTCTGCCAAAACAGCCTGGGAGACGTAGTAGTCTCTAGTGGGGACGACTGGAATGGAGAGGAGTCGGTGTTGAGGGTCATTTTCTATACGATAGCTATTAGTGGAAATTCTGGACGGGGATTGTGTCTCAGACACAGTCCGCTTACCTTGGAGGGCTGCTTGAAGCTCGGTGAGTTCCGCCTGAGGTCTGAAGGAGAGAGCTCGGAAAGGGGGCGAGGGATGCCAGTGCTGGCCTTGGTAGGAGGGGGAGATCCTGGAGTGCTGCTGCCTTTGCTGATGCGCAAAGGATGTACCTGTTGGAAAAGCGAAAGTCAGTCGCGGGAAACGCGATATCACAGCAGCGGTGTATATCAGAACTTACGGGATCCTCAGAAGACGCCATTTTCTGTGATGTTGTTGTGACTGCGCAAGCGCATTGGGGGAAACAATCGCAGTACGTGGTGGTAATGGCGATCAATACTCGAAAGAAAATTCTATGTTAAGCAGACTCTGCTGCGGTGCGTTCCGGGGTAATTGCCGCGAGGTTCAGAGCGGATTCGCAAAGATACACAAAGGGGAAAATGCGGTAGAAAGACTTTTGTCTGCTAGAATGAATGTTTGACTTTTTTCTCCTTGGGTGGCTCTCGGGGATGTGTGCTGTCAGATGCCGATTCGGGTCATAATCGAAGGGTAATTCGGTATGGGTTGTCGATGACTGGAATGGGCAGAGCCGAAGTATGGGGATGCTGGGTGATGAAGCTGAAGGGGGGGAGGGAACAGCGCAAAACGACAGCAACACACACAAAAAAAATCAAAAAAGGGCGATGCCGCCAAAGTGCAGCAACAGGTAATGGGATAGCGTTCCTGACGGCGGTCGTGGTGAGAAACAACAAGAGGGTGAACGGGACGTTGTGTTGTGATGCGTCGATGTGGTCGAGTGTTGTTTAAGGGCAGCGGGCGGTATGAGTTGACGTTGAGGCGGGGACTCGATGATTGGTGCGCGGAGGGGAAGAAGTAAACAAACAAGGAAGGCAGCTCTTTGTCGGTGGCGTTGCTCCTGGCGACCTTGTGTTTAGTGTGATTTTTGGCGTGACAGGGGTCGATACAAGACTGGGTACGTACCTTTGACGGGAGAGTTGGGACGAGGGGTTGTTGGCAAGCCGCAGGCGGCAGCAGGCTTTTCGAAGCCCAGCGTCCAGCCAGCCATCCACTCCGTCCACCAATCCAGCCAGCATCCAGCATCTAGCATCCAGCATGGCAAGAGATGAGAAAATGGACCACTGGGGAGAGGGGAACGGCCGACGACCGGGGTGGCTTTGGGCGGGTGTCTGCTGCACGTGCCCACTCTTTCTGTGACGCTGCTCAGCGGTTTACAATGCAATCTCAAGACGTATTCAAGCGAGCAATGGCCAGTGGCTGTTCATGGTCTATGCCTTTGATGCCGAAGACGACGAGTTACTGTGGACTACGGATACCTAGGGAACAAGATGCCTACTCTAGAATCATCTATCCAGTCTTGATCGTCAGCCACTGCTCCGGCGTCTGCAGGGAGAGAGGCTAAAGGCAAGCCAGAAAAGCAAGCATCCGAGGCGAAAGAGGGGAGCCACGGGCAAGAAAAGGAAGGACAAAAAGAGAGGAGAATAATATTCATCAACAACAACTTGATTTTCGTTTCTGTGCGCGCAAGGACTGTGCAGCACTGTATGTACGGAGTAGTAGTGTGTGCTGCTTATTGCCCGAAACCACCAGGCTTACGCTCCAAATCATGCTTGTCCGGCTTCCCCCCCTCGCCAATGTTGTTGTTGAACCATGATATTTCTCCGGGCCAACAGCAGCTGAGGACATGGGTTCTTGCAGCTGTTGCAGTCCATGGTCAAGTCATCGTGATGGCTTACTTACCCAGTACTCCGTACCAAACGTCAGAGATGTCGAGACCTTGCCCTTGACCTAGACCTGGGAAGCCCACGCTTGGTTCCCGCATGTCGTGCTTCTCTCCATCACATCGTATCGCACAATCCCATAAGATGGTGGGTTCAGTGGGCTCTGAGCATTTTAGCCCGTCGGCTGGATATCGATATGGAGCTCGTTGTTGCTTTAGACGTTCCCCCTCTGCCCGTGCTCGCCAGGGGTGGGCTGTGTTATGATTTCTCGTCATCCAATGTCACTCTGGGTTACCAACACAACAGACGGAAGACAAGAGAAAGAAAGCTGTTGTTGTTATCGAGCTTGCGGACTGTACTCGGCTTTTTTGGCTGCCATTGCTTGTCCATGCAACTCGCCATGGTTTTTTTCCCCCATTGTTATTATTGTTTTGATGTGTGCTCTTCTTCCGCAATTGCTGATTCGTCTGTATTGATTCGTATACAATTACTCGAGTCTACAAGTACTTTGCATGTGTGCGTGTATAAAAAAACGAGAAAGATCGTCCGCCGCGCCCGGACTTTGCTCCTAAGAGCTGCACCGTCTTGTCCCCGCCCCCGCCGGCGCAAAGCCATTTTTTGCGAGAATGCCGTCCTATTGTGCAGCGCAATTGACTTCCTGGTGGTCCTGCCTGTCAAGTGTGATCCACGTATCCTCCCCCTCCAGGCTTCTCCCCATCCTCCTCCTTCCTCCTCCTCATCGTCCGATCGAGTCCACAAGAGCCAGGAGCACCTGCTGGCCCCCAAACACTGCGCAATATCCTGGCCCCTCCCTCCTCTTCAGCCCCAAGAGAGGAGCCACGATGAGGAAGAGCGACAGACGAAAGAGGGGCCAAACAACAACAGACTTTCCGATCCGACGCACACCATCGTGCAGGGCACGCAGGGCATCTCTTCATCATGTACGATTCGATGCAATGTACGTACATATGTACGTAAGTTTATCTCGCAAGAAAAGCCGCGCCCCCCGGTTCCATCGGCACGCGAGAGCGAGGAAAACCTATCTACCTAGTAGGTATTCATACCTGCAAAACTAGAGAGGAAAGAGGAGACGTTGGGACTAGTGCCTGTCTGCGCCGACATCTTGCGTCTTACTCCAGCTCCATGAGTCCATTCTGCGTGTTTTGTTTCTTTGTGCTCGCTTCTTCTAGCGCATCTGCCCACCGTTGCTTCGTCGCACTGGCTGAAACAACATCGCCGCTCGCCTCCAGCTAAGTTGCACGGCCGCCGCGCCGGATGTGACGCCTGTCATCCCGGAACAAGTGTTGGTTTGATTGTTGTTTATGGTCATTCGACTTTTTTTTTTTTTTTTTCGACGATTACTGAGATTTATTCCACTCAACACACTCCTCCAACTTGACCCCGTTGCCGCCGAAACAGTCCAGCGCGCTACCAATTGTCAGGTCCACCTTGCCCTTGCTCAGCTTCTTCACCATCTCCAGATCCTCCAGGTTCCTGCCGCCGCCGGCGTACGTCACAGGCAGACTGCACCACTCGGCCAGTCTCTCCACCAGCTTCTCGTCGATGCCCTTTTGCAGACCCTCGTTGTCTGCTGCGTGGATGAGGAACTCTGAGCAATAGGGCTCCAGTTGCTTGATGGATTCTGCAACACACAGTCAGTCAGCCAGCCATGTGACATCCACGCACTTCGTGTCCATCAAACCGTGCCGCTAGAAACATACCTTGATTGACCTCCATGTCTGTGATCGTCTGCCACTTGTTCATGGCCACAAACCACCTGTCATCTCCGCGCCGCCGGCAGCTAAGGTCAATGACAAGCTTGTCCCTGTCGCCTTCCAACGCCTGCAGCACCGCATCCAGCCTCTCCTGACTGAACCGTCCCTCGGGAAAGAGGTACGACGTGATGATGACCTTCTCCGCGCCGGCGTCAACCCACTCCTTTGCGTTCGTGTCGTTGATGCCTCCCCCAACCTGCAACCCGCCGGGCCACGCCTTTAGCGACTCCCGCGCGGCCTCGGTGTTGCCGGGCCCCAGCATGATGACATGGGCGCCCGTGAGCTCATTGTCTTTGTACAGCCGCGCAAAGTGCGCCGGCGGGTGCGTCGAGACAAAGTTGGTCTTGAGCTCCGCTGTTGTGCTGTCGAGGGTGCCGCCGACGATTTGCTTCACCTGACCGGCGTGCAGGTCTATACAGGGACGAAAGCGTGTCATTTTGGTATGTGTGATGGTGTATACTCTAGTGGTTTGAAGAAGTTCTACCAACTCGAGTTCCACGGCTGCGTCACTGCTTGACCCCTCCTGTTCAATTTTGTGTGGATGGTGGGGTTGCGATGTCGGTGCAAGGCTAACTGCCGTTCTCTCGTTGTGAGGTTTCAGGCTAGGTTACACACCTTGGATCCGGTCAATTGGAGTGGTCAATTCAATTTCCTATTCCTCGAGACCGTTCTTCGAATCTTCATTATATTTCAATACCATTTCCTCGATCTGCGAGTAAAAATTTGCAGGGACGTTCGTATGAGGTGTTAAGCCGGTACTTCCTTCGGTCCAGTCTTAGCCAGCATTGACCCAGATGCAATTCCAAACTCAGGCCTTCGAGCTAATGCTGAGAAAACAGAGAACCATTCACTTTCTGAAACAGAAACAAAGAATCAGACATTTTGGGTTTCGACAATCTTTACAGGATCTCCTTTTCGATGCGGCACGAAGCCTTCTGAGAGGGAATCAGGTGGATTTCGCTGCCAAGGCGACTCTAACGATACTAGAGCTCTCAACTGGCACCATCTTTCAACAAATCCGGCTGTGTGTTCTAGTGGTTATGATTCCTCGTTCACAATGTGAACACTTGAACTCCGAGGAGGTCGCAGGTTCGAACCCTGCCGCGGTCACAGTATCTAATTCTTTTGCATTTTTGGACAAGTCGATATTGATTGTTCTAATACTAAGCTAGAAATATTCATGTAACATACAATTGACACATTTCGACGTTCACCGCAAGCTGGAGAGTGCTGTCGTCCGCCAAATCCAGGGAACCGCCACCAACCAATATGCTCGACTCCTGGATAGCTGTGATTCCACGAATCTGTCCGTATCAGGTCGGGCTACCTTGGTGGGACAGGACACGATGCAAGAAATAGGCAGTGAGTACTCCGTAATCATGTCATGAACAACTCATCGAGCCGATTATCTGCGCGTTCTTACCGAGCTCCGTGTAGCAAAGCCTAGCTTCCAAGTCAGTGTGCTACTTCGGCCGACCAATCACTCAGCCAAAGTAGGTGCTGCCTATTGCTTGCTCTCGACAGCACAAACGTTGAACAAAACCGCCCGAAGGTAGTGATGCCCATTCGTATAGCGAGTACCTGTGTCACTTGTGAGAAGCCGAGTCTCGGTCTCGATACCAAGTCCTACCATGTCAGAGCTACAGTCAAAAAAGCCCAACCATTTTCTTTTCGCTACCGCATTCTGTCTCACCCGAAGCTCACAGCCATGTGACCGGCGATGCTCTATAGAGGCACAAATACTTCCACTGACGTGAAAGCTGCCCTCAACATTTCTCGGTGTAGCACTGGGTCAGTCCCCCATCCAGTGAGGCAGCCAAGTGGGTGACAAAATCGATTTCCTGCTCTTCATCTTGATAAGTACCCCTATCACTTCTCATATCATAATTACTACCTTTCAATATTAGCGTCCTTCTTAGGTATATACGTAGAGAAATATACTCTGCTTAATAGATATCAATGCTAGTGGCAATAGCGGCGAAACTGCTTGTCGCATATTTCGAGCGGAAATCGATCTTGTCACCCACTTGGCAGCCTGCATATATACTGAGTGTATCTTTCACTCGACGGCCGTCTACAACGTTCTCGAGCCAACAACCATGATGGCGATACCACGAAAGCCCGTCCCAGACATTACAGATGCCTCAATGATGCCGCGGACTTCGATCAGTGTAGGCCATGGGGCTCTATACCAACCCCAGACTTCATGTTTGGCTTCGAACACCGACACCGTCAACGAGCCTACAACCGAGACAAACAGCCTCACCTCGGACAGGACCAAGAGCCAATATTCAAAGGGCAGCTCCAGCGGGTGCGGTTGGACACTAGAGATTTGCGCTCTTGTTCTGAGTATTACAGCTTTGGTCACGGTCGCTGCCCTTCTACTGGCGTACGACGGGAAGCCCTTGTCGACATGGTCCTTCTTCCTCACCTTCAACACGATCATCTCCTTCCTGGGCACGATATCTCGGACTACACTCGCATTTGCCATTGGCGCTTGTTTGAGCCAGGAGAAATGGAACTGGTTTAGGCGTAAGGATGATTATGTGATAAGTTACGACCGGTTTGAGGAAGCAGGACGTGGCCCTTTGGGAAGCGTCCGTCTTCTGTGGCGTATCAAGCACAGGTACCTACCTACTTTGATGCCCATTACGATGCAGTGTACTCGGCTGAACATTGTCCACAGGCACTGGGTGTGTTTCGGTGCTCTGGCAACGATTGTCTTGCTCGGATTCGAACCTTTCCTCCAGGCGGTCGTCGAACTCTACGAGAAGGAAGTCGAGTCGGCCGGGATAGGCGTGGTGGCACATATTGGTCGAGTTAAAAGACTCGACGCTGGCAAGATAGCAATCAGTGAGCCAGTGGTTGATCGCATTCTAATGCCGCTTTCGACGAGCTTCGTCTGGACCGAAACTGCTTACCTCGAATATGACTTCGGCTCACTCTCCGCGATCTGGACAGCTTTCAACAATCTCAGCTCCCAGAGCAATCAGCAACCCGCTTTCACTTGTGCAACAGGGAACTGCACCTGGGCCCCTCATGCCTCGTTGGCAGTTTGCAGCGCGTGCAATGATATTTCAAGCCACTTGGTAGAATCCACAGGTCATGCTCATACTCTTGACCCAGCTGTCACCGCTCACAACTTTACTAATATCTCCATGCTCAAGCATCCATTTACGAAATTCGAACTTCCGACGATGAATTTGTCTATTTCTAACTTTGACGATGGCATCGGACTGCAGGTTGAGCTTACATGCCAGTCTACAACGCAGCCCGGGAGTACGCTGTCGTTCCAAGACTCAAGGGCTTTGCTTGTCTCATTCGCCATGATGAGTGTAAAGCCCAGCACCCCAGGAAGCAAAAGGCAATCCGGCGAAGCTACCGCTCTTGAGTGTGCCTTGTCCTTCTGCACGAATATTTATCGCTCGAATGTCAACAAAGGTGTTCTGAGCGAAGAGGTGCTTGGCTCATATTCGATCCGAAACCTCGACTCCTATGTTGGCTCAAAATTACAGGATTCAGATTGGGGAGGCCAAATAGATTCGTTCAAAAACTGGAATAAGATGCACAATTACACGCTCGACTTTCGCCTTTTCGGAGAAATGGAGCGAACGGATCTACAGCTCAACCTGCCGTCCGACAACAGCAGCATCACCGCACTGATAGACAAGGACAACCTATGGTTCAATATATCCCACGCAGCCGCGGCGACTCTGTCGAACGCGTTCGTGGAGAAGTTTTCCAGGCGTTCTCCCCCGTTCGAATCGAAGCAGCTCATCTATCCAACTTTTGAACCATTTCAGCTTGTCCAGCCTTCTGTGATCACAGCACTTGGCACATCACAGAACCTGTCAGCTACGTTCGAGATAGCCGCCCTCGCGATGACCAAGTGGATGCGTGACGCTTCGCTGAAAATCACACCTCACAATGGGACAACTTACGAGTCAGTCGTCCACATAGGTGTAAGATGGGGATTCATGTCACTACCTTTCGGTGTGCTCCTTGGCGGATGTCTTTTTTGTCTGTTTTCGATGCTTGAGACCAGGCGACTGCGACTCCCAGCCTGGAAGGGCAGCTCGTTAGCGGGGTTGACTCACGGGCTGGATGCAGAGGCTAGGGAGCACCTCAGAGAGATGGGAGATATTTCAAAGCATGCTAAGCGTGTCAAGATCCGGATGGTCGATTCTATGTTAGGGCCGGAGCTAGTCTTATCCAACAATCTAGATCCAGTGACTAAGGCTGAGGGCCGTGGCTACTCGACTGATGGAGAGGAGCTTCGAGGAACGGATCATTCTCATAGTTGATAATGTGGCGCAAATGATAGGCCTGAGGAGCTATCGTTCGAAGATCAAGGTAGACTTGGTTTATTGTGATTTTGAAACACCATTTTCATGGTTAGAATTTGCCATACACCCAACCAGACGACAGACACCACATCAACAGTGATCGAGCATCTCCATGGCATGCTTACCATTGAAGCACACCTTCCTCAAACGTGTCAGGTCGCCCCAAGACCGAATCCTATTCGCCTGGCATCAAGCACCATGTGCCAGGTTGGCTCTTCATTAACGTAGCGGTAGCCTGACTCAATATTCTCATGGTTTGCAAAGGCAAGGGCGGTGATAGAACCGTACAAAACGAGACACCATCCTCCCGCCCCTAAAACTAACGATTGGCGGTTTTGACAAAAACAAAAGCCTTCAACAAGAATACGAATTTCTCTCAATGCACTCAAACGCCATCTTTCTCTACTATATAAAGCAATGAGGAGGAACTTACTTGGGCTATAAAACGAAGGGGATTGATTCCTCAACACAAGACCGAGTAGTAACCATCATTGAATTGAACAACTAAGTTGCGCTAAACTCTTCTTCGCCATTCAAGCAAAGGGCACACAGACACATCTGAAAGGAATATAAGAATCGACTTCCGGCGTGATTGCCCATCCGCCGCTGGGAATATGCATTGCAGTTTTTATATCCCATGATGGGGAATCTGGATGCTGGTAAAAGTTAGTGAGCACCACAACTAGATACCTTTAATAAGCTATCAGGGTACCCAGAGGTCACACCTAGCCACGTCCTGGCACCTCCTGCGCTCTCGAAGACCACCTTTTGTAGCATATACCGGGTGGTATACGTATAGGCGCAACAAGGGATATGCATGGTCAGCGAGTTCTCGCTCTACGCTTTTGCCGAGGCGAAGGTGTCTCTCAACGTACCTCAGAGAATCTTCTCCCCCAGAGTTCTAGCAGCAGCCCAAAAGCTCCATGATGGACCAGAACCACCACCTAGCCTGGGTCATTGGTGAACCGAAAGGCGAGTAGCCGATTTAAATAAGATAACAGAAGCTCCGGTGAGGCGAAAGGGCCTCCCCCACTTGTGACTTACGGGCAAGGCCTCAAAATAACACATCTTGATGTATGCTTCAGTCCAACAATCTGGCAGAGCAAGACTGTCATTTAGAGGAGTATGTCATTCTCAGGAGAGAGGGGTATATTATTCTAATTGTCTATTTTTCAATTATGCTTGGCCAGCGCTTCGCGATCCTCAGCCGGCAAGCAACTTATCATCAGTCTCCAAAACTTTTTCCTGGACACTCTGATCCTCCTTCTCCCCATTCTTCTTCACATCCTCCTCCTTGCCCTCCTCCCTTGCCGCCTCCCCGTTGCCAGCAGCCTTCAACTTGGCCTTATCCTTCTTACTCAACGACACCGCCCCCTTCGCCATAGCCTCCTTGGGCAAAGGCCGAATAATCGGCTGCACAACCCACCAAGGCCTCTTACACCTCTTCACCGCGCCCCTCGAACTCTCCCCGTCCTCCTCCACAACCTCCGCGGCATCGGCCTCCGGACCCAGCACCTCGTCACCCGCAAACATCTCCGCGCCTCGAGCCTCGTACTCAATCAGCCCCTCGGCAACCTTCCTCTCCACCATGCTCAAAATCCTCTCGTACGCCTCCAAATCGCCCGCCCGGCTCCGCGCCAACAAGTCCCGCACATCGGTGTGCTTCGACACGAAGTGCCGCAGCAGGTGAAACATATGCGGTTGCATCGCAGAGTAATTCGGGCTCAGCGCTCGGCTCTTGGCAGATTTGGGTCCGTTGGTCACGTCCCGCCTCCTCTTCTTCCGCTCCGGCTCGTCCTGCTCCGCCTCCGCGCGATCCATCTCCTCCATCCACGCCGTGTCGTCACCGGGCACGAACAGCTCACGCCGCGAGGGAGGGTCCTGGCCCGCCGCGTACTTGTGCAGGATGTCCATGTACCGCCTCATCACCGCGTCGACGCGGTACCCTCCCTTCCCGTCCTTGCCGCGCCAGTACTCCCTCGTCTCGGTCCCCGGGTCCGGCGGCCGGCTGAAGATGGCCGGGTCACTCAGGTTTCCCTCGGCGCTCATCACGCCATCCGCGCCTGTGGCGTCCAGAGCGCGCTGTAAATCCGCATGCTGCAGTATATTCCCGTTCGCGAAGAGCACCGTCTCGGGCGGCAGCTGGCCCCTCAACCACCGAATGGTCTCCCAGTCCGCCAGGCCCGTCAAGTGTCCCTTTTGCTCGCGCAGCCGACCGTGGACCGTAAGGATGGACGCGCCCGCCGCGAGCACGTTGCGCGCGTACGCCAGCGTCGCGGCCCTGGTGTCGAGGATGCGGATCTTGGCCGTCACGGGGATGGGCAAGTTCTTGTGCAGGGTGTTGATGAGCTTGAAGATGAGGTCCTGGTCCTCCTGCAAGAAGGCGCCGTATTTTCCCTTCTTGGCGATGCCTTGCGGGCATCCCAGGTTCAGGTCCACGGCGTCGCAGTACGGCGCGACCTTGAGGGCGGCGCCGAGGAGGGCATCGGGGTCGTTTGCGCAGAATTGCACAAAGAGAGGTCTGTCGATGGCGGGGTTGCCGTCGAGCCAGGGCTTGGTCGTCGGAGTCGGGTTCGTCGGAGTCGCAGCGGTGCCAGTCGCATCGTTCGAGTCGTCGGGTCTGACCGCTTGGAAATGACACTGGCGGTAGTTTTCTGTGTCTTTGTACAGTCGCGCATGGAACATGGGTGTGTAGGCTACCAGGTTCTTCTGCTCGGACGCTGGGATGAACGACCGGCTCAGCATTCGCCATGCCTATAGAAGGCCTTTAGCAATCCCGCTCCCAGACAATGCCTCTCCGCTCCACGAAGCTTTTGGGGGAGAAGAGAAAGGGAAAAAAACCTACAAATTCAGATTGATCCACCATGGGTGCGAGTATGTACTTTGGACTTCCGATGCTCTCATAGAATGCCCGCCCGTGCAGCTTCGGTCTGATCACGGCCGGTGCCGATGTTCCAGCCTCAAGCCCCGCGGTCGGGGCCTCTGTCGTTGTCGCCATGCTTCTCGTCGAGGTCAAGAATCGGGCGAACCGGGTTGTCTGAGACGTCCGGAGCCTCCAGAGCTTGAGAAACCCCTCCAGAATTTCGACTGTAATTGTAGAAAAGAGAAGGGGAAGAAAAAAAACTGATGACTTGGCGGTCCAGTTTGATATCGCACGCTCGACCGAATCTCGCCTTGACGTCTACTGCAACTCTTTGCCTTGGCTTGCGATGGCAGAAATTTTTGGGTGAGCCTTGCACACTAACAGAGTGCGAGGCTGAGAAACCCCAGATGGGAGACTCTACCTGATTGGGTGGGGTCATTGGGCCCAGTGTTTCCCCCACGCATGGAACCTACCTAGGGAACTGTGAGGGAAAGGGGAACTGTCATCTACAGCAAATGACGTCGTCCCGCCGATCAAGGAGAAACGTTCTGCGGAGACAGGTACCTGATACTGCGGCTTCTCGAGGCTCATCTAGCTCTAGCACTGAGACGGTGTGTCAGACCATTCATGACACACGCAACCCAACAAAGGATTGCTTGCGTAGGACGGGACTTTTCACATGCAAACTTTTCACTATACGCACTCGCCCTAGTCCGCTCTAAACTATTCAATTCGCTGGAGCGGTCGATACCAGCACCGAGACCTCGCTGAGACTAAGCTGTTCTTTTGGAAGAAAAAAGCCACACTCTATTCCGCCTCCTCATGACCCGACGAACTTTGAAGGCGACGTAACTCGAAGAGAACCGACAGGTAACGAAAAGTCCTTTAAGCCCTTACAAAACAAATATCGAAACACTAAACCTCAATCGAGTGTCAAGTGTGTGTATGTGTGTGAGTGAGTGATGCCATCTTTTCAGAAATCCGCATCTAAGTCGTCAGAGGACTTGGGCCCATCTGAAAAAGTGTAAGAGGTCACCGCTATTATCGCCATCATGTCCTGAGGTCCGTGTGATTGCTGCTCAAATGCAAAGAGGCCATCGGCCCGTAATCTGCACTGACTGGCCTGCTGCAAGGCTGTCCCGTCCGGCCGCCGTCTTCGTATACCTCCCGCCCATTGTGAAAATAGTAAAATAAAAAAAAGAATTAATCGACAAAGGGCGGCCGGGCAAGGCTTCTCAGTCAGGCAAGAAAAATGCTGTCGAGTGACGATAGTGAACGCCCTGACACCGTACGATGCTGTTCCTGAACGCCGTCGAATGGTAAATGTAGTTCAAATACATGATTGAGGGTTTGGTGCCCGTCATCAAGAAGCAAAAGTGGTGAGATTCCGTCTTGCAGGCGTAGCCGTCGTTAGAAGAAGTGCGTGTAAATCTTGGAGTTTTCGTGAACTTCCATTTCCTGTAAGCAGTTAGCGATGCATCCATCTGTGATGTCAAGATCAGCATGTACCATCTTGAATGTGTTGAGCTCCTCTTTGATCTGCTGGGCTAGCATCGGCGTTAGGCGATTGCAGGTAGCAATTTCGCCCCTACGATCATATTCGCCGCTAGGCCAAGTGTCGTGGAAGACGATTCTCGGCGAGAAAGTTGCATTCCTCTTGGCGGAGCCTGAAGGCGTACCTGGGGCACTCTTGGTGTCCTGGCGAAGCCTCAAAGCAGTCATGAAATAGTCTTCGTTACCGATGGCGACAGATCCGGAACGCTTATGGCCCTGAGCGTCATCATTTGGCGTGCTGGGTGCGGTCGAGATGGGAGAATCAGCGACATTCGGGATCGCGGGCAACTCGAAGTTGGATCGCGGGTCGCGAGCAGGGCTGCCTGATCTGTTGTGCTTCAGAATGCCTTTCCTGACAGCAGCAAGCACCTCGGCACGCTCCTTGTCACCATCGACAATGCTTTTTCGCCTCGCGCTGTCGGTACCTGAACTTCCAGCACGTTCCGAAACCATGCTAGGGGTGTTCGAAATATCCAAGGAGTTGCGTTCCAGATGAGGAAATCCAGTGCCGCCGCCGTTCTGTGCATGAGGATCAGCGTTAACATTGACTCTCTCGGCTTCAACGGTAACCATGGACACGGCAGCCTGGCTGGCTTCTGGGGCCAGCGCATCTGCTGCCGGAACGCCAATGACGGACTTTGGCCGGAAGAGACCAACGAGGTTACGAGTACTCTTTTTCATGCCACGACCCATCTTACGGATCATGATTGAGGCAGATGATGCGGTGGACGAAATGGAGAGGTTGTCGGTCGAGCTGGAGAATAGCCTTCCGCCATAGATGTTGTTCCCGATACCCCCTTCCTCCTGCTTCTTCGCGATGGCGGCCTGTTCCGCATCGTAAATTTCGGCCGCTGTCGGCTCCTTGTGCAATCTGGTAGGATCAGACACACTATTTTCGTCGATAGTAGGTTCAGGTCCGGAGGCCTTTTTGAAATCGGCCGCGCTACCAAACGAGAAGGCTCTGCGCAACCGCGATGTCTTGCTCTTGGATTTTGTACT
This sequence comes from Colletotrichum scovillei, assembly GCF_011075155.1. Taxonomy (NCBI): domain Eukaryota; kingdom Fungi; phylum Ascomycota; class Sordariomycetes; order Glomerellales; family Glomerellaceae; genus Colletotrichum; species Colletotrichum scovillei. The sequence continues at coordinate 2,080,147 of NW_023336261.1, forward strand.
CTTCTGGCTAATCGCAGCCAAATGCTGGGCTGCGGGGCTGCTAGCGTTGTTGCTGTTGGACGCAGTCGTGCTCTGAGACAAGGCCTGTTGCGGAGCATTGCCCAGAGAGGAAGGTGGTTTTTGGGGACTCGAGTCGGTCGCCATGGTCACCGGCTTTGAGAGAGGAGAGGGAGTAGACTGCCTCTTGGCCGCATCTGACGATGAGCTACGTGGAGGAATATTCACGATTTTAGGATAATCTTGCTTCGAAGAGCCATCATCCAAGTGTGAAGGAGTTGAAGAGGAAGAGGGGTTGCCCGTGGGGGTGGGTACGCTGCGGTTGGCAGACTGGTGGAAATAACCTTGTTAGCGATGGAACACTTGAGGATGGCTGGGCCAGTGCGTGATTGGGCAATCGAATGAAGGGATGAGGCGGAGACAGAGCGCCTCCAGCGACACCGCAAAAACCGGGAGTGACGACTTACCGAAGATGGTCTGGAATGGCTGCTGCGGCTTGATGCAAGGCTTTCAGCGCTGCCATTGCGGACATGCATGTTGTTGTCGGCGGGAGGTGCGAGACTGGAGACGATGCGAAGTGTCTTTTCGCTGTTTTTGGGAGTTGGCACGCGGTCGGAACGGGAGGAATCTTCCGGGTGAGAGAATTCCTGTGGGGTTAGCGGCTTGGGATAATCGGCAGAATCAAGCGAGTGCATGCTGCGCCGCCTGAGTCGCTTGCTGTCTTCCACACTTTGTTGTTGACTTAATTGCATGTCATCAACCGCACCATAATAACTGTTTGGTCTGCTCTGGAAAGACGGGTTCCGGCCTCGCACTGACGCGTTCTTTTGCTCATCATTATACAAATGACTAACAGTCGCCATGCCTGAGCCTGACGGGGCGCTAGTCTGGCGAGGTTGTTGTTGCTGGAGAGCCGGGCGCCGGTACCTATCAGGCGTCGTCTTAGTCCCAGCGGTCTGAGCGAATGTCATTTGCTGTGTCGTGTTGCCTGCCAAATACGCCGACTGAGGCCTCGGGGCCTGTGAATTTGTGCGAGCAGTAGGAATGCCCGAATCGTCCCTCGAACCTCCTTTGCTAGTCCCCATGCCGTGGTTGTAGCCAGCGTTTGATACTGAAGAGCTTCCTCCGTGACGCGCGCCTTGCGTCGGCACCGCAGGTGAAGATGCCGTGCGATATCCGTTGCCATATTGCTGCCACTGGTTGTTGGTGTTCAAACTCGGGGTGCTGGTGAAAGCGTAAGGCTGAATTGGGGCATTGCTACCGCGATACACGGCGGAACCTGAGAAGTTCCTCTGCGACTGTTGAGCAGCCATATATTGCTGGTTCGCCTGGGCCTGTGTTGGGACCATGTTGCCTGAGGGTCTCGACTGGAGAGTGGTAACAGTGGTGGTCTGCTGGGGGTACGTTTGAACCAGCGCGGCCATATTCCAAGGAGCCGTCGAGAGGAAATAGTGGCGAACAAGCAGTCCTTCACCGGTCCTATGTTCGGGCAAGTGGCTCGAGTTTGAAGTACGGCTAGATTGTCTTACTCCAAGGGAGGGCGAAGACAGGTGATAACGAAGCCGAGCGGTTTGCTGGCCGGATCTGCAGAATACTGTATGAGGCAGGCAAGTTAGCAAGGCTCTTTCCACTCGAGCTTGATGTCAGCATCAGACTCTCAGCAGGCCAAGCGGATGACTGGCTACTGTCATACGTATGACACGACAGGAAATCGGCCGCTGGCAACGATCAGAGTCGAGTCGAGGTACGAATCTAACGAACCTTTTTTTTGCTTTCTCTTTTATACGAAGGTAGGAAATGGAAGAATGGTTTTCTGTCCCAAAAACGACTGACTTCTTCCTAGAAAGAAGGAGGCTGTGATTGGAAACAGATAGCGATTGTGGAAACAAAGGTCGCCTGCGGCCAGGGGTTACAGTGAGAGTATCGTCGTACTGAGAATAAAGATGATGGTTCGCGTCTACTGCGAAGGGGCTGTTGGAGAGCACTCGTACGGGACGATGTAGAAATCGACCAAAGGGAGGCAGGATCAAGTGTCACCGAGACAACTCGAAGCAAAGCTAGCGGTCGACCGGGAACATGGGGATGTGAAGCACTCGTATCCGGCTCGAAATCGTAGCTAGAGAATCGTCGGGGACGGGATGAGGTGGTGACGAGTCAGCCACGCAAACCTGAAGCTCGTCTTGTGTTCGGGTTTTGAGATGGAGGGTGTATCGAGATCTCGGGTCACAAAAAGAAGAAGTTGCAGTCGATCAGCGTGGAGAGAGTGCGGTTTGTGTTTGTCTGTTTTTTTTCGGTTGCTTTCTTTTCTTCCTTGTTCTCGGAAGGACGAACGGGCGACACGTGGAAAGGAAACAAGGCGGCAGTAACGGAGATGCAAAGTGCGATTCGGGGTTGGCAACGAAGAGACGGGGGAAGAGAAGATGGATCCAAGTCGGGAAGGGGACCCTGAGAGTCAGGCAACCTCTTGGGGATTCCGTTAATTGTTTGGGGAGGGAAAAGGGGGTACGTTGGTGATGTGGGTTGGGATTTAGGGGAACGACGGTGCAATTGGGGGCAGAGAGGCGGCGGATGGGGGAAGAATAGAAGGAAGAAGGGGGAACGAAAGGGAAGAGAAGAGATGGGATATTTTTTTGAGGGGATACAGAGAGAGCAAGTCGGGTGTGGTGAGAGGGAATTCCTAGGAGGAGAGGAGGAGGAGAAGGAGGTTTCTCTCAGGCAAAATGGCGGTTCGGGGTGGGTAGGCGCAGGCAGTGAAGGGTCGAAATGGAGATTGCCAAATGGGAAGGTTTTTGGTATCGTACCGATGGCCCATGGTGCTGCATTGGTCTGCTGGAGCCAGGCGACGATGGAGTTCCACTTTCCTGGAGACCATACTGCGTACACAGTACTCCGTACCTAGTGCAGGAAATGGATCATCAAAGTACCCACGCCGCCCATTCATGCAGATAGAGATACATGCGCTTGCTTGTAAATGCACAATCCACCACGGCCTTGATCCTAGGCAGGTCCCCTACCCTTGATCCCATGTACCCTGTGTTTTCGTTGCGGCAGACTGGGTACCCCGGCCCAACGCCATCGTATCTGACTGGTCCAGTCTAGTCCTGCAAGTGCGGTCCAATGTACGGATACTTTTCTCTCCTATCCATCCGTAGTACGTTGAGGAACATTTCAGTCGCAGACGTATATGCTCGCTGCCTTTTCACAATTTGACCCTCAACTTCCTACAGTGCCTGCTTCTAGGAATAAAAGCATGGGCAGTCTACACAGAATAGACTATGTCAACATGATGGGTAAAGCGTCAGTTGTGCTTGCTTCATCGTGATCTCAGTTAAGATATCACAAGGCTGGCCATCAACGTACCTATCGGGGACTTGGCTGATGAGAGGCTCAGTTGCTGTGGACTCAGGAGAGCTTCTTCCATGTATCAATGTACTCTGGAAGGTATGTAGGAATCGAGGTTAAGCAGCCATGTGTGAGACTGTACCTTTTACCCTTCCACTTGTTATTCTCTTCCTTCTCCATAATACCTGCACACAGGGCGGACCCCCCAAATCCCCTCCGAAAATAACCCAAACAGGAAAGGTCAGGACGCGTCCCTTGGTCTCTTAGGATGGACGTGAGGACGTATTCCTACGCAGTGGGTGGCTTGGAGAATTTTGGCAATCTGTCATTGGGTGGGTGAACGAAGAGCGGCGAATCACGACCACGCTACCCCTTGCTCCTGGGTGACTGGAAATGCTCGCCGCGCTCAGAATGCCACGAGTGCCTCCTTCCTGTGTGCCTGGTGTCCCGAATGAGGAAGCCCCAAGGGATTCGGGAAACAACAAAAACACAACCACAACATTCAATGCACCACTTACCGTGCCGGTCCACCAATGTCGCGCCCGTCCCTACCTATTCACTGCTACTTCGTAAACGTAGCGTACGGGTAGGTAGGCACGTAAGCTACCCCTTGAGGCTTCAGCATCGCCAAAGAGATGGATGGGCACAGGTGCCAAAGCAAGAGCGCTGCAGATACGACCACCTCATACTCCCTACAACTTTTGAATACCTAGCAGCACGCTCAACATGATCATCTCAATTCTTGTACATGCAAGAACAATACCGTTACCTGCAACCGCCATTCCCACGCGGCACCGGGCAGAGGTCCGGGCACTGTCAGATGAGAAAGATGGGATGCTCGAGCTTCAAACCAAAAACTCAAAGACCCAAAGATGCAACACCGCTTCGGAGACTTGTTCAACGCGCAACGTCGATCCATCGCGCGTCAAACAAACGTCCAAGGAGGCGGAAACGAAACACCTCAACGTTCGCGCTCCAAAGCTCGCCCGTGCTAGGTTGTCTGACCTCACACTGTCGAGTCTTCACGGTAGCCGTACGCCTCTTCAGCCTCCCTCGCCAGAGGACCCTTACGCTTGGTACACGACAGCACTGGACGCAGTATGGATGTACAGGCTACCCAAGCAAGTCCCCAAGTGCTGAAATCCAGCAGAGAGCCAGTTCTTCGGGATTGATGCACACACCCATACCCAAACCTACTAGGCTCCAGAGTCCTACTACGTACACGATGGGACGAAATGCAGATTCTTCGGCTCGACCAATGTCATCAGCCCATCAACAGATCCCACCAAGGAACGCATGTATACTACCTACTTAGATTCTTTCGCACTTTTCTGGACCGTCTCTGGATTCACCAGCTAGAGTATCTACCTGGCTTGTCGATGCAGCTCTCGGCGGACTAGACAACAGACCGCCACGGCGGTACAACAACATGCCTCGCCAACACTTCCGGCCAATCACCATCTGGTTCGCCTCAATCTTGTCTCTGGAGCTGTCTCTCCCCCTTCTGCAGTGCAGGCTGCGGCGCGAGTGCAGTCGTCAGTCACCGGTTACGTGTGATAATCGGCGGATACGAAGGGGCAGAAGGGAACGCTTCTCCGTATTCAACTTGACAAAGTACCCCACCATGGTGGCTTTGCCATGCTAGAGATGGTGAGGTAATGCTACCTGCATATCGGAAGGGATGGCGTCCCCTGTTTTCGACAGGGAAAAAAATTGCAGGGCCACTTCACAAGCCTGCTCTGTCCACCCTCCGCCTCCCACCCCACGAGCAAGAGACAATGCCAATTCGTTCGGCGGGAGACTGGAGAATACTGGAGTTGTTGCCGCCGCCGCACTTGATCCGAAAGGCCTAGGCGTCCGGGTGGTCACCGACAAGGGAGACATGAGATGGAGGGGAAGAAGCCGTTCGTGATGGACTCCGCAGCTTGGCGACATCAGCAACACCCTACCAATAAACCCGGAAGACGTGATTTATATCCGAACCTCGACGCCTTGCAGAAAGAAGGCAGATGTGCCGTGTAATTGTGTCTTACCCATGGTCTTCAGGAGTCACTCTCGATGCCGCTCAGGCAATCGACCGTTGACTTCAGACACACGCGCGCTATACTCTGTATTCACAACAGTAATATCCGTACCGCACACGCACATAGTAAGGATACAATCGCCTATCCGTACGCTCACTAGGCTGCACCCCGACCTGCCCGATTGATTCATTCGACCGACCGCTGTTGACAGCGCTTATGACGTTGGCTAGAGCCCAGCCTCCGATCTGATCTGATCTTGAGGCTTGTCGGTATTACAATGTTCATGACCTCACTCGAGCTTCCCTTCTTTACTCCTTCATTCTTCCATACATACTCGCCCTTTCTGCTCGTCCTTTGACTTTGAGCCTTAGCTCGCTTTTTCACACTATATTTAGTCCACGGCGAGAGATCAGTCAGGGGTCCACATGACAAGTCGTCGGTCAACGACCAACGGGTCGCCAGTGGCACAAGAGGCGGGCAATGGAGAGACATTCGAGGTATGTTGTACGTGGGGTGCACGAGCACTTACATGCAAAGGGGCAACACTATGAGCGGCCCACTTCGTACATGTACTTCTCGCACCACAGGTGGCGGCGGCAGCTACTCAGTACCTACTCGAGCGCGAGTAGCAAGCAGAACAAGGACGACACGCACACACGAGATTCTCACAGGCTACAGACGGGTTCTTGTTAGCAACGACAACGGGGGTGAGGTGGAAACGACGCTAGCAGGCTAACAGACTAGCATGCTTGCTAATGGGCCATGATCGCTTCTCGCGGCGATGCGGCGGCGGCGTTGCGGCCCCTACAACTTTCCGGCGCCCCTGCCGATGAGATATGATGTGCTCGCATGCTAGCAATCTAGCAATCTAGCAGGAGGCTTGAGTATGCGAGACGAGATCAAGTTCGTAAAGCTACTGATGCGGCATATCAGGTCCAACCAAGCCAGCACAAGTACAAGTATAAACGAATCCAGAGTACGCATGCAGATACTGCTGCGGTGCGGCTCTCAGCTTGTATCATACGGCGGGCACCTTTGACATACAAAGAGCCGGCTTGAATTGCGGTGAGATGATGCAGGCCTCTCTGGCTGGGGAAGGCCAACGGAAAGCTCCAGGTAATTTACCGTACTCCGCATCGTAACCTATTCGTACGGATGGGAGCTCATGCTTTGGAAATGAAGGGAAGGATTCCCGTCAGCAACCATCGAAACAAGCCAGGACCCGCCAGCATAACGAACAAGGAGACGCCCCGTCGCAAGCAATTTGCTCCTGACTGCGAATACTCTTTGCTATGCAACGCACAAACTCCATATGGTTGACAGACACTTCAGCCCTGTGGTGCAGGCTATTTAAGTGTATTCGAGAACAAATGGGGCCGCTGGAGCAAAGCATGAAGTTGTTGCACAGCGGGAGTGCGGATACCCCGAGCACCACGATTTTTTGCAGCTCATGTTGCTTTTCCATTCCATTTACGCATTGATCTCGAGATTTGCCAGGGAGCACTCAATTACCATGATTGATGCGCCCATGCCCGTGGCCCTGGGCTGCTCTGCTGGGCTTTTGCAAAACTCGAACAAGCCTGTTCACAGACGATGCATCCAAGCACCACACCAGGCCATCGCTCAATTTCTCGATGCTGAAGTAAGCACACTGGGTCAAGGTTGGTCAGAGGATCAGATCATGTCCGACTGGATCTTGAGCGGCATCGAACAAGATTGCAGGACAACGGCAAAGGTGGAGTGCGGCCGAGAAGTTGAATAAACGACCGGCGTTCCGTTTTCGAGTACAGTCAGTATTCCAGCCGGATATCTACCGTGTCCTTCCTAGACCACGCCGCCGCAGCCGTTGCTTCTCATTCGCTACACTTATCATTGCTGGCGGTCATCGGCATCAGCACCGTTGTTGGCGTCTGTGCCTGGCAGGAAGCTTCACATAGGTCAAAGACAATTACCAAGACGCTTCGCAGGCAATGACCTTGGCCGAGAACGTCTGGGAGGTAGTAGGAGCCAACGGCTCGCACCTACTGCAGGCGCGAGGCAAAGCCCAGGCCAGGTGGCGGTTGATTGATCGAGGGTGACTCAATCATTTCGACAGAAACGAGCCACTGTCTGCTTGAAACGACAGTCTCAACCGCCGATGCTTCAACGCGTACGGTATGTATTTTCCATGTTGACAGGTGCTTCCTTGCCAGGAAAATTCACTTGGGCATGGAAACGCTTGCGGTCACCACTACCACCCAGAGCTTGGAGGAAGGGGTTTCGTTTTGTCTCGACCTGCAGAGCTGGACGACAGAGTTCAGACATGCATGGCTCTGGCAGTTGTCTCGCTCGTCCGCTCTTGCGAGTTTGGCGTGCTAAGGGCTCCAGCTGTCCGTCAGGTTCCCATCATTCTCTACAGACTTTCGGCAGCTTCCAGCTATATCTTCTCCACGGGTCCAGGGCTACCTTAATCAGAATTGAGATGTTACTTTCAGCCTGTCTATCTGGAGCAAAGCCTCCGCGGTAATTATGAAAGATTTCCGACTACACCCCGGTCCCTGTCCCCGACATCTCATGGGCAGACTTCCTGGATCCCAGTCGCCAAATCTTTTCTCCCTTCACGGCTTTGCCAGACCTGAACTTTCTCTGTGTTGTTAGACCCGATCATGACGCTACCTTGAGGCTGCGCACCGGCATAGAAACAAGCTCACCTGCAGCCTGCACTGACAGAAACCCCATCCGCAATGCGAGTCTATCTCTGCTCATAGGGGCTGTTTGAAGGACTTGAAGGGCCATCAATCAAATCGACTAGTCATTCCATCGAACAAAACATCTCGATGTACACATTCACTATCAAGCCCAAGGGTACGGAGCATTCGCCGTCCTCTCCCGCGAGTATGACCCGATCTGGCAGGATAACACCGAACGGGGCCGCCGCTCCCCCTCGGAACCTCAGCACTCGATGACGCGGGCATATCGGTCTTCGGCAACGTATCAGACCAGTCAAGCCGGGCCACATCTACAGAGACGGCATTGCTTAGCAATTTCATGTGCAGAGTCGCAAGCCTGTGCGAGTTAGCTCGAGCCTTGAATATGCTAACCTCCGATCTGATGCTTGTCAAGAGACTTAATCACACTGAACAACAGCAGCGGCAGCAAATATGGCACCTGCTTTGCTGCTCGATGAGCCGTGTCTCGGCACTCAGTATCATGTCCGGCGGGAGGTCATGGAGGGCTCTACTCCGTACACCATCCGTCCGCTCGATGTCGTGCCGAAGCAGAGTGCGTGCGATGAGCTTCCACGGACCACATGTCCCACCCTTCTCCCTCATCAATCGGGTGTCCGGGCTCGCGATGCCCTTTTAGCAACTTCCTTGCCCCTAGGGCCGAGTTTTTCTCGAATTGTTCGGTTGGGAGGAGGCGCGCTCAACGTCTGGACTAGCCCATGCGGGTATCGAGCCCATGGGTGTTTTCTTTTGTCGGCTGTTTCAATCTCACCTGGTCCCCAAGCTTCAGCCCAGCACGGTTTGCAATACCTATTGATGAGCGGTCCATCCGTCGGAGGGCTGATACGGTGATACCTTATTCGACAATCGCGCGCCCACCGCGTCCGTTCCACCCGCCACCGGCAATGACAACAAGCACAGAGGCGCGACCGGCTGCATGAGAGGGCTTCCTTTTTCCTCATCTCGGTCAACTGGGATGGCTTCAATCCATCATTTCTTCTGATGCAGTGCGGGGGAGCAATAGCGAGCCATTATTGGTTCAGCCTGGATCCCGTCCGCTGCAACGCTGCAGCTTCACATGCGCTTATCCTGCTGCGCGCTCTCAGGCCTTGCGGGGGAATCGACCACACCAACGCGCGCGACCCTTTTTTTTATTTTTTTTTTATTTTGTTTAAGAGCAGCAACGCGATTCAGAGGAAATGTGCTCTCTCGAGATTCAAACAGTCTTGCGGCACGGACCCGTCAAGCCTGTGTTAATTTGCACGATAGTGTCCCTGGATCGCTGTATCTGACTGATGGATCTGGCAGCACAACGCAATACGATGTCCTATCGACGCAAGGACGGCGAGCTCTTCCCAACAGTCAGTGTCAGTATGTGAGAGCAGGGCAGCCCATCTCAGTCTTTTAACTGGATCAACCTTGCACACTGCAGGAGGAACAACGACTCGACGCCTCCTCCAAGGCCAAATCCATGATCTCTGCGGATGTCCTGGCAGCATCGCTGAAGATCAGACGCATTCTGTGGAGATTGTCCTATCATGATCTTCTTGGCCTCGGACCGACTTGGTAGTGATCGCTTCGGGGTTGGATAGCAGCCATCAACAGCATTCTGAGGGGTTTGCTGCTTGGCTGCCAGTTGTGACCCTGCCAACACACTGCACACGCACACACGTAACAAATGAGCAGTGAGGTATTCGGGGTCTGATCCATGAAAGTCGCCATGGCGTATCCTCGATGGCCTATACTACAACTACTGCTATGCAAAACAGCCCGAGATTCCAAGTTTGCACCCTTGTTTCGCAATGGTCTGCAAAGATGAAATCGCAGGCGGTCTCTCAGAACTTAGCAGAAGCCTCTGCTTCAGAAATCTCGAACATGGGGTGTTTGGCCAACGTTTTCCCCATGGCGGGAAGTGGAAATTATCGAGACTTTTCGCCGATTGCCTCACCAGTTGCGCGGCCCCCCGTTTTCGCCCACAGACTGGCGCAAGCAAGCCGCGAACGACAGTGCCAGATCAGGAGGCCCGCCCTCGGTCATGAAGCGAAACAAGTGGCTCTCGAGAGTCGAAGGACTCACTTACACAGTACAGTCTTGCACAGCATCTTCTGTTGCCCCACGATCAAGGGTTGTGGGTTCCTGGCGTCGTGTTCTAGTCGGCAGCGCGACTATTCACAACGCCATCGCCCGTAGAGTCTAGCGGCAGAATGACGGGCGCCGATCATTTTACCAGAGACAGACCGTCTCTATCTCGTTGTCCGTTCTGGCGGGCCCTGTGCGACAACCGCGACGAATCGCAGCGCCAATTGATCGTGAAAAGGCAACGCAAGTACTTCGATCAAGTTCTAGCTGCAGCAGACGGCGCACCACGAGCGCTGCAGGCGATGCAGGCGATGCAGACGATGCAGACGATGCAGGTCAAAAGGCAATGGCGCGAAGCACTCCCGATGAGGCCACACTGGCCGACCCATCGGTGATATCTTGCAGGACCCATTCTCCTCCACCCGTGGGTACAATCCCAGGGTCCGAAGGGGCTTGCGAATGGCGTGGCCAAGACCGGGCATGACCCCGAGTTTGTCCACTGAAGTCTGACGGTGACGCCCCATCCTGGATGATGGACCACGCATCAGTTGCGGTGAGATGAAAGGAACCAAACCTCCATCCCCGCACTCATCAATTCCATGCCACGGATCACTCTCATCTAATTAGTGTATCCTGCCGAGGCCGGGAGGCCAAGACGTCTTCCGCGAGCGATTAGCGAGGTTCAGTAGCCAACTCTGTGCTGGTTCAAGCCACAGTCATCGGAGAAATGATCAAACGTGATGCCAATTAAATCATTTCAATAAATCGTCAGGCCCAGGTTAGTCGGCCGCTCGCTCTAGCCACTGCAATGAGTTGGCCCCCAATATCACAGCACCTCGAGGCGGGCAGATTCCTCAAAGAGACCAAGAAGACAAGTATCCCAGTCCAATGGCCCGCCGTTCTAGGCAGTTCCAACTTCACCGAACCCACTGGATATAGCTCATAGCCTCCTGTTCAGTTCCAACTTGGAAGTCCTCATCTTTATCCATGCGAACGGAAGCCATTCCTGGACATGTGGAGCCTTAAGAGGTGAGTTATTCCCCGCTTATGGCCGTCAACTGACCATTGATGAGAGAGACGACACTATCGACCGCTTCCACTACCGAGGCGACCTTCCTGGCCGAGATACCAAACGAGACTCGACAAAGGCATTCACTTCGCAGCGTGACTCTGCAGATGGAGCATTGCCGCTGGTTCTTCTCTTGAAGTTTGTATCTGTATCCGTACCCATCCCTGTTTTCGGGGCCTTCATGTTCACACCGGCACCATCACTCGTCCGAGCCAAGCCGGGTAGTGGCTGTCATACTCCAGACGGCCGCGAAAGACGGGCCCTTCGGTCCACTCCCGTACGCGGTCACCTGCAGTGATATAGCATGCCGTGCAACAGTATCAACAGTACCGAGGGCTTTCCTACAATATTGAGCGGAGTAACCGGTCGTTCAACGTCGGGCGCGGCGCGGAACCTGCTGCGGGAGACTGACACGCTCTCCTCTCAGCTCTCTCCGAGAGTAGTCCACGGAAACAAACAGGCATTGTGGCAAGTTCCGCTGAACTCTTCCTTACTTGCGGTAAAGAGAGGGGGAGGACATGTGCCACCGCCCGACCCAATGGACGGGATGCGGCGTCGCACATGGCTCGCGGGACGCTGTACGATGGATGAGGAAAGTTTTACCCTAGGTGTTTCCCCCTTAGCTTGCCTATGTTGTGCGAGATTCCACGCGATCTCTCCCGAGCCTTGGGCTGTTTGGTCCAGGTCTCCGAAGGAGATTGCATCGTCTAATGGGTGGGCATGCGAGTGGGTTGCACGACTATCGGTCATCTGGCCTCCGAGATATCTCCACCATCGGGCCCGAGGCCGTGGTGTGTCTCCGGTCCAATCGGGGTAGGCGGACCAGTAGCATGTAGGAGTCTCCCGCGGGTGGCACAGATAGCATGAGTATCTTCTTGGTAAGTACATCATTCGTATCGTGTTGGCAAGGCGTCGAGAGCGTAGTAGCTAGACATTGGTTTATTTGCTAGTCAACCAGTGTCCCCTGCCATGTTAACCTTGGGACGGTTCTGAGCTTGTGGCATACCAGCCAAGTGGGCAGGATCGGATTCCTGGCCAAACCTTCGTCATTCGTCCCATTTCACGGTTGACGTGTTCTCAAAAGCTGTTTCTAACAAAGCGGTGTACACGCTGTGCGCCTCTGCGATATGGCCATGATGCTCCAAAATCATGACTGGCTTCCAACGTCAGCTCCCTGATCTACCTGCCTACTCTTTTCGCCTTGGTATTAGAAGCCCCTCGGGAGAAACCCACTGTCTCTCGCGGTGCGATGTTTTTCGGGGGCGGCTTCAAGATTGAAACGAAAACGAAAAAGACACAAAACAAATGGGGAGCAGGTTGACGTGTAGTAGAAGTCAAACATGAATACCGGCGATGGCTGGGTGTAGTCACTCTTTCCTGCACAGCTGGGTGTTCTCATGTTTCTTTCGATGTACTTTCTGAATCACTTCTTTTCTCCCTACGGCTAGCTGATGATAGGACGAGATTGGTATGGCTGTTTGGTCACTCTTCCCCATGTGATGGTTCTTATTCCTTTGGCTTTACTGATTTTAGGGGGCATCAATCTGAATGGTACCTAGCTTTCAAAGAAACTCATAGGCGACAGAGTAAATAGGCATATTACACAGTAACGTTCATGGATAATATGCCCCCATCGGTTATTGGATATTTTCGTGGTTCTATGCTAGTGGGTTGATCAGCGCGATTGTAGGAAGGGGAAACGTTGTATTTGAAGAGAACCGGGATAGAAAGAAGAAGACTAGAGCTGATAGGTCTTGAGAGCGACTCACTTAGCGCCGTCAGGTCTCTTTGAGTTTCTCCCGGTGTTATTTGCAGTGATTCTCTCATTCATAACCTTCCAAAGTCGCCTGACAATTCATGAAGTTGACGGAATTATATCAACATCCATCTCGTTGCTAGGGCGATGGAGGTGATGAGTGACTATTTGGGTGTCTTGGGAAGAATGCCACTTCGATGCCACGTGGAGCGTGTGCTTCATCTTCTGATGGGAAGACGGGGACCTCTCACAAATAGCTCCTGTCTGGGTAGTGTACTTGGTGCGCGAAGATGGCCTCAAGGCAGGCGGCGGCGTCCTTACCTTGGGGATGTGAATTCCATCTGATAAACTATTTCGCCCCATCTAAATATACAACAATAAACCTTCATATACCCCTCCGAGTCAATTCCCGTCACCAGCACAGCAGGCGCCCTCTAGGTCGGGGGTCAGGTCAAACTGTGGCGTGGGTGGTGGAATGGTTCATGGTCAACAATCAAATTTTCCGCCCACACAGCCTACTCGACGACAGGCTACGAGTTCGAGTCCGCGTTTCCCAGCTTGTGCGCCAAGAGATGTAGCCCCCAAATCGGCACGGGGGGGGTGAACTCTTTTGCTTTTTGTTTTGATTACCTTTGGAGGATGAGACCCGTGCGGGCTGCTCGGAGATCCAGTGCTTTCTCTCGATGACCCCGTACGTGCTTGACTGGCGAGATGAAAACATAGAAGGGCTTCGGTAAGGGCACGGTGATGATATGTCATGGCTGTGTATCTGTGCATACTCTATATACCGTACTTGGGCATGTGATTTCCTCTCAATGCTAGACTTCACTCAGCCTGTTCCGCCGAAAGCCATTGAAGTTGAAAGAAACGAGACACTCGTATAATGGCCCTGAGAACGGCGCTGTGGTCACGTCCATCGCCGTGTACCTGAATGAGGCAATCCAGCACAAGCTTCCGCCATCATTCTCGAGCAGCTGTATTCTCGCTGGCCATGCCTCGTTTCCTGAAATATATTCTGTGATTGGAGGACGGAGATGAATGTCCAGTGACCTAGGCAGGAGGATTTGTCCAGGGCCAGTGCGCTCGTTGAACAACATTGGGAAAGAAGTGATCTCTAGCGAGCAAGGAGACGAAGACAGGGTGATATTCTCGCTTTGCTGTTTTAAGCTCCATTACAAGGCTGTATCCTGCTTCTTATACACCATCTTTTCCCTCGGTGATTGGCACTTTGATGTGAGTGAAAAGGGGTGGCTGGTGAACCCCATTCGGGGACGTAGTCGTATAGACTGCAGGGCTTCTCAATTCAAGAGAAAGCATTGGGACTCAAGAGGCTAAACTATGAAGCATAGCGGAACAGGAAGATAGAACGTAATTTTTTCTTCTACCTTCTGCATCAGTAAGGGTTTGTGGAAAGCAGTAAATATTGGAGGGGTCTGGCTGAACGTATCGTTGTGAGCCTCATGTCGCAGTCCGTGACAAGGTAAACTGGCATGCGGGCTTTTACTTGCAGGCTCGTGACCCGTTGTCAGAGTGCATATAGCATGACCGCGGATAAGTGGCCGAGCCTTGCCGATGATTGCTTGCGGCAAATGTTTGTGGATTGGCGGGTAGGCGGGTGTCCGATGGGACAAGTTTGCTCGACTATTTGGTGACACCGTGTAAGGGGAAATGGAGTGCAGGCCTTGAAGGTGGTATACGCATTTGAAACTGCTGTGACTGAAGAGAGATGTTTTGGGGTATGAATGTCTCACTCGCGAGTAGAGTCTGCTAGACGATGCTAGGTTCAATAGACTGGTATTGATTTTCAGTAATTAGTGGGATGGTGTATCTCATCATTACAAGAGCCATTTGTAAGTCGTGCTTTCAGACGTGCGAAAGTCTTGGAATAACATGCTGGCCGTTGACTTAAGCCTTGCTAGGCTCGATCTCATCTATGGCGGGACAAGAGGTTTCGATTCTGCAACAGCCGGAGAGCGCCTCAAGAAGTCGACGCAGGTTGTTCCCAAGTAGGCCTCCAGAATTATCTAGCATATACCACGGTTCAAATTTGCTGAAATTTCGCTCCTGAACGATACGGATACGATGCCATTGACGGACTGCGGTGAGTAATTTGGCAATTGAAGATGATGTGAAGTGATATACGTGAGGCGGCTCTGAAGAGCACCCGTTTTGTTGCTTTGATTAGATGCCGGTACCAAGCCGCAGTGTTTACTGAAGCGTTAAGTACCTGAGCCGACAGACCGTAGTAATTCAAATGGAAAAGAAACCATTCCCAAGGCTGCAAGTAGGAGCTCGATAGCAACCTGGGTAAGTGGGTTGATAGGCGGGCATAGCTATCTCTCCCAGGAGCAGCTCAGCTTGTCCATGTAAGCCTCCATGCGTCATCGATTCTCGATCGGAAGGCTCGAGGTCTCATAAATCTTCCTCCTGGAAAGTGTACTCTTTCTTCAGTGCGATTTAGTGGCTGTGTGTCGACAACTGAAGCTCAGCCTGGACTTCCCCAGTGACGAAGTAATAGCGAGACTGAAAGACGCAAATCTACGCTCGGGACAGGGCTTCGGCGAAGAATTTTATCACAACTCTCATCGTCGCTATGGTTGGAGCATAAATGCGTACTTGGTCATGCTCGTCTCTCCGCGGTTGGGATATTGGCAGGGATAGCTTCGCCATGACATTGACGCCAAGAGAGTAGAGAGGAGGTGATATCCATCCGGTCGCACCCACGCACCTCGAAATTTAATCTCAATTGAACTCTCAACCAATCATCTAGGAGGGGAAACAAAGTCGGAAAGTGAATACGACTTTTACTGAACAGGCAGAATTGATGAAATGGAAGCGATCTTCATCTTCAATCCCCACCAGCGTCGGCCATGTTCCGATCGACGTTGGATTAACCTCGAAAGTCTAAAAGACCAGGCCAAGTCACTAAGAATGCAAACGTGCCAACCAAATGTCCAAAATCCCCGTGGAACGGTGGAACTAGACGCAACCCGGGGGAAAGAAATGTCTCACCAGGATCGCAACGTACAGTGACGATCATCGAACGGTTTTTTGCACCGACTAACTTATAATGGACGTCGCACCCCAGCTTTCCCCAGGACTTCCAGCCCGCTTCCCACCCCGCTCCGGATTGATGATGCGGCGCTCGAGAATTTCCCGGTCGCGTCGGCTATTGGGAGAGAGTGTGTGATAAGCCGACTGGCGTTCAGCACCGTTAATTTGGAGAGTACTCAAGGGATTTAGCTGTAAGAAACAAGAAGTCTGGGTGTTTCTTGCTGCGAAATCTGCATGTGTCCTACTTCTCGCAAGAACAAACGTCACGTCAATTGTCGACTGTCGCTCTGCGCTATGTCAACTGCTACAAACGGAGCGTTTCCCGTTGTCTAGTGTTACCTAGCACATGAATCGCTCGTTGCACAAGAGGCACAAGCACAAACATAATTATCCGGCGATGTCGATAATTTGGCGGCTGACTGATCCGTGGCTTGCGAACTTGTCACGGCGTCAGTTCTGGAGGATAAGCGCCATTCAACTCCAACAAAATGGTGGAGGATGGTGCTGGCGTGTGTATTATCTATGCTGGACTGTAGCGCTTATTGGAGTTTCATAGCAAAGACTGTACCAGAGATGATATCGCAGTGGCGGTACAGTTCCTTCGCTCATGGTAGGACTCGGAAGGTTTTGAGAACCCGGAGCGAAGGAACCTTAGATCCTCCGTGTGACCTCCCACCTCTTCGGTCTCTTGACCGCAGCAAAATTTGATTTCGAAGCAATTTTACGTAGACGCTCACGTTGCCGCGGTTGAAGATTGGCTGGTGAGCACTACTGACTAGATGTCGGCGTGAGATTTCGGCTGTGCCATATTCTCCGTTCGGCCTAGGGCTCCCTCCGCCACGGTCAGCAACGCCGGGATTTTAGACTGTCGCGGCTATGCTTTGCACTTTTTTGCTTACTACCCTGTCATGGTCCTGTTTTCTCTTTTGAAATTCTAGTCAATGAATCGACATACGGTTTGCAACATGAAATGCTTTCGAACGGGTGAAAGGCCCTTGGCGTCAAGCAGCACGAAAATAACACGAAGCGAGAGACTTACAGCAACCGAGCCTAGGCGGCTGTTGATTGTCAACTATGTTTTTTTTTTTTTTTGCCAATGAGAACCCATGTTCGTTTCCATCTGAGTGTCTTGGAAGACGAGAATCCGTCAGTCGCCGCATTTCTCCGCCATGCAAGTGTCCTGATTATGTACCTAGACATTTCCGCTGGCTCTTGTGGTTCCTCTTTGTTACTTTGCCTCCTCATCCGCATTCCGCCCTCTTGACACTCTCTCTCAAGCATGCGCGCGTATTGTTGTCTTGGCACCTTTCAATCAACCTGGCTCGAGTGGGCTTTTAGAGGATCTTCATCTGACGGGGTGCCGGAATCTGACTCTCTTTCACCTTCTTTCGTCAACCCATACAGGTACTGGGGCACACCCACACACCCACACACCCAGTCCGATGGGCGTGGGGACTTCTTTCTTCCCTCTTTGGCGGAATCTCTGAATAGCCTGGACTGGCCATCGCTTGACCCAAGAGACCAAGGACTCAAGCTATGCGGGCCAAAGTGCCGTGTGGAGGCGAACTCCTTGGCCGCAGCAAGTACACTGTTTGTCAGGCCCAGCCTCGTGAGATGGCGGCGTCTGCTTGGGAGGAGTGCGTTTTCCCTCTCCGATTCCGGGTCCTATCTTTGCCCCGGACTGGAGCGGGCACCACTTGAGGGATCCGTCAAGATCTATCTCCCGGAGGACCGAAAGGTAGGATAAAGAGGTCCTCCGTCCCCCTTCTTCCTGGAGCTTGCTGCTCACTATCCTTGAGGCCTTTCTTTCTCTCTGCCGCTCTTGAGTAAAACTTTAATACTGCTTCTATTCTAATAAGAGCCCATTCTCAGGCCTGCTCAAATTCCGACTTACACCAACATACCAAGAACCATGAAATCCTCCCTCCTCCTCCCCTTCGTGACCCTGGCCTCGGCCATCTGCCACCACCGCACATCGCTCTACCGCCGAAGCCACGGCGGCATTGCGGCCCGCGGCGAGGACGGCCTGGTCGAGGTCGCAAAGTTCGGCTACGACGACCTCACGGGTCCTCTCAACTGGCACGGCCACAACAACCAGTCGTCCAAGTGCGCCACGGGCGCCTGGCAGAGCCCCATCAACCTCAACGATACCTCGGCGACGCTCGTCGCCGGCACGAGCTTGACGTTTGACGTGCCCAACCTGCCTCACGGTGCCGCGTTTGAGAATCTGGGAAGCACGCTCGAGGTCGTGGCTGAGAATGGCACGCTGACGAGGCGCGGACGCAAGTTTCACCTGAGGCAGTTCCATTTCCACACGCCTAGCGAGCATAGGGTCGATAGCGAGTACTTCCCCATGGAGGTCCATTTTGTGTTCGAGGCCGACGAGCAGCAGCTGAAGAGTGAGCCTCCCCTTCCCTTCCCCTCATTACTCTACGAGTTCCTCGTTCTCGTCAAAACAATGAGCCAAGAAACCCAACTTGTACAAACTTGCTTTTACGGTTTCTTGTTTACTGTTCAGATATGGAGACCTGTGGATCGTAAGGGTAGAGACTGGAGAAACCAAAGCGAATGACTGACTAACTGGTTCCCCTTTCCCCCATAGACTCCACCGGACCCAGCAACTCCGTCGTGGGGTTCCTCATCGAAGTCGACAACAGCGCGCCCTCGCCCTTCCTGGCCAACGTCTTTGCCCACCTCGACGAGGTCGAGAAGCCGGGCTCGCACGCCGAGACCGGAGAGCTGGACTTTGGCGAGCTAAAGCGCCTCTTGGAAGGATCCGACGTCTACCAGTACGACGGCTCCCTCACGACGCCGCCGTGCACCGAGGGCATCGCGTGGAACGTCGTGGCGGAGCCGTTGAGGGTCGACGACGTGACGTACCGCGCTGCTAAGAAAGTGATGAAGTTTAACTCGCGGTATACGCAGAACGTGCCCGGGCAGAGGAACTTGTTGGAGAACTCGAGGGTTATGCTCAATGCCATGTCCCCGTGAGAGAGGGGGCATTGGCTGGGAGGTGGCTACAGGCTATGACTAGACCGATCTGGGGATTACCTGACTCTTGGGTCAGAGGGGTAGGCGGGATTTAGAGATGTGGAGGAAGTAACGGGATTTGGGGTGCGTGTGGGTTATTACATCTGGTTGTGCGAATTTCTCGGGGTTGGGTGGCTCATGATGTGGATCTCACGGAGACGGAGTTTTGGCTCAATTGGCGTTTATGAAGGGGACTTTAATGTATGGACTTGCATACAGATGTGAGAAATGACATTAGTAGGAGGGAGGTTGGCGAGCATATACATTGGACGGATACACATGGTTGGTCATACAGATGCGGGAGAAGACGGCTCGATGTGGTGAGAGCGTATGTAAGTAGGTAGATACGGATACAGTGTACAGATCTCACAATGCAATTTACGCATGGGCAGGGTTCACGTTTCTCGGCATGGACGAAGCACAGAGTCCCAAAAGATAAGAGCAATTATTGTGAAACTTAAATGTATTGCGTTGTATTGTAATGAACAAAATTCAACTCCATGGTATCTTTCCTTGAACGCCTTTCGAGTACCAGTCATTATCGCCCACGGATTCCGCGCTCATGCAAGAGTCATGTTCTCAGATGCTCTGCCCATAAACTGTGCCAGAGACGTCTTTCCCCTTCTTCAATGAGGTCGTCTCTTCGCCAAAGTCCCCCGGATTTGCGGCCATGACTTTGTCCGCCTTCTCCGTTGCATGACGAAGCAAAACACACAGAAACATTGGCGGGACGTCGTATTTGGCTCGAGTAAGAGCAAATCGTATCCGCATGCAGGTTGTGAAAGAAAAAAGCAATGGACGACATGGACGGACATTGACCGGAGCGATGTCACGCTCTTGGGCCCGTCTAGTTTTCGTCCTGGTTCCTTTCTCCGCAATACGGCGGCGGCGTACATGAAGCATCCTAACCCCGGACAGACTGACAACTTGATGGGACCATTCGCACCTCAAGGGTGGAAAAGAAGGGAGGCTGCTATTGTGCTCGTATCCGTAAAAGTGATGAAAGGTCCAATTGCGAAGCGACGGAAGAGGTTGACGACGCCATCGTGTGATTGGTGGCCCGTTTTGATGGCCCCTGGTCCGATTCAACGGTTTTCACTTGGCACAATTCAAGCTCTTTCTGCTACTCGTTGGCGCGAACTTTGCCAAGACACCGGAATGGAGATGTGAGAGGTTTGGCCAGAGGGATTGGGTACGCGGACTATGATGCTCATGTGGAGTGTAGAGTGGAGATGGAAATGGACCATTGACTCCAAGTCTTGTCTTGCGTGACGTGACCGCGGAGGCGATTGTGGGAGGTCGGGGCACGCAAGTTTGCAGCGATGAATGCAACTTTCCCAATGGGTCTCCTGGTCTTGGCTCTCGGCATGGCATGCACGTCTCGGCTATTCCTGCCTCCCCATCACCCCAGCCTGCTGCTGCCTGCATCTATCTTTCACTCTGCGGACTTTTGTTCTTGCAATGGGCAATGGAGCAAACACAGAATGAGGCAGGACAGAGACGGGCAGGGGGGTTGGAGAGCTGGGCATCGGATACCGAATTTTGCGGTTTCCCGCTTGGCGTCGGAAGCCGCGTGCCGGTTCCTTGGGCCTTATGGGGCCCCACCGGTCTCGCCGATTCCTTGGCGGGGCTTTCGCGGTCCGATCGCGTGCGGCGACGGCGAAGGGACTGCGGGTTGCTGCCGACCAAAGTTGGTGGTTGTTTTTTGGTATCGGTGCTTCATGTCAATTCCTGAAAAGGCCCTCGTGATGTACGATTTGGGGGTTTTCTCTCGGAACATTAAGCACCTCAACTCGATGAACAACCTAGTCCCGCTTGAAGACGCTGCGTGCCATATCCGTGAAAGAACGGCCGCCAAAGAGGAACTGCGAGCTGTGGCGCCCGCAGTGGGTGTAGACGTTCACGGTCTGGGAGTGGGAAGACTTGCGCTTCGAGGGGCGCGGGCAGTCTGTAGAGACTGCTCTTCTGTGGGTGAAGGTCTCTGAGCCTGCCGAGATGGAGCTTGTGTCTGAGCCGGCGCGGCTGCTCTTGGGACGGGGAGCGTCGAAGTTGGGGGTGTTGAGGGAAGACATGGTGTTAGAGGTTGATGTCTTTTGATGACGTATGTTCTGTTTGTTTGTTTATCTGGAAGTCGATTTCTTCAACAATTGGATGAATGAGTTAAAGATTGGATGGTGATTGTACAATGCAATGATGGACTCGTCCAGACCGTGGGGGAGCCGTCCTTAAATGCTTGAGGGGCTCGTCATTGCTGGATACGGCTACACGGCGATGGTTTCTTGGCTTCCTGCTTACGACCGCTTGGTCGGCATGGATTCACGACGCCTGGTCTAAGAATGCTGTGCCCCGAGTGGCCGCTTGCCGACTTGGCCGGGTTGCCGGTCGATAGCAGCCCCACACAAGGGCCGGTCTGCTGGACACGGTTTACCCCATTGATGTGACGCCGCGACCGAATGCGAGCCGCGGAGTGCGTGAGGTGGGACTTGGCCTCGTAAGGCAACAGCTAATGCAGGTGCGCTCCCCTTGTGCTCGTTCGCCATGACATGCTTCCGCATTCGTAGGTAGCGTACCCGTACGACGCCAATGGCTGTCTTTACGCGAGGATCTGCAAACTCGGCTGATCGTTTGGCGACGGCCTCAAAACTGGCATGCTGACACAAGGGATAGGGCTTAACTGTAAATTTTGAGGCCCCTCGAATATACGCCGGAAGAAGCAATAATAGGTTTCCCTTCCCCGTTGTCCAAGCCTCATAATCTGTCTCGCCAGAGCCTCGTTCACTCAAGCAAGAAACGAGGAAACGTGGGCAAGGTAACGGGCCGCATATGCACGCATTGCATGGTTCGACCTCGTGACTATGAACGACTTCTCGGTGTTGGCGAATAGGACGGTATCTCGGCACGGCAGCGTCGTCAGCTTGGTCGGTTTAGTCATACGCCGTACCGAAGTTCGGACGACGCCGATGGTTTAGCGCCGTTTGTGGCTCTCGGCGCCGCGGCACGTGATGCTTGTTTATATGGATGCCTGCTGAGTCGGGCGCACCGAAAATACTCAGGCCGCAAGGCATAATTGTAAGGTAGGTATCTGTATCCACCACACCCGTGACCCCAACCAGACCAGAGAGAGTGACAAGAAGGTGACAGAATAGGACACCAGTCAACAACGATTGTATACTTCCTAACTTCTTTTCTCTTTCTATCATCTCTCTTAGACCTTAATCTGCTATCACTTTCGTCTTGTATGCAATCACTGATGTCACTCTTCGAAGAAAGAAAAGGAATAAGAATAGTAGGAAAAGGGATAGAGTACATAGACCGGCATGCGATTATGTCAGCCACCTGAGTGACAAATAACATGCCAAGCCAGGGGCACCAGCCACGTTCCCTGGCCACGTTCCTGACCTTGGCGCCCGGAAGCTTAAGCCTGCGGGTTAGGTACCCCAGATTCGGAGCCATAGGGCTGATGGAAGGGTCGACTTGGTGAAGCTTGAAATCGCGCCGTCATTGAGAGAGTAATTATGAATAAGGTGGTCTTTTTCCGGTTCAGTGGTGCTGGAAATTGGACGAGTTGGTTGAGATACTCAGGCGACCCATATACCGAAAGTTGGCACCACCAAAACCCGTCCTTCGTTACCAACAACAACTGATGCTCATAGACGAGCATTTTGAGGCCCGAATGCGATGGAAAATTGAGATATGACATCATTGGCATTGATCGGTCATTGTCAGGCGCATCTATGCGCCGCGGCTTCTCATTCACCCAAAAAGTGAGCGGGTTGGTCATGGCTGTCTGACTTGCGTTCCCTTTGAGTAATAAGACGCAGTGGCCCGAAGTTGCACTTTACTCAAGGGCTCTTGACGTCTCTCTTTCGAAATACAATAATGCGGTCGCGACAATGCGACAATTTGTGGTGGACACTCATCGCCGCCCACTTACCCCGGGCCCGACTTTTTTAACCTCTTGCGCCGAGGAGCACCGTCAATCCTTGCAAAGTGATTGACATGCTTCAGACTTTCCACAGGTAGAGACGAACATCGGTTGACAGAGCCGCTGACTGTGCTCGGGGAGCAACCAATCGAACGAACAGTCGGATTTGTTCATGCCAACGGCAGAGAATTCCAAAATGCAGATTCCGTTCGGATTGAGGCCCCTCCACGAATGCAGTTGAGGTGGATTGAGGAAACAATTGGGTCCACACTCCCCAAAGCGGAAGTCTTGTAGCCTGAGAGCGTCGAGCGCTCGGACCATTTGTGGCTGGTGGGTGCTGCACGTGAGACCCACTCTACAGACTCTCGTCCTTCCTCGCCCGAGTGAATGGCGCGCAACTACGCGCTGTGGTGATTTTTCAGCGAATCCGACTTTGTTATCACCAGGTGGTGTTTTCATTCCTCGCTGTGCATTATCGCCAGCGAATATTGTCGTCGACATCCAGGTCGACTCAACTTTTTGCGAACGGATTGCTCAGAGGCCAATGGCGTTGTGCCGCGCAAACACCTTTGCCTAACGCCTCCATTGTTCTTGCACATCACTCTCCCTGAGCGCTAAGACACTGGTATGGCCTTCCTACTTCCCTTCACGTTCTCAGTCGCTGCAATGAAGTTCTGGATTGATACCGTTTTCTTCCGTTGAAACTCTTCTACATATTTTCCTTGTCTGCATGTTGATGCTAATCATCAGTGTCCAGACCTGGGCGCGAGGTAGCTACCTAGGCAGCAAGCAGTAGCTTTCCCCGGCGTGCACGACGCTCAAAGAACACGATACCGACCCTTTCAACCACCATACATCGTCTAATTCCTCAATTGAGTCACAATGCCGTCGAAACGAAAGCGCGACATCGAGGATTTCGATCCTAACAAGTCGGATTCCGATGACGAGAACTTCGAGCCCGGCGCGGATGGCCCCCCCGTTCGCACCAAGAAACGATCGCGCGGATCCAAGAGTCAAAGGAACGCTGGTGGCGGTGGACGGCGCCGGAACAACCGCTATCGAGGATCCGACATTGAAGATGAAGACGATGATGACGTGTCTGATAGCCAAGACGAGGGCTCCTTCGTTTCTGACGATGACGAAGAAGAAGAAGAGGTCATGCCTGTCAATGCAGCCGGTCGTAGGTCAAGAAAGGCCGCGACCAAGCACAATAGCTACAAAGAAAGCGACGACGACGAATCCGACCCCGCCGAAGAGTCAGACGACGTGCTCTCTGAGGATTTGCCCAAGCCCAAGAAGAAGGACAGCTTAATGATCAAGCTCAAAGTGCCAAAGAATGCTTCGACGACCGCTCCCGGTGTTACTCGACGATCAACTCGTGCCCACACCGAGGAGTATGGCGAGGAGCATGTTGAACTCACCAATTCCGGC
Source organism: Colletotrichum scovillei (assembly GCF_011075155.1). Classification (NCBI taxonomy): domain Eukaryota; kingdom Fungi; phylum Ascomycota; class Sordariomycetes; order Glomerellales; family Glomerellaceae; genus Colletotrichum; species Colletotrichum scovillei. The sequence goes on from NW_023336261.1 coordinate 2,104,559, forward strand.
AAACATGGACGGCCTGCCTCGCGTTCTAGGAGCCCCGAGACCCTGGCCCGCACTCGATCTTCCCGCTCCATTAAGGGTTTGAAGAAGGGACCCGAGACAATTGAAGAGGCCACTCAAGAAAGCAGTGGTCCTCGGGAGGAAGACGTTGATGAATTGGCTGGCGATGCTGAGCAAGCCGTTGAAGAAACAAAGGATGCCGAGATGGAGGATGTCAAAGAATCGACAGAAATCGTCCAGGGAGACATCGTGGCCGAAGATGACGACGACGACGAAGACGAAGGTCCAATCGTCACGCGGCGAACCAGGGCAAAGAGAGGAAGTGGCTCTGGGCCTGCTGAGCCCGCCGAACCCGAGGCTGATGCTGAAGGCGAAGCCGACGATGACGTCCCCAAACGATCTGGGCGCCTAACTCGTCGCAACGGGCTTCGGAAATCGAAATCTGTTCAGGAGCCAAGCAGCGATTTCGAGCCCGGTGAAGAGTCAGCAGGGGAGGAAGATCGCATGTCTGAATCGCCCAAGAAGGATTCCGGCGACGGTGACGACGGTGATTTCGACAGCCCGGCTCCGCGCGGTAGGGCCGCCAAGCCAAAGGGTCGATCCACCCGGAGCTCGCGCCGTGGCGCCGAGTCAGCCGAGGAAGTCGAGCTAGACCAAGACGAGTTGGCCGAAGAGCTTCACGAGCTAAGGCAGGACTCCCGCTCGCGGCGTCCACGACGACCTTCACCCGCCATCATCTATCAAGAAACAGCATCCAAGCGACGCAGAGCCGCCGCGAAGCCCATGAACTACTTTATGCCACCCCTCTCTGCCGTAAACATTGAGGAAGATGATGGCGAAGATCCAGCCCCGACTCCTGCACGTCGTCGCGGTGGCCGGGGGGGTGCAAGTCAAGCCTGGGATCGCGCCCTCAACACAACATTTGGACCATTTGGGGGCGGAGGCGGCGCCGGGTCACTCCTTGGCGGGCCTTGGGGTTCCGGAATGGCCGCAGGAGGTGTCGATTCGGACAGCAGTGACGACGAAATGGGCCAACGATCAGGGCCTGCTGCTGGAAATGTTGGCATGACGCCCACATCGGCCGCCGCTCCAGCTGGACTTCTTCCTGGCCTTGCGCAACCTTTGGGTGGAGAGGGTGGCGTGGGAGCAGCTCCCAACGTTGGCAAGATCAAGAACCAGAAGGCTTTGGCAGATGCCGATCCTCTTGGAGTCGATCTGACTGTGGACTTTAATCATGTCGGTGGTCTTCAGGGTCACATCGATCAGCTAAAGGAAATGGTCCAGCTCCCTCTTCTATACCCCGAGCTGTTCCAGAGATTCCATGTCACGCCACCTCGAGGTGTTCTTTTCCACGGTCCACCCGGTACTGGTAAGACTCTGCTTGCTAGAGCTCTTGCCAATTCCGTGGGCGTTGGTGGGCGCAAGATCACTTTTTACATGAGAAAGGGAGCCGATGCTCTGAGCAAATGGGTGGGTGAAGCAGAGAAGCAGCTGCGTCTGCTCTTTGAGGAAGCCAGAAGAACACAGCCGAGTATCATTTTCTTCGATGAAATTGATGGTTTGGCTCCCGTGCGCTCCAGCAAGCAGGAGCAGATTCACGCTTCCATCGTCTCAACACTCCTGGCTCTGATGGACGGTATGGACGGCCGCGGACAGGTTATTGTAATCGGCGCCACCAATCGTCCTGACAACATCGACCCCGCTCTCAGACGACCCGGACGATTCGATCGAGAGTTCTACTTCCCACTCCCAGACGTGGCCGGTCGACGGTCCATTCTTGAGATCCACACCAAGGACTGGGGTCTCTCAGAGCCATTCAAGCAACAGCTCGCCGAAAACACCAAGGGCTATGGTGGTGCCGATCTCCGTGCTCTCTGCACGGAGGCTGCCCTCAACTCCATTCAGAGGACATACCCTCAGGTCTATTCGTCAAAAGACAAGCTCATCGTCAATCCTGACAAGATCAACATCCACGCGACAGATTTCATGCTGTCAATCAAGAAGATGATTCCGTCGTCTGAGAGGTCCGCCGGCACAGGCGCTGCTCCTTTACCCAAGGGGATCGAGCCACTGCTTAGAGACCAGTTCACATCGATCAAGAGGGCTCTGGACGATGTTTTGCCTCGTAAGAAGAAGCTGACAGCGCTGGAAGAAGCCATGTTCGAGCAATTCGAGGATGAGGACCATGGCTTTGGTAGAGAAGCTCTGCACCAAGAGTTTGAGCGGTCTAGAATCTTCCGCCCGCGATTCCTGATCCACGGGTTTTCGGGCATGGGCCAGAGCTATTTGTCCTCTGCCCTGCTGCACTACTTCGAAGGTGTACACGTTCAGAACTTTGGGCTTCCCAACTTACTGGCTGACGGACGGGTAGGTTCATTACCATCCCATTGATGCCTACATTACTAACATCTTGCAGCCCATGGAACAGGTGATTGTTAGTTTGTTCACCGAAGTGAAGAGACACAAGCCAAGTGTCATCTACATCCCGAGCATCGAATCGTGGTATGCCGCTATGAGAGACACACTACCGTTCATCACATTCAAGAATATGCTCAAGTCTATACCGCCTACGGATCCCATTTTGGTGCTTGCCACGGCTGAGTATGAAGCTGGGGAGGACCTTGCACCTGAGCTCGTCCGCGAGCTATTTGCCTTTTCCCGTAAAAACCGATTGCAGATCCAGCGGCCGAAGCATGTAAGTACAATAGATGGAGGTTTGTGGTGATCTCTTTGCTAATCTTACTAGTCAAATCGGCGGGAATATTTTGCTTCCATTGTCGACCATATTCGCAAGAGTCCGGCTGACTTCCCTGATCCTGCCAATCGGAAGAGGAGAGTCTTGGAGGAGCTCCCCGTTGCTCCGCCGCCGCCACCGAAAGTGCCCACCAAGGAAGAGATCAAGGCTATGCAGAAACGCGATCACCAGTTGCTCAATATCTTGAAGGTGCAACTGCAGCCAATTATGGACCAGATCAACAGGAAGTACAAGAAGTTCAGACAGCCCGTCCTTACCCCCGGCCAGCTGGATTACCTCTTCCTCGAAAAAGATCCCAACTATGTCCGCCCCGACGTAGCGGGTATAGAGCATCGGCCATTCGAGATTGTGAAGGATAAGTACGATGTTGATGTGCTACGGGAGACAATTTCTGGCAAGACTTTCTACAACCTCGAAACGACAACCATTGAGGAGAGGTTGTCGAACGGCTTTTACTGTCGACCAAAAGACTTCCTTCGGGACATCAAATCGCTTGCCAAAGATGCCAAGAACATTGGCGACAAAGAGCGGACGCTCAAGGCAAACGAGCTTGTCAGCAATGTCGAAGTCGACGTCGCGACGATTGAGGGTAACACCAGCACTGTGGACTGGGAGGCGTTGCACCAGAGACAGCTTCAACGCGCCAAGGTCCAAGCTGAGAAGGCGAGGAAGAAGAAGGCGCTTCAGTCTGTTCTCGATCGAGTTCAAGGCGATGTGGGTGGCGGTAACGACAGCGACTCGCAAGGGCCGGTTACTTTGGGCGAGCAGATTCCTGGGTCTGGTCATGCCATGGCTCGTTTCCAGGTCATGAGCCCGGGACCGAGTGGCGGCGTGGGATCCCATCAGCAAAGTAACGGCACGTCCAACCCTTCTCGGCAAAGCGACGTGCACATGAGCGGCGCGGACGACGACACGACGCAGGACAGCTCCATGCAGCCGCCGCCTCAATGGCCACCTCAAGGAAACGCGACAACTGGGGCTACACAGGTATCCCAAAGATCTGTCATCACCACAGTGCCCCCGGGCATGTCGCCTTCTGCAATTGTGAACGACGCTTCCACCACCAAGACGTCAGATCCATCGGACAGATCGACAGACAAGTGGAGCACGCAAGCGACAGGACCGACAAACGGGTTCCATCCAGATCAATCCAGCCAAGGCGACAACTCGCAGCTGCAAGATACCCAGATCCCTGCCGGTATGGATCCTGTGAGCCAGGCCACTTCTAGCGACGCAGCTTGGCCACACTCCCAAGCTCATGGCATGGCGCGTGGGATCATTCACCCGCCTGGCAGTCAGACATCATCTCCCAACAAGTCTAGGAGCTCAGGAGACTCGAAGCACGTCATGCCCTTGGTCAATATTCTCAATGACTCAACAAGCGAGGACATCAGGAATTCTGGTTCGTCATCTTCGCAGCAGCAGCCCGTCATCCATGAGGGCCAGGTCGAGCAATTCCTGGACGAGTTGACGGAGAGAACATCAGGGTGCACTATTGAGCAGTTGGAGCAGATCAACCGTGAGCTCATGGACGAGATCTGGAACACGAGGCATGAGTGGAACCGCATGAAGGTGCTCGGCGACCTGACCAACGTGTTCAACGAGACCATTAGCGACATTGAGAGCATCCAGGGCTTGTTCCAGCAGAGCCAGCAAGCATAAAAGAGGGGACATGCGGAGCCGGACAGCAAATGCTCCCCACGACTTGTACCATAGCACGTTTCCTTGAATTACTTTTGATTTCCTCCACTGTCTTGAGTCTTTTTCTTTTCCGGCACCCATGGCGGAAAACACAGGTCGACGGTGGAGTGTGGTTGGTTGGTTGGGTTGGAGCCGGAGGGGAGGGCAACCGGCAATGGTCTAATTTGTGAGCGACGGGATGACCCCCTTTTTCTTGTGATAAAGTGCATTATATTGAGAATCCACCGCATCCTACTCTGTGTAGCATGGGGTAGGCAATAGACAAAATTGCATCGCACTGCGCCTCCTGATGAAGCTTTTCTGTGCATTGCGTTCGACTGTCATGAAGAGGATAATGGCATGACTTGGTCGATCTCTCCGGTTCAGGCACTTGGTTTCCATACGTCGACAACGCTACATGCCTTCAATCTCAAAATCAAAGTGATACAGCAAAATCATGTTTCTCACGAAAACATCATATTTGCATACAAGACAGCTAACGCAACGTACTCCCTCCATTTCAAAGCTTGGCTTTAGCGCTATCATACCTCTTCCCCTCGTCGTCCTGCTCCTTGACGCGCAGATCCGGCAGTTCCGCGGGCATAATCCTCCGCGGCTCAGACCCGGGGACGAGAGAGTACTTTGAAAAGTCCGTGACGCCGGCGTGGTCCCGCAAGAAGTCTTCGTCGAGGACGAGCTCGCCGTTGACTTTTGACGCGGGGGCGCGCAGGATCTCGAGGATGGCGTCGGAGAAGATTGTGGGCTTGCGCAGGTCCTTTGATTCGTCGGCGTTGGCGGCTTGGAATTTTTGGGTTGCTGCGGATTCGATGGCCTGCGATGGGCTCTTGTTAGTTTGTGGGACTTTGACGTATGCTGAACATGACTGGAGACACCGGGCTTATTCATCGGATATTGATGAGACCAAGAAGCATGCTTTCTTTCAGAAAAGAAGATTGAATAAGGGAAGAATAGAGAAAAAGACAACATACCGCGGCGGGCCAGATACTCGTAATGGCCATGTCATCCAACCCCTGCCGGACGAGGTCCATGGCCAGGCCCTTTGTCAAGACGCTCATGCCGACCTTGCCCATGGCGTAGGCCGTCTTGCCTCGGAAGAAGCGGCTGTAGATGGGCGGACTGACGACGACGATACGGCCGCGCCGCTGGCGCTTGAGGTGCGGGAGCGCGGTGTGAAGGGTCAAGTAGAGGCCCTCTGGGTTCACGCGCTGCATGAGCTGGAAGCGTTTGGGGGGCGTGTCTTCGACCGAGGCCCACCAGATTGCGCCCGAGTTGTAGACTAGGACATCGAGGTGGGCGTAGATCTGGGGAAGGAGGTTTTGTCAGTGTGTATATATGGGGGGTGAATGCGAGGTGAGGAACGGATCACTGTTGGTACAACGAGGAGAAGTCTGATGGATGGATACCTTGATCGTCTGTTCGATGAGCCGTGTAACGCTGTCTTGGTCTCGCACGTCGACAGCAATGGGCGTTGCGTCGCCGCCGGCCTCGTGGATTTCACGGGCTACCGTGCTGATGGTTGAATCATTCGAGTTGGGATTCGGTGGGAAGGGGTTTGCCTTGGATGCGTCGCTGGTGGTCTTTGCAGCAACGACGACTGGTAATAAGCGTAAGCTACTCGATCCTTTCAATGGACAAGACAGGGGGAATTGGCAGTACCTGCATAACCACTCTTCGCGAGGTCAATGGCGATTTGTCGGCCTATGCCTCTGGAAGCACCGACTACCAGAGCTACCTGCTTGGCTTCGCCCATTGTGTGTGTGAATAATAAGAGAAGTATCGAGTGTGTGTTCTTCTTTACGTGTGGGATGTGACCGTGGGATTCTCAAGCATGTGACGTGACGAAAAGTATTTCAGATATGATGTTTTATCAAGTCATAGAATCCACGTCAACTTAGATATCGTAGCGCAACACAGTATATAAGCCTTGAGTTGCGCAAGGCAATATGAGACCTCGTACACATGCCGTCGGGGCTCGGTACGTGAACGTGTATTAGTGATCCTCCCCGATTGAGCTTGAAGCTTAGTTGCTGGAGCTTTATCCGTACCCCAGACACCCACTGGCTTGTGCCGAGGTTCCCCACACCATCCACCTCAAGTCCACTTCATCAACTTGTCTTGATCAACCTTGGTTCAACATTTACTACAAAGATTGCGCCATCGAGTGTGCGACGGAGATTATTACGTTCTTGTCCGTCAATAAGCCCAATAACAAATATCGTTACGACTTTTGATTCCGAGTACCGCCAAGATGGGCGGCAAGATTGATGCTTACATAGACATTGGTGAGTCTCACAGATTACTAGGTATTCTTAGGATCGAAGGGCTTTACTGATGATAGTCATCAGCATCGCTGTATAGTTATATCGCCTTCACTCATATTATAAACAACCAGGAACTTCTCACAGCCCACGGAGTCCAAATAGAGTTCGTCTCCTTGGCCTACTAAATGACCCTCTCAACTACAGTCACTCACCAACATACCCCATTAGGATTCACCCTGTTCTCCTTGGCGCCATCAACGCTGCTTCAGGTATATTTATCCAAGTATCTTAAGAATATCATGATTCAACTCACTCATCGCACAGGAAACAAACCACCATGGACACTTCCAGCCAAGGCAGAGTACGGCACCTTTGACGCCCGCCGCTCCTCCGCCCGAGCAGGCAAGCCCGGCATCACCACGCCCGAGAGCTTCATGGAGCGAAGCATGACAGTCGCCCCCCTCCGCGCCCTGCACTTCATCAAAGCAAACTACCCAGACGCCACGTACCAGACGGCGTGGCATTGGTTCCTCCACTGCTTCTGGGAGCCGCCCAACCTCAATCTCACGAAGCCCGACGTCCTGGCCAAAGCGATTGCGGACGCGCCCAGGCAGTACCCGCCTCCCGCCAGCGGCAGCAACACGCAGGAGAGATTGTTCAGTGAGGCGGACGTCAAGAGGATCTTGCAAGGGGCCGGGTCGCAGGAGATCAAGGACTCGGTCAAGGCTAAGACGCAGGAGGCGATTGATTATGGCGCGTTTGGCGCACCGTGGTTCTGGGCTGTGAACGAGCAGGGTAAGGGCGAGCCGTTCTTCGGCAGCGATAGATTTCACTTCATTTACGAGTATCTGGGCGTCCCTTACCAGGATATTGCCATCTTGCCACCTGGAGGCAAGGCGGCTGCGAAGCTATAGTCTGGTCTTGTATAAGTTATGTCTGTAATTTGTTTAGGGGGTATCTCTTTTGTTATCTCCATGAATAAAACGCCGAACCGTATCCAATACCCAAGATCCCTGTGAAGCCACGTAGAGTGATGAACAACAACATGACAACGCAAAAGAAACTTCACTGCACACGGCCAGCCATCCTCGCCCGCCGCGCGTCGTCTTCCCTCTTGGCCTCGCTGCGCGCCAGGAAATCCTGCCTCTCGGCGTACGACCCCTTGGCCCTGCCCGCCAGCTCGAGCTCGTCCTTGAGCCCTTCCTTGTCAACGAACCCGGCCCAGTCCATCTTGCTCTTCTGCACGGTGTTGAGCTTCTTGGCCTGCGCCTCCTTCTCCCTCGCCTTGATCCGCACCGTCATGCCGAGGTTCAGATCCGAGCGCTGGCTGACAATCTCAATGACGGGCTCAAAGGCCGAGCGGAACGCCTTCTTGAGGACGCGTTTCGGTTCGCCGTCCTCGTTGTCGGCGTCTGCACCCGCGGCTTCCGCGGCGGCGGCGTCCTTGCCGAGGGAGGCGAGATAGAGCTTTGCCTCGGCTGAGGAGCGTGCTACGACTTTTTCTTCGGTGTGGACTTTACCCGCAAAGTTGTAGGTTCGCTTGATGCGGATCGTGTCTGATGGGTCGCCTGCCTGGGCTTCGTCTGGCTTGCTCGTGTCAGGTGCCGCGGCAATGGGCGTGGCATCGGCTTCTCCTCCGCCTCCGGTTTCGTTCTCGCCGGTTGGTGCTACTGTCGCCTTCTGACCGGAGAGCATTTGTGCCCAAAGGGCATCGACGTCGACCGTTACAGGGCCAGATGCGGCCGCGACTTTGCGCTCTTCTTTTCTGTGACACAGACCGTCAGCGACTCCTGGTAGAAGCCAGGAAGGAAAAGGGTGTGTCCACTCACTCTGCAGCCCGCATACTCCGCGTCTTCACCAACCCTCCTTCGCCTCCCTCGTCATCCTCGCCTAGGGCCAGGGCAGCGGCCGCATCCCTCGCTGCCTTTTTGAGCTTCTTCTTCGCTGCCTTCTTAATCAGGGCCTCATCACCCGAGTTTTCAAAGTCTGCAGCCTCGTCGCCGCCGGCATCGCGCTTGCGCTTGGTCGTTGTCTTTGCTGCGTCTTCGCCGTCGTCGGCCTCGGAATCGGACGCTTCGGAGGCGCCATCGTCGGCTGCGGCTGCGTCTTCAGGCGCAAAGTCCGAGTCCTGGGAGGACTCGTACTCTTCGTCGTCTATGGTCGGATCGGGAGGCATATTTTGAGGTTAAGGTGGGGGCTGACGTGGGTTGGAGGAAGTTGAGAGTCGCGTCCGAGCAAGTGACTTCCATGGCTGAGAAAGTTCGGTCGGCTGTTATCGGCGCAATCGTGACCGAAGGCGCTCGGTGAAGGGTGGTCTGTGTCCAATCAGAGGGCGTTACCCCCACCATCCATCACCTACTGCCAGATCCCTCGACGCCCTTGGTTTTATCCGGTTGAAAGCATCATTGACACAGTATACCTATACCGTTATTTTCAGTAGGGGAGCAAGTGGGTGACAGAATCGATTTCCGCTCGAACACATCTGACAAAGCAATTTCTACCGCTAACATTTCTACTGTTATTATCACTAGTACTACTATCTGTGAGATACAGTATATTCTGTTATGTATACAAGAAGGGTAATGACGTGAGAAGGGTCGTAATTCTGATATGAGTAGTAAAATGGGTACTTCTTCAAGACGTATGAGAGGAAATCCATTTTATCACCCACTTGGGGAGGCCGGACTCCGGCTCCATAAAATCAATTTAGCCGGCACGGCGGGTTGTAGTTTGACGCCTTGTAGGTTTCTTTCCCGGCACGCCTTCCGAGTCGGCGATCTATTCTGCATATCCTCCTACGTGTGTTTGATCTTGAGCTTCCCCGCACAATAGAAGCTTTAGCGGTGGTCAATACTGATACCCGGAATTACTGCCCATCATTGGGCTCGAAACATAAATAGACGAAGTTTATCTCTGGTTGGGATCGTGGTTCAATAATCAGTCGGCGTTCAATTGACCATAGTAGAATCAAGTGCACCTTTATACACCCCACCTTGCTGTCTATTTTCATTTACAAAATACACTTACTTAGACACTCTGGCAAAGACAGAAATATACCTTTCACTGTCATCACAGCCATGTCTGCCAACATTGAGCCACTCACCGACGCCCAGAAGGAGCACTTCAGAACAACAGGCTGGTTGAAGCTGAGCAATTGCTTCACAAAGGAACAAGCAGAATGGGTCACCAAGGATGTCTGGACTCGACTGGGCATGGACCCCAACGATAAGTCAACCTGGAAGCAAGTAACGAATATGCCCCATCACCGCACCTTTGACGCTTCCGAATACGCGCCCAAGGCATGGGCCGCCATCTGCGAGCTGTGTGGCGGCGAGGACCGGGTGGCACCCGAGTCAAAGGAGTGGAGGGACTCTCTCATCGTCAACCTGGGCAGCGAGGAATACGAGGGAACAGAGCCCGACCCCAAGGAACTGGGCATCTGGCACGTCGACGGCGACTTCTTCGTCCACTATCTTGACTCCCCGGAGCAAGGTCTGCTCGTGATCCCGCTTTTCACGGACATTGTCCCCGGCGGCGGCGGGACCTTTATTTGTCCCGAGGCGATGGCCGGCGTTGCGCGGCATCTGTACGCGCACACGGAGGGGGTTTCGCCGCGGATGGTACCCAGAAACGATCCCGATTTCTCAAAGGAGAAGAACCTCGACTGGTTCAACGAGCTCGCGCGGAGCTGCGGTGAGTTTGTCGAGGCTCACGGGCAGGTGGGCGACGTGTATCTCTTGCATCCGTTGATGCTCCACAGCGCCTCGAGGAACCCGCTGCGGCGGCTGCGTATCATCACGAACCCACCGGTCTTTTTGAACCAGCCTCACGTCTTTGACAGGGCGGATGGCTCGTACAGTCTTGTGGAGCAGGCCACGCTGAGGTTATTGGGCGCCGAGTCGCTGCCCGGATGGAAGATAACGGCGCCACGGGAGCAAGTCATCCCAGAGAGGCTAAAGGTTCAGGATCGGATGAAGCAGGAAGAGATTAAGCGTCTCGCAGCGATCGCGTCTTAGAGTTGCATAGAGATGGCATAGTGGGCTCCTGGGTGTGGCTTTTGGATGACTGCCGGGAGCCGGTGCGTTCGAGTATCGACAGATGGACTCATACGAGATAATACTTTGCCATCTATAGTAAGCAAGAGACGTTACCAGCTTCAGCAAACATGGTGTGTTTCTCTGTACTTTACATGAATTTTGACCAAGAATGCAATTCAAGACTGGGAGCGAAGCGTCGTAGTTGAACAAGATCGTATGTTGTTGGTATGAAGAAACACGCAAGAAGCCTAGTAGCGGAGATACATCCTACCTGAATAGAAATTGAAGCTACTTGCTCATTCACCGGTCCGAGGCTCGAGGCAAGTTTCATTGTATTCGTACATGAAGAGGTGGAAGAGGAATTACGCCGTTGGACGCTATGACCAACACCTTAGATGCTATGGATAGCGCCAGCAAACTTCGGGCCAAGCAGGCGCGGCAGGGTAGCAGGACCCTTGCCCAAATGCTCCTGCCTGACATCACCCCATCTGGTGTACGATTCTCGGACCCTCCGTACCTAGAATTGGGGACCCTACCTCAATCACCTTTTCGCAGTTTTTCCTCCTGACACTCCTTTTCCTCCCATCTCCGACGAGTCCGCAACAATGAGCAGCGACGACGAAGACTTCGTAGTCGAAGGCCCCGAGCTGGCCGCAGACGATCCTATGCGCGCGTTCCTACCGGCGTCATTTGGGAAAAAGACAAAGGAAGCCAACATCGCCGCCCAGATCGATCGGAGCCGAAGAGTGGCAGAGAAGCCCTCGACAGGAGCTTCCATTGAGGGATCCGCAGGTCCGCCAAGTGCTGATCACAAAGAAAAGAAGTCCGACTCAGACAATGACAGTGACAGCGACGACTCCGATTCAGACGACTCCGAAGATGGCGAAGACTACCCAGTTTCGCACGAATTGGTGCTGAAAACCCACGAAAGAGCAGTCACCACAGTAACGCTGGACCCAGCAGGCGGAAGGCTCGTGTCAGCCTCACTCGACTGCAAAATCAACTTGCACGATTTCGCGTCCATGACACCCAGTACTTTACGAGCGTTTCGAAGCGTTGATCCATGGGAAGCGAAATCGTCTGCCGCGAATGCCGAGTCGCACCCGATCCACCACGTCGAGTTCAACCCTCTCGCTGGAAGCGTGTTTCTCTGCGTATCGGCGCACCCGCAGGCAAAGATTATGTCAAGAGACGGCGACATTTTGACCGAATTTGTCAAGGGCGACATGTACCTCAGGGACATGAACAACACCAAGGGGCACATCTCAGAAGTAACCACAGGAACGTGGCATCCGACCGACAAGAATCTTTGCGTGACTGCTGGTACCGACAGTACCTTGAGAATCTGGGATATCAACAACAAGCGCAGTCAGAGGGACGTGATTGTCTTCAAGTCCAAGGCGGCGGGATCTGCTGGTCGAACGAGGATGACGGCGGTTGCCTGGGGCGCGCCGGCACAAGGTGGCAACAACGTGTTGGTCGCAGCCGCACTAGACGGCTCGTTGGTTATGTACAGCGGCAATAGCCCGTTCTCTCGGCCAACCGCAGAGATTCGAGACGCCCACAAAGCCGATACCTGGACCGGAGGTGTGGATATCTCCTCCGACGGCCGCATGGTCGTCACCCGCGGAGGTGACAATACGATCAAGTTGTGGGACACACGGAAATTCAAGACGCCTCTTGTCACAGTGGACCATGCTTCGACGTTAGATCACTTCCCGATGAGCAACATCAGGTACTCTCCCAACTCGACCAGCATTTTGACAGGTTCCGCAACAGGCGACCTGCACATTCTGAACCCCGGAAATCTGAGAGCCGAACATGTCACACCAATTACGCCCGGAGCACCTCTCATCACTGTTGACTGGCATCCCAAGATAAATCAGATCATCACGGGGTCTGCGAATGGCGAAACACATGTGCTTTACAGCCCGACAATGTCGATGCGGGGCGCTGTGGAAGTCATGTCACGAGCGCCAAAGAAGAGGCACATCGACGACGATCCGTCCCGAACGACGGATATGACGACGGGAATGTCTGGAGATGCTATCATCACACCAGGAAGCTCAATGGCTGGCCGCAGAAATGCGGGAGTCACAGCTTCAGGCAAGTCCAAGGATCCCCGAAGACCAGCAGTTTTGGAGCAAACGCCTTTCATGCGAAACCAGCCGGACGAGAAGCACATTGCAGAGAATATTCCTCTCGCCAAGATGCTTCACGAAGACCCCAGAGAGGCACTGCTGAAATATGCCGATGCTGCAAAGAAAGATCCAATGTTTACTGCGGCGTGGCAGACGACGCAGCCCGTCACTCAATACGCGGATGTGAGCGACGACGAAGGGGAGCCGGATAAGAAAAGGGTCAAGCGGTGAATATTTTGCGGTGCTGCGATCGGGTCTCGTTGTATGAATTCGTGGGGAATCATGACAAGAGTATGAGCTAAGATTTGCACGAGGGAAGGTTTGGAGCAGTGCTGGCTAATCAATCCGGGTTGCATTTGGGATATGGGTACGGGGAGAAACACCAGGGAAATGGCAAGCCTGCCGTTCGGCCTGCATTCCTGGAAGGATCTCTCCACTTGTTCATCTTTCCGTCAGATTAGCTTCGCTGGGAGCAACCCCCAAACATGGAGACACGCGAAGCAGCTGACACTTGCAGAACGGGAGTGTGTGGACGTCCCCGCCACGGCCAACTCACCCGGCCTGGCCCGGGTTAGGCACTTCAGCCAACGCGCGTCTGAGGAAATAGTATGGGGTCTACGAGAGAAAGACGCGCCTCCGATGCGCCGACAACCTAAACATTTTTCTTCACCTTGCTGCTGCAAACGAAAGACGACAGATGCCAAGCGGCGTGGATCTGGCATTCCTTGGTGGCCGATGAACCTGACAGGCCACGGTTTGAGGCACGCATGTGGCCCGGATAGTACCCGAAGCCAACCACTGGCCGACCAGGCCGGCCGCTGCCTGCCTGCAGTAAACCAGGGAACGAGTTGGCCCAAGCGCCCTCGCTTGTACATAAGCAGATTAGCGTAGACGCCTCAGGCAACAACTTGTTGCGGTGCTGAAAATTACGGGGACTCAGTTTCACAGAGTCCGCACCAACCATCAATGAATCTTGTCGTTGTCCTCACCTCTCCATCTCAACCGGCACCGCGCGCATCGAAAAATCGCCATCCCCCCTCTACAGGCATCGACACCCATCTCGGAAAGTGTCCAGCAACCTATTCCACGCGATTTCCTCGCGCATCTTGCTCGAGGCAACGCCCCGACGCCGCGCCCTTCCGACCAACTCCCGTTTTTTTTCGCATCACGTCCTGTTCACCCTTCCACCCATTTCCCCCCCACGCTTCGCGGCACCGCATTCGCGTCCCCCATCCATCGTCTCTGCCGCTGAACTCCATCCGCCATCTCGGTGAATTCGATTCTACGCGACCGACGTGTTTCCGTTCCGACCACGGCATCAACCTTGCCGTCTCCGAACCACATCGCCATCCCCAAACCTTGTGTTTTCGATACCGACGCGCTGCATTTCCCGTCCTTATCACCAATAGCCTTCTAGTCTCTCATTTCGCGACGAGCCAAGCGCGACAAACCTTCAATAAGGCTCCACTTGTCTACACCTACAACGCCTTTGCATGATAATGCGCGCGAGATTGTCGTCGCATCTCTAGAGATTCCCGCAGTCGTTAGATTTGCTGGAATACACACATCGCCCACCATGGCTTCAGTACAGGCTGCGCCTGCCGTCCAGCTCCCTGGCGCCGGCATGGCGACCACCACTCCTCAACAGGCTCAAGAGATTTTCAATGTAAGAGCCTATTCTTCATAATGACCGCATCCCTCACATGCTCCGATGATATGCCAAAATTCGATGCGATCTTACGATGCTAACACACCAAAGAAATTCAAGCAGATGAGAGAGAGCGGCGTCCCCAACACCGATCCCGAATATATCAAGGCCGAGCAGTTCGTCTTGTCCTTCCAACAACAAGCGCGTATGCGACAGAAGCAACAACAATTCCTCCAGCATCAGCAGCAACAACAACAGATGCAACAGCAGCGACAGATGCAGCAGGCTGGTGGTCCCAATGGCGCTGTCAATGGCTCGCAGCCCGCCCAGCAGCATCCCCAGTCGACACAACCTCCTACATCAAGCGCGCTCAGCGCCTCGGCGCTTCCTGCAGCCAACTCAAATGCTGCCGCTGCCGCTGGATCCCCCTCGACAGCTGCTCCTTCCAGCGGCCCAGGTGCTGGCCAGTTCAACCCGCAACAATTGAGCTTGCTTAGACAACAGATCCACGCCTTCAAGCTGTTGACCAAGAATGCTGGAGTTCCTCTACAGATGCAGCAAGCCATCTTTGCTCAGCGAGAGCGCAGGAAAGCCATCGCCGCCGAGGCTGCCGCGCTGGCAGCTTCATCAACACCCGCAACCACTAGTCGGGACTCTGCACAGCCCGGCATCAATGGGTCTGAAGCCAAGTCTGAATCTACTCCAGAGGTCCAAGGGCCCACCTTCAAGACCGTCAGGTCCCCTTACGGCGATAACAACCTGATTCGCAAGTCGATTAGCCATTTCGACCATACTCAACGGAAAAATCGCAAGCTTATCCCGGGATTGTTCCCCACTGGTGTCGACTTCGACCAGCTGCGGTACGAGAGGGAGCTGATTGTGTTCAACCGCATGAGAGATCGGTTTGCCGAGCTCAGAAACACCCCAGCAAATATTGCTCACTGGGATACCACCAAGGACGATGTTGAACTGGATGATAGTGCAAAGGTCAAGGCGATCATTGAGATGAAGAGCCTCGGCTTGTACGCGAAGCAAAAGGCGCTGCGAGATAAGATTGGTCGCTCGATGATGTTCTATGACAACCTTGCAATGACGACCAACCGCTCCGGATACCGCCGCACAAAGAAGATGACGGTTCGCGAGGCCAGAATCACAGAGAAGCTTGAGAAGCAGCAGCGTGATATCCGGGAGAACCGCGAGAAGAAGAGGCACACTGACTTCTTGGCCGCCATTACTCAACACAGAAACGAGATTCAACAAACCGCATCAAGCCAGCGCAATAAGTCTACCAAACTCAACAAGCTCATGTTTGCCCAGCACTACAACATTGAAAAGGAAGAGCAAAAGAGGATTGAGCGTACTGCCAAGCAGCGTCTGCAGGCTCTTAAGGCCAACGATGAAGAGGCTTATCTCAAGTTGCTTGACGAAGCCAAGGATACCCGTATTACCCACCTTCTCAGACAGACCGATGGATTCTTGCGTCAACTCGCTGCTTCCGTCAAGTCTCAGCAAAGGAAGGCCCTGCTGGAGCAGACTGGCGAAGAGGAGGAGCTGCCAGAGGAGGAAGAAGAGGAGAGCGAACCCGATGAGGATGATGACGACACAAGTGGACGAAAGATCGACTACTATGCCGTCGCCCATCGCATCAAGGAAGAGGTCACAGAACAGGCCGATATCTTGGTCGGTGGTAAGCTCAAGGAATACCAGGTCAAGGGTCTGCAGTGGATGATTTCCCTGTACAACAACAACCTGAACGGTATTCTTGCCGACGAGATGGGTCTCGGCAAGACTATTCAAACCATTAGTTTGATCACGTATCTCATTGAGCGCAAGAAGCAGGATGGCCCCTACCTGGTCATTGTGCCCCTCAGTACTTTGACCAACTGGACACTCGAGTTCGAGAAATGGGCGCCTTCTGTGAGCAAGATTGTCTACAAGGGTCCTCCTCTGGCCAGAAAAGTGCACCAGGACAAGATCCGCCAAGGACGTTTCCAGGTGTTGCTCACGACATACGAGTACATTATCAAGGATCGCCCAATTCTCAGCAAGATCAAGTGGTTCCACATGATCATTGACGAAGGTCACCGCATGAAGAACCAGAACTCCAAGTTGACAACTACTATCCAGCAATACTACAACACCCGATTCCGTCTCATCTTGACCGGTACACCGCTCCAGAACAACCTTACGGAACTGTGGGCCATGCTCAACTTCACGCTACCGACCATTTTCAAGTCTGCGACAACCTTCGACGAGTGGTTCAACACACCTTTTGCCAACACTGGTGGACAAGACAAGATGGAACTCACGGAAGAAGAACAGATTCTCGTCATTCGTCGTCTGCACAAGGTGCTGCGTCCTTTCTTGCTCCGTCGTCTGAAGAAGGATGTCGAAAAGGATCTTCCGGACAAGACCGAGAAGGTCATCAAGTGCAAGTTCTCTGCTTTGCAATCCAAGCTTTACAAGCAGATGGTCACGCACAACAGGATCCTTGTCAGCGACGGACAGGGTGGCAAGGCTGGTGCTCGCGGCTTGAGCAACATGATTATGCAGCTTCGCAAGCTTTGTAACCATCCATTTGTGTTTGATGAGGTCGAGAATCTCATGAATCCTATGAGCATCAGTAACGACCTGCTATGGAGAACCGCCGGCAAGTTTGAGCTTCTCGACAGAATCCTGCCCAAGTACAAGGCAACGGGCCATCGCGTTCTCATGTTCTTCCAAATGACGGCCATCATGGACATCATGGAGGACTACCTCAGATACCGCAACCTCAAGTATCTTCGTCTGGATGGTACAACCAAGTCAGATGAGCGTTCTGATTTGCTGCGCGAGTTCAATGCTCCCGACTCAGACTACTTCATGTTCTTGTTGTCGACTCGTGCTGGTGGTCTTGGTCTGAACCTGCAGACTGCGGACACTGTCATCATCTACGACTCCGATTGGAATCCTCATCAAGATTTGCAGGCTCAGGATCGTGCTCATCGTATCGGACAAAAGAATGAGGTACGAATTCTTCGTCTCATCAGTTCGAACTCTGTCGAAGAGAAGATTTTGGAAAGAGCCAGGTTCAAACTTGACATGGATGGCAAGGTCATTCAAGCCGGTCGCTTCGACAACAAGTCGACAGAGACGGATCGTGATGCCATGCTGCGTACCCTTCTAGAAAGCGCCGACATGGCGGAGACTGGAGACCAGGATGAGATGGACGACGAGGAGCTGAACTTGCTCCTTGCTCGTAGCGACGATGAAGTGGCTGTTTTCCAGAAACTCGACGAGGAGCGGAAGCTAGACCCAACCTATGGCGAGGCAGCTGGGCCAAAGATTAAGCCTCGTCTCCTCGCGGAGGATGAACTTCCTGAGATCTACCTGGGTGATGGCAACCCGATCGAAGAGGAGATTGAGACAAGTCTTGGACGTGGAGCTCGTGAGCGAACTAAGGTTCGCTACGACGACGGTCTCACGGAAGAGCAGTGGCTCATGGCTGTTGACGATGACGACGACTCACCAGAGGCGGCAGCAGCACGAAAGCAAGCCCGCAAAGACAAGCGGGAGACCAACAGGCTCAAGAGGTCCGCTATGGCCAATGCTGCTGACGATTCTCCCCCTGCAAGTCGTGCCAGCACGGAGGAGGTGGAAACACCCAAGAAGAGAGGCCGCAAAGGAGCCGCGAAGAACCAAGAGAAGCGCAAGGCGGAAGAAGGGGACGATGAGCCTCCGGCTAAGAAGCGTCGTGGCCCACAAGGTAGAGCCAAGGCGGTGTCGGTCTCTGTTGGTTCCGAGACGCCGCGAGTGTCGGCTCAGCAACGCCAACTCCTGCAGGCAAACACGAGGGCTCTATTTGACGGACTCATGAACCTTGAGGTGGATGATCCGGAGCCACCAGAGGAGGATGATGACGAGTCGGTTGCTGGCAAGCGAATCATCATTGGGCCCTTCCTTGCACTGCCACCCAAGCGCGACTACGCCGACTACTACTTGATCATCCAATCTCCTATTTCGATGAAGCAGATTGAGACCAAGATCAAGAAGCAGCAGTACCACAGCCTTGGCGATATGCGCAAGGACGTCGACCTCATGTTCCGCAACTGCCAGACCTACAACGAGGAGGCATCGCTTCTGTACCAGGACTCTCTCACTCTCCAGGTTGGTAACTTTCTTGACTCTTTTTGTGAACATTCAAACTGACACATGCTTAGAAATTCTTCCACGAAGAACTCCAAAAGGCTCTCGACAAGCATACAGAGTTGCAAGAGCTGGAAATCGACGGCGGCAAGGAGGGCTCCGTGGCGCCTAGCGCTAGCGCGAGCGTCGGAACCCCTCAACCAGCAACTTCCACCACGAGGATCAAGCTGATTTCTTCGGCCTCCAACGGCGCCAAGGAGACAAACGGAGCAAGCAACGGCGCACAAAGCGACCAGGAGTAGCCGAACGGGGGTTTATTGGTTTCTACGTTTCTAGTGATCACAGTTGACGTTTAATGACGTTTGTGAGGGTTTTTTTTTTCATTCGGGGGTTTGATGCTAAAAAGAAAATGGCGATGGCATACAGTCGAGAGGCGACCAACGGCAAACGCAAAGCAGTGGTCTCCTCAAACTGCGAAAACATCAAAGACTGTTGCACATTTACAGGCGTACAGGATTGGGAGGCTTTTGGAACGTGTACAGGTAACGGCGGGAACGGCACTCGATACAAATACCATGGGCCAGAAATGAGGCCGCAGAGGGAATTAGTTGAACGGTGATGGATGGCGACGAAGGGGGAAGGTTCTGTCCCGGTTGACGATGGCAGAGACCAGTTGCGAAGTTTGTTAGACTAGCAAGCAAATGTATTTTAATAGATGTGAGTACGATGGACTTGAACGCATGAGGTGTATTCCAATTGTCTGGTAGCCAATATCGTGATGTTTGGTGTACACGAATGGATACATAGTAAACAGTCGATCAATCGAGTTGCCTGTCATCCATCAACATTTGCAAGGGTCAATTGCTTTTTGGGTATTGACGTGCTCGGCTAATAACATGTTGGGAGATCATCAGGCAAGGTAGGGAATGGCCCTGTAAATTAAGACGGCCCAACCATTTGATCCATCGTGGGAAAGAGAAAGAGCATCGATTTTTATGCCCAATGTGTCTTGTTTAATTTGGTTGTAATAGAGGGGGCTGGGGGGGAGAAACGATCGAGGTTGGGCCCAGGTTTCTGAACGGGCGGGCCGGGGGTGGCGGTGCCTTTTTCGACCTCTCACCTCTCTCACCTTCTGCTGCTCACCACACTCCATCTCGCGCCGCACCTCTCATATCGCACCTTTCAGTCTCACTGACTGGCGTTGCGTGGCGTTGCGCGTACACATGCCTCGTCGCAAAAAGCCATTCATTTTCAATCTCGTCGCAATACACACTCACACGACGAACATGTCATCTCATCTCATCCATCTTTAAGCCCAATTTCATCGCAAGCAATCGAGCAACCTCATCACCATCATCCATCGGACTTTGGTCATCACTTTAACATCAGCGCAACGCCCGTGATTCTTCCAGTCCTCTTATTTGGTCTCTGCCCTGCATAACGAAATTTCTCGCGCGCACTCCCGTAAAGAAAAGCTCCGTTTCGCACGGTCTCACCGAGCCACACTTCACTAGTGTCACGGCGCAACAGCAAAAGCCAAGGAGAAACAGACCTCTTTTCGTGAGGGAGAAAGAGTAGGAACTAGGAACAGGTTACCCCCAAAAGATCGGATTCCCGTTGCTGCGGAACCAAGCGTAAGTAATAATACGCTCAAAAGCCTGGCGGCGAGCGCAACGCAGCACAGCGCATTAGTGGCCGCGCATTTTGCATTTACAGCTTGCATCTGCAGCAGCAGCGCAAATCTCATAAGACGGACGGGAAATCAGAGAGAGGGACTCTGCGCTTTGAGAAGAGAAAGGGGAACTGGGGTTTGCGAATTTTCCAGAGTATAAGGCAATGGACCACCCGAGTCCGTCCGCCGACCGCAGCAGCGGTGCGGCACCACCACCACCACCACCAGGACCACCACCACCACCAGGAGCGACGACCAGACGAGAAGGAGATGGGCCAGCTGGCGTAGTGGTAATATCCGACGACGAAAGTTCGGCCAGCTCAATGTCGGATGAGGAGGACTCAGGTACCGACCACAACCACGACGACAAGAAGCGTCATCACCGCGACGGCACCACTCCCGCCAGCGGCAGATATAGACCCCAGACGCCTACGCCACCGCCGCAGCGACGCTCACAGCAACACGTTCCGCCGCCACCTAGGGGGAGTAGGGAGAGAGATATTCGTGCGGAACGGCATCGCGACTTGCGTGAACGTGAGCGTGATCGGGATAGGGATAGGGATAGGGATCGCGACAGGGACAGATCTCGGGGTCCGGACCCGAGGCGACGGGGAGGAGGGGGAGGAGGAGGACTGCCACCATCACCGCCACTGGATAGGGACCGGGATCGAGATCGGGACAGGGACCGGGACAGGGACAGAGATCGCGACAGAGACTACGACAGAGACAGAGACAGTGACAGAAGTCTGCGCGACAGCCCGCCTCTGAGGGATAGCCCTCGCCTACGAGACAGCCCTCGTATAAGGGAACGAAAGCGGCAGAGCTTCGCGTTAGACGAAAAGTACCACGGCGGAGGGGGAGAAGGAGGCCGCAGCACCGTCAACGGCCACGCCAGGAGACAGCAGAGCGTGCCCCCCAACAGCGCCAACAACGGCGCAAAAAGGCAGAGCATCACAGAGCGGCTCATGAGCACCTGGACAGCGGCGCGGTCGGGCGCGGCGCGCGGAGCGGGGGATCATCCGCCGGGCGTCGGGGCCGCAGCCGCGGCAGCGGCATCCACGCTCCCCTCGCGCCGCGCGTCGTCGGCCTCGACGGCGAGCAAGGCGTTTAATCCCGTCGGCAGGGTGCGCGAGTGGCTCGACACATGTAATGCCGAGCACGGCGACCACTGCTCCGGCCCGCCGACGGATACGTGGCGGCCGATATGGCTGATCGACTCGGTGAACCGGTGTCTCGTGCGCGCGAGGGCGACGGATCGGTATATCGCGCTCAGCTACGTCTACGAGCCGCCGCTGCCTTCGTCGCGGGGTCCCGTGGAGACGTTACGGGAGAACCTCGAAGTGTTGACGGCGAGCATGGACGACGCGGATATCCCGCAGACGATTCTGGATGCCATGTGGTTGGCAAGGAAGCTGGGAATTAAGTACCTCTGGGTCGACCGGTTCTGCATCGTGCAAGACGACGATGTGGAGAGGGAGGAGTACGTCAAGAATATGGCGTACGTGTACGCCAACGCCTATATGACCATCGTGGCGGCAGCGGGCGACGCCGAGTCCGGGTTGACGGGGTTGTTGCGGAGGACGCCGCCGCCGAGGGGCACCGCAGCGAGGAAGCACGAAGATTTGGTGCTCTCATCGCGGTGGGCGGGTCGGGCGTGGACGGTGCAGGAGGGCATGTACTCGCGGCGGAAAGTGTACGTTTTCGAGGAGACGGTGACGTGGGAGTGCCACTGCGACTTGTGGCAAGGGCCGCCGGGCGCAGCGGGCGGCGGCGGCAGGTTCAGCAAGATTCTCAAGGGCGGAGGGCTGGGGAGGCACGGCGGCGGCGGGGGGCCGTGTGCGTCGAGGACGTTCCCCGCGGCGACGGGGTACCTGCACCCCGTGTGGCCCGACATGGACGAGTACGCGCGGATCGCGATGGAGTTTAGCGCGCGGCGGGTGACGCTCATGTCGGACACGACGAGGGCGCTGCGGGGCATCACGACGGTGCTGTCGCGGTCGTTTGCGGGCGGGTTCGTGTTCGGCATGCCGGTGAGTTTCCTGGACGTCGCGATGCTGTGGCAGCCGAGGGCGATGGTGCGGCGGCGGCTGATGGTGCAGCCCGTGACGGGGATGAACCCGCTGCCGTCGTGGAGCTGGCTCGGGTGGCACTACGACGGCGTGCCCGCGGACCTGACGCTCTGGCGGGCGGCGGCGGATTACGTCCAGGAGGCGCCGGCGCATCACGGCAAGAGGGGCGCGGAGAGAAGGTTCAAGAGCCCGTATGCGTTCCGGTTGCGGTCGTTGGTGAGTTATGAGCTCACGGACCGGGCGACGTATACGCCGTTGCCGAATGATGGGATGGCGTACCGGGATCGGAGGCATCGGAGGACGGTGCCGTTGCCTGCTGGGTGGTCGAGGAGCGGCGGCGGGTTCCGGTATGCGGGAGATCCGGAGGTTGTGTTTCGGTACCCGGTGCCCGTGGCGGAGATGGCTGGCGGAGGAGGAGGAGGAGCGGACGGAGCCATCCCGGGGGCGGGGTTGTCGCCTTTTGGGGACTTTGCGCTAAGCGCGACGCTGCTCTCGTTCAGCACGACGGTGGCGTACCTGGACGTCGACTTCGCCGTCGCTCGAAACGGGGCGCCGCTAGACGCGAAGGCGGCAAACGCGGTGAACTCGGGGAATAATACGGGACCTGGCACGGGCTTGGTTGCTCCCGGACGAGGGTACGGCGTTCCGCTGGCGGTGGGCAATATCTGGTCGAGGACGGGCAAGTGGTGCGGCGTGGTGACGGCGCACGATAGCTGGTTGGGCTTGCAAGGGGCGAACCATACCGGGGAGGAGAAGCTCGAGTTCGTGGCCGTGTCGATGGCCAGCGAGAGAGGGGGCAGTCATGTGTTTGACCTGGATGCGTTCCGGGATAACATGGACGAGGACGAGATTGTGGACTTTGTTAATGTACTCTGGGTGGAGAGGGTTGGCGGGGTGTGTTACCGGAGAGGCCTCGGGCATGTCGTACAGAGGGTGTGGGATGCGGTTGCGAGAGACCGGATCGAGGTTCTTCTTGGATAGGATCTCATGGGGAAGAAGCGTGTCAAGATATACGGAGGAGCCGAGATCGAAATCCGGGATGTATTTGAGATGAAAATGGTGGTTGGATGACCACGGGTTCTGGCGGATGAGGGCGATTAGCGTCTGGATATCATCCCATGTACGAGATACATGTTACCTCTCTAGGAAGGAACATGCTATGTCTACTCAAGCTTCATAGCGATTTGTATAATAACAGCTCTCCCTCCACGTAGGGCGATGATGACATCAATGTTCCCTGACCGAATGGCCTCCAGAGATCACTCGACGGGCTCTGCCGATGTCAGAGCAGTACTCGGGGTCGATGTAAATGACCATATACCCCCTCCCCTCGTTGCCGCTTGATATTCACCTTAGGGTAAGTAAGGTAGGCAATCTCACATATTCCCTCACCCTGCTCCTTTGCCAGCACCACTAACGAATACTCCGGGAAAGATGACCGTCAGCCATGACAAACAATAAACACAGAAGCACAGATAGGGGGCACAAACAGACAATGACCCATACCTGACTTACACCATCTGGAACACCACTTCAAGATGCGCCAAAGCAGAATAGGCCGGACCACTCATACCGCACCACGAGACAACGCAACTCGCATCGAAACCAAACGCAATCGCAAAATGAACCACTCCACAAACTAGAATTCCGCTCCTGGACCAACAACCAAGATTTGGTCGCCCCTCTAGGTTACCCAAAGCTGCCCAGCGACTCGCCAGACTCTCCAGACCCTCGACGCCACCCAAGGACAGACCAAACTCCACTGAGAAACTCCACTACCTGAACCCCCACACGCTGCAGCTCCAAACTTAGGCTCCAACCAGAACCCAAGGATCATCCAACACCTCGGGGCGTTTAGCTCAGTGGTAGAGCGCCCGCTTTGCATACTTTCAGCGTCTGCGGGAGGCCCAGGGTTCAATCCCCTGATCGTCCACAGTGACCCGATAGATCGCGTCCGTGATCACACTCTTTTGCTATTTTTCACAAAGTGTTTTTCGGTATTCAGATACCGACTCCAATACTGGTTCCAAAGTTTCACGTTGTTTTTTGCACGGCTTTGTTGTCGTTTATTTGTTTTACTTACATAATTTCTCGCAGTTTCTCCTGTTGACTGATAGCGTTGGGTAAGAGACTAGTAGTAAAATGGTAACCCCTTAAGTAGGTCATAAAATCGATTTCCGCTCGCTACATGCGACAAGCAGTTCTACCGCTATTGTCACTAGTATGAATTTCCATTAACCAGAGTGTATTTCTTTACGTATATACCTAAGAAGGACCTTGATATAGAAAGGGATAGTAATTATAATATGAGTAGTGAAAGGGGAAG
Source organism: Colletotrichum scovillei (assembly GCF_011075155.1). Taxonomy (NCBI): domain Eukaryota; kingdom Fungi; phylum Ascomycota; class Sordariomycetes; order Glomerellales; family Glomerellaceae; genus Colletotrichum; species Colletotrichum scovillei. Next base: position 2,129,291 of record NW_023336261.1, read on the forward strand.
ATGAATAGCAGGAAATCAATTTTGTCTTCCATCCTGAATTAAGGTAGAAGTAATCTGAAGCCGCATCCTACCTGATCAACTCACCAAAAATCACACAGAGGGAGGCAAGCAAGCACTTCGAGAAGCCGCCCAGAGGCAGCAAATTCACCAATGAACATTGGCACCATCCCCATTCCTAATCTTGACTTAGCTATACAAATATCAATCTGACCCATGCCATGCTTTAAACGTTGGACATTGGACAACCCATCGACCCTTGCGAATCCATTATACACATTCTCACCCGCTCTCATCGTCATTCTCGACCTCACTCATCTCCGCCCCTTCTTCAGCGGCGGCGGGCTCCTCGACCTTGAAACCGAATCGCTATATCGCCTCCGCTTCGCACTCATGGGGCTCCTTGAGTCCCGTCCTCGATCCGGTGAACCCCGCTTGAGTGACCTCTTGGGCGGGGGACTCGGCGAGCGAGAGTACGACGCATCACGGCCTCCATTCCTCGCCCTCGGCGGGGCCGCGGAGGCGCTGTCACCATCCCGTGCCCTCGGGGCAACAGGTGAGCGGCTGTCTCTCGGCCCTCGACGGTCAACGGGGGAGCGAGACCGCGAATCGTATGATGACGCACGGCTCGGCGATCGACTAGGAGAACGACTGTCGTAGCGGGCGCGTTTCCGCGGCGCGCTGCTCACAGATGAACTGTTCCGCCTGGCTGGGCGACGCGCTTCTTGCCCTGGACTACGACCGCGGACAGGTACGCCTCGTGTAGGCGGAGGGGTGACAGAGCGCGAAATAGAACGTCCTCTCCTTGGGGAAGGAGATCTGCTGACGCTTGAGCTGTTCCTTCGGGCTGCCCGGCGAGGTGGCGGTGTCACGCTGAGACTACGGTCCCTAGGACCATTTCGGGCCGGAGAAGGAGATCTGGAGTAGCTGGCAGAACGACCGCGTCTTCTCGGAGGACTCGCCGAGTACGAGTCGTCGCGGCGTCCCTTTCTAGGAGGCGAGACTGAACGACTGTAAGATCGAGACCTGCTAGAGCTGCGACCTCGACTGTACGAGCGGCCCCGTCCGCGGGGCGAAGGAGATCTGGAGTCGGCATGCTTGCGATCAATGGCGCGTCGAGGCGTCCTCGACCTTGATCGAGAGCGGGAGTATGAGGAGCCCGTGTACGAAGAGTAGCTAGACACCGACTCCGAGTCGGAATCATCAGCCGGTGGTGCAGGTAATGCTGGCTTGGGCATGTTCTGGAGGTACTCGCGAGAAGCCTCTGTGAGAGCACCCATGCCAATACTGGTAAAGTAGTTGATGGAGAAGCGAATATTTCGTGGGTTGTCGCGCGGGAACAGGCCGGTGAAGCTGGGTTGGAGGATCTCGTCCTTCATCCGAGCTTGCAGTTTTGCCATACCAAGCTCCTCAGATATGTCCTGGAAGAGGATCTTGATGAAAATTCTGGAACTACTCGTTGTCTCTTCCTCATTGAGGTGAATAACGGAGAGTACGTGCCAGCCAATAGCATCGGTCGCGAGCAAATGCGCAAAGAAGCGCGCAACGTTGCGAAGCCTGTTGGTCTCGTATCGGTGGATCTTGCTGTAGTAGTCGGCAAAGGATTCTTCAAAGAGACCGGTCCATAACCTGTTAAGCTTGGCGAAACGCTCTCCAATCAGACCGTGAAACTTTGAAAAGGTCTTTTCCTGGGAGCAAATCTCGACAATCATCGAGGGCAGCTCCGCTTCTTGGCCAGCCGGGAGGTTTACCCGCAAAAGCTTGTGCACTGCTTCTTCGGGGTCGATGGACGACATGACCGTCAGGTAAATGGTACGGCGCAGATTGACCAAATCGGTGTTGGACTGGTCCTTGATCTCCATGGCCTTCTCCTCTTCGTCGTCCTCCTCCTCGGAACTCTCATCTTCATCGTCATCGTCGTCATCGTAGTCGCTGCCCTCGCCCAAGATCTCGGCCTTGAGCTTCTTGTACGCCTCCTCATGCTCCTCCCACTCCGCGTCGTACTTGAAGATGTTGAGGCCATCCTGTACGTCGATTTCACCGTCCAGGTCGACCATGTGCGTGATTTGATCCTCCTCCTCAACCAAGTCGAGTTCCTCCTTGATGGGCGGGTTGTCCTTGAAGTTGTCCTTGCGAACCTGGAATAACACCTCAATCATGTACTGCACACGCTTGTCGATATCCGCCTCGTGCAGCACATTCCTCAGCTGATCCCAGACCGCAAGGGCGATTGCGGGCTGCATATCCTGCAAGTGTTGTCCAACTTCGCGCATGAAGTTGACGGCGATCTCGACGCTGTCGTCCGTCGGCTTGTGAAGGAGAAGAAGGAGCATCTGGCCAGCGAGTCGCTCGTGAGCAACCTGGTGGTTGACAAGATGCGCCAGGAATGTTGTGGACGAAACGCAGACAGCCTTGTCGCTGCGCTTGAAACCTTTACGGAAGGACATGATGAGGCGCTTGACCAGGAGCTCGCCGACGGCAGGCAGCTTCGTGTTGACAATGGCCACCATGGCGGCGAAGACGGGCGTAAAGGGTAGAGAAGCCGCCTGCGCCTTCATGATGGATCGACAGAACAAGCCGCGGCCCTTGATCAGGTTCTCGCCAAAGAGCTCGGGAACAATGTGCTTGATGTTGGAATAGTTGACCTTGTTGATCAGACCATTGATGCTCTTCTTCAGCGCCTCCCACATCAGCCTCTGGTATTCCTTGGAGCTCTTATCGGTGATCTGGGCTTGCAGCGCCCTCAGTCGCGCGGGTGGTATGTAGGTGCCTCCGGACCGCATGGACAGCAGCTTCTCGTACTCGGCCTTTGCGATGGCCTGCTTCTCCTCCTCCGTCTTCATGGGCGGCGTCGGGCGTCGTTGTTCTTTGGGAGCCGGGCGGTAGCTATCGGTGCGATCGCGGTCTCGATTGCGGGGGCGATCGTTGTCGCGGTTATCGCGGTGGTGTCGACGGTCGCCGCCGTCGCGGTCGTTTTCCATTTCGCCATCGCGTTCGCGGCGCTCGAAGCTCGGGGAGCCAACGTCTGCCGATGCCATCTTGCCTCTGTTCTCACGTCCTCAGAGCCCTGTGGATGATTGAGAATCCAGCTGGGGAGCCTTGCGACGCAGAGAAATGGCGGCAGCCGAATCGGAGATGCGCTGGTTGCTGGAAGTCTTGTTTTTCCTTTTGGCTGGGTTGGGAAAAGTTACTGCTCCTTTGACGCAACAGGATCGCCAGGCAAGAGTTACCTAAAAATCCAAGTGTGGCTGGGGAGCGAAGAGGACCCACTATGGTAGAGAGAGCGCACAGACCATGAGGCTGGAGCTTCCAAAGCACAGGGGGAACCTAAGGTATCTGGCAGGTCCACCGTCTACCTCAAGTCAATAAGTCAACCGTGGCAGCTCCCATTTAGCGCAGCCGTAGAGGTCCAGTGCAGGCGCGCCCTCGTCCCCTGAAATCGCGACGACAATTTTCCCGATCGGAGGATCCAATACAGCACCTAGAGCTACCACCTAACTGGCCTTACCTCATCTCGACCTCCTTCCCACAACCCCCCCACGACCCTGCTTTTACATCGGCCTTTCCATTCACACAGTCACTGGTCAATACTCGCGCGCGCCCATCTCGTCGATTCCTTCTTCACACTCTTTATTCACCCTTTCAATAAAATCGACAATGGTACGTTGACATTGCTTCTCCCCGAGTCGGCAAGGACCCGCCCGCACTCAACAGCCAGCATCCCATCCCACCCTCGAGCGCAACAAGGGAGGGCAGGAGGGCAGGCAGTAAAACCGAACATGGTCAACAGCTCGCTAATCTGTGCTTCAATTATTTACTACAGAGCGGAACTCTCGTCGGCTTCGCCATGCTCGTGGCTGCCTCTGTCATCTTCACATACTACTCCATCTGGACCCTGCTCATGGTAAGTAGCATTGCCCACCCACCTCCTCCCTCCATTACCATTTGTTCTGCGAACAGGGCCAGCAAGGTTGACTAACACATCTTGCCACAGCCCTTCGTCGATGAGGGCCACCCTCTCCAGAGCTTCTTCCCTGCGCGCGTTTGGGCCATCCGCATCCCCGTCATTCTCATCCTCCTCGGTTCCGCCGTTGTCGGTTCCTTCCTAGGCACCGTCATGATCCGCAGCAACAGAAAGAAGGCCGCCAAGGCCAAGGCTGCCGCGAAGAAGAAGGCGTAAAGGACTCGGGAGTGGGAAATTATTATCAATTGTTGCGCATGTCGATGCCCGGGAGGCCCAGGTTTATTGTTGGATGTCTACGATGATACGGGCATAGAACATGAGGGCCCATGGGGGAATGGGTCCACAGTTGCGAAAGCACAATGATGGGTATCTAAGCTGGATTTATTGGAGAATGAGCGCGCTGCTCACTTCAAGAGCAAGGCTACCTACTCTGATGCTGCTCGAGGAGGTACTACCCTAGGCCAGAGAGAACCCTCAAAAAATCACCAATAAAGGAGTGAGTGGCACGACCGGCCAAGTACATATCCTGCCCCCATGATCCCAGGCCTCGGCCCGACGCATGTCTCTTTGGACCGATGCCTATCATCCGTAGACAAAATCATGGCAGAAATGACTCCTGGTCTAACCTAGCTCCAAACGCCTCGTGATTCCTTTCTCAAACTCTCTGATCTGCAAAGTCAAGCACTTCACAATCATCCTCGAAAAAGCCATCCTCATCCTCCGTGTGCCTCGCCCCACGTCGTCGTCGGGTTGTGACAACAATCTCATCGCCGTTCTCTCCACGGTGCATGACTCTCTCCATCGAAGAAAGCGGGAGCGCGCGGTGATCATCCGAAATGTTGAATTCGTCTTCCGAAACCGAGAGATGTCCAGTATCGAGCTTCACCAGGTTGAGTGGCTGACCAAATGCCCAAGGTTGCGAACAGTTTGTCTCAAGAGTTGTTTCTTGAGCGCGCACACGCTGCTGCTGTCTCTTCTTTTGCTTGGGCGTTGCGTGATCCTCCAGTGTGGTATCGGCCATCAGCGCAGCAAGCGATGGAGCCAAGGCCGCTGGTGGACTTGCATACTCATACAAAGCCACTCGCCTGTCGGTATGGAAAGGCTGGTATGGCGCGCTGGACTCGATCTCGGCTTGCGGGATGGATGCTTCCGCACTCAGATCGACTTGGAGCGGTCTGGCGCGCGGGTCAAGCGTCAGCGTCTTGCCCACGTCCATTTCTCGGTCTGACAGGTCCAGATACTCGTCCGAGTCGATGAATTGCCGAACAGCTGGCGAAAAGCCATCGTCGGGGAGTGCCGGCACCTTAAAGTCCTTGTATCGAACTCCTCGAGGTGTACGCTGCTTGTTGGCAGCCGCCGACGGCCGACGAGTCTTGGATGGGAATGTTCGCACTAGGCCGTCGCCGACCACATACAGAGTATGGTATTTCCTACCAGTGATCCATACGACGCATGACGAAGCTGGCAGAAGCGAGCTCTGTGGCAAAGAAACGCGGTTGTCTCCTGTGTGGCGCAGCTGGTTTATGGCGACGCCGGTTTTGCCCAGGGAATGACTGATGCTCGCAGCAATGGCTCTGCCTCCAACGCTGGCTGAATCGACAAAGTTGCCGCCGGCCAAGCCTTGAGCGTTCACGCTGCTCCTACGCGGCCGAGTGATCAAAGGTCTGGCGGCATGGTAGGCAGCGCCAAAGGCACTGGATGCGATCGATACAGCTGAGTTAGGTGCATCTGACGCGGGGGCGCCGTTTTCTTCCGTGGCCTTGCGCCGGCGAGGCGGCGGCCAGGTGAAGGCACTGAAAGGCATTTCAAGGAGATGAACGGTTCCTCTTTCCGTGACCATTGCAATCCGCTCCCCGTTGGGTTTCGACCAAGCCACGTCGACGATCCGAGCAACGGTCATCCGTGAGAATTGCGCGACCTGGCGCACTCGTGGGCCGACTGCGTTGTTAGCCGCGATCACCTGAAGAGGTGACGACTTGGTGTACTGAATGCACATCAAATCCCATACAGTCTGCACGTCGCCCTTGCCGCTTGCCGTGAATAGAGATAGCCCAGTCGGTGAAAAGGACAGGAAGCTGCAGCCAAGTGGAGATGCAAAGGTGATGAGCGGGTGCAAGGTGGCCGAAGTTGGCAAACTGTCCATGTCGAGGATAGAGACCAGACCGGGGTCTTTAGTCACTGCTTGACCAGGTGTACCGTGAGTCGGCGGGAATTGGTTTGCGTCGTGTCGAGGAGGATACGATCCTGCCCATTGCTGCGCTGTCACAGGAGGGGATCGAGACTGCATCGGAGGCGCCTGGTTCGCATTCTTGTTCCAGTACGAATTCCAGGCCGACAGTCCTTGCTGGCCAACCCACTTTGCTCCAGAGATCAACTCTTGCGTTGTTTCACGCATAATCTTGTTGACCATGCTCTCGGCCATGGGAGAATCCACAGATCCGGTGACCGCGGGTAGCACAGGAGACGTCACCGAAGAGATGCCCGGGGCTTTGCCGAGAATGACCACCGGTACATGAGCGCGCAGAGCGATTTGCGAAGATGCGGCTGGAGGACAGTAGGCAATCCACTTCCCGTTGAGCGATAGGATTGGGGTCTGCGGGTTGGGACGAAGAGGCACAGGTGAGTGGCGGCGTTCAGCATCTTCGGCAACCTCTCCTCGAGGGGGCTGTTGGAGGCTGGTCCAGAGTTTACCAACACAACCGAAGCGAACTGTGCCGTCGTTGGAATCCAGGATAGAACGGTAAGCCCAGCATTCTCCACTCACTCCAGAGGCGATTGCAATGTTTCCAGCATCAGCCTTGATCATGAATGCGCCCGTCGGCGGCGGCGGCTTGAAGATCGGGCTCGTTACGGGTGTTGCCAGAGGGACTTTTGGAGCTTGTAGAAGCACGTCGACGAGTTTGCCGGTCTTGAGAGAATATAGCTCGACTGACGTCTGGTAAAACTCGATGGCAGGCGTGAATCGGCCGGAAGGGCCTCCCTTCTGGCTGCCATCAGCTCGAGGGCTACCTGGCACATCAGCTCTGTCTTCGGTAATGTTGTCGTTTGCCGCTTGAATTGCGATCTCTGGCGATGTTTGTGGTAGCACAGGCCCGTGAATGACGACAGCCACGAGCGGAGAATCATCGGCCTTGTCTCCAGGAGTTGACCAAGGAAGGACCTTGGCATCGTATACGCCTCCTCGCAACCCTTTGAGGCCGGCAACCCGATCTAGGCCGCGCTTGCTGACTGAATAAACTTCGAGACCACCCTCATAGCCCGCCAGCGCAACATTGTCTGATCCTGGGGCGAATTCGTTGTGTGCAGCAGGGAGTGTATCGAAACCAAAGTAGTAGCCCTTATCGCCGGCTTTCATGCCAGCCTTGGAAGCCATATCAAAGTCGATGTCAGGAGCACTGTAAAAATGCGGCTGGGCTTGATGAGGGAGCGGGGGTTGGGAGCCTACTCGGGCGTGGGACATTTGCGACTGCATGGAGCTGCGACGGTATGCTGCAGCTGCAGCCGGCTGATGGTAGGCTTCAAGGGGAAACTGCGCATCCATCTGGAAACTGAGAGGCCGCTTCATATGGTTTGGCATGCTGTTGGGAGGAGATGGCGAAGCAGTCTGGGGCGTCAGGGACTGGCGCTGGACGGCCCATCCGTGGTGGAGGCGACCAGAGTCTTCGTAGGAGGAAGGTTGAGTGGGCGGCGACTCGCCCATGAGACTGATCAAGTTGCCCGGAGAGCCAGCGAGCCCTCCTCTTGCCCAGTCGTGGTTTGTACTTGCAGCCGATGCGGATGTGGTGGAAAGTGCATCCAGAGAGGGCGAGACGGTGGGGTGCCCATCGTATGGGGACGGGTCTTGAGTTATGGGTCTAATGTCGGGAGAATGAACGGGAGGCGACGATGCATCGGACGGAGGGCTCTTGGAAGGGCTGCCGTTTCTTTGAGGTTGTTAGCCATCGTGGTCGCGACAAAGGTATAAGGGCCACAAGGGTTGCGGCAGTGACTCAACGCCGACTATCGCGGGGTTCTAAGATGACGGGCAGGGGTAGAGGGGAACCTACGCGAACTTGCCCGCGGCGAGTTTCGTCACCGCGGCGCTAACTGCACCATCTTTCGCGTTCTTTCTGTCCTTCTTCGAACCTGAAGAGAATGAGATGATGAGTATGGCAAAATTACATTGGTCCCGGCGCGTATGACAGCTCAGGGGCGCAGGAGAGAGACCCGAACTTACTCGGCATTCAAGTGGTGTTGCGCGGCAGTTGGAGCAGTCTCCTGCTCCAAGGACCTGCGTTTCCGCAAGCCAACTGTACCGCTTATTTGGGAACGATGAAGTCGATACGAAGCGTGTATGCAAGTGTCGCAGTACGTGGCTCGATATCGTCGTATGAGGGTTGTTGGAAGGCTGCAAAGGACGAGAGTTGAGTTGTTGGTCTATTAGAGAGTCGCGCGAAAGTGGTCGACAAAGGCGGCAGATGACCTCGGATGACGAAGGCTGCCGCAGGCTATTTTTTTGTAAAGGCTTTGAATATGAACAGTTTTGCGTGGCAAATAGAGGCAGGCAAAGCAAGACGGAACAAGTCGAATACCGATCGGTAAGCAAGATGGACGTCGGGTTGGAGGTGAAAGCGAAGGGAAGAAGCAGTAAAGAGAGGGAAAAGAGCGGCTTTACTTGCAGGCACTGCCAAAGTGGAGAGCAAGAGAGAGATTACTAGGATGGCCAAAGGAAAATCTATAGAAGAAGACAGAAGAGGAAAGACGTGACAGGTCGTGACGGACGTGACGTGACTGTTGTGTTCACGGGAATGCTGCTATCGTGGATCGTTGTTTGAGTTGTTGGTGTTGATGAGTCGAAGGAGAGAGCACGGGGAAGAGTGAGTGACAGTGAGTTGAGGTCAGGTAGGCAGGTCCCAGGTCCGGTCGGTCCAGTTCCAGTTCTAGTTGAGGTGAGGTGCGGTGGTACTACTGTGTACCTACCATGGGTACGGAGTACACTACGTGCCCTTAGGTACCCCCGACCTGACTTGGACCTGCTGCTCTCTCCGTGGCTGATGGCGGGGGTGGGTGGTCTGTCCCGCCTCCACCCCCTCCACGGCGGCAGCGGCATCTAAAGGTAAGATAAGATACGGAGGGGAGACCTTCCTCTTCCTTCCATTTCTTACCTCAGGTAAAGGTAAGGTAGGTAGGCCCAGGTACCGGTAGCCGGGCGCACTATCCAAAGAAGACTCCGGGCATATTGCACCACCTGGGCACGTAACAGGGCGGCCTCTCTGACGGTTCCAGGTTGCTTTCGTTTGGTATGCGAGAGGCCTGCCAACTCTCATACCTACTCAGCAACACCTCATTCTCAGTCATAACGACGTTCCCAGGCACAACAGAATCCTGCTTGCTACCTAGCAATGAAAGCCATATCTGAGGCATCTCGGGCAAGGTACCTTCAGTTGCTGGCCACCCGCGGGATGGAAGCGGGGCATTCGAGTGCTTTCGCTCTCTCCCGTCCCCCCCAGTTGTTCAGGTTCCATTGCGCGCCTCCATCACCCCCGAGTACGGAGTACGGCGCGGTGTGCCCCCCAATCCAGTCTCCCCTCCAAGCCACCCCTCCATGCCCCCCTTCTGATTGAGTCTGTTGGAGGAACCTGAACTAGGATGACAGGGGTGTCAAGTGCAGACAACTTGCTGGGATGCACTTCAGAGAGGGGGAGGGGAAAGCAGAGAGACAGGTGGTGGGATTCTGCGATTGGATTGGCACTGTTCTGCAACTGCATCTACGAGCTGGTAGATTCCAGGCTGGAGGTAGCTCTCGGCTTGAACCTCGCCCGGCAGGTACCTGCGATGCGCATCACGGGCAGGACGCGCACCGCGGATACTGGTGCAGTCTGCAGATAGGTACAGCGCACCAATCTTGAACCAGCTCGCAGCGGACAAGGGGGGTTGGTTGGTTCTTGAGACTGCCTGTCTGGGGGGCCCCGGTACTCTGTACCTGGTCATGTCCCTTTCCGTACCTCCGCCGCAGCTCTTGCTTGTCGGAGAACTCGAACATGACCGTACCAGCTGACGGAAGATACATGGTCCCGACGCTCTACGAACAGGTACCTTTCAGTTACAACAGCATGGCAGGTACGTAAAGACAATGGAAGACACCTCACCTCAAGCTGGGCTGCAGCGGGCGCGGATAGCAGGGCTAACACCTTCAAGACTCCAAAGAGAAAGAGGCACTTCCGATCCCTTTACACGCCCTCGCTCTCGCTCACTCCTCTCAATTTGACATTGGACCTCAGCAACCGGAGTTGAGTCCAGTCCAGCCCAGCCCAGCCTGGCTAGGCTCCAACTTATTGATTACCTCCTTTATTTGCGCCTCCCGGTCTATCCTCTCTTTCACTAACTAGTTGATTGCAGGCACAGAATACCTACGCGCGCAGTAGCGTTATCAGTTCATCTACCCTCAGAATTCCTGACGGAAGCGACCAAATCAAACTATCGTCAACGGAACACTGATTCAACTACGAATTCAATATTGTCTGAGACCACCTCTCATCCGTCCACCACTAGATTGACACATTTTCTTCCATTGCTTTCTACCGAATCTCCGAAGTGTCTGCCACACACACACTCTCTCTCATACACTTTGGTACACACACTCACAAAGCCACTCAAACGCCTACCTAAGCTCAGCTCTGCATACGCATACAGACTCTCTTGCCGAGGCCGGAAATGCAGGCGGCAACGGCGCGAGGTCCAGCTTAAAGCTACAATGTCCAAGCCTGGCAAGCCAAATACCTACTGTTACCGTCACAGATCCCATCACAAACCCCCAACAAGCCATCCTTGGAGCGGGGACCAGCTGCTGACACCTGGGCTGTGCGTGCGTTTGCCTCTGTGCCAGCAACTTTCAAGACGGACGACGGCAAGACGAACAACAGACAGACAGATGAAGGTGACGATCTGGGGCTGGTGACTGATGCCATCATCCCGCTTTGGCCTGATGACAAGCGGCGCAGGCTCAACCGATGCTAACTGGACCAAGCTTCCTCCTGGGGTGGAATTATGGACGGATTCCAGACTAAATTAACGGTGTCGACTTCATTTGCCGCCAAACACTTCCAGGATTGCGGTCCTGCTTCCTGGCTTCCCTCTACGGTATGCCGTCGTTATCCCGTATCCTCCCGCTGACGGTCATCCGTCCGTCCTATCGCACCGCTTCCCCATTGAACTGCCACACACTCGGCGGCTCAGGGCCAGACCGTCCGACTGACAAAGACACCTGACCCCCTCGGTGGAGGAACGGGGGGCACCACGTCAGGTGAACGAGCCACTCACAGCTCTACCGTGGACCACGAGAACAACGCACCATAGCTGACGTATGGAGGGGCTTTCCTGGATACCCCTCCTCATTCCCCCCAACCTCGCCTTCAGCTTTACTGGGTGGATTGCGAACCTCGATCATCGCCGTTTCAAGAATTGAGATGCCGGCAACTTGTCACGATTCTGTTGAGGCAATACCTACTTGAGTTTCTGGCTACCCTCGGTCCAATTACTTAAGCAACCCATTCGGATGAGGCGTAGCTACGCGAGACGAAGCCTGGACGAGGCGACGCGCGACGAATGCAAGGCACGGGGCCAACCGCGCCCGCTACGCCGTCGAAGCGCAAGCAAGCGCATGGGGCGGTCTGAGGTCGAAGCCATCACCGGATGAATCTGCCGTCATCGACGAACTCGAGGCCAATCTGCTCGCTGCTGAAGACGGGCAGAGCAATGCCATCGCCGAAACACGGTGGCTGCGACAAATCGCATTGCGCCGCCAATTGGCAAGTGCCCGACGCTCAATGAATGACTGCCACATCTCAATGGCTGGATTGCTCCGGTTCACATTACACTTCTCCTTGCTATTCGACACACTGCTCAATTCTGGATATTTCCGCTTCAGCCAGCGCCGCCATATGTCACAACTTCAAAACTCTGACACCGAAGGTAGTTCCCCCTCAATAGGAGCCCACTGGTCGAGCCATACTCGATATGCATCCATCCGCCACTCCCCATCCTGCTTCACCCAGTCTGCGCTACCCGCCCAGCTGAAGACGTTCTCAGCACCATCCAACCCCTTCCTCCGAACCCCCCCCTTGAGCATGACGTGCACACCCTTCTCGGTAGCGGAGCCGATCGCACTCGTGATCCAGTGCTTCCTCGCCGCGACAGAGCTCCACATGTCCGCCCGTAGCTGACGGAGGTCTGATAATACAAAAAACATGTCAGCCGTCCCCATACCTCAAAGCACAATGCTGGGTACTACGTAGGTAGCAAAACTCACTCTCGTGCTTCTCCCCCGCCGCCGGACCAATCTTCACTTTGGCATCGGGCGTGTAGAACTCGATCCATCGCTCGTTCAGGTCCTTGTTATCGCTGGTCCGGTAAAAGTCCCGTATCCGGAGCCGGAGGTCCCGCTCCATCGCCGTCTCGCTGGCCGAGAACGGCTCCATTCTGGAATAGCTATCGTGGGGCTCCACGCCCTCTGTGGCAGCAAAGGAGGCCATTCTTGTCACCTTTCTACTAGTTGGCGAACTGTTGGGAATCGTAGTCGTCCTTCGGGAGTTTGCGTATATTTTTCAAAGAACACTCTGTAACAAGGTAAGGGAGGCAGTGAATGTATTGTGAGTAGCGTACTCTTACAAAGCACGTGGGAGGAAGCAAGGTGACGTTTATATCCGTCCCCCGTTCCCAAGTGCGGGACGGCGGGCGGTGGGGGGGGGGGGGTATCCCCACAAGTCTTCGGGCCGGAAGCCCTGTCGGCACCCGATGAAGGCTTCGGAACCTTTACCTCGGGAAGGAAATCGCGACACCATTGACCGGTTTTATTGCAAATCCATGTCCATCGTCTTCCCCGTCACTAAAGGCTACCTGGCGGACTCTAGATTCGATTTGTAATGATATGAGAGCGCTGCACCTATGCGTTTCTCGGAAGTTCCGTCGGAAAGGGACTCAAAAGTTGACCTCACCCTACTTCTACAACGCGACATGCTCTTTCGAATTCTATATTCGAGGGCCGCTTAAAGACATCAACTCGGGTATGATATTCTTCTGCGCAAGCAGCTTGGTTTGTCATAATGCTTTTACTATACATGATATCGTTGGTCCATTCCACCCGTACCTATAACCCCCTTCGAGATCAGGTGATAAGCTCGCTATGGTCCCATGCTGGATCAGGTTGGAGCCGTAGAAGAAAAGTTTAAGATGAAAAGCTCCGTTACGAGACCTCGAATGGATCGTCAACTGTGCCGTCACCATTCATACGCGTTCTGGCGGCACCTATCTCATCATCCACCACAGCAGACTTACATCGCCCGTCTCCTTTCGCCTTGGTAGCCCGAATGGAATCCTGAGAGAAGTCCAGCTCAACCTCAAGAAGCATGTGTCTTGCTCTCACTCCGGGGGCCTCGGTTCGTACATCCTCCACATCGGCTTTCTCCAGCCTTCTCTTCTTGGCTGAGGCCGACTCACAGGGAGTATCGTCGTTGTCGAGGCTGTAAGCACTGCCATATCGAAGAGCAATACTTTCATCATATCCCGCACTTCTCGATGTCTCTTTGCTACGCCGTTTGACTTCGAACTTTGCAATTCGTTTGTCCCTGGTAACAGCGGGAGATGCTGGTGCTGCAGCCTTGGGTATGGAACGAACGGAAGGGCTTGTAGTAGCCGGTATGGCAGGCTTGTGAACCAGCAAGGGCGAGATCAATTCTTCAGAATGTTTGCTGTCCGTTGGAGACTTTCCCTGACCAATGCGAATATTGCATCGAGGCTCTACAGCCGGAGTACGGATCTTGTTGGCCTGGCATTCCGCAAGAATCTGCTCTTGAAGCTTCAGAAGGTCTGACGGAATGACTTCAGCTACACCAACACCAAAGGCGATGTTAGAAGGCTCCGTTAAGTCGTCAAGAACACCGCCGTTTGCCTGGAAACTGTTCATGAAAGGAACTCGGCTGCCGAGACTCATCTGAGGAGGTAGGGGTGCCCGCGCTGAATGTGCCGGATGAATCTTGGCTGCCGGAGGTGACCTCTTTTTCTTCCTCCACTTCTGGTATGTTTTGTCGGACATCCCAAGCCCTAGAATTGCGTCCAGCATGTCAAATTTCCCATTCTCGATCGGACTGCCCGCCAATTCGCGGTCGCTTCGCAATCTGTTCACTAGAAGATTTCCCTCGGATTCGATGAAGACATTCTCGATACCGGGGAACACATTACAGGGATCCAGTTCGATGGAACTCGTTGGGCGCTCCTTACGTTTTTGTGCAACCTTGGCGACGAGGTCGAGAGCTTGAACTTCGCCTTTGAGAAGCCTCTGGTTCAATACCATGGGTGTAAACTGCCTGATCCACCAAATAGTGGTCATTCTCGAAAAGTAGTACTGCTGCATCCAAGGAATCGTGGTTGCCAGGCTGTTCGTGGTGTGGGTGCCATACCACTCGCCCTGCAGGAAAGGGAGCCTTTTGAGTGTGTCTGAGGTGGACACTGCGGGCGAACGACAATTCTTGAGGGCCTCAAGATCAGGGAAAGTCATGATATTGGACTTGTCCTTGTTGAAGTGCAGGTCTGTCAGGCTGGTGATTTTCTCAATAGAATCCCTCAAGCGCGTTCGCCATTGATTCCTTTGAGGAAGCGACTGGATACGATAGAAGCTCTCGACAAGGCCGCCGTCTTTGACAAGCTCTTGAGCGAGACATGTCCTGCAGCCTAAGAGTCCGGAGGGGGCGTAGTCGGAGCCAGTGAGCATAGCGAAACAGGCGACACTTTTATCATTGTAAAGGCCAGCCTTCAAGCGACGGATGTCTCTCATGTCGAAGATTCGCGCATGCTCCTTGGACTTGTGGTTCTTGGTATCCCGCAGGTCTCTAATGACAACAGTGGAGCCGAACATGAAGCAATCGCCGTCCTCAGACCAGACTGCATCGACGAGACCTTGTTGCTGGAGTAAAGCGCATTCAGCTTCAGCTTCGCCTGGTGCCTGGAGCCAAGGTACGAGAATGTGACCAAGCGTGTTCTTTATGAGGGCGGTGGTTGACTCTCGTTGACCGTACCGTTTGGAGCCCCGCTTGATTTGTGGGCGCTTTTCGCCGTCGAAGACAAATACCACATGGATACCGAGCCGCATCAACGGCAGCAGACGTTCGAGGATGGCCTTCTCCTTTGGGTGGGAACCTAGTGATTCCAGTCGGAATTGTCAGCCTCGGGATTCTCTTGGGGTTTCAAAGGCAAACCAAAAGCGTAAGTGAAAAACGGTGCAGAATACACATGAATATACAAGATTGAAAAACCACATCAATGCAGTAATAAGGGGTTGACTGAAACGGGTGACCAACGTTGTTGAATAGCAGCTTCCTGGGCGTCAGAGACATTCTTGAACTGCCAATGGGCTGCATCTACAGCGATACGAAGTGGTCGTTTATGTTTCTTCAAGTGATCAGTGGCCCATTGTGCCAAGGATTTCTCGACGCCGGCTCGGTCGACGAGTTCCCAAAAACTAACAAGATATGATTAGTACAAGTAGAAACGATTGTCAAATCGAACTTCTGCGAATACGAATCAGCTTGAACGCACCCCGCAATTCCCATCTTCAGGGCCTGCTTGTTTCGAGAAGGGATCGGTGGTAGAAGGGCTTGGAGGTATGAGAATGTGGAATACCGCGTCGAAATAGGCGTGTGTAAGTCGGCTGGCTACGTGCATCCGTTGAATATAGCACTCAGGGATCACCAGAGAATGACTTGACTTGTGGGATGAATGAAGCATTCGGATGACTCGCAGAGGTGTTGAGATGAAATGGACCAAGAGAGAAAGAGATGAAAAAAAAAATGCAAACATTCTGGAAAACGTATGTAGGCACGGGGGTCCTTCAGATACACATCACCAACATCAACCCAGAAAGGCGCGTGCTCACTGACCACCATCAACCACCTCGACTTTCCATTCTTTCAATACCTCAACCCCTGATATCTCGGCAACAAGCAACAATCCGATAGTTCTGAGCAGAATTCGGGGCGAGTCGAGGTTCCACCGACAAATCAGAGCCTAACCAGAATTGTGCGCGGTTAAGGCGCTGCCGCCGGCAACGTCTTGGGAATTTTAGAATTCGATTTCATGCACTGGCCACGCTAACCACCGGCCACTCGTTGCATCGAGTAAGGGTTCTCAAGCCGGACACAGAACAGTCGCCGGCCCCACATGTGCCGAACGGTCCCGTGTAACCCACCTCGTCGCCCGATCATGGCACTAGAAGCCTACTTACCTATTTAGGACAATATGTAAAGCAGTCGGTACATTCGCATCAACCACACACATTCCCTCGCAATCGTCAACTACGCCACACTGGAAGAATCCTAGATGCCGTAATAGCCACACCGTGGTGCAGCTTTCATATACTGTTGATACACACGACTAATAATGTACAGCAGTGGCTCTTTGTCTATCATGAGCCCTGGCAACCTTCACTCCTCGCTCGTAAAAGATACCCTCAAAAACGCCGCTTGAGTGATCTCCCTTGGATTCAACGCCGATCCTCGCATCTGGGACCTCAACTCAAGCCTTTACCCCCCTAGCATTAATCTCGCCCTTCTCCCCAATGTTCAGACGAAGGCGACAATCGGGGCAGTACCACTTTGTCGTCCGCGCAGGAATATGGGTCATACCCATGCACTCTAGATGGAACCATTCCTTATCGCAATTCTTTTGAACGCAGGAAGAACAATTGTCAGCGTGACCCTAGACCTCGAGCTACACGAAAAACACTTACTTCATTGTCGCACGCAATCATTTCGCCAAAGCTGACTCTGTTGCAGTCGCAGTACCGTGGCTCTTTCGGGTCGATTGGGTTACCCTCGTCGTCTTCTTCCAACTCGATCTCGATCGGCTGGCCCTTTTCCTTTTTCTGAGCGCGTTTCTTCTTGGGAGCCGCTTTTCGCTTACCCACGGCACTGCTGCCTCCAGCGTTGGTCTTGCTGACGATACCAGGCACAGGCTTTCTAGTCCTCTTGCTCTGCTGTCGCTGCTCGGGAGCTGGCGTATTCCGCGCGGTACTAGCGCGACGGGGTCGGTCAGTTGCTAGCGAAGGCTGTGGCTCTTGACTCATAGCTTTTCCTCGCGAGCTGGGACGTCTCCCTTGGCCGTCGGGCACCGGTGTGGTGCCTGGTGTCGCCGCACGCGAGCTTGATTGTTTGATCGAAGGCGCTGCAGATGACGAGCGCTGTGCCTGCGGAACCTGTGGCGCCGGCACTGGTGTGGGGTTGTCGAGTTGCTGCTGATTCTTCTTTGCCATCTCGCCCCTTGTTTCCCTTCGAGCTGCAGAGTCACGCACCGGAGGAAGAATGGGCGTGGTGGACTTCTTGGGGGACAAGATGGGTGGCGGTATTGGCGTCTCCGCGGGTAGCTTGGTCAGTATACTTGCCGGGGCATTGCTTGCGACTGACGCCGGGGGCCCAACCGAACCAGTCGGCGAAGAGGCCGGCGCGGATGTGTTCGCTGGCTTCGCAGCCGCAGGGCCAGTGCCTGTGGTCGTCGAGCCATCTTGTCCGGGAACAGGAATCGGCACTGGGGTTGTCATCTTGGGAGTTACCGCAGTACCGCCTGGTGTAAGAACAGGAGGTGGTATTGTAGACTCTGTTAGAGGTTGCGCAGCGAGACTGGCTCTTAGATGAGGAAGCGGCACTGGAGTCTCCGTCTTGGTGCGCTTTGGAGCGGGACGAGGCGCTGGTGTCTCAACTGGCGGTTGCTCAGGCTTCTCGGCCTCGGCCTCTGGGATAGAATCTCTCTTCCGCTTGTTGCCGTTGGGTTTTGGCTTCGCTGGAGTCTTCGCTTTGCTTACGCCTTTCGGCTGGTCTGCAGTTGTGTTGGTTGTAGTATTATTTGCCGTAGAGGGCGTGGTAGTATTGTTGTTGTTGTTGGTGGTGGTGGTGGTGGTGTTTGTGTTGTTCGCAGCCGATGATGACGATGCTTCATGAGACATCAAAAGTCTTGCAGCTTCCCTAAACTGTCTGGCTGATTCTTCCGCCTCTTCTGCAGCCTGTTTTGCCAGTGACTCTCGCTTAAGCTTCTTGGCCTCGTTGAGCTTCATGCCCCGATTGCTCAGCTGAATATCATCGGACGCAAGCGCAGCGGCACTAATGGCACCTTCCGGAATTGGTTTGTTACCAGCTTCAGCATCAGGGGCCAGAGCCGCAGGCACCTGGTCAAAAACTCTGCCCTCGTCCTCGGCCTTCTTCTTTGCCTCCTTGTAGGCATCAATGCCACGGCCGAGCGTCTTGAGTTCTCGCAAAATCATGGTATCACTAGGACTCCATGTTGCATTCTTCTTCATCCGCTTTCTAAGCCTCGCAAGTTCCCATGGCGTCAATTGCAACCAGGGGGCATCCGCGCTTCCTATCACGGCGTTCTCTGGCGGAGGTTGCAGCACAACAGCAGGAGTTGCCGCAGCAGCCTGGCCCGCAGCAGATTTGGGAGGCCGCGCCGAGGAAGCAGCCTTTGGGGTCTTTGGTGGCCTCGCCTTGGGGGTCTTGACAACTTTGATGCGCGGTGCTGGTGTTGTGCGAGCTGGCGTCCGTCCCAAAGAATCGTCATCTTCCTCTTCAGAGCTCTCATCACTGTCGTCCGAGTACGCCATAAACTGGTCATATGGCGGTAGTACTTCGCCGGGCACAGTAATCCTGGGTATCCGTGGCCTGCGCACCTTCTCGCCATCTCCATTTCGCATCACCCGTGGCGCTCTGACAAGCTGAGATTTGGAGGTCGCCACGGGGCTTTTTTGTTCCTCTGCCGGATAGTTTTCCAGCAGGTTCTTCAACTTGGCCAGTATCGTGTTTGCGCGATTATAGTGACGGTTGACGTTCTCGGACATGCGAACTGCCTCGGCATGCGCGTAAACCCGGGAGCTGACTGCATGGTTGAGGCTGTCGGAAATATCGGCGCGCAACTGTACAGGAGATGGGCGCTCCTCAGCGGGAATGCTGGGTAGCTTTCCCCAGGTCGAGGTGAGGTTGTGGACGTTGATTGACGCCTCGGTGTATGTTTGGTCGAGCTTGCCGATCAGGGTCAATGATCGCGTCATATCGGAAGGAAGGTATTCGGTAAAGTCGAGGAAGTCGGTGACGGTAGCTTGCGCGTCTGGATCGGCGCGCATCTCGAGTGACTCGACGGAGTTGCTGATGGAGCCGAGCGACTGGTGTATATCGTGTTCGACCGAGGTCCTGTTTTTGGGCGACACCTCAATGTCCATGGCGTCTGCGCCCTCCTCGGTAGAGGCCATTTCGTCGAAAGGTGTGCAATGAGAGTATTATTCGTCGGCCTGAGAATCGGCGCATCAATCACTATGGATGCATTTGACGGCGAAGAATCGATGGTGGCTGTTGAGCGTGTTCCAAAGTACAGTTGCGCATGCTTGTGATGAGGTTGCGGGTCGCGTATGCAAGGGGAGTCGCGACCTGATGTAATGTTCGGTTTAGCTCTGTGAGCTCCCTGTCGCTAGGGACCTTGGGGGCAGCTGCGATTGGGGTGGCGGGGCTTCCAACATCCACTGACAGATGCGCTGGCCAATTTGGTACTCTTCAAGTCCGTGCACGGCGTGGCCATGTCTGTCGCGGATTATTTAACTTCCGAATACGGGGAGAACCCTTGGGTACGTAGCTTTGCTTTGCGTATTTCATTCTATTTAATGCTACCTTCGAAGGCATTAGTATATTCGTCTCCAGTCTTTCTTGAACTTCGACTTTGTTTCGAAACTATTCATTAGCGAAGATAAGGGAGACATGTTGGGGATATTTTATAATTTATTTCAACTTTTAGGAAAGCACTTACAGATATATAAATAGATAACAATCTAGTAATTGATAGGATACCACATGTTCGCACCTCTTCGGCCTGGTAAGGCATTCGGCATGGCTGGCACTCACTAGGACGAGTCCAACACATGTAACGCCTCTCACGACTACTGTTGGCTAGGTATCTATCGTACTTATGAACTCTCTATTGCCGTTTCGATGCTACTTCCCAGTATGTATTCTTCCCTGAAGAGGCGGAATTTCCGCTTCGAAGAAATGGCGCTAGCCTTGATCGCCATATCAACTACGATGATGGACCGCCAACAACTGCTTGAGATTTGGATGCGGAGCATATTCTATCAAATTTGTTTCTCTCATGTCTAACTCAAAGCATCTGTTTGATTCATGGGAAAGCAAGCCTATGTCAGCTGGCATCAAAGCAAACGGCCTTCATACAAACTTGGCTTCCATCTGTGGATAGATTCCCTGTACCCTTTTCCATTTCAACTCTCTGGACCTCGAAAAGGCGTGTTTAGTCTGAGACTTTGCGCCATCTGCCGTCGCACCAGCTCCGGACTGCAGTCTATCGATTTGCTCACAGATCAGATGTTCTTTTCGTGGATCTGGGGTGTGGGCGATGACTCTCAAATCTGTTCCCCTTCGAAAGTCGAGGCATACCAAAGCGTGCCCTTTAGCTGTGACGACCTTCAACATCGTCAGCCCGCTAATTAAGAGCGTTGACGAGCTGATAGGCCTATCGATCGAAAACCCTTCGGTAGATCTTCTGAGGAAAGCTGAGTTGTAAGGGCCCCTAATGTTCAGTACACTGCCCCGTCGTTCATCATGCAAGAGTTTAGCGATGATGAGCTGCCCATCTATCCTAGTCACCGACTGTAGTTCAGATACTGAGCAGCAGCGAACCCGCCTCCGGAGAAAGTCGTTCCATGTCCATTCCTTTACCTTCATGCTCTTTCCGATCAAGACGATAAAAGCAGCAACGACCCAAAGGTAGGTCGCCAGGTTCGAGGGATCAACACCATTGATCCGTTGGCCGACACTGAAGCCAATGCCCAAGCCGCCTGCTGCAAATACTACGGCTGTAAAGATTACGCCCCAGACGTATCCTGGGCATGACACCGTTACGCACGTTTCATCGACGACCCACTCATCCATATACTCTGTCAGCTTCTTAAGCTCATTGAGTCGATGCGTTGCATCATGCTGTTCTCTTGGCGGAGGGTGTGAGCTCCGCACTAACCCGGCCCGCGAGAAAAACCCACGGTCCAGAGCTTCGGAAAGATGAAGAACGTCCGGCCTCTTCATACTGGCGAATTCACTGGTGTACATGCGAAAGAAGGCACCGAACTTGCCTTCCGCGAGCGGCTGGACGTCATCTTGGATGAAGCCTGTCAGAGCCATGACGTGTCGGAAGCTGGTGAAGTCCGACAAAAAGACCGGACAAGTCATAACCAGAGGTACCATTATAGTTATGACCTCGTCCATGGAGTTGAGTTGTAGACAATGGCTGTAGCCTACAAGATCGATGTCGACCTGACCCAACCGATTGTCTTCATCTCCAGAGTATCTCCATTGTAAGGTTGTCTTCAAGCCGTTGGTGTATGCTTCATGCTCACGGCTTTGATGCTTGAGATGTGTGACTATCTGGTTGAGAATGTTGAATGCTGAGTGTGCAGTGTTCATATTATCGAGGTCCGATGTTGCCGAATACTCAAGATCTCTGTCTTGAAAAAGAAGCGCCTGTGATAGATGGTTCAGAATTGGGAAAGCGGAAAGAGTTCAGGCGAGTGTTCTACATACCTTGAAACCTTCGAACCCCGTTTCATACGCTACGGCGCAGATTTCGAACGATGTTGCTGGAAGGCCAGAGCGGTTGATGAATCTCAGGGACATCAAAATATGTCTCAAAGCTGAATTCAGTCCAAACCGAAACTTATTCTGCTCGACACAATGAGCCGCTACCTGGCTGTCCTCAAATGACGCGGTTCCCTCCTTCTCATTCGCCTCAACCATTCGCATATACTCTTCACACTCTTCCTCCTCATCCATTTCGCCCCGTTTTTGTTGCGTATCACCAGATTCACGAACTTTGGACAGGATGGCCTCTGCAGCCCTGACGGCGATTGTGGAGTTCGCGTGCAGATCAATCAACAGCAGCTTGATCTTGGTAATTCGCTTAATGAGAACACCAAGAACGTTTGTTTGCCAGTAAGAGCCTGGCGATGTCTGGACGATTAGTCTCGTCAAGACCGCTGAGATGTAGTTGATCAGCTCGTAAGTAGCTCCGAGGCTGCACAATGCGTCTTCCTGGTGTTCGGCTTCTTCCATGTTTGCAAAGCTCTCTGCAGCACCCTGGCCCTTAGAGACTTGCCTGATGAGACTTGAGAGCCTCTGGTGATCCGAGAGTTGACCACAGTGCTCTGCATTGATGCATTCGTTGTCGAGAAGACAGATTGTGATGGCTGTCAAGACTTTCTGGCATAATTTGGACAAGTCGCGATAGCCCTTTTCGTTGTCTCCCTGTAGGAAACTATGACTAGAAAACTCCAATGGAGTGTCCGGATTCTTGGCAATTTTCATTAATCGCTCTGTTTCTACATGCCACAAAGTCTTGAGCCCGTCTTCAGATTGGACGTACAACGCAGCGGCGTCAAACTCGGGATAATAGGCCGCACCTTCCGATCTGGGCAAGACTTTCTTAAGCACTTCCTCGACATCGCATTGAGCCGGCCCGCCTCTGGGCCTAGGACGCTCTTCTGAGTCGATTGAGGGTCCTTGGCAAGCTGGGTGGACGGGCTGACGTCGGAATCGATGGAAGAACTCTTTCGGCTTATCGCCGGCAGATTTTACTGTGATACGTCTCGGAAGTGGAAGAGGTTCGATACCCGAACCCGACCGATTCGGTGTGTTGTAATTTGGCGGGGTGTTCGGTTGACTGGGAGAAGAATGAGGACCTGATGCCTCGCGAGCCTGGCCTTCAACACCGGTCTTCTCTTCCAGGCTTCCGCCCAGAGTCACAGACCTTGAAGACATAGTGACAACTTCAAGGTAGCCTATATTTATATGAGTGATAGATGGAAGTGGTGTTTGTGAGATGAATAGCTGCTGTTTGAGGAAACGAGAAGTGGTCAAGAAAAGCGAAAAGGCTCGATACGGGCTTCCTCCTTAAGTCTGGGCTCACCGACTAGAGCCAGCGAGACCTTCTTCTTTGGTGGCAGCCTCGTCATCTATGGTAGATCTATCCAAATTACAAGATTTACAAGGGATTTGTGTTTCCTTCTCGGTCAGGCCTTCGAGGCAGGCTGGATGGGGGCCAGCAAGGCGGACTTAGTGACAGACTGAATGGCGAACCACTTTGGATTGGGAGGCAGCATTGTCCGGGCTCTTCTGCAGCCGCTTACTCGCACACAAAATTCAAGCAAGCGCATAAGCATGAAGATTCCCCGATGATTGGGCAATTTCCATCGCTGCCTGGTTCAGATTAGACGAGGGTGGTGGTCAGACAGGCAGGCTGTGCAACAAATAATCCGCCTTACAGTCACCTAGAGCAAGCTCTAGAAAAATATCTTGCCATTATCGCTCTCAAAAATACTCTCATAGTATCTCGCAATTTATACCAGGGATTAGAGGAAAATGACTCGCGATAGTGCCAGACCTTGCGACCTCAACGTCTACTTCGCGGCGTTGAAATTGCAAAGCCAACCCACCGTTGCATGTACTTCCTCAGTATCAGTTGGGGAAATATCATCCCAGTTATCGACGCAGACACTTGAAATTGACCAAGAAACGAGTTTGACGGACCAGCAACAGGATCCAAAGCAAAGTGATCAGTCAGGCGAACGTGATCTCACCGCCCGCTTCGAGGGCGAGCACTCTACAGTAGAGGACAACCATTACCTGCAACCCGGCCATGAATTACTTGCAGAGGTTTCGGATTCCTCATCTTACAATGCTCCAAGCTACTGCAGAAATCAAAGTTTTCTTTCAGGCCTTCGCCTACGATCCGGGAAGCTCATCGGGAGCAACAGTGATAGTGAAAATGATGAGGACGTTGATGGCAATTTTGGACGAGACAATGTCTACGACAGCGATCTGGATTCAACCTCGGGCAGCACAGATCAGCAAAACCACGCTCGGAAAATGAGAAAGTGGAGGGGACTTGCCAAAGGGCGATTCGAAAGAATGCTTCTCGATTGCATCGTCAACACAGGTCTGCATCCAGACACAACGATGTAAATGTTTTAACGCCACTAACCTTATGTGATAGACAATATCGCACCAAACTATCGGGACATTTTTATTGATCCCTCCATCATCAACAAGCTGGAGCAAGTGACTTCGCTTTCGCTCTTACGGCCGAAAGCTTTCTCTTGTGGCGTGCTCAAGGGGAACAAAGTCACAGGATCTATTCTCTATGGCCCCCCCGGCACGGGCAAAAGCATGTTGGCTAGAGGCATGGCAAAACAATCAGGATTTAACATGCTATCTATCTCAACATCTGAGGTCTGGCAGAAGTGCCACGGAGAAGACGAAAAAATGATCAAGGCTATCTTTTCTCTCGCCCGAAAACTATACCCTTGCATCGTTTTCGTTGATGAAGCTGATGCAATGCTTGGTGCGCGCAAAGCTGGCGAGAAGAGACATATCAGATCGATGTTGAACCAGTTTCTCATGGAGTGGGACGGCTTGATTACGGACACCAGAGCTCCCTTCGTATTACTTGCTACAAACAGGCCGTTCGACTTAGATCCGGCTGTTCTTCGACGAGCGCCTGTGCAGATACATCTCAACATTCCCACGCAAGAAGAGCGAACCGGGATACTGGGCTTGTTGCTCGAGGGTGAGACGCTGCAGCACATTAATACAGATCACATCGCCAAATTGACCCCGAACTACACTGGGTCAGATCTTAAGAATCTCTGCGTCATGGCTGCTACCAACTGTGTAAACTCACAATTGCGCGATACAACCGAGCGGATCTTGACAAGGGAACACTTCTACACGGCAATTCAGACTATCAGCGCAACCAGCATAGGCAGAGTGAGCGCGAACGAATTCAAAAGATTCGAGGAGCGGCTGCAGGGGAATAATGACGGCTCAGCGAGAGATGCAGACGAGGACTAGGGTAAATTATAGATGCGCCTAGGGATTATCTCTTTACTTCTTTGAAATAGAAAGTCATAGCAGATTGTTACTGATATGTTCAAGTACTTACTGAAATCAAGATGAAACTTAAGCCCACTCCTTTTTCTGTGAGCACTTTCCTTTCGAGTTCCGGTCTCGATACAGAGTTCAATTAAAACGAGATGCTGACCATCTAGGCGGGCTCTACCTCCGTCATAAGCTCTGAGTCCAAGCACCGCCCTGAACGATGTTTGTTGCATCATCATTGGCTTACGCAGTAGGCCTCAGAGCACTGCTACGTTGTGCAGACGGCATTGCATCAAGTGTTCAGCAACAACGTTGGTGGCGCTTGCCTCCCTGCTTATGTGAGAAGAGGCAGGGTAACACGGCTGGATCGTTGCAGCGAGTGAGATGTACAATCGAGCTATTAGGGCAGTCTGCCTGCGGCTGTGCTGGTGGCAGCCTGCTTTTCACAAGATCAGGCAAGCTGGAACCCGATGTATTCTTCGAGGCTATCCGCATCTAAATTGGAATAAATTATGGCTTCAAAAATTGTGCCAGCTACTTCTCATCTGGGAATGAGGCTCTGCTACTTCTTCTCGGATGCTTTTTTCCCAAGCTCAACATGAAAGTCGACGACGAAAGGGTGCAAAACGGGCACCAGGAGTCCAACGAGGGACCACGAGACGAGAACAAGCCGGCAAATAGTGATGCCTCCACCCCAACTATTGATGCGAACCATCACATTTCAGCAAACGGAGTAACTCCTGACAATCAAGTTCAAGACCAGCACCTCACCGTACTCCCTGTTGTCAGCGTTCGGCATGAGAGAAGCAATCACGAGCAATCTGCCACAGAATATGGCGAAACCAAAGGGAGGACGCCGCACAACTGCCATACTCTACTCGAAATTGTCGTGAAGAGTGCGGGCAGTCAGAAACAGGAGGAAGGCAAAGCTGAAGACGCCGCTGGAAAAGAAAGCTCAGATTCCAGCGCAGCCGATGCCAAACCAAAGGCAGTGGAAGGCCCTGATCCTGAAGAGAAATCCGAGGCGTCCATCAAAAAGTCGCGCGCAGCATGGAGGTCTATGCAATTCCCTAACGGCATTGAGAAGATATTCACCAACACTAAACGCAAGAGTTCCCCATTCGACATATATCGCAGATACGACAATTATTCCAGAAGCGACGGCTCTTCCAGTAGCGATAGCTCTTCCGAAAGCTATGGCTCCTCCGAAAGTGATGACCATTCAAAAAGCGTCGACGATGCATCCTCATGGGCAGAGTCTGCGGTTAGCGAAGTGAACCCAGAGGACGTTGACGACGATTCGCCATCTAGACTGGAATGGCTGAGGCAGAAGAGAGAAGACAACGAGAAGAACCCTCATCTTGACCAACTGATGTCGCTAGTTGGTCTGGAGAATGTGAAGGCTCACTTTCTTGCCGTCAAGGCCAGGGTCAAGGAGAGTAAGGAGAGTGACCCGGGCCTGTCAAAGTTGCGGCTTCATCTAGTTCTTCACGGGAAGGACGGAACAGGCAAGTCCTTTGAAATTAGAGAAGTGAACATATCATTGACTGCCTTGCATAGGCAAGAAAACCATAGCAAAACTCTACGCACAATTTCTCCTCTCTATAGGAGCCGTGAATAGCCAGGTCTTTTCCAAGAAGCCGACCGCCAAGCGAAGACCATATAGGCCTCGTTATAGAAAGTCATCCCCAAAACCACCCAAGCGTCCGACAGTGAGTAAGACCACGGCCAAGCGCTGCTGGTTACTGACAACCATCAGGTTGTGTTCTACGACAAACCAAAATTCAGTCAGGCTTCGTCAGACAGTGAATACTACGATTCTTCCGATAGTGACGACAGCAGCTCATATAGCCCTTGGAACGATCGCTTCTCATACCATACACAGAGTTCAGATACCATGGAAGACCTCGCCGAGACTGCATTGGTTTCTGTTGTAATCATCTCCACGCGAACCAAGTCTCTTCTCGATTCCAGCGAAGGCAACGAGAAGGCTTTGGAGGAACTACAGAGCCCACTGTGTCTTGTAGACTACAGTGATGAGGAGCTCAAGCAGCTCGCTGTGCGTATAATACAGAAAAGGGGCATGTCGGTTGAGGGCGGGTTCGAAGATCGCAGTCTTCGTGCCTTGGTGCAGCGAGTGGCACGAGAGCGAAAGTCGAAATCGTTTTCCAACATTCACCGCCTAAAGGAAGAAGTGGACAAGGCATGCACGAGACGAGCTCTCCGGCTGCAGAAAGAATACGCTCGATGGCTCAGTAATGATTCGACTGGAGGCTCTCAAACAGCAGATTTTCCACGACGAGAACTGGAAGACGGAGACTACCTCAATAAGCTTGCCGACTCGATAAATGGCCAGAAAAAGGTCCTCAAGTCAGAGGACCTTTTAGGTACTGAGCCGAAGGATCTGCGAAATGACAACGAGCCGTGGAAAAAGCTTCAGGATATGATTGGGCTCGAAAAGGTCAAGAGCGAATGCGGCGACATCATCGACTATGCCCAGATCAACTACCGCCGAGAGCTGCAAGGGATGGAACCTCTCAAGATTGGTCTTAACCGAGTGTTTCTCGGACCGCCTGGCGTAGGTAAAACGACGGTTGCGCAGCTTTACGGCCAGATCCTCATTGATCTCGGTCTCGTCTCTGGAAAGAAAATCATGTTGCGAAACCCATCCCACTTGATCGGCGCCTACATAGGGCATTCCGAGATGAAGACAATGGACGTCTTGAAGGAAGCCCGAGGGAATGTGCTGATCATTGATGATGCACATATGCTCTATCCCGGAGCCCAGGATGCCGGCCACAAGACGGACGTCTTTCGCATCGCTGTCCTTGACACTATCGTCGCGAATGTGTCCGCCGAACCAGAGGACAGGTGCATCATCCTGGTTGGCTACGACCATGAAATGGGCCAACTGTTCAACAACAGTAACCCTGGGCTCCAGCGACGCTTTCCCAAGGATACTGCCTTGCGATTCGACGCCTACAGCGAGGATGAGCTTTGCCAGATCATGGATCTGGAAGTAGACAAAAGTGGACTCCAGATGTCAAAGGACGCTGCGGCAGTGTCTAGACAAGTCCTGAGCCGCATGCGTATCAACCCAAAGTTTGGGAACGCGGGCGACGTTGAGAATCTACTCAACCAGGCAAAGGTCCGCATCAACGCACGAATCACGTCCGCATCCCGCGAATCAGGGTCTGTAGATGTTGTCATAGAGCCTAGCGACATCGATCCGCACTGGGACCGAGAATCACAAGCTGGAGAAAGTCGCGCTACGCTCTTTGAAGGCTTCGTCGGGTTCAACAGGATCGTTGAGCAATTTGAAGGCTATCAGCACCTAGTTGCTGGCATGCGGCTTTACGACATCGACCCCAGACCTCACGTCCCCTGGTCCTTCATTTTCAAGGGGCCACCAGGCACTGGTAAGACTTCAACCGCACGAAAAGTTGGGCGGTTATACTATGATATGGGCCTACTTTCCACGGACGAGGTTGTGACCTGTTCGGTCAGTGATCTTGTTGGAAAGCACGTGGGAGAAACAGGACCAAAAGTCCTCAACACTCTCGAGACTGGCCTCGGAAAGGTCTTGTTCATCGACGAAGCCTACCGACTTGCCAACGATTCCAAGTTCCATGTAGAGGCTATCGGCGAGCTAGTCGATGCAATGACCCAAGTGCGCTACAGAAACAACATGGTTATAATCTTGGCAGGATATACCGTCGAGATGGACTTTCTCCTTCAGGTCAATCCTGGGTTGCGTAGTAGATTCCCGGAACAGATTGTATTCCAGCCGATGAGCTCACACGCGTGTCTTAGGCATCTGAGAGAAGAGGTCTCGAAGCTCAAGGTCAACATTATGGGAGCAAGAGGAGCAAATGACGACAAATTGGAGACGGTCTATCGTCTTTTCAAGAAGCTTGGCCTGACGAAGGGATGGGCCAGTGGCCGAGATGTTGAGACTTTGGCCAAGACCATCATAGGCAACGCTTACAAGCGGGCGGGCAGGACAAAGAAGAAGCTAGATACGGGCTCGCTGCAAGTCACCCTGGAAGAAGTGATCGAAGCTCAAAAAGGGATGCTGGCGGAACGCCTGGGACGAATGAGTAATGAGGCAGAGGATTAGATTGTAGACTTAGCGAAGTCAAGTTACGACACGAAGCAGGATCAGCCCAAAGGCCAGTCGTGAACATCACCGTGCCAATGCCAGCGAGTTTTGTGAGGCTGAAAATCTTCTCGTCAAGGGCATTGGCATCGCCAGTCTACTTGAGCGCCTATCACGATACGGTCTCATTTCGTTTTTTGCCGCTCATTGTGGCCATGTGAGGGTGTACATGCCAGCCAATGCCCCAACATACGAACATACTTTCCATCGCCTCTTGCCCCGTTACTGCTGTCTCTTACATTACCCTTTCTTATCATTTTAACATATATTACTCATGGAATAAATAGAGAAGAGAAGAAAGATCAATAATAGGAATAGAAATAGTAGTCAAGGGGATCCAGACAAGCCAAGGAGAAGGTTTTTTTCTTGCCATGATTCTACCCCACGGTCCACAAGTCAAAATAGGGTTTCACAACGGTCAAGAGGGAGTCTGGTGTCTTCATTGGCGCGCAAGCACGAGCAGAAAAGTTTAATCATCAAAAAATCCATCCCGGATTTGCATTTCTATAATTAGAAAAAATGCCTCTCAAGCTGTGTTCCCACCAATGCCGCCATTCCATGTCAACGCCAATACCGAACGCCGTCTCATAAAACGCCTAATGACAAGCTTACACCCTGACGTCCGAACCACCGTTTCGAGGCATCTAAGACCTCGCAGTGATCTCATTCTCGCTCATCTCTGTGACTGAGTAAAATCTCACAGCCTCACCAACTCGTATCTTCTTCACGACTTATAATCGCTCCCCAAATCTTCTCTTCTTCTTCAACGTGGTAGCCCGAATTTGGACCCACGATTGTGAGGGACCCATATAGGATCATTTTCTTGCATTTCCTACAACGCAAGATCAGAACCTACGCCTCTCGGAGAAAAATGGATTAACTTACAAGAACCCGTGTATCGTCGTGTTCCCATATATCTCGAGGTCATTAACCTCACACGTTCCCATGACCCTCAACTTTCCGAAACCCTTGACCTTATCACTGCCATTACATGTATCAGCGCCGTCTTCTCTCGAGTATTGCGGCATATCCCAACACAAAACTTACCCGATAGACATGTACCCCACCACTGAAATATTACCATATGCTTTTATCTTCCCACTATTCACACCATGATATCAGCAAATGGTCCATCTCTGCGCATGCTCGTTTCTCAGGAAAGATAAATATACTTACTCACAAACCAAATTCCCATTGACATCCACCGTGCCATACGCCTCAACCTTATCCCTCACATCAAAGTCCCCGTTCAACGTGATGTTCCCCCCAGCTTTCACAGAACCAGCGACCTCGAGCGGGCCCTGTAACACAATCTCGCCCTCGCTCCGTATGGACTTGGACTGGACGACAGCCGTAGTCGTCCCCGCTGTCGTCGGTGCCGCACCGGGCGTCTCGTCATACTCCGTCAGCGGACTAGGTCCGGTCGTAGCCGTGGTCGACGAGGAGGCATAATAACTACCCGTCGTGCCAGCGGGAGAAACCTCGTCGTAGTATTCGTATTGAGCGGCTGTAGTAGCAGCAGCAGCGGCTTCCTTGCCCTTCCTCGACGACTGCTTGGACTTGGGAGCCATCGATCCGTCTTATATCTCAGTGAAAAGGGACTCTAAAAAGCCCGAAAAGATGACTGTGAATGGTCTCCACTGAGGGGGATATGTGAAAATAACTCTAAAAGCTCGGCGGTAACATACCAAATGCCATATACACTCCTCGGAAAAAATGGGTGGTCCGTTGAAGATCATATATCGACAGAACAGCAAAACGCTGCCCCGACTTCTCCATACCTACCTTACCTCTCCAACTGGATCAACCACCACCATGCTTCGTCCGCCCGGCACGCTGGGCAGAATTGCCCACCGGAGACAAGCAAAGAAACGAGACCAGCCTCAGCCGCTCGCTCCATGAACAAAAATCGAAACATCACTTTCCCAATCAAGAGTCCGACCGGAACAAGCTGAAGGAAAACTGCAAGTATGAGTTCCTGCCCCCCCGGTCCACCACCGTCACTCAAGGAAGCAAAATTGCGGACGATACGAGTCTGTCTACGACGATGTTCCCCCGCGGTGTGCCTGAACACCCACTTCCCTCCTCCTTTTCGCCCTACATAGGATAGGTCGGCAAACTCCATCTCCCGTGTCTCCCACCTACCCCCTGCTCAAAAAGTGATATAATTCCAAGAGCTGATCTACTGATCGTCGTTTTCCCGGTAAATCCCCAGTCCCGGAGTTACCACCCCCCCAATCCCAAAAGCCCAACCCCCACACCCATGACCCGAACAGCCGCGTTCAAGTGCGCACGGCATATTAGTCAGGTAGGTAGGTAGGTGCAATATTTCCCAAATCTCTTTTGACGTCGTCGTCCTGGCGCGGCAGCCTAACAATGTCGGTGATTCATTGCCTATTTGCCCCAGCTGGCCAGCTTCCAGCTTCCAGCTCCAGCCGCAATGCTACGGTACAATACACGCACGGCAAAAAAAAGTTGATGGATATCCTGCCGCCCTGCCGCCGCCGCCCTGCGTCCGGGCGACAAAGCAAATCCGACCGCAAGCCCTGATCTACCTTACCTTAGGCGCGGCGTGCAGCGGCAGCAGCAGCAGCAGCAGCAGCAGCAGCAGCCTCAATGGCACGTACAAAATTCCACATTACGTGCAGATTCAATGTGCCGCGGGCGAGCGCAAGGTAGTCGAGGAAAAAGGCAAGAAAAAAACAAAGACTTCATTCAATGTCTCACTGTCTCACTTGAATCCCGCAAGCCCGTCACCCGTTTGCTCGCCGCGCCGCCCCCCCTCTCCTCCACCCCGATAAAGAAAAAGCAAGAAGAAAAAGTGACCGAAAACTGCCTTGGGAACGAATACTCCGTACCCCATGATCCATCCCATCTTGGTAGGCATCCCAAGGAAAACAAGAGGCGGCATAAACCCTGGTCGATAATCCTCTCGGTATGGTTCGCCAAACCCAACTAGCCCATAGCCCCAGCGCAAATCATCTCAATCAGGAAAAATCCAGACAGAGATGGTCATGGATGTCCATGGGATGAGAGTCTTCAAGCCCAAGCTCCGAGCGGGAGGGATACGGAGTAAGGTATTGCACGTCAATTTCCATTACCGATACCGTGACACGGTACACCCAACACCTCAATCCAGGAACCTGGAAATCCTCCTCTACATATTATCCACCCTGCCTGCATCTAGACCTGCAACTGCAACCTACGAGTACAACAACCCCTGCGCCTGCATCTTGCGCCGCGCTCTGCTCGAGGCTTGCATATTATTAGTCCGCCTCACTTAAGTCAACTCTTTTACAATTGTCAATGTTGCCATGTCCTGGAACTCGTGTCCTCCCCCCGTATGTTCCGTAGCCCAGCAAAGTAGGTAACACAGTCGTTCGCCGCTCCATGAACCCTAGCTCTTTTCCTGCTGATCTTATTTCTGTGCTTTTCGAAGGGTATTCACTGGTGAATATATAAAAGACATAAGTAATAACAGAAATATAGATAAAAAGGATAAGAAGGAAGAATAAGATAGCTGGGAATGATAAATAAGCCGTGGCTAGTAAGTATTGTATTCTTTTGTTGACTGGTATTCTATCTCGTCACCCACTTGTCAGGCTTGCCCAGCTCCAGGGTAAAAAAACATCAATCAGCCGCGCATAGGTACAACAAGAAGGTAGTCCCTATCAAGCTGGAGAATCACATCACCAAAAGGCACCAAATCTAAGCTCAAACATCCCCAGCTCAACAAGTCCTGAGCGTCAGGTTCACCGAGTCCGCATTGGTAATCCAAAAAAAATCCAATATCCTGCTTTTTTCCCCTGACCGAAACCTCCTCCGTCATTCCTACCTCCCCACCTTTTCAGCCCTACGTCGGCTGACCTGGCCACTCACCAGAGACATCAGACAGCCTCTCTCTCCCCTTCCTTCCCCTTCTCCCCTGTATTCGTCCCAAATAATCCAAGACAACCAAACGAAACAAATTCCGCTAGCTTCCTGCACGAAGCCGATTGATTGGGACTAGTCCCTCGACTCTATTGTCCAGGCGAGGCTGACTTTCTGGCAAGGGGGGGAAGGAACGCGGGGTTTCTTCCTTGTTCAAAGTGTGGTGTACTAGGGTCACGAGTGTAGAACGTATGCATGCCATATTTAGGCAAAATTGAACAATTGCGAAAATCATCACGTCACTGATTCTCGGCCCAAACCTCCCTGCGATATTGGCTTGCGATATGTTGTCTTGACAAAAGTCTCGGCCCGGGTAACTTCAGTGTCACGGGCTAATACGAAGCTGCCAGACAGATAAGACGCACGAAGAACAGGAAGACCAAACGCGATGTATACACTACTCGAGACATAGACAAAGAAAAGAGACGACGCAAGAAAAGATTGGTATACATCGACTTGGATGGATCACTGGGCAAGGCAGCTTCAGCAACAACCTTTTGATGTGCATCATCGCCCCTCCAAGCAAGCAACTTCCCCTTCCTTTCCAAAGCTGCGCAAAGTTCCCCGAATAGCAACACAAAAAAGAGAGAGACCACCCTTGGCCTCGAAAAGCCCCAAAACTCCTCTTCTTAGACAGTCAGCATCTGCTGTCCGCCTCGCCAAGGTAGAATTTGCCTTGGTCACGAGGCAAAGCAAGGTATACATCCCCCAATCCCCGCTCATGAGTCTCCACCACCGACGAATGCAAGACCGATACCGGTGAAGAATGCCGCGGCGACCCAGGCGCCGGAGTAAGCAGTCGCACCATACGACTCGACGCCGTTGACGGTCATGAAAGTCTGCAGGTAGGTGTTGACACCCGTGACGATCATGGCGACCGCGGTTCGCAGGATGACCACCTTCGCCCGCGTCGTGTAGCCCCAAATGTTCCACGCCAGAGTTTCGCCAAGCGTGGCCGTCGCAGGGTCGAATTCGGCCAGCTTCTCGTCTTCGGAAGTCTCGCCAGTCGCGACAAAGGGCGTGAAGATGAAGGACTTTGCCGCAACGCCAAATGCAACTGTCACGGGCAACGTAGCCAGGAAGTTGGTGGTGTAGGCGGGCGCAAGGCTCGGCAGCCCTTGGAAGTAGACCACGAGGGTGGTGGGCAGGTAAGTCTTGTAAGCAGTAAACAGGGTGAGGCTGTAAATGGCTGCCGACAGGATAGTGGTGTAGATCTGAATCGGGATGTCGGTGAGAATCTCGCGGTTGGCGACGTTCTTAGCGCCGGCATGCGCGCCCGACAAAGGCCTCAGGAGTTGGAAGGGCAGGAAGGTAGACAGCATCTCAATGCCCAGAGCCGAGATGGCGGTGGCGGTGCTGATGTTGTAGAAGGTAGCGATAAGGTAGACCTTGACGCAAAATGCGTGTTAGCAAAAGCTGCACAGTTGACTGTCCCAAGCCTGGCGTCATCATCATTCCTCGTCGGAGCAGAACGTACCGGCGGACCATGCGCGAGCAGGTTGAGCGCAGCGAGATCGTAGCTATCGAAATTGCCGAACCAGCCAAGGGCAAGCTCGAATCTACACGAGATCGCGATTGTCAGCAAAGATACCTTTTCCTGCCCGGTCCTCGAGCGATCCTCCCAGGAAGATCATCTCTGTGATTCCCAAGGTAACTCACATGCGCCATCCAGCCAAAGTTGCAACCTCGCCCCAGGTGTCCAAGCTCTTTGAAATCCCCGCCAGCTCTCCACGGCTCCACTCGCTGAGAAAGCTGTAGCACAGACTTGAGATGCTGAAGCTCAACACCGTAACAAGCGGGAACTGCAGCGCTTTCGGGAGGTGCGATCGCTGCTTCCGCGGGTGCTGGTGATCGCGATCTCTCTCGCTAATTTGGAGTGCCTCTATCTCTTTTGCTTCCGCTACCTGTGTCGCGTCGTTGACAACAGCTAGAGCTTCGATTGTGCCGTCAGGCGCGGTATCGAGCCTCTCGAGGTGGCTTGCGATGGGTTCGATCGCGTTGGACGTCGTTTCGTCGACCTCGGGCTCCTCGACGGGGCGCGATGCCTCTCTTCTGCGTCTTAACGTGGGCATCTTGGGTATACTGTGCTTGCGCGTGTGAGTATTGATTGAAGAGACAACGTGTCACGTTCGTAGCGAAGAACCTCGAATTCGGGATTGGCGATGCGCGCTGCAGACGTAAGAGAGGGGTAGAGCGAGAAAAAAGAAGGTAGTGAGGCTGTGGGAGAAATGAGCAGCAGCAGCCGTTTGCGATGTGCGGTTTGCGACACGATGAGATCAACGAGGGCAAAGAGGAAAGAAAAAGTGAGACCTGTACGTTTTTTCCGCCCAGGGCAGCTGCTGTGGATTGTGGACAGTGGCCTACCTATGATGCCGAGTGGAGAAGGAAGCTGTCCGGACGGGTAAAGGTGACGTCGCTGGGGTAACAGCAGCTCGCGGAAGGTGGTGAGGTAAGCTGTGTGGTCCAATAGTGGGCAAAACCCAACCGGAAAGAGCCAGCAACGGGTCCTCCTTCTCTCAACTCTCGAGTCCTACTGCGGTCTATACCTTCCTTCCCCACACCGCCGGCCACCAAACAACCGCCGCCGTGCCTCAGCAGCCCGCCCAGCGAAGCGGGAAAACTCCACTGTGAGCGGGCTCCCAAGGATAGATATTTTCTACTGGCTCCGTCCATGATCCGTAATTGCAGACTTTTTTCCTCCATCGGTTTTTCCCTCTTCTTTCCCTCTCTTTGTTTTCATTTTCTTCTTTTCGAATAAAGTTTCTCCATCATCCCCTTCCGCTCTAGAAATATTTAATACATGCGAACCTCCGACCCCCAAAGCTTTCCAAGCCTTGGGAAGGAGGATGCCATCTGTACTCTTGTCAAAAATTGGCCTTACCTTATCTTTGCCTCCCCGTCTGCTTTGCTTGGTGTCTGTCTTGTCTGTGTGATCTTCAAAGCTTGATGAGCTCACATGCAAATCTTCGCCTTTCGGGAGCGAAGCTCCGGGTGTGCCTGGTTTAAGGTTGCTGCTGGCGTTCCAACACACCAACCACCATCCAGCTTGCCTCGTCACTTCAGCCATCATCGTTGGTAAACATTAGCCACGCTCCAAGCCCGAGTGCCTCGTCGCGATCAAGAGTTCTCTTATTCATCCAGACAAGAGGTCACACAGGTCACCACCGGCGAAAATCAACCAGGATCTTTTTCTTGAACTTTTTAATCTTTTTCATTTCATTTCGTTATGCTGGTTCCATACCGAACACTGAGCGTCGCGGCCAATCTTGGGGCATCGCACTCGTTTGTCTCGTCAGAACCATCAGCGTGACAGCTTTGGGCATTCGCTCGACGCCCTCTCCGTCTCTCACTTTAACCTCGTGGAGTTGCAATCTCGATCCCATCCTATCGACCTGCCTTGCTGGGCCAGATCATGATGCAAGACCGGGCCCTCCACTCCTTGGTGCTGAGAGATCGGCGGCGGAGACAGAACCACCTCATTTACAGGGTTTAGTATATGGTGGTACAAAAGAAACACATCCTCCCCTCATTTTCCCTCTTCGTTATGTACTCATCTCCTCAGATATCGTCGGCATCAATCGTGGAACGGAGTTTCGCTATTCCTCCATACGTCCGAAGACGCCGTCGTCATCTTCGTCGCTTCGGGATCGAGATCGGCGGTCAAAGTCATCGTCGTCCATCACGCTATCGCTGTCTTCCATCTTGACATCGGAGCCGCGGACCTCGCCTCGTGTGAAGCTCTCTGGCTGCCTGCTAGGGAAGCTGTTGAGGAATCCAGCGCTGAAACCTGCGCTGAACCCAGCACTCGAGAAGGATGCCGCCTGGTCGAGATATTGCGCCGGTAGCGGGGGCACAGGAGGAGCGTCTGCTGGAAGCTGCACTGTTCTTCCGTTGTTGCTGTTGAAGCTGCAACTAAGAAGTTCCACAGCGGCTGCCAAATCCTGATCTTCTTGTCCGGTGGCATTTCTCCCTGACGACGGCGGTCGTTGATCCTGGCTGGTTTGACGGAAGTGTGAAGAAAATCCTGTTCCACGGGGCATGCTGCCTGTCACGAGAGGGTTGATGGACGGCGCAGACTGGTATGAACGACCGAATCCGCTTCCGGACCCGTACCGCTTCGCGAACGAACGATCCGACGACGAAAATCCCTCCAATTGAGGAGGCGGGGTGGTGTCGGCAGAGCTGTGTCGCTCGTCTGAATATCCAGAAGCAGCGGGAGAAGTCGACTCTTCTTGGTCACTAGGGAAATCCTTGGCGGAATCCGGGGGCGTCGCCGCATCACCACCCTCCTCCTTGTGGTTCATGGTCAACAAGACAGAGGCAGCCTCAAGGAGCTGGACTTGCTGATGCTTAGAAATAAGCAGCTTGGATGTCAGGGACCATTCGGGAGTGTGTTCCCACCTGATCAGAAATGAGTCAACAAACTGCTCGACTAGTTCTGATATTGGGAACCCAGCATGCAATTCTCGAAACCCACGCAACAAGGTTTGGGATGGAATGAGGGAATTGAGAAAGGGGAAGGGAAACGAACAAATGCTTGGTCAGGCAACTGCTGTGCTTGTATCCCTTTCCGCACGTCTCGCACTTGAGCTCGATGCGGTTGAACTTCCTGCCCTCCTTTACGAGAGGCTGACCATCGCTGGCGCGCCGAATACGAGCCTTTTGAGCATTATCATCGCCTTCGTCGGCTGACCCGTTAACTGGGTCATCCTCAATGGCGCTCTCGTGGATCTCTGTCTTTCCGTCCAAGTGAAATTTGTGCGTCGGCAGACTCGCTGGAGGCGAGGGAAGACTCCCGATGATGGCGGCGCGGGCTGCAGCACTCTTCGAGGCAGTGTTCCTACGAGAGCTGACGGCAATGGGCGTGACTTTGTCGCCGCTCACTTCCTTGATTGCCGCTGCCATGGCCGCCGCGTTCGCGGCGGTGTTTGTCATGGACTTGCGGCGAGTCACACGGTGGTTGGCATTGAGAGCGCCGCTGAGGATGGAATGGGAGTTGGTGCGAGAGTGGGATTGTCGCGTGGTAAGGCCGGAAGAGGAAGCAGTTGATAGAGAGGGACGGTGTTGGTTCAATGGCCTTGTGGTCTGCTGCATTTCCTGAACGAGGACGAAGTGATCAGCAAGACTGGGTTGAGATGCGTGTTGGGAGCGAGCTAAGCAGGGCAGGGCATGGGTTGGAATCCCGATTCCGGGCATACCTTTGAAGAGGCCATTGCCAACTACCGATGCTAAACAGGTTCGACAACGAGTGTCGAACACTTTGTCCCTGGCTAGAGTATTGTGAAAGTGAAGTGATTCGTAGACGCGGCGGTATCGTGTGTTGTTGTTCGACGGTGGTAGGCAGATGGACAGGTAGAAAGTGAGTCGCAAAGACAAGCCTCCGGGCGAGAAATAATATTATTTTGGGGAGGAGCAGCAATTCGGCAGGGGTGTGTCTGTGGGCGGGTGTACCTAGTAGCTCCGAGCTGGACCAGCCGACAGCATGTGGTGAGTGTAGTGGTGGTGGTGGTGTTTGAACGGTCAGGATGCCTTGGGGTTAGTCGACTGATGATCAACAGGGCTGTCGAGGTCCAGGCCGGATTCAACTTTTTTCTCTCTCTTTACCCTTCCGCTTGAATGCTGTGCTTTGAATCGAGGTGTAGCTGAAGTGAGAGAGAAAAAGTTGTGGGCTCGAGACAGAGTACGTTTGGAAGAGGATCCAAAAAGTCCAGCAATGGGCGAAACAGTCCAGACGGCCCTTTCCAACAAGTTGCCAGAAAGAAATGGAAGAGAAGCGCTGGTCGGGGACGAGCATTAGCCTTCATTGGTCGTATTGCACCACCAGGTCGCTAGGATGAAGGAGCCAGAAGGAGGAGGGAGGGGAGGGGCAGAAGACCGTACCGCAGCAGGAGGACCAGACTCACACACTCACGACACTCCCCCTCACACCTTGAACTCGCAGAGCGCAGAGAGCGACGACGCTGGGCGGGAAAGAAGGAGAAAGCGGCAGAGGAGAGAGAAAGAAGAGAGGATGGGTGGGGCTGGGTGTGTGCTGAGAGAGGGAAAGGGGGTGTAGACTTTGGCGTTGGAAGTGAGGGTGAGGTGCGCGGCTGGGTTCATGGACGAGGGAAGGGGACTGACTGGCTGGCTGACCCTCTCTCTCCGTCTCTCCCTCTTTCTCTCTGCATCGCCGTCTCTGCTGTACTGTAGGTATCTTTCCACCTCCACTCCTTTCTTGTCCCCTTCCCCGTGACCCACAGTGTGCAACCGGGCCAAGGTACGCTGGCATGTACCTCTCAGGTGGTGGGAGGTGCAAGTGGACATGACCGTGAGCGCAGCGGACGGGCGCCAGGAACAAGGAGCATAGAGCATGGCCCGTGGTCGTCCTTTGGCAATGGGCGAGCGATGGTCGGCCTCCCGAGCGATGGACGTGTCCATAAGGCGCCGGTGCGGCGGGGAAAGGTCACTGGGGGAGGGGTGGGCGGAGCCCATGGATCCATCCCAGTAACCCATTACCCTCGTCCTTCGTCCCAGAGCCCAGACCCATTGCTGGCCAGGGCCGATAGCGTGCTTGAGTTGCACATCGTAAATAGCAATTTTATGTATGGCACTTTTATTCTCGACTCTTGAGTGCTCCCAGATGTCGTTGCCGCTCGTCGGTTGTTCACGATGCTCTCTGAAGTTGGATGATCCGGATTCTCAAAATAAGCGCGGACATGACGATATACGGTGGATGTGTGTGTGATATGGGAGTATTTCTGCCCCAGGATCTATGCCAAACGACTAAGCCAACAAGAGAGACGCTCAAAGAAACGCGGCCTTTGTTGGTAAACGCCTCGCCCGTACACCAACACAGGTGGACTCGTGCCTTGGTCCCTAGCTGAGGTAGAACAGGGTGGCTTAGTTTGGCTCGAGTGCCTAATTATTTCTCTGATTGTCTGGTGCCCTTGATCCCGTACGGATACTTCGTAGTCGTCTGAAGACTTGTCGGGACCTTGCTAGTCTGGTGACCGCTAAATCTTTTTTTTATTTTTTTATTTTTTCTGCTTCTCTCCTTCTTGGGGTCTTCTGTTCGCGAGGTAACGATGTGGAATGATTGAGACAACATACAGGCTCCAATGAGTTGTAAAGAATGTCGTGTCTTGGTCGGAAGCGAGAGGCCTATCGACCGCAAGTGGCATGTTTCGGCGGATTGCCAGGTTCAGCGTTGGGTCGCACCCCACGACGGCTCTGCTCCCCTAACGTGGTGGCTCCATCGAGGTAGGCAGGCGGGAGGACAGGCGACTGCTCCCGGGCCATAGAGCTGGAGGCTGGAGCAGTGAGCATCAGGTTGGGGCGTTGGGGCGGAGAGAAAGAGAGAGAAAGAGCATTGGCCGCGTCTGGTCTCGTTTAACTGGAGAAGGTGGTTTCCATCGGATCAGGAACGGAAGTTCGCACGCGGGGGAGAGGGCAGTAGCTTTGCATTGCTGCTATGCCAGGTCATGCCAAAGTCGTGTTGTGCGAGCTTCAAGGTTGTGAGCTGTATGAGCTGTGCGCAATGCGCTGTGCGTTGGTCGAATGAGCGAGACCGTGAGGGGGTTGTCAACGGCAGAAACCCAAGCTTGGGAAGCACTGCGCGAGAACCTTAGTACATGATACTCAGTAGGTGGTGAGTGTCTATGGTAAGCTGCAAAAGTGGGAAGAAGCAAGGAGGCAAGGTACGGAGTAGGCATTGCGCAAAAAGGCATGGGAAAGATGTCTTATTGAAACTCGGGTGGGTGCCTCCTAGTCTTTCTGCAATTGCCGACTTGTGTGCCTTGGCTGTGATTTGGCACTTTGGTTTGAGCACTCTGTGCTTCACAACCGTTGTTTCGTTTTCTTCTTTCTTCGAAAAAGGCGACGTTATCGTAAACCTGTTGTTTCTTGATTGGATCTGCATGGCTACCGGTAGTCGGCTCAGAGAAGTGCGAGGAGCAAGGACTCTCGAGTAATAGCAAGTACAGATACAAGAGATACGGGAAAAGAAACGATGAAGAATCCGAAATAAAGAAAATCCCCGATGGACGGTTCTGCTGATCGTTGATCACACGGAAGCCAAGCAGGATACAGCTCTTCGACGGCGTTGTTGGGTTGACAAGTCGTTGGGTGCGAGGCAGGTACGAACTTCCCTCCTGTTGGTGCTGAGAAACAACGCAGGTACACAGTGCAGGCTCGGCAGGCGCTACCTTAGGTAAGCACCATCTAATCCCCGGGCAAGGGAAGGCACGTATTTCTATGTGCTCCTTGGACAGTGACAACTCGTCGTACACTGTCTGACTGTCTGCACAATTCTGTGACAAATACACAGTGGGGACAGTGCCCTGGTCAGTCACGTTCCTGGGGAAGTCCCAATCCACCCGTATCTCAACCAGTGACGTAGTTTGCTCCGAGCGCGGACCAAACATGAGTTCAATTCTTTGTCAACTCAGGGGCAACATCTGCAGCTTCCATCCGTAGAAGGACGTAGAGGGCCACGGCCAAAGCAGATGGGAAACGACAGGCAGAACATCGGACAAACAAAGCCCTACACCGTGTGCCGTTCAAGCTCTCGTGTCCGTTTTGGAGACGTGCTACAACCATCAACGGATTGCGACGATGGAGAGCCACCACCAGTCCACCACCACCACCACCACCACTACGGTCTACCGTACTTTACCACACATAGTAGGTTGACGATAACACCACCCCCATCCCCTGTCCACTCCTCCCTTCCCCCTCTCGACTCCTTGTCTTCTTCGTCCTCTTTCATCTTGCTCCACACTAACCAGACACCCCAGCGAAACGTCCTCCCAATCATCCGCCCCAGAGCCGGACATCACAACCACACGCCTGGGGCTTCCCCACCACCAGCTTACCTCCTCCACCACCTTCTGACCAGATACCGGTACAGGCCCCTCCTAGTGACCACTAATCACAGGACTTGTTCGCTGAGACGGTCGGTCTACCTGGCCTGAAGTTGACTGAGGCGGCATGGGAGCAACGCGAACCCGATCAAACAACTTTACTTTCCGGCCCGGCCTACTACGCTGTCCTCAGTACGGAACCAGCAGTTTACCCTTCGCCGTCGGCCGTCTCTTCACAGCTCTCTTGCTCTCCAGACCTTCCGCTGACCGGCAATCCGCTGGAATCTGATAGAGTCCAGCTGTTGGCCAGGATATCGGTCAGACGGTCAGTCCTGGGTCCGGTCTCGTCTCCGTCTCCCTCACGCCGTGCTAGGGGGCCGCCATTGCCATTCGGGACGGTCAGCTGGCCCCCTCCCCTCCTCCATCGGGCGCCATGCGGGCTTCTGCTCTGGGCAAGTCGGGTGGATTCTCGTGCCTCTGGCGGAACGTCGTCCACCCCATCATTATTGCGCTCCCCGACGCAGACCATCGCTTATGCTACCTACTCTTGCCTCTCACCGGCCAGAATCAGAATGGGATGCCTTTGCCACTTGACACTATTGTTTCCTGGATGCCATCGCTCAGCCTGGGCTAGGCATTGGTAACGCAGTCCCAAGATCGTCAGCGGAGATGTCCTCCAACATCAATCTACTCGCCAATGTCCGGAGATGGCCAAGCCACACCGCACGCGAGAAAGACACGACGCACGCTCTGCCCGAATCTTGGATAGAGCCAACCTCGCCTTCATAGGCATTACCTAAGTTCACTATGCAACTGGTACGTCACTGGGCGCAGCTGTTCAAGCCCAGACCTGGGTGACCAGAGTTTCAGTCACTAAAAGTGACGCTTTGAACGCATGCAAAATGTCTTCTCGGTTTCTGCCGTTGGTACCTATGTCTCCGGTCTTTCCCCAACGTCGACGCTCTTGTCTCAGGAAAAAAAGAGACCACAAACCTGCCTTTGTGGCATCGACTTGGGACTCTGGAATCTCCCGTAACGCCAGCGGGCTGCACGCCTCTAGGCCAGCCTCCCGCCTATGCTTCACGTCTTGATTCTTTGACAGTCTCAAACCCCTTCACCGGTTTTTACGCCCGCTACCATTGGAGGTGGCCAACTAAACCAAAGGAACTGCAACCAGTGTCTAGGAGAGTAGAGAGCACAACTAGTGAGACTCGACTACCTTGAATTGGACGTCACTGAAAGCTGGCTTTGGCCGGTGCCAAATTACTTAAGAGGTCAACGCAAGCTTGCGTCTGGCAAGGCTCTCGGAAGCGCTGGCCATGTTGTCGTTGCGCTGAGAGACATCGAAATGGAAGAAACATTGTTCAACGGTCCAGCCAATTATCGACGGCAGCTAACAATGCTGTGTAACACATGCAAAATGGTTTCCGAGTAGACTGAGTAGGCATGGCCTCCATATTCTACAACAGACACAGTACGGGGATGCCTTGTTAGCCGCCGACTGGAGAGGGCAATTGTTCATGGTCGCATTTCGAGGTCGACTTCATCCGCGTCTGATTAACGCAAGAACCACGTTGGCATCAGCTCGTCGTGCCCTATACCCATGATCCGTGATCGACAAAGGGTTTCCACAAGACGACCAGGTACGACTAAGCATTCTCCCAACATTGTCCCTCGACAAATCACAGGATTCAAGCGCATCGGCGCACACTCCGACTACTCCGTATTTTTTTTCCAGACTCTGAAGCTGGTTTGCGCAAAACAAAAGCACACTAAGGGCAACGCCCCAATGGCAACTCCACCGCGAAACTGTCAACGTGTTGTCGATCGCCAACTTTATCACACTTCGGCCTCTCACTGTTACAGGGTTGTCCTAGCACATCGAGCGGGTTGAAAGGGAGCCACCGGGCCAAATCGTCGATTGCTCCCAAAACTTCAGCAGCACGGCAGTAGGGCAGTCGAGACAAGTGTGCCAGGGTCCTGCCCTGTTCCATTGCAGCTGCACCCCTCACTCTCTGAGCAGTGCCATGCCATCCCGAAGCTGGTTTCTCCATGCATAAAAGCTCTCCCATCGAGGCAACAACCCCCGCCGATCGTCGCCGGCCGCACAATTTCACAAAACGGTTGTGCCGGCGGACTCTCTGAAAAGGCGCAACCCTGCACGCGAGGGAGATAAGGTTTACCAGGTGAAGTGACAGCTTCGCGGCCGACCTCGCGCCTTGAGAGAATCGAGACACGGAACAAGCAGATGCCTGTTTGCACGGGTCATAGGACTGAGCGTAACGAAAAAGGACAGAGTTGTGCTGCGCCTCATCTTACTGTCTTACGTGAGTATGGGAATTCGCCTTTTTCCTATCTTTCCACCAAGTTACGGATGCCTAAGATTTATCACCTCAGCTCCTCTCGGAAACGGTCCAGCATGGTATCTGCTACGTTGTCATCCCCGCGCGCTGTCACGACGAGAACAGAAGAACAGCGGAGACACCGGTGGATGCCACTTTCACAAATGGACTAGGATGATCAACGCGTCTGGCCAACTCGCCCCTCTTGCTGCAGCTGCACATCACCCCTCCAGTCTCCGTCGGATGCGTGTCGCTATCAAAAACCCTGTCTACGAGAGTGGATACCACACAGGTACACTTTCGTACTGTCATGTATCTTTCTCTGAGATAGAAATGGGGGCCTCTTTACCTCTCATTGGGAAGACGTGTGAGGGACGCCCACGACATCCCTAGGCAAAGCGTTTGTGGTTTTGCTTTTACCAGTCCTTCCAGCG
Source organism: Colletotrichum scovillei (assembly GCF_011075155.1). Lineage (NCBI taxonomy): Eukaryota > Fungi > Ascomycota > Sordariomycetes > Glomerellales > Glomerellaceae > Colletotrichum > Colletotrichum scovillei. Next base: position 2,173,899 of record NW_023336261.1, read on the forward strand.
TACCTGCGTCAGCAAAGGCATTCCACGTGGGGTGATGCTATTTCCTTGTGTTGGACCTCTTTTCTCTATGTATTAATAGAGAAGCGCCGAACCGTAGGGAAGGTTCATCGGGGATCGGGAGAAGGTTTTTTTGGTGCTACCGCTCCCGTGCGTTCCGCTCCCCCTTCATACAAAGAGACTGGAGAGAGGGGGGTTGGACCCTTGGACTGGCTAAGGTGGTAGAGCTCATCGCGAGAGCTGCAATGGGAAAGTCTCGCAGCAGCCACCTTTCGGGAATAGCTGACAGCTTGGGATCTCGCAGAGCACTCCTCTCGGTCCCGACGATGAAAATGCGTCAAAGAAATCTTTGCAAGGCACTGCTATTATTGAAGACTATAGGAAGTCATGGGTCCTGGTCGACGTACCTGTCGATCTCTCTCTAAACCTGTCCGAAGCCGAGCAGAATTATCCCTTGACAGCAGCACATGGAAGATCCAGGATGAATGAAGGGCAGTTCATGTCCGGATGCAGCGATCGACAAGCGAGTGCTGCGTTGCGTGAGCTGTCTTGGGCCTTGCTGAGCCGCACGCGTATTGTCCCGAGGAGGAAATATATTGCCATAAAGGGAGCCATACGAGAAACATAATTTTGCTTTTCTCTGAAGACTCGGGGCAACCGGCGCTCAGCAACCTTGTGTTCAGGAATGTCTGTTGTCGATAAACTGGAATGAATTCCCGTCTCTCGGAAGCCCGACTGCGTAGGTACACTTGATAAAGTGGCCCATCCCACGCAGCTTTTGATTAACCCCGCGGCGCCACACTATGCAAGTGGCTAGCCGATAGGGAGTGCCAATTACACCAAAACTGAACGTCACTTTTTCTTATTGAACCAATTGCCCAGAGATACCAGGCAGCATTTTTTTGATCTCTTTAACGCATTTTTATCTTGTTCATTGCACGTTTTCGACTGTTTCGTACCCGTTCTTTTGCGGTAGTCGTCTCCCAGATTGCTCCGAACTTTCTACAGTATCCCGCCAGACCCAGCCGCATCGCAATCCCATTTCGCCCGCAGCACCAAGCTCGAGGATCCCCCGTCGCAACGACCATGTCCGATGTATTCCGTAAAGTAGGGAGGGGAGGCTCAGGGAACTTCTTTTCAAAGAAGGATGTGGACGATGCTGAAAAGGCCAAGCCAGAGGTAACACGCGAGACGGCCTACCCTCTAAGAGCAGTTCGTAGCTAACCCAAAATGCTCCACGGCAAACAGGACATTGAGGCCCAAAAGTCAACCGACGTCGCCGCTTCCTCGACATCACCGACCTCGACCGGCTACGTGCGCGCGGGACGAGGAGGCTCGGGCAACTACGTGGACCCGACCTCTCTCCCCGGCACCAAGCAGCAAGAGGAGCTCGCGAGCAAGACACAAGCGGCCGTGAATGCCAGCATCGCGCGGTCGGCGGCGAGGGGTGCTTCTGGTCGCGGCGGCGCCGGCAATTATACGGGAGGCGTCGTGCCTGGCGCCGAGGCGAGCGAGGAGGAGGAGGTGAAGCGCAAGGAGGCGCTCGAGAAGAAGATTATTGAGGACGTCGAGGCCGGTTTGCCCATGCCGCCTAAGGCTTTTCACCATACTACCAAGAAGGAAGAGGAGGGTGCTTGAGGAGTTTGGCGACCCCAGAGCGGTGTGTACGTTGCCCGGTCATGGGATTGTGGGATACCTGGAGTTAGGGTGGTTTCGTTTGTACAACATTTCAAGAGGCATTGATACCCGCGACGCTCGTCTTGGGCGATTTCACTTGCAATTTTTGAGAGCATGTAGGAGGTTTGACAGTTTGTTAGCTTGAATTCGCCATGTCTATTTCGCCTGCTCCTTTGTTCTGAGAAAGGGGGATGCGACAATGTGATGGCACGCATTTCTGTTGGCATGCCGTTATTCACTCCAGACAGTGTCGGATACCCTCGAGATTGCGGAACGCATCCGGATGGTTATACCAGACAACGCAGGCTGAGAGGATACGGCATCGCATCCACAAGACGGGAGGAAAGGTGGCGACTGAGATGACGGAGGAACCGATCTGGATCAATCTGGACCGTGGATAACTTTTTGTGGTATTCCTTCTCAGAGCCACCAAACGCCGTCGATGCTAAATAGCCCTTTTGTATCCTTGAACGCCCGTGTATAAAAACAAAGCCCCCCCAAAACCAACTCTTGTCTCTGCTAAAGGAGAGCGGAGAGAAGAGAGAGGCCCATTCTTCGATTCGGTTAGCAGCTTGTCTTTCTTTCTCTTCCCCCGGTCGGTTGGCTTTTCCCTCCATCTTCTCCTATCCCTCGATGGGATGGGGGATCCCCCTTCCTCCTTTTGGTCGGTTCGTAAAAAGAAAGACGTGACAAAAACGTCCCTCTTCGTCGTTGTCGTCGTCACGCTCAATCCTCCATGTCGACATCGCCATCCTCGTCATCGTCGTCCTCCTCCGCATCCTCGTCGTCCCACTCGCCGTCGTCCTCCTGCATGACGCCGCCCTCGCGCTCCTCGACAACGTCGCCGTCGACGGTGACCCGCTGGCGGATCTTCTCGCGACCAAACACCTTGCCGGCCTTGCTCTTGGCCAGGCGTCCCTCGGCCTCGAGCGCGGCGATCTCCTCCTCGGTGGCGCCCTCGGCGGCCAGCCTCTTCTTCTCGGAGCCGCGCATGCGGGGCAGCAGGTGCTCGTTCTCGGCGACGAGCTTGCGCGCGGCGGCGATCTCGCGCTCGCGCTTGCCTTGCATGCGCTTCTTGTAGAAGACGCGCTCGCGGCGGGAGCGGATCTCGGAGACGCGCTCCATGGCCTTGAGCGTCTTGGCGACGAGGTCGCGGTCGTAGCGGACGGGGACGTTGCGCCGCGCGCCGAACTGGAGGGTGCTGTCGACCGTCATCTCCTTGTGCGCCGAGGCGCGGTAGGCCTTTGTCCACTTGAGCTTGCGGGGGTTGCGCTTCATCTTGAACTATGGTGCCAAGGGGCGGTTAGTCCATTGGCCGACGGGGAGGGGTTGGGTTCTTCGCAAAAGTCGTTGAAGAAAACTTAGAGACGTACGTTCTTGTGGCACTTGCTGCGGCAGAAGCGGAACACCTTGGAGTCATTGCGGACAAAGGTGATGCCCTTGCTGGGGTAGGCAGGGCGACTGCAAAAGTAGCACGTCTCGATTCTAGAAGCATCACGAAGTTAGAAAGCTTGCAAACCCAAATCGTTTACAGGTCAATCTTGGACTGAGAGGTTGACTTGTATGACAATGGAATAATAGACAAGAGCATACCTCATTGTGACGGCGTTGATACCTTCACGGGTATCACGTAAATAGTCACACGGTTGTTGGGTTGTTGGTGTTGGTTTCGACGACTCTTCCAAACACACACACGGGGAGGGTTCAGAAGGCGGTGATCGAGGCCTCTGCTCTCCAAAAGTTTTTTAGAAATTTTTCTTCTGCCGCTCCGAGGCACCGCTTATCGATTATGGTGGGGCTGGGGGGAACTGAGGTGGTTCTTTGCTGCGATAAGATTGCAGCGGGATTGGTGGAACCCAGGGGTCTGCTGACATAATGCACATGAAGCTTCCACTCTGCTGGGCTTGTCGGAACCGGTTCAATAGGTCTTCCGAAAAACGGCTCAGCACGGACCAAGACCGGCGCATCGCGGCTTGCTCTGTGAGCGGCGGCGACTGCAGCCCAAAAAAAAAAGCTCTCCTCCGACCCGGAAGACCTTCTTCGCGATACCTCATCCGCTTTTTTCCGCAGTCATCCGCCACCTTCCAACGACGTATCGACTAAACACGACACGAAATTCTAGCGATCATGGCTTCTGTTCTTGCTATCGGAGGCGGCGCTGCCGTCGCAGCTTTCTTGGTACGATAGAAACAAAGCGCATTCAAGAAGGACCACGACTAACACAAGTGTTCCTACAGGGCCGAGCTGGTCTGGTCGCATGGCGCCGATCACGCGGCGGCGTTGGCGCGATGGGCAAGGCTTTCTACAAGGGCGGCTTCGAGCCTAAGATGAACAAGAAGGAGGCCTGTCTCATTCTCTCCCTCCAGTAAGTCGACGAAATCCCCCGAAGCACGTTAACCTGGCGAGACACTCGGGACGACGATGTCAACCTGGAAGGGTCAGAAAGAAGCAACAACATCTAACACAATGCGTTCTTAGGGAGAGCGGCGTCACTCGCGACAAGATCCGCAAGCAGCACCGCACCCTGATGCTCCTGAACCACCCCGATCGCGGCGGTAGCCCGTACCTCGCAACCAAGGTCAACGAGGCAAAGGAACTGCTCGAGAAGACGACATCTTGACAGTAGCCTTCATCATCACGGCGTCTGGAAATCTGGAAATGTAACAACAAGCACGAAAAAAACATACGAACGTAAAACAAGATACCGTGGGACCAACGGTCGGACGGATGGGTGCCGCCCTCGCCTACTCAACCCCGAATCCGGGGGACTACATGGTTTTGTAATTATAGATTGGTCGTTCTTCATAGCGGTGGCGTTTTATGGGCGACGACATAGGTCTCCTCAGAGGAGTTCTAAAAAAGAGGGGGTTCGCGTATGACTGGGCTGGGATGGTCTGGTCTTTGGGTATCGGGGCCTGTTGTAACATTATGTTTAATGGTATGAGACCCTCTCGTCTCTCTTCTCTCTCATCTACCTTAAGACATCACCGCATCTGCCTCCATTCTGTGAGCTACATATGAACGAGCGCCTTTTGAAGCATAGGAGCAGGTCGGAAGGAAAAGCATGCTGATGGATGTCGGCGTTCAGTGATAGTGCGTTGGGTGGAGACACTTCCAGTCAACCTAAGGTAGAGTGGATCGGTTCGGGCTGTCTAGTCGAGTTGTCTGTGAATATGTTTTCGTTGGGGAAAGTTTGGACATTGGGCTGCTGTTTGCGCCGACACAATGGGTTATCTGCTGCTGAGAGCGGTTTGTTAGACCGCGGCTGTTGTGTAAGTAGTGTACGAACAACTTCAGTCTGATCCAATTGCAAAGCAGTTTTCCACCTTGATTGTATCAATGCATACATCCGTAGCTGAAGGCAGACAACTGGGATGTTTTTATCCGTTTGCCGTTAGCTATTCCCACCACTTCAAGCTACCTACCTACCTTACAGCTTGATGACTGAAGCGTTTGACCTCGCAAACGCTCGGGGTTTGACCTACACACTTGTGCGGATAAGTTTGGAAGCGTCCCCCCAAGGGTGCTTCAACCTGTCCAGCCTGCCTAGGATGTTTTTGAAAGCTTTGTTTCCTCTTGCAGCCTATCGCTGTAACTAGACTCAATTTACATTCTTGGATCTGTTAACGAAATCTGATCATCTTACTCATTCCCTAGCTGAGAGTGATGTAGTAGAGAAATAGAGCCGTTGCTGCTCGCAAGTGCTTTTTGGAAGCGTTGATCTCTAGAATATTGGTGCTGTTCTTTATTCGGTAATCCTCAATTACTAACCACGTACGACTGGTCAAAGATACCTAGTGTAGCAGCAAAGTGACTTCAAAGACTCCTCTTTCCCTTCAATATCCGTTAAAAGAAGGCCATGCATCTTGATAGAATACCAGTAGAGCTATCATCGTTCTGAATCGCACTATTCCATAAGACTCGGAATCTTGTCAAGTAGCTGCCACCGCCAATGTAAGCTACCGAGGGCATGAAAGAACTTACATGTTCGTGTTCAAAGCGACAGGACTTGAATAAGCCTGGCAATGTATTTTTGAGAGAGCTTTGTCACTGTGGTCTCTATGATTCACCTCAGTTTAATCTCCTTGCAATATTCACAATCTCCCAAGGTTGGATTTATCAGTTTTGTCGCACATTCCGCCTCGCTATTCCACTCATCTTGGTTGTTCCACCGTCTAGCTGAGTATTCCACTTCTTGAATTACCGGTAGGGAAGGCACCTCATCTCACTGCACCTTTCTCTTTCTCTTTGATCCACGAGCCCTCTACCTCTTAAAGGGCGTCCCTACTCGGAGATCTTCCCTTCTACTTCTACCAAGCTCAACTCAGCTTTGTTAGCCCAACCATCACCCGTCAACCACATATCCACAAGCACTCACTCATACGTACTCAATTAAAGCAAACGGCTTATTTCTGGCCGATTCAGACGCTTTTTTGCGTCTTTCAGAATTCCATCTCCCACTCACCTTGCGCATCCACACACTCCGGTATTCTCTACACCTTCCGCACGCTCACTCCACAATGGCCGTCACCCAGGCTGAGCAGCTTGAACGTCTATTCGGAGCCTTTGGCGACGAAATCTTCTTCGAGGAAGGCACTTCTCAAGAAGTGGAAGATACCCTAGAGGAAATCGTTCTTGACCCTCTCCTTCTCGATCGCCAAATTGCAGCCAGGAAAGCAGCAATCCAGGGAAAATCCATCACCAAGCCAGTCGAGAAGAAAACTCCCCACTACATCGGACCACCTCTCGAACCTTCCAAGTCTGAGAAGTTAGCTCCCGCGGATTTCAACGCCCTAATGAAGCAAGACTTTCCCGAGTTCAATGGGATGAAGGCGGGCGACCTCTCGGCGGAGAACATGACCTTCGTCTCTTGGGACGTCGTCCAGAGATACCCTCTCAGCTTCATCGGCAAGACCAATCGACCAAAGGTGAGCGCCTCACGCCGCTGAGACGCCTCATTTCTCTAGCTGACGCCGAAAATAGGCAACTCCCTTCTTCGATGACATTACCGAGGAGCACACTTGGGACTTGTGAGTATCGAGAATCAAACGGGCCCATCCCAAGCGAGAGAAACTAACGTCTTTCTAGCTTCTACGTCTACCACCCCAAGGCCTTGGATCAGTCGCCCTACATCTTCGTTCCGACCGTTCAGTTCCAGCACTTCCTAGACGTCGTCAATGCCTCGATTCAGACGAAGCTGACCATCCCTGCTGGTAAGCCAGGCGAGATGTTCTACCTCGTGTTCGGCTCCAGCTGCACCATTCGGCCCAAGTACATTGCCCGCTCCGCCTCGCACAACGAGTACCTCGCTCTGAACGATGCGATTCCGCCTCCCGAGGATGACGACGCGTGTGACGATGCCACTGTCTTTGGAATGGAGACGCTCATGAAGCTGCTCAACATGCACGCCAACTTCAAGGATATCAAGACCAAGAGCAAGAAGAAGAAGCAAAACAAGGCGCTGAACCGGGCCGAGTCCCTCTACGATGCGCAGCTGTACCTCGGTCTTCGTCCCAAGGCTAGCGATGTCGATGAGAAGAACAAGAAGGTCGAGCTGGATAAGCCGGTTCCTCATGTGCTGGAGCAGAATGTGGTCTTTGTGTGCATCGATATTGAGGTCGCCGAGGAGCACCACGGAACCGTCTTGGAGATTGGCATCTCGACCCTGGACACCAATGACCTCGTTGGCGTCCCGCCTGGCGAGAGCGGCCGCAACTGGGTTCCGCTTATCAAGAAACGCCATCTTATCACCTATGAGTACCGTCACATCCGCAACCGCAAGTACATCAAGGGTTGTCCTGAGCTCTTCAACTTTGGGTAAGCCATGCACTATCACCGTCTTAGAAGAATCACAGACTGACCATACACAGCAAGAGCGAGTACCCCAAGCTCAGCGAGCTCCCCGAAAAGGTCTGCACCGCCGTCAGCGACCTCTCCTTTGACAATATAGAGGACGCCGCCGACAAAGACAAACGCCCCCGCACCATCGTCCTCCTCGGCCACGACCTCGGAGCCGATCTCGGCTACCTAGACAAGATGGGCGTGGAGCTCTGGGGCATCAGCGGCGTCGCGAGCCGTACGCTCGACTCCAAGGACATGCACCAGGCCTGGCGCGGCGAGTCGCAGGGCCGCAGCTTGGGTATGGTGCTGACTGACCTAGGCATCGAGCACAGCAACCTCCACAATGCGGGCAACGATGCTGCGTATACCATGCAGGCGATGCTTGGCGTCGCTGTCAGAGAGAGAGTTGACAAAGACCAGGAGAACGGTGAGAAGGGAAAGGTTGAGGCGAAGTAAGGTTGCTTGGATCAGCATGTAGAGGAGCATTCTTCTTCTACGCATTCACACAAGCACGTTTGGAAGGTGGATAGATAGTTAGGCGTGCACAGGCATTGCGTGCACGAGAATCCGTCTTTTGCTCATTCAGGGCTTATAAGAGATCTGCCGTAGACTATCATGATTTTCCCAACGCCCGCTGTGATTTGACCTCATCACTCATTTTGACTTTAGAAACTGCAATCGAGGTTAGTAAAACGGATCAATCAGAAGATGTCAAACCATGAAAGAGAAATAGAACAAACCTCATCAGCCTCTTCGCTCTTGACATTGGAAACCTCCGACGTCCCCTGATCAATCAACCCCAACCGCGACGTCCTCACCCGCCACCACATCTCCCTCCGATCCCCGCCCAGCTCGCCCGAGAGCATCTTCTTCTTCAGGTCCCTGATGAGGTCATTATACACGCCCGGCTCCTCGAGCTCGACGAGCCCGCGGCGGAGGACGCTCAGGTTCTCGGACGCGCGGGCGTAGTTGTTGTCGCCGAAGCTGTCCGTCACGAGCTGCGCGACGACGGCGGCCATTTGCTTCGCCGCGTCGCGGATCTCGGACTCGTCTTCCGCGGTGGCGAGGGCGCGCTTGAGGTCCGGAATGGCGTTTTCGGGGGTGATTTTGGGGCGTTTGGAGGTTGATTTAGACGTTGTTCCCAGGAGAGCGTCGACGTCGAGGCCTGAGAGGGGTTTTGCGGCCTCGAATTTGCGTTTTCCCTTTGCTTTGGGAGGTACTAGATTGTTGAAGTTTGTGTTAGTGGAAGCGAGCCATGGCAGTACAGGAGAGAGGGGGTGAGGGAAGAGAGCAAAGGGGTCGGTTTTTACCTTTCTTCACTTGTGCTGCTGAGATGAGACCCTCGATTTGGGATTTCGATTTCTCGACTAGTTCTTCTGGGGGCGCGGCGTAGCGCACTAGAATGGGAGGAACCGGGTCAATCTCGCCTTTCGGGTTGACAGCCCTTTGGCGGATGGCTTGGTTGATTCTGTGGATGATTGGGTTGTATGTGTCGTCTATAGCAGCGTACTCTGACGAGTTTCTTGATTGCAGAACGTCAGTAGAGAGTTGGAATGGAGATTGCATGTTGTGAAGTGAACGTACCCATCGTCGTCAGTACCAAAAGTACCCAGATCCATAGAGTCGACGTAGTCGCTCATGGCATCTGTGAGCTCATCTCCGGGGAGCAAGCGATGATTTGTCGTGATCTTCTGCCCGCTGACGGTGATGACCTTATCGAGTGGCGGGAACTGGTACCCCCGAACATCCTCCGCAAAGGGGAGGGGTACGTCGTAGAGGCACTCCATGTCCGGCTCGATGCGCGGATCTAGGAGGACGAGGACGGGGTCCTTCTTCTCCTTGACTACAAGTCGTGCGACGGCGTAGGACTCGAGCTCGTAGAGGGCATGGATGAGGGAGGACAGGGCGAGCTGCGACTTTTCGTCAAACTTGCGGGCGACCGTCACGCACGTCTCGCCCATGTTGAGAAACGGCTCGTACTGCGGTTGGAGGTTTCTTGTTAGAGAGAAAGAAAGGGGCGGCATTTGCATAGTGGGAGAAAAACGTCTCAGGACTATACCTTTTCGCAGGGAATGAAGCCAATGATGCTAAAGGTCTTGACCGTCTCGAGCTTGGTAACGTTCCACTCGGACTCGCTGATCGCGACCGCCGTGCGGCCGTACTGGTACCCCTTGGCCAGGGACTCGAACTCAACGTCACGCTTGCCGCCTGGCGCATCCGGGTCATTGATCTTGTACGCCCGCGCCGACTTGACCGCCGCGAAACCAGCCGACGTCGACTCGACACCCTCCATGGGGTCGCCGCCTTCAAGCTGCTGCGAGGGACCGGGTTCGGCCGATACTACGACGGTGGAGGCGGTTGGGGCTTTGGCTTGCTTGGTCTTGAAGTAGCGCTCGACATTGATGACTGCGGGCGTGGGTGGGATCTTGAGGTCCTCTGGAGGGTCAGCCAGACCGAGGGTTAGGGGTCCGTCGTATGTCTTGTAGGGCTTGACAGGTTTGAGACGCGGTGTGTCCAGCTCGTCAATGGCCTCTGCAATCGTTGCAAATTGGGCATTGTCGCATTTGGAGACCAAATCCTTGAGGATTTCTTCATTCTTTTTCTGCAGAGGATTGTTAGTCTTATAGAAGCGGAGAATGAGCAAAGACGCCGCACCTTGATTGACGGCTTGTCCTCTTCCTTAAAGCCGAACTCTGCATCGTCAAAGTCCACGCCTCTGCTTGGTGTTAGTGCAGACTCTACGCTGATGCATTGGACAAACTCACAGTACAATCAGCTCAATTCCGTCGTGATTGATCTTTTTTGCAATCGAATCAACATCGTCGCCGTCAATCACAGACATGCCATCGGTGATGAGGTAGATGCGCCGCTTATACTTGAGCTTCTTGGTAAACGTCTCAATCATGTCGACGGCGAGGACCACCGCGGAGACTGCATCGCCCGTATCCGTCTCGCTCGGCTTCACCGCATCCGTGAGTTCCCTCAGAGAAGTCATCGTCATTGGGCCGAGCTCCTGCAAGACTGAGATGTTGCCGTATCCCTCTTCTTCCCCCATGGCGTTCTGGGTCTCATCCGTCTTGAGACCGATGACGCCGACGGTCCATGTTTTCCGCGAGGCGGCGACTGTGGTTGAGATCTTGTCCCATACGTACCGCATGCTCCAGTCCAGGTCCGATTCGGTGCGGCCGTTGTGGCAGTCGGCCATGGAGGACCCGAGGTCGACAATGTAGACCGATGCCTCCTTGTCCGCCATTGTGAGGATGATTAGAAGAAGCTGGGGTTTTGGGATGGACGGAGAGTTCTAAAGGCAAGGCATTGAGCGCAATGCAATGCAAAGTCTTGCAGCATGTAAAAGAAGCTCTGAGCAAGCGATGAAGGATCCCTTTAAGAAGGACGTTGGCGCACGGAGACTTTGACTTAGATCCTGGCTCACTTTAGGCAGATGAGGTCCATTGAGCTCCAGGCTCCGGCGCGACCTGGGTACACTGGGGAAGCGCGCTACAACTGCAGACTGACTGTCACCAACACGAAGTCACGTGGCGATAGCGATAAACAGCCCAGCATATCAATCACCTCTTGACTGTCGGCTTCTAATTCAATCCCAACCATGTCAGAAAGGTACTTCCCCCTTCTTGTACGTATATGAGAATTGATTTTACAGGTTGAGCGTCACATCATGAGGAACTGTTGTACAGCCAGCTTTGTATGTGAAGACTAGGCGTTGGACTTGTAGGTAAGGCAAGGACGGAAGTTTAGGGACCCCGAGCTGGCACTGGTGCAAGGAATGGAGCTATGCCGAGGTGACCTCATACATTCGACGGGACCCCTGTACTCCTCACCAGCGGCTCGTTCCAGATGGCACCGCATCATTCTATAGCCTCTCAATCAATGCAACCACTCTTCATCATCCAACCTCACTCCAAACGAGATACCTACCATTATCAAACACCTTGCATCAGTGACCGCCGTTGCCCGTCATGTCAGACTCCATCGTATTCTCCCCGGGCCCCTACCACATCATCTCGTAAGCCGTTCCCTCTCAAGTGCATCGAGTCAGATCATGGGTCGTCGTTCATCGACATTCTAACACTGTCAACATAGCTATGGAGCCCTCCTAGGAACGACGTTCTTCCATGTAAGTCACCACCGCAATCCGGACACTGGATCAAAGTACCCTAACAGGCCAAACAAGTCCTTTGTAAACGGCATCACAATGTTCCGCGTCCTCGAGCGACCAGCCTTTGCAACCGCCCAAAACGCCCTGTTCCCCGTCTACTTCACCATCCAGACGGCGCTCCCCGCTATCATGGCCCTCACCTACCCGGGCAGCCGCGGCCTCCTCGGCGAGCAGGCCAGCAGCATCACCGGGCTCCTCCAGGAGTCGAACCGCTATACTGCCCTGCTGCCCATCGCCACCATGTTCCTCACGGGCCTCGTCAACCTCGCCGTTGTCCTGCCCAAGACTGTAACGGTCATGAAGGCTAGATATGCCCAAGGTGAGTCCGAGTTCCACGACTTCGTTATATAAACGTCCTCTGTTCAGGAACGACAAAGAGGCGCTGACTAGTGGACACAGAGAAAAAGGATGGAAAGAAGAGCTACGACGCCGCGCCGCATTCTCAGGAGATGCAGGCTCTCAACAAGTCCTTTGGCAAGCTCCACGGCATCTCCACCCTCATTAACCTGGCTGGCTTCATTGCCATGATCCAGTACGGCTTCTCGCTGGCAGCTCGTCTTGACTAAGGTCACGTCCATGTATAGTAGTGTAAGAATGCAGATTAGGTGACTGGTTAGGTTGGCAGAAGCCGTGTATTAGGATTTGACTCATTTGCACGTAAGTACAAGTCGGCATATTACCGCAAAACGCAGTACGTTTTCACTTTTCCCGTCCCTTTTAATCATGTTCATCAAGTGAACCCCCGAAAAATAAGAAATTGCTCATGCTCGAATGAAACGCCGTTTGGTGAGGTGCAAAGACATTCGTCTCTGTGCGCTACTGATTGCCCTGAAGTTGCGCTGTCCGACGCCTCTGCCTTCCTCGCAGACTGCTAGTGCTTCCTCCATCCGCCCGTCCGTCCGTCCATCAATCCGATTTTACGCCTGGGTATCGTCTTCGACTGGCGCAAGGTGCTCGACGCGAGTCCGTTCGCGAGCCGAACAAGCCGTGTGTCGAATTGTACTGAAAATGCAAGAACACCGAAATTCAATCGTCGTCGCCGGCGGTAACTCGTGGGCTGTGTCGCCGTTGCTGTAGCCAGCGACATGTCCCATTTGACCGTCATTCGTCGTCGCCTAAAAGTTGTTCTTGCGCGGCGGGAGCGGAACGTTCTTGAGAGCCTCGCTGGAGGCGAAGAGCTCCCTCTTGGCGTCCTCGAGGGCCTTGCGGCGCTGGGCCTTAACCTTCTCTTCGTCGACGACCTGGACGGGTCGGTCGACGGCAATGGCTCCTCTGACAGTCCAACGGCCAGGCTTGCGGGAAAGAGCCTCCTCGACGTCGATCTCGGCGGTAGGCTTGGGGAAGTCGCGAGAGAGGGGCGGCAGGGGGTTCTTGCTCTGGAGGGCGGAAGAGGTCGTAACGGTGCCGCCAGGAGTGATAACGGGGCGATCCTGGATCTCAGCAGATGTGCGCGTAGAGGTGGTTGTGGAGCTCTGGATGGAAGTGAAGTAGTCGGCCTGGACAGAGGCGTCGGTGGAACCCGTGACGGGCGTCTGAACGTTGTGTGCCTGAGAAGCCATTGTGTAGTCGTAGGTGGGAAGAGATGAAAGGTTGAGCAGTTGCTCTTCAGAGATAGGGAGGGGAGCCATGGCTGCTGATATATGGGCTATCGAAAAGCTGTCTCCGGTGGGGTCTGATTTGCCGCTTTTTTCGGTCCAATGCTGATGAGACGATTGTTTGGGACGGTGGAGAAAGATAGCGTAGGTCCGTAGGGAAGAGTCAGGTTCCGCGGGACTATTTTGAGTGGGTGTGCGAGGAGAATAGGGATTAATTCGGACCAAGGTGGACAAGGTTATGGAGAAAAGGGCAGCAAGGTACGGACGAGCCAGGGAACCGTGGTGTGTGTGGATGTGGTTGACGTTAGAGGTGGGCGGAGGAGAGCTCTCGTATCGATCCTAAGTTGTTATTGCTGCTTTTTTGGGTGCAAAGGGACGGCGGCCGAGGGAACCTTGGGTAATCGTGACGAGGGAAAGAAAGTCAAATTGTCGACGGGAGGCTCTTTCGGTTCAAAATTGGCTATCCTTGTGACTTATGACCGTAAAGTCCGAATATGTGTGGCATGTGGCAAGCGGGGAGGAGCAGATTTATAATACTTTCCATCTGAAGCAAACGTCCTCCTTATCTTTTTTTTTTCTTTTTCCCTTTTTGGGTGTGTGTCTGATGTGTCTCTCTGTGGGAAGGAGCAACGGACCGAAAGGGCAATAGCGATGAAAAATCGTTCATGACCGAAGCGCCTCGGTGAGTTGCAATTTTCACCCGGGAAGGGTCCGTAGAGACGGATCAGACTAGTGAACTTTTTTTTTTTTTTTTCACACGATCTCTCTTTCTGAGTCTAAAGTAGGTACTAGTCGGTGTTGTCTGCTACACCTTCCTTACACGGGACCTTTCCCATGCTTCACCCGGCTTAGCTCCCCCACGCCGAACGTGGCCAGCCTGTCAGCCGCCCAGCCAAGCAACCACCCTCATCCACACCAAAACGTCCCTCAAGGGCCAATAACTCACGATCCGTGCCTTTCCCCGGACGAGGGTCTCGACGATGGTGCGCCTGGACTCCTCTCTTCCTGAGCTCCCCCTCGACACCCCACGCTCATTCCCCGGGGTCTCTGCCTGGGTCGGTGAAACATGCGAAAGCGGTGAGGCAGCCATTCATCTACACCGCCCAAGGAATGAAGCGTTGTGCTGACCGTGGTCGGCCGCTTCGGGCAACTTCCTCATCCTGGTCCAGCTTAGGAAGCAATAGAATGAGAACCCATGGCATGCCGCGCACGCAATTCGGCCTCGGATTGTGTGGTTGAAAACCCGCGGGGGTTGGCATGTCAGTTGCGACGCCGTAGTCGGAGGTTCGAACAACGTCGCGAACGGAAGAGAGCCGCGGTGGTGGTTGCTACACTGGCAGACATGCAGCGGAGCCAAGCAGAATTCCATCGATTGATCATCAGGGACTAACACATTCAGGGTCCGCCGCTTAGTCTGGTCCGCTGCCGCTGATCGGCACAGTGGCCCCCGATCCAGAGTTCCAGACAATCTATGGAGTGCCATCTGCCACCACCAAAGTTGAACCCCCGTGCACTCGCGCACCTGCGACGGCATCCTACTCGGATCCCACGGAGGTTTCGCGCTGGCGCTTCGACGTTGTGATCTCAGGCTCTTGGAAGTTGAATGATAACTGACGGACACGGCGGACGTACCGGGTCGCGCTTCAATCCAATCTGCTAAAGGAGATCGGCATACGTCAATGGAAACTGTCACATGTACCCGTTGGCGCCGACCGTATTTACGGTACGGATACCCTTGTCACCCGAGAAAAAGCAACGTGATGGGGAATTAAGAAAATTGGCACATGAAAAATCCGTTCTCGACGCCACCACGCCCGGACACTCCGTTCAACGACTCATCTTTGCCATGCGATGACAGCTCCCCACCTGACGTCACCTGGCTTTACGTTGGTCATCAGCAGTCAAATATTTACGCAGTAGATGCATGTTGTCCATGCCCAAGCCGAGGCATGAGGAAGGTGATTACAGATGGAGACGCCAAGTCAGCAGGTTCGCAGAGGTGCTGACACGGCTGCAACGCAAGCCCGACAGAACACAAAAACTCCGCACCCGGAGCGTTTGCTTGCTTTCTTCTCCTCAGTGTGGGGGGCTGTTCGAGCACTGCGACCGGTAGCGGAACGGGCTTTGCATGGCGCTTATTGTCTTGCATTCCATCTATCCCATTCACCAGGTTGCATGTATGCTTCTAGGTGTTGACTTGCGTTGCTGGACATGCTGGAGCACGTACATTTGAACCTAGCTGCATTTCTCAATCACTCCGGCCCATGGGGAAACCCCCAATTTCTGTTGAAATGCTTGTGAGCGACATGCCGCTGTTCATGGACAAGAATGCGGGCTGGCATTGTTAGATGCTGTAGCGGTCCGGTTTCGCAGATATGAGGTGAGGTTGGAATTGAATATGTAAGAATATGAGATGAAAGCGAGCGACAAGCCCAGCCATCCCACTTGTCTCGACTGCAATTGATAAAATCTGGGGAAGCAAGCTTGAGGGAGGGCACAATGGAACGCTCAACGCGGCGATGAAGTCTCAAATCCCATCGAGCAATTCCTGCCAACTTTCCCTGCTTATGATGCCTACTCCAACATCCGCCCGTCTCAACACTTGGAAGACCTGATACCTAAACTGGGGAATCAAGGGCTTGGCTCATTGCACCCAGACTGGACAGCCACAGGCATGTTTCTGAACCTCCCCTCAGTCTCACTCCATCCTCCCCAGGTTTCAATACCTAATCCCATGCCATCCAGATCGAGCCGTCACTTGCAAGGCCACCAGTACCCACCGGCCAATCGGACGATGGCCGTCCGACCTCACTACCCCCACTCCGTCATCAGCGCCGCATGCCAGAAACCCGCTTCCGCACCCTTGTCCCACCATCCCGAAACTCAACCTCTAGAACGACCTACACCTCATTCTCACCTTAGTAACCCAGCCCTGTCCGATAGACTTTTTGTTGAATCTAAACACCAAGCTCCTAAAAGTTCACGATGTCTCAACAACAGCAGCCTAAATATCTCACCGGCGACTCTGCCGCCACTCAAGAATTCCTCGACAAGTTTGACGTGAGCAGCAACTCCCCCCACCTCGTTGAGTCATTTTCACCAGTGGAGAATCTCACGATGTTCAGAAAATGAGATGAGGACTTTGCTTATTTCATGAGATATAGGTCTTCCTCATCGATTGTGACGGTAACTCTCATCGTCTTTCTCCGGATGAAACAAGTGCTTCTTCCGAGCACAACTGACAACTCTTCTCCTACGCAAACAGGCGTCCTCTGGTCCGGAGACCACCTATTCGACGGCATCCGCGAGACGCTCGCCTTCCTTCGCTCAAGAGGTTGCTCATCCTGATTTTTTCCCCCTTTTTGCAAAATCTCTTACAAATCGAATGTCTCGGCCCCTAACCTCTTGAGTGCTCGTTCCCCCCCACCAACAGGCAAGCGCACCGTCTTCGTAACAAACAACTCGACAAAGTCCCGCCAAGAATACCACAAGAAGTTCGCCGCCCTCGACATCCCCTCGGACGTGGAAGACATCTTTGGCTCAGCCTACTCCTCCGCCGTCTACGTCTCCCGCATCCTCGACCTCCCCGCCGACAAGCGCAAAGTCTTCGTCATTGGCGAGGCCGGCATCGAAGCCGAGCTCCGCGCCGAGGGCGTCGACTTCATCGGCGGCACCGACCCGGCTCTGCGCCGCGACATCGGCCCCGAGGACTTTGCCGCCATCGCCGACGGCTCCGCCCTCGACCCGGAAGTCGGCGTCGTGCTCGCGGGGCTGGACTTCCACATCAACTATCTGAAGTTGAGCTTGGGGTACCAGTACCTCCGCCGCGGCGCCGTCTTTCTCGCGACCAACACGGACAGCACGCTGCCCATGTCGCACACGTTCTTCCCCGGCGCGGGCTCCATCTCGATCCCGCTCGTCAACATGAGCCAGCAGCAGCCCGTGGCGCTGGGGAAGCCGTCGCAGGCCATGATGGACGCCGTCGAGGGCAAGTTTCAGCTGAACCGCGAGCGGACGTGCATGATTGGCGACCGCCTCGACACGGACATTAAGTTCGGCATCGAGGGCAAGTTGGGCGGCACGCTCGCCGTCTTGACTGGCGTGCACAAGAAGGAGGATTGGGAGAAGGAGGGTGCCGCGGCCGTGCCGGCGTACTATGTTGACAGCCTTGCCAGCTTGAAGCTTGATGCTTGAGGGAGGGAGATGAGTAAGGCCGACTGGGTGGCAAGGGTTGGAATGAGTTTGGTATGAATATTTTCCCTATGACTACATGCTCCGGATGCATAGATGAACTCCATAACGACCTCACTAGAAACTAGAAAAAGACTTCGTCTAGAAGAATACACAGATGCATTTCACAGTCTATTCCAGTCCCCAGACCAAAAGAATTCCCCGCTACGGCTGAATAGGCCTTGTCTTCACATGGACAAGCATGTTTCTAGTCTTGCCTTCTTTATTTATCCTTCTTGGTCTGGCGCTTGGCAAGCTCGCTCGTGCGGATGACCTTGGGCGGGGGCTTCTTGTACGGAAACAGCGACTTTGGCATAAACATGCCAACCTGGCTCTGGTACTCGGCGTACTCGTGGTACTTGCCCGCCGTGATCAGCTCAGTGAGCCACGTCGAGCCCTGGAACAGCAGCACGAGGAAGGCGGAGCCGGCAAAGGTGTAGCTGTACAGCACCTTGGTGGCGTAGCAGCTCCACTGGTAGAGCACGAACCAGACCATCTGCTCGGCGAAGAAGTTGGGGTGGCGGCTGTAGGCCCAGAGACCGTGCGTGACGAAGCCGCGCTCGAGGTCCGCCTGAGCCCAGCCGCGGGGCACGGCGGCGGCGGCGCCGTTGCCCTTCTTGTAGGTGGCTTTGGCGGTCTGGTAATCCCACTGCTGGCCGTCGCTGATGTACTCGCTGAGGACGAGGCCGGCGAGGATGGTGAAGAAAGAGTAGTCCGAGGCGGCGAGGTCGGGCTCGATGCGGCTGGCGAGGAGGAGAGAGTAGGCGGGGGCGGCGGAGAAGGCGAAGAGGAGGATGGATTGGATGAAGGAGATGAAGGTGACGTTGAATAGGAAGAAGACCCAGGCGGGGACGTATGCGCGGACGATTTCCCTGCGTAGATGGACATGTTAGAAAACTCGCTGGAGGGGTAATATTCGATGGGGAGGGTTTCTGTACCATCTGTAGTCTTCACTTCCGCGCTCGTAACCTCCCTTGCGCCAGTAGTTGAAGGTCAATCTGGACTATCGGCACAATGGTATCAGCACTCTTCCTCAAGCTACATGATAGATCCTTCTTGTTCTCCTTACACTCCAGAGGGTGGTCGCTGCCCCGGCCAGCGCGACTCGCTGCCAGGGTTCGCCATTTAGGTACGCCCATGCCGCCGTGTGCAGGACATACCAGTTTGGCAGGAGACTCCACAGCCGGTCGATTTGGGAAAAGTTGCGGTGGTACTCTGACACGCCGAGAGTGAGGACGGCAATGAGCAGGGAAAAGGCGAAGCCGGAGACGAGGGGGTTCGTCTCGAGGTAGATCTGGGGCAGCGACTGCGGGCTCGCGATGATCTTGCCGGGGAGCTCGAGGAGCTGGGGGATGAAGGGTTCGACGACCTTGGCCCACTCGGAGCACTCCTCTAGAGTCTTGACTGCGGGGAGCGCCATTGCGGACAGGTGAGAGTGTTGAAACTTGGCCTGGATTCTAGTGTAGCTGCAATTTTGCACTTCCAGACGTTCGAAAACTGCGGATGACTTGCGAAAAGATTGTCTCGAGGACCGTCTTTATTGACGATGCAGCTTTGGTGGTGCAAATGGGAGCTGCAGCGAGGTGATGCAAACAAAGCGCGTCATAGATCCGCAGGGAGCTTAGGTCCCCGCCGCCAGCTCCGGTGACGTGCAGGGGTCTTCGGCCATTTTGAGACCGAAGATCCGTCCTCTGCGCAACCTACCTAGAGATCCATACCTAAGGTAAGGTAAGGTAGATGGAAAACCGTTGCTTACAGTACTCTTTCTGTGAAAAGGTACTGAGTAGGGGAAATGTAACTTTGTAGTAGGAATAAGAAATTCTGGCAGTGAGATCTCAGATCTGTGCAATGGTGTCGATCAATCTGTAAAATCTCCCCCGATGAGATGTAGAGTTGGACCGGTGGCTTACGTCAGTTTAGTCTTGCATGTGAGGTGGTGGCCACCATCTCGACAGGCTCAATTTGTATCATTAGGTATTCGCGTATTCAACTAGGTAGGTAATCCTGTGTATTCACGATGCGTATATTCGTACAGGACAACGACCCAACCCTCATAGGGCCCAGAATTGCGATGCTTGCTCCAAGGAAGCACCGCCCGTTGTCGACGACGGCCGAACGGTATAATTGTGCCTTTAACACTCTACCCTTAGAGTGCCTAGATGGGCAGCCTTGAGTAGCAAGCAGTACCAGATGTGACGCCATAGCGGGCAGCTTCCCTTTTTATCATTTCGATTACCAGTACTTTTGGTGATGAGGAGATGCAATTCCTAAGAAGCATTCTGATGCCGTCACCAGAGGTACCTACCTGGCTGAATGAACCTCGAGACCGAGGGAGGTCGCGGGTTCGAGACGACTTACTTTACGACTTTTTTTCCGTCTTCTTCTTTTCACTTCAACTGAGTGAGGTTTTTACTCATAACCGTACGTTTACGGGCAGCATTTCAATTGCCTGGGGATTACAGCTTCGAGAGTCGAGGTACTGCTGCTTAGATAATCGATGGCACCTCAAGATCGCCAACCGGCCCAGGGATTCCAGAGCTGAAGCCTAGAAGCACGGCGCGAATCAGCGCGGCAGCCCCGCTGTGGGGTTGAGCCAGGCATAGGTACCTTAGCGAGGAAGATGGTCTCGACCTCAATTCAACGACGTGCATTTCAAAATCTTTCATGTGTCGATGGGTGACATTAAAGTTGGGCAGAGCTTTTAGGATTTCTTCGCAATCACATACGCTGGATTTCTCAGCACGTGCTAGAGACACTGGTTAGCTGCCGTATGAGGGTTTGACGCGCTCAAGCCCGTGAAGACGCGTCTCCGAGGCAGGAACGTAGATATCGCAAGATGCTCCTGCTCTCCCAGCAATAACATTTGTGACTGCACTCGCGAAAAGTGCCGGGGATTAAAGACCTACCAGGCCCCAAACCATCTACATGCAGTGAGCACCAGTCGTTCCTACACATCGAGAAGATGAAGGTCCTCTGCGTTGCCGAGAAACCATCCATTTCGAAAGCCGTTGCCGGCCATTTGGCAGGACGAAGCCCTGAAGTCGTGAGTATCGCATCAAGCAAGCCGCACTTTTCCTGCGAAAGCTGACACTTCTCAGCACAACACTCGTTCTCAGTACATCAAAAACTATGGCTTTGACTTTGACTTTGGCGCCCCGTGGGGTTCGTGTGGTGTCACAATGACGGCCGTTCTGGGCCATCTTACGGGACTCGAGTTCACACCAGAGAACAAGAACTGGTCGCATCCGCCGCCAGAGAGCTTATTCAGTGCACCAGTAGTAACAGTAGTGCCTCAGGTACGTCTTCTGCCTCTCGATTTAGGTTGCCTGGATTCTGATAGTCGCATGTGTAGGACAAGAAGACCGTTGCGGAGAACATTGAGCGGCAGGCTCGGTACTGCCAACTTCTTGTCATCTGGACTGATTGTGATCGAGAGGGAGAGCACATTGGAAAAGAAATCGTCAATGCTGCCAAGAAAGGCAACAACCGAATCACTGTCAAGCGTGCCACGTTCAGCAACATCGAACGAGCGTAAGCCTGGCCCCTTTTCTGTTACATGCGAGTGTCTCCCTCTGACAGTCTGTAGCCACATTCTCACTGCTGCCCGACGCCTCACAGACCTTGATCAGAAACAAGTCGACGCCGTAGATGCGAGAATAGAGCTGGATCTTAGGATTGGGTATGCTTTTACGCGTTTCCTGACCATTAGCCTTCGCCCCCTGGGAGGTGCGCTGCAGGAACGAACAATCAGCTATGGTAAGCTTGCGCGTATTCTGCTATTCGCCTTCTAACCAAATCTCAGGCTCCTGCCAATTTCCGACTCTGGGATTCGTCGTAGATCGGTACTTCCGGGTCCAAAACTTTGTCCCCGAGCCGTTCTGGAGCATCAAAGTCATGCACTCTCGTGAGGGGAAGAAGGTCAACTTCAGCTGGTCGCGAAACCGTCTCTTTGATCGGATGTCTGTTGTCATTCTCTACGAACGTTGCCTCAACGCAAAAAAAGCCAAGGTTACAAAGGTCCAGGAGAAGCCAACGAGGAAATGGAAGCCTCTGCCTTTGACCACTGTTGAGCTGCAAAAGGCAGCAACTCGCCTTCTCCGGATGAGTGGTCAACAGGCCATGACAGTCGCCGAGGGTCTCTACAATAAAGGGTTCATCAGCTACCCTAGAACTGAAACAGATCGTTTTGACAAAGGCATGGACCTCAAGGCACTATGCAGGAAGCAGACGCCTGATTCTCGATGGGGCCAATACGCGCAGAGTCTTTTGGATGGGAGCTTCAGTCAGCCGCGGGAGGGAAAACATGATGATAAGGCCCATCCACCCATTCATCCAGTCACATACGCGGCGCCTACGGTACTGAGTGCAGATGAGAAGCAGCTTTACGAATACGTTGTACGGCGGTTCCTTGCTTGTTGCTCTGAAGATGCCAAGGGTCTGGCAACCGACGTGGAGATACTCTATGGCGAAGAGACCTTCCATACCCGTGGATTAGTCGTCCTAGAGCGCAACTACCTTGACGTCTTTGTCTACGAGAAGTGGAACGACTCTGCAGAATTACCGAAATTCACGCCAGGCGAAACATTCCAGCCAACAGAAGCCTTGATGACGGATGGCAAGACAAGCCCGCCAAACTACCTCACAGAAGCAGACCTTATTGCGCTCATGGATGCCAACGGAATCGGAACAGATGCTACGATGGCGGAGCACATTCAAAAGATCCAAGACAGAGAATACGTCCAGCTAGCTGACGGGGGTCAACGTGGCCAGGATGGTGACGACGTTGATGACGACCGGGATAGACCTCCTTCGCCGCCAGCTAGAGGCGGCCGAGGGGGCCGCGGCAGTCGCGGTGGTCGCGGTGGCAGAGGGGGTCGCGGCGCGTCGTCGGCGGGACGGAGAGGGCTCAAGGTCTTCATCCCGACCCAGCTCGGTGTGGCACTCATCACGGGATTCGATCGCATGGAATTCGAAACTAGTCTGGGCAAGCCATTCTTGCGGAAAGAGATGGAGAACAAGATGAAGGCAATCTGCGACGGGCGCATGACCAAGGAGGCAGTCCTGCGGGAAAGTCTAGGCCAGTACCGACAAGTATTCCGGGACTCGCAAGAACGGCTCAACGTTCTTAAGGCAGTAAGTCGGGGTTCCATCACTAAGACGCTTACACGCGCTGACTTGACTAGGCGTGTCGCGAATACATGTCGATTCGCGAGTGAGCCCGGCAATTCGATGTTCGTGATGGCAGATAAGGGCTCAGCCCTTTTGTAGTATGCGAGACGCGAAAGTATCAAAATGAAGTGGGATAATCCCAAACATCGTCGTCGCGGTAGCATAGCTCCATACACAAACAAGGACCACGGGGCGAGGTTTCCTTATCGATGGTGGTCCACAGGAATCCAAACGTGGGTGTGACGACTGGTGCGTTTGGAGAGACCACCTCGTTCCGAGAATCGGCGCCGTTGGTTATACCACGTTGGCTAGCTCCGAACAAGCTGCGCGACATATCTACAAATTCCATCATCGTCTCATGGCGGCTAAGGTCAGGTCAGCACGCACGCCGGCGCCTTTGGTCGACCGGCCGTTCGGGACTAAAAGCAAGGCAAAACGGAAGAGGTCGGGAAAGGCGCAGCAATCATGAGCGTGGAGGGGTGTGATGAACCCCGCCGTGATATCTTGGACGAGAAGCGGGGTGAGGCGGCTACTGCAAGGTGCAGTGGTGGGTGTGCCGCCCGCGCGAAGGAGGGGGCAACCCGGGCAGAAATCGGCCCAAAGGCGGAGGATTTCCCAGGGATCATTGCAAGCCGAGAGGTTGCGAAAACAGAGGAGGCACATTGCGGCGACGCGGGATTGAATAACCCCACAGAACTTCCCGAGGGAGGATTAGGAACAAAAGATGGGCACATCGGCCATCGGGAGGAGGAGGGAGGGAGGGGGTGTCTGGTCTTGTGAGAAACGAGAGCCCGCCCTGGGAAGGCTAAGAGGGCTTTCTTAGAGCCCGAAGCCTCGACGATGCAGCATGTCACAACGTGGGGTTTCGTAAGTGGATGACAGTGACAGACCACGGGCTCGCGATGGGGGAGCCTGATTCGACGACGAACATTGACGTAACTACCTCGATGTGAATACTGTGCAAGGTAGAGTTGTATAGTTGCGGATTGAGAAACATCAAAGTGCCCACATCGACGAGACGAGATGTACCGTGAAGTATACAAATCCAGAAACGTGTATTTTCTTGTTGAAATGTTCCTTGCATTCTGGATCGCTCAGAAACGTACTTACATAGGTAGAAAGCGTTGCCCTAGAGAGGGTTCATCCGGAGGGGCGTGAGTGATTCTTTGCACGCAAATCACAGATGACCACCACGACCAATCAGATCATGACCTGGGCGCAACGTGATGGTTGCGCACGAGAGAGTTGGTTGGGCAAGCAAGTTGCGCGAATTCCGGGGGAGAGAGGACAGAAGAGAGAGAGAGACCTGAACCTTTTTGCGTCAAAAGATGAACATGGTCTTGTCCCATTCCAGGCTTGTAGCTGAAAGCTTGATGCAGCCAGCCACAGAACCATTTTACGTATTCCTCTGAGGGGGAGTAAAGGTAGCGTAGCCAGGTACGGGAGTCAACACTACGAGATTTCTGTTGAACCCCACGATACTCTCTCTCCATTTGGATGTCGCTACATGTGGTCTTGACACCTCCGTATGCGGTACGTCCGACTGCAGGTCGAGTAAAGGCCCTTTCCGAAACGCCGAATCCGCCCCAACGAAGTGATTGCGGCGGTGCGGGAATGTTGCCCGGATGCATGCCGCATGGGCATATCAGCACATCACCCTTTGCATGAGGGTGGATGGAGGAAGCAAAAGAGGGGGGTTGAATTTGTTTATAGACATCATATGGAATCCTTACTACCTAGGCATGTTATATTCTGTCCCTCTGTGAATTTGGTTAGTTGTGACACTGCTCCTGGGTATCAGGGCGGCCACTAGGGGGCGTGGAAGTTGAAAATCAGACCAGGTGAGATGCGATTGATTTGATTTGATTCTGGGCCAGCTGCAAGAAGTCAAGGCGGAAAGCAATGCAAAGCAGAGCAGAGCAGAGCGAAAAGCACATGGACGGATTCGATCGAGTACAGACTTACGGAGGGTGCGGCGATTGCTGAAGAAGGTCGTCAGCATGCCGCCCATCGCGAAAGAGGGCAAGGCGTACGCAGGACCTACCCATGCCGGTATGGGAAAGCGGAAAAAAAACACAGCTGCTACTTGTAAAAGCCTAGAACGAAGGGTGGCTTTTTCTTGAGGTCATTGGGGCCAAGGAAAATCCGGGGAGGGGGGGGGGCGAAGATGGGATGAGGGGGAATTCACTAAGGTACGATGTGCCATTACTCCGTACACGGATACGGATTACCTTCTCAGAGATCCCAAATAAGGTATCCTTATACGAATGGGATAGGCGCCTCAGCCGACGCGGACGCGGTTCGGCCGGGTCTATGGGATTCATGGTCAGTAACGGACCAGAAGTTGAGGCGCGCCTTGAGAGATAAGCCCACGCATCGCAATGTTCCATTCTGGCGGTTGATGGTCACCAATCTGGTAAAATGATAACGGATTGTAGATAAGGCAGCTGCACCTGCCATCACCACAGTGTCCAAAATTGCGCAGTTGGTTTTTGTGTATCTTTGATGTGGAGTTAGCCAAAGCCACAGGGCAGGGCGAGCAGGGCGGAAGAGAGAAGGACGCGGGATGGGATGGATTTCAGCTGTACCGTGGGGTACAAAGCAGCTACACACTCAGGAGTAGCTGATTGATAGAGAGACACCCCTTCCCCGTTGGTCCAAGTCTAGGTCCAGTTTCCAATTGCTTTACCTGTCACGAAGCCATTGCTGGTGGACTCTGTGCGTGGTCACTGGTTGATGGCGGTAATCTTGGCGCCCATTTCTCCGGAATGGCGCAGGGTGCGAGGTCAAAAGTAAAATAGATGTTCGGTACGATATTCGAAAGAAAAGGAATCGCAGTGGGAAGAAAGATGAGCGAGGGGGCAGGGGCAGTGTGTTGAACCGGGGATTTTTTTCAGCTGAAAGCTCGTGGTTGTGACTTTGGGACGCAGGTTTAGTCAGGTCTGGAGTGTCGATCATCTCTAACGCGACGGTTTTAGACCTGGTGTAAGAGGACACGTCGTCGCGTCGGCGACGTCGGACTAAGGCCTCTCTGTAAAAGAGTAGCCCGTGGTATACAATATGTCTTCTTAGTTGTGAGATGGTTTGCTTGAGACTAGCTTCGTTGTCTCGATCTCATCCAAGGAAAGGAGGCCATGGAAATGGACGATGACGGTCGAGTCCTCGTCTTGTTCCTTTCTTGGAAGTTGAGTGAGCGCGTGTCTCAGACATTTCCGGTCTGGATCGTCCCGCCGGCATACGGATGTTCATTATCATTCGTAACCACCCAGAAATAATTAGGGGGAAAGCATGAAGAAATACAGGAACCAGACATTTCGAACCTGTCATTGCTCAGGCTGCTGCTGCTGGAAATCTGCACGAAATTGCGCGTTGCCAAAGGCTCGGTTTGACTTACACGCCCCCTTGCACTTTCTCTGACCATGAAGGCATGGAGACATGGGATGGGTTCTACTCAGATTCCATCAAGACTTCCATTCCGCCATCTCCACGGCGCCGTCCGGAAAAAGGGGGTATTAAGGTCAAGGGAATAAGAGGCGCTCCAGGGTAAAGAGGAATGTCAATTTCGCCAAAGGGAAGAGTTTTCTCTGGCTTTCTTTTTCGAAGCATCTCGATCGCTGCGATTGACCGAAGCGCCAGAAAGCTTTGGGAATTTCCTACTCCAAAATCAAAATTGCAACGTCCGAAAATAGGGGGATGATGGCGACAAAAAAATACAACATGAAAATGTGTGTGTGTTTCTGTGTTCTGTGCGGTGATGAAGGGCCCTCTCTAGCACTCTGGCCCTGGTTGTTTTGACAAGGTCCCCGGTCTGTGTTGGTATGGCCGCACGTTGCTGGTTGCTGGGCTGAGAGTACTTCGTACATTGCACTAGGAAAGAAATGGACTGAGAGAGCGAAGCTGCAGGTTTGCGATTGATGACGACACTGTCGCATTCTCCAGTCTCCCGCAGCATCAGTAGCAGCAAGGCAAACTTGACGGCCGCTGAGGTATCCATTTCAAACCCCGTCCGTCCGTTTCTGCTGTTTCCGTCTGGGATAGCAGCAGTAGCAGGAGCGTTAGCAGCAGCAGGAGGAAGCACACTCCTACAGCTCTCCACCAAGCCAACCATTGCATTGCTTTGGTGCTTGCCCGCAAAGCTGTAGCTGCTTCAGTGGACACCGGTCCCGTGGTCGCGTCTCCCAGCGGCTTGCTGGCGGGAAAGACTTATGGTGGGGGCATGGGTACCGATACATGGGGGGTTTGACAGGGGGCAATGGCATTGGCACGGGATCCGGACAAAGGAAGCGGGTGGGTTATTAGCGGGTACGGAACGGGTAATGAATCAGAGGTTGACAAAGGCTGACGATAATGAGATATGGATATATGTCAAACTGTGTGTGCAATGTGGGAGGGAGCAGAGATCGCGATTGGGGTTTTCGAACCCTACCACCACAACCTCCTAATCGTGTGTGAATGAAGGGGGCAAGAGGAAAGGGCAAAGAGTCAAAATGCCATGAGTCGGAGTTCGTGCTATCGAGGGTGGACCTCCAAGGGGGCTTGGGTGCCATGGATAGGAAAGGATAGGAATGAGACGGGATAAACGGAAATGGAAACAGGGACAACTTGGAAGCAAAGTTTCATGGCTGAATCTTTCGACAACGTACCTCAGAAATAAGGTACCGTGACAGAAATGACAGACGAGTAAGAGAGTGAGCGAGATCTCCAACAGATTGGTAAGCTCTTGGGCTTGCACGCTGTACCCGAGACGAAGGTTTCCATTTTACCGTGCCCAGTGTGCCATAGGACGGGATCACCGGTTGGGATATACTATGCGCGGTGGGCTTGGTGGTGTTGTGGTTGACGCGGGCGCCGGCGACGCGGGTTTGATGCGCATCTAGAAGCAGCCCTTGGCCCTTGGCTTGGCCCATGGGTGAGTGGAAGCAGTGGTAGGTCGCAATTTTGAGAGCTTAATGACTTGTGTGTGTTGTTGTGTGTGTCCGTTTCGTCGACATTGATGCGCTGAGGCTGGCAGGGAATTGGTGACTTTGCTGCTTGCCTTGCGCTGGGAGTTTGTTGTAACTTGTAACTGGCAATCCATCGTCTGCTTGACTCTTGGGCCCTGGCATTACCTCTCGATAGTGCGGCGTTTGACACGATGATCGGGTCTCTTCGTTTTCACCGTCGTTTCTCGATCCTTGCATCAAGCTTATTATGGACCTGTCTAGAGAGGGTCTGGACGCTGAAGGTCGAACAGTTGGTTATTGGAATGGACTCCGAATGGAGAAGCGCGTTGTGGACTAGGCCGGGGATCAAGTGCGTGGGCTTGACTGCAATTCCGGAAGGCCACGGGTTGCTGTCCCCCTTCCCCTACCCTTGGCCCTGGGGCCTCTGGGGCCTTTCTTCCCAGGCCTTGGATCATCACACTTACCGGCCGACCCTATCGGCAGTCCGGGGAAGACAACGCTGTGGGAACTTCGTTTCAGTAGCTTCGGGTTCGGCATGGGGCATGGGTATGGGAACTTGAGAAGAAAGAAGACCAAAGTGAGCGGCGCCGGCGCATGGGGGGACGTGTCTTCTGGGTCCGTCGTGGAACTGCTGTGTCGCGGACGCTTCAAATCATTCATGGATATGGATCGCATGGGACCTTGGACCTTGAAGGCTTGAACCTCTGTATCTCGAGGTATTCGCATCGATGGCTGGTTCGGCGGTCAAGCTCGGGGACAGGAACGGGACAACAAGATGGAGCCCGCCCAAGCTCCGTTCATGTGGATTGTTTGGAGGTCTAGGATGGGGTTTAGAGCTGTCGATGAGTGGGTATTTTCCTTTTTGATGGGTTCCGGTTTGCGGTTTGTGTGCGGTGTGCGTTGAAGCTGTATCCGGCGTTGAAATTGGGTATCGTTTCTGCAAAGGTACTTTGATCAAAGGAAAAGCAATCAGTTGGATCAAATGGTCTTAGAGTCTAGGAAAGTCGAGAGTTCTCTCCCCTTACCCAGCGCTGGACTTTAAGGTCAGATCATCCTGGTGGCAGGTAGGATCATGAAAGAATATCAGATCAAAGGTTGATAAGGATCTCTTGATGATAAGGTCAAGGCGGACGAGGCAAGTGTCTCTAGACTGCAAGAAGGTAGCAGGTAGTCTCTTCAACTCCTCATCTGCCTGGCCTGTCATCAGCAAGAGCGATGACTCCTCCTCAGACCCAGGGGAACTGGAATCAAATGGGAAGGGAAGATACGGAAGCACAGGTTTGGAGGCAAGAGGTACGAGGTGTACGTAGTGTGCGACACACTGTGTACAAGATGCCTCTGCGGACTGCAACAAGGTGAAGGT
Source organism: Colletotrichum scovillei (assembly GCF_011075155.1). Classification (NCBI taxonomy): domain Eukaryota; kingdom Fungi; phylum Ascomycota; class Sordariomycetes; order Glomerellales; family Glomerellaceae; genus Colletotrichum; species Colletotrichum scovillei. The sequence continues at coordinate 2,202,891 of NW_023336261.1, forward strand.
GGGAGTGTGAGAGATAGTAGGAGGATAGCAACACCCCTCTTTCTCTCTTCTTGCCGTTTTCCCATCTCCTCTCGCAGCCGGAGATTCCTTTTTTTGGTATCAGCGGCCCAGCCACACATACCTCGTCCTTCAGACACACACACCCACACCATCCACACTCAGATACCGTCAGTCGACACCTGGTGACCAAGACTTGACACCCGTGGCCGCAACTTGCCACCCCCGGGGTGTGTATCTAAGTGGCGTTGTCCTTGCTCATCGCTCAATGGTCCATCCATCCATCACCTGCGCCAACGCCAGCGGCGTCCGTCTCTTTGCTCCTTTCCTGTTGTCGCCATACGTAGTAGTTGTTGTTGCGTTGTCAGGCCTTGTCTTGCCTTTTTGCCTTGGTCTTGCTCTTTGGTGCTTGAGACTGGAGGGTGCCAGGTGCTCATCCGTCCATGATCCGGCCATCCATCCATCGCCTTCCCTTGCTTTCGCCGCCACGGGCCTTTGTCTTCTGCAGGCGGTTGAGTTTGGTACGGGCGTCAGGTTTGGCTGCGTGTTGCTGGAGAAAGCACCCGGGCTTGCCAAAGCCAAGCTGCACTGCATCAACATGCTCTATGTCTGTCCGTTAGTCATTCTCCTTCTCCTCTCCCTTTGGACTGGCTCTCTGGGGCCCTTTGCCTTGTACCAAAAGAGACTGGCCCGCCACAGAAAGCGTGTAGGAGTCACCAGCATGAGAGGTACGGAGTAGATACCGAGGAAGCAGGAGAGAGAGCGAGGTACATGGATGTACTGCAGTTTACTGCGGATACCTTGGATCCTGGGTTGCATCCGTCCGGTACCGTGGGTACCTCCTGCCCCCCGGTCGCCGTCTCTTGACATGCCCCAGGTCTTGCAATGTACCCCATGTACCTCCCTTTCTCCTACACACAACACACACACACTTCTCAGCCCAGCAAAGAGAAACAAGGTGAGAGAGAGCCGACACCAAAAGATGGAGGTACCGCGTAAGTCTGGTGTGTGTGTCGCTCTCAGTCATTCAACAGGCAGTCAGGTATGAGTCTGTCTGTCACTCCCATCCATCCCATCCCATCTCCGTATCCGTCCACCACCACGGTCCCTTTTACTTTAGCCCTGGCCGTCGCACTCATCTCACCCTCCCCTTCCTTTTCCTCTCTTCTCTTCTTCAACGCAAATACAACATCACGAAGAACCACAACCCAATACTGACGAGATTCTCTTGTCACAGTCACGATAATCGCAACAGCCACAGCAACGCCAGCCTGATCTGCCAATAAGTCTATTAGTCGACCCGTCGAACTGAGCCTACCTGCACAGTTCCACACTTGCATCGCATCCCTTCCGCTTCTAGCTGTACGTCAACAGTAAACCCTATCCTACCGCACAGCACTGAACTGCGTCACATCCTCCTCCCTCTCCCACCTTGGTGACTCAACACCACCACTTCTCATCGTGGGATTCCTCCCACATACTCTACCAGTCTCATCACTATTCCTCTACTCAGCACCTGTAGCTAACCATCGATATCGCGTACAGACACGTCTAGAAGCACCAGACACGTCTAAACGACATCATGGCGACCATGGCAGCTGCTGCTTGCGATATCCACCAGGCCTCCAACATGAGCCGAGACAACTTGACTGTTGTAGCGGCTCGGAGTGTTCCTGCGACGACTGTGACACGATCTCACCCCCTCCCTACTCCTCCCAACTCTATTTCTCCCGCCCTTCCGCCTCACGGCCTCAAGGCCCAGCTTCAGAAGGCCAGGCTCGAGCCCATCGACTCGGACCTCGACCTGCACGACGACCCGACTGGTCGCAGGCAAGCATCGCGGTCACCCTCCTATGATGCCACCGGTGCTATCAGCACCACCTTGCTGGCCAAGCACCACCTCCCTGAGATCCTCCTCAACCACGGCCCTCTGGCTATTCGTCACATCATGGGCTACCTGACAACGTCCGTTCCGGGCTTCGCCGGAATCCCGCCGACAAAGGCGCGTCGCCTTGTCGTGGGCGCCTTGGAGGGTCGCGGAGGCGAGGGCAGCGGACCGGACGGCGATGTGGAATTTGAAAAGGTGGGCTGGGGTCGATGGGATGCTCGACGACGTGGTCAGGCCGCGCGCGGATCTACACCCCCAACTGATTACCGATCTGGCATTCCCATCAACAAGACCGGTGGACGCGGCGCCGATAGGTCTCGCCTGAACGTCGCCTCGTCCAGCGCTGGTGATTCCATCGTCTTCTCTCACGACGACCGCGACGCTATGATGATGGAATGCGAAGCGGATAAGATGTCCCTGGATGGCTCGGCCTCCGCCTCGTGTTCCGAGGCTCCGGATGACGACGATATCGCTATGAATGATGATCCCGAGGACGCCACCGATGACGAGGACTGGGCTGCCGTTGGAGCTGCCGCTTTGCGCGCCGAGTCTTACAACACAGCCGGCGCAGCCGCACAGTCTGCTGGACGCAGCTTCCTCTCCACCGGTGTATATAACTCGGGAGGCATGCGAACTGTCTCTACTGGCATGGCACGCTCGCTCCAGCCCATGCCCTTCGACTTCACAGCGCTCCAGGGCCCGTCTGACGCGCAGGAGCGTGAGGCGGTTGAGGCTCTGTTACGCCTGGGTTCTGTATAATACCTTTTTTTTTTTTGCATAGCACGGCGTTGGGGATGGAAGGTCTGCGCTGTGCGATCGGTCTGTTTGACCGATGAGAAAGCATGTCTCCTATTTTTCATTGGATTCGGACTGGTTGGCTGGGTTGGCTGAACCAAGGATACCGTGTCATGACTTCACTGACCGAGCCGGCGCGCTCTGGGTCATGCATCACCATTCTCTGGTCTCTGTCATGGCACGGCGGTTCTACACTACATGGGTTCGGCGTTCCTGGCATTGGAACGGCAAATAACGCCCTCGCGCGAAGGGCAATCATTGTGGCCTTGAGCACCACTTTGCATTACGATCATGGCTCTACTGGAGGATACCCCGACATATTTGGTCATCAACACGTTTCGACACATTACTACTTGGGCCGGCTGGCTATCTTGGGGACTGTTGTCTCATCTCCCCGCCTCTGCCTGTTTGGCCTCATCTTGGTACCTAGTTCGAAGAATCTGAGCCCTTACCACAACCTTTGTTCGGCTTTCCCCAAGCATCGGGCTGGTTGAGACCAAGGCAACGCGGTGGCGTCGACGACAGGTTGGAATGGGCTGGCCTGACAACACCACCTCCCCACAGACACACACTTCGATTCTTTCCCATTCATGCGTATACCACATTTTGCACATACCCCCTTTTGCTTTTTGTTCACACATCTGCATCTCCCCACTTCAACACGCCGTGGGGGATTACGTCATTTAGCGCTGGGCGAGCTTCACCTCGTCAGCCATCACACCCCGCGCCCCTTTTTGCGCGTTTCACACCAACACCTGTTTAATTAGTTTTGGGGTTGACGAAGACGACGAAAAGATTATTCTTGTCACATGAACACTGAATACACACGACACATTGATTTTGTGTTTGCGAACTGGAAGAGTCAGCATGAGCTTGGCTGTTTGGCAACTCTCGCGGAGGACAGGACGCGCAGTTAGAAACAAGGAACCTTGGTGATGCTTGGCTCGCTGATATTGCCTACCTTTACGATCGGCTTCAGAGCACGATGTCTTTGAGACATAAGAAAGAGCAGAGGAGTTGAAACCAAATCAAAAAAGAAAAAAAGGAAAAAGAGAAATTACCTCCCTCTATTTTTTTTTTATTTTTTTTTTTTTTGTGAACGGCGGGATCTGGGTTTTCCGGGATTGGGCGGCTAGGTCTAGCTCTCAAAGAATGGAACTCTTGATTCTTTCGTCCCATCCTCGTTGTGTTGACTGTCGTGCGATTACTCGGTGCGTTGTTGTGATTTGTGTACGCTGACGTCTCCTCTCAGTGAAACAGTACCAATGTCGAGATGGATCGTTTGTACCATGGAGAGACACTGCTGCTCAGGTAGCCTTGATGTTGCTAGTGAGAATGGTCTGATTCTTGGGTTGATTGTGGCTACATGTTGTCGAGAGGCTTTCCAATGTGCATTATGATCTTGAGACATTCAGGGGTTCCGCCGCCTCATGAAAAATATCTCACGGCTTGCTCTGAATTTGTTGTGGCAAAACTACATCCGCTATACCAAGCAGAACATGTGAGTTATCACGAGCATTATGAGTTCGTAATCTGATAAGCTGAATGAATGACCTAGATAACCAGAGTGTTGGCTGGCCAAAGTCAAAGCCAAAGCTCTCTGCCTCTGTCCACTCGATGAGCCCCTTTTGTGGGCTTTCACCCTCTTTCCAACTTGGTCACTCGTTCGAAATCAAAACACCCATAAGGAAGTACTCGCACAAAGATTTTCATGTATATATTGCAATGAATCTACAGCGACCATACTTCCAAGCCACCGAAGAAGGTACCTCTAGACGAGAAACTCGTTGGGCACATACAACGGCATAGAATCCTCCCACAAACTATCCGTAAGCATCCGCTTGTTCGACCCGTCGGCGTCCATGACGATGATCTGCCCGTACGGCTGGAACGTCTGGTCATAGATGGCCGCCTCGTCCCGGAACCCGTACATGCCGCTGGAATACAGGATCCGCCCGTCGTGCGACCACACGGCGTGCGCGTCGTTTGCGCCGCTGGACGTGAGCGTCTGCAGGTCCGTCCCGTCGGGCCGGATGGTGCAGACGTCGAAGTTCGTCGCCGACGTCTTGCGCGTGAAGACGATGCGCTCGCCGTCGGGCGACCAGAAGGGCAGGTTGTCCGTCGCGTTGGTCAGGCTCCGCACCGTCTTGGTCTCGAGGTCGATGACGCGGAGGCCGTAGCGGACACCCCACTCGCGGAAGACGAGGCTGCGGCCGTCCGGGCTGTAGGAGGGGAACCCGGAGTGGACAGTGCCGTCTGTGAGCGCCTCGTAGAAGCTGCCGTTGGAGGTGGTGCGGTAGACGCGGGCTTTGCCCGTCGCGCGGGACTGGAACCAGGAGCCTAGCCCGAAAGCGATCCACTGGCCGTCGCTGGACCAGGCTGGCTGGAAGGCGCCGGCGAGGCCCTTTGCGACGAGGGCGGCGTCGATCTCACCCGTCTTGGAGGAGTCGAAGACGAGCTTGAGGTCGGTGCCGTCCGGGTTCATGGAGACGATGGAGGAGTTGCCGAGCTGCTTCTGGGTGATGACGAGGCGGCCCTGGAGGGAGAGCTGGGGGAAGACGTCGGTGGAGCGGTATTCCCAGTCCGCGTCCCAGCTGTAGAGGGGCTTCTCCATGGCGCGGGCGGCGAAGCCTACTTTTTCGTAGATGACGAAGCGGCCGTCTGGGGACCAGGCTGGGGAGCGGATCGCTGCTTTGACCGGCGCGTGGACGCCTGAGGTGTAGTTGAAGCCTTCGTTGTCACCGCCCTTGATCAGGTAGGCGATGTTGTTGCTGCTGGATCCATCCGAGGTGCTATCGTCACCAGCCAACCACTGCGGGAACATCTTGACGCTGGCGCCAGAGGTATGCTCGATACGGTCTTCTCCCGTCTCGAAATCGACCGAGACAATCTGAGAGATGGCGGCGGCGAGGGACTCGGGCCGGTGCGCGTCCCACGTCTGCTCGGTGGTGATCTCGTAGTAGAGGATGCGCTTCCCGTCGGGGCTCCATTTCGGCGAGCCGAGACAGTAGCCCGTCTTTGTGGCGACCTGACGGAACCCGGAGCCGTCTGGCCGGACGACGTAGACGGAGAGCTCTTGGGTGTGTTCCCAGCCGGTACCGTTGCCGTGACCCCTCCAGGCCGTGTTGCGGTCCGAGGCGAAGGCAATCCACTCGCCGTCCGGGGACCAGCTGGGTCTAAAGTGGCCGTCGGGCAGCAAAGGGTCGCCGGCGATCTCGGGGGTGTTTGTGAGGTTGCGGCGGGCGCCGGTGGCGATATCGAGGACCCAGATGTTGGCGCGGTAGCCGTTCTCGGTGGAGACGTAGGCGAGTTTTGTTCCGTCGGGGGAGAGGGCGCCCGCGTCTTCGACAGCGGGTGTGGCGATGAGTTCTTCCAGGTTGGAACACGAGGCAGATGTGGAGTTACCGGTGCCGGCAGAGGAAAAGCTGCACCGGTAGAGGTCCGAGTTGCCGTCGCCGTTGCGCTCGGTGGTGAAGGTGACGTATTTGCCGTCCGGAGAGAAGGCGGCGTGGTACTCGAAGCTCGAGGCGTTGCCGAGGAGCTTCTGCTCGTTTGTGCCGTCAGCGTTGGCGATGTAGAGCTCCGAGGTGGAGGGCCCGATGCGGTTCATGAGGAGGACGCCCTTCTTGCCGTCCGCGGCGGGGAGGCCGCGGGCCGAGTGGGTCTGCGGGAGGGAGGCGAGGTTGAAGTCGGCGCGGAGCTGGTGGACGTGGCGGGCCGAGGCCGACGAGGTGGCCAGGCAGAGGCAGACGAGGGAGGAAAGGAGTGACGACCGCATGTTGAAGGGCTTGGGTGGCGAAGGCACACCGCTTTTGAAATGAAGGAGAGACAGGTGGTGGTGGGAGCGAGAGAGAGAGAGAAGAGACCCGAGGGCATCTACAATCTTTCGTCTGGTATTTGTCTTTCTCGAGGATGGCTCGACTTTGCCATCGCCAGCACTCTCGCACATAGTAGAACTCCGAGAAGGACCCAGGAAGAGGAGCAGCTTTCACAGCAATCAGCCAGGGTCCTGGACATCGGCACTGCGAGGTACTCGTTTCTGGGATATCGAGAAGTCTGAATCTTTTCCCAGGGGAGAAATCTTATTGGCTTCCATGACGATTGCGACGTATTCCTTCCCGCTCAATTGCCGCTTTCCGCCATGAGCAGCGGTCCATAGTCTTGGCGGAGTGGAACATTGCGGGTGTAAAAGAGCTTGTTTTGGAGAAGTCGAGAAGTTCTCCCCCCCGTTGGGGGTGACATCCTGGGTTCCTGAGCGGGTTGCCATTCGATCGGACCAGCCCCACCAAAGGGCTACTCTCGGATAGCTGCCGTAACTTAACTTCTCCGATGCAAGACTGATCGGACCTATCTGACGGAGTCAATTGCCATTAAACACCGCATGAGGAAGGTTCTTCTTTTCCGGGGTGTGGTGTCCAATGGTTGTGAAGGATTTTCTAACAGCTTTCTTCCATGTGCGTTCTTCTCTAAGCCTCTGATGAAGAAAAAAGTTTTAGTAAACGTGAGTGGGTGCGTGGCTGCGGGGGAGATGCGAACGTTGCTGTACTCCGTACTGGGGTGGATGATTACGTTCCCCTTCGCCTCCCATAGGCTATCCTGTAGGCTATCGAACTAGTTGCATGACGTTAAAGTCATGTTAGGTTGTCTTATCAATCAATCGATTCTTCAAAGGGGAGGCTCAATTTCGCTCAGACTCGCCGTGCATGACTTCGGCAGCGATCGGTCAGAAATCGGCAACTGAGATGTTATGTAACAGGAGAGGCCTCCTTGTGCCCAATTCAGGAGCCGAGGTACTTTACTCGGTCTTAGGTATTGGATCAGATTGGAAGTAAGCCTATCGATGTTTGGCTTCACCAAGTGGAGAGTCAGGTGGCATAAGTATGGGAGTGCGGAATGGTGTCTCCAGAGGATGTGTAGCCGATGCAGCGCAATACTTGATTCGATAGGCATTCAACCTACCTCCGACTTTACGAGTTTCTCTGGGTTCTTGAATGGGCACTCTCCCACAAAGCGCAAACGTCTCTTGGGATACAGGAGCACTAAGGTAGTGTTCGCTTGCATAACTTGAGATACTCAACCTTGTGACTTTTTCCATCGTAGACTTCTGCAAGAGTTCAGATCCATGGACACATATCACATGTCGCAAGAGACAATAGTGCTGATAGGCAAACGGCACACTTCAAGTACATGACTGCTTGCATGCGCCACACCATCTCCCTCCCGCCGCTGACCTGCAAAACATCTGCAGTTATGCAATATTTACTGCCAATGGGCTCTCGTCCGTGGACGAATCGGGCAAGTGGCGCTCGGGCTCGGGAGACTACATCCCTGTAGCATTCGGCTCCGGTATCTTGGACTCCGATCCCGTCACCCACACTGCTTGACTCTGGCATTTTAAGTTGACCAACCTTACCTAGATCACCCAAGTTCCGCCTATAAAGCTTTCATATTCAAGTGTTCTGATAGTTACTCATAACTCTTGCGAGTCCCTATCGCTATTTTGAACTTTGAACTACTACGAAACGACGTAAACCAATTTGGTTCCGCTCACCTTGCCCTGTCTAACTAGATCAAGACCCTTGAGAACGCCTTCGAGACCACTTCCACCCTCATTCACAGTAGGCTTGTGAGCAACAATCTTCCCCTCTCCCAACAGCCGCTCGGTATCAGCCCAGAACTTGCTCCCAAACTCCAAATCCGCCGGGATCGCCGGCAAGGCCTGCGGGCCAAACTGGCAGGGCTCGCCGATGGCAGTATACGCCAGCGTCATCTTGGGCGTCACCTTGCTGTTGATCGCCGAGACGAGCTCCGCCGGCACGGGCCTCAGGGTGGAGTAGACGCCGCCGTCCTCCGCGATCGCCTTGACGCTGATATCCGCAGACGACTCGGAGGAAATACAGTCCAGAACGTGCTTCAGCTTGCCGCCCGCACTCTTCTTGATGTCCTCTACAACGGTGGCAGACTTGTAATCCAAAATCACATCGGCGCCTAGCTTCCTTAGGTAGTCAAAGTTGTGAGGCGAGCCCGTCGTGATGACATGTAGACCAGAGAGCTTGGCATACTGGATCGCCAGCGCTCCGGTCGCCGTGCTCCCGCCGTAGATGAGAACGGGCAGTTTCTCGGTGCTGGGCTGATCAATGTACGGCAGGCCGAGGCTCTGGTACAGGCCTTGGCCCACAGTCGTCACGCCGACGCCGAGGGTGGCGGCCTCCTCGAACGTGACGTTGTCCGGGATGCGGAGCTGTAGGTCGCCCTTGACGGTGATGTACTCGGCAAACGTGCCGTCCTCGTGGTGCACGGCGTTGGACCCGTGCGCGACGCCGGCGATGCGGTCGCCCTTCTTGAAGGGCTTTGCGACCTTGGAGCCGACCTCCTCGACGATTCCCGCGTAGTCGCAGCCCACGCGGGCTCCTGTGACGGCGAAGAGGTCGATGTGGAGGATGTCGGTGGGGTTCAGGGCCACGGCCTTGACTTTGACGATGAGGTAGTCGTCGCGGAGCTTGGGGATGGAAGCCTCGACGACTGAGGCCTTGCCTGCTCCCTGGATGACGATGGCGTGGTTGGAAGACATTTTTGTGTACACGTAATGGTTCCGTGTATTTGCTTGAAAGATTGATTGCAATTTGGTGGTAATGAAGAAGGATATCGGAATCTGTTACGTGTACATGGTTCCTCAATTGTCATTTTATGCTCGACTTTCCGCATGCTTTCTCTCATGCTGAAACCCAAAACTGAACATTATTAAGCACATTCCGCTCGCCACGATGCGCAATCACGAATCGCAAGTGGCCTGTTCGCCTTGCCGCTGTTGCGGAGTTGCGGACAACAGACGGACGGTCAACCAACGAGTTGCGGATGGGACTGAAGCCCCACATTTGACGGGCTACGGCTGCATTCAAATCGGCGCCGGAGAGTCTCCACTTTATCGGGGGCGATTATTAAACAGCGCCCGGGACGATTATGGTTTACTCACCACACGCGAGCGGTATAGTAGACAAGGCGATAGAATGGGACCAAGACTTCTACGTGCTGGATGTCAGTCTTTGTCATCCCGAGGCCCTGCCCGGCCCCTCCTTCCGGATAAAGACGTGGAGAGGGCGATGGCTTGCCCGGGCGCCTTTCAAGACGGCGGGGAATGGAGCATCTGAAGGCTCCGAAAGCACACGCCACTCGCTCTAATCTTTTAAAGTGCCTTTCTCTGCGAGCTTACCAATAGTCTTCGACTTCGACGCACACAGCTTGAGATATGTCATCATGGCTAAATTTTGACTGTTTTTTTTCGCGATTTGGATAATGGCTAAGATACATCGGTAACAATTGGGGGCCATGGTATTCCAAATTGCATCTATCATGTAGTTACTTAAGTCGTACGGGATTTCACGTCGAGATTGTATGGTTGGACACCTTATTACCTTATTCAACTCATCCAGCTTGTTCAATCTTCCAAGTTCTCACCATTCACGACCAAGTTTCAGTTCCAACCTGCAATCATGTCATCACCTAACAAGCGAACAGTCCTCATCACAGGGTAAGTGTGGCTACCTCCGAGATAGCTTCTATGCTTCTCTACTTTGCATTCCCCAGACTTGAAACGCTGACACGCCTCTGACAGATGCTCCCAAGGGGGTGTCGGTAACACGCTGGCGCTCGCATTCGCAGCCCAAGGCCTGCGCGTCTTTGCAACCGCCCGTTCGCTCAAGTCGGTAGCGAACCTCACAGAGAAGGGCATCGAAACTCTCACGCTCGACGTGACGAGCTCAGAGAGCATCGCTGCCGTGAAGGAGGAGATTTCAAGACGTACAGACGGTACCCTTGACATTCTGTATAACAATGCTGGTGCTCGTAAGTCCCCCCTTCCCCCTTCATTCTAGGCATTCCAACTATGCAATTCGAGATCAAGACAACTGACATGGTTATTTCCGGCATCAAGTCTACGAAGCGCCAGCAGTAGAAGCAGACTCCTACCGCACCCGCCAAATGTTCGACGCCAACGTCTTCGGCCTCTTCGACATGGTGACAGCCTTCACCCCGCTCCTCCTCGCCGCCGTCTCCACCTCCCAATCCTCCCAGCAACCGACAATCGTCAACGTCGCCTCCGTCCTCGCCCGCCTCCCGGGGCCCTTCACGTCAGGCTACAACGCCACAAAGGCCGCCGTCGCGGCCTACTCGGACACCCTCCGCCTCGAGGTCGCGCCCCTCGGCCTGCGCGTGCTGACGGTCTACATGGGCGAGGTGGCCACCTCCATCATCCAGGCCAACAATATTTCTTTCGATAGGGACAGCCTGTACGTCGACGCCGAGGATAAGGTGCGGGAGCGCAGCGCCACGCACGAGAAGACGACGATGAAGCCTGATGAGTTTGCGCGGCAGGTCGTGCCGCTCGTGCTTAAGAGCGGCGGGAGCCCGTATGTGTGGAAGGGTACGAACGCGTGGCTTGTTTGGTTCTTGAATGCGTTTGGGCCGAGGACGGTGTTTGATGGGACCATGAATGGGGGAGCGGGGTTGGACGATGCGGTGATTAAGAAGAAGATTTTCCAAAGAGGCCAGGAAAAGGTTAAGAAGGCCTAGATTCTGGGTCTCAGGGGCGGGTGGTGTATGAGTGAATGATTGGGGTGTGGTGTTGCGTGATCCAGAGCGGCATCTTGATTTCATTTTTGACGCGTTCTTGGTTTTGGTTGTTAAATTTATTACTGAAATGAGCCGTAAGTGGCAGAAGACTATATCCACAAGAGCGTAATCGAATCTTCGTTTCTTCAAATATTGTCACCGAGTACCTCAGTTTAAGAACCTCACGAGACTTTCTTCACTTCCCCAGAGCTTCCATCTTCTAACCTCGGTACATGACAGGTCCCACGTCTGCATCTCCACTCGTGTATGAGCCTACTATTCTGATTGCGAGATAGTCATGGAAACCTCTAAGCATGATTGAGCATGGAGGTCTTCGTTGGCAGATAATTCAAAGCCGGATGATGGTGGTTTGAGTCGGCGCCGAGCCGACCCCATCCAGTTCAGCCGGAGCCGTTACGGCCTATTTCGCCAATGGCCTTTTCGTACATCACTTACTTCTTCTGTAAATCTACCAAGAATGCATCACTTCTCCGCTTATCGCGGCCTCACGGGTTACTCCATACACGGCCTCACGGGTTACTCCATATGCGACCTCCCCTATCCCTGCTACAATACCCAACATAGTAGGACATAATTCCGGCTACTCCATCCGTGCTTCGATGCCCCAACGTGGAAGGACACAAACTCCGGCAACGATCTGAAAAAACCTACAACTCTACTTGAGGAGTAATGCTTGAGATTAAATCTTGCTAAAAGCCGGTCGATGCGAGGGGAGGTAACGGGGATATCAGACGTAAATACCGGGAAGTGGGCTCTCGGCGCGGCCTCTGTTAGTCAGTATCGCCGGATCACAAATCAAAGATCCATTTTTACCAGACCTCACCTCTAAATCATCAAACATTGACATCACGAGAAAGTTGTATCGCGCTTGCCATGGCTTTTTGCCTTCGGCAGCAATTACATGAGCTACGGCTATATAAGAGACCCCTCTCCAAGATGTAGTTAAGAGGAACAGAATAACCACACAAAATCATAACATCGCAACGTCCCAGTTACTTACTCATCCTCTCTCTCGACATACAACTCCAGCAGCAATGTCTCTCCCAAAGACGTATAAGGCGTGGCAGGTCAAGGAGGCAGGCGCCCCTCTGCAACTCCAGACGGTGGAGTCGAAGGCGCCGGGTAAAGGCGAGGTCCTCGTCAAGGTGCTCGCCTGCGGCATCTGCCACTCGGACGTCGGCATGCAAAAAGGCGAATTCGGCCCCGTCCACCCACGCGTGCCAGGACACGAAATTGTAGGCGACATCGTCGCCGTCGGCGAGAGCGTGTCGAGGTTCACGGGTGGCGAGCGCGTTGGAGGAGCTTGGCATGGAGGTGAGTCTGTATTCTCTGGAAACCTTCCCTTTGGATCAACAACAAGCATGAGATGAAGGGGATCTTTTGGAGAGGGATATCATGTTGAAGCACACTCAACTGACGTCCATACAAGGCCACGACGGAACCTGCGCAACATGCCAGCTAGGCCAATTCCAATCCTGCCAAAACGGCCCAATCAACGGCGTCACCCGCGACGGAGGCTACGCAGAATACGTCACCCTCCGCGCCGAAGCCGTCGTCCGCGTCCCAGCAGACCTCGACCCCGCCGAGACGGCGCCCCTCCTCTGCGCCGGCGTCACCGTCTTCAACGGCATCCGCAAGATGGAGATCCCACAGGGAAGCCTCGTCGCCGTCCAAGGCCTCGGCGGCCTAGGCCACCTCGCCGTGCAGTACGCCACCAAGATGGGCTACCGCGTCGCGGCCATCAGCTCCGGCGCCGCGAAAGCGCAATTCGCGTCTGAGCTGGGCGCCGAGTACTTCATCGACAGCAGCGTCGAGGACCCCGTGGCGAGGCTCAAGGCCCTGGGCGGCGCCGCGCTCGTGGTCGCGACGGCGCCGAACGCAAAGGCAATTAGCCCCCTCACGGGCGCGCTGCGGGCGCGCGGCAAGTTGTTGGTGCTCGCGCCGGTTGGGAATATCGAAATCAACTCGTTGCATTTGATCGCGGGCGGCTGTTCGGTTCACGGTTGGCCTAGCGGGCACGCGGGGGATTCGGAGGACGCGATCGAGTTCTCGAGAAAGCAGGGCGTCAAGTGCCTGATTGAGAAGTTTCCCTTGGGCGAGGCGCCTGAAGCGGTGGAGCGTATGATGTCGAATAAGGTGCGCTTTAGGAGCGTGCTGGTCATGGACTGAAGATCTGTAGATTGCATCTTTGAGGCGCGGCTATTGTCAGGGGGTTAGCAAGATTACAAAGCCAAGAGTGTTCGAGGGCTATTCGCCTTTGTTGTTGGGCAATAACCGTTACCACATACGATGAAGAGACAGCATGACAAGTGGTCAATGGCAATGCGTAGGCCGTCTCGCAATTGTTGAATCATGGGCATGGCGTAGAGAAGGACTGTACTGTAAGATGACTCGCATCCAGCATTGGCAGACGTGTTTGAAGCGTCCTGCGAGATGATCGTCGTGCTCAACGTGGCTTCTTCAGGCACCTCAGTAGTCAAGTATAGCAGCACGTAGAGTGTGGCGTGCTCAAATCTTCAAGGGATCCCGTTGATTCTCTGGTTCGTATTCTATGTCTAGCATACGACATGAATGAGTGGCCATGATACACAGAGGAAGGCACCATCGCCTCGTTGTGGTCGAGGGCGTCTACAAGGAGGATGGCCTCCTCCCAGAGAGCAGGAGCAGGGAGAACTGGTTCAAAGTAAGGGAGCAACGAGAGATCAATGGCCACTTCAAAGAAGATTCAGCAGATGATTGCATAGCAGGAACGAAGATACTCTGACGGCCTCCACATGAGGTGGCTCCTGTAGCTGGCAAGACTAGACATGGCAATAGCAATACTAGCGAGAGAGGATGTTGGACGCAGATGAGACCGGTGCGAGTATCTCATCGCCTGCGAAGCCTGCGAAGCCTACAAGACCACGAAAGCCACAGCGACGGACGCTCTAGCATTCCATCGTCTCTATCTGAACCAGGAACTGCAGCTCCCTCCTCACTTTTGCATCGAGCCCATGCAGCGTGAATTTGCCACTCGATTGTCCAGATGTTTCCTTCAGTTGTCCGCCGCACTCAGGAGCAGATCACTAGATTTCTTCTTCTGAAGACGTGACACGCTGGACACTGCATCTGTCGCGGAAGCAAGGGACAGGAGGCCTCATTGAGAAGGAGCCATGACCTAGAACTGCATCATGCCATAGTCTGAGGGTGAAGGCGACAGTGGTCTGCATTACGCTGCCAAGTGGGTAGCACACTCGCTTGCCGCTCTATCGATACCCTCTCTAGCTCCTTTCGTATTATTTCTATTCCTACTATCCCTATCCCTATTCTTTCTTTCTTTAAAGGGTATTCCCATAGGATTTTAGAAAAAACCATAGTTATAATAGTGACAATAAAAACATTAAGAAGAATAAGAAGATCAGGCATAGTAAACAGGCAAGTAAGCGTCAGAATCTTGTAAGCTAACATCCTATTTTGCCGCCCACTTGGCTGCCATGTCCAGGCTAATGATGCACTGAACCTCTTTACTTCGACTTTGCTGAATGAGGGAAATTTGGTCCGCAGATTGAGGCGGAGACACCTTCAGTCGGTGACTTTGTTCATGTTGGTCAAGCATTGGGGCAAGTCCTAATTCTTGGCGTCTCATGGGGTGTGAACGGTCGGGTCATTTCGGAGGGTCGAATAGATCGATTTGATGAATGAACAGTGGGAAACAGAAATAGCTGGAAACAGTAATGGAAACAAACAAAACGACGATAAGGAGAAAGGGGGCCAGGGGTTGGGTTGCAGCTATTTTCTGCAAGTGGGGATTACCTCTGGCCACAGGCAAGATGGATATTCTGGTCCAGTACGACAGTAGCAAGCTTCTTGAACCGAAAACTACAGCATTGGAGCAGTCCGGAGGAAACGTCGTGTGCCAGGACCGACGTCTCGTCGGAAATTCTCACCATCGCCGTCGAACAGCGGCAGCTATTGTCGGAGCTAGGTCGCATCTGCTCACCAAGACTCCGCTTCTGGTTGATCACGGGCATCTGGCCCAGATCTAGGTAGCTGCTTTGCCTACAGCATTGACGAGCGACTACTCGTAAGTCGCTTGATAGAACGCTGGTGAGGATGCTTGGCAAACAGGAGACAAATGGTCGCAATAGAGATCGTCGTTTGGCATGCAAACGCCAAGAAAAGATAGGTCGCTGCTCTCCCAATTGATAGCACTGCTAATCGCCAGTTGACAACACGGCCCACTCGTCGACGTTCGTCTGTTGTCCACCCGGGTGCCGGAGCCCGGCAGCCGTTTCAGTCCCCCGAAACTCAAGGCTTACTCTTGATCATCGTCAAAATTGCCCGGCCAAGATGGAGCCAAGGCCAAAACCAAGGCGTTGCCGTCTTGGGTGTGAGAGGCTCCGGATACTCAAAATATCGCCCGAATTTCAAGATTGTTTCCGTAGGGTTGCGCTGTGATTTCAGAGCCTCTGAATAACGGAGGTTGATATGTGACCTGGCGTTCCCTTTCTGCGCTCTTTTTCTCCTGCATTGCCCATCAGCATCAATTACGGCAGGTAGAAGGGAGTACGGATATGAAATTGGAAGATGGCTGTGGGCCTTGGCCACTCCACCTGTAAGCCAGTCGGTGCTGAGACTTGATGTAATCCAAGGCCAGACAGAAAGCGCTCAAGCTAAAGCCAAGACGCCGAGAGGTTCCGAAAAATGGTTGCACAACGCGATACCATGCCCACGCGCTTTGCGGCCCATGGACAGAAGCCAAGAAGGCCCTTCAAAGTCTGGAGCTCGTAAGAAGAGGCCAAGAGTGCATGGGCACGACGGGAATGGAGCAAAGCCCACTCTGCAAGAAGTCCTACTGGCATCTTGGCCTGATCCCGCCGAGCCAGGACACCACTTGCAGAGTCCTTCCTAATCTCGGCCTGGCGTCCGAACACAAGCACCCCATTCGACCCTCCGCATCTGGGGCTTTTCGGGGGACCACTCGTCCTTAAACTGCCGGGGTTGTCGCAATCGTCTGGGGAGGCGAACATGGTGGTCTGATTGAGTCTGGAATAACTGCGACCAAACGTGGAGAGTTCCAGCGTGGATGATGGCTCAAAACTCGAAAGAGTCATTGTAGTCCGTAGCTGCATCTGGGGCGTGCGGGCAGTCATGTTGCTGATGGTGCGGTCGTTTTCTCGCTCGGGTGTCGTGCATCCAAGATTTCGCCGGAAAGCTTGGTAAATTCCCGTGGCATTGGCAGGCTCATCGGGCTCGTGGTACATCGGCGACCCTTCTGGCGGCACAGCCAATGGTTGATGACCATGCAGGACTGCACAAAGTGTGCGGATATTCCTTCCAGAACCTTAATTCTTCGAGCCATGTTAGTGAGAGTGTGGGACGAGCAATCACCGATTCGGGTAGAGGGAGTGAAAGTCAATCTGTTGATGGAGGAGGATGTGGTAAGACTCAAGCATCGTCGAGACGGGCTAAACAAACTCACAAATCGCGCAAATAGAATGCATGTGGCGGCCAGTGAGTGTGAAAGGAGCAATGCCAAGACTTGTTAAAGGCCTCGTTTTGATTGCTTCTCCTCTGATTGAGTGTAGAGCGCTGGCGATGTGGCCCCCCCCCCCCCCTGGATTGGCGAGAGTTGAAGCCAGGGCGAAACCACCCATCCTCGCAGGTCTTGGCATTGCTTGCACAGCCTCATTGAACGGCGAAGCGGCGGGCGCAAGGTGGACAGGATGGGGGATACAGGCTGAAGGTGCTTGGTATCTGCAGCCAAGAACGCCCAGCTTTCGTCTGGCTGGGCTTTGAAGCGGCAAATTGTCAGGTTTGGCTGATACTCGAGTTCTTGGGAATGGTCTGCAGCGAACACACCGTGCCAGTGCGGGATCCCGTGGACAGGCGGGGTCGGCCATGATGCGATGGCATGGTTTGTGAGACGGCTTGCGTTCTTGGGCTCATGTCTTCTTTTGTCGAGCAAGCTTGGCGCCGTAGACAGGAGGAAAAAGGCCAAGTCGACCGGTCGACGAGACTGTTCACCAAGGGGAGTAGGAGAGCAGTCTGACACCAATTGGCGTACCGCCGTCGTGGGTCGAACTGCCAAGAGTTGAGCGACCCGCTCACCTGAATACTTGTGAATATGACACTACTATGTATGGACGGGCGTCGCGCCTCGGGCACGTTGGCACGTTGAGTCCATGTTTTAAGGTAATCGACGGGGTGACATCTGGCTGGATCGACCAACTTAAGAACAAGATGGCTGTGTCGGTGCGTTTGCGACGTAGTGTATTACACAAATTGCTAAGTGCCGTGGTGGGAACCCGACAACGAGAAGGCAAATTAGATAGTCGAAAGGCAAAATAAAACGTAGACGTAGGGAGTTGAGTGGTGGTTGAGTATAATGGGAGAAAGTGAACTGCCACACTGGGGAGGAATCTGTGGATGGCCGGTAGGGACGGGATGATCTTGGGAAGGGGGGAGGGGGGGGGGGTTCGAGAGGTACCTGCCATTACCAGAAATGAGTCTTGGCGGATCGAGGCTGGTAACTTCCATTGGTGTCGACTCGAGGCACGCAGTGCCACAGTAAGGTACCTATTCGGAGGTACGTATCCCTCGGACCCCGACAGCTGCGTCGTTTTGGCACACGGCATCTCACCCTCCTCACCACGCCGCACCCTCGCCCACCACCCCAACCCAATCTTTTTTCGATTTCACATCTGTCCTTGCTTTCAAGCTCTCGGTTTAGGGAAAACGTTCGAGTTCCCTCATCCACGTATTTAAAGTCTTGGCGAACCCCACCGCATCTCACCTGCACCGAATGCGATGACCAACGCCCGGCACATCGGCTTCCCTTGCGTGGGCCATAACTGGCGGTATTGCGCAACACTTTCTGGACGAGCCGGTTTGAACGGCTTCTGGCTGACCATAGGGGAGCGGCGACTGTATCGTGGACCTGTCGAGAAGAGGGGGCGACAACCAGCCGACCACAGGCGAGGGCATTTGGATTGCGCGTAGCCCTTGGCGCTAAGGACTTGGCAGTCTTGGCTGCGGCGGAGAGGCCAAGAAGAGAGGAGCGGAAAGCTTCTTTTGGCTCTTGGGCATTGCCCCAAAACGTTGTCAGAATCTCCAGCGTCCCCCCCGTCACCCGAAAGTCACCTGCCCCCCCGAGGGTGCCGTCCCCCAGGTTATCGAGGGTCGGGCGCCACTTGTGTGTCCGGACTGTCGAGTTTGTTCCACACACGCGCGCAACTTGCAAGTCGAAAAAGTGGAGGGCGAATCGCTCGGTTAAGCAACTGTGTGATTTTTTGCGGGTTTGCCATCCCTCGCAGCGTGGCAGCTTCGGTGCGGCCTACGGAAATGACGAGCTGGCTGCATCCCGTCTTGCCGTGTGCGGATCGTTATTCTTGGGCCGGCTCCATGGGATGGAGAGTTATCAATATGTACGGGGTATGCGCTTATCGGAGCGCCCGAGGCCGCCGTCGCATCCTCGTCCCCACCCCGCGTCGTGTGTGTCTCTTTTCGCTTTCTGCTTCTTTTGGTACGAAGGCACGGAGACTTGGTCTCTTGGCTCTTGGGAGTCTGGGACTCGAAGCAGGGAGGTCTTGGTATACAGAATAGGTACTAAGGAAAAGCGTGGAAGGCTTGTCGTTCTCGGGCCCCTTACCCTGTCAATCGGGCACCAGGCATCTCCCATGTCCTGTCAATCGTCCTATCTCTCTGGCTGGTCGCCTGAAAGTGTACTCCGTACTTTCAGTGCGACGGGTGCTTTGCCCGTGACATCAGGTACGGGAGTACTTGGCGGCTTGTTTCTCAGGCAGGTCAGTCTTGGACTTTTGTCCCGTCCGGTCACCCCCCAAGACCCCCAGAGACCCCAAGCAATCCAAGGCCCAAAAATACTCGGCTCACCTGCTTGGCTGGAAACAGTGCTCCCTCATCTGAGACGGTCGCAGGCTTTTTCTTCAGACGACACAGAGTGTTGTGACCCGTACTCCGTAGACAGAAATACCTAATACATGGTCATTGCCATGAGCAACTCCCACAACGAGCCGCAAGTGTTGTGACCCGTACTCCGTAGACAGAAATACCTAATACATGGTCATTGCCATGAGCAACTCCCACAACGAGCCGCATCGATGATGGGTGCGTGCCGCCGTTATTCCCATGAGCGTGGCAACCGGTCGCAGGGACAAAGAAGGCCAGGTTTTCCCAGAAAGCTGGCAAAAGCCATACCGGTACGAAGGCCGCCGCCGAGTAAAGGAGGACAGGAAATCAAACGCTGCGCTTGCGGTCATCAGCTGATGGCGAGCTATTGACCAACGTAAATGGACGCGGGTGCTCGCAGGATGAAGCAATAGGAGCCAAGTGCAAATGCCAAGGTCTCGGCGAAGGGAGAAAGAGTGAAAACTGGAGATTTGCCAAGACGCCCCAAGACAGCCAGAGTCTTGGCATCGTATGCGCCCGGATGTTGCGGTGTTGGCGAGGTACTTGCAGTGTCAGTGGGTGCTGTCTGTTTTCTCGTCAGGATTGGACTGTGCTGCTGAGCCTCAGCTATCTCTTTTGTGTGTGTTTGCATGGTAAAAGTGTTAGATTGTGGTATGCCGACTACAGTGTCATTCCAGGCGAGGCTCGACGCACCTTGCCTGCCTTGTTGTCTCCCCCCATCATCCGCGACATCAGCTCGGCAGCCCTCGCCACCTTGGACCAATCAAAAGTCGGCTGGTCTCACAAGCCCCGGTCGCCAAGACTTTTGCCAAGACTCTTGGAAGGGTAGGAAGAGCGGAGAGGAAATGTGATTCATGAATAAAGAGAAGAGCCCATCGTCCATGCCCCCCAGATCAGACTGATTGATTTCCCTCGAGAACACCCAGTCTTGTGAGAGTCGGCAGAAAAACATAAAAGCATTGCTGACCGTCTCTTTTTCCCCCGTTCAGCTTTGTATTATCCCAAGTATACTCTCGCCTGTTCTCGGCAATCTACAACCTGAAGCATCAAGAAGGACCCCACTCCTACTTACACAACCATCCAATCCCAACGCGCCTCACGGGACCCGGCACATTCCAATCTTCCGGACTCTCTTCACCGAGCCCGCCAGCTCGGTCAACACTCACGCACACATCCACACACCCCGGTCACTCACCATGTCCGCCAAACAAGAGAATGAGAGCTCTGCGAGCAACTCTCCCAAGAGCAGCACCCCCGCTCCCTCAACAACAACCAGCAACACTTCACAGTCCGCCAACAGCACCAGCGCAGAGGACAACCTCATCTGCAAGTGGAACGCCTGCAACCTGAAGTTTGTCTCACCTGAGGCTCTCTACGTAAGTGGCAATTTTCACTAAATCTTTATTTCACCCGAAACATCTCACTAACAAAATCTACAGGAGCACATCTGTGAACGCCATGTTGGCCGCAAGAGCACCAACAACCTCAACCTCACTTGCCAATGGAACTCCTGCAGGACGACCACTGTGAAGCGTGACCACATCACTTCTCACATTCGCGTGCACGTTCCTCTCAAGCCTCACAAGTGTGAGTTCTGCGGCAAGTCATTCAAGCGCCCTCAAGACTTGAAGAAGCACGTCAAGGTAAATCAACCCACAAACCACTCCCGCCATCTTCTTCAGCCATGCTCACAAACGTCGACAGACCCACGCCGATGACTCGGTGCTCGTCCGCTCGCCCCAGGACCAAGGTCTGAACGGCTACCGGGCGCAGCCTGGCAAAGGTATGTAGAGCTCAGTTTGCACACCCCTCCAAAGTCTGTCCTCTATTTTCTCCAACTAGAGGCTAATTTGCCTCCAGCTTCTTCTAGCTACTATGATCATAATGGCCACATTCGGACTAACTCCGCCGCCTTCGCACACCAGGCTGGGCATGCTAGCTACTATGCACCCCAACCATCTACAAACTATGGACTGTACTTCAACCAACAACCCTTGAACCCTCCCCGAACTGAGTACATTGGCCACCACGGCGGCTATGACAACCGCAGCAAGCGCGCCTTCGACATGGTTGACGACTTCTTCGCCCACGCCAAGCGTCGCCAGGTCGACCCGACCTCCTATCAACAAGTCGGCCGATCCCTTCTCCCCCTTCACGGCGCTCTCGGCCTGCACGCCGGTCCCATGCCCGGCTCCGACTACATGGCAGCCCCGCCCCAGCAGCACGTTCACCACCAACAGGCCGGCGGACCTCCTTCCGGCCCCGGACCCATGTCCCAGCAGTACTACCTGCCGCCCATGCCCAACGCCCGCACCAAGAACGACCTGGTCCAGATCGACCAGATCTTGGAGCAGATGCAGAGCACTGTCTACGAGAACTCGCACCAGGCCACGCAAGGAATCCACATCCACGGCCAGAACACCTTCGATCTCCGCCACAGCCCCTCGCCCCCGGGTGTTCACAGAGGCTCTCACGCCGGCATTCCAGTCACCCAAGACGGCTACCCCGTGTCCGCTGCTCACATGGCGTCCCCGTTGACCGCAGTCTCGTCGACTGGAACCCCCGCCGTCACTCCTCCCTCAAGCACCATGTCATACACATCTGGTCACTCGCCCAGCCCCTCTTCCTCCGGCATGTCTCCCCAGTCCAGACACAGCTCCACCGCTTCTTCAGTCATGTACCCCAACCTCCCGGCCGTCAGCTCCGTCTTCCCCGGCCAGTCCACAGCCTCCACGCTCGGACCCAGCTTCGACAGCAACGAGCGCAGACGCTACTCGGGAGGTATGCTCCAGCGTGCCGCGCCCTCCTCGCCAAAGTCCCCCATCATCTACGAGGACTCCTCCAGCGTCACCACTCCCAAGGCCGAGTCCGTCGCCTCATCCGTCGGCTCTCCCTCATCCGAGTCGGACACCAGCGAGGGCGCCCGCGAGCGCGAGGAGAAGTACGACCAATGGCTCGAGAACATGCGTACCATCGAGGCCCTCCGCGAGTACATTCGCGATCGCATCGACCGCAGAGAGTACTCAGACGAGCCCGCCGAGAAGGCCGCTGCTGAAGCCGCTGCTCCTGCTCCCAAGTCTCCTGAGGCTAGCCGTCTCAAGTCTCCGGAGCCGATGGAGGTTGACGCCAAGCCTGCCCCGGCTGCGCCGTTGTACCCCGTCCTGCGCATGGCGAACTGAAGAAAGTCAGACAACCCTGCTGTCTGTGTCGAAGAGAGGCCCCATCTTGGCGCGTGTACCATTAGCTGTGTGTGTCCTATAAGCGTGTCTTTTCAAAAAGTTTTTTCTCCAACTTTGAACTGAGGGAAAAGTGATCGGTTTCAACAAAAAACTGGTTCGTATATCATTCTACTGCAAAACTTTTTTTTCTCTTCTTTTATCATCAAATGCGCTTTTGGCAAAATACCTCCCAAGGCCTGTCGAAGCCTCTTTGTTACGTTTACATACCCTGGTCGGTGGAAGTTGAAAGGGGGAAAGTCGGATTTGAAATCAACGCAGTCTTGAAAACGCAGATGGATTGGAGTGGACATACTCCCATCAACAACAACCAAACAACACTTTTGATTTTCACACCAAGCATTTTAACATGTCAACGGAAAGAGGGCGAGTTTTAAATATTCGGGAGGGGTGCTTTGCGAGTTCAAAGCATTATTGCTATGAGTGCGAAACATCCTGTTCTTTCTACTTTTCATCAACGAACGGTTGCGCGGTTCTTTTATCACAACGGAAGTTATCGGAACGGGGAAATGATGAGATCATGAAAGGAAACCAAACCAACCAAAACAAAGTCATGTTGCTTCGCCACCTATGTAGTCAGTCTCCTTGGCCTTGAACGCAAAAGGGTCGAAATGAATGCTTATTGTTACCTCTGAACACTTTTGATCATTGAGCTTGACCTGATATGATCATCTCGGCAACTGTCCTATCGTAGACGCCAAACATTCCGAGGTCGAACTAGATCGTTTGGCAAACTGTCATGGGATGTAAGTCTTGTCTTAACTGAACAGTCCTTCCCATGCGGGCCGTCCAGCCGAACGTGTGTCGGAAAACCCAAGCCCCATCTTGAGTCCTAGACCACCAGAACCGCCCCAAGGCCCCGACCCTCCTCGCTGCCGCTTTCGCTCCCCGGATAGGATAGACGAGGCTGCAAAGATCTACAATCTTAAACTTTACCCATCATCTTGAAAAAGTTCCGGCCGATTAAATTACTAGCAAAAGCCCGCAAGCCATGTCATCCACAAGAAACCCTCTTCTCCGCACGCCCAACTTCTAAGAATAGAAAACCGGCACCAACGGTCTCTTCGCGAGCTGATTTCTCGATATGGCCAGTTGAGCCGTTTTGCATCCGTAGAGACGGTCTTTGTATATCCCGTCGTCGCCCGTCCCTAGCCGAGAAAAGCCTGCAGATACAGAACAGAGAATGAAATTGTCTTGCCAAGACGACCGGATCCGGAGCTTCGTAGACCGGGGGGCCGGGGGCCGGGCCGCAGATCGTCATTCTCACGTATGCCCAGGACGCCTTCTTCCTCAGTCACCCAACCCTAAAATTCTTCCTTCACCCTTTGAGGAATGTCACCGGAGTCCTGTGGCCTCCTTTGCGAGCCCTTCGAAAGGGGTTCCAGCTCCAAGGTCCAGGTGCAGCAGAGCGGGAGTCCGATTCAGGGCCCCACGGAGTGGGCCTTCACGATGGCCTTGGACCCTATTGACCAGATCCCTAGCTTTTCTTGGAGAATCAAGATGAGATCAAACAGTCTGTACCATCAAGGAATCAGAATTGCTTATACTGATGTCTATCTGTGTGATGTTATCGACCCTACGCGAGCCCGAGTCTGTCGAGTGATTCGACTGAGACATGAGCTGACGGGTGAGCACCTGCCAAGCTTTCCGGCTTACAGACAACAGCCATATCGAGGACGAAAACGCTCTCTCTTAACGCTTGGCGAGGTGATGTACAACTCATACCTGAACTCTTCTCCCTTCAACACTTTTCAACACTTACACGAATGTCTCACGGTCTACTTGAAATTCTCCACATTGAATCCGACATCACACTGATCGAGACATTTCTTGTTAGCCTGTCAACCCTGTGATCGGCCCTTTTCTCGGCTCCCGCCGAGATCTCGCGGGTCGGGGGACAGGGCACTGACAAGCCCGCATAGCAATGGCAAAGCAGCACACCGGGGTCCATGAGCATCAAGCCAACGACTCGCCTGTTCTAGGCCCTTTACGTGAAGACGATGAACCTGCGATGCCTACCTAATAATCACACGGTTCCAGACTTTTCAGCATATAACCAGTCTTGCATATGCAAAAAAAATCTCGCTTAACAGCGGCGGACCAATTCCCCTGGTGAACCGAAATAACAATAAACTCAAAAAAGCTCAAATCATCCTACCGGTCATAAGATCTTAACAGACAAGGTCGCACTCCGTAGGTAACCGGTCAGAAAACTTTTTTTACCCTTCTCTTGTCTTCGACCGAATGATCCGCAAATATCTGCGCAGATCCGGGGGTTTTTTGATGCTAATTCTTGCAGGTGGCTTGAGATCCGCGCGACGAAGCTAAGCGGTTCGTGCTACTGCCCAATTCGGGTCAAACAGACCTCACCGGTCGCGGGTGGTGCCGGCTTGAGGCTTGAAGGGGTCTCAATCTGACATCGTCGTGTCTCTCCTTTCTGGATGTGGAACTTTTTTTTTCTTGACTACGGAAGGGTAATGAAGCAAGTCTAGGGAGGGTAGATATGGCTCATCTAGGTGACCAATCAGGTTCTTGAGGTCAGAGATTTGGTGCGATGTTGTCATCGTTGCGGTATAGCTGGATAGACTCTCACAAGCACGAGACACAGTCAAGGGGGTGTTATACGAACTGGAAAGTGTATATAAGTCGCCGAAGAGCCTCGAAGGACTGATGATCATTACCAGAGATCACCAAACATCCATACCTCAAATATCAAACCACACTTCAAACCACAAATATCACAACACTTCCCACTTCTAACCAACCGCCTCAAAACTTCATATCAAACAACACCTACCAAAAATGCAATTCTCCATCAACACCCTCCTCTTCGCCCTCGCCGGCACCCTCACCCTCGTCCACGCCTCCCCAGCCGGCGTCGCCTCCGGTGACCTCCTCACCCCGCGCGAAGCGATCCCGTTCCCGGAGCCAAAGGCCAACTGCTGCTCCTGCGACCTCGAGGACCGCGGCGCCGGCAACTACGTCTGCAAGGTCGCCAAGAAGAGCGTCTGCGCCGTGCCGCTCATCGCGTGCCCGCTCGACCCGGCCACCCAGGAGCAGTGCTGCTGCTGCGACCCCAAGACGCCCGCCATGCGCTGCAAGGCGATTCCCAAGGGCAGCGGCTGTATCTGCACCGCCGTCAAGTGCCCTTTCCAGTTTGACATGTCGTTCTTGCCGGCGGGCGCTGTCTGAAGTCTCTACGGGTAGAGTTGTGGGAAATTTGTTGAGGTCATCATGAGACGGGTTCAAGGGGAAAGAGCTGGTTGGTGGTTCGGTTCAAGGGGGCTGTTAATGTGCACGATCTTGCGGGGATAACCAGATGAACAGACCAGCTTTCAGGGGGGTAATTCATGAATGTGACGAGAAACTAAAGAATAAATTGTTCCAATGAACTCA
Organism: Colletotrichum scovillei; assembly: GCF_011075155.1. NCBI lineage: Eukaryota > Fungi > Ascomycota > Sordariomycetes > Glomerellales > Glomerellaceae > Colletotrichum > Colletotrichum scovillei. The sequence goes on from NW_023336261.1 coordinate 2,228,739, forward strand.
TTGTTAGTGAACTGATCGATACAAGTGACGCCTTCCGCTGGTGATAAGTTCGTCTCATCAAGGCTATGGTTTCGGAATGTGAAATCCGGCCAAAAGATCTTGGCAGACCACAATGGTTTTCCATAGTTCAGGTATCCCTGCATGATTGCTTTCGAAGGGAGTTTGTGAATATTGAACGTGCTGGGGCTCAAGAACATGCATTTTCGGACAGTGTCCAAAGTCCGCAGCACGCGGGGCATCCCTCGCCTCATCTCGGCAAATGGAGCAAAATAAAGTTTTTCCGTTGTTCGTTGGCATTCGCCTCGACTCGAGGGTCAGCGAGATGAATGAGACGTTGGTTCGGCAGCAGATGGTGATCCACAATCTATTTCCCCGATACCCTTGACAGACTTTCTTTAGCTAAACCATCCTTGGCCAGGGGTCTTTCGGGTTCACCACGCTATCCTTATCCTGCTATCTTTATCCGTCTTTGGTATTCGAGTAGATTTTGATAACCCCGCGTAACTAACAAGCGACTGCTGACCACAAGCGCGACTGACTTAGACTGAGACGGGGAAAGGAGGGAGGGGGCTTAAGGGGAGAAGGATACCAGCGGAGGCGGAGGCGGAGGCGGCGGCGGCGGAGTGAAGGCCGCGGGTTGGTGTAGTGAGTAGTGAAGCTGAGCGCGATTGTAAGGTGTGGGGATGATGGTTTGGGATGGCGCCGTATGCACGAGCGGAGCTCCGCTATACATGGAGGTATGGCAATACGCGTGAGCTTAATGGGTTATTGTATGCGCGTTGAAACTTGGAGATGTCATATAAGAGCGCATTTTCCATATCCAATGTCGCAAAACTCAAGCTCAGAGACATTGGCGATCCAAGACACCCATAGTCTAGACCCCATCACTCGTCCTTGAAAGCTCCCTAACATCGTTAGAACTTGTGTGCCGCTCACTCAGTCTTGATCACAAGTAAAGCACACAGATCTCTTCTTGTTACCCCAACTCTACTACCCCCTGTCTACCGTTCTGTACCCCCCGAACTCACCGCAAGCATGGGTTCTCTCCCCGCACCCCCGGCCCAAGCTGAGTACCAGATCTTGGAGAAGCCCAGCCGAAGCGGAAGAAAGCTCCGCATCGTGTGTCTCGGCGGCGGCGCCAGCGCTCTCAACTTAGCCCACGAAATCGACACCTGCAAGACCCTCGACCTGGACCTCGTCTGCTACGAAAAGAACCCTTCCATCGGCGGCACCTGGTACGAGAACCGCTATCCGGGCTGCGGATGCGACATTCCCTCTGTCAACTACCAGTTCTCATGGGCGCCGTCCCCAGAGTGGACGAAATTGTGAGTTCGAGCGCCTTCTTACGTCTCCGGCGTTCGTGTGCGGGTACTGACAGTGTTTTTGGTAAAGCTACTCGAGTGCCCCGGAGATCCTGCAGTACTTCAAAGACATCGCGGAGAAGTACGATCTCAACAAGTACATCCGCCTCAACCACACCGTGACGGGAGCGTTCTGGGACGAGGGGAAGCAGAAGTGGAGCATTCAGATCCAAAAGGCAGACGGCACCACGATCGAAGACTCAGCCGATATCTTTGTCAACGCCAGCGGCGTGCTCAAGTACGTGGCATTCCTCCCTGATTGTTGTATGTCTATGGCTAACACGGTAGTCTACAGCAAGTGGAAATGGCCCGCCATCAAGGGCAGAGAAACTTTCAAAGGCAAGATGATGCACAGCGCCAACTGGGATAACAGCATCGACCTCACGGGCAAGAAGGTTGGCGTGATTGGCTCTGGTTCTTCTGCGGTTCAGATCGTTCCCAATATCCAGCCGAGTATGTTTTTCAACAACCCTAACCCCATATTTCCACAAGATATCAATCTAACAAGCCTGAAGTCGTCGGCAGTCTGAGTTGTTTCATCAGAAGTTCTTCTTGGGTCGTCGGCGGTTTCGGTCAGCGCTTTGCTGGAAAGAAGGGCAGCAACTTCGAGTGTAAGTCGTCAAATCACAACCCAGAACTCTTGACAATCTTCTGACGGATGTAACTGCAGACAGCGAAGAACAACACGAGATCCTTCGAAAAGATCCCAAGAAATACCTCGCATATAGGAAGAAGATTGAGTCCGAGTTGAACTCCCGCTTCCGCTTCATTCTCAATGGCTCAAAGGAACAGGCCGATGCCAAAGCGGTAGGTTCTATTCCAGCTTCGTCCAGCCAGATCTTTGATTGACAAGTCATCAGTTCGCGGCCGAAGACATGCGCAGCAAGCTCGCCAGCAGGCCGGATCTCCAAGACCTCATCATCCCGAAAGACTTCGCCGTCGGTTGTAGGAGGCCAACTCCTGGAAACGGATACCTCGAGGCGCTCTGCGAAGACAACGTGAACGTCGTGTCTTCAAGTATCCAGGAAATCACACCCAATGGAATGAAGACTGCAGATGGAGTGGAACACGAATTCGACATCATCATCTGCGCTACGGGCTTCGACGTTAGCTGGAGGCCGCACTACCCTACGATAGGCCGCGACGGTGTTAGTCTCAGCGAGTACTGGCGGGATACACCAAACACCTACCTCTCTATGACAGTTGCCAACATGCCGAACTACATCAGTAAGTTAACCACACTCCCCTTGAGTCTAATGCGAGAACTCGGGCTAACATCTGCATCAAAGTCTTCAACGGTCCTTACGGTCCCTACGGCCACGGAAGTTTCCTCCCCATCACCGAAACGGTGGCGAGATACGTGATGCAAATGCTCCACAAGATGTCAGAGGAAGAGATCTCCTCCTTCTGCCCAAAGCAGGAGGCCGTCAACGACTTTGCCGAGCACCGACGCAAGTTCCTGCCGCGGACGGCATGGACTTCACCATGCCGATCCTGGTTCAAGAGCGGCACTGTGGACAAGGAGCCCATGATGTGGCCGGGCTCGCGTATCCAGTTCTTCGAGACAATTGCCACACCGCGCTGGGAGGACTACGATCTCAAGTATACGACGAGCAATCGGTTCGGATACTGGGGCAACGGCTTTGCGCAACGCGAGCAGGATGGCCGAGATTTGACCTGGTACCTTGGGCTGCTTGATGGCGTTGATGAGCAGCCTGCGCTACCTGACGAGGATTTTGAGGAGTTTCTCATGAACAAATAGAACATGGATATAAGCCCCTTGTTTGAGTAATTGAAATCGTTCAACGCACAATCCTTTGCCACAGGTTTGGTATGTTGCCTGCAGGTCAACGATCAGTGATTCAGCTAATTCGTAGTGACTCTTTTGCAAGCAATTTTTCTGATAATTCTCGTCCTGTTGCGTTTGTCATTCAGGGCAATTGCTTGCAAACCGGCGGTCTCTTTGTCCCGTTGAGTGCGAAATGGCTTCAATACAAACATGCGTAGACTTACGAGACGTCGTAATGAAGCCTAAGTTTTTCAAGCCTCCTCTTTCTGACATCCCTGGACAAAACTTCATATGAAGAGCGTGTATAAAGTTTTTGGAAAACAACCGAGAACGTGTGTTTTGACGTCATTGAGCGCTTGATGAATGTGTCTGCTGTTTTCCTAAAAGTCGATAAAAAGGATATGATGCAATTATTCCAGGCTCAGTCTAATAGCGAACGGTATCACGTGCTTCCCTACAACGTGCGGTATCAAGACTGACAGGATTGAGTTGGTATTACGCAGTTACTTGGCTCAATCATTCACGAGAGATGCAACATCTGGTGTCATCAGGATAAGGGGTGGTCGGCTGGTGATGCGCGTCCATTCTGGAACAAGTCCTGAAAATGAAAAAAAACATGTCTGCATTTACATATTCAATCTCAATATTCTAAAACATTACAACCTCAAGCCTACAAAGAACTCAATGATAAAAGTGAGCCAGTGCATCCCTCTATGGTGCTCTCAGACAAAAGTACTTGACAATCTTAAAGAACATATCGGAAGGCGGGCTGCTCGAAATCCGTCAAATCCAAAAACTCAGTTCCTGATGCGATGACCTCCGGCTCCTCTGCCGCCTTCTTGTCCCGCCGCCTGTTTTCCCAAATGTTGACAAGCCGAATAGCAACGATGGTGCAGGCGGCAAGGCCATACATGATGGCGACCATGAGCTTGCCGTTGTGATAGTTGGGCGCCTCGTTGGAACGGAACGTCTGCGGGCCGATCCAGTTACCAGCTCCATAAGCGAGGATCTGGAGTCCGTTGACAGTGGCCTTCTTCGTGTATCCGAGAGTGTTGTTTGAGATCATGACCATGACGAGGCACCACGATGAGCCCGCGGCTCCGATGAGGTAGTAGCCGACGAGCAAGGCACCTTGAGCTGAGAGGGGGATGACGATCATCATGATGCCGCCAATCATCGGGATGAGGATGGCGATGAAGGCGAACAGGGATCGATCCATGAATTTGTCCGAGAGGTACGTGAAGAGAAGCTTGCAGGTAATATCAACAACGCCTGTAGGCATGTTGAGAAGGAGGGAAAGGCGAGAGTTGAAGCCAAAAGAGTTGATGATGATGGAGCCAAAGGCAGTGATACCTCCGTTGGGGATGTTCATGAGCAGCGAGAAGAGAACGTAGAGGTAGGTTCGGGGGTCCTTGAAAGCCTCGTAAAACTGATCCCACTTCCACTTGCGACTTCCGATACCCTGGAAGTTGCCACGGATGCGCTCGATAGCAATTGTCTTCTCACGGTGGTTGAGGAACTTGGCATTGGTTTGGTTGTCGGGCATGAACCACCAACAGTAGATGCCAGTGATGACGGTAGGCAAGCCAAGAACCAGGTACAGAACCTTCCAAGTTGCCAGGACTGTGTTGTGGGCACCAGAAAGGCCGTAGGCAATGGGGCCAAGGGTCAACAGGGCAACACCATTGCAGCTGAGCCAGTAACCCATGCGCTTTGCCTGCTCGTTCTGCTTGTACCACGCCGAGGTCAAGATGACGAAAGCTGGTGTCACGGTGGCTTCGAGAGCGCCGAGGAAGAAGCGGACCGAGAGGAGACCGGCGTAGTTGAAAGCGAAGACGTGGCAGACTAGGACAACACCCCAAAGGATGATGTTGGCCGATGTGTACTTTCCGAGAGGCAGGCGTCGAAGGAGATATGTCGTAGGGAACCTTGAAGTAATCAGCAAAATAGTCTTCAATTCTGAGATAGCAATGAGACTCACTCCCAGAGGAGGTAGCCAGCGTAGAAGATGGAAGAAGCCCAGCTGTACTCCTGACTTTTGGGGTTGAGGCCCGTATCCTCACGAATACCCATCAACGAGGCGTAGTTTAGGGACGTCTTGTCAGCGAATTGAAGAGCGTAAATCCACATCAGAAGGGGCAAGATGGCTCTGTCAATCTTCCACAGGACTTTTCGTTCCTCTTCAGGGGTGAAGGTGACTTCCTCTCCATTGGCAAATGCCAGGGCCGGATCAACTTCGCCATGCTTGAGCTTCTCCATGCTGCCGTCCTCGAAGTCGGTATGGGTTCGGATGACATCGCCACCGTCTGGCTGTGCTGTGTTCTTGTTGGTTTCAGAAGACATTGTTGGGAACTTTCACCGAGTGAGGTACTGATGAACGGTCTCTGTAGTGGGTGTTTGGAGATGTGCTGGTCGAAGACCCTCACGACACAGGTCTTCCTCTTGATATGTGAGAGTGAAAGAGAGGGAAGGCCCAAATAGAGGTCTACCTCAAAGTCGAAGAGCCAAAACTTTTGTCGAGGTTGGCCTGATCAGGTTGAGAGTGGCTAAAAGCAGATGCCAGGAGGTCTTAAGGGGCTGGTTGGGAAAGCTCGGGGTTTATAGGTGTCCCGTGCTGAGCAATAGCAGCAGTCAGTCCTCTCTCTGTCATCTTGATTGAGGCTGATCTTGGGGCGATTGACATGGGGTGGCCTTCGTAGTAGTAGCAAGCCCAGCTACACTCGACTTGAGCGTGGCTTGGGCTGGTTATCGCTGAGATAGGGGGTTTTCACATCAAGCTCGGTCATGCTGCTATCTTGGATCCACCGTCGTCTCATGCACGCCAACGGAGCTCCGCCCCCGCATTTTGAGGTTGGCCCGGTCGACGCAGCGAGCTCCGCAATCTTGGGGTACGACGGGATGAGACATCCATATCCCGGCTGAGTGCCGTTGCCGTTATCTCCGAGTCCTTTCCTCGCTCCTTGACACACACTCTAACACATGGCGCTAGATAACATGACAGTTGTCTATGGAGCTAGTATCCAGCTGGATGGATCAGCGGAGCCCCGTTCCCTCTCCCCGGATCCGGGTCAGTAGGTCATGGTTAGCTGGCTTTGTGGGATATGTACAGCTAGTCATGTATTTTGGAGTGACGCAAATCCCTATAACAGTACACTGTCTGGTGTTACTGGGAAAGGTCTGGGCTATCCGTGATGTCTGCTTGTTCAATATTGAAGTTTGTAAAGGTATAAGGGAAATGAGATGGGAATGAAGCGTCAATCATGACAGTAGAAATGATTTCTTGTCTTCTTGTACTATTTTGACAAATTTTCTGTCTGAAAAACGATCCAAGTGAATGAATTCAAAGACAAATTCATTCTAATTAGACTGTCTGCTATTCTCGTTCCAAAAAGGCAAAGAGGCTTCGAGCCGAGCTGCACCATAGATTGATGAGCTATCCAATGATTCTCCTGCATACTTCCTAGCGGCCTCCATACGGGACAACGCTGTTTCGATAGTCGGTATTCTCGTACCATGCTCCTCGGCGATCCTCACCGCGTGTCCGGCATCCTTGGCCGCCAGGGACACTGCGAAGCCAGGGGGTGTCCCCAAAGGTGGCGCGTATGCGCCCGTTGTCATGCGCTTTGAGTAGCTCTCGATAACGGGGCCGTACATGTCCCTGATGAACTGTTCCATCTGGCGGGTACCGAGCCCGGTTTTCTCGGCAAAGACTTGCGCTTCGGCGGTCAACTCCTGGAAGCCAATGACAAAGATGTTTCTGTTCCAGAAAGATGTGATTAGTATTGTGGGCAAATTCCAATCTCGGACCGATTTAGTCCAACAGTGGCCAATAATAAGATGCAATGCTCACCCTGATATCTTGAGTAAGCTTGATTTGCGGACATCTTCGCCCATATCTATTATGCTTTTTCCCATGACATCAACCACAAATGGCCTCAGCTTTTCGATAGCAGTGGAGGGGCCGGCCATAGCAAAGATGAGCTGACCAGCGGCCGCCATAGGGCTAGCTCCAAAGACAGGGGACGCAACGAATGTAGCGCCTACTTTAGCAAGACGTTCGGAGCACCTCGCTGCAGTATCTGGATGGACTGTTGATGTATCAACCCATATCTTGCCTTCGAGTATGGCGCTGCTCCAAGTGTCTAGAGCCTTCGATACGAGACTGTCCAGGACCTCATCGTTTGAGATCTGTGATGGTCAATAAGCAAATGCGGAAAATGCTACAAAATTACAAGCATGATCAGAAACTACCATTGTAAATATGACGGATGACTTTAGGACCAAAGTCTCGAAGTCTCGTTCAGGAAGTCCCCCAGCTTCCCGCAGAGATTCACCTCGCGAAAGCGTCCGGTTGCTGTACCGAAGAGGCGGTAGACCCCTAGATGCGAGGTGTTTCTGCAGATTGAGTGCCATGCCAATTCCCATTGACCCCAGACCAAACTAGAGTCATGTGTGAGTGAACAAGGGAATGATGACTATAGTAGGAGAAGTAATACCCATCCAAAATTCTCCTGTGCAGCCATGATCTTCTTGGCGTCTGTTTGACGAGGACACAATCGACGTCGACTTGGTGTAGAAAATAGCCGGCGGTAAGCCCCTTTGGAAGATTGAAACGATTCGGGAAATTCGGGATGTCACAGACTACTCCAGGTGACAATTCAAGTGCCTCTTGAAAGTGTAGATATACAGTTCGAGATAAGTGGTGGCTGCGGCGGAGCTCCGCAGCAACCCTAGTCTGGGGCAGCGGCCTACTCGCCGCGCGCTAGTCCACACACCCTTACTCATAAGCCATACCACCAGCCGAGATGACCTCCTCGAGCACCGTTGTCATGAAGGACCCCATTGCCCAAACAGGTCTGCCCTTCCAGAATTGTAATACGGTTTCCATGAAGCGTACCTCGCTCGCCTCCGACGCCATGCCTAATGCGGTAGACTCCCGAACCGAGAGGCGCCGAGTTTGGCCATCGATGTCCTCTTGTCGCTGCAAGACTTCAAGGATGGAATTGAAGACAATGGTAGAAGCCTCAAATCGAGTGCGGACGGTCGGCTGGGTACCTGACTTCCGTCGCATCTCTGCTGTTGCCCATCGCAGTAATCTCCATATTGCCAGGAGGATCTTGTATGTAGCCACCGTCGCCCACGGCGCTTCTCGCAACGGATCTTGCCTCTCGATACTTGTCACACTTGACAGCACGTCCATCAAGTCATCAAGGAAGACCAACATCCCGTCATCGCCGGAGTTGTACCTGAGGAGGTTTTGCAACGATCTGCGAGCTCCAACTTGAAGTCCCATGGTGAGATGTGTCGCGGTGGTGAGGCCAGCAACGACGCTATTCTCCACGATACCACCAATCAGAAGATCATCGGGTTTGCAGAGCGCAAGCTTAACAGATAGCGCGATACGCTCAGCAAAGTTCAAGATGTGCCAGTTCGAGCTATCTGCCGCAGCGATTTGCGTTGTGATGATCTCAGAGACGTATCGTAAAGCTGCACTGACCTGTCTGTTTTGAGATTGAGTGAGAATGTGGTACGCGTTTGGGTCGGCCAAAGCCGGTGGGAGTTGGTAGTAGCAACGGGTAAAATCCCTGACGAGTGAGTCGAGACTGGTGAGAACGAAGAGCGTTGCCATCGGCGAAGCACGTAGCGCCGCTAAAAGTTGCGGGCTCGGTGTATCCGTCATCAATGATTGCATGGCAAGGTTTAGTGATTTTGTTGTTGGGCAAGTCATGCCAGGAGTGTCGTGAGACCGGGTCAGTCCGACGGTTCGGGGTTCGTCTCCGAGCCGTTGGGCCCATGCTAACGATGTGTCCGCTTCCCATAATGATGAAGCAAGGGGCAGCTCCCAATCCAGCTCGGTGGGAGTGGTAAGCGGGCGAATGTTGCAAGGGGAGAAAATATGAAAGTCGAGAAATAGTAGAGTGTACATGGATAGCTTCATGGACTCCGACTCAACATATGACATCCAGTGATCGTGTAATGTCTGTTCTTCCGAGTCTCTGAACCTGGATGTTGACTGGAAAACGTTTTGACGGAGGAGACCGAGGTCTCGGGCGGCCTACTCAGGTCAGATTAATGGGAAAACAACCAGCACCTGTTAATATGGACATCTTACGTCTACAATCCATCGCAACATCTTCTTTGATTTGTCGAAGTCAGATGCATTGCCAGTGAAGGCCCCATAGATTATATGCAGGAGCCACGCTTGCATAACCCATGTCCTGCGGATTTCTCTCCAATCCGCCTCAACCTAGCATAGGTGAGCAAAGTATCGATACGGTCAATGCTTGACTTGATATCGTATTTCAGACTTACAATTCGCCAAAGTTCATCATGGCCATGTTTCCATAGTGTTTGGCTCTTCCGCATCAAAGATGCCATTTCCTCCTCAGACACATTCCTAGAAGCATATAGCATGCCAATTGAAACGATAATCTGCTTCGATAACTTGGGTAACTCATTTCCTAGGCTTTGTCGATGCACAAGTGGGAATGACGGATGGAAATTCTCGAAATACGTTGATACGTAAGTTTCTGTTCCGCTCGTCATAATCCTGAGATACTAGTCAGTTGTGAAATGAGACCGTATCTTTGGACAACCTACTCCGTCACTAGAAGCTCCTCCGGGTCGGGCACTTCTGCAGCTTCTGGCGGGCTATCTGGGTAGATGGTGCCATCTCCGACTCCAGCGATAATGCCTTCCTGAGAAGTTGAAAAGGGCGAATCATCCTGGTCGTCTGGTGAAAGAACAGTTTCTTCAATGGCTGGTGCCGGTTGCTCCGCTCCGTTCTGAATACCGGTGATCGTCAACACACGGCTGAATGTGCCTCTACATCTTTCGGCGTGTCTCTTGCACACATCCTTTCTAGTAAACCTAGCTTTGCAATTTTCGCATCTGAAGGGCCGACGGCTGTCGCTACCATGTCCTGGCGAGTGTGAGCTTCGCAACTTTGAAATTTCGGGGCTGACACATACTTGAGCGTTTATGTCGTTCCAAGTTTTCCTTTGACGTGTCTTAGTCACCGTCATTGATTGGAGGTTTAAGGATACCTACATTTCTCGTAAATGTCTGCGTGCACTCTGTGCAGGTGAAGGGCCGTGAACTCATCATGGGCGCAATGCTGCGTTTGATGTTCGGGTTGACGTTGAGGACCCTGGCGAACGGGGAAGTAGCTAAAGGGGTGATGGGCCCGTGCGTCTATGCTTATCAGTTCGTCTTGTTGCATACTACAATTGAGGGTCTGCCTATTGGCATACTCCTCTAGACTCCTGCGCCACAAAGGCGAGGGCAAATACAATCAAAGTGAAGCTGGAACTTCAGTGCCTAAAGATTCAAATTGTGAGACTTTCCACTTCCTATGGTGAAACACTTCATGAATAGTTATCGATCTCATAGACTCTATAGCCAGACAGTTGCCAGTTTTGAGTCTAGATTCTTAGCGATTTGCAAATGAGGCGGGCAAAATCTCAGTTTCCCATACTAGATAAAAGTTTTCATTCATGAATGCATTTAGTGTTGAGGAATAGATCGTATAACCTGTATTTCAAGGAGCGACTCAGCGATTGAGGTGTAAAAGTTTGTCAAGATGTACTTTGTAAATGGTTGGGTTGAGTGCCTACGGTTACTACTAAGTCTTTGCAATCTGATTAGGTTTCACTCGAACGAAACTATAAAGGTGGATAACAAAAGTAGGTCAATTTCCATCTCTGGGCAGAAGAAAAGATCATAAGGAAACGCTTTAGGCTCGTAGGCAGCTGTTTCGAAACCCAATCACATCTCAAGCTTGATGTTCTTGTCAATAGCACCCGACTGAAACGTCCGAATCATAACTCCCGTAGCCGTATCATTCCATGCAGTTGTATCTCCTTGTACGAATCCGCTGCTTGTGCAGTAATCCATGATCCTTCCCGCGGTTCTTGCGATTTCCTGACTATGAATCGGGCGTATCTTGTTAGTCAAAGCAGCTTTGAGGAGCGAGGAGGCCTAAGTTGAGGGCGGGAGCGAGCGTTTACCAAGTTGACTGGTGCAGAGATTCCTTGTTCTTCCTCCATCCGAGAATGAAAGTTTCACCATTTGAGCGGCAGAACCCTGTTAACTCCTTTTCCTTAACAATGCACTTGTTGTCATCTTGGTTTGCAAGCCACTGAATGCACCAGGCAGCGTTCTCAATCTGCAGTACAATAAGATAGAATGGAGACTGTCAGCTAGATGAATCCTCCTGTGACATACTCGGATAGAGTTGAGAGACACAAAGACGTACCGGCGCCATATTTGTGGGGAAGCTGTTGCATCGAACGGTGTTGATATCAATGATCTTGGCACTTTCAGAAGTCTTGGACTTGAGGAAGACGTTATCGCGCTTATTCGATTGACTTCCATTGGACTCTTCAGACCAAGAAGTGTTGTGAGGGGAAGTAGATTGCCAGCCTGTTGCGGAGAGTCGGATGTTAGCAGATGGATCATCACTTTTCTTGGTCCCATACCACAAAATTGGACGAAGTCATGGGCAATTGAAGATCTCACCGATGATGTTCCGAGATCTAATTGAAGCTTTGGCTGCCTCTTTAGCAGATAGGTGCTGGGCCGTGGGGTTGTTGATAATATCATCAGCCCATTGCTCGAAGGTGAAAGGGGGGGATGAGAGTGGCGGAATAGGTGATCGAACATCAGTCGGAGCCGCAGCTATCAAAGGAGCAGTTGCCAGGGCACAGATTGCAATTCTGAGTAGAAGGAGCATCTTGAATAGTTTTGGATGGCGAGATAGTCATGGCCTGTCGATACCGAAACGGAAGCTGTAGTGTTGGAATTCCAATCGACTGCTGAGATCTGTCCATATGCAGAAGGGGCAGAGGCCTCTTATATAGAGACGGCAGACTGAATTGATAACGTGAGCCAAAATCTGGATTTTGTTTTTGCTTTGACCGTTGATTGACCGCATTGGGACCACATGGTCGTTGTGCTACTATGGTACCAAGATGCTCACTCCCTTGCTCCCTTGGATCTTTATTCTCTTCTGCCCTGCGGGCCAAAGCATGTTTTGTCAAAAGGGTGTGACAGAAAGTCTCCTTTCAATTCAATCAAGCACAAGGCTGGAAATCTTACCCTTCAATGGCGCCAAATAGCGTACAGGCTCGGCACTATTCCGTAAGCTGTGTGAATTTGCATCCTAGCCTCTGGATATCGATATTATCAAGAAACACCTGATCTATCAGAGCACTTTAGGTAGCTTCATCGTATCTACGAGAAGAGAGCAGATTCGTTTCAAAATGAAGATCTGACGCTGTGGTGCCTTTAATATCTTGAAGAGCTGCGATTGTCCAGGTCGGCGCACTTCGGTCTGCTAGAAAAAGGAGCTTGGCATTGATGGGTACGCGGGCACTGCTGGCAGGGCAGTCATGTCCGATTCAAGCGACTCGACATTTTTCTTCTGACTTTCCAGAAATGAACATCCAGATTGAGTAGCCGCTGATTCGCTCAATATCAATCTCTCCTTCTTCAAAATGTGATGTTACGATCCTCGCGAATCTTCAACTCGAATGTCACCGCTCCCACGGCCCCACCGACCCCACTCGCTCCGGCGATCAAACGGCCGCTCATCAATATCCCTGCCCGCCCGCCGTTTCAGGAGTCTCGGCCGCACCCTCCGATCTTGCACCAATCAGACGGCCACCCGTCCCCCGTCAGGGGGCACCCCGCCACGAGGGCCACGGCGAGTCAAAAACCCAATTCAATACCTTACAAGGGGGAGCTACCTCCCCCGATCCGGAGCTTGCTGTCCTCTTTTTCGCGCCAATCTTTCATCCTTCTCTTCGGATCTTGCTTCTTTTTAAGCTTCTTTTTCCACCCCCACCACCACTCACTTGACGGGTGCCAATCACATAGCGCAGGGCACATCCTGGTCTCATCACCCCCCTCATCATGTCTCTGAAGACTCTCTTGCCATTGCTCGCGCTCACTGGCGCGGGCATGGGTTGGCAGCACAAGACCGAAACCGAAGTCCGTGATGCCCTCAAGGCGAACGAGCATAGCCTAGTAGCGTGTAAGTTGTACCAGTCTCACGAGACCTCTCTGACAGCATGCTGACGCCATGTACAGTTATCGAGGTAAGCTGAGTCACTGGCCCCTGAGCTGATTCCCCTGCGAATACTCCCCCAACCTCCATGCTGCCGTAACATACTAGCAAAGCGCTGACCTTACCAAAGCCCTCAACGTACGACGCTCCGCACCTATACAGCAACATTCGTTAACAGGGACAACAGCGACGCCAGCACAGCCCTCGAAAAGCACTGGTCCGCCGTCGAAGATGCCGTCCCGACCGCCCTCTCAGTAGATTGCTCGACTTCGGCCTCGCTCTGCTCCGAACACGACGTCGCTTCCTACCCCGCCATCCGCCTCTACCGCCAAGACGGCACGAAGCACCACTACCGCGGCCCCAGGAAGGCCTCTGAGTGAGTCTACCATCGGCCCCCTCCTTCATCACCTCACAAAGAACCTCCAGCTAAGCCGCCCGCGTCTCTCTTTTCCGCAGAATCACCGCCTTCGTCCGCCGCATGCTCCGCCCCGCCATCGTCCCTCTCGACAGCAAGGCCGCGAAATCCTTCAACAAGGACGACGACGTGGTGCTGATAGCGCACATGGCCGAGTCCGAGACCAGTCTGCGCGAGCGCTTTGCCGAGATGGCCGGGCGCTACCGCGACCGCTACGCCTTTGGGCTGACGACGATTGACGAGGCGCCCGGGCGGATCGCGTGCTATAACAACGCCGACGGGGCGTTCCACATGACGTCCGAGCTGGACGAGGTCGACTCGATGGAGAAGATGCTGAAAAAGTGCGCGTCGCAGCTCGTGCCGCGGTTGACGAGGAGGAACGAGGCCGAGTATTTGAGCGTCAGTTTTAGCACCCCCTTTGCAGTCTTGCAGACGTTTTCTCATGCCAGGTTCGAGAGGCAAACTACTGACGTGTGGAATGGTTCACAGTCCGGCAAGTCGTTGACCTACTTCTTCTCGACGGTCGAAGAGAACCTGGACTCTTGGACATCGGCCGTGAAACCCATGGCGAAGCAGTACCACGAGTACATCACCTTCGTGACGGTCGACCTCGGCGAGTACCCCGATATGCCGTCGCTCTTTGGCCTGCCGGCGGATGCTACCGAGGGCGTGGCGGTCTATAATCCGGCTGTGGGCTTGGCGTTCCCGTTCAAGGGTGGCAAGATCACGGTAGACGCGGTCGCGCAGCACATCGCCGATATCTCTGAAGGTAACGCCGATGCCTGGCAGGTGGGTGAGCCGACTGCGGATGAGGAGATTGTGGAGCAGGTCATGGAGGAGGTCCCAGTGAAGGGGGGAGACGGTTCCAAGGTGGTAGAGACCGAGGAGACCAAGGAGGCAACCAAGGAGACTGGAGAAGAGAAGCTTGAGATCCACGACGAGCTCTAGGCAAGGAATTTTATTTTAGTTGTGCGCTGTTCACACTCAACGCTTGTTTCCTGGGTCCCGATCACTGGACCGATAGTGGGACAACATCTAAGGCATCGCTCGAAACAGGGTCGCTGCCCACCGTTGCTGATCCGAAAAGAAAACAAAGATACCAAAGCAAGCCGGCTTGTAGTCTTCATGGAGCTGATATCTGCATCCAAAACCCAAGGATCGGGATTCTCGACTTTGGCAGAAAAGCAGTTGCCTCGAATTTACAGCAACAAGCTTGGCTGCGTATGGAAGAAGGAAGCCAGACAGGAGGATCAGCTGGAAGTGAAGGAAGGGGGTAACAGCAGAGCCCGTCCGTCTTCTGCTTACCCAAGCCCTCTGGGCTAGGCGAATTTCGCGCCATCTCGAGCGCAATAGACGCCCTTATATAGAAACAGACGTCAAAGTCGATATGATTTCTTCGCGGAGCCGGGCACCGCTCCGTCGTTACCATTTCTGTTCCCAAGCAACTGAATGATCATCAGATTGTACGTCAAAGCTGCTTCGGCGGCGACGGACCATGCCCCGCCAGCCAGCCTTCGTGGTAACTAACCCCGAACACGCATCGCGCGCATCGCGGAGGAAAAGGACCGGCATGAGGGTGGGACGGACCTGCGTTGCCTGCCAGCGTGATACGTTACACAGGCCGCCAAAAAAAAGTCGACAAAATCGCCGCCATTTCGGAGCCGGATAAAGCTCCGTTAGGGGTTTGTCTACGTTGAACCAAACGTTCTTAGCACGTTGTTCGTTCTTGTTCCAATCAGCGACTCCAGGACCTCGTACAGTGACCCAAAGACCACTGTTTCTCACTATCCCCGTATCCAAGATTCGAGTTAGTCCGAGACCCTTGGCTTAGGCTATCTCTATCCCGCGGAGGCGGGCTGCCCCTCCGCTGCCTGCCGCCGCCTCGGCTCTCAACTGAGTCAACTGAGTCAACTCGGCTTCTTTCTTGGGATCAAAGTCCCCTCTCCCGGACTCCAGAGAGGTCCGGAGCGGGCTCCGTGTTCATTGAGCCAATCAGTTTGCTGAGCCGCGGAGGCGGACGAGGCCCCGTCTCCAATCTCAGACTGAGACACTAGAGCGAAGTCACTCTCCAGCGGTCCCGCGGAGGCGGGCATTTCCTCCGTCGCCGCCGTCCCAAATCCCAGACTTCAAGCCTATAAGTTTCGCTGCTCAATCGGGACTATAAATCCACTCTGATTCCTCCGATTTGTATACTCGGGTCACATGACACCAGTTTTCTCAACTTCACGTCTACATCGCGATGCTAATTTCCAACTTAGCGGGCCACTCGAGCCCAGCCGACTTCTGCCTTGTGGATTTTAGAGGAATATCTTCAAAGTAGCAGAAGTAGCAGCGGTTCGTCCTTCTGTAGCTTTAGATAAAGCAAGTGTCAAGAAAAGTCCCCAAACCGAATGCCTAGTCACTGTGCTCCCGCCATACCATGTATTCTTGCGATTCACGGTCCTTTCCATCATATCTTGCATTCGATTGACCTGAACGACAAGAGGATGCAGATCCACTTAAATCAAGCACATCCTTCACGTAAACAAAATCGCCACAAAGAATCAAGAGACGAGAATTCAATACAATCACCTTCTCCATCGAGTATTCAACCCTGAACTCAACCTGCATTAGACTCAATTCCTTCCTTCTTGGCACCTTCCAGATCGTCAGCTCAGATAAGGCCTTTCTAGAGATATCTATAAAGCTCCGCGATCATAAGATTGCTGTGCCGCAAATCCTTCGACGCCCGGCTCCTTCAGCTCGCTTACTCGAGACACGAGAGTTTGAAAACGCTGTAAGTCTTTCGTGTAAGACAGAGGGGTTTCTGAGAATCGACGATTTCACTCGTTGCCTTACTCAACCCCCTCCCCCGCTTCTTGTCAGCTCCTGGTGCCCCCCGATACTGTCAATTAAGACAGTGATCACTCGAGATTTAACGAATCCTATCGGTGAATAACTCCATAATAGGAATGTAGATAACATCCTCTCTCTTCAACGCCTCGAACCTCCCAGCAGAAATGCCACATACCTTTGAATGCCAAACCTACATAAAGCATCACCAATTCTTTCAGCGAAGCACGTCAATCCCAAAGACAAAGGCACCATACCCCATCCACACAGAAGCCTAAATCCCACTTCTCCAAACACTTTTCCCGCCCAAAGAATTAAAATGCAACTCAAATCTCTCTTCGCCCTCGCCCTCGCCGCCGCCGTCACAGCAGCAGCCGCCACCCCAGGCGGAACCGAGAGCACCCCCCTCGACAAGCGCGCCCCCACAAAGGCAGAGTGCTGCTGCTGCTACGGCGGGCCCTCAGTCGGCTGCGCCGCGGACCTCAACTGCGCGGGCTACACGCCCAGCATCGGCGTCTGCCTCGACACGCGGTGCCCGTTCAAATGAAACGGTGCGACTCGCAATGAGTAGTACCTCAATTGGAACGGCGGATCTGTTCAGAAGGGGAGAAAAGCAATGGGCTTGGGAGAGTAGGTTTCCTCCATAAGGCTTGATGAGGTGTTGGGTGTGTGTGCCACCTAGATGGTCCATGGGGTGGTCTACCTCAATTGTGTCGTTCCGATCCTTCCGGCACACGGAACCCATTCCGAGGGACACCCTGTTATTAGTCAGTATAAGTTCCTCAACTTTAAAGGAACAGACCTGGGGGGCCTTTGTTTCCAGCTTGATAAATCTTCAATGACGTCATCAATGGAAGACTGCAATTTTCGAAATGATTCTTTATACTGCATCATCACCATGGGTTGCGTCGTGCTGTGACATCCAATATTACATGTCTGAGACTAGACAAACATTTGCCTTGTCATCGGTATTTGATTCTGGCGTCATCTTGCATGCGGCATCGTTCTGTTGTCTGCCCTGCACGTTCGCCTCGCCCTGCCCAACTGCAGCGCCGGTTCCCAGCATCAAAGCCAACGACATCGATTTTTCAAAGTCTATTCAACATTTTTCTTACCGCCTGCTCCTGATACGCTTTAAGGAGAATAGAATATTGGCGTCGAGTAGTTGCGTGGCTAACCTAGAGGAAGTCGACTCAGGGTACTTGGCTTGACTGCGATACTGCGACATTTTGGGGACATCGCTCCCGGCAACTTCAGCCTCAGCCTCTCCAAAGAAGTCGCCATTCGTGTATTACCCAAATGATACATGTAGCGCCGTGTGTATCACTGTGCGCTCTTCGCACATCAATCAAACCATTGAGACGCAGATTAAATAGACATCTTCGTCTGTGGCCTGTAGCCTGTCTTACACGTTGTAGCAACCCGAGACCATCAGGGCCGAGTTGACTTATACCAAGAGGTATACAGGAAAACTCATAAGAGCTCAAGGCCTGGATCCATCAGTGTTCAAAGATGCCAGTATATACTTTCGAGCTTCTCTAGAACTCTGTGGACGAATGCTTTTAGCATGCGAATAGCCTCGAGGGGTAGGCCTGGTGGTATCGCAGATAGAAGAAAGACGGAGGCGATAAACCGTAGGAGGTGTGTGAACTAGAAATTGTCCACAGTAGTATGCATAAAAAAGGACGTTTCGCGATTATTTTGTCGTGTATGTCTCCCTCTCTCCCCCAAGTCCATGACCAGGGGACTCGTGTACAAGCATATCCTAAGGTAAGGTAGGTATCCCTAACCTAACGGACGTAAAAAAATGGATCTTCCTGTTGCCTCAACCCCGAATTTCGACCCCTCCAATGATATAATCTCTAATGGTATGTTTCCTCTAATTCCCCGTAAATCGCTCGCTAATCGCAAGTTTTCCGACGTTCAAAAATCGCCGGCCGAAAGTAGGCAGTGTAGACTGTCAAGTCTCTGGTAGGTCTTCCAATCTTGCGGTCGATGATGAGCAAGGTTCAGTATGCTTGCGGCTCGGCAGCAGCAGCAGCTTCGTCTCGGCATCTTTGGCACATGCACCATCCGCCGAGACTTCCCTTTGCCCAAGCCCTTCGTTGATCGACGGGCATTGTTACGTCGCAGTAGTGGTTCAAGACCTCTTCACCAGCCTTGAGCCCTCCTGGAGCGCCGCCCACGACCTTTGTCTTCCGCGCCCAAAGTGTCATCTGTCCTCCCCAATCCCATGTGACGTTCGGATTGCAGTCGTGGTTGGCTAAGCACCAAAGGGGGTGTACTGCAGCGACATCGGGTCGACCATCGCGTGGGTTCTTACGGGCTGATGCCGTTCCGCGGAATTTGCTGTAGAGGGTATTAAGAACCCACAAATCGTGTTCTTGAATAGTGCTATAAATGTCGACGTCCATCTTTTCGAGGATGTGGAAGGGTGTCTCGATATTGTACTTGAACGAGAATGGCAGCGTCCATTCCGGCGGCGGATTCGCACTCGGTGAGATCTCGATATCGTTCGATGCTGAAGGCACAAAGTCACCCCAGATGTACTTGATCTGTGTCACATCCAAGGGGTGTATCTCTTGGTGATTGGACATGGCCAAGACACGTGCAAGAAGCAGCAGGTGTAGTGTCTCATCGGCTTCCGAAGCTTCAGGGTCCTTGGCGATGGCGTCGACATCCTTCTCGCATACAGCAGGGTGGTAGAGTTCTTGCGCCATATCATGACAGTGTTGGCTACAGAAAACTGTGTCGTAACATTCGTCGCAGCTGACAGCGGCTGGCTCGCTACCCAACGGTGGCAGTTCCGCACTACACGCATCGCAGACTGGTTCCTTGAGGCGATTATTGGCGGTCAAAAGCGAATATTCTTCCAAGACGGCCTCTCCTGGCGCAATGTCTTGCGTCGCAAAGAGGCCCAGCTGATTGCATGTGGGTATGATATCGTAGCCATCCATATCGCTGGCTGCCTCCAAAAGGACTGGGAGCTTAGACACTTGGACCGCACACTTGGGTGCAGACTTTGCTAGTTCGGCGTTCAGAAACTCGAGGGACTCGGGAGCAAAACGGTCAGGCTCGTATGTGTTCCAGGGGTAGACTTCCCTCCGAACAAGCCCCCATTCCGGAAGAACGTTGACATTGAAGTCGTCTCTGCGACATCGCCGACTCGCCACATGCTTGATGTATCCCATCGTTTGAAGGAGTTCGTCGTTCTCGGGAGCGATCAGCAGACCTCGGTCGCAAAACTCGTGCGCGCTTTTCAGGCACCCGCACAACAAAAGACTGAGGGCAAGAATCTGAAAGGCGCGAACAGAGGATAGCTTGGCCACATGAGCGGCGAGGCTCGCTTGGTCTCTAGCCTCGTCTGTCAGATAGTCGCTTCCGAGCTTGGACAGAATCCCATGGTCCAGGACAATAGGCAGTGGGTCCAGAGGGCGGGATCCAAGGGCCTCGATAGCTTGCTCATGATACTCAGAGCCCTCGTGGAGGACGTCGTCGGTCAAAAGAAGAGCTTTGTAGGCATCGCCGGCGGCCAAGTCGGGGTAGCCCAATTCAGAGTGGACAACAGCACGTTCGAGGTAAGTGATCAAGTCGTATGGGTTGTCGATCAAGGTCTCTGTGAGATGTCGCCGACGCTCGAGTAGACCTTCTGAGCGTCGAGTGTTTTCATCCTCCAAGGGCGACTCATTGCCCGTGGTTGTGGTGCTTGCTGTCGACATGGTGAAGAAAAGGAAGCTAGTAGCAAAGCGCTTGGGCAGCACTGTTCCGGGCTAGCATCCAACAAGGTGCAGGCAGGGCTGCTGATAAAAAGAAGGGAAACAAGGCAAAAGAAGGAAGATGCCGCCCAGGAATCGAGATCGAAATTGGATGCAAGTGACACTGACGTCAGTGAGGAGAATAACGATCCTGGTATTGCTGGGCTCAAGGTCCAAGTCGAGCGGACGTGTTGTGGTACCTTAATGGAACACCGTCTCGGGAACGGAACGGTGAGATGAACCTGAACCCTAGGAGGAAAAAGCCCGGCACACGGCTGCGCGCGGTTGTGTCTCGAGGTCTTTTTTTTTTTAATTGTTTTATTTTTTCGACTGAGAGGGGGGTTTTTTTTGGCAAAGGAAACGGGGCAAGCCCACAACTGGTCAGACCACTTTGTGGCAACCCTGCCCGGGCTGTATCCGTTGGAAGTCGTTGAATTATAGCGTAAAGAAAGAGCCCGGGGAAAACGGATTTGAAAAATGGGGGAAACGAGAGTAAGTAGATTTGAAGAGGGGGAAAGGGCCGATGAAGGAAAAGAGGCGAGAATGAGATGGCAGGACTGGAGGGAAGGAAGGCGTCCTTATTCGTCAATCAGACGGAAATGAAGGTGAGGCGATGGTGTTGGTCTGGCGGGTGATGGCGCGCCCTGATGCCTCTCTCGTTTTAGTCGTGCTTGATCCTGTGCTGCTCTTTTCTCTGATTCTCCTCGATTGGCGTTTGCTGCCTGTCTTGACAGTTGCAGCCGGAGGTGACTAGCCCGGTTTGTTTAGCTTGGTCCCAGTAAGACGGAGACCCTATTTTTGGCTGATGGCCGGTCCGTCCAAGTATGCCGTTTTTCAAAAGGGGGCAACAAGATGGAAATTAAACACAGACGCAAGTCGTCGTCGACCTTGACCTCGAAAGGGAAGGGGAAGAAATTTGCAACTCATCAATTGGATATTGGCCGCGGATTGGGGTCCGTTGGTGCGTGGTGACAAGTGGGGGGTTCTGGACTGGACCCTTGAAAACTGGAACTTCAGGGTCCTTCGCGTGGAGGGGTAAAACTGCCCTACCTGGTCTTTGTGACTTGCGGACAACCGCTCCCAAGACCGCAAGCGCATTCAACCCGGAACGTCTTGACGTTGAACCGCCAGGCGCAACGGCGTGACTGGCTGAGAGACCATCGCACACCCATGCTGCGTCCTCCAAGGGGGGGAAAGTTAGATGTACGGATAGGTTGCGACCCTTGATTTGCCTTGAAGTCCGTGGTCCATGGTTCCTGGTAAGATGACCCTTCGATGGACGGTAGAGACGGGGCAGTGGCAGTGAAAACATGGTTTCGTACCACTTGGCTTTGCAACTCAGCAACAAGGGGACTCGACCCTGTCAGCCTCACGTACCACGCGCTTGCCCGAGCTCTCCTTCCGTGGGCCGTGGATACTGGGGATTGCGACTTGTCGCGAATTGGCTTGAGACCTGGGAACCCTCTTCAAGGAACCGCATGTCTAGTGACGTCAGTGTCTAGTCTCCCCGTTGCTTTCATCCCGTCATTTCCGTTTTGACTTTTTTGTCTTTTATGGGTTCTCGTTTCTTCCGCATGAACCTTTTTTCACTCGTAACAATTCACATGCCGGCGCAATCCTGTGCAGTACGGTATTCGTGCCTTGTTCGTACTGACACAACCGACAAGAAATAGACGCGGCCGATGGAGCATTTGACGCCCGTTAGGCCGATCAGATGCCTTTTCTGTCCAGTTGCCTGCCTTTCTGTACGAATTCTGGAAAGGGGCCTCCATTTTTTACCGCAGTGCCGGAGTTATTCCTGTCCTTTGTTTCTTCGACAAGTCCTTGCCAGTGCCTGATCGCCATCTGGGGCAGCAAGGGATAGCTGGAGCAGCAGGGCAAAACGCAGAATGAGGCTTACTTGCAAGGGCCCTGGCACCCTACCTAGCACTGGGTCGCCCCGAGGATACTGCCTTCCCGTCCCATTCGTGATTAAGGGTCCTGTTGATTGACACTTTTCGTCGCATCTGCTGCAACCCGGTCCCCACCGTTTGTCGCTCGATATCAGCTGTGGCATTGTCGTATGTAGGTAGTATATCAAACACGGGAATAGCTCCGCGTGCTCCGGCCTGGTCGCGGCGAACGAACCAACAGCATGCGCCGTCAAGTGTGGATTCGAGGCCTTGGGCACACCGCCGACGTGAATCATGTCCACTTCCTGCAGCGCACTGCTGTAAATCGGACGCCTCTTACACATACATCGGCGATTGCCTGGTCTTGATCGTTGCTCCCCCCGCGGGCCATCACGCGTGTAATTTTGCTGAATTGACATCCGGACCGTTTGTGGATGATGATATCGCGGGATTCCGTTTCAGAAAGCGGCGCTTCACTTCAAGCGCTGCGACCCGCCAACACCCCTCCTTTTTTGGTTTTCGAGTCAACATTATGACGACAGCGTCCCCGCAGTAGCTGGACCAGGTTTCTGCTGAACCCCCGTCCGCCCGGCGGTTCGTGATGGTTCCCTTGAATTGGAGATGGACGACTTTCGAGTCAGTTCGTCGCAGTGACGTCATTGTCGAGATGCATCGATGCCCGGCGCAACATCCTGATGCACCGTCAAGTTTGCACCGGCTGTGATCGTTTAATCCACCGAGTTTATCAACCGCCTGGTGGTTGATTTTGTCGAGTCATGCAGGGGTCTATCAAACGCACCGCGAACAATGACGCACTCCGGACTCGTTCATGTAAAGACTCGTAAAATCTGTCAAGTTTCTTCAAGATGAATCAAATGCTATTACTGACGTGAGTGATAACGCAGAAGAGAGGTGACGAAGCTTTCGAGGTAGCGACTTGTGGAGATGTCACTCATCAGCCTTTGTACCTGTGCCCGCACTGGCGATATTGAGACAGGCACGCAAAGACCAATAGTGGATACCGAAGTATATCGTCGATTTGGCATAAGAAATGTGTTCTTGGATAGCGAATAAGGCACCGATGCTCGACAGTATTATTCCTCGTGTATCTTCTTGTGTAACGCAGCAGAGACGCGGAACTTGGACTGCGATTTCGTGCATTTTGGAAATTGAGGGCGCACTGCAAATCAGGCATTTGCCGGTGGCCCGCGATCTGTAGGACACCAGGCATCAAAAGATCGGACTGCCGTCCTTTGACGTGGAAATAGCATAATAGAGTTGATTCTGATATTGGATTCGGCCGGTAGTTCGCAGGAGGCGCGCCGGTTCGGGCCAGTGGTCTAGGCGTCTTCCCCAGACTCGCCGGCACATGCCAAACGCTGGCAGCACTATAGCAACGTGGGAGTGACAACGTGGATGAATCGGTGGTCTCGTCCATTGAGGTGTATCGTGGTGTCGATCCCACGTCCAACGGGAGGCAGGCGGTTTCCTGATGTCTGTCCGCAACGCTGCATTACATGCGACGAACCAGCAGAAGGACGATTGGCTGGATGGACAAGTGTAGAGTTGACACTGCAAATGGTGTCAGTCATGTCTATTCTGAGGTATATACGGATACAGCGAATGAATTTGGAACAGCAACTCCTGTCAGGCGAGCATTAATTTTGAGCATTGAGTCGACCATAACCGCACACTCGTATGTATGAAAGCGTGACTTGGAGCTAATGGTGTTTGCTTCGGAAGCATATGAACAAGCTGATAGTTGGCATGCTTCTTGGATAGGTATGTGGTCTCGCTGCATTTGGTCCAGTGCCTCAGCAGTGCTTTAGGTAGGTGGGTGGTTGAGGAGGGGGCATGTGGGCGGGCCAATAGCTCCAGGAGCGTTTCCTCCGGCAGGTTGTTGGAGTGCGAGAAGAGATTGTGCTCGGCGCTCGCTCTTCATGGGTTGACGACATGCATGACATTCGCAATGATGCTCGCAGTCTGAATTGCCCACCCCGGACAGACTTTGTCGACTTTTCCAAAGCAGAAGAGCTGCATTTCGCAAATTGAACATGATATCAACAAAAAGGAGCTTGTAGTATTATTCCTGCCATCTACCTAGTATTGTCTCCTTCCTTACTACCAGTCGGTGCTTCACTCCGGGCAAGTGCTGCCCTAGGTACCTTAGCTAAGAACGGAAGGCTGCTATTATGGATAGGTGCCTTCCCTCAGTTCACATTAGATTCGGCAGCAACGCTGAGACCAGCAATGCGGAAAGGTAGGAAGGCAGGAAGGATCCTTCCACCTTTTGTGCTTGGTGCTTAGGCTAAATCCCTCTTTCCGCTCATCCTTCCGTTGCGCTTCAACTTTGCCGTTTCTTATCGAAATCCATGGACCCCACGGGATGCGTACAAAAATGCACCCGAGCAATCAATCTCAGATGCTTCCATGCTCTAGCTCTGAGGCAGCGGCGCTGCTTCCCGACCGCCGGGCAGCTCGGTCAGGGGCCGTGAGCCATCGTGGTCGTCCTTCCTTGGCTGGATCTACCAGCTGTTCTCTTACTGCAGTGGGTTCACGACTCGGTTCGCCACAAAATCATCCCGCCAAACTTGTTCTACTTTCAGTCATCTCATCACCCTAAATCCTCCAGCTACCAGCCACCCGACACGCCGACTCGATCTACGACAGTAGTGCTGCATCAGCGCCATGCCGGACAATGAGTGTCCATTCCCGGAACTGCAATGGTTCCTTGACCCTTGAGGGCAGCGCAACTGCTTCGGCAAATCATCAATGTGTACCTTACGGAAGCACCAACGGACCAACGACAACTACAGTTAGCTTTGCGGACAAATCATTCATCACTCAGTCTGACTCTGCTGATTGCACCCAGCTTTGTGGCATTCAAAACGGACTCTTCATCTCTTGATTGTCAAGAATGAAGCATATCATGGATCGTAACGACTGCCATTACCGACGTTATCTGGCGAGTCAACAGCTCAAGGCTTTCAAGATATCCTTGTTAAAAGTCCGGACTCTACGGCAGGTCAACAATGAAGCTAGGAAAAGGCATTCGAGATACAGATTACCACCTCACAGCCGGTCCACTGGAAACATGGCAACCCCGCCATTTTACACAGTACACGCACTTGGGTAGGGTAAAGAATAAGGAAGAGAGTGTAGTGAAGTGCCGCAACAGTGCTCTGATGCCTTTTGCCCGCCGTTATCGATCACGAATCCATGGTGAAACGGTGCAAATTTACCTGCAGCCCGCATACATCCGCCCGCCCTCGTCCTACGCTATCTCACATGAGACTATTACCACCAACCATCAAGCACCAAGCACTGGCTCCTCATTGACCTTTAAGCCAAACAAATCGTTTGGATTGCAGGACCCAAGCTCCAGAGCACAGCCGGCAGAGAATAATTGGGTCGAGCCACACTCAAATTGCTCAACTGCAGCCTGCCCAAGCTGCTGGACTGAGGTGAGGTGCTCTTTGCGTCTTTCGACTTCCAACCTGTGCCAGACGTAAGGTACCTAAGGTGTACGAATACGTACCTGGCCTCACTGTGTGAGCTGCACTTTCTGCCCCGATAAAAAAAAAGGTGACACAGATACAAAATATTCAATCATCTGCCCCGCTATCGGTTTTGGGTCTACCTATCTTTTGTGTTTTTTTGGCCCTTTAACATCTGGAAACATCCATGACCCATCCCGCCGCTTGATTCTTAGACCGACGCTATTAATCCCCTCGGTCCTTATTACGTCTCTCCCGTGTGCAGACTGACAGACGGCTCTCTCAAAGCTTCCATCTTCGTCTGAACCTCCAACTTTCAACCAACCACACGGAACACGCAAGCATATCTGCCCTGCCCAGCAAAACGCAGTACATCCCGCAGCAAGAAGCCAGAGTTTGTGCGCACCTTCTCCAATTTCGGACCGCCCCTCATTCTGCACCGACAGCAGACCGTTTTCCTTCACATCCTCCTCTTCGCCCCCCTTCGCAACGTAAACCTCGCTTCCGACATCACACTTCTCCGCCCCCCGCCTTCCGCCTTCCACCAACCTACCTCCAGCTTACTTTACCCCACCATGAGCAACAAACAGCCAAACCTCTTCGCCTACCCGTCGGTTGACGAACTCGCGCCCGCCCTGCGATCCTACGTCATCCAAGCACAAAATGCAGGTCTGAATCGTCACGGTGCCTTCAAGGTCGCCGTCTCTGGCGGCTCGCTGCCCAAGACTTTGGCCCAGGCACTGCTCACACCCTCCACCGGCCCCGAAGACCAGGTTCACTTTGGAAAGTGGGAAATCTTCTTCGCCGACGAGCGCGCTGTTCCCCTCGACCACGAGGACTCCAACTATGCTCTCCTCAAGAGCCAGCTGCTCGACAAGATCCCCGAGGACCTCGGTGCCCCGACCGTCCACCCCATCGACACCACCTACCTGAACGACACTCAGGAGCTGGCCGATCAGTACGAAAAGACTCTCGTCACCAGCTTTGCCAGCCGCGACAGCGTGCGTCTCCCCATCTTCGACTTGCTGCTCCTCGGCTCCGGTCCCGACGGGCACACCTGCAGTCTGTTCCCCGGTCACGAACTGCTGCGCGAGACGACTGCCTGGGTTGCTCCCATCGAGGACTCCCCCAAGCCCCCGCCCAAGCGCATCACTCTCACTCTTCCCGTCGTGAACCACGGCGTCAAGATTGCCTTTGTCGCCACTGGTGGCGGCAAGAAGGAGATCATGAAGAGGATCTTTGAGCACGGCGATGGACTCCCCTGCGCCCTTGTCAACGAGGGCGCCGGCGACCGCGTCAGCTGGTTCGTCGATAACGCCGCCGTTGAGGGCGTCAGCTTCCCCCGCCGTTCGTTCTTGTAAACACCAAAGAACCACGGTGAGGAGAGACGGTGGATAGATCTGATGATGTGGAGGACGATTGCGAAATAAAAAAGAACAAACATTGCTCGTTCCAGATAGACAGAGACTCAACGAACGGCACATCTCTCAAAGGGATGGAAATTACGAAGGAAAAAAAAAAAAGGACTGTACCGACAATCGCTGGCTTGATCGCGAGCTTCAGAGACCTGGTGTCCATGCCCAGTCTACCTCGTCTTGGGTTGCCCCTGGAACTCTTTCCCACCATCCCTTTTTCAGGATTTGCTATCTGTTCGCTGGGCCTCGAACTTTTGATATCCACTCACGTCAGACTTTATGATTTCACGATACAAAGGAACGAGACGAGAGACTTTGGGAGGGAAACTTTGCCAGACGGATCGGCGGCTACAGTTTTTCAATCGCCGTGACGCACAAATGTCGGTAGATAGCTCGACGGGTCTCCTCTCCCACGAAGGAGAAGGGGCCAAGCGAATGCAAAAATGACATATATCCCCATCAAACGAGTAATCGAAGTGTATCGTGATGTGCCAAACTTGTGCAGCTTTAGGTACCATTCCCGATGCTTGCCTCGAGTAGGTAGGTATGCGGAGTGTGGCAAGCGGTCGCCGCTGCGTTTTTGCCTTCCTTCCCTGCATCCCGCATTAGAGTCGCGTTTCTGCCTGCGTCTGCCTTGGTAGTAGGACGCCACATTACCTCACCCCGCCGATGACGATCCATGTAGGGCTGAGGATATGAACTTTTTCTCCAGTCATGCACTGCTGACGTGGGGGAAGATGAGGAAAGGGTAGAGATCTTCCCCCCTCAGGCCCTCACCGAGCTTGCCTACCCAAAGTCTCGGGCCGAGCAAGGTATGTGAGAAGGAAATCCAGTTCCTGCCTTATGAGTAGAAAGGAGCCCAAGTCGTCTAGATCCCCTCAGCCGTGTTTCTGTTGCCAGCCAGAAGGCGTCCGTCTAATAATTGGGTGATGGCGTGAGGAAAGCTCCAACAACAAGGAACAGTGACATGAATACAAGCCTACGCGATGACAGGCTACGGATTCGAATCACAGCATGAGAATTGAGAAACTCAGTCCTCGTAATAAGGTTTTTTTTTTTTTTTTCGATTTGACTTTGAGACGATACGACCGACCCCCGTATCACGCGTCTCCGTTTCTTGCCGGCCAAGGCGGTCATTCTGATGAACATTCGAGACTCACACTAGATATTTCCCTTTCTATTGCGGATCTTGGGGACTTTAAATCTCATGGAGAAGGTGTGGTATCAAATTACACTTTTCATTTTCGTCCGTTGTCCGTTGCCACTGCTGTTCTGATGATTTACGCACCTCTTGCTAGCCACTTCCTTCTCCATCCTCGATGAGCAGTGAGGCCTGGCATAACGGAGCAGGAATAAGACGGTCGAGTTGCCCGGCTTCATCAATTATATGAGTAGGAAAGACTTGCAGAGAAGCCATGGCGCCTTAATAGTCCATGTGCGCGTGTGCCCAGAGTTTCTTTTCGATGGCCGCGTTGGTTTGACTCTCACACTGACCCGAAGGAGTCCCTCGCGGCTGTTCATCAAGGCATAACTTCAGAAACCAGATTTGAGAGGAACAGGCGAGAAAATGCGCACCTCGCTGATGTTTTATAATGGTACCTGTTCTGATTCTCGTCTTCTGGTTCGTGTTCCTCTATACTGGGGCGGCACGGAGTTGAAGAAGTAGCAGTTGAAGATGAGGGTGGCGAAGACGGCCTGGTGGATCCCTTTGTACTTCTCACAAGAGCAGGACGAGAAATCCGGACACCCATAGTCAATTTCGTTGACCTATGCCTACCTAGATCTTACACTTTCCCTGGACCCTAGAAATACGCCACCGCATCTACTACATACTAGAAATGTGCCTATGCCTCAGATCTGGTATGAAGTCTTGAAATCGTGCGTTTGCATGTGTGATAGCGTATACCTAGGTATAGCACCTGAATTTCAACTCACTCTGCAGGGATCACCTGCCTCCCTTCGTCGTGTATTTGCTTATTATCATACAAGAAGAGCCTCCGAGTTCCATCAGACAATCCCACGTTGAATATGTTGACTGCTTGGTTACTTACTCTTTGTATGTAGGTGGACTTCTTGACTTTGTCCTAGTACTCAGGCATCCTCATGGTTGACTGTGTCTGGGTTCGGTCAGCTTCCTCATTCACAAAGCACCCACAGGTGGAGACGTATCAGCGTACCAGGGCTCCCTTTCAAAGAAGGCACCTCGCTATTCATTTACCCATGCTTGAAAGGAGGGCGTGACATACACCACAAGACATTAAGTCCCCCTCCGTTCTGGCTCGAGCAGACCTGTCTCTGTGGGCTACATTGCGTGACCGGCTATGCCACTCAGCTTGTCATAGAATAAGCTGCAAAGTGGAAGATGTGAGCTCAGGATTCTAGCTACTTGAGGTTGGTACCTCTAGCATCGTCGAAGGCGTTATGAGGCTATAGAACTGACTGCCTTCTGGCCAGGTATTCCTCCGCAGCATATCCTGCTAAAAAGCATGGACCAGATGAACCCATAACGGTTGAATTGATCGTATACTGACCGAACCTAACCTACCTGAGGCGCAGGACAGTCTTTGCTTCGGTTTAGATACCCCGGCATTCTCGCTGACAAGTGTCTTGTGTTAGCCCTTTCTCCTCTGCTCTATTCTTCAATTGGACGAGGTAATGTGTTCTTTACCTCAGTCGTCCAGGATTGCTTTGGGTACCTGATTCATGAGCACAGCTGCAGAATATATCTTGCACACCCGTTTTCGAGTCTAGGTTACAGCAACATCTGAATCTCTTCAAATCTCTTTACATATCCGTTTGTGATACAAATCCAAACACTACTATCTAGAGACGACGAGTGTGAGGGAAGTACCGCTCTCTTTCGCCCTTTCCCTACTAACAAGGCACTGCGTATCTGCTTCGGTCACAAGAAGCCCAAATTTCTTATAAATCTCTTCGATAAGATCACCGAGAACATCCTTGCGGTGCTGACTACCTTAAGGGCATTGGAAATTGGGTTCTTATACTACTTAGCCCAGGCAGAAAACGTACCACTCAAACCTAAGCTATTGATCAACTGACTTACTAATATACGAATTGGGCGCGTTTGAGAACCCTTTGGAACAGTTAGCAGACTTATCTGCCTCAAGGACCCCCAAGAGCCTAGTCTTGAGAGGTTAGTGATTTGGAAGTCTAGGCTATTAGCGCGTGACATCCTATTTGACAGAAAGACCTTTTTCTAGGAAGTTAATAGACTTTGAAATCTATATAACAACATCACCCTTCTCTGTCCTCTTTCTCTCACCCAGAAGCTATTCACGCGAGAATACACTATATACGGGGTCTCGGTATGAGAAGAGAAGAACATCTGGGACTCTAAAACCCAACCTCCTGCTGGCTCGTCAGTCCAGACAGCTAGCCAGCGAGCTGACTGGAAACCAGCGACATCATCGTCCGTCTGCTTCTCGCCCGTCCAGAAGCAGGTGCTCACGGACCAACCCGAAAGCCCGCGGGGTTTGCCTTTCCAGAATTGAGTCCGAGATACCTCTGAATGGGGCTTATATGCGGTACAAATGAGTCTCCCAGCAGATTCCTCCTACACAATGACTACCCAGCCACCTTACCCGGCCCGGTGTTCATATTATACAGATACAAAAGCCGTACAAGTCACCTTGAGAAGAAGAGGAAAATGGCACAGCCGCAAACCCCACACACAAATCAAGGAAGTCAAGGCAAGAAAGCGTACTCTGGATTTTGTCTCTCCGTATGCCCGTTCTCCCCCGTCTCTCCGTGCCGGCTTCAAGCCGCAGCTATCTGCATACAAGCCCTGTTCTTTACCCGGAAGTACGTGGCCATTTGCTAGTTTTGGAGATCAAGTCTTGGACTCGAGGACTCTACATAAGGTATCTATATCCAAGATACGGACGCGCTTACAAGCCGACTCTTTGATTACCTTGCATATAGGAGGTATGTCCAGCCGGTACGGATATAGCAAGTTCCGCACCTCTCCATCCAGTTTATACTACAACAACATCTACCCTCGCGAATGCGTAGACTACACCAGAACGCAGATCTACGCCTCGTAGTGAAGCTTCTACTTCAAGAGTGAGAACCCTCTCTCCTCCCCCTCACGCCCTACTTCTTCCCCAAAGCCTTCTCCTTGATAAAAAACGTACTCAAAAAAGCAAGCACAAGCAACGCCGCCATAGGCACCATGGCCCCCAACGTCGCAACCTGATAACTCGCCCTCACTTCCCCGGCAACAGCAGGCGGCAGCTCCCGAATGTAATCCAAACTCTCCCTGACCCTCTCCTCGACGCGCCTCGCCTCGTCCCCGTCCCGCAGCCGCGCCGCCAGCTGCGTCCGCAGCACCTGCTGCAGCACAGACGAGCAGACACTAATCCCGATGCTCGACCCCAGGCTCCGGAACAGGTACGAGCACGCCACCACCACCGCGGAGTCCCGGGACGCGGCGTTGGCGAGCAGCGCCACCAGCGTCGTCGTGATGCCCGCGCCGCCGCCGAGCGCGAGCAGCGCCATGCCGCCCACCACGCCCGCCGAGGAGCGGAAGTACAGCGCCGCGACCGTGGGGGCTACCGCGACGACCATGAGGCCGTAGGCGAGCACCGTGAGGGTGTAGTACCGGCCCTTGCGCTTCATAAAGTAGCCCGAGCTGACGCTCGCCGTGACGGAGGTGATCATGGCCGGCACGAGCGCCGCGCCCGCGAGGGTGGCCGAGGCGCCCTGCACGGCCTGGAAGAAGAGCGGGATGAAGAAGATGGAGGCGATGTGGCCCGCGATGCCGAAGAAGTTTGCGAGGTAGCACGCGAAGAGGGAGCGGTCAAAGATGATGTGGCCCGGTGCGAAAGGGTGCGAGGCGACGCGCATCTCGATGTAAACAAAGACGGAGAACAGCGCGGGCGTGGCGGCGAGCGCGGCGACGGTGAGCCGGCTCGACCACCCGTTGTTAGAGCCCGAATCCAGGCCCACGAGCAGGGCCACGACGGCGGCGACGAGCGTAGCGGCGCCGAGGAAGTCGATGCGCTTCACCTTTTCGCGCCAGTGCGCGTGGTTCGTCTTGGGCACGTCGAGGACAAAGTACACCGCCAAGAACGCGAGCACGCAGAGCGGGACCTGGCCCGTGAAGGACCAGCGCCAGCCGACCGAGTCTGCGAGGAGGCCGCCGAGGGGCGCGCCGGTGGAGGTGCCGGCGGCGAAGATGATGTTGAGGTACCCTTGCCAGACGCCGCGGTCGCGGAGCGGGACGATGTCGCTGAGGAGGATGGCGACGACGCTGTTCATGCCGCCGCCGCCGATGCCGGCTATGGCGCGGGCGACGCAGAGCTGGGTGAAGGATTGGGCTAGGCCGCAGCCCAGGGAACCGAGGGCGAAGACTGTGTAGGCGAAGAGGAGGCACTCTTTGCGGCCGAAGATGTCGCTGAGTTTGCCGTAGAGGGGTTGGAAGCTTGTTAGGGTGATGTAGTAGCTGTGGGCATCATGTTAGTACTTCACTCTTCATTGTCTTACATCTGACATGAAGCCGGATGAGATGAGTTTCTCTGAGGGTGAGGGAGGGCGTGTTACTCACGATGTTGCGAGCCAGCTCGTATAATTCAACGCATGCAGCTCGCTCCCGATCTTGGCGTACGTCGCCACGGTGAGCAGCTGGTCGACAGCGCAGAGATAGATCTAGAAAAAGCACCAGTTAGTCCCTGCCGAATTCTGAGCGGTCGACCTGAGCCGCTGCCGAAGGCCTTGCGCCGAGGAAGAGCCCGGGCTGGAGTGGAACCTACTCCGATGCCGACGGCCGGAAGAAGAAAGTGCATCTTCTTGGCCATCTCCGGGTTGCCGTCCCGATTTTCATCGGTGTCAGTGTCGGCGGCAGCGGCCGTGGCGCCGTTCTGCTGATCGCCGGTGTCGACGGTGCCGTTGCCGTTGCCATTGGCCGCCTCCGAGCCGGAGTTGCGCAGTAGCGGCGACGTCTCCGTCGGAACGGAGGTGCCATTGACGGAGCCGGTCATCTTTGCGGAAACGAAGTAACGGCCGAAACTAGTGCTGCTGCTGTGCTTTGGGAACCTGATGGAAAGTACTGGCGAGACTTCTGCTGTCTTTCCCCCCCTTTTGCCAAAACGTTGAAATCGCTCTAAGAACAGCAAAGACAATACCAATTGCCGGTCGTTTATGAAGTCAATTGATTTTCCCTATCTCTCCCCCGCTATCTCTCCGACTTTCGCATTGCGGCCGACGAGGATTGCTAATCTGCCTCCTGCATACAGTTAAGCTCCGTTTCTGTCGGGGTCCTCATCGGATGGTTGCCCGCCCGATAAGCCCAGGCTGGGTCTTATCGCCTCTGACGACACTCCCACGGTGAAGCACGTGATCGCAAAAGTCTCTTCAAGAGTGGAGACTGAAGAGCATTTTGGCTCAAGTTGTCTCCCGTCCCGAGTCCTAAAAACAAAAGTCAAGACAGCAAAAGAGATATTGGTCTGAACCCTAGTTCGTGATTTGATTTGGATCCGGGTCGTACTGGAACAGAGACTTTCTGCAGTCAAGTCCTCGATGCGAAACCTTCATCGACAACGGCGAACCAAAAAAAACAAGAATGCGAAGACACGGCCACCGGGCCAGACTTTGACGGAACCAGGGTTGTTAGCCGGTAAGGTGGAAATGTAACGGCGTCGGAGATCAAATCGGCCTGGTGTGCTTGGCAACCCGTTCACCCGCTTCACTGCTCCCAAAACCCATACCCTCGTGGGGGAAAAACTCCTCACATCGCCCGGTCTTCGACCGAATCGCCCCGAGCTTCCCGGACATCAACTGACCAGTCACCTCGTTAGCCAAATCAATCAGCCGGCAGAATAGGTAAGCAGGACCAGAGCGATCAATGAACTACAGTGTGGGTGTGTGACCGAGGGAGCTCACCATAATGTGGAATGGGGACGGATCGAATCTCATCTTAAAAATCCTGCCGGTGTGAAACAAACCGTCGCGTCTCTGCTCCATCCTTCCACAAAGGCTGCCCCAAAAGTCATTTTAATGTTAATCTATATTTTCCGCAATGCGGGTTCCCGCAAGAACGTAACCTGCATGCTGCGATGCGAACCATTCGAGGGCGGGCTAGCCTTGGACCAACAGGAACAAGGCCTTTGTCGTTGGTCCGCTGCAATGCGTCCTTTTTCGTGCCAAGCCCGCGGATGTCGCTCCTCAATCAAACGGCCGCTTGTCTTATTCGAATCGACTCATTGAGTGCGGAGTACCTAACAGCGTGGGAGGTACTTTGGAACAGCGTCGGCGATTCTCGTGTGCTGTACTCCGTACTCCGTACCACATCTTTGAATAGGTCCCAGTCGATGTCGTCTCACGATTCAACACCTCTCCTCGCGAATGTAAGCTTTCAATAGTCAAAGGTCGACGGATGGCAGAGTGGTACGCAGTGCGACCATGGCGCATCAGATCCCTTATGTCGTCCCAACTTTGTGCGTCTGCAAGGCGGGAGACTGGAGTTGGACAATTTGTCGTCATCAAAAAAAGCCCTCTGGCTTTCAAGGGGGGGCACAGGCCACAGGGGAAGCCCGGCGGAGGCACGGCACCTCTCGGTCTGAAGTGCTTGCAAGGTCATCCCAGGGGCAGGCGTGTGAGACTCGGATGACCGAGGAACTCAAAATGGCTCAAACCTGCTGTTCATGCGAGCGACAAGGGCATTGCGCTGTAATGTGTAGGCACTCACGTAGGGTTCCCTCCGGGGCACTGCTCCGGTAATAAAGCCAGTTTTGCAGCCGTAGTATACTCTTTCGACACCAGGCGCAGCTCTCAGGGGGTTTGATCCGATGTTCATCAGACTTGGATTTCACGTCATCTTTGCTAGACAGATCCCTCGTCAGGGGGGGACGCGGGCAGCGCGGGCTCCTGGGCTTAGCGAGCCGCAAGGCACCCACATATCTCTGATGCCGGACGGGGATTTGAACGTGAGATGTGACTCCGCCCTCGACCCAGCAGCCGTAAGGCTCTGAAGTCTGGTTGGCTTCCCTGATGCAGATCGCTATATGGCAGGCTCGGGTCGCTAAGATTTCTTGTGAATGGGCGTTCATGGCGGCGGACCTAGAAACGCGAGCGGCGAACGCAGACCAGCTGTCAAAGATCGTACACGGTCTAGAAGGCACAGTTAGTTGACAGATTGCAAGGCTAGAGCTCGAGATCGTAATAGTCTAATCGCGCGCGTCGCGCTATGTCTACGCACGGGCGAGACATCATGCGGGTTTAACCTCTGCCACGTCGAGGGTGGCTGGACGGCGGCCTCTGTTCAGCTTCAACGAGACGGTGCGTGGGCTGCGATTGGTGACTTTTGTGACCTCAGTTCTCCCTGCTTCGAGTCTGCAACGGTGCATTCCATGAGGTCCCACGTCCCGCTGGACAGGCCATGATGCTAGTAAGTTAATTTCGATTCCGCAAACAGGCGTTGCGGGCAGAAACGGCGGCCCGCCGGTAGTTTAGCCTGAGAGCAATCCTCTGTTTCTTTGAGGGAATCGTTCGTGATGGCGCACATAATAGCATGGATAGGTAGGTAGCCACGGTAGCACAGAAGAAATCGAGCGTTCTGGTAGCGATGCCGATACCGACTCGAGCCAAGTGCGAAACGAGGTGCATGTCGCCTCAACACGCGGCATGGCGGCTGAGGCGCAGGTAGGGTGCCATCCATCACGAGGGTCATGGAGGACGTATCCGTATACGCGCCGCAAACGATTCGTCGTACAGATACGCCGGAACAAATCATCGGATGAGGGAGATGGGATTCCTGTCGTAGGGGCCTTGTAGGCACCTCATCTTGGGTACTCGGGTGGCCTCGCCATTTGGACTCTGTAGACGGCTGACGAACGAGGCCATGGCGTCATTTGGCGAACCCTTCAGAAGTTGAGAGCGCAGGAGTGAGAAGGAGCCCATCTTGTACCGTCAACTCGTAACAGGACGCATTCTCGCTCGTTGGGATGTACGATCCGTAGTGATTAAACGCGGGCCTGGGTCGAACGAATATTGGCAGTCCCCTCCATCAGCGGGCTGTTTCAGCCTACTGACAATCGAGATGGGAATGGGGGACGAGTGGTTCATTGGTGACGAAGAGGGCAGGGGTAGTGGTCGAGTGGTGTGTTGGACGCACGCCTGTCTTGTCCTCTGATTAATGTCTCGAAGCTGCCGCGACCGAGGCATGCAGGATAAGATTAAAGATGGGATTGAATCAGGAGCCGCAAGCGCATGCGCATGTGCGTGAAAGCGAAAGCCAGTGGGCTTTTTGGTTGCGTGAATGTAGACTGTAGGTATTCGCTCGAGAGGATGGATGCGTTCGGGAAGGGGTCCATTGTAAGAGAAGAGTGGCTGGCTGTTGTGTTGCTGAGTGATTCGTAGTCGTAGACTCGTAGTAGCGGTACGGAGTAAGGTAAGGTAGTGAGTGAACTCTGGAGTCTGGAGAGAAAGCACAGCCCGGATTGTGCATGGGAGGGATTGACATTGACAGCTGAAGCCTGAAGAGGTGGCCCCGTCTCGGCCTCCGTTGCCCGTGGGTTGAGGTAAGGTAGGTTGATGATGCAGGTGCCGATGGTGGTGGGCTGGTGAGGTGGTTACCTTACCTACCTAAGGTACGATGGGTGCGCTGTCAAAGTCGATGTTCATAGTGGAATTGGTGGCGGGGTACATGGGGACGTGTCAAGACACCTGCGAGCCGCCACTCCACCAGCCCCAGCCGGCCAAGCAGCGCTGCCAGATTGCCAGTGTGCACGCACAAGCCAGCCCCCAAAGGATACCGTAACCCAGCCCCGAACAACCCCGGCAAGTGTTGTTCTGTTCCTGAATCCTGCTTGCAATGCCTGCTTTCATTGCAGGGCTGCCGATGTCTGCTGGGACGCTGAGGAGGGTTGCAACTGCCAATTGCTCCGCACTTTGGGATGGGAGGGGCCGGATCCAGTCTGACGGAGCCAATGACGGACATTATGGTGCCACGGTGCCGTACTTGTACATAGTCGTCCAGGCAGGCAGGCACGCTAGCAAAAATAAAATAGTGCCTTTTGTCGCGAAGTAAATGGAAGGATTGCGATGCTTTACCTTGAGGTACTTTACCTAAGCTAAGGTACCTTAGTTACCCAAGTAGCTTTTGGCTGCTGACAACACACTCGAGGTACTTGACCCGGCATGTCTTCCGTCCAATTATTGAGGTGACCTTTGCTGCTTACCTTAGTAAAGGTAAGGTAGTAAAGGTAGGTAGGCAGATACCATGGTAGACACGCACGCATGTTAGGCACGCCGCGTATCCGAACCTCTTGGTACTAACGCATCTGAGGTCCAGCGCCTTTTTGCATTGCTGGCGAGGTGGGCAATCCACAAGGTACTTTTCCACCTTAAACATATCGATGACATCCTTGTCAATCCCATCCCAACTTTCCCAACTTCCCAACCATAGAGAGAGGGAAGAAAAGGTCAATGTCCAGACACCCGGCCCCGTCGCAGGGTTCTCCGTGGCTGCCAGCTTTAAACTTGACGCCGAACTTCCACCCCCCTCCCCCCCCTCTACGCACTACGCACTACGCAGCACGCAGTATACTTCCTTACCACCTCATCTATTACCTACCCTGTACTCTCTCTTCCGTCTCCCATCTCTTCCGGTGTCATTCACTCATTGTTCTGCTTCTGCCACCCCGTCAAGTTACATTCTTATCCAACCAACTCCTGGACACTCCTCTCAAGTTTCTTCTTTCTCCTTACCAAGGTACTCCTTATCCTACAGGCATATGCTGCGGTCCTCGTCGCGGAATCCTCGTCTACTCCTCCCTACTCCTCAATTCTCAAGACCCTTGATGCTTGTTTCTCCTAGCATCGCAACACTACGGCACTGAAAATACTCAACGTCGTGGCAAAGGCAAACCCACCCCTCGAACTTCATCGCTCCAATCAACCTGTTCAGACCGTCGCCATCCCTCCTTCGTCCCACGTTCTCGAGTCCCACCAGCCCTCCGTGGTCAGCTCCCGGTGCCTTGATCCCCCCTGGCCCTGCCTCCTTGGTGATTTCCTCTAGCCAGCCGATTGGTGAGAGTCTAAGCAGACCAAAAACCACATCCGCAGTCAAGCCAAAGAGAAGTGAGGCAAGGTAGCAAAGGGGAAGGGGTAACGGAGTACGCAGTACGGATACTGCGCCGTCATCCCAATTATAGGGTAACCCACCGCCATCCGGGGGCCCTCGTTCAAAATGGACTTCCTCCGTTCTCACAGTCGCAAGGGAAGATCCCGCTTCTCAAAAGCCCTACCCACCCCTCCGTCTCCAAAGGCCGAATCTCTTCCCAAATCTAAGCAGCTCCCTTCGATACCTCCCCTTCCTCCCCTCCCGTCCAAGAAGACGAAGACATTCGCCATGTCAGACAAACCGCTTCCACCACCGCAACCCCTCAACCAGTCTCTCCCTCCCCTCCCTCCTCTCGAGACAAAAGCGTTGCCCCCGGTACATATACCTCGCCGCCCAGTTGCAAAGCAAGCACCACCGCCCTCCGCCCCGGCGAACCAGCAGAAGCAGCAAGAGCAGTATTCTCCCGAGGACGAAAGGAACTCCATCGGAAGTCTGCTCTCGGCCTATTCAAGAAGCTCAGGGGAATCCCTCATCATGTCGCCGGATGGAAGCGCAAGTCAGAGAGACTCGAGCCAGGCATATAACTCTGAACAGTATGGGACGACAAGGGAAAACAAGATTTTGACGCCAACCTCGTTGTCATCCGGTGACAATGACCACTACGGCGCACAAAAGTTCACATCCAACAAGGGCCTACCACCTCACCCGGCCTACTATA
This sequence comes from Colletotrichum scovillei, assembly GCF_011075155.1. Taxonomy (NCBI): domain Eukaryota; kingdom Fungi; phylum Ascomycota; class Sordariomycetes; order Glomerellales; family Glomerellaceae; genus Colletotrichum; species Colletotrichum scovillei. The sequence goes on from NW_023336261.1 coordinate 2,267,562, forward strand.
ATGAGCAGGCCGGCGCCGCTCCGGTCAACTCGGCACCCGCCCCGACTGCTGGCAGCCCGACAAGCTATGTATCGGCAGCATCGCCCCAGCAACAACAGCGACCACTATGGAGGAGGAGATCTGTAAAATCTGATCGTAACATAGAGGTGCCAGATCTACACCTAACAGTCAGCCACGGGTCAACCGCTGCCTCTTCTCAGCCGAATACCGCACAATCCTCATACACAGCAACTCCTCCTCCGGCCCAACAGCAACAATTTCCCCCTCGCAGCACATCAAATCTTCCCGGCAGAAATATTCGTCCAGTTCCCTCTCAAAGTCAAGCGGCGGCTCAGACGAACAACATGGGTCAAGAGGTCTCGCGGTTGAAAGAGAAAGTCCATCATTTGCGCGATGGTCAAAATGGCGCAAACGTGGGAACGTCTCACAGCGACACTGCGCTCTCGCCAACTCAACGCCTGCCGACTCCCGACTATGAGAAGGAAGACGTCAAAACGCCGGTTGTCGAAACAATTGTATCGCCCGTCTCACCCGCTTCCTCTCCCGAGCCTGGCCGCGAGCAATCGAACGAGTCCAAGCCTCCTATCCCCCGCAAAGCGGTCACGGCGCGCAACTTACACAACGCTCAAAGCTTGCCTCAAATGCGCGCAGATGGACCTGTCACCAGCAATGAGGCTCCCCCGACAATCACGAGAGACTTTGCAGTCAGCCCCGTTAGTCCCGATCCTCAGAACCAGCTGCCGCCTCGGGCCGCCCCCAACAAGCAGCAGCAGCAGCCGCAGCGGGAGTATGTGCCGTATGCGCCGGCACCCGGATTCGCGCAGGGAGATATGCGACCTGCCTCGAGAGATCAGCGCCCCAACCAAGAACCCGTCGAGTACCGCGAGCTCAAGGTCAAGGACCTGCCGCCTGCCGACCCTCGCGCGTCGTTCTTCCCCATGCAGGGTTCCGAGCCTCCCAGCCCCGGCATGATCTACAAGGCTCTGCCGTTGAAAGAGAGCATGCTCGACTGCTACGTCAAGCACCGCACCATGGACCGAACTCGCAACCGCAACTACGCACTAACCTGCCAGACTTGCGGCAAGGCCGATACCGAGGATCGTTACAAGTGCCAGTTCTGCTACGTACGCATGTGCGCTTCCTGCCTGCAAATTTTCAACAGCAACCGCAGAGACCTCCGGAAGCTTATGGCTCACTTGGAGGGCAACCCACAGAGCGGCGGCTCCCAGGGGCGCCCTCCCACGGCAGCTGGCATCGAGGCCCCCGAGAAGGAAGAGCAGCGTACAGACGCTCAACAACAGCAACAGAGCCAGCAATCAGTTACAGCCTGATTGCTTTCGAATTCACATTTTTCCAATTCTCTTCTTGTTTGCTTGGCATAGGGAAATCACATGGTCAATTTCACTTCCAAGCGGTTTTTCAATATTTTTCCCGGCGGCCGGACTTCCACGGATCTTCGTCATCGAGGGGAAAGAGTTAACTTTCTGCATTGCGGGATTAGATAGAAAGAGGTCGATTGGTTGATACCCCTTCTCGCCCCCAAGATACCAATGTTTGTGTATAGGAAGTCGTGGCCCCCAGGAAAAAGGGTGGAAGAGGGTCACGCGCACATTTTTTCTTGTTTGTTGGAAGGGATCACTACTACTACTTGCTTGATGCAAGCTCTGAGCATACGGAAAACGAAGCTTCATAACGAGAAAGGACAATACAGGCAAATGGGGAAAGACAGGTTAACTCCAGATTTTGGAAGGGTGGGCTCTCAGAGAGCCGGAGTTGAAACCCGACTACTGTTTTCAAAACCAAGAGATTCAAAGTAAAAATCTTCAAGCTCGTATATGCGGTGAAGTGTGGTGCTACATACGTCCCAGAACTCAGGGACACACCAACGAGAAGCGCAACGCTTCGTTTGACAAGTAAAGGCGCGCGGGAACTGTTTCCTCGACTCGCCCATCTGCAAATGTGTGTCGGGGCACGACGTTCAGCAAGAGGAGGGGGAAAAAACCAGGCAGGTTGAGTTATTTACCGGATGTGCCGGAGATTGCTGCATCGCGTTGGCGGACACGCGAGGGATGTTACGAAGTACGGAGTATCCATACGGACTGGCAGGGAGGGGTCTCATCGGAGAAAAAAGAAGGAAGGAAATAAAAAGACACCAGCTGAGATTCGCGAACAGACGGGGTGCCACTGTTCGGCTCAGCCCGCCGACGTTGGAGTCGAGGAGACCCAAGCGCCGGCGCTAGAAAGCTCCTAGAGTCCTGCAGGGCAGTGGGTAGACGAGCCCGTTACTACAATACTTCTTTTAGAGCTTACATTGACAGAAAAAAGTAAGTAACGCTCTATTTCAAGGCAAACTTGATCCTCACCCATCATCGGCCCCCCACCGCCGCCCGGGCCCCTAGCAACCCCCACATCGCAAAGAAACCGTACGGCGCGGCCCCTGACGTCGAATATCAACATCAACATCGCGAACCCGGCGGCCCTTTAGCGAAGATACCCACCGATTTCTCTGCGAACCGCATCGATCCCACATTGGCGACTCTTTCGCTAACCCACAAATTGACCGAACAACCGACCGCGAGCGCGGGGTCCCCGCAGAGACCTAGAAACCCGATCGCGACTCGCGCCGAGACCAGCGGGACCATCGAGCATCGGGAGAGAACCACCGCCTCCCAGAACCGCATGACCACCACACACCGTCCAGAGACCCCGGCGCAGTCATGTCCTCGTCGCTAGCCCGCACCCGCTCCCTGCGGAAGCCGACGCAGGGCTCCTCGACCGATCTCCCTCCTGCAACGACCACAACCTCCGTATCCTCCTCGGCTTCAATCACGGCAGCTAGAGGCCCCGCGAGCTCGACCACCGCCGGAGCAGCAGCACCACCGTCAGCGTCGGCGTCCACATCACACCGCCCCGTATCCCCGAGCAGACTCCCCGCGCCCCGGTCCCTCGCCGCAACACGTCCCACAACACGCACCGTCTCCGGCGCCAGCGTCGCGAGCAGCACAGCGGCGGCGGGCACAACGGCCTCCGAGGCGCCCAAGAAGAAGAGGCCGAACCCCTTATCGTCGCTGCTGAGCAGAAGCTCTTCGACGCGCCAACCAGCGTCCGCGACAACGTCGACTTCGACGAGACAAAGAGATGTAGCAGCAGGTGCCGGAGCAGGAGGAGGAGGATCAGCCAGCTCGGGACCAACAAGCGCCCCTTTAAGCAGGACAAGCGCGCTCTCGGGCCTCACGAGGACGTCTTCGACGAGGGAACCGGGACTGACGCGGACGCGATACCCCGCAAACGCCTCGACGAGCAACCTCAGCCTCGTCTCGTCATCCAATGCTGCTGCAGGTAGAACCGGCGCTGGCTCCGGACCGTCCACGCCCACGACAGCAAGACCGACTACCTCGGGCGGTCTACCATCCTCAAGACGCGCCGGCGCACCAGCGACGACATCGACAACAACGGCGGCTGCGGCGACAGGGAGCCCGACAAAGGGCCACGCCCGCGCAAGGAGCGTCGCGACCCTGAACAACAGCACCGTCCTCCGACCCCCAAGCCAGACGTCGTCTGCCGGGACCGCCGGCGCCGCACCGAGATCACGCCCGACGTCCCTGTACGGCGCACCTCCCACGTCTTCCTTCCCATCCTCAACATCATCCACGACCACGAGGCCCCGCCCCCCCTCAGCAACAGACCGCCTCTCCTCGAAACCATCCGTATCCTCCCTCTCCTCCGCGACAACCACCACATCAACACGCACAGCCCGAGCAGGCAGCACAACAACAGCACCAACCCGTCAACCCCTAAAACAACCTTCAAAACCACCATCATCCCACCAAACAGCAACAACAGCACCACCACACCTCGCCCGCCAACAAGCCCAACAACGACACCCCTCCCCAACCTCACCACCCAGAACCACAAAACCAGCCCTCCGCCCAGCCTTCTCGACCCTGCAACAACACTACTCCCCCGCCAAGTCCCTCGCCCCGAAACCCCTGACGGCAACCTACCTCGCCGCCCCGTCCCCCTCAAAGCTCCCCGCCAACGTCGCCCTCACGGCAGAGACCTCCCGCCTCCAGACAGAGCTCCTCCAGCTCCACCTCCTCCACCGCGACCTGCCGCAGGTCACGTCCCAGTGGCACGCCAGCGCCCGCTCCCAACTCGCCGCCCGCCACGCCGACCTCGCGGCCTCGGCAAGGAGTCTCGCGACCCTCGAATCCGACGCCGCGGAGCGCCGTAACCTCGCAGCCCTGAGTAGGTGGGCAGCAACCGCCGGCAAAAGCGGCAAGACAGTCACATCATCCCTGCCGCTGGAAGACCGCATCCAGCGCCTAGACGCCCTCCTCACATCCCTCTGGTCCCTCGACAGCCCAGGCGGAAGACACCACCGTCTCGTGCGCGCCTTTGAGCGCTGGGCTGCCACCCTCGCCGACCTCGAAGCCGCCCGCGCCCGCGCAGAAGACTGCGCCGACCCCTCCGCCCTCCTAGACGACAAGGCGGACGTCCGCTTCGGCGGCGGTCTCGATGCGCGGTGGAAAGACGATGCCGCGGCGCTGGTGAGGCGTCTCGAGGGGTGGGATGCGCAGCTCAGGGAGCTAGAATACAGCGGTGATGATGACGAGGACGCGGCCCCTGGTACTACTACTACGCAAGCGTCGAGCCTGAAGCGCATGTTGGACGGGTGCACCAGTCTCGTCAGGGACATGCTCGACGAGCTGGCCGTCATGGAAGACATTGAGGCCGCGGCGGTAGAGAGGGAGAACGAGTGGATTAAGAAGATGAATAGGGAGGGAGACGACGGCCGCGGCAGAGATACCCAGAGAGCCGGTGCCATTTGGAGAGTGATTTAAGGAGACAGGCTGTGTTCTGACTGATCCCGTATAAACAAACGCACGTCACATACCGTAAGCCAGCAGGCAAGCAAGCAATGGTTCCCGGGGAGGCACCCTGAACAGAAAAAAGATGTTTCGGCGTCAAAATCATCGAATATCAAAGTCTGTTTTGATGCTCACTCAACGCAACTTCTGCTTTCCGCTATCATCCACCACTTCCGCTGTTGGTTATCGATTCTTCGTCCTCCATAACGATACTTTCCACGACCCATTACCTAATTGTACAAATCAAAAGTTTGTTTTGTTTTGACCGCAACCTCCGGTACTTTGCAATTTCAGCCCGCACACACCCTTCCCATCTTTGTGTAACCCATCAAATCAATGCTTCAAGCCAGGTCAAGTCGCCGCCCATGGCGAACTTCCACCATGCAACTCCTACAACGATGGCAGCCGTGCTCGTGGCCAGCATCCTGCGGACAAAAGTCAACCTGTCAGATATTGTGAGGAATAATGACAAACAAAGGAAAAGGTGATGAGAAGAACACGAGCAACCGATCCACTGTGCTATGCGAACCGGAATAGAGAGATGACCTTACGCCTTTCTCTTGCTGCCGAACAACCGGCTAAACAGTCCACCAATCCAGTCTACGAATAATACGCGGAAGAAGGCCTGGAGCCAGCCTCCTTTGCTGTCTGTAACGCTGTGTATTGAGGAAGGGGTTCCAGGACGCTCGGTCGATGCAGGCCCGCGCTTTTTGAGCTGGCCTTTGTGACCACCATCGCGGCCGGAGGTCGTTGCCTCGCCGCCGGGGCTCGAAGCAGAAGCCCCTGCCAGTTCACCATCCTGACTGACACTGGAGCTTGCTCTGTCTTGGGGCGGCTCGACGCGAATGGCAGGGCTATCAGGCTCAGCGGGCCGAGTCTTGGGCGACAGATCCCTCGACTGCTTGCCGTTGGACTGGACGTTGACAGCAGGTGAATCTGAGCTTGACGAATCTGAGCTTTTCCTGGACTTGGAGCCTTTCATAACGACTCCCTCGTCATCGTCACTCCCAGGTGGTGTAAAAGCATGCGGCGTTGGCCGTACCGCGGGGCTCGGAACTCTGACCAAGCCCTCATTCTCGCGATTGGCCTCATCGGCATTCGGAGTCTCCTTATCCTCTTCGGCAATTGATCCCAGAGAAAGGAGCGATCTGTCCGAGACCATGGAGCCGTGTGACTTTCGCGGAAGCTCCAGCCTCTTGGTGGAAGCTGGACTAGAGGGGCCTGACGAAAGGACAGCTTCATCGAAGTATTGATCAGCACTAGCTCGGCGTATTCCATTGATAGGTGAAATAGGCGCGCCGTAGAAAGCAGTCTGATCCTCGTTGCGCCCAGTCTCGACCTTGCGCACGGCATCGATGATTCCGTCCCTGTTAGAGGGCCACCGCTCGAGGGTGGGATCATTGAGGTCATACTTGTCGACATCGTACTCCACAGTGCCATGATGGTCGTAGTCCTTTGGAATTTCATCTTCGTCATCAGCTGAAGGCTCGTAGGGTCCAAGAGCTTCGTGAGCGAACAATGGTGCAGGAGAGTCGTCCGAGTCCTCTTCCTTAAGATCCTATCATACTGTCAGTGATAGCTCTACAATTACCAATCTGCCGCTTGTTTGGCTCATACCTCATCAGCGTCCAGCTTCTGGGCAGAATCGGCAACCTCAGCCGCAGTGCTCGCAACTTGTTCAATCGGTGTCGAAGACAGGCGCTTCCTCTCCTCATCCTTGAGGTGCTCCACACCCTTGGGGAGCGCTGCAAGTCTAGACATGTCGACCTCGGCGTCAAGTTTCTCAGCGGTATCAGCGACCTCTGCGGCGGTGTCCGCAACTTGGCCGATCGGGGTCGACGAGAGTCTTTGCCGCTCCTCGTCCTTCAGACGATCTTGGAGCTTTATTTTCGGCTCAAATTGGGCAGCAGTATGCTCTCTGGGAGCTTTTGAGGCGTCCAAGTCTTCGGAAGTTGAGGCGTTTTCGCTTGCAGTTTGGCTGTCGCCGTTCACACCGTTGAGTTCCTTCAACTCTTGGGACGCAGGTGCTGTGAGGAGATTGTTACGATTGCCAGATCCGTCGGTGACTATAGATTACCTCCATGTTAGACGAGCTTGCTGAAAACGTAGCACTGCGCAACCTGGGGGCAAACATACCTATAGCTGCAGTCTCGTTAAGAACCCACCAGTCCCCTAGACCAACACGGAACTTGTACTCGATCTGCGCGTTTGGCCGAACTTCAATGTTCTTGTAGAACGTGTGTTCTCCACCATCTTCGGTGGTGAAGTCCATCTCCTGGGGCTCCCATTTTGGATTCGAGAAGGAGCCGGCGACAAAGATGGGAGGCTGCGTCCCGGGCTGCTTGTAGGTGATGGTCACGGAAACCATTGTGGACGACGGCCTCCGCGGCGAAGTAGGTTGAAGTTGGGTAGCTCAACTCTCGTCGTCACTCGGCCAACTCAATCGCACAAGGACGAGCGTTTGAAAAGGTGGATTCTCTTCGTCGGCTGCCCTTCTATCACGGCTCAAGTCAGCACAGGTAAGAGAAACCTTTTGGGAAGGAAAACTCGATGAAAATGGCAGAAAAGGAAGCCGTTCCCTTGGAACCCACAGCGAGGGTGGCGGGTTGAGACGGGCAACAACGCTGACGAATGCGGCTGTCTCTGGGCGATACCTTAAAATGCGGCGCTAGTCGTAGGAAGCAAGTAGGCGTCAAGGTGATGGGATTGACTTTTTGGTGAGAAAAAAAAGAAATGGAGGAACACAAAAGGATGCCAGACAATTCTACGGGAGGAATTTGGAGTGTGGAGTCTCCGGAGGAGTGTTTCACGCAACGACGCCAACGAGGAAGATTCGGGGGCTGCGTATTTTGTGCGAGTGAAACGGCTTTGAGGGAGCGAGCTGGTTGGGGTTTGGAAGAGTACGAGGAGAAGGGGGCAGAGCTTACTGCAGCAAAGCCTTGCGGATGCGGGAGGAGAAACGTAACGTGCAGATGCTTCGAGCTGGGTGAGGGGAGCTCAGATAGCAGAGAGATCAGGAAGCCGCTGCCTTGTTCTGGGTGAGGTGTGTGGGAGGTGCAGCAGCTCAGAACAGGGAAGCTGCGGCACAGGAGGGGTTCATTGCATGATTATTCCGTATGTCGTGTGTGCCATGTCAAAGGTTGGGGTGTGCCGGCCGGAGAGGAAGGAGACTGGGAAAGAGGTTGGGAAGGACGAGGTCATGGAGGAAGCTAATTGCTATCTAAGCCTTCTAATGTGGTGGGAAAAGTTGAGGCAAAGCACTTGCTCACTTTCAGCTTCCTTACTTGCCCGAGTTTGAATGCAATGGGGTTTGCAACTGGCAGTCGGGTACTTTGTTTGCCATGGCTTCTGACACTATGTGAAATAAGACCCGGGCTTATCAGCAATTGAGCTGGATTGCGCCATCTATTTTGCATGGCACATGGCGATTGCTGGTCCCTGATGAGACGAGAATGGACCATAAGGTAGAAGTAAAGACCTGTGCTGAGGCATGAGACGAGATTGCTGCTTCCTCTCTTTCACCAACACTATCCCTTCCTCCCCCGTTTGATCCAAGTTTTGTTGGCGGTTTAGCTCCCGACGCAACGCTCAATGCGCGACCTGAAGCTTCCGCAAATCATTGCCCCAGCATAAAGTAGCGGTTATCAGCACCGCAGTCAGTGGCCGCCCTGCTGCTCCATCTCAGCGCCGGCATGCTTTGTGCGTCATCATCCCTGATGCATCCCGAGACCAGGGGAGTCGCTGGGACATGGCTATTGGCTGTAGTTGTTCCCGTTTCCAAAGTATCGGAGACTTTCTAGCACCGCACGAGCCATGCAGCTCCACAGCCGCTGGGCTAAGGTAAGCTGATCGTGGGTCCCAGTGGATGAAGTTGGAACTGGAGGGCCTGGCCCAGACCGGGACGGCAACTTCAGACATTGAGCTAACAGCCACCTCCATCATGCCAAACAAGCTCCGTGGAATGGGTATTTCTCTGGCAATCAGCTGCAATTCCATCTCGAATGTTTATTTATTAGCGAAGTCGCAGCCGACGGAATCTACGCAGTACAGATCAACACCATAGACAACTTATCTCAGCACCACTACCCTGAGATCCATCCGCAGGCTTGATGGCTGAGGTGATCGCGTGCAGATCTCAAAGCTAGCGTCTCCTGTCCAAAGGCCAGAAAAGCGAGGAAGGGTACATGCTGAAGTGGTTTCGAATGTCACCAAGCTCAGCAAGAGCAGGGTCCAGCTCCCCATGTCTCAGTCATCTCAGAATTTACGAAAACCAACATGACAGCATTCAAGATGCTTGAGAAGCGTCCCTGGATGAGTTTAGACGCTCAATTGGCCGTATCTCATCCAGCATCTACATAGAACCTTGACGCTTGTGCTGCTCAAAAAAGGTGGGAAACTCAACCGTGATCGGAAATGGCGGGGCTTCCCAATTCCCCATCCTCAGCACCGGCGTATTTTCTGCCGAAAGCGGTGAGATCCTTGGCCAATGACGTGATACTGCGATAAGCATTTCTTATCGCAGCTCTCCAGCACACTGTCACTGTGTTCGACATGTGGTTGCCGTGTGCCTTAGCGGCTGCTTCCAGAAAAATCCACCTTCCAGAAAAAACATCGTCAACCAGAACTGCATGAATTGCAACGTCGCAACGGATCCAGTTTAATCCAGGGACCGTCGATGTGACTTTTGAGCGCTTGTTCTCTTTCTCAGCATCCACAACAAATCATTCACGATCTCGATAACACCCCCGTTCCTTGCGTTTTTCTGCTTTCGCAGTTTCTATCATTCTCTTTAGCCCATCATGTCTGCCCCTCCTCAACTGATCCACATCAAGAGGAAGCGGGGCGATGAAGATGCTCCGGTCACCTACCTTCGTATGACCGCTCTTCCTTTTTTACCATCAACGGACGGACAAATTAATAGGAGATAGAACTCGAGCCGGGATCCAAACGACATCTAGCCGGTAGCAGCTGGGTCTACCAGAGGCGCCTCGCCAAAGCCAGCGCAAGATCTGCTGCCGCTGCCGCCGCAGCACAGCACCCATCGCAACCCTCCATACCGGTCATCCAGACGTCGAAGCCCGGTGACGAGATCTCGAGCCCCCATCGCCCACCTCACTCGAGCAGCCATGCTCTTCCGACAGGAAAGGCAGCGGCAGCGGCGGCGCCGCCACGGACCCAGCTCGACGCACAGAAGCCCCTGCCGCAGACCGCCTCCGATCCGCAACGCCCTCAGAACCCCGCCACCGAGCCGAGACGATTCCACATGTCCAGATCGGCCATGAGTTCGCCTGGGGGCAGCACTATACTCAAGGCCGGTGGTGTCTCCAAGCGGGGACGCTACGGGACAGCCGTGTTCGTGGAGCGGGGGAAGAAGAAGAGCGCACGCCGGGCCGCCACGACGTCCGGCGGCACCACACCGACGACGATGACAGCGGAGGGTCTGCCAGCTGATGTCGAGATGAAGGAGGACCATAAGCCGGCGCCTAAGAAGCCACTTGCCAAACGCCCCCCTCCCTCGCGAGCAGCCTCCGGGGCGACGACAGGGCCAGGGACGCCTAGCGGAGAGCCGCAGCGCAAGCCCATGCCCGGCGCAGCTCCCACGCAGGATATGAGCAAGATCGCGGCCGACATGGACCAGTGGGTTCTCCACGAGATCGGGCTGAATCTCCAGGCTATGGAGCAGCAGCAGCCGCCGCGCTCACCGTCCGCCGTTGCGTCGCCTTCACGCTTCAAGCCCAAGGCGCCAGCCAAACGCTTTGCCGAGCGCCACCCGGAAATGGTCAAGAAGCTCAACGGCGGCGACGAAGCCATGACGGAGGCGAGCGACGACGAGGACGAGAGCGACGACGACTACGTTATTGAGGTGTACGAGCTCGCGCCTTCGAAGCCGGTGCTGGCGGAGATTCCGCCCGAGCAGATTGGTGTGCTCAGGTTTGACTCGCAAGAAGACTTGGAGCTGTTTTACGGTAACGAGGACGACGATTCGGATCTTGACGATGATGAAGACGAGAACGGTAAGTCTATGAACCGAACGAAGCTCTGTTACTCATTTACTGACATGATTGCGCGCATAGCCGAGAACCATTACACGGCGGATTACCCTGAAGACGAGGTCGATTCCGAGGACGAGTACGATCGCCACGCCTACTTGTTCCGCAACGCCAATGCTTCGGACGAGGAGGAGTTTGACACCCGCGATCCGTACGAGGACGACGACGACGATATGTACGTCATGGAGGGTGATGAGCGGCGGGACGAGGACGACGTCTTTCAGGACAAGATTCGGCGTTACATTCGCCAGCACGGCGACATGTAAAAGCACGGCGACATGTAAAGTGTCCGACCTAATTACTGGGTGGATTAGCCTCTGAACTTTTTCGAGAATAATGCCAAGAGTGTAGCTTCCAATATTCGGTCTATGTTCACACTACTGCGTGAGAAGCTAAATGAGGTTATGGGTCCGATGACATTTGTACTGAGGAAATATGTGATGATGTGTGCAATTGAAGTAGCCTATTTATCCAACCTTGAAGTGGATTTAAGAGAGAGTGCTTCTCCTTCACGTAAGTACAAGAGGTAAATTCCTCGATTCCACATCCAAATACCCCTTGAAATAGGCCAATGTCTCCTCCGAACCCAGATTCCCATCTAATACTCCAGCTGTAAAATGGGGGGGGGGGAAAAAAAAGGACAGAACGTGCTGCATAAAAGCGCCTTTGCTGATGCGAGACGCCGGGTTTCAATTCCGTTCCACGGGCTTGAAGATGATGCTGCATCCCAGATCTAGTAATGGGAGTTGAGAGTGTTTGCTGTCTCTTGTGTGTGTGTATGTGTGTGTGATGGCTCCAGAACGCCAAGCAAAGTATGTGACCCATGTGACGAAGAAATCGTCGTAAAGAATGTGGCTGGGAAGAAAGACTTCTTCCCCAAGTGAGACCCTGAAGTCTCACTTACACGATCACGAGCTGAAGAATTGTCTCCCACTACATAATCGTGCACGCCCCGACGGTTCGACCCCGCCTCCGACCGCCGTTGCCGCCCTCTTCCTCGTCGGCATGCAACATTTGCGCCTCTCTCGCCCTCCGTCTGCGCCGGCGGTGACCGGCGCCCGTGGTCCCGGCTTCCTCGCTCGCCTGCATGTAATCGGCCCACCGGTGCTCGAGGCGGTTGGCGGCGGCGAGGTCCCCGCGCAGCACGCGCTTCATGTGCTCGTCGACGGTCATCTGGAACTTGTAGAAGCACTTGAGGCCAATGGCCTCGGACGCGTAGGCGAATTTGCCAATCTCGGCCATGGACGGCTTGGACTGCGCATTGCGGAAGAGGACCTCGCGGATGCCGGTCCAGGTGACGTTTTGGCAGTCGTAGACGACCATGTGCAGGCCGACCTTGGGTTTCGGCTTGACGGCGTTGCTCTGGGAGCGGTTGCTGACCATAAAGGCCGCCTCGGCGAGGACAAGGTCGCTGATGCGGGTGTTGTCGAGGTCGATGGCCCGGAGGCTGACGCAGTTCTTGACGATGGGGAGGACGCCGCTGTCGCCGAGGTTCTCGCAGTAGCTGATGGAGAGGTGCTCCAGCCACGGCGCGCAGGGTGCCTTGGCCAGGTGTTCTGACAAGAGGGCGTTGGTGAGGTCGGAGAGGTCTTCGAGCTCGATGTGCGTGAGGCGCGGAGTCGATGCGAATATTGGCTCCAGCGCGGCGTCCGTGAGGGCGGTGCAGCCGGACAGGCGCAGGCCCTGGAGATCCGGGACATTGTATCCCAGAGCCTTGACGCCCTGTGAGGTCAGACGGGCGCAGCGGCTGAGGTCGAGGTGACGCCATTTCCTCGGGGGAACGATCGGTCGGTCCGTGAGGATATCGATTTCGGGGTCTTCGCCGTGAACCATGACCTTGAGCGCGCGGTCGTTGAGCTCGGCACAACCGTTCAGAACCAGTCTTTCCAGCCTGTTCGTCTTGTATATCGTTTCGGCGACCTCGAGATTGTCGAATCCTCTGACCTCTCCCGCTCTCAAATCCTTCAACCTCGGACACCCTTCGATCACTGCCTTGATACCTCTCGCGTCCATATGTACGCACCATGACACGTTGAACATCTCCAGCTGCGGACATGACTCGGCAATGATTTTGCACGACATGTTGGTAACCGCTGTCAAACCAGTCAAATTGAGCTGAGCGAGCTTATCGTTCGTTCTCAACAGGCTGTGTAACGTGTTGCGCTGGAAGTTGCGGCATCCCTCGAGCGTCGCGTTCACCAAGTTCTTGCAGGCCTTGACGACGACCTCGGCCCTCTTGTAGTGTTCGACCTGAACGCAGCCCCTGAGGTTGAGGTCCTTGATGAAGGGCCCAGCGGCTACGATGATTCTTGCAAGAGATTCGGCGGGGATGATCTGGTAAAATTCCGTGGCGTCAAAAGACGTCCAAAGTTGCCCATCGAAGCAGATCTTGTGGAAAGTCTTGCTAACTCGTGAAGCTCGTACCAGCTGTTTGGGTGATAGGTAGGAGAAGATGTGCACGCGCATCTCGTGGGGCATGTTCTCCCAGAAGTTGAAGCCACGCTTGGGGACCGCGGGGTTGGCGACCTGGGCTTTATTCGTCGTCCTTAAATCGGATGGGAGTCCAATGGTTTGGGCACCCGGGGATTGCGTAGTAGGGAAGACATTGTCGACCCGGCGAATAGCAAGTCGGCCATCAATGCCTACGAACTGAATGATTTCGCTAGATGGTGTTCCTGGAACGGAAGATGAGGCACTGGCATAGCCTGATGCTGTTGCGCCTGCGGGGAAGTAAGAGTCGCCAGTGAAAGAGGTCCCCGCGGTTGAGGGTCCTGCCAAGCTCACGCAGGAAACATTGCCCCTCGGACGTTGAGGATTGCTGTGTGATCTAGTGCGGCCACTCCTCGCCAACGAAGGCGAGGACGACATTCGTTGCACACCACAGAGCACGCGGTGTCGGCCTTTGGCTTTTCCTGATGGGTTTGAAAGGCCTGGGCCTTGCTCATCAACGACTTCCATAGGAGCCGGACCGGCGGGGAGTTCGATGTCAGCCATAGTGAAGACTTGACCAAGTGGGATAGCTGGTTAGGACAAAACGCCTATAGACAAGGAGCAGAAGGCGTCGAATAATTCTGTAAATTCTTGCCACAGTCAAACTGCGACTGAGTCCGTTTGCTCAGAGTTGCGCAATTTCTCCCCGTATTGTCTTTGTTGGCGAGGTTAGGTAGCGCGGGGCAGTGAAGCTGAGCTCGGTGGTCCACGTCTTAGACCCGGTGAGTTGAGAAAAGCTCGGGACGGTCGGCGGATGGTCCTATTTCATATTCGGCGTCGCAAGAGAGAATCGCAGGCACACAGAGAAACAGACGAAAAGACAGGCCAAGTCTCTAGGAAGACGGATGAGACATGAAGCGCGAGTAATCGGGGAGAGGTTATGGTCTTGAAGGCTTTCGGTTCTCTTAGAGGGGGGTCAGGATGGAGGGGTGGCCAGGGTCCAGGGATTTTTGGTGGAGATCTGCTATCTGAACGGGTGTGAGCCGGCTATCGATAATGGAGGTCAGCCGGTGCAGGTAGCGGGGTGTGGAGCCTCAGAAGGCTGGAGAAAGGGGACCTTACGGGTTGGGGCGGAGCACATGGCACACCGGAGACTCAAGATATCATGGCCTCTGATTCCTGTGTGGAAGGTCACACGAGCAGGATGTGTCTGGGACACGCACAAGGCTGCGAAGAGCAAGAGAGATAGAGAGGATGGTGAGAGGGTGGCAGTTGAGGAAGAGGAGAAGAGGTCGGCCGATGGAGGGGCTAAAAGAGAAAGAACAAGAAAAAAAGTTGTCGAGTCGAGCGGAAACAAAACCACTCACACATGGAACGACCGACACAATACTGTGGTAGACCGCACCGAAGGCCGGGTAAGGGGAGTGAGTAGGAGCTTAAAACGCGCTCTGGACGGAAGCACAAAACGGCCCTCACACCCCCCAATCCCATCCCATCTCATCCCACCATCCATCCCCTTTGTGTCGGCGAAACAAGGACCCTCCTTATCGATGGACACCGATGGGTCCCGGGTTCGCCATACATAATGCCCATCACTCACACCAACGGGTCAGTCTGACGGTCGACAGTGCCCGTAAATGCCTCCAGGGCCAAGGGTCTGAAGATGGCCACTGGCGATGTTCTCGTGTCTCTCTACCTTGCTTTGCTATGCACAAGCAGCAGGCTGTTCGGAATTTCGGCTGCTTGGAGCCAAGACTTGGGAAACAAAGTCCCCGCCGAAACGGATGGAGCTGGCTGGGATATTCTCACCTGCCTTTCTAGCCGGATCCAATAGCTCTGTATAGCTGGGGGAAAGGCATGGCGGCGGAAAAGAGTCTGGAAGCAGAAGCCACCGCCAGTACGAGCAAAGAGGCACAGTGAGGGCCAGGCCAGACCAGAGGAGGCAAAAAAAAAAAAAAAAAAAAAGGCAAGGCATGGGAACTCAGAGAAGTCGACAGTAGCGGCCGAAACGCAAGAAAGATACCTCTGCCGTGAGGTATCCACATGGTGCATCGTGCGGGGCCCGTGGTCCGGCGCAAAGAGCGGGCAGGTGGGGGAAGGACGAGGGGGAAAGAAGGAGGGGTCCGCCCGGAGTGCAGACAGGAAAGCCCTCTCCTTCCTCGATGTTACCCTCTCCAATCGTTACGGGCTGCTGGTGAATAAAAATGGATCACAGAAGATCCTGACTCCACTTTACACAGCCATTCAGACCGCTGCTGACTGACACCGCACTTGCCCCCCAAGACCCCCAAGAGACGGGAGCGAGAGCATGACATGAGCACTTGTCCAAGTCACCTTCTTCCTTTTCGTGGCACCATCACCATCCCTTATCCCGCCATTCTTTCAGTCAACTGACGTGCAATCCGACGAGACATATTCCTAGAAGCAATCTATCTGCCTTATCATCACCGCCAGGTCATGGTACGTCAGCCACAACACGGCTCGTCGACCATACCTCGTTCATGCTCCGAAAAAAGACACACCATGTCCTGCTGCATTCAGCAACATATTGCAGGGTCCTCCGCCTCTTGAGGGTCTACAATAAGCAGGGACCTGAACACCAGATCTGCAGCACGAATCCTGAGCGGTACCCAACTGTCCCTAGCTCGCTAGAGTGTTGGCTGGACCCTTGAACTCTTGAACGCACTTGGTGTGGTGTATCCAAACCGACTAGCAAGTTGCAGCACGGCACCGCCGTTTCTATCATTGCTCATTGGAGGAACTTGCCTCTCACTTCTCCAACCGCCATCGCCCTCGCCGGGGCGTTCAAGGCGTCTTTCCGCTTACTGTCTGCACGGCCGCGGCGCCGTCTCTCGAGCCCGTCAGAGCATTCCCACAGTCCGTTCTTGGACCACTTGCGTTGCGGATACTTTTGTCTCTTCTCCATCTGAAGTCGTCGTTGTTGGGAACAAGTTGCCGATTGTCCGACTCAGGGAAACAACTACACGCGAAACTGGCGGGAACGAACTGACTCGTCAAGATACAAGGCCAACCAACGTACGGATATGCCAAGCTCAGATTTGGCAAGACGTTTTGTTTCTGATCGATTTCGGTCAAGGAACATGTGGTTGGGTAAGAGGCAAGCACCTGGGTCGGTTGCTGCTTTGAGATACCTTTCCTCGTGCCAACAGTGAACACTGACATGGAGCATGTCTTTGGTGTCCCAGCCTCCCCGCAGACGGCATTCGACCCGACTTTTGCACCCGACTTTTGCCTGTCGGGGGAGAATGCCATTTTGGCGGCCGAACCCCGTCTTTTTCTCTCTCCCTCGCTCTTTGCCATGGCTGCATCCGAACAACCTTAGACGGGGAACATTCGCTGGAACCCGAGTTCGAAGGTTTTGGCGGGGCTAGCACTCCCGCTCCACGTTTACGAGAGACACAGTGATAATCGGATCCGTCTTCAGGATCCTTTCTTTCTGAAGATCCTCGCCACAGCTCTTTCGAGGGCTCCAAGACAGCCGTGAGGCTGGTAGGTAGCTGCTTAAGATGCAAGCGGTGCAAATCTTCCGCCATGATCGGTCCCGATCCTGACCCGTCGGTGGGACAAGCACTGTTCGTCTGAAGCTTGGCCGAGGCTGACATCGCCGCGCTTTGTTTGGAAGGCACATGGTCTTCTTCCTAGCTGGTCGATTTTGCAGTCTTGGCAGGGTCGCAACTCTTTGGCAGATCTGCATTCAGATCCATCATGGCAATCTGACACTACGATCCTGAACACGTTCACGAGTTTTCCACGCCCTGGCCCCGTTTTGTCAATGCAGCGGCTCTAGCACCACTAGACACACATTCGCTTGGTCGCCTGATGCAGCTCAACCCGAAAATCGGAATTCTGCGTACCGTCATGACATATCATGCGACCCGGGTACGAGATAAGAACGTAGCAAGCGGTGAGCCACGCGACACCTCGCCACAAACTCTGGTTATCTAAGAAGATCGCAAAGCATGCTCTCGTACAGAGAGAATGCTCTTCTCATGCCGCTCTCTTGTCTCGGTACCCTCCCCAAGATACGACTCTACCGCTCATGGACTCCTTACCAAGTGGTCTCCGTTATGTAGTCTGGTGACCGGCTGTCTCAAGCCCGATCTGTACAAGAGCTACACTTTGAGGCAGATTGACAGTTTCTCGGCTACGCAAATCGCGAATTTGTCAAACTAAACGGACGATGCTTCGCTATCTTGGATGCGACAGAGACAAATCGCGTCCGCTCACTCATACCTGGATAGCGAGTGTCACAGCTTTGATGCAGAACCCGAGCCGTAGATCGGTCGTGCACTTACTCTCTCAGCTTACCTTGCCTCGGGACGAAAGGAAAGCTTTACTACTAGCTGCGATGGTCAATATAAACCACGTGCTGCTTATGTGCCTACCTTGCAATTGCCGATAGCTTCCGATAAGATAACAGACACGCATGTGTTCTGGACCGACCGCCAGAGGTACCAGAGCTTAGGTACTTAGGTAGAGCAGCTCATGGCTAATATGTTCCGGTAACTTGGTTACAACGGGAAACGACCTCGAACCCTGCTAATATCTTGGCAGATAATGCCAGCTCGTTCACTTGATTTCCGACTCTCCCGCAGCGTCGTCAAGGTTGTGTAGACTCGTTGGTGGTACATGCGAAACCGAGAAGGAGACAAAAGAAAGTCGCTGTGCTGTCACAGCAAGCTTGACGGGATTGATTTTCTTCGATTCCAGCTAAAGAGAACGCCAAATGCCGGGTTGCCGGCAAACCTGGAAAGCGACCATGTCGCCGAAATTCTCGTCATCAAATTGCCCGTGTTGCTCACCTAGCTATCGTGCCAATCATGATTCAGCGAGACGACAACCTACCTAAAGCAACGAGAGGAACAATGAATTGCCGTCACGATTCCAGCAATACTGCGTTCGCAATGACATTATCTAACCAGTCAAGACCATGGCCTTGTCTCTGTTCGTACCTTGAGCCGACTTTCCGTGAAGAAGGAAGTACGGCTCAAGCATAGACCCAAAGATAACTTGGTGAAGGGCACTGACGAGGCGCCGCTTATTTATTGACTCGAGAATCGTCATGATCCAAATGGCCAGCTTGCCAATGTTTTCCTTCCTGATTTTGTTCAGAGGCGGGTAAGCAAAAGCTGATAATGTCAGGGAGGTACATCAACTCCTCAGTCGCTCTAATGAGGTTGCTTACAACGGCCCTGGCTCTTTCATTTCCGGCTTTTGCGATTCGAATCGATGGTGTTGATGAAGAGGTTCACAGATACCTCTATTGGAGAACACGCTGCTCTGTGCTTGATATGTAAAGCATGGTAGATTACAACTTGGGTCTGGGCAGTTAGCAGGTTGCGTTGCCACTCATGCTACGCCTTGAAAAAGATATCAACAGGGATTTGCCCCGTTGTTCTGGTGGTTGGTGGGCGGACGACGGAATGTTTGTTTTTTATCGTCGGCAGCTATTAGCTGGCTTATCTTTTCCCTGCTCATCCGTTTTCTCGTCTCAATTCCGGCGGTTCGGCAGGAGAAGAGCGTCGATAACGTTTGTTTCGGATGGCGAGTAGGACAAGTCGAACGTGGAGAGTCTGCGGATAAGAGGCATTGCCCAATGAGTATCAAGCATGTTTGGGAAGCGTTGGGCGGCGGGCCACTCTAGGTGATGATGGCTCAACAGCGGCTTCAGTCAGGCATTGGATTGCCGGCCTTGGCTGCGGCAGTGTGACGTATTCTGGGATAAGGTATGCTGTCCCTTTCTTCGCTGGTGTTCTCCCCGGGAGATTGGGGCCGCTCAATGTTGACGTGGTGGGTCCACCGCCAGTCCAGCTGAAGAGCTTTGCTGCTTCACGTGCATGTTCCCTCCAGGTTTGCTTCAGGTGAGGTGGTGGATAAAGTGAGTGAGTGAGTGAGTGAGTGAGTGAGTGAATGTGAGATGAGATTGAGCTTCAGCATGAAGTGAGGTGTGAGCTACAGCTCGATGAATGTGAAGGGTACGGGCTCCAGGCGTGTCCCCCCACTTTGCGGCCATGTTTCCCAGGGCCACTGCCGCACGTTAAGCCCCCTCAATCAGTGATGCGTTTGCTTTTCGACGCTGTAAGTCAAGCTTGCAACTCATGTTGTGCGCCCACCAAAGCTGCAAATGACTGCGCGAGGTTCGGGATTCGAGAGGAGGTGTTTTCTGGAGAGGGAACAAGGGTTTTCACGAGGCTACTTGAAGCCAAAGGCGGGCGGTGCAGTGTAAGATAAAGTAGAAAGAAATACGCAGATTTGGTAGCAAAAGTTGTGTACTCCGTACGCAGATGCATCTCAAAATTTTCGATGACTGGAGGCAGAAAGTGGACTTGTGTTTTTTTCCTCCCCCGCCCTCTCTTCCTATCCCTCAGTCTCTATGGTTTTCCACCCCTCGTCCCCATTTCCTAAACCTATTTCTCTTCTACTTGTTCATCAAACATACTCATCCTAAAGCGAACCATCTCAACTTTGGCACCGAGCGAGCTTGTGCTGCCCTCTGTCCCGTCGTCCTTTCCCTCGTCTTTATCGCCCGCCAGCTCCGCCGCCCACGCCGCTCCCTCGTCCGTGACGTGCCACCACCCACTGTTACCTACAAGGCCCTCCGGCATCATTGGATTCGCTTGACGAGTGGGAAGTTTCCAAGCATTCGAAGGACCGCCCCTCACTTTTCGGACAAGCATCTGCCGCAACATTGTGGACTTTTGACCGAACCGCCCAGGACCGTGGACGCCACAGAAAACCAACCCCCGGGGCTTTCTGTCACCTTTCCAGCTTGTTGTCTTAGGTCATCTTGTATGATTACGGCAGACGATTCTTTCACGAGGCCAGCCGCACGTGGGTGTTAAAGCCAGTCACTCGCCTTGCCTTGAAGACGGACGACCACTCGCTTCTCTACGCCCCTCCCGCCCGCCCGTCCTCCTCTGCCTGACTCTCTGTCTTGTTGCGCTTGTCAACGGCACAGAACCAGAGTGGGATTTCGAGTGATTAAGGGAAGAGCCAAGAGACACATAGAGAAAGGGTAAAACAGATTGTACCCAAAGGCAGCCCAGCAGCACCTAGCACTCTGCACTCTATCCGTACCGGTTCTACAACACTCCAGAATCCAGAGTCCAGAGTTCAGTACCACCGAGCAGGGACATCCGGTTGCGGCATTGACACCGGCACTGACACTGGCATTGGCATTGGTATTGGTGCGCGCTGGCACTGAGGTGGCACTAGCACGGGACGGCGAGACGACTCACGTTCCCTTTCCTGGCCGTTCGGTGAGTTGAATTGGACCGGACTGGACCACCGCCAGAGCAGGTCCGCGTCTCTGCTTCCTGCTCCTGCTCCTGCTCCGTCTGTCTGTCTACCTGACTACGTTATTGCCGGATCTGCTGCTTCTTACTTGCTTGCATTTGGCCTGCTCTACGGATACCTTACCGTACCGCACCTGACTGGTACCACGACTGCTTTGCTGCTTGCTACACGGACCAGCTTCTTCAGCTTCACCTTCACCTACAATCTCTCTCTCTCTCTCTCTCTCTCTCTCTCTCTCTTCCCGACCGCTTGTTGCTGGATCGTTCCATCAATCCTTCCTGAAAAGCCTCCCTCCCTCGTTCGCCTTGCTCTATTCTGGTCGGACCACCAGCATTGCAGCACCAGCGCCAACGCCAGCACCACCAGCAACCAAAGCAGAAAAACAAAAACGTTCCTTACTGCACACCCACCCGTCGAAAACTCCCACACTCTCATCCTTGTGGCAAACCTTGCCCACCGAGCCTGATCGATCTACCTAACTTACCTCACCACTGATTGACTCCCTGCTTCACCTTACCTGCCCGAGGTATCTTCTGGGCAGCAGTTCCATCCGTACCTCATTTACCTCCCACCTTAGCCGGAACAGCCACTGTCGTACAGCAGCACCATACCTTAACTACCTTACCTTTCGGCCAGCAACACACCTACCTACCGTCGGTACTGCCATTCGCTCTCTCCCACCACCACGTCCCAGAGCAGACGAGACCGCACCCCGATACCTCCCAGAACGAACCTCGCTCCTCGACCCCGCCGAATCCGAGCCTGCATCGTCGAATCCGCCTCTTGCCCGCATTTACTTAACCCTGACATTTGCCCGAGTCGACTGCCTATCTTTCTTCAACTATGCTACAGACGCATGGGGGACCTCACAACAATGGTACGTCCTTCGCCCACCCAACACAGAGCCCGCCTCCCGTCTCTCTCTCCTCCTACCCACGAAATGTTCCTCCCTCTCTAACTCATACCTTTCCATGGCTCGCAGGCACCGATTCACATCACGAAGAACCTCGCGGAAGGAGCAGAACCCCGACAACACAGCTGCAACTCCCCAAGAACCGAAGCACCGGAAACCTCGCCGTTATAACCGACGACAACAACACTGGCCGCGGTCGAATGCGGTTTTCCTTCGATGCCGGATCTGTCGCAGATGGCAGCGACCATGCGCCACCAAGGTTGGTTCTTTCACAATAATTACACCATGATATTCCTCGAACGGCAAAGCTGTTGAGCTTATTGTGAGCTCATGGAAGAGTCGGGCGTTGAAGAATGCCAAGGCAAGCGTCTGGGCAACGAAACAGAGGGGCCTTTGATGTTTGGGATGCGCCTGGTCCGCGTGAGCACATCACGGCATGGCTCAAGCCACTGCCAATGGCCAATTCCAAGTGGGAGTCGAGTGCAAAAGCAACCCGAGAATTGGTGTTCCGGCAAAGGAGGCAGTAACAATTTGAGTGTGGCTTTGCTTGGCGATAAGCTCGAAGGATGTCACTTACGGGTGCGGCTGCACCACTTAGGATGTCACCAGGTGGCAACTGGGCCATCACATGGCAATCTATAGTCATTTGAGGCATCATCGTGCTGACAGGCCTTTTTCCAGTCATAGATCCTCCATTGTAACAGACCACGACCATGGCCTCGGTCTTTCCGGATTGCGACGAATTCGACAACAACCGTCTTCGCGAGCTCCCTCCGCAGCCCCTTCCAGAAGCTCCTCCATCGGTCTATCGAGGTCAACATCTATGACAACACTGCTCGCGAACCCTCCCGGCATGCCGTTTAGCTCCCATCCATCGTCACCCAATTTCTCCGAAGACCTCTCCCGCTTCCCCTCCGAGTCATTACATTCCTTCTCTTTCGCCCACCAGTCCGAGGAGTATATACATAACCGGCAAAATGTCCTCAAGCGATCCATAGAATTTATGAAAGACCGGATGGGATGGTCTGTTTCACCATCCAACGTTGCGCTTGCGAGCGCTCAGGCAAGGGCCTCTGGGGACGTCGAGACTCAGAACATGCTGGACTTGTTGGCTAGGGCACAACTTGTCGGAGCGGGCAACCTTCCATCCATGGATCAGTCCATCCTCGGTCCTTTAACCGGCCCCCCGCAAGTTTCGGGGGAGAATCTCTTTGAAGCGAACTTCATTCCTCGAACATCAAGCCCTGAACCCTTTCAGTCTCCCAGTCAGTCTCCCACTGCGACCCAATTTGCAACATTCCCCCCGAACGACCGACCGTCAATAAAGCAGCAAGATGAAAATCAGAAAGTCGCCACGGGAGACAGTGAGTCAGAAAACTCGAGCAGGACGCCGACGAACGAGAGTGGAACAACTGCAAAGACATCCCCGCCGCCATCTCGAAGACTTAGCCTGAAGCGAACGCTCACAGATACACTACCGGTCTCGGTTCATCAGCAGCTTATCGACACCATGGCACAACCCTATCTGGCAGCTCAAGAGATGCTAGCTTCCCCAACAACCGCAAACATGCCAAGTGCACTTGGCCCGGCTGTGCATGGACACTCGACACGGTGGGTCCCAGCAGCGCAGGCCATTTTCACAACAGAGTCAAAACCGCCATGGACGATTATCGCGGCCAACGACCTTGCTTGCTTGGTTTTCGGGGTCACAAAGGCAGAAGTGCGGCGGATGGGTATTTTGGAGGTCGTTCAAGAGGAGCGGAGAGATTGGTTGGAGAAGAAACTGCTGCAGATGGATCCTGAAGACACTATCAAAGAGGCGGAAGATATTCCGAAAACAACGACGCCTGCGCCAACGGCTTCGGCTGCTTCGACAACGTCAACGTCACTTCTGGGCGGACGAGGTGGAATTACGGCACAGCTCTTGAGCAAGCCAAACTCCAGATCACAGCCCCCGAAAGTGGTCACTCGCAAGGCACAAACCGTTCACAGTGGAGATCCCAGTCCGCCCAAACTCAGAGGAAGCTCACGACACCAAAGCAGTCGGTCAAGAGGCGTCCTTTTATGCGGTGACGTGGTTCCAATCCAGAAACGAAACGGTGCGACGGGCTCCGCCAGTTTGTGGGTAAAAGAGAAGCGGATTGGTCTCATTTGGGTCCTTGAGGAAATCCACGAAGATGTAGCTCAGATTGAGCTGGACGACGACGGCATTGTCCAGAAGATTTCAGGAGCCACAGCACCAATTTGGGGCTTTGAGTCACTGAGACCTGGCGTGGATATCGGCAAGCTGATCCCACGCATTCCTCGGCAAGGCATCGACCCTCGCACTGGCGAAGTAGACTTTGCGCAGATTGCGAGGCGTAAGTTTTTCACATGCCCAAACCCAAGCAAAGTCAACATTCCCTGCAGCGTCGAGCAAGTACGGGGCAAGACAGAGCTGCGCGTCTCGAGCTTCCCGCACATTGCAGGGATCATCGTCGTGGACCCAGAGACTCTGAAGATTCAAAGCTCAAATTCGGTCTTCTGCGGCGCTCTGTTTGGCTACGAAAAGCCCGACGGCATGGCCATTGACTCTTTGGTGCCCGACTTTGAGAAGATTCTCCATATTCTGACGGAAGAGGACGGTGTTCAACTGCAGGATGGGATTGTGGTGCCAGAGCACAGCTTCCGCCGGGCGTCGGCGATTCTGGGTCTTCGGGAAAATCGCCCCGATGCGGCTGCGAGTTTCTTGCGGCCGGACGGGGTACCCGGAAAGCACAGGGATGGGTCAGAGCTCAAGGTTGACGTGCAGATGCGGGTGGTCAGAAGCGCAAAACAATCTACCGTAATCCAAGAAACCGTCATCGAGGACGAGGACGAAGACAAGGACGGGGACAACCAGGACGACTCTTTCTCTGTCACCCACTCAGAAATGGTCTTCGCTCTCTGGATTACTTACTCCAGGCACATGCACGCCGCCCGGTCAACGCTCGGTGTGACGTCGGCGTCCGCCTCTGGAACGACGACTCCCTTGCATCAGCCATCTCCTGGGCAGACACCGGCGCACACCCCACTGGAGATTAGCTCGGATTCCGACGAGCCAAAACCTCGAGAGTCTTCGTCGTCGACGGCATCTGCCATCACCAAACAACTCAAGGAAGTCGCGATGACGGCCGCTGCAAAGTTGACCGGTTCACAGCGTCCCACGGACAAGAAGCAGGAAAAACCATCCGTGCCAAAGGTTATTGAGCCAGCACAGCAGAAAAAGTCCATTGATGACTTCCAGATCCTCGAAGACATGGGCCAGGGTGCTTACGGTCAGGTCAAATTGGCCAAAGATAAGAAGACGCAGAAGAAGGTGGTTCTCAAGTACGTGACCAAGCGACGTATTCTTGTAGACACGTGGACGAGAGATCGCAAGCTCGGCACAGTGCCTCTGGAGATTCACGTTCTCGACTACCTGCGCCGGCCCGATCTGCAACATCCCAATATTGTCGAAATGGAATCCTTCTTCGAGGACGAGGTCAATTACTACATCGAGATGGTTCCTCATGGATTACCGGGCATGGATTTATTCGACTATATTGAGCTCCGCAGCAACATGGAGGAGGCTGAGTGCCGTAGTATCTTCATCCAGGTTGCCAAGGCTATTGGCCATCTGCACACCAAGGCACTGGTGGTCCATAGAGACATCAAGGACGAGAATGTGGTCTTGGATGGCGAGGGTAACATCAAGTTGATTGACTTTGGAAGCGCAGCGTACATCAAGAACGGCCCCTTTGACGTATTTGTGGGCACTATTGGTAAGTCTTATAGCTTCCACTATATCGTGATTGAAACTGACGGGTTAGATTACGCTGCTCCCGAGGTACTCGCTGGCAAGCCATACGGTGGCAAGGAGCAAGATGTTTGGGCGCTCGGAATTTTGCTCTACACGATCATCTATAAGGAGAACCCGTTCTACAGCATTGACGAGATCATGGACCGAGATCTTCGAGTCCCATGGACGATGAGCGATGAGAGCATTGACCTGGTGAGGTGCATGCTCAACCGGGATGTGGCTGCGAGATATGACATCAACCAGGTTCTCGCGCACCCTTGGTGCCAGGAGGTTGACGAGGAGTGAAGGACACAAACGAATTGATGATGGAGGGAAGAGACATGAGAGACGGGTGGAAAGGGGCCGGCCGTACGGTACGGCCATGGAGCAAAATTTGGTCAAGATACCCTAAAGAGCAATCTTGAACAGCACGGCTTTTCGTTCTGAGGCGGAGCCGGATGTGCTTAGAGAGAGAGCCATTTGACGCAACAAGACGAAATTTTCTTTTTAGCTTTTTTTTGGTTGTTGTTTTTCGATCCGGGTCCATGTGACGACTCTGAGGGTAAAGTTAAAACGACGACAACCGACCCCACCCCTCGGTCATGGGTCTGCATGGTGCTCCGGTGTGGTCTGGGGACAAATTTCAGCGCAAAGAACAGAGAGCTTATAGAAAGATACTACCTATGGCTTGGGGGCCCGAACTGGGGTAACGGAGAGAATGGCGTTATGAATAGGAAATACAAAGTATGCTTTTTGTGTTCATGATATGGGTATCTTGTGGATGTCGATGTATTTGGGAGAGTGGGGTGCTGTGTATCTATCAGTCAAGCTTTGATTATGATTCTGATTCCTGGATCGATTCCCTTAGGATGTGGATGAAGCTTGGAGGAGGCATGGTGGTGGTGGTAGCTGTGTGGCTTGATGCCGGCTTGTGCGAATTGTCGCATTGTATCTGATCCTTTTTCGTGGGGCCTAGACACGAGTATACGCGCTCTCTATATATATATCCTCCCGGTTCTCGAGTATGTGTTCTGGCGGTTCAAGCGGACCTATATGCGTCGTGCCATTGTGTGTCCTGGGTGCTACTGCCCATCCACTCATGCCAAGTGGTGGTATTCGAGCGATAGTAAGCCCCCTAGGAACGGAGGATGAGGTTTTCTATATTACAAGAGGCTTGCTCGGCATCGATTTATATCTGCGGTGTATTCACCTTTGAATATCATCTAACCTGGGAAGAGGAAGGAGGACGGGAGGTTGAAGTTGGGGTAAAGTGTGGAGGGAATTTAGTGTCGGTCAGTAGGAATGACGACCCCATGGCGCACCTTCTGCGCGCTGTTTACGATGGAATCGTGGCGTACGTGCGGTGATGAAGGAGAGACTCATCGCTCCATGAAGTTCGGTATCTGAATGAGCCTGGGGCTCGAGTTTATAAACAGATCCATTCCTAGGATGTTGAGGGGGTGAGGGGGGCAAGGCGATTGCTCCTTACCCACATCCTCCAACAATCTACCTTATTCGCATCGGTTCAAGAAATGATGAGGAAAATCGCCTTGAGAACTCGTCTATTTCGATTTTGATTGTAATTGTCTAGTGAGGGGCTTCATGCCGTCTTATGCTTTGGAGATCGGCACGAGAAAGAGATCGACGGGATGCGAAAGCGAGACCTGCAGGGGGTAGGAAAGCTTGGTTTTGACTCTCTCTTTTATTCTTTTTAGAATTCTTTTGCTATGGGGTTCTACAAGATGACAAGGTGTTACTTTTGATGATGGGCTGGTCAAATGAAGCTTCGAAATATCGTGTTCTGGGAACCTGGTCGTGCTTGCGTCGTGTACTAGCCACGGTGAACCGCTATTCGACAAAAAAACACGGCGTTGATGCATATACTCAAATTTCCCATTCATCACTGACCGCTTTCAAATATCTAATTTGGACACGAAGGGTTAGTGGCTTTTGCATGGCCGAGATTCAAGCTCGAATCGTGGTCAGGTCGCGTCTCACAGCTACCAGAAGCTGACAGAAGTCATACTGACGGAAGTCTTGTGAAGCATCGTTGAGACCGGGGTCCCTAATCAACAAATAGGAGCTGGATTCAGTGAGATTCTCAAGTATTTTGTGGTATAATTTCGGTCCTGAGTACCTCAAATCTTTCCGCTCTTCATCTCCAAAAACAAGACTTTTAACCACCGTAGTAGCCACCACCAATGGGTCTTCCGATATATCCGCCTCCGACTCTACCACCGCCAGTACGTCCACAAGCTCGCCTTCCGAACCCGTTATGCTCCATATCTCTAGTCTCAAACTTGGCCTCGTCGACCTCGAAAGGGAACCTGGCGTTCTGTCTCTCGATCGGGTCGGCGCTGTCGTACAGGTCCGTCTTGAGAGGGTCGACAGCACTGCCGACGGGGATGGAGTCCTCTTCGCTGAAGAACATGAAGAAGGTGTCTGCGGGCTTGGTGCCGTCGCAGTTGGCGTCCGCCACGACGACGTTGTTTTGGTCGGCGCAGTAGGTTTTGGCGCCCTCGGCGACGCGGGCGACGAGGATGGCGGCGGCCAGGGACTTTAGGCCCGGCAGGGCGACGTGTTGCCGCTTCATTGCAAAAAGAATGAAGTTGCTGTGTGTGTATCTCTTTGAGATGTAATGAGTGTGAGAGAGTTGGGCTTCCTTTAAAGAGAGTGGTGAGCTGGAGAGAGGTTTTGCGGGCTCAGCTGGGGAAGGAAGGCATCGGGGTTATAGATGTGGATGCTGAGCGCTTCAGCCTGTCACTTATAATGCTGATCCTCACTTGTAAAAGATACGAGCCGCTCGCAACTCGAAGAGTTGAAGTTCATAATACAACAAGCTTTAGAAAAAGTGGCAACCAAGTTTCCAAACTAGACCCAGGGCTGTAATACTCGCTTCATCATGGGAGCCTATACTTGGATTCATCAATTACACACACTGGGGGAAATTTGACTACGGAGCCTCCGAGTGCGGTTTCATCGGCCTTTAGTGATCAATCTCGACTTCCGTCGGGCACTTCGGCAGCCGGTGGGTTGGCTGTTGAGGCTGACAAGTGACCTCGTGGTTAGCGTGGTAGGTTTGACGATTTCCCACTTATTCGCGCGAACAAGCCAACCGGTACGCTGTTCTCTAATGACGTTGGGCAGTGGAAACGTGAGCACGGTTTCTTTCACCTTTCGACTTGAGCGTGGATAAGGTAAATTCGGCGCGCAACCGATCAATTAAGCTTTTGGCTACGCCTCTGCTCCAACCACTTACACGACTCAAGCCAGGGGGGATCGTCATTTCCGAGTATACGGCGAGCGACTCAAGGAAGGATTTGTATTTCGAGTTGATTTCTAGGGACCCCGTCCAAGGGTAATTGTGGCAACTCAGGACCTACAACTCTAAACAAGAGTCGACTATTCGTCTTAATCATGGGATGAACACCAATCGTGCCAATCTCGTTCGCGCACATATATACTTGTCAGCAAGCGCAACTGCTCTCGTGTGACGGATGCCCCCTCTACGCTGATTCCCACCCAGTCTTGAGAACCGTTTCAGTCCAAGGCCTACCATAAAGCAGACCAGACCCAACTTCACAGTCAGTTCCCACCCACCCTGCTACGCAAGAACACATGAAAAGAAAAGAAAAGAAAAAAGCAGCACCATCTCAAAGGAAAAAAACCCAATAACTAACACATAAACCACCCAACACAGATGCGTCTCGCCTCACTCCTCTCCGCCACAGCAGCGGCCATGGCCGTCTCCGTCCAAGCAGGAGGACAATGCGCCGACAGGACGGCCAGCGGAGACGCCATCACGGGGTTCCGCTTCTCGCCCGGCTGCAACACCTGGCAGTGGTACTCCCGCGACAAGGGCACGACCATCACGCTCAACCCGGACTGCCAGCTGCGGCAGGCGTGGCCGAACCCGACGGCCGTCGGGTACGTGTGCATCCGGAACAAGTCGGGCGGTAACAAGTGCTTCGCGGCGCCAACGGCCGCCGACCAGAGCTTTTGCGGGATCCCGGCGGACTGGTGTAACAATATCGACAATATGTGGGGTTGGGCGTAGTCGTTCTGGGAGAAAGAATAGAATTTTCCGTGGATTTGTGTTGCTTGGTGCCTTTTATGTTGTCAGCTTCTTGACTACCTTGTGATACTTGTCATGTTTTAAGCATAGCGTCACACTGATAATAAAGATCACTTGGTCACCAACGATCCGTAAATCCCAGTCTATATTTTCCTTTTTTTTCTCCTGCGAGACACAATCATAAACGATTTTTGGTAGCACGTGCGGCAGCCGTATGAACAGCCAGACCACCAAAGCGCTTTTTTTCCATCCCCTCTCATATCAACCTAAAACAAGCGAACCCCAAACTCAGAGCCGACTTGATTGCCAGCCATGGTCACCTTCCAAGGAAACCTACTACAATGACACAGCCCGCCTCAGCTTAGACGTTGAGCTCGGCAGCGCCGGTGTTCTTGATGTACTCAGCGTAGGGCTTGATCTGCTCCTGGACGGGACCGCCCTCGCCGCAGTAGCGCTGGACCATGGTCGCGGAACGGCCGGTGAACAGGTTGGGGTCCAGCAGCTGGTCGATGGAGTCCCAGACGGGCTTGAAGTACTCGGTGGCCTTGATGCGCTCGATGAGGTCGTTCTTGCCGCCCTGCTTCTTGACGACGTCGGCGGCCTGGTGGGACAGGACGCGGATCTCCTCGTGGGCTTCTTGGCGCGAGCCGCCCTTGGCGACGATCTTCATGATGATATTCTCGGTTGCCTTTTGTCCATAGGGTTAGTGGCCGATCTGTGCGCGACTAACATACTTTTCAGGGGGTGTTTTGTAGCTTACCATGAAGGGGAGCTCTTCCATCACGTGGGCGCGGATGACCTCGGGGTAGATGACCTGCAAAGTGTGAGCGGTTGATTCCATAGTAGTTGAGATAGGCAAGTGCGTTGTCCTCTAGTGTAAGAGGGTCGAGCAGAAGGACCTACCAGACCGGACGTGACGTTGTCGAGTCCGAGAAGGATGGCATCTAGGCATGTTAGCACGTCTTCTCCAGCAGAGCGGTTGCCGTGGCGTCAGGAGCCACTCAAAACTCACCGGCCAAGAGGAACATCTACTGATGATTAGTGTCGCGTCTTCAGACTTTTAGGCGGGGTGAACTTACCTCGGGGATATCTATTCTTCGAATAGCAGAGTCGTCGAGCGTGCGCTCAACTGATCTGGTGTTAGCATGTTAAGATATTTGTCGGGGGCCCTGGGGCCTTGAGAGACTTACACCACTGGTCCGCGTACGTGTCCGCGAAGTTGGTAGGCAAAGAACGCAGCTAGATAGCGTCAGCATGAATACTCTTCTACGCTGTGTACTCGACCAACCTTGCGTCCGAGAGAGCAGATACGCTCGCTGCGCATGGGGTTTCTAGCAATGGTGTCAGCTCATTGAAGTGTGTCTTGGTCGTTGCTCCAGGCCTCCTGTGCGAGGATCCGGTGTGAACACGCGTGCCATCTGTTGAGCCCATGTAAGGGCGAAATAGGGGGAAGACGAATTGCGGGATGTTTCTACCTCTTGTACGCCCTGTGGTGAAGTCAGCATATCATTTCTTGAGCAAGTTAGGAATTAGACATACATTGCTGAAGAACCGATTTGGTCCTTCTCTGGAGACATTGTTAGCACGACATTCATGCAAAAGCCTTAACCCCCTTTCTTGAACTTCCAGCGTAGAAGTCCCCCAAATATGCAGAGATAC
This sequence comes from Colletotrichum scovillei, assembly GCF_011075155.1. Classification (NCBI taxonomy): domain Eukaryota; kingdom Fungi; phylum Ascomycota; class Sordariomycetes; order Glomerellales; family Glomerellaceae; genus Colletotrichum; species Colletotrichum scovillei. The sequence continues at coordinate 2,298,676 of NW_023336261.1, forward strand.
AGGGGTGAGAGCCTATCAATTACTCACCAAAAGGCTCTTCCATCTCCTTGGAGTGGGCGAGGTGACGAATGTCATTGGTGATGTGCATGGCAGTCGCGCCCAAGCCGCAAATGGCGTTGCTGACGTCGAGATCGGTCTTGCGGGTGTATGTCTGGGTTGAGATGTCGTAAGTCTTGGGGAAGCCAGCCTTCTCACAGAGAAGGTCGTTGAGCTTGTCGATCTTGGCACCGTCACCCTGGAAGATCTCCATGAAGGAAGCTTGGGTTCCGGTGGTGCCCATCGCACCGCGGAAGGCCAAACGCTCGCGCGCGGTCTCGATGTTCTTCAAGTCCATGCACAAGTCCTGGATCCATTGTGCGGCGCGGCGTCCCACGGTAATGAGTCTGGACCGATTTCAGTGTGTGTTACTTGTGCAGGAATAGGGCGGAGGCTCACTGTGCGGCCTGGTAATGGGTGAATCCCAGAGTTGCGAGCCTGTAGGTTGGGTTAGTCACTATCTTAAGACGGAGGGCCTCGCAGACGGATCGTCCAAGGATTCGTGCCGATCCAACTGCTCTACCGAGCCTTAACTTACTCCTTGTGCTGAAGAGCGAACTGGGAGAGGTTGTGAATGACCTTAGCCAGCTTGGGCAAGAGAAGGTCCATAGCATTTCTGCTGGGTGTTAGTTTTCAACCTCTGAAGTCTCATTTCCTGCATTACCTCATCAGGATGAGCTCTGCGTTATCCTGGAGTAGTTCATGTCAGTCCTTGTTACAGTTCGAAGCCTCAGAGACTTTTCGACTTGTTTCAAGGGGCCTTGGAATAATGAGGCGGCTCCCTTGATGCAAGAGAACATCAGGGAACTTACAGTGACGAAGCAGCTCGTTGCCCCTATGTATGATATTAGTACGAAGAGAATATCACACATCGGGTACTCTACTGGAATCTTACCAAGGTGAATAATGCCGGCAGCGGCGGGCGCAACTTGGCCGAAAGCGTGAACGTCTGCGACCGGATATGTCAATATTTCATCATGATCCGTATAAGAGCATACGCCCAAACCACTTACGAGCCATCTGTGAAGAGCAGGTTAACATCATAGGAACTATTTACCCAAAATTGAACGAATTTACTCACCACGTCATGACGACGTCTCTTCTCCTCAACGGCAGCCACCTTGAAGTCCTCATCGGTCAATGTCAGGTGAGCTCTCATTTGCTCCAAAGCCTCTTCAGAGATTCCGTCGATGCCAAGCTCCTTCTCGCCTATAGCAATAAGATCAGCAATGAGTTTCGCCAGGAAGCTACAAAAAAGACTTCTTCACTCACTCTCGGCCAACCAAAGCCAGAGCTGTCTCCAGGTGGAGTGACGGTTGCGCTGGGAGAACAGCTTCTTGGCCTCCTCGCTGGCATATCTGCCATCGAGGGGCGTCTTGTACGTGTCAAGTCCGGACATTTTGAGATTTGTGTGTGTGGTAATTTTGAGGATATTCACGCCTTATACAATGAAGGAAAAAACTTCGCTATAAAATAGTCACTCTCAGAAAGTAAATGGACGAAAATTGTCCGGCGACTGGCACTGACATGACTTGGACCGATCGCGGGGTACTTTTTAATTGGGCAGGCGGTCGCAGATTTCGCAGTGCCCCGCAGCCCCACCTTAGGCCACCGACCCCTGCATTCTGTCGCTGCCCCTCCATCGCAGTTTCTGGGCTCTCTTACCTCATCAGGTACGAAGAGTGGTACTTTGGCTTGGCCCAAGCTTCCGCCATCGCCTTGTTCCTCTCCAGCCACCTCCAACCACAACAAGAACTACATCCCAATCCATCGCCAACCTGATCTCTTCTTATCGCGGTGAAGCTTTGGGATTCTCGAAGCCTTGGGGTGCCAGTCCCGCTGCTTCTGTTTGATTGTATTTTGCAGGTCTCAGGGGAGCATTGCCTCTTCTCTATAAGATGAGGACGCTCGATGAAGCCCAGTGAGTACGAGTCGCATCATCCCAGCTGTGACATCATGTTCACCGACTGATCCAACTCATAGGAAACGATGGGCCGAGACATTAAAACATTCTAGGAATCTGTCAGACTTGCAAAATGCAGTCAGATATAACGGGCCTTCCAGCCCGTGCATTTCGGGACTCCGATCAATTTGTTGGAAGGTCGGTGTGAACTTGGAAATTGATTTCATCTCAACTTGGAGCTGACAGCTTCTTAGGCATTCCTGCTGATGCCAGACGTTCCATCATCGGACTGGGTGCCTCGGCTTGCCGAATCGCGAAGTTTTTATTTAGAAAAACGAGATCACTTCTTGAAGTTTATCAAGCACCCCGAGGAGCTGGCCCAAGTCGCCGTTGATCCGTTGACGGACGATCCAAAGGTGAGTAGCATGAAGCCAGTGTCTCAGTTGCAGATCTTTAACTCAAATGTTGTCCAGTCACCGTGGAATACTGTTCGACAGGACGAGATAATTAGGGCTGAGATTGCACAAGACGTTCGCCGATTGCCAGATGAGCCATTCTATCAAGAGGAGCAGACGCAGACAATGATTATTGACGCATTGTTCGTGTATTGCAAGCTCCATCCCAATAGTGGTGGGTATCGTCAGGGTATGCATGAACTTCTTGCGCCCATCCTCTTTGTTGTTAATAAGGACGCGCTTGATGCCGCGGCTATCTCACCCATTGGCACCAATGTCAACACGAAGATGCTGGCCATGCTAGACTCTCTGTACGTTGAGCATGACGCCTTTGCCTTATTCTCTAAGATCATGGAAAGGGCAAGGGCGTTCTATGAAGTCCAAGACTCGATCTCAAGGGCAGCGATGGCGTCTGCTTCCAAAGACCGGGTGGAAACATCGGCCATTGTCGAGAAGAGCAAGCACATCCATGAGGTTTGTTTAGCCAAGGTCGATCCTGAGCTGGCGAACCATCTCAAAGACATTGAAATTCTGCCACAAATCTTCCTAATGTGAGTTGGACCGTATCTAGCCACCTTGACTTTCGACTTACACATTGAAGCCGTTGGATTCGTCTTCTCTTTGGACGGGAGTTTCCATTTGATGAAACGCTCGTGCTGTGGGATACCCTCTTCGCGGTCGATCCGTCTCTCAGTCTGATAGATCTAATTTGCGTTGCTATGCTTCTTCGCATCCGCTGGAGTTGTGAGTACTTTCTCAGTGTGCCCCAACGTAACTGAAGCTGATCAGTGCCAGTGCTCGAGGCGGACTACTCCGTTTGTTTGCAACTACTTCTCAAATACCCCGCTCCAGAAGCACCCCACGGGCCGCATACGTTTGTGGATGATGCGATGTATCTGAAGACACACCTCAATGTCTCAGGTGGCGTTTCGCTCCTCTTGAAATACACCGGGAAAATGCCCAGTACAACACAATCTGCTAGCAGTTCGAGGCCCACGACACCAATGGGCCAAGCTTTCTCATCTTTCAGGAATCGGACCAAGGGTGGCCAGTCACCAATTCCGTCTGCGAGTAGGTTTATCCAACAGCAAGGTGGTGTGGAAGCACTTTTTCAAGGCGCCGCCAAAAGCGTATTGGAGCGAGGCGAGAAACTTGGCATCAACCAAGCAGTACGAGACGCCATGGGCGATATCAAGAGAAACATGCAAGGGCTGAACGAAGTACGCTATCCTCCTCGGATGGCAAGGCAACTGCTTGGCGATGATTCGGCAGGCCAGGCCATCGCTGCCATTGAGCAACGGAATAAACTGCTGGCCAACATGTTAGACGAGACAGTGACAAGTCTCAGGTCGTTGGCTTCTACTAATCTAGAAGACAAGGTCAAGACGTTGGAGCTTGTTGAGGTAGCGGCTGCCAAGGTGCAATTTGTGAAGGTTTACTTGGAAGACCCGACGATTGAAGTACCAAATCTGGAGGGCTTCACCAGCCCACCACCGGAGGAGGCGAATACCGAGACCCTGATGGAAATAGACGCGAACGACAGTGCTGTGCTAGGGGCGGCGGTTGCTGCAGAGAGCGTGGCAGGCGTCATTTCGACATTGTCTCTGGATGATCATGAAAAGACAAAAACCCCGACCTCGAAAACAGCCATTCCCGACGTCATGGACATCACACAAGAGGCACCCGCCGACAAACCTGCTGAACATCCGTCAGCTCTGGTTTCAAGCCCAAAAGCTGACACACCTCGCGTGAAGCCATTGGAACGACCTCAACCGCCTATTCCAACACGATCAACCCTCGCCCAGTCTTCCTTCTCTTGGATGCTAGAACCAGACCAGTCCGCCCAGTCCGCCTCACCACCCAAGTTGCCCAAGTCGAGCTCAGGAGGTGCACACCGCAAGAAGCCGTCTGGGAATATCAGCAGGGAGCGCAACGCCTTTCTGTTTGGTGAGGTCGTCGCTGACTCCGAGGATCAGACTATGCCAATCAAGTCTGACGACATATTCGGACTACAGCCCATGGACAAGCCCAAGTCTCCCTTTCCGTGACAATCACGAGTAGAGAATTAGATGAAGAATTAATGATGATGAGCAGTGCTACAGGAGCCAGCTATGCGATGACTACGATGTTATGCTCGCGCAGAGATGCGTCGTTCTTATTAGATCGAGAGAAATAAGGCCGTTACAATATTGCACTATCGCCAGACTTTCCCAGTGAGAAGACATGCCATTCTTTTGGATTATGAGATATGATGATATCGACTAGGTGTTTGGTAGGATAAGTCAGCCTGTCCTGTCTAAGTTGACGGTGACAACAGATGTACATTCTCAATATCGTCACACTTGAGATTTCTTTCACTTTTCGTGGAATTACACCAACGCAGAACCATCAACCAGGCAGATTGTGGTAACCACCGGCCCCCCTCCCCCCCAATGGTCAAATTTTGGTGCTCGTCGTACCTTTATGACTCGAACGGCTGCCTTGGGTAGGTAGGTAACAGTGTGATGGGAAGGGGCGTTCTGAACGATGGAATACATGCCTGAACCTTCCTCGACCTGCCGATGATATCGATATAGTCCATCCCAACGTCCTTCCTGTCACCAGCACCCATTCGGCCAGTTGGCCGGGTGGTTTACAGTCTGACGCAGAGAAGCTAAAACAAATACTCCAATGAAGCCGTGCTGGCCTGAGGGGCGCCCTGTTCAATTCCGGGCAGGGGCGTGAATTCTAGAGTCAGTATCCCCCAGCCCACATTCCTTTCCCTTCCTTTTTCTTCTTTGTATTACTTCTAAGTCGTCACGGTTCTTCCCATCGGTCTCCTAGGGCTAGGAAGCGTTCAGGCTTTTGAAAATTTTGAGCCAGCACCGACATGTCTTCAGGTACTCAGCCGTTACCGTAACTTAACGGGCAGCCTCATATACCTCTCACTGGATATCAGAAGGAAAGGCCATCCATCATCACGTCTAAGAATATTTCTGCTCGTATCCCCTCGAAAGGTCGAAACCCCATTGTTACATACCCATTTATTGTACACTTACAGAATCCACTTATCAGGAATACATACTTTGAGATAAGCGTCAAATATATGCTTCATCACGATGCGGACAGTCAGATACTCGCCCGGTCTCCAAAACTTTGCATCAGCAAGGCACCTCCTGACTCCCCGGCTTCCTCCTGCACGAGTAAAATGTGTGCCAACGGTGCTGACGAGGATGTCGTTCCTGCCTCCATTTTGATGGAGACGAAGGATCGGAGTGATAACCGAGGAAGGAGCCCGTTGGTTTAGGCACGCCTACCCGGTTGACGTTGGATGGATCACTCCACCCCGGAACTAACCCAGTGTGGATAAATTCTTCACGCCTTTGCAGAACCAACAACGTCCCCCGATGCCACGACGAGTCTAGGTGAATCCGTCATCTTCAGCCTCCACTTTGTCACAACGTTCCAACGCAGACTCTACTTTTGCCTCGGACGTTTCGCCTTTCGCGGCATGTTATCCTCGCATGCCTGGCGAGCCAAGACCACTTCTTCACAAACACTGCATGGACCGACGTCCAACACAAGTCACAAGGTCATCATCTAACCGGCCCACTTTCATCCCAGAACAATGCTCAATGTTCACCACTCCCGTCTCTCCGGTCTTGGCGGTGGGGAGGGGCGTGGTTGTAGACCACGCCGGTTCAACATCGAAAACAAAACTGGGTCAAGCGTCGATGTTTGTTGAAGACACGCACTGTCAGCACCTTGTTTTGCAGCATATCGCTTGGATGAAGCCTCCACGCTGAATTAGGATGTCCCTCGCGGATAGAGAAACTGCCAAGGCAAGCAAGCAAGCCGCCCGACACTTCGGATACTGAGTGAACACTTTGGAGATGGAGTCTCCCATGCCAACGGCCACTAGCCCAGATTGGCCTCTGACCCCGAAACCGCATGTTGGTTGCAGGATATTAGCTGTAGATACGCAGCCCTGCCGTAGTCGAGAGCAAACATGCAGCGGGTCACCATCTTTACCAACCAATACTCTACCCGCCCCTGCAGGTCCACGAGGCAGTACAGAGAGGCAAGAAAGGAGCCAGGGTATTGAGATGGGAAAGGAAGGGGGGACAAGGAGACCGTCGTCAAAGAAAGGGACGCTGCAGATCCGAGTCCGAATGTCCACCGCCTCGGGGCGTCTGACAAACACACCCGCTGCATCCCTCAGGTGCGACGGGTGAACTTCGAGAATATGCACCACACTGTGAAGAATCCGCCCTCCCACCCGCCGTTGCGTTTCTGTATAGCAATACGCAATTCTCCAAGAAAACAATCAAGAGTATGGAGTTGTCACATGAGGCCAGCAATCAACAGCAATCAACACTCCCTGTAGCTGGCTGAGCACAGCAACGGCAAGCAAACATTGCAGCAAACAAACAGGAGACTTCCCTACACACCCTCTTTCCAACAAGCCTCACTCGGACACTCAGTGACAGATTAGAACAGTACCTCTATACCCTGTCACGTCTCTTTCGTACAGAGAAATCACCAACATGACGGTCCCAACTGTCTGGGACACCTCAGTTCCAGGTTGTTTGATAGGGGCAGAACCGAAGCTAACATCCATCTACGCCACCATCTCCAACATTCTTCATCATCACCGCCATCTGGCATCGATTCTACTTACATTTTCGTCACCCACGCCACCCCCAGCTTGTCACTATCTGCCAAACTTGTTCACGAAGGGCCGACATGACGGTTCGCTGTCCCTGTGTTGGGAGAACTAGCCGCCGCAGAAAGAATGCTTCACCCCTTACGGGCGCTTGGTTTTGCTGCGCCCCTATCTTTGGCTGGAGATCATCATGAAGTCGACCTATACATAACTTTCAAATGTACATCAGCCTTTACGCATCACAGCCTTGTCAACTCATGTCACACTGTCCGCTGTGGCAAACCGGTGACAGCTGCGCATAACATGCGCCGTGCCCGTCAGCCCAGTCAGAATCGATACAACCGAGCTCGCAGACACGCGTACGTAAATTTACCTTACCAACAATGGACATAGGAGACAAAGCAGGCTGTGATACAGACAGACCGCCCAAACCACACCCAAGTTCTAAAGATACTCTTGCGTAAGGACCATGCCATAGACTACGGACGAATGTTTCTAGAATGCCCTGCAGGCCAATACTCGCAGCATTCTCTTTGCGGTTCGGTAGCACAGCCCCAATACTGCAAGCAATGTCGGATGAGGAATTTTGAGCAAGTCCAAATTCCATGTCAATGGGCAATGTTTGTGGGATTCGACAATAGGTGACCTCGGACACTTCGCCTAATCCGCCTGGGCTCAAGGGCAGTGATTACCCGGTTTCAGACGGGAGAAGAACAATGGTAACAACGGTCCAACGTTCAGAGGCTACGAAACCCCCCACAAAGGTGTACAACTCTTTTTCTTTCCGTCTGCCTAGTCTAACCATGATCAATATCTCCCTCGATCCCCATAAGGCGAATTCCGTCAAGAAGAAGATCCGATGGCCCGTTTCCGTTGTGTTGCCTTGTGCAAACCAAACAATGGGTTTCCAGAGCCCTGGAATGGGATGATGGAAGGGACGCACAAACCGTCCATCCTAGACCTGCAGGATAACTGTGGATTATTTTTGAACTTGTGGTTTTGATTCGTAGTGATTTCTAAAATCTACTAATCCCTTTATTTCCGTATTCCAGGAAAACCCCCAACCAACCAACCAACCAACCAACCAACCAACCAACCAACCAACCGACTAACCAACAATACCTCTATGCGTGGCCCCCAGACGAGCAATCAGGAACCCCCCCCTCGTCTGCTCAACCAACCCATTCCCACCCTCTTTTGACGTTTCATAATCCCATTGTGAAATGCATTGTGGACACACTTCGTATATCGTAGTCCCCACGTACCATGTGTGAAGAACCAAAAGCAGCATAAGAAAAAATAAGAAAAGAAATAGGTAGTTCCAAAGTCTTCGCCGAACTACCTCAACCCGCACCCCCCTTGCTTTCCCATCCCCATCTCATCTCATCCCACATAACGCACCACAACCAACTGGTATCTTCTTTTTTTCGAGCCCCCCCAGATTGTTAGGTGCGGAAACCAAACACAACAAAAAAATGCATAATGCTTTCTCTTTCAACTCCTTGTCATCAACGTGTTCCCTTTGATCCATTGTTCCCATGTTCCATGCTATCTTGATCCATGCACACCATTTCACACCACATGCAACATCCCATTTCATAAGACTACCCCCCAGAAAAAACTCCCTCTCTTGCTCCCGGCGTATCCTGCGCTTGTTGCTGTGCCGCCCTCAATGGTTGGGGGAAAAAAAAACCCTGCCAAACATTCCCTTTTTGGTACCGTGACCATGATTGCAGAGAAAGTTGGGGGGAAACCAAGAAGTGAAGGAAATGGAAAAAATGAATGAAACTCCCATGTTGCTTGTGTTCAACGCACCTGCCCCGTCATCAGACTCAAATCTTCGTCATCGTACACTTCTGAGAAAACCAAGTTTTTTTTTGCGTGTGTCTCTTGCGCTTTTGGATAGATGAATGATTACACGCTTCGTGTAGCGTGATGTTTTGTGTATTCCCTTTTTTTCTTTTGGCGAAGTCGTGAGGGGAGCTACTTCTTGCAGCTTTTCCTCAAAGTGTGTAGTATATAGATTCCCATAGGGACGGGAAGATGAAGAGTAAAAAAGTGGATATCATGAGTAGAAGTAAAGTGCAAACTTGAGATAGAGGGATAGAAAAGGTAGAAGGAGAAAATCAAAGACGGCTGTTCTGAATTGCTCGTCTCCTCTTCTTCCGTGCCTCCGCAGCGTCGAGCTGAGCTTGTCTTGCGCGGCCTGATATACAAGTTAGATTCATTGCTCTCATCATCACTTTACAGTAGCGAAGACCTACCAAGCTTGTCGTATTGCCGCTTGTGCTCTTCCGAAACCCACGCATACGTGATGGCGCGCTCAGGGTGCATGCCCAGCAGGCCAATCGAGTTGTTCATCTTCTTCCCTTGCTCGCGGACGTCGCACTGGAACGTCTTTGGGTTGTCGTCCTCGTCAAAGACGAGCAGGTTGTTGGGGTCCGTGGCGGGGATCTGCTTGTTCTTGCGGTAGTAGACGCCCTGCAAGCCTTGGGGCCCACGCTTGTGGCCCTTTGCGGCGTCCTCGGGGAAGACGGAGGCGTACTTGGCCTCGACCTCCTTCCAGGACAGGTGGTGGTCGACGCGGAAGTAGTCGATGAAGTCGACCTGCTGGATCGTGTACTTGACGTTGCAGCGGGACCCCGTGGGCGATCGGCGAGGTCTCCGGCTGGGGCTGCAGCCGGTCCGTAGAGTCACTGGTAACCTGTGCTGGAGACGGCGGCCGGGTGGCGAGAGGGGGTTGCGGTGGGAGTTGCTGACGGTGGGCGAGGGGAGTGCGTCCGGGTAGGCCATCGGTGGCATCGGGATTCGGTAGGCTGTTGGTGAAGAGAGGTCCATCCTGGGTTCTTGGAAGGATCCGAGGGAGTCGATACTACTTCGGCGAGGCCCTCCAGCCATAGCGGACGGCATGAAGCTCGGGCTGGGGACGAACTCGGGCTCGGGGAGCCGCAGATCCAGTTCACGAAGGCGGGGGAGCGTAATCTGTGCCGTGCTATCCTTGGTGAAGGAAAGTTGGCTGTTGACAGAAGGGAGATCTGGTGACCGCGGCTCAGGGGATGAGAACTGAGAGTTTGTTGATCTCGTCATGGCTGGAGGTTGATGTAAGCTTCAAAGCCCATCTTGAATGATGACACTTGTAGTGAAAAGAATTATCCTACCATCCGACTTGATTGAGGTGAAGCTCTGAGTGGGAGAAGGAAGAGTAGGTGACTTGATGTTGAATGATGCCATGGAGGCCAAGGTTGTTGCCACTTCCACCTCATGACGCTGGCCCGGCTTCGTATCGTGACGAGCGTCCACGTCCATCCTGTCGTCGAAGCTGAATGATGAGAGGCTTGGTAACACCCTTGGTACGTCGTCGGTGCGGCTCTGGTGGTAACTCATAGCTGGCGGAGGCGGCAGTCTGTCCATGCCGTCCTGGTGATCCTGTAACCTGACAAACATGTTGTTTAATGTTGTAGGTAGTAGACGTCGGGGTCCGGAGTGATGATGATATCCAGATCAAGAGTGTGTAAGCCAGCAAAGAGAAGAAAGGCAGAAATGATGCCTAGCACTTGCGGAGATCTTGATCAAGGAACAACAACGTTGAAAAGTGTGAGATCTTTGGGGGCAAAAGGTGTGTGTTGATCGGGAGGAAGAAACAAGACGAGTCATCGACAACGGGTCAGACCCTGATTATCAAGTTCCCGGTCGCGATGGATCTCTGTCTCTGTTATATCTCTTTTTGCTCTGGGACCTCTCTCTCTCTCTCTTTCAAGTTTCCACACACGGTTGAGAAAGAAAAGAGCCAGGACCCCGGTTCGATGGGGTTGAGTTGAAGACCAGGTTTATCTCTATAGCTCCAAGCAAGGGCCAGGGAGATCGGGGCTCCGCTCGGAGGCTTCTGACAGCGAAAAGCCGTTTCTTATTTTTTCTTCGGTGCTAAAGCAGGCAATGTGCAGACGCAACCAAATGTGTAGATCCATGGCATGTATCATGCAGGTCGCCCAATCTGTCAGTTCTGGCTGGCGCCGAGCGCCCCTCATCCAGGGTCAAGATCCTGGCTCGTCACCTGGGGGAGAGACTGCGAGAGACCTGGAGTGAGAGGAGATGGGCGCTTCTCGTCCAAGTACATAGTGACCTAGCTGTGGGTGTGTCAATGTGTGGCTTTCCTCCCGTGCTCCCCCTCAATTGTGTAATGCATGCCGTTGCAGGAGAACCATCTTCCTTACGCCACCGCCTTTGAATGGAGGCATGTAGCAAACAGGGTCGTGGCCTGTTTGGGAATGACGAGGATGGAGCGCGGGCATGCAACTGATGGCAGCAGCATCAATAGAAAGCAAGTAGCGACAGCAGTACCTACCTACCTAGCAAGAGGAGGAGAGAGTGAGAGAGTGAGACGGGGAGGCGTGAATGAGGGAATCGAAGGAACCAGCAGCGCCCGCAAGTAGCAGGTGGGGTGGTTTGCGAGATCACAGCTTGCAAGGGAGAGAGGAAGTTGCTCCAGTCGACGAAGCAGCCCAATAGTCGAGATGAGAGTGCATCACAGTATCCATCCATACCTGCTACTTACAGTCTTCCGTGGAGGGCCCGGGTAATGAAGGGGAATAGTGCCATCTGTAGTGCAGCCGCTGCCCGAGGCCCCCTTCTCCCAGTGCAGCGCAGTGCAGTGCAAGCTTGCAAGCCCAGCTAGCAACCTAGACACTCCAGGCCGTGCCAGCAGCCTAGACTCAAAGCGAGAGGCAAGCGAGCGAGGGCGAGCCCGAGCCCCGTGTGGATGCGAGTGAGTGCAGGTGGTATTCGGGACCTGCTGCACAGTCGATATTCTCCTCCAGGGGCGCTAGTCTTAGATCGAGCTGCGCGTCACAACTGGTGCGTGAGGTGGTAGTCGCTCGGGGGCCAAGCCGCGAGTTCCACTGTCTTCCGGACGTAGCAGAGACGAAGAACGAACGATTAGATACTCGATCGGGACACTCGAGGTGTGGGTATAAGGTGGAGATAAAAACACCCGCACACAACACAACTTCATCGTCGTCCGTGCCTCTTTTCGCTGGCTCCGCCCCTGTCGGGTCGGGTAGGGATACCTTCTCGCAGTCTCCCGCTCTTTACACTGTCGTGACGGTAAAGACTGAGTGAGGTGAGCAAGGAACCGCCAGGCATATGCCATGTCTGCTTTGCTTCGTGTGACTTCAATCCTCATTCACTGTTGGATCAACACGAGGCTGCCATTGGATCGACTCGGGGCCCCCAAAAGCTGACTTCAAAATTTGGCAGCCGTGCACCGGTTGGACCATCTATTGTCGTCCATGGTCCCGGGACTCTGGAACCCATGATTGCAATAATAGATAATCCTTCCGCTCCTCCATCCCTCTCATCTAGAATTGGAGACAGGCTGTGTCCAACAGTGTTTGCTCTGATTGTTGTTCATGGCTCATTGTCGTTGTCGTTGTTGTTTTGTAACGACCATCCCCCCAATCCCATACCCATGACATACCGCCCATGCCTACCTCACCGAACAGCCATCCATGTGTTGTGTTTGCAGAATGGCTTGCTCACTTCACGGCAAGTCCTCGGCGTCAAGTCAAAGTCGGTGTGATTCTGGGATGCAGAATTGAGTGTCCTTTTGGCTTACCCACCCGCCTCTCCCCACACACACACTCACATACCCGCCTCAAATCTCGCAGGAAATGCTCATCGTAATCTTTCAGGTTGTTGCTCGAGATACCTTTCTGATTTGGGAGAGACACACACTGAGTTGTACCCGCTGATGAGATGGAGGGATCGATAAATGGCCGCCCATGGATGGCCACGCGGTAGTCGTCGACTGCAGCCGCCTTACCGCCGCATCCTAGGGTCAGGAAAGACGGTTTGTGGGGCCGCCGTCGTGTCCAGTCTCGACAACCCGCTCACTCTCTTGCGGGGGCCCGCCCGACGAGGGTGCCAAAGTCTGGTGAAGAGGCGGGAAAGGTTGGCAGTTTGGCAGGGTTGTGTACACTTAGTTTGGCGCTGACCAGGGGGGAGGGGTGTAATGGTGTCAAGAGCCCCTCCCAAAGTACGTAGTCATGTTCCATAATGAACAATCTGGATCTTCACCATGATTCGAGTCGGTAGGAATAAGAAACCACTGGCCGCCGCAGATTTCGATGGCCACAGATGGCGGCTGGGCTGGCGAAGACACTTGTCTTTGAGTGGAGAAGCCGCTGCCACCCGGACTCTCCGCAAGACTCGGTCTATGGTAAGCATAATGCCGTAACGGTCTTCTTGTGTTGACTTGCAGCTCTGCTGCCCACTCATCTGCGAACCTGCTGCCGGCCGGATCACCGTCTGGCCAACCAACGGACCCCAGGTTTCTTATTCCATACAGCCAGAGAGGTATCTCATTACCCTGCCTGTCTCGTCTCGTCTGGACTCTTCACTAGACTCAACTCAAGCCTGCCGTCAAATTCAGGGATCTTCCTCCCTTTGTTGAAGCCACGCGACGATGCCTTGTCGAGTGTGAAATGCAGGAGGGTTCGCCACGCTGCATCTATCATTCCTTTTTCTCTTTGCAGTTGCCTTTTACCGCTCAAAAGCTCTGACGACTTTGCGACTCGAACCAGCCGAGTCGTTAATGAGAAGACCCTTTGTGCTCCAGAAATACATCTCGAACCCATGTAATTGCTTGATTCTTGTTGGACCACCTTGAATCGCGGGCACGTTTCTGACTTGTTGGAGTTGGTTCTGCGAATCGTCGCATCGGGCTGGCTTGCTCATCTCACAGCCTACTACTCTGCGCCGTAAATCGCCCAACGTGCCACATATGATTGCAGGAGGCCCCTTATGGTGCTGGCTCATTTTGAATGGTACTGGAATTAGAAGATGCACTTGCCGGTTCATGGCAGCATTCGTACTACCCCACGCGAAATGCCTGTATGTAAATCATTTGCTGAGAACGAGCAAAGAAGCCTCGTGAACGGAACGTAAGCCACGAAATATGTGTTAGCAACCTTTATCCGTTGTACCCGGTGTATCCGTCGAAACCTTTGCATTCTCTCCAGTATCCGTATCAGCCCTGGTGCTAATGAGAGGAGCTCCGTGGAGCTATTCGGCCGAAATATTTTGGGTTGCCCGTTCCTGTTCATTGCATACGGTTTTGCCAGCCCAGCGCGTGTTTTGTTGACAATAATACCACGTCAACCTATTCGCCCTGCGGACGTGTGGCTACCCGCAGTTGTTATTTTCCTGTTTCCTTTTGGAACCTGACCATCAACCTCGTCAGGCCAATACCCGCATTGAAATTCCGAAACAGACAAGCTCGCGGCTGCCTATGGGCCATGATCGACAGAAGCATGCCGCCCGATTAAGAATCCTCTCCTTGGTTAGCATTGTCTGCCGCCTTGGTAACACCCTGAGAGTTTAGCAATTCTCAAGCACGTCACACACCCCTCCATCATCACCTCTTCTGCAGCCGAACCAAGGCTGTACTTTCCTTTCCCTGCAAGAGGCACATGCGGACTAAACAATATCGCCATCCCCAGTCGTACACATGGCAATAGACCCTCGAGGCCTGGTCCATGACCGAGCTCTTCACAAGGACGGTGAGCCCTGTCCGACCCTCCTATCTCGCGCTGACGCAAAGCTGCCTTTGTCCACCGCTCTTTTGACATATGCGAGATGATCATGAGCTCCTCAAGAACTGCAGCTTGGCGAAATCGATGGTGTTGTGAAGGAGTTGAGAGTTGCCGTGGCCACTGGCAGTACGCCCCGTGTACGAAGTACTTGCTAGACTCAACAGGTACGCTCCTCGTTGACCAGCTGAGTCAAATAGTGTGAACCTACACCGCTAGGGAGGCCAACCTCGAGCCAGATCCGAAGATGATGCTAGGGTCTCGGCAAGGACACTAGGTGAGCGATTCGGAAGATGCATCCGGCACCGATCGGAACCCACGCAGACGCTAGACTAAACCTTCTACGTAGTAGGAGAATGGTAATTCGAAATCGACCGAAAAGCTGAGCTTGACAATAGCAAGCGGGCGTTTGATGTTGTTGCGTGTCCGTCCTTTGACCGTATCGTGACAGAAAAACAATTGTGCCAAATTTAGAGAGATTGCTTTGTAGGTATGCCTGCGGCACGGTCTGCCAAGGTCAGTTTTCTTCAGCAAAGCGTCGTACCAGATCTGATACTCATTTCGTTATTGCTATTATTCTGTATGCGAATATCCACTTCCCGGGGCCCAAGCAGGGACCGAGCAATGAGCGAGCGAGGCTGCGTAGCCTGGAGGTGGCGGGTACGGAAGCGGACACGGATCCGCGACGTTGAGCTGCACTGTGATAAGGAATCAGCCGATATTCAAGCTCTCGCCAGTAGACCCCGCGCAAACCTTCAGGAGCCAAGATGTCAAGGGATCGAAACCAGATTACCTGTTAGTGAACGGCAGCGGCGAGGCAAGGCGAGGCGAGGCGAGACGAGACGCAAGATACAGGCACGTCAAGCGTCTTGCATGTGCTCATGACACGGGATAGACATTGAGCACCAATGGCTGCCTCAGATACGAAATTGAATTTCTTCAGCTGAAGAGGCCGATCTCGGTTGGAAAAGATCAGACGGTGAAGGTTAGGAGGGGCCATGTGCTTACGGCGAGATTTCAGGCGCGAATTCGTATGCTGAAGGCATTCAATGGAGAGCAATGGGTGAGCAGTTGTAGTTGAAGAGATGGAACGATGAAATGGTGTGGCAGCTGTAAGATGAAAGTGACAGGGGTCTTTCTGTCATGGATTCGGGGCTAGCCGCTGCGCTGACTGGCTCGCAGATTTGATGGCACCCAGCCCGTGCCAGAGACATGCAGATGATGCATCCCGCAGCAGCTAGGCAAGTCTATCCGGCATTAGCTGCCATCGTGTATCGGCCGCAAGGACGGATGGTGCGGATCGGTTTTAGTCAGGCTGGAGGACCTAGAACTTTGTTGCAGCCTTCGACCCTTCTGAGCGACCCGTCGAGGAACTGTCCTTTGGAGAATTCTGAGAATGAACAGAAGAAAAACTGCAATGCAAATGACGAAGCACGCCGCCAATGAGCCAATTCCTAGAGACGATGATGACCTGCAGCTCTGTGGGGAGAGACCTTGTCAGGTTTCACTTTTCCTTCCACCACCACGCCGAGCGCCACTCCAGCGTCGGCCTGCGAAGAGTTTTCGGCCGTGGAAAAGGACTCGTCGCCAGAGAATCGCCTGTAGATGGTTTCCTCAAGTCAGCATTCTTCCGAGGACAGCATCCGAAGATTCTCGGGCGGTGGAAGAGGAATACGGGTAGGGAAAAGAAAGGATAGGGAGGGGCGGCCCCTTGGTGGGTGTCGGGCAAAAGCAAGGGTGAGGGCCGGCCGAGGTCCCATTGGATTGATCTCAGCCAGGGCGCGCGCGTGGGTGCGGGTTGGAGCGGGAAGTCCATCTGAGTACTTACCATCCCCTCTCTTCTCCTCCGCTCAGAAAGCTACAATCGCTGTTGAGCTCACATATCCACCCGCCTGCGACTCCCCGACCATTCCTCCACGACTTGGTATCCGCGATTGGGCCTGTTGGTTCCATTGTCAACCGTGAGCCCCAATAGCCTGATGATGACGTAGGGGTTCGAATCCTACCATGGGTTCCTTGAGTTTTTGCTGAAGAAGAGGGAGATTTTCTCCGGTACATGCTTAATCCACAGGTGAAGGCTCGGAAATCTTCCGCATCAATACTCTCGGGCATTTCGCCAGTAAGGACTCGGCCAAGAGCAATAATCGAGGCAGCGTGGGAGCACAGAACAACTGCACGGTGGCCCTGGGCGTCGCATTGCTCAATGATGGCTTGAACACCAGCAGCGACACGGTCGTGCAATTGAGCGATAGTCTCACCGTTGCGGGCGGGATAGACGCGGCTCTGATACGTGTCATCGATGTGAGGGAACATTGGCTTCAAGACGTCTGTCGAGGCTGGAGTCGGGTGCTCGAAGGGAGCGGCGCCATACCATTCGCAGAGGCCGTGTTCGGGACGAATGGTGACAGCATCGGCTTTAGCGCCAACGTCTTTTTCCCGAAGGCGGTTGAGGTTTTCCTGGTTGAGGGTAACAAAGGGCGTGATAGTTTGCAGACAGCGATAGTAGGGGCTGGAATAAACTGCGTCGATTGGAGGCTCAACGGTCAGGAGGTGGGCGCCGAGCTCCTTGGCCTGGTCGACGCCATGGGCAGTCAATTCCGGATCCGCAGGTATACCTGTCGGTGACGGGATGGAGGCCGTGTAGCTTCCCGTGGCAGGGTCGACAAGCCAGTTGGACCGGAACTGAAGAACGCCAAGGCCGTTGTCAGAATGAAGTCTCTTGCTCAAAACTAGCAGGGCTAGCATCAACTGACAACTTCAAGAGAATTGTCCGCGGATCCTTATCAAGTACCAGGGTGTGTGGGTTTGGCGATGAATAGGTTGAAGAAGACTTCATGAGTGAAACTTTCCCCCAAGCCCTCATCTTCTCAGCCATGATCGTTCTTGTTGGAACGTTGGTTTCGGAGATGAAGCCGGATACGAAAGGAGACTGGACAGAAACGGGCAGGGGAAAACGGATACTTACTCCATGGCGGGCGATGTAGATTACTTCCAATGACATGTTGGAGACTAAAGAGCAAAGCGGAGCGTCGCAAGTTGTATCCCTGGAAGAGGACCGACCAAATGGGGATAGAAAACGGGTAAGCAACGATGGGGTCGGTCGGGCGTGTAGTGTTTGTCGTCGTGTGTCTCGTGTGTGTACGTGTGCGTGGTGCTTGTTGGTTCCAGGATAAGGTGAGGACCGTGAGGCGTGAGGCGGAACCGGGCAGGGTTCTGTGGCTATGGGCAGGTCAGTATCCGTATGGAGTCATGGATGTTCGGTGTCTGGTCCAGGTCTCGGTAAATTGGGACAGGATGTGATGGAGGAGTAACAGGAGTAGGAGAGGTTGGGTGTGCGTACGTCTGAGAGTGTTTGCGTGTGAATGAGTTTCCGTATGTGTGTGTGTGTGTGTGTGGGATGTGTGCGGGAGGAGACGTAAGGTGGACGAAAAGAGAGGGTGTCTGGTGGCGGTTGGTTGAAGATGTCGTTCAACTAAGAGTGCGTAAAGAGCCCGGACCAGTTCCCCGTGCGCTTTGTGTTCCCCCAAACCAACGCAGTCACCCTGCCGAGGCAAATGGGACGGCAAGAGTGACCTGCCACGGGCTGGGAAGGAAGGGACCAGGGCAGGGCACTCGGGGCAGGCAGGGCAGGGCAGACAGGGCCAAACCTGGAAAGAGCCTACTTGCTCAGACCAAAGTGCCCTGGGAATACATTGGGAATACCTACCCGCTCCTGCTTACCACCCTTACCTGGTTAGAGTGCCTGGGAAGGGGACTCTCGGTGCGCCGTGATTACCTTGGTATCGTACGGATAATCAAGTACCTTTCCTAGCGAAGCTACGCCATTGGATACCTTACGCCAGTCCTCTCTAGCTTACCTCACGGGTACGAAATACAACCACCTAGGATGCCTTAGGTAAGTGGGGCCCACATCCTTCAGCACCTCATGGCATCCGAACACCATCACAAGTGACGATCCTCAATGATATCCATCCATCCATCCATCTCTCCACCTCACTACTGCTCAGGCACTCTCCTCCCGGTTCCGCCCCTGTCAGCCCGCGTTTGGGGCAGGTCACATCTCACTTTTACACCCGACACCATTGTCGAGTCCGGTCTACGGATACTGGGTGACTGGATTCGGAACCATGGGCGGCGGCTGCTCAGGGCTTGGGTAGGCTTGGGGGGACGGATGCCTGCCTGCCACGCACCACGCACTTATGGGTTGTCAAGAGAATCGACGAGCGTGTCGGGCAGACGACTCACACTACGGAGTACCTACACACATCACACATCATCAAAACAGGGTGTGGACAGGCCGCTGACCGGGACACTGCAATGGGCATCACCCGGGAATCCCAACGTAGTATTCCACCGACCGGTCAAAGTCCCCGCAACCTGGAAGATGTGCAGGTGATCGATCAACCTGCAGCACGGGCGCCGAATGTGACAAGTCCAGGCCTCACCGAGTCCCAGCCCAATTCTGCATTCGAATCCGTACAAGGCAGTCCAGCGCCAATATCGTGTCGCTATTGGTATTGTCTGTGGCTGTAATTGCATGGAAAGGGGGCTGCGGGAGTACTCGATGTGTACCTACACACTCTTTCTCTCTCACTCACACACACTCCCTTACGGAGGACACACACACTCTCGCACGCACCGTTGAAGGAAGGCTATGCGGCAACGCATGCTGCTGACCAGGGCCTGGTCAAATCTCCGCAACACCCTTTCCGCGCCCGTTGCAGAATGCCAAAGAGTCCAGAATCCATCTGCAAGAGTCCGTGAATGCAGATACATAATCATGTCATAAGTATTCCGTCACAACCACACGACGGGACATAATAAGAAACAACCCCAGCAAAACACGGGGCACATCGTCGTCGGCCGCCCGTCGCCCGTCAGCAGTCATGCTTGCAGTCTGGGCCCTTGTTCATGATGCGCCCTCTCTTCTCCTCTCCTCTCCTCTCCTCCCCTTGCCTCCTCCCAATCCGCCCCATCCTGTGTACCAAATCCTGATCCCGACTCCATCTCACCAACCAGACTGCCCACTCGTAAGTAATCAGTGGTAGTTCAGCTCTGGGTTCGCCCTGAAATTGCATCGACAACGGCACTCGGGTACCGGACACTCGACGTGCCTCGTGAACCACTGCCTCGCATGGTCCAGATGCAGAACGTGTTCGCATTTCAAGCAAAACGTTGGGAAGTTAGCTGCCATCCACCTCTCCGGCTCACCGTTGTGCTCCGGTCGGTCAGATCTCGGAACGCCCACCACCTCAAGACACACAACGCACCGCGGCAGATGCCGACCGCAGTTAGGACAGCTGATTCCTGCATTTATGCTCGTCGCCATAAGGGGATTACGTGAATCAGGCGCGCCAGGCGGCGGTGCCGACCCGACTCCTCCCTGTCCAGCGAGAGTCGTCTCCGCGTCGCAGTACACGCACCGGAGCGCAATCTGGCGCGAGGGCGGCTTGATCGTTGGGCGCCCACCACGCTTGCTCTTCTTCGTGCTCTCCACCTCGAACTTGGTCCTCTGGAGGAAGGCCTTGTGCCGCTGTAGATATGTCCTGTACGCATTCCTCCAAGCCAGGCAGCGGTAGTCGTCAATGTAACGTGGCGCACATATCGACATGACTAGCGTCGCCGTCTGGAAGTCGTTGAACTTCTCAACATATTTGGCGAAAATGTCCACCAGCCTGTCCGTTATGCCGGTAAGAACAATGCCCTCAATGTCTCCCGTACTCACGGCCATTGAGACCTGTTCGTTGAGCCACTTGGTGAGCTGCTCGTCGCTAAAGTTCCGTACGGCAACGTAGGCCCGGTCTGACAGGGGCAGGGACTTTTGGTTTGCAATGGCGAACCAGTCTCCCGTAGCAATTAGTGACGAGATTGCCCTTAGATAGGGGTCCGTTTTCGATGCCACGGCCTCGTCGAAATCAAGCTGCTCCTTGTTAAGGTGATGATTGCTCTTTCCGATGAGTTGCAGGGCGAGAGAGACAAATAACAACTCTGGGTGTGTTACGCTCGCCGTCTTCAGAATTCCAATCGCCTCCTGCGTGTTGCCCTTGAAGAGAGCCCGAGCTGCTGCCATCGTGTGTGCCGTTGTCGGATAGTCTTGGCTGGGATCGTGTGTCGCTGCTCCCCTGGCTTCATGTGCCGCCGTATCCCCCCATTCGCAGATATCTAGGCATAGCTGTCTGTGGAAAGGCTTCTTGGTGTGGATGCCTTCGTACTTTGGTAGTCGACGCTTCTTACAAATGCTTCCAATACACTTCTCCCACAACGTCGTTTCGGGGATCGGAGATGCCTCTGGGAGTCTAGATGATGGCTTCCGGCCTGCGACATGTTAGTCACGGATTTGGTGATAGCAGCGGACTCTTTACGGACCCAAATCATCACACCAGATGGTACAGACGCCCATATAACTAAGGTCGAGCGGCGACAACTTCATGCCTCCATCCGCTGCAGCGTCTTCGGCGTCTGCTCACGATTAGCAATGATAACCTTAGCGCATTCGATTTGCTCACCTGAAATCCAATCCCACATATACCGCAACCACGGATCATCGGCTACTACGACACGATTGACATTGCAATCGAAAAGGTATTTCTCCTTCGCGCGAAGAAGCATTACGTGATCCAGGAGACACTGTGCCTCCGTCGACAAGTCCTGAGCCTTCAAGGGCAGCGAAAGAAGAGATTCATGCATGTGGCGACACGAGACCGGCCCATCGGTAGACAGTGATAACTGGGCGAGCGAGCTGACTGATTCTTCCATGATGGAGCTCTCGGCGCCATTCGCATCTGCTTTCCTTGCCTTCTCCTTAAGTTCCGTTCTGAGAGCTCGCATCTTTTCTGCAGTAGACTTGGACTTATCGATGGGCGAAGAGGAGCTGGTATCATTGCCCGTCAACCTACTATTGAGATCTGCTGCAGAGAACTGGGACTGCAATGTCTGATCAACGATAGTCTGAACATCGGCCTTGTCGGGACCAAAGATAGGAATGTCGGACAGTGCTTCCTCAACAAACAAGGGACCGAGCATGTCAGAAGACTGGGACGGCTCAAATTCCATGATCTCGTGGTAAGGCCCTCCTTCTGTATGGTGTGAGTGGTCTTCATCTCTCTAAACAGTCTGGCACACGTACCTTCTAGTCCACGATGCGGTGGTTGCCAAGGTGTCAGCTTATACAGATAATCAGAGGTATACGACGGTTGTTCGAGGATCTCAAAGGTCCCATTGGCCCGCAAGACGAGGAGACGAGGCTGCAGGACCGAAGAGTCGAGCGTCACCCAGTCAAAGGAGACAATTCTGTCATTCTTCCTGCCGCTATCGCCGTATTGAACATCCATGTCGTGGGATTTGTGGACCTCGAGAAGCTCTGGGCTACCTTCAAGGGCCATGTCGCGATGGGTTATCTCCTTGTTCGTCTCCAAAACCTTGAGCTGGCCGGATCGAGACAGCACAGCCAGGAGACCCCGTCGGTCTCGACAGTAGCGCAATGAACGGACGATGGAGTGCTTGCTTTCACTCAACGAGGAATCGTCATCCATCTCAACCACTCTGTCGAGTCTCAAGGCTCCACCCCACGGAAGGTCGTCCTCGTCAACTGCGCCCAGATAAGATGGCGAGGCAACTGGACGAGACGTTGCTCGTCTATCCCAGATCATGATGCCAGGTTGATCCAGTGCGGATGATGCGAAGTAGTTCTGGTCAGCGTAATCGATGGCCAGGTTGTTGTTACACTTGGTCTGAAAGGTCACAACAGCGCCAGGTTCTGCAGTCAGATTAAATTAGCAGATTTCTCCCGATAAATTTGTGCGGTTGCTATTTACCTCGCAGATCATGGATGTGTAGACCTTGGGCTTTGATACCGACTACCAGCGTCTTCGGGTTATCTTCAAAGAATTTGACGCTCGACACTGACACGCTGTGTTCCAGTCGATATGCTGGGTCTGAGAAAGCGTGTAGATCCTTGGGAAAGCCTTTGGCGGTCGTATTCATCGTCGACAACCTGTTTACGTCCCAAATGTGTAGACACTGGTCCATGCGCACTCGGTCCAAGCCAACTGCAAGAAGACCCTCGGTGTTGAATGCCACCGCCTGACATGTTCTTGTCATTTTAAGATTCAATTCGATGTAGGCGTTGGAGTTGTCGTCCATCCTGAGCAAGTTGACGACGCCCGTTTGAGTGCCGACGGCCAGGAGACCTGGGACTGTTGGCGACCAGTCATAGGTAGTGAGCGTTGGGAAGTCATCGTGCTTTGAAAGCCTTGTGTAATCGAAACGGTTCCTCTGTGCAAGTCCGGTGGGCTCATATAGCTGCACGACGCGATGTTGCAGGTTTATGTGGATAAAGCTATCGAAACCGGGTATCTGCGACCATTTGATCAGTCCAGGCTCCGGGCGGTCCATGGCGACCGCACGCGCCTGAATATCGTAATGAACTCGGCCTTCTCCTTTCTAATCCGAATAGCTCGAGAGAAACACCTATATCAACAATGAAAGTCGAAAGAGCGCTCATCCATGAGCTGACAAGGCCGTGAGTGATGTGAGCCGTACTGGATGAACTGGTTCGCTACAAGCTGCGCGGCAATGTTGTTTTGCCTGAGAAGTTCCGAGATTGTTATGGTCCCAACACCGATTAATAAATGATCTTGAAGATGAGGTATGCAAAGAGAAGTTCAGTGCCAGGGGTTGCTTTCATACAGGTATCATCTGAAGTCGCTGGAGCTCTGGGCGGGACCGCTTCGCTTCGAGATCATTGAGCTGTTGTAATTGGGAACTGTCGTTGGTGCGCACAGACCAGCCACATTACCAGTCCCGTTTGGGACTGATAAGCACCCCAGGTGGGGTCGGCAACTTCCTTGGGGCCGATAACGAGCCAAATTTTTGAGAGAGAAGTTGGCGATGCCATCGTCAGTTCTTCATCCTCCACACAGCATTCTGGCCGACCTCAACCGACCACTTCGCAACACCACAAATCAAACATCAATCACGCAGGATCTTCACCACACAATCAGAAGAAATGGGCACGAAACGAGCGCATTCTGAGGTCGCCGCGGAGGGTACAATCCCAGACGACACCTACGAGCAACAGCAGCATTCGGGCTCGGAAGACGGCGAGCACGAGAATAAGCGGTTCAAGACCACCAAGAAGAAGTCTAGGGCGAAAGAGGGCACAACAAACTGGAACAAGACGCGCTCGAGAGATATCAGAAGACTCTTGCAGAGCGGCAAGCAACTGCCCGCTACGAAGCGCAATGAGCTGGAACAAGAGCTGGAGGCGCTGCAGGAGAGAGTCGAGGAGCACAACTTCAAGAAGAGGAGAGGCGACATGATTCAGAAGTACCACATGGTTCGATTTTTTGGTTCGTCTTCGTTATTCCTTGCATCAATGTCCATCAGCTAACCCCGTTTCTTCTTTTTCCTTTGCAGAACGGAAAAAGGCAGAGAGACTACTGAAGCAGCTCCGCAAGAAGCTCCAGCAATCCGAGGACCCCGAAGAAAAGAAGCGCCTCGAGGCCGAGGCCCACGTGGCCGAAGTCGACGTCGCCTACGCCCGCTTCTTCCCCCTGATGGAGCGCTACGAGAGTCTGTACCCCAACAAGGACAAGAACGCCAACGAGGAGGGAGACGAGGACAAGGTCGAGGAAGAGCAGCAGCAGCAGAAAGAGGAAGCGGACGCGGACGCAGATGCAGATGCGAAACCCTCCAAGCAACCCAAGGCCCTGCAGTTCCTCCACGCCGAGCGACCCAAGATGTGGGCAACGATCGAAAAGGTCCTGCCGGAAGGCGAGGTAGCGCTGTACCGGCTGCGCGATCGCAGGTCACCGACAGACGGCCCCGCCAAGCGCCAGACCCGTCCGCAGCCGCCCGCGAGACAGACTCAACAGACGCGCCCGCAGAGAGTCAAGGAGGAGGACCCGTGGGTGGCCAGGTCGAAGAAGACGTTCGAGAAGAAGAGGGACCCCAAGCAGCCGATGAACCGGAGGGAGCGCAGGGCGGCTGAGAGGAAGGCTCCCGCGAAGGTGGAAGAGGAAGATGACGGCACTGGCTTCTTTGAGTGAGGCTGGGAAAAGGAAAAGCAAGCAAGGTGTTGAGCGTTTTGGTAGTCAATAGTATACCCCCTAAAAGTTTTATGGGATCACGTCAATGGAAACCGCACTTTGATAATGCTATCAGCTCCAGCACATTTACCTCTCGTCATATTGCGTATTCTACGGCCGCTAGTGTTAGTTGATACATGTCGTTTGAATATCATCTGAAGTCATACGAAGCCTGCAGTCTTAACATTAAGTATGCTGAAGACCAGGCTGCAATAATGTTCAAAAACAACATCTATGATAGGCGGATCAAAGACGAATCACGTTCGTCAGGTTGATTTGACTTCCGTTGCAGGTGCGTCACGGGCGTCACCACGCAGAAGTGGCCGCCTCCTGCAGAACACCGTGTTGGTCCAGCCAAGGGAAGCAGCCACACTGGACAGAGCGGCCAGAAAACGCGACCCCACCAACGTTGTTAACCTTCACCCGTCTCAACCTCTCCGTTTCCTCATTCTCATACATCAAGAAGAGAGCATGTAATGGAATAGAACATGATTCTCATTCATGTTCTTCAGCTTTAGATGCCACATTAGACATCCTCTCATTTCTACTCATAACCTATCGTCACCCGTGAAACCAAAGACCATAGCGCGCACCATAGCCACAGCCGCAGCAACTTTAACATACGGAAACGCACACTCATACCCACGCAATGGCGGGAGACCCGTCATCAAACGGCACAGCCGTCCAGCGCGTAGACTGGTCGGCCCTCCGAGCCTACATTGCCGGCAAGGAAGCTTTCGAGGCAGAACACGGCCACCCCGCCCCGCTCACGGATCAGGAGGTCTCGGCCATCGCCATCCTCCTCCGTCCGGCCCCGCGACCGGAACCGGATTTGGGTAAAACGAACTGGCTCGGCCTGTTGAATCGTGAGTTGAAGCACTTTTCTTTATCCTCCATACACTTCTCTTTACAATTCCCTCATTCTCCGCATCGGATCATGTTTCTATTCGAGGCTGGGAAAGCAACCTCTTTCCCTTTATCCACAGAGCATCAGAATTCCTCTTGATCCGAAGCATTAAACCACCTTCATCTAATTTGATTTCCTCAAATCCATACTAATCAAATAACCAAAAAAAAACTGCAGATTTCCAACAGGTCAGAAACCAAAAAGTGACCTTCACCGACGAAGCCCGCCAGGAACAAGGCCTAGGCAAGGCCAAAGAGCTCCGCTGGGCCTGCTCAGCAACGTTTGACAGCACCGGCGACGTCTTCCCCCAGCCGGGCTACGGCATGGACGCCGGCGAAGACGTCTCCGGCGGCGGCGCCGGCCCGTCCTTTCCGGGCAAGAAGGACGCGAAGCAGTGGGCGGCCAAAGCAGCGTGCGATTGGCTCATTGACAACGGGCACATGATGCCCTCGGGCGACCTGCCAAAGTTTCCCAAGCCGTTCGCCCCGGCTGCTAGTGCTGCCCTCGCTGCCGCCGCTTCTGCTTCCACTCCAGCTCCAGCTCCTTCTCCTTCTCCTAGTCGTGGCGCCTCGTCCGGGTCAGTCCTACCCTCCAAGAGATCCCCGCCGAGCTCGCCGCCAACAGAAAGCAGTGCCGCCGCGTCAAGGAAGAAGCAGGACACGAATCAACCCCCAAAGACATCTCCATCGCCACCAGCTCAGGCGCCCAGCACTGCCGCAAGCAACAGCATCAGCAGTAGTCTTCCCAGTCACCAAGCATCACCTCCCACATCCACCAAACCCTCCGAGGCGCCGAAACCAACTCTCCCCCTCAACGTGACAACATTACCAACCTCCGCTGCCGCCCAAGACTCGACGACGACATCCACGGCAAGCACACCCTCCCTCGGCGGCGCCGGCGTCCCCATCACCACCACCGCCGCCGCCACAGCGCAGTCCCAGGTTCCCACGCCGGCCATCTCTCCCGTGCCAACCTCAACGCCGGCACGGGTATCAACACCTGCAACACCAGGGCAAGAATCGGCAACAGCAACCACATCAGCAGAGAAGCGCGTCCGCGACCTCTGCGCGCAACTTCACTTCCCCGTGCCGCGGTACGTCTTGACGCCGGACCCGGCACTCGAGGACTTCTGGGACGGCCGCGCCGACTTTGACGGCGACCCGCGGATCCCAGACGATCTGGGCACCGTCCGGCGGGTGTTGCATAAGAAAGCTGCGAGGGAGAGGATGGCGGATGCGATTGTGATTTGGTTGGAGGGGGAGGTCGTGAAGAGGGAAAGGACGGCTAAGCTTCTGCTGGGGAAGTGATTGTGGCGGATCGGGGCGAGGGTTCGGATGGTTCCACGGAGACTTGAGTGGTATTTGTGAGTTTGTAGATGGATTCTTGAGAGTTACCTTTGTGGAAAGGGGGCATGTCAGATATGAAGAGCTTTGAACGCAGAGATATATTGGGGGCCGAGGTTCGCTGGCCAAAGATATGCCAACAGCACAGCAATAATCGCTTCGCTTTCATGAGACTTGTAAGGGGGGGAGTGTGAACGGACCGCCAACTACTTATATCATGGCTTATATGCTTCACTACGTTTGACTCAAACAAGCAGTCACCTTCATGTATGACCGCAGTAGAGCGTCTTCTATGCTCGCAAATTCAGAGATCCATCAAGTTGAGGTTAGTGGGCCAACTCATCTATTCTCTCTGTGATATCTCAAAGTCTTTCTTTTGCTTTCAACATCACCACCTCAAGCCTTCCCTCCCCTTCTCCCACCACCACCACCCCTCCCGCCTCTCCCCTTCCCAGGCGGCGTCCTCATCCTCAACCCCTCAGGCAACTCCCCAACCTTCTCCCCATCCCTCCAAAGCACACCAACCCCGCTCCCCTCGTCCCTCGCAACAACCTCCTTGAACAACCGGCACGGCACAACCCCCTCCCCATCCCCCTCCGTCAACACGACCCCGTTCTCACTCACCCACCACTTAATGCCCTCCTCCTCCCTCAACGCCCTCTCGACATCAACATACACCAACACCTCGGCGTCCTTCCTCATCCCGCTGACGACGCCCTTCTCGTCGCCGGGTAACCCCGTCGCGAAGTGGACGTGGTTCCGCCCCATCCTCTTCAACCCGCCCGACGCCTCAATCTGCTTCCAAAACGCGAAATACGTCCCGTGCACCACCACCGCCGGCACGTTGCCCGCCTCGAGCGTGATCGGGGTCAGCAGGCCCGCCGACTCGACTTTGATGCTGTGGCCCTGGTTCGCGCGGATCAGCCAGTCCGAGGGCTCCGTCGACAGCTCCTTGCTCGTCTCCGCCGCCGCCGTGGGGTTGAGCTTGAGTGCGAAGCGCTGCTTGTCCGACGTCGTTACCGCGGCTTGGATGTCGGAAAAGGTTACCTTGAGAGACTTGATGGGGCCGTATGCGAGCTTTTTGTGTTCTCGTTAGTAGCTGTTGATGAGTTTGACCATGAGACGGGAGGACCATCATGTCTACCCTCCAAGAAGACAAAGTCCTACCCTGATTTTCATCATCTCTCATTTATGAAAAGGGAGGTTAGAATCCTTCAAGACTCACCACCTTGTCCAGGGGCGCATACCCGCCCTCGTCGAGCTTGAGACCCGCGTTCTCAGCCTGGTGCCTCAAAAGCTTCGAAAGCGCCTTGGAAACCAACACCTCCCTCGGCTGGCCTCCTCCGCCTCCTCCTCGACCACCGCCTCCCCTTCCGCCTCTGCGTCCTCCCCCTCCTCCTCCTCTCTTCTGTTGCTGTGCACTGTCGCCGGCCGCGGGGGCAGTCTCTTCGAATTGGTCGGCCATTTCTCCGTTTCTCTGGGCCCACGATGATTTAAAGTGAGCTGGAAACAAAATCGAACCGGCGAATCTCTGAGATTGAAACGTCGTCTTCCACCTGGTGTAATTTCTGGTGGTCCCTCTCGCGGTCGAGGAAGGTGGTGCAAGTGGGGTCCGCGACTGGGTAGCAAACGTCGCTGAGAGGTGTAAACTCAGCGGTCTCTTTGAACCGAAACCACGAGAAGCAAGCTGCTTAATTCGTCTGGAAGAAGAAGAAACAGAAGATCCAAAGAGGCGGCTTGGCATGTGTGAAGACGTTGGATGAGAAGAAAGGGTGTAAGACGTCTTATGTATAAAACTTCAGTGTAAGGTATGCAGGTAAGGCAAATCGATGTGTGAAGTCGGAGTTGGGTTTGGTCCAAGACCCGCTTAAAAAACAGCCCTCCTTTGGATGGTGAGTGGCTCATCCAATGAACAGGCCCTCCCTCCCCTTCACCTGTCAAACATACTTCCACTTCCTTCTGGTCTCGTCGCCGATGAGTCAACTTGTCAGCTCAACCAACGACCTCTCAATGCAACGGATGCAATGGCGGCCTCGGACGCCCACGCATTTGGGCCCTGACGCGTTGATGGCTGGTCCGCTGCCGATGTGACCAAACTCAATCGCAACGCTGAGGCGTACCAGGTGTACTCACAGTTGCATGGGATTTCCATCCTACCTTATGCGCAAAACGTCACATCTCTTACAACATCACGTAATCTCTAGCTGAGAAACAAAGTTGACCAAACAAGTCAGAAGCATCCTATGCTTCTGTCTTTAACCTTTTTTTTTCCTATGGACTGCTCGATATACAAATGCTCTACTCCAGCCTATTTTTTTAACGGGAAAGGCGAGTCCCAAGAAATCAATCGGCCTTCCCTCGTGGATTGTCATACAAGTACAGAGTGACCGCTGCCGAGCCCATGCGGTTTTACCATATGCAAAACAAGAATGACGCCAGCGTGAGAATAAGACATCTATGATACATTCATCCGTGTGACTGTGATTCGTAAAGACGTTATCGGTAACTGCCCGACTGAGCAGCCGTTGATGAATTCGTTATCGTGCTGTCGCGATTCGGTCTGCGGCTAATGCTGCTAGCCCGGTTCAGCAACGAAGTGTGACTGAGAGAAAAGTGTCGCGGCTGCGCAACAACCTGTTGCGGCCGTTCTTCGGTGGCTTTCTCAGCCGAGGAAGGTTGTTCGCGTTCTGGAGTTCTTTCCAGATATCGGCGCGTCGCCAGCGATGGTGTGGAAGGCGCAACCAGCCGAGAAGTGATAGAGGAAGCTCCGAACCGTCTGCGAGGCAGGGCAGAAGAAGCTGGTGATGATAGTTCGTTGGAGTTGGTGTTTGAGAGGTAGGTATGGGAGACTGCGCGGGCCGGTGTGGTGAGCTCTGTAGCAGCGCGGGACGGGGCGCGGAATCTAGATTCATCTTCGTCTTCGCCGCCTACAGTTCCTCTGCGTGAGCGAAGAAGTGACGTTTGACGTCCGTTCTCGCGGCCTGCTGCTTCGCGTGAATCCTCTGGCTCCTCTGTGCCTGCTCGTCGGGTCCTCAGCATGGAAGACCTGCGGCCATCCTCAGGCTCTTCGGTAACAGCGCGGCGCGACCGGCCAATGAACAAGGATGACTTTCGGTTCGCCATTTTGCTGCTGTCGCCGGGAGTACTAGGAATGGTGCCAGGTGGAAGGGCAAACCTGGGACTGGGGAGCGAAACCGGGTTAAGCATGGTGTTGCGCCTCTCTTCGTATTTTGAGAGGGCCCTCGGGCTCTTGACCGTGTTAACATTGGCCTTCGGGAGAGTCTGCTGCTCGGCAGACGTTATGCTAGGACGTCGCTGGCCAGATGATCCGCCGGTGAAGGTCTTGTTGATAGTTGGTGTGACTGGTGTCGTCGTTTCCTTTGGTGTAGGGACGTTGACTTGGAGAGTCTTGTTGCCAGCCGCTTCTTCGCTCAATGCCAGGACTAACTCCGTAAGGCTTCGGCAGATGCTGTCAGCCTTGCGTCGCAATTGACGATCCGTCAGGCTGGTGCCGACGCCAATTGTGCTGGCACCGCTGGAGATGGGCCCGGGTTGACCTGCCGTCCCCATCATGTTGGCCAGTGCCAGGGCGTCTGTTGCTGCCACCTCGAGTGCCTTCGCCACCTCTTCACTAAGGAATGGCTTGGACTTGTTGACAGCAGAAAGAAGGATGGGTTGCTGGACCTCGCGTTGTGAAGACGTCGTGCTAATTGCGTCGGTGTGGGGGTGCTGGCTTTCGGAAGCTCTTTTCGGCGAGGTGGACATGGTCGTGTTGGTTGCGGTCGGCGGGCGCTCGTCTGAGGCTCTTGACATTGCGGCGCCCGATGTCTTGGGTAACTTGCCGGTCAATTCCAGGCGATGGATGCGGGACTTGAGATCATCCAATTCATCCCAAACTGTCGACGGTGCGTTTGTCGATGCTGTCGCCGTCGATTCGGTTCCCTCGACTGTCGTTGCCGCGTCTTGGTGCGTTTCGGTGCGTGGTGCCTCTATCGATTTAGGAACCAATGGCGAAGAGTTATACGTACGCGTTTGGCCATACGACAAGTTGGATTGTTTGTACGCCGAGCTGCGCGCAGAGTACCCGGTGTTGCTGTCTGTCAAAGAAGGCCTTCTCCGTGCATATGGAGAGTTCTCCCCCATCGGATCCTGAAAGGTAAAGGACCGGGGTGTGTTGACGGTTGAGCGAGACGAAGATTGATGGAATGTCTTTGCGCGACCAAGGTCTTCGCCGGGATGCGCGGATGAAGGCCGGTCTCGGGTCAAAGGCGATCGGTACGCCAACGCGCGAGCCATTGGGTCAGCAGCGCTGTCGTCCTCTGACGATTGGCGTATCCTCTTCTTGGAAGTTTCTTGTTGATCGGACAGACGGCGACTGATTTGGGGTGGGGAGACGGGATGATGATAAGACAATGGAACAGCAGCGGAGAGGGGTCGGCGATGCGAAGATCTTGCGACACGGGCCTGTTGTTCATCGTCAGTAAGCTCACGGTCATCCATGGCGAAACTCTATCAACATGTCCAGTACGCCAGGATTAGCGTCACCGGAGCGTGGGAAATGAAGTAGCGCTAGAGAGGTGGTGGACTATCATATCCAAACGGGGAATTTGAATGGGAAAATGTGGGAAGAGCGGGAAGATCAAGCAAAAAGATACGGGAAGACGGCTTGATATCATGGCGAACAGACGCCAGCCATCGCAGGGCACGGCCGTTTGCATCGCGCTAACAGATTTCCCGAAACAACAACGCAAACCCATGAAAGATGGCTAAACTTACTATGGCACTTGGCTGCTCCGCTGGCGCAACCTCTTTAGAGCCACGGCGCGTTGGTTCCTGTCTGGCGATTTTCATAAAGACGTCACCGGTCGTGTCGTCGGCGTCGGCTGACAACGGCGGTGTCATTTGCGAATAGTCGTTGTCGTCGCGTCGTCCTTCAAGGGCGCGCAGAGTGCGGTCGCGCTGATTGGAGTCGGCGTAGTCGTCGCCAAAGTCAAAAGACCGCATGGTGGAGGTGCTACTGTCGAGTCCCAGACTTCGACGAGACCCGGATGAGCGAAAGGAACGGATGGGAGCCACGCGCACCGAGGTGGTCGGGGTGCTAGCGGTGGTGGCTTTGAAGGATACGGGGGGTCGCGAGGCTATCGACTTTCGTTTTTCATCTGTCGGACTTGCGTTCTCCAAAGTCTTTGGCAGTATCAGCTCACGCTGTCCCTTGGCCCAGTCCTTTGTTGTTTTGTCGCCTTGGGGTTGAGCGACGTCGTCGGGAGTGTCGGGGGTTTGCAAGTGATCGGTATCTGCGGATGGTGACTCGGTATCGGTCGCATTCGACTCGCGGGATCGGTATGCAGCCGCACGTCGAGTTTGCAGTCGGGAGAGAGGGGCAGTTGTCTTGAGATCTGCGACGTTGCTGTGGGATGAGATGGACTGCACGATGACGGGGCGGTCGGGATAAGACGCGGGCCGTCTTGGTGAGGTGGCTGAAGCTGCAGGGGTGGACTGGGTAGCAACCTGATACGTTGATGCGCGGGAACGAGGGCTGAGTTTTGGAGGCGACTCGGGCAGTTCGTGAATAGGACTCGAAATCCGGGGTGAGAGCTGGGACAATTGGCGATGGGAGGGGCGCCGATCGTGTAGTCGAAGTGAAGTCGAGTGGTTGTTTTGGGGTGGGATGTTGTTTTCCGGGTCGACGATGTGTTGTTGTGGCTGCTGGTGGTGCAGCTGCAAGTCTGACGTTGTTGGCAGGGTGGTGGGAGAGGCGGTGTCAGTGTCGGTGGTTATGCCAATGCCAATGTCAGTGTCAGTGAGGGCGTCTGTGTCGGTGAAAGTGATTGTGTCGGTGGCAGTGCCAATCGCAGGTGCCGAGTGAATCTCGTTGGATGTTGGAGTCGATTTAGGCGAGACAGGCGACGGCGGGATGTGCTGCAGTAGTGAGGGGAGCACTAGGCGTGGAGATTGGTATTGCTTGTGTAAGTCGGCGAATCGAAAAGCGGGAAGCTTGGACGAGTTGTGGCTCAGCCGGTGTGCGTGATAAGGTGAAGAAGGTGAATTTGCTGAAGATGTCGCAGAAAGTGAGGGAGTATGGAATGCAACAGCACCTTGCGAAGAGAATGAGGATGAAGGAGACGCGGACGCGGACGCGGATGCGGATACCGTAGCAGAAGAGAGCTGTGTGGGATTCAGAGTCGGGGCATGGCCCGCAGCTTCGAAACCACCATCTGTTGGTACTGGTGCTGCTATTGCGGGTGCGGGTGCGAGTGCTGGTGCTGGCGGTGCTGCTGCTGTGGCCGTGGCCATGTTCGCGTCGGGGGGCTGTTAGGGGTCGGGTGGTGCCTCTGCTCTCTCTCTCAGTCAGGAAATCCAGGTTCGGGGTCCGCTTTCAATTCGCTTCGGTCGCTGCGCCTGCGAGTCTGGCCGGGCTCCTTTGTTTTTCTTCCCCTTCCTTTTGTTTTCGTCCTCGCCCTCTTTTTTTTTTTTCGTCAGTTTCCCTGGGCCGGGGTGAGCTCTTTGCGCTGTTTGTCTCTGACTGACCCCAGTCCACCAAAGTCGAGGGCCTGTTCCTATGGGAATCCACCCCGTCCAATGAGCAACCAGTCGCGTTCTGTGGCTCACGGGTCAATCAGTGGTGTGTGCGCGCCTGCAGGTGTTCGTTTGCTGATAACCGTTATCGGTATTTCTTTTCTTTTTTTTTTTTTTCGTCTCCCAACGGTTCCTCTTTTTTGTGGTTCTGCGATGCTGCAGATTTTGTGACTCTGGGATGTTCGTTGTTGCTGTTCCCTCTGGGCCTCTAGCGGTTCGTGCGTGCGTCTAATTTCCAGATGTCGAAGCAACCTTTATCCTATGTCACGTCTTGCTGGCTCTCCTCTTGGTGAAGTCGTGTGTAGGTAGTTTCGCGGGCCGTGTGAGTAGATCGTTGCTCTCGTTAATTAGGAATTAGCAGTTGATGTACTACAAGTTGTATGTTCCGATCGTCCATCAGGTGTTCGTTCGGATGATTTGGATGGGCGTATGCACGTCGGCGTCTAGCGGGAAGTGTCTCACTGGCTCGTCGGGTGATACGTGGGAGTAGTGTGCGAGTGTGCGAATTAGCGGCGTGGGAGCTTTGCGGTATTCGTGAATTGCAAATGGGAGAGCAGATGCGTGCGTGTGCGTGTGTTTTATTAGAAGTTGTCGCTGTTGTCGAAGAGTAGGAAATCCAAGGAGTGTTTGGTGGTGGACGCCCGGCGTTCTCGATGCGATGGACAACTCAGTTGTGTGTGGGAAAGGGTGGAAATGGACGAAAATGAGTGAGCGATGGGGCTGGTGGTAGAAGGAGCGGAGGAGGCAGATGGCAGATGGCAGATGGCAGCGAGCGTTGTGTGAGCGGGAGCTCGAAATTAGTATTAGAATCGGCAGGAAGGAGCGTCGTGAACAAGTCCAGTGCGAATGCGGATCGAGGAAGCAGGAAGGAGGGGTGTGAAAGCAACGGCTTCCTCGCCTGGTGTCTTGTTTTCTGGTGTGTGGTGTGTGGTTTTTGCCTCAAAAGGTTAAGTCTGGGCCCAATCCAGACAGTCGGATAGACAAGTGGGAGAAGGAAAGTTGCAGTCGATTCGGGGACTGGACGGGACAAGGAGAAGATGGGACAGAAGCTAAAAAAGGGGAAAGGTAAAAATGGAAGTATGATCAGAAGAAAGAGGAAGTTTGGTTATGGATCGTCGTCTACATACCTTACCTGACTGACTACATGTTTTTTTTTTCCACTCACACCTCCTTCCTGCTCCTCTTCTTCCTCTGCTCTTTCTGTCATCTTCTCTCCCTCCTGCGGGGAGAGAGAGAGAGAGAGAGAAACAGACCCGGCAAAGCAAGGTACCTCAGGTATCTCGTCGGCCACCGCAACTTTACTTTACCTTACCTTACCTTACCTTACCATCTGGCATCATCCAGTACCGGGTATCTAGGTTGCGTGCTCCAGATACCCGTCTGTATCTGTACGAACGGACGGGCATGGCTGTGGATATGGATACCTCATCCCATCACTTTCAACCTGCCAGGCCTCAAGACCTGAACAGCTCGGACCCTCTTCTTCTCATGTCCCTCCGGTACCTCTACCCGTACACTGGTATTCCACTCTACTGGAAACCGCAACTGGCCTACGGATAATGCTGCGTACCTTGAATACTTCCAAATACGTATTTGTTCGTCCATTTGATCATGTCCCTTCTGTTTTCGCCGACTGGGTGACAATATTCTTCGGGGGCCTGCCATTTACGACAGATTCTTGCGGAAAGAGTCAACAGCTAAGACCGGAACCTCCCGCTTAACGATACATCTATTCGCACCTCACTCGCAGTCACACCTCTTCAAGATGCAAAGCAAAGCGTGTTTCGTACTTCGATCCAGCATAGCAAATGCTACCGCGCACTCGTAACTCTGTTTAACCTCGTCTCAAACTTTCTGCTTCTAGATGCTACGGATACCACCCTCTCGAATGCCTGGCATACAGCAAGCACAGCACGTTGTACGGATACCTCGTCACAATTCCACCGCCTGCCCCGGCTTCTGAGTCCTGAGTCCTGACTGATGCCCATGTGCTTCAGGCTTCAGCCTTGATCCTCGCCTGACGACCCCGGCCACCAAAAGCAACATACACATCAACCGCATCCACAACGCACCACTTCAACGCAGCAGACAACCATCCAGAAGCCGCCAGCAGATGGGTTTCGTGGATCCCTATGGCGGGCCGTATGCGCTCCCGCCACCTCTCCGGTAAACCTGTCCCTCTGATTTCGTTGCCGAGCAGTGAAATGGGTCGAGGCACCAATCTTCAACACACCGCCCTCTTCCCTCACTCCGCTTAACCTCGACATCCGCCAGCCATAGATTTTGTTTAGAGACCCATGGACAGGCAATGTCAGGAGTACGGAATATTGGCACCCTACTTCTACTTCACGGCGTACTGCGTACTTGTGATTCAGATCTTCAGCCGCGACAACTTCGACTGATTCTCATCATCTCTAAAGATATTGTATGCTTGCAACCTAAGTTCTCCCTCTCTCCCTCTCACAGGTACGGACACCAGACAGACCAAAGGCCCCGAATCCTGCCGTTGAGAGAACAAAAAGGCCAAGACCATTTTGGTGGAGATGCCGCAGGGAAGTCCAGCACCTTAATCAGGACAAATGAGCTGTGAGGACAGGGATTTGCGGCTCTCGGGCAACAAGCCTCCAGGGGTCTTCGATGTCACTCACAGCTCCACCGTTCGAGGTGGCTGGTTGGCCCAGCTGAAATAGGGGATGGCTCCTCGACCGATTCCAAGCCAACCTCTAGCTTCGGCCAAACCATCGCTGACGGTCGTCTTAGCGTTTCTCAACTTCAGCTGCAAACCAAGCCAAAGAGGTCACGGGCTTCGGACTCGTGCCTGTCTCAAACATGGAACATCGATGCTGCAGCGCTGCTACTCTGTACTGCTCCAAGATTCCGAGTCGTAGAATCTGAATCCTGTCTACTCCGTACCAATCTCTGTATAAGAGCAGGAGAAAACACTCGCAATAAAGAGCTGAACATGACGCTCGCAGAACTTGCCAACATCTCTCACCGACCGGCAAGAGAGGGGACCAGGCGATAGGTAATATATGCCAAAATCGATCGAAAGGCCATGAGGCATTCCGAGGCATGAGGCGGCACTTCACTCGCTTAGGGCAAGGCATCGAATTGCAAGCAGCGTATGCGAACACTGGCCACATCGGGCTCGTCTCCTGGGATGATCTACCCGTGTGAACAGACAACAGACGAAACCTCGCAGCCAAATCTTTTGGATTCACACTCGGACTCGTGGGGGCACGACGGCCGCAACTGCAGACGTCTGATTGACAGCTGCCTGCCAAAGGTGCCTCTGTCATTTTGCGCTCAGTGCTCCCCAACTAATTTCTGTTCCCTCCAAGCTAGTCGGCACCAATGCAACATGGGACGAGGCTCGAGCTCCTCTCCTCGCAATCCACCTGCGACCGCGCCGACCTGTCACTTTGCAGTTTTCCAGTTCCTCGAGATCCGAGTCCTCGACTCCTCGCCACGGTACGGAGTAGAGAAATGACATTACGGAATGCAGACCCCCGGATATGCAGTCACAAGGGGTCTGCAGGTCATCACCAGTGACTTAACTCCCAACATGCAGGAGGAGCGAAACACCCGCCACCGTGATATCCGCGCCAACGCGCAACCAGTTCTATCCTTTGTGCTACCACTCGAGTAATTGCAGCCTCTCCGACGGCCTTGCTTCTTGACTAACTGTTGCTCTTGGAGAGGTGTCCAAATGGCATAGTTTGCTTCCACGCAAAGTAAACATGGGTTCAACCTGGGTGATATTTGCTGTCCCTATGAGATGGAGACGCTAGCGATGCCGATCACCGTCAAACCGGGGCTCGACGACTAGGATACTAGAATGAGACCTCGATGAGGTGCAGAATTGCCAGCCACGCAAAGCTCAAGCAGGAAACGCAATACCGCTCGCCAGTTCGTATATCTGGACTGGATACGGATACAGCTACGG
Organism: Colletotrichum scovillei; assembly: GCF_011075155.1. Taxonomy (NCBI): domain Eukaryota; kingdom Fungi; phylum Ascomycota; class Sordariomycetes; order Glomerellales; family Glomerellaceae; genus Colletotrichum; species Colletotrichum scovillei. The sequence goes on from NW_023336261.1 coordinate 2,336,161, forward strand.
CGATCAACAAATTTCCTAGGTTCCAGAACTAAGAAATCCTGAGTCGTGTGAAAGATCGGCTGCAATATCACATTCTAGAGAAATTCGGTTTCCTGTGGCTCCAAAGCCACATCGCACTCCGCATCGAGGGTGTCTCAACCTTTCAACCACATCAAACGAGACATGCATTGCATTTCTTCAGTCGTGCGACACTAAACCAAACCATGCTCTCTGAACTATTTCTGCTACCACCCAAGAAGCAGTGATAGAACTCATCAAATGCATCAGCACGCATGTCCCATCACTTCTTCGGCCAAAGATCATTCTACCTTTACGGTTGCAAGGGACCTAAGAGTAGTTTGAGCGGCTATCGCTGTCCGCGGCATTCCACGGTAACAGCGGATACATTGCCTTCTCCCGACCACATCCTGACATCGAAAGGAAGAGCCTTGCCGTAGTGGTGTATTGCCCCTTTACACTGCTTGAAAAGAAAGTTTCCCTTTGCTTGTCATAACACGCAGGGGTGCACTTGATCGTCGCTAATGAGCATCACATATCCCACATAGAATCGCTTGGGTCGTTTGGCAATCCTCTCCTTTGGGTTCGAAACCAGCAGCACAACAAGAACACTGTGGGCCCATCAGCCGCGTTCGCAATGGCCCGGGGAGAGTTCGTATCTACATAGCAAGGAAAATGATGTTAGGTCCCTCCTCCTTCCGTACGGATACGAGCAGGGATACTTGCAGCCGCACGGTCTTCCCGCCTGATGGTTGCGCGTCAGCAAAATGAGTTGGAAGTCCAATGAAGTCGGGGAGACCTGTGAATAAGCTCACCTAGCGGTCTTTGACGAGGCGGATGCTTGAACATAGCGCAGCAATTTTCTATTTATCAACGTCTGAGGTGCGTCAGACTCCAGTCCTTTCACGAGACGGGCCCCAAATCAGTAAGCCCTAGTTGAGAATCGACCCCGGAACACGTCGGTCAACGTTCCGGTGAGTATAGACAACCTCACATATAGTCGGCAAACATATCCCGAGGAAAGGTAGTCACGGCCAAAGAGTGGCTATGGCCTCATAACGCTAGCCAGCATCCACGGATCTCGAATGCGCGGAACCAAACGAAACATTTATGTGGTCCTATATCTCTTGAGTCGTATGTCTGGAGCCTGGCACTCTGGACGAACCAGGGGGTTTGATCTCACGGTCGACGGTTTAGCTCGTCTGAAGCTTGTGTAGCTGGGCAGCTTCCCTCTTTTTTTCTTTCTTTTTTTTCTTTTGTTAGGCATATTCGGGCATTGTGGGCATTGTATTGTACGGTGCTGTTTTTTGCGTCTTTTCCTACCAAGTAACCACTATCGTTGCGTGGTACTCTCGAATGATGGAATAATTGGAGGTTTCTTGGATTCCAGTTGACCATCTCAGCTTCACGTGCTGATACACGATTCGCTTGCCGTCAAGTCGCCAGCTAAGTCCTTGATTGCTCTCCAACGATGACTGCAGCAAAGGGTAAGAAGCCTTGAACTTTAAGTGGTTGTCCCAAGTTCTAAGGCCAGATTTGGGGAAAGGGTCGAGAGAAAGCCTTATTCTGGGGCTCGATCCGGGATATCATGTCCTCTGAAGCTCGCGGATGGACGGGCGAGTGGGCAGTCGTCCCGTCTCCAAAACTCTATTCGGAGGGCGAAGTTTAATCATGAGAGCCATCGGTTGATCGGGCGCATTATCTGACATCCGGCTCTTGTGAGTCCCTTCTTGGCTGGTTTGAAGCCCATCTTTGTTGCTAATTCGTGGTTCACCTCGATCACCCGGCCACCCTCATCAGCCCTATATGTCTCTTCTTCCTTGACCTACCTATCTGAGGGGGATGTATACGGATGTTCCATCGCAACTCTACATCCCTCCTTTGGATTCTCGAGGCAGGCGTGAATGATGAGGACAGTCATCCCCCCTTTCATCCTCTCCTATTACTCTGGGAATTTACTCAATATCATGCGTGATTGGGACTTTATATTAATGATACCAAATATGATGTTCCTCTTCGTAGATTTCCATCGGATGTAGGGAGGGTGGTTTTCGTCTGTCAAGGGACTGCCAGCATCTATACAATATTTATTTGTTCGCGAGAGAGTCGTAACTATACAATCGACATGTGAACTCTCAAAAATGTGTTGGTCGGGGTACGCTTGGCTCTTCCAGCATCCGAGGTTCCCTAGTCTGACATGGCAAGCGAAGGAAAACCTTGTGAGAAGAGCATCTAGATCTTGGCTTATTCTCAGTGCAAGATTTGTCCGCCTTGAATCTACAGAGCTAAGAAAATCTCCAGAGAAGTGTAGAGCTGATCAGGCTGGTGGGTGGGCTTGCTTCCTGGATGTATCCAAGGGGCCCGTATTGTCCAAGGAGCGGCAGTCTTGATGCCGAGGACGGTGGCACTGCTGACTGATTCGAGATAGCCGTTCTTGCGGTGTCTCTGACATTCTCCGTGGCGATCGAATCATTTGCGAGCTTAGAGGACCTTTGCCAGGAAACCATTCACCAAATGCCATTGATCACACGCTTGCCACATCGACCCTTGCAAAGGTCAACTCCTTGGTAGCCCAGGTTTGGCTCAAAGAGCGGAAACATACAGGCTTTTGGAGGTCCTTCAACTGCAGCGTATTGATTCATAGTGAGATTGACGACCGCTGGTGTCGTGATAGTCGAGGATGTTGAAATCGAGAGCGTGGTGTCTCCTCTCTCTGGTCACCGCGTTCTGTAGTCTGCTTGAATTTGTCGAGGCTTTCTGAATTTTTAGGCGTTTCTTTCGTCGTTTAAGGTGTTTGGAATTGGTATCTCTGAGAGACAGATGGAAGAATGTGTCGTATGGTGGGGCCTTGAGTTCACATTGTAAGGGACGAGGAGCGCTTGCCTGGTTCTCTACACGTTTTGACTTCTTCTCCATTGGTTCTATCGCTGTGTGGAGCAGCGGTACCTTATGGTACGTGAATCCATTCATAGAGAAACTGGGCCAGTCAAGATCACCTTGCCGAATGCCAGATACCGGGTCAAGTCACTGTGGAAATCAAGGGGCATACAATGGTTTCCATAGTACCTCAAGCCGGCAGGGGAAATGTTCTTCCCTCTTCCGACCTGATCTTGTGAGCCTGAAAGTTAGGTCTCAACGTGACTATCGTGACTAGTTTTACCGTGGATTCAATTTGTCATAGATCATAATTGCGTTCACACAGAGAACAAAAGAGCCGGATCAAAAGGTGGTCAGGTGTTCCGGAGGTAGTAAAACATGCCTGTCGATTCACATCAGCACCAGAACAGATGTGTGTAGTCTGGCTATCCGATGTGATGCAACGCAGGATTTATGATATTCCCGATTTCAAGAGTCTTTTACGGCATTCTGTTTGCCGAGTGAAAAGGCACATATCAACGACACTGGGGAGGGAGGCAGAGGGAAGGAAGATACGCATGAAGAGGAAGCTTGTAGGAGAGGTAGGTAATAAGTGGTTGATATTATTGCTCAGCCAAGGGGGATATCATTTCTTGGTCAAAAATAACAATCTCGATTGCTTTGTGTGACAACCACTGGCAGGTCCATGTGCTGTAAGAACCAGAACAATCAGAACTCAACCTCTGACTGGCAGTTTCCCCAGGCAGACATTGTCAGAATGGCTTCTACATCCCCGCACCTTGTCATCCTGGTGTACAAACTCCCAGCGTCTTCCAACTCCGTTGAGTACCGTCTACCGGGCAGTTGCCTCTCGGGGATAAATCTTTGTCAACAAGACTCACTGAGGGCCAGGTAAATTCCTCTCAAAACGGCGCGAAATCTTCGACAGACCCAAGACTGCCAAATTTTCAAATCTTGAGGGAGAATCATATAAAAAGACTATTTTGTCTTCAGTATTATTGGTTTTCAAGGATGTATGTTTGGAAAGCTTGACAGCCTTCTTGTGATGAAAGACGAAAATTGGCGAGACAGGTCTCCTTCATGGCTGGTTCTTTAGCGAGGCAGTGATCACTCATACCCCTTCTCTATTCTTTGGAATAGAGATCCCGTCTCTCCTCCGTATGTGCTTTCATCAGACTGCCCTGTGACGTTGATCAACAGAATTTAGAGGAGAAACTCAATAGCCTTGTATCTGATCCAGCATTCTCGGACTTCAGGCCACTCCATCGCAAGACTAGGTTCGGGCTCACAGAGGGTACCAGGGGTAGAGACGTCATTATGAGGTTTGGGACGTTGATAGCTCTCCGATTGTGATCTAACTTGAATATTTTCGTTGATGAGATCATTGAGGGCTCCTGTCAGACCGCTGAATACGGCCCTCTTTTATTTGATGAGGCTTGAGTTCGGGTCACTTTGGCAGTGATCGTGTGACGCAAGCTGTAGCCACTCAATAAGAATCTGGCAACATGTAACCGAGTTCTGTGCATGACTCCTTAGGAAAGCCACTGGGTCGAGTAACACTGCTGGAGACTACAAAAGATGCCTGGAAGAGTTCAGAGATGGTGTCTTCCTAATGGCGTCAGAAACGGCACACACTTCGTGGTCAAGTGCGTTAGGTCTTGCGAATGTGTGTGTAGGCCCCTCATCAGCAGCGACCCTCAGCGAATACCCCCTGCTTCCAAAGCAATATCGGCATAGTTTCAATTGTATTTTGACTAATGATATGACGGCCTCACAGCCTCAGAGCTTCAGTTAAGTCCTCGCGAACCACACAAAGCGCCGTGAATGTTAGGCACCTAGGTGATGGGCACGCTCAATCAAGATTTTACGGAGGGTGCTGGGATGATTCTGACAGCAGGCGGCTTTTCCAACATGTGTAGAATGGCATGTCATCTCGATTTCTTCCCCTCACGTCCCTAAATATGGCATGTAGCGATGGGCTGGGCCGAAAGCTCTGACGCTGCGTACGGACTTCTCACCCACATAGTCAAGAATACCGGAGCATTGTCATACGACAACAAACTGTTTACGCCTTTGTACGAGGACCGCTGAAAAGCTGGCTGTACGCCTTCAGGCGATGTCAGTTTTACACAGGTTCAGCCCCTCATAAAAGCACCTGAGGACTTCATGAATATGAAGAAGCCCATGGATAAGTAACCTACCCAGTGGAGACTAAATTCAAAAGCCAGTTAAGATGCAAAAGCAGGGGAACTGAAGAGGATAGAGCATTATATAGTAGTCGAAACTTCACAAATTCTCATGCTCAATCAAGCTCAGTGCTCATCATGAAGAGGAAAGGTAGTAAGATTCACGTCAGACCTACCGTCTCTAAAACCATAGCCACTAGGCACACAGGGACTTTTCATCACTAGAGTACATATTCATGAGAAGTGTATACCATCAATAGCACCGCCGCCGCCCCCGCTGCCGTCCTAATGTCTAAGCTGTACTTTGCTCCTTTCAACCAGATATTAACGAAATCTCTTGAACGATCTTAGCCCCTTACGACTCGAGGTCGGAATTTAATAACACAAAGGGTTCGGCCTATGCGCGCGCTTGACGTATATAAAGACTGTAGACTTTCTCGACAATCTATAGAAAGAACAATTGTAACCGACCTCACCGGCCGGCCAACAGAATACAAGCTTTGGCTACAAACCCCCGCGGCCGCATTCAAAGAGAACAAAACAACCAAGCAAGGCAGACAAGGTGACAAAGCCTAGCCGCCGAAACATCATCGCTTACGGACAATTGCCATGAAATTTTGCTCACTGTTTGCCGCCATCGCCTATTTGAAAGCAAGTTATTCATTTCCTATCCGCACTGGTCCTCCATAACGTACCTAGGTCTTTAACAAAAGCAGGACCAAAATGAACACCTAGTCTCATCAAAGAAGGAATGCAATAACTAAATACAAGCGACACGGCAAAGACGTCTTCCGCCAGAGAATGATGACATCTAGGACAGCTGCAAAAGACCTTCAAAATCACGACCTGACGGCGGCGGGCCAGGCCGGCGCATCCAAACGTAAAAAGCGGGGATACTGGCCGGCGCGCACCACCCGGTGGTTAACCCCCCCTCCGAGCCCCGCCTCAGCAAGATCGGCGTCGGGGATACGGGGGACAGAGCCTCTTGATAGTTCACCTCACCTCACCTCAGCTTACCTTTGAACATACCACGGCTCTTTAACGAGCTATTACTCTCAAGGAACTGTAAACATGATTTGACTTGGCTTGTTTCCGAAGGCATTTAAAGTGAACTTGTTCACCAGGTATCAATGGCACCTCGAGGGACAATACTCATTACGGGCAATTCATACGACTCCTCGTAGTTATCCATTATGAAGGAACATGATGACCTACGTAACACTTGATGGGAAAATATCGATATAGCCGTTGAATGGACAGAAACTCGACTCGGTCCCTCGCGTACTTAATAAACTTTCCATCCCCATTATCCCAAATCCATAGTTATCGCCGTCCGCCGCCCGCTGGAAGCAAGACTTTCCGCATTTGGCAGGTAAATCGCAACCAAAAGCCTCCTCCAAACACTCTCTCCGATACCAAACAGGTCTAACGCAGAGCTGGCGCGGCGCGGGGCCGCGGGCGGGCGTACGGGCGGAGAGCGAAGAACCAGGACTCCTAATCGGACACGGGACTTCCCATACACGCCGTCTAGGAAAAGTATTACCTTCTACTAGATACTCTGTCTTCCGCTTTGTGTGCGCCTCGCCAGCGGACGGGAAGATTCCAGACACTAGTAGACGTAAACAATATCCCGGGGATATGCTAGGCCGTGGCTCGAATTCGTATGGTCTCGACCTTCTTAGTCTTGGAAAAGGACCCTTGATTTCCCGGGTCGTTTGGTGGCGCCCTTTCTCCCTTTCTACCCGAGCTAAGTCAGCTAGCTTTGCCCCTTCTAACTATCCCTTTTGATTTTCGAGCTCGATCTCACCGGAGCGGGCTCCTGGTGATGAGACCTTGAGAGCTCTGCGAAAGGAGAGAGGAGATTGGGCGGAAGAGGGGCCGCGCGTGGTAAAGCTCAGCTTAAGTGTGGCATATTTCCACCACCTTCACCCAGGTTTCTACGTCAGGCGGTAGAGAAAAGACAGTAGAACGTCCAGAATATGCCTTGCCGTCCCGACTCGTGTGTTGCGCGCAGCGCCGGGCAGAAAGAGGGGTTGTCCGGCCGTGGATCACTCCCTGCAAATGATTGTCGTGATCGGGTTACAGATGTCAACCTTAAAAAGTATAACACCATACAACATACATAGTACATTACACCGCAGGAACACGCAGCAACAAGCACGGCACTGCCAGACTAAAGTTCTCAGGCAGTGGTGTTACCAGGAGAGTGGTTTGGTGTGGTGGGAAGGTTCAAGTGGACGCATCAACCAAAGTCAGGTACCTTGCCTTGCCTTGCCTTGCCTTGCCTTGCCTTGCCTTGCCGTCTCGGGCAGCAGCGGCGGCGGCGTCGGTACGCAGCGACGGCGGTAACGGACGAAGGACACCTGCGTCTCAAAAGAAGATTCAATAGTGACGAGGGCTAGGATCACGTAGTGGAAGGAGCGTCCCGGAAACAACTGCCTCACTGCCCGCGCCCGATATCACACCGCGTCTTGATCAAGTCCGTTGGGCCTCGTGTTGTATCATTACCCATTGTGCCATGTCTCTCTCGATGGATTCACGAGCAAGGGGAGGCAGTGTTACCGAACCGAGTGAGCTTGCGTTGTTGTTGTTCTCGGAAACTCACGTGCATAGTCGCTAGGGCGACGTGGTCGTGAACGAAGTGGACGAAAGATGGACGCTGAAACAGCATGTCGCCGGTTTCGTGTCCGTGCCTGTGCCTGGGGTGGTTGTCTTCAAGGGGGGGCTGGGGGCTGGGGCTGGGAGGGGAGAGGGAAGAGGGACCACAGTCATGCTAGCAAACCGCGTGTTTGATCCGCAACTTCAAGTTTGGCGAGAGAGAAAGCGTCAAACTTTTTTTTTTTGGGATGGCAGACGACAGACACAGACCAGTGCTTTTGACGGAGCTGAGACGAGGAGGATTCTCGACCAAGAAGAGTAGAGAACCCTCTTTGGAGAGAGGAAGACCAACGAGTAAAATGTCGCCCGGGTGGCTTCAGTGTCGTTTGATGATATGGCCCGTGGTGGGACGATTGGGAATTCGTTGCTGTCAACCTCTGACGCGGTATCTGTTCGAAACCGTAAAGGTGACGAGGCCCAACGCGACCCTCAACGGCAAAGAGCCCAAGGCTGGGACAATGGAAACTTGATGGAGAGTGCCGTTGTACGTATCTGAACACTATATCTGTGGTCCAGCGATGGCGATCGGGGAGACGTGGGCGAGATAGAGTTGGCTGCAGGGTTGCAAGGAGCCGCAGACAGAGGGCAGACAAGCCGGGATGGCCCGACCAAGTTCTGGACTGGAAAAGGAACCGTGAATGCATGAAGTAGCAGCGCCATGTTTGCGTGTGCCTTTCAGGGCTGAGCAACCAGACGCGGCGTGCGTTGTGTTGCTGCGATGCTGCGCGGTCGATGAGACGAGACGGAGACGGAGGGCGGGAACGATCCCAGCGTCGTCTCCGTCTTGACAATAGCGAGTTCGAGAACTGGAGCACGAGGCTCTGACGAGGCGCAAGTTGCAACGACGTCGACAAGAGAGGACTACAATGGGCACGTTCGCTACTGACCCAGAACTTGGAAGGACGGCTCAGGGCTGGCTGGTCAATGCCTATTGCCTGAACGTCCGTCTTGCATTGCTGGGGCGACGGGGCATCAGAATTAGGAGCAATAACACAGTCTTCGAGGCAGGCACCGTCCTAAAACGGCAATGAATTTGAGGCTCGGCTGAGCAGGGCCCCTTTGGCAAATTAAAACGGACTGGGGCTTCAGAAGTTCAGACTCTCGAGACATGGGTACGCGTTGTTGGAGAGTTGAAGCAGAGTTCCGGCGTAGATTGATATTAGGGAAGACACCCGAAGACGGTGGATATGGCAGGTCCAAGGTCATCGAATGAAGGATCGAGATCGGGCGGAGATATTGTCATGGGCCTTGATATACACTAGGTAGAGATGTGAACGCGAGAGGTTCGCCTGATGGTCCAAGGTCCTTCCCACCCGTGACAGCACAACGTACCGTGTCGACGGACGTGGAGGGGGGCACCAGTTGGAAATGGGGGGGCTTGACTTTGAATGCCTTATTGATATTAACCGTTATGCGTTGAAGGGAACGCACGTACACTGTACGCGCTGGCACAAGCTTTGTATCTGTACGAAGGATACGCGTCGCCCGGTATCCGTGGACCGTACGGGACGAAATGAGGTGACGGTTTATTTCGGGAGCCGGGAGAGCTAAGCCCACCGACCGAAATGGCGGACGGGACGGAGTGGGCGGGAATGGCATAGTTCGATGCGAACTGGATGATGTGCATCGTGCTATCGTCCTCATCGCGCACGGGTGGGGGAGAGACGGAGACGAGAAGCTTGTCGTGCCCTTTCGCGCCTGTTTGTTTCTTCGTGACGCTCAGCATGGTTAGTGACATAATTGGGTAGCAATAGCCACTAGGTCCAAACAAGATTTCTTGTTAGATTACTCGGTGCTGCTCGATAAGATTTGGATGTGCGCTGGAAAAAAATGTCCCTTATTTTCTGCTCATTCTCATTCTGGGCCGGCGAGCCCTAAGCTGATGAGGCTCATCATTAAACGGGAATTCCGAACGAGGCTTAAACTGGCACTGACTTGAGCATGTATCAACGGCCGGCCGTCCTTTTGCAGATGAGCCCGGGCAGCTAAAACAGCCCCGGATTTACTGCGCAGAAGGGTCACACAGACTGTGACTAGGGGAAGGGGTCTGGGTTAACGACATTTGAGGGTTCTTGTAGGCCCCATTTCTTCTTCAGGTGGAAGATCTGCCGGGGCGCCAGTGGCTCGTTTTGAAACCTGAGAGAGAGCCCTGGAGCAGTAGGAAGAAGCAAGAATGCTCGCCCGTGGCAGGATTGTACATGAGGCGCGCAGAGAGTTGATAGCATCTGTAGCCTGTACTTAGGTAATGAGTACCGGTGGTACGCCGGAAAGGGTCACCTGCAGAGTCATAATTTGCGGAAGATAGACGCCCAAAATAGACGCGGGCACGGCGCATGCTGCAGAGTAGAGGAGTGAGTGCGTTGTGAAGAAGATGATGAAGCCATGTCGCATGCATTCTGTGGTAGGTGAGTTGAGGGAAGAGATGGCAGAATGGGATGTTCCTTGTGGAAATGCAGGGTATGGGAGTGTTGGCGGGATGAACAGACCGACTTTTCGATATCCTATCCTTGGTGGCCATTTCCATGCATCCCCTTTGGCGCAGTTGCCGCTCCTTCTTTTTGCCACTATTTTGTTACAACATAGGAAACTGGTCATCATTGGATTTTCCCTTCCTGCTTCGCTCCGAGGACGAAGGGGGCCTAGCTGGGTTTGCGGTGATCAGGGCTCCGGCCCCTGTACTCTCCATTCTGGTGCTTCTGGGTCTGCCTTCCGAAGCCGAGATGCTCGCCGATGGTTCTTGGTGTTTTTCCCAGGTTATTGGTGATGAAGCCTGCACCTCAGAGACGAAGTGGAAGTGGAAGTGGAAGTGGTTGCCAGCTGGCGGTGGTTCTCCTTCCCAAGAACTCCGTAACGCAACCGTCAACCTTCCGACCAATCAGAGCTCTGGCGCAGGTTGCCGCTGCCACTTCTTTTTTCGGACTCGCGGGAGTGGATCAAACCCAAGGCGCACACCCCCTGACGACTCAGGGGGTGTTGGATCCCTGTTCGTTTCAGATTCTGCCAAGACGTCGAGGAAAATAGCTTCAAATTTCACACCAAGGGCCTGACGCTCCCAATCTCCCATGCAGTGCCAGACTGGAAAGCTGCAGGATGTGGGGGCGGCGACTCGCAACGGACTCGTTTCTGCCTCTCTCGCTCTCAAGACTCTCGACCGTAGTGACACTGTACACGTACACCCAGGAAAGCCACGGCAGCACAGTATGAACGAGGCGAAAGCCAGCTTGAATCATTTGCTGCAGTGCTCCTTCAGCGGGATGAGCAAGCCACAAAAAAAAAAGCCATAGGGAAAAGCTCTCATAGTGTAGGCCATGGCTCAAAGGGTTTGGAGGGAATGCAAGATCGCACACGACTACGCTGTTGTGTCTGTACTTAGTCTCGTGATCTTACTTTGTCGCAGACTCGCAGGTCGTTTCCCGCTAACAGTTTTTTTTTTTTTTTTTTTACCGAGTTTTATTTTCCTGATCTACGATCGCGAAATTGCGATGAGCTGGTTCAAGTCTGAGAATGTTTTAGGGATGAGCTGGCTGGGCGCCCGCGCCGTGTTACGTTGCCGCTTGCCGAACGTCTGCCGCAAACATGACCCTGCTGCGTTGCGAGCGTCCAACCCGTTGTCAAGAAACAAAAAAAAAAGACGGGGTTACCATCTGGAGTTCATGCGGTGATCCAACAAGGGGAAGGGGGAAAAACAGGAGGCTCTGCTCGTCGTTCAAGACCACGATGTTGTATCAGCATCCGAGCGTCCTTTATTTCTCCGTTTCCCATGTGACCAACGCGCCTAGGCTCTTCAACGTCAACGTCGTTTCTTTCAACTGCTTTGCTGTCGCGATGATGCAAATGATGACGCTGGCGTCCTTTCCCCCCCTCTTCTCCCCACCATCACCACCGTTATAGTATGAGATGGGGGGACATGGGGGAGGGTGAGTGAGTCAATACATGGGACGAAGAGGGACGGTGGATATCCCATCCATCTCGAGAGAGATTGACGAACGGTGAGCGTGGGTAAATAGAGTACCACACATATACGAGCCGCCGGCTATAGTGTTCCTAATTCTGGCAAAAGGAAGAAAGAAAAGAGGCAATATCGATCCTTATGGCCGTCCCTCCGTCAGGTAGAGGTATCATCCATGGAGGAGCCACGATGGCTCTGCCCTGCCTCGGCATCTCCCATACGAGGACGCGCAGGGATCTGGCCGGCAAGACTGGAGGAGGGATGTCTCTGGTTGTCAAGAACGGAATTTTCGCCCACGTCTGCGCCGAAAATGAGCAGTTCAAAGGGAAAAAGGTTTCCTGGCAAGACAACCCGACCACCCCCCGTCTGTCTCTGAGTGCCCCCCTTCGGTTTCTCTTTCTCTCTGGTAGGCCTGCCGCCCTGGGAGACGCTGGAATGTTGCCTTTAGGTGTGGCTTGTCAATCTTGTCTCTGGTTCCTAGTATTGCCACGAGGTCAGGGTCGATCGAATTCCCTAGCCGCTTTCAACCTGTCAAGCGATCAACCTTGGGTGCCAGCTGGGAGATTGGCCCTTTTTTTTTCTCCTTCAAGAGCAATCCACCGGAAAAGAGAGGACCTTTTCCATGTGACTCGTGATGTCGAGTCCTCTCTACTCGAGAAAGATGTAGCGAGCCGTCATCCAGTGAGAAGTGTGAATTGGGGTGACTGGCAACCTAATCCCTGGCAAGACGAGGGTCCCAGAATGGAGACGAACGTCGAAGTATCCCACGGGACTGGCTACGACGCGTCTCCCCCCTCTGCTCGGTCAGCCGCCGACAGATGAAAGCCTGCGCCTACAGAGTGGGCGGGCGGCTCTTTGTACGTGGAACAGAATATCCGCAGTATAGGTCAACCTGAGCCTCAAAGTCGGATACCTCCATTTTCGTTCGTTCAAAGGTCCCTTGTTTTGGGAGAGAGAATGGACTCTATGGACGAGTTGCAAATTCTAGATCGGGCGCAGCTCCATAGTGGCTCTTACCGACGTAGGTAGGGGGGCCCATCGACTTTCAACGGATACTGAGCCCTCTGTACCTGTTTCCGACAAATGAAATGAAGGTCTCCATCCTGCCTTGCTTGCCTGCCCGCGCGCAACTGAATACCGCAATTGGGGGTCCGGCGGCGAGACCGAGGGACAAACTTGAGCTGACAAGTGCAAACAGAGAGAGAGAGAGAGAGAATGGACTCGAAGGGGAGGAGGAGGAGACACTACAGGCGGCCGCAGCGTTTCGTTGCCGCCGAGAAAAGGAGCCACAAAGAAGGCTGTGTTCAGTCACGGCGTGTTCAGAAGGGCAAAGACAGCGAAAGGAAAGCGTGTATCCTGAGCATGTTTTGGCGGCTAAGGCCGGAGCCGCGGGCAGCACAAAGGGCGGCGGCGGCTTTTTTTTCCTTGCTCGAAAGATGGTGGTTCAAACTGAAACCGGTGGTTGGCTGGTGATGGCCGCATCTAGAAAAGGGCACGAACGGGCAAACGCAGGCTGTAGCAGTGGCATGTCGCGCAAGCCGTGGCCGCGGCGGGATGGAAGGGGTGGTCTTCTACGTACTCCGTGGATTAGTAACCGCAGACGTACGAAGTATGGTTCAGAAACATCATGTTCTAGGTAGACTAGGGCAGCTCAAGTCGGTGGGCTTGGGTTTAATGATTGAAGACCCAGTCGTCGGTAAGGATATTGGTCTGATTCATCAGATTGGCTACATGTCAATTGTCAAATGAGAAGCACGGCCCGGCGATAATGATGTTCTATAGTGGGCTTGGAATGATGGAATGATCTGCAATCGACATTTGCCAGACTGACTCTCAACGAACCCACGGAAACCTACGATCCCGGCCGAGAGTCGGTCGGAATTTGCCTACACAAATTTGAGTGGAGGGTATTTTGGGTTTTCGTGAGGAATGTGGTATGTGGACTGGAAATGCTGACTGTACTATCCGGATAGCCACCCAGGCAAGGAACCCAGGAAGGACAGCACCACAAGGCACAAGCAGCACCAGAGTCTCGGTATTTCGTTGCAAGGGTGGAGGGGGAGCAAGGCAGGGAAAGACAAGCAAGAGAAAAAGCACAGGACGCCAGGGGGCTCTCGCCTCCAGAGATGAGCCAGCCCTCTGCGCCCAAAGTAGCAGCAGACAATTACTGGGAACAGCCGGGAGATGGTGGACCCAGGGCGAGATCTGACAGCCCAGAGACGAGGCCGCCGTCGAGGGCAGGACAGGACGACGGCGGCTGTTCGGTTACAGAGTTCAGACTCTTTTCTTCGGTATTTCAGCCTCAGCGAGGCATAGAGCAGAAGGACGGAAACTTCCATTGGATAGGGCAAGACAAGACAAGGGGCTCGGGAGTTCGCGCTGGCACTCGGGGTTGCTAAGAGGAAACATTGGTGGTGATTGGGCGTTGCGCACCGCAACTTTGCGCCCAGTCCTGGCGGCGTTGAGCTATATTCCTTTTTGACATGCCTGTCATTTTCCTTCTAGTCTTTGGATTACTCCGTACGGTAATAACGACTCCCCGTATTACTGGTACATATGGCTTGAGAGCCCGTGTCTGAGTGTTGGTAATAGTGTGTATGATCGCTGTGACCGTTTGTGTGTAAGTGTGTGCGTGTGATGTGTAGACATGTCACTGCATGTCACTAAGAAGCCAGCTTGATAGGTTGATTCGAAGTTCTCAGGTCAGCAAATTCAAACACATGGCGTTCTCTTCGTAGTGAAGTGGAACAACCAACGCAAACGGAGGAGGAGGAAGTGCAGAGAGGTATTTCGCTGAGCCTTCAGGCACAGAGGCACACACTAGAGACTGACAGTGAGCCGGAAATAAGCACCCATCAATGTAGGACGGAATCCCGCCGCCACTACGACGGCGCATTGCTATTGCTGCGTGTACGGAGTGTGTAGATGTTCCCCTGGCAGATCTTTTTCCTGTCTGGAGATTGAGACGCGGCACCAACGCCGGCACCAGCTTGACCAGGGACATGAGCTCCAAGCAGTGGCGAGAAATGACGGAACACTTTATATGTGCAGCAGGCCAGCATCTTTAGTGTTGAATAGCTTCTGATCGACAACTCTACTTTTGTGACTACAACTCTGAGTGAGGCAAGCAATTGCAACAGACATATATGTAGACAAACGGATATGGGATACACATTGGGCAGATCCATGAGACCATGAACCATGAACCCGAACCAGCAGTGGTGAAGTGAGCAAGAGGCAAAAAGGTTGAAATGAACTGAATCCAACAGGCCAGGTACGTACCGAGGCTGCACGGCAGGAGTGACCAAATTGGAACTCCCCGGCGTGCCATTGGTCCAAAATTGGCGCCGACCTCTAGACGACGGGCGACTACGAAGTACAAGGCGCATGCACGCGACTGGGACTGCGGACCTTTTTTTTTTCTTTCCTTCTTTCTCTATTCGTACTTTGCAAAGTTGGTCCTGGAGGGCGGGCTATTAATAGACCCCGGTCGTGTTTCGCAAAATACGCTCCAGTCACGACGAAGCCCCAGTGCCCCACTTCCTGGGGGGTGACCCAGGCACACACAGGGACCCAGGGGATCACTCGCACCAAGCCCCAAGCAAGAAGCCCCATTTATTCCGTCCTGGGAAGTGGTGTGGTTGGGCGGCTCCACCTACGCTGGGCGGCCACTCGCCAATCCTCTCTTTCCCTCTCACACACACAGCAGGTGCGCACCACACACACGCTCTCTCCTGCCGCCTTCTCAATCGCGGGGTGGACCATAGAAACTCGCACGAGGAGAAGGAGGAATTGGTCGAATTGGTGAATTGCAAGACCAAGCTGACAGAGATCTGACTCTGAGAGAGCGGAAAGAGAAGGACCCAGGGCCTAGAAGCCGGGTTTGGACCAGTCATTGCCGTTCCTCTGCATCTTGCAGCGCAGCAGCCAGCGGCAGCGGAACACCGGGTTCTTGCCTCTGCCCCTCCACCCTCTTTTGCCCATCAGCATCAGTCAGTCGAGACTCCAGACTCCCAACCAGACAGACGTGCTGATGTTCGGGTGCCTTCTGTGCTGCTTGTTCTCTGCATATTGCAGGTGTCAGGTCAGAGTCACCACATTTGTGTCCGTCCGTCCGTTCGTTGCTGCGTACCCACAACAGCGGAGTGCCGTGTTGACGATGACAGAGCGGGCAGTTCGATACAGACTACTACTCTGATAGCCTGTGGACAATATACTAGGCTTGGTCGCGCGATGGTGCCCACGGCTCTAAAACAACAGTAAATCAACCCAAGGACGGGCACCAGTCCAAGTCCTCGTCAATGGCGGCGGGCTAGTCCACGGCTCTCGCGTAGTGACCTCCGGCTACAGCCTACGCCCTCGCATACTGGAGCTAAGGGGGTAGCGCTTGCGCAGACGAGGCCGTAGACGAGGCCGCACTAACAATTCCCGATCTGACCCCTCCGCCAGCCAGCACTACCTACTTTGTTTTGTCGAGATGGGTTCCAGTTTGTGCCTGTATGTGTCCCGTGCCTTGCTCTCTCTCCTCCTCATCTTGCCTCGCTTTTGCAGCCTGCCTGGGCTGTCTTCACGTTCTAGGTATCCATACTCCGTACCCGTACGCGCGATGGGTTCTGGCCAGCATTCTGTGACAAAAGGTGCTGGCCGGTGACCAGACAGGGAATTCTGTCACTTGCATCGAGCTCTCTCGAGTCTCCAGTCTTGTCCGGTTCCTTGCTCTCTCCACTACCTTAGCACTGGGTACTCCGTACGGGTCCAGACTTGCCAGTTGTTGCTGGTGGTTCTTGTCCTCTCACCATCATAGTACGTCTACGTTGTATGTCGACTACTATGCCGGATACATTGGTGAGAAGGGAATGCGTAGGGTATCCGTAGTCACTTTGGAGAGATCCAGTGCTTGGTGTTCTATTCGTAGTAATTGCTACTTGATGTGATCCGTACTTTACCTTAACCTGAGGACATAAAAAGGCACAGGAAGGGCTCAGAGAAGGTACGTTCCTTGGTAATCCTTACCGGGCACCCAGACACTTTTGCCAGGTGAACCTCAGACAGAAGGCGACAGAGAGAGGGGGGACGAGGCATGGTAAGATAGGTACGTACCGAGGACCAGCCGCATAGGAAGTGGAAAGGCAAGTGCATTGTAAGGTTTCAATAGGTATCTCTTGCCGCATACTTCCCTTGTGTGATACCTTGGTCTCTACTGCACGGTACCTACTCCGAGGTATACCAGGGATAGGAAGGACCCCTGCCCTGGTCGCCCTTCGCCCTCAGCCAGCAACTTGATCCTGGGCTGGGGGGACCCTCCCACCACCCGTTGGCCTTCCTTGAGACCTTGACCAGCATCTCCAGGCCAAACCCAGCCCGTCCATGTTCGACGAGGGCAACTGACTGGGCGACAGACGGCCTGCCTTTCACTTTCCAGTCGCTTGGTTGTCGCTTGCGTGCAGGCCTTCCTTCACCTTCAGGTTCTCACTTCTGCCCTCTCTGCCACGACCCACACTCCCCCCCCCCCAAGGAGCAAGAGCAAGAGCCCCAAGGGCCCCAGTTCCTCTTTCCTTCCCCTTCCAGTTGTTGGCCCATCCCCAACTCTACCTTGCCTTAGGTACTCTCTCGAACCCTTCCCACGTCCGCCATTCACCTCAACTTTCAACCACTTCACGTCTCTCTTCCACCATTTTCCCTTCTTCCCACCCCAATCCCAAACCACCACACACACCCCCTCTTCTCTTATTCACTACCTCCCCTTATTCTCAATTCTACGGATACTCTGCCGCCTTTCAAACCAAGCAAATCCAGTCCAGCTGCAGTATCCTTCTTCCCTCAACCACCTTACCTTACACTCACCTTACGCATACCCGCCTGGCGATTTCCATGCATCCGTATTGACCGGACCGTGCCACATCTCTTTCCCACCAACAGCATGTGCTAACCCCGAGCCGCCGTTTTCGTCGTGACCACTAGCCATTGTTTTCTCTCTTCTCCATTTCTCTTCCATCACCAACCAAACTTACTACTCTTCTTCCCCTTCGTCTTCCTCTATCCTCCTTCCTACCTCACGAACCACCACGACGACGACCATTCTACTGCTCTTGCCCACTACCCACCAGGGCCCCCGCCGCATACGAACACTCGACTGACCTATTCCTGTCGCGAGACTGGTCACCTGCCCTGCGCACCCTGCGGCACCGCCCCGAGTACGAGGAGGAGTTCGAGAACAGAGAGACACTTCGGTCCTGCCGAGAGACTTGGACCACCACAACCACCCCGCCGACGACGAGGACACAAAGCCATTCACGGGATTCAGCAGCGCTGTCCTCCGATCTACAATCAATCGCCCGCCCGCTCGCCTGCCAACCGGCCTTTTCTTTCCATTCTACAAACATCAATCGCGACTCCCGCTCCTTCCACGCCAAACGCCGCAACCATTTCTTTAATCATTACGCCAACGTTGCCCCTCGCGGCCTACACAGTCTCGTCCCCCGAGACTGCCGCCAACACGTTTCCCTCGCGCAAGAGAAGAGAAAGAGAGAAGGGATTCGGGCAGCCCATTCAAAAGGTACACAGAACCATGCCGTCAGCAGCGGCAAGAAGGATCTACGAAGATCAAATCCCCTCCTTCATGTCAGTTTTCGACCTTGACGCAGAGACAATCGCCGCTCAAGAGACCGTCACTCTCGTCGACCCCAAATTGATCGATATGGAGACCACCGGAAAGCCTTTGGCCAACCCGGTCCAGTCCTTGCGACCAACCATGGACCACTCTCACAAGCACCACGATAGCACCTCAACTCAGGCGTCTGAGTCTGCCGAGTCTTCGCCCACAACGACGCTCTCAACAAGTGACTGCTCCCCGCTGTCGGACCCGTCCCCTTCATCATCACCCGATTCTCCTGTCAACTTGATACCCCTAAACTCTTTCCCGGCCACATCCTTTGGCGGCCTTGGTCCATTGTCTTCAATGAACACCATGTCCGCAGCAGAAACCACTAGCTTCGGCCGTCCGATGACGTCTCCTTCGCCGCGTCGCCCTAAGAACATGAAGGGACTGTCAATTCAGCCGCCTTTCATGGGAAATAGTGCCTCAACACTGGTTTCCGAGCCCGCATCGCCCTCTTTCATCAAGCCGACCATTCCAGCAATGAGGCGCAAGCCTAGTCAGCTCAGCCTCAAGACCCAAACGTCAGATCTGGTCATGCGAAACACCCTCGAGGTCCCTGGCACCCCTGGTATGGCGCCCATTTTGCAGAGACGAGCCCTCAAGCACTCGACTTCGTCGCCTCATATGCTGCCCTCGCTGAAGTCTGCGACTTTCGGCCCTCCGGGTGGAATGACATTCCCCAAGGTTTTGGAAAGAAACGAGTCGGGTCTCTCAGAATTTTTGAGGCCAACAAAGACTGGTATGGGCCAGTCTTTCGACACGACAATCGTTGAGGAGGATTCGCCCATTAGAACTCAGCTCGCGAGCCGCGCCGCCCTCGACTTCGAACCTTACCACGAGAACGAGAACAATGAGGACCAGAAGACGCCGGGTTATCCGGATGGACCCATCGCAATTTACGAAGACAATGTCTATCTGTACTTGGAGCCGACCGCCGACGAAGCCTCCAAATTCGACACCGTCATCAATGTTGCGCGGGAAGTTAAAAACCCCTTCAACTTCTTGCCCAAGTCAGACGAGGTCATGTCAGACTCTCCTGCCGTCCTCAGCCCCATTCCCGACACGGCTGTGTCAAACGCTAGCTTCTCTACCGCCTTCGAGTTCCCAACCAACGACAGACCGGAAACACCGACAACGCCCAAGGCCATGTCATTCTCTATCAAGCGCCCAGAGTACATCCACATGCCCTGGGACCACAACACGGATATTGCGCAGGACCTGATGCACCTCTGCGAGACCATTGAGACACGGACGAAGGAGGGCAAGAAGGTACTCGTCCATTGCCAGCAAGGCGCAAGTCGATCCGCCAGTCTCATTATCGCTTATGGCTTGTACCGCAACCCCGAGCTCAGCGTCAACGACGCTTACTACGCCGCCCAGGAGAAGAGCAAGTGGATCAGCCCCAACATGAAGCTCATGTACTGCTTGCAGGATTTCCAGAAGCAGATGTCGAAGAAGAAGACCTCGCCTGGATCAGCCTTCCGCCCGCGCACTGGACGAAGCCCTACCAAGCACCGCCTGACGCTCTCTGCAGATGCGGCCATTGACATTGCACCCAAAGAGCCTTTGACCGCTCCTCTGCCTGGAGAGAAGGAAGGGAGCTCTGGAAGTTCGAGCCCGAAGAAGGGCAGCCCTACCCGTGCCAGAGGCCATTCAACACCCGGCAGTCAGCCAATCTCACCTGGTCCGTCTTCAGCGCCATCAAGCTTCTCCTGGTCAGAAAAGGAGAACGACGATTCTGCCAAGTTTGGGAACTTTGATGTTGATCGCTTGATGCCTTTCAAGCCTACGCCGCCAGTTTCGGGCCTTGCACCACCATCATCATCATCGTTCTTTGCCAAGCCGCCGCCGTCGCCTGGCCCGCCCCCTTCTCCCGGATTTGGAGCTCATCTATTCGGCCCTGCCGCTGGCTTTGGATTTTCTAGTCTGAACCTTGGCCCATCACTGGAACGCGAAGAGGACGTTGCAGCCCCCAAGGATAGACACTTCATGGTTGGCGCAGTTCCCGACGACGCGGCTCTCCTGTCACCCCGGGCCGAGACGATGACGAAGAACCCGCTGCACGATTCTCATCACGGATTTCCAGGCATGCAGTTTGTCGAGGTTCCGCCAACTCCAAGCGAAGGTCTGTTCTCGCCTAGAGAAACAATGTTCCCCAGGGATCCTTTCTACCCCTTCGGACGCCCCACCCAGGTTGCCGACCCGCGCAGTCCGCCTACAAAAGGTGAAACGCCAATTGTGAGGTCTATTGATGAGCTGCTATGACCGCAGCCAGGACGGAACACACCGCCACTAGTCACTAGCACCAAACGCCCCGGGACCGAACTACCTCGGCGGTACTCGGCCGAACTTTGACTATTGTTGCTATTTTTTGCGACATGGAACTAGTCAAATACGCGTGCATTGCAACAATGCAGACCGTCGTTGTAATCGATACGAGGTTGACGGACACCGAGGCCTTGGACGATTTCCGAAACAAGTGCACGCCAAACAGACGAATATCTCGATCTGCATCAATCGATCAAAAGGCAGTTGCAGGAGTCGTATCGTCAATGGCAAAGGACCGAAAAGGAGGACAACAGTGGAACTCGCCGACCATTGTGTGGACGTGCATACTTCCCAATTCATACGAACACCAGCCAAGCTCAATGGTGCATCCACCTGGAGTTGGCATCTCTTTTGTCGTTTTCAAGCCTTTTTTTTTCAGAGCGCAGCGAGTGGCGAAACAACGGCTTTCGTCACGTAACCACTTTGCGGAAAAAGTACCCTACAACCATAAACCAAAATGTGTAATTTAGAATTGCGTTTTCACAACGCAAATATTGAAACGGAAAAGATGGGAGACACGTCTCTCATCGCTTGGACATGGATAGTCAAGGACCACCGGGGATCGGCCATCTTTCTTGCAATCGTTTATTGGCGTGCCCACTTTGGACGAGGGAGTTGGAAGGGGTTTTGGTACAGGCTTATATCTCATGAGGCACTTTCCCAACGGGGGCCGGCTCACTTGGAAAGAGAGTACGGCCGTGAGGAACACTCACAAAGACACCATGCTATTTTCTTGTGTTTGAGGCTTGGGTTTTCTTTTTTCTCTTTTCCTTTCAATGCGGTCCATCTACGGATGAGTCTACCGCAACGCATATGGAGTCCAAAGGAAAGCAGGAGAGGATGAGACGAGGATACCATAACTGCATGCATGGATGGGGGTGAAGTAGACGAAATGTAAAAAACGAAGAGCCATACTAAGTATGCATTACCAAGTGCTTTTGATTGTTTCTTTGTAAATGTGATACTATGCATAAGTGATTTACCAGCATAACAAGGTGTGTGGTAACAAGTCCATGTCCTGGTTATCTCTTTGTGGTACCGATAGTAGGACAATGGTCAAAGACAAGGCTCAGAGCGGTGTTGGCAATATGTCTGACTTTCATTCTCATCTCGCTATACAAAGCGTTGGGCTTGTCTGACGTTCAACACTCGTTGCAAAAGCTACCAATTGCCTACACATTGTCGGACTTCTATCCTCCCTCCAGCAGTCTCGGCGGAGTGTGTGAGAGAGTAAGACATCTTCTCGTCTTTGGGGAACTTTTTAGAGATGAGGAATTTTCCATGTAGGCCCGGAGGAGGTAGAAAAAAGATCTGTAGTCCAACACGCATGCCATGGCACAACACTCTGACTCCAGTCTACTACTTGCTGGTCCTGATAATTACCTACTTACTTACACTGTGGGCAGAGTGAGATGAGAATGTGGGGATATTTTACACCGAAAAAAAGGAGAATGTCGGATTGTTTGACTTCCCTCTTCCTAACCAACCCCTTCCCCCTGTTACACAGGACCTCGATAGTAAAGCTTCATGTTTTACTTTTTTGCGCGTGAGTCTGGATGATGATGCTGCTGACTCCCAGGGTTCGTAACGGGCGGGGTTGATATTCATGGGATTTGAGCAGAGTAGTTTTTTCGCCGAGAAGTCTCTGTCTGTCTAACCGGACTCTGTCCATTCGTGGCGTGCTCGACGTGAGACGACGTGAAACGACTGGCATAGGGCCATTCTTCAAGATTCACCTAGAGCGAGACCTTTACCATCTCACGTGGTCAAGCAACACACAGATATATAAACCCCCTTTTGCTGTAGTCAATTAGAATCTTCATTCATAAGGCGCTAGAGCCAGAGAGGCTGAGAACCGGACGATCGATGAGACCAAGAATCATCATTTTTCGGTCTCAAAAGAAGGACATATTGCATGAGTTAAAGATCAGCAAGATGGAAAAAAGTCTCAGATTTCAAGTGTATACTCTGTATATGTCTGTATCCTTATATGATTCTATACTAGGAAAAAAAAACACCAACCAAACGCCAGCCCCCGACTTTGAGGCTTTCCCTTTTTTCAAGTCTTTTGTACGATGTGCGTTGTTATTTACAGGCTTTGGATGGAGGGATGGGCAGTACTCTTATTCTTGTTTGCGCCCCCGCCTCGAGAAAGAAATAAGTGTGGCCTTTGTGTTGTGTACCACGGGGCTAACAGGGTTTTGGGATATCTCGAAGAGGATGAGAAATTGGTTCGATGAAGAAAGGGGGTTCAGATAGAAAATAGTCAACGTGAAGGAAGAAGAAGTTGCCGCCTTGCAGTCGAGAGCCCTCTTGAAGCAAGGGTGCCGAATACAAAGCTAAACAACCTTGGAAGAACATTCCCTTTTCCCCTTGCGTTTACTGCGTCTTCCCAGCAGCCGCCGCGCGCTTCGCAGCCTCCTTGGCCCTCTTCTCCTTGGTCGCAATCTGCGCCTCGGCGCCAATGGCGCTAAAAACGAGGGAGACGCCGGCCCACTGCATGCTCGTGAGGCTGTGGCCGAAGGCGAAGACGGAGAGGGCCATGGTGACCATCTTGCGGGTGACTGTGACGGTGACGAGGAGGACCGAGGAGAAGGTGGAGAGGGTGTAGACTAGAAAAGACCCGCAGTGTTAGTAGGGCTGCTGTTTCTCGGGTATCACGAGGAAAATGGAACAACACATACAGATAAAGACCTGGCCGACTGCGCCGCACGCCGCGAAGCCGAGGACATCCCACCACACGGCGGGGTACCGCGCCATGAAACCCAGCGCGGCCGTCAGCTCGCCTGCGCTGCCGGCGACGTCCATGCCGAGATACTCGCCGAGACCGGTGTGGACGAGCCAGGGGCTGAGCACGAGGTAGCCCAGCGTGACGGCCGTGCTCATGAGGTTGTTGGCGCACATCATCTGCGGGCCGGTGTACCCCTTGAAGGTGCTAAAGATGTAGTCCTGGGTGCTGTTGGTGAGGCCGTCAAACAGCAGGTTGATGCTGAGGAGAAGCATGCCCCAGGGCATGTTGGCGTCCGGGTTGACGACGGACTTCTTCTTCTTGCTGCCCGAGTGCAAGGTAAAGACGGCGACGCCGGCCGTGACGCCCGCGACGACGAGGTACTTGTACAGCGGGTAGCGCTTGCCAAAGAGCGTCGTGTGGAGGAGCATGACGGGCACAAGCTTGCAGGACTTTGCGAGCAAAAAGGTGATGTAGTCAATGTGCGCCAGGGAGGCATAGCCAAAGGGCGAGGCGAGGGAGGAGGTGACGGCGACGAGGGCGAGAGGCATGACGATGCCGCGCGAGGGGAAGACGGGCGGAAGGGAGGCGGCGTTGCGGGAGGAGAACCACAGGTAGAGGAGGCCCGTCGTCGCGGCGAAGAGGGACTGGATTGTGTTGAGGAAGACGGGGTACTTGAAGACTTCGGGCTTGGACGTTGGGCCGTAGGGCGTCGTCGTGAGCTTCTCTTGGAGGTAGGCCCACGTCAGACTGCGCGAGATATATTGTCAGCAATGCGCCGGGCGAAGAGGTATTCGGAGAGGGCACGGGATTAGGGGAGTCAAAAAAGGGCCCAGGACGTACAAGGAGGCGTAGATACCGCCGACAGCAATCAGGATTTGGAGGGCGCCGGCCTCCTTTGCCTCAACAACCGCCGACGCAGGTGTAGCGACAACCTTGCCGTTGGCCTCCTTCGTAGCCACAGAAGTCGCGGCGCCATTGCTGTTGCTGGGCGTCCGCTTGAGTGTGTCCGCTTTGCTGAAGTATTCGGACGATGTCTGTCGACGGATAGGGGTGGCCTGCTTCGAGCGCGCCATTGCGTCTCTATGTTTCTTTCTCTTGTGAATCGATTGGTGTGTCGTGTTGCAAAAGACTGGTGTCGAAAGACGGGGAAAGAAAGCTCGAGTATGGATGCGCGACTCAATGCCCGTTGATCGTGGACTGTGGGCGCGCGCAGCTAAAGGGGTGGAGAAACGAAACGCTGCAAGGGAGCAACAACGACTGGGTACAAGGCTTCTAACAATGCAAGCTTGAAAGGAAAAAGATATTTGTTGAAGAGAACGAAAGTGCTGCGATACCTCGAGCTTAAGCAGCAGCAAGATAGACACCCGAGATGGAGATGTGGACACGGAGACAAGCGAATGCAGACAGTAAACGTCAAAGGAGCAGCTGGGCAAATGACAGGTTGGCTTCATCCCAAAATAAAAATAAGGTGGACAGCTTACCCGTTGCATCTTACCCCCCCAGGTGCCCCCCGAACCACACAACCCACGCACACCACGCTGCACCCTTTCCGCCCAAGCCTCTTCAGGGTCCCTCCCCTCCACTGCTTGCTTGCCGCCACCCTAACCTTATCAGGAATCAGCCCAGCCCGGTGTCTCCTCTCCGGATCGGCATTGCAAACACTTATCCCCAAAACCCCGCTTGACATTGGCCAATCACATCATGATCGCAAATTCATCCTGGAAGCAATTCGACACCTTCCAACCGTCCTTCTCAGCCTATGCTTACTTGTAGAGCGATGGTCTTTGGGAAATGACCAGCTACGTTTGTGGGTACCCCATATGATAGAGACAAGAACGCCATGGATTCTGTCGCTTCGCCTATGCCATTTCCAGTGATTGGACATGAGAGGAGTGAATGCCATCATCTCCAGTAGACCATCCTTCCGACTACGTTCACGACAGGTTTTCAAGACGCATCAATGACAACGAGACAAGAATTTTATGAGCGGCCTTGCTCAAACGTGTTAATTCGCCTAGCTATGGGTCGGATGTACTATCTAGAATCCCCCTGGCATCGGAAGTCAATACCAAGAGCGTAAAGAGTTCCATAGCCCAAAAAGCGGCTGCAAAACACAGGCCACTGAGGATATTACTATCTAGAATCCCCCTGGCATCGGAAGTCAATACCAAGAGCGTAAAGAGTTCCATAGCCCAAAAAGCGGCTGCAAAACACAGGCCACTGAGGATATCTTCGGTCCAGTGAGAAATCGTGGCGGGTTGGGGATGGGTAAACAGGGTCGGGTGTAGAGTTGCTGGCCGATTTTCATTACTAATGTTTTTGAAGCAAGCAACTCTGCTTCAAAGAGGTATCCGCATGAGGTAATCATAAGTCGTGCCGTATGTTCGGTTTGGAAAGGCTGAATACAATCCCTGTCCGTAGACCTAGGGACCTCTGATGCCTGCCCAAACGTAGACCGGAGGACCATCCTCCCAAAAAGCAACTCGAAGCGTTCGTGAAAACGGAAAGTGAAAGTTGTCGTGGTCCCATCCCGGCGACCATACTTGTGCGCGTCTGGGGATCCTTGGCCCAGATATTTGAAAGTCAAAAGAAAACAAAGCAACTGAGAAAAGCGTTTTGTCGCGTCCCAGAGATGATGTGCTGAAGTAAGACACTCCTCATCTCAAATATTGAGCCTTGCGGCCATTGTCTGCAAGTACCGGCTCCTGAGGCCGGATGACGAACTGAAAAGGGACGATTCTGAAAACGCTTTTTTTACTCGGGAGAGTTGGCCGTCTGGCGGCGCATCTTCTCCGCCTCAAGGTTCTCGTAGAGCAGGAAAAGGGCAGACTCGTTAGCCTTGGCGGTACCCATGATGGTGAACATGCGTTCGCCGCTCTCGTCGTGGGGAGCCTGGACAGATTAGTTATCTTGAGCATGGAGTTTTGTGATCAAGAGGTGTCATACCTTTGCGATAGAGATGCGGGCACCAGAGGTCTTGCGAATCTCGGAGATCTTGCTTCCAGCGCGGCCAATGATGCAACCGACCATATCAGCAGGGATGCTGATGTTCTGAGTCTGGAGCTCCTCGCCATTCTCGTCGTGGGTGGGAGGGCCTCGGGAAGCAGCATCAGAATCGGAACGACGGCCGTAAGGACGACCACCACTGCCACCACTGCCGCCGTTGTTGGTAGTAGTGCTGAAGTCGGCACCGTTTCCAGTGCGCATGACGCGGGGGGCAGAGTACTCCGAGGCGCGACCGCCACCGGAAGAGTAGCTGTTTGAAGTGCCGCTGATGGTGGAGGTTGTGCCCGGCTGAGTGCGAACGACCGGGTTGTAGAGGACGGTACCAGTGCCTCTCTGCCAATCGTCGACGAGACACTTGCAGATTTCCCAAATCGCACCCTTGATGCCCTCGGGCGTGCCTTGGACCTCAACGATGCGCTCAGTGGACTGGGGCAGCATCTCCTTCTGGGCGACCATGCGAACGCCCGACACATCCTGGATGTGCTTAATCTTGAGACCTTGGCGACCGATGATGGTACCCATCTGGTTGTGGGAAATCAAGAGCTTGATGGCTGAGATTGCAATGTCAGCGATTTCTTCCTTGCGCACCACATGAGGTAGACTTACGATGGGTGCCAGTGTTGGAGACAACACCTCCCATGCCCATGGCGGGAGCGCCCTCGAGGAGAGCGCGCGCGACAATCGCATAGGCCTCAGAAATGGCCTGGCAGCCACCGGTGATGGTGAGAACACGATCGTGAACGCCCTGGACGACCTTGCTGACACCGGCCTTGACGCCAGTCTCGTCGCGAAGCTCGGCGACATTCTTGCCAGCCTTTCCAATAATGACACCGGCCTCCTTGGAGGAAACGATGGCTCTCAAAGTGAGCTGAGAGCCGGCGTACTCCTCGTCGGTGCGGGGCGCGGGCTCTCCGTCAGGGCCAAGACGGGTCTCGCCATCATCAAGCTTCAACTGGTCGAGGGAGCCGACGAGGTCGTTGCCGTTGGCAGCAATGTTATCCTGAGTAGCGGACATTTTGAGCGATTCGAAAAGTGCTGGGGCAATTGATTCGAAAAGGGATTCTAAACAAAAAAGCGCAATTAGTACAATAATCCAACAAATAACCCAAAAATGGGTGGAAAAGGAAGTGGTGTAGTGGAAGGAAAGAGTGAGAGGCAAGGGAGAGTAAGAGTCCAGATTTTGTAGAAGTTGTGGTTTTCCAGATAGTCCCACGCAAGTACGACACTTCCCCACCCGAGGACGCGTGAAGGTGAACAGGTGAATCGACACTATCTCCCAAACCGTGGCCGTGGCACGTAATTTTGGTAGTCGGGATTTTTTTTACCATATAGAGCGTGACGATTTTCAGGGTCAGCTATGCCTGACCATAACCCGTCCTGATGTGGTGGACGGATTGACGCCAGGAGCTCTTGCACGTTCAAAGTGGGGGTAATGATGGCGCGGGGTGGTAGTTTTGTGTGCTGTAACTTACTGTAGTATTTTCCTGAACTTTTAATCAGGAAGGTACTGGCTGCAAGTGAATGCGCTGACGTAGAAGCGTGAAACTTGTAGAAATTCAGCTGTCAAGCAATAAAGCAGGACGTTAGCGAATTGAAGCCGTAAAGCGGAAGCTTCGGTTTGTAGAGGTTGGTATGTTGGAGTGCGTTGGTGCAGCTCGTTTGCGGTGACGGATGTGTAGTTGCGTAGTGGGTGGCGGGGAGGATGAGGTGGTGGATTGAAGTGGGTGGTGGATCGGGAAAGTTGAGAGATGGAGGGGTAGAGGAGTAGATGGGAGAGAGGTAGAGGCGCTCGGGTGTGGGCGAGAGGTTGAGAGTGGGAGTGGAAGAGTTGAAGAGGCGGTCGTGAGAGGATTTGTTTTGGAAGAGTTGGTGAGGTGAAGAGGTGGAAGAGGTGAAGAGTTGGGGGCCGGGAGAGAGAAGTGAGGTCGGTCGTGGAGAAGTGAGGTGAAGGAAAAGAAGAGTGGGAGTGGAAAATGGGAGGAGAAAAAGTCGGTAGGTAAATGTGAGTGTGTGAGAGCGATGGGAGGGAAGGTGCGCCTCAGTATTTTTTTTCAAACTCCTTCTTTTCTGGATGGGCTGGGAAAAGCAAAGGTAGAAGGTACTTACGATAATGTGAGTTGGAGTAGCAAGACAGGTGTACCCGGTCTGGCTATTGAAGGTGTCTGGTGCTGGTGGTTGTGTAAGGTACCTGGGCTGTGGTCGGGTGTAATGGAAGCTGTGGTGCAAGAGGTACCTTGCTGATACTTGAGTGGAAGTCGGTGGTCCAGAATAGGTCGCGTAAGGGAAGGTAAGGTACCTAGGTAGGTGTGCTGGGGAAAGAATTGGGGGAGCTCGTCGCTGGAAGATGGAAGGGACTGATCTGTGAGGGGCTTGAGTGGGCAGGAAGACCGGGTAGGTACGACAGTGAATAGAGGAAAGCGCATCCAGACCTCAACGCTGACTACCCGTGGCCCCACCCTGCAACAATTGATCACGTGTACCTCATCGGCGGAAGTTGGCCGTAGCAATACATGTCGCAACGCTAGGGCCATCGTCACAGCAAGTATCCTGTCCCTCCTGCACATGCTTCCCGAGTGGTATCTTGCCTGTACATCTTGAGGTATGGAAGGTGAGGTAGGTAGGTACTTCACCTTGGACGGGACCCCTCCACGCCACATGGAGCTTACCTAGCACTTGGGCTCCTTCCTTTCGAGGGGCACTCACTCATGGAACCTTCAAGTTTCCGTCCGGGCGGGCTTCAAGAAGCTGGAAACACCCACCCACCTCCACTTCATTGCCATTTCCCGTCTTCCCTGGTACCTACTCACGGATGCGACTTTGGACATGCGGCAAGATCAGGTGTGAGGTAACGACGGAAGATGGAGCAGACGAGACACCAAGCAACCAACTGCCTCGCATCCAAGCTCTGTCCTCTCCAAAACCCCTCGACTGTCTCAATCTTTCGCCTAGGTATCGGCCGCCGTCACAGGCACGCCATACTCACAAGGACGGCGATGCCCCCTTCAGCAAAGGGCCTCAATAAACCTATCCATCTATCTCTTCATCTGTCTCTCACACCACTTACACCTCATCAATGGTGGGGTGCAAACTTTGGCTCGGGGCCCTCGTTCAGGCGGCCTCTTGAAGTACATGTCAGTAGTACTCTCACGCAGTATTGTAGTTCTCCCTCGGACTGATCCCCGCCAGGGCACACGACAGGGAAGAAGCATTCCCGACCGTCTCGAATCGTCTTCCATTCCAGGGTTGAATCTTTCAACGTAATGCGCATTGCTAGCCTACCTGGGATCTGGTGCCAGTGGTGCCTGACCCAGCCGCATCGGACCTTTCGCTGGCGAGCTTTCAGATCGAACAAGTGTCCAATCCAACTTGGCATATGTTGCCCAACTTGCGACACGCGACATGCGACCAAACGGCTCTTGTGGTCGTCATCCGTCTCACTCGGATCGCAATCGCAGTCTGCACCTCAGTGACAGATAAGTTCCTCAGAGCTGTCGCAGGCTCGAGTCGCTGCGCATCAAGCGTCCCAAGCTCCAGGAGCTGACCAATTCCCCAAAACCCTCCTTGGCTCCTCCAGCATGGTACGGCAACGCCCCGATCAATAAGGGAACTTTGCTGCTCCACCCGTCACCACGCTGCGGCGCTGCAGTGTGCGTCAACGGTGATCCAGCGCGGGCACAAACGACTTTGGTTGCTTGGCTCCCCGCCATCTTTTCCTTATTTACACGCCGAGCGAGCGGCCGGCTAGTGCGGCCGACACTTTAGCGAAACGGCACCGACAGATCCAGCCTCCCACTCGTCCCGGGTCTCAGAACGCCGTCCATCTGTCAAAATCGCATGTCAGGAATCCCATTGGGGTTTGCACCTGCGCCGCATTGACTCAGCTCATACAACAGTACATGGCACCCAGCGCCCGTATATCTGTCAAGTTTCTCAACTTTCCTGCGACAGACACAGAGCTCCCTATCTGGTGTAACTCGAAGCCACACACTTTACTGCGCGGACTGCACGGAAAAAGCAATCACGCCCTGCTATTCGTTCAATGCCAGCCTCCCCGCTAACCGGTCACCATACGATGCCGTTGCCGACATTTGACTAGTGTCCGGCCATCCGTCGCTGCTGAGACCCTAGCTCTCAGAGCCGCGATGCCAATGGACAGTCTCTGAAGACTTTGCACCTCCAGCACTCCGGATTGGCCGACCGAGGCAGCTCAACAGCGGGGTAGATCGTACCGTCGACAAATCCAAGAGCAGCCCTCCCGTGCCATTCACTAAACATGACTGCATTGTACCTCTTCCTTGCTCCTTCATAAGCTACAGCTCAGGCCGAGCTACCTTGCCTAGGTAAAAGCAGCAGGTATGCACAGTCGGAGCCGCTATAGAATTTCGGTCAGGACCCTATCCCGCAGCTCCTCACCTGGCCTTCCTCCGAGGATTGTTCCACTGCCGCAGAGATAAGTCAAGCCGATTTTACGCATTTTCAGTTCGAGATGTCACTGTGCCAGAAGGCCTCGCCAGTCAAGCCTTACCTGTAGAATTGTTGAGTTGTCAATCTAGATGCCCTTGATATTTGGAAAAAGACCTTGGCCGGCCAATCCATGTAAATGAAGCACTCGAGGTATCATGTATGTGCAGTGCAATTATATACAAGATGCGAGGTAAATCGCATCATCCGCCCACTACGACAACCTCTCCCCTCTCTGTCTCCCTTCACCTCTGCCGCAGCTGCTTCTCGTGCTCAACCCAAAAGTTCTTGCAGGCCCTGTGACCCCAATGCTCAACCCACCACTCCCCAAAGCTGTCCTCGACCTCATGGTCCACCTTGCTCACCCGCTCGTCGCGCTTCAGCCCGCAGATGACGCACGGCTTGGGCGCAGTGGGCACCACCTTGGCCGTCGAGACGGGAATCGTCTCGTTGAGCTCGGGCACGCGGAGCTGGTCCCGCGGGTTCTTCGCGCCGGCGGTGGAGTTGGCCGCCGCGACGACGGATCGGAGCCTGCCGACGTGCTCCCTCCACACGCCCACCACGTCCGCCGCCTCGCGGTCCTCGCGCGCCGATTGCGCTTTGTCCACGCCCGCGAGCTTCATGCCCTTTGCGCCGGCCGCGGAGATGGCCATGCCCTGGGACAAGAACTTGTCGCGGTGCCAGCGGAGCTTGCGGCCTGCGATGACGCGGGCGGCGACGGTGGCGAGGAGGAGGTAGCCGCGGAGGAAGATCACCGTGCTCGGGTCTTCGAGGATGCGTTTCCGGATGGGTGCCGCTAGCTGAGACGTGGGTTTGAATAGTGACGAGTTTGCGAGGTCGAGTAGCTGCGGGAAGATGGAGAGGATGACGGAGGGAGGAGGAATGTTGATGGGCGGCGGGGCATCGTCGGGGATATCTGAGCTTGTTATAGGTGATGCTTCTTTCTTGGTTTTAGGGGCTGCTTTCTTGGCGGTGCTAGTGGTGCTGGATTTAGGAGCTGGAGCTGGAGTGGACGACTTGACGCCGTCGACCGCGTCCCAATCCCAGCTCTCCGGGGGCCTGGAAGAATCAATCGCAGAGGGCTCGTCGTCGGGGAAATCCTCAAAGTCTGGCCACTCGTCCTCCTCCTGCGTCTTTTGAAGATTGGTGGTAGCAGAAGGCTTCTTAGCGGCGGAAGGCTTCGTGAGCGAGGTCTGTCCGAAAGCCGGCCAGGCTGTGACGGGCGTAGGCGACTCGGGCTTCTCGTCCTTCTTTTCCTCCTTCTTGAAGTCGCCATAAGTGGGTGTGGTGAGACCGAGCCCTGGAAAAGGGTTACGTTCCTGGAAGGAGGGCGACTTGGGAGCCTGAGGGTACGGCGATGTGGGCGCGTTGAGATTCAAGGAAGAGAGCTGAGGTCTCTTTTGTGGAGGCTGCGAGACTGGGGTGAAGTCGTCGTCGAGAGAGAGAAGGTCCATGGATGGTGGTTGTTGTTTGGCGGGCTGCGGCGGTGGCTGTTGTTGGGTCGGCGGCCTTGAATCCAGGGTCGGGCTCATGTTCGCGCCTGGGAAGGGAGTCTGAACAGTCTCGAAGTCACCAAATTCATCATCGTCATCGTCATCGTTGTCTCCTTGAAGCTCGAACTCTTCAGCATCAAAGAGGATGTTAGGATCCGACTGTTTAGCTGGCTTCGGGCTCGACTTCTTCTGAGTCCCATACATTTGACTGGAGAATCCAGGGCTCGGCTGCGGCTTGGCCGAGGACGCCTGAGATGAGAACCCTGGGCTAATTGCCGGTTTGGTGTTGGCAGTCTGCCACGATAATCCGGGACTAGGTTGTCGGTTTGTCTGCTGCCATGAAGGTCCTGAACTAGCCCCGGGTTGCTGGTTCGGCGACGGGAGGCCAGGACTGGGTATGGGAGACAGGCCCGAGCCATAGGGCATGTCGACGACATTGACGAGGTTGTTGGTCATGAGATCAAACGTCGAGGCGCGCGCGATACGGTTCCTAGGCGGCGGTGATGACCTCGCCTTGTTCGTCTGCGGGGGCAGCACGAAAGAGCGCTGAGTGGGTGTAGGTTCCGCAACCTCAAAGTCACCCCATCCGTCATCGTCCTCGGCGTTCTGCAGATTCTGCTTCGGCTGCTGGTTTGAGGTCGACGAGGAGGTGAAGCCCGATGAAAAAGCACCGAAATCACCCCATCCACCGCTGCTGCTACTGCCACCGCCGGCAGTACTACTTGGTTGCTGCGGCTCCAAACTAGGCCATGGTACGGTTTGCTGAGTCGGAGCGGGTGCCGCCGCGGGCTTGCTGCTGACACTGTTGCTGTTGCTAGTAAAGGAGGCAAAGTCAAAGAGGTCCGTCGACGATGCCGTTACTTGCTGCGGGCGTTGCGGTTGTAACTGGCCTTGTTGGCCCCCCGGTTGGTTTTGTTGTGACGGAGGGCTCTGATAAAAGCTGTCGAGGTCCAAGAGATCGGCACTCATTGCGTCGGCTTGGTCACCTCTGGATACACATGCTTTCTGACCCAAGTTGATGATGGGATCGTGTCCTCACAGGACTTGAGAGCCGAGGATGAGAAGGGGAAAAGAAGACGTTGATGTTGAGCGGGTGACGATGAAGGAGACAAAGGAGGTTTATCCGTATGCGTAGATTGGGACGGGATAGGTGACCTCTAAGGACCAGGTTAATCAAATAGGGGATCGCCCGCTCGGCAAGAGGCACCGGTCAATGGGGCTGAGAGGCCAAGGGAGGTTCCACGGGGCCGGGATCGACTGGGCGGATGATTTGAGCTGAACTTCTGAAGTGCGGGATTGGGGGGAACATCAGAGGGCGACAGGGCCCAAAAGGCTCGGGTACTTCCTTGCAGAGCGCCACAGCCACAGCTGCCACTACCAGATCCTTAGCCAAGACTTGACCAAGACATGCACGGCGAGTCCGTTCCTTGGACCAGCCAGCCCTACAGCACGGAATGCTCTTGTTACAGAGTATGGAGAATACCTAACTCCTTCTTTCATATCAACTTATAAACCGTCATAAAGTAGTGTCCGCAGGTGATTTGGTTGACATGGAATCGATTTCTATTCTTCAGACTTCGTTGTTGGCTGTAATGCACTCAATGTGCCAACTCTTCTTATGATGGTTCTGCACTAGAGAAAATGTGTGTTTATATATGTGTTTTAGTCAATTCTAAGCTGGTCTTTGAATTATAATTGGCAGTTGATTCAAATAATAAGAAGATTGACACGAAAGCTCAAGATCAGCAGGCGACACTGTTTTGATGGTCCCCTGGCTTTTGGGTGGCGCTGTCAAAGGTCGGCACGGAGCTTAGACCACACCGATTACGTGGGGGTCTGGCGCAGAAAACTCCAACTGAGCTCCTAAAATTTCGAGGCCAGGGGTTGAGAGTGTCTGTCGGTCCTTCATCAACAAGCTTCAGGCCCAGCGTCGACTCCTTTGCGATCGCCCACAATGTCGTCGCGAATGCTGGCATCGCTGTGCCCCAAGTGTCATTTGACATTGCGACCGCAGTCTTTCCCGCGCTTAACGACTTCGCCATGGTATACACAAAGCGCCGGCTTCCGCTCAGCCACCAAGGGGAAGCCATCACGCATGGTCCTTTCAGACGATGTTGCACGACCCCGAAACCGAGATGCCAGACCGCCACGACGACAAGTTGAAGGACCTTTTGGTGGTATGAACCAGACCTTTGCGAGAGTACCCGAAAAGCGCACGATACGTCCACCCAACGCGAGGGAATCGAGGGACGGGAGAGGCTCTTCAAACAGGTACAACAGAGGCGATTCCCAGACTTCTTCCGATCCGAGAAAGGCTTTGAAGATGCAACGGTCTCTGGCGGGGGTCTCATACGGAAAGAGAAATGTTTTGAAAGACAAAATGCAAGAATACGAATCATTCGACCAATTCAACCTCCTACCCATAATGAAGGACGGCATCAAGGACGACCTTCTGCGAGGAATGGTGGAAATCAAGCCAACGCCCATCCAGAGGCTTGCTATTCCAGCCATGCTGGGACAGGCTAGCGCCTTCAAAGTCCGAGGCGAGAAGAGGCAAGACTTTCTACTTGCTGCCGAGACTGGTTCTGGCAAGACGTTGGCGTACATGCTGCCGGCCGTCAACGCCATGAAGATCGCCGAGGAAGCCAACCCTGAGATCCAGTCCTTCATGAAGCGCTTCCAGGAGGAGAAGGAAAGAGAACAGAAGGCCAACAAGGGCCCCAAGTCCAAGAAGATGTCTGCATTCGATGAGCCTCACCCGACCATGGCTAGACCTCGCATCATCGTGCTGGTCCCTTCTGCAGAGCTCGTGGAACAGGTTGGAAAGGTGGCCAAAACCCTGTCGCATGCTGTCAAGTTCAAGGCAGAGATTCTCTCTGCAAATCTCAAGGCTCTGACGATCCAGCGCAATCTGTACTCGCCGCGTGGTGTCGACATGGTTGTCACGACGCCTCACCTGCTAGCCTCGATCGCCGAGTCCGATCCCAATGTCCTCTCTCAAGTCACCCATCTCATTGTCGACGAGGCGGACTCGCTCTTTGACCGAAGCTTTGCCCCCGTTACCACGACCATCATCGATAGGGCGATGCCGTCCTTGAAGCAATTTATACTCTGCTCAGCAACAATACCCAAACGGCTGGACAATTATCTCGCCAACAACTTCCCCAATATGACGAGAATCACAACGCCGAACCTTCATGCTATCCCAAGAAGAGTTCAACTCGGTGTCATTGACGTTGTCAAGGACCCTTACCGCAACAACAAGAACCTGGCCTGCGCTGATGCCATCTACACTATTGGTCGAGAAGCCTCCAAGCACGAGGGCCCGATCCAAGGTGAAATCGACGTCCGCCGGATTATGGTGTTTGTCAACGAACGCGAGAAGACAACGGAGGTTGCTGAATACCTTCAATCCAAGGGCATCGACGCTATTGCGTTGAACCGGGACGCAGCCGAGAGCCGCCAGTCCGAAATGCTGAAAGCCTTCACTTCCTCAGAACCCCTGCGCGCAGTATCATCGCCAGAGGCCCCCGTGCCAGGCAAACGGTCGCTGCCCAACACCAAGGTCATTGTTGCCACCGACTTGGCCTCTAGAGGTATTGACACGTTGGCTGTCCGCCACGTTATTCTTTACGACGTCCCGCACACTACCATCGACTTTATCCATCGCTTAGGAAGAGCGGGTCGCATGGGACGACGTGGAAGAGGCATTGTGCTTGTTGGCAAGGATGACAAGAAGGACGTCGTTGCCGAGGTTAAGGAGAGCATGTTCATGGGTCAGGCACTTATCTAGTGACCACTCAGGATACGGACAAAGAGAAACAATGTACAACAATCATGTAAAACACCTTGTATATGACTAAAAAAAAATAGATAGAGTCGAGGGAAAGGGATGGGATGATGCACAGATACCTGGGATACATTCGGCTCAGGAGACATGATGGCGAAGAGCGAGGTCTCAGCTCCCTAATGAAACATTTTCTACCAACCAATAGACCAAGCGATTACTAGCAACACGTCCTTTCGATAAACTTCAGACAACGTCATGCATAATGAACTGTGAGTCTGTGACAGCTTGTTGACAGTTTCTCCAAGTCAAATTGTGGCTAGTGGTGTGGCGCTAGCTCTCTGCTTTCAATTTGGGAGTGGGTCGCGAGCTGGGCCCTGCAAGGTTGGAGTTCGCGACGCGTCCGGCCTGCAGGCGTTTCCCTTCCCACACCACATCAAAATATCACAGACCCTCCCCCGTCTTATCACTATAGGTCGCAGCCTGACGCCCCGGTCAGATATTCGTACCACAATTCTTCACGACACCTTTACATAGTATTGAATAGCTGTCACCCAAGGCATTCTGCAGTTTCCATTAACATCGAGTGCCCGCCATGCCACGACCTAAACGAGCGCGTCGCGCACCAACCCAGCCAGTCGCAGCTGTGCCCGCCGCGCCTGAAGCAAGATCGAGCCCCGCGCCCGCGTCAGGCAGCGATATCTACAGCCACAGCGATCGCGAACATTCTGTCATTAGGAAGGAGCTTGCAGAGGAGGACACATCTCTTTTCAAAGAAGGTCCGTCTACGCGTCTAAGCAGGAGTTCCAGCTTGCGCCAGAGGCAGGTGCCA
Organism: Colletotrichum scovillei; assembly: GCF_011075155.1. NCBI lineage: Eukaryota > Fungi > Ascomycota > Sordariomycetes > Glomerellales > Glomerellaceae > Colletotrichum > Colletotrichum scovillei. The sequence goes on from NW_023336261.1 coordinate 2,373,124, forward strand.
GACAAGGCGGGTCATGCGTTGGACGACAATGTGAGCAAGCTGGAGGATGCAGTCGAAACGGTGGCTTCCAAGACAAAGACATCTAGCGAACAGCAAAAGTCGGATTCGTCGGTCGAAGTGGGACGGAAGACACGCGCAACGCCAGTTCAGCAGCGCAGGGACACGACGGGGTTGGATTTGGACGACGAGATGTTTACGGGACTTGACACGACTCTCGGCGATGACGACGATGATGCCGCTGCGCCTCCAAGTGCGCCGCGATCCGAAACCTCAAATTTCAGTGTGAGCCACTTTAGACGGAGGGGTCGCGCGCCGAGTATCAGTATCAACAAGGACGATGCGCCCATTAGACCAAGCAGTCGTGGAGTCGGGGGCACACCTAGTATCAGCTCGACCTTCAACATTGGTCTGTTTAAACGCCGCCAGCGAGAACCAAGTATTCTGGGGACGGCGCAGAAGGAGCGCGCACAGAGGCCGATTGAGGTATCGTCCGGATCCGAGTCCGATGATGAGGATGGTGAAGATTTTGAGCCCGAGGCCGAGTCGACGCCTCTTCAGAATCGCCGCAGAACGCAGCCTGCTCCCGCAACTGAGCTCGAGTCAGAGTCGCAGCAGGTTCTGGCGCCGGATTCTCAACCCGCCGAAAAAGACGCTGAGCCAACAAGCGCCAGCTCACGGAAGCGGAAGAGCATAGAGAGCCACGAGGACACCGAGCGTCCGGGGAAGGCGTCAAGGACTGAATCCGAGCCCGCGCCTGAGTTGGATGACGATGACGACAGCGATTCAGAGCTCTCCGAGCTGCCTTCTCCTGTTCTGACTCCCACGAGACCTTCTGCGTTCCCGCGGCCAGTTACTCCGAATCAAGAAGACATCATGGCACCTCCTGAGAGCAGTGATTCGGAAGATAATAACGAGGCGTGGCCCGACATTCGTACACTTGCAAAACAGCGCCGCCGCCAAGCGCCTACCACACCAACGCGAGATGGCAACATCTCCGATGCTTCCTCGCCGCCTTCGCTGACCCACTCGCCCAACTTCCCAGCAACAAGGAATAAGTCCAAGCAGAAGAAGCAGGCCAAGGCGCCCAAGGTTACGACGGCGGATTTGACAGGCATGCTGCCGCGCAGACGCTCCAAGAAGAATCGGGACCCTTATAGCGTGGGTGGCTCTGAGGATGAGGAGGCACGCAACTCCGACGCGTCTCAGGATGACGACGAGCTCTCATACGCGGATACGAGGACTCGCTCACGGCGGGCGAAGACAACACCTCTCAACCGTAGCACGGCAAATAGGCCACCATCCCGTGGTGGCCGCGCCACTGCGGCGGCAGGGAAGGCGAAAACAGCGGCACCTAGCACTCGTGCGTCAACACGCACTTACAGCCGCAGACTCTCGGACAAGGAGAATGAGGGCGAGGGCGAAGTTGGGGGTGAAGCAGAGGCAGAGGCGGAGACTGGAGCGGAACCCGAAGCGGGATTCGAGGGTGACAGCTTTGCCCCGATTCGGGACGACGTTCTCGAGAGCCAGGAGAGCAGCGACCCAACGCGCAGTGCCGACGAGCTGAAGAAGGCAACGCGCAAATTTAGGGAAGTTGACCGCTGGCAGCTCGAATTTGAAGAAATGACGGAGGGATCATCGCCCAACCGAGATGCACGGTAGAAAGAGAGAGGAGGGCAAGATTGTCTTTGATACTGACGGATTACTGGCTTGGTGAACAAAATGGAGGGCACGGTGTTTATGAGGGACAGGGTGGGAGTTTTTTGCGCGAATTCTATGTTCATGAAGCCGTCAAATACCTGTACGGACTGGGTTGGGAGGGCTTCCTCCGCGGTTTAGCTGATGTTGAGCTCTAGCGTATACGCTGCGTTGTTACCATGCCTTGTTGACAGTATGTCGTCGATGCGGTTCATAATTCACGGCTCGCCAAGAGAGACTGCAGTCAAGTGACACAAACGGAGCTTAATTCACTTTCTTCACAAGAAGTGGTCATTTGATTTTCTCGAGGCAAATGTGATATACCTACAATGTCGTGAAACTTTTCCCTGGTTCGTCCGAAACGCCTTTCGTTAACCCATAACGCCAGCCATCCCCCTTGCGAGGAGGAATATTCCAGTGAAGCAATACGCGAGGGACTGAGAAGTCTGTGTTCATTTCTTGAGGAATACACTCTGTACCGTCTGCTCCACAGTCGGCAGCAGGTTGTAGAGCAGGTTCGGGTCACGCAGCGCGATGACAATGTCATCTGGCAACCTGCCCTCCATGAAGAGTGACTTTACGGGGTTGTTCGTTAGCATTGCAGGTTCCAAGTCGAGGAGATTGCATAGCATGGCCTCTAACATAACAGAGAGAACAAGAAAGAAGGAGGAATAGGGAAGAAAAAGAAACTCACCCGCTTGACGCTGTCAAAGCTATCCTCCTTGGCCGTGTACTCCCGAATGACCTCGTCCGTCTCAAAGTCGACGTACACCCTCGTGTCCCGTATCCGCACGATGACATTGTCGAGGCGCATGAAGAGCCTGCACAGCAGCAGCATGCGCTTCTCGTGCACGCGGACTTTCACGCTGACAATCGAGATGCCGTTGTCGTCGAGCTCGCTCTCGAAGAGCACCACGTCGTCGAAGAAGAGGATCGGGTCGCGGCGCTTGAGGAGCTCGAGGGGGATCATCCTCGTCGTCGTCTCCTCGAGCTTGTTCTTGTTCTCCTGCGCTTCCTGCTGCTGCGCACCCGCCGCGCTCCCTGTCGGCTCCTCCAGCGTCCCCCGGTACTCGGTCGAGTAGGACCAGTCGTACGGCTTCACGACCTCCTTTATGCCCGCGCTCGTCTTCTCGCGCGAGGAGGACCAGTCGCGCGCGTAGGCGACCTGCAGCATCTTCTTGTCCGTCTTGTCGACGGCGTCGAGCGCGTCGTAGGCGTTGAAGGTGATGGACCAGCCCGTCGGCACGTGGGACACGGAGACGAGGTTGTCGCCAAAGATCATTTCGGGGACGGGGATGCCGAGGGAGGCCGTCATGTCGTCGATGGGGCCGGCTTTGGAGATGGGGAGCTTGCGGGAGGCGACGCGGAAGTTGCGCTGGGTGTGGGTTGTCGTTGCGGCGGCGAGGGCGGAGGGGGTTGGGAAGGGTTCGTTCGGGTTGGTTATGTGGTTCATCTTGGGCGACTTGTTTCTCTTCTTATCCTTTTCTGTTGTTGAGTGTGTTCAGTTTGGAAGGAGGCTTGAGGAGTTCGCGCGCAGGCGGGTGTTGGTAGTGCGGATGAACGAAGAACTTCGCGGGAGGTTGAGGGTTGGAGGTGGTGCAGCTCGGATCGGAGGTAAAGTTGCTGGCTTGCAGTTGGAGCTCTAGTACAGTTGGGGGAGGAGAGAGGTGGTGATGGTGGGGTTGGCGGGGAACACCAAGGAGTCTCGGGACCCGGATCCCTGCTTGTCTCGGTGAGGGTGAGGGGCCAGACGTCACTCGTTGCTCACCGACTTACACCGAGGCCGATTCAATATAAATCGACTTATTCAAAAATACAAAAGAGTTCACCCCCCCGGTGCCGACTGGGGGCTACATCTCTTGGTGCTCATGCTGGGATTCGAACCCGGGTACTCGCTAAGCCTGTCGTCGAGTAGGCTGGTTGGTGTAGAAATTGATTGTTGACCATGAACCATTCCACCACCCACGCCACAGTTTGACCTGACCCCCGACCTAGAGGGCGCCTGCTGTGCTGGTGACGGGAATGGAGTTGAGGGGGTATATGAGGCCTTCTCATGATCGGATGAGATCCGGGTACGTATCTCCACTATCTATGGACGCGAGCAACCCTTGGAGCTTTTGGCCAAGCTGTACCACCTTTACCGTGAACCTTCCCATGAGTCAACGCCCGGCGGGATACCCAAGACCTAGATGTAGTTTCCTTGGTAGTTTCAGTGAATGTATGATATGTTCTATACGTTGGATAGAAATCCAAGGCGGAATTTGAGAAAGGAGACCTCACCTGTTTTGCCGATATCCCTCGTTAGCCCGAATTACAACAACAAATGTGAAATCCAGAATGTTTCATTGACCGATAAGCCATCAAGATTTCTTTCCGCAGTCATTCAGTCGAGAAATACAAAGCTGTTCCGATGGTTTCTCCGTTTCGAGTCTCCTAATCTCAAACAGTCGTTCTCAACCTTTGAGACCCAGGCTGGTAAATAGTATGAGACCAACGAGGGAAGCACGGGTAACTGTTGGATGAAAACCATCCGGGTATGTAGCAGTATGCGTCACTGTGGGAGTACCTCATTACTAGATTCGGCATTCTAGTCTATCATCCTGGGATGTAGGGACCAACCATCCTTGGGAAATGCTAGTCCTTCACCATTGCTGGTGTAGTAGCCTCAAGCTCAAATTGTACCCAGCATTTCGCAAGTATTCATTCCTGTCTGCCGCAACCTTGACGATAATGGTGGCTTTCTCATGTCATTGAGCGCAGATGGAATGTATGGATGAATGTGGGGGAAAAATTGGCATCGACTGGCAATAATGCTCACTTTTGTTAAAACAACTGATGGTGAGAAATCTTGGCTTTCAAGTTCAATCCTCGGAAATCATGTATTCGGGAAATTGGGCACTGGAACGCAATAGTGAAAGTGGACTCTATTCACTTGGATAAGTAATCGGCGACGAATGACAACAAGCCAGACAATAAGCAGATCTTGCAGGCATGAAAGGTATCAGACCCCCTCAGGGGATCATAGGGTCTGGCTGCCAAGCAATGAGCGCTGCCGACATTGAACAATACTGCTCTCCGATGGAGATAGACTTGTATGTCGCAAATTTATCCATCGCCGAAAGGACCAACAGGTCATTGCGTGAGCTCTAATGAGCCACCGAAAAAAGGTGTCTGATGAATCCCAGCTAATGAACTATAGCTGTAACTCATGGGTTCCTCCGATAGATCAACCGAGTGTCATATCAAGCGTCAAGATGCCTTCCCTAGCCACCATAATTTTCGTTGATCTTTCATCTTTCTCATATTCACGACCGATACTACACAAGGTAAACAACAGTAGCTGTACCGACAACCAATAAGTTGAGGACTTCCAAACATGGCCCACTCTCAACAGCAACATTGGGGTCGACCTCAAGCTGGTCGACCTCAAGCTCCTCGACCGCGGTTCAATAGCCTCGGCGTACGTCGCAGCACTGCCTCGACCACGAAGGTTGCTACTACGGCCAAGTCATCCGACAACCGTCTCACTCCTTTGGAAACGTTCCGAGCAATGATCGAGGAGTTAGGACCCAATGACGAGATGCACGCCCTGTGCGACAGATGCGGACGAGTCCTCAAAGTTCTGGTACCAAAAGAATGGATTGGAAGACTAGAAAGAGACAAAGATCGATATCCCCTTCCTTCAAGCCTTACACCTCGATCCTGGGAAGCGTATCTGGGGGATACTCATCTCCGTATCTCTTCACAGGTTTGCCCTGGTAACGTAAATGGGACCTGCCTCACCAAGCGCACTCAAGATGATACAAAGACCTGGGCAGAACTCAAAGCGTTGCCGGGAACATCACCTGAAGTAGATCAGGAATGGCTTCAACTTGACCTTCCGCCAGCTGTGGGATACCTGGCGGCTCCAGACTGGCAAGAAAAACTCCAATCCGCAGTGACCGATGCTTCCAGAAATGATCCCCCAGAGTCCAAGTTGAGCAAGTCCTGGCTCAATTACCTCTACTGGCGATGCGCCTGGCTTTTCTTCTCTCTGCGCAAAGGGGGCCTGCGGCACGAGAACGCCAAACTTGAGAGAATGTGGGGTCAAGTCGATGTGGACATATTGCTCTTGGGATACGGCGTGCTCGAAAAGGCAGACCTGGAGGCTCTATACTGTACAAGTTATTCAACTCTCGCAGGCTTGATATCTTGTAAGTGGTTATACGGGTCAGCCCTACTCAACATGTTTCTTGGGATCAGACGCGATATCGGAAAAGAACAGTTCAACCAGCTCAAGAGGGCTGTCCAGCGAGCTGATACGGCCATGGGGAAATACCTGTTGGCCTGCGTCAACATCAACGTCATGGAGTGGAACGCCCGACGGCGCGCTGCTTTCACTGCGTACATGCAAGTCGAGGAGCACTTGCACCATTACGCTAGTCCTTCGCAACTGAGAGAATTCCTCAAATTACGGCAGTCGCCGCCTCCGCCTTCGGCCGAGTTGTTGAAGGAATCCTTGGCTGAGAAGGGGGCACAAGAGCGGACTATGCTTACCAGAGCCTCGAGACACACTGAGCTCGATGAGGGCGGCAACAGATCGGATTGGGTTCGGAATCGAGCCCAGCTAGCCAGGCCGGTCCCCAATCGATGGCCCGTGTGGGAACCTGCTAGAATTGACAGGCTTCGTGCTCGTTAGATGCGACACTGAGAGCTTGAAGATGCAACACTCAGACGACGCCAGCCACAGCTGATATGTCTTGAGTCGAAGCGGGACGTACATATGTATAGAAAAATGTTTGAAGGATATCGTTTTGGAGGACCACTTCATATAGAGGCGGTCTAGATTTACACGAGGTGGGAATTACTCAGGCAAGAAGGTCCAGCTACCTATGGTTACTGGACTACACAGGTAGCCAGTTGTAGTTGACCTGTATTAATTGCGCACAATCTCTTCTTTATAGTCAAGTTGCTTTCCTCCGGCATTCCGACATCACCCACATGTAGTCAATTCTGCTCCTATGTCCAGAGCTGATCTATAACCAACAGCTACCATGGGTGAAGGAAATTTTGGTTTTCAAACTCCATTCGTAGGGCATGTTGTTGGTGCGTCTGCTCATCGCCGGCCTCTCGAAAACAACACGGCTCAATCTAGTCGGCCGAGAGCCACGTGCACGGTGTCAAACATGAATGAAAGAAGCGAGGCAATCGAAAAGACACGGTCTAGCCAACACGGATCTTGGAAAATGTGACTATGTCAGACCAAGCTGACAGCGGCTAGCAAAGTTGAGGCTGCCGGTCGCCCAGGAAGTGGGAAGTGGGGGAGAGATCTGAAAGAGCGGGGCGGGTCGCTGCCCTGGCGCCGGCGCCGTCGTTCCCCTGGCAACCATCCTCACCCCCGTTGTTTAGCTTCCCACACCTAGCTCGTCCATCGTTACCCGAGAACCTTTCTTAATAACCTGACAACCAACTTCAGGTTCCTTGATTCAAAAACCCTCCAGTGCACTCTTTCTAACCAACAGGGAACATCCGACCTGCTACATCTCCATCCACCATCACATAGCAAGATGGCGACTCGGACGCTGGAATCGCGCTTTGAGCGCATGTCGGTAAACGACGAGAACGAGCCTGTCGATGGCGGCAAGCTCTACTCCAAGACTCAGGTTGGTCTCGTCGACACATGTGTACTTGCCGTGCCATATCATGGCTGACGATTGTCCCGTAGACTTTGGTGAAGACATCACAGCTCTCCCAGAGCTCGAGCAGACCGAACCTCATCAAGGTCGCCCTCCAGTCCCAGAGCACCAACGCCGTCGCCTCGGTAACGCTGCCGTCACAAAACGCACAACGACAGGCCAAGAACCCGGCATCGCCCGCAAGAAAACCCCTGCCGTCCAGCTCCTCGAGAACGTCCGACGAGGTTGTCGAGATCGAGCGCAAGTCTGGCGTCTCCATCGTCATCGAGCCCTCATTGCCCAAGGTCTTCCACCTCGGCATGTTTGAGATTGGCCGGCCCCTGGGCAAGGGTAAGTTCGGCCGCGTGTACCTCGCGAGGGAGCGCACGAGCGGCTTCATCTGCGCCCTCAAGGTCCTGCACAAGAACGAACTCCAACAGGGCCGCGTCGAGAAGCAGGTCCGCCGCGAGATCGAGATCCAGAGCAACCTGCGCCACCCCAACATCCTCCAGCTGTACGGCCACTTCCACGACAGCAAGCGCGTCTTCCTCATCCTCGAGTTCGCCGGCAAGGGCGAGCTGTACAAGCACCTGCGTAAGGAGAGCAGGTTCCCCGAGTGGAAGTCGGCGCAGTACATTGCCCAGATGGCCTCGGCGCTGCGCTACCTGCACCGCAAGCACGTCATTCACCGTGACATCAAGCCCGAGAACATCCTCATGGGCATCCATGGCGAGATCAAGATTTCCGATTTCGGCTGGAGCGTCCACGCCCCCAACAACCGCCGCAACACCATGTGCGGTACCCTCGACTACCTGCCCCCAGAAATGATCAAGCCCGGAAGCTCGGACAACTACTACAACGAGAAGGTTGATCTCTGGAGTTTGGGTGTCTTGACGTATGAATTTCTCGTTGGCGAGGCACCGTTTGAGGACACGCCCGTGATGACGCAGCGGAGGATAGCTCGGGCTGACATGACGGTTCCGTCCTTTGTCAGTCCCGAGGCCAAGGACTTGATCAAGAAGGTGAGGCGGCATTTATCCAAATTTATGATTCACAAAAACGAATGCTAACATTATCCCTAGTTGCTTGTTCTCGACCCCGAGAAGAGAATACCCCTGGAGCAGGTCCAGACCCACCCGTGGATCGTCAAGCACTGTGTGAAGGGCGAGAGAGCCGCCAACCGTGAGAAGAGCTCCTAATTAATGACCCTTATGATTCATGCATACATACCATCAAGGCATAACGGCCCTTGTAGGATTACCGGCGTTTTCTTCTTCTTTGCGGTATTCAGGCGGGCTCTGATCTACAGCTTGGGGTTTTTCGGAGTGGGAAAGGTGTTTCCAATTGCATGTACGGGAGTTGGTGTTCTTAATGTCCATCGTTTTCAGAGTATCAAGAAACCCAAAGAAGCATAGTCATCATCCAAACATTTTGCTATATTTCCCGGTGTTGCCTTCCGTGAGAGTAGGAAGAAATGGTACATCAGTAAAGGGGGTATTGTTTACACGCTCGTTTTGTGAACGAGCCCAATCCTGTCGTCATCGTCCGTCACCTGTAGACCTCGTCAAAGGGCCGCGTATCGCTGAAGCAGGACTCCCAGACCTGGTTCACCACCTTCGTCGCCTGCACATCATCCTTGCACCTGGGTCGGTTGAGGACGGACTGTATCGCGCGCTTCCGCACGCAGTCCTGGAACTGCTGGGACAGGCTCCAGTTGCCTCTTGTAAATGCCTCTCTTGTCCATCTGCACTCGCCGCTGAGCATTGATGCTCGGATCTGCCGCCCCGTCAGTTCAGTTTCTCCCCTTCTCTCCGCCTGTGCTCGGGATCAGCCGGCGCCGGAACGCAGGAACCCTTACCTCTGTACACGCCGCATGCTTCAAATCCAGATCACCCATCCAATCCACCTTCCACCGCAGGTGATCCCACGCGTGCACCATCTCGTGCGAGAGCGTGTCCTCCAAGTGCTTCCGGTCTCTGACCTCGTTGGCGCAGATCATGATGCCGTGGGCGGGGCTGAAGCCGCCCGACTGGCGGTGGACCTCGCCGTCCTCGGTCAGGCGCGCGGGGCACCGGCGGCACTGGATGTTGGACGCGTCGAGGGTGCCGTTGAGGCCGGCGATCTTTTCGTTGAGGAAGCGCACGGTCGGGGAGAAGGCGAGGAGCCAGTCGCGGTGCTCCTCGCAGCGCTTGCAGTCGCGCTCCTCGTTGGCGCGGTACCGTGCCTCGCGGTAGTGGAAGGCGCCTTCGGCTGTCATGCGGCCCGTGAGGATGTTGAAGTAGTTCATCCACCACTTTGTCTGCGGGTCGAAGCCGGTGCGGGCGGGGTCGTTGGTGAGCTCGCGCGGTGGTTGTTTCTGCTGCTGTTGTTGCGCGGGTGGTGATGATGTTGCTGGAGAAGGGGTCGCTGTCGAGGAGGCTGAGGGGCCCAGTGCCGCCGCTTGTTTATCGTCGAGAATTGTCATTTTGGGCGTCGTGTGGGTGAGGAATCAATTGTGCTTCGAGATTTGTCGCTGATTATGGGCGTTTACAACATGAGGATCGGGTGGTGGTTGGCCAAGCATGGAGGTCGTTGCTGGAAGATCGGGAATTTTTGGCCGTTATCGATAAGCCCTTCGATGTGATGGTGGTACTTGGCCAGAGGTACTACTTCATTGATACCTACAACGCAGAGACAATTGTTGCACTCCCTCGTCCCATCATTCCTTGCGATTCAAAAGAGCGCAACATTCCTCCTATGTCATCTCAAAGCTTGTACCTTCTTTGAAGATTTTCATTCAACGATCTCACAAATGACTTTGAGTCAACTACTTGCTACCTGATCCTTTCGAACCATAAATCCGATGTCCTAGCATCTTGCCGGACGTTGTAACGGGCAGACGGCAGATCTACCGAGGGCGCGCCCTGTCCACTCAGTATGCAACGCAACGTGGAAATGACATGACCGGCGATTCAGCTCCTTCTCTCAACCGAGACATAATGGGAATATCACGGGTCGTTTTTAGTAGGCAGGGATAATGGCAACAATGGGCCGGGCCATCAAGACCAACGGTGAAGATGCCCGGTGCACTACGGCATCCACCCCGGATTTTAGGGTCAGAACATCGCCCAATCACAGGCGTCTTTGACAGCCCAACTCCCGGGGCGTTCTCCCGCCTTTCCTCTACACCGGACGATCCCGATGTCGGGCCAGTTTTTTTTACACTTCCACGCCGGCTCAGTCATAGGTTCAGCGGAAGAAAAAAAAGGTACACGCAACCGACGAGTCAAAAGACAACGAAAGGGCGCGGTAAACCGACCAGGGGCCTTGCACACATCACCACATCAGAACCAGGCGGATCCTTTTTTGCGTCCCACAATTAACCAACTCGAAGCAACGGTGCTGGGCTCTGACTCTGGCAATGGCGGAAGCGGGTGGTCCTACGTGTAAGAAAGGGATCCAGTTATTTTTTCTCCCCTCCTACGTAATGCGTCTGGTGCCATTTGTTTGGGCGTCTTCTTGCGTTGATCGTGGCTGTCCCATTCTTGACACTACTTTATTTATACTTATTAGTTGATGTCGTTATCTCTCATTTTGGGTCACGGGCCGGATGACCTTGTGAGATTTGTTTGACTGACTTGAGATACCACCATCTGCAGACATGAAGCACCGCGAGGGCCGGAAACCTCTGACGGTGGTGCTGAAACTTGGTGAGTCTTTCAAAAGTGCTGTATCCTTCAATGATCCAAGTGCTAACTCATCGCACAGGCACCAGCTCTATCGTGGATGAGAAGACACATCAGCCCTTGCTCTCCATCCTGAGTCTTATTGTTGAGACGGCCGTGAAGTTGAGGAAAGATGGCCATAGGGTGGTCATTGTCTCATCTGGCGCCATCGGTGTCGGTCTTCTTCGGATGGAAATGGACAGAAGGCCCAAGCACTTGTCAACACTACAGGTATATTTCCAGACCTCCGGCCCTCGATCTCTGGAGTTGCTCAAGCTTAACAACACTCGCAGGCGTTAGCGGCTATCGGCCAATGTAGACTCATCAGCCTATGGGACGATCTGTTCGGCCACTTCAGACAGCCCGTCGCACAGATTCTGCTCACCAGGAACGACATTGCAGATGTAGGTCAAGATCAGAAACAGACAACTACCGTAGGCAAGCTGCTGACACACATTTGCAGCGGACACGGTACCTCAATGCCCAAAACACATTCAACGAGCTGCTCGATATGGGTGTCATCCCCATCGTCAACGAGAACGACACGCTAGCCGTATCAGAAATCAAGTTTGGCGATAACGACACCCTCTCCGCCATCGCCGCGGGTATGGTCCACGCAGACATGCTGTTCCTCATGACGGACGTAGACTGCCTCTACGACAAGAACCCCAGAACGCACCCCGACGCCCAGGCGATCGAGGTGGTTGAGGACATTTCAAGTATCCAAGCAGACGGTAAGCAAGCGGATGACCATTTCCCTCCCAACCCTCCAAGTAGTGGGAAAGGGAGTGCTTCAGTCTCACCTAAGCTAACCCGACCTTTTTCCCAACTCCAGTCTCAACAGCAGGCTCCGCCCTCGGCACCGGTGGCATGATGACCAAGATCGTCGCCGCAAGGCTAGCAACCCAAGCAGGCGTGACAACCGTCATCACCCGCTCCTCCAACCCGGGCAACATCGTCAAGATCGTCCGCTACGTCCAAGCCCAGCAAAAGTACACCTCCTCCTCTTCCTCACCGCACCTGGGCGCCGCCCCAGACGGCGAGGACCCCGATAACCACCACGACGGTCACGACCACACCGAAGACCCGTTAGCGCAGTCGACGGCCTCCCTCCACATTGACGAAGCCGTCGAGAAGCCTCCGCTGCACACCCGCTTCCTCCCCTCCGCAGACCCCATCCGCGACCGCCACTTCTGGCTCATCCACGGCCTGAAACCCCACGGCACGCTCTACATCGACGCGGGAGCCCACAGCGCCCTCCTCCGCAAAGCAGGCCTCCTCCCCGCGGGCGTCCTCGACGTCGAGGGCAACTTCGCGCAGCAGGAGGCCGTCCGCCTCGTCGTCGTGGACCGCCTCCACGCGGCTAGCACCACCGGGAAGCTGTGGGGCGGCACGCCCGTCGAGGTCGGCCGCGCGCTCGTCAACTACGCCGCGCCGGAGATCATGCGCATCAAGGGACACCAGAGCTCCGATATTGGCGGCCTGCTGGGGTACGCTGACAGCGAGTACGTGGCGGAGAGGCAGCACATTCGCATCTTTGATCGGGAGAGTCGGCCGGTGACGCCGAGTATTGAAAAGATCAAGGAGCAGGTTGTCGAAGAGGTAATTTCAGGTATCACGGGTTATGAGCAGAAGACATAGACAAAATAGTGTTCTTAGTAGACGCTCCGTTACGATCTACTTTTCTCTGTACAAGAGCTATGTCACCATCCCACGCAACGCCCCCCAAAACGCCATAATCGAAGAACCCGCTCCCGGAATCAAAACGCTTGCAATTTTTGATGGTGTATGAGATATCCCCATCCAGTAACGAAAGCTTTGTAAAATACGCATGCCTGATGAATATTCGCATGCAATGATGCCAAGGACTATGTGATGAACACTTTCTTAAGCTTGTCCATGGGGTAGACCTCGCCGGTGCGCAAATCCTTGACCTGGTCTGATGGCAAGCCAGACTTCTTTGCGTAATCCTCGAGGCGCTCCTTGCCGTACGCCCGACTGTTCGGCAGCAGCAGCAGATCGTGCTCGACGTAGCTCTTGGTGTGATGCGCGTAGGGGACGTTGCGGGCAAGATCGTTGAGCTCTGTTGAGCATATTGGGCAAACAGATTGCGTGCCTGCTGTGGCTGAGGCATTCGTTGCCGTATTGGCGTCAGCAGCGACGTGCGATGAGTTCAGAGAATGGCAGGCTGGGGTCTTGAGGGCTGAAAGCCCCGAGGAGAGAGCGATGTGGAGGAGGGGATATGAAGGCAGAGCCAATAGACTGTTGTGGGTGCGGGTAAAGAGGTCGGCGAGGGTGTTCCACCGCTCAGGGCTGTAGAGGTCCGAGTAAACGGCATTGGCAGCCGTTGGTGGATAGGCTAGTAGACCAAAAGCCTTGCGAAGTTCGTCCGGATATGTCGCCTTGAAAGGGACGAGGTATTTCTTCGCGTGAGTGATGGCCTCCAGGAGTTTTGGCTGGGATTGGGTGCGGACAAGCTCGATATACTGCTGGAAGCGAAGCATGAATTCGAGATTACTCTGTTTGCACAAGGTCAGTCAAGATACCAGGCGAGGTTGGGTATACAGCTAGACGCACATCCATCTTGCGAAGCTCCTTCTTGTTATCCTGGCACCAAGCCAGTGCCTCAACCACACTCCCTCCTCTGAGCGATTCTTGGATTCGACTCATCTGGACAAAGGTCTCGACGTCGACCAAATCATCCATGTTCCGCTCAGTTGTGAGTGCCTGCGCACTTTCATTGTAGCCATGACGAAGCAGATAGTCGACGAGCAAGCGGTCGAGGCGGGCGCGGCTCCAAGCCTCGTATTTGACATCGTCAACGGAATGCATGCCGTAGAGATCACCGAGATGGGAGATACGGGCGCCGGTCTGACGGGTCAGACGAGCTTCTTCCTCGGCGTGAGCTGTGAGCTTGCGCTTAACGCCGCGCATGCGGGCGATCATGCTATCCAGATTGCGGAGAACATCGTCGGGGGATGAGTTGCCCTTGACGGAGGCCGTAGCGGTCTCCTTCAGCAGGGTCTTGATGGCTGAAGAGTCCTTCTCGACGGTGAAGTGGGCGGAACGAAAGTTCTTTCGCAGGAGCTCGTACGGGAGGCGGAGGAGGGGTTGATCCTGTCGGTTGGAATGGAGGTTAGTGCGAGAACTGGATAGCTAGCTTCCTGTGACGCAGCGACGTACGAGGAGGAGATGGTCCTGATGCTTGATTGTGGCGTGCTCATGGTCGCCCATCTTGGCGACTTTCACGGACGTGGTAACGAAGTGCCAGACCGTATTTGACTTCGTATTTATGTAGGAGAGGATTCATATGCTGATGTCGTCGTTATGGCTCGAAAAGAAGCGAAAAGGCGTCGGATTCGTTGGAGGCTTGGAGTTGGGAGGTCGGAGCACAGGTGCGCTGGTATGGCCGCTAGCAGCAATTGACGTTATGCCGCCGAACGTGGCGGGGCCGGCAACTTTCCGCAACAGAGCTGGTCTTTCGGGAAGCTACCTTACCTCGCGATACTTAGTGGTGTGTCTAACCTTCCTGACTACTTTAGATTTTCTCAAATGGCTTAGAGATCTTAAAAGTCCGTAATTTTTATTCATCCGTCCTGCTGCTAAGATCTCAACCTCTTGAAGAACGACATTCGTGTCCAAACGCCCACCGGACCATGCTCTGAGCACTCTGCATTCATCAGTGACAGACCCAACATGAACGGCCGATCAGCACAGACCACACATGTGGCTCATGCTTGATTACGTAAAGATTCGGTTGAATTGAGTGTGAGCTCGGTCCAGCCACAACCCCGCTCTCCAAGGCTCGACCCAGCTCAGTTGTCACTTGCTACAACCAGCATCCGTAAGCAAATACGATGTGAGAGCTTGGGCAGACGGTGGCTAGCAACGGTCGAGACTACTTCGAAGCCGGTGTATCTGCTGTGCTTCTCTTCAAAGCGGAATGTCTCACAGTCCATCAGTCAAGTGATTCGTGTTGGCAGCCCATGGGAGCATCAGGTGATTGGTGAGGCTCGGCATTTCGCAACGTAAACTCGAAGAGGACCTCATCCAAGTACACAGTAGATGGGTGTTCGGACTGGGTAGCTGAGGCTAAGGTAGGAGGATAAGCCCACATCTTCAGACCGGTCGAAGCTACCCCTGCAATACTCTTCCTTCCTTGCAGTAGCCTTCCGGTCCATCGCTAACATGAAGACAACGCGTCGAGCCGGCCAACAGTCAGAAAGGCGATAGCGAGCAACAAAGGTCAACCACATTTCCCAGGCTGGGGCGCTGTTGCGGCAGGTGCCCCTCTTCGGAATGCGGATTGGCTCGGGGCAATCGGGGAAGAAGGCACCCACTTGAAAGCGACTGCCAGTGGGTGTGGATTCCCAGCCTTTGATTGGCTTTCGGTCCTTCTTGCCTCAAGAGTCAGGCGCACAACCTCCCTCTCGCTCAAGCGTATTTATCTCCAGCCTCACCCACTTTGCACGTGTTCACCCTTCTCCTTTGCCGCGTGACCAGAGCTTCCCGCCGTCGCTCCCCCCAAACCGATACGCCCAACTCAACCGGCCCCTTTCAGGTCAATACCTCCTCGGAAAATAATAAGATAAACTCAAGCCTTCGCCCAGGCTACGGCAATCCTCAAGAATCGCGATTTTGGAAAAAAATTCGACGCGTTTCCCTGCTCTTCTGTCAACTTTCAACCTCGACTGTTACTGACCAACTACACGGGCTCCATCCGACGAGGCCCCCCCAGCAGCCGCTGGCGCGCGATATCACGAGTTTGATCACGCCGACAACACGTGAACTCCAGCAAAACCCGTGATCTGGCTCACCGCCCAGACCACGCCGCGAAGCACATGATCTAAAGGTATGCGAGCTGTCCCATTTTTCTGACGATCTTCCCGTCTGCCCTATCGTCTCTCATCGCTATCACACTGCACTGCAACGGAGGCACACTTCCGCAGAAAGATTGCTTTTCCTCATTTGCGCCATTTTTGGGGATGCTGTCTTGTTCAAGCGCATCTCGCGATCTGTTGCCCAGCCACAATCAAGCGATTGTGATGGATGAAAAGTCATCATCCGACGGCGAATACATCCTCTAGTCATCCAGGACAATTCTTTTTCCAGCAGACACGACCTGTCAATCCATACAACCAAGCGTCATCTCCTTCTGATGAGCATGGCGTATGCCGATTGAACCATATACTATACCACGACAATCTCAGCCCTCATGTTGAGCCGTCAGTTGCGGTCTCGTCAATGTCAAGCTTTTCCTGCTACCAATCTTTCACGGCATCGAAGAGCAAGCGCTCCAGTATCTGCTCATGAGAAGCGGTCGCTGCTTGAGGACACCACTCAGCTTTGCCATCCGTCACGGCTTACGGAGTGTTTGATGCTTACTCATTTGCCTTGACCTGACCTTTCGTGTTTGCTACTTCATGGTCTCACCACATGCAATCCCGAAATTATTGATGCTAACCAATCTTACATAGTCCCCGCTTCATTCAATTGAATCTAGCTTGAGTCGACGGAAGGATCGTGTCCACTATCCGCAGCTCCGCCTAGTAACCCTCTCTCATTCTCACATTTGAACCCACGGTCTCCCCCAACAACTCTCGACCACAGCAACAATGGCCGACGTCATGAGTGAGCATCCTGACTTGTCGGAGTTGGCCCGCTCTCCTTCTCCCGGCCAGAAACGAAAGCGCGACGACGACTTGTCCGATTCGATGAGTCCTAGCCGAAAGCGTTCCAGTGCTGAAGGACTTTCAGATGTGGACACTGCAGCTTTCATCGAGAATGCTGTCGAGGCTGCCCATGCCGCTGCCCAGAATGGCGTCTCCGCCGCGGACTTCAGCGCCCTGCAACAAGCTGCCGCTGCTGAGCATTCCGAAGCCGCTGATCCGGCCAATGCTTCCAGCACCGCTGCTGCCGCCCTCGGATCCATGTATCCCACCCTTCATGTTCCTCCTACGACAGAGGAGCAGTTTGCTGCACAGTCGAGCAACGATCCGACCCACGGTCAAGACCATGGCTTCGGTCATGCTGACCTGAGCCCGCCGGACGGGCTCCCAGGTCTTCCCCCTGTCCCCCAGCCTACGAATGGCCTTCAGTCTGTGCAACCTCAGCAATCCCACCAACCTCACCAGCATCAACAACCTCCCCCACCTCAGCACCGTTATTCGTCTGGATCAGCTGGCACTCCCGCTAAGAAACCGGACGTCGGCTCTGAGGAGTGGCATAAGATGCGCAAGGACAACCACAAAGAGGGTAAGCAATATCAAAAGAGGATCCCGATGTATATATTGGCTAACTTAAACGTAGTCGAGCGTCGTCGCCGTGAGACAATCAACGAAGGCATCAATGAGCTGGCCAAGATTGTGCCCAATTGCGAGAAGAACAAAGGCTCCATCCTTCAGCGTGCCGTCACATTCATCAATCAACTCAAGGAGAACGAGACGCAAAACATCGAGAAATGGACTCTTGAGAAGCTGCTTACGGAGCAAGCCATAGCAGAGCTTAGTGCCTCTAATGATAAGCTGAAGCAAGAGTGCGAACGTCTCTACAAGGAACTAGAGACTTGGAAACGAGTTGCTCAGAATGCGGGTCTTTCATACCCCCAGGCGAACAAAGAGGAACCGACGAGTACGACCTAGAAGGTCTCAGCTCAAGATCAGACCCCTTATACTGCGGCCAACGTGGAGGTGGCGTTATCTCCTCAGCAGGCTCACATCGATCAGGCGGACCTTCAGCATGAGACTCAGCAGGACCAGCACGATGCCCTTCTGTACGGACCCTCCGCCCTCTTCGTCGACGAGGTCAGCGATGAACATGAACCTCCTCAACATCAGCTTGACATCCCTGAGCACCAAGCCTCCGCCTCTTTCGACCCCTTTCGCCAGCCATGTCCGATTGCCCCTCGTGTGATCTCTCCTCATACGACTCCTCCTAGCGCGATTGCTCCTCCGATTCCTCCCACAAGATCCTATTCGCCTCAATCTTCTGGATTCGCTGCGTCGATCCCACGGGGCATCTGTCAGATCGAGAACCTGGACTCGGACCCTTCTTTTTACTTTTCACCTTATACCCCCAGCCAGCAGTAAGCTGCTTTTTGTTGTTTCCTCAGATTATAAAGCACGGTAGCCGCGGTAGATAGGCTATATCATAATCAACCTTGCTCTCTAACTGTCATGTTTTCTCATACGTATATGGTTTCACCACAGCGTTGAACAAGACCTTGCGTTGGGTTTGTAGGATTTGGGTGTTTATAACAGAGGCGTTATATGGATCACCGAGCCTTTCTGCTTTAGGGCATTAATAAGACACCGGCTCGTTCCATGTGCAAAAATCCAAATTCTGTCTTTTCTGTGGCGTCTATTATCTCGACTAAAACATTGAGACATTTCCGTCGAGGAATCGCCGTAGACCGACTTCCAATGTCCACTACGATACTCCTAGTCGGTTGGAAGAATCTTGCCGGTGCGTAAAGTTTGCACGAGAAACCTCCAAAGCTTTCCAGATTGGCTGAGTGGTAAGAAACGGCGAGAGATGATTTGCTTCACTTTTAAGAATGCGCTTGGAATAAAGAAGCCGTCCATGAGTTGACTGTGTCTTTGTTACAACACCAGGGTATAGATTCTCTTCCCTCTTAGTCTCAAAAGTCGGGCCAGAGAAGACTCGACGCGGCACGGCAAAATCAACAGCCCGTAAACGAATTTGCAGCGAGGGGAACGATGGAGTCTACTTCGACATTGACCAAGACGAGAGTTCACTCAATCAGTATCAGGCTTGGGTTTGCCACCAAATATTCCCCTGACGAATAGCTGAACAAGTCAGTGAGACGGGATTGGAACCGGAGCCGTACTAGCAAGACAAGGCTAGCCCATCAAGTCAATAGACAGAGACGAGCACAGCCATCACATCTGCCGCACAAAGCTAAGCAGGCCATCAAAAAGTGTTGGACAAGAGAGTTGTTCAGCTTGAGTGAGAACTCGCATGCCGCACTTTTCTCACATTCTAGGCTGATACATACATCTGCATCATGTAGGCTTGCTCACCCGCAGAAGCGCAGGAGAAGGCTGTATTCTAAACCCCCGCATTAGCTTTCCAGAGCCCTCCAGTCTGACTGGACGTTTGCCCAAGACGTAGCGTGGCAATCCAACTCCTATTCCTACCCGTTGCGCATACATGACCAATACGGGCTGTCCTTCTTCAAGGAAAAGGCTCTCTCCGCCTTACCATAGCTACGATCAGAAGATGAGCAGCCTACATTGACATCGCTTCCTTCTGACTAGGGGCTCTCGACTTCCGATCACTGCTTGCACGTTGACGAAGCCTCAAACGATTCAGTACTTCGGCAACTGTTCCTGCTCCGGCCGTAAGACGAACGCACGTAATCGGCCATCAAATGCGACGTCCTGCATATAAAATCGCCCTCTTCTTATATGCAATATATGCAGCGGAGGCCTTTTTCGGTATCCTTCCACCTTCCGCTGTCTGACTCGTAAATGGGGAGCCCGGAGAGCCTATACTCCCGACGAAAACAACGAATCCAGTCCCGGGGAGGAGCGGGGAGGAAGGAAAGGGGAAGAGAGAAAAGTTCCCGCGGATTGGGGGCGTGCATAGTGCATGATGCAACAGCACGTCCTTCCCGGCCGTAGCGGAGAGGGGGGGAAGGAGAGATTTAGCGCCGGCTGCCGTCCGGCTGCCGGATCGAGGTCCGGACCTGGGTTCAGGGGTTCTTATGGTCGAGATTGGCGGGATTCTGCAGTGTCACAACTTCCACGCGGTATGCTGTGAGAATGCGGTTTGCTCAAGCAAGGTAAGACGCGGGAGAAAGGAGAGGAGGGGTGGGGGCAGAGCGAGCACGACCGCTTCGGGGATATATCTCTTCGCCTCAGAGGTGGTGACTGCGATGGCAGCGAAAGTGCCGACGAGCCTCGCATAGGAAATTGGCTTTCAACTTGGCGAAACTGAAGCGCGGATGATGAACGAGTTCCCGGGCCCCTTGTCTCTTGTGCAGATTGAACACGCCATGTTTCTTGTCTGCCTTAAGATATCGCTCCGACTGGGCAGTCAACGTCGAGACCATGCCGATGGAGAGAGAAAAGCTGCCCACACTATTTACCCATGATGAACAGCGATTTGCGCCGAGACATTCCCCGGTGAAGATGTCTTGCTGAGATGGAAATAGAAAATCTGTGCTCCGCACAGGGCTGTTTGGAGGAAGTCTCGCCTTGGACCCAGAACCTAGAAATCGGTTTCGTTGGTCAGCAGTGCTCGCTTTTGCCATGTAGATCCATGGAGGCCATCTATCTCGGCGCGCCATACTTTCGCGGATGCGCAACGAAACTCAAAATCAGACGACGAGGTGTTTTCTACTTGTAAACAAACTGCTTTCCTTGACCATAGTCCGCAGTCGTTCTGCGCGTCAAACGCCGACGTTTAATTAAAGGTCTATGAACACATTCGCAATGATGGCATGGGTGTAGTTGTGAGGTGAGTGATCGCGAGTACCCCATGCCTCGACACAACCCTCCCTCCAGGAACATACTTGGTTTTAGCTTCCTCAGCCCTGTTGTCATCTCTACCATACTTCTCAGACGTCAGACTTAAGCAGGCGTGTCTGTGCCAGTGTGGAGAGAAGGAGGAAGAAGACGGGCGCGAAGACGGGAAGGCTGAAAAGAGGGGGGGGGGGTGAGCACATTCTTCTTGGCCACGAGGTGTCTGTACGAAGTACGGATGGAAATGTAAAAAAAGGGGTTCCGAAATGATTTACTCTGCAGCGGGAAGTCAAAATCCTCGGGCCGGGCCAGTAGCTTCCCATCCTCTGACTCTTCTCAAATCATAACCAGCAGACACCCCCCCGGAGCTGGGATAGGGGAAGGGATGAAGAAAAAAAGGACAGAAATCATAATACAGGTCATCTGTCAAGAATCACAGGGGGTGGTGTGCAAAAAGGAGAAGGAGAAATCAAACAGAATTGAACGATATGGGATGGAGGGGCGTGTAGTGATGCTTGAAATGGCGAGCAAGAGAATTACAGGGAAAAAGGCGAGGATCAAAAACCGGCCAACGAACATTGGCCCTTGGAAGAAAGCTCTCGAGGTGTGGTGCGCAAAGGCCGGTGACTGGCCGCCCGGCGACTCCACTTCTTGACCGGTCAGCGGGGCACCGGTGACCGGGGTGCCACTTTTCCTTTTCATCATCTCGCAAAGCCTCACAGCACACCGTAAAGTTTGCGCCGGCCCTCAAAAGTCTCAAACTCACTCCCCCCCTTCGTTGCTCTTTTCCTACCACACCAGAAAGAAGCTTCAAATCACATTTGACACGTCAAAAAAAACTGGATCCCAATTACCGGGATCTGAAGGAAAAGTAGAGTACGCAGCGCTACGGTATTCCCTGTCTAGTGAATAATTTGTCAATTCGTCAAGTTGGGCCCTCACCTTAGCGTCCGTTGTCTGTCAGATTTGCTCCGTAGCTGTCAAGAAAGCTGCAAGCCCGTTGTCAATCCTCCTCCATTCCGACCCCCAGGCCCTACGATCCCTCCTTCATTCCAACCCGTCCCGTCCCGCCCAGGACACCCCACCGTTTGACATTCCCTCCGTCACAGTGACAGCTCCTTCTCATCCCCCCCTGCCACCACGCCAATACACTAGACTGGACCCCTGAAGACAACATCTCTCTCTCTCACACACACAGTGTGGAAGACATCTGTAATATCCTCTATCTCAGCAATTGTGATCAAACGACATACGACGAGGCTAGCCACGACGGGGAAAGCTGCCGATTGGGAGCCTTGCTTGACTAGTGGTGGGTGGTGACAACATCTTGACAGCCCAAAACCAACAAATTTCCCCTGCATCCATAGTTTCTCGCTTGACAGGCACCAGGGTGAGTACCTACCCAAGCTCTTGTGATCTTAGCTCTCTGCCTTCGCAGTTTTAGGTTCTGACGGCGTACGGACACTTCATCTCCTGAGAAGTGAGGAAAACATTCCAGCCCAAAATCACACTAAGACATCACGCACTAAACCCCCTTGGAATGGTTCCACGGGCCAGAGCAGAGCCTCATTGACGTTGGGAGTTCCATGAGGCTGACACGGGCCAAGACAACCCCAGCCGGCGCTAAGAGAGAACGAAGGAAACGGGAAGACGTTTATGGAGAGACGTTCAGCTACTCAATCTACCTAATCTCAACGACATCTTGTCACTCATTACTCTTGCGTCGGGAGTGAAAAGGGGAAGCTCTCGGGCAAACTGCCGTTCCATTACTGACTATCTATAGTTGGACCATAATGTCCAAGCCGGAAAGCCAAAAAAAAAAAAAGGAAATCAAACTCTCGAGGTCCTTCAGATAACTCTTGCTCGTCTCCTCTTCCCAGTCATACCTCCCCAAAAAAGAACATAATGCGGAAAAAAACAAACTCCCGTCATCACATCATGTTAAAATCTTACTTTCTCTCCCTCTGTTCAAGCCATTGATAGCATTTTCTTTTCTGACACCCTTTTCTCCGTCCCCCTGGCACCCATTGCAGCCGTTTCCACGATTTTCAAGAACACTCCCCCATCTCTTCTTCCAAGCGCCTCGTCTGGCATGAAATTCGAAGAAAACAAAAACAAAAAGCAAGAACAACAAACGGCCTAAGCCAGCAAAGTCACAAGAGTAGAGGTAGAAAAGAAGTAACAAAAGAAAACCAGTCGTCCTTCTTGTCGTAGAAGCATCCTCTCCTCCGAGTGAACCTATCCGTATATGCTGATGCTCGGGGTCAATACGAAGATGAAGTAGAAGCAAAAAGACACTGGCAAAAATTTGAACAAAAGGAAACGTGTCTTTCTCTCATGACAGCGTGAATGCCGTGACACGAGTATCGGATAGCCGCCGGGAAGATTGTGTAAAAACCCAAGCCTCGACCTCGTTGTAAATCCAGAAAAAAACTCCAGCAAACCGACACGCTTCATCGCTCTATTAGACGCGACCTCGACCCGTCGTCGTCGTCGTCATCGTCTTTGAAATGACAAATGTTCCCGCCACCCCACCTTGCTTCATATTCTGCTCATGTGGTCTGAAGACTGCTGTCGCCGGCTGCTGCGCTCCGATATGCTTCCGTTGTCAAGTGATTGCTTTTTGACCCGCAGATGATGATACGAAAGTAGAATTGCCGCTCCCTAGGAAAGTGAAAACCAATGGCCGTGCCCATTAAAATCCTGGAAAGCACCTTTCACGCCGTCGTTTGGTTTCTCGTTCTGATGTTCCGATGTACCTAATCCTGTAGCCTTGAGGTTGTGATTGCTGTGTTGGTCGCGCCTAATATTTTGTTGATTTGCTTTGGAAATTGCGGTGGTCGTCGAGTCGAGAGAACGCGCCCAAATCACCCTAAGATCGTGTAGGCCGTTAATGTGTTGCCGCAATGGGCTTTAGTCCTGAGCTGTGCTGTTACTTCCAGCCCCATTTAATATGCGGAAGACTTCATGATGCCTCGTGCTGGCCAAACCATCTGTCCGAGGTTCGCTTCGTCTCAAATCAATGCATTTGTCCTCTTGCGAGTGCTTCCGCCTTCCCGCCCGACCCAGATAATCCGCGTGTGTCGGTAGGCAGGTAATTTGGGAACCCCTGAGAGTTCTGCACCGGCGTTTGACTGGCGCTCACAGGCCGGAAAACCTGATCAAAGCCGCTCCGCGAGATGTTGTCGTACGGTGTGGGAATGTACTGGTTTTGGTTGAGTGGCACACTAGGGTTCGCAAAGTGTCCTTGTCCGGTTCCGGGTTGCTGCGGTGTGAAGGAGTAGACGGAAGCGCCACCAGGTGCTGCTGAGCTCCCTTGCCATGGCTGTGAATAGATCCCGGCATTATTGGTAGTTGAGTACTCCGTAGGTGAAGTATACAGGGACGCGCGACGGTGCGGATCGTGTGTTGTCGGTACCAGGTCTTGAAGTGGCATGCCAGACTGGTGGATGTTGTTGGTTTCCACAAAATGGTGCTCGGGATGCATATTTGAGGAAAGCATCTGTGTCGAGTATTGCTGTTGGCCGCGCATCGGCATGTCGCTCATGTAAGGGCCTCCGTGCAACGGCCCTGTCGGACTATGATCGCTGGTCGAGTTATGCAAGAGATCGTGCGGTGCTCCCGTCTTGGATGGCGATACGCTAGATGTAATTGAGGGATGTTCGTCCTCTTCCTTGACAAAGCCATTGTCTTCATTGTCCGAGGGATAATTCTCTGAGAATTTATCCTCCGACATGACGAAAACCTGAGCATCCCCGTCTAGAACTGTTAGCAGCGAGTCTTTCGGTGTGACAAAGTTTGCGCTTACCAACTTCACCGTTCTTGTACCTCTCCTCCATCTTGGCAACCTTGAAAATCTCATCTAGATACGGCTTCTTCTTGGCATTTGTTTTGTTCTCTTTGTCCGCAAAGAAAGCCGACATTGCTTCCGTCGTCGCTTCCTCGAGCTTTAGAATGCTCAAGTTCATTTTGCGGATGGCCGGGTGTTGCTTCTCAGGTGGTTCCACAATCATTCGAAGTATGTGACACAGAAGGTGGACTCGCTCTGTCCTAATTGTTAGTGGGTACATCTAGAAAGGTACTTGCTAAAAGGAGATATTACCTCGCTTATAGAGATGATCAGGCTCCTTGTGTCTGACCTTCTCTTCTTTCGTAGGTCCCCATGGCTTGGGCCACCAGTCGGGGGCCTTTTCGTCTTGGCCAGTATAGGGGTGATTCGTCTGCTTCTTGGGCTCAACCACCTTGACCCAAGCCTTGGCGATGAGCTTGCAGGCTGTTTGTTGGCAATTTTTGAATCGTTGCTCGTAGAGATTCCACAAGTCCTTCTCGTCGCCGACTTTCAATGTCTTCTTGGAGCTGGATGCAACCACAATCGCAACGTCGTCATCGTCGTTTGTAGGTCTCCGGTAGCCGCCACCCATAGCTGCTCTGTGCCTCTTGCGCGTCTTGTAGCTTCCATCCTCGTCATAGATATCGCCGCCAAGTCGACGACGATCGTGTCGATGCCCATAGCTGCCACCAAATGCTTGTTGATAGCCATCACCATCGAGGCTGAATTCGGAATCATCATGAACAGGGGCGGCAACTGCGTTGTGACGGTTAGTAACTGTATAGTGCGGCACAGTTTGGACAACCCACCAGGACGCACACCACTCCCGTGGTTGACGTTATTCACATGACGAACGAAATTCTTCAAGTTGAAGAATTTGCTGTAAGCGTTGGGTTGTCTTTCCGGCGTATTCATGAACATCTGTGTGGAGCCATCATCCAACACGGCTACCATGAAGAATCTCTTGGCTGGAATGTTGCAGTGATCACGGAGGGCCTTCTCGATATCCTGCTGACAGTAAGTCATCTACGCCAGACGTCGATAGCGTTGCGACTACTCACCATCGGAGGTCTGCGAGCGTCGCGAGCTTCGTGATATCTACCATCCTCGGGGGGTGGATGGTCAATTGGAAACCTTTCAGGGGGCCATTGCCGAGGATAAGGCTCCCGATTGTAGTCGCGGACCATGGCCACGGCACAGTTAGCTCAGAGAGCAAGTCGATAGGAAGAAGAGTGCGTCCACTTGTTAAGGCACGAGAACCGAGTCGCCGTATGAGCGAGTTTTAAGAGGCTATCGTAAGCGATTTTGGTGTGTAACGCTACCGACCAAATGCAGAAGGTGATGGGGCGAATACGATGTGTAACTACGCAATGGTTAGACAACATTGAGGTGCTGATATCTGCATTCGAATATCCTACAATATGTGGTAGAGGGTGGGACTTCTGAGAGATGATTGTTGTGC
Source organism: Colletotrichum scovillei (assembly GCF_011075155.1). Lineage (NCBI taxonomy): Eukaryota > Fungi > Ascomycota > Sordariomycetes > Glomerellales > Glomerellaceae > Colletotrichum > Colletotrichum scovillei. Next base: position 2,398,956 of record NW_023336261.1, read on the forward strand.
AACAGAAGTATGTGTGTAGGAAGGGACCATAAAATTCAGACCTCAATGTGATCCCGGCGTGACCAAGCCTAGCACAAGGCAAGATTGTATCGTTTTGGGGGATATTCAAGCCTGATGCCCACGGGATGTTGTTGGGGGTTGGCTGTGATATGTCGAATTGACTGCGCGAGGGTAGATGGAGTAGAGAGCAAGACTCGCCCCGACGTTTGTTGAGCGGGTGGCTCAGTAGATAATCCACAGTCCGGCCGAAGAATACCAGCCAGATCGGGATCCAGAGCAGACCAACAGAATAGGAGCGGGATCCTGCGTCGGATCGTAAGTGTTGGCTAGACAAATAGCTTCCGAGCGTGGATCTTGGTGCAGTGAGATTGCTAGATGCTGCTTCGTGGCTGAAGAGACGAAATTGACGTTCCAAGTGAAAGATACGACAAAGCAGGAGGTTTGTGATCCGTCAGGGGCGTTACGGGGTTTTGGGAGAAAAAGGTCGGCGGAGAGAGCGGGACCGGGTGGTTCAAACAAATCTATCAGTTCGCGAGACTGGGTGCCAGGGCGGACCTCAAAGTCCTCTTTGTTTTCAAGACGGCTTGAGACATCGGGGGGAGAGCCTCTCCACTGGTTCGCGGTTTTGTCTTAGAGCGCAACTCTCCACGCAATGTCTCGGGGAGGGAAGGGTAATGTGTAGTATGGACTGTAGACCAAGAAAAAGGTGATGCTGAGGAGTAGGAAGGGGGGAGAGAGTAAAGCAGCCAACAAGAACGCGTTTGCGATGCTTCCAAGGCCGACACGAGGAAAATGGATACGGCTGTCTTCGGAAGAGAATCAGAGGAGAAGGAAAGAGCCAATGACCACGAACTGGAGCAGTGGAGGGTGATGGCCCTAGATGAGTTCAAGGCTCGCGGGCTGAGGTGGATCTTGGAGGAAGGATGGACCTGCAAGGCGGAGGCGAGTCGAGCTTGTCGACGGGCCCGTACCTCTCGTAATGATCTGAGTTAGGGCTTTTTAGTGTATCTCGATTGTTGCCGTGGTATGTGACAGCCAGCTGAGGAGTGCGGGCGAGAAGCAGTGTCCCGCAAGCGAGGGGGGTTTGAGCAGAGAGGTCGCGCAGACGATTTGAGGTCGAGGGGCAGCGAGACCGGCATCCGCAGTTGTGGAAACATGAACGAGCAGAAAAGTAGGAAGTCAGACCAGGAGGTACCCTGGTCTAGTCAACGTGAGCTTCTACCCTCCTTCAGCTCTTGGCTGGACTGCAAGTTGAAAGAACCAGGGACTGGTGAGCCGCAGTAATATGGAATGGACGTGTCCGTCTGAGTGCCATATGAAAAGGCAAAGAAAAACGGATGAGCACACACGCCTGAAGCAGAACAGCAAGTCTTTCCGGCGCGGGACTGACGACAGTGGAGTAAAGAAGGGGGGCGGGATAGAATAAAAAGGCTTTCTCAGGTAAGCCTTTAGGTGTGGACGTGGTGGAATGTGGTCAGGCAGGGTATCCGTACGGATACTTGTGAAGCTGTGCAAGGGGAGAGAGTATGTAGGACTAGGTAGGTTGACCCTCCACTTTCTTCCCTCCCTGGTCCGCAGGCTGATAAGGTGTGGCAGGCGCCAGCCAGGAGGGAGAGTGTGCTCGAGAGTCAAGAGTTCCCCGTACGGATACACCACCATCCCATCCAATGCCGCAGCTCGACATCCCAACAGGTGGTCTGCAGGAGACCACAGTTCACACTCACCCCTCCCGAGGCAACCCCCCCAGCTCATCCAGGGTGTTTGCACTACTGTGAGCAGACCAAGTCGAGCATGTACTGTACCAGACATGGGCGGTACGCATCTTCGTGCATACATGGCCTGTACCAGACCAAACACAGCCAGATGTGGTCGAACGGAGACCCTAGTCGTAGTCCTCCCGGCCAGAAACCCACCATGTGCTGTCACTGAGTGCGAGGGTTGCGGAGGGCGATCCTCGTAGCCCTGGTCATCCTCCCCAGGCACCCCCGCTGCCAACCGTCTGCAGACTGAGCAAAACTGCTGCAATGGCCCGCAAGTTGAAGGCTCTGATCGGCCAGAGCCCGGAGTATCTGGATTTGCAGATGTCTCTTCATTTCTCTGGTTTCCACTCACCTCAAATAAGTTGACGAGGTTGGACTCTCAACGTGTGAATTTGCGGCAGATGAGGGCAGATTGGCCACGGGGACCACAAGGCGCTGGACAGATTCCATCCTGTGGCAACGATTAGCAACTCGAACACCTGTTTTGTGCGAGATTCGCGAGCCGGTGCCAGATTCGTCGAAGCGTTGACCGCTCTATCCATTCTCAGTTGAACTGAGTAGCCGGCTGTTGCGAGAGGTAAGGACAGATAAAAAAAATCATAATTTGTGTGAGTGCATGAAGGTGTGGGAGACAGCCCATGTCGAAGAGCAGGGGTCGAAGTGAGACAGCGGTGGGCCGGGCTGAACGGCGCATCGGTCGGCAAAAGCCTTGCCAGTTATACGGGTCTCCGTTGATTACATGGCATTGGCTGCATCTCTGGATGGCCATTGCATCATTCGAGCCCGCGCTGTTCGTCTCAGGGCTTTCTTTTCCTCTCGTGATGTTGTTGCACGCTAAATAAGCCTTGAAAGACTTCCTTGAGCACCCGAATTACTTTTGAAAAGCTTCATTAAGTATTGGAATCATCAGGTTACTGATGACATGGAGACTGCAACCCAAGCAAGGAATAACAAATGTCCACATAGACTTTTCGATCCGGAAAGCTAGGACTGCTAGTAAGAAATATCGAACGGTGGGTCGTTGTCGAATGAAGCAGAAAGCGAAAACCATTGGTACAAGTCGTGTTGGACTCAAGACTGAAGGTGCTACACGCGTCCGGATATAACAATGACTATGCTGCCACATCGCCTGTTTCGAGTAATTAAGGCTCTCGACTATTGTACGGCTGGCGTGCTGTCTAACTCTAGCGAGACGACAAAAGCAACTAGAGTGACTCGCGGGTTGTTATGAGTGGCCTTTGGGAAGCTTCGTTCTAGAGATCTGTGAGTTAGGAGGACTGTGCCATCCAAGATCGCCGCTTGGTTACGGATCGAGGTGCCTACATGACAATGACTGTTCAGTCTATCCAACGTAAGTTTCAACCAAGCGCTCTCTTAGCTCAAAGCTCTCTCCAAATATCAATGCCAGGGATTCGGCCGTTCCCTACCAGTAATAGCAATCATCGTCGTTTTGCCATCCCGAAGTCTCGCAGGAACGGAAATGACCCCCAAGTAGCCATGTTGAGTTCGCCGCTAGGCTCGCTATGCCAGCGTGGGTGCGTTTTGTGTGGCTTTCAAAGTGTCATAGTGTTCGTAGCATCCATTTCTAGTGCTTAGGTTCGCCCTTGCTTCTAGACGGGGTTGAGCGGGGGCCTCAGAAGGCAGAGGCCGGTGTATGACTCCGTTGCGTTGACTTGGAGCTTGACGAAAATTTTGACAGTTCAGGGCCACCTGCGGGAAGCGGTACGGCGCGGAAGTTAGTACGTTGGCATGGCAAGCAAACAAATTTTGATGGGGATTCGGTGCCCCATCGGAACATGCGGGGAATGGTTCTCATTCGTCGTTAACCGTGGTAGAATGGTAAGGTGCATGTCCATTCAGACGGTTTGTTTGCTCTTGCCAGGAGAAGGCCGCGGGCAGGGAGAATGGAAGAGGGTCGAGCATGGCTGGTTGCTGCATTGCCAGCAAGAAGGCCACTCCGCTGGCCGTGCTCAATGGGACGTCGTCAGACGGGTGGTTAGGGCATGCTGTAAGGCCGGGGCCGCAAGATGGGATGAAGCCTGCATAGGGAGCGGATCAGAACCAAGCATGGCGCGGTCGGGGATGGGTTCCGAACGGGGGGTGACCTGTTTGGCGTCCTGCCCTGGCGTCCTGTCGCATGCCAGAGGCGTCTGATCCTGGACTGGAGGTGTTTGTAGTTTGTACGTCCGCTTGTGAGATTGTCAGCTCCATCCGGTAGGTATTCAGGCATGCGGAGTAATACTGTACGGATGGCCATGATGGCCAAGATTGACAACTTAGCGTTGCAGTACAGTTGCAGTACAGTTGCGACCGTACGCAGCTAACGGCGAAGAACTGCGAAGCTATCGCCGTAGTTCGTCCAGCGCGGCTGAAGAAATGTCGACGTCAGCGAGGCAAAGGACAAGGCGACGAGGACAAAGGACGGTTGGAAGGGAACGCGGTTATCGTTCAACGGCTCCATTCCAGGGTTCAAGAGGTAGGTATCGATATGTGCTGGAGGCGGCGCAGGAATGCAGTAAACGTTGAAGCCAAGAAACGCATGTTTGCTCCCTCTATGAAGAGGTACAGGGAAAGTGGTTGGTAGGTGGGTGATTAGCAGCGGGCCTGGGCCGGGCTCCCAGAGTGCGCGGAGCAGTGCGTGGGACAAAGGAACGTGGGCAGCGGAAAGTCGGGGTGCAATGTTCCCGCACAGTACCCGTAGGCGATGGCAGGTTGAGCCGACGATGGACTATAGGTACGGAGTACGGAGTAGACTATATTCGTAGGCCGTAGTTTGGAGCCAGAGGCGTCGGTGGGCAAGCTTCGATTGATGCTGAATGGACGGGTGACCGAAGGGGAGGGAGTGTGAGTCGAGAAAAGAAAACTGCTGGAGACCGATCATGAAGTTCGGGTAAAATGGCGGGGATGAGGATTGGACGGAATTAGACTGGACTGGACTGGACTAGATGGAATGCATTGCATTGGGGGGGGAAGCGGCAACGGAGTGGTGATTGACTGACCGTCAGCCAACCTTTGAAGTTTGGCCGCCGCGTTTTCTGGGGACAGGCGGGAACGTCCACTACGTACCTCTTAGGTGCTAAGGTGAGCCGAGAGGTACGTACTATGGGAGCACGTTCCGGGTGGAGACAGGGTGCGGCCGCCCATCTACCTAGGTACTCCACTCATTGGAAAGGACAGGCGCGCCGCACGGAGCTTCGGAGCCAAATACAAAGACCAAAGTATCTCGGAATGCACCACAACTCACCCATGGACCAGTCCACCACTACTGCCCGCTCTCGCACCGTCGTACTGTACCAAGCCGCGAGGTAGGGTAGCGTCCGTACGAACCTTGTCGCCTTGCCGGGATAAGCTATCCGCACCTCCCTCCTTCTTTCTCTCACGTTTTGTTCGCGATTCCGTTCCGTCAGCAGCAGGCATGGGCGCACTGAGCGTTATGTCAGGCCCAGGGAACAGTCTGGCACGCCGCACGCCGTACGCCCCCAGGCCGGACCAGGATTAGAACTGCAAACCAAGACCAAGACCAACGGCTTTCCAACTTCAAGATAGTTCCTCCTCTCTGTGTGGGATTGTTGTTCTAGCATTCGGACGGGAGTGTGGGGGACTCGCACGGCAGACAAACGACGTTAAGTCCGGATTTGTTGCCTGCCTGCACCGTCTATCTGAGGCGTCGGGGATAACTTCATGTCTTGGTAGGGTACCTCAACCAATGAGTAGATTCGGACGGTACATGCTGCATGTGCAGATGCAGATTCGTGCAATCGACAATGCAGTGTGTTTAAGCTTCTCCCCTGAGATCAGCGTCATTCCTCCCTTGAATCATGTTTGGGCGAGCCATTAACCTTGGTGATAGGCACGAGTATCCGTGCTCGCTTCCTAAGACGCTCGAGGAACTTTTGCCAACGCCGACAATAAGCATGAACCGTGGTACCTGCTTAAGCAAATGCGGGTGCAGACTTGGACCCTTTGCTTTCCTCATTCTTTTCGTCCATTCCCGAAAGATTGCTCGGTACTGAAGTATGTACCTATGGTCCGCTAGTTCTTGCCTGCTGCATTGGTGAAAACACTGGGAAATTAATGTTCCCTCCCGCCGGCCTGTGGAAGTTTTCGGTCGGGGTCCACGGCATCGGTACAGGCTTGAAGTAAGGTAGAATATGTGCTAGGAACGGCCCGATCGTCACGCCGGTGGCACCGGCCATCGACCGTCTCTAACCTACTGTTACGGCGAGGTTTATCTCTTATACCCTAGGTCCATCCAATGTCGACTGCGCCTTTTGACAACCCAGGCGGACTCGGACGGACTCGTCTGGCTGCCTGGCAAGAAACGAGAGTTGGGAAAGAAAGAAAAAAAAACTTTGCCCTAGTTTCTTTCGGCCCCGTTTTGAGGGCTATGGGGGCAACGCATGGTCTGATAGTTTGTCATGCCTGTTGCCGAGAGTTCGGCTCCCTCACTGCCTGCATCGACGGCCACATTGAACAGGTTGAGTCCTGCGTGACCACCTCGGCCTCGCACAGTATAGCAAATGGGTCAAATATGTTAGCTAGCCGGTTAGATACCTCATGACCACATGATGGAAGAAAACTTTGCGAACATGAACGTCCCTTGTTACGCATGCTGATCATCCTCGTCTGCCTACAGTTGTTGCATGCTTGCTAGACACAGATACACGAGACTGGATATGGTTGGCATATTGCTTGAAGCTGGTTTTATGACCAAGTCTGGTGCTCTACACAACTTTGCCGACCAGGAATAGGTTGGAAGGGCCCACGATATTTCCAGGGTCCAATTTTCGGCCCAAGATTCAGACTCTCGCCCCGGCTAGGTCCTTGCACAGTTATAGGCTAAGATACCTAGGTCGTGTCTCTTTTTCTTCGGACGGTACTCCGAGACTCTAAGCATGACCAACCCCGAGGTCAGAAACGGAGGGGAAGGAAGTGTTCCATGCCGCCTTTAATGTCCTGATTCTCTTTTTCCCGGATTTCCTTGCCCCAAATGTCAGAAAACTTGCCTTACTAGGTAAGGTAGCTGGTTCCAGTTCAGAGGCAAAGTCGACCCAGACTGGAAGGCATCAAGATGCACTTGTCTTTTCCCGCTTACTTAAGGTCGCAAACTTGGTTAGACTGACGCAGGGAGGAAGGTGCCCTGCCACCAGCGTGCCTTCTCTTCCATGGCTCTCGCTCTTTCCAGGTACCGACTATCACCAACCACAGTTGCCCCCTCTTTGCTCTAAGTACAAGTTCAAAACTCAAGCCGTGTGCAAGACAACGTCTCATTGGCCGCCGAGGTCTCACTTTTCTTTCCAGACAGGATCCGCCTCTTTCCAACTTGATGATTCCGCCAGTACCACCGATATTTCCCACCTAGGTGCATCATCACATCGCGCAGCCTCTCATCATCTTCGTTTGTCCAGCCCGCGCTACTCCTTTCTCATCCCGTCGAGATCCATCACGGGGTCCATGACGAACTTCTCTGCAACACCACTATTTCAATCCCTCGTCTGCGGCATGTCTTACGCCCTAGCGCCTCACTCATCTACGCTTCTCCTTGAGTAGGACCTCCAGCACAGCAAAGTTGGGATGCCCTGTATCCGTAACCGCCCGTCTTGTTCGCCTGAAGCCACATACACTTCCGACTCAGGCACTGTGTATGCATTGAACACCTAGCTTTGCTCTTCAAGAAAGAGGTGATGACACCGTCCATTCTTGGATACATGTGCACCTAATCAAGTCCAGTTACACAGCAGGCTGTCCACGCTCCTGTGCAGAACCAACTCCTTCCTGGAAATGGCGCTGGGAAAGCATTGCTTACGGATTTGAGGTGGTCAGCCGGGGGCCGATCCGACCACTTGACGCGCCCACATTGGCCCATCCATGGTTCGTTCTGCTCGAACACTGCAGCAGTACTCGCACCCATCACCAGCCGACTCACCTGGAACCTACCGCCCTACATTGGAGGGCTCGCTCCGCCTACTTTGTCACATATTGCACTGGCTCGTCTCGAGCGACAGTGTTAAAGCAAGATATCGTCACATCCTATCGATCCAAAACTGCCGGCCTGGACAAACCCACGACTCCACCACGCTAGAGAAGGTCTTGCAGTGCTGCAGCTGCTGCAGCTATGCATGCTCATGCTCCGAGACCACCACCTTCCTTGCGGCCGCCGCCCAGATACTCGTACACTTGCCAGCCAACCATCAATCCCATGGCCACAATGGTCGAAGGCATGTCTGAGGCAATGTGGTTAGTGGGAAAACTCGACGTCTCGGCGTAAAACACGAAACCCCAGCTGCTACAGCCCATCATCGCAAGAAAAAGCAATAAATCCAACGACCACCTGCTGTCTTGCTTGCTTTTTCCTCTGAGACGGCAATAACTCCGCCGAAGAGCGCGCAACGATCGGGTCGTTTGTTTTTCCCGATTCAATGACCTCTGCATTTTGAGCCAAGCAGCCGCTTAGGGCCGGTCGTAGGCTGCGTGGGCTCAATGCTAGTTCAATCTTTTGGTAAAGACTAGTCGTGCTGCTGACGCCCCGATTTCTGGATGGATGACAACACCCATTACAGACAAGCGGCGATGCGTTGATCAAGACCCGCACCAAAAGGATATGTCTCGATCGTATCCGATTTCGGTATTCTCCAGGCGACAAGACACACCTAACATGAAATTGCCCAGACGCCGCAAGTGCCTGTTCCAGTCGATGGGAAGCGTTGGTTATTGCTACGTTGATTGTTGCTAACGCCCCGTCACCGCTAGAGGCCATGCAGGATTGCCGGGTGTTTACCAGCACCTCGCAATGACAAGAAAGTGTGAGTGAACGCCTCGTGGAGCAGGTATGCACGTTTCGACCTCTCTGGTCATCTTCCGCTATTCCGTCTGCACGAAGCGGCCGGCGTGAAGAAAATAGACTATACCACTCCCTTGGGACGGTCGATAGGTCGGTAAAGGCCTGCCTGCCAGCTAGGTCTGGCAGGGAGTACCACACCAAGAGGGGTTACATCAACTATTTGCTAGCTTCATCCTCGGCTTCCCACCATGCGCCCCAGACGGAGTCTCTTGGCATCCTTTACCTGACTGCCTTCTAAATGCTTCGCGACAAACTAAATACCCTCGGAATTGTCGCGACAACATTCGGTGAAAATCGTTGCAGACACATGCTGACTATAGGTCGGTTTCTCAGAGAACTCCAGGCACATCCTGACTCGACACTTCTCAGGTTGGAAATTCGACGGCGACCGCGGCGGGCCCATAGACCAGGCGGACCTCGGAGACAAGGACGACGATACTTTAGGGCCAGGCGCGAGCATACCTACCTACTCAGTAGATTACACAAGGAACGTCGAAGCGGGGTTGTTCCGCACGCCTCAGCCAACTGAATCTCTAACAGACTGGCTGTCAGGATATCATCGCTCCAAATTCCAACAACATCCCCAATCTTTACGCCCCTTTGAAGCTAGGCATGGGGTCTCGGACTTGGATCGAAGCTGTGATTCGTAAAATCGTTGACAATTCCCCTGGCTTCCGTGCCGTGATTGGCCCTCATTACAGGGATCACGGGCGTCCAATTCCGTCACCACCACCGCTGCCAACGGTCACATCACCAAGCCACACACTCATCCAGTTGTTGTGCGGATCAGGGGATGGCCCTGGAGAGTCCCTGGAAGGCCGTTGGCATTCGCACATTTCACACTGGAAGTCCCCGGCTGGCCTCTCCACTTATAACCGTACCTTACCTGCCATTACGGATACAGCCCGGTTCTGACAGCTCACTTCACCTCACAATTGGAGCCATCTCCACCCCCATTCCCTCTTTTTCGTCACCTCACTCAGGGCCTCACAGACGACTTGATGAATGGGCATGGTGGTTGCATCCGATACGTCAACCGATTCTTGCCTGCCGGTTTTCAGCTGTCTACGTTTCTTCCGTAATTCCCCAGCAAAAGATTGCGGCGGCAAGGTGTTGCTTTATTTCAGAGTTTAGCTCAATGTCTGTGTTGCCGGGTTCGCTGCCGGACGCTTTGCTTGATCCGGGAGCTGTGCGCCAGTAAATTCTACGTCAACCTCACTTTCCCAGACTGACTTGACGTTTCTGTATTAGCTCTTTTTTCTGTTGATTTCTACGTTCAACTCTATTTCGACATCGACGATGCCGCCAATATTCTCAATTGCCAGCCAGGTCGGGACTCTTGGGTTTACGGGCACAGCAACACTTTCAGGCATGTGATTGACAGGTGTTTGCTTGCTGCGCCGTTGTTTGCTACGCCGCAACCGTTGTTGTTATCTCCTGGTCATTTACCAACAAAGTGGTAACGAGGACCGCAGGCCAACTGCATTTCCCTTCATTGATATGTACACTATATAAGACACCCCCTCAGAACCGACAAGGAAGCCTGTCAATAGCTCACAGACCAGGAGAAAGGGGACAAGAGCCAAGATCATCACCGAATCCCGAGCCCATCTTTGTTCTAATCTACTTTTGTCGTCTCTCTCCGGGCCAGGCTGTCTCGGGGCCTGGAGGACAAATCATTCGAGAGCTTATGGACGGGGGGCTTTGACGGCATACCAAGCTTGCTTTACGAGTTCTCGGCCTGATTTGATGCGATCTCCGGTGTCAACGGAGTTCGTTTCCTTTCAAAGTCGCATCCGCCATGATCGTCTGGAACTTCGCGTCCAAGGACGATGAGATGCTCGTGGTAGAGGAATTTATCGTGTAAGACTTTATCAGGCGCGTTCATCCCGATGATTTCTCCCCTGGGCACGTTGAGGACAATAGTCGTAGGCTGTAGATTATCAAATATTACGAGGCTTACAAGGGCTCTTTATCGTCACACAAGTATCCAGCCAAATTGAGGCGGACTGGGCCAGTCATCTTCATGGTTATGGTTGCACCATGACCGCCTATTCTATACCAACATGCCATTCAATGGGCGAACATAGAAGGAGGCTGCCTTCACGAAGCTCATAGGATTGAACCGAAACCAGGCTTGATTTCGATCACGTAAATGATAAAGACTGATCATCATCGGTTGAGCAACTATCTTGTCAGATTCCTGCGACAAGCCACTACTACCGAACTTCGCTCTTGTCGCAGTGTCACCGATTATGTCTCCCAATTGCCGTTCTACGCCACGGCTACGTCGTCAAGTCCGAGAATAGTGGGTTGTCACAATATCAAGATTTTCCATATATGCGGCTCAAGTCCCTCGAGAAACACCCTTGCTGAGACTGGTTTACTGACAAGACCTACGCGATGTTTTTCCGAGGATGAGATCAAGTAATCAAAGGTACAGAATCACAATGATACGGCAACACAATGATGGTATGCTTGGCCTATTGTCCTCCCACTTCTTCTCTCACCCCAGGGCTATATATACAGCGGTCGAGTCGCATCCGCATACTCGACTGGCGTTACACAGCATCGGCGGTGACACAACAGCTTAAGCGGCTACCATACTTTCCTCTTCGTAGGTAGCTCGCCCCTTGCCCCTTCACTCGATTGTCGGAAAGAAAAACGCAATAGTAACACAACTTCGGCCGTTGGGTGCTCACCTACGAAGTACACACCCACGCCGCCACTACTCGGTGGTATCGGGAGGTGAAGAAGAAGCTCACCACCGACCAGGCCCCTACGTTTAGGCTCTCCTGCGAAGGAGGTGGATGATTTGTTGTTTCCCACCTGGCTTGACCTCCTACCTCCCACACCGTTCCTCCCACACCATTCACACCCCCGGCTCTTAAACGGTGTATTAAGGTCCGGCGCTCGAGGAGAGAGGAAGTGTTGCCTGAGCGCTGGCGTCCAGGTTCATTTGCCATTGGGTCGCTGTTTCGAATCACGAAACGTATCTTTGTATTTGTGTGTATCACGACACGGATTTCTTCTCTCCCGTGCTCTGCGACTTTTGTGGTACGTTTCGAGGCATCGACAAGTCTTTTGCAGCGACTAGGGGGGTTTTCACCCACGGGCCTTTTTTGCTGCAGACTTGGCTGGGGCTTTTCCCACGTGCGGTGGTGAGAAATGCAATATATAGGTAGGGTATATTTCCAATAAGGGGAACAGACACTACTTTTTCGTAGACGATGCAAGCCAAGCTGATGGATGATAACCAAAATGGGGTGGGCAGGTTTGCTGATCTTCTTGGACCTGGCCTAATCAAGTAGGGTGCGTAATTTGTATTTGGTCAGACTGTAATCATCAAGCATCTATGGCGAAAGAGGGGGCAACGGGGGACGGGATGTGGCTGACGACTCGATCTAATACGGACGAAATGCAATGCATTAACACGCCATTCCTCTATGAAGCCCGTCTGGAATGGTGTTCTTTTTCTTTGCGCTCGCTTTCGGTGGAGAGTGTCTTCTTGTTGCATACACTTCACATGATAACCAGGACTTATCTTCAATAGATTGACGAATGTTTGATGGTTCTCTATGTGCATGTCAAGTCAGCCTACTGCTGGTGGTGGCTGAGAGGAGGGGGCGCGCGCGTGTGTGTGATATGAGCGTCAGATCCAGGACCGAGAGAAGGAAACACAGATCGTGGCGGCCCTCCGAGAGTCAAGTCATGACGGGCACATTAAGAGATTGATCTAGTCCAAGGCGCAGGGAGCTGAGAGGGTGTGTACATTGACAATGACTGCTCCCATGAAAAGTGTCGACGCTTGGAAACCCTGATACTCATTCTCGGCCCCTAAGCCGCACATGAGATAGTGGCATGCGTTTCTCTTGCCAGTCCTTCGAAGAGCATAAGAAAATCCCTATCAATTGATGCTTACCTATGTTGCAACGGCTACATGTTTATCATACGAAGGCCACGGCACTCGCCTGTGTTGTGTATCAAGCAGTAGAAGAGAGCTTGACTTCATGTACCCCCTCCGCCGGGCCGGACTCCGGTGCGCCAATTCCATGGATCAATTTGTTCGAAGAGTGGTTCTCCAAAATATAGATTGCAGTAATACTCTTGGTTTGTGAGTAGGAACTAATGCCACCAGCTGGCGATGTTTTGGCGCGGCAGCTTACTTATTGCCTTGTGCTTAAACGATCATCGCTCGCTTCGCGATTGGTGAAGATTTGTTGTCTCATGTCATGATCGGAAGATGATGATAGCTCTCGCTCTCTCCCGATGTATGCCCCGGTCAAGTCCCTTAGTTGCTCGCTTAGACTCTCCGTATTGGTGTATCTTACGTTGACCATCGCAGTCTAATGTTCCTATCTCGAAGACGGGCCACTTCTACGCAACAACTCGGGACAGCGGCGGCTGTGGACAAACCTTTAGTATTGTGGTACATTTCAACCAAGAGCTTCTTCTTTTACATAGATGACATTTTCGATTAGGTTTTAGGAAAGCAGGTCGACCGGGGCAGTTTGCGGACCGAATCATGTCTCCGATGCTCCCGCATGCGGTATTGAGTCTATTCAGATATGTTCTCTCACTCCACGAGAGCAGGGAACTAACTAAATCCCCGGCTTTGATCAATGGTATGACCGCGTTCAATGAAACTGGTACTCTGAAGTCAGACAATGACCAAGGATCGCCTGCTTATCAATAACGCAACGAATCTTCTCTCATACAGAGTCACTATCCTCCACCGACTCGATTCCGTCGATAGACTCGTCCATTCTCCGGTATGACGACCCCCACCGATTCTCCCAAAGGCCTTTCATGCCGGAATCAGGTGGCTCTGTTGTCGGGGTCTGGAGCTGCATCGGGATCTGAACATGCAAGGCAGCGAGGTGCTTGGCCGCAGTCCATCAGCAGTAAAGAAGAGGAGGGACAGCATTTGTTCGGGCGCCGGCAGATGATGGCATGTTGTTTGTGTTCCGAGTCACAACGCGCGTGTTCCGCCGATGACGGATAAATAACCCGGCGGCGTAAAGAGTTGCAAGAGCGCGTATGCCCTATTTGTGGCCTCGAACTCGTGGTTGGAGTCGGGAAGACGATAGACAACGGGGTTGCTCGGGGTCGAGTCACGTTTTAGGATGCAGATGATGGACTTTGGAGATACCGACTGATCTCAGAAGCCAATTCCCTTCTCCTCGAGAGTTTGGTGACCGTCACTTCAAAGAAAGGGGGAAACAGACGAGGTCATGACGGCTCGATGCCCACTGTTCTGTCTTACAGACGTAATTGTACTTTCGGACATGCCCCTATATGCCATGTATCTTTACCAAGAGTCCTGTTTAGTGGCTTGATGAACCACGCAGTGCAAGCTTTTTTGAAGGTGAGGGCCACATTCAGGTATCGAGTGAGCAGACACTCTATTGACTTCACAAATTGTTGACGAGCTCCAAGACAGTGAAAGTAGTATTAGACCATGACGAGATGAAAGAAGCATTCTACTACAACACAAATCTCCATGGCCCCTGTCATGGTTTGTGCGACAATTTACCGACTATTCGAAATGCAGCTGTCTAAACTTGAAGTTTTTGGAAACACGAATCAAGGGCCAAAGGCGGTGAAAAGGGTGCAGCGGATGTAGTGAACTTTGCAAAAGAATTGAGCAACAGAGATTGAATTCTGTGATGCTCGGGTATCACTATCTTATGTTGACAGGGTCCACGAGGCTATGAGTCCAATGAGATTACCTTGTTCATTCAAGAATGAAACTGATGAGAACACTATTTAGTTCAGCGCATTCATTATATTGCCCATGTCCGCGGGGTTCGATAAGGACGATCGTAGCTTTCATTTCCATGAGAGATCACGTACAACATCGGCAAACCAACAATTCTCGACCAGCAAGTACAACTTCAGATTATATAATCGAATGTCTCTTCTACGATACACTGTTCAGAGCACAGGCATCCTTCGCTCTATGGTCGTAAAACTTTCATTGGTATGTAGCGTATCCTGTGTCGTGACAAAGCGGCTGTGGAAGAGCCATGTGGCCCGGAGAGTTCAACACGGCCTATCATCATGGTAAGACAGCAGTTCACCGCTCAACTTTTGGCCAGGCAATTAGGTATTCCGATAGTCTTTATAATGCCTAAGTCGATACATCAAGGGCCCTATCAAGTGATTAGCACGCCGACGCAAGGTGGAGAAGCCTGCGCTTTCAGTCTGACCTTCACAAACATCGCCTCGAGCGGAGACATACATGATGACACAGGCGCAACATGAGTGATCCGGAACGGTGATCACCATGTCCTCGCAACCAAAGATCCTTCAAAGAGGCGGGCCTTGGCGAAAAGTTAAGACAGTTAATAACTCTGTTCCGGTGCTCGTCTCATACGGCAACCACCTCCCACGATGCCGTCACGATAACAAAAGAAGATAGGCTAAAGTAGGCCAAACACAACGCGCATTTCGAAATCTTTGACCAGCTGCCAAACCTGATCGACACGATCCATCTTACGAGTAGATATCTTCACCACAGGTGATGAACCCATCCAATGCCGTTACATTCCCCCAATGCAACCGCAACACACACACAGCCCCCCTCCATCAATCAATGCATCTACCCATTCTCAATCATTCCACAACACTGATGCCTCTTATCCTCCGCTTCTTCATGACCATTCGGCTTCTCTTCGCCGACCGCCGTCACCATAAATCAGCTCTCACCCAATCATCGCCCATCTCTTTCCAACGAGAGACCGTTGAGCCATCAATTGCCGCGTCTGCCCATCTCACGTTACACAAAAGAATAACATCCCGCCTTCTCTCCCTCTCCAATGGTCATCTCCGCCAAGGAAATTCGTCGATGGAGGTGCGACCATGGGTGTGTGGAAAAGAGGGTGGGTTAAATCCAACACCCGACGACCTGCCTCTCGGGATGCGACGAGGAAGTGAGGCAAGTCAATGTTCTGAGTGTGGCGGTCTACCGAGCGGGCAACAGAGGAAGACAGCTGCCAGGGTAACGCGACCAGGAAGGGAACACCGCACACAACGGTCTACTATCGGGGTCGGACAATAGCAACCTCATCCAATGCAACCGCGAGAAGTGTCACATTGTACTATCGCGGTACAGTTCAAGTAGATGCTAGGTCTTTTCGAGTAAATCTACAGATGCCGATAATGCACTCCAATACACGCTACCGCCCGCTCTCACTTCTCGCTCCGGGCTTTGCCCTATACATTTTAGTTCCGAGAGGGAAAACAACTCGGTGTAGTTACACAATAGACTACACGGTCTTATCCTCTTGCCCCCTCCGCTGCCACCGCCGTCACCACTTTTCCATTCGCCGAAATTCTCTTAGATTGTCACACAAGCTGCTGTCCCCCGTCTTCGTCCTCTCTTCTACGAGGACTCTGAGGTATCGAGACCGGCCTGCTTCACCAATCCGTAAAAGACACCCTGCTTCTTGATGAGCGCCTGGGGTGTGTCGAACTCCACCACCTCGCCCTTGTCTAGTACGACGACACGGTCGCTGTCGAGGATGGTGTTGATGCGGTGAGCGACGGTGATGATGGTACGGTTGGCAAACATTGGCGAACGCAGAGTAGTCTGCAGCATGGCGTCTGTCTCGACGTCGACAGCCGCGGTTGCCTCGTCCAGCACAAGGATGTTGGAAGGTGTCAGCATTGCACGGGCGAGCGACACGAGCTGCCGCTGACCCTGTGAGAGGTTGGAACCTAAGCACGAATGAGTCAGCATCACCATTCAAGTATGCGGCTTATCAATAGTCAAAGTCGGCAAAGCAACGAGAAAACATGGTAGGCAGAATGAGAGGGGCTAGCACGAGACTTTGACTGCATGCGTGGGAGATCATGCAGGGGACTCTTAACGACGCGATGTATGCATGTGAAAGATGACGGTGCTGCTGAATACTTTGAGCCCGACGCAGCAACTCGACGTTCGCCAAAGTCCCGTTGTACACAAGTGCAAAAAGCCGTGAGAACTGATGTTGAATGGCCCAGGACTAGAGCCGACAGAAAGCGAAAGAGAACCATAAGCTGCGACTTACCTCCTTCGTTGACCTTTGCGTCTAGGCCGCCTTCCATGCTTGTAACGTGGTCCTTTAGTCGGGCGTGTTCTGTGATAGCGCAGCGCATTAGCTCCAATCTATGAAGGTGGAGGGGCAGAAACACCCTCTCCTAAAGGCGTGGGCCGGTAATTGATGACAAAAAGGTCGGTGAGAAGGGGAGGGGTGGACGTCGACCTGTATTACTTACCCAGTACGCTCCACAGCTCAGTGTCATCATGCACATTGGCGGGATCCAAGTTATCCCGGATGGTGCCCTCAAATAGCGCCGCATCCTGTGGAATAATGGCCAGTCTTCTACGCAGATCTAGCAATCCGATGGAAGATGTGTTGATCTGGTCAATGCTGATGTGGCCAGCAGTCGGCTCGATGATGCGGAAAAGAGCAAGGGTCAGCGAAGACTTGCCAGCTCCCGTCCGCCCAACTACACCGATCTTTTCGTGAGTCTTGATGTCCAAATTAATGTTCTTCAGCACGTTGTCCAGGCCCTCGCGGTACCGCGTGCTGTAGTTCTTGAACTCAAGAGAGCCCTTGGCCGGCCAGGCGACAGGTGGGCGATTACTCTTGATGATTTCGGGGGCTTCGCTTGGCAGGCGCGCGTATTCGAGAACACGCTCAACTGACACAATATTTGTCTCAACCTCAACAGTCTGGCGCACGATCCAGTTGAGCGACGTTGTGATCTGTAGAGCATAAGACATGGCCAGACCCACAAGACCAGGGCTCAAGGGAACGTGGTTCGCGACTGTGACGACGGCAAATCCGGCAGCCGCAAGAATGACGATACCACCAATGAACTCGAGACGGACCGCAAGCCAGCGATTCGCGCTGATGGATGGGAAGTAGGCTTTGAGGTTGGCATCGACACGCCACTCGTTCTCCAGCTCAAACCTCTGCTGTTGGCGGTACGCTCGGATCGTCGAGATGCCTCCGAGTGATTCCTGGAAGTGGGCGTACACGGGACTTCGGGTAACGCTGTCAAGTCTCTTGAGCTCACGAGAAGTGCGCAAGTAGTACCGCTGGATCCAGTAGTAGATCAGAGTAATTGGAATGATGAGCGCGGCGAACGGAGGAGTCGTGATCGAAATGACAGCCAAGGTGAAGCCTGACCGAGCAGCATTGACGAACAGCATGTTGAAGGTCCTGGCGAGAACCTCGTCGACCCTGTAAATATCACTGGAGAATCTGTTAAGAATGCGACCAGTAGGTGTAGTGTCGAAAAATGACATGGGTGATCTGAAAATGGCGTTGGCCATTCGCTCGTGTAGCTTCCTCGACGCCTCAATCGAGCAGAAGATCCACAGAATGAGAGTCTGGATGACTGTCAGAAGAGAAGAGCCAATACCGAAGGCGAAGTAAATCCCGATGTAGTAGCCCACATGGTCGTTGGTGTGTGATTTTGCGTTTTGCTCTGACCATGTCTTAAGCCATACGGAGCCACCGATGTTGGCCGTTTGAGAAGCCAGGAGAGCACCCATGTAGATGGCGACAGCAATAATGTTGCTGTTCTTGGCATACTCAATGTACACATTCCACTTGACCTTTCCTTGCTCGATATGCTCCTTGGTCTGCTTGGACTTGCTGCCAGCAACTTCCTCATCAGTAAGCTTGCCCCGAGGTCCTCGGAAGCTGGCGGTACTAGCGCGGCGCAGCGTTGCCATGCTCGAAGATCGCTTCTTGTTCCTCACTGAAACGCCGGTCTTGATAGGTTCCATCTCAGGAAGCTGCTCTTGAGCCTCTTCCAACTCAGCCTTTTCTTGACTGCTGCCCTCAGCTTCGATGATTGTGGACGTTTCACTACTAGAGCCGCTAGAGTTGGCCGAAGAAGAAGGGCCTGAATCTTGACCAGCAGTCTTGATGAGATCGTTCACCATGCCCTTCATTGCCACGAGTTGCTTGTACGTTCCGCGCTCGGCAATCTCGCCATCTCTGATCATGGTGATGTAGCTGGCCTCTGTGAGCACGGCAATGGCGTTTGTGGCGAGAATTCTGGTCTTGGTGTTCAGAAGACCTCTGGGTCCGAGAACATTCTCGATGATATGTCTTCCAACATGGGAGTCTACGGCAGACAGGACATCGTCGAGGAGGTAGATGTCCGCTCTGGCGTAGACGGCGCGAGCCAAGGCCACACGCGCCTTCTGTCCACCACTCAGGGAGATGCCTCTTTCACCTACAACCGTTTCGTCGCCATCGGGCAGCTGGGCAAAGTCGTCAACAAGAGCGCATGCCTTGATCGTCTTTTCGTAGAAATCCGGGTCGTATCTGTAGCCAAAGATGATGTTCTCCTTCACAGTCGCGTTGAGAATCCAAGCTCCCTGTGCGACATAGGCTGTGGTTCCGTGAACTTCGACTTGACCTCTGATTTTCCACAGATCGCCTAGGATGCTCTGCAAGAATGACGACTTGCCAGCGCCAACCCTACCGACAACACAAGAAAGTTCTCCCTTGTAGGCGGTGAAGTCAATATCCTTCAGAGCCTCCTTGTCTTCGTGACGGTTCCAGGAGAAGGTTCCGTTCCGAACAATGACTGTCTCCTCTCCCATTTCTTCCGGCGCGGGCTTGATCGTAATCGCATCGGGCTGGATCTCTTCGGCTGTGAGGAAGGACGTCAAACGACCGACAGCAACACTTGCTTCAACAATAGAGGTAATGACCATGGGCAGGACCGCCAAGGGGAACGTGAGCAGGTTGAACAGAGCTAAGTCACAAGAGTCAGCGCCTCGCATTTATAATTGGTGAACGACATAACTTACCAAGCGCAGGGAAGACAATTTCAGTGGTCAGCGGCTTATCCTGCGTCATAACAAACACGGCAAAGGTGGAACAAGACACAAAAAATGGAGCCGTACTCCATGTGAAGTTGGCGAATGCTTGGGTTGCTCCAATCTTGCGAAGATTCTTGAGCTCGAGATCATTGCGAACGAAGTTCAGCTTGTTCATGAAAGCGGCACCCCAAGCGTAAAGCTTGATGCTCTTCATGTTGTTGATGATCTCGTTGATCAGGCGACTCCTCTTGTCCTTGTTCTTCATTTGCTCCTTTTGCAAGTTTCTCATGATTCTGGCAATGAAACCATGCGCAGGCATCATGATAATCATGACACCAATACCAGCAAGCATTGACCAGCCAACCAGTTGGTACAATGATACCATGCAGATAATGATCTGGAAAGGAGCGGACCAGACTTGCTGAGCAAATTGGGTCAGATCTTGTAGACGCTGAGCATCAACGGCCATGTAGTTCACGATATCGCCGGTCGACTTGGATGCGCGTCCCTCGTTGGACAGTTTCATTGACTTCTTGTAAATGGCCGATGCCAGACCACCCTTGATCCGCATACCGGTGACGAATGCTAGCTGGAAATATTGATGCTGGCGCGTGTTAGTGGAGCTGCATCTTGCTGACTTTTACAATATGGAACTCACGATCATGGAGGTTTGCAAAACGGCGCACGCAAACATGGCCAAGGCGATGGAAGCACCCTTGATCGGAGGCTGCTCCTTCTCGTCATTCTCAGTGTCGTAAGAAGCTATGAATGCAATAAGATACTTCAGAAGTTGTGGCTGAAGATACTGCGTAACATCGTTAACAGCCTTGAAGAGTGCAGCTATGGCGTATGGGCCACCGTAGGCACGGAACATGGCTAGCCACAGGGATGGGTTCTTGTGGTGCTTGAGTTCGTACTCCCAAGCCTTGTTGAACGCGTCACCAGTGTTCTTAGTCTGGTCTTTTTGAGCGAGCCCCCAAAGATCATCTTCAGTCAAGTATTGCTTGTATCCATAGCGCATCAGAGGAGTCATCCAGGAGAATGTCAACTGGGAGAATACGGTGGCATATTCAATGGGGCACTCTTCCTCGTCGATCAGAGCCTCGTATGCGCTGACCTTCCTTGGCCATAACCACTCGACCAGGAATTCGGCTATAGAGAGGCCGAAGCCGACGGTGTAAGTGATGAAGTAGGCCGGGCTAGTCTCGTACAGCTGCTGAGAGATCAAGGATCGGAGCTTGACTGAGTATGCGATCAAGAGAAAGAGCCAGTAAAAGAGGACGACGCCGTTGGGATTACGCAGGCGCGCATGCTCGAGCCATTGAATGGCAAAGATGACGCCCAGAGATAGGATTGTCGCAGCCGTTGTCCAAAATCGGAAATCGCCGAACCAAACATCGGGGTAACTGACGATTTGTAAAGCAAGTTGTACTGTCACGTCGGCAATGATCAATCCGAGGAGTGTCTGGAAGGGGCGGCTGGTCAGCTACAGACGAGATAAGAGAGCATTTTAACCGATTACTTGCCTGCTTGACCCAAAAATGCCAGTCTTTAGGGGCATCGGAAGGCTTTCTGCGCTGGATGAGCCATACAATGGCCAGGGATCCAAAAATAAGACCAAATGCTGCCACAGAGGCGATCCAGACATCGATGAAGCATGGTGTAAAGTCGTATCGGATAGGGCTCAGCGGACCCCAACCCTCTTCGTTACCGCATAGCGGCTGCTTGATCTCTGCAGTCGCAGAGAGATAATTGCTACCGAGCTGTCCCAGGCGATGGAATCCGGTGAACGAGCCTGTGTGCAAAATGCGCTGCGGCGAGTAGTCGGAATAGTCCATGGCGATTGCTCTTCTGCGGTTTCCCCCAACCCGCCTGTCTAACGCATGCTAGACAGAAGTACTATTCAGAAGGGGGTTTATCGGTCGGTCGTTCGTGGGGCCTCTCGTAATAGGGGTGAAATTGACTGATCGGAATTGTCGAGCAGTGCAATTAGACGTATACACTGGAATAGAGATCAGGAAATCGTCACGGGGGCGACGTTGGCGACGTGAGAAAAGTTTTGAGGACGGACGACCGAGTCGGAGTAAACGCATGCGACGTACCGTGAAGTGGACGGGGGAGGTGCCCTGCGGTGGAGATTCAGCTCGGTGTTGCTCTTGTGGTTCCAGAGTGCGAGTGACGCTGCTGCCCTCCCACTTCCGCTGCATGGTTTGTCAGCTTTGTGGACGCTGGGCCCTGGGGAAAGAAGCACCTGGCACCTCTCCATCGCGGTCACTGATGACTGGTCCATGTCTCACACATTCGGGTTCGGAGAGCCAACCCGCGGCTTACCCAACCACAGGGCTCACCGCAGTTTAGCTCACGGAAAGGTGGGGAGCTATGACGACCTGCATTGCAGCCTTGTCCCGCATTCGGCTTTTTCGCGATACTTTTCCGGTACCTCCGATGCATGCACAACTCAGTGCTCGCAGAGCCATCACTCGCTCATGTCGTGGAGTAGGGGACATGTTCCCTGTAAACGAGGGTCGCGCGTGTCAGCGTCTTGCATCTCAGTCTTTTCAGACAACACGCTCGGATAATTGACTCCGGCATCAGGTGCCGCGTATTGCCGTATCTTGCGTGCACCGCTTACCGCATCCTGCCTCCTCACATTGGGCCGTTACTAAGGTTGTCAGCAATGGAAGGATGCGATAACGGAGGAACGACATGTACATTATAGAGGTACCTAACGGATAACATTAAACAATTGATGAGATGCACGACCTGAAGCACAGACGGCTTTTACCATAGGCAGTGCACCGTAGCTCCGATTGCTCGCCTTACATAAGCAAGTAGGTACTGGCAAGCTACCTTGAGGTGTCACAACTCACAACAAGCCTTGTTTCCCCGGATGGCCAAGACAGAAACACATTGCGGGACGTTGCATGCAACATTGCTTTTCTTATTTTCCCGATCCGTGACATTCAGAGTTCGGTGAAACCCTTGACTCTGTAGACAGCACCTTCGCGTTTATCGCGATGCGATCGTCGGGAGTTTCAACTGCCTCTGTTTCCCGCGACTCATGTGCAACCATGAAACATTGAATCCGACATGGTCATCATGGTCTTTGGATGCGGTGGCTGCTCAACAAGCGCACCCATCTGCCTGGCCCGTTAGAGAGCCACATTCCGACGCCACCGTAAGCTTCTCCTCTAGGCAGCTAATCTGCCTTCTGTCATGAAGTCCCCCAAGCCTCGTCATGGTGACTCTCAAGTCCCAAGGTCAACGTAAGTTGAATTGCAGTCTTCGGAACGGCGAACTCAAGAAGTTAAATACCATCCAGCTGGTCTCGGCTTCGGTTTTGGTCTACGCATCCAGTCAACGACGGGTTCCAGAGCGGCAATGGAATCTAGAACCCGTTGCGGATCAAACATGTCTTACCCGTTTCGCGGCGTTTTCGCGGGGTAATTCACCATCCGCAACCAGAAGTGTCAGGCTCTTACTCAGTCTTGAGAACGGGAGTTGTCTCCGTCCTAGACTGGTGGTGCCTTGCTGTCTATACCGCAATGTATATGGCGCTGCCCATCCCGCGGTGAGGTAGAACACGGCCCCTCTCGATTGCGTCTGGAAAGATACCAGCAAGGGAGGGGAAAGTGAGATTGAGCGTGTAGGAAGAGAACGCGATGGCAGGCACCAAATAGTCTTTAGCATAACACCAGGAATCATTGTCAGGCAGGATATGATTGCAATGCCGACCTCCATAGACTCGAATGTCGTCAAGGAATTATTATCAATCTCAAGATCCCTCCGTTAGAAGACATCGAATTTACCTTTGTCTCAAATGCCATGACAGACTTTAAACGCAGTGAGCTGATACCACTTACCCCTATTAGATAGATGAAGTACTTGAAGTGGCTACGTAGACCTATCAATCGTTCCTAGACATATAGTCACCGCTGGGGTATATTGGATCTTCCAGAGAATTGCATGTTTCCCAGTACCTTTGTGCGGCCTGAGAATGATCCGAAGACTGTGAGAGACGGCCGACCATGAAGGCAGCAAATGGTAAATGGCGATACTTTGCCGACTCTGCCGGAATTGCTTGTAGGATATCGCAGATACGGTCTGCCAGTTCATACATAATGGCTTCAAAACTGGCAGTTTTCACACTTGACTCTGCCTCATAGATGGCCATGACCGAGGAGTATCTCCAGGCATCCTGCAAAAGGTCTCCCTGGTCGTGACTACCGCGTGACGTCTTGAGAAGCTGTTCTGTTGCAGTAACATATAAGTCAGGATGCCTTGATTCGCACTTGAAACCCTCCTTCACGATTATCGTGAATATCTGGTAAACGTCCTTTGGACATCCCACAAGGTCAAACAGGTCATCAACCATCAAATTTCGATGCCAGTCCTCAAAGATCAATCCTCGATCTCGCCTGATCATCAATCCGGTCGTGTCATACCAGCAAAGGAGAGACACAACCTCCTGAAGGCCATTAATCTCGGAGCATAGCTCTGCAAAGCGTTCTGGTGTTGGACTGTGCAGGTCGAGAACCGCTCTGGCTCCTCTCAGATGCCGCGACCAGGCTGCGAATGGTTCCTTGTACACGTCGATGAAGGCAAAGGTGGCGATGCCGAAGATGGCTCTGATCCCCTCTTGGTCCACGGATTGGAGGAGTGCCTCTACAGCAGCGGTGTGACACAAGGCATATTCTACATCCGAGGCATCATCCACAGGAATGCTTTGTGTCATTCGCTTCCATGCAAAGAACCATATGCTGGACAGGGAGTCGTCGGTTATAGTATCGCCTGCTTGCTTGCCGTCGGTCTGGATACGGTTCATCTTCTGACGAAAGTGATCGAGATACTTGAAGTAATGCGTTGTCCAATTTGAATCGTCGACTTCAGCTTGCGTGTCTTTCAAGGGGCGCCTCGGAGCTGCCGCGCAAGATATGTTATTGACAAACTTGGGGCCGCCGGTCCCAGGCCGTTGGTCTGGAACGCTGGGAGGCGGCACTTTGGTGGAATGAGATGTCCTCCAAACAACCCGTTGCTTGTAGCCTTCGCAGGGCACGTTATGACTGATACACTGTCCACAGCTCGGCCGATTCAAGTCGCATTTGACGCCGCGGGCCTTGCAGGTTGCGCAATCCCGATCGTGGCGAATGCCGCGGGGCTTCCCACGTCCCTTTTTCTTCGGGGTTTGAGACATTTCGTAACTGCCAGGTAATAATCAAGGATCAAAATTGCCCAAGAGGGAAGGCAACCAAAGATCAAGCTGGTGATAATCTCGAGTGACAGAAAAGGCAGCGGTGTAAAAAAGATTTTTGGCAAAATCTCACAGAATGCGGAAACGCGAGTCACGGAAACAATTGCCTGTGTCGTTCAAACAGGCATAAGTCGAGCTTCATTCTAATAGTGGGGCTCTACTTAATGATCGCATGAATAGCGGCATTACATATCGGGCGCGTTAAAGCTACTTAGTAGCCAGGTTGTCTTAACCCTGTTTAGGAAAGCTATCAAATCAGCTGGCAAGTGTAATAACGCACCAAAGGCGTGGAGCAGTATACTTGGGTAAACTATCAATCGAACATTAGGTTGGTTGCCTTTTTAGGAAGGGTATCAAACACTCCTAGGCCAGGGTTTGCAGCCTCACAACTTCCCTGATAGACTGTAGTAGAACATCTGCCGTCTACGTTTTGTAGTCTTGTTATCTCCCCTCAGTACAATTTGAGGGTTGCAGCAATGATATCGTGATCTGGTTCAAAGATAAGGGCTCGGCAAAGAGAACACCCAAAATTGGAGCCGTAAAGTAAGGAATGTACCAAACCTTGCTAAGACATCATGACAATCCGTATCTTTTGTCTAATCTAGTGTCTTCAATTGGATTTGCGAGATAGTGGCCCAAAAGACGGAATGGCCGACTCCAGAGATAAGGACTTGGCCGTGGGAACATTAGAATCGCATCTTTATAGACAGGGCCGGAGACCGCATGAATGATAGTTGAGATGGTAAAACTACACAGATCTCATCAATCAAGAGCCCAGATATCTTAATACTACCGAAGTCATGGAAAACGGCGTCACTTATGACATGCGAGCACTTCCTCCGGGAACCGTTCATCTACTCCACACCAATCGCCACGGGGCTGGAAGCGACGAAGTCATTCTTGTGCCACAGCCATCTAAACACCCAGATGACCCACTGAATTGGTCCAAACGTCGGAAGACGATTCATATTCTTCTCATTTACTTATACACTTTTACGTGTGGTTACGGTGGCACTGCCACATACTCCGTTTTGACCGACATCTCTCGAGACACCAACATCACCTTGACCCAGCTCAACCTCGGCACCGGCTTGATCTTTCTGCTGGCCGGGTGGGGGAATTGCTTTTGGCAGCCTCTGGCACTCACTTTCGGCCGCAGACCAGTCTTTCTCGTCAGCCTTCTCGGCTGTCTGATCATATCAGAATGGACCGCATGGGCCGACTCCTTTCCTGCGTGGACTGCGGGCCGCATCCTGTACGGGTTCTTTGTTGGGCCTTGTGAGGTACTACCCGAGATCAGCATTCCCGACACGTATTTTGCGCACGAGCGCGGAGCGTATGTCGGCATCTACTCGATGGTGCTGCAAGGAAGCAACTTTTTCGCCCCCTTTGTGTCCGGATTCATCAACGACGCACTCGGTTGGCAATGAATTCAGCACGTTTGCGCTATCTTTTTCGCGTTGAATCTCATATTGGCCTTCTTCCTCCAGGAAGAGTCGATGTTTGAAAGACAGAGTGCTGAAGTTGACGTTGGTCCACCACGGAATGAAACCATAGCTAGGACACCATCCATTATCCAGGCCACCGTTGATATTCATGGACCTACGGACAATGAAAAGGGAACGCTTTCTGGAATCACCAATACCAGAGACGAGTCTTCGGGGGAGTCTTACACGGTCAAATCCTATCGTCAAAAGTTGGCACTGTATACCCGCAGCGGTCTCACTCTGAAGCAATGCTTGCGAATCGCATATCGACCAATATTCATCTTCTTCCAGTTCCCCTGCATCACATGGGCTGGCTTACAATATGGTTTCACAAACGCCTGGTATGTTGAACAACTGATCCATTCCCATGACCCGGCTCCGGCAGAAAGTCTGATGAGCTTACCAGGTACTCCGTTTACAATGCCACTGCATCGTCGATACTTTCATCACAGCCTTACTCCTACCGTGCCTCAATGGTAGGCGTCACCTACCTTGCTCCCCTTCTCGGTGCTTTGATCGGCGGGTACGTGTCGGGCCCGGTATCGGATTCCTTCAGCATGAGGATGGCCCGCCGTAACAATGGGTTCCGCGAACCAGAGCACCGTCTGTGGGGAATGGCATTGACTGCAATTGTTTTGCCTCTTGGGCTACTGCTTTGGGGAGTTGGAGCTGCATTTTCGCTGCCTATCGGTGTCCTCATGTTGGGATCCGTATTCTGCGGCTTTGGCATTGTGACCGGAGGGACGTATTCCATCACGTATTCAGTCGATTCCTTCAAGGAGATTGCTGGCGAATCAATCGTCTCGCTCATTCTGTGCCGAAATACGCTCACATTCGGATTCAGCTATGCCATCACGCCTTGGATCGATGGCGCAGGGTTGCAGAATACATTCATCGTGGTTTCGATCATCTCTTTCTTAACAGGCATGTCTTTCCTGATGATGGTATGGAAGGGGAAACAGTCGCGCATGTTGTCGGAAGCCAGGTATTGGAGATATGCGGCAATGCAAATTGCGAAGCATTGATCGAACGATTCAATGTGACTTCTGGACTTGCGTCAGGATAATGGGGACTCTGAATTGGATTCGTGAGAATTGTACGGATGTTGGTTCAAGGCACAATCTAGGACTGAAGTAAGGAACAAGGGCATGACGTTAAATTTGGATCACTTCAAGTCATTAAAGCTCATCCTCACTTTTCTAAATAAGCCGAGCCTGCGATATCCAGTGATGAAAAAATATGGATTGTTTGGCAAAGAAAGGACATACTTGTGAACAACACGGAAATGGTGGCGTATGGCCGCAACCTCTTATTAAAGGACCAGCTATCTCTAGATGACAGGTTTAGTCTCTCTGTTTTGCCTCCTGTATCTCTCTAGCAAACTTGCTTCTCGAACGAATAAGAGGACCGTACTTTATGAACACAAACGGCACGGCTGCTAGAAACAAACCGCAGCTGCCGAGCAGAGTGCTTGCCCATCCGACACCCAGAGTCTGGTACATCTTCCTTCCAGCAAGAGGCAGCAAAGCGCCAAAGATGCTTCGACACGTCGAAGCCACGCCGTGCGCAGAGGCTGCATATATTTCATAGGCGTCCGTGATGTAGTTCAGCATGGCAATGAATATCAGAACAAATCCTATGCCAAAAAAAATGCCTGAGAGAGCAGGGACGACCCAGTGAATATCCGGCCGACAAGTCCACCCAAGCCCGAACACCGCTACCACGAAGATTGGTCCACCAGCGCAGGCAAGTGGCAGGCGCCTCATTTCTTCCTTCTTTGTCCATTGCTTCCCCAGTCTGATACTTCTCTCAAGGTAAATATCCCAGAACATGTAGAAGACGCCAGATATAAGAGCCCCAACCCCAATTGGTAAAAATGCCAAGCCGGTAGTCCGAGTGCTGAGCTTATAGATGCTGTCGGTACCTTGAAAGATGACTGGGTATGCTTGAAGATACAGGTAAAAGATACTGTAGACAAAGCTCAGGTAGAGGCATGTGAGCATCAAAATGCTCTCTGAGAACAACATTCGGAATGATTTTGTGAATGTAGCCAGAGAGGTGTGCCGACCAGTACCCTTCTTGATTTCTGATCCAGAGACACCAAGATGAGGTTCCGGACAGCCGTGATGGGCGTCCAATAGCCCCTTTCTTTGGAGCACTGGAGCAAAGGTCTCCGGTAGCCAGAGTACAAGAGGGAGTGTTGATCCCGCAAGGATCAGACCTACCCAGTACGACCAGCGCCAAGAGATGGGAGAAACGCAACCTGTTATGATAGGTCCCAGACATGGTCCGAGATTCGTGACCTGAGATACGCAAGTCAGTACGTGTAGATTGCTCGTAATGGTGACTGGCATTCGGCAATGAGATAACACTTACGGCCATTAGCAATGCAATACACCAGCCTCGCTCACGTGGGGTCGAGTACATGTCTGCATAAACACCTCCAATGATGGCTACAGGGGCAGCAGCATTCGTCCCACTGAGTAGCCGAAATACCAGAAGCGCTGGGAAGTTGGGCGCCAGAGCACATGCAAGTGTGAAGATCATGTATAGGACGAAGGTAGCAAGTAACACTGGCCTGCGACCTTTGACCTCGCTCATCGGCCCAAGGAAAGCTGGGCCTAGTACGAATCCGACGAGGTAGATGGATACCGGAAGAACCAACTGGAGGTCTGTTATCTGCGGGAAAGCCAGTCTTATCGAGTCACCTGCATTGCCGGGCAGCGAGGAGCTGATGGTACTGTGCATGACCATCAGCAAGCTAGTGATAATGACAAGTATCTTTTTCCACTGTGACTACAGTGTTAGTGTCCGTGTGCTACTCAAAAATTGAAGCCTGCTTACCTTTGGCCAGTCATGAGGATGGACATTGGAATCAGTCTGTTGAGCTATGGCGTTCTGCTCGTTAAGTTGGCCGCTTGGCATACTTTCGGGGTCGTCGAGCATCGTGGGCATACTTTTTCTCGTTATCTGAGAAATGATATGGTGCCTCTGCTATCATGCCCGTCCCATGGTTTTATTTGAGGAAGCCAGTAAAACCATGATTAAGATCATCTTTCCTGAAGATTCGAACGCCTCCAATGCTGATGATTTTCATTATTAATTGCATTCCGGAACCAGTCAAATCACGGAGGAGATTCTATCATGTCCCTCAGTTTCCCTTGACTGAATAGATTCCTTTCCTCATTTGGCAATGCCTTCAGCCGGATATAAGTGGGGTCGTGGAGGGGTTCAGGGATGAGTGCCGTACGGATCATATCCGATACGGCACTTGGGGTACTGACCGGGAGAATTATCCACGCACATCAACGACTAACCTATCTCTACCCTGTATTCTACCACCCGCGCGAGGTCGTACTGAGTAAGATGTCCGGAGGTAAACTAACGATCTTGGATTTGTCATAGCCTCCGTCAGGTATGCCCCAGATGCCCCCAGGTGCCCGGACTCGCCACGTTGTCAAATTATCGTGCCTTTGGTAATTCGATTGAAGTATGTTGTATGCATTCACATTGCGGAATCGAGGTGGGCTGGTCCGTCTGCCACATCTACCCCAAGGTGCCTTCTATCTCGAGGCAGTTAGCAATTGATATCATTTCTGTCTGATGAGCTGGACATCTTACATAGATTACTTTCCTATTTTGGATGATTCATCTTGTACAGATCACAGATGGAGGTCATTCATCTGGCCCTAAAGTGCGGAAGGCATACAGATAAAATCTTGCCAAAAATACGGGCATCAGTCATTTTTACGATAACCTTGCCGCTGCTTATATGTCGTCTAGTATGACGCAAGATCGAACACATCTTACATGGACTTCTTTGATTCATAAAATAACTCTACTTGGAAACGACCTACCGAAGTTAAGCTGAAAAATGGGTGAGAATCAAGATCAGTCATTTACCTCGGATCGCGGCTGTTCCACGGAGCTGCCAATGATAGAGTCTGGGATCACTACACGAACACCGACACCGCCATGGAAACTACGCGCCGCGCAGAAGCGCGCAGAACAATACGCCAAGATTCCCGTTGGATGGCGTATCGACCAAACTGTTCCCCCTCCCAAAGACACGGACACCTTTCTTCGTTCATCTGGAGTCTTGAGTGCGGAAGAGCTTGCTTGTACGGAAGTTGAAGACATCCAAGTCTTACTTGAGCAGATTGCGACTCGAAAGTTGAGCGCAGTCCAAGTCCTCAAAGCGTTCGCGAAGCGAGCAGCCATAGCCCAGCAGCTAGTGAAATGCTGCACAGAGCTCATGTTCGAAGAGGCTCTCGAACGAGCCAAGGCTCTAGATGAACATCTAGAGCGGACAGGCTCCGTAGTTGGGCCATTGCATGGACTCCCGGTATCCCTCAAGGACATATTCAATGTCAAAGGGTTTGACTCTACAATCGGTAAGCCGCTGATTGTAGGGTGACAGTGTGATACTAACAATTCCAAGGCTGGGTTAATCTTATTGGGAAGCCGGCAAAAGAAAACAGCGTCTTGTCAGACGTTCTCATAGCTCAAGGAGCTGTGCCTTTTGTCAAGACGAATGTTGCGCAGGCACTAATGGTAAGAACCTCCACCAACATCCACTTGCAAGACCGCAGTCTCATATAGAACTTTAGCTATCGGACTCCTATAACCATGTTTTCAAACAATCTTTGAACTCACTTAACCGCAAACTGATATCTGGTGGCAGCTCAGGTGGCGAAGCGGCACTCGTAGGCTGTCACGGTAGTTTGGTCGGGATCGGAACAGACACCGGCGGTTCCATACGTATCCCAGCAGCTCTGCAGGGACTTTACGGGCTCAAACCGACTGTTGGACGACTACCATTCGAGGAGTCGAGGTAAGTTGCTTCCTCCCTACGTTCGGTTGCTTTGTTGCTTTGAAGCATCGTTGACTAACAAGAGTGGGACGGCAGCAAATGGGAATTTATCGCACCGCCAGTGGCTGGCCCTCTAGCATTCAGCCTCTCGACAATCGAAACCTTTATGGATGGCATCTTGTCTTGTGAGCCGTGGCGAAAGGATCCGACGTTGCTGCCCATCCCGTGGCGCAAGGAGCTCACGGCCAAGCCCGACAAGCCTCTCAAGATCGGATATTACATCAATGACAACGTCGTCCGTGTACAGCCGCCTATTGAACGGGCGGTACGGGCTGTCGTCGATAGCCTCACGGCTGTAGGGCACACTTGTGGGTGTTGATCCATTGCTCGCTCTCGGAACTTTTGGCCTTGGTTGTGCCTGTGTGCTAACACAACGCACGCAGTGATCGAATGGGACCCCACCTCGCATGCTGAAGCTTACAAGGATTGGACAACCGCCACATTCGCTGATGGCGGTGAGTCTCACAGGATGCTGAGTGAGGCCAGCGGAGAGCCGTTAGTCAAAGGGCTTCTCGTTGGAACTGAAGAAGACATCCTCTCAGTTGCAGAGTCTCGCCATGTAAGTCGACTTAAGCACGGATGATAGGCACTACCTCGACTAATGAAATTGCACAGCTGGCTGCCAAAAAGCTCAAGTATGAGCAAGAATACCTCAAGCGCTGGAATGAGGCAGGTATTGACGCCCTCATCACGCCGGTAGCACCCTGGGTCGGGATGAGACCTAGAGTGTGGGCCAAGTCAAAGCCTCACGTCGGATACACCTCGCACTGGAATTGGCTTGATTATGCAGCCTTGACGATCCCTGTAATGCGAGCTGAAAACGATGGTGCCTCGAGCCAGCAGTGGACAGATCATGTCCCGTGGAACGAGAGCGATGAGATGAACTATCAGCTGTGTAAGCATTCTTACGGCCTCGTCTCTCAAAGGGATGTATACACTAATGAATAAGTAGATGATTTTGAGCAGATCCGCGGCATGCCGGTTGGTGTGCAGATTATTGGAGGAAGGTATGGCGAGGAAAACTGTGTCTCGGTTGCAAAAGTCGTGAAGGATGCTCTGGAGGTCGAAACCTTGAAAGCACAAAGCACAATATCGTAATATGACACTTAGAAAGATTTTTTTACTAGTATCGCGTAAATCGAAGAAATTATCGAGCCGAGGCAATATCACATAAGACTCAGGTGAATGATGGTGTTCGACCTTTAAAGCGGACATCGTGAACGGTATGTTGGTGTTTTCCTCAGGAGCGTCTGTCAGGGGTCGTCAGAGTACCTACCTTATCTATACCCATACAGTGTAGCTTGATTAGATAGCTAAACGACGTTGCAGTCTGCTGAGCCTCAAGATACGACAAGAAAAGTACCTGTCTTCCTTGTCCGGGGAAAGGCGGGCTATCGCCTGGGTTTAAGCTTATCTCGCAGGAGTGGCAGGAATGATCCAGGCACGCGGGATGCCAAGACCCGCAAACAGGAAACCACCAGTACTGCGCAAGATAAGATAAGCCAAAATCCAACGACGTCAATCCAGGACGACCCCTCCAATAACTTTCTTTCCTCCGAACTTTGTTCAACTACACACTGGCGTCAACTGTATTTTTCGACTAATATTCTGGTAGCCGCTGCGTGCTGGCGAAAGAGAACACGATGAACAGTTCGCCGGCATCGCCGCGACGGCGACATATCCTTTCGTCTGTCAATCCTGGCGAGGGTCACGAGAAAACACCAGAGCCAACCAAGCGCAAGTCGTCGCCCGGTCCAACAGACGCCGGATCAGAAGCGCAAGCGCAAGCAGAACCAGACGACGGCGAAAACTTGCGACCTAGATCATCCCGCATCCGATTAAAATCCAAACACTCAAAGTCGAGCCGATCGCATCGCCACCGCAGCCATGATCCAGACGCCGCCGACAATAAAGGCAACCGCTCAGAACACCGCCACAGCCGCCGCCACCACCACAGCAGCAGTCGTCAACATCGCAGACGATCACGATCCCCGACGCCACCGAACCCCTACGAACCCCAGGCCCTCGACCCAGACGCCGCATTCCGCGAGTCCCTGTTCGACGCAATGGCAGACGACGAAGGCGCGGCATACTGGCAGGGCGTCTACGGGCAGCCAATACACGTCTACTCAAACGAGAGGCCAGGCCCAGAAGGCGAGCTCGAGCGGATGACGGACGAAGAATACTCCCAGCACGTCAGGCAAAAGATGTGGGAGAAGACACACCAGGGCTTACTAGAAGAGAGGGCCCGTAGGGAAGAAGCACGGAAACGCAAAAAGGAAGAGGAAAAGGTGAACAGGAAGCTCCAAGAGGACATGGAGCGGAGCCTGCGTCGCGGAGAGGAGCGGCGCAAGAAGAGAGCATGGGTCCAGCTGTGGGAAGATTACACGCGAGGCTGGACGGAGTGGGCCAATAACGTGGACAAGATTCCCTGGCCCGTAGAAAGCGGCCGACGGAGAGACGTTAACGAAAATGAAGTCCGGCGGTTTATTGTTAACGGGCTCGGGCTGGAGGACATTGGCGAGAAGGAGTTCGCTGCGAAGCTGCGCGAGGAGCGCGTGCGGTGGCATCCTGACAAGATGCAGCAGAAGCTTGGCGGACAGGTGGACGACGAGGTTATGAAGGACATTACGGCGATTTTCCAAATCATTGATAAGTTATGGGCAGATACCCGGTCGAAGGCGTAGTTTGCGCACACAGTACATGCGGACAAAAGCCTTCGACCATCAGATCATCATACGGCGCAATAGCAGAAAGAATTTTTTACAGGTACGGGGTGTATTGTTTTGACCGTCTCGGGAGAGGTTAAGTGCGATCGCGATCGCCCATCAATCCTATGTTCCACTTTGCTTTTCACACGGTGAAACATTGGTTGAGGCAGTGTGGCGGGACCTGAAATGCACCATTGTTTGCCTTGCCTTGCCTTGCCTTGCCAGGGCCCGCCCCATCTGGAGAGTGAGGTGGCTGGCTACGGCTGGCTACAGTATTTGCACTAGTAGATATGCATGGTTCGGATACGAAGTCTGGCGCAGGACAAGCGTGGCCTGCTGCAACACTGTGCTGTTGGAGCAAAGCGCCAATTGTCGGGTACAAAACAACCCCGATGTTACTCACGTTCCAAACAGTAACGCCATTGGATGTTTGCATAAGAGAGTAATGCCAGAATAATTCTGGTTATCATTGGCGACGATTCTGCTTGTAGCACTTTTCGTCACAACTGATGTAGAGAAGTAGTAGAGAGAACATATCACGGGTTTAGATCATGGAGTTGGTTGAATATACAATTGATGTTTGATTGATGTACAATTCGTACTGGTATTACATCTTGATATCTCTGATAATCCCAAAAAAGCCCAAACAATGCTGTGTAGTACCCTTTACCACGCACCGGAAATTTCAATCGTTTCCGCTAAGCCGTTTCGTTCCTTAATTCCCATAATCATAGTTTTAGATCCCCGATTTACAGGTTGGCAACGAGAGCAGCACCACCGAAGAGAGCACCAAGAGCAACGGCAGCAGTCTGGGCGGGGGCGGCACCGGGAGCAGAGGTGCTCTGGGCAGAGGCGACGCTGGAGGCGGCGGAGTTGGCCTTGCTGGAGACGGAAGCGATCTTGGAAGAGATGGAGGCAGAGCCGGCGGCATCGGTGGCGGAGGTAAGTTGCTGGCTCAGGGAGCTGACCTCAGCACCGGCAGAGGAAGTGATGGAGGCGATGGCCGAAGAGGCGGCGCCGGCGGCGGACGAGGCACCGCTCAGGATGGAGGAAGCCTCGGAGGCAATGGCGCTGGAGGCGGAGCCGATGAGGGAGCTGACCTGAGAAGCGCCGGGAACAGCGGGGGTGGTGGAGGAGGCATCCTGGGCCTACAGACGGTTTGTCAGTATGTGATAGGAGAGAACATGATGAGGTTTCAACTTACGGCAACCAGGGAGACCAGAGCGAAGACGGTGGCGGCGGAGAAACGCATTTTGGCTGATTTAAGGTTGTTGGGTTTGATGTTTAGAGATGTAGTTATTGAATTAGATATTGGGTAGTCGAGGACTGGGGATTTGTATGAGATTGGGTTGATTGGATAGAGTGGAGGGAAGGGAGACAACTGGAGGACGGGCTGGCAGACAGAGGTCTTATATATCTTCTGATGAGACCATCTAGAGGGGAGTACTGGGACGAGAGAGCCAAGCCGAGCCGCCTGTGCCCAGTTCGTTCTCTCACTCACCTCTCTTCCTCTCCTTACCTCACACCCCCAATGAACCGTTCGTCATTCACATTCATCTCACACCCCCCTCACGCCGAGAGAGGCCAGGCACCACCACAAGAATCCTCCACCAAACGCCGGGCACGCAAGCCTAGCACCAAGAATACTTGGCGCGTTGGTGTGTTGTGGTAGGCAAGGGGAGGTACTCCGTACACCGTACTCGCGGCGCGGGCGGTGCGATGATGGGATTCCTTTCCCCGTTTTCGCCTCCTTTCGTTTGGGCGAGAGGGCCAAGAGGCGGAACCAGGGGGTGGAGGTCAGTCCAAGGAGGCTAGGGGAATACTTGGTTAAGCTGTTGCTAGTCTAGCGGACCGCGGGTGGCACTCCGAGACTTGATGCTACGTACCCCGGCCAAGGTCGAAGCTGGGGAGGGGAGACCCATGTTCGGATATCCCAGACATCCCAGAATGCGTGAGTGCCAGACTCCCAGTCGTGGAGGAGGTGTGCTCTATTCGTGGTTTGTGTCTGTCTCTGTGGGTTGTGGCTCTGTAGGACCAAAGGGTGAACGACAACGACCCGCCTCCTCACGTCATCCCCGCGGTAACAATGCAGTTTCCCAACTGCCTTCTCGGTACTCTTTCTTACTCTACGCAGTAGACTCTAGCAACTAGGTCCAATCGATGGTGGCCAGCTGGAACAACTATGAGAACGTGGCCAGGCTATGGCTGAGCTGACGGAGTTGGCACAGCTGGCCGGTGGGCATACGGACAGGCGTGACAGGCTGCATGGTCGGCATTGGCAAAGCAGAAAGCTCTCCCTAGTCCCTACCTGCCCCTCTGGCAAGCCTGCATGTCTGAGACTGGGGATACCGGGGATCATGATCCCATCTTGGGAAAGATCAGGAAATCCGAGGTAGCCTGCTGTCTGCTGTGCTGAATCTGTGCCACCTCCTCTGTCTTTCTCAGCCACTGGTCTTGGAGGGAAGCTTCTCACGGCGATGATTTGACTGTGGCCATCAAGCACTAGCACTGTGAGCACCCTGCAGGACAAAACGCTGGACGGCCACGCTTGACGCAGCTGGAGTGTAGGTATGTTCCAAAGCAGAGAAAACCGCGCAGGAACCGTCGAAGAATCCGATGCCGAGAGAGAGGCGACATTTCCAATTGGGATGGGTAATGATGTCGTCCGCCCCCAACGAAAAACAAGCGCCACATTAGGCCGGATATTTTAGCCAAACGGACTTGAATCTAGCCCACGCTCGAGACGTGTGGATATGTGGCTAGGCTCGAGCGGCAGCCGTAAGGTCGACGGTTACGAGGACGATGGCCGAGAGAGGCGGAGGAGGACGACGACGGTGGCGCTCTGCGTGGCTAACGGTTTGGCTCTATGAAAACATCAAGGGATTAGCCTGGCGCAACTGGTAGCTACCAGCTGTTAGGCACCTGAGGTCCGTCAATAGCTTTGCTATGCCTCTCAGCTTTGGGGTTCCCAAAGATAGCAGCAGTGATTATGCTCGCAAGCCACGCGGGATGTACACAGCCAACGGCGTGGAGCAGCAGGATGAGGCATTGACGGGAGGATGACAATGCTATCCCGCTATATCCACAACGTCAGCCCTCGGCTCGATGCGATGCTTGGATACCCAATTGCATGTGTACATCAATACCGGAGAAACAAGTCCGCTTTTCTTGCTCGTCGTCCGCTTTTCCGTTTTGTTTTCAGCCGGGAGAAGCGAGTCAATTGGCAAAATGTATTGTGGGTTCGGATGAGGCGGTGGTGGACGGGGGAAAACGAGCATGGCCTATGCTGTCCAAGCAAACAAATGCAAAAACGAATAGCAACATGTCATCAACAATAACAAAAAACCGGGGTGTTCCTTTTTGGAGAAGGTACGGAGTACCTACTCGGGCAGACTGGCAGTGGCAGACACCAACCGGAAAGAAAGAGACATGGACATGGGTGATGAGGGTAGGTACCCGTGGTACCTTCCCGCGGATGCAATGACACCATGGGCCAAGGACTTGGGGCGCTGCGACGGCGGCGAGGAGGAGATCGACAGGAGGTGGAGAAGAGATTGGAGGGATATGATTCGTCAAAGCTCGCTATTCCCGCGTCTAGAGGCCCCCCATAAGGCCCATACTCCGTACTGGAGAAACCGCCAGCCATGGCCCATGACAAAGTCCTGTCGACATCGGATATGGATACGTACCTGCACCTCACCGCGTTACTAATGGATACACCTCTCCAACGTGGATCAACTCACAAAGTCACAAGACGTAAGGGAAGGGGAAATGGGCAAGGGAAAAAAAGAAAGAGACGGTGACATGGGAGAGGGTCGTCCAGACAATCGTACTGTTTGTCCAATGCTCTCGGCCAATTGCCTGAGGTGCTGTCCCACAGTTTCACAGTCTGACGGTAGCAGACAAGGCTTTTTGCTTCGATGGAAGCCTAGGAGGACGACGAGGAGGAAGCACCATGGAACACTCCAGAGACTCAGAGGATGGGGCTTGTGTACATGCGGAGTACATACTTTGCGAGAGAGAGAGAGAGGGCGGAGCTTCACTGACTGTCGGGTCCCCCGGATCGACATTTTCTCTTCGTTGGGTCTCTGTTGAGGCTGCCAGCTGGCGCAGCTGAGAAAGAGCTGAACCAAACACAGAACACTGCCCACCTGTCAATGAGAGGTATGTCCCATCTTCCACTCCAAGTCTGCAATAAGCCTCTTGCCAGCCTGCCAGCTCAAACTCAAAACTCAGGAGCAGAGGTCCTCGTTGGGTTTCTTGACAGCGTAGGGGAAAGAGAAAGACGAGCAAACTTTCTTTCTGCCCGTGGAATCTGATCTGCCAAGGATTCTTACGCTTACCCGGAAGCTTGATGCACTGACGTGGGCAGGCACAGGCAAGGCAAGGTCAATGCAAGCCGCTAGGCATCATGCTTCTTCTCACGGGCCCTTTTCGAAAGATCCTCAAACAGCGCTGATCTCATATTTTCTCTCTTTTTAATTCAGCCCTCATTATTCTTCTCTAATTCCAATATTGCCATCTGAGAGTAAGATTTTCTCTAGCCTGCCACGTCCCGTCTGGAGATGAAGTCAGAACACCACCACGACCACCCCCGGAGGCTAGAGCGAAAAGAGGACAGTGTCGCGAGCCGAACTTCGCTGTATGCGTACATATGTACATGGTATGAGCCGTCATCCGCGGAAGGGGGTGGGCCTCTGTTTGATTTATTGCTATGACGTATGAATGTGGCTGCCCCCTGCCATTGGGAGGTTCCACTCGAAGACCCATCATTAGCATCACTTTCGGAGCCCGGAAGAATTATGCAAGATGAGACGGAGGAAAAAGATGGCATCTCCCGTTGCTCCGGTTCTGGACTGTTCATGCCGGTTCGCAGCTTCGAAGCTTGGTTATCAATGTATGTATGAACTTCGCTTGGTCTGTTAGACCATGGAGAAGACGGGGGGTTGCGGGGGGAGCTCCTTGTTTGGGGTTCCGGCCGTTGGAAATTGGGAGCTCGCTACCTAGCTTGCTAGTCTCCAGGCTCTAGACTCGTACAGGTTGTAGGTAGGGGCTATTATGAGTCTCGACCATTTACTGGGTGGACGAATCTGAGAAGCGTGACAGAGGCGTGGTGGTCTCGAACGGTCGAAGCTTCCCGCCGTGCCGTCTTCCAATCTCCAAGTTCCATGGCAGAACCCTCGTCTGTTCGAAGTTTTGGCCCTTTCCGAATCTCGACGGTGTCAAACCCTTGGCGACAGCCCGCGCCAATGCAGTCCCGTGT
The DNA here is from genome assembly GCF_011075155.1 of Colletotrichum scovillei. Classification (NCBI taxonomy): domain Eukaryota; kingdom Fungi; phylum Ascomycota; class Sordariomycetes; order Glomerellales; family Glomerellaceae; genus Colletotrichum; species Colletotrichum scovillei. Next base: position 2,437,979 of record NW_023336261.1, read on the forward strand.
GTAAGGGGCGGGAAAATCAAATCTGAATTCCAGATCAGACGTACGAGCAATTGCAGACGGGTACGAACTCCTGCGTCTGTCTGGCTGCCACTTCATGCACGCGCATCCAGTCTCGATAAACTAGAGCGCACAGATTTGTAAAGTCCCGTGAGCCATGAGGAGATTGGGAAGCAAGCGCATGGGAAATGAGTACCTGTTTGCAGCCTTGCTAGCATGAAGAGGGGAGGGGGGGGGGGGCGTGTTTCCGAATCCAGAGCAGCATCAGCAGATTCCTAACCCCAAACTTCCATGGCTCGGAAAGGAAGAGGAGAGAGAATCAAATTGCGTCACAGGATGCCAACGGCCATGGATGGGGGTTACCTACCGTTCGTTTCAAAAACCACACTTCTTTTTTGGTGACGGCGCCGTCGCCTCTTTTCATTTGAAAGTTCGGATTAAGGTGAGGTCAATGCAGAAGGTTTTTTTCTCGCCATCAGGCTAGAAAGTCAATCTGCAAACCAGACGACCCTCGGTCTCTTCGCGTTCTTCTTTTTGAGGTGTCACAAGCCCTGCGAGTCTCCAAGTTCGTGAATATCTGCTACCTACTACCTTACTGTGTGTTACTGTAAGTTTCGGGGACCAAAAGATGAACACTCGAAAATCACTCGAAAATCCTCAAAATAGAAGAAGTCTTGCTCGTAGTAATTTGAACCGAGTTACAATCGTGTGGCACCGCTGGTCAATATGGACGGTATTGTACGACTCTACCTTATGCACCCCCTTGAGACACGTGAGACCCCGTCAAGAATGAAGATGGCTCAAAGCTTGAAGTCTCGAACTTTTCTTCTCAGCACCGCCTATCTATACCTATGCAACTCTCCCTGCCACGCCTGCCTGCCTGTACCTGCTGGCTCGCCGCCTTGCCAATGTCGCACCGTCTTTGCATGTGCAAGACAGGGCAAGAGGCAGCATACGCTACAAATTCTGTGACACTTTGGTCGCACAGAAAATCAATGAGGCTTCGCCCTGTCAATGGAACCGTTCCACTGAACAAGAGTACGGGGCATATCTGTTTACCATCAAAAACTTTCGGGTATTCTCTCAAAGTTCTTCCCGTCTTCGGGTGATTGCACCCATGGATTAGGGAAAAAATGGAGCTTTGTCCGACCACTCGCTTTCCCCAAGTGGCGCAGAGCAATTATACCAGGCATAACAATAAGCATATGTTGTACGCGCCTCGCCTGGGAGACTACCGCGAATTAGCATTCGGAGGCTGTTGTGTCAGCCCAGCAAAACAGTGTACTCCGTAAGCAGGCAGGCAGAAGATGCAGATGAGCGTGACGAGGCAGTCAGCCTTGACGCGGCCGCCTCTCCGTCGTTTCAAGTTCTGTTGAAATACGTTGTTTTGATTGCTTGGTCTAAGGTACTCAAAGCTACGAAAGAGGCACAGAGGATAGGGCCAGAGAAGAGGAATCCTGCCGCAAAGGGATCTGAGAGGGAAAATAGTGTCAGCTCATGTACTGACAATCCCCTCTCCCTTCCCCCCAATTCCCTGGCCTCTATTTGCCTCATCTCGCCCATCCATCGTGCCATCATCCTCTCTCCCTGGCGTTGTGTCCAGACCTTAGGTGTCCCAGACTTTCCCTTCATAACCGAAATGTGCCTAGCCTTGCCGAGCCCGACCAAAGCAGAGAGCGCGACCGCGGCGCCAAGTATCCCGGCCCGCGGCTCCAATCGTATTGATCTGCATGACGCAGAGGCCAGGATGCGAACCTTAATTGGACATGTACCCCACACCCAGAAAGAGACCATCCCCATTTCCTCCATCCCTTTCCACATTTTCTACCGCAAGGGGGCCCAACCCTGTTTGTCTCTCTGGCTCCTCCGGCCGTGGTACATATTACATAATTCTCGTTCCCCAATCGCGAGGAAGGCGAAGAGTCCGCAGTGACAGCAAGTTTCCCCTGCTAACATACCTTTAAGCAGTGAGAGAGTGGCCACCCACCCCCCAATGGCGGTGACGCGTAATCACCGTGTCCGGCATACCTACAGCACGGAGGGTGGATTCATCCCGACCAACCGAAGCCCGTTCTAGTCAGCAATTGGAGTGGATCTTCATTCAGCCCATCCAAATGTTCGACGCCGCTTCTTCCGCAACGTCACTGAACAGTTGGTGTGTGTGGCGGTGTATACGTGGCGTAGTGTTGTGGCGGAAACAAGACAGCTCAGATGTGATGCAGCCCCGTATTCCTCAGATCATGCGAAGTGTGATCAAGGTGCTCAGCCCATATCAAGGTGCTCAGCCCATAACCTGTGCAACTCCCTTCTTAAGTTCGTTGACGATCTCATGCGCTTCTTCCACCGATTTGGCTTCGAAGTCGTAGCGCTTACTCTCGGTATCCCGGTAGATAAACAGCTATTGAGGTCCCTAGTCAGCTTCTGATCATCGTGCGGCAGACCGCCTGGCAATATGGGTGCCAACTCACCTTGAATTGGTTCGGGTGCTTGCTAGACACCTTGCATCCAATTACTTGAGAAATGTGCGCCGTGGTCGTTTTGGAATCTCTCGTCGTGGGTTTGATGTGCACGTACTCTCCATCGATTTCGAATCGCTTTTCGGATTGTGTTATCATCCGGACGGTACGCAAACGCCATACGACCCAAGCCTTGTGATATGCGCTGGTAAGCTCTGCCTGCTTGATGGCCTCTTGAGCCAGCGGGTGACTTCCCATAATATGCGGCTTCTTGGACTTGCGGCCAGGCTGATCACCCACAAAGGGGAGAAGCTTTGGCGAAGCACTTCCAGGGGATCCAGTCATGGCGAGTGGGCCGTCTGTAGCGAAACGGCGTCGATGCAGCTCCAGATCCGACAAGCTGCCGATTGCCGCGACCTTGGTGTCAAGCAGGATGACGGGGCCGCCGCCGGGCATCTTGAGGACATGATTGGCCTTGTCCAGCTGTCTCTTGCGGCAGACCATGTCCAGCACCTCGGCCATGTACGTCTCCGTCGTGGTGTCTAGCGTGACCAGCTGACCAGGAGCCACATCCGTCGAGTGGAGGTGTACGCGCAAAAGCTTCTGTTGACCCCGGCTCGTGTTGGGCGCCGCGGCTGGCGCCTGAGGTGCGTCGGCGAACATACTATGCTGTTGACGATAGGTAGTATTCGTGACAGGGTTCGGGCGAGGCTCTGTGGCGACGGGAAGGAACGAGTTGAGATTCGGCTGCGGAGTGTTGCGCGGAGTCAAGTCTTCATCAACTTCCTCGGCCGGCTCTTCTTCCTCTTGCGGAGTAATACTCTGGTTCTCGGCGTACTCGGATTGACTCGCTTGGACCAATCCAAAGTTATCATAAGTCTTGGAGTTGGCTCGCATTCTTCCGGCAGCTCGGTTGTTTGCTGTGGTGAAAGACGTCAGGGCCTTGTTGCGCTCAAAGGGCGGGAAGTCATCATCGACCTCTCCGTCCTCTTCCACCATTCTCAGCGTGAACCAGTTGATGTTGGCTTTATCGACAGGTATAGGTGGCTGCCGTTTCTCCTCGTTGTATCTCCAAAGTGCAAGGCCAATGAGATCTGCCACAGTGACGGGCCGATCGCCACCCTCGCCATGATGCACCATGCGTCTGATGGGGACTTCAAACGGTTTCGTAGGGCTTTCAGAGAAGGCAGCATAGATGCGGACTGCAATGGGATTGTTCTCGCCCTGGCCCGAAAGTGCCGCAAATCCCTCGAAAGGAACCTTTGGCTTTGTCTTCCGAGCCCTGAGAGCGGCAGAAAGCAGACTCTTAGGTTGAATCATGCTCATGGGCCGAATTGTGCTCATGGGACGAGGTGGTGGTAGAGCCTGCAAGATCCGAGGTGGCGCTTGCGACTTTCGAATAGTAGAGGTTCTCGTGAACTCTCGGGGAGGTGTTCCAACGACTTGCTTGTGCGGGGGAGGCTCCGGGTTCTCAACGGCATCCAGAATAGAGGCCGAGTCGATACTTTCGATGTAGGCGCCAGACATGTCTGATCCGTCGGAATCATCCTCTTCCTCCTCTGGTAGCAACTGCGTGCCAGCGCGCTTGATACCAAGACTAGGTTCTTCAAGAATCTTAGCCTGAAGCTTGACTGACTTGGCCGCAGCTCTAGCTGCCTCTCGCTGCTTGTGGAACCCGGACGCGTCAAACTCGTTCTCGGATGATACCTCGCTGCTGGTCACTGTATCCCTTCGTGCTCTTTCCTTGACGACTTCCAACGCAGATTGCGAGCCTCGACGTGCGCCGGGGGCTGCGCGAGGAGACATAGCTGGGGATTGCTTGATTTGCGATGACTGAATCGGACTGGAGCCGGCCCTCGATCGAACGGGCATCTTGGCGAACTTGATCTGCTGGGCCGCTCGCTGGCCGGCATCATCGTCATCACTCTCATCGCTCAGATCGCTACTATCGTCATCTTCAAGGTTCTCCCGCCGCCTCCTTCTTCTTGTAGCAAGACCGGGGCCAAGCGTATCGGTGCCTCCTCCGGTCAACATTCCAGCTTCGTCGGGCTCATCTTCAAGGGTCACTCCAGCCTGTCTAGGGGCTTGGAAATATTCGGACGCAATCGCGGTTGGAATCGGAGGGGAGTAACATCGTTTGACGAGATCGGGGTTGGCTTGCCATGCGACCGCCTTGAAAGCTGAGGAGTTCATGAACCCCTCATTAAGGGTGATCAGTCGCTCTCCTACTCCATCGGCGATCTCAGTGAGGTAGCCGCAGCGTAGCTGGTACGCAACTAGCCTGTTCAAAAAGTCATCAGTAAAGTAGTTCTCTCAAAGAATGCAATGCCCACGTACTCTTCGTTCTGAATGACCGACATAATGGGCGCTACCGGTCAACGGGGAATGAAAGGAAATGGTCAGTAACGGATCATCCCAAGGGCTGTCAGATCGAAAGAAGCCACGCCCGCGATCGGGAAAAGAACATAATTGCGAGCTCAGCTCACAGAATGGCAAAGGAAGTTTGGTGAGAAATGTGAGGAGAAGGAAACAACTGGCCGCCGAGGGGTAGCTTCGAGATGCGGTCGTACCTCCCTCAGCCTTGTGAAACAGCAGTGTTGAAGATGTGGCTCGTGCACCACAATGACGCACGGTCCTGGACTAGGTGACCAGCCTTGCAGTGGTGCACTCTGCACCTTGTTGACCTGCAGCAGCACTTCACTCTTGCGATCGACATATTTTTCGGCTCTAATCCATATCCACCGAAACGACTTGAAATTCAACAAAGATGGGCTTGGTCGACTACTCAGAATCATCAGGATCAGAGGACGAGGCACCTGTCAAGCCAACCGTCTCTAAGCCAACGACTACTGCCACAGGCAAGAAACCATTCCAAAAAGTCGTCGACCGGTCGAACCCAGGCAAGATCGTCGTCAGTCTGCCATCAACACAACCCGAAGCCTCGAAGGGCTCTCTCCCGAGCGACGAACCTCCAGTGAAGCGCGCGCGGACAGGAAACGGCGGTGGTCGATTCAGCGGCTTCAACTCTTTCCTACCAGCTCCCAAGAACGCTGCTGCGAAGGCCTCTGCTTCGGCGCAAAGCAGCGGCAGCGGCAGCAGCTCATCGCGGCCGGCGTTCCAGCTAAAGACAGGGGCCGAACCTGGATTCAGCAGAGAAAGAGGAGGATCAGACACAAGTGGATTGCCAGGCTCCGGGGCCGACGGGCTCAGTCTGCCCCCGGCCAAAGCCCAAGCGCAACCGTCGATACCAGAAGGGATGAAGCCCCCGGACGAAGTCAAGCTGGTGGGAAAGCCGATGATGTTTAAGCCTCTCTCCGTGGCCAGGAAGACGAAGAAGAAGACAGTGAACTCTATTCCTCCAGGGGCTACGACACAAAAGCCCGCATCGACTTCAACTCAACAGCCGGAGGCTGCACCCGCCCCAGCACCGGCACCAGCGCCAAAGAAGGTCTCCCTGTTCTCCATCGAGCCCGAAGAGACATTGGCAGAAACCGCTGCGTCAGGGACCAGCGGCGCATACGAGCCTCTCTTCGAAACAGAACAGCCGGCAGCAGCGGACAACGGCTACGCAGACTACGCAGCACAAGCACATTTCACGGTCCCGACGACGGCGCCTAACACGTCGGACTCCCTCGACACCATCGCCAACGATCTCAACCTCTCAGCGGCAGCCAGGCGCGAGCTCTTCGGTCGCCAAAAGGGCGGCAACGTCGGCGCCGCGCCACAGACGGCGTCGAGGGTCATCAACTTCAACACGGACCAGGAGTACAGGCACAACGAGGAGATCCGCGCCGCGGGCCAGCAGCAGATCCACAATCCCGTGCGGGCCATCGCGCCGGGCAAGCACAGCCTGCAGCAGCTCGTCAACCAGGTGCAGAACCAGCGCGAGGCCCTCGAGGACAGCTTCGCCAAGGGGAAGAGCAACAGGAAGGAGGCGTCAAGTCGCTATGGATGGTAGAGAGAGGAGACACAAAGTATGATACCCGAAATGATGACAGATCTTTTTTGATGAGAAAATGTTTGTGTTCTTGTCTGAAATTTTAGGGGCTTTTGCCCTTTTTGCGATTTGAATGCAGGTAATGTACATGATGTCTGGCATTGCCCTGACCTGGTATCCCCAGAAGAAGAAAAATGTACTCGTGAAGGTCGTAACACTTGAAAGGGAAGAAAGCTATCTTACACACAGAAGGATGCACCAAACCGCTCCTACATCTTTTTCACATAGTTCAAACACAGCAAGAAAGAAAATGAACAAAATCGCCGCTCAGCAAGTCATGACAGGGGCAGTGCGACCGCCACCCACACCGGCAGGTCCCATGAGGAACCCCCACTCGCCACGAGTGATGGGCGAGATATCATCGTAGCCGTTGGGCGTCATCGGACCCGACTGGCTGCGACGGTCCTCGTGCAGGACCTCGGCAATGGACACGGGGCTCCAGATGGACACGGGCGGCTGACGCTCCGGCCGGGCCGTGAGGTCCTCGTCCTCCTCTGCGACCTCCACGGGCGCAGCCACCATGTTCCTGACGTCAAAGTTTGTCTGCAGCTTTAGGATGGGGCCCTTTGGCGGGGAAGGCGGCTTGGCGATACGGATTAAGTCGTCCGTTGCGGCTACTGTGCCGGCCAGCGTCTCGTCGACCTCGCGCTCGAGTTCCCTCACCGTCCTCGCCACCTGCGCCGCGGCGCCGACGCCTTCGATGGCGCCGACCCTGTCCGGGCCGCCGTAGGCCCTGCGGTACATCTTGTCGACGTCCGCGAGCGCGACGTCGGTGACGCTGAGCCAGTCGTAGGAGCGGAGGATGTCTGCCTTGGCGACTTTGTTGCCGGCGCGGGAGAGGACGAGACGGCGGAGCTCGTCGACGGCATCTTCGAGGCGGAGAGGGGCGTTTGTGCGAGAGTAGCTTGAGAGGGCGGCCTTGAATGTGTAGAGGCGGTCGAGGGAGACGAGGGTGAGGCCCTCTGAGGCGAAGAGGACTTCGTTTTGGACGATGGAGCGGCGGATGAGGCTGCTTGTTAGGCCGCATGCGGAGCCGTCTACTACCGGGGGAAGCCATTCGGTTCTGCAGGGAAGATCGTGTTAGTGGGTGCTCTGTAGGAAGGGGGTCGACGTTGGAGGAAAGGAGCGTACCCAATGCGGAACTTCCTCTCTGCCCGATCAATGGTCTGGCGCAGAGTCCTCTCTTGCTTGTCGGTGAGCAGGTCGGCGTGGACGAGGCGGATGCCAAAGGGGTTGGGCGACATAGGGCCGGAGGCGTCGGTGATGGTGGAAGAGGCCGTCGACGGTGTCATGGGCGGCGGCGAGAGGGGGATGCCGGGCGACAGAGGCCATCTCAGTCTCGGGCCGTTGGTGTCCATGAGGAAGGAGGGAGTGAAGACGAAGCTCTCGGGAGCGTTACTGCCCGCCGATGAGACGGAGGAGACGGAAGAGACGCTGGAGCCGGTGTTTGTGCGGACGAGCTTCTTGAAGGAGGAGACGGGCGATTTCGTGGAGAAGTTGAAGCGGGAGGACGACGACGAGACTGAGGAGGTGCTGGATGCCGAGCCCGGGACGGGCGACATTGTCGGTGAGGAGAGGACCGAGGAGCAGGCCGAAGAGGAGGCGGAGGAAGGGAGGAGGGTGGGGAGCTGGTACTCGCGGCGGGCGACGACGAGGGTGACATGGAGGGCCTTTCTAGCTAGGCGCTTGGAGGCGTACTCGAGAGCCTCGTTGAGATGGGGCGGCAAGTGCTGGACATCGAGAATGGAGGTGCCGGCCTCCAGAGGCGACGAGATGCGACTCTTGAGATCCATTGCGTTGTTGTGTGGGTTTTGATTTAGATGTTTTCCGTTGTCGATGGGAACAATGTAGTAGAAAGCCGAAATAGGGTGACGCCAGGTCGATGAAAGTTACAAATTTAAAAAGGAACTATTCGAAGAGAGTGTGATAAGGAGACACTGAGCGCCAGGCTTAGATTTGCGCGAATGTTGAGAAAACACAAACACCAAAATACTACTGCTGAACATCTTTCTACATCGTGGATGGAAGGGGGAGGATGGATGATGTTATATCAATCAACAAAACCGGCCTGTTGGCAAACTTGCATGTATCACCCCCAAAAAGGGTTAAAAGGGTTTACCCAAAAAAAAATCTGAAACAAGACGCAGAGGAGCACACTCGTATGCAGGAGGAAACCCCCCCTTGTAAGCCCGTCTCGTTGTTGCTGCGATGCAACTCAAAACAGCCTTATGGGTAAAGAGGAAGAATGAGGTGGGCGTGTGGCCGCCGCCTCCTCCTTTGGTGTAAGTGCCCATGGTCCCGAAGGGGAAAGCAGCTATCTGCCGATGTACTTCGTACACGAGGTGTGGATGAGATACCTCGGACGTTGACCCCACTGGCACTTACGAATAGGTACCCTGGACATGGGTCGTCTCTTTCCCTCCCCCCGCAGATGCCGGCCGGTGAGGTAGGTACCTTGGAAATGCACACCCACAATGACCACCACACGAGGTACCCGTCGCATAGAGATGCGGTGAGAAAGCGACATGGAATGACCGCAATACTACGGCGGTGACGATGATGGGAGACATGGAAGACGTAGATCGAAAAAGTGGGATAAAAAAAGGTTTGGCGTGGCGTGGCGTGGCGTGTGTGACAAGGGAAACTCTACCGTCGACTACGTAAGGTGCGTGGGCTACTCATTCAGCGCCAAAGAAAGATGAAACCCGTCTCTTCTAGATGACAATGTTGGACGACGTGGTGCGCCGCGTGCGTATCGTGGCTCTGGCTTTTTGGTCATGGTCATGGCAGGGCCCAGGGGGGGTAACTCACGGAGAAAAGCAGGGGTTTCCAAAGGGGAGGGCGGACGGCGGCGAAGAGAGTACTCAGTGAAAAGGGGAGCTATGGATAGGTGGGCGAGGATTTGTTTCATGATCTTCCTCGTTTTCTCGTCTTTAGTTTACACGCCATGCACGCAACACCACCTTTCCATCATGCCCTTCCCCCCCCCTCCATTCAGGTACCTACCTAGAACCCGGACGGTGACATCCACGCGAAGGCGACAACGAGCTTTCTGCCAAGGAATGTGGGAGACGCTCGCACGAGTGAGGGATGGCATCTGCGAAAGAGAAGCAGAAGAAAAAGGGGTGGGGAATCCTGGAAACAGCAACCGAGAGTGTCCCCCGCCTGTCATCTATCTCAGCCCGTCATCAAACGTGCCGCCAGCCATACCACGCGTTCTCGACCCTTGACCTAGCACCATAACCCGAGGTATACTAATTATTGTGAGGGCCGGTCGTTCAAGTTGAGAGAACTGTCGGCCGTTGTCCCCGATAGGTGAAGTGAGCTAAGCTCGAAGTACCTGACGACCTACGCGTACGACTTCATGCCGCCCGGTAAGCTTGCCTTACTCTTCCTTTGCCTGGGCCTATGGCTGGACTGGGTGAGATGGAGTTTGGTTTTGTCAGTCATGTTCTAAATCAAGACTCGAGAAGGCAAATGAGCGTGACTGAGAACCGTTTCCTCAATGGAAGCTACTGCACTTCCATCACACGACATACCCGCGTCCCCGTACCTAAAATTGAAGACGAAAAATAGGTAAGAATTCCAGAAATAAATCAGATTGCAGAGTTGAAAGAGAGCGAATCAACCACTCCGAATGCTGCCTTATTCTCCGGACACAAGATACGGCCCAGATCAGATGCACCGCTGCGAGCGCATGCATTTTCCCCCCTGGACAACAGTTCATTTGAACGACGGGAGTTATCCTGCAAGAGAGAGAGAGAAAGAAAAAAAAAAGCCGTCTGTCCGCCCTGCTTCTTGGGCTCCTGGCGTGGAATTCATGATTTCATTCCATTTCGTCCAATCGTAGAATTTCCCCCAGCTGCATCACTGCTCTAGCGTCATCTTGTCCCGTCCCTCTGGGCGGCTACGCTGCTATTTTCAGCAATCTGTCACTGGCCGTCTGCCCGCGACAGACCAATCATGTGTCATTCTGACGGAGCGCGGGGATCGACTCTTGGATCGACGTGGGTGGGCGCTGTGTGCCGGTGCAGGGGTGTACGTGCATGATGATTGTGGGGGCTCCCACCTTGGGTACTGTGGTAGGTGTGCTGCTCTGCTCTGCTTCTATCCCATGATTTTCCCATCCCATCTCAAGGATCCCATGGTGCCAGGTGGATCTTCTGCTTGAACCTTGCGCGGGCCCGCCGTTCTCGCCAGCGTCGCAAAAATAGATTGCTGCGTGGCGTGGGCATGGCGTGGCACCGCATGGCATCTCTTTCTTTCTCTTCTACCCTCGCCTTCTCTCTTACCTCGTCCAACGCTTCGGTGAGGTCAGCCCGCTGGGGGTGGAATGGGGTGGAGATGACCGTTTCCAATGTGGGAGCCGGCAATGGCGAACTCGTGGGAGGCGTGGCCGCCAGTAACGGCGAACTCCTTTATTCTTTGTGGAACGCAGGAACAAAGAAGGGAGGGGCATTACCGAACGTTCGTCACAGTAAACACGTAAACGAGGATCGCCAACGACGAAAGAGAATGTTGAACAAAGAACCACTTGGGTAAAGCGGGTTCCCTCTCTTTCGCCCAAACAATGGCACAACAGTCTTCAAACTCTGGCGGGACTAAACCATCACTTACTTTCTCTGTCTCTTCCTTGACTTTCTTTAGTCCGATCGATTCGGGATTTTTGGCGTTGCCGAAAGAGGGAACCGCTAGTGCGGCGGGCGGGAAGTAAATTAATTCCTTCGCCGTTATGGCTATGCCAAGATGCCTCTCAATTGACGTGGGGAATGTGTTAAGCTTCACTCAATTTACTTGACGGTTGGCCGTAACAGGACTTCAACTTGCAGTACATAGTAGGGCCACGGGAAAATAACATCAATAATTCAATATACCCCAGCAAAACAAACCTCTTCGCAGTGACAACGTCTCGTCTCGAGATGCCGCTCGAGATAAATTGCCCCTCCCCGCTCCCCTCGTTCACTCCACCTTTTACCATGTTGTCGGGCTGTGACGAAGAAGCTTGGCGGGTGATCAATCTCATGGTCCCATGTTGTCGGGCTGTGACGAAGAAGCTTGGCGGGTGATCAATCTCATGGTCACTCATCGAGATTGCGACGATGAAAAGAACAGACGAGTTGCATACAGATAGGAAAAAGAAGAGTGGGAGAGTCAGTGACGAGGGCAACTGGAAACGGGGCCAAGGAGCTTGGCGTGTTGGCCTCTTCTTGTCCGTCACTGTTGGAAGCAATTCTTGTCGAGGATACATACAATGGTGCACTAGACCACCTACTAGGTAGGTAGGCAAGGACCAAATGAGAAACACCACCAAAATAATACCAAGAGACAAGAAACGGCCAATATAGAACTGTAAACTCCCCGAGTCGATCATAGGCAGAAAAAAAGAAGGTTTCTTCGAATCCGTCGCAAAAGCCACAACTCCTCATCTTGGCTCTTTTTCGAGCGTCTCGTGACATTATCATCTCAACTACACCCCGTCATCCCATGCCGTATCACGATCGCGATCAAGGCCTATTCTATCCCTATCCTAACCATCGTGTGAAAACTACACACCAGCATCGTCTTCTCTTTCTCTTTCGCCGCGGTTTACATCTTTCTTGGCTCAAACAGCCTGCCAAGATTTTGTCAGTCAGTCAGAGAACTCACACATCACATCGGATCGAGAGAACGAACCTCCAACTACCTTAGCTTGCCTTAAACTTCCCTCCCACCACACTACCAACACCACCAACACCCACCGGCAGCTTTCCCCGCGCCTGCGCCTCGCCTTCATCTGAAGTTGTTCGTATTTGACCACAACCAACTTCTCTATCCTACTCAGAGCATCCCTTACCTAACTGCTCACCTCCTCCCGATGGTGTGGTACACCAAAACTCTGAAGCACGTCACTTCAACTATCCTCCCCCTCCCTCCCTCCCCTACAGTTCATGCACAGCAGCCCGGAGGTCAGGTAGTGTAAACCGAGTGAGCCGAGCCTCATCCCATCATCCCGCCATTTTGATAGCAACCACACGAAACCGTCAAACAACCCGCCAAAACCTGCTTTTCTATTATCCCGACTACTAGCTTCGCGGGTTCCACGGTACTCTTCTCCCCTCCTCACCAGCTGTCGCCTGCGTCATCATCCATCCACCCATCCATCACTCTTCTCAACCCCTCCCCTCCATACCAACGTCACCAACTTTGTTTCGCCCAGCCAAACACCGGCCAAGAGAAATCCCTACTCTACCCCGCGATGACAACCGCCGATTTTACAACTCACCAGCATTACGATCGCCACATTTTCAGAAATTCACTCTCCTGCCTCTCACCCATTCGTCCGACAACAACAAACGGGCATCACGAGATGACCTCACATCCCACCATCACAGTACTTCCTCAAACACCACACCAAAAACATGCCGACGGTCCCGCCAAGCACCGCCCCCGAGACCCCCCGCCCCGGATCATTGCAAGCTCGCCGGTCCCCGATGTGCACCGATATCGATGAGAAGTCCAGACTAGCCCATTGAACACCCATTACCAAAAATTCTCGCTTTCTCATACACCGTAAACGTCACTTGTCATCCATTTGGCAAAAACATCGGATGGGTTCTCCCCTCCTCGGTAGGAAAATCTGGTAAAGTCCTTCAATCGCAGATAGCAACCAGCAGCGCATACCCACCCCCCCCCTCTTTCCACCCATTCACCCCGAGAAAACCTCCTCATTGTACCTTACATCGCCAAGATCCCGGCACTTGCCTCCCTCTCGGCATCAAATCGCAACCTACAGCATCCACTTCCGTGAAATCATCCTCACCTCCCCCTCTATCGGTGCTTCGCTTCTCACTCATCGCGCGGGGGGCCGCTGACCTGCGACCTGCGCGACCCTCAGCCGAACGAGAAACGAGAAACAACCACCTTCACATCCCACCTACCTTACACCATGTCATCACCAGAGGTCTAATTCCGGCCCCTCAGCCGCAACGTCATGAAAATCACTTCCCACAGCGATTGCGCCCAGTCATCCCCAACCTCGGGTCTAAACGCCCCACGGCCAATCGTCAACCTCTACCTACCGATCAAACCCCATAAACGCCGGCCTCTCGCGCAGTATTCCCATACTCCGTAGACAACCCCCACCACATCTAGGCCTGTCATGCCCCTCATCTATTTCCAAAAAGGGAGAAAGAAAATTCCCATCTTCAGAGCCTGATTTGCTTCTCATTCTTTCCAATCTATCTCTGTCCCCAAGAGTACTTCCGTAGATCTCTCCACGTGCCCACCGACAAGGCTTCTCATTCTTTCCAATCTATCTCTGTCCCCAAGAGTACTTCCGTAGATCTCTCCACGTGCCCACCCGACAAGCATGCTGAGCAACCCCCTGTTCCTCACCAATGAAATTCAACCTAGACTTCCACTTTCTGCAAGCTGACCGACCCCCAGTCTATGAACTCCTCACTTACCCCCCTCCCCCTCCATGGCCCGGCGGCTACGAGGGAGCCACAGGACACCACCGTGACCCAATAATCCTCCCGTCACCGTCACTTTAAACTCCTTTAAGCCGCTTGGAAAGAACTAATATTGGAAACAATCCCGTAGCATCATCACTATATTGAACGCTCATCATCACATTACCCGTCTTCATATCCACTCACTAGCAAATGCCGCCGGGTACTACTTGATCTTCCATCGTTTCATCTCACCAGTCATTGTGCAGCTCTTAGCTCTTTACTTTACTCTTCTTCGACTAGGCAAGTGTGCCAAAAATAATTCCTAGACTTGATATCTCTCTATGAGACCCGGCTGCGAGGGTCTTGCTGATAATGCTAATCTCGGCATCAAGACCCATCTCTGGCTCTATCACGCACTTCCTCGCAATCTCCGCATCCGCCTAGTCATCCGTCCAATAAAGAAAAGACCCAGTTTACAGCAATTCGTCAAAGGCCATGATACCCTGTCCCTTCGGCCGTTACTGCCCATCTGCTGGACTTGGAAAACTTTTACCCTTCCTTGGGCCCTCAAACGCCTACACGCCATGTAAATGCAAGAAGCTTCCGCCGTCCATGTATAGCGCTCTCTGCTGCTAATTTCAGAACCCGTCCTTCGTCTCCTAGACGCCTTACGCAGTTGGCCTGTTTCCTACCACGTCGCACCATTTATGTTCACAAGTAATGTCATAGTCGTTCAATTCGTCAGGGTCGCCGGCGGTTTCCGTCACTGGAGGTCTGACTCTGGAAGGTCGCCAGCCGCCTGCATACTGATGTCCGCAATGCTTTCCAATTGCTCGGAGGACCCGCACGAATTCTCCCAGTCTTGACGGCCGTTCAGTCAGCCGTCACGGTTCCGAGCCGAGGGTGTCTGAATCACTGTAGAGTCCTGGAGACATACCGGAGCCCTCATCCTCCAATTCTTCAACCGTCATGCGGCGCAATGGCTCAAGGACAGCTAGCATTGAGTGTTAGCAGTGACCCCATCGTCAAATACTTGATTACTTACAGTGGTAGAGATTTTGGTACTCTGCAAAGGTAATGAGGCGATCATTTTCAAGTCCCAGATCGACCCCAAAGAAGGGTTCACACTTGGCAATAATGGCCTGGAGGTGCTCGGTGGAATGCTTTGCCACCTGAGCGCGTCGCTTGACAAAGTATTCTTGAAGGTATACCAGGCAGCTCATGGCAAGCTTCCGTGCCGTTGCGTTTATAGCTGCCGCCAAACTCTCGTCTTCACCATCGAGCAAGTCATGATTCTCGAACCACATATAGAGGAGGGTTTCCGTGCCCTGTCGCACATCTGCGTCGTAGTAGCCCAACAGAGGAGGTGCCCACATAGGGATAAACTCGACGTATTGAGGATACCGCAGAACCCGAATCTCCTCTCTTTCGTTCTGCAGATGCACATAGGCAAGTCGGAAAAACTCCAGAAAGGCCTGTCCGTCCGTGTTTTGCAGTGCCCTGCACTGGAATGCTATCGTGCGGAAGAGGGCCTGGATATTGGCTGCGTTTCTGCTCTCTTGGGAGTATAACGCAGCAGCTCTGATGTAGGGCGCGTTGGAATACTGTACTGCGCCGCCTGTTATCGTATTTCTGAGGAGTGTGAAGACTTTGTTATCCATGTCGGGGCTCAGGTTAATGATCCTTTTGATGATCGATGTTGTGTAAGCAGGCTCTTGGTCGATATCGATCAGCTTTTTGACAAAAGTACTGCCTGCGTCTAGCTTCCACTCGTGGGTTAAGACGTTGATCTCTTCTGGGGTCCATGACATTTTTGGCGCCTGATGTTCCATGTAGATATCCAATCGCATCTCGGCACTTTCGACGATTGTGTGAACGTCAAGGACATCCTCTAGAGCGTCCATGAAGTGGTCGATCAGCTGGATGATCATTTCGTACGATGTTGAGCGCGTATTGCTGATGCGACGAATGACGTTCGTAAGCATTCGAGCGTAGTTGCTGGGAAGATCCATGTTGGCATCAGCAAAGACAATGCGTAGCACCCTGTAGAACCAATTTTCCGCCATGAGCACAGCAGTCTCCATCGTGCCCAATTGCGCAAAGGCTAGGATAGTTTGGAAAACTTCAGGCCATGACCTGATATTAGCGTGGAAGTTGTTCCATAGCGCCTCGAGCAGCTGAACGCACTGCATTATGACAGGGTCTTCGACCAGCTCGTCCTGTGACAGCCCCCACATCTCTGGCCTAGAGGTTTTGATCTGCCGCAGGGCCGTGAGGAAGAGACTGCCGATCGAGTATCTGATGGCCGGGTCCGGGTTTCTCTGCAAAAGTTGCCGGAATGCTTCGTGCCTCTCCTGGAAGTAATCGAAGAAGTCCGCAGCGCAATTAGCACAGTTGACAATGGCATGCTCAATCTCGTCTCGATATTCTTCAAAGTCGGGGAGGTCTTTGGTTCGGGATGCAACTTGGTCAAGGTGGCCAAGAAACATGAACATCGCATGCTGCTCAACGACGTGTGTGTCAGAACATTTCCCACCATTTCGCATCATGGCATGTTGGAACACCCGGAGCACGAATTTCGAGTGGTTTGGGTCGTAGAGACAGTGTCTCCGTAGGAGCAACGTATTCTCCCCGTTGATATGATCGATGACTTCGAGTGGGACCTCGACCTTCAATGGGGTCGGCATAGATTGGCGTTGCAACTTCTCTTGCTCTGCTTTCAAAACCGAAGACCGTTGGTAGAAGAGCATGTATGCACTATACGTCTTGTCGTAAGCTATGCCGGTTTCCAGAGACCCATCCGTGCCACCAAAAGTCGACTCTTCCATCTTGGCTGGGTCCCAAGGCGTGACAAGGTCGTCATTGAACTCAAACCAAGCCTCCGAGGAGGCCGCAGTCGGTCTTTCCCGGATGTATGAGTAGTAATGACCGGATTCTGCCGTACCAGCGTGAACGAGCACACCGACCAACTCGAACATATCCTCTTCACCAGGCTCGGAAGGAGAGTCAAGATGTCCAACAGTGTAGGGCCGCATGTCGATTTTGGTTGGAAACGAGAAGTAATCGTTGATCTTGCTTCTCATAAGAGTCCGCAGGTTGAAATCGAATCGTTTGAGATGGAAAATCAGATTATCCGGAATGTCCTTCAAACAAGCCCTCTTCACTGCGTCCACATGTCGGTCGCAGCTCGAGCATTTATACTTGTTGTCTCCTTCCATGATCTCCCCGTCGACATAAGCCTGGAGACTATCTTGGAGGGTGCTCTTGCCCTTGATGTCGCACTGAATCGCCGAGAATGGCTCTAGTCGGTCAGAAACATGTTCGCACTCCTTGGAGGCGACTTGCTGTACGAGCTGACCGCCGTAAAAGGATCTTAGCGTTTTTCTGTCATCTGCTGTTGAAAGCTGTCCCTCCCAGCGATCAAAAAGCAGGTTGTAGAATTCGTCGACATCCATCTGGTTGTGAACGTCGATGACGGTCTCTTCATATGTCTTGATCGACCCGACAAGGAGGCTAGGATCGATGAATTTTCGAGAGCTCTCCTGCATGAAAGCGAAGAGTTTGCGCGTCTCTCTGAGCAGACCGTGGGTGTTCGATTGGGCTGGGATGCGGGCGTTCATCATGAATTGACGGAAGCCTGTGTTCATGAAGAGCTGTGTGAAGAGCGAGTTCAGATAGCAAGTGTTGGACAGATTGCGGAGCCCGGCATAGCCACAAGGAGCCCTCACGGCAGACATCCTGTCGAATGAAGGCTGTAATTCGTAGAGATATGGATCTGTCCTTCTGCATAAGCCGCGCCCCTCAGTAGTAAAGGAATGGGTAAGCAAACCGTTATCAAACTCATCGAACGGAACCAGCGATTCAAGGGCTTCAATCAAAGCGAGGAACTCGTATTCTCGGTCGCGTACTAGGTCGAAGATGATCTCGGCAAGAATTCCTCTAGTATTCGTCGACAGGAGAAAATTTCGAATCGAACTCAGGCTATGCTGCCCTGGTTGCGGAAATAGGTGTTTCCAGAACAGCTTTCGGCCAAGGTTTCTGCGTTAATAGTCAATATCGATGCGGAGTATTGCACGGTACCCTGTTATTCACTCACGCTGGAAGGCTGCTTTCCAAATCCACGTCCGATCCCTCGTTAAGGCAACTCTGGATAAGTTTTACTAAACCATTGGCCACAGCATCTTCGGTCCCGGCTTGTCCGAGTCGCTTGACATGGTCAGCACATTAATCTAAATAGTCCGTCACAGCGCTGCTTACCTCGGTAGAATCGTGCTCGAGCAGTAGCCTGCCACAGTCGCTGGCCAAAGCAGGAATGTCCGCAACGGCAGCTTCATCGAATGCCATCTCACGTAGCAGGACGAGTGACAAGTCAAACACCTGCTGACACTGTTTAGGAGATTTTGCTGCTCTAATTATCAGTCGGTGCAACATTGGCCACAAGAATGCGCAGAACGAGTTGGTATTCGTGTTGGGTCTATTCGATATGTCAGAGCTTAGCACATGCTCTCCAGTATGCAATACGTACTCGTAGGGCACGATGACTCTTTCTTCCAATAGCTTGGCGACGTTTGCACGAATTGCATCTGAAGGTTCATCGAGGAGCAAGATTCCCATCAACTCTTCGAGGTCAGGCAACGCTTTCAGAGACATCCAGAAGGCAGAGTCGACGGCTGCGCTTCGAAGAATGGCCGAAAAAGTCGATGCGATGAGGGGAATCAAGCCGCTGTGGCTAGGAGCAGACACCGCGGACCGAAGAATCTCGACGAGGCGGTCTGCAGGCGCCATAGCTACCGGCTTGGGCCGTACATCGAGCTCGTCGATATCAGGGTCTATTGCGAAGTTAGATTGTCCAAGTCTTCAAGATCTCCGCAACTCACCTCTGAAAGTCAGTCCGTAGACGTTCATGAAGTTGTAAGTCAGACGGTTCTGGAGAGCTCCAGAGGCACAGTCTCCAATGATTTCACGATCGGAGATCGCCGCTACAACCAGTGCCCTCACCCTGACGAGCGCGTCTAGATACGCGTCCACATCTGCATCAACGGCATCGGTAAGTGTCGCTGTAGCCTCGGTCAGTCGACGGCCGGCAGCTCGTATGTACTCCGTCATGGCGTACAGGGCATATAGCGACTTGAATGGCTGGCCCGATGGAAAAACTTGTCGATATGAGGCATCTGACGAATCGAAGGTAGCCAACATGTGTGTATCGGCAGGCAACCCCGTGAGAAACGTGTGCATCTGTAACTGAGTTAACTTTTTGAGACCTGGCCTGGACAATTCGAGTGCATACCTCTGTGGCAATAGCCTCTTTCATACTCAAATAGTCCCAAAGCTGCTCGAAGTGGCCCAGGATTTCTATTTCCAAGAGGGAGGCACCTGGCTTGATTCTAGACGCCATGGCTGTACCATTCTCCTCCCGTTTGACCAGGATGAGACCATCGTGAATTTTCAAGTCTTCGAGAGACTGACAAACGTTATTTTCGTTGGGTGCAAACGGGTGGCCACGGTAGTAAATACGGTAGTTATCGAAGCCCGTTGCTTGCCTGATAGTCGCTAAAAGGGAGGCGGCTGTATTCTGTCGTCCGACTTCGAGAGGAATGATGTCTGTCTGCTTGTTCCCATCAAAGGACTGGACTTTGAGCTCAGCTGACTCTCCTTCGGCTATACTCGGCGAGCCAGGTGTCAAGGCGCGGAGGTCGGGAGCAGAGAAGTGATCCTTGGCTTGGTGAGCTTTCATAAAGTGCCGCAGAACCGCAAGAGATCGGCTGAAAGTTCGCTCTTGTTCTAAAGTCTGCTCCTCGGTTGATATGACAGCCATAGACTCATCGTCGCTAGGATTGCTGCCGTTGGAAGCCTCCAGCCGCTTCGCAGCGTCTAGCATCTGCTCGAGGCATCGATTTACGAGGCCCAGATGAACCTGGCAAGCTCTGTGATGAGGGTATGCCATAATAGACTTACTATCGACATAGATGTCACCTACGAGCGTCTGAATCGCAGCATCCACGAATGTCAGGTCTTTGGCAACCATAACTCCATCTTCAGCGTCGAGGATCATGCGCCAAAGCTGTTCAACTCCGCTCTGCGCGAGACTCTCAAGGTCATCCAGTATGATATCATTGATGTCATTGACACGCGGAAGAACGGCGTTTCTGACAAATTCCAATGCTCCTCCGCAGAGACAATCGCGAGGAAGATGCGGTAGGTAGTCGCTAAAGCAGACTGATAGGAAAGGGTTGCCAAATGCTGTTTTGGGGAGGGAGTTCAAGATTTTCCAGCCATCGTCCCGATCGTCTTGACTCGCTGCACCATAGCCCACAAGCATATCCCAAAGGCGTGGACCCAGGTCTGATGTGACTGTTGATGGCTCGTAAGCCAGGATATTGGTAATGAGATCTCTTCGAGAATGGTTGGCCGCTCCGCCGAGGGTCCTTCTGATGCCATTGTGCTTCCCTTGCTCAATCGCATGCTCAAGTTCATCAATAAGCAATGATGTCAAGTTATGGTCTGTCGTCAAGGTTCGTAGCTCGGACGCCACGGCAGGCCGTAATGCCATTGAGAGACATGACAAAGTGCCCAATGTCGTCGACGTCTTTGCAGCAATATCTTTGATGCAGTCGAGGTAGATCTCTTTCCGCACCTCGGGTTCAATACCGTCTCTCACTAGTTCTCTGAACTTGTTCATTGCAAAGTGATGAACGTCTGGGTAAGCAACGACCGAATCCGAAACATATATCGAGGATTCTCGCAAAAGTCGGATGCAGATACTCAACGGCAGCACGCTCTGCGACTCGCCCGCAATCTGGGTTTTGTGCTGAAGAGACTTCAGGCTTTGGTCGCAAAGTCCCCGTAAAGATGCGGTGAAATTCTCGATGGGCAAGGTTTGCATCTTCTCGCACAAGTAATGCAGCTCCTCCTTGGAGAACAAGTTTGTGATGCCCGTTGTCATGCGAATCAAGGCTTCTGAAACTCGTGGATCTTGAGCAGTGGTGATGGTCTGCCATAGCAGATCGGTTTGCCCGCTACGATATAGGCGAGTAACGACCAGGAACCCGACGATATTACCGCTCTCGACTGTGATTTCGGGATGGCATGTCGGTCCCAAGATGTAGTCGACTAACTTGGTTCGAAGAAGGTACTCGGCCACGTAATTCAAAAACTGCTTGCACTCCTCATCTTCATTGTCGCTGTACCTCTTCCAGCAAGTAACCAGATCATGGCACATGTTCGATGCTGCCAGGACACGCAGCTGCATCTGACTCGACGTGATGAGCTTTCCGTATATTCCAAGTCGCCATTCCAGCGAGATGGCCTCTGGGATGAATTTAGAGGGCAACTCAGGATGTTTTTGCTGGTACGCTCTCAGACGTTCTGTGGCCAGCCTGTGTTCACCGCTGAGGCAGATTTTGAAAACTTCCGAAAGCGAATGAATGAGATTTGTTGTCGTGTCGTTTGTGAGCTGAGTTACCTTGTTTTCGATCGTTGCGGAAAAGGCATTGGAAGCTAGGTTGTACAGCAAATGACCGTCCGCCACTCTGACTTTCGCCATCTCTAGGCTCTGAGGGGAGGCTTCTCGGTGGATACCCTGAACAACCTTTTGAAGGATATGTGCAGCGACGCTGCAAATCGGCGCGAGTACGTCCATCAAATGTTGATATCTCGGCGCATTGCTCAAGTGCATCTGAGCTAGCTTGATCAATCCTTTGATACCACCAATTCCCGCCTGGAAAGTGTTCAGCATGTCGGTGCTGAGCAGCTCTTCGTCAGGTATTTGGCCGTTCTGAGCCCGGCTATGTTCTCTCTTAGCGAATGACGTCAAGGGCTGCAAAAAGCGAAAGAGAAGAAATTCCGGTTGGCGCCGTTCGTCGCCTGGAGACATCTGAAAAGCCTGAGCTGTGATGAAATCGAATTCGACAAAATGAGCGGTCATCCTGGCATAGGCGTGAAAAAATTGGCCAATCGTTTGCCGTGTTTCCAGTGGAATAGGATGTCTGAAGAACGTGTGTGAGCAAGTAATCATTTCAATAAGACGCACCAGAGTACTTACTTTCTAGTCGCCAAAGCCCAGGCGATTTCGGGAAACATGTGCCAAAAGGTCTGATAAGCCACTTGGGAATCGTACGCGACCCTGCCACCAACGAGGCCAACGTATTTAACGTATGAGACCATCCAGGCATACAGAGACTCTAGCACAGCTTCTTCCGGGGGCGCTTCTATTCTCAGTTAGACCGGTACAAGCTTTCTCGAGCTTTAGCTTGAGCTGCACAGCACTCACGGGAACTCAGATATTGAACTAGCTTCGTGACAGTATCAGGAAGTGACTCGTGAGCCTCGTTGTACGGAAAATCGGGGGTCGGGTCGAAGGATGCAGCATCCTCGCGAATGATACTGACATCGTCGTCGTACGGAGCATCCTGGTCATCGTCGGTTATTGCAACCACCTCGACCTCGGGGCTCTGTGGGCTTGACGACGAAGAAGGTGGGGTATCTGTGATCTCGATAGGAGCTTGCGCCATGTCGACTTCGCCCAGGTCTTCAACACTCTTCTTCACACCTTCCGGAAGTTCAGTCGGTGGGTCTGTTATGTTCCGGGGTGTCGGCGAGACAGGAGAAGAGGAGAGAGGATCGGGCTGGGTGGCATTGCGTAGGTTTATCGTGACCCGGCTAGAGGAAGGTTCTGTCGGAGGCTCTCGAGCTGTCGACTGCCGTTCTGGTGTTTGCGGGGTAGAGGAATGCGTGTCTATCTTCATGGCAGAGTCTTGTGTGGCAGCTTCGTCGGGGCGGTTTGCCGCTGGTGAGCTTGAGGTATCGATGCTCGCTTTGGTACTGTCGACGGAGAGGCTCCGGGAGCCACCAGACATGGACGTTCGGCGTCGTTTCCTAGAAGAATCGTCGCCGTCGGTGAAGGGGTTCGGCCTCGTTGAGCTAGGCTCTGAGGAGGCTGCGCGATCTGGTGCTTCCGAGGAAACTGTTGGTAGGTCCATCTGGTTGATGCAATGAAGTATTGCAGCGCGGGTCCTGGAGCTCCAGAGACGTCACTCGGGCGCGAGAGACGGCTCGGTAGCAGCTGGTCAAAATTAGCATGTGGGTTCTTTTGTCGGCTGGTAGTGATGATGGGAACCGCGATGGAGGTATGTTGGCGCAGTGAGGATGGGGGTTTTTTTTTTTTCCTCTTGGAGAAGTGGATAACAGATGGTGATCAGGCTGCAGCAGCTTGATCCCTCAAAGTAAAGGCGAGAGAAGGTAAGGTGAAAAAGTCGGGGAGGTCGGCGCTAAGATGTCAAGGTGAGGGTGACAGTGACGATAGCAATGTGCAGGCTGAGGTCTAACGCAGTAGGAACGTCAAATGGAAAGCATACGGCGGCGTGTCGAAGGTGGGCTTTTTTGGGGAGGGAGCAGGGGTTGCACGTCGGTCCTTTCGGGTGCTTAAAAGAGACGCGGTGCAGGCGTGGAGGACGTGAATCCACTAGAGCTAAGAGCTTTGGAGGGGGAGGGGGACTCGTCTGTTTTGGAGTCGAGCGGATTGGGGGGAACAGAGATGAGGTAATGAGGAAGAATGGCAGAGACCTAGGTACCTGCCTTGGTGCATGATTTGGAGGAGGGCATGTACCTTACCTTTGGGTGGTGGGAGTGTTGGTAGTTGTAGCTCCCGTCTGTGAGAAATGGAAGCTTTGAGCTTCCGGTAAATCTTGGCTCGCGTTATGAGATAAGGTACCTAGTAAGGTGTGTAGCTACGATAGCTTGACTATGTACCTTGCCTCAAGGCACTTGGCGAAAAGTACTAAGGTATAAGGGCGATGCGCAGGTGAAAGATGTTCGGGAGTGAAAAGAGCTAGACTGAGTCTGAAGAGAGGTGTTAGATGAACATTGGATGTCTGCCTTTACAGATTTTTCCTTGCGTGACAGACCCAAAGCATACCTCTCTGGGTCTCTCTGGCTTACCTACCTGGGACAGCACTCGCCGGTCAGAGTGGTTAAGGATAAGGTGCTGGCAGAAGCTTTTGGACGATAAGATAGATCCTCGAGATGATAGGTGCGGGGTGGGGTGCTGGTGCAATGCGAGGTCTTTGGTGCCCGTGTGGCTCAAGCTCGAGGAGAATAGGTACCTACCTACCAGAACGAATAATCAGGGTAGCAAGGTACCTGAGGCACCAGAGACGAAAGTGGAGACAGCCAGAGATGGCGGGACCTTCTAGACGTAGGTAGGTAGGTACCTTGTAAGTTGCACATCAAGCTCTCGCAACACATGGAAGGTGACGGCGACATCAAGCAGCCTTTCTCTTTGCTGACCATCACCTTGTTTTTGCTTTGCGATGAATCGTGATAGCTACATTTCCAAGACATTCCATCTTTTGCTTGAAACAACAATCACAATCTGATGGATTGGCACCAGACAAGCGCCAAGTCTGCTTAGGTAATGAAACTACAATCGGTCCTCAGGTTGTGGCTCACGGGCGAGGGAGGATCAAATTGTAGTCTGTACCTGCCTAACTCAAGTCACACAAATAGACAGGACAAGGATGGGATGCTACATAGAAACAAGTAGCGGTCAATTGTATTTACTAAAACTTGGGCTCTCGTCTCTTCCTAGGGAGAAAGTTCGGTCTTTCATTCACGAAATGCATCCAGGTAAAGAAAGGAATGGCCATACTCCAGCAACGTGAGACAAATAAATATGAGGTATTGTCATTGATCAATGCATTCAGGTACAGCAACCAGTGACCAGCCCAAAGACGTTGACACTAGTGCACCTTGTCAAGGATATTCGAACGCCCAAATGCGACTTGAAGTGAAATGTGCTCGTATCTCTAAATTCGGCCTGAGCCCTGGAAATGCGCCAAAGGAATTTTGGCCGAGGGTATGCCGTAAAATATCATAATCACTTTTCAGCGTCCACTGACCAGAGTTAGTCAATCCATACTACTTGAAATGTTCAGATGCGCCTATGAAAGCTCGAACAGCATCGTCTTCAGTGCCGAGGTCCATTGGAGAGCACGAGATAGAATGGAGTTCATGAATCTCGACAGAGAGTACTCCGTATTTCTTTGGGCGAGAGTGGTTCACCGGCTGCTCATAGCAGGCAGCAACCCAAAGCCGGGCTCCTCCATCTTCCGATCTAGTCCCATCCATAAGGTACGAACGTCTGTACGGGATCAGCCGGAGTCCCAGCTTGCTATCACTTCGGCGACCTTGGGTGCGCCCAGGGCAAAATGCCTAGGTAGAGCACCCTTCGACCCAGCCCGGAGCATTGTGACATTTGAGTCGTCTCGTACGAGCACTCTCTCTTTGAGTCCAGTCTCGTATCGGAACCGACCAGATGACACATGAAAAGCTTCCGTCACTTTGGTCACAACTCAACGTCGCATTCGGCCTCTCGGCGACCCTTGCGCGACCCGGCTCTTCCATCCGCAGCTGTCTGTCCGTGCTCCCCGAGGGGCTTGGAGCTCATGCGGGGCCGGTATCCTTAGCGGCCCATGTCCATGCAAACTCGCCTCAACGATCCCAACGTCGACATACAGCCGACTGCACGCATCGACATCATTGGGATTAGGTATCTCAGAGAGCTCAAGAGGGCGTCCAGAGGCCCGAGTCAAGGATCGGCCTCTGTCACTACCTATTTTTCAGTCGTATTACAAGCTCCTGGTCCGACTCATCATCACCCTCCAACTTCCAAAGTTTGAAGCTTTTAATGCCCGTTCATCTGTTTCCTTCCCCTCTGATGATCCATCATGTGGCGCTAGTGCCACCTCGCTTATCTGTCTATCGGCCGCTAAAGCCAATTACCTTAGTCCCCTTGTTGTTTCCGACTGACGAGTTTTATTTTTGTCTTTATTTCTTTTCTTTGGGCAACGACTAGCAAGTGTTGGTATTGATCCTTCCAGCCGTGTATTTTGGCCAACAACTGAATGCCTGGCACCTCTTCCTACATTTATTACCATTGGGAAAGCCAAGTTCAACTCGATTATTTGCTGTTTCCTACAAGCATCGACCAGGCCTCAAGGCCAATACCCTTCCATGATTTGAAGTTTTCGAGCATCAGCCACTCAACTCCAACTCTCAAGTTTTGGTTTGCCAGCCTCTAAACTACTTCTAGTGGACCGTCAAATCCAACGTCTCTCAGTTGCAACTGAAATTCACAGGGCTACCATTACGCTCTACCCATCTGCTCTATTCGGCTGCTACACCCGGAAAGTCGCTCTTGGCTCGGGTTCTTGACTTGCATTTCAAACGACCAACCGTGACGTCTAGTCACGTTGAGTAAGACATCAAAATGGCCAACCAACTACGAAAAAAGTTGGTGCATTCAGTTGACACACCATTTTCAGCAGTACAATGGTAGGACTGCTTTTGACGGGTCTATACACGTACTAGAATTGCTTACACACTGCAGGCCCGAGGTCACCTTTGAAGATCAAGACGCCATTCTAGAGTTACTTTGCAGGTACGTCTTTGAGATTCATACTCGGGCTCCTGGCACGTGTCTGCATTGAAATTGAGCTGACCAGACACACAGTCTGTTGACACCGCTGGGTCAACACCGTCAAAGGCACGTTAAGCCTTCGGAAGGCAAACGGGCCGCCAAAAGGAAGAGAAAGGAAGAAGGAGCTGCTGGCAAGGAGCCCGAGAAGAGCGAACGTCCATCACTGCCAGAAATCGCCTCTTTCGTCGACGTTGGTCTGGCAAGCATCACCCGCAACCTCGAACGACTCGCATCGACGCAGCAAGCCTCAGGGCCAGACATCGATGGAGCCAGCACGGCGGCAGTCCCCCCTGCTCCGTATGCCCTTATTTTCGTTGCCCGCTCCGGCCAGTCATCGGCCTTCAACTGTCAGTTGCCCCAAATGGTAGCCGTGGCCTCCAATACCGCTGCACCAGCGTCTGCAACAAGACTGGTCGGATACTCCAAGCCATGCGGCGAGAAACTCAGCGCTGCCGTCGGTATCCCGAGGGTCTCGTCGATCGGGATCCGGGTCGGCGCCCCCATGTCGAAGGCGCTGGTAGACTACGTTCAGAAGCACGTCTCGCCTATCTACGTCGCTTGGTTGGACGAGGCAAAGGATGCTGTCTACCGTTCCACGCAGTTGAAGGTGGAAGAAAAGATGATACCGGCCAAGAAGAGCGGCAAGGCGTGAGATAATAGGAAACGCCAACTTTCTGCTCGATTTGAGAGCGTTTTTATCGAGAAATAAACATGGCGATGAGATACCCATAGCTTGCCCAGTAATGCAAGTCGACCTGCCAATTTGGATACCGAGATTTGGCCATTTTCCCCTCGCTGAAATGGCTCTTACTTGATGGTATGCATATGCCAAATATTCGAGGTAAATAGGGGGACTGATTGTCAGTGATGTGCTTTCCCCAATCCACTCATGAAGAGGAAGGGCAACGCCTACGAATGTAAGGAAGATTGTCCTATAGAGGTGCTTCGGCATTATATCGGCTTCCTGCTTGATATCTGAAGCAGATAGTTCTTCTTCTTCTCCTTCTTCAATATGACCCGCAGCTGACGAGTGCCAGGTAAGGCAGATATCCAACAAAGAGCTCTCTGGTCCCTCTTTTTTGTTACTTTTGCTGCAGTTATGTTCTAGCTCTTCTCGCCCAGCCCAGCAGCCCGCCAAGCCTTCCCACATGGATCGATGGCCCTATGAGACAAGTAGAGCAGCATCCTTCTATTCTTCAACGCCATCCGGTGATAGTCCTCACACCGTCCCAACGGAAACATTTCTTCCGTCCCGTATACTTGTCCCAGCAACCGTCCCAAAGAACGATTCCGTCCCGATATCTGTTGCCATCTCATTTTCCTCTATGCCCTAAGCCGAATGAATCCTATTTGTTCAGGTACTCTGATCTTTTCCTTCCAGAGCAACCCACCTACACCTGCCTTTGACCCCTCGGTTTTCTCCCAAGCTCCTACCTTCCTCAAAGATCACCTACTCCAGCAACCTTACCTTCCCTTTTTTTCCCAGGTCGGCAAGGCAAGCTATCCTTCCTCGCTAGACCACTGGGTAAGGTTCCTTCTCTACCTTACATCTCATACACAGTCTCGTGTCCTTGCACTCGACTACTCTTCTCAGCGCTCGTCAGTTTTACCTACCCAAATTTCTATCCAAACATATCTGGTTTCCCACCTTGGGCGCCGTCTTCAGCCAACATTTACATTGACGCCGAAGTTAGCAGGACACCGACAGACGAGTTTCCTCTTTCCAGCAACGAAAAAAAAAGGCAGAGAAAAAGGGTCTACCTAGATAAGGTCAGTACGAAACATCCTCTTCATTTCTCCCCTTCAACTTTCATCTACTCGGTTGGGGGCAATTTCCTACGAAGGCCCCTTCCTTAGGATAACGAGCTTGATGTCGCGTATGCGTTTTCTTGGTTTTACGTCTTTCACAGTTATGACACTCTGTGCCGAAAAATCTTCGACTTCGACACTTTCTACATCTTCTGCATTGCGCTTGCCGAATGCTTCTACACCATTGACCATTGATCGGCAAATATCCTGGTCTATAGCCAGGTGCAAGGAGGAATTATACACTAATCAAGTCACTAGAGATCTATTGGAGAAAGTTCCGACACATCAGCTACAGAGGACGTGCTGCCAAAATGTTTGCCAACATGGACCCCAAGAAGCAGGCTGAACAGATGGCAGCAGCAAGAGCTCTCGCCGCGGAGTTCAGCAAAGCCAAGGGAGGCAGCAGCAGGGGCAGGAACAGCGGACGAGGACGCATGAATGATGGCGGCAGTGGTAGCAGGCCTGGCGGCATTGGAAGAGCAACCCCTACTCGATACGATGCTCCTCCGGCTCAGATGAGTGAGTTGACTCCTTGAGCGACCATTGTTCGATTTGCTAATCCTCGCAGACCGTCCTATGCCTTCATCTTCGCGTGCTGTCTTCACGCAGCCGGAAGTCAATCGAGCCAGAGCCCAGCCTTCCGCCGTCACTCGTGTCGATCCCACTCTCGCGGGATGGTTGGCAAATGCTCCTCAGACTAGTCCCGCGACGCCTGTGACGCCGAAGATGCCGATGACTCCCGCGAACACGGTTCCTGCTCGCTCTGACGTTCCGAAGGAAATCAATCAGCAACTCGCCAGCTGGCTTACGCCCAAGCTCAGTCCGGTTGCCGCTCCTCCCAAGGAGAGTCCGACCAGCCGTGCCTCGTCAAGCATACTTGTCACCAAAATTGATGACCCCGAGACGTCGAAAGTCGCCCTTACCGGAAACGCTCAAGCCGTCTCTCAATCTAACGACCCTCCGCCTTCTCTGAAAAGTGAGGCTGTCGTCCTTCCTGAGACGACTGTCCGTTCGAAGCCGAGTGGCTTAGGGAAGAGCTTGCGGATCGCTCACGAGGCGAAAGTCATCAGGGAGCAGAACAATATGAGCGGAGTGGGAACTACTGCCAGTTCCAACTTGAATGCCCAGGCTTTCGCTCTTTTTGCCGAAGACATTGACTTGGTGACACAGCCGCAGTCTAATCACAATGGACAGGTTCCTCGCCTTCCTGAAGCCGTTCACAACAAGCAATATGCTGAAGCCTCCTCCTCCACGAAGACTGAGACCTCTGCTAGTAAGCCAGAGCTCAAGTTCGGTTCCGTCGAATGGGCTCTGGCGCAGCTCGAAAGTGGCCGGGAACTTCCTGGCCACCATGAGTTCCACGCTCGCATGGCTCAAGAAGTCGGAAACAAGTCTGGCGCTGTGCCCGCCACTGATGCTCACTTCGGAATGGTCAACAACACTCAGTCCCTCATTGAGCAGCAGGAGACAACCGACGAAAAGAAAGCAGCGGAGCCTCAGATGAAGGAACCCTACTGCAACTGCCCTAAGAGAAGCCACCCAATTATTGGCTTGGCGGCTTCATGCTACAACACGGATTCTGACGGCGATCATGACCTCACTCACATGAAAGGCGCGTCGGATGCAGTGAAGAACAAGTTCGCGGTCAACGTGATCCTACACGAGCACTCGAACCCAGACTGTCCCAAGCTGCTTCAGGCTGCTGCCCAATTCCCTCTCCATTTCGGCGCTAGCCCTGCCATTGTAGATGACCCCGACGATCATCTCCAGGTCTTCCAATGGAAGGACTCGGACGGCGTATCCGGCCCCCCGCGCAGTGTGCCCGTTCGGAAGATCAATTCATCTGGCCACCAGAACAACCCGCCCGGCGCTTCGAACAGTCCGGCTGTCGCCTTCAACAACTCGTCTGGTCCTCCTTTGGCTGGTGCTCCAGTCCCACAGCCGGCCGTCAGCCGCCGTAGAGGCATCAACGAATCGATGTGGGCTTAGATCGTCATCGAGATGCATCTCTCACCGTCGCCAACTCTGGAATGTTTGAATTGTTGCTCCTCTATGATCGGGCAACAATTGCAAATCCTTTGAGGGGCACTAGTTTGACAGGAAATGGACACGATATGG
The DNA here is from genome assembly GCF_011075155.1 of Colletotrichum scovillei. Taxonomy (NCBI): domain Eukaryota; kingdom Fungi; phylum Ascomycota; class Sordariomycetes; order Glomerellales; family Glomerellaceae; genus Colletotrichum; species Colletotrichum scovillei. The sequence continues at coordinate 2,468,264 of NW_023336261.1, forward strand.
ATAGGCAAACTTCCGCAGCCGTATCCTCAGATTGTTGAAGTTATGACAACGTCTCTGATCTCTCTCAGCACTCTTCAATGATGCCTTGTAGCGGCAAGACCTTGAGCTGCTACAGAGAAGGGGGCATGGAGGACGCCACTAAGCATCATCGTCGGAAGATAGTGGGGATTCAACGAGGCAGAGAGAGTTTTTGATGAAGATGATGATGGAAGGCTGACTTTGATATTGGCTTTGGGGGTTTCTCAACTTGGGGAAGCGGAACGAGATATCTCGTACAGAAGCCGCCCTATGCGTCTGGAGGTATTAGGTAGTCCGTTGCCCAGGTCACTTTGCTCAGGATTGATACCTCACAGGCAGTCTAGGTAGATAGTCAATCCACAGTTTCTCAAGATTCCATGAATGCCAGGGCTTGATTCAATATGAGACATAAAGGCACTACTAAAAGGTATCAAGATCGAACCTGAAGACGGCTCCGGTGTTCATGGGCGGTGTATGTAATATGTACGTGGTCTCTAAATGCCAAAGCCCGCAACACCCATAAAAAGGTAACCCCTTTTTATCACTTTTTCCCATGTTTCCCAACTCCTTTTTAGATTTCGTTCGACTGATGCCCCAAACCAACTACACGTCATCCTCATCCTCGTCCTCATGCGCTATTAATCTCCTTTTCTAATAACTTGACACCTTCCCTGACTTTGGGCGAAAAGTGCCTCCGCAGAAGCTCGCCCTCCCACACCGTCGTCGCAAAGGGATTGCTTCCCTCGACGCTGTCGCTGAGGGCGTTGTAGTTGCCGTCGCCCTTGCGCTCTTCGGTGCACCACAGCGCGGCAATCTTCTTGCCGTGGGTGTGTCCGACGTCTTGCATGAGCGCAAGCGCGGCCTGCGCCGACTTATCGGGCATGTGCAGCGCCGCGGACATGATTTGTTTGCTGAAGGCCGCGAGGCGCAGAGGCGGGACGGAGCGGATCTGGTAGGCTGGCAAGAGGACGGCCGTGAGGCAGCGCAGGAGGAGGACGGTGGTGGTTTGCAGGTTGACGCGGTTGTCGCGCGTGGCAGCGGCCTGGGCAGGGCGGATGTGGAGGGATTTGGAGGTGAGCTCGAGGTCCGGGTTGAGGGAGAGGGAGGGGAGGGAGGTGAAGAGGTGGGTTACGAAGTGGGAGAGGTCGAGGTGCAGCGCGGAGCGGGAGTTGTGCGCGTCTTGGCCTGCGAGGAGGGCAAAGGCTGTGACTGTGCAGAGGAGGGCTTCGCGGCTCGTGTTGCGGGATGCGCCGCCGAGGTCGTCGTCATCGTCGTCGTCTTGTTCGTCTTGGTTCTCCTCGTCGTCGTCGTCCGCATGGTTGTTACCCTCTGCGTCCTCTTGGGCGTGGCGGATGAGATCTTTGAGGGCCTCCAGGAGATCGCCAAAGAAGTCCTGGTTGATGAGGTGGGCGTACTTGGCCAGGCCTTCGAGCACGGCGCCCATGAGCCACGGCACGCGCATCTTGAGGATGCGGAAGTAGGACGCAAAGACGAGCTTCAGCGTCTCGGACTGCATGCGCTCGCGCTCCTCGTGGCTGACGAGGGCGTCGGCCTGCTCCATGTCCTTTTGGATGGCCCTCTGCTCTTTGAGCATCTTGCGCTCCTTCTTGGTGCGGAACTCCTTTTTGAAGTTCTTGCGCGATTGCGGCGGGGGGGCGCCCGGGTCGCGCTCCCGGTCGACGCGGTCTTGCGAGGCCTTGCCGGCAAACTCATCGAGCAGGCGCAGGTGGAGGAAGAGGTTGAGCACGCTCTCGTCGACGCCAAAGTTGCGGGCCTTCATCATCTTGGCGAGCAAGGAGACGGCCTCCATGGAGGGGCGGCCCTCCTCGTCGTCGACAAAGAGCGTCTCGAGCGCGCGGCGGCACTTGTGGAAGTCGGCATCGATCTTGCGTTTGGAGAGCTTGCTGACGAGGATCTTGAGGAGGTCGTTGCGGAAGTTGAAGTGCGGGACGGCGTTGACGAGCGTGCAGGCGCACGAGATGGCGACGCTCGAGATGCTCTGCCCCGTTTTCCTCGTGGTCGGTATATCGGCCTTTGCCCACTTTGCGAGCTCCTTCACGTAGCCCTGATACCCGGAGACGAGGGCCTGCTCAAAGGCGCGCAGCTTCCGGACCTCCTTGGAGAGCTTCTCGACGGGGGCGTCCTCGGCGACGGGCCGGATGCGGTAGCCCGGGATGACGTCCTTGTAGACGGCGAGCTGGGTGGCCAGCGCAAGCTTTTGAATGGCCTGGATGCGCGACTGGCCGATCTTTGCAATGGCCTTGAAGGCCGAGACGTTCTCCTCCGGATCCTCGTTCAGCGCCATGGCGATTTTGGCGAGCTCCTCTTTGGCCTGGTGGATCTGGACGGGCTCGGGCAGATCCGACTCCTCCTCTTCTTTCCTACGATCCTGGCGCAGACGTTCGTTGGCCGCCTCGGCGGTGGCCTCCTCGTCCTCACGACCCTCGAGCCACTCGCCGTCACTCGCGACCGAGTCGGCATCGTCGTTGTTATCGTCGCCCTGCAGGGACCGGTACTGCTCGAGGCGGCCGTCGGCCGTCTTGATGGGCAGGCGGGTGCTCTCCTTCTTATCCTTCTTTCCCTTGCGCGGGCGGCTCTCGTAGTCCTGCTCGAGGTTCCAGCCGGCAGCGCTCTTGAAGAAAGACTTTTGGATCTTCTTGGACGACTTGCCAGTGTGGTCGTTTTCGTCGTCGGGCGGCGGCGTGAGCCTGCGGCGTTTTGAAGCTCTAGAAGACATTGTAGGACAATAAATATGTTTGCAATGTCAATCGGAATGAATAGAATAGTTCGAAAGGAGTTCGGTTGGTGGTATCCGACGCTTCGTTGGTCTTCAGAATGCTCTCGTCCTCGCTGAAAGAGAGATTTCTCAATATACGGTGGGATTGAATTGGGGACCCTGGGACCGCCAACAGCGGGAAGAGGGACCATCGAGAACTTTTTAGTGGAGGTTTTGGCCATTGAGCCAATGGAAACCCCGGAACACCCTCAGACCGCCCGAAATTTTTTGGGTTTCTGCCGCTACTCCAACCTTTTTCGCATCACGATGCACCTGCATCCCACCTTTCGGCAACGGCACCTCTACTGTAAAAGATCCTGTCCACCAACACTCGCCGAGTCCCAATTCGACTACCCCAACACCGAACCGAGCACAATCGAATCGAAATCACAACACCACCAGAAAGCCCAAGATGCGTCCCCTCACAGAAAAAGAGACCGAGACCCTCTTCAACAAGCTGGCCAGCTACATGGGCAGCTCGCTGAAGAACCTCATCGCCCCGCTCGACAACGGTCCCGAGCCCGATCGTTACGTCTTCCGCATGATCAAGGACCGTGTTTACTATGTGCGCCTCTCCGTCGCCAATCTTGCGACCAGCATCGCCCGCGATAAGCTTCTCAGCATCGGTATCTGCCTCGGTATGTTGCTGCGCGCGCAAATCCAACCACATGTTCCCAGTCAAGCTCTACGTACATATAGACTAACCACCCACCCTTTTCCGCAATATAGGAAAGTTCACAAAGACTGGCAAGTTCCGTCTGCACGTAACCGCTCTTCCCGTCCTCAGCGAGCACGCAAGATACAAGATTTGGGTCAAGGTATGTCAGACTTCAAACCCGCAATTCGCTCGATGCGAGTCCGCAAAAGGAAGCATGTACAGTGGGACAGACATGCTAACAGGGAGAAAATCGTTCAGCCCAACGGAGAAATGCCCTTCCTGTACGGTGGCAACATCGTAAAGGCCCACGTCGGCCGATGGTCCGACGACTGCCCCGAGCACCAGGGCGTCATCGTCTACGCCATGGACGACAAGCCCCTCGGCTTCGGCGTCACCGCCCGCTCCACGGCCGAGGCGCGCCGTCTCGATCCCACCGGTGTCGTCTGCTTCAGGCAATCCGACGCCGGCGAGTACCTTCGTGACGAAGATACCCTCTTTGCGACGAACAGTTAGATGGGTCGGTCTTGTTATGAGAGATTGAAAGAGGAGGGGTGTGGGGGGTCTCGTTGTCAGGTAATGGCCGTGGTGGTTGCGCTGCTGCTGCTGCTCTCGATACCCTCTGGGTCTTCATGTTTGGCACATTTGGAACGGCGTTTTGGGTTCACCAAAAAAAGAAGAGCTTGAAGAACGGCGGGGCATTTTCTACACGGCGTTTTACTGTGATTGTTGGTCATGGGCAATCTTGATCGTTTTACTTTTGGGGGAAGGATACGCAGTTAGCTGTCGTTAGCTTAGGGCTCTCCAAGATCTGGGCCTGCGAAGACCTGCTGTCTAGCATATACTGCGAAATTTCATCGACTGCCATATCATATTTCTTTGCACGAGGTCTGGGGGAGCCAACGAGTCTAATATGCGATGGCTTGATAACGACCTTGATGTTCTCACGGCCAGTAGCGTCGGCTGGGATCTTAATAATCTACTTGCCTTGTACCATACGGCCCCTTGATATCGAGTCCGGAAACAGATCTGTAGCTGCGAGTGTGTCTAATTCAGCGCAGATTTGAACAATTAAACCTGATGGTCAACACTGCCCTAGAGTTGGCTTGTTGATCCCGGTCCTACTTTCGCAAAGACTATCAAGCAAACAGTTGGATGCAAAGTTGATGATTTCTTAGTTGGCAATTGGGATTAAAGGCGCTACCTCTGTACTGAATATGATTTTAGGTATCATCTTTTATTGCACATCTATAGATATGCCTGGTATATATAGAGATTGAAAACATTAAATCATGCTGTGTCCGTAACGATGCTCGTCATCATCAAGACCAGATGGAAGGAAAGAGTGAGTAAAAGACCCATCCAGAACGCTATCAACAGTCTATACCTCCGTGGAGGACCTTTCTGCCAAATTAAACTCCGTCTATAGTTCCCATTTCTAAAGTAAAGTGAATGGTATATTCATTAAGTGGTCGCGTAAAGTGAGTGCCGGTTTAGAAGGTGAACTTCATCAAAGCGGGGTTGAGGAGCACCGGAAGGCAGAAGTGCGAAGAGATGGACATAGCCACGGGGAAGATGGTCGCAAAGTAGCGAATCTGCCACTGGACGGGGAAGACGTAGTATCCGCAGACGATGAGAGCGATTCCCAGAGCTGTGAAGATAAACGTGCCCGCGAAGCTCTTGATGATCTTGGGGATCTCCTCGATGAAGTTGCAGTTCTCGACTTCCTTGGAAGTGGCGCCCCACTGGATGTCAATCTCGAAGAAATGGCAGAGCAAAGCCTTGGAGACGTGGAGCGAAATACCGCCCAGGAAAATGGTGAATACAGGCATCCACTTGAAGTTGTCCCAGACTACATATGAAAAGATTAGCTGCCTGGTGTCGATACAGAAATAGAGAGGAAAACTTACGAGCTCCAAGGAGAGACTTCTGGCCCAGTCTGTACCTGAGCACAGCCAAGGCTACGTTTCCAGCGAGAGGGAAGACGACGATGATGGAGAAGAAGATGGCGAACGAATCAAGGTAGTACTTGTCGTAGTAACCAAAGAACCATCCAGTCAGGAAGTAGTTCATCAAGGTAAGGATCCATGATGCTCCAATAGCGTAGTAGGTGCCGATGTAGGACAGAATGGTGACCTTCCTGTAAAAGGCGATGTTGGAGCAGACAAACCGTCTGAAGAGAGGCGTGAAGGGGCCACGAGTAAGCCAGAAACGGAAGGGGTGGAACAGCAGCTCGTTACATCCGTAGGCGTACTTCTCCCAGCGGGCCAACTCGTCGTAGACAGTGAGGGAGACACCCTCCTTGAAGCCATCACCAGTGTAGGCACCATAACGGATAGAGTAACCGGAAGTCTGCAGACGCAAGGCCATATCGAAATCCTCGGAGACGTGAGACTCGGACCAGAACTTCTCGTAGCCATCCTCCATGTAGGAAGCAGCATCTTGGAGAGCAGACCAGCGGAGGATAGCGTTGTGACCGACGAAGGGCGAGATATCACCGTTGGCGACGGCAAAGGTAATCATAGTGTAAATCATCTGCGTGAACCATGTGACACTGTGAAAAGAGATTAGCTGGTGTGCGTGTGGGAATGATGGCTCGAATCAACTTACGCCTTCTCGAAGAAAGAGTCAGAAACCTGCATGACACCGGAGGTGTACTGGATGATGGCAACCTCGGGAGAAGCCTCCATCTCGCTAACAGCATCCAAAAAGCAGTCGCGGGGAACACGGGTATCAGAGTCGATTAGAAGGATGTAGTCGCCCATGCGGATGTTGCCCTCAGCCCAAGTTCGGCCCTCAGACTCCTCGAGAACCTCAGCAAGAGCTTGCTCGTAGGCCTGATCCTCACTATCCTGGCTCCATCTGCTTCCACGGTTGATCTGCTTGAGCTTCTCCTCAACCTTGTTGCTAGTCATCAGGGCGTAGTTCATGTTGGAGGCCTTCTTGAATCTGCCTCTGCGGATGAAAGGCTGAACGCTGGGGTCTGTAGGCTTGGGGTTGTGGCCGGGGCGAGCAACCCATCCCATGTTGTGCTCCTCATAGAACTCCCTACGGGCCGAGGCTTCGTCCTCGCTGATGAGCTGCATACCGTCGTCGTTGACAAAGATGCTGGCCGAGCCACCCTGCATCTCGTAGGTGGAGATGGCAGTCTTGAGAGACAAAACCGTGGGCTTGATGACAGCGTTCAGGCCCTCCTTGTAGACGGGCATCTGGATGGTGACGTGGGGAAGCTCGCCACGGTGAGGGCCAAGGCGGCGCGGTGCCTTGCCGGAGTAGTTCTTGGAGTTTGCGTGAACCGATGAGATGGGACCGAGGATCTGGAAGATGTTTCCGGAAATCGACAAGAAGAAGAACTTGCGGTGCGTTAGTTCATGACAAATATGTGATTCAGCTTCACAATACTCACAAGACTGATGAACAGCGTAAGCGGGGTAACGGCGAGAAGTGCCCAGCGCGTGTAGCTGCCGTCGATGGTGGACTCCAAAGCCAGGTTACGGTAACCGAGACCCAAGCACGCCACAGACAAGCAAAGCGCCGCCGAAACCATGATAGAACTGGTGAGTCGGACTGGTCTGACCTCAGCCTTGAGGGCTTCCTCAAGCGCGGCAGGCGAGAGTTCCTCAACGTTGACGCCGGCCTGCTTCTCGTTCTTCTCGTCGCCATCCTCCTCATCACCTCCCTCGTTACGCCAGATGTAGGAGATGATCATGTGCTCCAGGCTCTCTGCGCGGGCATGCAGTCTGTTGGCATCATCATCCCAGACGGTGAGCACGGGAGGGTCGAGAATGAAGGCTGCAAAGTGATGCTTCTGACATCTGGGCAGATCGGTCATCCTCTGGAGGACTTGAAGCTGCAAGCCTCCAGCGAGAGGAATTGAGTTCAAGGGTTCACCGCTGTTCAGGAGTCCGTGAATGATGGACTGGATGACAGGTGTGTTGACGGTCATGGCACACTAAGCAGGTGGTTAGAAATGACTACTATGACGATGCCTGTGAGTACTTACGCTGACATTCAGCTGGGTAACCATGTCGAAGAAACCATTGGGTACAGTGGATAGCTGAGGAGGAGCGCAGACATAATCGTTCCGACCCTTCTTGAGAACAACACCCTCACCCAAGTTCCACGCCGAAGCATACATCTTCCTGAGCTGGTCCTGGTAGATGCTGTGGACCGTGACATCTGCCCTGAGATCGATGATACTGCTAGCATGCTTGTCCCTCATACCGGCAGTGAGCGCCAAGCTCACCGTCGACTGTCGAGCGGATGTTCTGGCGCTGTGTGTCCGGTAAGGTGCCGGTCTCTCGGCCGCCTGCGGCTTCGGCTGCGGTGCAATCGGTTGCAAAGTAGTCGGCTTCGACGTTTCGGCCGCGGGTTGGCCCGACGCCTGGTCGGGCGTGAAGTAGGTCTTGAAAGCCTTCATCTTGTGGAGACTGTGAAACGAACGAACCACAAACTGGTCAAACCACTTCCCGCCTTGAGGTGAAGAGAGAGCAGGATGGTTGATTGTGAGCGAACAGAATGAGTGTTGGTCAGGGTAACCAGTAGTTCAGGGGGACGGGAAATCGGTTTAAGATATGTGAGACGGGACCATAGTAGAGACTCTGCAAGCGCGGAGGGCATCCATCCTGGGGACAAAGGTCTAGTCAAGCCGCATACACGGGGGCACCGGGAGCTGAGAGCAATATTGTCTGGTCTAGCTGAGTACGCCAAAAGCGATATGGGCGGCCATGGACGCCTCCAATGCGGCAATGAAAGGCGTTAGTCAAGGATCGTATCGAGGAGGGGGGACAAACAACGGTTGGCCTCGCCAGCACTCGCCGGTCGACCACGCACGCAAACCTGGGTTCCACAAGCCTAAGTCGTCCGTTCAAGACGGACTCCTAGCTGAGATGGGACTGGTGACAAGCTACATGATTCCTGACTTTGGTGCTCGAAAAGCTGGCGCCACCCGTGCGTTGGGTGGAAACCCGGTAGTCAGGTACAAAGAAGGAGAGAAGCTTTCCCCCATCGTGAGGGGGTAGCGTGGATGGAGGCGACAAAGGAGAGTCGAGGCCTTATCGCACGAGCGATGCCTCCCCAAGCGTTGCATAGCCAAGCCGTTAGACTGAGAAACAGCCATAAACACCCCTGCGAAAGCAAAGGTGTGCTAGCTCATCGGCGTTGCCTTGGTCGAATGCCATCATGATGATGATGCCGATCTGGAATATGCGAGTTGATTACAGGCCACTGGCCAAGCGGGACGACACGGGAAGATCGCGAAAAAGTTCTTTTCATCAAGCCGGGAGACTGCCTATGAACTGACACCGGCAACGACAGTGTTGATCAGGGCACTCGCCCACGCCGGAGACACAATAGTCGAAGCCGACCAGAGAAAACCCCAGCGATGTTGGTGATCAACAGCATGCTAGCAAAACAAAAGGTTAGAGACAGAAGAACGGCGGATGATGGGGCAGTCTAGCTCAGGAACGACCACAGCCGTCCTGACTTAGCGTGGTCTAAATCGGCCATCTCCTGAGGCTCTAGATTGTGCTTTCAAGGAAGTCGTGTAAGCAGAGAAGCGCAAGACAGCTAGCTGATATCAACAGCCGAGAGAGGAAAAGGTCTTTTTCCAGTCCTTTCCTGACCAAGCTTAGCCTTGCCGCAAAGCAAGCCTCCGAGAGGTCTTTGACCATTGAAAACCTCCGCTCGTCTACTTAGCTTGAGCCGGCCAAGTTGGTTGTGGGCGCTAAAATTGGCATACCGCAAGCTGCAGGACAACTGATTTTGGGCCTCTAGCCTCTTTCGTCCCAGAACCCTGGTCACGGCAAGCTGGCAGGGCCTTCCGAGGTCTTGGTAACCTTATTCGTTGACCACTTGGGCGAGCAACCCTGAGACTGCGAGGGCATCCCACTTTTGGGAGAGACATAACGCTGACCGGGCCGAGTGTCTCTCTACGCAGTAGGTTTCCCGTTGTCTCTGCGTCGTGGGTGGGGGGGACGCTCGTATAATAACAGCGATCTTCAGACCGAGTTCTCACATAAGGTTTGTGTGTTTTGGCTCTAGAATATGGTATCGGTCTTTTTGAGGAAGTAGAAGGGTGTTTGGATGCCTACATCTAAGATTGGTGGGCATTCGCACTTCTCCGCTTGGCACTAGCCACGGTGAAGGTTGTGAGCGGTGGTGAAAAACCACGTAACGGGGCCGACCTGAAGCACACCTCTGGCGGTGTGGAGGTGGATTCTTGCCTCGTTAACCCCAATGGAGTTGGCTTCCCGTTGTTGCTTGCTTTTTGGGAGCAATACGGTATTTTCCACGAAGGCATGCAACAATGTTTCGGGAATGGTGTGCTCTCAGTCATTTGTCTCGTCCGAGAGCCATGCATGACGGTAACTTGCAGAATGACTGGAGAGCATTTGGGCGTAAGACGGGAAACCACCGTCATCCCAAGTAGTGGCGAGGTTCGGGCGGAATTGTCAATATGGGATGATTGAGATGAGATGGCTAGAGATTAGGTGGGCGAGAGTGGCTTGCTGAACCTGTGACATTGCCTGGTCCTGCCGATTTCCAGGGGTGGTATGGCGTACAAACAGTGTTTGTGTGTAGGTACTCCATGGACCAGACCCATTCCATGTACGTCGTAGATTGATGTGTTGGTCGTACAGTGGTGGCTGAAGGGAGCCGGCAGAGGCAGACGACGGAACCCGAGTGAAAGAGGGTGGAGGAGGGACGGGAAAGCTAGGCACGTTGGCACGTTGGCACGTTGGCACGTTGGTAGGCAAGCTGGCATGCCGCCCAAGGTGATGATGGCGATACACGCAGATTGCAAGGCAGCGGCAGCGCAGTCACGGATGGCGGCAGATCCTGGATGTCGTTTCTGCATTTGGTTAGATGAGGTTGTGTCCTTGGGTGTCTTGAGGTGGTGTCTTGGTTGCTTCGGCGGCATCCTTCCACCGGCACCTTCTCTCCCGCCTGTGCCTTGCAGAAACGAGCATGTCATTACACGTATAGCCGCTCATTGTGCTGTTTAGCTGCGTACTCGTTACCGTAAAGAAGTCTCATTGGATGACGCGAGCCATAGCATATGCACTTTGAACGGCATATTTGCATATCCGCAGCGTCCTATCGGGCTCTTCGGGAAGCGGCCGGCGTGTACCTACCTACCTTAAGGTAGGTAAGCTGTGTTACTGGTCCTTTTCACCTCGGGTCACGACAATCAAACATCCAGAATCTCTCGCCCGCAACACCCACTGCAACGCTGCAGATACCATGTGGCTGCATACGACTATCTTGCTTTTCTAGGCACCAGGCTCGACTGTGATACGTCCAAATTTCGATTCTCAGCTACGTTTGTGCTGCAATGCTGCACAATGGAGAATATTGGTCTGAAGTTCCCAACGTCTGGTCGCGCCGATTTCCATTCATCCCGACCGTGGCGCTTTTTCGGTCTTTCCCATGACCTCAGCCCCTTCAAATCCACTTGGGTATCATCGCCTCGTCTTTCGACTTGGGTCTATGCATTCGTTTCGCCATCCCGGCCAGATTCTGCGCTAAAGGCCTGAGCAGTCCGAACTGGTTGAACAATGGGTGCGGCGAATCCCAACAAAGACGCGAGCGAATTTGACAAGAAAGCCTCCATGACGCTGAGCCTGCTGAAAGGAAACAAGAAACGCAAGTGTCGGCCTGCTATCCCGAATCAGTCAAGGTTCTGGATTCTCTTTTGGATCGACACTGCCCAGGACGCGGTCTTGTTGCCGGCGTCCGCTGTGGGCTACTTAACAATGGATGGCAAAATCTCAGCCCAGCGGTTGAACGAATAGTCTCTGTCTCAACTCGCGAGCAAAGACTACTCAACACGTTCTGGCTCCAGCTTTCAACGCATCATCTCTATCAAATTGACCATGAACGTGGCAATTGCATTCTTTTCGCGTAGCGAGCCCTAATACCAGTCATCCTTATGCATCAAGTTCAGCTTTCGGCGTGTCTGAGCTCTGTACTGCCTATCTAGCCAACCCCTGAGCCTGCGCAGATCCCGTCTTCGACTATTGCCATCCCGCATACAATTTTCCCGGTTCACGATATCTCCGCCCCAGAACTGTCCAATCGAATCCTTGCAACGCCCCGTCTCGCCAACCTTACGAACTCATAGTTTTCAGCCAGAGCTGGGTTGCCGTCCAGTTGTTCAGGACATCGTGAAAGATTGCAAGGGTTGTAGCCCTGAACTCTCCAGAGCAGCCTTCGTCCTTTCAGACCTTAGCTGGTCCCACGTCGGACTGCGTCGAAAGGTCGAGACCAGGCTCGCGGCATCTGGCAGCGCTGTGACCAACATCGCGAACGCCGGCAGAAACTTCGAAAAGTGGCAGGCCCTTATTCACTAGTGTCCCTTTCTTTTTAATACGCCCAGGACTGCTGAATCATTGCTCTTTCCGAGAGAACCCACCTTGGCATACGCAACATGGTTATACTGAGATGTCGAATAGCATTGTGGCAGACAGGCAACTAGGGCGCGCGACTGTAAGGAAGAATTCTCTTTTTGGCTACTGCAGGCAAGGACGAGTTCATCACATTGATAATGCGGTCACCCAGATGAGTTGGATTCGTCCAGCTCGTCGCAGCCTGGTCCTGCTTTCTGTGACCATCCGGTCTGGATTGTCGATATCACATCGACTTTGTCAAATGATAAGACTCTGGTCATTTTAGCAGCAGCTCCTTTCCCGCCTCGTCCTGCATGTGCCGGTCAGGTTTCTATTCTTGGTTGTTACCAAACCACTCGAATCAGCAAGAGACACGATGAAAACGGCGAAAAGCAATCTTGCATCTTGACAGCATGTCGACTCTCGAGATGGGACTTTGACAGCTGGCTGAATCATCCGTCGTAACGTCGCGGGGGCATCGGATCAACAAAGCGCTCACGTCTTAGACAGTGCCGTTCGCTGTATTCTGCGAGAGAAAACACGGCAACATCTCCTTATCCGGAAAGGCCAGCTGAAAAGACAGCCGCACTGAAAGAAATTTTGCACCTCAAGATTTTCACAGAGGCTCCTCAGGAGGATCGAATTTACCCCTGAAAAGCCTCTATTTTGGCGCCAAGACTTCAGCTGTCAGCCATCCGCGAGACTGGCGCGGGGCTCGGACCTTGGGCCTTGCCACGCGCCGAGAGCACGCTATCGAAATTCGAAGACGACCTATGGTCAAATTCGGGAAATCGAATCTGTCAGGTAAGCCACGCGACGAGAATAGCCGGGCTCATTAGATGCGTACGAAGCCTTTCCCACGGTCCCGGGATCGCATCGCAGGACCCTTGAAACTAGGTTGCTTTCGGGGAAGTCGAGCAAGAAAGTCTTGTTTCACTCTGTCTATTCTCTTGTCTCTCATCCCCAGCTTCCCAGCCCTATCTTGAGCAAACGCTTCCTTTTCGTCGGATTCTGACGAATCAGATGTTCCAGTTGTTAACGTCTGATCTCGCATTTTGCCTAGCTATCTATTCTCGGTCTCGTCTGCGATGGTCAAGTAGCTATCAGACAAAAACACCCCGAACAACTAGGCAAAGTTGCCTGGGTACGGTTCGGACAAGGCTAAGATTAGTCGGGATGATCTCGCAAGCGCTACGAGATGCCACGCGAGCAAGACCGCGAGAAGTCTGCAAGTGTCTTTGGCATGTGGTAATTCTCTCCGTGGTCAATTCCTTTCACTCGGCGTCAGCTTGACAAAGTACAATCGAAGCTACTGAACATCAATACTTCTATCACAGAGCTTGACATTTCAAAACACGTTTCTATCAGGAGAATAAGATGGTAACAGTAATTCAAGTGTATTTACGATTAGGCTTGCCAGCCTCTGAAATGAACTCCCAAGTGCCAATCATTCCGGGGCGACAAAAGGCAGAGCGATTCTATTTAGTAAGAGCAATCTTCTTCATCTCCTCAAAGTTGGGAAGGCCGAGTCCCGTCACGGGATCCCAACCTTGAGTGCCGTTCCATGTCGCAAAGGGAATCACACCGGAGCCCTGCAACGGCTTGCCCGACTGCAAATCCGTACCTCCGCAACCCTGGGCGACGCCGGTCGTGACGTCGGTGAGGCCCTTGAAACCTCTCTTGTACAGCCACGGGTTCATGAAGCCCATGGTCGGCTGTCCAGCGCGGATCCTAGCGTCATTGAGGAGTCCGACGAGGCCAGCCATCAACGGGGCAGAAGCTGATGTGCCACCGGTTCCAACGAGCTTGTTGGCGTTAACAATGGCGAACGGGGGGCTGGCGGAGTGGGCTGCGATATCAGGGAACCCGCGGCCGGTGAAGTTAGCAAAGGGCTGGTAGTACGCCTTCACGTCAGCGGGGATGCCGGTCTGGAGGTACTGGGCCACCATCGTCTCCTGGTACCACGCCTGCTTGAAGTAGTTGCTGAAGCCGCTGCCGGACGCCACCCACGTGGTCTCGGGCCCGAATGCCTGGGTCCCGCCGACGGCGGTGATGTACGGGCACGTCGCGGGGAACTGCGGCGTGAATTGCGGTTGGTTGCTGCCGTCGTTGGCGCGGCACGGCGCGCCGACGCCCGTGTCGCCGCTGGACTCGAGGACGCTGACGCCGCGCAGGCCCATCATGCCGATGAGGTTGCACACGCGCGTGGCGTACTCGATGGGGACGGTCTGCTCGTCGTCGCCGTACGAGACGGAGAGAACCTGCGGAATCTTCTCGTTCTCCTGCGTCATCATGAATTGGTAAAAGTCGAGGAATGGCTCGTTCTGGTTGTCTGCCTGTGTCGGCGTGCGAAGGTTGGGGACCAGGGGCGGCTTGCCGCCTGTGAGGTACTGCGTGATCGGGAGGGTCTTGACGGCGGCGGCCATGACCTGGGCATCGAGGTTGGCCTCACCGATGGCGCCCTTGGGGTCCTGGTGATCTTGGCCGCCGTTGACGAGAACGCTGGTGAACTTTTGAGCTGGCAGCTGGAACCTGCCCAGGAAAGCCGTGAGGTCGTCCTGGCGGGCGGACTGGTTGAGGAAGCTGGCGAAGCCGACGCGGCTGCCTGCCGCCGGGTCGGCCTGGTAGGCGCCGTAGTTGTAGGCCAGCTCGAAGCACGCCGGTGTGAAGACCTTGGAGCAGTTGGCGGTCGCGCTGGGCCCGGTACCCTGTCTGCGAGAGAGCGGCGCGGGCATCTGCGGCAGCTGGGCGTTTGTGAAGGCCGGGTCGGACTTCATGTTGCCAAAGTACGTCGTGGGCGTCACCAGCTCAATGTGCTCCGTCATCGCGTTCGGGAGGGAGTACTCGGTCGTCCGCAGCTTCATGGTGCCCTGGACGTCATAGTACGCAAAGGTAGCGCCAAGCATCTTGTTCGCGGTGCCGACGTTGGTCGCAAAGTTGACGAAGCGGCCGTTGTCCGTGTACGAGACGTCTGTGACGTTCTCGTTGGCCAGCCAGGTCTGGATAGCCTTGACCGAGGCCTCGGCTGGCTTGAACATGTCGTTGACCTGAGCCGCCGTCAGGTACTTACCGTAGTTAGGGCTGTCCGGGTCGGAGACATCCCTGAGCATGGGTTCCAGCTTGTCGATATTTTGCAACTTGATGCCGATCTGGAGGTTGATCTGCTGGTCGTCTGCGGCCATGTTTGTCATCTGGACACCGTTGGCGAGCGCGGCTGCCCTGGACATGAGGCGGGCTTCGATGCCGGTGAAGGCGGCCGCTAGGGCCAGAAGGGCTTTGAGAGGAGCCATTCTGGTTGACCTTCCTTGTCTCTTTTGCTATGAGGGGCACGAAGATGGGTTGATGATATTATCGGCGCCGTTCATTCGTGTCTCGCAGAGGTCCGAACGTGAGAGAGCGCGGCGGGGGAAGAGGAACAAACCAGATAGCCCAGCTATGGAGGGAAGGGAAAACAGAAGCACATGTGGATTACAGGACCAGTTTGTATAACGGTCTGAGAAAACGCAAGAGGAGCCGATTGGGACGAAACCGATCACGAGTCAACAAAGAGGGAGTCAGGTCCTACCATACGGAAGTGCCCGTCTCGCCAGGGAACACGTCTCGGCCGGGCATCGAAAGGTTCCCCCTTAGCGCCGAGAACTGAATCTCCCCTCGAAGAACTTAATGCTTCAACTGGGACAGGTGCGACAGTTGTGACAGAACTTGTCGTAGGATCTTCGCGGCGGAGGCCTTCTTCGTCCCAACATTTCTGCTCGCGTTTTGATCCCACTTAAGGTTGCAGGTTTCCAAACAATTGCAAATCTGCACGTTTCAACACACGAACCCTACCCCTTATCCGCCCAGTGCCGTCTTCGCAACTTGCCGGCGGAAAGACTAACAGCTAGTCATGGTCCATGGAGGAGTATAATGCAGGAACAATTAACCTTCTTTCGACGAACAATACACAAATTCCTACTCGGTCTTCGTATGCTATCTCGTCTGTGGTTTGCCATCCTCAAGCCCCATGATCTACTCCCTTCTAGGTTCGAGCTTGTAATTGGTTAACCCTGTCAGTGTAGACCGTAGAGCAGCGTCTAGTGCCAGCACGAGGTCTCTTGGAATATGATTTGTAGATCACCCGCCCTGCATCGTGATCAGTGTCTCTTTTGCATTACTCTCTGCTGTTCTAGTCCATGGCTAGAAGGCAGCTTTCCCTGCAATCTGCGGGGATGGAGGATGAACCGATCGCCAGTGTGATGTTCAAAACAAGCCAAGAGAGAACAGGACAAGAGGTTGCATCTCTTGGCGATTCCAAAAAGCTTGATGCACGTTACCGACTACCGAGAAACATCCCCGCAAATCGTCGGTGATAGGCAATCGTGCCGCTCTCTAGTCCGTCGATCACGTTCATGTCAGACGCGCGTATAGTCTCGTTCGAGAACACATCACCTAACTAAGGCTCCGCCCGCAGATATCAATAACCCAATGTCCAGGAAGTTCAGAAAAATCTTGCTTCGTTCTAGCGAGCTTAATTGCGTTTCCTCCGGCGCTTGTTTGGGAACATGGTGAGTTGCGAAGCCCAAGGGTGGCCTTGCGGAAAATGCAACTCACGAGTCCGAGCTATACTCCTTTGATGCCAACCCTTTTTCGTTGTTCCTCGACACTTTTCGTCAATGAGTAATAGGCAAGATAGTGAACATTGTGAACTCATCTTCACTTTGAAACTTCACAATTCTAAGTGCTTAGTGCGGTTTCCGTTAATTCTTTGTTTGGGCTCATTTCATTTCCCCATTTCTCTCTGCTAAACTACACATTATCCCATAAACATTGCGGTCAGGGGTCGAAGAAACCATCTCAATTTCCCCAACATGAGGCGGTACTAAAACACGACGGAAAGTTCTTCCGACCGAGCGCCCTCACGACGAACCAGTACAACTTTCTAAAAAAGGTACAGGGGACTGACACAACACCATCAGTACCAACACTCTGTCCCGCTATGACAATCCGTCTGTGCGCCTCGAGATCGTTGCCGTCGCGATGAATTCAAATTGATTCACAGGAGGCACATACGGAGCCACTGGTGGAAGAGGATGGGCATCCGGAATGACAATGTTCACCAGAGCCTTCCTCCCGTCATACGGCGGCTTGAAGTATCTGCACGATGTCGATAATGTTCAACTCGTCAGCCAGACGAATAGAGACAAAACTCTGAAATGATTTGCGAGTACGAAGGCAAGGTTCGGCCGGGTACAAACTTACCGCGTGTCCCTGTAGAAGTGGTTGATGTAGAGTTCAAAGTTCGAGGCGGAACGAAACTTTGCCACCCTGAACTGGAAGGCGTCTGAACCGGCGCTCCAGCAGAGGACGCCGTTGCTGGGGTAGTTGTTATCCGGGCCCTGGTTTGGGGTGATGCCGTCCCATTGCCAGGCCGCACCGCAATGTGCTCCGCTGACTTCCACGACGTCTTCCGTGTTGAAATCGTAAACGTCGACTAGGTAGAGTAGGCGGCCGCCCCGGAAGTTAGTTTCGAAGGATTGCGTGGAACCGGCCCAGGCCACGCACTGCGCCGGTACTGTTTTGATGATCAACCGGATCTGATTGCTACTCACATTTGAGATTGCAAGTGTATCGCTGGTCTCCGTCCTGTTTACGGCAGACGGATTCGAGGTTGCTGAGTGTGAAGTCTTTCCATGGATACCGGAACTTGGCAGCTTCCTGTGCCTCTAGTACTGGCAATGCTGACACGAAAGAGTGCAAAGACAACAGCGGAAACAATCTGAGAAATCTCATGATGAGCGTTCAAAGAGATTTCAAGAATAGACAGCCTTGCTTGCTAAGAGATAGTTCAAGAGCTTTGCAATATCGTTAACTCAAATGTATGCCACTCGGCCTTTGGAGCTAGACACAGGATCGATGTGAGTTCTTGGAAGAGCTTTATAGAATCTCGGGAAGACAGCCTGTGACGGTTTCTCTGGTCTTCACAGGGTAGCATGTCATATACCCAGACCGCCCTTGACCAGGTTGCCATCAAAGACGGATCATGATGCAAGCAACCGACGGTATGCCCACGCGGCCCGGTGCGAGCATCCGCGGTTGTGCGTGGTCATACACCATGGCGATTGTTGATTATACGAGATATCAACCGTGGCCAGATGAAGCTGGCAGTACGGCCAAGAATGACGAATGCGGAAGGCACAGATTTGATGGGATGTGCCTGAACACATCCGGATCGCTGCTCATCTTAGGCCACAGTCATACAGTTACTCAAGGCAAAACAGCTCTAGCAAGTAATAAGAGCTACCAACGTTCGACAGAAGTTACG
This sequence comes from Colletotrichum scovillei, assembly GCF_011075155.1. NCBI lineage: Eukaryota > Fungi > Ascomycota > Sordariomycetes > Glomerellales > Glomerellaceae > Colletotrichum > Colletotrichum scovillei. The sequence continues at coordinate 2,486,404 of NW_023336261.1, forward strand.
TAGTCCACAAGAAGCCACTCGTGACAGCCCTTACGATCAAACTCCACCCATGGCCTACCATGATGTCCAATTGCTATTGTGGTCAAAGTAAGGCGGCAGAGGGAACAGGAAGAGGAAACCTGACCTTAAACACTCATGAGGACTACAAGACCACGGCGCAGGACTTTGACGGCCTTGTCACTTGTCATAGCTGACGGTATTGTCCGCTCGGCCCGCAGACATAATTGCCTTCCGTTCAGCGGGAAATCTTCAACTTTTGTACCAGGCTGAGCCGGTTCTGGTCGTACATCCTCCATAGAATATCACGCGTCCTCGACCAAGGGATACCGACGTATCAAATCACATAGAAGCAACGGCAGATCACAGATGATTTCCCTGGTGCTACCGGCAACGGCAAATTGCCTCTCTACCTTTACTGTGAAACTTCGTCTGGATAGCGTAAGAGATGCCGCAGACAGTTGCTTGCTTGATACACGCTCTTTCCCTCGTCCCACCTCTGATAGTCCACGGAACATCGGCAGTTCAATAAGAAGCATATCCAGTCTCCTGGAAATGCAAGCTAGTAGCGTGATCAACTGCAGCCATCCAGCTGACGATGCGGCGCCCTTGAGCCGGAACGAGCGAACTATGGAGCCGAATTCGGCCATCCATTTCTTTCCAGACAGATTTTGTAACTCTTACTTCAGAGCAGTGAGCCGGAGCCTTGCCGCTCTCGTGGCCAACGCATCTTTGACGTGATACCGCTTATATGCTTCTAGTACTCTTATCAGGGGTCGCTTGATGGTTCCCCTTCCAGTATGGGAGGCAGCGATCGAGCGGTGAGGTTCTTGTTCAGACATCCAATAGATATACGAGGCTGGTACTGGCAATTCTTGCGGTGTGTCCGTTGTCGATCCCCGGGGTGAAGCCGTCGGAAGGCAGCACAGCTGTCGCTAACTTGGCATTTGACTGGTTGCCCCACGGCTTGTAGTCGAAAGACAGGCACATCACGTTTAACAGCGTATGCCACTCTGATATCCAAGGCCAAGGATAACAGTCCAGCAGGCATCACACCGCTCTTCACACAACTATGTTGGCTATGCGATTCACAATATGATGAAGTGATCACAGCGTTTTTTGCAGAGCAGTCGTGTCACCGGTGCATGTAACTGCCGAAGAAAAACAACCTGTGTAACTAAGCTTCGTGTTGCCGGCCTACGATGTAACCAGGGATTTTGAAAAACCCAACGGGACCTGTTGCCACGAGGACTGTAGGTCGGACGGTGGAATCTAGGCACAGACTAGTCTCTTTGACGGCGCCACCCGTGACAGGCAAATGACAGACGGCGTTGCTGGTGTTGAGTGTCTTGAAGCAACAGCTTGGCAAAGGTTGAAGACACCTTTCACACAATAAGGCACGCATTTCGCCTTGGGTTCTGCCGGTCTCTAAGTGATTTTAGGACTTGTATTGGCAGCTGAGATGAAACGTAGACAGCATTACCAAGGCTTGTGCATTCTTCTTGACACAGTCGAAGAATTCGTTGTGTTCCGGCTTCTGGTAGACGGCTCAACGGAGATGAATCATAACCATCAGTGGAAAGACCTCCTCGAGACTTTGAATCTCGGCACTATGACCTCAAGCTACAGTCCAGTACTTCGAACATTACCTTCATGGGATACTAGATACTCATTGTATCTTACTTATCATCCCACCCGAACCAACAGCGGTGTATGAGCTCTTGGATCGACAACCTTCCACGAAACCTCTACGAGATTCTGTGGCAAGCCAGACTTGCAAAAACATCGTCATTGCGTGGCAAAAGATGGGAGCGCGTCTAGTGACCAGCCGTGTGTCATCTTGTCACGGGGGGTCTGAAAATAAATTGGGAAAGCTGTTCTTAAACACATGAGCAGCAAAACGTTCTCCATAACGCAAAAGCGAATAACTAACTACCAATACATATCTTGAGATGGAAACAACGATACCTAGTCATGTCTTGAGTGCGTTCGAGCAGCAATTCTTTATGCAGTCCCTTCAGAATCACTGGTCCTGCTTCTATCGATCTGGGCCGAAGCGACCATGAGTCGCAAACGTGCTTGTGATGGCGAAATTACGAAGTCAGGGGGAAAGCTGAGTCAAATGAAACGAGCTCGATGGTTTTATTGTCATGTTAAGATATCTCTTTCGCCAACCTACTCAGTTTGAGACTCCTGGTGTCTTTTTCTCTAAGTCAGTCATTGTCTCCTCATACTTACTGAAACAGTCAATCCCAACGACCAAACCTAGCGAGTTAACATTCAGTTGGATATCACGTTCTATGGGTGGAATATCGGGATTCTCTTTCAAGCTGTGGCCATATATAGCCCAAGACGATAGAGGGTCTGCGTTCTAATTACAGTAACCCAGAACTGATGTTGTTGATCATCTTTCCTAGATTCGTCCCAAAGACTGGCCCTTCCCTACAGGCCACCCTCAAAATGATCAACTCGGAAGTGATGGCCTTTCCAAGTCACCACTCCCAATCAGATCATCCGCATTACCAAGCTCTGCCGAGCCATGAACATTATCAGTACCTTGAGAGCTGTTCCACTGGGATGCCAGAAGATACAGCACGCAAGATTAATCGCCTGAAACGACTCAAAGCAGACCGGATACAAGGCTGTCATGTGATGGCCGGCATCGTCCACATCTCAACATACACTCGCACGTCCTGGACAGGGCCGAGTCTCGAATCGCGGATGGCAAGCTCCGCTGACTTATAGTGTCTGCCGGGGCCGCTGAGTAAACCGCGGGCCGCGGACCACGGGGACCCAGACGGGACGGAACCGCGGGCGTGCCGAGGAGGACCCCTCGGTCCCACGTACCACAGTAATGTTCTGGGCTACAGACAATCATCATACATCCAAGGCATCGTTAGTGCTGAGTTGAAGCCATTTCGGCCTCTCGCCGAATTATTCTCTTATTTTTGGGAGTGCAGACTTTCTCATGCCGTACTGGAGCGCCTTACGCTGAGATGTCACGAGAAGTAGCTATCAGCCATTTGAAAGCATCCATCAGACTAATCGTGGTTGGTTTGCAAGCAAACGAGGCGTAAGACTAATGTGTCGTATTCCCCTGGTAGTATTTGATTCTAGAACGTGGCTCTGCTGCAGAAAACTAATACTTCGGCCGAGATCCCTGGTCTATTGGACTCAGCCATGATGATGATTACTTGCATACCTTCGCATCAGCCTTGCATGATGCATATGACAAGAAGAACAAGAGCACCTTCGACACCCCAAACGTATACCCGCTGAAACAGTCAGTTGTTGACGAGGAGCGTCTACGGACACTACTGCTTTGCTTGTCACGACTCATGCAGAGCAAAAGCTTTACATCGAGAAACATCCGGCATGGAGATCACCTCGTCTCAATTCCATCCAAAGGCACTTACTTCCTCCCAACTTGAAAGCCGGCATTTCCTGGACTTGTATCCGTACAACAGGATGTTGGCAGCCACGAGTGCAGTAGGTATGGCTAGATCTGCTGATTTCTTAGGGATCATCAACATAAAAGGTCAGATGGCATTGCGGTGTCGTGTCATTGTGGATGGCGGCGAGATCTGCGGTCCCCAGCGGCCGGTGTCGAACATGGAGTGGTGAACCTGGTGCACCGTGGAGCCCCTCCTCCGCCTGCTTGCCCCCCTGTCGTTTGTCTTACTACGTAGGTGAGGTGAGCTGGAAAGAGCCCGAGCCATCCCTGATTCGGATAAGTCCAGTTGCGGAGAGAGAGCTGAGAGATAGAGAGACAGAGAGAGAGTCGCCTCCCATCGCCAATGGAAGTCCGCTCTCTGGAGACTGCGAGTCCAGAATGGCACGAATGGACAAGTCGGATTCGCCCTCTCCAGGGTTTGGGACCCCCCTTTCCATCCTCTCCCAGTACATAGTGTACGACGGGGTCTATTAATAGACCCTAACCACGCCAAACAAACTTTTTTGTAGAGGAGCTTGATGCAAAAGGGTCTCCCCTCTGCCCCCCTCCACACCCCATTTTTGTGCAAGACCCCTGCCGACATTGGATCGCTTGACCGGCCATCGGCATGCTTTTCCCAGCTGTATGCGAGCCTCTGAACAACTGCCCAGGTTTGAATGCCAGAAGGTCAAGCTCAGAGGGCGCTGCAGTCGGTGGAACGGGCGAGGTAGACGATGCAAACATATGCTGCATTCTGTGACGGTATCGTCAAGTCCTCGTTTGATTCCCGTAGGCCCGGAGATATAGGTCTTTGGACAGCTGCTCCAGAGTTACGAAGTAGCTTTGTGGACTAACTCTCTCATCTACCCGTAAAGCAAAATGTCATCTCTCACGATTCAATTCAAATGACGCAGCATGACTCACCCCCTGGTAGCTTCACTGCAAAAGCACACGTGTTTGTAATTTGCCATGAGCTGTACGCATACTACGTAGACATGAAGAACCTTACTGAGCTTACTCCGTACTGTTAGCCCTGTTTTCTCTGTCCCCAGTAGGTTGATTGGTAGGTAGCTTCATCTTGCTCTGGAGACGACTCCACCTAAGCTGTCTAGCTAGGCTCGAGGTCTATCGATTTGCCAGAGCTCATTTGCTCGGTTGTAAAGATAGCATCTAGCTATGAGGTTAGTCCTGCTAGTTGCTGCAAAGAAGTAGGATATCGTGGCAACCGCGTTTCCTGTTTACACCTTGAAAATAGCTCTGCGTGTCTAGAGGAAACGTCCCATCGCCCATAATGCATAAAACGAACCGGAGACTAGAACAGCTGATAAGCATCTTGAGACGACTGAAAGGCTGGAGCTTAGTTTCTTGCAAACACGGCGTAAGGAATGCCAAGCTGGACGTAGCGTTATGGGTGGAATGGCTTGTTCATGCTGCAGATATCCGTATGCTTGTTTATATGTTAATGATACGACCTCTGCGAATATGGAGCTAAAGCCTCATGGTGACGCTGTCCCATATCGGAGCGAGACAAAGCATCGTGAGGTGGGGGAGGAGACACGGGCCAGCCTTCGCCGAGAATAAGGTGGGAGAGCTCCCCACTGCTCATTTGCAGTTAAAGTGAAGGAGGACACACGAAGAGAAACTACCTTGGCACGCCGCACCAGGAAAGTTATGCCCACGAACAAGGTTCCGTTAGGGCTGAGCTGTCCGAGCTGCGCCTGTTCGGCGGGGATAAGGTAGGTGGTACTTACATAGCCTCTGGGGAGAGTAATTCCAGGTGCCCATCTCAAACTCTGTCGTTTGCTGTGTAATGTCAACATTTCCCAGATTTCCAAAAAATTGTATGCCCAAGTATGTCGATTCTGGCCTCAATACCAAGATATCGACGAGGGTTTGCATTATCTCCTGATTTGTTTTGAGATGAAGAACGGCCGCAAGAGGCGTGCGCTTGTCTGCACGCTTGCAGGGTAGAAGTAAGTGAGTGCTTAATGCTGTCGGGAAAGTCGTAGCCCGATGCTTAGGTGCAAAGCCTCGGATTTGGCACTCCTCTTTGCCCCTTCCCCTCTGCACTGCACCGCTCAGCTTGGTCAACATACGGATTATGGGTGGTCCGCTTTCCCCGTCTACGCATGCTGTTCGGGGCTGGGTGTCAGCCGCAGGGCCGCACGTTATTGCATAGTCGGTGATTTTTGACAACGGGGATGCAGGCCAAGGGCCGGCTAGTCTGGGCTGGGTTTGGCCTGCTCGGTGCAGGGTGGCAGCAGCTCTCCCGCACTACCGAGTGGCCAAGAAGGTGACTGAAGGCGAATGAGGGTCTTGCTGAACAATGAAGGGTCGTCGTTGTTGACGGAAAATGGATGAGCTCGTGGTTGTAATTCGGACGGAGGCTTGTGTGAATTTGACGCCCAACGATCTTCGAGCCTATTACGTCCAGACTTGAGCCGAATTTTTGAACGATCTGATGTTGAGAATGCCCGAGCCCGTGCCATCACCATCGCTGGTGCTGACAGATGGCAAGCATTTGCTAGCCTTGAACTTGCCTTGCTTGCCGCGAGCTCCGGACACAAACATGGCATGTAAGTAAGCTCAGAGTCGGAGTGAGGAAGACATCGGATCTCTATCATTTCCTTGGCGGTTTATTTCTCTCAAGGCTTCCTTCGAATGGTCAATTCCCCATCCGATAATTCGTTTCGCGAGGCACCATCTCGTGTCCGTAGCTCGTTCTCAGTGGGAAGAAGAAGGTCAACCGGCGAAAAGGTAATTGATCAGCCCTATCCTGGCGTGGGATCCCACCACGACACCATTCACCTCCTCTCCTCCGTTCTGATTACGCCCCCCTCTTCCACATTCCGCCCAATTTCCATCGGGTTGAATCGAATTTACCGTTGACATCCACAACTGACCATTGAGCAACCCGCAACTCTCGCCCGTTATCAATTCGTTGTTCAACCGCTCATCGTTTGTCTCTGCCATCCAAGCGCTTGGCTTTCGAGGCTTTATCTCTGGGTTGCCGATGACAAGACCTCGAACGACGACCCCTGAGGACACGGATCGAAACCAGCCTGTGTTTCACCAAACGACCCCAGATCCCTCCCCCGCAGCAGCTGTAGCGTGTCGCTCATCGTCCCCCACGAGTATCGAGCCTTAACCGCTGTTCGTCTGAAGAGAGGTGACCCCAGCCAGTAATAGAGGCAGCCGGAGGAGAACCCCGACAGAAAGACTCGAGGGAGGAGACTGCGTGTCCCTCCAACCATCTTTCGCAGCCATTCGTTTCTGGCCTGCGATTGCTGGTCGAGAACGGGATAGCGTTGCACGCCAGGACTGGACGGACATTCAGACAGTCTCTGACAGCCTCTATCAAAGCAGCCATCGGCAGCACCCTAGCATCAAGCCATAAGCGAATCCAGCTCTCCAGCTGGCGAGGAGTATCCGTACGGCGACCTGGGTTGACTTGTGCACAGCCCCAAGAAAGCCCCTCCAAGGAACCCAGACCTAGACCCAGTCGCCCAGCGCGGCATCCGCTTCTGCAGGTTGGGTAGCCAATCCGAACCAATCCATCTGTTCTTCTGCCTGTTGCTCTGGTGGTGGTGCTTCCTTTGGCGGGCACCTGCACACGTAGGTTAGATTGAACTTGGATGAGAAGTGGACAGACAGGGCCTCGCAGACGCAGAACCGCAGGCGCAGGCGCAGGCGCGCAAAAAATAGGAACAGGGACCAGCAGGACGGGCTGATCAATCTCTCGTCTTGCCATCCTCTTGCTTCCCTTTCTTGCTTGCCGCTGGTTGCTAGCTGTCATTGCTTCTGCCACTGCATCTCGACCTTGCACATCGACGGACAGACAAGATTCGAGCCGACATTTGACTGAGCCAAGCTGAGCTGAAGCGAAGCCTGTCCCGCTACGTTGCTGCGTACCCCCGGAAGCAAGCAAGCAAGCAAAGCTGCGCGTTCGGTCCACCATCCGGTCTTGTGTATCTGTCTGTCTCTGCTTTCTCTCATTTTCAGTCTGTTCAGTCAGTCAACCCACGGGCTGTGCCGTTTGGCATACCTAGGACGATCGATCTGCTTGCTACCCTTTTTACCCACAGTGTTCCAGTGGAGGGCAAGCGTCCCGAACAAGCAACAAGGGAACAAGAAAAAAGGTCAATAAACAAAAAAAGAAGAAGCCAGGTTGGACTGCGGCGGCTGCGCACAACGACATCACAGTGTTATAATGCCGGCCTTCGGTCGCATTGGAAGGCACCACAACCGCTCGCAGCAAGGACTTGTTGATCCGGGCGGAGAGGTTGCTGCTGGATCTGGCTCAGGTTCAGGTTTAGGAGGTTCAGCGGCATCACATCCCACGCCTGGTCCTTCTGGTTCTGCGCCGCCTTCCGGCCCTGCTGGTGCCGCCGGTGCTCCTTCCTCCTCATCTCACTCTCACTCCTCCTCCCTCGCTCCTGCCTTGAGTGCAGGCTCTGGCACAACCACGGCCAACAACGCCGCCGGCGCTAATAGTCTCAATCAAATTACCCCCCATTCAGCCTCGTCGACCGCCTTCAGCTCCAGCGAATCCTTTGACATCCACCCAAACCAGCTGGCAGCTCATCAACAACATCAGCTCCAACAGCAACAACTCCTTCAACAACAACAACAACACCAGCAAGGGCAGCAAGGGCCATCTCCACTGCAGCAGCCCCACGATTACCATCCTCCTGCCTCAACCTCGCGCAACTCCCTCCTATTGCAGCACCACAATCCACCCATAGCTGATTTGCGCCAGAGGAGTCAGCAGGATTACACCGACTCCGTCTCCCGCTCCCAGTCACAGCGCTACCCGCCCGGCGTGGCCCCCTACTCCAACAACGCCAAAACCGGTGCTGCATCTAGCTCCGTCGACAACCTCAGAACTTCCGTCAACAGCACCTCATCTGCTTCCGCCTCCGCTCAACCTCAAGCAACCTCACCTCTTCCGCAACAGCAACCCGCCCCCGTCCCGGAAAAGCGATCTGCACGAAAGCTGCTCAGAAACATTTTGGGCGGATCGGGCCGCGATCATCACAACACCCCGCCCCCCCAACCTACCCCGCCAAGTTCCTACGATAACACCGGTGGTCTTGCTCGCCGACCGTCCAAAAGAGTGAGCAACCCACCACCCGCAAGAATTACTTTGTCCCAGCAGCCGTCCCAGCAGTCCTTGGACCAACAATCTGTCGACTGGCCGCTTACGGCACCTCATCAACAACCTTCCCCCTTACAGGGCGTCGGCGAGACCGAACATCACCAATTTGCACAAGACCCTAACAGAGACCCTCGTCTACAGAACCCCGATTCCAATCGCAACTCCATTCGCTACGTCCCGACCGACTTCGACAACACCCCCTACGAAGAAGCCGACTACGGAGATCGCCAGCCACAGCAGATCCCGACCGTACAGGAACAGCAGCAACACGGTCAGCAGCCTGCTTACGACCCCTCACAGCAGCAGTATCAGCAACAATACTCCAACCAGCAGCCTGGTCAGTACCAAGCTGGACCACCCACGATCTACACTAGTCACTTGGGTGCCGGTTCGCATCAAAACCCCGAGACTGTTTCCCAGTTGTCGCATGAATCACCCATCACTGATTCAGACGCTCTGTCGGCAAACGTACATTCCAACCAAACCTCCCCCGCAGTGAGGTACGCTGTACAGACCACAGACAGCCCGCTGCCTTCAACACTTCCCCCTGCTCAGCAAGGAGGATCTCAAGCCCAGCAGCAGCAGTCGCAGCAGCAGAATATGGCCCCTCCCTCTGGCGGCCCTCCCCCGAACAGACGATCCCAGGAGACAGAGAAGGCATTGCGCAGTCAGGTCGACGCATCTGCAGGCCCTCCCGGTTACAGACAAAGCCAGACCATGCCTCCCACCACTGGCAGCGCCAACGCTGCCTTCCGACCAGGCGGTGCTGCAGACTCGCGGCAGTTTGAAGGCGCCACCGGAGAGCAAGGCCGGAACAGCCCACAGCCCTCCAACCCCGATCGAGACGGCACAGATCCCGACAAATTCAAAGAGCTTCGTAAGGAGGACATGAATGCTGTGTTGGAAGTGTACTAACAAGTCACAGTAACTAAGTATAAGAATGTTAAGCGGTTGTACTTTGACGGCAAGACCCAGATCGATAACCTCAACTCTCAAATTGAGGTGCTGCAAAATGCAGTCGCCAACCAGCGAATGTCACAGTCGCGGACTGCCCTCGACGACAGCGAGTATATAACGAGATTCAGCCGTCTGAATGGTGCTATCAACAACCTCTCGTTCAATATCAGAAAAGATTGGCGTACAGTGCCGCAGTGGTTAGACATGTTTGTCAGCATTGATGCTCTTAAGACCGGAAAACAGGAGATGACAGCCGTTGGTCGTGCCGTCATTACCAGGTGGATTGTAGAAGAGATCTTTAACAAGTGCTTCCACCCCGGCCTCAACTTCGAGCTCAGCAGGCAGCTGAAGGAGATTGAGCTCAACATCCGCCGTTTCTCGTACACGATGAGCAGCCAAGAAGAGTTCGATGCATTGACAAATAAGGTCGTGAGCTGGCGAATGGCCACCCTTGAGGGTCTGCAGAGAGTTCTCAACTCCCCGGAGAGTGCAGACAACAGGGCGGACTTTACTCGGATGTGCACATCGAACCTCACGGCGACACTTTTCCAGTATATGACAGACCCGCCGCCAGCTGGAGTGGACGGCAGCGCATCCATGATTGTTGAATTGGCCGTGGGCATCGCAGCCAACCTGCCGCTAGAGAGCAGAGATGTCGCAATCAACTACCCTCTACCTGGAGACCCGATTCAACTGAACATCATGGATGTCGAGAAGACACCGCTTCCACCTTTGGAAATTCAAAAAGCGGAGGGCGAAGCAGAGGCCGACGAAGGCGATAAGGACAAGAGCGGCAAGAACCAACGGGCGGACAAGACCAAGAGCGGTATGTTCACAAATATACTCAGCGGTGGACCGCAGGCGGGCCGCAAGGGCAGCACTGCGTCGTCAATCGTTGGCACAAGTACTGATACCGCCCTTCCTTCAGCTCTTCCCCCTAAGGACAACAGCACGGTGAGACTTGCGGGCTTCCCGGTAGTGGAAGTTCGTGGTCGCCAGGTTCTTGTCAAGGCGACTGTTTGGGCGCTTTGAGCGTATTTCCAGATATACCGAGTGCGAAGAAAGATGCTTTGGTGACCTGGCGGCAATCCCTGTAGATGAGCGGTATTTCCAATCGAATTTGCTGCGTTACGAGCATGGAAAGAGGTCCATACTGGTTAAAAACCTTGGCCAGAAGGAAGGGGACAGGAGTCAACCATCAACAATGCGGATGGAAAGGGGCGGAATTCATGACTGAAGATTCACATTCATACCAGAAGGAACACTTGGATGTCTGCTCTCTACTGAAAACAGAGAGCCTAGATAGTCTCCAGGGTACCTTCACAAGTTGCTTGCTTTCTTGCCGTTTCTCACAACCGTCCCGTTCCTGACTCACGAACGTGTACTGCCCAGATAGCCGCAGCGCACCTCAGGCTTGCGGCTGGAGTCCCCTTTTGGCTCAATTAGAACACACGATGCACCGTCGAAGGGACACTGGGGGCTAATGTCAGCTCGTGCGACTGGAGGTATTTTCGCACCCGTAATATCAAGGTAGGTGACTGACTCTGTTGTAGTCCGCCGGGCAGACCTGAGCATCTCGTCCTGTCAAGTTACATTTGTTGCTCATCTGCGTACAAGTCTATTTCATATCGACGTCAGCCCTGGAGAACTATTTGTTGACATTTGGCTCGACTCTATTACTTAGCAAAGACTTACACCTCTGGTTCTGGTCTCTTCCTGGCCCGGAGTCTGTCGCGCTCCGAGATGAACCTGACGACGGTCGATATGGTGTGCCGCAGCGACGGCGTCGCTTGCGCTGAGAGCTAGGGAAAGGAAGAGGGCGAAGCTGAGGAGGAAGTGGAAGCTGCACATCGTGGCTCCCGTTTCTATTCGATGGATGGCAGAAGTCTGTCAGGTTTTCGATTAATGATTATCCTATTCGATCCGCAATAGAGCGAGCGCGATTAAACCGATTTTGGGAGGAAAAAGAAGTCACTAACATGAGTTTGGCGATACGCCAAAAAGAAGAAGGGAACGAGTGGATGAAGAAAAAGAGGGCGACGGGCTGATACGATGTCAGTGTGCGCCTTGTGCCTGTATATGAACGAACCTCACGACACCAGACGAAACGTCACCTCTCTCCTCTCACCCCCTTCCCCAAACCCCCTCCTCTCGTCAGCAGAGCGCGGTCGTGCTCTTTGCACAATAAACTATTTAAGACGAAAAGTATCACAGCAAGCAAACACATGGGTGGCGATGTCGTCGCCTGGTGAAGGAGGTACTTGGGTCACTAGGCAAATGGGTTTAGTAAAACACAGACCCCTCTCTCTGCTACCATGCAGAAGAGTCATCACACACCAGCTGTGCGAGTCCTCAGCTTATGTGTAATCTGTACTTCTCTACTCCCTCGACGCACGTGGGTACCATTGCCATCGAAACGGTTTTGCATCTCGCTGCGAAACTATTGCAGGCATGGGAAACTGAGACTGAGAGGAGGAGAGGGAGAGGCTCGTGTGGGTGCAGTAGCTTGTCTGGTGTATGTTCTACCATTGACACCGCACCAACTATTTTGGAAACGTCAATGCTCCCACTGTCCTGTCTCTTTACTTCTACCTTCTGGTCTGATTTCTGAGAAAGCAGAAACAGGTCAAATCTACCTATCCCCAAGAACCGGGTGACATGTAACCAATCTCATCAGTCCAGCAAATGCAAATCAGTCGTCTTCCTCCTCCTCCTCCTCCTCCTCCTATCGCATCAGATTCTACCCCGCAGCTGCTCATAACCGCCATTTGGATTTGGGTTCTTGCTCTTCCAAAACCCATCCTACCAACCAACGTCGAGCTGCCAGATGCCATAACCTTTGGCCCTACAGCAGCTTTCCGACTCAACCCCTCCATTGCCAGGGCAAGGATCCCTAGCACCTCCGAGCCAGAACAGAACAGTGACCAGGCAAGGAAGTGGGGGTTGTCCCACCCGCCAGTCAAAAGAGCCTCACCGCCTTCCAATCCGGGTTGACAACGGCACAACACCCCGCCAAACTTCTTTTCGCGATGGCATCAAATTCGGATCCAAAGTATCGGGTTGAAGGCTAGCTGATGATTGTCCATTTTCTCGGCACAAAGAACTCGTCCTTTCACCAAGCTACTATACTACTTCTCGAACTCCGGTTCTGACAACTACTGCACCCAAAATGGCATCTACCCCAGCACACCTGGAGCCCTCCAAGCTCGGAACAAAAGAATAGTTCGTCACTCAACCCATTACCCCTCCACGCCCCGAACGAATGACATACCCCTTTCGCTCAACACCCAACTCTCTTACATCACCAACGGCATCCCTCAACTAACAGGTCCACTGGAACAGCTGGGCCTCCCTCTACACGACCGAACTCACAAACAACGCCCAGAACCCAGAAGACCGCGGCACGGTCTGGTTCGACGACTCGGACGCCGAGTCAAAGCTCCTGACCTACCTCGAGGACCTCACCGAGTCCGCCCCCTTCGACCACTCCCTCCGCCAAACCGACGCCACCTTCCTCGACCTCGGCTGCGGCAACGGCTCCCTCCTCTTCGCCCTCCGCGACGAGGGCTGGGCCGGCCGCGCCCTCGGCGTCGACTACGCCCCGCAGAGCGTCGAGCTGGCGCGCCGCATCGCGGCGCAGAGACAGCAAGCTGCCGCCAAGGAGGATGAGGACATGTCCGACGCACCCGCCGGGGACGAAGACGACGAGGCAGACGCCAGAGAGCCAGATTTCGAAGAGTGGGATGTCCTGAACGGACCCTGGGAAACCGTGCTCAACGGGCCCCAAAAAGACGGTTGGGACGTCGTCCTCGACAAGGGCACCTTTGACGCAATCTGCCTCAGCGACGAAAAGGACGCGCAGGGCAGGCGCATCTGCGAGGGATACAGAGGCCGCGCGCTCCGCCTCGTCAAGCCCGGTGGCCTGCTTCTCATCACAAGCTGTAACTGGACAGAGGAGGAGCTCAGGAAATGGTTCGAGGGCCCTTCCAATGAGGGAGATGCGGGCAAGTTTATTGCTGTGGGCAAGGTGGATTACCCTAGCTTCACCTTTGGCGGAGCCAAGGGCCAGACCATCAGCAGTTTGTGCTTCCAGAGGCAGGCATAGCTAAGGTAGAGCATCATGCAACGACGAGTTAGACGAATGACAAGACCTTCAAGATACCCCGCAAAAGAACGTCGGTCACGACGGTACTAGATAACATTCTTCGTTATTGCATCTCGTTTCTCTGACGGCTGCTGGTGTATCATACAATGTGTTTCTTTGATGGGGGGAATGTCAGGCAACGTCACCTACGCTCAGCCACGCACGTCCTCCATTGTGCCCCATCTATGGTCGCTTCCATGCCCCTGAAGATATCTCTCCTAATGTTAACCACCAGTGAAAACCTCGCCTCTCTCTGTCTAGTTAGTCTTCTTCTTTTTTTGTAAAGCCTGACAGGGAAACCGGAGTAGCACCCAGCACCATGTAGCGTTTAGTCGAAGCATGCAAGGTAAGAGTCTTGGGACGGTCCTGATAAAAAGATTGGGAATTGCTTCATTACGTCTCTCATCTATGGTGATGTATTCATAGGTTCGCCAGAAGAAGGTCCAGACACTTGGTTCGCAGACGTTGTCGCAAAGTACCGCACGTCGACGTCGTCGTCCTTCTGCAGCTTCTCGAGCTTAGGAATGACGCGTGTTTGGATCAGTTCCATGCCTCTGGGAGACGCGGTGAAGCTGCCGCCCTCCTTCTCCAGGGAGTAAATCGTGCCTTCTTCAGGCAAACGGCGGAGGACGTCAATCAGAACGCCATATGTCTTGGCGACGTTGAAGCGAATGTTGGGGATCTCATCGTCGACGAGCTTGTCCAACATGGGCAAGATCTTGTCAGCAATGACATCAAGGCTCACAACAGAAGCCAGGGTCTGCAATCATTAGCATCTCTGGTACGATAGAGGCGAAGACGTCAACTTACGGTGATGGCAAAAGCGGTTGTCATTCGGTACAGGTAGTTGGGGTGGTTGCCCATGGCCATAACCTTGGGAATGATCGCCTCGCTCGCCCACTCGACTCCAAAGACCTCTGTAAGCTTCTTGAGGTTGTGCGTCGCCGCCTCGCGGATCGAGAAGACGGTATCGCCCAACCAGCTCATGCAGAGGTTGCTCAGCTTCTCATCGAAGAACTTAACTCCAAGCTGGCTGGCAAGAAGAGGAATGTACTCGATGATGGCCAGTCTCACACGCCACTGCTTGTCCTCAGCAAGCTGCACAATGGCGGGTAAAAGGGACTGGGAGAGCAAGTCGATTCCGATGACTGCAGAAGGGTTAGTAAGATGCTATTGTTTCATAAGCTACCACATACCCTGGTTGACGAGTTCAAGCTTGGAAATAATGTGGAGGCGAACTTCGGGGAACTCGTCCTTCAGCATTTGCAAGAACATGGGCAGAAGGTGGTCGATAGTTCTGTGACGAATTAGTCGCTTGTGGCGGAAGTGTAGCCCTCATAGAACCTACTCTTGCTTTCCCAAGATGGGTGCGAGACCGCTGATCTGGGTACCGAGAGCAGCTCTGACATGCTGGGAGGTGTCGGAAACGAGATCCTCCACGCTGCTCATGATATCATTCAGAAGGACAGTGCGGTCCACAAGCGCACAGAATCCTGGTATTTGTCCAGCAATCGCAGTCCGGACTTCTGCCTCGTTGTCCTTGAGGAGCTTCACGAAAGATGGCACCAGATCTCTTGAGACGACTTCCTCATCGACAGCCTTGGAAATCTGTTTGCGCATTAGCGTGGCCCTCCCTACGATCGTATTCATTCCTGCCAACCTTCTCAAATCTGTCTGCAATCATGTACCGAACCCTCCAGCTCTTGTCCTCAATCAGGTTTCGCAGGGAAGTGAGGAGAACGCCGTGACTCGACTGCTGCTCCTTGGGTACGACCTCGGCGATGGAAATGAGGATCTCGACGGTAAGTAGGCGGACGCTGTCCTGGTCGTCCTGAGCGAGGTGCTGGAAAAGGGGTATCATCTCTTCAACAACGATAGCGGCCGGCATCTCCTTAACGAACTTTGCCAGGTTGGTGGCAGCCTGGCGTCTGACCATGGGTGTCTCATCGTGGACAAGCTGTCCAAACTGCTTTCGGAGGTCTTCTTGAATGCCCGGGGACACCTTCTTGTAGGGCGATGTGTAGAGACCGCAGCCAGACACCTTGGAAGTGAACCAGTCTGCTTTTGAAAGTCGGATGGTCAAGGGGATGAAGTATTCTTCGACTTGCTGGGAGGACAGCTCCTCGCAGATCTTGTTGAGGGACTCGACGGCCTGCTTTGATTAGGCGATGTGACTGGTGGGTGGAGCAGGGGGCAATAGCTACCTTATCCCGCACGACGGGTTCCTCAATGGCAGCGAGGTTCTCGAGGGGGGAGAGGAGGACATGGCCCCATTGGGCGCCTCCGACATACTCGA
The DNA here is from genome assembly GCF_011075155.1 of Colletotrichum scovillei. Classification (NCBI taxonomy): domain Eukaryota; kingdom Fungi; phylum Ascomycota; class Sordariomycetes; order Glomerellales; family Glomerellaceae; genus Colletotrichum; species Colletotrichum scovillei. The sequence continues at coordinate 2,502,389 of NW_023336261.1, forward strand.
TGAAGTTGCCCAGCTCGCCGCTGAGAGCGACTAGCACCTCATCCTCGTCCTCAACGGACTCTGATTGAAAGTTTAGATATTGGCTCACATAGGGATGGATGCGCAAGACGTACCGTCGAGGAAGGGAATCAATTCCTCACGCGTGCGCTCGGCGCCCAGGGCGAGGGCGATGGTGGAGAGGCGGTGAATGGCATTGAGACGCAGGAGAACATCGTCGTGCTGGATCGCAAAAGGTTAGCAATGTGTTGTGCGCTGGCGGCTGAAGGCTGACGTCGGGGCTGGGCTAGACAGGCAGAGTCACCGCCATACCTTTAGCTCGTCGATGAGGACGGCGATGGGGTAGAGCTCGTCCTGGGTATTCGGCGCGTCTGCCATGGCGAGCGAGGTTGCGCAGGCGCGTTTATCGATGGGAGGGTCGGATGATGTTCAGGAGAGTGGACGTCGTGGTTGTGAGCGATCGGAGTGGATCGCGTGCGGGTGATGCAATGGGTTGGTTGAGGGCGAGCGGCGGTCGTTGTGGGATTGGGGGGGCTCTAAAATCTGAGACGACGCAACCAGGATAGTGGTATGGCAGATGTTATCAGGAGGTTGCGGGCATGCAGACCATGCCAACGATCCGACGTCAGGTTGGCGAAAGGCACAGCTAGTTGTCGTGGTGAAGTTCGTGTGGCAGTGGTGGAGGAGAAGCGTGGCCGGGTGTTGATTTGAGATAGATAGTGGAAGCACGAGGCATGGGAAGGGAAGTTTGACGTGCTGTTTCTGAGGTTCGTCTTTCGCTTCTGCTCCAGGTGCTGTCCCACCCGACCAGAAATGGGCTACCTTACCGCACCTAAATTATCAGCTGCGGTGGCCACCTTAGTTGTTAGGTGATGGGCAACAGCATTTCCAGGCGCCTACGAGAGCCTGTATCTGTGACCGCCTTGGGCAAGGTCTGACGGAGGGAAGGTACGTACTCGTAACTTCTTGGTGGTGGATGTCGTAAGGCAGGGGTGCAGGAGCCAGGAGGAGGTGCTCTTTCCTTTCTTCTGGTGAGGGGCTGCTACTTGCTGTTTGCTGCTCCATCTTCGTAGCAGCTGAAAAGCGGACTTGCAGCACAGGTTTGGTACTGACTGACGTATCGCTCCTCCAACGTCCTCACGTTCCTTGGAACTTTCTATGCCCTCTGAAGCTAACACAATATGCACCATAGGTGGCACTTTTCTAACTATGCTTGAGACATCCCAACTTTCAAGTCCAGCTTCATTCCTTCTTGGCCTGATGAGATGTCTCCCTGGTGACCGGCCGAGGAGGGGTCATTCAGCCTGCAGCTAAGCTACCTGATCATAGGTAGGTACTTAGTATGCACTACGTTCATGGAGGGGAGGGGTTATGGGACATCTACATCATATTTAACGTTGTTCCGAGTCTGGGTATTCGGAATGGCATGATTGCGATTAAGGTAATGAATCGGAATCCAGCATATTCTGCTCCGCGCGCATTTCGGCCAGCACCTAGGTAAGGTAGTGAAATACCTTACCTTACCTTTGGTCAACGTCGTGGGTAGCTACGAGCTGTCAGTGAGGCATCTGCCAAACTTTCCCGTTACCAGCAAACAGCTCAGGTGTCCCTCCCACCTTCCACCAGCGGCGAAACATGTCGTGGCTGGAATGTGCGCACGGCTGTGTGCACTGGCCGCCAGCTGTCGATGGGCCTGCATCGAAGAGGACTATGGTGATTTATGGCTTCCATTTCTCCTGCCTGCGCTGGGCTGCGTTGTGCTGCGCTGCTACCCGTCCCGGTGTCGGTTGACACGGACCACTCTCTGACATCGGACCCTGGAAAATTGAGATGCCGAGTGCGACCGCTGCTTTTGCTGCCCCTCAACCCCGCAGCCCCTCCAATGGCTGCGATAAAGTTGGAATGACTCCCACTGACCTCTTAAAGCAGCAACTTCATCCCGCCCCGGCGAACTTTCCATGCGTGCATGCAGTTGCTTCACCTCCGAGTATCCCCAAAATTTCTGTGACTCAAGGCTATATTGGAGACGGAAATTGACCATTGCTTGAATCCTCTCCTGCCCCTGACGCCAGCCGGACCTCTGCACCCTCGAGAGACTCTCGCTAATTCTCACCATGCCTACCATATCCGTCAACAAGTACGATCTGTACAAGGCCCTAGGCCAAAAGTGAGTTGCGCCGTGCTGGCACCGTCCGCCCCGATCTAGACATCTTGACCCCGCCATCCCCAGACTGCCTTTTGCTGATCCTCGCCCGCACAGCTTCACCACCCAAGAATTCGAAGACCTGTGCTTCGAATTCGGTATCGAGCTCGACGAGGACACCGAGAATGACGACCGACCGATTGTCAATGGCGTGCAGGAGCCGCCCCAGCTGAAGATCGAGATCCCCGCCAACCGATACGACATGCTGTGCTTCGAGGGTATCGCACTCATGCTCAACATCTTCAGAGAGAAGGTTGCCGCACCCAACTACAAGGTCGTAGAACCCAAGAACCCCGAGGCCTCCGTCATTACCGTCGCCCAGGACACCAGCAAGATCCGACCCCTCGTTGCTGGTGCCATTCTCAGAAACATCAAGTTCACCCAGGAGAGCTACGACTCCTTCATCGGCCTCCAGGACAAGCTGCACATGAACTTGGCGAGACAAAGAACATTGGTGGCCATCGGAACCCACGACCTCGACACGATAGAAGGCCCCTTCACATATGAGGCCCTGCCGGCCAAGGACATCAAGTTCAAGCCCCTGAACCAGACCAAGGAGATGAACGGCGAGGAGCTGATGCAATTCTACGAGAGTGACAAGCATCTCGGCAGGTACCTGCACATCATCAAGGACTCTCCCGTCTACCCCGTCATCTACGACAAGAACCGGACTGTCTGCTCGCTGCCGCCCATCATCAACGGCGACCACTCCAAGATCACCGTCAACACCAAGAACGTCTTCATCGAGATGACAGCAACGGACGCCACCAAGCTCGATATTGTCTGCGACATGATGGTTACAATGTTCTCGCAGTACTGCTCCGAGCCCTTCACCGTTGAGCCCGTCAAGATCGTTTCCGAGCACAACGGCGCATCAAGAACGACACCAACCCTCGCCCCCCGCACGATCGATGTCGAGATTGACTACCTCAACGCCTGCACTGGCCTTAGCGAGACACCCGAGAAGATGTGCCAGCTCCTCAACAAGATGGCGTACATTGCCAAGCCCTCCGACAAGGACAGCAACCTCCTCAGCGTGTCAATTCCCGTCACCCGTGCCGATGTGCTCCACCAATGCGACGTCATGGAGGACCTGGCCATCTGCTATGGCTACAACAACCTTCCTAGATCTTCTCCTAACAAGAGCGCTACCATTGGAGCGCCTCTCATGATCAACAAGCTCGCTGATATTGTGCGGACAGAGGCCGCCATGTCTGGTTGGAGTGAAGTCATGCCTCTGATTCTGTGCAGCCACGACGAGAACTTCGGCTGGCTGAACCGCAAGGATGACGGCAAGACTGCTGTCAAGCTTGCCAACCCCAAGACTGCCGAGTACCAGGTTGTGCGGACATCCCTGGTCCCTGGTCTTCTCAAGACCATCCGCGAGAATAAGAAGCACAGCGTCCCCATCAAGATCTTCGAGTCAGCGGACGTCGTCTTCAAGGACGAGTCTCTGGAGCGCAAGGCTCGCAACGAGCGCCACTTCGCTGCTGCCTGGTATGGTAAGACCAGTGGTTTCGAGGTTGTTCACGGTCTTCTGGACCGCGTTCTCTTGATGCTCCGTACAGCTTTCCTCACTCATGACGAGGGACTCAAGGCAGGCAAGAGCGTTGACTTCAAGGTCGTCGAGAACCCCAGCAAGCCTGACGGCTACTGGATCGAGGAGATTGACGAGGCCACTTTCTTCGCTGGCCACGCGGCTGCTATCTACCTGCGTCTGGGCGGTAAGGAGGCGCGCATCGGCGAGTTCGGCATCTTGCACCCCACTGTGTTGGAGAAGTTTGACTTGAGGTAATACCAAACAGCCCCCCCTCTCCCTCTCTAATTACGATTAATGGCCATTGGATGCTAATGGTGACGACAGATACCCTGTGAGCACCCTCGAGATCAACCTCGAGGTCTTCTTGTAGTTGATGAAGCATGATGGGATACGGACATGATGAATGGCTACGGATAGTTTTCTAAAAACGTAAAAAAGGCTTTGCTAGACGTAAGGCGGTCGGATATAGACTTTGTTCTTTACACTAGGCGAGCTAGATGAGGCAACGGGCACCCAAGAATAACAAAAAAAGATCAAACAAAAAGAGAAACCCGTCGCGACCTACCTACAGAGTGCCGAGGGTAGGTTTCTTACAAGCCATGGTAGTTTGATGTGCAGCACGCGCCTGGCGACCGCTGCATATTATCGCGCGCATCATCACGGGAGCAAGAGTTAACTTCAGACTGATTAGAATTATGGAATCGAGAGAACACAGGAGTTCGAAAATCCAAGTGGATCTATACGACGGACCCCCAAGCCTCTCCACCTCTCTCCCATCTCTCGTCTCTCGTTTTCTGTTTCGCTCTCGTGTCTCCCTGTGCGTATGTCCATTCACGCAAACTTTTCTCTTGCCCCCATGCCCTTCCAAACCGCGTTGCTGCTGTATGAACGAATCCATTTCATCCCCTGATCCCCGTTTGAACCCTCCCTTTACCAGTCTTGAACGCAATCACACCTCTTGGACGCCGGAAAACAGAGCTGGGGGTAAAAGAATTGCTGTGTATTCAGCATGACGAACGTCGAGAGAAAAAGGGGCGGATGCGGAAAAGAAGAAGAAAAAAGTCGTAATAATTGTACAAAACTCCGGCTCGCTGTCATGGAAAGCCGTAAATCAGTTTGTCCCCTCCGAGGCAAAGGTGTTGGAATTGCGTTCGCTGAGAGACCCTATTTCTTTCGTGCCCTTCGTAGTCGTGCGGTGAAAATGCAGCAAGTACATGCTAAACTCCTGAAATGTTGAACTAGGAAGTCTTGTGCGGCTAGTGGCTGGGAGTCATAGACCCGCCGTTCTCGGCAGACATGGCCTCTTTGTTTGTGTTTACCAAAATAAAGTTGCCAACATCGGCAACATCCCCCGTCGTGACACGATCGAGAGAATGAATCGAGGACGCGTCGGAACCGGCGTCAATGTCGGTTGACGCATCTCCAGTGACGCAGACGCCATCATCATCATCATCGCGGGCGATATTGTCAGCGCAAGCATCTCCATGAGGGGTGTCCTCGGCCAAGCCATCGGTCAAGTTTGACCAGTCGTTGCTCAAGTTGGCGACGTTGGCGACGGCTTTGGTACCCCATTCCCAGATTGTTGAATCGCCCCAGTTGCTCAACGTATAAGTTGAGTCAGCCCAATTCTCCTGGTAGAAGAGCTCGGCGTCGAGTTTCATTGTAGCACTAGTCACCTCGACGGTATAAGGCGCGTCGTGCATTCGTTCGAACATGACGCCCTATGTCATCTCCCGGAGCTCTTGCTCGCTGCGACTTGTAACCCTCGAAGTGGAAGCAGGACTGGCGTTACGTCCGGCCAGATTGTTCAGCATTCCGCTGACGTTTTTGCCAATGTTCAAGCCAGCAATTCCATCTCTCACTGCACTGAACGCATTGGAGTTCTCGGCCGACACACTTCGACGCAGAACCGGGGCCTGTCGCTCTTGATAATTGGGCGTCAAAGTAGTGTGCGTGTTCTCTACACCTCCCAGAACCGACTGGCTGGTAGGGAGAGAAGGCGGCTTGGGGCTTGCGGCGGATTGGGGCGGAGTGCCAGGCTGGCTATTCGCGTAAGAATCCTCCGTAGTTGGGTGCAGTTCGTTCATGGCTGTAGCTCTGTTGGCTGCAGCGGTCGCTACGGCGTTGAGATGCGAATTCATCTCCTCGTCAGTCCGATTGAAGAGTTGGTGCCACCAGCGGATGTTGGTCATATCAGGCACTATGATACGGCTGCGGCCCTTAACATACTCATCGAAGGTCGGATCATAGTCCTTGTTGGTGAACTCTGGCTTGCGGGACAAGAAGTAGTCCCAGACCGAAGAAGTGCGCTCAGAGGCACGAGCCTCGTGTCTCTGTTTCTCGGAGTTGTAGAGGAAGGTGCCATATTGACAGGAGTAGAGATGATAGATCAGTCGACGAAGGAATCTCTCATTGAACTCAAACTTAGTCGGGTTCTGGCGGAGAAGCTGATAGACGCAGTCCACAAATTGGTGGAACACAGGGCTGACCATCTTAGGAACAGTAGCCTCGTCTTTCGCAACTTTTCCGGTAGAGCCTTCGGTAATGGCATCGAGTTCAGCCTTGTCCTCCTTGCTGGGATTGAACAGCTGCCTGGCACCAGTGAAGACGTTCTGGAAGGCATCTGCGCGGCCGTCATTCTCTCCAGGCTGAATAGTTGAGCCTGCCATCGAGTCGTTTTGGACCTTGAAGTTGTCCTCGTGGTTCAAGTGGCCACATCGAAGCCTAAACATATGGCCAAAGGCAAGCCAGTCCTTCTCGACAAGAACAATGAACCCTTCGATAGTTCGGAAGAAAGGGTCCAGCATGATCTGTGCAAGAGCACTAAGTTGACTGGTTCGGTCCCAGCCATCGGAGCAGTGAATGAGGACGTGCGACTGCTTCAGCCATACTTGCTTGGCGACAATATCGGCTCCATTCAAAACAGGTTGCGTGTGCTTCAGCCAGTTGGTGGCAGCCAAGGCGTTCTGGTCAGGAGACAATGGAGACAGGTCGGCATCCTTGAGACAAAGCATAACGCTCTCCAGCGACTTCCTCATCACATGGATGTTCTCAATGTTCATGAAGGCTTTCTTGGCACCTGGGTAGCGGTCCATGGGCTCAGACCCCATTCCTCCAATCTGATTGACCATGGCATTCACAGTAGGTCTGGCGTCGACAATCATATTGGCTTGTTGGGCACCATAGATGAGGCGTTTGCCGTTCTCATCAAACATCTTGGGCTCATCGTCTGCGACAATCTGCTCAGAGAGCTCCCCATCTGTCGACGACTTTTCAGAGATATCTGACTGGCTCAGGCGAGGAGGCTGGTCTTGATCAATGCTGCTTCGGGGCATGATAGGTGCAAATGAAGCCAAAACCAGCTTCTCGTCCTGCACATTGTTCTTCCTGGTAATGCCTGAAAGAGGTTGCGAGCTGCGAGTAATAGTGCAGTTGTTGTCTGCGTGGATGTAACTCAGGGCGGGAATTCTGTGTCTAGAACGATACTCCTTGGCGTATTTCAAAACGTTGTCTGAGATGCAAGAGGGCACCACCAGAACGGCGGGATAAGTGTCGCAGAAAGTATAGTCCTTATTGATGTTGGTGATTCTCCATCCTTTGTCTGACGACTTCTCGCTAATGCCCTGGCGCCGGAACTCGGCTTTGGGGTCGTAGATGCTCCAGCCATTGATCTGTCGCTCGGCCTTGGAGGGCTTGTGACTGAAAGCAAAGAGCCTCTCGATGGTGCCCAGTTTGCAAGTTCTGAGCTTCACAAACTCAAAGACGTCTCGAGCAACGTTATTGTCCTCAAAATTGAAAGTGACAAAGATGAAGTCGCGACAGCGGATGCGGATAGAGCTGTGAATGCCATGAGTTGGAGGCATGAGTCGGAGTATGCACTGCGATAGAATAGGATAGGTGATCCATGATTCTCGAGGTTTCGGGGGAGGTTTATCGGCTTGGTCGGCGGTTTGGTTCTTGGGGGGAGGTGGCGGCGCGCAGAAGACAAGGTGGAAATCGGTCAAGCGCAAGGTGCCGACCGAGGTGAGTCCTCCGTTGATGCACTGAACGTTTTCGACTACCTGTAGTTTTGCAATCACAACATGGTCAGCTTTTCCCTTTTAATATCATATCGTGTGAGAAAATTCAGTCTATGAAAAAGGCACATGGCTTACCTTCCTAGCCTCCATGATGGATGAAGTGCAATGTGGAAGATGATGCTTCTTTGAGCTACTAGAGCATGGCCGCGCGCAAATGCGGAAGGCCCGGGAGTTAAGTGTTTGCAGGTAGAAAAATTCACTGGAAGAAGAGCAGCAAAAAAGCTGCGCAACTTCAGTGAGGGTAGAAAGGTTGAATAGGAAAAAGAAGAGACCAAAGAAAAATCAATGCAACCACACAATATTGGAGGTCGGAGGGTTGGGCTGGGTAAGGTTTGGAGGCAAGGTCAGGTAACGTGGGGAGGGACGGTTGCGGTTGTCAGGTTGGACGCCGGCTGTCTGGGGTTGATTTTGCTGCTGCGCAGTCGCAAAGAGCAGGAGCAGCAGGAAGAGAAGGAACGGCTGATCCACACCATCTACCTGGTCCCTTAGCTTAGCGCGGGGCTGAGAACAGAGAGCCGACGTCACGGCTTTCAGTGTCAGTGCTTGAGTGCGCTCTTCCAAACCAGCAAAGTTGGACGATGTAACCTTTTTCATAGGAACTAAAATGCGCTTTCGAGAAGTTGAACTCTTTTCATGATTATTGAATACCCATCAGACGCCATATAATAATCATTGGGCGAATTCCATCTGGTGACGAGGCAAGGCAGCTTGGTACTGAATCGCATTTTGTTCTGGATCCAGAGCATCAAATGTCACCCACCTGACGCTCTCAGCTCCCCTGTGACCGTCACCATCGTGGCCAGCACGCTGCAAGCCTGCAACCCAACAGGGGACCTCCAAATTCCCGCGACTGTGGTCCCCACCAAGCCAAAGCTGGCCCCTTGAAACCCCACTACCGGCCGACGGAGCTCTCTCTCCCGATGTCCCGATGATCAGCCAGCCAGCACGTGCAAAGCACACTCGAATGGGGTACGTATCGATTTTACTGACCAGGGCAGGCAGACAAGGAGGAAAATGCACTTTACGCCTGGCAGGTCACCACAGCTGGCAAGTGGGGTCCACTGCCAACAGCCTGGCGTGTCTCGATAAGAAAAGAGCACAGACCACAAAAGGCCAAAGGTTTCCCCTTATCGCCCGCCTCTCTAGGGCACACAGAATTTGCTCAATTTTTGCAGCGCAAAATCGATCCGGGGCACTGACGATTGGGCAAGTATGGACTACTCGAACAACCTCACTTCTCAACCTTCCGCCCCTCCGCCGAACGAAACCGTCGACACTCCAACAATTCGTCCAACTATCCCCCCCTTTCGACAAACCCGGGCACACGAAAGTCAAGATGGCTGTTCCAGGCACTCAGATGTAAGAACTGTCCTTCCTCTGTTTCCAATGGTGGCTTTGCCTTTGCAACATTTCCTCGAGATCCCTCCTCCCCGCCAATCGCCCAAATTTCGCCAATCTCGAATTTCCCACGGTGGATGGAAATGCTCTCGGGGATGGAAATGTTGCGAAGGAAAAACATATGAACATTTGGAGGAACAGTCTTTGCTGACGATTCGTCTTTTTCCCCCAATGTAGCTCCAAGCGCAGAAAGTTCGTCGCCGATGGCGTCTTCTACGCTGAGCTCAACGAGTTCTTCCAGCGCGAGCTGGCCGAGGAGGGCTACTCCGGCGTCGAGGTCCGCGTCACCCCCACGGTAACCGACATCATCATCCGCGCCACCCACACCCAGGAGGTTCTCGGCGAGCAGGGCCGCCGCATCCGCGAGCTCACCTCGCTCATCCAGAAGCGCTTCAAGTTCCCCGAGAACTCCGTCTCCCTCTACGCCGCCAAGGTCCAGAACCGCGGTCTCTCCGCCGTCGCCCAGTGCGAGTCCCTCCGCTACAAGCTCCTCAACGGTCTCGCCGTCCGCCGCGCCTGCTACGGTGTCCTCCGCTTCATCATGGAGTCCGGCGCCAAGGGTTGCGAGGTTGTCGTCTCCGGCAAGCTCCGCGCCGCCCGCGCCAAGTCCATGAAGTTCACCGACGGCTTCATGATCCACTCTGGTCAGCCCGCCAAGGACTTCATCGACCACGCCACCCGCCACGTCCTCCTCCGCCAGGGTGTTCTCGGCATCAAGGTCAAGATCATGCGCGGCTCCGACCCCGAGGGCAAGGCCGGCCCCCAGAAGACCCTCCCCGACGCCGTCTCCATCCTTGAGCCCAAGGAGGAGCAGTCCGTCGTCCAGCCCATGTCCCAGGACTACGGCGCTAAGGCCGCCCAGGCCCAGGCCGCCGCTGAGGCGCAACAAGCGGAGCAGCAACCCGAGGCTGGCGAGGAGGCTGAGGCTCAGTCGTAGGAGACTGGCGAGCTGCAGGTTTCTTTCGAGCAGGCTGACTCTTCCAGCCCCGCCGGTTGGTAAACACACAAAAGGGGACTAGAGAACTGTTCAGCGTGAAGGGGGGATTTTTCGAGTCTGCTTCTTTTTGTCGCACGCTTCTGTCTTCTAGTTCACTCTAGTTTTCTTCCAATACCAGACTAGGGGAATACAAAAAACGGGGTGTTTCGCGCGAAAAGACCAGCAAAAATGGGAGGACGGGGGTGGAATAACTACTCAGGCGTCTTGATCAACATTTGCATTACTCTGCGAAAGGGAATTCGGATAGTTGCGACTGGCTTGTAATGGTAGAACAAACCATGAAATGAGCAACGAAATCATTCAAAAGTAAATTGCATGCCCAATACGTGACGCCGTATATAATCCACCAGCTATGAGCAGAGGTCCTGCTATCCAAGTCATGAGCCACCTCACTCTCGTGTCTTTGTTGATTATCATAGCAGTCCAAGCCGTTTCTTCTCGCCCATCCTGTCACTTTGTCGCTACATGACGGTGATTTGTAGTCGATCCATGATGCTCAATTCGCGAGGCTCTAGGCCTCAGCCTACGTCTATGGTTTTTGAAATGCTTTGGACAGTGAACAGAAGATGCCAGTCTCCAGGCGAACCAGGGTATGCTTCACACTCTCGCTATCGCCCACATACACCTCTCCCCCATTCGCCTTGCCCTTAATCGTACAACAAGAGGTGCTTTCCGCACACCCAGTATCCATTGGAAACCCCGATAAACGCCCCTCAAGTAGTGATCCCTCCCGTTGCCCAGTGAATACTCCTCGTGCCGTAGCAGAAGTGAAATAGTATGGGGAAAAGCTTGATTCTGGGTTTTCCCTTTGGCGCTTTTCCCCCTCCCTCACTCGGGACGCGCGCCTTGTTCCGTGGGTCTTTGCCTCTTTCATGAATCCGATCATGTCGTGGAAAACTTCTCAGTCATTTGACTTTCGCGAAAATGTACAATGCTGCCCCCATTCGGGCCCCTGGTAAGAAATGCTTCGAAGAAAAAAGACAATCACCGCCTCGGCGTTGGCCGATAGCTAGAAAACAGACGGTTCATCCTCCAGGCCCCTCATCTGTCGGACCTCTGGTTCTGAAGCTCAATTGTCTCGTTGTATGTTTTCGAGTGGCCGTTGGCGGTCCCGTTGGCTCTGTGGCGGTCATTATCGTCGTCGCTCTCATCGGCCAGATCGGTCAGACCGAATTCGGCACCAGCCTCCTCATCGTAGGCCCTCATCAACCCTGTTGTATCGCCGTGACGGCTGCCAATGCTCATCCGGTGAGGGTCTCCACTCCGGCGTGCCTGCATACTCAAACGAGTCTGAATTGTAGAGATCATGTCTGTGCCGGTGGCATCGTCGCCGCCGCGGCCTGCAACATATTTGTGACCGTTCGGGTCAGATCTCGACAGGTTCAACAGGTAGACGCCGGTGAAAGTGACCAGGAAACCGCAGAGAAGGGATATCGTGTTGACCGTGTCGGTTGTATTGAAACCGCCGAAAAGAATGAAGGAGGCGCATAGGGTCATTGTCGTGAAGGTAACGTAGTAGAGGGGGTTGACACTACATGGTCCCCGATTAGCGCCATTTTGACAATCACAGATTCGGCGTTCTTTGACTTACATGTTGGTGGGGAACTGAGCAAGAGCCTTGTTGAAGTAGTTCATCTGCGTCAAAATGCAAACGGTGGTGAGGATCATGAAAACGTAAGTCGAAGGGTGGCTGAACTGATTGTTTCCGGCGAATGTGAGCTTGAGGGCGATTCCAAAGGCCTTGACAGACATGACCGAGACTGATCCAACCGTTGAGCAAATGGAGAGGTAAATGATCGGGTTCTTCTTTCCGTGGAGCGGCGCGACCCTGTAAATCATGACCACTGCAAAGACGGTGACAGTGAAGGCGTACAACAAAAAGCCTAATGAAGAAATTAGTCCTCGGGCGCTTTGTTATGCACAATTGTTGACATACCCGGCTGAATGGCGTAGTGCAGGATCTGGTCGACAGTCTGGATATCTTCATCTGGCGGCGCATGTAGCACAATGATGACGGCGCCGATTAGACAGATTGCACTGCCCAGGCGACCCAGAACTCCAAGCTCCTCCTTCAGGAAGTATGAACCCAGGACAGCACCAATCAGGACAGAGAGAGCTCCAAGAGGTGTAACGAGAATGGCTGGCGCGAATGCATAGGCAGCAAAATTGCAGATTTCTCCAACGACCACTACGCATGTATTAGCCGCTTCGTCGCCTTTGGTCGAGGTCCTAATGAAGACTCACAAGTTGAGATACCAGCCCACCAAACTGGGCTCTTCAGATATACAAATCCGTCGCCCTCGAAGCCATGACGTTCTTCTGCTTGCATAAGACCCTATAGCCGTGGGGTTAGCTCCCGTCCATTGCAGGGCCAATTGTAAGTAGTGCCAAGGGCAACTCGAGCGATCAGGAACCGCGCGTACCTTTTTCGTAACCACGAAACTAATACCTGTGAGGCGAGCTTTGTCAGCGATGTAGCCTACGAGAAACGGTGGGAAAGGAACGCATACCAATGGCTAAACTGGATGCCATGGCGAGGCCTAGGCCAATGTATCTGCGCGGGTGGTCTGTCAGCGATTTCGAGTTCCGAGGCCAGGTGGACGTATGGGCAGGGTCTGGAGAGCGACCAAAAGGCCGACCGAGTCGCAAACGTACTTCTCGTCCAACATCATCTTGCCAAAAAATGAGCGCGTCGACTGCGACGGACAGCGAAAAGAGTGTCGATGGTGATTAGAGGTGTGCGCCGAGGCAAGTGCGGTCGCTGTAGAGAGTGTCGTGTCCCGTGAAGGGGAGCTTGCGAGGCTCGCGCCGGGCGAGGTAGAGAGAGATTTGGAGTGGTAGGTCGAACCTCGTCAGCAGCGACACATGGAAATCTGGAACTCGGGGGACTCTAGGTAGTCGGGGAGTCGCAGTTGAGGAGAGAAAGAGAGAGAGGAGATGGGCGTTCGTGATGGATCGTGGCCGTTCGTCGTCGAGTTCGAGTGGAGGGGATTCGAAAGCGAGTCGAGGGAGTCGTCGTGGTCTTGGTGTCACTGAGAGGTGTGTCGGGGTCGGGGATGGTTGGTTGGCGCAAATGGAAAGCCGAAAGGGGAGGGAGAGTGTTTCGTAGGATTTTGCAGATAAAACTGTGAGAGTGGTACGTAGCGTGACAGGTACCTCTTGAGGGTTCTCGAGGTGCGGCAATACCGCAAGGCGAGGCGATGCAGAGGCAAGCAAGGTATTGGCGGTAACGGAATGGCAAGGTACCTCTCTGCTGCGTCGGTCGATAAGTGAGGTACGTCAGGTATCCGTCCAGTGCTCCGTATCTTGGTGTCAAGAGTATGTGTAGACAGGTACCTTTTCTTAGGTAAGACAAGCAAGTGGTGGGATCTTGGGAATACTGAGGTGCAGGAAAAAGGTGGTCTTGTCTGACTTCCCGGTGGGTAGGTGCGTGTCGAGGAATGCCAACCAGCCAGATAGGGACAGGTTTGAGTTTCAGAGGCCCCTGGGAAGGGTTGAAGAGGTGCCCTGCAGCGAAATGTGAAGCAGGACAGGTCACCTAGGCATCTGATCCATACAGACAGAGGTGTTTGGTATTGCTATGCCCCCAATCACTTTTGTCCATTACCTTAGGTAACCCAGGTATCTCCTGTTGGGCAAACCTGGATTGGCAGATTAGAGCATACGCGTTCTTGACGATAGCGCACTTTCTCTTCTTCTTTTTTCCTTGTGCTATTCAGCTGGGGTCGTCGTGGTGCTCGAATAGTAGCTACCTAGGTAGGCGAATGACTACCTAGCGCTAATATTGAGAGGTACATGTGAAATACAGACCCAAAAAGGTGACTTTGTCCCTAAAAATACCAGACGGGCCTGCGCGAAAGGACGGGAACGAACTTTGGCCGCGGACGCCAGACTTGTTGAGCGCGGGTGGGGTTGACCAAGGTACCTTAGCTACGGATACCTGACTGAACGGGTACTTACCAACCTACCTACATGTGGGCTGCTCGTCGACCGGACGGGAGAGAGGGTCGAGGGGCTGAGGCCGACCGGATGGGGGGCTACTGCCGCTACTTCGTAGAGGAAAGGGCCAGGCCAAGCTGTCCATTTTGGACCTTGCAGTGGGCACGCCTTAGAGGCCCGGGGGAGCGCCGAATTTTTCTGTCATGACCAAATGCTCAGCCTGGTGGGTTTGGCCCGACTTGGTTTGGTCCAGTCCTCATTAACAGACCACGATGTTGTACGAACATGCCTTGGACTGATACAACATGCAGCGATTCAGGGCAGTCGCCAACACTTGAATCTTATACACCTTGGGCACACCAGCAGTGCGACCAGAAGCCTTGGACGGATGTCGGACGGAATCCAGTGAGGATGGAACAGGCTTCGCATGCGATTTTGGACGGAAGGCGATTTCCTGACAGGGACGCCAAGACTTCGTTGCTTCTTCGTCCGGACCAGTTTCTTCTTATGTGTTCAAACTCTCTCGTTCTTCTCCTTCATCTGCCCATGTCTATCCATGCATCCAACATATCTCACCGTCTTCCCACTATGCTGACTGTCAAAGCATGTCACGATGTCTTCACCCTGCCTAGCATACCAACTCTTATCCTCCATCACTGAGGTCATCGCAGAGCCAGCAAGCAGGGGCTCACAAGTCACAACTGAAAAATAATACCTGTGCTAACGCAGCTCGACTCAACTCCGACAGGGGTGTTAAGGGCGCCAGAGGAGGACACCATCTCTATCCGCAGGGGGCCGTGGTTGGCAGCAAACTCCCACGACTCCCCCCAAAGTCTCCCCAAGTCTCCAGGCCTTCTCCTCCTGGAGTGTCAGTCTTGAGGGGCGGTTCCTTGGTTAGTCTCGTCCTCGATCCACGCTGAGCCCATGAACCCCTGAACGAAACGGACTGCAGCCAGCAGAGTACAGCCTACAGGAGACTCTCGCTCAACCTTCTTCAATGAACACCCAATGGCATAATGTCTTCAGTATTATGTGCGGATACAGGTACACAGCACAGGAACATCATATTCTCCCCTGTGAACAGCAGGGCCTATACGAAAAATGGTAGGAGGCTTGGTCCTCTCGGCCATCAGTCGACACTATCCGTACAGAACAAGTCAGTGCTTTCTCCTCCACCCCTGCAAATCTCCATACGAAGATCCGATCCACGAGAGAAATCGGCATTTCTATTTTTCTCTCACAACCCATGTGGGGTCCCATTGAAACAGGTTCATTACGAATGACACTGTGACTGGTGACTGCTGCCTCCCTCCTCCCCTGGACTGGACACCACCGTCCGCCGACTCCCAGTTCCCCCTCCGAACCCACACTGGCACCCACGAGTCTCGACACGACCACCAAAAACTGGCCCTCGTTAATTAAACCAACAGTCACAGCCACCATCTCACTCTTTGGCCATCCTTACCGCGCATCCTTACTGCGGAAGCCGTCGTCGTCACTCGTCACTGCCCATCTTGCCAGTCTGTCACCCAGCGGACGGGAATATCTCGAGTCCGCTTTGCCGATAGGGCCCGAAGCCGGCGATGGCCTGCCGTTTCTCTGTCTCTACTTATCCATAGATAAAGAGAGGGACAGATTCAGTTATCAGCCAGCCGTCAAGCAGATGACTGGAGACTCTGCCCGTCCGCCCCCTTCCGCCTCCATACATCCCAAGCCCTTCCAAGCCCTTTCGTCGTGTCAAACCCTTGATTTCCCTTACCATATCTTATGTAAGAGTGCCCACGACAAGAGGAATGAAAGGCGCAATTCCCATGCCGTAACTCGTGACCAACGCCTCTTTACTTTTCCTATGCCACCGTCGGCCCTAGGTGCCTAGGTAATGCGGATTGAGCTCAACGCAAGTGATAAACGGTAGCCAAAGTACCGAGTACCATTCACTTGACTCGAAATGCGAGATCGTTCGCTCCCCCTGTCAATATCTCAAGCTGGTCCTCACATCGTCCCCCGGATCCCCCATCCGAGCCGTTAGAAACAATCGAGCAAGAGAAATGCGTCTGTCACTGACAGCTCGTTTCCTCCGCTGCCGCCACCCGTACATTTCAATTAACGGCCCTGGAAGGAGGGAAGACCAGGTGGAGTAGAGAGAGGGGGGGGGGGGGCTCAAGCAAAGTAGAGGCAGCGCATTGAGCGCGAACGGTCGTCGAAACGAAGCCCACCACCCAAAAAGTTCAGTTACGGAGGCGACCTACCCGTAAGTCTACCATTATCTGTCCTCTTAAGAATTGGAGAAGCGAGACAGGAAGAAGAAAACGAACGAGCGTTTGTCGCAAAAACAAAAAAATCGGACAGAACAATAGCAGGGATTACCACGTCTTGTCACCGTTCGGGGGTGCACGCCGTCCAAGTTTCCAACGGCAGCAAACTACTCAAGGGGAACTCTATCACTCTCCGTACCTGATCGACACGTCTTTGACGTTTTTAATATATGTAGTTTAAGTACGGATACCTAGTGTGTGCCCGTACTACCACACACAGAGTTCCAACAAGGCCAGAAAACCTTCCGTCACTGACAGACCTTAATCTTACCAGCTAAATCACCCCAAACCGTGATATACTTTCCCTGCCTATTGACTGCTAGCTCTTAATTACCTGCAGAAAACGCTGGAGCTCTGCCTTTGCAAGGGGTGTGGGGGGGTGACTGCTTATATCCCCGTGCCAATCTTCATGCTGTTATGGCTCTTGGACGTTTACTAGGGAGCTCTAGAACAGTTTCGAGAAACTATAGAAGTGCACTATAAGATGAACAAGAAGCGCTTGCGCAAAAGAGCCAGTTCACCATTGACATGGCTTAACGGCCAGACTGTGACTGTGACGACTTTTGAGGAAAACGAGGCTCAGGTGCGAGTGTAGCCGCTGTTTAGACCATGACACGCAAAGCCCCTCATCAAGTCAAGTAAAATATGCGTATTCTTCGTCAGATAACTCAGGTAAAAATAACTATTCCGGTTTCTCCTTTCGAGGAAATCAACGCCTCAGCTCGATGCTCTGAAATATCTTCCTTCGAGCCAGAGCCCCAAAGTGACTGATCATCAAGTAGATATCCCAACGGATGCAGATGATGATCTCGTCCAACTCTTTGTCGAAAAAAGACAGACGTACACTTCACCTTGCTGAGCGGGCCGTTCTTGGTGACCAAATCCATGACCACCCCTCAAATCCTTGAGACGTCTTATTGTACAAGAAAAATCGACCATAACCACGAAGATGATCGCATTGCTTTTGAGACCCATTCTACGCCAGAATCCACCAATATCGCAAGAGAACAGAGGGGGTATCGAAAAGCTCCGGGGAAGGACGGCATTAAGGGTATGTCGTTCATGGAATTGCCAGGTCACCGCCTGGGGATGGTTGGAAATTGGGAAAGCTGTAAGTCAGTGGGAATAACAATTTTGGAAACCTACCTCGAGGGCTATACGGTCGCTCCGATTGCGATGCCCTACTTGCCGGGTGTATCTTCATGCTTTAAATGTCGGTGATCATGGAATCAGGCTGCTTTGTGGCCTAGTCGCCGGACTGATCTAGGGCGGGAAGGGGAAGCCTCGTGGACCTAGATCCGGTCGCGTTGAGTGACACACCGAAGGGAGGTTAGTTGGGATGTTACCCAAAGCTCATGGTCGACGACGCTTGACGTCTAGCACAAAGTTAGCTTATTATGTGCAGAGTCTTTTGGGCCTCTTGAGCATACCTTGTTGAGCTTCAGCATCCAGCAGGTCGTCCACATCCGACCTCTGGCGTTTGCCAGAGGCTGAAGGGGACTCTACGGCAATCTCGTCATCTCCTTGCCCGGAGAATTCTCTCCAGTCAATCTCCGCTAGCCCATCATCTTCGTCGGCAACCTCGGCTTCAACAACGTCGGCTTCAGGTAGGTCGGCGTTGAGATCAAGTTCGTTCTCGTAGGTGACCTCTTCGTCGCCGTTCAAGGTAGACGTGGCACTGGTATCGGGGGTTACCTTTTCTGCAAAACTTTCATTGGCGTTTTCGGCGATCTGATCGGCGACGATTGCTAAGTCTTCGTCGTCAAACGTGTTCTGTGCGTCAATAGCAGTGCCAAGAACAGCTGCGTCTTGCGTTTCCGAGGCGAGTGGGTTAGATTCATCGATCTCTGGAGCTTGGGTTTTAGCGTCAGCGTCTGTAGTCGAAGAGAATGTAATGCTGGAATCTGAATAAGAATGCAAATGGCGCGACGTTCTTCGCGAGAGGAGTCTCTTGGGAAGCGCCGAATGCGAATTGCTGGAGGGAGAGCACTCTCGCTTTCGAGCAGACTCCTTGGCCACTCGCACCAAGGTCTCGAATCGAAAGTCGTCTTCCTCCGCCATCTGGTCTGCGACAAAGGTCGAAGTACAAGTGGCGCAGAGACAGAAATTAGGGAAGAAGCATAGAGTGACTTGAGAAAGGTCGTCATTACCTGCCTCCCCATGCTCTTGGGGCTGCTGATCCTCCGTTGCATCTTCCACGTCCCCGCCGTCTTCAACAACGCTCAGGTCTGCAACTGCGGTGGTTTCGTCCATCAGAGAAGCTTCGGTATCAAGCATGGTAGCCTCAGCATCCGGCATCGAGATAGCGCTCTCGTCTTGCTGAAACGGATTCTCCTCAAGTGCGTTTTGCGACTGAATATCGTCTTCTCCGGTGGTGCCATCGCCGACATCGTCATCTTCGTTGATCTCCTCATTTTCGCCTTCCGCCTCATCTAAATTGTGCTCACCATGTACGCTCTCGGCGGGAGACTGCGGCCAAGAGGCAGCATCGGCGTTATCTTCTTCTCCTATCAGGTCAGGCTCATCATCCATGATCTCGGGCACCTCGCTCTGTGCGCGAGATGCGAAATAGTAGCTAATTTCATCGAGTCCTTTGCCATTGTAGGCATCGTCAACGAGCGAAAGCCAGCGCTTCTTGCAGTTCGGTCGCGTTGTCAAGTATGCGTAGAGGGGTTTGGATGCATCGGCATTCTGGTTTTTGACCAGTGAGTCAAACACGGAAATTATCTGGCCCAACGTGATGTCCGAGAAGACTTCTGCTTGGCTGGACTTTGGATATGTTAGCAGAGCTTGTGTTTCAGGCGGATGAGAACTTACTTCAGTGAACTCAAGGCCAAGCTCGTCGATTTGAAACACAAGTTCGTCAAAAGGGCCCAACTCATTGGCAAGCTCTCGACGGAAGCCTGCCAATACGCCCTCCATTTTGCAGTGCAATAGAGTCAGATCATTGAAGAAACACTCCTTGCCTTGGCTGTCTGGGGACCCGTAGAAGAAAGGATAGTCGATGCCCTTGTACGAGACAGTGATAACGGGGATTTCCATCTCTTCGTGAGTCGGCGTCTCAGCCGATACAGACGATCGCGCGTCAGCAAGAACTTCGTCATCAAATTCCACGTGCTCGGGAACAGACGAGTCTTCGGCAACTGCGTCAAAGTCTTCGGCGTTGACCACATCATCATGAGCCTCCTCATCATTGGCCTGGTCAGCGTTGGCAACGCCCATGATGCTCTCAAGCTCATCCTCGGGCTGCGATTCCATATTTACGCCCATGGGATGATCTTCAGCATCCTGTTCCGTCGGGAAATCGCCGTCGGTGTTTTGGTAAGCTGGAACATGCTCTGAACGCGTATCACTCGTACCCACTACAGCATCGACTGTTGCTATATTGCCGCCATCGTTGAAGTCTATCTCGTGCAGGTCATTGACTTCCGTATTGTCGGCTTCGGCAACTTGCTGTTCATCTAGACCAGCATCAACATCGGCCACGTCAAATACGTCAAGATTTGCGTCCAAGTTGTTTGCATCATTTGAAGAGCCCGCAAGCTCTTGATCAACTTCGTGGGCTTCCGTTTCTTGTTCCCTGGCACTGTTCGCAGGGCTCAAGCCGCCTTGTGGAAGGCCTTCCTTCTCTTCCACTAGTTGCCATGCATCTTTCTCAAGAGTGATGTGGCTCTCATCCTGGCTGTTTTCGTCTTGACCGTCCTCGACCTCGTTGTCTTCGTGCTCATTTTCCTCGTTCTGGGCTGCGTCTTCCTCGTTTGCCGGACCGTCTTCCCAGCTGATCTCATTCTCGGCGGCCAACCCATCTTCAGGCTCGGCAACATCGGGGTAGGCAAGAGATTCATCTTCGTTCATGTAAGAGTCTTCAGCTTCTATCGCGCTAATAGAATCAACACCATCGACTTGAAGCCCATCAGTGGGGTCTAGGTCGCCTGGCTGTAGAGAGGCATCGGCGGCGACAGAAATAGCATCGATCTCTGCATCGACCTGTTGGCCGATGGTCTGGTTGTCCGGCTCTAATGCGCTCGTTTCAGTGTACTCCACTTCATCGGTGACGAGATGGGCGTTGGCAGGAAATGAGGTGATGTTGGAGCCTTCTACGACCACAGCAGGAGCTGCCGAATCGTCCTCCGAGTAGTCGATATACTCCTCGTGGAGTTGGCCCTCGAGGCCCAGGGCTGGGGCTGCTTCAGTAGTCATCCCTGCTACAACCGTGAAGTTGCAGAGCGATGCTCGGTTTCGCGGTAGATATTTCGTTGCCTCTGTCGGGACGCTTGTCTCTTTGTCTGGCAGGTTCGTGGATTCGGATGTCCGCTCGATGGCGCTGACGAAAGCTCAATAGTCAGGTATCGGTTGAATGTAACGTCGGTAGTGATTCGTATGCCTAAAGATCTGAGTCTTCGGTACGCTATCCTTTCAAGGTCGTCTTCGTAGGTATGGAGTGAGGGAGGAAAGGGAGCTTTGGTAACAAAGAGTATGGGAATGGCGAGTTGAGGCCAAGCAATGCGGATGAGGTGGAGTTGACCAAAGCGCGTGGGAATTTAAAAAAAGGTCCCAGGTGCAGCCCATCCACCCCTCTACGTGCCGTAAGCGCAGGTTGACGCGCCTTCTGGAGGCAGCTGCCGCTTTGCCACTTTTGGACTAGCTTTAGCTGCTGTACGTAAGGTAACATGGTCCGTGCACTGGCCAGATTCACAATTCCGACCTCAATATTCAAGCTCCCAGTGTGGTCCCTCCTTCGGCGTGGACCTTGAAGTCGAGTTGCGACAGTCCACCTACATCTCCAATTCGTCCTACACCTGTCATCATACTCCGTCAAAATGGTAAGAGGAACCTTTTGGCTGCTGCACTTTCCGTATCGACATGCTTACTTCTTCAGGTCGTCCTCGCAGCTTCGATTTGCACCCGCGGCGGGAAAGCTGTCCTCTCCCGCCAATTCAGGGAGATGCCACGATCCCGCATTGAAGCCCTCCTCGCGTCCTTCCCGAAGCTCGCCGACAGCGGTACCCAACACACGACCGTTGAACAAGACAATGTGCGCTTTGTCTATCAGCCCCTGGACGAGCTTTACATGGTACTCATTACCAACCGCCAATCCAACATTCTCCAAGACATCGATTCCTTGCACCTGTTCGCTCAGGTTGTGACCAGCACATGCAAGAGCCTCGACGAGAGAGAGATTCTAAAGAATGCATACGAACTTCTCAGCGCCTTCGATGAGCTGGTGACGCTCGGATACCGCGAGAACTTGACCATCAGCCAGATCAAGACCTTCCTCGAGATGGAGAGTCACGAGGAGCGGATCCAGGAGATCATCGCACGAGTCCGTCTAGCCGATACCCAGCACGTTGAAATATATGATACTGATTGTGAGAATAGAACAAGGAGCTGGAGGCGACAGAGGAGCGCAAGCGGAAGGCCAAGCAGCTGGAGATGCAGCGGAAAGAGTCGGCTCGAGCTGGCCGTGTTGGTGGTGGAATGCCCAGAACACCCAACTACCCGACTTACACCCCCCCTACGCGCCCGACCCCGACGGATACGTACGACTCGTACGAAGCTGAGAAGAACAAGACCTTCAACAAGTAAGTGACCCTTGGATATGCGTGGCGGGGGCTGCTGGCTAACATCTACAGGCTGAGTGCCCCGAAGGGCAAGGGTATGCAACTCGGCAAGAAGTCGAAGACCACCGACATGTTCGAGCGCGTTCGAGGCGAGATGGGGGCCGAAGTTGATGATACTCCGCTTGTTACGCCAACCCCGGCTCACGTTCCCGAGCCTGCGGCAGAGTCTCGTGTTTCCTCTACTCTTGACCGGGACGCCATTCACATCGTGGTCAACGAAGCTATTAGTGCTAAGCTGTCGAGAGAGGGCGCGCTAAACTCCCTTGCGATAAGCGGTGACCTGAACCTTCGTATCTCGGACCCAAGCTTGACCAAGGTCAAGCTGAACCTGACTGCGAATGCCTCCCACGGTGCTCAGTTCCGCACCCACCCCAACGTCGACAAGAACCTCTTCAACAGCTCCAAGACCATCCAGATGAGCAACACTGCGCGTGGCTTCCCTACCAACCAGTCTGTCGGCGTTCTGCGTTGGAGAGCAACGGCCAAGGCGGACGATACCAGCGCTTGCCCCATTACATTCACTGTTTGGATCAACAAGGATGCAGACAAGTACAACATGACCGTCGAGTACGAGCTGACAGGCGGGGACACGTTGAAGGACGTTAGCGTGATCATCCCTTACCAGGCCAGTGAACCTGTGGTATCGAGCTTTGATGCCTCGTATGAGGTTTCTGGCGACTCGCTGGAGTGGAACATTGGCACGGTTTCGGACGAGAACCCTAGTGGTTCTTTCGAGTTCGAGGCCGAGACCAATGACGAGAACGACTTCTTCCCAATGACAGTCAGGTTCTCAAAGACCTCGCCCTTCATCGATGTTGATGTAAGTCACGACTCTGGCAGTTTGATGTTCCAGGAAGCTAATGCACATAATAGGTTACCACTGTCTCTTTGATTGAAGAGGACGAGGAGGTTACCTTCTCGAAGGAGATTAAGTCTCACGCAGACAACTTCTTAATCGAATAGAATGCAGGTACTTGTAGATTGAGATTGGAGCGGGATAGTCAGGGGTAGCAAAAGCTCGGCGCCAACCGATGAGTTTTCCAAACAGCGGGTTGACTTGCGGTGCTGGGAAACGGCCATGATATTTGGCCGCATGAAATGAAACGTATCTTAGAGAGTCTAGGGGATGCGAAAGCCTCGAGTAAAAGAAGTTATTTATCTTGTTGACTGACATCATATTTGCCCTGGAATTTACTGCTGCACTGGGAAGAAAGTGTTCCATGTCGATGAAGGTGCTGATCCACCACGTCTTGCGGTGACAGTGTTGCGCGGGGCGCTAACTCATCCTTGTCAGTGGCAGGTACAACCTTGGGTGCAGTTCCCACAGAACGGACATTCGATTGAGAGGTACGGAGTACCTGCTTGATGTACCTCAACTCACTTCTACATTTGTAAAAGTCGTGAGTGAACCTTCCAAACAACAACGGCTATTTGCGCGAAGCAGATTCGCCGATACCTAATTGGAGTACGAACTGCACAGCTCGATTTCCTGAAAGTCAATAACCAAACATCTGGTAATTTCTGTCAACAAATCGTCCTACGGGACTAGCAATGGTCCTTCGAGGCGTCACCACTCCCCTGTCAATCCGGATAGCTTCGTATATCCGAAATGGATGAAGCCATGCAGCTACGGCACTACAGCGATACCAAGTTCGACCACCGCGTCGCCGAAGGCTTCCCATGCAGTAACCCAACGGTTGACCTCTCGGTCAGTTGGGACGCACACGGGAAAAACCTTTTGATCTACCGCCCAAGGGAACACGTTGTGTCCAAAATCCACCAGTTCGCGAAGCCCGGTCAACAGGCTCCGGAGCCCCAAGCTGTAAGATGGAAACCAGACGGTACGAAGATGCACTCGATATATCTATGGAACTTTTTTTAACTTGATCACAGGCCAGTTCCTTGCTGTTGGCTGGAGCGACGGATACGTGAGGTTGATGGGCCTGGAGAACAACAAGGCTGCACATCACATTCGCGTCTGTGGAGATGACACAGCGACGCCAAACATCACTCACATCGGTTGGTCGCGCAACATTGTGGGCAGGCCGCAGAAGAAGGCCCAGCAGTCGCCTGCGCAGCCATGGCAAAAACTCATGTCAGAGGAGCTGAATTTGCCTGGCAGCCCGGCCCCGTTGGATCTACCCCGAGAACTCACCTTCTTGGAAGTAGACTCTGCCTTGCCAAATATCAGTCCTCTACCTAGTTCCAGTGCCGGCGCAGGGTAAGTAAAGTCTACCATGGTTCATATTTTGTTACTGACTGTGGCTTTAGGGAAGACGGCCTGGTGTTCACCTTAAGAACTGGCATAGACTTCCTGTTCCAGCCCTTCAACACAGAGGATAGCGACCAAGTCTTCGTCATGGTGGTAGGCACGAGTGATGGGCGCCTCCATCTCAGCATCTATGATTCCTTCGTCATCGGCGACTTTCGATACACGCTTCCAAGTTCCATGTACAGACCAGGCGTTCTCCAGCTCATCCAACATGCCTCTCATCCAGAAGTTTCCACTCACACTCTCCTCCTGAAATCCTCAGCCGACAACGACCAGGCAGTATACTTGGTTCCCATGGATCTGCCCTTTATACCCTCATCCCCCATCAACATCTCTCTCCTGGCGTCAAAACTCACTACGTTACAGAAGCTACTGCGTTATGTGAAGCAGACACAGCTCCACATGCAAGTAGAGTATAAGAACACGAGAGAACTGCCGTCCAAGTTCTTGCGTAGTGTCGAGGGAGACTTGGAACAGATAGCACATGGGCCGACGAACATTGTTCAAGCTCTTTTCCATACGGTTGTCACTGGCCATGCGCATGAGCCCCTCCGAGAATGGTTGGTCGACAGTCTAGCTGAGCGCGTAAGTAGACGCTTTCCTCGCGATGTGATTCATTGCTGACAACATCTCAAGGGCCACAAACGATGGGATAAGGCTGTGACGGCAGGACTGGAGAACCTGCGTGGTTTGATCCATGAAAATTTACTCCCGTCGTTGGAAAGATGTGCCATCATACTCAGCCGCCTCCGTGGACTTGCTCAGTTTTACGACTCACGCGACGACATTGGCTTCTCTGTGGCCCAGATCACTCGCGCAATGGATATCGTGTCTTGCCTCACCATGGTTGGACACAAGATTCTCCTGAATGTCATGGACGAATTGGACCTCTTCCATGCCTTCTCTACATGGATGCGCTTCCAGATTGACCGTTTTGCGGCCCCAAACTCGGCGAGCGAAGAACTGACAGAGAAGGAGGCTACAATGGAGAACAGCAAGGTTCTTGTCTACGTGCAGCGCTACCTTGTCGAGAGCCCCATGGCCATATTTTTGGACGAAGTAGCCACAGACGATTACTCGGCGAACTGGGAACGAGCTGAAAGCGGAACGTCAATGCTCGAAGAGCTAGATACCCAACTCAAACGTCAGGAAGAGGGACAAGCATATTTGAAGGCCTTCCCGAACGTTGGCTTCCTCGTCGACTACCTTACTGTCCGCGTAAATGGAGTCTTCAAGGATATTGCCGAGGCACAAAAAAGGAGCGTTCGATTTGGTCAGCCGACAAAGATCGGATTGGGCCAGAAAATTGCAAAAATTGACTCTACCATGTGCTCAGAACGACAAGACGTAAGTCTTAAAATTTCACCATTGTCAACCCGTATAACTGACATTCTGGCAGGACGAAGTTGATGGCCTCACCTTTACCGCCCTGACTGAAGAGGGCCGCGACCAAGAGTGTCAGTGCTTTCTCGCGAGAGCAAGCCGAGTCTCACACTAACAGCTTGATAGTCTTTATATTCCGAACATCTATCCGCATCATCAACGGTATCAGCAGCAGCGTTGCCACGACGGTTGCTGCTCTATCTGTAGACAATGGCAAGATCGCTGAGGTCAAGTTCATGGACAGCACTACGTTAGTCCTGCTCGTGAACAGACAAGGTACACCAAGACCTGCATATCTTATAGCTCATCAGTAAGGCTTCCACTAAACCTCTCCCTAGGAAACCCCGCCAATGTTATCATGGTACCTATTCAGTCTCCCGGCATCAACTATGTTCCCTACCAAGAGAACAACTTACCAGTCTCTACACCCTTATCCAAGCAAATTCAGACAGGGCTCATCACGACCACACTCCCCGAAGACCAGTCCTTCACGCCGATACGGATGGACGTACAGAATGTCACGAACGCCCGCGGCGAAGTCCCGGCACGCGTGTGCCTCCTCGGCGCCAACCGCTCGGTCTACAGGGTCTTCAGCCTCGCGTCCGGCCATGATGACAAGGACGCTCCGCGAAAGCCGTCTACGGCAACGGCAGCGGCAGCGGCACGCGGCGACTAGAAGTTGCCCGTGCCCCTGTCGCCGGGTAACATGTTCAGGGTGCCGCCGAAGCGGTTTACGCCGCGCAGCAAGAAACGCATGGCTGTGCTGGATATGCGGAGGCTAGAAGCTGCCAGGCTAGATGAGTTGTTCCATCGAGAGTAGGCTTATCAGAGTGGTACAGGGAGAAAATTACCTTTGCTTCATGACTTGGGGTAGGTGAATGAGTGACTGAGAGTATTTGACTGGGAAAAGCATTGCACGAGCCCTCCTTTTTCTACATGAACTTTGGCAAGCGCAGAACTGCTGGTAGACACTGTTTTATTCAAACTGCATTCTCGTACTTGTGACTCTATACGAAAATCGCTTGGATGTCCTCGACAACAAGGTGCCCTGACAGCGTGGAACGGGCTTCTTGGTCTAGCTACCATAAAATTTTCCAAAGGCGGCAAGTTCAGCCACGATCTGTCAAGGTCCTGGATGGTTGTAATAAATCTTGTTCTTCTACTGAACCAGAAGGTGCTTTCAGGTGCTCTAGAAAGGCACATAAGTTAGCTGTGTGCTGGACTAAGTTTACGGAGATAAACATCATAGAACCAAGGTTACGAAGACTCCCTATTTGAAGAGTCGTTTTTCATATGTAGTGAGACCTATATTTGGATCCGTCTCACTGCCGTAGGAGTGATTTCTCCCATAAAGTCTTTGCCCACCATACCCCAGGATTTGATGACAGAAATCTTCTTCGGAGACATTCGTCAGTCTCGGTTAGCAGGCGGCACACAGCGTACGGACTTGCCAAAACCTAACGATCACGACAGCCGATAAGTCTCTCTTCTTCAAGACAGTATTCATGTTCGAATACTGACTCAACCACGACATGGACGAGATTGCCAACCACCCAGACGGAGATGGAGACGCCAGCTCCGTCATTGACAGCCAGCTGACATTAGCATCATCAGACCCTGAACATTGGGCCAAGAAACATTACGAAGTCTTAGAGATGCTCACGAATTACACCCCCCTCGGGACACAGGACGACACTACCCAAGTACTTCGTCTTTTTGCAGACAAACTCCCACTCAGGGGACAATTAGTTCTGCTCTCGGAGATCATGTGTTACAGACACAGTCCGGTCCAATTGAGGCAATTGCGTGACTTTCTGGTCCAGGCTATCTTGATACCTCGTATGTTATATGCTCTATCCCCGCTACGAGTCGAAGCTGACGCTTAGCTACAACTATCAAGTCAAAACTCACTCAGAGCGCAGAACGGAAGACGACATCGTGTCCTCGAGTTCCGAAGCAGACAGCCCAGATTCACTTCTCGAGCAGCTCGAGTCGTATGTCTGTGATTCAAAGTTGAGGCAGGACTGCCTCCTCCGGGACGGCGGCCAATGTGTCGTCACGAAGTATTTTGACAGGGGGTGGGTGGAAGAGAATTTCTCTGGCCAGATGATGCCTCAGGGCCGTATGAGTACCCTGGAGTGCGTTCGTATTATTCCCTTCTTGATTGGGGATTCTGACAAGCGGACGGCGAAAGAGGTAAGTAAGACCTTTCGATCTTGATAGAAAAGTCACCTTGCTGTCCTATCAACTGCTAGATGCGTCAGTATATCCGTCTCCAGTCTTTCTCCAATATCCGCCCTTTTGGGAAAGTATCCGCAGGCGTATATGAGCGAGACAGGATCGGAAAGGCATTGGCGCCATCTAGCAGTTTATGGGATACTACTAACGAAATATCAAGGCTCGCGCGAATGCAAAGACTTGGTGGGCGCTGTGGAGATACTTCCCGGAACTTGAAGGAAAAATCGGACCCGACACCATCAATCAGACTGGCAACGCGTTCACGATAAATTCAGAGGTCCATTGCGATTTCGGGTATTTCGATTTCGGGTTCGAGCAGCAACATGGTTCGGTAAGTCATCATCATCGTCTTTGTCAAACGCTTGAATCGCAACTGAACCCTTGTAGACTACGAAATACGACATTCGCTGGTCTTGCGCATGGAATCCCGCCTACGGCCTGTTCAAGAACTACCCCGAATCAGTAGAATTCACTTCTAAGGACCCCAGAGTCGCGCTGCCAGACCCAGTCTTCTTAGACGTGCATTTTCGAGTTGGCGATATACTTAATGTAAGACCTCTCTCTGCTCTATTCATATTTCCCGCTAAACTGTTTTACGTAGGAGTTCCAGCTCCAAAGACTCTCACTTGAATCGATTAGTCACATGAAGTTCTAGCCAAGAGGCATGAAAGTTACGTCGAGGAGGAATAATGTATATATCTCTAAGCCTCATGGCTATACCACAGCCGCATGTGGCTAACTAACACATGCCCAATCCCTACAGACTACACACGCCCTCCAGGCCAGCTCACTTCCTCGACTTTGTAATTTCAAAGAACTCCGTGACGCCCTGCACGACAGCCTCCACATTCATATTGACGAGCGGCATGCGGTCATACGAGTCCTCCTTCATAATCGCCACGAGAGCCAGGTACCGATCGACCTCGCGTAGCATGATAGGCCGCTGCGAGTCGTGCAGGACCATGCAGCTCTCGGCCCAGTTACACGCGACCTGGTCCTCGACTTTGGCATTCCAGGGCTCGGCCTCGAGACGTTTGCGCTGGCCGTCGGACCGCGGCCAGGAGCCGTAGACCTCGGTGATGTCAATGATGACGTCGATGTAGTCGGAGCAGATCTCGTACGAGGCCATGTCGGCCGTGGCGGAGTCGGTGGCGATATAAATCTTGGAGAGCACGTCAAAGAGGTAGGCCTTTTCGAAGCGGCAGGTTCGGCACAGGTTGGTGAGCATGGCCTCGAGGGTGCCGAGCTGGGGGATGAGCTTCTGGATGACCTTGGAAAAGGCCTCAAAGATGGAGTGATTATAGATGGACGTGAGGTGGAACGTGACGGGGGCGTTTTCGAAACCGTGGTCCGAGAGCTCATCCTGGATGCGAATGGTGATGTCGCGCTGAATGTCGAGCTTGTAGTCGTCCGAGAGACCGTCGACCTTGTGGATGAAGACCTCGATGTTGATGTTCGGGTAGAAGCGCTGGAGGTTTAGGACCGTGGCGTTGAGGCGGGCTACGGCTTCGAGATAGTCGTCCTGGGCGTCAATGACCCAGATGAGGGCGCCAATCTCGCCAAAGATGGCGTCCATGTCAAAGTTTGGGTTCTCAAAGAAGTCAATCTGGCCGGGGAAATCCCAGACCTGGTAGTCCATGAAGGATCTGATAAAGATAGTTAGTAAGATAGGTTGCTTTTCACATTGGCTTGGTTTGAGGCCTTACGCCATGGAGTCCTTTTGAATACGAGCTGTCGACTCCAGAAAAAGCGTCTCATTTGGCGGGAGCTTATGAAAGACGACGCTCGATATTGATGACTTGCCGCTCCTGCCATTGTAATTAGTATGCAATCCATATGAAGCACCGGCATGGAGGAATGACATACCTTCTCTGACCCATCAAAAGGAGTCTGGGCTTGCCCTTTGCAGGGGGGCCCGGAGGCATCTCTACCATCTTGCTCGCATCCTGCGGCTGCACTCCTTGACTCTGATCGTAGACACGCTGGAGTGTTAGCCTAGCTGGACTTAAACGGCCGTTTGTTCGCAAAGAGCCCCCGTAAGAAGAAACACCCAAGCCATCTACCGCTTGGGACAGCATGGAATCTATAGAACGGGGCGATTTGTTCATTTCGCAAGGGGGGGAGGGGATCGGGAAATGGTGCTGAAAGGCAACCAGCTTTCTTGGATGCATAACTCGTGTATACAGACAAGTCACGAGGGCTTGAGTGTGAGCAAGTTATAGTCTCGCCGGGCTTGTCGCAACGCTGTAGACTGCTTGCCCTTCTTTGTTTGTTGCTGTCTCGGGAAGATGGATGCCACAGACCGAGGGGACACTCGATGTTTGCGCGTAATCTTTGATGAGGTCGACCGGATCTTAAGCCTGACAACGATCCGTGACGGGAATCGAGGCGAGTCTCTCAAACGAAACTTTTGCCAGCGAGGCCCTGAAAGCTTCCGCTTCGCTGGCTGACCTGCCAGCAAACCCTCGCATCAACTCGCTTGCGGCTTCTCCAAGATATCCTAATCTGAAAAGCTTGTTTTTCTCAGACACGTCGAAAGAATACGACCGCCATCAACGGGCACACGCAGGAGAGATCTGCCGGTTCGAGGTCTGGCGCATCTTCGTAACAGAAAACGTGACTGGAAAGCAGGGGCGGAAAGTTGAGAAAAAGCTGGCGTTCATGCGGGCTCCTTTTCGAGAAGAATCATACGTCGATGCCCATGAGTGTTGAACCAGCTTTGACTCGATGCTGATCTTACTGTCGTACAGACACCACATCATCCATGACACCGTGGCTCAGCCCTTCCCGCTTGATCTGACGAGGGACAGCAACTTGACTATCCGTTCCCGCGGACGAACCATGCTGGCTCTCCTGTTGTCCGATGACCTCCCTAGCATGATCATTGAGGTGACGCAGAAGGCCGACGCGTTGCGTATGCTGACAATGTCCGAGTCGCTCAGAACTTCCATCCCGTATAAGAAGTGAATCTGTCTCCTCAAACGAGATTGGGTCTGCTATGGAGCGTTCGAACCAAGAGCCAAACCTCAGTCGGCATATCTCGGATCGTCATTTGGTTGATTCGTCTTGTATTCGGGACTCGTGTGTCGAAGCCTCACCGAGGGCGTGTGAAGGATGCATGAAAAGGCAGGGTAAAAAGAGCCACAGTAGGTTGGGCAGGGAATGAGGAACACCACATTAAGAAATTTGCAGGAACTCACTTCCATTTTCCACCAAGACTCCCCAAATTGTTTCCTTGAAGTCCTGTCGTCTTGTACACGAGACGAGCCTGCTTTGCGCCGTTGAGCAGGTCAATCGTTGTCGAGTCTCAGTCGTTGTTGGGTCGCCTCACTCCACAGCGACGGCCGCTGATAGGACCCTTTCGTTTCCCGAAATGGACTCTGACACAGGCAGGTGCGAAAATACGTGCCGCGCTCTTGCTTGGTAAAACCCCTTCCGACCCTCCGACAGTGGTTGTAGAGAAGCTGAGTAAAGAAGCCTGTTTCGTTTGGGTACGGGATGTTAAGAGAGGTTCTGGCCTATCAAAGGATGCGTGTCTGTATGCCGTGACCGTTTCCAGGTTGCATATCAGACGTGTGGAGCGGGCAAGGCGGGCGGGCGGGCGAGGCAATCGAACACTACCAAGGTATCCGTACTGCGTAAGTGGTAAGGTGGTAGGGGAGAAATGACGATGCAGGAGCAGCGATAAGATAAGGTAAACATTGAGTAGGTAGATGAGAACCCTGTGCTGAGCGCGTTTGAGTGGGCAGCGCTGGCAATTTAAGCGAGACCCCACCTTACAGCTTCCAGGGTACTAACGTACCTACCTACTTCAATCAGACTGGACTGTCACCCCATTCATCTCATCGCAAAAGGCATACTTGCTTTGCTTGCATTTACCACCACCTCAATTGACGAGTTGACGAGGTCGGTAATGAGATGTCCATACCAAAGTTCATCATACAGGTTTACAACAGGGCTTCATGATGCCCGGTAGACTCGGACAACGTCGACTGAGCAAGCATTTGCAAAACAGTCTGTCACCGAAGAAGTTATAGCACTTGATATCTCAAGTGCTATTGGCTAATTACTTGGATGCCACTGAGAAGACGAAGAACATGGTCCAAAGGAAGGTTAATGATCAGTTTGATATAATTAGTGAATGCCTAGTTTTGGCACGTACGAGCTTGATTGAGACGAGTACAGATCAGTCTGTCTCCCAATCATAACTCCTACTATTAGACAGAACAGATACGATTACAAATGATAGAATTCCAAGACTATGACTCCAGCATGCCCGAGCGGGCTGTAATGCAGAACTCCGTCTCCCTTTTTATCGATGCAATGCTCTGTTTCTTGACCTCGTCAAGTTTCCAATTTGACCACTGCTCTAGATCCGATAATGAGCACGATACAAAACAAAGAGAAAGAGGGACTTCAGTTGGGAGAGGGAAGTAGAGCCACCGTCTACGATGCTACGGTGGGCATGGGCGCGGGCGTGCTCCTTGGAGAGCGAGAGAACAGGGAAGTGACGAAGCTGCTCTTGCGCTTTGCCACCTTGGACTTCTTGAGAGATGCCGAAGTGTTGGTGGGTGCCTTCTCCACTTCCTTGATAGGCGCATCCGACTTCTCATCGGGAACCGGGGCCGTGGTCTTGTTGGCGTGGGCCTCAGGGATGGGAGGGATCGGAGGCGCGTCGGTTGCGCTGTGCGGGGGAGTAAGCTCATGAGGAGGAGGCATAACTGAATCTTTGCGAGGAGCAACAGAGTCTCTTCTAAAGTCAAAGACAGAGCCCTTCCTGCCTCCGACAATGGAGCCGTGGCGCAGAGCTGACATGGACTGCAAGCCTGTTAGTGTCTCTCATATTGACCCATGGTTTTCATAGTACGTACCTTGCCACTGATACTCTTGCGGTTGCGACCGCGGCGCTCGGCGATGGTCTCTTCCTCCTCGCCGGTCATCTCTGCAATGTGAGAAGCGGTTGTCTTGCTATTAACAGCCATGTTCTCCGCAGGGACTTCGACGAACTTGACGAATCCACGGACAGGCGCAACGCCAAGAGCTTCGTGGAGGTGCTTCTGAAGCAGAGCCGTGTTCCTCTTATTCTTGGTTACGCCGACCTCAAGCGGTAATGCGTGGATCGACATGGTGTAAGCCGGTTCAAAGGTACCTCCAAAGAGCATGCAAGCCCCGTGTTGCAGGTTGACCACGATCGAAGTCACTGGCCGCTGGTATCTAACCGACAGCTGGTATGAAAAGTCCGTGATAAAACTGAACTCGTCGTTGATCTAGGAAGATTAATTAGTTGAAATTCCCCACTCGTGGCCCGAGGAGAGCACATACAATGACGTTGGTGCGAAGCTCTGCCATTACGATGGCCTCGGCATAGGCGCGGTCCTTGATCACATTGGACTCCCTATCGCCCTGGAAAGCCTCCTCGTAGTAAGAGCTGCGGCGTTTGGCCATGTCGGCTTGCGTCTTGGACTTTCTGTTGTTGTTGTTGCGAGTATCGCCGGGCAAAGAGTGAATGACGTCTCTGGTAAGACCGTCTCCCTCGACAATAGGAGTGGGTGCGGTGGAGGGACGACGACTCATCCGTCTCTCAGCAAAAGACATACCGCCGACCTGCGAAAGACGTTTGTTCTCGGGGGTGACGGGTGGGTGAGAGTTGGTCGTGCTAGGGGTGACAGAATCCGCGGGAGGGGAAGAAGGCGGGGAGACAGGGTCAGCCATTTTCTGCGACGATGTTCGAAGGCCCGAAGCTGAGATAAAGGTGTTTCGACAGTGCTTAAGAATTGGGCTGATGTATCAGACGTGGCTGTCTGGGAACGGCGTCTTTCACTAGTAGCGGCCGTGTTAGTGTCGTCCATCGCCCATAAACCACCTAGCTCAACACGTACCGAATAGAGACCAACCGCTATCGTCGAGTGATGTTTAGCGAACTGAGCAAGTCTGGACGACTAGATTCCCCTTGGACTTGGCGTAATATGTTCAGCTGTCAAGAGTGCAGTGTAGATAGGTCGAGCGGTCGACGCGCACGGAGTCTCTCGTACTCGAGGCGGCTAGGGCTAGAAACAGTCGCCGAAAGGATGATAGAGGCGCAGAAGGTCGATGCAAAGGACCAGCCACTGATAGAAGTCGATTTGCCGATCTTACAAAATGTGGCAAGGGGACGAGACGCGCTGGGCGGAATACAGGCGGAGTTCCGAGGGTGTTTGATACGGGAAACAAACAGCTGGACGAGCGAACAAAAAGAACAGAATCCGACTGCCTGGTGACTCGGGGGACTATTATATGAGGTGAAGATGGCTGGTGCTAGCTGTTGCTGGTCGTCAGCCGGAGGAGCTATGGGGACGCGAGTCGTTGGGACGGAATCGATGCAGAGGCGGTTAGCCACCCAGAAACGCGAGGAAATGGTTGAAAACGGAAAGAGCCAAGGCCAGATGCGCACTCTACGCCTTTCTTCCCACTTGACGAAGCCCGGTTTCAACGCAAGACAGGTCGATCAGAGCGAACGGAAGGAGGAAAGATGGAGAAAGAAAGCGGGCTGGACTGAACTGGACTGGACGAAGCTTGCCCAAGCTCGCATCTTCTTTTGCCTCACTTGGATACCGGTGCTCTCTAAGTTCAGGGTGCGTTACGTAGGTAGGGCTACTTGCCTCATCTAGTACTTCGTTTGGTATGGGAAAGATTCGGTAGCAGACCGTAACTTATGTGGCCAGGTAACAAACTACTTTAACTACTCTAGAGCAAATGTGTGGGAGGGCTGCACCTCATGTTGATTGACCACGCGATGTCTGGAGGCGAGGCATGGCCGTGTTACCTAAAGCTGTCTACGGCTGGACTACAGCGTGTGTGTTGCCAGGGTTCTCCGTTGATTGCGACCGTGGAGTTTGGACGTGGGTGGCACACGACATGAACAACCTGGAAACCCGCAATCATCCTACCGTGCCTTCGTTCATTCATACCTTACCTCTGCCATTCTCGGCAGTGTTGCCCGCTGCAGCCCTCAACTTATCAAGCTACATGTCTGCGACACGAGAGATTGCTTGGGATTCCGCAGGTCTGGAGCCTTCCCGCTGCCGTCAGTGCTAATGTGGCATGGGCCAGAGACATGGTCAAAGGCAGTCTGGATACCACAGATTCAGGGTTCAGTACACGAGGGCCGCTCTGGAATGTAGCAGCGCCTAAATCGGTCTACGGTACGTCGGTAGTAGATTGTGGTGCCTGAGATATCGGTAGACGAGAGCGAGAAGGGTAAGGTCAAAGGCACGGCGCAGCCAGCTGCTCGGCCAGCCGCATCATGGACTGTGCGACATCCGGAAAACGCTGACAAGAGAGGGGGGGAAGAAGTTGTCTTGTTTGCTGATTTCGCGTGGTTTGTGGGGGGAGGGGGGGCAAGTCTGCTTCCTCTGGGCTCTGGAGCCGTCTGGACTGGCTGGGCACGCTCACGGTTGGAGGACTGGTCCGAAGTAGTCGAGTCCGTCACGTCCGTCTGGCTCCATCCTTCGGTCCTGCTTGCGCCGTCCTGACAGGAACGAGGCCGGGTCAAAGGCGAATAAGTCAATACAATGGAGCCAGTGATTAATAACAGGCGAGTGTGTTTCTGCTGGGGTCGACGGAGTTGGTAAAGATTGGACGGAATGCCTATGTTTCCGGGTAGTCTAAAACATGGGAAATGGAAAGCCATTGGCAGTGATGAGTGGGCACTGGGAGCAAACCACCTACCTTACCTTAGGTAGGTGGAGGTGCAGGTGCAGGTGCAGATATGCCAGGGTACGTACCGGAGAAAAGATGAGAGGTGGGTCACGCTAAGGATGGGGTTATGAGCAGAATTCACGGCCACTTTCTGTTAGTCGAGGGCCAAAGCGGCGCTCATTTTGATTCTCCCATGTTCATCCCAAGTCCGCAAGTCCAACTTCACCAAGCACACTGCACGCGCTGTGCTTTCGGGCCAATCGTTCCGCGTCGACCTGTCGCCCGGCAGCCCCTAGCCGCCCTAGCCGTGGTCGTCAGTCCTGCGTCTAACTTGGTGTAGCGACTCCCGAGTCCCACGACCCTTCGCTCGGTTGGGCTGTCTCTCGAGTCTTTGGTGGCTTGAAGGCGTCTCACTGAAACTCAAAGATAGGGGACAAGCTCTCTTCAAGATAGGAGGATGGTTTCCAGCGCCCAAGGGACTTGCTGTAGTTTATCAAGGGGTTCAAGCTGTCTGAGCGAGACTTCACCTTGACTCTTTTACCGACAAGATTATAAGCTTGAAACTCGTTCGCCTATGGCCCAAACCCTTGCTTGCTACTTTGCGTAGACTCGAAGATTACATGGACAAGTAGCAACAAAAATCTAGATGCCGATATCCTCAGAGGAGCGGCTAAGCATACCGTGCCGGAGCCGGGGCGGCCAGCTCCATCGACCCTTATCCACTCCAGTGCAGTAGCACTTCGTCCGCAAACGGTCATAATCGAGGAACTTCTCAGGTTTCACCAACTTAGATTCACGTTGAGGATACACCTGCGTCAGCGGACACTCGAGTGGCGGCTCGTAGATCCCCTGGTGGCTGCAAGCTTCAAGCTGCTAGACCTCGGTGAATACCGCATGCAGCCTTCGATCGAGGAGCATAGCTGCTAAAAGGATGAAAATCGGATCAAACCCTGAGTTGGTACCGGCAAGTCGAGAAGCGCCCTTCACCTCTGCAGACGAGGGACGCGAAATTTTCAGAAAACATTGAATAATTGGATACCTACGTTGATACGTGACGTAGTTGGCTCCCACCTCTGCTACTACTACACATCCTTGACGCCTGATTACAAGAATGGAAATCTTCCGTTTCCGGCTCCCTCTTTATTCCCTCGACCCAACCTGTGGATACATAGCAGACGACGACCGTTGACCCAGGTCTCTTGGACGAACACTCAGCCGCTCTTCTCAGTGGTGATCGCCCTCGACGTCGCGGACTGATGAAGGCGCCGGGCTGCCAGACTTGCGCTGCTCCAGTACCACTCTATTGGACTTGCTCATGTTCCGCTCGAGCATCATCTGATAGCCGCCCATTCCCACGATGATGGCCTCGATCGGGATCAGCAGGATGGACAGGTAGAGGCCCGCTTTGCTTTGCTTGCAGAGGGTGCCGAAATGCGGCCTCGTCATCATCACAACATCGGACCAGCGGCAGCTCCAGCTCTGTAGTGTGTCGACCGTGATCGACGCGTTGACGCTGTAGAAGAAGGACATGGCAATGATCGATGCCACCAATCCAACCGATGGGGCGGCCACTGCCAATGAGTTGTGGATGAGAGTTTGACCACGCAGCTTTTTGATGTCAGTCTGAGCTTACTCCGCAGAGGTACGATGTCAAAAAGCAGACCTGACTTACACTTTGAACTCGACTGAAGAGGAGAGAGACGAGATTGATGATTATGAGAATGGAGCTCCCAACCACGAGCGCGACTGTTGGACGCAAGTCAAAGGCGTCCGGCCACAGCGGAAGCATGAAGCCGGCTGGTACATGGGTGGCATCGTAGACAGCCAAGGCATCTGCTGATGTACCAAGGATGGTGATGCCCATGAGAAGGGCCACAGCCGTCAAGCTGACTCTTGCAGTATCGACTGTCTTGAGAAGACGTGGGTGAGAAGGGTAGTGAGCGTCATCAGAATCGACCTCAAAGTTTGAGGTTTGCGTGACGTTCTTGAGATCGGAAGACATGGCTAAAGAGAAAGTCGTGAAATATTGTCGTAAAATGAGGTGTATTACAATGCAGAATGACTAGACGTAATGTAAGAAACGATCTCCAGGAAAGAAAATACGTAAGAAAAGAGAAAGCAGGATGGCAGTCAGGCAGTTGTGTGGTTTTCCAGTATCACAGACCTACGAAAGTGCGATCATGAAGCGTACATATACAACCTCTCTATAGCCTGGATACGCGCCGTGTGCCGTGTCTAGGCACGGCACGTAATCTTGAACACACATGGGGAAAGAAAGGTAATGTCCAAAATTATCGTGACGAGCGTTGCGCCGATGCAAGACAGCCGCGCTTGCGACATCTCAGGGCTCTAAGAGAGGCGATCACCGGGCACCCTTGAACAGCCGGTGAGCTTCACATTGGTCAGAAGCCCGCAGATGCCGGTCCCATTGGCGGTCATCCCCAGCGCTTAAAATGGTGGGAAGGCCATGGAGGAGGCCAATGATAAGGTGCAGATAACCTCG
Source organism: Colletotrichum scovillei (assembly GCF_011075155.1). Lineage (NCBI taxonomy): Eukaryota > Fungi > Ascomycota > Sordariomycetes > Glomerellales > Glomerellaceae > Colletotrichum > Colletotrichum scovillei. The sequence goes on from NW_023336261.1 coordinate 2,540,551, forward strand.
TTTTGAAAATCGAAACAAGAACGCTTATTCGCTGACCAGGATGTGACCACAATCGAGGTTGCTGCAAGTCAGTGATAATAGAATGAGATTTTGGTGTTGGAGGTTCTTATTTGCCGCCGCCATGAGAAGGAATCCGAGGATTAAGCTCACGTCAAGCGGGAAGAGTGGAGATGAAATGCACTCCCGGCATCCTTGATCCAGGCCAGGCGACTTCCCTTAGGTAAGCTTCTGTTGTTTTCACCTGATGAGCGGGAAGTGCCGTGGGGAAAATGGAGTCATCACGTGATACCCTTCTTTCCTACTCCATTGACAACTGGTTAGCTGCGTCACCAGCTGGCGAGTCAAGTTAACCTTATGCATCTCCATAAGGTAGGTTGGTACGGCTTACCATCCACTCCATCCCACGCCGACGCCGACGAAAAAGAAACGCGCTCCTTCGTATCTGCAAAACCAATATACAACTTCGCCAGCTGGATTTCACGAAAAGCTGCCCAACTTGAGCGTCAGATTGTGAAGCGTGCTGTTGGTCTCTCTTCTTGAGGCCTGATGACATATACGGACACGGAACTACAAGGTTGCGGAGTACGGGCACGGAGTTTGGACGAGACAACTGGTGGTCACTGCGACGTTGTCCGACATGCTCGTTCCTGAAGGCTGGATTGCGATGAACTCTCCATGACCACGAGTGTGTCTCATCTCTGAGCTGCGACATGCAGCATACTGCTCAGCCAATGGCGTTTCCACCTTCCGAGAGCGTTGGTAATGATTCCACATCACCAGGGGCGTCTGGATGACAGGGTATCAGACCCCTCCACGAAAGGATGAGCTAAGCAAGCAATTGTATCCGTACATACAACAAGAAGAACTGCAGGCTTGCAGATGAGGCTGTACCAATCTTGCAGCCGGCTGCGGTGATCAAACTGATGTTGGGGCTGTCAAAACTCTGCAGCCATCAATAAGCCGGCATGTCGGACTAGAAATGACGACTACCTACAGCGGCCCCTAGACACGGATAGCGGCCATTGTATGATACTAGAGAGCATTGATCCGAACTCCATGTCTGTTTATAGCCGGCACACGAAGCTCTTTGCGGCACCAGCCTCGTCCCAAGGTCTTTCACAGGTAGGTAAGACGAACGTGTCTTTGGGCCCAGTCCGGCCTAGTTCTTGGCCTCCACTGCAAGAGACATTGGCGTCCGCCGGGTAGGGCCGACTGCTCCGCATGTCAACAATTGTCTGCACTAGCCCGCGGGCCATTAACGGACAAAGTAGCGGGCCAGCGGCCGAACCTAGCTGATACCCCAGCTCGTCCAGGGTGTCAGAACAGTTTGGATAGACTAGCGAACCAGTCTTCAGTTGGCGAACGACGAACTTGGCAGACGTGACTGCACATCGGCGGGAAGCGAGAGTTTAGGTGCTTGGCTCTCAACGTCCACCGGGTGTGGAATGTCGAGCAAGCCATCGTCAGCACATTAGCGAAAGCCAAAGGTCTCAAGGTTGCCAACAACAGCACTATGGCTACCGTACTCAGCTGGCTACTGCAAGTATTGGCCCAGGACTCGGAGTTCGGCAGCCAGAGACTGTGGGGTGACGGTTCGCCAATTCAAGTCGGCTACGAAGTGACAGGTCGAATCGCCGACTCAAGTCTCACCGTGGCGCCACGGGGATTCACTGCGGCACGGCTCCCAAGTCCATCCCTCTGGGTTTGGGTGTCCCAGATGCTCGGGTTGACTCCTGTTGCACCATCAAGACGCATTGCAGCAGGTCAGTCAGTCGTTGATCCATGTCCCGCATGGCAGACGCGATATTTTTTTCTGCCTCTTTGTGCGAATTGCAGAGTATCATTGGGTTTTGACAGGCGACATTGTCCTCCTTGCAGCAGGGTTTCTCTGAATGTCATCCAATACAGCAACTTTAAAAGTCCGGACCAGGACGGGACTACGTACTCCGCTTCAGCTGAGATTGTCTATAGCCAAGCGAGGGATACGACGCTTGAGAACCACTCAAATTCAATGGTTCGTCAGAAAGGCCCTGGTTCAGCACACAGACACACAGACTACAGCATAAGCAGACTGCAGCGACCACCGAGACATCCCCTGTCCAGACCCCTGACCCCTGGCTCAGCCCAACTGACTGGAACCAACCAGGCGCTCATCACCCGTCATTGCATTCTAATGATCTACAGACCAACTTACGGCCGGGCCGGTCGAATTCCTTTCTTTCGACTTCCGGGAGGACCAAACAGGCACACAAAACTCAGGAAAACAGGTAACAGCGGACGGGAATCCTGATTGCCCACAGAGGTGCTAACCAGGCCCAGCAAGCCCTCCTTGTCTATCCGCAGCATATTCACATGTGCCTGATGGGTCCGGCCCATCACAATGCGCACCGCTTTGGCTTTCCTAGCAGCGCTCCCGCAGATCTGCACCCTTTGGCCCGAATTCGAGACTCCCAAGGCTTCTACATTTCACCTGCATTGCAGAGAACCTCTCACACTCTTCTCACATTGAGATTAACGAGTATCCCATCTTCAAGGGTACATCGAACGTCATTGGCTCGAATACGGCTGAATATCATTGTAATTGCGAGAGTCCCGAAGTCATGGCTCAGTGTCAATACCTCTGCAGTTCTATCGTGCAGACGGATGTTGACCATCCCTTAGATCGGCACCCCGCCCTCGAACTTCCCGACCACTTTGACAATTGACTACGGAGTACGGAGTACTCTGTCACCGATGACACTCTAACTGCAATGGGAGAAATGACCGTCAGAATCCTGCGAGCAGCAGTGCGAACACCCCTGGTCGCCCCGACCCAAAGCCTCGGGTTCTGGGCCGCCACACTTTCTTCCCTGACACACATATGCAGTCTGGGGGGTGTGTTCGTCAAGTGGTCATGAATCACGAAAAAGATGGTATGCACATAGCTTTCCCTCCTACCCCAGTGTTGTGAGGAGAACCGGGGCTGGGTATTTGTCAAAGAAGTCTAATGATGTCTCGGGTCGCTTTGGACCTTGTGGGACGCAGCCTGGCAGGCATATCCTTTATCCTTTGTATCGTTTGCCCGGGATAGCGCTGGTACCCGCGGCGTCGCGGCCGATATAATAACCACTCACGCTTGCCACCCCTCCAACAACCTGTCGTCGTGTCCCGCACTGGCCTAACAAACACATCCGTTCGTTTCTCGGCATCCATTCTCACATTGCGGGACTTCGACGTTGCAAAACCATTCTCCTAGTCTCGCGCCAGGCCTCGCTTCATACAGATCATGTCAACCATCACGATAACCTCCGCTCCAAGAACGCGAATAACCGGCTGCCCCGCGCAAGCGATACCACCTCAGTCCTTAACCCAATTTGTACGTTTTAGATTCGTCGATCTCCCGTATAGCCCGTAGCCGCGCCCAGCTCCGTTGACCGAAGACATCACAGCATCCCTTCCCAAGGCTGCCCGTAGAACTCCGCCTCAAGATCTGGAACCTCAACCTCCCACCACCGCGGGTTGTGCCCATCCGGTGCGGTGCCAAGTCTCTCTCCTTCGCCTCCCACGCCCAGTCACCAAGGCCCTCGTCGAGTGGGTGTACCTCGTACACAGCCGTACCCACCAACCTCCACGCCTGCCATGAATCCCGCCTTGAGGCCCTCAAGTCGTACCACCTCAGCTTCGGCATGACGCGCAACCCGGGCCAAATCTTCTTCGACAAGGCCCATGATGTCCTCTACTTTGGCGCCCGCGACGGCTACATGGCCTCCGAGGCGCAATTTCGCACAGTCATGGCCCTCTGCGATCCCGAAGACATCTCACAAGTGCGCCGCCTTGCCATCAACGACTCGCTCTTCTGGGTCGACACAATGTACCAGTCCATGAGCGCCGCCAACCTAACGGTGGAGGTCCTCAAGCAGATCCGCGCGCGAATGCCCAAGCTGGAAGAGCTCGTCTTCGTGCCGCGGGACGAAAACCCCGTCTACAACGACGAGGTTGAGCTAGTGCCTGCGAATTCGAACGGCGTGCTCGAGCAGCAGATGGCGAGGCAAATGGAGGCGGCGATGAAGGCCGTTTGCGACTTATTTCCGGACTGGACACCGCCGCGGTGGTGTATTATGGCTCTCGGGTCGACGTAGCCCTCCCGGGATCACTTCGAATGATGGGGCTTTTAACGGACCAGCGTATTCAACCCCGGTTCTCTTCTGTAAGGCAAGGCGTCGATAAAACGCCCGCCTTTTTCATGGGCAGGGAGGTGGGTCTGCCACGAGCATGAACTTCAAGACTTTGTATTGGGCTGGTCAGACTGCATTTCAAGATACCCCTTTTGTCTTTTCTGCTGTTTAAGCGTCATGGAACACTAGCAATGTATTGCGAAGAAATTGTTTAAGCTTTGTATTGATAGGGAGCATTTACGAGCCATGTGGGTGATATTTTCCAACCATGTAAAGCGGGAATAAGGGATGTTTTTCAGTTCTTTCATCGCACAGAGACGACTGTGATTGATTTTTGCCTTCCTCGTCGCCATTGAAGAAAATGGCTGGGGAACCCATATTTGTGGTCTTATTAGAGATTGTCTTTTGAACGAGTTTTGCTGCTGAACAACTACACGCTCGAGGAAGTGGAATGCAAGAGAAACGCATGTGAAAACCAATGGACATCATATTCAACATGACTTCCATCCCCTAACCATCCCGCTCAAAATATTCGACTCACCTTGCCATACTAGCTAGCCTGATGTACGTCGGACAGAACCTCGGAGTTTTAAGCATGCCATCATGCTCAAATGTTGTGTGATGTGAGGGGACCAACACAGAGATGGCCGTCCCGTATATTGCTGAGACAAAGACGCAAGGAGTGGCGTGATGTCTGAATCTCTGTCCGAAAGTTGAGCCCGGATTAGGATAATGCTCGCGACCACTTCGATTGGTTCCCTTATGGGCCTAGTAGGGCGTGACTTCGGAATTTCCGAACTGGTAGCTTTGGAAGGTTGTATGAGAAGCACTTAAACTCGCGTCTTGGGCATGGATGTGAATTTACTTTCATTGTTTTATGATGTCTGTTTGAAGCAAACGGCATACGCGTAAGGTAGGCCATGTATGTCAGGCTATTAAATCAACGGATATTTATCTAGATACAGTGACCACAATACACTCATGAGATGGGTAAAGTCGCTTTCCGACACGGGGTCCTTGGTTTTTTCTCCCACGCTCTCTTTATGTGCTGTATCGAGAGGAGGATTCTATTATCCAGGGCAGTGGTGTATTTGGGCATTCCTTGTTGTAGATCAAATACATGGGTTTGGATCAAAAGAACGCCGTTCGGATCTATGGGTGTACCATGAGAATGGCATAGAATCTTGCAAGCAACGTCGCGGATCTAGCTGAACCCGCGAGATGTGACGGACAATTCTTGGCCTCCAATCTGGAATTTGCGGCAGTGGTTTCGTGCCCAGTCTGCGCAAGAACTCAAGCAATCGCACATCATTCCTAGATCTTCTTGGAACCCGGGCATGATATCTGTCCACTGCAGTGGATCGTGAATACCATCAATGCCAGAAGCAGTACTTAAAGGAGGTTAGTTTTTCATACCACACGCCGTGGCCAAGACGCTGGGCAGATGGATTGATCTCTACCAAGTGACCTTCCAAAAGAGAGCCATTGCCTGCAGGCTTCTTCTGGGTAACATATTTGGTTCTTCTGGGCTTTCAAAACACCTCAGCCAGTGCATATGTACCACCTTGCTATCTCGAACACTCTGTCCTTGAGCATTTTGGTAGTGGTGTGGCGGAATACACGGTGACGGAGGGAGACGAAGGAGGCAGAGAACCGTAGCTAGGAGATTGTGTAAAACACAATCCAATGATTTTACACACTTCGATCCAGACTTCCTCAACTGGACAGCAATTGCTCGGCGGACATCAAAAATAAGCGAGACTCATCAGCCCGATGACTTCTGGCTGTAGATTCGTGACTTGATGTTCGAAGAGAAACATATACTCAACTGGATAGGCGTACTAAATTCGCATAGACTGCGCCAGCCCAGGCGAATAATCAAATCTACCAAGTTCAAAGTTCCCATTTATGCATGTATGTGTCTAAAGTATCCGTACAATCATTCGCTATCGCCAGACAACACCCTATCTTATAAAATCGGTCCCCGATCTTCTGCCGGGCTAATTCCCTCCTCATGCCCGTCGTCCCTCAATAGGCCCTGATGCTCGCCACCGCCGCCCTCTCTCGTGAGGCCGGTCTCGACACCCATACCTCTCGACAATCCGCTCGTCCGCCGCGTCTCCTCTGCGCCGTTGAGGACGTACCACACGTCCTTCTTGGTCAAGAGACCCTGTAAAGCACCGCGGTCACTGAACAGAACATAGCGCAGGCCAAGCTTCTGAAAATAGCTGACGGCAAGGTGCAGGTTAGACCTTGACGCCATAGTGATGGGCGTCTGGTCCATCCACGGCCGAAGATCGAGAGTCGTACGTGGGTCCGCGAGGGGCTGGTGAGAGAAGAAGGCCTCCGTCTCGGGCGGAAGCGATCGCGGTGGCTGCGAACACATTTGCAAGTTGTAGGTAAGTTCTGCACGGGAGATATATCCCAGCAGAATGGCTTCACGTGGATCTGAAATAACAGGAAACCCTCGGTACGTGTGGGTGTCGAGAATATTCTTCAAGCTGCCAATAGTGTGGCCGGTCGCGGTGAGCACAACCAGGTCCTCGATGCGAGTCATAATTTGCGAGGCGGGAATATCGGGAATGACCATCTCCTCGCTGTTATCCAGGAAGGGATACTCGTTGAAGTGGATCCATGCTTCATAAATTCCCTTCCGGGAAAACGCATCTCCCACCCATTTAGACAGCATGACAGCGATCATGATGGGGAGAACATAGGTCAGAGCTCCTGTGAGCTCGAACATGATGACAACAATTGAGACCGTCATTCGAGTGACGCCGGCAAGCGTAGCTGCCGCACCGATGATGGCATATGTTCCCGGTGTTACGCAAGGAACATCTGGTTCGCAGGAGGCAAATGCGAAGAACGTTGGGTGGTTCGTTACCCAGATCTCCATGATAATGCCCACGGCTCTGCCGGTCAAGGCTCCAATAGCCATCGAGGGCAGAATAATGCCAGCAGGCAGCTGGAGGCCGAACGTGATGGTGGCGAGGAAGAAACCAAGGATAGCCCCGAATATCAGAAGAACAATAGTTGGTGCCGATGCAGCCCCAGTCTTACAGAGACCGATTTGGTCGTCGACGTACTTGGAGCACTCGACAAAAAGGTTGGAGACAAGTTCCGAGGTCTGGAACTTCATGTAATGGTTGGGATAGTTGATGAGCGCCGTCAGAAGGGCGATCGCAGCGACTTGGGTAATGGGCCCTGGCAGCCACGGCGTGTTCTTCTTCCATCGTGCTACGGCCATGTTCGCTTTGATGAAGAGGCCACCGTAGATTCCCTGTCAGATTGTTAGTCGAGGTCATGTGCTAACGGCGGTATGCACTTACACCAAGGATGCCAAGGAAGACAAATGGAATCAGTTCAAAGCCGTGCCATCCCGTGCTGAATTTGACCTGGTACATGACAAGCTGCCCGGTGCGAAACGGATCAAATGCCTGCAGAACGACGGCAGCAGTCATGGCACAGACGAAACTCTGCCACATGGTCTTGTCCGGAAAGTAGTATGAAAGTTGCTAGTATGCGATTAGCATGGAACGGGGAGTAATCCCGGTCGTACCAACCTCTAGACTGAATAACACTCCTCCAATTGGCGAGCCAAAAGCGACCGAAATTCCAGAGGCAGCAGCAGCTGAGAGGACCTCTCTTTTTCGAGCTGTCGGGACATGAGTAAAAATCGCGATTTGCCTTGCAAGCTTGGCTTACCCTCGTTGTCGTTAATGTTCTTGAAGAGCTTGATAAAGAGGTTGGCGCAACAACAAGCAACGTGAACCAGAGGTCCCTCTTTGCCTAGCCACATGCCTGAACCAACCGCAAGACACTGTATGGATTAGTCGACATGGTACGAACGAGAGGAGCGAACTTATAACTTACCAGACCTAATGACTTGGTGATCAAAGTCCAGCTGCCAAGAAACCTTCGGATAATGAAACCACCCAACACCGTCTTGATTTCGGGTATACCGCTGTGTTTGGCATACATTCCGTACTCCTGGACTAGCATAGCTGCGGCAGATGCCAAGATGACCTTCAACTCATCAGCGAAGAGGCGCGAGGTTGTGAGAGCGCGAGACTTACAGAAAGGACAAGAAAGAAGAAGTACTCTATGAACCACTTTCCACCGCCGGAAGAAACCCCCAAAGCTTTCGCCCAGGGTGTCCAACCGCCGCACTTTGACATCTCGTTGTATCCCCAGCAGCAAAAGTTCTTGTTCAGGTAGAATGCGCCTCCTTCTGGGCCGCTGGAGCAGTACCCTGTTTTCAGGTCGCCTAGCCAGTCGGTCGTTATGTCGATGCCAGCAGCAACAGCGCCAACAGCCATGCCAGTCAAGATCAGAATGATCCAGACCTCACTGGCGTCTACGAGCTGCTTGAAAAGCCCAAGCAACCCTTGCGCCCCTGAATGGAGAACGCGCAGACGCTGACGCTCCTTTGTGTATTCGAAAATCCAATCGATGGCCGTCAAATCCTCGTATCCCACTCTCCTTCCCGGCCCTTCCACGTACCAATCTAGCGGCGCGCCATCTTTGGTACCCTGGCTCGCAGCGCCATGTGCGCCTGCTCTCCGTGGTGATCGGTTCGGATCGTGGGTAGGCGTTCGCGCTCGCGGCGAGGAGTGAGGGGAGGCAGTGCCTGATCGCGAACCGGTGAAGACGGACAAGAGGCGACTCGGAGCTGAGAGAGCGTTCTGTTTCTGTTTTCGCTTGAAGGAGAGGGGTTCGTCGAGGTCCTCGTGGATCGGGTCCTCGATCAGGACATCGGCGACGTCTTCGTCTTCGCTCCAGAAGTCCAATTCGTCTCGATCGGCGGGGTCTGTATTGCTGTTGCTGTTGCCGGCGCCACTGTTCAGCGGACGCGATGAGGACGAGGCGGACGAATCATAGTGTACAGGACCGGCCATGGTGCGAATCTGGCGACATTGACTCCCAGTATCCTCAGATCATAGCCATCTTGTTGTCGCTTGAAGGTTCTCTTGAACAGGACGGAAACGGTATCACCTCCCCGTCGCCGGATGGATACCTGTTCGGTGACGAGCCGCGTGTGGCTGACTCGGTGTGGAAGCTCGGGCCTCCTTGCGGTCCGTCTTGCGGCTGATGCGACACCGGGGGCAAGTGGTCAAGGGGACCACTTGCAGGGGTCTTGTTGATGGAATGCATCTGACGGTGGGGGGTTTCCTTCAGCGATCTAGGTCTTTCAGCGCGGGGCAATTTTTCACGACAGCATCCTTTCGTCTGATCTTGGCATCTTGCGCATTTTCTGTGGGGTTGACAGCCTGCAATTATCGCACACTTCTTCGAACAAGACAGCCCATTATTTTTTTGAAGGCCAGGCTGTAGCGCATGTCGTCCTTGCCTGTGGTGCCCACCGGATTTGCAGACCAATAACTCAGACACTCGACTTACACGCTGTCTCACCCGCCTTTGGCGTTCTCTGAGCTTATGATCGCCTCGGCGCAGAAGCCTGGGAATATTGACGACAACAAGAAGACGTAAACATGGCAGATCAAGCTCCTGCGGAGTCCGCCGCGGCGCAAGCACCTCCTGATGTCTCTCAGTCGATGCCGGGAACGCAGCAAACCGCATCACTCGACCAAATTCAGAGTATGTTGAAGGCCAAAGATGACACCTCTAGATTCGTTGGCTTAGCTCTGTTGAAAAGTGTACTCGACAGCTCGGAGGAGCTGCGTAACGATGCGGACACCGTCTCGGGTCTTTGGGAGTCCATATCCCCCAAGTTCCTAGACCGGCTGCTGAAGACAGGCTCATCTACGCAATCTGGCCAGAAGGACGCAAAAAACATGCTGGACCTTTCAGTATCAGTTATTCACACTTTTGCTTTACTCCTGCCAGATCAAGCGAAAAGAGACAAACGACTTGTTGGAAGAATGCCTCTTTTGGTGTCCAGTTTGCTACGGAGGTATGCCACTATCCTATAGAGAAAACTTTGGGATATACACTTACAATATATCTAGCTCTGGAGAAACTTCTGAGATGATTATCCAGACCCTTCTCACCATGGTCGCTTTTCCTGAAGGAGCAAAGGTGTTCTTCGACATCGAGGATGTAACTCCCCTAGTTGAGGTCGCCCCAAACAACCCATCTGCTCTCGAGATCTTTTCTTTTGCTTGGATCAACTGCATGGACATTGCAGAAGACAGGATCGTACTGGAGTCCAAGATCGACAGGACCATTCAAGCTCTGGTGTCGACATTCAACGGCACGGATGGTGTTACTTTGCTCGAGTTCCTCGGCAAATTTCTGCGAAATTCGGATCCCAAGGTAGTTACCCCTTTACGACAATACAGGCAGCTGACTTACACTTGAATAGTCCCTGCCATCGAACCCAAAGTGGATCAAAACATCTACAGACTTCATCAAGAAACTTCTTGCCAGCCGGCCTACGCCAGAGGCAAGGAACGCCTATACCATTGCGGCTGCATCCTTGCTTGAGGTATACCCCTCAGAAGCATCAAAACTCTTGTTCACCAGCGATGAGAAGGATGATAAGCCGTTCTCGTATCTATTTATCACTCTCCTCCTCACCGACACCAGAGCGAGTCTTCCCCGCCTCCTTGAGCTTCTCAATGATCCCATATACCCAGCCATCGCACAACGTTTGGGCTCGGCCTTTGACGTCACAACGCACTTCATTGGCTATCTAGTGAAGAGCCTCGACGATGAGAGTTCATCGCCAGCTGCGCTAGTAATGCCTCCCGACTTTCTGCTAAAGATCCGTCGCACAATTTCGGAGGCCCTGTCCCTCGCAATCGAGTTCCTCCGAGACAGGTGGGATGCGTCCGTGGCAGGCGCCTTTGGTCTACACCCCGAAGCGCGTGCAAAGGAGACCGACACCTCCATGGGGAAGAGACTGACAATTTCTTGGGAGTCAAAGAAGAGCAACGTTCACGAGGACCCTCTGATCCTGGCAGCCGTCAAAGCCCTGGCCATCTGGCTTCGCGAGGACGACAACGACCTGCTGAGGAAGGAAGCAGCAGGGCTGACGGACATGTTCCTCGACCTCTACAAGTCGAGCTCACCGTCAAGCCTCGACTTCCGGTCACCGATCCTAGTAGGTTTGGAGGGGATCCTAGTCGAGAAAGCTGGGCTGGAAGAGTTCACGACACACAACGGCTGGAACGTTTTGATAAAAGACCTTGTGGCCATCCTACGATCTACAACCACGTCAAGCGACGAAAGCGAAGCCGCGCGCGCCATCGAGATTGTCCGCATCCTTCTGCCGATCGTGGAGGACGAGGAAACCGGATCGAGGGAAGAGTGGATGGCCCTCGTGACGACTGTGGCCGCCTGGCACGCTCCCGAAGCCAAGCAGCCCGCGCTGGTACAGGAGGCTCACATCGCAGCTCTCCAGCTCACCACCGCGTTACTGGTGGGTGCTCCGTATGGTATGAGGCAGCGCTACGTACACTCCACGAGCGCCGTGCTGGGCATAGCTGGGCAGCTTGAGAAACACTTGGGCTCGGATGACCCGCTGAGGGAGTCCTTGGACGATGTGCTACAGACGCTAGATAGACTTCGCTAGTTTTCCAGCTTCATAGACAACTAGCTCGTTTGTAGCCGGCGAATCCAAGTGTGCAGACATACGTGGCAAGAGACTTATAACTTCCCAGCAAAGGTTTGAGTGATTACCCGCCCACATGATGCTGAGAAAATCTGGCCATGAAGCTGCGAGGTTGATAGATGAAATTATCCATCAACTAAAGTATCCTGGTGTGTCTATGAAGTACACCAATTTTCTGTAAACCACCCTCACATGTAGGTAGATATGGGCTATGCGACTTGCACGGTGCCAGGATTCAGTTGAGCTAACTGTAATGGAATCCTGCACCAAGTTTGACTCATGATGGAAAGAAAAAGACCAGTGTCTCTCTCCCTCTACCTGACTTGTTGTACGAAGTGACTTGCACTCAGGAAGGTCGTTCTGGGGCATTGGGGGTTGAACGTCAGGGGAATCGGGGCAGGGAACGAAAATCATAATCAGATATCGTTATCCCCAAGTAAGGTGATTGAGTAGGTTCATGATTTTTCATATTCTCGCCTGGAAAGGGACACTCTTAATCTACAGCCTAGACGAAACCATCGCGAGGAACAAAAGGATTGTAGAGTTCGTAGCTTTCCCGGCTCAAGAGAAAACTTCACATTGATGGTTACAGACCAATATCGAAATCTCCATCGATGAAAGAATTGAAACCCCCTCACATCAACTCAAACAGCAGCCATCGGGGCTTGTGTCTCACGCCGAACAGCTTCCGCGCCCTCATCTACATCATGACTCTTCAACGCCGCAGCCTCAGCCTTGGCCCGCCTCTTCCTCGCCCGGCGGACCTCGATCTCGATATCCTTCATCTCGGCGTCCACCGAGACTAACCGGGGTATGATGTCCTGCATGGCCTGCACCGAGAGCGATTGTGCCTGTCTCAGAGGCATCGGCGCCAGGATCCCGAACCACCGAAGAGGATCATTACTCTTCTTCTTCTTCTTCTTTTGCTTCGTCTTTTCCTTCTCGTTCTCCGCCTCATCCTTTTCCTCGGCCTCTTTCTCCGTCTGCCCCCCACCGACGGAGGCTACCCCTTCCGGCTCCACGCTCGGGGCTTCATCGACATCATCATTTTTCGTCGCCGTCGCCGCTGCAGCCTCCGTGGCCTCCGTCTTCGGGTCCGTCACAGCATCACCCCCCTCCGCAACCTTGACAACCTCAAAATGGGGAACACCCGTGTCATCCACAGCCACCTCGAGGGTCCTCGAAGCCCGCATGCGCTCGTCGTAGTAATCCGGCCCGTAACGGACGCCCCTCTCCGCGGAGAAGTTGGCTCGTGCAATGTTCTGATATATGCCCGCCTGGGTCCCGCTGAGGCGCTCGCGCAAGGCCGTGTACTCGTCCAGCAGGACGAGGTAGCGCTCCAGGAGGCTATCGATGTGGTTCGTCTCCATTGTCTTGTCTGCCTTGGCGTGTTGGGTTGTGAGTTGCGAGGAGTGCGGGATATCAGATATGGCGGGGGCGTTCAGGGTCAGCAAGGAAAGGCGGGAAGAGTCTATGGGAGAGGTTGAAAGATGCAAGGGGTCGGGCTGCTGTGGCTGAGGCGTCCGGCTGAAGGGGACTCAGAAGCACGTACGGGTAGGTAAAGACCTGTCGTGTTGTGTCGCCGAGGTTGCCTATACAGCTGACTCTGAGCGATGAAGATGAGGTGGTCCCGTAGGGCTATGCATGAGGTTGATTGTTGGCTGTGGCCTCACATGCGTTGGAAATTTGTGGCTTGAGCGATGATCTGCGCAGAAGGAACGGTACTCTCATGCAGGGGTAGCCCTGAGCTACCTTACTGCGTAGGTACCTCAGGTAGGGACTGTAATACCCAAGTCTGCGGCTATCGGTACCTGTACTTTACTTCAATCATCTTTAGCGCTTTTTTATCGCTAAGACAATACTCTAATATCATGAGGGCCAAGTCACTCTACTTTGGGCTTGTCCGCCTTGAGCCGCCAGCCCAGCGACTTTTAATCAAAATAACTCCCCGTGTAAGTTCTTGACATGCGACGATCCCAAGGTCAAGACATTCCAACGGGTAATGCCACCTGCCAAGACAACGCTTCCCAAAAAGAGATAAGAGAAAAAAACGGCTGAGCAAACAAGCGTGCAAGGAAACCTGATGCGACAGCAACGGTGACGTGAGAACACACGTACAAAGGGACTGAGGCGATGTCGAGGCTCGGCGGCAAACAAAGCGGGAACAAAGACGGATGGATGGAGGGCATGGGTTCAGTAATACGGATATATCTCTCCTTTGGTCCTCTGGGGTCCTGTCATGCCCTGCCATGTACTTTTATTGTCGGATGGCCGTCGGGTCGGTGGTTGTTTGTAATGCGTTCGTACCAATGCGACCTTTCTGGCATAGCTTCCTGTTTCAGCTTTCGACATTGATGGATACGATTTGCTGTCGAATGCTGCCGTGCGCCCAGCAGGGAAGAATGCCGTCTGAAAGGAAGACACGATGGACAGAAATCAAGATAATTGATGGCCACACAGACCGACGCCGTCATGGGGTTCAACTGCCTGTTGGGGACCTATTTGGATTTCCCGTTGTCAGCGCCAATCTGTTGAGCACGAGCCGGGGATAGTCCTTTTATGTCGGTAATCCCGGTGATCGATCACGCAGGACCCTGAGCGATGAACGTAGGGGGGACTGAGGAGAATGGTCGGAAAATAGGCACTCGGAGCTTGGCTTTCTGAACGCATCCCGGAACAATGATTAGACTCGGATGAAGACCAGAAGGAATAATCGAGAACAGTATTCGTACAACGTAATGCAAAACGGGAAGCAAACCGGGCCATCACGCCAAGCGTGAGCGACGGATGTATCGAAGCATTAAAGAAGGCTGCGGATTCCCGTCTAGCTTATACCCTGTACATGAGAGACTGCCTCAAACGCGTGTCGTCCATATGACTTGGAAGGCATCGTCCAACCCCAGGGCTACTTCGCGGGCCTGACGGTGTTTCGATGCCCACTTTGACATCGCGAAGCGAGGGTAGCATCCGGGACGGCAAACTGCAGAAGAAAGACTTGCGTAGGGGTTGAAATCGAATGGACACGGCACGCCGCGAGCGAGCGACGAGATGGCTGCGTGTCAGTGTCAAACGTCGAGGTTCAAGACCTTGTGGTCGAGCCGAAGACAAAGAAGGGATTGCCGGCTTGATTCCTAGGTTAACGAGCCACACATAGGGTCAGTCCACGCTTCCAAGCGCCATCCAGCCTAGGTATTTTCCCCCCGAGGTTTGGCAGTGACAGTTGACCCACGACAGCGTAAGTATCACGCCTGTCTTACTTGAAGGGCATTGACGAATATGCTTCGATGTGAACCGTAAGACGAAGTCGAGTAGTCAATACCCAAAGGCATGTTATTCTGGGTCCGCGTTGCTTTTGATGGAGGTGCGGATCCGCCCGAGAAGACCATCTCAGAACCAGGTCGATCATTAATTAGTGTCGGTCTGAGACGGTGGGGCCCAGTAGCTTAGATCCCGCAGTGCATTGCAGCATTAACGAAGAGCAGCAATGTATGGTCTGGATCCGGTGCCCCCTTCCCATCTCGATAAACGGCCGCTGCAGGCCGCGAGTGGCGGGACGCCGGCGTTGGTGGTTGAACTTACGATTTCCATGCTGATATGAGGAGGCGTCAATACGGATTGGTCCTAGGGAGGGGAGAAAGGCATGGGATGATTACGTGAAGAAAAATAGATCAGGCAAACTTTGGTGAAAACTCTGCTGGACAAACCTGGGCTGAGCTGAGTTGTTGATGACATGAGGGCATTCCTTTCTTTTTCATGCGTTGAGGAAACCTACCTCATCTAGTCATGGAGTAACTGTCAAGGTGCCGGGCTATTATCGTCTGATATTGTTCTGGTGAAAAGGCGTCTCTGCAAAGTGGCAAGAGCACACAGCACTGACAGGAATGGGCACATTCCACCTCGCTCCGCCGCGAAAGGGTTGTTAGTTGGACGAGAGTGGTCCCCCTATGGCAGGTGCGAGGGAGACAATTGAACCGTTAGCAGACGGCACTTGGCGAGATGTGCGTTGGGAAGCATCCCTACCTACTGTAAAAGGCCAATGCGATATGCGGGTTAGCTGGCGTGATGCCAGGACCGTGATGCACACTCAGTGCCTACCTTGAGTTACCTGTGCTCGTGCTTTGCTGGTGCAAGAGTACTCTAAGTGTGTGCTTCTTGGGACTTGCTGCAGAAGCTTGGACGATGGGCCGAGTAGGGTTTAGCAATGATGTCTCCTGCCCGCCATAGACGTTCATCCAAGAAGACAAATCAATCGTACTTACGCGGATTAGACGTGTACCCAAGGTACCTTATTGCGCCTTTGGTAGAAATGCAGGCAGGTGGTTGCCTACCTTTGCAGTTGCACCTTCCTCGTCGAAGCTTACCAGGTACGTAGTTACGTATACTTCATCAGAGGTTAAAGCACATGCATTTTGCAACATGAGAATGGTGGGGGACGGAATTCTAACGCCTCAGGCCCAAGTCCCTCTACACAATGTGCAAAGAGGTGACGAGGGTTTTTCAACGTACGGATACCTCACCTGGGCTACCTTACTGTCAAGACTCGACACTTCGGGTACACTACACAGTAGACGCGACACCACTTGGCACCCAAAGCACAAACAGCTTGCGGCTTTGGTCCCTTGGTCACCAGAAGCAGTCGCACGTTGCAACGCCATTGCTGCTGGAGTCGAAGCCGGTCCAAAGATCTTCTCAGCTCAACCCAAGCCAGCGGATGCCGCTCTTTCAAAGACGGGGGGACGATCCACCTTTTACGGGTTAAAAAAGTGGTCGGTGAGGGCGGTGAAGGATCAAGACGAAGACGAGGAGCATGCTACGAATGCCCGGCGCCCTCAATCCCGAGCCAGACGGAACCATCAAGCCGAGAGTTCCAAGACTTTTGTCCAACTCATCACCATCGTGGCCACGCGCCTACCTTACCACCTTACCTAGGTCCGCTTGGGTAGATTTGCTGGCACTTGCTGGAGAGCGTTGGGCCAGGTTCTTGGTGCGGATGGGGTGGGCAGAACTACGCTGCACGCTGTACCGGGCAACATCGGCAATGGCACCAACAAACGCACCTTTCGGTATCCAAGACAAGCGCATGAGGGGTTGGCTTGGTGCCTCCTTCACCTTAATACGAAATACCTATCCGTAGACGGCAAAAGGGTGGCTGCTTGCACTCCCGTCCGTATACCGCATCTCATTCCCTTCTGATATTAGCGGAAAGCACAGGAGGGAGGAATCGTCCTTGAGACTGAGACGAGCAGACCAGGGCATGGCACCGACGCTGGCTACGTAACCCCTGGAAGTTGAGGTGAGTGTCGAACAAATTAAAGGGAATGGAAGCCGGCGAGGTGGAAGATTGGTGAAGATGGCCCCGCTCACCCCCGACCAGGCTATTTGTTCCAGAATCCAGCAGCGGCATCAACCCACGTCTGCGGCCTGCACTGGGTTATTCGATACCTTGGTGCCTATTCGTACTCCGTACATACCTTACTGCTTTCCGCACAATCCAAGGACCAAGGGAACATGGCTGGACGTTCTTGACCTTCCGGGTTAGGCCATGTCCTCCAGCTAGCAATGCGCCAGGCTATCTCAAGCACCCCAACGCCAACCGATCAGGCGCTATCCATCCCTCTGGAACACTGACCAGTACCACCCCTTCCAACCCCAATCATTGCAAAGACCAGCCTTGCAAACACCAAATTAACACGTTGACGTTGATGCGGGAGCAAAGAAGAGCAGAGGCGGCGGCGGTTATGGACTTGTGGTGGTAAACAGGTCGGAGACCTAGAGGGACCCTCCTGACACGGGCATTCTCCAATTTCTACCCGTCCCCAGCCTGGCTCACCCTGACGCCCAGGCTCAAGGCACAAGGTACGAGGCACTTGGTCCAGCAACAAGTCACTTTGATGAGGAAAAGATGAGATGAGAGACTTTGGAATTGCTTGCTTTTCGACTGCCCATTGATTAGAGATGAGGGATCCCCCTTTCTCTCTCTCTCCCCTTTTCATGACCCTGTCACTCATTGGGGATTCGCTGCCCTCGTGAGGCATTCCGAATTGCTTTAGACAGTAAGCATCTTCGAGGATACTTCTCTGCGAGGTTTTGTAAAGTGCCCTGGGGTCTACGTCTCTGCTGCGAACGAGAACCTGGGTAAACAGGAAGGGACGGTTCCTGTACATACTGCAGCTGCATCCCTTTACACCTGCCCTGTGCTTATTAGCCGTACTTCTTGCCCAGGTTCTTGCTGTCAACTGACATAGATGATGGACGTCTTTGTTCGTCCTTCCATTCAGTAGGCTTGGAGACGGCACTCGGGAATAAGTACTTGTGGGTATGGTTGTCGCCGGGTAGATAGTTGGCCGAAACAACCCAGGGCAGATGTTCAGTTTCCTTGCATTCGAATCGAAGATGACAACACGAGAGGTATACATGATAGTTATCGAGTGTCTTCATTCTGAAAGTGTCGAGACATACAATATCTCAGCATGCAACACATGCCTTGCCTCGCGCGCCTCATACAACTCTTTCGGTCTCGTCTGTCTCTGCACCTTGCCTTAGTTACGTGTGGTGTGTGCAAGGTTCTCTTCCTGCAGCCTCCCATTGCCTTGCCTTGCCTTGCCTTGACACTGACACCAACTGACACTCGTCAATTCCACCCGTCTTTTGACTCAACTTACCTTTAGGTACCTGCCTTAATCCTTCATCTTTTCTTGTTCTCCCCTCGCTCTCCTCTCACCCAGATGCTGACCTCATTTGACGAAAAGAAGAAAGAAAATCCAGGGAGTTAAAAAAAAAACTCAAAACCCCTAACGCGAGGTCGAGTTTGCTGCTACCTTACCCGACCCCATCCTGCCCCTTCTATTCCCAGATTCAGTCTGGCAGTCTGCTGAGGTGTCCCACTTTCCCGCGTGTGTTCTGCCGCTGGTGCACCGCTGCAGCGTGTCGAGACCACCGCCGACGCCATCGCTACCTTGCTAAAATAAAATAAATAAATAAAAATCCCCGACGACATCTCACTTGTGACCTCCCAGACCGTTCGAAGTACTACTGCGTAAGGTACACAATACTGCGTAAGGTAGACGTCCTTGACCTTGCGGCTTTGCTTTGGTTGGGTCCCGTCCCGTCGTCACCTCCTTCTCTCACTCGCTCCTTCCCTACCTTGCCTTGGCTCCGTTATCCTTCGCCTTACTCTTTCCATTTACCTTGCTGGCGTCCCTCGCCGTCACCTTGTCACCTTGTCCCTTGCCTTGCTCTCTTCCTTCACATTCTTACTACTACCACCACCACTACCACCTGCACCGAAAAAGAGAGAGAGAAGAAGAAAAAAAACCACCACACCGGCACCCGACCCAATCCACGTCTTTTCTTCCCTTTCGTCGTCGCCCCCCCATTTCGACCTCGACCCCGTTCTCCGTCTCCACTACCCACCTCATCTTTCCGCCCTGCAGCAACGGCAACCACCACCGCCACTGCTCCTAGTCTCCTCCATACCTTGCTGCTACTCCGTACCAATACTACTACTACTACCACTACCACTGCCACTACCACCACACTTTACCTACCACCCGCTTCGACTCCTCTTGCCCGCTGCCACTCTAACCCCCAACTACCTGCGCCTGGAAATCACACCCGACTCCGACCCCGACCTCGACAAGACAATACACTCGACACGACACGACGCGCCGCGCGATAAGGGAGAGACTGAGAGACCGGTCTTAATTTTTCTTTCCACAGGTCTCTGTTCCTGCACAGGAACATCATTGATCTAGACAATGGTCGTCGCTACTATCAAGTGCGTACATTTTGAGCCTCTTTTCGCTAGGCTTCATTTTCTCACTTTCCCCCCCTTCCCGACACCTGACACCTGACGGCTTGTCGTCGCCCTTTCCACCATTTCGCCTGCCTGCCTGCTGCTGCCCTGTCTGCATCGTCGCTGTTGTTGTCAGATTCCACTGCTCCCTGTCGCTGAGGGCTTGGGGAAGGCTTCCCTTCACCGTTGCCAATCCTGACTTGAACTTGACGATCGGCAAATGGGCAGCCATCAAAGCGCGCATGTCACTAGCCACTTTTGCTTGCAACAAACACTGATTTCCTCTGCCCTGCTCTAGGTGTGTTGTCGTCGGTGACGGTGCGGTCGGAAAGACATGCCTTCTCATCAGCTACACGACGAACAAGTTCCCCTCCGAATACGTTCCGACCGTCTTCGATAACTATGCCGTCACTGTTATGTGAGTCCTCTCCTGCAACACCTCCAAAACAATCCAAGATCAGGTTCCACAAAGCATAGGCAAAAGGGTCTTAACAAGAGATGGTCAAAGGGCGGATGGGCCGACGAATGGATGAATCAAAAACAATGGGGATTCGGGGGGCAAAAGATGCCGCAAGAGACGAGAAGTTGCTGGACTTTTGGTAGGCCATTTCGCTAATGGTGGATTTTCCCCTTACGCAGGATCGGTGACGAGCCTTACACACTGGGACTGTTCGATACCGCCGGTCAGGAAGATTACGACAGACTCCGCCCCCTTTCCTATCCCCAGACCGACGTCTTTCTCGTCTGCTTCAGCGTCACATCACCTGCCTCCTTCGAGAACGTCCGCGAGAAGTGGTTCCCCGAGGTACATCACCACTGCCCCGGCGTCCCTTGCCTTATCGTCGGCACCCAGGTCGATCTGCGCGAGGACCCCAGCGTCCGCGAGAAGCTTTCTAAGCAGAAGATGTCTCCGGTACGGAAAGAGGACGGCGAGCGGATGGCAAAGGATTTGGGTGCGGTCAAGTACGTCGAGTGTAGTGCTCTGACGCAGTACAAGCTGAAGGACGTCTTTGACGAGGTATGCATTCTCCCGTTGGACCAGCTGTTTTACT
Source organism: Colletotrichum scovillei (assembly GCF_011075155.1). Classification (NCBI taxonomy): domain Eukaryota; kingdom Fungi; phylum Ascomycota; class Sordariomycetes; order Glomerellales; family Glomerellaceae; genus Colletotrichum; species Colletotrichum scovillei. The sequence goes on from NW_023336261.1 coordinate 2,561,128, forward strand.
CTTCCCTCTCCTACACCTGCCTATATCGTAGCTCTAGATCTCTTACTAATACACTACTCCCCCAGGCAATTGTTGCGGCTCTGGAGCCTCCTGCCCCGAAGAAGAAGTCACACAAGTGTCTTGTGCTTTGATCGTGGGACCCCTTGACGCATGGGTCTTGCTTTCCTCCCGCCATGCCCACCCAGTTCTGGCTCTGGCGGCGAGCGGAAAAGCCGAGAACCAGGCTTGGATATTTTCTCTTGCCATCCAGATGCGCGCGCAAACGGTTCTGGGTTCCCATCTTTGAACGGCATTTTGGAACTTTTGTTTTTGCAGCGCGCATGGCATTGGACACGCTTAGGTCTTGATCAGCCACAGCTTTGGACCGATCAGGAACGGTCGTTCCTCGCGAATTAATGGATTGGACTTCCTGGTTCAGCGACAACGAGGGTTTGGATTGGATCATCTGGCCGCAGCGGTCCGGGCTTCTAGGCATATCTTGGTTGGGGACTGCGAGGAGGACGAATGGGCAAGTCGACGGGCTGCGTTTCCCCCCTTCCATATTCTGTTCACCAGTTCCCAAGGTTCTCCCTCATACCATTGCCCTCTTACCAAATCCAGCCCCTCATCCCTCTCGCATCCCCCAATATGCCTTGCTGTGGCCCGGATCTTGGTGGTCTTTCTTGCTTCTTTCTACATTTAGGGATGGGTAAATTCATCACGCAGGCAGGAATACTTCGATAGGACAGTTTGGCGATTGGAGTGCACTTTAAATCGATGGTTCTTTTTTTTTCTTCGCGCTGAACCCCCAAAGTGTCTGTACGCGCGCAATCTTTCATCTAGGTACAGCCACAACCCGCGCGGAGCGAGCACCGATCAGCTGGAGGGCATGGCCGCGTGGGGATCATCACCCACTGACTATTGATGTTTAACATGCGTGGGCGGAACAGAGCCTCCAACATCGGATCGACGAGGCGAGTCATTCCCGCTTGCTGCCCGCCTCGGTACACGCCATCCGTTCACTCGCATCTTTTCTCTTTCTGCACGTTTTGGGGGCACGGAAAGAAGAGGTACGGCAAGCAAGGCACGCACGTTGGAGGCGCGCAAGTAATGGACGGTGGGCAGTAGCTTTTTAATTCCAAAAGCATGCTCAACTATGGTGCTGGCGAGCTACCCGACATTCGTTCCGTCTGCCCAGAACTCTCAAATGGGGTGCCTGACGTTGCCAATCTTATCGTTGGAATGTTCTTTATTGTCCAGCTGCGCCCTCTTTAAACTCTACTTGACTTTTTTTTTTTTTTTCTGTTGCGGCGCGCGATGACCAGTGGAAAGGCCACCAACGACCCCTCACTCTCACTGGCCGCGCTTTCCTACCCGTCTGCCTGAGCGTGTGCCCGCCCAAGGAGTTGGGCAACAGTCCGGCAGTCTTTGAGGGGGTCTGGGGTTAAAGAGGACGGATTTTTGGGGGGTGGACTAGTACAGTTGTGTTGGTGGTAGGGAGGGGGAGGGGAAGGGGAAGGGGGAAGAGAGGGAACCGCATAAAAGAATGACGTCGCAGCCTCGGCGTGCCGTCGTCCATCCGATGGAATCGGTCATCAATGCGAGACAGATGCGGTTAAGGAAAACTTGACAACGTGCCGTTTGTGTCTTTTCCCTTCCCCCAACGGGGTTTACGGCGTTGGTATGGTTCAAAACGCTTACGCCTCAGGGACTCCTGGGCCTGTGCTCTCTCTCACACTCTGCGTGCGTATTTACAATCGGTTTGTCTATGTGCCTCTTTTTCTTTCAAGAGAGATGGAACGGCTGGTGGATTAGTGGAAAGAAGAGGGATGGGAAGCGGAAAAGAGAGAGAGAAAGAGAGGCAGAAGGAGGCGTTATTGTCTTACCCGCCTCCGAAGCCACACACATCCGCGCAGACACCATCCCCTTTTTCCAAGTTCTCGTTCCAAGTTCTGACGTTGCTTACCTACGTACGAACATACCCGTGGTGCCGCGTCTCTAGCCTAGGTAGCGGTGTCTGCAACCGTGACGGAGGCTATGTTCGAGACGCGTTGCGAACGCCACGAGGGCGTTCATGGGGTTTCCCTGGGGAACCTGGAGGATTTGAGGCGGGGAGCGCAAAGGATGTTAAAGTACGTGAGTAATGGAGGTAGACAAGGGGGGTTCAAGAGGAATAATGGAAAATCCGGATGTGGTTCAGGCTTCGAGGGGTCTAGGGAGTTTGTTACTTGGGGGAGAGTCGCTTTTGTACTCATGTGAGGTATGGCATTAGGTTCTCTGGACGTACGGTTCAGGGACCTTCTGCAGCCCACCATCTTCACCTCATCCACGGACCACAACTTGGGACGCTGAAGATGATAAAATAAACGGGCACCTAATATCGCACCTTTGCGATTGGACGGTTTTACGGTTTTCTCTCGCCCGCTCTCGAGGGTGTTCACCCACCGCCCCGATGAGCCTATCTTAACGGGGGACTCCACCTCCCGGGAGGAGATCGGATACCGTATAGTCACATATCCGGGCTCATGATCCCCACCCGCGCGCCGGCGGCCAGGAACGTAGCACCACCGACCCCGCATTGCCCGCCATACTATGGTCTATTCGTACCTTCACCTTAGTACTGGCATCCTGGAGAGAGCCCGGCGCACGGCATCCAAGCATTTTTAGTCTAATGCATTCGTTGACAATTTATTTCCTCACTCAGTCTACACTACCGGCATCGGCGGGGTTCTTCGCACTCTTTTCGGACGATAGATACCCGTTATCGACTGGCTGAGGGAGAGCTCTTCTGCAACCCCCACATCAGACCTTCCCCGCCGGACGTTCTCCGCTGGGTTTACTGAATGCCACAAAGTGACAAAAAGTCATCATCACCTTTAATCCTGGATTTTCCTGGTGACAGTCCGGATCTGAGTACCGTGTCCCACCATGTACGTAAAGTAAGCTCATAACTTTGGGGGGTCATCAAGTAGGGGAAATATCGGCAGATGCAATGGCCATTGGCCAATAATGAACAAGCAATAGGCGGGATTCATTGCAAGTAGAAGATCCATTTTGTATACCCCCCGAATACACGTGGAGCGAGTTGTCGGTCTAGCCATTCGAATTGGACAACCACAAAGGGCGCGCGGGCGCGTGCAAGCCCGCGCCGGGCCGGTCGAGGTGTGTGACCCGTTCTGAACGCTTCCGGTCCCCGATATACCTTGGCCCGGTTTCCCTCGTTTTTAAAAGGGAGTTGCTTCTTTCCTTTCTGATAGACTTTCCCAAAATTGAGGAGTCTGTCATTCTTGCTATTCTCATCATAACCTGACAACCCCTCTGACGACCGTTCCCACTTTGTGACTGTCACAACGACTCGGTGTAGGAAACATCACAGGGGAAAACAGAACAACAACGAGACCTAGCCGTCATGAAGTTGACGTCTCTCCTGCTGGGCTGCTCGTCGGCCCTGCTGGCCGCCGCGTGCGGCAACCACGGCGACGAGAAGGAGTGGACCAAGGCCGAGTTGGATGAGTTGGAGGCTAAATGGGGTTTCGAGGTACGTCGGATGGATGTCTTCACAAGTCATTGACTTGCTGCTGCTTGGTGACGAGATGAGATGAAAGAATGGAGGCTGACTTGATATTTGTTCAGTGGGGTTAGTAACAGTCCCTGAGAGGGGAGCTAATTGGGATATGAGAGGAGAACGTTGAGGGGCTTACGAGGTCGATTTAGGATTCACGGGCATCGGCTCTTTCGCTCATCTCAAGCACGTCAAGTGCCTGACGACGCCGTCCGAGTTGTACGATATCGCCATCATCGGCGCGCCGTTTGACACGGCTGTCAGTTACAGACCAGGTAAGTGCAGGAAATACCCCCCCACCCCCTCTTTCTTTCACTTCGCAATGGCACATCTTACACCTCACCATCTCACAATCACCGCTACCGCCAACAAGATACTGACTAAATTTCAAAAAGGCGCCCGCTTCGGCCCCCGCGCCATCCGCCAGGCCTCGAGCAGACAGACGTCGTTCCGCGGCTTCAACCCGCGCGCGAGCATCAACCCGTACGCCAACTGGGCCACGATCCTCGACTGCGGCGACATACCCGTCACGCCCATGGACAACGTCGTCGCCGTGGAGCAGATGTCGGCCGCTTTCAAGGAGCTGGGTCAGCGCAGGCCCGTGTCGAGTTCGCTGAGCAGGCCGAAGCTCATCACCCTCGGCGGCGACCACAGTCTCGCGCTGCCCGCGCTGAGGGCGCTTAGGGAGGCGTACGGGGCGCCGTTGAGGGTGTTGCATTTTGATGGTGAGTTTTGTTGTGTCCCTCTTGATTTGGAGCGAGAAAGGCAGACGGAGTGGAAGAATGGGATCACGTCACAGATGCTTGAGAAAGAATGGCATGGCTGACATATATCATGAAAACACACAGCTCACCTGGACACCTGGCATCCGGCAAAGTACCCATCCTACTGGACCGCAACGCAATTCAACCACGGCTCCATGTTCTGGATGGCCGGCAACGAAGGCCTCCTCTCCAACGCCTCGAGCCAGCCCTCGGTCCACGCGGGCCTGCGCACCCGCCTCTCCGGCACGGACTTCACCGACCACGACGACGACACGGCGCAGAACTGGGTGCGCATCGCCGCCGACGACATTGACGAGATTGGCACCGCGGGCATCGTCAAATCCATCATGGAGACGCTGGGCACCGAGGACCCCGTGTACCTGTCCATCGATATCGACGTCCTGGACCCGGCGTTCGCGCCCGGTACGGGCACGCCTGAGCCCGGTGGCTGGACAACGCGCGAGCTGATTCGGATTCTGAGAGGGATCGAGGGGTTGAATTTGGTGGGTGCTGATGTTGTGGAGGTGAGCCCTGCGTATCAGAATGCTGGGGAGGAGACGGCGTTGGCGGCGGCGCAGGTTGTGTATGAGGTTTTGAGCTCGATGGTGAAGAAGGGGCTTGAGGGGATGGGCAAGGAGGGCAAGGCTGCTGCTGCTGTTGTTGATGAGAAGGATGAGTTGTGAGTTGGTTGATTTGGATGAGATGGAGTTTGGCATTTGAAAAGGGAGTCGAGAGGGGGGGGGGGGGGTGGTTCGTTCGCTGATAAGATGCAGGACGCAGGTCTCTGGATGCCAGAAAGAGAAGTGGAATGAGCAGGAGGACTTGGTAAACTCTGGCATGTTCACCGGAACGGCAGCAGCTCGAGTTGGGCATTATGGACCTCCAGAAAACGCTGCGTTTCTTAGGGCGAGTTGTCACGTCAGCCATCTTTATACGAAGAATGACAAGAATGAATAAATGAAATAGACAAAAATCATTGACGATACACTATATGGGATGGCACCAGCTGGGACTCTCACGAGTGATTCCTACTCCGCAACTATATCTCAATAGGCGCATTGTGATGCTTCCCGATATCAAGACTCCCCTTTCCCGAATCTCATCCACAGCCTGAGATGATGACACTCGACTTATAACAGTTGCGGGCAGTTTAGAGCTTTCCTCACAAATAATGTACCGCACGCAGGAGTATAGTATACCGCTCATTCTACACCCTCTACACTTGAACCAAAATAACGAGACTTTGTTCAGTTCACTGTTCCCAGCATTCTCACCGCCACCCCAAGGTAAGTACGCAAACCGCCTCACCGTCGCTTTGTCCTTCAGACGCCCGAGTCAAGGGGGAAGGGACCAGCAGATGTACCTAGATACGGATACGCACCCGCCTTCCTTCCTATCTTCGGAGCAAAGTTGCGCGAGACCCAACCTCATTCTCAGCAAAAGCCAAACGGGCGGGCGCTCATAGAAGCAAGAGGGCCCCCGTAACGCAAGGCCCGAGCTCCCTTATCTCTGAGCAATTACAACGCTCAATTGGGAATTGGGCAGGGTAATGTCTTTTGAACAGCACCTCAGTTCCCGGTGCCCCTCCACTGGGCGCCAGGCGGTGATCTCAGGGAGCAAAGGTATCAAGGGGGTAGGTGTAATTGCACTGTAACAAACCCCAGACACTGGAAAGCCAACAGAGGTGACTCATACAGCTTCGAGCAACTTGTCAGGTCAGGTCCGGATAGTCTGTGTTAGATAAAAAAGGGTTCTGCCTTTGACTGAGCCCAATTGCAGGACTCTTTCCTGTAATACCTATTCCTGATTATTTTTTCTCTCTCCCAATTGTTGTTGGCTTTGCGGTTGCAAGTGACTTACGCAGCACAGTCACAAAAAAAGATACCCGACGCTGTACATCAGACCAGGTCACCCTCTCCCTCACCCCTCCGTCCCTCCCACCAACTCAATCCGAATAATTTACCCCGCCATCCAGAAACCATCCCAAAAATTTCCCAAAACTTCGACTGTACACAAACAACCGGCTTTTGAGTCAACAGTCGACGGACGTAACTCCTTTCTCTCCCTAGACGTCAGAGAATCTTCGACCACACACCATGGCCACCCCACAGGAGTTGGCTGAGCGTCCCAAGACGGAGGACAAGGTCTACATCGACACCGACGCCGGCGTCGACGAGCCCACAACCCAGGGCACCGAGTCCTCCCCCTTCAAGTCCCTCGCCGCCGCCTACATCGCCAACAACGAGTCCGTCACATCGCGCCAGTTCCTCACCCGCGCCTCCAAGACGGGCGACGACGAGGCCGCCCGCCTCGAGTGGAAGGAGCCTGCAAAGAGCGCCGTGAAAAAGGCCCAGTCTGCCCTCGACGCCCACCGCAAGAAGCTCGTCAAGCAGGCCCAGATCGAGGCCAAGGAGGAGGAGCAGAAGAAGGCCCGCCAGCAGGCCCTCGAGGCTGCCAAGCAGATCGTCATCAAGGAGGACGAGTCCCTCCCCGAGGCGAAGCGCATCACCATCGCCGACAAGACTGTCGTGTTGGGCGAGGGCGATAAGAAGGGCGACCGCGTCAAGATTGCCGGCCGCATTCACAGGCTGCGCGCCCAGAAGCAGGCCACCTTCATTACCCTCGTTGACGGCTACGGACACCTCCAGTGCGTGCTCCAGGCCGGCGACCTCACAAAGACGTACGACGCCCTTACCTTTGCCCAGGGAACCTCCCTCTGGGTCTATGGTGAGCTCAAGAAGGTCCCTGAGGGCCAGACTGCCCCGGATAACCGTGAACTTCACGTCGACTACTACAAGGTCATTGGCACGTCGCCCACGGACGAGGATGCCATCACCAACAAGGTCTCACTGCTGCAGAACCAGTGGGACTCCCAGATGCTGGACAACCGCCACCTGGTTCTCCGCGGCGACAACGCCTCCGCCATCATGAAGATCCGCGCCGCCGTCGAGTGGGCCTTCACCAAGACCTACAAGGACCTCAAGATCACAAAGGTCTCTCCCCCGGCTCTGGTCCAGACCCAGGTTGAGGGCGGCTCCACGCTCTTCTCCGTCCCTTACTACGACGAGGCCGCCTACCTCACACAGTCCTCCCAGCTGTACCTCGAGACCGTCCTCCCCAGCTTGGGAAGCGTCTACTGCATCGAGAAGTCTTTCCGTGCCGAGCGCAGCTTGACCCGCAGACACTTGTCAGAGTACACCCACGTCGAGGCGGAGCTCGACTTCATCGAGTTCCCCGACCTGCTCGCCCATCTCGAGGAGGTCATGTGCCGCGTCATCGACAACGTCCTCGCCGACGAGGAGATCGCCGCCTACGTCAAGGAGCTCAACCCCGACTTCAAGAAGCCCGTCCGCCCCTTCCTGCGCATGAAGTACACCGACGCCATCGACTGGCTCAACGCCCAAGACCCCCCCATCCTCAACGAGGACGGCGAGACTCACAAGTTTGGCGACGACATTGCCGAGGCCGCCGAGCGCAGGATGACCGACATCATCAACAAGCCCATCTTCCTCACCCACTTCCCCACAGAGATCAAGGCCTTCTACATGAAGAAGGACCCCAACGACCCGCGCGTCACCGAGAGCGTCGACTGCCTGATGCCCGGCGTCGGAGAGATTGTTGGTGGTTCCATGAGAATGGAGGGCTACGACGAGCTCCTCGCCGCCTACGACAGAGAGGGAATCCCGTCAAAGGACTACTACTGGTACACTGACCAGAGAAAGTGAGTTTACTTTTTCCTTTTCTCCCCTCTCGAAGCTGTTCAATAGACCAAAAAGGACAAAAGTTGCTGACAACATTGCTTTAGGTACGGAACCTCCCCCCACGGCGGCTACGGTCTCGGCCTCGAGCGTTTCCTGGCCTGGCTGGCCAACCAGCACACCGTCCGTACGACATGCTTGTACCCCCGCTACATGGGACGTTGCAAGCCTTAGAGAAATGGCCAGTGTGTGTGGTCCGGTGTTGAGAGGAAGAAAGATATAGATACGAGAGAGATGAGAGGAACGAGACAGGGAAAGAAAGGGAAAAGGAAAATCGGCCCGGCGTGCTTCAGAAAGCGCTGCGGCAGAGGCATGAGCGAGATCAATCAGGATTTCGAAGGGGGTAGCTTTGCAAATGGTTTTTTGACAGCGGTTTGCTGCAAAAGGGTAACCAGAGACGGTGTCGGGGGGCTTAGATAGGAGTTTTACGGAATATCACAACCCCAATCTCCATCGGAGCGCTGAACTCCAGTGAGAAAGAAGACAACAAAGACGACTGAGCTATCTGGCATAGTGATTTAGGCAAAATCGAGTAGAGATCGTGACTCCAAAGGGGGTGGGAAGGCAGCCAGTCACCGCGTTCATTGCGTCCCAACATTCAGCAAATCGCGTCCTCTGACCGACGACGACGGCATAGCCTTTCCCCTCTTCCAGGGATCCATGCCCTCCACGAGGTGGGAGCCCGAAAAAAGAAGCTGTCAAAAGTCGAAGCCAAAGTCGTGAGACGCAGCGAGCCTAGGCCGAACCTAACACGGACTGCCGGTAGGAAGTGTCAGACACGAACTCTCCTTCTCCTATTTCTCCCTTCACCTACTGTTCAATGGTGTGTAAGAGTCTTGAATCATTGCCAGGCCGAGGCCCCGGCTCCGAACGGGATGGTGCGCGCCGCAATGGTCTACAATCGGGGGTTGGGACTTCCCCATGATCCGTGTTCGTCGCGAGCTTTGCGAAGCGGGCTGGTGAGAGTCCGAACATGGGTCAAAGAGCCTTCGCAGCTCGTGCTTGCTCGGCCGATGTTGCGTTTGAAGCCACCACACATCAGACCTCCTTCTAGAAGGTCTCGATGCTCTCCCATCTCAGAAGGAATGTGGGCGGCAAAGAGTAGTGGTTACAGGCTGTCTATATTTCAGATCATGTCTGTGCAGGTAGGGTTCGTGCTGGGGAGCTGAGCGTTTGACCGGGAGTAGTTGGGAGGAGGTGTAAGTGACCCAATAAGACATTGTGATAACCTCGCGTATCGCCCAACTCATCTGTCCTGCATCAGAGGTCCTAGAGCCTTGAACAGTCACGAAGAACTCGTTTTGGCTTTCTGGAATGTCTGACGCCCGAATATCGAACACGACCCGAAGGTGATGTAGCCCAAAGCGGCGGCTCAACCGTCGTGCATGGGAACATCAATTTACCGTTGCAGCTGCAGATGAATAGGTACGCAGATCGCGTACGCATTGACAAGTCTGGCGATCGATCGCCCCGACTTGTGTGTTGAGGTGAGGGCTAGCAACATCAGCAGGCAAGTGAAGACTGCAGAATCGAGCACGAAGATACTTGCTGAGCAACATCTCAGTCAGCTCTTGTAAACAACAGGCGAGCTCTGGCTTGTGGTTGTCAGTACTGGTTGGTTGCGTAGACATGACTAGTTGGTCGGGAAAGGAGGCCTGCAGCGTAGTATTTAGAGAGGCTAATTGCGAAGCTTAAACCTCAAGCCTTGCAGACACCACAGCAATAGTCGCTGCTGACGAAGAGTTTCTAGGGCTTATGCCGGACCAAGGCATCAATCAGCTCGACGCTACTGAATATTGAATAATGATGCTGCGATCGGCGCCCATATTCTTGACTCGAGGACAGGCTTGAGGCCAGCCCCGTCCTAATGTTCCAAAGACGAGGCCAGTATCCTGTATAAAGTAATGTGTTTTTGGGAGAATGTAATCCAGGGAATCGTCGACACTCCACGGGATACAGGTGTGACAAGTAAGATAAGACAGATGTGTGGTCTGTTGATGATCCGATGTCAGAATTAATTGGATCAGAAATGACTTGATGCAAGGCGGATCTAACGCGGCGCTGCGGATCCTGCTTGCAGCTGGCTACCGGCTCAAACTTCCATCTAGGGGGCACGACCGTTGTACTCGGGATTCTGGACCGGCGGCAATGAACTGCCTGGGTGCCATGCAGGACGAATACACGTCGCGGCTATGTAATGCACAACCACGAGCGACAAGCCTTTACCAGCCACTTATGTCTTCTTTTCCTTTGCATGCGGTCGGCAAGGCGTGGAACGTAAAGTTGTGTATGTTCCGTCAACAGAGTTCACTGAATGGCTCAGGGAGACTATACAACGATCGAGACGGAAAGTTGATTTATGGTTCGGGCTGATCCCGAGGGCAAGGTTTGCAGCCATGATGACTTGTGGGCTAGGCAGGTCAAAGATAAAACGCATCAGGTAGCGGTGAGCTCGGAAGTCTTTTGAACGGTCAGAGATGGCGATCGTGTGCCATTGTCGCCAGCCAAAGGATGCAGTGCTCGACTGCCCCTTGGCAATGCTTGGTGCCAAGCAGTTTCGAGGTTTGTATCCGTATCGTGTATTCAAACTTGACTCTGCCTGTCGTTTCTCTCGTAGCCGGTCCAGGCCAGACTGGCCACGGATGGCAGACACAATCGAAAAGCTGGGCCACCAGAGACGGAGCCAGGCTGATTGACAAGTTTGAGGTCACGAGCTTCTACTCCGTACTCCGTACTTGATTGTCCCAAAGCTTCTGTGACAGTCTGGGGTTATTTTCGACGAACCTAGGCTCCCTGCGGCAGCGTTTCATCCGAATAGCTGGAGAGATGTGGAGGCTAGGGGGTTCAATATTGGAACACGGATGCAGCAACCACAATTGCAAGGAGTAAAAGCGGCTGCAAGGTCGAAGGAGGAGGCTATTCCGACGACAAAGCTGCTGGCGATCCGTATTCCTGTGCACAGTTGTATCATATTAGAAGTGTCCGTTCAGGGTATCCGTAAGGGCCGAAGAATGCTGTTCCTTGCATAGTGCAAAGCCACTAGCTAACACTTGTGCAAGGTACAGCGAAAAGTGTCCGTAGTTGGAGGCTCTACTTTAGTCTGCGAAACCCGTCGTACCGTGGGGAAGCAGGCTCTACGTGTGATTAGTAGACTGTATCCATAGTGTACCCGTACCCATAGAGCAATGCTGGGTCTGACACGGCGACGACTTTTGGCAACATGTAACGTGGAGTCGGATAATGCTGTGCGAGCCTCGTAAGAGATGGAGAACCGAGAGCGTGATGGGCAAGGCGAACGTCCAAGAGTGTGGTGGATGAGATTGAGATGCAGCTGATGCAATTTCAATTCTTCATCAGAATCGATGCAAGACAGGGCCTATGGGGGGCGGCTTGGGCGAAGGGGGGACACATCCAATATGGGGAATCCGAACGAGCGAAAGAACGAACGACAGCTGGACAGCATGCCGCGCAGCCGCATGCCCGACGCTCCAGGAAGTCGAATGCTGTCAGACCCGCGTCTTGTATTCGTACGAAGTACCCTTTCCCAGAATCAGGCAGAACGTTGTATCGCCATAGCTGATGCGTACCATAATCGGTATATCTGAAGGCAACTGTCTATGGCCATGGTGAATGGAATACCAACTGCCGTCTATCAATACTGGGTAGAAATCGTGGAGGGCAATAGTGTCTAGAACGCCACCTTTCTGTTGCATTATACCATTGGGGTACGAAGCCTACTCAACTTGTAGTGATAGAGTAATGTATAAAACGGCCAAGCTATGAATACATCCTCGCGCTGCGTAAGTAGTGTGCAGGTACCTGCTAACCATGGTCCCAGCAACGGAAAGCGAAGAAAAGGGGTGGAGCCACGTGAGCCAGCCTGCCAGAGGTTGAGAACAGTGAACTCTAGCAAGTTTGGGTGTGACGGTGCCTGGCTGCTGTTGCTGGCAATGGCGGCTGTCAGTTCCATGATCCATCGGCTTTGGGTGGAGGAAGAGAACAAGATGAACCCTTGGAGGCTTGGAGGATGGATCGGGGAGGCTGTTCAGAAGGGGACAGACCAAGCCTGAATGGGTGGTGCCTTCCCCTGGCTATGCTTGTCGGCCAGGTGGGAGGCAAGGGGAAAGGTAGGGATGGGAGGCTGGAAGGGGCCAGGTGGAGGGGGATGGGAAGGTCCATGTTCCAGGGGGCCACCCGCACGGAGCGAGGAGCTTCGCGGCGATGTACCGTCAAAGTAGCGTATCAATGTGCCATGTCGGGTGCGGCGCGGTGTCTTCGGTTAGGCCAGGGGAAAGAGAGTATGTACCTCGCAGACTCGCTATGTAGTGTGAGCAGGGGTCGGGAATCTATCTGCGCGAAGAAAGGCCCCCCTCATATAGTTGGAATGCAATATCCGCATCTTGGCTGTGCAAAAGCACAAAATCTCCGTCCAGATCAAAAGCTCACGGTATTATGTATTCCAGGACAGTACGACATACGGATATACTGATGCCACCGGGAATGGGATCAACTCAGTTCAGAGCAAGGTTCTGTGGAATGCCCGTTTGTTTGCCCAGATCTCAAAGTAAAAGCCTACGACCGGAGCTCGAGCCAGCGTCGCTTTGCTCCAGGCCAGTCGTCAGCTCGAATGTTTGAACTGCGACAAGTTTACGAGGCTCTGGGTGCGGCCTGCCTCCGACTCCGAGCATCGAGAATGGGGGACCAGACCGAGGGGCAATCCGAGGGATGGGGGGCCAAAAAGGGGACCAAACAGGGGGGGAGATGAAAGCTGCTCATGTGGATAAGCACGACTACTGCGTGAGAAATCGAGGCGTCGCATGGCTGGTGACAACGGACGGGTGGGCGGAGAACGGGTGTATGGAGATGTATCCGGACTGGCGGTTGGCTGGTTTGTTGAAAAGAAGTGATGGTGACCGAATGGAAAAGGCTGATGATTATCCGTGTTATGTGATTGAGTGTTCAGTGCTGTTCCATTTTGCAGCGCTCGCAATATCAACTTAATCAGCCAAGACGAGACTGGCACGGCATCCCGTACCAGTCATAGCTGAGTCGATATAACCATGACTTGTCTCGCCCCAAGAGTGTGAACCAGCGAGCGAGCGAGCGAATGGGAGAGTGAGCATGTTTCGTTCGTTGGTTCCTTTGAGCCTTGGCCATCACCAAGCGGTATCGTAGGACCTACCGGTACCTTACTGTATAGAGGAAGGCTAAGGTAGGTGGTAGGCCCCCGTTTCTCCGTTCATGATTCGGCAAGTTGGACTGGCGGTATTGGCGTACGCCAAAATACCACGGTGACGGTCGATGCTCGAGTCTCGTGGTTGTGGTTGGCCCTACCCGCCGCAGCTGGCTAGAATTGACGGCGGCTGCAGCTACCAATGTCTGGCAACTCTCGATTCTCGATTAGTTGCTGGCTCATTGAGACAAGTCAGGTACGCCGCGCAAGTCGACAGGTAGGTACCTACGGACACAGAGTCAGACATTGGAGTTGGTGAGTCTGGTTTGGTCCACCTGAGGGCCCTCCGTATCTACCTCACCTTGTACTACGACTACTGAGGTATCTGTAGATATCTTTCAAGGTGGTGGCTGCTGCAGCAGTCTACAATGCAGACTTGCTACGAAGTAGATCCCAATCAGGATGAAGGTGGTTGAGTGCCTACCTGTCGCGCCTGTCTTGTCAGTTGCTAGCGCCAGTTCGACGGTTGCCGCCCTGAAGATCGGAGGGTTCCTTAGGAAAATGGGGCGAGCTGTGCCTACGAAGTATTCTGACTTCTCCAAAGTCGACTTGCTTGCTTGCCACCTTGCCTTATGCAATGTACATGTCATGTACGGATGTACCTTGCCAGAGACTCTATTAATTGTGCAGATCGGCCTGGTCAGCCAGGAACATGCTGTGAGCAGTATGTACCCACAGCCCGCGATGGGCTCGTTTACTGAACCGGTCCCATCTTCTCTCTTCATGGAAGAAGACTCGTACTGGACATGGACAGTGGACAGGACACGATTCACTGCAAGCTCATCCTCGTCCCCCACTGTACTGTCAGTGTTGCGAGGTCAGGACCGTCAGGTACACTACCTTACGGACTATCTGTACCACAAAAAGGTAAGGTACCTTGAGGTGAGCTAAGATGACTCGTCTTATTGGCCCCCGTATCGCAGCATGTGCCCCCCCTTTTTTTGCTCTTTCCTCTAAAATGCAACCGTGCATAGCGCCCAGAAGGGGCCATCACGCCGTTGAAAGTATCTTTGATATATAATCTCCAGAGCGAGGTACACGAGAGAGAAGAAGGGGGCCGTCTTATGCACCTGGGGAAGGGCCCGTTGGCATGGGAAATGTCACTTGGCAGATGCTCTGGAGGTATTGCCCTGGAAATGAAGACGGACTAGACACAGAAGTCGGGCGGTCCGGCAAGCCGTTGATCATTCATCTAGACTCCTTCTAAGGGCTTGCGAACCTGCTGTCTAACCGTCAGGAATAGGCCAAAGGGACGTCAGTTGTCCGGGTCAAAGATACCACAGACCGACAGTGTCAGGTTCCTGTCATGGGGAACTCGCGATGGGTGGGCGGATGGACCAGATGCTGCTCAGAGCCAAAGCCGAGCCAACGAAAGAGCAACGCAAGACCAACGCAAGAGAGGAAGGAAAGTACGCAAGCAGAGCAGGCTCAGAGGAGACCAGACCAGAGCCAAGTCACCCATGTTGTACCAGCAGAGCCGTGCAGTGGGTGAATGGGAGAGAAAGGAAGCAAAGATACATGGCAACATGGGATGTTTTAATCATAGCACACTTCACAAAGCACTGAGCACCTTTCACCTCTAGGCTCTGGGTGCCTTGCGCAGCTCTACTCTTTCGTCTTGTTTTCTTCTCTTTGGTCCAGGGCCAGTCCCTCTTTGACGATAGCCTCGGCCATTGACGGTCAGGGTGAAAGATCAAGGGCCATCAATCAATCAGCCTTTCGCTTCTTCTGCCATTCACCCCCCTCTCTCTGTTGCAACTGTCAGCTGCCATTAGGTCTTCTAGACCCTCGGAACAGAGAGCAGCACCCATCACCCATCACCAGTACTCCGTACCTGAGCAGCCAGCTGGAAATACGGCAGAAGCAGACCGAGACAGAGACTGTCCTTGTCCTTGTCCGTGGTCCAACCCTTCCATCCCCCCGGGCTCGTAGTTCTTAGTCTCTCTGGCTTCTCTCTGATCTGAATCTTTCTCTCTTCTGGTGACTGGTGGGCTTTGGTGCTGTGGGTTCTCCTGCCGTAATCCCTGGCCCGTCTCATTAAACTTAGCGCAGCCAATTCTACTTTCGACCCTTTTGGGTAATCTACCGCCTACACGAACACCCCCGTCCACTCTCTCCTGGTCTCCCACAGTCCACCACTCGCCCTCCTGCTACCCTTACCTCTCCTCCCGTACCTCACATATGGAGTAGGTACCTCACGTACCTGATCTTACGCTGTACCGTGGTCCGTACCTTACCTACTCCTCCTCACTCCGCTTTCCCGCCTTTGCTCACCTCTTTCTTTTTTTTTTTTTCTTCCTTCCATCCCTTCCACCTTGCGCGTGTGTGTGTGCTCCTCTCTCTCTCACGCTCTCTCACGCTCTCTCACTCTCGCTTCCTTGAGCTTTTCTATCCTTCTTTCTTCTCTCCTTCTACTGGCTCTTCCCTGCTCCTATTCTTGTTACCTAACCTTACTTGTCTCCCTCCTATTCCTACCTCCACCCTTGGACTTCTACCCCCCTAACCTAACCTCACCTCTCTTTCTCCTCTTCACCCTCCCGTCTCCATCACCTATACCTCCCTTCTACATCCTCTTCCTCCTCTTCACCTCCTTCCTCCGACCGCCTTCATCCTTATTCTTACATCTTCTATTCTTCACCCTTTCGGCTATTTCGCTCGTCGCCGCCGTCGACTCACTGGCCTATGCGATCGTTACCGCTGCTGTTGTGTTGATCGACACTTCACCTTGGCTCCTACATTCGTTGCCCGTATATCCTTCGTCCATAATTATTTGACCTTCACCCGGTCTGCCTGCAAGGAGTGATCAGTCTCAGCAACCGTCTCAAAACCGATCCGATCCGAATCCTCGACGCTCGCTGACCACCTGCAAAATTGTTGCTTCGACCTACTTGCTATACGACTTGCTTCAGGCCAACATTGCTCCGACCCCGACAAACTTACTCGGAATACTTTGCACCACATTGCTTTCTACGGCAACAACGGAGATACCTAGGCTTCTAGTCGCAAACTGCCACCGCTGCCTCAATCTTGCCGCCGCCTGATTAGGTTTTGTTGCTTCGATCCATATAATTCACAAACTTCGACTTTGGCACCGGGCACCCTTTCGCCACACACCTCACCAAACGGCCCGTTGATAGTTTGGTTTAACCAAGCTAGCACCACCAGTCTCGCTCCACCTTTTGTCTTGGACTCTGACATCGTTGGCTTGCCCCTTGGACGAATTTTGAGACATACCCAATCACACGTTGAAAACTACGGTATTCCTCGGATATCGTAGCATTCCAACGCGCCAGTCTTCGATTCTTCGTGCCTGCTCAGGGCACGTCTAATCTTTCAAAACGGCGATTCTATCTCAAATCGGTCGGGACAGCCTTGTCCCTCCGCATCTACTCGGGATGCAGGAAATTCAAGGACCCGTCGGCCAAGGCGGCCCCAGTGCTCCTGGGAACCGCTTCGGCCACGCCTCCAAGCCTTCCAACAGCGAAACTGGCTTCTCTCACGGAGCTTTCACTTCCAACATCTCTGGTTTCGCTGACAGGCACCCTCGTCGTGGAAACATTCCCACCATCAACACTCAGCCCCTGAATCAGCTCCAGCACCAGCACCAGCACCAGGCGCCCCCTTCCGCCGCCGACATGGCCACTCCTGGCACCGGTTTCGACATGCAGTTCACGCCTCTTCTTCCCTCCCAGCTGCTGCTCGGAAGCCCCTTCCAGCCTGGAACCCCGGCGGCTTTCGCGAGCCCTCAGTTCCAGAACCTGCAGAGCTTCCAGCAAGCTCAGCACCAGAGCCAACAGCAGCAACAGCACAATGGCTTGCAGAGCCCTGTTCAGCAGAGCATGTCTCCTCAGCAGTACCAGGCCATGGTTTCTCCTTCGACCTACGGCGCTCCCCAGTTCTTCCAGCCTCAGTCTCCCACTGGTGGTAGCTTCAACAACATGCAGATTCCCATGCAGCCCAGCTCTCCCGTTTCCATGGGCCCTGGCATGGTCACTGGTACCAGCCGCACCGTCTACCTCGGTAACATCCCCCCCGACACTTCCGCTGAGGAGATTCTGGGTCACGTTCGTAGCGGACAAATTGAGTCTGTCCGTCTTCTGCCCGATAAGAACTGCGCCTTCATCTCCTTCCTCGACGCCAGCTCCGCAACCCACTTCCACTCTGATGCCATCTTGAAAAAGCTCTGCATCAAGGGCCAGGACATCAAGGTCGGCTGGGGCAAGCCTTCGCAGGTCCCCACCTCTGTGGCTCTGGCTGTCCAGCAGTCAGGTGCTTCCCGTAACGTGTACTTGGGTAACCTGCCGGAGGACATTGCCGAGGAGGAGCTTCGTGAAGACCTTGGAAAGTTCGGTGCCATTGATACGGTCAAGATTGTTCGTGAGAAGAGCATTGCCTTCATTCACTTCCTCTCCATTGCCAATGCAATCAAGGCTGTTTCCCAACTTCCACAAGAGCCAAAGTGGCAGGCTCCTCGTCGCGTTTACTACGGCAAGGACCGTTGCGCCTACGTTTCAAAGACGCAGCAGCAGAACGCTGCTCAATACCTGGGTATCGCGCCTGGCTATGCGCATATGCTTACTGGTGCAGACCGCGACGTGATCTCCAATGCGCTGGCTCAGCAATCTGTTGCAGCAGCTGCTGTTGCGACGACCGCCGGTGGTATTAACAACCTCGGAAACCGCACTATCTATCTGGGCAACATCCACCCCGAGACAACCATTGAGGAGATTTGCAACGTTGTGCGCGGAGGTCTTCTGCACCACATCCGTTACATCCCTGACAAGCACATCTGCTTCGTTACCTTCATCGACCCCACGGCCGCGGCGTCTTTCTACGCTCTGAGCAACCTTCAGGGCTTGATGATCCACAACCGCAGGCTCAAGATTGGCTGGGGCAAGCACTCTGGTGCTTTGCCGCCGGCCATCGCCCTTGCTGTCAGCGGAGGAGCTTCTCGCAACGTCTACATTGGTAACCTCGATGAGACCTGGACTGAGGAGCGACTGAGACAGGACTTTTCGGAATTCGGCGAGATCGAGCTGGTTAACACCCTGAGAGAGAAGAGCTGCGCCTTCGTCAACTTCACCAACATTGCCAACGCTATCAAGGCTATCGAGGCCATCCGCAGCAAGGACGAGTACAAGAAGTTCAAGGTCAACTTCGGCAAGGATCGCTGCGGAAACGCACCCCGTCAGCTTCAACAACAGGCGCAGTCTCCTCGTACCGATGGTGTTTCGTCACCGCCGCCCAATGGTTCCCAGAACTCTGGTTCTCCCACCAACGGCAACACCCCCCAACAGTCAGCCACGATGTTCGGTTCAAACAACCATCCCCTTACGATGTACCTGAACCACGTCTCTCAGCAAGCGCAACATCAACAACATCAGCAGCACCAGCAACTTGCTGTTCAGCAACAGGCCTTGTTCGGCACTGCTCAGTCATCACCTAGCGAGCTCTCCATCGATATGCAATCCCAGGGCCCCATCTCTGGGCACCAACAGTCGGCCAGCATCTCGAACGGATACCCTCAGAGTGCATCGGGTTCCGGACCTACTACCATTGGTGGTCTTCTGGCTCCTGGCAACGGTCGCGGCCAGCACAACCGTGCCGTCAGCTTGCCCGCCCTGAACCCCGGTTTCGAGAACGGCGGCGTCCCTTCGGGCCACGACGGCGAGCAACGCCGTGGACACCAGTACCAGGCTAGCTTCGGCGGCATGGGCGCTGGCTACGGTCTTGCCATTCAAGGTGGCCTGAACGGCTGGGTCGAAGAGGAGGTTGCCAACTAGAGGTACCCAGCCTATCTCATAGCGCCCTTCTCGGCGCTCTTCTCACCCCCTGCACATGATGCAAAAGGAACATAGCGTAAAGATTGGTTAATTGTTGTAATTGCATCTCACGTCTTCTCACTTCATCCTTGATTCTTGATTCTATTTTCATTTTTTGTCTCTTCTCATCTATAATTTCATCGCCGGTTTGGCAAAGTGGTCAGGGGCTGTTTTCTCGATCCCAGAGCTCGGGGGAGACTTACCACACAAAATTTTGGCACCACCTCTTTCATGCATATGATTGTGGTCGAACATAGCAGCAGATACCAGATTATGATCTGCCTGGAACACGGCAGTCACGATCTGTCGCCAATGTGGAATGGAAATGAGAAGGGGCTGGCTCAGGTCTGGGGAGGGAGACAAAGGATATAGCAGAAGGAGGCGATGTTGGCTTCATGGGCCAGCATCAATCACTTGTATGTCTATTAGAGCGCACTTCAGGAAAAGCATGGTTTCCCTGGACAAATGCAAGCGAATCTTTGTTTGCAAACTTTTTCCCTCTTTAACATGAACTGTGTATGGAGTCTATGGACCATGCAAAGTTAAGTCGATCGATGAGTAGTTGCCCCGTATCTTTCCTCAGCAAGGAGACGTGCCACTCGTAGCGGTACTTTCCTCCGAGGTAGGATTCCAATGTTTCGTCTCGATGCCTATTCTTGTTCTTGCAAAGAGGGAAACGATTAAAGGTGTAAGCGGCTGCGTTCAATACAGTTTTCTTGATATCTTTTGAGCGCTAGTAGCTAAGCACCTATTCCATTTTCGCCCTTCGTAGTATATACAGTATTCATCAAATTGAAACGCAACAAACTTTTTGGTGACCCCCTAATTTTTATCTATCAGGCTTTTTCTTGTCGTGGCTCACCGTTTCCGTGGCCGGGTATCTAATACTGTCATCAAAATCATGTTGCAAATTTGCCGGCTTTTTGTCTTATTCTTCTTTTTTGGTCTGGTTCCCGCCAAACCCCCCTCAGACGATGTTTCCCAGCGCAGGGTCGACGAACTGGGAAAAGTCCTCGTCGATAAGCGCGCGCATAGCTGCTTCTTCCTCCTGCCACGTCTGCGGCGGCGTGCCAAAGTCGTCGGCGGCACCGATCCAGAAGTCGTCGTTCGGGTTGGCTGGGTCGCCGCCGACAAAGTCTGTGACGCCGGGGATGATGCCGTATAGGGGTAGTTCCGGCATCTCGCGGTCACCGTCAAAGGGCGCCAGGTCGGCTTCGCCGTTGGGGTTGCCTGCCGCGAAGCTGGCGAGGGCTGCGTCGATGTCCATCTGCGGGTCGCCGTCGCCGGCGCCGGCCACCACCGGTGGAGGGTGGTCCTGGAGGTGGACTTGGAGGTCGTGGTGGCGGATGAAGCGGGCGCCGCAGCCGGGTATTGTGCAGAGGATCGTGCGCTTGGTGCCGGCGAGATCGTCAATAATGTTGGGTGGCTTCTGGTTCGGCACCGGACGTTCCAGGCCCAGGTGGACGTAGCGGATGTGATCCTCGAGGTTGGCCTTGGTGACGAAGCCTCCGCCGCAGCCCTGGTCGTTGGACCAGGTCTCCAGGTCAGGGGAGCCCGCGACGTCGACCTCGCCGCAGACGAAGCGGAATCCTTCGTGCGCGGTGCGGATGTGGACGGTGAGGTTGTGCTTCTTTGTGAATTTCTTGTCGCAGCCCTCCCACGTGCAGGCGACCGTCTTGCGGGCGTCGACGGGAATGCCCGAGTGGCGCATCTCGACGTGCCTTTCCAGCTCCCACTGCCCGGTGCACTTGTACTCGCAGAAGATGCAGTTGAGGTGTTCCTTGCGGATGTGTGCCTGGAGCAGCGAGATGGACGTGAATCCGACCTTGGTCTCGCCGTCGCCGCCGCCGCACTCTTCGCACCAGAACTGCGGTTCGCTGTGGTCGCGCTTGGTATGGTTCCGAAGAGCCCCCTGGGAGTCGAAGCCGGCGCCGCAGCCGGGTGCCGGGCAAGGGTATGCGTGCGTGCCCAGGTGTTCTGACCGGATGTGTCGCTGGAGGGTGTTGTGCTTGCGGAAGCTCTGGGCGCACGGCGGGAAGTCGCGGCACCGGAAGCGCTCCTGGCCGGCGTGGACGTCCTGGTGGCGGCGCAGTCTCGTCGCCGTCAGGAAGGACTTGCCGCAGTCTTCGTGGGTGCAGACATAGGCCCGCTCCTGGGTGTGGGAGCCCTTGACATGCTGGCGGAGGTGCTTCTCCTCGCGGTAGTCTTTATCGCAGCCGGGATAGGTGCACTTAAAAGGTCGGTCGTCCGTGTGGGAACGGAGGTGGGCGGCCAGACGGGCGGGCCGGTTGAACGTCTTGTCACAGTCTGGGTACGTGCACGGGATGGTCTTGAGGTCTGAGGGGAATTTGCGGGATCGAGTGGTGACCGAAGTCTGGCCTGTCATGACAGACTCTACCTCGGCGTCGGCGGTCGAGCCAGAATTGCTGGCTGTATCATCGTAGTCGTCGTCGCTGGCAGCTTTCCATCCCATCGTGTTAGCCAAATCGCACCAAGTTGTAGTTCGAAAGCGGGCTCACCAACCAGTGTCTTCCAGCGCCGCTACCTTGGATCTTTTCAGATCCGGGGAGGCGGAAGCCTCTTGGACCTTCCGTTTCGTCATGAGGAGCGATTGTGATCGAGCATTGCCTGCCTTGCCTTGGCGATGAGAAAAAAGAGGTCGATTGCCAAACTTTTCGAGAGCCGGTGAACTTATTTCCTGGCAGAATTGGCGGATTCCCGGGCGGTCTGGCGAAATTTTGTGCGCTGCACCAGCCACGGGACGAGGGGCCGGGGTCGACTCGGTCCGGATAAGCTTTTTCCTCTTGCTGATAAGACTAGTGCGGATCCACCAGGGGGGACTCTGTCCATCGCAGCAGCCTCGTCAATATTTTTTCACGGCTGGATCCAGCAGACGCTCCGCTTGCGACAATCCAACAACACGCGACGAACGTGGGAACCAGGACGCAGCAACGAATCACACCATTCCGGAAGTCATCAACCCCATCAATTGAAATCTCAAGATGTCTGACTTTGGCGATGACGATGTTGGCGGAGGGTAAGAACACATGCACTTGCGTCTGCGGCGCGACTGCTAACCGCGATTCAGCGACGAGACCATGTACGAGGACGAGGCCGCCGACTACTGGGATCCCGAGGTTCCTGCGGATGACGAGGAAGTCGGAAGGGCAGAGGGCGACGAGGAGGACGCGGACAATGTCGTTGCATCGGGCGACCCCTCTGCGGCAGCGAACGCGGGCAAGGGAAACGAGAAGTCGCACCGCGACAAGAAGATTCCCGATGACCAGCGTACGACGACTCCCTACATGACAAAGTACGAGCGCGCCCGTATTCTGGGAACCCGCGCCCTGCAGATCAGGTTCGTCAAACCGCAATCCCACCCAAAGCAAATACCCCGCGATACAGTCGCGATGCACGAGGACAGAAACAAGCTAATGCATGGGATTAGTATGAATGCGCCTGTGCTGGTGGACTTGGAAGGAGAGACGGATCCTCTTCAAATCGCGATCAAGGAGCTCCGAGAGAAGAAGATCCCTCTCATTGTGCGCCGCTACATGCCCGACGGATAGTAAGTGCCGGACGACAACCCCCTCCCCCGGACTGTCCACGCAAGCTTCGTGGCCATTCCGCA
The DNA here is from genome assembly GCF_011075155.1 of Colletotrichum scovillei. Lineage (NCBI taxonomy): Eukaryota > Fungi > Ascomycota > Sordariomycetes > Glomerellales > Glomerellaceae > Colletotrichum > Colletotrichum scovillei. Next base: position 2,583,877 of record NW_023336261.1, read on the forward strand.
CCGTTATCTTGAACCATGCCCGGCTGACCTTGCGCGCCAATAGCTACGAGGATTGGACCTGCGAGGAGCTTCTCCAGTGAGGAGACTACTGACTTTTTTATCTCCAAACTTTTCGAGGGACAAAGAAAGACGCGCGACTAGATGCAAGGCACCTTATACCCATCTCCTATGGTCGTTGCCTCAAGAGTAGTCAAATGTCCGAGCAGAGAGTTTCCTACCATGGACCTCGTTACCAGCTCGCTTCGCCGTTGAGCCAGACGCTCGCAGGCAAGCTTGAGAAGAGACGTTCCATCCAAAAACCGTTATTAAAAAGAAGACACACCAAAGGGGTTAGTGTGCTGTACTTTGATTTTGCATTGAGCGTGGCGTTTTCTAGGAAAGAAATTGGAATTTTCAGACATCAAAGAACCGTCTCAATTGTGAGGAGAAAACTTCGAATCCCAGTTCTCGTACTCTCGTCGCTTTCATCTTTTTTTTCTATTCGCTTTTCCGGGCTCAAAAGAGCGGACTGCAGTGATTCATCACAGGATTACGTGGTCCTGCTCAGATCCTCGCTTCGAGTGGCAGCCTGCGGTGTAACCAGTGGGAGAGTGGGAGACGAGCCGGTACGCACCTTCCCAACACTGAGAAGCGTCCCTACCAACCCCCCCGCCGAAAATAAGCGAGGTGTCCGGCTTGGCGAGTCAGCGAACCGATCGTCGCTTCCTTCCCGGCCGCGAGCCTCCCGCCTTCCGGAGCGCGACGGGCCACGGACCTCGGCGCCGTGGAGCCGTGGAACTGTCCCCTTATCGATGAGGATCGGCAACGTCAACGTAAACAACAACGTTTTCCTTCTTCTATCTGAGCTTACACAGCCCCGTTCACCCCAGGTCCCACCTTTCGTCCGATATCTCACAACTTAACCTACAAGGTTGTTTCTGTTTCCCTTACCTCTCCACCGCCCCCATGTACCTCCTTCCTTCTTTCTACTAAAGCTTGCCGGGGTGGCACGAAGAAGGTTATGGGCGACGACTCGGCCTGCACCTGGGGCTGAGGCTGGTGGGCAAGCTAGAGAAGGTTGGGAGAGAAGACCGAGAGGAAAAAGCTTAGCCAAGGCCATGCCTAAACGACGTATTGGATCTTGTCTTCATTGGCCCAGATGCTAGTCAAAGGGTAATTGACGCCGAATAGCCTACCTACTGATCCAAGCTTCTGGCAATCGTGGTTCGATCCGCGGTCCAAATATGTCTACTAGACTAGTTCACACTCTATTGCTTCCAACGAATACACACGCACCCTTTCAATCGCCTCTTCCTTGGCACGAAGGATATCTGAATAACGCAACGGATCGAGCCGGCCGCAACCACCAAGGCTTCCAGCATCATCTATTTTCCCATCCTTTGATTGTGAACAGAGAGCGAAAACGAAGGAGGGGGACAAGGACCGACGACGCTTGCTAACACTGCGGTCTTCCCTCCTTTGCAGCCTCCCATTCCCTTCTGCATATCCCACATCACTTTCCCATCGCCTTGGCTCGGACCTCCTCCGCCTCGCTCGGCCGACCACGTCTTCAATGTCCACCGTCCACGAAGCATGCGGGTGATCGTCTCTGGTTCACAGCCTTCACTCCTACTCTGGTCCCCTCATTCCCCCGCCTGGCCTCTCGAATCACGTTGTCCATCACGGACGTCTTCCATCACCCGGAAGACTAGAACCACCACCATCCCGTCCGTACCACACCTCAGCTCCCGAACGCGAGACCGCGGCTGTCCGGCTTGGCCCTCACCCAACCGGCGGGCTTCTCACATACTTCTCTTGGCTCCGCTTCACTTCCAACACTACTCCGCGCTTCTTAATCACAGCTCTTGGCGTTTTCCTGTTCCTTACCCATTGTTTTCCTACAAACCTGTACACCTGTACACGTATACTCACAGCCATGAAAGCGTCGTCATGTCTGTCTATTTTGCTCACCTTCCCCCCCTTGTACGTCGTGATCCCTGTGGGTCTGTATCCCGACTAGCCGGGTAGCTTTGCAGCTGCTTGTGCTTGTCACCTTCTCTGAGAGAGGAGGAGGACGAAGGGCGGCAGAGGGGCAGAATGAAGCTTCGAACACGTTGATCATCGCCGAGCCCATGGCACGACATGTTTTCCCTTTCTCTTGGCAAGATATTGTGGACTTCTAACTCAGTATAAAGAGTAGAGTCAGTGACCACCCTTTCGACGAGAGGAAGATGGCTGGACAAGCAAGACATTCCAATCCTCAGCCTGGCTTCCCCCTCCCCATACCCTTTTCGGTATATTCCATCAGCAGCAGAGAGCCTTTCCAAGCCGGCACACGCTCGCTTCTCTTTCAGAACGTCCCTTTCCGCTTAGGCGACTACTCAGCTTCGCAATCTCACAATGTTCCCTCAAGCATCTGTTCTCGCGGCCGTCTTGCCAGCGCTGACGCTACTGCTCCCGGGCGGCGTCTCCGGTCTCGTGATTGCGCCCAGGGCGACGAACTACACCCAGGAAGCCATCGATTCGGGCGCCGTGCTGTCTGATCTCAACAAACAGGCCTACAGCAACGTCCTCGCCCGTCTCGGGAACGCGACTGCGGCCGGTCAGAACGGCACCGCGCAGTGCACCAAAGACAATGTCAGAGTCCGTCGCGAGTGGTGAGTCTTTTGAATCCGGTCTTTTGGGTCTGATTTGTTCCTTGCCCAGTCTTGGGGAAAGGGGGAAGAGGATAGGGCAGACAACTTGATAGGGGAAGTCAACTGTGGACTGACATCCATTGCCCTTTTCTTTACAGGAGAAACATGCCGGATGAAGAGCGCATTAGGTACACCGATGCCGTGACCTGCCTCCAGCAGCAGCCGGAGTTATTCACCGAGATTGCCGGGTCCAAGTCCATGTTTGATGACTTTGTGGCCCTGCACCAGGCAGCGACGCTTTACGTCCACCTGTCGGTAGGTTATCGACCCAGACGAAGCGGTGTTTTGTATGTGTAGGAGAACCTCCAACTAATCAGAGTACTCATCTCAGGCAACGTTCTTCCTCTGGCATCGCTACTACATCTGGACATATGAGAACAAGCTGGAGTCGGAGTGCGGCTACAACGGTACGCTTATCACCCCTAACACACACACTTCAACATGAGAGCAAGATGAGCAAGACTAACACCACGCCAGGATCGTTCCCCTACTGGGAATGGGGTTTCGACACGGCCAACCTTTCCGCGAGCCCCGTCTTCGACGGCTCCGCGACCTCGATGGGTAGCGACGGCGTCCCGACCCCTCACCAAGGGCTCGTCCTCGTCAACGCGTGGGATAACACCACAACAGTACTCCCCGCCGGCACGGGCGGCGGCTGTCTGGCTTCGGCCTCGGCGCCTTTTGCCAACCAGACGGTCCACCTCGGCCCGCAAGCCATGCCGGACTACGGCAACGTCACCTCCTACAACTCGGCCACGCCTACTGACGACAATCCGCGCTGCTTGCGCCGCGATCTCAACGTCTACCCGCTCCAGCGCTGGGCCAGCCTCCGCAATACGACAGACCTGATCCGTGACGCCGGAGACATTGAGAGGTTCCAGGCCGTCGCGCAGGGGGACTCGCGGTACGTCGGGACGGGCCAGCTGGGTGTCCACGGGGGCGGGCACTATGCGCTAGGAGGGGACCCTTCGAGCGACGTCTACCTCAGCCCCGGTGATCCCGTGTTCTACCTTCACCACGCTCAGATGGATCGTCTCTACTGGATCTGGCAGAACTTGGACTGGCAGAATCGTCAGGTCAGTTGTCAACCCACACAGTCTTTGCTTTCACTTACTTGCCTTCCGCTCATGTTCTTTTCCTTACTTTGTGATGATCAATAAACGAGACACTGACTTCCGCCATAGACTATTTTCGGTACGAACACCACCATGAACCAGCCGGCTAGCGCCAATGTGACACTCGACGACTTGATGTACATGGGACCTTTGGGCGCCGAACTGTCCCTTCGCGATGCCATGGATACAGTGAATGGCCCTTTCTGCTACGTATACGCATCGGACTGAGAAGACCGCTTTTTGTCAGGCGAGCTTTGGAGGGCATTGAGTTGTCCTGTGTTGGCGAGTTGCGATATAGCATTTTCATTTTCTCATAATAGCGGTGCATGTGTGTAAGATAGACAAAGATAATAGAGAAGAAACTGCTGATCATCGGTTTCTTGCACCGAATGAGTCACAAGTGATGTGCGCCAAATTGCAGCAGTCGCGATGTGCGGCTTGATGGGACGCATGAGAAGGAACGCAGTCTCGGATTGCTATAGTAGTTGCAACCACTGCTTGTATCTGAGGTACTTGCAATTATCAACAAACAGTTCCTGAAGCACTAACAACCCTTATGCTACCGGTGTATTTCTCTCCAGACTCTTCCGCAGACTTTAGTACCGACATCCATTCATTACTGCGACAGGGACTATCCATGCCTGTCCCAGATCAAGACATCCTCCACAAGATATGGCATCAACGGCGCCTACCCCTTTCACCTGTACCTTTTGCTTCCAGCCCTCCGACGGCCCTTCACACGTCATCGGCCGGGAAGCCCGCCTAAGCTGCTCGCCCTGCTACGCCGCGCTGATCGACCTGGCCATCTGCTGGGTTTGCGGTGAGATCGTCTACCGCGGTGACGACTGCGTCAGCTTGGGGTAGTGCTTCTGGCATCGCGCGTGTTATGGGTGTATGTTCTACGGGAGCAAGCTCATCTACCGAGGGGTGCCTGTGCTGGACCTCTTTGACGATGGTCTCGATGCCGTTGTTGATGGGAGGAGCATGGCTGGCAGGGTTGCTGGAACGGAAGGCAAGGGGAACATGAAAGAGGTAGAGGTGGTGCCGCTTTGTGCTGCGTGTTGTGTTGGTACGGAGGGGGAGGACGTGGTGCAGAAGGGTTTGAGGAGGGTTGAAAGGGTTGATGGTGGACTCGGCCGCGCGAGATGGGGTGCTGGTGAGACCAGAGCCGGGCAGTTGAGGAGGGCTCCGGCGGTAAGTTATCTGAGTGTAATGAGGGAGTCGATGCTGACTTCACCCTAGTCTATCCGATCTCTCAGCCCGGACTCGTCATCATTCCGCAGAATAGGAGACGGATCTCACAACGAGAGCAGAGGGCATCTGGCAACACCACCCGGAGACTCTACGATATATGTCTCCATCAACGATCCCATCGGCCAGCCTGCCTTCAAGCCAAGTCCAACGAAGCCTATACCGATATGGATGCAGCCATTTCGGGGCCTTGAGCAAGTGGTCAGTGAAGAGCAGAGAGAAATCAATGTACTTCATCCACTCTCTGGCCTCTCACAGACTCCAGCGACGTCAATCTCCGGGACCCCCTCAATGGGGTCATCGAATTCACTTACACCGACCATCAGACCAACTACGCCGGTCCGCTCCACATCGCCGCCGCAAACACCGCCCAGGTCTCGTTCGATCTGGACGCCGTCTGAGATTCGACGAGCACCACCTCTCTCGTGGGTCAGCAACGAGCCCCTCAAGCGGCCGTCCTCTCGATTTGCGTCCCGTCTCGAGAAGTCGGACACGACGACGTCGTCGGGTTATGTCACTCCGCCAGAGACGCCCTCCGAGCAGCAGACGCGGTACAACACCCCACCGCCGCCGCCGCAGCCGCAGCTACGGCGAGTGCGGCCGCAGAGTCCACTGGTCCCTGCTCGGGTCCCACGGCGTCACGCCGTGCGTCGAACGCCTCCGCCTCAGTCTTCCGAGTACCTAGAGCGTTACAACCCCATTCGGTCCCCGTCGCCGCGACCACGGATCACACGACCAGTCATGTCAGCGTTCGGTCCACCCAGTCTTGGCAGAGCCAGCTTGGTGGTGTCGAGGCATGCGACTAAGGATGATGGTAATGGGCCGACTCCAGATCCGAATCAAGGCACGGAGAGGCTTCTCTCGGATGGGGCCGACTCGCCCGGCGAAGCGGGGAAGAAGAGGAATTTGCAGACCTTACGAAAGCTGTTCAGCGGGAAGTGAAGAAAATGGCGGGCAAGTATGCTAGACCCCAGAGATTAAATAGGACTTGGGCAAGTATTCTTTACCGCTAGTGATAGTGCGGAATGCGGGAAACATTCGAGAGTAGAATATATCTTCAGCAATGAATGCCTCAATGCTAATCTCACAACATTGTGGGCTCTTGCCGGACCCTCGACAGCATGGCCGAATCGAGAAGCATAACTAAGCCATCTGGCTGTAACATCATCCCTCCGATATTTATGTAGAGGGGTTGTAAGACTGGAAAGCTCCTTCACAAATAAAGACCGGGGTCGCGACATAACGGCCTTGGTCGCGCCAGGGACCCCGTCTGCAGTCGCACTTGTCATCCCTGCAAGCGCCCCCACACTCACCCACAAGGTGTGTGCCACCGGCCCATCCCGCCAACTGGCTAGCACCAATTCCATCCATCCATCCATCAATGCATCAATCCAAACACAACCTCGACCTTGATTACTTTCCACTGCATCCCGCTAAATTCTCAGCCTCGTCCCTCACAACGCAACCTCACTTCCACCCACCACAACTACGAACAACCGTTTCTCGACTGAGGTGCTCTTCCCATCCTCGTCGCATTGCTACCTTCTACCTAAAGACGATAACCACACATACGAAAATACGCAGCAAGATATCGCGGGGGACCTGTACCCAAAATGGCTCCGATAGACAAACCAACCCCCGAAGAGCTGGAACGTACGTATAACCCTCACCCACGTTGCGCCACCAAGCATGTCACTAACACACATCCCCCAAAAAAACAGAGCAACTAAAAGACACAATCCAAGACCTCTACCAAATCCTAGTCCAAGTAACAACCTACAACGCGACCCCTTCCGCGCCCACCGCACCCGCCCTCGCAGACTCGGTCCAAGCCCTCTCGCACTCCCTCCAGCGCGTCCACATGACCGCGACAGCAGGCGCCCCGCCCTCCCCCGACCTCCCCGGCGCGCTGCCCAAAATCCCGCCCGAGCTGGTGCAGTACGTCGAGAACGGGCGGAACCCGGACATCTACACGCGCGAGTTTGTGGAGCTTGTGAGGCGCGGGAACCAGCTCATGAAGGGCAAGATGAATGCGTTTGCGCAGTTTCGCGATGTGCTTGCGGATCACGTCGAGAGGGGCATGCCGGAGTTGAGGGAGGGTGTTGGGCGGGTGCTGGAGGGGGGCAAGGTTGTGGGGAGCGGGAAGCCTGGTGGTGGGCTGTGAGGTGCGCTGTTTTTCGGGGGAAGGGGGGGTGGTTTGTTTTACGAGCTTCGGGAGAGGCCTTGAGAGGATCAAGACATGAGGTTCTTCGGGGGAAACCCGGGCAGACGAAATGAGCGCAAGTTGGAGACGACCAAGGGCCAGGGTTGGATACCCAGTGGTGAAGGCGCATCGAGAGAGTTTGATACCCAGAGACGGACAGAGTCGTGTGGATAGCACGTCACACATGATAATGGAATATACGGAGTGATTGGCAACGATATCAAGCTTTAGTGCTAGCCCATGTCTTTTTCCACGCGACGTTTGCAGAGTCAATTACCAGCTGGTCAACTATGCCTAACTTTGCGCGCAAGAAAAAAACACGACAAGATTTTGGGTAGGGGCATCGTCACTCATATGCCCCTTTCAATGAGATATGCAAGACGCCTTCCAACCCATCCTTTCCCCAGGTTCGGTCATGAAATTCGGATTGGTTTCTGAGGGATATTGTTTGGTCGTGAACTCTTCTTCTCTCTTCTCTGTTCCTCTTCCCTCTCTCCCTCTGGTATGTCTCTACAAAAAAGGGTTGTAAAGGTATGAAAAGGAAAACAAAAAAGTGGTAAAGAGAAACGAAAAAAAAGGGACGATTGGGGTCGATCGATGCCTGGGTAAAAAACGCCGCCCGTGACACTTTTCTGTGCGTTTGTAGTCTATCCGGATCTGCAGTCGAAAAAAAAAAAGACAACACAAAACTCATTCCCCGCCGCGGAGCCGTATGCCCAGCTTCCGGGCCCCTATGATGCAAATGTACACGAATCCCATAGCTGCCGCTACCAGCAATAGGAGCTGGAACGGGACCAGGACTAGGGCGGCCACGATCCAGATTCCATACTGGCGAATCTTGTCCACAATCCGGTCGCCGTCTTCTTGGCGCCGCTTCGTGTGGCTCTTCATCGGCTTTGCAGCGAATGAGCCGCCCGTATTTCGTCCCGACTCTGCTGACTCGTCGGATGTTTCTGCTTCTTCCTCCGACTCGGATTGTCAGGTCGAGAAGTTGAAACCGCGTCCACCGAAGCCGCCGGCACCGCCACCTCCACGAGGGCGGCCACCACCGTCGGCAAAGTTGAAGTGCGCACCACCACCACCTCCGCCGGGGAAGCCGCCTCCATTGAAGCCGCCACCGCCGCCGAAGCCGCCGCCACCGCCCATCATGTTGAAGAGGATCTCGGGGTCGATGCCGCCGTGCATGCCGCCCATACCTCCCATGCCGCCCATGCCACCGCCGTGGCTGAACATGTCAGACGGGTCCATCAGGTCCTCGCCGCTGTCATAGCTGGCACGCTTCCTGCAAGCGGGGTTAGCAAATATTGAATAACGGACACACGTTTCAGCTTACTGAGAGTCACTCAGGGTCTCATAGGCTTCTCCAATATCCTTGAAGCGCTCAGCAGCCTGCTCGTCGTTGGGGTTCTTGTCCGGGTGGTGAATGATGGCCAGCTTGCGGTAGGCCTTCTTGATCTGGTTATCATCCGCGTCCTTCTCAACCCCGAGGATCTTGTAGTAGTCCTTGCGCTGGCTCTTCTTCAGCTCCAGCTCAGCCCGGCGCACCTCCTTGGCGATGCTGCGGTCCTCAGGATCCAACTCCTGGATGTTCTTCCACTCCTTCACGGCGTCCTCCCACTTGCCTGCCTGGCCATATGCGTTGGCCTTGGTCTTGCGAGCCTTGAGATATGTTGAGTCCAAGCTGATGGCGCGCTCGCAGTCAGCAATGGCTGCGTCGTACTCCTTGAGCTTGATCTTGCACAGCGCTCTGTTCTGCAAAATCTTGGAGTTGGTGCCACGGTTGGCGGGATCGACCTCGAGCGCGGCGCTGTACTTCTCAATGGCGGACTGCCAGCGACCCATCTTGTAGTCCTGGTTACCCTCCTCCTTCATGCGGTCGAGCTTCTGCACGATTCTGAGGTACTTAACCGCATCCCGCATGTCGGGGTCGCAGCTGATGGCCTTACGGAAGTGGCTGACAGCCTTGTCGTTCTCACCCTGAGCGTAGAGGGCACGACCGCGGAGCACCAGGGCCTCGGGGTCCTGGCTGTTGCCTCTCAGCAGGCCCATGGCAAGATTCTGCGCCTCGCCGAGGGCGTTGACGGTACCCATCTTGAGGTACGCCTCACCACGCATCAGCTGCCACTTGCGGGGTCTGGAGGCTCCGAAGCCAAGCTGACGCTCGGCCTGGTCGAGGGCGTGGAGCACCATGGATCCAGCAGTGCCGTCTCTAAGAGCACTCTGCGCAGCGTTGACGTGCTTCAGCATCTCCTTGGCCGGAGCCTGGTCCTTAGCGGAAGGAGGGGGGTTGATGCGGCCGAAGACCAGCAGGGCCTCTTGGGGCTGACCCAAGCTGGTGTAGATGCGAGCAAGTCGGAGGAGGATCTTGGGGTTCTCGGGGTCCAGGTCGGAGGCACGGGTGCAGTCATCGAGGGCGTACTCGTACTGGGTGTTGGACATGTATGCAGCAGCGCGGTTGCTCAGATAGGTAGCCGAATCGGGGACCAACTCGATGGCTGGAGCAGACTTGTCAATTTGTAGCCTAGACAGATTCGCAATCGGCGACACTTACCCTTGGAGTATTGAAGAATGGCATTCTTGTAGTCCTTCTCCTTGAAGAACTTGTTGCCAGCAGCCTTGTAGGCCTCGGCCTCGTCCTCAGTCGTGGGGACTGGACTGGAGGGGTTGGACTTGTGAGGGGGAGGGGCTGGAGCATCGCCGTTGCCGTTAACATTGGTGTTGATGCCGTTTGGCTTAGGGACGGAGAAGGAAGTCTGCGCAGAGGGTTGGGGTGCAGCAGCAGCGGGAGCGGCAGCAGCAGGAGGCGAAGAAGGCGCCGCGCTCGACTCACGGTCGATGTCCATGGCGTTTCCACTCATGGCTGAGAGTGCAGAAAGTCTCTTTGCACGTTCTTCAGGAGGAAGATTGAGGGGGTGAGAATCGAGGTCGATTTTGCTGCTCCTTCGTGAGCCGGGATCGGTGGGGTGGCGGCCAAAGGTGCGGGATGTGCGCGACGGCTTTGTCTCCCGAGGGCCTGGGGATGCAGGTTGGGAGGGTTTTTTGGTGGGGGATTTTGTTGGCGACTTGATGGGCGACCGGGGCTTTGTGGGCGACTTTGTGGGAGAAGAGGCCTCGGAAGAGGGGAAGTAGCTCGATTCTTGGTGGTTGTCGTCGTCGTCCTGACCTTGCTTCTTGGACGATTTCTTTGCGAAGAGCTTCATTGATAAAGCAGGCGACCCTCTGAGGGGAACCAAAGAATGCGCAGGCTTATTTTTTTGTTGGTTAATTAGGTAAGGAGGGTCGGTACACCTCGATGCAAGGTTATGCTTGTGCACCAGATTCCCCAAACCACAATAACGGGCCTAGTGAAGGAGGGCGGGCAGGCAAGAGTGCGGAAAAAAAGCACCTGCTATTTTTTTTCTTCTGGGCTGCTTGGGTGCGTCCAGTGGAAGGCAGCCGAACCTTGCCTTGACTCGGATGGATGAATACGGGAGAGGGCGGCTTGTGCGGAAGTTGATTGCAGATGGTCGTCCCGGTATGTTCGTTCGTATCGAAGAATCCCGACGAATACAACGATGATGAGGCAGTGTGGTGTGAGTGAGCGAGACAGTTGAAGTGTGAGTGAGAGTAAGGTAGGAGAGAAGAGGAAGACGGATTGGCTGCTCCCAGAAGGCAAGGTTAGGTGAGGGCGGATGAGGAAGGAAAAGAGGAAGGAAGCCCAGGCTATTGAGAAGAGGCTCGGCGAGAAGACACACAGCCCATCGGAGTGGGCACTGGAGGGGAGATACAGCCGGCGCAAGCTGCAGGGTGCTTTTCCAGTGAGGAAGCAGAGCAAAAAAAAAAAGTATCTGTTACTTTTGGGCAAAGCCGATGGGTAGAGGAGGGGGAGGGGGGCGGGATCTGTGGAGAGAGAGCGAGCGAGAGAGAAAAAGATTCGAGAGAAAGAGGCAAGTAACGATGCAAGCAAAGCAGGAAGAAGAAGCTTTAGGAGCGGGATGCACAAAGTTGCTTTTCTGTTGTCATCTTTCGGTAATCCAAGGCAGGGGGACGAGAAAGGCCAAAGGTGAAATACCGAAAATCCCAGGATTCATCAAGCGAGACGAGCCTTAGCTGTGGCTGTCTCTCCCACCTCCAGGGGGGAGGGACTCGTGTAGATTTATCAGCTGTGCACAATTTTCTCTCCCACTCTTCCATCCTCATCTTGTTGCTTTTTCCCGTCTGCCAGGCCCGTTGACTGGTCTGCCTATTCGTCCACTGTCCAGTGCCTTATGGATTACGGGTGAGACGGAGACTGGACTAGGTCACCACCGTATGCCCATGTGCTGGGCTGGCTATGCGTGATGTGGAAAATGTGCTAGCTGGGTAGCTGTCCATACACAGCTTGCCATGCAAAAAAGATGTACATGTACGGATTATTGTACGAAACTTACGCCCACAACCTACCCGGCAGGCACAGGAGATATCCTCCCCCCTGGACCAGCGCAGAAGCAGGACCGCTGCGACCGCAGAGAAACACAAACGTGGATGTACAATAACGGCTCTGCTGGGCAACTGGCACATGGCAACTCCCATTGGGGAGTGGTCATCACCAACGGCACCCAACCCAACTCGGTATCGAGTACATGCAGAACTGCGTGTCACTTGCGTGTGCTGAGCTCTGCATGCGAGGTAGATGTAACCAAGCACCGCCTGGCACCTACCTAATACCTTACCTTACCTCACCTCAAGCACCAAGAAGGAAAAAAAAAAAAAGTCGCCCGCCACTAAACCCAACCCCACAAGAAGCTTGTCCAAACGGCCCAGTCCCGTCTCCCGTTGACTACTGGCAGTCCCGCGGAGCCAATGGTACGCTTAGAGACCGCAACTTGTTTACCGTGATACCTGCACCGTAGTGGATGAAGGGGATCGTCGGACGAACACCACTGGACCGTTGGTGAAGTGTTGACCTGGCATTCTGTCGTCTCCTAGCCACCCTATTTCTTGTTGTCTTTTTCTTTGGTGGCCAGTGACCAATGGTTTACCAGGCGCAAGAACTCTCGCGGAGCTTGCCAAGAGGGCCAGGTTGAAAGTCGTCTGGGTATCCGTATCATGTATCCCTATGTCTGTACTCCGTACGGAGTCCATACGAATATGGGACCTGGGCTTTCCACTGACTACACTACGTAGTAGAAAATAGAAACAGACTAGGATGATGGCTAGACTTTGGTTTCGCGAGAGAGGGGGGAGCTTGAGCTGTTCAGCCTCCATTTAGAGGGTCTCCATTTCCAGACGGGACCCCCAGAAGGCGATGGCGTCAAGGCGTTTGCAGGGACCCAAATGACCTGTCTCAAAAGCTACAGTGAATGCGACGGGTAGAACTATGGAGGGACGAACAGAAAAACGGATGTCACCATATTGTTCTAAAAAACTCAGGGACGTTGTTGACGGGCAACAGTACATCTGAATTGGCTCCCAACTGACAGGAGCGTCAAAGCCTAAAATCCTACAGTACCTAAGGTAAGGTAAGGTAGGTATTAGCCCAAAGGCACCTGCCGTCACCTCATGTCTCCTCCGTCCGACGTCCCGGCTCGGATACAGACGAAAATCGCCATATCGGGGCGTTTGCAACCAACGGTGACTCCTTCCTTCTCTTTCGCTGCAACCCAGCGGGCCGGTTCGAGAAGGTTCGGTGGGGCCCCGTCCCGGGACCCTGCACAGTCAGCGAATCAGCCTCGAGGGTTGGCCGCTGTCATGGAACCCTTGGAGGCTGCTTGGGGTGGTCCGCCGAACCGCCCGAAGAAAAGCGTTACCGTCTCTGATGACACCCGACCACTTTCTGCACCGTGGGAGCGTGGGAGGGAGGGCCTCACCTCACGCCGCCCCTTGGAAATATGTGTGCTGCACTGCGGGTGCGAGTGCAGGCTGCAGAAGGGGGCCTGGCACTGGCTGATTTGCAGCAATCCCAATCCCCAACCTCCTGCAAACCGAGCTGATGGCATCACCATGGCCCATCCCATGCCGCCTTCTTTGCCGGTTCACAATTTCCGCCTTCTTGACAGATCTCGTTGCTCTCTCAAAGTCGAGGGCTACAGAAGTATAGCGGAGCGAGCGGGTCGTCAACGTCTCTCACGCATGCAGGTCGAAGCCAAAGTCATACATCGTGCATGCACTGCCCGTTCAACGGGGGTGCCTGTCTCCCAGCCTTTCCCATTACCCAGAATCCCATATCGCGTCTCGATTTGCGAGCTTGGATGATGTCCTCGAGCTTTGGGGAGCTGCGCCCACCCGATCTCGGTCACACATCTTCTTCCCTCACTCTTCATGTTGTCGGTGGTCACATCAAGTGCCTGCGGCTGCACGTTGTCACCCTGGACTCGGCGCTAAACGGAAACCAAACTGCCGTGCTGTGAAACCCAGCCGAAATTATACCTGTTATTACCGTGCTCCTATGTGCTTGATGCAAATAAAGTACAGTCATGTCCCAATTCGTTCATCAATCCTCGTTCCCATGTATTTGTGCTTTCGTCCCGGAGAGGTTTGTCCCCACGTGCCTCTCGCTCATGTCGTCACCAACAATTACCTTGATTCACCAATGCGCCGCGTACCTTGCCTGAATTCAGCTCAATCCTCGGATCCCTCCGCCGATGCAGCTTCGGATGTCGTATTGCTCCCCATGATGGAGTTGACAAAGTCCTGGTATCTAAACACCTCACGGCGATTCCCTAAACCGCCTTGCATGTTGCGGTTGAAAGCTCGCCTGCCAGTGAATCCCTCGATGACCTTTTCAACCTCGGTCTCTGTAAGCGGTCGCTCGCCGGGCTCTGGCGCGGTGTGCAGAAGCGCATCCCGCAGCTCCGCGAGGTCGATCTGTCCGCTGTCATCGTCGTCGAACGCTGAAAAAGCAGACAGTAACTCGGATTGTGGTGACAAGGAGGCGAGCATCGTAGCAAGGGAATTCAGGAACGCAGCCATTGTCATCGTTTGAGGTGTTGATGGCGGGAAGAAGTTTGACACATCGGAGGGTTTGGACGGCAGGCCTAGAAAAGTTGTTAAACGAGGGAACTTGGTGGATATGTTGAGTTTTCGAATCTTACCCAACTGATTCAGCATGTCGGCTACATCTTCCCTATTGATGACGCCATCGCTGTCGCGATCCAAGACCTCGAAACCCTCTCGAAGCTGTCTGACTTGCGCAGGTTGTAGATGCGATATGGCGTTCCCATGGCTCATTGTCTTCTTTAAACCAGGCCGCAGAGGCTGTGGCGAGGCCATGGTGGTGCTTTCGGCGGTTGGTGTCCGTACTCGCGGCGTCTTGCTCTCGGCCGTGTCTGTTGGGGTGGTTGGGTTGCCGAAGCGGCCGTTGTTCGTAGCGTAGGATGCCTTCGTGGGCGACCCGAAAGGCGTCACTTGGGTCACTTGAGTCGTTGAGGTCTGTCGGACTGCTGATGGTGATGCTGGAGATTCTGGTCTTCTGAATGGAGAACTGCGAGGAGAGCCATGAGGCCCTAGTGGGGAAGGTTTGTAGCCAGCGGGCATTGCCTGTTGTGGGTTCTTCAGGTCAAAATTCATGCGACTTTCCAAGAGATTTAATGATCCGCGCGCGAAACGGGCCCTAGCCTACCATATCGAAAAGGTGTTCGGGGCGGGAGCAGCTGTGGGAGGGAAATAGGGAGTGCCTTGCTCTGGATCTTTGATGCCGCGCGCCCACTTGGCAGCGAAGTAAACAATGAGAAATATGGGGATTGGGCCGAGAGACGACGGTAAGCGTACTAGAGACGAGTAGAGGACGGCAATGTAAAGAAGAAAAGAAACTGCTAAAATTGCGTATGGCGTTTCTGGTATCAGTATCGAATAGAATGTATTCTCGTATGGTTCTGCGTTGGTTTTAAGATGGCGTTGCAGTTCAATTGTGGAAAGGTCTGATCCAGAGCAGAGACAATGGGCGACTTTGGGTGACAGATGAATGTAAACAGAGGCGTCTTCTCCGTGACAACCGTAGCCTTGCATGACCATCCTGTCCGTGCATGGCAATCCTGGGGGGAAGGGGGGGGAGAGCCTCATACCTCAGGGAGGGGGAAAGTGTGGCTGTCAATATGTGGCTTGATCACAATTCCCTGTGTCAGCTGCCAAAATGACTTTCTCCAGCCACATGGGTTTCATGTAAGGTCCCTTGGGGCGCTAAGCAAAAATTAGGTTGAGAGCGACAGCTCGGACCACCATTTTCTCAAAAGGGGAAAGCACAAAGGACAAGGGAAGGCGGGGGGAGAAACGTGGAAAGGGGAAGAGGCAGGAGGGGAGCAAGGGGGTCCTTGGGGGCTGCCGAGAAAAGAAGGCCCTGCCTTTCCAGTTCCATAGCAAGGGAAGGTATTCGTCGGTGGGTGATCACTGATGCTTAGGTGGTAGGCAAGCCGCAAAAGGAGGGGGGGATTGAGAGGGATTTTAGGAGGGAAAAGAGGACACTGAGAATCCGTGATCAGCATTGTTCCCGACGCATTCGTCCAACGCTTTCTCGCTTTCTCTCGCAGACACTGCCCACTTGGCTCACGGATACGGATCCCAACCTGAGCCCACACTCACTGTCAACTACCTGCCTGCCTCCCACACACTAACAGCAACGTAGGGCCGCCTCGTGTCTGTTCTTCCCTCTTTGTCTGCCCCCGGGCTGAGTGTCTGACTTGACTGACAGATTGCCCGTCTGTGTGTCGGTCGATTGCCCACCAGCTGGCCCTGACTTGTCTGGCTCCTCCGAGGTACGCGCGCTGAAGAGTTCTGAATCTGAATCTATCCGTAACCACGACCTGCTCTACTCGTCACCTTTGACTAGCCCCGAGCGACACGCGGAGGGCCGCCAGTGTCCGGCGACCACCAACCAGAGGTCCTTGTCGCGGCAATCCATCCAGGGGCACACTGCAAGACCTCCCCCCTCCATCTCAATCCGACGCCCTGTTTGGTTCGCACCAAGAGGTGCGTACCTTGCTTCGGCGCGCCTTAGCTGAGCATTATTCGAGCCGGTGGGGGATCGAATTGGATTGCACAATTTTAAAAAAGAGGAAAAAGAAGCACCGCACTATCAACTATCCCCTGTCAGGAGTCCTGCCTGGTTTGGGACTCCCAGATACCTTTCTGTACTCCGTACGGAAACCTATCTTTAAGAAGTCAAGGATACCAAGAACGCCTGGGAGCAACCCAATAAGAACCGACGAGACCAGAAGACCAGACCAAACGTCGAAGCAGATCATGTCTCGGTGATTTTCTCTTCCACGCATTGACGCTTTCTGCATCTGTCCCCCCGACAGGATATACCTGCTCTCTCTCCCCCTCGTGTGCCGGAGGGGCCATCCTGTTTCCGCTGGTTGGCAAAGACTGGTAAATGTCAGTCACTCGCCTGCATCTGACGTTTCGAAGAGCGCATTCGGCTATCGTCTGAGAACGCCTCCACGCGCTACCCTGGGCTTGAATACGATTACCTACCGCGCATACCTACACCACCTTACCAATACCGCTCCTGGACTACCTTGCACCTAAGGATACAACTACGTACTATACCGCCTCGCCAACTCCGTCCTCCCGTTCCCTCGTACTCCGTGCTTCGTACCCATCTACCCTTCCGTCGCCGCCCTTCCCCCCCTCCATCTCGCATCTTGCATCCTGGCCCATCGACTCGCACTTGGCTTCAAGGACTCGCCCAACCTCCAATCACCTATTGTACGATTTCAGCGACGACGACCCGGCAAAGAATCACTTGATTGCCCTTGTTAATGTCGCAGCATTACCGTCGAATGTCGTTGGCCACGAGCCGTTAATCTTTCGGGAAATTGTCAGCAAAGGGCTCCCACCATCGTCGCATTTCTCGATCGGAGACAAACCTACTTTTGCTGCACCTCCACGAACGGACCTCTCGACTGCATTTGGATGGCTGTGGCTACCGGCAGCCTGCGCAACACCTTGAACCCCCCAACTACCGACTTGTTGAACGACTCCGCAATTTAACATTGCTCTCACAAGCATGGCTTCGACCCAAGCTGCGCTGCCGTTCCTCACGCGCAACTATTCAAACACGCAGACCCAGTACCCTCCACCGCCCAACGGCCCTTGGCCTAGTCGTCGCACTTCACTCTCCAGTTTCCCAGCTTCGCGGTCGCCTTCGTCAATGTCCAACACATCTCGCCCGTCGCGATCTCCCCAGCCGCCTCCCATTGCCGAGACGGACCGCTCCTCGAACCCGAGCTCAAAGTCAAAGACACCGTCCACTGGTGTCTCATCACAACACTCGTCGCTGTCTGCCCCGAGGCGATACAATCCGGATGCGCATCCTCCCCGCAAGTTGCGCTCGCAATACCCGCGAGGTTCCACCGAGAACCATGTCGAGTACATCTTGGTGGCCTCGTTCGATATAGATCGGGGCCCGGTAATGGAGCACCAATACCCTGTTTCCATTACCGGCGACGAACATATGCTCGCAGAACTCATGTTGCCCGATCAGGCCCATGTTCGGAATCAGGACTGGACTATTTTCTTCTTACACAAGGACACGAGCCAAGAGGAAGAGGACGAGGAACGTAAGGCGAAAGAGGCCAGGAAGCGGAGAAGACGGCGTTTGCGCAATCGCGCTGCTGGCATCGTCGACGAGGAAGATGACGACCCGGACTTGGACGAAGATGAGGGGGACCTTGATGACTTGGACAAATACGACGACGAAGATTCGGACGACGGCGAACCCGAAGGCGGAGAAGGTCCGCCGTTGATCTATGTTCTGAACTTGGTCAACACAAAGCAGGACAAAACGGTCAAGAGAGGTGCTGTTGTCAAGGCGATGGCAATCTGCACGAGGCATCCCTTCCTGCATATATACAAGGTGAGAACTTGCTAGCCCTCTGCTCCCCTCGCTTGATCAGCCGGCTTACTTATATCAGCCCCTTTTGTTGCTTGCCTTGGACGAGTACTTTAAGGCGCCGGTTCCCGAGACGCTGGCGATGCTCTACGATGCCGTCAACGCAATGGACCTGTCTCTCATGCCGAAGCTTAGCCTGCTTGAGAGGCACCTGCTTTTGGCAAGTGACAACAAAGATTTGTTCGTTGAAAAGTTTGAGCAAATGATTCAGATGCGGATAGCCGAGGACCGCGGCGAACACCTCTCAGATCAGCCTTTCGATGCAAGTCGAGACCCTCCAAAACTGCCGGGCGTTTCGAGAGCAGGAACAAAAGCGCACGTTGAAGGTGCTTCGCAGTATTCGGTTCCAAGGGATACACACGAGTTTGAGAGCAGAGTCATGTACAAGGGCATACCAATTCCCATCAAAGTTCCCGTCGCTGTCATGCCGGAAACGGTGGGTGACTTTTCTTTGATCAAACTGATCCAGAAGTTTTCGGAGCCACAAGGCAAGGCGCCACAACCGTTCCCTCTGCATCCTCAATTGACGACAAACGGCCCGCATACGCACCCCATCATTGTATTGGTCAATGCATTGTTGACGCAAAAGCGGGTGATCTTCCTGGGGCACAATATGCCATCAGGCGAGGTTGCGGAGGCAGTCTTGGCGGCCTGTGCCTTGGCATCCGGTGGTACGCTCAGGGGCTTCACGCGACACGCGTTTCCTTATACCGACTTGACCAAGATTGATGATCTCCTCAATGTACCCGGCTTCATTGCTGGAGTCACCAACCCAACGTTCGAACTACACCCCGAGTGGTGGGATGTATTGTGCGACTTGCCTACAGGCCGAGTCAAGATCAGTAGCAAGATCGATTCGGCTCCAGTAACAGAGGGAATGGTCTACTTTCAACAGCAAAACCCGTCATACGCTGGGCTTGTCGGAGGCACCTCCAAGGTCGCAGCCGAAAGTGATCTGACAGGCGACGCGGCTTTCATGCAAGATATCCTCCGAAGTATCGCGGCAAGGCACGGTGAGAGAGTAATACGCGCCAAATGGCGAGACTGGGTTATCAAATTCACGCGAATCGCAGCTGCGTTTGAGGAGAGTGTGTACGGCGCAAGTGCTCTTTACATTGGCGGTGACGAACTAGAGATGGGCCCGGTGGGTGTGAACGGGCACGGCTACGTGTGGCCTGATGAACAATCGAAACACAAGGAGCTTGCGGGTAATGTGACGAGGATTGAAGGGTGGAGGAACACAAGGAGCTACTACAGCTTCATCCAGGTAAGGGAGCCACGGGATCTGTCACTGTTCCCAAGGATTTGTACTAACCGCCGTAGGATCTCGCACTGCTTTACACAGTGAGGCCGTTAAAGGGCCTTGACTTACACCACATGCACGACCGACTACGGACACAGCGGCTCAACCCGATGCAAAGCAAGGAAATTTACGCAGCGTTTCACAAGTATGTCCACTCTTACGACGAGATCTGTTTGCTGTTGAGCGTTGCGCCAGAGTCGCATGCTGGCCTGTTCTACGTCGCACTTGGACTCTTCCACAAGGACCGCGAAGTGCGCCTCAAGACGGCCGACCTGCTGGAACGCATTGGCGAGCACGAGGCGGGGCAGCACTGGTGGAAGGCCCTCAGTCGGTTCGAGAAACTGGCCTACAACCGCATCCGCAAGGAGATGGACGCCGAGATGCGTGCGAAGCTCGAAAAGGAGGGCTTGAGTCCCGAGGTGGAGAAACGGGTCAGCTAGGCGCTTTTCCTGACTTCTTCGGTTGCATCTTACTAGATATACTCCCATCACGGCCGGCGCTCTCTCTCTCATATTACCCGACACTGGCGTTTCTGCTATATCACACTCATGTCATGCGCAAAATACTCCATGCGTCAGGAGAATAGGTGCTTTTGGGGGGTTTTTGCTTTTTTTCTCTTCACGAAGGTCATGATTGGAACGGGGTGGATGAAACGTCGATTATTATTCTCAAATTTCAAGAATCTCAGCAGCAACCTACTACTACCCTAGTTAAAAAAGAAGAACTACACGTCGACTGCGCGCACGCAACGTCTCTTTGTCCTCTCGACATCTTTGGTATTCCTACTCGGCCTGAACTTTGGTTCCATTCCCTCCCTCACTGCGTGCTCCCTGATCATTGACGTCAACGGTATCGTTTACTTTGTTTACAGTCTTGTCCGACCTTCGAGTCACGCGGAGCCGAGACCCAGGTGCTTGGCAGCGTGGTCTACGTGGTCCTTGGCGAAGGAGGCCATGAAGAAGTAAGAGTGGTCGTATCCCTGATCACTCTGGTCAGCGTCTAAAAGTTTTGATATGTCGATGAATTGGGCTCAACTTACGTAGTGATATCTCAGGCTCAGACCCTGGAGGTTCTTCTCCTTGACGACCTTTTCAAAGTTCTCGGGCAGCAATTGCTTCTGGATGTAGAAGTTGTCACCGAGGCCCTGGTGTCTCTTGTATTAGTTGCCAACTCCCATATACGTCATTGTGATCAAGTGAGCTCAAGAAACTTACGACATCAATGAGAGCGTTCAGGGGACCGTAGCTCCAGTTCTTGACGAGCTCGGTGGAGTCGTGCTTGGCCCACTCGGCGCGGTCGTCGCCGAGGTATCCCGTGAAGGCCTTTTCGCCCCAGGGGCACTTTGACGGGTTGGCGATGGGGGCGAAGGCGCTGACGGAGCGGTACATGCCCGGGTGGCGCAGGTAGAGCGACAGCGCGCCGTGGCCGCCCATGGAGTGACCCGTGATGGAGATGCGGGAGCGGTCGAGCTTGCCGGCGAACTCACGGAAGAGCAGCTCGGGGAGCTCCTTTGTGATGTAGGTCTCCATCTTGTAGTTTTGGCGGAAGGGCTCGCGGGTGGCGTCGACGTAGAAGGAGGCCGCCTCGCCGAAATCCCACGAGTCGCGCTCGCCGGCGAGGTCGAGGCCGCGCGGGGAGGTGTCTGGGTAGACGACGGCGAGGCCGCGGGCGGAGGCCTGGGATTGGAAGAAGCCCTTTTCGGTGCAGTTGTCCGGGGTGCAGGTCAGGCCCGAGAGGTAGAAGAGGACGGGGACGGCGCGGGTGGTTGCCTGCGGGGGCAGGTAGAGGTTCACGGCCATGTCGGTGCCGGTGGAGTTTGACTTGTGGGAGAGCTTGAGGAGCTGGCCCCCGAAGGAGGTGATGGTCGCCTTGGTTTGGAAGGTTGCGGTGGCCATTGTTGCTGTTTTGCTGTTTTGGGTATCAACTATGTGTCAATTGGGTTGTTGAAAGGGGGGTATATAATGCTGGT
The DNA here is from genome assembly GCF_011075155.1 of Colletotrichum scovillei. Lineage (NCBI taxonomy): Eukaryota > Fungi > Ascomycota > Sordariomycetes > Glomerellales > Glomerellaceae > Colletotrichum > Colletotrichum scovillei. Next base: position 2,605,242 of record NW_023336261.1, read on the forward strand.
TCGTTATCAAGCAAGACGAGAGATGATGAAGGGAGTGGGGGAAGAAGAAGAGCTTGAAATTATTCTATGCCTGGAAGAAAAGGAAAAAAGAGAGAGGATCTGGGGGGTATCAAGAGGGAGGGCGGTATCTGAGGAGGTCTAATAAATAAAAACACCGAGTTAAGTCCACTCGAGATCAGATCGGAGAAGTGGAGGAGGAGGAGACAGACAGAGAGCTTGGCTTGGCTTGGATTCATCTCTACCCCCCTCCGTCTCGTCCTGCCATTGACCGTTTGTCCCTCCTTCATCATGATGCCAATTTTACCCCACACCATGGACCGCCGAACGCCCAGCAGGGATGCAGGAGCGAACCCCTCCAAGGTCTCACCCAGCAAGGTGTGCCGTGTACAAGTGCTGCTGGGCGTATAACATGCCAAAGGTGGTAATGCTACCCGGCAAAGTACTTACGTACAGCCAGGTGTAGCTACAGCTACTCCGTACGGATACATAAGCTACCTATCGCCCGGCGGTCGACTTTGCGTTTGTAATGCATTGTGTGGGTGCGAGGTCTTTTCACTTCATGCTCTCTGCTACGACGAACCCCGCATTGTTCCTGCGGGACCGGAGAGAGGGGAGAGCTTTCTCTACTTCGTGCGGTGGCAGTTATCTTTGGGCAGTGAGGTTGAACCTACCTTGACAGCCATTGGAACTAATAAGGTGGGGTGTGCGTCATCAGCTTTCGGCATGGAGGGGCAAGCCCAGGAGACACTTTCCCGGGAAGGTACCCGCCGTTGCTTATAATTCGGTACCAATGTTCGGTAGCTGTCCCGAAAGCTGAGTGGTCCCCCAGAATGACAGCTCCCTCCCGAGTTCTTAGCATATTATTTTAAATATTCTTCTTACATCAAATACCAACTTCCGACTACCAAGACGCTTCCCCTCGTACCATGCCATGCTATTCCAAGAATACAACAGCCTCTTCCTGCTCAGTCACAGGAGTCTCTCTTGCTCTTCTCTCTGCTGTTGCACAGGATCTTTTTCTCGAGGGAACGCTCAGTGCGCGGAAAGTCAAAGTCCCGACTCAAGGCATTGAAACTTTTCCATCGTGGTTTGGTGTATATTGGCCAGATCCTCTTTGGGACCAACAAGCATGCCCGGTTCCCCAGCACTGGTCAGCATGTGAACTCGATGTGAACTCGATTTCGAAGGATCGCCTGGTCCTTGCTGAAAAGGGCATTGTCGAGGAATTAGCCATAGGCATGGCGGATTGACGACACACACCAAAGTTTACTACATGAGCAGCAGGCTTTGATGGATGGCGAGCTTGCTCCCTACCGGGTGCTCTTCGCTCTACAGCTGGCGAGAAATACACGACTACTACCTAACCACACCTTTTGGACGGCAAATCGTAATTGCTCTTCTACATGATCTGCACAAGCTGTTAGCAAATCTGAAGCCTGGACGACTTGCTAGAAGCATGCGATCAATTTGCTTGCATACCAAAAGTTGGACTCTGCTTCTTCAGCCATTGGGAGCGAGACGCTACCGTGAGCATTTGCCAGATTCGCTGCCACCAAGCGCAAATCTGCATGCGAGAGGTTCATGCTGTCTTGTCACAGGGACGACAGTTGGGATGGACTCGCAGAGGGCCCGAGAGCCGATTGAGAGTCCGTTCCACGCATTCTCGAACGGCAACGCGCAAGGGAAAGCGAGGAAGGCGCCCGCCCCACGAGGACTCGAAAGACCAGTCCATGATTCACACCGTTTTGTGGTTTCGGGTTCGGATGACTATATTGGAGGCTTGAGGGTTTGACGATCGAGACGCGCCATCGTCAGCAAGGCGACAAGAGAGGTTTTCTCTGGATGGCGGGCTCTTGGGGAACAAGATGCCAAGACGGTTCTGAGTATGCGCTGGTCCACTCGGTTTCGCACCAGCTGATCGCGAATATGGACTACAACTTGGGCACTGCTGGTCATTCAGAAAGGCAGTCACAGCATTCACGCCAACAACTCCATGGATCATGATACAGTATGCTAACTCGCGCAACGGACTGCCCAACTGACCGAATCAGCCAACTCGCCAGGGTATGACTTAGTCCGACACAGAGACGGGAACAGAATTCGTGTCCGCTGAACCCAACTACCAACAAATCGCCCAAGACTCGGGCTCCAAGGGACATGGAAGCATGAAGCATGAAGCCGCCCTCTGAAGACTGACTCCACTCCCGCACCCGACACGTCCGCATCTGGTCCGTGGTTCGTCGCGATCGCCCCCTCCAAGGCGGACGAACCGGAAGAGATCGCTCGGGTGACGGGCCGCAAGGTGGCACCTCCGTGTGTTTGGGTCCATGATGGCACGAACGTCATGCAAAACCTCCGGACGGGCCGGCTTGCCCGGGCAGCTGGGAGAACCAGGTTATCCCTTGGTTGGGAGTCGAGAGAACTACACCCGCAATGACGGCGAACAGGAACGCTCGTACGCTTGGGCGTCTAAAATACACCTGTTCGCGAGCCCGGAGTAGTTCTCCGGACTCGTGCTATTGCTCGTTCGTTGGCCTCGTTTTCGATATTCTTGACGATCGAAGAAATGCATGCTTGACTCGTATCCCATCTCTTGTTCGAGCTTAGATTCAGTTTACAAGCCACCTGCTCATCCCATATTTCTCACACAGGTTCGCGACGGAGCCTGGCTGGGTAGGTATGCTGAGGGACGTGTCATTAACTAAGACCTTTTCACCATATCAAAAGTAAGCTGGATGGTTTCCCAGAATGAACTTGTCTCTATACGTGGTGATAGTGCAACTTTTCATAGACCTGAAGCACGGCCAAGGTAAAGAACCTCCGGCCAAGAACTAAAGTAAAAAGATAATCTCATCCCAACGCCCGGTAGGTATTGTACAAACATAAAGCAAAACACAAACGCCAAGACCAGTCCATATGCCTCCCCTCCATGCAACCGCCGTTGGTCCAGCCTATTCCATTCCGTAAGCCATCCTTGTTTACGCCAGTCGTAATTCTCTCCTCTGGACCAGCACTACTGAAGATCCAATGCAATCGACAACAGCGTGTCCAGTTTGCCAAACATCCGCATTCTTCGTCATATTATACAAATCCAACAAGACCGGTGTAAGTGGTTGTGTGCCTTTTGATCAGCCAAGTTGTCGGGCGTTTCCTGTTCGTATCCTTAGTTGCGAGCCTTTGGCTTTGCCAGCATGTTGAGTCGGCTCAGACTCATACCGCCACGCTTCTTCGTGGGACTCGGCGACTGAGCAACGCGAGGGCTCTGAAGCTTCTTGCCAATAGTGCCCGGGGTGGCACCCATCAGTCTGGGGGCCAGGAGAGCATCGCCCTCGGGCACATGCTCGGCCTTGCGCCTCTTGCCGGCCCTATCACCAGAATCCACCTCAAGGTCTCCTTCCTCTTCACGAGCTCGAGCCCGCTTCTTGTTGGTCATTCCATGGGGCTTTCCAGCCAGGAACTGCATGGGAGATCTGTTCTCCTTGTTGGAGGTGAACTCGGGGCCAGTGGGGAAGCTGCCCGGCATGTCAAGCGAGGCCCGCACATGACGGACACTGGCCTGTCCGGCAGTCGAACCGAAACCAGTGGGAGAGGCGCTACCGAATCGGATGGTGTGGTCGCTGCGGAAAGTGAATGTACCAGGCACAGCCGGAGGCAGAGGCTTGATGCTCTCACTGCCGTTCTCGATCGCCTTCTCAGACGGGCTTCCAACATTCAGTTCGGGATAGAGATTCTCGCCCTTCTTTCGCTGGGTGACATTGCCATTTCCGAGCACGGCGTCGAGGCTGGGATACTCAACCTCTCCATTTTTACGGATAGGGCTCATGCTCGCAAAAGCTCGGTGTGCAACGGTATTCGGTACATCGGCAGCTCGGTTAGTGTCCGGAGTGAAGTCGACTCTCTTAAACAACTTTCTTCGCGGAGTCGTGAATGGAACGGCGGGACCCGTCTTCTCTGCAGCCTGCGGTGCAGGAGTCTGGGAGATGCTAGAAGCGGGCTTAGGAAGGGCACTCTTCGTCTGGTTTAAGGCTCCCTTTCCGCCACGCAGAATCGACTTGACTCTTTCGAAGCGACCGGGGCTCACAATTCGGCGTTTCAGCTCGGCCGTCTTCTCCAGCGCACCAAGATTGTTGGTAGTAGCAGACTTTGTGAGGCCACCCAGATCAGGCTTCGAGGGCGATTTTCTGAGACTTCCAAGTTCGGGCTTCGAGGGCGACTTGACAAGCGATCCCAGATCAGGCTTGCTGGCTGATTTGGTGAGTGTGCCAGGCAAGGGCATCTTGGAACCAGCAGCGCGAGCCAGGGAAGATGCAGTGGGGCTCGTGAGGGAGGCCAGACTGGGCTGAGATCGAAGACCAGTAGGTGCATCTGTTCCGCTAGATTTGGGACGCGGGAGAGAGCTTCCGTCGCGAGAAACTGGCCGAGCAGTGGTAGCATCGTCCTCGAAGCGCTGTCGCATACGCTTGACTGATGAGGGCGGTTCAATGTTGGCAAAGATGCGAGACTTGGGTCGAGGTCCAAGAGCCGACTTTGTGGAACTGTTGGAGTCCGCATCGTCTAGGTTGGCCTTGGACGGAGAGCGCTTGAGGCTAGACTTCTGCTGCGAGGGCGTATCGGGGATGCCCAAGTTGATCTTAGACGGCTTCTTCAAAATCGACTTCGGGTGAGTGGGCGTATCGTCGACATTCGGCTTGGATTGAGATCGCTTCAGGACAGATTTGGGCTGCGTCGGCGTGTCGTCCAGGTTAGCCTTGGAGGGCGATCGCTTCAAGCTAGACTTGGGTTGCGTAGGCGTATCGTCCAGGTTCGCCTTGGACTGGGTCCGCTTCAGGCTCTTGAGAGGAGTGACCCGGCCAGGCTGGGCTCGGAAGGCTGAAGGATGACCTTCGATAGAGTCCATCTTCTTGAACTCAGCCATGTGGACAGCGCTGAAGCGGCCAGACTTGCCTCTGGCCTTGGCAATCCTGCGGCCGTTGATCTCTTCGTCCTCTCTCTCCAGCTCGCGCTTGGCGAGCAGTTCGGCCTTGATTCTGGCCGCCTCCTCGCGCAGCTCGTTCATCATCTGCTGGGCATCGCTGCTCAAGCCATTGTCGCCGGTAGGCTGGGCGACGCGGAAGGTGAAGGGCGACTCGGGCACGCCCGTGGACTTGAATGGCGTCTTGGAAGGCGTCGCCTGAGGATCGGCCTTCTTGTCGGAGGGGTCCATATCTCTGAAGCCGAGCCAGGTAGCGGAGGGAGGTGCTGCGGTGGGGTGAACCTTGCTCGGGTGCATTTCCGACAACGGGGCCTTGATGTTCGAGTGGGAAGAGGGCGTCGCGGGGTCGTGGTTCGGGACGACGAGCGCATTAAGACTCTCAGCGACTTCTTGAGCAGGAGGAGTATCATCGCGTTCGGCAACAGAGGCCAGAGTGGATTTGGCCTTGGGCTATAGATAAAGAAAAAAAAAAATTGTGTGAGTTAGGCGCCGCGCCGTTTGTTTACAGAAGCGGTCAAAGAGCGTAGCCTGTTTGCTTACCTTGGGCGTGTTGGTGCTGGCCAACCGAGCCGAACGACGGCGAGGCGGCGACATGTTGACTGTTTGCGAGTGAGAATTGTCAATCTCGTCTGCGTGAATGTCGGTGACAATCGAGAGGAGAGCAAAGAGACGGAAGAAGTCGAGCCAGCGAGTCCCTGATTTGGAAGAGGAAGGGTTGATGATGTCAGGCGAGAGAGGAGTGGATGGGGGTTCCGGGCTGCGGTTGCGGTACGTAGAGCGCGACGGGGATATTTTGGAGAGGGGCCGCTTCGTTTGTTTACATTGCGCGCTGAGATCTTAACTGTGATTGGATGGTAGTTGAAGGACGGCCTAAGCTCTGGACCCCTTGGCTCTGTGATCTTTGGCGGGATGAAAGTGGGGGGGGGGGGCACAGTGAGAGTTAAGAGAAGCCATGCGTTTCTACGCTTTTTTGGCTGCGAATTCACAGTGGAAATTTCGTGGTGCTTCTTCTCTTCACGATTACAGTACGACCAGTGTTTACTTGGATGACCCTCGACGTGCTCCTCGTGGGTCAGAAAACAAGGGGAGCGCGTGGCTAGGGACCCACGACCACTTATTCTCGAACCCTCTCTTGTTTCAAGAGAACTGGCGTATCTCAGCTTGTTTGGCCCATGGCCTATCGCCTGTCTGATATAGCAGGCCGTCCACGTGCTCCTGTCGCTTTTATCCCGGGGAATGCGGTGCAAAGAGACCGTTGGATCTAAGCAGTGCCGAAGGCATAGACCAAGCCGAGCGTGAGCCACATTGGCCCGCGCTTCGAACTCAATTCTCGTCGGTATCTACTGCTTAGAGTGACCAGTGCCAATCCCGTGGGGAACAGTCCCTGCCTCTGCTTCTCAGTCCTGGCCCTTGGCCTTGTCGGAGGGCTAATGTTCAGCGACACTTGATATTCTCTTGCTTTCACATTGTCTCGTAGTGAAATACGTCTGCAATGTTGTCTCATACATAGGCTTCCATATAGCTAATGATAGCACATGAACTTTACCTTGATCTATATCACACATATTACCATCAAAGACTAGCGAACGCTTGCTTCCAAAGTTGTTACTCGGATTACACAATCTCATATCACTCTTGAAATTATTTAGGTTAATATGATTTCAAACGTCATTCTTTGATGGCCATTATCTATAATTCCGAGCGATCGTCAATGCGTTGCAGCAAATCCCAATCCAACCTGTTAGGACCAGAGGCCCAATGCTCACGAGAGGTCTCAATGTTGAGCCACCTATCCAGTCTATAAAGTTGGAACCCGCACAGCCGTAGACCATCCCTATGGTATTAATGCATGTGTGCCCTGCCACCCTTGCCTATGCCCATCCTTGTTGAAATGTGTACCCGCCAATATAAACAAATAGTCCTAAACGCCGACGATTGAGAGAGGTTTGATTTCCCACTTTGATGATCCTACCAATGCCACGCCGCCTGTTCAATGCGTAGAAGCGATGGCACCCGTGATGCCCAGCAAAGCCATTCCCATGAAACCAAAAAAGATGCAGAGATTCCGATTGTGGTTCAAACTCAACGCCTCAACAAAGAGCTGAAGGCCGACGCTCACCATGATTCCAGCCGTAATGGCAAACATGCAAGCGTAAGAGACAGCATTCGGCGTGAGGTGAGTATGCTTCGCGAGTTTGAACCACAGCACAGCAATGCCCGCACCCAAAGGCTGGCTAAGGCCACCGAGGATCGCGGCCCAGAACATAGCCCTCATGCGGCTCCCAAGAGCCATGTACAACGGCAGTGCCATGGCAAATCCTTCAGTGATGTTGTGGACGAACAGTGCCATAAAGACATTGAAACCCAGTGCCGGATTTGCGTGGTTCGTGGCGTAGGTAATGAAACCCTCTGGGAACTTGTGAAGCGCAATGGCGATTGAAGTCTGCAAGCCGAGAGAGAGGAAGGCATTGGTAGGTACGTGATGATGATGTTGCGCCTCGACATCTTCGTCCGCGTGTTCGTCGTCACCGTGAGCGTCATGATCGTGATGCGAGTGATCGTGGCCATGACTGTGACTGTGGTCGTGGTGGTGATGCGTGTCATCGTGCTCCGGCAGAGGTTCCCTTGAAGCTGCGCGGCTGGTTCGCATTGTCCCACTGATTGGAGAGTTACACGAGGAACCACCCTCCTCCAAGTCTTCCAGATCCGTATGGCTATGAGCGTAAAAGTGCCCTGTATTGGTGCGCAGGATAGCCGGAGGCTTTGATGTGGATGTCGAGCGGCTGTTCAGGTGCTTGAAGCACTCCTGACCACAAGGATCCGTGTATCCAAAGCATGGCCCCTCTTCGTCGCAATTCGTCTTCGTGTCTTTGACGAAGGACATGACCCGCTGTTGGACTTGGGCCATGGACGGTCGTCTATCCACGGTGGGGCCACGGCTTCGCGAGGTTCGGGTCGTGGGAGTAGCGTGATTGGTGCTGAGACTCAGATTGCCCCTACTCGAGGCATGGCGCTTCGCCATGGGTGGTGCGCCGTTCTCGTGTGCAACCTCTCCATTCAGAAGTGGTGTAGACTCGGTAGCGTGGCCATTCTTTGCTATTCTTTCAACAAGCGGCCGTCGAGAAGAGCGGCGGCTAGAGGTATACAAAGAAGTCTTTCTGCTCTGGCTGCGCGATCGGGTATCGGTCTCGTTATGGTCATGCGTGTGGTCGCAATCGACAACGTGAGATGGCATGTACTGATGCAGTAGGCGTGAAATGACCTGAATGCCAACAAAGCCTCCAATGAAGCAGGCCATGATAAGGAACCCAGCGATCTGGTCTTGGAAGCCATCCTCCTTAAGGTATTGTTTTGCGGATGGGAGCATGTTGTTTAACGCTGAGTAAAGCTGTTTTGCAAGAATAAAGTCAGTATGCGTTTGCCAGAATCCTATTGTGTGAGCTTCTGGGGTTCAACCCACCATGACACCGAAACTTAGACTTAGAGAGCATGCCAGGAAGGCATTGCTGTCTTGTATCCTAAAGTTGCGTTTCCCGGGGAGGTATCGTATAACGAGGTCGACACAGATGATAGATGCGCCCACGACACAAGCTGTCAAGCAAGCAAAAGGTTAGCCAATGTTCGTCGTAGGAGGCCAAGGCAGGACGCAGTGTGTGTTTGATCACCCACCTATTCCGCTCACGATGCACATAATCCACCCCCTGGTGTCATTGTCAAGTTCCGTCGACTCCATGATGGGCAGCTCAGCTCAACGCCTCCAATCGATGGCTGTAGGATGTCTGTGTGCTCGGCGCATGCAGAATGGAATGCGTGATTTGATATTCTTCTCGTATGTGATTCGACCTATATGGTTCTCGAGTGTCGTCGCAATCCCAGGAATTTGGATACGGTAAATGGTTTAGGTGGCTGCGTCCGCAGCAGAGCGGCAGGCCTCTGACGTAGGGTAAGGTTGTATGTGCGCAGGGACCCGGTTGGATCGCAAGTGGTGTACGGTACGTAGGTTGGTCGTGGCAGACGCAGGTAGGATAGCTGGTGTATGAAAGGATATCAAGGTGCTAAGGTGAGGCCTTGAAGGTATTCGCCACGGGTTGGTGAGGAGAGGAGAGAAGAGGAGCGAGGAGGAGAAGTGAAGGCGTAGGTCTAGGGAACGAAGGAGTGTATGGTAATGTTGCAGAGAGAATAAGGTAAGGTGGTGATGTCGATGGCCGCTAGTAGATCAAATGCGTCTTTGCGCGCAGACTGGTGGGGAGAGTGGGAGAGACTTCTGCGCCTTAAGCTTTCCACCTGCGTGGGACATGGATTCGGGGGCGCTGAATCTGGCTCTGGCTCTGGCTCTGTTGGCGGGGCCGGTGCGTTGTTTCCCAGTGGTGGTCCATGGCTGGGGAGGGGGGCCCTTATGGGCCTGCCTTTTTCATGGGCTTTTCTTGCACCGGATTTTGAGAACCTTGATGGCCTTTACCAGTCAGACTCGTCACCTCAGTATTATGAGGGAGTCTCATGTCCCGACAGAGTCCGTTTCCCTTTCATTCTTACTTGCATGCTTTCTTCTGTTTTGGTCTTGTACCTACAGGCTGGTGCTACTAGGTTTATTCATCCTTCTCCTAGTCGATTGCCGCCCTGCAGCTTGCCGTCTGACCCTCCCCGAAAGCAACCCACCTTTTCTTCCTTTCTGATGCAGGAAACATGCGGCTCTTTTTCTAACGAGAGTTGAAGCGATGAACCAGCCAACACTAGGTACACTGAGAACTTGTTTCGATCCTGCTGAGCCGGGCAAAGTCACAAAACAACGCAGAACTGTGTTATTGCTCGCCCCTTTAATAGGGATCCCTCGCCCATGTCCTAGACCGAGTCAAGGCATGTTGACAGCTCACGTCCGTGAATGGATCAAGTCTTGGCTTTGAGAACCCGGATGGCGGGATGAGGTATCCACGTACCTTACCTGACCTTACGAAGTATTCCTCGAGCCCCGTGATGTGCGCTAGCCGCCAACTCACTGAAGCCGCCCGAAGCGCCCTGCTGACAGAGAAGACTGCGCAACACGTGAAAGATCTCTATTGCAATTGTGGTTGAAGCGGCATGCTAATGTTGTGTCTTATTTGAATGCTTGATGCCAGTAGGCCAGGATCCCTCTTCAAAAAGAGAGTTTACGTTGCGCGCGCAGGGCAGAAATGCGCCGCGAATCGGAGACTGGGATTTAGTCATCCGCAGAACCCCCGCCCTCACCGACAAACTGATCTCGGTAAGCATGTCACACCGAAGTCGTCGACCTCAACTTTTCCCATGGGCCCCTGCTCTGAATTCCTTCCCACCCCACATCCACGGTCCACCTGCCTCGCGCCGGCAAATGCTCGGGACAAGGAAGCTGCGTGGCTGCATCTCCTGCCGGCTGCCGCACTGAGCTGTTCCTTTTCCGAGCAGGTCCCTGGAAATCGCTGCCCCGGGCTATGCGCTGCCGACCGTTGCCCAAAATTTTCCAGCTCCGAGCTCCAGATCCCCGTCCCGTGAGGTGAGACACCCACCACACCAACACCAGCAACATCATCACATGCCCTTTTCTCCTTGCCCCGTGGCCAGAGTAGTGTCAGCAACAGCGGATCCTTGAAATTGGGCAACTTTTCCAACTCCCTCTCCCACTATCCTGTCGTGGTAGCTGCAAGAGACAGCCCCAAAAAAGACCCAAACCGTCTCCCCACGAACCGAACCGTCGCCATGTCGAAAACCACTTCCCTCGCCCTCATGGCGCTAGGCGCCGGAGGCGGCGCCGCGCTCACGGCCTCGATCTACTCCATGCGCTCCCAAAAGCAACCTCCCACCGCGACGACAACGGCACCGACGACAAACTCCTCCTTCTCGACAGCTCCCACCGTCCCCATCCCAAGCACCCAAGTCTTCACCAACCCCAACGCCGTCCCGCTCCCTCCCTCACCCTCCGGCGGCCCGGGTCCCGTCCCCGTAGCGTCGGGCAGCCCCGTCGACCCAGCAGGCATCTTCGAATACGGCTTCCCGGGCCCCGTAGCCGACCTCGCGACCCGGCAAGGGCTCGTCTCCTCCTTCGACCGCCGCACCCGCAACCCGCACTACGTCGTCGAGCACATCACACCCGCCTCCCTCGCCCAGCGCGACGGCGACCGCAAGCACAGCGTCTTCCTCGAAGACGCCTCCGTCCCCGAAAAGTTCCAGGCCAAGCTCAAGGACTACTTCCGCAGCGGCTACGACCGCGGCCACCAGGTCCCCGCCGCCGACTGCAAGTGGTCCCAAAAGGCCATGGACGACACCTTTTACCTCACAAACATGTGCCCGCAGGTCGGCGACGGCTTCAACCGCGACTACTGGGCCCATTTCGAGGACTTTTGCCGTCGCCTGACGACGCGGTACCCTTCCGTTCGCATCGTCACCGGACCCTTGTACCTCCCCAAGCGCGACCCCGTCGACGGCAAGTGGTACACAAAGTACGAGGTCATCGGCAACCCGCCCAACGTCGCCGTGCCGACGCACTTTTACAAGGTCATCTTCGCCGAGGACGGGAAAGCCGGCGGCAACGTCGCCATTGGCGCCTTTGTGATGCCCAACGCGCCCATCCCCAACTCCAAGCCGCTGTCCGAGTTCGAGATGCCGCTCGAGGCCGTGGAGCGCGCTGCGGGACTCGAGTTTGCGAGCAAGCTTGCGCCGCAGCGCCGCAAGAGGCTCTGTACCGAGGCGACGTGCGCCATTGTCGTCAAGGAGTACGCGGATAGGCAGAAGCAGATTGGCGGCGGCGGCAAGGGCCGTTCATAGAATGGATCGGCGGGGTTGCTGAAGGATCATGGGGGCGTGCGTGGGGAGGTTGCTTTCCGATATGGACCATTGGGGTTTCTTCTATTTGGCGGGGATTTAGCATAAGGCCGAGTTGGCTCTTCATAGTTTCTCCTCTGCTTTCACATATGTACCATTACTGTACTTTGAAAGGGGAAAGCAACCCGAGGAGAGAGAGACACACAGAATAGGGGTCGGCTGCATCGCATATTTGCATACACAGAGCTACGACACAAGCATCATGCGAAGTCATCCAAGCTACAGGCAGTGGGGCACATGTACACTAGACAAGCCTGGTCAGTCGACAGTTGTCGACAGCATGCCTTCACATACATACATCATCACATTTTTCAAAGACGAAGACTTCCTCGGACCGTGACTTGACTTGTGTGTATTTTGGTTCCCCTCCAGCGCCAGGGTATCATCAACCCGTTATTTCCTCCTCAAAGCCACTATTCGTACAATGAAAGGCACGCCGAGGGCCGGAGAAAATCCAAATCGACGACTTCCGAGTCGTATTTTGCCTTCCCACCCCCCGTTTGCGGCTTCCACGCCCCCCATGCGCACCTAATTCTACTACATTTTCGCTCTCCTAACGGGACCGCGTATAGTTCCCACGTCGCTGCTCCTGCTTCAGACTCTCCTCCTGACTAGGAAGCGGCGCCCGCCTACCGCCACGGCCGCCGTCATCGCGGTCTCTGTGGTTGTTATTCGCGCCAGGAGGCGGCGGCATGGACATGGGCATGGGCGGGAACCCGGGCGGCGGCACGAAATTCGGCGGCGGCACCATGCCGGGCGGCGGCGCGAAGCCACCTGGTGGCGGGGGAGGTAAGGTGCCACCCGCCTTCTGGATCATTTCGGCAATCTTGGCCAGGTCGGCTGGGTTGCTCGGGTCGATGCCGCCCGGTAGACCTGGGATCATCGGCGGCGGTGGTGCACCGTTTAGGCCGGGCAGGGGGAAGGGTAGGGGCGGAGGGGGCGCGCCGCCTGCGCCGCCGACGCCGGGGATCATGGGCGGTGGCGGGACGGGACCGCCTGCGCCGCCGTTCTGCGGCATGGAGAGACCCGGTAGGCCAGGCAGGCCCGGCAGACCGGGGAGGCCTGGGAACCCGGGAACCATGGGCTGCTTGAGAGGCATCTTCTGGTCGACGAGGCCATCCATCTCGTCTTCCAGCTCCATCTCCTCCTCCTCCTGGCGCTGGCGGCGCCCGCCGCGGCGGTCCCACGTGCCGTTGGCCTCGGCGGCGGCCTCGCCGACGTGGTAGCGGTCCTGGAAGACGTCTGCGTCGCCGGGCCGCTTGCGGGACCAGAAGCGCGTGATGCGGTCGTTTGAGCCCGAGGCGAGGATGTGGCCGAGCGGGTGCCAGTCGAGGGACCAAATGGCAAAGTCGTGAGCAAAGGGGACCTTGTGGGCGGGGTATATCGTCTGTGCCGGAGTCGTCGACGGGTCAGAGCTGTCGTAGGGGGCTACGGAGTTTGCGTGGCCGGCGGGCGTGTTGGGCTCGTCTAGGATGTAGTGGTACAGTGAGCCATCGTGGCCGCCTGTGCTGAGGAGGTTGGAGTGGACTGGGTGCCAGGCGATGGTCGAAATGTCCTTTTCGTGTCCCTTGAGCAGGCAGATGTCGCGCATCATGCGGAGGTCGAAGACGCGGGCCGTCTGGTCTCGTGCTGACGTCGCCAGGCAGTCGCCCTGGACCTTTTCGAACAGCGTCTTTGTGATTGTGTTTTTGTGGCCGTGGAGGGTGGTCAGGCACCGGCCTGTCCTCGGATCCCACAGCTTGACCAGATGGTCTTTTGAGCCCGATACTAACAAGCCCTTTGTCGGATGCCAGTCGCAGCTCTTTGCGTCCCAGCCGTGGCCCTTGAGGGTCGACTCCTCTACTCCTCCAGCAAAATCAAAAATCTTGAGCGTCGAGTCGTCGCATGCAGTGACGAATTTGGAGTCGTTGGGGCTGAATGCGAGGTCTCTAACCGGATCGTTATGCGCGGCGATGCTCTGGAGGTTGTTGAAATTGGGCTGCCAGTACTTGACGCTTCCGTCGTGGTCGGCAGAGATGAGCCAGTCGTCGTTGTGAGAATAAGCGAGGGCTCTGATGGCGGAGTCGTGAGCCTGCATAATGGTCTCGAAGTTGAATCCGGTGCCGTTCCATAATGTGAACTCTCCGCTGCTCGACGCGGTCAACAGGCGGCGTCCTTCCGGCGTCCACCGGACCACGTTGACCGGGTGCTTGATCTTATTCAGTGATGAGTGGAGGTGCTTCACTGGGATTGTATCGCCGGGATCTGTCCTCCTCGCGGCGGGTGGTATGAACTTTGATCATGTTAGTGTCAGGGATGCGGAGAGGAGAAAGCGACCTTGTAGAGGACTCACGTCAACGATGAAGCTAGCACTTGGCCTCTCGACTTCTCCGGTATATGCGTCACCGTCAAGTGGCGAGCGATGGCGCATCCAGTTGGCGACGGTTGAGCCATAATCAGTAACAGGACCTGGGGACGTCAGTTATATGCTCGTAGAAGCTAGTCCTTGTCTCAAGCGCGCAGGAGTTTGAGATGAGAAGTCCAGACGGTGTTCGCCCCTGTCTCTCATCATGTAGACTAAGGGCTTCCACTCTGGGTATTCTACGCATGAGCTCGTGCTAGAGAATCTAGGTAAAAACTCACGTCGACCCCTGGCTCTCACGAAACCGCCATCTTGACCCTCCCCATCGCCGCCTGGGCCTCCTCCTCCTCCTCTCCTACCATGGTGATCCCCTCGAGGATCATACGCCATCTTTAAACTCTCATGAGGGTTTCGCAATCTCCCTTTGTTGATATTAAGCTCATATGTAGTTTATGGCTGATGAAATAAACCCCGAAATTTCAGTAAAATGTGAAATGGCGCTTGTTGGTGAGGGAGCTTCAGCATTGTTCGGTTCCACGAGGCTGGTACGTCGCCAATCACAGTGAAAACGAGCGCGACGCGTGCACAGGCCAGCTACTTTTCTCGCAGTCACATGACCGCAGAAGCTGAGAGCTGGGAGCTGTGAGCTCTGCTGTGGACTGAAGGAAGGAGGCACAGAGGCACGTCCCTCCCAACGTCGTCAATTTCGGTCGATGAGCTAATGCAGCCTGGGTACGTACCCGTACACTTCCCGGGAAGGTCGACGGCCCACGGTTTTTATCGGTTTTCTTATCCGGGCCAATATCGGGGCGCCCATGTCCCAAATTTCCATTCCCATACCGCGAATGCCCAAAAATATCCCGCGATTCTTCGTGAGGTGATAATTTATGGCAAGGTGCGATTTCTTATGGCCCCTCTCCCCACTGCCCAGTCAGTCAGGCACTTTCACATGTGATTTTTTAGTTGCAAAGCCACGGCTCCCTCTTCGTTTTTCTCTAGACTCTGACTCCCAAGTTCCCTGGACCCACGAGGTGAACCCCATGTTGGACCACTCAGAGCTGCCACCGGGGATCGCCGTCACTATCCGTGGAGCCGTAGAGACCCTTGGCGTGCATTGGATGCATGCGACTTTTCTCTCTCAAGGCCTCAACTTGCCTAGGCTGGCGGCGTCAGGATGCAGGATGTGTTGGGTGATTTTAAACACAACGGGCTTTTTTCTCTCTGTCTCCTCTGCTGTCTCTTTCTCTGCGGTCATGCATTAGCGCTAGCTTTGAGGCGCTCTCCGTTGATCCAGCCAGGTTCCGGGTCAGACAGCTCAACGACCCTGACATTCTCAAGGTCTCCCCTTCCAATCCCGCCCCAATGGGCCGTGCCATCATATCGACCATACCTTACCTTAGTACCTTGGCCCGTCGTCACTCGTCTCTCTCTTTTTCGTAAATTGTGTTTTGTTTACTTCATCTCTCCTGCATTTCCATGTCTCTGATCAGTTCTCTGCATCGCATCTCTTCAACTGGCCCGTCCTGCACGCCGTCTGCATTCTTGTCGTCAGCGCGCCTCCTCTTCCATCATTCCTCCACGTTGATGAACGAATCCCCACGCTACAAGGTCTGATGGCGTCGGCCTAGCCTCCTCCACCTGGTTTTCCCTCCGACTACATACCTCACTTACCTTTTCCCCCCCTGTGCCTTGACGTACCCCCTTCTTTAAAGCTACCTCACCACTCAATCATTTTCCTGCACCTCAGCCATTGCCCCTCACCAGGCACAGCCAAAAAGCCAATGCGCCCTACCTGGACCGTCCAATCCAGATAAAATAGCTTCTCCTCAGTTCTGAAAGGAGCTCAGATCGATTCGCGGGCGCCGTCCGTTTTCCCCTTGGAAACGCCGGCTACAAAGTCAATCCGTACTCTTCATCTTGCCTGACCCGGCCGCGCGCGGTGTCTTGCATTAGAGATCTATACTAACGAGTCCGATACCTATCTTATCGCGCTTGCCACCACTTCGCTCCCTGCATTGCATGTACATAGCTCTTCCTTGACAGCCCACCTACACGTCTCCTCACTTTTATACTTTCACCCATCTTTTCCCCTCGTCATCCACTACGGCCGCTTTCCCTTTCTCCTCCTCCTCCTCCTCCTCCTCTCTCTTACATTCTTATTGAGGTCCCAATAGCTCCAAGGACGTCCTGCCCGTCATGAACACGGCCACGGTGACGAACCTTGAGAGCTCAAGCACCACCACTACCTCCTCCTCCCTGCGTAACAAGCACAATGGCACCTCCAATGGCAACTCCAACCCCAAGGCCGCCGTCAAGCCGACTACACCCGACACCAACCGTACGACCGACGAGCTGAGAAGGGCTATTCAAAAGAAATACAGACACGTCGCTGCCGTCCACTCCAAATCGCGCCCATCAACCCTGAGCCATGACTCTAACACGGCCCCGAGCTTCATTGGCTTCAGGAACTTGATGATTATTGTCCTAAGTACGTCGAGCCGATGCCGGAGCTTTTCAATGGCATTGGCTAACCAAGTATAGTTGTCGGTAATCTTCGTCTGATGATGGAGAACATTCAAAAAGTAGGCTTCAATGAGCTGTTCTTGATGTGTAGACCCACGTCACTAATCAGGCGCTTGTAGTACGGAGTCTTGATTTGTATTGGCTGCCACGATTTCCGCCAGCAAGATCTCGCTCTCGGCTTGGGCTTATATCTTCTGATCCCTTGTCATCTCATCGCCGCGTACCTAATCGAACTAGCTGCCGCCCAGCAAGCAAGGGGCTTGCGGGCGAAATCGAAAGACGGAGCCGCCAGCCCAACAGAGGACCAGCGCGCGAGGTTCAACTCGACCTGGAAGGTTATCGCTTGGATCCACGCCGTTAACATCACCCTCGCGCTGACCGTTACATCCTACGTCGTGTACTTCCACATCCACCACCCGTTGATCGGCACTCTGACTGAGCTCCACGCCATCATCGTCTGGCTCAAGACGGCGTCGTACGCCTTTACGAACCGAGACCTGCGTCATGCCTACTTGCATCCTGTCAAGGGCGAGCTCGCTGCCATGCCCGAGATTTACCAGCAGTGTCCGTATCCTCAGAACATTTCGATGCACAACCTGGCGTACTTCTGGTGGGCCCCGACATTGGTCTACCAGCCCGCGTACCCTAGGACGGACAAGATCAGATGGGTCTTTGTCGCGAAGCGCATGGCAGAGGTATTTGGTCTGGGTGTCTTTATCTGGTTCGCCAGCGCCCAGTACGCCGCCCCTGTCCTCATCAACTCTCTCGATAAGATTGCGTCTTTGGACGTCCCTAAGATTCTCGAGCGGCTGATGAAGCTCTCGACGATTTCTCTGGTCATCTGGCTCGCCGGCTTCTTTGCCCTCTTCCAATCCTTCCTCAACGCCCTCGCTGAAGTCACCCGGTTTGGAGACCGGTGTTTCTACGAGGATTGGTGGAACAGCGAGAGCCTTGGTGCATACTGGCGGTTATGGAACAAGCCCGTATACCAGTACTTCAAGCGTCATGTCTACTCACCCCTGATCGGCCGAGGATGGAGCCCAAGAGCCGCGCAACTGGCCGTCTTCTTTGCGTCTGCTGTTCTGCACGAGGTTCTTGTTGGTATCCCGACACATAACATCATTGGTAAGTCGTCCCGGGGGAAACACTTGTATAGTCAATCGGCTAAGAAACACAAACAGGTGTTGCTTTTGCGGGCA
This sequence comes from Colletotrichum scovillei, assembly GCF_011075155.1. Lineage (NCBI taxonomy): Eukaryota > Fungi > Ascomycota > Sordariomycetes > Glomerellales > Glomerellaceae > Colletotrichum > Colletotrichum scovillei. The sequence continues at coordinate 2,623,108 of NW_023336261.1, forward strand.
TGTTCTTCCAACTCCCCCTTATTGCCCTCACCACCCCTCTGGAAAAGATGCAATCTCCAACGGGTCGCATGCTCGGCAACTGCATTTTCTGGGTTTCCTTCACCATTCTCGGGCAGCCCTTTGCGGCTCTAATGTACTTTTACGCGTGGCAGGCCAAGTACGGCAGCGTCAGCAGGCAAATGGCCTGTAATTCGGTTGCAAGCTCGTAACTAGGGCAAAACAAACCTCAAATGGGTCACGACGTTGGCCTGGTAATTTTTTCTAATGTACACTATGATTTCTGGGTTTTAGACAAAACACAATACTTGGCATTTGGCTCAACATGTTGTTCTTCTAGTTGCGTGCCATGACGAGCCCCGTACTAACTACCCGCAAAAGGGAATCATGGTCCCGACACGCTTGCGATAGTCCTCGTAATCCTGTCCAAAGAACCTGACCAACAGCTCCTCCTCGTGTCGTATCCTCTTTGCAAAAAAGTACCACAGCACGACGGCGTACGCCACCAAGGACACGACATTTCCCATGACGAGCTGCGTGCCAATAGCCCACCAGAAGAAGCCAAAGTACGAAGGGTGCCGAAAGTAGGCGTACACGCCGCCCGTGACGAGGGTGTGGGACTCTGCGCGGTAGTGCTGGATGGTGTGGTTGAAGCTCTGGCCCGCCGTGACCATGGCCGCGGAGCGGACCGTCTGGCCCAGCCCGACCAGGAGCAGACCTGCCATCAGGAAGAAGGGTCGGAGGCCGAAGGGCGCCCAGACGCTGTCGGGGAAGACGAGGTTCGTGAGGAGGCACTCGAGGAAGGCTGTGGCGTGGGCGATTGCGTAGGCGGGCCAGTTTGCTGTCAGGAGGTAGGCGTGGACCGTCGCTTGCGGGGTGTTGTAGGCTGCCGTTGTGTAGAATTCGAGAAAGTGGAAGAGGGAGAGGGCGGAGAGGAAGAAGGGGAGGCGCCAGAGCGGGGACGAGGTTGTTAGGAGGAGGAGGGAGAGGGAGAGGAGGCCGAGGGTGAAGGTCGTGCCGAGGAGGAAGGCGCGGAGGGCGATGCCGGCGAGGGATTTTGGTTGGTTTGGGTAGTATTCTTTTCCTGGGATGGGAGGGTCCTGGGGGCGGGCGTCGCTTGGGGGGATGTTAGTTTGGGAGTCTTTTTGGTTGTGGCGGTGATGGTTCAGGAGGCTTGATGGTTGGGAGTAGAGGGGGTTCGTGGGCGTGCGGGAAGACATCGCGATGGTGGGGGTTTTGGTGTTGAGGGGCAGAGTTCCGTAGGACTGAACGTCCTTTGGAGGTGTCCGAGGACGTCGAGGTCGCGGCCACACTTGCTCGCCTCACTTCACCTCACATCAGGGATACGACAGAACAGGACAGGAGGGTATGGGACCGGACATTTGCGGGGAGGAGACGGGGCGAGGGTACGGTAGATCGGGATGGTATTTTTGTGATTGATGCCGGGACCGAAGGTGGTGTGGCTGAGTTTGCGGCTGTGGTTGAAGCAAGACTGAGGAGGAAAGACACAGGGAATGGATGGTGACAGATAGCAAGGTAAGGTAGGGAAAGGTAGAGATAGGTGCTAGGTAAGGTAGATAGGTACTTACACCCGACGGAAGGTCGACATGGTTGTGGCTGATTTGTGTGAAAGATACGTTGATCCGATGTTTCTGTAAATCCAAGCAGGTCGAGGTTAAGCCACTCGGGAGCCCACTTGTAGAGTTGTGGTGGTGGCCGCGGGATGCGGGATACGGCAAAGGGCAGACGCAAGTGTGGCAGAGTTTACGTTGCGAGGAAAACAGAGCCTCAACGAGCCGGAACGACGTTGAGACTGGAGAGCACTGTTGTGGCGGGGCAAAGTTGGCTCTAGCTTCTTTTGTGCCGTCATTTCCATGCGAGAAGAACCAATGCGAGCCAAGTTTCCCGTTTTTTTTGCAACACTGACACAGACGTCTACGGAAAGTTGCGACGAAAGGGAAAAGCTGGAAGAAGAAAGAGGGAAAGAAGAAAAAACTTGGCAGTGCTGGTGACTCTGTTCGAGTTCAGATCATAGCGTTTCTGTGGCGGTGGGCTTGCGATGGAGTGAATTAGGTAGTAAAGGTGAAGTATGAAGTATGAAGTAGGCGTTCGTCAGCCACATGCGTGGAAACGGAGTCTCTCGGATTCGTGAATTGCGAGACTCCGACGTTCAGTGTGGGTTCCAGGTTCTGCCGGTCGTTTGCTGCAATTCTCGGAGGTATTCGAGTGCTATACTAGTAAAAATCGTGGAGATGTGGACGTGAGACTGCACAGACGTTGGATCTTCTTTCTGTACCGCGCAGACTGTGGAATCCAAGATGCGGAATCAGATGTCGTCCCCCACCTTTTCTCTCCAGCGTTAGTCTCTCCACCTCAGCCCAGCTAGAGGATGCTGAGGTTATTCCCGTTGTGATGTGAGGTGAAACTATTTTCTTCAACGGGTTCTTCAACAGGTCCCTGCCCCATTCAGCGAGGCAACATACGTGAGCAAGGGCCGAAAGAAACAGGATTTGCTAAACAACCTAATGTTTGCTGTGGCTGACAGACAGAGACAGACAGAGATGATGACCTGGAGTGAGTGCGTGGTATCTGTGTGGTGCACACACAGTTGACGCGGGTAAGGCCAAGCGCGAGCGCGGGCCGAGTTAAGGGGGGTGGGTGACGCAAGTGCGTGGAGCCCCCGCGGGCCATCGATGCGCTTTGAACACCTACGGATACTTCGTATACTGACTGCTCTTAGGTGCCGTGCAAAATACTGCTGTTGCTGGCAGCTGCTTCTTTTTCCCATTTTGGGAGGGGGGGCACTGGGGAGGAGCAGCACCAGCAACCAACATGGTCCAGGGCTGGTCTGGTCCCCTTCTTTCTTCGTTTCCCCCCCCCCCCCCGTCCCCATTCACACGTACCTTGCTTCGGGTTCACCGACCAGATCATCCACCTTTAGCTCTGCTGCGTAGCCTCTTGCTCTCTTCCCTTTCCCTTCTTCTTCCTAGCTCCGTTGCTTCAATTGGTCACTTGATCCTTTAATGCCTCTCTCTTCAGTGTTGCCAGCTCGTGAATTAAACTACCAGACTACTGCCGTAGCTCGATAACGGCCGGCAATTGGCATCCGAGATCCAATACACTACTTTACTCTCCGTGCCTACACTGCGCTACCATAGAGACCCTTTTCCTCTTCCTCCTCATCATACAAAAAGTCTTGGGGTGTGCTCTAGGTTTTCCCAAACGACCCCGTCTTCAATAGAAACACCTTGGTCTCGCTTCTTGCATCCATCAATTACATTCCTCCTCGTCGTTCCCCCTTGTCCATCTTTGTGGATATCCTTTTTCTTATTAACTCACCGACAAGTCGGTTGTTTCCACCCCAGGTTCCCCTGACCCCCATCCTGAACTTACCTCACCTCACCTCACCTCGCTTTACCTCGCCTTACACAAGCTTGGCAAACATAAACACACCTCAACTCATACCTACGTCCCTTACACATACATACGTACATACGCGTGACCGCGCACAACATACTTGTCCCACATGCTCATCCTCCAAGACGCAGCCATGGATATCCGCACCATCGATAAGGAAGAAAACCGGAGGCGCATGAGAAACGGCGAGCTCTACTGGGCCTTTACCCCGGATCTCATCGCCGACAGGAAACGCTGCAAGGCCGCCTGCGACAAGCTGAACAACGCTGGCGATGTCAGCCGCCGTACCCTCGTCGGCATGTGGAAAGAGTGAGTCTCTTCTCTCTTTTCTCTATTTCTCTGTTTCACTATTTCCACCCCCCAGTTCACTTTGCGCGTATCACCATGTCCCCGCATCATTTGGATATCGGCACGTTCATGACCTTATGAGAGCTTCCCTTGTCCTCCGCAACTTTGCATTACCTCATGTGTACTCCGTACCTAGCATAAGGAGTGAACGAATCTGACTTGAGAACCCACACAGCATCAACCGGGACACGATCCCTCTCCCTCCGCCACGTCTCCGCCATCATGAGGACGATGCCCTGCTTGAAGACTACCCGTGGATCGATACTCCGATAAAGATGGACTACGGCTACAATGTCAAGTATGTGACACCCACCCCCGGATCTCCACAGCCAAGTGAAGCGAACCTCGTACTCACCGCCTAATAGGCTCGGTGAGAATGTATACGTCAACTCCAACAGCACATGGATAGACACCTGCCTCATAACCGTGGGCGACCGCACCCTCATCGGTCCAAACTGCTCGTGTAAGTCACCTCCCCTCCTCTCTCCTCTCTCCTCTCTTCTACTACACCTCATCAGGCTGAACCCGCGACCCGCGAATTACCTAGGCTGACATCCCAAAAAGTCTACAGCGGCACACATCCGCTAGAACCCCGTCTCCGCAACGGCACCCGCGGGCCAGAATCGGGTAAACCTATCACCATCGGTGAGGACTGCTGGCTCGGCGGCAACGTCATTGTGCTACCCGGGATCACCATTGGCAAGGGTGTGACCGTTGGCGCGGGAAGCGTCGTGACCAAGGACGTGCCGGACTTCGTATGCGTGGCGGGCAACCCGGCGCGGGTAATCAAGACTGTCGAGCAGTCGCAGCCGACGACAACAAAGCCGTCGGACGAGGTGTCGAACAGGATCGTTCCTAGCTCTACTATGTAGTAATGCAGTTTTCGCGTGCCTGGCTTTTCATCGTGTGTGTGGTGTGTATAGGTGTTTGTGTGTACTTATGCCGTGTCCATGTTCATAGACCACCTTGAATGGTGAACGACGCTATAATGAGGACGAGGACGTTGATGACGCCCCATAGTAACGGGATCCAAGTCGACATGGAGAAGAAACCGGCACGGTAAACCGCAGCTAGGCTGTGACGCAGTATCCCATGTTAGCCTCTCTCTTTCTCTGTCTCTCTGTGTTCATCCCCTTCACTCCTATATTTGACCCGAGTGCCAAATACGAGAACCAGAACTCACATCAGCCCAACAACACTACCCGCAACCAGCGCCTGCACGCCCGACACGATGAGGTACAGCAGCGGCACGGCCCAGATGTACGTCAGCGACCCGCGCTTGTTGGTGTGCATGGCGATGGTGATGGCCGCGGCGCCGAGGTGCACGACGCTGTAGATTATCGTCGTCCATAGCACGGTGAAGCGCCAGATGTCGTTGATGTAGAAGAGGCTCCAGCGATGGTCGTCCGTCAGGTCGCGGAGCTGCCAGTTGATGCTGGGGAACGAGGGCGTCTTGTAGTTTGTCGGCGGGTAGTCGCGCGCCGTTTGCGACATTGTTTGGGGCGTCGGGTGTTCTTTTTCGGCTTCGGTTCGATTCGAGGTTGGGAGAAGGAGAGAATGTAGGCGATGAGGGTTGTAGGTAGTACGAGGTCGTTGACCTTTTTGTTCGAGGTTTTCGGGGGTTGTTGGTGTACCTTAGTGTAGGTGGTTGTAGTTCCTGCGCGAGGTGACGATGTTGCTGGGGTTGAGTGGACGATCTTCAGGTGCCAATTGAGAGTGGGCGGGAGGTGTTGCAGGGATGGCGCAGCTTAAGGTAAGCTCGAGGTGTGGCTTTAGGGGCGTGTCCCGTCGGTCTCCAGGTGCCTCGGCAAATGCGCCCGCCCGCCGAACGTCCTGCTATCGGCACCGGCTTCGATATCGCAATCCACCGGCGACATCACCAGCCGCACCATTCTTCCACCACCGTCTCTTCCGTCGTGAAACTTCATTCATTTCCCGTCTATGGTTAATTCCCTTCCAGCATAGCCGTCGAATGATCCACCAGTCTCGCGAAACGATACGACACGACCCGACACGATGCCGGCCGACAGACTCCTCAACACGGTCCTGCAGCTGTACCAAAACGTCCACGACGACCGCAAGACGGACCAGATCGTCGGCTCGACCGTGAACCTTCTCGCCTCCCTCTCGAACCCGCTGAACCTCGGCGTCCTCACCTCCCAGCTCCTCATCGCCCCCGCCATCTGGCACCGCCGCGACGGCCTGCGCACGAGCCTGCGCATCATTTCAATCTACAACAGCGCCGCGATACGGGTGCGGCAGAACGAGCTCGACGACGCAAAGGCTTCCTCCGCCGCCAGCAATGATTCCCGTACGATTCATACACAGACGCCGGCGAGGCAAGGCGGCGGGCTCGGCAGCGAGACGTGGGTTCGGGCCGTGGTCAAGGGCGCCGATGACCGCTCCAACAGGTGGCAGCATCTCCTGGTCCTGACGGGCATCCTGATGGGCATGGAGGGCAACGATAAGCGCTCGCTGTCGCGGGGTCTGCGCAATACCCTGGAAGAGGCCGTCGTCACGGCCGCGAACCTTGCACTGGAGCGACAGGACGGATCGTTCGCCTCGGCGTCCATCGTGCTTGCACTCAACTACGTCTTTCCGTTCCTCTCCGAGTTCCACCAGTCCGCCATCAACTGCAACGCACTGCTGCCCATCACCGTGCTAGCCATCACGGGAGAGGACGGGTTCCAGGATGGCGGGTTCTTGGAGGACGTTCGGAGGGACGTCAAGCAGAACGGGCCCTTCGTGGAGTGGTCTCCCACCTCGCCGTCGTTCAGGCTGCAGCAGGCGTTGGAGAGCAAGCCGCTGATGGGCGGCATGGGACCGCTGTCCCGGCTGGCGGCCTTTGCCGTCACGAACGCGACGGACTCGTCGGCCGTGCTCGACGCGCAGGACTCGCTGCTCGAGTTTGCGCAAAAGCTGTTCCAGCAGTGGCAGCGCAACCCGTTGTCGACGGTCGACGCCGCGGACGAGACGGCGCGGCTGGAGCACAACACGCTCGAGGGGACCTGGCCGGTTCTCTGGGGCACGCTGAAGAAGACAATGTACGCCACGGTCGCTGTTCTGCAGTCCATTGTCGGTCGAAGTCTTCTTGATCCGCGCATGAGGAACGATGTCATGGGTCCCCAGGTCGCGACCAAGACACTGCTCACCCTCAGGTTTCTGTTCTTCATCTCGTCGAGACACGGAGCCAGCGCGTTCCAGGCGTACACTTTCACTTACCTCACATCCCTCGACATCCTCGCACGGTTCGGAGATGCCTGCGTCTCATTCCTCACGGAGACGAAGCCCCCCCACGCCGGCGTGGTGCCCCCCGGCCCCCTCGACAGAACACTAGACCTGTTCTACCTCAACGTCGCCGAGCACCTGCCTCTGAACATGCCCGCAGAAGCCTGCGACGCGCTGATCGTACGACCGGCGACAGCCTACCTCACACACACGGGTGCTCTCACATCGACGACGGTCGAGCTCTTCGAAGCAGCCCACAGCGCCGTCCTCTCGGTGCTCTCGTGCCCGCACAACAGCGCGCTGACCGTCACCCTCGTCCCCTTCTACATCGACGCCCTATTCGCCTCGTTCCCGGCCCAGATCTCGACGCGGCAGTTCCGCGTCGCCTTCAAGACGGTCATGCAGATCGTCTCGCCGCCCTTCCCCATCTCCCTCGCCGAGCCGCAGCTCTCCGAGACGCTCCTCGAAATGGTGCGCTTCAAGGCGCTGGGCGCAGGCACCGCACCGCTGCCCGCCACACACGACGCGCTCGCGCAGGCCGAGAAGGGCCTCGAGGCGACCGCCGAGCAAGCAGAGGTCCTCTCGGAGCAGAGCTCGCTCGTGCTGACGCTGGTGGATTCGCTCCCGTTCCTGCCGCTGCCGTTGGTCGAGGAGTGGTTGACGCTGACGGCGCAGGCGATGAACGAGATTGCGGACCCGGCCGTGCGGCGGCCTGTGAGGGACCGGTTCTGGGAGGTGCTGGTGAGCGGCGAGATGGACGTTGAGAGGGCTACGATTGGGGTTGCATGGTGGACTACCAAGGGCGGGCGGGAGCTTGTTGTCGGGAGGGATCAGGTGCTGCTACGGCAGCAAGAGCAGCTGCAGATGCCGTTGATGAGCGGTGCGATTATGGATGAGAGTAAGTCGAGTAGGCTGTGAGGCTGTGGTTTGAGAGAAGCGTGTGATTTATTTTGTATATCTGAGCGGCAATGAGATGACATATCATGTGGAATGGAAAATAATGTGAGCGGGAGGAGTTCAAGGCCAAGGCTGTTTAATTTGGATATTACAATCATCGCGTCCGTGACATATCTAGTGATTGATCTTTCTTCTGAGAGGGCTTGATACACAAATATATACATATGTGAAGTGAGTCTGACGCAACTGGAAAGGAGTTCAAAATCAAAATTTGCCTGTAAGCGTCACGTCCCTTCAGAATGAGCTCTAAAAGATGGACATGTATCACGGGGCGGGGTCACCATATTCATTGAACTGATGTTCCGTATTGTGTCTCGCTGGTCGTACACAATGGTTGTGTATTGTCTAGCTTTTGGTTCTTTTGTCCTCCTAGCGGTCGTGGTTCTGCGATGTTGTTCTCCCACTTCCCCTGCCTGATGACCGGCGTGCTCTCCACCCGATGCTTATGATACTCGCGAGGTTCCCTTGGTACCTGTAGTTTGTTTCAATGCAAGTAGAATGCCTGCTTGCCAGTGGTCAGAAAGCTTGACGCTGTAGGAACTGTAGCCCATGTTCTTGACTTACCCAAACAGTCGTAGGAGAAATCCACAGATGTTACAAGCAGTAGCCCAGGCAAAAGCCAGCCATCTCTCCCCAAACCAAGCAAGCTAGCAAATGGAAGCCGGAGCCGACAAGAGCTCACACGACCACGGTCATCAGTGGGACACCACAGGTCCATACCACTTCTTCAACTGCATGACGACCCGGAGCGCGTCGTCAAAGATGAAGAAGTGCGTCTCAAAGTTGCGGTCGAAGAAGCTGTCAGCGTCCGGCATGCGCGGATCCTTTGACGCCTTGATGAGGCGCGGGACGACCCTCTTCAGGACGGCCATCTCCTTGTCCGTGAGCGGGTTGACGTGGAAGGACTGGCGGCCGCCGAGGAGGCGGGTGATGACGATGCGTTCCTGGCGGGTGATTTCCGGTGCGTCGGAGAGGATTTCCGAGGGGCCTCTGGCGGCGTTGGCTCGTTTGGTCTTCATTGTTGAGGGGATGGAGATGCTCGAGGTGTATGGATAGATGTGATGGGTTCCTTGTTTGTGAAGAGGGATGGGTGATGATGTTGGTGAGGATACTGTGAGTTGTCGTAGGTTAGCGATGTGGAGGACAAGGAGATGTTGTAGGACTGTACGATCCCTTGTTGTTGTTTGAGGGACGGATATCTGTTTGACGAGGCAGAGAAAAAAAAGTAAGGTTTTGTTTTGTGAATTGCGAGAAGGAAGGAGCGATCAAAACATCATGGTCTTGAGGATGGACCGACCTCGGGCTACGAGCATGCTTCACCCCCGCCCCCTCTAGTCATGCGAATAATCATTGGTGCGAGTATATTCCTTTCAAAATGTGATGGTTTGTTTCCCTATTCTCGTGATCCGTCTTGCATTTGTCCAGTGGCTATTGATGCTGCATTGCAGTGATTCTACAGAACCAAGTGAACTGAGAGATGATATGTAGCCGAGAAGCTCTTTTGATATACTCAAGGTACGAGCAAGTAGATTCTTCTTCTTATTCAACTTCAGTTTCCATTTAATTTCTACACAGCTGATAATGCAGAGCACAGGAACAGAGTGAGACGACAGCCGATGAAAAAGCTCGATTACCATGGTTTCCTGCGCGTGGGCAAATCAAACCTCATGTTTGTCTATATTTGCCAACTATGGATATCAGAAACTTCTAGCTGGTTATAAGAGGATTTTAGGTTCCATGGGGCACATGACTGGTGTTTGGCAGTAGGAGATATCTCTTCAGTATCTCAGCGCTCATCTCGTTCACATTTCTGGATGACTGTCATGCCTTCTCGCATCCGGGAAGGAACATACCCTATCAAGCGCATTAAAGGGAAGAATATTAGCGGGCATTTCATCTGGTCAGAGAAACAATGCGAAAGCCCCTGGTTCGGATGGCAATGTGTGGCAACGATTGGTAGACCTTACATCTTTCATTCTCAAAACCACTGCATTTGTAGGAGATGTGCTTCAGAAACTACCCCTCATGCGAAGGTCGGTACATCGCACACCTCAACTTGGAATCGAAGTACTCCGGGGTTCAGCAGCATGATATTAGGTCTGCAGTAGTCAGAGCAGGGCAGATCAATAAGCTGAAGCCTCGAGCCGGATCAGCAGGGGCTCGCCTCTCCTTACGTATCCATGAATATGCGTGGGAGTATATGTCAAGAAGCACTGCAATCTAGGGCAATCGCCAGAACACCATGGGCCATTAATCTTACCACTTTATGTTCAACCTGGCTTGTATTGGTTTAATACTTGACATATCGAAAGGCAGTGGCCTGCCATCAAGGTCTAGTGCGACGACCCCTGCCTCAACCTGGGCCGTTCAGCTGGACAGCGAGGGAACATCCATCAATTTTGGATTGTGAAAGTTACCCTCTAGCAGGAACCCGGGACGGTCAGCACTCTCAATGTTAGACGCAGTCGGGTCAAAGAGACAGGAACCCCCAGTTGAAATGCTCCTTCGAGACCAAAGTGAAAAGCCACTTGTCATAGCAAATCTGCAAGCCAGCAATTCCCGAACTTTTTGTCGATACAGCAGAATCGCTCAGACAACATAGCTAGATAACAGCCTCATTGTGCTCATATGCGAATGCATGTCTCTAACCCAAGTAGCAAAGAGTCTGCTCAATGTCACCTAGATCATCAAGTCGCGTAATAGGCGTGTAAGTCAAGAGACGCAAACTCAGCTCAGCACCAAACTTAAACTCTATCTCATGCTCTCAGAGCCGCTCTCATCCAAGCCAGTACCAAAAATTTGTATGTAAACCACCAACCATCAACAAGGGAACTTCGAGAGAACGTCAAAAGATTTGGTGTTCCGACACCGAGAGTCGAACTCGGATCTCTCCGGGACTTTGAATCATTTGATTGATTGAAAGCGGAGTATGCTAACCGCTACACCATGCCGGATTGTTTTCTTGCGGCGAACAGCTGGCATATACAGGCAGACCGATGTCTGTGATTGGTCTTTCCGCGACTAGGATGACTAGCGGCATGTCTGGGGTTGGTGGAATGTGCATTGACAGGGCGGTTCTTTTCTGTGATCCTCAAACGGCTCTGAACTGCTTGGTTTCTGGACTAGGTTGATGGCAAAATAACATCGTGGTGACTCGAGCGTAAAGCCGAACCTGTTGCAAGTTTCCACATTCAGCTTGAGAGTTGCTACCTGCAGTCGGAAGACAGGGTTCACATAGAGAAACCCATGGCTGGCATTGAGCCGCCAATGCGCCGACCCTCAAGCTGGGAGAGAGCTCTAGAGAGTTGACCTTGCCTAGTTTACTCAAAAGGCGTTCAAGAATTGCCCGACATGTCACCGACTGACTAACTCACTTTCTCTTTGCTCGAAACAGCGATTTGACTTTTGTCTCGCTCAGCATTAAACCCATCGTGAACAGAGCCAAACACAATGATCCTGGCCCGAAGAAACGAAAGGGATTTGAGCAGATTTTCCCGAACCATCTCTCTTCGTCCCACGGTACGGACCAGGTTTCACATTGAGGTGGTGTCACTGGAGTGTGTGTTGCCTGAAGATGAGAACATCGGACGCGGCGGCATCGACACTTCTTGGCAAAACGACGGATGTAGTCCGAACGCTTATTTGTGAGGCATCAAGCCAAGCATCGCGACGTGACAAAGGTTCCCATGGAATGCCAAATGTCTAATTACTGCGTACTGCAGCCTGCAGGTATTCACGCCCTCCCCGGAACCCCCTCCGCAGCGCCCCGAAAGATGACGATCTCGCGAACCTTGACGGGTATCCGTGTTGGTACCTGGGGGCTTTTTGCGATCCTCGTCAACCTCGTCACCTGACTGACCAACGTAACCGCGCTGCAGTCCAGACTATTGACTGCTGCACATGGTGTTTGCGATGACCGTTGGAGTACTACACTACGTGCGGCGTGCCAGGTGCTGACATGAGCAGCAGTGGCCGGCGGCCAGCTACCCCCTCCCACACGCCTCGACGAGCTTGGCCCAAAGAGGCAATGAAACGACAAGACCTGCATCTGAAGGAATCCCCTCCCCGTCTTCGGATTCTCCACCAGCGCGGTCCACCACCTCATGGAAGAGAGGCACTGGCTCTGGCACTGGCAGAAGAGGAGCGCCCCGCCCTAGGGCCTCGCGTACCAAGTACGGGATGGGATGAGTTGCGTTGCAGGAAACCTGGAAGAGAGGAGGGAAGGGAACGTGGGAGAATGGAAGAGTGCGACAGAATGCGACGCGGCGGAAGGTCCTTTTGGCTTTTGTGTCAGACCATTGGCTTTCCGATGTTCGGATGCCGCGGCGAACGATGGCAGGACCGCGCTGCGCGGAAATGGTCCGGAACTCGGAGGCTAAGAGGACTTGGCAACTCGCCCGGTTTGGTCTCGAGACTAGAAGTTTTCTAGAACATGGGAACGTCCCCGCTCTTCATTCTGCTCAGTTTTTCCAGATACGTACCGATGAAAGGCTCGGACCACCTGGACCCCCGATCCGACGCCAGGACCAATTCGTCCAGACGGTCACCTGAACAGAGCCACCAAATGAGGTGTGTGACTTTCTCTCTTGACCGTCGACCGGCCACCGTGTTCACGGACGGCACGACGGACGACGGATGATGGACAACGCAAAATACTGCACTTGCACGGTCTGATCGACTGCCAACTCAACAATTCGTTTGCGACCGACATGTCTTGGCTTCCTTCTTGGTGACGGTCTCCCGATCTCTGGCGAAAAGACGAACTTTGGCGGCTATGCTCGAAAAAGTCAGACGACGTCGCAGCAGCCGCCAACCCAAACCAAAGAATTGGAGTGTATCAAAACGTTGGGGGTTGTTTTGGAGAACATCTCCAAGCATGACGGAGGGTTGGAAAAATATTTCAACATCGCAGCTGCAGCATGAATCAAGGTGTGACGAAACGCCGCCGCCATTGCCCTCTCCCGAATGCTCGGGTCCTGCCGTAACAATGAGAGGCGTGCATTTTGTCTTAAATGGGCAACAAAATCGTTCAATTATTGGCCGCCAATTCTTTTTTTTCTTCTCCCAAACCTTTCCCACACCAGGATAGACCACCACACCAACTTCAACCGCGTCCGACCGGCTGTGGCCTTCGTCACAGCTGGAGAGGGGCGCTCCGCGGAGATGCAAATTCTGCATTCTCAAGGATCTGAGGCAGGCATCCATTAGTGTGGTCGCTAACGTTGCCTTACCGCGCAGTCTCGCAGGGATACCGTCCAAATGTCGCTAGGCCTTTTGGGGGCTGCCAATTCGTGCCAATCTGTGCTGCAAGCCTACAAGCCTGCCTGCAAAACGCTTTCAGGGCTGTTACAACCTACGGCACTTCCCAATGCTGCCCGTCGCTGATCATTGCATCGGTACCGCCGTGCTCGAAGCCTGGGTGTGATGCCAATGCTTTTAGACTGTCCACCAGATGCTTCAGCCTTCAGCCTTCAGACCGTGGGGGGGAAAGGATGCCAGTCTAGCAAATGCTCCTTCTGCCTTGTCGAAGCCCCCCAACTGGCGATCATTAGCTGGGGTAAGGATAGGTTTTTGATGCTTCTTATCTTCAAGTTCATGGGGGCTCCGGTTCCCAAATCACGCATCTCAGCCTCATTCCGACTGGAGGACACAACTCGGAAATATCTACGCAGCTTTTCTCGCAGAGACCGACAGGCACCACCACCACCACACCCGCGCCCTTTGTTTTGTTGACGGCCATCGAAACGTTTCTAACGTTTCGCCAGCCAGAGGTACATCTTGCGCAGGTACCTCCAAAATGCCACATTGGTGGAGGGGCATTGGTTCTTGGTGTGTGTGAGAGTGCCGCGCAACTGGACTGGACAGCAACCAGGACTGAGGTTGGAGCTCTCCGCCGCCCGGATGCCTGGCTAGAGCTCAGGTGATCTGAAAATTTGATCGATTGCGAACGTGGCTCCGCTCCTGTTCAAAGCCCGGCCCCATCTTCGTCTGATGACCCCAAGCCCAGCGAGCGCGACCAGTCGCCAGCGACGCCGGCCTGCCGCGAGGGCACGCCTGGGCCTGGGACGTTCTGCGTCTGGAAGGGCTGGGTGAAATGACCTCTTTTCCCTTTGCGCCAAGGATGGTCGTTCGTGGTGATGATGCCTCAACCGTGGTTCAATGACAGAACCAGTCTGTGTCACTTGGGTCTTGCGGTGGTCCTGTTGACGAATTTCTGGCTACGCAGGGAAATGCCTGTGGAGCATCTCCGAATCGGAGTATGGGAGATTGGTCTTGATGGAAGTTTAACATTGCATCACTGTTTGGGTTCGTCTGCGACCATCGCAATCCGCCAGCATTGAACGGTGGACCTGGGCAGATTGGTCCAACGGCGGGCAATTGCATCTTGCATCAATGATGCATCTTGAGTAGCCGTACGGGGTATCCGTACTTACTGCATTCTGCCGCCCCCTTTCTTACACGCGCGGATGGATCCTCGATTCCGGTTTACTGGATGGACTTGATTGAGCTTTGCAAAGTATGACAGGTTGGCAACCGCACAAGCGCATCAACCTACGGCTATTGTCCATGTCTGTCACGAATGCAACCGCAAAACTCACGTCTCCGAGTCAGCAATTAGTTTCCCTGGAGAGCAGGTGTTGCGTTGCATGTCTAGGCTTGGCAAAGTGTGCCGTATTCGAACCTTGCCGCAACGATCCGACGAGGACGACCTCTTCTGGGGGTGTCGTGACGGTGATTGGGGGCAAGGTTGCCCAACATGACCCCTTCCCTGAGCTTCGACTTCAAGAGAGGGTGAGAGGGAGATGGGAGCCAAAAGAGCCAAGAGATGGTGCGGGCAGGTCCTGGTCAGACGGCACGGGACCTCGAATTACCTTAGGAACGTGATGAGAGTCGAGAAACTCAAGCTTTTTGGTGGTGGTCACTGGTCAAGCCGTCAAAGGAAAGAGGCTGCCCGGCACAATATCGCATAGGGCGCGATGAACAGCTCAACAGCCACCTCCTAAGGCTCCTAGTGTATGGAGTACACACTACGAAGTACATAGTAGGCAGGCTCCTGCTCACAGACTCCTCCCAAAGACTTCAGACCGGTGGTCGTCGCTGACACCCTTGGCCTTGGTTGGCCTTGGATGGAAAGGAGGTTCTGGACCAATAATTGCCCACTTTACAGGACGAGGCAAGTGCCTTGGTTTCTGGCTCAGCTTCCCACCTTTTTTTCCACGGGACGAATGCTCATGTTAATGCTTCGTGTGCCACAAAAACATGCCAGTTAGGAAACTTGGCCAGGGGTGTGTGTGGTTCTGGAGGGGGCGCATTCTACGCAGTAACAGCTGGACAGCAAAGTGACTTCCAATCAAGTACTCCGTACCCATCCTAGCTTCTCCAATGCCATATAACCAAGAAGAGTCCCACCTCGTGTGCAGATTGTTGGTGGAAAAGGGTTTTTGAAAAGCTTTTCTGGTCGTCCCAAACGTTTTCATACATCATTGAACTTGACCTTTGGTCCCTTGGATATAGGACACCTGATCTGCGAGAACCCCGAAAGGGAATGCAGGGCACATCGAAACGCCGTTGAAATCCGTACGAGCCGTCAACCAGACTACAACCAAACGAACGACGGGAGGCCGAGACAGCGCTACAGCGACATCGCGCAGCAAGCCATCATCACGCCCAGAGCCGGAGTCCAGAGGGAAGAGACGCACGCCTACCTTTACGACCCCTCTCACCTTCCACATCCCCTTCCCTCCACCGCGAGTGTGAGAAGCGGGGTTGAACTGAGCTGGCGCAGCATCCACGCAACTTGCCCAGCGAACTGCATCGTCGTTGGAGCTGAGCTCGGGAAGCGAAGCATCGGTTGGAGGGGCTTTTTGCAGCAATCCATCCACCAGCACCAGCACCAGCACCAGGCCCGAGTTGTCCTTCCTGTTTCCCCTTTTCCTTGTTGGGTTACCTTCACCATTGAAGCGACATATCGTCCCATTGACCCTCTCATCCATTCATCCTTCGAGCATCGTCGTCTCGTGCTTGCTGGCTGTTCGTCGTCGAAGGTGCCACAACATATTGGCGGCCCCAGCTGCGTTTGGATCGTCAAAAGAGAGAAAGAGGCAACAGATTCTGCCACCACACACCCTTCATCGTTCGTCGTCCGCTGCTGCTCACCCGATCCTCTTTTCTCTCTCAGTTTCGCCCTCTCACGTTGGCGGAGCAGCCACCACCAATTCAACTCCAATCAGCCACTCAGCTCTCATAACTGTGTGTGGTGTGTGTGTGCTTGGTCTAGAGAGATCGAGACAACCAGTTACAGAGACCCTAGGTGAGAGAAAGAGGCTTGTCCCTCTCACCCATACGAATTGAACATCCGGTTGTCTGTGTGTCTGCACAGCATCTGCACCAAAACGTGGGGAAGACCGTGGGAGAGAACCAAGACACACAAACCGCAAGGAAAAGAGAAGAGACGAGCAGGTCCCATCCTGTCAAGCTGTGTGGACGTTGTGAAGCAGAACATCCCGTCCTTTTTAACAGGAACAACGACCCGGTCAAGCTTGGCCTACAGCCTGTTCCCCACACACCCCCTCGTTCCCTTTCTCTCTCTCACAGTCGGAAGTCTTCTCCTGATCTCTCCTCTCAAGAGGGACACTCACACGTATCCGTACTCACCACACCCCCCTCCTCCTCCTCCTTGAATCCCCTCCATCCCCACCGTCTCTTCTCACAGTCACCAGTCACCCATCCCATCCCATCCATCCCTCATCCCTCACCCCTCTCCGCTCGTCGCTGCACGCCCACTCCCACGCCGGCGGCCCTGCTCGGTGGTGTCTGGCAAGCCGCAAAGTCTGGGTCTAGGCGAATGGCTGGAGTGCGCCCCCCCTCAAGCTGCCAGTTTATTATCATTACATAAAAGACCGCCGCTCTCTTCCATTTCCTTACACACTGCAACCTCTCATCGCTGCGTCCCTTATCTCTGGGCTGGCAAAAACAAGCTGTCAAAGATTCAACTGAAGCTCAATTGCGCCCGCTTGGATGCCTTTCCCCCCAGTCACAGTCTCAGCAGCGCACCGCTCCGTACCTTATCTCGCGGCTGTTTAGATTCTCCCACCCTTTTCCAAGTCCCTCTACCACGCTGGCGGTTTCGCCCCAATTCCCGTGCGGGCGCTCGTAGGCGCCACTGGCAACTTCTCCCCCGGATATCCCTTTTTCGGGCAATTTTTTACGACCCCGTCCCTGCTTGTCATCTCTTTTGCGCCCGCAACCACGCGCGAGAAGTGCCAAACACCCATACAACGAACACTTCCAGAACATCGTAGGGCTGGGAGTGTGGAACACGCGACGTCACAACGGCGTCCTATCTACAGATCCAGATCCAGATACAGATCCTCCCGTGCTTGCGTTGCCGCTGCCGCTCACGCTGCCGCTGCCGCCAACGCCGACCGGCAACCTGCCTCAACCCCCGGACCAGATAAGGCATGGCAGATAAGATGTCCATCGACAACAAAGATCCCGTCAAGGAGGATACTCCAGAGACCGTGGGTTCTAGTCCCGAGGGCGAACATCAGCCTGTGCCTAATGGCACTTCAAACAACCCCAATGGTGCTGTCGAGGGCCAGCAACCAAAGCGAAAGGGTGGCCGTAAGCCTGTGAGTATCTCTTTTCCTCCTCGTTGCATATCTCAGAATCAACACCTTCACTCAATTGTGAGACCTTTTGTGTGTGTTTGTTGTTCTCTCTATCAACACCACAACTTCCCCAGACTTTCGTCTGTGTTACACAATCTTAAAGTTTCACCTGGGACGAAACCTTGTTTGGTCCTATCTCAACTCCCGCTCAAGAGGAAGGCTAATTGTTTACCCCAAGATCTACGCCACCTCCGAGGAGCGTAAGCAACGCAACCGCCAGGCTCAAGCTGCCTTCCGCGAGCGTCGCACAGAGTACATCAAACAGCTCGAGGAAGCCATTCGTGTACATGAGTCCAACCTGCACAACCTTCAGGCCGCTCATCGCACTGCTGCCGATGAGTGTCTGATGTTGCGCTACAAGAACTCCTTGTTGGAACGCATCCTCTTGGAGAAAGGTACGGTGACACGCCGTCAATTGGTCGAGAATGCTCGAGTATTAACAGTATATTAGGCATTGATGTTCAGGCTGAGCTTCGTGCCAAAACTGGCAGCCCCAACTTGGGGCCGACTCATGCTCCTCAAAACATGGTCCAGCCACCACCTATTCAGCGAGCCATCCTGAACCGACATCACCAGTCTCGTCGATCCAATTCGAGCATCGCCCCGAAGCTGGAGCCCGGCATCAGTCCTCTACCCCCGCCGATACAAGCAGCCCACTCTGCTGCTTCACCAAAGGGCCGGCCTACCCCTTCATCGCACTCCAACTCGCCATCAAGCACGGCACCGTATGGAGGCCAGCAGGCTCTCTCACCGGCAGCCTCTGACCACGGACCGCTTCGTCCTGGCATGGCACCGTCCATGAAGTCTCAACTCAGCCCCATGGGTCCCATGAACCCGGCCGCCCGAGCTCACATGATGTCCGGAGGCCCTCCTCGCGTCGGCAACAATGGTTCATACTACCCAACACCTGGGTTCCAGAACCACATTGAGCAGCTAGGTAAGTCAACCGGCCCTATTTACTGATGAATCTTGCCGTCTTATTCCTAACACCAAGCTTAGAACAAGAGTATGATGCTCCAGCGGACATGATTGAAGACTCCGAGATCGACACCCCAAGCGGGCCTGGGCCATATCCCAGCGGCTTCTCTGGCGACGCACCACAGCATATGATGACTTCGCCAAACTCCGTTGGCCCCGGCCATGGCCAGCACATGACGTCTCAGGCTGAGCCTGCACAACCTACCCACACGACCCAGGGTGCATATCCCTCCATGACCCAGCTCTTGGATACCGGCATTGATTGGGATCCCTTTGGACTGAGCGCCAGCATGGCCTTCCCATCACAATTCTCTTTCGATACCAGCAACATGCGGTAACTCTGCGCCCCCATGGTGAAAGAATCGAAATCATCGACACCTGCACATGGACCGGGATCGTTGTGATTAAAGAGGAGGATTTGTCCAAATTTGTTCTATCAAGGCCTTCGTGGCCGCTGTCTTGGTTCAAAAAGAAAAAAAAGAAGTTTAATCATGTGAACATGGGAGGTTTGCGGGGAGCGAAGAAAACTCGATACCCGAGACGACACGACATCAGCATTCGGACGGCGAGATTGTTTTCTGGGCGAAGCCTATAGCGGCGTCCTTAACTACAACAAACACCAGCGAGGGGGAAACAAAAATTATCAAGATGGCTTTCAATACCCGCGCCGTGCGGTCATCTACGGGGAAATGCGATCACGACATAAAAAAGTTACCAACAAATCATTTTGTCTCTTTCGAAATATGGACAGTCAACACTGGGCGGCGGAAATACCCCACGGGAGGTTTGGCGGCCTGCAGTACTTGTCTTTTATTTTCATGTTTTTATATGCCGGGAAGCTTTCCGCAATGGAACCCCGCGCTTGTTTTTAATGGCGTTTATTTTTTCATCATTCACACATCGCATATTTGATGGTGTATAGGATACAGGCGGAACCAAAAAAAGTTTTTCTATTTCGGATTTCAAAAAAACAGAGTCTTCAACTCTTGGGTGAAATGGACATTGGTTGAAATCTTCTCCGTGAAGCAAGCGTCACTCATCATTTGCAAGGTGTCTAAAGTTTTGGTACTGATGGCTTGTCGTTGCCAGAGGCCCCCCGGCCGTGGGGGTCCAGATCGGCCGACGGCGGAAGATGTGGGAACACGGAGGCATCTGGGAGGGAAATGGACAAACCCGCACCCACTTGTGGCTGCCGCGCGTCTGGGACAAGACGGGGCGAACGGGCATCGGACTCGGTTCCGTACATAAGAGACTTTGTTGGCTTGAATTGAGTCGATGTGGCTAGCTGAATGAAACCCGGCCTCTGATCGGGTCATTTATTTTTTGCTCAAGCTTTTTCGTGTACTTTTTTCTTTACTGTGGATCTATGTACACACCTTATTTTGTGTAAAAGGCGTCATTGTCACGAGCAAGCTGGTGAGGATTGCGTGTTCACTGTTACGGATTTCGTTTCTGTATTTCGATTGGTGTCTCTTTTCTCTCTCTCGGTATCTGCAACCAAAGGATGCAGTGTTGGTTGCATTCATGTGACGTCGTTATTGGAAGTTTAGGTAATAGCCAAGGGCTTTCTACCTTATCCTGGTGGGTTCGAGAATGAAGACACGTGGTGGTACCATACGGGATATGTGCGTATCGAAAAACAGCCTGTGGATTGGGGAGCTTCAGGTTTACCAAAGTTTTTCTGGGTGTGTGTCGTTTCCTTCAGCGTTACGAGTCACGATGGGCTCTTACTCGGGTCGAAAGGGGGCGAGCCCGGATGAGGGGAGAGAGAGGCCGGGGGTATGTGTGTGTTCCTTGGTCCGAGCTGCGTGTTCCTGGATTCCTCTTGGTCATGGAATGTAAGAGGGTTTGGAATCATGTGAACTTTTTTTCTTTCTTTCTACATCTGCAAGACTTTTGGAACGTATACTTTCCTTGCGGTAAAGATACAATCTTTGCGTTTCCTTGGCTTCCTGATTCGGTGAGCCGATTTGGAAGTGACATATACGAGATTCTGGGTTGATAAGACTATATTCTCTATGACCCTGAGGGGACGAGGGTTGCTTGGATAAGTGATTACTTTGAGTTCGGCAGTCACTGACATGGGACCTGCCTGCCTTACCTTGAAAGGGCGGGTCTATTGGCAGGTGTACACATGGAAACGACCGTGTGTGACTGCTGCCCCCCCCCGTCTGGAACCTTTGTGAGATTGATATTAAAAAGACGGGGAAAAAGAATCTGGGGCACCGCCGCCCCCCGTGTCGTTTGATTTGAGTGATTGCATTTCTTGTTGCTGCCCTGCCTGCTTACTCCGTATACTCCGCAGTGGATTACGCTTTTCTGCGTCCTGTTTTTTTTTTTTTATTCTTGTGACCAGGGGCACGTGGACGTTTCCATCACCTAATGGCAACCCGTTCGAAGTTGAGCTGTTGGTCCACCGTAACTGCGGGAGATGGATCATTTGGGGGCCGGGGAGAGAGAGAGAGGAGGTTGGGTTCGGGTTCCCGTGAAGGGCCCAGTTTGTTCCCACCGAGGGCATCCGGGAATTACGTAAGTAGGACTCTTTCTTGATTTTATAGACATGGGACCTGTTCGAGGTATCCGCGTGGGATTGTGGTTTTATGTTGTTGCTCTTAAGTATGCGAGGTTTGTCGGAGAGATGCCTGTTTAGGAGATATAAGAGCAGAGATGGAAAGCCAAGAGGGAGGATAGACGGGGAATGGATTCCGGAACACTTGGGAAGAGAGACCGGGAGGTCCGGGCGGCGGAGACGGGGTTTCGGAACGGCGGCTAGCTTGGTTGAAGAGGGGCCCTTGGGTCTGGACCGGGTGTGGGATTCGACATGTTGGTTCAGACGTAAGTACGTACGTATAGAGGCTTGGCTTGGGACAGGCCAAGGAGGCGTATGGCATGGTAACTGTGACGTGGTTTCTCAACGGCTTGGAGAGTGATTTCGGCAAGGGAATTTGATACGCTTCTGGATCTAGAGAATGGATTGGACGAAATGAGCGGGTTCGAGCGAAGGCGGGTCGCTCGTTATTTTCATGATAGGGCCAAGCTTCTGTCGAGGTGAGATATGGGGAGGCTTCACAGGTCATGAACCGGTGCAAAACGTGAGCGCGATTGGTTGTATCACGTTCACCCAGTCATGTTCTGAATCATCGAGAGATTGTGTACTCGCTGGTACGTATTTGGTGACGATGGTGTTTTCATATTTCAAGCACCTGATCAGTTCCTCTTATGTGAGGTTCACCGCGTATTCAGTAAACGTATACCGTCCAGCTTATATTCAGCCACTGCTTTCAGGGAAGGAGGAATCGAGATACTTGGATCAATTCATCTCATCTCTAGTCATAAGAGGCACAAGGGGAACATGGCCGAGGGGTACCTGGGGGGAGTCGATGTACTAGCTCAGACACCGTCGAGCCTCACTCAACCTAACCTTTTGTTCGATTCCCTATGGGTGATTGCTTTTCTTCTTCTTCTCACTATCCTTCTCTTTTTCTTCATTCAGGCATCATCTTTCACACTTCATCGCCATGCTATATTCTCAATTAGTCTTGGCCACGCTGGGAAGTGACCACATGTGGATTGAGAGCTGGCTGACTGCCGATGGTTCGATATGAGCACAATCGACAGTCTGTCGAAGTCACGCAAGGCAATGCACATAGACGATGGGAAAGCAGAGGTATGAGACAGTCCCGCAAGCCCTCCTTTCGGCGTACACATTGCAAGTTTTGCGTTATTTGCCTAGCTACTCAAGGTACTTGACATCATGAAGTCATTCGCCATTCCCTTATTAAACCGCACGTCTTCTCCTCAGCGCCAATCCGAGTAGACCCAGAATGTTCATACGCACCTAATTTAGGGTCATATTACACCACATAAAATGAGTCGTTGAAAGTATCGATTCCGTAGTCCAGGCACAACCATCATCAGTTCGGGAATTGATCAAGCGTGAAAGAGTTATCATCGTCTTACACGAAGTACAAGCCACCCGTTCACTCTGTGCTCGCTTATCAGTGGCTATCAAGCTAAATTGCCCGACCGGATGGAAGACGTCAGTCGAAACGCCGGCCGACTCGGCCGCGGTGGCGGTGCGGAGTAGTGGGGGTGGCAAGACAGCGGGGGGGAGAGAGCCCGTGACACCAGGCCGTTCAACGGCTCATCGTCGCGGACTAAGGTTCACGCAACTTCCCGGCCCGTCGACACCTCCCTGAATTCGCAGGAAACGCGTCATGCAGGCTTTCCTGACCGTCTTGTTGGGAATACTCAAGGTAGACGAGTAAGCAAAATAATCGTAACCCCCCCTCGTCCATCTCCAAAAATCATGAAGGTCACCGACGCGGCCGTAAACCCATCCGACGAAGCTTGCTGTACCTGCGCGAAGCTGCTCAGCTCCGTGCCGAGGTACAGCGCTGCCACTGAGAAGCCTCTGCCGGACGACAGGCGACTCGAGTGCTGCGCTCGTGTAATCTGCGGGAACTGTATCCATGTGCGTCCGCCGGTCGAATGCTGATATCACTGGAAACAGAACGCTGACCAGTAATACAGGAAAACACCCGCTTCGCATCCTACTGCCCATACTGCCAGACATCCACAGCGCCCTCCGTGCTACCCCCAAACCTCAAAGACCCGCCATCGTACACCTCCGTCCCGCCATCCCACCACCTCTCCTCCGGCGCCCCGGCGGCCCCGCCCCCGCCGTACACATACACCTCACCCGACGCCGGCGCCGACGAAGAACTCAACGAAAAGAGCAGCGGCGCCTCCTCCTCGACCGCCACGCCCCCCGAAGACACCCTCCACTTCCTAAACCACGACACGGACACAATCGCCTCCCTCTCCCTCCGCTACGGCGTCCCCGCCGCCGTCCTCCGCCGCAGCAACAACATCACCAGCGACCACCTCCTCCACGGACGCCGTACCGTCCTCGTCCCGGGCGCCTACTACGCCGCCGGCGTCAGCCTCTCCCCGCGACCCGTCGAGGGCGAGGAGGAGGAGCTGCGCAAGAGCCGCATCCGCCGCTTCATGACGGGCTGTAAAGTCTCCGACTACGACGTCGCCGTGCTGTACCTCGAGCAGGTCGGCTACGACCTCGCCGCCGCCATGGAAGCGTACGCCGACGACGAGGCGTGGGAGAAGAGTCATCCCGTCCAGGACGGCGGCGGCGGCGGCGGCGGCGGCAGGGGGAAGAACAAGGCCAAAGCTGCACCGCGGAATCGGGGGCCGTTTTGGAGGGGATCTGCGTAACAGGGGTTGGATGTACGGAGTCGGATGAGTGGGAATTTGGGTTGTTTGTCCACGTAGGTTCACTGGTTGCGATACGGAAACTGGGAACGGGCGTTTGGGCATTTTTGGTATTATTAGAGCTCTTCTTCATTGCGTCGTCATCATGTCCTTAACCACCTATATGGCTCTGTTTGGCCTGTATGAAAACGCCGCTACCATATACCGTTGTAACGCTTTGTACACAATACACAAGACATATCCCGATATCTCTTATGCGAGATGTACTCGATCGGTGAATGTGTCCGCAAATGGAAAAAAACAAAAACCCCTCCCGGCCGAGGAAGCCCTTAGAAGGCAGACCTTGTTCGAATGTCTGAAATCTTCCTCTCAATCTCTCTCACTGAGCGGTCGAGTTCACCGGCAATCATCTGTTTCTTTTCGCTGGGCAGAAGGGTGTACCTCTCACATAAATCACCGTCAATGACGCCCTTGACGGGGACGTAGTAACCACGGTACATGAGGTGATCCCTTCCGGCGAGCGGAGCGTCCTCGGTACGCATGTGCTGCTCGAGGTTCTGGAAGAAGTCCACGTCCTCACGGGTCACAAACGGAATGAAGACGCCGATGGTACCGTTGATACCGCTCCAGAGCAGAATATCCTGGCCACCGACGACCAAACTTGTTTTGGTGATGCTGGTAGGAACATCTTGAGTGTAGGAGTGGCCTAGGAGGTTCAGGCGGTGTGGTGTGCCGTGGAGATAGTCTCTCGTGTTGAGGAGATGGAGGCCGCCTGACTCCTCGTCGGCTTCTTGACTTGCCTTCTCAGGGCAGCGGACGAGGAACATGTTGCCAAACTTGTCGCCTCCAACAACCGATTCGTAGTCCACCATTGCGGTGCATGTGACCCATCTGGAGATGGTGTCGTCGACGAAGGGAATGAGCTTGTTCGTCGTCGCCTTGTAGACGACATATGTGATGCCATGCTGGACGTCGCCGACGACGATGCGGCTTCCTTGCGTGCTCAGAGACACAATCAGCTGCGGAGCCACGTCGGCTTGGGCCTTTCTGAGCATCTGCCTCAGGCCGAGGTCATAAATCCTCAAGGTCTTGCCAACGCCCGCGAGTAGTCTGCCTTGGAAGCCAAGGAGCGCTGACGGAGGCTCTTCAACCTTTGTTTTGTGAATAAACTCTAGCTCGTGGCCATCCTCGCTGAAGCGGTAGACGTGGATGTAGCCTTCAGAGAACTGGCGAGGGTTGACAACCATGTCCTTGCCGGTGCCAACGATCAGGAAGCTTTCGTTGTCCTGGCTGGCAAACGAGACGATCGCAGCGCTGACAGCTGCTTCGTTGTTGTCGAGGTCAACAGTCTGCAGGACTCGCTGATCCTCTGATAAGGGATCGATGACGCTGATGCAAGAAGCCCAGCGGCCTTTGCCCTTGGGGTACCCGAACTCGTCAGGCGGGAGCACCACAGCATCGCCATTGACGACACCAGGTTCTGCGATGAGCTTGGCCCGTAGATCAGGTGGCAGCGTGTTGTTGTCTGCCTCGACCGTGTAAAACATGGGGTGTTCGGGATGCTTGAGTAGACGCCGCGGAGTGTAGGTGAGGGGTATCGACTTTTGTGTAATGGTGTCTCCTAGGTTCTCAATGGCAAAAATTCTGATCCTCTGCGTCAGCTATTGATCAAAGGAAGTTGCATGCAGAAAGTAACAAGGTTGAAGAATGACTCAGTAGGAACAATTGGTATGTTGCGTAAGACCTCATGGCGCTTTGGCATAGGATCCCAAATTTCTCATCATGTCATGTAAAGGAAACGAGCAAGGAAACTCGTGATGCTTGCTTACCTTAATGATTGGCCCTGAATGCCAACGACACCTTCTTCGCACTGCTCGCTGCTGAAATTCCAGACCCATTCGAGGTCAACGTAGTTCAATGGCGTCACCAGGAAGCCTCGAGTGATGGGATCAGAATAGCCAAGCCACGGACGAGAGCTCAACCCTATCACGCAGGTCCGTCCTTGAACAGTAGCTTGGAAAAGCCGCACCGGCTTGGGACCGAGGAACTTCTGCCTCGTATCCGTAAGCTCTCCGGTGATTTCGTCCAACACTGTACGGAGGTAGACACCAGAGTGAAGGCCGATGTGGAGGTAGAGTGTTGAGCCTCCGGATGAGGAGTCATCCATGGCAATGATTGCAAGGGATGATGGAGGAGCAGTCAAGGCTTGGACCGACTTGCTCTCCAGCGTCGACTCGGGGTCTAACGACAGGACACGTACAGTGCTGTCATCACAGCCCACAGCCAGGAACGAACTTCGCAGGCGTCCTTCGGGGATTTCACCCAAGCTCAGACATGTGACAGTTCCGAACATCTCCTTTTTCTCATCGTACTCGGCAAGGGATCCATCACCGTCCATTTCGAAATAGACAATCTCACCCGAGCTGAGTGCAACTGCTACCTGATGCTCGTTGGTGGTCGCCGCGACGATGGATCTGTGCTGCGGTGCGGCCCATTCGTTGACTTGGCCATGTCGGATGTGACGAATGCCTTTGGGATGGACCTGAATGAGGCCGTCTTCGCCCAGCAACTGTGCTGCCAAGGTCGGCACAGACGTTAGGAAACCGGAATCGCTGACCTCCTCGACCGTTTCACCGATGCTCAGAACAAGGGTTCCGTTGGTGAAAGACAACACAATGTACGCATCGTATTGATCGCCGCGGCTCAGCTTGAGAGTCCAAACCGCCGAAGGAATGCCGGGCAGTTCGGACGCCACAATCTCGTTGACTTCCAAGCCATGCTTCAGCATCCTGAATGTGCTACGGGCACCATTGCCGCAGGCTGTGTAGATTTGTGGCGCATCCTCACCAGTCAGGTTGGCCACCTTACAGTCGAGAAGGGGGTTCATGGAGTCAATGCTCTCGACTAAAGCAAGATTCTCCAGCGGTCTGGGATGGAAATAGACCGCTTCGTAACCAGCCCTAGGGTCTGTTGGGAAGTCGTCGCTTGAGAATTCCAGTTCCTCGTCGTCGTCTCCGAGCTTCTCGAACTGGTAGAATTGGTGATTGCCAAATTGGCTGGCAGCATAAAGGAAACCGCTCTTGAGAATGCAGAGGCTAGATGATACCGGCACCGTGTCGAAGTACTTGATCTTAAGCCGCTTCACTTCGCCGGTGGGATTGCCATCTGCATCCTCAACCATATCGAGGGTCGCCTTGAAAAGGTCACCATCTTCAGTCTGCAGGAGGAAGAAGAAGGCGCCAGCACTACCTTTCAGCTTGTGCATGACGCCAGACACCACGTGCCGCTTCCTGGACGGGTCTTCCGTTGCACCTCTTCGGCGCGGGATGGGCACACGGAAGGCTTCCTGGTTGGAGTGCCTGTATGTGATGTTTTCCTCTCCACAAACCAAGACTCCACTGGGGCCATCTTGACCACCTGGGACTTGGAACAGCAGCGAAGCTGTGGGATCGACGGGTTCGGACCACTTCCGGACGACGTGGTTCAATCCCAAGTCCAACTCGTAGTACACCAGCTGAGTCTCTGCTTCCCGAGCTGCCTCTCCCGTAGGATCTTGGTCCGCCTCAGTGTACTCGATCTCGAGCGCAGCAAAGACTGGGGAGCCATAGCCGACGTCCAACGCGACCATGCACAGCACCAGGACTCCAGGCTTGTGTGCCTCGAGAGGCGAAGAGATCGTGAGCTCGGCCTGCGAATTGCGGTTGAGGACGTATACGAGCTTGTTCTTCTCGACTGACGCGATCATACACGCTCTGCCTTTCGGATCGCATGCAAGATATTCTCCAGGTATAACTCGTCGTACCCCAGACTTGCCAAAAGTCTCCAGATGTAGACGCTGAAACCGATTCTGCGCTGGAATGTACTCGACGATTGTGATCCTTCCAGAGTCAGTCGCAAGGATGAGATAGTCTTGACGCAAGGTCAGCAAAGTCCTTTGGCAATCAAGTCTCACATCCAAGGTCGAGCGACATTAACTGCATTGACGCCTGTCGCGACCGGCAAGCTTCTCAAATCACTAAGTGAAGCTTAAAATGGAATGTGGGACACGAGACATACCTTTGTTGCTTCCAGCCAAGCGGAAAGCGGCCATAGACCTGATGATGCCGAAGATATCGTGCGAGAGGAGCGTGATAACTTTCCCCTGTGACGGATCCGGGCGAAGCAAAGTCAATCGCGACCCTGATGCTGTCACAATGTTCTGCTCCTTGGTGCCAGAAAACTGACCCAGCACCGCCTGTGTGACATTGGTAGGCGCTTGAAGGGTCAGGGAGTAGAGAAACATGTTCGAGGTCGTCGCCATGTTTGCAGGTGAGCGCAGATAGCCTGCGCGGCCTCAAGATTCGAGCTCGAATGGATGGGCGATGCAGAAGACGCGATGGTGTTTTTGGAAGTGATGGTGGGTTGGGAGGCTGGAAAGCTCCAGCACGAAATTTCAGAAGCTCCAGGTTCCCACTCAGCGCCTGAGACCTACGTGGTGGAGACCCGCGGCGTCGGCATCTTGTTGATCCGAGCTCCCCGAAATTTCGGGTCGGCCCCGTCGTCGATCCAGAGCTCTCTGGAAGCTTGTGAGAGAGAGGGAGTATTCTTGGTGTCAACGCAGGCTGCAACTGGACTTACGTATACCATCGGGCGTCATGGAGCCGGCTTTCAGAAGAGCAGCGTCAAGCGCTTGCGGGCAATGCTCTGCAGCATTGAGAAGGCAATTGATTGCCAATGGAGTCCCTAGAATCACCCCTCGCATCGCATCAGCCCACTCGACCCGAAGCCTCCATTCCACCGTTTCTAGGAGATCGAAGGCCAACAATGTGCCCACGAGACAATTCTCTTCGTCCCCGAAAGCCTCGAGCGAGGCGGCAGCTGTAAAGTCCTCTACCAACGAATCGTCGACCCCCAAGCTCCGATCAGACGACCTGTTCCACTCTTTCACGAATTCACCCATCCCGGAGATTCGACGACGTGCGGCTTTCATGCGCCAACATGCTTACTGTTCTCACCCCGATCATCGCGCGACAAGAGTTCCGACCGTCGCACCCCATGGCGAGGAGAAGCAATCGCAAACGGGTCAGCTTGCGCCGGCGCACGTCGATTTCGAGTGTCCTGATTGTGGAATTCCCGTCTCCTGCAGCAAGGAGCACTGGATGGACGATTACGAGGCTCACCTTGAGATCTGCGACACTTTAAGGGAGATCAATGAGGATGACCACGACCTACGATCTGGCCGGACCTTCCCGGAGTTCGTTATGGCAGACGATCAGATGCCCGAGGCGGTCGTCAACATGACCAACTGGGACACCTTCATGTACAGCCGCGAGTTCGAGGCTATCAATGATGAGCGCAGCATGCGACAGGTCACGAAGATGCTCACATACCCCATTACAATTGGCAGTGTCCTGCATGAGTTGAGCCCTTACAGCGTCAAGCAGGGGGAGAGGTTGACGAGCGAGGGCTTGAAGAGTTTGAGTGGTGAGTCAATTGCATAGTTCACAAGTGCGACGAGCTGACAAGAAGGCAGCTTTACGCTATACTCTTCATCCTCCTCTTTCCGGAAAGGGTACTACCATGAAGGAACTTCGTCCTGAGGCTCCTCCCGTGAGAGTCTTCTGCTTGGGAGCGCGTGCCGAATCATCCCTGCCCAGAAACGTCTGGCTCCAGCTTGCTCATCTCTTCCCAGAGAGCAAAATTCATCTGATCTTCATTGGCCCCGAAAGCATGGCTAACCGGGACGATGAATTCCCCCTGCCGCAGCGGACGCCCGAGAACCCATTTGGTATGGTAATCGAGGACCGGATATCGCACAAGATGAAGATCAGCACCATCGTGGACTACTACCACACCATCCACAAGACCGGATACTTTGCGCCTTACGACCCGTACTTTGACTGCTTCTGCCTCTTCCATCCTGGTTTGGGCCATCCCGCAAGCAGCCACGAGTGGACTGAGACGCTTCCTATGCTTCTGGAGACCAAGGTTCCTATCATTGCTACAGGTTATACCCAGTTTGATATGGAGAGAGATATCGAATGGGTCAGAAAGACCGCTGCTGGCGAGTTCGATGTTCTGTTGGAGCCTGGCGAAAATCTTTTCCGCAGCTTGAGGTGGGATCTGAATGACCTGGATCCCCAGGACGTCAGCTGTGGAAACTGGGGAGTGTGGGCGTTCCGTGGAAAGAGGTATGCAATGCGCAGTCGCCGTTGATGTGGTCCGTCGCTAACAAGGAATACCTAGGTATGAGACGACTAAGAAGGATGACGAGTAGAGGCTCGTCACATTGCTGATGAATCAAAATGGGAATGAAGTTGGACCACTTATAGAGGTTCTGTAAATAAGTGTATCATACTATCGGCATGTGCATTGTATAACACAAAAGGGGGGAGAAGAAATCAAGACCAAGTCGACTCTGTAATCAACTTTGCTGTAAAATGTGTCCTGCCTCCTCTTCATGAACTACTGTCCAAGCCAAGAATTGTATGACCAGTACCGAAGA
Organism: Colletotrichum scovillei; assembly: GCF_011075155.1. NCBI lineage: Eukaryota > Fungi > Ascomycota > Sordariomycetes > Glomerellales > Glomerellaceae > Colletotrichum > Colletotrichum scovillei. The sequence continues at coordinate 2,653,417 of NW_023336261.1, forward strand.
TACTGCGAGGATCATGAGGCACGAAGATCACAGAGTGAAGGGCAGCTACGGGTGAATATAACGCTGTTTGGGATTCGACTTCAACATGTGCGTACTATTCAGTCATGCTACTGAGCTCTGCCAAGATGGGGCGATTTTGGACGTTTTCTGTTGCGACAACCTTGCACCAAAGACAAGGTAGGTAGGCTGACTCGCATTAGCAAGGCAAGACAAGCGCATGCGTTGTCAAATGTTCCGGCAGGTCGGGTCCGGTGGCCGGGGCAAGTGCCGGGCTGTCCTCTGCAGATGCGGGCCACTCCGGCAGGTGCCTCCTTAATGGAATGGAAGGGACCTAAGGCAAGGTACCTTATGTAAGGCGCCCGCCCTGGCGGTCCTAGCGGCCTGCAGAGCACAGGGCCACGGCCGATGAGCCGCTAAACGCACCTGCAACGGGAGACGAGCCATTCCTTGTAACCGACCAGCACCGGGGGGGCAGGTCCCCAGTTTCCGCCTGCTGTCACTCGACCACCTCACAGATCAGCGTCGTCCGAAATCTTGCTGGCTGCAAGTCAAACTTGACGACAGCTCACTCTCGCGACTTTTGACTGCCACCGCCAAAGGGTTACACGCGACAGACTTCGAAGCTTCGTACCATGAGAGTGTGGTCGCGCCAACCATAGACGGCCATGGCAGCTGTCGCTACCCCTCGCGCTCCGACGCCGCGACCGAAAGCCCCCGCGACCGTCAGCTTCTTGAACGATCCAGCCGCGGCCGTTCCTACACCTTTGGCCACCCCCGGCGCCGAACGGACTCGCCCTCCGCTACAGGCCAATCCTTCCGCTCGCCGATCTGCTCGACCTACTCCTACAGACTACCTCTCCGACAAAGCAACCGCCGCCTTCATCCGCCGTGTCCTGTGCTCCAAGCACCTCGCCGAAAGAGGGAGGGCAACCCCGTCCCCGATCGAAGAACTACTGCCACCCCTGACCAGCCGAAACGATGTCGATCTTCAGCTATACGCACTCATATCTGTGATTCTGAGGGAATACGTGCAAGTTTGGTACAGCAAAATCACACCCGATGACACTTTTGTAGACGAAATCGTCCAGATAATCGCCCATTGTACAAGGGCCCTGGAGCAGAGATTGCGAAAGGTCGACCTCGAAAGCCTTTTGTTTGACGAGCTTCCCGATTTACTGGATAGACATATCCTCGGTAGGTCAAGACATGCAAATTTATTAGGCCAGTCTTTCACTGACGTTCAGTCGATAGCCTACCGCGCGGCGCATGATCCAATATCTCGACCGCCAACTGAGATAGACCCACGAGAAGTCTATCACTCACTATGCCCTTTGGCGCCTTTGACGCCCATACCTCGTCCCGAAGACCCCTCGTCTGTTGCGAGACAGCAAGAGAACGAGACGCTTTATCGTCAGCTGTTGGTGCAGGGCGTCCTAGCTGTTCTCCTACCGACTGAAGACCTCGAAAACAGTTGCTTGACCTCTCTGGTTGGCCAAATCTTCTCCGAGCTCATCATTGGCAACGTCCTCGCCAATCGCCTTTCGCAACCATGGCTCGTTTACGAAATTTTTATCATCCTCACCAGAGTTCTCGACAGGAGAGCATCAGAGCCTATCGAAGAGGGAGTGGCGGAGGCGTTGCAGGCCGGGTCAACATCCGCCCTCCCCAGGCCTGTCCGTCGCAGTTGGTCTATCCAGGGCGCGTTCTGGTCGCTCGTACAATGGTCATTTCTCGCTTTCTCGACTGTGCGCTTCCTCGTCATGACTCTCGCAATGTCTTCATCCCTGCCACCGAGGTCAGACGGCGAGCTGAATGAAAAGGACCAAGTGACTGGTCAAATATCGCATTCGAAGACGTTGAATCCTCCAGGTAGCTCGAACGAAGCCCAGCCTGTCAAAACACCCATTGCTGCCTTCAAGCTGTGGAGTTGCGTAGCAGATTTGATCGAAATGGACTCTCGCATGCCTTGGTTGAGTGGAATCATGTCACTTCTCCAGCTCGGGGCAATGGCCGGCCCAGGACGTATTGCTGGTCTCAATGGAGCCATGGACAGGTAGGCAACCATCACTTTGTTTCTCCCTCTCCTTCTCTATCAATCTCACGTCACACCGCATGAGGTTCAAGTCACTGGATCTCAACCAGCTCCAGTGAGCAGTCAGCAGCGCCCCGTCAGGCGAGTGAGTGAGACGGGATGGCTTTTCCCACGACAGCCTAGTTGGCTGTACTGTGGATGGATTTGTGGATGAGTTGATACGGGCTATGGCGACACACACCTTGGGGTGCACGCAGTGATGGGGGTCGAGTCTCTTGCAGGACTGCGCGAAAAAGCCGAAATATGCTGTGTGACATTCACACCTGGCCCATTCTGCGACCCAACCCTGACTTGACCTCGTTCCCCCGATTCCTCGAAACATGCGGTTGCATCCCAAGGAACTCGTGGCTTCCGACCAATCGCAGCAGGCGTCAACGTTGCTCGCCTCCGATTGCTCGATGGGCCCTCGCGGGGCTGCGCTTCCATCCACCAGCAAGCCTCATTTACGCGCCCAAGTCCAACAGCGAGCATCATTTTGCAGGGGTTCATTTCCATCACCGTCATCTCCTTTGCCCAGTACACGCCTACGGAAATACGACGACGCTTGGTCACCTACGGAAAGCTATCAGTCCTGCTCGCTTCTTGACGCCCCGCTGCGAAGTCGGTGGTGAAAGCGGCCTCGCATATCGGGACGCAAATCCTACCTGCGCGGACTCTCCTGCGCGGCCTCTTTCACCATCTGGTCATGCTTGGGCTGATCGCAAGCTTCCGTCCTTGACCGCCAGCCGAGGCGTATAATCAGGCCGGAACGGTCCAGGCCATGGGCAGTCACTCGACCCGTCCCGAAAAACGGGCTAGCAGCTTGCCGGTCCCCGCTCAGCGCCTAATTGCCTGCCCTCCATGGACCGATGCGAGCTTGGCCGGACTCGAGCTTGGGAGCTTAGCTGTATCCCGGCTGGTATTCCTAGGTCTCTGCGCATTGCCATGTGCTCGCATACACCTCAATGGGCCGCAATCGAAGGGAACACATCTCGACATTAGGACAGATATCATCCACGCGCCTTTGACTCCAGCACCGAACCCGAGCCTTCTAGACTATCGTCATCGCCAGCAAAGGGCCTCGAAATCTAGATACACCTGCTCGTCGATCCCGGAAGCCATTGAGCCATCTCAACAACCGAAGACAACAACATCCGTCGCAATCCCGTCATCGGGGGGCGCTCAGCTACCCCTGCTCTCAACCTCGTGTTACCTTGGCCTAGCTGTCTCTATTCCTTTCCTGACATCCCCCCTTCTCTGAATTCCCCTCCCGCAGATCGTTGCTTCCCTTTGTCGGTTCACACAAAAGCCCCTGCAACCCCCCACACACTTGACCGTCGCGACTGTCCGAGTCGGGAGCATACCCGGGAAGAAAGCTGACATGGAGCGCTTGCCGCGTCGAAATACAGGCTCATTTCGCACACCATTCACCAACGTCTTCTCGACGCCGCATTGCTGCCAACCATTCTCCGCTCCATCCGCGCCGCTCTCTTCCCCAACAACGCCCCCGGCGTCTCGACCTTGGTGGCCCCCTCATCCGAGGAGGAGCTGCGTGCCTTACGCCGCAGGTGCGCTAGCGCCATGCTAGCCAGCATCCCGCCCTGGTTGGCTGGTCTGTATCTAGGCGGGCGAGGCCTTGGCTTCCGGTGGCGGTCCGGACCGGAGTCGAGACCTGGTGCTGATGATGCTGCCGCTCCTTTGGCCATGAGCGAGAGCGAGGCCGATGTTCCTGGCAGGGGTGATGCCACTAACGGTAACAGAACTGATGATTTAGGTAATAAAAGTAAAGAGAATGAGGACGAGGAGCAGCAGCGAATGCTGGCCGAGATCGAAGAGGGCATACTCGATATCTTCTCTGACGAATACTGCAACAAGCACTTGGTGTACAGCATCCTGGAGCTGATTCTGGTGAGACTGATGCCGGAGCTAGCGGAGAAGGGCGTCGTTGAGCTCTGGGAGGAGCGTCTGAGCCTGTGACGGATTAATTGTGAACGAGTTTTATGCCTTTCTGCGTGTTTTAGATACCCTTGTTAGTCTGAGAAACGCATTTCGTAATTCCGCATAATGAAGCAATGCTTTCCTTCCCAGATAACGTTCCTCATCGGAATCTCAGAATATGACACATGGTCGGGGGCAGTCACAAAAGCACTTTTGATCGTGAAAGACAAGAGACAAATGGTTTTGTGATGTTCGTATATTCGCAGACCGGTCGGGGAGGGGGCAAGGGGGAGAAAATGAGGAAGGAAGGGAAAAAAGGGGCATATCCCTAGGAAATCAAATGCAAAAGGGGCCGCCCTTTTTTTCGTTTTTTTTTTTTCTCCCACACAGACTCTTTGGCCGGGGCTAGACGATGGGTCTTTGCCTACGAGTCGCATCGTACCTTTTCCCCTCAATGTTTCTTGGGCATCCCTCTGCCTTGTGTGTGTCTTCTCGACCTCTCGCCGTTCTTCGTTCCTAGCCCGTTGATCAATTATGATAACCCGTGCCTGGCTCAAAGCCTTTGCCCCTTTCCGTGACACACGCCCCTTGTATATACCGTGCCTAGCTAACCGGCCACCACCCGACCAACCGGAAACCCCTCCTTACTTCCTATCCTTGTCGCCTCACAGATGCAGAGAGTGTATAAGAGAAGGCTAGGATAATACAGTATCGAAATGGTGAAATGGTTGAAAATTTCGCGCTCGGGGAAGCTAGGGAGAGAGACAGACATGAACCAGAAAAAGAAAGAGAATAAGGAAAAGATGACTATTGAAAAGCAGGCTTGAATCGATGTGGCGCGTGGAGAATTTTGCGGTGTTTCGCGTGAGCGGAATGGTCTTCCCTCGAGGGGAGCGTGAGCGTCGATAAGAATGGGGTATATGGATGTCTCGACTGAAGTTTCGAGTGGGATGGATAATAGTGATGCTGTTGTTTCAAGGTAATAGAGAAAATGTCTCCGCGCCGTTGTCTCTGGCCAGTACCCACCCCGGTCCTGTATTGATAAGTTATAATTACTTGCCCATATTTCCAACCGTCGTGAGACTGTGGACCGGTGGTGGGAAGACACAGGCGCCCGAGATTATTGTCGCGGAGTCTGAAGTCTCAAGATCCAATCGAGAAAAGCCTCGGGGCTGTCGTGAGACATTGACCGTGTATTCCTGGGGTGTCGTATTCCCCATGATAGGTATCGCCATTGGGAAGTGGGTTTTATTTTTCCCGAAAATCGAAAATCCGGTCCTGGCGAGGGGGATGTGCTCTTTGCAGAACTCTCGTCGGGTCTAGAGATTGGTGAGACCAAAGTGAAGGTCGTCGTCCTGTTGTAGATGCCCACGCATACCATGCGCGGGATGGCCTGTTTCCCGATCCAGTCCAGAACCAAAGCAAACAAACAAACAAACAAACAAACGCCTTGAAGAATGACGAAGAATATCCTTGCCGAAAAAGGAGAATTATACGCGAGCTGATATGATTTCGCTTTGCAAAGTGATTTGCTGAAGCATCGGGCCGGGTGTTCACTGAGTCACGACGGGCTCGGACTTGACCCCTAGCGACATCGAGTGAACGTGTTGCGGTGCCATCTCGGTGTCTCCTTCGGGTATCCGGTCCAAAATGCCTAACGATTGAGGCACTCCGGATTTCGCGAGCTGATGCTGCTGTAGGCGCAACTTCTCCGTCAACCTAACCATCACCACATACTCCGTCTGGTCCAACAATGCTCCCCCATTGGTGCTTTGGATGTAACTCAGCAACGTGTCCGCAGCCTTTCGAGCATCCTCCTGTGTCGGTGATGTCGGAGATGACCCGGCTGGAGTCGTGGCTGATCGGCCAGCCATGCTACTGTTGCTACTGCTGTGGTGCAGATGCGGCGATGAAGTAATGGCGGTATCTAGGCCAAAGTGGGGTGCTGCCATTTCGTGAACCGGCGATTCCAAAGCAGAAGAAGGCGCCGTAGACGCCGGGTGATACTTGGGTGTCATGGGCTCGGTTGATGCGGCCTGGTTCATGTACTCCAAATCGAGAGTGGGAAAGGTTTGGCTCCTTGGTCTCTGAAAGTTTGAAGCGGCCCCTCCATGCAGTTGGCGTGACGTATCGTTGGGGAGGAACTGGCCAGCGTTGGGGTCAGGGGAGAACGTAAATGTGGCGGTGGGACTCATCGCACTTCCCGAAAAGGACGAGTTTCCTGCATCGGTTAACGCGCTGTTAAGAGACGTAGTGCTTTGCGAGTTGGTGTGTTTGTAGGCGCTGCTATCACCATATCCGACAAAACCGAGACCGTGAACAGCGTCCTCATCACTCCTGTCGGCCGAAAGTGGAGATGGGTGTCCTGTTGGCGATGCCGGTGAGATGCCGGATGCTCCAAGAGACGGAGAGCCAGAAAGTTTCGCGTGGTCTGTGATGTTCGTTTCCGATGCTCTTCGCAAGAGCTTCCCTGATACAAGAATGTTCCTCTGCTTGAACCTCTCCAACCAAGTGGTGTTGATGGACTTCATCTGGCTGGCCTCAGGTCCGCCGTTGGTGGTACGAGAAAAGTGCTTTGCTTGATCCAGAATCTCATCGTCACTAGGTGTTAACCCGGCTTGTTGCTGTCTCCTGACCCATGCCGCAACGGCCCGATCGATGTCCGGAAACTTCCCCTTGGTGTGCCGCCTTCCAGCGGGAGATTGACTTCTGTCCGCCTCCGGATTCAGGTACTTTTCCTTGTTGCGTAGAACCTTGGATACGGTGCTGTAACGTCAAGGTTAGAACTTAAACGCACTCTTCATGCACATGCTTGAACCCACCTTCGTTCAACGCCAAACATGGCGCCGATATCCGTCTGCTTCACGTTGGGATGCTCAGCAGCATACTGACACATTTTCTTCCGGTCGTCGTCGGTCAAGACCCTTCGCTGTTGCGGCTGCGGGCCGTTTGTCAGCCGTGTAGGCCTTGAAGGGGCTGGAGCAACGACGGGTGCCATTCCCAAGGGAGGTGCTGAATAGCTGTTGGGGTTGGTCAACATGCTGGGCCACGTTGGCTGAGATGGGATCATGAGCATCGGTAGCTGGGCATGAGACTGTTGTTGATGAGTCTGCATCGGCTGCACAGGAGCTGGCGGAGGAGGCATTCTGCCGATTGACTCAGACGGTAATCCATGGGTGACTGATGGCATGAACGTGAAGCCTCCGAAATCCGACATGCTGTTCTGATGGCCGTAAGGACTCATGTCTCCCCAGCTCTCGGCGCCGAAGGATGTGTGATTGTGACCCATATGGGTGTCTTCGTCCTGGGTGAGGTGGTTGTCCTGGTCCATGGTGGCAGTCCCCACGATGGAGTTGTTCATTGCTTATATAACTGTAAGATGTGTCTTCGATCCCCAAAATCCAACTTGGCAGTACTCAAAAAGAGACTGTCTGGCTGGCCTGTTGTCGTAAAGTCCAGGTTCCAGGTTGGTGATTGCGAGGAGGGGTCGCGCCGAAGGCTTCGCCTTGACTGATGGGATGACACTCAGGCCAAGGGTGGGGATTGCTGGTCCCGACAGATGTTGGTGGGTTTGGCTTCAAGAAAGGAAGACACCATGCATGGCAGAGGTGGCCAATTGGTTCCTGAAGGCGCGCTGTGCAGGCGGTCTGCTTTGTAGGTCAAGAAGCCCTGGGCCTCTCAGGGTGACTCGATGCAAGTGCGTTGCAGGCTGCAGAGAGGTGTCGGGGGCAACGTCGTCTATGAGTTGGAGGGCCAGCTAGCCGTATATCTCTCCGTGGGTTTCTTAAACGAGAAGTGCCGGTCTGGTGTGCGGGTTCTGGAGTTGGAGTTTGAGGTCGTGCTTAGAATGCGGGTGCAACACCAACAACCCTTTCCTGTCGTGGCAACCACCAAGATGGTCCTCTGCTGTATCAAGAACCCCCAGCTAGTCCTCAGAGTCTGTTCTAGGGGGTTTCCTGACCGTATTACGGATTGAAAATACCTGGATTAACCGGGCTCAGGTTGTTGTACCGGTCTTTGGCGAGTTGACCGAGTGCTGGGGAAGACACGCCTCGCAACGATAAACTAAGGATGGGAGGAAAGAGGGATGTTCGAGGGATGATCGACTGTTGAAAGAGTGCTGTTCCTGGGGAGAAGGCTTGTCTGTCTATTCGGTCGACCAGTTGAGGGTGATGGCGAACGAGCCTGACAGGACTGGAAAGTCGGATCGGGCCACTCAGAAGGAGTGAATCAGACAGCGGTATGCTGCAAGAATCAGACGCCGCGACGCACAAGGCAAGGCTTGAAGGACAAAGCTAGTAGGTCGAGGTTGGGGTAGGCGGGCTTGTCAAGATAGTAATACTAGGTATCAGGCGCACGGAAGGATGAAGGTTGTGTGGGCGGCGGTGGGCCGCAGTGTACATATGTAGAAGCTCTGCAGGCAAAGCGACGGCGGATGCTTCCCATGCCCATGTAAGTACACTACCGGCAAGGGTCTGGGGTGTGTGTCTCGTCTTCTCCTGGGGGTGTGGAGGGTATGATTGAATCTAAGTAGAGCCGGGGTCTCGACTCGGTCCCTCGGGGTGTGTGGTAGTAAACCAGGCCTTGCGAAGGATAAGATGAAGTTCTCTACGTACCACAACCGCGTGGTCATTAGGTAGACGTTGAGAGACGATGGAGGAAAAGAGTAGACACGCGCAACGTCGGCCAGGTGAAAGTCTGGTTGATGAGCGATAGGTTGATAAAGACAATGAGAATGCAAATGCAACTTGCCCGTCAGAAGAAAGCGCCCGGCAACGAAAGTGGTTATGCTAGGCCTAAGAGAACGGTAAAGCCGCAAAGATGCGACGTCAGGACTCGAGTACAGCACAGTCTTATGCATGAAGCATCATGATATTGGCAGGGAATGAAACAGAGTAGAATGGAGAATGGTTTCCGCGAGGGCAGTAAAGAGACCCCTCGCAACCGGCGGGATTGAATGAGAGAGTCAAAGAGAGAAAAACGGGGACGAGGCAAATGCCGTAAACTGAGTTCCAGGCAAATGGGGGATGATTGTTGACGTTGACGAGGTTGCGTATCCTTTGCGATGGTGTGAGTGTTTTCATCAATGAAGACATCATAGTCGGCCTAGAATTCATGTCTAGACCACTGACAACCGCCACGGCTAGGGGATTGAGGAGGAGCTAGAAGAAGCCACTGGTTCAGTTTGTCTCCGTTGCCGCATGGGAAGAAACGACGGACCATATGGAAAACGCTGTCGACGGGAATGGGACAAGCCACACACAGACACTAGTTGGGATGCTGATTTGCTTCCGTCTCGTCTCGTCTCGTCTCGTCCTATAGCGCCTTGTCTAGACCTGGCCTCGCGGCTCGCCTCGACTTTGCTGATGTCTTATTATTCCCCCAACGCTGGCTGGTAGGCGAACGGCTGCTAGCCACTCGGGGCGAGAGATGCTGCCCTCTCTTGCGGCTTGCGGCTGCTTCTGGTCTCTTGAGAGTCGAGATTAGCCATATCCTTGGCCCCTGGGTTGTGGAGCTGAGTATGTCGGCCTCATGCTAGATAATGACAGCAGATGGGATGGATCGCCCGATGGTGCGGTTTGGGGAGATTCTGTAGGAAAATCCGAATTTGTAACACCCAAGGAATACAATGGCAGACGACAACGAGTCTGGAGCCGACGGATGGGACGAGGAGGAAAAAAAAAGGAAAGGTGGAAAACGAGATGTTACAGAAAACGGTTGTTTGGGTGCTCAATAATCAGGAAAAGCCGTGTCGGGGTCGAGAAACGGAAGAATCGCGCGCCAATTAGCTGACATCAGGACCTGCTTTGCGCTGAGATTACCACCCACACGACACGCACACACACACGCACTAGGTAACATGCTCACTGGAGTACTGCGTAGGTAGTGGTCGGAAAAGAGACGACGAGAGGTCTTGATCCAAAGACGGACGGAGCATTTGCACCCTTGACGGGCTATACTTGCGTGAGAGGAGAGACTGAGAGCGAGATCGGGTTAGTAGGAGACGGGGCCTAGGCGAGAAGAGCGGGTTCGTTGCCTTGCTCGCTCGCCGTAGTAAGGCAGGTATTCGTACATGGTGTGACGGTCGGTTCCTCTCCTCTCTTCTGCCCTTCCCTCTGCTTGCGCGATGGGTACAAAGTACTGGTAGGTACTGGCGAGTGTTGCCCCGACAAGGGGTTAGATTGAGAAGAGGGGGATATAGATGAACGGTGCGGCGGCTTGCGTGGGGATGTTGCCAGGACAAGGCGGAACGTTGAGGTATCCCTACGGAGTAGTGTGAGCGATGGCGGATGGGAGGGATCATTCCAATGTGACAAGTGAGTAGGACGAGACGAGACGAGGCATAAAACGAGACATGGAGAAGTAAATGAGAAAGGGTGTTAGTCTGGCATTCGTAGATGAAGCCGCCGTTTCTATCTCTTACCTAGTATCTAGCTGTTCCCCAGGGTGAAAGGGTATGGAAGCTAAGGAAAGCGTGCAGAGGTAGCTGCCGAAAGCTGGGCAGTAACGCATTTCCTGACGGTTCCATTGCCAACTGAAGACAGCTTACCTAACGCCTGTTAAGGTACGTGGTTGAAGTTTGGAATGGAACATTGAGGTATCTGACATGTAACGGTACTTGCATTCCTCGCTTCGGTTCCATACCAGTGCCGTGTTTCTCGGAGAAGTGGTCTTGGATAAGGTGTCTGCCGTGCCTGCCTCAGCACGCGGATGATTCAGACTTGCCCGGCTTTTGGAGTCGACCTGAGATGAACGGGCGGCATGGAAGGAAACGACTTGGACGGATACGGACGCCAAAAGGAAAGGAAGGAAACAACGTCGTCCCATCTTGGGCAGTGGACCGGCGGGCAAGCGTTGACTGGCTCACCCGTTCATTCCCTGCTCCACCACAAGCCCTAAGGACGCACGGGGCAGGGATATCTGAGCAGGGGGGGAGGAGACTCTCACTCGAGAGTCGAGAGAGAGCAGGAGCAACATGTGCACTGTGAACTCTGCAATCCTTGCTTCCTTCCCATCTCAAGCTGCATCCCGTCAAGAGACAACCTCCTCCACTGCTCCAGGATGGCAGGAAGACCTTGACCTTCCGCCTTCTTAACCTCAAAGCGGACCCACTTCAAGCATATGGGTCCACCTTTTACCGCCATGGTCCGTACCTTCCCCGAATGAACGAGCTTCAAAGCTCAAACAGTGGAGGGCAAGAGATGGATAGAAACACTTGGTGACTGGGGACCTGCCTGCCCTGAGCGGAGAGGAAGAAAAAAAAAAAAGGAAGTAGCAAGTGGTAAACCACCAAGGTCCCGTCCCGTTCTTGCCTTCCATTTCCATGATACCCCGGCCAGCTTATGAGGGTCGTCTTTTGCTGCTGTTGCTTCTCATAGGGCCATCGCTGCCCAATGCTCCTTCATTGCGACTCATGAAGCTCCATGCCTTCAGTCTCATGGATACTCGCCTGGCTCTCTTTCTCCTGCCTCACGGAGTACACTCTTCCCATTTCTGTCAACGAGTGTCTTCTACTCCGTCCTCCATACGAATACCTTACTCAGACATCGTCGCAGGGGCATTTACAACGAGCCAGTAACAGTCCCATTTGCACTTCAAAGACCCTGACTGGATCGGGGCTCCAACTTTCTTACCTTCCCGCTGCCTTAGTCCCTCGGCACCTTACACTTTTATTCGACCGCTCGGCCGCCTGCCTCCACGTCTCCAGCCGCTTCCACCAAGCTATCCGTACACTATCCATACCTACCAAGCCAAGGTACCTTTGGTCGATGGACGAATACAATGTGAACGACCTGCCAGAAACACATCCACTCAACGGCCTCATCATCTGACACTCCCGCTACGGATACCTATCCTGATTCCTGACCGACACTTCGTTATAACCTCGATTCGCCATTCATCCATGGATACGAGTCCAAGAGCCTGCGATGCGTGAATACTTTACCAAGAGGCGCCTTCCGTGCCACATTGACCTCCTGTCGCGCCTCGTTCCCACCACGGCCTATTAGCTCAGAGCTGTATACTTCGTAGATGGTATTCTCTCTCACCGATTCAATTTGCGCCTAACTCGGCACGCCGCACGCCAACCGCGAAACTTGCCTTTCCCCTCTTGCTCTCGCCCTTCTCCAAATCTAGTCCCCCAACTCGCAAACGCCTCGCGGATACATCGCCCCGACCCTACCACGCTGTACAGGTAACAAGCCTACTTGGTTGTCTCTGGTCCGTCCAAGCTGTCAAGCGATCGACTGATGCTACGAGAAATGGCCCGCCGGCGACCTGACCCATCCCTGTCTGGCGTTGTCAGGGGGGAGGGGGGGCAACCCCGACGTCCCACCCTTCTCTGAGCCGTTCAAAGTACGGATACAAGGCCTTTGACCGTCTAGGGAGGGGGTGTGGTTTGATAGACCTAGAACCTGTTGCGGGTATCCGGTCGTTCACTTGCGGACTGCTATCGCCTTTCAAGCAACCCTCAGGTCCTTGTCAGTAAGTATCAAAATAGCGTGCCATTTTGTCAGCCTCGGTCTGTTCAAATCAAGTCAACCGGGCGTTGCCAGCATAAACGTCTGCGGCAGTTTATGGCGATCAATGCATTCTACCACAGGGGCCTCTTCAGTCTGGTCTGATTCCTTCAAACCATCTCCCGCCAAAACCTATCTGCGAACACTCAAATTCCACCAGAATTCCGACGTCAAACAGGCCAAGGTCTGCCGAACGCTTTGATCTCTAATTTCAAGTTTGATATGCGACGTCAATGGCAGTCTGTCAAGCCTTGCTGCTGCCCGATGTTGAACTAAGAACTACCCGAACCACTCTGACGCACCCGCCACGACATCGCCAAAGCCGTTCGCGACAGCTTTTCGTAGAAGATACAAGGACTTCTCGCGACGCAATCCAACATTCATGGAATTGGCATCCACCACCGTCACACTCATCGTGGAGCGTCGTACAACAGCCAACGCCCCTCGTTGGACGGCCAGGCAATCGCGATGGGCGCCTCCCCTTCTTCCAACGCTGAACGCAATGCTCTCTCTATTAATCATGGCTTGTTGTACTCGGTTAGATCGTCGGTCCATGCCGTTCATCTTGTGGCCCATCTCCCATTCAGTTGAGCTGCCGCGGTCATGCGGTTGGAGATTCGAGTCGATACAGTTTTGATAGATCTGGTTAGCTCATCATGGGCCGGACCTTTACACTCATTTTACAACCAATGGGTCAAGAACAGGGGATATTCGCCCATATCCGGTCCACTTTTGTGAGGCATTGAGCTCCATTGATCTCTGGATAGCTCTAGCTCCATGACCACCTCTGCAGTCGTCACAAGACTTGATATGGCAGTCAGAAGACAAGCACCAGCGCCATTTCGGTCTAGGGAACCAGAGTTGAAGAAGGATTGCTGACCAACAGCAGCGCTCACATCGTTTTCGGCATTCCCATTGGACATAAATTCCGGATTCGTCACCAGTTTCGCGCTGGTCATTGGATGGAAAAGATTTCTCTCGCATGAGGCGGTCCTAGCGAGGCCACTGAGAGACCCGGACTGATTCTCAGTTGGTCAGATGGTCACGTACGGATACAGAGACTTGCTAAACCGTGGGTCCATCTACGAAAGGCTTCGTTAAACGGATGGTCTGGCCAAGCCTCGACGCAATGGCGCACAAATGTGAATACCTACTTCAACGGAGAGGAGATCACGGCCGGAGGGTACAACTATGATTGGGGCATGATCCAGGTTGCGATCCAGGGTCGACCAGCATCCACCCGCGTTGGCCCGCAACGTGCGCCGTTCTCAATTTGAAGCGGGCCCTGCCGACGGTATCCCAGGCCAGGCTGAATTGATACCACAGCACCCCCGACTCAACCCTCACCCGAAGCAGTATCTGATCGCTCTAACAGTAGCTTCGCATCAGTCATGAGAAGGGCCTCTCATTTTACGACAACGTTGGGCAATCAACATGCATAATGATGATGGGCGGGCCGGGGAATAGACTAAACAGGAAAGAAGGCTGATTCGGAGACCCATCTACTCCATCTTTCCCTTGGCATCTTCCCGCCGCTAGGTAGTGTAAGGGTTTTCCATGAGTTCATGACTGACGCGTCTTAGCCAGGCTGACGATATCACTAGGTGTTGAAGCCATGCTAGTAAGACGACGAGCGCAGTCTGCCCGTCAACTTTATTTCAGAAGCTTTCGGATACGAGGGAAAATCTCAGGCTCTGGTACTCGCCTCGTCAGTGGCTGTCAGCCGTGGCTAATCACGTTTAGCTGCTCTACCTGGTCGAAGTAGCAGGAATTCACAACCAAGCCATTGTTTCAAGCCATGGGAAGCTCGGGCTTTGGGAATTTAGTTAGACACGAGGACTTTCATTTGACACAGAGAATGACCGCATCCACGTTCTCATGTCTCGACGAACATGATGGGGAAGATGCCAGTCAGTCATTGCCCTCCTCGACACCTGCTTCAGCGCCTGGTCCCTTGGTAGACCACCTCCGATCAAGGCTGCATTGGTCTTCTTGGAAGTACTACCTACGCCTGCACGCGCGGGACGTCCTCTACCAACTCTTCCCTTTGGAGCACCAATCTTGGAGGAGTCTAGGAAATGAGAGCTGCGTCAGTGCTCGGGTGGAGCGCAGCTTGCTTGTTCCCGAGCCCTCCCCCAAAACCCGCTGGAACTGACTGGGCTGGTCGACTCATGTCGCCTTGGAGCGAGCAGGGGACCTGGGCAGCACGAGCAACATTGCAGCGCAGCATCCGCCGCCGCCGCCGTCTGTGTTGCCCCTGCGCCTATTTACCCTTCCCTGCAGCCGTTCTCCCGTGGTCTGTGTCCTATCGCCCGCCGTTCGCCTCATCTGTATCTGATGCAAGGTACGGATACACTCATCTGCCCGCAAGCAATCTCGAGTCGAAGTCGAGACGAAAGGGCCAAGATCGCTGGATGGATGTCGACTGCTACCATACTCCGCAATCGACCTTTCCTTGCTTCGCATATCGCGGACTCGGACCCAGGACCCCTCGTCGAAGCTCCTCCCATCATCCTCCGAGCATAAGATGAGATGAGATCACGGCTCGCTGCGAAGGCCGCGGCCGACCCACCACTAACTAGCACGTCCCGCCCAGCAGTAGCAAACAAAAATCGGGACTTGCGAGAGGAAGGGGAGATAGAAGAGACCGCGAGACATGGGCGGTAAAGCAAGCCCTGTGAAAGGCAGGCGGAAGAGGAGGATTCGCATTTGACTGGTGGTGAAGCCCTCCATCCCCCCTCTTTTATTTTCGTTCTACTGAGGAAAACCAGGTCTGTGGCTGCTGTCATTCCGCCGGGCACGTTTCTCGTCGGGGAATTGCAGTGAAGTGCATCGCGCCAGTAGTGCCGAGTCCGTCTCGAGACAAGCGTCAGCAGCAGCGGGATGAGAGGGCAGAGGAAAAGGCGGAGTTATGAAGAGTATCATTGCAGAGAGCAGAGAAAGGGTGTCGTCTTAGCTCTACTTAAGCGCCGACGTTGCCCTCGATCCAGGGAGTCCCCCGTCTGGCTCACCCACACACCCGCCTGCCATCCCCACCCCTCCTCGGCCTGTAACCCCATGCACTGTAGGAGGAGTGAGGCAGAAGAAGAAGAGAGAGTGTGTGAGTGTGTGTGTGTGTGTGTGTGTGTGTGTGTGTGTGTGTGTGTGTGCGCGCGCGCGCGGAAGCTGCATGGTCTTGCCCACGCTACCTATTGCTCTAGTTCCTTTCTGTCTCTCTTCCACAACCTCGTCTTTTCCCATTCGCACGCGGAGCAAAGTAGTGTAAGCTGGCCAAGGGGATACACGCCCGGTACGGACACATGCGTTGAGCCTTCTTGCAGAAAGAAGAATATGCAACCCACGCTTCTCTTGGGAGGCATCTGCGGCCGCAGGACAAGAGGCCCTCGGCTATGCAGGTTCGCCCACGATTCGGGCTTCGTGACTGATTTTTCCATTGAGTTGCTGCTGCTGGGTGAACTTCAGATGGTGGCGCGTGTGGGGTAGGGAAGGGGCGGGGATGGGGGCAGCTTTCCAACGACAGTCTATCTATATCCGTACTTCATCCAGAATCTCGTTTTTCGCCCCCTTCGACGACGACATTTTGAAAGACAGCCACGCGAAAGCGGACGGCGCAAGACCTTGGTGGCGCCGTGCGCGCACGCACGAGCGCGAGGCTGGCACGGCTGGCTGACGAAAAAGAAGCCACGCTCTCCTCCGTATCCACACGGATTGGAGACCGGCGAGAGAGCCCTTTTCTCTTTTTTGTTTTTAGGCGGCACGGCGGGCTTGTCCTGTCAGGCACGCGCCGCCCGGCAGCCAGCTTTTAGTGCCCGACGGCTTCGTGGCGAGGGATGGGAACCACGGATAACTCGAACTATTATGGACGGGATGGGCAGTCAAGTGTCTACGTAGCAGGTAGCGTGGGCTTCTGTGCTTCACTACCGTACCGTGGAGTCAGGACCCTAACGCGCGAGCTGGACCGGTCCATCCGTTCCCAATCCAACCCAAATTCATCACAATGATGGCATACAATGGCACAATGTTTGTTTTCTAGTCGAAGGATACCCCGGGTGGAGATGGGGGAAACGAATGGGAGGCATCAAAGATGAAGATGAACATTGTTTTTTTTTTCTTCTCTCTGCTGCCAGAGGCCGTTTTGATTGAGAACAAATCACTTTTTTTTTTTGTTGCAAGCCTGAACTCCCACCACTCCTTTTTCCTCCCTTCCTTTTCACCTCTTTATCTTCCTCTCTCTCTCCTCTGTAATGCAAAAAGTAGCATGGTGATACCGTATAAACGCTTGCCTGGACTGCAGAAACCAACATCGCCCTTGATCCCCGTCAAACACATCCTTCCATCCATCCCTCCGCAGCTCCCGTCTCCCATCGAAATCTCGGCGGCAAGAAAACAAGATAGAGAGCAGGGAAGATGCCTCGACGCCGCCCATCAAAGGGGGGGGATCTCTAACCTCCCCCTTTTCCCCCACCCGCCACGAAATGTCTGCTTGCGGCCAACACACATTCCCACATCCCATGCTCGGTAAGGAAAAGTAGGTAGCGTACCAAGACTGCAAAAAACCCCACACACTCTTCTCACTCGCTCAGCTCAGCCTTGTTCCTTAGAAAAAAGGAGAGAGAGTCGCAACCAAACAGTGCCATTGTGTTTCCCGGCCTTGGCTTAGAGCTTACGCGCGTAAGATGCAGTAGGGGTCGGTCGGTTCCTTTCGTTTCAATTTTGGCTTTTGAAAGGAGGTAGGGTAGCGTCCTTCTCCTATTTTTCTTTCTAGTTTGCACACGATGCCATGGAATCGGGACTCGAGTAAGATCGCGGCAGGTAACTTGGAGGGAAGGGGGCGTGGAGGGGGGATGATGGCGGAGGAAAGAGGCAAGTGGCTTGAATTTTGTGTTCCCTTCGCCAAAATGGGGGTCTGCGGACGAGGAGGACCCCGAAGGCGGGCTGAAAGTCTGGGTCTGGGCTGGGCTGGGCTTGTTTCTCCTTGGGCCAGGCAAGGCATCTTGAGGCGGCGTGGGGAGAAGCATGACGACAAACGGCCGCCATGCGCCGCCGAGTTTTAGCTCGTCGCCGCGTTCGTCAGCGCTTGACGATTGTGACTGCGAGTAGTTTGAAGATGTTAGTGCCATTGTTTTGCTTTTCCTTAACCGAACTTCACTCGACTTGAGGTACGCTTCCTTTCCCCGCCGGCTCTTGTAAAATAGCTCACGGGGGCAAACGAAGGTTTTGGGATGATGATGATGACGACGACGACGACGACAACGAAGACCAGGGAAACTGAGGATTGGTGTGTGATCCTCAACACAAGATGAAAACGTACCGATATCCTCGTCGGCTAGCTCGTGAGATAGACCGACGCGCTGAGGCTGATGCTTTACGGACTTGCCGTACACAATGGCGGTCTTGAATTGTTCAAGGATACTCCTGTGAATTTGGTTACACTAGACGGAAACACGAACCGGTTAGCTAAACGTAGCGAGCAAGAACAAGCCTTAGCAACATGCGCTTCCGTCCGTCCAACTTTCGCGCGCCCATTTGTCGCGGGGGAGAGAAAAGAAGGTTCGCCCTACGACACGGGTTCGCTCGGGACGAGACGCATTGTCACGCGGAGAACCGGCTACTCACGAAATCTTCGACCGTGCACCTGTTTGAACGGAGCACGACGGGCTGAGAGTAATCTGGCAGTTTGCCCTTTGGCTTCGTATAAACGCGAACCAGCTTGAGCTTATCCCACCTATTCGCCAAGAAAAGAAAATCAAAAACGTTAGCTTCTTTGGTCTCGTGAGTGCAATTTTAGGGGTAGCGGGTTCATCCTTGTCGTGGACGACGATCGTGTCGCTCCGGGAGGCGAGAACCGGCCGAAGGTCCGACGGCTAACGAGGAAATGAAGGCAAGGGGGAAGACAAAGTTAGAAAATCCTTACATTGCCTCCATCAGCTCATCAATGTTCCATCCCTGCTCCGAACTGATCGGCACGGCGTTCGGGATACGGTAGAGCAAGTCGAGCTCCTCGATACTGATGGCATCAATCTTGTTGAGGACGTAGATGACGGGGATGTAGTTTCTGCTCCTCGCCTCGAGAACGTCAATGAGGTCGTCAACGGTGGCGTCGCAGCGGATGGCAATGTCGGCCGAGTTGATGCGGTACTCGTTCATGACGGCCTTGATCTCGTCGTGGTCAATGTGGGTGAGGGGCACGGTGCTCGTAATGTTGAGGCCGCCCTTTTCCTTCTTCTTGAAGGTGATATTTGGCGGCGACTTGTTGATGCGGATGCCGAAGCCTTCGAGTTCCGTCTCGATGACACGCTTGTCCGTCAGGGGCTTGTTGACGTCGAGGACGATGAAGATGAGATGGCACGTCTTTGCGACGGCGATGACCTGGCGACCACGACCGCGGCCGTCCTTGGCTCCTTCAATGATACCCGGCAAATCAATGATTTGCAACGGCGCACCTGAGCAACGAAACAGAATGTCAGCGTTTTCGACTTTCGACTTCCCCATTCCTTTCTCTTGCCAAATCGCTGTCCCGGACCACATAAGATCTATCAGAACATACCATTGTAAGTGACCTGACCCGGAACGGACGTCAACGTCGTGAACTCGTACGCCGCGGCCTCGGAGTGCTGGCCCGTCAACTTGCTCATTAGGGTACTCTTTCCCACGGACGGGAAGCCGATGAAGCCGATACTCGCGACACCCGTACGCGCAACGTCGAAGCCGGCACCGCCGCCGCCGCCACCACCCGAGGGCGTCAAGAGCTCACGCTTGAGCTTGGCGAGCTTGGCTTTCAGTTGACCCAAATGGAAGGACGTAGCCTTGTTCTTTTGGGTCTTGGCCATCTGTTTGAGGGAAGAGAAAGCATTCCGTCAGCTTGCTGATTTGCGCGTCGTATTCTTGTCTAATTTATCTGTGTAGAGGGTGGAGGGGGAGGTTTTTTCCTGATGTCGTCGGATCGAAGATTTAGGTTTCTTGGAAGCAGTTGCCCGTCTGTCGCCGACGTCACGAACGCATGTTCCCTCTTTCAGGTCATATAGATATACAGCCTTCGAGTTCTCTCGACATCGTCGACGACGGTAAAGGGGGCGGGACGAGGTTTGCCCTCGGTTTGAAGGTGGAGGGGGAGGAGGGGCTGGACACGTACTTCGGCCTCGATATCTTTGATCTACATGAACAAGAGTGTTAGTCAAGATGGTGTCCTCGCGAATAGATAAGAGAGAAATGATGGAAAATTCAATCCGGCCGGCTGTGAATGTCTCCGCGAGAAACATTACCTTGTCAACTGTGGTCGCCATGATTGCGGTGTTTCGTCACTCGGGACGTTCTTGCGCTGTATGGAGGGGTTCGATTTATGGATGGCTAGCTTTTCCGATTGCGACGTCGACGTCCAAGCCGCGGGCAGAAGGCAAAGCGAAGAGAAAGTGTGCCGTGGCTCGCAGAGTTTGTGTGGGGGTATCAAATAAGTAACGTTCGCCGTCGTCCAACTTCTGTCTCGCTGCCCAAGTTTGGGTTGATGGTTCTGGCAGTTGGTGATTCCGGTTGTGCACCTGGTGGTGGATTTTCGGGTGCAAAATGGCGGGGACACTGGCACCTTGTGCGAAAAGGCTAAGGTACCGCACATGAAATTTCAGCGGGGCATGGTGGGAATGCACCGTCTTCATTGGCTGCACAGGTTTTTGAACGCAGTGATGTCAGAAACCTGAATCATTCAATCAAAAGTCTTCAACATCTTAGGTAAGAAACGGCAGCACTTGGTTTGGTGATTGATGATGTGCAACAATTCTTGAAAATCTAGAGAAGGCACGAAGCGATGACCGGGACAGGCAGCATTGTGAATGTGTTATTTTCGTCGTCTACCTTCCCTATCCCTGTGTCCCATCCCAACCAGTAATGCCTCCTACAGGTAGGCTCCCAAGCTCTTGATTCTCGGCTCTCGTCCAGATCTAATCATGGCCATCCAATCCTTTGTTCATCAACTGACCACACACAAGAGCTGACTCTTGCGCTTCATAAACTAAGAAAGTTTCATCTGTCGATACAGTGTCTTGTCACCCAACAGGGCTTGAAGAGTGAATGCCATGGTGTTGCTGTCCACACAGTGGCGTGAGTAACACACCTTTAGCATCCTCCAGACCCGTTTTGAAGTCAAGCAACTGCCCCAATCGTAAGGATCGCAAGGCCAGCGGAAGGGCAAATAGGCAGCTGGGTCTATCTCTGATGATGCACAGCGGTGCCTTGGTACGTTCCATCGGCACTCGGTGCGTTAAAATCCGGGGATTGCTGTGGCAATGTGTACATGTGTATATTAAATATTGGTTCGTTCGATCTACTTGTGATCCAACTCAACTCAGTTGGTGCTTGGCGCCGATACACCGTTAACGCCATTGGGAACAGGTCTCGACTCTGGCAACACTGGCGCTGTAGCGGAGGCTGCCGGCTGGGTATCATTGACGGTCTCGGCCATTGCCTCTGTGGCATTCGACTGGCTCCGTGGCGACAAATGACTGCCGTTGGGCATCGTCGGCGTTTTTGTGCCATTCAGAAGGAAGTCAAGCCCTTGTTCTTTGCACACGCGGGCATAGTCGGGGTCGCCAGGACGGGCATAGTCGCATACCAGGCAACCCTTTCAGAAACGTTGCAACTCGAGGACGCTTCAAAGGCTGCTTGTGGCAGACAGTCCAGGCATCTGCTCCTCAACCATGACACCGTTGATATAATATTTGTTCCTCGGCGCGAAACCCAAGAATCGATCAGCGTCGGGGTCTTGTTTCCATTTCTGCGGGACTTGCCATCCGTAGAGTTGGCCTTCGTTGTCTGGAAGTTCGCGATACTCAACGCTCATCTTGAGGTCCCGAAGATGCGGAACGTCCTGAGCAATCGACATCAAATCCGATACCTGTATTCCGAGTCAACCCAACCACCCATTATCATCACCGGACAAACTAAAGACGTACCTTGACGAAGAACATGTCCATCTTCAAGAACTTCTCACGAGCCTCGCCACGGAGTTTTTCCTTCGAGCGGAAGCTCATCTTGAAGGGATCCTCGCCCTCTCCGTAATAATCTGAAAGGCCAGTCCCGAGTTCGTAGAAGTTCTCCTTGAGCAAGGCATACCAATCCGACTCGAGTCTCCAGATGACCTTCTTAGCGAGGTCAGACACGGAAACATGTTCCCAAGCCGTATCTAATTTCCCGTCAGTGATGAGCAACGCGGAAAGATCTTGCGAGCACTTACATTTTGACAAGGAGAGGTCCTTCTCCCCCAGGAGTAGCGCAACATGGGTGTTTAGCACCCACTGTTCTCTACCGTTTGCCGTGCCATTTGCTTGCGGCTGAATGGTGTCGAATCGCACGCCTTGCATATGCTTGAATTTGGCGGCGTATTCCGGAGTCTTGGGGTTCGGGCAAGCGTCGAGCCAGCGCAACAGAGGAGGCAGCTTCGCCACGCGCATGCGTTCTTGCTCCTCGAGGATACGGCGCTGCTCGGCCTCTTTAGCAGCTCGCTTGCGTTCCATCTCCTCGCGTTCAAGTCGTTCCTTGCGCTCACGCTCTTGCCGTTCCTCCTCTTCGCGAACTCGCCTGGCTTCCTCGGCAGCTTCGCGCTCGATGCGTTCCTTACGGAGTCTCTCCTTTTCTTCTCGCTGCTTGCGAGCTTCCTCCTCCTTCTTCTTCGTTTCTTCCTCCTCACGTCGCTTCTTCTCCTCCTCCTCGCGGAGCCTTCGTTCTTCTTCTTCACGCTCGCGTTGCTTCTTCTCTTCGGCCTCGCGCCGCTGCCGTTCTTCCTCCTCCTGGCGTTTCTTTTCGAGTTCGGCCTTGCGCTTGCGTTCCTGCTCCTCGCGATGTCTTGCTACTTCCTCCTCCTTCAGACGTTTCTCCTCAGCGTCGCGCTCACGCTGCTTCTGCTCAGCTTCACGTTTCTTCTGCTCAGCCTCTCGCTTCTTCTCTTCGGCCTCGCGTTCGCGTTGACGAGCCTCCTCCTTTTTGCGGGTTTCTTCGGCCTCAGCTTCGCGACGCTTTCGTTCTTCTTGACGCTTCTCTTCTCTCCTACGCTCCTTCTCTTCGAAACGTCGCTTCTCGTCGTCGCGCTCCTTCTTGATTCGTGGTTCCGCTTCCACTGTGTCCTTGACATCCGACGCATCTGGCATCTCGATGTCAAAATCCTCAGATTTGACGTGGATACTAGACTTATCACTGTTACTCGATTTGCCGGATTCTCGTCTGTGACCATCGGCATCTGCCTTGGCCTTAGTCGGTCTCCGATCGCTGTCGTCGTGGTCTCTCAGACTGGACTTTGATCGAGGCGGGCCATCACGAGGTGCCCTGTGAGGATCATCGGGCGAAGCGATCGATTTTGGTCGTCGCTCCTTACCCTCAACATCAAGCCGCCTACGCTTCACGGGTGCCTCGCCTTCATCCTTGTCTCCCGTGCTTGAGTGTGGTGGCGTGACACTTGAACGATGTCGTTTGGACGAATTATCGCCAGACACCGATAGCCGATCCCGAGACTCGTCCCTCTTGAGAGCTTTCGTGCGATCGTGGTACTTCTCCGACAGCGGCTCGCCCTTTGGCTTTTCGGGATGATCGTCAAGTTTTGGGTCGCGGGGGCTCGAGGGATCTTTCAGTGATGACGTGGTGGACACCATGCTCGCTCGTCGATTCTTTTCTCTCTCGCCACGAAGCTCCCCCTTGGATACCAGCTTACGGCGCGGCTTAGCAGCCTCTCCTTCAGAGGACATTGCGGCAACGTCGGACTCGGCTCGTTTCGCTGCTTTAGCAGCCTGCTTCTGCGAAAGTGCGGGTGAAGCCTCTCGGTCTGAAACAGCGATTGTAGGTACTCGGTCTTCTTTACGCGGCCTGCCAGGACCACGCTTCGGTGAGATTTGATCTTCGTGAAATGAATCCGCCCTACGCTTCTCCTTTGGACTTGTGATGGTTCGTCCAGAAGAAAGTTTCTTCCTTTTCTCCGGGTCACGGGACGGGCTAGAAAGGTTACGCTTGTGCGCACGCGCTTCATCCTTGAGTTCATTCCGACCTTGGCGCTTTGTCTCGCGGTCCTGCTCTCTGTCGCGGTCCTTTTCCCGTTCTTTTTCTCGCTCGCGTCTGCCAGGAGATTTTGTCTTTGAAATGTCGCGGTGTGACTTTCTATAGGCATCGTAAGACTCCTTGAGCATGTGCTCCTCGTCTTTCCAGTTCGTTCCCTGTCGACGGCGAGCAATTTCGTGGTAGGTCTCGCCTTTGAATCGGCGAGTCGGATCAAAATTCCCCTGGTCCAAGAGTAGTCTGACGACCTTGATATTTTCCTGGCCGATTGCCGCCAGCATTGGGGTGGCGAATTCGGGTGGCATGCTCGAAACAGGCGCAGGGTCTGGGTTCGCTCCACCAAGAGCCAGGAGCAGTTGAATCACTACTTCGTGGCCTCCGCGAGCAGCAGCAACCATGGCTTCAGAGTCATCGCAACCGTCCTTGACTTGCAAAATCCGCGTCACAGTCTCCTCGTCGCCCTTTCCTGCAGCTTGTCGTAACGTCTTGTCGTCAAGTGACATGTACAAGAGATGATTGCTTGTCTTGTTTGCCCTGACGGTGCCGGCTCGCCGACCGCTGGCGTTGGACGCAGATGGTGCAGGTGACCGACGAGGGCTGTCTGGGCCATGAGATGATCTACTGTCGAATTGGTCGGTAGGGTGGTGATCTTCGGATGTACGTCTGCGTTCTCCTTGTCGCGACTTGGCCTCATTCAATGCGGCTCGGAAATCGTCTGCATTCTCCAAATCGTCGCTGACTCGGTCCAAGGGCTCCTCTCCGCTCAGGTTGGCTTTCCTTGGATTTACCCCCGCATTCAGCAACAGTTTGACCACTCCCAAGTGACCGTTGTCGACAGCGTCTAGCAATGGTGTGTCTTTGTCATAGTTGACACAATCCAAGTTGCAGCCAGCGTCAATGAGGAGCTTGACGATGTCCTCGTATCCGTTAATCGCAGCAATCTGAAGTGGCGTGTTGCCAGCATAGTCGGCCACATTGAGATCCTCGGGTCGCTCTCCTAGTCTTTGCTTGGCCAGGTCGTACTCGCCTCGGGCACATGCCCTAGCGAGGAAGGTTTGGCCGTGTGCGTCGAGGTGTTTCTTGTGTGGTGCAATCTTGGCCGGCGACATATTTGACTCGGCGGTGGCGGGGGTGGAGAGGTTTCGCAGCTTGGAGCTCCGAGGATGAGGGCTACCACTGGCAGAGGATTCATCCGAGTGATAGTCTGTAGATTGTAGCGGCGGAGGCAGACGTTTCTTCTTGTAACTCAGGCCATTAGACGAGTTTGCGGGAAGTTGGGTCGAGACGCTCCGCCTGTGGGCACGTGGGTGGTGTGGAGAGACGGATCTGGTGCGTGATCCTGAGTGGCCGTCGTGTTCTCTCCTAGACGAAGACGATGACTTTGGTTCCTTGGGTAGGCGAGCTCGAGCTTCTATGGTGTTGTGATCCGAGATTCGTTGCCGTCGGACCTTTCGATTTTCCGCCTCATCATCTGAGTCTGCCCTGGAAGCTTTGCGTTTGTGGGGAATTCTGTCGATGGACTTTGCCCGGTCCTTCAGGGACAGCTTGGGGGATTTCCTACGGTCAGCGCCCGTATCGGAATCGGAGTGCCCACCAGATCGACGCCTGTGGTGGGGAGGGGATGCAGGAGCCGAGCTGAGGCCGCTGGAACCATCTTTACTCCTGGCCGATTGATCATGAAGGCGCTTCTTCTTCAGGCCGAGAGAGGAAGCCGTTTCGGACAGACGGACAGGATTGGCCGTCTTTTCCTTGTCGCCATCTCTGCTGGCACTCGCATCACGATTTTTCCGGGGGACCAGGGGAACGGGGAGAACCGGGGGCTCTCCATCGCTGCGGTCCTCGTGCTTTACCTTCCTCGCCTTGGAGGGTGAGTGTCCATCCTTACCAGGCAGTACGATGGTCTCGGCATCAGAGTCTCGGTCGACAGGAGCATCGTCGGCTACGGGAGGGGCGCGAGATACGATTACGCTAGGCTTGACGTCTTTGGATAGATGAGGCGGGGATTTGATAGAATCGTCCACGTTCTTGGTCGGTTTGCTGTTGGACTCGTGAGACTCGTCAGGTTGGTGATTGCCCGGTCGCTTCTCCGCCGCAGCGACGGGCTTCGACTTGTCGGACCCGGCAGCATTCTGCGCATCCATATCATTTATCTAGAGGTCGAAAAACTGGCCAGCAACATCCTGGCCAAAGGTCGGCCGCGAGAAAGAGGGTTGGAGAGGCGGATTGAATTGAAGACGGCCGGTAGACTAATCCTCAGTCGCTCGAGGTGACCCCCCTAAGAGAAAGTGGCCAGGTCAGTCACGGGGGGGTGCGCGCGCGAGAAAGGCGTTGGGCGTGGGTGTCGGACGGGGAGGAAAATGTTGCGTATTGGATATCGGATCACGTCGAGTATGAAAGGAACAGAAAAACGACTAAGGAAGCGCCTGGCCGGGACAGAATAATGCGTGCGAGATGGACGGAGGCCGAGCGTTGGTAGAGAATGCGGGAAAAGAGACTGTTGGTGACGCTTGATGCTTCGATTTGGCTGAAAGGTGGAAATGGGGCCGCGAGCGAGTCTTCAGAGTCAAAAAGTCTGATCGCCACCTCTTTGATTGGGCCCGACCAGGGGGGAGGGGACTTGCTCGAGAATACGGGACACGGAACAGCCACAACCAGCAAAGGAGACGGGAGACAGGAGACAGGAGACCTGACAGAGAAAGCAGCAGTAGCAGCCGGGCATCAGACAAGCAGGCACACAACACGCAGCACGCAGCACGCAGCTCTGAGGCAAGCAGCAGGTTATGGAAAGTGAGGTGTGCAGCAGGCACCTGGTGGTAGCGGCACTGGCAGTGGCAGCCTGACGACTGAGGTGGCCACATCAGCCAGCAGTCGGCACTAGGTAAGGTACGTACTCGGGTTGAATTCGACAAGCGGTACTTTGAATCACAGCGACGTTTTGCGGTATCTACAAGTACCCGACCTCGACGAAAAGTACGCTGCCTCCTTGGGTGGCAGACCAAACGACCTAGGATTCAACCTGGACGTTAGCCCCGGCACCCACCTTGCTTCAGAAAGATAGGGTGAGATTGAGATAGCAACGCCGTCGTCTTTCTCTTGCAAGCTGCATCACTGGCTGCACGTTGTCGCTAGCCACCTGACCCTGGACACACCGACCTGCGGAAATTTCCCATGGATCCAATGCAAAACGAGTAGCTCGTCCATCTAAGGCTTTTTTTCTGTGGTTTGCTAGTCCAAAAACTCGTCTTTCTCCTGCTGGTGGGAAACCTCGAATCTGCCCGGTGCGTGTTCTTGGTGCGACTCGAAAGGTACGTATCAAAGCCTCCAAATTCCCTATGCCCCACCTCGGCCAATCCCAGCCCCCTCCAGAGTCGCAGCAGGCTCCTCTTCCCCCTCCCCGGCCGTCGCATCTTGAATTCAAATGGCGAATCATGAGCGACATCCAAAACGGAGAGCTCATGAAGCGGGACCAGACCAGCCAATCATCTGCTGTGGCGGATAGCACCACTGCCACTGAGAACGGACACCTTACCGTCAGTCACACGCTGCCTGTGACTAATCGACCTGCCGTTTCCCGATTAGACCTAGTGTATTCTAAGCAGGCGTCCGTTCTCGCCTTTTCTTGTTATTAGTGCAAGACCTCCCATCCTTGACTGCTTGAGGCAACTGGCGACCTCAGGTTTGGCGTGTCTAACAACCACAAGCAGGCGCGCTCAAGCTCAAGCCTTAGGTTGGAGACTGGAGTTGGACGTCTTCTTGCCCGTCGCTTCCATCCATCCATGATCCAGCTCCCGTCCTTGCTTCTCCACCCAACCTTGCCATCCTCGTCGCTCCCATCGTTGCCTGCATCCTCCCAGCCGGACGCAGAACCGTTTGACCCTTAGCCTCTTATGCCGCTTTACAGCCGGAGCTTGGATCTTACGTCGACGACATTTGCGCACCTCGTGCCAACTTGCGACAAGCTTCGACGTAGCTAGGTTTCCCGACCGCTTCAACCAACATCACGTCATTTCGTTTGGGATCCCCATCCATAAAGTTAGGCGCAGCCCCAGATCACACCACCTGTGTACCAACTATCAAACGTCTGCGACCACACAGCTGCGAGGCGAAGCCAGCAACATGCCTTTGGCAGCCGTGAACTTACCTGCCTCCCTCGACGACGTCAGAGTCAAGAAGCTTCCGCCATCCTCTTACTACATTGCGGACTTCATATCAGAGGAGGAGGAGCGCTTAATCTTACAAAAGGTACGGAAAACCTATTTCGACGACGTCCGTCGAGCCAAAAGCTGTGGCTGACTTGCCCTTGCAACCAACAGATAGCTGAGGCGCCGAAACCCCGCTGGAAGCAACTGACTCATCGACGTCTCCAAACATGGCCGTCCGATCTCGTCAACAACAAGCTGATCGATGCTCCCTTGCCACAGTGGTTGCAAGAGCCTGTGATCTCGCGAATTCTTTCCTTACCTCTTGCCGCCGATTCTGATTCGTCCAATCTCTTCGCTAGCAGTCCTCACAAACGACCGAACCACGTGCTGATAAACGAGTATCCTCCGGGAGTAGGAATCATGCCGCATAAGTTGAGTACATGGTAGGTGTTCACGTGAAGAGCTTTGAATCTCATGCTGGCTATAGGACGGGGCTGCCTATCATCCAGTTGTGTGTACCGTCAGTCTTGGAGCAAGTCTGTGTCTGAACCTATACCAAATCAAGGAGGATGGTGCCATGGACCCAGAGCCTGTGGGACGCATTCTTCAGGAGCCCAGGAGTCTTCTCATCACCACCGACGACCTCTATACCGATTACCTCCACGGCATAGCCGATGTCGAGGAGGACGTTGAGCTATCTGCCGAGACGATCGTGAACTGGGACCTTGTGCGTTCGCAGGATGATTTTTCTGCTGGCCGAAGCGCACGCGCGACCAGGACGAGTCTGACATACCGAGACGTCATGCAGGTGTCGAAACTCGGAGCCAAGTTTGGCTTATTTGGAAAGAAGTGATATTCGAGGCGCAAGTGTGTCTAAAAGACAAAGGGTATCATCCTCCATTTGCTGGCGACCTTCTCAGCACCAAACTTCTGCGCGTACCACTGCTTGGTCCCATCTGCCGTTGTGCCTAAATTGGCGACAATGAACCACAAAGCACCTATGAGGGTGCGGTTGACCATGTAGCCCTTTGGCGCGGCTATTATGGCAAGGCCCAAATAGATCAGGCATTCGCAAGTGTAATGAGGGCAGATGAGATACCGAAAAAGGCCCTCCTCCGGCAATGAATACTTCTTGAGGCTGGCCAAGTGTTTGTGGCATTTATGCTGATTAGACCATCCGTAGAGGTACGTGACGGTCCCAGCGACGACTCCAGGTGACAGAAGGCCCTCCAAGTTTGGCTTTGCTTCTTGCCTCAAGGCGGCTGGGAAAGGTGAGTGTGCATCTGAAAGTGGAAAATGACGGTCCTCACCTGAGCCGTCAACCCAGACGGATACACTCATGCAGAGATAGAAACCCAATCCAAGCAGCCAATGAACGAACCACATCCTAGAGGACCCTGGTTTCATCACAAAGAGACACTCGTACAATCTCCTCGTGCCTTGCAGCGCCATCAATGTCCAGACGAGCACTGTCTGCTCGAAGCTCACAACCGGGCCGCCCGAAGCCGCCTGCCGGCCAGAGATGATGGCCATGACTGAACCGCTTTGAAAATACTGCCATGCCCAGAAAGCCGAACCTGCAACGGACGCGACGTAGAAGTGCATGAACCACGCGTGTGGGATTTGACCAAAGGAAGTCACGGCTTTGGCGGCTTGCGTGAAGAAGTCCAATCCATTGGGACCAGTGGGCTCCTCCGTCCGGTCGTCGGTGTCGGTAGTATTAGCCGGCGAGCGGGCGCCGTAGTCGAGAAGAAGACGCTGGGTCGTCTTTGGGACTACCTGGATGGCCAACACTACTGCTGTTGAAAGCCCGAAGAATATCTGGCACCAATGGGCCGGCGGCAAGGCTGAGAGAGCATTCATCATCGTCGTCGTTGTAAGGGAGGCCATGGCGTGGCCGGTATATGATGAGCGGTTGAGGTTAGAGCAGGGGTTGCTTGTTGTACAGTGTTGCGGGAGTACTCGATACGGTCCAATATGACGAGCCGGATCAATCGGATCAACTCCCAGCCGCTCCCGATGACATATGCGGGCGTAAAGCAGCGGCTCAACTCTCGATACTCAAGGTGCCTCGGGACAGTTATTCGAGGGCGCCGTTCATAGGGTCACATCCACGCACAATCCCTATTGGACTTTTCCAGAGATGCATGCCACATGCAAGCTGAGGGGGATCAGCACACTGCGTCCTCCCGCCCGCTCCGCCCGACCAAAGTGAGGCTTCCAACGCATTCCCGCCTTTCTTGTCAGAAGTGTAAGGCGGCCCGCTCGAGGCGCAGTCACATCTTTTGGGGGCCGGCGGCTCTGCAGGCTGCAAGCCCAGCTGCAACACCGCGGCAGGCTGTAGGCTTCTCTCCTGTCCGCCTGCCTGGAAGCTGCCTCGTTGCAACCTGGTTTCTGTGTCTCGAAGCGCGTGGATGTGGCTTGCCGTGTTGGCTGGTTGGAATCGGGAAATATAGTACCTGGGAACTACTGAGGTGGTCTTTGGTGACACTGATTCTCAGACTGTCTCTTCGTGAGGGCATCGGGCTCTAGGCTTTCTTTTTCTTGGATAGTCGGGTAAGAAAGATCTAGATGTTTAATTGGGGAAAGTGGAAATATGATTTGTACAGGGCATGCGTGAATTCCATTTCATAGTGTGCATTCGTGTTCGCTGTGAAGGAGGTCGGCGATACCCAGCCTGATCATGGCTTACATCTGATGTGGGTGGGCGTTGGTGCTGGTCCGCCTGGTTCGCCCAGTGTGGCCGGCGCTGATTGTATGGATTAAGTGGGATGTGTGGTTCGCCTGCCTCCTTGGATTCGCGTATATAAGGGGCTTCCCGCTCCTCGGAAATCCAGTTCATTCCCATCCCTCATCACGAAGCATCAAAGCACAACTACCCCATCTTTCTCTTCTTTGGTGTCGTTTCCATTCCTTGATACTTGACCTATCAATCCTCATCTCAGGCTGTATATAGCTGGCCCGACTCGCCACCTTCACCGTGACCGCGATCGACTTCCCCCAGTCCGAATAGTCTTCTAGTCTCTGCTGCGTCTTTACCCCGTCTTTCATCTCCAGTGTGCAGTTCGCGTAGGGTATTGCTCTCTGCTCACGAGGCTACCGTATCGTGACCAGTGTGACAGGGTGGCAATTGTTCTTTGATGAGTGATCTTAACTGCTATTGTGCTTTAGCGAGCTCTTCCCGAATAGATCAGGAATGTAACTAGTTGATCTACTGCAGTATACAGGTAGTCGGTCGACTTACTACTTCGAAGAGCTCTGACTGAATGTATGATGGCCAGGACCTGGGTATGGAATAGGAGAAAAGGGGCGGGCGAGGGGTAATGGCTTGGGGTTTGGACAGTCATACGCAGTTGACGGGGTTGGTTCGGTTGAATCGGAATCATAACCTTGTGCAGTGAAGTAGTTGGGGCAAGGAGATGATGACCTGACTATGTGATGTGTAACTACAATCAAATTTACTTCGTCCACATTGGAGAAGAGTGGCATGAAAGTTCATGATCCAGTCATTAATAGATTTTCGGTGAATATGTTAATCTTAGGACACAGCGCTCTTATTCGTCTTGTATCACATAGGACGTAGGAGATGGATAGCTTCGTCTAGTAGCATGATTCATCCCCGCTTCGGTTCGAATTGTAGGGGAATAAAGCCAACGCACTTACACAGACAAGTGAGTAATGAGAGGATCAGAGACCTGAAATTCCTCGGCCAGTTCTATTGGACTTGGCTCTCATCAAATTCTGTTTAATCTGTCAAACCCCCGTATCTGAAGAACATTCTCATGAGAGTCTTCGGGCCCATGTATAATCTTGGGTACTATGAATGATGCCTCTGCCCACAAGCACAATCTATAAAACCTAAGTCCTAGTTAACCACTCATGTTGAGGACAAATTTCATTTGGAAAGGCGGTGCAAAGTATCTAGACGAGAAGAGTAGAAACATGTTTAGATGAGACGGACTGCTGAGACCTTGCTGCTACTTTCTGAGTCCGCGATTTGGTTTTCTAGTGATATTGATGATGAGCCTGGGGCATGGAGAGAAGCTTTTTCTATATACTAACATCTAAAGTCATGACCAAATCGAAGAAAATCTCACCTTTCTTGCCCGTATATCAATACTCGTGGACCACGAGATTTGCAATCTGTGATCATTCTTGCTTATCGACGTTTGTTTACAAACATTTAGTATACTTACTTTCTATCATTAGAGATGCTGCCGACAGGAGGGAACTAATAAAACTTTTATCAACACTCTAGGCTGTGAACATTGCTAGATCTTTTTCTGCGTTGTGAAGCTCGTCCGTTTCTACCATTCATATTCACAGAAGGAAAGCTAGAGATGTATTAAACTCATCTGCATCTTCAGTTTGGGCCAGTTTTGGGATTAAGGAGTGAACATGAGAGTAAAATATAGTTGAAAAAGCAAAAGATGTTGGAACTTATGAGGAAAGAGCGGTTGAGTAAACAGACGGGATTCCTTCGTGATTAACGTCGAAACCACCTTCTCAATAAGCCACTCATGATGCTTCATTGCAAGAAATGCATTGATTAAGTTCGTCTCGAAGTCTTGGAAGCCCACAAAGATCACCCGGGACTCCAAAGTCTAGCCACCCAATTCTATACTCAACCAAACACCCACACGAGCCATCTCATAATCCCTTAAAGCACCCTCGAATCCATCCCATAACCCTCTTCAACAACCGTCTGCTACCTTTATTCTCGCCCTTCCTCCTCCCCCGAACCACCTCAACCTCAGACTTACCACGAGTCAACCCGAGGCCCCCATCCTCAAAAGCCCAAGCCCGCAAGCGTTGCAAGTCCCACGCGTCCCTCTCCCCGTCCACGACCCTCCCCAGCGCACCATCGTCAAAGGCAATGCCCCTCCAAAGCAGGACCCCCAGGACCTGGGCCCTCTTTGCTCGGCGAATCACCTCCTCATCGCCCACTACGCGTCCGACCTCGTCCCAGAAGAGTGCGCGGAGGGAGGCTGCTTCGGGGTAGTACTCGAATCTCGTTGTTGTCGTCATTGTCGTAGTCGTAATCGTTGCCGTTGTAGTAGCAGCACTCCCACCGCCAACAAAGTCAACATCGCTGCTCCCACCAACGACAACATCCTCCCCCAACACCTCCTCGAGCCCATACATGCCCACCCCGAACGGCAGCCACTCCGCCTCGGCCCAGTCAATCAACCCAACCAGCCCGCCAGCCCTCTCCTCCCTCCCCCACCCCAGCTTCCGCCTCACCCACGCCTCGCCGCCCTCGTCCTCTGCCTCCTCGCGTGGCGGATGAACCATGATATTATCCGGCACGAGGTCCCCATGCGTAACAACCCAAGGCAACCCCTCAATACCTCTAAGATCCCTCCTGACATCCCTCACAACGTCCCGAAACTCACAAGGCAACCCCTTTTCCATAATTTCCAACCGCCACGCCAAACTCCCGCCCACGCGCCCCCTGACACCCGTATTGCCGTGTCCTCCACCTCCAGAACCCTCCCGCCTACCTCTCCACGAATCCGCAAACACAACAGCCAGATCCGCGACGAGCCTCCTTCTCGATGCCCTCGGATCCGTCTCCAGACCCGCGCATATCCCCCGGAAGCCCGTCAACGACACACCGCCCACTCTCTCCAGGAGATACGCACACAGCTCCCCGTCCTTTTTCCCCTTCCCGCCACGAGTCGTCGTCGCCGTATCCAGCCCCTCCAACACACCAAGCTCCTCCACACCCGGCACGACCCCATCCCCAAGTACACCCCTAGCCTCACCACACATCTCGACATCGATACCGTGCCTCCGAGGTCGAAACTGAACGAGTCTTCCGCCACCACCACTACTGCCGCCGCTCTTCCAACTCGTACCGCTCTCGCTCTGGCTCTGGCTCCCGACGCTCCCCCCTCCGCCGGCCTCCACACCGCTGTCCCGCCGCCGCCCCGTCGCTCCGCCGGGAAGCGGCCTCAGGAGCAGCGTATAAGAGCAGTACCCCTGAAACGGCGCCCTCTCGACCTCGCACCCGGGGAACATTGCCCGCGCGAACTCGTGCGCTGCCGTGACAGCGGAGGGACGGAGTCCGTTCCTGAGCAAGAACGCCGCGACTTTGCCGTCGTCGTCTCTGGTCTCGGTGTCTTTGGCGTCTGCGTCTTTGCCGTCGGTGATACCTCGTCCATCTGAATGCTCAGCCCCCAACTCCAGAACTGGGCTGGCCTCTGCCGCATCGTGCAGAATCGACGGTATCATCGAAGCAAACCCTCCGTGGCCTTGTCTCGAAGCTTTCGCGACGGCGAGATTGTCATCGTCATCTCTGCGGGGTCGGGTATGAATCGACATTATCAAGGTAGATTATCTCTTCTTCTTTTTGTCGGGGTTTTCTTTCAAGGCGGTTTCCAAAGTGCCATTATACAATAAACATTACAATTACCACTCATGAGAAAACCCGTGGGGAGAGTCGACGGAGTGAAGCAGCGTTTATCAAATTTCTCACCTTGGTGAAGTGAGCGTGAAGTGAGCTGAGCTGAGTAGGTAGCGCGTGTGGGGGAAAATGGGGTCCCAGTCGAGTTCACATGACGGCACCATCAGCAGGTTTTCCCGCCTGCGTTTTCTCGGTCAGCGCCCACGCATGTGGTTTTTCTGCAGCAGATGGCTTTTCGGGGAAAGGAGAGCATGAATGGGGGGGGATGAACAACTCCGACCACACCCACTCCGCCCACGGGATGCGCCCGCGTGGGGTGGTGTCTTGCAGATGACTACCCGTCATCTAGTCCGGGAGTAATCATCACACTTGGTCCTGAGGTGAGCATTCCGGAACAGTCAACACTATCTCTCATAAAAGAAAATGTATGGGGAACATTTGATAAGATCATTTTTGAATGGTAAGTTTGTATTATTACCTGAAGGTAAATTTAGAAGTGGATAAAGAAGAAAAAAGAGAAGAAAAAGAAGAAGCCCAGAGGTTCTAGAGGACAAATGAAGTCTTTTCCCCTAGCCCTTTTTGATGAAAACATCCCGTGTTTATGCCCGTTTCCTTTACTCCATGCGAAGGGTATAAATCGATGCGCGCGAACCCTATGGCCCGCGGCATGCATGCTCTTGTTTCGTCGGTGCACTCGGCTCCTCCATCTTACACGCGGCATCATCTTGTCCAGAGTGCGGTGCGTCGGCAAGGGAAACTCCTGAGCGGAAGAGGGGAAGAGAGCGGAAGCGCTGCCGGCCCTTTTTGACGCCAGCTTTGATTGGCTTCCGCCGTCGCGGCCCTAACCCAGCCGGGTTTCCCGACGCCTCGATGTGCGGCAGATCGTCCTGTCCTGTCCGTAGCTCCGAAGCTCCGTGGCTATTGGACGGCGTCGACCGCGGCTCCAGTGGTTGATACAACCAGACGCCTTCCCGATACAACCCCAACACCCTCACAGGCTGACCCGGCCTTGCCTGCGCCCGGTTCTATATGATATTCGGCCGTTACTGATATTCGTTACACGCGCAGTATGAAATGCGCAGCTCGCCAATCCATGTGAGCCAGTTTATTTGCGGGCTCTGCGGTCGAGCTCGACCTTGCTGTACCACGCAGCACCAATCATGGTGAGAATCATGCCGGAGCCGTTGAAGAGGTGAACTTCGACGCCAAAGGCGATAATGCCGAGGCCAACCGTCAGGCACTGCTTCAGGTTACCGCAGATGCTCATCGTCAGGGCACCGGCGACCTTGTTCGTCTGGAAAGAGGCGACGTTGAGGGCGAATGCGAGGATGCCGTTGCCGAGGAGAGCGATAAGAGTGGCGAGGCTAATGTTACCCTCCACACGCATGGTGTTGAGGTTTCCGAGCTCGCCGGCGGCGATGGCGCAGGCCAAAGATTGCATAGCCGCAAAGGGCGACATGCGCAGCAGAACCTCCATAGCGGGGAGGGCCAGGGGGCCGGTCATAATGCGGTTGGTAGCGACGGTCTGTTAACATGTTCGTTAGTAACTGTAAAATGCATTGATAGTAGCACTGTAAATGGGACGAAGGTTTGCTGGCCGAGTTTCAGAGGGCGCAGAGGGCGGAGATGGCGGACCCAATTGGAGTCGCCGGGACCACTCTCCGCAAACTCGACAAAGCGTTGTATTTCGGATGATGGACGGGAGATGGGCAAACCCAAAATAACGTACCTTGACCGCAGCAAGCACCACGCCCGCAAAGGTGAGCAGGAAGCCCAGGTCGGTGAAAGTATACTCGCCAATCGTGGTCAGAGCAGCACCAATCATGATGGGAACCAGCGTCAGGTAGGTCATGTTCTCATAAGTGCGACCAAAGACAACGCGGTAGATGAGAACCGTGAACACGGGGACGGTAGTTCGGAGGACCTGGTAGAATGGCACGGAGACCATGGCACTGGGTAGTGAATTAGCATCATCTCTCGTCGAGTTTGTTCGGGTTCCGCCCCTTCCGGCGGCGGCGGAGGTGCGGGCGGAATGTGCACCATCATGCGGCGCAGCACAGAACAGGCCCAAAGAGGAAGGATTTTGGTTACTTACAGTGACAGGTTAGACACGGCGATGTTGGTGGTGAAAAGCAAGCTGAAGGCGAGGAGAATGAGGTTTTCGCGGCGTCCCAGATGGGACATGGTGAAGTAGCCGCATTGCAGCAAGCAGTAGCAACCCAAACTCGCGCACGTGGCGTGAAGTGAGGTGAGAAGCCACGGAAAGGGGAACTAGAATGAAAGTTAGAGGAAGCTCATGGAATAGGGTGCTTTTTCCCCATCATTTCATCGCTGCTCATTCGTATTCTCAACGATATTGATGAGGATTCGGAGCTCACGCATGCAATGATAGAGGCAATGTACATACCGCTCCGAGAATCAACTTGTTGTAGAGCGTCAAAACCAAGCTGAACATGAAATAGGCACTCAACCAGCCAAACTTGACCTGAGGTGAGATGGTGTACTCGACAGGGTTGCGGACTCTGTCGGCGTTGGCCTGTTGTTCGGTGGCGGCAGTGCTGTTGGCCTCGAGATCGTAGCTCTCTTCGATTCGCTTCTCATCGCCGTTGAGGAGGCCGTGGCCCTCCTCGCTCCGTCGAGCCTCGTTCTTGAGGTTGCTGGATTCCGCCATTGCTTCCAAAAAGGGTTCGTCGTCGGGACGGTAGGGTGTGGGAAGTGGTGGGTTTTTGGCGTTTGGGTCGTTGTTAAAAAGAGGTTGAGCCTTTTGGGTTTTCCCCGTTTTCGTCGCAAGGTGTTGGAATCCTCTTTCGTTTATTTGTTTAGAGACCGTGTGTTCGTCCACAGGTTCCCTGTCGCTTAGGGGGGGGTTAAGTCGAGAAAGCTGACGACTGTCCTGGTTTCACGACGTAGATCGGTCCCGAGCGGGCGGGGGGATTTGGGCGGCAAACGGGCGTGCGTCAGGTAGTCGAGCTTAAAAAATATCGGACTAAAAAGCGACGAATGGAGGAACGGCTGCGGACGATGCGGACAAAGTGTAAATAAAAGAGAAAAAAGGTCCAAACGAGAGGCAGAGCGATCGAAGGAGTGTGTGGTTGACAATATGAAT
Source organism: Colletotrichum scovillei (assembly GCF_011075155.1). Classification (NCBI taxonomy): domain Eukaryota; kingdom Fungi; phylum Ascomycota; class Sordariomycetes; order Glomerellales; family Glomerellaceae; genus Colletotrichum; species Colletotrichum scovillei. The sequence goes on from NW_023336261.1 coordinate 2,690,630, forward strand.
GAAGGAAGAAGGAGTAAAAGAAAATAGGGACCTGGATAGATGGAGGGAGGTAGATGAGGTGTGAGGTGTAGTACTTGGGGGGGCGGATAGTAGAGACGGGAGGTACAAGGCACAAGGCAAGGGCGTTTGCTCAGTGGAACAGGCTGTAAATGAACCCAAGACTTCGGATCGCGGGCTTTGCGAGGCGTCAGCTAAATCCGATGCAGCAATGTATTCAGAAAGGGTCTGGGAACAGGGGGCAGGGCAGGATTAAGGTAAGTTTTTAGAAAAGGGAACGACAGGAACCGGAAGGGTTGAAAGGACGTGTGGAGAGAAAAGGAATGGGGGAGTGAAGTGAGTGGTGAGGCGGGCACACGGCGAGACAGATAGCCCAGGTGAAGGACGGACGGGAGAGAGAGAGAGAGGGTGGGAATAGGAGTGGGAAGCACGGTACGGAGACTGACTATCTCAGAGAGAGTGAGCACACGGGATTGAGGACAGGCACAGGGTGGAGAGGGGAGGGAGGGATGGATCATGGCAGAGGAGACATGACCCACCGGGGTGGAAGGACAAGAAGAGGAAGCAGAGGATGCCGAGATACTCAAACGGGCATCTTTCTCGCTTCCGCGCTTGGCATCAATGACGTTTCGGCTGGCGGCATTGCTCATTGCCCAGTCCTCCTTTTTTCAGTCCCCTTCTTGTTCATTTGCCGTTACGGTATACAAGATAGGAGTTACGGATACCAGACTGCCAGATTCTCACTCAAAATACTTTCCAACAATAAACAGTAGACGCATCCTCTAATAATGAGTGAATGATAATGACATGAGTGAGTGAATGATTGAGCGAATGAGTAAGTGGACTGAGTGAGTGAGTTGGTGACTTACAGCCATCTCCCGGCCCCGGCACACGATAAATTACACACGTACCTGGGCTGGTCTGGCTAACCCAAGGGAGCTTCCTCAAACAGTAAGGGTACTTCGAGACTCGGGGATCAGGAGAGCACACCACATCGAGACAGCAAGAAAGAAAAAAAAAGTCAGAAACAAGACTTGATCCTCCGCCACTATCCGTACGTAGAGTAGCAGTGCAGGTGCGCAGTAAGGGGTCTCTCAGATCTGTCTGGGTTTCTCCCGAGTCTATTGAATGGAAACGAAACCCGGCATCGCGGCTTCTCATCTCATACACTTTGGCTTTATCGCTTTATCGACCCGCCCTCATAGGAGAGAGCTTACGACGTGTCTACCACAGTAAAGGGAGCGAAAACAGGACTCAGCCACGGCCACGGGCGATACGGCATCTTCTGTCACGAGGCGATACTCAATAGTGGACAGAAGGCGTCGTGGACACGCTCACGTACGCAACGCTTTTTCTCACACTTCATACAACAGAACTCAAAAGTCTGAATGTCCAACCCGCCTATCAAACCTAGGCTTGCGCGTTTGGGGATAATTACATCGGCAAAATCTGGCCGGTTCGGCTTGCTCTAGTCTCGATGCGACCCCATCGTTCTCGAACGGCCTCTCGTAGTCGATCGCGCTGTCGTTGTCGTTTTGGTGCTAACGCTGGCGCTGGTGGTGCTGGGCCGCCGCCGGCGTCGTGTGTGTGATGTACATTGTGAGTGAAATCTGCCCGCCCGTTTGAGCTAAACGGCAGCTAGTAGCCGGGCTCTCTCACCAGACTCCAGTGCAGTCCTACCTGCCGGCAGGCTCACCGTGACGCCGCTTTGTTTTACAGCGTGCTGGCGGCTGCTCTACATAAAGTAGAGCGGGTGTCGCCGTGTTTCCCATTCGGGATCCTCTGCTTTCACGGGTTGATTACCTACACACAGTACAATTGGATGAGTGAAGCTCTCACTCACTTTGGATGAGGTGGTGCTGGTGGTTTAGATGGGGGCGACAGGGCTTTGGGGTGCAGTTCTCCATTATCGATCAGTGGCTGCCAGGTCATCATCGTCATCTATCCTCATTTCTAGTCTGGAGACTGGCGGGGGTGGTTGGAGGGTCTCGCGGGTCTGGGAAAGAGTGAAAGTCACTCAACCTGTGGTAGGTACCGTACGAATAGAGCTCTGTGACTGGTGGGCGGGATGAAGACGCCCGACGGACCAAAGATGCGGTGGGATGTACTTTCGTACAGTGCGGTGGCGGGTGGGATTTTGCGTCCGAAGTTGAGCTTTGTCTTGGGAAGAAAAGAGCGCCCCCCATAACCACCCTTGGCAGCCGCGTAAGCCTGGGGCCCTGATTCATCCTGGTGCGGCCGGACGGCAAGGGAAGGGGGAGGGGGGAACCACAAGAGTCCTATGGCTAAGTACCTAGCGAAACGGGGCCAGTTAATAAAGGAGAGGGGCCAGATACAGTGCAATTGCGGGATGAGAGACCGGGGATGTGGTTCAATTGGAGGAAGGGCAGCAATTATCTCTGGCAGACCAGGGGATAGAAAAGGCAAATACCTGCCACCAGGTTGGCCAATTGCGTGGGACTGTGCCCCGCCGGGGTTCGGCGGGATCAATCATGAAGAAACCTGGATAAAGTGGAATGGAAGCATTTTTTGGAGCACAACCTACCTTAGCTGGCGAGCAAGCTCCAGTTGGCTGAGGTGAGTCTGGGAGCATCAGTGATCACTGGCAAAGCTGGATCAGTCCATCAAGCTCTAGAACACGTTTAATTGCGTTTAGGCGGCGGGTCTTGTTGCTGTCTCAAAGTCTGGTTCTATCTATTTGGGATCACTTGGAGAAATTCCACAGAACGATTGATTCCAGTTGAGCGGCCGCTGCTGCTGGCGCATGATTGGCAATCCGCATCTTGTCGCGTTGTTATCAATTCTTGATCTAAAAAAGTCTCAGACCCTACGTACCTTACTTAGGTATGCCCGTAAAGCTACCTTAGCTACAAGGCTTGCGCATGCACGAGCTTTCTAAACAGACTTTGGAGACTGACTCTCCAAGACTCCAGCTGTCGTCCCTTCTTCATATCAAGAAAAAAGCCAAAAAACAAAAAGCAGGCGGAAAAGTGGGGGTAAAGCGACTCCAGTGCGTGCTGTGTGTGTGTGCTCGGTACGAATACTCAGGTATACGCTCCTTAGCGCGCGTGGGTAAGAGAGTCATTATCACTGGCCGATCTCATTTAAATGCGGCTCTAGGCAGGGTCCAGCATCCAAGGAGCAAAATCTAGCTTGATGAGATGCGAGCGAGCGAGCCGAAAGGTTGAATACTCCGTAATGATGTAGGGGCTGTCAGGGAAGTCTGAAGAGTAGTAGTTACCGAAGGCAATCTATCTGGATAATTCGTTTTCTGTCTGCGGCTGCTCACAGGTTTCGGCCCATTCATTATCATCAGTAAGTACTCTACCGTGTGTTCTGTCATGGCACGGGAGGTTTATTTGGCAGGTCTCACTCTAGGTTTAGGTAAGGGACAAGTGTTAGGCAGAGCTCCAGCAGAAAGACGTGCGCGTGGCAGCATGGCGATGGCTGTCTCATGTTTCTCTTACTCTTGTCTGTGGCCCTGCAGCCGCCGCACGGAGGGGGAGAAGGAAGCTGCCCTGCACATACTGCACATACTGTGTTCGGATCATTGAGTTGGCTGATCAGCTGGGCGCAATTTGATTTGCTGCAGTGTGCTGACAAGAAAGCGAAGCCGATGAATCCGAAGTCTGGCGATGCCCAGCCTTTTTTCCTTCTTATTTTGGGTTTGGTTCCCTCCCTTGGCTTTTTTGGGGGAGGGAGGAGCGGAACGGTGGAAGCTCGGTGGAGAGGGTGATGGTTGATGATAGCAAATAGGGGACGGCTACAGAGCCAAGCCGCGCGGTGCTGCAGGCAAACCAAAGGAAAACCGAGCGGGAAGCAGCCTGGACACTTGAAAGACATTGGATGCGACTGGCTGAGGAGAGATGCAGGGCGGGAAATGAGGACCAAGAAGCAAAGCTCAGTAGTAGGTCGTAGGTATCCTATGGTCGAGCCAAGCATGGCACCAGCTCCAGCACAAGCAGCACGTCGAACCAAGGCACTGGGGCTTATGACAGCAATTGCAGCAGAGAACACCGAAGTGGAGGAGAATTGTGGCTGCGCCGTGGGAGTGGAAAGGGGGAACGGACGGGATGCGGTGGAGACGGTGCGACCTCAGGATGGCGGCGGGAACACTTCCAGTTCGATGTAGAAAAGTACGTATCAGGGGCCATTATGTCATCTTTCTATTTTCTTCGTTGTGAGGTCACTGACAGAAGGCGCCCGACCAAGGTGCACAGAATCGCAGATTAACATGGCCCCGCTTACCTCAGCACGCAATTCGCATCTTATCTCTTTCCCATTGGGAACCCACAGTTTCGCTTCTTGCGCCAGGTAGATTTACACAATGAAACCATCGTGGAGATACAAATGCCGCTCGCAATCTACAGCCTCTATTCCAGGTCATCAACGTCTAGCCACGACAGAGTAGGTATCCATCCACGAGGCGGCGCACAACGTGCAATGTATCGACCCAGAGGGAAGTAAGAGCACAACACGAAAGGTACCGACAACACCTGCCTTGCGATAGGTACTCCAAGACCCCAAGACTCTCTAAGCACCAAGGGAGCACAACCGACGAATCGACGAGGGCGGTGGCGTCTGCAACGGTCGGTAGCCCATCTCAGACAACATGGAAATTCAGCCACTTTGCCGCGGCCTCTCTTGGCGGGAGCGGTGTTACACACTTAGTTACCGTGCTAAAACTGGTCAACTGGCAACGGCTCTTCCGGGACAGCCACAATTGACGGCGGGAGTTACTGCGTAGTGGACAGTGCGCCCTCCCTTTCGCGGCTTGCCCCAAGTGCCCAACTCCAGCTCCATGAAAAAGTCTCGAATCTTTGATGGCAATGGAACATGTTGCTTGCTCCCTGTCGACTGCCGTGCGTAAGGCAAGCGGCGATGTAAGGTAAGGAAAATAAAGCAATGCGCCAAGCCAAAGGCCACCAGGGACGAGGGTTGTCTGTCACTCTGTCTGAGTCTGACTCTAACGAAGAGCAGTACGGAGTATTCCCGCGTACGACTTTGGAAAACTTCTGTGCGTATTTGCAGGTAGTACGAACAGCTGCAGACTGCTGAGCTAAGGCAGTCAGTCAGTCATCCAGTCAATCAATTGCCGCCATGCTGGCTGCAGACAAGACAAGAGGCAGCACGGCTAAGGTCTCAACCGTCACCGATGCGGCACCGATGCGGCGATACCAAGCATCCAAGCCGGACGACACGGCAAGTCTGATATCTTGGGTCATCACCCACCTCACCCACTGAACCACCAACATCAGACCGTCACCGTCAGCCCGGCCCTGAGCTAGCCAATGCCATCCGGCGCTTGTCAGCGCCCCCCCCTCCGTGCCTCCCCATGGCTTGATATTCTGATGGTCCCAAGATCCTTGGGTGCCCATGACTGGACCCAGTAGGCTATTTCCTAACACGCGTACTGGCGTACCGACGTACACAGAACAATGACAAGCCCAGCCCATGCCATGCGACACCGCGACGTCCACCGCTAAAGTGCGTGTGTGAGTGTCTGGGCGGTACGGCAACTTTGAGACGTCTGTGTGCGTGTCCCTCTCCTCGCGTCGCTCAGGACGCCAGGGACTCCCTCCTGTCTACCAACGCTTCAAGACATGCGTACCATGAGAAAGGAGATTGATGTGCCGGTCAAGCTGATTATCATGTACCCGGCCTGATGAAGCAAATAGCACTTGGAACTTCCATTGGGAGAGTTGAAAGGCGGACGGTAAGATGACCTCTCCCTCTCCGCCAGTCCCGGCGTCCCGCCCGCTAGGTACGCCACGCTGCACATTCCCTCCCCCTAATTGCTATCCGAGGAAGGTACCTCGCATTAGTACCTTTCCTCGCACCTGCACTGAACCTTCACCAGCCTCCCTGCTCCTTCCGCACCTCACATGGGGCTGCGTGGCTGCTTCCCGCTCTTACGCCCTCCTCTCTTAGTGCCGCCCACCCATCCCTTCCTCATGCGCTGAACAAGAGGTACATCGTAAGGTAAGGTAATCATTTGGGACACCGCCCGCACCGCTGCATCAGCAGCAGCAGCAGCAGCAGCAGCAGCAACAATGACAACCCAATATCCGTACCTGACTACCTAGGTATCTTACCGTACCTTACGGATACTTTGATACCTGATGTCCAGCGGTCATCAACCACCAAAAAGTACCTTGGTCTTAGCTCAATCTTGGCCCCTCCAAGTCGTCGTCACTCCGGGCCCGTCCTTCCTTCTTCCCTAATCCTCCCTTTTATTCCGTCCTGTATTATTACAATTCTTCTTTTTTGACCTCTTCCTCCCCCCTCGATACTCCCGCTCGTCCAATCCAATCTTGGACGAATCATCCCGTGCAGCTGGTCCACTTAGCCAGACCCTGCTTCCAATTTCCTTTCCGCCGCTTCTTCCCCGGACTCGAAAGGACTATCGACGCTCTCGGAGTCTAGTCCACTACCCGTACCTGTCCCAAGGATCCAGAGGTACCTGAACTGGAATTCACCAACTCAAACTTCCAGGTTCAGTGCGGCTCAAGTCACAGCCGTATCGGTCGACAGCCTGTGTCTCTCTCCATCTCTCTTCCGCGTCGACACATGACCATCCACACGCCTGTCTTTACCGAGAAGAGCAGCACACCAAGACAAAAGTAGACGATACCGAGACCAAGGGGTTCGACCACGAGGGTGGGAAGAAAGGAGCTTTCTCAGCGACCACGGGCGTCTCCTGTTCCTCTGGCCTGACAGCTCTTGGAAATACTGACTTTGGCACTTGGCCTTGGCAATTCCTGGCCCTCAACCTGAACCCAGGAAAAAAAACTCCCCGCCCATCTCCATCCGCCATCTGTCACCTAGCATTTCTTGCCACAGTCGGCCTCTTCCACTCATTTCTTCCTCTTCTCTTTTACCCTCCAACCCCTTAACAACGACGACGATCCTCGAGTCCTGGGAGTGTGCATGTTCTTCTCTACTTTCCTTCCTTACTCTCGTTACTGCCGGCCCTTGGGTGTTCATTTGGTTCGTTACCGTCTTTCTAATACCCCAAACTGCACTTTCGACCTCTTTGCTCTCTCTCGTGGATATCGCTTCATCGCCGCCGTCGCAAACCAACATTGCTTTGCACTGCACTAGCCCGCTTGCCCACTTGTCAACCCCCCAAAATCGCCCAACCTGGATCTCAAGCCAATCCGGCAGCTAAATGAAACCCGAGTCGCACCCATGTTGATGGCTCTGAAAGGCCGCAGACTCGTTCTGCTGGCCGCATTCGTCATCGTTTCGGCGCTTCTCATCTTCTCACAGTCTCTCTACCCTGAGAACCTAAGCTGGGTAGGCTTCTTTCCTTCTTTTTGTTTCCTGTCGTCACTTCAAACTTCTTGTCGTTTTTTGATCGCCGTCGCAAGTCCCCCGTCTACTGGGGCAGTTTTTCCCCCAGGAGAGGAAGAATGCGCACCCACGTGCCGACTTGGGCTGAAACTTCGACCGAACTCCTCGATGCGGGACTCTGAGACACCCGTTGTAGCTGTTTGTGCTTGACATCTGAACTGACAATGGCTTCCTCCCACAGTCCGATATCTCAGCTTCTCTCCCCACCGGAAGTAAATCCTCCGCGCCATCCACCAAGGGGGCCAAACCCGCCCGCGCTGGCACCGGCCGTTTCCATTTCCTGATCGCCGCCAGCGCCCCGAACTTGCAGTTCTGCCGCGCCCTCGTTTCGTCTACCGCCAACCGCTTCGGCGCGCCAGTCATTGCAGGATGGAACGGCACCGGCGAAAACGATGCTGCCCAGTCCCACTTGGCCAAGATTCGCGTCGTCACCAAGTACCTCGAAGACTTGCCCGAATCCAGCAACGATGATCTCTTCATGATGATTGATGGCTACGACGTCCTTCTCCAGTTTGGCCCCGATGTCCTGATTGAGAGATATTTCAAGGCAGCGGCCAAGGAAGACGAGCGAATCATCCAGCAGCTGGGACCCGAGAGGGCCCAGAGTCTGGCTGGTCCCATGGGCCGACATATCTTCTTCGGCGCCGACAAGGTCTGCTGGCCCGTGGACTGGCGGCGTCCGGCTTGCTGGGCGGTCCCTCCGGTGCCCAACATGGACGGCCACGAGTTCGGCCCTCTCACGAACACCGGCGAGGATATGGCCTTCAACCACCCCCGATGGCTCAACAGCGGCACCATTATTGGTCCCATCAAGGAGATCCGCGAGATGTTCCGAGCCACTCTCGACCTAATCAACGAAGTGTACGACCCGGAATACGAGTTCAGAGAGAGCGACCAATTCTACATGAGCGACGTCTGGGGTCTGCAAGAGCTCGAGAGAATACAGATGCAAAAGGAGGAAAATCCCGATGCCGCTGTCATGCTGCCTCCGGAAGACGGCTGGGTTCCCGAGTTGGAGCCCGCGTACAGCTACAACTTCCACATCGCCATGGACTATTGGAGTCTGATGTTCCAGACATGGGCTGGCTACGGCGAGTGGGTGGACTGGCGCAAATTTGACCGCCCCCTGTACTCGGTCGAAATCTCACAAAACTATCGCAACAGTTCCACCTTTGTGCCTTGGAGCTTGCATATGCAAGCGGACGGCATGAAGTCGCTGAAGCGCATCTTTAACACAACAGAGGACGAAACGATGGGCGCGACGGTGAACGAGCTGATCCGGAAGTCCGAATTCGGCGCCAACATTGTGACAAAGCAGACGTTCCCGCTGCTGCACGTCACCGGAGAGAAGGGAGCCTTGGACGTGTTCTGGCCTCGAATGTGGTTTTTCCCCTACGGCCGCTCGCTGATCCGGTCTGCTATCAACTGGTTCCAGCAGGAGGAACACTACATGCCCGAGCTGATTGACGGCCGAGTGTGGTATCCCGCACACCCGTATCCCAAGGACGTTCGGGAGAACGATGGCGGTGCCTGGTCAGACACTGCCAACAACAACGGGACCGTGTATTGGCTGGGATTCGACCAGCTGTGCGCAGAGCACCACGGTATTTTGTTTGGCGAAGATTAAGTAAGGGTTCTCCGTGAAGGGGGAAGGGAGGGTTTTCTCGCGCGTTACTTGGTTTGAGCATACTTGAGCACCTTGGGTTTACGAGGTCTGGAAAATACAGTGCAGGTTCAAAGGGAACCACCTGCACTAAATTCGCAGCATAAGAGCTGCTTGCAGTCAGTACTGGAACAAGAGTGTCCGTACTACAACAAAATGAAACGGCCCGGTTTGCATGTTGCGCTGAGCATATTACGATGCAATACCCAGCATTTGTGTGCCTGTTTTTTTTCCCCCCACATATCTCAGCGATGTCTGATGTCGTGTTTGAGTACGTAGAGCATAGCGACCAGGAAGCAATAGACAGACCGCCGTCAGAACGACGGGCGGCAAAGTTCAAGACACGCCAACTTTGACATCAGCTGAATGTGTTGTGGTGGATTATCCGGTGACTGGACGTGTCTAGAACAACAGTCTTGGCTGTCTCGGGCTTGCTCCGACGAGGTGAAGTCGAGTTTGACTCTTCCTCTCCCTGCTTCCGCTGCCGCGCCACTGTTCGGACTTGATGTAGGGCTGGGGATTCAAAAGAACACTATTGAGCGGCAATGTTTCGCAGTAGCTGAAGGAGGGTAGGTAGGTACATGACTATCCCGGGAAGATGAGATGGCGCGTTTCTAGTATTTCGATAATTAAGGTTTTTTCGGGTCTCCTTGCAGGTAGTAGCTGAGATTCTTATTGCCTGTTAATTTTTTTGGCCTTGTTTCCTTTCCTTCCGAATTTGGATGGTATTGGGGTCACTTTCTTGGCGTGATTGGTTGGAGCTTGGAGTGTTGCGGCTGATGGCGTTGGAAAGTTTCTCAGGCGGCGGCTGTGGTTTGGAGGCTTGCCAAGGCGAACCGGGGCGCGGCCAATCCCACCTTTGATTCGGTCTTACCTTTGGCGGATGAGACTTTGGCGGACTTTGGGAATCTAGCGACCTGAGAGGTCTCGTGATGTGACGGGTTTGGGCTGCGATGCATCAAAGGGAGTGGTGAATTTGTGAGACAGGTTTTGGGAGTGAGGCTGGATTTGGGATGAGACTCGACTGAGTTAAGCATGAATGTACGCAAAAGAAGCAAAGAAAGATGGGCAGCCAAAAAAGAAACGCTCGAGATGCAGACGTGAAAGGAGAAAAAAATGAAAGTGGTCCAGATGGACCAGCTTCGACTGCCCAGAGGCGGATTCGAACCGCCGTCAACACGGATCGCTGTATAGAAGAACCACAACGTAACATCCTAACCAACTAGACGATCTGGGCGAGTTGATGAAGATACTGGAGGGGAGAACTGTCTCATGGAGCATCATGGTAGGTAGTTGGGTGGGTTTTTGCGCGTGGTTGTGGGGGCAGGTGGTGGGTAGTTGGGTGCTAGCGGACGTGTTCTACATCGTGAGAAATTCGGTGGCCTTTGTGCGGGAGATTTGGAGGTTGAGAATTTGGGAGGGGGAAGGAAGGGATTAGGTGTGAATTGGGTGATGAGAGACTAGGTAAGGTTCATTGCTGGAGGGGTAAGTAAGACGGGAGTCATTCGAGATGTTCGGGCTGCAGAGTACAGTCAGACGGGATATGGGTGTGGCGGAGGCTTTGTGGGAGTGGTTGATTATTGAATGTTTTGTGCGTGAGCACTTGCGCCGGTGCGCATTTCCGGTGATTCGGTTACTCGAACGACGGAACATTTTTCCTGTAGAAACCAGAGCGCTTGGTAGAGTTCTTTGGCTGATGTTGTTCAAGGTTGGATGGTTCATCCCATAATGGCTATTCGGTATGCCCGCTCCCGCCTATCTTCGGCAGAGTCTCATGCGGCTCCAAAGTCTGATTTGGAGGCAGGGTCTCACGATGGGTGTCTGCAGTGTGCGCCTGTTGACGATCACGAGGGTTCGTGAGGGTTGGTCTGGGACAGCAGATAATGGTTCTGAAATCTTAGGTGAGATGCGGGACTGGGCGATCCCGATCGTAGGGCTGGGCTGGGCTGGTTGGATGGATGGACGGATGTTGATGGCTCTGGTCTTACAACTAACGCTCGATGCAATCCTTTTTGGCGGGGTATGCACGACGGCCTTCCCGTGAAACTAAGGTTGTGGAGGATTGAAAGTCGTCGAATGGTAAGTGGCAGACGGGTAATGTGATGCCTTTTAACTTTGATTCTGTCATTGTTATCGTCACCTGCTTAGTCAGTTTCGCTTACTGCTCACCCCACGACATATGTCTAGTCCGAATTGGTGCGACTGTATTTGTACGTCAGTAAACTACCTAGTAACAATACCAATAAAGTTCCAGAGCCCAGTTGACACATGTTGCAGTGAAACTGTCGGAGTCGAGAGCCTCAAAACGGTTGCCCTCAATACCTAAGTAGGTATCTCAACACGTCTGCAGTCAATTGATTCGCCTGCTCGTCGCCTCTGGGGGAAATGAACCTCCCAGTCACCTGCCCCAAGAGGCAAGAGTCCGTCGCTCTCCCCTGTGCCGTCTCTTCCTCGCCAATGCCCAGACGCCTCTCTTCAATGGCTCAGCGCGATGCAGATGCGCGGCACTGCCCGCCTGCTCATTTTCCATAACCTCTTAGCGATTGAAGAAGCTGACCTATGGCAGGCGACTCAAATGATACAGCATATTCCTAAAATTGTCAGTTGTGGAGGCTTTGTAATTCAATTGCAGCCCCCTTTCCCATCCAATTGACGATGGATTTGTTCCTTTATTGCTACCCTGAGCTCACACTCGTCCCTCTCAGCCATCCGTAGAGAGCAGGTGACTTGCAAGGGCATCGAGGCTGAGTGCCTCGCCGGCCAGTGACTCCAAGACTCGTCTTTTTTGTTTTAGTTCTCGAACGGAAATGGTCAATGGACGCCTTTTCTCTTGCCGTAACTCTGTGTCACCAATCCACAAGAAGCCACCGAAAATTGAGTCCTCAATGGTGGGAAGGCGGCCCCCGCCAAGCGAGTCCTGCCCTGTGCAACCACCCACCTCCACGATCCACCCAAATGATGACAAGAACACCACATTTGCTCTTTCCTGCTTACATTGCTTAAGTACTCACCTCACCTTCCCAAGGGTAGGTACATTGCCCAAACACAATGTAAGCCGCAAGGCGACCAATCAAGGCGGCAAGAACCATCCAATGCCGCAAAGCTAAGTATCGGAAGCTACAAACTCTTAGGTATTCTGGTGCCTGGACTGTTTCTTGCCCCGCCTCTCTTCTGCAATGCTGTGCCCCCGGGCTCTTGCTCGACAAACAGCCACAAGAGTCATCCTTCACCGCAACACCTGCCTGGTCCTTCCCTTTTACCTATTCTGTGCTCCAAATGTCAGACTTCAGCCTCGCTCTTGGCTGTTTTTCATCCCACCCTTCTCGCGCAAGTGAGCAACTACGGTGGAGGGAAGCGATCAATGCGGAAGAAGAGCGCGCCTGCGCGCTTCCAAGTTCCTTCCAATTGCTCCTTCCAATTGCTCCTGTTCATGTCTCTCTCTCTGGAATGCCCAGATCTCACTCACGAATGCCTCCCGTCAGCTCCTCATAGGGTAGCCTTACGGGCTCCCTAGCTCTGTTTCCTCATGCCTCTTCTGTGCCTCCTGCATGCCTTGTCCGGTACTTTTTGCTTCCCATAGTTCGCCCCCCCTGTTGTTATAAAGAAGGGAGCAGCCGCTTCCACACCCAGGGAAGGTAAAGATTGCAAGTCTCACGATATCCAACCAACGTTCAAAGAAACCCAGGCTCAACCAAAACACTCGGCAACTGATCCGGGATCCCCCCTTGACTCCTGTTTCTCCCTTCTACTCTGATTTGACGTCCATCCCTCCGTTCACCGCCTCGACTTCATCAGTGCTTCAACTCCCATCGCCTCTCGTTACCTACACCTAGAACCTACGAGACAACACCGTCCTCTCCCCTTATCTTGCTGATAGGTCGCTGCTCATCATGGCCGCCCCAGCCGCCAACATGAGCTACTCTCCAAAGAGACTGATCGTGTGCTGCGACGGCACCTGGATGAATTCGTATGTCACCAAACCCCCCAGCTTATATCACCGATTTTGTTTGCTGATCCAACCCCCATAGAGAGAGTGCATACGTTAAGCCCACGCTCCTCAAGCCCAAGGGGTCGCTGCAGATTCCCTCAAACGTGACTCGCATCTCGAGGTGTTTTCGCCGAAGGTGCAGCGATGGCCGGATGCAAGTCATCGAGTACGAGTCTGGCGTCGGCACGGGTAGCAATACCCTCGACACCCTTACTGGCGGTGCTTTCGGCCTCGGTCTCGGAGAGGTAGGTGTCTTCTTTTCCCATCTGACCAGGGGAGTTGGCGAAGTACTAACATACACAACAGCGAGTACGCAATATCTACAGCTTCCTTTGCGCCAACTACTGCGACGGCGACGAGATCGTCCTTGTCGGATTCTCCCGCGGCGCTTACATTGTCCGTTCCGTTGCTGGCATGATTTCCGACTTGGGACTCTTGACCCGTGAAGGCGTTGAGCACTTTTGGCCCATCTTCAAAGACATGGAGAACTGGAACAACCACCGCTACCGTGACGAATTCCCCACGATGCCGTTTGACAACAAGCCCAAGGGCGAAGGGGCAGCGGAGGTCTACAGGGCGAGGCTGGAAAAGGTAAACCCGACGTTCCCCAATATGGAGGATACTGGACGCTAACCTACGTAGCTCGGCATGACCCGTGTTAAACAAAACGAGGGCCAAGGGGATATCATCAAGGTCAAAGCAGTTGGTAAGGGAACCCCAATGCCAGTGGTTTTCCACAGCTAACAGAACAGCCGTCTGGGATACTGTCGGTAGCCTTGGCATCCCACAAATTGCCTGGTTAAACAAGCTCGGGATCTACGCATCGAACCGCGAGTTCAGATTCTGGGATACAAGCCTGTCTGACAGAGTCGAACACGCATTCCAGGCTCTGGCTCTCGACGAGACGCGTTACTCTTTCCAACCAGCTGTCTGGGAACGTCTCAAGGCTAACAGGCAAACGACTGATCTTCGACAAGTCTGGTTCCCGGGAAACCACTCAAACTGCGGTGGCGGCTGGAACGACCAGGGAATTTCTAACATCACTCTTGCCTGTAAGTCTACGTCCATGATGCCTCTGATCATTGACTAACATTGGGAAACAGGGATGATGGATCAGCTGGCATCCATTGGCGTCGAGTTTAACCACCTCGCACTCGAACGCTGCGTGCAGCAGTCCAATTCATTTTACCGGGCCCAAATCAAGGACAAGAGCATCAAGTGGGCAATGGACCCCGTCTACGGCCAGAACCACCCCCTCCGGCCTTGGGGTCTCGGTTCTATTCAGAAGACGTCAAACCTTCTCTACACCTTGGCCGGAAAGATCATTCGCTCGCCTGGCTTGTACAAGCAAGTCAATGCTCATACGGATGCTCGAACGGCTACTTTCCTCACAGACACAAACGAGCGCATCCATTCATCGGTCCGCATCCGTCTGGCTTGCAAGGGCCTGGGGTTGAATGACCTTGGAGAGTGGGACAACCCGGCTATGAAGAAGAATTGGCGGCTTGTCTACTCGAAAGCGACTTATGAAGACCCGGTTCCGCACCATCCAGTCTGGGAACCTGAGTCGGATCAGCAAGAGTGTATGAAGCATCCTGCCGACGCCGACTCTGATGGCCGTTGGGTATGGGAATATTGTGGCCCTAAGGAGAATGCTCCAACTAGTCCCAACGGGAGAACCTTGGTGGAGGAGCCCCTCGGGCCGTACGAGCGTCACCTATTGAAGTTGACCGGTGGTGACCCCAATGTGTATCAGTATGTGGCATCAAAGGAGGGCACTAAGCGCGCTCTGGAAGCAGAGAGCAGCTAGTGCTAGGTGTTGTAGCATGGTACGGCGCTGAGATACCCACTTCCCTCGTAGCATAGCTTTGGCGTTTGGCTGTTTTCGAAACATGGTATTAGACTAATAGATTGACACTGTATTCTCCGACTTCTGCTGTCAGTGCGAGTCCTCGTTCCTGGCACGACTACAAGGAAACAATGATTCTTCGAGAAATCCACGAGGCTCACGTCTCTTCATTTGCCAGTACGATGGTCTTAAAGACATAATTTGGGCCCTTATCCGATGTATCGACCAGCTTCCGACGCCAGCTTCCGATCAGGAAGTCTTGTTGCCCAGGCATCATGCGATGCTGACCAAGCTACGGGAAGTGACCTCCACCCACTCTCAGCCCCCAAGCGGCCGGCGATCCGAAAACGAGCACGAAGTCAAGATGCAAGAGTGGTTCATCCATGGCAAGCATATTTCCTAATTGAGGAATTTCTTTATCATGGTTGCAGGAATGACAACGACGACTATGTTCACCGCAGTGGCTATCATCACTCATACAGTATTCAACCAGCAACTTAGTCTGGGATTTACTTACACAAGGCTTAACAACGCTCGAAATACTTTAAAGTGCACTTGTAGAATGTTCGGGGGCGTTTATTGGAATAAGCTTATTGTTTGAATTTTGGATGGCCCCGGTTCGTCACGTAATGTGAATTCTAGACTAGCCCTTGGCACCAACTTTCGCCCTCTTCCGTTCTACCACGATATCTCGGCAGAGTTCATCTTCATTAGGGAACTTGGCCTGACCGGCAAGGCCGTGGCATGTACCAGCCCGTTCATCCGATTACGGAGACTGGGAAAAGCAAGAATTCTTTCCAACAAACACTAGAAAAAGCGGCATGGTCAATTGAGTGAGGGGAGAAGACGCTAGAGAGACCTTATGGTGACATTATCTCATGAGGTGGGGTCGGCCGAGGCTGGGGTCCCCACTGGGTTTGTAAGTCTACCGCGCGCGTCGGCTCTTTTATTTACCACCTTTTCTGTTGTAGACACTGCTTGTGACGGCGATGCTTACCAACATTGAGATGTTTTTGAAGTCGTCGCGATTCGGGTCGAGCCAGGACATGCAGGTTCTGCGACGTTGAAGCCTTGAAGGCGGCATTGGCTGGATTATTTGAATTATTCAGCAGAGGAGTGGTCTGAACAGAGATGCCGTGGGAGAATCAATGCTGTTGACCGGTCCGTAGTCTCGTTGTAGACTTACACGGCAAGATGATCCCAAGCAATACAGCTGATATTCAACATGAGTATATAGGAGAGTGGCATCTCTAGTAGTATGGCTTCTAATCGGACCATCATCCTCACTATCCTCAAATTTCATCCAGGACTTTGCTTCTGCTCCTACATACCTCACTCGTCGTCTTTGACTTACACCAACGCCGCACCTCACCATGATGATCGGCTCAACTCTGCTGGTCGCCACCAGCCTCGTCACCATGGCAGCAGCATACGACACAACCTTCGGCTTCAATGGCGCCCCCATCATCGAAACCCGCACCCTCGACGAGATCCATCAAGCCGCCCTCGCCGAGGGCGGCATCGTGACAGCCTGGCACGGAGGCGACGAGAAGAACCAGCAAGACGGCCTCAAGCGGGCCTTTGAGTCCCGTTTCCCCGGCATGACGCTCAACATCACCGTCGACGTGTCCAAATTTCACGACGGGAACATTGACCGCCAGCTCGCCCTCTCCGCTCTCGGCGGTGCCGGCGCGCTGTACGTCGACACGGCGATCCTGCAGACCTTGCACGATTACCCGCGCTGGGACCTCGAGGGCGCGCTGCTGCACTACCAGCCTGTCAACTTTGACAAGATTCACCCGGCGTTCCGGGACGTTCGCGGCGCGTGGCACGGGGTTTCGATTTTTGCGTGGACGTTTATCTGGAATGCGGACCGGGAGGGGGACGGGCCGAGAGAGTTTGCGGATTTCTTGGAGCCGAGGTTCAAGGATCGGCTTGTTCTCACGTATCCTAACGACGATGATGCGGTGTTGTATGCGTTTGATCTGATGTGAGTACAGCTACACCTTCTGGGCTTGTACCCAAACCAAAGTCTTCTGCATAGGCAGACCGTAGTTGACACTCAACTAACGCCCCCTCTCAACAGCATGCAGCAATTCGGCTACGAAAGGTTCGAAAAGCTCCTCGCGCAGAACCCGCGCTGGGTTCGCGGCACCGGTACGCCCGTCACCCTCCTCACCTCGCCCAACACGACTCTCTCGGCCACCTTCACCGCGGGTATCGGCCTCACTCCCCTGGCGCCGCTGAACGTTTCCATACCAACTAATGGCACCTTTGTGACGTGGGCGCAGAGGGCGGCTATCTTCAGGGACGCGCCGCATCCGGAGGGCGCGAAGTTGCTTCACAACTTTATGCTGAGCGACGAGTACCAGTCTACAACGGCGGCGGCGGGGTCATGGAGCGTGAGGAAGGATGTGGCGCCGCCGGCGGGGTATCCCGGGATTATGGATGTCGAGACGACGAATCCGGTTGAGTTTGAGAGGTTCATGGGGGACCGGGTGCGTGTTGAGCGGTTGAAGCTGTTCTTTGAGGATAAGATTGGGACGGCGCAGGGGTTGAGTCCTCTTCTTGATGACTTGTGAGGGCTTGATTAGTGAGTTTTGGTGTAAGCTGTGGTTTATGGACTACATGTGATGGACGGAGTTGAAAAGATGCGTGTATGGGAGTTGGCGAGAATTGGCTCTGAAACAATGGCTTCGATTCAATATTGTTATCAATTTTGTCGACATCGGCGAGACTCAGACAGTTGCAATAGTCAAGACGTGGCAGACAATCTTGGTCAACGTAGCAGGATTTGCAGAGAACGAAGATAGCTCTATGTGTCTCCAATTTCTCACAGCATGGGTTCTGCGATGGAATCTTGTGACTCTGGCACTTTTGCCGGTAGTCCAAGACAGCTTTGTGTTTGTTCTCGAGTCCCATGGCCGTTGCCTCGATCGAATATTCATAGAAACAAAGTCTAGTGTCCTCCTTTTCTCGATTACTCCAAAGCCGGCGGAGTTCCGCTACCGAACCCGCAGGGTACACCCTTGCCCGTACATGCTGCAGCCCGAAATAAGCGGGACGGGTCCTCCCGCTTGGTTCATCCCGTCGAGTTTAAGTTGCATCAAAGGATCAGCTGAATCAGCGCCCACTCGTGAGAGTCCCCACGATTACGGGCTCCTAGGGACGAGACTGGAAGGTGGACTTGTCTAGTAGAGTGTACCAAGACAGTCCTTACTAAGAAGCCAGTCGGAATTCCATTAGTCTAGGCACCAACTTTTGATTCAGTGTCTGTCTGCCTCATAGAATGGAGATGATGGTTTTGTAATGGCAGCTAGCAGCCTCAAATCTCGAGAGCAGAATTTGTATATATCCTCAGCTTCGGGCGGTTGTAGTGCCTACCATCCAGCCCTTAGCCATCCATTTCAAGCAAACATCCTATTGCCCATCATCGACTCCTTCATCTCTCACAAACGACTATCAAACAAACGTACCCGTTCATCACCCAAAATGTACACCCCATCCATCCTCACGCTCCTCGCAGCAGCAGCCCTCCATCTGGCAACCCCCGTCTCAGCAAACTACGAATCCGGCAAAGCAGTGCAGATCAACTTCTACTCCAACTCGGGGTGCTCCGCCTACACCAGCGAGACGGCGGCGTGGTGGACCCGCTGGCCCCACGCGGCCGAGTACGTCAACGGCGGGAGCGCGGGCGACTGCTTCTCGCTCGGCATGCCGGGCGCCAGCGGGAGTCTCAATGTCGCCGGCGTGTGGCGGGGCAATGGGGCTCAGACGGGCGGCGGGTGCGATTTGTATGACGGGTACAACTGCGGCGGCGCCAAGGGGCGCATTGGGTTTAATAGCGGTTCGGGAGGCTGTGTTGCTTCTAGGAGCTCGAATGGGTTGTTGTGGAAGAGCGCTTACTGCGGTGCCGCTTAAGTGTGGCGGGAGTGGAAGGGGAGAGGTTTGAAGGTTGTTGCGTCCTGCTTGGGTCTCGTCGGATGTTGAGATGTTTGGTCGAAATGCTCTACTGATCATGGAAACGTATCAATACTTCCTCACAAGCGTATGTTTACGGGATAGTGTGGCTTTTGAACACACCACGAACGCTTCATGGCAAGGACAATATTTGAAGCAAGCAAACATTTGAACCATAAGAATCGCGTACCTTTTGGAGCCAATTCTGTCCCTACGGTCTGTTCCTACGATCAAGAACTCCATACTTGTAAAATTCAGAGTGAAGATCTGCTGAGAAGACCATTGTTCTACGGGAAGACTGTCTTCTCATGGCCTCGCAGGGACGATGCCCTCTCGCCCATCCACGTCCGTCCACTCCTGAAGCGCGTCAAACAGTCTCCCCCACTTCCCACCAGACCACTCATTCCTCAACGCCTCCCACTCAGGCAAACACCCCCTCATGAACTGCAACCAGCCCCCGACGATAAAGTCCGCATACACGGGGCTCTCGCGGCCGTCCATAAAGGGACCCGCTCCCCCGGCAGGGAAACAGGGACCGAGCTTAGCCTCCAAGTTCGTCTCAAAATCCTCCAACATCTTCTTCCTGAACTCCGAGCCGGGGGGGATCTCGAGGTCCTCCCATTTCTTGCCCGGGAACCGGTCCAGGAACGATTTCCTGTCGGCCTCGACGGTGCGCGGGTCGAGGGGCATGTAGAAGCCGCCGAGCGGGGCGCCGTACTGGCTGAAGACTTGGTCTACGAAGGCGTTGAAGACGCGGTGCAGGGCCACCGTGCTGCTGCCGCTTTCTCCATCCTGGAAGAGTAGGTCTTTTTTACCGGCGAGGTAGGTTCTCTGCAGGTGCAGCGCGATGTCGAATGAGTCGCCCACCAGGATTTCCTTCTTCTCTCCCGAGCTGGAGGAAGAGGCGAGGGGGTCGCGGATGATGGGCAGGGTGGGGAAGTCAGTGCCATCGTCGTGTTTGCGGTTGGCGGGGAGTTGGAGTGAGTTGCGCGTCTCGCTGACGGCGTTGAGGGGAACCCAGGTTGTGCGGTAGGGGACTTTGGCGAAGTTGAGCGCGAAGCTGTGGAATGTTAGCCGGTGTAAAGTCTTTCTCCCCGTGAATGAGATGCGGGGGTGGGTGGGGGTGCTTTACGCACCGTGTCTTCCACGGGTTCGGTGCCATTGGATAGGCTTTTGGATCGAGGATGATGTCGTAGAACGTGATTGTGGGCTTGTTCGAGGCGTCCATGATGGGCGAAACTGAATTGAGGTACTGATTGACGGACTGTGTTGATGTGGCGTTCATGTGATTCTAATGTCTGGAGGATACTGAGCAATTGAGACAGGTAGGTAGGAGTGAAGAGAAGTCAATGGCTATTTCTACTTTTCACAACGAGGTCAGATACACACACACACACTGCTAGCGTTGGAATGTTCTCTTCCTGTAATTCAGAAGCAGCACGGGTGATCTGCAGCTGGGAAGGCATAGCCGCGATGAATCATATGCTATACAGGGCCCTAGCGGCCGCGACGGTGTGCCCCGATAGGCTAGCCCCGATGCCCCCGCTCGTAGCTGTGAGACAAACATAAAGCCACGGCCCGCGATGTGGGGCAGTGTATCCGGAGATCGGTTGAGTGAGCTAATGCCGTAAGACGGAGCGAATTATGGGGCTGCCGGTGCTTTGCACCTGCGTAAGTCGGATCCTTCCCGGAAGTGAGGTGATTACTGATCCCGGTCTGGGAAATACATATACGCACTACAGCTTTTGACTCGATTCGGCAATTGGATGACGGGACACTTTACCTACCTCTTCGACCCGGCAGCACCGTGCACGACGGTACGTGTGTTCGTATCCTTCAGAGAGTGAAATGGACCAGTCCACGTCGGGTTAGCGATGGCATGTAATGTTCGGTGAAGGGCTCGGTGAATGATTCAGATGTTTAAGCTTGAATAAGCAGGAACAATAGATCACTAATCATGAGTCGAGAGCACGACCCATTCTCAGCTCGGTGAGGCACGCACAAATGCGCACGATACTCTCCTATGATGAAGGAAGTCAGCTGCAATGCCAATTGAATGTATTCTCCTTCATTTCATCTACAACAGCCGAGCGCGCGATTCTGTCGTTCCAGAATCATGGCGGTGGGATACCGGAGGAAACTAACGGCCTGTATGGCATCCTCACGTCTTGGCATGGGAGACGATTGCTTACCCTTCCTACAGGAGTATCATTCGCCTTCAAGCCGTCATTATCAACAATCCCCAGGCTTGCGCCTGCCCTAACAAGCAATTCGTAAGCATCCTCCCGCCCGTTCTGGCCTGCGACGTGTAAGGCAGTCCAGCCATGGAACCCTCTCTGATCCAGCCGAGCACCGCCGCGTATCAACTCCGCGATAGCTTCAACATGGCCGTACCTCGTCGAAATCATGAGCGGCGTCCACCCAAGACGGCTCTCGACGCCCGGGTTCGCGGATGCAGCCAACAGGATCCGGATGCAATGCCTCCCGCAGCCACGACGGGCCGCGACGTGCATCGCTGCTTCGCCCTGCGCGTCGACATCGTCGGTGGGTACGCCCAGCTTGACGAGAGACTCGAGCACCTCGTGTAAGCATGATTTTGTCAGCCGGTGAAGGTAGGATGGTGGTTCGACTGGCTTCTTTGAAGACTCTTGGAGCTCTGACGCGACGAGCTTGAGGATGTGAGGGAGGCCGAAGGCTGCGTATGTGCGGCTTGCTAGGCGCAGGTTGCAGAGGTCATGCTTGTTTAGATGCTATAGCGTGTTAGTCGTTTTGCTTTCATTGGATCACTAATCTTGAGGACCTTGAGTATATCGTGGAGAATCTCTGGCGGAAGACCGTCAGGTGATGAAACGCCCATCTTGAACGGCTGTCGTGAACGTCTTCCTATTGCTTTCTCGTTGATAGCTGTGCTCGTCTCATGATGGGCAACCAGTGCATATATAAGTGCCTATGCTCGGTGCTGTGTGCTAATCTTCACCGTGATTGATAATCAGCAAACTTTGCACTATGGAAATACAGCCATACAGCGTTGAAACTTGAGGACATACAGTTTGGCCTAAAAGGGCAGAATAGATTCTGGCCTGACTGGCTTTCGGCAGTCCGCAGAATGGTATTGGCCGTGTTCCCGGGCTGGTCTTAGTACAATAGCATTGAATCTATCGTCAAATCCACGCTTCATCAGGCTCCAGTTAATCTAACCTCACTACAACTAAGGTTGGTCCAGGGTCCCTCAATCACGTCGGAGGTCCATGGAGAGCTTCTAATGCAATGATGAGAAGCGAGGAGCTCTTCTCACGCTCCGTTGTCACGACTGGAAACTTACCGCGCAAGTGTCTCGGGGAGCACCGCCCCCACTCCTACCCTTGAGGGGCAGCGGCGGTCATTCTCGGCCGGCCGGTCGGCCCTACTAATACGGCACCTGGCCCCAGCTTGGGTTGGAGAACGCTGACCCAACAGGCAGATGTGCAGGGAAACTCAATTGGCCAATGAGACCAGTGGAAAATAGCTTCGCTCCAGCTTCACTCGTTCTTCAAGGCCGGCGCGTCGCTTGAGTAGCGAATTCGGGTGCACCTAACTTATTCGAATTTCTATGCTACTGGATAAAGCAATCGAGATGATCATTTTCAAGGTCTCTTTGGGCGGGACTTTTGTTTGCCTGCAGCTCAAGTGGCACTGTGCAACCGGAAGTGCAGCAACATCCAGCTTCCACAATTTGCGGCTGCCTCTATGGACTACTTCACCATCTTGAACCACCACATACGACCATACCCATTGGAAAACTCGGGATACCGTCCGCTCTCCCATAGATAAGCCAATGAGGGCCGGATTAGTAGTTGGGTCGGTGACGACCAGCGAATACCTGGTGTTGTATGTTTTTGGAGTTTTGGTGGGTTTAAGTGGACTCACGATGTCTTCCTTTTGATTGCGGCCGGGCTCGCTAATACGCGGGACGTTGTTGAGCCGTAAACACGGACACTTGGTTATAGCCGAAACTGCAGAAACTTTAACTGCCCGCGTGCGGCCCGCAGCATTGCCCTGTTCATTTATCACACACAGGTGTGAGATGAACTCTATCTTTGCACTGATAGTTGGGCACCGTATGCTGCCCCGTAACAACGTCATTCGAGGCGGTATAGAATGCCAAAAGGTCCAATTTGCAATATGGGGAGCTTCATACTAACATAGTTCTTATATGCAAAGAAGATGATATCTTGAAAGTAATACAAGACTCTCGATAGTAGACCATCACACAGCAGAAACCGCCTGGCGTGGTAACTCCACACTGAGACTGCAAGTGAACCATCGCGAGAGTCATACTATGACCCTCTTTCTCTGTGGGGTTTTGCAAGACCGATTGGGCAGCCTGCCGTATTCAGAGTCAGCATGAAGCACTGTACGGAGTAGTCTGGTGATGCTCAACGACGTACAATGACTCGCTTGTCGCCGCGTGGGATGACCCGTTCGTCTCATTCGTACTGACTCGCCAGTACGGAGAAGAATAGCGGATCATAAATCAAAAGTCCATGGGGATTACGATCAACATTGTAAAGCCAACATGAGGCCAGAACTCACGACCAGCCAATCTATTAGACTCGACAACAGAAACTGGGGATCGGAGGTACGCGGACAACAACATATACTTCGGCGGGTAGCTCCTCCAGCTTCCAGGTATAAGTAGTAGCGCTCGAGCTCTGTATATGTGATTGTAACTACCCGCTAACCACATCGAGTCGATCTTGCAATAATATCACATTCACTCCTTCTTCTACACATAAATCAGTCATCATGAAGTTCACCCAGGCATTCGTCATTGCTTCCATGTCCCTCGGCGTCATGGCAGGCTGCCGCCATGCCCCCGAGGTCTGCAAATCGGACGTCGGTCCTATCTCGCGAGGCCTCACCAACGGTTGGGTCTGCGATCTTCCCGAAGACTTGCCCTGCCAGACGACTTGGGAGATCACTGGTGAGAGGCAGCGATCTGAGCCCGGCACCGTTGGTATGGAGACGATGAAGTGCTGCAAGCCCCAGCCCGGCTGTAAGTTTCCCTTGATGCTGAGAGATGCTGGCTTTGATACTGATATACTTGCGATAGGCTGAGCATGTTAGTCGCATGTACTAGGTGCTTGATGTGCGGGGTGTGGAGATGGTGCAGTCTCCCGCGGAGGAAGCCTGGATGATCCTGCGCTGTAGCGAGGCCTTCATAGGCTGTTGGTGGATAAAGTCAACGAATACTACGATCTCAGCGTCGAGAATGAGAGCAGGGAATTTGGTGAGACTCTGTCTGTGAACAGAGCTATTATGAACAGTCTCCGGTCTGTCAAAGTATATACCATTCAAGATTAGAGGCACGAAGAAGAACAAGAAAGCCTATAAACATAGAACGTGGGAACGACAAGTAGACATCAGCAACTGCCACACAGTTCAGATCTTAACCATCACCACCAATTTTTCAACGGCTAGGGGGCTCATAACAATTGGACATAGAGATACATGTATGAAGTGAGAGGCAAATCACTCAACAAAATTGCATAGTAGGAGCAATTGGGGGTATTTCTTACCGCTTGATGGTTCATCGATAGTCAACAAATCGCAGCACAGCCGCTTCTGTTCTTCTTTTGCGCAATCACGGAGAACCCAATAGGCAGTGTGTCCCGGTAAGGTAGCTCAAAGGTCTACGAGATCCTGTAAGCTTCAATGGTGGACGTTGACTGCAGGTGTTCATGGCCAAAGCTATAATTCCGCAATCCCGGAATTGTGAGACCCGCTACTACATGTATGTTCTAGCTTAACGCTTATGAACGGCTCTTTATCCACAGCGCCATCGTAGTCTGCCATGTGATCGAAGACGCGAGGCTAGACGTCACCTAGCCCATAACCTGATTGAGACTAAATATCCTACATTGCCGGGGAATAAAGGATTCCATCCACAGCGAGCGAGCGCCACTGCTAACTGCATTCGAATGCCAAGTCCAGGACCTACTTACGAATTTCAGGAGAAATCAACGAAACCCCTGGTTCCTGCAGGTATATGTAGGGATGATTTCGTTACACATACGAGAAGAACAGTGGATGTCTTCCTCCAGGCTAACAAAATGCAGTCAGTTCTCCCCCGAAACAGCTGCAATAGTGCAGGTGTAGCTAGTTCAACATCGCTTGCCCAACCAGCGTGGTCGACAACTGTAGGAATCTTCCTCGACTCTTATGCCAACAGAGACGTAGGGAATACGACCCTGGAATCTCTCGGAAATGAGTCCAGTAGGACCGGAAACCCTTTCATATTAAGAGACGATGTTGAAAGCGTCGGACCCGATCCGGAAGAAGAGTCCTCCGTTGAAATTGGGAATAGATGGCTTCGGGACCCGCATCCACACTGGGGGACATCACTAATATATGACTCCAGCGATTCGGAAGAGCCTTACATTGAGTCTGGGAACAAGCTTCGTCAAGCTTCGAAACATGACTCGTTGCCAACATTCCTGAATGAGTATGATAGAGTGCAAGACCTTTTGGTCAACGGTGAGAATGAAGATGACACATCATGCTGGCCCCCAAGACGCATGGAGTCAATGAACATACACACCCGCACTAAAACCAGATTGTAAGTTCGTTTCTTAGTATTCCTGTGTGCGACAACCGAGGATTGCGCTGACTTTAGCATGCAGAAGGCCAGCAAGAACGTACAGGCATGCGTTCAAAAAACCAAGCTTGTGGAGAGCTGGACCACTGGCAGAAGCTGGGGCTTGGACACAAAGTTCGAGCAAGCCAATACAGTGGGATTCAGACGACTCGAAGCTTGGAGAGCGAGCTAGCTTCAGTACAACTTCAGGCTTGGTCTTTGGCGCAGCATTGATCAACCGATCTCAAGCAAGGCTTTCCTCGAAGGCCTGCAGCTCAAGTAGCGACGCCGGTGATGATTCCTCCTCCGAGGATATTCGGCAATACGAGGAATGGGATATAGAACATGACAGTCGTAATCTGAATAGGTCGATTCGAAAACTGCTCTCTGATAGGAGAGACTATGCCGATGCCATTTACACTCCCCTTCAACATCAGATTCGAAGATCCAGAAAGCACAGAAATCACTCCCTAAACGGATCAGTATTGACATCCAGGATCTTCAACACGTTGGGCAATCAAGCAGAGTACGAGGCTGCCAATGAAGGAAGTCCCTCGGGGGGGAAGCGATCGACGGGCCTACGGACAAGAGCGGGCAGCTCAGCAACATCTGTAAGCTCGTTTAATATGTCTCATACACCTATGAGATTCAAGAGAAACAGGGATGACGATGAAGAGGAAGAGAATGAGCAACAGGAATCGTCGAGCAAAATGCCTCGTCTTGACAAGCATTGGCTTTGTCCATACGGTGTGAGGTATCAGAATTTGGCGCGTGGGGCTTGCCGAATGCCGACCAAGTTTAGGTCGTTTAGCGATTTAAAGTGAGTTGAACGACTGGGGCCCCCGGAAATCATTCGGTGCTGACTGCAATAGGGACCACTTAGGTTCAAGACACCTCAACCATACGAACGCGCGCGCACATCCTGAGCTTCTTATGTCTGAAGAACAATATAAAGCCATAGAGACAGCTGCCAGAGACGCGAACTCAAAGAGACACAAGAGAGGCACTGGTACATCGTTGGAAAAACAAAAGGGATTATTCCACGCGGTCTGGCGCATTCTATTTCCAAACGCCGGCCCTGGGCCAGAATCTCCATGTAAGTCTTCGATACTGTATAGAGACCCTTTATCGAGGCTTTCTGAATTCTGAATGGCTTCAAGTTAGCGAAGACTTCAAAAGTGGAGGGTTCAGCATGCTTGCCGACTCCATTTTCACCTCTTGGTCTGATCAAGCTTTCAGACGGGGCGAGATCTCCGACCCGACTCACTACCGTCCCAGCCGCACAGACTTCAATGAGATGGCGCAAAGCTTATTCGCGGCCGTTGGAGATCAGAAGCCTGACTTTACGGATAGCTTCCAGGCCTCACCCTCTGGAGGCATCATGAGCGGTCAACAGTTCGAGCTGCCTGGAGAGTCTTTGGGCGAGCTGCTCGGTTCTTTGGGGACCGCTACAGAAACACCAGAGCGGATGTCTTCGGATTTTACAGGGCTGACAACTCCCTGTTTCACTGTTAGTGATGAAAACTCACGAAAAACAAGCCTCAGCTCGTCTGTTCCAATTTCGGATGGTGCAATGATTCAGTCGGACTCAGTTGCCGCCGACACCTCCAGCTGGCGGAAGTCAGATAACCAGGAATGTCAACCGCCCTTTGATTTCCCGGCCTATCGGCCGGTCATGGATGCACCAATACCAATGGCGCCAGCGCCTAGCGATTGGCTTCACCCTGGAGCAGACCCTATGCTTACTGGATTGGGGAACTCGCTGGACATGAGCAGTCTTAATATGCCAAGAGAGACTCAGTCGTTTTACTTTCCACAACCACCATCAGGTCAAGATCCTGTAGCATCTCTTTTAGAGGCGATGGATGATTTCCTCGAGCAGTACTCCAGAAAACAGCGTTGAGGACAATCAGGACTGGTATATCTCGGCTTGTGTCCGTCCACCAACGCCGCTTTTTGAGGAACAGGGTAGTGGCAACAGACTTTCGTAAATGGACACGCAAAAGGGGATTGGAAGGGGGATCCAGGTGGAACTTAGTAGACACATGTGCTTTATTTCGTTTCAAGAGAATGTAAATCTTGAATTGTTTTCTGCAAGTAGTACTTGTCGTAATGAAATGAGACTCTCTAGCCGGGTAGAGACGGCGAGTGATCCAGTCGGTGGGGAAGCAGCAGTGCACGGAACCGGCCAGTTTTGTCAACGACAGTGGGATTATTACCTTGGTTGTAAATCCTTCCACCAACACAGAGGTTCAAACTTCTTCCAACAGAGTTCGCCGGAAATAAATGCCCTTCTAAGTCAATCTTGCGATTTCGCAGAACCGACTACGATGCAGAAAGGATCCCTCTGTTGTATTTTGGGGTACGCAGCATTCTTCGGGCAATTTAACCTGCCCAACACACACCTTTCTAAACCCGTTTTATCATCAATAACGTCCCATTAATTACATCTTACTGCTTGCTTGAACCGCCAAAGAAACTCGAGGCAATGTGTTATGGTTGCCGCAGACTCGGCTTCACGGAACCCTCTCCTCCGCCAGAGCCAGAGCATGACCGGGAGGACGAGGAGCCGCAGCCGCAGCCGCAAGACTTTGACAGGCCGGCGCCTCGAAAGCAGCTCCAACCGAAGCCCAAGACCATCGTTCACTCAGCGCCTAGCCATGACGGTATTCCGGCTTTCGTGGCATACTCGGTTCCCGCGGACACTCCGGAGGATGCCGATCTGACGCCCTTGCGCCCGGCGTACGCCTACGTCTTTTATGACACTTCTCCTGGCGCGCTTAATCCGGGACGCACCGAGGACCTGACCCGCGCCATATTCGACGGCACCAAAGATAGCCGCAGCTCTGACGGGCTGCCGGACAGAGTTGAGGTCTTTGCTATGCCCCTCCCACCTCTGCCCGAGACAGGGAGCTCGTATTCTGCCGAGGACATGGGGCTTGACCTCGTTCTTTCACAAGAGAGCCCCTGGTATACCCGTCTGGCCGCATGCGCATCGCGGGACTCTCAGGACGCACACTGTCTCCAGCACGCCGCAGCTTGCATACTTCATCACGAGCGGGAGATCCAGAATCGTCTGGTCATCGCGGACAGGGCGGAGGCGGTTTCGTGGTACCTCCCAGAAGGATTAAGCAATGCCTACTATACCCGTCGCATTGTGGTTGTCGATAGGCTTAATGATAAACCCAAGAACCTGCCCGGCCCTATCCGTTGGCAGGAGGCGCTCGCCTGGACACAAAGTCTTCCAAGCGAAGCAAGAGACTCGGATATCAATATGGCGGAGAGGGCTGAGAGCAGCCCGTACGGAAGAGGGTTGCTGGTCAAATGGCGGCCTCGCGATCAGGACGATGATGATGAGGAGGACGAAGAAACACCGCCACTCAACTGGGACAAAGTCGCGTTTGAAATGATAGGAGAATCGGCGTTGAGTTCCTGCCGATATGGGGTAGATGTTCTCTATGAGCATTTTATCCCCGACGGCGTATTCGATTTTGAAAGAGAGAAGGCTCGTGAACGAGGGGCAGTTGATGGAGTGGACTTGCCGATGCAGGCTAGATAGGCCCTCTGCTCGCCTTTACCGTCGGACAGAGTCGCCAGCCTACACCTCACTGACGTTAGCAGCGACTGTCACGCTTCTTCACACTAGATTAGTCGGGAAGATTATAGAATTTCGAGGGAAAGAAACAGGCCTTAGGTGTTTACTGAAGCTAGTTGGCAGGGGGGAGAGAGATGGATGGTCCCACCTGCTCCGTCCACCAGCCACGCCCAACGTGGTTCCGACGTTTTGGGGCGCGGACATGGCTTAGCGATGGGTCATTCTTGACGCAACGTCTGGCGTGTATCACTCATTCAACTTCCTTTCGCCCAGGGCAGAATCTCTAATAGTTTCGTCGGTAAGCCTTGTGTATCGGACAGGCTAACCATATGGGCCGAAGCCATTCTATTCTTTCCGTCGACCGAAGATCCGACTTGAATCCAGACATATCCCCATGTTTGTAAGTCCCCTAATTAAGCCGTGGTGGTAGAGGCCAATGCAGGCTTCTTAACAATATTTCCTGCCTCGCCCGTCGTATCTAGCTCAAAGCTATGAGCAGTATCCGTTCCTATAATCACGCCCCCGGCATGACCCGTTCCATCAAAGATCTCATCAATCTCCTCTAGAGTTCTGCCCTTTGTGTCAACGAATAACCAAATCGCAGTAGCCAAGATTGCGAGGTTCCATCCGCCGTTAATGGCAAAGTAGCGCCAGCCAATCTTCTCCATAGCTATCGGCGCCGTGTAGAGATTGAGAAAGCTGAAAGCATAGCCAATGGCCTGAGAAATTGCCACACCCTTAGACCGCTGCGAGTATTTCAAGATCTCGGGTGGATATGTATAGGCAAGGAGCATCCTTCAATCCTGTTAGTTTGATCTGCATCGTCTCCGAGGCTATAACGAGGCTTACCAGCTGAAAGACACGGCCAAAAGAAATAAGCCCACAACAGCGATGGCGCCAATGGCATATCCGTGGTCGTCGGGATATTGGTCTGCAAGGTACGAAAGGCCGGAAAGGATAGCAAAGAGGACGACAGTGGCAGCTGTGCCAAAGACTAGATATGTACTGTGAATCACACGCATCACACGGATCAAAGTAGCAAAACTTACTTAGAGCCTTGCGAGTGCCGATCTTGTCGATGACGAAGACGCCGGCAAGGCTGCAAAAGGCGTTCCATAACAGTAGGCCCATGTTCACCTGGATAATAGTACCATAGTTTTCAATTCCTAGTCCGGCAATTAGGAAGGATGAGAAGTATCTGAGCGTGCATAAGTCGGTGGCAGCTCGCGCATCATTGGAAGGATATGCAGACTTACAGGATGGCGTTTGCCCCTATAATTTGATAGCAAATGTTGATCAGCACGGCGATGATGAATCTTTTCAGATTGGAAGCTTTTGTTGAATGTTAGTCTGAGACCTGGATAGAGGAACAAGGACCCCGCATTACCAGGCGCGATGAGTTCTTTCCAGCCACCGTTGTGTTGCTCATCAAGTTTCAAAGTTCCCGTGATCTCCTGAGTCTCTGCGATCACCAAGGGATGTTGGCGATCACCGTTGGCATGCAGACGAGCGAGAATTTCGATAGCCTAAACAGATTTAGACACAAGGTTCGGCTTTTATCACATGCAGCTACCTACTTCTTCAGTACGGCCCTTGTGGAAGAGCCATCGTGGGCTCTCGTCAACGAATGGTAGGAGGCATAGAGCAAGGACAGATGGCACCGCTTCTCCCTTCATACAACAAGTCAGCTACGGTCTGCGTTGTCATCAAAAGTCACTCACAAGCATGATTCCACGCCATGCCCAGTCCGACTGCTTATCCCATATCCCCAAGAAGATGCATGTAGTGAAAAAGGCGGTAAATGGCGCGGAGACAAGCACGGCGTTGGCCAGCATTGATTTATATCTGGGCGCTCCCAGCTCCATAATCCACATGGGCGGCACAGAACCGTTGATCAAAGTAGCAAAGCCGATGAGAAAGCGACCGCAGACGAGCTGTGCAACTGAGGAGCATGTGTGTAAGCGAAGGTTCTGGTGAGAGAGAAGCCGACATGGCGCACTCACCTTTAGTTGCGGATGCTTGTAGTATGACGCCTATGATGATGCTCATAGCGCCTAGCCCAAGACCAGCCTTGCGTCCCCAGTGATCGACCAGGTGGCCAACAACGGGAGCGCCAATGATGCACCCGGCGCTGATGATGGCAGCATTGAGACCGATCATATCACTATTGAGTTCAAAATCTGTTTCAGTTTGTCAACTATGGTGGCTCATTTTATACTAGATGTGATGTTAGTCAACCCACGTTGTCGGTACGGCACGACGGCGTTCAGGTTGTTGATCATGGCGGCATCGTAGGAGATAATGCAAATGCTGAAAACTGCCTCGCAAAAGATCAGCGCATGCGAAAGAGTACTGCCCAGTTTCAGCGAAGCCATAATAGCGCAACGTGTTGCAAATGATCGTGTCTCATCGATTTTGTTAAAAATATTGATGAAGCACTGACATTGCCTGGGTTTACAGAGATGTAGCAAGTGTGAATAGCTTCAACCAACGTGACGTGGAGACGACACGCGACATGGGCTCATCTTATAGTCACGGCTTCGACGTCTTTGGAGTAGAGCACAGCTTGCCTCTTTCGACACCCCCTCGACTCAGCTAGATAAGCATGCTATAAGGCAGAGCCTGGCACTAATGTCCAGGGTCAGGGAAGAAGAAGCCATAGCTAGTCCCAAGTTATCGTAACTTTTTGAGCGGCTTGCACGCAGAAGACAAGTAGATCTAGGCAATCAGATGGCAGCCTATCAGCGAGAGAAATGCCTACGGTCCAGCTTGAGCCAATCAGGGAACCGTGGTTGACGTTAACCGTGGTTGACGTTTATCAATTCTATCGGTGTATTTTCCCCGGATTTCCCGAACTTTCCCAGGCGCTGAAATCGGCCGAGCACTGCCAATCATCTATGAGTAAGGTATCGTTCTATACAGGGCTTTGCTATCACAGCTATCTTCGTCAGACTGTCCCCGATTGCACGGATTGAATAATGATAACCTATGAGAGGACGGCTATTGAGTGCGTCAGTTCCGAATCCGTGAGAAAGCAGCATTGGGGTTGTTTGACATCGAATGCCTGATGGCAGAAAACTGGGTTTCCATGAGTGAGGCATGAGGTCGGTCTGTAACACTCTGACAAATGAGTATTCTATCCAAATCGTTGCAAACCCGAAATATCGATTGGCAATAAAAAGCAGACACCCTCAAAAGGAGGGAGAAGGTCTATGTTCTTCTTAGAACGCTACATATACTGTTCTAGCTTGAGGTACCTCAGATTCTCATGGCTGGCGGTAGTTAGTAGAGATAATGAAAAAGTCGACGCCAATATGGCACATTAATGATCACATGGGTTTCATAAAAGCAACTTGATCAATCTAACTTCGAGCGCCAGACGTACCTGGCCACAGCGTGGTGTGGCCGATTCCTTACATAAAGACAGGATTCGGGCGGGCATTCGGGCGTCGGGCACGGGGCCGAGTTCCGTCTTGCAGTAGGTCTGGAAAGATTTGGTTGGTAAGTGTTTGACGACTGATTTCAATGAGTCATGGCATAACAGTGTCGTAAGTCAATTCAGTTCGGTCCTCATAGTTGATTGAGTTGCTTGCGAAGAACGCTGTATATTGCAAAGAAGCAATCCCCCACCCCTTTTCCCGGGCTACTGCACTTGGAAGTTCGCTCGGAAACACTATTTGCATGTTTACTGGAAGTTTTCTATAGCTACTTTACTGCTGACGTCGTACTTGCGCAGCTCGTCTTCGGCTTTCAAAGCAGCAGCTTGAATGATGTCCTTGGTAGTACTAGTTCGTGGCTTAAACTCCACCGTGAATGGCAACGGCCTTGGGGCTGGGCTATCGTTAAATGCAAAAATACCCAGCTCCTTCGAGTTTCCCTAGATTGAGTCAAATAATCAGCAACTGATCATTTCAATTGGCGCATTGCGGCGAATCCACAGTTGACCTACATGTTCGTCGGTAGATCGCATTCTGAATGACCAAAGCAATCCCACGATGGTGAACCAGATGCCTTGTTCAGCAAGGGGTTGCCCACTACAAAGGCGTCGACCCCAACCAAACGTGAAGATGCCCTTTTTGCTAGGATTTGGCTGTCGCTCTTCCAAGAACCTCTCAGGTCATACCTCATCGGGGTAAGGATAGTCTCGTGGATTGCGATGGATGGCCCAAAGGTTTCCAATGATGGAAGTACCTCTGGGAATAAACATGCCCTTGTAGGAATCGTCGTGAACAGGTGCATGAGGGGGACCTCCAAGTGCAATCGCGGCTCTCCAGCGGAAGATTTCCGTAAGAAGCGCCTTGCAGTATGGAAGAGAGTCCTCGTCTGCCCAAGTGGGGGGTTCGCCTGCCAGGACGCTATCAATTTCCTCCTGCGCCTTCTGCTGAACGCGCGGAAAGGCACACATGGCAAAGATGAAGACGATGATAGTGGTCGTCGTGGTATCTACGCCACCTCCGATCAAATTACCTGTTAGACTGGCGATTTCTTTGGGAGATAAGTTGTTGTCCTTATCTTGGTCCTGAATGAGACGCTTGGAGAAGCTATCCTGCTCAAGTTTGGCCCCTTCGACGGTAAGGGCATAGAAGTATTGCAGCAATTTTTGCCCCTCATCCCAAATCATGGAAGGGAACGGGTAGATCCGTTTAGGAAGCTTGCTCATCCATGGATAGGCTTCGACTAAGTATTGAGCCGGTGCGGAAAGGCCAGCTCCTGTCTGCACGAATGATAACGCAAGCTTGGCAAGATCGTCATCCATCGATCGAACCCGACGGCCCCATCCGATAATGGCGGCAACTGAGCATGCGTATCGCTCAATAGCCGAGACGAACTGCTGGGTCTCCATGATATCACGAATCAATATTTTGGACTCGTTGGCCTGGAATGTTCGGTATCCCCGAACGGCTTGGCTGCCAACTACGGTATGCTGAAAAGCCATTAATAAGAGACAAAGTAGGTGGTAACAAAATCGCAATAGGCAACTGACCGTGATACGTCGATGTAAACGCCATTTGTCTCCGTATACGAGGCTGGTCTGATTGTTCTCTGTTTCGTCAAATGCATCGGCCAAGTAGGAATGTGGACGCGACGAGTAAATCTGGGCTCGTTTGTCCATTAAATCCGACGCTGCCCAACAATCGTTTACAACGACCGTAGGACGGTTTCCCGTCCAAATGGTGATCAGAGGGCTATCGTATTCCTTTGACCATTTTTCAAAGATGAGATAGGGCTTCGCTGCGGGCACACGCCCGATGTTTCCAACGATGGGATATGGGAACGGGCCGGGTGGCATGCGAGACCTCAAGTACAACACACGACCATAAGAAACAAGAACCCATAACAGAAAAACGATGATGGGTCCTGACAGTGAAAAGGCCGCCAGGTGCAAAGAGCTGTCCCAGTATGCTGGAAGATCATTCGAGAGAGACATTGTTTCAAGTATTGGAATAAGTCGATAATAGCCTTTTGCCGCTCGACGTGATGGTTCTCGAATTTAAGAACGCAAGCGAGGTGAGCCTCACTCTCTTATTCCTGCACTTCACTTCCTCTTCATGAGATACAAACACGTCAAAATCTCCATGAGAGACGAAGATCAACTTCTGGGTCGGCCGAGGATTCCGCTGCCCTAGAACGGCTTCTTTTCGGGCTCGGCCGAGACTCCCGTTGCAGTTTGATAACTGGCAGTTTGAGGTCCCTGATCGGAGCCACACGGTTCCGTCTCGATCCAAGTGACATCTGCGACGCGCTCGCCATACCTCGTTTTGCTGCCACCAAGCCCCCACTTAGATCCTCTCGTAAGGTACCTAGTGTGAACGGATGAACTTCCTACCGCTTCAGGCCTGGCAAAGCTAGTAAACTTGCAGAGTAGGGCAGGCGGTACCTTATGGGAAATGTGCCGGGAGGGGCGATGGAGAAAGAGGCATTCCCACTGTTGCCCTATGCTATGTATGTAAATCTTACCCCGCTCCCCACTGTCGTCCGATGTGCCTTTGTGCCTGCCTACCTGCCAAACTCCAGGTCTTCCCCTCTCTTTATCGTATAGACAATTTGAACATGCGTTCTATGCAATACACACGGCTGATATATTACGTGACTACTTACCTGCTCACCCTTGAGTCGAGTTGCATGTGGCTGCAGGCAATGCCGAGAGTCCAGACGACACGCTGCGCTCCCGCCTTACAGCGTCCGTTGTCATTAGGTTTGGGGGCCAGAACTGTAAATCGGATCCATGTGCTGTCGCAAAGTGGGAACGATGTGGGGAGAAAGTCCTCTGCATTGCTTACACGGTAGAAGGGACGAGGAGAACAGCCATCATCTGAACGGTGAACCCAACCTTCTCTCGTCTGTTCTCCTTTCCGCTTCATCCAATAGACCAGTGTGCTCTTCCCTCGACCTTAGGTTCGCGATGTCGATGGCTCGTTCCAACTTGCCTGCTCGTCACTTCTCACCTCTTCATGCCGTCCTTGGCTCCAATATTTCCCTCTTCCTCTCCACACATCCTTGTCGACGATGCTCACGCCAATGTGCATCATGCATCGGATTTGAACGCCTTACTCAACCCACTCTTTTCTCGCGCTCAACCCCTGTACCCGGCCCGGCGTCTTCTCGTGCATGGCGACTGGGAGCCAGTTCCTGGTCCTCGCTTTTAGTCAAAGTCTGGGCAACTGTGCCGCTCCCGAGGCGTCCATTATCATCATCACGCCAGCCATCTTTCACGACCATTGCGGGGCTCTTACCGAAAGCTGTGCCGCTCTGTTGCCAGGGAAGTCTTTTGCCCGGAGACCTTGCTCTACTGTGTAGAGAAGGATGGGCACCCATGGCATCGGCTTGCCAACTGGCTTGCTTTCCAGAAGGTCTGACACACCTGACCATTGGGAATTCCCTCAATACCAAAGTTCCCCAGACTCAATTGCCTACCTCGATTCCCTGTTCTGCACGTCGTTGGCTGTCATTCGGCAACGGCGGGCAGTGCGGGGAGCTGGGAAAAGAAATATTGACTGCGCAAGTGCCCGAACAAGAGCACGACGCAGATGAAGTGACCCCGCGTCCTCAACTCCTCGTCAACCGTCAACATAAAATGGCGGGGCATGCGACAACAATGCGAAGTAGCCAACTTCCTGCTGACCGTCAGCTCTCTCCCATGTTCCATGACGCCACCCCGACGCGGCTTATTCGCACAGTTTTCAAGAGGCTGGAGCCTTTGCCGCATGCACCATATGATCCGTTTGTCATAGCTTCGATTCTCGATTCTCGATGCTCTTGAGCTGCTCCTTGTCACTGTTGTCAGTCACTCCAGCCGACACGCGACTAACATACCCGAGCCATTATGGCGTGCTTTACTTATCAGATAGCTTCTCCATCCACTTTAAAGTCGACGGCGTCTCGCACCAGCAAATGTCTGCCCTCCCGGGGCCACGTTCCGGGGCTATCAGTATTAGCTGTTGCTATTCCTGATAGAAACCAACACATCAGACTTCAGTCTAGGGCGGCTGGTCCTAGCTGGGGCGAGTCAGGGGTACCCCGCGGGAAACATTGGGCCACTTGGACGATCACTAAATCGTACTCTGGCAATGGCGGCACTTGGGGAACTTGTGCCGTTCTTTAGTTGCCAACCCACGAGCACGCCAGCTACACGGGCAACAAGCTGCTTCACGTCTTGGCTGCCAATTGGGCGCAGTCGGGCAATGGCTCAGCCCGCTCTATTGAACCCGACGATGGTCTTTTGGAGTATCTCAAAGGACATGCATCTTCCAAGCAAGGCTAGTAAACGGATGACCGAGGTCGAGTTGGTAAACATTATTTTTCTTGGATTTGCCCGGCGCTGGCCTGGTTACCGCTGTCCCGGCTCTTTTCCAGAATTTTGGCGGCCACACCAAAACAAGTTTTGTGCTCATTCGGAGCCGGCCCCTGGATCTGGTTGGACGCGTTCCTGTACACCAACGACTTGGACTGCATCACTGGTGCGTCTCTTCATTGGATGTTTCCCGCGAGCTGCAGGTCTTGAGCTTGGTGCCACGACATGGACACGAGCCCCCCTCGAGGACACAACAAGCATCGAGCTACGTCTGTCCGACATTGAGAGACTTATGCACCGGTCGAGTCCGCTTCATACCCAGCTTCTGACGGCGGAAATTTAATCAAATGTCGATGCGGCTAGAAAAGAACTGACAGCGCAAGGCTCAACATCTATCAGCAATACGAAGACGCCGCTCCTTGCTGGCGCTCAACTCTGCTGCTACTCGGGTATACTTGATCGGTCGAGACTCAAGAGAGAACGCGGTTGTGTGAAGCAACTAAGGCACAGATGGTCCAAAGTGAGGGGGTTTCTTCGATAGCCAGCGAACATTTTCGTCACCTCGCGGCCTGCAGTGCTGCCTTGCCCGCCTTTTCGAGCATCTAGTCAGACAGGATTGACGAAAAGCCCTGGAAATGTTGGCTTCATGCCTTGCTCGCAGCCAGTGTCGTGTCAATACGGCTACCATTGGGTCAAGGGATTCTCAAAGCTCACCACATAAGACACCTGGATTGTATTAAATGCCCCTCCTTGTGCCGTCATCATCAGCCGGCCACTACCGACACCAGCCGGCTAGGATGTCAAAGCCTGAGCTGACAGCCTTGACAACGGCATCGCGGCCGGGGCAACATGGCCAGCCGGGGGATGGCGGTCTGCCTACCTAGTCGTCTTTCTGCGAGCTGCAATGCCATCGGCCCTAGTCAATACTCGCGCTCTTATTCGTTCAAGTAATCACATAAGCTACCCGTCTGACGGTCAAAAGTGACATGGGTGTCGCTGAACCTTGTCGAGCCTCGTCGTCGTCGTCGTTCGTCGTCGTCGTCCAACCTCGTCTCTTGGCTGCAGTTGCACTACGCACACCGGGTGGCGTATGCCTCATCTTCCGATTTCGAGTCAAAATTGCGCCTTTGGCTGCCGTGTCGCCATTCGGCCGAGACGAAGTCGTTCATCTACACACACCACAGGACTCGTCCTACACCAGCGTGCTCACCTATCCCATCGAGCTCTCCTCCAGCCACTCACTGAGCTCCAGGTTCTTCCCAACTGCTAGGCTGCATCTCCAAGATCGCCCTCCCTCGTATCACACACTTGGCGTGCTCGTCCTCTACACCCTACCCAAGGTCCTCCTCCATGGATCAGGCCGCGGCCGGTCTGCTGTCCACATGGCCCAAGACTACTGCAAGCCGCAGTGGAGATCGCCAACCTCTGTTGGTCGACGAGCAGAGATGTCATCTCATCCTTCGCACTCTGCTTCCTCTTCTCCTCACCCGTCCGCCTGCAGGCAGACCGGGTATGCCGGCCACCTGTTCATGGCCTCAAGATATAAGCTTACCCAGCCATCTCTTCTCTGCTCGAACCTTTTCTCCTTGTTTCTCCATCCTCTTGCAGCCCTCACCAGCCTCTCTCCATCTCCCAGCCAACCACATATACGTGATCTTGTGCTATCAAGTAACTCGTTCGTTAAGGTTACTTAAGAGACTCTCGCTCAAATCAAAGCTCTCGCTTCCTCCGCCCATCGTTTCAAGAGTATCTCTCGTTTGATTGCTCTCAATCTCACCTTCACCCGCAGCCATGAAGTTCACTACTGCTCTGCTGGCTCTGGCCGCCACTGCCCTTGCAACCGAGGACCACGACTGGGGTAAGGATAAGACCAAGACTATTGTCACGGAAGTCCTGACCACGTACACGACCGTGTGCCCTGTTGTAAGTAGACCTCGAGCCCTCTGCTTGCCGCGGAGCTGACGCCCCATGCTAGACAATCACCAAGCCCGGCGAACACACCACCCAGTACGAGACCATCACAACTACCTCCACTGTCGTTGAGAAGCACCCCACGACGATCTATGAGACCCTTCCAGGCGCCACTGAAGTCGTGACGGAAATCGACACCGACTACACCACCTACACCACCTACTGCCCGATTGTAAGTGATTCCTACGAGCAAAGCTTTCAAGCCAAGAGCTCTGAGTAAAGGGTATCCTGGCTAACACTCCATACAGACGGAGACGATCGTTGGAGAAGGCACCACCAAGACTGTGGTCTACACCACACTCAGTACCGTCGTCGAAAAGAAGCCGACCAAGATCATCGAGACCGTTCCCGGCCCCACGGCCGTAGTGACGGCCACGGATGTCCAGCTTACCACCCTCACCAGCCTCTGCCCGGTCACTGAGACCTACACCGAGGGCGGCAAGACCTGGACCAAGACGTACACCACCACGTCCACCATTGTGACTCACGTTCCTACCAAGGTCTGGCAGACTGAGAAGCTCCCTGACGTCACCAAGACGGAGAAGGACGTTGAATACACCACCATCACTTCTCTTTGCCCTGTGGTGAGTCTTGAGAACCCTTTCCCTCAGCCAAGCTTTCCCGAGCCTCTCCGATCTAACATAATGGCTAGACCGAGACCAAGACTATCGGCGGAGAGACAGTTGTCGTCACTTACACGTCTACCTCAACCATCGTCACGGAAGTTCCCACCAAAGTGGACGTCTGGACGACCGTAAAGACCACTCAGCATCTCTCAACGGAAGTCTACGAGACCATTACAAAGCCTGTGACGACATATCAGACCATCGAGCACGGCGAGACGGTTTGGATCACTGCCACGGGCACCAAGACCATTACCGTCGAGAAGGTCCACACCTTGACGGAAGTCATCGTCGAGACCAAGACGGCACACGTCGAGGTCACCCAGGCCGTGACCGTTGGCGGCGAGAGTGTCGTAACGCAAAAGTCATGGGTCTACATCACCGTGTCGGGAACTGTGTACGCTACGCAGACCCGGCCCGCCAGCACCCTTGTCGTCCCTACAACAAGCGCCGTGACCCTTCCCCCGGTCACGGTGTCGAGCCAGGCTCCAGTCGTTGTGCCCACCGCTGCCGCCGACGCCCGCAGAGCGCCGGGAGCTGCCTTGCTGGCTGGTCTCTTTGGTGCCGTTGCGCTCCTCTAGACATTTGGTCCTGGAGGATGGATCATCTGTTTCTGGACTTTTCTTTCTCTTACTTTACTTCTCTGAGGGCAATGATGACCTCATTTCTACACTAATGCCCGTCTCTTCTGGACGATCGGGCCTTTAATAGTGGATCACCTCCATACGACTTTGACGACAAGCTCAATGCTACGACGGCACGGATATACAGATATACCCCTTACACTCACTGATGATCAACCGGTAAAAGGAAGGACTGGAATGATGAGAAGGAACACATGGCATCCAGATTACTGGAGTAATGATATTCCAGGAGAATGGTTATGGAGGGTAATTCTATTTGACAGCAAAAAGGTCGCGCAAAACTCTCTCAGAAAAGGGGCGTTCAAGGCAACTCCAGTTGCAGCAGACCTTGGGTTCATTTCATGTACATAGACACTTTTGACTTACAGAGGAGGACTTAGTATTTAAAGGTGGCTATATGAGCCTTATTGATTGCATTTTCATACTACCTACTGAATACCTGCGTAAGCAAGAAAACATGGTCATCCACTAGTGAGAATGACTGGATGGTGACGATTGCTGGCTGCCCCTCAAACCCCGGACCTCGTTGCGTTGCTCGCATTGTTTATGTGCTGGCCGTCGATCGGGGCGATGTTACCTCGTGTCGGGATACCCAATGTGACCCTTTAGCTCTTGACCGGCGGCGAGCGGTGTGGTGCGGTAGATAGGTGGTCACAAAGTGTGGTTGTCAATTGCGGGAGGGGCTGGTGGGGTGGTGTAGTAGGATTGGACGTCATCTTCTGGTTTGGAAATGGTGGCAGGGGAGGGCGAAAGTCTGGGGAAATGGGTTCCCCGGTTTTTCGTCTGCCAGGTAGAATTTGCGGAACTGTCTCCGCACCTCCGTTCAGTGCCGGGAGAAGCGGGGTCGTTTCTCGGGAGTTCGGTAGCGGGGCAACACGGATGTATGGGTCCGACTCCGGTAACGCAGTCACCTCGGGAAAGTACCTAGGGAAGTATCTAGCAGCTTTGAGATTCGGCGTTAACAAGCCACAATCTCACTACGTCTTCCCTTTTCTCTTGGCTACTAGCCGCCAGGGACTCGAAAGGGACACCGTTTCTCAGAGGAGGTTATTTTACCCGCGATCAGGATCCGTTTCGCCCTTCTACTTCGCACGGTGGCCGCATGCAAGCCAACACTAGGTAGACATCGTTCATCTCGAAAAAAAAAAAAAAAAAAACACCGTAAAATCAAATCGCGCAACAGAAACTCTCAAACATTGACTTTTCCCTTCCTCAACTTCCGATTGTAGCAAGACGCCGTTGTCGAGATATGCAAATCATCGGAAAGATCAGCAGCCGCGGGCTCCACAGCGTGACTCACTCTCCACTGCCCTGGGCTCGGAAGGACTCAGCCAAGCGGCCCCTTGAAATGCCCCTAACTGCCCGGCACGTCTCCAGCCCGAGATCTAACATCTCGTGCGGAGAAACACCGTTAAGCCTGAAGCGGTGAATCGGTTCCAAGCTAGCATACGTCCGTTCTGGTTGGGGGTAAAGACTCTGAGACCTGGCGGGCCATTCAGGAACGGACCAGGGGAGAGATGAAGTAGGATGGTACCAATTTGACGGCCCGGTGTAGCATTGAATAGATACATCTCTTCACAGAATCATGACGGGCTTCCTTTCTGTCTCCCACTCCCGTCTGCCGCCCTCCGAGATGTTCGATCGTGCGCGCTGGCGACACAGTACACGACGGAGGTCGAAGTGGGAGGGAACAGACTGACGGCGGCCTGTCCCGCATTCCAACCAACCTTTATCTCGGGATCTAGTCAAGTTTCCGCCCTAGCCCACGCCAGTGTCAAATGCCAAACGCCAAAGTACGACAACCGTTCGGGAATGCTTATGCTTACATCAAGCATAGTTTTTCCACAGTCGCCGAAAGTGGGTTGGCTCCGGCTCGTAGAGGTTGAGAGCTTCTACCGCCAAGATGCCACCTACGTCGTCGTGTTGTCCCTCTCAAAAGCCTTAGCCGCGCTGCCTTAGCGCTAATCTAGGTCGCGCTGGGGGTTCATCTGATGAGACGTTCCCTGAAGCGGGTATCCTCTGCGGTCTTCTGCGGGGCAAGAAGGAAGGCCAGTCGGAATCTTTGAGTGAAACCGTTGCAGATCTTGGGACCTGGAGATTGAGTACCCGAGATGCTCGCTCCGCCGCGGTGCCGGCCTTTGATTTGGGTTACTGTGAGATATCCACTTTGAAGAATCCGGAAGGGAGAACTTTGAGATGTTTCCTCTTTAGGAGACAAGTTTCTTGAGCTAAGAGAGTTTGGATCCGTTGCTGTCTCGGATCTTGAATGTCTCTGATTACACACATACTAGGTGTCTTGGCAACAATTGATGATGTCTCGTCATTGAAGCTGTTCCGCCCAAGCCCGTGATTATCGACTTTTACTTGCCAGGACCACTCTGGAGAATTAGCCTGGAGTCAACTTTTTCCAGCAAGATGGAGAGATCTGTAGAGTTGCTGATCGTTCCTGAAGGAGAGCTTGGCAAATATCGTACCCAAATTTGCTGGCACGAAAACGGCAATGTAAGTGACAAGCCATGAGCGCGTCAAGATCTCAGTCGGCAGTAGATGCACTCAAAGTCTTAATTTATCGAAATTCAAGTTGAAGATGTATCTAAAGCATCGAGTTGTTACCCAGAACCAAGTATAAGAAGCTACTCAACTCCCGGCAATATCGCTATTCTCATCACACCTCTCATCACCATCTCATCTTCTTACCATAACCCAGCCCATCTTTTTTCAAGCTGACCACCCAGAATTGCAACCTTCTGCTCCCTCAATTTGAATCAGCAAACATGCAGTTCTCCATTCTCAAGCTCGCCGTCGCCGCCCTGGC
The DNA here is from genome assembly GCF_011075155.1 of Colletotrichum scovillei. Classification (NCBI taxonomy): domain Eukaryota; kingdom Fungi; phylum Ascomycota; class Sordariomycetes; order Glomerellales; family Glomerellaceae; genus Colletotrichum; species Colletotrichum scovillei. Next base: position 2,733,499 of record NW_023336261.1, read on the forward strand.
TATCTGCAGCGACTCCGTCCTCGGCCAAACGACTCCCGCCCAAGTCGTCCAGAACATTGACATGGTCACCAAAAAGTCCAATGACCTCATCGCCCCCGCGCAAAAGATCGACCTCGTCAGCGGGCCGTTGCTCATCATCGGCCTGGGTCCTTTCCCGGTAAGTAGAGCCCCCCATCTATTGCCGCACAGGAATCTCGTCAAGATTCAGAAGCTGACGTTATCTTTCCCCTTCCGCAGAAAATCATCACCGGCTTCGTAGACATTGTCAGCACCGTCACCACGGCGATGGCCCAAATGCAGGGCATGCCTCCCGTACCGGCCGGCCCCCAGTCCGACGCCATCTTTGAGGCGTTCCGCGAGTTCGTGCGCATCCATCAGATGCTTCTCAACGTGCTCATCGGCAAGGCCGGTCTGTTCTCGACTATCCCGCTTATTGGTGCGCCCGTCGCCGCCGTCCTCAGACAGGTTGAAGCTGTCGTCGATGTGAGCATCACCCTTCCCTCTCCTCTCCTAAGGAATCTCCAAAATCTCATAGATGTGGAAAAGTTTGGCTGACCCTCTTACGCCTCAAGTCTGTCGCCTTTGCCCTCATCGGCGCCGTGCAGAGCAGAGCCACCGACCTCCAGGTACAGGCCGGCATGCTCACCGGAACCATCACCACTACGATCGACCGCTACGAGGGCCTCAAGCTCAACTAAATCATCTGCCGATTTACCTTCAAAAGATTAAGGATGGACTTATTTTGGATCATGTGGCAAGCCCTTTTCACTTCTTGGCCCTGCCATAATGGGACGGAGCTTCCTGGTTGTGCTCCACCGCGGGAGCTTGCGTTCAACGCTACGGCAGTCTTAGTCCTTATCATTATCTTCTTGTTTAATGAAGCATGTTTTTTTATTCAGAGTAGCTGCTTGAACACCATCCTTAGGAGCAAGATGACTGCGTTGTCACTAAGCTAGAGTCTAATAAAACATCGTCTGTGGGCTCCAAAGTAATTAAAAAGCCAATGGTGATCTTTTCAAACGAGACAGACACTGCATACTAAGTCATAAATGTGTGTATGTGCGGCTACTTATGGCGATCCTCTGTTGACGTTCCGGTGATAAAGAACAAAAAAAGCATCCATGGCCATATCATTGTGAAAGCTCAGTCCGAGTCAGATTACAACAGACAAGACAGGGAACACTGTCACTTTCCTTCGTTGCTGACTACATCATGGAATGCCTTACGACTGGCAGCATATGTCGCACCAACAGGGAACCCGCCGGGCACTCTCGGGAAGACTGAGCCATCGACAACTCTAAGCCCATGAACACCATGAACTCGGAACTTTGAGTCAACACAACTGTCCAGGTTGGTCTTTCCCATTCTGCAGCTGCCAGCGGCATGATGGCTCCAAGTGTGATCTCGTATATGTTGCTCAAGTGAGCGATCTGCAGGGGGGTCGATGACCTGGAAGGGCTGATACGGCTCTCCAGTGACGTTCATGATGGACATGAGATGTTCAATGCCCTCGGAAAGAGCAGCAATATCGACATCGGCGTCCTCTTGATAGAAGTTCAAGTTGATCTCCGGGGTCTCTCGGGGGTTGGACGATCGGAGTCTCACGGTGCCTGTCGGATTGCCGTTTTGCATCTTCACGACGGCCCAGAAGAAGGATGTGGGCGGCCATGCAACTTCGCTGAAACCGGGATAGTGACCGTCGAACACACCACCAGCCGCGCCAAAGATGATGAGGTCGCAATCCACGTTTCTGGATTGGTTGCTACGATGCAGCATGAAGATGGGAGCAGCGGCCTCGCCATATGCACCGTAGCCGGCTTCCCATTGTGCAAGACAGGGGTCTGTCTCGGGGCTACCAGGCGTACATTTTGCGAAAGAACTATTCTCCCACGCGATGTTTGAACGAACGTTGATGCCCGCCTCGTAGTTGTCCTGCAGAAACTCACCCTAGGAGATGCATTAGTATGAAGAGACCTTGACTTCTTAAAAGGGAGCCGATACTTACCACGGCAGGAAGATCAACGACAACTGGGATGCCGAATGTCTCCAACTCTTCTCGAGGTCCGATTCCACTGAGCTTGAGAAGCTGAGGGGTGTTGAATGCACCGCCTGAGATGACGACCTCCTTCTTAGCCCTGACAGTGCGCACTTGGGGCTCGACCGAGGGGTCGTATCGCCGATCGGCCTCATAAAGACCTTCTCCAACCATGAACTCCACCCCATAGGCTTGCAAGCCGGCCTCAGCATTCTTCATCAGAATGCGAGTCGCGAGGCTGTGAGTGCTCAAGGTCAACGGGTATCGCGGCGTTCCATCTTCGCGTTTCGAAGCCAAAGTATCCGTGATGTAATTCCAGGGGCTGCTTCTGCGGCGGTTCTCGTCAACGTGTAGTGGTATTTGGTACAAGCCCGGGACTTCGTAACGGTCGCTATCAGCGCGGTTCAGGTCTCTTTCCATTAGCTCGATGACTTGTTCGGAGTCGGGTGCTTCGATACCCTCGGTCTGGGAGATGGCATTCTGGACCACGCGAAGAACGCCCGGCCGATCGACAACATAAGAAATGTTGTTTCTGTTCGTCTACTTCCTGTCAGTTGAATGGTCATTGCTGTTGATGAAGTCCTCTTACCGAAATATACCCATCAAACCCATGCCCTGGTGTCCCCTCAGGCGTATAGGTATTTCTCTCAAGCTCGATAAACATTGACCTCATGTTTTCAGGGCCCCAGGACTCATCTCCTGTAACCTCGGCGAAGTGGTTCCAGTCACTGTCGGGTGGGAGAACCACGTTCATAGCATTCGCGATAGCAGAACCACCAACCGTAGCTCCTCTGGGATAGTATATACCAAGTCTGAATCGGTGATTAATGACTATCCAAGCAACGGTTTGGTGCATGACTTACGGAGTTGCATCCTCGGGGGCATCAATGCCGTACCAGATTGTGCCATTTGAAAGACGGTAGGTGAAGTAACGATTGCGACGGGCCTGAGTCTCATTCTGGTAGTGAGACACAAAAAACTGCCAAGACATGGCGGGGTCCTCCGAGTTGACATCCGCTCTGTGAAGTATAAGCACATAGCTTTGTATATCGAGCGGTCTGGAACCTCACAAGCCGGGGATTTGTTGAAGAGGATCATCACCCATATTGCCTCCAGCTTCAATGAGAAAGACAGAATGGCCCTCGCGTGCAAGACTTGCGCTGAGAAATGTCAGCATTGAGAGGGTAGTCGGAGGCAATATTATTACGCTAGAGTGCCACCTCCAGGTCCTGAGCCAACGACAACATAGTCATAAGCTGTATCATTGAGAGGGCTTCCAGCCGCGCTGCTGCTGAGGAGTAGAAAGAAGGCAAAAGAAGAAAGCTTCATCATTGTGTCTGAAGAACGTCTGATTGCTGTGTTTGTATCTGCTGTATTGAAGGAATGAACTACAATGGATAGACAGTGCTCTCTTATATATCATGATGCCAAGACCATTGCAACTGTGGTTTTCTGAAGTGTGCAAAGCATCATCGTGGAAAGCATGTATCCAGCATAGGACGCACAACTTAGAGGCGTCGTCATAGTGTCTGCCAAGTTTTGATCATCATCGTCCAGGTCCTCATTGCGCATGCTGTGACAAACGCGACAATTGGTGGCTGAGCAGGCCAGATCATGAATCCTTCATTGTGGTCGTCTGTCTTGTAAAACTATTACCGGGACTATGGTGAGTTTTCCACCTGCGATGAGTTAGCAGGGTTCCGATCATGTGAGGCTAAACCCATTGCCGACTCGCTGCTCACCAGCACAGCCTGCAATTTTCTACTGAGCGTTACTTGGCGGAGTTATGGTCGGTCCTTGGCGGACTGGTGAAGCTTAAAAGAACTGATGAGCTATGGTTGGCGGCCTTGGCGTAAGGCCCACTCGGAGATAATGTGGTCAGCTTACACCCTTTATTCCGACATCAACGTGAAAGAACGGCAATAAACCTTGATGTACAACGCCTTCGTCCGTGTCTCTCTTTGCGAGGAGAAAATAAAGTCGCGCAATGCTCTCAATTTGCCAGTTTCATCTCTTCACAGACTGCAATGGGAACAACGGGTAGTCTTATTCTATCAATCCCCATCTTAAGCTAGTATTGCTGAGAACTCATGAATGCCCCTATAATAAGCAAAATGAAATGCGACAAGACAATGCCATGCTGTCTACGGGCGCCAATATCACCCGTTCCGTGAACTTGATTCGAAGATGGCACAATACTAGTACGCATTATGGAGGGCGATGACATTGCGCAAGAAATTCGTTGACTCCTCGCCTGTCTCAGGTGGACATCAGTGTATAGACCTACCCCAACTATGAGGTTGTACATAATGACTCGACATGTTTCTAAGACGGCTGAGATGCTTGATGCGAGTCTTTGGATTCATACGAGGCTATGCAAATAGCTGAGCACCCACCGCGCCGACAGTAACACCGCTATGGTCGGACGGCAAAGTGGGGTTCGGGCGTTCCGTCCGTCAAGGAACGGGACCCATAATTATCGGTGGTCATCAGCTGCCGGGCCGTGATGAGTGCGCTCGTTGGCTTATCTATGGGAGAGCGGACGGGAACCCAAGTTTTCCGATGAGCCCCTAAGGTAAGGTATAGTTGGTATGCGGTAGTTCAAGTCGTTGGAGCCGTTTATAGAAGCAAGTCCGGGAAGCTGGAAGTCGTTGCAGTCTCATCTGAACAGTACTACTTACCTACCTTGTAACTGTGGGCAAACAAAAGCCCGGCCAGGAAGATCTTGAATCGCTCATATTGATTACCCAAGAGCCTGGGAATTGAAATAAGTTAAGTGTATTAAATACTTTTCTCAAGCGACGCGCTGGCTTGGAAGGATGAAGCTGGGTCGAAGCTCTTTCCACTGGCCTCACTGGCCAATTGATTTTCCTTCAGCATCCTTTGAGGTCGCAAAAAGGCGGGGTTGGTGCCCGGGCTGGAGGGGCCGACCGGCCGGGAGGGGCAGAGCAGCCCACCGGAGGTGAGGGCGGGGCTAAGGAGTGGAACAGCCCCGACAGTTGCACTTAAGAGGACTCTATCTCGACACTGCTCACGATTGGAATCTATGCACGTGGTATATACATGGCAGCGGCATTTTACCTTGTTGGGCACTGAGAGGAACATGGAAATGAGCAAAGTTCCTTCTTCATGAAATATTGACGGTGGTGGAGGGAGGGACAGCTTCGCAGTCTTCTCCAGGTGTGACCTTCAGTCACTACATTAGTATAAATGAGACTACCATAGCACCACAGTATCTATCTATGCCATAATTTGAGTCTATGAAAAGTCCAACTACCAAACTTGTGAAATATCTGAGGAACAGCGCAAGAATCTTGCGTTGTGCTAATCGCGAGTAAGCTGTTCACGTAGGGTGACGGAAACAGGGGCCCTTACGGTGAAGCTAACCGCGTTAAGCCAGAAGTAAGCAAGCACTGGGGGAATTTCAGGTACCTACCTGGTGCTGCACAGAGGACTCGACTCTCACTGAGACTGAATCAACAGCTAGTACCTGCTGTCTGGATAACTAAGAAAAGGACGAGGTGTGCAGGCCATCGCTTGTTCGCAAATGCTGCTTTTCCCCGATCAAAGTCAACGATATCTCGGGAACCTCAGGCAATACATGCAAGGTCGCTTGCACGGCTGCGCCAGCTACCGCCTGAACGCCTCTTTCTCGTACCTGGGTCGAGTCGCTGGCAAGAGGCTGCAGGAGTGTCGCCAACTCTCTGCAGGCTACCTTGGCAAGCCCTCCATCGTGCCGCGGTTAGCCACAGCTGAGCCAATTATGGGCTGAATCAGTCCCCAGCTCTGTCAGCACATCACATTCGAACCCAGCCTGCTCGCCGGCTGAAATTCAGTTCCACCCGGCGGAGAAACACAATTTGCAATGATTCCTGAACACTGATTCATGTTGAGTCACTGAGCACTGAGCACTAAGCAGTTCCGTTGGAGATGCCACTGTTAACAGGACAGGTGAGTTACCGGCAGAGTCGTCTACCTTATAGCGCTCCTTTATTGACGAAAAATACACAGTCGGCTCCATTCTCGCAGCGGGTCTTGGAGCCGGTGTTGAAAGATGACAATTCCTCTCTGCAGGACCCGAGAGAGACTCTATGCGGATTGCTGCCGGCATCAGAGCGAGACTCGGTGGGGGATTTGAGCGATCCTGCTCGAGACGTGTTGAGGTGGCTGGGGCTGGAACTGAACCTCGACCGACTCACAAACGTCTTTGATTCCTTGTGGTTCGCGGGACGCCCAATGCCACCACGTCCTCTCCATTCTCAACTTATTCTTGCTCGCGAGATCATGGTAACTGAGCAGATGGATCTACATCTTGTATGGGGTAGAGGTCGAATCTTCATGAAGCCGCTGCCACGCTATCTGCTCGAGCCACGGTTTTGGGGAGAATACCTCCCTCATTCAACAGAGCATGTAACTTCTATACCTAGCCCTCCCTGCACTTGCGACCTCATCCGCCGACGCGCTCTCGGATTTCTCTTCTCATATGTGGCTCTTGTGGTACACGAAAGCGACTTCAGTATCGCCAAGGCGAACAATCTCCTTCCGCAAGAGGTGCAGTGGAAGTCATGGAAGCTGCTAGTCCAAGAGCTCTTGCATAAAGGGGATGTCTATCGATGCATCGATAAGCGCTTCTATTACGGAGAGCTTCGTCTCAGTCGGCTCAACAAGATCTACTTCTTCTCGAAGACCCCTCTACACGGGTATATGCCCCGGTGGAATCAGTATGGCACCTTCCTCGGCGATAACTTCACGATACTGGCTAGCTCTACCGTCTACATCGCTATCGTTCTTACGGCTATGCAGGTCGGCTTTGCGACGGATCTTCAGAACAACCCGACGTTTAAGTCGGTTTCTTACAACTTTACAATCTTTTCTATTCTTGGCCCCCTAGTTGCTGCTAGCCTGCTCATAGTCACATTTGTCTACTTATATGTCTGGAACTGGATAATCACGAAGCGCGAAGGGAAGGAGAGGTTGAAACAGATCGATCCTTCTAGGCAGAGCGATGGAGAGTAAACTCAGGGAACTCGATTTATTCTGCCTCATCTCAGGGTCTTGTCAAATTGAAAGATCTCAAATTCCACGAAATAACAAGAAAGTAGTCGTCTGTAAAGCCATGATAATATGAGTCGATAATGAGAAGATCTCACTCCGTTCCTTGTCCAGACCCAATGTCTACTTCTGGCCATCCGGCTTGGGGCTCCCTCTCTTCTTCAAACCAATACCGGCCATAAACTGCGCGGAGTTGTGTCTCATATCTTTCAATCTCTTGGCTGCGTTTTTTCCTGTGCCAGTGTCGCTCGTTGCATCTTGAGCGCTGCTAACACTCAGCGAGCTACCGGCATTCTGGCTCATCATGACGTCGTCTCCTTCTGTGAAGCTTTCGTCATCCCTGCCACCTGATGGAGTTGCTTTTCCATCTGCCTGCTGTTTGGAAAATTCCAGCTCCTTCTGCAAAGATTCGATCTGGTCCGACATGGCTTGCCGTATCCTGCTGGCTTCATCTTCTGAGGCTCGAAGCTGTCGTCGAACCTCCACGGCTTCATCCGCGGCACTCTTTCGCCGCGCTTCAGTGTCTGTCCACAGGGAATAGATTCCCTCCATCTCTTTCTGCTTCTGCTGCAAATTCATGCTGAAGTCTCTTTCCTGCGTCTCTAGACTTAGCTTGGCAGCTGCAACATTCTGCTTGAGAGCATCCTTCTCCTCCTGCAGTTTGGCGAAGCCGTATCTCGCAGCCTCGTATTCGCCTCTTTCTTTCTCAATGCGGGCGCTTTCTTCGATTCTATCACTTCTCATCTGATTCATTTGGTGCTTGTAGCTTGCCGTGCTCTCCTCCGCTTCTTGTACCTGTGACATCATGCCATTCCATCCCTTTCGCATGCGATTGAGGTCTTCCAAGTCTCTCTCCAGGCCTACGATTTTCTCTCGTAGTTGATTGACGGTGGTCATGTCTACGATATCATGGTCATCCTCCGGCCGAGCTACAAGATCTCGCGCGAAGGTGCTCCCGTTCGCAATCGCCCTCTTGAGCCCGCGGAATAGCGGAGACACGCTCTCTGCGAGTACTTGCAAGCATTCGACGTTGGCTTGACTCGCAGCTATATCAAGAGCCGTTTGTTCATCCTTTCCGGCATGCAGGATATTAGCTCCACGAGATATGATGAGATGCAGGATTCTAGCGTCCCCTTTTCGTGCTGCGCGTATGAGAGCAGTCTCGTCATGAGGACCCCGCTGATTGACGTCGGCGCCGGCGTTGAGTAAAAGCTCTGTGTCTTCGTAGGGCATGAGAAAAGCTGCATTCATCAATGGTGTTGACGAATTTTTGGGCCCCTTTACGTTGACATCAATCCCCGGGGCATCAATGAGAAGCTTCAGGATTTCAGACCGATTCCTTGCTGTTGCGGCAAGAATAGGACTGTTGTATGGTCCTCGCCCAAGGTTTGGGTTTGCCTTCCACTCTAGGAGAACACTCACGACTTCAGTTTTCCCTGATTCGCAGGCCGCTTGTAAGGCAGTGCCTTCCTGGAAGTCGGATCCCCTATAGCCGTCCTCCTCTTCAGGAATTCTGTCGACCTTGGCCCCGTGGCCAAGGAGATGTCTGACTACCTCAGCATGGCCTTCTTTGGCCGCTAGCTGCAGTGATCATCCAGTTGGACTGTCAATCTGAGCACCATGCTTGATCAAAGTCCTCACGATCTCAATAGTGCCGTCCCAGGCGGCGGCGGCCAAGGCATTTCCAAAGGTCGGAATAGCTGTGGAGCGAATGGAATCCAAAATGCTAGGACGATGGTCCGTGGCATTAGCATCAGCTTTGCAATGGTCGAGAAGCCATGCCACAGTATCGGCTTTCTGGTTGTCTGTAGCCTGATAAAGCGCTTCATTGAGTACTTCTTTCGCAATACTTGCGTGCGAAGCCCTCCATGTCTCCTTGAGCACGGTAGCGGATGCCGACCCGTCGCGTAAGGTCACTGCTGCCAGATAGAAAACATTGCTGCCGCCTAAGTCTGCTCGGGAAATCGCTAAAACGCAATCCCAGTTGTTCTCAATGGCAGCAGTGAGCACTGCAGATGCTAGAGTTTTGTCATTGAAAGAGGTTCCTGTGTGTTCAAGAAGAGCTCTGATATTTTCCGGCTTGTTGTTACGGCATGCTTGTACCAGGGCTTGTCTGTGATGTTGCGCTGTCCACTTTGCCTTGCCGCCAAGTAGTATTTGTTTGAACACATCTTCTGGAGATAAGCCCGTAGCAAGTGCAAGAGACGGTGAGCCATCGGGATTGGATGCATCAAGGTCGATGTTTCGACCCAAGGATTGGAGCGGAGCGAGTCCAGGAGGATTGGTTCAATCCGTGAACTATTCGACTTGTCATAATTTGGACATAAGCAAAGCCTTGGTTTTCACTATTCTCTTCATACCCATCACACATTGAAGTTCGTGGCTGGACCTTTGACTCAGAAGGTTGGTCGAGGTACGTACCGCCAGCCCTCGCTCAGTGATGTTGGAATCCTGTGCCAATCGATAAATACCGAAAGATCATTTCGTGCAATTGAACTTCTATAATAAATATCTAATCAGGATGTAGACGAAGGAATGAAAGTTACACCATGGTATATCGCGGCATTGGGTGAAGGCAAGCTCTCGAGATCGTTTGTACGCACCAGAGATACCATTGTTTAACAGAATCACTTTGTCGTTTCACTGGTTCTCATTGCACCAGCTACTTCATCACTCATAACACCTGAGGACAAGCGCATAGCCCTTAGACAAGCCCGCGGTCGGCCGGCGTATAAAGCGGGTCGGCCAAAGCCGCGTCCGGCAATACAAGTGGGGCTGTTTCGGCGCCGGTTCGTGCGACAGTAAGTGGTGTTCTGGGCGCCGGACAAGCGAAGTATAGAGGAATAGCAACATGACGGAGCTTCTCTCTGTTCTGTTAAGACTATTCACACAATCCCAAGATCTAGTCACACCCGTATGTGATGTTTGCGCGAGGGAAGTACCCATTCAATAGACGCAAACACCTCGGTTTACCCACAGGGCTCTCGGAGCCCTCCTTCCCGTTTCCACTCCTCAAAATCATTCCTCGTTTCTTGCGGCTGAATATGTTTCATTACCCAATGCTGACCATGAGTCTTGTAAGAGGCGGGTCTTCCGTTTAGCCATTATTTCAGCCTCTGGACATAACTGGTGAAATGTAGCACAACGCATTATAGCTGCCGTTCGCCATTACCCATTTTGACGGCCGTCCACCTAGCAAAGGTGTGAAACGACACGTGCGGGGTGGACGCGACGAATAGACTTCCTATGAGTATCAAGAAGTCTGTTTATCCCACCGGTACACCCGCTCACCGTGCCACTTGAGGTTTCGTCCGTCCATTCTCTCCAATAAGATAATGGGCCGAATCCAAGCTCTCGGGTCTTCCTTGCGGCTTCTCCACCGAGCTTATTTTCTCTCCAAACGCCTGGGTCTCAAGGAAAATGACCTACTACTTTACGATAGTGCCAAGTTGCGTATGATACATAGTTTAGAATATGGAAAGGCTACGGAAAACCCGAGAAACCCAAGTTAAACCCTGTTGAGATTCGAAGACATAAAGGAACTAAGCCCAGATCTCGTGAAATGTCGATAGACTGCGAGATATCAACGAAAATTGACAACAATATACTCTCTTTGAATCTCGTAATTCCGGCCGTGTTACGTACTAATAAGCCAATCATGGAGTCTTCACGAAGGGGCTGGTCTCCTCGATCGACGACTATCGGCATTACTTTGCTTACTTTACTTACACTTGTGAATGCGCAACAACCAGTTCAAGTCAAGCTGGACGATGGACCATACTCTGGCCTGACAGCGAATGGCGTCAACAAATTCTTGGGCGTTCGGTATGCGGCACCACCACAGCGCTTTGCACCATCGGTGCCTGCTTCGATGGCGCCTCACAACGACGTAATGAACGCGACAGCCTTCGCTCCATCCTGTATTCAGGCTATACCTGGTGAGTGAAAATCTCCTACTACACATTGGAGCTCGGCTGTGGCTTTACTCCGGTTGATCATGGCATTGACTTTCAAAAGCTGCGATTGCTGCCATGATGCCGTCCGGTCCTGAGAGCGAAGACTGCTTGTTCGTCAATGTCTACGCACCTTCTTCTCCGCCACCCGCCGAAGGAAGAACTGTCATGGTGTGGTACTATGGTGGGGGCTTTCAGTTTGGTTCTGCCAACACACCGATGTTCGATGGCTCGAGCTTTGCACAGAATCAAGACGTGATCGTCGTGACGCCAAACTACCGGACGAGCGGTGAGTAACCATTGTTGACGAGAGAAAGCACCGCTATGCCTTTGTAGTTGGGCGTTGCTGATTGACTTGACTCTAGTCTTCGGATTCCCAGGCGATGTCGAGGGCATACCTCCACAAATGCGCAACGTCGGTCTTATGGACCAGAAACTAGCGCTTCAATGGGTTCAGCGTAATATCAAAGCCTTCGGTGGTGACCCAAATAAGGTGACTTTGTTCGGGGAGTCAGCTGGTGGCTCATCAGTCGACCTCTTACTACTCACGAGCGGTGCCCAGCCCCCGTTCCGTGCGGTGATCACCGAGTCTGGAACCGCATATCTCGTAACTGGACCCCAGGCAGGCGGAGATATCGTCGGACTCATGACCGGCCTCTTGGGCAGACCAAACATGACAACTCCATTTCAAACTCTTGCAGCTTCGCTCAATTGCGGCAGCCAGAAGGCGCTTGATTGCGTTAGAGCAGCCCCGGTCGACGCCCTGGTGTCCGTACTCTCAAAAGGTCCCTTCAACTTCCCACCTGTAGCCGACGGAGACGCAAACGTACCGACCTCACCTGATGCTACACGGGCTTCCGGCAAGGTTTCCAAGATACCCATGATGATAGGAACGAACCTCAGAGAAGCCGACATTTTCACGATGGGTCAGCCACCAACCGCGTTGGATGCCTTCGTCGCTGCAACATTCCCCAGCGACGATGCGTTGCAAAAAGCTGTGATTGCTGGATATCCAGTCGGAGCCGGAATGCCTTTCCCGACTCCCAAGGATGCAATCACACAATTTGCCACGGACTTGGATTGGAGCTGCAGCATTGCGCATGAAGCTCGTCTCTCGGCCCAAGCCGGGATGCCGACTTGGAGATACCTCTTCAACTCCACCTCGTTCCCACCAACGCCCGGAGGTATCCTGTCTCGCCCGGTACACGGCTCTGAGATCAGCTTCGTCTTTGGCAACCTCCCGCCGCCGCCGGCGACGCCCGACCAAGCTCTTGCCTTGAGCAAGTTCATGCAGACAGCGTGGGCCAACTTTGCCAAGAACCCTGCCAATGGACCTGGTGTGCCTGCCTGGACGCAATTTTCTGGCAAGCCTGGTGCGATGGACCTGGGGAACTTGGGTGGTATTGTCGGGGACGGAGTATCTATGACAGATTCAAATGTGATCGACAGTCGTTGCAATCTTTTTGATGCGTCATACGCTAGGAAAGTGTAGGAGCATCACAGTTGAGCTATAAGTTACTGCATCTCTAAGCGCGAATTCAATCGCTACTCACCCTCAACCTTCACCTTGACTAGAATAACGATGATGTGACTAGGCGCATGAATTCATGCGAAAGAAATCAGCTTGTTGTTTGTTAGGCTACTCAACTCCTAATCTAGGCTTTGAGGGAGTTCATCACGGTGGTTTTGAAATCCTCCGGCTCTCTTCCCAAAAGCTCGCTCAGCAACGGTGACGCAGCAGCCGCCTCACCCCTTCGGAACGCCTCAAAGGCCGAAGCCCACGGCTTCGAGTAGTCAACTCCACGGTAGGTAAAGTTAGGAATGACTTGAGCCTGGGAGGCGAACTCATCATCCGAAACCTGCTTGATTTGGACTGGAACCTTTGCGATCTCGCTGAGGATGCTGACTGTTTCCGACAGGGTCAATGTCTTCGTTCCCGAAAAGAGAATCGTCTGTTGGCGGTAGGGGAAGCCATCAGGGTCTGCAACGTAGCGAGATATGAGCTCAGCTGTTGCTTCTCCCAGCTCTTCTCTCTTGACCCATGCGATACCGGGGCCGGTGCCGTCATGAGGAATCTTGATCTCGTTTACAGGTCGAGCTGGGTCAAAGAACGAGGTATAGAGTGGGTAAGACTCAGTGTAGAGCCCCTCGCGGATGATTGTAAAGTCGAAACCGGGATGCTCTTTACGGCATGCTCGAAGGTATCCCTCAGTAAGGAGGTGTGCCTTCATGACGTGAGCTACTGACTCCTGATTCTTTGCAGATCCAGCAAAGCCCAAGGACCCATAAAAGATGTGCTTTACACCACTTGCAATGGCAGTGTCGATGGCCAACTTGTGCCGCTTTGCGTGATCTTGTCAGCTCTCATACATGTTAAAGTCATTCAGATAGTAAAGCCTTACCTCAAACCTGTGTTCAACCTCAACTGATGCATACGAAATCAAAAACAAGGTCTTGATTCCGCGAAAACTGTTCCGAATTGACTCATCGTCGTCGTAATCAGCTTGTCGAACGTCTGCTCCCAGCTCTCGTGCATGCGAAAGGTTGTTGGGGTTCCTAGCGATGAGGATCAGGTTTGATGGAGAGAGGCGTTGGATAATGTGCTTTACAGTGCCTCCGCCGATACCCCCAGAGGCTGGGAAAATGCCAACTTTGTGTTGCGTAGATGAGCTCATTTTTGTCACACGAATGATAGACGAACAATGTAGGATATCGTGGTTATTTTACGAAACTCGAGACAACTTGGACGGTTCATCTCGAATCATTAAATAGTACTTCCTCTCATTTGAGACGCAGAAACGTCACATTTGTCCTTTGTACTCCGTGGAACACCTGGTCACAGTGAAGTGGGTATTTTCGGTGGATAAATCTCAAGCAGTCTCCTAGTCACTCAAGCTCGAGCTTAGAAATTGGCTCATCGCTGAATAATCACTCTGCAGACGAAATTCCTGAGTTGAAGTCCGTGGCGCGACTTGATTTCGAGGCCTTGAGCACCAAAAGATCATGAGCTAAAGCATTCAAATGTGAGGCCTTGTTGTAGCCCTAGAGTCTCGGCGACATGTTGCTACTCACTCGTGACGAGTTCAGTTCGCAGTGCTCCCTCTGACTAGTCACCGGTCGGGGAAATGCCGCCTCCGCCCCTCACACCGGGAAAAGCGGGTCTCTCGACCGTTCGCCTCCGGCCCCTTGATCCGGCCCCGCGGGATAACAGAAGGCTAAGATTGGAATGCTAGTTCGAACGAAAGCTTCATTATTTTTCAACTATCTCAAGATGAGTTTTAATTTGCGCTCCCAATCTTCGTTTTGATGCCTGTATTTGCTACATCTACTTTGGTTTGTGTCGGGTTTTAAGACTCGTACCTGGAATGCGCTTGATCCTTTAAGCTTAAGTAGATATCTAGCAAGCGAGCATTCTTCTTTAGAGACCTATCTCTCAGCGACTCTGAAGATCCATAGCTGGATTCCTCTAGTGCGCGGCAGTATTCTGCATCATGACTTTGACCATTGGCCTAGGGCTTCGCTGGCATGTAAAACCAATCGTCGGCCTCCCGACGGCTGTCTCGCCACCCATCAGCCGAGGAATGCAACAAAATGATTTCATTAGAGAACACGCTTCTGACACCGAAACCTGTGTCTGTAGTTCATGTCATTACCGGACCGAAGAGGGACAAAACCACATGTCGCCCCGGCCCGTAGAACTCGCTCAGATCCGCAAACGTGACCGCTCCATCGAACAAGTTGATCTCCATCATCTCAGCCGGAAATTCCAAGGTGTCCTGAGCTTGTCAAATGAGCTGTACTTGATCAAAAGTTTGAGAAATCATCACTCCATCTCTTTCTACCGGTTTTGAAAAGGGCCCGTTGAAAGTAGCTATGCTTGTACCTCGACATACATTATCCAACGGTTCTGTCTTGCTGTGTGATACCGAGCATTCGGGTCACACTTCGACTTCGTCTTCTTCATCATCCTCAACCATGCCTACTCTTACGACGTCCTCTTCTACCTCCTCCACTTCTACCTCCTCTTCTACTTCAACTGATTCCTCTACTACCTCAATCTTAACAACATCCTCTTCTACCTCGTCTTCATCTACCGACGCACCGACAACAACAGGCTCTTCATCCTCTAGCACCGACACGGCTTCATCTAGCACAGACAGTCTTACTTCCTCAAGCTCAAGCAGTTCAAGCTTCAGCGGAAGCACCACCGCTACGCCCACCACATCCAGCTCCAGCTCACCTACTGCAGACACCAGCAGTACGGCATCTGCTAGTAGCACTAGCTCGTCCACCGGCAGTCTAGGAAGCTCATCTGCCAGCTTTTCGGGAAGCTCCTTGACCAGCAGCTCGGCGACTTCATCTTCGAGCAGCACGTCTCTGAGTAATTTGGTCACGAGCCTTCTCAGCATCAGCAGCACTCTCGGCGGCATCAGCAGCAGCAGCAGCAGCAGCAGCAGCACCTCCTTGCTCTCTCTCTCCTCGACCAGTGTGCCCACAATCTCGGCTTCTATCCTACAAAGCAACTCCTCAGCCGTCCTAATTTCAACTTCCAGCTCTTTGACCAGCTCTCTCACCGCTCTCCCTCCGTCGTCGTCATCCTCTTTTGTTGTAGTCTCGCCTACGTTGACTTCCGATACAAGGGGAGTCTACGATCCGTCCCTCAGTCTAGCCTCCCCTCGTCCGTCTACTACTCCATCTACTACTCCATCTGCTACTTCTTCATCTACTACTTCTTCATCTACTACTTCTTCATCTACTACTTCTTCATCTACTACTTCTTCATCTACTACTTCTTCATCTACTACTTCTTCATCTACTACTTCTTCATCTACTCCTCCAGCTACTACTCCGTCTACCACTCCGTCTATTACTTCATCTGGCATCCCTTCGACGTCGTCGAGCTCCACAGGAGTTGCTTCTATCCCTGTCGGAGTTCTGTTCAATCTGCAAGTTCTCGCGGCTGCCGTTCCTACCAACCCTGTCTAGACACGGCTTCGTGCCTTGCAGGCCCTAAGTTGCATTTTCTCAGGGCCTTTATCATCTCTCATTGCCCCTCCGGTAACATCCATAACATAATCGGGTTTGATAGAAAATAGCCATTTTTAATCAAACTTAGTTGAGATTTCTCCAACATGTTCCAAGGCCGCTGGAGGTGTCTTGTCAGATTCCACATACTGTGACCGTTTTCCCATCGCGAAGTAAATGGGAAGCAAGCATTCATGAACAACAATTCCATGCTCGATAGTGCAAATGAAGCTTTTACTATGTTCATCAACCCACTCCGTTCTTCCCCCCACCCCCCCGCTTCACACACTAATATACCCCTCGAGCTGCGTGACAATCGACAGCTTCCCCCCACCCTCTCTTAGATCAGCGGTCGAGCTTCGTCCACAGCCATCGGCGGCAGCATACCAAGCTTGCCGAACTCGCGGTACGTCGCAAAGACGCCCTCCGCCGTGTCGACGAATCCGTTCCAACCCATCATGCGGGCCTTGTTCGGGCTAAGGCGGCCGTAGGCATCTGGCACCACAGCAACGTCCGTGAACATGAACTGGCCCTCGGGGTCCTCGAATGGGTCGTTGAGCAGGTTGTGCTTCTTCATAATCTCCTTCCAGGCTTCGTGGTTCTCGGGCTCCTTGGCCCAGGCGACAAAGGACCAGGAGAACTTCAAGCTTGTACGAGGGCCGAAACTAGACACAGAAAATATCAGTCAAGGGCTTCATCCTCACAATGAATCAGAAAGACACGTACCCAATAGGCGGCTCGCCAGGCATGGAAATTGTCTGCATCTTCGACTCATCCAGCTCAGGCCTCCCAACCTCTGAAATCCCAAACCACTTCGCAAGCTCAGGCCAGAACAACGCATAGCTAAACGATCCCTGGTCACTCGAGTTGAACGCCTCATTCCCGCAATGCTCATTCAAAACAGCCCACTCGGTCAGGTACCCGGTAAGGTGAGCGTGCGAGTGCGCGTGGTCCATGAGCCAAGCCGCCATCGTGCCGGGGAACTCGAGCGGCCTGCCGAGGTGAGCCTGCACGGCGGCGTAGACGCCGAGCCCGTAAAACGCATTCATCTGCGCGCTCTCCACGGCGCCGATGATCCAGGAGGGGCGGATGACGTTCCATTGTGCGCCCGTCCTGGCGCAGTGGTCAAAGAGGGCGTCTTCCTGCGGGTAGTAAAAGTTTGGCTCGCTGGTGACGCGCTTCGCTGATTCTACAAAGGGCGAGATGGCCTGGCCGATGTGGCCGCCGTAGTTCTTGGCGCCGGTCTGCAGGACGATGCGTTTGGGGCGGATGGCGGACTTTTCGAGGCCGCCTAGGAAGTTCTGAAGCAAGGCGGCTGGCCAAGAGTGTTAAACAGAGTGATATTTCTTCCCGAGCGGGGAAAAGCGCTTGTGTGGACTTACAGTTGACTTTGACGAGAGCTTCAGCGTTGGACCAAGCCGCGGCGCCGGGCTCGGGCTTGGGCTGGAGGTAGGAATAGAAAAAGACGTAATCTGCCGTGACTTGACGCTCCTTTAGACCCTGCGCGATGACGTCCGCGTCCGCCAGGAAGTCGAGCGAGATGTGTTCAATGCGCGCCTGTTGCTCGGCGGAGAAGAAGTTCATCATCTTCTCTGAGAGGGGGCTTCTCGACACTATCCAGACCTTCTTCCATCGCTGCGGCGCATCGAGGAGGACCCTGAGGGTGTGAAATCCGCTGATGCCATTGGCGCCGGTGATGAGGGCTGTCAAGTATGTGATATCCGATGGAAAAGTTGGCAAGTTGCGGAAGATGCCTTTGTTCTGAAGAGGGAGGGCTTGAGACATCGCGTCGGTGTATGAGTGGTTTGCGTGATTGAAGTCTCCAAAATGTTGATCTGACCTACTGATTACTGGAAATACATTGCCGATTGGATACACTCAGTTCCTACTTATACAATTATTGGACGGTACCCTACCAAGGCCCTGAGTTGGAGAAGTCCCCTCGCAAGAGGTGATTGTTTGCCAATTGGTCATGTTCGTCTCACCATCCCACCGGCTGCAAGTGGGTGAAGATGTGTCGACGCATACCTACAGCAGTGTCTCTTGCCATTTTACAGGTCACGGCGGGATATGTTTTCCGCAGCTTCTACAGCTTAGAAGACGCTCAACGTTATGAAAAGCAAGTGTTCGCAGTCGCATCAAAGTCTGGGTTGAATGCATGCCAGCGATCCACATCTAGCAGCTCTCTCAATGTAAGTCATTACGTAGTGTTCTTCAAACGGCGTATTCGCCAGAACGCAGTTTGACGTTCTAGATCTACAAACTGGCGGGGCCTTCGGTCCAACCATCCATCCGGGTGACCCAGTCTGCGATGCGTAGCGAGAATGCGAGATGCCGTACGGACGAATTCATCAAGCAACGTCCTCTTGTACGGCCGAGTTTCGTACCAAAATTCCTTGCCGCGGCTCAGACCGAGGCAAGTGGGGCTTTCTGCCCACGGCACCCGGCCCACGGTCCACCGCCATTCAAAGACGATCCTTTGGCTAAAGACGGTAAGACTTAAAGGATGGCGCGCCGGGGCTGCAGAAACGACGCCTCGCCGCTTGGGACCCCGCAAGACCGGTACCGATAGACGGGCAGCGTCGAGGGACCTGTTGACCCAACGGGAGTTACCCACCTCCGGCGGGATGAAGTTTGTTGTGGGGACTTAAAGCCGCCGCCTGTCCCGGAGAGAGCCCCTGATGAAGTTGTGATCCAACATCGAGTGTGTGTATATCCTTTTTCAGCATCTAATCCACAAAAGCTCCGCGATATCCCCGTTCGTCCGCCGACTCGCTTCGTAAATATGAAGATTTACTTCCAGACGGTCGATGTGGTGCATTCAGAAGACTGGAGGCTGAACCCTTCAGGGCGCGGTACTCGCCGTCTACAAAGTGAAGCTCGTTCAAAGTCGAAATCAGACTGTGACGGTTCTTCGCCAACATCATCAAATGTAATTCCACCCCTATAGACCACATGTTACTCGGTAGTTATATTCCACTACTCTTCCCCTGACTCCAAGTTGGAGTCTGTTTTGTGCTCAAGCTCTCATGCTCCTTTCCATCTTCACCACTTCTACCTCATCATTACATGATTTAACACCACAAACTTTCTAGGGCCGTGAAGTAACAGACAGTCAAGCCTGGGACCGCGAGGTGCTCGTCCAGGTATCTTCATTACAACAAACAAACTTCCACGCGGTAAAGCTACTACCGCGGCACCGCGACCCATCAGAGTGGCACATCTCGGTGAGATCCGGCGGTAAAGACGGTGAGGATGAGGAGACCATCATCGTGGACGACTCGATGCAGAACAAGTTCAACATCAGGTGCAACGCGCTGGTCTACGACCACGAGCAAGAGGACTTGATCTCCATGTTGAACATGTCACCGACGACGGTCGCCTGTATGGTGAAAAGGGGATGATGATAGATGGGGGGAAGGGGCGTTTTGCAATTACGACATATGGGACACGATGGGAAGGAAAGCAATAGACCAAAGAGACACAACTTACAATTTCGGTTATAGGACGGAAGTAAGACAGCTGATTAATGTACAACGAGAAATTGTTCGTTTTCTTTCGTTCTACCTGTGGCACTCGGTCATACGATGGTCATCGGTGCTGGGCTGCGTCTTCGATCGGGTTCCTCGAGTCCAACCTCGTGACTAGATATGATACGTGCGAGCACTTGATACCGTCTATCGTTGGTTTCACAACTATCCTACCTATTATTATGATTGGCAACCGTTATGGTGGTAGCGTACATCCGCAACTTGAACAACAGGATCGGTCCGGCAGGACCTAAGAACTAGCAACCGCTAGATACGGGACGGATGTGACGAAACACAGATTTCGGATAACGGGCAGCGACCACGAAGTCAATGATGTATAAGTCAAACCAGTTCTGGCTGGACATTCTCAAAATCTGATGCGACCTCATATCACCGAGAATTCCTCATCTCGCACTCCTTATCCCATAAATATCAACAGCAAGCAAACATGATTCTCACGCCCTTCCACCACCTAACCATCCTCATAGCATCAGCCGAACCAGCCCTCTCAACCCTCGTTCCCCCAGGCTCCCAACAAGGAACCTACATCGTAACCCTCACCCCAGAAGGCGAAGAACTCCACACCCAACTCTCCGCCATTCCCAACATCCACGCCGTAGAAGATAACCTCTCCCCATCCTTCCAAGCCACACCACCACTTACACCACACCTCCCCCGTCGCGACGCAACATCCTGGCCTGCCAACACAAAACCCCTCTGCTCCGACAGCCCCTGGATCACCGCCGCCGCCTTTACCTCCAACCCCAACGGCGCCCGCGACGCCTTCGCAGCGCAGTGCGCCGCCCTCAACGGCAAGCGCCTCGGCTACCGCGAGAAAATCTACAGCCACTGGGGCGACGCGGTGGCGTACGTGTGCTCGTACGCGGGGAGCGGGGACGTGGGCGACGGGAGGGGCGGCGGGAACCCGTGTGTCGTGCAGGAGTGGGTTGATGCCGTCGAGTGGGCTGCCAGGGCTTGCGGGGGCAGCAATGGGGATGGGTATATGGAGTGTGGTGAGTTTTCTTCCTCTTCTGCTTTACATTTACCTCCCAGTCTTCCATATAGAAAGTCTTGTAAGGATGTGTGGTGGTGTATGAACGTGCTGACTTGTGAAATGGTACAGCCTACCTCTCGATTCCTGGATGGAAAAAGGTGAGGTGAACCCCCGAAGTTTGACCCCTGACGGGATGGCCGGCTGACTTGTCCTCTAGGCGTACGGATACACACACATCAATACTTCCTTCTGTTTTTAAGGGAGTTGTGGTTAAGCACTTGCAAGCTTGAAAAGGTAGGAAAGTCGTGGCATGGCAGAAGTCACGTCGGGATAGCACTCTGCTTTCCAATGCAGATTATATAAAGCTGTCGCAAATTCAACAGGGAAGATGATACCGCAGTGGCGTGTTGAAATGGTCCTCTTGTATCATGCTGTGAACACTGTAAGCCAACTATCCACACTATTTACCCACGCCCTCGGTCTTCCCTTGAGAAATTTGGCCAGCCTATCAACGATGGCATCGCTAGTCTCCTGGGTGTTGCCAGAATTCCCGCCGAGGTCCAGCTAGGCCTTTTACTGAGATTTTCGGAGATCGGTACATCCACCTTCACATTGCTTCCTCGGTCACTCTGCATAATTCCAGTCATCTCACAATAGCTCCAGTATTCTCTTTCTTAGCATCCTCTCGTTTGTTATTCATAATTAAGCCGCAAGGTATGTACTCGGGAATTATATATACTCATCAATATCCAAGATGACGTGATGACGGATTGCCCCGTTTCTCTTTCTAAACCTTTTCTTTTCCTCGCGTGCCGTCATCGACTTTTCGGGGCCGGTCATTATCGTTGTGCTCCAAAATGCACTCACGTATTACCTGAATGATTTGCGGGCTAGCGGGCTCGCCCCAGGCGGTCCCAGCGTCGGGCCATTACCCCGGAGTCGACCGCCTCGCATGTTGGGTGTGTTTGAACAGAAGGCACATATGTACACGGATGGAAGTGTCCGCTTGGATATGTTGATACACGATCCATGGAGCCACATTTCGCAGGACTCACTTGTGGAATGTTAGCATTGGTAAAGCATCATAGGTGATAGCCGGCCATCTTCACGAGGCAGGCTGGGGACGGCATCATACCATTGGACCATGTACTCTCCCTGTCTATCCGTGCTGTTCCTGCAGACGCATCGAACGTTGTACGTCGCTTTCGTCGGCGAGGGTAGGCTGGCCTCCGTGAAACCCGTCGGTGACATCATACCCCCGAGGTGGTCTTGAAAACTGCCCGACGCAAATCGCTGTGATCGTTGACTGCCAGGTGCCTGATGTCCACGCTTTTGTCGGCTCTCAACGAGCTTCCGTAGCTCGCTTGCTGCATCACCCCCCTTTCCCTGTGCCTCGTTCATCACTGTTTCGGCCTCGCTCTCAGCCTCGTGCTGCGAAACCGACGCCCCCAAGCTGCTCGAGCTGTGTTCACTAACGCTCCTTCGAGACGAATGGAACATGGAGGCCGACGACGGTCGACGAGGATCTGGTAATGCGAACGAAGTATTTCGGCTGGGAATGATGATTGGTTCGTCGTCTGTCGAAGAGTCGTCATCCTCGGATTCCCAGCTCTTCTCCCTGCGCGGCATCTCCCGGGTCACCGGGAGTCTTCGTACCTCCTCGAGTCGCGGCTCATCCATCACCATGGTGGTCTCGGCCCGCGCCCTGCCTCTCGAATCGATCGTGAACTTCACAGCTGTGCGAGGTCTCGGAGGAGCCGACTCGGGTATCGACGTCAAGCTCGAGAGGCGAGAGTGCTGCTGTTTCAGGGGCGAGATCCTGCCAGACGGGCGGCTCGGTGGCCTACTTGGGCCAGCTACGGGACCATTGGCCACCTGAGGCCTCGGCTGTATGGCTGGAGCGAGCTTAGGCAATGACGGCTTTGCGAGTCCGCGTCTTCCACGATTCTCACTGGCACTTCGTTGCAGTCCATTGAGCCGCCCATTCGTTTTGACCGGGGAATTGAGAGAAGCATGACCGGATGGCCTTCCTTGACCCAGCTCCTTGGTACTGAGGGAGCGACGAATATCGCCGTGCATAGGCGCTCTCGATTGTGATTCTGCAGCCGCTGCAAGGGCAAACTGTGCCGAGCCTTGTGTGACGGGGATGTTTGCACCCATGTTTGTAGATAGCGGTCGACCGAACAAGACACCAGGATCGACTCCGCCGGGACTCATAATACCGAAGGGGTCCTCCATGGAGGTTGAGAACGAGTTTGTAACCATGGAGATGTCTGCCGAGCTAGACTGGATGTTGTTCATGACAGGTTTAGGAGCCAGGGGCCGTGTCCGTTTGATGGGCTGGGCAGTCTCTTGGCTACCTGACGGCGGCAGGGTAGCGGGCTCTTGGAACATTTGCGAGGCGTCAAAGGAAGGCATATGGCGATGTCCCGAAGTTTGAAAGACATTAGGACCAAAGGAGAAGTCGATTTCCATGCCCGACATGTCGGCACTCGGATCCCAGAAGCTTGCGGAAGCGTTTGCCGGAGCCGACATGGGATATCCGAACATGTCGGTAGCAGTCACAAAGGCCGCCATGTTGGGATGTTGTGGGTTTCCAGAAAAGTCAGGCTGGCCGTAGCCATGGTCATTCTGCATGTTGTCGTCCTGTAGCTTCGGAGCAAGCTTCCGGCCACCCTTGTGGGAAGATGGGGGAGGAGTTGCCGTTTGCCCGTTCAGATCCGCCACGCTCTCCCTGCCTTGTGAACTTTTTACGATGTTGTCTTGTGACGCCTGCTCTGGGCTGGCCGAACCGCGTTCCTGGCTGGAAAAGTCTGCTTGTTCGATCGGGGGCCTGGGAGAAGAGGGCAGTCGTCGAGCTGCGGTGACCGGGGGTAGAGGTAGGTTCGCGTTGGGAGAGAAGTGGTTGGCATGTGTTGCTATCTGAGCAGCGAGGCTCTCGGCGGACAGAGGCCTCTTGAGGCTTGCCGAAGCAGGAAAGGTAGTAGCACCTGTGGCAAAGTCGGGAAAGGAACCCGGAGAGCCTCGAAGGTTACCTGGGGTTGTGTTGAAGACGGAGTATTCCTCTGCAAAGCGAGGCGTCCAACCGCCAGCGTCGTCAAAGTGACCCTGGGACTGCTTGGGGGTTTCGAAAACGGGGCTCGGGAAAACGGCGGAGGTGGGAGTCTGTTTGGGGGTGGGCGGCTGAGCGTTTGGGTTTCCAAAGCTGTAGTCAGAGTTTCTGGTTAGCAAAATGGCGTTTTGATAGATTGTCCGGCCTGCCAATCTTTGCGACCTGGTCGAGAGGCAGAAACAGAAAGACGAACGTGAACGGGGCGGGTTTGGTAGAATTCTTGCCTGGACGCCAGCTGATCCCCACTCATAGCAATTCTACTGTAGTTCACACAACCCTAACTTGAACATGACATGAACCACCCTAACAAACGGAATTGTGCAGATCTGAGGATATCGAGGAGTTCAGAGGACAGCCAAAGGAAGGCCAGGGGTGCAATCGGCGGCTTGGGGGTCGGGGGAAGCGAAGAGTGAGTGCTGTCGATTGGTCGGTTCGTGAATGTGAGGTAGGTAGGTAGGTGGGTAGATATCAGGCGGGGGCGACGTCAGATGCGTATATCATTGATCATTACAGAAGGTCCAAGACGGCAATTTCATGGGGAGAAGACTGATTACACCGAATGGCGAAGAGCTGGCGTGAGCAAGAGGCTTGTATGCGTAAGGCGTCGGAGGAACTCGAGCCTGGGGGGGGTTGGGAGTCGAGGGGAAGTTTGTGAAAAGGGAGGTCCGTGAGGTGCGGCGCAGAAAGCGTATCGGGACTCTCTGTAGGGCGGTGGGAGCGTGATGACAGAAGCAGATGAAATATCTAATCGTCAGAATCGTAAGACGGCAGATGCGAAGACTGGTCTGCAGCGAAGGGCGCTTCCTGGTTCAAGCAGAAGGCAGAATCCAGAAGAGGCAGCACAAGAAGGGGGAAGAAGAGAGATGGTGAAGAAGTGCTAAGGAGCGTCCAGGAACCAATCGTTCACTTTGTGGGAGGGAGAGGATAGAGTGTGAAGAAGACCAACACCAGGGAAACGAGATGGTCAGGTAAGGTACCTAGTAGCAGCCGCAGCCGATGCAGTATTCAATGGCAAGTTACTGCATAAGCAGGTGAGGAAAGGTAACCTCAGGACGGCGCACAATTGTGCCTCAATGTTAGGTACTAGGTACGTAGATATTGGCAGTTGACAGATGGCAGATGGCAAGCCACGAGCTAAGTAAGGTACCTTTAGGCAGGCAGAGATGGCCTTCTCTCTCTCTCGTGTGTTGGAGCTGGCTAATTTTTATTCCTTGATTCATCTCCGTAGGGATGCAGAAATACAGAGAGGAACAACCTACCTCAGGTACCTTTGGGTGGAAATGCAAGGAAGTACCTCGAGTTAAGGTCGTGGAACGGTACGTATCCCTAGCAGTGGGCATATCTCATTGGGCAAGGCTTGACAAGATAGCGGGATAGGAGCACTGTCCAGGAGAGCACAGCGCACGTGGTGAGACTTCGCTGCTCGCCTACAATTTACCATTAAAACTCAGATGCGAAAGTCACAGGCGCTTCGTCCGACTGGCTGCCTGTGTTGCTGGGAGCTCCCCGGGGGATAGACCGTTGCGTGCTCTGCTGTGTCGTAATTAGGTTATAGGGCCAATTAGCTAAACGAAACAATCTCTGACTACACATGCCGTACCCTAGGTATTATGTTTCTTCCTTTCTTGCTTCTCTTACACACAAAATGACAAAGACCAAAGGGAAAGCCACATGTGTCGAGTCCAGTCTGACCAGATCGCCATGACGCCCCCTAACGGCGTTGGCTTCCAGGCTAGAAGCTGACCGATGAGGGGGAAACTCGGCCAACGCCATGAAGGAAAAGATAGGCCAACGTGGCTCAATAGGGAGGCCGGAAGGGTGTCCTGGGCCACCTATGCTGACAGCTGTAGCATTAGGTGATGGGCAAGTACAGATAGCAGAGGTGGTGACTAAGATACTCTGTAGGCTCTGATCGCCGAGGCAGAGCGCAACTTGTGCCAGCTGAAACGACCCACGATACCAACTGCAAAAGGGGTTCCTGAACCTACCTCCAGTCGCTATCTTCCTTGGTGACCAGATGTATCGTTGTCGAGATACTCTTCTCCTTAGACAGATGCCAGCGCCTATCTAGGGTTTCAACGTGGGCAAATACGGGATGAGGGCGGCACACAAGCTTTCGACCGGCGTCGTCGTCCTGGGGAGCCAAGCCAGAGAATACAGCGAACCAACGACCTTGGAGGGCCCGTCTAAAGGGAATGGCGCAATCAGATGGCATGAACGGGCTTGCCAGGCACGGTCACAGTGGTGGGTGGTGTGGTGGTCTGCTGAGGTTGATGTTTGATCCGGGCGGCGGCTAACACAGCTAATGTACTACTGTTAGTGGCTATCGTTAATTGCTGTGTTGTTTCGGCGATGGGAGAGCAGCTCACGCACGATGTACCTATTCGTGCACTTTGCCGACGAGAGATATGCGATGAACGCCCCTCCAGGTCCTCTGTGTGAGCAGGGAGGCTGAAGAAAGGGTCGGTTCAAGGATGTTCCTGCTCGAAATGGGCATGTCTCGGTGATGGGGAGGAGGAAAATGGGAGCAAAGGCATGCAAATCAGCATCCGTCTAACCACATGGGAATTGCCCTGGCCTGATCTTGGTCTGACTTGCCCCCCCGATCTGAGCCCTGTAAGCTGTCCTCCCCTGGTCTTTCCCGTCTCTCACTCGCTCGGTCTCCGAACCTCGATACATACATTCCTTTAGAATGGTCACAGTCACCACCTACGTCTCAGCTATCTGTAAGGATAGCTTATTAAAGTTGCTTCCGCATTCTTGCTGCTCTGTTCCAAGAGTTGCTGATGGCAGTTGCTGATGCGGTTGCCGAGACAAGTTGGCCGGTTGCTGGTTGCAACGGGGCTCGGCTGTCCGTCGAAGCGAAATGTAGAATGCGATGCGAGGAAGGATCGTCTGCAGAGAGCCCATGCAAGGTACTTGACCAAAGCCATCCATATCTTTCGCGACTGCACCATAAGGCGGGGGGGCTACACGGCAAGGCACAAACCTTGGCCAGCCAGCGAGGGAGAAGGAGAGGAGGGAATCTCCAGGACAGTCCTCTCCCGTTCGCTCCTTTGGACAGGGAAGCAGGAACAGCTTGCAGAGCGCCATGCCGATCTGGGCTGTAGTCTCGCTGTAGTCTTACTGCAGGTGCATGGCGGACAACCTATGGGCTCTGGGCGGGCTGGCCATGATAGGATGAGCGACATCTGTCAAAAACGAGCCAACAAGTCTGCAAACTGCAGTAGAAACCGATATGACAGCTGCCAAATACCATTCAATATTCCCCATCCACACAGCGGCGAGTCTGAACCTTGTTGCTCGATGCAGTCATGACGAAACAATTTCGAATGCAGAAAAGTCTCTGCAGCCCTGTGAGCAAGACAATTTCCCCCTCCCTCTCTCTTTCACAGAGCCAATCTTTCTTCCAATGCAATGCACATCACGTCAGTCAACCACCAACCCATTCCCACGGATACCTCCCGCCCAGAGATAACCTAGCAACCAGCACTGGTCAAAGTCTCGGAACTCGTGTTTGGCAGGTCATCAGAAACTCCTGGTGCCCCGGCATGTAAGCGGCAAAACTGGTGAGTCAACGCGGCGCTGCGCTACCGGAAACTAGTACTCCAAGCTTCCATCAGCACCAGGCTACAGGATGTCATCTGTGCGCTGAACGAGAAAAAAAGGCGCTCCTCCAGAACTCGATCACGTTGCCGTATCACCAATTATCCGCCCATCGTCTCACCTACAAAACTTTGGCGAGCCATGGACCGTCACGATGATGATGCCCACACTAACCCCCGACCTGCGCCGTTCCCTCCGCGCTCCGGTTAGAGCCCCACTGTTTCGGGGCCGGACCTCAGCTCGCTTCAGTTACGCCTCGCCAGGGGCGGCGGGGCAGGGAGGTTTTTGGTTCTCTTTGCACGCCTGAAACCTCGCTGGGCAAAACCTCGAATCTTTCTCATCTTTCAAACTCCCCAGATCGATCGGTTGGATAGACAACGCGAGCAAGACCAGGCAGCTTTCCGTCCGATATCCGATGGAGCGATTGAGCTTCGGACCTACGAGCCTCTTTTAGACGTTCCCGCTCCTGCTTCCCCCCCGTCCGTCATCCAGAGTTTCAGACGGTTTGGAACTTGCAAGATGTAGTGCGCATCTGCCGAACGGACCCGGGTCAAGAAGACTGACGGGATGAGACACTTTCTTTTCGGTGGCTCAACCATCAGTATCCAGTAGCGATGTCGTCTCCATCTCAACCCACGAACTATTTGTTCGGTAGCTGAACTCTCTTACGTTTGGTTCATTTCTATGATGAGTTGATCGCTCTACTGCCAACTCAGTACTTGACACGAAGATGACCGCCGCCGTTGCGGAACATGTCTGCGTTGCTGGGCGGCTAGATCGTAGCCCCTTTGGAATCCCCGAACAGGATGGCAATCCGCAACAAACGTCACACACCCGACGCTTGAAGTCGGCAACCTCTCTTGTCCCCTCTGTTTCGGCCGCCCTCTCCCAGATGCCAAGTTCCAGACACGCAGCCCGGCGGTCCATATTCAGTTGACCTAGAAATGTGTCAACGTGTTTGAGAAAGCACGACGTAGAATTTGCACGAGATTGCTTGCTTCACAATCGTAACGGTCGCGGCTGCTGAGAACTGCAGCGTCTCAACGTCGCCGATGCCAAGACCACGTTGAGGAATCCCGCTACACGTTTCTTACCCAGTTTCACCTCGGTCGGCAAATCGTTCTACGCAACCGCGCAGTGTTGCCTCGTACCTTCTCCCCCGAGAGGCTCATCGATAGAGGGGTAGACGCAGGTACAGCCTGGCGATGACCCGGTGCGGCATAACGAAGCTATTCGCAATTGATTGCGACTTCGCAAGCAAGGTTCGCCTCGTTTGGCCCAAGTCAACGCGGGTTTCTGTACGAGCGACGAGGTCTGAATCGCTGATAACGTATTGTGTTTCCTCTTTCTCAGACTTTCCAGAATCGCCCCTGTCTCTGGCTGCCCAAGGCCATCACGAAGATGCCTCTCTTCTTGAGCTGAGGGGCAAACTTTCGAGTGATACTGCCGTAGTCTTACTTCCCACTGCGCTATGGCAACAAACTCCATCAGTGTTCTGATTCTGTAGTGTTTGAACGTGGCCGAAGTTGCCAATGTCTGGTTGAGCGAAAGCTTTGCCTGGGTCGTACTCAGCTGTTGTGCTTTCTGGACCCTCCGCGAAAGTCGGAATAGCTGTCATCTGCATCCTCGAATATCTACAAGTTCGTCCTCCTGGGCCCGGCGTTGCGCAGCGTCCTCTTGGCCGGACTCGACACTATTCCACGCTGAATAGATCTGGTCTGATAACTCGATCTGACAATTGACGTCAACTTGGCCCAGCCAGGCATTCGACCTTTGTGTCGATCCCAACAACGCAACCTGGAGACTTCTTCGAGACCACACAATTCTCGCACAGAATCCACTTCGATACCTTGTAACTGAACATGGCAGTGTGAGTGCCGGAGAAGCACATGCGGTCTGATGACTGACGCCAGCTCAGCCCAGCCAGGGGGTTAAATAGCAAGTAGACCTTCCCATCGGACAAACTGTCTACCGCGGCGATTTCATGTCTGACCAGATGTGTCTGCAGACCAACATGAGTGTCAGGAACGCCGCGATAACATCGATGAGGCCTACATCGGGTTGTCAGCGGTTATTCATCTTCTTTGAACGTGGGGAGTCTTGCGCGGATGGCGACTTCTGCACTCAGGCGTGGTAGGTCCCTCAATCCCTACAATAAATCATCAATTTGTAGACACTCAGAACGACCGACTGCTTCGGAAAAATGATCGTAGGTTTGGGTATCATGCCATCCTAGAACTCATAGCTGAGTTGTTTAACTGAGTCAAGATTGGGAAATCTTTCGAGCGAACAGTATAGAGCCCTACACAGCACTACATGGCAATAAGGCGCGTATGCGATACCGGGGCTTCATCAATCATAACGCGATGGAGAGTACCAAGGGAATAAACAAGAACGTAAGAAAAACGCGGCATCTTCTCAGCAAAGTTCAAAGAGCCCTCTTAGCGATGACTCAAATCAAGGTTCTGTCAGAGTTCAGGGGAGGACCGGCTTAGACCGTGACATGGGGAAATACCCGCAAGCAAACGATTGGATGAGATGACTTCCTGGCAGCAACTGCGACTGTGTTCCTGGATGCTACGGAGGAGGAAGTGGCTGGGGATTGAGGTGGTTGAGAGAAAGGTGTCGTGCTAATAGACGATTGGCTCGTGGTCTCTGCAAGCTGCAAGGGGTTGTAAGTGCTTGCAGTTGAACGTAATTGGTTGGGTCTGGCTTCTTTCGAGCCAACGCTGAACGTCTGGGTTCCCCTTCCCTCTATCAGGACTCTAGGAGTTGTAGAGTCCATCACCAGCTCCGAGGCAAGCCCCCCCCCCCCCTGCTTGATTCCTCGGCCATCGTGCGATGCGAGAGTTGCAGCGTCGCTAGAGACCTCGCAAGCTGGTGGCCAGAGAAGCTTCACTGGGTCTACCTAGGAACCAGTGGAGGGAACGGATGCAGGAAGCACGACATCGACGTCAAGGCCAAACCCGCCTCGTGAATCGTCAATGACCCCAGCATGTAGTTTGTCCCCCTTTTTTCCCCTTCTTCCCGGCAACATCCCACCATTTCTCTCCCTTCCCCTCCCGCAGACGACACTGCGTCCAGAAAAGAGAATCCGGATACGACCTCGGACTACGGTAGATACATACCTAGGTACCCTCACCGGGCCCGGGACTTTACCACAAACTTGGAACCTCGTCCGGCCGACGGCGGCCAACGGCTGAACCTACCGATACAACTCTCCACTTCGTCCCTAAACCCCCAGTACCTTGCGTCACTTTTTTCCCCCTTCTGCAGCTTTTGCCGTGTGTCCCATATGGTAAATATGGATACTCTCGTAGGGCAAGAAAAGAATAAGCACGATCGCCCGCCAATCACTCACCCCCGCCAGCGCCGGGACAATGGATGGGAAAAGCCTGTGCGCGGCGCGCGCTGCCCCTCCTCAGAGTCCTCCCCCCCTGGTCCAGCCCACAGGAGATATATATAATGGCGGGGTCTCCCGGTCGAGATGCATGAATTCCGGGAGATTACGCACATACGCATGCAGCCCTCTCAGGAACACTCTTCGACGTTCGCTGGCTCTTATTCCTCCTTTTTTTCGAGGGGGGGGCCCAGTGATGGGAGGGGTGTTCTTGAGTTTTTTTCTGCTCCTTTTCCCATCGCACTCGTCACGAACCAACAGAATTCCCTGGTTGATCTTCTGCCCTTTGCCTAAATGGATCTTCTTCCGGGATGTAGAGACTCTTTCTCTGGGATACTCCGCCGAACCGAAACAACCGCAAGTGGTCCAGAGAACGAGTGAAGACCCGAAGACATGTCAGGGACCCGGGGGAGGGGGATCACACTAGCCGTAGAAGAAAAGAAGGAAGTTCTTGCTAGAGGCCGAGATTCCTGGAAGATCCCTGAGGATACGGACTGTCAACCCCGGGCTCTCTCCGGGCGACAGAGTAGGAGAAGAAGGCAGGAAGAGGTTGTAAAAGTAAAAGGAAAAGCTGGAGCGGCCATTCTCCGATATCCGAAAGACCAAAGACCAATGGCCCCCGGTTGTCCGTCAAATCGGCCAGCCATGATTCACGGCGCCCATCCATTCAACATGCGTCGAGTCGTGTATCTATCACCTCGCCGCGCGGGTTTCCCGTCCAAACTATGCAATGTTTTTGTCACAGTAGCCGCCGTCACCTCGAGTGTGGTGCCAGAGCGTTTGTGTAAGAGACGAAACGTCGTTTCTGTTTCCCCTTCCAGCACTGTAAACGGCATAACAGAACATATCTCTCTCCCCCACGGCCATCACAAACACCCGTACCACAAGCCCAAAAACATCCATAGGCTGCTTGCTCTGTTGGTGTCTAACCCCCTGCCAGCTGAACCACCTTCCAATGTCCCAAGCCCATAGCAAAAAGGAAGGTCCAAAGCATCCACCCGTGGCCATACTCCATGCCCTCTGCTCTCCCTCCCGCGGCGGACAGGTAATCGAAGCGAAGTGCCCCTCCCGGCTTCCTCCTCCGAGGCGAAGGGCATCATCCACATCCACCTCCACCGGACACGCCGGGTTTCCGTTCTGGAGACTCCCCTTGTAGTTCAGCTTTGCGCCTAACACCACATCGTAGTATAGTCTGGTTCCGGTTCCTGGTCTGATCTTCTCCTTCCCCCTGCCCCCAACCCGGAAACCCCTGGCATCTTTCGTCCACTCTAGCGTGGTCCCTCGACGATGACAAGCACTTGCCGTATTTGCCCATGTAAGTGCGTGAGCGAGTACATGTGTGTGTATCCGTATGTGTGTGTGGTGTCCGCAGCCTACACATACCCGCTCTCCTCGCCCACATACCCAAACTCCCCTGCAATACCAACACCACCCCGGTAAACCCACGAGCATTAAGGCTTCTTCTCGTGATTCTCCCAAGCCCCCAGAAGTCTATGACTCCTCACTCCAGAATCCAGATAGTGAAGGGAAAAGGGGACCAAGTACTCCGTAGTGCAGGACTCAATAAAGAGCCAAGAAAACGTCGTCGTCCAACGGAATACAACCCATCGTCCGTCTCTCCCCCACCACACCAGTCTCGATCGGCAGTTGACCGCGTTCCTGGACCAGGCACGGGAGGAGAAGACGCACGCAGGGTACGGGATATGTAGGTACGGGAAGCATGCGCAGCATGTACAGATATCCACACGGAAGCACACACTCGCAAAACGCAGCACCAACCTGCCCCTCGGCTTGCCCAAACCCAAAGACCGCAGCACATTCACCCGCCTTTGGCTATGGTTCTGGCCCTGACCCAGGCCCATCTTCTGCAAAGTGCCAACCGTCCGGCTATGTGTGAATAAACGACCTGCCCCTCTAAGGAACCCCACCGATCTTCAACCCATCGGCATCGGGGGTCGGGGGCCGGGGTGGTCCCCTCACGACTTACACTGACCCCTGCCTCGTCCCCCTGGATCCCGCGCAGCGTCAAAGTCGAAGACGAGTCACCTCCCGCCGGCGGCCTGGTCCTCTCCTCCTCCCCCTCGTCTGCTGCTCTTCGTCCTTCCCCCTTTGGGCAATGCCACGTCCTCAAGTCCCCCCTTCCATCCCAGCTCTACAAGTCTACAAGTTTACACTACGCATGCCCAAGAAAACCCCCCCTGAACCCGTCCCGCGCGCCGTTTTTTCCACTCCCCTGACTGACTCCCCATGTCCCCTATCCTGTATTCCATGTGTTTCTAGGGCACATCTTTCTCAGTCTTCCCACGAGCCCCATCCATCCACCATCGCGATTCCAACGGTCGGGATATGGACTTGGAAGTGGTTGGTGCTAGCGAGCGTTGAGTTCTTGATTAAGAGGGGGGCGCAAGGCAAGGGGAAGCGGGGGGCCGAGGAGTCATGGCATGGCAGTTCGACACGAGAGACAGAGAGAGGCGTTCGGGTCCTACGTGACTACCGAGTCTTTTGACGGAACAGATCAGGAACCCCTCCTCCTCTGTTCCCTCCAACTGCCGGCGAAAGACCGTGAGACCGGCCGTCCATCTCTCCTATGGTTTTCTCCGTTCCTCTCGGGAGATGCAGTAGGGCCCGAAAGTCACACAACCATGTCATCCTCTCAAGATTCGTGATACGCAGTTTGAAGATTTCTGTGAATGCTGTATCACCAAGTTCACTAATAGTCAAAAACCTCATTCTGAAATGACCGTGTATTCCTCATTCTGCGCAGGTTAAACGAAAAATCTAACTAGTACTGGCTTTGCCCCCGAGGTTTTGTTTCCCAACGATAACAAACGAATTTTGTCCCATTTTTGGCCCCCCATCCCCCTTCCTCCAGAACAGTTCTCCAAGACCGTTGCCAGAAAATTG
Organism: Colletotrichum scovillei; assembly: GCF_011075155.1. Classification (NCBI taxonomy): domain Eukaryota; kingdom Fungi; phylum Ascomycota; class Sordariomycetes; order Glomerellales; family Glomerellaceae; genus Colletotrichum; species Colletotrichum scovillei. Next base: position 2,767,110 of record NW_023336261.1, read on the forward strand.
TCCTCCGCTTCCTTCCTATCCCGGCCATTTTCCCCGGTCCAAGTCATGGTTTTTCCCAGATCCCTATTCCACCTTTTCCTCCCCTTGATATCATTGGTATGTCCTCCTCAAAAAATTCAAAACTACGACTGCAGATCCAGTCGTTGGGGGTCTCACTATTTAGCTATCTACGATTAAGTTGGTGTGGAAGAGCATGTAGAAAAAAGGGAAAAGGAATGGTGGGGCGGTTCAGAAAAACTATAGAGATAAAAAAAAGAGTCAAAAAACAGAAAGGACTGAACAAGAATCAGAGAATCAAAAAGAAGAAACAAACAAACTGAACGGAACAAAACTTGCCCCTCCAAATTTCCCCTCCCATGTCTCTTCCGTTGGTTATTGATGAAGTGATGAAAGCTGGGCCATTGAGAAATCCTGCACTCTGGGGTCATGCTTTACACGTGGCTGGAAAGGCCAACGTGCGAAACCAGACAGTTGGTATCCTCCTCTTTCGGGGCATAAAACATGGGTGGTCGTGCTCAAATGAATTCAGAAACGTCGGTCAGGCAGCGGAACTCGAGGTAGAAAAGGAAAAGGAGATGAAAAAGATCAAATCGTGGATGGTTGTAGTGATGGATATTGTGATGGTGCTGAGGTAAAAGGTAGTAAGATTGTTTTGGAAAATCGTCATGACACATTGTCCCTTTTCTCTCTCTGTCATCCGGGGGAAGTAGTTTCGGAGTTTTTCTTTTGTTTTTTTCTTGACTCGTCCAAAAAGATTCCAACACCCTTTAGCACCCTCCCCAAATTTTTGTCCCATCCTCCAAAGGTATCCCGTGATGCCCAAGTCTATAAAAAGGTAGGTCAGGAAAAGGTTCGTTGTTTTTCGTGACGACGTTTCGGTAGTGTACCACAGGCACGCGCTGCGGCGGGGGTAAGTCTGCGTGACAAAGGAAAAGAGAAAACAGAAAAAAAAGTGGTATCAGTCGTGTTTGTGTGTTGTTTCTCTGCCATATCAAGATCAAGGAACCGCATCAAATCATGCCAGGCATGCCTTCCATAGGGTTGATGACATTCCTCTGCTGGACTTGGTTCTGTCCCATCTGCCCTTGGTTCATTTGAGGCATGGGCGGCGGCACCTGTTGAAGGTGTTGGTGTTGTTGAACCTGATGCTGGTGCTGGTGCTGCTGTTGCATCTGCGCTGGCGTAGGCGTGCTTGTGACGGATGCCGACGAAGTTTGAGGCGTGATTGGAGTCTGCTGCGGCATTGGAGGTGCTTGCTGCGGCTGTTGAGGCTCAACCTTTGGCTTGGCCATCTGAGATGCTGCAAGGTTGCGGTTGTGATTGCTCTCACGTCGACGCTTTGGCGCATCCTTGATCTTGGGGTGGGTGTGACACTACATGAATGTTAGCCTGCTGTGCAACGTTCCAAGACCCTTCACGGTCGATGCCGTGCCACATACCTTGTACGCGTGCCTGAACCATGTGGTACCCTTCTTCTTGCTGCTGACGAGCGCAATCCAATCGTTGCAGCTGCCGCACAAACCTTCCCAAACATCCGGGTTTCCGTCCATTCGTCGCGTTTCTTGAGGCTCTTGGAATGGGTTGCCCGTGGCGGCGCTGATGCCGTGGGTGAACGACTTGTCGTACCAGAAGGCCGAGTTCTTCAGTACAAGCCAGCGACCCGGCTTGCAGATTCCACACCATCCTTCACGCTTGTTACCGTGACCTCTCACCCATCTGGGTGTGTAAAGGTCACCCTCGAACCGCAACTCTTGCTCGTGGGGAACAAGATCGGGGTCAGACGGGTTCATGTCCTCGGGAGGCGGCGGGATCTGCTCCTCGTGGAGTGAAGCGTACAGGTCGGGCGGGTCGGACAGATCCGTGTAGTGGCTGTGAAGCGAGTGAGGATCGGCGTTGCTCTGGAGCATGCGGAAGAGGCCATGAGACAGAAGTGGCGGCGGGGCCTCGAAGTGGTGAGCGTCGGGATGGAAGCCATTGGAGGGCAATTGCGACGGCAAGAGCATACTGTTCATGCTGTTTCTCTGGTACTGCGGCGGGGCGGCCATCATGAAGGGATGCTGCTGGGCGGCTTGAAGATTGGTGAAGTTCAATGGGACCTGCTGGTGCTGGATCGTCGGCGATGAGTGTCTCGAAGACATGCGCTGGTGGGCACCAAATGCATCGTGCCCCTGATGAAACACGAACGGTGTCTGACGTCTGTTCTGCTGAGTTCCGTACGATCCCGTCGACCACCTCTTTGTCGTTCCACGCTCGACGCTGTAGGGAGCAGATCGCATGCCTGGGCGAGGCGAAGGGGAAGCACGACCGCGGCTTTGAGTCCTAACAAGTTCAGATCGGCTCTGGGGAGTCATCCGAGGAGACGCAACCGGCGACAATTGAGTCGACGACATCAATGAATTGCGGTTAGACGGCGGCGGGTAGTCTGAACTGAACGATGGCGCCTCTGACAGTGCAGCTGAGAAGTCTTCGTACGAAGGCATATCTGAGAGGGCACCGGACGTGGACATGGTGAAAGACGAGCCGGACATGCGTCGCGGGTTGGGGCCGCAGTCAAAGTTGAACGGTTCGTTGTCCTGTTGCTGGTACCTCAGATCAAGCACAGGAATGGCTTCATCGGTAGTGTATGCCTGGCCAATCATCTCTGTGTCCAATCCATGGAACTCAAAAGTGTCTTCGCATGGCTTTTGTTGCCAGTCTGATGGAAATGATTAGCAAAAGGGTTAACCTCTGATGAGGTTGACTCACTGTTCTCCATGGTGGTGACGGGATAGAAGTCTTGTTGATGAACTGATACCGGGCGGGACATGGCGTCGCTGGGAGTCTGCTGCATCGGCAGTGGCGAAGAATCCCACGATGGGAGGGTGCCGTAGTCATCGCCCATGCTGTAGGAGAAGCCTTCGTGGATGGTCGCAGGTCTGGGCCTCATGCCTTGAGACGTTGGGGTTGTCCATACACCGGCGGGTGCTCCCACGCCCTCTTGTTTGATGGGCATATCATTACCGTTCATGTTGATGATGGTCGTTGTACGAGGCGGGAGGTCTCTTCTGAACTTGTTGTTAGGGTTGAAGGTGAAGGAAGGTGTGTGTATTTGTTGCCGACTAAATTGTACTTGTAAGTCATGTATGCCGGAAGCTGCAGGGACGGGATGGGGCCTACAGCTGTGCCTGAGCAGAGTCCATGGTGCTTAGACAGGAACAAGGGAGCGTGCGGTTAATCAATTATCGGGTTGATGCTGAACGGGGACGGTGGGTTGTTAGCATTGATCCTCGGACGAGGGACATCAAGGGTGGCAGTTGTATCTGACGGCAGTCGGGGGGTGAGGGGGATCCACACTGCCCACGTATCGACGAGCGCGATCCGGCAGGCCGACAGAGAAGGGCTTCCAGGAACTTACTTGGAAGAATCTGGCGCAGTGGCCAACCTGAGCGGAGAGAGACAAATAATCTCCGGGCCGGACGAGTAATGGACGGCGACGTGAGTGGTTATGTTTGTTGGGGCCAGGGGACGCGTAGATTTTTCCTTTCCCTTCTTGGCTCCTTTCTCTTTCTGCTTTCTCTTGATCCCTTTCCGGTCTCTTCCCTCGAGGATGGGAGGGCGATGATGAGCGTTAAGGACAGCGGGTCCTCGCGATGAGGCTAGTGGGTGATGTATAGATGGAGGCGGTAGGGATTCCCGTCCTCAGCTAGACAGCGCGGTTGAGGATCTTTTGTAATAAGAGTCTTTGTGTTGGGTACTCTGTATTTATATTGTATGTATGTATGCGTACGATCCTCAAAGGCAGTAAAGGAGCGTGATGAGTTTGCAATAATCGGCAACCTCGTTTGGTGCTTTGATGGCTGAAGGTGTGTGTGTATGTGTGTGAGTGTTGGAGCGCGCAGCTGGCCGTCCTGGTTCCTGGCGGGATGAAGAGAGCCAGCTCCCGGAGAGTAGGTATTATAGATGCGAAGAGGCAGCCCCCTCGAAAAAGGAAAAAAAGTATTATAGGTTACAAGGCTTGAAAAAAGGAGTGACTAGCAGAGAATCAAGGGCAGTGAGGCCTTGGTAAGTGGGACGCGAAAGGAGAGCGAGAAAGAAGACAGGTCGAGGGGCGGTGCAGACGGATCCTGGAGGTATAAAAGAAGTAGTGTAGAAAAAGAAGCATCATCCATGAACGGACCAATAAGTCAGCACGGTCAGGTTCGGAACGTCGGTTGGAGCTAAGCCGGATTTCCCTGATACAAACCTCTTCCTGTCTGTGAACTTGGGGCCAGAAGGCAGGTGTGCGAGAATCTGCTTGGCCTGGCTCAGCAAGAGGACAAGAGTTGCAGGGGGGGTTCTTATGGTGGTGGACAAGGTAACATCTGTTCGTCGATGTGGATGTGTGGGAGTAAGATGCCGATGAACCAGGGAGCGGCCTACTCCCGACTGCTTTTGGAAGACGGGGACAAGGATCAAACACACCGACAGGGCTGTACCCAGATGATGGATGTACGCTCATAAACTATGTACATGGCACGAACTCGGGTCCGCGATGAGAGCGTGATGGGAAATATAGTTGAGGAAGAGGCAGAGAGAGGTCCGGATAGAGAGTTATGATGAAGGAAGCAGAGGGGAGGAGGGCTGATGGTGGTGTGGAGAGTCCGAGGGACTGAGAGTCGGAAGGGGGGTGGAGGACAAAAAAAAAAAAAAGACAGACAGACAGAAAGGCCGAGAGAAACCCAGACAAAAGAGAGAGAAAAAGAGAGATATGTAGAGTGGGAGTAAAAAGTGTAAGGAATAGCCCATGAACATGGCAAGACTAGCCAGTCAGGAAGAGAGAAGTGATGGGACGGAAAGAAAGAGGGTAGACGGTAGGAAAGACAATTGCCATAACGTATGGAGGAGGTTCACTTGCACCAAACCATGGGCCATGGGATACTTCCTTTCTCACTTACTCTCGAGTCTCGAGTCTGGCCTGGTTCTCCATCCACCCAATCCACCCAATCCACCCATTCACTTCCATACGGATACACCTGCAGGACCTTGTCAAGACCCCCTCCCCCTTCTAGACCTTTTAGCCCCCCCTCACCTCCCCGTCCCCTCGCCATATTGTGCAGCCCACGGCGGCGGTGCAGCTGTGGATTTGTAGCAGAGAAATTCGTCGTGACGAAATACAGGACCAAACTTGGACCAAAGGCCATCCACTAGATCGCCCTGTATCGACGATAACCGCACTTGACGTATGAGCTAGAAGGGCACTTTCGGTGGTCTCCGACTAGGGCCGTCGGTTATTCAGGGCTGAGAATTGGCGAGGACCCTAGCGATCCGAAGGAAATAGTTCCCGAGGAGGTGGCTTGTCTCATCCCATACACCCACATGTGGCGACATGGCCCCAGGGGCCGAGGGGCAGAGGGCAGAGCCTAGAAGAAGGGGAGCATCGGGGAGGAAGAAAGTGAGGCAGCGGAATGGATCACGGCTACTGCTAGTGGCTTGCAGCCGGCGGCCGGTACGTTGAACTTGCTGAATGTATGATTACTGAGAAGTGGGAGCGGAACCGAAACCACCTGGACTGGGCCTGATCTGGAGCGGGCCTCACCTCACTTCAGTCATCGTTGTTGGTTTCCCTCCTTGGAGGTTTCCAGTGACCATACCTAGGTGACACTGGACAGTAAGGTACTCTGTTGTCCACCCCCTGTCCGTAACTCTACCTACCCTTCTTCTCTCGTCTCTTTTGGCGGACAAGTTTTGCGTTGCGTTCCAACCTTTCGCAGCGGAAACCAAGGAAAAGGCAGGGTTCACGGACGAACCTCAGTCCAGTATCGGAATGATACGATACGACTTGGTCTGGAGTGTCAGTAGGCCGAGTACGGCACGTCTGCAAGGTAAATCCGCCGCGGTATGTACAAGGCCCAGTCCCTCATCCCGTCCCAGGCCAATGGGGCATGGGGGCCATGGGGAGGGGCCTCGGGCAGAGACTGCAGGGCGACTGGTGTGGAAACCTGAGATTTTACCCATGAGTACCTGGGGCCAATCAAGCTCGGGTATGAAGATCATGAACGAGAGTGTTTGGCAGGAGAAGCAAGAGAATCCTGACGTCGGGCTCTTGTTTTGGCAGCGAGTGCGGTGCAGGGATAACACCTGTTCCTGTTTTGTCAAATCCCTGGTTCCCCACATGATGAACCTGGTATCCTATCCTTTCCAGCAGATCCGCTCTCGGGCTTCTTTTTTCTTGTTCGGCCGTTGTGCCAATGGCGAGAACAGGAGCGGCAGGCATAAAGCAGCACAGATGTAGGTATGTGCTCCTGGGTCGATGCGTACAGAAATGTCAGTTTTCAGATAGGCTGATGGCTCGGCGACGGAGGCAGCGGCGGCTGCGGAGAAGGAAGAGATTGCCTTCAGTCGCAGCTTGATTTAGCTAGCTGAGCTTGAGCTAAGCTAGCTTGGCTAGCTGCAGCATGCAGAGCACACACGGCTGGAGATCGGAGAAAATGCGCCAAAGGTTGCGGCGAGTGGATGACGGTTTGTTCGTCTCTCCATATGTCGTCTGTCTGTCTGTCTGTCTGGACATCTGTCTGGCTGCGTTCCGGAAGGGCTGCAGGGGATTCAGGAGCGGAGGGTTGCCGAGAGGAGGGAGCCTCGGGACCATGTGGATGAGGGGGTCAGACGAAGAAGTTCCAGTCGCAGCTCCAGTTCCAGTTCCAGTTGCGGTTTCCAGGCCAGTCCATTCGTTGGTATCCTGAGGCGATCCATCGAAGAAATGGAATCTTTTGACTGTCTGCCTAGGATAGCGAGTGGGTTCAGATGTTTTGGACATGGTCGAGTGAGAGGAGTCAACCGCAGTTGCTGAGCAGCAGCAGTGACTGTGAGCACGAGCCGAACATGGAGAGTGTCCACGCGACAGGCATCGCGTCTCCAAACAGGACGACACGATGCCGCACAGAAACCTTCTTGTGCCTAGGATGCAAAGGAGAGAGAGAGAGAGAGAGAGAGAGAGAAACCAGACCACGCGGACAGTACCAGACCAAAGACGCATTTCGAAAAGGGGGGGAACGAGGTCATAGGTAGGCGTGCCCGTAAACAACAATTAAGGAGGGTATATGAGTGCGCCATGATGGAGCTGGGACGTCGTCAACATCGTTGACATTGTTGGTCGGCAGACATCGTGGTGGTGGTGGTGGTGGTGTTGGTAGTGGTGGTAATGATGGTGAGGGCGAGGGTGGTGGTGCTGTTGCTGCCGTTGCTGGTGGTGGCACGGAGCAAGCACGTTTGAAGTTGACTTTGAGCTGCCCGGCGGCGCAATATGATTTGTCGCTGAGGTAAGCATCTGCAGGGGGTGGTCGAGGGGGGTGTGGGAGGGGTGCTGCACTGCTGCAGCCTGCGGGTGTGTGGGTTGGTTGGTCTTGGCCTTGGTTTCTTCCTGTCCCGTTGTTCCGTTCCTGACGACAGTACGTACCCGTTGGGCTCGTCCCCTCTCTCTGTCTCTCTGCTCCTGTGCCGCGTGCCTCGTCAGACTCGATGATGGATGCACCAGTGTGTAGATGATTGTGTGTGTAGTGTCGTGCTGTAGTGTATGGTGCGGCGTGCCTTGCAGACTGCAGTGTTGGCACGTTGACCTGCGAATATCCGTGAGGTACCTTACTCTGCCCGTACTGAAGTTGGTCGTCCATGCCTATTGCTCCAACCATCCATACTTTTCTTGAGTCTGAAAGTTACGAACGGATGGATGATGCGGATTATCATGATGGAAGTTCATCATTCTCTCATGCGATCCATCTCTGAAATCGACGGGCCAAACTTTGCGTCCTATTCGGTGCCGAACACTCTCAACGTTCTCCGGTCTCGATCCCGTCTTGTCCTCCGATATGCTCCCAATGGGCCCTTTAGGCCGCTTTCACATCTTCAGACTTTTGGCCAGTTGTTGCCATGTCTTTGATCTCGTCCGACTCTCGCCTCGTTCTCATCCTGTAGCGTAGCGTAGCGTCCTGTCCTCTCCATTCCGCGGGCCATTGGCCATGTCTAGGCGTTGACAGAGACACATCGCAGTGGAATGAGAACCACGGTACTCCGTACGCCATACACCCGGAAAACTTGTTCGGCTTCTGATAGTGGGACACTACTATCTTGTACAGCGTGTCGAAATCCCACCCACTCGCCGCTGACTCGTGGTCGTGACTCGCTGAATTTGGGTCCAGGCTACTGCAAGTCCACCGGGGACGCGGGGGCTGTGCCAGGGGTTGAGCAGGGGCAGAAGCTGTCTCAGATCTGTCGCAGAACGACACACCCTTGTCTCGCTTCAGCCCCTCGACTGGGTTGACCGTTGACCGCAGTCCCTCTCTCTCTCTCTCGAGTCTGTCACTGTCGCCCTCATCCCCGCCGGGACGGCCTGCCTCTCGCATCTTTTGCTTTCTCCGCGCCTTTTCTTTGTCGATGGCCTGCCAGGCCTTCTCTCGACAATCTTGCCAGCTGCCAAAGCCAGTCCATCGTCTTACCGTGAGGAACACAAACAAACGACGATGTGCCGTCTCGCCTCGTGCAGTGTCCCGATGAGAGGGTTGCCAGTTTGGAGGCGCTCGAGAATGATGCTATGCATCTTCGTGCAGCAATATCTTCCGCATCACCAGATAACTGTTCCTCCCACATAGATCCGTAGTACCTTGAACTTTAGTGATCCGTCGCTTGTCACCCCGTCTAAGATCGATCTGCCTAGCATCTGGATGCCCGCCTCGTCCCATTTACTTCCATACATGGCATGGCCAGCTGGCCCTGCGTCTGCCACGCCACGCCTACAGCAGCAGCTGCTGTCAACTGCTCTCCGGCTTCATTCTAACCCCGTTCGCTTTCGTTTGCATCTATACTTCATATGCGAAGGCCGTCAATCAGCTGTGACAAGCCCTGCTTGGTCCCAAAATCAGACATGTGCGGCGCTGTCCGTGAGGTTCATCCCCATCTACTGTTGTTTCTTGAGAACTGTCTTCTTTGAGACTCTGCCAATACTTTAGCTTTGACGGAAATCAAATCAAGATGGACTCGAATTCAAATACGCCGCACAGATGATGGCGTTTGGGCTCTTGTATGAGACGTGAGACTTGTTCAGAACTGGTCATTTCAGGACGAAACCCAGTGTGAGCTCGGCTCTAGTCGACTTGCTTCGACGTGACTTTCTGTTCCGTCTGTCGTGACTTGTCCGCTTACTCAACCAATCCATCTGGCTGCCGCAACTTAAATCTTTCTTTCCCCTTTGGCGTGTTTGCCTGCTGTATGCCATAGAGACAACTTCGGTTTGGCTGTTGCGCCAAGAGGGTTCACCAGGGCTGGCGATCCAACACGTCTGACTACGCGACTGGTTGTTCCTCCTCTTTCCCCTCACATTAAACCCGGGTTGTCATTCATTGACGCGCCTGTTTGTGAGCCGCGGCCACCTCGCCGCCCGCAGCCTGTGATTCGCTCCATCGTCTGCTCTAGTGTGCACACAAAGTTGCCCCTCTAGGCACCTATACTACCACGAGGAGCTGATGTGGATCATGGCCAAAAAGACTCAGGTTTGACAGACATGGGTCAGGCTGAAAGCCGGCTGAAGACCAGTGTAAACGGGAAAAGGAACTTCTTACTCCTGTGACCAAGAATCAGTGAAGAAAAGACCAATCATTCAGCAACTTACAGGCGGCTTGGCGGCAATAACGCGTCACATTAATGCCTCTGGCCTTTGCTGCTCTATTCGTGTTGTTGGTGGATAGTCGTTCATCCATATAATGGTCACCCGCTATAGCTCCAAAAACCATGGATGTCCTTGATAGAACCCATAATGCCCTCGCCTAAGACGGTCGCCAGCTCCCGCCATCGCTATCCAGATTGCGGGCGCGACTTGACGCCCGGGGACCGCCATCCGGCACGGCTTGTACACGCGTAAAGTGGCTCCCGCCTTCCATCATTCGTCGCTAGGAAGAAGGCCGTGTGCTGTTAAAGCTTGTTGAGCGAATCCGTTGGCGACAGTCTGCCCGCCGTAAATATTGACGTGGCGCTAACGACGCACATCGCTTGTCCGTCAAAAACTCTGTCGTAGGGCTCTGTGTGTTGTACAGCGTTAGTGAAACTTAGCGTTGTCTTCCTCAGTCGGGCAACGGTCGCGGGTATCCATCTCGACCGTCGTACGCCGTAGAGCATCTCGACAAATGACACTCCCGTTAGATCAGACGTGCGAATCTGAGAGCAATCACATACGAGGCCGTCTTTGATAATTTTGTCTGTGCGAAGATGCAACGTCTCGCGCCGGTGGCCTCCAAGAACCCCCAGTATCCGCCGTCAGCTTCTACCGAGCCTTCGATGAGTTGTTCTGTGGATCCTCCGGGCTGGCCGCCGACAAGGAGTGGCTGTCTAGCTTGCATAACAACCTCGGACGTTTTGGGAAATTACGCCAACTCTCCAGCCGTGGCCGCTGTCTATAGCTCGGCTCTTATGGAGATCATAGACCAATGATGACGCGACTTTACCCCGCCATCGGTTGCTTGTCGACTGGACACGATACTGGGTACCAGACATCAGGCGGATCATTGGGGGAGGCTGACAAGATCACATCTGCAGCCGCAAGGGGAAAAGGGGCGGCGAACAGGGTAGCGATGAACTCTTTCTAGTACGCTATGTTAGTCGGCGTTTTATCAGTCTTATCGATGTGTTTGATGTTTACCATAGCCAAAATGATTCCAGCTCTCTGACGGGACGGCTAGGAAATGACGGGCTGCACAAGGTAGGAGTTCCGGCCGACGTTAGTGTAAGTTTAGCACCAACCATGGCAACGACGGAAATAGAAGGTTGGAAGTGACATAGACCGTGTTGGCCTTCGATCTTGGGCGCGCTGCTGCCATATTGTGACCCGGGCAAGTCTCGGTTTCTCAAAAAGAAAGCAACTGCAACGAAGGCAGAACCGCGAGAAGTGATCAGAGAGACAAAGGTAGAATCGCGAAGCCGAAAAAGCCTGCGCTAGTTAGTCGACTGGTGCGAGGTGTTAGAATGGATCAACCTGGGAAATAGGTGAGTAAGGGTGAGGGGCCTAAAGAGCTAGGCGCCTAATGCCTACGGTTGGAGACTGACAACATATCGCCAGCTGTACCCGGCCAAGATGGAGCAGAACAGCCGATGACAAGGCTTCGAATCGATCCTCATTGAGTTCACAAAGGTGTCCATTCAAAGCTAGAGCTCAAAGTGATGGGCTTGGTATTTAGTAGTGTGAAGTTGATTGATACGGTGACACGGAAAAGTCGTGCCTGACTGTGCTAGTCTTTGTTGATTCTTCGCCAGACTTCTTGCTCAGCCGCAGCCAAACTGCCACCAGCAGCTTGCGCCCATTTCTTCGCAGTGTCCCATACTCCTTCTTCCGGCTGACTTTGATAGCCTTTCTCTGCCGATGATGCTACCGCAGCTTGGTGAGCAGCTCTTTGATGGCTACTGAATTCAGACGCACTAACGTCTTGCTGATATCCTGGAGGGTGTTCAAGGCTGAGTGGAGGATCGCCTCCTAGTGGGACAGGTCGCGGCCCAGTCATCTGAGGTCCATTAGTAGTAGGCGTGGAAGATCCTCGCAACGCCGCGTGTGACATGGTTGGAGGAGGGATACCCATTTGTGGAGGGTAAGAAACGGTGGCCGTAGTGGCGGGCGTTGGGGCTGGAGGCTGGTAGGTCTGGCCTGCCTTCGGCGGAGGAGGCAGAGTCGACGTGCCCGCTACCGGCACGGGGGCAGCGCCTGGCTGGGGCGGCGGAGGACTGACATCATTCGTCTTCTGAGTGGGAGTTGGGCGCGGAACAGGATATGCTTGTGCGGAAGCTGTCTGGACAGGGAGAGACGGGGCGGCACCAGGCTGTGCCGGCGGGTATGGCTGCTGGCGGGTCGATGATGGTGCGGGTGCGCCGACTTGGCTTTGCGATAATTCGGCGTTATTGGAATGGTCCTTGGCTTGTGGTTCCTCGGTTTGCGGAGTGGCTCCCGATGCCTTGGAGGCGTTGATCGGAGTGTCCTTGAAGATGGGAATGGCAGGCATAGTTGATGATGATGCTCTTGGCCAAGGTATGAGAGGGGGGACTAAGCTGTGGGGTTTGGGCGCCTGCGAACAGTGGAAATGTCAAGGCTGTTGGAGGGTTTTAGTTGAAATGGGCGAGATCGCGAGCGTTCTCAGTGAGATGTGTCTGAAGTCGGCTCGGAGTCATGAAGCAAACGTGGCACAATGTGTGGTTTCCCATCTGGCAGGCGAAACCTTACGTGACGACGTCATTGCTTGATGGTTGGGGCGATGTCAGGTGACTCAAGGTGAGGTGCCTACCACTTTGGTAGTCAAATGCCTGGACCTGGAAGGTGAGCACTTAAGTAAGGTACCAACGGCTCAAGGTACCTTGAACTCATGGCTGCCTTGAAAAGAAGAAGGGCGCATCGCCTTGAGAGGAGACATAGTCATCATCGTACCTAGGAGAACAAAGAGAATAGTGAACAATAGCCCACTAGGCGCCTTACACTAAAGTCGATAGAGGAAACTGCTGAAGGTCGCAGACCTTGACGCAGCATTGCTTACCAAAATTTATATCCTGGCAAAGAAATGCAATTGCAACGCGGAAACCTCCAATGGTAAGTTGAAAGGCTCCCGCCAAGGCTTCCAGGAGATGCTGGTATCGAGTTGTGTTGTTTGAAATCTTGATTCGGCGGAAGTCGTGTCAAGTTCATCCACTCAGTGATCGCTCATGCAAAACAAGCAATAGCTGAGCTGCAAAGCATCAAGCTACTTAACATCCAAGGCCGAGTCCGAGCAACCCAGCTCATGACCAATGGTTTGCTGCTTCTGGAGCCGCAAAATGGTCTGCCACTGCGTGGTGCTTGGACCGCCCTGAGTCGCGACTCTAAGCTTCTTTGGACGAGAGAACGGAATCGTATCGTTGATGACCTGACTTGACCTTAACTGTGCCCAACTGTGCACTCAATGCAACGATCCCACAAGGATCGCCTGGTGGACGTCGTGCCAATGTGGTCAACAGAGCAGCTTCCTCCAGACACACTTTTTGCCGCGCCAAGAAAAGTGTTTATGTCGTAGAATAGAGTCGAGACATGACATGCGACGTGTCGACGGTGTTCTTTTGGGCATACACCGCGCGGAGAAGGCAGGACCTGGCGATGTTGGGAATGTTACATAATAGGATGCGCTCGGATTATTATACTCCCGTCTCTACGTGCTGAGCCACGGATCTCCAAGTTCCTCCACTAGAGATAATGACACCAGCCACACCTTCCTGCACGGGCCAGCAGGCTGCCAGACGTGATGGTTGGCTGCATGTAGGAGGCTGAGAGCTATCCGAACCTTGAGGCTGGTGATTCTCACTGCCTTTCCGATTGGAAACCCATAACACCAACACCAGCTCGCTCTCTGGCTCCAATCCCGAGCAGTAAGCCGACAGTATGGTAGGCAAAGTCAGCGAGAGGGTTCTCCTTCGGGAGGGTAAGTTAAACTGGAGTCCTTCACCTTGTAGAGCGGCAAGCTAACCGTGGACCATAGGCCTGGAGAGAACCGACAATGGAATGAAGCAGACCAGCTGGCCAGACGTCACACCGATCAATCAGAAGAACTACTACACGTACGTTTTCTACAATAGACTATCTCGCGTTATCTCCATTGCGGCGATGCTGACAATTCCTCGTCCAACAGGGATTATATGAAGCGCGATGATCAGATTCTCGCTTTGCGACTTCAAGGCGACGCCACCCGCGACAGGATCGTTCAAGCTGCTAAGGACAGAGATCGTGCTCTTGCGCAAAGCGGGCGCGCCGAGGTTCCTCTCGTTATACCCGAACTTCAACCTGACGAAGCACCTACCGATGCCAATGCCGGCCTCGATCCATCCAAAGTTATCGTCATTCACCCTGGTAGTCAAAACCTCCGAATTGGGTTCGCCAGCGACGCCCTTCCAAAGTCCATCCCCATGACACTTGCGACAAAGTTCCCTCAGACCGAGGCGGAAATGCATGAAGCGCTCCCCCGGCGCCAATTCGAAGCAAAGACACAAGACCAACAATACGGCGAGGAGTGGTCAAAGAAGTACACCAAAATGTGCAGCGATCTCAAGCTGGAGATGCGCGCAAACAAGCGCAAAGTTCTGCCCAACTCCAAGGAACTTGTCTTGAACTATAACCGCCGGACTGAGCCCGAAATTATTCAAACACATAACGACCCTCTACAAATCGACTGGACGGATGTCAACAATCTCGACGACCCCAAATCATCTGCGTCTTGTTTCATCGGGCATCAAGCGCAAAGAGTGCCAGACGATTCTCAACCTAAATTCAAGCTCTGGTGGCCCATTCAGCATGGACACATGAACGAGGATGAGTACCTGAACGCTGAACACATGTTTGACGATCTCGAGACCCTCCTCGACAAGGCAATTAGACAGGAGCTTGGCCTGACTAAGAACAGCGCCTGGAGACAGTACAGCTGCGTCTTCGTCATCCCAGACCTCTACGACAAGAAGTATGTGGAGCAGGTGCTTCGATCTTGCATGACATGGTTTGAGTTCAACCGGGTATGTTTCATTCAGGAAGGCATGGCTGCTACGTTCGGTGCAGGCTACACTCAGGCCTGCGTCGTCGATGTGGGAGCGCAAAAGACATCAATCACCTGCGTTGAAGATGGCCTTTGTGTCGAAGACTCTCGCATCAACTTGAAGTACGGCGGTTACGATGTGACGGAGACTTTTGTCAAGATGCTACTCTACGACAACTTCCCCTATCAAGACATCAATCTTAGGAGGCGACATGACTTCCTCCTGGCTGAGGAGCTCAAGATGAAGCATTGCACGATGGCTCAAGCGGACATTTCCGTCCAGTTATATCAGTTCCACCTGCGAGCTCCAAACCAACCGACGCACAAGTACCAATTCAAGACGTACGATGAGGTCATTCTGGCTCCCATGGGCTTCTATGATCCGGCCATCTTTGACAACAGCACCAAGATAAGAGGCCGGAGGAAGTTGCTTGACCGATCATACAATGCATACGACGTGGATATCCCCGACGATCCGACATCAGCAGCCCAGTTTGGAATCTTGGCTCTCGTCAAGCCATCATTAAATTCTGCACCTACCAATGGCTTTACCCAATCGCAGAACGATGTATCGACGCCGGTCAAAGAAAGACCACAGCCGTTTGACTTCTTGAAGCGGGGCGAGAACGGCATCAACGGCACTCCATCTGGGTCCAATGCCCCATCGCCAGCGCCGGAGGGTGTCAGCACGCCTTTGCCAGCTCCTTTCGTGTTCGGCGGAAGCAAGGAGGGCGTCAACGGAGGAAGCCCCGCTCCCCCCGTGAGGAATGGCGGTACGCCGGGCCCGAACGGCACGGCTGTTCTACAGCCGCCCCCGGGTATGTTCGTTGACGCCTCTGCGCGTAGCGCCAAGGCCATAGCAATTGAACGCGACGGCGTTCTGCCCACTGCACCGTTAGATCTTGCTATTCTGACCAGCATTTACAACGCAGCCAAGGGTGACGACAAGAAGCTGCGTGATTACCTGGGCAGTATCATGGTCATTGGAGGTGGTTCGAAGACGCCCCAATTCACAGTCGTGCTAGAGGAGAAGCTCAAGGCACGGCGACCTGATCTCTTCGATCGCATTTTGGTCAGTCGAAGTGCCAGGGATATGGACGAGCAGGTTGTGACCTGGAAGGGAGCTAGCGTTTTTGCCAAACTCCCGGCCAATGACTCTTGGGTCACGCCGTTCGAGTTCGAACGACTGGGGGCTCGTGTGCTGCACCACAAGGTGCTCTGGTCATGGTAAATTGAAAGGACAACGGCAAAACATCTTAACGGAGGATGCGATCACGAGAAAGCAACGGAGTCAGGGATGAACAATGGCACTCGGGAAATGGCATTTATGGAGGCAAAAGTCGTAAGGAGCGTCTAGCAGCCAGTGGCGTTCGGTGTCAAAACGAAAGACTACTTTCCGGAGTTAAACTTTTTTGAGGTATTGTGAGAAAATGTATCGAAGCATCCGTAAATTCGAGGCGATTGCCAACCACTCTCAAATTCTGGGGCTCAGGGAGCTTCGTAAACCTAAACGTAACATTCACTTAGTGCCCGGAATTGTCAACGTCGGCGGCCACGGGGTCCGCGCTGTAGCAGGTGTCCGGACGGGTGTGTATCGGTCATAGTGAGGCGGTCACTGTGAGGTCGTCGTTCTGGACTGTCATTAAGGGGCTTATGTAATGCGGCTCGACCGGAGTTTAGAGTAGGGAGCTCAGGTCAATTCAGGTGTATGATGCTCACCCGACGTCCCGCACCGGCACTCACTACCGCAGGCGCGCAGCTCCCCACCCACTTCTTACCTTGATTCACGTTTCTCCCTTGTGATCAACAACAACAAACAAAACCGCCCGACGTTCCTAGCATCTCCTCCGCCCGCCGCGAGATGTAAGCTTGGAGCTGAACGGTGGTCTGCGGCAAATAACGAGAATCAACTCAGTTGCTCGACGAAATACCACGGCGCTTGACTTTTCCATCATGGCGATTCTCTCCCGATATCTGCCCTTCTCCGAGGCAACTACTACGCTGCAAGCAGTGACATACCTCCTCGGCATATCTCTCTTTTCTATTTCCTTCCTCGTCTTCCTCAACAGCAGCATATCCTTCGTCATTACCGACCTAATTGGCGTCAAGGATGGCGTTGGCGACATTGTCGGCACTCTCGGCTTCGTAGACGAGCTCGTTGCCCTCGTCGCATGTCCGGTCTGGGGTCTCGTCTCGGACCGGCTCGGTGTGAGATGGGTGGCTGTCATCGGGTATGCCGTCATCGGCGCAGCATTGCTTCTTTTCGTTCAGGCGAAGAATGTCTACCCGCAGCTACTCCTGGCGCGCATCTTCTTTGCCATTGGCGCCACAGCGTCGTAAGTGACAAACAGAAAGCCAGAGCAGGCAACATGTGCTAATATTCTTCCCTCAGCGCCACCATGGTAACGGCCATTCTGCCTTCATTGACGGACGATGGTGACAATTCGGACAGCTCCGCTGACGCTGCGAATAAACCGACGCATAATCCTCGCAACAGTGTGGCCATGTCCCTCGAGTCCGACATGACTATTACCCCGGCGCGCTTCCATGGTTTCGGCGGAGACGGACAAACCGCGACAGCGAGTGAGAGAGAGGAGGCAAAGGCTGGGAGGCCTTCGTCATTGGCGGGCTACGTTGGGCTATTTACAGGATGCGGCGCGCTGGTTGCGCTTTCCCTGTTCCTCCCGCTTCCCGCCCGGTTTGGGGAGATTGATGGCATCACGCCTGCAACAGCTGTCGCCGACAGCTTCTATGTGGTGGGCATCGTGGCTTTTGTGATCTCGGTATTTGTCTTCTTTGGGTTGAGAAACCTCAAGGGCGAGGAAGGCAAGGGCTGGAGTACTCTATTGGGCCTGAAGACGAACTCGGACTCAGAAGACGAGTCTGACGAGAACAGGGCAGACCACCCAACCCGGCCGGTAGGTTGCCTTGTGAAAGTTTCTGGAGAAATTGCTGACGTTTTACAGAAGGTGCTTCCATACTTCCGCCTCCTGCGCGACTCCGTAACTCTCGGTTTCACGGATTCTCAGATCGCTCTGGGATACCTGGGCGGCTTTGTGGCTCGCGCATCCACTGTTGCCATTTCGCTCTTCATCCCCCTCTACATCAACACCTACTATATCAGCAACGGCTTCTGCCAGGGCTCCCCGCATGACCCCTCGCCAGAGCTGAAGAAGGAGTGCCGGGCCGCCTATCTCCTTTCGTCAATACTGACTGGCGTGGCTCAGCTGTTTGGTCTCTTTGCTGCGCCTGCGTTCGGATACTTCAACAGAAGACGCGGTCGTGTCAACTACCCCATTCTCCTGGCCACGGCCTTCGGTATCGTTGGCTACATTATTCTGCCACAGTTGCAGAGCCCGGAATACAAGAACGTCGACGGCCGAGGCGGCAGCCCCGCCATTTTCCTAATCGTGATCTTAATCGGCATCAGCCAGATTGGTGCCATTGTCTGCAGTCTCGGCTTCCTTGGCCGTGGCGTTCTGACTGCAGATATCCCCAAGTCTCAGGTCATCGACACGGTCGAAGACTCGGCAGAAACCTTGGAGACTTCCCCAGAGTCTGCGCCTCTACTACAACACAATGCTAGCGTGGATGCTGTGTCGCGAGTGCGACTCAAGGGCTCCATCGCCGGCATGTACTCCTGGTTCGGAGGAGCAGCTATTTTGCTTCTTACCAAGCTAGGAGGCTACTTATTCGACGCGGTGTCCAACGGCGCTCCGTTTTACATGATGGCTTCCTTTAATGCCATCCTCTTCTTTGCCAGTCTGGGCATTGATGCTGCTCGTTTTTACAGGGAGAAGCAGTGATGGTATGCCTTACGAAATACACGTATTATTACCTTGATGTATCATTATCATGTCTGTGAACTGTCTATTTATCTAAGAAACATACCTTTGCTGTGCTGGTGTCTCCCATGATCCCAGCTATGTATCTAATCCTGATTTCGTGCAGATTGCCAATGTTACCTTGCGTTTGTATGACTCCTGATGTTCTACCGTGCAGTACGACTGTCCGAATCAAAAACTCCTGATCGGACTAATTCGCATTCGTCTCCAGTCGATGTCCCCTCTACGATAGCTTCAAGACCAGTGGGTACGCCGACCTCATCTTTGGCATGCTGCCGCTCCTCCTCTTCGGCGGCCTTGATAGCCTGCCAATCGATCATCCGGATCCAGGGGCGAGAACGGCGTTTGCCCCGCTGGAGTCTGTTCCAACCCTCCTCTTCCTTCTTGCGGCGCTCCGATTCCGTGAGCTTCGGGGGCTTCGGCGCGACCATGCTGACAACGCAGAAGCAACAGAAACTGTAGATCAGTCTCTTTACGAGCGAGGGGGGAGGGAACCGGGTGTTGTAGCTCTCCCCGGAGCCGCTGCTCCAGAACCACTCGTCCACGCCGGCGGGTTTCTCGCGGCGGTACTCGTGATCTCCCGGAATCGACGGCCTGTATACGAAGTCGGCTGGGGTTTCGTTCATGGGACCTATGTTGTCAGTTGGTCGTTGGCGGGCAATAGCATCAGAACCGGATGACGACAATGATGACTCTGGCTCTGGGTTCCAGTCTGGCTCGGCGAGTGTCACTGTTGCGCGGCCCTCGTCGCCGCACTCGGAGCAGACGGAATGTGACGGGGGTGGCGTGCGGCGTTTGAGCTTGTTAGTCGCGCGGCGGAGGCGGTGGGTGATGGCGGCGGACTTGCCGAGCTTTTTGCCTGCGTCATGGCGGGCTGGGATGCAGAGTGAGCATCGCTTGCTGACGGTCCAGGGACCTTTGGAATCGTCGCAGTTGTGGATGTAGGGAGGCGTGTTCATTTCGAAGGGGTTTGATACCGTGATATCAGCGAGGTCTGTATAAGTGAGTGTATCCGTCAGAGGTCAGTGAGCGAGTATATCTTAGGGATGGTAGACAAGTCCAGTCGTTTTCACAGTATATCGGATGGGGGTTCTCAAGTATTTTTTTTATATATTCATCAATGCTCGCATGGGCCAGGAAGTGTCTTCTACAACATGCCCATCAAAGACGTTGAGGACAAATGCATTCTTGAATGTTCGGTGACACAGTCATCGTATTACATGCCCTTCTGTGTTGAACAGGAACGTCGGTAGGTCAAGTCCTTTGTCTGAGGAAATAAAAGATGCTTTGTGGGTTCTCTATGACATTTGCGAGGGACTGTGGTTTAAGATCTCGATGTTCTTTCTCGGGATTGTGTGGTGGATGGCACGTCTCTTTATCGCATCAGTACCATTTATCAGCTTGTATTAGGGCTCTATTCTGTTACAAGGTCTTCGCCACGTCGCGTTGTAGATCGCGTACTTGGTAGCATATTCCTTTCTCTCATACTCTACATTTGAGGATTACAGAACAGAGATGATGGAAGTTTGAAGAATGGGCTAATTCGGATACGCTGTAGTATTGCGTGTCTCTTCTGCAACCTTCAAGGAAATCATAGCTGAGATTTGCATTTTCCAGCCAATGCGTGTCGTTGCTACTAATCTTGTGGTCGAAATTGGGTCAGGAGGATCACATCAATACTTTGTGTTATCAAGTTCCGAACTCAACGCCTTCAGTAGTCTCTGGACTTGGTGCTCATAGATCTAGCTGTAGGCGGCCCCAAACGGGGCTTCAAATGTGTATTGAATACCCATGCTTTCTCGGGGATGACTGCACGGCACTTGAGACCATGAGCACAGGCTACCTACAGAACATGGCCTTTCCTGCTCGTCTCTTTACGCTTTGCTTCGCGCCCTGGTGAATACAAGCAAATACTTCCCTCTGCCCAGGGTCTCAGTGCAAGTTCAGGAACGGGTTTGCCACAATTGTCAGGAGCACCAGTATTCCCCCTTCGCCGGTAGAGGCAACACCGCACCACGACAGCGATTCCTTACTCAACCAAAGATTCTGCCACCAAGCCTGCCCGGGACTGCTAGTATCAGGAGCCTCAGATATCCGTATCCAGCACGATGGATGTTCAAGACGCGGAAGTGTATATCCGGCATTGGTTCGAACTCTAAAGATTCCAAACTTCCGAATTGGTCGTCTTCAAAATGCAGGCTGCGGCTCTACTTCTTTGGTATACAGCGTGATTCCTGGGTTGTCCATTCTGTGGCGTTGTCACCCGCACCACTAATGAATGGTAGCATGTCGCCCTGGATCATCTTTTCGTCAGGTCTGAGTTGTCATTTTTGTGGCTTCATTTCCCGCACCACTAGGTAAAAAAGAATAGCGTGTCGCTCTGGGTTATCTTTTCCCCAAGGTCGCAGCGTATTCACTGCAGAACACACAGCCGCAAAGCAGTGAGAAGGTGGAGGGCTATATGTACGGGCTGATGCTGGCTTGTTTCTTAGATTTGGGGATAGTTCCACGATGGCTAGCTACTCGTGGTGCCGGATGTGAATCCCAAATTTTACATCTGGCTCCAAGATATCAAAGAGCTTCACGATGGTGTCCGACAATCCCAATAGTCTGGGGAGACGACTTTCCGCCACTTCACGCAAGCGACATAAATAAGCACATTACTTTACATCACCTCCAGCCCCATCTGATAGTTGAACATGAGGTAGGTGCTCATGGCCCTCTCCGCGCCAGTTCTAGAAACAGCTCAAACGTCGTCGATATCCCAACAGCCTAACTCGCTATATGCACAAGAGACCTCGCAGGACCCAATATCGTAGACCACCAACTCCTTTATCTAGTTGGCGCACTTCAAGCTTTCCCGCGCTGTTGAATGATAGCAAACACTTTCCTCATGATCCGCCTACAACTCACAACATGATCTCCTGAAGTGAGTGCACATGGCAGCCAAACAAGCACCCCCGCTGCCGTTGCTGATATCAGAATCCATCAACCAGTCTCTGGTACAAAGACAAGCGAGCTCTTCTGTTCACAAGTTGGTATGCCGAGTCCAAGCTCTTCCCAAAAGATGACTATCAGTAAAGATGAGTTGCCTCACGGATTGTCAAGTAATGGATCGAGAACTAGGCAGCTAGGCTTCCTTTAAGCGAATCCCATGCTGAACCGTCAGCGTCGAGGAGGAGATACCGGGGTGATAGTCCATGGATGAAGCTGTCCAACATGATGACCATCAATACAACCAAAGACAGGCAGACTGGTAATCATGTCAGATATCACCAGACGAAATGTGACGGACAGGTAGGCACAAGCTTCCTCGAACAACAGTACCCCATCCCATTTACCTTACTATCACGAAACACAATGTCTGGTTGCGGCATTTCAAAAAACTAGCCATCAGGTAACACACGATAATAGATGGGACATTTTTACTTTCTTTAAAAACCAATGCAAACGAGACCATTTTTGACTTTTTTGAACGATACCGTCCATGAGTACCTAGATAGAAAAAAGCCTTTCATTTATCGTGCAACGACCAGAAATCAGCCGGCCCAGTCCTCGGAAACCTTGACGCAACCAATCCTTTCTGCAAATTTTCTCCGAAAACTGGTCCTTCCCTTCCGTTCTCCATCATTGACTAGAGCCGGATATATGTGTCGGAGCACATTTGTCTCAACCTATATGTGGGCGAATATAGGCGACCTATGGTGGGCATTTATTTGCCGCCGAGGCTGGGGAACGCAGACTCGTCCTTAGTGTTGATCTGCGCGCCCTGGGGACGGCCGCCGCGGGGGGCACCACCACGGGGGGCACCGCGGGCACCATCGCCGCGTCCGCGACCGCCACGGTCACCACGGTCACCACCGCGGGCACCGCCACGGGGACCACCACGGCCACCACGGGGGCCGCCGGCACCGCCGCGGGAAGAGCGCTCGGGCTCGACGTAACGCTGGTCGATATCCAGGAGCTGCTTGGTCTTGCGCTCACGCTCGCGCTTGGTCTTGCCACCGGTGCCGATCATGAAGTTCTCATCCTCATCGCGGGAGACCTCCTTGGCGGAAGCCCACTCCTTCTTGAGCTTGGTGCCCTCGTTGGCCTCGCGGACCTTGTTGTTGCCCTCGATGGCGAGCTTCTTCTCGGCAAGCTGGGCGAGGTACTCGGTGTAGGAGACCTGCTTCTCCTCGGGCTCCTCGGGCTCGAGGGGAGCGGCGGCCTCGGCCTCAGCGTCCTTAGCCTCAGCCTGGGCAATGGCTTCGCCGGCAACCTCGTCCTTGCGCTCAGCCTCACCCTCGGTGGCGCCCCAAGACTGGGCAGCCTGCTTCTCGGAGCCGCTGCGACGTGTAAGTACGTGGAGTGTTATGCGTGAATCGGTTCAAATTACCTGGCGAGACCCTTAGACTGGCGGTCATCACGCTCACGGGGGAAACGTCCACCACGGCCTAATTGTATTTGTTAGCACGCGAATGGTTCCAGCCTCTTCCCACGCATGCGACGTCGAAGCATGGGGACGGTGGAACATGACGAACCTCCACGGGCACGGGCGCCGTAGCCGCCACGAGGGCCGCCTCTAGCAGGCTCGTCGGTGGTCTTGCCACGGTTGCGGTCGCTGCCAGCACCGCGGTCACGGAAGGCTATGGGCGAGAGAAGTCGTGTCAGCGGGTCAAGGTGCAAAGCGGGGTCTGCATTCCCGAGGTCTGCAAATTGATGATGGAGCAGACTCACCAGCCTCGTTGCCAGAGGCGTTGTTGCGACGGGCACCACCGGCAGCGGGGGCACGGGAAGGGGCCTCGGGCTCGACGCCGCGCTTGGTTGAGCGCAGAGAGTTCTTCTCAACCGTCTTCACGGGCGCCTGAGGAGTGTCATCCTCGGCATCGTTGCCTGTTGTGGGAAGTTAGGGCATTGGCTCAGAGGTACGACTTGTCGGTTCGTTCATTCGGGAGACTCATACCGAGGAGCTCGAACAGGTTCTATACAGGTACGTTTGTTAGTTTCCATTGTCTTTGGAGCCCAAGGGCATGAATGGCAGGAGCGAAGCCAGAAAAAAAGTCGAGCAAAACAACATCGAGAAGGAGGCCGCCAACAAGGGGGATGACGAGGCCGACGAGGTCAACGCACAAACACACAACAACTCGGTCGACAAACAACTCGCACCAAAATAAAACGCAAAACGACATCGAGAATAGAGACAGAGGTTCAGCTTACCTTGCTTGCGACCGACATCTTGTCGCCTGGATTGTGGTGTACAATAGCGACCTAGTCTAGGATGATGATTGGGGTAAGAGACAAGGTTAGAACACCATGACCTGGCGGTGGTGGTGATGCTCAATGGGGGGGGTATGGGACCAATTGGTGCCGGTGCTCTGGTGATGTTACGGATGGGACCTGAGGTGAAGAAACTGCGCACGATGGGGCCACTGGGGTTCCGGGAGGGACAAATCACAGCACCACACACAGCGCAAGAGAGGGAAACGACGGGAAAGCACAGAGCAAATTAGGTCAGGCAGAAAGGGCACGCTGTGCTCCCTTCACCCAATGGCAGCCCGGAAATGGCTTCAGCACGGGCACTGCACACGCTGGGAGCAGAGCGCTGTGCCCTGTAGAGGGGGGAAAGGCCACTCCAGGGCACTGTCTTTTCCACCCAGCAAAGGGCAGTTTTGGTGTGAGATCATCGCTCTGCGTTCCCGGCTCGCTTAGCAATTCTTCCGACCTCCATTTTTGTGTGCCGTGCCTACCAATTTCAGTGTGAGCAACCTGCCGTGTTTAGGGTTCTAGACGCGCCGGCCTCTTTTCCCCCCTCACCTTAGGTACCTCACCATGTACCCTCTTACCTCACTTTTTGCCCATCACGCCGCCTAAACCTTGGTTCACCTTGTTAGCTCCCGGTCTCGACGGCTTCGGCCAATCTGAGGTCCCGGTCTCCGGTGCCGAATGGTCTCCAGCATCATTCGACCCGGCCAAACTTCGCTCTAGCATGACACAGATTCCAGGTCTATGCTCTTTGCGCGAAAACCGAGGAAGTGAGGACCATTGTGAGAAAGAACAATCATGAAGGAGGGGCGGGATCCTCGGCACATCCTCTGCGTAAGGCAACCAATCGTCCCTTATCTTGTGCCAGCCGGCGCCCCCGGCTCCGAAACGGAAACCAAACCGAGCACCGAACTCTCTCATCCGTATTCGCTGCCGCTGTCGTTGTTGCTTGTAGCTGCTGCCGCTGCTGCCAACAGTTCAACCGACATCGCCTGTTCCCCCTCCATAAAAATCCCAAGAGAGCATGACATTGTGCGGGGCAGGTTCGAAATGGTCAATGAGGGAGCTTGGTGCCCCTCTCTGCCCTGACCTCCCAGCTCTTGAAACCCAGCTCTCGGTGTCGAAGCACACACACGCACGCCGTATTCACCCCGCCGTGAGATGCGAGCCAAGCCTCCTCGGTGGCTACCCGAGGACGGCCAATACCATCTGAGCGCGAAGCTCCACAAAGCTGGGGAAGACGGCGAACTCAATCCCAATTAGGACTTTCGTCGACTCGAGCAACGCTTGCAGACAGACACACACCATTTCGCAAGCTTGCAGCCGCCTATACCCGGGTCTTCGGTGTGCACCACATGTTCCTATGATATTGTGAGATGTAGATATGTCCCAAGCTTGCAGTGATGCTAAGTGCTGTTACTCACTTGTAAGACGTAACCTGACATGTCACTCCGCCGTCGTTGTTCAGGACATGTCAAAACTTACGGCACAACATGACAGACAGGATTCGTTGATATTGCGGAGTCGATCATAAATCACTGATCCCAACCGTGAGCTTGATGTCTACCTCGATGCTTGGGAACCTCTTCTCTGAGATCAGAGACGATAGCAACTGTGTATCTCCAAATCCTCCCTTGGAAAGATCGACAAAGTGGTCGAAGTCCATCCTGTCAAGAACTTGACTTGGTATTGAATCGCGTCTCACTCGATATTCTTGAGGAACATCATGCCTTGCCCTTTCGCTTTGCCTCCAAGCTGTGAGAGAGAGAAAAGAAGAAACCCTCGGCACAAGAGGCATAGTATGTTGTTTGAGATATCACTGAAGCATTTCAGACAGATCATCTATGACAACAGCAAACCCAGCGGCGGAATCCCAGTACCGAGACATGGTCAGAGAGAGAAACCTCGCGTGTCTTCGCCCTCATCCGCAGTTATGGTTGCGAGTCGCCCAGCCAGCCATGGTCCTGCCCAGCAAGCTTCCCTGCCTGCCACCTAATCAACGTCCCGCCCCTCACATGACATCCAACTCAAACTTCCCAGCAACCCCAATACTACCTTACTTACCCCCATCACATCCAAACTCAAAGACAAAAATACAACCCTTGAACCAAAGACATCGAACGACATCCCCCCATCCCTTACAGATCTATAAACCAGACACAAAAGAAAATTGCCCAATATCATAGAAACATCAAAAAGAACGAGGTCAGACGGTGATCAGCTCTCGTGCAGTGCCAACACTGTGGATCGAACACAGGATCCCCGCATTACAAGTGCGATGCCTTACCACTTGGCCATGCTGGCGAGTTATGCGATGCATCGGCGAAGCCGCACGAGCCATCATCAATCCCTTTTCCCGAGTCGGCGGCGGCGGCGGCGGGGCGACCGTGTCTGACCTAGCCTCACTGCCTGCCTTCATACTGAGAAACAATTTTTTCTTCTCAGTCTTATTCCACTCCCAAGTTCCCGTGTTTTCAATCTGCGATGAGCTGGCTATTGCTTTCTCGACTCCAAGACTCCAAATATGATACTCAAGACCGCCTGGACCAAGTACTGTACCTCGGAAGTTCATTAGCATCCAATTTACCCCGGTATTAGTATCACGCCACACGCTCACTAGCTTCTATCTTAAGCGCAAGATCTAGTTCGTAGTCAACCCACCTTACCACGTGCTTACCTCGGTCAGAATAACGGGGAGGCCTAGAAGACCGCAAGGTGATCTTCCTCAACGCCCAAAAATTCCACGGAAGTGACAGAAGCCGGCACTCGTGGTAGTGAGAAGAAGCGTGGCCCGGACGATGATACAGCCTCTGGGAGACGGACTCCCATGAGGGTGCAGCGTAGCAAAGTGTCATAGGTCATTGTCTCCGTCACTATCGTTTCCATCAGATTTCCAAAAGCATCACGACCAGATATGAGTATGAACATGAGCCGAAGCCCGATTATATTGAGAAGACTAGCCATTAAATACCGATAAGGTTTCAACCATCTAAAGAGTGTAAAGCTGCCGCCAATGCCTTTTTTAATTAAAAATCAAACTCCCCATCTATCACATCTACTCGTGAGCATCATCCCCAAGAGAGCGAGCCAAGCAAACTCTCTAGTAGCCAGTGCCGAAAGAACCGCACTTGCTGGCCGCATAGGAGTTGCGGTTCTCAGAAAGGCAGTCGGTGTACTGGACGGTGCACTTGTTGATGGCGACGCTGAAGTTGTCCGAGAAGAACCAGCGCTTGGCGAAGTCGGGAGCGCGAGCGTAGACGGCAGCATCGTCGCGGCGGCCGCGGCGGTTGTTCCAGGTCTTGCAGCCCTGGGCGTAGGTGTTCTGGCAAGCGTTGTACTGCTCCTTGCAGGCATCCTGGCAGACGCTGGCGACGCTGCCGCGGCCAAAGGACTTGCAGAGCTTGGTGTCGGCCTGGAGGTAGAGCTTGAACTGGTTGCCGGCCTGGAAGTCGACGGCAATATCGTTGCAGGTAACGATGGGGATCTCGATGCCACCGACGGGGTTGCCAGGGCCGTATCCGAACCACCAGCTGGAAGGCTGCTTGCAGACACCGGTAGGAGGAGGAGGGACGACGGTGACCGGAGTAGAGGTTGTGGTGGGCTTGGAGGGGCAAGGGAAGGTAGACACGGAAGTGGTACCCGGCTTGTAACCCTTGGGAGCCTTCTTGGCGAAGCAGTCCTTCTTGGAGCAAGATCCCTTGCCCTTGCAAGAGCTGGAGCAGTAGCTGCTGACATCGCTGCACCAGGCCTTGAAGTCCATGCAGCTGGCAGAGCCGGGCCATCCAGCGTTCTTCAGGCAGGCACTGACCTGGAGCTTGCAGCTGTTGTGGGCCTTGGTGCAGCTGTCGTTGTCGTCAAAGTCGGGGAGGTTCTTGTTGCACCAGCTGCCGCAGCCATACTCGCAAGTGGCGGGAGTGACAATGGTGGTAGTGCAGACAGCGGGAGCAGTGGTAGTTGCAATCGTAGTGGGAGGCTTAGACGTGGTGACGGGAGGCTGAGAAGTGGTAACAGGAGCAGTGGTGGTGGAGGGGGGAGCCTGGGTAGAGACGGTGGTCGAGGTGGTGGAGGTAGTGGGAGGAATGCTGATGGATGGGATAGTGGCCGAAGTGCTGATGGAGATGGTGGATGAAGACGAGACCGAGTTGACGGGAGGGACGTATCCGCAGGGCTCAAGAGACTTGAGCTTGCTGGCGACGTAGATCTCCATGACGGCAGAGCCACCGCAGTTCTTGGTGCTGTCGCCGTTGCAAGGCTTGTTGCACTTGTCCATGGTAGTGGCGGTGGTGTAGTTGCCCATCACGACACCGCAGTAGCACTCACCGCCGTACTCAACACCGGCAAAGGCGTATCCCTCGCTGGCACAAGCGGCGAGACAGGTGGAGGGAGTCATAGTGGCAGAGTCAACAGAGTCCTGGCGCTCAGCAATGGTGCGGCCATGGTTGGTGTCGTCGGTGTAGCAGCCAATGGAGGTGTAGTCGTCGACGGTGGCACCGCCAGAGGGGAACGTGGGATCTTGCCAGACAGAGAAAGCCGAGGGACCACCGCAGGTCTCGGAGCTGTTGCCAGTGCACTTGTAGTTGCAAACAGACTCGTCGAGGGTAGGGCTGTTGATGGTAGCGCTGCAGTAGCAGACGCCGTAGTAGGTGAGACCGGCGTAACGGTATCCATTACCTGTCATCGTGTTAGGCTTTCGTGTCAAATATCAAGCATGGTCAGGACGGCTTACCCTTGCAGGCATCAACACATGTCTCGATGGTCATGTTCTGCTGGTTGAGACCGGAGCGGAAATCGAGGGCATTCTCGCCCTTGGTACCCTTCTCCTGGAAACATCCCTGGTAGGTGAAGGGTTGGAACTCCTCGAGGCAAGGCGGCAGCTCGGTGGTGGTCGCGGTGACCTGGTTAAAGAGGGTGGCAGCTGCGAGAGCAGCCAGGGCCCGGATGATGGGAGCCATTATGAACGATGGTGTGTATTAGTTATTAGAAAGAATGTAATATCTCTTTGCAAGAAACGAGTGTGCAAGAGCGAGCGAATGTCTTCCCGGATTGGGTTGTGAGTGATGAGCTGGAAGAAAGACGGGGATGAGAGGCATCGAGGCCCATCATATATAGTGAAATTTGATCATATCGGGCAGCTCAAGATTGATTGATAGACATCCCGGCCGGCAGAGTCACAATCAGGGGAACAACCTCAACGGGTGATGCGAGTAGCGGCCGATAGAGTGGTGTCAGGTTGGACGGGGGCAGAGCGCCACGACTAGAGCGTTAGTGTGATATCTAGAGTAAAGCATGGAAGATACCCAGCGTGAGCGGTGCCTTGGCAGACATTGTTTGGAACTGTTGGTTTGCATACACGTCTTTCACGGAAGCCACGGTGACGGGGACGGTCACATCGAGCCCGTGATGCCAGGTCGTGAAAAGCTAGAATAGACTCGGCAAGGTGACAGAAGTGGGCGGCGCCTCGAGGGGAAGAGGGATACAAGTTTAGACAGCAACGTTAAGGGGCGGCGGTCGGTGTATCCTCACCTGCGCCAGTAGTCAGGTCTACGGACCCAAGTCAGCGAATGCCATGCTTCTTTGGGTCAAGAGGCAAGGGCCGAGATGCTCTGATGTTGGATTACCCGCCCAGTTGGGGCCGGACAGGTGCAAAAGGGCAAAGTCGAGGAGTCCGAGCAAAGGTAGCCCACGCCAGAAGTGGAATAGAGCTGAAAAGTGAAGGAAGAGACCAGGCTCTTTTTGGATCGGCGGAAGTCGTCGGATGACGGTGGGAGGATTCATGGATACCTTACCATACCTAAGGTAGGTCCTTGGGTGCAGTTTCCAAGGCTAAAACACACAAAGACTAAAAAGAGAGTCGCGAGGAAGGAAACAAAACAAAAACCGGGCAGCCAAGGCAGGAACCAGGGTGCCTCCCAATCGGGAAGGATGACGGCCCCATACCCGGGGCAGGAGCTCAGTCTTATTGGTTACAGCAAGTGTTAAGCTCAATTTGATCCCAGTTCATCCCGTCCGACCGGCGAACAGGGGGGCTTCCAAAGTCCGTACCTGCATTAGGCCGCTTTCTCCTTGACTGCTAATCTCATCTCGCCCTCTTGCCCTCTTTGCCTTTCCTCCCGCCCACGGAGACTTCTGAGTCTCTTGAGCATCTGACCTTCCATGAGGTACCTTACCTTACGTATTCCATCTGCCGCTCACCAAAAGTGCCCTAAACAAGCTTGAGCTGGCCAGTTTTTCTAGTCTCTATCATGCTGTCAGATTCAATCTCCTTGGAATCACTTTCCAAGCACACTTTAGCCACCGACGTCGAACGTGGCTTTTGGATTATGCTTCATCTTTCATGCAATATGGATCAGGGGTAATCGGCTTTTGCTTTGGCTAAGAATATCTTTTTGTCATTGAATGCCTTCCAAGAACGACCAACCCAACGCCCAGAAGCCTCCATCATCGACCGCTCTTCTTGTCCTCACCACAAAGATACCCGACAGAGGCACTGACTCGGGCCGGGACCTCTCCTCTTCTCTTCTCTTCTCGTCCCAGCGTCATTCTCATTTCCAGATGATGACCGTGGTGGACTGGACCCTCTTAGGTTCTTAGCAGCGTAAATTCCAAGCCCAACATCGTACCAGCAGTCTTTTGCTTGTGCGTCTAGGCCGGTCGACCTGTCAGGATCCGCACAGTCGCTCGCCGCTCGCTGCGCCCCTCTCAACTATGCATAATGCAGTCGGGTTGCAATATTGAAGTCCACCCCCGGTTGACTAAAGACACTGACTAGGGCCTTGATAGGATCCTCCGTCAGTTTTCTTTTTGTTCTGCTTCTGCAGTCGACAACAATTCAGCCGCTGGCAGTGGGCACCGTCTCAGAGCACAGGGCAATTGCTGCAGGGCCTCGCAACATGCACCCGCTCGGACAAAATATTGAACATCGATGCAACGTACCCGGCTTTTACACGAAAACACCGTGAACCTCGGACGAAAATCCCGAAATCTGCTCTAGCATCTGCCTGCGCAAACTTCATGTTTCGTGATTCGTATCCCTTCTCCCTTCCAAGGTCTCGGGTCTGCGGCGTCGGTGCGTATAAACGACTGCATCTCGGACGCTTCAGCTGTCGATCGTATGCGGGGTGGTCTTGATCCAATATAGTGGTGCTTGAGATGGAGGACCGCAGATCAAGGGCACTCCCGCCAACAGGGGTCGGCTGCCTCCTCCACCTTGCTCGAGTCGTTCATCGCCAGCAAAACTGTCAGGCCTGCCGACATAAACCGCGCGATGTACGACAAGACACAGACCTCTCAACTGCAGGTGAGCACAGTCGGACCCTCCAATGCAAAGTCAACACGGAATACGAGTAAGCAGCGAATCCAAAGTGGAAACATCAAACCAGCCTTCCAACGGCCGTACCAGAAGACAACACCTTATTGCAAACGATTAATTGGGTTTCTCTGTTTGCATCTGATGTTGAATGACTCAACGAGCCACTGACGGGAGTAATTGTCGACAAACTGGTAGTGACCCTACCTCAGTGGTCTGCGCTGTTAGTCACATCAACTCTCTGTTCAGCTCCCGTGATCTTTGCTGCAGGGACTGCAAACTTGGGATGAAAGCGCCCTCTGTTCGACTGGCTGACCAAAGACCCACGGTGTCTAGACATTCCTAGTGTAAGCAGCCGAGAAGAATAACGAATCGTCTACGCCAGCAGCTCGACTCTTGCTCGTTCTGTTACCCCATACAGGCCACAGACTGGAGTCGCAACACAAGGTTCTCCCGAGGCAACGGCTCCTTTGTACAATCAATAAGCTTATTGATAACCTCTTCGCAGTTCTTACAAGTAGAGATCTAGGACGTTGGAAGGAGAGAGCTGCGCCCCATTCTCCCGTCGACGGCGCCGTCCCAAATGCCAATGCAACTGAACCATGCCCACCTGAGAATATGGGCTAACGAACCCCCCTTTCCAAGGGAAGCTAAGCTAAGAAAGCTAGCTTTAGACGCGTTTAGTCTGCAAAAGTCCGACCGCCCATCAACTGAGGATAATGGTTGCTCGGTCGGAAATCTGCGCCCAGCCAAAACGGCTTCTTGAGTTCTTCAATAACGCTGATGGTCGCCGGCGCCACACCGTGGATGCCAAGGCTACCTCTTCGGCTCTCGGTATCGCCTTCGTGTTGGATCTAAACCCCGTGATGGCTTCTCACCAAGTTACTCCACAGGCTTTGATCCTCGAACTCCACCTTGGAGGGGGCAAAGCTGAACTTCGTATCGACGGGAGACCGACGACGGTTCAGCCCAGGGAGCCCGCGGCGTCCCGTGGATCTCCTAGAATCCTCCGAGATCTGTTCGATGCGAATGCGGAGTCCGGCGCGATGCCGACCACTCCTGAGCAGATGTAGGGTAGTCACCCCTGACGAGGCTCTGGGCAGATCGTCGGGATCGCCATAATTATCGCTTACCTTACCCCCTGACTGGACTTTTTCAAAGGCCTAGACTTACGCGGACCAACTAAAGGTTTGGGCATGTCGGGACTTTTGATTTAGCAGGATGAACTTTGGAGATATTCTCTGTTCCTTTCATGTCTTCCTCTTGTCTTCTTCTCGTCTTCCTTTCGTCTTCCTCTCGTCTTGCTTGATTTCCTCACTCCCTATCAGTCTGGTCTCCATCGCACATGTTCATTTGCAACTCGAACCGAGGCTGCTTCGTGATGACTGTAAACCAAGGCACTACTGGAACTAGGCGCTTAGAGTTCGTGAGGCCTTCATCAAGTTGACAGTCTGGTGATGAGGATATCAGGCAATGATGCGACCAAGCTGCCGTCTGCGCCTGAGCCATACCATGCCGATGCCCTCCCTGCTGCGTCGACCACCTCGACGAGGTTGACATGCTCTTGCACGCCATTGATAGCGACTTGTTGGCCATCATCGTAACCTTACCATAGACCACTACCAACATCAACAGCACACATTCGAGCATCGCCGTAAAAGTAGGAGATGGGTAATAAGTGCAAAAAATAAATCAATTCCAGCCAGGAGCTATGCCAAAAAAGTCATGTCACATTTCACCCCCGTCCTGATCGACGATTAAAGGCTATCTGTTACTTCCATTCTAGCTTGCCCCCTCTGTTAAAGGAGCGGGTTTTTAGAGAAGAAAAACCATCCTTCCCGGGGGGGCTTCTAGAGTTACATCCTTTTTAAAACAACTTCCTGCCTAACCTAGAACGCCGATGCAGAACTTGCGGTAACCACTTCTCTTCACTTCCATCTACCCCTCGTCCGCTCTCTCCTTTTCCCCCACAATTTTCGTTGTCCTTTCTATGTGACTCTGGCCGTAATAGGTGTCTTTATCGACACTACACATTTAGGCCTTGTCGCGAAGGTGACGGGGAACCCACTTGCCCGGAGCGCCGGAAGCCTTGAGGGGCTCTGCCGGCGTGGCAGGCGAGGCGGTCCGGTCGGGGCGGCCGTTCTCACGGTCATCGCGTCCGGACCCTCCACGGTTAAGGGGGGCACCACCACGGTCGCCGGAGGCGCGAGGGGGCGGGGGCGCGCTGTCGGAAGACGCGCCACCACCAGAAGCGGCCTTGGCGGCCTCACGCTCACGCCAGCTGGGCTTGTTGCCGGCGAGGGCGAGACGAGGCGGGCCTCCGGCACTGGGGCGGTCCTCTGAACGTTCAGGGCGCTCAGAACGCTCGGAAGGACGCTCATAACGGTCAGAACGCTCGGGGCGCTCGGAACGCTCCGGGCCACGGGATGGGGGAGCGCGGGCAGCAGGGGCGGCATCGGCGTTGGCGGGGGAGGCGGCCTTGTTGGCGGCCTCGCGCTCGCGCCACTTTCCGGCACCGGGCAGGTTGAGCGGGCGACGACCCTCGGGGATGGAATCGCTGCCACGCTCGGGAACACGGGAAGGTGGTGCGGCCCGCTGAGACTCTCTCTCGGCCTTGCGACGGGCCAGGGCCTCCTCCTCGCGTCTCGCCTGGAGGGCAGCCTTCTCGAGACCCTCCTGGCGCTCTTGCTCGCGCTGCTCCTTGAGGCGCTGCATCTCGGCTCTCTTGGCCTCAGCACGTCTCTCCTGCTCCTCCTTCTCTCTGGCGGCACGCTCCTCGGCCTCGCGGAGGACTCTCTCTTGCTCCTCGCGCTCGCGCTTCTCGCGGAGCTTGCGGTCGCGGTACTCCTTCTTGCGAGCGGCGATCTGCTTCTCCAGCTCCCTCTCTGCGTCTCTGCGGCGCTTCTCGAACTCGTCGCGGCGACGCTCGTGGAGGTTGGCGCGGAAGGACTCGTACTCGGGCATCAGGCGGGTGAGGCGGTGCTTCAGCTCGACGCTCTCCTTGTGCTTGATCTCAGCCTCCTTCAAGGTCTGAGCCTTGACGGCCTCGTAGGTCGCCCGGTCCTGCTCCGTCTGCTTCTTGTAGTCCTCGGGCAGCTTCTTGGCCTCCTCCTTTCTAAAGGCACGCTCCAAGTGATCGATACGCTTCCAGACGATGCGGAGCTTCTCCGAAACATCGTTCTTCTCACGCTTGAGCTGCTCCAGCTTGATGGCATGAATGGCACTGGAATCGAGGTTCTCCAAGTTGTCCATGTCGATGTCGATCGTCTTGTTGCCAATCTTAAGGTCGGCAATCTGCTTCTTCAGCTCCTCCTTGCGGACGCGGTCACGCTCGGCCTTCATGCGCTTCTCTTCACGCTCCTTCTGCTCGGCGGCGAGACGCTTGTCCTCGGCCTCCTGGAGCAGCTGCTCACGAAGACGCTTCTGGCGGGCATTCTCTCTCTCCTTACGAGCCTGAGCCTCAGAAGCCTCCTCCTTACGCTTGTGGATGACCTCCTTTCTTGCAAGAATGGAGTGGTGCTCCTGCTCAGCACCGGCACGGGCACGCTCCAGAGCGGCTTCCCTTGCGGCAACGAGGGACTGGTTGTATGTAGGGTCGATGTAGAAGCAGGTAGTGTGAAGAGACTTAACGAGGCGGGTAAGCTGAGAGCGGACAATCTCAGAGGGGGTGCTCTGGAGACGCTGGACAGAGCTGCCGTCGGCCTCAGCTGAGCCAGCGGAAGATCCAGCGTGAGCAGCCTTGGCGGAGGAGAAGACATCGTTGTCGAAGCTGAGGACGCCGGTGGCGTGGTCCATGCGAATGGCCAAGTCACCCTTCTTGTTACCGTTCATGATGAACTTCTCAATGGTGCCGCGAGTAACCTGGAAAGGCTCGGGGAACTGAGCAAGCTTCTCAACAAAGGCCAAGTCAACAGTCTCGTACACCTGGGAGAGCTGCTGGAAGAGTCTGGTGAGGATAACCTGCTGCAGAGGCAGGATGTACTTCTCCATCTCAGCATCGTCACCAATCTTGGTGAGAATGGGGGAGATCTTCTGGCAAATGGAGAGAGGGTGGAAGTCGACCTCGAGGATGTTGTACAGATCGCGGATCTCAGGGCGAGCGCGCTTCAGCATCTGCTTAGCGAGGGCATCGCGGAAAAGGCCAGCACGGGTAGGGGCCTGGCCCATGCCGAGCAGGTGCGTAAGGCGGGCGTTCTTGTTCTTGCGAGACTCATCGAAGTCGACCATGGCACCGCGGGAGCGGGTGGTGCTAATGACAGGAATGGCGAGAGCAGACAACAGCACGAAAGAGGCGGCCTTCTGAAGGTCGTTCTCGGTAGCGGGAGGGTTGTCAGCCTTCTTGCCTTGTCCGCTGGCAACGACAGCGGCGGACTGGCGGAGAAGGGTGTAGTATCTGGACCAGGCGGCGGCGTGGAAAAGGTAGTTCTCGCCGACAAGGAAGATACGGGTAAGCTTCTCGTAGTAGTTGGCCATCATGATGTTCTTGGGAGGGCGCTTGCTGAGGTTGAGGAGAGTGTGGATGTCCTCAACGGAGCGGAAGGCCTCCTGCCAGAGCTCCAGCTCGACGGCAACGTTGAGCTGCTGGAAACGGGTCTCCAGGTGACGCTGCAGGGTGTCGGGATCACTGAGGTTGATGGCGTGCATCTGCGCAGAGTACTTGGCGGCAGTCTGAACATGGTTACGGAGCAGCTCGCAGAGTCTGCGGAACTCGGTCTTGCGAGTGTACTTCAGGCAGAAGTCGAAGGCCTGCATGGCAGTGCTCTGGTAGAGGATCTCGAGACGGGCATTGTTGCGGAGGATGTCGAGAACGGTGCGGTATGCCTCCCAAAGGAACTTGAGCCACGGGGTGACGATGGCGCGGTCGGTACGGTCGCGGGACTGCTCGCCGGAGACGGTGGCGAGGAGGATGGACTCGGGTGTTTCGCTGGCCTCCAAGTCGTCGACGTTGGTGGTCGAGGTGTTGGCCTCGATGCTGGACTGAACCTCATCGGCCTTGGCCTGGGCAACGGTGACCTTCTCGGCGGCGAGCTCGATGAACTTCTTGAGAACCAGCTGCGCATATCGCTGTTAGCAACGGTTGCCCTAACCCATTTCTGCGGCGGCGAGATGGCTTACCTCGATGGTGCCGATGTTGGTGTTCTGGCTGATATTCTTGTACTGGTAAAGGGCATCCTTGGCCAGCTTTCCCTTCTTCTGTTCGACGGAGAGCTCCACCAACAGGAGCATCACCGGCTCCAGCGACGCGATGGGAACATTTCGGCTTCTCTTCGAGGTGATGTGCTCGTGGAGGAGGGTGAGGGCGGCCGGGACTTGGTTGACGCCGATGAGCTCGTGGGCACGCTTGAGGACGTTCTCCGGCTTCTGGTGAGGTGGAGGAGGCTATGGCATCTTGTCAGTACTTCATTTCGACAACAACAGCAAGCAAGATGACGCCCCGTGATAGCAAGGTCGGAGAGGGGTAGCGTCAAATCCATGTGGGAAATTTTTGGGCTGGCGGGCCCAGAGGTTGAGAAAGCGAACAGAGGAACTCACCATGATGGGCAACCTCCTCTGCGGGAAAATACTATTCTCGAGAGGGTCCTTGATTTGAGGAGTTGCAGCGCAAGCCTTTTCGTGCGAGCGGGATATTGACTTGGCTGTCGCTCGGTGCGTTGGCGTTGATGCTATACACAGCAAAGACGAATTTTTCAATTTCGTGTGTGGCCGCTATGCGAGTCCTGAGGGGCTCCGAACGTCCGTGCGTTGTGCGAAACGGAGATCACGTGGTATGGGATTATGTCAGCCGAGGCTGACTGATTTACCACTGAAGGTTTGCTGCACCTTCCCGTCCCTCAGTTCACTGCTGTCGTCCCGTCCCAAATTATTGGACAGGCAAGGACTGAGGTACCTCCGATGTCATTTGTTGTGCCATGGCTCAATTCCGTCACGGGAACAAAGTCGCCGATTACACTGTTGAGATGATGTCCAATTCGAGTGAACATTGCGCTTTCCGTTGCGCTAAGTCTCTTCGAAACCTTCCTTCCCGTCACTTCACTTGATAGGTCTCAACCGTGATTTTCAGACCTATCTGCCAGCCTTGTCGGTTTCTAGTCAAAAGCCTCCCCGAACTTTCTTTAATCCCGGATACGGACGGGGGCATGCTCCCGTTATGCTCCACCGAGACCGAGGTAGATGGCGACTTCACACACTTTTTTCGGCAGAGCGGGAAGATCGAGAATCACCGATCTTGAATCGTATCTCCTCACATTCAACTTGCAGGCACAGGGGAGATATGCATAGTTATACATTCGTGAACGGGTAGGGCAGGAGTCTGGATGACTTTCCTGGACAGGCTTGTAAGTTACGAGTACCTTCTGCGAATGTACAAGCGCATCGTCACTTCGGGTAAGCTGGCAAAGAATCCGCGTTGGACAAGACGAGAAAAGGACCGATATAAATCGGTACATCTCTTATGAATATTCCCGATATAGAGCATGGCGCCGTGGGCATCTCTCATGAGAGTGTTCTTTCAGCTAGCCCCTCGGCAGCTCTCCGTTCTTTGTCTGGCCGGAGGACCAAGGGTCGTCAGCCTGACTGAAAACGTCATGAGGGAGAGTTCCATGGCACGTCTCAATGTTAAAAGCAAAAATGTCGTTGACACCCTATCATACATACGACGGTCCTCGCGACAACTTCGTGACATCTATTGGCTTCGGCATCGAGGCGAGCCGGATAGAGAGTGCCGCACGATATATAGGAGACTTCTGTGCAAGAATCGGCAGTGCAGAGTCAAAGTCTGATCGAGATGCCGGGTCTTGGTATGGCAGTTGGGCACGGGAATCGCAAAAGAAAGGGGAGAAAAAACGAAGGTCAAGTGTAAGGTTCGCCACATCTGATGCCCAAGATGTGCAGCTCATTCATCGTCATCAACCTACACCACATGCCGCGACTTGGAGTACTCTGTACAGTCGTGGTGTCGCGTCTCGTGCTCGTCGTCATGACTGTATCCGTGTTCTATGGGCGCAATCGGGGTGCCGGCCAGCTAGGGGAAACCCAAATGTGGGAGATTGCCCGCTCCGGCCAATTTCCAACCAATCCCGCCAATGCTGGTCTACAACAGATGGGGTCCGTGCGCAGAGTCGCTTCTCTAAAATTTCCCTCTTTCTTGTGAGGCGACTGGAACCTCAGCGAACACCCCCGCCGGCGCCGGGTCCAGTCACCCACCCTTGCCGACCCGTCCGCTGTCCAATCCAAAAGCCATAATGATGACTAAGGAGGAGAAAGTGGATGTACCTTCAACCGCTTGGAACACACTGTCAGGTACCGCACTCTAAGGTACCGGGGGCAAACCTACTTGACCTGCAGCAGTGCAGCATGCAGCCTGCACAAATGCACAAACATGCACACAAGCACACATAGGTACTGTGCAGCAGACCCCAGGATGTCAACCGGTGATGGTCTGGCAGCAGCTGGCAAGTACTCTCGCTTCGGTTCGCTCCATAAAAATCCGCGCGCAGTACTCCGTACAGCAAAGATGCAATGCGGCTCGGTACCCTCCAGGGACGGGGCGGTCGTTGCTTCCATGGCGCACCTGGTGGCCCTAGCGCAAGAAGGTAACCTTGCGTCCATTGACCTTTGACCTTTCCTTTCACGTTAGGGGAACCTTTCCCAAGGGCTCCGCAATCCAATCCAATCCCAGCTTTCCCAGTCCCAGTCCAAATTCCCAGTCCCAGCCCGTCTCCCAGACACTAGGAGTACGTGACTTCCCTCCCGTCCTCTCTCTCACCTACTCCGTACTCAATTCCCAGTTCCCAACTGCACCTGCGGCTTGCCTGCACCTACCTACCTCTCCTTCCACTCACTCCCTCCTCCTTCCCCGTCGCCCGTCGCCCGTCCCGTCCTCTCCTTTGCTTTTCCAAATCCCAACCCATTATCCGAGCAACCAACCTACCCATCTCTTCCAATACTCGTAATCCTCCCCCCCAAATCCAATCACCCCCGACGTTCTTTCCTTTGTCGATTCGCTTCGATCGAAACCGGCCTTGATCACTCTCTCAATTCCCCCGCGGTTCTCGCTGCTGTGAGTTTTTTCGCCCCCCTACTGGCCATTTAAATCCTCCCCATCCCGCTTCCGATCCTGAGCTCGTACCACGGGGTGGTGGGAAAACGCGGCAACCACCGCCAAAGCGGAGTCAAAGGAGGGAAACTTTAATCAAACTGACACGATATGCTCTCTCATCAGGAACGTTCTTCTCACAACACCACCACCACCTCTCCTACCACCGCCGAACCATCTGCTGTAGCCACCACAGCCACTTCTCCCACCTCTCGCCAGCGGCAGGATCAGGTCCAACAGCCTCGTTCCGACGACAAACAATCACGACGACAACCCGCCGCCGCTGAACCCTCTGTCGCCGCCGCCGCCGCCTCATCCTCCGCGACACCTTCATCAAAGTCTCCAGCCCCCCGATCCGCGACAGCAATGCCTCAATACACCTCCCGTGATGTCGGCGACCCGTCGCAGATTAAGAAGAACAAGCAGTCGATGGCCGATCTCAAGCTGAGACGATTGACGGAACTCAACAACCGCCTGCGCGAGGATCTTGAAAGGGAACGGATTCCGGTCAGCAATGCTTCTAAGAGGTAGGTCTCGAATTATCAACAATCATCATCATCGATGCAAATCAATGCGGACAATCAGCCATTGATTCCATCGCGAACGGGCGAACCAGTTACTAATTCATTTCATTCTAGCATCATTGCCTACTGCAACAGCACGAGGGACTACATGGTTCCATCGGTTTGGGGCGCTGTCCCCCGCGGCGAAGACCCCTACGCACCACAACAAAGCGGCGGATGCTGCTTGGTGATGTAGAGCAACGTATATCATGGGTTAGCGATGTTGATATCGGAACAGTCGATATGCTCCGATCGGATTGTCATTTTTCTATTTTACGCGTGGAATACCAAGACCCCCGAGGGCCATCGGGAATGCAGCAACCTTCCGTAAACAGCGAACGATCACTCCTTCTTCTCGAGGAACCGGAAAAGAAAACAGGACACCTGCTGATTATTCTTTGGCGCGGTCGTGGAATTATCGGAATCCCAAAAAGGTCCTGGACCAGCTCGGAGTCGAAGAGGAAAAGCAAACAAAAGTTTCCTGGGTTAGGAAGGGTTTAGGGGGTTCTACAATGCCAGCCAAACGACAGATACCTTTGTCCCCTTTGACGGATCAAAACGAAAAGCCACGGACAGCGACACGGGTTAGTAATACTTGGGAGAGTGAGTGAGAAAGGCAGAAGCGAGCAAGCTCCGCCAGTGGAGGAGGTGGGTGAGAGGAAGCGAGGGGAGATGCTTGAGAGTTGAAGAGGCAACGGACCCCGCTACGATAATGCTTCTATGTTGTTCTTTTTCTGTTGTTATTGGGAGGTTGTCGTCGGGGAGGCAGGGCTTTTTGGCGGGCAGCTCTTCAGCATGTAATAATTCTCTTGATGTCCTGTACTCTTTTTCCTTCTCGGGTCTCCCCCTATCCACTATATCCCGCACCGAGTGTGTGAATAGCTTCAATCCATCAATTCCCTGGTCTCCCCGAAAAAACAAGATAACAATTTGAGCAATTACCACGGCTTACGGTCGCGTCGCACTTTGATATCAGGGGGTGCTTGGTGCCATGCAGTTGATCGATCACTGGGGTAGGTAAGGGGCGGATAGGCGGCGGCAATCATGGACAGCAATTCGATTAACGATGAATCAAACAGAAGTGGTGTGCATGTTACGGATACCTGAAGCCTGAAGGGGGGTTTCACAGGAGGGCAGATCACCAAAACCCTCCTCAAGCCTGCATCTCTCGCGCGCCCCCCGTGGAGCCACGAAATCACTCGCATCTGCGGTGGTCCCATATCAGGTCATTTCGGCCAACCAATGGCCGCATTGGCGGGACCCCGGGGAGGGCAGCCAATCCATTTTGGGGGAGGTTGAGAAAGAGCGTGACCTTGCCTTCAGGTACAGTTTACTACCTTACAGGCCTACGCAAAAGTAATAGGAACTCCCCGTGACCTGAACCAGATTTCCGCATCGCATCTCCGAAATGATGGCCAACCCGCTCGCGTATTGGTAAGCAATCGAGAGGGGGAGTGAGGGTGGTGGGTGACCCAGAGTCCTGGAAGCAGGGAAAGACGAGAGACATTGCAAACCAGTCCACATCAGGGCCATTTACCTTACGGATACCTCGAGAGACAGGCAGGCTTCTGGGGAAAAAAGCAAAGAGGGATTGAGAACGGGAATGGGGGACAAGCTTTTTCGTGTGGCATTTTTTTTACTCCCCCCTCCTCGCCTTGCGGTCTTTCTTGGGGGTACGGTTGGACGGGTGCCACTTCAGGTCACAGGTGAGAGAGCAGGAAATCTGAGACATATGCAGCGTCCCTTTTCTTTCTCTCTCGCTCTTGTCCTCACTTCCATTCTCTCACTGTGAAATTGTGAATAAAGCCAGATTTATGGATTCATGCCCCCCTCCCCCCCTGCGCCCTGGCCGAGCGAGACTGGGGGATGAACCGTCCGGCGCCGACTTTCGAAATCCTGGGATTGGATCATTGGATGCCGATGGGGGTGAGGTTACCGCACTCCGCCTGTTCGAGGCCGAAAAGAGCTGCAAGAGCACCAGCTTTCATTTCCCGAGGATTACATCGGGCCTGGCCCGCCTGTCAACTCATCTTTTGTCCCTTCGCTTCGAGCCTTCGGCTACCGGGGGGAGGGG
Organism: Colletotrichum scovillei; assembly: GCF_011075155.1. Lineage (NCBI taxonomy): Eukaryota > Fungi > Ascomycota > Sordariomycetes > Glomerellales > Glomerellaceae > Colletotrichum > Colletotrichum scovillei. Next base: position 2,808,765 of record NW_023336261.1, read on the forward strand.
GGAATTAAGAAAGAGTACAGTAGTGGTGGGACCTGTGGTTTTCTCTTTGGACCGTCGGTGAGCCGCCATTGCCAATTGGAGCTGTTGTATCCGTAGCCTGTACTGCGTACGGCGCTCGATAAAACGCTGGTTAGATGAGGTTCAACGCGCTGGTTTGCTTCATACGGTGTTTCACTGTGTCCAGATACTGAATGATGACTACTACTTCTACTGCTCTCCTTCCCCCTTTCTCCCTCTCGCCATCGCCGCTGCAACACCACAACTCTTTCGTTTCAATTCTGGTTCTGAGGTATCTTGCCTTCTGGTGTTCGTTGCCGGACGGGGCTCCGTACTCCAGCACACCCTGTGACTACGCCCCTATCCCGAGGTTGCTGCTGTACCCGAGGCGGGTGATAACCGTCTTTTCATCCCACCAAATCCCCGAGATCAAGGCAATGTGCCCACCGCCAGTGTCCTGCAGACGTTTGGGCTTTTGCAGGCGCTGGCTGTATCAACTATGCAGTAAGGTAAGATACCTCACCTCACGGTCCAAAAATTCCGGAAACCTCTTTCCACGGGTCCCACGGGTACACACACGTTTCCAAAAAGTCTCGCCGGCCCGGAGTTATGTGTGCGCACTTTATGCACACGTATCCGTACCTTTACCTTACCTTGCCTACTCTACCTCGGAGTCAACTCAGGACCGGCCTTTCCCAACGTCGTCAGTCGAGAAAAGGGCCCGGCGCGCAAACGCGTCCCAAAACAACAGCACTGTTTCCGCACGACTCACTCCCCGTCTGGTGCTCCTAATTTTGCAGCACAGGACAAGTCCGAAAAAAAGCCCTGCCGGCCCTGATCCCTGGTGCTGGCCCACCCGTACCTGAATTGCTGCAGGGCGTTCGAGCCACTGGCTGCCACCGACGTGCTGGGTTCTGGGGGGGGAATGTCCTGGGAGGGAAGTTCATATGCGGGCCCGTTATTCTCTTTTTTTTTTTTTTTTTTTTTTTGGCGTGTGCCTGACTTTTCTTTCGCGAAATGGGACGTGCCGCCAGATGCCCACGGCTGAGAGCAAGGCTTTTGCCGGCTGGCTGCTGCATCACCCTGCTTCCGAGTGCGAGTTCGGATCCGAACAGTTTCCTACCATAGGTAGGCCGTGCACATTTCCGCCGGGTCCTTTTTTGTTTCGTAAGCCAGCAAGTGTGGCTTTTTTCCCTTTCCCCTCCTCCTAGCCTCAATGGAACCAGCGCCGGCATGGCCACAGCTTCCTGCACGCTTACCTGATCATCAGAGGAAAGCTGGGATGGCACCAACCGCCCCTCCTCCTCCCCCTCTTCCCCAATCCAAAAAAGTACTGGGGGGCCGCCAATGACGCAGGAAGAACAAGAGAATAGAGACGCCATTTCCCACACCATCCCATCCTCTCCTCGTGCAGCCTACCTAATCACTACAACCCGGAGATCTCAAAGGTCTGCACAGTAGTCTACTCTCCTGTTCCCTGTTCTAGGTAACAGCAACGATCCCGAAATGGCCGAAACATCTACCGAACCACAGTCAGCGTCGACATCAACGCCGCTGCCCCGTGTCGCGATCCAGTTCTGCACTCAGTGTAAGTGGATGCTTCGCGCAGCATATGTAAGTACAAGCCAAAGGGCAGGAGGGCGGAACCTCACTGCCGGGTCTTTTGCCATCCATCTTTACTTCCTGCCTTTCCTAATTTGTAAACACCTACCTTTATCCGCCGCGAGGCAGGCTACACTTACACAGGTCCTACCTCTATACGAGAGGTGGCCGTTGATGACCTCATCCTCGGCAACATCCCTGACACCCTCAACCCTCGTCTTCCAACCCCTCCAACTCATGCTTGGCCTAGTGTTGCCCTTTCCACCGTGATTCAAGCCCATCATCCGTCCCTTCTACCCTACTCAAAAGCCAGGTATACACAACTCGGCACAAAAAAACACCTCTCTTACACCACAAACAGTTCGCCCAAGAGCTCCTATCGACATTCGGAACCTCCATCGGCGAGGTCGCCCTCCAACCCTCCACAGGCGGCACCTTCACCGTGACGCTGACCCACCAACCCGCCGGCGCGACAACGACCTCCTCAACCATCCTCTGGGACCGCAAGACCGAAGGAGGCTTCCCCGAGACCAAGGAGCTCAAGCGCCGTCTCCGCGACGTCATCCAGCCCGACAGAGACCTCGGCCACGTCGACCGTAAACACTCCAAGCCTGCGACGACGACGACGACGACGACAACGGATCAGACTTCGACGACGACGACAACAGCAATCAAACCCGAAACCTCCACCCAACAACCAACGACGCTAGCCTCCGACGCACTCGCCACCGCGCCGACAATGACGATGCCTTCCTCCGCAGCCGCCTCGGACGTGGTCTCTCAGCTCAAGAAGCACCCCGCCAACGCAGGCCACTCCCCGGCCGCCAGCGAAACGAAGCCCACCTCCGAGAGCAAAGAACAGAGTTCATCCTCCTCTCTAAGTGACGCAGCTCGGGACGCCATCGGCGCAGCCCGCGCGAACAAGGGACAGCAGGCCAAGGCCGAGATCTCGCCCGCAGGCCAGCTGCCTGGTCAGCAATATGACGATCCGCCGGCCAAGTTCAACAAGGAGAAGTGCGAGGACTGTGCTTGAGAAACCCGGGTCCCTATATATACACTGAACACCTGATCTGGTCTGGTAGGCCGATGTATTCAGCCCTGCCCTGCCATGCTCTACTCTGGTGTAGCCAGCCTTGCAAGGCCTGGCGCGGGGGACCGGTGCGCGGGGGCTAACCGTAGATAGCACCATGGTCACGGGATCCCAAACTCGCAAAGTTCGCCTCGACTGCTACCCCTAGGTATCTCAAAATGTCTCTCAATATCTGTTGCCCAGTGGCCGGGGGAGTTGGGGGCGGTAAGCAAGGGCTTTGGAATGTGAACCGGGATTACTAGTGATGCGGACCTGGGGATCGGCACGGACGGGAACGTCTACGCGGTATCTAGGTGGCACGCGTGGGTATGAAGCGTCTAAACTAAATGACACGAAACATGCAATGCATGATTTGAAGAGCTCTCTTCTCCGTCAGCGGGAGCACACAATCTTCAGTAAACACAATTAGTATACACAATGAGCACGTCACTTTCGCATCCAAATATCCGGTCAGGTTGATCAAATGTATAAAGGTTGGCTTTTCATTGCAATCACTAGCCGCAGCATCCTCCTTTGCGACAGCACTCGACGTGAACCTGACCACACCGGGTCAACCCCACGGGAATGCCTAGAGCGAATTGTTCACAGAGACCACCAACTCGGAGCCGGATTGTTAGACCTCATCATTCCAAGATCGTACACACAGTGATCTGTGCAGCGATCCCCTGAACGCATGTCTCAGTGACAGACCTCTGCCGACCATACGCCCCTTCTCCTCCAGCGTTACAAGAAAAGACGGAAAAAAAGAGACCAGAGTCAGTGGAGAATAGTACAAGCAAAAGAAGTAAAGCGACACTCCCCAAGATGATGATGAGCCCCCCTGTTGCCCGGCCGATGAGCGATGCCTCCTTTGAGAAACCAGAATACCAACCCCACGACAGACTTGCTTCTGTCTATGCCGAGTAAATTATAGTCTTACAAGTGCCACCGCGACATTGAGCTGAGACACGGCCACCTACGGCCGCGACGCAAGCTAGAGGACACAAGAGCGGATGTTCAAGTTCATGTGATCTCCGTGACCACGGTGGATATTGCCAATTGGCGCCTCAGCACAATGACTTTGGGACAAGCCTTTGTGGCAGTGGCGGATGGGGGGACAAGTATTCCCACGATGGAACAGTAAATTGAGGCTGCTCTTGGCGCGTTATTGGCGTGCAAATCACTCATTATTACACCCCTGGGTGAGTTCTTGTCCACCGAGGGGCTTCGCACAGAGGCACGTGAGACGTTGTGATAGCCATTGCAAATTCCAGTGTTTTTGTGTTTTTATCTTCTGCTACCAGACAGCCGTAATCGTGAACAGTTTGCGCGGGTTGTAGTCGGTGGGTGGGCTCGGGAAGAATCGGACAAGTCGAAGAGTTGACGGAGGGTGACCCAGAGGATCGAGAAGGCGGGAGGACGGTGTGAAGGGGTCGCGAGAGACCCGCGTCGGTGGACGTAAAAGTAGAGCGGTCGATATGGGCGGGAGGCATTTAACGACGGCCGAACCTAAAAAGATGTGCATGTTCGTATAAACTCTTAATTTCACTTGGAAGCGGACTTCCGGGGAGAGATGACTGGTCGGCTGTTGCCTCCGAGACCACCAGGGACGTACTTTTGTTTCTTCTCAGCAGGTTTCAGAATCTATAGGAGAGTCTCGTCAGTTTACTTGATCGGGACAGTAGAATTTCCATTGTCGTCTTCTCACCTGGAACGAGCAGAGCAAGCTCTCGTCCACACTCATCATGGCTCCGGCATTGTCGAATTCTCCGCAGTAGTTCGGTGCACTGAACAGGGTCACGAGCTGGCGCTTGGAGAAGAACTCGTAACCGTCTTCCACGACTTGGTGGGCACGACAGATCAGATCCATATCGTGCTTCTGAAGGAACCGGGACACAACGTCGGGACCGAAAGTGAAGGAGACACCTCTGTCGTTTTCGCTCCAGCCTGTGATGTCCTTGTCGGGATCAGACCACAACAGATCGCAGAGAAGACCGCAGTCGGGAATCTGTAGTTCGAAGAATTAGTCAACAAGTAATTCGAGACGAGGCCAGCACTTGGCTTCGTGAGCGGTGCAAACATACGTCAGTGGGTCGCATGACGCGGCGAATCTGCTCCATGGAGTTCAGATCAGGGCTGAGACCGCCGTGCATAGTGAAAATCTTCTCGTCGATGATAGCGGCGATAGGCAGGCAGTTGAAGCAGTCCGTAAATGTCTTCCAGAGCTTGATGTTGTAGCGGCGCTTGCACTCGTCGTAGAAACCGTAGATACGGTTGATGGAGGCGCACTCGTGGTTGCCGCGGAGGATGAAGAAGTTCTCGGGGTACTTGATCTTGTAGGCGAGCAACAAGCAGATGGTCTCGAGCGATTGCTTGCCACGATCGACGTAATCACCCAGGAAGAGGTAGTTGGCCTCGGGAGGGAAGCCGCCGTACTCGAAGAGACGCAGCAAGTCGTAATATTGTCCGTGGATATCACCGCAGATCTGGGTGAGGGGTTGGCGTCAGCAGGTCTGTGCAACTCGGGGAAGGCAAAGCATGAGGAAGTAAGTCGGCCTAGCCAGGCCACAAGATTAAGCGTACCTTGATGGGAGCCTCTAGCTCGAGAAGAATGGGCTGGGAGATGAAGATCTCACGAGCCTTGGTGCAGAGGTAGCGGATCTCGGCCTCGAGAAGCTGCACCTGCTTACCGGGACGGCTTCCACGAACCTCGAGGAGGCGGTCGATTATCGAGTCAAGGTCGACCTCATGTTGGTCCGCCATCTTTAATCCTCACCAGCCAGAAAGATGGCCCGCTGATACCGAGGGGATTGTTCGCGACTGCGGCAAGCAAGAGCAATGCAGGGGTGTGCTTTGCAGCGGCCAGAGACAAAGAATGCCCAGTTTACGGGAACGATGCACTTCTCGTGTCTGTTCAGAAAAGACGCGTGGTCAGTATGCCGCAAGATGGTGAAATGCTTGTTTGGCCGCCTTGTTTGGGAAGCGCGCGGGGAGGTTGAGGGCAACGTGGTTGTGAGTGGGCAGGAGAGGGGAAGCGCGAGCGGGACAGGGCGAAAGACTTACGGCGAAGTGATCTCAGCTCTTGTAGGCCTTTCTTTCCGAGGAAGAGAAAGCGGCGACAGAAATGCTCGACGTTATGGATTATTCGCAGACCAGAAAGTGTGGTAGCGTCTCGCGTCGTCGTTGAGAAAATTTTCGTCGTCCCTGTGCGGGATCGAGTTCGCCTGTATGGGGTGGGATTCGCCGCTGGAGATAGGGCCGTCTGTTGATAGCTTCGCCTTTTTTTCAGCAGGTGCCGCTCTTGCCGTAAACAGCGATGCGGAGTTCGTCTGGTTGATTGATCGTCGTTGTTTTGAGTGTATTGAAGAGATGGAAATCTCTAGATCGCGTTGTCGTCTTGAATAGACGTATCGTCGCCGTTGGGTCAAGAGGTGGCCTCGTGGGGGAAAAAAAGAGGCTTTGGGGGGAGGGAGAGGTGAGGGTGGGTTTGAGGGGAGGATTTTCGTGTTTTGTGTTGGGCGGCGGCGGGCTGCTCGGTCGGAAAGGCAGGAGTCGGCAGGAGGAGCGCAGAAAATGGGAGAGGAAAAGAGAGAGAGGTGTGGAGGGATTGGTCTGCTCTGCCTGCGTCTGGGTGAGAAAAGCGTGAGGGGGGTCGCTCGTACTACAGGGGGGATGGCTAAAGAGGGATAGTGCTATGGGCACTAAGTGATCGCTGATGGGTGTGGGTGGTGTAGATATTATGGGCTCTCGAAGCGTTAAAGGCAGGCAGGACGGGCAAGAAAGAGATGCCAAACCCAGAGGCGACAGACAAAATTAAATTAGGTTGCCTTTGAGGTGAATTTGCACTTTGTACGAATATCAAGGATGCAAGACGGAAAACAACGTGAGACCGGGTATTATGTTATGCCTGCTTATGGTCCTTTTTTTTTTTCTTTTTTCTCTTCTTCTGTTCGCGTTTCCACTGCTTCACTATGTCGCTTGAGAACGGACAAGCGGCCTCACAATATGAGAATGAAAAGCGAAGCCGAGGATCGTGATCAGGAATGAGGCAAGGTGGAGGACGAAGTGAGAAAAAAATTAAAGAGAGGGAGATCTGTACGGGATAAAATTGGGGTCGTAGTACTGGTCTCGACTTTTTTTTTTTCCTCAGTCCCCGTCTAATCCGTATCTACGTTTCTTTTTTTTCCCCTGCCCTCGCGCCTGCCAACTAGGTAGATGCCGTCCCCGACTAAGGTAGGTAGTCGCATCGCTCCACGTCCTCCCGCCTGCTAAGGAAGGCGTGCCCTCCCTCCACAGGTAAGGTAAGCACAACAGCGAGAAAGTGAAGGTGTGGTGTTTTGAAGCGTGTCGCTGGTTGGGTTGGTACATTTCGGTGCATCACCGCGTCTTTGCATGAGCAAGCGCCTCCCATTGTCCGTTTCTCAGCACGCCAGTCGCCCGCCCGTCGACCAGTCAGGGAGCTTCAGGTTGGGCAGGAGTGGCAGGCACGTTTTTCTCGGCGACGGGAGGAATGGGAAAGCGCGACCCGGGCATGCGTAAGGTACTGGCTGGTAGGGTAGGTGCGGCAGGGGGTGCCTGCCCTTGGATTTTGTTCGTGCCTTCCCTTGCTTGCCTCTCACCTTACCCGTCTTGCCGGCCACGGCAACTACCGCAACACACCTTCGTAGTACCTGCCTCACCTTGGATCAGACAAATCTACATCTGTACGGCCTACATAGTAAATAAGTTGGTTGGTTTTGACATGTAACATGAGGCATGTGCATTTTCTATCTACTGGACTTAGGTATGTAGCTCAAGACCATCTCAGGCCAGGACTTTTTTTCCTTTAGTAAGGTATTGAAGCCAGAGGGTGCTACTGGAGATGTGCCATAAGGATTCCTACTCTATCCAAGGAAGCATGATGGCGAATCTGCAATGGCATTGTCCCTGAAGTGCCAGTCTGGAGCATTGTCCACCCGTGGAACACTGGGAACAAATCCACGACCCAGCGGCAAGGGTTAGCCACAGGGGCCTCATCGAGCCTGAAAGCTTGCTTGAGGTGAGGCTCCTTAGTTGGGAGCGGTAACACTCCATGAGCGCGGAAGCCTGTGGGCCGTCTCCGTATGCCGTGGGAGTGGGCGTTGGGCTGGGGGCATTGGACGTGGTACTGGTGGATGAAGGTGTCACGCACCGGGGTCATGAAGAGATGAGAGAGAGACCCCACCCGCCGGACCGACTGGCTGTTAACCATGGTCCAAGTCATCGAATCGACGGGACCCGCCGCGGGAGCTGGAGCTGGAGCTACGGCTGTTCTAAACTTGTATCATGGCGGCGTCCCGTCGAATATCACATCCGGCTCAGCCTCCCCCTTGATAATCCCGAGCGTCTAGTGCCAAAGTCATCGCCCGTGCCCACATCTGGTTTGTTTACTTCCAGAAATGTTTCTCCAAATCCCCGAGTGAGAGTGCTTTCCCTCCCTTGCAACCAGATATCCGGCTTGCAAACTGACAGTGCGGCCCATGCGAGTCAAACATTTGGACGGAGATTATCTGCCCAACCTTACGTACCTAGGTAATAGGCAGTAGGTCATTGGCATTGCATTGTGATGACTTCCTTCCTATGCATGCAGTTTAGTAGTACATATGTTCTGATTCTATGCAACTCTACCTACTAAGGTAGGTACCATTGGCGAGCATCTCCGAATTACTTGCCTCGGGAAAGGACCCGGTGAGAAAGGCATGTATGCCATTCTGCCGCCTGAGGCCTTCCATACCTACGTCACTGGACAAAATAGTATGCCGGCCAATGCCCCAATATACTGAGGTAGGCACATTCCGTCGCCTCCCGCCCCATCGCTGCTATCTTTCATACTGTGCTTGTCTTTTCTATCATCTCTTCTTAGAATTTTTTCACTTGTACCATCATAGAATAGATAGAGGGCAAAGAGAAAAGAAATAGTAATCATAGTAGCAGGGATCAAGATAAGTCAAATGGAAGATCATTCTGTCACCCACTTGACAGTCTCTCATTCCTTCCATCTGTGGCTTGCGCGGGCGCTGAGTTTGTCTTCCTTCTTACCTTAAGCTTTGCCTTCATACATCTTGGCATTTCCTTTGTAAAATATTCCCCTTGCCCCCAAGCTTGTCAGAGACCTGACGCTCGTTGTCCACTGGCATCTTACAACACAGAAAGACGTCTGCCACGGCCGTTTCCGTCCGTCATGCATCCACAAGTCTAAGTTGCGAGACATCTCGGGCCAGAAAAGCAACAAACATAGCGATTATCGTTTGCCAAACAAACCACCAGTCTTCCGTTTCAACTCTACTTTATGTATAACACTTGGATTTCCACATGTTGCAGCCTCTGTGACGCTGAGCCGGCAGGCTTGAACGAGACCGACGGCGGACAGCGATGACCCCTTCTAGACGGACGATTTCCCAAACACCCAGCTTGTGCCTCCTCTCCAACAGCGCAACGGAAGCAATCCCATCCATGCCGCCCTCCCTCGGCATCTTCCTTCCTCGTCTCCGCCTACAAGCTGGTTTCTAAGTGTCACTCCTCAACCATAACAACATGATCATCAGGGTCCGACCCCGAATAGGCCCCTGAGTAACGCCATGTCAGACGGTCTACCGGGTGGCCACACAAGTCAAGGCGCTCGCCAATACCGCCATTCACCGCATTCATCTGAAGCCGCTCGTGCTCGACACAACCTACTTTATCACTAGTTATCGTGTGTACGTGTCGTGTGTTTCTTGTACCGGAACTTTATCAGTGCTGCTGAAGACGACGGCGAGTCGTACGCAGACCAGACGCTCCATGTTTCCGCGTCCAGGGACAGTCAACATATATACGTCGGAAATCCTCAAGCATCCAATTATTCGTAGGCGCTGCTCCATGCCAGTAGAACATGAGACAGTGACACTTGAGTCCTGCACTTGCCTTGTTCGATGAGGGACGCTCTCGGTCCATGGTCGCTTTCAGACACCACCCGCCCATACCCCAACCCTCGAAAACTTCTCCGTCTCACTACGGTACTCAACAGATGCCACGATTAGCCTCTACTCAAAAGCTTCCCCGCGTAGCACGGCCATTTGAGGGGAAACGCCAACGCCTCGAAGATCAGCTCAAGAGTCATGCAAACCAGCTCGATGCAAGACATTTTTGCCCTCTTTTTTACTCTCTGCCAGGCTTCGCATCCGGCCCGAACATTTGACGATTTGTTTGCAAGATCGCATCCGCGAGGCAACAAACCCAGTGATTCTGACCAAGACATGTTCATCTAGCGTCGATCACATCGTGGTATCGACAGAAATGTGGCTCTGACACCACTGCGGCCACAGTTAGGTGCCGACATCAACCCAGCCAACTGCGACCGTTGAGAATCCGAGCATCATACTCTCACAAAACGACTTGAATCGAGACCAGCACTTTCAAGGGCAGCATCCAACCATAAGCATAGTGATATTTCTCAACTTACATCAAAGGCCAACTTCATCGGACCGGGCTATGGGGCTGCTAAGATGGGCTAACCGACCCCGTTCCTTCGACCGGCTCGATGCCTATTCGTTCCCTCGTCCAGAGCTTTGCCCAGCTCTTAGTTGCCAACCAGAGGCTGACGGCGGCTTTTAATCACACCCACCAATGCGCTCTAGGTTCTGACGACCGAGACTTGAAGCGGTCAAGGCGAAGATTTGGCACGGGCACTCAGTGGAAAGATATCACCCGAAAGTCGAAAACCGTCTGACCAGTAAAATAATGGGGTACCCTCGTTGCATTTGAAAATTCTCCAGTCGATCTTTGAGGCAATTCCGGCACATACCGTTCAATCTCTCTCTCTCTGCTGGAAATGTGGACGAAACGGGACCTCACGTCACAACAGGATCGAAATGTTCAACAAGAAAGTGACAGTGGGGAGACGCAAGCTGCGGAACGAACGGCAAAAGACTTCGACCGCAGCAAAAGTATGCCAACTACGTCAGTCATGTGTCTGTCTGCCTGTCAGTCAGCCTGCATCCAGGGAAGCCGTACAGTATGTAAGTGTATGAAGAGTGCGTCAGGATCATGTCGTGCAGCACATCCTCCTTGGTATTACTAGGCACTCTGCTGGATAAGTAATCAGTTGAGTCCATCGACTACAAACACGCTCGCAGCCGTCGGCCAGGACCGAAGGATCTACATCTGAGTACGGATTCCCCTCCTATCCAACAGATGCTATGGCCGCCGCTCTCAGTCGACGAGGAGGGGGGAAGGAGGGGCAATCGGGGAAAAGTGGCCCAGTTACATCAAGTCAAGTACTTTGTATGATCCAATTGGCGGTGCCCCCCATCCATACCGACGTCTCTCCCCCCGCTGGCTGGCTGACCTTTGCGCTTTCCAGCGTCCAATGAGAAAAGCCCTTCAGCCAAGTCTCTGAATAGGTACAAGCCACGCAATTCTGCTTTTCCCTTCAGACGAAGGTCTTTTTTTCCAAGCCCATGTCCCTCCTGGTCAATCCCCCAACTTTTCGGGGGGTGGGTACGCATCACATGACTGCCCCGCGACGTCCCCCCATCAGGCACACTCACTTCTTCGCAGTGGTGGGTTGGTCGTGGTGGTCGTCATCCTCTCACCGATTCAATGCCCCTCCACCACAGACTGAGCGACGTGGCAGCGCATCCCTAGTGCCCACCCTCCCTTCTGCCCTCGAGGACGTGTGCCTAGGCAGACAGACATGTGGAGTTTGACTTCCGCGCAGCCTTGCCATGACTCTGAAGTTGCGGTTGAATCTCTATCGTCTCAGCTGATGGTTTGAGGCTCTGAACTTTTGTTTGGCATTAAGTTTTGAGGTCCCCTAAGCGTGATAGCCGCTGGTGAGGCTCCATTTAGTCTCGGTGGTAAGCTCGCCTTTAGACAGTATTGTAACTGACCATTATTCACGGCTTATTCTCTGAATTGCTGGGAGGCGTCAGTACATCCGTCTCCAGTCTTTCTCCATCTTATACTTTATTTCAAAACTATTCATTAGCAGATGTAAGGGAAATACTTCCGGATAGATATAATTCGTTTTTACCTCTCAGGAAAGTACGTACAGATGTATTGACACCATCTCACAGTTGATAGGATACCGGATGCTTGTCTGTGTGCGGAACTCCGCTGTCTCATAAATGATGTCCAGAGTTCTCTGCAACTCACATGATGGTAGCAGAGCCCATAAGTGTAATATATGTGAATAAATGACCTTGCGCCGCTTCCTACATCTCTCCTTAGAGACAGAATACCCAGTAATACTAATCTTTTTACATCACGCTTACAGCCATCTCGGAGTTCCTGGTGTACATTCTGATAAGGGCGCGAAATCCTCCGGTGGTCACGTTTCAATCTTCATGTACGTAGATATGTAACACCGAGTATTCCTGACACTTGAAAGGAGTCTTGAACACAAGGCGTAGTAGACAACTCACATTTCATCAACTCCAGTCAAGAGACAATATTATAAATGGATACAACACAGATGATGAAACATCCCAGAACTAGGAACACGTAGTATATTTCCAAAAACACGCTCGCGCGCACTTTCATGTTGCACACTCAGAAACTCTCATTCGACCATCATCACATTCCACTCACACTACATACAAAGGTCTCGGATACGTCCCAACCTCAAAACACCCTTCGTCCGTCACTCTATCCTAGAAGAAAGATGGCAGGGAACACCAATAGGCAGGAAAACTTAAGAAACAACGACAACACCTCTTCTTTCTTCCTCACTCTCAAAACATTTCATACTCATGACTTTAACAGGGAGAAGAAAATAAAAAGTCTCTCTCAATACTAGCTAAGCTAAGAAGAAAAGCCTCTCCCATCTCGCGTGGGCGGTATAACAGGGTTGTTGTGTGTGCGTGAAGCCTCCCCCTTGCTAACCTGATAAAAACTCTTCCTTGATCCGAAAACGCCCTTGAAGCCAAAGCCATGTTTGGTGAAAGTTTGCGGGACGCATTTCCCCCAACTTCTTAAACGCCTAATGATTAAACCCACTGAATAAAATTCAAGCAAGAAACAGGAAGAAAAAGTATTGATGGTAGTAATAGGCACGCGGCCTCGCTATAGTAGACGCGGCGCACGGGGTGTAGTTAAAGGATACGGTGTAAAAGTTGGGGGAATCGTGACGCGAGGTGTAGTTGCCGGGAAAATGAAAAGCAAGCAAGGGGGAGAAACAATCGGGACATGTCGTCGGGGTCTTCTCTTGTACAAATACAATTTCGTTAAAAACACAAAATTCATAACAAACGGGCGTTGCGACTCTCCGTAAGAGGGAGGGTTGTCGTTGAGAGAGCCAGAGGGCGAAAAGCACAGCTATCTCCTCCTAGCAGATGCTCGGGCACTCGTGCGCTTGCGGACTTTGTTATTGTTGGACTTGGCCTTGCTGACAATGGTGTCTGCCACTTCGTCATTGACGGTTGGCGATGCAGTGATAGTACTGTCCTCTACATCAAAGGCCAAGCCTTCGAGCTCCTGCTCATCCATGTCGGTGAGGTCCTCGCTAAGACTGCGGAGCGCCGCGCGGCCGGTCCACGTCTCCTCGACAATGGTCGTTCCCTTGGGTTTGAAGTCGGAAAAGTACCAGGGTATGCCGCCCTCAGACAATGGATCTGTGGACTCGTTGCCCAGGCTGCCGTTGGACTGCGGAGGCGTTGGAGGGGCCGGTTGCGTTGGTCTACTGGCAGGCACATAGCCCGCCTCAGGCGGCGTATCTGTGGGCTGAACGGTCGGAGCCACTGACCCTTCAATCTTGACAGCAGCCTTACCGTTGCCCTCATGCCCCGCCACCGATGAGTTCGATGAGTGGACGTCGCTTGGCTTGTCCAAAGTCGAAGTGTTGACTTCAATATTGCCTTCATCTTCTTCTCCTTCGGCATCGACGTCCATCTCGTCTGCTGCAGCGTCGGCTGTGGCGTCTGCGCCCTTGTTGGTCTCGTCGTTTGCGACAGTGATCTGCTCAGTAGCAGCATCCACCATGATAGTATCCTGGCTGGGTTCGGTGCTCTCTTCTGTGCGGGAGACGGTGATGGATGGCTGACGGAATTCGATGCTGGCTTCTAGCATACCCTCGAACTCCTTTGCCAGAGTCTCGTACGGCTTGTGCGTGATTTCGGCCTCTGTTTTGAGGGCCGTCTCAAGTTGTGGTTGGACAGCCTTGAGTATTCGTTTGCCGAGCGTTTTCCTCTGCCTCGGGTCGTGGAAGTTCTGCTTTACAGGCGAGAGAGTGCCGCCTTGGGACGGATTTTCAAGGTGCGTAGGCTCTGTGTTGATGCCGACATGAATTACTTCACACAAGTCATGGGTGAAGACGAGGGTGTTGGTATAGAATCGGCACTCCAGTTTCTCCTGGAGCTCCAAGAGGCCTTCCTTAAAAATATTTTTGTCGAGGCTTCAAGTCCAGTTAGCAGGTTAGTTCGACAAGGTGGATGATATCACTTACAATATCGCCTTCTCGACGACTGGTCCCAGCAGCTTCGCAATTGGGAAATAGCAGGTGTCCACGAACTCTTGCTCAAGCTCTGCAGCGTCGAGCTTTTCTTGCTCTCTCTGAACGACGCTTTCCGAGAGAAGCTTCAGTTCCCAGAGGTCCTTGAGCAACGCCTCGGCGAATTCGACACGCCGTGAAAGACGGGCTTTCCCAGATGGACCCATTTGCGCAAAGTTCCGCCTTGTAAGCTCCATCGATGAGAAGGTCTCCATCTGCAACTGCAGTCGCTTGAGAAGCGCCGCACCACGGCGGGCCTCGCGCTTGAGCGTCCAGTAACGACATGCTTCGCTGACGAAATCCTTGCGCTTGCGGAATGGGAACCGAGAAAGCGCCTGTTCCACAATCTCAAAGACAGCTTGGGGAATGATGGGCGCGCCTGAAGGCAGCTTCCAAATCTGCTTTCCAGGTTGCCCCTTCTTTTTGTCCCCACCAACATAGGACGCAAATTTGGCCCCCGTCATTTGACTTTCGTCGGGTGGGTGCTCTGTTAAAGCATTACGGTGATTTGCAGCCAGCGCATGAGCTGTTGCTTGGCTGTCTGCCCAGATCCGTCCCTTCATTGCCCGCTTGTAGAACTTCTTAGCTTCCCGCGCTGCTTGAGCGACGCCATTGTCTTTAGAGTAGTCGGGAGGACAGTGTTTGTCGCAGAAGGCCTTCAGTATCATGCTGTTATCAAGAACTGCAAGCGCCCCGTGACTGTTCTTCATTTTGAGGAAGAGGCGCGACCGTCGTGCGCACGTTACGTGGAACGCTTGGTAGCAAGATTTGTTACTGCACTGTATGCAGGCACCCATCTTCTGATTGCAGATATAGCAATTCAACTTCCAGCGCGTCTTGGGCACTTTCTCCACATCCATGACAGGCTCCATGAAAGTGGCATTCCCGAGGGACACCTCGGGAATCCACATTGCGCATAGAAGGTGCGCCCACTTGGATGAATTGGTCTGCTTGAAAGCGCCGTCTGTGTTGGGGCAGAAGATGCAAGTCTGTGGAGCAGTTTAGTAACGCTGTCAGGAAAGTGAAAGGGCGCGGGATGAAATCTTACCGGTACGCCTCGGCCGATGAGCTGACACTTCCTGCAAAGCCACTGGCCTTCTGGAATGAAGGGCACACCGTAACACTCCTGATGGACTGCGAGGTCGCATCCGTCACAGAAGACAATGGCATTGGTGTTTTCGCAGTCGCCGTCATCGCAAATCGCGCATTTGCTGTCTTGCTCCTCCCCAACTTGTGGTTCGCCATTGACGGCTGCGGCCGAACTAGACCGCGGCCGATGGGTCTGAGGCGGTTTAGGATTGGGCTTTGGTATCCGCTTCTCCAACGCATGCCACTCTTTTTCGATTTTCGTAATGGCAATTTCAAATACTTCGCGGGTTATTGGTTCCAGTTCGTTGCCCTTCCTTTGTTCCCTGTTGTAAACCTCTAACCACTTATCATCCTGCTCGTCCATGTCGTACTCCACACGTCCAACATTTGTGCCAGAGATTGGTTGCGCTTCGCCATCTACTTTGGCCGCTGTTTGTTCGAGGTCGTCCTCCAGATTTGGCTCCGCCGCTTTGATAAGCCTGCCCTCGGAGCGCATGTAACGATCAGTCTCCTGATATCCTACATTCATCATCGACTTGTCTACGTATCGCGCTTGACCAAAGCTCTTGCTCTCGAATTGCTCAACCTGGTCAGATCTGCGATAAGAAGGTGCCTTGAGATCCAGACGCTCCTTGGGGGTTTGATTCCGGATAGGTAGGACTTGAGGCAGTCTTGGTGTCGCTGCTGGAGCCAGGTCTCGACCCAGGAAGGAAACAGATTCACGGGGTGGCCTTGTGCGACGCTTCTGCGGCGTTTCACTTCCAGCAACGGGAAGGCTGAAGTAGGAATTTGTGGTGGGCGCTGGTGTATTGCCCGTCGAAGCCGGGTTCATTTCTCTTAAGGGCGTGTTGGATCCATTCATCGGGGTGGATGGCCGTATTCCTGCTGGTGTCCTTGGAGGCGATTTGGCGACAGGGAGAGGAATTCCATCGACTTCTTCAGAGCGGAACATCATGAATGTTGCATCGATATCGAGCTTAGGGTGGAATTCCTCCCAGCCCCGTTCCTCTCTGGGCTTGTATCCTTCGTTTTCTGCAACGGCCGCTGCGACAGCCGCGGCCGAACTGAATTCCATGTCTTCTCGATCCGCAGCGGTTCGCAATCTTGCGCTTCGTTCTCGTCTTGGGACTATCGCCGACACGCTGCGCGGCTCCCTTGGTGGTCTACGCACTGCTGCGATGGGGGTCTCAGTTCCATCATCATCGATGAAACGGCCTCCACCACCTGCACCTCCCGGAATGTATCTTCTTCTCTTAGGCGCCGGCTCGGTGTGTGGAACTGCAGAAGGGGTGGCGTGGTCGCGCGTAGATCGGCCGGAGGGAGGTGGTGCGGGGGAATCTTCGAGGTCGCGCGCACTGCGTGTGGCATTGGTTGTACCTGGAGGACGTCCACGTTTTCGGCCGGTAAAGGATCGCCTCGGTGTTGAAGGCTTTGAAGGCATGTTTCGCGATTATTAGCCCAGTATTGGGACTTCTTTCGATGGGGATTAAGAGAGGTGGTCGGAAATCACCGCGTCAGGAGGAGGTGGCGCGCGGAGTGGTGGTACGGCTGGAGGAAGGGGCGGGGCATTGGCGAAACGGTACCGCGCACGTATCTCCGGCACGCAACAAGGTTACAGTGCAGTTGCGAAGGTGATGCTGAAATGGAAAAGAGTTGAAGAGATCATCAGGAGACGAGGTGACGTCGAATTTGCGGCTCAGAGTTACGGGTGCGAAAAACAGACAACGCGTGAAGTTGAAACGCACGGACCCGGATACCATTGCTAGCCGCAGGGGGAACGCGCCATTAGTCATCCGTGGACATCTAGCAGGGCAGTCGCAGGGGTGGATTTGAATGGGGCGCGCACCGCATTGGGGCATTGGGGCCTTGGGGTTCGCTTCAGGTTTCGGGGAAGGAACAAGGGGCCTTGAGGGGCAGCCGCACCCGCATCCACCTTTTCACCTTTGCACCTGCCACTAGCATCGTTGCATCTTACTCCGTACCCGTCACCGTTGATTGGGCCGATTGCTCCTCTTCTTTATTCTCGGTATCAGATCAAAATGGAAATTCCTCGACAGGGCCAAAATCCCTTGCCAAATTAAGCGTAGCCGCTCTCTATACCAATCTCGTCTTCACTTTCAGCGAAGCATCAAGGACTGATTTCATCGCTTCCCCCCCACGGCTGACATACATGCATTTTTCCAGTTCATGACAATCTTGTTCGTCTTCCCATATTCATTTAGTACGGCAACTACGTGATGTCTGCGCAACATGTCTAAGACGAATTGAATACCTACACCCAAACACACGTTATGTCTCTCCACAAGTTCGGATGCAGCGAGTCAGTATTTCCATGTTTAAAGACAGAATCCAAAGTCAATTTGAAGACCACTACAAACCACCAGATGAGCCAGTCGACTCGACCGAAAAGCCCGTTGGCGCAACCAACTCAACTACGCCATAGCTTAGACTGCGTAGTTCGCCCAGCTTGAGATGTAATCTGTGCACAATCCTTCTTTCTCTCTGGCCCCGGTGGCGCATGTCAGCGCATCGTTCGCGAATCTCTGAGCCGCCAGACTTGCGACCGGCATTGATGTCACCGCTCCTCTACCCCGGATGCCTCTCCACATTTTCGGGCCCCTTCCCGAGGCGGCCAAGCGGCCAATGTGCTTTGCCGCCCCTCCTCGATCGGCCACCGCTGGTCCACCGCCACATGGCCTCCCTGCTTGTTTACCGTTTAGACTTGGTTGGCTTTCAGGGTCCAATCTCAGCTAGACATCTTGCGGTCAAAGATCTAGCCAGGCACGCTTTGGGAGACCCGGCTTGTGAAGTCCAGGGTTCGGCCTGCTCCAATCTGACTTACACTTGCTTCGTCCTCTTATGTTTTCTCTTCCTGTGCTCTTCGTCACTTGGAACTTTCCCATGACCTCGGCATGTTGCTTCCCCCTTCTTTCAGAAGTTTTATCACGATTTGAATCTTCGCCTGGTCCTCGGCTGGGTCATGGGATATGTGTGTCGGCCTTCCTGGTTGTCCACCTTTCCCCGTCCCCGACCGTGAGGTTCGACCTCGTTGAGAATGTGCTACCCAGCTTCGGCCTCAATGAGGTTGTGTGATTCAGCTGGCCTTCACGCATGCCATGGTGTTTTGGCTTCCATATGGGCGGTGATCAACTATGCAGTTACCATGCTTCATGCACTCATGAAATCCAGCTCTTGAATGGCTTACGGTGAGCCTGGCTTTACCACAAGATAGTTTTTTTCGAGGTGGCGCGACGTCACGATTTTACGGTAGGTGAGCGGCGCCCTCATAACCTGCTTAGCCACCACCTGCGAGTTCGCGAAAGAAACAAATGCGAGCGAAACCACATCGTCGCAAAGCTCTCAAACTACACATTGCATTATTCGCAACACCAGCCCGTCGGCTTACCCTAACACACGCACAATGTCGCTGACGTGCTACTTAGGTCCCCGGTTTCCATCTTACTCACATAATCTGTTGCTCCCAAACGCAAGATTCATTAGACGTGCATATGCGCGATCATTCGCTTCGTCAAGCTCGCGGTCGGTAAGACGGTGGGAACAATCTCCATCGGTGCGCACCTGTGGAACCCCACTAACGAGATCTTTGCCCCCTTCGCCATTTGGTTTTCGCTTTTGTGTCGCTGGCCTCGCTTACCTACTTTCTGAGCGGATAAGCTATGGCACTTTACCTTACTTCACCTTACCTTATGCAATCATGAGTCCCCTGCTACCGCTTCGCTGGTTCCTGTTACTGTCGCAACTCAGTTTGGTCCCCGGGGCATATTCTGGTTGACTCGCACTTGAAGAAATTCCGCACATCTTGCTCAGAAAGCTAGAACGGGTGCTTCTCTGCACTTTGACAGCGACAACCTAGATGAGAAAATGAAAATAGCAGAGGAGCCTCATGAACATGAACCTTGGAACTCTCATAGGCGCGACAATTCCTCTCAATGCAGAGAACGGACGCTTCGGGAAACGAGCATGAGTTGGCCCTTCCCAACCGCTATCTCTCACAATTACTCGCAGCATGAAGCATCGGCGACTGTCTGGTTCTCGACAGCCCATGCGAAACACATTCATTGGCAGCACAATTTACACTCAATAGCTCATTGCTCCATAACCATGTTCAAGTAAGTTGTTACTCTTCGGGTTAACAACCCTACACTCCTTCCGCAATAGCACTCCTGAATGGGCGGTGTGATGGGGCAACCTCATGACCAAGCAGGAACCACTCTATATGGTAGAACGACAGCTTGATGGCAAGCTTATCAGCTGCTCCCCTCATAATAGTCCGCGCAGTCACCAGGATCGCGCTTTAGGTCCGTTTCGTCGACGTCAAAGCATCTGCTTAACATTTACTTCTCGCCATGCGTAAGGCACGCAGTGACACAGTTGTAGAGAGCAAGTGTAGCCAAATTGAGACAGGGAAATCCCCTCAATGGTGGCGACGACCATTTGGGCTTATGGTGCTATTGGCAGCTTCCCACACGAGTCAACTGGCATGTCCGGGGTTCTCACTGACTGCCGACCCCGGCAAGCTTGTCGACCCGCTTTGCAACTTTGGCGGAACCCGTCTATGTCTTTCGCCTGTGACGAGATTCGCAAGTTTCCCGTTCCTTACGTTATGGCGCCTCACGATGTAATGCGTTCCTACCATTCATTCGGTGGCCAGTGTCCAAGGCTGCATCCTCGATGGACGAGCAACTCTCATACTTCGACCCCTTGATCTCAACGACATCTCTCTATTGAAATATACTCACTCATTCGGTTGAAATCGAGTCTTCAGTATCGCGAGATGAACGATATTACCCTTTTAACGGGTTGTGTTGGTAGCGATCATACTCTAACAATCTCTATTGTAGAAGTGAGCCACGCGATCAGCTCTTTCCGGCCCAAACTCAGCCTCCGCCGTCGCCATTGAAGTGTCCTGACTTTAGTGAGGTGGCACTCGGTGAGGAAAGACGCGAGGTAAGCGAAACGCCTTTGCTGATGGACATTTGGCTTAGGAAAAGCCTGTGGCTGGCGATCTTGTACTGGACTAATCATGCAAACCCCGCAGAATGCTGCCTACGAGTGTGAATTTCGCTGGCTTCATTGATGACGAAGTTCCTTGTCTCTAAAGAGGGGTCTTGTGAAAGAGACTGCGGCCATCATTCGACATAATACTAAAGTGATTGAGCCTAGCTCCACCGTTGAACAGGATCGCAAAGTCAACTTAGATCCGGCACTTGTCGTCAAGGGCCTTTTCCATGGACGATACTCTCGAGAAAACAAGGTTGCTGGGTGTTTCGTGGAGTCTAGACCTCAGCGCCGAGGGTAACAGAAGGAGATGGGACTTCTTGCCAGCTGTGGTGGATGTCCGCAGGCAGAGAGTCACTGAGTAAGAGCAGTAGCCTGACCTAGAAAGGCCAGAAAAATAAGGCGAGTGATTCAAAAGGTAAATGGGGACAATGGTAATACAAGACATCATTCTTACCAGTGCACCGCAGAGTGATGAGCTAGGTCATAGCCGCGACTCGCCAGTGGGATGTCACGAGTCTTCCTCAAGTATCTTACCACCATCTTGTGCCGACACTGGAACCGATGTGGTGGGAGTGAGAACAAGGAGATGGCTGCTCTCATATCAGTTAGCTCCTGGTTAATCTGGTGAAGTAAGCAACTTAGCTTCGGCGGCACGTTATGCTGGGATGGTTGAAGAGGGGGGCTGTATGTAACAATGGGCGTTGAAATTGGGAACAGGGTTGATGTATGGCGCCTACCCTCAGACAGATTCATTACACTTGATTGAGCGTTGCTCGCGAGTAATCGTAAGTTAAGCGATTGCAGAGATCTAGGCATGAAGCATGCTTCTCTGGCCGGGTCCAAGAAGGCAACACAAGCCCGGTGAGTCTCTACCTAAAGTCGGCTCTTAGTCAGGGTATATCTTCTAACAAGGCGTGTAATGTGATTGGAAGCCTGGGTACCGCGGGACGTTTGCCCTTGCTTCGCCGACCAGTCCTGGTTCTCGAGGCTTGAACGCCCCCCACCCCCCCTCGGGCAAGCACAAGAAAAGCTGGGGTCGTGACCTGCAGAAATGAGTGACTGAGTTACGGCGAAGATCTATGGAAGCTAGGCTTTCTCGTAAAGTGTATGCTGTGTAACAAAAGCGCTGGATAACCTAGATTGCAGTTGGAGATCCTTTGCTCGCTCTAGTTGACACTCATCGCTGTTGCATACAGGAAGGAAGCTGCAGGTTATCCGATAATAATCATCAAGGCACTTAATTATGGGATTTAAGGAAAATGGCTTTCTCTGATTCATGCAATAAAAGCTATGAGAGCAAGCCAAATGGGGTTGTGATCTTGCTAGCCCTGCCTGTAGAGTCGGTCATCCTTTCGGTGCCTTGTTTTATGTTCCAGGTCGCTGATTGGGGCAGATAGTCAGCGTTAAGATTCTGTGTATAATTGATGAGTGGGCCAGGTAAGTAGTCACCATGTCACTTACCAGGGTTTGCAGGGAGTTTGTTGTCTATACCAACTGCACTTTATGCCGTCATGTACATTCTGAGGAAGAACATTGATAATACATTGTGAGTGATAGTCAGCCTCGCTAAAGATTATGGAGCTGCTTATAGGAAGAGCTGCGTCTCTGTGTAGCCCCCTCATACTCAAGCCGCGGTCGCAAATTACATAACATTCAAGCAATCTTGTAGCTCGTTCCAAGAGACGCCTTGGAGTAGAACCTGCTAACAGAAGTATTTGTGGAATACAGTTCAGAACTATGACACCTCACTTCAGATACTTTATCCATCTTAGGGGTAGATTTGACGCCTTCTTACACAATGTGATTGCTAGGGTTCCCTTCATGACAGAAAAAGGGGTCGAGATCATGAGCATCCTCCATGGGCTCGGAGAGTACCAATAACCTTAAGTTCCTGGAAGCCATACATGACTTCCAGAAGTGACTAGTGGTAACGGCGGAGAACGCGAGCCTTAGTATTCTGACATTCTTGAAGAGACCCGAAGCATCGGCGGGGACGGTAACGTCGAAGCAGGTGATGCAAAACTATAGCACAGCCCATACAACGGCACTTGAATTCTCTAACATTGTCCGTCATCTCGCCACAGGACTAGACTTGACATAGGTGATGTTCTCTGGAAAGCTGAGAGAGATTCGTGTCACCCGGCAGTTGAACCTTCAGCCAAGAAGGCGGGACTATATATACCTCCGCAGCGCGACACGTAGTTGGTTTTCTGACAGCTCAATCCGAAATTCTGCCTCTTCGGAGAGGTTGAAGGGGGAGAAAATTTGCGAGTAAAATCCGGGCACGACCTTCCATGTCCCGGCCGCCGAGATCCCAAATGGGAACCTGAGGCTGTGGGGGCGGTGTTGTTGCCAAAAGCCGAGCACACAACCCCATAAATCGCCAGGGACTCGACGCGATGTTCGCAACATAATCGCCCATGGTCTGTTGGTCAGTCTCCTTTAACTCTCGCGTCATCAATAGTGGAGGTGATATGTAGATGAAGTAGAAGTCTCGTGAACTCGCAGATATTGGTGGCCCAACAGAATCGCCCATGGTCTGTTGGTCAGTCTCCTCTAACTCTCGCGTCATCAGTAGGGGAGGTGATATGTAATTGGTGGCCGCCGGTTTGGCCTTCAACTCCTGTATCCGTATTCATGTTGTAATACTACACAGATAGACAGCTACAGAGGCCATGAGCGGAACGAGGTAAGAATTTAATAAAGTTGTATCATGGACAGCTCCGAACTGTCAGTACACAACAGGCCAATTCTCTCACCCACAGAGTCGTCCCTCAAAATTATCATAAGGACCACTCTGAAGACTGCCCCAAGGCTACAGAAGGAGCATATCTAGTTTGGCGGAGAGAGATCACGTCCGGCTATAGCCATGGCTACTTATACCTACCTTGGCCACCGAATTGAACTGTGCCAAACATATAAGACATGGTCGCCGTATATTTCAAGGGTGCAGTTGGAGGGCGACTATGGGACAAACTGCAATCTAGTCTGGTCCACACAAATCAAGTCTAAATCAGCGTAGCTCCTA
This sequence comes from Colletotrichum scovillei, assembly GCF_011075155.1. NCBI lineage: Eukaryota > Fungi > Ascomycota > Sordariomycetes > Glomerellales > Glomerellaceae > Colletotrichum > Colletotrichum scovillei. The sequence goes on from NW_023336261.1 coordinate 2,832,057, forward strand.
ACACGATTTTCGATGCTCTGTTACGTAGAGTAATCTAGGACCGCGAATGTTGGACCGACGTCTTTCCTCATACGTTGTCTAGTCATTGTCAAGGCTCCAGGACGAGGCAGCTGGTCAACATGATACGGACATTGCTCTTGGCGACCAGCAAGGTTAGAAAGATCATTTGAAAAGCTGAATTTGGGACGGTGTATAGATGTATATGACGTTTTCAACTGTATCCCACTCCCACAACACGCTACAAGTACATTCTCTTCCCACCGCGTCGGGTGTAAGAAAAAGATCTCTATCAGTCTCCTACGTTTTGGTGATGATGAATTATTTCGTTCCCACCTCCTCCACCAACCACTCACCCCCGCGTACTTTTGGGGGCTCACCGTCTATTTCTCTCTCTCTCACGCATACATGCAACTCACAGAACAAGTCTGCCAGGCTCCTCCTCCAAAATCACCTTAACCCTCTCCAAAAACACCTTGGCGCGCTTCTCATCGCCCTGCGGCACCGTCACGGTGAACAGGTTGCTTCCGGACGACATGCCAGGGGTGTGGTGAGCAGCGACCGACTTCTTAGCGGGAACGGTCTTCTTGGCGGGCGCGGCGAGGAAGTCGATGATATCAGCCGAGGACGATCTCTTGGACGCGCGGGGCGCCAGGAGCGAAGACTCGGGCAGGGCGGAGATCTGGGGAAGGTAGTATCCGCGCGAGCCGCGGGGCGCCAGCTTGTCGAGGCCGAGGACCTGGTTGAAGAGCTCGTCGGCGGTGGCCTTGCGGGCCGAGGGGGGTAGGTCGTCGTTGGCGACCTCGGCGGCGCGGGCGACAAAGGTGGAGACGGGCATGAAGACGCCGAGGGTGGACTGGATGCGCTTCTGGGCCTCGAGGACCTTTGCGAGGGAGACGGGGAGGGCGACCTCGGAGTCGACGGGGGCGGCGGGCGCGGCGGCGGCGGCCTCGGCCTTCTTGGGTGCTGGGGCCTCCTTCTTGGGCGCGACCTTGATGTTGCTCAGGTCGAGGTGGGACATCTTGACGGCGCGGTCCATGATCTTGGAGGGGGTTTCGGCGTTGATGGTGCCGAGGTAGGCAAGGACGTCGCCCTTGAGGAGGCGGCCGTTGGGGCCTGTAGGCTCGATCTGGTTGACGGCGTCCTTGTCGAGGCCGTGGCCGTTGACGAGGGCCTGGACGGAGGGGAGGAGGGGGTATCGCTGCTCGCGGGCCTTGGAGCCGGAGGTCTTGGCCGCGCCACCCTTTTGCTGCGCGGGAGCTGACGCCGCCGCGGGGCCGTCGCTCTTGGGCGCCGACTTCTCGGCGGCGGGGGCGGGCTTCGAGGAGGAGGTGTTGTCTTCGGCGGGAACCTCGAGAGAGGAAAGGTCGTCACCGGGCTCGGCGATGACGGCGATACGGGTGCCCACCTGGACGGCCTTGGCGCCGTCGCCGGTGGTGATCTTGAACATGACGCCGTCGTCCTGGGCCTCGACGTCCATGGTGGCCTTGTCCGTCTCGATCTCCAGGAGCACGTCGCCGGCGGAGAAGGATTCACCCTCCTTGACCTTCCAGCTGGCGATGCTGCCCTCCGTCATGGTCGGGGAGAGGGCGGGCATGGAGAAGTTCTGGGCCGCGAGGCATCGTGCTGAAGTCCGGAAGCCTGTTTATGGGGAGGTCGAAGAGTGGTCAGCTCCGGTTTTGTCTCGCGGTTTCACGTCGTTGCAGAGGGACAGCAAAAGGGTACATCTGCTGACAGCTACAGCATCTCGGAGAGGGGACGGAGTGATCTACGGACCTCGAGCTGTGGACTCTGCGGGTATTCTCCGGCCAGCAACCCTCGCAGAAAGACGAGCCGCCGTCGCAAGGGAAGCCATCTTTACAATTCACGGGAACCGTTCGTCGGAGCCGGAGGTTTATTCGGGGATGCGTAGGAGCGGAGCGGGTTCGGATTGATTCAATTGAGGGATAACTTTCAAGAAAAAAACTTCCCCAAATGATTTTCCGTTGTCGGACCACACAATACGAGGGGACGCAGGCGTTTTGGTCGTTGGAGTCGGAGGACGGTGGACAAGGGGAAAAAAAGAAGAGGAAATCGCCAAAGTGGGTTGAACGAAGGCTTGTCCGTTCGGGCGTGGTCGGTGTCGGTGGTCGAAAAAGCGAACCCGGGGCGGCGCCTTGTGCTCTCTCTGCGTCTCTCTCGCGCAAGGATAAAATTGTCGAGCTCCGTTGGGTGAGCTTCCTTCTAGCGCCAGCAATCATGGACCTGTTGGGGTGGGACCGGGCTGGGCCTGGTGTGGCTTATCGCCGAATTTTGGCGGCGGACGGGGATCGCTGTCTAAGCACGGACCAAGGAAATACCGCCAATTTGTTGGTCTCATTGGCCCCTTCCTCGCCCGTTAGATCGGATGACAACCAAAAAGTACGTACTCGCTTTTTGAGCGGTTTTAAGCATCTCTGGCGCCTTATCGTTGCGCCGCTCTCCGACCGTACCTCACCTCACCTACCTTGCAGCACGGGCAGGCATGGACCACCAAAAAAAAAAAAAAAAAAAGTCCCCTGCTGCAGATTGGACGTCGCATTTCGATAGTGGAGACACCTTCCACCCCTGTCATCAAGATGTCTGATGCTCCATAGAAACTTTTCTGGATAGCTTCAATTTCCACCACGTACGATAACCCGCGACAGCTTGACGCATTCCTGCCGTGATCAATTGAGCCACGGCCACTGCGGCGCAGACCCCCAAAACTTCACCGTTCTTTTTTCCTGTATAATTGGCTTCATTTCATAGGTCTTCTGTCACTACTACCACCACCAGTCATCCGCAACCATGGCAGCCTCCTCGAGAGGCATGAGCCTCTGCCTCCTCCTCGCCTCCCGACCCGGGCCCCTCTGCGCGACGACAACGGCAACGACACAGCCCCTCCTCTCCCGCCGACTCTTCAGCTCCCTGACCGCCCTCCGATACGCCGCAAAACCCTCGCGCACGACAACGATCCCAAACAACCTCACCCGCAGCGCAGTCTCCAAACCTCCTCCGAAATCCCCCCTCCCATCAACACCCCCAAAGACGACAACAACACCAGCACCAGGCACCGGCGCCGGCGCCACCGCAGGCTCAGCCTACGCCCTCGCAACAACCCTCGCCCAACGTCCCCAACCAACAGTCCTCTACGAAGCCGCCTCCCACCTCTGGATGAAGGTCTCAGCCTGGTCCGCCGCCACAATGTTCTACTCCTACGCCGGCATAAACTACTACTTCACCCTCCTCGACCCCCCGCCCGACCTCGCCGCCTGGGTCCCGCACGCCTTCGCCCTCATCTGCGTCGCCACCGCCGGCTTCGGCTCCTACTTCCTCTTCAACGCCCGCAACATCGTCAAGATCATCCGCGCCGTGCCGACGGCTTCCCTTCTCAAGTCCTCCGCGGGCGAAAAGTCCGCCGCCAGTGTGCTGCCCCTAGGCGTGACCAGCGCGAAAACAACGCCCGTCGTGCTCGAAATCACATGCGAGCGCATCCTCCCCGGAACCCCCAAAAAGTTCCTCCTCGCGCCGGACCAGGTCGCCATCCCGACCCGGATCTACTCGCCCCTCGTAACGCCCACGCCCGCCATGGAGAGGGCCGCCGCGCGGCAGAGGCAGGTGCAGGCGAGAGCCGACTGGGAGTACGACAAGGGACACCTCATGACGACGCCGTTCCGGCACGCGAGTAAAGGCTTCAAGGCGGCGTGGTACGGCGTCCGGAGGGCCATCACCAAAGAAGGGTTCCTGAGGATGGAGGCGGGCGGGGAGAAGCTCAAGCTGGACGTCTCTACGGGCTGGGCGCTGGATGATGGACGGGCTATTGATCGTCTTGTCAAGATTGGAGCGTGAGATGTAGGCATGTGTATGTGATTGATGGGTTTGTGGATGATGTGAGAATTGGCACTTGCCCTGAGAGGGAGGTTAGCTGTTCTACTATCCTTGAACAAGGTTGTACAATACTGTATCATGATTGAATCCCAGTGTAGACGAGTTTACAGCAGGGGATGATGTTCAAAATATCGGAAAGAGACGTCTCCATGAACAAGATAGCTGAGAGAAAACTAGAGAGAACTGATATCTCAAACATTCACAGTAGACACTGGGCCAGTGTCGCGCGGTCACTTACCTTTGACATCCAGAGTCCCTTTCATCCACGACTCCCTTTCACCCACGACTCCAGAGCCAGACGATCTACATACAACACAAACCTCACTGTGCCATGCTCTGAGCGCAGACGCGATGTATCACTCACCAAGACCTAGCCAGAACCGAAGAGGAGAACCAGCCTGCCCCGAGACGGTAGACGTCAAGGCTGCCGAGTGCCAGTATTCCCCTCCAAAGCCACTTCGCAACGTGAATGTCACCAACCTCAAGTCTGGAAATCTCTTCAAATCACACGGAAAGCAGAGACGCGCTGTTGCCGCATATTGCTGGCGAACTCCGCCAAACGTACCCATCCACAGCATCCTCTTCGTGGTGCAGGCGTAAGAAATCGTCGATAACATCGTCGATCCTCCATAGCTACGCTGCCCGTCTCAGTCGGACCCAGACCGACAGAACTTAAGCAGCCCTACCGAGCTCCCCTCTCGGAACCCGCAAAACGCATCTTGATCCAACAAAAGTCGTGGGCCTGACATGGCAAGAAACACAACTGCCTTGGTTCCAGCAAGGCGTACGTGCATCCCGAGGGAGCCAAGTCAACATCTTCACCAGACCGCCCCTTACAGCCTTACCGTTACCCCTCCATGTGCCTCAGAGCGCCGCTTCACTTGGAGAAAGAACAAGTGCTTTCTGATATTCACCGCGTACAGAACGGGAGGGGCAGGAGGGCCATGGGCACAGATCGGCCTAGTGCCCCTGATCGGCCCTCTCTGGTGTCCCTGATGATCGGACATACTAGGACGACCTAATTCTATGTTTGGCAACCGAGTGTGTCTCGCCTTGTCCTTGTCCTGTATGGCGTGCATCGGAAGATGAGAAAGTAGTGTGTACACACGGTCTCTCGACACCCCCAACCTCGCGGAGTCGACTCCGACCCAACCGCCGCGGCGGGCATTTTCCCTGATGCCCATCGTTCCGGGTCCAGAAGGTGAATGGTATTTGTGGGAATTCGGAAGCTGGAAGCAGTCGAGAGATTCTTGGGGCGAGATACGTGGACTGTGGACTGTGCCAGCGGCTAGCGCATGTCGAAAAGCAGGATGCCACGGTAGGTGCAGATCGAGGAAACGCCTAGGGAATCGCATCACGAATCACCGACAGCGTGGTTGTTTGGCGGTGGTGGCTGGGGTGAAGCCTGTGTAAGTGCTGTCCGTGTAAGTGGCCGGCCGTTGCATAGAAGTCCGACGAAGGAAAAACAAAACTTCCAGAAAAAAAGTTGGCTGGCAAGGCTGGTGCTGGCTTAGCTGGCGGCTACAAAGTCCCACTTGGCAAGGTGGAATAGTGTATTAATCGGCGGCGGGCGATCTATGGCGGTCAGTCAGCCTCAGAGTTTACGGGGGCGAAACGAGGCTATCCCTGCCTGCCAGAAGCCACGTCGAACCTTCAACGGCTGATCAACAGACATTTTCCAAATGGCGTAGTGAGGGGCAACTGAAGAATGCAAGATCCTCCCTCTGCCCCTCCGACGAGCTGCTGAGCATTCGTCCTGTCCCAGAGAAGGACCTGTCGATCGCCTCGTCTTTGGAGTGAGGGGGAGTTGCAGCAGGCGGGGTACAGACCTCGGGTGAGGCCATTCCCAGGAACCAGTAGAGAGAGGTAACAAAGTGGTGAGGTAGAGAACACACTGCCGGGCGCTTGCTGAGCGGTGTGATGGTAAGCGGCCTTCTCACCGTGCGGGATTGGTTACAACGAATGGAATTCGACATCTGCCTCCGCTGCCGGACGGAGGATTGGAGAAGCGTAGATGTCGCGGGCTCTGGTGGTTCGGTCTGGCGGCCACCTCACGCTCAGGAATTATCCTTCGTTCCACCCCGCCTTTCAAACGATGCCGTCATCATCCCTCGAGTCGGTCGTCCAACAATGCGTGATGTTGGCTGATGGGGGTCCTAGTCTCCACCGAACTGAGTGGAACGACTCATGCCCCATATCACTCTGATTGCTGGTATCGCTATATCGCATCGCACAGCGTAGCGGGACCTACGCCGGCGGCAGACCGAACTCGGGCAATGGCTGGCCGTTGTAAATAGGGGGAACATGCAGCAGGACTCGATCGCATTCCCCACCGGCTGAGATGGCGGCTCCGGACGCCGGCATGAAGGCCACCGAGTGCCTGATTCCGGGCGCCTGCATGCAGTGAGCGTGTGCTCTCTGCCCGTTCAAAGAACGAGAAGCACGAGGGCAGGTTGTCTGCGACTATTCCATTATTCAAAGAGAATGAGAAAATTTTAGGTGGGTTGCACGACAGTTCGAGGCAACACTGAAGTCGTACAAAAAGTACGGATGGCATTTGCAGTGTGGGAAATTGCAAAGACTCAGTGGAGGAGTCCTCGAGCAGCTGCCCCAAGTCTGAATACCAGGTATGTCCCGAAGTTGACTGGCGCGTGTCTGCGGGTAAGCGTAGGGAACGTGTCAAGCATGAAGCGATGGATGAGGTTTCCCCGCGATCCTCCATCACAGCATGACGCCCGTCATGGCTGGTGGTTGTAGAGGCGTCAGATCATCAGCTCATGATGGTTCGAAGGCAATTCATACGATGCCCGCAAAAAAAGAAATAAAAAGAAAAATGCCCGTGGCTGCAAATTGGGTCTTCGACTACCTGGTTGTTGACGTGCGAGAGCGGAGGCCGTAGCAGAGGATAGCGCGAGAGACAAGGTCCGGGGTTTGACAGGAGCCTACCAGGTATTAGTGTACTCATCGTGTTAGTGTAGTGTAATTATTATGTGGTGCAGACTCCCGAAATGAGCATACCTATACCTTAGTGTGGGGGGAAAGGGAATGAGCGGCTTTCCGATAGATAGCATTCGACAGTAGCTCCGTTTAGATACTCAGTAAACACTGCGGACTTATTGGATAAGAAAGCTGAAAGTGTGGCATCTCGAATGGAGCTGCTGCGGTGTGCTGCCGGCAGTGCAAAGACAAGAGAAACGGAGCCTCTAAACCTCCATCACACCTCAGCCGAGTAAAGGTTAAAGATGGTGTATCTTGGTACATGCGCCGACGAGTGTCTGCATGAGGCAAGGCCTTGTATCTGTACGGGAGCTGGTGGTATGGGATGGATTGAGGCTTCACAATGGACCCCGTTCAACAGGGACTCAAGAGGCTCCGCCGAGTTTCGCTTATGCCGGCCGCCATGAGATCAGATGGAAGTTGAACTGGGAACCTGCCAAAGAAGGTAGGCGACGCTTGAGGGCGTCTATTTGCGGTCCAAGGACAGGGAGAGAGAGCGGGAGAATGAGGATGCGTACTCGGGTTGCGTGGTGCAGGCGGGAATGGCGTTTGGTTGGCCGGAGCCAACGGTCATCGCCAATTCCCCACGAGATCGAGGGGCAGCTCCAGGGGTCCGAATCAATGCCCCTCCTTTTCTTGAACCAGACCGCAGCTGCGCGCAGAGATAGGTAGAGACACAGAACAGCCCGTGATTGTGTGTACACTCGACCGTCGCACTGCTCGTCATGAGCCGCCAACAGCACCAGCACAGACCATCACAACCCTCATGTACACTAAGTCAGGGATGAAGTCAAGGTTGAAGTCGACAGTCGAGAAGTCAACTGGTTCGAGCAATCCCAGCTTCCTGCTCTAATACGTACTGGGAATAGCGTCATTCCTTCTCTGCCTTCCTAGTGGGACAAGGCCCGTTGACCACCCCGGTCGTTCTCCAGTCGTGCGTCTCGGAGAATCCACTCTTTGCAGTCTTTCTCGCATAAAACAAAAAAAGGTGTGCGAGCCTGCAGGAAAAAGAGAATTTTCGCGACGGAGCGGTGAGCGAGCAATCGGCGTATCGCCTCCCTGTAGCCTCTCTTGCCCCCCTGATGAGACGACAAATGTGCATTCCTCGCCTCCCAGAAGCGGCTGCATCTTCAAATCATGTGCCTCAACTCTACTGTCACGTATTAGCGGTTGAGTTCCAGCTCTCGGCGAGCTCGGTAAGGACCGTAAGGTAGACGGCGCATTCTTGGAGGATCTTCAGGGTTCAAGCAGCCTTGTTTTTTGCACCCTAGATCTGAATCGAACCTTGCTGCGAGAGTAGCGCCATTGTTCATACCCGTATCCGTAGTACGGTAATAGCGGAATTCCCATCTTTTGCATCTGGAAGACGAGAACAGAAGTGAGGGTCCGGATCCGTGGTCACCAATCTTGGCGTACAAACAAACGTCAGACTTCAGGTGAAGTCGTGGATCCTGCTGCAGCTTATACAAATGAGCTTTGCTAGTGTAAATAGCAAAGTTGCAGTAGTGCTGTGGCTGGCGTGAACGACACCTCAGGCGTAGTGTAGCTGTGTGATGCTATGCTCCTCCGCCCATCCGTCCAGAGTTTCCTGGCGAAAGGCAGGCCACTGCTTCCCGGCTTGTATGAAGAACCAGTCAACAACCAAGGCAAGCCAGTCTTCCCTAGCTGAGTAGCGGGGGGTTTGGTTCGTCGGGATCCCCTTTGCAATCGACACGTCAAGTTTCCAAGCCGCAAGATTCGGTCACTTATGGAACCTCTTCGGTAGCCCAGGTCCGGTGAGATCGACGGCTGTTCGGCAGTCCACCGCTCAACGGTGAGTATCAAAAGAACGACTCACGGTGTCAAACGTGAATCGCACAGCTGGACGATCTCTCTTGGCTGGCGAGTCAGCGGTCCTCCCGCCCCCTAGTCCCCAGATTCACAGACTGTCCAGCCTCGCATGTCCGGCCCATCATTGGTGGGCGGCTCCGTTGCACCATGGATGGGCTCACATGCTCGCAGCGGCGCCGCTCATCCCTAGTCCATTAGCGACGCTCCCTTGGCATCGGAACCTGTCCAAACTTCCAAGGCATCTGCGAATTCGGTGGTTGGCCGTCGTGGTTCATTCTTCTCGGCTCGGACTCAACGACATAGTATCACGGCTTCGTCCACGATCAAAGGCGATTTCTCCCCGTCTCCAGGCCTAGACTCTCGGATAAGACCACGCACCCCGATTAGGATGCAGAGGAAAACATCTGAATGTCAAATGATTTTGACGCCTGCAGGTCAAAAGTCGCGAACCTCGTAGGCGGCCTGGTTCGGTCTGGCCCATGTTTCACTGATATGGACATACCAACGTCGAATGAGGAAACAGCATCTGCCCTCCATCATGTCTTTTAGGCCCGAGGTGGTGCTGTAGTGTAGTCTGGTAGTGCACCACCTGCATCCTCCCACCGCCCTTCTCAGTGCAGCGAACCACACCAAACAAGAGCCATCCCTGAGACCGAGCCTCAAGTGCCTGATGATCGCTTCTCTCGTGCCTGGGTCAGCGCAGACGCCAGAATATCAGTAGTCGTCTGAGATATGGGACTGACTCGCTTTACAGCGATTGCGCCGCCTTTCCGGCCTCGCCCTTACTCCGGTACCAGGTCTCAGATATCTAAGACCGCCAGACGAACCGCCGTTCGTGGCGGCAGGAAAAGGGTTGGGTAATGAGCTTCAACGACTAGCTATCAGTGCGGGTGGCTCGGAGGACGTCGCGGCACCGTCCAGCCACGCCCACATGATGAATGTTCTGGTTCATTACCACTCCCGCGCGGGGCACATGGCACTGAGGCTGACCCCGCCAGACGAAGACACCTGAGAATGCGACGGGGCAAAGGTTCAATGTGATCAAAAAAGGTGTTCAGCGTTGCAACCAATACGCGAGACACGGAAGAACAGTCGCATTGTCCATCCTTTGCCCGTTCCTCGTTTGCCTCATTCTAGGACATTCCGATGAACAGCGGAGAAGCGGTGAAGAGCAGCAGCGACATGAAGGCGCAAAGAAATGTGTTGCAAAGTGTGAGAGATTCGTCGCGCATGGTGGTAGTCTACGGAGTGAAAATGAGGGGCTGCGCGGCATCGCATCGAGCGAGTGGTAGGGCAGGGGAAGCGGACAGATTGGCGATTGGCGGTTGGAGGTAGGCGAGGTTCAATGGGTACTCCTCGCCATCAATCCACCCATTGTACGTGCAGGAAGAGCAAGTTGAGGGTGTAGTGTAGTGTGTATCCCGCGTACACCAAAGTTGGCATGTATCGTCTACCTCTGAGCGACAGATGTAGCGTGCACACACACTTCCGCCGCTGCAAGCACCCGCGCAAGAGGGTCGGCCGTGCACTCCGCCGGCTGACCGACATTGTTGCGACGTTCCCGGTCGTGAAAGTCTCAGACGGTATCCGTAGCGCCGCCGTACGATTCCTCCGTTGAGGCTGTCGTGAATCTGAATGGAAAAATGCAGCTATTCGCAAAATGAGGCTGCTTGACGATGGAGTCCCCGTTCCTGAATCCACAATGATGAATGCCGAGCGGGTGCGGTTATGTAACAGCGCGTCAGCATCCCAGCTCATGGGAGAGAGTCTAGAGAGCGCGCATAGGTAGCGACCAACTGTCGACCTGCGACGTGAAAGAGCATGCGTCATGACAGAGTTGAAGCATAGCATCGGGGCCGTGGACGTGGGACGATGGAAAAGAGGCCCGGCGTATGGAGTGAAAGAGAGGGCCCGGAGACGACATGGGTTGTTGGTTGGTAGAGTGGACGATGTGGTGCTGCACGTCGGTGCACGATGATATTTCACGCGCGTCTGCCACGATGTAAATGTCCCACGGGGACTGCGGGCGTGGTCTCCTCTGGCCGGTTTACCCTCTCTGTCTTGCCCGCGCCTGCGCATTGGACGGAGGGGAACAGCATGATGGTGGTGAAGATTGAGCCAGGTGTGTCCCCGAAGCGGAATAGACCGCTGGCACCGGGGGATGCCATCCACAATTCGGCGTCTTCCCTTTTACACTAGATTGGTAGCCAGGCGGAAGAAAAGAAGGGTGAAGTGGGGGTGAGGTTGTGAAGAATGGCCGTGGGAGGGATCGGCTGGTGGAGGGTCGTTGGCCGTCTGCAGGGATGAAGGGCGGAGGGTCAGAGGCAGGATGACATGCCCTCGCATCGACGACGAGGTCTGTTGCGAAGTTGCGCTGTGGTGCTTTCGCTGCGTTCCCAATCAGGTGGCATCGCGGTCCCTCGAGCTGGTGGAGTTATGACATAATTGCTGCTCCGTTTCCGCCCAGGATGCAGCTACAAACCTTGCTCGGATTGGCTCCGTGTCGGCGGAACGCGTTCTTTGACAACTCGGGCCCCATCTTCATCCTGCTTGATTCAATTCTCTGGTATGTGATATGTGCTGGAAGAAAATGTGCGTTGCCGACCTGTTGCATGCATGTAGCAAAAAAGGTGGGAGGAAACAAGGTGATGTGCAATTTGGCCGAGGAGGGAAAGGTAAAGATCTTCTTCGCTATGTTTCGGTACAAGTGACGACGGCACATGGAAGGAAGCAAAGGGATGGTGCCAATGGTCTAATTGGACCATGAAGCGGAGAGGGGCACCTGGAGATTTGGAGGATGATAATGGGAATGCGTGCACGCGCAACAAAAGTATGGGTACCGCACCAAGATCGACGAGCGGAAACCAGCGGGACGAGTCTGTAACTGGTTGACTGGCATGGGGGGAAAGAGCATCTGTACACAGCAGTGTAGGTACTTCTGTAGATGATCATTGTGACTTCCATTTGGCGCGGCGCTCGGAGACAGATGGCAGGTTCGACAGAAGCATGTTGGATTGAGGTACGTGTAGTAAGGTACCTTGGGAAAGGGCACCTGCCTTGAGTCGCAGTACGGAGGACCCAAGGTAAGGTACCTTAACTGAGGGACGTTTATATTGCAAGAGACATGGATAAACTTGGAGTTGAAGAGGTATCTAGGTAGGCACGAACGACCGACCCCACTTCCTGACTCTGTGGGAGTTCCTTCATACTTTGGTCCCTTCCCATGCCAACCTGAAGGGATGGTCGAGACTCAAGAGACACTGAAGAAGAAGAGAAGAATAACTCTATATACTATCGATGACTGCAAGGTAGGGTAGATAATGTCCCAAAGAGCTGTGTCCAGGCTTATACCCAGAATATCTGCACGGTTGGGTAATCAAGATGAGAAGGTAGATTGATTACCACGCCTCGGTGCGGATAAACGGTATTGAGCGCAGGGCACATGTCATGTCGTTGGAGAAAAGGCTGGGTTGTCCGTTCGTTCTCGAAATAGTAGCGCGGATCTCTTTGGCTCCAGAGTCGGGTCCGAAGGGTTCGCGCGCCGAGTGTGAGGAGGACTTGGCTCAGAGAGAAAACGTGCGCCATTGCAAGTACCTATTTACTCTAAGTGAAAAAACGTGGTGGTTGGTGTTGTTTGGCAGCACTTTAGTTTCTTCATTTGGATTTATCATCAACGTGCTTTTACCCAAGTTGCCTAGTCAGAGTCGAAGCAATGTGCTATTTTAGTCCGGTCAAAGTCTCGTTTGAGGCGCAAAACATGTTCTATCTGAGTTGGGTATCGGCATGGACAAACGTTCCATCCAGAACATGTTTCTCAGCCCTTTAGAACCTTGGTCCTATTACCCCAGGTTTTTTAATTCTGGTTTTGGGTAAGGTGTCGATTCTTCAGCCCAGTTTCTAAAAACGTAGTGGCAAACATTCAATTTAACCCTTGGAAACTGGAGAAACGGTTAGAGGGATGATCTGGGGGAAGACGGAAACCAGAAGGTTAAAGTTGCTTCGACGTTGCCTCAGCGTCGTAACGGTCCAGCTATTTCGATACACTGTACTGCTTATTCTCACTAATGATCGGTATTCACTAAGGTGGCCCTTGGTATTCCCGCAGTACGAATCAACAACGTACCTAAGGATAGATGAGGCTCATATATCTGATGTCGAGTTACAGGCAGCCATAGTGGCGAAGAGACAGAGTCATGGATTCGGACTGATTAAGGGACCACCTTTTTCTTCTTTCGGGTGGTGATAGCAGCCGTTGAATATCGCTATATCATTGTGGAGGAGATGCAGCCGCGAAGAAGGAACGCCTTTCTGTGCTGGCCCGATATTCCATGGCTTCCCTGTTGCGTTCTGCTCCTCAAGAGGTGGAGGCACCTACTCCGTAAAGTACCGGTACTACGACAGGCAAAATTCATAGTCCAAGACGCTAAGTCTGACGAGCGCAGTGCACGGACATAGTAACAATCCTAGCCAGTGAGATTTGTTTGCGCATCAGAGTGAGATGCATCTTTTGCCCATTGCTCAAGAGAGGAAGGCGCCACCCACCTTGTCGTGCTTGTACCCGTACAAAGTACCCTCCACACTTCCACTCAAGAAGACGATGGAGGGTCCTCGAGTGGGGTGGCTTGCAGGGTGCCATATTGCCCGGGATCCCTTAGCGCACGACATGGGATGACCGTGCTGGGGGCTTCCAGTGGGCCGCCAGGCGAAACAGGCGATGAAAAGACGAGATTGACCTCTCCGCCACGATCCAGTGTCGCCGTGACCATCCATGCGCTTCATTGGATCTCTTGAGCCGCTGCAATCTTACTATGCTTTTCTTTTGCAGTCGCCAACTCGAGCTATTGAATCGTCCTTCATGGCAATATCAACTACCATACCGATTATATGCCTTGATGGTGCTGGTGCCCATGTCGTCTCCAGGCTAAAACTACCGAGTACGAAGTATTGTTCCATAGCAATGGTATGGTATAAACACCCCGCGACGTTACCTTATGCATTCGCCAAAAGTAATGCCGCATCGCAACTTCGCAACCCTCGCGCCGCGTCTTGTCGCGTCAAACATTGACGATAACGAAACACCTCAAAGGCAGATATATTGACACGGCATCAAGCTGCAGCAGATCTCATTGCCAACGTGGACCTTATCCGTCAGACAACAATGGCGTAATCAGTCTGTTTTGCAACGGGCAACGGCATTATAGTTTAATGTCCTTTGCATGACGAGTCGGTCATGTTCGCTGGAATGCGTTATCAACGGCCCGTGGTCTTGCTAGGCTTGGCTTCTCCTGGCAGATGGCAGCCGCCTTCAGACGACCCCGCGGAGACAACAGCCTGATAAGAAGCGCAGGCGATTGTCACTACGCCATACAGCACAAATTGACGAGTTGGACGGGGAACCCGTCAACAAAAACAACCACCTTCCATGGTGTAAACAAAAGAATACCATGGCAATTGGCGGTTGGACCGACTTTGGAGATCCTTGATGCTAGTTCGCATGAACAAAATGAGGTGGAAATGCGCACCAGCCGGACCCGAGGCCGGCAAGTTGGGGAAGCGAATTGGCTCCTGCTCTAGAGGTTGGAGGCGCAATGCTCACACTCGTCCGGCCATCCCAATGCGCTGGATCCGGATGGGGTCGCGATGATGTGATTGTCTCGTGTGCCAGGAATGCGACTGCTAGAGAGCCCCGATACTCTTTGTGCTTGTTGATCGTGATGAACGCCTTTGACGAATTCCAGAGGTGCGGACATACCGAGGAAGACTCGAATAAGACTCGCCGGTTCATGGTGGAGACATGGCCGACGATTTGATATTATTCGGGGCAGAGACATACCACGCCTTTTTCTTTACTTCGTGCTACCTGTACTACCCGTACTGACGAGGTGCTGCTCGTCGCTTGTTACACGTTTGGGGCCAAGCGCAAGCCCCAGCCGCAAGCCAGGATCACTTCGTCGGTGGACCCCTCCTTACACACCCCAGACGAGCTCCGAAATCTCGGCGACAAACGGGCGAGAGGTCTGGAGTGGGCTTGTATAGAGTACGAAGCACCATTGGACAGTTTCTTTGCCTCGCGCCCGTCAGCCGTCAGTCTCACTTTGGCCGGTGACCGACAGACTGCAGCGAACAATCGTGTCTATTCGCAGGTGTTCCATTCCGGCTGAGGGCAACGGGTGTCATCTGACCGTCGCTGCCGCACGCCCGCCCGTTGGTCGCCCGGTAACCGATGGCGAGACAAGCAACGGAGAAGATGGTGTCGGAGGCGCAAGACGATGGATGTTTTGACTGTTTTGATGTGTGCTGCCACGGAGAATTAAAAGAAGGGAAAAGAGAAGGAAGGGCGACTTGGAAAAAAACAAGGGTACCTACTACGGAGCCACTACTCAGGCTTGTCAGGGCCGGGCAGAGGTGGGAGATGATGGAGCGACCGTGCGCCGGACAGCTCGACGGATTGGACGCCTAATGTAGCTATCTGTCTGGAGCTGAGCAGTATCTGCGATACTAGATACGGGACACACGTGCATGTCATCTTAGGTTGTCGTAAGTCGTGGGAGAAAATCGCGTACGGATAGCACACAGTACGGAACAAGGCATGTAAAAAATAGGGGACGAGGAGAACGGGGCTCGTCGGGGGGTCGGGCGGCGTGGAGACGGCGGTATTGGTGACGGAGTCGCAACAGACCGGTTCGAGTCGTAGCCGTGGTCGAGGAGGATATGATGAAGTTCCGGGGGTGTGGGTTGGTTGCACTGGAAGAAGCATCGGCAAGGTGCCAAAGGCACGGCGACCGGAGGAGTCCAGGACGAAGAGAAAGAGAGCGAGAGAGACAGAAAGAAAAAAAAAAAAAAGAACATGGGCCAGAATTCACACGAAATCAGTCTGTCGACTGAGGTGCAACTGCACCCTGTCGCCGCATGCTGCGCTTGCGATGCACGTCTTAAAACTGAAGGTGCAAGTCAAACAGACGTGCAGCGCAGCAGGCAGTCGCGGCGGCAGGGAAAGAATGTGATGAGCAGAGTTTAGAGACAAACAGAAACACACGGAGGCATCGACTTGCAGGCCGGGCTGCACGTCTCTGCAGGTCTGCTCTGCAAGATGCAAGATGCAACGAGCGAGAGAGAGAATGGAGGAAGAGAGTCAGAATCGAGTATTCGGAAATGGTATTAGCTAAGCCAGGTTGCAATTATCATCTGTGGTGCGAGGCAGGCGTGAACACTGCGTGATTACTGCGTGAGGTAGGTAAGGTAGGCTGAGGATAGACAGGAGGCAGGTGCAGGCATCGTGAGTTCCTCTTGTTTCCTGCCTCACCTGCCACGCCAATGGTTGAGTTGAGTGAGACGAGGAAGGAGGAGGGATCGAAAAAAAAAAATGGCAGTTGCAGTTGCAGTCGAAATGGAAATGGCGCTCCAGCTTGTACCGGGTACTTTGGTCTGCTTTGAGTGAATGACCCGCCGCCACAAATCAGGGATAACCCCAGCTTCCAATCACTCCCACCCTGTCACCTTCTCATCCAGTCTCTGCCTCTGGCGAGCGTTTCCCTCTCATCGTCCACCACCATCCACAACCAACCGTCGTCTTCTTGACCCAGCTCTCTCACTCCATGTTGCTCGCTGCTGCCGCTGGCGAACCCTCCCTGGCGCCTCCTGTGGCAGGGTGCGGACTGCAGGGTCGACTAAGAGAGAAAATGAGCGGTGCTAAGTTGAACATGGGCGTTCTCGGGTGCTGGGGGGATGGGATGCTAAGGTAAAGAAAAGCAGTCGTACTCCGTAGTCTTGGACGATCAGGGTGTCCTTGGAGTCTGTGGGTTTTCTATCTCCTCCATGTTCAGATACTTGCAATGGCATGTTGCTGGATCATGGATGCTCCAGTCTCCAGTTTCCAGTATCTGTATCCACCTTTGAAAAGTGGGAGACTGAGATGGGGCCTCGAGTCCCTTGTCGATATTCGAACCAGCATGTCCTGGTCAAGGGTCACCCGTCAGGGAAGGCTGGCCGCTGGTCCTCTGTTCGCTCCATCTGGTGGATTGAGGGTGTGGGTGCGGGTGGGTTGATTCGACGGTGGGCTGTCTGAGTACGTACCAGCTCACTGGACATCCATGTACACTACCTATACCTTGTACCTAGACCTACCAGGTATCTAGGTATCCAAGGCCCAGAGGGAAGGAAAGAGAGAGAGAGAAGAGCGTGGGTGTGTACCTCCTCTCGTACCGCCTACCGCTCTAACCCGCGCACCACACCTCTCGGTTCTCTCACTCTCTCCCACTCCCACCGATACCTGTTACCTCCCCTCCTAGCACCGCTACCACCACCACCACCATCAGCGGCCTGGGTTGGCGACCATTTGTTATTATTAAACCCGGACCCCGTCCGACCACCCCCCTTCCATCTAAGAAAGACCCTCCTCGGTTTCCCTCACACTCCTTTCTCTGTGTCGTGCAGAGTTGTCGTGAGGAGTTTGGAAATAGCTTCCTCGACCTCGAATCACCATTCCGAATACCCTCAACCTCCTCCTTATCCTCCCGACCCGACTTCGACTCTCCTCTGTCTTCGTACGAGGAGCCCTCCGAAATCTACACCCCGAGAAAAGAGAGCCACTGTCCCCGGTGAGCTATCTCTATCTCGCTTCACGCCAGAAACACCAAGGAGGAAAAAACTGTGAGTACCCTCTGTTTGGCCACCCTTCAGGAGAACAACAACACCAGGAAACCAGTACCATGGTTCTTGACCACTGCCTTTTGCCTCTTGCCCAGCTTGTTGCCTCGTTTTTGTGACTCCTCACTACACTGCCTGCTTATCTTGCCGCTTCGTTGGAGGAGAGGAAACGAGAAGGGGAAATCTCTGCCTCGCACACTGCACTTTGCATCCTGCACCACTCACTCACTTGCTTTGCTGTTGGCTGTCATCTTCACTGTCTGCCTATGTTTGCCTTTGCCTGTATCATCTGTCACTCACCACCGTCGGCCGCCCCGTGTTTTCGAGAGTTGGCAACACCACTTCACATTCCCCTCGTTGTCCTCGGCGTCTTGTACTTCCCCCCTCAAATTCCAGCGTTGTGAGACAAAACCGCTCCTGCAGCATCTGCAACGGGGATACATCGCTCGTGGTCCCTCTCACGAGCCTCCTCACTTTTTCCGACTGTGTTGCCTGCGCAGAGTGTCGCAACGGCGCTTCTTGTTCTCCTCGACTTCTCACTCCGAATTTCCCACCCTCACCTGCCTGAAAAGCACTCAGCCACGCATCAACGACATACTAACCCTCCTCGTACAGCCTGCGGTGAAACCGGTCACGACTGGCCTTCATCGTCCGACCTACCAGCGATATCTGGTTCTATAGAAGAACGATACCTTCTACGACCATATTAGGCGCCGATACTCGCCGTTTCCCTCCTTTTCAACCCCCAAGATACCCATACCCTGTACTCCGTCTGCCCCTGATGCGTCCTTGATCATGGATTCGGAAGACGGGGAGTTGTTCATAAAGGTACGCTACTATGGAAGAGCCATGTTCTCATGTCTTTGCCGCCTGGTCTGATGTGCTGCTTGTACTAACATTGTCGTCTACAGCAACTGGCCAGCTTTGTGCGCACGCACGAAAAGGCTCTCGCCAACGCCTTGCAATTCCGAAGACAGGCTGCCTCTCGCCATGGCTCCTCTCAGAGCGTCAGCTCCATTCCCACGCCTCAATCACCGGTCGTTCCCGAGAGACCCTCGACTTCGGCCTCAACTTCGAGCGGACTCGCGTCCGCTCTTTCCCTCGGTTCTCTAAACTTCACCTCGCACACTGTCAAGTCGGCGAAGCTAGCTTTGACGCCGCACCATCTGTTTTACCTACTATCTCGATTCGAAGAACTCGCCATTCCCGTTGGTCCCATGAAGATTCGTCTCGAGAACCTACACGATAGCTCAACATCCGCCAACTATGTCTCCTTTTTGAGCAACACCCAAAGATCCCGAAGCCGCGGCTCCGATGTTGGTTCTATCCATTCCGTATCTAGCGTTCGAAGCGTCATGTCAGGCATGTCGGCACTTTGGACGAGTTTTGGCATCGGCGCGAGCATTTCGGCCGCCCGAACCGAGCGGCAGAAGGCGGCCACACAGGCCGACCTGAAATACCTCTACTCGGCCTTCACCAAAATCCCTTGCCTTCGCCTTGCCCCCGACTGGCGCGCCCGGCTGATTCGCGGCTACGAGGAGTTCCCATTCGACTCAGCAGTACCGCTTTATGTCTTCAAGAATGTCCAGGCCCTCGAGGTGAACAGCATCGACTTCCGACAATTCTTTGGGTGGGACCGCATGGCCGAGCAGCTGAGATCGCTGACGCTGAAGCGCGCTGGTGTTGAGGACCCTGCGGATATCCTGATTGACATTGTGCTTGACGATATGGACAAGCGACGGAGAAGGACGTCGAAGCAACAATCATCGCCCACTACCCCTTGGCCCGCAAGTTCCAGCCCTCGCAGAAGTCCCACCATTCCTCACGCTGAACTTCACAAGTCACCCTCAATGCCGGGCTCACCAGACCCGCGCAATTCGATTGGTGACCTGGGCATTGGTTCTCTAAGCACACAAGACCATGCTGTGGATGATGTTCACGGTGAAGGCAGACGGCCATCTCTGGCTCGGGCGGAAACGTTCGAAGCCATGTCGCCTCCAAAGGGATCTAGACCGCGTAGCAATTCACCTACTCGCCCAGTCAGCTCCCGCAACCCCTCCCACATGAGAGGAGGTCACAAGGTTCGTCGCTCCGGCTCTGGCAGCTCGCATTCGAGTCTTTCGGACTCGTGGCACCACAGCCGCGCCAACAGCTCCTCGAATCTTTTGAGCATGGGTGTTCTTCCAGCATCAAAGTGGCGGTTCTTGAAGCACCTCAGTCTGGCCGACAACTCCATGACCTCCATCCCTGCCACCAGCTTGGTTCCCCTCGCAAACACCCTTCACTCCCTGGACTTGTCATCCAATCTGTTCACTCAGATCCCCGACAGTCTGGCTACCCTTACCGCACTTCGCGCACTTAACCTCTCACACTGCATGATCGATGGGCTCCACTCCCTGACGCGCAATCCCCTCCCGGCCATCTCGGCTCTTAACCTCCGCGCCAACCGCCTGCAATCCATCGCCGGCATTGAGAAGCTCTATCCTCTTGAGCGATTGGACCTTCGCGACAACCGTCTGTCAGACCCCATGGAGCTGGCCAGACTCACTGGAATCCCTGACATCCGGGAGATCTGGGTTGAGGGCAACCCCTTCACCCGCACCCACAAGGATTACCGTATCACAATCTTCAACCTCTTCCGCAAGACCCCGGGCTACACCGAGGACGTTGTCATTGACAACTGCGGTCCCACGTATTCGGAGAGGAGATACTTGGTTGAGCGTACTCCGGTGCCCGCCGCCGTGCCGGTCGTGAAGCCCGCTCCCGCCGACATCCCGGCTGTTGACGTCAGCAAGCCAGCCATCATCTACGACATCCCCAAGGAGCCCTCAGTTCTCCGCAAGGAGCGTCCAGTCCCCAAAGCTGTTACCAGCGAGGTGAACACTAGCTCTACTCGCCGCCGTAAAACACCAAAGAGACGGATAGTAGACCTTTCTACCACGGATGCCTCTGTGACGGTGACTCCTGGTATCGTGCCGTCACCCCCTTCGGACGTCAAGGTGCTCGCCTCCGATGCCACAGCCACCGCAGTCGGTTCAGACACCAACAACTACCGTATTTCGCAGGCTCCTGAGATTCCTCCACTTCCCTCTGCCATTCTGGCCGACAATCGAAAGGCCAACTCCCAACCTGAAGTTCCCCGCATAGACACTAGCGTGGTTCCCGAACTTCCCCCCATCTACACAACCCGCGATGCTCCGCCAGACTCCCAGGACTGGGATGTCAGCGGGGAAATGTACCGCCGTAAGATCGAGGCATTGCGGGACAAGGTTGGGAATGGCTACCTCAGTGTGCTCAGTGAGGAGGGCTGGGATCCCTCTCGCCCGCCAACATACTTGGTGCCAGACTTCAGCCCAGCCTCGACAGTTCGTCCCAGTCCTACTACCCCTCGGACTAACTCCCATCACCACCCCGCGGCCATTCATAGTGGCCGCACCCTTGGCTAAAGGAAAAAAAAAACTTGCCCTTTCTACATGATACCCTTCATGATACCCCCACCCCCCTCTTGAGGTTCGATTCTATTGTTGGGCTGCTTTCTTGACTTCTCCTTCTGCAGCATTGCACATGGCATTGCCACGAGCATGGACGTTGGCTTCACCTCCAACCATTGTGTTATTCGTCATTTTTCCCCAGCATGGTAGAGCATAGCGTACAAGGCGTTTTGGTTTTGGCGGTCGACTGGTTTCAGTCTCCGCATTTGTCTCTTGATACTGATTGCACCGCCTGAGGTGGTAGAAGGCCACAGTAGATCTTGTCGCTTTCCCGTCTGTTTGGTTTCTTGGCGCGACCTCAACACAGAGGTCTCTCTCGGGCATCACGGGGATGGGAGGGATAAAAAGCGAGTGACATTGGGCGCGAAGGCATCTTCTTTCTTCTTCTCTTCTTAAGACTTGTTTACCTTTCATATTGCAGGCTTCAATTTGGCGTTGGCGGAAACACATGTCGAGTGGCTTTAGTCATTTCTGGTTTCATGGGGCACGAAAAAAATCCCGCATGAGTTGCATTGTGTGTTTGGTTATGGTAGATGAATACTTGTCCATAAGACAAGCTGGTGGATGGCTTCTAATACATGATGAAACGCATACTTCATTGACGATGCTTCCTTCGCTGTGCCTTGCAATGTGATGTACCTGTGACACGTTCATTGTTCTTGGTGGACAAACCTAGTCTGCTCGATCTAAAAGACAGTGGCCTCCAATGATTGAAGCCCCATCTTTTGCTGTCGTATATGTTGTCCTGGGTCATGTTTGGGTCGAAGACTGTGGCCAGCTCTCCCGTCAAGCCGACTAACTGAAGAAGTGGCCGCTCAAAAGTAAAATGGCAGACTCGGATAATACAGAACTCAGTGAACTCATTTGCAGATATGGATCGCCTTGGGAGGGGGCTCCCGCATGGATTACCGTTCAGCCGCAACTCGAGAGGAAACGATTGTGTTTGCATGCAAGGAAAATGATGAGCCATTCTCGAGGAGAAGAGATAGTTTCGAGTAGAGTGGATAGTGCTGCGTTCCTTACCTGGGCAATGGCAAGGCGTAAGACGCGTACATCTGAACTCTGACCTTGCGTTCGGTCTCTTACTTGCGAGTCGCTTGGACGGGTGCTTTGGTGACTTTTGTGGTCTGCTGACCTTGTCTCTGAGGTAAGGTCTATTTTCCGGATCCTGTGACTCCTTTTTTTGATGATTCAGGTGTCGTTAGCTTCCCGGGATACTCTATTGAAATACCTGAGAGATATGTTACGAGGTGTGCAGCAGTCAATGTGTCTTCCAGCTCTCGTAGAATACACGGGGGGTTCAGACTGATGAATGACACTGCGCTGAAAGTTCGGTTGCCATCTAGATCAGGGGCTGTATGTGGGCCTTCGTATTTGGGTTCGTAGGGTACTTGGCTTTCCTGATTTCATGCCATTCCGACGTCTTCATGGAGATTTGTCTTGAGGATTGCGCTGTCAAGGATAAGATGGCGATTGCGGGTGATTGCAATGATTCTTGACGAATTACTTATGAGGGTATTGAGAAACTTCATGGGTGCGATCCTTGGTTGGCAAATGGCCTGCCTAGCCTCGTGCCCTCTGGTAGTTTGATTCCCAGAATTTGAAGTCAAGGCAAGACCGATTGAACGCACGCTTTCTCTAGGGACCTACCTGCCTGGCCGATATTCGAGAGTGAAAACTGTGATAGAAAGGGATCGATGAGCCAAAAAGGAGACCCTGTCGTGAAACATATTTCTCTCGGAGTCTAGTTGATGATGAGACAGTGTTCGCTTCTGTCACAGCTCCGATGAAGTGTGTTCCTTTACAATTCACCAAAGCTACGTCTGGCACTCCTGTAGCTCAAAGTCCTAACCCGTAAGACGTCGCATCCTAATAAGGCGTTTGAATACCTTCCCTAGACAATCATCGCTGCCGGTAACAGAGAGCCCGGCCAAAACAAAATAAGACCACCCATAAATAGGTTGGGCCATCTTCTGCAAGTTTATTGCAACCATCGGCTTCAGACGTCAGTAACTTGGAGAGCTGAACTACTCTTCTCTACAAGAGAGCTGGTTTCTTCTCAACTCCATTTTAATCGTCATCTGTAGCGATACTGTGTCTCCCAGCGTGGACTACGATTATATATGGGGTAGCCCTATTATTTGTTTCCATATCGTACCTGCATGACTCCGAGAGTGATGTGATACTACTGTTGTCCCATGCCTACCTATCACAGCGTTCTAACCGCGGCGGGAACCCGTGGCGTGAACCAGCGATCTGTTTTGATTGAATTTGGTCAGGATGGTGGGCATGAGAGCAAAACTGCTGCGTGGGATGGAGTGATCTGTACGAGATGGCGGTGAGCAGTGTTAGCCAATGCTAGGACTGTTTCGATCGAAGTAGCCAGCATGTGCGTCATCCTTCCAAGACAGAAGACTAACTTCATCAAGACGAAGGACGTAATGCTAGAAGAGCCGATGGCAACAGATGTATCTCTGGAAAACTTGCCAAAGCCGGTGGAAACGGGTCCAAATCAAATCGTCATGGGTTGTGTCAGAGGAAGCAGCGCTTAGTCTGTTCTTCCCAGTGCGCAGTTGCTCTAGGTGGCCTGTGGTTGGGATCGCCGCGGCTGAAGGAGATGCTTCTACCCTTTTGGATCGGATCTCTTCAAAGTTAATGAACGTTTGTTACTGTTTGCTGCACATGGTGGGGTTGCCGGAACTAGACGACGCCGGTTTTTATACTTATAGTAAGATCGCAGTCTCTGAACTGCCTCGCGTGGTCTATGACAAGGACCTCGAAACATGATCAAATTAGTCCGTTGACTATTTTGGAATGGGGACTTCCCCGTATCCTAAATAGTACACTCATGTCGGGATTTTGGAAGTCCTGACACCTCATCGTAAGCGGTCAGTTCGACCACGTCATTCTTTGATACAGAATAGCATCTTCTCATCCGTTGAAAGTCATGGGCAATATTCACCATCAAGATTGAGAAGTTTCTCGGCTAACTGTATTCTTGAGTCCTTAGATCTTTCGACAATGAATTTTCCCTCGATTCGAGCTATAAAAAAAAAAAAAAACTCACACGAAGGTGAAGGTGTGCCTGTCAGAGCATGCTAATGATACAGCAAGAAAATCTTTAATCTCGGGGATAGTTTCGAACCAAAAAGAGAGATCTAATTACAACTATTGGAATTCTTAGCAGCGTTTTGAACACACAAGTACTTGTCAGAGAGGTACTGCCGAAAAAGGACAGAAAGGATAAGACATGAGAGAAGCAAGACTTGGGTCCATTCGATGGCCTATTTGATGCCAATGAGCTACAGACTGGACCCCGTAAGATGAAGCCATCTTGTTGAATCTCATGCATTCTCTTCGAAACTTGTGATAATGCGAGAGCTCGTTCCACACGCACTAAGAGCCATAAAGATGACACACTTCCTGCTAGAGTCTTGCAATGAATACGAGAAGCTGTATCGTGCCCAGGAGACTGCGTCCCGGTTGTCGTGGCGAAGAGTGAAATGCTGTAATCGGCCAGGGCCTGTGAGGATGCTGGTGATGAACCCGAAAAGGGACGCAAGAATTGGAATGCTGCAGAAGATGTAAGTCGACGGCCGGTGGTACAAACTTGTCAGATACATCCATATGCTAGAGTAATATTTGCTGGGCAGCTGTGGTGTGACTGGGACTGAGAGGGCAGTTAACTGCCTGGAATCTAGCCTAGACAAGTCTTGTTGCTCATATGCCTTTACACTATTTGCGAGCACCTTGTCTTCAAGCGGGAAACTCGTCTCATTAAGGCCTTGACAGTTTCAATGCATGTGCAGTAGCTCGGAAGAGCCTGCTCTTCTCATGACTGATTCAGTCTCGAGTCATATCTGAAAGCAGAAAGGTGTATTGGATCTTCTGGCGTCATCCAATGTAAGTTGCAGGTGAAGTACTAAACTATGATCTGTGTCTACAGATTGTAAGCTAATGCCCTTTCTGGCGACGCGAATAATCATGGAACCACACCGTACGCGGATCACATTGACCACAATTTTTCGCTGTATTTCAGCCCCCATTTCCTCAAGATGAAAAGAAGACATCAAATGGAGTATGTCTGATGGGATCAGGAGCGCTCTCTTTGCTATGCGGTGGCGAGGAATCGAAACATTCCTGCAGCCTTCATCAGTGGATAACCTATCCTGTGAAGTATCTGGAGGCCATTCTTCAACAGATGACAGTATGTGAAATTAGTAATCTGGATGTGTCATGAACTCGGAAGACCAAGGCTGGAAGTGTTGATGGCAGCTACGATATACCTGACTGAGGAGGACCGATGTAGAAGGATAATCCACGTCAGGACTAGACAAGCACCGCGAACGTCGTCTGGCGTACCACGCGCTGGGGAAAATTCGAGACAGTACAGATACAAGGAGGAGCGAGTCTTTGTTCAGACTTGCCATAGCGAGAACCTGGACCAAACAGGGCGACCAACTTGACATAAGAAAGGCGTCTGCTTGGTTTTGAGTGGCGATCTTTACGATTTGACGGAATCCGTCTTAGTATCTCCCCCCAGCAGGCAATCCACAACGGTCTTCACCCCATAACCCAAACAATGTTAGGGCTGCTACAGCGTTGCGAGTGGTAAGCAACAAATGAAAGGTTTAATCTTATCATGCTGGAGCCTGTGCCGATCTCAAATAGGAGGGCCCTATAATAGAGTGGTACGTCGAGAAAGAAAAGGCCGGGCGCGAATAACAAAAGCTACTGCAGTCGACTGAAGCCCTAGCTATTATTAACGAAGTGCGAAATGTGTACGAGTAGAGAATCGATCAAAGTAGGCCGTGGAAATGCTCCCAGAGGGTCGGGTCTGGGTAAGGCAATGTATCTCCGGAATCGGCAATTCAATGACGATGATGAATGGTCTGTGAGTGCGCTATTCGACGAAGACCGTTTGCGGTAAAAGAACTCGTGTACAGACCCGGCTATGTTCAGGATGTGAAAACCCGCAGCATCTGCAGCGCCATGTGCTGCGCTGTGATAGACAAGTCTGTGTGGTGGCAAGCCCAGATCAAACATCGATCGGCCTTCGCCCATCTTAGAAAGATGAATGCTAACAGGATAAGATTCAATAAGACAGCTTGAGATGAGGAGGCTGCTGCAGGGGAATTGGAATAACTGAGCAAGACTCCTGGGTGCGTAAAGTATTTATGAGCACGGGGTTTGAAGTGCAAATACTGTACTGGATGGCGTGCGAATGAACGGTATTGTGTTGCGATTTATGTGTGGCTTTGGGCAGTGCACCATCCGATGATGCGACGATGTAGGTGTGGATTTCCGTAATGAGACCAGTAGCCACGAGTTCAGAAGGGCGCGGGGAAAAGGAGAAAAGAACCAGTCCTTCCGAACGAGCATTTTCTGGGGGCCGATTGCGACTGTATCGGAGCGGGGGATTGTACTGGATGGGCATCCATTTGTGTCAGTGCCGGGCCGGCCTTGGCACCGACGCAGTTCCTTCCGAGCCGGCTTTGGTTCCGGAAGGCAGGAAGGGCGGCGCCGATCTGGTTGCAGAAGGAGCAAGGAGCATTCTGCAACAGAAAAAGACGTTGGAAGGAGGCACCGAGAATGGCACATGTAGCTCTGCTCATAACTTAGCAACTGTTCCTGTTTTGGGTATTTCTATCTAACTACCTTGGTAACTTCCAGGCTGCAATCAATAAGATAACCTTCTTCTGTGCATCTCCCAACCAAGCAACCGAGATGCTTCATTGTGGCATTTCCCACCCGTTACATCGTCCGTGTTATGCAGTATCGTTCGCCACCATCACTCACCATCACCAACTTTACGGTGTCAATACATGATGCACCTTCGCACCTTCTAGTTCAATCTAAACTTCATTCATGCGTATCAACTGTCGTCTCCAATGCCTACCTCAATCAATATCAGCGCCTCGGTAAGCCCTGGACCATCGCAATCGCAAAGTGTAACCGAAGCTAACGGTAGTATTGACGAAAATTAGAACGCCGCGCAGAATGTCATCCAGGTGCTTAGTCGATTCAGCCCCAGCGAACGATCCTCCGGGAAGCACGCACGGCACGTTAGTCGATTTGAGGGGGATGGTGCCTTACCACGCTGTCGGAACCATTCCAATCGAAGCACGTTGTCTCAATGGATTAGTCGCCTACGCCGATGTGAGATGGAAATCTCCGGTCATGTCGGCCCCAAGGCCCAGGGAAAAGGGAGAAGAATGATGGTTTCACATCTTGGACACGCTTCTGCAAGCCTCGCCCGTCTCGCGTGCTCTCACTGTAGGCTGGGGGCCCAGCAGATTCTAGCCAAGTCTAGCCCAGCCCAAAGACGTTCGGCCGAGCCGTGGCCTCTGAAGGTCCAGCCACACCTCCGGCACTCGCCCTACGGCGAGCTCATGCATCTTATGCATGGCAGACAGCCACCAGTCCAGGGTCACAGTGAGGTGACAGGGCAGGCAGCAGACGCCGCCGCTAAATCGCAAAAGCATGTCTCGGGGCCTCTTGCTTTTCTCATCCAACGCTAGCGAGCGGTGGCGCCACTGGCTTTGGAGGCTTGCAAAACATTGATCCAGCTCCACGATGAATGCCATGCTTCTTCTCTGCATGAGCTCTGCAAGAAAGATCTGCGAGACGACTGCTTGGCTGCGAAGTGTCTGTGCCACGCACATGGGGGGCCATCTATTCGTACGTCTGAACTTTGAACCTCATCAAACGAGCCTTGAATAGCGTCGCACACCAGTGCTTCATCACATCGTACACACGGAGACAAGTGGGTGACAAAATCGATTTCCTGTCATTCATCTTGATGTGTACCGCTTTCACTACTCATATCATCATTACTATCCATTATCAAAAGGCCTTCTTATATACGTAGAGAAATACACTCTGATTTAAAAGATAGTTACCTCGGACCTCTTGGGGTCGAGCTTGCAGTAGACTCGGCCGGCATGGACCTACTATCTCCGTCTCTCTGATGTGCTGCGAAGCGTTATATAAGCCGGCGGCGCCGTTCTGGTTGTCTCTAGGCGCATACCGCGCACATGGGCGTATTGACCCCCATGCTGTCCCGTCAAAGCCGTTTTGGGCCTGGACCTGGTCTTGTCTGTTCTGCTGGAACGGGACATTAGGGTCTCGCCTTCTTCAGAAGATCAGGAACAAAGGTGAGTCAATCTTGGTTCGCCCACCCCCTTGAACACGACTTTGGGCCACTCTCAAATTCTCCCAACCTGACTTGATCCAGATGACACGACGGGGGCCCGGATTTCCCATTGCTCCCGTCTTGAAGGAAACCCCCCCTTGCCCTACAATGCGGTCCTAGCTTTAAGCTGAACCCTGCGTGGCCCACTCCCCCCCTCCTCCTCTCAGAGTTCCCCTGGTCTGCATCCTCGACCCTCTCTCTCAGAGTCCCCGCTTCGCATCGCATCTTGGTTGCGCGACTCGACTCGCCTCGAGCTTGTTGACCACCTTGACCTTGCCCTTTGCCTCCAGCTACAGCTCAACTTTGACTCCACGACCCTGCTTCCCTGAAGGGCTCCAGTCCAAGTAGCTCGCTCACCCCAGTCCCCCGACTCCCCCGTGTCCGCTTCACCTGGCCTGGCTTACGTTGGGCGTAACAAGCGCGCGTCCTTCGTACTTTTGCCCATTTTTTGATGAGTCTCTTGGACTGGTCGATTGTCCCATATCCGATCAAAGTCTCGCCCTTCCCTCCCTCGCCCGCCCAGTCCTCTCTCTACCCTTTCCTCATTCTCGTCCGGCCTTGCTCTACTTGTCTCTCACCTCCACGTCCACGTCCGTCCTTCCACCCGTCGTTCCCCGCCATCGCCGATATCCGCCTGCCGTAACGGCGGTCCCCTCCATCTCTTTCCCATACCATACCATCCCACCGGTCTTGTCCTGCCCAGCTTGGAGTCCAGTTCTCCCTCCCCAGCCCTATCCTCTCCTGCTCACCCGCAGCAAGCCAACCCGGCGCGGCATAACACAAGTTGAGATCTGCTGCTTCCCTCGTCACATCTCATTATCACGTACCTTGGGGTGTTGCCCTTTTAAAGTAACAACCCCCCATACCCGAAAGCTCAAGCCTCCCCACTTGCGGTTATCCTCGCCTGCCCATCATCGTCCAGCGAGCTTGCTTGTCTGTCGTCGGAACATGTCAGAAAAGCTTGCTTGAAGAAACGACCCTTACTAGCTTCCCGCCCCCCGGGGGCAGAGCACGGAACCGTCTCTACGGCTGCGGCTTCCGCACCCTCATCTCACTACCCGCTGTCTTCGCCCGTCATTCCCGTCAACTTACTGCAGTGAGAGGGAAGCATAAGCATGCCTATGCTTACACGTATCCGCACCTGCTGTCTGCTGCTATCCGCCTCTCTACAGTTCATCTTTCGGGACAGCTTGTACACTTACAGTCACCTGTAGGCTATAGTGTATACCCTCGAAACAGCTCCCGCCTAGTTCCGCCCTCCCCCGCCATCCCCGCCGCTGCGACATCTTTGGTCTTGGTGCGGCCGCTGCTGCTCCCATCTCCAACTCCACATCGTCTTGTCGTCGGATAACGGGCATCATCCAGGGTCCATGGACTGTCGGCTGATGCATCAACATCCTCGACAATGACCCGACCAAAGGTCCCAGATGACAAGCGCCAACGGACTGCACAGGCCTGTGACACGTGTAAGCGACGAAAGCAAAAGGTAAGCATCCTCTTTTCCCCATCCCCCACGTTCCTGATGCGCCCAACTTTTGTTTTTTGTTCGTGGTAGAGCCCGAATCCAAGCCTGGCCGAAAAAACCAGCACTATCATCACCCTTTGTTGTCGTTTCTTCCCACCTTGTCCTACCTACTCGCTTCCCAGTCCATCACATTTTACCCTAGCTGTCATCTTGTTAGTGCTCTCAGTACCGGCATACCTAGAGCCCCCTCCGTGGCGTTGCCAAAACGTCTTGACAGCTCCCCACCATTTCCTCGCGCCGGTCTCGGCTAGTTGCCAGAAGACCCAAGTACAATCCCATTCCAATTACCATGAATGGGAGTTCAGACTGCCCATCATTGAAGATCCTAGCTTATGTATCGGGAACCATCTCTTGTTGGGGAATTCTCCGATCCGATATGGCGACGGATCCTCTTACCGCGTTGATCGTGGCCTCACAATTCGACAAAAAATACACTTTAATCGTGCAAGCTCCCCTCTCTGCCTTGATTGTCAATGCTACATTGCCAACTAAGTCCGGTCCATCCAAGTGGGTGGTGGGCATCCATGCAGATACACCATTCTCCATCTGTTTTCCGAGCTGTTTCTTGCAGCACAT
This sequence comes from Colletotrichum scovillei, assembly GCF_011075155.1. Lineage (NCBI taxonomy): Eukaryota > Fungi > Ascomycota > Sordariomycetes > Glomerellales > Glomerellaceae > Colletotrichum > Colletotrichum scovillei. The sequence continues at coordinate 2,862,202 of NW_023336261.1, forward strand.
TTCGCACTCGTTGCTGAATTCGCTGGACCCTTAAACGGGGCATCTCTTCCAGCACCCGGGGTGCCCCTCGTCAGAGCGTGTCTTTGTGGGCAACCCGACGATCTGGTCACAGACTTCCCAGGACCATTGGTTCATCCCATGAAGTGCCCCAGTACCGATCTACAACGGGTTACCGCCTTGCCGGTCTCGTGTACACCGCATCCCGGTCTGTCTGAATGGCCTCAAGCTCGGCAAGTGCTAGCTATTTGCAATTTTCCGAGACCTTGTCCGGCTCACCTCCCGCATCACGTTAGTCGCCAAGTCACTTTCCAGTTGCTGACCGAAACTTGACAGTGCAACGGTGCTCGCCCTTGCGGCACTTGTACCAAGAGGAGTCTTCAGTGTACATACACGACTAGCAATGGCTCCGAGCAGACCGCCCCGGACCAATTAGCTTCTCCTTCCAAGCGTCGCAATATTGAAGAACTACCGACGGTGAAGCCAACAGCCCCAGATGGCTCACTCACATCTGAGAGCCCCGCGGCGGCCACGACCCCATGGGACTCGAGACCGAACCAACCAGTCAACGACGCGAAACAAGCCGCCGGGTCAGATATAAAGCCATCTATCGAACAGGACCATGAAATGCTGGGAGTAGACCGGGAGTTCGACATCCGCTCCAGGCACAGCACCGCTTCGGGACCTGATGAAGAGACCTCGCTCATGCAATCTACCAGAATGTTGCAGGATCCTACAGGCAGACTCCGTATGTATTCTATGCCAGGGCGTTGTGTTTATTTTGTTACTAATCATACGATCAGTCTACGTTGGCGACTCGGCCTCGTTGGCTTACCTACAGCTCATACGAATGATTGTTGAGGCGAGCGTTGGGCCCAGCGACTTTACCCTGGACCCTAGCCGCCATAAGATCATGGAGGCGACCAGTGCAATCCCGGATAACATTCGGCCTCCACATATCCTGCCGGACAGGGATACAGCCAACGCTCTGCTGGACTCCTTCTTTACGAACGTATGCGATTCCCCAGAGTACTTGGTACGACGCTTATGAAATTTGGCCACTGACTTGCTATAGACTCACGGCCTGATCGAGGTTTTTAACAGAGCAGCATTTGAGAAGTCCGTGGAAGCCTGCTACACAGATCCATTGGCGGCGCAATCTTCTTTCCTCTGCTTATTGCATTTGACCTTTGCTATCGGCACCGTCTTGGGGACACCACTTCCCGGTAGCAAAGAAGACGTGATTTTCAAAAAGCTCCGAGCAAGTCGATATGACCGCGCCGAGCTATTCTTCAGGAGTGCCAAAGCTCTTGGCGACCCCATTTCCGGATTCGAAGATGCGGACTTTTGGTCTGTGCAGGCACTGTCATTGATGGCTGTCTATATGCTAGCGATATCCAAACGTAACGCAGCATACGCTTACTTTGGTGAGGCCAAAATCACTTATTCCGTGCGGAATGTCATAGCTAACGCTTTCATTATAGGAATGGCGGTCCGTTCTGGCTTTGCGCTTGGCTTACACAGGGTCCACGAGAACCACTTTATTTTCAATGGCGAGGAGATTCGGCTCCGCCGTAACCTCTGGAGAAGTCTATTCGTTCTCGATCGGTTTCTCGCGGCATCACTAGGCCGACCGGTCGCCATTGACGAAGAAGAGTGCTCTGCAGATGCGCTTTTGGTGTTTGAAAAAAACTCCCAAGGGGAATTGATCCGTGTTACGGATCCCGATGATGGGCTCGACGCCGCCGTGCGATCCTGTCGAATTGTTGGGCAGATTCTCAAGAAGATCTACGCCCGCCGGCGAATTTCGGTCCGCCTCGCTCAAGAGATCTGGGAGCAGTGCAACACCTGGTACACTACTCTGAGCCCCGAATTGGCGGGTGGACGGGTGGCCGCCGATCCCAACAACCCCGCGCAGGGCATCGCGGCTCTGCATGTCAACCTCTTATACTGCCACTCTATTCTCTTACTGACTCGTCCATTTTTCCTCTGTCTTTTGAGTAAAGTCCACGGCGAGCGAAGCGGCCTTGCTCTCCCGGTCCCCCGTTGGATCAACCGCATGTCGAGGTATTGCGAGGCATGCTTACACGCTTCTAACCAGACAATCATCTACGTGCAAAAGGCATTTGAGAGCAACTACCTCCCTCAACGAAACCCCTTTGTTCTGTATGTAAATACGAAATGGTTTACAAACCGTATTGTGCTAACATCTCCCCCAGCTACTTCCTCTTCGCAGCGTCACTCGTTATCTTGAGTAACGAATTTGCATCTATATACCCCAACCCGACTTACGCGGCCTCGATATCTAATACAATTGCTATTATGCGGTATTGTGCTACCAGCGACCCGCAGGCTAGTCGACTCCTCTTCATCCTCACATCTTTCCGCAACGTCGTCTACGAATTACAACAGAAGAAGACCGAGCAGCCAGCCATGCCCGCGCCCCCGATGCTTTCCCCCACATCCCTCAACGACCCTATAGGCACCATCTTCAAGTCTTCGCGTAAGAATTCGCTGGCCGCCACAGTATCGGGCATGACAGGAAATAAAGCCAAGCCAATGGCACCACCGCCGCTGTCAATGAAGACGGACCATAGCTTTCCTACGTCTACAGGCCCGTCAGCCGTCGCCTCGCCGGCCGGTAGTACCCCCAGCATGTCACAGGGTGACCAAAGTGCGCGGATGGGCGGTGACTCGGACACAGGTGATGGAGAGCTCGAGTTCGATCAGCTTTGGGGCTGGTCAGCTGTGCCCAACCCAGGATCTAGAGGGCCTCTTGCATCGGGGGCAGCGGTGCCAGCTGGCGCCGGAGTACCTCCCGTCGCGGTAGCCGCGGTTGCAGCTCCGAACGTAAACGCACCTGTGTTTTCTGCACAAGGCCCCGGCCAGCAGCAGTTTCAAGGCTTCGCGAACTACGTTGTGCCTGGCGGTCCTAATGGTGCTGCGGTGCCAGCGGCCGGGCCTCCGGAGTACACGGCCCCCAGTGTACCAATGTACGTTCCGGCAGAATACTCCTAGTATGGGTAGTTCTGGAAGCATTTTTGGGGCACCTGGTCTGCAGTGGATATGACAGCCAGCAGCGTATTTGTCGGGCCAAGCCTGAGGGCACAGAAAAGTGATTTTGGAGGAAGCAAAGATACCCAGAGGACGACGAGGAAGGCAATCATTTCTATTCAACAACAAAACCTAGATTAGGGGGAAACGAAGGGGTGCTAAACGTCATGAGTTGACTTCTGATTCGTTTCGGAGGAACCATTACGACGGATACTGTATTTTACTACTACGAGGGCCGGGCTACCGGTCGCGATGATAGAAGTTGGAGACTCGGGGGGAAAAGGGACGAATAATGCCAAGCAACAAAGTTAAGGGGGAAAACCACTGAAGGAAAGGCTCTACGTCGGGCTAGAGAATACCAAAAAGTTTCATGTTATTTGCTTTTATTTCGGCAACCGACGAGAAGCAAGGCTGCGTGTCTGGCTAGATCCTAGATTACCTTTGTAGCTACGGACGATTTTGGATTGCTCTTAATTGTCACTTCTGTCAATTTTCTAGGGGTTTTGCTTTTGGCTCAACTGCGAGATAGGCCCGCAGTCGACTTGATGCTGCCCAGGATCTCGCCGCAAGGGGGGTAGGGGGTGTTCTATCATTCAGGTATATTTTCTATAGCCGGCGGGTTATTGGCCCCCAGGAACCGGCTTGCTATAGTCGTCGTCGTTGTCGCGGTCGTTGCCGTCCTCGTCCTCGTCGCTATCAAGGGGTCAAGGACAGGGGAGAGATAAGGTGGGACCGGGTCGAAGAGGAGGAGGAGGCGGTCGTCGGCATTTTGCCTAGAGATTCGACCAAGGTAATCTCGTCGACGAGAAGGCTCGAGGGCGGAGAGTATCGTGGGAGGAGTTTGGTTTCGTTTCGGTTCGATTCGGTTCGATGTCGTTGAGGAAAAGTACCTGGGGCGAGTTAGTTCGTCTAGTTGAGTCAGAAAGTCTTCACTGGTGGCCACTCCGTTGGAACGAATGTGTACGGAGGTGCGTCTCGGGTCTGGGATGAAGCTCGTCAGATGATTGAGATATAGAGATCGATCCCTTCGTCAGAGAACCACAGACCCGATATGCTCAAATTCTGGAGGCAGACGTTAAGAGATCACAGCTCAACGAGCGCGGAGTAGAAGCAAGAAGACGAACGATATGGTAGGCTAGATGCGGCTACTCTCTTCTCGTTTTCGGGAACCCCATCTAGTGGCTAGATTTACTATGGGAAACCCAACTCGGTACCTTGGTCCTTAGCTGGTGGTGCTTTCGACCGGCCGGCCGTCAAAACTCCGAGCCGGCCGGCCCGGACTCCCTACCCCCTTTTCGCACCAGCGGCTTGACGGCACCCGAATATCCTCAACCTGCGCCATCTGCGAATACTGTGGACTTGAGCCGCAACGTTGGGGACCGGCTTAGGAACAAAGTTTCCGGCACCAATGAAGCGCGTGGCCGCCACAGCGCTCTGGCGGAGTCTAGACTCCCCGTTGGGACTTGATGCGTGGCGTAGATGGCGGTCCCTCGGGGGCCACGAAGAGGGCTAACGCATATCTAGCGCCAGGAGCATCAGCCCTGTAGCGTTGATTCAACTGCTCAGCTGGCCGACACTCTATCAAGACACACCAATGCGGTTGGAGATGAGGCTGACAGCTGAATTCCGTCCATGGTGTCATTTCCCCTGCGGACACCTGCGGTTGTTCACGATTCTTAGTTTGTACGACGACGTTGATATTATCAGGGACTTCAATATTCAATTGGGAGCCCGAGGACCTCGCGGGAGATCCGCCCCTTGATTGTGCGGGATCAGGATAGATCACCGCCACTTGTCTCAGACTCCAGCCCTCTCCTCCTCAGCTTCTCCCAAGTTTCCTTCGACTTGTTCTACTTCTTTCCACGCTCCTTCTTCACGGTGAGACATTTGGGAAGACAGCAAGCAAGACATGACAGGGGGAGTGGAGGTTAGGGGGCGTCTTCTTCTCGAAGTCTCGCGGGAGTCAGCGATGGTTTTAGCGGCAGCTTCGGTTGGAATGTCATTCCAGATACGGGGGTATGGTATTGGTAGGGCAAATTAGCTTCCCATCTCTATCCAGTGACTAATTAGCGTGAGCCGCGCGCGCGACTGGCAGGTTTCTTCGGAGGAGGCCGTTTCTAGACGGCGTTGGAACTGGGGAGGGCGGTGTGAGACTGGTGGTGGTGGTCCAACGGCGAACCCGTGAGGTTACAGCCAATCCGTGATCACTGTTCAGTGTCACAGTGATGCCAAATTGGAGAACGTCTCGGCCCTATATTTCTTCGTACGATCTATGCATACCGGCGTGGAGACTCGGGCAGAAAAAAAAAGACCGGGAAAGGAGGAATAAGCAAGCTCAGCATTCGGTGGCATTCCAGGCATGGTTCTAGAAAAAAGAGGGAGAAACTGGAGGTGGGTGAATCTGTTATGCAAGGGGGCTTGTTAGCACCGATCCTGATCCTGATCCCTTCCTTCATCTATATTCTATGACATGGCGACATGCGTGACATGGTTCGAGCATATGACAAAAGTGCAAACAATGCTGCAGTAACTCTCGCTCTGTAAGGTACGTAGACCGGATGTCAAAATAAAGTGGGAAAGAGTGGCTGGACCGAAGTTGCATCGCAGTTGGCCGCATCAAATGTGGCCGTTATTGCCTGCCCCCGGGAACACTCGGTCAAAGGGGCATATGCAGTCACGCATGTAGTATATGCATCGAACGACTTAATACAGCTTACATCATCATGAGCTTCAAGTGAGACCGCCGGGGTGACGACAACAGGGCTCAGCCAACCTAAACTGCTGTTGGTTGTTGTACCCGGATCCCAGACTTTGACAGGGCCTGCCATGGCGTTCACCAAAACGCTCCATCTCGACGATGGGCAAACTCGGCGAAATAAAGAATGCAACATTGGCATCAACGACAGCCAACAAGAATTCAAAAAGATTGGGGGCCTGCGACTCTTAGGTCCCCGAAGAAGCTACTGTTGCCGAAAGCCCACATCAAGAAGCTTGAACTTTGAAAAGCCCATGGAACAGGAAATCTCCTCCTCCTCCCCCACTTCGGCCGGCATCTCTCAAGCCTGCAGGCGATTCGTAATGACAATTCCAAAAGACGATGTAAGCCGCAGCGGGATCCACCCATTCGGCCGGTATTTCGTATTGCGGCAATGGATTTTGGGGGAAGACTGGCAATTCCATACATTTTCTTGGCAATATATCAGACTTTGAAATCTCGAAAACCTACGGAGTACTCGACCGGGCGTGGCTAACCGCGGACTCTCCGCAAAGCAGAAAAAAGCTTTTCCCTGGTTCCGGCTGAAGTACGGATATTTGTGTCCTGTTTGGAAGAAGTTCTGCCCTTGTTACGGAGCCTCATTGATTATTGACACGAGAGTGTCGAATCTCAATACGACACAAAGTCCAAACTGGTAGCTCGTTTCCAACATCGAATCCCGTTTTCTTGTATGCCGCTTGGCTAACCAATGCTCGCACTCTTTCTGATGAAATCCGTTCCAGATTTAAACATGATCTGCTTACAGGAAACAACGCTCAAAAGTCGAAACAGAGAGCAAGCTCCACTTCAAAGCGACTCCATTCTCACTGGCACTTTTCGCCCCCGACAGAAAAGCAACCCACCGGTGCCACTTTCGTCTGTCAATGGAACGGCAAACAAAAAAAAAATTGGTCTTCCCCCCCACTCACACTACGACGTCCAGGTCGGGTCCCTGCGAGGCGCGTTTTGCCCGCGCTCCGCCCCGCCGAACCGCGGCCGACCCCGTAATGTATCCACCCAACGGCCCAGGCGGCTCAAGACCCCCGAACCGTTAGCGCCAATAAATAACCCGCCGCGCGCGCGTTGGGACATTTCGTACCCGGGTCCCACACATCAAAAGTCGTCTTTTTTTCTTCTCTTCCTTCTCCGTTTCTATTGCCCAGGTTGTCCATCCATGATCCCCATGCCAAGGTGGTGGTGGAGGAGGAGGAGGAGGAGGAGGAGGAGCGTGCGGTAAACACATAATCTGCCCACTACCGCTGCGACGTCGTTGGTTTCGGGCCCCCGGAGATCCTAGATGTGAGATCTGCGTGCTTCTCTCCCACTCTCGGGCTCGGAATGCCGAGCTTGCATTAGGGTCCGAGACTCGAGTGAAATGTTCATGAACTACCTTATTCATAGCGTGGACTAGTCATGTGATGGTGGTCCATGGTGCCGTCGAGTTGAACGATAGCCTATCACTTCGTGTGCTCCTGGGCCGGCTTGTGGCGTCGAGGCGTTGCCCTGGCTGAAGACGTTGGCCGATGTGGTACCGAGGCGCAGGCGCAAATGTGTCAAGGTGTCGCTGGCGTATCGCGATGCTCCCAGCTCGATGAGAACTCTAGCCAATTTCTGGCGAGATGGGCTTGCCGACGTTTATGTCAAACAGACAGCCTTCACCTACACGAAGACGCTAAACGACCGTGTTCAGCCGCGTACTGGGTGATGGACGTTTTCAACCAACTCTGATTTCGAATGTGTCCATGGGTGGCATCTATCTCAGGAGGACGCCGCCATTGATGATTCCGAACGCGTGCTCTCACGAAGTGCTCTTGTCACGACGTACATCACCCTCTTTGTGTCGTGACACAAGAGGAAACGTATATAAATACGCTTGGGCATGTCGCGTCTCTTGCAACATGCACGGATCTTTGGCCCATCCATTGTGTAAAGCGGAAAGTAGAAATTAGACTCAACTCGCATGAAATAGAGTATACACAATAAATAATCCATCCTTATAATATTCGTGGTAACCAGCCCTTCTACCCATTCAATCATCTGTATCCAATGTCCGCCGGGTCTTTTCGAATAGTGATCCCCTTTACAAAATGGGGGAAAGTAGCAGGAGCAACATGGGACATGGGACATATCTCCATGTCTCTCTCCTAGTGTTCCCTGTGTTTTGCGGCTCTTTAGTGATACGCGTCCCTCTTTTAAACCTATTTTGACGCCGAGCTGTTGTCGATACTCACCAGCTTGTCGGACCAAACTTTGTTCCAGGCGCCGGCGTGGCCTGGATAGCCGTGCCCTGCGCATCCATCGTTGCAGTCACGATATCGTTACCCCACCATTTAGGCGGCTCAATCTTATTAAGCGTGAAAGCCAAGAAGATGACGAGCGTGGCGAGCGCCAGGCCGAGGTCGAGACCCGACGAGGTGAGGTAGTTGAGGCGCGACCACCAGCCAAAGTGCTTCTTGCGGATGTGGTGCTGGAAGACGTAGCCGACGATGCCCCAGGAGAGGTAGTTGAGGGGCGTCGCGGGAGGGATGGCGCCGGCACCGCCAAAGATGAGGGGCGCCATGAGGTACTTGACCGGGGACTTGGGCCACTTGAGGGCGGCGAAGTAGAAGATTACGGGGAGGATGGCGCCGAGGCCGAAGAAGATGAAGAGGCCGGAGTAGACCTGGCCCGGGGAGAACATGCGGGCGGGACCGATGAGACCCCAGATGACGGAAGCTGTGGACGGGGGCTGTTAGTTTTGTGATACGGGAGGGAGCGGGTTGAGGGGTATGTGGACGACGTACCGGCAAAGAAGACGCGGCCACCCGGGCAGGAGAACTTGTTTTCCTGGTGCGGCGTGCAGACGTCGGGAATGTTCTTCAACGCGGCGTTGAGCACGGCGATCTGGATGAAGCAGGAGAAGGTCGTTGCGACGACCTGGCACATGAACATGGTTCTTGGCGGGATCTTCATGTAGTGGCCAAACTTCAAGTCAGAGACAAAACTGAGGGACTGGGACATGGTAATGTAGCCAAAGGTCTTGAAGCTGTGTACCTTGTCAGCACAAAACGAGTCGATAAAAGTCGATTAGAACACAGTGTTACTCACATCATGAGTGCGAGAGGTCGCCCGGGCTGAATGTAACCGTAGATGAACTCCGTCAACACGTTCAGACCGATCTGGTTATTCGTGACGGCCTGAATGATTCCGATGGGCAGCGAAAAGCCGAAGGAGATGGCCACGGCCAAAAGGAAGGCCCACCAGGTCAAGTTGGTCGGGTAGTACAGAACAGTTACGAAACCTAGACCAAGCATCTACACGCGTGTTAGTGCATGGCAACGGATCACAAAATCTAGTAAAGTTACTCACAATCACGAAGAGGCCCATGTACCACCAAGTCGGCGCCTCTTTGTACTTCCTCATGAGCTTCATGTGGATATCGGGCTGCTCCTTGTTGCTATTCCTGTACTGGGCCCAAATCTGCTTTCCGTTGTGCAGATAGGTGTAGACGATCAAAGAAGCGATGGCAGCGAATGACAGACCGTAGGACATGGCAAACGTGGTGCTGATGAACAGCGGCGAGTAGTTCTTGTACGCCTCCTCGTTCAGCGTAAGCTGAGGGGTAAGGATGCGAGACGTGTTGTACGGGTTACCCGTGTTGTCGTACGTGCCCGAGTCGCTCATGGGCAGGAACTGAGCGTACCACACACCGCTGTAGTGGAAGACGGAGCAGCCGATGATGAAGAAGGTGACAACACCGATGAGGGTGTTGGCAATGGCGTGCCATGGGGGAATGAGCGGGGAGCCGACGAATCCTGAAATCTGAGTCCAGTCGAGAGTCAACGGCAGAAGCGACAGACCACTCGTTCCACCAAACAACTGGTTGATGATAACGTTATTCGGGGCAATCCAGGTGGCGAATGCCATGATGCTGAGGAATTGCGCGAGGAAGCCGGGGATCCAGTAGTAGCAGAATGAGCCAAGAACAATGATACCGAACCACTTGTATCGGGGCATGCTGCCACCAATGAAAGTGGGATCAGGCCGGTCATTCGTCTCATACATGGCATTCATCAAAGTGACAGAGACCAAGTTTCCGGGCCAGATCATAGCAGCCGGATAGACTAAGAGTAAAGTTAGCAAGCCTAGTACTGGATTCTCTTGATGAGTACGCACCGAGGAACTTTCGCATGATGCCGGCAATTCCGTAACCCAAGGACTGAGTGGAAATTGTGAGAAGCAGTTGAAAGACGATGCCAAAGTCTTGCTTGTAAAACACCAGCTGGGCCAGGATAATGTCGGTAGCGTATGCAACCGAAAAGGAGACACCGGCCATCACGACAATGATGGAGTGCTCCTTGATGTTGAACGGCCCCGGGTTCAAGCTCCACTTGATGCCAAAGGTCTTGAACTGCTTCGTAGGCATCACCTTGGCCCAACCCTGACCAATAGGCCATGCAATAATCTGCGCAATTAGAGGACCAAGACCGATTGAAGGCTGTCGTAGTGAGAACAAAGTGTTCATTGAGGCACCAACAGTGACCAACATGAGACCGATAGTCCAGGCCCGGATGGTGTTGCAAGGCATATCTTCGTCGTAGTTGCGAACGGCTGCGCGTACTTCGGGATACGGTGAGTCCTCCTCCTCCTCCCTCTTCATAGCCAGCTCATCGTCGACCTCTTCGATTGGCGTCGATGCCGCGTTACGAATTCTCGTCTCGTACTCTTCGGGCAGATTCGGATCTAAGAGAAGTTCATGTTCGGACCCTTGCTCATCTTCATCATCATAGCCGTGATAGACACTTGACTCACCCCATTGCGAGAGCCTCTCTTTCAAGTCCTCGACCGGGTCACGGTCTGAGAATCTTGAGGTGGTAGAGTCGGCGGGATTGATCTCGCGCCCACTGACCTCCACCTCCGCTTTGGTATCGAGCCCGCGATCGTTGTCCGCCATCATGGGTCCTGAAGCCGTACCAGACGACTTGCCATTAGATGGTTGGGGCATGTTGAAAGTATTCCCAGGAGTGTGGGAGCACAATCATCGACGACAGGGTCAAAACGTCCAAAAGCAGGAGGAGGCAGTGGGTTTCTATATAGGGGGGGGGGAGAGTCTAAAGTGTCTAGGCGGATGGCGTTGGGAGAGATAGAGAGAGTGAGAGGCGGGAGACGGGAACCCGCAGAGGTACGAGCTACGAGCGTCGATCCCAGACCAACATGAAGCAAAGGCTAAAATTGAGCCTCTGGTTGTACTCGATAAGCCTCTGGTATGTACAGAGTCTCTTTCGAGGCCTACAGTGAGTGTGGCGTGATTGGACCTGGGACTCGAATGAATCAACCTCGCAGGTGCTTAGTAGTGCGTGGTACGCAGGAGGGCCGACCCCGTGCTCTCAGAAACAGGGTGATGCTCGGTAGGAAAGAACGGGCGATCCGCAGACTGGGATCAGACTAAAGGATGGCGAGGGTGAGTGAGGGCGATGACTGGAGCGAATGATGGTGGAGGGGTGTGATGCTGTGGGATGATCGGACGGCCAGAGAAGTCGAGGGAAAGACGAGGGCAAAGGCATGAATGGGGGCTAGTCTCAAGGAAGGCGAGTTTCCCGACTGGTGACACTGCTCGGACAAGAAGATTGGGATCGAAGTGGTTGCAGAGTTCTCATAGGACGAGTGGTCATTGATGATAAGAAGGGAAACAAATGCGACGCTGAAACCAAGCTGCGGCACAACTCAGCACAGATGCAGTGTGGTGTGGCGACTCGAGGCCCGGATACAGAGCCGCAAGTTTGCGGGGATGGACTTGATGAAGGCGGACGTTGAGTTTTGCAGTTGCCGAGATGCGATGGGAGACCCTGCAAGGTGGTATGGCTAAGCTTCCGAGTGTGCCCTCTGTTGGTGTGTGTTCCTGTGTTCCTGGCGGGCTCGTTTGTTTCTCTTGGCTGCTCAACCTGGCGATGATAACGATTTGGAATGCCGGGAAGACGTCGGTGTCTGAAACGTGGCTCAATGGAACGGTTGGTGAGATGAGATGTCGCCCTCCAGGGATTGGCGATCTTTGAATGGCTGGACTAGTTCACCTCCTGGAGTGAGGTTGAGCAGGATGATCCGATGGTGCGGTAGAGGATGTCACCTCCTAGTCTCATGAGGCTGCAATAGAGAAGCAGGTTAAGAAAAGCTTCTTTTACATGGAAGAAGCGTCGGCTTGTGGGAGACTACTGTACCTCAGAGAAAGATACCTAGGAAAGACGGGAAGTGAGTGAAAGAAAGAGTGAGTGAGAGTGAGTGAGAGCGCATGCGCCATTCGCAACGTGTGTCGTTGCGCAGCGTTGCGTTGCGTTTCCGACGCAGAGGCCAAGGTCCCCGGCTCTGGCCAATCATCTGACACCTAAGAGGCTGAATCCAGAATTCCAGACCCAAAACCCCCATTGAGGCGACGTTAGTGTCCCCCGCTTCCCGCTGCACTTGTCCCCCCGCCGCCATTTAGGCCCAGGGCATTTCGCCCAGAAGGGGGTCAATGGAACTCAAGATAAGGTACCATACCTTACGCTACTGAGATCCCGACACTGTGGCCTCAGCACCAAAGAGCCCCCTTTTTAGCTGTCCATTCTTCGCTTTGACAGCCCCTGACAGCACAGTGTTTGCATGTAGCCCCTGCAGCGACAGGTCGACAATCTGCACTTATCGACACCTCAGCTCAGCGACTGCCGAGTACGTACCCTCCCGTCAAGAACGCGCTAAACTGCATCTGTGCGGCGCAGCAGAAACGACCCGACCGCGGTTTTTCATACATCTCTACTAACCTATCCGTAACATTGTTCCGACTTCAACTGTCCTACAGACCGCACAACCGTCCCTCATCATCGCTGCCGGCTTAGCCATTGACACGGGAGGACCCTACCGTACCAAATTACCATCATCCCTACCTGCGATAGACACATCGCCCCAGCGCAGCCTCTACCCTTTTCATCCCCGCCCTTTCCACTTTGTCGTTTGCTACCTTATTCCCCCCATTTACATGTCGGTGCGTCTGTAGTTCAAAACGACACACAGATATTGGCCCTGGCTATGGCACAAGAGTCATGCGACGAGTTGTCGTGACAGGGCTCGGCGCCATCTCGCCCTTCGGTGTTGGCGTGCGTACCACGTGGAAACGTCTGTTGGCTGGAGAATCTGCCATCACCAGTGTGGCTGCCTTTGAGCCGCAAAACCGCTGGAAAGATCTGACGAGCACAGTTGCTGGCGTAGTCCCCAGTCATGGCTCAGGTCCCGATCAGTGGCGGCCGGCTGACTGGCTGGACGCCACGGAACAACGTCGCATGTCCAAGTTTGCCCAGTACGCCGTAGCATGCGCCGACATGGCAATGAAAGATGCCGGGTGGAATCCGCAGAGCCAAGAGGACAAGGAGGCTACGGGCGTGTGCCTTGGCAGCGGTATAGGAAATCTCGAGGAGATTTATGAGACGAGCTTGGCCTTCAACCAACAAGTGAGATCTCGCTGCAGTGATCGACAAGCGAAGCCAAGCTAAAGTCTGTTCTGGTAGGGCTACAAGAAGGTTTCACCACTCTTCGTTCCCAAGATTCTCATCAACTTAGCCGCCGGTCATATCTCAATGAAGTACGGATTGCAAGGCCCCAACCATTCCGTCACAACCGCCTGTACAACGGGTGCTCATTCCATTGGAGATGCGATGCGATTCATTGCTTTTGGGGATGCCGACGTCATGGTTGCTGGCGGAACGGAATCCTGCATCCATCCCTTGACCTTTGCTGGTTTCGGGAGGGCAAGGTCCCTCTCCACAGCTTACAACCATAACCCCCACGCCAGCTGTCGTCCCTTCGACCGCGACCGCAATGGTTTCGTCGTTTCGGAGGGGTCGGCAGTCCTTGTCCTGGAGGAACTCGAGCACGCCAAGGCCCGCGGAGCCAACATCTACGCGGAGGTGAGGGGCTACGGTTGCAGCGGCGACGCCCATCACATGACGGCCCCGCGGGAAGACGGACACGGAGCATTCCGCGCCATGAAGCTTGCTCTGAAGAACGCGGAAGTACGACCGGCCGAGGTGAACTACATCAACGCGCACGCAACAGGGACACAGGTTGGCGATGCGGCAGAAGCTTCCGCGATACGAAGCATCATGACAGGCGAGGAGGGTTACGCGGACGAGTCGCAGGTGACTGTGAGCAGCACCAAAGGTGCCGTTGGCCATCTGCTAGGGGCGGCTGGCGCCATCGAGGCCCTGTTCGCCGTGCTATCGGTTGCAGAGGTGAGTCGCGGCTATTGGGTTTCTGAAACCAGAACCTTATCTTCCCCAGACTTCTTTGGCCTTTTTTCTGCCCAACCGAATGTTTTCCTCTGACTCTTACTCAAAAGGATATCGTGCCGCCTACACTGAACCTCGAGAACCCAAATGTCGGGGGATCCATGAACATGGTACCCCTCGAGGCACAAGCGAAACAGGTTAACGTTGCTATTTCCAACAGCTTTGGCTTTGGCGGGACGAATGCCTCCCTGGTTTTTTCCAAAGTACGTTAAATGAGGACAGCCGTGCCGATAGAACCAGAACAACCATGCGATGACGGCTGCGCCCGCGGAATGTCTAAATTGGCTCTGGCTTAGACTCAGACTTTGGGCACACCATAAGAGAGGCTTTCTGGAAAGCTTCGCATTGTAAGACTCGATGTATGATTGGTTACGAGAATTGTAGGAGATAGAATTGCCGACATACGTACGCGGCCACTACGAGCTTAATCTCTGCTTTAACATCAGATATGAGCGTTTGCAAGGCTCTAAATGACTTTAGGTGCAAAGTAACGAGCGCTTATTGCGAGAAAGTCCGCTTTATGGGCCGTCCATGAAGTTCGGCAATACCTGTGAGGAAGAAAAGTAGCCGATTTCTGTTTCTAAACTACAGCATGCAAAACGCCAAGATCGAAGTCAAGGTAATTGAGCGTTGTTGCATTGTCAATCCAAAGAAGCTGAATGGTGTTTGGCTACAGTGTCTAGTCTTCGAGAGAAGCACGGTACGCAGGCGTGGTGGACATGGCCCGAAGTTCCGCCGACCTGGCATGTGCTAGCTCGAAATTTCCAATTCGATGTGTTCATGAACTTTTTTTTGGATGACGTCCAGACTTTTTGTGAGCTCCGCGTTTCTGGGCCCAAGCTGCTGGTCAACGTCCAATACCCCGATTCTCCGGCTCACGAGACCTCGACTGACCCCATACACTTTCGGAACAATCGACGACCCCCTTTACACTCATCACCCACGCGACGTTCCGAGATAAGACACGGAACCCGGTCCTTTCCCTGATATCCCTGACATCCCGAATCAGCAATAACCTTCAAGATGGCCTGCCAAAGCTGCCGCTACCAGGCAAGACTCCTGGCCCGGAGCCTGCGCGCCACCGCCGACCTATCGCCGTCGCAGCAGACATCCATCGCCGCGACGGCGCGCCGAGCGGCGGCACTGACGACATCCAAGACCGGCGGCCCGGCCGCGACTACCACCATGGGAAGGAGGCACTTCAGCCAGACGGCGACGCGGCGGGACGCGGCGCCGTCGTCCGGCGGGCTCAAGCAGGCCATTGCGTCGGGCATGATGGCCGCCGCGCCAAAGACCATGGCCGCGACCCTGACCACCTCCCGCCTCGAGGCGCTGTACAAGATCTGCTCGTCGCCGGCGCTGTACAAGATCTCGGAGCAGGAGCGCGCCAAGGACATGGTGCGCATGACGGCCGAGGGGGAGGAGGTCGGAGACCCCATCGGGCCGTGGTTGCAATGTGCGTCTTACTCTTTCCTTTCTACCTCCCATCTTTGGATGGCAGAAGCCTCTCACCCCTCTCATGTTTGAGTTGTAATCGCAAGTGATACTGACACATCCATCAACAGTCCTCGACCTCCAACCGGGTTTCAGCTCCTGGTCCCAAGCCACGATGCTGCACATGTACCTCGTCCTCGCCCGCCTGCGCTGCCTCGACCGCGACAGCTCCCGCAACCTGCAGCACCAGTTCATCGACCAGTTCTTCTTCGACTGCGAGCGCATGATGCACCTCAACCACGGCATGACCTCGGCTGCCCTCCGCCAGCGCTACCTCAAGGAAATCTTTGTCCAGTGGCGCGGCCTCATCGCCGCCTACGACGAGGGCGTCGTCAAGGACGATAAGGTCCTCGGCGCCGCCGTGTGGCGGAACCTGTTCAAGAGCCGCGAGGACGCCGACTTGCGACAGGTCGCTGCCGTGGTCGGGTGGATGCGCGCTACGCTGCAGGACCTCGAGGCGGCGCCCGTGGAGGATATCCTGGTTGCGCCGGCTAAAGTGTTCAAGAGGGATGTGAGGGAGATGTTTGCCCTTGTTGATGCTGTTGGGCCGCAGGTTAAGGGGGATGTTGCGAAGCTTGGGGGTGGCCAGGAGCAGGCGGCGGTAAAGGCGTAAGAGAAGGATTCAGAGAGAGAGAGAGGGTGGAGAGTCGTCGTATGGCAGCGGATCAGACATTCTGAACGATTCGTGGGTCGCCGCAGTGTATCGATTTTGGGGGAATATGATGAGAATCATGTACAGCATTGACGGACGTCGCAGACTGTAGAGCCTGGCATGGGGAAGGGAGATGCTGCAGGCCTTGTAATTTTGTACAATCACCAACGCATATTAGAGGTTCCCAGACGGAATGGAGGATAACGAACAAGATTCCATCCAATTTAGCTTTTCTTGTAAATGTAGCCATCTTATCACTCCTTCCCGTACCATGAGATAAGCAAAGGGAAACAGAATATTCATGACCAAAAAAATTACAAGATCAAATCTTCTCCCACATCTGGAACTCATACCGCGTCCCATTCTCCTCAATCTCACCCCCCTCAACCTCCTCCCCAACCCACTCATCAAGCCCCTTCTTCTCAACCTGAGCCCATTCGCCCCCCTCGCCCTCGCCGCCAAGTTTCAGCGGGAAGAACGCATCACACTCAAACTCCCCCATAACCCTCGTCAGCAGAACCCTCTTGGCCTCGGGCACCTCGAGCGCCGCGCCGTAAATCTGCGCGCCGCCAATGACAAACACCTTGCCCAGCTTGCCGGCCGCGGCTCCGCTGGCATCGGAGCGGAGGAACGCGAGGGCCTGGTCTAAGGAGGAGACCTTTACCGCGTCCTTTTCGAAATCCGTGGCCGCCGCCGTGGCCGAAGCAGAGTCCAAGGAAGCAGGCTGAGAGCGGCTGATGACGATGTTGAGGCGGCCTTTGAGAGGTCTGAAGCGGGGCGGGATGCTGTCCCACGTCTTGCGGCCCATGATGACGGCGTTGCGGGCGTCTGAGGGTGCCTAGTGCCCGATTGTCTTGTCAGCCATATAACGGTGCTTGTGCAAGGCATTCAAGTTCCATTCAAGATTGTGTCGTGATACCGGAGACGGACAGAAATATGCGGCACTCAGTCCAGGCTTTGAAAAATTGCCCAAGGCCTCATCACGCATGAAGCGAATTGAGCGGCAGAAGGAAGACATGACCTTCTACGTACCTGCGGAGGAAGTCTCTTCGTCACGCGCGCAAAGTACGCCATCTCTTTCTTCAGTCCCGTCCACGGCAGGCCGCCCTTGGCGCCGATGCCCATGTTGCGCGTCGCCGCGACAATGAGCGTGAGTTCGTGGCTCATAATGACTCTCTAGTGGGTGGGGGAAGATTCTCTTTCCCTTTTCTTAGACGATATTCTGCCTTTTGGGAAACAATTTGTTTCTTGGGAGTATCAAAAGTAGACTGGCTTCGAGGGTGATGTGGTTTACCCTGCCTTGGCTGTCGGTTGGGTTGAAGGTGTAAGTAAGTGTAAGTGTGAGGTGCGTGGTTCACTCTGAGTTTTGCGCTAGCTGAGTGACAATTGGTGCCGGCCGATTGGTGGGCTCATGTGGAATGTCGAGTCAAAGGTAACAATGAATCATTTCATGACTGACAACCGCATTTTTCAACGACCTGAGTCTTTTTCTCAAGTCTTTGAGCATTGAGAACCCATTTCTATGACGGAATACTTCTTCTTGAGTTGTGGATACGGTAGTCAGTTCCTCATACAAAACGTCGTGAGAACTACTCGCGGGCCAGACTTGCAGCGTCAGATACGTCACATCATGCACTGCACTTTCAGAGGCACGTGGAAACTCTTACATCATCTCCCAATCCTGGTATATTCGCACTTGGTATAATATAGGTGACTTCCGAGTCACACCTGCCCAGCCTAGCTATTGCTGGCCACAGAACCTGAACGCCGTCGACGTGTTCGTCGAGAAAGTCATCCTGAGAATAGAACTATCCTCCCGTCATTAAGAACTCATAAACCCCCTTCCTTCCATTCCCTGGTCCACCTCACCCCTTCATCTCAATTCCACTGAAGGGAAATACCGCGGTCCAGCGAATCCTTTGGCAAGGACCGCTTGTATATCGATATTACTGCCAGCCGCACGACTGCTACTCCACATCTTTAAGAGTATGAATCTTCCAGCAACCGGCGGATCAAAGCGTATGGTGCATTTGCTCTTGTCCTTCTCGATAAAGAACTTGGCATGCGGCGCCATGAGTCCACGTCCACCACTGACAGCCCGAACAGCCTCCTGCGTTGCCATCTGATTCGCCTCAACAGCCTCTGCCAGTGACATATCATTAGGGTCACGGCGCCTGTTCGTGAAGGAATAATCTTCAAAGTCGGATGCAAATGGATTGCCGTCGTCGCTGCTGTCACTCTCAAACGGCAAAGACCCAATTCTATTGGGAGCTGTTCGATTCGCAGTGATCCTAGGGGTATCATCATCGTCGGTCTCTTCGTAACTGCATTCGGTGGTGATGTTGAAGGGTGGCAAGTGTGTGATGAACTCCGGCGGGATCTGTGCTGTCCGACTCTCATTTTCATCGTCATCATGTCCCAGACTGTATAGCCGTCTCTGCCGACTGTGCGTTCTAGTCACAGTCGTCCCGTCTTCGTGATGCCGTATTGAGATTATCGGGGCTAGTGCTCTGGAGGCCGTTGTGCGACCTGATCTGTGCGGAGCATATTGTATTTCGTATTCCGCCGTTCGCCTAAGAAGCTCATCCTGATTCATGGAGACAAAGATCATACCCTCCCGTACACTACGTATATCTGTTAGATACAGCTCCCAGAAAGTAGGGGAAACTTGAGATACTCACGGTGAAGAGTAATTCGATGCCGGCGCCTTGATGACGAGCTCCTTCAAGCTGAAAGCAGTACCGCCTTGGTGCCGCAGAATAATGTTGCAGCGGTTAGACTGTGTGCAGTATACAGTCTTATCGTCCTTGAGGATGTTTTCGTGGGCGTGAAGGGTGGCGTTCTCATACAGTCCCCCATCACAGCTCATGATTTCCATCTTTAGTTGACCTGACTCGACCTGGCCATACCGTCCATATCGAAACCCCTTGAAGCTCTGGGCAATACGTTCAGAGTCCAGCTTTCTCCTCTTCACCCTCCGACTCTCCTCCGGGCATTCCTCCGATGGAGGTAGAGGCGAAAGATTTGGCGGGGATTGATTGGGAGGCATCCTAGGCGGCGAAAAGGGTGAGGAGCTGTACTGTGCTCTCCTATTCCACAGAGCTCTGACTGCTTCCAAATCGTCTTCCGTGCCGTCAGTTCGTTGACGCCCGCTAATTGTCCTGGTGGTTCTGTACCCAAAGACTGGGGGCAACTGGAGGGGTTGGCGCCGGGTGTTGTCGTCGTCGTCTCGCTGGTCGTTCTGGTCGTTTTGCAAGATATTTAGCAAATTTGAGTTTTGGCTCCAGCCAAGATTGTTGTTTCGGGAGAAGCCAAAGTCGTCTTGCGCCTGAGACATGAATGTTGTGAAGCCACTCAAACTGTTGCCCACGAGCTCGTCGTACTCGGCCTGGAAATTTCGATCAGCCATGTGCCGCGTGAGCTGGTAGTAGGTTTCGGCCTGGTCCTGCGTAGTGTAAGGCTCAGGCTCCCAGGGATGTCGTCGTGTGGTGTTTGAGGAGAAGGTGAGGCGACTCGTGTCTCTAGAAATCGGCGGTAGTGGGGGAAGCCTACGGTGTGGTGGCAGGGGCGGGTAGCCGTCGTCGTCTTCGTCGTCGTCGTGCCTCTGAGTACGTTGGCTCGGGTCTGGCCGTTGTGACGACATGCTTCGTTGGCAAAGGTTTCAAGGGTTCAGCGACGCACGCGCCAGGAGACAAACCAATCTGTGAAAGTCTCCTGGTGCTGCGCTCGTTACTGTCGACGTGAGATAGGCCACAGCGAGAGTGGAAGCGCCGGTTCGAGGGGTGGAAATTATGGGGTTTAGTGGGATCGAGTGAAGGTAGGCGAGCAGTAGAGATTCGTGGTCCAACTACCTGGACGTTTATCGACCAGGGCGGCAACTGGAAGAGGGTGGAAGTGTCAATAGCCAGCAGATAAGGCGAGATCGTCGCACAGAAGAGGATGCGAGGCGTAGCCGCCCGTAGGAGTGTAACTTGGTCGTACGGGCTGAACCTCCTCCATCCACCGGGATTGTACTAACAAAGGTAGTGTATGCGAAGGGCGGTCGCTGGCCCAAGTATTGACCCTCGTCGCAAATAGTAAATCGAAGGCGGTGGGAGTTTGGAGCTTTGGTTATTGTGCTGTAGGTGGCAGAAGCGGGCAGAGTATGAGTGCAGACAAGAGGGCCTGACGGAGCTGGCGCAAACGGCCGTCGATGCAGCTCGGGTTGTGTCGTCAGCAGGTCGGCGGAGAAGCAAAGATGGTTGGTTGATGATACAAGTTGGAGTTGGACTGAAGTGCCGCTGACCGCTGGTGCTGGTGCTGGTGCTGGTACTCCGTACTGGTGCTTGGATTTCCGTTCCAAGTCCCCCTCGACAGGAGGCGAGCAAATGAGCAGACAGCCAGTGACAGCGGTGGGATCGCCCTTCTGCACCCGCTAAAGAGAGACCCCCTGGCCCTACCCATCGCGGGGTTTCGTACCTGTAAGAACCAGTGAGGCAACGGGGGAGAGAGGGGCGTCTGGACCAAAATGCTACGAGATACATCATCTTAGTATGTAACGCTCCACCAAAGCGAGGTACCACTTAAGCGTGGCCCTAGCGCGTTATCTGTGGTAGGGACGCCGAGGACTGCGTTCCATGCGAGCGTTCCACGTACCTACCTTACCTACTTTAGGTACCGTACCAGGGCCGCCGTGTTAACAATTCTTTTGTCGAAGCTGCCTTCCTTGTCCAAGCTTGCTCTGTTACCTGCCTCCTAAGGTACCTTAGCCTCGACCTCAAAGTGAACCCATCCCGTCCTCAGCCTCGCTTTGTTGAGGTGAGAGGTCATACTCATATATCGCCATCACTTCCTTCTGACTGGGATTTTTCCTTCTGGAAATCCACCAACTTTTTTGCTGCTTCCGTCATTGAGTGAGCGAAACCTGCGATACTTCCCTTCACATCTTTTACGACGGACCCAAAACCGGTCTCACTTGACGCGGTCTCACCTCTCAACTCTCGCTTCATTGCGACAACTCATCTCACGAGCCAAACGACGACGCGCATGATTTGCTGAGCTGCCCTGACGATTCGCGACTCAATTACGCAGGATACGAGAACATTGTTCTTTCGCGATCCACACATTCTCGTCAATTGACATCCCTCTCATTTCACGACTTCATCATGGAGGAGCAAACGCAAACGAAGGAGACGCCGGTGCAAGAGACGCCGGTGCAGCAGCAGCCAGCACAGCAGCCCGCACAAGAAACCGCAGCCCCGAGTAGCAACGCGCCAGCTCAGGAAACCGCTCTGCCTCATATGCCATTTCCCAATCCCTCCAACGGGTTCGATCCTAGCATGCAAGCCGCGCCAATGGACCAAGTGCTCCCGGAAGCGTTGCAGGAGGTCATTCCCGGAGCCATGCCCGGCATCCTTCCCGGCATGTTGCCCACGGGCGAGATGTTCATGCCTCAGATCCTCCAGCAGAACGGACAACAGCAAATCTTCATGGGCAACGATATGCTTCCAAATATCCCAGCTCCGGCACCGGGCATGAGCGCAGGTACGTAGGCCTGAGCCATCTACCTACATGAGACCGTACGGACAAACTGACACTTTCTACCAGATGAGATTGCGCTCTACGACCGTCAAATCCGCCTCTGGGGCATAAAGGCCCAGGAAAAGATCCGCAACGCCAATATCCTCCTCATCACAATGAAGGCCCTCGCCAACGAAATCGCAAAGAACCTCGTCCTCGCCGGCATCGGCTCCCTCACCATCCTCGACGGCGCCCCCGTCTCGGAATCAGATCTGGGCTCCCAGTTCTTCCTCTCCGAGGAAGAGCACCACGTCGGCCAGAACCGCGCCCAGGCCGCCGCCGCCGCCATCCAGAAGCTCAACCCGCGCGTCCGCGTCCACGTCGACGCCGAGGGCATCAAGTCCAAGGGCACGAGCTACTTCTCTGCGTTCGACATCGTCATCGCCACCGACCTCGACCCGGACTCCCTCAACATCATCAACACCGCCACCCGCCTGCACCAGCGCGCCTTTTACGCCGCCGGCACCCAGGGCCTCTACGGCTTCGTCTTCTCCGACCTCATCGAGCACGACTACGTCATCGAGCGCGACCTCGGCAACGTGGCCACCAAGCTCGCGCCCGAGACGCGGACCCGCAGCGTCGTGGCCGTCAACACCAAAAAGGAAGGTGGCAAGACCATCGAGATGGTTACCAAGCGCGAGCTCTACTCGACCTGGTACCTCGCCAGCGACGGCGCCACCCTGCCCGACGAGTACGCAAAGAGCGCGCGCAGGAAAAAGGCCGTCAGCCCCGTCATCTCGTGCCTGCGCGCCCTCTGGGACTTCCAGGTGCTCAACAGCGGCCGCCTCCCCAGCCACACAAAAGAGGACCTCGGCCTCTTCACCAAGCTCGCCACGGCCAAGCACGCCCAGCTCGGCCTGCCGTCAGAGACGCTGCGCTCCGAGGTCCTGCGCGGCTTCCTGCAGAACATCGGCAGCGAGATGGCCCCCGTCACCGCCATTCTCGGAGGCCAGCTCGCGCAGGACGTCATCAACGTCCTCGGCCAAACTCAACAGCCGATCCAGAACATGGTCATCTTCGACGGCAACACCATGGAGGCGTCGGTTCTCCCGCTCCACCCCGTCGGCGAGCTGGGACGCGGCCTCCTCTCGCTCGCTGCGCCCGCCGGTCTCATGCCGAATGGCGGGGGCCTGATGCCTGCTGATCCCAGCATGATGATGAGCATGGATGGTGCGGTAGACTTCAACAACCAGATCCTCACGCAGTAGTCTGCTAGGGAGTGGTTTAAACATTTGCGGTTGTGTGTATGTGTATAACAGTTTCTCACGAGGAGTCGGAGATGATGGCAGAGGAAATTCGTCCCGAACATCCCTTTTCGCCGGTGCGGAAAAAAACCAAAATGGCTCGAATACATGTAATATCAGATACACTGTAATCAGAACACAAAAATTGAAGAGGCTCACGCTCCATTTGCATTATATTCTCTTGGTGAAACTTTATGAAACTTTCAGAACTGTGACTCCGGTTCCTCCCTCAATGACCTCGCGAACTCCAAGCAATGCCGCTTTCTCCTGGCACGCAAGGCTGCCGTAATTATGCGAAAATCTATGAGAAGTATGAATGGGGCCTTTCGAGTAAGCAAACAAGCAGCTGTATGTTCTCTGTCTTTGTGTATGGACGATAGAAAACTACTCTCTGAAGCTACTTCTCGACTCCGTCTGTAAGGTATGTATAACCATCTTGAGAGCAACATATGAGTCAATCAGAATCAATTGCCTAAAACAAACACAGACTCATGGTGGCTCTCCGATTTTGCCTACTTGACGGACATAAAACGTCCATGAGACAACATCACTTGCTGGGCCGCATGATATAACGCGGAAAACAGATGGATAACGACTTCACTTTACAAGCAACGCTCAGCAGCAAATTTCTCAAAACCAATTCTTCTTTTCGTATTCATTATCATTCCAAATATGCTGAGGCACTATTGACCCCGGCTTCTCGGTCCTAGCTCTAATTTCATTCAATGAGCTTCTCCACCTGGCTTTTCAGCCCAGCCCTCTCTCTCTCTCTCTTTCTCTGTGTCTTTCATCCGCATACGGATGACGAGAACCAAAAGATCTTCATATGTGGAAGACCAATGTCCAAAGTGATGTGATAATAATACATGCTCTTTTCGCTTGTCCCGATCCGCTTGCAACACGATTCTCGGATTCCATTCAGGTTTTCTTGGGACCTGGCTTATTGGCAGTCGTCTTCTTAGCGACTGCCTTCTTCGTAGTCGTCTTCCTGACAGCTGTCCTCTTAGCGGCTGGCTTCTTGGCAGCCGGCTTCTTCACTCCCGCGCCTGTTAAACCTTCCTTACTTGGGTTCAGCTCTGGCAACGTGAGAATCTGCTCCTAGCGGGACCCGCGTCGCTCGTCGCCGTTCTCATCTGTCTTCTGGCGCTGGATCCTATTATTGTTTATGTTCCATCCCCGAATTTGGACAGGGCCGCGACGCGGAGGGGGTTCCGTAGGCGCATAGTCTTTGATGTTTTCCTTGTAGTCATACTGAACGGTTCGCAGTTCAGGGCCTTGAGGCCACCCTACTCTGTGAGCAGGCAGAGGGGCGGGGGCCAGCTTGGGGTATTTGCTGTTTCCCTGTGCACTTGGAGTTGATGAGCCACTTCCAGCCCGGCTTCTAGACGGTTCGCCGGGTTGCTGCGGAACGAACTGAAGATTCGGAGGGCTTTGTGCTGGGGCAATGGATGAGTAAGTGGGAGACATGCCTGGGTGTCCGTAAGGCGGCGGTTGCTGCTGTTGCTGCTGCTGCAAAGGTGGTGGTGGAGGTTGCGTGCCTGTGTAGGGTGGGTACTGGTTCATCATGGGCGGCAAACCTGGCTGCTCCTGTGTGTATCCATTGTGGTATGGCCTGGGTGGACCAGGGGGGTAGAACGAGCCGCTATTGGTGCTCATATAAGGTGGCGGCGGCGGCTGTTGTTGTTGCTGCTGCTGTTGCTGTTGCTGTTGCTGAATCTGATGTTGCTCGATCTGAACACCCTGCTCTGGTGCAGCGGGAACACTCTTGCGGCCACGAGACGGCCGCAAGGGCGGAAGCGGCGAGCTCCTGTCCTGAGAAGGGTTCGTAAACGGCATACGAGATGTAGAGCCAGATTGTTGCAGCTGAGGAGAGGCTTGTGCCATGGGTCCTCCTTGCATAGGCATGCTGGGCAATTGGTAGCCCTGCTGGCTCTGACCGTAAGCCTGTTGTTGATATTCATGATGTGCGGTCGAAGCGTCCATCGGTGCAGAGTAAAGACGCGGGTCGATCATGGGGTCTGCTTGCGGCAGGTGTTGCTGGTTATGCGGATGAGGCAAGTGCTGCTCGTTGTAGGCCGAAGGAGCGCTGTGCTCGTGGTACATGGAGTGCCGGCGGGTATCATTGGTGGCGTCAATCGAGGACCTCATTTGAGACATCTCGACTGGTCGAGCAGGGGGTAATTGGTTCGAGTACGGATCTCTCATCGACGGGGTTTCGATAGATTGGTGGATTCGACCGTCGACGCCCGGTGAAGCGATTCGAGGTTCAATCCAGCCGACACTATCATTTGAAGGTGCAGCCTGGATGCGGAACTCAGCGGGAATGGGCTGAACCACATATCCAGAGTCGATGTGATGATGATGGGAATGGGGAGGTGGAGGACCATCAACTGGAATGGGTTGGCTGATGGGAGCATCGGCCATGACAAGGTCGACGGGCTGGGGAGGGTAGGTGGAAGTAGACGCATCTGCGAGGATTGCGAGCGCAGTAGTGTCAATGGGCTCCGGCACTAGGACGGGAGCTGGAGGCTCAGCGGCAGCTGATTCGGACCCTCCAAATATGTCGCGAATAGCGTCATAAGCACGGGTAGCAGGTCTGACTGGAGTCGGAGCGGGCAGGATCACCGGCTTCTCTTCGACAGATTCCACCACCTTGGCCTCCGCCTCGACGGCTTCCGCAGCCACAACGAGCTCCTCCAACCCAGCAATGTTAAGGGCAGAGTCGTTCATAGGGAGGGGCGAAGTGGCAGGCGTATCCTCCAGACTCGCGGGCTCGGACTCCTTGACAGATTCGGCGATGAGTCTTTGCTCGACATATTCTTCTGCGATTTCCTTGAGAGCCTTAAGCTCAGGTCCCTCAATGTCCTCGGGGGAGATGTCTTCCATTTCACAGATGGTAGAGAGAATCGCGCCCATTCTTTCCGAGTATGGCTTGTCAGCTAGAGCAATCTCGACCTTTGCAATGGGGACGACACGAGATGCATGGATGGTCCTGCCTGAGGGAGTCAGGAAAACTGTGGGATGCATCGGCTCTGCCTCTGGTTTTGGCGGCTCGGAGTCATTTTTGCTCGTGGGCAGGAAGCAGCCCAATCGGGGGTGAGTGCCGTACTTCTGGACAAGCTCCAAGTCGTAGTCTTCTTCGTCAAGGTCTCTAGCATCCCAACGAGCGAGCAGAGGATCAAAGTGCCAGGTGTTCGAGTTTGGCTTGCCGAGATACTTTCCACGCTTAGCGAGCGTGGCTCCATGCCTAGGGGAGTTGGTGGAATCACGGAATCCAATCTCGTCGTCATCGAACTGGAATGATGGAGGAACAATAAGGCGATTCGCGATACTCGCTCCATTCTTGGCTGTCGGCCGGTTGACTTGTCTGCAACCGTATTCATCTGGCTCTGAAGCCTTTGCCGGCAAGGCGGGCTCTCTCTGGTCAGCGGTCAACGGACCCTCAGGTACCGGCGTGCTCTCATTCGATTCGTCTTCGATGGGAGCATGCTGAGCCGACATGATACCAGCAATGTGGCGGACGGGCGCGACATCGGCAGCAGACCTCTTGGAGGCCGGCTGGCCATCTGGTTGTTGGTTGGCTTTCCGCTTGCTAGTCCGTCCTCCAGTCGCTGCCGCGGAAGGCGGCGCCAAAGTCTCCTTCGCGGCCTGTGGCTCCGCCCAAGCAGCCTGTCTCAGGGCATGGGCTTCGGTGCCTTCGACGAGTTGAGGATAGGGAACGAGTGCTCCGTCAACGTAGACTTCATAGAGGCCGAATTCTTGGGCTTCCTTGTCCGAAATTTGTTTATAATTCCAGCCTGCATCGACGAGCTAAGGCCAGTGTGAATAACCGAGATACGCAGGAAAAAATAGAATGAAGAACAGAATGAACTTACGTCAACAGGAAGACCATGGTCATGAAGGTATTCCAGAAGGTTGAGGCGATGAAGCTGCGCATCCAAAAATCTGTCTTCCGCATCTTCAACTCCGTTCTAATGCCGCGAGTGACGTTAGCAGAGGACCGGGGGAGAGGAAAAAAACATGACATATCAGTCGGGGCCTCACGAACCTTGAAAATATCGCGAACGGCGCCGAGCTTGGCATGTTTGGACTTGAAGACGGTTCTGGCGGCAGTCGCCAGCTTGTTTTCCAAGTAAAGGAGGGACCTTTCGAAGCGAGCGCCGAGATTGTCCTCGATGACTTTGAATTCCGGCACCGTTTTGTGGTAGTCCTTGTCATTTGTGAGTGTGTCGATGGAGCGCGAAGCCAGATCTTGTAGCGCTGGCTTCACGGCATTAGCGAGAGCCGCGTATTGTGCCTTGAGCTCGCGTTGCCGTTCATAATTTGCCTGGACTTTGTCGTCTGAGAACTGCTTGAAGCGGCCGCGTCGACCAGTGCCGGCTGTGGCTGCGGGTTTGGGAGGCTCCTTCTTAGGCGCGACAGCTTTTCTGCCCCGGCCTCTACCGCGGCCCTTGGCCTTGGGAGTGAGCTGAGGCGTCGGAGTCGAAAAAGACTGCTCCGGTGTCTCAACGTCTGACATGATGTCGATGGCCGTTCATGAAAGAGACGTGAAGACGGGGGAAATGGGGGTATGTGGAGGCAAAAGTGAGAGCGGGTATGGTGTAATGAGATGGGGGCGTCTGTGAGATGGGTAGAGTAAGGTAGGGGGCGCGGTACGGGTTGGAAAACTGAGATGTGAAGCGGCCGAGGAATTCTCGGTCAATCTCAGAAAAGACGTGAGCAGGCGCGATTGCTCGGGGTCAAGAACGTGCTTTGACTTGAAGATGTCTGTAGGTTGTTGGCTGTTCGGAGAACAGGACCAAGGTGTGTGGGTTGGACGGGGATGGTAGTGGTGTGGGCTAAGAAAATGACAGCCGGCTGGCCTCTCTCTCTGCAACGAGCGGAATTCCTCAATGAGAGACCAGCTTGAGAGGGGGATAAATGGAATCAGGCTGAAGATGAGACTCGTGCGCAGAGATGGCTGTAAGAGTGAGCCAGCGTGAATGAGGCGTTGAATTGGGAGCGTGGAACGAAGATTGCTTCGCTTTTTTCCCCTTCCTGCCTTTTGCAAATAATACCAGGCGGAGCGCAGCAGAGGCAGGAACAGACGTGACCACCCTGCTACAGCGAGGCGGAAGGCAAGGCCCAGCCCAGCACTGTGCTGCACACACTTACACCGATCTGGTAGGAGTAGGCATGATTTACCGCGCCCTGATTCGTCCGGAGGCCCAGAAAATCCGACGACCGGAAATAGCCTTCTACCCCTGTCGGCAAAAAAGGGCAAGAGGTACCGGGTACATGAGGATTCTGCCATCTGGCCGTCCATGGTGCTGTCTCGTACTTTACCGCGTACCTTACTCCGTGCCTTGCACGTATCTGAGTGTAAGCCTTTTTTCGGAGAGCTGGCTCGCTCGGGTGTTCGTAACGGGCATTTGCGACTTGGCAGGCCAACAGGCGAGCATGCCAGAATCGCATCTTTGGGCAATAATGAATGCCTGCGGTCTTACTGTCCCAACTAACAGAACCTGCTTGCACCGGTGAATACCTGCCTTGCTCATATGGCTGCCTGTATCTGCGTTTGTGCTCCCGCTGTGTGATGGCTTCTCTGAACGCGTATGACTACCTACTCTGTGCCTAACCAAATATTCATAGACCCAAGCGTGCCTTCTTGTCCGCTTCTCCCAAACGTCCAGCCGGTCATCTTGAGCAGGAGCAGCATTTCTCAAGCGCGTCCGGTATCACGACGACGGCCTCGAGATGATAGCAATGAGGTCAGTCGGTCCCTGGATTCTGCTCCTCATCAACCATGCCCGCCTCCTTCCTGTCTGACCCAATCCAAGTGGCTCTAGATATTCCTAAATGACCAAGCCGCTTTGTAAATGCCATCCGACTTTGGATGAAAGCGCAACAAAATGAGCAGTATTTTTCACACGCTCATCTTCCTTTCTCTACATATCTTCCATTGGGATTGATATTATATACTGCTTCTGAGCAGTATCGTCTCTATCAACCTCACAAAGCAGATATTTTTGCCTCAATCTCGGGTACCTCAGGCTGTTCGGACGAGTCGGACAGCCTGTCGGACGGGGCGACTTTTACAGGTCTTGGTCCCGTCCGGGTGGGCCTGTTGTTGAACCAGATCCCGAGCTCCAGCCGGACGGCTGCAAGTTCTTTTCCAGGACCCAGTGAGGTGCAGCTTTGTGTTGTTGTTCTGTGGCTGGTATGGCTGGCTCACCGACGAGTGTTCTGGGCATGATGCAACAATAAACGAAATTCAATTACGTAGATATTGAAGCAAGCACACTGGTGTTCTATACTCGCTCCGTTACCCACGATCTTATGGCGACCAGCATTTTGATCGTAATCCTCTTCTGGATGGTTGTACACAATCATAGTACTGGCATGCTCGCCTCCCTTACGTCTGCAATACCTACCATTCGTACTCCGTACACAACAAGCCGCCAGTTGCTCAAGGTTCGGGAGTGCCAGGTAAGCCTCATTCATCCAAGTACCGGCCCACTTAGCTAATAAGAGCCACGCTAAGAAGAAGGGACGAACAACAACCACCATCAGACACGACACCAAAAGATGCATACAAAAGCAATGGGTTCAATAGATCACACAGAAATGGGTCTGGGCCAGCCCTCAGTGTCATCAAGATCAATGCTGCCTTGAAGCACGACGAGGTGTCTTCCAAGTTCGATAGATCCGAGGCAGTCAGCTCCTCACCCTCTCCTCCCCTGCAGCAAGGTCCATCTCACGACGCACGCCCGGGGTGCGGATGGCCAACGAGTCCCCTGGCGCCTGAACAGCACACTCTTCCTCCCGCGCACCAATTGTACCGGGTACCTTCTCTGGTCCCGTCTCCCGCCGCCCTCTTTCTCTTCCGCCCCCCTGTGGTTATCCATAATCCAGTGTCGCCCAATCCACTCCCCCGTACTAGGGGTCGGTTTCTAAGGAGGCCACTGACACTTGACGAGCTTGAAAAAAAAAAAGCGAAGGGTTCCACGGCTGAACCTCGTCTATTCCCGAGCCGCCGGAGAGCGCTATGTGTGCTCACCGCCGTAGCGTCGCAAAAAAAAGTCAAAAGACAACGGCAGAAAGAGCGCCCCGGGAAGAGAAGGGCCAAAAAAAAAAAAGTTTCTCGCTCACGGTACAACCAGAGCGTGGGGTACATACCTTACACACCCTTCCCACCCCCCCGGCGCCGACACGGGTAGCAACAGCACCGCCGCCGACCACCACATCCCACTTTGCACCGCGATACACGCCGTACGCCGGACGTCACCTCGGAAAACCTAACCCAGTTCACGAACACCAGAACGGCCCGGACCGTGAACCAGGCTACCCATTGCGCCGCATACCTCCTCTGCCGAGCCACCAGCCTTTCTACCACAACCCCTCGTCCATCATGGCCAAGAAGCGGAAGCTCGGGTCGATAAACCACAAGAGCCACTTCGTGGACACGGTGAAGAAGAAGACGGGCGGCGCACCGCAGAACAACAATGGCAAGAACAACAACAAGAAGAAGAACCCAAAGAGCGCCCAAGCCCTCGAAAGCGACGCCAAGAAGAAGAAGGCGCAACAGCAGTACCACCAGAACCAGGAGCCCGTGATACCGTTCTCCAAGGAAGACGCCATCCTGCTGATCGGTGAGGGCGACCTCAGCTTCGCAGCGAGTCTTGCAACACACCATGGCTGCCGTAACCTAACTGCGACGGTCCTCGAGAAGAACGAGCGGGAGCTACTGGAGAAGTACCCCCAGGCCGCGGAGAACATTGCGCAGATCAACGGGACCGCCACTACCACAAAATCTACCAAGTCAAAAGCAGCAAAGAGCGAGGGCGAGGGCGATGCCGAGGACGACGAGAACGACAGCAAGGAACCCACCGAGGCCGAGTCACCAGAAGCAGAAGAGGAAGAGGAGGAGGAGGAGGAGGAGGAGGAGGAAATCGACGAAGACGACGACGAGAAGTACAAACCTCCCGTCCAGAACAACAACAGGGTCCTCTACAACATCGACGCCCGCTCCATGAAACCCTTCACCCGCAAATCCGCCCCGAACCACCGCGGCTTCCACATGTCGGCCCCGACAAAGACGGGCATCTTCAACCGCATCCTCTTCAACTTCCCCCATGTCGGCGGCAAGTCCACCGACCGCAACCGCCAAGTCCGCTACAACCAGGAGCTCCTCGTCGCCTTCTTCACCTCGGCCCTCCCCAGCCTGGCGCCCAAGGGCACCATCGTCGTGACCCTGTTCGAGGGCGACCCCTACACGCTGTGGAACGTCAAGGACCTCGGCCGCCACGCGGGCTTACAGGCGCTGGAGAGCTTCAAGTTCCATTCCCGCGCGTACCCGGGCTACAAGCACGCGCGGACGGCGGGTGTGATACGGGAGAAGAAGACGGGGGAGGCGAGCGGGGCGGCGTGGAAGGGGGAGGAGAGGGCGGCGCGGAGTTTTGTGTTCATGCGCAAGGACGAAGCGCCCGAGGTGCAGCCTTCCCAGAAGAAGAAGAGGAAGCGCGGCGGGGAGGAGAGTGATAGTGAGGATGAGGTTTCTGAGGTGGAGATGGAGGAGCCCTTTGATGAAACGGGGGGATGGGTTGGGCAGTAATCGGCTAAGAGTGGAAGATGAGAGGAGGAACTGACTACCTCGTGTCTGACAGTAGAGAGAGACCGAGGAAGAATCGCTTCATGCGTGATGAAAGTGCAGAAGGAAGGCATGAACAGCGCCTGAAGTGTATATGGCCTAGCGGAAGAAGCTGAGTGCCTGAGATCGGCAGAGAGCGAGAGTTCCAATTTGATGGCCATACATAGGGCCTCAGGCAACTCATCATTTGGAGATTCGCGCTTCTTTCTCACCCACCCCGACCCCCTTGGATTCTCAGCACGGTGAGGATTTAAACCCCTTGGGTAGAGGAGCAAAAGCCCAAGTCCAGAAGGAGAGGATCTATGGTATCGGGTCTACTACATCGCCCATTGGCATCTCGCATTTGGCATATATGGCGCGGCGTTCATCATGGGATGGTCAAGTCGGTCTTCGAGAATAGGGGGGGGAAAGCTATCTGGTTTATAAAAGCAAAATGGAAGCCTCAAGGCAATCTGAATTCAAAAGGAGAGAAAGGGTAAATAGCAATAATTTTGATGCTCATATCCATTATATGCCCCCCCCCTCTTTCTTGACCTCAATGTGAACAGATGCCACTTTGCAACATACACTAGAAAACGTGATTCTTTAATGTCGAGGTCTCCATTCACGTCCATTACTACTAGTTCAAGTTATGTTTCTTAGCTGCCTTTTTTCCTTTTGTACGAAAACGCCAATTGCCTGGTATGACTTTTTCGTCGTCACGGTGCCCAAATCTCGTTGGAGAGAAAAAAAAAGAGAACCCAATGCCCGCCCGCCATCGGGGATGATGCCATGCTGCCCTATTCCCATACTTCCAACTCCACCCAAAAGCCAACATAGCCTGGGTGTCGGTGAAGAAAAAAGAAAGAAAAGAAATTGACACAATGGCCTAGGTACAGCTCTTTCACTTGGCCACAACCAGTTCTTTTTTCTTGTCCATGACCGAAAATATCCACATTATAATCGTAACAAAACACCCTAAACAAAAACCAAAGTATCTGAGAGATCCTTTGTTTTGCTTGGGTAGGGGTCTGCTGGTTCCCTTCCAGAACGAGAAAAATGCAACATGCCTGCTTATACATACAAGGCCGAGAGAGTTCCCTTCACTTCGGCTTGTTCACTTAGTTGACGCCCCACCTCCGTTGGAAAGTCGCACAATCTGGGTATCCCTAGCTTCCAAGGACAACGTCCCAAGCCTGGGGTAGGCGTTGTGTCGTGGTTGTGTCTAGTGACCCATAACCTCTTGCTGCCGAGCCACTTCATTGCCGGTGTTGGCAATGGCGGACTCATCGACAGCTCCTCCTCCATTTACCGGAGGGTGACCATTCAGGGTGCTTCCAATGTCCATAGCTTTGGAAAGCTCTTCTTCTTCCAAGCGTTCAGACTCCTCGTTCTCTCGCATTAGAGCCTCCTCCTGCTCCTTCAGAGCCCTTTGTTCTTCTGATAGCGGCTCCTCAGGGGTAGCAGTAGGTGCCGGGTCAGCAGGAGGCGGCGGGGGTGGAGGTGGTGGTGTTGCACCATCCGCATCAAACTCTCTAAGGCGCTTCACAGATGGTTCGTCGGAGGGAGTCAGGGTTTGTGACTCAGCTGCCTCCTCCTCACGCTTCCGTTTGCGCTCAGGACTACCCACCGATCCGCCGTCCTCATTGTCGGACAGCACAACGTCGTCGGCTGGTGAATCAATCTCCTTGTTGGTCGAAGTGGCGGGGTCCTTTGACTTGTCCATGTCGCCTTCGGGAGTCGCCTTCTCCTTCTCGAGATGTCTGAACTTCACAATAGCCTTGTCCAAGAAGTCCTTCACGTACGCCTTGACTTTTCTAGCTTGCTTCTGGTCAAGTGGAGTCGTGGGGTCTTGGATTCGATTGCGCTTGTAATCTGAGGAGACAAGTTTCTTGCAGACATCCTTGCCGAGCCGCTTTAGATCGTCCTTGGGAAGCTTGTGTCTGTACTTATCGACGACATACTTGACGTGGGGGAAGAGCTGCAGAGAAAATTAGCAGGTGACTAGGGGCTCAAACATAGTTACACGTACTGTGTTCTCATAGATCTTCATCTGTTTGTCGATGCTAAGAGAGCGCCACTTTTCCTGCTTGTTCTCCTGAACAGGAGTCTCTGCACGTTGAGGTGTCTGTGATGCCGAAGGTCTGGGGGTTTGCTCCTTGGTGACTTGGTCGATAATATTCTTAAGCAGCTGCTGCTCTTGCAAGGCCTTGGGCGTCGACTTTTGAGCGTCGGCGGGCTTGGTGGGACGTTGCCAGGTCGTAGCACCACTCTTGCTGTAAAAGTACGTGTTCCCACGCTGATCCGTCGCTGTGAACCATCCGAGTGGTAATGCTCCATGACCGTTGAAGTTCTGGTGTCTTCGTTGGCGTGGAGGGCCATTAAAGAAATGTGTGTTCCGTTGAGGAATGTTGCTCCGAGGTCCTTTGGGAATCTCGACATTCTGAAGGGGGTCAGGGGTCGATTTCGCAGTCACGTCCTCTTCACGATCCATGTTGCGCCTCTCTTGGAAGGAGTTTGTGGCAGATGTGTTGGGGTCAAACTTTCGCTTCCCGATGCGGTAACCGAGCTCCAATTTGGACCACTCGTCCAACAGCTTCTTCGATTTCGCGCTGACCTCCTCATGTTCTGA
Organism: Colletotrichum scovillei; assembly: GCF_011075155.1. Taxonomy (NCBI): domain Eukaryota; kingdom Fungi; phylum Ascomycota; class Sordariomycetes; order Glomerellales; family Glomerellaceae; genus Colletotrichum; species Colletotrichum scovillei. Next base: position 2,896,491 of record NW_023336261.1, read on the forward strand.
CTGAGTGAGTACACCAATGGTGGCTTCAATCTTGGAGCCCTCAATCTTGTTTCGGGTCAGTCGCGGAAACTTGTCGAGGATATCGAGAGCTTGGAGAACGACGTTGTGGTCGTCGATAAAGGTGTTGAGCGTTGTCTTGAGAATTTGGTAGGCATGCATGCGCATGACGGAGTGGATGACCCGCTCATCCTCACACTGCTGAATGCGCTGCAACAGCTTGACAGCAATCCATTTCTCCTTGCACTGCATCAGAGTCGCCATGACCTTGCGCGCATCGTCATCGTCGAGGCTTCTAGCCTGCACGCTATTAACGTACTCCTCATCGTCTTCCTCAGGCTTCTTTTTGCGTGGCTTCTTGGCCACCGCTGTGTCCCAGGCATCACCGTCGTCAATGCCGAGTGCCTCCACTGTAGTAAGGGGCAACTTGGTCGCCCGCTCGGTCTGCGTCTTGCCACCAATGAATCCAGTGCAATTCGACTCGCCACAGTAGCAGGGTTGGGGGTCGGCTCCATAGCGGTCAACATTGTAGTTGAACACCAACTCCTCACCGGCTTTGATTTTGCGTGAGGAGAAAATACCCATGCGCAGCTTTTCTCCGACGACCCATTTGTCGACGTAGCAATTCGGGTTGCATGAGTGGTTGCAAAAGCGCCCCAGGTTGCCCTTTTTTGTCGCATCGACGAATTCGTGCTTGGTCAGCGACATGAAGTAAAAATGCTTGATGCCCTCGTCATCGTACTGTATCATCCGTCGTCGAAAGGTTGGCTCGTTAATGACCTCGCCAATGTACTCGAAAATGAAGTCGTTAGCCTGCATATCAATGTTGGCGCGGAGGCCGAAGCCCTTCTTCTCCGTCTTGATAACTGAAACATCAGCGAACTGCTTCCGCTGAAATCTCTGATTCTGGCAGCCATCACCACAGTTGCCGGCGCCAGCGAGGCACTCCATCTTCGTCGCCCTGTTGATGCAGTCGGAGTCTTCGCCGCACGATAAATTTTTTCCTTCATCTGCAAACAGGCGGATTTCAGTTAGGGGAGGGGCTCGCGGTTGTTTCGCACAGCGGCGAGGGAGGGCGGGGGAACTCACGCCACTCGGAACGGCAGTCGCAGTCAAGAGCATCGTTGTCGGTCGAGCCCATGTGCTTGGATCCATACAGACAATCGGGTATGACCTGGAAGGTACTGCACGATTGCTCCGTGACGTCTGGCAGATCGTGGAATAGAGGCGACTCGCGCTTGACGGGCTTCTGCGATGCTTTGCGTGACAGTTTCGGTCGCTGCGTGCCTCCTGGCGTCGAGATGCCTTCGCTGTTGGCCATGCCCTCACTGGGCGACATGCTAGCAGAGCGGGACCCCTGGGTACTCCTCTTCTGCGCCGATGTTCTGCTTGGATCTCGCTCCATGTTGACACCATTGGGCGGAACACCATCCTCAATCTTTACCTCCTCCATCTTCACCGTCGCCAGCGCTTCATCCTCCATCAAGCAAGTGCGGGAACCCTCGGTAGGGCGAGCGCGCGAGGCGAGGGATGTGTAACGGTATTCGCGGTTCGTGTCGTCCAAAGCCTCGAGCAGCGGCGGATGCTCAGAGAAAAATCGAGAGGTGGAAAATGAGCAATTTGCGATTTAGCCAAGTCGGTGCGCATGTAGGGGCAAGAGCTGTTGTGTTGGGTGGGGAAGGAAAGAAGGAACGGGAAGGCGAGAGAGAAAACGGGGGGGATGAGTTGCGAGAGGCGGCGACGGCGCGTTGGGTGGTGAAGCGATTACTAGTTGGAGCCAGAGATTCTCGGCATTGCAGACAGTCGCTCGACGTGCCGGAGATACAATTGGGGCTGTTGAAGTCCTGCGTGATGTATGATATGCCAGAGAAGGGCTATTCGTTTGGCTGATACAGCGCCCGGAGAAAAAAAAAGTTGTAGTGAATCCAGAACGAAGTCGCAAAGGACGGCGGACACTGGCGAGGATTATCTCACAGCACCAGTTTCCCAAGGTGCGCAGCCACTCAGCTCGTCGCGCTTGGGCTTGGGGTCTAAGAGCCTAGCCACTTCCCTGTGGTTGAGCCTGGGAGTACCGCCAACAGCTGTAAGCTATTGTCAATCACGGCCAGCACCCCGATCCGACCGGCGGTGCAAATTGTTCGGATCATATCTACCGCCGGCCTCCGAGGTCTGGCCTTTTGGAATTCGATCGCAACTTCCCCAGGAATAGCATGCGGGAGATCTGCCCAATGGCTGCGTCTAAACAAACCCCACCATCGGACCCCAGCCGGTACGAAGTACAATGGTACTTACGAACGGGATGCTTCAAGTTCTCTCGTTGAGTCCCACATCACTGAAGCCACAATGAATCCATGATTGCCCAATTGCCCAACGCGCTATTCCGAAAGAGCACACCGAGCTCTTCTTTTCGAACCCAACTCCAGGTGATGTGGACTGTGTTAGTTGTGTTCTCGCCTGTAAAGGTCTCTAGGAGCGGTCTCCATTCATAACCTTGGAAATTGTACATGTTGCATGCATATAGGCCTGTTCCTCGCTCTGGAAAACGCAATTCCCTGCGGGTAGGCGAGCTGACGCATCTTGGAAACCCGCCATAACGAGTTTGTTATCCTCCTAGAATACAGCCCAAAAATGTAAGAGCGATACAACCGTGAATGAAGACAAAGGTGAGAGACGGTATGGTCGAAAAAGACGCACCAATCGGCAAATTTATGCGTAAGCTGGGGTTCATTACAAGCAGGAAACTCAGTTTTGGGTTATTCCTCACCGACACTTTGCATCCACCTGGTCTCTATTACATCCCACATAAGGAACACCCCTGAGCATTGAGAGTACCAGATTAGGTCGGAGGCTTATCTGGGCCAGGTGGTGTGCGGAGACGGTGAGTCGCTGGACATTCATTCGCCTCTAATGCTACTACTACCATGTGGTATCGAGCATCGGCCAAGACTCAGTCAAAATATATCGTGGAGGAGACCCAGAATCGACGGCTTGGACCTACAGTCAAACCACCCAGGCCGTCTCCATAGAAGAATATTGCCACTGAACCATGTTCATCCGATGGTCAACTAGTCGAGTGCAACCTGCGCACCCCGACGAGCTGCTAGCGTACCGAATATGAGCTGCCGAGAAGATGTGAGCAGGAGCTAAAGGGTAAGGGTAGTTTGAAGCAACATAATGCACGAAACCCAGCGATGTGATGCAGACCTCACTGTGTGGCAACGATGCCGTCGCATGGAAGAGCCAGCATGTAGTGGCCGTACCCAGCTTCGGGCACGCTCGACTGCTAGTGACAGCCGACCTAGGTAGTTTGCTGCCATCTGGAAACGGCGGAGCCATTTACATGGACGCGTTGTACATGGGTGGGGCCTTCCAGTGGGAGGATGCCAGCTCATTGTGCAGCAAAGACGTCGCTGAAGCCGGATGAAGTGGCCAAGGTGGGCAGTAGGTATAAAGAGGCGGTGGACGAACGCAGCGACCCAGTAAAGTGAACACCAATCCGTCGACTCGTCAAATCCGACTCTTATTCGACTTGGCCTCATCATTGTTGTCGTTGTCGTTATCGTTATCGAGCGCAAGTTGTGAAGCATCTTGGGATTTTTTGCTGGTTCAGCCCCACCACGGATACATCGAAATTCTTTGCCTTGGGGTCACATATTGGGCCGCGGCGCCGCGCGCAGCAATCAGCGGGAGGGAGATTCAGCCCTCAGTCCATTGCCCACTGAGATGCGGCGCTGCCTTTTGCTGCGGCTCTCTGACAGCGGAACAATGTGACGAACCCGTGCCCTGTGCTGGCTCGGATGCCGGTTTTGGTCCATGATTGGCGCAGAGGGAATCCAGTGGTTTCCTGCCAGAGTCGGCAGAGGACTGGGCCTGAGTATGCTGCGGCCAATGAGGGCGATGAACTGCCACTTTGTCGCGGGCACTAGGCTGCCCAGATATCCTTATTCGGTCGTACGTCGATCATTTTTTTTTTCTTTGCTGTCTTTGTTGTCAAAAAAGACGTCCGATGTTCCAATGTTGAGGGCAAACGGCGCGCAATCTGTGAGGGGAGAATGGGATGACGCACTGCCGGCCTTTGAGATGGAGATGGGAAGGAACGACGAGAAGCGGCGCCTGCTGACGGAACACTCGCCGAACCTAGTTGGTGGGGAAGGGAAGGAGGGGCCGGCGCATCCCAATTCAAGCACACCTTCCTCGTGGCGCCGAATTGAATACACGCTGGACTGAAGTCAGTCGCTGGCGATGGCAGCGACGTTCTCGCGGTACTTATTTCTCTTTCTACCTATCTTGACCTCAACACTCGCAGACACAATCACAATTGTTGGCTAGTGCTGACGAATATCCTCACGGTCGACTTTATTTTTCATTTAAGCTTACGTCTCTTATTATGACCAAGCAGGGAGTATCATGCTTTCGGCCAACACCACGACAATGACGTCCTGCAAGTGGCAGCGACCCAGAGTCAGGCGCTCCATGTCGATCCACCGGATTGGCCAGCGGACGCAACCTCCAGGGAGAGCCTTGAATCGCACTGCATCTACTTGTGCATCTGCATGCTGCTCTCCCATTCCGCAGAGAACCGCTGCTGCATCTGGCTCATCTCAGCCCAGTGCTAGGCCACTAGCACCATGACAGAGGGACCGTGCTGCAGCGAAGCATGTGTGCAGGACGGGCGGGAGACAGGGATGGATGCTCTGTCGATTGCATATCGGAGACCGACCATAGGGAAGAGGAGAGCCCACAACGCAACGCAGTGCACAGCTACAGCTACAGCGTATGCAGTCATATGTGATATGATGGGTGGCTACGGATACCTCCAGTGAGAATCAACCTGCCAGCTATTACGAGAGACGGACCCCGTTCTCGAACTCGAATGCGATCGAAAGAGGCCCAGTTGAGGCCCTCTTGGTGTGCCTGTCGGCCAACCAAATGGACCCTCTTCCACTTTGGGGGACTGGTGAGACATGCGCAGGGAAAATGGCCAAGAAGGATGCGGTTGGTTGCCGACAAAAAAGCAAGAAAGCGGCGACGGAATCGGAGGCGCGAGAGGCGCGTGGGATAAAGCCACTGCCGGAGAAGACGAAAGAAGCCAGCCGCAAGAGACAGCCCAGCCCAGGGACGGGAAACTCTGACGAGATAGGATAGTATGGGATTCCGAGAGGCATTCAGCGGCAGCGACGGCGACGGCGACAATGACAAAAGCAGACAGGAGTTTCTCAACGACATCCCGACATGGACAAAGACGCACCCAAAGAGCAGCCGATGCGGATGATGACTACGACGCCAGTCAAACATACTCACCACTCCCACACCACACCACACCACCACTCTGTCGTTGCGCTCTCAACCTGATTCTAGCCTCTGGATTCTCGACTGTTCGTATGCACCTACAAGCAGCTTGCGCCAACTTTCAGCATCCATACCACCCACCAACTCAACCCACCTACCTCTCTCTCTCTGTGCGCACTGCCTAGCGTCAACTTCCGACTAGATTGGCGGTGCAGTGATAGTCCATCATCAACGGTTGGCGAGCGAGAAAGAGCTGGTTTACCGTCCAAGACGAAGCGGCCTTGACAATTCTCCCGGAAACGCTAAGTCGGCCTGTGTTCCTATTCGATCCTCTGCACTCCATCTCGGCTTCGACTTCGTCACCTAAGCAGGCACTACTCGCAGGCACACCTCCCCGCCGGTCTAGGCGTTGCTCATTCGAGACGGGGCCCTAATGAATGAGCCGCAGCCTGCCTTCTTTTTGACAGTCATCGCCATCAGTCGATAGACCTGCGGGCATTCCCCAGCCACCCTCGCTCGGACACTGCAACTCTACACTAGGGTCATCCAACAAGGCAAAGGCACTTTTGGAGATACGAATCGTTAATCCATTGTGCACATGATATCGTTGCCTCGAAAGGTTTCGCAGAAATCACAACTGGCCGGACTACACTCCCCTCTCGTCATCACGGATCTTAACACAAACAGTGCCCGCCTCGCCCGCCGCTCGAATTCGAGGCTAACTACTAGAACTAACACCTTGCAACTCTCCGACCTCTAAACCTTGCTGCGAGTAGCCGGACCAACTGACCGTTCGGATACCAAACTTCAACTGAACCAGTACCCTGGAAGGTCTCCCAGACAGGCCTAACGCGTAACTGACTTCTCGGCAAACCTGTCTCGCTTGTTTCCCCCGGGCTCTCTCGCGCGCAAAACACGCCTGATAAATGCGACCCCGACCCTAGTCGCACCAGCCAGTCCCCGAGTGCGCGCCGTGCAGGCCCTCGTCGCAAAGTGGCCTAAGTCCCAGAAGCAAACGAAACAATCGAAGCCTCCACTTCCTCCTACACGGCCTGTCCAGGCTGTGTTACCCCCCTCATTGCGCCTCGTCCAACATCCCGTCAACTTCGTTGTGGTGCGAGGCCTTCTTCACGGTGGCTTCAGGTCGAGAACGCGCGCTTGCGCCGGCCTGATCGCTTCCATCTTCACCAGTTGTTCCTGCCTTCTCATTGCGTCTCGTCTTTGTAGACGCAACCGTCGACGTTCACTTCTAACGGTGACAGAGGAATACTGGCGCCGCTTATTCTCCGTCTTTGCCGCGAGCTTTTGTTCTCCGCCGCCGCGCTTGCCTTTCATATAGGGTGATTGCTTGGTCACAGGACTCTTCTAGTCGACGGTGCCGGCTCTGTCGATACTGGCCGCGCGCTTTGCTTCCTGTCTCTTACCATAGTTGTTTACCCAGTAACTCTTCGCCCGTCATCACCGGCTAGCATAGCCGATCCGCTCGTTTGCTAGAACCCCGCGTCGCAGATGCCTATCTCGTCTCCTCTCCGGTCCAAGATCTCTCTCTTTTATGAAAACCGTACGGGAAGTTACCAGCCCTTCTCGCGATGGCTTACTCCTTTACAGAGGAGGAAAAGGTAAGCAGCATGTCTTCATCCGGTCACGGACCATCGACACTGACGCGCATCTCCACGGCAGAGGTTCATCCTCGCGGAAGCCATCAAAAACAGCAGCCTAGATGTTGGCCTCTTAGTGGGGTTTTTGAAAACGCACAATGTCGAGCCAGACTGGCTTAAGATGCAATTGCCCAGCGGTACGGATCGTCAACCTTGATGAACTCCAGGTTTCATGCTGACATTTACGACACAGGCCGCACTATGGGACAATGTCTCGCGGTCACCGAGCAGATGTTCCAAGGTCCCATGCGGGTCCCAGACCTCAAGCGGAAGTCCATGAACGACCTCCTCGAACAGCCGCCAAAGCGTTTGGCTGCCGCATCGCCTATGGAGCCACCAGCGCAATTACCACCCTTGGCCTCAGCAACTCAAGGCCTCGCAACCTACTCAAGCTCGATGCCCGTATCGTCGTTATTGCCAGCGCCTCCGCAGCTGCATAATCAGCAGCTTGCCAACATACAGCCGCGACCCGCCGGCATGGAGATCGCCGGGGTGGCCAACGGCTCTCGAAGCCCTGGCCAACAACAGCAAGCGCCGCTCCCGCGGAAACGAGGTCGACCATCACGGGCGGACAAGGCGAGACAACTACGACCTTTGCTGCCGCAGCACCTTACACCTCTAGCACCGGCGCCCCGGCCAATAGCTAGGGAAAGCCCAACAACACCAGGAGAGTTCGCCGTGTACAGATTATCACCCGGTCCAGCTTCGGACGCCGTCAACGAGCCAATAAGGCGAGGACGAGGTCGGCCAAAGTCGTTTGGCAGGACACAGTTGGTGAGTGGACATGATTCTGCGAGTTGACCCAAAGTCCTGATCCGTACCCTAGGGCACCTCCACAGGCGAACAAACTAAGACAGAGTCTGGGCGGTCAACACCAAGTGAATCATCGCGCCAGCAATCTGATGACATACCCAGAGACGCCTACAACGAGGACGAAGATGTGTCGGATTCGCAAAAGGAAAAGGCCATCCCGAATATTGGCCGCTTACAACAAGAAGGGCTGGCGAGTTAGCGGTTCTTGACGAGCCTGGAGCGACGATGATTGGAAACCATCCATCCACTGCTACACCTTCGAACCCATAGCCTGAAAAGGCAAAGTCTCATCATGGCCGTCATTCGGCCTTTGATTTGCCAGCGACGGCTTAGTACAAGACCTTTTTGGCTCATCCTGTGCAGCAGTTGTCTGGTACAATGGATGTGTATTTCTAGAGCTTATGGCGTTGTCGGACTTTTTTTTGTTTTTTTTTTGAATTTCATTTTGCATATACCGGCTGCGGACAGAACAAGGCGGTCAGAGGTGGCTATTTGCCTTTTTCATCTGGTTCAAGGAGTTCAGGGGAGACAGACGTGTAACCAATGGATGAGGTACATGGACTGGGCATGACGGAGAACGACGTGTACGATATGATAGGACATGGAATACATGGCCTCAGTTCCGCTCGGGATGGGCGTACACATCTCGCGGGTGTTACACAAACCGGACCGCCAAGTGCCATTCATGAAAGCCATGGACTATGAAAGATTGGTATTATTGTAGAAATCGGTTCTTTCAAAATGTCCTCTTGTGAACTTGTTTTGTTCAGAGACTAATACTCATACGCTAAATCATGATATTGACCAGATGAGAACCCCAACCGCAGATAATGCTTCCGTAAAAAACACCCAAACATGAGCCACATTTCAACCATTTTACTTGAGCCTATTGACTTTTTTTCTCCTCCTCTTTTACCAAGACTTGACAATCTTCTCCAGGGCCTCGATGAGAATGTCAGCGTGGTGCTCCTGGAAGATGAGCATGGGCCTCAGACGGACGGCGCTCTCGCCGGATCCGCCAATGTTGATGCCCAGACCCTTTGCCTTCTTGAGGAACTCGTCGCGGCGCGGGTTATCGAAAGCGATGAAGGTGCCCTGGCCCTTTCCGCGGAGGTTGGCGAATTGGCCGGGGTACTTGCTCGCCAGACCCTCGAGCTTGCCAAAGAGGTAGTCGCCGACGCGGGCGGTGTTGTTGACGAGGTCGAGGCGCTCAATCTCGTCGACGATGGCGCGGAAGAGGATGGCGCGGGCCGGGTCGCCCATCCAGGTGTTGAACTGGCGGTAGGGCTTGTTGGGGCGCAGCTCGGGGTTTCCGAAGTAGTAGCCCGCCGTCTGGGCCTTTTTGCTGAAGGTGACCATGTCGGGAGGGGTAGGGAGATCCCAGTGGTCGTGGGCCCAGAACTTGCCGGTGGCGCCGACGCCGGTCTGGACCTCGTCGACGATGAGGAGGACGTTGTGCTTCTTGGTCACCTCGCGGAGGCCGCGGAAGAAGGCGGGGGAGGCGTGGTTGTCGCCGCCCTCGGACTGGATGGGCTCGACGATGACGGCGGCGGGGGGGATGTGGTAGTTCTTGATGAGGTGCTCCACCTCGTCGAGGGCGGCCTTCTCGGCGGCGGCGTTCTCCTCGACGTGCTCCTCGAGCGGGTACTTGAGCAAGGGAAAGGTCGCCTGGGGCCAGTCAAAGGCGGGGATGTCGAGCTTGTGGATGGGCTTGGAGCGGGTGGTGGAGAGGGAGCCGAAGAGGCGGCCGTGGAAGCCCGTCTTGAAGGAGAGGATGGAGAGGTCGGAGGCGCCGGGGGACTGGTTGTTCATGGCGGAGGAGGTCTCCTCCGCGGTGAACTCGACGTCCGGGCCGCCGCGCTCCTGCTGGCGGCGCCACATGAAGGCGGCCTTGTAGGCCGTCTCGTTTGCGTCGGAGCCGGCCATGGCGGTGAAGACCTGGTCGAGGCCCTTGGGCGCCACCTTGAGGATGCCGGTGCGGAGGACCTCGGCCCAGTCTTCGGGGGGGAAGTTGCCCAGGGCGGGACGGTTGATGATTGCGTTGACCATCTCGGGGGTCTGGGCGACCTTTGCGAGGGCCGGGTTGTTGTAGCCCAGGGGAATGGAGGCGATTTGAGCGTAGCTGTCAACATTTCGTAAGCTTTTGATCCCACGTAGAGCTATATAGCTATCATTCGTCTCTTTCTACATGATTTCACTTACACATCGAGGAGGACGTTGCCGTCGGCGTCGGCAATGTAGTTGCCCAGACTCTTCTTGTAGTCGGTGAGCATGTTCAAGCTCCGGGTGTCAAAGACCTTGTGCAGGTCCTCGGTGGCCTTCTTGGACGCGGGGCCGGGGATGTCAGTCTTGAGGGTCGGGCCGGAGGGCTCGCCGGCAAACAGGCTCGGGGCGGTGGCCATGCGCGGAGCGGAGAGGCAAAATGCTCTGCGCACGGTAGGTGTGCGAGCCGCGCGGGCGGCGGGACGCGCCAAGGACGCGGAGGCTCTGAGGAGGGCCATTGTGTCTGATGTGTTTATGTGTGTGAATGTGTGCGAGTTCTCTCCTTCAGTCAAGTACTGAAGCTCCTCTCTGTCGTCGTGTCACCAACAGAGTGAGACGGCTTCTCTGGGGTGTGTGTACAGAGACGATGGCGACTTGGGGGCTTTGTGCGATATCGGAGGGGGAGGAGGGAAGAGAGGGGTATCAATTGGTCAATCGCAACAGAAAGATGAGCAAAGAGAAGAAGGAAAGCTGTGAACGATGTCCTGCGAGGCGGGGGAGGGGGAAGACCAAGTTTATAGATTACGGGTGGCAGCGGCTTATCACTTGGATAATCTAACGTAACTCGACGCCGCGTTGCCGTTGCCGGTGGTGGAGAGCAAGTACGGATACACCTTAGATAGTAGTAGCAGCCGCAGTAGCGCATGTAGTACGGGTGTGTCTTGTTTTGAGCTTTGGTCCCCTGGTCTGGTGTTGAGTCAAGGTAAGGTACCTTTGCCCTTGGATTTCCTGGCCGCAACGACCAGACCGAGCGCCACTCACCTACCTATCTGTACTGCGGAAAGATAGGTATCTTTTCTTGCTGGCCGGGGGAAGAAGCTAAGGTAACTAATGCAAGCACGGCAAGGTCTCTCAACTCCCAGCGAATGCGATGACGGGGAGACCTGCCAAGATTACGTGCCAGTCGAGGGAAATGCGGGGCAGATTGAAAGCTGGGGTCCTTGGGCCTGACCTCACACACACATAGCAGTGACACACTGCCTTGCTGAGGTACCTTGCCTTACACACGGGCCTTCGTTTGGAGGGGTAATTTACGCCGTTTACGCCGCCACCGCCTTCTCTTCTCTCGCTTCCCCCAAGTACCTTTCTCCCGTCGTAGATAACCTGCGGCAAAGCCAGCAGCGGCTCGCGTAAACCGCGTGAATAGGCAGAGACCTATTACTTTAGGCAGGCTGGCACTCTTTAGATCCGAGAAACTTCACACTCGGGCAGACTTGCACTTTTTTATGGAATCAACACATTCGGTGGGTACAGGTAGGCACGCGTTTGTTACGAAGCTGGAAGCTCGGCCATGTTCATCCTGATACGACGAAACTCTGTTGGAGCTTGGGTGCAGCAGGTAGGTATCTTCTCCTCCTGGGCAAAGGAAGCGCGCTACCGCGGTGAACGTACCCCAGATTTCGCCCAATCGGTTCGCTTTGCGCGCAATCGCCTCCAAGTTGGTCCTCTATGCCGTCTTTGTTGCATTGCCAAACCACAAGATCAGGCGATAAGCACCAGCCCCATTGATACAGATACCTGGATAAGAATGAAGAATAAATCCCACCCAAAGGTGGAAACGAACATCTCCACCACCAGGGGCAAACATCTGGGGACTATCCTTAGCGCTTCGCCGAATCAAAAAGCCCACCGGCCGATGACGGGACCGGAGAACCGGAACCGGCAAACGTTGCCGGTTCTTGCGCCATACCTAAACTAAGAAATTGAATTTCGCCCCTCCGCTCGGCGTCGGCGGCGTCGGCGCGTGTTGCCTACTTGACCAAAGTGCAGAATAAAGCGCATAAGACAGGCCTAGTATTAACCTTCCGCTCTAATGCAAATGTTCTGCCCGGTGGCGACAAGCCCGGGCTGGGCCAGGTCAGGCCGAAGCCGGTTGAATGACTCCACTTCGGCGGCCGTGAAGATGCGCGCCGGATGCCGAAGGTCATCTTCGATGACGGGAATGGTCAATGCCCGGCCTGCGGAGGAGGGGTTTGGCCGGTTGACTGAAACGTCTGTTCACTTAAGTCGCATCACCAAAACCTCACTCAAAGCGGTCTCGAAAGATTGGGAAATGGGACTCTGTCCGCTTTAATTACCTTCGTGCATTCTTTGCGACGACACTCTTTATGTGCAAAATAATCAATCTAGCCTATCCCCAAGTATTCTGTCCTTCTTTCCCAGCCAAAGAGAAAATGCTATACATCCAGGTTCGAGCACAGTCGACCATCCAGAAATGCTCTAGGAGACAGTATCTTAAAGAGAAATATTGTGTGAACGCCATGCCCAGATACGCTAAGCCGCAAGTATCGAAACGTGGGCGGTATGCAAAAACTAAAATAGACTTCCTCCGTCTCTGACAATGTATCCAAACATGTCGGAGGTGAAAATGCTGGCAAAGTGCAAAAACATGATGCAAAGGTGATTTGAGCCCAACTTCTGGTTTGTTGCTCCAGAAATGGGCACTGAATCAATGGCCCTCCTTCTCCTCAAGGTCCCGCATGTATCTCACGAAGCTCTTCTTATGTACCTGAAATAGAGTTAGCCAAAAGACCTCGTCAAAACATCAAGAAATTACGCACCATTCCTGCGTAACGTCCATTCTTCAGCACACACACGAAGCGCAGACCGAGCTTGACGAAACATTCGTAAACAAGATCCATGGGGGACCGCATGTCCAAAGCCACAGGTGCCTGTTGACCAGAATTAGCCTCGATATCACTCGCCAGGTCGAATGGCCACTTACAGGGTCGATGTATGGGGTAAAATCAGTCTTGTCCGTCTCCCCGTCATCATCATCAGAGTCCTCAATGGTTGCAACTTGGGCCATCAAGCACATGCTTGATGCCTCGTCATCCAAGTTATCGAGAGCAAATTCCAAGTCCGGAGCAGGGATCAGGCCAACAAGAATTCCATCCCGGATAATGGGCAGACCTCCATCAATTTCTCCAGCTCTGTGGAGTGTCTGCAACTTGCTGCGAAGGCTGACTGCAGACACCACTGGAGAGGCACTGATATCAATGACGCGTTCACGTCGGACACGAGGAACGATGTCGGCAAGATCCGAAGTGAAAATGGGCTTGTGCTTGTTGTCCAAGAACGGGTACGAGTTCATGCTTGTGAGAAGATCCTGTTAAAGTCAGTAGCCGCCCACATTCAGCGCATTTTCGTAACCTACGTAGATGCTGTTTGGCTCAATGGCGTCCGCAGTCCACTTGGCCACAAGGATGGCGAGAGAGAATGGCAGAACATAATCCAAGCTGCCGGTAAGCTCGAAGAGAATGACTGCAAGTGTGACGGAGAGGCGGGTTACACCGCACATGGTTGATCCAGCGGCAATGAGACCGTACACTCCCGGCTGAATGCAGGATCCCGCCTCCTTCGTGGCACATGCCCCCCATAACCCAAAGTCGGGCCAAAGCAGAACCATGTACTGCACCACATGGCCGACAAGTCTGCCCATGAGGCCACCGACCACCATGGACGGAACGTAGATACCAGCGGGAACTTTCTGTAAGAGCATTAGAACGGTGATCAAGTTGGGAAATGGAAATACCTACAATGCCAAACGTGATGATCGTCAAGAAACCCTTGATAAGGAATGCAGTGAAGAGGCTGAGGAGCACAGGCGGGATTTCGTTCATAGCGGTCGGACAGAGGCCATAGTCTTCGCGATCGGAGCCGTCGTGACATGGGGCCGCAAGATTAAGCATCAGTTTGGCAACGGGCTGCTTTGTGTGGACGTTCCAATAACTCATGATACCGGTAACAACAGCAACCAGAAGTACCTCGAGCATCGGATACGTCTTAATGAAAGTGATTCTTCTGAATGATTTGGCCCAGTGCTTGGAAGCCTTGATGAAAAGAGCACCGGCAGCACCACCGAGGATGCCGATGACGATGTAAAAGACGATCTCAAAGTAGTGCCAATCTGCCACATACTTGACTTGGAACATTACAATCTTATGTGTGCCGTAGGGGTTAAGGAACTTGAGCGACAGTGCAGCCACAATGCAGCAGAAAAAGGTGCGGAAGAGCGTCTTGGCTGGGAAGAAGTACGAGACTTCCTCGAGACCGAAGAGAACACCTCCTAGAGGAGCGCCAAAAGCGACGGCCACACCCGCGGCTGCAGCTGCAGACAGCACCTCGCGCCTCTTGGCATCGTTCTTGTCATATTTCGTGAAGAGACGGCAAGCAATGTTGCCAATGCAGGTAGCAATATGCACGTAAGGGCCTTCTTTACCGAGACTGAGGCCAGACGCCACACTGAGAATGAGCGCGGCAGACTTGATAACCAAGGTTTTCACACCAAGGAAACCGTGCAAGACGAAACCACTGAGAATAACACGCACTTCGGCCACTCCACTTCCGGCAGCGGAGTAGTACACCATTGGGGGCGGTACAGCGGCCTCAATCGCCTCAACGACTTCTGGAGGAGTCGGGCTTTCGTCGCTGGTGGGTTCGTCTGCGTACGGCGCAAGCTCTGCCGCAAGGTTTTCGTCGAACGTCGTCATGCGATATGCCGAGGGTACCACAGTCTTTGTGGTTAACGTCATGGCACAGGCGATGCCTGCCAAGACAACGCATCCAACTAAGTAGATGGTGAATTCGGTGCCTACATCTCCAAATGGCCAAAACCTCAGAACCTCGGACCAGGTGCGCCAATCTTCGCAAGGGCCTTGCTTCGGACAGCAGTTCTGTACATAACGTTAGCGTCTTCTGACACTCTTTGGTTGCAGTAAAACATACTCTCTCGCTAATGTACCAGCCCCGCGCACAATATCCGTACTTGTAATCGAAGACAGTCGCTTCCGATAAGTTGACCACGTAGGCAACGAGCGCGACGATGAAACCGCAAAGCGCACTGAGAATCCATCCTTGTGAGGCGTCGAAGATGGCATATAACCTTCCCCGAAAGTCCTTGCGCATCTTCAGAGCCTTGACTCGGTGGGCATCGATGATATTATCATGGACCCAGTCGGTGGATGTAAACTGATCGTACCATACGCGCTCGTTGGGTTGTATTGATCGTTTCGACTCGCTCATCGGATCGGGAAAGTCGGAGAAGGCATGTGAGAGGCGTTGGCCCAAGGACGGGTTGCGACTGTGGTGTAGACTTCTGATGCTACCTGGGATAGTGAGGGTACAGGTTAGCCTTTTTGGTTTCTCGGTTTCCTGATACAGACGCAGCATGTGAAAACATGGGGACGACATACCGGCAGTGCTATGATTTCTCGACAGGCCCGGAGTTAGATACTTTGGGCTCTCCGGACCGGATTGTTGAAGACGCCTTCTTGATCTTGCGCCACCCAGAAGTAGAGGAGAGCGCTCATCCGGCTCTCCTCCGACCGAGCTTCTCCGAGAGTCGAATCTCGGTCGTCGCGTACTCATCGGCGAGGGAGGGCCCGAAGGCGCGTTGTCGTCTGGTAATTCCGCCATAATTGGGCTGACTACGCAGTAGAGGTGTGTGTGAAGACGGCTCGAACCGTTTGAGTTCTGGAGTTTGTTTCAAATCTTGGATGTTTCGACTCAACCAGCAACTTTTGGCGGCAGTCCAGGCAAGGTTGCTGTTAGTTGGCAAAAGAGCGGAAGCTTGCAGCTTTCAGGAAGATGGGATAGCATTCGACGCAGTCAAGTAGTCTAGACTATAGGCTTTGGAAAAACGATGATCAGGGGTAGCTGCGGAAGCCTTGAAGGGAAGGCTGTCCTGACAAGCAAGCTGTGTGGTTTTAGATTGAAGCAAGCTGAAGATTTAGCACGTGAACCTAATGGACTTGGTAGGCGTTCCAACTTCCAAGGCTGCAGACAACCTTGAGCACAGCAAGCGTAAGGTTCGGGGAGGCGGGAGACAGGATCACGACGTGGGGTTCGGTGTCAGATGCGACGAAACGTGTAGGCGGATGACTATCGCGGGCGAGACATGTTCCTTGGCGTGTATACTGCGTCGCCGGGTGTGTACACGGCGGGGCCGGGGGAGAACGCTGGAGGGTGGGAAAGACGAGAAAGAAGGGAAATGAGGAGGAGGAGGAGGATGTTTAGGGGAAAAGAAGAAACGTAGCCATCTACTTGAAAAGAAGCTGGAGAGAGAGCCGCAAGGTGCCCCGATAGTTTGGTTGTTCTACTCCGTAGGACGAAATACCCAGACGGGTGCTAGAAGATGCGGCAGGCCTCGAGATGGAGCTGTCGCCCGTCCACTTTCCCGAATGCCCCCCAAGGGCCACAAGGGACACCAAAGGTTGGCCAGGTTGGGCTGTGCACCGTATTTGCGCCGGGGGCACGCGCGGTAAGTTGTAAGAGCGTGATCCACCCTGAACAGTTTGACAGTGCCGCGAAGTGTGTAAATAATTCGTAGCGGTGGGAGGGCGTTCTTGGCTCTGAGGTCATTTGCACCGGGTGACCCTTAGGGTGGATGCTTCTGTAAGACATTTAGACGCAGTAATTGGCTGACGCCTAGCGCATTTCCCGCCGAAACGGTCAGATCGACCGAGGACCCTGAGATTGCACCATTGCGGCCGTCCCTCATTCTTTTTCACTACTCCGTAAGTACAGAGTACGTGTTGTCCCTCCATTGCCAAAATTGCCGATTCTCCTCCACCGCCTTTTTCCATGCTGGATGGCACGAAAAAGCACATATCTAAGGTAGCGTACAAGGAATTTCACCGTGCTTACCAAGGTGCGGTGCGCCGATGCCAACTTATCTCCCATACCGCCTTCCTTCAGGGCATCATTCCGAGTGCAATCCGTATCCAATCCCACGTCTGCAAGGTGCGTGAGTCAAGCGACTGTCAATCCCGAATCCCACCCTTGTCCCGTTCCAGCGCCTCAAGTCTTCAGTCACGGGTCGCTCTCCACGTACCCATCCTGGAATGTTCCGAACTCTGCCCATACTTCATCCAACCATCCAACCCTCCAACTTGGCGTGGTGCTTCGATTGCTTTGGCGTTGATCCCATGTTGACTGACACTATACTAGTCCCAAGAGCAGTCAGCCAGTGTCAGTCAGATTAAGACATAACACCCTCATCAACAACGACATCAAAGCTATCAAAGCCATCGCCATCGCCGTTCCTGCCTGCCATCTATTTTCAAGCAGACCGGTCGATCCGTTTAGTCCTCGTTTCCGAATAATTGGATTCAGAGACAGAGCCGAGGCCCATTAGAACCAAAATCCTGGGCCTGGTCCTGTTTTCATGGTTCTTCCACTCGCAGAGGCAGAGTGAACCCCAGGTGACTTACATAAGACGGGCAAGCCAATCACATGCCACAGTGCCAGTACCCAGTTTCCCGTACCGTTGAAGGCGCTCAATACCAGCCGTAGCTCCGTAAACCAAACCACACGTGCCCAGGTTTCTCTAACGGTGAGGTGCAACGCTGCGTGGCTGCTACCGTTCGATTAAGGTTGTCGTGTTCTGTATTCTAATTTCTACCTTATGCGTGAGGTCGATCACTACCAAACCCCCACGTTCCTACTCCGTACTCCAGTACCGACAATTGCCCGTTTCCGCCACCGTCAAGCCAATAACGCGACACGCCACGGTATCCTTGACGACGTTTCAGTTCATCACCGTAGCCATTAGCCATCAGAGCACATCGCGCACATCAACGTTGCAGTTGGACATTAGGGCGTGCTCCCAGTCAGCCGCTTACAGTAGCAAGCGGCCACGGCGCCGAGTTCCCCTCGGTGTCAATCATGATTTGGTGAGCTGCGGACCGGCGTCGTCGATATGTCGGAGCCTGGGGATAGAAAGTTGACGGTGCCGAAGTTCTCGTCGTTCAAGCCCAAAGCCCCGGCTGCAGCACCACCTTCTTCAAGTGAACGCTCCCGCGACCGGAAGAAAGATAGAGAAGAGAAGTCCAAGGAAGAACGAGCTCGTCATGAGTCTCGGCGTCACAATGACCGTTCGAAACATGAATCCGAGCATCGTCGGCAACATCGCAAACGAAGTCGGAGTCGCAGTCCCAGCCAAGAACGAGCTCTGGTGAAGAGAGTCGAGGTGGCACCCGTTCTGAAAGACAAGCCCGGCGATGGTCTTTTCTTCTTTGACAAAAAGGGCGACCCCTTGATCAGGAGATACGGCGGCAATGATCGTTCTCGCGTGCCCCTGTACCGCCGCAGTGGCCGTGGACGAGTCCTTGGCTCCGGTGGTTATCTATACATTCATCGAGACGGCCCGCAGGAGCGCTTCAGTATTCGACAACCGGGAGAAGGAACCTCGACACAGCGAGATCGAGCTCTTTTCCAATCCAAGACTCACCGTGCAAAGCCGTTTCGAATACGCGTACGCAGCAGTCCCAGTGGCAACGATTTACATCTTGTTGAGGAGGACTTTGTTCCACTGAGCAAGTCATCGAAGCGACAGCGCGCCGAGTCGCCGGGATCATCAGAAGACGAGAAGACGGCGTACAGGTCAATCAAAGGCAAGGCCAAGGCTCATGAATTTTCCGACAGCGATATCGACTTCGATTCAGATGCCGAAGATGGCGAGTTCGACGTTGGATCCGATGATCCCCTGAGGCAACGGTCGATTCAATTGTCCCGTCGGGTCAAGGAGCACCCTGGAGACATTGAAGCCTGGTTTGAAATCATCAATCATCAAGACGTGCTGCTGAATGCAGGTGGGAGCCTGGACCGAGACGCCACCAAAGCCGAGGTTCACAGCTTTGCAGAAATCAAGATATCAATGTTCGAGTCTGCCCTATCTCACGCAAAGAAGCCCGAAGATGAAGAACGGCTCCTTCTTGGTTTGATGCTGGAAGCTGCACAGGTTTGGTCTTCCTCAAAGCTCGAGAGCCGATGGGCGGATTTGGCAAAGAAGCACGATGATAGCTTTTGTCTGTGGAAGGCTAGAATTGACTACAAACTTGCGAATTTGGTTGCATTCCAGTACAACGACATAAAAGCCCTGATGGTCGACCGATTACAGACCGTCTACAAGCAAGCCATGGTGTCAATGTTGCCCGGGCCAAGCCGCCTGGCAAATAACGCAGAGACCCAGCGCTACGAGCAGATGGTCTATGTATTTCTCAGAACAACCAGATTCATGTACGATGCTGGCTTCCGCGAGCTCGCAGTCGCAGCTTGGCAAGCGCTCCTGGAACTCAACTTGCAACGGCCAGCGGTCTGCGACACCATGGCAGAACTTCAAATAGTCAGTTCGTTCAAAGACTTCTGGGAAGACGAGTCGCCAAGAATAGGAGAAGACAATGCTCTCGGCTGGAACCACTACGTCCAGATGGATGGCGTTGTCGACCCTCCGGAACCCCGGACAGACGACGATACTGTCCCTAAATCGCGAGACGTGTACAAGTCCTGGGGTGCAACGGAGAGGCTTCGAGCGACGAACTCAAGGAACCCTGCACGAGCCACCGACGATGTCCTCGAGGATGACCCTTACCGTGTTGTTATGTTCTCTGACATTGAGGAGTTACTATTTGTGATACCGTCAGAGGTTATACCCTCACTTTGGAAGCCTCTGGTTGACGCTTTCCTGCTCTTCTGCGGTTTACCCAGTGCGTTCCGGATCAGCGACTGGACGGAGGCCGCAGAGAACGACGCAGTGATTATGAGCAATATGAGGCTATTTGAGAAGGACGTATTACAGAGGCCCAACGAGCCCGACGTCCTAGACGAGACCAAGCGGGTTCCAGTTTTCAAGCAAGATGCATCTCGATATGCACTGTCGGCTGACTTGCTGTTTGCTGGCCCCGCATGGTTTTCGCCGTTTTCAGGGTGGACCAGTACATCCAAAGAGTCTGACGGACCCGTCGCCATAGCTGCGGTCTCCAGCAGTCTTCGGTTGCTGCTGAAGTCGAGAAGCTACCGGGAGCTGGCCGAGTACTCTCTGGCCATCGAAGTTGTCAATGATCCCAGCAACACCAAGAAACGCGCAAAGGCTTTCATCAAACAAGATCCCTCGAATCTCAGGCTATACAATGCCTATGCTCTCGCCGAGTTCTCCAACGGCAACGCGGAAATAGGTCTCCAAGTTGTCGGCTCAGCGACCGGTTTGATCACCGTAAGTGCTCACACTGCATCAATATACGGTTTATTGGCCAGGCTCTAATGATTACCTACTAGACCTCCAGCAACACCAATGGATCAATATTATGGAATACCTGGGCTTGGCTGGAACTCCACGGAGGGAACAATGCTCAAGCTTTGGTGCGTATCTGTGCTGCGACAGACGAGTCCTGGAGAAACGCCCTTTCAATCACGCCCTCTCCTTCACAACTTCTCAAGGTACATCAATCATTATCGGCTACTCTGGAGCATCAAATGTCTACGAAGCAGCTCGATGAAGCTATAGCTACCGCGGAGAGCTTGGCATTGCTGGCCTACCTCACAGCCCAGGAAGGATCTGAGCCTGCATCAGAGGCGCAAGGAAGCATCTCGGCTGCAATGGAGAGAATCTGGACCGCATCTTCAGAGCTCTGTGCTCAAGGTCAGACCAAGTCGTCGGCGCATGAGAGACTTCTTCAAGTTGCTGCGAGGCTTCTTTACCACCATGCAAGCCGAGGGTAAGCATGTCCCAATTCCTCCAAATGTCTCGAGGCTAACATCAAGGCAGACCATTCCGACGTGCGTATTTGCGAGATCAGCTCAGTCAGTGCATTGAGTTGTTTCCACGCAACACAATCTTCTTGAGCCTGTTCTCGTGGGCGTCCACCACGTTCGGCATTGACGACCCTGTTCGTGACATCCTCCGAAAAGTCGCTCTCACGAACGCCAATGATAGCATCAGCAACCGTGTCTTTGCGATTCGATATGAGCTGCAGAGGGGCAACGTGTACTCCACACAATCAGCCTTTGAGCGGGCACTAGACAGCCCGACATGCAGGTCCAATCCCGATCTATGGCGATGCTACATCAAATTCAGCTACGCGAGGCAACAGCTTAGATCCAAGGCAAAGGATGTGTTTTTCCGGGGTCTTCGCCATTGTCCGTGGTCAAAGGAGCTGGCACTCGAAGCCTACACGACACTTGTTAGTGTGATGGACGAGTTTGAGCTGCGGTCCGTTTTCAACACGATGTCATCCAAGGGATTACGGATACATGTTGATTTAGACGAGTTTTTGGCCCAGTACAAGAAGACGTAAGGAGGGAGTCAAGGGGGTCAATTGAAGGAGAGTGGCGGACAGCAAGCTCAAAAAGCCCGCCTAGCATAATAGTAACACAATACATTGATGAATGCTATGACTGTGACTGATGAGGTGATTCAAACGGTGAGGGATGAAACAAATGCTATTCATCAGTGGTATATCGCTGCTGCAGGAAATCAACTGTCCAATGGCTGGCTCTGTCAGCCTATGCAGAGACTATTTCGGCTCTAGAATGCAAGATTGCAGGATGAGGACGAAGAGTCACAGTGGCAATGCAGCCGCGGCGGAAAGGGACCTTGAAAGGGCAGGTTTTGGCTTGGTTTGTAATAGGAACCGGGGATAAGTGAGGTAGTGTGGTTCTGATGCGGAGTGACTCATCAGCCATATAGCGACAATTGACTCTTTTTGTGCAGCCCGGGCGGTTTGAGGCGAATCAGGGTCCACACAGCTCGCTCGGTGTGCCCCGCACTGCCCGGCGCCCCTCCCCTCAATGGAAAGCAAACCTGAAAGCCCAGAACGGAGAAGGCAGAGCCCATTGAGTGTGGTGAAGAACTGGCGCTGGGCTGGCAGCCGTGGTCGACCAGAGCAGCTAAGGTAATTGCCCCACCTTGCTCTCTATCGATTGTCGCTTTTTATTAATTGCGACTTCCGCCACTGCAAAAATTCCATCATCAACACCACCCTCACGACAAGATCCTTGACGACCGACAATTTTTCCACACGACCGCGCCAAGGGTTTTTATTTTCCTCTTCTCACGAACGAAGTATCTTTTACGAGTCTCTATAGCCGTAAAAGTCTCATCATCTTCAAACCCCCTCAACAATCAGTAATCGAGTATCCCCCGAAACAACCACAATCATGGCGGTGCGCGCGCAATTCGAGAATTCCAACGAGTAAGAGAACCCCGCCGGATCGACCCCGCCATTATGCTGCACGCCTTTGCTCCAACAACCCGCACCCTCCGCGATGCTCTTTACCGTAGAAGCAGACATGCTGACGCGAGATCTTTTTTCTCTTTTTTAGAATTGGTTGCTTTGCAACTCTCACCAACTCTTACGCCCTCGTCGCCCCGGGTGCCAGCGAGAACTTCTACAGTGTATTCGAGGCCGAGTTGCAGGGTGTCATCCCCATCTGCAGGGCAAGCATCGCCGGTGTCCGCATCATCGGCCGGTTAACAGCTGGGTAAGCAACAAGCGATGGATCCTTCGGGAGGGTTCGTGTGTTCGGGCATACGGCCTCACAACCCGTGTGAGCTTCAAGTTTTGCTGACTGGCTCCGGCTTCTAGGAACCGCAAGGGTCTTTTGGTCCCCAACACAACATCCGATCAGGAGCTCCAACATCTCCGGAATAGCTTGCCAGATGAAGTCCGCATCCAAAGAATAGAGGAGCGCCTTTCCGCCCTCGGCAACGTTATTGTTGCCAACGACCACATCGCCCTCATCCACCCCGATCTGGAGCGCGAGACGGAGGAGATTATCGCCGACGTCCTCGGCGTCGAGGTGTTCCGCCAGACCATTGCCGACAATGTGCTTGTCGGCTCGTACATGTCGCTCACGAACCAGGGCGGCCTCGTGCACCCCAAGACGTCGATTCAAGACCAGGACGAGCTGTCGAGTTTGCTGCAGGTGCCCCTCGTGGCCGGCAGTGTCAACCGTGGTAGCAACGTTGTCGGTTCGGGTATGGTTGTCAACGACTGGATGGCCGTGACCGGTCTGGACACCACGGCGACGGAACTCAGTGTTATCGAGAGTGTATTCAGACTGGGCGAGGGCCTGGGCCCGGACAACGTCAACACGAAGCTCAAGGACACCATGGTCGAGTCCTTCTACTAAAGAACGGATTGGTCCTTGGGGGGAAAAGGGAGAGCTGCATGTTGAGCGGTTGGCTGCAGGAGTACTTTCTGGGTCGGGTTTTTCGTTGGTTTGGGATACCACTTATTGGGTTGAGCATGGTTTGGTAGGCTCTTCTCGTGAGCCGGGTTTGGGTTCACTCAGTACAGTACAGATGTATCTGTATGGCCGGCATGAATAAAAGCCCCACGTGGGCACTTGGAACCCAATCTTGTTCAATCTCATTGTGCTAGTTGGCTTCCCGATGCATCGAGGCTGTGATTGTAAGTGTGAACCAATCAATGCCGTGGCAATATAATAGACAGGCTTCGATGTAGCTCAGATGAGATCTATCCCCTAGAGAGGAAAATAAAGCTGACGATGAACTTTGCTATACAAGGTTGAAGAACCCCAAACAGCGAATGCGATTCCGCGTACGTAGTACTTGCCGAGCAGGTCCTAAGTCATGACGGTCATTGACGGGAAAAGAGCGAATTACATCGCAGTCCGTGGGTTTTATTTGCCTTTCTGACCGAAGTTGACCGAATCAACACCCTTTTGACGAGTAGCCTATCAAGTTCCGTAGAGCCCCTTTCGACCTCTCCGGTAAAGTTCCAGCCTCCTGTCGCCAAAGCATCTCTTCCCAATCTGGAAAGTACAAGCATTGTTCGGCTGAGTAGGAGAACGGTACGTGCGGAGGGCCGAGAGGGAGAGGGAGGGTTTGTCTTTTGAATCAGTACGGGAGGGAGAAGTGTACCTAGATATGCGCGGCAGTCTCTTTTCCAGAGGAGGTCTAGCCTCAATTCTGGGGGGAAAGTGAATATCTACAGGGCGGCCCAGCCACCGGGTGCAAGGGAATGGTGGCATGGGGAAAAAGAGAGGTCTCTTCTAATGCAAGTCTTGTGCTGTTTCGTTGACCTTTTAGGATGTTCCGACGGTGTTGGACGCTTGATGTGCTTTTCTTTGTATATTTAGACGAGACAAGGAATTTCCACGAGGGGCGCAAAATTTAGACTGCGCCGGTACTGCCTAGGTTAGCAAGGGAGCATGGCAAGCGCGTGATGTTATGGACCGTGGCGGTTGAGGCGTCTTTTTTATTTGGGATGTGGAATGTGGTGGTGGTTCTTTTCTATATGCATGCCTGAGCGTGGCGGGATGGAGAAGGAAGGGCGGGCTTGAGCCGTCGATGTTTTCTTCTTCCTTCTGAGGTACCTTATTCTCGTAGGATTCTATGTAAGTAAGGTTGAGTCGCCTACTTTGACCCCTTTGGATATTAGTGTTCATAGTAAAACGTGTGCCCTACTCCGTACAGAATTAGCGATTTACCATGTTTGGTATTTGTTCCAACGTTGGAATTCGGGAGCTCGGGACGATTGGACGTTTCGCTAGTTTGGGGGTTGCATTCCAGGTTGGTGTCGAAGATCTGCGAGGACGGACTCTAGACGCCGATCTTCCGGTAGATGAAGGCAGCCGACTGCTATTCCTAGGCGGGGAATGGAATGCCTCTATTGTGTAGATACACCAGTGGGTAGGTCACTTTGAGCGAGTTAAGTATTTGTGCCTGTCTACATCTCATCGGGACTTTCAGATGTCAAGCCTCTCGGGGCACGGGCATGGGCACGGTTGGAAAGCACAAGCCAGAGTCACGACAAAGTGGTGAGGAATCATCTGGTGGTTTTTTATGTCGAGTTGCAATGCGATTTCCAGGGTCCAAGAGAAAGGTACCTTTGATTGCACGGACTTGGGGGGACGTGCGGTACGTGCTCCATAAAAAAGAGAGAAGAGGAAGGGAAAAGGCCATCAATTGGGGAAGAGCGTTCGGGAATCGGCGGTGCGTTGGACACTTTGAGAAATGGCGGAAGGCAACGAGGAGAGAGTGTTGTCCGTTGGCATACTGCGTACCAACCTAAGGTAAGGTAGCATGGTCAAGTGACGACGCACTGGATGGCAATTGCAGGGCCGCCTCACTTGGGTTTACTGTTTAGAGCCACAGAGTCTGGACCTGCCAGCCTGTACCTCGCTGCCGGTCCGCTTTTCACTGCCCAAATGGTGATCGGGTCGACGGGTTCCACGGCCAAGTTGCTGGAGACAGGATGGAGACCGCCCAACCACCGCCAATTGCTGGATGTTGACGTCGCCCGCGTCGTCGCCTCCTGCCCGGGTCCTACGGTTTGTTTATCAGGGACCTCCCGGCGTTCTTTTTGTTTTCTCTCCTTCGTCTTGGTGGCTGTCGACCTAAACCTTCCATTCTCTTTCCTCAGTCCTTTGCCTATCGAAAGGAGAAAATCAAGGCTATTTGCTTTTTTCCTTCTCCGTCACTCGCCGTCATAACGTCGGCGCCCCCTGCAGCGCCGGCCTCGTGGGAACAGACACACCTTTTTTCTCTGTGTCTGCGTCAAACCTGGGGTCTTCCCCGTTTCTTCGACATCTGCACATACCACCGATACATTGTACCGGCTATATGCAGCTTCACGACTCTTGGGCCGCACTCTTTGTCTCCCTCGCACGCTTGCATCAACGCTGACGGACACTTGCTGTCTGATATCCATCCCTACGGAGTACCTTACCCAACTACGGATACTCACGCACAAATCGAAACGAAACGACGTTTACCTATCTGTACGCCCATGCTGACTCGGAGGCTCGTCCATCCACTCTTACTATCACATTTCCCTTGACCGGTATCCATCACTGGACCGGGCACCCTAATATCTCCGCTTTTTTATGCCTGTACTATACTTCGTACAGAGCGACCCCGACACTTTTGCATAGTCACAACATTGGAGGACGCAGTCCGAATATCAATAGGTATTATAAAGCCTTGGATCGGGATAATCGCGACTAGCCTCTCAGCCACAAGCGCAGTCGTGTACTCTCACCTGCGACTTTGACAGCTTCGACGGCTTACAGCATCCCGCGCCGCCGACGCCTTCCAAGCCGAACGCTCTCGTCACTTTATTCACGATCTGCGGCTGGTTGCGCACCTTTACTTTCTGTGCGACCATCCCTGTGCGACCTCACTATACTGCAAGTCTGCAAGGACCGGGCACCCAAGGGCCGTCTTCATCGATTCCAACAAGAGGTTCATGCGAGTTGTGCTTGACCGTCCGTCGCCTGTCAACTTTCCCTAGTCCGACCGACGCTCTTCATTCTCGCTTGCAGGGGGACCTGGCATCTCATCACGCCAAAAAGTCTCGCAGACTCGCACTCCCCTTTGTTCCAGCTCGATCCATCCCTACCGAGCGGGCGACCACCACCAGCCGACCGCCCTAAAGTTCCAACGCTCTTCCCTCGAAGAAGTCCGTCTTAACTCTAGGTTGCTCCTAGCTCGCGACGTCCGCCCCTCCCCTTCCGTTGTTTGTGGCCCGAGTCGATCCATTTACGTTCCTGGTCTGGCTGCCAACCCAAGCCCGCGATACCCCCGGCCGTACAGCTAGACTCAAGCTGGGAGACACATATTGCCCGTCCCACACGAAACATTAACTTATCATGCTAAGCCGTCACGCCGCCGCCTCCACACCCGACTCCCCGATGTCTTTCCCACGCCCAACCAAGTCCTCTGGAATGGACAAGACTCAAACTCTACGCCGTGCACATGGGCCTGAGAGCGTTGATCCAGAAGACGATCCTGCTTCCCCAAGCGCTACCCCCGGTGCTGCCTTAAACACCAACCCGCCTGTCCAGCCCGAGCCGTGTCGCATTAGCTCGTCTGGAGCCGATCGAAGCTTTCCTCGACTACACTCTGGTCACCAGAGACAGCACTCAGTTCCAAACTTCCCTTCTACCAGCAAATCCGTCCCACAAGTCACCTTCTCGTCATCCCTTGAGCGAGGGTCTGGCCGCCCCTTGTCGGTCAATATGCCTCTCACGGGAGACAGCAGGAAGCCTTCAGATGCCACTCGAGGAGGCATACTGAGCGGCTGGCTAGGTGGATCTCCCAACAATACAGAGGAAGCCAAGACGAACGACGATACGATAGAGGGGACGCCTACAAACAGGCTACGCAGAAGACAAACCGGTTCAACGGAGACAACACCCAAAGGAGTTTCGCCAAGTACATCACGGTTCGCCTTCTTCAGCTCGCCCTTCTCCAAGAACACCCCGACACAAGTCAGCCCACAGCAGGATGAAGAGTTATTATCTATGAACATCCAGGAAGCGCTCTTCCCTCCTACATCTCCGACTCACAGAGACGCTTTCTCGCCTGCAGCCTTCAAAAACCTAGAGGCTACAGCCGTTGGTCTATTAACAAAGTTCCAAACCGCCTATCAAAGACAAAATGCCGCCTTGATAGAACTACGAGTCGAAAAGGACGCTCAAAACGAGGAAAACGATGAGGCGGACACACGGATCCAACACCTTAAGGTCCAGCTAGAAAATATGGCAAGCAAGGTGGCCGAGCAGGAACAGTCGATGCAACAGCTTATGACTGAACTAAACGCGGAGAAGAAGGCCAGGCAAGAGGAGCGGGCGATGCGTGAAAGGAATCGTCCCATTTCCGAGGGGTCATCAATATCCGAAGATCTCGGCGCCGAAGAGGATCAGGCCAGGAGGAAGTGGAGAAAGAGCGCGGGATTTGACACAGATGAGGAGAGCGTCGAGGACGCCAGCGTTTTCTCGAGGTCACGAAGTCCTACCACCGCCGCACCCAGCGTGTTCGAGGGCAGCATATCGGAGGCATCAGCAACCCCATCAAAGTCCAATTCACTCGGCCCTCCGAGAACCTCACGACCGCCGCCGACATCGAAACCGTCACCACAGCAGGCGAGCGTCTTCCAGAAACTTATGAGAGGGGTTACAGGCGATACTGCGAAAGAGGAGGGAGGCGCGGCATCGTGTTCGAACTGCCGCGGGCAGGACCAGCGGGCCGCGTGGGATACGGTCAGTCTACTGAAAGACGAGAACCGTGGATTGAAGCATCGTGTTGAGGAGCTGGAGTCGTGTGTCGACAGTGCTTTGGACGTCGTCAACGGGCTTAGACTTGACTGACTGTGTCGTCATGTGTGATCTGCATACCCCCAACCGCGCGAGCTATCCTCCGCGGCATGACAGGCGTTTCCTGAGGTTCTTTTCATTTTTTCCCGAGTTAGGAGTTTCTTCGGACATGATGGGACAAACCGATACCAATAAGCTGGCATTGTTGAAATCTTTGAGAGCGGACATGGGAGCATATACCTCGTCACTGGTAGATGATTTGGTAGAGAATGAAAGAAATCTGTCTGGCAAAGAAATCTGTCTGGCTACTGCGTTACTTCTTCCTTGTGACCTCCACGCATCCTGTAGTGACGTTTTCAAGTAAGGCCGAATCTGTGGGAGTAATAGGGTTGTGTCGAGACGGAACAGAATGTAAGCACCTAATCTCAGATTGGGAAGCTGACGTTGAAGAGGGAGAAGGCCAAGGAAGCTTGGACGGGCGAGAGAGAGAGGGAGGTGAGAATTATGGGATGATGGGTTGAAACGGGTGTCTGTGCCACGACGAGGTGGCCTTGGGAGGGCATAGTGGTGTTTCCATTGTTTTTCTGAATTCTGCTGTGGTGGCGTGTCGTGGTTCACTGGGAGAATACAAGTCAAGCATGTGTTCAAGGCTTATGGTTGAGCTTCATAGGCTAGTAGCTTATTTCTTATTTTTTGTATATATTGGATTGCTTCGTATTTTTTGCAGACAGCCTACTTCTTCAAGAGTCAGACTGACTCTGCTTATCTGGTCTCCTTCGATCATGGTTTACTGTTCAGTCTATTCAGGATATCCTACGATCAGGACTCTGATGCGTAATGCTGTTCCCTGTCTATGGCTAGTAGGATCCGGCTGTCGACTCACAAGATAGTTGCCGAGAGACTTTTGATAAGAATTCACTGCGCTACGTTTCTTGTCAGATGGAAGCGGATGGCAGCCCGCTTTAAGGCACCCGTCCAGCTTCTCCGTCTACCCGGGTCGCTTTCACTTTCTCGTCGACCTGACGGCTGGACTTCAGGTAACGCTCTGCGGACATATTCACAGGAAGCCTCCGGCATTAAAGCCAGGCTGCTGTTCACAGCACTTTCAAGAGTCATAGGATGTCTTGATAGCAAAAAAACCAAATTCGTCCTCATCTAAATCCTTCCAGCGAGCCGGTCTGCCGGTTCGAGAGGTACATGTACAGCGGAGTATTCCCCTTCTCCGTCTCCCCCACAACCAATCCGTTCGACCCTCTAGAGGTGGTCCTTTCCGTGGGCGTCGCCGTGGTGGTGGTCGTCGGTCAAGAAGAAGTACTCGTAGGCGCAGTAGCCGGCAAAGGCGACGGTCGCGATGCCGAGGCCGGGGAAGGATCCCTTGAACCGGTTGAATCGCGTGAAGGGGCCCTTGTATCTCCAGGACTCTCTGTAGTCTCCATTGTCAGCGGATGTCGCGGTGTTCGTCAGATACTTCGTGCTCAAGTGCCACTCACGCTCTCTCCCAAGGGTCGTATCTGGGCTGGCCGGCCGCCTCCTTGAAGGCTCTCATGTCGAAGCCGGTGATGTTGGGCTTCTGGCCGCGGGTGGCCGCCATCGCTAACCTGGTGTCCGATGGGCGTCAGCCGACTTCTCTCCATATCATTGTATCAATTGAGCGCCCTTGAGAGCAATTACCTCGTTGGCTGCATAATTGCTGTGTGAATGTCGTCTTGCCGTACAACAATGGACTCTTTGGTGGTGGTCAGTCGAGTTGGGGCGAAGCTGATTGGAGATCTTTGAGATGTTGTCGGCGGAAAGTACCGTGGTACGTACCTGGCCGGCTCTGGTCTCGCACAGACCACCCCTCGTCCTCCACGGTCGGTCAACCAGAGCAAGCCTTCAGGCCTCATCCACACATTCTGTCCAAATCCGAGATAACCAGACGTTCTCCCCAGCGCTTTAGCTCCGCACGAACCCAGAACGACGATCAGCATCACTCAGCAAGCACCCTCGACGCGACGACTTATCCCCTCTCGAAACTATCGCCCTTCTCGTACATTCCAAACGAGCCAATCCGACCATCAGCGGGGAAGAACAAAGGTGCTTCTGTACTGCCAACCACCTCGTCCCTCACTCGCACTTTCAGACGCAAATGCAGGGCCGTGGACCGTCCACAACCCCTCAGAACCCAACGCGACCTTGCCCGACGACACGGCGAACTTCCGATTTTTGTGTACGAACCTCCCGAGAGGCATAGTCTGTTATGCCGCCACAGCTACCTAGGTTCCCTGGCGGGCCCAACACCATATCGCCATACCACCAACAGTTCCCCTCCCACGCCCAAGGCCACGGCCCGAATCATGGACCCCCTCTAGGAGCAAACCCTTCCTACATCAACAGCGCCGCTCAGATGAACGCCTTCTCTTCGAATGGAAACGTCCTCGGCGGTACCCCCGGTCTGAACGGCGGCTTCCCCCTCGGCGCCGACACCGGTCTCGGAAGCCATGCAGCGCGGATGGGTTTTGCGCACGCGGCCAGCTTGCAGCAACAGCAGCAGCACGGGCAGCAGCAACATAACTTTGGGCTCGATCATGGCGCGGCGCCGGCGCGGACGACGCAGAACAAGGGTAGAATAAGGGAGGTGTGGAAACACAACCTTCACGAGGAGATGGCGGTACTACGGGAGCTCGTCGACAAGTACCCGTACATTGCTATGGTTAGCAGATATGCTAGGTATTCTAGATGACGGATCGAGGCTGACAGGACACATCACAGGACACGGAATTCCCAGGCGTCGTGTCACGGCCAATGGGCTCTTTCAGAGGAAAGAGTGACTACCACTACCAATGTCTGCGCACCAACGTCGACATGCTCAAGGTCATTCAGATCGGACTGACGCTCTTCAACGAGGATGGCGAGACGCCGCCAGCAAGACCAAACTCGCAGCAAGACATTGAGCTGAGTGCTGCTCAACGGAGAGCGGCATCGCAAGGGCCGTTCCCGTACGCATGGCAGTTCAACTTCAAGTTCTCCGTCAAGGACGACATGTACAACGAGAAGTCGATCGAATCATTATCGAGTGCCGGAATTGACTTTGCGTCCCTCGAGAGAGACGGCATCGACCCTCACGAATTCGCTTCCCTTCTCATCCCATCCGGTCTGGTATGCTTCGACAACGTGAAGTGGATCTCCTTCCACGGAGGCTACGACTTTGGCTATCTTACCAAGCTGCTGACCTGCAACGACCTCCCCAACGACGAATCGGACTTTGACCAAGTCATGAAGCTGTACTTCCCGTCGGCTTACGACGTCAAGCACCTGATGAAGCACGCCATTCGACTCCACAACTCTGGACTCCTTACCCCCAGCGATCCTAGCAGCGCCGATATCCTCCAGAAGTTTGAGCACAAGTCTGGCCTCGAGAATATCGCCGACTCTCTCAAGATCAAGCGCGTGGGCAATGCGCACCAGGCCGGCTCAGACTCTCTGCTCACGGGCAAGGTCTTCTTCCAGATGCGCGATAAGATCTTTAATGGAGAGATTCCGGAAGAGCATGTGGGCAAGGTCTGGGGTTTGGGTATCCCGGAGCTTCTGGTGTTGGAGAGATTGCCGTTCGGTAACAACGGTGGCAACCAAGATTCGGCGCAAAATCAGGGCCCCAATGGTCAGCACAATGGAGGGCCGAGCACGCCCAATACCGGCAGTGTCGGTCTCGCGAGCACGCCTGCCGCGCAAGCACACAACACCAATGGCATCTCCATGGGACCAATGACCCCAGGTGGGGGAGGCGGGGTCTTTGGCAACTTTGCCTTTGGGGGTGCCAGATAAGCTTCCACTTCTCTACGACTCCTGACTGGGGTTGCATGGGCAAAGAAGTCATATGGCGGACGTTGGACTTCTTTTGGGCGGGCTGGCCATGGTGACTTGCTTCCCGAGGGGGTCTGATGCCGACGCTGGCTTTTGGTTTTGCATACTTTGTCTGTACATTTGGAAGCGTGGAAGAGTTCGCTTCCCTGCATCCCTCTGCCTTATTCTTTCAGTGGAAAAGCTCATAGTCGCTGGGAGTGAAAAGCTCGTTCTTCACGACAAAAAAGATTTATTCTATTTCAATGTTTTATTTTCTTCCTTCTCCGGTCTGTTTATGCGGTGATTGCGTTCTGGAGTTGGGATTGGGGGAAGGGGTTTCCCTCTTTGGTTCCAGCATCACATCCCGTAAGCTAGGACGGCGGCGGCGGCACAACGGGTCGGGTTTGGGCTTTTTTCCATCTGGATAACGGCTGGGGGATAAGGCATCGGGATTTGACTACAAGTTTCTCAGTACGCCTCGGTTGGGAGTCGGGGGGAGTCGCGAAAAGGAGCAGAAGAAGGAATTGGTGTCTAGACGGCAACGGAGGAGGGAGCGTCCGAGGCGGAAGGGAGTCGAAGTAAGAGAGTACGAGCGCACGAAGAAACTTACTCTTTACGCATGTATTGTTATTGTGAATATCCTGGATTAGGGAGGCAACCGGGGGAAACGACTGGAATTCAAATGCAAGTTTAGTTGTTTACACTTTTTGCTGGAGGGTTTTGGACGTGATTGTTCGTGTAAAGTGAGTTGACTTCAAGGGGTTTGTGGTGACTCTCGTAGTCTGTCGAGGACTTGTTGTGTTTGGTGTGAGTTTCTATCAGGCGGGTTGACGACGGGACAGTGACTTCCAACAAGATGAGTGTATTGTGGCGATTCAAGCATCTTTTGTGTGGTACCTAGGCGTGCTGAGATACTTGACGCCGCCTTACACCGCGCCTTTACTGCTTCGCACAGGTGTACGTGGAAACAGATGTTGGTCTCTTACTGTCGACTCTGTTGGGTTGATGGTAAATGAGAGCGGAACCCTGGCAAGTCTCAAATACTGCCATACTTATCAACCAGATATCCTACGTATGTTGGAGTAGGTTGTTTGACTGAAAATGGGGAACTAAGAACGATACTTACGAATAGGCCGTACTTGCGTAAGTTGAAGCTGAATTTTAACAACATGCCGTCCTCAAAGTTTTGCTTCTTGTTCGTGTTCTTAAAACCAAGGGAGCTCGTATTGTTTTGAATCTGGCTGTCGTGGTGGACAATTGCCGAAACTGATAACGAAAGCAATTATCGCAACTCAATGTTGGTTTACCTCGTTCAATTTACTATCGGGATGTATTTGTTGGATATAGTAGAGCAATTCGGTTTTGAAGCAGCTTGCCTCCAAGAAGCGAAGTAGCACTGAGAATGTTCACTGTCTTTGAGACATCAACTACCTTACAATCCCGAAGAGTTTCTGGGATTAGTCTGTCGAGCGGCATAATCATAGTTTTCGATGCCAAGAGGGAGGCAGCATTATAGAGAAGCCATCAACACCTCAAAGTTTGCACTCGATGTTGAAAGACACATTGAACGAAACCAACGAAAACACAGATCTTCAAATAGTGGCTTCTAAGAATACTCTCCCCTTTCGATAGCAGGGAAGGGAGCTTGATCCGAAGTACAATCCCGCGCCCAGAACGGCCGCTTCAGGAGGAAAAGCGGATCTGCCGGGAGCGAAGACTGGGACCCGGAAGGTCTTCATTCATTAAACTGGAGCGAAGAACACAAGGTGGACACCTGCGAGTGCAGTGCAGATGACGTAAAC
This sequence comes from Colletotrichum scovillei, assembly GCF_011075155.1. Taxonomy (NCBI): domain Eukaryota; kingdom Fungi; phylum Ascomycota; class Sordariomycetes; order Glomerellales; family Glomerellaceae; genus Colletotrichum; species Colletotrichum scovillei. The sequence continues at coordinate 2,929,978 of NW_023336261.1, forward strand.
CCGCTCGTTTGCGGACCTTCCAACACCCCGGGTCCGTGCACATGACCTGGTCCTCGTAGATTGTAGTCCGATCCCCTGTGTCAAAACATTCCTTTCCGCAGAGGGTGCGCATGCGCTTTCTTGGAGAGTCTTCCGGCGCGCATTACGAAGCCTTTCCACCCGACGAAATTCTTTTCTTCTTTCCTAGCACAACGGAAGGAATACAACATCTGCGACGACAACCTTCGAAAGACCGATACAAGTTGGAAACGCAGCGCCTCATGGACGCTGTCTCGACCACGACACAATGTTCCACGTCGTGAGCGCCTCGTCGCCGGTGCCATCGGAAATCTTTGCGCTCCTTGCGCTCCTCGTTATTTCCGTCATCGTCCTATTGATTCTGCGCCATTTCCTACCCTTGCGAACGACTCCCGCCTTCTACCTGGTTCCAATCTTCTTCGCATTATGGCTGCCCGCGTGCATGGTACTGCTTGTACCGATCGATTTGGCTTCAAGCGCTAGGACCGACGATGAGGCCACGCGCGGTATCTGGCTCCCCCAGAGATTGTTACTTGTGTCGTGGAGGATTACTTACTGGCTCACTTTCGCCTTGACATGGTGCGTGGATGGCTGTAGTTGTTCCCCTGGGCCATATTGCTAAACATTCGTTGCAGGTTCATCCTCCCCATCCTTGGCGAATACTCCGATTCCGGCTACCGCGAACCGCAAGACAGTCTCAAGTACTCACTCCGTCAAAATGCGCAATACCATGCGATGGTGTTCGGATCTGCTGCTATCGGCCTCACATACCTTTTCGCCAGATATGGCGTCGGCGCCTTCGAGTTCAAAGCCTCCTTCATGGCACTCGCATATTTCTACGGCTTGGTTTTCGCGATATACCTCATGGGACACGGCTTGGTCTCTGTGCCCCGGCGACTACTTCGGTACGCATCTATTAGCGGAAGACTGCGTCGACTTCAAATCCGTGCACCGAAACTATACGAAAAGATGGAGGATTCCCTGCTGAACCTGGAGGATGTCGAATTGCAAGTATCGGAGCTCGGCCGTCGGAAGACCGGCAGCGCAGTCAAATTCAGCGAGTGGATCGACGAGCTCGTTGAAAGCGCCAATATGCCCGAATCCCAGCCGCGCACCGTCGTTGGCGACACGCGCGCTCTGCCAACCGTTATCACAGAGAAGTTCATGGCGGACTTGTCTCGGAAGCTGATGCGAGCTCGGCACACGCGGTCCCGTTACGTGAACGAGTGGAACGATTTGTTGAAGGATGCCTCTGACACGCAAGCAATTCTCGACTCCGCCGCCTCCAAGAAGCTGACGTTTGCCGCCCCTTCACCCCACGCTGGGTTCTGGGATCGATTCACCGTCCACACGCCGTACTCCAGGTACATTTACTATTACCATTTTGAGCCTTATGCCTGCATTGCCCTGGGCGTGTTTCTGGCAGCCGCTTCCGTTCTGATCATCTGGTCTGAATTGGTCAAAGCCGCCTTCCCTCAGCTGTCCGTCATCCGTCTAACCGTTGTCCATCACTGGGTCGGAGAGAAGGGCCAAGTTGGTTTCGCTGGTCAACTTATCTCGGTTCTCTGGCTACTCTACATGTGTGCGGCCACCTTTATCACTATGACGGAGGTAAAGACTTGGCGCGGGCGTGCACTCGTGAAGCGCAATACGGCATACGAATCGGCATTTTGGTACTCTGGACAAGTTGCGAAGCTCAGCGTTCCTCTGTCATACAACTTCATGACTTTCCTGTCTGGCGAGATCTACAAGAAGACACGATTCTATGGCTTCCTCGGAACGCTGGTCAACTTTACCCCGCTAGGCCGCTGGGCAGACTACCTTTTTCCCGTTTTTGTATTGCTCCCAGTGGCGGCCACTCTATTTGGCTTGTACGGGAAGGTCAAGCGCATGTTTGGCTTCGGTGGCGAATTCATCGATGATGATGACGAGAACGGCGATGGACGGGTGTTTGGCACAGGGTCATGGAGGGAAGGTCGCGATCTCATTGAGCGCGAGCTGGGCGGCAACTCTGCCTTGCGTCGTCGTGAAGAGGCTTTCGCTAGGCTAGAGTCGGGCGGAAGATCCGCTCCTGTCCTGACGATTCCTGGCGGACGCAACGGCCTCGCATCATCTCCAGCGAGGTCTCCTGTGCGGGCCACTACTAACCGCCAACCAGGCCAATCGTCCCGAAACAGGCCGTACCGTGATGAGCCGGAGGAAGACCAGAACTTTTTTGAGTCTCTGGGTCATCGGATGAAAAACACGATGGACACCTTTGAGCCCCCACAGTGGTTCCAAGACATCAAGAAACCCAAGTGGATGGGTGGCGATGATGACGAGCCAGGAAACGGTAGCGGCAGTGGTAACGGCGGCGGGGTCGAGTCTGACATTCGACGCTGGTTCGGTGGTGGCGGTAGTAGCGAAGGACGAGTCCGGCTGTGAATTCTCTTTTTCCCTTTGTTGCTTTTGAGTATCACCACGTTGCACGACATTTGGAGTCTCTACCAAGAGCTGGGGAGAACGCATCGTTAGGAGTTTTGGCTTCATATTCCCGCGCCTGGGGCTTTGGGACGTAGCTGTAACCAAACGCACCAAATTGGCAGGGGTAAATAGAATGGTTTAATAGCGGTGCGAGACCCAGCACCTGTTTATGAGATAGAATTACGTTCCATAGATTCCCCACACGAAATCAAAGTAATAGTCAAACATGTTATATGGCTTTTAATGAACAGTCCGGAATCAAGACTAAAAACTGGACGGAGGATATGATAGCGTAGCTGACCTTGGCCGTGTTGTTAACTGATTTGAGCTACCCGGGGCAGCCGGCCCCACTGCGGCTTCGGCAGGAGGCCAGGGTGCAGCAACTGCTCGCATTAGTGGATGTCCCGGTGGACCGTGCACAATCTGCCATGAACTGCGCGACGCATCTTTGGCCTTGGCTTTATTCTTCAACCCAACATCACCACATTACACAATGAGCAAATCAGGCCTGTCATTCGGCCTGAACCTAGGCAAAAAGCCCGGCGCATCCAAACCTGCGCCCGGAAAACGGAAGCCATTCGGCGCCACAGCGTTTGGCGGCGGCGACGATGACTCCGACAACGATGCGCCCAACTCGGGAACCAAGATCGAGTCGCTGGACGAGCTAGGCGGTTTCGAAGTCGACTCCTCTTCCAGCAGACAAGACAGCGGAGGGAGGAAGAGCAAGCTCAAGAGCAAAAATGCGCTGCCGACACAACCGCCCGCGAGCCGAGCCAAGAAGCAGGAGAGCGCCATGTTCGGTGACCTCTCGGGCTCGCTCACGTCCAAGAAGCACGCCGAGGCGGCGGAGGAGCTCGACCCGAGCGTGTACGACTACGACGGCGTGTACGAATCGTTCAAGCCGCAGAAGAAGACGACCAAGGAGGACGTGGAGAGGAAGCCCAAGTACATGAAGAGCCTGCTCGCAGCGGCCGACGTGCGGAAACGGGACGCGCTGATTGCGGAGGAGAAGAAGATCGCAAGGGAGCGGGAGGCCGAGGGCGAAGAGTATGCGGATAAGGAAAAGTTTGTCACGGAGGCGTACAAGAAGCAGCAGGAGGAGAACCGGCGGATCGAGGAGGAGGAGAGGAAGCGGGAGGAAGAGGAGGCCAAGAAGAACAAGACGGGCGGAATGAGTGCTTTTTACAAGAATCTCTTGAACAAGGGCGAAGAGAGGCATGCTGAGGTTGTGAAAGCAGCCGAGGACAAGGCCAAGGCCGGTCCGACGGTACAAGAAGAAGACGATACATCGAAAGAGAAGTCCGAGGCTGATGTGGCGCGAGAGATCAACCAGAAAGGCGGCGCCGTCGCCGTCAACGAAGACGGGCAGGTGGTGGACAAGCGGCAGCTGCTCCGGGGCGGTCTCAACGTCGGGGCCAAGAAGGAAGCCCAGGTCAGGGAGGAGGCTGCCCGGCCGAGGGAGAGCAGGCCGGAGCGCAGCGCCGGCACGGGTTTCGTCGGCTCCGGCGGCAAAGGCGCGATGCGGGAGCGGCAGACGAGGATGCTCGAGGCGCAGCTGGAGGCAGCCCTCAAGCGGTCCCGCGAGGAGGAGGACGCGGAGCGCGAAAAGGTCGAGCGGGTTACCAAGACGAGGAAGACGGAGGGGGAGATCTCGAGTGCCAAGGAGCGGTACCTGGCGAGAAAGCGCGAGGCGGAGGAGGCGAAAAAGAAGGGCCTGGCGGAGTAACGATTTCTACCTCTACAAGATACCCTGAGAAGCATACAATGGCTCCTTTCTCTATATGCATCTACGTCTCTTTTTCGGCGCAGCAGCATGTCTAAGCGTATCCCCCTTTCATTCGTTACGCTCTTTGATCCGAATCTTGTGTACATTTTGTTGATGTCCGATTTTCCTGACGCAGTATGCTGCCTCCCATCGCCATGAGGAGTTTTCTTTGCTTCAGAAGACTACTCCTGGGCCTGATTTCCTCCACTGGACTCTACAAAGCCCCCCTTTTTCAGTATTGTTGTACATTAATCGTACACGAACACATTCTCTAGTGTAGTTTCCTCATTATGCCAGGGTCGATTTACAGGCTGGGGTTGCTGGATTCCTGTTTTATCCGGGCAATGTAGGCTTGGTTGACCTGGTTCCACGCCGACATGTACTTCTCCATGCACGAGGTCATGCAGGTCGTCTCGCCGCTGGACAGGGAGCTGCCGGGCTTGGGCACGCACTTCTCAAAGCAGTTCTCTTGGAGTTTCTGTTTGTAATTGCGTAGTTAGCTCCATAATCTTTCGTAGAGGGCATACGGAAAGGCTGGGTAACCTACCTCAATGAGGACGCGGGCGTTGGCCAGGTTTGCCTCCTGGAGGACCTGCTTCATGACGGCATTCTTGACAGTTGTGGACTCCATTTTTTTGTCTGATTTTCTCAAGTCTTTCGGTATGACTGGGTATGAGTTGGATTAGGGAAAGAGAGAGAATTGCACTGAATTGACTATAATAGTGACGTTCTTGACTTGGGATTGCTGCGCCGAAATTGATCCCAGATGCCCGGCTAGCTTCGCATCGAAGCCGACTCTGGAGAAAAAAAGTTGGAGTGGCTGGTGCTGCAAGGCTGCTGTGGCGCAAGCGCAAAAGCCTGAGGCAGGGCTTGGATGTTCTGGCCTTCCTCTGGAAGTGACGCACCTCAGTGAGAGAAGCGGAAGCCCAGGGCCCACCCAATAGCGGTCGGAGGTGCGCTGTAGTTGGTGAATGGCAGGGTGCCTGGCCTGAAGCACACCTAGGCTTTAGCGTACAGCAGGGGTAGGAGCTCCAAAACGTGCTGACCCCAGGAATCAGGATCCATCAGCCAAAAAAAGAGGACAGCTAACGGCCTGGGAAGGGGACACACGAGCAAGCCAGCAAAACCCACCGGGCCACCACCACGACGTCCACAACCCCCTTCGACACGTTTTGCCGAAACGACGACGACGACGACGCCCTCTCCGTCGCTGGACATTGCGGCTCTATCCATTTTGCACCACCCGGCGGCCCTTTCTCCTCCTTCGTTCGCGACGCGCATCACCGTCTAATTCCTTTTCTCTTTTGGGTTTCCTCTCTTCGTTTCGAGCTTTAAGCAACCTCAGCCATGTGGTTCAAGCAGTCCCTTTCGGCCCTGTGGCTGGCCGCAATCGCCTTGGGCACCGCAAAGGCGGATGATGGAGAAGTCAAGAGCATTGCGGTTCGTTCGAACATCTTGTCCCCTTTCAGCTGCAACACGAGTGTGCGCGCATGTTGTAGACAGAATGATGAAGCTGACTTTCTCTCGGTATCTCTGTTTAGCTCCGAACGCACTCCCTAAACCAGGTTCGCGACTCCCGCGCTTCCCATGCGCCACCACAACCCCTGAATGCACTTTACTGAGACTATTCGCGATAGCCCTACCTCGATTCCGATATGGCAAGTCGGTGGTACGACTTTGGCGGAGACACAATCATCAGGACGGACTCGTACGTTTTACACCTATTCTTTCTCTATCGAATCGGCTTGGAGATGTGTTTCTTTGTGGCAGGAAGAAAAGGGGGGAAGGAACCGAAGGCTAAGGCATAGGAACACGATTGCAGCTACATCCGATTGACATCCGACCGCCCGTCGCAGACCGGCTGGCTCTTCTCGAGAGTGCCCCTGACGGCGACCAACTGGGAGATTGAGGTCGAGTTCAAGATCCACGGCAAGAACCAGCTCTACGGCGACGGCTTTGCCATGTGGATCACCAAGAACCGCGGCCAGGCGGGACCCGTCTTTGGCAGTCCCGACAACTTTGACGGCCTCGGCATCTTCTTCGACACGTACAAGAACAACCGCCCCGGCACCGTCTTCCCCTACGTCATGGCCATGTTCGGCGACGGCAAGACCTCCTACGACAAGGATAACGACGGCAAGAACACGGAGCTCGCCGGCTGCTCCGCGCGCGGCATCCGCCACGCCAGTGTGCCCACCAAGGCCAAGGTCACGTACTTCCAGGACAAGCTCCTCAAGCTTGAGCTGCAGTACAAGACCGAGGGCGACTGGACCCTCTGCTTCGAGACCAACGAGCCCCCCGCGATTCCCCAGATCGCCTACCTCGGCTTCAGCGCCGAGACTGGCGAGCTCAGCGATAACCACGACATCATCTCGGTGCAGGCCAAGAACCTCTACACGACGCAGACCGGCAAGGGGACCAGTAAGACGACCCCCGGCAGCGGCAAGGGCAAGAAGGGATCTTCCTCGATCAAGAAGGACAGCAGCAGCGGCGGCAGCTGGACGTGGACCTTCTTCAAGGTCTTCCTCTTCTTTGGCGTCCTCGGCGGCGGCTACGTCGGTTACACTGCCTGGAGAGCAAAGAACGACAAGAGACATCGTTTCTAAACCAGTGCTGTTGATGACGGGGGAAAAAAACCACAGGGGGAAAAAGCCCGTGGGGATGGGTGAAATCTTTTTATTATTTTGAGGGAGAGAATGACAAAAAGGGGGCGGGCAAAGCAGCTGTTGATCTGATCGGGAAACGATGACTGATACCGTACATACCAACACCGCAACACACACAAAGTCGTGACTTTTGCATGATGGGAGAGGTTGAAGGCGGTGGAGGAGGGGGAAAACAACCAACGTTTCCGTGATTACTATTTTCTCTCTCTGTCTCTCACTTTCCTATCCCAAAAACATGCTTCTCGTTTTATGAATAACTCAGTCTGAGATGAATTCAATTGTATTCTATGACGGTTGGCCGGTTGATGGTGGTTCACATGTGAGGCCTGAGGAATGAATGACTATTAATTATTCCGAACGTAGTCGTTGCCATCGGAATCATTGGTGGATGGTATGTGTGCATGGGCGATTGCTTATTGCCAAAAACCAAGCTAGATATAATTTGGCAAAAGCTGCGGGAATTTTTTACCTGACCCGGTCGCTGAGGAGCTTAAAGATTCATCTGAAGTCTAGACGACAAGGTCGGAATTCTACCGAGCTTGGATATATACCAATAGTGGGGCATGTCATGATGGCGCCAATATGCCAGACTGTAGTGCTTCATCCGGAGTATTACCTCAGAGGTATGAGTTAAGGTAGCGAAGAAGTGGGTGGAGGTATTGGGGGATTTGCTGGTTTTCAGTTTCTCTGGAGTTGCATCCGAGGATAATTGCTCGAGACCTGCTTCGGAAGTGACTGATATATCGGCTTGAACGGTATATTTGACCGTACGCCAAGGAACATCTGTGACCGAGTGTGAGAGGCGGCCAAGTGCAGACTGTGTGTATCTGTATGCAAGGGTCTCGCAGACGTGGGGACGAAGCTGCTCGGAATTCGATACTTTGACATCAGTGAAGCAGGTAGTGAGGATGACAGAGTTGAGTGGCGCGTGTTTGATCTGCCTCCAGCTTTCGCGGCCGTTCCCGGCGAAAGGTATCCGTGGTTGGAGGGATTCCCCATTGGAATGGGCGTTGTTGACCCGGGATCCGGGAAGGGGAATCGAATGATAGGCCCGGGCTCGGATGGAAAGTTGGAACCGTACGAGAGAGACAGTTCCTCTCTAGCTCATGCTCATACTTATACGAATAAGTTCCTGCCTCCCGCCCCAGCGAGGCGCGAGCGTTCCTCAATTTTGTTTCAGTTGATTTGAGGTACTGTGGTGGTGGTGGTGACTAGGCAGGGAGACGAGACAAGGAAAGCAAAACATGTAGATGGACGGGCTAATGAGTTCTAGATCTAGATCCGCCGAGTTCCAGATTCAAATGCTGCGCACGCCGACTTTAGGCGGGATGAGGAGTTATAAACTTCCTGAATGGTGATTGAGGTGGTATGTAAGCGGGCAGGCTTTACTTGATGTGGACAGGAAAGAGAGTCTGTGTGATATTTTGGAGTCGTTGGACTGGGGGGTTCAAGTTGGTTAAGGTTTGGACAAGACAGGTGCCTGGGAAGGGGGGGTAATTTGTTTGAGAGGTTGAGTGACGGTAGCCGTGGGCAGTCGGCTTGTTACGTGTGTCAGTTTGGCGCGAATCGCGGGATTGAAGTTGAGGGCCTGAGAGGAATGTAAATGTGATTAGTGGTGGACGTGGGGGTGGTTCTTTGGGATCGATCGATGGCGAGTGAGTGCGGAAGGATTAGCAGGTAGTTGGTGAGCGAAGATGATGGGAACATGAGAGGTGGAGACGAATTGGAATCAAATGTCAATCCGTCGAGGCTCGCAGTCTGATAGCAATTGGGCCAGTACGATGGAAGCAGAGGCAAGTGTGCCTGGATTGACGGCTGGCCAAGGTAAGGTAAAATGGAAGGTACCTTGCGTCTGGTCCTTTCCCACTATTTCAGGTGAGGTCGTCGGCAACGGCACGTCACTGGTCCTTCAATTCGCCTCGAGTGAGGGGTCATTCGCTCTAGCTACATACCTTACCTGGCAGCTGCTCTGGCCGGATGGGGGTAATTGACACCAAGTGAAGGTAAGAGCTCCAGAGCAGAATATCACCCCGCCTTCCTTTGACATGTACCTTCCGAGAGGTACCTTTACTGCAGCATCTGGGGGAACTTCAGCTTATGTAATGTATGTATGTACAGCACCTTGCGGATACATCACCTCAGGTACGGGCACTGGCACTTACCTTAGGTAGGTAGACTTCCGCACTCGTCCAAGGCACAGAGATTGGTGAGAGAGAGGTCAGGTATCCGGTGTTGCTGGGTAGAATTGCTCGCTCGATTCAGGTTGGAATCCAGTCCCATTTTGGTCCAATGTCGAGCGTGCTGGCGAGCCCCGGCAGCTTGTCTCTGTTTGCTGCCACTACGACCTCGTCGAGATTCAGGTCGGGTTACTTGGCCTGCCCCTACCCCACCTCTGCTGGGCTTGTTGCTCGATTGCTGCGGTGCGCCTTGCTCGATCTTGGTGGGGGAGAGGCGAGACTCCCCATTTGCACTTTGTACCTTGTTCGTGGCATCAGAGCAAAAACAGCATGTACCAGTCGACGACTTTCAACTGTTCTCTCTCTATCTCTCTTGGCCAGTCGAAACCGATGTGAACAATCCTCGGATATACGGGTACAGAGATGGAGAAACCAAGGGCAGCTCAGACAGACCAGACAGATAGCTAGACATACACACATGCCATGTTGGATGCCCCGCGTTCAACCGAGTCCAAGATCAGCTCTTGTGCATGCACGCTGCCTCCCGATTGTCTCTCTCAGTGTCTCTCTTCCCTTCCTATTGTAACCCAGCCAGGCCTTTGGCACAATGTACCTAGGCCACTATGACTATGGAGTACCTATGGACGGAACTGGGAACAGGATCGGCTGTCCTTTCCAGCTTGTTCTCGACCCTCTCTGGGCTCGTAGAGTGCTGCCCTCGGCTGTGCCATCTCGATACCGATTGGGCGGTGCCGTACTCGGCCTGCCAATGGTTACGATGCTCGTCCCTGCCCACGCCGTTCCCGTCTAAACGCGGGCGTCAACCAGACTGAACCACTTCCGCCTCCGCTCACCTACTGCGTATGTATGCCTACTTTCACGCCCACCTTCACGGCCGCCGCCAGCACAAGCTCAACCTTACCTTACCTTCCCACTTATGTATTCGTAGTATGTAGGAAGCATACCTACCTACCTTACCTTACCTCACTCACTCCCCCTCCGGCATCCGTACACAGCAGCTTGCAGTAGCTCTTTACTCTTCCCAATTAACCCTTTTGCTACTACATCATCATCGACCTCAGCTTCCACTGGCTGCCCTTCTCCTCCCTCTTTCTCTCTTTCTCTTCTCTTCCCTTCCTTGTCCCCCTCTTCCTCTACCTCTACCTACCTTATCCTCTCTCTCCCTGTGGTTCCCTCATCCCTCAATCCTAGCTTCCCTCGAGACGCCCAAAAACACCATCACTCAATTGAGCTTCTTGGTGACCCCAATACAACCCAATTGATCACTACGAGCCGTCGTTTAATCTTTTGGTCCCATCTTGTCTCCATTTATCGGTGCGCGCAACGACTCAGTCACCACTTGCTCCGCTCACCCATTCGCCCAGACGAAGCAAGAGATCCCGCACCTTGCTCACTCATCCAGCGGGCCCTTGTCCCCGAAACCCTCAGACGCGGACGCAGACGCAGCCGCCGCCGCTATCATTCGAGCCCATTCATCTGTCACTTCCGACCAGAGAAAAAGCAACAACGAACGACCTGACCAGCACCTGCTCGCACCAAGACCAAGCAAGACCAGATCCCACATCAGACCAGGCCGGATACATCCCACATTGCCAGGTCCTGCCTTCTTACACCTTGCCTTGCCTCTTGAGTCTTGAGTCTTGTCACCTGTCCACAAGTTACGACGCAACAAGACCCCTGGTAGAAGAAGCAGTGTGCCAGCTTGAATCATCCATCTGTTCGTCTCCCCGCCCTTCCCCCTCCATTCCAGCTGTCTCCAACAATTCCTCCTCAAATCTGCCCTCTTTTATTCCTCCTTTGTTGTTGTGGCTACACTATACTACACTCACTTCTCTCACAACCTCTATCCCTGGACCTTTGCCGCCTTGTCCCGCCCTTTGACCCTGCACTCTGTTGCTTCATTGGTTAAGCTTCCCATCTGCGGCGTAAACTTACACACTACTTTTTTGGATGCAGCGTCCCAAGAAAATAGAAAGCTCCCGATTTTCCCGCTTTTAAGTCGGCCAGATACCAATTGCGATTGCCATTTCGTGGTCAACTGAATTGGAACGGGTTTGCTTAACCTGCGTGCTTGCTCCCTGCTCGTAGTACCTGACTTTGAAGGACTCTCGGAACTGTACGTTTCTTCCCCTTGAATCGAACGCTGTTAGAGCTTTCCCGCTCTTCCCTTCTATCCCGGTTTCCCTTTTTCCCCTTGATCGAAAAGTATGCGCCAAACCTGGCCCCATTGTTCCTAACGACAATAGGCGCGGCTTTCCCACTTGTACTTGAAAGCGTACCTTAGCAGGAAAGAAGCAAAAGCACAGCTCTCAGCTTTCCCCGCGCTCCTCTTTCGGCCAATTCACTGCTCACCTCACACCCCCCCAAAAAAAGGACACGACCAGCGCAACCGGGCTGTCCCTTGGAGCGACGAATCACTTTGCGACCGTTCCTCCCCCATCATCCAACTGCAAACGTCGTGGGCCCTTGACCTGCGCTTCTACACCATTTCCTCACGGGGCACGCAGCCCTTCTTCCTTTCCCCGACTTTCATATGCCTACCCTCGGGTTTCTCAAGAAAAAGCGGACGAGGGAGGGTAATCAAGACTCTCAAGGCTCCAGTCTACCCACCAGCCCGGTAACGCCTACCTCCTCCAAGCCTTTCGACAGTTCCATCTCGACTACCTTGTCGTCTCTCTCCTCAACCTCCCAGCCGCCTTCCCTGCCTGCACTGAAGCAGCAGGAAGATTTGGATTTGACCTCGCCTTCCGACGGGGCCAAGCAGCAGCAGATGTATCCTGTCACTGTCCACCCGCCCAACCAGTCGGGCTCTCACCAGCCGCATTACAATCAACAAGGTGGATCGCAACAGAACCTCCCAAGCATCAACAACCTAATCAATCCGACTCAGCATGACGGCTCGAACAACGGACATACCTCCAACAACAATTACCTAGCTCAGCCGACCCAACCCTCCCAGCCGAACCCGAGCCCCGGAAGCGATCCCGCGCGACTTCAACAGCAGCAAGCTCAGTCGATGCTACACCCGCCCCAGCCGCCGCAACATCAGCCGCAGCAGCAGCAACAACAGCAGCAGCAGCACGGCATGCCACAACAGGTCTCGGACCAGCAGGTCCGTCAGACAAAGGGGAAATATACGTTGACCGACTTTGACATCTTGCGAACGTTAGGAACTGGTAGTTTCGGAAGAGTGCACCTGGTGCAGTCCAAGCACAACCAGCGCTTCTATGCCGTCAAGGTGCTGAAGAAGGCGCAGGTCGTCAAGATGAAGCAGGTCGAACACACCAATGACGAGAGGAAGATGTTGGGCGAGGTCAAACACCCGTTCCTGATCACGCTCTGGGGCACATTCCAGGACTCCAAGAACTTGTACATGGTGATGGACTTTGTTGAAGGTGGTGAGCTGTTTTCGCTGTTGAGGAAGTCCGGGGTAAGTTGCAATCTTAAGTGATTTTGATTCCTGCTGGCCCGAGCTAACCCAGCTGATCCCTTTCCACAGCGCTTCCCCAACCCTGTCGCGAAATTCTACGCCGCCGAAGTCACGTTAGCGCTCGAGTATATGCACTCGAGAAACATCATCTACAGAGATCTCAAGCCAGAGAACCTGCTGCTCGACCGGCATGGACATCTTAAGATAACAGATTTTGGTTTCGCCAAGCGAGTGCCGGACAAGACATGGACGCTTTGTGGTACTCCAGACTATCTGGCCCCCGAGGTAGTCTCGAACAAGGGCTACAACAAATCCGTAGATTGGTAAGGTGGCCTTCTCACAAAAGGTTGCAGTTCTTTCACAATTGCTAACCCCCTGGTCTTAGGTGGTCCCTGGGAATCTTGATATACGAGATGCTGTGCGGGTATACACCGTTCTGGGACAGCGGGTCGCCAATGAAGATTTACGAAAATATCCTCAAGGGCAAGGTGAAATACCCTGCCTATATCAACCCGGATGCGCAGGACCTGTTGGAGAAGCTGATCACAGCGGATCTCACCAAGCGGTTGGGTAACCTGTACGCTGGTCCAAACGATGTCAAGAACCACCCGTGGTTCACTGAGGTCACGTGGGACAGGCTGGCTCGCAAGGACATTGATGCGCCGTACACTCCCCCGGTCAAGGCCGGTGCCGGTGACGCCAGCCAGTTTGATAGATACCCCGAGGATCCCGAACGATACGGTTCAGCCGGACACGACGAGTGAGTTCTCTTCGTGACCTGGTGAGATGTGACCTTTGCTAACGCAATGCTCTAGATATGGCCATCTTTTTACCGACTTCTAATGTCTCGCCTGAGTACGAGTTGAGCTGCCAGCAAAGGTGGACTTGTGGGCCTCGGTCTACGAGCAGTGTTTGAATAGTATATGGTACCTGGCAGAAGAAGCCAGAGTCTCGATAGGGATGTCTGCAGTGCTTTGGGCGCCCGGTCGACGGTTTGGAAAACAAAAAGGTAAGGATAGCAACGAAGAGAGGGGGGGGGCATTGGGTTGAAGGCTCGAACGGTCCTGGAAAGATGGCAAAGCGCAAGAAGAGCAGAGTTGTCACCGTATCACTTGGTTACATCAATACCTAACAACGATTATATTCCACCTGGCCTGGAGGCGGAGCTTTCGATTTCCAAGGTGTCGTGGTACCACCCATGGAGGCCGCCGGATGCAGTCCTTGGCAAATGAGATGGGCCTAGACGGAGATGTCCAGGGCGTTGAGGTGGAGATTGGTCAGAAGTGTGGAAAAGTGCATAAGATTTCCGGCCTACATACAAACCTCGACGGTCGTGATGCCTTTCGGGTAAGCAGAAGCAGGAGCTTTTGCTGCAGCATCATGCATACTGATCTACGTTTCTGCATTCCCGTTGAATGTGCGTGATGCTGCAGTTGTCAACGTTGGGTTCGGTCGGACGTGTGGGTAAGAATTGGCGACCCGATCTTAAGGATGTCCTTTGTAGCGTGGCAGCTTTATGAAATCGCCCGCCTCCCCCCACGCTTTGGGTGAGCTAAGCGTCCAAACAAGCTCCAATGGGCCCCTTATCCGGGCCTATTAATGCAGAGAGAAACAGCGGTTCGTTCTGGCGGTGACAGAGTGGAGGTGCGGGGATTGGGGCAGGGGCCGCGGGACGAAAGTGTCGTCGGGTCGGCTCCATCGCTCAGGGGACCTTGGTACTAGCCCAGTCCTGATTCTGATGTTCAGAGAGGGCCTACGGAGTAGAGGCTTCAAGCTTTGGTAGGCGATATGAGGAAACCCGCCCAAATCCCCGAAATCTTACCTTTGGCCCTTGTTACCATGTGCTGTCAAAGCTGTGGCAAGGTGAGTGTATCCAGTGAGCGATTTCACTGGGGGATTGATTCGAGCTTGTGGTATCCGTACGGATACTGTAAACTCGACCAATTACAAGGCGGGTTACTTTGGAGTGCAGATTGTTGCATGGGCCGGACTGGACCTGGCCCCGAAAAAGACCACCACCGCTGCTGCTTTCTTGCTGCAGACATGGTGCAAAGTCACGGGGCTGGGCGCGGCTTATGAAAGGAGCCCGGTCTGGAGCCATGAACTCAACCTGCAGGAGCCTCCAGACCTCTTTTTTTTATTATTTCCCTTTTCGCTTTCTGGGAGTAGCCTTGCTGTTGATTTGTCTTTTTCCCCCTCATCCCGTGGAATAATTGTACTGAAGCGTGGCTGGGTAACGGCTCAATTGGTTCAAGATGGACGACTACATGTTCCGCGAACATGTCAGCAAGTGCCGCCAAGTCTCGGAGGCAACGCACTATGTCGAGATTCTCAACTACTCGGTGAGTTGCCAATCACGCGCCCATCCAACGAGGAGAACAACAGGATGGGGGGCCTCGAGCAAAGCTGTGACATTCATGGCCGTAAACTAACTCAATTGATAGGACCCTTTTTACAATTCGTGCGAGGAGCATCCCTTGACCATGGATGAGTTTGATAATTTCTTGCATCGCCGGGTATGGACGGAAACCGTGTAATTGTAGCTCACGCTCAGTGAGATTGAGCTTCGTGAGAGTTGTTTTTCACTAACACGGTAAATATGACAGGGCGCTTTTGAGCCACCGAAGCTGAAGGAGGGCGTCAAATTGCTCAATGGCATTCGATTGGTGTCCGCAACTCCCCGTTCATCCATCTCGCTCACATTAGAGCTTCAAACTGACCCATCCCAGACTTCAAAAAAATGCCAAGCACAAGGACACATTTACGCCTCACACCATCTCCTTCACTGCGGATGCATACCAATCCATGGTCCGGGCTATGCGACTGCCCTTTAGAGCCATCGAGGGCACCAGCGTCGTCGGCCCCTTTTTCTGGTGCGCCTACGACCAGGACGATGAGGATCCCACTTTGCGTTGGTGTTATCCTTTTCCCATTGAGTCGAGAGAGCAACACCAATCGACTAATGCCGCTATCCAGAAATCATTTTCCGCAAGTCCGACGTCCGGAAAAAGGGCAAGACGCGCGGGTGGGAGCTCATGCTCTCCCACTGCTTCAGCAGTGGCATCACGTCGGGCTACGTCAAAGGCACCCCGAGCTCCGACATTGTCGCCGCCATCCAGCACCTCACCTTTTGCGCCCAGCAGGCCGGCCACCCGATGCTCCTCCCCATCATCATCCTTTCGCACGACCTGTCGTCGACGACGGATCAGAAGCAGCGCGACGCGCGCGACTGGCTGCGCAAGCTGGAGCACGCCGTCAGCATGCGCAACGAGATCGAGGACGAGGAGGGGTACGTCAGCCAGGACGGGCACCTCGAGGTCGACGCCATCAGCCGCGATCTCGTCGAGTGCCATAGCCAGGTTCTCTGGAAGCGGCCGCAGGCGTACCAGGCCATCGTCAAGGAGATTGACGCCGGGCTGGTCAAGTTCAAGGAGAAGGTGCCCAAGGAGCACGATACGCCGCTGATTGATAAGCTCCACCGGAGCATGGTGGCGCGGTTACAGTTTTACAGCTTGAAGTTGACGGGAATTGAGAATTATCAGGCGACGACGTTGGAGAGGTTGCATATTCAGCGTAGTGCGGTATGTTATCTCGAGGCCCTCTTGCTCACTGCTCCTGGGGCTGGGGGCCGCTGGGATGTGGATGCTCTTCGAGTGGAATGCTGACGATCAAGACAGCTGTATAACCTGCTTTCCCAACGAGAGTCCAAGATTCAGTTCCAGATGGCCGGTGAGCAACGACGACTTGCGCACGCGAGTAAGCGAGACAGCACGGCGATGAAGACGATTTCCCTACTCGGTGCCGTTTTCCTTCCCGGCACTTTTCTGGCGTCTGTTTTCAGCATGACGTTTTTCGACTTTGCCAAAGGTACGTAGTGTGGCCTTCTTGTCATAGAAACACAACATTCTCGGCATAGGGGGGCTAGGTTATTCCCGTCAAAAGATTTCTTGTTTGCTGACTGCCAGGGTAGACGCCGACCCCGTCATCTCCAAGGAGTTGTGGGTGTACTTCGCCATCACTGTGCCCCTGACGATTCTCATCGTCGGCGGGTGGATCGTATTTGACAGGCGGCGCGAGAGCCAGTTCCGCGTTGAGGACGCCGATCTAGAGAGGAATATCGAACATATGGAGGCGGATATCATGGCCATGATGAGGAAGCGGACGATGAGCAAAGCGAATACCTGGACTTCGGTCACGTCGCCCATACGGCCATGATGGGCGCTGAGCATGTCTCGTTGTGGCAATGTGAGAAAGGGGATTTGTGAGAGAAACGACTTTAACATTCTGAAGAGGTAAGTATATAGACGGTGGGTGGATGGTGGATGGATTTTGTGTAAACTATCGCTATCACGCCTTATGACCTGACGACACTTATGAGCGAACAATATTCAAGCACTTTTAAGCGACACACATATATACGTATGTGATACTAGCATGAGTAGCTGGCAATCGAGTGATTATATGATCTGTAACTCTACACCACATGAATCTGAAAGATGAGGCGAGCCAGGATGAACGCGACTGTAAGCATGAGTTTGGCCCACACCCTGAAGCCGGTGCGGCCCGTCCCTCATAATTATGCTCAAACTGTTTTAAACATAGTTACAAGGCCTCGATCATGAAAATGGAGATTGCTCTTGTGATTTCAATTGATATCGCAAATCGTTGTAACCTTACTTGTCACTACGTTGATTTCATGAGCACTAACTTGAGATTGGAGCTGAAGGGTACAGGGATAATATTGCAGACGACAAGAACCGGCACTAAACAAAAATGAGGGGTTCAACTTTTGGCGGGGTTGACACTATCGATAAGAGGAAGGGGGAGGGGGCCGCCCAGGGGTCAGGTTTCTTTGCGGTGAGATTCTGGGCTTTTGATGTCGGGTTTCTTTACCGCTAGAACGAACCCTGTGACGACATCCCACATCATCCATGGAAGGGGGGAAGGAGACTGGCTGTCACTGGACGGGACGCCTCAGCTCACCACTTTCCATGAGCGAGCTTTATACCGGGCCCCCTGAAGAAGAGAAAGGAGAACCACTTAGCTCTGTGCTGGTCGTGTTCCCACCCCCTTGCCAAGCTGAAACATAACTGGATTTTCTATTTTTTGCCCAAGCGGCGTAGCGGGTCAAAAATCAAGATTGAATGGCAGTCGTTTCCTAGGTCCCCTACCCATGGATCATCACCCACGACTGGACCTCTTTTTTGGCTGGGGGAAGGGGAAGCTTGGGGCGCGGGTTGACGTACTGCCCACATATTGACATTAGGACCTTCGGGATAGCGAGCCGAGTACCTAGTCAGAGTAGCTTGGCTTTTTGGCTTGACTTACGTAGCTCTTGTAGCTCTCTCAACCTGGAAACATTCGTAACCTTTTTCCGTTGAAGTATCACAAGCTCGCGCTACCTATGCCTAGTGGCTGATTGATACCGGGACACGAGACGCGGATTGTATCTCGTGGTTCAGCTTGCATCATCCATCGTCTCACTATTCTTGTTTTCTCACCGTTCATCGCAAATTTATTTCTTATCACCCTTTTTGAACCTCTTCTCTCCTCTATTCTCTCTGTTACTCCTCTTCACCGCCTCATCAAAACCATCACTACAAAAGAACAGATCATGGCGGACACAGCAGCACCAACAGCGCCTGCAGCGGCAACAACACCGGCAGCAGCCCCTCTGCCCCAGGGCACCATCGTGTCCGCGACATCGGACCCCTCCAAGCCCTCGCTGAGATACCAGGCCGGCGGCGGCGCCAGCGAGACGGAGCGCACCGTCAAGACGCTCGGCGACTCGGTCATACCGCACCTGACAAAGATCTTCAACGTCCACGCCGGCCAGGACGACAAGAAGTGGCACAAGGAGCAGATTGCCTCGTTTGTGAAGAACGTCCAGGCCGAGGAGACGCCCGAGTGCCTGGTGGCCAACACGTCTGAAGCAGCAGCAGCAGCATCACCGCCAGAGGAACTCGACTTCAACGGCTTCCTCAACTACATGACCTCGTCCGCCTCGGCCATCACCCGCCCCGTCCACGAGGAGGACCTGTCGTACCCGCTCTCGAGCTACTTTATCAGCTCCAGCCACAACACCTACCTGACGGGGAACCAGCTGTACAGCGAGTCGAGCACCGACGCGTACAGGAACGTGCTGGTGAGGGGGTGCCGGTGTATCGAGATTGACGTCTGGGACGGCGACGACTCGGACAATGAGGATGGCACGTCGGTGAGTAGCAGTGACGAGGAGGCCGTTGCCGCTGCCGCTGCTTCAGGGCAGGCGAAGCCGAAGAAGGAGAAGAGGAGCAAGCTTGCGATGCTCAGGGATAAGATGCCCGGGTCGCTGGCGAGTAGGCTGGAGAAGACTTCGTTGGGGAAGAAAATGGATGAGAGGATTGAAAAGTCTACGAGCCCGCCGACGGAGACGGCTACCACCCGGTCAGCTGGCACTACCGCCGCTCCCGCTCCGGCTACGGCTACCGCCTCTGTCGCCGAGAGCACCACCGCCACAACCGCCCCCAAGGAAACGGCAACCGGAACGGAGCAACCGCCGCTGCAAAAGACCCCTTCGCCGAGGATGTTCCCCATCGAACCCCAGGTTTTCCACGGCTACACGCTCACCAAGGAGGTGCCCTTCCGGCACGTCTGCGAGACGATCCGCGACTATGGTTTCCACTCGGCGGACACGCCCCTCATTGTCAGTCTCGAGGTGCACTGCAGCGCGGAGCAGCAGGAGATCATGGTGAAGATCATGGAGGACACCTGGGCGGGCCTGCTCGTTCCCACGCCCGACGTCGACGCCCCCGAGCTGCCGCGGCCCGCGGACCTCATGGGCAAGATCCTCGTGAAGGTCAAGTACGCACCACCGCCGGGAGGTGCTGGCGTGACTAGCGCGCAGGACGAAGACTCAGAGGAGGACGGCAAGACGACGCCACCGGCACCACCACCAAAAAGCAAAAAGGCCGCGGCGAAGCCCTCCAAAATCATCCAGGCGCTCAGCAGGCTGGGCGTCTACACCCGCGGCGTGTCCTTCAAGTCACTCACGCAGCCCGAGGCCTCGATGCCGACGCACATCTTCTCGCTGTCGGAGAAGGGCGTCATGGAGGTGCACGAGAAGCAGGGGGACGCGCTCTTCCACCACAACCGGCACTACCTGATGCGCGCGTACCCGTCGGGCCTGCGCATCGGGTCGTCCAACCTCGACGCAGCCGTCTTCTGGCGCAGGGGTATCCAGATTGTCGCGCTCAACTGGCAGAACTGGGACGAGGGGATGATGCTGAACGAGGGCATGTTTGCGGGTACCAAGGGTTACGTTTTGAAGCCTGAGGGTTGGTCATCCTCTTTTTTTTTCCCTAATCATCTCTACAAGTATCTTATACTAACATTAACCCGCAGGATACCGTTGCCTCAAAACCGGCTCTACCCCAGACCCATCATCACCCACCACCCCGCAAATCACCTACAAAACCCTCGACCTCCAAATCGACGTCCTCGCAGCCCAGAACCTGCCCCTCCCGCCGGGCGACACCCGCATTTCGGGCTTCAAGCCCTACGTCAAGGTCGAGATCCACGTCGAGTCCCCCGAGGAGCGTCTCCCGGGCGCGCACATCAAGGACGACGGCCGCGAGCGCGAGGGCGAGTACAAGGCCAAGACCAGGTCGAACCGCGGCGTCGACCCGGATTTCAAGGGGGAGAGCTTGCAGTTCGCGGGGGTGCCGGGCGTGGTCGAGGCGCTGACGTTTGTGAGGTTCACCGTTAGGGACGACGAGATTGGGCGGGATGATCTGGCTGCGTGGGCGGCGGTGCGGTTGGATCGGTTGAGGGCCGGGTATAGGTTTGTGCATCTCATGGATTGCGAGGGACGGCTGACGGACGGGGTTGTGCTTGTGAGGGTTACAAAGAAGTTGACATGAGTCTGTTGGTCCTTTTGGGGAGGGTGACGGCATGAATGGGTTGAGGTGTTTCCATAGCGTAGCATTATGAGCATTCAAATTGGAGCATCATTATCAGATTGTGGATTTCACTCTCTCCTATGCAACTATCAATCATTATCAGATAAGTCTGGTTGGTCGCTGGAGAGTCCTGTATCGACCTCAGCATAGCAAGGCTCAATCTCAAGTTTGACGGACATAAACAACAAGCGAAACCGAACACAGCCTGATGCTTTCAATGTGGACCACCGTACACTGCAACGCAAAAGTTCATCCATTCTTTAGGATAGGTAAGTGGTGTTCAAATGGTATTAATATCTCATTCAGAGCTCGCTAGTACATAATCATCATCAAAAGATGAAAAAGGGGCTTCCGCATCAGAAGCATCCCCTTCAAGACACAAAGTCCTATTTTCCACCGCAAACATCCCGATACAAATCAACGACATGGCTACTAGACTAGCAACATCTAGTAGTCATCATTGTTGTTCCCGTACCCGGCGTTCTCCCGCTTCGACTGGCCCTTGGACTCGAGCTTGTCGCTGTTGAGCAAGTCGCCCGCCTTCTCGAGGAACTTGCCGACCTTGCTGTCGCCTCCGCTCTTGTTGCTGCTGCTGCCGTACGAGTCGGAGTTGTCATTGTCCCTGCCGCTGCTGCCGTAGGATCCCGTGTTGCCGGACGATCCGTAGCTGTTGTCGTTGTCGTTATCTCTACGGGAGGAGCCGTAGGATCCAGTGTTGCCGGAGGAGCCGTAGCTGTCCGAGGTGTCGTTGTCCTTGCGGGAGGAGCCGTAGGATCCGGTATTGCCTGACGATCCATAGCTGTCGTCGTTGTCACGGCGGGTGGTGGAGGAGCCGTAGCTGTTGTCGTTGTCGTTGTCCTTGCGGGAGGATCCGTAGGAGCCCGTGTTGCCGGAAGAGCCGTAGCTGTCCGAGTTGTCGTTGTCGCGGCGGCTGGAGCTGGTGTTGCCGTACGAGAGGGAGTCGGCGCCGGCGAGGTTGGAGGAGGTGGAGTCGTCTCCGTAGGACGAGGTCTTGTTGCCGGAGCCGTAGGTGTCGTTGTCCGACTTGCGGGAGGAGCCGTAGCTGTTGTCGTTGTCGTTGTCACGGCGAGAAGAGCCGTACGAGTCCGAGGTATCGTTGTCCCTGCGAGACGAGCTCAGGCCCGAGGAGCCGTAGCTGTCCGAGGTGTCATTGTCACGACGGGTCGACGAGCCGTAGCTCGAGTCGTTGCCGCCGCGGCCCGTGTTGGAGGAGCCGTACGAGTCGTCGTTGTCGCGGCGGGTGGAGGAGCCGAAGCTGTTGTCGTTGTCGTTGTCACGGCGCGAGGAACCGTACGAGTCCTCGTTGTCGCGGGTGGAGGAGCCGAAGCCGCCGGTGGTTCCCGAGGTGCCGTAGCTGTCCTCGTTGTCCCTGCGGGAGGAACCGTAGTTGGACTAGGGATGTGTTAGTGAGGGCAGCTTTGGGAGTAAGCATAGCATAGATATACTACTTACGTCGTCGTTGCCGCCGTAAGACATGATGTGTGAGGATTGGGAGGTGGTTTTTGATTGCGAGATGAGTTGAGATGAGATTATGCTAAGCTATAAACACGTTGGATGAGATTGAGGGGTTCGAAGGGTATTTAAGAATCCAGATCGACTTCAGGCTGTGCCATGATGCCAATTACACTCCCACATGCGTTGGACCCTGTTATTCCAACCATCCATCCCCTCCTATCCCCGTAGGACTCCTCGGGACCCTCCTCGATCGACAAGGCAGTGGTCCATCGAGCGAGGGTCGCACGCTAGGAAGATGTACGTTTACGCCATACCTGGGACCCCGTCATCCGCTTGTTGGGGACTCGGGAGTTGGGGGCCGGGAAAGAAGGAACGAGATGTGTAGTGGGAAGCTTGTTTGGTCAATCTGAGAAACCGGTCTTTTGCCTTGCCTAGCTGAAGGAGTATGGGGACCGCCATGGGGTGGTAATCTGGGAGACGTTGGACCATGTCGCGCCACTTGGCACGTCAATTGGAGAAGCGTTTGTGTGTGCGTCCCTCCTAGGACAAAGTTGGACTAGACCGAGATGCTGTCCTTCAGCTTTGAAGGGGTGTGTCTTAGATGGCCAAGCGGGCAGAGCAGGACCAGGCTGTGGGATGGAACTGTATGAAAGTGGACTGCGAGATCCTTGATTTTCCCTTTCCGAGAGATGTGCGGGCAAAAGAAAAGGAAGCGCTCATATCCTTTGCCCAGCAAGTATTGTCATGACTAGGAGCAGATGCCGTCCTTTGCGTCTTGTCGTGAGTGAGAAATCGATAGCAACCAAGACGTTAGCCATCATCTCGAGGTCTGGTACCGAGTTGATGGGCTCGGGTAACTGGCACATGGTCCACCATTATGTCGTCATTCCGGAGACACATTAACGCATCTCCAAGACGGAAAGGTGGGATCGAGAAACATCATCTTTCCTGGCGGGCGTAACGAATGCGACTTGCAGTTGACGTGTCGGCAGCGCCAACGTGCCAGCGATGATGTGCGAGCAAGGCACGCAATAGTCTCATCCGCAGGAAAGCCGGTGACACTACTCTCGATGTCTCTGGTCGTTGTACTCCATGACCCCGCCACAGCTAAAAAAGGCAAGGTAGGTGGTACTCAAGGTTGTCGAGCTTCGAGAGCTCTGGCGCGCTAGCTCTGCCAAGAAAACCTGATTTGAGCAAACATGGGACGGTACCAAGAGACAGCTGGCGTCTTTTTCCTGCTGCAGTAGGTAGCATGTAATACTGCAGTAGGGAGAATTGCCCGGTTTTTCTCGGCATGGCATCACATTGGCCCTGGAAGCAGGCACATCGGGAAGCGCTGCTGGGTGTGAATGAGACGAATCGGGCTCCCTCCCCTTTCCCTTTTCGCCATCTAAAGTTCCCGTCCATTCGTTTCCTTCCGAGAAGTAACCTGACGAAAAGATTGGGACAGTTGGAACTTCTTCCCACGGATTCGGCGCTGCCGGCGACGTCAACTTGGAACCCCAACTGTGCATCCAATGGTTGGATGGAGACGGTGGATCGGCCTGGGCTCCGGTACGGCGGTACCCCACCCGCCAGCTCGACAGGGGTTGACTGTGCCCTGCGATCTCTCAGGGTGCAGGAACTACGTACCTCCCAGACAGCGTCAACGACACCATCACCAGCTGAGGTTAGTGATATTACCTGCAGCGCCAACTGCTTGGCTGGTCCAACTGTGTCTCCACGTGCTCCCGGCGAATCGACGGACCCCGCAAGGGCGGCTGGTGTCTTTGAGTTGGCTAGGAGATCGTGCCGGCTTCTCTTGTTGTTGGAGACTTGTAGTTGAGTGTCGCCTTGGAGCTTGGCTCTTTCGAGACAGTCTACCCCGCGATGTCTGGAGCTATGGCCTTCTACCGTTGGTGCGTTCTGCGCTCCTGGCGGCCTCCTCACTTTTCCTGTTCCAACTGATTTCTCTCCTTGTGTTAAGCAAAGGATCATAGATTACATCGAGGGCAGTATTCTTGGGCACCTACAGTGAGGACGACAGCCTTCTTGTCTGATGAAATCGAAAATGACTTAGGAACATCATTTCTGATGACCTGTCTCGTCGCACTCATGCGGTCTAGCTCTGTTCATTGACAATATCTTAGACAGGACCGCAATGTCCCAGCCATGTCTAAACCACTACCGATGCTGTTAGGATACGGTGCCCTTCACCAACCCGCTTGCCTATATTTTGCTCGCGGAAACGCGCAATGAATGGCTCGTGAGAGGGTCTTCCTTCAGAA
Organism: Colletotrichum scovillei; assembly: GCF_011075155.1. Lineage (NCBI taxonomy): Eukaryota > Fungi > Ascomycota > Sordariomycetes > Glomerellales > Glomerellaceae > Colletotrichum > Colletotrichum scovillei. Next base: position 2,954,201 of record NW_023336261.1, read on the forward strand.
CAACAGCCCGCTTACACTGGCGTCTCAATTCGTGTCTTACTTACATCCAGCAACTTGAGGCAGCAAGCGCCATATTCTACACCCGGAAGATCACGGAGTAACGGACAATAGACTCTTACTTCCCAGCCCTGCAGCACGCGACAATCGCAATGCTCAGGATCTAGCGCAATCCGGGCGTAGCTCGACAGAATTAAACCCCAATATAGCGTGCAGATGTCACTCGCCCGTTGTCCGAGCATGCATGCTAAGTCTGGCTTCCAAACACCGCGAAGCGTCTTGAGAAAGTAGATCCCAAGGACGACATGAGACGCCGAGATGTCCTTGAGCTCTTGGCACCTGTTAAAATCCTACCATGACAAGATCGGCCAAAGTTTCCAAGAGCCATCATCACACATGTCTCTGCAATATTTGAAGAAACATCAAGCTTCCAGTTCAAAGGTCTTTGAAACCCATTTCTGATCATGGGCTTCGGGAGATCTCTAGCTCTAAACAGACATGTTACACGAGTACATAACTTCGCCCTTTAAGGATAGACCCTAACACACTCAACCCAGACATGAACGATAAAAAGGGAAGCTCAACAAAAAGCAATGGTTCTATGTAGATCGTGACGCTACTCAGGATGCGGTGACCTGCCACTCGTCTATGCACAAAGCACTTTCTCCTCTATCCTATGTAGTAATTACCACTGCTTGTTTCTCGATAATATACTTGGTAAAACTTAGCAGCTCTGCAAACCATTAATATCCTGCCGGCTCGGGCTTGGCCGGAAAGGCGGACGCATCATGGTTCCCACGACATTGATTCTTCCAGTCAACAGGTGTGTACTTGTCGACAATCGACTTAAAGGCGGCCTGGGCTCGGGTCAGCCACACGCAATCACTTCACAAACGAGGTCTGGGAGCTTACCAGAGTACAAAAGGACTCATCGCCTTCAAGATGGTTGCCAGCAGGCTTGCAGCCGGGGATGGTCACCGGCTCATCGTTGTACCGAAGCCTTACGTAGTAACCGTCTAGCTGCTTCTTCTCAGCATCTGTCAATGCGGGGGTCGGCTTACGGCCAATGCCTGGCGGAGCCGTACCCGGCGCCGGTGTGCCAGCACGGCCGGTGGAGAACCACGAGCCGAACCAGCCCGCATTCTTGGGTGCCTGCGTTGGAATTGACGAAACCTGGGGATCGCGGAACATCTCAACAGCGATGTGGCTCGTGAAAGGAGGCCATTTGTCAGGACCAAAGGCACCCAGGCTGGCTAGTATACCGGCAAGAGTGGTATCATGGCAGCCGCTCATACCAAATCTGATAGGCCTGGCAGCTGCGCTAGCTTGCTTGATCTCGTAGGCTCCGTCTGCCGGACTGTGTTCGACGCTTCCGACCATACGAGCGACAATATCGCCCATCAAGCCACCAATGCCAAGTGTGCGATACTCCTGGCTCTCGCTGTATCCGCTATACCACTCTTCTACGCCAATTCTCTCAATAATGGAGAGTACCTTGGGATCGTAGAACTCCGAAGGTAGCTTCGTCTTCGGGCCATGTGCGCGTGATGCGTTGATAGTATCCATGATCCCACTAAGCCTAGGCTTTGAATCAACTGCAATGAGTTTACCATCTTCCATCCATTTTCCGAGCTTCTTGTTCAAGTAGCCCATCTCTGGAGTATCATTCCATCGCTCGGCAGTCCGTTGGGCGAATGCGCGGGCGAGAATACTGAATCGCCGGCAATGGCCTTCGTTGGGAAAGAGAGTCTCGTCTGGCTGTACCCGCCCTAGGATCGTGAGTGCGGGGAGATCGGGTGCCCGATGCCTAGCCGGATATAGGCCAGAAATGGCTTGTTGAAGAGACTCTAGAGCTCGCGGGACCGGTGTAGACCTAAGATACAGAGACTCCGCGTCGGTAAGTTCTGTGGGCAAGAAGCTGAGTCGATCAACGTAGAGATCACGAAAGCGTTTGCCTAGTTGGTGGGTGGTCTCTCGGCCGCGGTCCGTAAGCATGCCATGATCACAGATATCGTCAAGCTCGCCCTTGGGGCCGGCAACGATTACAGGACTATCGTCTTTAGAACCGAATCCCTCGAGACGTCTCTTCCAATCGAGGTATGAGTATTCACCGGTGTCCGGATCGAGAACAGCATTTCGGAGGTGACGAACGACACTGCAATAGGGCCAGTACTCAGGAAGGCCGGTGTTGGAAAAGCGAGGGTTGACGGGAGTTCGTTCGCCGTGCCGGAGAAGGATCTGCACCAGCTGGAGCTTGAGCTGTGGAGGGTACAGCTGGCGCAGCTCGGCGTCGGTGTAAGGTTGGCGAGGTTCAAGGGTAGTCATAGCTTCGGAGATTATTCTACGGCTCGGATAGGTAGATGGAGGAGATCAGGGAGCCCGGAGGAATGCTTGCGAGACGAGGCCTGCCGGGGAGAGCACAAAGAGTAAGCTCAACAAACAGGGTAATGCATGGGACGACGACAATGGCAATGGAGGGTGGGAAACGAAGCTCGAGACTTGTTTGTGTTTGTGACAAGACGTTGGGGGAATCTGTTTGGCGAGGCGGTCCGGTCTAAGCCTCCTTGAGCTACCTTACCTTGTCCTTCCCTGGATGCTGAAGGGCAGTTGGGTAGGTACCTTGTGCTTTCCTTACGTACTCCATACTGCAAATCGCGGACGATGCATTGGATTTCGCGGGGCAGGGATGCGACACTGAAGCCGGGCCAACATAGCAGTCACAGTCGTGGGTGGGTGAGGCTTTCCATTGGGTTGGCGGCTTGGCCTGGCAATGACGTCCCTCATAGGTACAAAGACACCTCGGAGACGCAGGTGCAAGCGCGGGTAAGGTCGTTAGCTGCACCTGCAGATGTGTCTGGTAATTAGTGGGGCGATAAGAAATGTTATCTGATGGGAAGGTCGAAGGCCAAAGTCCACCTCTGCCCAAACAGCACCAAGCTCCAGGTCCGTCCGTGGGTGGAATTGGAAGCGTGGAAACGTGCTTCGTGCTGGATGGCTCGGTATAGATTGCTGCGTTGGGCGTGCCGTACATCAGATCAGCCCAAGTAAGAATCCGGAATCTGGAATCACCATGGAATGTCCAAGCAGGCCAACCTGAATCCTCGAGCCTCGAATTTTGCAAGTTTGAGGTTACCATCAGGCCATTTGACCGAGCTTACTTTTGCTAATAACACCTTATATCCGCATGTCCTCAGATACCCGAGATTGTACTTTCCAAGTACTGTACCTAAGGCAGGCACGTCCAGTAGACAAAGAGGTATAGATAACCATCTCCTCCTTAGGTCGCATTTATGCATTCATGATGAGTTGACGCTGGATGTTTAAATCGACACATGTGAAATTGGTATTCTCCCAGTCCACCTGTACCCGTCGGCGCTGATAGCATTTCTCCACATCCCTCCACAATTATAGGCATCAAAGTCAACCAGGGAAATCGACAGGAAAGCCTGACAAGCTGTTTTGGGTCGATCGACATGGCAATGCCGGATCATCGGTTGCCGCAGGGTCCGTTGCTACCGGCCGACCAAGTGGGCCATAGGCATTGGCCAATGACGCAGGTTCCAATTGGTGGCTAAGACATGGTGGGGTGGGAGCTAAGACGCAGACAGCGCATGTGATTATGTCAGTGGCATTGGGCAGAGAATGGAAGAAAGAGGCAAGAACCTTGGAAAAAAAGATACGCCCGCTGACTACGGAGTACTACACTTAGAAAAAAAACAAGCATTACTCGAATCGCGGTCTCATCCTAGAACGAGGGACACCTAGCGGTTGGATCGGCCAGAGCGCCCCTGATGCAAAACAGCGCAACGGCGGAGAAGAAGACGAAGACGAAGAAGAAAAAGAATATGTGCTTGGCTTCTTCCAAGACCATGTCCCGCACACTGGCTTTGACAGAGCAAAAGCACAGCTGTCTGCGCAATAACTCTCCCACTTGTTGCCGTTATCCGTGCCTCTCTGACAGAAAGGACGGTCCGGTACCTATGGCAATTGGGAAGCAAATGTCGGTCGAGCGCGGAAGAAACAGCAGTGAGATGAACAGCGATCTCTACCTAGTCTAGCCGCATTCGATATTTGGCAGCCTGAGCCTGAGCCCCTTCCTGCCGGAGATCTATTCGATGTACTCCCGGGAAGGATGCCCCTGGTTCTCGGGCGAGGGAGGCGCAGCTCTGTGCATATCAGACTTCTGGTCTTTGCTCTTTAGCACCTACCGTCTACGCAACTACTACGGTACACAGCGGGAAGAACTTCAGCAAGCTTCCCTCCCATGCTTCCATTCTTCAGGTTGTGCGGTCGTGTGTGTTGGCTATTACCCACACCTCGGACTGAGGCGAGGGTGGTACCTTACCTTTCCTTAATCGAGTTTTCTGTCAAGGCAAGGCACGCACGCACGTCAAACGTAAGGTACATTCCTTAGTCCGTAGGTACGGATGGGTAGGACGGGAACAAGTGGGCACACGTGGGTTGCCTACCCTCCGTATAGATACGCGGTTAGGTACTCTACTTTTCTAAGTAGAAAGGTACGACTACCTTACGCACCCTCCTACTACTACTGCTACCTTAGCTTCTCCTTCTTATATCACCTACACGGTGCTTCCCTACCCCTGCTCCAATTATCTGGTTCGTCATTGTCAAACTACGTCTTCTCAGATCGGAGTGTTGTACTGAATCATCGTTTCTAAATCCTACCGTCTCGTCACACACAACCTAGAGGGCCTACACCTCAGCAAAGCACATTTCTATCCTTTCCCCTTGACTGGGCCATATAGCCCTCGACCCAGCTTTTCCCCAGACTCTTGAGATCCTCTTTTACCTCGCCTTGTCGGTTTTGACCTCTTGTTCAGGCCAATCTGCCGTACTGACCTCGGTGCAGCACCAGCTGGTGTCCACTCTCGCTCTTCCCAAAAAGGCCATTGAGCATGTGCCATTGAGCTAACACCCGGAACGCCCGGCTGCAAATTGCGATTTTTATAACTCTTATACCACCCGCGATCCGGCAACCCGATTTCTCAGCACCTTTGAAGGAAAACCTCATAATGGTGGCCATGTCTCAAAAAGAAGGTGTCAGTGAAAGGAGGAGGTCGCCGTCTCCGATCTTAGAAAAAGTCCCATCTGAAGATCCAGTGTATGGTGACGATGACCAGGATGGCGCCCAGTCCGTCATGCAACCCGCATTGAGTGTTGCTGCAACTCGACTCACTTTACCACAAACATCCAAAGCTGAAAAGGCTGCTGCATTGGAGAGAGAGAGGGAGAGGAAATCGTCCGGGCTCTTCCTGCCTGGCATTACGAGTAGTGACGATTCCGCTAGCTCGCCAGAATTAACGCCCTTCCCCGATGAGATTCCAACCAATTTCGAGACCGAGTCGGACACTCCCATATCACCGGCGCCGCCTCGCAGACGAGAGTCTCAAAAGCTCCAAAAAGCTAGGCCAGCCCCAAAGGAAGACCTGCCTTCACCATGGCAGTCGAGTCCACGGAACATGATATTTGGTGGTGGGGACGGCGAAGCGCCCAAGAGCGCCCTCGAATCCATATCTTTTGGTCAAACCAGACATAAACGCTCATCTTCCACAGGAGCTGATGCGCTAAAGAAGTTTTCGAATGCTTTTTCTTCGTTCCCGGCTCCTTCGGCAATCTTCAATTCTTTATCCTTCTTTACTGCCGCCGCAGAGAAGGCGGAACCGAAATCGACGACGACGACGACGACGACGACGACGACGACGACGACGACGGAACAGCGGAAATTTCCCCTGGCCCAGAATAGAAGGCCCTATAACAACACAGCTGCCATGTCTAGCGGTGCCAACGGTCTTCCTCGTGCGCAAACGATGGCCAATGAAGCATCTGGTAATCGTCCGTCTGTATCATCTGGGAGACCTTCCACCACAAGACCCCGTGTTTTGAGGCGAGTTACATCCGATGATTCGCTGTTGTACCACTCGCTATCCCGCACATCTTCTATCGGGGATGACGATGGCAGGTTTGATCACGTCAGAGAAATGGCCAATGTGAGGATGAAGGCAATCAAAGACAGTCTGCCCGAAAGACCAACGTTCAAAATGCCAAGCCTACCCAAACTTGGATCGTCACTCAAACTCAACGAAGACGCAACGGGCAAGACCATCCCCGAAGCCCCGGCACCCAAAGTGGACAACGACGGACTGTCAACTCTAGACAGAGTGCTGGAGACGTTGACTGGGGATATAGTAATTCTGGGTGGTTACCGTGGTTCGATTCTACGATCAGCAGAGCCTCCACACCACCAACTATGGGCTCCAGTCAAAATCGGACTCAACATGAGGAAGGCGGACTTGGAGGTCGGTCTTGACCCCGAAGATGAAGAGTCAATGGAAGAGCGCATCATCCCGTCAGGCATGCTTCAGAACATTGGCCCAATCGACATTTCCAGAAAGTTATTCAAGAAAATTGCCGCTTGCGAAAATGTTCGGAAAGGAAAGCTACGTTTACACGATTATGGCTACGACTGGAGACTGAGCCCTCATCTGCTATCGCGTAAAATGGTTGAATTCTTGGAAAAGCTGCCATGCAACCAGGTGGATTCGACAGAGCCCAGAGGCGCTCTTGTTTTGGCCCACAGTCTCGGTGGTCTTATCACCCGTCACGTTGTCAACCAGAGACCGGACCTGTTTTCCGGAGTGGTTTACGTTGGTACACCTCAGCGATGCATCAACGTCCTAGGGCCTTTGAGAGACGGCGACGCAGTCCTCCTCAACGAGAAGATCTTGACTGCGCAGGTCAACTTCTCACTCAGAACGTCCTTCGTGTTTCTGCCCGATGACGGCTTCTGTTTCGTCAACAAGGATACAAAGGAAGAGTACAATATCGACTTTCACGACGTAAATGAATGGATCAAATATCGTCTCACACCATGTATTGAGCCTCCGCTACCTCCCCTAGTGCCAAAGGAAAAGTCGACAACGTTCAGCTCTCTATTGTCGGTCCGCAGTCGCAGCTCAAGCGAGAAGAAACAGAACCATGTCTTGCCGCCATCAGTAACCGACGCGGCCCGGAAGGTAGAGCACGTCCGCGAAGGAGGCATCAACCCACAGATAGATGGCAACAAGCCATCGCCTTTCACAAAGGGGGCATCTGGCACGACCACGCCCCCCAACCGCGCCAGAAACATTGCCTACCTCGAGCGTACCCTTGCCGAGGTCAAGAGGTTCCGTCAAGAAACACAATTCGACCCAGCACTATCAGAGGCCAACGCGTACCCTCCTCTCGGCATCATCTACGGCAAGGAAGTCCCCACCGTGTACGCCGTCAAGGTCAGCAGCCGCGAGGCCATCTGCCATGCACAAGCCTACGACGACCTCATCTTCCGCGCCGGCGATGGCGTTGTTCTCGCGCGCGAGGCGCAGCTGCCAGAAGGGTACGAGCTGGTACGTGGTGGGCGTGTCAGCACCGAGCGCGGACACTTGACCATGCTCGGTGACATGCCCGCCATCGGCAAGGCGTTGGAGGCTGTGATTCGGGGCCGAAGGAAGGGCATCGGCATGGGGAAAAACGTAAAGGAACATGTTAGTAAGAAAGGGGGTGTCGCTAGAGCCTAGAAAGTTTTCGTCCGGCCCTTTCGAGTTTGCATCCGTACAGCGGATAAGGTTAAAAGCCGAATTGTAGTGGTTTCTTGAGCCTCACTTTACCACCCACAGAACTAGGGACAGAATTTTGGTATAGCATGTAGAATAGAAGAAGGTGCTACAAATTACAAACATACGTATTATGACCCATCTTCCACAAGTCTTGTCAACACTGGTCGTGTCTGCTAATTCGACATTGTGCTAGATAAAGTCGAGCTCCTCTTCTACGACTTGTATAGCAAACAGTCATCTGCCCATTTATAATGTACATACCAATTGTCCGCTGCAAGGTTATTCTTGGCAATGCAAGCTGCAGTGCTCGAAAAAAAAAAATAGAGAGAAAAGGGAAAAAATCAGGTAGAGGTACAATGACGAAGATCACACACATGCATCTGCCGGCGCGGCGGCCGCATGCAAAGGCAAAGTAAATCTGTACATGAACGAACTATCTTACTTTGCTTTTGGATCGACGCTTACATATATCGCGCGGGATTGCGCTTTCCTCGTGAGACATGCGAGATAAGAGCAGAGGAACCGAGCAAAAAATACGGGACGAGTTGGCAAGGTATACATACACATGTCATGCGGGTTGAAGAAAGAAATCGCATGTGTCTCCTTCTGCGTGGCGCAAAGATTTGAACACATTTTGCAAGTACCTATGTATGCAATTTCGCAAACTAACAAATCATGCTTCAACCTAACCCCTTTCCCGTCGTGATGAGCGGAAGCACCCGCATATATTGTAATCCCGCCCAGAGCCGTGTAAGAACGCCATGAATCAATCGCCAGTTCTTTTAACAAAGATTGAAACCTTGTAATTAATACTCAAAATCATCATCCACCGCAGGGCCCTTGCTCTTGGTCACGCTCTCCTGCTTGCGATACATCTCAGCCACCTGGCGACTGGACGTGGCCTCGTCGGCCTTCTTGTCGTCGCGCACTTTGATGAAGCGCGGGAATCGCAGACTGATTCCCTTTTCACCGCCGGGGTCGACACCTTCTTTACACCCGGCCTTGTAGCGCGGGCTGAGCGTCAAATCGGCCGTCTTGACCTCCCAGACGTAACGAGGCTCGAACCACACGTCGGGCTGATGTTGCCCGCCCGAGGAGTGTGCGTAAAACGGCTTTGGCCGGTCAATGGCAATGTCCGAGAGCTGCTTGTGCAGTTCCTCGAGGACGGCCTCGGAGAATCCCGTGCCGATATTGCAGACGGTTTCATATGAATCAGACGACGGGTTATAGCAGGCCAAGAGGAAGGCGCCGTAGACAGATGTACGCTTGCCTTTGCCGTGATATGCACCCAATACTACGAGATCAAGCGAGTCGCCGATGCCGCTTAAGTAATCCTTTTTGATCTAGAAATATGCAGTCAGCACGACAAATCATCGGCGCAGTGGACATCTCCAAGGGATCCAAGCGGCTTACCTTGAGCCAGTTTCGGCTCCTCTTGCTGGGCTCATACCCGCTCTCCGAGCCGTCCAACATCTTCACCATCAGACCTTCGCAAGACGCCTTGACACTCTCGTCGAGGAACACTTGGATCTGCTCCAACTCCTGTCCATCCATATGCGTAGCAAGGGCAAATTCACCCTCTACTGGCGTAAAGGCATTCAGCAGGAGCTCGCGACGCTCCCTGAGCGACTTCTCAACAATGGCCTCGCCGTTGAGATAGAGGAGATCGAAAGCAAAAACGCAGACCTTCACCTTGACATCTTCGATTTTGACGTCCTTCTTCTTCCGCGTCATCAGCTGCTGGAAAGGGAGGACTTTCTTCTCGTCAACATCCCACGCAACTGTCTCACAGTCAAGGACGAAGCTCTTCGTATCCTCCTTGACCCAAGTGTGCAGTTTGGCAAGGATATCGGGATACTTTTTGGAGAGATCTTCAGAGTTACGGGAAAAGATGGCAGCAACACCATTTGCCGCAGCTGTCGTAGCCCCCGGCAAAGATTGACTAATCTCCTCATCCGCGGATTTCGCAACGTAATGGATCTGCGCCCGTTCGCCGTCGTACTTGTATTCACATGTGAAGGTCTGATCCTCGAAGCGGTCCAGAACTTCAGTGATAGCTTTCGTTGGTTTTGCCAACATTGGCTTCAGGGGCACGCCGGGCTTCAGCTTGCAATGCTCGCGCAAGTTCATGATGCCATGTTCCACCATGGCGGGGATGATGACATCGTAGCTCGGAAGTTCACTAAACATGATTAGTACGAGGCTATGGGTAATTGTGAGACCAAGCCACAAACCTGTAAACTGTCTTGAGAACGGCCTCGGCCTGTTCCACGTCTGTCGTCTTGGGTACCTGGCCTTTGGCGTCGGCCTCGTGGAAGACCACAGCTTGAGCCAAAGACACCAGAACGGACCTTTCTGCCAGTCCCAATCGAAGCTTACCCTCGAGGAATCGGACAAGATACTTGGCTTCGCTGGGACCGCCCTTGTCCTTCGTGATATCCACCTTTCCGGAGGAATGGGAATCGGCTGCTGATAGCAACTTCTTGATGGCGTCCACCTTACGGCCCTGGGCACCATTGCCAGAAACAGTGGCGATGCCCATGAGACCCTTGTGAACTCCCCGTATCGTCAAAGCTTTGGGCTTGAACATGGTTGGCTGTGTTGATCTACTTTTGACGGCAACGAGGCCGAGATCTCCAATATCCTTCTGGTCTTGTTTGATGACTGCGAGGCTTCGTCCCGTGGATTCACCAATGGACTTCATGATGAGCGACTCACCAATGCCCAGCTCAATGCCGGCATAGTCAGGAGCCAGCTTGTTAATCATGAGCAGAACAGTGGGAAGAAGATCGTCGGGGGTCAGACGCAGAACCTGTCGGAGGAATAGAGAACAGTGTGCCATGATTTCGAGCCGCTTGGTCGTGAGCTCGATCAGGGAGAAGGTCGTACAGAGCGCGGCATAGGGAACTGGTTCGCCCGCCTTCCAGTCGGGATATGGGTCCTTGGTTTGGGTCCTCAATTTCATCTGCACCTTTTCCAAGGCCTTCTTCTTCGCTGCCGTAGGCTTGGCCTCCTCTTCGTCGTCTTCAACTACGTCTTCTTCTGACGCAGACTCCGTTGCATCCTCCTTATCGTCCTCCACGACAGGTGTGGGAGACTTGGCGGTCTTCTTCGGTTGGGCAGTCTTCGATGCGTTTGCGGCCTTTACAGACTTGTCTGTGCCGTTCTTTTTGGCCTGGGAGGTTTTTGGTGACTTTGATCGGGACTTGCTAGGAGCTTCGTCCATCACTTCATCTTCGTCCTCGTCCTCAATGACACGTTTGCGGCCTCTGCGCGGTCTCTTCGTGGCAGGCTCATCGTCCTCATCCTCTTCGACAATCTCATTCTTGACCTTCGGGCTCGATGCTTGTACGGCGGGACTCGGGCTTCTGGTACGTTTCCGCGGCTCTGTAGTTGACTCGTTAGTCAATTGAAACAGGAGACGTCCATCGTATGAAATAAAAACATACTGCTAGGAGATGCCCGTGTCTTGACGGCATCTTTGGCTGCATCGTCCTCCTCTTCCGTCTCCTTCTTAACCTCCTTCTTAACCTCTTTCTTCGGGGCTGCCTTGGTGGCGAAGCTCAGCTTGCTCTGCTGGGGTTCGGGCTTGGATCCTTTCGCTCCAAAGAACTTTCTGTAGAGCTCTGTCAGCAGATTTTCTTTGACACCACACGATGGCTAGAATTGAGAATAATTCCATTGCATCCGTGGTGGTCCTAGGAGCATTGTCCTTTCACACACCCCAACGTTGTCTGAGATGGCTTGACGTACCCCAGCGTCGCCTGCTTTGGCGCCATTGTGATGGCTGGTCGAGTGTAGATACTGAAGAGTCGAGAGCTGGTATGAAACGCTGCCCCAAGTACGTTTCTTTGACCGATTGAACTGCTCAGAAGGCGGGGAAGAGCAGACATGAAGGTTGTAGGAGGACCCTGGGGAACCTCGACGCGCTTGGAGCAGAAGAATCGCGTTAAGAGCTCCTGCCTGGTGACGCGAAAAGGACCCGTTGCTGCACGGGCCCACAGAAACTTTCCAGGCAGCATGGGCAGGCACGGTAGGCACGGTAGGCAGCGACCTGGACCACCACTGCGCCGCTTCGGGAAAGTTTTCTGAACCACCCCGATTGGGCTTAATGCACTGGAAGAAGACTGCCAGTTGTCGGTCTATTGTAAGTGCGCCATGCCGAGAGGAGCTTTTCAAATTTTATGAGGCATGAGCAATGTGCGTGTCATATCACAGTGTGCTGGATGTCACAAAAAGGGACTAAAAATTTGTCGAACCAGGAGGATATCTGCAGACCCTGGCCATGTTCAGATTGTGACCACTTCACCCTCTCTAGCTAGTAGGTATTGTACAATAGGACAGAAAGGTTAGGAAACAATTATTCATCATGCGCAGGAATTTAGTTGAAGTAGTAGGTCTCATCAGGGGTACGGCCGCGGATGAACTGGGGCTCGGTACCGGGGACGTAGATGTCCTCGTAGAGAATCTTGGGGGTGGTGTCGGGGACGGCCATGGCCTCAGCAGCGGCAACCTCCTCGTTGACGAAGCTGCGGGCCTCCTTGTCAATGGTCTTGAGCTCGTCCTCAGTGACAACCTCCCAGTCCATGATCTTCTGCTTGAGGCCGGCGATGGGGTCGTTGGTGGAACGCATGCGCTGGATCTCCTCACGGGTACGGTAGGTGGTACCGGGGTCGGACATGGAGTGACCACCGTAGCGGTAGGTAACGTACTCGAGGACGAGGGGTCCGTTCTCGGCAACAGCGTAGTCCTTTCCGTACTTGACGGCGGCCTTGACGGCGAGGACGTCCATGCCGTTGACCTTGAGACCAGGAATGTACTGCCCGCGCTTGTAGTAATCTGTGAGGGCTGATGAACGAGCAGCAGCGGTACCCATACCGTACTTGTTGTCTGGGAAAGTTCGTTAGCATGACCGATGCAATAATCTTTAATAGCGCTCAAAACTCACTCTCGCAGCCGAATAGGGCGGGCAAGTTCCAGAGCTTCGCCATGTTGAAAGCCTCGAAGACCTGGCCCTGGTTGCTGGCACCGTCACCGTACAGGATAACGGAGGCGTTCTTGCGACCGGTGTACTTGTGGGCGAAAGCCAGACCAGCACCGACGGGCACCTGTGCACCGACGATACCGTTGCCACCGTAGAAACCCTTGGTGAACATGTGCATGGAACCTCCCTTGCCGTACGCAATACCCTCGCGGCGGCCCAACAGCTCACCAATGATGGAGCGGACGGTACCGCCACGCATGTAGGCGAAGCCGTGGCAACGGTAAGCAGTGATCAAGTCATCCTCGCGGGTAAGAGCGTGCTCAATGCCGACAGCGACAGCCTCCTGACCGGTGGACAAGTGGCAGAAACCACGAATCTTCTTCTCCTTGTACAAGCGATCGGCGGCCATCTCGAGTTGTCTGCGCAAAGGGTGAGTAACAAAGCTAAAGCTAATACGTTTTTGCAAAGAGACAGAATTGTCCGTACCTGACAACAACCATATCCTTGTACATCTGCTTCAGCTCCTTCTTCGTGACATCGAGGGTGTACGGCGGGGGGTCGAGCTGGTAGGTCTCGAAGCTCTCATCGCTCAGGGTGATCTGGAAAGGCTCATCGTCGGACTAGAACAGTGTTACGGGTTAGCAGGATGCAATTGAGCATGGCTCCATATCGGGGAGCGTTTTGGTGTCGCAGCATGTCCGGCGAATGTGGCGATGGGAAAAGAGCGCAAACTGACCTGGGGAACTCCCTTCTCCAAAGTTGCCGATGCGGCGTTGGTGGTGACGGACCGGGATGCAGCAGCAAAAGTGGCCGGGGCGCGAGTGCGCAGAGGCACTGCTCTGTTTAACCTGATCGCGCGGGAGAACATCGTGGGGGTGGTGATGATGGAGCCTCCGGACGATGAGGATGAGAAGGGTTCGGGGGAAGGAGGGTGATAACAAATTATTTGGTCGCTGGAGCTCCGAAAAATCGCGGCGTTGGTTGGGAAGGGAGCTGCTGCTTGTTGAAAACTACTAGTCCGTATACGGCTAGCTTGCCTTCACGTGACCCTGCCTCAACGGGATTTGCGAGGTGTGAACTTCGAGCGCGCTGTGACTTTGGCGGGCCCGGCTTCCAACGGTCGGTCATATTCTCGCACGGGTCCCATCGAGTTCGCATTCAGTGGACAGCGAGAACGGCCTTCGGAGATAGCAGGGAAACAGAGCCCAGCACTGGGTCCAATCGCCGCGAAAACCCAAACCCCTACCTTACTCTATCCGTAATAAGTTACCTTAATAAGAGCAGATTAGGACAAAATATGGCTTCCGATCGGAGGTACCTTAGTCGATTGATGCCACAGGTTGTCCAACTCAACGAGGGCATTTCCCCATCTTTCGCATATGCCATGTCTCGTGGTTGCAAGAAATGATTTCAAAATCCACAATAGCAGCGGCGTTATACTTTGTCCCTGTACGGATAGGCACAACAGAAAAGTACGTCAGATCAAGTACCTTACTCATCACAGATCAAACCGGAACTCCGAGCATCAAACTCAAGCCTCAAGCCGCAAGTCCATCACACCTGTTCTGAGGCGGTATATAACTCTATGATACGCTACCTCGGGGTATATTAAAGGTCTGGCTTGGCTAACCGCATGCTCAAATTTACTTGAGCTCGCATCCTGAAATCTGAGTTCTCCGATTGTCGCCAATTAAACCACTGAAGTTGAATCCCCAATGCTGTCAAACCCATGCTGGCCACCCTTTGAAATGCACATGATGCTTCCTGACCAACTCCAAAAGAACGACACCTTTATCTCTCAAGCTACCCCAATCTAGGCTGGGGAGCTTCTGGAAAATGGCCGTTTCATGACGTGTGTGAATTCGTCAATCACCAAATAAACCGCAACGCCTCGTTGATGCCATGGTAACGCAGTTGTTCAGTGCACCTGCGACCGAATCCGTATCGCCGTTCAAAGCCATTAGCTAGCCAAGCAGGAGGCTTCCATGTACGGCCAACTACATCTAGTCGTCATGGAAGAAAGTCTTGTTACCGCCTTGAAGTGGGGCTGTGGAAGGACCAGCGTCTCTCATGTCTACATCTTGACTTCCAGCAGCTTCTCGACTGGACCCAGCGACGGTGGGCTGGGTTTGTCTATAGTCGAGTTGCATGGCGCTCAAGGGTCGGTTGGGCGCTTCCTGAAGGACTCGCTGTTGAAGAGAGAGTGGACGGTCGTAAAGAACATCTTCCGGAGGAGAGAAGGACCACACCTTAGTAATCTTGGTTAGCAACGACAACAACCCAAAATTTCCGAAAGAACGACAGCTTACCTCCATGACGGTACGGTTTTGTCGCAAAGCTAGAGCAACACACTTCTCATCCTCAAAAGCCACCCTCCAGACTGCCTCTCCTTGAGCAATGAGCTCTCTGACCAGGTGACCTGTTTTCAGATCCCAGATCTTGACCCGGCCGTCACTTCCACCACTGACGACCCTCGTATCATCAAACTGCAGGCTGGTCACGCTGTTATCGTGAGCCGCAAGCCGATGAATGGGGCACATCTTCTCCAGTGACCAAACTCGCACTGAGCCATCTGAGCCGCCTGTAACGAGGGTGTCTCCACGCATCTGCAACTGACCCACGAGGGAGGTGTGACCTTGCAGGATAGCCAGGCATTCACTGAAATTGGTTAGCATGCCAAAACAGAACAAAAACCTGTGAAATCCAGTGCACTTACGCTGTCCTTGGATCCCAGATGCGGACATTGGTGTCGAGACTGCCAGTGACAACTCTCTTGCCGTCAAAAGCAATGGCGTAGATCTGACTGAAGTGACCTTGGAGCGTCTGGATGCACCTGCCCTCGGATATGCTCCAGACCTTCGCCATGGTGTCGTAGCTGCCTGATACGACGATGTCTCCCTTGATCTCGAGGCATCGAACACTAGCGCCGTGGCCGACAAGAACGTTTCTGCATAAACCGGTGCGAATATCCCATACTCGAAGCGTCGTATCGCGCGAGCCCGAAATCGCCGTGTTTGCATCAGACATCTTCAGACATCGAACCGTTGATGTATGTCCACGGAGCGTGTGGAGGCAAGCACTGGCAAAGTTAGTATATCTAGAGCTGCTGTACCATTTGAGGTCAACATACCCTGTAGCTAAGTTCCATACTCGCACGTCACGATCACAGCCACCACTGACGAGAATGTCATCCCAAGGAACCATCGCCCAAACACCCATGACATGGCCCTGTAACGTGCGTTGCTGGTTGCCCTTGGTATCAAAAACGTGGATCTTGGCATTATCAAGGGCCACGATAATGTACTTGGGTGTCAAGTGCAAGCTCGTAACAACACCACCTTCCTGAGTGATGTTCCTGGTGGTGGAAGTGCCACCGGATCTCCAGGCGGCCTCGACGAGATATCGCTGCTTGAAGTGCGATTTATAAGACCTCATCTTGGGTCTTGAATTGCCGGTTCCATCAAGACTACGGGATCCAGAAGCGTGAGCCGTCATAGGCAACGCACCCGGGAAACTGCTGCTGGCGTAGTCGTCTCCCCATAGAGGCTGAGCACCAGGTCGAGATCCGCTGCCCATCGATGAAGCAACTTCAGAGAGGCGTCTGCCGTAGTCGTGCTTAACACAAAGGTTCTTCCACGTCATGTCATCACTCAACAAGTCTCTCCATCTCCGGGATACTTGCGAGGCACGAGCCAAGACCTTGGGGTCATCTATGAAGGAGAGAATCTTGAGTAGATTAAGTCAGCAAAGCGAACCAATTGGGGATTTGGGACTTTCTTACGCGTAAACACAGCTCATCTGGAAGGCTCGTGAATGGATCCTTCTTGAGAAGAGGGCTGACGAACTGGTGAACGAAGCTCAGCTGTTGACTTGTGCACATGTTCAGAAGATCGGCCAGGAGGCGAGTACGGTGAGGACCGCCAGAGTTCTTGAAGTGATGGCGCACTTTGGCAAGAAAGAAATCTTCGTCATCGGCGGCATCGCTCCAGTCGAGTTGATGATGTGAGGGGCCTGGCGAGGCAGCTGGTGTGGGCGGGGGAGGTGGCGAGCCCGTCAACTGCTGGTCGAAGTCTGCAGCAGGAGTAGTCATGCTGGGTGTGGGCGGTCCTCTAATGTGTCCCGGCCTTTGAGGCATCTTCTCGAGTCTGGTGCTGCTGGAACTGGATCCAGTGTTGAGCGTCATGTCGTCGCTGAGCATGCTCCCCCTTCTCTCGGAGAAACTCAGTGGTCTATTGTTGTAGCCTGCCATGATGATTTGTGTTATGAAGCAATCGTACTTGAAATTATCGTCGACTGAGAGAGTATTCGTAGGTGAATGAGACTTCGCCGAGAGAAGTTCCCTTGATGCGGTCGTCGAACGTAGGTGGACTCGGAGGCCGTTTCGTAGTACGCGGAGTCGTTACCGAGGGTTCATTTATAATCGAAAATCCAGTGGACTCTAAATGACCAGGTCGGCGCGACAGCTCAGATGGGAAAGAAGAGAAGAAAAAAGTCCTGGTCAGTGTGAATTCAACGCAATATCCGCCGAGTCTGTCGAGGCGAGGACTGTACGACGGTACGAGGGGGTGATGGCAAATCGTTTGCACGTTGGAAATCAATGCGCAAGTCTCACGGGCTCGAGCGACTCGGATGACGGCAATGACTCGGTTGGGCGACGATATTTGGTATTGCGTGCGAATGCGTATGGGCAAGGCGGTGGGATGTCTCCCATGGGGGAGTGGCGGCGTCGGGTGGGAAAAGTTGAAGGTGGTCGATTCCTGGATCGGAAGTCGACTTGGAACGACGGGAGGTTCTATTTGGCGGTGCCGCAGCGGTGGTGAATAGCGTGCGTGCTGTATGTGTACGGAGTATGGGGCCAGCGGGAGACGGGAAGCTTAACAATCGGAGGTGTCAAGCGGAAAGCGTGGGTCGTCTTGGACCTTGTAGTGGAATGCTCCAGGGCGACTCAATAGAAAGTGGATTGTTTGGTGGTATCGGAGGATTTCGCTTGATTGACGCCCAAATGCCTTTTGCAGCTCCCTGCAATGTAATGTCTCTCGCCTTTTTTTGGTGGTTGTCGTTGTAGGGAGCGATGGTAAAGATGGGTAGGAGGGGGGAAGAAAGAGAGGAGAAGGGATGGGATTGGATTGGAGAGGAGAAATCCAGCTGCAAAGTGTTTGTAGGCCGGGATTGGGGATCTTGGGGAAGAGGGAGTGAAGGAGGAGAGGGGGACGAGATAGGCCCGGGCACTTTGAGGTAAGACAGACTGACTCTGAGCACGTCTACTCCGTACGCCTCTGCGAGAGAGAGAGAGAGTGTGGATGGGTGTGGGAGGGAGGGATGGGTGTGTGTTCCGGACAGGGAAGGCAAGATGAAGGAAATGGGTGAAAGAAGTTGGAACTTGGAGACCGTGACGAGCAAGACCAAGAAAAGGCAGAGCTGGTGCAATCGGAAGGAGAGATCGAGAGAAAGTCAAGACTCAAGACGCAGAGCCAAGTTGAAAGGCACGGTACCTGGCTATGGGCAGGTAATAAACCAAGCTGGAAGCAATGTGACGGTGGAACGCACCTGAGAGGCGAAGGTGAAGGTGAAGGCGAAGGCGGAGGCGGTGGGTGGCCCTGGTTTTCGGGGGAAGGAAAGGATGGAGGATGCAGAGAGGACGGGACGGGAAGGGCAAGGGGGGCGCGACGGGACCGCGCTAGGAGCAGGTGCGCCGAAGAAGGCCTGGGCTCGAGACGATGTGGGTAGAAAAAAAGGTAGGGTAGGTACGCAGGTACGAGGTACAGCGCCTTCCACGGTTGTAAAGAGCATTTTGGGGAGGGATTGGAAGGAGCAGACCGCGGGACCAAGTGCAAGTGCCAGTGCCACCCAGGTCACGGTGCATTCGTCTTTCTTTGTCTTCTTTCACCACTTGGATACAACATGGTAAACCCAAAGTTACAGCCTACTCTGTATACGGACCTGAGTGACGGGTTACTACTTGACCATCTTGATTTGGTAGGTGGCACATAATGGACCCGGCATGCCAACCGCGAGAGAGCGAGACACACAGAGACACCCTATGGACGGAAGAGGGAGAGAAGAAGGGGCGGCGAAGAATGGATGGAAGGTGCATTGAAATTGATTGATCTTGTCGCAGCCAGTCCTCACTGCCCGGGTAAGTAGGTACCTCACCTTACTTTACCTACCTACCTGTACCTTACCTAGGTACTCTACACCCGACCAGGGTACAAAGAGCTCTCGTCTTTTCGTACAAGACAAGTAAGTCCAACAACACTCTTTTCGACTTGACGTATACCTAGGTAGGTAATCAAGCAAGCCTCTAAGATAGACGAGAGGGGAGGGAAACGTCGTCTCATGTTGAATCACCTACACAAAGACAATGCCTACTTAATCTCACACCGCTTCCTTTCTTGCACCAACACGACTACCGTCAATATGGATTTCTTTCTCTTCAGCTACCGACGCAGGCTCAAGCTCAGGCTCAGGCTCATGATTCCCAAACAAAACAGATTTTTATTCTGGGTCTTTCTCTAGCGCTGTTTCGTTCCGTGCTCTCCTTCTCTAAACTGACACCAACCCTCCTTTACAGCTCTGACACTTGACACTCGAGAGCCGGCCTGGTAATCTACCCAAAGCGCACATCGTCTACGGAGGCACACCACCCCGGCACACCTTGTCCATGTACTACTACGAATAAGCTACGGACACGCACACACACGCACACAACACTTTCGCCCACCAGCGAAACCACTGCCAGCTACACGAACGCCCACGCTCGCTGTCTTGCATAGGAACATCCAACATCGGCCGCTCGTCTTAGACCACCTAGATATTGACATTTGGGGCAAGCCTGTCATCACTTTTGTTACCTCCGGCTTTGGAATGACAGCCTTCAACGGGCTCTGAAAACGCTCTACAAACGAACAAGTAATGACGGTGTGGGCAGTCTCGGCAACTATCAACTTTCTCTCGTGGGCCTTGGCGGTTGGCTTGCCGATTCTGTCAACCCGTTATGGCCACGCAAGAGCTCGAATGCGGTCGGAAGGAAGTCCACAAACTCATTCTTCAACACTGGTCGCGATCGGGCATTTAGACGCTGTCACTACTTCCCCGACTTTCAAAGACCATCATTGCCCGTACATACCTACGCATGACTGACTTTCGGGTCTATTGTCTTTTACAGGCTAACCAAGACCAGCTGACAGAGAGAGTCAAGAGCACGTCTCACATTCTTTGGAGTCGCCGCAAACAATAAACCACATCTCTCTGCCCTCCGGGGTGGCCTGCAGGGTCCGAGTTAGCGGCGCTTACATGCCACCAACTAGTGCCCACCTCGTCTGCACTTGGGAGGCACCGTAGTGGGTATTCGTGACGTCGATCGGTTCTTTCATGTCAAAGTTGCGAACGAGTCTGTCTTCACTCTACAGGCCCGAGTCGCCCAGCGCACTCACTTATTGGCTTGCCAGGTACTCCGTACCCTCTGCTCTTTCAAGTTCCCACACCTCTCTCTCAACTTGGGATGGGGAAAGCGCAATGGCGCAATGGAGGAGTTACGGAGTCTGGCGTGTAAGCTGAAAAATGACTTCGCTGCGTCTCTCCCCGGTCTTGGAGGGCAGCCACAGCCGCCCTCCCATCTCTGAACCCTGAGAGTCGGCACTATTGTCTGGGATGTTGTCTTCCAAGGTCTTGCAGGAATAGCCAATTTCGCATATTCAGTGTTTCTTTGCAACTATCGACTCATAAATCCGCCCAGGTTCCACCGCAGCCATGCGCATGCGACGGCGCTCTGGCCTATGGATAAGTGCTTTTTCGATTGGAAAAGAGACGACTTTTGACCCTTTCTCTGCTCATTGTCGAACCCAATGACACAACAACACTACGAATACGGACACAACAACTCGTTCACGTTCGCGGACGGAGACTAGGCAGTTCGTTGCGACAGCGCACGGGACACGGTTGACTTGCCAGCAAGAGAACCCGCTAAACCATCTACCTGTAAGGGAGCGGCCCTATTGTTGGTCCCGCGTTCCTCAAGTCTATCTCTCGATCCGACTAGCATGGTTGCGATACAATCAATACTGGGAACTTTTACCTCCATATGTCCCATGGGGCCGAAAAGCAAATCTGCATCTGAACTGTCCGCTGACTGCGACCGAGAAAAGTTGCAAGAAGGAGTTGGCCAATTGTGGGCAGCAACTGCGCAGGCGGCAGCAATAGTCTCTCCTCTCTACGCTGTAGAGGGCCATCCATTTGCGACACTGGCGGCTCAGATGCTTCAGATTTACCTCAACGTTACAGCGAAGGGGTGCAGTTATCCTCTTGCGCTCGGGCCCACTGGGGTTCACTCTCTCGAAACTCAAGTCCTCCTTGCTTCTCAAACATCGGATTGTTCAATAATGGGAGGACAGGCAATGTCAGCTTACTCATGGGATGATCTGGGCCTGAAGAAACGAACAACAAACCAGAGATGCGTAGTGATCCAAATGCAGCGTTCAGCCTTGCAGATCTTTTCCTCGACGTTGACGCTGCGGACACCTCTCCTTCTCTCAACCCCGACTCGTCCTACTACACAGGAACCTTGACCAGTACGGATATTATTTGCTTCTTTCCGCCGCTGAGGGTTCTCCGCGCCCTGGCTCGGACAAGGACAAGCGAATGCGATGCCAAGGACCGTCAATCCTTTTGAGCCAACCCGGTGGCCAAGAGGCGGCGCCATGAGCGCCTTGCTGGAGCCAAGGTCGTCGTACGAACTTGAAACACCCCGACCAGAAACCTAGCTCAACTTTGGACGCTCGGTCGACAAGGGCTTCCCTGGCGCCCGTCGAGCCGGCCCCTCCCATCCTCGCGCCAGCGATACCTAGCATTAGCAATAAAATAGCACACCTAGGCCGCGCTCCTCGGCCCCGATCAATGGACCAACGGGTCAGTTCGAAAGGTTCAAATTGGTCCCGAGCCACTCGACTCGGAACTGCAGCTTCTGGAACGCGTCGAAGCGAAATTTTGAGACTGCCATGCGTTCTATGGGGATTCGAAGGCGCTTCTGGCCGATCTAATTGTACAGGTTCCTAAAATACATCATCTGGACTTATTTCCTTCCAGATTCAGAGACGAACTCAAAAGTTATAGAATTCTACACAATCATCATCGTCATGTATCAGAAGGCCCTAGCCCTATTGGTGCCACGATTTACTCGTACAACAGGTCCCGACATTACGCCTTTTTTCTTCCTTTTTCGAGATACAAGGAATCTTTGTCAATCGCAGAGGCAATCGTTCAGTGGTGATGTCCAAACTGGGTAAGAAGCGGCAGGAGCATGCCAGCAACTGTCGCAAAAGTATCACGCATCTGCGGCCGCTGCTGGCCTCTTTGTGTGCCATTCCCGTCAGAATAGCCGTTCATGCCGCCGTGTTCGTGCTTAGGAGAACTGCCGTCTTCCTGCATGGCATGCATCGCAACAAACCTGGCAAGTCATCAGTAGCTATTCACGCTTCAACCGTGTTCTGTCGTCCAAACTTACAGAAACGTTCCTGCTGAGAAGAGCAGAAGCATACCCGTCCACCACTGACCAGACTCTCCCTCAAAATTTCCACCGCCCAAGATTCGGATGATGGCCCAGGTACTAAGAGCTCCGAAAGGGGCGGCGAGGCTGAAGACGATGAGATGTCCTCGCGCCGTTCGTTTGGACAAACCCTGCTTCAGAAGCACCGACGTCAGACCAAATGCTGCTGGCGCCTTGTGGACCATAATGGCGACGAATATTATAAGTCCCAACTTGGTGTTTGACGTGGACGTGGACGCGCCCATTGCAATGCCGTCCGCTGCGGCATGGATCACCAGACCGATGGTAGTTGCTAGACTTCGAGATTGCTTTGGTGGAGGCGCAAGAGACCCGAGGAAGCCTTCCGTTTCCTCGTCGCCAACGCTCGATGAACCGCCAAGGTTATCCAAGCTGACGTGACGCATCTGAGGCTCCGATCCGCTGCCGCCTGCTGCGTGGCGGGGCAGCCTGTCGATGAGATACATGAGGACGAAGCCGAGGATCATGGACAGGCCGATGTAGAAGGTCGGCACCTCGTTCTCGTGCTTCGGCTCGTCGTGATGAGGTTCGGGGCCGGGGGCGGCTGCCGGGGGCTGCTCGTGGCCATGTTCGTCCTGCTCCTCCCGACTGTGCAGCTTTACAGTGTATTCCGCATCACGGCCAATGTCATGAAACTCTTCCTCAACAGTCCGCGCAGATTTGGTAGTATCTACCAACTGAGGCACATCTCCTGCGTCTGTCACCCATCGAATAGCGGGCCTCCCTTGCTTTCCAGCCCCATCCACCAAGCTCCTCTTGCTGTGCGAGTGCCCGCCGGTGGTTGTGACAGCTTCGATGCCTTCGGGTATGATCACAATCATAGATGTCCCGACCAATATACCAACTCCCACGCTCGATATCAATCGAAGTTGCGACTGTGTGAGGGTTATCGCGAGTGGTAGTGAGCCGGCGAAGAAGGACCTGGGAAATCGCGGGATACGTCGTCAGTTTTACGGAGGTTTCGGAAGGCTGGGGGGCAAGCATCGCCTGTGCAACCTACGCCAAGGCCATGACCGTCTATCGCGAAGATGATTTGTTAGCTTTCTATCATGCATAGCCTTCTAAAGTCTACCGCCTGGCTGGGAGCTGAAGCTACCCGACGACAAGGCAGGTAAGGTTGGTGTAAGAGAATAAGGGTACGTACGCTCAGCAAGAGCAGCAACAGTAGTCCTCCCATACTGGGGTAGAGAGCGTCGATCCGACTGCGATTCGGCGTATGCGTAAATTGGAGAGGGACGGTTGAGAGGGAAGAGCAAGAAGAGAGAGTGGAAGAGGGTTGGTCGAGGCTTTGTTGGATCACGCCAGCATGTCTGAAGTCCCTCAATTGTCGACGGCAGCTCTGGCGCGGTTGGCTGAGGTGGGAAATCGGCAGATGGCCAAAAAGATTGAGCTGCTGGAACTTCTGCCCTCGACTCTTTTTTTGCCCTTTCTCTCTCTTTAGGTTTAAATTTGAGAGCTAGGAGTGCACAGGGAGAATTATCGTCGAGGTTGGGGGAGCTGAGCTGGCTCCCAATGGAAGGCGCACCTACCAGGACAGCGGGCGCAACATCATTGGTCGCTAGACATTTCCATTGGCATTTCCAAGGTTCCTTGCTTGCTCGCTTTCTGTGATACCCCTTGATGCCCTTGAACCTCCCCTCTATTACTGCGTAGGTACCTAGGCTCTAGGCCCCACCCCTTCTGGGCCTTGTCACCCCATGTCGTAATCCTGTGGGTCCTTCCCGTGGCTGCTTCCTGCTGCTTGCTGCTTGCTCCTTCTGCGGCTGCTGCGAGGATAGACCAGAGCTAAGGCATTTTAGGTACTAGCGCCCTTCGAATCGATTGATCCAAGAGGGCTCGACTGTCTTGAACCACTCAATCCAACTGCAGCGGGGCTCAATTAACTTAGAGGCGCGTCTCGTCGCGACACTGCTTTAGACTGCGCGTTTCCCCCGAGGCTGATTTCGTCGCAAAAAAAGAAGCTCTCGATCGACCTTCGACGTCAACCTCGACAAACAAACAAAACCTCGAGCGCCTTTTACTGTAACCGCGAGACGACGAATTATCCATCGCAATACTGCCTTATTCGCACAAGAACGCCGCAGAATACTCACAATATCGTCTTTCCCACCACACCTCTATCGATACCATGGCTGAGACTGACGAGTGTATGAATCTCAACTTCCTCGTATCCCATCGTCGCAACGATCGCTGACATGCTGCATAGGGTCGGCCAACGCCACTGAATCGCTGAACATCAGCTTGATCGCACCTGCTACCGGAGCCACGAAGACGATTGCCACATTCAACCCCAAGTTTACGTACTCCATCTTCGGCGATGATGAGCGCATCTTTGGATACAAGGATCTCAAGATCAACCTGCGCTACCGCACCTTCGACATGCGCCCCAATGTCCAGATATCCTACGGCAAGAAGTTCCAGTCTGTTGGAGAGACTGAGGCGGCGGACGTTGATGCGACCTTGAAGGAGCACCTGCCGTTGGGTAAGTCACGCTGCTCCAGCGCGAACACAACACTTCGCTAACCGTGAATTCATGGCAGTGGCCTTCCAACCTGCCCGCGAATTCAACACAAGTGCTCAGAGCCAACCCGCCGACTGGACCCCGCCCGGCAGTCTACACTCGAGCTTCGAGGGGCCTGATGGAACGTATGAGGTGTGGAAGGGAAGCCTTGCGGACCCTGCTGTCCGTCAGATCGTCACCCGTGTCGAGATTATGGTTCCAATGTTTATCGAAGGTGGCTCGTATGTCTCTCGCGATCCGGAGAACGAGGAGGACCCGTGGAAGGTCCTCGAAGATGCCAACCGCTGGACTACATTCTTCCTGTACAGGAAGCAAACATGCCCAGAGACCTCCGACAAGCCTTCCTACACCTTTGTCGGCTACTCAACCATTTACAAATTCTTCTGTTTCCGGCCGCCGACGCCGCCGTCATCCGAGTGGGATCTGCCCAAGGAGGACTTCAACTTGCTGGAGGAGCTGCCCTGCCGATCTCGCCTGTCACAGTTCTTGATCTTGCCGCCTTTCCAGGGCAAGGGCATCGGTGCCCGCCTCTACAAGACCATCTTCGAGCACTACTACAACAACCCGCAGACCCTAGAGCTGACTGTGGAGGATCCCAACGAGGCTTTCGATGACATGCGCGATTTGGCTGATATCACCTTCCTGCGGGCGCTGCCAGAGTTCAGCAAGGTGAAGATCAACACGAGCATTGCTATCCCCAGCCCTCCCAGCGGCACCGTACCCAAGGATCTAGTGGACCAGGAGCTTCTCAGAGACCTCCGTCAAAAGACCAAGATCGTCGAGCGTCAGTTCAAGCGCCTGATTGAGATTCAGACAATGTCACAGCTTCCCGAGTCTGTCCGGGTAGGATTCGGCGACGAGAAGAAGCCGACGCCTACCAAGCAGGACAAGCATCAGTACCGTCTGTGGCAGCTGTTTGTGAAGCAGCGTCTGTACAGGCAGAACGCCGATGTGCTGGGTCAACTGGACCAGTCAGAGCGCTCAGAGAAGCTCAACGAGGCATTGGTCAGCGTCGAGCTCGAATACGCCAGAATTCTTGACTGGCACGCTCGCTGGGTGAAGAACATGGCTGCCTCCTCCGCCGAGGACACCGGCAGCAAGCGCAAGTCTGTGGACGACGGTGAGGAGCAGGGTGCGGCCAAGAAGGTCAGAGTTGAGAGCGCCTAGCGTGCTGCATCTCTCCCGTTGAGGCCCAAAAGGACGTGAGGATGGTTCGGTTGGGATATGGAGTTCATGGGTGGTCTTGGAGTGTATTTACTATCTCTTTGCAATTCTGCGCGCTGGCTACGGCGGCTACGGCCCGGGTTGATACCACATAAGAAGGCCACGGCCAGCTTCACAATACAATGGAACGTGATTGGCAATGTCTTGTTTTTGATTCCTGTCTAATTCTAAAACTTTTGATAATGCACGTTCTCAACGCCGTCCTAATTTCGAAAATGACAACAGTGACAATAATGAACCCTGTCCTAAACTCCATGTTACCACGAAATCACTAAAAACGCGTAAACTTTTCTCTTCCTGCTCCCTGTTTCTTTTCTATTTCCTTCACGAGTTGACCTCGGCAAACCAGGTCCTCAACAACCCAGCCAATGCGCCGGGGAGGTCCTCGAGGTTGTGCACAATCAAGTAGTACTGGAAGGGGAAGGTATCGAGATACCTCTCAATCACGACGCGGCTCGCGCCGTGCTCGTCCTTGACGAATTTCGCCTCCTTGAGGTCCAACACACTGTCGCCCTTCTTGTTGCCCGTTTCGTCCATGACGATGAAGACGACCATGATGCGCTCCTCCATGGCCTCGCGGAGCAGGCGGCGGATGGGCTCGTGCTGGTTCGACGGCGTCAGGCCGTCCGAGAGGATGAGCGCCAGCTGCCAGAGGTCCTCTGCGCCGCCGCCGCGCGACGGGTTCTGCAGGCGCGCGGCGCGGAAGTGGTCGATTGTCCGGCGGACCAGGAGGGCGATGTCGGTGCGGTCCTGTTTGAAGTGGAAGTGCTGCAGGACTTTTGCGCCGGCGTCGTGGGAGGCAAAGGGGGAGGCGAAGTCGTGCGCTAAGAACGTGTCTGCGCCGAAGCCGAGGACGCCGACTTGGCCTACTTCGAGCATCGTCAGGGCGCGGGAGACCATGACGAGGGACTCGAGGGCGAGGTTTCCGGAGGAGGACTCGCCCATGCTGCGGGAGTCGTCGACGGCGAGGAGGATCTGGTAGGAGCGTTTGGTGGGCACGGCGCGGCGCATCCAGATCTTGTCGCGCTTGTAGGAGGAGGCGATGTAGGGGATGATCTTTTTGATGTTGAGGCGTTTGCCGGTGCGGTAGGAACCCGAGAGCTTGGTGGACTGGGACGGGGTGAGGATGAGGCGGAGCTGGGAGGTGAGGGAGAGGGAGAGCGGGTGGGTTTTGGTCTGGAAGGTCGTCCAGGACTGCAGGGCTTCGGAGAAGTCGCCGAGGGGTAGGGTGTTGTCGTCCTCGCTGATGTGCGTCGTCGAGAGCTGCGTCGACGTCTCTTCGATGGCTTGCTCCTCCTCCTCCTCGTCACCGCCTCTGGGGACCTCGTCTTCCTCGGGCGACGGCTCGCGGTCAAAGTTGCCCTGTCGCGTTTTAACGCCCGAACGGCCGTCGTCCTTGTCGGCGCCGCTGTCCTTGTCCTGCGCCTCGGGGGCCTCATCCGCCTCGGTGTCCATCTTGTCTGCGGTGTCCTGCTCCATCTCCACGTCCTGGTCCTCGGGCATCACGCGGCTCTGCGGGTCCTCCTTTTCCTCGTCAATGGCCATGGCCTCGTCAATCGGCTGCACCTGGTCCTCGGATGCGGATCCCATGGCCTGCGCGTCGACGGCGGTCTCGTCATCCTCGAGGTGCTGGAACTCGCGGGCGCCGAGGTCCGCGCTGGTATCCTGCGGCTGCTTCTTCTCGCCGTCCTCTTTGCCGTCCTGCTTCTCGGGATCCTTGATGTCGTTCTGCTGGCGATGCCAGCGCTCCAGAGCATCGCCGAGCTTCTTGAAGGGATCCTGGCGGCTCTTCTCCTCGGCCGAGTCGTCCTGGTCCTGATCGGTCGGCTGCGCCTGGTCGTCGGACCGGGAGAGCTGGCCCTTCTTTCCGGCGCTTGTCTGCTGCTCTGCGGAACCTTCACCCGCGTCGCCGTCGTCGCGCTGGGCGGCGTTGTTATTGAAGTCATTTTCGACGTCCATCTGGTCGACGTCTTGGTCCTGGCCACCGCCCTTGACGTCGCTCGGCGCAGCGTTGGCGTCAGTGTTGGCGTTGTCCTTGGGCGGCTCCGCGAGGGCATCGGGCTGCTCTTGCTCGGCGGTCTCTTCTTCCTCTTCCTCCGCCTTGGGCTCCATGTCGAGCTCGGGTTCGCCCGCGAGGTCTTCCTCGGGCGCTTCCTCCTCCTTGCCGTCCTCATCTTCCTCCTCAGGGCCCTTCTCATCGGGTCGCTGGGTTTCCTCTTCTCCATCCTCAATGTCGGATTCATGCTGCTCCTTGGCATCTTCCTTTTCAACGTCGGACAACTTGTCAAGCTCATCCTCCTCGGAGCCGGCATCTTCGCCTTCCTCCTCAAAGTCGAAGTCCATCTCCTCAGGCATCTCCAGAGCATCGTTCTCCTCGACGTTCTGGTCCTGCTTGACTTGGTCGTCTTCGAACTTGGCGTCCTCTTGCTCCGGACCAGGCTCTTCGTCCTCCGCCTCCTCGTCGTCATCCTGGTTCATCTTGTTGTCATCCTCGGCGTCATTCTCATCAGCATTGGCGTCAGCATCGGCGGCCATCTGCTCGTCCTTCTTCTGACCCTTAGCCTTCTCGCCCTGCTGGTCTTTCTCTGCTTCTTCTTCATTGTCTCCATCCCACATCTTTTCGTCGACGGCAGTCGGATCAAAGTCATCAACATCGCCCACCTCTTCCTCCATCTCATCCTTTTCACCATCTTCGCCTTCTCCGTCGGACTTGTCTTCCTCATCATCTCCATTGACACTGCCCATTTCTCCTTCCATCTCCTCATCCGCCATGTCAACTGCATCCTTTTCGTCCTCCATCTCTCCATCCTTCTCCTTGTTGGGTTCTTGAGCGAGTTCGGTGAGGTCCTCATCAGGCTGAATGTCTTTGCTAATGTCCTCTGCACCGTCTCCGTCTCCAAGACCCGTTCCAGATTCCATCTTTCCAGAGTCCCCAGACTGCTCGTCTGACTTTTCTTGAGGGGAGCAGAAGCCCTTGGCGGCAAGCTGAGTAAAGGTCTGCGCCAGGTTGAATGTCATGTAGCCTGTCGCCGCTTGCAGGCTCTGAAGCTGAGACAGGCTCTGGTGACAGGCGAGGGCGTACTGCTGGAGAATCGGGAGCACAATGGAGAAGAGTGACGAGGCGACTGCGCCCATCTGGTCCTTGTCCAAGTCGACAACCTCCAAGGCGGAAAAACAATCCTCGACCTTGGCTACGATTGCGTTGATGTGGAGTGCACTTAGTCCAGAGCTGCGGACAGTGGATGTCTTTGCCAGCCAGCCTGCATCGTCGGACGAGCTGGGCAGATCAGCCATGGCCTTCTTGTATCCTTGAACCGCGACCAGGACGGCATCACACAGACTGGAAATTGCATGCTTGAATTTCTGTGCGGTGGCATCGAGGGCCGGCAATTGGCGAGCATGGCCATTTGGAACGTAAATCCATCCTTTGACCTGCTCCAAGATGAAGTCAAGATCGCGGCGACTAGCTGGAAGCTCGCCATACAAGGTCTTCGCCACAGAATCGTATCTTGTCTGCATATCGGCGTGCGATTCGTTGCTGAACTTGCCGTGCTTTGAAGCAGATGTAGACCAGCTCTCCGACAGGGTCTCGAACTCCTGCAGCGCAGTACGCAGGCCGTTGGAAATGGGTTGGTTGTCGACCGATGCCAACTTTCCGTGAATGTCCACAATCTTGATAGCAAAGTCCAAGATTGGTTTCATCCAGCTCGTAGAGAGGCCTGCGGGCTGACGATTGATATCGTGCTTGATGGTCGTGCCCTTCAAGCTTTCAACGGTGGCAATGGCGCGGTCGAGTGAGGCAACTGCGCTACGAGCAGAAGACAGAGAGCTGTGTTGGCCCAGTAAGACGGCCATCATACCCTCCATAAAACCGGTGCTTCGTTGCATCTCGGCACCGGTGAGATCGCCCGAGTATTCGTGGATCGAGGCTCTGACCTTGGGCGCAATATCGACAACTTTGTGGAAGTAGTACTCGGCGGCGTCGTCGGTGCTGCCCTCCCGCACAGCGGAGGCGGGCGAGCCAGCCAACACAATGGCGGCAGACTCTTGTCGGGCCAGCTCGTCGGTTCCAAGGTTGTATCGGAAGCCCATCTGCCTCATCATCTTGAGGACGTCGGCAAAGAGGTTGCGCTTACGTGTCTTGAGGTGCTTGACCTGGTCCTTGGTCTCATCGGTCAAGGTGCTAGGTGTCTCCTTACGCAGCTCAGAAATGGAGGTGTTGAGCTCCTTGACGTACGAGATGATCTCCTGGGTGGCGTCGAGGGGGCTCTGGTTCGCCTGGACAGAAACGTTGGCCATGATGGACAGCGTCTTTGAGGCGTTCGAGAGACGCTTGTGTTGAGTAAGCCAGCCTGGCAAGCCTTGATCGCAGGTCTTGATGGCTGCGGGATCGACCTTGATGTCAATCGCGTCCACGGCCACTGCATCCTGGGGAATGGGGACATCCTCGTCGGGGATACCTTGGTCCAGGATAGGCTTCATCGGCTGTCCGAGAAGGGTGCGGAATTTACGAACAAGACGGAAGAGCTTCAAGTGAGATTTGCGTGCGCTCTCACGCAAAGCGTTGATGTTCGTGTCCTTCCAGCTGGCCAACAGTACGACCTCCTTCATAGTCTTCTCGAACGGCGCCCGTCCCTTTACAATTGTCTGGTGAACGATCTTCTCAAAGCGGGAGTAGAAACCAATGAAGTTGATGGCCGCGTCAGAGACCACTGCCAAGGAAGGGTAGTCGACCGTGAGCAGCTCGAGGTGCTTTTGCAGCTGTCTCAGGAGTCTAAGGCGGGCAGAGAACTGTCCAATGATTGCGGTTGAGAAGTACGTTTCGAGCTCTCTGACGAGATTGACCGCGTAGTCCTTGAGTTCGGGGGAGTCGACAAGAGACAGAGGCGTGGCAATAAGGACCTGGTAGGCGACGAAGAACCACGAGTCGGCGTCTTCTGTGCACTTCTGGGCTTCCATGTCGAAGAGCTTCGCCCACGTCGAGAGCTCCAGGCGTCTCCAGCTGATGATGGTATCCGTCAGCGATGTGTAGAGAGCAGGGGCTCCGTAGATGGCGGGAGCGTAGCCTCCGTGCTGCCACTCGTAGACGATGCCGTGCAGGTGCTCCAGCTTGGGGAGGATCTTGGCCAGGGGCTCTGAGTGAGTAAGCTGGAGGAGTTGGTCGCAAGCTGCGCGCACATCTGCCAAAGGCTGCATGTGACCGATCTCATCGACTTGTTGGAGATCCCGGAAGCGAGCCTCTACCTTGTCGACGAGCGCAATCAGGCGACGAACCTCGGGCAGGTTGGCGTGGGTGTAAAAGTTGTACGTAGCGCTCACCCCGTTCGCGGTGAGCGTGCTCATTTGCTCGTCAATGGACCAGAGAGTCAGGGGAAGAAGACGACGCGTCATGTTCGGCAGGACAGCGTACTTGTCCTTGTTATCCGCCGCAACGCTGTTTCCAACCTTCTTGCAGACGTTCGTCAATGCTTCGGAAGGGGTGAGTTGCTCCAGGAAGACCTTGCGATGAGATTCTGCCAGACGGACTGACACATCGCGAACCTTCTGGTGGCCAATGGCGGGCTTCTCTTCTTCTTCCTGATCATACGTGGGGAACAGCTCATTGAACTCTTCCTCGTCGACCTCCTCCTCGTCCTCCCAGCTTCCCTTGTGCCGGTAAAGGTTTGTTCTGGCCTCCTCGGCTTTGCGGTCTTCTTCGAGTTTCTTGACCCATTCTTGGTAAAACCTGTGGACGCATTCAAAGAGCGCTTCGCGGATACCACCGCTCAACTTTGACAAGCCCTCGACTGATGCGATCAGACCAATGTAGTCGAGGAACTCCAAGCTCTTGTTCGGCATCTTTTTGAGCCCGTGGTGGTACGGCAGGCCGCCAGTGAAAGGCGTGAGGTGCATGAGGTTTTCCTCCGGGTTCAAAGATCCCTTTTGCTCTCTCAAGGTGATAAGTCCTGTACTCAACGAAAGACCGACCTGGATACAGCCGAGAAGATTGACGAGAGGACGAGTCATATCTTGGTAGGCATGGAATCGATTGGCAAGGCGGTCGATCATCAGAGCTAGGTTCTGCTTAAGGAGACCAATTTCCGGCGCTGGGTCACGACCAGGTGGCAAGTAGACGAGTCCGGTGTGCGTGTTGTAGAGATCTTGATCTCTAACCATTTTCAGGACGTTGTTGAAGTCTGTCTGAACATAGTTGAGTTCTGATCGAACCGGGCGATACAACAGATGCGCCGGTGCTGGCGCAGGTCCCAGTGCGGTCACTTCCTCTTGCGCAAGCTGGATGCGAAGAGAGGTCTGCTGTCCAGTGAATTGGGTTTCAAAATCCAACAAAGATGAGAGCTTATGCTGCAGCTGGTTGGTCAACTCATCATGGACGTCCTTTTCGAACTGCGGTCGGAGTTGCGGGTCGAAAGATTTGTCGGGCACGTAGAGCCTGATGGCGCCGTTGGCAAATTCGGACCATGACATGGCAGTAAACGCGGGCATCATGAAGGCCTCATCGGTCTCGGTCTCATCTGGGTTTGCAAACAACCTGTCAGATGCTACGACGTAAAGCATCGCCGTACTGAAGTGATCCTCGACAAGTCGCGGCAGATGTTGCGGCCATCCGCTGCACTGAAGCGCTTTCCCAAACCCAAGACCCAGGACTTTCCCCACAGTGCCCGAAGTGTCATCCTGTTTGTTGTCCTCGAACATTTGGTTGATTCTGTTGTATAGCGTCTCGTTGTGGACGTCTCCTTCATCGCTATACAGGCTGAAGACATCTGCGATAAGTGACTTGATGACTCTGTTGAGGGCAACGATTTGATTCTTCTGTAGCACCGGAGCCAAGGCGGCCACGGACCGGCCCAAGGCAGGGAGCTCGGTCTCTAGGAGACCTAGGGAACGCAGGCTAGTTGATTGAATCGAGTTGAGTCTTGACAAGAGGGACGTTGCGAGTCTGCCATTCCACACATGAGTGCCCGGGTCTTGGGACGCGAGCTGGCCAACCGTAAGCGAATGCGCTTCTCTAGACTGGAAGCTGCCTAGGCGGATCTGTTCGATGGTATTCTGGTTCGACAAGACCGTAAGTTCAGCGTCGTTGGCGCCGTAGGGCACAGCTTCCAGGTATTGGCCGGCATGAGATTTCAAGAGGGAAGCCTGGCGGAGGGTCTCGAACTCTGCTGCGAAGAACGGTTTCACTTCGCTGGTCTCAGAGCCGACCTTGGCTTCCAAAAGTTCAATCTCCTTGGAGAGGTCCTGGATAAGCTCGGTGGCGTCGAGATCAGTGCCTCGCACAATCTGATCCGCCTTGACGAGGGTTGACATGGCTCTGGCGAGGTCAGAGACGGATGCCTTGACCTTCCATTTGAGCTCGTCAAGTCGAATGCCCAGACGCTCAATCTCTTGACTTCTCTTGAGGGTCTCTTCGCTCATGATGGGGAGCGGCTTGATGCGCTTCCACATGACCTCCATGCTCAAGCCAGTGGTCAGGCGGAAGCCAGTGGTGAAGTCTTCTTCAACAGTCTGAAGGTAGCGATCGGCAAGCTGCTTGTTGATGGGTTGTGTTTCTGATGAAAGAAGCTTCTGCACGGCCTCAACACCATGGACCAAATGAGCTTGGAAGCGTGCTTCCTCAAACAAGTCTCCGGTTGTCAGGTGGAAGGTTCGCCACCAGAAGTCCAGCATGTTCCGGATTACTTGGGCGCGTTCCTTCCAGCCTTGGGCTGTCGCGAGGTTGGACTGGATGAAGGTCTTGATGACCTGGAGAGTTCTTGACAGGAACTTTGATACCCTAACTGTCGAATCCTTTGCTACTGCTGCGATGCGGTCCGAGACGATGGATCGTTGGAGTCGGTTCAGAGAAGCGAGCTTCACCGCCTTGGCCTTGGTGGCTTGCGCAGAAATGGCAGATTGGCAACGTTGAACCTCCAAGAGAAACTCGTAGCAGACAGACAGCCAGAAAGGCAATTCGTCGTTGTTGCGACCCAAGACTCTTACCATGGAAGCGTTGTGAAGAGGGTTAAGAGGCTGGGCTTCTCTGAGACCCGAGTCGGAGCCAGGCAGTTTGGCATAGAGTTGGGAAATTGCGCCGCGGAAGCTAGCTGTATCGGCAGCATCGAGGAACCCGAGTTGCTCATTGAGTGAACCTTCGTACTTGTCGAGTCCGGGCCAGCTAGGATCAGCCAGGCCACGGCGCAGAGAGTGAGAGAATCTCTCCATGAGGGCTGTGTCTCTTAGCGACAGGTTTCCGAACGTGGCATGGCTGACATCGGAGGATTCGTTCGCATTCAAGGCCGAGAAGGAAATGTCCTTTGAGGAAGAGAATCGTTGCAGGTTGCTTTCCACGTGACCTTGAGACCCGGAGCTGTTGACGGTTTGCGTCTTCCTCTCGCTGAGATGGATCTCAACGGCTCTGTTTCTCATGGCTCTCGAAAGTTCTCCATACCGGGGATCGACAGTGAGGAAGATACGGAACTCTGGGTGCGGCCTGATGATACGAGGCTCGCCGTTAGGTCCGCAGTGCTCGTTGATACTCAAAAAGCCGTTAGGCTCAAGAAGTGAGTTGAGTCTGTCCAGAACGGAGGCGTTGCACAGGTTGGCATTGTCAAGCACCAGCCACTGTCCGGTCTCCAACGCCTTGACAATGACACCATCGAGCCACTCGAAACGGGGGTTGGTGACAGTCAACGAATTCCGCAAAACCGAATGAGCCGTGTAAAGGAGGGCCCCAATATCCGACTCACTCGACACTTCCGCAAGCAGTTGTTCAACTGCACTCCTGATGGCAGGCAGGTCATCGGTGTCACCACGGTAGGTCTCCAAAAGATACAGCAGAGCCAGCGCTGACGACGGAATTTGACTTGGCACTCTGGTCAAGACTGTGGTCTGCAGACCCTCGTAAAGCTCGCGCAAAGTCGCGTTGACTTCGCGAAGAGGGTCTGACTGCTCAAAGCCACCGACCAAGTCCATTGTATCAATGTCAGCATTCAGAGGGAATACAACGAGGGGCTTGCCAACGAGAGCGGCGACATGTTCGAGGAGCACCGACTTTCCGCTACCAGAGGGTCCACTGAGGATGCATGGAATGTCTTGCTTAATGCAGATCATCAGGGACTCAATCTCAGGCAGGCGCGGAACGATATCGATGCCTGGCAGTTCCAATGGTTGAGAAGTCTGGTTTCTGGGCAGGAGTGCATTTCCGACTTGAGAGAAGGCCGCGTTGGTATCGTGGTAGAGACTGTGGCTTTCTGGCTCTCTGGCAAAGACCTCGGCAAAGAGCTTGTTCACCTCATCACGATCCGTGGAAGATCGGAAGCGTTGGCGGATGATGAGGTCCAGGAAGTCATCTGGCTTGCCGGTGGCCAGAAGGGGGTCCTTGGTGGCAACGAGGTGCAACCATCTCAGGATGTCTCTCAAGTTGAACTCCCAGGGGCTGCCGTGCGCGCCAAATGCCTTTTCGATTGCGACTTGGTGGTCCAAGCGAGAAATGAACTGAATGACTCCGCTTACGACATCAGTCGGGATAGTCGGGAAGTTGTGTTGAGCAATAAGCAGGAGGTCTTCCGCTGTGAAGGTGTCGGCGTAAACGACGATGAATCTATTCACAAAGGAGCTGGGAAGACCCTTTCTACCACCTCCCTGGTGATGAGGGTTCTGTGCAGCGAACAACCGGAAGTCAGGATGCCTCCTGAAAACCTGGTCAAGTTCTGAGATGTATACCTCGCCACGATGGTCGAGACAGGCATTGAGACCTTCCAGAACAGACTGAGAGGCCAAATTCATCTCGTCCAGCAACACCCATTCGCCATTCTGCATAGCCTGGAGGAAAGGAGCATCGCGCCAAGCAAAATTGCCAGCTTCGGCGCCCTCGACAGGCATATCCGTGCCAAAGAGATCCATCAGATCGGTCTGGTCTGACAAGTTGATACGAGTCAGGGGACGGCCGCAAACACGAGCCAGTGCAGCCACAAGGGTCGTCTTGCCAACACCAGGGCTACCTTCGAGCAGAATGGGCTTCCGCATTTGGAGGGAACGCATAACTCGCATGGCGTTGAGTCTCGTGGTTGGGGCGTTGAACGCAAAGCTGGGGTCTGTGGAACGGCCTGCTTCCCGGGGCAAGCCGAAATCGCCGATGGACAGCCTGTCGTCGGTCAAGACGACCTCGGGCTGAGCGCGGTAGACTGCTGTGGTATCGTACCCAAGAAGCTCGCTTAGCTTGTCAAGACATTTCTGCCTTTGTGAGTCGAGCGCCTTGGGGTCCATCGCTAGTAATGCCGAGGGGTTGGCACCCAAGCTGTCAATGAAGACGGTCGCTGCGCCGTGAACAATAGCAAACTGGGGTGCGGCAGGGCCGCACAGGTTGATGAAGTTAACCCAGATGAGGATGTCACGGATCGAAAAGGCGGTAGAGGACGACGATCTGAAAGTCTGTCCAAACCAATGGGCAAATTGTACCACAGGCTTTCCGAAAGCCTGGAAGGACGGGTCCAGCTTGGAAACGACAATGTCAAGCATGTCGTCCATCTCGGACATGGCAGGGACCCAGATCTCGGTGAAACGGTTCCTCAGCGCCGGCGACAATTCTTTCTTGCCGAAATCGCCGCCCGGGTTCATGGTGGCGAAGAACTGGAAACCGTCTGTCGCGGTGACGAACGAGTTGTCGATACCCTTCTCTGCCAGAAGGAGAGAGCGTCCAGGTTCGAGAACCGAGTTCAGACGCTCCAGGACCGAGTCGTCTGCGAGAGAAATCTCGTCGAGAAGGAAATACTGGCCAGCCTTCATGGCGTGAACGAGACTTCCGTCCGACCACTCAAACAAGGCTTTGCTCTTGGCTTCCAAGGATGCGATCTTCTCCTGCGTGGCAGCGTCGACCCTGGCCAGCTTATCCGCCCCAAGGCCGTGGTATTGTTGCAGCAGCACGTCCAGCGGGCCTGTCGCGTCTTCGCCAAGCGCTCCAAGGAGAGCACGCAGATCGCTCTTGAGTGTCTCTGAGATGGTACCGCGATTTCTCACGGGTCTCTGGGAGCCGATGAGATCTCCCGTCTCGGTGTTCTGGTGAGCGTTGACGATGTGCAACTCCTTTCCGAGTACGTCGCCGAGAATCTGGCAAACGGTGGTTTTGCCACATCCAGTCTCACCAACGAGAAGGACTGGCTCGTTGTTGAGGATTGCAGCATGCACTAAAACATAGAGACGACGCATGGCACGAGTCCACACAACGCCATGGTTGTTGGCCTTGCCCAGAACGGCGGTCAAGATTGGTGATGAGTTGGCAGTGTATAGGACATCTGGATCAATCTTGACCTTGAACACTGTCTCGATGACCTCTCTGACCGCAGTCCGCTCCTCTTCGACTCGGACACGCTCGGCGAGAAGCATGAATCCATTGATGGCAATTTGCTCTCGTGTGTCTGCCTTTCGCAGGGCCCATCGGAACAGGTCACGGAGCGTTGCGAAACTGTCTTTTTGCTCAAACAGTCGACTCGTCTGGCGGAGACGAGAGAGCTCCTTGTAGACTGTGACGATTCGCTTACAGTCCGAGGGCGCAGTGTTGATGCTTCTGTTTTGGAGGATGTACTCCAACTCGTCCTCGGGGATATCGTCAAAGTGCAGCTCCAAGAAACGGTTCCGGAACGCACGCGAAAGCACCTTGCGGCCACCGTACAGACCAGGAGGATTTTGTGTGGAGAACAGCATGAAGTTCTCATGCGGTCGCACGATTTCCTGTGTCTCGGGGATCAGGAGCTCTCGGTTGTCGTCGAGAAGACGATTCAGTGCTTCCAGGACGTCGGTGGGAGCAAGGTTCAGCTCGTCCAGGACGATCCAGTGGCCCTGTCGCATGGCTTGCACGAGGAGACCTTCTTGGAAACGAAGTCTTCCTGACGAGTCCGACACATACGTTCCCAGGTATTCTTGCAGGTCCGTGTGTTCGTGATTGTTGATGCGCACAAACTTATTGCCCGTGAAGTTGGCAAGGTACTCGATCATACTCGTCTTTCCTGCTGATGTCGGGCCTTGGATGAGAATGGGGAATCGCCGCGTAGATGTCGCTCGCACGAGATTGAGAAGGTTGCGTTCGACATAGGGCGTGATGATGTAGTCGGTTCGCTCTAGAGTTGGTTCTTCTCCCTGAGCAAGCCAGTAATGACGGTCCTTTGCCTTGTTACGGAACCGCACATACTGTTTACCATCATCTGGTTGTCTTGGTGGTTGTGAAAGCAAAGATTGTGGATTGGAGACTCGGCCAAACAGGTGAAAGTCGATCAACGGCATGACCATCTTTTCCGAGTTCCTGTCGAGAAGGGTAAGGAATCCCATGGAGAAACCCTCATACAAGGCTCGACGAATGCCGTAAAAGGGGGCGATGTAGTTGACGAATGTCAAGACTCGGGTGAGAGTACGAAGACTGAAATGCGGCACTTCGTTGGCTCCGTCCACGATTCTCTTCTCCTCGGCATGTCTCTTGGTGTTCATGTACAACGCCGCAATATCATCTGCGGCATGCTCATCCTTGATGCTGCTGTTCCTCAGGTACGTCTTGACAATGGTGACCAAGTCCTTCACGTCCTTGTCAGGACTGTCAACGTAGAGCTCAGTGAAACGAGACCGGATACCGATAGGAAGATCACGCTTGCCCACATCTGTCGCCGGGTTCATGGCACCAAAGATGCGGAAGTTCGGGTGCGCTCTGATCCTCTCGATCTCTCCCGTTTCGGACAACAGAATCGAAGGGGTCTCAACGGGTCCTGTCAGTAGGTCCGCGATGGCTTCCAGAGTGTCAGGCGATGCCAAATTGATCTCGTCAAGGAGCACCCAGTCACCATTCCGGGCGGCTTTGATGATGTTACCCTCCACGAATGAAAATGCGAACGCGGTTGAGCCTCCAGACAGTTGGATCTCGAATTGTTCCAGGCTGTTCGAGAACTTGTCCCAACGGGGGCTGAGTTCCATGAGGCTCTGGAGCTTGGACTCGGTCTTGCGGCGCTTCGTGGGCTGGCCTGCCTCGTCACGGACTTGGCTCTGCTCCCTCTCGCGCCGGGCAAGCTCGTCGACGATCTTCCTAAACATCTTTGGCGCTTCACGCCAGTACTTGGCTGCCTTCGCCCATTGTCCCTTGGCGAATGACTTTCCAAGCTGTTCGAGGTAGCGCTGGTTCTTCGTTGTCGAGATGCCGGTCGCCGAGAACAGGTCCTCGAATTCCTCCTTCAGAGGAACAGCCAGACTCCTCACGTTGACAGGCTTGAAGCCTCCGAGAAGATCTCCGGCTTCGCTCTGCTGGGACAGGTTAATTGCGACCAGCTTGTGACCCAGCGTATCGGCCAGCTGCTGGACGACCGTCGTTTTTCCGATACCAGTCTCACCGACGAGTAGGATCGGCTCGCCAAGGTTTACAGCTACTGCGGTCTGCTCCAACAACTTCTTCGCATGTGCTGTACTGGCAAAGGGCTTCTTGGCTAGGGCGGCCTTGTTCACGCGGTCCTTCCGCTTGCGCAGTGTTGATCGGCCAATCTTGAAAAGACTATCGTTTTGCTCGAGCTCCGGGATGTAGCTTCCCAAGTGATGCTCGACCAGCTCCTTCGGCATATGCATCTCCTCAGCGATGCCGAATATGAAGTGCTGTCTGGCCTGAACGTCGGGAATACCAGCAACGAAGCAGTCAATGGCCTCCTTGAACATGTTCATTCGAATAGTGTCAGTGACAGGTTCCTCGCCAGTTTTGCAGCCTGCCTCGTGTAGTGTAGCTGCAAGGCGTCTGCACCACCGCAACAGGTCTCGCAAGCTGGTTTGACGGTCGGCCATGCCGCGGCTGGACGACAGGGGAACGCTGCCGGACATTGGCTTTGACAAACGCTTGTACACAGCAAGAATGCCAGGCGCAAACTTGTGTAAGATGGGGTGGGATCCAACAATGATATCCTGTAGCTCGGTCTCTGTAGGGGTCTGTACCGAGAGTAGCTGCCAGAACCGCATGCCCAGGAGGTTAGGCAGCGTCTCGCGACCATGCATGCCGCGTGAGCTTCTCACCGTGCCAAAGAGACGGAATCCGTTGGCAGCCTTGATACGCTCACCCCTGCTCGGGATGAGGAGCTCACCGCGCTCGATCAGGGGGAGAAGTGTACTGATGACTTCGTTGGGTGCTCTATCCAGGTCTTCGATGAGAACCCAGCGACCTTCTCTGACTGCGGTTGTCAGCACACCGGCCCTCCATGAAAAGGTCCCCGGTTTTGAGTCGGTTGAATAGAGTCCAATAAGCATCTTTGCGTCTGTTTGCTCATTGATGTGCAATGTCACCATCTCAGAATGCTTTCCAAACTCCTTTGCAACTTCATGAACCAGTGAGGTCTTTCCAGAGCCGGGTAGGCCATGAAGGAGAATCGGGCTTGCTCTCTTCAGGAGGCCAGCCAGACTCTCAAGGTTTTTGGTGGTAGTGGACGTCAGCACAAGGGACGAGGCCTTGTCCACGGGTCCCGACGGTCTCGGCAGTATTGTCTTGCCGTAGCACGCAACATAGGGAGTGAGGGATTGCGGTGAAGAAGAGTGGATTTCATTGCTCTGTGAGGCACCGCAGAGCTCCCGGCGCAGGGTCGATATCTGCTTGATTCGCGCATCTTCATACAGACTCAGGAATCCGTAGTCTACCTCGCGCCCATCAAAGTCAGCAAGGACGGCCTCCGTCGCACCAACGTGCTCGGTGATGAGAGCTTCCAGCTTCGAGTCGGCAGCGCGGAGGAGCTGGGTGAAGATGCGGATGGCCAAGTACCGGACGGCGCGGCACTCATGTGAGAAGAGAGTTTGCATGTGTGTTGGTGAGACCAGGATGCCGTATGTCCTTTGATCGAAACAGACAAGCCGCCATGCTGCTAATAGTAGCTTCAAAAGGTCGGAATCTTGTGTGGGAGAAAAAGTGGTGAGTTTTGGGAATCGGAGGGTGAGCGTCTGGATGGTGTCCGATGTCGTTTTCGTCAAGTCGTCTCTCATGACATGCTGCAGGAATTCCGATAAATACGGAGCAAATGGTAATATCCTCGCAACAGACGCAAGAACTTGTCTATTTTTGCTATTGACGGTTTGGTTGTCGAGGTTGAGGAGCCAACGGGCGCAGATATCTGGAAAGACATTCTCAAAGTGAATGAAAATTCGATCTGTAAGTTGGGGAATGAGAGCAGCCTCTGCAACGGCGTCGAGGAGGCGTGATGAGGTGTGATTTCTGATAACCTCTAGTATTTCGGTAGGTAGATGCTCCAGAACATTCGCGTCGTTCAGGAGAGCGCTCCTCTGCGTCGACACGTCTATGGAAGCCATGGTTGTGGCTCAATTATGAAATATGTCGACGGCGGTGATGTTCATGGATGGCCAATTTGCATGTACCTCCAACTTTTTTTTTTTTTGGACTGTACTCCAAAGAGAGAGAGGGACCCTTTCCCGGCGCGCGCCAGCCAAAAGGCAACTTTTTTTTCCCTTTGATGGGGCCCGCCGCGGTGTGTTCGACAGGGGTCCCTGCAGTGTAGGTACTCCACGGAGCGGAAGGCGGCGCTACAGAGCCCCCGAGCCAATCAAAGTGGAGACGCCTCTGCACCATTCACGCGACTGGAACCACCTCATTCGCAGGAGCTCGAAAAACTTCAAGCCCAGAAGATATCCCGAGCTAAGAAACCTCCCTGTTGCTTGAGGCCGAACTCGATTCTCGACGACAATCCGCTCCGCTCAACAACGCCAATTGGCCTCGTCTCCTCCCGCATTCTTCATATCCTCACACGACAGCCACACACAATGGCCCTCTCTTGCAGATTCGCAGCCCAGAGCTGCGCCCGTCAGCTCCGTGCCACCGGCTCGATGCGTGCCTCGACATCCCTCTTCCAGACCCGAACTCCCGCAACCGCACGAAGGTACAACTCGACCGAGGCCGCTGCCCCCACGAACCCCAAGATCGCCGCCATTGTCGACCAGATTAGCACTCTTACTCTTCTCGAGACCGCAGACCTCGTTTCAAGCTTGAAGGTTAGTTGAAGAAGAAGCAGTGACGAGCGCAGTTTATCCCCAAATCGACTCGTCATAGGCATTCAGGGGAAAAGGAGACCATGGGACAAATTCTGACTCTCTAAATCGCAGTCCAAGCTCAACATCCCCGATCTCCCCGTCGGTGGCTTCGCCGCCGCCCCCGCAGCAGCTCCCGCCGCTGTCGAGGAGGCTGAGGAGGTCGCACCGGCAGCCGCCGAGAAGAGCGTCTTCAACATCAAGCTCCAGGCCTTCGAGGCCGGCTCAAAGCCCAAGGTCATCAAGGAGATCAAGAACCTGTTGGGTCTGAGCTTGGTGGACAGCAAGAAGTTCGTCGAGAGCGCGCCGAAGCTGATGAAGGAGAACGTGGCCAAGGACGAGGCCGAGAAGATCATCGCCGCCATGAAGGAGCTTGGCGCCACCGTCACCATGGAGTAAAATGGCCCTAATGGCTGGTTGAGGCCTGGCTGGCTGATGTAGACTGGAGCGCGGCCCCTCTCCTTGGGAGGAGATGTAAAACTCGGGGGGAAGCAATGTGTTGTCGGACATCTGGGTTCGGATTGGTCTAGACGGACGTGTATGAGTGTATAAACACCCATGTAACAATATTATCACAAAGACATACACCACCTTTTTTGTATTGCCATACTGAACGGTCTCTTTTTGCAGTTCTTGATTATGCCTCAAACTACCCAAAAAAATACTTGGCAAACTTTGTGACCCTAGTGCTACCTGTGGTATTTGTCGTGTCGCGAAACCTGACCCTCGAACGCCCTACTTTTTCCACCCTTTTCCCGAAACGCCAAGATATGCTTTGGAAGAGAACCCGATA
This sequence comes from Colletotrichum scovillei, assembly GCF_011075155.1. NCBI lineage: Eukaryota > Fungi > Ascomycota > Sordariomycetes > Glomerellales > Glomerellaceae > Colletotrichum > Colletotrichum scovillei. The sequence goes on from NW_023336261.1 coordinate 2,996,906, forward strand.
GTTCTCACTCAGTTCTTCTTTCCATTCGTAATGCGCGTACTAGCAGGACCGACCGGCGGCTTAGGAGGACACGAGTGCTTCATGGCCTGAGAGCACTCGGCAAACTCCTCCTCACCTAGGATGTGGTCGTCGTCGCCGAAATCGCTCGTCTCATCCCAAATCTTGTCAATCTCTGCGTTCCCGTGCGGTGGGATGGCCCATATGCTCTCGCGCAGCCGCTTATGGCGCTCGCGGTCCTCCTCGATGCGCTGCTCAATCTGGCGCTTCTCCAGGCGCGCGGCGGGTCCCCGGCCGTTAGCCGGCATCGCGTGGCTCGCAGGCGCGTCGCCCATCTCGACGTCGCCGTTGACGGGGGACGAGAGGCCCGCGTCGTGGGCGCTCGTCTCGCGCTCCTTGAGGACCTCTTCGATCTCTGTTACTGTGCGTGCCTCGAGGAAGTCCTTGTCCTGGAGGCCTCGGAGGACCTGAGATTTTTGCTCTCATGTCAGCTTTTACATGAAGCTTGTGCGGGGCCGTAGGATCAGAGAGAGAACTCACTCTTCGGACGACTTTGACGTTGGCGGCGCCGGATCCATCATCGGGGGCGACGGCATCGACGATGCGGATGATGTCGCGCTGCATCATGCGGACATAGTCCATGTGCTTGTCCTTCTGGGCCATCTCAAGGAAATGCTCAATGAAGTACATGATGTTGGCGCGCGTATTCATATTGTTCTAAGAAGATCATAATCAGCTCATTGTCTCATGGTTCCTCATGAAGGTCACACTCACCCGTTCCAGCTGCTCCAGGATACAAGAGTGCAGATCCTCGTCCATATCCTTGTACTTGAGGGCGTACTGAGCCGCCTTCTGAGCTGAAGTGACGGACGCATTCAGATGCTGCAGGGAGCTACTGAAGCGCATTCGAACCTCGAAAGGGTCCGCCATGTTGCACTACAGCGGACTTTCGGTCCCGGTTTTGACCTTGATCTAAATTTGAATTAGGCGGACTGAGTCTGGGGTGAGGGTTGGGGATGATGTTGAAAAAGCGGCTGGTGATGCTGGGGCTGAGTTGAGGCTTGTTCGATGGCACCCGAATCCGAGCTGTCACTCTTTCCAACTGAATTCGCTGGGGCAGTTTCTCACAGGTACACCCTGTGTTGTTGCCTCCATTTTCGGGTGTATTCTCACTGCTTTGGTGCTGTAAGCACTGTGCGAATGGAGGTAAGTATAACGCTAAGCAGAGTTGGGCTTAGCTCTAGAGAAAAGCCAAGTTCAGTGGACGAAAAGCTGTGGACGGACGATATCGGAACAGTGGAGAGCTTCTTTTTCTGCAAAAGGAGGTGGATAATAATATTGGCCAGGGGATTCTTTAACTCAGCCTTCATCTCCTATCTTTGTCTGATAAACTTTGTTTTTGCAACCCAAGTGACCCTTTCTCCGAAACTGAGGTTGTTCATATTGCTCTAACCTTCTGTTGTTTTTTCTTGGACTATAAATTAGAAGCACCATCCTTGGCGCAATAGGAACCCGTCACTTACACCGCATTCTCATTTTTTCTCATACCCCTTCTTCATCATGTCTGTCATGGGAGATCACAGCTCTTCGGAGCTCACCATGACCGTTCTCGGTTGTGGTAAGTAAAGAAATATCTTGTGCAAATAACGAGATGAAATATTCTGACTCTCAACAGGAACCATGGGAATTGCCATTCTCAACGGCATCTTCACTTCCTTGCTGGAAATGCAGGCTCCCAAGCCTCTCCAGACCCTCCACACTCCTTCAGCATCGGGCACATCCACCCCCTTGGGCGACGAGGTCCCCCATCGCCTACCATCCCGCTTCATCGCCTGCGTCCGCCGCTCCGACAGCGCCAAGAAGGTGAAGAAGGCGCTGTGGGAGCACTCCTCCATCCTCAAGGTCGTCCAAAACGACAACGTCAACTCCGTCTCCCAGTCCGACGTCGTCATCCTCGCCTGCAAGCCCTACATGGTCAAGGACGTCCTCAGCGAACCCGGCATGACCCGCGCCCTGCACGGCAAGCTCCTCATCAGCATCTGCGCCGGCCTCACCGAGGAGCACCTCGAGGAGATCCTCCACGGCGCCGTCCCGACAAAGGACCCCGAGGAGGACGGCCGCTGCCGCATCATCCGCGCCCTCCCCAACACTGCCTCGCTCATCCGCGAGAGCATGACGGTCATCGGCGCGCCGACGTACCCCCTCCCGCGCGAGGCCGCCAACCTCGTCACCTGGATCTTCAAGCGCATCGGCGACGTCGTCTACCTGCCAGCCGAGAACATGGACGTCAGCACCGCCCTCTGCGGCTCTGGTCCAGCTTTCTTCTCCCTTGTTCTCGAAGCCGCCATCGATGGCGCCGTTGCCATGGGTCTCCCGCGCGCCGAGGCCACGAGGATGGCGGCGCAGACTATGAAGGGCGCCGCGGGCTTGGTCCAGAACGGTGATCACCCCGCCCTCCTCCGCGACAAGGTTACCACGCCTGGTGGATGCACTATCGGGGGTCTGTTGGTGCTCGAGGAGGGTCGCGTCAGGGGTACCGTCTCGCGTGCCGTGCGTGAGGCTACTGTTGTTGCCGGCCAGCAGGGCCAGGGCATCCAGGGGGTGAACGGCACTCGTTTCGTTTCGCAGTCGGGATATTCTCAGTTCTGAGATGGTTGGAAAGGGTTAAAGGTTTCTGCGCAAAAGTACATAATGTACGATTCTCATGAATAATGAATGAATATTTGTTATCTACCTTGATTTATTTAATCAGTAAGGTGTTCACTCACTTGTTCCTCCAAATCAATATTTGATTGATTATTGCTTGCTTGCTTCAGTTCTAGGGGGTACAATTCTCAAGGGTAGGGAGTATGAGATTCCTTACAAAAATCTGAGCTGTCTTAAGCATTCATTGCCCTGATTGTAGTAGGATCTGAGAGTTATCAATGACAGTCATCGTTCTTTACTCTCTATCCCGGCATCTTGCACTTCAAACCAGGAAGAGTATTAAAAGCACAAAACGAGAAATGAATGATTCAATGATAGATAACATCCAACTTATATATAAGCAAAAATGCAAAAGCTCGGCCCCCCTCACGGGGAGCCTACGAAAACCCCTGCCGACTCTGTACGTCCTGTTCCTCAGGTGTAACGCGGTAGGAATTTTTCACGAGACTCGAACTCGCGACCTGTGCAAGCGGGGCAATTCACTGACTTTCCCCGTTACGTCACAGGCCTTGGTGACGATATCAAACAAATTTGTTGATCATAGAGGTATGGAGGCGGTGGTGGCGGGCGGTGAGTGGATTCAGATGAGATTGGTGATGGTTGGGATGAAAGGGCGTGATGTAAGGCGGCTGCAGTCATTCCCTCCCCTAACAGGTATAGGTATGTTCATCTCAGGAGCTCGAATCACATAATAATCACCCTATACTACGCTATTTAGTGAGTATGGGTTCAAACGATATTAAACGGAAAGCTGCGTGGTTATTATACTTTACATTCGGGCTGAATACCCGGGTTGCCCCCTCTAATCTATCATCCCGGTGGTAGTCGCCTTTCTTCGTCTATGTCTATCGCTAATAATTGTGAGGGTTGCCTTGACCTCCCATGGTCACCATGTACACCATCTTACAGGCGCTATTCACTTTTAACATGTCCATGATGATCCCTTTCTCTCCTCTGCTGACTGACGCACGAAATCATATCCCACAACGCTCAAAACCGAGAAATATCCCTTCCAAAAACCCAGGTGACGAACCAGTACACCGGAACCAAAATCTTGTTGCGGATACTCATCGACTTGGTCAAATAAGCACACCGCCACAGAATCCAGGCTGTATCACATCGTTAGCTCATCCGGATTCCACTGCCTGCAAGAGTGGAGTATAACATACCTGCTCTTCCCTTCAACTCATCCGCAGAACTCTGATGAATAGCACGCCAGCTACCCAGATACGCCATGGCCCCGAGATTCCGGAACTTGAACGGCTTTCCCTCCTCCGGCCCAGCCGCCTGCTTGTTGAGCGCCTTGGCGAGATACTTTGCCTGCTGACTCGCAACCTGCGCCGTGGCAGGCAGCGTCTGGCCCTCGAGAACAGAGCAGTCGCCCATGGAGTACACGTCCGGCAGCACGGCGCCCTCGTTCTTCGGATCGTCGAGGCGGACCCTCAGATGCGCGTCCGTGACGATGCCGCCGCTCCGCTCCGCCTTGAGAATCTTGACCATCTCAGCACCAGCACCGCTAGCACCCTGGTCCTCAGTAGGAGCAACAGCATTCGGGTTCCGCAACTCCTTCTTCATCAGCGTCTGCACGAGCGGGTTCTGCATCAGCCCCGTGCTCCAGACCACGATGCCCGCGCCGACCTCCTCCTCGCCGTGCTCCTGGATCTTGAGCCGCAGCGCGCCGCGCGGGTCCGTCTCGTCCGGGCGGATGCGCTGCAGGTGGTGGTTGGTTTTCACTTTGATGCCCTGGCGGCGGAAGAGGTCCTCGGCGTAGGAGGCCAGCTGCTGGTCAAACATGGGCAGGACCTTGGGCGCGATGTCGTAGATTGTGATGCCGACGAATTCCATGAGGTGCGGGTAGAGCTTGGAGAGGTCGTCGTGGATCAGGTCGTGGAGCTCGGCGGCGAACTGGGCGGAAGGTTAGTAACGATGAGTGCTTGGCGTCTCATGAATTTGAGGACAATGAGGGGTGTAACTCACCTCGATACCCGTCGGTCCTCCGCCGACTACAGCGAAGTGAAGCAACTTCCTCCTCTGCTCATCCGTCGTCGTCGGCCAATCCGCCTTTTCAAAGCACTGCAGCACCCTCAACCGAATACTCCTCGCGTCCCCGATATCCCTCAAGAAATTAGCATACTCCTTCACCCCCTCGATCCCAAACGTCTGCGAATACGACCCGACCGCCACAACAAGCTTATCGTACGCGACGTCGACCACCTCCCCCTTGGCCCGCGCGTGCGCATCCCGCGCCGGCAGCGTCTTGGACGTGGCGTCCTCGGAGGTGACCTTTTCGACGCGGATCACTTTCCGCGTGAAATCCACGTCGTCGGCCCAGGCCTGGTGGAAGGCGTCGAGCTCCAGGCGGCGGACGGGCTCGAGGACGGAGCGGAACTCGAGGGTGCCGACCGAGGTGGAGGCCAGCAGGGGGGTGAAGACGAAGTAGGAGCGCGGGGAGATGAGGATGCGCTCGTATTTTTTGGGGTCGAGCTCGCGGGCGAAGGCGTAGCCTGCCCAGCCTGAGCCCAGGACGACGACTCTCTCACGTTTTGGTTCTGTGGTTGTGCGTCAGTGGAAGCGTCGATGACATGTCGCTGATATTTGTACAAAGTTCAAGGACTGAGGTGAATGAGGTGGATGTGTACCTGTCGGCGAGCTCGAACTCGTGCTGTTGCGATGGTTGACGAGACTCGTGTTAGTCAGAGCCTCAACCTGCAACGCCGTGCCGGCCGGCCCCCGGCGTCCGGGCCGTGCCAGGCTCCTCCAATATTGTTGTGCGACTTTCGATGAGGCCATGATGAGGTTACAATCATACCACCTAAAAACCAACGGCAAAGGAAAACGGGGGTCCAGCAGTTGGCTATATAAAACACCGCAAAGGCCCTTCCCACTCAGTACGGCCCAGCCCACTCCTTCCTCTGACTCCCCTAGTTCTCCGAACCCGTTTTCTACGGCTGTTCTACGGCGGTGGGTTAAATCCGATGGCCCAACGTAGGCGTTTGGGGGGGCTCCTGGGCGGCGTTGACTGTTGGGAAAGGTGGGCACGATAATGGCTCGGGATGGGGATCGAGGGCGCTCGGTGTATCGGAGACTTGCCACAGAGCGCGTGCTAATACGGGACGGGACGGGGATCGGGTGGCCCTGACATCAGAAAAAAAGAGTCTTGGAACCAGTGAGTCAATGCGCTTATTCCGTTCGCTCGACAAGCGGAAAATGGTTGATCCAAGGAATGGAAGCCAAGGGGAAGGTGGTTCTTTTTGGACAGTAGAATTAAGGTTGATTCTTTTCTAACTCAATTACATCTTTTTCTCACGTCACAATGCTTAGAGGCTGCTTGGTAACACCTACTAACACGGCGCCGACGGAACGAGTGACGTCCTCCGTCTCCACTTTTGCCCGTCCGACGGCCCCGGCGTGGCGTTCCCGCTTTTTCTTTCCTTTGATTGTCCAAATGACGTCCCTAAAATTTCACTTTTTGTCTTCGCATGCATCGAATAAGGTACATGGGACGGGGTGGGATTGTCCGCACAAATCTCCGTCCGTAGAAAATATCCCACACGGCTCCGGGTCGCTCTCCCTCTCTCCATTTTTGGTCTAAACTTTCTCTACTGCAGCATAGAGTCCAAGCTTTCGCCAAGGACTCCCTCGATCTTGACGATCCACTGGTGCGTCTCCCGCTCGACGGTCTCGTCATCGTCGTCCTGGAGCTCGCTGATGTAAGGGAGCATCTCAGGCAGTGCCGAGAGCCACTCCTCGCCGAGCTTCTCGGCAAGCTGCTGCTGGCACCTGACGGCCGCCAGACGGACGGGCGCGTGCTCGGAGCGGAGGTGGCGCAGGATGGCCGTGTTGAGCTCCTTTTGGTGCTCCTGCGAGTCCGCCGCCGAGGCCAGCTCGACCACCGCGGGAATGAGCTCGCCGGTCAAATCGAAGGACGAGGAGGCGTGGAGGAACTGCGCCGTCAAGACGGGAGCGACCTTGCCAAAGTGGGCGGGCGCCTGCCAGAAATCGTCCTGGTCGTGCTCGAAGCACCTCGCCAGCGTAGACAGCACGCGCTGCCAGAGCTCCTTTTGCTCGGGCAGCTTCAAGTCGGTGCCGTTGATGATCTCGACGGCGTCGTCCACGATGTAGGTAGCGTAGTTGGTGACGATGGACTTGAGGCCCTCGAAGAAGACCTGGAGGAACCCGTAGACGCTGAAGCGGCGCAGGGTACGTCCTGTGGCGTCTTGCTTGGGCAGCTGTGTGGACCACTCGATGATCTGGGTGAAGATGGGCCTGAAGGCCGCGTCGTTGAGCTTGTAAATCATCTTGAGCGTGACGTCGTTGATGGAGGCCTCGATCTTGGTCACATGTTGAGCTGTCGCGTTTGTGAGCTTGCCCTTGATGTGTTCCCGTCTGCGAAGGTCCAAGGAGTTGAGCAGGATTGTGGACAAGGTAGTGACGTTCTTGGTGACAACCGATTTGGGCTGGCTATCAACCACAACTCCAAAGATGTCGACCCATTCCTCGGTGGCCTGCGTACTTGTTAGTAGGGCTTTGTAAATCTCCTTGGGCAAATAACTTACGTCGAAACCAGCCTCAGCAGCCGGGATCCAGTTCTTCTGCAGGCTGGCCAACATCGTCTTGGCCTCGACCTTTCTGGCAAGAAATCTGAGACAGTTGATACGCTCGTCGTCAGCTTCGTCATCCAGGTTAGCCTCGGCTGACTTGTTGGAAGCAAGCAGGATGTTGTCCAGGTGCTTCTCCGAGATCATGTAAGGCAGGTGCTGCGCGAGAGCAGTGATGAATGCAAAGGCCGCATTGTGTAGTTCGTTGGCGGCCTCGTCGTTCTCCACGCTCTGCTCAATGTAGAGAATTGCCTGAGAAATAGCAATGTTGACAATAGGCAGAATACCGTCTTGGAGCACATCAACAAGGGAGGCAAGACAAAGCAACGCCATGACACGGAGGCTAACATCGGGCTGGCCGAGGCAGTGGGGTCCGGCAATGGTTGCTGCCGCACCCGCGACGGCCTCGATATCCTTCTTGCCATACTTCTCTGCGATCTTGTCGATGCAAGAAACGGCAGTGTGCTTGTACTTGAGGTCGTCCGTGTCCCGGATTGCGGCGGTGAGCTGCGGCAGGAAGGCAAGAAGTGCCGTTCTGGAGGCAACGTCCGCAACGCCCTCCTGGTCGACGCGGACCTCGAGGGCACGAAGGACCTTGCGACGAAGGTCGATTTCGGTGCGGTCCAGGAGGTTCTCGACCGACTTGATGAACTCACCGATGGAGAGGAGGTTGAGGAGGTTGGCCAAGGCGTTGCCGCAGCACTCGTGCAGCGCCTTCTGCTGCTTGACGGTCTCCGCGAGGGCCAGTACGTCTCTGAGAAGGATGGCATACAAGTCCCGAATCTTTGAAGAATCCATGTCGTCCCTCTCTGTGAGAATGGTAATCTCCTTTCGCAGTTTTCTGCTGGAGAGCAGAGCGGGGAACACAGTCAACTGCTGAATTGCAATAGCCTCGGGCTTCTTCTCTGACAGATCCTCGCCGACTCCCAAAAGGGTAGCCGAAAGGCCTGGCTTGGGCTTGAAAATGTCACTGATCAAGTCCAGGAGCTTAGCCAGGGTCTGAAGCTGCACCTCGGCGCTGTAGACGCCAAGAAGTTCAGAGGCAAATGCCATGAGGTTGTCGTTGGGGCCGTATCTATCGACAAGCATAGCCAACAGGGCGTACAGGAACTCATCCGGTCCGAGGGTGTTGATGAGAGCGACAAACAGGCCCTGCTTGCGGTGTGCGGGGATGTGCTCGTAGGCGGTGACGAAGCTCTGTAGTAGCTCTGTGGCACCCGCAATGGGGTTTCTCTTGCCCTTCTTGAGCGACGCCATCAGGGGCGGCACAACCTCCTTGATGGTCTGGTTGACAACATGAGCTGAGTGATCATCGTTCTGGCGGAGGACAGAAGCACCCATGAAAGTGAAGATGGGCATCACGCTATGAAGCACAAGATCAGGCGCGGCAGTAGCAAGGCTGGCAATCAGGAGAAGGGCCGAGTTTTGCACAATGGGGCTGGAAGACTTCTGGATGCAGTTGACAAGCAAATCGCCGTGGCCGCCTGAGCTGTCGATCTTCAGGCTCTTGTTGTCTCTGTAGGCAGGGACCATGGCAATCAAACTTGTAAGCACCAGGTTTTGCAGGTATCCAAGCTCCGATCTGATGACAGTACGGAAGTGCTGAAGCTCGGAGAGAGTGCCAAAGAGGCTGTCGAGCAACTCGGGGTGGGTGGCAGGCTGCGAGCCGTCAACGAGCTGGAGAACGAAGGTGACGGATCTCAGGGTTGCGCTGAGCTCGGCACTGGCCTGAGCGCTGACAACACCTCGGTTGGCCTCGGAGGAGCTGGTCCTGCGTCGCTTGTTGGCAGGAGGCTCGGTGATGAGCTTCGTGCCGGTCTGGATAGACTCGAGGAAGTAAGCCAGGATCTCTGTCGTGAGCTCAACGTTCCTCAGGAAATCAGCCGCCTCGTCAGCGATGATGTCCTCTTCGTCCTGGGATGCCTGTCGTGCCTGAGAGAGCTCAAGCATCGTCTGGGCCACATCAAACTTGGTGTCGGCCTTCATTGAGCCCCACATAGCACGAATGCGCGCCGAGATGGATCTGACCAGCTCGGGACGCTTGGCGGAGGCGGAATCCTTCATGATAGAGAGGAGGCACTCGAGGCCTTCGCTGTCGTTGGGCACGACAATCTCGGCAAAGGTCGTATGCAGTAATGACTGGTCGACTTCCTCAGCCTCGGCAAGACGGTCCGCTTCCTCAGCGGACAACGACGCCCACCATCGGAAAGCCGGCAGCAGGACCTTTGTTCTAGAGGTGGATGATACTCCCCTGATGCGGTTGAGGATCGAGAGCAGGCTGGACTTGACTCTGATGAGAGGCGTTGCGACGACGTGGCTGGCAAGGAACGAGAGAATTGAGGCCCTACCAGAAGAGCTCAGTGCCTTCTTTCCTTCGCTGCTCTCGCCCTTGGCGCTGCTGTCGAGTGTCGAGTGGAGGACGGCACGAATGTGATCCTCATGCATGATGCATTCCTCCAGAGCCGGAAGAATGACACCGTGAAGGAGGCGAGAAACAGTATCGGCATCCAGCCACTGCACCTTGTCGCTTTCATCGTAAAGCTTCTTGCCACCCCAAACAGAAGCCTTCGCGGCCTTGGACTGGTGAGGGAAGAAGTGGCCTATTTGGATGAGGAGCTCAGCCGCAGCACGGCGAACCTTCTTTGAAGAGTCCACGAGAGCAACGAGGCAGTAGGGGATAAGGGCCTGGAAGTCAAGATCGTTGCCATCGCCGTCGCTCAGACGTCTCCTGACAGTGTCGACAGCAGCGGCGCGAGCCAGAGTCGGGTACGGGCCGGACCAGATGCGGACGAAGAAGGTAATGTAGGTGTGATCGCTGACTGCAGTTCGTCGGCTCAAAGACGGCAGCTGGTCGAAATCGGCCAGAAGTGTCGGGTCTTCGGACTGCTGAGACACGACCCGGAGGAAGAGTCTACTGAACTCGTCGTAGACATCGCCAGTGCTGGTCGAAAGGCACGATGGGAGTGCGCGGGTCTGGCCAGAGAGCTCCTGGATAGTCTCTCTCAGGTTCTCCTTTATCGGCGCAACGGGTTGAGATCCATCCATCTCGGTATCCTCCTGGGTTCCGGGTAATGCCTTTCTCTGGCGAATAGAGACATCGAGCTTCATCTCCAACTCCTCCACATCGAAATCGACCTCCTCGAGAACCGTCCGGATGATCTCGCTAGTTTCTCCGGAAAAGCGCGAAAGATCAATGAGTGTCGAACCGAGCTCCTTGCGAATTTCGCCGTCCTTGTCGACCTCGTCGTCGAGTCTGTGGGCCGCGAGGACCAGAGACTTGAAGATGACGGCAATTTGCTTTCCCTTCAGGATCTTGCTCATCAGGATTACCCGAATGATTGGCAATCCGCGAGCATCACCCTTCTTGCAGAGTCTCTCAATGAAGGCGATGCACAGGCCGTTGGTGAGCTTGTCCACCCTCCTTTCCTGACCAAGCTCAACGAGAATCTCTCCAAGGTCCTGCACCTTCAACAAGGCCTTGGTGACCTTTCCAGAAAGCTGTTTGGCGGATCGATACTGTGCCAGGATGCACAGGCACACCAGGCCGGGGCGCACAGTCTCGCTGGTCCAACCGTGGACAATCTGCTCCATGAAAGCCGACAGAGTCGCGTCGTCGAAGCTTCCCTTGGCCGCAACAATAGTGACGGCCATGTATGAAGCGATCTGCATGTTGGGGACCTTCTTCATGGTCATTGCCTCGGCGAGGGTGGGGCCGACGCGATGGAGGAAGGCTTCGTTGTTGTCCTGCTGAACAGCCTGGCGGCCTGAGCGCATGTTCTCAAGAAGACCGTTCACGGCTTCCGTCATGATTCCGCCCCAGAACGAGATCAAGGTCGGGTACTGCTGCTGGTTCCTGCAGGCCTCGAGGGTGTATTCGGAGAGGGTGCTGAGGAAATCGGCCTTGTGGATCGCTTCGTGAACCAGGACAGATCGTGGAGGTGAAGTGAGCGACTTGATGTAAGGGTTCAAGAATCGGTACTCGTTGGGGATCTTGGAGGGCAGGATCGAGAGCAAGGTAACGAAGGCGGGGATCGAGTGGTACGGGAGGAAGGTCGTGATGAGAGACTTTGTGTTGTTCTCGTGAATTCTGTGACAACGTCAGCATGGGGAGTTCTCGACGAGATTAGAGGCTCCAACATACCTGAATCTTCGCACAAGCCATTCAAGGGCACGAAGCGAAGGCATAAGCCTCAATCTGCTTCCAACGAGGCGCAGGAAGGACTCGACCTTCTTGTCCAGCTCGGCATTCTCAGCGGCAGTCATCTGGGTGCGGTCCTCGCTCATGCTCTGCTCGCTAAAGAGCGTCAGGCCAAACGGCTTGAACCGTCCATCGAGCTCGCACAGCTCCTCGAAGCCTTCCAAACATATCGTGTAGAGCGCCTGGTAGCTCTGCGTCGCGGCCACTCTCGGCTCGAAGAGGAGGGACTTTGAGTGGGCGGCCTTTTGCGCCCTGACATCCAAAGATGCCTTCGAGTTGGCGGCAATCTGCGCCAATTGCGCAGCAAGAGAAGACGCCATTGTCTAGAAAATTTGCGGCATTCCGCAGTGATCGAATACTCAATGGCGGGGGAGAGCAACGAGACTGGGGTTGTTTTCTCTTACAACATTTTCCTGGAGTTCTGGATTTTTTTTCTGACGGGGATTAGTTCCGCCGACTTTTTTTTGCTGATAAGCCATTGAGCGAATGGCTGACTTTATAGATAAGGTTATGGGTCCCATCGATGGATGAGCCCCGCCAGTCCACCTCCAATGCCTTTGTTAACGCTGCCACGGGCTCTGCTTGGGATTTGGTTCCCATGCTCCTGATGCGTCTTATTCTTGGAATGTGTTGTGACGAGAGAGATAGATGATCTGAGTAATAATTTGGGTCCCGATTCCTAATTACCAACTCTCTCGTATTTGGTGGACGTCACCAATAGGCCATATAACGCTGAGGACCCAGGAGCAGTCTGTTGCTGCCACTGCTGTTAGTCTAAAGAGTGGAACCCAACTCCTCCTTCAAAACTCGGTGTTAGTGGTACGGTGTTCTCGTGCAATTGATAGGCCGACAACCGCAGACTGCAGGCACTCTCGCACAGCCTAACCAGTGAGGATATCGTGCTTTCGGCTAGACGGGATGTTCTGCCGTGTTAGTGTCTCCGAGGTAGTGTTTGCGAGATTGAGGAGAAGGGTGTTTTGGGCTCCCTGCAGTGAAGTCGCAGAGACACATATAAGCTGGGCAAGCCACTCAACACCATAGACTGGATGCGTATTCCCAATTGTATAGCGACTTTGAAATAAGAATAGAGACCAATCACCATGGCTGTAAGCGATACCTGTTATACAGGCACCACACATTACTTACTGTCTTTGCAAGAAACCATACCCTCAAGTTGTGCTCTTTGGAGATTCTCTGTTCCAAGGGTCTGTGGTGACCTTTGAAGGCTTTTGCTTCCAGGCCGAGCTTCAATGTCGTGAGTTGGCCAAATCCAGGGTTTTAGGGTCCGGAACCAGACACTTACACACGCCGCTTCCAAGATGTAAATCGCCGTTATGACGTTGTCAACCGTGGGTTTTCGGGTTGGAATTCGGCGAACGCTTTGAAATATCTTCCCGAGATGTTTCCCCCTCCTTCACCTTCAGGACCACAACTGAAGTACCTGGTTAGTAGCAACATCGCGCAGATGGACATTCAATGCCAGACTAACTCTCCCTAGTTGGTTCTTCTGGGCGCAAACGATGCAGTTCAGCCCATGCACACGACAACCCAAAATGTGCCCCTAGAAGAGTACAAGCAGAACCTCATTAAGATCGTCACGCACCCCAACATCACAGCCCACAACCCCAAGATCCTCCTCGTCACGCCGCCGCCCATCGACGAGATCCGCATCACCAAGCTGGACCTGGCCTGGGGCCACCCAAAGCCGACCCGGACAGCCAAGGTCAGCGCAGGATACACCCAAGCGGCCCGCGAGGTCGCCGCCGAGGTCCCCGGTGTGGTCTCGATCGACCTGTGGCAAGCCCTCATGGACCACGCCGTCGCCAAGACGCCTGGCTTCAAGGCCGGAGGGCCTTTGCTCGGCACCCCGGAGCTCGGCGAGCAGGGCGGGCTCCACTTGAGCGGCGAGGCGTATAGGGTGTTTTATCAGACGGTGCTGCCTCACATTGGGCAAGAGTACGTCGGTCTGCCTGACGACGATCGTACGGACTATGTCTTTCCAGATTGGCGGGATCTCAACCCTCCGGCGTAGGTGAGTCTGGGATGGACGAAGGAGAAGCTAATAGAGCGGTCCATGCGATGCTGCATGTATTCTGCAGGAAGCGCCGCAGTGGCATTTCAAATCAAGTGGATTCTTTGTAAGAAACTGCCCGAGTACCCAAGATGATGCTTCCGAAATAGCTAAAGCATGTGATGACGGTGGCGTACATTGTACGTTTATCTCTGCTTATCCCACTCGTAGCCTGGCCTATCTCTTCGCGTTCGCTTCGTGCCGAGCCATAGGGAGACATGCCGTCGTCTGAGACACCACCGGTAATCGCCAAGTACAGGAGAATTCAAAGCCGCTGCTGGTCTCGGCAGTACTCCGCAACGCATACTCACTCGGTAGGTACGCTGCGGGCTGTTTGGCGACAGACATAGCATCGAATGATTATTGAGATGGTCGGCCGCATATACGACTTACCCTGTCTTATACGGCTGTATTCTATTACTTCAAATGGGAAGGTCAAGATGAGAAAGTTTCTAATTTTGACTTCAGTTACGTGATCACTTGAAGATCTACAGCTCTACGTTGGGCGGATTCAATGCTCCAGTCGTTGACCTCGGTGAAGTTTCCTTGCATAGCAGTGAACAAAGACAAGGCAGAGGCAGGGTACCTAAGCAAAGCTGGAGTGCGGACGAGGTGACACCATCCTGGTAGTTAAGCAGTCCCAAGGCAGGTTTTGGACGTTTCTGCACTGGCATCTCGGGTGCTTTAGAGTTTGAGGAAGTGCAGGAGGTGAGGAAACAGCGGAAGTCACTTTGTCACTGCCAACTGAGGTACCTTAAGGTATCTATCCGTACGGAGTAAGGTAGGTGAACTGGAAATGGCGGGAGGAGTGAGGTGACGCTGAAAGTCTTCAGCACGTCCCTGGCATGGGGGGTTGGGGGGCCCCAATCAGAACATCCTACGGCGTCACACGCCGTTACCCTGTTGCGAGTTCCAGCGGTTGAATGGGCGGGAGGGCGACGACTAGACTTTCCAGGCACCGAGGTGAGGCGCGCTGCACCGAATTGCACTTCCCACAGGAAGACGGCCACAGTTAGGTACGTACTGGAAGTACTACGTAGGCACCTTGGTCGTCGCTGGTGTAATCGGCAGGCAGCTCACTCATGTACCTCTCAAGTACACCACCAGGTTCTCCGAGGCTGGGTCCAGCGTTCCCGTCGTGCCAGTCCACAAATCATCAGCCGGACCCTCCTCTTTCAGTGCTCTCATCCACCGACGTACCCACCTGAAGTGTGCAGCTTCCTGGCAACGATAAGTTGGGAGAACCTTTGCGATACTCTCTCACCCATGCGCCAAACCCCCGGGACCACACCTCTTTCGTTGGCTGGTCCACTCCCGTTGCTGCCCGTTCACTTCACCTCCATCCACGCCCGTCCGTCTCTGCTCGTGTCCTGCCCGCTTCACTATTTCAACGTGCCGGTCCAAATTAACCAGGCGGGCTTCGTTTGTCTAACCCCCGTCCTGTCGAACACCCTTCTTTCTTCACCTTTCTCTACGAAACACTCGGTCTCCTGCCTCTTCCAAAGGCCCTTTCTACCTAGACGTATACCGTTACATCGAAACAGCCGACACGCTCCATCCTGATCAATCGAGTCCTCTACGAGCCTTCAATCGAACCGGAGCATCTACCATTCAGCATCGTCCCTAGCGCTTCTCCCGTGACGACATCACACCCTTCTGCGATCGCACCCAGAGTCTTTCGCACCCACGTATCATATACGCACCATCTACGGCCGATATCCGTGTCACCAAACTCAGAACTCGCCTCAATTTCGGCGTCGAGAATATTCGACCAAATACGGAACCTCACAAAGTCATCCGTCCCTGAGGCATAGCCGCCTCTGTATACCATCGTGCAAAACTAGCATAATATCATCACCGAATACTAGCTGCCGCAGTCGAACAACTCGACTGGACTTCGAAAGAAAAAAGCTACCGCGATACGAAAAGAATACAAACCTGTGCCTGCTGCCGCTGCTGCCGTCGACGACCTAGTTGGTCTCACCGTGCGATGTGGCGGGGGAGGAGGACCTCGTGAACTGAAATCGTAGGGATCGAGGTCGGAAGAGCCCATAGCCTTCCTCGACCCGTCATTCGAACGCGCCTGGATTCGACAATAAACCCACGGGCGTGAACAACCTTCCCGAACGATCCTTACTTCCAACGGCTTTATCGATACCCACCAACTGGCGCTCCAAATCGATCACCACTTGATCTCAAGACACTCGCTTGCCGTTGTCCTTCGCTCACACCTTCTGCGGACCTACGTCCCAACGTCCTTCTGATTCCTATTTGGTCCGAGCCCTATACTGAGTTCCACACAACTGCTTTCGGGAATGGATCATCGGTTCCCCATCACCCGCGACGATCTCTTCAACATCCAAATGGATTTGAAACAAATCCAACTGGTTCAGAGTAATCAGGGCGAGAGACTAATAAGGCTCGAAAGGCGCCAGGAACAAGATGCGAGTCTCAAGTCCGTATGGCAACAGAATCCTTTCCCTGGCGTCCTTGCCGGAACCCCTCAGCAAGGTAATGTTAGATTTCCTACGGGTGTGGTTGCTTTTTGCTGACGTCCCACTCTCCAGGGCCGACTCACCTCTCACCCAACGACATGTTTGATGATTTCGACGAGCAAGGCCAGCACCTGCTGAGCTCCCTTCACTTAGGACCTGCGGAGGAGGAGCCTACCCGTCGGGGTGCTGCCTCTCGAGCCAACAGCGTACGATTCGACGAGAGTGCATTGCGGGGAGCAGCCGACTGGTCTAGTCAGAGCAATCGCCACTCTGGAGAATTCGGACCTCCCCGACCATCCAGCGGGTTGATGATGGAGCGGTCCTTGTCCCACAAGTCGGATGGGCGCCATAGTTCTGCCGGCCATTCTGTTCACTCATTTCACTCTGTGGCATCTGGGAGGGCGAGCAGTTTGGGCTTGGACACCAACTTCATGGTCAGCAGCCATGAAGACGACTCTCCGATAGACATGCCGGAGCCTCCACCAGGCCTCTTTTTTCTGGGCTCCGTACCAACCATCATCCGATGTTGGCTTACAACGAGCTTCGCCCACGATACGGTGTTGTATGCTGATCTTTGCACCGGCTCCCAGAAATCCGTGGTTGACTACTCTGTCCTCAAAGATCTCGATCTGCTGGATGAGATTCAACACGATATGGACGGCACGTACAAAGTTCGACTTCCGGTATACCTGGTAGAAGCTACTGTTTCCGAACGCAGCAGCCGATCATCGAGCCCTGGGCATTCGATGCCCTGCCTCCTCGCAACCTTTGAGGTGTCTGGCATGGAGCAGCCTGAAGGCATGGAACCGAAGAGGGGCATTCAGATTTTCATTGGCAGCGACACCCTCAGAGCCCATCAAGCCGATATTCTCCTTTCTCAAAACCGCATGTGTCTCTACGGTAGCGAGCGCGAGAAGTTGTCTGTTCCCTTTGTGCGCCCCGAGGACGAGGCTGCTTTCAAGCACATAAGCACAATCAACTTCATCCCCGAGAAGCCCCGACTCAACGCCAACGCGGCGCCTTTTGTGTCTGGAGACCCACGACCTCATGCGCCGACAACGCAAAGTGCATTGGACAGCAGCCTGTCCAGCACACAGCATGAGGATGCCGAGTCGCAGGGGCCTCTTTCGCCCATGGACAATCACTCTGTACCCAACAAGTCGATTGGAGCAAGCAACCTGTCTGAAAGTGGCGGGGAGAGTGAACGGCCTGGCAAGGATACCACCAGCGGGTCCGAATCGGGGGCAAGAGAGTACCCCACGGCGCACAACAGCTCCACCAGCGGCGAGGGAAACCGGCGCGAGTCTGCGGGCGGCATATGGGGCTCATGGCGGCAGGGCACTTCAGCAAACGGTGCCGAGAACGGGCAACGGGACGCCAACGGCCCGCTAAGCGGATATCAGCCCGCCGGGCGGGGAAGCCGGAATATGAAGGTGTTGAAGCCCCTGAAATCGGGTTCATCATCCTCTGCCAGAACTGGAGCTGCTTACGAGCCGCCACCAGCACCCAGAACCAGCGGAGAGCATCGACGCAAGAGTCAGGTTAGTGTGGCGGCAGAGAGCAACCCGCCGACCAGCGTTCGCTGGGAACCCAAGAGGTCAGTCAGCAGCACCACGGTCAACAGCACAACGGAAGTCAAGGCCCCGCGTGAGGCGAAGAATGCGGGCCCAGCTTTGCCGCGGTCGGCGAACCCTATCGGCGGTGCGTCGGCTTTCTCTTGGATGAATCCGGCTGGTAAGGCGAAGCCCACGGCAACGGCGGAGTGATTGGAGCGGAGAGAGCGCAAAGCCCCGGTGGCACTGGACGCGAAGGTGGTCGAACTCGGCCAGAGCAGTAATCTTCTTTTTCTTTGCTTTCACAATACGACTCCCTCCAGCATGAAGAGGTGTGACGGCAAGCTTCAAAACAACGCAAGCAAAGCCGACTAGTAGGTAGCCATGTAGTTTGCCATGACAGATGGGTTTCATGGCACTAAGGCTAGAAAACTCCGCCCAGCGGAAATCAAATAACAAAAATCTATGAGTTCAAAGAGTGTCCTATATTTCCCCAGGTAGCCACGCCCAACCCAGATCGGCAACTAGGACGCCCACAACGTTAGCTGCATTGAGGATCTTCTTTTGGTCCACCTCTGTGGGCCAAAGTCCAGAAAGTGATATATCAGAGGTGTTGCCGGCTCTGCTGTTCTCCAACCTGCAGCCACCCAACCAGCCAGGAGATGATTGCTATTTCTGTACTGCAGGTACCCTGCGTTTGAATTGTTGGTTGCGGTCCGTCATGGGCAGCCCAGGGTCTCTGCGAGGTCACGTACATGAATTCTTCAATGCACCTCTCAGTCTGCAGTGTCCAGAGAGGCCCGGTCCGGCACTACCTAATTTACCCCACTTGGATGCGCCGGTTCCCCGCACTGCTCCAAGGCCGAGTGTGACGTGCCGAGTCTCTAAGCTCCGAGTCACGGAATGACTGATCTTGGTGACCTTTTTTTTTTCTCCGGTGATTCTATTGATGGTCTGATTTCCTTTCCTCCCTTCCCGCGGGACATGTCAATTGCAAGGACTCTCCGGATACATCTACCTCTCACTCAACTCACACAACCTCGACCGTCCGGACTCCCATTCCGACCCCGCTTCCTGACGACCGCGAGCATGTCTGACCCCGCGACTCGCCGCCTGCAAAGGCCGGTCATTTTGTGCGTTTGATGCCCCCCCCCCCTGAATGCTTCCACACTGTCGTTACAAATACGATGGCTTGCTAACAAACGTAATGTTGTACCAGCGTCTGCGACCTCCAAGACAAGTTCCGCAACGCAATCTTCGAATTCGACAAGGTCGTAAAGACAACCTCCAAGCTCCTCCGCGCCGCAGACACACTCAAGATCCCAGTCTACACCACGACCCAGAACCGCGCCCGCCTAGGCGACACCGTCACCGAGCTCGCGCCCTACCTCCAAGAATCGGACCTCGTGCGCCCGCCCGTGGACAAGACCAAGTTCAGCATGTGGGTTCCCGAGATTGCGGCGCAGTTCGAGGGGAAGGGGAGACACGAGGTGTTGATCGTGGGCATCGAGTCGCACATCTGCGTGACGCAGACGGCGCTGGATTTGCTGGCTGAGGGGCACAAGGTGTACGTGCTCGCGGACGGGGTGAGTAGCTGTAACCGCGAGGAGGTGCCGATTGCGCTGGCGAGGTTGAGGGGGGAGGGGGTCACGGTGACGACGAGCGAGAGCGTGATTTATGAGATGATGGGGGACGCGGCGCGGCCCGAGTTTAAGAGCGTTGTTGGGTTGGTCAAGGATACGGGGAAGGATACGAAGGAGGTTTTGCAGGCTTTGGCGCCCAAGATTTAGATTTCGTGTTGTCTGGGGTTCCAAAGACTGGGTGGTTGGTTATAGATATATACATCTACAAAAGATTTCAGGCCTTTTCTATCTTCACTTCCTAGATCCATCGAGAGAGAAGATTGAGATTCGGGACTCTCTCACTCACTCAACTTCAATAGCCTTGACCTTGGCCCCTTGCAACCACGTTAGATCCCCCTCGACAGTCACCCTCCTCACCCTCGCAAGCTCATCAATAAACGCCGGCACAAACGTCCCCGGGCCCTGAACATCCGCCCGCACAGCAGCCCACTCGGCCGCAATCTCATAGTGCAACAGCCCCGCCAGCACAGCGAGCAACTTATCCTCGTCCGCCCACGCCGCCAACATAGCCGAGACGGTCGTCCCCAACACGCACCCCGTGCCCGTGATCTGGCCCAGCAGCTCGTGCCCGTTGTCCACGGCCAGTGTGCGCTTACCGTCTGAGAGGTAATCCGTCTTGCCCGTCATGAGCACCACATTCCTCTCCCTCCTCGCGAGGTCTCGCACCAGCTTGGCCTTTTGCGCCGGGGCCAGCGTAGACGACGAATCAACCCCCTTTTGCTGCTCCTGCGTCCCCTCACCCCACACCGTCTTAATTTCCCCCTCATTCCCCTTGATGAGATCCAGGTACCCGCCCGCCAGGATCGTCTTGACGGCGTTCCTCCGGATCGAGGTGGCGCCCGCGCCGACGGGGTCGAAGACGACGGGCCTGCGCGCGGCGTTGTAGGCGGATAACGCGAGGAGGTAGTTTGCGATGCCGTCGGGGGTGACGGTGCCCATGTTCACGACGAGGCTGCCGCCTAGACGAGCGAGGTCGGGGGCTTCCTGCCCGTAGTTTGCCATGATGGGGGAGGCGCCGACGGCGAGGGCGACGTTTGCGGCGAAGTTTTGGACGACTAGGTTTGTCATGTTGTGGGAGAGGGGGGAGGTTTTTGCTACGCGGGTGATTACGGAGGGGATTTGGGCGAGGAGGTTGTCGATGCTGAAATCGGCGGAGGAGGCGCTGGGACTGGAGCTGGAGGAGGTGACGCTTCGGTACGACGGGCTCGTTTTCACGAGCTCGAGGAGGTTGCGGGAGGCGGATTCCGGGTCCTTGGCGGCGACGATGGCGCTGACGAGGGCGACGCCGTCGAGGCTCGCGGGAGATGATGCGTCGGGGTTGGCGGACTGGTAGAGGACGCGCTGGATGTTGGAGGGGTTGAGGCCGCCGATGCAGACCGTCTTTACGCGGGGGAGGTGGCCTGCCGCGGCGAGCTTGGAGAGGATTGTGCGGAGGCCTGCGGTGCCGATGATGTGTTTTGTGTTTTCTTTGCTGGAGGATTGTGTTAGTGGGTGAAGCGACGGGTGACCAGGGGCGAGCGGATGAATGGGTGGGTGGATGAGATAGAGGTCCAAGAAGGTTTGATGAGACTTGAGACTGAGAGGAGGGATGTGGTGAGAGAGACGTACGTTGATGTAGCAAAGACGGTGCCGATGCCTAGGTAGTCTGCTCCATCCTCACAGGCCTTGAGGGCCTCCTCGATGGTGCTAGCCGTGACACCGATGATGGCATCCGGGCCGAGGATCTTTCTTGCGGCAGTGAGTTCTAGTTGGATGTCAGTCATGCCCCTTTCTTGGAACCCTTCTCATCTCAGCAGCACGAGAACGCATTCATGAGAAACGAAACGAGTCACCAGCTCACGAAGAAGACTTTCTCCCAGATAGAAACGGAGAAAAAAGAAGAGAGAAAGAAAGAAAAGATGTACTCACCCATATCATCCTGCCCGATATGCACACCCGCACACCCAACAGCGAGCGCGACATCGACCCGGTCGTTGATGAGCAGCGGCACACCCGCCTCGCGGCAGACGGCGTGCAGCTTCCTGGCGTTGGCGACGAGCTCGCCCGTGTCGCTCGTCTTGTCGCGGTACTGCACGATGGTGACGCCGCCCCGGACGGCGGCCGCGACGACGGACGACAGGTCGCGGTCACCGAGGATGGCGGGGGTGGAGTCGGTGACGAGGTAGAGGGAGTAGTCTACCGTTGGTTTCGGCATCGTGGGTGACTAATTATATTTTAGGTTGAATAAGGGAGGGAGAGACAGAGAAGCAAAGCCAGATGTCGAATTCTTGCCGGGTGAGGGAATATTGGATCGGAGGTGGGGATGACTGCGTTGCTTGGATCGGCGCCGGTTTTTCTCAGCGTGTAAATGCGGATACTTGCGGCCGAGGACGGAACGGCCGCTCTCCGATGGCGCCGATGGCTGCGGGACGCGGGTTGTGGTGGGGTTGTCGGTGACGACATCAACTACCTTTTTGGCTCATGGCAGAAGGATCAACCCCTATGATGCCACCTGGATCTAAACCTGTGTAAAAGCGATTCGTGAGGCCATTAATTTTATTAGTATATTCGCAGGCATCGAGAAACGAGACACTCGTTACAACGCATTAGAAGACACAATTGTGATTGCCTTGTACTGATCAATGCTATACTTCGCAATCTTCTCCAGTACCCCAATGTTTTACACAACAGGTAGCTTGAGAGATTTTAGATCAAGATTTCCGTGTGTTATAATAATAAAACTACAAGATGTATGAAAGCCTTAGTGACCCTGCTCGACTCCTTGTGAGAAACTCCAAAAACCAATACCCTCCTCCTTTCTTGGCCTCCACGTAGAGCATAATTCTTTGCGTATCTCCTTTTCAGATCGGTAGTAGTAAGAGATGGTCCGCTGAAAGACACAACACCCTCTTCTCGATGTTCCTCTGTACGTTGGTACTGTGCCAACAACTCCCCAAGGCGAGGTGGGAACTCTCTCTTTCCCATATCATAATTCATCACATTCATATGCGTCAGTCCCGGTCGGTCCTCCGCTGGTGGTAGTGTTACACAAATCCCCTCAAAGCCCCTCGTCTCCGGGCGCATGATCCGGCCAACGAACGTCAAGTGGCAGTCCAATCCATGGAAGGGAACATACTCCCGACATCCCACGTCCCAGCAGCATCCTCCCCAAGCACGCCCGTCCAAAACGACGCATCCAGATCCCGAATCATGGCCTGCGTCCCGTCCGACAAGTTGGCAGGCAGCTGAATCGGGTCCTGGATCGCCGGCTGCGACTTGAGTCCGCACAGCTCGCCCTTGACGATATCCTTGAAGTACCGCAGCATCTCCGTCAGCCTCACGAACGGATCAACCACCTTCGGCCCCGGCACATCCGTCGCTGGACCTGTCGCTTCTCCTTCTTCCCCCCTCGCAGCAGCCGCGTCCGCCGCCGCCCTCCTAAACTTGCCGCTCCGATGCGCCACAAAAACCTCCAAGTGCGCCACCTGGCTCTCGACGACCCCGCCGAGGTCGAGGTGCTTCTGCACCAGCGGCAGGTCCCACCCGGGCACCTGATCGAGCGTCATGAGCTTCAAGCACACGATGAAGACGTACAAAAAATCCGAGGAGCTGAGGCAGGTGAAGCGCGGCTGCAGGCTGAGGTGGTTGCGTGGGAAGCGGATCTCGAGAAACTGCTTGGCGGCACTGCAGCAGCCCCAGAGGAGCTCGAGACGTTCCGTGAGGGAGATGAAGGAGGCCGGGCCCTGGGCTTCGGGGATGCCGATTTCGTAGAGAAGGACTTGCGCTATGCTGATGTGCGCCAGGAGGCCGACTGTGTTTTTTGTCAGATATCCCATCCACAAATGCATACATGTTAAAGGGGTTATCTTAACGTACCATTGTCTTTGAGATGCTCCGGCAGCGACGTCTTGAAGATGTCAAGCTGCTGCTGGAAACTCTGGACGACCATGGTCAGGGGCAGCTGCAGCGACTGGAAGCTCGTGCTCTCCGTTCCGAGCGTGAGAGAAATTGTCTGCGCGAGCTGCTGGATCTTGAAGAGGTGGACCAGGAGCGCGTCGCTAGGATACTCCGCCGCCTCCTCAATCTGTCGGCAGCAGGACTCGAGGTACGTCGTGTTCATAAAGGCGTCTGGCCGCTTATTCGTCGTGAAGACGCTTCCCCCCCCTCATGGTCAGCCCTCCCCTCTCTCCCGTTCGCATAATCAGGGAGTTTACTCACAGTGTGTTGAGGTAATAACATCCAGCAAAAGCCCTCATCAGTTCCAACTGCGCCGAAATCTGCTCCGGCGTCTGCACCTTCCTCGCCTCACTCTCCGGCTTCTGGAAACTAATAGAGAGCCCCGTCCCCTTCCCGCCTCGCTCAGCCAGCTGCATGGGACTATCCTTGAAACCCAAACTAACGCACATCGACCGCGCCAGGAACAGCAAGTTCGTGAGCTGGTAGCTATTGATGTTGTAGTGATACCACGCAATCAGGAGCTGCAGCCCCTGCAGCACGTCCAGACTCTTCTTGGGCTTCATGAACGCGGCCTGCACAATATCCTGCAACAGTTCCTCCCCCAGAAGGACCTGCTTCGTCGCGTCCAAGTGGCACGCCGTCATCATGATGCCCTTCCACAGGAACGGCCTCTCGGCGGCCAGCTGCGTCGGGCCCATATGCGGAGGTACGATTACAAAGGGGTACAGCGGCTGCATGTCGTCCAGAAATACTTGAAGAACTTTGCTCTGCTCGTTGTTCAGCGGCCATGGCGACTCGTTCGCCGTCGCAGACGTAGGTCCCATCCCCGAGGCGCCGCCGTTGTCGGCCTGGCTGCTCCCGACCGTATGGTGATCATCCGCCGTAGACGCGCTCGGCGCAGGCGACGTGTCGGACCACCCCCCCTCGCCCCCGACGACGATGACCTCCTCCGGCGGGAAGAGGTGATCGCAGTTAATCGGGATCCTAGCCGACGCCGGCGCGATGCTACCGCTGGGCGGAAGCGGTGAGTTTGCGCTCCCTACGACGGTCCCGTTGGCGACGGTCGTCGCGACCTCGCTGCTCTTCCTGCCACCAACACCAACGCCGCCCTGATGCGGCTGCTGCGTCGTCGCGCTCAGCTGCGTCGTCAACTCATCCAGCCTCTTCTCCAGCTCAGAGACTTTGGTAGGCTTGGGTTCCTTCTTCGCCCTGGGCGGCGCAGGGGTCTGCGAACCGCACGGCTTGCGGAGCCTGTGGCATCTAGTTTCTCCCAGTCAGTGTTTCGTTCTCGCGATCTTGTGCGAATACGACAGAGATAACATACCGCTCGCATTTGTTACTCCCATCCGGGCCCGAGATACACCTCGCCTTAGCCTTGGCGCAAGTCGTACACGCTCGCGGGCCTTTAGTCCTGTGATCGACATCCATTTTTCTGTGGTAACTGCCAGTGTCTCTCTCAGCGTGAACTCATCAGTGGCGAGAAATAATGTAGTGAGTTAAAATCGATCAAGAAACGATCAAGTCAGAGTAAAGCACAAGACATGAAACACCACTCCTCTGTTAGCAGGAACTTCCCAATTCGCGTCGTAATCCTTTTTCTCATTTGAGTTGCCTGCCTTATTTCATGACGGATCTCCTGAGTTGCGTGTAAGTCAAGACACACACCACCCCAGTTAGCAATGACGGGGACTTAGGGGACCCCCCAACCCTTCCGTCAACCAATGAAGAGGGCTTCCTCGAACGGAGACGGAGCAATTCTGCGTTGCCGGCCTCCGTCGGAGTTGCTGAGTCAGACGTTGAGCGGGCCAAGCCACGTCTTGGAAAGTCCGCTTCTGGTGTTGGCGCGCTGGACTCTGGTAACAAGGTGTGGCACATGCCTCATGCTTCACCGTGGCAGTCCCATCCCATCTCATTTCACCCCAGCTGATGGGCGGGCGGGCACCGCGGAGACCCGTCTGGGCAAGTGCCGGGTTTACATCGGGCTGTGCTTTCCTCGCCGAGCCCGGGGACGGGGAAGACCGCATTCGCATAAATTGACTTTGCGATTCCCAAATGTCAGCCATGCATGAAGTATCCCGGCCGGCTAATTGGCTACGTCGGATGACTCTTGGCAGGTAGTAACACAAGCATCACTATATCACGTATCGACCAAAAGAAGTAGAGGTTGATGAATAAATCTGTCAATAAATAACATTCATATTTTGTAAACTATTGGTTATTGCGACCAACACTGAGAGTCAGATCCCATCATGTAGACGAAATCATCAATCTCAAATCGAAGGAGAACAGTTGTGGCCACGGGACGTGGGTTTTCAAATCACACAAAAAACTTGTTGATCGCTCCAAAGAACGTGGTCTAGGTCCGATGAGCTCCCCTTTGCTTTCAGATATCAACGTCAAAATGGTTGGCGCTGAATTTTCTCATATTGAGAAAAACCAGACAACCTCGGAGAACGTGAAAATGTATCAAATGGCAGAGCTCACGGCCTGACCAGTCGTCGCCTTGGACTCACGCTCCAGCAGGGCCTCGACGAAGCCGTTGCTGATGTTTCCCGCGGCCTTGATCTCCTTCGCAGCCTGCTCGATGCCAAGCTGGTTGTCAGTCCACAGGGGCTCCTCGGGAGCGGCGTCAGCCTCTCCGACGCCAATGAAGCCGCCCTCGGCAGCCCATTCAGAAGTACGCTTGATGCCGAGCTTGGTCCAGATCTCGTCGAGCGCCTGGACAAGCTGGTCGCGGTACTCCTTCTTGTGGCCAGGGGTGGGGGTGACGCGCAGTCTCTCCTGTCCAACGGGGACCGTGGGGTAGTTGATGGACTGCACGTAGATCTGGTAGTCCTGGAGCAACATGTCGGAAGCCTGCTTGGCGAGCTCGGCGTTGCCAACCAAGATGGGAATGATGTGGGAGGGGTTGGGGATGACGGGAATGTCGCGGTCGTTCAGGGCCTCCTTGACCGCGCGGGTGTGGAGCTGCTGAAGGCGACGGTCGCCGTCGTAGTCCATCTGGTACTCAATGGCCGTCTTTGCGCCGGCCATGGTCGCGGGCGGGAGTGACGTGGTGAAGATGAATCCGGGGGCGAGGGAGCGGATCATGTCGACGAGCTTGGCGCTGCCGGCAATGTAGCCACCAACGCATCCGTAGGCCTTTCCGAGGGTACCAGTGATGATGTCAATGCGATCCATGATGCTGCCCTTGGGGCGGCCCTGCTGATGCGCTTCAAAGTCCAGGTGCTCCGCGACACCGGCGCCATGCGGGCCGTACATACCGACGGCATGGACTTCGTCGAGGAACGTGATGGCGCCGTACTTCTCGGCCAAATCGCAAATCTCCTCGATGGGTCCGATCGATCCACACATGCTGTAAACGGACTCGAACGCAATCAGCTTGGGAACGTGAAGCGGCAGCGACGCCAACTTGGCCTCGAGGTCCGCAACGTCGTTGTGCTTGAAGACAATCTTCTTCGTTCCGGAATGACGAATACCCTGAATCATGGACGCGTGATTCAGACTGTCCGACAGAATGACACACTCGGGCATCTTGCTACCCAGAGTCGCCAGAGTGGCATCGTTGGCCACATAGCATGAGCTGAAGACGAGAGCGGCTTCCTTAGCATGCAGTTTGGCAATCGTGCCCTCCAACTCGACAGCGTGCTTGTTGTGCCCAGAGATATTTCTCGTGCCACCAGCGCCGGCGCCGTACTCGTCCAGGGTCTCGTGCATCGACTTCAGAACGTGAGAGTTGCGGCCCATTCCGAGGTAGTCGTTGGCGCACCAGACGGTAACCTTCTCCTCCTTTCCAGCCATATGGGCACGGGGGAATTCCTTGGCGAGACGGTTGATGTTGTTAAAGTAGCGGTAAGACTTGTCCTTATGCTTCTTCTCCAGCTCGGCGTTGTAGTAGGCCTCGTAATTGAACTTGGCCTTGGAAGCGTCCGAATTGCCCATACCAACAGTCGAAGCAGCGCTCTGACGAGCGGCCGGGATACCGGGAGGGGCTTGAGCTACATCAATGGTCAGCCAGGAGGATTCCTTCTTTTTCTTTTTCACACTATGGTCTCCATACCTTTGTTGAGCAAAGGAGCATCAACAGCCCGGGCATCCTTGCTGCGGCTGGTGTGGATGTTGGCGCGGCCAGGCTTGGAGTTGGTGCTCAAGGCGCGGATACCAGCAACAGAAGACGAGTTTCCCATCTTAGCAGCCGGGCGTCCATGGCCGTACTGGGCAGACTGGACAGTCAGAGCCTTGCCCATGACGGGGCAGCGGTGGGCGAGGAGCTGCAACTTGGACATTGTTCCTCCGCAAGGAGAGACGGCCGTCGTCTGGGGCGCCGCCTGAATGGCGTGGGGACGAGCCGAGGTAGACAGCGCGCGCAGTTTGGCGGGCGAGGCCGACTTCAAGAAGGGGCACATGGCCTTGGATTGACGCAGAGCAGCCTCCATGGTTGTTTTCGAAGGCTGGCAGAGGTTAGATCGTGCGGTTTCGCTTTCGAGGTTGTCGTTCAAGTTTGGTTTGTTTCGAAGCAGAGAACGGTGTGCAACTCTGGTTTTGTTGTGTGCGGTTTGTAGATTTCGGTGTGTGGCGACTCGAAGAGCGCGCGCGAGACGTGGATGCGAGTGAGGTCAGCGGGTTTGCCAGAGAACAGTGATCAGCGCTGAGGGGCTGAACACAGGTCAATGGGCAGAAAGAAGCGGTCGACTCTTGAGATCGACAATTGGGACGGTATTCCTGCTGGTGAAGAGCAGAAATAGGAAAAGAAGGGGGGAAACAGAGAGGTTAAGCAAGATGAGGAGAAAACGGGAAGGGGAAGCGAGAAAAACGAGCAGATTCTAGGACAAGTCCTTTATTTTAGTGTCTCCGGTGAAGAGTCGCCATGACACCAAATCCCCAAGGGCGCAGTGGAAGGGTTACGGTCTGGGTAGCAGGGTAGGTACAGTGTACATCGTGCCGACCGGCCGCCCCGCCATCTGGCTGAAGTTTGAACCCCAGCACCGCTGCACCACTGCACCACCCCAACGGCACGCCGCACCAGCGACTCGGCACAGGGTGTGGTAGGTGCGGCCCTGCGCATTTTTGGAGCCTTTGGGACTCTTGTGAGTGGCGGGCGGGATTCAGGCCAGGCCTGGGCAACCCGCCCCGAGATCCAACCTAAACGCATCGCATTTGTTCTAGGTTCTAGGCGGTGGGTTGGGGGTGCCGCTGCACGCGATTTTCCATCCTCAGCGTCCCCCAAAGCCAGATGGCAGGCCTGAGAGGACTGCCAAACTTCCATCGCCGCAAGGTACTCAGGTACATGCCCATCCATGGGGCCGGGGTTGTCTTGTACGGCGTTGATGGGTGGGACCCCTAAGTCCGCAAAGTGGAGTCTCCGAATACCGAAAGTCGGCACTTGAACCAATCACTGCTCGTCTATAGCCAATTTCTGATGACACCTGATTGGCAGACCAACTCGACACCGCTGCGCAAATGCGAAAGTGACCTGAGGTCAGATCCCTTTTGTCCCTTTTTATTTAATTCTCTTGGTAATACCACCCCAGTTTCGGTGTTTGCTACTGTCTTTTTTCTTCTTTGCTGCTCGCTTGAGTTCCGCGGAACCTATTTGCCTAGGTAAGTAGGTACTCCGTATGCAATACTAACCAAAGAGCCAACGTCTTCTTTTTCTTATGCCCACATGGCCTTTCTTCAAGACCCCTGCTCTTCTGGAAACACCGCTGTGGATCCTGCAAAATCAATCGTACGAACACTGCGCCGGTGTCTTCCGAGACCGAACATGACAGAGCCCGTTCCGTATAGCCTATAATACCTAGGTAATAGCTTCCGCTTCCGAAGAGCGGTATTTTTCAGAGCCAATTCCCGCAGGTACAATAGTGTTGCACGAGAGCACAACACAAAAGGGCACATAAGCTCGAGAGACACATGAAATCAAAGACAAGTAAGCAGCGAGGCAGATTCGTAGGCTTGCCTCCTAGGGAATTTCAATGTTCCAGGGCTGCAGTTGTCGTTGCCTCAGTCACCTCGTCACATCGCCAATGTCCCGCCCATGTCTCAACTGTACTCTGCCCCCCTCCTGATATTGGTGCTACCAGCGGAATATGGAGTATGGAGCCAGGAGGAGTCGTTAGGGTACGTTGTCATCATTCGCCGAAGTCACTTGCAGTCATCTCAGCTTGTTCCATCCGACATCATAAATACGAGGATACAGTCAGCCACACAAATAAAGAAGTAAGACACGGAACTTTGCGATCTCAACAAGTAGTATGTTAACTATCACTGGTTGCATCCGCCACCACGCGTGAATGTTGAGGAGTCTGGTTACCCCGAGTAAGCCTCGAGCCGAATTCCTAGGCGTACCAACTCTCAGTGTTATTGCATGCCTTTTTGGCATCAAATCATGTGACTCCTACGCCGCCCTTGATGAGTCCTCCACGTGAAATCAGAAAACCTCCAAAAAGAACGCCTCCAAAAAGGGTATCATAAAGCCAGCCCTGCAATGCCGTCATACGCCCATGCCTTCAAAGATGCCTGAAGATGCCCCCCAAAAGAAGAACTACCTGAACGTCTCCTGTAAACGCCTAGCCCGCGCACTTACAAACCTTGCCCTGCCGATGCCGACGCCGACGTTGACAACGAGGGCTCCCCTGTGCGGCGTTGTTCCCCAAGTTTTCCTTCTTCGACTGCTTTACTTGCCCATGTGGGAAGCCTGGGCGCACGATGTCGCCTTCTTTCCGCTACCTCCCGAAGCAAATCCAAATCGTCGTCGTCGTCGTCTTCCTGGAACGGATTCGCTCGGCGAACGTTTGGGGAAGGTTTGGGTATGTCGGAAACGATCTGCGGATGCTGCTGATCAAGTCGTTAGCCGCAAAAAAAAGAAGGCTTGCTGAATAATTGAGTACTGAAAGACATAAAATGCAATGGCAGAGCAATGGAATGAGAGGCGTCGGGCTCATACTTTGGGCTCCTCAGTCGTGTCTTGACCCAGCTTCAGCTTTTCGCGAAATTGGTGTTCCTGAAGCGTCGTCAACTCGTTCGAAAGATTTTTTAGTCCGTCGATCGGCGCGTACGCAAGCTGAGAGGGAGGAATATGTCCTGTGATGACAGCGGCTGCAAATCTCGGTTCTGTCATCAAGCTGCACAGCTCCTTCATATGCGAGTGGTTTGGTAACTCTCCCTCCTTCATCTCCGATCTCACGAGCCATGTCGAGCTTGCGATCCGGTCAGCCAGGACGGTCTTGTCCTCCTTGACTGCATCAGCTATCGCCGAGTCCGTTATCGTATCGAGTGACTCGAGAATTTTTTGCTTGAACTGCTCCTCCCAATTAGTGATTCCGGGCCTCTTGGGCCTCTTGACCGCAGGGGATGAGAGAGATTTGTCTCCAGGTGGGGGAGAGCTTGGTGTCTGCTGGGCCCTAAAGAAGGTATTGGCACCAGCCATGGGCATGGGCATAGGGCCAGCTACTTGAGGCTGTGATATTTGATCATGTTAGCAATGTTCACCCAAATCTGGAGGTAGACTCTACCTCTACTGATATCTGCTCAGCAGGCTGCTCCGTAGTTTGCGCATCAGAACCGGCAGTTGCAGGCTGATTCAACTGCAAGGGAGCGGCAGCTTGTTGTGTCGGTGCAGCGTCAATATGAGTTGCCAGAGCCCCAGGCACAGGCACAGGCACAGGCGTAATCTGTGGTGGCTTCATCGTATCGGGTAAGGGCTTCAAACCCTCCACCGGGTGAAATGCCTGGTATGTGTTGAAGACAGGCCTTTGAGGGAGGTTTGGAGTTGGGATTGGTGTTTGGCTGCTGCTCCCAGCCACACCAAAGGTCTGGGTGACTGTTTGTGGCATGTATGATGTTGCACCCACCAAGGCTGGGGCGCCAAGTTTAGCGATCCGCGCCAGCTCCATCTCACGATACTTCTCCGGGTCGGTGTTGCGGATAGAATTCATGTAGACCTGGTTCTTCACGTCCTTCAAGTCCTCAGGTGTCAAGATCTCGGACGTATCTTCCTCTTCAAAGGTATCCGTCATGATGATCGAGCGGATGCCCTGGGACATGCCCGGGTGGGTCAACAGGCTGTCGAGAACAACGTCCTTGCCGGCGAATGGACTGAGATCATCCTGATCGGGCTCCCAACGGGTCTTGGCGTACTCATTATCTTTCTTGGACCATCTTTTCGGATTTTCGCTGTCCACAACTCTTGACGCCAGTTGGGTCTTGAATACATTTCTGTTGTGAAGCGCTTGTTCGTATGTCCCGCCAGATATGAACTTGTAAACATATACTGGCTTTCGCTGGCCAATGCGGTACGCTCGACCCACCGCTTGCTGCTCGTGAATGGGATTGTACTTGTAGTCGAAGATGACCACGCGACTTGCGCCGTGGATGTTCAAGCCAACCCCACCAGCTGTCGTTGAAATCAAATAGACTTGATTTTCACCACTGTTGAAGTTTTTGACTTGTTGCTGCCTCTTATGGATTGGAGTGCTACCATCCAGCCGAGAGAACTTTCTTTTTTGTTGTCTGAACAGATTATCCAGATAATCCAGGGTCGGTATTGATTGTGAGAAGACGAGAACTTTCTCATTCATCCATATGCACTGGTCTAGAATGCCGACGAGGAGCTGCACTTTCCAAGACAAGGCAGGCGAAGGCACATCCTGCTCTCGTTGCAGGATTTTCAGGCCCTCGCTGATGATTGTGCTCGATAGAGTCAGACTAGCCGGCTCTTTCTTTAATAACGCCGCACGCTCCTCAAGCAGTCTCTTTTGCCAGCAACGAGGGTGGTTGACGATGAGGCTAAAGTTGATGTTGGCACCCAGAGTCTTGACGCCTGCAACGTTCGCGTCATTATTGAGGGCGTCGAGGAAAGCGTCGTAGAGCTTGCCCTGAAGTGGCGTCATGGGAACAGTAAGTACAAATTCCATCTTTGGCGGAAGGTCGTTCTTGAGGCATGATTTGATCGTTGCTCTGTTCGTCTTGGGCGCTACAGTAGCCTCCAAAACAGCAAGTTGTTTCTTTGCCTTTCGATATTGACTTCCAGTGCTATCCTCGTAGAGGCCAGACTGAATCGGTTCGGCATAGTAGTCCTTGAACTCAGCCAGGGGACCCAAATAATTAGGTGCGACCCAGTTGATCATGCAATAGAATTCTATCACATTGTTTGCCAGGGGGGAACCGGTGAGTGCGATGCGTCGTTGGGTTTTGAATTTGGCGGCTGCGATAGCTATCATCGACTCAGGGTTCTTCATTTTGTGAGCCTCATCCGCAACAACGAGGTTGGGGCTTTCTGTGAGTATCTGCGCAATCGACTTGGCCTCCAGAGGCGTCAGCATCTCGTCCCCCGAGGGAACGGCCAATCTTTTGAACATATCGTAGCCAATGATCATAACGCCCCCGGTTTTATCCCATTCACGGATCATGGGAGCTCTCTCTAGTGCGTTGACGACAGCTTCCATTTTGTAGAAGTGACCCAGGACACCATCAGGAGCCCACATCAGCAGCTCATCCATCCAGTTGTCGACAAGTAAGGCCGGGCAAAGTACCAGAGTCTTAGACTGTCTAAGGTCCTCCGGAATCTGTGACAGAACAGATTCGTCCTTTGACCGAGCGGCCTCGGCGATGGCAACCAGTAACGTGATTACCTGCATGGTCTTGCCCAGTCCCATGGTGTGAGCGAGGAGACATCCCTGCCGCACCTTGGCGTCGTAGACGATCTGGTTCCACAGGAAGCGGACACCTTCGATCTGGTGGTCCTTGATACGTTGACCGATTTCGCTGTTAATGTAGATCAGGCCCTCGTCATCTCCCTTGGTTTCGTTGATAATGAGACGTGACTTGTCGCTCGAGATGGTGTCGGATGCTGCCAGCTTCTTGCGCAATTCCTTTCGTCGCTGCTCTTGCTCTTCTCTCCGGCGTCGGTCACTTTCACGGAGATCCATAGCGGTCTGATCCATGGCTACCAAAGTCTTCCGTTTCTTAGCCGGAGAATCTTCGATATCGTCGTCGGTAAAATCTCCTTGGGACTCTCCAGTATCAAAGCTTCCACGGCGGTCAGAGCTGCTGGCTCGGATACCCTCAGGAAAGTTGGGCAGTATGCCAGTCTTGACGAATTGACAGAAATCCTCAAACTGATCTACCTTACCCTTTATCTTCCTGGCCTTGATTTTGTTGGTAAGCCTTCTGGTGATGGTATTGGCAGCTGCCGGCTTGCAGAGTGCAAAGACTCTGAACAAGCGGGCGACGACGGTGCCGAGCTCGACCGCACTTTCTTGGCTATGATTTTGAGGCGAATCCTCAAGTGCGGTGATCACGAAGTCCGTCCAGATATCAGCGGGATCCATGCTGTGGATAATGCGAAAGAAGGCCACTCTCCATCGCGGAGTAAGCCGTGAGATGACGCAGATCAAAAGTCGCTTGTTGTCTCCTTGCTTTCTCCATATCGTCGGCGCGATGTCCCCAATCTTTCCATATTGGTCGAATGGGGTTTCTAGCTGTTCCTGTGTTGGCTGTGGCTGCTCTTCACCATCGCTTTCAGGGGCTGGTGTTGCGGCGGCCGATGCTCTTGGCTTTTCAGGCGTGACTAGAGAGATGAAATCCGCCTCAGGAAGCGCAGGCTCAAGCTCATGCTCAGGGGGTGCGGGCTCATTCTCAGGTTCATCCTCAGGCTCGGAGTCAACCATTGTCAAGTCGATTATGCCAAGGTCGGACTTCATATCGACCGGAGCGTCGGCTGGAGACTCGTCCTTGAGCAATCGCGGAGGTTGAGGCCCCTGCATTGGCACCTCTTCAGGGTCGTCCAAATCCATGGGACCTGCTGGGCGAGTCGCGCTCGCCACGGGCGGGAGCGCGTTTGCCATATCGTCAACCCCCTCTTCATCGTCAATCACGAAGTCGTCGTCGTCGTCATCGTCGCCGCTGGTAATAAGATCGCCATCCTCGTCAGAGAGATCGGGCCGTGGGGCCGCAATTGGCCGTTGCTTAGGCATCGTCAGTGGTCGGATAGGTTCGGGTCCTCGCAAGGTATCGAGAAGCCACTTTTCAGCGCTCCGGTCCTCAACGCTAGACTCAAGGCAGCGTGCTTGTCTGCGCAGCTGATCTTCGGCCGGCCATTCGTTCAGCTTGATTTCTCGACAAAGCTTTTCTATGCGGTTGTTAAGAGCCTCGAGTCGAGATGTGGCACTCGCTATCTGTCGGACAAGACCAGTGCGTCGGGCCTTGTTCCAGATGGCGTTGGCTTTCCAATACTTTTTGATTAGTTTTCTCTCTTCCCAAGAGGCTTCAATCCGTTGTATCTCCTCTTTTAGTACACGCTCGACATCATCCGAAGTCAGGTGGTGAGACTTGAGTTCCATTTCTCGCTTTTTCTCCTCTTCCTCTTCCTCGATGGCGTCCCTTGTCTCTGTGTCGTAACCTTCGTCGTCATCGGAGTCCCCGAATACCGGAAGAATCTCGTCTTCCTCCTCAGGCTCCACAAAAGGAGACATACCATTGCGCAACAATATCAAAGACTTGTCGTTCATGCGCAATAGTCGTCGCAACGCTCGGTGGACTTGTCGACTGTGTCCGGTGGGAATCAAGCCCCTAGCAACGAAGTGGAATGTGTTTCTGCCTTCATCTGCGGAGCTTGTACCAGGTGCAAGGCTTGACTGAGGGACTTGACGGCTGATAATGAACGCATCGGGTCCAAAGTACGCCCCCAGAGGATTGGATCTTGAGACAAGCTTCTGGTCCACTTGCTGAGGATCCGGATGGATTTTTCTGGAAGCCACAGGCAACGGAGAAGGCCTTACTCTTGCTTTAACGAGCTCCCGAGAGATAGCGTCGTCTGTTACAGCTGGGATGGCCGGCGGTGTCCTTCCGCGGCTTCCGCTGGGGGTCGTATTCGACAAAGGTAGCCGGGTATCTGCTGTCATAGACTTCCGAGTAACAACGTCGTCGGCCGGGGTCCTGATAGGTATGTTGCCAATCCCGGTAACAGTACTAGTGATCAAAGTTGGCGCCATCTTTCTCTTCTTCTGAGGTGGTTGACTCGTCTGCATGTCTTTCTCTTCAACGACGGAGGCCAATGCACCTTGATCCGTGGTGCCATGCATCGTGACATCTTGCGTTGTGATAGTCGTTGGAGGGTCCTCTGTGGTACTGGGATTTAGAGCTGCGGGCTCCGGTTTGCCGTTGATATGCAGCTCTAGCGAGCTTTCCTGGCTACCTGCCTCCTCTTTTGCCACTTCAATCTTCTGATGTCGATAACCGTGGCTTTTCGACTTGAGATAGTTGATGGCTTTGACAATCGTCATCTTGTGAACGATTTTGACGATGCCTAGGTCCCTGAGAAGACCGTCAAGAGGGGGCATGACATCTTCGTAGGTGAGAAGCGTCTCCCCGTCAATGTCATGCTCACGGAGTGCTTTTGAGAGGGTTGCCGGGTTGGGCCTCTTGCTCGCAAGTTTCGGATGCCATGGCCGACTTTCAGCGGTGCATAGCTCATGTACCAGCCGTTCAACATCCCAATCGAAGGGATCATCCTCATTGCCCTCCATGGTGGCTGCCGTTTAGGACATGAGGTTGGCTAGAAATTGACAAATTAATTAGCACCAGACTGAGAAAAGAGGGTATGAAGGAAGCAGATCTCAGGCATGGGTAGTGGAAACAGAGTTCAGTGGTCAAGCGAGCTTGAAGCAATGTGTATGAAGGTAGGTTGTGAGAGAAAAAGGCGAAAAGCTTGAGAGATAGCTGCAGTGATATGTAGCGACCTCGGAAGTATGTTCCACTGGTGAAGGAATATGATGAAAGAACCAGTGTCGGGCTTTGGTGAGAGAAATAGACAGCAACAATTGTGAAGCCAGACTTACGGCGAATTTCGAGGCGGGTAACAAAGCGCATGAGTGGTCCTGGGTCGAATGCAGGGGAGAAGAAGGTCGTGCTGACTACCTGTTTCCAGAGCTTGAGCTGTATCTCTGAGGCCTGGACAGTTCGAGAAGTCTCGACAAAAATGAGGATGCGTTTGTTCCGCCAAATAAGAGGTAGTCGACGATTGTGAAGAAGACTAGCCACTAGTGGAAGTTGAGTGGTGGATACGGGAAAGACTGTGTAAAGGAGATACCGAAAGAAGGATGAGGCGGGTCAACCAAATTTGGGTCAGGCCAGAGGGAGGGCGCCTGGATAGTGGTGGTTGTGGTGGGAGGGAGTCGTGGTACTAATCTCGAGGAAGTTGTAGGCATTGCCGCTTCGGTTGCCAATGTCGAATTCACGACGCGTGAGTCTGGAGAAGTCGCGGAAGTCGCAATGGACCTGCTCAAGCCCCACCTTCCCTGGTCAAGCAGGCCCGCAGGGTACCTCGCCTTGAACGCTCTGGATGAAGGCAATGTATCTTTAGGTACCTATGACCCTAGGTATGTACAGCTAGTCCAAATAAGGTTAGATCGCTTGCAGCACGTCCCCAACGACACGTGACCGATCATTCGGGCTCGAGATTAAGTAAGACACCTTAGCAGACGGGAGGTCGCTCCTGCCCCTGCGAAGAGCCGAAGTCCCTTATCGGAGTAGGATAGAGGGGTAAATCGCAGGCACCGAACTGACCTCCAGGCTTCCGACCCCGCCATTATTTTGTTTGCATTTCCATGAGATGTCTATCGTTGCCTTGAAGGACTTTGGTAGAGACGGCCCAAGGTCTGTTAGTAGAGTTAAAGCCGATTACCCAATATTTGGATTTAATCTCCAACTACTTGCAAATATCGTTGAGCTTCCGGGTAGCCTGAAGTTAAGTCTTTGCTTGTAAACCCTCCCCACTTAGATTGATCACGTCTTGTGTGCATCGTACCTGCCAGCTGAGGTACAGTGGGAGGAGTACCAGCCATTTGAAATCCAGACCAGCAGTTCATGGTGGGGCAGCCGATTTCTCGTCACTCCCACACCAGACATACCTCACTGACATGAACACTCGCTCCTCATTTCGTGATATCTGACCCTCACAAAATCTCAATAGACTCAGAAACTGGCCTGAGTCTCTTTCTCTTTCAGACCAAAGTCAGGCCTGTCTTCATCTTCCACGAAGAGTCTTTGACCTTGACAATTTGTTGCTCTTTCTGCGCACAATCGACTTGATCCATCCACTTGCAATTATTAATCACCAAGTCGCAACAACACCAATTCATCTAATTTCGGGACCATTGTAGCTTGCAGTCGGGGCTCTAGACTCAGTCTCATCAGGAAAATTTTCACCAGCAGCATGGCAACTCCGACGCTGACGAGGGAGCAGTACCCGCCCCGGCTCTCCCAGTCGGAGCAAGACGCCCTCGTCCAGACCGTCAAGGACTGGGCTATCGGCAATGGCTTGTCAGTCCGGCCGCCTCCTGCGGTCGTGACGCCGGAGTCGGACCCTAAAGGTATCCTTGCGGTCAACGTGCCCGTTACCCTGTTTCCTAGTCCTTTCCCCAAGGGATGTTTCGAACAGGCGAGATCAGTGCAAAAGACGTATAATGAGCTCTATGCCGCCATTAGCAGAGATGAGGAGTTCCTGAGTGCCATGGTGGATGAGTATGTTTACACTCCCGCTTGACAGTCACGCATCAAGTGTAGTATGGACGACCATAAGAAATGATTCTGACAATGCGTAGGGTCAAGGGAGGCGACGACTTCATTGGCAAGCTGTGGGATACCCATGTGCGGGTGAAGAAGGAGGGATATACTCAAGTACGTAGTCTACCGATGCTTCAGGCAATGAGACTAACAATACACAGAGCCTCTCCTTGGGACTGTTCAGATCAGACTATCTTGTCCACCAGGATACCTCTTCAGGCCAACCTAAACGCCAAGTCAAGCAGGTCGAGTTTAACACGATAGCTTCATCCTTTGGTGGCCTTTCATCCCGGACCTCGCTCCTCCATAAGTAATCTCACACATCTCAGAAGGAAAAAGAAGCCCAGGATACTAAACGCACATAGGTTCCTTTCCGTGGCAGAGTACCCTCTTTTGGATCATCCCATCGAGTCAGGGTCCCTCGACCTGCCTGAGAACAAGAGCGTCCAAGACCTCTCCGGCGGCATCCGCGCCGCCTACGATGCCTACGGCCCATCGGAGCTCGGTCACAAAAAGTGCGTCATCTTCGTCGTCCAGGGCGGCGAGAGAAACATCTTTGACCAGCGCCACCTCGAGTACGCCCTCGTCAACGACGCCGCCGACCCCGTCACCGTCTTCCGCATCCCCTTCTCCGAGCTCCTGCAGCACACCACCGTCGCCGACACCCCCAAGCGCCAGCTTTTTTACAAGCTGCCCCGGGACCCGAGCAAGGTGTTCGAGGTCGCCGTCGCGTACCTGCGGTGCTGGTACGACCCGTCCGACTACCCGGACGACAGCGCCTGGGAGGCCCGCTACCACCTCGAGAGGTCGTCCGCCATCAAGTGCCCCACCGTCCTAACCCAGCTGGCCGGCAGCAAGAAGATCCAGCAAGTCCTGGCGACGCCGAGATCAGCAGCGGCGGCGGGTGGTAGTGCCTCGCCCTCTGTCCTCGGCCGCTTCATCCCCGACGACGCGCCCAGCACGGCCGCGGTGTTTGAGACCTTCACCAACATCTTCCCAATGGACACCTCTGAGGCCGGGCTCAAGGCGCGCAAGATCGCGCAGGACCCGGAGCTGTGCAAGAGCTACGTCCTCAAGCCCCAGAGGGAGGGCGGCGGCAACAACCACTACCGCGAGGACATTCCCGAGTTCCTGAAGAAGACGCCCGAGACGCACTGGGGCTCGTACATCCTGATGGAGCTCATTACGCCGCCCAAGCAAGACAACATCATCCTCCGCAACGGCAACCTCGAAGAAGGCGGCGTCATCTGCGAGCTTGGCATCTACGGTACTGCAGTGTGGGATCAGGGCACCGGTAAGGTGGTTCACAACGAGGAGGCTGGCTATCTTCTCCGCACCAAGGGCGATACTAGCAACGAGGGTGGTGTCGCTGCGGGTTTTGGATGCATGGATAGCTGTACGCTCGTCTGAGGAGAGCACATCTGGTGGATTAGATTATCATAGAGCCGTTGAAAAGTTCCCACGCATGACTTGAGTAAAGCTTTAAATGGAAGAAAGGTTTCGAGCAGCCACAGCAAACATAGTACAAGATCACAGAGTGAGAGGAGCAACCCATGGTATCAATTATCGTCCTAGAAAAAAGAGTTTTCGTACAGCACGCCTCAACCAGCCCATTTATCAGGTCATTGTACACAAAAAAGATGAAGGAAAATCTCGATAGAGTGGAGATAGAGAGAAGAGGGAGGCCAGTTCAGGTCAGGGTCTCTTCAAAAGTACACTCGTCTGTCGTTCGATTCGTACATGGCACAAGAGAAACTCCGTTTGTTGTATTGGGGTGCATTTACTCGCTGGCCTCGCCGCCGTTGTTGCCGTTGTAAGGACGCTTGAGGACCTCGATAGAGCCTATGGCTTGATGTTAGCGTACTTCCATCTCTGACTTGGAACCGGTTCGCAACGGGATGGTATGTTGAGTGGGAAGAAGAAGGAGACGTACGCTGGATAACGCTCAGGGAACTGCGGTTCTTGCCCTCGGCATCTTGGTAGGCGCGCATGGCAGCTTCGCCCTCGACGTAGACCAGAGTTCTATTTCAACACGTTAGCACGCTCTAAAACTCTGCAAATATCTTTTCCCCCCTGTCTCCGCCCAGCCTCCCTTCAAGCTTATCATTGCGGCGTGGAGGTGGGTGCATGCGTACCCCTTAGGCAAGCTCTGGAGGAAATCCCGACGGGGACCCTCAGCCTCGAAGCTCGTCACGCGGAACCAGCTGGTCTGGCGGTTATCCTTGGGCCCGCTGTTGCTGGCGACGGCGTATCTGATAATCTCGCGGCCGGTGCTGGTGGGGACGACCTCGGGGGCGTCGGCGAGGTTGCCGACGATGGTGATGCGGGCGACGTTGTTGGACGGGGTGGTGCTGAATGCGCGGGCGGCGGAGGCCATGCGCGGGGCGGCGGCGGCGCGGCGGAAGAGGGCGGAGGCAGACATTTTTTGCTTGGTTTGTAAATGTGTAGAGCAAGGGACTCTTTGGCTGAAAGGAGTGTCGAGAATGCGAGGTGGAGGACGGCAAAAGATGGTGTTGAGGTGTCGAAATTGGCGAGATACTCGTTTGGGGGGAAGCTAAAGTGCCGGCGTGGGAGCTGTCGATTTCGTTCGCGGTGGGCGCGTTCCATCGACGCGGTCCAGGGGGAAGCACACGGCACCTCAGCGTTATGCGCTGTAAAAGTGGCCCGTGCGTAAGGCGCCAGGTCCCTGGAGTTCTCGCATTGACCCCTGAAATTGGATCTCGTTTTATTCCTATAGCGGGGTTGTCTAATCGGAGTTAATCGCTTTACCGGACGCGCCAAATGAAGGATGAGGAGTATCCAACCTTCACATCGTCTACCAATCTTCGATGTGCTTGGAAGCTCCTATTTGGTTGTCTTTTGCGAGAAATCTTGTTTAAACTCCTCTTGTGTCTCATAGACAGGAAACGCTTATCTCCAAGGCCAATCAATATCTTGGTGTGAATACAAGGCCATATACGGATACAGAAAACAAAAAAAGAGTTCACCACCGGTGTGGCTACATCTCTTGGTGCTCATGCTGGGATTCGAACTCGGGCACTCTCGTATGCGCTGAGCCTGTCGTCGAGTAGGCTGATTGGCGTGAATAATTGGCGACTATGAACCATTCCACCACCCAGCCAGTTTGACCTGACCCCCCGACCTAGAGGGGCGCCTGCTGTGCTGGTGACTACCTTAGATTGGAGTTGAGGGGGTATATATGGGCTTCCCTCCTGCGTGTATTTAGGTTTCTCGTGTATTTTCCAGAGCTATATCATAGTTTCGTAGATGCCTTAGGTAGGTATTTTTAACGTACCTTCGCAGGTGTTCGGCCAGATGAATAGGACTGGTGGCCAATACATCGTTTTCACTCGCTCTCAGCATGCATATTTTACATGGAAACGACACATGCAAGGTCGAGCTTCCTACCACCGCGCCTAGCAAGAGGCGGCACGGAAACGATATGGCATCCCAAAGGACACCGCACACAGCTAATCCATGCGTTGTAATACGCAGGAGCGCTCTAGCCGTGCTCATGGACAAGAATGAGCATAGCCCAATGCAGGTTGAGAGGTGCCACATCAAGGACAACACACTGAGAGGAGCAGAGATTTGCAAAGTTGAAAGAAACGAAGTTTTGAAGCACATCAGGTATCTAAACAAATTACAGGGCCCCCCCGAGCTCATGTGCTCCTACTTCATCATCCCGACGATAGACGGGTTCCCCTCATCTCAGGATCGCTCCCATTCCGCACGTTCTGGCATATAAAGCACATAGGTTCACCCAAAAGGTGAACTTAAAAAAAAGCGCGTAAGAAATCATTTGCTTCACATTTCGTGACTGTCCCAGCCAAGGGATCCTAAAACTCCGCGCCATGCCTTGGTATAAGGTAATAGTAGTAGTAGGGGGTGGGTAAAGAGTAAAATAACCCCGGGTAGTAGTAAATGGATATCGAGTGCCTCGTGAAGAAGTAAGGCTACGGTCGTATAAGCTCATGTCGGTTCGTCCCACAGGCCGCGGCCGATCCGTGATTAGAAAGAGTGTACGATGAAATACGAAGTCGAAGGGAAGTAGGTTGTTAGGCAGAGGACAGACAATAAAGTCGCCTTGCCATATTATGATGCCATCACGGCGGTTGCCGGCTCCATTGGCAGGCTTCCAGACCTTGAACCGCCAGGTGTGCTAGGAGCAGGCGCGATTTCCGGATCTGGAATTTGGATGTCGAGCTTTTCCCGAGTTAGTACAGTATTGCATGTGGGTTCGGCGACTTGAACTTACTGTCATGTACCCCGTCTTCCTCAGTGAAATGATTCGTGGGGCCATTGAACTGTCTTCATTGCCGATTGTCTTTTCCATCTCGTTGTTCCACTGGTCAATCCAGCGTTCCAGGCGCTTCAGCCGAGCTTTGACACCTGTAAAGCCCAAATCATCCCACAACCAACCCGTAACGAGTCCGAGCATGCTATCGACCACGTTTCTCCAGTTGTATGGGCTGAATATAGGAATGAGTTCGCCGTTGAGCTTGTCGATAATCCTCCGGAACTCTTGCTCTGACAAGCCGGCCGGATCCAAGATTTCAGGATACAAGTTGGAGAACGTCGGAGCCAAGTCTCCCTCGATCAACCAGTCTCGGCGTATGCGGATGATTCGAGTATTGTGGTACTCTGGCGAGTCGAGAGGAACGTGAGGGTTCATATGGGGGAAGCAGGGGTGTTGCGGACCCCATTCTTCGCCCAGATCCGGCGGCAGTTCCTCTCCCATAATCGACGAGTTTGAAGATGAAATGGCCGACCCAATACCCATGCCATCGCCAGCCGACACATTTGAATGACGTGGAAGCACATCGGGCCCGCGCTCCAAGTCCCTGGAAGTCCCTCGCCCCTGATTCTCTGCGCCTGGCTCCATGGTTGCCTTTCCTTTCCCTTTGTCGTTGAGTGTTATGGCAAAATCTCGTATAACTGGATCAGAAATACTCTGCCCACGTTTCCTCAAACCAGTCACTCGAGTCTCGGCAGAAGGTTCCGCAGGTGCTTCTTCTTCCTCGTCGGCGGGGTGAGCGTCGGGATCGAAGAATGTTGGCGAAGGATCAGCGGACCTTCGTCCGTCGTATGAATGGCGCACTGATGGTGGTAGGCTGATGCGATGCTCTGCACCACTCCCACTGCGATCGATTTGGAGGCTATTTCGATTCGATGTCGAATGTCGCGTTTGGCGCTGCTCCGGGAGAGTCAGCAGCGGATAGTCGCTTGCGCCGATGCCGAGAGGGTCAGCAGGGTCGACGGACAACGGATCGAGAGTCGGATGCGAGAGAGGAACGGCGGGAGGAGGCGGTGTCGAAGGGCGTCTTTTGCGAAGAGCAGGCTTATCGGGAAGGCGTGGTGTAGAGTTGGTTGGGTTCCAGAGGCGAGCAGCGGAAAGGTGAGGGAGTCGACGGGCCGCAGAAGAGGCGGCGCGATTGCGAAAGGGAGACTGCAGGAAGTACTCTTTGGGGTCGTATTGGCGTAGCAGGGATGGAGTGTGAGCTTGGGGCAGGGCGGCGGCGTGGGCGGCTACTGGAGTCTGAAGGTCAGGCGAAGCGCCGGGATATGTGGGCTGCTGCGAAAGCGTTGTGATGCGAGGATTTGCGAATGCATCTACGGTGGCCGGTGACGGAGACTTGTTTCTCGCGTGTGAAGCCGTGGGGAGAATGGTTTGACGAAGGCCGCCGTGAGGACGACGGCCTTACGGGGCACGGTGGAGAACGGGTCTTTTGGTTGTCGAGGAGTTTGCAGCAGCGCCTGGGCCAGGCTCGTCAAGGTCGCCAGGGCCTCTTTAAGCGGCAGCGGCAGAAATGGCAGCGGCGATGTCGACAACGAACGGAGCGATTGAATTGGTCGCCGGGTTGGAGGGGAGGTTGAGGGGATGGTATTGGGGAAAAGTCGACCAAGGAAAGCGTCGCGCAGGAACAATGGGTGCAGCAACAGCAGCAATAGTCGTAGGTGCAAAACGATTAGGTTTGCAGCTAGATATGTGGAGACCCGGACAAAGAAATGCGTAGGCGACGACGTGCAGACGGTGGCTCGGACTGCAGCTTTGGCTTTCGCTTGAACGGTGGTGGTGGTTGTTTTAATGCAAGCGTGGGCAAAGCGTCCAATGGTGAATGGCAGAGGGAGAAGCGGACGAAGAGCGTGATTGGTAGCAGCAGGCTCAAAGGTCAAGGCTGTGGTGGTTGTGGATGTGGATGCGGATGCCCGTGTGGATGCAACGGTGGTGGTGAGGGCGAGGGTGGTGGTGTTGGATATGAACCGAGGAAGCAATGGATAAGTGCTGCAAGTGAAAGTAGTGAATAGTGTGAATAATTGCGCCCGAATGAGAGTGCAGGTCGTCCAGAGGTTGCAGCTGAGCGGTGACTGTGAGGCGGCCGTGGAGTCGTGAAAAGTGGAGAGTACGTTCAGGGGGGAGGAGATGGCCGAGATTGGGTTCCTGGAGGCTCTGGCTCTCAGTCCCAGCATTTTGGGAAGCCGCTCGTTGGAGGGAAGCAGGGGGGGACCTTCTTTGAAGTTCCCTCCACTGCCCTGAGCCCGAGAAACCCGCCCACTCTTACCGGGCAGTTGCCAGTGAGCAGGCAGGAGCTGCGCTTTCTCTGCCCAGAAAGTTGGGAAGGTGGAAGGAAGCGTGGGAAGGAAGGTACGGAGTACGGATAGGAACGTCGGGCTAGGCTCTAGCTCCTTCCCAAGTTCTCGCTCGTTGGATGCCGCAATGCGCAGGAACGGACGGCAGGATCGTCCTTTCTCTCGGTGACTCTGCGTTGTGGTTCCTGGCTCCTTCCTGCTGCTCGAATTGTTTGGTTCGGATCCTGTTGGCCCGGGATCAACGTTCCTGCAGCTCAGTGCCCACTTCACTCCAGCTGCACTTTTCAAATTCGTCGCCTTCGTCTTGACCGTCGAACCGTCGTATATTCGCTATCGTCGATATCTGTTCCAGTCGTCGTCTCTTCTTGATGCTGCTTCGTCGTCCAAGCTATCCCAACGTCTGTTCACTTATTCGCCGGTCTTCCGTGTTCTTCTCCACAAGAAGCAGAAAGCACAGTCAACCGCATCAATGTCGTCGTCGTTGCTCAAACGCTCTCCCGCTGTGGAACAATCAGTAGGG
Organism: Colletotrichum scovillei; assembly: GCF_011075155.1. NCBI lineage: Eukaryota > Fungi > Ascomycota > Sordariomycetes > Glomerellales > Glomerellaceae > Colletotrichum > Colletotrichum scovillei. Next base: position 3,041,776 of record NW_023336261.1, read on the forward strand.
CTGTTTGATGTCGGCCGTGGAAACTGTCGCAGGAGGGATCGTGGGTTGGAGAGAGACAATCGATGAATAGTAAAGCCAAAGTTTCCCGTCAGGCTTTACAAGCGGAGTGGCGCAGGATATATCGACAAACACTGGCCTTGCGAAGCGGTTCCTGTTACAGATACAGGATTTGAGGATTCCGCCGGTGCTTCATCCGTCGTTTTGTGGAGGGTCTTGGGTCTTGAGTCTCGCACCAACGACGAAAAAGCGAAAAAAGAAAATCTAGACACGGCACGACACGACACGAGATCCCTCTCCAACAATCCGTCCCCAGCCCGTCAATATATGACGACGGCCTGCCTCGCACACAGCTACCACCTGACTTCGATGGCGCTCAGCCTGGCAGGTGCCTCCCTGTCTTCCCAGCCAACATCCAAGGTGCTTTAAATTGTCTATTTTCGATCCTGCAGAGATTTCTAGCCGGGCTCGCCTTTGTCCTGACGGCGACACTGCACTCCATCAATCTTGGATCCGGGTGACGCACTCTAAACCTCCAGGACCCATCAAACCATCCTGGTTGTCCTTGCTCGCCGAGGCCACCAAAAACCAGGGTTCAGACCGGGTTGTCCGCGTCGGCAGACACCAATTTGCGCCTTGTTGTCAAGCCCGTCTTGCCCAATGGCACATTGCGGCGCAATTGCGAAAAAGGATTTTGTGGCTCTCCCGTCCTGGCGCGTCGAATCAACGCGACATCGGGATGAGGGAGACAACAGTCTGCCGTCCGAGGCTCCGAGCAATCCTTCTCATGCCCTCCCTACGATGTGGGCAATCCTATTCAACAAAAAAAGCCTGGACTCTGGAGCAGCAGCTCGGCTCTTGCTTCGTAAGCAGCAGTGTGTCGCGCCGAGTGTCCCCAGCAAACTTCCAACGGGCGAGCGGTGCCCCCGGATTGTCAATTGCTCTCGAGCCACCTAATCGCGCGGCCATTGTCTTGTGTCTTCGCGATGATCAAGCGGCTACCGTCGCACCTCTTCTGTCTGTGCGTGACGACTCCTCAACTTGACTGATGAGTGATGACAAACAACCCAAGCATACGGTTCCTGAAAGTGAAAGTGGGCAGCCAGAAACTTCAGTTAGAAATTGCTGCACTCCAGCGTCACAGTACTTTCCCTTCGTGTTGCATCCGCCTACCCAACCGACCCAAGACATGCCAATATCACCAGGCAAATAAGCATCAATAGGGAATGCCGATCTACGAGGCAGCCAAATTCGGATGCTCATAGGTTCAATCGATCCATCTTTAGAACGGCAGATGGGACTACTGTTGAAGAGTTCAGGTTTGGAAAGCGGGGCGCCAATACCACCAATCTCTTTACAAGCTTACAGACGTACAACCATGGTTGCGGTACGCCTGAAGGGCTAGCGATGCATTGCTGATCCTGGTTTAGTGGACAATTTGTGGTGCTAACGGTGATCTTGCAGTTCCCGACAGAGCCGCCTTTCGAAATATGCTCCTTGAATGCATTGCCTTTTGCTTTGGCGGAACATGGTAAGCACATGTTGAGGACGATCACATAATCCAGGGCCAGTTCTACAAGATAGCCTCAGCGATGCTTGCGGGGATTGGGGCATCCATTGTTCAGACTTTTGACGTTCCTTTGCCTGCCACTCACACAGACCTGTTGTACCCTGCACAAATCAGACAGTGGGAGTAACCATCTAGCTCGTAAGCGGGAGAGACAGGCTTCTCAGCTGTTCCGGCTTACCATTGAGCTGAAATGGGACGAGCGTATTGTGCCATTGGTCCCCAACCAAGAGATTCAATCGACCTCAGCTCTCTAATTATCTGATAGTATTGAGGTCCATCACAGAACACGATGGCATGGAATAGCTCAATCGGGGGAAAGTATCCAGCCACGCAGGTCCATGGAACATGATTCATCTGGCAATCTCCTTCCAGTCAGGGGAATTTCACGAACCTGGGGATGACTTGTCTCACTCCAGATGTCGTATCGGTGGCTGGCAACAAGTATTGACGAGACATACGCAAAGACCAGCATGGAGAATTGCGGGGTTCCGTCTGACACCCGTCTCTTAAACATATTTCAGCCAGCCCCCGTCTCTTTCTGTGCAACCGCGCCTGTGGAGGTGCATTACGGGATCCCAATCTGTTACGAAATCGGTCTGTCTTTTCGTTTGCCATAAGGACGAACTGCTCATGCCTGCGTGGGACTGGCATGCCTCGTGTGGTTCAGTTGGATTGGCTCTGACGACGTCGAAACATACATCTTGATTTGGCAGTACCACGCGTGACGCATTCGAGGGATAGTAATGCATGCGACAGGCAGCGGCCCCGACTCGCTCGAAACAATCAACCGGCGGCTACATGTCTGTCGACTTTTAAACTTGCGGAGCCGAGAATCAGCATATCTTGGACTAGAGCGCGATGGCCCGTCACAAAAACGGGCAGAGCTAGATCATGAATGGACCATGGCAATAGCAAACCTCGGCGAAGTGGTCGAACCACATGCTCGCATGCTCAGCCGAGATGAGCGGTGCGGCATTCATCTCGATACATCAACACAAACAGGCAGGCTTTGCTCCTTGTTCTTAGGGTTACTTGATGCGGCAAAAAAATTAGACGATGGCACAGACAACAGCAAAGGTGCCGTGGCACACGCGGCTCCCGACATCGATGCATGACGAAGTTGTCGCAATGTCTGTTCGCTCGCCGATTCTCCGGGGTTATGGTCATAGCAGACAAAGTGTCAGCACCAATTACGGGTGGTCAAGTGGGAAGACAGTGCGGTTCCCTCCCATCCGGGGACTATCAACTACAAGCAACATGCGTATCGATCAGAGCAGAGGTAAGAATCAAATGGTTGCAGATGTATCACAGGTGGTACTAGGATAACTCGCACTTTCAGTTTGTTGGGGCAGCAGGATGGAAGACAAACAGAGGCCTTCGAAAGTCTGCTGCTTTTGCCGATCTATGGTCCACTGGTTGTTGATGCAACCCAGAATGCTATGCGATGGAAAGGAGGAATATTGGGTGTGGCCGAGGCATATTTGGGGAGTTTGAGAAGACGTTCATCTGTTGATGCCTGGCCTACTCCTAGTATGCGAACGTGGTCCAGATCGGTACGGCGAAGTGACGAGTCGGATCGAGAGGTCATGGTGGAAGACCAGATAAGGTTGTAAGGTGAAATTGGCATCGGCAGATGACGGGTAGTCTAGTCTTTGACCTGTTACCAATGAAGATGACGGGAATATCGATGTCGAGGCCCTACGGTACTTCTGGGTATGTATCCGTAGATGAGCACGCCGAGGAGGCGAAGTGGTGGGATGGGATGGCCGTTTCACGTACCGCTAGCCTACGGCGATGGGCCGAGGCGATGCAGGACAAGGGCAGTAGCCTTTCGGTTCTACTTATCGCATTGCTGACATTTGCGGTACATCTCAACAAACATGTGCAACGGAACCATCAGGCAGATACAATGTTGTGTTGCACGAGCGCACGCGATGTATACCTTTTGAGTGGATGAAGTTGAAGTTGACAGCGCGAGACCTCAAGCTGAGATCCATCCCCCTCCGCTCTCCCCTCCTCTCCCGGCCCAGTTCCGGCGTTCACTGTGGATCTAAACAGGGACCCCAGGGCTGGATGCGGATAGGGATGTGATGCGGGCAGAGCGGGAGCGGGGGAATGGGGGGAGAGGATCCACGGATAGGTTGCATCACTGCATCATCATCCCTGTCGTCAGCTTCCATCAGCGTGAGCGCGACCTCTTTCCAAGCCAGAAGCGGGAGATGTACTCTACCTAGCTGGCTGGGAATAGGTACCGTAGCTCCATCATGTGTAATATCTCAGACAACTTGGCTACTTTCTTGTTGTTTCCAGGCTCGTTGTGAAGGTACCCGTACAAAGGGCACCAATTCCGACTTAGGTAGCAAAGCCCTGGTACCCTGCCGTGGACTGGTGACATCAAGCAACGAGCTGGCCAGCTGCAAGACCAAGTATCTTAGGTACCTGTCATCCCTCTGGCAGACAAGGAGTTACATCCATCATATAAGGTACTTCCCACCTTGGCTATCTGGAGGTAAGGTAGGTAGCCCGCCATGCATCTGTCTGGATCTTTGAAAGTAAGTAAGTACCTTAGCTTACATTACCTCATCTTCCCTTCCCAAAGAGTCAAGTTGCCAGTCTACCGTAATCAAGCCCAATCCATCTCGCAACACCTCCATCTTCCATTCACCTCCCTGACAGTTCCTCTTCCTTGCTTCTCAAACCTCCTCATCCTCTTCCACCTTTATGCTCACCGTCCCCGATCCCCGTCCCTCCATTCCACCTTGCGACACCCGCGACGCCGAGCAGGGACACGGTACCTTGGCCACTCGTTCCGACTCAGAAAAGTCGCCGGACGTTTCCTCCCCGCCCAATCACCTCGCGGTACCTTACCTAGCTAAGGCAGGCAGGGACGATCCAAGTCAAATCGCCACCACCTCAAGCCTGCTACGTAAGGTAGAGAGTAGGTAGAAACAAAACAGAGACTAAAACCACCTCCCATTCCCATTCCTGCCAGCGACATACCAACGAACGCCAGCCCGAATCCTCAGCTCGTGGCGCTTCACTTCTCGCCCTTTTTCGCCCTTGGTGTCTTGTTACACACCACTGACTGACCCAACTGTCTCTGTCGCACGTACACACCACACACATTCGCTCACTCGCACATGCTGCAGTGTCTACACGCCTACTGCGAGCTGCGAGACACGCAGCTCCTCATTTGTTCCTAGCGCCCATTCTTCCCTCTCTCCGCCCCTCTTCCTCCTTTCCTCCTTTTTTTCCTTTCTCTCTCCTTTCCTCGGGCTCAAAAGCGCGTCTTGGAAGAGCATTTCTCCTAGGCTTTTTCTCAAGGTTGTGGCGTGTGTCGGATGAGGAGCCTTCAAAACCCCTAGATTGCCTGCCCAAACTCGGACTCTCACATCTCGCGTCGAGCTTCCAGCAATCGACACCTTATGGAATAATAGTAAAGGACGCAAGAAGACACCATAGGAACCGAATTCCACAATAATACATTTGAACTATCCGAGCTGGTATCACTTGCGCCGCCCACCATGTCGGACGAGAACGGTTCTCGAAGTCCAACTTCGCCCCTCACAACGACGAGCAACACCAGTAGGAAGCAGACCATATCATCACCGGGAACGACAGCTTCACCAGCACCCTCGGGGCACTCGTTCAAACGCGCCGTGACCGTAGACGAGACATCTCAGGTGCGCCGGCGGCCGCCTTTCAGCCATATTCCAACAGAGAACTCATTCGCCGAGAGAGGCCTTGGGAGGAGAAGGAGTTCGACGTTGTCGGATTATAGCTTTGGCGATGCGAGAGATTTTCTCAACCCCAGACCTGGAGACGGTTTACCATCAACATCGACGGACGAACTATCCAACTGGGCCTCGGTTCCTCTGGCATTTGCACTTTTACCCGCGGTCGGTGGTCTGCTTTTCAAGAATGGTAGCGCCGTTGTGACGGACGTCATGTTGCTGGGCTTGTCGGCCGTGTTCCTGCACTGGTCCGTCACGCATCCATGGTAAGTCTGGCTCTCTATTCTCCGATGTATCGTGACCAGCACGATCTCGTCAGAGAACGGTACAATTCGAGCGCTGACACCATCCACCAGGAATTGGTACCACTCCGCGCAAGCAGTACGAGAGCGGGCAGAGATCAGCACGAGCGCCGTTATTGACGACGAGAGCGAGACAGAGCAGGCGGCTAGAAGCCCCTCACCGGCAGCATCGACGGCTAATGGCCACACGACCAACGGAAGCGTCGACGAAGCGTCCGAAGTACCCACGACGCCCACGTCCTTTGTCCAGGAACAAGTACGCAAGACGACGCCGCCAAGAAACAAGAAGGAGGACGCATTGGCTGAGCTATGGGTACATGAAATTCTGGCCCTGGTATCATGCTTCATGTTTCCCATGCTGGGCGCATATTTGCTGCATGCCATTCGCGCGCAACTTAGTCGGCCCTCGGAGGGTCTGGTTTCCAACTACAACTTGACGATTTTCCTCTTGGCTGCAGAGGTACGGCCGATTTCGCATCTCATGAAGCTCGTGCAGTGCAGGACCATTCAGCTGCAGCGGGATGTCCACGTAAATCCGTACAAGGACGACGGCGCCACGTCAGATCAGATGAGGGTTCTCATGGCACGGTTGGAAATGCTCGAGTCACGGCCTGAGCCGACGCCGATGAAGCACAATGGAAACTCGGACAATTCTAAAATCAAGCAAGAGGCTTCTATTGCCCGCGATGTTCGTAACGCCATCCAGCCCGATCTGGATGCGCTGAATCGGGCTGTGCGACGATACGAGAAGAAGGCGACTGTACTTGCCTTCCAGACCGAATCGCGTTTCGCGGCAGTCGATACCCGCCTGAACGATGCCATTGCGCTGGCGGCAGCAGCGGCAAAAAACAGCGTCGCTCGGCCGGGCTTTATGCAGTGGCTTGTAGAATCCGTGTGGGCCATCATCACGATGCCCTTCTTCGCGGTGGTCGCTCTGCTGGTGCTGCCTTTCAAGACAGTTAGAGGCTTGCTCAAGCGTAAGAAGAGGTCCCTCCCTGAAAGGACATCAAAGTCTAGTCGAAATGGGAAGGCTGTGGGACACGGGAGGATGGCGGCAGACAGACAACCAAGCCGCGTCTCAAAGAGGTGAAAATGATATAAGATATTGGGGCGTAAGATGAGAGCAAGGCGGAGGGGCTAGGAGGTTTCCCAGGTATTCATTCTCTTGGTAACCAGAAAAAAGGATCAGGTTTTTGGCAAGGATACCACCCATGAGACAAGAGGGATGGGGCTTTCCAATAAGCCGGCGTTGTAATGCGGTTTCCGAAACCACGTCCTCTGAGAAACCAATTCGGAGGACACGGGCTTCGATGTGTTTGGAGAAACAACACCTACACTGTACTGTTACGTGTCGAATTATATTCTCATCAACGTCTACTATGATTTTGTGATGAACCACGATGTGATCGGGAATTCCTCCGTGATCATTGAACATAATGAAGGAGTAAGGTCTTACTTTGGACAGCATCAGTATGGCTCTGCGTCTGGTCACTTTGCCCTGCGTCCGCCGCCGAAAAGCATCAATTTGGTATCCATGTCACGGAGATATATTTCTTAGTTTGTTCGAAGTTCGGTAGTGACGAAGATCAGGGGCAAGGAAGAGAAGGAACGCAGATCGATGGATTGGAAAAGAAGGTATCAGCTCATACGTTTCCATGAGGTAGCTTTCACGCCCCTGCCCCTTTGCCATGATTTCGAAATCGATTCTTCTTTTGACGGTATTGCATATCGGAGACAAGGGGGAAAAAGATGAGCTTGGATGATTGTAGTCATGTTTTGTAGATCAATGCATTCCCACCTAATGGTTATTATGTGCAAAGCGGTCTTTTGGTCATGGTATCAACTTTGGGGTTAGATGCCTGATTGCGGTCTAGAGGCAGAATCACCTCAACTCGCGATATTGACAGCCATTCATGACGTGGAAGATTCTACATTTGCACATCGAGCTAATATGTTTGATGCTAGGGTGTCTCCACAACATGGTGCTGTATTGGGGGCATTGCTTTAGATGTAGAAGCTCATTACTCACTACGACGTTGAAACTCGGCCTTTGTGGAAATATTACTGTGCGCTTTTTGAGGCTTGTGAGTACTAATGTGAAGACAACTGAATGCGTGTCAAGGAAGGGAGGAAAGTGGACATTGCGAATCTCATCAAGACAAAATTTGGCTTATTATCTAGGGAACGATGGCTAAGGTACTCGAACTCGCGAAATTGTTTGATGTCAAAGGCGTTCTCTGCAAGAGTGTAGGTCTCTATCCCGAACCAGAGAGCAATATTCACCTTTGAATTCACATCAAAGATTACGTGACTGATATCACGAGGGATAGATTGCATCTCGTCAAGTGCTGTCAGAAGTAACAATCCCCAATGAATGAGAGAGAAAGGAACGGCCGACGTATTGGTCCTGGAAAGATCTTCCATCAGCTACTTCTGTCGAGGGAGAAGAATAGCATCCCTTCCGCTAGGAGAGCACATTCCGTTCCAATGTTCAACCGATTGTCTTCTTACAGATTGCTGTTGCGTCATTACGTTGGGGAAATTGAAGAAGAGCCGGATAATATCACCATGGACGGGCTAGATGACTTTGTCACAGATTTATAATGACCAGTCGATGGCGAAGATAACAACTGAGCGGCGACAGCATGATCTCGCCACCAACCTTTTCTGAGGCTCCGTCGCCGCATAGTGCCTTGATCACAACACCCGTCGAACTTTCTCACATACAGGAACAGGAGGAGGTTGGGAGAAATCCGTTCATGCATACAAACACATCCGTGCCCATCCACGTGCGGTCATGTCAGCACGTCCTAGAAGGTTTCATGGAAGTTCTCTGCCTGGCCCGGCGGCGGTCAAAGAGTCCTCTGGGGATGGTAGATTCTCATGGGAGAAAAAGCTGGGGAAGTCCAGAGCCCCGATTCGGCTGCAGGCGCTTGGGTCGCGGGGAGGGTGTTGACAATGTCATTGTGGTTGTGGCCACGCGGAGGCTCTCGCGGCAGTGTCACTTATTCGGTGGGATGAGGTTGATCCGATGATGCTGCAGGAAACGGATGCCGCAGATGACGAACTAAAATGGTAGGAAGCGTCTGGCCATGCGCGGGCTTCTGCTATAGAATTCGAGGCCCGTCCAAGCTACCTTGGTGCCAGAGGCCTGCTCAAAGGTCCAAATGAGTCCGTCATTTTTACCGGGCGGCTCCAGAAGGACACACGTCCTCACGGAGTTGTAAGGACGGCGTCAAATCGGAGTGACCATGTGGGCGAGACGAGGAGGATCGCTTACACGATGTCCCGCCTCAGTAAGTTGAAGCCGTTGCCCAGGTCCAGAGTGAGTCGACACAACAGCCCAATCGGCTGTTAGTAGAACATGGATGGTGTTGGTTGAGCCCTTGTCAGTGCCCGGCTTTGGAAAGGGAGAGAGTCTTGAACCAGGGGAGGCCTGTTTCCGGTTCACGGCATGATTATGCCCCTCCACACAAGGTCGGACGAACCGCTCAGGGGAACCAGTTCAACCGGCCGGACCATTCCTCATGCCGCCCCAGGTACGAGGTCGTTATTCGACGAGGTTGTCCCACGATGGCCGATAAATTGCCATGCCAAGGGAGGAACAAGAGCTGGGGGGTCAGTGGTTCGCGGGAGTCCGCAGACACGGCGTCCGAATATGGGACGAATACGCCAATAATCTGGGTCGAACAGCAGCGGAAGGTGTAAGGGTCCGGAATTGGCGACATGCCATAGTGGCGCCGAGATTGAGGTGTTGCTTTTCTAGAGTTACACGAGAAGCTACCGACTTGGGTTTTCAGCCCAATATCTGGAAAGGTATGCGGAGTATCGAGACCAAAGACACAATAATTAAGAAAGCAAACTCAGGATCGCCAGTATGGGGGAGGCTCATGCAGTGAGGCTTTGCTCGTATCAAAGCGAGCAGGGATGCGAAGACCCCTTTATGCGATGAGGCGCAGAACGCGGGGCAACTTGTAAGTGCTATGGTATACTTGTACCATCGGCAGTCGGGCAGTCAAACAAGGGCATTCAACAACGACTGCCCAAAAATATCAGGAGAACAACGCTTCGTAAGCTTCCGCTGTTGCGTGTCCTGTGCTGTCATTAAGCACATGGCAAGAGTCGATGCTAAAAGAAATTTCTTCTCCCTTGGCTTGCTCGATCGGGCAAAGGAATGTGTGGACCCTTCAATTTCACAGGTGCTTGGCCGAGAGCGCGACTAAAAGAATAGCGGCGCCGGCAGCGCGGTTTCGACCCAGATCAGCCAGTGAGTAGTGTCGTGGATGGACGTGCTTTGCTTCCATCGAGACATCCAGACCGTGTTGAGAAAGAAAATAGAAATCTGGTTTGTTGCCAGTCAAAATAATTGGAAAGCCACTGTTTCCAGACGCAAGCCTCGAAATAATGCCGAATCCGTGAAGTCAGTAGCAGGCGTCAGCTGATGAGATGAAAACAGAACAGCCTACGTCAGAATGTTTGTGACCGTGGGCATGACCATGGCCATTTCGATGCGCTTGCCACCTATTCCTTGTTGACCAGACTCAGAATCAGACAACTGAGTCAAATTGTCTTTTTACCCCCAGGCTCAACCAGACTCAGGGGTGAGGGGCCATCTGTCAAGCCGTCATTGTCCATCAGGCCGTCTCGCAACGATGGATCTACATGCCCCAAATAGAGACCCAATGCCGTGGAGAGTATCACTGGGCTGTCCATATTGGGGGTCCGAAAGTTTCGTCCAAAGCTTAAGTGGGTTCTGGGTGGACTCGTTGGTCGGCAAGAGAGTTCAATATGTATGTGCGGCGTCCGTTGTGGTTGAAGGGAGAGCTGAGCAAGTGTTCCGGTATCATTGGAGGTCCCCGCGCTTGTGCGTTGTGTTGGCCGCGTACTGGTTTGGGAGGATGCACTAGGACTTGTCGAGGATGGGCACGCAAATACAGAACTATTGTATGCAGGCCTAGACGACGTGCTCGCGATCCGATCGCGCCGGGTTGTCATGGTTCGCGTTGGAAGTCGATCAGAACGCCTCTCGTAATCTCGATCAGCTGGAGAAAGGCAGAAAAGATCTGACAGGAAAACCAGCTGAAGGACGATCAATGGAGACAGAACACCGGGGCCAAATGTCATGTCTATTGCCGGAAAAGCGCGTCTTCGGAAGTTATTGACGCATAGCCTGGTATCGCAAGCATGGGTCTTCCGTGGCCTAGTCGTTCGTGCCAGTCTAGCAAGATGCTAAGAGGAGTCGAGGTGGGGTGAGGGATTGTGCTTCGATGATATTAAGGATGAGCGACGCTGTGTTTGCTGGTGAAGTGAGATGAAGGCTCCCTTTCATTGCTTGAAGAGTCAGGAAACTTGAAAGATTCAGAGTTAATTCCACGTTCAAAATCATAGTCCGTAGTGACGTATCCAACGTACGATAATTCTAAAATGGAAGGCAAGTGTTCGTCCACATCGATTTTCTCTCTTGCCTTTCTAGATGCTCGTCTTCCAGGTTCCTTCCTCCCTTGAATACACCGTTAAGCTAAGGCAGGAACCGACCTAAGACGGGATGGGCTAGTGGATCTGGAGAAGGCTTAGCGTAGGTGGCACCTGCTTTCTCGGCCCTGGTCATCAAGAAACGCCGGCTGGGTACCTACCGTGCTACCGTGGGTGCGTGGTACCTTACCTTACCTGACTTTACTACTTTGTACCTGGAGATCATCCTCGTCCCGCTGCGTCGGTGCAACTCTTTCATTTCGCATCCATCCATCACGACTTTTCCCCTCCAAGGTCTTCAAAGTTCAAGATCTCCACATCCCGTTTGACCGGAGACGTACAGGTGCAGTTTGTAGGTGCAGCGAAGCTATGGACTGCAACACCACCCCACCCCACCCTGGTTGACCACTGACCTGTTCAAGGAAGACAAGCCAATGTTCGTCCTGCGCGGCACCGCGGCTACCGGCCTTGTCTTGCCTCGGGTGCGCCACCGATCTTGCGGCGGACCTGATTCACTTTGCAATAATCTCCTTTTTTCCTCGATGGCGTACCCTATTCGTTCTTGGAGGCTTAGAGCTCAGCTGATGAACGACGTCGGCCGAACCGCCGCCGCTACCGTCTATCCAACGCTGTCGGAAAAAAGCAATTTATCGCAGAACCTACAGCGATACGGTTGACCTAAACGTCCGCATCTGGACACGAATTCATGCGGGTGGCAGAAGACTATTGAAAAAGCTCAAGTCGATTCTCCCATTCTGGAAATGCAGACGCCGTGGCCGTGGGAAAAGCAGCAAAGGTTAAACATGATTTCCACATCATCATGATGCGTACGAACCACGATGCTGCCACAGATGGTTGAAAACCCTATGGCGATGGCTGGCTGGTCATGGGTCAGACAGGATCTGACTGCGAATGGGGATCCGGATACCCAAGATGCAATGCCATGCGCTGCCCATCCATGCCAGCTCACTCTGCGCTGCGATGTGCTGTAAACTGCGGACTGCGTACTGCACATGGCGCTCGGCCAATGCAAATCGTTCGCGCGCCCGTCTCGGGCATTTCTGTGAGGACAGACTGGACAGGACGGGACGTTTTGGCACCAAAGAGGTCGTGGAGGTGTCGAAGAGCAGCAAGGCTAGAGCTTCTCGCGTCCCCACGGCCATCCCGTCTCGTCCTGTTTCTTTCTCTCTCTCTCTCATCTCATCCAATTCACCATCTCATCCCTCCCGTCCATCCATCCATCCAATCCGTCCACGTTCCCTCACTCACCTTACAGCCAACGCAAGCCCCACGGACCCTCCACCCCTCCCTCAGAGGCTGCCCCCCTCCATCTCATCGGGCTGTTGTTCCAACTTCCTTGCTGTTCCTGATTGTCTTATTCCCATCCGAGTCAAACGCTAAAGCGCGGTATGCCGGGATTATCCCCTGTCCCTGTAATTTAGGATGGACGCGCCTCAACTTCCGACGACTGCTCACCTACGCAATTATTCACAAGTACCAACAGCTTCCTCATCGCACATTTTTCTCTCAACCCACATTGTCTTTGGCTACATTTGCGTTTGCTACATTCTGGTGCTCTTCAGATCTCGCCCTCGGAACCCGTGACATAACCTATAGGTTCAGCAAGCATACCGGAGCTCCTATTGACTGCCGAAGCAAAGTCTGGCCAGGCCGCGGCCTTGTCAGAAGACTAGTTGTCCACGTCCCGTTTGGACGCCATGGACTCTCGACTTGGTCTTCTTGGCCGTCTTCTGGCCGAGAGCCGCAGGTCACTCGCTTGTACCCGATGCCGCCAAGAAGGACCTCGCCCTCTCGGTTGGCCACCCTCACTTTGCCTGCCTGCGTTTCTTTTCTCAGAACGTCCGTGGTATTCATCTCCCGTACCCGCGCGCCGTCTTGTTTGTACTTCCTCTTCCGATCCTGTGCCGCTACGGTTCTTGCCATCCCAGCTAGGCTGGAAGCTCATCACTGCGAGGAGGTTGTAAAGCATGCAAGGCGGCTTCAATCTTGGTCTGATCTCACTCTTACCTTGTACATGGTGGCTAGAAAGGAAGCACTCCATAGTCTTTGGCCATCTCAAAGGGTTCCATGCGTTGCCTCAGTCCCGGAGGTCTATTCCGTCATGTGGGAAGGATTACACATTTCGCTGTGACGAGTCCATCGTAGCTGAAGCCATCCGCGTGTACTCGTGCACCAATGATGCCCTGTTCGGTGTCACCAGCCGGGTCCGCATCTCTCCCATGGATCTCCCACTCCGGCATTAACTCTCTCCTCCTTGTCCTATATAGTTTGATCACCTCCAGGTCTCGACTCCACCCCATGACATCTGGGCTGTTCCCTGCCCCTGTCTGTACCCTTTCTTTTCTTCTTTTCCATCCTCCCCTCCCCTTCTCTGCTGTCAGCCCGGGAGCTGTCTTGTCCTAATCCCCTACTGGTCCCTGGGGTTCGAGTCGATGCTGGCTGACCATTGTTCGTTCATCTAATAATACCTTCTCTCTCCCGGTTCCCCCCTTCAGCTTGCCTGTGTCTTCCACCGACTCTTTTCTTGTTGCCGGCATCCCTTCATCTCTTCACGTCACAAGTGCTTCAGGTGGATACAAACTATCGATGCTCGGAAACTGTCTCGACAACAACAAACAGTAATATTGGAACTTTAATTTGTATTCGACATCTGGTGGCTAATTCGTCATCATGGCGAGGTGGAATCGTCTGATCTCATGGGGCCTTCTCTTAATCTTCCTTCAGGTGGCTGTTGCTCAAGCCTTGGTGCCCGTCAGACGTCAAGAGAGCGGGACTACTACAGCAGCCGTTGCCTCTGCTACTTTGTCACGAAGCGCACAAGATGCTGAAAGTACTACATCACCGGCATCTTCAATTAGGACAACGGCAGTCACTACCACCGAGTCGCCTTCTGTTTCCGCTACAGTCTCTAGTCCTCCCATCATCCCAACTATCGGCAGCACCTCTGGAAACTCAAGCGCTGACAATTGTAAGTGAACTTATCATCGAACACCTAGCACCAAGATCAAACCCTACACAAGGCTGACACTTGATACAGCTACCATGTTGGCAGGAGAGCTGCCTATTGAGCCAAAGGTTACACCAGGCTGGGCTGTCGCTGGTGTCATCTTGCTCTGCACTGGGGTCATCTACAGCTTGATTGGTATCAAGAATACAGTCTTGCACACTGCCTTCTCCGTTGCATACGTCGTCGCCTTGGGTATCACAGTCTTGGTCGTCTATGTCATGGTCATTCCAGTGTCCAACGGATCCCAAGGAGCCTATGTCGTCGCAGCAGTTTTACCGGCCGTCGCAGTTGGCGTTCTCGCTTCCTGGTTCTTCAAAGAAATTACGGAATGCCTGGGATGTGCTCTCGGCGGATTTTGCTTCTCAATGTGGCTGCTTTGCGTCCACGAGGGCGGCCTGCTTACGGGAACTGGCAAAATCATTTTCATCATTGTTTTCTCACTAGCAGGCTTTGCATTGTACTTTAGCCGCTGGACTCGGGACTGGGCGCTCATGTGTACGATCGCCTTCAGTGGTGCCACGGCAACTGTGCTCGGAATCGACTGCTTCAGCCGGGCTGGGCTGAAGGAGTTTTGGGCGTACATTTGGGGCCTGAACGACAACCTCTTCCCTCAAGACACCAACACGTACCCGCTAACGAAGGGCATTCGTGTTGAGATCGCCGCTATCATTGTAATCACCATTATCGGCGTCATTTCTCAAAAGAGATTGTGGAACGTCATCAAGGATAAACGCACGAAGCGGGAAGAGGAATTGGCCGAGGCTCAGCGTGCCCGTGATGACGAAGAGGCCAACATTGGAAGGGAGCTCGAGGCTCGCACCGCTTTGGAGCGACGGGCGTGGGAGAGAGCCCACGGAGATTACACACCAGACAGCGATGATCACGACTCCGGCTTTGCTCGCGACAGCGAGAGCGAGAAGGGTATTCGATACAGCCAGAGCACCGCTACTCCTCAATCACACGCCCCTCCCGTGGCTGAAATGCAAGGGTCGGATGTTCCTCCCGCTGTTCCCCCAAAGCCACAGTCTCCAGGTCTGATGGTTTCCGAAAAGGAGAAAGAAGTCATTGTGACAGTACGCGTCGCTCCGGATGAAACTCACACAGAACCGGTTGCTGCGGACAGGGTCGCTGATTCTGCTGTTGTGCAGAGCGTGCAAGAGGTGGTATCGGTTCCTGAAGTGGTACCTCTACCATTCAGGTTCCCCGATGAGGAGGCTCTAGCCAGAGACAAAGAGGAGCGGTCCACGATCGCAACTTTTGCCGACGATGATGAAGAGATTCAGGCAGGCGTCGGCAGCAAGCGGAGTTCCTTTGCGAAGCGGCTCTCTCAGAGCTCGGTACAGCTGATGCGGAGGGTTTCTCAGCGGACATCGATGTCGCATCGTAAGGAAGATGACGGTGATGAGGAGCTGGCGGTGCTTCAACGTCCAAGGGATGACGATGCTGTTTCTCTCGCGGCAACTGTTGACACTCAGAGCGATAGCGGCGCCGAATCTGTAAACGGTGACGACCGGCGCAGTATTGAGATCAACGCGCAGCTTTCTGGAGAGCAACAGTCGAGCATCAAGCCGGAAACTACTACATCAGCATCGGCATCTCGACAGAGCGTCACTGATGGGGACTCTGTTCGACCAGTGTCAGCCATGACGGCTGTCACTGACGTGCCAGTCCAGCCTCTGGCCAAGGATGCGGCTCCTACCGCTGTCGAAGAGAAGGCGCCGGAAACCGCAATCGGTGATGTTGCTCAAGAAAATAGCTCGGTGAAGCTGTCTGAGTCGGGCGAGAGTCAACAAGTCCCCGTCCCTTCTCAGCAAGCCAAATCAACAGCCTCGCTTCATTCCACGCCTCTAAATCTTACCCAAGAGCGTCTGCCGCCTAGCTTCTCCAACGTTGCGCTACACTACCGCACAAACGAATGGGCAAAGCACCTGAGCCACGCCGACGCACCCGAGCCTGAGATCTTGAAGGTCGGAGACGACAGACCGCAGACCCGAGAAGCCCCAGCTCCTGTACACGTTGAGGAGCTTAAGCAGACGGCCTTGTCTGCCACGCCTGCGCCTGCACCAGCTCCTTCGAGATCGCCCGCTCCCGTCGCGACATCTCCGCCGGCCTTGACCCGACCCAAGTCAACCCAGTCACCGAATCGTGGCCACTCTAGAAACAGCTCGTACCAGTCACATCGCCGTGCTTCGAGCAAGACGCAGTTCGAGCCCATCGCCGAGGAAGAACACCAGGCGCTCTCTAGAGCTGCGAGCACAAGAAGCGGCGCCTCTGGCATCGCTCCCTCAGCAACAGCTCCAGCTGTCTTTGTCCCCCCGCCGCCACCACCCGGCATCATGTCTTACGACAGCCCTCAGAGCTTGATCGCACAGAGAAGCGTCGCTCTGCGCAACAAGACGTACGGAATTCTGACTGGCGCCAACAACACGCCCGAGATATCTGCCGCCTCTTACAGAGCACCCAGCGAAACCGGCTCCATGTACAACTACCCCGTCTACCCGTCGCAGATGCCGCCAGTCTCCCTGGACGACCTCCCATTGAGCCAGCGCAGGGAAATTATCCGTCGCCAAAGCAGTTCTGGCACAATGCGATCCTCCCTCGAAGGCTCTAGGTCAGCCAGCGACTCTTACGTACCCAGTGTCTCCGCCGACAACCTCGCCTTCGACTCTCACCAGCCCATGCGTTACTCCAACGTCCCCTCGCAAGACGCCCGCGACGCCCGGCTCGCCAGCTTCCGGGACTCGGTCCGCGCCGATCTGCGCGCTGGAACGGCGTCCCCCGCGCCCGCCGCCAATGGCCGCGACATGGCACTGAGCATGTTCCGGTCGCCGAGCGCATCGAACCTGGCGGCCAGCCAGGCCGCCGCGCGCGAGGCCGAGGTGCAGAGGAACATTGACCTGCAGCGGAGCTTCATGATGAGCCAGAAGGAGGCGGAGGCGAAGCGCAAGGAGAAGGCGAGGATCGATAAGGAGAGGTCCGATCAGGCTTTCACGAGGAGCATGCAGAGCGGGGAGATGTTTGAGTTGCACCGCGAGGCGATGCGTAGGATGCAGAACCAAGCTAGGAATGCTTCGGGTGATGCATAATTCTTTTGAGATTCCTCTTACTTTTTCTTTTCTTTTACTCTCTCTCTTACACAATATTGGTAGATACCCTGGTTTGGAAAAATACGGTTTAACATCACAGAAGGTTGGGGGATAACCATGGAAAAACAGCACGTCGGGACCGCCGGTCAAGGATACAGCAATACAGAAGATGGAAAGAATACTTTCTCTAGACGACGGGATACGAGATTAAGAGGAAACGGGTGTATGACAGACGTGAAAGAGACTGAGGCGGGATAAATTTGACCGCTAGTATTAGTTATAAAGGTAATCAGTAAAATCAACTTATTCAAATAATCTCTTCTCTCATATTATGCTCGTGAGACCTGGATGAAAGGTATTATACCCCTCCGTAATGTAATTTTTAGATTCTGGTGCCACTGACTCTGAGGAATCCGGAAAACCGGGGGATGGAAGAGGATGATGTTCGAGCACCCTTTGGATAGTGTTTCCAAAGCCGCGGAGCCGAAATGAAAGAAAACCCCGGCCGAGAACAACCGATTCACACGTGCTTCAGCTCATCAATCACACGCCGGGCACGAACATCGGCCAAATCGGCACGGCGCCGAAGCGGAGAAACCCCGAAGTTCTCCAGGTCTCGTGTCTCGCCGTACAAGCCGAAGCTTGCTTACTTACTCGAGGAGATGCACCTGTATATTCTGAACCACCTTTCAGCACTGAAGTCAATCAATTGTTTTCATTTCCAGAGGTCAAGTGACTTGGCGAAAACTTCCAGGCAGGAATCTTGGACGAAATTCCACCTTCGGACGACACCGATGTCGGGATTCTCGCAGCGCCCACGCCTACGCCGCCCGGGTATAACCCGGCCCCGCCCTCGCGACGCGAAACCAACGAACTGCGAGTGACCTGGGCGTTGGCGTCATCCATTCTCTTTTCTTTGCAAATCACCTAATCTTTATCTGCGGAGGAAGACTTGTCCGGCACGGTTTGGGAAGAGTAAGTAGATAGGTACTGTGTGAGAGAGGCGGCCAAACGTTCGGCTTGCCGTACATGAAAGGGCCCGTACGTTTGGGACATGAAGTCGTTTTAACCTTAATCCAATACAACTTACCCTCTCGATATAAGTCTTGGCGACTCATTGCAGGCTAAATCTCTCACCTCACCACACTTTATCTCGATAAGGTAGATCGGTCAGAGATACGGAGGTCCTCCGGTCCCGCCACCGCATTTCAATAATCCAACTATCTCAAGGGAATTCCACCTTCGCGCCCCCCGTTCCGACGACACATACACCTCCGATGTCTCATTCGGCCTAGAGCGGCGTGAGAGAAGTGTGTGTATTTCTCAGACAGCCATGGCCGGCCCCGTAGACGCTCGCGACGAGAGCGGAAAGCCTCAGTCGGCGACCGCACTGACGTCGACGTGGGCGCGCATCCGGATCAAGGCGGTCAGGATCTTCAAGCTCGTTTTGGCGCAGTGGCTCGTCATCGGCTTCGCTCTGAGCTGTGTTTTTGCGTATTTTTTCCCGAGTAAGTTGGCGTCTATGAAGCATCTTCATGTGAGATGGAGAGAAAGAGCACAGGGGAAGAGCCGAAGGTGAGCACATGACTAACAAACTGAACTACAAGATGTCGCGGCTAGAGGTGGACCGATCAGGTCAGAATACACCATCATCTATGGCGGCATCGCCATCATCTTCCTCGTCAGCGGACTACAGCTCTCGCATACGAAGCTGAGGCAGAATGTAGCCAACTGGCGGCTACATATTATTGTCCAGGGTATCAGCTTTATCGTGATTCCCGTAATACTACTAAGTAAGTAACTCACTTATCGTCAACATGCCGCTCATGACCCCCCAATGGATGGAGGCATGGGACGAAACATCCATCTCAAACCACGAACTGACACAGCCCCAAAAGTCATCGTACATATCATCATCGCAGCAGGCGGCCTCCGCACCCAAGCCCTCGCAACCCCCATCATCGTAGGCATGGTCGTCGCCTCCTGCCTGCCGACGACAATCGCCTCCAACGTCGTCATGACCCGCGCCTCGGGCGGTGATGACGCTGCCGCTATCATCGAGGTCGTCATCGGCAACGTGCTGGGCAGCTTCATCTCTCCTGGTCTAATTTACGGCTTCATCCCCAAGACGCCCGAGTTTGCAGACTGGCAGCCCGCGAATCCGAGTACCCTGGGCGCCATGTACGCCAATGTCCTGAAGCAGCTAGGCTTAAGCGTGTTGTTGCCGTTGGCTGTGGGACAGGTTGTGAGGTGGTTTTGGGAGAAGAAGGTCGATTGGGCGCTGAGGACGTTCTATCTTGCTAAAGTGTCGACGTTTTGTCTGATTTTGCTTGTCTGGTGAGTTGGTGTTGCCCCTCTTCATGATATACCCTCGCCCCTTTCACGGCTTTCTCTTCGTGATACTAACACTGGATAGGACAACCTTCTCAGCAGCCTTCAAAACAGGCGCCCTCTACGTAACCCCCCACCCCTCCATAATCTTCAACGTCTTCATGAACGTCGCCCTCTACGCCCTCTTCACCCTCATCTGCTTCTACGCCGCCCGCCCTCCCTTGGCGCTCTGCAACACAATTAACCCTCTTCTCGCCGAGTCTCGCCCTCTGAAGTCCCGCTGGGTCCCCAACTTTCTCCGGCGTGCCCTGACCGTCCGCCAGCTGCCGAGGGAGCAGATGATTGCCGTCTGCTTCTGCGGTGCGGCGAAGACGACGTCACTTGGCATTCCCCTGGCGACGGCTATGTGGACGCAGTCGGATGACTTGACGAGGGCGCTGATTCAGATTCCTGTGTTGTTGTATACTATTGAGCAGGTTTTCATGGCGCAAATCTTGGTCTATGTCTTCAAGTGGTATTTGAGGAGGGCTGCTAAAGCTGAGGGGGATGAGGAGGGGGGCAGTGTTGCGTCTGGGGTTACGAGTGTGGCTGGGCAAGGGAGGGGGAGGAAGAGGGAGACGGCTCATTGGAGAAGTCAATTGGTGATAGAGATGATGAGAAGAAGGGCGGAGAGGTCAGGAACGGGAGTAATGTGGTGCCCGTCAAGACCATTTTTGAGGCATGATTGGTTTCTATCACGTAGCAGTTTCTAGTGTGTGTTACAAAACTAACGCGGCGCAACTTGATGGGGAAAAGTGAAGGCAAGGTGTGAACAGGAAGCGTCCTTCAACTTGCTCTCAACGGTACATATACTCGTGTGCATTCGCTAAGGCTGCCTCACTTAGGAACGGAGCTGGTCGCTGACTCCTGGCATCATATTATAGACCAATCAATTAGTCGCTCTGGTAACATTAACTGTACGTTCCGTGCAGCTCCACGAAAGATAATGCAGCCTGCACGACTACGGCAATGTCATCTCACCTCACCAAAATTTACTCATTTCGGGCCGCCAAGCGGCACTCAGGCGGCTTCTGCGACATATAGTCGGCTTGCTCCCATGTCAGGTGTGCAGCTTCGATAGATCCTCGTCTCCCATCTTTCGCCTCTCAGCCTATATTTTCGGTGGTGGGCTCGCCCCGAATCCACCTTGATCATGGCCACTGCCGGTTCGGAGTGTCTCGAAAACCAAAACTCTACGGACTGTCTGCTCCGGGCTCTTCTGAACATTTTTGCGGAGCAAAAACAAGCACAAGATGCAGGCATCGATTGGGATCCCATCACCTTCGGCTTTACGCTTTTGATTGGATTGGTAGCCTCCATGATTGCTCTTGCTACAGTCTTCCAAGCTGTTCTTGCAGGTGGGAAAGGTGGTCGCAGAGCAAATGCTCGAGCTATCGGGAGATGGTCGAAGCGGACGACAAGGAAATGGATATTTTCCGAAATGAGCTGGAGCTATACCGCTTTCACTCCTATTCTCAGGTTGAAGGAGCTGGAGCAAGGGATTGAGGAGATAACTCGTCTCCGAGAAGAAGAACGAGAGAATCCACCGGAGTCGGGACCAAGCTTGAGCCTATATAGCAAGATTGTCATGTGGGTGACATCCAGCAAGCTTGCCCCCCTATGGGTAAAAAAGAAACTGAAGGATGTCGGAAATCTCGCCTCTGACGTGGCGCCATATCCAGCTACATGGCTTGGCCTTTTCAAAGCCACTGGATTGGAAGGGTTCGACAACGAGTTCGACCTCACTCCGGTTACTGCCGACTACCTTCCTGACGACTTCATCGCCGTCCCCGCTTCTGCTGAGGTTGGGGCAATCGTAGTCATCACAGCAGCTGCTGGAGTGCAGCGTTTGGATGTCGATACGGATTTATACCCTGTCATCATTGGTTGCAACTTTCAATTCGATTTCCGTCAGCACCCAGTTCTTGGTGTAATTGGGGCATTTTCTGAGCATCGTCGGCGCGGAGGCAATTCTCACATGTCAACACCTACTTTGGAGAAGCTCAGAGAGGCAGGGAAGCATTCCAACGGCACTATTGAACTACGGAACATTTATGACATTCCAGAGTTCAATATGCTTCAGGGAAAGGGTGGCCAGAGTATGCTAAAGGTAATCCAATTTTTCGGCCGCAGACACAGAGGGCTGGACAGCTTCGTACCACACTACGATGCCATCCACCATCACTGCAGACGTCTTGCAAGCTTTATTTTGGCTAAGTCGCCAGAGTTCACCCCGTCGCTTTTCCCTGCACAAGTGTGGGAGGGTCACAATCCATTCACAGCGTTCGCCCTCAATGGGAGATTTTGGGCAAAAGTCACACTTCGTGAGTTTGATGAATCAAACTGGGAAAAATTGTCTAAAACGGATTTGGACGTTTTCGCGAATTCAAAGTTGAAGAGAGCCGGGGGGTTAGCTTGGGAAAAATTCGAATGGTTCAATTCAAGAGAACAAGATCCCGAGGCGACAGAAAGTGAAGCAGGGTTTGAAGAATGGGAGGCATTGCGTTTCTCCTCTCTCAGCACTTATAGAGCTCTGTTATTGTGCCTGAGCCTTCTCTATCATCCCACGCAGCTCCGGACGAAAATGGCACAGTTTCCATTTGCGAAAAGAGAGGAACTTCGTCAAGCCGTTCATTCAGAACTCGAGCGGGCAGATCACTGGTTGTCAAAAGCCGTGGAGGATGAGAAAACTCTTGATCATCGAATCCAACTTCTGTTCAGTACCTCTTTGATTCTATCACAAGCAGAGAGTATGGCACAAGAAGGCTTATTTGAAGTTCCGGATGTGGCAAATCCAACTTCAGAAAAGCCGGGACAGCAGCAGCCGCCACTGACTGCGCAGGGCATTCACTATAAGATGCTGCAAGCGCTTGGCAGCCTCATTGACGGCTTCGATCTCGGCAAAGATACCCTGGTAGCCGCCCTGAAGATACGACACGATTCTACGGGCCATCTGATACACCTGCGATCTCATCTTAGTGACGAGTTGTTCTCTGCTCCATCGAGACAAGTGGAGCTGCAATTGACTTCCGAAGACAAAGAACATCTGAGACATTTCCAGAGACAATTGGAGGATACCACGTTCCCGATTGAACGCTTAATAGGATCCGAATACGATATGCCCTCCACCTTCTTCAACACATATCAAGTGCTAAGCAGATTAGCCACAGTACTAGGTCGTCAACCGAAATCAGAGGACCAAAACAAATGGAAGACGAGGCCTAATGAGAAAATTGATGATATGATCATCTATCGCTCTCTCCTCATCGGAGTTTTGTTCAATACAGCCCTCGACAATTCCAAGTTACTCGAATCAGGACTATGGGATCGCGTGGTTCCTGTTATCTGAGAATCTGAATTAAGTTAACTAGCATGTCTATACTCTATGTAGTCCTAATTTCAATTTTCTGATCCGTTCATCTTGGTGATTGAACCGTCCATTGTACTGACAAGAGCTTGCTTACTAGCAATTAGGATTGATGAGCCTCATGAAGATTCGATGGGGTTCACTGAGTGGCTCACAAAGTGACAAACTGCTTACAAGTTGCTCGTCGTGGGACAAGAGAAAAAAAAAACAAGGTCGCAGGGGACTCTTATCGAAGCAATGCATTATTCATCTCCTCCGTGTTCGGTGGCGTCTGCGACCATTCTCTGGTGTTTCCGGGGGCCTCGTGTCACAGACTCGCTGTCTCCATGTTAGCCGCGCTGTTTGCAAACTACTTGAGACTTTCCAGCAGACTTACTTTCCTGCGTTCCCTGAACTCCTCGTAGATCCCACGCCAGATATCTCTCGCGGCGCAACTTCCAAGTCCATCCATCATGGCCACACATTTAGGCTCTCTCTCGCGGACCAAGTTTTCGGGGGCATCCAACCAGGGCTTAGGCAAAGGCCAGTCCGAAAAATGCAGTAGCTTTGCCTCGTTGTACACGGCAACCGGATCCCAGGCTTCTTCGTCGCTGCCAAGGTACCATTGGTGGTTGTCTTTGCTGAACTCCCCCGTTAACAAATCGTATGGCCGGTGCGGTAGGACCATGGCGCTGTCCTGGTATAATTCGTTGACGAGCTCCATGTCGTAGTCGTTTCTTCCAGCGTTGTTGATCTTTGATTTTATGCGAGTAAATTCCACTTGACTTGGTTGAATAAGAATGACTTGGGAGGATAGGATGTGTTTATCTGGGTGAAGCCAATACGCACGTGGCATGGCGACTGGGGTTGACGGAAGAGAGAAGAGCTCGTCCATGTGTTGCAGGAGGGTTGAGTCCGAGTCGATTGAGAGCACGCGGTCGTAGTTAGTCTGGTTGAAGGCAAGAAGTTTTGTAAAAGAGTCCGCCCAGGTCGCTAGATGAGAGCCCCATGTCAGCTCCTTGGCGGCCAGGATGACGATCCTGGAGGGACGACTTACGATCTGAGCCTGTTCGATGTTGAACTGATATTGGATCAAGCTTTACGTTGTACTTCTCCCGAGCAAGGATGAGGAGTTTGGCATCATCTGAAGAACCTTCATGTTCTTTCTCAAGAGGATCAGAGAGCATGACGGAGGGGTACATCAGAACTCGGTCCGCTTTACTCTCAAGGTGTTGCAGCCTCTCAAAGAACATGACCGAGTTACAGAGGTAGTCTTTATTAGTGACATACTGGACGTATGCAAAGCGAGACCAGTCTATAGGCTTGACATCAGGCGACTCATCGTGTTGAGAAGTTAAGTAAGCTGCTCGAATGGCTTCAATCTGATCACGGTTGTAGACCCCTACACCCAATAGCAACAATAGCCCAAGAATAGTAAGTGCGGCCAACTTGAGCTGTCTCAGGGTAAAGACTGTGAGGAAAGGCCTGCCCTTCCATGATGAAGAGCCCGAGGAGGCCGCATCATCGGTTTGAAGCGGCGTGTAGGCAAAGCGGCCGCGAAGCCACTGAAGCGGCATGATAAGAAAAACGAAGGCCAGGCCGCACAAACAGTGGTCAAAGGAGAGAAAACCGCGCAGATTCTAAAGTCTTGTTGGAACTCGGGACACGAACTGGGGATATAAGTGCGCGCAAGGACTGCGGCTCGCCCAGTTTGGGAAGCATGCTTAAGTATCTGCAAGGGGTCAGGCCAATGGCAAGACATTGCCAAGTCCAAGTAGCCGCCTTCTTGCCCTGACGCCGGAGAGACTGCCACATGGAGTCACGATGTATGCCATGCCTGCCGCAATTCCGTGATTCCTCGGCAAGCACCGCGTCGGCAGCGGCTGGCCTTCTTGGCCTGTTGCTGAGACGAAACATTGTCTTGCTGTCATCTTGTGAACCGAGATCTTCCCAAGCCGCGTAAGGTACCCGAGTGTCTCTGCGTTGGTTTTCTCGGCCGAAGCAGGAATCAAATCAAACAGGGCGCTTGTTGTCTCGAACCGGTCAGTTGGGACTCGACGCTATTGGCTGAAGCCCAATTTTGTTGCTCTCTGCAGGTCAAGTTGGGCAGAGTCCCACTTAACTGACCAATCTGAGAGAACGCGCCAGGCGAAATGCTTGTGAGTTGTGTTGGCTCCAACAGTGCCTTTCTCTGTTGGTGATCTCGGCGGTTGCAACTTTCACGAGACAAAGGCTCTTTGAGCTGGTGATGCTGGAGCAAACAACTCGAGCCGCCTTTTGGGCTCTCGACCCTCTTCCCTCCTCTCACATGTTGTGACCTTCTTATTCATCATGGTCCCCTTCATTGGGTTGCACCAGACAACTACAACTTCATCATCTACTTACGTAGTATGGTACGCCGTCGGTGTTGATCATTGAGACCAGTAACAATGGCTATCGTCTACCAAACATTAATACTATGTTTCAATCTTCTCCTCCTTCTTACATCCCCTATTCTTGCTAATACACAAACTCCAACTCCATTCGAAGCAACATGGTCTTCAGCAACCTTCGGCCCCGATGGCCCATGGCAAGCAGTCTCAGTAACACTCGGAGCCGACTTTGACCTAGCACTCTACCCGGGACACACCTTCCAATCATGGATCATCCAGACCAGCTACTGCAAATTCAACAACTCCAACGGTTGCTACGCATCAAAAGCTGGAACGTACAACAGCGCCGAGGCCTCGCAGGTCGGCAGCGGCTCTACCTCCGGCATCGTGTTCCGGCCAAACATCAAGAATTGGATGGTGGGGATAGACCCGGCCGGGGAGCCGGCTCAGTTCTGGGTCGACCGTATACGGCTGAAATCAGGCACATCTGATACCGTACATCAAGTTGTGAACACGAGTCTCGCGTTACTGGGCGACCAGATGCTCACGTATCCGGGAGGGCAGTGGTATCCGGCTTTCGCGGGCTGCTTGGGCGTGGGCGCTCCCAATATGATTAACCAGTCCTTCTCTACCGGCACCTACCCGATCAATGCTAGTCTTATCCCGGGCATGTTGTGGACGCAGAAGGATATACCATCCAACTCGTTCGGTATGCACATCGGCTCCGTCTGGTCACGAATCGGCGGGTCCCTGGTTTTCGGTGGATACGATCAAAACCGACTGACCGGCGAGGTGCTCGTGTCAGATGGAGATTACACCGATAACCCCATCACCCTAAGAGACATCAGCATCGAAGTGATCCAGGGTGTATCGCCATTCAATTTCACAAGCCAGGGCGGTCTCCGCCAGGACGGACTCCTCGCCGCTGGAAACAACTCGATCCAGAATGGACTCCTCGTATCAATAGACGGCTGTGCTCCCTACCTCACCCTCCCAAAATCGACCTGCGATAACATTGCCTCACACCTCCCTGTGAACTACGATGCGAAACTCGGATTGTACCTATGGGATACTGAATCAAAA
Organism: Colletotrichum scovillei; assembly: GCF_011075155.1. NCBI lineage: Eukaryota > Fungi > Ascomycota > Sordariomycetes > Glomerellales > Glomerellaceae > Colletotrichum > Colletotrichum scovillei. The sequence continues at coordinate 3,068,136 of NW_023336261.1, forward strand.
GCGTACAGCCGAATCGTCTCCTCGGCATCAGCACTATCCTTTAAGTTCCTCTCAGGCACTAATACCGAGCCCCTAACGATCCGCGTGCCTTTTCTCCATCTCAACCTCACATTATCAGAGCCTCTTGCAGCAAAGCCAACGCCGTACTTCCCGTGTTTCAACAGCGAATCTGGGAGATACGCCCTGGGTCGCGCATTTCTACAGGATGCTTTTCTCGGCGCCAACTGGGGCCAGTCCAAGTGGTGGCTTGGCCAGGCCCCTGGTCCCAATATCCAGCTTTCCTCCCGCGTCGTTTCCATCGAGGAAGCTGACACGGCAATAAAGGCGGGGAACAACAATTGGGAGGAGTCCTGGAAGGGAGTATGGGAAGTTTTGGGATCTGACAATGGCAGTGGGACGAGCCCAGCCGGGTCCCCGGCTGATAATCGCGAACCCATATCCGAACCTACTGTCTCACCCTCAACCGGAGCCATAGCCGGTATAGCTATCGGCGGTGTGCTCGCGATTGCTACGCTCATCCTAGGAATTGTCTTCTGGCGTCGTCGAAGTCGGCGGGCAAGAATGGAAGTGACAATGGAGAGGGAAACACCACAGCACAAACATGACGACTTTCAATATGACCTTCGGCCCCCTCCACAGACAGAGCCAGCGGAAGTATACGGATCACTTCCAACATACAAATGGAGAAACAAGAATGGAAAGCAAATAGATTCACCTGAGGATCCTCGTCACGCTTGTGTAGAGCTTCCCTAGGCACCAAGCCGGGAAAGGATACAGAAAGGAGATGAGACCAGGTTCAAAACCTCCGTTGGTGTTTGTTCCATAGATGTGTAATCCGATACCCTTGCTTTTGTGTTAGAATACAATGCTCATATACACGTAAAGAAGTTCCTGCAAAAGGTAAGCTTTTCAACGCACCTATGGCAATCTTGAAAACTAAAGAACCTCCAATGACGAAGTAATAAGACAGATTCCGACCGTTGTTCACGCTCATGGCCACTCTTTGAAGCAGGCCTATCAGTAGAGACGACTTCTGACAGGCATGAATGAACGAGAAGAGCCCTCTCCAGATCCGTGACATCTACGACGCTCGCGACTATGAAAGGCCTATGTACTACAGGCAAGTCATAAATGAAAGCCAGCAAATTCATCATCCAGCGAATATGCTTTATCCACATAAAGACACAGAAAAAGCGAGAAGGATTAAAGGTCGAGCCGGCGCGATTCGTGCGCTGTTGACTAAGGAACCACCTTAGCCCAAAGTCTGGTTCGGCAGTTCTTCATGGCTCACAAAGGCTGTCTCAATTGCTGGTTGACAAGCCATGTGAGTTCTGAGTGATACCTGCATGGAGTTTTCAAGCGAGGTTCAAATGTAACCGAAGACATGAAGTTTAGCCGGTAATCACAATCCAGCGAGACAACCCATATCTCTTAGTCCAGTTCACTCTATGATCGACATCAGATTTAAGCCTTCTCAATTCGGTATTTCATATCCAAACTACATATTGGATCGCAACAAAAAAATCTTCATACATCGTCATGAGCAGCTCAGTGCTCTCTGTACATTTTCATAAATGATATGCATATCCGAGCTTAATGGATTGCCCTTTAACCTGCTCTTCCTATGCGTCAACACTCACACATGGTGATGTATGATTAGGCCTTCTTGATGAGACTGTCAAAGAGGGGCTTGAGGCTCTTGGCGCTCTTCTTGGGGTATCTCTTCTGGTCGTTCTCATAGTCGACAAAAGTGACGCCGAAACGAGTCTCGTAGCCCTCGGCCCACTCGAAGTTGTCCATGAGGGACCACGCCATGTAGCCCTTGACGTTGACACCGTCCTTCTCGTGGGCATCGGCCATGGCCTTGACATAGCCGTCAAAGTACTTGACACGGAAGTCGTCCTCGAGAATCTGCTCAAGGGGCATGTCGTTTTCGCCCTTGAGGGAGGTACCGTTTTCTGTGACGTAGATGGGCGGGTAGCCGTAGCGCTTGGAGAGCCAGACAAGGAGGTTGTGGAAGCCCTGGGGGTTAGGGCGCAGCCAGAAAGACTGGGTCTCTTCGCCGATGTTCTCACCGCTCTTGGACTCGAAGAGGGTCTCGAGGTTACCAAGGAAGTCGTCCTCCTCAGGAGGGGTGGTCTTGTGCTTGATGTAGTTGGCCGTGTAGTGGTTCATGCCGTAGAAGTCATTGGATCCCTTGACAAGGGCGATTTCCTCGGGCGTAAACTCGGGCAGGCGATCCCCAAGCTGCTTGAGCATGGAGTCAGGGTACTTGCCGAAGTAAATTGGGTCAGCGAACCAGGAAATGGCGAACTCGATCTTGCGGTCAGAGGCCTCAACATCCTCAGGGTCCTCCGGGTCCCAGGGGTAAGTGGCATCACCGTTCAAGGTGATACCAATCTGGCCACCATTGGTGGGCTTGAACTCCTCGCGGTAGACTTTGACTGCGCGGCCGTGGGCGACGAGCAAGTTGTGGCCAACGATCCAGGGTTCGCGGGAAGAGTCACCGATGGCGGACTTGCTGCGGTCTGAGGTATGACCGGGGGCGAAGAAGCCGCTGCTGTAGCCGAGGATGGAGGAACACCAAGGCTCGTTGAAGGTGATCCAGTTCTTGCACTTGGGAATGGCCTTGAAGACGATGCGGGCGTAGTGCTCAAAGTCGAGAGGGAACTCCTCACGGTTCAGGAGACCACCGTAGCGCTTGTCGAGTCCATCGGGAAGATCCCAGTGGAAGAGGGTGATGAAGGGGGTGATGCCAGCCTCAAGGAGGTCGTCGACGAACTTGATGTAATGGTCAAGGCCGGCCTGGTTGATGGGGTCATTGCGACCACCGACAGGGATGATTCTCGACCAGGCAAGGGAAAAGCGGTAGGTGTTTGCGCCAACGGACTTGAGCAAGGCAATGTCTTCGGCAGTGCGGTTGTAGGAATCGCAAGCGACAGCACCGGAGCTGCCATCGGCAATCTTGCCGGGGATGGCGCAGAAGGTGTCCCAGATGGAAGGACCACGGCCGTCCTTCTCGGCGGCACCCTCAACCTGGTATCTGTAGTGGTGGACAAATAGCGTCAGCAGGGGTCTCGCATGTTGTGTCGTCGTGGTCGCTAAATGAGGGGAGAGGGGAAAGATGAGAGTGGGGGCAGCTCGGAGGGGAAGTGGAATTTGCAGGCGGGACGGGAAAGACGGAGGGAGGAGGGCGAAGTGTGGTGGGAGAATGCTTGTAAGTCGTCCAAATCGGGATATCGGCGGAAGAGGGCGCGAATATGCATGGTGATAACAACCAGACCGGGGCATTGGGGATGGGCCGAGCCGGGTTGATGTTGAGATGAAATAATACGTACGATGCGGTGGCAAAGCCCCAAAGGAAGTCGTTGGGAAGAGACATGATGGACGGGTTTGAAGGGTGACCTGCTACGGAGGGGAGAGTTGGTATTATGATTCTCAGAGAGTTGGCAGTCTGCGAGGCACTTACGCTAAGACTGACGGAGGGGTTTCGATGGGCTTGACGGTGGGATGATGATGGGTCAGCCAAGAGTAGATTATTTGCCCCGACAAGAGACGAACCACTTAATAACAAGTGGTCAAAAGAGATCGAGAAGAGGGATGAGATGTGAAAGGAGGCGACGGAGAGAAGAGGGAGCAAGATGGGATCATACGGATGGGCAGTGAGGTGCTGCCACGATACTTATAAGATGCAAAAAAAAGGCGGAAGGAAGCAGCGCGGCGCAATTAAAACGGCATTGTGACCTTGGGATGGACGGGGGTACTTGGACGTCCTTGGTAGGTTTAGGCAAAAGGAAAGGTAGCCAGATACAAGGATTACTCGAGTATAATAAACTAAGGTAGACAGGGCAGGGAAGGAAGAGAAAAAAAAGATGGGACAAACACCCGCATCGTGTCAAGGTATCCGTCTGTACCAAGCGTGCAGGTGTGCAGTGAGAGTGAGGTACAGACTGGGCACATCAGACAACGACATGGGACGGGTGGACGTGGTATCAGGTAGCGCCTTGGTCAAGCTGGTACTCTGGACGTCTCCAATGTCGGACCGTCGACACCGAGAAGCTAGGACTAGAACATGGCCCGAAGATGGATGGTGTTGGCGTTGGCATTGGCATTGGCGTCGGCGTTGGAGGTATGGGTCGGAGACGTGATCTGACAAGTTACCTACCTTTGGTTCGTAAAGATGAGGCGTCCAACGTGAGTTTTCTTTGCCCGCCGGTAGCGTCTACTTTGGGCGGTGTACCTATCTCGTAACCCAGATGGCGCGGGGATTTTCCCACAGTAGAATGTGCATAGAACACCGAAAAGAAGCGCATCGTCATGTTCCATTCGCTAGAGTCAGCAGAGGCTACGGGAAAGATGGAAGGAATGAAGGCAGTAAGAACATGTCCACGGCAGCTGCCGCCAATAAAGTAACCTTGTGCAACATTGATGTACATGTACATGGAAATCTGTGAGACGGGGTGCAAGCACGTCCTCGCCACGATGCCTCTTTCCAAGTGAATTTGGAGGCAATGGAAAAGAAGGTACGAATAGGCAAGTATCAACCCCCTTCTTGCCCTCCTTGGGGTTTCTTCGACCCGACACCCAACAGGGGAAGTGCATCTGCGCCTAGGCCAGGGGCGCCTTCCATTACCCCGCCGTGGGGTCCCCTTTTTCCCAAGTGCCCCCCATTTCTCTCCTCTCCGCCGCCGCTTCCCAGAGTCTAGAGAGCACACGACGGCCCGTCTATCCGTCAAAACATGACCTTTTCTCTGCCCAGCTCGTCTTACGGTTTACCAGCACCAGCCTCCAAGAGCCAATTCGAAACACGAACAAACCTCGATTCCTCACCTGACGATCTCCCAACTTATATGATTGGACACTTGTCTCTATCCGGCACAAGCGCCAGCATGAATTCGCTGCAGTCTCTGTAGCCCACGCACCAGGTTGTCCTACACATCACACACAGACTGCGTAAAACACACATACCGGTACCGACACACATGCACACTGGATGGCTGGCGACATGCATATCGCCAAACGCTGTCGCCAAAACTCCGGTGACGGCTCAATTCCGCCGGCCGCTAGCGCAATCTGAGCTGATCCCAATGTCTGATTGCCTCGCCAGGACCGGCTGGTAGCAGACATGGAGCAGTGCTCGCAGCACACTCTGCAAGGTCTCGTCCTACGCAATCGCTCGCATAAGGCGACCGACCATGGCCACGGGGAATCCTCCCGAGGTCTCCTCGACTCCCAGACAACGGGTAACCAGCCGCTACTGCCACGATTTCCCTTACTTTGGTCACGCCCAGTCCAAAATGTCAGGAAACCCCCAAGTCCGCGAACAAAATCCCGTTGCTCTCGGTGAGCGGACCCTGGACGGGAGAGTCTCCCTTCCACCTGTTTCTACCTACACTCGGCTCGTCCAATGTCACTCCAAGAAGCTTCTCCAACTCCGGCTATCGTCCCATAATCTCCGCACCATCCAGGTTTCTCGTCCCCAGCTTCATAACAAGCCTCTGATATAGACGGCATCTCAACTTCAGAACACCTGGCGTTATCACAAGACTTCTTGCGGTTCCTTTTTCTCCGTCCGGCGCTTTTCTCAAGCGGCTCATGGATGGATGTACAGATACGACTTTACGAAGAGCTGCATCCTGCTTGAAATCCAATTCCGCCCCTCCAAGCCCGACAGCCCCAGCGTAAGCACCTTAGTTTGCGCGATTACAACACGCCGTATCACATGAAGAACCACCGATCTGTTGTTTCTACGCGGAGGGCCAACGCCTTACCCGGTCATCCAAGGAAACGATGCAACTGCTTTGTGTCTTCTCGATTTCGGTTGACGAAGCCGTCTGCCCGGCTGGCGGGGCCTTCACTTACAGCCAACAGGCCTTTGGTCAAGGTAGCGGAAGCCCAAAACGACACAAAAACACACGAATTCCGGGAGATCATCGGAGATTTTGCAACTTATATTCCCTGCTGGGGCATGTGTGTACATGGCAGCGTCTACAGCTATCTCAAGGTACCTTCATCTTTGCTGCTTTCATCGTGGATGCTGCAGTCAGTACAGCGCGCATGCCTGTCTGCCTCTTTGAACCTCATCTCAATTCTTTCTGGAACTGCCACGCAGCACATCCTCTGATGTGTGCAAATCAAATGTGCCATCTTTGGGACTGCCACATCTTTGCGCCAATTTTCCAAGACTAACGGGACAAAGTCTGCGCCAGAAGCATAGTATTTGTTTTGGAGACTCTCTCCGGAGCCTCACCGAGGTGTACGGAAGCCGGGACGAAGGTGAGCCGGCCCAGCTCGAGACGGCCCTGGATTCATTACGACCTACCCTGCCGCTGCAATGCACGGCATGGACAAGGCTTAATGCATGCCGTCGACAGCCGCATCCTCGTCTTCTCGGTCGTTCATTTTGCGTTTTCCGGGATGATTTGTCGTCATATTAACATCGCCATCCGCTGCTGCGGCCACGTCGGCAGCATCGTCTCCCTCGGTCCACTCTACAATCTCCCATTCAACCCTAATTTTCCCGTCTCTGCTATGATCAACAACCTGGCTGTGACGCAAGTTGCCCAAACGGGTACCCTCGATCATGCCCTCGAACCAAGGGACGCCCTGGGTTTCCCTCCCAATTACCGTGGTTGTTGTCGGAACAGCGGGCTGTTCTTCCGGCTCTTCAAACTCTGGTATCAGCCCCAGATCTTCCAGATCTCGTAGGTCTTCACCTCGCAGGCTCGCAAGGGTCAGGTGGATGAACCCCGCCTCGGTAGGGGGTCTCTCGGTCCAGTAGGACAGCGGCGTGCCGCAGAAGCCGCAAAAGTTTCGTCTCGAAGGATGGTGGTTGGAGGGTGATTCGAAAACGCGGCGGATCGCCGAGTGCCTTTCGTCCGGGTAGAAGGCGTGGGTTGAGCTGTGATACCACGAGAGTGGCACTCGGATCATGGCGGCCAGTGGGGTTGCGAGAGGAACTCCTGCGCATCAGATCATGGGTTAGCGGAGCTTCTGCTCTCGAAGACGCGAAGAGGTGAGGCATGATCGGCTGTATGCACGGCGGGATTATTTGAGAACGCCTTCTCACGGAAATCACGAGAAATTGGCCAGACGAAGCCACTTACTGTGCATTGAGTCTGTATGGAATAGCACCTGGGCTTTCTCGGTGGTGCCCTGCGGGACCTCGATGATGTAACTGTTGCGCCCGCACTGGCAACCGCCGCGCAACGGACGCTGAAAGCTGCTTTCGCTCATGGTCGTCGTCTTTAGAAAGCGGGTCAAGTATCTGAAATGACGATGATGGAGTACAGAATTGGAGGAAATTTAAAAGGTTAAAGTCAAGCGCTCGCAGGTCAAAGGGCAGAGACGTTTGTCGATGTTTTTTGTTTGTTTGGCGATCTTTCCCCAAGCTGCAAGCAGGCAGGTAGGTCACTGCTTCGCTGCCCCTCCGCAAGCGCAGCGCGAGGTGGGATGGCCCAGGATGAGCATCGAAGATTCCAGGTGAAGCTGGCACCTGTGCTGGCCGCCCTGGAATGGTTCCACCGCCCACTTGATGAGTTCATGCGCCAGCGTCAACGCCACCAACCCGCGCCCGAACAAGGTCCCGATTCGGGTCTCGGCGAACCTTCCGTCCTGCCCCGGCCGCTGGGAGCGCTGTCTGCGTGGGGCACTTGTAGTAACCTCATTAGCAGGCGTACTAAGGTATCCACGCTTTTGCTGTGTGTTGCGGTTATATTCAATACTGTAACATACTGTCATGAAAATTGAATGAAAGTGAATCCGGGACTCTCTATAGAGTTAGGCTACAGCCACACACAGAAATCAATCTTAGCTTGTACTTTGCAAACTCGGAATGAAGTCTCTACACGGTGCCTATAGCCCCACGGCTGCATTACCAGACTATTCCAGAGCATTTCCGTTAGGATGGTTTTCATGGGAAGCCCCAAGTGAAGGTGAGTGATGTATCCCGCCATCAACTCACATTCTTAGGAAACAGCGCCCCCGCGGTCCCCAAATCCAATCCATCCAACATGCCCATCTCGACCTCATCAAACTCGAACCAAAACACGTCCCCATTCTCCCTGATCCTCTCTGCGTTCGCACTCTTGATAAGCGGCACGAATCCGCGCTGCAGAGACCACCGGATCAGCACCTGCGCCGGCGTGACTGTAACCTCCGTGATCTCTCTCATCTTCGTGACTGCTGTCTCCCGGTCCTGTGGGTCGTCGTTGCGCCAGTTCGTCCCCGCCACCCGTCGTCCGAATACCGGTATCGGTTCCTCCCGGACACCGACCCCGACGCGGCGCCGGACCCGCTCCACGACCTCTCTCAACACCGGGTCCGTCCACCGTTGCCCGCGCGCGAGTGGGCTGTACGCTTGTACCACGATACCGTTCTGTTGGCAGTAGGCGACTAGTTCCCGCTGTTGACACCACGGGTGAAGCTATTCTCGCGACACTCATCAGCATATCCCTATCAACCTTGCTGTGCAAAATTTTGCCGCATTTTACCTCCCAGTACCGCGAGAGTCATTTTTAATGAGTACCTAGGTAGGTAGGTACCGTAGATACTCACCTCAATCTGATTCACACACGGCAACACCCCCTCACAACCCTTCTTCATCTCCTCCAGCGCCCCAATCCCAAACTTACTAACCCCAATCGCCCTCGCTCTACCCTCCCTCACAAACCTCCCCAACACGCTCCACATATCCCTCCACCGCGCAACGGGACGATGTACGAGAACCAAGTCAACGTACCCTCCCTCCTCCTCCCCAGCAACTCTCCTCACACTCCTTAAGACACTCTCATACATCTTCTCCCCGTCGCCCTCCCACCGTCCAACCTTGGTCGTCAAAAACAGATCCTCCCTCTCGATTCTTCCCCCTTCACCGCACCCATTTGATACGTCTCGCCCTCGCAAAAACACCGCAACAGCCCTCCCAACATCCTCCTCGTTCCCGTACAGCTGCGCGGTGTCAATGTGCCGGTACCCGGCCTCCAACCCCGCCAGACAGGCCGCGAAGCATTCTTCCCCTCTGAGCTGGTAGACGCCGAGAACGAGGCGGGGCATCGTTACCGTTGAGCCTGAGCCCGAGCCCGAGCCCAAGAGCGGGATGGGCTCGTCCATGGTGTTTGTACGTGTAATGTATGCGGCAGGTTCCGCTGTAGCTTCTTCATGCGGTCGTGAGGACCTAGGGAACACAAGTAGTAAACGGATGGGACTTGATGGACAAGACACAAAATGACTTTTGGGTGGTCATGTGGCATGTGCTGGGTTGACTCACTGGCGTACAAGGTTGAGGTACGGAGTAGTAGGCAAGCTTACATGGACCCCACTTGCATACTGCCGTGAGTAAATAGTCACTTGATACTAAACCAAAACGCACTCAGTGAATCCTCGTGTTGCAAAAGACTCGCAGGGTCTCTTCCAAGAAAAATATTAACCTCTTCTGCTTCGCCGCGACGCCCAGTCGGCCAGCGTCAAAGTAGATAATCATAGTGTTACATTTCATCCGACACCCAAATAAAAACGCCCAGCAGCCTCTCCACCCAGCCGATAAACACACCCAAAAGTCGAAAGGGCGCAATCAACCCGTCTTCTTCTTCTTCTTGGGCCTCTCCTCTTCCTCTTCTTCGTCATCCTCGCCATCGTCGCCGTCGTCATTATCCACGTCGCTCTCTTGGCTACCTGAGCCAGAGCTCTCATGGTCACTGTCAAACTCTTCGGCAACGTCACTCTCACTCTCGGCGTTAAAGTCCTCATCGACACTCTCTTCATCCTCGTCAGCTGAGCCACGGTCGGCCTTGGCGGCACCAACAACCTCCTCTTCCGAATCGTCCATGGCTTGGTCGCGCATGGCTGCGGCGATGAGGTTGGTCTCTTCATCGATTTCGTTCTTAACGCGCAATCCCTTGAGTCTGAAGAACTCCTCGAGCCCCTTGAGATCCTCGCGGTTGATGTTGCTGAACTGTGATGAGCCAGCGCCGTTCTTCATCTGCACGGTGATGTCAAAGGTTGACAGCGCAGAAACGGCACCTCCAACACGAGAGAATGTGATGGACGCTGTTTGCTCGTAGGCAATGTACGTCGCAGGTTTGGGCACAAACATGAACGCCTTCTCCAGGCAGTACAGGAAGCCTTCGCTGGCCTTGATCGAGCACTTGATACCGAACTGATTGCGGTGGCTGCATGGACGTTAGCACAGATTCTCTCGCACGGAAGGTGAGATACATACGTCTGGAAGTCCTTGGCAGGCGTTGTGATCTTCTTGTTGGCAAGTCCTCGGAAGATGTAGGTGATGACTTGGTGGAGAGGTTGCTCGTAGTGAGGCTGAAGTCTGTCCTTGTACCGCTCGTCTATTTGCTCCTCGGTGAGGTTAAGATCAATCGTCACCTCCTCGTCCTTCTTGAACTGCATGACGATGAACGGGTATCTTGTCTGACCCTGGCGCAGGGGCGGGTCCAGGCCAACGCAAAGAAGCACGTGGGTCTCGTCTGGCTTGGGAAGCACCATAAACTTCTTGATGGCGTCGTACTGGATCTTGTAGTCGTACGTCTTACCACGGAGACGGAAAGACGCATCGTACATGTCGATATCGAAACGACCTCTGTCGGGGTGTCAGGAACTGTTACGCCATAAACAGCTATAGCAATTTGCACATACCTGGGTGTGAGATGCAGAATGTCCAGGAACGTAGCGATAGTATCGCCTGCGGTCTCACCAATCTCGGCCTTCTCCATCAGGGTGTCGTAGAACAGGGTGACGGCGTTCTTTTCCTCTTCGCCGCCGGCGTCGCTACCAGCCTCGTCGCCTTCCACTTCCTTCTTGACAGTTCCGGGAATGTAAAACCGCATCTCAACGAGCTGATCCTTGCCGGCTCCCGCCTTCTTGCCCTTTCCGCGCGCACCGCCCAAGTGGCCATTAGTGCCAGTATCGTTCTTGTCCGTGGGAGCTGAGAATTCGACCGCGACCTCGTTACGACCCGCCAAGTTGGTGTTTGAGATTTCGGAGTAGGGGATTTCGAACGCAGGGCGGCTCTGGACGTTGAAAGACAGCTCGGCCTTTCCAAAGTCGGCCTTGCCCCAGTTCCATCCCCTCAGGGCGTGCTCCCTATTCTCGAGCGCGGTGCTGTACCAGTTCTTGAAGAGCTTGGCAAGACGCTCATAGTCCTTCACGCCAAATACCAAGTCAGCATTCCGTCCATACTGAGTCTAACGACTGATGCGCGCTTCTTTACCTCTTGTTGGAACCCATCGAGCTGGATGATGCGCGAGTCTCGGTTGAGGATCTTGATTTCGTAGCCCTTGGCAGCTCGGCTCCACTGCGCCGAGGCAATTGTGCTGTGGTCGAGAGTGAAGGTATCGCCGCCGCCGGAGGGCTTCCAACCGAGACCGCTCTCGGCGAATCTGCACTTGCCGCTCTCCTTGGAGAGGTCCAAGTAGATGCCGTCGAAGCTCTCTCTGGGAAGGGGCATCTCGTTAGCTATCGAACGATAGAAAAGTGGGAGAAGCACCAATTGCGCCTGATTGTAGAATAATGTATCGCACAAAACTCATGGTTTCTCGGCAATTCGAAGAGCATGGGATCTGTGCGAAAGAAGGAGCGGGTGATGGGCACTCACATAGCTGCCATGATTGCTGGCGAGAGGTCGGAAGGTCGAGAAAAGTATCGGCTGGTGTCGTTGTGATACCGTCGCAAAGAAAGCTCTGCTCGAGGCGGAATATGTGAGGAAGTGACGTATGACTCGAATCGCTGATGTTCGAGATGGATAGGTGGGAAGGATAGAGATGGCGGTGCTTCAAGGAGGTCCCGCTGATGTCGGTGATAAAATTTCGGGCGTTGGCACTTCGCGCTGCACTTTCCCTGGTCGCGCAAGGCTACAGCACGGTGGCACAGCGACGACGCGACTTTCATTAAGTGCAGTGGGCCCTTTCCTCGCTGCTGGCCGGACGTTCTTTCACACCCCTGGCGCGGGCTCATGCGCTTGTCTGTGAGTCCTGCTTACCTAATATCGAAGAGGTCCAATCTGGTCTAGCGCAATTACCCCGACTTGCCTGGGACGGGAGCTTGAACCTGGTGGGGAGCAGCCCTGGAAGCACACTTGCCAAGTGTGGGGTAATTTCCTACCGAGGACAGCCGCTTAAGCAGGAGCTGGGAGCTGGAGCTGTCGGGTTCGGTCCGTCAAAGTGTCTCAAAACAGCTGGACAATTGGGGTATGCCAGCAGGGACAGCTAGGCCTGGCTCGGGGATCGGGTAAGTGGAAGAGGGATTGTGGCTGGTAGTAAGAATGGCTGGCTTTCAATCGCTGCATACAAGTCCTTCCTCTCACTCACCACCATTTCTTCCACATTTGCCTTCATAGGTTTATAATCGCCAGCTTTCAAACGAACCCACGATTTCATATCCAGCACGCAGAGATTGACAATCTCATCTTCGTTCTTACGTCTCACCTCTCGGTTCTGTAGAAGAGGCTCTTCCAGTCAGCAGTAGCCATGTCTAGCCCTCCATCTCGTCTTAAGAACATCCTCGGACACCTCCTCTCATCCTCCACAGCCAAGGTCGACGAGCCCCGTCCGAACCACCACATACACCAGCTTTCGCCAACCTTCTTTCTGGAGCGTGCCGCCGCGATAGAGCCCGATGCAGAAGCCATCTTCCACGTGACAGCCAACGGCCGAACTCTGCGCCGGTCTTACATAGAGTTCGCAGACAGAGCGCGCGGCCTTGCTTATTACCTGAAGAAGCACGGCTTCAAGAGGGTCGGAATTCTTGCGCCCAATACACCCGCCTTTCTCGAGTCCATCTTTGGCATTGCCGCCGCTGGTGGGGTTAATGTGGGTGTCAACTACAGATTGAAGTCGGATGACATCACCTACATCTTCGACTTTGCCGAGGTCGATTCAATCATCGTCGACCAGGAGTTCGTCCACCTGCTTGACGAGTTCAAGGAGAAACACCCCAAGGTCCCCTTGATTATCGACACTGATACCGACTACACGGAGGGCGCCTTGAGTGGCCCCTTTGATGATGCCGTCTTGGAGGGCCTGCAGTATGACCAGCAACACGGCCAGGGTTGGGCCGGCCTTCACTCACAATGTGGTAATGAGGATGATATGCTTGCAATCCCATTCACTTCAGGAACCACGAGTCGGCCCAAGGGCGTAGTCTACACGCACCGCGGGGCCTATTTGGCTGGTAAGTGACGCATGAACCGGCCTGAGACTCTTGCCCAGGTATCAAGTGGTGCTGATTGTATTTACATGTAGCTGTTGGAAACGTCATCGAATCAGGACTGAACTATCACACTGGCCGTTGCAAATATGTAAGTCACGGGTAAGCCCAGCTCATGCTTGCTGCACCTAGCTGACCATGGATTTCTACCATCTAGCTATGGACTTTACCCATGTAAGTGCATCAGAATATATTGTCGACAGGCATTTGCTGACTATGTCTAGGTTCCACGCCGTTGGTTGGACGTAAGCAGCCCTACCCTCCAGTCCGGGGCCCTTGAGTCTTGTTTGAACCTACTGACATAGTACAGATTCCCTTGGGCGGTGACGGCTGTGCGTGGAACGCACGTGTGCTTGCGAAAGATTGACTACCCTCTCATCTGGAAGTTGCTTAAGGAAGAGGGCATCACACACTTCAACGCAAGTGATTCCTATCCACAGAGTGTGAAGAGCAGACAGCTGACACAGTAGTCCAATTGCAGGCAGCACCAACAGTCAACACCCTGTTATGTTCGGCGAATGAGGCCGAGAAGTTGCCCCAAGAAGTACGGGTGACTGTAGCTGCCAGTCCACCCAGTGCGCACTTGTTCGAGCAGATGGTATGTAACGCTTGATCCGGCTGCCGGGACTCGCAGAAATAGTGTTGACGTGGTTAGACGAACCTGAACCTCTTCCCCGTCCATGTCTATGGTATGACGGAGACCTATGGTCCCATCACCAAAGGATACCATATGCCATCATGGGAGACACTCCCAACAAATGAGAAATACGCCAAAATGGCTCGCCAGGGTCATGGCTTCTTGACCAGTCTTCCCATTCGAATCATTAAGACAGATCAGCCGGAGGGTGTTCTTATTGATGTCGCCAAGGACGGGAAAGAAATCGGCGAGATTGTTTTCTTCGGTAATATCTGCGCCAAGGAGTATTTCAAGGATGCCGAAGCCACCAAGAAGTTGTTCGACGGCGGCGCGCTGCACTCTGGGGATCTCGCAGTCTGGCATCCCGATGGATCGGCTCAGATTCTCGATAGAGCAAAGGATATTATCATTTCAGGTACGCGTCAACTTGTCGAGCTGTTACTTTTCATCGGACTAATGAGGGACTAGGTGGCGAGAACATCTCATCGGTGGCCCTTGAGGGCATGCTCGTACAACACCCCGATCTACTCGAAGCGGCCGTGGTTGCTGTGCCTGATTCACATTGGGGCGAGCGTCCTAAAGCCTACGTGACTGTCAAAGAAGGCAAGAGCTTGAAGGGGGAAGACCTAATTTCGTGGGCGAAGCACCAGAGCAACATTTCCAAGTTCATGGTGCCTCGGGAGGTTGAGGTTGTTGATGAACTGCCCAAGACTAGCACTGGCAAGTTGAAAAAGAATGTCTTGAGGGAATGGGCCAAGGGAAAGAGGGAGTAAGTAGACAAGACATAAGAGCTGGGTGCTGCTGTTGCATGATGGCCGCAACATAGAGAAGGTAGAAGGAGAGGAGACGGTAAGGAAGGATAAGGGGAATGTGAGCTCTTCCAAATCAGATAGAAGCAAGATCAAGTGCCACTCACCGTCTTACACGTGATTATGCCATGTGCCTTTGTCTGAGGTGGTTCGTCTGATGGAAGGTTACCTCAAGTTGAGACCTGTCCAAATGCTGATGGCAGCCCTGACGAGAAAAAACGCCACATGCAACGGTCAACGGTACTAACGGTCCCAACGGTCAAGGCACCTTCCCGCAGCCTCCGTTTCCAAACACTCAGTGGTAGTCTGTGATACTGTGATGAACATCTTGCATGGACACGGACAGACCTAAGGCAGGTGAATGTTCTTCTTTCTTATCCCTGAACCTTGTTTCCTGCGGGAATAGGCCAGTAATAGAGCAAGATGAAAGACACCGGATGGACAACTGCCTGAGGTAGGGAAGGGGAGACAGGGGTTACTGTTTTGACAGGACGGGGAAGGAGCGGAACGGAACCTTCAACACCATCGTACCTGACCGTAAGATGATGTGCCCATGTACCTTCAGGTAAGATACGGTAGGTACATGTTTCCTCATGGAAGGTCGCCTGTCTGACCTTGCTGCTGCCTACCTTGCGTTGTCTTAGGGCAAGGGGCAGCCCACAACGCCTTCCTCAGAAGACAACGTAAGACTGACTGAGATACACTCCGAACGGTGCAGAGTAAGGTACGTAAGGTAGGTACTCGAGAAGCAAGTCAAACCCTCGCTTAAGGTGGTCAAACTGTCACAAACCACGCACCATGTGTACCAAGATCAGGAGAACAGGTCACATGGCCTGCTCCCGCGCAGTGAAAGCAAACGTTGAAGCACCAGACAACAGTCGATTTCGCACTGCTCGAGAGTGAGAGTGACCAGTCATCTAGCCCCAAGACCAGAACACAAGAAGAACCGACACGATGCTTCTGTCGCCGTCGAGCAGAAGACATCCGAGGTTCCGTGAAGCGAGGCGGCGGGAATACACCACGAGGGTATCCCCTGATCAGCAAACGAAGAGCTCGATGGAGCCACTCGGCCAACTCGAGTTAACCAATACGGAGACCAGTCAGATTCTGACCGGTACGGACTACGAATCACATCAAAGCCCCTCATCGACCGTAGCGTAACGGCCTCAGCCCCGATGATTTCAGGTCCTGGAGCTGCAAGTAAGGCACTGGCCCCCAACCCTCCCAATTTGAGAGGGAGAATTAGCGGGACAATACCCGTAAACAGTAAAGAACATCCTAGGGTTCGCTGCGTCTGATACATCGAGTTTACTCCCAATGGTCATTACCTGATGACGCTGCGGCTGTTCACCCTGGAGGAAAGGCTTCTTTTCATCGGGACCCGAGATCATCAGGCTCTTGGCTGCATCCTCACCGACAGACGTAGATCAAGACCACTCCCCTTTATCCTCTAGCCTTCCCTTGGGGCTACGGAAGAAGGCGAGAAGTTGGCTGAGGAGCGGGCCCCCTCAGCTTCAAGATTGTTTCAACCAGCCACCTGAGCACCAATGTAGCTGGCTTTGAGGTCATCTCTTCCTCGAAAATGAACAAAGGCGTCATACAGCGGCTCAACCAACGAGGCAAGTGGAAAGAAGATTCTTCTTGACACTTGTCAGTCCACTCCCAACCTTGGCACGTGTTGCCAACCTAACCGCCCCTGATACGAGCATCCGAGATTCAGGACCACTTGAGTCAGACCTCCACTAGTTTCGTCAAGCAACGATCTTTTCCCACCACCAACAGAGAACCAACAGATCTCATCTCTGTCTTAGTCTCAATGTCTGTCAGTATGTTCCTCGAGAGAGGGGGACAGCAGCTTTCCGGGCATGGTGAAACCCAAGGCCAAGTCAAGCAGAATAACTTTCCCGGACGAGAATGCATAATACGCAGACACGACTTGAACAGCTGCATCATGCAGGCCACTGTGGGTATAGCTGCTTCTACGACCAAGGAAGATTGGGCGCGCGGGCAAGTCCCTGCTCAGGATTGGGTGACGGAATCCATGTAGGCGCTGCACACGCCTTTGGGGGCCTTCCGGGCGCCCCATGCCGTCCAGGTCGGCCAGCAATCGCGGATCCTTTCGAGCGGTCTGGGGACTGCGTTATCCGAAGCCGAGCTCACATGGAAATTGCCCTATCGAATATTAATCTGTCGCGTCGGGTCCTCATAAAGCCCACCTGAAACCCCTCCCCGAGAAAATCAAGTCTCAAAGGCACCATCCATTGGCAATGTCAGTGATGATACTGCGAATGTGATAGCTGACAGAGCTTTGAGGACGCGGAAAGGCCCATTCAGGCAGTGAGTTACTAGACTTGCTCCAGCCGGTAAGTCGAGTCGCATAAGCAGCCGACTATGAGATGAGACAAGGAAAGGAGAGAGAGTAAAGGAGAAGAACAGAAAGGGAGATGAGAGAGGGCTTACGACTTGACTCGACTGAAGATGGGTATGGGCTCGGTACGAAGAGTGGCCCGATAGGAAAAGAAGATGGGGGATGAGAGAGGATACTCAGCACCCCGGACAAGCCACGGCTAGCTTGCCGTACAAATAAGAAGATGAGAAGAGACTGACTGCCCTGTCCAGATAGATAGATCGAGATCTCAAGAGGAACAACAAACGACATCGACGACAGGTCATTTATAAATTGGACTGCCACCAACACGACTAGGCGAAGCAGAGCAAAGAGGAAACGTCGTCCGGAACTCGTTCGGTGTGTCCTGCATACCCTGCGCCGCAGCAGCAAAGATTTTTTGGCGACAGCCCTGGAGTGGAGTGACTCTGGCATAAATCCAGGCCACCCCGATCCCCCCGATTACCGGCGTCTTGGGCGCCGGCCGCATTGCAACGCGCTCCCCGCCGCCGTACGTACGACACCCGAGTCTAACTTTGAACACTACGACAGAGTCGATTCACTTGAGCAGCTGTCGTGGTCGGCTGACTCTATCGGAACCCTAGTCCTGGGGAGGTGTGGTCCGCCTAGAGACCAAAGTCACTCCACGGGGACGGTATACGGGAGAATCCCGCGCCACAAGTTGTCTCCCGATTGCCCACTGTTCTTGGGCAATCCCTGAGAAGGCCGTGGCGTCCGCTCCGGAACTACTGGCCAGACGCTCGTCTGGTTCTTTCTAACGGCAGCCTGCGTCCACTGGGATTGTCTGGCCGCACGCTTAGTCCGGAGCCTCCCAATCGTGGCTGGTTTGCTCTTGCTCGCCCGATCTTGGCCATTCGCGGATAGGAGGCCTTTCCTCGGTCCCGGGATTGGAAAGCAGATACGGGAACAAGGTCGAAGATTCGAAAAAGCAAACAAAACCTGTATAAATCACCAACGGCTTTGCGTTGCTTTGGGGCCGGACGGTGGGATTCAGAAAGGGGTTCTCCAATCGAACCAAGACCCCTCGCCACCCCCCGGCAAGACGATACGATGGCGCACACGCCAAACGACAACACTCCCTTCTACGAGTATCTCGTGGATGACCCGGAAGTAAGTATCTCACCCGGCGTTGCATTCCACTTTTCTCCGTTCGGTGCCTTCCTCCCCGGAGCGCGGCCTTCAGGGGCTCCCATTTCTTGCGGTCAGGCCTTGAATAAAACGACCGACTCATTCCGCGTCATGCCTCGTTGCTCCCTTCTTCATCTGCCGACCTGAGCGGCATACGAATGTGACAAGACAAGCGCTAGACCAAGCGATCAAAGGCGCGAGTGAGTACATGATGCCACGCGGGTAGCACCGAGCTGGGCCAGATCCCTCCCCTCCCCCATGGGCCTCCGCAATGAGAAGTCGAGCCACGATGCAAGGACCATGCAAGACTCTCTACATTATTTTGTCTGTCGGTGGTCGCCTCCGGTGCTTGGTAGGGGATATGGGCGGGAGGCGGCGGAGTATCAAGGAGCTGAAAGTCTGTGTGCCACCCCGGGATGGGGCGATGGCAAGGTGATGTTCTCTGAACAAGCGTTCGGCAAACTGATGAGACAGACGGCGATGAGGCGCACAAGAGTAGAGCAGGCCGTGTCCTCGAAAATCACAAGTCCTTCCGCCAAAGGAAAAAAAGAGTTGAAGACAGAAGAAAAAAGTCTGACGATTATTTCTATCAGCAGATGATAGCTTCGACGCCGTTGTCCCCGCACTTCTCTCCCGAAGTTTTCGGAGGGGCTTTCGACGTCGGCGACCGCCAACACCACGCCACTCGGCCCGGTAATCAGACCACTCAGCTGAGTCCAGGCCACAATCGGCCCAACGCCATCAATGAATCGACCACAGCGACACCACTTAATCAGGTCCAGGCCATTGCAGGTATTCCTGGATTACCCATACCCGTATCCGTATCGACGGCACAATTCCCGCAAATTCACAATCTCGGAGGACTCCAGCACCTGAATCAGCAGCACCAGCAAAACCACCCTCAGCTCCATCCTTCAGCCCTGGGCCTGGGTCTCGAGTTGGGTACTCTGGGGTTGACACATGCAGAGGGCAACCAGGGTCTTCAGCACCGATTCGGTCCAGCGGCAGCGCCTGCGCCTAATATTGCTGCTGATCAACCGGGGACGTCGTTGCATCTCCATTTGCAGGGCCATCAACGAGCACCCGCCCACGCCGCCGCATGGCTTCCGCCCGGATATGGAGTCCCGGTGTACCACGACAACCCGCAACAGCATGTCGATGCAACGTCCTCCTCCACAACAGCAGCAGGTGTCAACCCACCTGTCACTCTCTCTGCAGCGGCCGGCCTGAGTACTGATGGCAGAAACCAGAATGTTGGTGTTGGCGGTGGTCACTTATTCGATTTCGGATTCGCAGCACCACCACTACCGCCAACGAGTGAGCAGTCGTTCCTGGGCGGCGGAGTCTATGCCGACATCACGCCACTTTCCACCACGGTAGCTGTAACAGCTCACCCGCAACCACCCACGACCACTTTTGATTTCCATGCTTCGCCATGGCGGCCTCGGCTTCAAGACAGCAGCTCCGTCACACTGACACCAAACATTGCAGCCGTCGCTGCGGCCGAATTGAACCACGACGTCCGCAAGCACAGCAAAAGCAGTATGGAGACCGATAGCGACGTCAAAGACCCTTCGTGGGATGACGATGATAACGAGCCTCAAGATAGAAGGGGCGAAGCTGGAGCAATGAAGACGTCGTCGTCGTCATCGCCCGGGACCCGGAAGCCGCAGCGAAAGGGCAAGCGCCGTGCCGTAGCCGATCCCGGAGCCGGTGGCAACGACGACAATGACGAACCCACCAGCCCCGCGGGCCGAACCAGCGTCAGCGGTCGGTCGGTTAAGTCGGTATCGGTCGCCTCATCCGCCGGATCGAGCACCAAGACGGCACCGGCACCCCGACTGCGCAGTGCCTCCCGCACATCCAAAAACGCACTGCAAAAGCCGGCCGAGTCCCTCGAAGAACGACGAACACGCGCATCTCACAATCTGGTCGAAAAGCAGTATCGTAATCGGCTCAATGCTCAATTCGAGGGTCTCCTCAATGCCCTACCGGAGCAGGTCCGCGGCCCGGCCGGCGCCGGAGACGGCGACGAATCGGACCCGCAGGCGGCGGCGGCAGCGAATGAGGAAAGGCGGGTCAGCAAGGCCGAGGTGCTGGACATGGCCCGCCGCCACATCCAGAATCTGGAGCGGGAGCGGGAGACGCTCCACCGCGAAAGGGGGGAACTGCTGCGCAATCTCGAGACGCTCGAGCGGGAGGCGGCCGTGAATGGCGGCGGCGGCGGCCGCTTGGACGAGTTCCTCGACGTCGAAGGGGTTCCGGACGAGAGAGGCGAGGCGTCTTCGTCGTGGAGGAATGCTTGAAGCGGGTTGTCGTTGACAGCTGTTCGAACCCCCCTGCCTACTTGCCTGCCTGCCGTGAGCCTATTCTATGATGGTGGTGGTAGTCGTGGTGGTAGTCGTGGTGGGTGTCAAGCCAATGCAGTGCACTTCTGGAAAGGGGGGAGCGCGTGAGCTCAAAATCTCGGAGGCAAGGGTGCCGGGGGTGGTGGGGGGGAAAGGTTTCTTTCGGAGTGTCGCCGACCGTCCGAGAACATGCCGCGCGCGCGGAGGGGAAACGTCAAACAATCCATTGGCCGCGGCGGTGTTGTTGCCCCCGTCTCAGATATCGACGCCGGTCCGCAGAAGGGTGTCATCCCGCTCCAAGGGCTCAGGGTCTTTTCTTTTCTTCGGCCAAGTACAGGCGGGACACGGGAGAATATCGCGAGGGAGAGGGGTTACAGAGATGGGTGGGAGGGAAGAGAGGGAGGTGGTGTGCATGTCTGTATGCGTGTACATGTGCGATGGGCAGAGGGATGAACAAGGTGCCTCGGGAGGATGGAGGAGGAGGAATCAGGGTGTGGTGTGTAGGGTGAGGATATGTTTTCCGTCAGGATGAGGGTTGGACGGAGCTTGTAATTGACGGTGATGCTGGTTTTAGGGCCATTGTCCCAACTACCAAAAAATCTTGGAGGATTGTCAAATAGGGCAAGGTTAACTTCATTTGGGCAGACGAAAGTACATAGAAAGAGAAGTATCATGGCTTTGCTGTTGCCTCTACGTCTGACTGGGAAACACTCAACACAGCATTCTCTCTTCATAAACTTCTTTCGCGTAGTTGAGGGTTGGGATACATCAGTTTGGTCAGCCCAGCCATCCGAAGTTTTGACATGTCGACGTGTTCGTCATGCAGAGTACACAATGCGGGACACGAGTCTAGACCAACCTAGCCCCGGCTCTCTCTCTCACTCCTCCGCATCGAAGCTACTAAGGTAAGGTGTGCGTATGTGTGTGTCTACTACCGAATGCATAATGCACATCACCAAACTGCGCAGCACGCCAACCACGCCAACCAACAGCTCTGCCGTACCCAGCCAGAACCTGATGGTGTGCAAGGGAGCGCATGCATCTCCCCAGAAATTGCCAACTTTTCATGCGATGCGTCACGAGGGTTTCGTTGCGTCGCTCTGCCCTTACTGTGTGTAAGTAAGGCAACAAAACCTCGGCATGTTTTGATCGCGTGAACTGGTTTGTGGGTGTGTTGCTGCTACTTTCTCAACCCCGCCTTTTCGCCAAGTTCATGCCTCT
This sequence comes from Colletotrichum scovillei, assembly GCF_011075155.1. Taxonomy (NCBI): domain Eukaryota; kingdom Fungi; phylum Ascomycota; class Sordariomycetes; order Glomerellales; family Glomerellaceae; genus Colletotrichum; species Colletotrichum scovillei. The sequence goes on from NW_023336261.1 coordinate 3,089,901, forward strand.
TCACAACGTAAGTTTGATCATAGGGCGAAAATCTTCACAGCAAGTCATTGGGGAGGACAGAGATCAATAGTAGGAGGAAATGGGACAGGTAACAGGAGTCTCTTTTTTTGGGTTGAAATTTCTTGTTCGGAGCGATCCACGGCTTGCATCCGAACCGCGATGAAATAAGGTAAACCTCCTTTTTTAAAACCCAAAACTTCCGAAGCTGGGAAACATCATCTCTCTGTCCCCCTCACTGCGTACCCCTCCAGGGGCGCAGGTGGTCCTTCTCGTGATCGCACAGATGCATAACACCATCCCTCCATTGGGTTGCTCTCTTCCGCGGGCCCTCTCCTCCCAAACTTTTTTTACAAGTGTTTTTTGCTTTTCTGTTCCCCCTTTCACCCTTTTTCTCCGTGCTGGAAAAACAAGGGGTTTGTCATAATCCATCAAATCATAACCCCGGCGGAGGTTTAAAATCCCTTCCGGTGGGCTTTTGTGCTCGCGCCCTTCTTTTTTTTTTTGTACAACAAAATAACAGTATCAGTAGTAGCGGTATTGCTGGTGGTGGTAGTATAGTAAGAGTGAGTCCTTCGGATCGGACTGTAGACAAATGTAAGGAAACTGTAGGTCGTTGTGCGCGTTGCGCTGATGGGCGTCTTGTGAGTGAGTGAGAGTGTGTGTAGCGAGTGATGGTTGGTGGTCGGAGTCGAAGAATGACCAAACCGGATTTTTGGTCTATGGTGTGAACGAAATGATGAGAGCCCAGGTGATAACTCCTCCGAGATATGCCAAGAAAGTCTATACGAATCACGACTGTCTTGAAACGCCGTGATATGTCGAGAAACAAACAATAAGGTGTAGAAGGTTTGATAGTGTGGTGCGCCGCTCCGCCGTTGCGGAAGAGGAAACGCGCGGGGGCGCGCGTCCAGGTGTGTGTGTGTGTCTATGGAACAAGATATATGAGATGTGTTGTGAGGTCGTAGTGTGGTGTCATGGGTCGGGAGGTGTACTCAGTGGCGAGCAGGCGTTCAAATGCGGCTGCCGGCGTAGAGAGGCGGAAAAAGGGCGTACTGCCCAGGCGGGGGCGGGGCGCTCAGTGTCTGCGCACGTTGGCGTCGGTGCTGCTTCACCGGCTCCTTCATCTTGGCAAGCGGGAGAGAGTCCTGGGACAAGCTGGCGTCGATGCATCCGGAAGCGGCGCGGATGTCACCCGTGGAACGCGACATGGTCAGAACCTCCTCGGATTCGGGCAACGGAGTCATGGTAGACTTTCGTCCTCTGGGCGACCCGAGGTCCGCAAAGTCATCAGCACTGAAGGAACGCGAATGGTCACTACCCTCAAACTTTGGGTTCCATCCCTCAAAGGTCGTGCTTCCCGTGTACCTGGTGAGCGCCGTCCATGTCGAGTTGGTCGACGTATGGCGAGCCTCGGTCAGGCTGGTTTGGCTGGAAGAGTTGCTGCCGGTTGTTGAAGTGCTGGCACGGTCTCTGGCGAACAGTCCAGGCGTTTCAATCGTCAGGACGGGCTCCTCGTCAAAGGCGAAGTGGCTGGTGTCGTGTCTCCCCACATCCGTGGGATACGCGTCAGTGTCCGAGTCTGCCAACATTTGCTGGCGGAAATCCGTTGGAATGAGAAGAGATGGCGAGAGGTTGAAGCCGTGAGACTCCTTGAAACTCGATGCTCGCGATGCTGTCCTCACGTGGAGATGGGAGGTGCCCCGGTAGTTCGTCTCCTTTCTGGGATGAGAGAAGTTTGACCTAACAGGCAGCGCGGTAATGGTAGGAGTGATTGCTTCGTGTCCGTTGACGGAAGTCTGACTGGCGGGGCTGAGGGCTGGCATGTCAGAGTGTCCCAACGTCGATGCCGGCTTCAGACCAGCCGAGAGAGGTGCGACGAAGATGCCATCGTTGTCAAAGGAAGTCTCTATAGAGCCCTCCCTCACGATATCCAACGACGGCCGGTCCCACGCGTAGTCGCAATCAGCCTCAGCTTCGTGCTCGTAGCAGTAGTCAATATCATCCTCCCAGCTGGCTCGGTGAGAAATTGCAGCCGGTCCATCAACTTCCAAAGCTTCCTTCAGAGCATTCTGCGCCGCAAGCATGTCGAAGCTGCCAAGCGTGTCCGATGCGCCGCTCGATGGCCGCCTGAACTCGTCCTCCGGCGTCTGAGGCACGCTCTGGCGCAGAGCAGGCACAGACTGGCTTCCTCGAAGCGATGAACGAGTGCTGGTCAAGCTCGGGCCAGACTGCCGGGACAAAACGAACTGCTCCTCCTCTTCAGGCACATCAGGCAATGCCATCTCATAAGAGACAGTGGAGCTTGCTGTGAGTGGCCACGCAGCGTCGTCGGGAGTGGTGATTGCATGAGAGAATCTCGGGTCTGCGAAAGGCTCTGCTTCTTCGGAAATTGTAGGTTCAGTGAACTCGATCGGCACATCGAGAGTGCCTGGCAGGTGAAAGCCGCTGCTGGTCTGAGGGCGTTCTGGGAACATATCAATGGTGGCGAGCGAGTCTTCTGAAACGGTGTAGTGCTTCGTGATGCGGCTTGACGATCTGGGGGGAGGGACAGGTACAGGCGAGCCTGGTAGAGTTGGCGAGACAATTTCCTCGTTGATGGGTGACCGGGGTGGACGCGGAGGTGCTGGGCGCGGCGGGCTCGACCGAAGTTGTTCCTGGGATCGTGTGTGCTTGACCAACCGTCGAGGTGCAGAGGTCGGGCCTGTATGCCGGGCAATGGCAGGTGGGCGATTTGCAAATATCTCTGGCTGAGTTTCGGACGTCCACGCGTTATCCTGCTGCGTGTGCAAGGCTTCGGATGAAAAGTTGGAAAAGTGCAAATCTTCAACGTCAATTCCCTTGAGTTGGCCGGTGGTCGGCCGTTGGCCAGCGCGGATGGCTGAGAATTCGGAGACCAGTTCGGCGCGGCTGCCCCGCTGAAGGTCCGGTAAGTGATCCCGCTTGGTGTGGGTGACATGTTGAAAGTTGTAAGGGCCTGATATTTGCAACTTGCGTCCCGAAACTGGGTCTTCACCTAAGTCATCCTGTCTTAGAGTTCTGCGACGGCCAAAAATTGATGGGATGAAGTGGTCCTTGTTTGTTGTCGAGGCCGGGCCATCCAGGGCAAGCTCACCAGAGTATAAGGAACTTCCAGAGGAACTGTGGTTACCACTGCTTTCCCGCTTCATCTTGGCCCTGCGGTTGAAGATGGTTTTGCCAAAGAGCTGTACGCTCTCGGGGCGGTCTCGGGAAGGCATGCTGCTCGAAGTCGACCGGCCAGAAGAACGTCTTGATAGAGTAATGGTTTCCAGGGTGTGTTCCCACGACCGGTCCGAGTTCAGTGAGCGCAGCGAGGACGTCGAGCCAGAGGAGGTGGTTGTATGGCTCTTGTGTTTGTCCACGGCCGAGGCCCTCTGCATCTGCTTGCTCAAGGCACGGATCCTTTCCGGCGACGGCGGTCCATCAAGAGCAGGCTCGAACAAATCTGCGATGTTGTCGGGATGGTCTTGGGTTGAGAGAGGAGGAAGGGGAGGTTGTGAGTTGATGGCAACGGACGGCGATGAGCCACCTTTGTTACTGATGCTTGCCCTCTCTTTCCTCCGGGTTGGCTTGTAGGCCGAGTAGTACGGCAGTGGAGCGGTAGCCCACATCTTGTTTTCGACTTAATGCAGAGGGCGACGTCAAGCCAGGCGTGCCCCCTCTCAAGGGATCCCCTTCTTCTCCAGCGTGCTGTGAACAGGGTTGAGCAAGTCGAGGCCTTTTTCGTTGCTGGTGTTCCTGTTTACTTTTTAAAACTGGGCCGCTCTGGATCTTTGTCTGGTCGGGATCGGGGATGTTATGAGAGAATGCGAGTTGCTTGAATGTGTGTGTGAGTGTGGTCTGTGTAAGACTAATAAGAGGTTGGGTTGTGGTGTGTAGGCGTTGCGTTACGTTGCGCCGAGTAGGAAAAGTTTGAATGATAGACAGAGTGAGCAGAGCCGAGAAGGAGGGAAGAGCGCGCGCAACCAGAAAACAGCAACCAGCATCAACCGCCCAGCGCCCTTTTGTTCGTCCTAAGAGAGCAACAGGTGACAAGAGATCAGCTAGACTGTGGGGGAAGCGCTTGGGACTGTAATATATTTAAGATGGTGCTGTTTTCAATGCGTTGTGAGCCGGGGGTCGGGATCCGAACCTTGGGATCCGTCGAGCCTGTGAGTTTTCTGAGCGCTCAACGCAGATGGACGGACTGTGGACATGGACCAGACCAAAGGAGAGGGACCAGTCTCCAAAGCCAGAGACCGGGGGAGGGATGTCAGCGCCGCCCCGTCACAACCTTGCCCTGTGCAATGCTCACAGTCTCTTGCAGAGCCTAGTCCCAGAATGCAACGCCGCAGCAGCTCTTCCCCCTCCCCCCCGTATGTCCCCTCTTCCAGGATGCCGACAAGGGGTCAGGGGGGATGGAGGGATCTGGCTCTGGAGGTGCTGCCGGGGGTGTGGTGTAGTCGCCCAGGATGCCTTGCTGTAAGGATTGAGGGGGGGCTGTCGGCCGATGTGGGTGGGTGGATGTAAGGCAGGGTACAAACGAACTCTCTCACGCACCCATGAAGCGAGCTGCATCGTTGGTGGTCCGAAAAGACCAGAGAGAAGAGACGTATAGACAGCAGCAGCAAGCAAAGAAGCAAGCAGCAACGCAGTGTTAACAGTAGCAGCAGCATTAGTACCACGTAATACTACTGCCACTACCACTGCCAACGACAACGATAACGACAGCAGCAGCAGCAACCTGGGCCGTGTGAGTTTGAAGACGGCATGCAGGATGCGGCGGTCCTGAGTGGATGGGCCATAGACGGCCCGGGAGATGCTGGCCGGGGAAGAATGGTCTTGATTATCCCCCCCTCTCAAGGCTTGAGACTTTGCCTGCAACCTGCAGACAGACCGATGCACTGCATACTAGCAGCCGTCTGCGTCGCTTCCCAGTCGCGTGCCTAAATCCATTGGGTGAAAGGCAAAGCGTATATGCAGATATGCAACGATAGTAGCAGCAATTATCGCGACCAGCTGGCTGAAGTCGTGCATATGCTGAAGGGAGCGTTTGGAGAGTTGAAGACCCAAGCAGGCCGGCAGACGCTTGGAGAAATATTTGGCCAGTCAGTCGGGATTGGGACGGTAGATGTGACATCCGTATCCATGCCTTATTCGGTCATAGCTGTACGAAGTACTCAGGCCGCCATACTGTAGACTTTGATGCACTGAACAAATTCTTGAACGGCGGAATTCCGGCAAAGCGAATAGGTAATGTCTTCGTAGCCCCAGGACTGCCTGACTTCCTGCAACAGGTGGAGATGCAGGGACATGAAAGAAGACATATTAGCAAAAGACGAATAATGAGCAAGTGGGTAGTGGGTGAAATTATTCCTACAAAAGGAAAAAGGCGGCCTAAATTCAGCCGGAACGCCAAATGACGGAGGGAAATGAGTGTTTGATGCATCCGAACATTGTATACGCCAAGTATAGATTGAAAAACAGTTGCAAGTCGAGCGCGTCGAGATGCTAGCTCAGGGCTTTCATGCACTGTGTGTCGCGTGTGTATGCCGTGCCGTGTATACTCCTGTACATGGCATCGGTTCGCCGTGTCGTCGATTCTCGCCGCTAATGTCGCGCGCCTCGATATATCCATACATTAACGTTGGAGCATGGCGTTCCGATACGAAGATTCGTTAGGCGCGCCTTCATCAAAGGCTCTCACGGTGACAGAGGGAACAGATGCGTAGCCAGTCACTAGTGCGGTGTATGGACCGTGGACCGGCCACTGACCAGAGTTTCTATTTGCAGTTTGCCATGATGCTTGCTTCGCCTTCGAGGTCCACCGCGCGGAAGTCTGGAAGACTTCCATAGTTTTCAGTGGGCTGTTCGAATTGTCACTCTTTTTGTCGTTTTCAGCGTGACGCGTTTCTGCATACACTTGCTTCTTCTTTTCCCTATCATCTCCTTTTCTGAGGCCTGGTTTTCTTCAGGACCGATCTTGGACCTGTGCGTTGGGCGCGAAGCTGAAAGGATTGCCCCTGAAGCTAGCGGTCGATGGCAGACGGTCTTGGAACCGATCTTGCCCCCAAGTTGACGCCGTCGCCACGACAAGACTCGGAAGCTACGATGTGCCGACGATGGCGGTACGCTCAATGGCCGAGAGGGATTCAATACCTTACACATCTTGTGTAGTGTCTGTTCGGTATGTTGTGGTACCAACTCCTATGCACTATTCGAATCAGCCACAAGAACCTTGTCGTGAATGTACGCGCATGGTGTAGGTCTCTGGGTGGTTGTGCACAACCACCGCCTGGTTGGTCGGAACAGGGTAATCCTAGCCAAAAGCTGGCAAACCGTCTCTCACGCGTTGCTTGCACAAACCGCTCGCATGTTTGTGGTAAGATTGCTGATGACAGGCCGATCTCTCTACCAACGAGGTTCCGCCTTTTTCACCCGAGAACGTCCCCGTTATCACAAGTCCCAGAAGCTCGAAAACGAGAAGCAAACTCCACGGGCCGTCTATGCACTTTTCACTCATGAGAAGCCGTCCAGTGTCCTCAGCATGCTCTTGATCGACTCTATCTCCCAAGATGCTCCGTAAACGATAACCATTCGAACCCTGACGTGTCGAAAATTTCACCAGTTTCATCCGAACTGGCCAGACATTTTTTGGCCTCCCAAGCACACAATAAGGTTCTCGACTCGTGCGTTGAGATGGACGGATAGAAGTTACATCGAGCAGCTGTTTCAACCCATGCTCTGAACGCAGCTCTGACACTCTTCAGATCCCTACCTCGGCAAAAACAAAGTCGTTGATCTCTTTCATCTGAACTTTGGCACTCGAGGTGAACATGAAGTTGAGAGCTTTGGCCAGTAAGTGCTCATGGGATGAAAACGTTGCATTACGTTAGGGAAGCTCAGTAGACTGGCGATATGTCCTTCGCCAACGCTGAGCAGGCGATGAAATTGACGATGCTGCTATTTCTGGCAAGATTGCCCATGGTCCATCCAGTAAATCGAACCCAGGTACCTGTAGGCTGTAACACAGCATCTGTTTCTCGCTGCACGGCTCCTTGCCAGGCTGATTTCGTATCAATGTAGGAATGATGTGAGATGCATGCAATTGCTCCACATAGCAGCAAATCGTTGATGTCAGATCTGGGAGCAGATGAGGTCCGCGGGACGTCTCCGTAGCCCAAATTTGGGTTTCTTATTTCTCATTGACGTGGCTAGTCCGTGGATACTCGTCTGTATGAGGCGTTTGAAGATTTTCAAAGCGCGTCGAGCGGCGCTAGATCCAGATTGTGACAGATCATGATCGACGACTGCCAGAGGGCTGTGGTCCCCGCCAGAGGACTTTCCCAGTGTCAAGAATAGTGAGGAGGTCTGGGTCCATGGACGCTGGAGTGGACACGGTGAACAAGGGACCACGCAATTGTGGGCTTTGTAGGTTGCCGGCCGTACGGTATTGCTTCTTCGTGCGCAGCAGCGCAAGAGAGACCATCCCTGGGGTAGGTTGCGAGCTGCCGACGGCTGCCGTGTGCCATCATCCGCCATCCGCCATCCAGGTGGTAGTCAATCGGTTGGAAATCGGGCAGATGCAGAGCGCCGCCCGGCGTATGAGAAACGAAGCGGTCAAGCTCACAACGGAGCCAGCCCCCCGGCCTCCATAGTAAATGCCGTACAACTGAGTGTCTCAAGTTTCAAGACCGACGTTGGCCTGACCGTTAGGTTTGCGGTGGTAACGGGGGCTCTGAGACAGCCCAGTCATTCTGCGTAGCGTGAGACAACGACCGTTGTTGGCATTATGGCAGTGCGGTCAGTGGGTGGACGCGAGGGGACGGGTATACCTCGTTCTCGACCCGCGTGCCAGACTCCCAGTCCCCCGAAGGCCGATACCCTAGTCCCAGATCCACGATTGATTGGCGCTGCAAGGCGCAAGAGGGAAAACTCGACTGACAAGCTCTCTCGCGTCTCTTCTGCCCTGTCGATATTTGTCGGTCGGTCGGTTCTGGAATTCCCCGTCAGACCCTGTTCGAGCTAGGTTGCCCAAACGCCAGTGGGCGGAAGAAACCAGCCAGGGTGCGGATACCTTGGGGCAAGGCAAGGCAAGGCAAGGCGACGCCGAGCCATGTCCAGGGCAAGCAAGCTCAGGGCTACGTCCAGCTGGCAGCTGGGGCTTGAACTTAACCAGCCACATTTGCTCCACGGGGTTCCCGGAGCTGGTGCATGTCTACCATGTTGATTTCCAGATCTTATTCCCTATCACACATGTTTTTTTGCTCCACGCAAGACCCATCTCTCCCAGATAGTAAGGTCGTTCGGACAGGTCCTTTTGTCAAAAATGTCATCTTTGAGGCGTTGAACCCGAAGATGACGACTGCGGGGTTCGGCTTGGCTTGAATTGACAAAAGGTTTACGGAGTAGAGAGGCCAAGCTGAAGAATTGGGAAGCTGCTGTGCGTTGCCGTAGTTTGCAAAAAACCGATTTGCGGTGCAAGATCATGAGAAATGCGTTATCAAGCCCCAATGCTCTCCTGGAGTACTGAGTCCCTCGCCTGGGTACCTGACTAGTTGGGCATTGGTTTCGATCCTATGGATAGCTAGCACTCGGATAGACTGCTAGAGTCATAGTCAGAATATGGAGGACACTAACACGTAGGCTTGCGGAAGATGAGTGACTTTGTTGACCACAGCTTCGCGCAATTGAGACAGTGGGGTTTTCCGCAGCTCGAGTAGTGAGAACAACAACCTAGGTATTTCCGAGTCCGCCGACCGGGTCTATCTGCCTGTTGAGTATCCCATGGGCGTGAGGAACTCAAAGAGGGACTGATTGACTGAGTCGCGAACAAGCCGAGCTTTTGGGACCCTCTGTTTCCCCCCATGCTGTCCGCCTTTGCATACGTTGCTCGTGTCTTCTCCATTGCGGGCACCGGGTATTGCCAAAGCTCGTCAGAACTCTCGACAGGCATTGGCTACCAAGAAAGTGATCCGAGAATGCGCCTTTTTCTTTCCCTCGTTTTTCCTTGCTGGGCAACTCGCTGAGGGTTGGCTAGAGGCGGACCAGAGTTGCGTGCCTGCATACACCCAACGCACAGACGACGGCGCCAGAGCCGTTTTTCTTCTGTTTCCACTGTTCCACAGAGGCGGGACGACTGCCTATTCGCTCAAAGGTGGAGGTAATGGAGAAGCCCAGCTGCGGGCTTGACCAGACAGGCGGGGGCCGGGGATGGTGCACGTAGTGTTAGTGGCTCAAAGAAGTATTTCCAGCTCGTATGGTAGACCAGCAGTGAGTGTGACGGTATCCATGGCCATGACCGCAAGATACGCAGGGTAGATCTCTGTACGTATGCTGCTTCGTAATCCGCAACTCAGTTCAGGTCGGCTTTCAAATCGCGTCTCGCAGCACGGCAGGCGGGTACGTAACACGGGACCGAGGGCGACTATGGAGTAGTACAGCGTATCCAGAGCTGCGTAGGTACGGACGTAGGCCAGTCCCATTTTCGAGGCGAAGGGAAAATGGGGACGGCACGGTGCAGCGGTGCGGCAGAGCAAAAGCAAGCGCACATGGGAGCTTAGCTTGTCTGGTTCTACGTAGTGTATCCGTAGGCCGCCAAGCGAAGCCGAGGCCATCTGCAGGGGCAGCGGACTAGGTACGGCCTGGATGTCCAATAGGCATGGCAAGCAAGGTCTCAGGGACGCAGAGTGATGGTGGTGGCTTCGATTGGGTTCTGGCGTTCTGATACTGGCGATGGCCGGACTAGCGGTAGGTACGAAGTACTTTCGCAGTCAGTCTCTGCGGGGGCCGAGAGACGAGGAATGCTATCTACATCAGTAGAGCCTACGGATACTGCCAGGTTCTGCAGAACGGGGCTTTCGACTGTCCAGTGTCGAGCCGGTGAGAAAGAAAGTTTGCTAGGCCTTTATTACGTACCTTGGCTGCTATACGCAACTGGGCGACGCAATGTGCAGTAGTCCGCAGATGACCGTACGCGGTGTGTTCTCTTTTGGGTTGAGAAAAGGAACAAGATCCCGGTCGGATTCCACGTAGTATCGGCGGGCAGAAGGCACCAGGGTTGGCCGAGAGGACGGGAAGGAAATCCAGGGCTCCGGGGATGGTGTCGACGAGTGAGAACCTTCAGTTCGGGACAAGAGACGCGGGTGCTTAGGTTGTTGGGATCCCGTATGCCGTATCCTCTGTTCTGGGTTCCTGGGAAGATTGCGGCCAGGTGAAGGTCGGATTGGGGAGTCGCATGGAAATTGCTGCAGACTGATTCAGAACGCTGCTGTGTGGGTTGGTCGCGCGGTTGTAATGAGTCGCTCTGATTGGGGAATTGATTGACATTGGGTTTGCCGGACAGAGTGAAGTGATGGACGGATAAGGCGGGCGAATTGAAGAAACGAAATGAAGCTTTCCAGACGGTCGGATAGTAAGTCATGGCTAGCCTGTCTGGCAGCTGTCTGGTAAATTGCATGTCTTTCCGGGACGAAGTGAGGAGAATTTAGCAAATGGCGACTGACCGGGGGATGCAGGCGGGACAAAGGGAATTACTTGCGTAGTAGTGCCATGGTTGCTGTATTCGAACGAACTTGCGGAGAAAGTGCAGTGGGCAACGGGAGTCGTGAAATTGAGAATGAGATGAACCCTCTGCCACATTGAGAGAGAAACTATGAACACTCGTGTCTGTTGCACCTACTCAAATTTCCTCTCCCATGCTTCATTTCTCAATTCGTAAGGTACTTGCCTACCGATACCTTCCCTGATTTTGGGGCATTCGTGCCTTACTCAGACGCAGGTAAAGTAGGTAACTTGTAGTAATTAATTAGGTAGGTGCGTATCACAAGCTCTATCGGATCGGCAGCTTGCAATCTGATTATGGCCTCCCGCTCCGGCTTTGGCTCCGGCGGCCATGACTCTTACTGGTCGGTCCTAGTGGTCGTTTCCGGAAGGAAGACGGACACAAGGGAAACATGGCAGTCCGGGAAAGCGAAACCCGTTGCGTAGGAAGGAGACTGTCGAGGCGGGCACGACGGGGAGGGGAGGGGACGGGAACCTGGACCAGAGAGGTAGAGACACGGGGCGAGCAGAGTCCAAAGGAAAAGAGAGGGCACAAGGAAGGAAGGCATGTCCAAAGGTACCTACCTACCTTACTCATTGCATAGGTACCTATCCTTGCCCATTCCTGCCTACTAATGTATGTTAGGTATTAGGTAAGACAAGGCGAGGTGCCTGAGAAAGGTACGTGTATTGAAGGGAGCTCAAGTGTCTGAGTAGGTATCTTGCGCCTGCCATTTTGAACTTCAGTCCCCTTGAGTCCTTGACTCCTTCCGCCGTTGAGTAACCGTCGCTCCACACCGTTCTCTCCCACGAGTCCAAGTTGGCCCTAGCGTATCTCGAGTATCCACACCTGCACCTGCCTTAGTGTACTGTGTGGTTAGACCTGGGTTGCTGCAGCAAGCACGCAGACGGCAGCAGCAGCAGCAGCAGCACCTCCGACCGCGAGTTTAACCCTTACTTTACTGTGTAGGGAGTACGTAGTTTCCTCGACAGTGCGATTGTTGAACTTTTACCGTCCCAAGACGAGCAAGGCAGGAACAGGAAGAGGAACACACGCAGGCAAAATGTAGGCAAAATGTGGGAATGGAGACGAACTGCAAGTCGCAACTGCGTGCTGCCCTGAACCCCACGGCTCGATCCACTCGACCCAGTCAGAATCCAGGGGTCCTGCGTGCCTGCTCAATCCACCTCACAGTAAGTGGAGGTAGCCAGAATCCACAGACACATGGAACCTGGAAGGAACTTGGGTTGGCAACTGCAACTGCAACTGCAAGTCTGCAACTCGTGGCACGACTGACCCAAGGCCGGTCAGTCTTTTAGGGCTTTTTCTCGCCCTCTCTATTCGTACATGCTGCATACAGATTATCAAAGTACCTGGCCGGTCATTTACTCGCGAGTTGTCCGCTCAATCAAAGTGGCATTTTCCATCAAGTCCATGAGCAAGCCTTGATCACCAAGGCATGCCTCTAGAGTCCAAATTACATCCTCCGTATTGACACTTGACTCAAGCCCAAGGCGGCACAGGCGGCGGTTGGCTTGCGTTGCCGTCACTGAGGTGGGGTAATCGGCGATATCTCTGGGTCACGGAGTTCTAGGCCTAGGCCATTGCTTTTTCTTCGGCCCAAGGTTGGAACCTGAGAGCTGGGATGGCACAGGACTACGGCGTAATATTCACTAATTAGAACTGCAGAGTCAGAGAGATTCCCGAGCCTTGTCTTCAAAGCCCCAGTTGTCGATGGACGGGCGGGCGGGCGGACAATTGCTAAGCAATCGAGATACCGAGAGCGAGCCTTGGTTGCTGAGCGCAATTCGACAACCTAAGCTTCTCGACACACACACACATACACAACTTGTCTGACTTCACAGCACTCTCATCGTCAACTTAACTTTGGTTGTCAAGGCTATAGCTGCGTACTATTACAAGTAGAACCTTGAAATCACGGCGGGACGATTTACCCGAATCAGAAGGGAAACAGGTCCGTTTACCCCAGAACAAATGCAACGGCATGCTCTTCATCCTCATCCTTCTGGCGGGCCAAGGTTCCTATGGAAAGCTCCCCGAGGTTGGAGCCCGCCAACCCTGTGCTTGCGCATGTGCCTGTGCCTGTCAGACAGCTCCCTTGTTCTCTTCTCACAAGCGACCCTTTTCCTCGAGCCAAGTCCGGCATCTATATCACCAAATACTACTGCAGGCCACCATTGGCCCGAACGTCAGACCCTTCGATTGGAGCGACACGCGGAAGAAGGGTGGGCGGGCACTATGGAATTCAATGCACTGTGGGCAAGGCCGCTTCGCAAGAAACGGGGACTATGAAGCCGGTCCATGTCAACGTTGCAACGGTTGGACGTCAAGGATGTTCTGCAGTACACTAGACGGCGCTCTCTCCCGCCCCTCCAGCACCAGCTTCTGTGCCTGTCTTGTCTTTTTTGGCAACCTTGCTCAACCAAACGCACGGTAGGTTGCGCTAACCTGCCAGTGGCAGCAGGATACCACTATCAAGGCACTCCTGTACAGTACGGATATGGTTGGGAATCTCTCCATTGTTCCTCGCGCTGGTGGTGTTTCTTCTGCCCACTCTCTACTTGACGCAACACTTCGCTACATTGTTTGTGTTTCTTGTGGCAACCTATGTCGCCATAGGTTATCGTCCCGCCTGGGGTCTGATATAGAAATGGAAACAATAAGGTTTATGACGTCTTGTTAAGGCCACAAGGCGGACCAAAAGGTTACTTTAGCGAGAGTCAAGCGAATACAGGCTTGTTGCAATTGGCAAGACTTGGACATGGACCAGTCAACTCTTCACCTCGTCGCGCCTCGAGGACGCTCAATAGACAACTCTGAGTATCCAAGGTACCTTACCCATCCTATTGACTCAATTCGATAAAGAATAATGGGCGCCACTGGCCCCATCAGCAAATATCTGAACTACGGCGAGATCAGCCGTTACTCGCACGGGTAGCTCTTCATGGCAGTCGAATTCTGGTTTGTTTGTTCCTCTCTAACCGATATGAGCATCTCTCGTTGGCGTCTTGACCAACCTGCCGCCACCTCAATGCTATTCGCTCATCTTGGCCATTATTGTTGGTCCCACGCCATCACCAACCATTTCTCTCTCTATGCTGATCCTTCCGCATGCTGCTTTGCAGGACATCCAAGAGCTATTGCCCTGCGGCCGGGAAATTGGATACGTCGTGTTGGAGGGTCGCGTCTCAGGCCAGTTGGATGCCAGAACACCGGGGGCCGTTCTTCATCAAACCACACATGACAACAACTAGGTTTCCAATGCAGCTTACGGATAGCTAGCTAGCTGACTTGCAGCCTCGGCCGACGATATGAGGGAAGAAAAGTCATGCTTACGACTCAGCTATTGTCAACTCGTCTGTAGGCTGTAGCTAGCTGTTTCGCGGGTTGAACCTTGGCGGTTGCAACGCCGTCATTTCCAGAAGGCGAACCCTGGGACGTTGTTGGACTTTGCCGCATTCGTGCATTTCTCCTCTCAAGATTCGTCGCCGGGCAGGTCGGCTAGGACGGCCAATTCCGACGCCGTCATTCGCGAGCTACCGTCAGCAAGTCTATCCACAGACGCGCCGCTCAACGCAACGCATGTCCGCACAGGTTCCACAACGATCAACGACTCCTGTCAGACTGCATGATCGGTCCGAAGGACGCAGGACAAGGCATAGAGGGCATAGAAATGAAGAACACAATTAGCCGTATCTTGAAGAAACACTGAGGTGGCAATTGCCAACTAAGGTACGAGAAGGGGATACAACCGACCTCATTCATCCGGCCGAGGCTCACCTTCCAGACCTCGGACGCAACGAAGAAAAAGGTCAACCAAAAGACAGACACATATCAATATTGCTTGTGCCGTCGCTGCACGTAGAACAAAATCCGGAATAGGTTGCCCTGCCTATGGCCTCGAATGCGGAGAAGGATGGGATTCCTGGGGAACACATGCCTGCAGCAATGTCTTCAAAGTCGTCTTTCAAGGGACCGATCTCCAAGGGCTCGACCGTCAGTTTCTCGACGACGCGCCTGTATTCCGGGAGAAGAACGACATCATTTTCTTCTTTCTTCTAGACTCAGGATTGATGTTTGTATCCCTCGATCAACCCCAAGGCAGCGTCGCGTTGGTTGCAAATAGCCGTGGCTCCACGCATTCATTGTCTCCCCTGATGTCCGTACCCGCGAATAATGAATGGCTGAATTGGAGGATCACGGGAGCTGCTACACACGGCGAGGGCCAGCTAGTCTCTTTCCTTTCTTCAGTTTGCGAATGCTGCAATCGAATGGTATATGGTGTATCTCGACTGAGACTCTGCTGAGGACCGCCGATCAATGGCTGGTGCTTCAGTTCTAACCCCCGCGTACCCTGGAGGGTTCGCTGGGATACATGACCCTGCACTGTGCCACAGCTAGGCATCGAGCACATCGTTGAAGCAGCATAAGCTAACGACAGATTCGTCAGTCGGTGTGACGGTCCAACTGCTAGCTGCGTGCTGCCGATGCCCTCAAAGAAGTGCTGATCGGCCCTTGCGAGTCTGCAAGGTCCCGCGAAGCTTACATGGAAGCCCAAGAGAAGGCCAGATGGCCTGTTTTCGCGGCCTACGCTACGCCGTGCATGCATGAGCATATTGCCAAAATGCCAGTTTCTACTCCGTATCTGTATCACCACTGGCAATCGCCGTGAGATACAATAACCCAATCCTCAGCAATTTTGTTGAGGCCAGAGGACACCCATCCTGCAGCATGGACGAAGTTTCTAGGTCGAGGCAGCAATCATCATACAATGCTCTGTACGGATACATATCATTACACCAAACTTGGGCCATTCCAACTTCAGGCGCAAACCACCAACAGGTGGACCGAGTGTCACACTTCTCCTCTACTTCCATCCGGGGAGATGCTGGTGAGACGGGTTCGCGTTCAGTGCTCTTGATAAGGTAGCTGTCAATTCTGGCAGAGAAGCTTGGACTCTCAACTGGTCGTCTCGTAACCCCAATCTCCCCAAGTCCCAACATGCTTCCAACATCACGCCACTGTCACCAGCTCACTTCTCAACACCCATGGCTCATCAGTGCCGTCCGCGGATTACCCAAACGTGACTAACTTCCCTCTGACCGCTGTGTTAGAACCACGGTCGATCTTATTGCAAAGGCTGGAGGTGTTACATTAACACTACAGCGAGGATTCTTCAAGGCAATCGTGTCATCGATCGAGAGTTTCAACCGCATTACGACCGCGTCCCGAGCAGGGGAGATCCCGATAGCTTATCCAGACCGGCGCCGGCTCCTCATGTGCCGTCTGCAGTCCCGGTGTTGATGTGTCCGGCTGCATCCAGTCTGTCGCTTTTGAGTCTTGAATACAATAGAAAGCCAGATTCGAGCCATGCTGCCACTGGATGGCAAGCGGCCCAGCTTTCCAGAAATGGACCGTCGTTTCATCTGCTCTGCCTAGTTGAGCGCCGTGAGGCCTTGTCGGCAAGCAATCCCTCTCCAGAAACAGGCGACCGTTGAAGTGGTATCGCGGATCGAATGATGTTCCCTGTCAAACTCCGCGTTGCTTGGACCCATAGTTCTGCCCATGCTTCTAGGAGTCCATATCTGCAATAGCAGTTTTTCTATTATAGCGCTTTTCCTATCGCTTTCTCGTCCGTCTCTCGCAGTTTCCGACACTGTTCATCTGTCACGTTGGAGTTTCATCACGTCGACGCATACCAGCCTCTTCTTATACAGACGGCATATATACCGAGTTATCGAGTGCAGATGATGGGGACATCGCCGACGCAGCGTGTAAGCGATGCGACAGCGAACCAAGGTTATCGCCGCGTCCGCCAGAGAGGATCCGGCTCATCGATGCTCCAAGCGACCCGGGCATCCTCCGGCCCCCAAAGCCGTCGATCCCGGGAGCGGCGTATGGCTTTCGGACGCCCACCTTCGGATGGTCCATCGACGAGCTAGGCACAACCCAGAGGTTCTTTGTCAATCTCCTACAAACCAGCGCGTAACGTTCCCAGAGGCAGTCCTGTCAAACTTTGCCCGCTAACGCTCGGACGGTAGTGATCAGCAGAAAAGATGAAGGAGGTAGGCGTGGGATGGAGAGAAAAGTTTTCTCCGCCGGCGCTCAGACTCGGGTCTGTCGATCCTTGCCCTAGAGTAGCAGTCCTCTACGAATACTTGGGCAACACCACGTCAGTCGCCAGCCAAGGCCAGACCATGAGGTCGAACGTCTGACGCTGGTCGAACCAGCGGCGGCTATTCTTGTCTCTCTGGTCTCACTTTCTGCTCTCATGATACTTCCCCAGTGCGTCTGGCATCCCGGACGATGATAAACCGCCCGATCTGGACCTGACGCCACCAACGTTATTCCCTGTGCTGGCCTATGGATGTTCCCAGAGCAGATCTGATGCGAGAGCGTTTGAATATACGTACTGCATATACACAAACGCGGTGACGACGTCGACACTGGCCTGCAGGGTCATCTTGATATCTGATCTCATTCGATATCACACTTGCTTGGGGTCTGCCTTTGTCGGATACGACCAACAAGATCCCCCCGGCACCCTTGACAGCCCGAACTCTGGCCGTGCGCATCCGGCCCGTTGGTGTTTGGCGAATTGTATGTCTCGGGACGGCTTGATGCCCAAAACCCGCTCGCAGGCAGACTGACGGACGGACTGACTGACTGAACGATTCGAGCCCCCCGCACAGACAATGAAGACGACGCCGGTTGTGTCGTTGATGGGGAATCCGAACAGAGAATGTTGAGCTTGCATGTTGGTGCCGTATTTGCTCGCGCAACTGCCGGCGTTCGTCGCCGGGGTCGAAGAAAACTATTGGAGCGCGGCGTGGGCGGAACAGTCTTCCCTTCAGGTTTCTTACTCCCCTTCACGTCCCCCATGCGAAGGATCGACCTGTTTCGGCCAAATTCGATGGATCGTCCGCCCCAAATTCGGAGGATATTGGCTTGGGATGCGGGAGAAGCCGGGGGGTGAGGGGCCCTTTCTAAGTGGGCAAGCCACCATCGACAGACATGTCCAGGATTGCATCTTCGTGTTCTCTTTTTTATCGCGATGGAAATTGGCCCGCAATCTTGTCGATGGGGTTCGTCGTCGGCATCAGGACGGGGTCCCTGCTGCTTGCCGCTGAACGCGCCCTTGCCAGTTCGACCAACGACTTACGAGGCAGACTAGCAGTTGCTGGAGCTTAGAGCTCTCTGTTGTCCACCGCCGCTTCTTCTTGAGGAGCGTCTGACGATACGAGAGAGACGTGACTGAAGAACCGCCTGAGCTAGAACAGCTCTTATGAGACGACTTGAGAGAGAATTTCCCGCATAATGTGATTTTCGGTCTGTGGCCCCCCTCTCACGTCTCAACGACGACTGTTGGGCTTTGCTAAGGTACCCGTAGCCTCGCGACTAACGCAAGCCCGCCGCGCCACCCTGCAACTAACAGCCTAACAAGCTGCTGGACCAAAGTCAAAGTAGACCGCGGGTCCACGGACAGCTGTCAAGTAGGCTGTGTCTGTTCGCCTGTTCCGTGTGGATTTGAGTCGTGGTACTGGTTCGGTGGTAGGTACTCCGTACGGATATCGCAACCGGCGTTCTTCTTCTTCAGGGGTTCCATCGGAGCTGCCCCCGAGATAGCTCGATGGGAATGTCTTACTCTGAGGCAACGCCAATGGCGTCTCGATGAAGGGGGCAGAGTGGTGCCGAGTGATGGGGACTTTGTGACGATCCTGCTCGATATTTGGGCTGTTTCATGACCAGAGAAGTTTAGCTACATCTAGCAGGACTTGAGAACTTGGCCGTGGCTTCACATGCTGCGTACACATCATCCCACCGAGGTTTTCTTGCGCCGCGAAGAAGCCGAGATAGATGCATGAGCTTCCTTCGTGGATCTTCTTTGGAGAGCGAGAGGGTATTGATTGATCGTGTGCCGTGGTCCACCCCCTGAGGGACATTTCTTGAGCTATCTGACTTTGGTCTAGACCGCTTCAACTTACGTCTGCGGTGCTTTGGGGGCCGCTCGTGGAGAAACAGGAAAGCACGCTAATGCTGAGCGTTGGGTTACTAGTAGGGTATGTAGTCTGGGAGTCTTGGACTCCTCTGGAGGAGGGAGAGAAGAGATTAGAATCAACCGGTTGACAATTTGACGCCGGCTCCTTCTCCCCCGTCCGTCCGCCTTAGTTTTGTTTCCCTTCCGATTCTCCGAGGTTTTCTGTTGGTTGGGTTGGTGATGGTGTTTATGACTTACCTACAGTAGTCTTGGTCTCCTTTACTGGAAACTACTTTAGTGTGGAAATGACGAAATACTTTTGCGCACGACACCCTCAACTGCGAAACCGAACTTGGTGAACCGGAACATCTGATTATTGGCAACGGCTTCCCAAGCTTGCATTGTATAGTGCAAGGTACATTTTGCCTTCCTTTGGTGTGTGTGTGTGTTGGAAAGGACTTTGTTCTCTTTCCCTACCTTACTTTGGGTGACTAGGTAAACCGTAAACATCGGATCATCACGGGGAGGACCGGCTGCCTTCGCGGGAACCAGGGAGCGATGGAGAGCTAAGGTGGCTAGAGTCTAGAGGGAAGGCTCCGGTGTGCCACTTGTGCCGTTGATTCGGGTTCTAGAGGCTTGCGAGGCGTTCGGTGGTTTGTTAGATAGCGTTGCTAGCCATGTAGGAAACTTGCTCATTGCGAATCGCCTATGATAAGCTTCGGTCCAATGTGTGGCGTGATAGAATAGAGTGACGGGAATTAGCTGCATAAGAACCTTCGTGGAGTATAAACGCCCCCCCCTTACATATCGAACATGAAGACGACGGAAAAGGGGGTGAAAGAATCTCTTCGCCTGTCTTTTCTTCGAAAACTTTATCGGCTGTCTGGCTTGAGATGGATTTGAATTTCCGGTTGGGCCCATCACGCCAAGGATGGGGGTTTGGCTATAAAGAAAATTCTTCATGAGAGCTAAGGAGACTTCTGGTATTTGGACCGGCTGTTTGGGTTAGGAGAGGCGAGATGTGGACGACTGGCTGGGAGCGAATGCTGTTGAAGGTCGGGTGTCCGCCTAAAGAAGGAATGACAGGATACAACACCGATATTGAGAAAATTTAGTTACTCTTTCCGTCATTCAGACCCAGTCATGAGTGAAGGTTGACCAGGGTACTGACGTGATGATTCTAAAGAAAGCGAATGAGTTGGATGGACCCCGAGTATCCGGAAAGGGGTGAGGACCTCTTGATCTTTTGGGGAAAGAATTTCTCTCCTCAATATCAGATAGACTTTCAAGCACTGTCAAGAAACAGACTAATTCAGAGTATGAAGCCTCTGATGCTTGTGTACACGATGGGAAGCAGTCAGCAGTACAGTCATCCTTCTCTCGTGGCAAGCTGACAAAAGGATATTAAGTCAAGTGCTAGGTAGGCCCTATACTCTTCTATTAAAACTATAGTCTTGTACTTGTAAATTTCAAAGAACTTTATCCCTCAATACCAAGGTACTCAGATGCTTGTGTACATGCATCTAGAGAAACTGTGTTAAGAAATGCTTTATTTGCATAGGGTGAGCTGTCATGAGCACCAATAGTCAACCTAGAATGGGTAACCTTCTCATGATGAGCCTCTCAAGGAAGCGCAGGCCAATAAACACTGGTACTTTGTGTACCTCTGGGCGTAGTTTACACAACGCGGCCACAGATGTTGAAGCATTCATGACGTTGACATTGTCGGGAACAATTGAGGGCCGGCGCCGCATTCATAGAGCTGGAACGGCCCATCCATGTCCACAGCCGTTAGTTTGTGACTGATCAGTGTCCCGTAACCCTTCTGCATGGTCGAATAGAGTAAGCTGGGTGATGTCCAGATGTACGGCCCTGGTTGTGTGAAGCGCAGCACTTGGACACGAACGGCGTCGACCATGACAAGCAAAACCGGTACTGAATTGTGGTTATGAAATTTTCGCAAAGACAAGAAGCTAGAAGTATATTCACCTCGCCCGTAAAAGGGCAACAATCGTGATGGGATGGTTTAGCTGAGAATGCTTATTCCAGGTGGTGACTCTGGTCCCGTTATAGTTTGTGGGTAAGTCTGCAGGTGTCGATACTTGGTGGACAGGGTAACTTGACATTCGAATTGGGTCTGTGTTGTGTACTCAAGACGCTCATCAGGATCGCTACAACTACACTGAGGTTGTCAACGAATTTGGGGTCATGAGGCGTATGTCCTGTCATTAAATTGTGGCTATTATTCCGTGTAATTTCACTTGAAAGTTGGATCCTAATTGTATTGGTCCTGCAAGTAGCAATGCTGAGATGTCATGTATTCTCAAAGAAGACTTAGAGCCCTCGACCATGGACCTCGAAAGGTTACACATCTCTGGCTGCCAAGTGATATAAGCCGGAGTAGCGAATCTTGTTAGGTCAGAAGAGATTTATTTGTCGCACAATGTGTTCTCATTGAATTTGACTTTCCAAAAAGTTGAACTTTCGCCCGACCTGTACACGTATGAAACTCTTGGTTCGGCGTTTTCTTACAAATTCCATTCGTTTCCCAACCCAGTTACAACCCAATGAAACTCCTCAAGCCATGATGTGAAAACATAGAAGACCCAAAATATCCAGCTTCATTTCCAGAACCAGCTGCCCTTATCGTCAATACCGTCGTCCTCTCGCTGGTCGCGGTCCCTGTTTTTGTAGCCGCCGGTCGAGAAGCTCGCCGACCAAGTGTAGTTGGACTGTCTCTCCGTCTGCTTACCAACCTCCTCGCCACTCTCATTGTAGGTCGTGACAGTCTTGGTGATGTGTACGTTTCCCTTGCCGTCCTCTCGTTCTTGCACCTTCTCGACGACGCGCCATCCTTGGGGTAGACCTTGTGGTGAGAGATCCTTCGTCGAGGAGTAGTTTCTCGGGGTCGACGGCGTTGATGTGGACGTCTCTCGCGAGGTGTTCAGACGAGCTGACCCCATGACTGAAAAATAGGAATCCTCTTCCGTTTCTCCGTGGTCCTGCTGGGGGCGAACTGAGGATTCCTGTGTCGCATTCTCTTCTGTGACAGACCTCCGCCTCTCCTCCGGGGCCGAGTCATCTCGGGAAGAGTGTGTCCTTTGCTCCTTGAATGGATCGTTCTGCTCTTGCAACCACCGTTGCCAACGCTCACTCACGGCCCTATCCAACACCTCCGGCCTTGGTTCCCATCCATCCCACAGACCTTGGCGAGTGAGCTGGTGAAGCCAAAGCATCGGAGGCAGGCCATGAGGAAACGAGTCGCGAACTTCCTTTTTGAAGCGGACACGTTCGTGAATGTCCGGCAGACCCTGACCACTGCTCACCATGAGCAGATCCTCAAACGCATCCTCGAATCCGAATAAGGTCGGGTCCTCGCCTTTAGGAAGGTCCCGAGGTACAGGCTGCGGTATATCATGGAGTCGTAATGGTGAATAAGGCGAGTCGATGATGAATGAGAAGCACATGAGCTGGTACAGAGACTCGGTGACCTCTTCGGCCTTGAAGAGGGCTGAGATGGACGACATGGGGCCGAAGAGGTCAAAGACGGTGGGGTGCGGGTGCTGCGTGGATGACACACGGGGCTGTAAGCTGGTGTTGTCGTCGGTGAGCGGCCTTGTGTCCTCAAGCTCTTTTTCACGGGATGGCATAGGCGGTTCCGGCCATGAGCTGTTGAGACGTGATACGGCCGACGGAATGCCCAGGAACCGCTGGAAAGCCGACGCAACGTGGTCGTCGACTTTCTGTTTAAAGCGGACGAAGACGTTGTCCGAGGAGTTGCCGTTCGACATGGTTAAGATGAGATGGATTGTTGGGTGTGTTTCGAGGCTGTAAGTCAATGACTTTCGCGCGTCTGCGTCTCAGTTGATGAGACGCGTTGTTGAATGAATTCTGCTGCGTAGTCGTAAACAGTTGGCGAGTTTGCCCTCGGTTGCCAGTCAAAGGCTCGAGGCCTACATAGGAGAAGATGGGATGTTGTTTGCGGGAATCAATTGAGTGAACAGCCGTCGATGAAAATGACGACGTTGTCGACTTAAGATCAGGTCACCCGGCAGTGGCGATCGGGGAACGGCGGGGTCTGCAAGCAGGTATGCAGTCAGTTGATAGGTCGGAGACTCTGAAGTTCCGACAATTTCCCAACAACCTGGGATTGGTGGAGAGCACGGTGACGGCACGGCTTGATGGTGCACGGCGGGAGCAGAAGCCCAGGTCCAACGCGCAAGCCACAGCCCGTTCATGGCTGAGGCACAGCTCAGGCTGGCAGCAGTGGCAGGCACGTGTGATGGCGAACTCTGGTAAGTGGCCCCGGGTGCACTGTGCAATCGTTTAAACGAGGCGCTAGACGCCCCGATAACGGCTACGAATACGTCGGCCCAGAAGAATGCGGATACGCGGATGGACCCCGAGGCTTGGCCCGGTTGCCCCGGCCGGTTAAGACCCCACCCTACACGACGGATCACCCCCCACGACAGATCACCTAAAATAGACGATTTTCTGGAGTTTAACTTCTTAACGTTATAATTACGAATTCAATTATTAGTAATATAACGTTACTAAATTTAAAATTCTAAATATATACTAATAAATTAAGCTTTTATTATATTGTTTATAAATATTAAAACCGTAACTAAGCGCTACGAGTAAGCTTTAACTTCTTTCTTTACCCTTATAATAGCCTTAATTTATATAAATCGCTTATTTAGATTTTAATATATTTTTACTTTTATAATTAGTTTATATAATTATACCTAAGCCTCTAGTAACTTAATAATTAATTAGGTATTAGCTAGGGCTACGTTCTAAGCGTTTAGTTACTTATTTACTTTATTAAATATTAACTTATAGGTAATAGAATTGTAATTAGCCTCGCTTTTATTTCGTACTTAGAGCTTTTAGTACTTTTTAAAGTTTTTTAATTTTTAAAGGATAATAATATTATAATTTTAGGGTATCTAAGGGACCTCTAGTAATAAGGGTTCTTATAATAATACTCGTAGAACGTTTATAAACTATACTATAATAATAAATTTATTAAATAGTTATTTTATATTAATATATTATAGCCTTATTACCCTCTAACTAATATATATATTCTATTTTATAAGCGTTTACTCTCAGGCTTAGAAATAATAGCAGAAGTTCTTTTTTTAATTAATACTAAGTTAAACTAAAAACCGTAATTTATAAGCTTATTATAATAATATATTTTAAATAATAAAAATACTAAGATATCTAGGGGCTAAGTAATATAACTAAAATACAGTAATAAATAATATAAATAAATACCCTTAAAATAATATTATTATATAAAATTATTAGAAACGTAATTATTATAGCTATTAATAATAAGTAAATATTTAAATTAAAGTCTCTTAGCTTTTACTTCTATTTATAAAATAAATATTTTAAGTAGCTATTCTAACTTAATTATATTTAAAGTCTACTTATTTATAAAAGACGTAAAGCTTTATAAAATATAATTTAATATCTCTTTAGGAACTATTATTATACCGTTTACTTTTTAAAAATAATTAATAATAAGAAGTACTAGCTAGTTACTAAAATATACTTAAATATAAATATCTAAGTACGGTCCCTAGGGTCTAAACGTAAATAAATTTTTTTAAAATTACTTAGTACTAAATAATCTTTATTATTCCCCTCTATTAATCCCGTTTTGTTTATATTCTAATAAAAGGACTTCGGGATCTTATTAATATTTAGGATTATTAAGATTTTTCAAAAAGCTTTTATAACGTTAATAATAACGGACTTAACGTACTTTAAATTTATATAATAAGCCCGTAATATTAATAGCGCGGGATTTTATTATAAGAACCCGTTTATTTATTTTTTTCTAAATAAGTACTAATCGCTACTTTATTAAGTAATATACGTTACGAACTTTTTAATTTAAGTATAAGTCAGAGCGAATCTTAGCTAGTTTTATATAATTATTTAATAAGCTAAGGATTATTCTTAGTATTTACTAAGCTTTTAATAATCTTTTTTTAACTTCTTAACCGTTATAATACTTTTTAACTAGCTTAAAAAGGTTATATAGGGGATTCCTTAATCCGCAAAGGCTTTCTAAATCGACTTACTAAAACTAACATTTATTAACGCGTTTTTAACGTATTCTTTTATATATTTAGGTATAGTAAATCTATTAGTAATTTTAATATAATTTTTATAATTTTTTTTAATTATTTAATACTTACTTAGCGTAGTAGTAGTGGTATTAAAGGAGGGAAAAATGCGGCCTAATCGAGTGATCTGTCGTGGGGGGTGATCCGTCGTGTGGGGTGGGGTCTTACGTTCCAAGCGAGCCGCTGTCTCTGGCGACTCGGCGAGTGCCTGAGAAAAGGTATCCGTACCTTCCTCCCACTTGAAGCTGTGGCTCGAGTTAGTTCCCTTTGCTCGGCGTGGCTGCTAGAAGAATGAACGGGACTAAGGTAACGCAGAGACACCAAAATACTTGGAACACTTTGCTCTCACATGCCAAGATGACTATTGTTCGGAGCTCTTTCGACTGAGGTGCCTGCAATTTTCTCTACCGCCCACGAAATGACAGCATTGAGCAGCAAATGCTGAAAGCCTGGAAACCCCCACATGCTGCCTGAGCCACACTTTACATTTAATAGCATCAATCCGGGCCCCACCTTTCAATGCTCGCTGTCTTTGATTCTTTCAGGGACCTCCTTTGAGAGGAACGTAGTTTTGGGGGCTCTTTGACCGGGGGATTGATTGCCCCCCTCTGATTGAATGTGGGAACGTGCTTTCACTTTCATGCTCCCAAAATGCCCAGACCCGCGCGTCAGAGTCGGGTCGGGCTTGTATTGTCGACCGATGTGTCGAAACTGAGTGTCGGACCCAGAAGAGGAGAAAGTCGCGGCAGGAGGAGCGTCACCCAAGTAGCAGTACCTCACAGGCTCACACCTCATCGAACGGGAGTACGGAGTAGCGGCTGCTAAACGCCTGTACTAAAATCTTGATTGATCCATCTTATTCCAGTCCCGTACCTAAGTACCTTCTTACTGCCTACCTTCCATAAGCTATCTTTTATCCTTCCAACATCACGACAATAACCTTGAAATCCTATTCTTGACGCAAATCCTCATGGCCGGCTACGACGATTTGCTTTCTCGCAGAGCTTGAGGTCCCTATCCCCCCTCATCATTTGCGCCGTCCAGATGGTATTGCGTCTTGGCCGTGTCCAACCATCCGTCGCGCTTGGATGACAGGCGACTCAATTCGCGCCGTCGTCATTATCTCCAACCTGCGCCAAACTAGCACCAAAACCCCCCAGCTGCTTCGAAAATTTAGCTTGTGATCCGACCGACCGCGATACGATATTGTACCACTCAACCTCGCCTCGACATACACGACCCAGCGAGTCGTCATGACGGTCGCCGATGCGGTCATCGCTGCCGAGCCAGCGGCACGACCGGGCGACGATGGAAAGGACCTGCAGAACTGGTCTTCCCTCATCGGCATCATCACCGCCATCGTCGGCAACGTCCTTATCGCACTCGCCCTCAACGTCCAGCGATACGCCCACCTTCGACTTCACCGTGAACGCATCCGGGTCCGACGTAGGGCGAAAGAGGCTCTGAAGCATGCGCCGAGCGGAGGCCAGACGGGGCCATATGGATCCGTTGGCGGAGGTGGAAGAGGAGGAATCACAGATGGAGACTTACCAGAGAACGTGCAGAATACGGACCACGATGCCGGCGAATCCGAGCCTCTGAGAAGATCATTCCGATCCGAAGAGTCCGCTGGCTCCGACTACTCCGGCGACGAGGAAAAGGCCCCTTCGACGTATCTCCAGTCGCCGTACTGGTGGGCGGGTCAGATCCTGATTACATTGGGCGAGCTGGGCAACTTTTTGGCGTACGGCTTCGCGCCCGCTTCCATTGTCTCGCCCCTGGGCGTCGTCGCCCTGATTTCCAACTGCATTATTGCGCCGATACTATTCAATGAGAAGTTCAGGCGGCGCGACTTTGGTGGTGTCGTCATCGCCGTGGCGGGAGTAGTCGTTGTAGTTTTGAGTGCCAAGCAGGAGGAGACAAAGCTCGACCCCGACGATGTGTGGGACGCGATTACGACTTTGGCATTCGAAATATACTTGGCGGTAACGATTTCGTTGATTGTCATCCTAATGTGGGCGAGCCCGAGGTATGGCCACCGGACTATCCTGATTGATCTGGGCCTCGTGGGATTATTTGGTATGTACTTTCTACGTTGGACGGGCGTACGCACGATGATATCCTAACGTTTGTTTCTTTTAGGCGGCTTCACGGCTCTTTCGACCAAGGGCTTGTCTTCAATATTATCGACGACTCTCCTGGCTGCGTTCAAGACTCCCGTGGCATGGGCACTAATCTTCATTCTACTCTTCACGGCAGTGATGCAGGTGCGCTACGTCAACAAGTCACTGCAGAGATTCAGCTCGACCCAAGTCATCCCCATCCAGTTCGTCCTCTTCACTCTCAGCGTCATCATTGGCAGCGCCGTGCTCTACCGCGACTTTGAGAGAACCTCGGCTGAGCAAGCTGGGAAATTCGTTGGAGGCTGCTTGCTTACCTTCTTCGGCGTCTTCCTCATTACTAGTGGTAGAGTTGAGGAAGACATGGATGATGGCATGTCTGACGTGGATGGCGTAGAGGAAACGATCGGTCTGGCTGAGCAAGACGGCTACAGCCCGACACAACCGCTCGCGCCCTCTTCCACCTCCATTCCCTCGTCAATCTCACGCCGGTCGTCTCGAGCCTCAAACGGAAACAACGTAAACAACGGGTCAAAGCCGTTCAGTTTACAGCGTGACTCCGGCATTCCAACCCTTCGCGTTCCTACAGCGGCTTCGGCGGGAAACATTACGGGCGCCGAGTCAGAACCGCTATTAGCCAACCCCTGGAGCAACTCGGCGACAGAAGAGATCCTTCCCCCGCCAGGCGTCAGGACCATATCAGACGAGTCAATACATACCTTCCCCGGCTTCGGCTTCTCACCGTCAGAGCCGACAACGCCTTACTACGATGGCCAGATCCAACCTAGATATCCTACAAACCCAACAGACAGACCTGTTACACCACGCACATCACTACCGCCCCGACCTCACAGCCACAACTACCCAGGGCCCCTCTTCTCCCCCTCCCCCCTCTCCTCTACCGTGAGTGCCGTCG
The DNA here is from genome assembly GCF_011075155.1 of Colletotrichum scovillei. Classification (NCBI taxonomy): domain Eukaryota; kingdom Fungi; phylum Ascomycota; class Sordariomycetes; order Glomerellales; family Glomerellaceae; genus Colletotrichum; species Colletotrichum scovillei. The sequence goes on from NW_023336261.1 coordinate 3,117,625, forward strand.
TCAAGGACACTCTTCTCAGGAACGCAGAGAGTCCGCTCCTGCGTAGGCCGTCGGTGCGTCGGCTGCGTTCCAGCATCAGAGCAAGCCTTTTCATGCCCGAGGACAACGGCGAGGGCGCAGACGTGGACGCCGAGAGGCAAAATTTAGTAAGCAGAGGAGACGATCAAGACGGTGGCGTTGCGGAGCGCAGTCGCACGGCGGGCGAGGGCGCTTCTCGTGAACAAGTCACTGGAAGGCAGCGGAGCCTAAGCGATACCCTGGGCGACTTTTTCAGGGTAAAGAAGAAGAGGAGGGACGGCGGTACAGATCCGGAAGAGGAGGTATGAGAAAGAGCAAGAGTGGACTTGGATTGCCGCCGATGTTTGGGGTTCAAATGGGATTTTGGAAGGGAGGCGTCATCATTGTTTTTTCCCGCCAAGCATTGCATATCGGCGTTCCTGGTAGAGAGAAAGTTTGCAATTCGGAATACTGCGTGTGGTGGTGTCACACTCACATCACACCTGTCCATCATTTTTAAAGGCGCGTGTGGAAGGAATTGGGTTTCTTCTTGACGTGTAGGTATATGGACAATTTGTTAATAAGGAACCCGCGCGTACCACTTGTGCGTACGAAGTCTACTTCAACATCACGCCAACTTGTCATTTTACCTGAATGAGCATGAAGATGGTAGGTTCACGATAAAGCAGGGAGTATTTGCCGTGTACATTTGAAATTTGATACTTTTGAATAACCTTGGCGATGCATCAGACACCTAAATAACAAGTCGCCCATAATTACCTTCCCCACACAAGAACTGCCCTTTGACCAAACAACCTAGCCTCGGGATGAAGCCTTCTTCTTCCTCATCAGTCGCTTTCTCGCAATGAGCAATGGCTTGACATCTTCACGGTCAACCTTGCCCGCGGGCGTCTTGTCACCACTAGACTTTTCTCCGTTCTCCTCCTTCTCCGCCTTGGGTCCCTTATTCATGTTTCCCTTCTTTCCCTTCTTGCCCTTCTTCTGGTCCTTGACAGAAGCCATGTTGGGCAGCTCCTTGCCGCCGGCCTTCTTGTCGAACTTGCCGCCCTTTTTCCCGTTCTGCGCGGCCTGAGGAGCCGTCTGCGAGTTGGGCTTGTTGCGGTCCAGGTTCTTCTCGTTGGCCTTGCGACGAGCGACGACCGAGGCGTTCTCGATGGCGAATTCGACAATCAGGCGCTGCTTCTTGCCGAGCTCATTCTCCATCTGGTAGCCGTTAAGGAAGCGCAGGCCCATGAGCGCCCAGCGGTGGGACGAGTACTCGATGAAACCGTATCCGCGGGACTTGCCGCCGCTCGCCTCGGGGACCTTGGTGCCCTCGCGACTCTCAAACTCGATCTTGGCCTGGCGGACGATACCCTTGCGCTTGAGCTTGCGGTCGTGCTCAGCCTCCTTGTCCTCCTTTGCGCTTCTGACCTTCTCCTCCTTGGACAGGGGCTGACGTCTGCCCTCCTTGACATCTGTGGCGAACTCGACGCAGGCCTTGCGGGCCAACTCCTTGAGCTCCTTGCCGCCGATGTTGCGGGGGATGTTGCGGACAGCCAGACGGGTGAGACTGATGTGCAGCGAAGGGTTGCTCTGAACGAGCTTCTTGCGCTGCTTGGCGCTGTCCTCTCTCATCTTCACCTCATTGGGCGTGAGCTTGTGGTACAAAGCAGATCTAGTATCGAGCTGGCCCTCGTTGAGCAGGAAAAGACGACGCTTGTCCTTCTCCCGTCTCTTGGCACTGCCGTCGGCAGCCAAGCGCTCGGCATCATCTTTGCTGACTGCCTGAGCAACCTGCAACAAACGGCCCTCCAAGGTGTAACGGCCGTCGGAGTCTGCGGACTCGTCCTGCAGCACAGAGTGCTTTGTGGGCAGGGTGTTGGCTTGTGTACGCGGCGCGCCCTTGATGCAGGCTTTTGAGTCTTCCTCGTTGACGAAGCAGACAAACCCGGTACCCGCCGGTCTGTCAGTTGCCCGATCCATCACTACGCGAGCGTATCTGACGGCACCGAACTTGGCGAAATGCTCCTTTAATTGGTCGTCCGTAACGGTGAAGGGCAGGTTTCGAATGAAGAGTGTTGATGTATTGTCGGTAGATTGCGTTTTCTTGGCGGGCTTCTTCTCTTCCTCGTCTTCGCTGTTTTCCTCTCCGTCGGAAAGCTCCTCATCATCCTCATCGTCTTCGTCTTCGTCCTCATTCTCGTCGTCCTCGTCCTCGAGGTTCATGATGTGGTTCTTCATGAAGTTTTCCAGATCTGCGTCAGCTCCGGTGAGCTCCTTGCCGGCATTCTCGTCTCCGGCTGCATCTTCCTCCTCCTCTTCTTCTTCCTCCTCCTCCTTTTTCTTCTTTGAACCTCTTTCCTCTTCCCTAGCGCCGTTGGCCTTTTCCCATTCGTCCTTGCCCACAGCCCAATCAACGGCAATGGTTCTTCCGTCAATGGTCTTTCCGTTCATCTCCAAAGCCTTCTCGGCATTTTTCCTGCCGCGAAGGGTAACGAAACCAAATCCTTTGAGCTTGCCCTTGTTCTGGGGAAGATCGGCGAACTTGACAATACCATAGGCGCGGAAAAGCGCACCCAGCTGCGCAGAAGACTTGATAGACCAAGGAAGGTTGCGAATGATCAGCTTCGGGGCTTTCCTTGCCTCCTCAAGATCATCCGCACGCTTTTGCTTTGCGCTAGATGCAGCCGCGCCAACGGCACTCTCCTTTGCGTCACGAGTTCTAGCTTCGGCAACATCGACCTTGATGCGGCGTCCCTCCCAGAGAATGTTGTTGAGCTTCTTCTTGGCCTCCGTAGCATCTTCGGCATCTGTCAATGTAACGAAGCCATAGCCTCGGGAAGCTTTGGTCGCCTTGTCGAGAACGACGGTCGCATGCTTGACAGGGAAATGTTCGGAGAAGAAATCGGTGAGCGATTCGCTGGTAGCGGTCGCAGGTAGGGAGCGAACGAAGAGAGAGCGATTGGCTTCTGTTCGGGCCTTCTTGGCTTTCGGTTCCGACACAGCGTCTGCGGCGATGTTCTCTGCGACGGCGGCTGCGACGAGAGCATCGTGCTCGTCTTCCTCCGCTCGTGACCGCTTGAGCGGCTTTCCGGGAGACGACATGTTGTGCAATAATAATCGAAATTAAAAGAAAAAATTCCTGCAAACGGCTTCTCAAGAGAAAGAATGGACCAGTTAAAGCTGAAAACTTCAACTACCGTAGGAGGTTGTGGAGAGGCTTCGTTCTCTGCGCAGGAAATGGCTGGCAATTCGCTGCTGCCAAATTCTTCGATAAGGATTTTTTTCTGAGCTTATCACCACGTGCGGGCACTTGGAGTCGGGAAGCGGGGATGAACTTGACCGACCCCGCGCTATACCTGTTTCGGAAGTCTATTGACTTGCCCGTTGCAGACTGGATAAAAACAAAAACGCGCCGGGGGGTAAGTCATCCACTGTAATTGTGTGCGTTGGCAGCTAATTCGCGAACGAGGCGCCTGTCATCCATCCTTGAGACTAATCAACAAACACATCATTTTTTGGCTTCATTAACAACGACAACTTTTCCGACGTTTCACGCGGTCTCGACCGATCCGCCGCCATATAACGACAATACACGACGACAAACCTCATTATGCCAGCACGAGTATCGACAAGGTCCACGAGGACCTCAGCGGCGGTGTCGCACAAATCCTCCGCAGCGACCCTCGGCTCCCGAGCATCAACAGCATCCCGCTCCTCTTCAGTCGCCGCAGACATCCCAACAGAAAGACCGGACAGTGAGCTCCGCGGCCAAGTATGCGCCGTGTTCCGCGATGCGCAAAGAAATACAGCATCGCACCGCAAGTTGGTTGTCACATTGCGCAAGATTCAGGAAGCTTGCGCATACGAACCGACCAGTCTGAAGAAGACCGCAGCAAACGACTTCGATGAGGAAGCCTTCAACTCCGAGTTTGTCCGATGTGTCCTGAGAGTTATGCCTATCAAGAAGGCAGAGAGTGTTGGAGAGAAGACCATTCGATTTGTCGGATTCTTCCTTAGACACGCCAATGACAAAGACAACGAGATTCTTGGAGAGGTCGACGAGGATGCTAGCATCATGCCCGAGACCCCCAGCACAAGACTCACCAGCTATCTCATGAGCACGATTTTGCCCCTGATGACGGCCAAGGACAAGTTTGTGCGATACCGATCCACCCAGTTGATCTCTCACATCATCAACTCCCTCGACGCCATCGACGACGATCTCTTCCAAAAACTTCGCCATGGTCTTCTTAAGCGTATCCGTGACAAGGAGGCAATGGTTCGTGCACAGGCGGTCCTGGGTCTGGGACGTTTGGCCGGCAATCAGGTTGATGCGGCCGCGAACGAGGACGATAGCGAGGACGACGAGGCTAGCGGCCTTCTCGAGAAGCTGCTAGAGGTCATACAGAACGATCCCAGCGCAGATGTGAGAAGGTCACTTCTCGTCAATCTCCCTATTCTCCCATCCACCCTACCATACTTGCTCGAACGCGCTAGAGACCAGGATGCTCTGACTCGCAGGGCGGTATACTCGCGACTGCTACCCGCCCTCGGCGATTTCCGACATCTCTCTCTCTCAATGAGAGAGAAGCTCCTCAGATGGGGTCTCCGCGACAGAGACGAGAATGTCCGCAAATCGGCGGGCAGGCTGTTCCGCGAACGCTGGATCGAGGACTGCGCTGGTGTTCCGCCGCCTGAGGAGGGGGCGCCACCCACTGAACCTGCACCGCCGAACTTCGACGGTCTTCACGAGCTCCTGGAGCGTATCGACGTCGTAAACTCTGGAGTGGAAAATGGTGTTGCCCTCGAAGCGATGAAGGGATTCTGGGAGGGTAGACCCGATTACAGAGAAGCTGTCACCTTTGATAAGAACTTTTGGGAGACGCTTTCTGCAGAGTCCGTCTTTACCGCTCGCAGTTTCAACGACTTCTGCAGAACCGAGGGCAATGGCAAGTACGAGTCACTGGTCGAGGAGAAGCTGCCTGAAGTGACTACGCTCGCATTCTATCTGGAAAGATACCTCGGCGTTCTAATTGAGGCTATCAAGAGGGTCTCTCAGGCAGATAGCGAAGAAGATGAAGAAGAGGACACGGTAGAGCAAGAGTTCATTGTTGAGCAGATGCTCCACATTGCCATCACTCTTGACTACTCCGATGAGGTTGGCCGTCGCAAGATGTTTGCGCTCCTCCGCCAATCCCTCTCAGTCCCCGAGCTCCCTGACGATGTAACAAAGCTCACGATCAACGTTCTTCGAGACATTTGTGCTCCGGACAACGCCGGCGAGAAGGAGTTCTGCTCGGTGGTATTGGAGGCTGTTGCTGACGTTCACGATACTATCGTTGACGACCCAGCGCCTGATGACCGTACCGACGACAGCTTTCACTCGGCGAGGTCCGAGGTCAGTGGTGATACCACCCCCACGAGGAGTGGGAGCCGGAACAAGAGTCCCGAGCTCAGTGAAGAAGAGGCCAGGGCAAAGGCAGTCAAGGAAATCATGATCAACATGAAGTGTCTGCATATTGTGCAGTGCATGTTATCAAACGTCGCCGGCGACCTGCAACAGAACGACCACCTGGTGTCGATGCTTAACAATCTTGTCGTCCCAGCTGTGCGAAGTCACGAGGCACCCGTCCGTGAGAGGGGTCTCGTCTGCTTGGGTCTCTGCTCCCTGCTCGACAGGTCACTAGCCGAGGAGAACCTGACGCTCTTCATGCACTTCTTTACTAAGGGCCACACTGCCCTCCAGATCACCGCGTTGCAGATTCTCACTGATATTCTCAACGTTCATGGCGCTCAGCTATTGAGCTCGACGCCAGCGTTGCTCAAGATCTACATCAAGGCACTCAAGTCGGGCATCAGGTCACCCGAGGTCCAGGCCGCCGCTACCTTGGCGGTATCTAAATTGCTTCTAGGCCGTGTTGTCACGGATCAGGAAGCTTCAGCGGAAATGCTCAAGACGCTGGTTGTACAGTACTTTGACCCCGTCACTGCTTCCAACCAGAGCGTCAGGCAGGCTCTCAACTATTTCCTGCCCGTGTTCTGCTACTCGCGGGCGGAGAACCAGGACCTAATGCGCACCATCGCTCTGGACGCCCTGCATGCCTTGTTGAACGTTCGTGAGAATTTGGAGGACGATGACGCCGATGTCAATGAGGAGATGGAGAGTCTGACAACGATTGGTGCTTGCCTGGTGGACTGGACTGATCCTCGGAAGTGCTTCAACCCTGCTACTGGGCTCGACTTGGAGAAGAAGACTGTCAATGGTGACATTCATCTGGAATTCGCCCTAGACATTCTGGACCGCTTGGGCGGAAACTTGAGCAGTAAGTAATTTTCTTGCGATCCACTCATGTTCAGAACACCAGCGCTAACCCACAACCTCAGAGGAAGAGAAAAAGGTGGTCGCACCCCTTCTCGGAAAGCTGTATATCTCGCCTACAAGCACAGAAGAAAAGATCAGGGAGGTCTACGACGAGATCACCATTGCCGTCAACGACAAACTCGTCACCGACACCACGGGCCGCAACGCCCTCAACAAGATCCACGTCAGCCTGGGCAAGATTGTCGCCAACCTCGGCGAGCAGCAGGACGGCGAGCCGCGCCGCATGAGCAGGAGCGTCTCCGTCGCCATGTCGCGTGCGGACTCGGTCGCGCCGTCTGTCGCCGGTTCTGTCGCGTCCTCGAGGCTGCATGACGCAGACGAGGACAAGACTGTTACGATGGAGCCTGATATCAAGGAGGAAGACGAGAATAGCGATGATACCGTGATTCAGAACACGCGGCAGGGTGACGGTGACTCGATCGTGAGCGAGCTGCTCTCAGATGAGGAGGGCGCATGAGTATGATGGCAAATGGGATGGGTTCTTTGAATTCGGGTGGTATGTTTTTGGCTTGACGGATACCTATCCCCGGGTCTCGGGAGCATTGCGGAACGGTTTTCTCTACAAGAATTTATGATCTATGTACTAGTAATGATGAACTCTCTGCAGGATTGACAATGCCTTTGCTGTTTTCCATCCTTTCCAACGCGTCCTGCTTAGTATTACAAGCCTGCTGCTACCAATGGTAGGTATTTGGCGAATAGTGGCGAATACTTCGTATATCAAGCCGATCCCAAACGGTACAATAAACCAGCAAATACGACGTTGACGAGAAGATGCTGGCCAATGGTCCAGGCCATGCAGTACAGGTACTTTGGCGAAAACACGGTCCAGACAAACAGGTGCGTCCGCAGCGCCTCGCACGCCACCATGATGAACGCGACGCTGCACGCCGTGAACAAGGTCGTGTGCCCTACGTGTCGCAGAAACACGTACTTGCCCTCGTCGCTGCCGGCCCTGCGGCCGCGGTACTGCAGGAGGAGCAGGTTCGTCGCGGACGCCCAGTAGATGGGGCCGACCCAGTTGCTCACGAAGGTCAGGATGCCGACGGCGACGACGTTGAAGCCCCCCACGCCGTTGTAGGCGCTCGAGAGATCGACGGAGGAGATTGCGTTTGTGCCGCCAAAGGCGAAGAAGGAGGCGTACTGGAGGAGGAGGGAGGTCGTCGATAGGAGGGGCAGGGAGAGGTCGAGGGAGGCGAGAAGAGGAAGTTGGAGGGTGAAGAGGAGGAGAAGGGGGATGTTTGTGACGCGGGATTGGGTTGCGAGGAGGAGGGTGATGAGGTGGTGGAGGAGTGGGGACGTGTGTCGTGCTTCGGTTTTTGGGTTGGAGAGGGCTAGGTAGGATGAGTAGAGGGCCGCGGCGCCGATGCCGGCGAAGACGAGGCGGGCTCGGGTGACGAGGGAGATGCCCTGGGTGAGGGTGTTAAGGGTTGCCAGGGGCCCGGTCACGAGCTCCGGGGCGTCTTCGTTAGTGAAGGCAAGCTTGAACGTGAAGGCGGAGAGGACTAGAAGAGCCGACGCAGCCGTCACGGCGGCGCGGGGAAGGCCGCGGAGTTTTCTGAGTAGTTGTACAAAAAGAAAAAGATAGGTTACGCTGACAAGGGTCCAAAGGATGGGAGGGTGTGTGACAATGAAGGTTTTCGCGATATCGGGCTCGCCGGCGTGCTTCTGGCCTGTCTGGTTCCATCCCCGGATCAGTCTAGTTGCTGTCAAGGCGATGAGAAGAGATGCGAGTGTTCCTGATGGCGACCGGGTGCTGTAACTCATGTCAGTCTTTGTGATTGTGGGTGCTGCCAGCATGCTTAGCACTTACGACTGCATCTTTCTGATGCCCATGGAGCCCAACCAGGCCGATGTGGCCCAATACCAGAAATGGTGTTCTTCTTCCACGTAGCTGCTCGCGAACATCATGATGCCGTATGTGACTGAGATGGCCAGTAGTGGTATCAAACTAAGTCGAGCGCCGAAAATCAGGGAGCCGGCAACGAGGCCGACGACTGCTTCGCCGATATGTAGCCTTCCCATGTCGTAGTTGCTGGCCATGCTGCTCATGAGATCCTGAGCTCTGCTGAGCCACTATTAGATGTCAGCACAGACTCATGGGTTGATGCACTGAGGTCAGGGTAGTGACATACCTTTGACATGGCTTCACGCCAGGCTGGATCTAACTCGGCCTCGCCATCCATGGTTTTGAGTGCATCATTGACGCGATGCCATTCACAAGCTAGCTCCTGGGCATCATCCCGAGGATTTGAGCACGTTTTTTGGTCAAAGGTAGACCCCAAGTCAAACATCTCGAAGCCAAAAGTTACTGTCACAATGTTCAGTATCTGCCGGGCATTGCGGACGAGCAGTTGGATCTGATCATTTCCTGCCAAGTGTGAGCCACTACGCAACCGAAGCTGGGGCCTGCATAAACTCACTGTCGGGCCAGAAAGGCAGGAAGTCGGATATGAAGGCGCCAAGGTTGTTTTGCGGCACCGGAAAGCCCAGCAGAGCACCGAGGGTGGGTGCCAGGTCTGACTGCTCAATCTTGGTGTAGTAGGAGAAGTCCTCTCGAAACGGAACAGGAGCTTGGAGGTTCCGTTGCAAGGCCTTCAATTTGGGAGAGATAAAAACGAGCGCCGGAGAGGTTTCTCCGGGAGACGAAGCTCCATGATTGCCGGCATCGTTCATACCATGATCTCCGCAGAGAACCATCAATGTGGAAGACATATGGTCTCGTGATTCCATGGCGTTGTATATACGCTTCACAATACCGTCCATCTCATGTTGCTTGGGCACCATGTGTGAGCTAACTATAGTTAGCAAGGGAGATTCGGAAGGCGATCCAAAGGTAATCTTACCTTCGCGGTCCTGATTTATGCCCGATGTGATCGAGTCCAAGGTAGTGGAGAACCAACGTGCTCCAATCGTCATTCTTCAGCTCGCTGTCTATGTGCCTGGTGACATTGTTGTCCACTTCGGTGAAGTCCTTGGACCAGTCAGTTGAGGGACAGCAAGGGATGGATCATGAGACAACGCACCGCTACGAAGAAGCTCGCGGTGCCATCGGCGCGGTCAAATGTACCCGGGAAGAGCTTCAGCCATGTGTCATCGCCGTACATGAGCATTTTCCCCGTCTCCTTGGCTTTCATTTGGGCAAGCCACGTATCTTGAGCAGCGAGAGTCGAGGACGAATCTGCTTCGTCCAGGTTCAAGATGACGTCCAGGAAAGACGGGATTGAGCCAGTGGTGATGGCTTTGATTCTGGGCATGGTGACGGTGGGTGACCGCGCATACGCCGTGAAAGGTAGGGCGGCACCATCGCGGATGAGCCTATAACATCAGGTTAACACGGCGAGAGTGAGACGGTAGGGGGCTCGTCGGCGTACTCTTGAGTGTATGTGAAGCCGGTGCCATTCAAGTATACGAAGTCGCTGTGATGATGTTAGTATTGTCAAAAACCTGGGAGTACTGTGAGCCGCATTTACCTTCGCAACGCATCGACGACCATGAAAATGAGGCGGTCGAAGGGTGCCTGTGGCGGCGGGCCATATTCAAGGGCCTCATATTGAGCCAAACCTGGCAGAACCGGCTTATACGGAAAGAAACCGGTAGCAAATGTGAAAACCGCCAGTGGAATCAGGACATTGGCGATTGTGAGAAGAGCTGCCAGGAAGCCCGGGCCGTACCGAAAAGACATGTTCGTCGCGTATCCATCAAGATGACCTTTGGCCTTAGAATCGCAATACGAAAGCCACGTTTACTTTCGGTGTGTTATTGAAGTTGTCGAGTTGTTTGATGGCTTGAGAATAGAGTCATCGCGTTCAAAAAGCAGCTGCTTTATTCGATCATGATGCGACAAGGGATGAAAGGCGCGCAAACCACAGTGAGATGGAAGACGGGTGAAGTCGCCAACCTGCAGGCAACGGTGGCAGTTCCGTCAAGGTTCTCGGGATCCAGTCGCTTAGACCCCAAATGGGCAAAGCCAGTGTCCGGCAGGCGGAGCAAATAGCTAAAGAGTATGCGCAAGGTATACGTAGGGATGGTAAGGTATCGAGGTACGGAGTAATCAGGTAGATAATTACCCTGGTACATCGCTAGGCATGATGGACATAACAGGACCTCGGGAGCTGAGAGGACACTGTAACAGCTCTTGCACAGGGATGACATGCACCGAACTGGAGGGAGTCGCGCCCGGACGATGATTGGTCGAGAACATACTAAGAAGGAGAGTCCGAGCAGAGAGAACCCCGGCCGATACGAGCAATAGGTAAGTATTCTTCCGCTTCACCCGGCACAGGACTGAGTATCAATGATTGAGGTACGTTCAAATAGTATTGAACGTGAAGTAATAATCGGAGGTTGATAGTGATTTTTCATTATTCGTCTGACAGCTATTTGGCCATGCCCAGCGCCATGTCTACCGGTCTATCAACTTTTTGACCGCTTCTCCAATGTACTCTCTCAATGGGGTGAAAAGTGTGAAATGACCCCCCAAAATAACCGATGAAAATTTTAGTATCCCACTATTCACAAGAACGCCGGAAAAGGAATTGGATATGTCCAGGAACGAGTTCCTCATCACGAGACTCGCCGAGTGAGCGCGCTACAATTTTTCTTGATCGAGCGCGACTCTTCGCCCATGATGCTGCAACAGGCGAGGGTAACAACCAGTGAAAGGACAACAAGCCTTTACTTTCTCTTGGAAACTCCGCCTTTGGAGCCTCCACGACGGTCGCTGTACTTGGGGAAGACAACCTTGGAAGTCTTCTTCCTTTGCTTCTGGATTCTTCCAGAGCGACGCTTGGGTTTCGCCGAGTCAACGTCCATGGCTGTGACGAGAGTCAGTCTTTGTGACGGGAACTATTGAGTGAGCTCAGCTTACAGGTGTCATCCGCCTTGGCCTCCTTCTTCTCATCGTCACCGTTGATTTCCGCTTTTGAAATGTCAGTTTCGAAACTTTTTGCCTCATGGAATTGCCTTGAAAAATGGCAGGGAACTCACCGTCGTCGTCATTCTCAACATCCATCTTGGTGTCTGCCTCCCTCTCAGGCTTGGGGGCCTTTGCCAATTCTAGCAGCTTCGCCGAGAGACGCTCGGCTCTGGCCTGCTCAACGGGACCAAAGACATTTGCCTTGAGTCTCTGGTTGTTCTTCTTGATAACGCTGGCTCTCGCGCTTTTGGCCATTGCTGCGGATATGTACCGGGCGGCGTGGTGTATATGAAGGAGTTGAAGTGACGGCTCGCTGCGTTTATACAGACTAGAAATGAACAGCAGGCTGAGTGAGAAACAACCTTGATATGTCTCGGATCACTGAGAAATGTCGAGTTGTCAAGTCGGTGAAAGTAACCATGTGAAAGCAAACGGTCTTCACTGGGTGATGATAGGAAATTTTACACAGGTGGTTGCAGCCGTGCCCCGCCTGCCAATCCGGTCGTCCAGTCAGGAAGGGTATGCAGGCCGCAGCGCTTTGGACGGCAGCAAATCCATCCTGGCGTCTCACTCACATGGGCTCAGTCAATCGGCCGTCGCGGGGGCTGCCGGCTATTGACACCCCCACATTCGTCCAAACACCTGGAAGGCGCCTCTGGCTGGCGGTGGTTTCTAGAACGGGACGGGCAATGACCCGGGAATTTTGATTTCTCACAGGCGTTGTCTGCTTCTTAGGGGACACAGATGCTGAAACAACGGCGTACCGCCCACTAGAGAGCGATTCGTTCAGGCTCTCACCTGCCCGATAGGGACGTTCAACTACATGCTCTCCCCTAAGAATGACCACACAGAGCCGCCATTTCCTGCCTACACACTGACCCGGCCAGTTGCCACACCATCATCGAGTCTCGCCAATTGTGAATCTCACCTCAGCACTTCCCTCGAATAACTCACCTTCACGCTTCACTTGCTTTAATTTTGGCCCACATCCAAAATACCGCTTGACTACCGCTGCAGTCGCAAGGTATTCAGCTGTGGTGGGCTCCCACCTGTTCAGTGACTTCCATCTTCACAGAGCCCCAGAAGGCCGATGGTCGCGAATGACATCAAATCTTTGCTAACCCAAGAAATGGCCCATAGCCTACTTTGACCTCACTTCATACTTACGCTGGACTAATGCCGTTGCTCTTACCTTGGACGTCGATATCATATTCATATTACTGCTCGATGCAATAAAGTTCGTATTGGTGGGGAAGTGCACAAACAATTTCGCACACATCAGGGTCGCTACCTGCCATCGTTGTCGCATTTGGGAACATTGGTATATCCCTCTGCCTGTCTCCATCATCGCAAAGCCGAGAGTGAAGGAGAAAAAAAGACGGGAAGGGCAGCGCAGCAGCAGAGCCGCCGCCACCACCACTACCACCACCAACCCACCAAGCCGTACGGGACGGGAGCTACCTACCCTGCCCTTGCCTTCCTCGACCGACCCAACTGCAACTTCCCCACGCACTTTTGGCTCTTGCCTGTCGGCGCGCACCACGAGCCTCGTCGCTCCTGCCTCGTGTGGTCGCGCCCATGACTGTTATTTTCACTTGAGGCCCGTCGCTCTCCTTCTCTTCTTTGCTTTCCACCCATTCCTCGGCCGACGACTTTGACGCAGACAAGTATCCGCCACATACCCCCACGGCCTGTCGACGGCGCCTCTAGGTACCAACGACCGAAGTCGATCCGACGTCGCACCTGCGAACCTTCATGAGGCTGTCACCGAAGACACCACCACAACCCTTTCACCTCGCCCGAGAACCATGACCTCCATACAGAGGCATGAGCTCCAGGCTCTGGTCAAGCTGGTGAACAGCAACCAGCTTCTGAACCGCCAATTATCCCAAATTTGTCAGCTCAACGGGCTCACTAGCAGCGGCGTTAAGGCGGCTCTGCAAAGTCGCATCGTCAGTGGTGAGTACTTTTCCTTGTTGAGCCCTTTCGGCCGCCTGAGATACCTCCTTTTGCGCCCCTCCTCTGGCTCCAGCTCTTTCACGGGCGCTGTCGTGTCTGAGCATTGCTCCAGGCAGCGAAGTTTGCTTCTCAGAACGACCTAAGGCTAACATCTTTTGCCCGTCAGCTATCGAGGAAGCCTTCAAGAACAGCGACGCGACTCGCTTCCAGCAGATACAACGAAGCATCGAGACCACAAGGACCGGCTCCTCCGCTTCGCCCGCCTCTCAAAAGAGTGGACGTCCCGCCACAGCGACTCCGCCAGTGTCAATGATGCGGCAAGACCAATACTGGGGGCGCAATGCTCGTCCCAGCGGTGCGAATGGCCCTGCTCTGCCCGGGTACGGATCAAGCGGTATGTCATTCACGCAAAAGTCCTTTGAACAAACGTCTAACTTTGATGCAGGGCTCTCATTTAAGAACAGTCCCTTCTACGAGATCCAGTTCCGGGTCGGCGATGTGCGCTCGTGCGAGGGTAGGTCGCCATTTCATGTTTCATCTTGGTCGTTGCTAACTTCCCTATCAGCTATGAGCCAGCATAGGAACATGGTCTCGATTCCAGTCATAGTCAGCGATAATCTCAATCTGAACAGAGTTCTCGATGACAAGTCACTACGCATCATGGTCTTCTGCGCCGGAGATAACAATGGCGTCCAGGATATCGCGTTTCCTCATCAGTCGGAGATCAAAGTCAACGGCAACGAGGTCAAGGCGAATCTCAGAGGCTTGAAGAACAAGCCAGGCTCGACAAGGCCAGTCGACATTACGAGTTTTTTGCGTCTGAAAAATGACAACAGAAATCTCGTTGAGTTCACTTATGCGTTGACTCAAAAGGTGAGTTGCCTCAGATTTACGAATCTCAATACCCTGCTCCGTCTTTTAATGCTGACACTCAATTTGTCTGCAGAAATTCTATCTTGTCCTGAACGTCTGCCGTATCACCTCGGCGCAGGATCTGGCCGACAACATCAAGAAGGGGCAGAAGATCCCCAAAAACAAGGTGATTGAGGAGAGTAAGTTTTGCCGATATACTCCACTGTTATCAACAAGAGACTAAAACCCTCCAGTCAGCAAGAAAGCGGCGGATACAGATATCGTTACGACATCTCAAGTCTTGTCTCTCAAGTGTCCTCTATCCTACATGCGTCTCGATGTCCCGTGCCGCTCTGTCAACTGTTCGCACATTCAATGTTTCGACGCAACGTCGTACCTCCAACTGCAAGAGCAGGGCCCTCAGTGGCTTTGCCCGATTTGCAATAAACCGGCACCATACGCACAGCTGGCCGTTGACGAGTAAGCCCTATGTCTCGCCCCCACGATTTCTAGCTAACATCCGTCGAAGGTACGTTAGAGACATCCTAGCGAACACATCAAAGTCCCTAGATCAAGTTACCATTGAACCAGACGGACAGTGGCGAGTGAACACAGGACAGGACGAGAACAGGCCGACCAATGGTGGAAGCGGCCTTGTTGACGATGACGATGATGACGACGACGACTGGGGTATCGTGGAGGTCAACCCAGTTCGCAGTCGAAACTTCGAAACTCCCAACCGGTCAGTAGCCAGCACGGCAACTCCGACGACAACGGTGATGTCTCGAGAAAGCTCGACGATGCCGCGGGGCGTGGCCACAACAAGCGCCAAGAGACTGCATTCGGATAGGGTGACAATAGACCTGACCCTATCAGACGATGATGAGCCAGCCGCACCGCCTCCGAAGCGGCAGCAACTACAGGGACCGGGATCGAGTAACTACAATAGCAATGGTTACAGTAGCAGCATGTTCTGAGGAGGCTAGCCTGGCATTCTCTATCAACGAGCTGCGAGATACGGAGCATGAGGTTGGCCGCCTCAATCAGCACGTACATACTTCCCTACCTAATGAAGGCGGATTTGTGGCTCATGTATGTGTTTTTTTCTTTGGGCGTGGAAAGGGACGGATGGATAGCTGTCCAGGCGTTTGGGAGGCAAAACATATTCCAACAGCCCCAACAGCCTTATGCCATAGGCATGAAGCAGGGCGATAACGGGCGTCTGAGCAGAGCTCTACTTAGATGTGAGGCAGATGCCTCAGAGACTTTGCCAGCTTGGTACCTTAGGAAAGCGAGGGGTACAAATACCAAACACTACGCTGCGGATATGATATCCGTATAATAAGATGAAATCACTCTGAAGACTCTCCTCTTCGTCCACGTCCATCATGATCCGTCCGCAATCGTGTGCCAACATAACGTGCAAGTTGTCTACTGTACTCCATAACCCCTGTCGAATCGGAATTGGAAGCTCTGGTGGGTGGACCCTGAAGAGCTTAGAGGCCAGCTCCACGGGGTTCCATGTCAAGGCAGGTACGTACCCGACCTCGCTCTTTAAGGTACCTCACCTCAGTAAAGGTAACCGACCTTAGGTAGGTAGGTAGCGGCTTCAATCGTTCATCCACCTCCAGCTACCTGCTACCTACCTTGAACCGCACATTGGCCTCGACGACACAAGGTCCAAACCTACTCCTACGAATTTTTCCAAGCGCCATTGCATCGAAGTCATCTCTGATTCTACGCCGAACTGACCCTTACGAACATCGTTGCCTAGTCTCCATTGCCTTGCATCAACACCAAGCTTTCATCGCAATCGAGTCCCAGACAGACAAACGAACCCTATTCGAGAGAGCCAACAACGGCGCGAAACCCTCCTCGACGAAGCCAAAAACCATAGCAACTATCACTCCACGCCCATACTACAATTAGCTTCCCAGACAGCAAGAAACCATGTCCTTCGAAAGCGTCATGCCGCCGTACAACGCCACGGACCCGTCGGCCTCCTTCCTCAACTCCTCCTGTCTAGACTTCCTCCTCATCGAGCTAGTGCCCATGGCCTTTCGCGTGACGAGAGAACTCGAAGCCGCGCCGACCGATGCGAATAGTACCGGCGGGGGCGCTGCCGCTGCAGGAGGAGGTGCTTCAGCTGACGCGCTGTCGTCGGTGAGCCACAGCCAGGGCGGGGGAGCCGACGGGGGTCCCGCGCCGTCGAGCGCGGACGGGGCTGCGGGCGGGAGCACAGTCAGGAAGCTGGATGAGGACGAGGAGCGGGATGCAGTGTTTTATCGGCTTGAGACGCTGGGGTATCGTGTCGGGCAGGGGCTTGTGGAGAGGTACGCTTCCTCTTGTGCCTCCCTCCCCTTCCTCTCTGCGCCGTCTTTGGCGACAGCAAGAGGGGGAGGAAGATACAGTATCAGGACTCATACAATGATTGGAGGCTGACAGTCTGTGAACCTGGCATTTAGATTTTCGAGAGACCGTCCGCGATTCAACGATACGCTCGACGTCATCAAGTTTGTATGCAAGGACCTTTGGTCGCTTGTATTTAGGAAACAGATTGACAACCTCAAGACGAATCACAGGGTACGTTGGCGATATCCCCTCTCCCTGCCGGAAGTTCTGGTCAAGGGCGACGCTTCAGACAAGCGACTTGGGGATTGGCTGGCTAATCTGGTGTGTTGAATTAGGGCGTTTACGTACTGACAGACAACTCATTCAAACCGTTCTCGAGGATGAGCACAGAAGCTGGCGGACAGGCGGTTGTTCGGGCACAGCCGGTACGTCTTAATCCACGCCGATCTATCAATATGACGACCTACAGCGTGCTGACTTGTCTGGCTACAGTTTCTCTGGTTCCCGTGCGGGATTGTGCGCGGAGCGCTGGCGGCGTTAGGTATCAACGCAACCGTCCAGGCCGAGACCAACGAACTACCGGCAGCTATTTTCCAAATCAAGACCTTGCCGTCAAGTACATAATACCCAACTTCACTCACGTACTACGAAGCCCCTGTCCCAAACAAATGGCGCGTGGGGAAAACATAGAGAAGTGTCAATGACACAGCATGCAAGCGTTGCAAGATTTTTAGACTTTTTGCAGAATATCGACCAAAGATCTGGTCATTCGAGTTGATGCCCAAGGTGTCTAACTCCAATTATAAACCAGCAGCAATTATCGCCATATCCAAAACTACCGACGCCGTTGCCCTACGTACGCGGACTCAAGAGAATCCCAGCTGGTGTTATATACGCTGGTCAACCATACAATTCCGAGACCAACAACACCTCACAGCCTAGGAAAAAGAAGAGTCGATCAGCCATAATTCTCCCTCGGTTGTATTTCATCTATCACCATTTCTTTTGGCTACATTGTTGGAAGCTGTCGTCATGCGGCTTCCTCGAGAGGGGTTCGGGGGCTGTTACTGAAAGCAAGTGTACAAAGGGGGGAATCACTTTTGGGGAGCCTTGTGGGCGAACTCGACACCCTTCTGAATGTTGCCCTTCAATCCCGCAACCGCAGCCTCCAGAAGCTTCTGCTCCTTCTCTGTGATGTCGCCAAGAATGTCGATGGCCTTCTCAGCACCGTTGGGCTACAAATATGTCAGTGTTGAGTCCGTTTAGATTTGGGCAGGGGACAGGATGGAATGTTGTGCAACTTACGCCAAGCTCGATGGGAACGGAGAAGAAGTCGACGCCGGTCTTCTTGGCAATCTCCTCGCCGCCGGGAACGCCGGGGAGGTAGACGTAGCTAGGCTCAACAAGACCCTTCTCGCCCTTAAGGGCCTTGAGGACCTTCTCGGCGAATCTATCACACGTCAGTCCCTGACCTTTAAGTTGTCGAGCGTCCGATTTCTTACCTGTAGCCAGCGTAGGCCATGGAGAGAGTGGCAGAACCAGCACCGTCCTTGGCCTTGACAACCTCGTCACCACCGAACTGGACACGGTTGACGAGAGCATCGTACTTGTCGTCGGCGATGGACACTGAAGGCTTGACCTTGCTGAAGAGGGGAACAATGGTCTCGCCGGAGTGACCGCCAATGACGGGAACATTGAGCTCGCTGGTGGACTTGCCAGAGATCTCGGCAACGAAGGTCTCGGCTCTGACAATGTCGAGAGTTGTGACACCGAACAGACGCTGAGGGTTGAAGACGCCCTTAGCCTTCAGAACCTCGGCGGAAATAGGGACGGTGGAGTTGACGGGGTTGGAGATGACAAGGATGAAGGCCTTGGGGGCGACCTCGGCCGCAACCTCGATGAGGCCCTTGACGATACCGGCATTGATATTGAAGAGATCGTCGCGGGTCATGCCAGGCTTGCCTAGAGTGGATTTCCCGTTAGAAAGAAGCAGCGGACGAGGCTCCGCAGGTGTAACTCACGAGGAATGCCAGCGGGGATGACGATGATGTCGGCATCCTTGAAGGCGGCCTTTGCGCCATCATCCTTGGGCAGGTAGCCGGCGATCTTCTGTTTGCGGCATCTTTATTTAGCAAGCTATCGATACTACGGGTGCCACGAGGCAATTGAGACTGCGATGAAACGTACCGCATTGGAAGAGATGTGGGAGAGATCGGTGGCGACGCCGGGGGTGTTGACGACATCGTACAAGGCAAGCTCATCGACGAGGGGAGAGAGCTTGAGGAGGAGGGACAGAGGCTAGAGTAGACAGGTTGATGGTGAGCCAATGCGCACGTTATTTGCTGACCACGCGGGGTTCCGGATTCACTGTACCTGTCCAATACCGCCAGAGGCGCCAGCAACAACTAAGAGATGGTTAGATTGACGGGGCTTTGTGCCATAGTCTTAGGTGGTGGGAACATACCGGCCTTGACCATTTTGATTGTGATTTCTTGTTATTCGGTTTGAGAGAGGAGATGGATGAAGGAGGAGGGAGGGTGGCCTGAAGGGTTCTCGCGGATTAGCGGGGTGATCTTGGAGCTTGCTCGCTTAACACGTCGAGCTCTGGCGCATGGTACGAGACCAAGTGTGGGGAGCTCTCGCTACAATTATCCAAGCTTGTCAAGTACTAAGGTGAGGGGGGGAGAGAGGTCATCGTCAAACGTACAGTAGTCACGTAAACTGAAGGTTTTGCTTGTAAGATGGAAGATGTGTGAAGATGAATTTCACAAGAGCGGGAGATCGTTTGCTTTAGTATGAAAAGGGAGAGCAAGAGGGGAGAAGTAAACCGAGCCAAGGTTACGTAGAAGTAGTCTGAGCCAGCTGATACCTAGTCCGGAGGCTGTCGGCGGGGACGTAGGTTCAACCGCGGGGAGAATTGCGACCTTTGGTTGCCCACCCCTCGTTCCGTGGGACTTTGCCTGTGTCATTGGGTGGAGGGGTCAAAAAGAGGGGCAACTTGGAGGGGTGAGAAGGGGACCATGGGGGCGCCGCTCCTGAGGCAGGGCAGGCACGGGGGGCTCAAGTCTCCATTGTAGCTATTGCACGCTCCTCCATCGCTCCTCGAGGTGAGGTGGTAGCGGCGGCAGACGCCAGTAATGCGCAGAAAAGCGACTCGACAGCAGCACTGCGGGTGTAGTTACCTTACCGTATGTCGATGTACCTCATGTACTGCGCCGCTGCACCCAGCAAGCCCGATCCTGTAGCTTGTACTTGCGCGGTTGCGGTGCTCTATTAGCCGGACCAGTTGCTGCGTTGCTGCTGCTGCTGCTGCTGTCTCGGGAATCGGAGAGCTGCAGAGTGAACAAAGACATAACCAAGTGCAAGGTACCTTTCGGCTTGCCGCACCAGGGAATAGCTGTCGCAGATACCTCGTCATTCGACCCAAACAAAGGCGGCCACTGAGACACGCCCAGCCCATGGAAGCAGTCGCTGTAGGAAAGATAAAGATACATTCTATAGGTACCTACCTTGGGTGCTCTGGTTGTTTCCCGCCCACTGCCCATTGCTTGCTCAATACCTTACCTAGCATTGATTGCGCCAATCCCCTTCCACCAACGTCCTGCAACCAATTGCAACATCCGCCGTCAACCCGTTTTGTTCGCCATTCACCTCCGGTCTGATGCATGTGAGAGACGGACGAGGCTAACACGGTAATTCGAAGCTCGATTCCCCCCGTCAACTCCCGGCCAGCTGGACCAATGCCTTCCGATGTTTTCCTGCTGATGAACGGTCTCCCGTCCACGTCCCGATGTTCCGAGCTCCAGGGGTAGCTTGTTCCTATGTATAGCCAAAACTCGGGTGTGGGAACGGTAGAAACAAGAACCTAACGCAAAGACGGGCCCCATTATTCCTACGAGAAGCCTGTGACGTGCTTCAGATCGTGATAGCTAACATTATCCTCGGCGATGAGACAGCTCCGCAAAACATAAGCTACGGGTCCTGTCTGTGGTGTTTGGGCGGGCGAACAGCTCACTAAAAATACATATTCACTCATCGTTGCCTCTATGAGGTTTAGATATTGCTCATGGAAAATGTAAGAATTACCTACACCGCGGCACGAATTACTCACAATATCAAGAGTACGTACCGTTGTGTTAGAAATGCCATGTTAGGAGCACCTATGCAACCCCGGCTGGCAAAGTTACCCCGCCATGTATGCGCAGGTGCCATTCCACGTATCTCAATCAGGTCAATGTCGGCGAAGACTTACTCCGTGTAAGACGTAGAAGCGTCCCTGGCTTTCATCGTTCATCAATACTCCAACAACAAACTGCAATTAATACATCGCTCCGCTACACAACATTTTTGGGGGGCAACGTAGGAAGATGGTATGGCTCAAGCCGGAATGACACCCTCGACATTCCGATGCTTGCCCGTGGTCCCGAGGTTCAGCAGGAATTCGCCCTCTACTCTAGTCGGGCAACTCCGGGTGAGGGCCGAGGACCACGGCATCAACAACACCATGACCCGTAGTCCGGCTACTGTCCTATCTCGATGTCGGCCTCTTCGACCACCGTCACTCCACTCCCACTCCGAGCTTTTCCTTTCTGTGCAGGCGCGCGTCGTGGCATAAGATAAGGTATACTTCAACATGCATCATCATCACCCTCCCAAGTCGTTGGCCCAGAGCCTCACAAATCCCTCACACGCATGGCATCAAATGCGAAGGGGGGAAAGCAGCAACACTCGTTTGGAGCAAACGAAAAACCAGTCCCAGTCATTATTTTGTGGCCTTTGACTCAAGCTTTTGATTTGTTTCGCCTGTGTCCCTCAAAAAGGTATTCTCTATTTGCTCGACGTAACGCCCAAACCAAGCCTGTTTCTTTCTCTTTTTTCGTCCCGCTAAATCAGCATCTCAACATTTATGCCTCAGCCTCGGCAGCGGCGGCGGCCTTGGCCTTGACACCGCGGGGCTTCTTCTCGGGGGTGGCCTTGACGGCGCGCTGGGAGCGGCGGATGGCAGAGACGCGCTGGACGGCGGCCTCGCGGAGGTCGCCACGGTAGCCGCCGGCGGCAGCCTGGCGGGCAACGGCGGAGTAGGTCCTATGGTTCGACAGGCGTCAGTCATCTGTTTGTTCTCCTGAATCCTTGTGCTTTTCCCGTTCCATGTGCCGCATTGCGACAGCAAGTTTGTGGTTGTAGCGGTGGTACAAAACTCACTTGCGGGAAGACTTGTTGCCGCCGTAGGTGACCTCGGTGTAGCCCTTGGAGGGCTTGTTGAAGTTCTTCTGGTTCTTGCTGATCACCTTGACACCACCCTTCTCGTTGGGGACAACGCCGATGGCCTAACCGTCACATGTCAGTCATCTCTGTGTTATTTGATGTTGGGAAGGGTCGAATCGTTCGAGCGAGGGAGGAATATCGAGTTCGATCGGCCTGGGGTGTAATCGTACCTTGTCGTTGACGAAACCGGCGTACTGCAATATGAGTTAGTTAAAAATGCACTTCAACCCCGCCAGTATTCTGACTATTCGGTCCCAACATACCTTGCGGGAGTGCTTGTTGACCAGGTTAAGGGGGTCGCGGGAGAGCTGGAGACCGCCGGCGTCGTTGCGGTTGACCAGGAACGCATTCTGGGCGCCTGTATCGAAAAAAAGCAGTTGTGAGCAAAATTGTGCATTCAGGCCGAGTTCGGCATCGCTGGCAGCCGGGCGCCGCGGTGAAACTTACGGACGACCTCCCAGATCAGGTCGGCGGAAACGTTGGGCAGAGTGGCGGCCATTTTGACTGATTTGAGGGATCACGGAATGGTTGATGAATACCTTCACGATTGCTCTGATGCCGGTCTGCGTGTTCGTAGAATTCAATGGCCTGAATTGAATGTGTGGGCTATCGCTTAGCAGTCGCTTTGCGGACTAGCGTCTCTTGGGTCCACTCATTCCATCGGCGACGCCACACCGAGTTCCCCTCCGGGGCACAAAAGCCCTCCCCGGCGGGCCAGTCTGGATGTGGCTGGTGATGGCGGTGCACTTGCATCCCAAACTGGCTTCAAGGACAACCTCGTCCTCGTCATGTTAGTGGACCGCAATTGCGGATAATACTTTTCCGACTTCGCGAATTCAGTTCTCGATTGTACTAGTAAGCGGCAGGTTCAAGCTGTTTTCGAGATCGTCTCAGGATTAAAGCGTC
The DNA here is from genome assembly GCF_011075155.1 of Colletotrichum scovillei. NCBI lineage: Eukaryota > Fungi > Ascomycota > Sordariomycetes > Glomerellales > Glomerellaceae > Colletotrichum > Colletotrichum scovillei. The sequence continues at coordinate 3,140,262 of NW_023336261.1, forward strand.
GAGTATTGCGTCTATTCCAATATCCGTGCCTGAGCTCAAGAACTTGACTGTCGCAAAACAATCAATCATCAACTGCCGTTCTTGGATAGGGTTTGTAATGCCCGGCCTTCTTTTCTATGCCATTTCTCGTATTTCCTGGTTCCCCAGTTGATAACATGTTTGACTACGGCCTGAATCGACCTATTCAACGAGCGATATATTCATGGTGTTTAATTCGAGGCACACAAGTGAACCACACGACTAGGACCGACACACTCTAAGGTATGGTGTTGAAGTGCCCAAAGTTTAGGCATCTCTCCAGAGAATCTTCGCTGACTGTCAATGCTCTAGTGCCGAGTGTAGCTAATGATTACCGTTCAAGTGATTCACACAAATCCATCATTCGGCTCGATGTCATGCCACTGGGCCCAGCCTAGACATCCGATAGACATATCCCGAGCCTAAGCTAGGGCATCTTCTCGCCCTACAAATAAAAACTATTGGTTCTCTATGGGTGCGTCTTACCAGCCTCTTGTGTAGTACTTCATGACAACGGGTATGGTACGTTGACAAAGAGGCCGGCTTTGCCAATCCTGAGGTATTTAAGACACTGCATATCCGTTGTCGAACCTCCTCTGTAAGGGAGTCGAACTCGTCTGTGAGAGGCACTGCCAGGGTAGGCGCTCTAGCTCATTTCACCATCTGGCTCGACCGAACGATTCGTCTTCGTATACGTGCACAACGCCAAACAGGTAAAGTCGCCGACCTGTGGCTCTGACCTGGATCACCATTTCTTTCAGAACTTATTCCATACTGTTACACCATCTTAGTATTCTAGTTGACGATGTTCTTGTTCGTGAGCTATCCAGAAGGATAATGGCAACAAAGCAGGTTGCCTCTTGGGCACCGACAAGGCGCTTTCCACTCTTAAATGCACAGTATCGCTCTGCTGCGGGACTATGAAGATATGCTATTCACACCGTTGCTTCCCCGCTCAGAGGCAAGGCTAAACATCTGGGAAATGATTGTATAGCAATACCTCTCGTTTGCCGGTATGCAATCGTCATGTTATTCCAGCAAGCTACTGTTTCTACATGACACCGTTTCCAGATCGTGACCATGACATACATGGTCCAACGGCTGATGGCACCTATATGTTCGAAACCCACCGCCTATCTCTAAAACTCGAACCATCTTATAGGCAGTATATCAGAATAGCTCTGTTGCTTTTGGGAGGCTCTCCCCCCATTCAGGTTGAGACAGCCGATGGAATAATGTGTGATATAGGTACAGCTACTCTATCGTTGGATATTTAGACAACACTGGCTACAAAATTGTATAAATGTTCACTATCAAGGCGCCGAAGCTGAGGCACATTCGCTCTTCAATAGCAAACATTTATCGGAGGCTGCCCGCCTTTCTCGGGCCGGAGGACGGTTTCCAAGTTGCGAGCGCCGGTTGGGCCCAGCTACCGGGGTGATCAAGTTTCCAGGGGCCGAGCTTTGGGGTATCTTCTGGGACTCTCTTTTGGAAAAGCTTTAGTTACGTGTGTCATTGAAATTGCCTTTCACCTCCTCGTTGCGTGGCCTTAACCACGAAGAGTGGTATTAAGAGTATGTCCACAGATAAGGCAGTTGAAGTAACTCATGTACAGTCTTCAACGACCTCGACATAGTCACCTCCAAAGAAGACCAGGAACGCAATGTAAGTACTGAGTCGGCTCTGGGATCATTCAGTCGTCTCCAGCTTTGTTCGCCGTGGAAGGTACGAATACATGGCAGCTGCAGCACGTCCGGTGGGTAGGGTGACCCAGCTGGCGGGGGCGGAACCACATGGCAGCTGCAGCACGTCCGGTGGGTAGGGTGACCCAGCTGGCGGGGGCGGAACCATTCACGTGATGCAAATGAAAGCTTGCCCGTCGGCATCCGTAGCGGCCTCCCTGGCGGCCCTGGCCCCTGCCGCGGAACCCTGCGCTTGCCCTGCGCCCAAGCCTTACAAGTTACGTACGCCTTCGAATGCTCCATGCTCGACCTTAGTAAGTGGATCCCCATGGAAGTCCAAAAGCTTCAGGATCAGACGGGATTACGGGGGGCAGTGACAGCCCGAGTCCACCTTCAGCGACGCAGAGTCCCTGCGGGCTCTCTCCCATTCCCAAAAGAGGCCAACTGGGGAGCCTGAGTAGTGTTAGTGTCCAGCGCACTTACGCAGCCTGCACCACTGCACCTCCACATCATCGTACGTCGGTCGGTACGCCTGGCTCGTCGCCGAATTTCACCACTTACACTTCCATTCCGCATAACCTCACTCTGCCTGGAGTCAAACGCGACCGTCTGTCTCCTTGCAGATCCCGACATGATCGTTTGATCCTTTCGAACGGCAGTCCCTGACCGTTTTCGCCAAAACACCGTTCTCTTTGTGACTTCTTTTTTCCACACTATTCATTTCCCTTGCCTTCCGTTCTGTTCATTCTAAACCACGACGATCACCACCACCACTAGCTTTTCGGAGTCTAGCCACCTAAGCAGCCGGCGATCGCGAAGCAACCACACCAGCGTATCGGCCACCAGCCCAACGTCGTTCCATCTCAACCGCGCCCTCGAAAGCGAAAGTCGCCCAAGATGTCGTACCTCCTCTACTCCGTCTCGTTCCTCCTCCTCATCAGTGCAACGGCCCTCTACTTCACCCGCGGCCACTGGCTCCACCTCGTTCCCGACCTCCCGATCCCCGGCCGCGACTACATCTACTCCCGTCTACCCTCCTCCTTCGTCGGCGACATCGACGCTGGCCTCTCGAGCTCGACCTTTGACTTGGCGGGCAACGTCGAATCCGGCGACAGCCGCGCAGGGCTCGACGATCGCAGCAAGAAGGAGATTCTCAAGATCATGAAGAAGCGCCGCATGAAGTTTGACGACGCGCGCAGGGTGTACATGGAGCAGCGCTTCAAGGCCAACGGTATCGGGCCGGATGGGAGGCCTTTAGATCCCAAGGCTGTCACGTTCAGCTAGGCGAGGCATGCACGAGCTACCTCGAGAGAACGAGCGGAGGGGAGAGAGAATGAGAGAGGCGAAAAGGGGATACCCGACACAGTTCGGGCAGGCGGGAAACGTCGTTTGCAGCATATATTTGCACTAGACTGCGATACGAACTACCGACGACTACACCGTTATATCTCATTCGAGAGGAGGGAAATGACCACGAAGGATCATTCCTGATCACTTTGCACCGGAGCATAACTCAATATTCCCAAGCCTTCACCTCCAACAACCACAAATCCTTTTAACGCGCCCAAACAGGCCACCGACTACTTTTCCTTGCTTCTCAACTCTTCGACATTCCACTACTTCCTAGGGCAAACAGGCGTTGGAGCGAGCTTTTTTCCCTCTTCTTTTTCTTTTTTCTATGTTGTATTATCTTGGGTTTCCCGGTGGTGGACTTTTCTAAGGGTCTGGTTGACAAAGCCTTCTTTGCGCCGGTATGGATCGGCGTCTTCTTTTGGTATTATCTGTCAACGTAGAGCTTGCGTGATACAGCCTCAATGGATTTTCACTCTTGTTACCTCCACGTATTCATCCTCTTTTTTTTTTTTTTGACTCCGTGACCCAACTTTTCAACATGTCCATCCTACGAGATCGCACAGGCTTCCGGAAGTCCGGTAGATGTGATAATCGAGTCCTTCTTCTCCTCGACATTTGCTAGTGTGTTCTTCAAACCTCGTGTCATTTTCGAGTTGGCATTCTGGAACCTCTAAAGGGTCCAGTTGCGCTACTAGCTATTACACCCTGGGTCCGTCCATACCCGCAGACCGTCAGATGGCTTCGCTCCCATTATATCACCATCATCCGTCCATATTGCGCCCAGCATTCCATTGTGCCGCTTTGTATATATACAGTCAAAGGTATGGCCAGAGCCAAAGTATTACAAATATCTAGAAAGTGGATTCTTCAGCTGTTCACTTGCGGGCTGGCTTTTGACGCTGAGCGTGTCCAGCACACTTTAGACTGGCTCTCAGTTCGTCTTCTTTGCCTCGGCGGCAACGTACTGGCGGTCGTCGTCGCCCTCAACCTCCTTTTGGATGTCTTCCATCTCCTTCATGTTGGACTCCCACGTCTCCTTGGCCATCTTGGTCTTCTTGTTGAACCAGGCTAGGTCGGGCTTGCGGTAAGTGCCACCGAGACGGTCCCAGAGGGTGGTGAACTGACCGTAGTTGTAGCTGCCAAGTCCTGTCAGAAAGTGCGAAGCTCTCGGCTCTCTTACGTTGTCAGAAACTTACTTGAAGTACAAGTGGTGGGCGGTGTGGCACGCTGAGCCGTTGATGATGGGGTTGTCGGTAATGTACTCACCGTCGTGGATGAGAATGGTCCAAAAGTTGATAAACACAAACAGTGCAACGTATGCCAGCTTATTGAGAGGGAACAGCATCGGGTAGACGTGGTACGGGACCGACTGCGCGAAGCCGTCGAGGGGGTGGAAGGCGTGGCTTGCGTAGGGCGAGGGCATAATCCACTTGTGGTGAGGCTTGTGAAGGTGCTTGTAGACGAGCGGGAGATGCAGCCACCGATGAGCCCAGTAGATGCACAGGTCGGTGAAGAGGATGAAGAGCGGGAACTGCGCATAGTCGTACCAACGGCCGGGGCCCTCCTCGGTGGTATCGTAGAGCTTGCAGTAGCCGCGCACCTCGGCGACGAAGGTGAGCGCGGTGCAGATTGCCATGACCGGCATGGCCATGTTGGCCTGTTTCATCTCGAGACGGATCTGATTCTTGAGGAACTTTGGGTGGCTAAAAGTCTTCTTGTCAAAGATGAAGATGTACGATAGAGTCGCGAAGACAAAGTAGTTGAGAATGCCGAAGAACCTGGTATTATTCGCAGTGTTGGTGAGCTCGGTCAGGAACATGGTGAGGGTGGCGGAGCTGTAGCAACAACGTACCATGTGACGAGGAAGAGAGATGCGAACTGTCGGAAGATATTATCTCTTGGCCAGGCGCTCATATATGCGGCTTCGGAAGGCTCGAGGTAGAGCATTTGTGTCGAGGGCTTATACTGCCATGTCGATATCGGTTGCGCCGTGGCGTTCGCGTGGTGAGGGAAGTCGTAAGGAGCTGAACCGGTTGGGAGCAATTTGGCGTAGAGCTGGTCGCCAACAAAGGTATCGACAACCTCGAGAACGACATCCATGATGTGTCGAATCGAAGAGCAATCGGTGGATGGCCACTAGGGTTACTGCAGCAATATCCAAAGCAACGATCGCAGTTGAGGAGAGAAGGGCCGGTAGTCACGTATGCGCAACGGACCAGCACGAATCCAGGTTATAAGTCGTAGACGAATCGAGGTCGCAAAGTTGCCGAGGGTCGCGGCCGGGATAACTCGGTGGGGTCTGAGATCATCGAATGTTTAATAGAAATCCTGGGGCCATGAGAAGGTGGGCAGATCCGCCTTACCTCCGGTTTAATGGGCCTGGCTTCCGAGCGACGGGGACACAGCCAGGGGCGGGATCGGCAGCGTTTGCTTTCGTGTCGGTAAGAGCTTCCACCAGAAGACTTGGACAGGGATATTGCTGTGAAGCTTGTAGCAGACTGCAACCTGGGCTTGTCCGACGTTTGCAACGCCGGCGGTTGAATGACAAAATGCCGGCAACGAGAGACTGAGCCAACGTCGACAGCCAGCAGATTCTACTCTGAATATGGCGGATGTTGGTCGAACGGCGAAGCTCAGAGAAAAAGGGGACCAGAAGACCTAGGTTTAAGGTGTCAAGGTTGTCAACGCTTCGATCGAGGTCCCTCAACACTGGCACGTACCCGATCTTAGAGTTTGGGGGTAAGGCCCAGCTGAGATGACAATCGAACACAAGAACGGGCGTCAAGATGACAAGTGTTGCTGTAACTCAAGGCCGAACAAGCTCTCGACGAAGGGGTAGCAGATATCCCTGGGCGGGATTAGCCCTTCTTTTAACTGTATCTAACTCATCTCCAGTCAAGGGCGGACAACTGCGAAACTCGGAAGAGTCGGTGTACGCAAGCCCATTGTGTCCATGGAGACTCGTCCGAGGTAATGTCCCAGTGGGCAGTTCGTCACTTGGGAAATCGCATGATCCAGCGGGATGGGCTTTTCCAGGGCCCGCGTTGACCAGTTTTTGACGTTGGACTTTTGGCTCAAATTAGGTGGAAAGGCCAGGGACCCCACTGGCGCAGCAAACCATTGGCGAATCAGAAGCAGCCGACTCGTATTCGGTTTCCCGTCAAGTCATCTACTAATGTCCCGCCGCTGTGGTTGGGGTGGTGGTCTGATTTGATGATACCTGCGCCTCAAGATCTGGATGCTTTGGCAGATTGGTTAGTGCCATCTCTCTGCGTGTGCCATCTGTTTGTTTCACATGCAAAGACAGCCAACCAGTGCAGCATACCTAGAAGCTACTGAGGGTCTATTCCTTGGTGCGTTTGAGGAAGTAGTGGCGAAACCCAGCCTATCAATCTGAATGCTGTTGTAGGGCAATTCTGCATCATCGACATGGCCAATTGGTGATTTCGGGGCCCGGGTAGCCTGGTGTGATTCTGTGTCATCGGCAGCAGGGTCTCCCAAAATATTCAGATCGCCCCATCATATTCTAGGCTGGATCAAGCGGGCATGCCTGACAATTGCGAAAGCGTTGGCAGGCGTAATGAAAGCGATGCCAGTGCTGATAAAGGAAATGACGACGCGCTTGGGGCAGATCGTTGGTGCCGCTTTCTCGGGATCCGAACCGAGCGCAAGACTGCGAAGGTTTCCTTTGGGTGTGTTACAGTACAGAAGAGTTTTCGATGATGCAACAAGCTCTCAAAGTTGGTCTAGTAGACATTGGATGCTGGCACGGGGAACAGCTTATTGTAAGGTCACCCTAACGCGGATGCCGATCATCGCACCCTTGCTGCGAATGGTACACTACGGTCACGAAGAGTGTCTAGAACGTCTGCAAAATGACGGTTGAACGGTGAAAGGAAGCCTGTCTGTCGAAGGTGGACCATTAAGCACCGGCGCTTCGGCGGAGCGACTGGGGTCGTACTATTTGGCTATCCTGTCGAGAGTCAGCTCGGTGAGCCTCCAACTGGAAATATATCAGCAGTGCTTTCCTCTCAGCCTTGATACAGTGAAGAGTCGAGGAAATAATGAACATTTCGTCGATCTCTATATCCTAGTGAGCGAACGGAATGCCTGGCGTATAGTTGTTAGACCGCTTATGATGTGGTAAATGGAAATACGCCAATAGGAGAAGATTCAGGACGGCCAGCGGTACTACAGGCCCTGTCTGGAAGGCACATCGCTTTACTCGGTGAACCGTCCTTGACCGAGTCTCACCACGGGCCCATCAGGGCTGCTTACCTCAGCTGGGCACCTTCTCCGCTCAATCAGCTTGGGCTCTCTCATTCTACCCGGAACTCACCTTACCCTTCCGATATTCGAACCCCAACGCTAAGGCACCCAGAACCGCCGCCTTGTTTGTCGCGGGACCGCCAGCTGATGTTGGGGGGCACCTCATCATGCGGCCATCGCCAACCGCGCTTCACACCCCTCCTTGTTGACCCTCTTGCCTCAGCCACGCTCCTGAGCGGTCTGGATCTTCACTCCGAAAGAGGTGCACACCCGCCGACAGCTAATGGACCTGTCCGGAATACATTGTAGTCGTGGTATGTCAACCGGGGGTTTAAAAAATTGATGCAGATCAACGAAATAGGATGACCGGTTCCAACCATGCCAAAGTAGCCAGCAACTTAGGGCAGCCTGCTGTGCCTGCTTCAAATGGTCTTGCGATTGATATGATAGGCAAGAAGACACAGTATTGAGTTGCTCGGAAGAAAAAACCTCCCTCCAGCTCATCGAGATCCACCGTGTGTTTTCTGTCTATTAACTTTCAGACACGGCGACATAATAAGAGGCGTCTTCATCTGCAGACCCGGTTGTCAGCTTTTGCAGCTTTGTGGTGTGGCATGATATGGTCGCTGACAATGTCTACGGATAGTGTGTTGCACTTTGATCAATCTGGTCATATTCCTGTCGACAGGGTGGTTTTGCGCGCGTACTAGCAATAAGCAGAATATGTACAAGAGAGGAAGAAGGAATGAAATCGAAGCGAAAAAAGAAATCATCGTCAAGAGAGGGTGTGGAATGGGGCAAGACCTGTGCTACCACAACAGCTCCAACAAAGTCCCCCCCCAGAGTTTTGTGTATGTACTGCACGGTAAGTGTACGCTCATGAATGTCTGGTACCACCGTAATCGCGCTAATAATGGCATTGCATGGCGCATGCATGCGACAACGGGAATGCCTCCATGACATTGTTGGCGATGCCGAGACGCGGGGGGTCGCCGAAGGTCCTGCTAATTGTACGTGGGTCTATCCGTATACCGATGGATTTGGTTTTTGCCTTTTCTCCCCTTCGGCATCCTCTTCCTCTCGTACATGTCAGGAAAAGTTAGAACCTGACAACATCCAAAGGCTAGTGAGCCCGACGGGCATGGAACGTTTCGACAGCTTCCATGGATGATGGTAAAGAGAAGGATGGCACGATGGGATGGGCCACAGCACAGGCCAAGGGCCATGATCCTTGGTGTGTGACACGGCGGGCGGATGGCCGAAGAACGCAACATGCTTGGTCGCCCTCCCAACCTTATTGCCTGCGGGGGGCTTCATCACTCATCATGTCCGCGCCGCGCCCCAACTATGAGATGAGAGGAAAGTGTCCTCTCCGGGCGGTTCATGTTGATTAAGGTATCTTCGATTAGCGGCTACAACTATCCATACGGTGTTGCTACGAGCCGAGATGACCTAGGTGAGATGTCGTCTTCTCACCTTGGCTCACCGAAGAATTGTCACATCCCAAAGCGGCAATTAATGTTTACTCTGACAGAAACCTATCTGTGTTCTGGTGCGGGTTTACCACCTTTTCCCACTCGTATATACGAAAACTGCGTTACCATTTACATTACTCCGTACAGATAACCCTCCTTAAGGAAGTTGGGAAGGCATGTAGGAGAGAACAGGGAGGCTTCACGCACACGCGCAGGCGCTAGGCCGCTAATAACTTAGCAAGGTTGACGCAGGTTCTCCCGGTTCTCAGACGTCGTCAAACTCTCCCTCGTTTCCATCTTTGCTCTGCGGATACCAGACCAGACGATCCACCACGGACACAACCCTCTCACTCACAGTCATCACACCCACACGCCTCTCGTCCTGTATACTACTCCGTGCTGTACTATACGCAGTAAGTACGGCACGGATACTTCCATTTCGTGCCTCGGACCCCCCTTTCACTCAGGTTCCCTCCTCTGTCTCTCCTGCTTCTCTCTGTCTCTCTCTCTCTCTCTGTTACCTATTCTCCTCCCACGCACACCCCCCTTTCGCTGAACCCTTGCCGTGCCTCGCTCCTCAGCAGCCGCCCTCAAAGCTAAGAAACCCGTCACGTCTTCCAATAGAACATTCTGCATCTGCACCCGCACCCGCAACCACAACCCATGGCCCACCCATCCACAGTTCACAGCTTCACCCCCTCAAACCCTGTACCACGCACGCGTTATCCACACCTCTTCCACCCCTCCCCCCATGCGGCTTGCCCTGGCCCAGTGGGTGCTTGGATGCTTGTGCTCTGGTGCTTTGGTGGGTGCCTCACTGCCATGCCAGTTGTGGGTGCCACCTCGTCGGCCGCATCTCCATGTTGCGCATCTCCATGCGGCAGCGCTGCATCTCACGATAACTCCCCAAACTGCCTTCTTCTGCAATACCCAACCCTACCGTCACACCTTAGCCACCTGCTTGCCTGCCCGCACTTACCACCCCCCCCTTCTGGCGGCTATCGCCCATAACAGTTGCATGCAGGCGAACCCCCATTTCCGCACAACATCTCTTGTCTTGATGTCACAGCAATTCAAGAGCGTGCCGGTAACAAATATACTCGCTGTAGTACGTGGCTATGAATGGACGTGTTTTTTTGTTGGTTGCCGCCAGGGTTGTGACATCCGTCCGCAGCGGCGTACGTGCGAATGAACAACACTTGTAGTCCGAAAGTTTTGGGGCCGCGAGCTTGCACGGAGCTCTGCCGATGTTTGGGAAAACGGTCGAGCGGGTTTTCTTTGCCGGACAGAATCTGCTTCGTACTCCCGTCACGATCCAAGTTGTTTCTTCACTAGTGGAACAGAGCAAAGTGTCCGATGCCCATGCTAGAAAGCGACGCTTCCGGTTCTGGAACCGACCAGCTAGATATATCAAGCCTGTCATCCGTGGTGTTTAGTAAATATTACGATATATTGACGTCCAGAACTAACATGATGATTCTGTTCGTCCTGCTCAATCACACGAGGCTTGACTTCTGGCCAGATCACCGTAGTTGCCTCTGGCGATGCTGTGGATTCTTAGCTGTAGCTGGAATCAGGCTTCATCAGTAACGTAGGCAATCGCATGGTACGCCAGGTAGGTAAGCAAGAAATTCACAAAGCGCGAAATTGACCGAATGTACCTTACGGAGTAGCAGGATCTTCTATGGATATAACATCAGTGTAAGCATCTGCTAGCCAATGGAAACAGAGGCAGGAAACACCACACCAAAATTGCGAAATGAACCAACTCGGGGATTTATATCAAGTCGTTGCTTACCTACCAGGTTGGGCGATGCAGGTAACCAGTCAAGATGGCGGGAGCAACATCGAGGCTGGTGAGAACGGGACCTGAAGGTTTGCGAGACTGAGGTAGGTACGCACGAGGTACAGAGAGCGGGCTGCACCTGCACCCCACCGCCCCACTAGTAACACGCCCCCGCTCCGCGAGCTAGCGTCAACACTAAGGTCCCCCTGCCCTACTGAACCGATTCAGTCGCCGCCGCCTACCTAGGTACCCACGTACCATATCCCAAGCCTGGGCAGATTGAAACCACCCACACCCGCTGGGAGCAAGCGACACATGGAAAGGGACCCACCTTTGAAGCCAGCTCACCAGAAAATAAAAAGATACAAAAAACATAGAAACGCACAGACCTGGGCTCCATCTCTGTAGCGATGTCCCGGTCGATACCTGACGCTACATGACTGTCGCCCGTAATGCCTGCTCCATACCCGTCAACGCTCGCTTGCGGTCCCCTAGTGCCGTACCGCTGCATCTTGAGCATGTATCGCGACTGACCCAGCTACCTCCCGGTCGTCTACCTTAGCTTGGCGTGCACCTGGATCCAGGGGGGGCGGCACAGAGCAGTTCACCTCTGATGGGGCACCCACCTTTGGATCAAATCCCCAGGCGGCTCCCATCCGTCTTCTTTTTTCGCCTGTGCACCTTACACCTTGCACCGTCTCCTCTCGTTCCACTCGCCAGCCTCTTCTGGACGGGTCTCTTTCTCTCCTTCCACCTGCCTTGCCTAACCCGAACTTTTCTTCCCCTTCCTCTCTTTTCCCCCATCTCCGCCGTGACAGACTCGACACGCGCGTCGCGCACATAACATCATCAATCGCGAGCACAACGCCTTTCCATCTCATCATCCCCTTACGCCAATCGAATCCCATCCGCGTCGCGCAGCACCCATCTGCGTTTTCCTGACTGGACGGCTCTGCCGCTGTCAACGCAACCACCATAGACCTTACCCAAGGCAAATCGCGCCTTGTGCCTCAGTGCATCCAGTCGATTGAAGGGGGGCCCATAGCCGCAACAGCTAAATTTTCCGAGCCACGACAACCTCAAAACCAAACCCGACGCATCTTTTCCGTCATCGACACTCGAATAGCAGCTTCTTACGGTTATATTTTCCCTGATCAACACCACCACTTCATCTCCATCAACACCACGTACCCCACCGGCGCGAATTGTTTGGTTCCGACCTTGAATACTCCTGTCGACTCCAACCGCAACCATGTCCATGTATCCGCATCGCGCCATGGGCGCGGTGCCCCCTAATAACTCGGCCCGGCTCAATGAGCTCCTCGACCAAATCAGATCCGAGTTCGACACCCAGATGCGCCAGACGGAGGGTTATGAACACCAGAGTAAGACAATTGCGCTTGACACCTATCGTCAGTTACGCTAATTGAATGTCCAGTCCAGGCTCAAGTTCAGGAGATGCAGCTTGTTAGGGAAAAGGTGTACGCCATGGAGCAAGCGCAAATGAACCTCAAGCAAAAGTATGTCGATGTCAATGATTGCGAGCCGAGTCCCTTCACAAGAAGCTAACAGCGAGCGTTTGAATAGGTACGAAGAGGAAATTGCCATGCTCCGCCGCCAGCTTGAGGGAGCTCGTGGAAACGCGCCTCCTAGCATCGGCGGTCCTCCTCCTCACGCGGGCCCGTCGCAACAGCCCCCCTCCATCACCCCCGGCACCGGTCTCTTCAACGGTATCATGACCGGTGGTGGCCAGGGCCAGCTGGCCCCTCCTCCGCCCCCTCCTCCCCCTCAGGACCAGCAAATGGGCCCGCAGCATCAGATGGCCCAGGGACCTCCGGGTCTGCCTGTCCCGCCTCCGCCGCCGCCTCAGTCGCAGCAGCCTTTCCAGCAGTACCCCCCGGGCCCCGGTGGGCCCGTATCTAACGGGCTCGGCTCCCAGCCCCCCCAGACCACCGCATCGCCGGGTCCGGGCAGACGTGGAATTGGAAGACCACCTGCAGCTGTCGGTCCGGCTACGCCCCAGATCAACACTCCCATTCCTTTCCCGGGCGCCACCCAGTCGCCTCAAGTCAGCCATCCTACTCCCGATCACGCGCGGATGGGGGGCCCCCACGCTCCGCCGGTGGGAAACGCCCTTGGCGATCTTGACCCTGATCGCCTGCCGCCTCACTCAAAGAAATCGGGTCACGACTGGTTCGTCATCTTTAACCAACATGTGCCTCGCATGTTGGATGTCGATCTTGTCCACACTCTCGCACACGAGAGTGTAGTCTGCTGCGTGCGCTTCAGCCACGACGGCAAGTACGTAGCCACCGGCTGCAACCGCTCCGCTCAGATTTACGATGTTCAGTCTGGCGAGAAGCTCTGTGTCCTTCAGGACGACACTGTGGATATCACTGGTGATCTGTACATCCGCAGCGTTTGCTTCAGTCCCGACGGCAAGTACCTCGCTACCGGTGCTGAGGACAAGTTGATTAGAGTAAGTTTGACCGAAAAGGCATTTTGGTATGGGCTCAGCTGACTCTTCTTTCTTAGGTTTGGGACATTCAGTCCAGAACGATTCGCAACACCTTCTCCGGCCACGAGCAAGATATCTACTCTCTCGACTTTGCCCGCGATGGTCGCACGATTGCCTCTGGTAGTGGAGATAGAACCGTCCGTCTCTGGGACATCGAGCAGGGCACCAACACTCTCACCCTGACTATTGAGGACGGTGTCACAACTGTTGCCATTTCTCCCGACACCAAGTACGTTGCCGCTGGTTCCCTCGACAAGAGCGTCCGCGTTTGGGACATCCACCAGGGATACCTGCTCGAGCGTCTTGAAGGCCCCGATGGCCACAAGGACAGCGTCTACAGTGTTGCCTTCTCTCCTAATGGCAGAGACCTCGTCAGTGGCAGTTTGGATAAGACGATCAAGATGTGGGAGCTCAGCACCCCTCGCGGCTTGCCCAATCCCGGACCCAAGGGGGGCCGTTGCGTCAAGACTTTCGAGGGTCACAGGGTAAGAGATTTGTATACCTGCAAAATCCATGAACCGATTCGCTAATGTACTTAGGACTTCGTTCTCTCTGTCGCGCTTACCCCCGATGCCGCTTGGGTCATGTCTGGTTCCAAGGACCGTGGAGTGCAGTTCTGGGACCCCCGCACTGGCGCTACGCAGTTGATGCTTCAGGGCCACAAGAACTCAGTCATTTCAGTTGCTCCTAGCCCAACGGGCGGCTACTTCGCCACCGGCTCTGGTGATATGCGGGCGCGTATCTGGTCTTACCGAAGCGTCCAGTAGAGAAATGTCGCTCGGCCATGGACCGGATACCTGTACGTGGGAAATTGATGTTTCTCGGCGAAGGCTTGTTTAGTGGCCAGAGATGTATACCAAACAGCGGGTGTCGAAGAGAAGAGGTTGAGTTGCTCTGTTACTAGGGAGGGTTTCGTTTGCGGTGGAACAGGTTGTCCCTGTCTATGTCTTGGAATATCCTCAAAGAGAGACGCACAGGCCGGTAGGGGGCGTACAGGCAGGGACACGTCGGAATCTCGTAGCAAATAGCCGTCGCTAATGAAAGATTTGAAGCTTTACATGACTCTTGTCTCCATGTGATGTCTTGTTTGGTGTTGTTGGGGAATCTTTATTATGTGGGTGTCTCTATATGAGGGAACTGAATAAATCGGAAAAGTCATCCGTCTTTTTTACCTTTTTCTTCTTCTTTACTGGCTTTTGCTCCTTTGCTGGCTTGCTAGATTTAGTCTCCAGAGGAGGCACATTCGCCAACTTTCGCTTCTTTTGAGGGATGGCGGGTGATGCTTCATCGATATTCCGTGATGATGATGGGTGCTGATCTGAAGGTTTCGCAGCAAGCTTGAGTTGGTCCCGAGAGATGGCCACTCCGAGACCCTTTGAATCGGATTGTTGCCGTGGCTGCTGCTGGTGATGCCTCTCATCTGCCACGGCGGCTGCAGCAGCACTTTGGGTTGCTGAAGATGATGAAGAGGTAGTAGTGACATTGCCTGCTGGTGTGGCCTTTTCCCGAGGAGCAGGAGCAGGAGTAGGAGCCAGGAGAGTGACGGCTGAGTTGATGCGTGCTAGGAGACCTAGGAGGACCAGGCCTAGGGCGGCGTGTTGCTTGTCTGCTGCTAGTTGTGTGAAGGCTCTGTAGTCCTCGGGTCAATATCGGTAATAGGTATATCAATGAAGGAAATGTAGAAACTCACGAGAAGGACGAGGGAATGGTGGATTCTAGCAGCATCTGCACCCTAGCAGCGACATCTTCGTCTAGCGCATTCTGACGACGTTCAGCGCTGCTGGTGGGGTTGCCCCCAGCAGCTGTGGCAGACTTTTTCGAGGAGGACGAAGAGGACTTTGACTTGAAGCTGAGGGCGCGGCGGTGACGGGCCTGTGCCTCGAGGGCGTCGTGCAGGCGGCGGACGGCGCGGCGGAGGAGGTCAAAGGCGGCCCACCAGCGGGCTACGCGGTGCTGGTTCTTGTTGCGGTGGTTGAAGCTGTCGAGGATGGCGAGGACGGGGACGAGTGTTGCGATTGGGGTTGTTTCTTCGCTGGGTGTTGTTTGCGCTGCTGTTGCGGCGGTTGTGGTTGAGGTTGTCTTCATGTCATGAGATTTGCTTTTTTCGTTTTCTCCTTTGGCGCGCTAGTGATGTATGATTCTCTGAGAAAAATGGAGTAGCTAAAGCGAATTGATTGTCTAGAGTGCGAGGCGTGGAAGGCTGCTGTCAGACGTGATGCTCGCGAATCTGAAAGTTTGATACTACAGGTACTCTTGGCTGTGGTTGGTAAGGTGAGAGTGCAAGTGGTGTGCGAAATATGACAGAGGGACCGTGCACATTCAAAAAAAGAAGCAACGACGGACCAGATGTTGATCGATTTGGTTCGGATCGGAGGGTGGTTAGCCTCAAGTAACGTACCTAACGAAGGTTAATTGCACACTTTCTAGGGAACAGTATGTACCGATCATTATGAGGTTTCAAATTTGCACTTCGCGCTTTTCTCTATGCTTCATTGGATTATTCTATCGTCCTCTTCAGAGAGGGGCACACAGACAGAGGAGGCTTGAGGCGCATGCTACGTGGGACAGGACCAGCGGCCGGCGCTGATGAGAGTCAGTCAACGTACGCTACCGCGTGTACTAACCCCTAAAGACATCTATCCTGTAACGTAGGGCAAGGTCTCGAGCAACGGGGATCTCGTGGAATAGAGTGGGAGAACAAAGAAAAGGCAACAGAGTCTGTGCATTGCCAATTCGTCCGAGGCCCGGGGGAGTGTAACACGATCTGGCTAGAGCTGTGTCTTTTGCGGATAAGACTGGTCATGAGATGCTCGAAAATTGCGAGGATTCTTCGGGTGACGCGGAAAGCTGAGGGCATGTGAATTGAGGCTCGAGCATCTGGGGTACTGCGGTAGTGTAAAAAATTGAGAGGCTCGGCGGCAGATGATTACTTGCAAGGATTCTTGTTTTTGACTTTTGGGAAAAGTCTAGGTTGCGAAGTCGATTATATGGCACCGTACTAAACTAGCTACTTGGCGGGGTGGTGATGGCATCATTTGCATCTGAACCTCCATGCATGAACCTGTCTCAGGAAGGCATTTGGATGACATGTCATGTGGTCCTTTTTGGGGGAAGAGTATGCAAATAGCGGTGAGTAACAAGGTAAGGTAAGATGAGATAGGATGCGGAGAGATCTGGGCGGGGGACTCGGGCGGTTATCTTGAAGGGACGGATGGAATCTATCAATATCCGAGGCCTTCAGCCCGGCGGCCGCTGAATATCGAGTGAGAGTTACCTTATAATTATGGATGCGATAGTTGGAATAGGAATTGCCCAACCTCCTTAGCTAAGAAAATGCCCGTCAGCCGTTTGATAATGAGACTCCACAATCGTCCCGTAAGTAGGCAAAACATGTGGAGGCAAGGAATAAAAAGAAAGAAACAGGATAGACAATGGCAGATGATGTCGAAAGACTTGCAGGACGACATTACGTACTGCAGACGTCCGTCACCTATTACCTAGTACCTTAGTCAGTACCGTGATACCGTGGGACGGTACGGTTAAAAGAGAGGCGCAGAGATGGAAGAGAAGCAGGCTGGCCGGCGCAGCAACCCGGGAGGGTCGAGGGGTTGTGCTAGGTGATACCTAGTGGAGAGGGCGGAGCCAGGGTTAGTTCAAGTTTGAAAGTTTGCAGGTTCTGGCCGCTGCAAAGGCCCTGCAACAGGCCCTGCCACTTGCAGGCGACGTGCAGCAGGAGCGTCGTTCCATTCTCTGCCATTGTCCAACCAGAGACGCCGACGCGATAAGCCGACCAACTTTTGACGATGCAGACGGCGTCATGAAAATCAAAGGTTGTGACGTCCAGCTGACTTTGCTTTACTTTGTCCTGTGAAAACCCCTCTGTCGCCCGTGTCTCTCCTGCGTTTCCCTGTTGGTAATTTGGCAGTTGTCAGTTGATGCCTCAATGTCACTTCCGCTTCTCGGCAGAGGTACCCCTCTCGATCCTCTCCTTCTGCTCCCGCATCGAGCCATCTCTCGACTGCTATTCGTCGTCGTAGTCTCGGGTTGCCTTCTCGGATTCCGTTAATGCATGTCATGACATATCTGCAGATATGGCCGGCGATAGCCAGCCCGCCCCCCAGGACCCCATCCTACCCAACCTTACCTAAGAATTAGATAGTGATCTGTGTCAGTGCGTTCAATTCCAAGATGCAAAAGTCATGGCTACACTCGCTACTTACCTACCTCGGAGAAGGCAGTTGGGCACCTTGGGGGCGTTAACGGTTTAGTTGTCCCTCTTCATCTGAACCTTTTGAAAGGTAAGAGGGAGTGGAAAGAGGCAAAAGAAGCATTGACTTTTTCTGACTTGAGGATCGCGGTGGTCCTTCTCATGTACCTTACCTTACCTGAGTAGGTACTCGATTGAGAAGTTGAGAAGGAGGGTTCCTTCCTTGGCTTTCCAACATTTACATACAGGCCAACTTTACCTTCGTCCTCCTTCCAATCTTTTCTCCAGCTTTCCTCCCGCCAAACTCCTTCCTTACTCGTGACCCACGGCAAACTACCTACCTTACCTTAGTATACATACGGCCACGCAAATAGGGTACCGAGCATACTAACACCCATTCATTCGACTCTTGGGTCTTCTTGTCTTGAACAACCCAGGTTCAAAGTTCTTCCTAACGCCACGACGTAACAATCACTGCCACCAACCGCTGTTATCTCTGTCGTTCCGCCCTCCTATCCACTTGGACGTGGAGACTGGAGCCAGACAGGATAGAAAAAACCCAGTCGGACCTCAGCAGACACTCGCGACAAGACCCAACCTACGCTTCCGACAACCCACTTGCACTAGCAACCCATCTCATCTCCCGCAACGACTCCACTTGGGGCCGGCCTTAGTAGGGGTGCCTTGGTTTTGCTTTGCAGCCTTTGCTTGCTTTGGGCTTGGGGTGCGTAAGAGGAATAAGGCACATTTGCCTTTTATCGATACACGGTCTTTTCGACCTGCTACTACCTTACACTACTAAATCCCGTACGTACTCAGTAAGGTGCCGCGCTCACGCCGTGTGCGACTACTCCGTCCCGACCAGGTTTATATACCACCTCCAAGGCTCAAAACGCCCGCGCGAGCAATAGCCCAGTCGCGACCGTCTACCCTGCCCAAAGAGTCGACTACAGATTTTTCTTTCTTCCCTCTCCCTCCTCTTCTCTCTCTCTCTCTCTCTCTCTTCCTCTGTTCCTGTCGCGACCGTTCTGCATTCGATTCGTCGTTGTAGAAAAAGAACGCCGTGGGCACGACTTTAACCAACCTTTGTTGTTGCTGGAATCCACGAGCTTTTCCCCATGCCCTCGAGAAACCCGTCCACCTGGGACGAATACGAACGGGGCGCCTCCCCCCAGCGCTCCGTGAGTATCGACTCCAATGCCGTAGCTGAGGACCAGTCGCTCCTGGGAGAAGATGACGACGGTGACTACGGCAGCAGTTCTCACGGACTTCGTCGCAGAAGGTTGTTATTCCTGACCCGAGCTGAGTAGCAGATTATTGACGTCAGCTTGCTGCCGTCGTCTCTGTTGCTGCAACTCTGCGCACGACACACTCAGTTCACCCCGCTAATCAACCCCTCCTACAGATCTTCAGTAACGCGGCACCTTGCCGCCATCACAGATATCGGCGGCGTCAACAGTATCCGCTCCTTCACCCGCAGTTGGGCGCGTGCCGCAGGCTTTGCCGAAGTCATTCCCCAACGGCCGTCCTTTGTTTTCGCGCCTGACCAGGTCCCGATTGCCTCGTCGTCCACCGATGGCCTCGATTACTCTCGCAGCCATGTCGAGTCCGGTTCCCACCCGAGGACCTCACTGCTGAGGCAGCACCTCGAGGCCACCCCCGAGACGGCACCGAGCGCATCGTATCAGAATGGTTCTTCCGCTTCTGGCGCAGACGACAGCGCTGTGCAGACCGATTTCCGCGACCGCGAGCGCAAGGCAGTCGAGGCGGAGCTGTCTGGAGCTTTCCGTGGTTCTAGCTTTGGGAGTGGTCGCCGACCGTCACAGTCCATCTTCGCGGTCCCGCCTCACCTGGCGACCCCGCCCCTGGTTGGAAGTTTCAGCTCGTACAGGACGTATGGAACGATTGCAGATGTCGATGAGCCATCAATGGCCCAGGCCGGTGAGCTCTGGCGCCAACAGCAAGAGGCAGGGGGCAATGTGCCTGATGGAGAGAACATGCCCATTCTCGTGAAGGAGGTCGAACAAGACGGAAAGATTATCCTGACTGTGGAGGGACAGTCCACGCTACCCCAGACCATCTTCAACTCGATCAAGTGAGTGGTGCCCCTTTTTTGGCGCGCAGTGGAAGACAAGACAATTCTAACCTACGGCGCAGCGTCCTAATCGGCGTTGGTCTGTTGAGTTTACCTATGGGCATCAAGTACGCCGGTTGGATTTGCGGCATGATCGTCTTGGCAGGCTCTGCGGCGGTGACAGCGTACACGGCCAGGCTTCTGGCAAAGTGCATGGATCTCGACGCCAGTTTGATTACATTCTCCGACCTGGCCTACATCTCTTACGGTCGTAACGCGCGTATTGCCACCAGTATTCTCTTCACCCTCGAATTGCTGGCTGCCTGCGTCGCCTTGATCGTCCTGTTTGCCGATTCTTTGACGCTCTTGTTCCCGGGTTTCCTGAGCGTCAACATGTGGAAGCTCTTGTGTTCGATTATCATGATCCCCCTCAACTTCCTCCCGCTGCGCCTCCTGAGTTTTACCAGCGTTATTGGTATTGTGTGTTGTTTCAGCAGTAAGTTACCTTTCTCTCTCCACGCCAAGCTCTGATTGCTAATGCATGAGGCCAGTCGTCTTGATTTTGGTGGTTGATGGACTAATCAAGCCCACGACTCCGGGCTCTCTCATCGAGCCGGCCACGACCTACCTGTTCCCTGCGAACTGGGGTACACTGCCCCTGAGTTTTGGCCTGTTGATGAGCCCGTGGGGTGGCCATAGTGTATTCCCCAATGTGAGTATTCGTTTGTCTAGGTGAGCAAGTGCGGCATATTAACTATTCTTCAAGATTTACAGAGACATGCGCCACCCTCACAAGTACCCGAGGGCCGTCAAGACGGTCTTCACATCTGTCGTCAGTAGCCACAATACGTTTCCCGACCGCTTTGCTCACTGCTGACTTTTGACTAGTACCTCTTGGACGCTTTCACAGCCGTTGTCGGTCTCCTGATGTACGGCGACGGTGTCATGGATGAGATCACGGCCAACATCCTCCAGACGAGCGGCTACCCCCGTGCCCTTAACTTCCTGCTCTGCATCTTCATCGCCATCATTCCCCTGACCAAGATTCCGCTCAACGCTCGACCCATTGTTGCCACGCTGGAAGTTTTGACCGGTATTCACCAGCAAGCTGTTGCCGACAGCTCGGCCATGGTTGGGCGCTCTGCCACCTTTCGCGGTATCATGAAGGTTGTCATCCGTGTCGTCACGGTGTTGGTCTTCCTCGTCATTTCTATACTTTTCCCGGCGTTCGATAGCATCATGGCCTTTATGGGAAGTGCCTTGTGCTTCACGATTTGTGTGCTGTAAGTTTGCCCCTATTCGATCTCTGATGTCGACTGAGAAGACGAATCTGACCATGCCCCCAGTTTACCTTTGGCGTTCTACGTAAAGCTCTTTAGCAAAGAGATCTCCCCCCAGGAGAGACTGCTTTGCTACGTCTTGATGACCATCTCCACGATTCTCTCCGTTGTGGGCACAGTCTGGGCCTTCTTGCCGAAGAGCCTCATTGGTGCAGAGTGAGGGTGGTCAGTCACTGTTTTGGTATAGCTTCTGGCATCAAACGGCGTCCGCATATTGCGATCAATTTGGCTCTCATTGCACGGCGCTGGTGACATCTGATTTTGGGTGCCTGGTGTGGAATAATGCTTGCTTGGCTAGTAAATAGTCGTATATATGATGTGTTGATAGTATGTATTGATGAGCTGCATGTCTGTGGTAGACAACGCCCGTATGGACCACATTCAAGTGATAGCATGATACGCAAAGATGTGCTTTTCTCAGCACAGTCTCTGCGCTTCCGATCGCAGCTATACCCCTTTTCACGACACCGTCGGCACCCGCTGAACTTCATTCCCTTGCCGTTAGCAGTGCACTTCGTCCATCCAGACCGTCCGATCCTCTTCTTATCGATCCAAGGCAGCTGCCGCGACGGGTGCCGGCTCCCGTTCCCAGGCGTCTCGCACACCAACCCCCACGCGGTACACCGCTATCAAAAGGCTCTAATACGGAATTAGCACAAAGAGATATGTGAACGCCAGTATACACTTCTAGAGCGTAGTTATGTACAGAAACTTTTTACGCACTTGCCTGCCTGTAATAGATTGAACGACAAACAACGTTGATGCACGCTCGCGTCGTACTATTAATGGAAGATTCTCACCTCGGAAACACGGTCTTCTCTCCATCAGAGACCGTGGCTGGGCATGTCTTGCACTCACTGCAATACGAGCATTATTGAAAGCGCAGTAGATTAGCAGGATACGAGGCCGTGAACTTGAGCTTGTCTCTACCATTCCCATGGCAGAGCTTTCCAGATCATTAACCAGTCGTTGGTTGCTAAACTGTAAGATGCCGCACTATAAATCCCGTTCATTTCGAGACTCAACGCCCGCGCCAAAACTTACCTACCAGACGGCCTCACAGTTACCATGGAGTGGATACGCTGAGGACGATGGAGTCTTGCCCCTGTATACCTCCCTGCCTGACTTTTGTAGTGTATTTGTTATAGCTGATGAGGAGAAAAAAAGACGCGCCCTCGTGTAAAACCACAGGAGGTACCAAAGCCAATCTCGAGGAAACTTGCGTATTCGATGAGGACTGAAATTGGTATTTGTCCTCTTCATGGATAGCAAAAGGGGCGCTACTTGAAAACTCAAAGGCGTAACAAAGGGCATATCAATACACGAGGCCCAACTTTCGCTGTGACTAGTTTCATTCTTGTTCAGTGATTCTGTGTAAATTGATCTCAAGGTCCCCCCCACCCCAAATAATGAACAGCCACGTACATACACACACGATGGTCCTCTTACTCACCTACATGTACGCATACACGCACTACAATGTCTCGGCCAATGATACCCAGCCTCAGTAACAAGATTCAAAAAAGGCCCCTAGTAAACCTTAGCAACCCCGCATTCCGAGGGTATTTCGTGAGAAGCCTGGAGAGAAACCGTTATGTCATGTTATGTCATGTCGTCTCTATCATGATGCTCAACTGGATAAAGTAGATACGGCATCGAGTCAGTTTCAATGGGCACGATAACTATGCTCCGTATAGCCGAAGAGATCGGCGAAAATAATACATTGCCTCATCGACATCCACAGATACAGAAGGGCCTCATGCTTTAACATGCAAACAGTCACGCATCGCGTTATCAGCTCTCCTCAGACAATCCAGTACCATACAACTGACAAGTATTAACAAAAGGGAAGAGAGGGAAAAGTTAAAGGGAAGGTTAACCAATGCTACGTGTCCAACAGGCAATGGGTGTCGACAGAACACACGGCCATGACCGCCGACCATCGACATCACCAACCCCCTTCTTGCTGGGTTGTCGACGATAGATAGATAGATCTGGGGGGTCCTCAAGACGGTGCTAAGCCAATTCCGGGGTTGCCGATCCTGTGGAGAACGGTGCTTCTCGTCTGTATAGCATCCACGAATACCGTGCCTTGTTATCTATCGACCATAGGGTTGGTGATCACTCATGACTCGAGGCAAGTGAGGGGTAATACGATACGCTACTCAGCCAGCAATTAGAATGGACGGTACTCAGAAAGGTTGGGGGTCAGTTTGCCATTGTCAGAAGATGTCCAAACCTCAAACGGGTAGAATATGTCACAGTGAATGGCAAAGAAGCAATGATATGAGTGGGTAACTTCTGGTATTGTTCATTAATCTGGAGATATCTAATACACAGAAAGCGAGTTGAGTTCCTTCATCCAAACAGGTGTTTTGTCTTGCCAAGTAGAAACTCCACGACAGTCAAGTCGTGGCTACTGCCACAACTGAACAGCCAGGTGGAAGTGGCAATGTCCTGATGGTGATAACCCAACCACAAGAGGTGACTCGACTAGGAATGCGCTTCCTGCCAGCCACCAACCCACTCGACGTCTGCGAGATCGTTGCGCTTCTCCTTGCGCCAATAATTCCAATCTCTGCCCTTATTCCAGGGGCAGTCCTTGACCTTATCCTTCGGTGATTGTTTTTGTGTGATGTGATGTGTGTTGTTGTTGTTGTTGTTGTTGTTGTGATGGTGTCCGCCGTGTTCCCATGACGCGGTAGCGAAAGAGTTGGCCCCAGCCGCATAGGAATTGTAGCCTAGGCCAATCGCTCTTTGTCTAGGAACTTCTGGTGACATGTGGGAATATGAAGATCCCGTGAGACCCCGGCGCCGTTGACCGAGCGCAGCCCACTTATCAACGTTGTCCCGCTTAGGGGGTGATGATTGATATGTGGGCAACATGGGCCTCGCCTTGGGCGGAGATGGTTGTTGGAAGAAGAATCCGTCGGCAGCGAGGTCGCTGTCAATGTCGTTGTGGATCAACTTGTGGCTGTCATGGAAAGAGCGTTGAGGCGTGGTCGCAAGGGGTGTAGCATCCACGGTCTCGCAGTCGTCTTCCTTGTCGTCCGACTTGCCATCCTGGCTCCAGGTCCGCGAGTTGAGATCCTTCAGAGACTGCATCTCTCTCTCACGCTCGGCCTCCTCTTCTTCCTCATCCTCATCCCACATGTCACTCCAGCTCTTGGAAACGGCATCCTTACGCCCGAAGACCAACGACATGGAAGACAAGTTGCTGCGGGGTTTGGCCATGTTGATGGGAAGGGAGCCAGCCATGGGTGAAACCTTGGGAATTGGGCGTGGAGCAGCCTTCATAGGTCGGCCAATGTGAAGGGACTGCATGGAGATGCCGAGGCTAGAGTTGAATGTGGATGAAATCGAAGGAGCCTGAGCAGAGCTGAACCAGTCCGAATTCTGGGTTTCACCAGACTTGGAGAAGAGGTCCTCGTCGGGAATGGCGCTGAGCTGGCGGATCGGCTGAGGAGGGCTGGCATGCAGGGCCTTGGCCCAGGGGAATGCACCCTGATCGACCTGAGGGCTCTGGATGGAAGGAGTGCGGAGGGGTTCGCGGTTGGCGCTCGCCATGACATGACGCTCGGCGGAGCAGAAGTCATCATCATCCTCCTCGGAGGTGGTGAAACTGATGACACGCTGGAGAGCAGAACGGGCACCGACAAGTGATCTCTTCTTAGGATCCAAGCTCATGCACTGAACGATGACCTCATAGGTATCCAGAGACATGGAGGGGAAGACGTCGAAAAGGGATTGCTTGTCTCTGGAAAAGTCCAAGAAAAGCGGATCCGCCTCGGTCGGAGTGGTGAAGGGGTTCCGCGAGAAAAGGATGTTGAGGAGGCAGATGCCAATGGCCCAGATGTCGGCTTGGGCAGGAGAATAGCCGGCACCCGCAGAGTCGTATTGCTCGGGGGACATGTAACGGTCGCTGCCAACGGTGTTCTCCAATGTCCAGTTCTCGGTCGTAGCGAGGCCAAAGTCGCCGAGCTTCATGTCACCAGACTGGGTGAGAAAGATGTTCTCCGGCTTGATGTCTCGGTGGAAGATGCCCTTGGAGTGGATGTAGTCGACGGCATCCACGAGCTGCAGCATGAACTGTCGGACATGCTCCGTCTCGAGAGGGCCGTGGCCCTTGCGGATGGCTTCGTACAAATCACCCTGAGGGCAGAACTCCAGAACCAAGTAGAGGTGAGCATCGGTTTCGAAGGTGTCGAGAAGGTTGACAATGTTGGGGTGGGATCCAAGACGGCTGTGGAGAACAAGCTCCTCGGATTTCTCGTCAATGGCGAAGTCGAAACCATACTCATCAGCAGCTTCCTTCTTAGTCAAGCATTTGATGGCAACGGTCTCGCTGGTCCTGGTGTCCTTGGCCATGAAGACCATGCCAAAGGAACCATGGTTGAGAGGAGAGATGGTCTCATATCGACCACCGAGGAGCACACCATTCTGAAAGTTGTCTCTCAAGCATGCCATATCGAAACTGGAAAAAGAAGCTTTGGAGCACGGGGTATCGAATTGAGAAACAACGATGTAGCGGCGAGGGTGATGTTACAGCTTTAAAGCAAGCTTTTCGAGGTTTCGTCGTTGCAGAGGAAGGTGAATTCGAGTGGTTGCTGGATCGAGAAGGATGGATGTGAACAGCGTAGAATTCGTGTCGGTTGTTGTTGTTGGTGGTGTAGATCGAGAAGGAGGTGGAGTTTGGTTGTTACCAAGAATATACAGGGTTGAAAGAACAAATCTAACAGGAAACAAGACGAATTTCTAACTCCTTTTCGTTGACTTATCAGAGGCTCATTGAGGGTATTTTTTTGCTGGAGACGGACATATGAAAGCGAGAGTCTGTTGTTGTTGGTTGATTGGTCGTTATGGGGTTGGACGATTTGGTCCGGAAAAGACAAAGAAGTATCGTTATGAGGACATTGAAATAGAGCAAGCTTGCTGGAAAAAGTGTAGAGAGTGGCGCCCGAAGGTCGAAGAAGGGGTTCGCGAGGTCAACGTTGAATAGCTGATTCGCAGGAGAAATGAAGGCGTCGATTCCTAACTAGAGGATTCAGACCGTTTCGAGATGGCACCCAACCGCGAATGAGGTTGATTGTTGGTTTGCTGGCTCTAGTAGGCACGAAGGCCAGTTGACGTGATAGTCGATGGCCGGAGGTAGATGTCGTTGAAAGTGTGAATAGCAACGGCTTGCAAGCAAGCTAACTACCGGGATCGGCGAAGAGTAGTGGCTACGGAAGCATTCGAGCGTTGACGAGTGTGTGACAACGAATCGACAGACGAGGATCGTTGGTGGGTGTCGGTCGATGGGAGGTAGTAGCTCTTATCTCGATGGATGGTTGAGGGAGATGTCGTTGCTGAAAGCGTGGACGGATGTTGAGTGACAATGGCGAGGGCCAAAGTGAGTCAAAGGACACGAGGTGTGAGTCAATGTTCAATGACAGCAAATTGCCGAGGCTGGTGGAGTTTGTACAGAAATCGTGGTTCCTGAGGCCTCTCTTATCCTATCTCTGTCGATGGGTTGACTGATTGATATACTCTTCAACTCGATGGCAGAGCGTGATAGGAGATTGCGTGATTGCTTGCAAGTATGACTCGCGGGTGGGCACGCGGGAGCTGGCGTTGCGAGTATCGGTGGATTTGTTGATGGGCGGGTAGATGATAAGGAGGTCGGAGCGAAAAGGGTGGTAAAGGGAGGAGGTTGAGGCGGGGGAGAGGAGGCTAACAAGCAAGGAGAGGAAGAGAGGCCGTTGACGACGATGATTGAAGGATGGTAGAGTAGAGGAAACAAACAAGAGAAGGGGCGAGGATGATGAAGGGGGAGTATTAGAGTAAAGTAGGTAAGTGCAGGCAGAGGCAGAGAGGACGGTACGGTAAGGTAGGTTGGACGAAGCAAATGGGTGGGTAGGCTGGTGCAGGACAGGGAATACAAGGCGAGAGGAAGAGAGGTGTGGAAGTGATCGAAGAGAGAGAGTGTGTGAGCGACAGACGGCCAAAGAAGAAGATGGAGGTGAATGGACGAGGATGGATTGGCTTGGATAAGACGGGATGAGAGAGAGAGACAGAGCGACAGAGCGACAAGAGAGCGAGGAACCCCAGGAGCGAGATAGGCAGACCGGGGGTGGAAAGGCGAGCGCGTGAGTACGTACCGGGGACTGCGTATTGCGACAGCTCCGGGACGGTGAGGTGCAAGTACACTTACGGCGATACGTACCGACAAGACGGGGGCCCTCGATGGAACTGAGAGAACTGGGACGGAACGAAAGTCTACGGTAAGGTACCTTGCCTCACGCAGTCAGTAGCGGCACACAACTAAGTACCTAGTCTTACTGCGTGGTCAGGGAGCTACCTAGGTACCTGGATAGGTTCCTTACCTTACCTGAGCAATGCTGAGCATGCTGAGGTAGCATCCTTGGGAAAGGGTGACGGACGGTCGAGAAAGCGGTGGGGGAAGAGTACGTATCTTGTGCACTCACGGGGCTGGCACCTGGCACAGGTACTGGGCAGTCTGGGACAAGTCGACAGGAAGCATGGCGCGCTACGTGGAATGATGGGTGGAGGGGAGTGGGACGACTGGGACGACCGGAACGCACGCTTGACCAACTTGCAGACAGCATTCAAAGCAGGATTGCCTGTCTCTCACATCTCTCTCCAATCCCCAGCACCAGACAACTGTCTCCTGCATATTATCCGTATGTATACCTTAGTAGCTACCCAGTAATAGCATGCACCACCCTATGCTATCCTGATCCTCCT
This sequence comes from Colletotrichum scovillei, assembly GCF_011075155.1. NCBI lineage: Eukaryota > Fungi > Ascomycota > Sordariomycetes > Glomerellales > Glomerellaceae > Colletotrichum > Colletotrichum scovillei. The sequence continues at coordinate 3,167,731 of NW_023336261.1, forward strand.
GCAGGACACGACTGGGCTTTCTTTCTTTCTCGCTGGGCTGGCAACCAGACGCGATGCAACGCAACCCAGCCATGCCTGAAAAGACTCCAGTCAGCCAGACCGACAGACCGACACTTCGATTGCTCGCTCCCGTCTGTTCAGATCTCAGCCCTCCTTTTGGCTCTGTTGCTTTCCCCAGACACACGACAACCAACCTCAGACATAGACAGCAGTCAGGTGTGTGAACTGTGGAGGGGGGGAGGCAGCTCTCTCGCTTTCTCCATGCCTAGGTACCTATGCAGAGAACAGACGAAAGAGACAGCCAGTGAGTGAAAGACCGGGTCAGCCCAGAAGCCCCACTTGCTGTCTCTGAATGGCCTGTTCTGATGTTTGTGTCTTCTCTCGAGGCGCATGTAGACATTGTACATAGACTACTTTGGCTTCCGTTTACCACTCCGTTAGCCAGCTCCACGCTTGGAGGTCCAGACCTCGGACGGTGAGCGTTGAGGGTGTGAAGACTGTGACACTGTGCCGTCAGCGGTGTCACAACGGGTTCACGGTGCCCAGTGTTGGCTGAGTCTGACGCACTGACGAGCCTCGAGGTCAACTTGGAAAGTCAACCATGTGCCTTGGTAAACCTAGTGCAAATAGTTGGTGTGAGCTAGGTACCGAATAGGCTGGCAGCCGTCTACCGAGTGAGGTACCTCATCAGCTTAGCCAAGAGCAGAGGAACACATAAGAGCACGGCTGCATCACTCAGCGTCCAGGCCCAGGTGTACCAGACCAGCTGACTATTGACATAACCCACGGTGGATAATCAACGGGTCCCGGCACGGCGATTCTCGCCCAACTTGTACCCGTCCGCCCCGTCTTGAGAGCCCATTTCATCATCTCTTCGGCCCCGTAGCCTGCTGGAACTGGGAGCTGCCAGCGAGGAAGCAAGAGTCATACTTGTCGGGATCCTCTCCAGAATCCACTGAGAAAAAGGAGAGTGCAAAAAGGTAACTCAGTGCCCGTTCCGGCGAATGGTAGACGGGGCTTTGTGCCGTTACTCATCGTCGGAGCGGACGGTTCAACGAGACCGCCTTGATTGATAAACTTGATTGCTCATAACGGGGTTCACGGCACGAAAACCGTCCGCAGCGACTTCCATTAGCTTCGATGGATGGCGACTTCAGGACGAAAGCAGTGTCCAAGATACGCAATCTCTGGGTAGCTGGTGATACCACTGTGTTGATACGTAAGACGAGAATGCGTTGCCGCGCCGTATGTAGTTGTTGTGTAGATTGGCCGACGCAACCAAGTAGACACGGGGTCGGAGCCGAATAACTTTGCCAATCAACATAAACATCAACACTACGGATGCCGCAACAATAACAACCTGCGAGGAACGCTGGCGCGAGGGGTGCCCGCAAAGCAATTAAACTCGTGCAGCAGCGTAACTATGACGAAGTCCGGTAGCGAGGTACGCCATAGAGGCGACCAGCGGTGCGGGAGATGGCAGGTAATCTCAGTAGCATCAGATGTATCTCGCAAACCCAAGCTCAGGGGGGAAGGGGAGATTGACCGGCGGGACAGTGCGACTGACAAGGGCCTCTCGGGAACTTGGTTCGAGATGTGGGAAGTTTCCTTGAAACAGCAGGCGAACCCCTGCGAAGTGCATGAATCCGCGAATGGCTGGCAGGCTGCTCGACCTGGGGGGAACGTTCGCACGTTCGCAAACTCGCTGGCGATGAAGGTCCAAGGTGTGATGTGCGAAGTGGCTGCAAGGGACCGTCTGGGGTCGAACACTCGAGGTCTCGAACTATCTTCCCCTCTCTGGGTGTTCTAACTTCTCGTTAGCTCTATCGCTGTGTGGCTTCGTACAACATTGATAATTGGAATGGCGAGACCTGAACGACCGTATTGCGTGCGAGTGATGATATGTTGTTACAGGGCATTTCTCTCTTGCAACTTGTCATGGAAGTAGACATGCGAATGAGGTAGACAGTTAGCCTGTCAAGGAGAGACGTACAGTACAATCAAAGTCGATAGATGGCACCGATAAGCCAAGGTATTGCGAATGCCCGGGAGGGAACGTGCTCAAACGTTTATTACTGCATGGTAGATCATCGTTGGACGGTAGACAATAATGAACGGTGATCGTGTAGTGACGGAGTGCTCACCGTCCCGTGGGCGAGAGGCCAGTACCTATGGAGATAGCCCAGACAAGTTTCCGTACTGCCACTCCGTTCAGAGCACCCGTACCAAAAACCAGCGTATTGCATTATGCACTGCCGGTTACGTACCTGACAGCCACCGTACCTAGGCACAGCCAACCAGTACCGACCGTCCTTGGAAAGCGTGGTCCACTTGGATGCGTCGTTAGTCGCCACACCGCCCTGGGGGGTACGTGGTCGGCAAGTATAGCTCACGCAGGGCCTGGGCGAGGACAGCTCCAAGCTCGACATGACTGCCGCGTACTGCGAAACCAGCGGAATGCATGCAGGCTGCCAGCGCCAGGAAAAGCCAAGCCATGGTCCAGGTCATTGTGTGTTTCTTTCTGCCACGGCAGCCGTCGCCAGCCAGTCAAGGCCCATCGACAATCCGGGGTGCCAGGCAAGCCAGGCCTTCCCTTCCCGTTGCGACGGCGCTCCAAATCGTCTGCCGCCTGCAGTATCGACGGACAGAGACAGAGAGTAGGGCGGTCGCAGCGGGAAGCGCGCAACCTTTTTGCCCTTCTTACACAATGAGGGAAGGCGATCGACGGGGTCCAGACGGCCTTAGATCCAAAACTAACAATTCATAGTGCCAGAAGACCATCGCCAGACTCTCATTCGCTCCTGGCGCCAACACAAAGTCTCGCCTGCGAGGTACGGGTACCAGCAGCGCTGGCCAGCCGCCAGAGACTCTGGCCTCATTGAGTCGGGCCTGCATTTGCATCATCGGTTATCCAGTCCGAATACTTTGTACGAATACAACATGGCAAGATGCCGAGAGTGTTCCCTTGGACAGTGAACGCGGTGCCGGAATGAGCCACCGTGTGGATATTGTCCGGGGGGGGGGGGGAGAGGCCCTTTCTCTACATGTTATGTCACGCTCTCAGTGGACTTCCATTGATCGTGAACTTTCATCGTTCTGGTTAGGTAAGGTCGCCTTATCCGTCCCTGGAATTCGGAAGACCCCGTGACTGCTTAGCATCCACGCCACGACCACGGCTATTCCTATTGGGTGTCCATTTACATAAGCTATCCATGCTGATTCGCAGATCTGGATATCTCGACTGAATGGACGTGCCTGTTATGGCTTAGCTTCCAAAGATAGAGTGGCAACGCAACGGGTCCCCCGATTTCCCTCTCTCTCTAGGTACTCGGAAAGAATGTGGGATCCAGTATTCTCGGAAAACGTGGACCTGGATCATGGCTGAAGAATATCGTTATTTGGTCATTTGGTCATTCGGCCGTGGACCGAAATTGGAGTGCATTGCCGCGGTACGGATACAACCTACAGGCCACGTCCACGATCCCCAGGTCCCCAGGTCCCCTGAACAAGAATAGTAGCAGGTTTGCAACTCGTCACGTCAGTCGCCCAGTCCTATGACTCCCGTCCCAACAAAAAAGTCTTGGTGGATATGTCAGAGTAGTCACCTAGTCAGGAGTCAGGACAGTTGTTCAACTCTCATTGCCAGATTGCCCATTGCCATTGCTTGCTCTTGCCTCCTTTTGATTAAAGGCGACTGTGGAGAGTTTGGCGACTTTGGATTTGGGACCGAGAGTTCGAGACTCTTGAGAACGTGCCTATACGGAGCATACCTAGAGGTATTGCTTTGTGCCTGATTGAGAACAAGTATACTGACTGACCGTTTCCCAACGGTGCTCTCAACCCCTCCATTACAGTGTATACCTAGGCACTTATTACTGTCCAGAGACGGTGCCCGGAACCTAGTTCCTTCCTACCTATGGAGTACTACCTACGTAAGGAAAGCTCCTTGACAGCCTCTGTGCCTCTCAAACAGTCAGCACGCCAGCCGACAACGCCAGCTGTTTACCTCGTATAATCTCTCGACTGGATTCCTTGGGGTTCTGTTTCACTTGCTCATTTGCCTTGGTCTCATTGGTCGTATGACACTGCACTCCTTTCGACCTGCAGATGGGACAGAAGTATAATCGCGCCCGCTCGACATCGGTTATCGCGTCGCAGACCTGTTCAAAGCATCCTTACTGTCAATCCCGTCCCGTATCTTGTTCGCACAACCAGTGTTATCTGTTCACTGGCGCTCCTCTGAACGCTCTTATCCATGCTTTGGGGGTAAGGGAAAGAGAAGTGCTCACGGACGGCCACGAGTTCCCCAGAGTTTCCCACGAACTTGGGAGGTCCCCAAGCGCCGCCGGCTCTGTGCCACAAATCCTTCTCCATCGACTTTCCAGAACAAGGAAACGGGCTTTCATGGGTCCTTTCCTAATTGGTGTCTAACCTCCCCTCCTCCATTCGAAGGGGTCCCAATCTCCTTGCTCTCTCTCTCTCCCTCTGTCTCTCTCTCACAAGTTGCAGCTTACCCCAGAGTGACTTATCTCAGATGACCCGTTGGCCGTTGATACGGGTGGGACATTGCTTCTGCGGAGAGCTTTATCTTGCATTATCGTAGATGAGGCAGCTATCTTTCACAGTTTCCTCTTTCCGGTTCACTCTTAGTCTTAGCCGTAAGCAAACGAACCGATCTGCATTCTATGTACAGTTGTCCATTCAGACTGTCCTTGAAATTACAGCTTCGCAACATGGCGACATTGAAACCTTGAACCCACCCAGCCCTTGCTTCGTATCGATAATTTGGCCCAGTCCGAGGTCTGGGGAGGGGCCTAAACGTCAAACCTTCGTCCGATCATTGAACGCTGATGTGACCCCCCAGTGCTCCCCCAAGGCCACCTCACCTCGAAGGCTGGACCCCAAAAGAGGCCCTACAAAGTACACAGTTCACAGGCTCAGGGCTGATGCTTCTGCTATGTGTACTTAGCGCCCGTGACGCTGAGCCTTGGCTGATGCCGATCACGGCCGCTCCTCGAGAGTGTTTCAGAGGTTGACGCTCTTCGTCATCCCCTCCTTAACCCAAATTGGTTCTTACGAAAAGGTTCGTAGGAAGTATGGGCACCTCGGGAAGCGAACAAGTGTATCCGTACAGTCCTGACCGGTATGTGTGAGCCATCCAGACGACGTAATAATCGCGGAGTTCGCCAACTTGACTCCTACCGTGTGGAAACGCATCTCTGGCATAGCTCAATTGTTCGGCAGGCCGGACTGACGGTGATGAAGGCGCGGATAATCATGTAAAGATATCAGTCATAAAGTGAGTGAAACCGTGACCTCCTTTCTCACCAAACGGGAAATGGGGGGCCGCAGTCGGCGTTCGTGTGCTTCTCACGAGTCACCACGTCTTTCCACATCCCCAGTGCCACTCCGTTCCCCAACGACTCGGCCGTGTGACCGGGCAATAGTGGTCTCACTGCTAGATGAATGACCTTGAAGAAATATCCCCCGCCACCAGAAATCGATCCCCGCTATCCATGAGAGAGACGTAGGAACATACGAAAGCCTCAAAGCCGCAGCACGCTCATTACTGCAGGCAATATGGGGCTTGCAAAGTGCCAGCCAGGACTCAGCTCCAGGTACCTTAGGAGGCGGTGCAGCCATCGACTGAGAGGAACAGATTAGAACTCTGAATAACAGCTGATTACAATGTCTCGCTTCAACGTTTGATGGACCTCCATGGCTTGTCTCGTCTTGCCGCCCTATCTGGCGATACATGGGCCAGAATGGCTACGCAAAACTGACCTCGCTTAGGCGACAGAATGTCTTGCAAAGGTCATGAGAGATGCCACGATACCACCCCACCACCATCATCACCACCATCACCACCATCACCAGCCAACCATACAACCCCCTTCTAAATGGATTAGAGCGTTTTGTAAGTGTTTTGCATTTTGCGGCTGGCTGGCAGGAAAACAGCAGCTTCATTGCTGGCGAGTACACCGGCCAATGCGACTGGTCGACCGCAATACGAATGGGGTGATGGATGCGTAGAACACGGAACTTGCGGGCGAGTACAACGGATCGTCGCCGGCGTTCGAGATAACCCCGCCGCCGCGAGCGGCGAGCTTCACGGGAATGAACGCCGGGCATCCGTACGTCTGGCCACGTACTCAGGACGTGATAGAAGCATGTGGTTTACTTATGTCACCAATGCTCGCAATGGAATGACTCTCGCTAAGTCCATCGGGCGTATCACAAAGTCACTCTTCAGGTAGATTGAACTGTCTAGTACTGAGTCTTGGAGTACTTTAGTTTCGACCACCGTATCAACTCCGTAATGAGATAATGTTTCGCCTCGTCACTCATACCGCTCTATCAACACCTCTAACCCCAAATATCTATCTAGGCTCGTGATAATGTGTGTCAATCTATCGCGGCGGCGAAAGCACATGTAGCCAACAGAAAAACAAAGTTTATCCACCTTCCCGTCACTTGCGTGTTATGGAGGCGAGAATCGGACCAGAGCCATGGTCCGTGATGCCGCCGCGCGTGTGCATCGAGGCCCGCGAGATGTTCATTTCTTCTTGGCCACGCGGTCCAAATTCCTCACCGTATCTCTCCGTCCTCGCTCATTCGTGACTTTCTCCGTTCTCGCGGGTGCAGCTAGATCCTACGAAGCAGACCGTGCGCTGCGCTTTTTCTTCCATCATGCTTCCAGGTTTTCCCGTTGATTCACACCGTTGGGACTCTAGCACGAGGACGTGCTAGCGCACGACAGCAAACGCATCTCGACCCTCAGACTATCAAGCCAGTCAGGGCAGATGAATCCACGATGGCAAGAAAATGGAAGAATGCGTGACGTATCGTGGTTATTGAGTACATTTTGCGTCCGTTCGGCATTGTGCAAGATTCACGCCGTCCGCACCCGCTTGCTCGGCCTCAATCCGCCGCTTGCCCATTGGCACATACCAATATCAGTGACCCACTCATCACCATCATATGCCAGCGAAACATGTTGCTCGTGAGAGCGGGACGCCTCCGAAGCTCGAACTTTGTCGACCGAAGAAAACAAGCATCAGAAAATCAGAACGGCCTGGCGCAGTTGGCGGGTAGTCTGGCTCATCTGCCACACGCTCGAATGCGGACAGAAGCATCACTAGGCCAAGCTACTCGTGCAGATCAGCAACTGAGAAACAAAGGGGTCCAAAAGTCATGTGGCTTGTCAATTCAAGGCGCCAATCCATTGGACCCTTGCTGTTGCGATGACCACGCCGCCGTCGCCGTTTCCATTCCAAGTCTGTTTCGGCAATGTTTGTTTGCATTGCGGTGGCATCCCGACTCTCCATGCCCCTTGCGGGATTCTGGCGTTGGTATTCGTAAAGTAGGGAGATAGTCGTACCACGAGAACACAGATGTGGCAGGGTTTGATATCGCAGAGAAGCACGATTGGATGGAAGCACATCAACGATGAGACTGCACGAAAAGGGCACGGCATGTGTGTCGGAGGTTCAATCGGCAGGGGGCCCGGACGGATTAGGAAAAAAGCGAGGAGAGCATCAGCCACTTCGAACTTCAGTCTTCAGCCCAATAGCCTTGTTAACCGCAGCGCTTGTATCTGCCCTCTCAGGTTCCAGAGTGACAACCTGTCAACTTGTCAGGAACTCCAACTTCCAACCAAAGCCAAGAGATAGCTCCAGTCTCTTCTGGCGTGGTCGTTTTGGTTCTAGAATACCGCTCCGTAGATCTCGGGCAGGTATGGAGTTCTCGATACCCATAAGCGGCCTAACCAAGATGCCAAATCCTGGGCTTCTCGGCCGGTGACCTGAACCAGGCGTTCCGTTGAAAGGATTCGGGAACAAGGCCGGCGTGCTCCACGTAAGGTACCCGAGCGCATCGTTCTTGGGTCCGTCGACGCCCGTACGAGGGCCGGACGACGACCTTCTTTACGATTCTTTCGAGGTCATCGGTGACCTGTCGAATTCTCACGATGGTGGGGAACCAGACCGCCTGACAATGCGCGACGGACTCACGACCAGCTTCCCGCCGGCTCCCCCTTTCCGGCCCCCGAGTTCACCGTCCGGCCGCAAAGTGTTCATCCACCTACTCGCTACATGAGCCTTGTGAGAGAGCCACTCTGCCGCTGTCGTCGGCTGGTCCGCGGCCGACGGACTCGTTCCAGCCGCTGCCGCTTGATATGGCCCCCAATTGAGTGCTCCCTCCTCAGTCTTCACCGCTGCTTCAGTGTTAGTCCTGGTCATGCAATCGATGTCTTAACAGCCTGCTGCTATTGGGCCATGTCACCGGCTGCTACCATAGCAGGCCTGGGTTGGTGTAGCCCTCTGCGACCTTATTCGCCATCTCCACTCACACACACCTTTGCGGCGTTGCGCAACCCAACTTTCTCTCTTATACAGGCACACACACACACACACACACACACACACACACACACACACACACACACACACACACAACTTACAAGGCGCACCTCGCACCAACTCTCACCTGCAACGGGCAGCCATACGGCAAATCTGCAGGTCTGCAACCGCGTTTTCCCGTTCCGGCCCTACTTGATTTCCGGACGCTGGCTTGACCGCCTTCTTCTAATCTCCCGCCGTCACAACCTTCATGCATGAACTAGCTAGCGCCTGTCAACCTGCCTCCGTTGAATTGCGGAAAGCTCGAATTGAGAAGTAAACAGTTCTTGGAAACGCCGCTGAAGGATTCCAATCTGGAAGCGAGAAGAGACAATCGCAAAGAGGAAAAAAAAAAGTCTGCTCGCGCGTCGCGCCCCCGAGGCTCACCGTCTCGACGTGTCACTTCGGGAAATAATTTTTTCTCTCTCCCTGCTGCCTCACCTTGTCACGACAACGCACAATACCAAGTTTCTTTCTTTAGACAGCTCACACAATGGCCCACAGCCTCGGCGCTATTAGTGTCGTATTGCTCGATATCGGTGAGCGCCTTTCTTACCTGATGCCGAACTCACCGCATCCAGGATGATTTCGTTGCATTGGCGGATACAATTCTCGATAACATTGCCCATGCTGATTCGAGGCTTTCCAAATATGCAGAAGGAACCGTTTGTCCCATATCCTTCGTCAAAGATGTGCTGGTATGTCGTCTCACCCCAAGTTCCTACCAACCACCCACCCCCTGGTCTGTAGGGTAATTTGCAGCTCCCTCCGGGTGACTTCCTTGAAATCTCCTCCGATGGCACGGAGGTGGTTTTCTTCATTCCGAGCCGGGCAACCGTGCGCTTGCTCCCACGGCGGCACAGTCCCGCCGATATCATTTCCGTGCTGATACCTCGGTTTCCAGTATCCGTATGCCGTCGATGCCCTTCCGGCTACCCTAGACAAGCAATGGAACAATCCCGAGTTTGCAGTCTACCGCAATGCGTTCCCTGAAGACTGTGTGTCTGATCGATCAGTCTTCGAGACGCATTTCCGCGACCTTGTCAAACGCGATGTCAAGGCATCGTACCTCAAGGCCCTCCAGGGTTACCTCTGGAAAGAGGGCTACAAGTCGGGTGAAATCAAAGCGCCTCTCTTTCCGGATGTCGCTGAACGTCTTTTGTCCTGGAAGGACGCCGGCCTACGCCTCGTCATCTACTCCTCAGGCTCTGTTCCAGCCCAAAAGCTCTTCTTTGGCTACACAGATGCTCAGCCGGCGGACTTGACGCCTGTCATCTCGGGCTGGTTCGACACGGTCAACGCCGGCCTCAAGACTGAGCCCGGCAGTTATGCCTCAATCCTGTCAAACTTCACCGACACCAAGCCTCAGGAATGGCTCTTCCTCAGTGACAATCCCAACGAAGTCACAGCCGCAATCAAGGCCGGAATGCAGAGCATTCCCGTCGTCCGCCCCGGCAACGCTCCACTCCCGGACGACCTGAGCCCAACGTTGCAGCCGATCAGAGACTTCAACGAACTCAAGGGCCTTGGATCAAAACACTGATACGCGACTAACTTGGCTTGCGGGGTACCCGACGACGAGTGTTGCTCCTAGACTTTGGTAGCGCTATTGGAGACCTGCCGGCATGGAAACGCCTCGAATACAGTCTGCATCCGGTGAACACCATCTTCAGCTTTCCCATCTCCGTCGACTGCCCAATTCCACATCTCTTGTCCCGTCCATGCCATCCCTTACTCTCCAAGCAAAGTCTGTTCTAGATGCCCATCGCCCATTCCTCGGCTTCAGACACGTGGGATCTCATACCTAGCTTTACCCGCAACAGCTGATAAGAGACCGGAAACGAGATGGCCAATTTGAGAAACAGGCAGGTCGAAGCTGTTTCCATTGGAGCTCGAGACCTTGACGCCCCATCCAGACGCCAGAGGGCCCGCGGCAGCCGACCAAGTCCATGTTTTGTCTCGCATGAATTGCCGATTGATCCAGATGTAGGACATGGACTCGTCCGTCCCGTGGAAGGCAGGTGAAAGCAGCCGCGGCGGCCCATCGCTTGCAACGGGCGCTTGCCAAATGCCCGGACGGTGGGGTTCATCTTGGGCTCGTCGTACCGATTACATTCATCCCACAATATAGGTCATTGTTGGCTTATTGGAAACGTGACTTCTTCGAGGCGTCCAAACGGAAGCGAGAATATGGACGATCGCATGTCGATCGCTGTGAGGGGAGAACGCTTGGAACTTACACCACCTCAAGGCCCGCCTCGCCGTCTGATCTACCAGTATTGCCCCCAAAAAGGCAGCCAGAATCGTGATTGGGCCCCATCTTTGATCACAATGGCAACAGTGATGTCCCGTTTTCAACGGACTTGATGATCTGCTAGCCGGCTCCCTGGGCCGAAAAGTTGATCCAATCTAGCAGCATGCAATCATGAATCCTTCAGTGTGATTGTGAAGTTGTTACGATTCATGCCCGGGTTGAGCTCCTTCTTAGCAAACAAGGGCAACGGTTTGCTTGGAGCATTTGCCCTCTTCCAGAATGAATAGACCAGCTTGTTGGTGGCCTTCCCCTCAAGTTGGACGTATCCCAAGGCCGTCATGATCTCAACCAACCGATCCTGAGAGAAATAGCGTGAGTTATCAACACAGCTCCGAGGGAGGACCAAGAATAGTGAGGGAAACAGGGCGCGAGTAGCATCCGATAGATCGTCTCCGGGCTGGCGGAGAAATGAAAGCGTGCGGAGAAGCATCTCACCACGTAGTGAGTGGTCAGGAACGTAGTTGACAACCAAGCTGAGTGAGATGATGTCAAACCGATCCGAGTCGTCCATTGGTAGCGGTCGCTCCATGAAATCCTGCTGAAGGATGCCCGCCCGTTGGCTGTTGAGGTCGATGAGAGTCATTTCGAAGAAGCCGCTCTTGGAGCAAGCGTTGTCAGTACTGAGAGCGCCCACTTCGAGCATTCGCAATCGGCGATGCGCCCCGCCCTCGCTCTTCCCCTCACTCCGAGTGTCCTTGGACTTCAATGGCTGCACATCGGCTGATCGCAGCCAGTCCAGGAGGACTCTCGAGCTGTCTCCGCCGCGATCTACTCGTTGGCCTTGGAGACTGGCTCGCTGGTACTCCTCGAGCCCTCCGAGGGCAGAAATTTCGGCTGCAACCACTGCTGCCTCCCTCTCATCATTCCGAGCCAGTGCTTGCTGGCGCTTCTTCTGCAAGGTGTGATGAGTGTTGATAAGCGTTCTGGTCTCTTTGCGAGATATGGACTTTGCTTTTTTGATAGTGGGAGGGCGGCCTCTGGACAACAGCTTATTGGCGGGCTTGGTCCTTCCCATATTTCTGACGCTTGCTTCGGGGTTTTGGAGGGAGAAGAGCGATTAGAGCGAGGAACAAGGGGACTTCGATTTGCGCTTCCGGGTCGCGTACGTTGAGTAAGCTTTGGATATTTTCAATGAGATCAATATCAAAGTCGACATAGCATTGGGGTTTTTTTTTTCTTTCCTTGCTCGAAGAGTGTAAGTCGAGCGTTATGTAAGCAGTCTGTTCCTTTTGGTCAGTGCCAGGTTGAGCGCAGTTCCAGTCGGAGGGGGTAGGTAGCCAGCAACGGCGGAATGATTTTCCTCATCACCTTCCATTCCCCCGCTCCTTCAGCCAAGATAAGATAACAAATCGAGACGCACAGACCAGCTCAACCCTAAGCCCACAGATGAGAAAAAAAAACATTTGACTTTCGGAATCTCTTCTTTTTGCATTCGACCTCGACACCGACGACAACCCAGCTAACCCGCCCAACCAGCCAACATCCCCATCAGTCACAATGGCCCCCAAGGACTCGAAGAAAGGTACTTGAGAAATCAACTCCCAGCAGCAGCAAGAAACACACACTTGCGAGCGCAACATTCCCAACCACCATATACACAAAACGCACACAATGGCGACTCGACAAAATCTCTTGTTTCGTCGACAGCAATGGGCAGGACGGTGACGGAACGGGGGATACACCAACAATCTCTACGCCGGAACCTCTCTCCCGGAGCATCATGCTACAGCAGATTTTGCGAGTTCTTTTGAAAATAAAGAGCGATTGCTGATGCGACATCTCTACTCTAGGCGGTGCCTCCAAGGCGCCTAAGGGCTCCAAGCAGGCCAACAACGCTGCCAAGGCTGCCCTGAAGGGTGTAAGTACAAGCAAACATACTCCTCTGGCCCCCCGGCTTTACAAGTCAATGAAGATGCTTGCGGCCGAAGGATGACGGGATACTGTCTGCCACCACAAAACAGAAAGCTGATAGCATCTACCCCTAGGCCCACGGTCACTACAAGAACAAGGTCCGCTACACCACCTCGTTCCACCGCCCCAAGACCCTCGTCGTCTCGCGCGCTCCCAAGTACCCCCGCAAGTCGATCCCCCACGAGCCCCGCCTCGACGAGCACAAGATCATCGTCCACCCCCTCAACACCGAGTCCGCCATGAAGAAGATTGAGGAGAACAACACCCTCGTCTTCATCGTCGACGTCAAGTCCAACAAGGCCCAGATCAAGCAGGCCCTCAAGAAGCTTTACGACATCGACACCGTCAAGATCAACACCCTGATCCGCCCCGACGGCTCCAAGAAGGCCTACGCCCGCCTCACCCCCGACGTCGATGCTCTTGACATCGCCGCCACCAAGCTGGCTCTCGTCTAAAGCGGATATTAACTTTCCGCGAGGGACTGAAACGGGAATGGGAAATGAAAAAGTAAAAAGCAATTTGGGTTCATTGACTGCAAAAGGCATTGGCATGGGCGTCTCAAGGTTGTTGATACAGATTCCCCAGGAGTGGCATCTCCTCGAGGGCACCAATCGATTCTCCCGGTACTCAGGCTGGGGTACCATGACCGTGTTCAGTCTCGAAGAAATGCTCATGAATGCGGAATTCGCTTCCGGTGACCATCCTCGTATTTCCAGACTCAAATTCGCAACCGTGAAGTCATTGTGACAAGCCAGATATCGTTGTAGACCTGGCAGACAGTGTTCTGACATGATGGGATTGCCATTCTTTCTCGTAACATGATTATAAATATGCTTGTACATGAGCAACTTCCGTCCGAAGTTTCTCTACGCCCCTTTCTAATCCGGTTCCCCGGTTCCCCCACGAGCATGCCGTTGTGGCGTGTTCCGTTTCCTGTTTCCTGTTGTTCCAGCGTGTGGGATCCGACGGTTTGCTCCGAAACCCTTTAACCAGAGCGCATGTTGTTGAGGTGCTTCATCGTGAGGAAGTTGACGTCAAGGAATCTGTCAACGCAGTTGGCCAGGCATCCCTCCTCGCCCTTGTCCAGCTTCGAGCCGCGGATCGAGCCACTGACGCACTTCTTCCAGCAGATCTCGGTGAGAGCATGGGTTTCTATTCATGATTCGAATTAGCAGCCAAGTCCTTTCTCTCTCTCTCTCTTTCTATCTCTGCAGCCATCCGATTCGACCGCGCACATGTGCCGATGCCTCCCATAGTCTCCCATTACCTTCAATCTGCCATGCTCCCCTCTTCTACGGTTCCATACAGATGAGGGTATACTAACGTGACTGAATTTGAGATCTCTGCTGCTCGTTGGCAAGGAATTGGCGGAGCTCAAGCTTGTCCTTGTCGTTGAGCTTGTCGAGGTCCGAGTTCTCGAGCGCTGATCTTGAGGAGTCCATCGTTGCGTCTTTGTGGAATTTTCCAGATACTTGATAGTACGTTGCTCGTCAGGAATTGCAAGTGCGGGATGGAGGGGCGTATGTTGGCTGTGACGATAGTATGGTAGAGGTCAAAAGTCTTTGAGTATTTGCCTTTCCGTACTTCTTGCATCCAGCTTTTTTTTTTTTTTGGTCTCCACTATAACTTGGGCATCTCCTATTGGCTGAGTCTGGGCACGAAAACCAAGGGACGGTCATCATCACGTATAACGCCATGTACTCGTCAAGATCACAGAGTAGCGCAAAGAATCATTTTCTTAGCTTCGTGAATGATGACTTAGGTTGAATGAGCCTTGCTGATTTTGAAAATCGGCAAGTACCAGGGCTGCATGAGGCATGCATTGCAAAGTTTGGAAACCAATTTGCATTCTCTTGTATCTACCAAGACTAAACTAAAATCGATTAATTGACCCAAAAGTACCATGGTCCAATCCCATTGCTTGCTTTGTTGCTTGCACAAGCAATCACAGTCATGCTTCGTGCCCTACTAGTATAACGACATGGAAGGAACTCAAGTCGCAACGTTGACAACGGCGCCCCGATGTATTCTTCAGATGTACTTGTACTTGCGAGCCAAGGTCATGCTCACAACGCTGAAGAGTATCAAGCTTCCAAGGATGACAAAGAACGGAACAAGAGAAGTGTCCGCAAAGGGAACCGGAACGTTCATGCCGAACAGTCCACAAACGAGGTTGAGCGGAACAAGAATGGACGCGAGAAACGTGATCTTGCTGAGTACTAAGTTCGTGTGTGTACCCTGAGAGATGCTGTTGATGGAAAGCTGAGCCAAGTAGTTACTGTGGGAGCGAGACAGGATCTTTTCAAAGTGGCCAAGGTTGGTGACCATGGTGACGACGTGATCCTGTATATCGCCGAGATAAAGTCCAATGTCCATACGAGGTGTAACCTTGTAGTTCTCGTTGCAACGCTTGGTAAAGCCTCGCAGGACATCAGCTTTGCCTCCAAGAAGGCGCATGAGAGCCATGGTGTTCTTGCGCACTCGGCCAATGGACCGCAGGAACTGGTTCGAATCATCCTCGCGGGCGACGAAGACGCCATCCTCAATGGCGTCAGCCTCTAACTCAATGTCGCGGATGACTGGAGCAAAGCAATCCACGATATCGTCACTGCCGAACAGATTAGCACTGATAATCGCCTTCGACTGTGTCCACTTACATCAGAGCATAGCAAATCCAGTCGCTGCTCAGCGCAACGTAGTCTCTAAGCAGGGCAATGCGCTTGCGCACGTGAGAGGCATGCGCATTGGGCTCGAAACTGAAGCTCAGAGTACCCTCGCGAAAGACAACGACGTAGAGGTTGTACGGCTCATACTCCAAGCCGTCGTCTTCTTGTACCGGGGTAAAAGATCGAAAGCTTGCGAAGTAGTACGAGGGAAACAGCTCAATCTTCTCCCGCGCTTCTTGCGTCGTAATATCCTCAATCGTCAAAGGGTGAATACCGAATGCTTTGCAGATGGCGGTAACCTCCTCCTTGGTAGGGCTGTTGACGTTCAACCACCAAACTCCATCGGACTCATCTGCAGGGAGCGTGAAAAGGCCCCGAAGATCTTCGCCGGGAAGAACCAAGTCCCCGAGTTCTGCTGCGTGGATCGTAGATTCCCAAGCTGAAGAAAAGAAGCTGAACCGGTTGGGGTCCAGAGGCTGCTGGGTAGCTGCAGGCTTGTTCTTAGCATCTTCAGCGGCATGCTCCTTCTCCGAGATCTCCTGCTCATCAGAGGTGTCAGAGGGCATGTTGACAATATCTCCATCAACAGTGCTGAGTTGCAGCTGAGGCTGACCCTCAGACGACTGTGTCTGTCGTAGGTCCGGGAAGGCACGGAGAGAATCGCGGCGACTAGCCGTTCGCGATGCCTGGTCAGACTGGACGAAATTCTCCAAGTAGTCGAAGTCGATGTACAGCTGGTCCTTGCGCCGGGGATCTTGTAGAGGGAAACAGACGTCTTCCTCTGCCGACTGGTTGGTGGCTAAGCTGGCGCCGTCATCGACCGTGAAAGGCCGACTGCGGTGGCTACGGCGGCTGCTGATTGAGCCTGCGCGATGCAGGTTCTCCTCGCTACCCTTCCGCTCAGCCTTGGACTCAGAGAAGGACATGCCACGCTCGCGACGGCGCGCTTCAGCGAAGGCTTTGACCGAGTTGGGCGGGGAGATGGATCTCTGGTCGGTGACCGTCTCGACGGTCGGCCGACGAACCCGCCGCGCATGCGGCGAAACGTCACCTCCCTCATCATCGACAATTGCCTCTTCAAAATCCCGAACCCTAATACTTGGCGACCGCTCACCAGAAACCGAGTCGGGCCCAAGGAGGCGCGCTCCATACAGGGTGTCGAAAGTGCCTCTTCGGGGCCGCTCTGGGTGAGGGCTAGTGGCAACCTGATGGCGGTGGTCGTCGAGCTCAGGGATCGGCGTCTTGAAGCCGCCCTCAGAGATGTTCTCCTCGTGATCAGACATGTTGAGCTTTGGTGCTGGGAGCTGACGATATTGCTTGGTTTCACAGCCAACGAAAGTATTGACTCGCTTGTGTGGGTAGCTCGTTTGGTGGAATGGGTTGTAAGTCTCAAACCCGTTCCTCTTCGAAGGCCTCCGCAACTCTTGAATCAGGCGGCGATACCCATAACTGATGCGTATTCAATGTAGACCGTAGCCGAATCGCACTCCGCGCGGCCGGCGCGGTGTGCGCTGAAAGAGTAGCGAGCTTCCAGGGTGGCTGTGGTCGTGCCAGTCCCTAGAAGATGCGTACACGCTGAGGAGACAGCGTTAACGCGCAAGAATGCTGAAGATGTGATGTTTTATTCCAATTATTTCTGTTTTGATATTGAAACCCGATTACGGAGGTTTCTTGTGCACTCCGCTGTAGACCCAGAAACCAGGACCTCGGAGTGAACAGGTGGGTGAGGTAGCGTCAGCTGCGAGTGAAGCCAACTTGGTGGTTTGGAGTGTCGGGTAGAATATCAAGTGGGTCTTTCGACCTGAGAAACTCGAAAGTCGAATGCGATTCTACTGTTTATCGCAGCAGTTCGGAAGATATAATAGTATGTGAGGTCGAGGAGGTGATTATTCGTTGTTACGAGCGGTTTTGAGGGAATCGGATAACGATCGAGGAACAATGGTCGTCGGTTAAGGTGGTGCGAATGGTGACCCAAGGATGCGGGACTTTGTCCTCGTCGTCCGGAAACAGTATGCGATTGTTTTGGTAGGTCGCTAGATCAACCACCAGAACAAGATCAGACTAATCTGATGAAGCTGCTCTGACTGCTGCACAATCAAATGAGCCAAAGGTTGGTTTGCACAGAAAAGAAGGAGTTGGGACGACAAGTTTTTTCGGTTGTCCTGAGCGTGTTGAGGGTTTTTTTTGTTTGGAAAATTTTGGTGGTGGATGGAACCGACAGATGACGGGGACGGCCAGAAGGTGATCAAATGCAAGGGAAGATTTCCCGGTTCTGAGAGTGAAAACCCGACTTTGGAGCCAGTGAGTCGCTAAGGTAGGTGGCGGCACAGGCCAGCCGAGAGAGACTTTTTTCTCAGGTTCCAGGCCAGGATGTCTGGGTGTGTCATACCATGGTGTGGAGCCGCGGCAGCACCGTGTGACCCCACACAGTCCGCTAGCCTGTTTAGCTTGTACCCCATCGTTCGCCTTGTGGTTGGGCAGCACCCAATAGCAGCTGCTGGAGCAGGAACATGGTGCCGTAAGGTAAGGTAAGGTCGACTGCACGGAGTGAAAGTGAGCTCGCAAACCAGACCTGAGGATCAGGGGGGTCCGTGCTTCACTTGCTTCGGAAACGGCATACCTGTTCCCTACCTAACCTTACCTTACCTAAGGTGCCTTGCTTGGAGACCTTCCATTTGCTCCTGCCACCATAATACCAGATCATCAGTTGTTGATCACCTCGAGATCGCAGACCGAACCAAGTATTCGGATACACATCTACGGTCCGACAATCTGCACCAGCGACTTGGCAAAGAGGTTGTTCACCACACCAATCCATCTTCTAGCGCACCCCCCCATCATCAACCGGCCAACAACCAAAAAGAACAACTCTTTTGGACAGTTTCGCGGGTGCAATTACAATGGCCGATCAAATCCTCGACCAGGTTCGCGATATCGCGGAGGGCCAGATCGTACGTCACCCGGTGGAAACCTGCCTCCCCTTTGGCTTCTTTGACGCATCTCCAGCTCCCAGACGCTAACTATGTGTTCCCTACAGGACTTTGAGGGCCAGAAACTGGCAGATCTCCTGGCGACTCTACTTCTCTCGGCATCTGGAGTAAGTTCCGACAAACGCTCCATATCGAACTTGAAAGCACTCCATGCTGACTTGCCCTCCCATATAGGTTCTTGCGTTCATCATCGGATACATTTTGCAAGACATCAAGCTCGCAGTCTACGTTGGCTTGGGCGGAACCGTACTCACATTCCTCCTTGTCGTGCCTCCTTGGCCCTTTTTCAAGCAACATCCAGTCAAGTGGCTAGAACCTGGATCTGCGTCCGGCTCCGGGACACGGAACGAGGCTACAATAGCGAAGTCGGGATAGCCGGGACCAAAGACGTCAATTGTTCATCAAGTCATTGTGATGTATGTTCCTGCATCCGTAACTGTGCCCACCCTACAGGGCCTCTCTGGCTAGCTGTTTCTGCCAGCTGGACGCAGTCCTCGCTTGTCAGGAGAGTATCACTTATTGTATCCTCATTCTGCGTAGCCATGACACATAATGCTGCGTATCCATCGACCGAGATCCTCGCACCATTGCCTTGCGCCATCTCAGCGCCCATACTTCTGGAACTCCCAGTCGCGGTTGTCCAGCGGGCAGACTTGTCGGGCCTTGAGCCAACGTGAGATACAATGGAAGTGGAATGCGTGCTGCACGTAGTTTAGCGAGAGTAGGCAAATGGAGTATAGAAAACATACGTTGCAGATACCCCAGGCCACAGTGCACTCCTCACTCGTTGCAGAGGCTTGGTTTGCCTGACACTCGATGCCTGTGTATCATTAGCATTCGTAAGGGCGAAACAGCGGGTTTTCATGTCGGCGTCCAACTCACAGAGGTCCATGATGTGGTTTCTGCAGATAGCGCAGTTGTCGACGACAATGTCCCATGCCCACAAGGCAACGGCATTCCACTAGAGGCACTTGTAAGCTTGGGTCAAGCTGTCCAATTCCTCCATCTACGCACCTTCTTGACTTCGAAGCGCTTCTTCGCGTCCACCGCCTTGCTCTCGCCGTCGGCGGTCTTCTTGGCGACGGCAGTGCCGGGCGCATCCGTCATATCGACATCGGTCATTGTGGAATATGGAATCGAGCTCCGATTCCGGCTACGGTTGAGGCGGTAAGTTTGAATTCTGCGCGACTGAGCGATACCGGTCAAGGTCAGGATGATATACTGAATGTCGAAGAAGAAGCAGCGGTTCGGTAGTAGGGAAGGCTTGCGGACAAGGCGTGAGAAGCGTACCTTTTCTGTGTCGTTGTAGGTGGTCAGCTAAGTCCGATCAATGAGGTCAAAAGGGTTGCGAGCAGGCAGGCTAGGCTATGTCGAGCCTTCCGGGTTGCGGCTGGTTTTCTTACAAAGATGACTCAAAGCAACTCCTCAAGTTTGTAAGAGAAGAGGAAGGAGCTTTGACGGGTTATTGCAGCCTTTGTCGTGTCTCGTTTGTAGGCCGGATTTCTGTGGTTAGGTTGGTGATGTATGCGAATGGCGGGCAGGAAAGGCTGCCAGCGGGAGTGGCCCCGGTCCGTAAGGCGCCTCATTGCACGCCTGCCTTGGCGGGGTTCATGAGGCGTAGGTAGAATGACCTACCTCTCCTACAGTGCGGGAAAGCCGTCTTTGCCTACCTAGGTAGGTACCCCTCAGGGCCGGGGGGCTTCGGTGCTCAGGTGCCTGTAACCATACCTAGTGTGCCCTGTAGGCCTGCCCACACTGCCTGAGAGTGGCAAGCCCATGGCAAACAGTGGACAAGCGAGCAGATTACCTAAGCTTGCTACGGCTCAAGACAGTCTTCACGTTACCAAAGTGCGCACTGGGCCCAGCAATGGGTCAGCACAAAATCTCAGGGATTGAGGCGACTTTTGGAAGCATTCTCAATGGCAGCATGTAGAATAGATTGAGTCCCCCTACTAGAGATTCCTGCAGCGATTCTGGTCATGTAACACAACCGCAGTGAGGGAGGCGGATTTGGAAGACGGCGGGGATTCAGTGACAGTCACACCAGGTAGGAACTGCAGCATTTGCCTCTGACTGGGCAATCGCACTCGGGCATTGGATCTAGGTACCTTACAACGTGAGCGGCCTGGCTTGAGAGGCTTGCAGTTGCTCCATGATACCAATCAAGCACGTCTTGAGTCCCTCCCCTGCTTCTTACCTGACTTTGGGGCTTTCTTGCGGAATCGGAGTGACGCAGCTCTTCCGAAAGTCCAGGGCCGTGACTCGTATCAGCAACCTGTTGCCAATTTCGACGATGGAAGCAAGGATGGTGAGGTAATGCAAGCCGTCCGGAGCTGAAGACGGGAGTAAGGCTGGAAGCGCACGTGAAGGGGTCAACACCGAGATCCACCTCTCTCTTACGGGAGGTTACTGAGCCACGCGTAGCCTGTAAGAGGCAACTAGATAAGGGGGGGTAATGGGAAACATACGTGGATGTGATCCATCGATGGGATGGGATGGGATGGATTTGGCAGTGACACTGAAGGGACGGGATGACATACCTGCCACCACCCACGCTACGCTAGGTACCTGCCTGCGTATGCGTAGGTACACTAGGTCAGGCATCTTAGGTACCCAACGCGCCTTGCTAGTATGGTGAGATACCTCCTAGCCCCAGACAGGAGGACGGAAAGTCGGGCAGGTTCCTCAGCGAACACGCCCAATCTGGGCAGGTTTGGCAAGGCACACACACGCTCTCACCCAACATCTCCACTCAGCTCAAGGTCTCCTAGCACCAGGGTTACTTAAGCCCCTCTCCCCTCTTTCGCCGCATGCTGTGGCTTTGCTCTTTCCCCGATTCTTGCCATCGTCACCTTACTCGACTCTTCAGCCCGTCACTCATTTGTACGGCAACATGAGCAGAGAATATACACGCGCTTTTCCTGCATCAGACACTGGCTTCTACTTTTCGCTTTTACTTTCTCCCAATCCGCTTCCTCAAACAGATCATCCTCCTGGCGCTTGAACGTAGCACAAAACAGTACCATCGGAAGAAGGAAAACCCAGCATATCTAATCTTGCTACAGCCAGCGTATCCAAGCTTCGCGACCGACAGATACCTGCCTTTCGCCACCATCATATCCCTACCTTCTCAATCAAGGCATTCTTTACCTTCCAGCGACCATTGTCTAGGACTTCTCCCCCTTTGTCGACCCTGACTGCCGCCGGTTTCTATCCTACGGTCGCTACGACACAACTTACTATCCCACTCCTACGACCCAGGATGCAAGAAACAACAAACCAAGCAAAGCCAACGCCCACTCGTCGCCGACAGAATCGTGGCGGTGGCGGCAAGGCTGCTGGACAGAAGATGTACGCATCAGAGACCGACGTCGCCAATGTCTCAACCTTGGCCTTCGATCAAGCCGGTCATCCTCATACCCCTCAGAAGTCATATTCTGGCTCGCCTGAGCCGCAGTCCGGCAACGGCAACCAGCCTGGCTCCAAACAGCGCTCGCGAAACAAACCTCGGGCTAGGAACCCCAATACCGTAGCTTCGCCTGACGTAACCCGCCAAAACCGCCGCTCGACCCCTCAGAGCATCCCGGTAAACAAGTCGGCAGCAGCCGCTTTCGCTGGCGCAACTTTCCATGCTTCGCCTGCTCCATCAGCCTTACCTATGCCCAGCTTCTACTCAAAGTCCATTCCCGAATCTCCAGGACCCAGGCCGGAAGCTCAACAGCAGCCGTCCCCACCGGCAACCGAACGACAACGCCCGACACCTCAGCATCCTGCGACCGCACCTAGGGCTCGCGAGTCGCCTCTCGACGCCATTTTCAGAGCCGATAGAGCTGAAAAGGAACAGGCACGGCGATCGAGCTCGTTGAACTCGTCCGTTCAAACAGACGGTTCTGAGTCGACCGCTGCCCCTTCGCCCAGGGAGGCCAACCATGGCCCATTCGTTGCGAAACCTTACAACACCCACCCTGGGCACCGCATGCCTCTCCAGAGATCATCTAGTGGAATCTCGACCCAGGAGCTTGACGGCTTTTCGGGAAAGCCCCTTGGCCCTGCATTCTCCACCCCGTACCAAGAGCGCATCCGCGCTGCCCGTGCCGCTCCCAACCAGTCTCCGAATGGCACGAGAGCTACGCAGGTCTCGTCTGCCGAGGATCGCTCTGAAGCTCTAAAGAAGTATCTCTTTGGAGGCAAAGGTCTGGCTTCGGCTGCCCAGCCACCAGTCTCGGCTCCACCAGCTCAGTACGTCCATAACGGCTTCATGGGAAATAACCCGGCCCCTCAGGGCGACCAATCTGCCGATCTCCGCGCCATGGAGGACAACCTGCGCCGCATTCTGAAACTCGAGTCGCCCATGTCATCTACACAATCTGGGGAACGTCCTCTGTACTCTTAGGCGGCCATTGGTTGTCGGTTGCAAACAACAAGAAGGTTCATTACACTTTGTACTTGGGCCGTCACTTGGCTGGTTGGCTTTGTGCCGCTGTTCCTCTTTGGAAGACGCAGGTGTACTGGAACTCATCTGGCATGGAAACGGGAGTCTGCGCTGCTTCTATTTGATATGATTTGTTACTTTGTCTTGCTGGGTGTCTTGGGGTTGCGGGAAAGCGGGAAAGCGGCAGGGGCTCGCAGTTGCTTTACGTGCCTACCTGAGATTCTACTTGATACCCGAAAGCGATGTTGATGTTTTCTTTTCAGCTAGGACCAATTCATATTACGTTTCCATCTTTCATGTCCGATTATGTTTTCATCCATTTGAATTGGAGGACTAGTTAGATATATGCTTGTCGGCGTTGTTGGTCCAGCTCTGATCTGATCCTTTTCACCCTTGGCATACTTGGACGGTCGATCAAACAGGACAGCATCAAAATGGTTGGAGGGGGAACTCTCTGTAGACAATGTACTGGCAATGTTTCTGTCCTTGGTGAAGTGCCGTGGCTATACTACTTGAGCAGACTACCATGCAGCCCTTGAACATCTCCCTATCTACACACGGCCAATCCTGGGTGTCTGTTATGTAAGCACGTTCACTGTGGACTTCCTAACCAGTACCTGCAATGCAATATTCCCCAACCTCTCTTTCCAATATCCAACGTTACCGGCCCCTTTCTTGTGACGAATCTCTCTGCTTCTTCAACTTTGATAGTAAGTTAACGTCGGATATTAGCAATCGTCTTTAGACCAAGCCGGATGACGGTATATAGACGTAGCACAGCTTGAGGCTTCTGAATTAGAAACTCGGATGAGCAGCGGGAAGCTTTTGGAAGCCCCTGAGGGTGAGACTGCGGCCGCCCCAGCAGTCGGCTTCCTGGCTAACTCACAGATTCCCGTGTCACTCTATGCTCACTCATCAACCAGGAGCCGCAATTCAATGGACCACGTGGAATGATCTCTCATTGAGGGAGCATCATCCCTGACATATCGAGGGGACAGTGGTACCCTCCTGTCAAAACCCGGCTCACGGTGCCAAACTCTAGTTAGGTGTATAGTCTAGGCGATTGCCTTGATTGCCTACGGTGCCAGTTCACCGTCCTAAAGGAAGCATTTGTCAACTACATGTCTAGAAATAACTCCCTGTCCTTCCGTCTTCCGGCGGTGGCAGTGCATTAGAGAAGCCAACGACAGAAAGGGCTTCGCTCTAGTAGCATCAGTCCGTCTGTGAGGTTCAAAGGGATTTTCCTACTGAAATCCCTTTGGTTAGTTTCGCATTCAGGTTCAACATGGGAGGCAGCCTGAAAGACGTCTCCTGACCGCTAGTTGTAAAATGCTGATGCTATTGCAGAACTACTTCCCAAAGACTACATCGTCATTCTAATACAAATACAGACACTCGTATTATGCTGGATAAATGAACCGCTACGTGGTTTTCATGAATACACGTAAGTTGACGCCATTACATACTTGTTTAGACGAGCCTAGTCATTCGGCGCCGAGACAGCGAAAAGAACTTTGTCCTCATCTCCAATATGTAGGTGTTGTGTCCTAGAGTCCGAGTAAGAGTATTGCAAGGCCTGAAAAGGATCTCCGAGGTTTCTGTTGGTTGCAGCATCAAACCGCAATGATTCTATAAGGACCGGCATGATGGCTCTGTCTAGCCTGGCACGATGCTGGCAGAAGTGAACTAGCGAGAGAAGTTTACACCTGGATGTGAGAGCAATAAGATGTAGTCTGACTGGGAGCTGGAGTGCCGTCTATCTCGTCCGTTTCGTCGGTGTGGCTTGCGAGAGCCTAGGCCCACGAACGTCTCCATCAGTGCTTTTCAATCCTCTTGTTCTGGGCTTCCATCGGAATCATAGACGTCAGCATGCTCGAGATTATGAGATACCGAATCAAACATCCATGAGATCAGGGCATAAGAAATATTGATCCCATGCTGGAAGATTCTGTACCTTGGTCATTGGGTGTGAGTATCAGCAACCCACAATGAACGATACTCTCGACCAGGGGCATTTCCACGACCATTGAGCTTGATCTCTCGTGGAATACTGAGATTCTCTTCGTCTGGGGTATTCAACGCAACTTCATACACTCAGACGGAGTTCCAAACATCGCTTGCCCCAATGTTGTCTTCAATAAAGTCGTTTGGTTCTCGTTCCAGGGTACAATACTTGGGAAAGAAGAGCCAGCGAAAGATGTAGCTGAAACTACCTGGTCACTTTTTTGCGGCGTTCAGGTTTGCATAGTGTATTAGACATGGTACCATTTAATTCGTATCAATCGCCTCTGCGACTACTACCAACCCGGATGTAGCAGATAATCGAGGTGTCGATGAACTACAACACCACGACAAAACTTAAGGGTTTTCACAGATAGTGGACTGAACGTGGTATATCCTACAAGCAACAAAGAAACGAAAATGTTCTGTACTTCAATAGAATCTTCGAACGTTTACGTGGGATTTTGAAAGTAGCTAGAAAACACCAGGGTTGAAGTGTGAGGCATTCTCTAACGCGAGTCTGATGCCTACATCGGATATCATGCCTTCACGGTTGATAGCACTAGCCCCTTAAAGGGAGATAATTGAGACAGATAACATCGTCAATCAATATATCGACCTTCGCCGTTGGTTTTGGAATTAACTTGTCAACACACCTCTGGTACTGAATGTAACAAACTGACCCGATCTCGATATCGCTGTAAAGCTCATAGCACAAGTGCCATTTAAGCGTGGATATGTAGAAAAGGTACATGCATCAAAAGGAATGATTAGACACGAGAGCACGTGACTTCGCGAGTTCACGAACGGAAAGATGGGTCTTGGTTACACGTCGGCCGTGTAATTGACGTCGTCAGATGTTCACCATCATCACCACGAGGTGGCCCTGTTGCCGACGCTTCACTACACTCAATTCTTTGCAAAATTCAAATCAGGAAGATCGAAAAAGCTCGCTGGGAATTGCAGCTGTCCCTTCACGCCAGCAACTGCAGCCAAAGGCAGCAAGACGTCCTCGCGAGCAATTATGAGTTCGCATAATAATCGGGCGCGACCCCAGTCGCCAAGCGCAGATGACGATCCAGATCTCGCATTAGCCATTGCACTCTCTTTGCAGCAAGGGGACATCAGCAACGACGACAAAACCAAGGTTGCGTCATCTGCAACGAAGTTCCCGACATCGTCAGCCACCAACACAGGCCCGTTGGGGCTGTTGGCCCTCGACCGCAAGAAGATGGAAGAGGAACGTATAGCAAGACTGAAGAAGCGTTCAGCTGCAGAGGCTGGTATCGATACTCAATCCTCACAGAGATTGAAGTTGCAACGCCCTGGAGCCTCTGAGACCCCCGAGGTTATCGGTACTGCAAAGTCCAAGGCAGCAACACCAGCAATATCTGCAACACCACCCGCAAATGCTTTGGAATTACCATTTCCGAAAGGGGCATTCAAGCGTACTTGGGCCTACGGCTTCCCCAGAAACCGGGAAGATATCAAGATTGAGGAAGTCCTTCAAAAGGACAAGCTACAGCTGGCCGTGCTCTCATCTTTCCAATGGGACGAGGAATGGCTTCTTTCGAAGATCAATGCCCGAAACACCAAGATGCTTCTAGTCGCCTACGCAAACAACGATGCCGAGGTATGTTGGAATGCTATCTTACATTTCTGGGTCGGGTGCTAAGCTTGCGATTCATATTCTAGAAAGCCAACATCCGTTCAAACATTCCGGTCGGTAGTCTCATCAAATTCTGCTTTCCGCCAATGCATGGCGGGTACATGCATTCCAAGTTGCAGATCTTGAAGTATGAAGAGTAAGTTGAATCTCAATTGTTTAAGCTACCAGTGGCCATCTAACACAGACTCGCAGTTACCTTCGCATTGTGATTCCTTCCGGCAATCTGGTTCCTTACGACTGGGGAGAGACGGGCCAGCTGGAAAACGTTTGAGCTCCCAACTTGACTTATTCTTGATGGTCTGGCTGACTCCATCTAGATGATCTTTCTGATCGACTTGCCCCGGATCAACGGGCCACTTATCGAGACATCATTCGGCACCGAGCTCCGACGCTTCCTGAGAGCGCTTGGCCTTGATGACAAGTTGGTCAAGAGTCTGGACAACTACGACTTCTCCGAGACAAGCCGTTATGGTTTCATCCATTCCATGTCAGTAGCAATAACCAACAGGACAGCCCGATATAAGATGATATCCTGACTGAAGGCTGACATCGACCCATAGCTCTGGCAGCCATACGAAGGAAGCTTGGCAACACACAGGCCAGTCTACCCGTTCCGCTCGGGACGCGATGACTTCATGTTCGTGGCAAGTCAAAATTGTGCTGACTTAGACTTTCGATTAGGCTACTGCGGCTTAGGGAGCATTATCCGAAGCTTGGGTTTGGCAACCGAGAATGCCGTTGATATTGACTATGTGGTACGTAGGTGGTCTGCGCGGTCTTTTGGCTGAGCAAGTTGCCCAGCTCTTGGCGAGCGGCGACCAGGGGTGTTGCTAACAAATTTGTCATCCCAGGCATCTTCACTGGGATCGCTAAACCATGGGTTCTTAACGACGATATACTATGCCTGTCAAGGTGCGTGTGGTTGCAATCAAGCCTGCTGAGGTTTGACAGGGTGAAAAGATCAGCATACTAACGCTCCGTTGCTGGCACTCCTTGCAGGCGACTCAGGCATGAAAGAATACGAAGCTAGGCAGTCCAAAACGACCAAGAGCAAGGCTGCAAAAACAGGCTTGGGTGGTTCCAGACCGGTCGACATTGACAAGGAGCCGCTCCAATTGCAGCATCATTTCCGCATCTATTTCCCTACCGAAAAGACCGTTTCTAGTAGCCGGGGCGGTAGATCTGTAAGTTGTGTGCCGGCCGGGATCGCCGCGTTACCGGTCGATCCTGCTGCCCAAGTGCCCATGTATTTTCCCCGTATGCTCATTTTACGTGATCTAGTCTGCCGGCACCATTTGCATGCAAGAGAAATGGTGGAATTCTTCAACGTTTCCGCGAGAATTGATGCGAGATTGCCAAAGCGCCAGAGGTGGCCTGTTGCTACATAGCAAAGTCATATTCGTCCGTGAGCGGGCGCACGACGGCGCAGTCTGGGCATACGTGGGGAGTGCAAACTTGTCGGAGAGCGCATGGTAAGTCAAACAGGAACCCTCGCGATTGGCCTGCAGGCTACCCTTAGTGGTAAGGGCTGTGTGACGAAGAGTGAAGGGGCAGTCTAGTGTAGTGTACTGTCTCGTCTCAGTGAGGGACACACACCACAGAAGGGGCAAAGCCTACTGTCTGAGGGCAGCGTGAAGAAACGACGTGGGTCGATCATAAGGCTGACCTAGATTGAACTTTTAGGGGCCGATTAGTGAAGGACCGGGAGTCGGGAACGGCCAAGCTCACCTGTCGCAACTGGGAGTGCGGCGTGTTAGTCGCGGTTAAGGACAGCTCGGCAAGTACTGGGGACCAAGACGCACAGGCACAGTCGCGTCCGCAGGCAGAGGCGCAGACTGGGACGCTGGAGGGACATGCCGAGAGCGAGGAGACATTGAAGGGCAAGGAGGGAACGACGGCGGCATCGGCAGAGGGCATGGGGAAGCGGCGGCATCAGCAGCTCGATCAGGACGGATCGGTGGGCCTCGATGGAGTGTTTGGAGCGACGATGCCCATTCCAATGAGGGTGCCGGCGAGGCGCTACACGCCAGATGAATCGGCAGCCAGCCGGCCATGGTTTTTTATGAAGGCCGACTGAGAAGAGAACAAGCAGGGGTGGGGGTGTGATTCAGCTGAGACACCATTTTGAAAGATGACCAGTGGCAGCTAGCAAGTCCTCCAGCAGCAGCAGCACCAGTAAGCATGCAGCATGGAGAGCGAGGGAGAGGGAGAGAGAAAGAGAAAGAGAGAGAGAGAGAGAGAGACAGCATGGAGCTAAGCGTGTGCAGACTGCAGAGCACGGACGTGGATCTTCACGGATGGCATGGCGTCGTCTCAACCTGGAGCAAGCCCCGGGTCGGCCGGGCTAATTAGCCCTCCGATGGCGGTACCAATCCTGCCGTACTTAGCTTGCTAGCCAACTTGTTCTGTCTAGCGTTCCGTAACAGTGTACATATGAAGGACTAGTCTACTCTGAGGTAGCGAATGGATGGGTATGGTACCTATTTCCGAGTCCTCGCTCTCCCAAAGAATCCTGCAATTGGATGGGCAAGGGGTTAATGGTCAGGAAGTTGTGGGAATGCCTTCGCATATTTCCTTCCCCACGGCGCCTAGTGGCGGCCGTTGTCGGGTTGCAGATAGTGAGCGAGAAGGACGAGACGCTACGGATACTTACGTTAGTGTCCATTTCATCATGTGTGTATGGAATCCGAATGCGGCGAAGAGACTGCTGCACGATGCGCAGTTGACGGACTGCTAGACGCACATTGGAGTATTCCACGATACCGAAGGACAGGTTGACCCACATGCCGGACAAACCCGGTGGGCTGGGTATGGATAGGCAGACCTTGTCGATGTTGCAGTTCAGCAATATAATCAAATACAAATCGATGATGGAGATGTCCAGAGGGCCCCCAGAGGATATGGGAGGGGCTTGTTGTCAGTCAGGGGTCAGGTCTATGGAAACAATAAGCAGTCGATGTGTATAAGCCTAGGGGCGGGATCGATGGGAAAGTGGCCGGTTGATCAGGGGTGAATCTATCGAACGAACGCAACGGTGAGGTGTGTTGCAAACTATGTGTATCCGCACGAACAATCACGTACGAGATACTGGTTGTAGCGGAGGTAACGTTTGTCGGCGACTGGGTGATGCTTGGCTTTGATGGGCACTGGTAAATAGGACGGGGCTAGAGGGAGAAAAAGAGATATGATGATGGTGAAGAAAGCGAAAGAGAAAGTGGCACCCAAAAGGCCGGCGGTGTTTGATGGCTCGTGATGCGTGAAGTGGGCGGCGAATGAGGGCATGGAGTTGGATTTACCGTCCATACCAGTAGCCGCATCGAGGCATATGGATGGGTACTAGTCTACGGAGTATGGCTATGCGGCTATTACCATTATCCGTAGATAGCACGGCGAGTTATCCAAAATGCTAGCCAGTGATGATGATTGGTGATTCTGTTTTTTTATTTTTGTTATTTATTTTTGTCTTGTCTACGTTTCGTGTCATCTGGACAATCTGGACCCCGACCCCCTCGAAACTGTGTCAGGCAGGAGGAAAGAATTGGGAGAACCGACGTCTTGGCAACGAGTTTTGCGTGCCGTGATGGTCTGCTTTGCTGGCTTGGCACATCGAGATGAAGGCAAAGATGAAAGCGAAGTTGGTATTGAAGTTGAACAAAATTTGCTGCCAAGACTCTAATTCAAGCGTGGCACGCGCGCGGTATTGCAATGCCGGTCGGTACACAGGCATACATACATGCATACAGGCACAGGCACACAGGCACGATGAGGTCTCACCATTATCCATACACTTCAAATGAACGTGGATGAGACATGCATAGCAAACGAGTCCAAGTCCCATGGTCCTCAAGTCCCCGATTCAGGACCCAAGACTCCAGAATCCAAGGTGAAAAGGTCAGAGGGAGCGTTTGGATGCGGTGTAGTGCGGATATACTACAACGTACAAGCCCGCTTTGGAAGCTTGGCACAGTCGGGGTCCTTGTCGAGTTGGGCCGCTAGTGCGAACTCCAGATTGTGAGATCGCAGCTCGTCTGGTGCCAAACACTGGTTTCCCTTTTCTTTTTCGGATTGTGGTGTGAATGGATGGGGGTTGGCGTGCTGCGTGGGGAGCAAAGTGGTGCGTGGGCGGGACCTTGAACATGCGTGGGTGTCGTATGGGCAGAGTGTACATCTTTGCCTTCATCGGACACACTCCCACCCCCTTCTCTCTGTTTCTCTGGTGTATCTCCCTCGCTCTCTTGCTCTCTCTCTCTTTCTCTCTCGTTACGAATACCTACCAGCTACCTACCTAGTCAGCTCGTGTACCTACCCCGTATAGATACACCATACAGAGAGTACATTCGGAGCACAAAGTACGCAGGCAGTCAGTATTCATTATCGGTCTCTGTGCATCATACGGAAGCGTGTCTGTGTAGGGCATCTCTCTCCTTCTCTCTTGTCACTGGCTGGCTGTTAATGTGGAGGATAACTCCATCTTCTCTCCATCTACTCCCCCGCTCATCATATACCTACGCCCTCGTCAGGCAGTCCACCTAGGTATTCACTAGCTCACATGCTTCTTCTCAATTCCTCTCTTCTCCCATCCCTACGTAGTAGAGCCTAGAAAGGGAAGGGAGAGAAGAGGAAAGGGTCAATATGCATGGAGGGTCCTTATTGGCAGTGACAGGGCCACATCACTGACATAACATGGCCCGCCTAATTTCTCTTCTTCCATCTTTTTTCTTTTTGTTCCACATCCAGCCTACGGAGTTATTACCTCCCACTCTTTTGATCATATCATCCACAAGCCTCGTGAGCCACATGTGTCGCTGACATCGCTCTGCGTGCGAAGCGCCAGATCGTTGCCGCCTTTGGACTTGTTTCCTTTCCTTAGCTTGGGGCTATGGTATGGAGTCCCCGTCCAACGTTTTGGCGGATATTTCTGCTCGGGGAGATGGTGGAGCAGCGATCAACTCTTCTGCCGGAACCACGACATGGGCTTGATTGGTTCAAAGATGGGATAACTCGGTTGGGTACGAAGTATAGATGCTGAAGAAAAAGATGGTGGGCAGAGTTGGGTTGAGTTGCCTCTCGGAATCCCAGCCTTCTACCATGCCACAGTACTCCGTACAGTCACCAGGAAGAGGAGGGATGTGCAACTGCAAGCAGATGAACGGCCGAGATGGAGGAGAAGAGAGGACAGAGAAGGGGGTCCGGCGCCGGGATGCGGACTTGTCACGGCCGCATGCACCGGCACCATCCACCACCCCCTTGCTGTTGGTCTTTGCCATTTAGTGTGTCTGAACTTCCAGAGTTACAAGTGTCGTCCCTTTTGGTTCCCTTGGCTAGCAATGCTATTATCCGGCGCCCGGTTATGTATGCTAAGAAGTGTCATCTAGTTGCAGTGGGACAACGTACGTGATGGAGTCGCATCACTGTAACCACCTCACGCTACCCGACTGCTCGCTAGCCGGCCAAGGGCTTCCTGAAAGTTGAGCAATGTGACATGGTGCCTCTACCTAACCCACTCATACCGGATGGGCCGAGTTTCTTTCTTGGAGGGGGGGGGGGACCTTTGCTTGTCTGCCCGGACAGATATTACGTGAACCAACGAGATTGAGCTAAGGGGAACCAAGGTATGGAGACAAACAGTCTGACTCTTACTAGCAAGAGAGGTACATACCAGTGTCAAGACTCGAGAGTCAAGAGATGGACTAAGAGGAGGCGATGATGGCAGAGATGGGATCAAAACCAATTCATCGGACAGGGTCTAGGGCACCGGGGACCAAACGTGTCAACTCTGCTGTGAAGAAAAACGAAAGGCGCTACACCATAAAGGGGAGCCAAGCAAGTTGCAGGCAAGCCGCAAATTGGAATAGGAGCAAAAAATAGACATTTAGTCTATTTTGCCGCGGGTGGGAAGAGCATGGGAATTTCTCTGATCTGATCTACGGAATACGGATCCCTTGGGCTCTGGAGACTGGAGACTGGAGACTAGACACTACACAAGGAACCAGGGCAAGCCTGCAAGGCAGGCCGCAGGCCACGATCCTGGCACCAGACAAAGAGGCGGAGACGGGCACTTTTGTCGTTGATCTAATTACCTGCACCCCGCCAACTACTACACGGCAATTTCTGTGCTACAGCGGCCCCGGCGAAGACCATGGGGAAACATCTCACTCAACGGGCGTACAGGGACCAGGGCGGCATGGCGGAGACATACGTAGAATGATGCAGTACTGAGCATCCGTATTCCTTTCCTACGAACAAAAAAGGTATGGAATACTTTTCGTCACTTTTGAGTATAAGTGATGGACCTCCTTGGCTCTTGTCTCGGCAGCTGCTTCGCCGCCATACTGTTAAGTTTCCAGTCCTCCCGTTTCCACGCAGCCGAAAAGCGCGCCACTTCCGAATCATCTAGGGGCCCAGAGAGCTGCACCGGGATTGACATTGGTTCTTACCAGCCTGGCCGCTGCTCTTGGTGTACATAAGCCGCGGCGGCTTCGGGCCCAGGGGAATGGTTGGAGTCTGGGCCAGGGCAAGGGGGGTGCCGGTGGGGGTCCGGTCGTTGTGAGCGAGGTCGGAATTGTGGGAGTTAATCTTTGTCCGTCATAATCCTATTCCTGTGTTTTCTAGACGGGTAGCTAGGCATGTTGATGAGTGATCAACAAGTATGCAGATGGCGAAGTCGATCGAGGTGCACCCGCTGCCCGCATCGCCTAATCTTGCTAGCTGGGAGTCGAGTGTGCGCTTGTTGCAAACCCTTGGCCCGTCATTGCCAGGGGCCAAGTACCCAAGATTGACCAACTTCGCCAAATACTTCCCTGTCTTGTCCGTGAGACGCGCTTTTTGCTCGCGTTCCTCTGCTAGATCTTGTTGCGGTTTAGCCCCGGTCATGCTAAGAGAGAATGCGGGCAAGGCGAGGCGCCAAAAAGCCAAGCCCCAACTTCTCAACTTCCTCGAGTGCCAAGATGGAGTCGGAACTATGGACATACACATGCGTAGGTACACAACTTGGCGAGGCGATATCGCGCTTGTCTTGGCTTTGAGTGGAAAGACACCAACATCTTTGGTGTGGCGTAGGATCATGTACCTACTGCAACGTCAGACTGGCGGGAGGGGTCCCGAAGCTCATGCAACACTGCCGCAGACTAGGCGATATAGATCATGGCGGGGAGTTAGGGTGGCGACGGATAGACAAGCATAGAGAAAGTCCATTGGACCGTGGGCCTTAGCCATCCCGATGACGACGAACAGACGAAGCGGTGGCTTGCTCGCGCTCCTGGCTAGTAGCCGCATAAGCATTATCGTATCATTTCCACAGGTCTAGCGTCTTCTGGGGGACGCTTCTCAAATAAGAGGCGCGCCAAGATATATCTTGGCACAATGACTTTTTTCCTTTCGTGGCACGCGTACGCATATGCGGCAAACGAAATGATTGAATACACTGGAGAGAAGGCTTGGGATTTTGGGTGATGAAAAGAGAGGACTTGGCAAGTTGGCAAGTTGGCAGAGAGAGGCTTGGATCTTGGCAGAAACTTGCTCATCATCATCATGCGCCTCGCAATCGCGAGTATCCATACCCATACCCGACTTGTCTACTCTTGCTCCGCCACGCCCGAGGGGCTACATCTCGCATCACACGGCACCACGTAGGATTACCTTGATGGCGAGCCAAGAGAAAGAATTGATAGATCATGGTTCGGGAAGTGAGGGGGAAATGGCCTGGGAGGATACCAAGGGCCGGGGAGGGGTAGTGACTGAAGGTGGTGGTCATTCGGCGCCGGCGGCTGTGCCGGCACCGGCCTTCCGGAAGCCCGGCGGGTAGATGTAATAGTCCGTCCGGAAGGTGGAGGCGGAGGGAGAGATGGGCAAGCGACGTAGAAAGACCGGCAAGCGAGACACTCGACCTGATACTGTCACAATACCAAAGGGGCGGCTCGGGGTCTGACGATGACGAAGGGTCAATACTAGAGGAGGGAGGGGAAGGGGAAGGGGAAGGGGGAGAGGATGTGTTCATGACCAGCCAAGTCCACGCCAAGCTGTTTGATGCCAAGCTTGGTGATGGATGCCAGAGTCGAGACTTAATGGCCACGGCCAGACAAGAAGACGTTGCCAGACTGCTGACGATGTGTGACGAGGGTTCGACACCTTGTTGCTCCTTCACGCTAGTCTAGGCTGCTCCTCCTCATCTGGCTGTCCGTACCTGGACGGGACGTGTTCGACCATTCCATGGTGTTATTAGTGACGGTCCCTTAGTTTCTGAGCGTGACAAATTTGACAAGACCCCTCCCCCATGTCCAACGCCAAGATAATCGCGGCACGGCGGCAAGTTTAAGATGGCTTGGATCTTTTCCGCACCCGTTGCTGCCGCCCGCCGCCGTCAGTTTGCGGTGAAGGCCATGTGTAGGGCCCATACCAAGGTTGTTACAAGGCGCGGCGACCGCGGCCGCGGTCACGGCGGCTGTTGCTTGCTCGCCTGGCTGCTGGCGACGTTGCGGGCGGGAGCTGGGATCAAGGGATCAACATGGCAGTGGTGCGAATGGCAGACCAGGCTGTCTGCGGGGACCCAGGTCACTTGACTACGGCTATATATGATGAGAGACGGGGGTATCCCCATCTCTGGGACGGTCGATTCCCTCATATTTGAATATGTGCCAAGAGCTTCACCCCTGGTCACTCAGTGCCCCCCCTGGCTGATCTGACATACCTTGTCTTGGCCTCTGTCCAGCTCAGATACCCTCGAGAGTCGGGACTGACTGATATAGCAAGAAGAGGGAGAGGTGAGGGGCCACGATGCAAATTGGAGACAGGGAATGTGAAAGAGAAACCGAGATGGGTCGTGACAAGCAGGGAATCTGGATAGCACCGTGACTGGGGTGAAAAGAGGAAAGGGCAGAAAATAAGCCAAGCGGAGAAGGGCAGACAGGCCGACAGACCGCCTGTGAGGCTGTGGAAATATCGGTGAGGTGAGCTGTGTGCAGAAGAGGAGGAAACATGAGAAACATCTACGCGTTGTGAGGTGTCGTGAAGCGAGGCTCATCACCGCCGACATGGAAATGGTCGAAGCCGGCCCGCGATTCTCATAAGCAAGTAGTGCCGCACGGCGAACGTAACGGTCACACATTCGCATCCTCCCCTGGTGGCCCGGACGGTCTACGGAGTAAGGTGGACCGTGACAGCCCCTCGGGACACGCTTACACCGTGGTCGGGGTCTAAACAGAGCCTCTCTTATGACAACAGAGAAAGATAGGCCGATGACATACTCTCATCTGTCGTACGGAGAGTTAAGAGGGGCCGTCATTGGCTCATACGGGATCCTGGTCAGACAGGTCGGTGAGATGCCGGGCCACAGTGGGTAAGACAAGGGGCAAGAAGCTACCCTTAAGCTGAGCCAGACATTCGGACACTCTGCAGTTCTCTCCAGCCTCCAGGATGTGGAAACGCTGTGTGTGTAACCGTATGTATCACAGTACTCCGTACTCGTTCACAGTGATAGTGCCTTGTCCCCCTCTTTGGGACAGCTAAAGTCGGGCAATACAAGACCAGCAAGATGGTAATACACTGACTGTATCTTGGAACCACCACTCGACAGGAGTCCAATGGGGTCAAGGCTACGCGCCGGATTTGGCTGAAACCATCTTTCTCTACCACACAGTCCAGAACCCCCATCTTTCTCCCAGCTGCGGGTAGGTATTATCTGTGCCGTGCTCGAGCTGCAGTCTAACGTGGCACAGCAGTCAAGACTCCTTGCGTGAGGCAGGCTAGGTGCGACACTGGAAGGCTTAACATGACAACAATGCATCGGGTCTAGATGGAGAAATTCGCTGTGCCCACGCCATCGTCGTGTTAGTCTACAGTGAACCGCGAAACCACGACACGTCAAACATCTCCCATGCAGGCCAAAGGTCTGCAGCCGCACTGGCATTTCGGCCGGTTCGGTTCTGGCCGTCATTCCATTCTTGTTTGGTTTTGTTTTAGCTCAGGTTTTCGACATCTCCTGGACCAATGGCAACAGATGCGTGACTTTGGACGTGTACACCATGTCTTTCAAGGCTTGGATCTGTGCCACAAATGAGTACAACATCTCCAAGCTCCGAGTCGGAGATGGTTTGGTCGACTTCAGTCTAGCTCAATCTGGACATAACTAGCAAAGAACCGTAGCTGCTGCACTACCTACCTTAGCGTACCGGGATACCAGAGCAGCCAAGTGAAGGAGGCCAAGGATAGACGTTAAGGACTTGAGAAGTTGAGATGGAGTCATGGTATCCGCACACTACTCCGTACGGATAGTATGGTATGCAAAGTGTCCGTAGATGACGGAGTTCTTGGGTGCGACGGACGTGCCTCCGCGAGTCGTGATCAGGTTGGCTGGGAGCACTGCCTACCTGGCGGGAATCATCGGAAACGTCGCCATTGTCCATCACAGCGACAGGACCCGGCCAAGCGTTCTCGGGGAACAAGTGCGACGCAGAGCGACAAGGCGCCATGGGCGGGGTCGGGGACGTGAGGCATTCGACAAGGCTACAAGGCATATGTCGGCGGGGAGCTTGCTAATGGGGAGCGGGGAGCTCAGCGAGCGGGCGGGCGCATGAGAGATGGCCAAGACGAATGTGAGGCCGGTGAAGTGGGCATGGGTGGCCCAGCAGGATGGGACGAGAGGGCACATGGGGTATCTTCGCTCTCGTGCTTTTTCCGTCCGTCTCTTGTTGATCACTTGTGGGTGTATCGGACTCTGAAAGGGTATGGCCATGCGCTCGACTCGATGGCATCCCTAGTGTAACAGGGAAAGCTGAAAGGCCATCCCGTTCATTCTCTGACTTTCTCTCTCTCCGCCTCCTCTGGCCCATCTCACCCATCTGCCTATGTCGGCCCTGTCGTCTCGACTCTCTCGACTCTCGTGTCGACAGCCTTTGGCCCCATTTTGCCTTAACCCCCGGTCCTCGACCTCAACCCTTCTTGGCTCCCTCGTCTGTGAGAAAACCCCCCCTGGTCTCTTCCAGGAACGAGGGGATCAAAGTAAGGGTGAAAAGACCATGACAAGAAAGGCGTCATGGCCTGTCGATGTCGATATGGGAATGAGACGGTTGAGCTGGAGCATCAGCGTCCACTTAGCTAGGGCGTTTGGGTGACCGAGTCTAGGGTCGAACAAACGGCTGCTCGGACACGACAAAGCAATATCGCTGAACCACTGGCGTTGCGACCTCTTCGCGGAGGCCCGCGGAGTGCGGGAGCCCCGCGTCCGCCTCAGGCCTGCTGTCTTGCCTGCCTAGTGCATTTGTATGTACGTAGTCGACCCCCATCCGCCATCCATGTCTAGGATCTGGGTACTGTGAGAATCCGCTTGAGTGTCCCAACTCCCATCTGTTCAAAAGGCCCTCACCACGTGAGGCGGACCAAGGTCAGACAACAAGGCGAGCGGTCGAGTAACCAGAACCGTCCTCGGGCCCTTTCCAGGCTCATCAGGCTATGACACCACTAGACGCGAGATTTTGTTAAATAACGATACAGAATCAGGCCACTCGTACACAAGGCGGGCAGACAAACCACACCCCCCAGACACTAGTCGACTCCAGTGTGAGATGCGTCGCGCCCGCTCAAGGATACCAATGTAGTAATCCAAGGGCCAAGAATGAGAGCAGAGCGAAGAGGAAATGACATGTCCAAGGATCAAGAATAAGACTCGTGGGGCGTAGGGATTCTGCCGCGGACGTAGGCTATCGTCAGTGTCTGTTGTGGATGAATTCTTTTTTCGTCTGTTGACTAAGCGGATGCTGTTTACATCCGTACTTCATCCTCATCGTCTTTCCGGGGCTGTGCTAAGAACCCCAGCCTCGTTTACTTGGCGGCGGGCGCGAGTGAGGCCTGCCCGGAGTGAGACTGAATTGGCCAAATTGGGGTAGTACACTCATACTGTAGTCGCAATTGAGGATACTGCTCATTTGCCTCCAGATTCTCGATCGACGTAGGACCTGCCGTGGGGTTTGAATTGGAGTATGTAGGTATCGTGGTACCGAATGGAGTCTGAAGATGAACAGCGACCCCAGCGCATTCACTGAGACAGGCGTGGAGCTCTAGCCCCAACAGCAAGACTCAAGAGCCGGTGCCGTCATCAGAATTGAATTTGCAGGACAGAGTGCCGGTTCGGCACCCTAGGCATGCTTCCGGTAGGTCGGGAACCGAGGCGATTGGCGGCCTTGTTTGGCTTCTTCGTCGCTTGTACGAACGATTGGTCGGTTCAAGTCAGGATGATATCGCCGACGGCCGATGGCCAATGGTGGCCCAGTCTCTGCATATCATGAGCCCTTGATCAAAGTCCGGCCGGCCGAGTCTCTATTATTGCCCACGGACATCGGGCTTTGATTACTGCATTGGTCCGTGTGAGTGGTGAACGTGAAGGCCGTCGGTGAGGTGGCCAGGCACACAGGCAAGGTAGGTGTGGTAAGGTTGGGAGGTCTTGTCTCAGGCTCTTCCTTGGCAACTGTGAGGGAGTATTCGTAGGGATTTAGGACCCATGCCCAGGGAGCGATGTCCAGAACGTCAGGCTTCGGGGGGATAGACAATGAACCGGGATAAGAGGGTCAGCCCTGGTCATGACCCTTCCAAGTTCCCCGGGGAAGGGGGTCAGGCTAATTAGCAGGGCTACGAAGGAGACACTTCTATACTCCCGCTCCCGCTCTCGAGTCTTGCCCGCCCTCGCAAGGTACGGATACTTACATTGCCTTCTTAATTTGCCCCTTTTGACGTGGGGTTAGGTTGTGAGTTGGGACAGATCGATCGAGGAGGACACATCCTGGGAACGTGGCAGAATGATACGGGTATCCCGTTGAAGAATGAAGAGTCCAGTTGCCGATACAAGGTTGGAACTCATGTTGTCTGAGCTCCGGCTCCGGCTCCGGCTCCAGCACCAGCTTGAGCAGATGGGGTGCCTAGGTCCAAGATGCAACAGGGAGAAACTCGTCGATTTCGGGCTGCCAATGCGGGAGTGTTCATCGTGCCTCAATGGAGAGTTTTCAGACAGCACGAGCAGTGTCCGTACGTCTGGTCGGTTCTGACGTAGGATGAGATGAGATGCGAGAGGTGATCGAAAATTCAAGGTTGGGTGGGTGGGTTGCGAGATGAATGGGTGCTGCTGGCAGGTATCCGTAGCGGCGTGGAAAGGGACACCCTTCCAATTGCAACCCCAGTGTCCCCCGTCCGGCCGCAGAAACAAATGGAGAATGTGTCGTCGGGGCCGGCTCCGGGCCCCGCACAGCCGAGCTGCGAGATTGGTGGTCGAGGCAGGCAAGCTGTCCAGGATAATTGCTGTGAGATGAGGCCCAAGACGCAAAGAAAAGAGGGGAAGGGTGGTTTGCTATTGGTGTCAAGTTTCAGATCCAAGCACACGTTGGGCCCAAGCAAAACGCTCACCTGTCAATAACAGACACAGCTATCTGTGGGCGTTGAGAGAGATGGAATAAGTCAACCTGGTGAATACTGCAGGATTGCAACGCAACTGCAAGTGATGTTGGATTTGCTGCGATGCGGACCAAGATGCAACGCTGATGCCCCGAGCTTCTCCAAGGTTCTAGTATAACTACCTAGGTCTGCTGTGGCGTGCCTCAAGCCAGACGAGCCATGTACGTACTTCGCACCTTTGCGAGATGGGATATCCGCATTCGTTTGGCTAAGTACGTGAGTACCCACGTCCCTTGACATTAAGGTAGGTACGAAGTAGTCCATAATCGCTTGCCGTCTACCCTATGATTCATTCCTTCAAGTTTCGGTACCTTAGTATGGACTATGGAGTACCTTCTTCCGTACTTATGGATGGGTATCAGTTTATCTCAATTTGGGCACTATGCGCGCCGCATCTCGGCTGCCTGAGGATCGATGTCTCAGCGGCCAGGCTGCAAATATCTCAGGCATCATTTGCAGCCTGCAGGTGACTGAGGGCATAAATCAAGGCACCAAGGCATCAACGTGCCAAAGATGCCCTGCATTCCGAAGTCTCAACCCTCTGAGGTGGCGGCATCTGAAGATGAAGTCCATCGCCGGTTTCCTGCCGACAAACGCCGATTCACTAGCACGGCCCTCTACCTCTAGTATCCGTAGTCGGGTCATTAGGTAGGCATTCATAGCTGAGCCATTTGCCTTCAACGCCAGGCACCGCGCGCCCGTTGTTCTCAGCCGTGTTCCACCACCATCACCATCATCACACATCCATCATCGGACGCAGCTCCTGTGTCCAATAAGACAATTGAGCGAATACCTCGATGCCCAATGTAATCTGCTCCAGGACTCTGGATGAAGAGCCTGCCGTTGCGTAAATGGAACTGCCCAGATGTATGGGTGAACCTTGAAACGCGCCGCCTTGGGATGCCGCAAATCTGCGCACAAAGATT
The DNA here is from genome assembly GCF_011075155.1 of Colletotrichum scovillei. Taxonomy (NCBI): domain Eukaryota; kingdom Fungi; phylum Ascomycota; class Sordariomycetes; order Glomerellales; family Glomerellaceae; genus Colletotrichum; species Colletotrichum scovillei. The sequence continues at coordinate 3,208,473 of NW_023336261.1, forward strand.
GATTGGGGTAGGGGGTACCTTGGCATGGATACTGCATAGCCGTCGCTCAACCACACCCCTACCTTTGCGGCAAGCTAGATGGGAGACTGTTGGAGTTCGTTTCCGCCTCGATCCATCCATGTTCTCGACAGCCATCCATATCCATACTTACACTGTCATCCCTCTACGGCACGGGTATTCGTACCTAGAACAGGCAATACGGTACGCATACACCACGCCCGTGCATATCGAAGGGAAATCAGATCTGGCTTGATCATCTCGCTGTGCGGCAGCCCGTACGCGCACTCCCACCATCATGCACACAAAGCGCAGGCACACGCTTCCACCATTACGGAGTACTGCCACACGCACTTCGGTTTTCTTGGCACGTTGGCTTCGACCTTCCCTTCCTAAAAGCCACGCGGGCGCAATCCAGTAAGGTACACACATTCTCTACACACTAGGTGCCGGAATGCTGCAGTAGCCAGGGCGCACAGTCACCTATATGGCACCCTCACTTGCCATGCCGCCGACGTTAGCTTAAGCTGGCATCCCTAGCAGTCGTAGCAACGCCGGGGACATGTCTCGATGGAATCAAACGGATATTGCCGTTCTCCACGATCCCCTTCCTAGTCACTGATGCGACAGAGTTCCCCTGCTCAATTCCAAGATAATCACAGCATTGTCCTGATCGCCCCGTGCCCGGGGTCTTGCGACCATCAGCAGGCGGCAGAAGAGCTTGCTGTAAAGTCTTGGCAACGATTTCTCAACGACGCTGGCTTGTGAACGTGATAGTCGCAAATGCCGTGGATCATACCTGGAGACTTTTCCCGCTCCCGGCTATTTGAGGTACGTAGTACCGAGTATGCTGACGTTTTCTGCCAAATGACCATGTAGCTTTGACCGATGCAATTGGATGAGTCTTGGTATTTTTTTTGACACGCAAGTAAATTTCCGCCCAGACTCGCGGTAACCTGTCGTGCTGCAAACCAACGTGCGTGTTTGGACGCATGGCCTCGTCCGCGGCCACCCCACCATTCGAATTGACTTCTGGGTGGAACAGCCTGCTACAGACCCAACCGGACCGAACTCTGGCCAGGTACAGAGACAGGCATGGGTGGTATGAAAGTGACTAGATACAGATATGGCTTACCTCTGAGCACGAGATTTACAGATCGTGCATCACTCAGCCAATCCACACACTTGCGTAGTTATATATGTCCGTACACCGCCTGCCAACGGCCTACCATGAAGAGCAGTGCACGTTCCCGTGCCTAGTTTCAGACTCTTGATAGCCATTGACTTTGAGGGCATCATATTATGTATCTAGCAATATGGTAGAGAATGAAAAGTCCATTGCGCACAGTCAACGTGCCCCAGCTGATATAATACACCATTGAACGTAGAAAGCGCATACGAATACAAATAAATACAAGTGCCATGGCATTACTCCCCCGCCGATGGCGATGAGGCAGATCAGGACATGTTGGAAGTTATGCCGCAGCGCCCCTCCCGCTAACCCTGCATCTTCACGACTGAAATCGGCTCGCCTTGCTAAACCAATAAGGTTAGCTTTGTCGAGGAACATGCTGGGTGTTTCTTGTAGCTAAATCCAGAGCAGTTGGTGAAGCGAGAAAGAGAGAGAGAGGGCTCTCGGATGTCGGGTGGGCACTTGCACCACACCATCTCAAGATACGATGAGACGGTTTAGCTTACGTTGGGTATGTGCCTAGGTTCTGTTAGAATAGAGTTGCCCAGCTTCATCCACACAGGTGACAAGCGAGTGAACAAGATTTGGCTTGCTTGCTGTCTAAGAGATGAAGTCTTAGTTGACAGAGGGATGTCCAATTGTGTAAGTTAGACGTTGCATGATGCCCGGCGACCAATCTTTGATCTACTCCCAGCCATCCGGTCAATTCGGCACCTTGTTCTTTAACTGACACGACAATGTGATAGGCTGTAGTCAAATTTGTCGTTGTAGCCATCGGTTTCGGAAAGTAGGCAGACTCTCAAGATGGAGGATGACGATACACTGCCGGTGGCGTGAGCTCTCCCCTGGTCACGACCCCACCGGCCCTCCCCCCGGTGTCCCAATTCAACGAGGCCGTGTGTCAGCTGTGGTCTTCCCAGCAAGTGAGATGACTTGGTTTCTTAGAAGAAGAGGCTCGTACGGATATCATTATCTGTACATAGCGTTGAGTAGGGAGTATGTAGCCTTGACATAGCAGGAGCAGGAGAATTGATATACTATCTACATTCAGAGGGCAGGCAGTGAGCTCTTATATTGCAGAGTGAGGCCCGGCAAGAGGGTAGAGAAAACAGCGGAGGATATCATTGTTCCGATCCGCCCGATCTTATGTTGGAAGTCACGAAAGGTTCAGGTCTCGTGCTTGATTGCTTCCATCTTCCAGCTTAGGTAAGAAGTGCCCAAAGCCAGAGCACAGGGAACTGTTGGTAGGTACGTACTGCATCTACAAGATCACGTGTCTTTTATTCCTTCTTCAAACCGTGCTTGCTCAACTCGACTTGGCAGACATCCCGTACCATCATCCATGTGATCCACGCCCCCCCCCCCCCCCCATCCTCTGCTTCTGCTCCCGCTTCACCCTTTTCGCTCCTTCAACAACAACCCCACCACCACCCACCACCCACCTCACACTACAGATACCATCCAGCCATCCATTCTTTCAACCGTCGCACAGCCTTCCATCGGCTACCCACCCTATTCCCACCCTTGTGTTGATCATTCTTCAATTTCTCGGGGACCTGAGCCTCCCACCCCGCCTGGGTTCCTGGCGTTGGGTGCCCATGAGCAGGGGTGGCCTGTGGTCCCTTGTTCTGCAGCTCGCAACTTACTGGCTCGGCTTGCGTCTGCTCTCTGTAGACGACATGGGAAGATCCTATTCACCCTGTTCCCTGTTCGAAGTGACAAGCTTGATGGCAATAGTCTTTTCTCCTCTGTGGTTTTTTTTCTTTTCTTTTTTCTTTCTGGTCTTCCCTATCTTTATTTGCTTTTTCCTTCCGACCATCCCCCTCCCCCCTACCCTATTTGCGAACTCCTCCCTACAGATACAGCTAAGGTAGTAGCTATACAAGTCTATCCGTACCCGTAGACACAATTCTGCCGCGAGCTTGTACCTGGCCAAGTTGGCCTAGGGAACCTTGACCTGTGTATTCTCGCCCTTCAAAGAAAATTCGGCCTGTTGCTTTGCAGAGGTTGGTCCCTATTTGACTTAGGACCGAGGCTGTTGGCCGGGTTCGCAAACCCGCGGCCCCGCCGTTCGTTGCTCGGATTGCACTCCTTTGTGAAGCTGCCGCGCCCAGTCTATCCATAGTAGAGCCCCGTATCTCTATGTTTCGTCTTCTTTTATCTTCCTTACTATTTCTAATGGACCATCATATTATCTTTCTGCACCCTTTCACATGGTGTCCACACAGCTGTTGTCGCCATGAGCCCACCTTGACGCTATCCGTAGTGCCGTATGGTATAGTCCCATTTCGTGCCTTACTGGATGCGGATACTCCGACAATGTTTGGCCGGCTCCAAGTGGGAGCGCATGATTCCATGTCTTGACGATGTTCCCATGCTCCACTCAAACACATGGCGCATCGCGGCTCAAAAGTCAGGCCGTTGTCTCCTCGTCTCCTCAATTCTCGAGTCTTACCTAGGTATTGATGTGAAGTGTATCTGTAGAGCAATTCCACGAGTTTCGTAGCAGAAATCTACTTGGATGTATCAGCGTAAGAACACGTAAATGTGGGAGCATGAGCTTCGGCTAGGGACGAAGAACAGTAAGACACACTTTGAACATCGGTTCCATCATCAACTCTGCAACATTTTGGGGTATCGACTGACGAGACGTCGAATCAATCTTCAGCACCCCAGGTCTTTCACAACCCTTCCACTGACCCTAGCTACCTAGGGTTTGAAGCCTGGCCCCTGGTCAGGCACGAATCAATACCCGCGCGGAGTTCTAGCTTAAGCAAATCAGCGAAGCCGACGCAACAAGCCACGGTCCCCCCTATCGTCCCCTTCCTGTGCCGTCCACACACTGACACTCGTGTATCCCGTTCATTGTACTCTTCCATTGGGCTCGCAGGCCTTTCTCGTCTCCATCGGTACGCATTGTTCAACTACTCCCTGTTTCCCTGACGCAAAGCCACAGCGTTTGGCACCGCGAAAACGAGCCACCAGCATCGGCACAGGTACGGTACACTACGGAGCGCCAGATCCCACCGTCGCCCATCCCAAGTGTGCCCATCTGTCTTACCTAAGGCGTACCACGCGACAACGAGTGCCCCTCCCTGGCTCTGGCTTCCATCAGAGTACGTGCTATTGGCTGTCTCTCAACGGCGACGTACATGCTAGGATATGTGCCCCAATGGTTCCGGCAGCGTGCCGACGATATTCGCGAGCGACAAAGGTGCTATTATCGACATCAAGTAGAAATCCCAAACACAAGTCTGTTGCCAGACGCCGTTATGCGCTGTGCGGTTGGAATTGACGTGGGTATTGTTCTATTTCTGATTAAGGACAATACGCGCGACTTTGGAGCCGCGCTGGGTGGGAAGCAAAGCAACAGGCATCCGAGCCTACAGGCTACACCAAACCACCGGGGGGCGTGGGACGCAGTAAAGTTTTCTTGATAACAATCTATTAGAGTGGCATCGACCAAAGGCAAAGCCGCAGTCAAGTTAGCATGCCACGCGGGAAGCGGGCGAGGGAGGGCAAGGAACCGGAAAGGTAACAAGAACGATAAACAGATTGGCAATGTCAAAAACAACCTAATTCTACGAACAGCAGGCACAGACGGTTGGTTATTGGCAAAAAGGAAGGGGAAAAGGTGCATTGGTCAACGACGGCGAGAAAGCTTGAACCTCCAGAGAGTGAGTGCTTGAGCCAATCTTTGATTGTACCCGCCGCACACCACATCACGCTCCTTCTACTAGCATCCGACGTGTAGTTAATGAGTTGTGACAATATGCCTGTGTCACTACCTAGTACCTCGAGGACACGATGAACTCTTCGCACACTACCTAAGCACCGGATGGAGTATGGACTGAAGCTGGGGGGGGCGGGGTCCATCAACCTAGCCCCGTCCTGTCTCAGTCCGGCGCCCGGCGCAGTCGGGACAAACGCCAGAGACTGCGGGACGAAACCAGGACGAAAGTGGAATTCTCGAGATGGGAGCTGACTTTGCATTGCCCGGCTTTGTCTTTCGGCTTTGTCCCTGACGCGCTTCGGAATTGGGGTGAAAGAGCCCGTCTGCCGACATAGACGTGGTTGGCGGAGGCAGTCCTCGATTACGAAAGACTAAGATGTCACCAGCAGGCACGCACATACGGATACCTACATACGTACCCCTTGTGGCCTCGATGGTCCTCATACGGTCTACCGTCTACCCAAGTCAAGGTAGTGTTGGAACAACGTGGAATAGTTTTACAGATGAAGTTATCTTCGCAATCGGGATCACTCCGTCACACCTACGTATCCACTGTTTACTGCTACTATGCAAGAATACCTAGGCTATGTTGGGCCAAAGCGTTTTCGATGGTGCTCGCCTCACCTAAAAGAAGTTCGTCTCGATGGTCGATGATGCCTCATCTTACGTGTTGCTCACTGGTCCTTACGCACTCCTCCTTTCCCTTCTTCTTAATCCCCTCTCGCTTTCCATTCTAGTGTCATCACTTCATCCACAACCGAGCGTCTTGAGGCGCAAAGTGTGGTATGACTGACGCGGCAGTTGCATTGATAGCCCTATTCGTACTTGGAGGGGGCATCAATCAGCCTCGCTCGCATCATACCCTGCAATGGTTATGTTCTTTTGCTGAACCCTTCACTTCGGCGTAGCCTAGCCTCGCCTTGGACGAAATGAGATAATTGTCAACGGGCAGGTAGGGGACCAGGTGCCGTAGCCAAGAGGCTGGTTGTCGCCATGGATGCGTCGAGATGAAATATAGCGGCCCCTTGACCCTTGTCTTTTGACCTTACTTAACATTCTTCCTCAACTTTTCAGCGCAGGCGTCAAATCTGCTTCTCTCCTCTGCATTTACAAAATAGCCTCTGATTGCTGTCTGCTGCCCCTCCGATACAATATATATATCTTGTCTTTTCATGAGGCCGTATGAGCGCTCTGTTGTTGACGACAGCCACACCGAAGTTGATATCCCTGGGTAATTCGCTACTTCTGGCGCATCTGGTGGCCTGTGTGCGCGAAGTAGCGATCTTCTACATGTTCGGCGCAGACATGTTCCTTGTCTCAAGTTAGTCTCTCAAGCGGCACGCAAAGCAAGACAAGGAAGCTTGGAATTGGACGACGGGCTGGCTTTGTTTTCTTCTGTTTCCCTCCTTGTTTTCTTCAACATTTTGGCTCCCGAGCCCGCCGCCTGTGCTCTCCCTGCGCTGCCTTTCCCTTCCCGTAACCTTCTGTTCCTCTTGCCACGGGCCCCCCCACCGCTGCCGCCTTCTACCGGCTCGACCGTGCCCTCTTCTTGGCCGGCGGGTCACGAGAGGTTCCATCCAGTGTTGTAGCAGAAGGTCAGGCAGCCAAGGCATGGTGCAAGGGTCAGCCGTTGGGTATCTGTAGACGTTACGGTATCAGAGGTATCAGAGTGTCAGTGTCGAGGGTCCTTTTGTATTGGAAGGGATGGATGCCACCAGCGATGGCATGTCGGACGCCATGCTTTACCTGACGGTTCAAGCCTCTTGGCCCATTGCAATTCACCTTATACAGTCCTCCACGATAAGGCAGGATACCTACGTGAGGCATGGAGTGGAAGTAGTGTAGAGAGGCAGTCTGCCGAAAAAGCACTAGCAGGCACGTGCATGCTTTCATCTCTCCCTTGAGTGGGTTGGCTGGACTCGGGGCCCAGATGTCTTAATTCTCCAGTCAAGGCAACCTACCTACCCTAAGGACAATGTATCCGTAATGAAGAGTGGAAACTTGGAAGGTGACGGGAACTGCAAGGGGGGCAACGGGGGAGAACGAATCCAAGAACAGTTCTTTCCTTCCTATTGTCAAATTGACGATACGTCCTCATGCTTGTACTCCGTACCTTACCTTAGGTACCTTACTCTGTGACTCTGTGCCTTCCTTTCGCTTGGTGGGGCGTGCGCCTCGTCCCGAAGAGGTCTTTTTCATCACCTCTTGCGACTTCCATACCTACCTTACTGCGTATATACAGATCCCCAAAGCAAGAAGATTCGACATGAATGGCAGCCAGTAATTGCCAATGGCATGACAGATGCCGCACCACCTGCGCATCCATCTATTACGTTTCAACCATCTGGTGTGGTTGTCGATGCACGCCTCTTCCCTCTTCCTGATACCTCTGGCCGTGCCCATCTTCCACCCCCATCGCCGCCTTTTCCCTCTTGCATCTTCATCTCTATGCCCCCTCTTCTCACCTTTTCCTTTTCACTCCCACCCGACCGTTTAACGCCTATCCCATCCCATCCTGTCCATCCGACCTTATCCTATCTAGCTCATAGTTGCCTTTCCTGTCTATCCATCCTGTTTCTTGCCCTTCAATCCAACCGTTCATTGCCGTCTTTGTCCTCGTCCTCGTCCATGTCGACCAGTTTGCTCCCCGATTTTGATGAATCAATCCGAGCACAAACTGGGCGCTGATACCTCGCCGACACTGGACGCTCGGTGGTTTACTGCTCCCATCAACTTGCAGGTGCTCAGCACCGCATGGCCTCGCAAGGCCTTCAAGCGGTCTTGGGAGTATCGGAGAGGAAATGCTCCAAACACACGCACCCATTGGCCTCGCACTCCCCCTTCCTTGCCGTCGGGCAGCTCCCCGCTGCCAGGAAGAGGTAGGTATGGCTAAGTATCCAATTCTGCAATTGCACAGCCGTTTCTCTGTACTCTGCCATGACGCCGGACCACCTACCGCAGCTCATACCCAGATCCCTCAACATCAAGTTCATTGCATGTTTTATCTGCCCTCATGTATCTTTGCCGTTGCTCATACCAAGTGTCAGCTACTTTTGTCCGTCTCGGCTCTCGCGCTCCTCGTCACTGTTGCAATCGTACTCAGTATTGGTTTGCCGTAGCTGGTGATGTGTTCGTTGCCGACATCTGGTTTCCATCGAAAGCTACCGTAATTGGCTTCAACCAGTGCTTAGAGCAGGACAATACAGGTCAAGCAGAAATACGAGAAAAAGATTTTGCTCTCATCGACCCGCCAAACATTTGGCATCAAAAGCCAAAAAGTAAATCAGGCAAACTATGGCTACCAACCCGAATCAAGCATCAAGCACCGGCCAGCAGTTGTCGTTCGATCCCGTCGCCTTGCTTTGCCCAAGCTCTTTCTTTATCCCCCTCTTGGTCCTTGTGTGGGAAGCTTACCTTGAGGCATTTGAGCTTAACCTTGTCGGACTCTTTCCCTCACCCAACCTTGACCATGCCTCCCACACCAACACCAATACTACAACGAGGAACGACGACATCAACAACAACAACAACAACAATAGGAGCAGCTGCTTCTGACCGGCATCTGGTCTCTGCCTATTGCCTTGCACACGCCATATGGCAGAATTTGGTCCTCGGCATGATGTGCTCATGGTATTGCCGACTTACAGCAGAACGGGTAGCTCATGCCAAGCATCTACGGATAGCAATATCAGCACCGGCACAGATGCCAAGCCAGAGATGCCTATGGACGAGATAGCATCACAAGGTGCTGTAGAGTGGCAGACAGACGAAGAAGTTGGAAGAGCCACAGCAATATCACGCCCAGAGGTACCGTACGGGTAGAAAGAGCGCAGCAGGTCTTGGCACGCTTGGTCGATTCGACTCAGTCGACTCAAGTCCAGTCCAGTCGAGTCCTGGTGCCATCTATGTCGCCCATCTTGTTCATCCACCATCAGTCACCCCACCCATTGGTCCTGACAAGTGCCCATCTCAAGGCTGTGCTGCATAGACATCCGTAGGTTGGTATCCTAGGAGAAGTAGGGAACAGAAAGGGGGAAGGTAGTGAGTGAGTGAGTGAGTGAGCACTGATGAGCAGCAACAGCAGCAAGAGTACCAGGGGAAAAGTCTATGCTCTCTTGCACACTTTGTGTCTTCCACACCATGGATGGCGCTGGCATTAACTGGTATTGGCATTGGCGCAGGTACGGGTGATGGTACTCACAGCTGTACCTCTCTGTCTTTCTCTCTCTCACTCTCTCTCTTTCTCTCGCTGTCTCTCTACCTAGTCTTGGTCGGATACGATACCTACCCTGCTTTTACCTGGCCCTGCCGACTTGATCCCCGCTGGAACTTGGTAGAGGTATTTCCCTTCTGCTTTTTTTGATCGCCGAGCGTTTCCCCCAGCATTCTGGCACGTCCTTTTTTCTCTCCAGGTCCACCACCATCACCCACCACCCATCCAAGGCATGGTATGTACTTTGTACACTACGCACACACACATACGGATACACACACGCACACTCACACACCAAATATTCTCTCTCTCTCTCTCTCTCTCTCTGTGTGTGTCGTTCTTCTCTTTTTCTGCCCGCCCATCTCTTACTTACTCCTCCTTCCATTGCCCACCGTCTTCTTTCTCATACGGATGGATACCCAAGGCACTCCTCCCGCTGCACTGTTGTTTCTCTCTCACTCTCTTCCCTTTCTCTCACTCTTACTCTCTAACATCGCACTCCCTCCCTCTTTCTCCCCGTCTCTCCCACACGCCCTCCCCCTGCCTCTAATCCATACTCCTCTTGTACCCCATCTCTTTCTATCTCCCACCTCTCACTCATCACACCCCATACCCTTCTTAGCTCGACCCCCCCCCCCGGTATCCTGTGAGCTGGGTTGTGTGTCTTTGCGTCCTCTACGGATACACAGTTACCAGTAGTCCCAATCCTAGTCCAAGTCCCACCACCGCCGCCGCCGCCGTCTTTCCCTCCGCCTTGTCCTGTCTGCCTCCACACCCACCGGCTCTGCTTTGGAGGAAAAAGGGTACTGACTCTTTGGCTCTGTTTCTGGGCTCTGGCTCCCGCACCTGTGTTCTATCTACCCGTACCTCTTGTTGATGCGACTGATCTCTCTCTCTCTCTTTCTCGCAAATGCTTGTCGCTTTCCACCTCGTCCGTCCCGTCGTCACTCGTCACTCTGGCCCTCCTTGACCTTGACCTTGACCTTCTCCCCTCCACCTCCTCCACCTCCACCTCCTCTAAGGATACATCCTGTGCTGCCGCTACCGCCGACGCCGCTCTGCCCTCTGCCCCGTCCGCCTTGTCTTTCTTGGCTCTCGACGTACATGGTAGAGCTTCATCTGCTACCCTTGCTCGGCTTCAAACAGCTTCCTGATCTCCTCGACCGCGGCACCTTGCCTGGCCCTACGTCGGCATCCCGCCTTGAGCCCTGGGTCCGATCTGCCCTGTCTATTGTCTTAACCCAGGCCTGCCTGTACTATCCTGGTTCTCTGAGCTCGAGGCACCTCCATCTTGTTCTCGGCTGCCCTGGGCGCGCGCGCGCTCTCTCTCACCACACTCCTCCCCTGATTGCACTGCAAAGAAAGAGTACATGGACATATTATTTCATCCAGTCTCCCGATCTTCACGCGCAATTACCAGTTTTACCGTCGGGCACCGACATTCATATAAGTCCTCGGCGACATCCAGTCTGCAGACCACTTCATCTACTTCTTGCTGCAGTCCCTAGCATCCGAAGCTCAGGATACCAGGAGTTCGAGGCCCAACCGCTCGGTTCAAGAAATCAAAAACCTCCGAGGCCCTCCCTCCTGTTTACTCCCTTCCCGACATCTAAGATCTCAGGGTCCGTTCCACCCACTGCAGCAAAACCAAAGCAAACCAAAGCACGGCACAGCACAACAGTACATCACACCGCATACATCAACTACCACCCACGCTCATTCCCTTACAACAAGAAGCTCGCCAGCTAGCTGCTCCTCCGCACCCACCTACCTTTAACTCTCATCACTCCTTCTCTTCCCAGTGAGAAGGGCGAGCCTCTTTTCTTCTTTCTCTCTCTCACTCTCTCACTCTCTCACTCTCACCATCATCCTCCTTCGGAACCTGGACATCCACCAGTTCACCGCAAGCCGCCCGACAGGACAGAGAGAAACCTAGACCGCGCAGCTAATACGCCGCCAACATTCAACCGTGCTGCGCTTGACAAACCTTAAAACACTGGACCTCACCATCAACCTCCGGTTCCTGACCCACGCAAGCCACAAGCCATAGACATACACGAACATCTATCCCGTTGCCTGCTGCTTCTGGCCGTACACATTCCGCCCTCAAGCTCCTCCTCCTCTTACTTGGGCCAGTCCAAAACTGCATACTCTCTCCGATCAGAGGCGTTGAGCCCGTCGCGCCATCCCACACCCAAGCTTCACGCGTCAGGTGACGGTAACCTTGAGTCTTCCAACACAGCTCCTGTTCTCAGTGGCTGAACCAGAAGACGGAAAGGTGAGCAAGGAGGCGCTCGGAAGCATACAGTCTCGCGACCTGGATACTACGATAAGCGCAGGGCGAACCACGGTCCCGCGTCTTGCTGCAGATTCAGAGCTCCACACACGTACCGTGTAGTACCTTACCTTACCTTACCCTCCTGCTCATTATATTCCCCTCCCTCTTCTCTCCTTCGCAGAAACGCTTTGGAAACTTAGCTTTAACAAGTCTTAATCTTCTTGTCGCCGTTGAAAGACTTTCTTTCCTCCTCCTTCCATCGGCGTTTCTTTTGTCTACGTCCTCCTCTTTCTATCCTCGCGCGTCTTAGTCTCAGCATTACGCTCAACTGCGCGGCTTCATCACTGTTCTCACGAGCACTCGCTAGTCAAGTCAGCAGGGCTAGCTTCGCTTCCCTCCTCCTTCCCATCATCGTCACCATCATCTGGGAGGACTGAACCTTTCACACTCTATTTGATATTTCCTTTCCAACGCATACACGTACTGCCGGTAAGTGGCGCAACTCTACGATCGCTACCGCAAACGTTCAACGTAACTTACATGATTAGACTCGGCGCAACCGGAAGCCAAAATGGCGAATTCCAACGTCCCATTAAACCCAACCTTCATCGGCCACGTCGCTTCCACCCTCGACGCTCTGGTTCTCTTTGAAGCATGTCTGAGCAGTGCACTACACCATGTCCCCCGCAGACCACACGACCGCGAACGCCAGGATCTCATCAAGAGCGGCAATGTCTTCATCTACGAGGAGCACTCGTCCGGCATCAAGCGCTGGACTGACGGAGTTGCTTGGAGTCCCAGTCGTATCCTCGGCAACTTCCTCATCTACCGCGAACTCGACCGGCCTTTCCCGCCAGGCGAAAAGAAGCGCGCCATGAAACGTAACAAGAAACCCACAGGTGTAACGAAGCCCGAGGTCGCGCGCCAAGGCAGCGTCAACGGAGCTGCGTCTACCATGGGCATGGGAGATGGCTCGCAAGGCGGCAACAAGGACGCGGAGCGAGCATTGATTGGATCCCTAGTCGACTCGTATCCCTTCAAGGAAAACGGTCTGGTGAAGAAGACGATCAGCGTGACCTACCAGGGCGTGCCGCACCACCTGGTGTCCTATTACAACGTCGAAGATGTCACAGAGGGCAAGCTGATGACCCCTTCCAAAGATCACCAGCTCTCTACCATTATTCCTAGAGGGGAGTTGATCATGTCGCAAAATTTCCGCGCCCCAATTGACGAGGTCGAGATGGACGACTCCCGAGGAGGCCACGGACTTTTCGCGCAACACTATCCCGTTAACGGCCACCACCAGAGCCTGTCACGAGCAATGTCGGTGCCTTCGCTACACATGAGCGGAATGCCTGCGGCGCAGTTCGGCCATCCACCGTACATGTCGTACATGAATCCAGTCCCCGGGTCCGTCAGCAACGTTGGCTATGCGCAGCCTCAACACCCAAATTACGCATATGACAGCATGAGCCGTGCAGGCCGGTATCCGTCAAGTGCTGGCTTGGCTCCCGACATGTCTCGAAACATGGCACTCGAGTCACAGCATCATCCTCGACGACACTCAACAGCTTACGAGCCCGTCACGGGCCCCGAAATGGGTCTTGCTAGCAGCTTGCCAGCCGTATCAAGCGACCCGTCAAGGTCCATGGGCGGAGGCAACTACATGACATCCATGTTGTATTCCCAACAACGCCCTCACGACATGTCTCCTCACGAGCCCTTCCCCTCGCCGTCTCCCCGCCACGTGCACAACGAATCCGGGATGGGCGGCGACAGAAGCGCCCCGGGCTTCCCCATCGAAGGGCTCAATCGCGATACGTGGAACACGTTTGACCAGATAGCCGAGGACGACCAAGGTCAATACATGCCGCAAGGGAGTGCAGGCTGGCCGAATAGCAACAACAACAACTCGCTTGGTAGGACCTGAAGAGAAGTAGGATTAGAGTCGTTTGCACGTCTCGACTACCGGACTTGTCCAACATGATGCCGTTGGACATAGAACCAGGACCCAACATTGGTTGGATCGGATCACCAGAGAGGATTGCCCTTGAACGACAGTGTGGAAAATGTTGCGGGGTCATCGATCCTTCAGGTTACAGAGGGAGACTCTGAATTCTGGCGCCAAGGTGCTTGGGTAGCGCGGCGCCGAGGTTGCGGTTTGCGATGAAGTTTTTTGATCCGGAAGAAAACAGGTGCGCAAAGCCGAGCGCAACCTACGATCCAGGAGTATGTGAGGCATACTGAACAGGGAAAAGGGGGTTTCTTGGGACTACCAAAAAGTTTACCTGTACGGCAGTTACAGTCTGCAGACACGCATGTTGTACTCAACGCAACGAATCATCATGCGATGTGATCGTTTGTCTAGGTAGTAGGGTATGCGTGGTCTGTAGTGCTCCATTCGATGAGAGTGAATACTTAGACAGAGTGGCTCTTTGCTACATTACACTTCAACATACCTTACCTTGTTTAAGGACAATTGAAAAATTCAGTCAACTATGCGGCAAAGAAGAATATGCTAGTGGCAGAGGGTTCCTGCTCGTGATATACTTGGGACACGGGCCAATGGTGAATCACGCTTACCAAACGACGAAAACCAAAGGTACCTACATTAAGTACGGAGTAAGGTACCTCCTTTAGTAAGGTACCTACCTAAGTTAAGCTTCCCGTCCATTGAGGAAAGAGCTCTGCGCGCACAGCAAGGGGGGGTAGCTCCCGACGTCTGCCACCCGCACGTGAGCTCGTGATCGTCACTCATCTAATTGATCGCACGAAAACTAAGTGAAGTTCAACTGCGGTCTACGTCGGGGCTCCAGAACATAGACATGCCGTTCGTCAGGCTCAGTGGTCGCAGGGCTTTGTCTCTGGCGCAGTGCGGTCGTGTGCAAAACAGCGTCTGTCCTAGCAGTAGCAATCGCCTTCTCCATGCGTTGCCGTCACCAGCACGACATCGGCCGTCCTTGAAGCTCACTGCCAGTGCCATCCTCAATCACCCACCTCAGCTTCAATCGCGGCCCCGGCTCGTCGCTCCCTACGTATCGCAGAGCGATGGTAAACCGCCCAGGTCTGTCTCCTTCTTTCCCCCGGCCAAGGTCCCTCTTCTCCAATGCCCAGGCTGACGTGTGAGATTGCTACAGCACGGCAAGCAAGATCGTCGCGAAGCTGCCCACGATACCACCGACCCTGCGCGAAGACATCCGTACCCTCCCGAACCTGCTGACGCTCTCGCGCCTCGTGGCCGCGCCGTTTGTGGGCTATTTTATCCTCCACGACCAACATGCCTGGGCCTTGGGCTTGTTCGCGTACGCCGGTGTGACGGATTTGCTGGACGGGTGGATCGCGAGGCGATGGAAGCAGCAGACCGTTGTCGGGACTGTGATTGATCCGATGGCAGACAAGGCGTTGATGACAATCCTCACTGTGTGCCTCGCCGCTCAGGGTTCTCTCCCGGGTAGGTCCTTTTCTTTGCTGGCTTTTGGCCCCCTCCATCTCCGTCTGTCAACGGAGAAGACCCCCAGGGATCGAATAAGGTGATGGGAGGTGGCGCGGAGGGAGCTTCGAATACCTTGCCGACACTCCCGTCAACCTGAGGAAGTAATTTAGACTGACGATTATCTGCGCCTGACAGTGTGGCTCGCAACAATCATCCTAGGCCGCGACGTGGGCCTCGCCATCTCCGCCATCTACTACCGCTGGATCTCCCTCCCACCGCCAAAGACCTTTGCGCGGTACTGGGACTTTTCCTTGCCCTCGGCCGAAGTACACCCCACGACCATCAGCAAGTACAACACGTTCCTCCAGCTCGTCCTCATCGGCCTGACGACGGCCGCGCCGGTGTTCAGCTATGACCTGTCGACGCCCTTGACAGTCATGCAGTACGTTGACTCCTTCCCCCCTTGCCGGTGCTAGGCTTCCTCGTGAAATTGCAGAAGATGAGGCGGGGTTTCCTTTTTTTGGGGGGTTTTTTTTTGTGGTTTGTAGATTCTTCCGTTGTGCTGACTGGAGTCTAGATATGTTGTCGCCACCACCACGATTTGGAGCGGCGCCAGCTACATTTACACCAAGGATGCGGTCAAGATTCTTGCACCGCCGAAGACCCCGCCTCCAAAGGTATAAAGCAACATGACCGCAGCCTCGTGGGGAGTAAAAATGCAGTTCATCCATCAGGTGCGGTCCATCAGTGTACGTAACAAAACATGTGTAAAAGGGGCGTTACGGAAGGTGGGCAAAACTTTGTAAAATTAAATGTACACGCACAAAGGGAGCAAGAAACCTTGGTCCCCAGTCGGCAGCTATGGTATTGGTACAAGCATAAAGGCTACGCCTCTCTGGCCTTCTCCAGCTCTACATCAGTCGGCAAGCCCTTCTTTCTAGGTATTCTGCGTAGTCGTTGCGTTACGGCATGTCCTTCTCCCGGCTCTTCTGCCTCTCCCGCCACGGCTTCTCCATGTTGGCTAGGGCAATGCTCTTCTGCTGGCGTTGCACGTAGCCCAGCAGGCGGAGGCATCCAGACGGCGTGATGCCCTCCAACCGCCTCGCCTGCGCTAGAGTCTCGGGCATGGTGGCTTTGAGAACCGTCTTCTCAGCCATGGCCAGGCCAGGGACCTTGTCGTAGTCGATCGAATCGGGCAGCCTCAGACTTTCATCCCTGGTAAAGACCTTGCGCTCGGCGAGCTGTCGCTTGATGAATGGTGCGTACGTCGCCTCGATGTGAATGCGAGACTTGAGACGCTCCGGAACGGAGTGGGTACCTGGTACCGCGGCAGCGACCTGGTCCCAGGTTACGTCCTTTAGTCGGAGCATATCCATTGCGTTGCGCCGGGTCGTGTCTTCTTTTACGCGGAAACCGCGTTTGGACCATTCAGGTGTGCTCTTGCTCGTCGAGGAGAGGAGTGACATGATGTCATCCATCTGCTGCTTCTCATCGCTGAAGTGCGTCCACCGCTTGTCCGACACGACGCCCCAGTCCCGTCCTTTCTCGGTCAGTCGAAGGTCGGCGTTATCCGCTCTCGACGTCAGTCTGTATTCGCTTCGTGTTGTGAACATTCTATACGGTTCAGTGACGCCCTTGGTAATGAGGTCATCAATCATGATGCCGATGTAGCCGTCTGCTCGGGATATCGGGGCTGCTTCGAGGCCCAACGCGGAGCGACCTGCGTTCATGCCGGCAACAACGCCCTGCCCGGCCGCCTCTTCATAGCCCGTGGTACCGTTGATCTGTCCAGCGAGGAACAGGCCGCTAATTTGCTTCGTTTCGAGCGTCGCCTTGAGACTCCGAGGGTCTATGTAGTCGTACTCGACACCGTATCCCACTTGTGTCATGACGCACTTCTCCAGGCCTGGAATCGAGCGCAGAATCTGTCCCTGAGCCTCTTCCGGTACGGTCATGGACAAGCCGTTGGGATATATGAGGTCGCTGTCGAAACCTTCGGGCTCCAGCCAGACAAGATGCTTGTCTTTGTCAGAGAACCGGGTGATTTTCGCCTCTAGCGAGGGGCAATATCTCGGGCCCCTGATGGTTTCTCGGATGTGTATCGTCTTATCCAGGTTGGCCCTTACAATGTCATGCGTCGCCTCATTCGTATAAGTGACCCAGCAGGACAATTGCTCCTCCACGGCCACTCTATCGTTCAGGAAGCTGAACGGCATCGGCGGGTCGTCTCCGGGCTGCCTCTCCAGCTGCGAAAAGTCAATGCTGTCTTTGGCGATACGCGGCGGCGTTCCTGTCTTGAGCCTTCCTAGGCGAAAACCACTGTCATTCAACGACTTGCTTAAGCCAAAAGATGCATCTTCTCCTATCCGTCCCGCGGGATACGCTTTCATGCCGATATGTATCTCGGCGCTCAGAAACGTGCCCGTCGTAATGATTACTGCGCGTGTAGGGAGAACCTCGCCAGACTCAAGACGCACTCCTGTAATCTTTCTCTGGACGGTACTCGTGGCGTCTGCGCTCTCACTCGTGACGATATCGGATACACTACCTAGCACGATGGACAGGTTTGGGTACGTTTCCAGCTCTTCTCTCATGTGCTTCTGGTATAGTTTTCGATCAATCTGCGCTCGGGGTCCCTGTAAAAATTGACGGGTTAGCGACTACAAAGATTCCTCCGAGAAATTGAACTCTGCATGGAGCTTACATACCCAAACAGCCGGCCCCTTGGTCCGATTCAAGACCCTGAACTGCACGCCAGCCTTGTCGATGACCCTGCCTGCCAACCCGTCAAGAGCATCGATTTCGCGAAGTATGATCCCCTTGCCGATGCCGCCAAAAGATGGATTGCAGGAGCAGGTGCCGAGGTTCTCGATCTTCGGTGTGACCAAAGCTGTTCGCGCGCCGGTTCTGGCAGCCGCTGCGCATGCTTCTGCGCCCGCGTGGCCGCCTCCCACTACAACGACATCGAATGGTCTGGAACGTTCGTAAGCTATGTGCGACTGGCGCGCGAGAGGTGTATGTTCTCGGTATGCTGCAGACTGACCTGGTGCCTTCTGCGACGTCTGCGAAGCCGCGCCTACCGAGCTGTCGCAAGCTTCTGGCAGCAGGACGTGGGCGCAGCTTCAAGGCTGCTGAAAGGGATCGCATCGCCTATGTTAACGGGCTAAGAGACTACATGCGCTCCAGCAGATGAAAATGCGACTGACAAGCTCGTGCCCTGGGAACTAGAAGCGAGTTTGAAGGCTGAAGTTCTCCTAGTTTGTATCCAGAGTTCCTCTGCGCCATTGCTCCCCCATTGATTTTTTTGGCCCCTTGGTGCCACAGTGTAGTGACATGATCGGTGCACGGCGGTTACAAACACCGACTGCAGGGGGGTACTTTAGTTGTAGCTTCTTCAATTGACCAACGGGCTATCGTCGCCAATGAGCATCTTCTAAGGAGTGCTATGAGCCTCTCAACAAACTCATCGCTACCTTATTCCGTATATCACATGAAACTATGAACAATAATATCGCACCAAATAAACATTGCTTACTTTCTCGTCCAATCTTAGAAAGCATAATGGCTGAGCGTTTATTTATTTTATATTTCTACCTTTACTAGCTACTCGGGCGGTTCTCAATATCGGTTAAATAATATTAATATATAATATTAATAAATACTCCTACTATCTTATTAAACTATTTTTTATAATTTTTTTTTATCTTTTTTAATTTTCCCTCTTATAAAGTTTATAACTACGGATTAATAATAATATTAAGTATATAATTATTTCATAAGCTTATTTATACTTAGTTAAGTTCATGGCCTTTTTAAATAATAATAGCTTATAATAATAATATAATAATAATATTAAAAATACCCTCGTTATTATTATTAAGAATAATACTAATTATTAATATTTAGTATACGTTAACTTATACTTATACTATATATTTATTATCTCGTTTTTTATTACTATTATTATATTATTATTATTATTATTATTATTATTATATTATTATTATTATTATATTATTATTATTATTATTATTATTATTATTATTATTATTGAACTATTTATTTTAAGAATATAATATTAAAATACTAACTTATTGACTTATAAAGCTATTTTAAAGCGTATATTTAATAATTTAATCTTATTAATATTATACTTAACGATCTTAATTTATAAAAATTATTTAAAAAGTATAAGTTAGTTATTATTAATTTAAAAATCCGAAACGTAAATACTTTTATAATTATTATTATTATTAATACTAAATTTATATAATATAACCTTAGTTAAATACTTAATTAATTTTAATATATAATTAATACCCTAGTATTATAATAATAAAATAAGAGATTTAGGAAAACTAAAAAGAGAAATTTAGAGTTATTAGAAAGGTTAGAAAATAAAAGGTGGTTTTCAGCGATTTAGAAGGCGATTAATATATTACAGCGGGATTATTAGTATCTTAGATTACGGCCGGCTATTATTAGTTGTGAAGTTTGTTAAGTAATATACGTAATAAAAACTCGATATTGACCCTCGTAGACCAGCTTGCCCGTAGGGCGAAGATGGCCCCCAATGAGGCGGGCCGACCCCAAAGGGGGCTGAGCGTTTATATCTGCTGGGGAATAGCATATTTGATGGTCGCAGCCAAGACTCCCAGTGATAAGTCATGTCCCTAATCCTCCTCCGTCTTCGTCTTTCCTTGCGCCATACGAGTACGTCACAGAGGGGCTTGTGGTCCTTTCTCCCGCACTCTGCCAAATTGCAAATAGAGTACAGACATTCATTCCACGCACAATTAGCCTAGTTGAAGAGCATCTTGGCGCACAACAAATTGATGCCCGGTGACCTTGTGTGTTGCTTGCGAAAGGGCCTATGAGTACATGCAGACATGAGAATTGCCGATGGTCACTGAGATCTCGAATGTCCCAAATCGACTGCTCTCCGTCTATCGCCTTGTGCCAGGTTTCTGCGTCTCGGGCCACGAAGATACAGCATCATCTACCTCTTCCAAGAAGGTAGCCGAGTTGTGGACTGTAGTGCCTCCTAGTACCAAGCGCACACCTGGCGAAGATGCGTTGATTGTCGCCACCATCTTGGCCTCCTCGTACGTTGCCCCACCGACTATGAAGACAATAACGTCTTGCGGCTTGTCTCGAGTAGTTCCTCCGCCCTCAACAAAGGGATACTGCTGTTCTTTAAGTCGTCCCCGAATCAGATTCTGAAGCGTACTTTCAAGTAAGGGGCTATGCTGTGTGTAAACGTTCTCGACGCCCTTTAGCCCCTTAAACCTGGCACCAGCTCCTCCAAATATGCCACCCCCCTCGAAAATGTCTGCAATGCCTGCTTGAGCCTGTGATTGCTGCAATGAAGATTGATACTTCACAAGCTTGGAGATGAGGTCTGCTCGCCGGACTGAGACCCCGCCAGCGGCCACCAAGAGGTCCACGAGCATGGGAAGTGCGTTGGACGGATTGCGCTCATATCGTAGAGCATAAAGGGCGACTAGGCCAACCTTGCTGTCGCTTGTCACCTTTGGAGACTGGATAAGCTTTTGAATATTCTGTTGGAAGAGTCAGCTTCTGGTATCTGCGCTGGGAAGCCGTACTATGATTGTCGGATAATACCTTGAGATCAGCCGCATGGTTGTCGTTGCAAGCGAGACTTTGTTCCAGCTCACTGACTTCGAGTAGGTTCTCGGCTCCAACACGTCTACTCAACTCTGAAACCAAGGTGACGTGCTTGCTAACATTTCCAGATAGCTTGCGGAACTCAGGGTATTCCTCAATGAAGCGCTTCATGTCCGATATTGACTCAATATTTGAGCTGTTTTGTGTCTTTGACTGGTATTGCTCCACGTAGTCTTTGATGTTGCCGCCCAAGTCACCAAAGTTGAGATACATGTTCTTCTTGAAGAAAGGATCCTGATCTTGCGACAAGACAATCTCCTTTAGCTCCGGGCGAATATCAGGTACATCGCTTAGGTCAACTCGGCCGTTGGTAATACCAAGAAGATGATGCACCATGGCTTGATATGTCCATTGCGTGAGAAGTGGTGTTGCTGGATCCTCGCGCCGGTCGAGCACGAGCAGGAGAGGAGGCGTGTCCACCTTCCGGAAGTCGAAAAGCTGCTCCTCTTGTGTAATACGATATCGCACTTCTGTAGCCAATTTCTTAGTTAGGGGGCTGGTCTTGGAGTATCTGATCAGCGGTTTCTTCTTGAGTGCAAGAAGCACAGCAACAAGTCCGTCAGCACTTCGTTGCAGGGCGTCTGGGTTCCACGTGTCTGGGTTGCTGCCCCACAGACGCTGATGGGGAAGGCTGAGTCCAAGTGAGAACAGATCGGGGTTGATGACGATGAAGTCGGCAAACTGCTCCTGAACCAGCTTCACAACCTCATGGTCGTCAGCCTCGGCAAGTCTTTCTAGTGACGACTTCTTGACGACGTTGGTGAAATACAGATGATACTCTCCGTACTTCGGCTCTCGTAGTTCATCAATAAGGAGTTGAATGGAGTCTGGCGATGGTCGTACAAGACATAAACATCGTAAGTGACGCATCTTCTCTCTGTTGGCGTTATCAATACGATCAATGAGATAGACCTCGTGATTCAGCAGTGCTGACTGAGTGATGGCAGTGGACACAATAGGAACTGTCTCGCGGTCCAGCAGCAGAACCTTCATCTTTGCCGACTGTGTCGACGATGAAGAATCAGCGGACTGAATCATACGAGAGACATAGCCAGCCACTGCTTGTGCCACGTCCATGTTGGCCAGCGGCGCAGAGCGCAAAGGTCGAATGCGTGTTGAAGTGTGTTCGATGGAGGAAAGGATGGGAGACGTCCTTCGGCTGGTGGTGGCGATGATTTGAGAACAGTAACCGATGCTCAATGAAATCCGTGAATTCTCTTAGCGTGGTATTCGGCGGTGTTGTGTCTTCGATGAAAAAAGACGAATCGCTGGATGAGCGGAAACGACGTCGTTCGCAGATGGCGGAGTTGACTGGGACAGCTTGCCTGAGCTCCCTGGCCTGCGTGCCTACCACGCCTGCGTACCTTAGGTACCTCATCCTTGGTAAAGTACCTTCGACATTAGGTCCCCCCACAACTCTAACAGCTTTCTAAGCTGGGTATACCACAGATTTCCCAGCGCTCGAGTCGGAATGCCAACTTATAAACAAGGATTGGAAGAAATAGGTCTTCTTCGTTAGATCTTTCTATGACTTGATTGTTGTGATATTGCATACATGTTGAGTGGTACTATATACTTCACCATAACAGTGGAAACTCCCGCGGGATGATTGTGCTTGATACAGTGACTAGCCTCCTCGGGTCAGCTGTGGGTCCTGCGAGCAGTGACGTCCAGGCCACTCCACAGTGTCAAAACTGTTAGTCAAACACCTCAAGGCCGGATGGCACTTCATCGCGGCATTCAAGCAGCATCTAACAGGCTTCTTTCACTAAGATCCACCTTCCAAAGCCACAAATCTTACGACGGTCAAGTCCTCGTCGATGATCCTGTACTTCGTCCCCGGTGAGCACATTTCAGAGACATACTGTCTACTAAGCTACTTGGACGATCGATTCATCTTTGGCCACCATCACGATGGCAGGCCTTGCCGCTGACACTTGCCCAGCAAAGGCAGAACCAACGTCAGTTCTTGTCCCATACACACGTTTCTCTGAAGAGTACTCTATACTAATTTACAGCGTTATAGCCTCTCCTTCACGCAAGGCCTCATTCTTGGCCAGCTATCAGTGGTTCTCGTTCTTACTGCCTTCATCAAATTCTTCATCTTCGGCGACCCTCCCTCACCAGAGGTGACAGCATCACTGAGAGCAACAGAGCGTCGGTCAAGGACACTGACTCATAAGCGCTCTCTTCTCAGTCTTCGGACGGCGAACGCAAAGCATGGCCAGCAGACGCTTAATCGGAAGAAGTCGAGCGTCCTCCGGAATCCCCCGAATCTTACCATCGGTTCCATCCTCAGCAAAACCTACTACAATGTCGATAGTCACCAGCCAGAAAGTTTGGACTGGTTCAACGTCCTCGTGGCGCAGACGATTGCCCAATTTCGAAGCGACGCACAGCATGACGATGCCATCTTGAGCTCTCTCACCAAGGCACTCAACGGAGGATCAAGGCCCGATTTTGTGGACGAGATTCGCGTGACGGAGCTGAGCTTGGGAGAGGATTTCCCCATTTTTAGCAATTGTCGAGTCATACCCGTTGATGAAGACGGTTTGAACTTGGGTAGCGGCAGAACTCTCAACGCGAGTGCCGCAACGAGGGATGGCGCGAAGCTGCAGGCCCGGATGGACGTTGACCTCAGCGACATGCTCACTCTCGCTATCGAGACAAAGCTTCTTCTCAACTACCCCAAGAACCTCAGTGCTGTCCTGCCCGTGGCACTCTCAGTCTCTGTCGTAAGGTTCAGCGGCACCTTGTCGATTTCCTTTATCCCGAGCAACCCTTCACAATCCACCCCGACCATGATGACTTTCAGCTTCATGGATGATTACCGCCTCGACCTGTCAATCAGAAGCCTTCTCGGAAGTCGTTCAAGGCTGCAAGATGTGCCCAAAATTGCTCAACTGATCGAGTCGCGGTTGCACCGTTGGTTCGATGAGCGGTGCGTGGAGCCGCGGTTTCAGGAGATCGCCTTGCCGAGCATGTGGCCGCGCAAGAAGAACACCAGGGGCCCTGAAGATGGACTAGCCGAGATCAACGCGTCGGTGAGCAGGGCAAAGGGAAAAGATATCAACCCGAATCTCCGCGCAGAAGCTCGAAGGGAAGTTGAAGCGGAGGCAAGGACGCAGACAGGTCGGGAGCACGATTCGTTACGTCGACGCAGGATGCGTAGTGACGACGGGTTGACGATGCCCGGCGCGATGCCAGGGCTAGATATCGATATGAAGACCTGATGTGGACATTGCTGGGGCAGTATCTAATGTATTTACAACCCACAACGCACCTCAGAGTCCCTGCGGAAACAGGCTCGCCGAGGTCTGGGTCAATGGTAACAAACTCCTCCACCAAGTAACGGCTCCAGCGAGTAAAAGCACATAGTAAATCAGCGTCCATTTTCGATTATCGGCAGGCGTATAGTGTCCACTGACGTGCCAGTAAGGCTCGACAGCCCCCCAGAAACGGGGCAGGCCCATTACATTGCAGAATGCGTGCACCAGCACGATGGCTAGTAGGCTCCCTGAGCGGAGGAAGAGGAATGTGGCATAGGCGCCGAAGAGAGAGGTGTAACTGAACTGCAGAATTGAGCGTGCCACTGCGGCGACCAGAGGCACCTTGGGGTGGGAGATGCGGAACTCATAAAAGTGATGAACATGAGCAAAGCCGAAGATGACGGGAGACAAGAAGACGGTTTGTGTCAATGACATGCGAGCGCAGAGCATCAACGGAACTGAGGCAGAGCGAAACAGCATTTCCTCAGTCAAAGGTCCCTTGGGATCGTATTAGCATCCCTATAAATGGAGCAAATGATACGTCTGGGGCTTCCTTGATGCAACTTACCATGACAATGTTCCGCCAGGTTGTCAACTGTGTCCAGATACGGATAATGGGGCCAAGACCGCGCCAGTCTTCCCAAACGCCTTCTATGAGAAGAGTCTCGTACAGCGGAGCAGCAAACAGGATTGCCGTAAGCATAAGGCATAATGCGGACTCGAGTATGCCGATGGGCCAGTATCCCATAGCATGAAGTGGTCCATAGGGTAGGGTGCCGTCAGGTAGACGGGCCAGGATGATGTAAGTCAGGGCGGAGCATGATGCAGTAGAGAACAGGACAGATCTGATGCGCGTGCGAATGACGACAGGGTCGTCTCTCGACAGCGTTGGTGATGGACGGCTGGCAGGCGAGATGTAGAGAGGGGCCACGTAGATGGCAGTATAAACAACCTGGGCAGGCGAATTAGCGATTGAACAAGCACGTTGACGGAGGTGGAAGGAAGTGAGAAATCATTCGCCCTACCAGCATCGCGCACGCCGTCAACGGCTGTATGAATGGAGGGGCGCTCCCGGGAAGACTTGTGCCAGGCCGCAAGTCGGGGCTATTGGACGAAGTCATGATGAATACCGCCGGCGCGACCGCGTTGCCCGAGATGTCTGTAGTAGTCGGGAAATCAACTCAGCACTTGGCTACCAATCCCCAAGGCATGTCAAGAAGCGGCTATGAATATCCCCTGAGTTGTTTCTTCAACCAGGTATCATGGTAATTACCTACTGGAAGAGGTGAAGTGAGGAAATTACATAATCGTTCGGACATTCCGGTGGAGCATAGAGCCCGCGTACCTTAAGGTAATTACAGTGTACGGATATTCGCAGCTGCATCCAGCTGTCAGCGTGTCACATACACAGTAGGCTGTAGTTACCTGACGCAGTCGAATCTTCTTCGCTTTCAATGACCCCACAACATCCAATGCGGGAACCTGCGCAGCACTTCTGAGTACTTGTCACACGACGGGACATGGGGGCCTGGAGCGAAATACGCAAGGTACAGAGTACGGAGTACGGATATGAGATCTCACTTTCGACTTTCAAGATGGGAAATGCCCCTGCGTCGTGCTTTCGAATTGGGAAATTGGATGCTGAGCTGTCAGACACCTGCGGGACCGCAGTGGCCATGATTCAATTTGTGCCTGCAGACTATTGTGCAGTAGCGCACAGGTGCTACGGATACATGTGCCTTTGGGCCCTTTGAGGGGGACACTACTGCATGCGCGAGGGAAGGGACACCGACAATATGCTGAACAGTGCAAACGCGAAGCGTCCGCGAGGTGGACGCGCCCCGTTGGTGTCGTGGCATTATCCATGGGCGGAAGGGATTGTCACCGTATCACCATTAACAATGACAAGGCACAATTGGCAGTCTTGGAGCAAAGCAACCTTACCTTTACTCAGTGGTGAGTGACCAATCAAAAGAGTCAATTGGAACTTCTCACAGAGAAACATGCTGCCAATGAGAAGGACGGGACGCCTGACTCCATCGCTGCCCCTAAAAGGCTGTTCATGGAAATTAATCCCTCTTGCAAGTTGCCAGTCTCCCGGTTCCAGTTATCCAGCATGCATCACGGCCTCAACCTGCAACTAGTCTTCCGCTCAAGGGCGTATTCGCAGTATTCTCATTATGTCCGCCTCATCTTAGTATACCCGGCTTTTCTTGTGCAAAAGAGACAGTGGCTCGGTGTATGTGGGGCAAGAGTTAAGACAAGTGACAAGCCTCCCAACTCTTGCTCTTGTCAATTTGTCCCCGTCCCACGTGAGAGGGTCCAGCTTTTGTTTCCTTGCCATGTGCATCTACCCATGCAAGTGCACGACTCAGGAATATCGAGACTGACATAATTTTCAAAATTTATCCGCGCTTTGGACACAACATTTCTTGTATTCGTACAAACATAATTGAATCACGATATCCTCTGTACGATTCGTGGATATCTAGATTCCAGAAGCATTGAGCTCAGATGTAGCCGGGTAATCGTGAAGCGAGCGAGTGTTTGAAGCTTCCCCGTCTTCATAGCAACGGGCCACCGAGCACTGTCAACGACGACCGCCATCGCTGTCCAAAGTCCCGGCCCAGGCGGTGTAACTTCTGCGTACGAATACGCGCTCGAACCTTTTGCGGTCGTGAACAGAGGCGGGGGGACTCAACAGGCTTTTGATAGTGATTCAAATTGGGACTCTGCCCCGGATCCCAGAGTTGTTTACAACACTTCCGTTTGCGGTAAAATAGTCAACAAAGTGGCCAAGTTTTATCCCCCGCCCGGTTTCTCTATCCGCTGTATCGCAAATACGAATAGTGCAAGTTGTGCTTCAAAAAAAAAAAAAGAGCCCCGCACCTCATCAAATATTCGACAGACATGGGATGATGGGAATTGTGGGATAAAATCCACCTGCGCCAGCTGGCACCTTGTTCCCCAAGGTGCAACCCAGACGCGACCTCGGCCAAGCTACGGATGAATACCCTTTCACTGAAATGTTTGCAGTCTGGACATGCCACTCAGCGGCTATGGCCCAGAAGCGACAACCAACCACAGTGAGGTCGCAGATGGTGACAAGCGCCTGAAAAACCGCCCACGCCATTTCCTCGACTTCCCCGCGCATCCTGGAAGTCTCGTCCTCCTGCTGCTGCTACTGCTGCTGCGACTGGGAAATTTAACAAGTGCGAGTTACTTTGTCAGAACCCATCCGCTGGCAAGAAAAGAATGAAAGCAAAAAGCGACGTAACATCGGGACACAAGACTTTAGCTGTGTTTTTGCGGACCAGCCTCTTCTACTCCAGGTTACACCCTGCATCTCACCGCCAAAGCTCAGGTGTGATCCTGAGATGACGGTCATTGTGGCCCAGGAGGGGCTTATTTCGGACCACTGACGATACTTGGGAATGCCAACCTCCGCTGATGCCGGCGTTGGTGTCTGGACAGAGAGGTGGTTTTTTCCCTTCTTTTTTTATCTTTTTTATTTTTTCATCTTGCCAACCAAAGTCAGTGCAGCACGGCGCACCGGATGACAGGGCACGGCGACTCGCCGATGCGGGCCATATCCGCTTCGTCTACGGATACTTGCTTGCCTACATTTTGCGACGGCGTGTACTCAGGCCGCTGGATGGCCGCCCGTCACTGCAGCAGCAGAGGCCAGTGTCCAAACAAAGTGCTGCAAGCTGGTAGAACTGACAGATTTGGAACAGTGATGATGGTGAGCACGGATTCCCTAGAGCGAGAAGATTTTGAGCTTCCTGTTGCTGATGAGCTAGGTATGTCTCAGTTCACCTTGAACTAAGGTACGGTCTGATGCCTCTACTCTTTCTGGGCTAATGATGAGTTGGTACTCCGGGGCCACCCTGCTTCACCGAGGTGAGCCCACCTTAACGGTTTACACTTCCTAACCGTACACACTTATACATGTGATGATGGACACCGTATCCGTAATGTGCCAATGTCTCCGTTCTCATTGAGTTGTCCAGCTGTTCTCTGCAACTCGTCATCAAAGACCCAAGAAGCTGGGTGGACTGACAGGGAACAAGGGAACACGGGATCGTGGAAGCATGGAAGCATGGGTGAGGAAACAATGATGATGGGGCCCATTGGATTGAATTCAACGCCGTGGATCGTGCGTATCCGTTCTCTCAGTTTCCCTCACAGACATGGCGCGGAGAGCGGGAGCTAATCAGCTCACGAATGGGCGCTCCGAGGCCTTGAGGACTGGACGGTTCACCACATGGGATACTTTGTATAAATGCTGGATAACCTACCCTGGCTTCGCTGTGTTCCTTCATGTCTTGGGGCTCCGTTCCAAGGACCGTGTTTTCAAGGCCATGGAGGCGCGCTACTTAAGTGCAAGGGACGTGCTCTCAAAACAAACCGTTTTTTTTTTTTTTTTTGAGACTGGGAAAGCTGAGCTACCTAGAGCCTGCTCATTGTTTTCTCCCATCCCCAAGACTGTCCGGATACTGCGTGTGTAGGTAGGTATCCGTACTTCGTAACTGCGATGTTGGGGGCGTTTCTTTTTCCACGTTCACGCTCACTCTTACCGTGCTTCATTATGAACAAGCATGATGCTCCGCACTCGGCTCCGTCTGCCGGTAAGCCATGGTATCCCAAGCTTCAAGTTATCCGTACCTCGCCTATATCTTTCCCATTACTTTGGGATCTGGGTACGTACGCTACGCAGTAATTAGTGTTCCCGATACCCATATCTCGTTTGCTAGGCTATAGAGTAGTTTCAGTCTTCCCTGCCCTACCTACGTCGGTCACTAAATAGTGCGGCATCATCCGTATGATATGGTAACTTTACCCCAAAGCCGCATCTCGGGCTCTCAGCCCAGGACGCCCTTGACCTTCTGGCCGTTTTCCTTGGTGGCGCCGTTGAGCAAGCGGTTGTCCTTGGCCGGGTCATCCAGACCTTGTGCTGGCTCACGGGTCAGGGAGCTCCTTGGGGGTGACCTTGGATCGGGCGTTCCTCACAGCGGCGGTTTGTTTTGTTTTCCTCGCCAGACTCTGCGAACCACGTCAACGTCGGAGGGGCATAATTGATAATAATAGCTGCTGCTGTCGTGTGTTGCAATTAGCAGCCGTGTGTCAAAAAGGCCTCGACCCCATCGCCATAGCCGGATGGCACTGCTACCCTCCTCCTCCTTCTTCTTCTCCTCCTCCTTATTCCTCTCCTTTTCCTTGTTGGAGATCAGCTGGTGAAGATAAAGGACGTGGTTCTTTCCATTGGAGGACAGCTGGCGCGCTTCAGACTCAACAACCCGAACCATCAATCAACCCAGGGCCGATCCCATACGTCGAAACGGCTATCGAATCGTCCCCCTTTCCTACCAATACACTAAGTATTCCGCGTCGCCCACCGTGTCGGAGTGACTCTAGCCAGTTGGGTCTCCCGCCGCCGCCCCCCGGTTCTCTGGCTCGAGCCAGTCCGGCCGACATTCCACTTACAGACGGGTGCTGCAGCATAGCCGCCATCAACCATTGCCGCGCAAAAGTCTGGCCCAGCTTTCAAGCCCCTGATCTGGCTCGAGTGTCGAGTGTCGAGTCTCGAAAGCAGCCCTGGTCGGTTGGTATTTGAGGGTGTCAAGTGTCGAGGCCCAACCTTGCCGCTCATTCGGCCACTGCCACTGCCAATTCGAAGCAGCACCCCATAACTTGTGCAGAAGTCCCCGTTCTCCATACGACGCAACGAGCGCCCTCGACCGCCCTTTTCGCATCCAGGGCAGGCCCACTTCCGCTTGAGCGAGCAAGAATTGTCGTCGCGCTGTGCTGTCAGGAATCAGAAGTCGGAACCCAGGAGTCGGACCTGCATAAGACCCGCAGTCTCTCTTTCGAACAGAAATCGTCCAAAACGTCGGCTTGACTGGCGACTGGCGACGAAATAGCCGCTTGGCTGGAGACTAACTGTTCTTGCATCGCGATTAAGGTAGGCAGTCGTGGACGGGGAGCGACCTGTATCTATTTATTGGAGGGGGAAAGCGAGGTTAGTGGCCGACAAAATTTCTTACCTTTCTCGCCTCTCCTGCCTTCCATTCTTACCTGAGGTGCCTTCCAAGTCCAGAATTCGAGGCTTTTGGTATCCGTAAGTACCTTACCATTCATGAGTACCTACCTATCTTACTTACCTGTCCGTACGCTGTACGGTGTATACGGATACCTGAGAAGTAGAGGAATGGAACACCACCTGTTTCTCATCGTCTTTTCCTGCTTTCCTCCGGCTCCTACCTTGGTCTGCTTCCATTCCCACTCGTTCCTCTCCTCCTGCCCTGAGGCCTGCTCTGTCACCCTGTCTAGCTCTTCACCACGGGTATCCTTCACCTGCAAGATACCCTGCACTTGCTGCTTCACCCCGGTCGTTCATTGCGGGCCTGGTATCCGTAGTGTACCTGGCTGTACCTACCTAGCCTGGCTCTCTCTGTCTCTCTTCCCCCACACACACGCAAACGCACCTCAATCACCTTGTACTTGCAGGCTTGCAGCAAGGCTTGTAGAGCAGCAGATGGGAGAAGGGGAGGCTAGAGCTTCTTGTCCACTTCCATGAGGTGGCAGCCAGAGCTCCGAGGTGCCCACCCCAAGGTACCTTAATGTCGTCTGTCCGCCGTCGGGGTGTCTCTTCTGGTCTTCTACTCCTCCTCCTACGCTCCCGAAATTCTTTTCCTTTCCCCCTTCCTTTTCGCCCTCTGTCTCTCTCTCTCCTCCTCCGGCCCTGTGCCCATCTTTCGTCGTGCTTGCCGACGTCTTTTTCTTGTCTCGTCTGTTCAATTGCATCTCAAGGCCATTTCGCCTGTAATAATCTCACACTCTCATTTATCGTCTCTCGTGACGTCTTTTCTTTGCCTTTTCCCTTGTTCTTCTTCATTGCCACAATCTTTTATGCCTATAGTACATTATCTTACCCATCTCCGAATCCAGTCAATCACTCACTCATCTCACCAAATCTTGGTCGCCGCGGCTTCTCCATACGCAACAACGTAAACCACCAACGAAGAATTCCAGTCAGCCCACGCGCCATCCATCGACGACACTCTCTCAACCAACACACATTTACACACCTGTCAGGTATCTTAATGAAGAAAAGCGGCCTTCTCATGCATTTGGAGCATTTTCACCTGGACCGATTCACTCAAGTTGAGCAACACGGAACCTCCCAAGCTCAACCACGACATTGGACGTCTTCGATTCGACCAAATCTATTTCGACGGAATCCCCTTTGAAATTTTCAAATTACCACCACGAATTTTGACGGCCCTGAGCTACAGCTACAACTACAACAGCCAACTACTTCCACACACCCTTCTCTACAGCGCTGCATGACCTCGAGAGCCGGAATTCGCACATTCAAAGCCAACTGTGATTGTTTCTCACCCTACTTTCAATTCGAGATAGCTAGAGCACAGACCGAATCGGTGTCCGTCACATTCGTCCCCCCAGCCGTGCTGGTCTCGAGTCAGCCGCTCCGAGAATTCCATTGCGCTCGGCCCCCGCCTGCTCCCGCAACCGCCCTATCCCGTTAAGCTTGGGTGCCACTCGCACTCCATGGCCCGGATACCCCACGCCGACAAAGACTACCCGCCTCGACCCTTACGCTTGTCTGCGAAAGCCACCGGTTTCTCCTCCCTCCCGCATCCACCTCACGGAGCATGTCCGGCTCCGGGTCCGGGTCTGGGAGCCCCTCCCGGGGCAGCCCTTCCCGGTCCCAACGGAGGCCGTTGCATGAGCGCTCCAATTCCCAGTCTAATTCCCTAGCCATCCGCATCGTCCCCTACAGTCCGCCTCGTCCAAGCCACAAAAATCGAGACTCAACCGCCTCAGCTTCGTCATCTCGCACCCCCACATCGACGACCGCACTCCTATCTCCCAACCCATCAGGTTACGATCACACCAGCTATTCATGGACCGACGACCGCACCGCCAGCCGCGCCAGCGATCGCTACTCCCACAGACGGTCTCACTCTTCCAGCACACGAACCTCAGTGCTATCGCCAGCCTCCTCAACCTTCCCATTGGTGAGCGCCAAGGATAGCGGTGTTTCAGGCTCGAAACTGCGATCCGACTCCTTGCCCGGCGACGAATCGTCCCCCACCACCCCTGTCCCTACCACTCCACCACATCAGACCGATATTTCCCACGTTAATGCACGATCCCGGTCTGCCCAACGCAGCGCCGACAATGAGCCTGTCACACCCTCAGCAAAGCGCCCCTTGTCCCGCCGTCGCAATCTCATTACGCTCAACGCCGATGGCAAGACCTTCTCCCTATTGCCTCAGGGGCAGCGGGCCGGAACCCAAGGAGACCATGCCTCTAGCACCGCCCCACGGTTATCACTTTCGACTACCGCCTCGCATGAGCGCCTTTCAGACGCCTTCAGTGAAAATCGTCCCAGCTCAACCGTGACTTCCTACCCGGATCAAAGCTTCGCTTCCACGTTGACCCCGGCATCCTCGACCACGCAATTAGCAGGTGATTCTATTACCAGCACAGCCGGGTCTTCGTCGTCTCCCTGGAACTATCGAATGGTTGGTGGCCTACGCAAGGTTCCCAACACTCCTGATCTCAAGCAGAAGCAGAAGTCGACGCTACTCTACCCGGAATCCGATCCAGCCTCATCCTACCCGTCATCCCCATTAGGTTCTCGACTCGCGCCGCTGCCAGAGGCGCCGATCGCTGCTGATTCGTCTGAATCTTCCGAGCCCCACGATTTGCAGCCCAAAACCTCCTTTCAGTCATCCGTCACTGCGTCCACGACTTCAGAAAAGACGAACTACAAAGTCTACGGCTCCAATTCTCCCCAGGCGACCGACGCCGACAGCGTTTTACATGCGCCATCAACGACCTCCGAGACAACAAACTACAAGGTATTCAGTTCCAGCTTACCTTCTTCGCCCGAGCGGGAGGAGTCGTTGCAACCGCCAACCTCGAGCCACTCCAACTACATAGTCCTTGGCCGGTCTTCGCCTCCAGAACCATCTTCTGCCGAGAGAAGTCCCCCAAAGACGGCCGATAGCGAACAGAATTACGTTGTGCTCGGCGCATCGTCCCCAGCACCATCATCCGTCGCCTCTAGCCGCCGTTCCCGTATCAGGCCCGAGTACTCGCAGGAAAGCCTTTTGGTGGCTCCGCTGAAACCGTACAAGGCGAAGAAGAGGACCAACGAAAGGTTTGGATACTACAAGTCGCGTTCGAGGGATTCCTTGCGCCGTGCAGCGTCGGTGAAGTCGATTTCCGGCTCGCTCACTCTCGAAGCAGCCCAGAGTTTCCTCGCCTCTCCTGCTGCATTCTATCGATCCCGTGTTCTGGCCAGCCAGCCAGGTCGGCAGCCTGACGCGCAAGCTGCGCCAACGGAACCCGCCCCCATTTCTGTGCCTGCTGAATCCCACATGACCACTCATCCTCACCAATGGAGCTCACAACTATCCACCGTGATTTCGGAGAGTGAGGGGGACAGCGAGCCTCCATCACGTTCCGTGTCCCCATGGTCTGTACCTGGGAGACGGGGTAGCATACCGTTGAGCAGCCATAGCCGGCAGATGCTTAGCATTTCGTCGTCGCTAGCTGCAAACGAGGAGCGCTCACTCTCTCACTCAAGATCCTTCACGGACTCTCTTGAACGCCCTCAAGCTACACACAGCAGAGGGAATACGCTTCGCATGGTCAGCGATCGAGACGAACATGGCGACGGCCTGGCAGAGCTGAACCAGCTACATCAACGTCCTTCCCGGACCGGCCTTTCAAGCTTCTTCTCGAGTTCCTCGTCTGACCGGAACCTCCACTCCTCTAGTAGCTCCCGTGCGAACAGTTTGAACTCGGCGTCCATTCCCGCTTGGGCCAAGTAAGTCAACCCGATGTCCTGCAGGAAGCATTGTGATACCGGTATTTGGACCTCAAGCTAATGTAGTCGTCTACCTGTAGATTCTACTACGGAAGCGGAGAACGTCGATTCCTTGCCAGCTCGGGAGACTCAGTTATGTCAGATCCGAATGATAGCCGGCCACCAAGCTCATTCCAAAGCCGTTCCCCCAGTGTCGAACAGCTCGCCATGAACATATACAGCCCCAGGCGACGGCCAAGGGAGGTAAACCTTGCCAACCCTCGGCCGCTGTCAGATGTCGGCTCCATGGAAATCAGCCAAGCACCGTTGACAGACAACCGAATGCGCAGCGGGTTAAGGAAGAAGACATCCAGCATCTGGTCACCCCACTTGCGGCGTGATCAGAGGGCTGGTCGCCACAGCATCTGGGAACCACCTTCTATGACGTGGTCAGCCGAGACGAGCATGTTGGGGAAGCGAAACGTGCAGGTTGCTTTCTTCGCTCTGGGATTCATTTTCCCATTTGGTGAGACACTCCTACTCAACGGCACTGTATTGACACAAGGCTAATCTGAGCCAGCATGGATGATTGCTGCCTTCCTTCCACTACCCCCTGACCCTCAAGCTGAGATGGCCGAGCGCGACCCACGATCAAGCCTGTTGGACGAAGAACGAGACCTTCCTCGGAGAGTTGCGGCGGTTGACGAGACTCTTTTCCAAAGCGCCCGTTGGTGGCGTGCACTTAATCGGTACATGTCCGTCATTGGTCTTCTGGTCGTTGGCGCCATTGCGGCTCTCGTTGTCGTCGGCGTAAAGCAAGGCTGGGGCCAAATGGTGTAGCTGCCTACTCCAAGCCGCCTCCTTTCTAATTGTATGCACCACCTCAAACAAAGGGATTTGGTGCCCGAACACGCCGCGGTACATGGCTTTTGGCCTCAGCAACAAACGAGTATTCATCAAAAGCATCATTGGCCGTTGAAATTCAGCGCACCGGCATCACGACTGGGGTAACGACTTAATCCCTTCACGAATTTACGACATCATTTATTTTTTTTTTCTATTATAGACATGCACATACCAAGTTTTCTCGGCGGCCGGCCATGGGGCCTTTTCTATCGTCCAGTCTAATGGCTCCGCACAATGACGACGGTTGCTAGCCATACATAGTTCGCTGTAATTGTACACCTGGCCAGATTGAGCCATACCCTTGATGACAACATGATGGCATTTCCTTCTGATTTTCTCTCGTTGGGCGACTTGGATTGCTTGACGATACCCCCCTTGGCTTTACACGGGAGTCAAACATGCTGGGATTGGTGTTGGGTGATTGGAGACGACTGAGCCAGACAGTGGCATCACGTTGCTGTTGTGGGATATAGACATCATATTATAATGGTTTAGTTCTAGATCTGCATAGCCTGCAATGTCTAATGACCTGCCCTTGTAGGGCATCTTACAATCCAATGCCTGGCCCATTTCGCGACCTTGACAACAGTTCTAGACCCATCAACCCTGTTTTCATGTATGCAGAAACAAGGGCCGCTCTGGATGGAGACGGGAACAATTATCTGCAAAGATGCCGCCCTTTCCCGGTCTTCAAGTAGCTTTGCTTCTTTGTCTGGCTTCCACTTCGGCTTTGATTTCCTCCATGGCCTCGTCGATCTCTCGCTGAGGGTCCGCCGACACACCCAAGACTGGTTCCCGCCCTGTTAGACTGTCTTGGCTCAAGGTACGGGTCAGCTTGGCACCGCCTTTGCCTTGACGTGCCTCGAGTTGCTTGCGAAGGATTTGTTTTGCCGGAGAGGCAAAGAAGGCCATGGAAAGCGCAGTGCCGACAATGGTATAGAAGTAAACACGAGCCCACACCTGGACCGAACCGGAGAACTCTAGAACAAGGAATGGGGTGACAACGAAGGACATGCCAATTTGAGTAACGAAAAGCGAGAGGACGTCGTAGTAGACCTTGTTGGAAGTAGGCGCACCACTGGTCGCGTCGAGGAAGAAAGCGCGAAAGTAGCGGCGATAGTCTATCATAGATGTTAGTCGATCATAGCACTCTTCTAAGCCTGCAGTAGCTCTCTCGTAGGTGTACTTACTCTTGGCTACAGTCTGGATGAAGCTGGCTAGGATGAAGCTCATGTAATAGCCAGGATAAAAGCCGTGCCAGAGCGCACTAGTACTGAACGTGAGAAGGCTGGCACGGAATCCGGGCTTTTTACCAACAGGCGTAACCCGAAGGTATACATAGTTCCTCAACCAATTGTTGGTGTTGATGTTCCAGTTGCCAAGGTAGGCGCGCGTGTTCTGGGCTGTCTCGACGCCCCAAGGGTTGATGTTTTGTAACCTGTTCCATGATACTTTACCGGTGACAGGATCAACACCATTATAGCCCAGGCCGGCCAAGATACAGGCGCCCTCGGTCAGGCACCAAACTCCATAGTATTTCAAACGAGCGGTAAATCCGACCATGTGGAGAATCCATACCCTGTGGAAGAACCCATGATCCATGTACGAAGGACTCGTTAAGTAGGTGATTGGGTAGTAACCAGAGAGAATCATGAAAAGCGCAATCCACCCCAGACCACTGGCAGCTTTCAAGGTAGCAGGTGTCCCACTGCGAGGGATCTTCCTCTTCTTCCTGACAGGAGGCTTCTTTGAGGGATCGACTTGGGCCGGAAGGTCAAACATTGTAGTGTCTATCCATTTGCGATAGTCGGTGTAGTCAAAAGCAGGTCCGGCGAAGAGCGAAGGAAAGAAGAGTACGTACCCAGCATAGTCCATGATACTGGGTAGCTCGATCAGTCTTCTCTCTTTTTGGTACTCAGATACCTGGTCGTCCGGGAGCTGACCGTCCGCGACGTTCCAGCAGAAACCGCTAAGCTTCATCAAAAGCACCATCTGGGCGCCAGTGATATCGACGGAAGACGGGCTATTGGTTACTTGACGAGCGATGTGACTTATGGACATGTGGCCCATGAGAAACGTGAAGCCGACCCATGGCATGAATGGGCTGGTGCGCATGTACTTCGCAATGCTGTAGATGCCGGCAGAGGCAATAGCAAGGGTGCGCACTCCATCCCACAAATCGAAAAGCCCGACAAGATAGAAAGTAGAGGTGCTAGTCCAAGAGTCGAAGTGTCAACGACAAGACCAGTTGGAAGAGACAAAGGAAACAGCTTGGGTATCTGCTGGGTAGCATACCTTATTATGAAGAGGTTTTTGAGGTCAGGCCTGGAGTCGGGAACTCGTTTGAGCAAGCCGGCTAACGGATATGATATGAGGAACGAAAAGACGAGCTTGACTGGAAGTCGTGATGTCAGTGCTGGTGCTCTATTAGGGACGGGGCTTCGTAGAGCTTTGCGATGTAGCCGAGCTTGATGGGATGGACCGACGTTCGTCTGGAGATGCGCCGATGCGCGAAGCAAGAAGCTCGAAAGCTACAGAGGCAAGCAAAAGTTAGCAAGAGAGGCTTCAGTAGTGGAAGAAGCCGGCATAGGTAGAATTAGCAAGGTATTGGTCGAGGGTGCACTTTACGTACGCTTATGGATGAAGGGCAACATATTGGCTAGAACTGCCGTTGCCACTTATCGAATAGATCCGACAACGACGACAAGGTGCAAGGCTGACATGCAGTAGGAGAAGACGATGAAGTTACGCTTAGGCCATATCTCTTTGAAGATGAGTTAGAGGAGAAGCGAAACACCGAGAGGTGGAGGCTCGGAGAGATCGACCTTGCGCCGAGGGAAAATAAGCGATTACTTGGGGAGTTGTCGAATGAGGTTTTTTGACTCTGGTGATGGATGTTGGGATCATGTGGCGGCGTGCCAACTTCGGATGACGGGGCGGGAGCTAAGCGGGCAGGAGACAGCTGGTTATGCCAACACAGCTATGACTGCGGATCGTCCTAAAGAAAAAAAAACACGAACAGCAGCTTCGTGTGACGGCTGGAATGGCACGTGGACCTGTTGGCGATGGGCTATTGTCAGATCGCAAGGGGGAGGGGACGGTAAAGGCATCCCCTGGAACTTCTACCCCCACTTACTGAACAACGCCAACGGATTTCCTTGCCTCCTCTCATTAGAAGAAACATTAAACTTCGGAGAGAGAGAAGAAAAAATAAATCCTATTTTTCTAATATTATTAAAAACTCTCTTTTTAATAGAGAAAAAAATTAATACGAAATTATAATTCTTTTTACTTTATAAAATTTATAATAAGAAATCTTAACTTATATTATAAGCCACAGTACCTATATTTCATAAATTATTAATAAAAATACGAGAATTTCGAAATATATGTTTAATTAACTTATACTACTCTAAGTTTGCCTTATGTGGTTTTCCGAGGCTACGCGCTAGAGGAAGCTTGGAGCAGTGTCCACCCTAACGTACCGTGGAGTGTGATGTCACGGGTCTTGATGACTGGTAACTACATACCTCAGGTATGTTCTACCTTACTTCATACAGTTTTATAGAGAGCCCCACGGGCATCAGTTCCAATCTTTTCAACAAGAACCACTATTGCTTCCTCCCTCACCTAAGATTGGGGAGTTAAGTAATGAGTTACCTTAGGGTAGCCTAGCAGTTCAGGTGCGAAAGACACCTAGGTCGTCAAGCCATCTAATCAAAACATGTTGATGGCTCGCATTTCTCTCTTGAGGACCGTTTACTACTTCAAATCCCACGAAGCAAGCTGCCCCCCTCTAAGCTTTGACGTGGGTACGTGGGGCGCTGTCAGCGTCGCAATTTTCTTCAACCGATTGGGGCGCCTCGGAATATTCAACATCTCAACCAAACTCACCGCCACCTCTTGTTGAATCAATCGTTATAATGGATCGCAGATATGTCGCCCCCTGCCGACCATTTCCTAACGGGAATATTGTCAGGGCCTGTGTGGAATCAGTGTCATGGCATTACAACATTGCTACATACTCCATAGTACTGTGCTATCGTTCCACATTCATTTCGTCAGCAAACGAAATGTTGCAGTATTCTAACGCGCCTTTTCGTATCTTATCATCTCGTGCTTCTCCTTTTTCCGCTCTTCCGCCCACATCCCAAAGGCTGAAGCATGCATCGTGGCACAGGTTTTCTTGTCTATTCTGATCTCAAGAGCAGAGCGAAGCCGAACCTGGCCGAGTTCGAATTGTATTGCGCCCTCGGCCATCACTCCCACACGGCTGTCCAAAATGGGATAGATGACGGCCGTCATCAGCGTGCCACCAACACAAGGTTCTCACGTGGACAAGCTGCGCCCAAAACTTGCCTCTATTCCGGCAACCTTTCCATACTAGCAGCCACTACTTGTTTGCATCCCTATTGCTTTGCGAGCTCGCGCTCATGGGTTGTGTCGTCGGCAATGACATCTTGGAAGCCTCCGTCTGACGAATCCTTGCCCACGCGTAGACAATACCGCTGATGAAGCCAACAACAATAGCCGACACACTGCCAAATGTGACAGGGGCGTCGAAGAAGACCAGACCACTGATGGCGATGGGAAGCTTGTTGAGCGCGCCAACCACGGAGTACGTCGTTGACGAGGTCACACGAATGCACCATGCAGAGCAGTAGGATATGAAAATGGCGCAGAGTCCCGAGTAGATCATGCCGACAAACAGGCTGTTGCGCGACTCGACGGGGAAGTTCTTCTCGATGTTTGCCGAAGACCAGTCCTCGGCAAGGAATGTGCAAACGATTAGGACGGGAATCGTCAAAAGGTTGTTGTAGAACATGGCTTTATAACACACTCGTCAGCAAATTCTGCCAATCAGTGGGGAACGCCTGAACGTTCAGGGCAACTCACTGTCCCAGTCCTTGAAGTTCATCTTCTTGATAACTTTGCGCATGCCCAGCACATAGGCCGCAGTGCAGCAAACGTTCATGCCCATCCACGCGTACCCAGCGTTCAAGGTCGAAACGGCGGCAGAGGCTTCGGCAGACTGCGAGCCACCTCCAAGAGCATGCTGGACATCAGCCCAGGCGGCAACAACGGAGCTGAGGACCATCAGGCCAAAAGAGAGAAGGGCAAGAGGGCTAACACTGCCGCCGAACCACAAAACCTCGCCGTACGCGATGACGATGATGGTCAAGTTCTTGAAGATGGTGTATACCGGCACAGAGAGAAATTGCAAGGCCTTGGTGCCCGTGTAAATCATGCCAACCAGGAGGAGTGCGATAGGGAACCCTGCAGATAGTAAGCTTTGGCCGATGCCTGCATCACGTGAGACGAGACCAACATTTCTTTGCCTTGTCAGTGTCGAATGGCGCCAGGTTCGTAATCATTCCGAGGTTCTTGCACACGATAATGGTAAGGATGCACACGATGGACTGGATGACAGGGCTGAGTTAGAGGTGGTCGTGACTGGGGATTTGCCTTTGGATAGAACGCACCTGGACAGCAAGGTAAAGAAAGTTGAGGTTCCAGAACTGGCCTGAAACAACATATTTGTTGACGACTGTCATGCTGATGGAAGAGAAGCAGTAGGCGAGAATGGCAGCGCCGGGACTGTTGTCAATCTTGCTGATTGGCGATCCCAGAGTAGGACGCGGCCTTGGAGGAGGCCGAGCCAGAAAGCCATCCTTCTCTCCAAATGACTCGGAGGGGCGGAGCTCGTAATCCTCGTTCTTCTTGTCCGACATGATGGCGCTTGATGTACAATTGTCTAGACGGTATGTCAAGTTGGCAGTGGAAGCAAGCTGGCTTCAACGGGTTTGGCGCGGGATGCAGCCGTAGAGCTTGCGAATGCGCCGAGATTCGGTAACGGGGAGAATCGTGTATGAACGGCCTCGCGACTTCGACGAGGTAGAAGGTAGTGATGGGTTGATCGAGTCGTAGCTGCGGTCCTTCACGCTTCGTTGTCTGCGGACGCGGTGATCTGGCTCTAGGGGAAGCGTTGTTGAAGATCTGGGGTCAAGAAAGAAAACGGAGGTTAAGGGGGTCAAATGCTCTTGGGCATTAATTAGAACGAACGGGACGGGAACGCAGGGGAACACGCGTGCGCCTACCTATCAAGGGTCACGGAATTTCATCTCAGATTGGATGGCCTTAGTGCTTTCTACAGGCCAGGTGGAGAATTTCGGGGCACGTAAGCTCCCCAAATACCGCCCGCGACAGCCCAGTCAAGGAGCCATGAAAGTATCTTTGGTAAGAAGGGATGAATGCAAGGGACCACTGGACACCTGGCAGACCCAGGGGTGCACCATTCCAATTCGACCACAGGGCACAGTAAGGGAAAGTGTCACGCCGCCTCACCCTGTCCCTTTTTCCTCCTGGTTTTTTCCTCTTTGCTTTTCTTCTTATTCTTCAGAACTACATAAGGCAAGACCGTGAGGTTGGCCCCTGGCGCTGTCTTTCGGGATGATGCCTACCTATCCGTATATGCCTAGGTAAGTGAGATATTCGCACTACTTTCTTGTAGAAGAATATCCCCGATGTCTGGCAAAGCTTGAAGCACCGAGAACTCCTTGCGCATTGCAGTTTACGAGAGACTGGAGCCACCGTTCGCATCTTCGCATCTTCGCATCTTCGCCATTGAAACAGAAAAACGAAGAACTCAAATTTCACTATAACTCGGTACACAACTCCTACGCAGTCACCTGGCCAGGCGCATCCTGCCCAGAGTCGGCCATGCTTTCATCGTGATCTGCTCGCGCCTCCTTTCCCTCCCCTTCATCAGGCGGAGAGGGGAAATTCAGATGTTTCCAATCCTCCAATTCTTCGGTGACGGACCGCAGCCTATCACGAATACTCTCTATTGCATAGCTCCCCAGAAGGAGCCGCAGCGGGGGGTACGAGCAATGAGCTAATTGCCAGACGAGCTCCGCGCACTTGACGGCGCTTGTCGGCTGCCGGTCACCGAGCCACTGAACCATTCTTTTTGCATGCAATGCTGGTGATGTTGCCTGTGCGTAGGCATCGCTCGCAGGCTTGATGAGGAAATGACCCCAGGTTGGTAAGGGCGTCGCAAGGGTATCTGGCTCGTCCCTTCTCACGAACCCTGGCTCTACGAGTGTTGCCTTGACGTTGAATGAGTCTGTCTCGTAAAGCATAGCTTCTATGAGTCCCTCGACGGCATATTTGGTGGCACAATAGGGGCCGAGGCCTGGAACACCCAGAGCTCCTGACGTCGAGCTGAAAATCAGGTAGCGGCCGCCGTTTTGTTGGCGAAAGTAAGGTAGGCTGGCTTGGATAATGTTCAAAGTGCCCATGAAGTTCGTCTCGAACTGATTGCGGATCTCGTGCTCGTCCTGGTCCTCACATGCTCCAATTACGCCATAGCCAGAACAGTTGGCTACGACGTCAAATCGCTGAAACCGCTCCAAGGTCCGTTCAATGACCCGCGCTACTGAGTCTCTCGCTCGAACGTCACACAGCATCCCCAAACAATTTTCATTGTCCTGCTGTGCTACCATTTCCTCCGGCGTCGTCTCGAACACACGGCCCACGGAAGTGACGAGATCTCCTTTGGACAAGGCGGACTTGACAAGAGATCTACCCATGTGGCCGGTTCCACCAAATACCTGCACAGG
The DNA here is from genome assembly GCF_011075155.1 of Colletotrichum scovillei. Classification (NCBI taxonomy): domain Eukaryota; kingdom Fungi; phylum Ascomycota; class Sordariomycetes; order Glomerellales; family Glomerellaceae; genus Colletotrichum; species Colletotrichum scovillei. The sequence goes on from NW_023336261.1 coordinate 3,250,651, forward strand.
AAGTGCTCAGTCAACGTCAGAAAGTAACATGAGGGTGTCCCATCACTTACAACCCAGACCAGCTGCTTTCTCTCGCCGTCAAGTTGTGGTGGATCACAGCTAGCTGGAAGTTGAAGCTTCACTCTTGACGGTCCATCCGCGGGAGTCGCGCTGTTCTCGCTACACACGTCCATCGCGCTCGTTTCACAGACACTGAGTGGTATTGCGAGCTCTACGTAGCTCTACAGATAAGCTCGCGGCCTTTTGGCAGTCGGTATGGAAGCAGTCTCCAGAGGGGCAATCGTTGCAGCTCGTTCGTTACGGAAGAGAGTTACTAGATGCACTATTGACGATAAGATGTAAGGAAAGGGAACGGTAAAATGCCGGTGGCTTTATAAAGTGAAGATATCCGAGCCATTAAACCAATATAGGGTAAGACAAGGTATGAAGAAGAAACGTAAATCGAATGCGAGATTTCAGCTTGCTCAGTGCATCCACGTGTGAGACGAGGTGAAGGTTAAGGTAAGAATTGGTGGCCTTGGGGAAGGCCTACCCGAGCAAGGTACTTTTGCCTGCTCCAATGATACTGAGACCGATGAGGATGTGGTTGTTGAAGGCCGCAAGGTGACCAGTGCTGATTGCTGAATGAGCCCGGCGATTTCGGTAGATGAGTACTGGTATATCCGTACCCCACTTCCCCATATCCCCTTTTCAATCCCGGTACATGCATGAGCGGCTGGGTAACTGTATAATTAACAGCATGTCTCTCACTCTCCATGCATCTAAAATTAGCTTCTGATGCTGGTTTTCACGATCCTCAGCCACAGGATGAATGTCGGATGATTATCGCATCGGCTCCTCATGACCGTCAAGGTAGGTGGGTAGGTAGGTAGTGCTGGATAGGCCACTCCCATTCTCCGCTGTGTACTGGTTCCAGCAGAGCAGTGCTTGATCTTACGGGTGAGCGGCCTTTCACCGTTGGCATCTCGGGGTTGGCAAGCCGGTCTTCATGTGATGGAGGAATCAGACAACAGGGACAAATCTCGTCAGACCTTGTTGTATTTGCGCCGTGCAGTAGAAGGAGATGTCAGTATAGGCATTGCCCAGTCTAGCGCTTGTCTGCCAAGTCGTACATTAGTCAAAGAGGTGCCTTCACAGCAAGACTTGCTGTACTCGGAAACATGATTAGAGTGCAAAGGATCCCGCAAGTGACACGAATCATCTCCATACTCCCACTAGATATCTTATCCACATGCTTCGCTCATGCCCACAGACTCTCCCACATGTACCATGTCCTTGGCTGGTTGTTCATGCTGACACGCCGTTCTGAAGGTATTGCTCAACATATTCTTTCCTGTGCGGATTCACATCAAGATCCTTCGTCCTGTTCAAAGGGGTCCACTTGGGCTCATCTTTGAAGAGCCTCATTGCCTTGATGTACTTTTCACTGTTAGCAAACTACACAACATCTGGGTACATGCACTGCTTACGTTCGACTCGTCGGTTGTAAAGCGGTGGTAGATGCCAGGAGGCAGGATGATTAAGTCGTCCTGCCAATGGTCAGCTGGTTGCAGCGCCATTTGCCGACGAGCATGGCGATATTACCTTCTCAACACGGATACGAACCCAAGCGTCATCGGCGCTTCTGACGTCAAAGAACCCTTGACCGTCGCGAACATAGCGAATTTCCTCATCCTCGTGCAAGTGCTCGTGGAAGAAGGATTTAACCTTTTCCTCATAGATCTCGCCCATCTTCTCTGGCGACACAACAATCTCGTCTCGGTTCCTATAGCCGCGGTCCGAAGCCAGCTGGTTGACCCCATCCAGATTGGGGATTTGGTGGTAAAAGACACCAAGCTTCTTCAGATCTTCGACGGTAACCTCCTTGCCAGAGTCATGTGCCAGGCGCTGGTCACCCTATGGTGTCGTTGATAGTCAGTGGTTAATTATTGCCGACGACTCAAGCTTTGGTCATTTTGAAGATTTAAAGAAAGGCTTCTTCTCAACTTACATCAAGGCCGTCATACCAATAAGCCCTCATGTTGGTGAGTGGGTAGTGTATCGCAAGCCTGAGAGCTGTGCGTAAATGAGACTTGGAGGTTTTGTATGCCTGTATAGATGGCACTGTAAGTATTTTGTATCAAGAATATTCCGCAAAGTAGAATATCAAAAGATTCTGTGGTTGGCAACAGTATTGAGCTGGTATTACTTCGATTGCGCTCTGGAGGCAGTAATGAGGTCGGGTTCACTTTTTGTATTTGAAATGACGCAATTGGCTCAGCAGGTGGGGTCATTAGAAGAGGTGCTGAAAATGAAGCGTGTCGTTGTCCGTCCATCCGTATCTATCCGTACGGACCTGGTCTACCTCTAGGTACCTTAAGGTAAGTCAGGTAGCACGTGGGCGGGGCTGCCATAGGTCATTCCGGCTGGACCCCACCACCGGCGCGCGGCAGCAGCCCGGCCTTCCTTTGCGACCGCGCATGGAAGTCAAGACGGCCGGAGTCGGAGCCAAAACCATCGCTTGAAATGTGAATTGGCTACCTCAAGGGAACTGAAGAAACAGCAATGCCAGCCGAAGCATATTGATTCACGACATATTAGAAGAGGAGACGCACGTTGCGAAGAGAACATGGATAACAATGCATGAAACACTTACGTTGACATGTGCTTTCGCCTGGCATAACTGTCGGGTGGAAGTTAGCTCCAAGGTATCTATGCTTCTATGCTTATGGCGAATTCAAGCCTGAGGTGCTTCGTTGATGAAGATCATGCATGGATACAAAGACATGTGCCGCTTAATGGCGGTATTGATACCCCAACGCCAAGAACCATGCAAATATTGCTAATCCCACCAGCTTTTCCGTCTCCATGTTCTCTTCGCAACGTGCGTCTCTTTGCCCAACATGTCCCGTCATCGTACATCAGCAGCAAGCTCTGGGCCTCCGGCAATGGCAATCTCGTTGTTGATGCCATCAGCTGTTTCCTCCACCTGCCGCCTCTCGAAAAGCCTCCTCCACCAGCCTGGAGGGTCGAAAGGACGCGACCCATTGTGCAAAGGCGGGTATACATCAGTAAAGAAGTACCAGATGTGACCGATCACCACGCCCATAATTTCATCCTTGGGAATAGAGCCATGGAGGATAAGACTGAAGGCCATCAAAACCCACGGTAAGTAGGGGGCTGTGAAGACCAGCAGTCCAAGGAAGCTCAATCTCGTATCCGGGTTACGCCGCGACCAAATATAAACGAGAGTTGAAGAGAGTGGGTGCCCCAAGAACGGCATCGAGACCAGTGGCGACAAGAGAAGAAGACTCGCCATGGAGTAAACGAGCAACCAGGAAAAGTGTGCTGGGGAGCGGCCAGAGGACTCCTCGAGTAATCGCGCGTAGCGCTGAAGGAAGTAGACGTGGAATAGCAGATCGAGCGAGAATGGACCGAAGTAGAGGAACGTAGTAAGAAGACGCCAGTACTATGAGGGACATTCAGAGTGATCAGCAATAGTTCAAATGTCTTCGGGGGAGAGAACTAGACTGTGGTGGGGTTGCAATCAACGCCAACACATCAACAAATGAAGAATGGGAGAGTTAGGCGAACCTGGGATTTGGCGAAGACAGCGCGAAAGCTGTAAAACAACTGAAAGGGAGTGACCATTTGACATTGTACGAGAGCGCTAGTCAGAACGGTAGCAGTCGTCCACCATCTGGTGCAAATGGGCATTTCCCAGAACCACGTCTCAAGGGGGAATCGGCCCCCGTCACCCATCATCTGGTCCATGCTGCGTAACGAATTGGGACGAGAGTGCTTCAGAGGCGAAGATGCGTTGACAAAGAAGTTGCCCTCATTGCCTGCTGTGCCGGAGCTGTGCGGAAACAGAAGGGCGTGAAGTGCCGTCTAAGTATCTTGGTCGTCTAAGCGTGTAGCTAGGTTGAGGGGTTGCAAAAGCGTCGGGGACGACGGATAACACCACGTTTGCGATGCTTGTCGACAGAAGAGACCGAACGACTGACCGTGACTACACGGAGAGACGTAGTTGAATTTGCAATGAATTGTCAGATAAGTCGCCGGCTTGGGAAGCGACTGAAGTTAGAGAGGGTGGGAGCACGACTGGTCGCTTATGAGGTAGTTAAGTTACGAGTCTGGAGAGGTGGCCTCTGAGTAACGTAGGTAGGTACCTAGCGAGTAGGAATTAGGTAGGCACGGTTGGCACCTTGAGCGCTGACGAACGGTTGATGCCGGTGAATTTACTGCTGGAGGTGAAGTGGGGAGTGGAGACAGCTTGGCAACCAGTACTTAGCAACAGTAATCAGTCCCTTGTAAACTGGTGCCGTTCCTTCCCACAAGGTACCTTATTCACGTATCCGTATATCCACATCACCTTACCTAGCGCATCACGTGCCATCAGTAAACCCAAGGGTGTGGAAAAGGACCCCATCAGCCTCACAGTGCCGACTCCCAAACAGACAGCCCTGCACAGCAAGTGGTGCAGTACGCGTAAAGTGGCCTGGCGTAGCTAGGACACGCGTTAAGAAACACGCGAAACGCGTCCCGACTCAATTTCCCTGAAAATCGCGGGGCTGGTAGCGCACTCCGGCTCAGGTCCTATCGGAATGGGAGAGTGGCTCGATTACATCCGCTACTCCTTCAACACCACCATGATCACCTCCGAGCTGCAATCTCGTCCCGGCTTCTAATCCGTCAAGCATAATAGATGAAGCTCAGTTGACCTTCATCCTTCTGTCCCTACTGTCGCAATCCCTATTGAGAATTTCCTACGCCGCCTTCGCTCTCGCAACCTTGTCTTGGCTATCGCACTTGCCCGGCCCTCCTTTGGACGCGCACTTCGCCCCTTTAGTCAAAATAAGGATCCCCCGAGCAGACCTCTACAGAACAGACTTCGGAAAACGCCGCCCATCGCCATGCCTCCGAAGAAGAGACAGTCAGACGCTGTGCGTCGCAAATCACGACAGAGCGATGTCCAACGTAAAGATTCTGTTACCCCGGTCGTGCAGGACGGGTGCTGACGAGGAACAGCTGGCGATCCGATCCCCAATCGAGGCAAGCGACGCTACAGACCAGGGACGGTTGCTCTTAGGGAGATCCGGAGATACCAAAATGGCACCGACCTTCTGCTGCGACGTCTTCCCTTTTCACGTCTCGTGCGTTCAGACCCAGTCAATACTCTAGGACGCGACAGGCTAACCGTTCCCTCTAGGTTCGCGAAATTGCCGAGTCGGTGAGGCCTCGAGGCGAAGCTATGCGATGGCAGTCACAAGCAATACAAGCACTGCAAGAAGCTGCCGAGGCTTTCTTGGTTCACCTTTTCGAAGATACAAATCTCTGTGCAATCCATGCTAAGAGGGTCACCATCATGCAAAAGGATATCCAGCTTGCAAGGCGCATTCGCGGCGTATGGGGTGGCCTCGGCTGAAGTTACCAAGGTTAACGAGGACTACTGATCTATGGGGCTTCTTACGATCACCGAGCCGCCTTGGTGAATTCCTGGGGCCGCCCTCTGGGCATTGCTCGCTAGATTTGCGAACACGCGGGATCCTTCCCACGAGATGTATAATTTCTCTGGCTTCTGTTTCTGTTATCTGTTATGTCATGGTTGTGCGGATACCCCTTCTGGGATGGCGGTTTATTCTTGAAATTTTATAGGGGGTGGGGAGTTCGTGGCGTTGGCGATGCTTCTTTGTTACTTGAATGTCAACACCTTTTGTGTTGGCCATGCGGTGTGACTTAGAAGGAAGGTTACGTCAGAGGATAGGAAAACACCAAGGCACCGAGGGGCCAATTTTTGACGCCCTCGAGTAACGAGGTCCTTCAAATTAGCAACCAAACAGAATCACTCACGGTTCCTAAGGTGCCTAGGTTACGTAGCTAACGGCGCGTCGCCGGTACGGGTCACCAAGCTTGCCGAGTATACCTAGTTCCTCAATTCGTTTCCGCAATCTACGTTCCAGACCGCCACGTTTATAACGCACGTCAGGGGCGTAGCTGAGGTTGTGATGTTGGAAGTCGCCCGACCAAAATGCCTGTATTCAACTGTACCTCATTCGCAAGGTCATGGAATGTACCGTGTCATAGGTGCTTATGTAAAGAAGAGCAACAGAAGTATGAGACTAGTAGTACCTTACCTAATGGAGCGTAAATCAATGATCGTAAGGGCACGTAAGAAAGGTGCACATCATGAGCGTGCTAAGGTACGACTTTTCGTTTGCAAACATATTCTCATTTAGTCTCTCCCTCCTTCCTCCACCACCTGCAGCAACGTTGGTTGACTTCGCTTTCCATCAGAGCTTAAACGTTCCCATGAGCGGCCTCCTTTCAGCAAGATTTGCCGGTCGGCGCCTGGCTTGGCCGATCGGCGCTGGCTTTTGCGTCACCTACTCACTTGTCCATCGACAAACGCCTGGGAACTTTGGCTCTCATCTCGCCTCAACCGCGGCATCGCCCAATCGCGCGCAAGATCGCCGTTCATTCGGTAGCTTGAATCCAGAATCGATGAGACAGCTTTCGCGCGGCAGCATCTATGGTATGAGAATTATATATCCCGAACGGGCATATCTTGTTAATACTGGTATAGGATTTGGAGTTGGACTTCTGGTCGGCTTTCTATCTCACACTCTGGCTCTGCTTACCGGCCTAGCCATGTTCACCGTTTACGTACTTGCTGCCGCTTCCCAGGGAACTCACTCGTCGGGTTATGGTTATTTGAATTCGGTGCTAACAATCGTTCCATAGCTTGCGCATCGATATGGCTTAGACTTGCCCCAGCTTCTGGGCTTGAAGAAACATCTAAACAAGGCCATTCTGACAAAGCCTTTTCACAATGCTGTTTTCCGGCTATCTTTCGCAGCTACCTTTACTCTCGCCGCCTTTGTCCGCTTTTAGGTCTGGTAACCTCAGAAAGGTTGCGTCTCCCGTGTCAGCCACGCTAGGGTCAAGGGGTCATTCTGGAAATAATCCTTCGTTTTGTGGAAGATTTCCGCGTTGTGCTTGTTGAGCCACGCCTTCTCTTCCACTGTCAGGAGACTGGGGTCAATCAAATTCTGGCAGTATGGGACCATAGTGACGTGCTCGAAGCCCAAGTAGGGCTTGTCGCCAAAAGAATGCTTTGTCTTGACTTCGGTTACCATTGCGACATTCTCGATCCGAATGCCATATGACCCGTCCTCGTAAAATCCTGGCTCGATAGACACTACGTTGCCTGGTGCAAGAGCGACTTCGGCAAACTGGACTCTAGTGCCGATACCGATAGGGCCCTCATGTACGTTGAGGTACGACCCAACACCATGGCCAGTTCCATGACGGTAGTCGAGGCCCTCTCTCTGGGGCGCAAGCAGTGTTAGTTACCCATCTCTGCTGGTCGAGGCTGCGATTTAATACGTACCCATAGGTGCTGGCGAGCCAAGCAGTCAAGCGCAAAGCCAGTTGTGCCTTTGGGAAATATCGCAGTGTCCAGCGCAATGTTCCCCTTCAGCACCAAGGTATAGGCGAGCTTCTCCGCTTCCGTAGGTTGTCCGAAGTGCAAAGTCCTTGTTGTGTCGGTAGTTCCGTCGAGGTACTGCGCACCAGAGTCGCACAGGTAAATGGCATTGGGGTCAATGGTGCTGCATGCCCCTCGCTCCGGCTTATAGTGAATCACAGCGGCGCTGGAGAGATGTTAGCAAGAGTTGGAATGGTTGGTGTCTCATAGTGCCACCATAGTCCAGGTAGAATATGTTCACTAGAGGCAAGAGAGGTCCAAACTCACTTCGCACCAGTCGATGAAATGGTGTCAAATGACAAGCCGACGTAATCTTTCTGCTTTGCACGCAGTTGTTCGAGTTTGTCGCCTGCCTCAACTTCGTCCAACTTCACTTTCTTGGCCACAAGCTGGTCTTCCAGCCAAGCAAAGTACTCGATCAAAGCAGCGCCATCGCGAATGTGACAAGCCCTCATTCCAGCCATCTCGTTCTTATTCTTGACAGCCTTGGAGTCCCCGATAGGACTTCGTACCTCGTCAACTTGACCGTCTCCACCCAGGGAGCGCTTCAATGCCCAAGATGCCTTGTTGGAGATCATGAATCTCTGAGATGTGGTTCCAGTTGCTGACTCGGTCGATTTAACCTCGGATCGTAAAGCGTCAATTGCATCGAAGATGGCTTCGTAAGGCTTAACAGCCACGTCATTCTCCGCAAGATAATCCCGGGTCTCTTTTCCAAGCTTGGTATCGTCAACATAAAGGGTTGCTGAATCGGGAGTAATGATTGCATATGAGAAGAAGACGGGATTGTAGGGAATGTCGTCGCCGCGGAGATTGAAGAGCCAGGCAATCTCGTCGAGCATTGACACAACAAAGGCAGGTGAGTTCTTCTTTTCCAGCTCCTGGCGTAAGTCCTTGAGCTTGCTCTTGACGTCCTTGCCATTGAACCTCTCGGGCAGCACTTTGACGGGGTTCTTGGGGCGAGCCGGGCGATTAGCAGCCCACACAAGATCCACCAAGTTGTCATCCAAAGGTAGCAGATCACTACCGCCAGATCTCTTGACCTTTTCAGCGAGTTTCTTGGCTACGGAGCCTGTGATGAGTTTGGCGTCAACACCGACAACCTTGCCGCCACTAGACTGTTCAGCAGACCATTCTTGCCATGTAGGAACATCTTGGAGACCTTGCTTCAAGAGCAACCAGTTTTGATCAAGCTGCTTCGAAGCTTGGTTGAAGTATCTTCCGTCGGTAGCCAGTGCAGCCTTGTCCAAGGTTACGACAGCGCAGCCGGCAGAGCCACTGAAACCAGAGATGAATTCCCGGCGAGCATCGCAGCCAGCGATGTATTCGGAGGCATGGGAGTCTTCAGAGGGGATGACTACACATTGAAGAGCAGGGAATCAGTGACGACGCTACAACAACGCAACCAGCAGAAGATTGGCTTGCAGTGATTTGTCCATACCGTAAACATCGACCTTGCGCTCCTTCATCAGCTCTCTGAGCCTTGAGAGGCGGCTGGTTGTGTCAATTCGCTCCATATCGAGGGCTGGGACTTGGTGTAGTGCTCGATGGCCAAGGCCAGGAGAAGATATATGAAAGCCGGCGGATGATGCAGCGGGCGGGGGCCAGACGCTGACGCTGCTTGTAGGGATTCGAAAGCTGGTTCGGCAGACAAGACAAAAGGCAGGGCGAAGACTGGTCCTGAGCATGAGGAGAGAATGCTGGAGGTACGACCAGGACGGTGGGCGCGTGTGGTCAATTTCACTAGGAAGCGGAGGTTAAGGCAAAGGTAAATGGGATACCCGATGTGGCTTGACCTGCGCGGGGACAACTAACTCCACGGGCAGCGTCGGGACAAGTAAGGTCGGTAGGCAGGTAATGGAAGGAGCTGACCGTGACGACTCCACGTTTGGACAATGCTGCAGCTCAGGCCTGGGTGCAGTAGGTAAGTTAGTCCTGCCTACCTACCTGATAGTGTGGGCCTGGACGACAGATACATACAAATGCACACCAGCTCTCCTTCCATAAAAGTGAGTAGTGCCCCGCACCAGCTCATGTTCAGACCTGAGGGAGGGGCAGATTTCCGTTACTGCCCGCCCTTCTGTGTGGTACCGAAGACAGCGGGGGCCTGTGTAATAGGCAGCTGGAGCATGTGGCGTGGTGAGGTGGCACGTGGGTGGCATGGGCAGATACCAGAGCACTTTGTTAAGTGCATATGCACCTTAATTGGGTCAGTAAGTCGGTCACCTTCAAATGCCTTAGGTGAATACTCATGCCTTGCACAGAGGTATCTACCAGTTGCCTACTTCCCAAGACTTTTAGTCACCTTAATCGCATAAACGGAACGTGAGCTACCATTCTTGCCAATGGAAGGGGATTATTTTGGATACCTAGGTGTCGTTGTTGTAACTTGTTCGCAGGCAATGCCAGGTTATCCGTAGAAATTAAAACAATAAATCTTCTTCTATCCGTGATAACTCGTATCACTGTCTTTCTTTTCCCTCTTCCCTTCCAATAGAAAAAGACGTTGTCCGTTCTTCACCAGGTTAATTTGTCGCTCGTGTCATTTGGTCCTCCAGGCGAGCTGACCCACCCTCATCTTCTCCGAGCTTTCTCACGCTTCACTCTGGGCACTCGGCCTGCATTCTATGTTTACCCAGAGCCTCAACTTCAAATTGAGACGCTCAACCATAGCTCCAAGCTCTGACACCGCCATCCATCCTGCGCCCGCCTCTTCACGTCGAAGCACATCTTCATCATTGAGTAGATAGTTGAGTGCCAACATGAGAACAAAATCGACAAATATTTGAGTGCTTCATCCTTCCTCGCAAATATGGAACCTCAGCTGCCGTCTACCATACAAGAGGCAGAAGCCGTAAGTCTCGTACCCATCCTCGGCAAGATAGTGACTATGCTGACAGTCGCCTCGCAGTTAGTACTGGCTCTCTACGAACCGTCTCCTCCTGAGACCATTGCGCGCATCCAAGAGACGCTTCATCGCATGCAAAGATCCCCTTCCGGCTGGTGGATCGCCCGTGATCTCTTAGGCTACGCAGACGACAAGGTCAAGTTCTTCGGTGCCCTTACCCTGATCGTCAAGCTCAACACCGAAAGGTTGTATACCACCTCTCAATTTGGCCAGCACCGCCACTAATATCAAGATCAGCTCCTCACTGTCAAAGGAAGATGCATCAGAATTGCTACAGAATCTCATAGGCTGGTTTGTCAGGTCTCTGGACGACGGCTCCGGAGCCATGGTCGTCAGGAAGCTATCCGCAGCTTTGGTAACCTTTTTCCTATGCTTTCCCACCCAGTGGGAGCTTTGCATCCGTCACCTCTGTTTCTCTCTGTCCGAAGGTGTAGCGTTGCCCCAAGACCGAGTCGATGAAACCATCGACCTATCGAGCGTCCTGCAAACACTTCAGCCTCGAAATGTCCAGGCCGCACTATGGTTCTCAGGAGCACTAATAGACGAAGCAACAAAAGTGGAAATGAACTCGGCAAAACAGTGAGCATTGCAGCCTTTCTAATCCTAGTCTGTTCGCTAACGGCGCGGAAGCATGGGTTTGTATGAAAATCTCACGCGCAATGTTCCAGATGCTATGGTTCTCATGTCTCACGGATTTTCACGTCGAGGATCTTCAGATCCAATGAGCCACAGCTTACAGAAAGACACTATAACTTGTTTACAGGTAGGTAGTCACCTCGTTCAGACAACCGCGCGGATGCCTCATCTTTAGGGACAAGTTGCTCACCACACATCGTCCAGTCGTGGGTTTGGTTCTCTCAGAGGGTGTCAGCGCACAATGACGAGCTTGTCCACTCTCTTCGGGCTCTGGTTCAGCCTACGATCACAGCTCTGTGCGACGACGAATTGTACGAGGTGGCCGTGGAGTTGCTCTCCGAAATTCTGTCAAACTACTCGGGCTTCTTGACAGATGAACATTACGAATCTCTCTTTTCTCTCTTCGAGACCCAGTGGTCTCACGAGCGATACCAGCGTCTTGTCCAAGGGGACTTTGACTTTGATTCCGTTCAATTCGGGCAGCTCATGATCGCTCTTGGCGACTCAAAGGTTGAGGATCTCATTCACGGTGTGGATGCCCGCTCATCGCGTTTTGTCGCACATCTTCGTGGGCTCCTCTCTGCCCAAGGATATCCTGTCAGCGAGGACAAGATTTTCGTCCCGGCCCTCGAGTTCTGGTCCACCTATGTTGAGACATTAACAGACTGCATTTACTCGGAGGAAGAGGGCTCAAAGGAATGGGTCTCTACGGCTACATCCCACGTTCTGGAAGCTATATCGACTGTGTGGCAACGGATTGCATACCCACCTGCCAGTGTTCTTGCTGATTGGGATTCGGCTGACCGCGCCGGTTTTGGCGATGCAAGGAAGGATGTCGCTGACCTTCTTCAATCGACCTTTACCGTAACTGGACCTCCCTTGATTTCAACTTTCGCCAATCTGACTCTTCAGTCGTTGTCACCAAACTCTTGGTCTGACCTTGAGGCTGCAGCATTCTGTCTTGGATCCCTCGCCGATTGCGTAACTGGAGATGCCAGGTGCGACGAAAGCCTCAGAGCTGTTTTTTCCTCGCCACTATTCGAACTTCTTCAGACATCGAGTTCATCTATGCCAGGTCGCACTCGCCAGACCTGTATATCCCTGATTGAAAGATACTCCGATTACTTTGAGCGCGAGACGCAAAGCCTTCCAGCTGCACTGAATCTGCTCTTCTCTGTCCTCGCTGATCCCTTACTAGCTGGGCCGGCCGCAAAATCCATTTTACAGCTTTGTTCCTCGTCACGCTCCATCCTGGCATCAGAGGCAAGCGCATTCCTCAGTCAATATGAGGGTATTGCCGCACAAAGCCAGCTGGACTGTATGGCAGTTGAGCGAATTATGGGAGCCATAGCCGCTGTCATCCAAGCCGTCCCAGATGAGAGCACCAAATTCGACCATCTTAACTTCTTACTCTCGTTCGTCCAGAAAGACGCTCGCTTGTCAATGCATCTATTGTCCTTACCTAGACTCCAGAGCGACGCATCAGGCACCGGAACAGACATTCATCGCTGCTCGACGCTAGGCGATCCGTCGGAACTTCCCCTGCACATGGCCTTGAAAGCTCTGAGATGCCTCATAGGCATTAGTAAAGGCCTACAGGCTCCAGGCGACGTGCCTTTCGATCTAGACAGTGAGAAGGATATCCCGGCGACCGACAGCACCTCCAGACTCGGCCATTTGCAGTCTGGGATTATGTCAATGATAGTACAGCTTCAGAGAGCGTTCCCACAGAGCGACGAAATCTCCGAGAGCATTTGCACCATTTTCCGATCAGGGTTTTCCGAGTCGGACGCTGGCCCATTCGTTTTCCCTCCAGTGCTGGTATGCAACTACCTCACTGAACAGACACCTCAAACACCTCGAATTGGCTACTTTGTGAACACTGCTTGTTCTTTTCTCAGTTCACTAAGAAATATGAAGAGCGGTGATGTGGATGAAGTAAGGACGAAACTTCTCCGATGGGTCGTTACTTTACTACAGCAACAACCAGGTAAGGTCGCATTAGTTTCGATTCCAGGACCACGCTGACAATTTTGATGTAACAGAGCCAGATAATGATGTAGAGTTGGCGCAGAACGGGATTGAATTTACGAACCGCTTGATCTCGCGGGAGCCTGCGTCGCTGTTCCGACCGGATTGCCTCCCCCTTACGGAGTTTTTCTTCATCTACGCCTTACGGATACTAGATGGGCGCGAGCCACTTCCCAAAGCTGCAGCTGCGGATTTCTGGGTTTGTTCACCAATTCAGAATCATACAACGCTCAATTGTACTGACCAGCACTAGGCCACGTTCATGGCTCTGAAGCCCGCAGATGCGACGATAGATCACGCGATAGCTCAATTAGGCCCACTGCTAGCCCAGTCCATCGTTCGTAACATCGGCGGAACCGCCTCAAGGAGCGAACTCGACAGATTAAGTGAGCCTCTGAAAAAGATGGTCAGCAATCAAGCCAAAGCTCGTAATTGGCTTGAGCAAGCTTTGTCGGACCCATCATTCCCAAGCCAGCAGCTAGCTGGCGATGAAAAAGCGGTTTTCCTTAAGAAAATCCTGAAGTGGGTTTGACTTTCTTCGTTGAGAGTGTGGGAATATATTACTGACCATCTCTGACAGTCTTCGTGGAGCGAGGGGTACCAATCAGGTGGTGAGAGATTTTTGGCTTGCTGCGCGAGGCTCAAACTTCGCCTATGCCTCGTGAAGAGCATGTTCGAGAACTTGGAATCGTATAGGCAATGCCTCAACAGCCCATCGGCGTCCCTCCTTCACCCAGAGATGACTCCCACTGACGATGCACAACATCGTGGTTCACGGAATGAGAAGTAATGATACATTGTATTACAAATGTCCCAGCGCCACGACAACTTAAGGGGCGCCTCGTCAAGCTGTTATCAAGATAACGATGAGGCTTCACAGCCCCGTGGCCTCTCTCACTAGGGCCATTGTTTCGTTGGCATTGAGGCGGGCCTTGCTGGCACCCTTTGCTTCGACGGCATCGAGATATCGTCCCTCGTCAACAGACAGAAGCTCCATGTAGCGCTCACGGATTCCGCCAAGCCCCTCGACCACAGCCTTTGAGACGGCTTGTTTAAGATCTCTGAGAGAGGCATGAGAAAATGAGTCGGCGAGTTGAGCTGGGTTCCTGGCATGAACATCAAAAATAGAGAGGATCTCCAACAGGTTTGATACCCCCGGCCGGTTAGTCGGATCATAGGAAACATTATTAGAGGAGTCTGTCAATGCACTCATTATCTTGACGTTGATCTCTTCGGGCGTGTCGGTGATCAGGATACGTGACCTCGGGTCCCTTGCGGATTTCGACATTTTCTGGGTTGGTTGTTGCAACGACATGACCCGGCGTGTTGGTGCTACATCTTGTTAGGGAATTGGGCCCCGGAGATAGATGATGATAAGAGAGATAGCAAGGTAAACTCACATGTGATGGTCTCAGGAGATACCAAGATAGGGCCGAAGTTGTGATTGAAATTTGTTACACACTCGCGAGCAAATTCCAAGTGCTGTCTCTGGTCATCACCGACGGGTACATGAGTGGCCCTAAACGAAATGTTAGTCAAGTGCATTGCACCATGGTTCCCATGATAGCTGCAGGCGGCGGGTGAATGACGTGGAGCGCTTGGAGATATTGCCAAGTGCACGTACCGGTGGACAAGAATATCAGCAGCCTGCAGGACGGGGTACGAGAATAGGCCGAGCTTCAGCGAGGCTTTCGCACCTTCATCAAGAATGGTGGCATCATTTGAGAGTGACAGCTTGCTCTGTCAAGAAGGACCTGGTGTCAGTGAGTTATCCATTGATCAAGAGACGGTATAGTACTAGACCTTCCACTGTGTCATTCGTGACAAATAACCCATCGAGGCCGTACAGCTCAAGATCCACATGAGCTCGGAATGCGCCGGGACCTGATGTTTGGAAGGTCAGTCTTCGGGGTCAGGGCGGCTTCAGTGATTGCCCAAGTAAACGACTTTGGGTACGCATATATGTGTGAGAGACGGGGTGAGGGAGGCGCGGAGGGGTTCGTCGTAACATACAGATGATTGATAGAACAAAGTCGAGCGTTCGGGGTTGATACCTGCAGCCAACAGAGCTGCCAGCGTTTCCCTCTTCCATTGCCTGAGCTGCTTTGCGTTCTGGGGTACGGTGATAGCATGCAAGTCGACGACAGAGTAAACAAGTTTGCAGCTCTCAGAAGGCTTGGCTTGGAGTTGCACCCATTGACGGATGGCACCGGCGTAGTTGCCCAGGTGCGGTGTTCCCGTAGGCTGGATGCCCGAGAAAATGACTTGGTGATTCCCACTTGACGCGTTGCGGCGTCCGGCCGGAACCTTGAGCCGGTGGACTGCCCGCCTCGAATTTTGCCACATGAGAAAGAGTCGTATTGATATTCAGAGTAGAGAGGTCTGACAACGTTGTTTAATTCAGGGGAAACGAAGATTTCAGCCGTTATACTCACTTTGTGTGCTCAATAACGAGAATGGGCCCAAGATGTCAAGAGGCTAGGTAAGACCCGCAGATGGCTTTAACCCCCAGAGATAGTTGCAAGCTCAATGACAGTTCACATCTGCCAGCCCGTGTGCTCTGAATCGTTGGCGTACACAAACATGATAGGCCCACTGACCGAACGAAAGGTTTCAGCGCATGGGGCAATGGGCCGGTTATTTCCGTCCTGTCTATATTGCTTTAACGGGGTGCGATTGGCCACGGGTCTGGAGACACAGTTGAGGATTTCGTCATGATATGATGTCCAACGGCAAGCAGATCGCAGGCGCACAAGCCTTTGTGAACGACATAAGAATAGCAGTCTGTGGCCCAACGCGACAAGGGCCAGGTTTGATATTTATGATTTACAGAGGACACACTCACGACGGGGTCCCTTTCCAACTATTTAATACACTGACAGAGCCTTCTGTCATTCTTTTCTTTGGCTGCCCCCAATCCCCTCCCTAGGCCCGACACACCAGCTTACACGTCGACCTATGGGTGGCCGGAACTCTTAGACGTTCAAAGCTGCCTTCCTCTTAGCCGCCTCGCCTTTCTTCCATTGGGTCTGGAGGAACCGCCGCTCCCCCTCTGATCGCTTGCCACTGTCCTTATCGAACCGAACTGTAGCCAAAAACTCCTCTACTTTCTCAACTGTATCAAGCTCCCTGTTTTGACCTAGGTGGTTCCACTGCGAGTCAATTGCCTCAGTCGTCTCTGGATCAATGGCATCCATGGCCTTGCCGACACCTGGGAAAAGAATGACACGTTAACTCTTGCTTCAGACGAGCGAGCAGGGACCTGCTTGCACAACGTCTTCCGTTGTTGTGACCTACCAAGCTTTCCAAAGTCCCACACGTTGGCCTTCATACCAATGCCGTAATAGGCGTGCTTTTGGAGGAAAGCTAGCCACAACTGAACCGTCTCAGGATTTCCGTCGCGGATTTGAACAAGACGACGCATCGTTACACGCTCGAAGTTCTCCTGTGACTTTTTGAAGATGAAACTACTCCGAGGAACAGTCCATCGTTCAGTGATTCGAGGCAGTGGCACAGGGCCGAATGCTGGGAGCTTCAGGTAGTACGCTGCGCGAAGGGCAAAGTCGGAGAAGAATTCGAGGTTCCTCAAACTGTATGAGCGCAGCTGAAGGTCGCATGAAGGAATTCCGTACTCGGCTTCGCGACGTAATGGCTGGAGATATAGTGCCTGAACGCCTCGAGGATATCTTGGTTCGTTCTCTTTGGTCTTCCCGAAGAAATGTTGCCTTGCAAGTGATAATCATCAATATCATCACCGCACATTGTATGGCCCAGTCGCAGTGAGTACTTACACAGGGTCAGACTCGCTGATAGCCTGCGGGTTTCTCGTTATTTCGGGAATTTTCGAAGGCTGCACCGCTGAGGCTTGCGGCGTCTCTGTGTTGAGTGAGCGAGTCCATGATGGTCTCAGGGTGCCCTGCGAACCAGGATTGAATGGTCAGTCAGGGAACAACTTTTGCCTCGTCCACGCATTGTCGACGCCGCGAGAGGAGAACCAACAGACCTGTAAATGTGACCGCGCCAGGCAGCGGGCGGTTGGCCTCAACAGTGTCGAAGCGCGCATCTTCTCTGCATATGTAGCGAGATACTTAAGCAATGCGATGCTGTTGGCATGCGGAAAGGGTTGAGTACGGATCTTGACGGTAAAATCTAGTGGTACCCGCAAGTTATTCATATATGAGGTAGACTGCGTGGGAACAGCCGTTTTCCAGAAAAGAGCATGTCCACTTTATTGAATACCTCGTTTTTTGCATATGACGATTTGTGACCTCGCGTTGCTCAAACACATTAAATCTGCTTCGTTGGGTGATTCAAATAGAGCGCTTGGTTGCTTCTCAAGGATAGTTCATTGTAGTGATTGAATTCAACACGATTTCATCGAATATTCACATCCTTCATGTCTTGCATTCCTGACACCTGCAACTCGGGCCATAGTTCATGTTTTGAATTTTGATTTGTTTTGCGCAGCTATCAGCCAGCGACTTCGGGTATCACGAATTTAAAGGAGACATCTTCAGCCAGAGTAAAACGTGTTCCTGGCTACTGGCGGCTGCGCCGGCGGCGCTCAACCAGTTTTTTGTAAAAGGCCTTTTTGCCGCTCGCCTTTTTCGTCTGAATCGCCTCATATTTGGATCTGAACTTGCCCGACGCCTTTTCTGCGCTTAACAACTCATCCACCAGTGTCTGCGTTCTCTCTTTGCGTGTCAAGCGAGCGCTGTAGAACTCGGTCGGGCCCTCAACAATGCGTCCAACATGAGCGTAGCGAGGTACCTTGGCTTTGAGGGATTCCTTCTTGTAGTGTCGCTTAGAATCGATGGCGGTTCCTCTCATGTGAAGAATCTGAAGATCTCGCTTCAGCTCGGGATCGTTGGGATCTGTCTTGGGAATGCCAAACCAGGCCGGGCCGGCATCATCTTTGGCAGTCTGTCTGTTGTTAGCTCACAGGTCCATTGAAGACTAATAGGCACAGCACAGAATCGGGAGAGTCTTCAATCAGAGTAACTATGAAATAAATGATCATTTTGGCGTGGCAGGTAACCCAAGACGGGCACCGTCACCACATCAAGAAAATTAAGCAGGGGTTGCTTCTCATCAGAAGATGTGAGTGGTGGAGGGCAAGGAGTAGGAATTGCGCAAGACACTGCAACGTACCTTCTTCTCCGCTGGCCTAGGATCGCGAAGCGTAACGCTCTTTGGGTCTTGTGCCTCGGCTTGCACCTTTGAATCCAGAGTTGGATTGGCAGGCGCGGCCTTCGTGGCAATCAAGGTGCAATCCTTGGGCCGTGGCGGCTGCTTCGTCGCGAGGCGACTAGCCGCTTCTTTCAGGAGTTCATCAAGACGCCCATCGCACAGCTCTGGCATAGCGATAATGTGCGATTGAACAGTGGGAGCTGAAGGAAGGCTCAGCTGTATGAAGAAAAAGGATCGAGGAGAAAGAAGAGAGTAGTGCTGGTTGAAACAAGATTTTTTTTTTTCGTCTTTAAAGGTCTAGTGGGGCAATGGGATTTGACACGAGTGGATAGTGGAATTGAGGCGCGTCGCCTGGAGGTGGTACTATGTATTAGGTAATGCATCGGGATATTAGCCGTTATGTAAGCCGGAAACGATGAAAGACCGCTGGCCAGCTCACAGACTCCCGTCGCATTGAAGCAGCGCATTGCTCCACAGTGCAGGTCGTGTTGGATTCTCGATTCTCAGCCACGTCATCGGCCACATGCAGCTCTACGCAACTGGGGACCACTTCCCCTTCACGGCATATCTAGTATTGTCTGGCATCAGATAGAAATGGCAGCACCAAATCTTGGGGTGATTCGGCCTCCCAAGGGGTTACGTGATGGACGAGGCCGTGAGATGCCCAACAGGCAGCTAAATGGAGTAGTTCGGTGTGCTCTGAGAATTGAGGCTGCATGTCGCACCCAACATACCAACTTCCCTGCCTGACGTTAGAGTACTAAGTACCTGATGCTGCATTGCCCGATCGTACAGCGCTCAACGCCTGGAGGTTGAGTTGAAGGTATGTCCAATTACCAAGAACGTATCGTGGATTATACCTTACGTAGTATAGTAGGTGTCATTACACGTCGCTTGAATCACCCGGGCCACGCTGAGGACTTGGTTCCCTACCTCAAGGTGTCAAGTACGCACACAGTCAGGTACCTAGGGCGGTAGGCAAGGTAGTAAGGTAAGATGAGGTGGTAAGGTGAGGCAGCGTTGCCTTGCAATCAGGCCGTGATGTCTATCCAGCACACCTATCTTAGTCGGGTGGCTTTTGGCGGTCAGGCACTCATGGCAGGTTTAAAAAGGTACCGCCCACATACCCTGAAGTACCTTAGTGTCGTAAGGCATCCATAACCTGACCAATGGATACCAACCTACCTATGCCCAACCTTCAGGTTTTGTGCTTTCGAGATTTCAGGTGCCTTGCCTTGCCGAGGTACACCCTTGTACCTAATGACGCTGCCCATCGAAGAGGCTATTTGTTACCTCACATCTGCCCCCCGATAAGAGGTCTGTCGAGCCCACTCAACTCACCGTATGGGCGCTTAGTAGCCAGTATCGCGTTCAAGTTCGCCTGTCGCAAACATCAACCGGCTTCAAGCATCATATTTTTAGTTAACGGAATCCAACATATCACTGACGTCTGCTGTCTATCCGTACTCACCTCCATCCACTCTAAATCGTTCAATTCTTCATCCTTGGCTCCCTGAGGTGCAATACCTTGCGTGCTTACCTTACCTACAGGCAATCGAAGTTGTTAACAGAGAACAGAGGCAGCCTGCGGCTCTGAACCTAAGTACCTACCTACATTGCCTTAAGGTACCCACCTTGCCCTAGGTACCTTACCTTGGAGACCTGCCTGACATTTACCCGCTCTCTGCTCTCTCCTCCACCGTCCCCCCCCCCCAGAGTCCAGAGTCTCAACGCCTCGAGGGTCTCTCAATGGTTGGTAGCCCGTGCATCGCAATCCGACTCTAAGCATCTGATTTGCGCATCTCACCGCGCCCCCGAGCCGAGACGCGCCAGAGCACTGATCGCAAGGCTCAAGCAACACCTTGGGCGTCCGACAGACGACCCGACAACCCCCACACACCTGTGATTCGCAGCTTTCCCGTCGCGTTGCCCACCAATTCCAACGCATCGATCAATCCTCAACCACCTTAGGTACAGTCAGGAATCACTGTGTCTCGCGACAGCTACTATGGACCCTCAAAATCAGCCTGGCTCTCATGCCCAGCAAGGCCGCCCGCAGCCCGTGTATGATACGTCTCATGGCGGCCATTATGGTAAGTGGAAATGCAACAAACCCCCTCGCCTGCCCTCCCCGATCACGCGCGAATGCGCGATAGGAGCGCGCTCTTGACGCGCGAGCTACCTCCTTCACTTCGACTCACCCTCTTCTTACCACCGTTGTACTGATGTCCATCTTCAAACTTAGGCGCAAGTGCTGCGGTTCGTATCTCCTCCTTGCGACTCGCAAACGGCGTCTACCTGCAACGAATGCGATCCATTTCATGAGCCGTATCTAATGACGCACACAGCTATCGGCCCAGGGTTTCGCTCCCGCCGAACTTTACACCGGCCCTTGGGCAAATGTGCGGTCACACCCTCATTCCCTCTCATACGAAGCTAGAGTCGACTGACGCGCGTTGCCACACGACAGGTTCATCAAGGTTTGACCGGCCAGTATAAGGACATCTTGACAACCTATTGGCAGCAGACCATCAATCATTTGGAAAGTGACAACCATGACTACAAGCTGCATCAACTGCCCCTGGCGCGCATCAAAAAAGTTATGAAGGCTGATCCCGAAGTCAAAATGATTTCCGCCGAAGCACCCATCCTCTTCGCAAAGGGCTGCGACATCTTCATCACGGAACTCACGATGCGGGCATGGATCCACGCCGAAGAGAACAAACGGCGCACTTTACAGCGATCTGACATTGCGTCTGCCCTCGCCAAATCGGACATGTTTGATTTTCTTATTGACATAGTTCCTCGGGAGGAGGCTTCTTCGCATGCCAAGAGAACAGCGGGACAGGCTGCTCCCACACCCCAAGGCGTTCCAGCCCAGGCAAACCCCCAAATGCCAGGCCAGCATGGCTCCATGCCACAGCCAGCAAACCATTCGTCCTCCTCGCATCCCATGGCGGCAACTGATTACGGTCTCGCTGGCCATGCTCTCGGGCCCGATCAGGATTACCGCCAAAACCCGAACATGTACCCCGGCCAAGTACAGCCAGGCCCCTCTGCCCCCTATGGACAAGCTCAACAACCCATGTACGGGGAGATTGAGGGCATGTATGGTTATGGGACTATGCAGCCACAGCAGGTGAGTGTCTGCCCAGTATTGATGATTCGCTACGCCACGAACGGGCTGACGAATTTGATAGCCTCCCATGTCCAACGAGGAGTTCGAGTAGACGATGGGCACGCGCAGCAACAAGTGTGTCTACAGCGGCTATCTTCAGTTTACCCCTCACAGGTAAAGCAAAAATAGGGGCAAGGTTATCGTTTCGAATTGGATCCGGCGTAGCGGCGTTCAAGGCATTATTAGCGACGAGAGCCATGATGACGGGACAGCATCGAACCTGCCAGTGCTTCACGATGGATTGATCCTCCCCAGTAATTAGCAGGTTGCAGAGGGGAAAGCTATAAGCTCCATATCTGAGCCTAGTAACATCCCGGAGAGAATACAAATGGGTATTTGCTTGAGCAGGACTCAGATATGACGCGTGCCGGTGTGTTTAACAGAGTACCCCTTGCATGCACTAGGTTTTGCATACATCATCTGGGAGGCAAACGGCTCTCACTTCATCATACCGAATCTGGATGAAAAGTTGGCGAGAGGAGCGCTGCGCGTGGGACCTTGGGCATTCGAGGTAAGCCTGTAAGGAATGTTAATGTTTGAGTGTGGGACGACGAAAGTGATCTTGAGCCTTACTTTTCCAGTAGGATGGGACCGTTCAATGCGTCTACGCGACCGAACTTTTTGTTGCGGATTGAAATATCAAAGAATTCGTCGTGATTGTCAGACTGCATCAGGTTGATCGTTTGTTGGAGTTCGTCCAGGTTCTCTCGTAGCATGGCTCCGTTTTCAAGACTGTCGACAAATTCGGTGAGATATTGGACGTCTTTGGCCAAGGCTGCGACGGCATTGGTGTTGATATGCTTGACGTCCGGGGAAAGTGGCAACGCCTGCACAACAACATATGTCAGTGATGGAGGAACGAATTGGGGCTGTCCGGGGCATCAAGAAACTCACAAGAATCTTGTTGGCGGCATGACTGAGTGCATCAAAGTATATGAGCTCTTTGATTTCTCTTGGCAAGCCCAGAAGCGTCGAGTTCATGATGGTCGAAAGATACCGAGTCATGGTCTGCATGTAGCTGCTTGGGTCGGGAGATGTCGTGGTCACCATCCTGTATACCATTGTCAGTCAACCTCAATGAGACGTTTCCTTTCTAACCGAAACCAGTCTAGTCCAACATACCAGTCATATTCAGCTGTATCCACAAGGTCATCGATCTTTGAGTTGACAAGTTCGAAAATACGCTTCTCGGCTGTCTTTTTGTTGTTTCGGAATTCTTCAGTGGCAACAAGCGTGACAGGGCCGCCAGCTGACGTAGACGATCTTGCTCGGATAAGAAGCTGCTCAAGCTCCTGGCATGCGGCTTCAAAATGCTCTAGGTTGATGAGAATCTGCACAATCTGCCCAAGATATTGTGAACTCAGCCTCTCGACGAGAGACTTGCAGACCTTCTCGGTCAGCAGCTCGTCAAGCGACTGCACGTTGGTGAAGAGTCAGTAACGTTTCCCAAGCTATACCAGCTATGTTACTTGCCTTGCGAAGTGTGTCGTCGATTACATTTGGATGCTGGAAGTGGTCATCGGAGAAGAAGTAGAACTGGTTCAAGAAGTTGCGGATGTCGATGCAGCAAAGTGGATACATCTGCGAGAATGGCAAAACGCAGGGGAAGCTGAATGATGATCAGACACTTGGGTAAGGTCATGTTCAGATAATAGGCTTGCTTACCTGAGCTCCTCGAGCGATTTTTCTTGGGAAAACCAGCTAACGTTCACCACCTTCTCATACTCTTCACGAGTATTAATTGCCATAGGCATGTAGTCGTCCGTTGACACAATCTAGCTCGCGTTAGCCACACCAGATTATGCCTAAGTGGACAAGATTCTGTACCTCCTGGAAGTCTTCGCTGAAGCGACGCTTCAAAAGCTCTGCATACTTGTCGAACAACGTAAGCAGGAAGTTGTCCAGTATAGACACAGAATAGCCCCAGCCCTGTCGAGGATCAAGTGTCAGGAAACGGTTTTCGAAAAGTAGCACACGAGTCAACGAGACCGCCTACCTCCATAGTTTGGATGAAAAGAGCTATAACGCCTTTGATCTTGAGTAGTATCTCGGCGTTGCTGACTTCATTGAGGGCCTGAGAGGTCAATGTGATAGCAGTGTGACACATTGAGTCCCATAGCTCGTCAACCTAATAACAATTCAGCGCCAGCACACAGGAGGCCGAGAAGAGAGTCAGCCTACATCAACTGCAGAGCGCAAGTTGGGGACTCGTCTCATGGTCGCCTTCTCGATGATGGCAAAGCCAGCGATTCCTTCGAGGAGACTGCTCAGGGAGGATTCATCCTCTGCAACAAGATTCACCGTGCTTGGCAGTAGTAAATCTTTCTGCTGCCGACGAGTTGTAGCATACTCGGCACGGAATTTCTCGCTTTGACCCAGGGCATTGTGGATATGGAGGCACTCGAACAACGGGGTGAAGTCAACCCGTAGCTCCTCGTTGTCGAGCACGTCGAACTCTTCACTTTCGTCAAAGACCAGCTCGATCGACGAGTTGAGTCTGAAGTTGTTGAGAAAACTGTCTCGCTCCACACGTTCTCTCTGTCTCGCCCTTCTAAGTTCGGTGTGATAGAACGCGACCTCACCGAGGAACTGTGAGGTCTCGCGAATTCGAAACAGCCAGGTATTTAGGTCGGTCATAACGGCTTCAGAAATGATTTTCTGGGATGCGGGTATCGACTTTTGTATCACATCGGCTAGTCTGTGCTGAGTGGCGTACTTATTCTGGATTGTCGGGATCAGATGCTCATTCTGCAAGTCTTCGAGTGACTTGAGCGCTGCATAATACTTTTTAGTGCGGATCAGGTCATGGGCATGATTGACAGCGTGGAGGATCTTGAGCGACTCTTTCAGAGCATCCGATGCGTCGGCAATGTTCTGGCGAACGGCTCTTGTGTTGACCAGAGCTTGCTTTTGGTCGGCAAGCTTCTCGGTGCTGGCCTGGATAGACTGGTTCAACCTGAGAATCTCTGCTGTGAGAGTAACAGTGCCTTCGCGCACGTTCTGAAGTTGGTTCACGGAACCAAGAAACTCCTCGTGCTTTGTCAAGCCTATTCTCTCGATATCAGACTCTCTGTCTTCGGCATATCGCACGAGATTTTGCATCAGCGAGGGGGTTCGATTCGAGTGCGAAGCATCTTTGAGGACCGGAATGAGCTGGTCGAGAAAGTCTGCGTCGGATGAAGTGATGATAATCTGGAGCAAGTTCGAATTAGCAAATGAAAGAGGTGTATGTGATTGGGATCTCGGCTCAGATTCAACCTGTTGGACGGCTGCGCCATAATCATCGTAGGTCTGCGGGCGCCGAGGCATCTTGTTCCATGCCTTGCGCAGTACGCGATCTCGTTGGGGTGGACTGGACACGGGGTCCGTTTGGTCGGTCGGCGGTAGCGATTTGTCGTAGGACCAGCTTCGTGGCTTGGGCTGGGCATGAGCAAGTCCCTGGTTGAGGCAGAAGCGGCCAGTTCAATGAAACCTGACGAACGTGGACGAAAAGGCGATTGGGTTGTGCCTATGGCCCTGTGTTAAGGTACGGATACTCAGGTAGGTCGATAGGCTGGTATTAGGTAGGTAAGCTCCACCCGGCGGTTGGTGATGTCGGAGCTAAGATGTGCGGATTGCTGTGCAGGCCTGAGGAGGCTCTTCCTTTTTGGACTACTGTGGTAGACTCGGTCAGCGCCACTAATGCAGGTGCTCGCATGGAAAGTACTACGTAAGGTACCATGACACACCTGGCAGCACCACTTTGACGTGGGCGACCTTCCATCCCGGGGCCGTGTCCTCCGGCAGCCAAGGACCTTGTCTCCCGGTTTGCGGGGTGGGTGGGTCCCGTCCCTCATAACGTAGCTCCAACTTGATACTGCGCAACAGTTATGTTTAGATCATCACCTGCTCATAATGGACCAAAGTGCCAGACTTGTTCAGACATGGCAAGTCCATTCAGTTTTGATACTACATTCTTCATAAAGGATGACCTCGGGCCACTTACTATACTTCTTTCAGAAGAAGCCTGGCAGGAACACGAACGGCATCTACAAGCACTGACCTGTCTCTCTCTCTCTCTCTCTCTTTCTTCGTGTCACCACGCACCATGCTGGACTTACACCTCTTCACAGAACAGTAATATGACGGCACATTTCTGTCCGCGTGTTCCTGCCTCGGAACTGATGCGGACAGTGTGTCCTTCCAGCGGTTCGAATCGACTCGCTGCTCCCTCGTTCGGAGTATGGGAAATGAGAGGTTGTAAGTCGGGACATGTACACCTGATGCATATTGGTTAATGTGGCTGCTTCTGGATGACTGTCTCCATTACGTTTCATTCATTTAAGGTGATTTGAAGGATGCTTCGGTGAGCTGCTATCCCCTTCGTGGGCTGATAGAAGATGCAGCCTTTGTGGTGAGGGAGGAATCATCAGTAGGTAAGGTGAAACTTCAGACTTTAGAGGCAGGCAGGTGCAAGCCTTCGTCATGTTCATTCGTCCACTACGGAAGGAAAGTGTCACTGCCTTGGAAGGAAAGAAGGAATCCACCTGCGACGCGCCTTCCCCCTTTTCACCACCTGCCCACCAACTGCTACATAGGCTCCTTCCGTTCGCTGCCCTCAGAGACGGCGGGTTCTTCCCTCCTCAACTTGCGCTGCACCAACATCCAGCCTCGCACACCTCACATCACACATTTTCCCACGAGGCCCCCAGATTCATACATATCTCTCCTACTTCCACCCCGACTACCTGACGCTGCCTACCCGGTCATCTTTGTCGGCGCATAGCCCGCGTAGGCCCACGCATCCTCAACTTGTCCTGAACTTTCGCTGTCGGCCTACCCCAAGGTGAGAGCTACTCGGTATCGTCACCCGTCTGAGACTTCTGCAGTGGCACGGCTACCTCGCGGGCAAGCAACAGAGTTCAATTTTCTACCTGTTGCGTTGAGACTCAAGCCTGTCAACTCCATCTATCATCCCCCGGGTCTCGGTAGTTCGATCTCTTCCCCTCACTAATCAGACACCACTCTCTCATTTCCCTCCCCTTCGTCTTCACTCATTGGGTTGAGAGGCATCGCTCGTCGAGAAGAAACATCACGACAGACAAGATGGCCCAAAACCATGAGAGCGTCATGTTTAACCCTTCTTCGCCTCACTCCTCTGTCGGCGCTGCTGATTCCTTCAAGGGAACGCCTGACACAAGGTTGACCGCCTTCTCTCCGGAGGAAAGCGCCACGAGATCCTCCCGTCTTCTCAAATCAATTGCACAGGCCTCGCCAGAGACCACTCCCTCGAGATTTCCCTCGAGCGCCTTTGGCAGTGTCTTGTCTAGTGCCGAGAAGGACCCTTTCATCACTACAAGTTCAAACACTAGCCATCAGAAGCTGTCGCCGACTGCCTCTACTTTCCAGCCCTTCTCTTCACCACTGGACAAGAACGCTGAATTCGCAATTCTCGACCGAGACAGGCAATCAGCTTCCAGCGTCTTTCCGACTGGAGTTAGGAATGTCGGTGAACTCTCGGAATGTCTCATAATCGGCTCCCAAAACCGAAACCTTGGCATCACCGATCTGAATACTTGTCTCATGGTGAGTGGTTTGTCTCCCGTCACGTAACATCTTGACTAACAAGTAGTTAGAAACTCCAGCGACTTGGTCTCTCTCTCCAAGAACCGCGACAGATCTTTCACAGAGGAGGGCGAATCTCCGTTCAGTTCAACGATATACGTGACGCCGTTTTGGTCCACGACAACGTTTATCGAGTTGAGGCTGACTTTGAAATCGACTATCTGTCAAATGTTGACTTTTCAGAGGTGCGTCTTATTGGATCTCTGACTGAAGTCTCGTAACTGATATTCGAGAAGCTTGCCATTAGGAACAGAGTCAAGTCTGGAGCTTGGGTCGCCGTTGTTGCCCTGGCCATTCCTCCCTGTCCACTCGACGTTATCCGCACCGAAGCAGTACTCAAGCGCATGCTGCAGTCCCGGGGCCAACTCTCGGCATACCATGCTCAGCAGAGCAATGATCCTTCGGTATACAGAGCCATCATTCAGTTCAGTGACCAGGCCGAAGCTGCTACAGCCGTGGTCGTGATCAACAACATACTTGTCGAAGTAAGCTCATCGAGCGCTGGCAAACTATACAGGGACAACTTTGAAATTGAGCTAATTGTTTTCAAGGGGATCCATATCACCCTGTCGCTTTTGGATGAAAACGAGATTCCTTATGCGACCCAAGATCCTCAAGACGGCCCGACCGACGACCACAGCCCAGCCACGCCTAGGCACGATCTGACAAGTGCCCTTCATGCACTTTCCCTCTCCAAGCAAGCTAATCAGATGCCTCTCATGCCTCAGGGAGTGTCCATGCCCGTGCCTGGATCTCCATACCCCCCTCTCGGTATCCAGGTTTCCCCTCTGGCGATGTGGCCCATCTTGTGCCAGCCGCAGTTTCAGCCAAGTACAGCATACGTCCTGAATGGTGGCCAGCGCCTCTCGCCGCCTACGTCTACATCCAACTCAGCGAGGTATCAGCTCACGAACCATCTCTTCTCACAGCCTTCACCGGTCATGCCAATGATGGGGTCAATGTCTCCTGGCACGAGAGCCGAGCCCCGGAGGCAGAATGCAGCTAGAGTCAACAGATCGCCCTATTATAATATTGCTAGCCACCATAACCACGTCGATGTGAACCGCATCCGTGAAGGAACAGATGTTCGCACCACGGTAAGTAATGTGTTGATATTGTTGGATACTCAGACTGACAATGCTGAGATCATGCTTCGCAACATTCCGAACAAAGTAGACCAAGCAATGCTCAAGCGGATCGTTGATGAATCTAGCTGGGGCAAATATGACTTCATGTATCTCCGGATTGATTTCGCCAATGACTGCAAGTAAGCAATATCGCCATTCTCAAATCTCATCATGCATCAAGGCACTAACCACGAAGGACTCCCCTAGTGTCGGATACGCTTTCATCAATTTTGTGGACGTAAGTCTGGCCTTTGGGTAAACTGTAACGTGTTACTGACATTGCTTCGTAGCCGTTGGACATCATTGATGTCGGTAAGCCCAGACCTTGCGTTCGCGGCAGTGCTGATGTTCAAATTACAGTTCGTCAATACCAGAGGTAATCAGAGATGGTATGTTGAACGTAACAATCAGTCCAGACGACATGACACCAGCTTACATCGACCCAGGAACTGTTTCAAGAGCGACAAGGTCGCTGAGATTTCCTACGCCAGTGAGTGTCGCGAGGTGGGATAAACGTCAAACTGGCCTGCTGATATTCTCTCCCAAAGCCATTCAGGGCAAGGATTGTCTTGTCCAGAAGTTCAGAAACAGCTCCGTAATGCTCGAAGCGACGCATTATCGTCCCAAGGTCAGCGAGCTTCCACCAGGCGCGCGACAGAGCTAAACACTAACTACAATATAGCTGTTCTACACCTCCAACGGGCCCGTCCCAGAGCTCGCGGGAGAGGAGGAGTCCTTTCCAGAGCCAGACAACCAGTCGAAGATGAAGCGAAGCTGCGAAAATGCAGAACACGTTGGTACGAAAGGATCGCCGATGTCTACTGGACCATGCTAACAGGAACCTCGCAGGGCTTTTCACACCCAACGCTGGACAGCATTTCCGCGACGAGCAACGCCGCAGACGCTCGCAGTATGACCGAGGTACCAGATTGGCCGCCCTCGAAGAACATGACTTCGAAGCATCTACGCAGCCATACATGTATCATGCTTAAGGTAGTGGGTGGTGGAATTTGGAAGGCAGTTTCAAGGGATAATGCAGGTCGAATGAAAGTACTGGCATCGCAATACTACTAAGGGGGAATTGGGACATTAAAGTTCTGTCCACATACGTGGGGCTCCAACTTTGATTGTTATATACTGGAGCTTTCTGGAAGTGTCATGAACGTGTAATCATTAGTACCTAGCTATACTCTGCTAAGATATCATGGCTGCATAATCTCTCAGCCGTGCCAAGTATGTTTCTGCGCTTTGTCTCATTTCGATTACAAAACCCATTACGGCCAGGATGCTGCATACACCACGCCGTCCAGGGCAATTGGTAGGTTGTGGTTCCGGTTCCAGTTCCATCCATCAATGCGATGACAATGATGTGAGGAACCTAACACAAAGTCGAGTCGGATACGGTACAAGGTGGGGCTTTGTAAGCCGAAGTGAGAGACTCACTCTGGTAAAGCTGGAAGTGGTTTGCGAACTGTAGATGAGACGATCCCAAGAGGTTGATTTGCTAAATCAGCCTCAGCTTCGCTCTCCAGTGGCGGGGGGTCTAGAAGGACTCTAGTTGAACGAAGTGAGTTTTGGGGCAAAGTTCCACAACCATGCTGTGCCGCATCAATCAATGTTCCGGTCGCTTCCTCAACAAGAAGATGCTCGCCAAAATCCACGGAGGAGCCATGGCAATCCCCAGTGGAGTCATTCTCAGCAAATGTACCAAATGGGTGTGTTTGCGACATCATAGGCCTATCAGGGCCACACAGATTGCTCTCTGAGGCTTGGCAACTGTATCCATCTTCTGATGCCGGCGTGAGCAGCCTTGCAGGCGTGCCCTGCAAGTTTTGCAAGGCTCCAGAACCCCCCTCCATTGAGGTTCTTTTGCCACGGCCTTGCCCGTCAAACGGCCGGCCGAAACTGTCATACGCGGAGGTATATGTGTTCTGAGCAACTTGTTCGGATCTAATGCCAGATTCGGAATGGTTCAGATTCGATGTTCGACCGAGATCAAAGGAACCAGCCAGGATCGGCTGTGTCATTGCTCGGGAGAATATGACGAGGATGAGGCATGACAGCAGAAGAATGGCCTGTACGATAGCCATCCTCTTCTGGAACACAACTTCGTCGGCAAGAATGTTGAGCCGAGAGCTGAGTGCGACGGTTTCCCTCTGTGACTGCTCTCGCTGACTCTCCAGCGCAATGACGGTAGATTGCCATATCTGATCATACTGCTGGCGAACAGTCCGCAGTTCTGACAGTACGGTATTGTTCAGACTGTCCAGGAAGATGTCGATTCTAGACAATTGCCTCCTCTCGACCATTTTCTGGGTCTCTTGAAGGTAGCGAGACTGGTCCTCGATGTACTTGAGTGACAGTGAGACATTTGACTCCAAGTACTGCAGGCGCTTGCTAACGGCTTTGAAGAAACTTTCTTGGACTGTGGGAGATGAGGGCGCTGCTGTTGAGTTGTGCTTGTTGCGGGATTGGACAGTGGCTTGTGCTGTCTTTGTCGAGGATGTGCCCAACATCGTACTTTCTCCTCCTCCTGGCCTAGGGTCGGTGTATGTGCTGCTTTGGTGTGCACCGACAGGGACAGACTTCGCCGATGATGGGGTGTATGTTTCGTCAACTTGATCTGTCAAGTTCGCTGCGGCAAACGCCGATCTGTCCTCAGAGCCACGTTTGGCAGAGTCTTCGGCTCGAAATCGATCATGTGTTGATGGTTGGTAGCCTTGCTTTACACGATCTCCAGTCTGCAGTTCTGGGTCTGATGGAGTTGGTTCTGGATGCGGCAGTGGCATCAAAGGAGGGCATGTCGAGTTATCCGTACCCAGATGCGAAAAGATGTGGCGCGGCATTAGCAGGTCTGACGAGGTGTCAGATGCCACCTCTGGTGAGCCCCCCTCTAGGGGTGCAAACGTTGTATTCTCTCCAATCTCAGCGTTGGTGGCAGAACTAGGCAACTCGCCTACAGGTTCTTCCACCACCTCATCTTCATCGGTCTGTGTTTCTTGGTCCTTCCATGACTCCAACATTCGTGTGCCGTGCACACGCAATAACGAGACTGGACAATAGAACTCATTGCCATAGTGAGTCAGGAACTCTATCCTGACGTATTTGGCCCAGATCAGGGGATTTTGAACGAGGAAGGGCTGGATGTCCCGAGAATTCTTGGCCTCGAATGTGCCTAAATCTTTCCACTTATCAACCTTGACAGGATACCTGTCACTCACACTAACCCGGAAGTGCCGTACCATGCTGGAAAAGAACTCAAAGTTGGCCAGCACAACGGTGTCGACTAGAATATCGTCACTGAGCTCAACAATCACGAACTTGTTTCCTGCAGAGCATTCCAGTAACATGTATGAATCCTTGTTTTCAACCAATATGGCCTTGGCATTCTTCGCGCCTTTGTTAGTCTTGAGGACTGTTGCGCCAGCGTCAAATGACGAGTAGGAGAACCTTTCCTTGCAGGTCTTTCCAGCGTCCTTACTCCGGTAGTATTGCGTTCTGCCATCGTCATAAAGCACAGGCTCCTGCTGTTGGTCGGGAGTTGCCACTTCTGTCGGAATGGCCTGGGGTGCTGATGCAATGTTGCTGATTTTCTCAGAAACAACATCGAAGTTTAAGTCGATCTCCCCATCGTCAATACCGAGACTGTCAAGACCTGAACTTCTGGTTGCTCTGTCATGCTCGGTCGCGCGCTCGACTGTTTTCCGGGATTTGAGTTCTGAAGGGTCTTGACCTGCCTTTCGGAGCATCATCTCCTTCCATTCCTCAAAGGACATGAAAGGCCTCGGTGTGACTTCATCATCGGTTGCAGTCTCCGTAGGAGACGGACTTGTGTTATCGTTGCTTGTTCGGTCGAGTGTTGAGACGTTGGTGGCCGCGACCATGGTATCTCCAGAACTATGTATGGTTTTCGTTGGATCGTCGGGGGGTAAGCTTGCGTTGTCGTTCACCGGAGTTGAACCATCGCTGATAGCCCTGCCGCCTGGCCAACTGGTCTTGAGACACTGTTGAGGAAGTGTGTGCGTGATGTAATTGATCGTCTTGAACTGACAAAAGGCGATCTGAGTGTTTGTGGGTGAGGCGTTGATTGAGCTAGGTACCTGGCTCGAAGTTGAGGTGCAGCCGAGTGCCAGCACCGAGGCGACGATTAGAAGAGGCCTAGCCCACGGTTCCTGGCCATGAAACCACATGTTGCCGCCGAACCGAGTTCGACAATGGCGATGATGAGTCCGCAATCAGGGAAACACCCATGATCTAGAACAGCGGTGATGATGTTTGAAGTTGTCCGACCGTGACGTCTGCCAACTAAAAGCCGGTGCGCAACACGAGGGCGTGATAGGGATGGATGGAAGTGTAGGAGTGGAATCAATAATTAATAATATTTAATCTAAAAATAACAGCTTAGACCTACACATATACGAGCGACTTTAAAAAAAGTAATATATAATATATTCTTTTTAGAAATATAAAAAAGGGCTTTTAACTATTATGATAAATTATTAAAATACTAAATACTAGGGCCTTATACGCTTATAAAATTCTATTTATTTATTTTTATATTAAAATTATTTATTTTTATACTACTTTTATTAATCGCTCAGGTAACTCTTAATATTAATTATATAATATTAATATATAATATTAATAAATGCCCTTACTATCTATTAAACTATTTTTTTAATTTTTATTTTTTTAAAAATGTTTATAATTACGGATTAATAATAATATTAAATATAGAATATTATTATTTTATAAACCTATATACTTAGTTAAGTTTCCTTAATAGAATAATCCGCTGGGGTTATATTATATATTATATATTAAGGAAACTAAGTATATTATGCTCCATGTAATTACTAATTAAAATAGTTAACTAATTTAATTATTATCTCCCTTTATTAATAACTCCCGACTTTTTATTACTTCTAGTTATTTATAAAGTAAAATTTACTTATTTTAATATATATAAGACCTCTTAGTATTAGCCTGTATAAATAGCTAAGTTTAGTACGATTTTTTTATATATGTATTATTATTACCTAGGGGCTTATAAGAGCTATTTAAAATATTAATTTATTATTTTAACCCTATACTCTTTTAGCCCACTTATTATAATTATTATAATTAAGCTAGTATTAATATACTAAATTTTAATATTTATATTAGCTTAGTTATTTATAATATTTATAATATTACTTAGTTAAATTCTATATTATTAAAAATATTTCGCTACTTTTTAAGCGTATTTATATTAATTATAATAGTTATAATATCGAGTTAGTTAAAATAAGTACTTAGCTTAAGGGGTAAACTTATTAATAAGTATTTTTGAAGTTCTAGCTTACTAATTACTAACTATATACTAAGAGAGTAGGTTCTTATTAAAATAATATTTTAGCTAACCTCTTAATTAGTAATTTAATTAATTACTTAAGTAGTAGTTTATATATTAATAAGTTTATTTAATAAGTTTATTTAGTAAATTTATTTAGTTTAAATAGAGAATAGCTTTAAGTAATATTAGAAGTAATAAGGATAAAAATTTTTCTATAAGTTTTAAAAAGTAGTAAATATTAACCTTTTAGCCCTTTTTTAAAAACCTTTATATTATTATTAAAATTTAGAACCTTTATAGTTAAGAATAAATAACTTCTTTATTAGGCCGCTTTTAACCTTTATAACTAATTATTATAGCTAATTATTATAGCTAATTTTTATTATAACTTTTCTAACTAGTACTATTACTAAAAAGAGTAGCTTATTTATTCCAAATTAAATAGCAGTTTCCGTATTAAAATTATTATATTATATTAAGTACGTATTTAGAGTATATTATATATATTATATAGTTAAAAAGTATATTATATTATATAATTTTTTTAAAGCGTAATCTTATTAAGGTCAATTTTTGTGCCTATAAAGCTGAAAAAACTACTATATACTTAGCTAAGTTTATTTTTAAATAATAATAGCTTATAATAATAATATTAAAAATACCCTTATTATTATTAATAATAATAATACTAATTATTAATATATATTTTAATTATATATATATATATATTATTTTTAATTTTACTTTTACTAGCTATTTAAGTAGTTTTAATATTAGTTATATAATATTAATATATAATATTAATAAATACCCTTACTATTTTATTAAATTATTTTTTATAGTTTTTTTTTACTTTATTTTCTTTTTATAAAGTTTATAACTACGGATTAGTAATAATATTAAGCGTAATATTATTACTTTATAAATACTATATACTTAGCTAAGTTCGTAGCTTTTAAATTAATAATAGCTTATAATAATATAGTACTAAAGATGCCTCGTTATTATTATTAATAATAATACTAACCTTGTTAACGTTTTAACTTATATATATATACTATATATTTATTACTTTATTTTTTATTAAAGTTTAAAAATATTATTTTTTTTTATTATTATTACTAATTATTATTATTACTACTACTATTATTACTATTACTATTATTATTTAATTATTTATTTTAAATAACGTATATAATAAGTAAATAAAATAAATAAATATAAAATAAATAAATAAGTAAAATATAAAACTACCTTTAGGTCCGGCCTGTTTTGTTAAGAGCTAACTTTACTTTTATAAATAAATTAATCTTATTAAAGTTAATATTAAGTTCTTATTATATATATTACTTAATAAACTTTATAACTAATAATAACTAGCTATAATTTAATTATTATTAACGATATAATATATTAATTATTTTTAAATAGCTAAATATTACCTCTTATTTTTTTCCTTATTTTATTTAATATTAACCTCTTTTTAATATTTTTATTTAATATATTTATCTATACTCTTTTAAGTTCTTAATTATATTATTAAGTTTAAGTTTATTTATACCTATTTATTTTCTATAAGTTAATATTATAAAAGTAATATTTATTAAAATAGTCTTTTATAATTCAGGTTATTTAATATAATAGCTATAAGATCGAACTTTTATTAATTATTAAAAAGCCCTAGGGTTAACGAATTATTAACGTTTTAGTATTTTAATAAAATATACTTAAGTAAATAAATAATTAAATAGTAATAATAATAATAATAGTAATAGATAGTAAAAAAATAATATTTTTAATTTTAATAAAAAAACGAGGTAACGAATAAATAGTATATATATATATATATAAGTTAAAATATTAATATTATTTTTAATAATAGCGATAGGGTATTTTAAATACTATTATTATAAAGCTGTTATTTAGAAAAGTAACGAACTTAATTAAATACGAGGGCTTATAGAATAGTTATATACTTAATATTACTATTAATCTATAATTATAAACTTTATAAATAATAAAATTAAAAATTAAAAAAACTATAAAAATAGTTTAATAAAATAATAAGGGTATTTATTAATACTATATATTAATACTATATAATTAATATTAAGAATTACTTAAGTAATTTATAGAGGTATAATTAAAAATAAATATAAAACTAATAAATTTTAATACTTACTTTATTAGTTTATTAAAACTATTTAAAATACTTATCCTTAGATATTTTTTATTAAATTAATATATTTATATATTATAATTAGTATTTTTATAAATATTATATTATTATTAACTTATTTTAATCCTTAACTAGTAATTATTATTTTAATATATTTTCTTTTTAGTTAGGTTATAGCCTTTTTTATAATTAAAAATCCTCTTTTAATTATAATAAGACTTCTTTTTATTAAAAATAGTTTTTTTAGCTTTTTAATATTAATTAAATAAATTATTCTCTTTTAAAAAATCTAGTTCTTATATTTTAATAAAACAATTTACTATATAAATTTATAAGCCCCTTAAATAAATATTTAATAACTTTAATAATTAAAATTAGGAGCTATTTTAATAATAAGTAATTTTATTTTAATAAGTTATAATTATAAAAATACCTTAGTTAGGTTATTTAGTATTTAAAAGTTTATATTAAGGGTATTATTAAAGGGATTTTAGAAATATTAAAGTATATAATTTTATATTAAGCTTTAAGAATATACCTTTTATATTTAAAAATATAAGCCCTACCCTTTTAAATTCTTTTAGAAAAATTTATTTTATAATTATTTATATAAAACCTTATAAAATATTAAAAAAGTCCTCTTTAATAATATATATATTATCTTAATATATCTTATCCTTAATTTTTAATTATATACCGTTTTTAAAACTTAAAATATTTAATATTTAAAGGATAAAATAAATAAGATAAATAAGCTAATAAATATAAGGTAATAATATTATTCTTTATATAAAAACTTAAAATCTATAAAATAATAACTTTTATATTTATTAATAATAAAGAGGTAATATTAATTTTTTTATATAGTTTTATATACTATTTAAAATACTAAGCCTAATTTAGGCTTTTTATTTATTATTTATTTATTTTTAATATTATAATAACTTAGTTATATAAAAACTAAATTCTATATACTAATACTAAGTAAAGAAATAATACTAGCCTAATAATAATATATAATAAAATACTATAACTTAACGAGCTAATAGCCTAAATAATTATAACTTATTTATAATTACTAAGCTATATTATTTTCGTATTTAAATATTTTTAATATTAATTATAATTATATTAATTAAGATCTAGTTTATAATTTGTTTTTAATTCTACTTTTATTAATCGCTCAGGCAGTTCTTAATACTAGTTATATAATATTAATATATAGTATTAATAAATACTCTTACTATCTTATTAGACTATTTTTATAATTTCTTTTTACTTTTTTAACTTTCCTTTTATAAAATTTATAACTACGGATTAATAGCGAATCTAGCTTATTATAAAACTAATTTTATTAAAATTATAAATATCTAAGTTTATAATATTATATTTTATAATTATATTTATTATAAATAAAAACTATATATTTATTATAATTAAATTTTATATTAAGCCCTCTTATAATTATATTTATAAAAACAATATGTTTATAATTATAATTATTATTTTATAAAGTTCGAAGTTTATTACTTTTTAATATAAAATATATTATAATTAATAAATAATCGATTTACTATTTTTAATATTGTAAAATTAGGAGAAAATAATTAAAAATCTAAGTTAAGTATATACTTAACTAGCTTCTTTTTTAAAAACGTTAAATTATATAAGTTTAGTATAATATTATATTATAATAATATTATTTTAATTACTAAGTTAGTATAATATAATTAATTAAATAGATTTTAATTATAGCCTAAGTACTTAGTTTTTAATTAATTTAAATAGCTTAAAAGTAAACTAAATATTAAATTCATTATATTAATAAGTTATAATAAATTATAAAAACAAAGCGCCTAATTATATAAAAATAATATAGTTATAGTTTTATATTTTATATACTTATTTATTTTATTTGCTTATTATATACGTTATACTTTACTAAAATACTAAAATATTAATAATTTATTAACCCCTAAGGCTTCTTTAATAATTAAAAATTCTATTTTATAATTATTATATTAAATAACCCTACGTTATAAAAGATTTTTAATAAGTATTATTTTAGGATATTAATTTATAAAAATAAATAAATATATTATAATAAGTATTATTCTTATTAGTACCCTTTTTATATAATATAATAATATAAATAAGCTTAATCTTTTTAGGGTCGGCCCGCCTCATTAGGGGCTATCTTCGCCCTATAAGTAAGCTAGTTTATAAAAGTTAATATCGAGTTTTTATTATATATATAATAAACTTTATAACTAATATTAGCTAGCTATAGCTATTATTATAACTTAAACTATTATTAATAATATAATATATTAATCGCTTTTTAAATAGCTAAAAACTACCTCTTATTTTCTAACTTATTTAATAACTTTAAAATATTCTTTTATTTTTCTTAATTTACTCTCGTACTACGACTTTAAAATATTAATAATACTTTAAAATTAATTAGGTATTTTAAGGCCGTATTATATAAATTAAATACTAATAAGAATAATACTTATATTAATATATTTATTTTAGACTTTTAAGTTAATAATATCTAGGCTATATTCCTTAAAACGGCTTTATTATAATTCGGGCTTTTTAGTATAATACTTATAAAATTGAACTTCTAGCCATTAAAAAAGCCCTAGAGGTTAATAAGTCTTAGTATATTAATAATATATATTTAAAATAAATAATTTAATAATATAATAATAATAAATAGTAAAAAGTAGCGTTTTTAATTTTAATAAAAAAAAAGTAATAAATATATAGTATATAAATTAACGTATACTAAATATTGATAAGGTTAGTATTATTCTTAATAACAGTAATAAGGGTATCTCTAGTACTATACTATTATAAACTATTATTAACTTAGAGGTAGTAAACTTAGCTAAGTATAAAAGCTTATAAAATAATAATATCGTACTTAATATTATTAATTTGTAGTTATAAACTTTATAAAAAGAAAGTTAAAAAATAAAAAAACTATAAAAAATAATTTAATAAAATAGTAGGTATTTACTAATACTATATATTAATACTATATAACCGATATTAAAACCGCTTGAGTAACTAGTAAAAATAGAAATATAAAATAAATAAATAAACTTAAATTTAAAAATATAATTAAAAATTTAAAATAAATATAAGCAGTATATTAAATAAGAATATTAAAAGAAGTTATTATTAAATAAAATAAAAGAAAAGAATAAGTAATATTTAGCTATTTAGAAAGTAATTACTATATTATATTATTAATAATAATTAAACTATAACCGATTATTATCAATTATAGAATTTATTAAATAATATATATAATAAAAACCTAATATTAATTCTTATAAATTAGCTTATTTATAAAGTAAAGTTAGCTCTTAATAAAGATAAAGCGGCCGGACCTAAAGAACTTTAAAATTATATTAAATTAATAAATTATTATTTTAACTTATCTTTTAATATATTATAATTTATATGTAATTTTAATTGAAATAATTAATTAATTTAATTTAATTTTTATTATAACTCTTCGCTTTTATTATATAAATATATTTATTTAAAAATAAAATATATTTGTTTTAATATATATATATATATAAAACTTCTTAATATTAATTTATATAAATAATTAAAATTAATTTATAGTTATGAACTTTATAAAGGGAAAGTTAAAAGTAAAAGAAAACTATAAAAATAGTTTAATAAGATAATAAGGGTATTTACTAATACTATATATTAATATTATATAATTAATATCGAGAACTACCTGAGCGATTTACAAAAGTAAAATTAAAAACAAATAAATAATTAAATAGCCTCTAGTTATTATAATAATTTACTAAGAGTAATTATTAATAAAAGTAAAGTTTTTATATAATAGCCCGCTTATTTATTATTATTTTATTAATAACCTTTAAGGTTATATATTATAGCTAACTTTTTAATTTTTTAATTTTTAAATAATAATTATATTATTATTAAGTACTAAGTACTTTATTATTTAACTTTTAATAGTCGTTTTTAATAATACTTTATTTTTTTAATAATCCTTATAATAACCCTATTTATTATTAATATAATTTAGCTTTAATAATAATTATTTAATTACGTACTAAGTACTAGTTTAATATTAAATACCTAGGGCCCTTATAAAGCGGGTAACTATTATTATATACTGGTTTTTTTTTTAGGTTTATAGGCGCAAAAGATCGACCTTAACGGGATTACGTTTTTAAAAAAAATTATATAATACGGTATACTTTTTAACTATATAATGCAATATACCCTAAGTATATACTTAATATAATATAATAATTTTAATATAAAAACTACTATTTAATTTAGGATAGGTAAAGTAATAGCACTAGTTAGAAAGGTTAATAGTAGAGGTTAATTATAATAGTTAGCTATATTATAATAGTTAGCTATAATAGTTAGTTATAAAGGTTAGAAACGGCCTTAATTATAAAGGTTTTAAACTCTAATAACGATATAGAGGTTTTAAAAAGGGCTAAAAGGCTAATATTTACTACTCTTTATATTAGAGCTCGTAAAGATTTTTTTATTTTTTTATTTTTAATATTACTTAAAGCTCTATTTAAACTAAATAAATCTACTAAATAAACTTACTAAATAAACTTATTAAACAAACTTATTAATATATATAGTAGCTATTATTATAATATTAATAAAAAATATTATTATTATTAATAGCCTAGTTTTTAATTAAAATAAAACCTTTATTAATTTTAACTAACTTATTTAAATATATTTTAAAATACTTAATGTAAACGCTATTTATTTTTCATATAATTAAAATAAATAATAAAAGGCCCGTTTTTTTAAAAATATAAAAAGGTAAAATAAAATATTATTAAATAGAATATATTTCTAAAAATATAATAAAAGTCGAGGCTAATAGTAAAGCTATTTAAATATAAATAAGTTAGGTAATAATATTAAATTTAGAAGCTATAAATAAGTTTATTAATTTATTTATTATAATTAAATAGTAAAATTATTTAAAAATAAAGAACTTAAAGATTTAAAAATATAAAAAAGGGATCTATTTATTATTTAATAACTTAATATATTTCTTATACTTACTTTAAGAGTATTAGGTTCTATAAAGTATATTAATACGTTAGAGTATTTAATATTATATATAAAATATTTATAATATATTAATTATATTTTTAATATAATATAGGTTAAAAGTTTAAAAACTATAATAACATAACCTTAATTAGCTTTAATTTTAATAAAATTATTACGTACCGTTTATAATTATAATTAAATAAACGACTTTTATAAGCTATTTACTTACTTAAATATTACGCTATATAATTAGTAAGTAGCTAGTAATACGGCTAGATATTTTATAAGAGTACTTCTTTTTAATAAAAGCTCTATATATATTATAGAATCTTATTATACTTTTAATTTGATAAAATACGTATATATTAATATATATTATTAAAAAGAAATTATATTTAGAGATATACTTATATAAAGTAAGCTTTACCCTCCGATAAAGTAATCCGCTGGGGCCGTACTATATATTATATATTAAAGAAAACTAAGTATATTACGCTCCGTACTTAATTATTAAGTAAAATAGCTCCCGACTTTTCGCTATATAATTCTAATTATTTATAGGGTAAGCTATACTTACTCTAATATATATAATACTTCTTATCGCCGTCAATCCGTGGTTGTGAACTTTGCAGGAGGGAAAGTTCCAAAAAAAGGTGGAAGAAAATCATAAAAATAGTCTAACGAGCACTGATACTGTGTATTAATACCGTGTAACCGATATCGAGAACCGCCCGAGCGATTCGCAGAGGTAGAACTATAGAACAAATATAATACTTCTTAGTATTAATTTATATAAATAACTAGATCCCGTATTACGTATTTTTTCTTATTAAAAGTTAAAGGACCTTTTATATAGTCCTTTATATTTATAATATAACCCATATTAAAGGGATTTTTAGCTTTATAAAATATAATTTTTAAACTAATATTAATATATTAAATTTTAATATTTATATTAGCTTAATTATTTATAGCGTTTATATTATTACTTAGCTAGATTTTATATTATTAAAAAGTATTATATTATTTCTTAAGTATATTTATATTAGTTATAATAGCTAGGGCGTTAAGGAGGCCTAATTTATCGAGCCCTAGAGGGGGGGACCTATTAAAGGATATTTTTAATAGAGTAATAATTTATATATTAATAAGTTCGTTTAATAAGTTTATTTAATAGGTTTATTTAATAAATTTATTTAGTTTAAATAGAGTTTTAAATAATATTAAAAATAATAAAAATAAAAAAAAATCTTTATGAGTTTTAATATAAAGAGTAATAAATATTATTTTTAGCCCTTTTTTAAAATTTTTTATATTATTATTAAAGTTTAGAACCTCTATAATTAAGGGCTGCTTTTAATTTTTATAATTAATTATTTATAAAGGGGCTAATATATAGCTACTTAGTTAGGCCCGACCTAGCTACGAGACTATAGCTAGGCTTTTAATAAATCTTTAGTAAAGCTTTATTAAAATAAAAAATTAAATTCTTATAATAACTTTATAAAAATATTAAGCTTAAGTCTACGTATTATATTATATTTCTTTTATATTTCTTTTAACTATAATACTTAGCTATATTATTATAATTTTAAATTTTTATAAACTTAGTTTAGTTAATATAGAATAGAATATAAAATTAATTATAATATAAGTAATTAGGGTAAAATAATATATTAATAATATACTCATATTTTTTAGAATAATAAATATTAATATAAATAAGCTATCCCCCCGATAGAGTAATCCGCTAGGGCCGTACTATATATTACGTATTAAGAAAAACTAAGTATATTACGCTCCGTACCTAATTATTAACTAAAATAGCTCCCGACTTTTTATTACCCGTTTAGAAAACGAGCTATACCTACTCTAATATATATAATACTTCTTAATACTAACCCGCATAAGTAACTAAATCTTATATAATATACTCTTTTTTTTAATTATTTATAAACTTCTTAAATAATACCTTTAGTTTTTAATTATTATTACTCCCTAGTTATTAGCTTCGTAAAATATAATCTCTAATTTAGTATTAATTTATTAAATTTTAATATCTATACTAGCCCGGCTATTAATAGCGTTCGTATTATTACTTAGCTAGATTTTATATTATTAAAAAGTACTATACTACTTTTTAAATATACTTATATTAGTTATAATAACTAGGGCGTTAAGCTAGCTAAAAAGGGCGCTTAGCCCGAGAGAGGTAAACTTATTAACAGGCATCTTAATAAAATAAGTTCTTATTAAAGTAATAGTTTATATATTAATAAGTTTATTTAGTAGGTTTATTTAGTAAATTTGTTTAGTTAGAATAGAGAGTAGCTTTAGGTAATATTAAAAGTAATAAGAATAGAAAGGATCTTTACGAGCTTTAGTATAAGTAATAAATATTAACCCTTTTAGCCCTTTTTTTAAAAACCTTTATATCGCTATTAAAATTTAGAACTTTTATAGTTAAGGAAGGTTATTTCTAACCTTTATAGCCGATTATTATAACTAATTATTATAACTAACCTCTATTATTAACCTTTCTAGCTAGTGCCACTATATAAATAAATTACTTAGCTTATTATTAATAAGTAGCTAAAGAGGGTAGCTTACTTATCCTAAATTAAATAGTAGTTTTTGTATCGAAATTATTATATTATATTAAGCGTATCTTTAGGGTATATTATATATATTATATAATTAAAAAGTATACCGTATTATATAATTTTTTAAAAGCGTAATCCCGTTAAGGTCGATTTTTATACTTATAAAGCTAAAAAAACTACTATATAAATAAGCTATAAATATCCTTTATTAACTAAAGTTATAGAGGTTATAAATAATTAATTAATATTAAAATAGTTAGAACCTCCGTTTTATTTATTAAAAATATACTTTATTCCGCACTATATTTAAGTTAAAATAATAAAAAGTTAAACTTTAATATTAAATAATAAGAACGGTTAATAATAAGTTAAAAATTTATTAATTAGGATATAAGGAGATAAATAAAAAAAAAAAAAGTAAAGGGGTATATATATTATTATTATAATAAGGAAATGATTAATTAAATATAATAAATAAGAGACCTAGCCGGTAATAATAATTATTTTTAATAATTTTATAA
Organism: Colletotrichum scovillei; assembly: GCF_011075155.1. NCBI lineage: Eukaryota > Fungi > Ascomycota > Sordariomycetes > Glomerellales > Glomerellaceae > Colletotrichum > Colletotrichum scovillei. The sequence continues at coordinate 3,294,531 of NW_023336261.1, forward strand.
AACTATTTTATATAGAATAATATAATTATTAAAAAGATTACTTATTTTTTATTAAAAGCTAATAAAAGTAAATAGGACTTAAGAGTATAAAAACCCCGAATTATAATTATTAAACTTTAAATAAAAATATAATAATAGCTTAGATAAATAACTAAATTAAAATAATTAAAAAGCGAACGATTTTTAACTAGGGCCTTAAATAAGTATAAAATAAAATAAGCGCTTTTTAAAATAGCTTTAATAATTTAAAAATAATAAAAAATTATTAAATAAGCTTTATATAGTGGTTTTTTTCTAGCTTTATAAGCGTAAAAGATCGACCTTAACAGGATTACGCTTTTAAAGGAAATTATATAATACGGTATACTTTTTAATTATATAATATACGTAATATAACCTAAGTACGCGCTTAACGTAATATAATAATTTTAATACGAAAACTACTATTTAATTTGGGATAAGTAGGCTACTTAGTAGTAGTGCTATCTAGAAAGGTTAATAATAGAGATTAGCTATAATAATTAGTTATCATAGTTAACTATAAAAGTTAGAGGTAGCTTTTAATTATAGGGGTTCTAAACTTTAATAATAACGTAAAGGTTTCTAAAAAAGGGCTAAAAAGCTAATATTTATAACTCTTTAGAGCTTATAAAAATTTTTATTCTTATTATTTTTAATATTACTTAAAGCTACTCTTTATTTAAACTAAATAAATTTACTAAATAAACTTATTAATATATAAATTATTATTTTACTAAAGATATCCCTCGATAGGTCCCCCTTTTTATGGCTTAATAAATTCTTAAGCCCCCTTAATACCCTAACTATTATAATTAATATAAATATACTTAACCCTTTGGGGTCGGCCCGCCTCATTAGGGGCTAACTTCGCCCTACGGGCAAGCTAATCTTATTAGGGTTAATATTAAGTTTTTATTATATACATTACTTAACAAATTTCATAATTAATAACAGCTGGCCGTAGTTATTAATATAGCTTAAACTATTATTAATAACGTAATATATTAATCGCCTTCCGAATAGCTAAAAACTACCTCTTATTTTCTAACCTATTTAATAATTCTAAAATATTCCTTTTTATTTTTCCTAACTTACTCCTACGCTACGATTCTAAAATATAAATAATATTTTAAAGAGGATTAGGCATTTTAAAGTTCTAATTATAGTATATAAATTAGGTACTAATAAGGGTAATACCTATATTAATATACTTATTTCAGATTTTTAAGTTAATAATATCTAGTCCATATTTCTTAAAACGACCTTATTATAATTCGGGGTCTTCTAAGATAATACTTATAGGATTAAATTTCTAGCTATCAAAGAAGCCCTAAGGGTTAATAGTTTCTAAGCATCTTAGTATTTCAATAGTATATATTTAAGAATAAGTAGACGATTCGATAGCAATAACAATAATAATAGTATAATAATAATAAATAGTAAGAGAAGTAGCATTTTTAACTTTAATAAAAGAAATAAAGTAACGAATATATAATATATAAGTTAATATATACTAAATATTAGTACTTATAAAGGTCGGTATTATTCTTAATAACGGCAACGAGGGCATCTCTAGTACTACACTATTATGAGCTATTATTAACCTAGAGGGGTAGCGAACTTAGCTAAGTACGAGGGCTTATAAAGTAACCGTCCGCCTAATATCGCTATTAATCCGTAATTATAAACTTTATAAAAGGGAAAATTAAAAAAAATAAAAAAAAATTATAAAAAATAATTTAATAAGATAATAAGAGTATTTACTAATATTATATATTTATATTATATAATTAATATTAAGAACTGCCTGAGCGATTAGTAGTAAAATAGAAAACAAATAAATATACTTAAAGAGTAATATAATATTTTTTAATATGAATCTAGCTAAATAATAATATAAATACTATAAATAACTAAGCTAATATAAATACTAAGATTTAATAATATAAATACTATAAATAACTAAGCTAATATAAATACTAAGATTTAGTATATTAATATTAATTTAAAAATTATATTTTATAAAGTTAAAAATTTTTTTAATATAGGTTATATTATAAATATAAAGGATTATATAAGGGTCCCTTAATTTTTAATAAGAAGGAGTACGTAATACGAGATCTAGTTACTTATATAGGCTAATATTAGGAGGTATTATGTGTATTAAAATAGGTATAGTTCGCCCTATAAATAGCTAAAAGTAATAAAAAGTTAGGAGTTTTAGTTAGTAATTAGGTATAAAGTATAATATACCTAGTTTTTTTTAATACGTAATATATAGTACGGCCCCGGCGGATTGCTCTATTAGGGGGAAGTAAGCTTTATAAAAAATATAAATTAAGAGGTATTTTTATTTATTTATTAAAAATATATTAATTTTAAAATATAAAAAGAATATAAAAGAGTATTTTAAAGAATATAAAGAAAAAGAAGTAACGTTATTATAGCTTTTACTAAATAAAGCGCGATTTATAATAATTTAGGTTATTTTTAAAAATAAAAAAAAGCTTATAACTACTTTTTTAGCTTCTTTATTAAGTTTTAAAAAAATAATTTAGTATAAAATTATTATTAATAAGCTAAGAATTATAGCTTGAAAATTAAACGCTTTTATATACTTTATTTAAACTATTTAATTATTAGTACTTATATAAAAATCAAAAGCGTTTAAATATAAAATTAGTATTTTTAAAAAAGTTAGCTTTATTAAGACTTAATATAATATTTATTATAACGAGGTTATATTTAATAATATAAAGGTCCTTATAATTAAGGGGTTATAATACTAAACGATTATTAATAAATAGTTAACTAAAAAGACTTTTATTATATACTACTCTTATAATAAGATTAGATATATAGCTTAATAATATTATAGTTTATTAAATAATATTTAAATAAGATAAAGGCTAAACCGTACTAAAAGTTTTAATATATACTATTTAAGGAGACTAAATAATAAAAATAAATAGCTTAAAAAATAAAGAAGTATAAGTATATTATTAATATTATTTATACTCTTTAAAAAATTAGTATTTATTCGGGCTATTATAAAAGAATATATTTTAATAATCCGAGGACTTATTAAAAAGAAGTTTTTATAAATATAAACAGCTACTTTTAAATAGACCTAATTAGTATAAAATTAATAAAAAACTAAGTTTTTAGTTAATATATATTAAAATCCTTTTTATATAGATTTAATAATAAAAGGGTAAAAATAAGACTAGCTTTTAATTAATATATTTTTATAAACTTAGAAAGCTAACTAAAAAGATTTAGTAATTATTTAGGCCTATATTTAGAGGATAAAAATTTACTTCTATTTTAATATTTTATAAAATAAAAAATATAATAATTAATATAAAAATAAACACTTAGTATTATATCTAGATTTTAATTACTAAACCGGTTATATTTATATAAAAATTATTAAAAATAAGGAAAAAGTATACGTATTTTATATTTATAAGGCTATAATAAATATAGAACTTTTAATAATATTATTAAAAAAAAAAATAAACTAATAATAACAATCTTTATAAACTTTTAAAATAAAATAGTTATTTTTAATAAAAATATAATAATAAATCTACTAGTTTTAAAGGGCCGAATATAAAATTAACTTTTAAGAAAAATAAAACTATTATATAGGCCTATATATTTATTAAATAAATAATAATTTAACGAGTTAAAGAAATATATTACTAAGAATTTAGAGAATAAAAAATAATCCCTTTAATAAATAAAATAAAAGCCCTAGTTATATTTATTTTTAAAAAGACGGCTTTTAAAACTATATATAAATTATAAAAGTCTAAATAAGATTATATTAAAAATAAATATCCTCCTCTAATTAATAAACTCTTAAATAGGCTTAAAAAGCTTAGTAAATCTTAAAAATAAATATTAAGGACGTAATTAAGGACGTATATTATTATATTATAATTAAATTATTAAATAAGTAAAAGATAGTATTTAGGACGAGATATAGTTATTTTAAATATATAATAATACTATTTAGCTTAATAAACGCTCCTATATTTTTTAAGTATATATTTATTAAGTACTCGCTGACTTATTAAATATTTATTATATAGCGTATATAAATAATATTCTCGTTTATTTAATAAGTAGGGATTAATATATAAAAGATTTTAAAAGGTTTTTAATAGTTACGTTTTATTTATATATTAAGCTAAATAAATATAGTTTTATTAATAAAAATAGAATTTCTAAGATATTTAATTATTTTAAAAAAGTATTAATAAATAGAAACTAGGTTTAATCTATTACTAAATAGTAATTACTAATTATATTTTAAAAATCTAAATATTTTTAAGATTTTATAATTTTTATTATAAGTTTATATTTAAGTATTTTAATATAGTTTTATTAATAATAAACCTTTTTAAAAAAACGAGTTAAGGAAAAAATAATAAGTTTATTTAGTTAAATAAAGCCTAAGTTATATTTAATAAGTTAAAAAGGCTTTTATATTAACTATAATATTATACTATTAGGACCTAATAAAATAATTAAAAATAGAAACAGATACTTTTTAAAGTAATTTTAAGTATATTATTTTAATTTATAAATACGGAATAGTACTTAATAATTTATTTTAATTAAAAACTTATTAAAATAAAGTAAAAATAGGCTATAGAATAATAAGAACTCCTAGTTATTAAGAGTTTAGATTATTAAGTTAGATATTTTAAAGATTAATAATACTATTTATAATACTTATTAATTTTTAAATATTAAAAAGTTGTTAATATATTAATAAGGTACCTAAAAAAACGTTTTATATACTAAGTATATAAATTATTAATATTTAATTTTAATATTTAATATTACTTAAGATTAACGAACTTAGTAAACGGGCTATTTAAAAATTAAATTATATAAAGAGAAATTAGTTATGAGGACGTATTATTTATATTAATAAATAAATTCGATTTAATTAGTAAACTCTTAATAAAAGTATAAAAAGTATAATAATTTTTAAAAGAGGACTAAATTTATAAAGGTTTTTATAATAGTTATTAAAGTAATTATAAATAATAATATTATAATAAACGTTTTTATAATAATAATAAAAGTTAAGAAAAAGCTAGGTAATAATTTAAAAAAGTAAATAATAATATTAAAAGGGTAGATTTAAAAAGTTATAAAAGAGTTATTTAAAAAAGAGACCGTATTTTTATAAAAATTATTAAATATATTAAAATCCTTAGTTAAGGAGCTCTAAAACTTCAATAATAAATATTAATTTTAATTAGAAAAGTATTATAAAACTATTATAAAAGGAGACGATATTATTAAAATAATAAAAATATATTATTTTATAAAAGATAATTAGTAATCCTAAAGGAGGCTTTTTTATAATAAAAGATCTTTTATTAATGTTATAATAATTTAAAGTTAGTATATAAATATAAATAAAATAACTAAATTAATATTAAAAGAATTCTATTAGTTAAACCTCTTAAAGAATATAAAGGACTATATAAGTAGTTATAATATTTATTAAAATATTAAAATCTTTAAGTATAAGCTATATAAGTAGTTATAATTATTATTATTATTAGCTTATTTATTTGTTTTATATTTCTATTTTTACGAATCGCTCAGGCAGTTCTTAATATTGGTTATATAGTATTAATATATAGTATTAGTAGATACTCTTATTATCTCGTTAAACTATTTTTATAATTTTTTTACCTTTTTTTTAAACTTTCCCTCTTATAAAGTTTATAATTATAGATTAATAGTAATATTAAGTACGCGGCTATTTTATAAGCCTTTATACTTAGCTAAGTTCGTAGCCTTTTTAAGTAATGGCTTTATAATAGTGGTATTTAAGATACCCTTATTGCCGTTATTAAGAATAATACTGACTTATATAAGATATATATATTATATATTCGTTTCCTCGTTTCTTTTATTAAAATTAAAAACGCTACTTCCTCGCCGTTTATTATTATCGCTACTACTATTACTATTACTATTACTATCTAATCGTTTATTTTAAATATACTTTATTAAAATACTAAAATATTAATAACTTATTACCCCTAGGGCTTTTTAATAGCTAATAAAAGTTCGATCCTATAATTATTATATTAAATAACCTAAGTTATAAAAACACTATTTTAATAAGTACTATATCTATAATATTAACTTACGGAAAATAAATAAATATATTATAATAAGCGTCGCTCTTATTAGTACCCTTTTAATATAATATAATAATATAAATAAATCTAGACTTAATAATATAATTAGGAGCTTAGAACGAGCATAGGCGAACGTATTAAATAAGAATATTAAAGAGAAGCTATTATTAAATAAGATAAAAAGAAAAAATAAGGAGTAGTATTTAGCTATTTAGAAAGTAATTAATATATTACGTTATTAATAATAATTTAAGCTATAGCCGGCTATTATTAGCTATAAAATTTATTAAGTAATATATATAATAAAAACTTAATATTAACCCTTATAAACTAGCTTACCCGTAGGGTAAAGATAGCCCCTAATAGGGCGGGCCGACCCCAAAGGGATTAGCTTATTTATTTTAAAAAACTAACTTAGATTTTATTATTAAACTATTACTAAGTATACGGAATAACGGGGTAAAATATAATAATATTTTAACTATCGTTTATTAAATAATAAAGTTTATTTTTTAATTAATAAAAAAGACTTTATAATAGTATAACTAGTTAAATACTTTTATTAATAAATAGAATATAAATTTAAAATACCTAAAAGTATTATAAATAATAAGGATAAGCTCTTTATTAGCTTAAAAAGAATTTATAAAAAAGGTAATTTATACTAATTATTTATTATATATTATTTATAAACGGATAGATAAATAGAGAAGAAATATTAAATTTTGGAAAAATATTTTTAAATATATATTAAAGGCTCGTTAAATTAATAAGCTATTTAACTTATAGAAATAAAATTTATATATAATAATAATAAGTATTTTATAATAAGTATATTATTAATAAAAGTAATATATAGTTATTATTTTAGATATGTTTAATATATACTTATAATATTAAAAGTCTTAGTTTAAGAAGTAAAAGAACATATAAATTATATTATTATATTAAAAAGAGAGCTTAAAAATATTAATAAAGGGCTATAAAACCTAAGTTAAAAGATATAATAAAAACATTAGTTAAAAAATTCTATTAAGGATAGGTTATTAAACTATTAATAAAAACTTTAGGTTTAAAAATAGGAAATTAGTATTTCGATTTTTAAAATAATTATTATAAAAAGGGTTAATTTTTAAGCTTATTAGTATACTTATTAAAGTAGTATTATAAAATATATAATATTTTTTTATAATATTAATCGAATTTTAGAATTTAAAGGATAATATTAATAAAATAATTAAAATTAAAAATAAATTACATAAATAAAAATAAAAGAGATAGTTATATAATAAGAGAATAATAAATAATTACATTATTTAATTAGATAAGTAAAATAGCTAGTAAAATATAATATATAGGAGCTAAAAAATATTTATAAAATATATAAAGTAAAGTTAAACGATTTAAAATATAATTAAAAAGGTTTTATAATAAATAAAATAACTAAATAATAAAGGGCTAGTTATTATAAAACGAAAATAAGAAAATAATTAAAGATTTAAATATATAAACCCTTAATTTTATAATTTTATACCTTTAAAAAACCCTTTAGGGTCCGGCCCGCCTTATTAGGGGCTAACTTCGCCCTATGGGTAAGCTAGTTTACGAGGGTTAATATTAAGTTTTTATTACGTATATTACTTAATAAACTTTATAATTAATAATAACTAGCTATAATTATCGATACTAAATTAATTTAAAATACTAATAACCTCATATAATATATTAATTATTTTCTAAATAATTAAAAACTACTTTTTATATTTTACTTTTTAATAACTCTAAATTTTTTTAATCTTTTTAATTTACTCCTACGCTACGATTTTAAAATATTAATAATACTCCTAAGTTAGTTAAGTATTTTAAAACTATATTATATAAATTAGGCGCTAATAAGGGTAATATTTATATTAATATACTCGTTTCAGATCTTTAAATCGATAGTATTTAAGTTATATTTTTAAAACGACCTTATTATAATTTAGGGTCCTTTAGTATAATACTTATAAGATCGAACTTCTAGTTATTAAAAAGCCCTAGGGGTTAATAAGTCTTAATATATTAATAATATATATTTAAAATAAACGATTTAATAATAATAATAATAATAATAATAGCGTAATAATAATAAATAATAAGGAAGCATTTTTAATTTTAATAAAAGAAATAAGGTAATAAATATATAATATATAAATTAATATATACTAAATATTAATAAAGTTAGTATTATTTTTAATAATAATAACGAGGGCATCTTTAATATTACTATTATAAGCTACTATTACCTAAATAAGCTGCGAACTTAGCTAAGTATATAAGTAAGCTTATAAAGTAGTAATATCCCACTTAATATCGCTATTAATCCGTAGTTATAAACTTTATAAAAGGAAAGTTAAAAATAAAACAAAATTATAAAAATAGTCTAACGAAATAGTAGGGGTATTTATTAATACTATATATTAATACTATATAACCGATATTAAGAACCGAGCGAGTAATAAAAATAGAACAAAAACAAATACCTTCAAGAAAATTAATATTTTTTTATAAACCTAAGTTATAACGTTTTTAAAATTAAAAATAAAGGGTAACTAAATAGAGAATATTTAATAAAAGCTTATTAATAAAAGTTTTAATTAAGTTTAGAGTACTTATTATTTTAGTTTTAAAAAAATAACTATTAATTTTATTTTAAATTTAATAATATATAATAAGATAATATATAAAAAGTTATTAAAATACGTAATAATATATTTATTATTATTAGGAAGAGCTAAATATAGGGATATTTTCTTAATAAACGTAAGTAATGATTTAGTAGATAATATTATAAATAATTTGAATATAAGTTCAATTAAAGACCTTTTTAAAAGTTCTTTATAATAAGAGGATATTATTAAATATATAAAGGGGTATAAGTAATAGGGCTAAAAGTTATTAAAATATTAATTAATAAATAGAGAACTATAAATACGCTATTAAATATACCCGTTAAGATTTTATTATTAGCTTAGATTAATAAACGGGAGTTAATTAATAAAAAATACTATTTTATAATTTAAGGGGTAATATTAATAGGGTTAGAAATTACTAAAAAGTTAATAAATAAATTAGAACTTAGGGATATATTATTGTAATATTTATAAGCTTTATTACCCCTTTAGGGTCCGGCCTACCTTATTAAGGGCTAACTTTACCCTATAGATAAGCTAGTTTATAAGGGTTAATATCGAGTTTTTATTATATATATTACTTAATAAACTTTATAACCAATAATAGCTAGCTATAACTTAATTATTATTAATAATATAATATATTAATCGCTTTCTAAATAGCTAAATACTACTCCTTATTTTCTCTTTATTTAATAATAGCTTCTCTTTAATATTCTTATTTAATACGCTCGCTTATATTCTTTTAAGCTCTTAATTATATTATTAAGTCTAGGCTTATTTATATTACTATATTATATTAAAGGGTACTAATAAGGGCAATATTTATTATAATATATTTATTTATTTTTATAAAAGATATTATAAAAATAGTACTTATTAAAATAGTTTTTATAGCTTAGGATTATTTAATATAATAGTTATAAGATCGAACTTTTAATTATTAAAAAGCCCTAGGGGTTAACGAGTTAGTATTTTAGCATTTTAATAAAATATATTTAAATAAATAAATAGTTAGAGAGTAATAATAATAATAATAATAATAATAATAATAATAATAATAATAATAATAATAATAATAATAATAATAATAATAATAATAATAATAATAATAATAATAATAATAATAATAATAATAATAATAATAATAATAAATAAATAAATAAATAACGAGAAATAACGTTTTTAATTTTAAAAAAAAATAAAATAATAAATATATAGTATATATATATAAGTTAAAGTATTTTTGATAGTTAGTATTATTATTAACAATAGTAACGAGGGTATTTTCAATATTATTATAATAAGTTATTATTATTTAAAGAACTATAAACTTAGTTAAGTACGTACGTAATAAGTTTATAAAATAATATCTCTGCGCTTAATTTATTTTTAATCTTACTTTTATTAATTACTTAGGTAGTTTTTAATATTAATTATTTAGTTTTATTTTATTTTTATATTACGTATATAAAAAGCTACCCTATATAAGTATTTTTATATATAGTTTTTTTAATAATATATATTAATATATATTCCTTAATAGAGTAATTTACTGGGTCGTATTATATATTATATAGTAGGGAAAGCTGGGTATATTATGCTCTATACTTAATTACTAACTAAAATAATAGTTAATTAACTCGACTATTATCTCCTTTTTATTAATAACTCCTGACCTTTTATTATAATTTTCTTAAGTTCTAGCCGTTTATAAAGCAAGCTTTATTTATTTTAATATATATAGGATCTCTTAGTATTAGCTTATATAAATAGCTAGGTTTAATACGATCTTTTTTTATATAAGTATTATTATTATTTATAGCTTATAAGAGCTATTTAAAGTATTAGCTTATGACTTTAACCTTATATATTTTTAGGTTATTTATCGTAATTATTATTAAGTTAATATTAATATATTAAATCTTAGTATCTATATTAGCTTAGTTATTTATAATATTTATAATATTATTTAGCCCTTTACGGTCCGGCCTACCTTATTAAGGGCCAACTTCGCCCTATAGATAAGTTAGTTTACGAAGGTTAATATTGAGTTTTTATTATATATATTACTTAATAAACTTTATAATTAATAATAACTAGCTATAAATATTAATATTAAATTAATTTAAAATACTAATAACCGCTATAATATATTAATTATTTTCTAAATAATCAAAACTACCTTTTATATTTCTTTTTTAATAATTTTAATTTATTTTTATATTATAATTTCAGAATATTAATACTCCTGAGTTAGTTAGGTATTTTAAGGCCTTATTATATAAATTAAGTACTAATAAGGATAATACTTATATTAATATACTTATTTATTTTTAAGTTAATAGTATTTAAGCTATATTTTTAAAATTACTTTATTATAGTTTAAGCTCTTTTAGTATAATATTTATAAAATCGAATTTCTAGTTATTAAAAAGCTCTAAGGGTTAACGAGTTTTAGTATATTAATAATATATATTTAAGAGTAAGTAAATAATTTAATAATAATAATATTAATAATAATATAATAATAATAAATAATAAGGAAATAGTTTTTAATTTTAATAAAGGAAGGAGGTAATAAATATATAATATATAAGTTAATATATATTAAATATTAATAAGGTCAGTATTATTCTTAATAATAATAACGAGTTTTCGATATTATTATTATAAGTTCTTATTATTTAAATAGGTTATAAACTTAGTTAGGTATATAAATAGGGTTATAAAATAGTAATATCCTATATTCAATATTACTATTAATCTATAATTATAAATTTTATAAAAAGAAAGTTAAAAATAAAAGAAAATTATAAAAATAGTTTAATAAAATAATAAGGGTATTTATTAATATTATATATCAATATTATATAACCGATATTAAGGCTTCTAGCTATTATGGTAATTTACTAACAGCGATTATTAATAAAAGCATAGCCGTCTTCCTATAATAGCCCGCCCGCTTACTACTACTTTACTAATAACTTTTTAGGATTATATACTAATAATAGCTAACTTTTTAACTTTTTAACTTTTTAAATAATAATTATATTACTAAACTAAGTACTAGGTACTTTATTACTCGATTTCTAATAGTCCTACTTTACTTCTAACTAACCCGATTTAATAATAACGCCTTCCTCTCCCCTATTTACTTTTAGTATAGTTCAGCTTTAATAATACTTAACTACGCACTATATACTAATTATAATTCTATTATTATAAGTAGCATTAAATACCTAGGGTCCTTATAAAGTAAGTAGTTATTATTATAATATTAATAAAAAAGTAATATTATTATTAGTAACCTAGCCTTTAATTAAAATAAAAACCTTTACTAATTATAACTTATTTAAATATACTTTAAAATATTTAATATAAACGCTACTTGTTTTTAATATAGCTAAAATAAATAATAAAAGGCCTTTTTTAGGGGTATAAAAAAATAAGGCGTTATTAAATAAGATATACCTTAAGAATATAAAAAATCGAGGTTAATAATACGGCTACCTAAGTATAAATAAGTTAGGTAATAATATTAAACTTAAGAGCTTTAAATAAGTTTATTAAGTTATTTATTATATTAAAGTTATTTAGAAATAAATAATTCGAGGACTTAAGGATATAAAAAAAGGATCTATTTATTATTTAATAACTTAATAAATTACTTTATATCTACTTCGAGGATATTAGGGTTTTATAAATAAAGATATTTATAATATATTAATTATATTATAAATAATTTAATATAACGTAAGCTAAAAAGTTTAAAAGCTATAGCGGCGCAACTTTAAGTAGCTCCAACTTTAATAATATTATTACGATAACTAAGCAAATAACTTATTATCTACTTATCTAGGTATTATACTACGTAATTAATAAGTAGCTAGTAGTACGGCTAGACGTATAGCCTATAGGGGTACCTTTTCTAATAAAAGCTCTACGCATATTATAGTACTATTATACTTTTAACTTAATAAAGTACGTATATACTAATATATACTATTAAAAAAACTATATATAGAAATATATTTATATAGGGTAAGTTTTTATATACGTAGTATATAAAATAAAATAAAACTAAATAACTAATATTAAGAACTACCTAAGTAAGTAAAAAATAAAATAAAAAATAAATAATATTATTTAGTTAAATTCTATATTATTAAAAAGTGTTTTATTATTTTTAAATATATTTATATTAGTTATAATAATTATAGTATCGAGCTAGTTAAAGAGGGTATTTAGCCTAAGAGGGGTAAACTTATTAACGGGTATTTTTAGAGTAGGTTCTTATCGAGGTAGTATTTTAACTAACTAACTTCTTAATTAGTAATTTAATTAGTTATTTAAGTAGTAGTTTATATATTAATAAGTTTATTTAATAGGTTTGTTTAGTAATTTATCTAGTTTAAATAGAGCTTTAGGTAATATTTAAAGTAATTAAGATAAAAGAATCTTTATAGGCTTTAAAAAGTAGTAAATATTAGCCTTTTTAACCCTTTTTTTAAAACCTTTACGTTACTATTAAAGTTTAAAAATTTTAAAAAAGGCCGCTTTTGATTATTATAGCTAATTATTATAGCTAATTATTGTAATTAACTTTTATTATTAACCTTTTAACTAGCGCCTTACGTAAGAATATTGTTTAGCTTATTATTAGTAAGTAATTAGAAAGGGTAATTTATTTATTCTAAATTAAATAGCGGTTTTTATATTAAAATTATTATATTATATTATATACGTATTTAGGGTATATTATACGTATTATATAGTTAAAAAGTATATTATATTGTATAATTTTCTTTAAAAATATAATCCCGTTAAGGTCGATTTTTACGCTTATAAAACCGAAAAGAAACTACTATATTTACTATATATTAATATATATATATATTTTATTATATTAAAAGTATAATAATATTTTAGAATATATATAGAGCTTTTATTAAAAAAGGTATCCTTATATATTTAGCCGTATTATTAGTTATTTATTAATTATATAATATAATACTCGGGCGAGTAGATAGTTAGTAATATTATTAAAATTAGAATTAATTAAAATTATATTATTATAGTTTTTAAACCCCCTTGAGGGTCCGGCCCGCCTTATTAAAGGCCAACTTCGCCCTAACTTAATAAACTAATAATTTAAATAACTATAACTTATTTATAGTTACTAAGCTATATTATTTTCGTATTTAAATACCTTTTAATATTAATTATAACTATACTAATTTAGATTTAGCTTATTATAAAACTAGTTTTATTAAAATTATAAATATCTAAGTTTATAATACTATATTTTATAATTATATTTATTATAAATAGTTTAAATAGAGCTTTGGGTAATGTTAGAAGTAATAAGGATAAAAAGAATCTTTGCGAGCTCTAAAAAGCAGTAAATATTAGCTATTTTAGCCCTTTTTTTAGAAACCTCTACGTTATTATTAAAGTTTAGAACCTTTATAGTTAAGGGCCGCCTCTAACCTTTATAATTAACTATTATAACTAATTATTATAACTAACCTCTATTATTAACCTTTTTAACTAGTACCGCTACGTAATAAAAAGGGTAGCTTATTTATTCTAAATTAAATAGCGGTTTTTATATTGAAATTACTATATTACGTTAAGCGCGTATTTAGGGTATATTATATATATTATATAGTTAAAAAATATATTATATTATATAATTTCCTTTAAAAACGTAATCCCGTTAAGGTCGATCTTTTGCGCTTATAAAGCTGGAAAAAACCATATATTTATTATAAATAAAACTATATATTTATTATAATTAGATTTTTATATTAGGCCCTCTTATAATTATATTTATAAAAACAATACGTTTATAATTATAATTATTATTTTCTAAAATTTAAAACTTATTACTTTTTAACATAGGGTACGTTATAACTAATAAGTAAATAGTTTATTATTTTTAATATTATGAAGTTCAAAAGAAATAATTAAGAATTTAATTAAGTATATATTTAAATAGTTTCTCTTTTTAAGAAGGATCAAATTATATAAATTTAGTATAGCATTATGTCGTAATAATATTTTTTTAATTATTAAATTAGTATAATATAACTAACTAAATAGATATTAATTATAATCTAAGCGCTTAGTTTTTATTGATTTAAATAGCTTAGAAAGTAAGCTAAATATTAAATATTAAATTCTTTATATTAATAAGTTATAATAAATAATAAAAAAAAAGCACTTAATTATATAAAAGTGATATAGTTACGGTTTTATATTTTGTTTACTTATTTATTTTACTTACTTATTATATACGTTATTTAGTTTTTATTTTATTTAAATATTATTTAATAAGTTATAATATTATTAAGTTATATATTTAGTTTTATTATTTGTTTTTTAATTCTACCTCTGCTAATTGCTCGGGCGGTTCTCGATATCGGTTACACGGTATTAATACATAGTATCAGTAGATACCCCCACTGTCTCGTTAGACTATTAGTTTTATTATAAGAGTAATATTTAATACAACTTTTTTTTAGTTAATTATTTCTTAATAATTACTTAATATTATAGCTCTTTAATCATAAAGACCTTTATATTATTAAATATAACCTATTATAATAAAGATTATATTAAATCTTAATAAAGCTAGTTTTTTAAGTATTAACCCGTACTTAAATACTTCTTATTTTTCTTTTATAAATATTATTAATTAAGTAATTTAAATAAAATATATAAAAATATTTTACTTCTTAAACTATAATTTTTAGCTTATTAATAATAATTTAATATCAAATTATCTTTTCTTAATGCTTAATAAAAAGTTAAAAATAATTATAAACTTTTTTCTTATTATTTTTATAAAGTAATTTTAAGTTATTATAAATCGTACTCTATTTAATATAGAATTATAATAATACCTTTTTTTTATTCCTAAAATACTTATTTATACTCTTTTTATATTTCAGGGTTAATATATTTTTAATAGATAAAAGAGAAGAATACTTAATTTATATTTTTAATAAGGCTTATTTAATAGTTTTTATTATGTTTAAACCGCTAGGATATTTTAAAAATACTTATTTTATTTTATACTTATTTAAAGCCCTTGATTAAAGGTTATGTACTTCGTTAATTATTTTAATTTAATTATTTATTTAAATTATTATTATATTTTTTATTTAATTTTAGTAATTATAATTGGTTTTTTTATAATCTTAGGTCTTTTTATTTTTATAACCTTTTTAATAAAGAGATAAGTAATTTTTTTAATAATTACGTTATTTTATATGAAGTAATATTACAAAATGATTAAGGATAATTAATATTATTAAACTAAGTCTCTTATTTACTATATCTAATTAATTCTTTCTTTATTATAATAATAGTATATACGCCCCCTTTTTATTTATTTATTTCTTTATATTTAAGTTAATAAATCTTTCTATTATTCTTAATTGTTTTTATTATTTAGTATTGGAGTTTAATGCTTTTTATTATTTTAGCCTAAATATATAGTAGTTTTTTTTAGCTTTATAAATATAAAAATCGGACCTTAATAGGATTACGCTTTTAAAAAAATTTATATAATATAATATATTTTTACTCCCCGACGGAGTAATTTACTAGGGTCGTATTATATATTATATATTAAAGAAAACTAAGTATATTACGCCCGTACTTAATTATTAACTAAAACTCTTAATCTTTTATTACCCGTTTATAGAGCAAGCTTTACTTATTCTAATATATATAAAACTTTTAGTACTAGTTTATATAAATAGCTAGGTTTAATATAATCTCTTTTTATATAAGTATTATTATTACTTAGCCCGTAAGAGCTATTTAAGGTACTGACTTATTACTTTAACTTTATACTTCTAACTTATTTATTATAATTATTATAATTAGGCTAGTATTAATATACTAAATCTTAATATTTATATTAGCCCGGCTATTTATAGTATTTATAATATTACCTAACTAAATTTTATACTATAAAAAGTACTTTACTATTTCTTAAGCGTACTTATATTAGTTATAATAGTTATAATATTAAGCTAGCCGTAAGTACTTAGCTTAAAGAGTAGACTTATTAACGGGTATCTTAAGCTTACTAATTACTAACTATATACTAAGAGCAGAGCAGGTTCTTATTAAAATAGTAGTTTATATATTAATAAGTTTATTTAGTAGGTTTATTTAATAAATTTGTTTAGTTTAACCAGAGCTTTAGGTAATATTAAAAATAATAAAGATAAAAAAATCTTTACGAGCTCTAAATAGTAAATATTAGCCCTTTTAGCCCTGTTTTTAAAAACCTTTATATTATTATTAAAATTTAGAACTTCTGCGGTTAAGGGCCGCTTCTAACCTTTATAACTAATTATTATGGCTAACTATTACGGCTAACTTTTATTATTAACCTTTTTAATTAATATTACTACGTAAAGAGTAGCTTACTTATTTTAAATTAAATAGTAGTTTTTATATTAAAATTACTATATTATATTAAATACGTACTTAAGGTATATTATGCGTATTATATAATTAAAAGTATATTATATTATATAATTTCTTTTAAAAGCGTAATCTTATTAAGGTCGATTTTTATACTTATAAAGCTAGAAAAAAACTACTATATAATATATTTTTAAACTATATAATATATATAATATACCCTAAATATATACTTAATATAACATAGTAATTTTAATATAAAAACCGCTATTTAATTTAGAATAAGTAAGCTACTTAGCTATTTATTAATAATAAGTTAAGAAATATATTTATATAATAATACTAGTTAAGAAGGGTAATAATAAAAGTTAGTTATAAAAATTAGAAATAGCTCTTTTAACTATAAAGGTTCTAAATTTTAACAATAATATAAAGGGTTTTAAAAAAAAAGAGCTCAAAAGAGTAATATTTACGTACTAAAGCTCGTAAAAATTATTTTTATCCTTATTATTTCTAATATTACTTAAAGCTATTTTCTATTCAAACTGAATAAATTTATTAAATAAACTTATTAAATAAACCTATTAATATATAAAATATTACTCTATTCTTAATATATAATTAATAATTAGCGGGCTAAAGATATCCCTTAATAAGTCCCCCCCTCTAAAGCTTAATAAATTAAGCCCCCTCGACGCCCTAATGATTATAATTAATATAAATATACTTAAAAAATAATATAATACTTTTTAATAATACGGAATCTAATTAAATAATAATATAAATATTATAAATAGCTAAGTTAATATAAATATTAAGATTTTAATATATTAATATTAACTTAGAAATTATATTTTATAGAGCTAAAAATCCCTTTAATATAGGCTATATTATAAATATAAAAGACTATATAAGGGGTCTCTTAACTTTTAATAAAAAAGAGTACGTAATATAGGATTTAGTTATTTATATAAGTTAATATTAGACCTTTCTAGCCAGCGCCGCTACATAAAGGGCAGCTTGCCCATCCCGAATTAAATAGCAGTTTTCGTATCGAAATCACTATATTACGTTAAGCGCATACTTAGGGTATATTACGCGTATTATATAGTTAAAAAGTGTACTATACTATGTAATTTCCTTTAAAAGCATAATCCCGTTAAGATCGATCTTTTACGCCTATAAAGCCAGAAAAAAGCTATTATATAAGTTAATATTAAGAAGTTTTATATATATTAAAATAAATAAAGCTCGCCCTATAAACGGCTAGAACTTAAAAAAACTTTATATAGCGGAAAGGTAGGGGCTATTTTACTTAGTAATTAAGTATACAGCGTAATATACTTAGTTTTTTTTAATATATAATATATAATACGGCCCCGGCACATTGCTCTGTCGGGGGGTTTAGCCTAAGTATAATATAAAATCAAGTATATTTTTAATAAGTAAAATAAAAGCTTTAATCGTTTTAATATAATTAATTATCTATAGCTTTTATAGCCTTAGTTAATAAAAGACGCTTATAGTTCGTTTATATTAATATTTATTATTCTAAGGGACGCTAATATATTACTAATATATTACCTCTCTTTTTAATTACTTATATTATATTAGTTTTATATTTTATTTTATATTAATTAAACTAGGTTTATAAAAGTTAAAGAATTATAATAATATAACTAAGTATTATAATTAAAAAATATAAAAAATAAAAATAATATAATATATAGACTTAAATTTAGTATTTTTATAAAGTTATTATAAGAATTTAGTTTTTTATTTTAGCGAGGTTTTACTGAGGATTTTCTAAAAGTCTAGCTATAGCCTTATAGCTAAGTTAAGTCTAGCTATATAGCCGTATATTAGCCCCCTTATAAAAAGGCTTATCTCTTTAAAAAGTATAATAATAAGAAATAGGTATTTTATCAAATAAGGAATACCCTAAGTTTATAATATAAGCTTAAAATAATATTCTTTTATTCAAGTAATAATAAGCTAGATTTAGGGTATAAAACTTAATAAATAAAGCTAAATTTATTAAGTTAAATTAAGTAATTTATATTTGTTTTTGAATTCTATCTCTACTAATCGCTCACTCAGGTAGTTCTCAATATCAGTTATATAATATTAATATATAACATTAATAAATACCCTATTATTATTTATTAAATTATTTTTTAATTTTCTTTTACTTTTTAACTTTCCTTTTATAAAGTTTATAACTATAAATTAATAATAATATTAAGTATAAAATACTACTATTTTATAAACTTATTTATATACTTAGCTAAGTTTACGGCCTATTTAAGTAATAATAACTTATAATAATAGTATTAGAGATATCCTTATTACTATTATTAAAAATAATACTAACCTTTATAAATACTAATATTTAATATATATTAACTTATACTTATATTATATATTTATTACTTTATTTCTTTTATTTAAATAAAAACGCTTCTATTACTATTTGTTATTATTATTATTAAATTATTTATTTTAAATATATATTATTAATATACTAAGACTTATTAACCCTTAGGGCTTTTTAATAATTAGAAGTTCGATTCTATTAGTATTACTAAAAGACCCGAATTATAATAAAGTTATTTTAAAGAATACGGATTAAAACTATTAACTTAAAGATTTAAAATAAGTATATTAATATAAGTATTATTATTATTAGCGCTTAATTTATATAATATTAATATAGCCTTAAAATACTTATTTAACTTTAGAATATAATTAATACCTAAGTTTATAATAATAAAATAAAAGTTTAGAAAAATTAAAAAAGAAGTTTAAAGTTATTAAAAAAATAGAATATAAAAAGTATTTTAGCTATTTAAAAAGTAATTAATATATTATATTATTAATAAGTTAAGCTATGGCCAGTTATTATTAGTTATAAAATTTATTAAGTAATATATATAATAAAAACTTAATATTAACCCTCGTAAACTAGCTTACTTATAGGGTAAAAATAGCCCTTAATAAGGCGGGCTAACCCTAAAGGGAATTTTTAATATATAATTATAATAAAGCTACGGATTAGTTACTCTCTTACGGCCTTACTTCTTATATAAGCTTTATAATAATTATTTTATTACGACTTTTTAATGAATAACTTCGTTAAGTTATTTTTAAAGTTATTAATAACGTTTTCTTCTACTAGACCCTTAAACTATTATTTTTTTAATATAGCTAATTAAATAAAAATAGGTTATATTATATTTTTAGCTTATTATAGAGGAGGTATAATTTTAAGGTTTAAAATCTAATAATATAGATTTTAAAGTATATTTCCTTAGTTTTTAATAAAAATAGATATCCTATTTTATAAAAACGTCCTAATTATAAGCCTTATATAAATTATATAATAATAAGGAATACTAAGCTTTACTAAGGTAGAATAGTTATTTATATAATTTTTAATAAAAGGCCGTAAATAGTTACTAATTAGTAATATTATTTTTACTATTTAGTATTATTTTATAATTAACCTAAGTATTTTAAAAAAGTATATATCGAAGTTTATTTAAATATTCCGAACTTGCTCTAATATATTAATAAGTAATTAGTATTTTATTTTCTATATAGGATTACATAAACTATAACTCTTAATTTTAAATTATATCCTATATAATATTATTAAATCAGTATAAGTAATTTAGGTTATTAAAGAGATAGTTTTAATATTATTATTATTAAACTCGGTCCTTAAAGTAATATAAATACTAAAATTCTAATATTTTTAAATATAATAGCGAGCTTACTAAGTTTTAATAAGAAAGTATATTTTATAAAAATAACGTAGTATTAACTACTAATTATCGAACTCCTTATAAAAACTTATTTATACTTTTTTATAAATAACCTTAGTTTTTATAAAAATAATAAGTTTTTATATTATAAATAGTCCGTAATATATATAAGGGATTAAATTATTCATATTTATTTTATATTTTACCTTTACTAGCTACTTAAGTAGTTCTCAATATCGGTTATATAGTATTAATATATAGTATTAGTGGATACCCCTACTGTCTTATTAGACTATTTTTTGATTTTCTTTTACTTTTTAACTTTCCCTCTTGTAAAGTTCATAACCACGGATTAACGGCGATAAATCTCTTATATTTATTTTAAGAATATTAGGGTTTTATAAAATATATTAATGTATTAGGGTATTTAATATTATTGATTTGTTTATTCTACCTTTACTAATCGCTCAGGTAGTTCTTAATATCGGTTATATAGTATTAATATATAGTATAATAAATACTCCTATTATCTCGTTAGACTATTTTTCATAATTTTCTTCTACCTTTTAACTTTCCCTTTTATAAAGTTTATAATTACGGATTAACAGCGATTAAAAGAAACTATATATAAATATACTTATTTACGGTAAGCTTTTTATATACGTAGTATATAAAAATAAAAATAAAACTAAATTTTATAGGGCTTTAAACATTTGATAAATTAATACGTGAAATATAGTTAAGTTATTATAGTTATTATCGTAAAATTATATTAATAATAAATAAAAAGAAAAATGTATTATTATTTAATCAGGTTAATTAAAAATAGAGTTTAATACGGCTATTAGAAGTTAAATAATAGAGTATTTAGCTTAATAATAATAATAAAATTATTTTTAAAAGTTAAAAATTAGTTATAATATATAACCTAAAAAGTTATTAATAAAATAGTAATAAGTGGGCGGGCTATTATAAGAAAACGGCTACGCTTTTATTAATAAGTACTCTTAATAAGTTATTATTATAATATTATAACTAGAGGCTATAAAAAGTTAAATAATTCATAAGGTTTCAATAAAATAATAACGATTACGTAATGAAATAACAAGTTAGTATTTATAATATTAATAACTTAAAAAGAGATATTTTGAACTTATTAAGTTTATATATATTATTAAAACTAATTACTTATAAAAAGTTTTTATATTTATTTATATTATAGATAGGTTAATTATATAGCTTTAAAAGAAGTAGAGTTTTTCTATTTTATAAAATATAATAAGAAAGGTTATAAGTTTAAATACTAAAAGATTATTTAAATAAGGAGTTAATTAATAAAATAGTCTAAATATTATTTTTATTACTTATTATAAATATTGTTTTTATTTAAAATATAATAATACGTTAAGTATATAATTTCTAATTAATAGAAGCTAATAATCCTTTAGGTCGTCCCGCTTTATTAGGGGCTAACTTTATCTTATAAATAAGCTAGTCTTATTAGGGTTTATATTTAGTTTCATTCTATAATAAACTTTATAAATAATAATAACTAGCTATAAACTTAAAATATTAATAATAATATCGTAATATATTAATTACTTTCTAAATAACTAAATATTACCCTTACTTTTTGCCTTTATTTTATTTAGTAATAACCTCTCTTTAATATTCTTATTTGAAATATACTTATTTATACTTTTTAAATTCTTAATTATATTATTAAGTTTAAGCTTATTTATATTATTCTATTATATTAAAAGCGCTAATAAGAGTTATACTTATTATAATATATCTATTTAAATTTTATAAATTAATATTATAAATATAATATATATTAAAACGATCTCTTTATAGCTTAGGGTTATTTATTTAGTTCTATTTTATTTTATAAACTATATATATAAAAGCTTATTTTATATAAGTATATTTTTATCCCCCCGACGGAGTAATTTATTGGGGCTATATTATATATTACGTATTAAAGAAAACTAGGTATATTGCGCTCCGTACTGAATTATTAACTAAAACTCCCGACTTTCTATTACCCATTTATAGGGCAAGTTATACCTATTCTAACGTATATAATATTTCTTAATACTAACTTATATAAGTAACTAGATCCTCTATTATATATTTCATTTTATAAGAGTTAGGGACTCTTTATATAGTCCTTTATATTTATAATATAGCCCGTATTAAAGGATTTTTAGTTTTATAAAATATAATTTTTAAGCTAGTATTAATATATTAAATCTTAGTATTTATATTAATTTAGTTATTTATAGCGTTTATATTATTACTTAGCTAGATTTTATATTATTAAAAAGTATTATACTACTTTTTAAGTATGCTTATATTAATTATAATAGTTAGGGCGTCGAGGGGGCTTAATTTATTAAGCCCTAGAGGGGGGGACTTATCGAGGGGTATTTTTAGAGCGGTAGTTTATATATTAATAGGTTCGTTTAATAGGGTTATTTAGTAAGTTTATTTAATAAGTTTATTTAGTAAATTTATTTAGTTTAAATAGAGAGTAGCTTTAGGTAATATTAAAAATAATAAGGATAAAAAGAATTTTTATAGGCTTTAATATAAAGAGTAGTAAATATTAGCCCTTTTAGTCCTTTCTTTAGAAACCTCTATATTACTATTAAAATTCAGAACTTTTATAATTAAGGAAGGCCGCTTTTAATTTTTATAGCCGATTATTACGGCTAACTATTACGGCCGACCTCTATTATTAACCTTTCTAGCTAGTACCGTTATGTAAGTATATTACTTAGCTTATTATTAATAAGTAGCCGAAGCGGGTAGCCTACTTATCCCGAATTAAATAGCGGTTTTTGTATTAAAATTATTATATTGTGTTAAGCGCGTACTTAGGGTATATTACGTATATTATATAATTTCTTTTAAAAATATAATCCCGTTAAGGTTAATCTTTTGCGCTTATAAAGCCGGGAAAAAACCACTATATAAGTATATTTCTATATATAATTTCTGTTTAATAATATATATTAATATATATTAATACTATATAACCGATATCGAGAACCGCCCGAGTAATTAGTAAAGGTAGAATAGAAAACAAATATTAATATATATATATTTTATTAAGTTAAAAAGTAGAATAATATTTTATAATATATATAGAGCTTTTATTAAAAGGTACCTTTATAGGACGTCTAGTCGTATTACTAGATACTTATCCTAAAAGTTATATAGTATAATACCCGGGTAGGTAAATAATAAGTCGTTTACTTAGTTATAGCTATAAATAGTACGTTAAAGTGATTAGCTATAATTATTATAGTAATATTATTAAAGTTAGAGCTATTTAAAGTTATATTATTATAGCTTTTAAACTTTTTAGCCTACGTTATACTAAATTATAATATAATTAACGTATTATAAATATCTTTAAATAACGTATTATAAATATCTTTAAATATATAATTAAATATTTTGATATATTAATATATTTTATAAAACCCTAATACCCTTAAAGTAAATATAAGAGATGTATCGAGCTATTAAATAATAAATAAATCCCTTCTTTTATATTTTTAAATCCTTAAATTATAATAATCTTAATATAATAAATAACTTAATAAACTTATTTATAATTTCTTAACTAAATATTATTATTCTAATTTATTTATACTTAAATAGCTTTATTATTAGCCTCAACCTTTATTATACTTTTAATGCGTTTTATTTGATAAATATTTTTATTTTTATATTTTTTTGAAAAACGGGCTTTTTATTATTTACCCTAGTTATATTAAAAATAAGTAGTATTTATATTAAGTATTTTAAAACATACTTAAATAGGTTAGAATTAATAAAGGTCGTTATTTTAATTAAAGGTTAGGTTATTAATAATAATAATATTTTTTTTTTCCTTTTAGGGTCGGCCCGCCTTATTAAGGGCTAACTTTGCCCTTATAAATAAGCTAGTCTTATTAAGGTTAATATTAAGTTTTTATTACGTACTTAAAAAACTTTATAATTTATAGTAGTTAGTTATAAATATTAACCAAGTTTAGAATACTAATTATATTACTATAATATATTAATCGCTTTTAAATAGCTAAAAACTACTTCCTATTTTCTACCTCATTTAATAATTCTAAAATATCCCTTTATTTTCCTTATTTACCCCGATATACGCTACGATTTTAGAATATTAATAATATTCTAAAATAAATTAAGTATTTTAAGGTTCTAATTATATTATATACGTTAAGTATTAATAATAATAATACTTATTTCGATATACGTATTTCGGATCTTTGAATTAATAGTATTTAATCCGTATTTCTTAAGACGACGTTATTATAGTTCGGGATTTTCTAATATAATACTTATAAAATCGAACTTTTAATTATAGGGGTTAATAAGTCTTAGTATATTAATAGTATATATTTAAAATAAATAATTTAATAATAATATTAGTGAATAATAAAAAAGTAGCGTTCTTAATTTTAATAAAAGAAATAAAATAATAAATATATAATATATATGTTAATATATACTAAATATTAGTACTTATAAAGGTTAGTATTATTCTTAATAACGGTAACAAGGGCATTTTTAATACTACTAGATAGTATTATAAGCTATTATTACTTAGAAGGGCTACGAACTTAGTTAAGTACGCTATAAGTTATAAAATAGTAATATTAAGCGCCTAATATTACTGTTAATAATCTATAATTATAAATTTTATAAAAGGAAAGTTAAAAAAATAGGAAAATATTATAAAAATAATCTAATAAGATAGTAAGAGTATTTATTAATACTATATATTAATATTATATAACTGTTATTAAAAACTACCTGAGCGAGTAGTAAAGGTAGAATAAAAAGCAAAATTTTTTATTAATATTATAATAACGGTTACTTATTTTATAAGGGCCCTAAGTATTTAATACTAAACTAGTACGTAGTACGTAATTAAGTAATTATTATTAAGGCTAAACTATATTAATAATAAATAGGGTTAAAATAAGAAAAAGCGTTATTATTAAATCAAGTTAGTTAAAATAAAGTTTATAGATAATAATAGCTTATTAGCCTAGGGCGGAGGGTATTAATAAAGATATTTATTAAAAGTTAAGTAATAAAGTACTTTATATTTAATAATATTATAAGTATTATTAAAGAAATTAAAAGTTAAAAGTTAGCTATAATATATAATTTTAAAAGGTTATTAATAAAGTAATAGTAAGTAGGTAGGCCTATAAGAAAACGGTTACGCTTTTTAATAATCGCTCTTAATAAATTATTATAATAACTAGAGGTTTTTTAAACTTTTATATTAGCTTATAAAGAATAAAAATTACTACTACTACCCTCTTTTATAATTTATAAACTATAGTACTTAATAAAATCTTATATACTAATAAATTATTTACTACTTAATAGCTCGAAGTTAAGGTTGAGTATATATTTATAGGCTTTATTAACTATAAGTATATATACTCTATATAAATTCAAAAGTTAATTTTAATATTATCTAAAAAAAGATTATAAGGATTTTACTAATTAAAATTTAGCTCTTTTATACTTAATAAATACGTATATTCCTCCGCTGTTAATAGGCTTAATACTTTATTAATAAATATGAAAACTTTTATATACGTATAAACTCGATTATTAAAACCGCTTATAAAGACCTAATATCTTATATTATTATTAATTATATAGACCTTTATACCGTTTTTAAATAATTAATGAAATATTAATAAATAAAGAAAAAGGGTATATTAATATTATTATTATAAAATTTCGTATTTATTCTAAATATTTTTATTAACTATAACTAAGTAATATAATTAAATAAGTAAAATATAAAGCTCTAAATTTTATAAATTATCAATACTAAATTACCTTTATTATTATATTATTACTTAGTAATAAGAACTTACCCGGTTTTTAACTTTATTATAAACGCTTTATAAATTAATATAAACTACTTTATAATTATAAAATCTTTAAAATCTTAATAACGTTTAGAAGTTAGTTAATAAAATACGATATCTACTTATATTAATAATTTAGATAGCTCTTAACCCTTTTAAAATCCGGCCCGCCTTATTAAGGGCTAATTTCGCCCTATAAGTAAGCTAGTTTACGAGGGTTAATATTAAGTTTTTATTATATATATTATTTAATAAACTTTATAATTAATAATAACCGGCTATAATAATATAGCTCTAATTATTAATAGTAATATAATATATTAACTATTTTTTAAATAACTAAATACTAGTTTTTACTTTCTCTTTTTATTTTCTTTAATAATATCTTCTTTTTAATATTCTTATTTAATATACTTATTTATATTCGTTCTAAGTTTTTAATTATATTATTAAATCTAAGCTTATTTATATAGTGGTTTTTTCTAGCTTTAGGAGTATAAAAGATCGACCTTAACAGGATTACGTTTTTAAATAAGATTATATAATACGGTATATTTTTAATTATATAATATATATACTATACCCTAAGTATACGCTTAACATAATATAGTAATTTTAATTTAAAACTATTATTTAATTTAGGATAAGTAAGCTATTTTATAATAGCGCTAGTTAGAAAGATTAACGATAAAAGTTATTTATAAAAGTTAGAAGCGGCCTTTTAAATTATAAAACTTTAATGATAATATAAAGGTTTTTTTAAAAAAAGGCTAAAAGGCTAATGTTTATTATTTATATTAGAATTTATAAAGATTTTCTTATTCTTATTATTTTAATATTATTTAAAGCTTTATTTAAACTAAATAAATTTATTAAATAAACTTATTAAACGAACTTATTAATATATAAACTACTACCTCGACGAGAACCTATTTTCTTAATATATAGTTAGTAGCTAGCGGGCTAGGATTAAAAATACCCCTCGATAGGTCCCCCCCTCTAGGGCTTAATAAATTCTTAGGCCCCCTTAACGTCATAATTATTATAATTAATATAAATATATTTAAGAAGTAGTATAATATTTTTTTAATAATATAAAATCTAGCTAAGTAATAATATAAATACTATAAATAGCTAGATTAATAAATATTAAAATTTAGTATATTAATATTAATTTAGAAATTATTTATTTTTAATTCTACTTTTACTAATCGCTTAGGCAGTTCTTAATATCGGTTATATAGTATTAATATATAGTATTAGTATATACTCTTATTATTTTATTAGATTATCTTTTATAATTTTTTTACTTTTTTAATTTTTTTATAAAGTTTATAACTATAGATTAACGGCAATATTAAGCGCTCGATATTATTATTTTATAAGCTTGTGCCTATTTAACTAAGTTTATAGCCCTCTAAGTAATAATAGTTCATAATAGTATTAGAAATGCCCTCGTTACTATTATTAAGAATAATACTAATTATTAGTATTTAGTATACGTTAATTTATACTTATACTATATATTTATTACTTCGTTTTTATTATTATTATTATTATTACGCTATCGCTATTGCTGTTATACTATTATTATTATTATTATACTATTGCTATTATTATTATACTATTGCTATTATTATTGCGCTATTGCTATTATTATTGTTATTAAACCGTTTACTTAAAGAGTACTTAAAATACTAAAATACTAACTTATCAACTTATAGGCTACTTTAAGGGTATACTTAGTAGTTCAATCTTATTAATATTATATTTAATAATCCTAATTTATAAAAAGATTATTCAAAAGAGTATAAGCTAGTTATTATTAATTTAAAGATCTAAAAAATATAGATACCCTATAAGAATTACTATTATTAATACTAAACTTATATAATATTAATATAACCTAAAATACTTAATTAATTTTAGAATATAATTAATACTTTAATATTATAGTAATAAAATAAGAAATTTAAAGAGATTAAAAAAGAATTTAAAGTTATTAAAAAGGTAGAAAATAAAAATAGTTTTAAATATTTAGAAAGTAATTAATATATTACGTTATTAATAATAGTTTAGGCTATATACTATAACTAGCTATTATTAGTTATAAAGTTTATTATATACGTAATAAAAACTTAATACTAACTTTAATAAGACTAGCTTACCTGTGAGGGTAAAGTTAGCTCTTAATAAGGCGGGCCGACCCCAAAAGGAATTTAGAAATTATATTTTATAATACTAAGGACCCTTTTAATATAAACTATATTATAAACATAAAAAATTATATGAAGGGTTCTTTAATTTTTAATAAAAAGGAGTATATAATATAAAATCTAGCTACTTATATAAGCTAGTATTAAGAGGTATTATATATAAAAGTAAGTAAAGCTCGTTCTATAAATAAGTAATAAAAGTTAGGAGCTATTAATAAAAGGAGATAATAATCGAGTTAGTTAATTTTATTAATAATTAAGTATAAAATGTAATATACCTAGTTTTCCTAATATATAATATATAATACAGCTAAAATTACTCCGTCCGGGGCTAAGCTTATTTATATTATTATATTATATTAAAGGGCGCTAATAAGAGTGATACTTACTATAATATATTTATTTCTTTTTATAAATTAATATTACGGAGGTACCATTTATTAAAATAGTCTTTTTATAGCTTAGGTTATTTTATATAATAACTATAAAATTAAACTTTTAATTATTAAAAAGCCCTAGGGTCGATAAGTTATCGTTTTAGTATTTTAATAAAATATATTTAAATAAGTAAATAATTAGGGGCGATAATAATAACGATAATAATAGCGATAAATAATAAGAAGTAGTGTTTTTAACTTTAATAAAAGAAACGAGGTAACAAATATATAATATATATATATATATAATTAAAAGAGGTTAGTATTATTATTAATAATAATAATAAGCATTTCTAATATTGCCGTTATAAACTACTATTATTTAGAAAAATAATAAATTTAATTAGATACAAAGTAAGTTTATTAAATAGCCACGCGCTTAATATTATTATTAATCTATAGTTATAAACTTTATAAAAAGAAAATTAAAAAGTAAAAGAAAATTATAAAAATAGTTTAATAAGATAATAGGAGTATTTATTTATATTATATATTAATATTATATAACCGATATTAAGAACTACTTAAGCGAGTAATAGAGGTAAAATAAAAAGTAAATAATTATAAATTAATAATAATATTAAGTACGGATATTATTATTTTATATATCTATTTATATACTTAGCTAAGTTCGCGGTTTATTTAAATAATAATAATTTATAACAGTAATAACGTATATAATAAGTAAATAAAATAAATAAGTAAGTAAAATATAGAACTATAACTATATTACTTTTATATAATTAGACGCTTTTCTTTATAACTTATTATAACTTATTAATATAAAGAATTTAATATTTAGTTTACTCTCTAAGCTATTTAAATTAATTAAAAACTAAGCGTTTAGGCTATAACTAAGATCTATTTAATTAATTATATTATCCTAACTTAATAATTAAAAGAATATTATTATAATATAATATTATATTAAACTTATATCCCCCTAATAAAGTAATCTGCCGGGGCTATACCGTATATTACGTATTAAAGAAAACTAAGTATATTACGCTCTATACTTAATTACTAATTAAAATAACTCTTAACTTTTTATTACCCGTTTATAAAACAAGCTTTACCCACTTTAACGTATATAGGACCTCTTAGTACTAACTTATATAAATAGCTAGATCCTATATTACGTACTCTTTTTTATTAAGGGTTAAAAGACCCCTTATATAGTTTTTATATTTATAATATAGCCCGTATTAAAGGATTTTTAGCTATAAAGTATAATTTTTAGGTTAATATTAATATATTAAATCTTAGTATCCGTATTAACCTAGCTATTTATAATATTTATATTATTATTTAACTAAATTTTATATTATTAAAAAGTATTATGCTATTTTTTAAGTATATTTATATTAGTTATAATAGCTAGGGTATTAAGGGGGCCTAAGAATTTATTAAGCCCTAAAAGGGGAGACCTATTAAGGGGTATTTTTAAAGAATCCTAGCCCGCTAATTATTAGTTATATATTAAGAGGTTCTTATTAAGGTAATAATTTATATAGTAATAAGTTTATTTAGTAAATTTATTTAATTTAAATAGAGCTTTAAGTAATATTAGAAATAATAAGGATAAAAAAAATCTTTATAAGCTCTAAAGAGTAGTAAATATTAGCCCTTTTAGCCTTTTTTTTTTAGAAACCTTTATATTATTATTAAAGTTTAGAACCTCTATAGTTAAGGGCCGCCTCTAACCTTTATAACTAACCTTTATTATCAACCTTTTTAACTAGTACTATTACTAAAAAGTATAGCTTACTTATCGAATTAAATAGTAGTTTTTATATTAAAATTATTATATTATATTAAGCGCGTACTTAGGGTATATTATATATATTATATAATTAAAAAGTATACTATATTATATAATTTTCTTAAAAGCGTAATCTTATTAAGGTCGATTTTTTATACTTATAAAGCTAAAAAAACTATTATATATTAAACTTATATTTAGTTTTATTTTATTTTATACACTACGTACGTAAAAAGCACCCTGTATAAATATATCTCTATATATAGTTTCCCCCTGTATAAATATATCTCTATATATAGTTTCCTTTTGATAATATATATTAATATATACGTATCTTATTAAGTTAAAAGTATAATAGTACTTTATAATACGCATAGAGCTTTTATTAAAAAAGTACCTTATAAAACGTTTAGTTATATTACTAGCTATTTATTAATTATATAGCGTAACACTTTAAGTAAACGGCTTATAAAAGTTATTTATTTAGTTATAGCTATAGATAGTATATAGTAATATTATTAAGGTCGAAGCTACTTAAGGTTATACTACTATAGTTTTTAAACTTTTAGCCCGTATTACGCTAAATTACTTATAGCATAATTAACGTATTATAAATATCCTTATAATATACTTTATAAAACCCTAATACCCTCGAGGTAAATATAAGAGATTTGTTAAGCTATTAAATAGTAAGCAGATCCTTTTTTTTATATCCTCTTATATCCTCTTATATCCTCGAGTCCTTAAATTATAATAACTTTACTATTTAATATTACGAGCGACGTATATATAATAAATAACTTAATAAACCTACCCACGGCTTTTAGGTTTAACGTTATTATTTTAGCTTATTTATATTTAAATAGTTTTATTATTAGTTTTAATTTTTATTATATTTTTAAGGGCGCGTTTTATTTAATAGCGCCCTATTCTTTTTTTTTTATACCCTTTAGAAAAATAGGTCTTTTTATTATTCGCCCTAGTCATATTAAAAATAAGTAGCGTTTTTATTAAGCGCTTTAAAACGTACTTAAATAAGTTAGAATTAGTAAAGGTCTTTTTTTAATTAGAGGCTAGGCCGCTAATAACGATATTATTTTTTGATTAATATTTTAGTAATAGCTGCCCGCTCTATAAGGGCCCTGGGTATTTAACGCTACTTATAATAACAGAAAACCGGTACGTAGCGCGTGGTCGAGCTGTTGTGACTATTGTCGAGGCTGAACTGTGCTAACGGCAGACAGGGGAACGAGAGGAAGGCGTTGTTGCTAGATCGGGTCGGTTAGAAGTAAAGTGGCTGCGTTGCCCGGAGTAGACGACTGCTGGAAGTCGAGTAGTAAAGCACCTAGTGCTCAGTCTAATAATATAATTATCGTTTAAAAAGTTAAAAAGTTGAAAAGTCGGCTGCTATCTTATAAAAGAGTCGTTAATAAAAAAGTCCTATATATGCCTACGCTTATGCCGCGGAGGGTAAGAACGATAATAGAGAGGACGTTAATAAAGAGGATATTAACTAAAAATAGTGTACTAATAGTAGCCCTTAGTAGTATATAACCTTCAAAGGTTATTAGTAAAGTAGTAGTAGGCGGGTAGGCCGCTATAAAAAGACGGCTACGCTTTTATTAATAATCGCTCCTAGTAAATTACTATAATAGCCAGAGGCTATATTAAACTTATATAATTTAATATTTTTTTAAAAAAAGCTAATTAAGTATATACTTAACTTAGATTTTTGATTATAATTTTTTAGTTTTATAATATTAAAGAAATAATAGGTTAATTACTTATTAATTATAATATACTTTATATTAAAAATAATAAATTTCGAACTTTATAAAATAATAATTATAGTTATTAACGCATCGTTTTTATAAGTATAATTATAAAAGGGCTTAATATAAAGATCTAACTATAATAAATACGTAGTTTTTATTTATAATAAATATAATTATAAAATATAATATTATAAATTTAAATATTTATGATTTTAATAAAACTAGTTTTATAATAAATTAAATCTTAATTAGTATAATTATAATCAGTATTAAAAAGTATTTAAATATAAAAATAATATAGCTTAATAATTATAAATAAATTATAATTGTTTAAACTATTAGCTCGTTAAGTTATAATATTTTATTATATATTATTATTATAAGTTAGTATTACCTCTTTACTTAATATATAAAATCTAATTTCTTATATAATTAAATTATTATAATATTTAAAAATAAATAGATAATAAAAAAATTAGATTAGGCTTAGTATTTTAAATAGTATATAAGATTATATAAAAGGGTTAATATTACCTCCTTATTATTAATAAATATAAAAATTATTATTCCCTAATAGAGTAATCTACCGGGACCGTACTATATACATGTATTAAGGAAAACTAGGTATATTACGCTCCGTACTTAAT
Organism: Colletotrichum scovillei; assembly: GCF_011075155.1. Taxonomy (NCBI): domain Eukaryota; kingdom Fungi; phylum Ascomycota; class Sordariomycetes; order Glomerellales; family Glomerellaceae; genus Colletotrichum; species Colletotrichum scovillei. The sequence goes on from NW_023336261.1 coordinate 3,328,391, forward strand.
TACTAACTAAAATAGTTCCTAACTTTTATTACCTATTTATAAAATGAATTTTATTTACTCTAACGTATATAAGACCTCTTAATACTAGCCTATATAAATAGCTAAATTTAATATAATCTCTTCTTTTATATAAGTATTATTATTACTTAGGGGCCTATAAGAACTATTTAAAGTACTAACTTATTACCCTAACCTTATACTCTTTTAGTTTATTTATTATAATTATTATAATTAAGCTAATATTAATATATTAAATCCTAGTATCCGTACTAACTTAGCTATTTTTAGTATTTATAATATTATTTAATTAAATTTTATATTATTAAAAATACTTATTATTTTTAAGTATACTTATATTAACTATAATAGTTATAATATCGAACTAGTTAAAGTAAGTACTTAGCTTAAGAGGAGTAGACTTATTAATAAGTATTTTTAGAGTAGGTTCTCGTCAAAGTAATATTTTAACTAGCTAACCTTTTAATTAATAATTTGACTAGTTATCTAAGTAGTAGTTTATATATTAATAGGTTTATTTAATAAGTTTATTTAATAAATTTATTTAATTTAAATAAAAAGTAGCTTTAAATAATATTAAAAATAATAAAGATAAAAAGAATTTTTATAAGCTCTAAAGAGTAGTAAATATTAGCCCTTTTAGCCCTTTTTTAAAACCTTTATATTATTATTAAAGTTTAGAACTTTTATAATTAAAAAAGCTACTTCTAACCTTTATTATTCTACCTTTATAAATTGCTTAAGTAGTTCTTAATATTGTTTATATAATATTAATATATAGTATTAATAAATACTTCTATTATCTTATTAAACTATTTTTATAATTTTGTTTTACTGTTTTAACTTTCTCTTTTATAAAGTTTATAATTATAGATTAATAATATTAGGTACGTAACTACTTTATAAACTTACCTCGTACTTAGCTAAGTTCGCTACCCTTCTAAATAACGGCTTTATAATAATAATATCTAAGATACCCTTATTACTATTATTATATATTTTAACTTATATATATATACTATATATTTGTTACCTCGTTTCTTTTATTAAAGTCGAAAAACGCTACTTCCTTACTATTTATTACTATTACTATTACTATTATTATTACTATCGCTCTTTAACTATTTACTTACTTAAGTATATTTTATTAAAATATTAAAACGCTAACTCGTTAACCCCTAGGGCTTTAATAGCAAAAACTTCGATCCTATAGCTATTATACTAAATAATCCCGAATTATAAAAGACTATTTTAATAAGTATTATTTCTATAATATTAATTTATAAAAACGGATAAATATATTATAATAAGTATTGTCCTTAATAACGCCCTTTTAATATAATATAATAATATAAATAAACCTAAACTTAATAATATAATTAAGAACTTAAAAGAGTATAATCGAGTATATTAAATAAGAATATTAAAGAAAAGCTATTATTAAATAAAATAAGGAAAGAAAATAAGGGATAGTATTTAGCTATTTAAAAAATAATTAATATATTATGTCGTTAATAATAATTAAGCTATAACTAGCTATTATTAATTATAAAGTTTATTAAGTAATATATATAATAAAAACTTAATATTAACCCTCGTAAATTAGCTTACCTGTAGGGCGAAGTTAGTCCCTAATAAGGCGGGCCGGACCCTAAAGGGTTATAGCTAACTATTATAACTAACTATTATAACTAACCTCTATTATTAACCTTTTTAACTAATATTATTATATAATAAAAAGAATAACTTACTTATCCTAAATTAAATAGCGGTTTTCGTATTAAAATTATTATATTATATTAAATACGTACTTAGGGTATATTATATATATTATATAATTAAAAATATATTATATTATATAATTTCTTTTAAAAGCGTAATCCTATTAAGGTTAATCTTACGCCTATAAAGCCGGAAAACCACTATATAATAAAATATTATAACTTAATAAGCTAATAATTTAAATAATTATAATCTATTTATAATTATAAACCTATATTATTTTTATATTCAAATACTTTTTAATATTAATTATAATTATATTAATTAAGATTTAGTTTATTATAAAATTAGTCTTATTAAAGTTATAAATATTCAAATCTATAATATTATATTTTATAATTATATTTATAAAAACAATTTATTTATAATGATAATTATTATTTTATAAAGTTCGAAGCTTATTACTTTTTGATATAAAGCGCGTTATAATTAATGAATAATCGATTTATTATTTTTTAATATTACGAAGCTAATAAAAATAAATTAAGAATCTAAATTAAGTATATACTTAATTAGCTTCTTTTAAAAGTATTAAATTATACGAGTTTAGTATAATATTATATTATAATAATATTCTTTTTAATTACTAAATTAATATAAAGTAACTAATTAAATAAGTCTTAACTATAACCTGAGTGCTTAGTTTTAATTAATTTAAATAGCTAAAAAGTAAATTAAATATTAAATTCTTTATATTAGCGAGTTATAATAAGTTATAAACAAAAGTACTTAATTATATAAAAGTAATATAATTATAGTTTTATATTTTTACTCACTTATTTATTTTATTTATTTATTATATATATTATATACTATTAATATACTAAAACTATTAACCTTTAAGGCTTTTTAATAATTAGAAGTTCGATTTTATAAATATTATATTAAAAACTCCTAAATCATACTAAAGTTATTTTAAAAATATAAATTAAAAACTATTGATTTAAAAATTTAAAATAAATATATTAATATAAATATTATTACTATAAGTACTTAACCTATATAATATTAATATAGCCTAAAATACTTAAATAATTCTAGAGTATAATTAATATTCTTAGCTCGTAATAATAAAATAAAAGCTTAAAAACTAAAAAAGAAACGTAGAGTTTTTAAAAAGGTAGAATATAGGAGGTAGTTTTAGTTATTTAAAAAGTAATTATATATATTATTAATAATAACGTAATTATGAACTTTATAGGAGGGAAAGTTAAAAAAGGTAAAAGAAACTTATAAAAATAGTCTAATAAGATAGTAGGTGTATTTACTAATATTATATATTAATACTATATAACTAATATTAAGAACTGCCTGAGTAATTAATAAAAATAGAATTTAAGAACAAATAAGACCTCTTAATACTAACTTATATAAGTAATTAGGTTTTATATTACGTATTCTTTTTTATTAAAAGTTAAGGGACCCTATATAGTTTTTAATATTTATAATATAACCCGGATTAAAAGGTTTTTAGTTTTATAAAATATAATTTTCAAATTAATATTAATGTATTAAATCTTAAGATTTATATTAGCGGTTATTTATAGCGTTTATATTATTACTTAGCTAGATTTTATATTATTAAAAAGTATTATATTATTTTTAAGTATTTATTTTTATTTTTACTTTTACGGATCGCTCAGGCGGTTCTTAATATCGGTTATATAGTATTAATATATAATATTAGTAAATACCCTACTATTTCGTTAAACTATTTTAGTTTTATTTTATTTTATATACTACGTATATAAAAAAACACCGTATATAAATATATCTCTATATATAGTTTCTTTTTAATAATATATACTAATATATACGTATTTTGTTAAGTTAAAAGTATAATAGTACTTTATAATATGCGCAAAGCTTTTATTAAAAAAGTACTTATATCTAGCTATATTACTAACTATTTATTAGTTACGTAGTATAATACCTGGGTAAATAAACATAAAAGTTATTTACTTAGTTATAGTTATAAATAGTATATAGTAATACTATTAAGGTCAGAGCTACTTAAGGTTATACTACTATAGCTTTTAAACTTTCTAGCTTATGTTATGTTAAAAAAACCTAATACCCTCAAGTACATATAAATAATTTATTAAGCTATTAAATAGTAAGTAGATCCCTTTTTATATCCTTAAGTCCTTGAATCGTTTATTTTTATATAATAAATAACTTAATAAACTTACTTATAGTTCCTAGGTTTAATATTATTACCTAGTTTACTTATATTTAAGTAGTTTTATTATTAACCTAACTTTTATTATATCCTTAGGGTATATCCTATTTAATAATACCCTATCTCCTTTTTATATTCTTTAAAAATAAGCCCTTTTATATTTACTTTAGTTATATTAAAAATAAGTAATACTTATATTAAATATTTTAAAACGTATTTAAATAAGTTAAAATTAATAAAGGTCTTTATTTTAATTAAAAGTTAGGCCGTTAATAATAATATTATTCTTTTTATAATATTATAATAATAGCTGTTTATTTTATAAGGGCCTAGGTATTTAATACTATTTATAATAATTATAATTAGTACGTAGTACGTAGTTAAGTTATTATATTATCGAGGCTAAACTATATTAATAGTAAATAGGGAACGAGAAGAAAGCGTTATTACTAAATCAGGTTAATTAAAAGTAAAGTATAAAATAGTAGTATAATATACTAGATAATAATAGCTCGTTAACCTAGAGCGGAGGGTACTAATAGGATTACTAGAAGTTAAGTAATAAAGCACTTAGTACTAGTAATAATATAATTATTATTTAAAAAGTTAAAAAGTTAAAAACTAGCTATAATATATAACCCTAAAAGTTATTAATAAAGTAATAATAAGCGGGCAGGCCGTTATAAAAAATAACTACACTTTTACTAATAATTACTCTAGTAAATCACTATAGCCAGAGGCCCTTATTAAACTATTCTTTAAGTATATTTATATTAATTATAATAATTAGGGTATTAGGGTTAATGAATTTATTAAGCTTTAAAAGGGGACTTATTAAAGGGTATTTTTAATAAAATAAGTTCTTATTAAAATAGTAGTTTTTATATTAATAAGTTTATTTAGTAAGTTTATTTAGTAAATTTATTTAGTAAATTTATCTAATTTAAATAGAGCTTTAAATTATATTAAAAATAATAAAATTAAAAAGAAATTTTAAGCTTTAATATATAAATATTAGCCTTTTACCCTTTTTAAAAAAACTTTACGTTATTATTAAAATTTAAAACCTCTATAATTAAGGGCCTTTTAACCTTTATAACTAACTTCTATTATTAACCTTTTAATTAGCGCTATTATATAATAAGTAGCTTACTTATTCCGAATTAAATAGCGGTTTTTATATTAAAATTATTATATTTTATTAAGCATATACTTAGGGTATATTATATATATTATTTAATTAAAAATATATTGAATTATATAATTTTTTTAAAAGCGTAATCCTATTAAGGTCGATCTTTTATACTTATAAACCGGGAAAAAACTACTATATAGAGTTAGAATTAAATAATAAATAAGACCTTAAATAAAACTAATTATAAAGTATTTCTATAATTAATAATAATTATATATAATACCTAGGCTTTTATTTTTATTAAACTATATTAAATAACTATATAAAAAACTATATAAAAAGTTATATAATTGATAATATTTTAATATAATGATAATAAAAGCATAATAAAATAGTAACTTAATATTTATAATATGAATAACTTAAAAAGAAATATTTTAAACTTTTTAATCTTATATATATTATTAATGCTAACTACTTATAAACAGCGCTTTTATATCTACTTATATTATAAATAGGTTTATAATATAACCTTAAGTAAATTAAGGTTTTTATTTCATAAAATATAATAATAGAAACTATAGGCTTAAATATTATAAAGACTACTTAAATAAGGGTTTTATTAGTAAACTAGTCGAGGTATTACTTCTAGTACTTATTATAAACGTCTTTTTATTTAAAATATAATAATATATATATATAATCGCGGATTATTATAAAGATTTTATAAAGCTTAATAATATTATATTTTAATAAGTTATTAATAAGGGCAGTTAAATTAAAAAAGTTGGTAATAAGTAGGGTAAATTAATAAGTATAAAAATAAGCCGTAATTATAATTTCTTATTTTAATTCTAAATATCTATTTCTTTCTGTCTTAAGTATAAATAATAATTATATTTTCCAAGAGTAACTAACTTTTATATTTTTAATTAATAAACACTAACGTTTTTAATTTAGTAAACTAAGTCTCGGTTATATTATAAAATATAATATATAACCTAATTATTAATATAATTTAAACTATTATAGTAAATAATTATAAAACCGTAATTATAAATAAAGGCATAGAGGGTAGTTATAAAAGTATTAATTAAATTAGTAGGCGCTATTTATAAAAGGTTTTAATATATAAAAAGAGCAGTATTATTATAAGCTTATTAAATCGACTTTTAGTATTAAAAATTATAATAAATCTCTTATTAATTAATTACGTAATAATAACCACGTAATAATAGAGGTTAGCAATAGAAATAGTTAAATAGAAATAAAAATAAGAAAGTAAGTAAGTAAGTAAATAGTTAAGTAGAAATAGAAGTAGGTAAGTAGAAGTAAATAAGTAGAAATAGGTAAGTAAAAGTATAATTAAAAGTATATATACTAAGCGGTAGTAGAAGTACGTATTTAAAATGTAGAGATTTAAAGCTCAGGCCCATAATAAGTACGGGAGGTAGATCGGGGAAGGTATATTAAAAATTTCTTAGCCTTTAGTTAGCTATATAAGTTATATTAAAGTAAATTACTGCCCAGTTAGCTAAATAGTACTACTTAGATAGCAAAACTTATAATAAATAATAAAAAGGCTTATTTCTTTAAGGGGTATGAGAATAAACAATAAAGTATTATTAGATAAAAAGCGCCCCTAAATACATAATATAAGCTCAAAATAATAACTTTTATTTAAATAATAATAAGCTAGATCTAGAGTATAAAACTTAGTAAATAGAGCTAGGCTTATTAAGTTAAATAGGGTAGTCCGTATTATATAATAAAATTATTATAATTTAAAGATTTAAGGATTTAAGTATATAAAGGATACAAAAAATAAAAAAAGGGATTTACTTACTATTTAATAACTTATAAATAGATTTTTATATTTATTCCAAAATATTAAGGTTTTATAAATAAAGATATTTATAATAAATTAATTATATTATAAGTAATTTAGTATAACACAGGTTAAAAATTTAAAAACTATAATAATATAACTTGAAGTAGCTCTAACTTTAATAGTATTATTATTATAGGCCGTTTATTTATTTAGGTATTATATTATATAACTTTTAGGATAAGTAGCTAGTAGTACGGCTAGACGTATAGTTTATAAGGGTGCCTTTTCTAGTAAAAGGTCTATACGTATTATAAAGTATTATTATACTCTTTAACTTAATAAAATACGTATATATTAATATATATTTTTAAAAAGGGCCTCTAGCTACTATAATGATTTACCGGGAGTAATTATTAATAAAAGCGTAGCCGTTTTTTATAGCAGCCTACCCGCCTATTATTATTTTATTAATAATCTTTTAGGGTTATATATTATTGATTTTTTTTATTAATATCCTTTTTATTATCGTCCTTATTCTCTATAATATAAGTATAAGTATATATAGGACTTTTCTTATTAACAACTCTTTATAAAATAATAACTAATATTTTAATTTTTAACTTTTGAATAATAATTATATTATTACTAAGTACTAAGTGCTTTACTATTTAACTTCTAGTAGTCTAGACTTTATTTTTAACTAATCCGATTTAGTAATAATACTTTCTTCCCGTTCCCTTATTTATTATTAATATAGTTCAGCCTTAATAATACTTAACTGCACTATATACTAATAATAATTCCGTTATTATAAGTAATATTAAATACCTAGGGCCTTATAGAATAAATAACTATTATTATAATATTAATAAAAAAATTATTATTATTAATAACCTAGTCTCTAGTTAAAATAAAGACTTTTATTAATTTTAATTTATTTAAATACGTTTTAAAATACTTAATATAAATACTACTTATTTTTAATATAATTAAGATAAATAATAAAAATTATTTTTTTAAAAGTATAATTAAAGGAAATAAGGTATTATTAAATAAAATATATTTTTAAAAATATAATAAAAATTAAAATTAATATTAAAGTTATTTAAATATAAGTAGGCTAGGGTAATAATATTAAGCCTAAGAGTTATAAGTAAGTTTATTAAGTTATTTATTATATATATACTATTTATAGTATTAAATAATAGAGTTATTACGATTTAAAGACTTAAGGATATAAAGGGATCTACTTACTATTTAATAGCTTATAAATAGATCTTTTATATTTATTTTGAGGGTATTAGGGTTCTATAAGTCTAGCGTAATATAGGCTAAAAGGTTTAAAAACTATAGTAGCGTAACTTTAAGTAGCTCTAACTTTAATGGTATTACTACAATAATTATAGCTAGTTATTTTAGCGTATTATTTATAGCTATAATTAAGTAAATACCTTTAATAAGCCGTTTACCTGCCCGGGTATTACGCTATATAATTATAATTAGTAGTACGGCTAGACGTCTTATAGGGGTGCCTTTTTTAATAGAAGCTCTATATATATTATAAAGTACTATTATACTTTTTAATTTAACAAAATACGTATATACTAATATATATTATTAAAAGAAAACTATATATAGAAATATATTTGTATAGGGTAAGCTTTTTTACGTACGTAATATATAATATAAAATAAAACTAAAATAGTAATACCGGTTAGAAAAGTCGATAATAAAAATCGATTATAAAAATCGGAGGTAGCCCTCAACCATAGAGGTTCTAAACTTTAATAATAATATAAAGGTTTTTAAAAAAGGGCTAAAGGGGCTAATATTTATTACTCATATCAAAGCTCGTAAAAATTATTTTTATCCTTATTACTTTTAATATTACCTAAAGCTCTATTTAGACTAGATAAATCTATTAATAAACCTACTAAATAAACCTATTAATATATAAACTATTACCTCGACGTATTATATACTTATATCTAGGTAATAATGCTTTTAAACTAACTAGTTCGGCCTAATATATTAAACTAACTATAATAACTAATTATGTTACTAATTAATTACGTTACGTTACGTAATTAATATATATAGGTTTTTTTTTTTATAAATGTAAAAACTAACCTTAATAAGATTACGTTTTTAAAAGAATTATATAACATAATATATTTTTAAATTATATAATATATATAATATGTTCTTAGTACGTATATAATATAATATAATAATTTTAATATAAAAACTATTATTTAACTTAGGATAACTAAGCTACTTTTTTAGTAATAGTATTAATTAAAAAGGTTAATAATAAAAGTTAATTATGAAAATTAAAAACGGCCCTTAACTATAGAGGTTTGAAACTTTAATAACAATATAAAAGTTTTTTAAAAAAGACTAAAAGGTTAATATTTATTACTCTTTATACTAAAGATTTCTTTTATCTTTATTAATTCTAATGTTACTTAAAGCTCTATTTAAATTAAATAAATTTATTAAATAAACTTATTAAATAAACTTATTAATAGCCTCTAGTTATTATAGTAATTTATTAGGAGCGATTATTAGTAAAAGCGTAGCTACTTTTTATAATAGCCCGCCCGCCCATTATTACTTTATTAATAACCTTTAAGGTTATATACTAATAATAACCGATTTTCTAATTTTTAATTTTCTAAATAATGACTATATTATTATCAACTAAGTACTAAGTAAGTACTTTACTATTTAACTTCTAATAATCCCTAAACTTTATTTCTAACTAACCTAATCTAATAATAACGCCTTCTTTTTATTTATTATAATCCTCATAATAGCCCTATCTCTACTATTAATATAATTTAGCTTTAATAATAATTATAATAGCTTAATTACGTACTATATACTAGTTCGTTAAATACTTAAAGCCCTTATAAAATAAACAACTATTATTATAATATTAATAGAAAAAGTAATATTATTATTAATAACCTAGTTTTTAATTAAAGTAAAGACCTTTATTTGTTTTTATATATTACTTTTACTTATTACTTAAGTAGTTCTCGATATTAGTTATATAGTATTAATATATAGTATTAGTAAGTACTCTTATTATTTCGTTAGACTATTTTTTTAATTTTCTTTTAAATTTTTAAACTTTTCTTTTATAAAGTTTATAATTATAAATTAATAGTAATATTAAGCGTAGGATATTATTATTTTATGCTTATTTATATACTTAGCTAAGTTCGTAGCCTATAGGTAATAATAGCTTATAATAATAATATTAAAAATACTTTTATTATTATTATTAAAATAATACTAATCTTATTGATATTTAGTATATATTAACTTATGCTTATATTATATATTTATTACCTCGTTTTTTTATTAAAATTAAAAACGTTTTTTTGCTATTTATTATTATTCTTATTAAATCGTTTATTTTAAATATATATTATTAATATATCAAAACTTATTAACTCTTAAGGTTTTTAGTAAGTAAAAGTTCGATTTTATAAATATTATATTGAAAAATCCTGAATTATAATAAGGTCATTTTAAAAATACGGCTTAGATATTATTAATTTTAAAATTTAAAATAAATATATTAATATAAGTATTATTAATACTTAATTTACATAATACGGCTTCGAAATACTTGCTTGAAATACTTACCTAACTCTAAAATATTATTAATATTTTAAAATTATAATATATAAATGAATTAAAAGAATTAAAAATATTTTGAAATTATTAAATAAGTTAGAAAATAAGAGATAGTTTTTAATTATTTAAAAAGTAATTAATATATTACGTTATTAATAATAATTTAAACTATATATTACGGCTAATTATTATTAATTATAGAGTTTATTAAATAGTATATATAATAGAAATTTAATATTAACTTTTATAAACTAGCTTATTTATAGGGCGAAGTTAGCCCTTAATAAGGTGGGCCGGACTTTCAAGGGATAAAAATCTTTATTAATTTTAATTTATTTAAGTACGTTTTAAAATACGTAATATAAATATTATTTATCTCTCTAATAGAGTAATTTACCGGGGCCGTACTATATACTACGTCTTAAAAAAAAAACTAAGTATATTATACTCTATATTTAATTACTAATTAAAATTAACTAACTTAACTATTATTTCTTTTTATTAATAGCTCCTAATTTTCTATTACCCGTTTATAAGAGCTTTACTTATTTTAATACGCATAAGACTTCTTAATATTAACTTATATAAGTAGCTAAGTTTAATATAATCTCTTTTTATATAAATATTATTATTATTTATAGCTTATAAAAGCTATTCAAAGTATTAAGTTATTATTTTAATTTCATATACTTCTAAGCTATTTATTATAATTATTATAATTAGGTTAGTATTAATATATTAAATTTTAATATTTATAATACTTATAATATTATTTAGTTAAATATTATATTATTGAAAAGCATTTTATTATTATTTAAGTATACTTATATTAGTTATAATAGTTATAGCGTTAAACTAGCCGAGGATACTTAATCTAAGAGGGTAGTTTTATTAATAAGTATTTTTAATAAAATAATAATTTATATATTAATAGGTTTATTTAATAAGTTTATTTAGTAGTTTATTTAGTTTAAATAGAGAGTAACTTTAGGTAATATTAGAAATTTTATAAGCCTAAAGAGTAATAAATATAACTTTTTAGCCTTTTTTAAAAGACTTTTATATTATTATTAAAATTTAGAACTTTTATAATTAAAAAGACCGCTTTTAATTATTATAACTAATTATTGTAGCTAATTATTATAACCGACTTTTATTATTAACCTTTTAATTAGCGCTATTATATAAGTACATTACTTAGCTTATTATTAATAACTAACTAGAGAGGGTAGCTTATTTATTTTGAATTAAATAGTAGTTTTTATATTAAAATTATTATATTGCGTTAAGTACGTATTTAGGGTATATTATGTGTATTATTTATGTTTTATTCTACCTCTATTAATTACTCAGGCGGTTCTTAATATCGGTTATATAGTATTAATATAGTATTAGTGAATACCCCTACTATCTCGTTAGACTATTTTTATAATTTCTTTTTATTTTTAATTTTCCTCTTATAAAGTTTATAACTACGGATTAATAATATTATATATATTATATAATTAAAAGTATATCGTGTTATATAATTTTTAAAAACATAATCTTATTAAGGTCGATTTTTAGTATTTATAAAGCTAGAAAAAACTACTATATAAATATTATTTATTTTTAATATAATTAAAATAAATAATAGAAGGGCCTATTTTAAAAAAAAATCTAAAGAGGAGAAATAGAGTTTTATTAAATAAGACGTACTTTTAAAAATATAATAAAGGTTAAGGTTAATAATAAAGTTGCTTGAATATAAATAAGTCAAAGTAATAATATTAAATTTAAAAACTATAAATAAGTTTATTAAATTATTTATTATATTAGAATTATTATAATAAAAATAAACGATTTAAAGACTTAAAATTTGTTTTTGAATTCTACCTTTACCAGTCGCTCGGGCGGTTCTCGATATTAGTTATACGGTATTAATATATAGTATTAGTAGATATTCCTACTGTCTCGTTAGACTTTAAAGACTTAAAATTATAAAAAAAGGGATTTATTTATTATTTAATAGCTTAACGGATTTCTTATATTTACTTTAAAAGTATTAAGGTTTTATAAAATATATTAATATATTAAGGTATTTAATAAGCTTAACGGATTTCTTATATTTACTTTAAAAGTATTAAGGTTTTATAAAATATATTAATATATTAAGGTATTTAATATTATGTTGAAAGATATTTATAATACGTTAATTATACTATAAGTAATATAATATAATATAAGCTAGAAGGTTCGAAAGCTATAGCGGTATAACTTTAAGTAGTTCTGATTTTAATAATATTATTATATACTATCTATAGCTATAACTAAATAAACGATTTACTATCTATCTACCGGTATTACGCTATATAATTAATAAGTAGTTAGTAATACGGCTAGATATATAGCTTATAAAGTGCCTTTTTAATAAAAGCTCTACGCATATTATAAAACATTATTATACTATTTAATTTAATAAAATATATATATATATATACTAATATATATTTTTAAAATAAAAATATATATATATATACTTATTTAGGGTAAGCTTTTTATAAATGTAGTATATAAAATAAAATAAAACTAAATAAGTACTTTTTAAAAAAGGCTAAAGGGGTAATATTTATAATATATATTAAAGATCGTAAAGATTTTATTATTTTTATTATTTCTAATATTACTTAAAACTACTCTTTATTTAGACTAGATAAACTTGTTAAATAAACTTTTTATATATAAACTATTACTTTACTAAAGATATTTATTAATAAGTTAGCCTTTTTAAACTAGGCTCTCTCTTTACCTAGCCTAATACCTTAATTATTATAATTAACGTAAGTATACTTAAAAGTAATATATAACTTTTAATAATACGGAATTTAGCTAAGTAATAAAACGAACGCTATTAATAATTAGGTTAATATAATTAATAAGGGCCTCTAGCTATTATAATAATTTATTAAGAACAATTATTAATAAAAGTATAGCCGTCTTTTATAATAGCTTACCCGCTTATTACTACTTTATTAATAATTTTTAAAATTATATAGTAGTTTTTATTTTAGCTTTATAAGCATAAAATATCGACCTTAATAAGATTATATTTTTAAAAATTATATAATACGGTAAATATAATAGTTTTTTCCAGCTTTATAAATATAAAAATCGACTTTAATAAGATTATATTTTTAAAAAAATTATATAATATAATATACTTTTAATTATATAATACGCGTAATATACCCTAAATACGTACTTAATATAACTTAATATAATATAATAATTTTAATATAAAACCGCTATTTAATTCGGGATAAGTAAGCTACCTTTATATAATAGTACTAGTTAAAAAGTTAATATAGAGGTTAGTTATAATAATTAGCTATAATAGTTAGCTATAAAAATTAAAGGTAGCCCTTAATTATAGAAGTTTTAAACTTTAATAGTAATATAAAGGTTTCTAAAGAAAAGGCTAAAAGCTAATATTTACTACTCTTTAAAGCTCGTAAAATTCTTTTTATCCTTATTACTTTTAATATTACCTAAAGCTCTATTTAAACTAAACAAATCTACTAAATAAACCTATTAAACAAACTTATTAATATATAAACCACTACCTTAACGAGAACCTATTCTCCTAGTATATAATTAGTAATTAATAAGCTAAAAATACCTATTAATAAGTCTACCCCTCTCGGGCTAAGTACCCACAACTAGCTCGATACTATAATTATTATAATTAATATAAGCACGCCTAAGAAGTAGTAAAGTACTTTTTAATAATATAGAATTTGGCTAAATAATATTATAAGTATTATAAATAGCCGGGCTAATATAAATACTAGGATTTAGTATACTAATATTAACTTAGTTATAATAATTATAATAAATAAGTTAGAAGAGTATAAAGTTAGGGTAATAAGCCGGCACCTTAAATAGCTCTTATAGGCCCCCCTAGGTAACGATAATACTTATATAAAAAAAAAGATCGTGCTAAACTTAGCTATTTACGTAGGCTAGTACTAGGAGGTCCTATGTGCGTTAGAGTAGGTAAAGCTCGCCCTATAGACGGGCGGCAGAAGGTCGGGAGCTATTTTAGTTAGTAATTAGGTACGGAGCGTAATATACCCAGTTTTCCCTAATACGTAATATACAGTACGGCCCCAGCAGATTACTCCGTTAGGAGGATATAATACAATATATTTATTAAATATATTATAGGATTTTATATTAATCTATATACTATCGCTTTTACTTATTTAATCGCGTAAGCGCTTATATAATACTAATAAATTGCCGGATTTACGGGCCCTAGGTTAACTTAATATAATTCTTTTCCTTTATTATATAATTATTATATACTTATATCCGGGTAGTAATATTTTTAAATTAACCGGTTTAGCTCGATATAATATATTAACTACGATAACTAATTATATTATTAATTAGTTACGTAATATTATATAACTAATATATAATATAGAATTTATAATATGCGTATACGTAAAATAATAGATTAATATTACTTAATTAGCTATATATAGCGCTATTTTTAAGTAGTTATAAAGTATATATCCCGTACTTATATAATTGCTAGCTATATAAGTATAAAAACGTTAATTATAAGCGGATTCGAACTATCTTTTTAGAATCGAGTTAAAAATTAACTAAGACGCTTGGACTTATTAGATTTATATAGTAGTTTTTTTTTAGTTTTATAGGTATAAAAGATCGACCTTAACGGGATTATACTTTTAAAAGAAATTATATAATATAGTATATTTTTAACTATATAATATACGTAATATACCCTAAGTATATACTTAACGTAATATAATGATTTTAATATAAAAACTATTATTTAATTTAGGATAAGTAAGTTACCCTCTTTATTACGTGCGGCGCTAATTAGAAAAGTTAATAATAAAAATTAGCCGTAATAATTAGCTATAATAATTAGCTATAAAAGTCAGAGGTAGCCCTTTAATAAAGAAGTTATTTACCCTTAATTATAGAGGTTCTAAACTTTAATAATAACGTAAAGGTTTTTTTAAAAAAAAGCTAAAAGGGCTAATATTTATTATTTTTTAAAGCATAAAAATTCTTCTATCCTTATTATTTCTAATATTACTTAAAGCTACTCTCTCTATTTAAACTAAATAAATTTATTAAATAAACCTACTAAATAAACTTATTAATATATAAACTACTACTTAAGTAACTAATTAGATTACTAATTAAGAAGTTAGTTAGTTAAAATACTATTTCGATAAGAACCTATTCTATTCTTAATATATAATTAATAATTAGTAAGCTAAAAATACTTATTAATAAGTTTACCCTCTCGGGCTAAGTACCTATTTTAACTAGCTTAATATTATAGTTATTATAATTAATATAAATATATTTAAAAAATAATAAAATATTTATTAATAATATAGAATTTAGCTTAAAAGCTATAACGGTATAACCTTAAGCGGCTCTAACCTTAATAATATTACCGTTATAAGCCGTTTACCTGCCTAAGTATTATACTACGTAACTAATAAATAGTTAATAATACGGCTAAACGTCCTATAAGGGTATCTTTTTTAATAAAAACTTTATATATATTATAAAGTGTGGCCGCGCACCCAGTATCGCCGTTAATCTATAATTATAGACTTTATAAAAAGGAAAGTTAAAAAAAAAATAAAAGAAAATCGTAAAAAATAGTCTAATAAGATAGTAGGAGTATTTATTAATACTATATATTAATACTATATAACTAATATTAAGAACCGCCTGAGCGATTAATAGAGGTAAAAAAAAATAAATAAATAAATATATTATAAAGTACTATTATGCTTTTAACTTAACGAGATATATATATATTAATATATATTATTAAAAACTATATATAGAGATAAATTTATATAGGTAAGCTTTTTATATACGTAATATATAAAATAAAATAAGACTAAATATAAAATTTAGCTAAGTAATATTATAAATACTATAAATAACTAAGCTAATACGGATAGTAAATTTTAATATATTAATATTAATTTAATTATAATAATTATAATAAATAAGTTAAAAGAGTATAAGATTAGGATAATAAATTAGTATTTTAAATAGATCCTATTAGCCCTTTAAATAATAATAATACTTATATAATATAAAAAAATCGTACTAGACTTAACTACTTATATAAGCTAGTATTAAGAAGTTTTATATACGTTAAAATAAATAAAGCTTACTTTATGAATAGCTAGAACTTAAAAGGACTTTATATAATAAAAAGTCGAGAGTTATTTTAATTAATAATTAGGTATAGAATATAATATACTTAATTTTTTTAATATATAATATATAGTACGGCCCTAGCGGATTACTTTATCGGGAGGCTTTTTAGGTTATATATTATAGCTAATTTTTTAAATAATACTTATATTATTACTAAGTATTTAATACTTTATTATTTAATTTTTAATAATTATCTTTATTCATACCCTCTATTCTAAGCTAACGAGCCGTTATTATTTAATATATTATATTATTATTTTATATTTTATTTTTAATTAACTTAATTTAATAATAATACCTTCTCCTCCCCTATTTATTATTAATATAGCTTAGCTTTACTCTTTAGGGTCCGGCCCGCTTTATTAGGGGCTAACTTTACCCTTATAAGTAAGCTAGTCTTATGAAAATTAATACTAAGTTTTTATTATATATATTACTTAATAAACTTTATAACTAATGATAATTAGTTATAATTATTAATATAACTCTAACCGTTATTAATAATTTTTTAGTTTTATTTTATTTTATATATTACGTATATAAAAAACATCCTATATAAATATATCTCTATATATAATTCCTTTAATAATATATACTAATATATATATATCTTATTAAATTAAAAAGTATAATAATACCTTATAATATATATAAAGCTTTTATTAAAAATGTACTCTTATAAAACGTTTAGTTATATTACTAGCTACTTATTTTAAAAGTTATATAATATAATACCCGGGCAGGTAGACGGCTAGTAATACTATTAAGGTTGGAGCTATTTAAAATTATATTATTATAGCTTTTAAACTTTCTAACCTATATTATACTAAATTATTTATAATATAATTAACATATTATAAATATCTTTATAACATATTATATTTTATAAAACCCTAATACCCTCGAAGTAAATATAAAAGATCTATTAAACTATTAAATAATAAATAGATCCTTTTATATATTTTATATTTTTTTATATCCTTAAGTCCTTAAATTCTTAAATCGTTTATTTTTATTATAATAATTTTATTATTTAATAATATAATATAAATTACCTTATTTAACTTAATAAGCTTAGTTTTATTTATTAAGTTTTATACCTTAATCTAATTTATTATTATTTTAAAAAAGCTATTATTTTAAGTTTTTATTATAACTTTAGGGCGCTTCGTACTTAATAATACTTTATTTTTATTTTTATATTCCTAAAAAATAAGCTTTTTATTATATATTATAAATATATTAAAATTAAATAGTTATAACATTATATTTTTAAAATATTCCTAAATACGTTATTATTAAGTACGAACTTTATTCAAATTAAAAACTAGTTTATTAATAACGATATTGTTTTTTTATTAATATAATAATAGTTACCCGCTTTATAAAGGCCCTTAATATTTAATATTATTTATAATAATAAAATTATAATTAATATATAGTGCATAATTAGATATTATTAAAGCTAAATTATATTAATAATAAATAGGTTACTACGAGGATCGTAATAAATAAATAAAAAGCGTTATTACTAAATTAGGTTAGTTAAAAATAAAGTTTAATAAAATAGTAATATAATATATTAAATAATAACGGCTTATTAGTTTAGGCAGAAAGTACTAATAAAAACGACTATCAAAAGTTAAGTAATAAAGTACTTAGTGCTTAGTAATAATATAATTATTATTTAAAAAGTTAAAAATTAAAAAGTTAGTTATAATATATAACTTTAAAAATTAGTAAAGTAGTAGTAAGTAGGCGGGCTATTATAAGAAAATATTTACGCTTTTATTAATAATTGCTCTTAGTAAATTATTATAATAGCTAGAGGCCCCGTTACTAATAATATAATATATTAATTATTTTTAAATAGTTAAAAACTATCTTTTAACTATCTTTTATTTTTATTTTATATAATAATTTTAAGATATTTTTTCTATTTTTCTTAATTTATTTTTATATTATAATTTTAAAATATAAATAATATTTTAAAATTAATTAAGTATTTTAAAACCGTATTATATAATAATTTTTTTCCCTAATAGAGTAATCTGCCAGCCGTATTATATATTACGTATTAAAGAAAATTAAGTATATTACGCTCCGTACTTAATTACTAATTAAAATTAACTAACTTAATTATTATTTTTTTATTAATAGCTCCTGACCTTTTACCGTATTTAATTATTTAAAGGGTAAGTTATATTTACTTTAACGTATATAATACTTCTTAATACTAACTTATATAAATAACTAAATCTTATATAATACGCTCTTTTTTTAATTATCTATAAACTTCTTAAATAATACCTCTAGTTTTTAATTATTATTACTCCTAATTATTAGTTTTATAAAATATAATTTCTAACTTAGCGTTAATTTACTAAATCTTAATATTTATATTAGCCTAGTTATTAATAACGTTCGTATTATTACCTAGCTAAATTCTATACTACTAAAAAGTACTATGCTACTCCTTAAGTATATTTATATTAATTATAATAGCTAGGGCGTTGAGCTAGCTAAGGGCGCCTAGCCTAAGAAAGGTAGACTTATTAACGAGTATCTTAAAGTAGGTTCTCGTTAAGGTAATATTTTAACTAGCTAACCTCTTAACTAGTAATTTAACTAGTTATCTAAATAATAATTTATATATTAATAAGTTTATTTAATAAGTTTATTTAATAAGTTTATTTAGTAAATTTATTTAGTTAGAATAGAAAATAGCTTTAAGTAATATTAAAAATAATAAGGATAAAAAGGATTTTTATAAGCTTTAGTATAATAAAAAATAAATATTAGCCCTTTTAGCCCTTAAAAACTTTACGTTTATTAAAGTTTAGAACCTCTATAGAAATATAAGCTTCCGACCTTTATAACTAACTATTATAACTAACTATTATAACTAACCTCTATTATTAACCTTTTAACTAGCGCCGCTATATAAATATATTACTTAGCCTATTATTAATAAGTAAAGTAGCATATTATCCCGAATTAAATAATATTTTCGTATTAAAATCACTATATTACATTAAATACGTACTTAGGTATATATGTATTATATAATTAAAAGTATACTATATTATATAATTTCTTTTAAATGTAATCCCGTTAAGGTCGATCTTTTATACCTATAGCTAGAAAAAACCACTATATAGTAGTTTTTTAGCTTTATAAATATAAAAATCGATCTTAACGGGATTATGTTTTTAAAAGAAATTATATAATACAACATACTTTTTAATTATATAATATACGTAATATACCCTAAGTATATATTTAACGTAATATAGTAATTTTAATATAAAACCTATTATTTAATTTAGATAGGTAGGCTATTTATTATATAATAACGCTAATTAAAAGGTTAATAATAGAGGTTAGTTATAATAATTAGTTATAATAGGTTATAAAGGTTAGAGGCGCTTTTAATTATAAAGGTTCTAAATTTTAATAATAATATAGAGGTTTTTAAAAAAGGGCTAAAAAGGCTAATATTTATTACTTATATTAGAGTTTATTAAGATTTTTTTATTCTTATTACTTCTAATATTACCTAAAGCTTTATTTAAACTAAATAAATTTATTAAATAAACTTATTAAATAAACTTATTAATATATAAACTACTACTTTACTAAAAATACTCTTTAATAAGTCTCCTTTAAGGCTTAATAAATTCTTAAGCCCCTTAATACTCTAATTATTATAATTAATATAAGTATACTTAAAAATAATATAATACTTTTTAATAATATAAAATCTAGTTATATAATAATATAAATATTATAAATAATTAGATTAATATAAATACTAAAATTTAATATATCGATATTAGCTTAGAAATTATATTTTATAGAGCTAAAAATCTTTTAATATAAGCTATATTATAAATATAAAGGATTATATAAAGGGTCCCTAATCTTTAATAAAAGGAGTATATAATATAAAATCTAGCTATTTATATAGGCTAGTATTAAGAAGTATTATATATATTAAAATAGGTATAGCTTACTTTATAAACGGGTAATAAAAGGTCGGGAGTTTTAGTTAATAATTAAGTACGGAGCGTAATATACCTAGTTTTTTTAATATATAATATATAGTACGGCCCTAGCAGATTACTCTATTAGGGGAAACCATATTATATAAGTTAAGTATTAATAAAAGTAATATTTATATTAATATACGTATTTTAAATTTTTAAATTTATAATATTTAGTCCGTATTTTTAAAATAATTTTATTATAATTCGAGGTTTTTTAATATAATATTTATAAAATCAAACTTCTAGCTATTAAAAAAGCCCTAGGGGTCGATAATTTTTAAATATTTTAATATTTTAATAATATATATTTAAAAATAACCCCTTTAGGGTCCGGCCCGCCTTATTAAGAGCTAACTTTACCCTATAAATAAGCTAGTTTACGAGGGTTAATATTGAGTTTTTATTATATATATTACTTAATAAACTTCATAATTAATAATAATTAGTTATAAATACTTACTAAGTTTAAAATATTAACGATCCCGCTATAATATATTAATTACTTTTTAAATAGTTAAAAACTATTTTTATTTTTAGCTTTTTAATAATTTTAAATTCCTTTTTAATCTTTCTAAACCTCTTATTTTATTATTATAATACTAAAATATTAATTATATTTTAAAATTAATTAAGTATTTTATTAAGGCTATATTATATAAGTTTAGTACTAATAATAATAATAGTTATAAAGGTATTTACGTTTTGGATTTTTAAGTTAATAATAACTAGCTTATATTTTTTAAATAATCTTTTATAAATTAAGATCGTTAAATATAATATTAATAAAATCGAACTACTAAGTATACTCTAAAGTATTCTTATAAGTTAGTAAGTTATTAATATTTTAATATTTTAAGTATTTTTAAAATAAATAGTTTAATAGTAATAGTAATAATAATAATAGTAATAACAATAATAGTAATAATAATAGTAATAATAATAATAGTAATAATAATAATAGTAATAATAATAATAGTAATAATAATAATAGTAATAAAAACGAAGTAATGAATATATAATATAAGTATAAGTTAACGTATACTAGATATTAATAGTTAATATTATTCTTAACGATAGTAACGAGGGCATTTTTAATACTATTATTATAAGCTATTATTATTTAAAAAGTTATAAACTTAGTTTAAGTACGAGGCTTATAAAGTAATTACGCACTTAATATTACTATTAATTTATAATTATAAACTTTATAAAAAGGAAAATTAAAGAAAAATAAAAGAAAATTATAAAGAATAGTTTAATAAAATAGTAGGAGTATTTACTAATATTATATAT
Source organism: Colletotrichum scovillei (assembly GCF_011075155.1). NCBI lineage: Eukaryota > Fungi > Ascomycota > Sordariomycetes > Glomerellales > Glomerellaceae > Colletotrichum > Colletotrichum scovillei. The sequence goes on from NW_023336261.1 coordinate 3,350,605, forward strand.
TAATATTATATAACTAATATTAAGAACTGCCTAAGCGATTAGTAAAAGTAAAATAAAAACAAATATTTAAAAATAAGTTAATAACTTAAAAATAATAATAATAATAATAATAATATAATAATAGTAATATAATAGTAATAAATAATAAGAAAAATAATATTTTTCGACTTTAATAAAAGAAATAAAGAAATAAATATATAATATATAAGAGTTAATATATACTAAATATTAATAAGGCAGTATTATTATTAATAATAGTAATAAGGGTATTTTTAGTATTATATTATTATAAGCTATTATTAATTTAAAGGGTTATAAACTTAGCTAAGTATATAGCTTATAAAATATTAGCGTCCCGTATTTAATATTATTATTAATTTATAATTATAAACTTTATAAAAAGAAAGTTAAAAATTTAACATAAAATCATAAAATAGTTTAATAAGATAATAGGAGTATTTATATATTAATATTATAAAATTAATATCGAGAACTACCTAAATAATCAGTAGAAGTAAAATAGAAAATAAATAGTTTAGTTTTAATTATACTTAATTACGTACTATATATTAATTATAATTTTATTATTATAAATAATATTAAACACTTAGGCCCTTATAGAATAGGTAACTATTATTATAATATTAATAAAAATTATTATTATTATTAATAGCTTAGCCTCTAGTTAAAATAAAAACCTTTATTAATTTTAATTTATTTAAAAATATTTTAAAATACTTAATATAAATACTATATATTTATAATATAATTAAAGTAAATTAAAGTAATAATATTAAACTTAGGAGCTATGAGTAGGTTTATTCAATTATTTATTATATAAAATTATTATAATAAAAATAAATAATTCGAAAATTTAAAAATATAAAAAAAGGATCTACTTACTATTTAATAACTCAATTATAAATAGATGTTTTATATCTATTTCGAAAGTATTGAGATTTTATAAATCTAATATAACGCGGGCTAAAAAGTTTAAAAACTATAATAGCATAACCTTAAATAACTCCGATTTTAGTAATATTACTATTATAAACTATTTATTTACCTAGGTATTATACTACGTAACTAATAAATAGTTAGTAATATAGCTAAATATATAGCTTATAAGAGTACCTTTTTTAATAAAAGCTCAATATATATCATAAAATACTATTATACTTTTTAATTTAATAAACTATATATAAAAATATACTTATATAGAGTAAGCTTTTTATATATATAGTATATAAATAAAATAAAACTAAATAAATATAAAAATCGACTTTAATAGAATTACGTTTTGAAACAAATTATATAATATAATATACTTTTAATTATATAATATATATAATATACTTTAAGTATGCGCTTAACATAATATAATAATTTTAATATATAACTTATTATTTAATTTAAGATAAGTAAGCTATATTATTACTTATTAATAATAAGCTTAGTAATATAGTTATATAATAATATTAGAAAAGTTAATAATAAAAGTCGGTTATAAAAGTTAAAAACAATCTTTTTAATTACAAAGGTTTTAAACTTTAATAACAATATAAAAGTTTTTAAAAAAGGTTAAAAGGTTAATATTTATAAAGTTTATAAAGATTTTTATTTCTATTATTTTTAATATTATTTAAAACTATTCTCTATTTAAATTAAATAAATTTCTTAACTAAACTTATTAAATAAACTTATTAATATATAAATTACTATTTAATAAGAACTTTTTAATATATAATTAATAATTAGCGAGCTAGGACGTTTTAAAAATACCCTTTAATAAGTCCCCTCTTTAAAGCTTAATAAATTCTTAAACCCCTTTAATACTTAAATTATTATAACTAATATAAATATACTTAAAAAGTAATATAATACTTTTAATAATATAGAATTTTATTAAATAATAATACAGTATTATAAGTAATTAATAATATAAATACTAAGATTTAATATATTAATATGAATTTAAAAATTATATTTTATAAAACTAAAAATCTTTTAATATAAGCTATATTATAAATATAAAAACTATATAAAAAGTCCCCAACTCTTAATAAAAAAATACGTAATATAAGATCTATTTATTTATATAAGTTAGTATTAAAAGTATTATATATATTAAAATAAGTATAGCTCGCTTTAGAAATAATTAAAATTACGTAATAAAAGTTAAGAGCTATTTTTAAAAAAGGAGATAATAATTAAAGTACTTAATTCTAATTAGTAATTAAGTATAGAGCGTAATATATTTAGTTTTTTTTAATACATAATATATAATATAACCCTAGTATATTACTCTATCGGGGGGAAGTATATTTTTACATATAGTTTATTTTTAATAATATATATTAATATATATCCCTTTAGGGTTAGCCTATTTTATTAGGGGCTATCTTCGCCCTACGGGTAAGCTAGTTTACGAGGGTTAATATCGAGTTTTTGTTACGTATATTACTTAATAAACTTTATAACTAATAATAACTAGCCGTAGCTATTAATATAACTTAAACTATTACTAATAACATAATATATTAATTGCTTTTTAAATAATTAAAAACTACTCTTTATTTTCTAGTTTTTTTAATAACTCTAAATTTCTCTTTTTAATCTTTTTAAACTTCTTATTTTATTATTACGATATTAAGATATTAATTATATTTTAAAATTAATTAAGTATTTTATTAAGGCTATATTATATAAGTTCGGTACTAATAATAGTAATAATTATAAGGGTATTTATGTTTTAAATTTTTAAATTAATAATAACTAGTTTATACTCTTCTAAGTAATCTTTTATAAATCAGGATTATTAAGTATAATATTAATAAGATCGAATTACTAAATATACTCCCTAAAGTATCCTTATAAGTTAACGAGTTATTAATATTTTAGTATTTTAAGTATTTTTAAAATAAATAGTTCGATAGTAATAATAATAATAATAATAGTAATAAATAATAAGAGAAGCGTTTTTAACTTTAATAAAAGAAACGAAATAACAAATATATAGTATATAAAAGTTAATATATACTAAATATTAATAAGGTTAATATTATTTTTAATAACGGTAATGAGTATCTCTAATATTACTATTATAAGCTACCGTTACTTAGAGAGTAGTAAACTTAGCTAAGTAAGCGGCTTATAAAGTAATAGCGTCGTACTAATATTATTATTAATCTATAATTATAAACTTTATAAGAAGGAAAGTTTAAAAATAAAAAAATTATTAAAAATAATCTAATAAAATAATAAGAGTATTTACTAATATTATATATTAATACTATATAACTAATATCGAGAACCATGAGTAGCTAGTAAAAGTAGAAATATAAAATAAATATTAATATATATATATATATATATATTATTAAATTAAAAAGTATAATAATACTTTATAATATATATATAGAGTTTTTATTAAAAAATATTTCTATATATTTAATTTGTTACTATTAATCCGTAGTTATAAACTTTATAAGAGGAAAGCTAAATAAGTAAAGAAAATTAAAAAATAGTCTAACGAGACGGTAGGAGTATTTACTAATACTATGTATTAATATTGTGTAATTAATATCGAGAACTGCCCGAGTAACTAGTAGAAGTAAAATAAATAAATAAATATATTTAATTTAATTCCCCGATAGAGTAATTTACCGGGGCCGTACTATATATTATATATTAAAGAAAACTAAGTATATTATGCTCTATATTTAATTATTAACTAAAATAGCTCCTAACTTTTATTATAATCTTTTAAGTTCCAGTTATTTATAGAGCGAGCTTTATTTATTTTAATATATATAAGACTTTTAATACTAGCTTATATAAATAATTAAGTTTAGTATAATCTTTTTTTATAAGTATTATTATTATTTAGGGGTTTATAAGAGCTATTTAAAGTACTAGCTTATTATTTTAACTTTATATTTTTAACCCGTTTATTATAATTATTATAACTAAACTAATATTAATATATTAAATTTTAATATTTATATTAGTTTAGCTATTTATAATACTTATAATATTATTTAGCTAAATTTTATATTATTAAAAAGTATTTTATTATTTTTTGGTATATTTATATTAATTATAATAGTTATAATATTAAATTAGCTATAGATACTTAGCCTGAGAGGTAGATTTATTAATATTTTTTAATAAAGTAGTAGTTTATATATTAATAGGTCTATTTAATAGGTTTATTTAATAGGTTTATTTAGTAAATTTATTTAGTTTAAATAGAGCTTTAGGTAATATTAAAAATAATAAAAATAAAAGAATCTTTATAAGCTCTATAAATATTAGCCTTTTTACTCTTTTTAAAAACTACGTTATTATTAAAGTTTAAAACCTTTATAATTAAAAAGGCTGCTTTTAACTTTTATAGCTAATTATTATAACTAATTATTATAATTAACTTTTATTATTAACTTTTCTAGTTAGTACTACTATAATAACTTATTTATTCTAAATTAAATAATAGTTTTTATATCAAAATATTATATTACGTTAAGTATATATTTAGGGTATATTATACGTATTATATACTTAAAAGTATATTATATTATATTATTTCTTTTAAAAGCGTAATCCCGTTAAGGTCGATTTTTATATTTATAAAGTTAAAAAAGCTATTATATATCTAACTAGATTATTAATTATTTATTAATTATATAATATAATACCTAAGTAAATAAACGGTTTATAAAAGTTATTTACTTAGTTATAATTATAAATAGTACGTAGTATTATTATTAAAATCAGAGCTACTTAAAGTTATATTACTATAATTTTTAAACCTTTTAATATATATTATATTAAATTATAATATACTTAATATATTAGAAGTATTTTTAAATATTATATTAAATACCTAATATATTAATATATTTTATAAAACTTTAATACTTTTAAGATCAATATAAATCATTTATTAAGTTATTAAATAATATATAGATTTTTTTATATCCTTGAGTTTTAAATTATTTATTTTTATTATAATAATTTTAATGTAATAAATTAAAAATAAATAACGTTTATATCAAGTATTTTAAAATATACTTATATTAATAGTATATATTTAAAAATAAGTAAATAATTTAATAATAATAATAATAATAATAATAAATAAATAAAGCGTTTTAATTTTATTGAAAACCAAAATAATAAATATATAATAAATAAATTAATATATATTAAATATTAATAAAGTTAGTATTACTTTTAATAATAATAATAAGGGATTTTTAATATTATTATTATAAACTTTTACTATTTAAATAAGCTATAAACTTAGCTAAATATATAATAAATTTATAAAGTAATAATATTTTATAATATTATTATTAATTTATAATTATAATCTTTATAAAAATATTTAAAACATTTTTTTAAAAATAGTTTAATAAAATAATAAGGGTATTTCTTAATATTATATATTAATATTATATAGTTAGTATTAAAAATACTTAAGTAAGTAATAAAAATAAAATAAAAATAAATAATATAAAAATTATTAAATAAATATTAAAAGATTAAGAACTGCTCTAGTAACTAATAGAATCAAGACTCTAAATCGAATTTAATACTGAGAATTGTGCGAGTATATAGCGATAGTAAAATACAAATTTTATAGTACTGCCTCGAGGGGCGTAATTTAGGGCATTGACTTACTCTGCCAATCTGCTGGCTGAGGGGTGCATTTATTCACACTACACCTGCTGTGACTACATGTTCGCACACTTATGGGGAATGCTCCATTTTCAACGTTTCTCTTACTCATAGGTCCGATTGCGCCATCAACCCACAATAAGACATGATGACAGGAAAGAAATGTCTGTCTACATTAGATGCCTTGATAAAAAGACTTTGGAGGCTCAGATCCCACGTGGATGTGTTTGGATTAAGCCTCTTTCCTAATTTGTCTTCATGCAGCTTTCTTTGCGGCCGATAGAGTTCAGCTTGATATCGCATACTACCGGTAGTCGTTGACGGGCAGTCTTTGATCACCACTGAACCATGTCCGGAACTACCCACACCCCGGGGCAAACGGGCCTTGCTCCGACACCCGACTCGGCCTCGAGCCGTAGTCCGAGCCCCATCGCCAAAGCCAAGCCTTTTTTTCGATCAGTACCTTTCCAAATTGTCGTCGCTTGTGGCGTATCCTTCACAGCCCCTGGTATGTGGGATGCCCTGGGCGGGCTCGGTGCCGGTGGTGCTGCTGAGCCATATGCTGTCAGCGCAGCCAATGCTCTTGGTATGACTTCCACTCCAACAAGATTTGTATCATTTCTTGCGTTGATCCATTAACTCCCCTACGAAGTATACGGCCTGTTCGCGGTCGTGTGTGTCGCTGCAGGCGCCATCAACAACCGTATCGGTCTTCCGTATGGGCTTGCTTTGGGTGCCATAGGTTACCCGCTCTACGGTGCCGGCTTGTATACGAATAACGTCAGTGCCAACACTTGGTTTATGTTATTCGGCAGCGCCCTCTGCGGCATCTCTGCCGGATTTTTTTGGGCAGCCGAGGCCGCAATCATCATCGGTTATCCGTCTCCCGGAGATCGAGCATTCTATCTCGCTGTCTGGCAAACTGCCAAGGCTGCAGGACCCATTGTAGGTGGTGCCATTAACCTGGGCCTCAATGCAAACCGGAAGACAACAGGATCCGTCTCGTCATCGACTTACATCGTTTTTATTGTCATTATGTGCCTCGGCCTTCCCATTGCGCTGTGTCTATCACCTGCCAATAAGGTCTGGCGCAAAGATGGAACCGTCATCAGCACACCGAGGGCTCCGACATGGGGAGCGGAGTTCAAGGCTGTTGGGAAGCTCTTTGCCAGCCGTAGAATCTTGCTACTACTGCCGGCCTTCTTCATAAGTTACTTCTACAACGGATTCATGAGCACGTGGCTCGCGACATACTTCACCGTGCGCTCGAGGGCGTTTTCGAGTTTCTTTACCAACTTTGCGGGCATCTTCAGCTCCTTCATGATCGCCACGCTGCTGGACAACCAAAAGATCCATATCAAGAGCCGCGGCCGCATTGCATTTGTTTCCATCATTTTCGTACTTGTGGGCACATGGATCTGGGCTACTGTGCTACAGAAACAGATCTACGACGCGAGTGAACCGCCTGCTTATGACTGGTTCCAGGGAGGATTCGGAAAGAGCTATGCTCTCGTTTTTTTCTGGCAGTTTGGTGGACAGGCCTTCCAACAATTTCTATACTGGCTTGTCGGTCAATACGCGACAGACCTTTCGGACTTGAGTCGTCACACTGGTATTCTGAGAGGCACTGAGGCTTTGGGTCAAACTGTTGCCTGGGCGTAAGTCACCCTATACTTCCCTGACTCGTTGGATCTCTATACACCACCACCACGATTCTCAGAAACTGACTATGAATTACAGTATGCAATCCGAAGGCAACGCCAATCACTTTGTTAGTATTGGCCTCAACTTTGGTATAACCGTTCTATGCGTCTTTCCCACTTGGTTGGTGTTGTCTGCACTCGAAGGAAGCCATGAGGAGGACATAGCCAGCGCCGAAGGTAGTTTAGGCGATGGTGAAGAGGAGGAGATTGGGTCAAAAGCAGTGGCCAAGTAAGTGACTCAACATCGCACAGACAGAAGTGCACTCGGTGGCTGGCGAAATGGATTCAACTCCTGGCTGCTACTAGGTTTGGACTGCCCATACTTTCTACGAAATACCCAAATATCAGACTACGTACCAAACATAGAGTTGTGTTTCTCTGTGATTGGTGACTTGACTTATTTCTTCCAGATGTGATTGTCTCCAAATATGCGATGGAGGCACTACATATTCATCAGCGACGTCAGTAAAACGTAGAGGAGTCAACACTAGCCAGATGACGGTGTTTAGACGATCCCATGGCCCCGAAGTGAGGCAATAAATGTCATGATAGTCGGAGTGCCACAGAGGCCATAATCGTTGGACGTGCTGCCTCCCGAACGGCGGACGGACGTTGCAAAAGGCCATCAAGCACCCAAATAAGGGTAGACTAATTGGTGGTGATTGTGCTTCATTGCGCATTCATGTGGTATATTTCAACTATCTCTTTTGTTTAACGCCCATCCCAATTTTCCTTGCCGTTTCCCGTTCTCTTTTTCTTTCTCATGACTACGACGCCCAAGTCTCCAGGTTAAGTACTCTGCAGTGTGCCTCGTTGCCGGTCCTGTGCACCAGTTGTCCCAATCTCAGGACCTTCTCACCAGCAGCTTCGAAAGCTGCCACGGCAGCATCAACGTTGGCCACATCTACCGCAGCCACCATTCCCACACCAGTATTGAAGGTGCGAACCATCTGGTATGGTTCCACGTTACCGCCCGTCTTCAGCCATTTGAAGACAGCAGGCATTTCCCAGCTGGTCAAGTCGATCTCGGCAGCAAGACGCTCCGGCAACATGCGAGGCACGTTGTCAATCAAACCACCTCCCGTGATATGAGCCAAGCCCTTGACGAGGCGACCTTCAATGACATCACGCAAGCTCTTGACATAGATCTTGGTAGGTGTCAGCAGGCTCTCGCCCACCGTCTTGCCAGCATCCCACGGAGCAGGGTCAGTGTATGCCAGACCTTCGCGCTCCAGAATGCGGCGGACCAAGGAAAAGCCGTTAGAGTGAACACCACTTGAAGCCAGGCCCAGCAGCACATCTCCAGCGACCATGTCATCTTGACGTGGCAGTCTTTGGCTGTTGACCATGACGCCAACCGCGCATCCTGCAGCATCGTAGTCATCCTTTTGGTACATGCCAGGCATTTCAGCAGTCTCGCCGCCGACAAGTGTACATCCGGCGTCGATGCAGCCTGCTGCCACGCCTTCGACGAAGGCAGCAGCCGTACTCATCTCCAGTTTGCTGCAGCCGTAGTAGTCCAAGAACATCAGGGGCCTGGCGCCCTGGACGACAAGATCATTGACATTCATGGCTACCAAATCGATGCCCACAGTGTCATGCTTTCCCATTTGTTGAGCGATCATGAGCTTGGTGCCGACACCGTCAATAGCTCCGACAATCACGGGAAGTTCGCCGTCCTTCAGCTGAAGGCCGCACTTGGCCAAGTCAAGCTCACCACCAAAACCTCCAATCTCGGCATCAGCTCCCGGCTGTTTGGTGGCACGTACCGCCTTCTTGATTCTCTCAACAAACTCATTGCCTGCGTCGACGCTAACACCAGCTCCAGCATATGTGAGAGCTTCCTTTCCCTGCTGTGACCGAAAGGCGCGATGGGCAATGTCTTTGCGGTAGTACATCTTGTCGAAACTGATGAGCGTGAGACCTTGCTCATACGCCTTCTTCACAGCGGCTTCTAGGGAGTCGGCAGTGGCGTTGACTGCAATTACACGGCCACCTGAAGTCTGCAGTTGGCCCTGTGGGGATAGCTTGGTTCCTGCATGAAAGACAGTGATCTCCGGCGATGTTGACTGGTTGACCACCATGGGCGTTCCCTTTTCATAAGAACCAGGGTAACCACCTGCGGCAACGACTACAGTGGCACTGTACTTGTCCTCAATCTTGATATCGACACAGTCAAGGCGGGCCTCGTGAGCCGTGCAAGCCATCATGATCTCGGCAAGATCCGTTTCAGAAGAGAGGAGCGGAAGCACAGTTTGTGTCTCAGGGTCGCCGAATCTGACGTTGTACTCGAGCACCTTGGGGCCTTGACTGGTGATCATGAGGCCGGTGAAAAGAATGCCGCGGAAGGGATAACCCGCCTTACGCATTCCGGTGATAGTGGGCTGGATCACATCCTCATCGATCTGGCGGATGAGCTCCTTGGTAGCAATGGTCGTCGGAGCGTAGCAACCCATACCCCCAGTGTTGGGGCCTTGGTCTCCATCTCCGATTCTCTTATGGTCTTGAGCGGGAGGAAGAGACAGAGTGTGAGTGCCGTCGCTGAAGGTAAGGATGCTCAACTCGTCGCCGGTCAAGAACTCTTCAATGACGACCTCGTCACCAGCGGACCCGAAGGCCTTGTCCACCATGATCTGCTTGAGAGCTTCCTTGGCCTCTTGCTTGGTTGTGGGGATGATGACGCCCTTGCCCGCAGCGAGACCGGTGGCCTTGATGACGACGTTGTGGGATACTTGTTCGATGTAGGCGACGGCTCTTCCGTAATCGGAGAAATTCTCGTAGGCGGCGGTAGGAATATTGTACTCTTTCATGAAGTCCTTTGAGAACGTCTTGCTTCCTTCCATCTGTGCTGCTTCCTTGGAAGGTCCGAAACAAGGAATGCCGGCGGCACGGAAGTAAGCCTCAACTCCGTCGACAAGAGGAGCCTCGGGGCCAGGAACGACTAGGTTGACAGATTGGGCCTTCGCGAGCTGGACGAGCGCGGGATAATCGTCGGCGGCGATATCCTCCACGTTAGTGGTCTTGGGACAGGTGGCAGTACCTCCATTGCCCGGAACCGCAAGGATGGAGACGACACGAGGTGACTGGCTGAGCTTCCACGCAAGCGCATGCTCACGGCCTCCGTTGCCAATGAGCAAAACGCGCACACTATCGGCCGAAGTCATGCTGGGGGCGTAATTGAGAACGAGAAGCAGCACGGAGGGACCTGAAGAAGGATTTGATCAGCCTTGATGTAGAAGAATAACGAGCACAGACAGACACGAAATTAAGAATTCGATCTAGTGGGATAACCAACGTGGAGCGCGTAATCAAACGTCCAGATATGAGCACCAGACGATAGAAGGGCCGAAGATACAGAGAGGAAGGGTACTAGAGTGAGTCGTCTGTCTCATGCGTGCATAGGAGCATTGGTGATGACGGACGGATGGACGATGATTCACTTTTCGGGCGACTCAGTGACGTGAAAAGTTTCTTTGCCGCACCTCCACCGTGTGAGGGGGGAAACCTGGACGAGGGGCAGCTAACAATGGTTTTCTGTTGCGACGCCGGCGCGCCAAAAAAGAGAAAAAAAGAAAAAAAAAAGTTTCCTGGTCGAATGCCCCTCCAACACCAATCGGGCCTAGGGCGGGGTGATTTTAGTGGGTCAACAGGGGAGAAGAGGGTGATTGGAGAATGTGCCTGGAATGGATTAGCGCGAAGATTTCCAGCCCAAAATGCGAAATAGACCCCACCTTCCCTTTCTGTCCCCAACATCGGCACATCGTGACCGTGCGTGCGTGAGTGCCACATTGCTCGCCTACGCAGTAGGTCTTTGGTAGATGTCGAACGATCAGTGGCCCACCGCATTAGGCACTCATAATGCTGCTGAGTGCCATAAGGCATCTTATGTCTTGGAATTTATTCTTCTTCTCAAGGAGCCCGAGATACAAGCTAATAGGCATAGAAACACAAATATTCAGTCTTGAGAAATGTACTTGTCCTCGTGGCACTCCGATGTGAATCGACATGGTCAGTTCTCAACCGAGGGATCACCACTTCGTCTATCCTAAGTAGAGAACTAGAGGACTAGCCGAGGTAGAACAAACTGCTCCAGCTCGTCGACACTGCCACTGCTGATCAAGAGCGCATACTCGTTGTATGCCGCATTGAGTATCACATCTCGGCTGCTTGCATTTCCCCGTGGCTCAACACCATCTGAAGCATCCGCGCCAATAACTTTTCGATACCACTCCAGAGCCAAGTGATGCAGACCAAGCATGTGGAAAGTCCTCGCTACGCCAAAAAAGGCCTCTCTCTTCTCCTCCGGCGTTCCAGAAAGTTTAGAATGGCAGAATTCAAATACGCAGGCGAACCCTTGCATGATGAGATATTGACGATTGTCGGCCTGCCGCTTGAGAGCATGATGAATGTATCCTAGCCCCACGCTGAGACTGATCATGGGGTTCAGTGGATCCAGAGTTCGTGCTCTGAGGAAGTAATCTAGCACAAGGATTCATATGTCAGCCAAGGTCCTTTTGGGAAAAGGTCAGTCGTTGGTTTGACTCACTCAGTGCAAAGGTGTAGCTGGTTGAAGTAAAGAGAATATGCCCATAAAGCATCAGTAAACAAGTATCGAGCTGTTTCGCTTCACCAGCACTCGTACGATCACCGACCGAGACGTCATAGCTCCTATCTGCCTGTGCCGTACCAAGGTGAGAAGCGTCAATGATCTTGATCTGGCGTAAGATATACTTTTGCGCAGGTCCTGAATTGTACCATGACGCCGGTGATTGGCACAGTCTGCACAATGCGGCGAACATGCGGTATGAATCCGAGTCCAGCTGTCGTACCTTCATAAAGAATCTAGCGACAGCTACACACATCTCTTCGTCAGAAAGATATATTGCGCATGCTGTTTCCAATAGTCCATCAGTTAGTCATGCATCTTGAATAGCATTGGAGGAAATCTGGCCTACCCGCCCATGCGACATGGATCAAGAACATGTAATCCTTGGAATTGACGAACACGATGGAATCTCGAGCTGCTTCACAGACTTGGTAGGCCTCTTCGGCACGGTTATCGAGGGCAAGGCTGATGGCGTAGTCAAGGAATAGTTCGAGCCATTCGCCGAAAGGAATGCCTCTATAGCCGTCGTCCTCGTACGTTACGTTCGTCCTCCTCTCGTCCGTCAGAGATGGTGCCATATCTGTAGAAACTTAGTACAGGGGCAAAGGCAGTATTTGAGGCGATTAAATGCATACTTTTGGACAATCTTTCAGCCAATTCAGAAAGGCCAGGCTGAGTTCGGGATGAAGCGCTGAATACAACATCATTGGCGGCTCCAAGGAACTTGAGGTATTTGTCCCAAGGATAGAACTTCCTGAAGGATCTAAACTCGCCCACAAGATCGCCGGCAGCAGCCATCCACGTTGGGATTAGAGAGTGATCGCCTGCCTGTATCTCCTTCTTTAGGCTGCGTACAACTTCGTATCGCCTTGTGAGCTCATCTGCCCGGGCTCGCTCCTCTTGCATCCGTTGATCGGGAGCTATCAGGCGCTTCGGGCGATATCTCGGGCGAACAATTCCGCTGTTTGCAGGGCGGCGCTTGTACTCCCGTCTACGCCGTGACTTGGCGCCATCAGCCAAACCGGAGGCTAGAGAACCTGATAAACGGTGACTTCCGATGCCACGCATATCTCCACGGCTGTCGCCAGCCAAAGCCCCTTCATCGTTGATGCCCTGAAGAGCAATCGCTTCAGTCACGAGAATGTAAGCTTCCTCTTCCTCCTTAGCCTTTTCGTATACCGTAGCTAGTTCATAACGGGCGTCGATATTGGTCTCGTCGACCTGAATAGCCACAAGAAAGCAGTCCTCTGCCGCAACGTTGTCGGATTTTCTCAGGTAGCAGCGGCCGAGTTGAAGCAGTAGGGTAGCGTCTTGCCCGTATACGGAATGTCGCAGCAGTTCGTAGTAATCCAGTGCCTCCTGGTAGCGCTGGGCGGCGCAGAGTTCATCTGCAATATCTCGAACAAGGTAGGGAAAGTCCTCAATGGCGGTAGCCGTGGCAGATTCAGTTGGATCTAGCCACTGTAGATGGAGCTAGCAGGGTATCAGTAAATGCTGAGGCATCTTGAGCCATTGGAAGACAGCAGTATACATACATCTGATTCCTCCTCGTCTCGGATCTTCAGCCGGTATAGAGCAAGACGGGCCCTGAATTCCAGAGGCAATCCCATGCCATATGTATACATATTATAGGCAGAAGGGTCGAAAGAGGGGATTTGAACACGGCGAGAATGATCGCGATCCCACTCCCTGTCATCGAAACAAGCATCCCATAGTTGGTCATTTGGTCGTCCGAGCAGCCAGCGTGAAAGCGACTTGAGATCTGCAATGGCGTTTGCGAAGTCCCCAGCGCAGGCAAAGAGCTCCACATAAATGCCGATGTCGTGCCATGATAGTTCCCCCCCTGCTTCCTGCTCAGCACTTCGTGCATGTGCGAAGTACGTCTTGTAAGCTGAGACAGCCTTCTGGACATCTTCCATGCCTCCAGAGTCGGCGCAGGCCTCTGCCAATCGTCGAACGACATCTATGTCCAGCGGGCGACGCTCAATGACGTAGGTGAATTCAGTAATAGCCTGGGAGAAGAAGCCCTGGCGGTGACTGGCTTCGGCTCTACCTAGTCTAGCTTCAAGGCTCGTTGGTTGAGCCTTGATTGCAGATGAATAGCACATGAGGGCGGTCTTGAGAGCGCCTTCCTGACCGCCTTCGGCAAGGCTCATGGCAAAGGACGCACAATCCATCCACACCGCGAAGTCTTTGGGCCTCAGATGAGCAGAAATGACCATAGCCATCAACGCTTGGTCGTTCGCGCCTTCTTCTCGGAAAATGGATGCTAGGACAGTCCATGCCTGATGAGTTTCGGCATTAATTCTGATGATCTCGAATACGAGATCCCGAGCGAGGGCATAATTCCCACTCATAAACGCCTGGTTCACTCCCGCAAGACGAAGCTTGATGTCGCCTCTGGGCTCAGCAGCCTTTCTGGGACCTCGGATGGAGCGCGAAGCATGTTTGCTCCTCGATATTGGCGGTGCCCTCCTCAATCCTCCGTCATCGCCATCAATGCCAGCGCCAGCGCTGGCCCCAGTAGTGTGGTGTGAAGAGAGAAATTCTCGTACAGACTGTTCATACTTGGCGATATCGCCCCGGAGCTCCATCTCATCTGAATCGGCATCCGATACAAGATCATCATCGTCGTCATCAATATGGGCATTGTCTTCGAGGTTCGTAGCCTCAGCTTCTTTCCATGTTGAATCCATGGTGGCAAAGCTAGACGGAGCAATCCGATTTTGATGAGCCGGAAAGGCTCAGAACCGTTTGCTGTGGGAGGGCAATGATCTGCTGAAAGAGGTTAGGATTGCAAGTAACAACAGCGCTCAGGAATAGCTTTGTCGGCAAAATCGGTTTAGGAACTTCCTACCTTAGCATTTATCTCGTCGATAGAGGATGTGGTTGGCTGAGTCTGCGGGAAATAACCAGCCTGTTTTGTGTGGTCGACAAACACCCGGTCCCTTCGAATCGTCTTATCGCGCAGACCAGAATTGGCGGATTGACTGAGAAGTAATAGAGATAGAAAAATACAGGCCGAGTAGCTCTAGTGGAAATGCCACCATGCCATTGACAATGAGCTGTAGCCGAAAGATTTGAGCAGGCTAGTGTGTCCGAAACCGAAAATGCACAACAGCCTTTAGAAAGGCAAGAGTTAGGAAGAAGAGGTCGTCGCAGCTGCAAAGTATGAAGCTGATCAAGCACCCCGGAAAAGGCAGAAAGAAAGGTAACGGTACGTGCACCACCATACCTACCCAATTACCTCACCTTCGCATCCCCAAGGTTCCCCACTCAGCTTCTGAGGTAAATTTGACATATCCTCCTCGCCTACTAACAGCTTTTTTTCCCCTTCTGGCGAGTAGCAATGCTGGTGAACAATGCGACCTATGAAGCAAATGGCACTCGTAATTTCTTGTCAGTGTATGTCGATACCCCTTCTTCACAGGGAATCGATTCAATCATGCGGCACAATTGCTGATCGGCAGATCCAGGTGTTTGAAAATAACGTTCTAGAACGGATATTCAACTCTAACACAATCGGCGCGAGCAGCCGCTCGAAGACATGATCGCTCCTTCTCGATGCGACTGAGTTTCAGAACCATTAGAGACTCTCACAAACAATCGTCAGCCACGCGTTGTAAATATGGAGGCGCTTCCTTGCGCGCAGCCGGACACGTAGAGTTATCTTCTTATATATGTACAGAAGCACAGAGTGAGCAAAAACCAACCCTTGGTAGAGGTTTACCTACCCTCCGGACCACTATTCGAATACACACCCGCAATTTCTCAGGCTTATACCCTCTTGCTATGCTTGTTGTCTATCCAACAACACATTGAGGCCACTGGGCCTATGGGCGCGTGAATGCGTAAATGTGTCTGTGTGTCCGTGAAGGGGTAAGAACAACCGCACACATCTTCCTTGCATCAACCGTCAAATTCCTTTTAAGCAATCTTACCATCATTTTTGGCCTCTGTTCACATAGCGTCAGCGCTGATGCCGCAGAAAAGCTGGCTCAGAAAAGTACGTACCCTTCACTTGCTCAAAAACCTTGAGCATCTTCCGCCTAGCTCCGAGGGCGTTGACTCCACGATCCTCTAAAGCCTTGTCGTCGAGCTCAATCAATTCATGCCACTTCATGTCTTTGAGATTTTCAGTGTACTTGTGCAGCCGCAAGCTCCTCAGCCAGCTGGGAATATCCTGAAGAAGGGTCGGGTCTGTCGGGTCTTCAGGCGGCTTCGAGCTACCCCTACGACCTCGGGGAGATCGGCCACGGACCATATCGGAGTGGTCTGACAGGTATCCTTCGTGAGTTCCTACACCTAGCTGGCCCACATTGACTGAAGGGATGCCGTTGTTGAGAAGAGGAGATGCGCCATCATAGGCGCTGAGGAACCCATTGTTTTGCGGAGAAGCGAAAGCCATGGGCCCGAAGCCTCCGGGCTGCATGGCAATGCCAGGCGAGCTGGGCCGAGATCGATGTTGGCCGAAGCCCATGTTTTGTGCCTGCAAAGCAATCATCTGCTCGCGACTAAGCACCTGGCCGTGCTCGTTGATCATGACCACGTTGGTATTGGGAATCTGAGCATTCTGAGGCAGACCCTGCTGGCCTGGAGCACCTGGAGCATCGTTGGATCGGGCACGGCGATACTTGCGAACATCATCAAGAGCGAAGCGATTGTTAACGGTCGACAAAGCTGCTAGTTTCATCGCGGTGGCATTTGCGACCATGTCGGCCTGCGTACCGCTAGTATTGGCGTTGAAATTCGCCACGAGCGGAGTATTGACCATCGACGCCCAGTTACCACCACTCGGGTTGTACGGGGACAGGAGAGGAAGGTCTGCCGGCTTGTCGTTGGTCGTCAAGGTGGTGTTTTGAATATTCTGGTTGCCCGAGATCTGAGGCGGGCGAGGAGACCTCAAACCACTCGACGGGGGCGGCTGGACAAACTGACCCATCGGGGTTTGACCACCCGGAGCTTTAGATCCCTGAACCGATTGATCGCCTCCAGTCCACTGGTTTTGACCATTGGAGTCGTGATTGTCGGCAGGGCCCGCGATTGTTGGAGCAGCCATAGACTGCCGAGAATCACCTACAGCGCTGTTGCGGTTGGACGAGGGAGGATTGCCCGTCTGCTGGGTGAACTTGGCCTTCTCGGTCGCAATGGCTGCGGCGGCGTCAGGAAACATTGCATTGATGGTGGAGGGATCAAGTCCCGATTGCCGTTTGCCGGTCGCAGTGCTCGTGGGGCGGGCGAGGGAGTTCCTGGATGAATCGACATTCAGCTTATTCATGGCGTCGCTCAGGCGGTTCGACATTGGATCTAGAATAGACACGTTAGCTAAAGGACAGCAGGATAGCAAGAAGCGTGTAATCATTCGTGCCTTTATCGAAGTTAGCCGGGGACAAGACGCCCGACATGGGGTGGTTCTTGCCCATTTGCTGTAGAACCTGAATGAAGAATCGAATCTGCACTTGGGTGGTCTGCTGCAGCAAGGCGTACAGAGCAGCAGTGCGCTCGGCCTCGCTGAGGACCCTGAACCACTGCTCAATAGCGCTTAGTTCGTCTTTGAAGTCCTGGTCGAGGGTAGCAGCGGCCATTTCTTCCAAAGTCGTCTCGTACTGGTCGATATCGGCAATCCACTGTTGGGCGATCTTGTCTTGGGGATCGGTCTCGGGGTTACTATGGCCTTGGCCCTGCTGAGAGCCATAGAAGTCGGACGACGGGCGGATCCGGCTCGAGGGAGATGCGTTGGAGAGCGCAGCCATGTCGGCAGAAGCTCGAAGGTGGCTGTTGGCTCCCATAACTCTCGAGGAGGGGGGGCGAAGAGACGGGTTTGTGTTGGCCTCCGGGGTGCTGTTGCGGTTTCCCGCAATGTGACTGCCAGACATATTGAGCATTGTCGACAGACAGCGCAATGATAGCGAGGCAGAAATCGCGCTGGTAACGGCGGCGAAGTTGATGTCGTGAAGACGGTAGAAAATTGGCAGGTGGCAGATGAAACGATGCCGACGACCAGTGAAGGGTGTCGTGTCTTTGTGTGATGATGGAAGGGGGGTCGGCCCGGGCAAGGAGGGACCAGCGCTGTTTCGAGATTTCGAATGACGGTAACGTCAATCGAATCAGCAAACAAGCGTAGCCTCTCTGACTCTGTGACTTGAATCAAGAGTGGGAGAGACGGAGAGAAGCTACAGCAGCAAACGGTGTAAATCCACTTTAGCGATCACACGCTCGCTTGTCGAGAGATCCAAAGGGACGTGTTGACTTGGTTCGTTCAAGTGAAGACAATAGCCCCGAACGGCCTGTTTTTTTTTTTTCCCCCTTCGTGTCTCTGGCTGTGGCAGAGCTCAGACGGCGCGAGTAGTGAATCGTAGGGTACGTATTCGCTGCCCAAAGCTCCTGCAGAAACCTGCTGACCTCAAAGGAGTCGGGGATTAATTCTAATGAGGAACTGCTGCTCAACACATGTCTCTCCGAACGGATGACAGGGTCTGGTTATCGGGCCAGAACTTTGGATTTTGGTTGAATGTCTAGAGAGAAGGGTCCGAAAGAGACAGTAGCCGGTGGCGCAAGCCGAAGCTGCTGATATGGGAGTCGAGGCGAGTCGCGTTGTGCTTTGTTCTGCTTTCTGTGTGTTCTACCGCAGAGAGGAGCGCGGACGGCGACAACGGAGCCGGGGAATCTTGGAGGTGGTGGGAGCGGGATGACAAAGGTAATGCACTTCTGGCAAGCGGGCAGGAATTATTCAAGAAATGCTGCTTCCAGGCAGGTAGGTAATACGATATTCAAGGCTGGCGTCGTCTGAAAGTATTACCCAGATGTAAGGGGGGGTGGTGGGAACAAAAGGGGAACGGAATTCGCTCCTCGAATTTGCAGGAGACGTACTCATTCATGTACTGCACTGCACCACGGCTGGCAAGCGGGAGGAGGGAAAGAAGGGTTCAGCAACGTGGCGTGGTCGCTGCTTAGTCACCGAGTTGGTGCAGTTCATTCAACCTAACCACCTGAGGTAAGGCAGGGTCCTCGCACGCCGTGCTGCATGGAGCCCTTAGGTTGGTTGCCTTAGGTAGGTGCCCACCTTATCAAATCCACCTCCGAGAGAGGTATCTCAGGTAAGGTAGTTAGGTAGTTATCTCAGATAGATCGCACGGAGTACCTTGAGGTAGGTATCCGACCTCGAAAGTATTGGAAACGGTACGGCAAGCTTTGATCGCACCGGGAGGAGTAGATATCGCCACACGTCCCCGTCGAGAATGTACTAACGATCCCCAATGGAAGCACGGTCACTATCAGCCAAGTTCCTGTGACGCTCGTTATTTCTACATCTCCCAGGTACTAAGGCGCAACTGGCGGGTATTTTCAACTTTAACTTTAGATACCCTCCAAGAGGGTACGTACGCGTCTCGCCCCGAGTCCTCCCCCGTTCTTTTCATCAACCCATTTACTTGCCTCATGCAAAAACAGAGAAGAGAGAACGGCGTGGCAAGAATCCGATCCATCAGATAGACGCCAACGCGTAGGTGTGTAGTGGAATCGTGGAATGGAGTTGGCGGAACGCCTCGCTGAGTGAAGGATTAAGGCTGACTGGCGATGATTCTTCGAGCTTCCTTGTTGAGTTGCTTTCTCAAACTGCCAGCATGCTAGTTTGCCCCGGCGACGAATGCCGCCCCTCCCTTTGCCAGTAAAGTGTCTAATAGCTTCATGAGTTGGTAGTGACTTACCGAGTTGCTGCAAGTCAGCCATGGGGGCAGTCAATTCATGTTGGGCATTTACGGCCCTTTCATCTTGGTTATGGAGAAAGCACCACAGTCAAGCTAGTGAAACTGGAGTTATAGACCCGCGATCCGATCTCACAACTTGCTGGGCTGGGCCATCCGGAACTTGCGGGGAGAGCGTCGTACCTTAGCAAGGCCAGACCTTGAATATTCAAGGCAGGCATCCAACTTGGATACCCGAACATATTGGATCGCTGGGGTAAATAGAGCCCACTGGACCCGGGGAGATTCTTGGAGTTGACCGTTTTTCATTGATCACGTTCGATATCGGCGACCGTGGAAGATTGGCGTAAGGTTTTTATCTACTTGGTAGTGATCCTTGAACTGGCCTGATATCGCACATCATGGTTCACCCATCGGGGCACGGCTGATGAACGTATAGTAGAGCCTCGCTGCATCTATCATTCCGTCGCCACGCCCCTGGCAGAGTCATCGTTCTCTCTTGTCGGGTGTCATCGTTTGGACTACGAAGCAGCATATGCCCGACTTTCGCGGCTTGTTCGGTATTCCGAGAGGGTTAAACCGTGGTTGATTCGTTTGCTGGCTCTTTCAACCTAATTGCCAGTTCCATTTGATTCCCTGATGCCCCAATGCGTCGCAGCCGTGCTGTAGAAGAGACCAATAACCATGCGTCCAATTTCCTGTCTATGCCGTCTCGCGCTTGCCCTCCTTCAGCTCCTTCTGTAGACTTGTCAGCAAGCGTCGCGGTGGAGGTCGGGGTAACAAGAATCCTTCTTGAGTGTTATTCGGGGTAATTCGTACCAAGGCCTTCATGGTGCCGTGCAGGGCGTGACGATGGTTGCGGCGGAACTTGGGGTCAGTTCCCTTGAGGGAAGGGTATCTCGACGTCTTGGGCTTCTTGATACTACACAGTAAGAAGAGGAAAAAAACGTCAGTAAAAGCACACCTCAAAAATCGGTTGGTATGGGCCAGAAATGAGGTTTCAATTCGTACCCGTTGCGGTGCGCCTTGCGCGACTGGTTGTGCTGCGAGGAGTTCTTGGACTCTGCGCTCAGAAATTAGCTAAGCTCTCTCGGTGCGAGCAACAAGGCTCGCAGAAACAGATTGTCGTGACATACTGGCCATTGCTGCGGTCGGAAGATGCCCCTAACGTTGAATACTAAAGCCTGGAGTTCGTGATGCGGTCGAGGGGATTTCGAGTATTGTGATATCGAGGCTGGCCGTGGGGTGGTTTGGTGCATGCTAGGCTCTGCGGTGTTGTGGGTCGAAAATCTGTGCCCTAATGGACTTGCTGAGCCACGGTGTGGCTGAGTCTTATCGCGCCAGTGCGCCACCACCTGAGGTAAGGTAGGTTCTTACATGAGTGAATGGAGTTTAGTGTGTCAGGCTTTCCAATCCGTACAACATTATACCTCAGATTTCATAATTGAGTAAGGTAGGTCTGTTAAGTATTCAGTGCGGATAAGTCATTGCAGGCAGGACTGCCGGTATGACTGCATGGAGCATTGATCACCTTACCTCGATAGATACCTACCTCTCATCGGTTGGAATGTTTCAATATCATTGTCGGACTATCGTCACGAAATACAACCATGTTTCTGATTCGCATACCGCCAAGGGTTTACCAGACTTTTATGTATCATGCCGTCAAAATTCTCAATTACTTGTCTACTTCCAAGACACGTAGGAATATCATTAAAGAGCAAATTTGGGGAATCAAAACGTGGTTTACTCTATCCTAGCTACCTCGAGTTGTCGATTGTCGTCTCTATTGTGCAAACCACTTGTAGTGACCGTACAGTGCTCTTGTGTTCTATCCTTATCACGATACAGATTAGTCCATGAGTTTGCCCGCGACTCTGTTTACAGTCTACGCCCTATGAGATAGTATCTCATTCCGCTATACATGACGTCGAAAGGCCAGCCGCCATTGGCTCCTTGACGAGGTTGCTTAGGCAGATGTATGCATGTCGCTACTGTTCTCTCAAAGAGGTTTGATGGCAGATGCGCTGCGAATAACTTCGGGACTCCGTGCAAAAGCCTGCAGCCGCTTTGACCTCAGCGTCCTGAGGTAGCGGAAGAAGAGGATAAACAACAACTCCATGCTATTCCCGAGTTAGCACCCTTACGATGGATACTCCAATTCAAATAGAATCGTGCTTACCGCTCCTTTGTCATCATAAGGATGCCCTGGACAAGAAGGCCCTTCAGGATCTGTGGTCCCATACCCTTGAAGAGACCAGACACACCCTCTCGCTCCATGATGAAGTTCATTACCTCGATGAAGCTGCCGAAAGGCTTGCCCTTCCTTTCGGGTGGCGGCCTAGACTGCAAACCTACCTTTGCTACAATGAGAGGCTGTGTGGCAATCGTTGCGAGTGACTTGGAGGCAGCACCAAGAACTATATCATCATCAGCCAAAGCCGGCCCCGTCCAAACCTTGCAGACCAGGAGGGTGCAATAACGTACGGAATGCCTCCCAGGGCTTGAGGTTATTCTTGCCAGGAAAGACGACTTCTTTCAGCCTCTCGTAAGCTCCGTAAGTGATTGCAGGATTCACCACGAGCACCAAGCTGGCCTTAAGACCCCTCCAGAGCCCGAACAGCCCATCCTCTCCATCGATAACTTCCCGTGCAGTGTCGACAAAACCTTTCCTCTCGGTCTTGCGCTGGGTCTGCTGCCTTGTCGTAATGACAGCGACAGGAATTGTACAGAGCTGGGCTACAGCGCCGGCGATCGCGCCCAGACTCAACTCGACGAGTGTCGAAGGTGGTGCCGAAGTTTTGGCAGAACGCAGGTAGAGGGCGCGCACGACAGAATACCAGTAAAAGTATGCAAAATTGGTAGAGGCGACGCCAAGGAGAGAGCCACTCATGCCGGCGTAAAGGCCCTTGACGCCATCGTCAGCAACAATCTTGCTCAGGGCATCCCAGGTGGACGAATAATGGGGTTCGATGGGTTCGGAGGGATCAGTCGCTACTGCGCCGGATTGCGACTTCACTTGGACCTGGAGGCGCGTCTTGACGCTTTAACAAGGAGATGTTAGCCAAAGGCAATCTCTATAAAAGAATACGACAGCATAGAGTGGCTTTGAGGCGGTAGGGAAGACAAATAAGTGAGGGTGAGGGTATCGCGGCAGCATCGTATCTCTCACATGTCAAGCGGGTAGACTAAAGCATTGGCGAGCACAGCACCGGAGGCGCCAGCAACCGCCTTGCCCCAAGGTGAGATGGAGGCTGATTTCGACTGCGCAGCCATTGTATTATTGCCGAGTTCAGGTAGAAGAAGCAGTAAACAGGCACACGGATCAAAGTTCTCTGTTAGGCGTTTGGTCGAATAACCGGGCCCCCCAAGTACGGAATCGTCGCGCACAATGTCGGTAACGGTGACGATATCGGCGTCGGCGTCGGCGTTGGGGTTCTGCACCGATCAAGATCCGAGGCAAAGGGCGGGAGGGGAAGTGAGCAGGTCGGAGAGCGGCAACGGACAAGCAGTAAGTACCAGCAACAATGGGGGAGATGCGCGAGCGCGAGGAATGGTCCAAGAAGTTATTGGCGACGATTAGATATATGATTCAAGGTACTGGGACGAATGGTCCAAACCGAGAGGGTCGTTCTCAGTGCCCATGGGCCATGGGGATTGACGTGCCGGCCACTGCGCCTGCGCGGGTGCCGGGACTGACACCAGAGTCGTCGACCTCGGCCCTTGGAGATGACGCTAGAGGCCTGGGCCGCCATATGCTCGGTTAACCGGTGAGGTCACCCGGTGGGGTTTCGGCACAATCAATGGCTAAGGTACCTTGCGGCACCTCACCTTAGGTAATACTTCCTGGTAACAGACCGCCGCACTTTAAGCTAAGGGGAGGTAAGGTAAGCAAGCACGCCAAGGTGCCGGTGAGATATCGTCGATAGGCAAGAATCTTGAGTGAAAATGTGCGGAAGGCTAATGGATGCGAAGCAGCATAAAGGCTCCGTACCCACGGGTTAGTCTCGATGCAAATACGTGACTGGCTTTGAAGAATGGTCGCCGAAGACCTTTAACTCTCTGAAGGTAGGTAGCCAAAATCGGCCATGCGAAGAGGTGGGTGACGACATGAGAGGCAGGTTGATGATGGCCCAGTGCCGAGGTGTTACAGTCTGTCTGGCTTCAAGTGTTTCATTTGGCCAACACATCCAGGTACCTATGTAAAGCTGTCCACTCTCTGACATGCGGCACCGCTAGCCCCCAGCTTGGCCCATGGTATCTACAAGAAGCCCTCATCTTCCTGCCATTAGAACCCGACTAAATAAAACCTACAAAGGGTTGAACCAATGAGATTGACTTGGAATTCGACGGAATAGTGCAGTACTGCAATGTCCAAGGTGCCGTCCTCCATGATTTAGGTTGCATCCCGTGTAAGTTCTGACCAGTTTCCGAGCACCCAGATTACAGGACATGCCTTACGTAAGTCATGGTAAGTTTAATCAGCAGTGCTGTGCCTTACCTGTCATTCAAGCAAGCCAAGGACCTCCACATCTAGGTAAGGTAGGTAAGGTGAGGTAGGTATCTATCAATCTGTACCTTCCATTCTGATAGATGGTATGTACAAATGTCCAGTCCTGCTGCCCTCATCCAACAGATGAATGGGCACAACCTTTCCGTGCTCCCAAGACCTAGATAACCTGCCTTGCCCGACTAAATGCAACCCTTTAATATCGACGCTTCTGATTCTCTGCCCGGCGCTTACTCCGCTCCTTTAGGCGCCTAGCTTGCTTCAACTCGAAATAACCGCCAGAATACTAGAGTAAGGTAGGCAGGCTTGAAGTGTGAACTGAAGTGAACTCTCCTACGATTCTGCGCTCCTGCGCTCCAATCACGCCCACAAAGACTGCTTGTCTTGCTTCTTTCGTCCTCGGTCTCGAGAGCTTTCACCCAGGGCCCGTCTCAACATTTCAACTCGGCTGGTCCTTGGCTGGTCGACTCTGGACCGTTTTTGGGTTTTGCTTTGCACAGCCTCAATCTGGTGCCCGCTCTCTTTCGTCTCACCCCACGACGAATGCATTTCGCGCTAAGACTGCGACTGCTTCCCCGCGCCCATTTTCAGCCATAATTGCCCGCGCTCATTATACCAACTACACAATATTCGGTCCGGAACCAGAGTCAAGACTGAGGTTAGAGAGAGTCTGAAGAAGCCGTGATCAGACAGTAGGTAGAGCCAGGGGCGGTTTTGAGAGGCACGGCCAACAAACGCAAGCCCTACTACTCAACCTGTCATCGCTCCACTTGCTTCTTCCCGACTCTCGCCTTGTATCCCGCCGTGTCGGGTCGCAACGCATCGACTACCTGCCTACCTTACTCGTGACCTCGACATCCGGTTCGAGTAGGTCTAGATTCCGACTTCCTGTATAGGAAGCTAATTCCCCTGAATCAATTCCAGTCGAGCGACCGGTATTATCGCCTCGACTTGACATTGACGACTGAATACAGCTTCAATTAGCTGCTTGTTAGCGGGAAGCATGGAAGCCAAAGCCATTGTGAGTGAGTCTCCAAGTCACGCCGCGACGCAACACAGAGACCCGCCTCAGCTGACCAGAGTTGCCTCGGTATTCAGAGAGAAGAGGCCCTTGTCGCCAGATCGACAGGCCGTGAAGCGCTGAATCATGCCATTACCGCGGCCGACTTATACATGAAGGCAGCACACGAAGCAACTTCACCAGCCGACCGCTCTCGTTTCAGGAGAAAGTGCGCTGGACTTATTTCTCTCGCCGAAAAGCTCAAGTCTTCCCCCAAGACCGCAAGCCCGTCTCTGACCCAGCCAACGGTTGCGACCATCACCTCTGCTTCTAATCCTAACTGCCATGTGCGCCATATCCCATCCAACGAGAGGACTATCCTTCTGCGCTCATCACGACTGCATGGCAACATTTTTCCGCCATGGCAGGCTGAGCCTGATATTGACAATTTCTCCCTATCTCAGGGCCAGAATGTTTTCTCGTACGTTTGCATAACCGCCAAATCGGCCAGACAACTCATCCATAAACTAGTGACCCTGCAGAGTACACAATGTCGGCTAGGCAGGAAAGTATTCTCGAGGCCTGGCAGCGGCCGGTGGACCAGGCAAGAGACGATACCGTAGACGAGGACTTTATGGCCTCGGAAAGAGACTGCGATCTCGTACAGGATGTCACGACCGACTGTTCGGTTGTAGCCAGTCTATGCGCCGCCATGAAGATTCTACAAGGTGGCAAACAATCTGTCAGTCAATAGTGGTACGCAGAATGCCGTTAGCCGCGCTTGCTTACTAGTCATATCAGATCCTAAGCTCCATCATGTACCCCTACAACCACCAAAAGGGGCGGCCGATGATCTCCAAGAGTGGCAAATACATATTCCGTATGCACTTCAATGGCTGCTTCAGACAAGTCGTTGTGGATGATCGGCTGCCTGTCTCGCGGAATAATCGCACCTTGTTCGTTGTCGACCGCAAGAACCCCAATCTCTTGTGGCCAGCTTTGCTGGAAAAGGCCTATTTGAAGGTACGCGGAGGGTACGACTTCCCTGGCAGCAATTCGGGGACCGATTTATGGGTAATTACCGGGTGGATTCCTGAACAGCTGTTCTTGCAGAGGTATGTCGGGACTGCCGTGTAAGCCCGGCCCAGGGTGAGACGACCATCTGCGAGAACTAACGCCAAGACGTAGCGAAGATGTAGACATTGAGGGCGAATGGGACTCCATCAAAGAGGCATATCATGCCGGGAATCTGATCATGACCCTAGGAACCGGTCGCTTGACGCAATCGGAAGAAGACGCTCTGGGTCTTGTAGGCGAGCACGACTATGCTGTGTTGGAGATCGACAGCTCGCCCGCCGCCCGTCGCTTACTTGTCAAGAACCCGTGGTGCGATGGTCTGGTCTGGAAAGGAGTCGGTTCATCTGGAATCGTTGAGCAAACGGCTGCTGTGTCGTTATCAGACACATTGGTCTCGATCGAGCCAAGGCCCTCTGAGCATACCAGGCCCGTCGGGTCCTTCTGGATATCAGTGGAAGACGTTGCACAGAACTTCGAGTCCATGTATCTCAACTGGAATCCGGACCTGTTCACACACAGGCAGGATCACCACTTTACGTGGCGCGTGCCCACCAAAAACATGACGTCCTCTGTTGCCCACAATCCGCAATACTCAGTCCTATCACATACGGAACAGACCGTGTGGATTCTGCTCAGTCGACACTTTGCAGACGAGGAGCTGGAGATTGCAAGGAATAAATCAGCTTCCTTGGCAGCGGTATCGAGACAACTCGGCTTCACGAGCATCTTCATCTTTGAGAGCGAGGGCAAAAAGGTTCAGGTGAGGGAGGGCTTTGTCTATCAAGGCCCATATGTTGACTCGCCACAAACCCTCGCCAAGTTCAAACTTCGCAGCGGGACGCCCTACACCATTGTCATGGCCCATCAAGACCTCCCGCTGGATCAATATTCGTGTACGTTTACTCTCTTCTCAAAGGCACCACTCGAAGTCAAGCCAGCCGAGGAAGCCATGAGCCACTACCAAGAGCTTTCGAGTGCTTGGTCTAGGAGAACTGCTGGAGGCAATGCGTCATCCATCACCTACTCCCAAAATCCGCAGTTCAGCATCTCTGTTCCCCAAGCTACGCCTCTGTCCATACTTCTCTCATCAGGAGACCGAGAGGTTGCCATTCATGTCGACCTGGTATGGGCACACGGAAGACGAGTAACATCAATCGGGGTAAAGGATGTCGCGGCTAGTTCTGGCGACTACCGGAGAGGCAATGCTCTTGTTCAGGTCCCCCTGGTGGAACCGGGCACATACACCATTGTGTGCTCGACGTGGGAGCCGGGCCAGCTCGCCGACTTTGGCATGCGCGTAGGGTCTCAGGTGGAATGCCAGATCAAACCCGTTTTAAGCGACAGAGCCGGCCTTTTACGAACTTTGGCGCCAGGCTTTGTCTTTAACGAAGGGGAGGAGAGCAGGCGAGCGCTAGTCACGGTATCACGGTTGTCCCGAGCCCAAGTTGTGGCGCGGTGCCCGCTGCAGACGAGACGAAGCAGCCAGCCCATTTCTACCACGGCCGTTCGCGTTTCTCTCGTCTACGGCCGGGGGCCACAGGAGTCGATACTCGCCATGTCAGGCGGCGGCGAGTTCCGGGAACTGACGATGGCTATCAGGACACCCGAATTTGACCTTGAGCCCGATCGTCTTCGACAAGACAAATTATGGCTTATTGTGGAGCGGCTTGGAAGTCAGCAGGGTCGACAGAGCATCGAGGTGGAGATTTTGAGCGACAACCCAGTTCACGTTGGCGAATGGCAGATGACCGATTTCTAGTAGCCATGGCACAGGTGAGAGGCTAGCCAAAAGCTTCGGCTCGTCGCCACAGGTGGAAGGCGGAATTGAAATGGCCTGGTAGGTACTTAAGCCCTGCTCATAGAATTTACTACGAATCGGCGATGCCTCCCTCCACTCATCCTTCTCCGCTACCTCCTCCTCCCTCCTTTATCCATCTCTCGGGTAGACGGTTTGAAAAGCAGACAAAAGCAAAGGGGAAAGGCCACAAGCCAAATAGATGCCCGAATACCAAAAGTGAGAAAGGGATCTTCTCGTAAATTGCCGCTTGAATCGAAGACGATGTTCATGTCGGCTCTTGTGAAAGACGGTTCGAGAGTTTGCATTCTCCTAGCCAGTCACCACCCATCAAGCAAGAGAGAAGAGAAAAGAGGGAGAGAGAGAGAAAAAAAAAGGGGACAAAACGTGACGTGACGCGGACGACTCGTCAATGTGGTATATGATCCACCGCAACGCCAGAATCCTCGTGACAAAAAGGCAGAAACAAACCCCCATCATGAACTCGTGCCGTGCCAATTCAAACAAGCTCCAAAACAAGTACCAGCCCAAGACAGCCGCCTCCTCCAAGAACAAGAAAAAAAAAAAAGAAGAAGAAAAGAAGAAGAAAACGGAAGACAAAAAACGAAGACAAAAACCAACGAAAAGTTGGCGTCACCCACCTTGCCAATCTTCGCTCGTCTCCCCCTCTCATGACAAAAGAAGGGGGGAAGGACCAAGTATCACAGTGATATCTGGTGGCTCCGAATATCCATCTACTATGTACAATCAACCACCTCCTATGTGCTCATTCTGACATTTTGACAAGATGTCGTCGGTGCCGAACAGCCCACAAAAGAGGAAAGGAGAAGAGAAAAGTATTTACGTGAAAAGCATCAGATGGCACATTGCTCAGCTGATTAGACAGGTCCTCCTCTGCGTCGTCGGCCGCGATTTGGCCCATCTGGTCTCTGTGACAACACATCCCGCAAAGCAGGGTCGTCCTTATCTTTATCCACATGGTGTACCCGGACATGTCTGCATACTCAATTAGTTAAGTCCACGGCCGAAATCAACTGCCTGGTAGCGACAGCGGTTCGTCGGAGGCTTCGATTGACCAGAATGTGTAACAACGATATGGATTCACCTTACCTCTGAAGATTATCTGGCCGAGGATACTTGTGCTCTCGGTCAGGACAGAAAGGGCATACATATCCCGGAGATTCGTGAACGAGCCCATGCCTGATCATCTCATTCTTTCTCTTGAACCCTTTGCCACCCTCACTCCGAGGGCAGCCTTTGACAGAGCAGTAGTGTGGTCGAGCAGATGAGTGAACATTCGCGTGCGAGTTGAGCAAGTACTGAGTTTGGAATGGTGCCGCGTTGCATCCCGAGAAGGTGCAGACATAACCTGCCTGAGGATTTGTAAGACCGTCGATGCTCATTCGATCCGCCACAGACGTGGCGGGCGTTGAAGCGGTCTGATCAGTGCTCGGGGTCTCTGCTGTACCGCTGCTATAGTCGGTACTTTGTCTGTGATGGCCACCGCTCGATGAAGACGCGTAGTAGTAAGGGCTGACAACAGCTAGAGGATGCGCAGGCGATGGGTGGTCTCTACGAAAGCCTTCATTGGGCGAAATTGGAGGTGATGTGTGGCCGATTGGAAGCCCGGCGAGTGAGGGTAGTCGGGGGATATTGGTTGGTGGCGACCGGGGATATGAAGCCGTATGTCGCGCAGAACCCAGATCATGCTCAGGACTTCTAGCAGTATCTGCCAGGCGCTGCAAGTCCCCAAGCTGGGATCTGATAGATGGTAATGGACCATGACCGCTGCCATCAGACTTGGGAGAGTCCAGAAGTGGAGGAAGACCACTGGGAGCAGACTGTGGAGGGCTCATCGGGGACGTGACCTCGGCCTGGCCAAGACTAGGCGCGGAACGACGAGAAGTGTACTTGTCCCCAGCAGAGTAAACGACAGCTGGGGCAGCTAAGCCATGACTTGGTCGATCATCGCGAATGGGCAATTCCCGACTGCTAGGACCTAAAGGCAATGCCTCATGTTGAACCCGGGGTCTCTCTCCTGAGCGCGACTGATCGATTTTGAGTGCCCCAGCAGTGGGATTGGTAACTGGGACAGATGGCTCGGGAGCACCAGGTGAAGTGAAAGCCAAGGCGCCGGCAGCGAGGATCTTGAGATCAAAAGGTTCCGCCGATTTGTTCATATCGCGCTCAGGAGAGGTTGGGGAAGAAGACTCGGATTCGGATCCGTTGTCAGAGGCAAGGGGTTCAAGAGCGGCGGCCTGGGCGACGTCTGGCTGTCTGCCGTTTCCGAGATGAGCCACTAACACGGCATCGCCTTGAATGGGCTCGACCTTGCGACGACCGTGGAACGACTTTCGGCTAGGGCTCAGAGCAGGCGGAGGACTGGGTGAGGGCTGTAGTCTGGGGCGGTGAGCTTGCATTTGGGGGCTATCGTGAGGGAGAACGTCATCGGGATCGTAACAGTCGCTCGCAGCTGTGTGGTGCAGGTGGCTTTGAACAGCCGACGCAGTCATAGTTGTCGCTACCGGAGAGTGTCGTGGCTCACAGCGCAAGCGATATCAAGCCGCCATGGGGCAAGTTGCAGGGTAAGGGTCGCAGCAACGACGGGTGGCTAGCGACAGAGACGGCCAGAACGGTTGTCGTAAAACTGACGGTGACAGCGGCGAAGGAAGGGTCGACTTTGGAGAGGCGGTAAGTAGGCAAAGATTGTCGCGAGGCGCCACGGGGTATCAGGAGGTTGCGCTGTTATGGTCCCTTTTTGCGCAAGGCGGCAGCTGTTGGGGCCGAGGGGAGCGACAAAGACAGCGTCGCTTCGAGGACGATGAAATTCGGAAAGTGATAGAGGGGGGTAATGCGCGTCGCGAGAAGTCGGCCCCGAGACAGCTATCGCCGCCGTCGTGGACTCCGGAATAAAGCAGCCGATGAGGGAATGGTGATATGCAGGTGCAGGTAGGAGGACTGGGAGGAGGAGCGGACTGAGAGATGGAGGGCGGCCGGGAGTTGGAGGATGGGATGCGGCGACGTTTGGATGTCAAAGACGGAGGTCGGTGTGGCCTCGAGCAGGGGTGTGGGGAGAATGAGGAGCAAGCGCGGGAGTCAGTCGGGTGCGTGATTCTTTGACGGATAAAAGAGGGCGCCCAGGGACGGCAACCATGCAGATGGATGCACGAGGCAAGGCGAGCGAGGGTCAGCAATAGTCGGGTGTAGTACACGAGTTGAGTGAGCGGCAGCGGCAGCGGTAGCGGTAGTGGAAGCGGTAGGTCGGACGGGCTGGAGGACAGGTAGGTAGGTATCTTGGCCCGTCGTCGGACGGGGTGCCGGTGAGGTAAGGTCAAGAATCCGTACCTACGGTAGGTGACAAAAGTAACAAGAATTGGGCGAGGTACGAGACGAAGGCGGTAAAGAGATTGAGGGGCGCGACAACAGCACCTCAGAGTCAAACAGGAGCGAGTTGTTCATGTTGCAAAAAGGTCCCCCCCATCCAGTTCTTGCTTCTCCAAGGTATTCAGCGGGAAGGAGGCTGTCCTTTAGTGTTAGCGCATAATTTCTTGGAAGCGTATGAGAGATTCGCCCAGTGCCACAGATAGATTCAAGGGACCGCGTGACCCTAGTGAGGAACAAAAGCGGATTTTGGGGGGAGAAGGAGGGGGGGACGTGGAGGCGAGAAGAGATGAAGAAGCCGAGTCACCAAGAAAGTGGATATGGGATGGGCGGAAGCGCGCATAGGGATTGGGGGCACACTGCACACCTCAGATGGCAAGACGGGGTAAGGAGAGGTATCTACCTAGGTATCCAAAGAGTAGGGATACTTGCTAAGGGTTATGAGCACGAAATAAGGGAAAGGATTCCTTGGAATATGAGGCTAAGTAAAGACCAGGCAGGCCGCAGGAGTACCGGCCCATAGGTCGAGATACATAAATTGCCTTACATGCGTAGCACAAAGTACAGATACCTAAGGACAAGCGATACCTAGGTGAGGCACATAGTGCCTTGGAGATATTTCGGTGGTCGTACACGGAGCGGGCAGTAATTAGGTACAAGTCTACGTACCTTTTCCCCTTTCTCAGCCGCCCTCCCTGCCTCCTCTCCACAGGCTTGTCCAGTCTCTCTCTCTCTCTGCCTCTTTCTCTATCTCTTTCCCTTCCTCTGCTGTTCCTCTTTCTCACCCTCACACTCTCTCCCTCTCACTCATTTGTTCCCGGCCCCGTCCCTAGTCGCGTACCCGTTGCGCCTCACTTCCGGGCCTAGGAAGCATGTTTGATCGGTACTATGTACAGAGCAAGGCACGACAACGGTTCCGAGAGACCAGCAGGGCGATGCTCCTAGGTACTCGCATTTACGGGCTGCGCTGCAAGGCAGGCTGAAGAGCGGGAATGCCTCATGCGATGAAATGTGCAAGAGTAAGATTGACGTGCCTCTATGTCACATCGATGTTCAGTAAAAAGGCATGGCGGCCTGGTTCAATAAGGGTATCTTCGTCGCACTCCCTCTTATGCGGCGTGCCCTCGACGTGGGCGAGCATCATCGTAGTCTTGACTAGGCGCCAACCGCCTTACCTGCGGTCATAGATGCGGCGAGTGGGCTTATCTCGGCAAGGAACGACCCAGGATCGATTCAGCGCCGAGCTAAGAGGTTACCAAGAACCTGGACCAGCAGTTTTCTCACAGATTTGCCATGCACTGCTTTATCTGTGTTTAGCGCGGGGGCATGATAGAAGGCGGGGAAAGAGAGGGTTTTTTAGTCTGATCAAGTGACATTACCACAAGCAGCCGAGAGAGCTGGTTTCCATGTTACACTTGTCAGATTGTCTCCCAGCATCAGTGGTCACCCAGGCACTCGAGATGCTTGTTGAAAGGCGCAAGGATGAGAATGCCGCGGCGGGAACCCTAGACGGACTGGGGAGGCTTCATTCCATGGGAAGTGACTTTGAAAGTATACTCCATACACGGATGGGGCAGAAGGGGACGAAGTACCGGTACCTCATAACGAATGAGGATCAAGATGGGATGGAACAGTCTAGAGGATCGGATGGCAGTACTATCACAAAGGAAAAAAACTTGGAGAAGGAGTGGAGAGCCATCCTACCATGTTCTATGCGTACAATAGTAAAACCTAGCAATTATATCGGATAAGAAATTTCCCTCGGCAAGACGACCTCTGTATCCGTATGCCCTTTCCGCATCTCACTATATCTTACCATGAGGAAAGCGTCACTTCCCTCCTTCGGGAGATTGGGTGGACAGCCAGGTAGTCAGTCTTCTGTCATTGTTTTCATCCTTTGGTTGACTTTGAGCAATGCAGGGTCGCGGAAACACGGCACCGCAAACCCATGATCCACTGAAAAACAGCATCATGCGCAAGGGCGAGAGGGAACGAAACGAGACCATTGTGGAAGAAATACCAGAAAGCCGGTGGCTAGTGGACGAGCACAAGATGGATCGCGGAGGAAATGAGGGCTGACAATGACCGGGGCATCCCCAAGGAACGCGGCAGGTACTGCGCACGAAGTACCTACTCCGTACGGAGCACTTGAGGTTGAGCTATGGGCAGAGCATTCTACCCTGAGGTAGGTAGTTCGTACATGGAGAATGAAGCCCGTGGAGTTTTCACCCAATTCGGTCACTAATGCTTAGGTATTCCGTACTCTGTGTTCTTCGGCGAGGCACTTTGCGCAGGTCTTGGTATTTTGCAGGTTCGCAACAACTTATACACTATCACTGTACTCCGTACGAGCGGGAGTCACCTTTGTCAATGACAATTAGCCGCACCCAATGTAATGGATGGACGAACGGGACGGAAGTGGAGGCTCAATCCGAGGCATGGGGGCCATGTCCCTGATCAGTGCTGGTCACTGGTCGCCGTCGGGCCAGGCCCAAGCTGGAACTTGGAAAGCCCTACCTTATTCTGTACACTCCTGGTTCACTTCACGAGTCACCACACCTGACGATTCCTGTCTACCCACCCTTTCCTGCTCCTCACTTTCTTCTGCAAGGCTCCCCCAATGTTTCCGTGAACTCGCCTTTCCAAATCGCAGTTTTACAGTGTCGCGGCAACTCGGTCTTGGCTTGAGGAAATATGAACCTTGGAACTGAAATGGAACGATTCGGACGAAGAGAATGCTTGGATGTGTGGTGCGTTGTGTGTGTGTGTGTGTGTGTGTGTGTGTGTATTCAAGTCAACAAACACTTGACCAAAACATCAAGTCATCCGTTGAGCCATCCCCGCGCACGCGTTAGTCTTGCACCTAACCACGCTCACCTCATTGGTCTGCAAGTTCGAACTCTGCTAAGCAACCCTAGGCGTGGGTGATTATTATTTTCTCTTTCGGGGGTTCTTTTCCCCTTTCGCTTCGACAACATAGAATTTGCCTCATCTTCAATCAACCGATCGGCGGACATTGTTTTTCGTCTACTGCTTTCCTTAAGTACATCTGTGCAGACCAAGATGTCGGGCTGGTGTGCAACTATTCGGACGGATACCTTACCTCTCGGCATCGTTCGTTATTACCCCACACTAGATGGGCTCCTCTCCAAGCCAAGTCCAACATTAACCCCTCACCAACCTTCCTTCCCATCGAAGACCTACCACTCGCTGCATCAACTTTGACAGGACCCGCTTCGCTCCGCTCTGTCCAATCGTTCAATAGAACCCTCCAGAGTCCCCCTTCCCATGCCACCAATGCCCGTGATTGTTCCATGCGCCCAAGCCGCTAAGCCTCTAAGCCTCAATCATCTACACATGCAATCGGCCTAGAGCGAGCTGACTCGGGCGATCTCATTGGCCAAGTCCAAGGCGGTCAAGCAAGGGGACCCTTCTTTTCGCTACTTCTCTTCTTTGCGGAGTAAAGTACCTATACCTTACTTGTCAGGTAGCTTTCAATGGGATGGGAGAATTACCTAGTGTAGGTAGCTAGCTACCTTGACGCTGGGCTACTACTCTGTCCAAGTCGCAACATTCCACCCATCTCCATGTCTCCTCCCCAGGTACCTCACCTAGGAGGAATCAGCACGCTATCTAAGAAAAAATTACATGCCCGAATTGCAACAAGATAATGGAACCAGTCTGTTCTTGAGCCGGTAGTTACAAAATTCCATTTGGTGTCGGGTGTAATATGTAAACGCTGGGCTCGGTATTTCCCTTACCTCCCTTCCTTTCCAAAACCACGGGACGTTAGCAACGGAGCATACCTTAGTGCATGGATAGTTCAAGGAAACTTAAGGATCGTCCATCTGTCATCAACAGACTCCATCACTACACCCAATCCTCCGTGCCAACGAAGAAGATGCAATTTTACTCAAGCAATATGAACTGGACCAAACCGACCGTCTGGCCTCGTCACGTCGTCTTTTGTGGCCAAGACGTTGGCATCCCAAGGCGTCTTCTGTTCCCCGACCGGCGACAAGAGGGACTTTTGCCCCCTACCTTACCCGTCTTACCCCAGACGAGGGGTTCTTCAGCAAAGTGGTCCCCGGTTTTTGGACAGAGGTGGTGGCACGCACGAGCGGGGGATCTGGCTCAGGGTGGCAGGGCCACCATCCACCACCCCTAGGTACACCTAGGTACGCACGTAGGTGACACATCCATCCGCCGCTTTTCTCAAGCTCTCTCCTTATCCCAAGGGTTTATTCAATGCCTATTAAGCTTAAACAATTAATAGAACACTACATAATTATAAAATTAAATAAAAACAGAGGGGGACGGGGAGGGGGGTTCAAAGAAAAAATTACTGTGTATCTCCTTTATTTGCTATTAAAGTAGCAGGTTTGGCTCGAAAGAGCGGCGGATGAATCCGTCATGCGCGTGGTACCTATGGTAGGTACCTTAGTATATATAGAAAGCTACCCCAAGGTACCTAAGTTTCTAGAAGGCGCCAACCATTCCAGCCCTCTTCAAGGTTGTGAGCTGTCAGACGGCTGGTCTGTCAACTTTTTACTTGGGGTATCAGTCGTGTACCTACGCAGTAGGTCCATCCATCGGCCATGTGCGCTATCCACAGGTACTTCATTGGAAGCCTCATTGGACATCGACCCAGATAACGCGAGAGTCTCTCCTGGCATGAATAATACCCCTGTGTTTTATTCTCATTGTGGTGCCAGGCACTTAGGCTCGGGACCGCGGCAAGTCAACTTAGATCTTACGCATCCTGCTTCCCTTGCCCGCCGAGTCAATCAATATGAGCCGCAGCCATCAACCTAACGCCCTCTGCGACTTTGTCAAGCCTGACTTTCATCTTTACCGTTATTTGACGAGGAACAATCTGACGCATAAAATAGAAAGCTAGGGTCAGACATTATATTACATTGTATGAACTATATTCATACAGAGCAAGACGACCATAGCCCTGCATACCTCTAACCTGCTTTCCGCACTTGTGATTCATATCTGTTGATTGTCGGTCGACTTCTACGAGAAAATGTACGTAGTACTCAGGATACGCCATGTCGATCTTACGCTACAACACTTGCTGCTACGAAAGGGGTTCATTCACTTCATCACCTACTTTCCACGACATGTCTGGCGAAAGCGCAAACTACTCCGATACAAAATCGCCTTATGTAATTGCGCGGGGTAGGCAGATTTTAATCCTCTTTTTCACTTCATCTCTATTCGTGCACGTCAACTGCCCGCCCTGTGTACACACTCGCTCGCACAGTGATGCTCCGATGAACGGCAATGGGAGCGGGGGCGAGGTGATTGGCCCGGCGTGCATACAAACTGTGCCTCACCACACCTCACAACCACATCATCCAGCATCACCGAGGATCAATACGACTGTGTTTCTGGCTGCGTGCCTCGGCTTCTTATTGCTCCTCATTACCTCTGCTGAGATTGCCACAACCCCTGGGGATTTTCGAACATTCTCATCCGAGAGCTCTCGTATTTCCATCAACGCCTTCACTGTGATCCAGTTCCAAATCTACCCGAACAAACCCCCGCAATGTCTACCTCAGGAACCATGCGCGCCGTTGTCTTCAACGGACCGCAATCTGTATCCGTCGAGCAACGCCCCATCCCTACCGGTTCGCTGGCCCATCTTTCTGCTCCCTGATGAGCTTCATGTCAGCTTCCATGTATCACTGACCAGTTCCATAGTCCAAGACGATGGCGACGTAATTGTCAAGGTGCAGGCAACGGCTCTGTGCGGCTCGTGAGGCACTCCTTAGTCCACCGTGTTCCTTTTTCTTCCTTCTCACACAAATCTTAGAGAACTGCATGTTTTCCGCGGCCACCAGCCATCCGAGACAGGCTTCATCATGGGCCATGAGTTCACCGGTACGGTTGTTGAAAAAGGCGCCGCTGTGACCTCCTTGAACATTGGTGACAGGGTTGTCTCTCCCTTCACCTCGTCGTGGTAAGTCCTCTCCACTCTACCATGCCGAATAAACCTCCAACATGGTTCTCCAGCATGAAATGCTTCTATTGCAAGAACGGGTACACATCCCGTTGCGCTCGTAGCAAGCTCTTTGGCTGCGGTGCGCTGGATGGCGGTCAGGCCGAATACGTGCGTATCCCTGATGCCGACGGAACCGCTATGAAGGCTCCAACCACCATCTCCGACAATGCTCTGGTTCTCATGGCCGATATCTTCCCAACCGGCTTCTTCGGCGCCAAATCTGGCTTCAACTTGCTCAAGGAAGAAGAGAGATCGAATGCCACTGCGGTTGTCATTGGTTGCGGACCCGTCGGCCTGTGTGCCGTGATTTCGGCGCTCGAGTACCGTCCCAAGCATCTTTTTGCCATTGACAGCGTAGACAGTCGCCTAGAGCTTGCTAGAAGCCTTGGAGCCGAGCCCTTGAACTTCAAGACTGATCGTGCAGGCATGGAGAAGCGGATCAAGGAGGTGACTGATGGCCGCGGAGCTGATGTCGTTATTGAGGTTGTCGGTCTAAGCCCAGCTCTTAGAACTGCCTTCGACATCATCAGGCCATTTGGTGTCATTGCTAGCATTGGTGTCCATAATGGCGAGGTTCGTATCGATCTCAATCTTGAGGCTGCGATTTGTCTTACTGACACATGATTAGATTCCATGGACCGGTACCGAAGCGTATGGGTGAGTGTGATATTGACAACTATGCAGAGAATTGAAGGCCTGAAGGGTGCTGACTGCCTCCATAGCAAGAACCTAAGGCTGCAGATGGGTCGATGTCCTGTCCGAGCCATCTTCCCCGAGGCTCTCGCCCTTTTGGAGAAGAAGCAGGACAAACTTGGGTGAGTGCTGACCATACCCCATGGCTAGGTTTATTACCGCACCATTGGGAGCACACATTCGCGCCCTCACTAGTCCTCGTCCGGGAACTGACATTGATTAGGTTTATGTTCGACCGCATTATGCCGTTGAGCGAGGCGGTTGAGGGATATGCATTGTTCGATCAGATGAAGGTCCAAAAGGTTATCTTCACTCCTTGATTGAAAGCACAAAACTCGTAGTGAGAAGATGTCGCCTCCGTACTCAGCATGATAGCAGGAGCAGTATGGAGTTTGCGGTTGCGGTGATGGAATGTTGAGATAGATATAGGATCAATGCCTTAATTCTGTCTTGGCTTGACAATACCGTCGTGAATGAGGTAATAAGACACGGTCGAATCGTCGTGGACCACGGCAAGGAGTAGTCTCTTTTGACGATCTGTGCCACGCCAATCCCGCTTCTGAGGTCCATCGATGGTGCTTGCTGGATCGAGTTCTCGTGGCAGAGTGTCGATGGAGTCAAAAATTGTAGCAAAAGAACTCAGAGTCCATTGTTCGCTTAGATGCACTGGGAGAACCCACTCATACTCGGGGGCCTGGCTTGAGCGCTTGCCGGCGGTCTGTTCCATTTCCAAGGCCTCAATTTGTTCGTCAGGGTGCATGTACAGCCTGTTAGGCGGGAGGCCGGTGATGATGGGACGCTGTCGGCTTTTCCCGTCACTCCGAACCTCGACATCAATCCAGTCATGTTGATCTCGCAGGTTGCCCAGGACCAGATCGGTAAGGTTGGTTAGATGTTCTGCGGCCATTGCGCCTGATCCAATCTTAATGGGGTGTTGAAGAAACGGAGTTACTAGGGCGTAATATATGTTTGAGAAGACCAAAGTCACCGAGGAAATTGTTGCGGTTGTCGTTGAAGAGTTCTCAAGGTTCTCAAGACAAGTGGCCCCAATAAGACCGTCGGTATGCCAATCAGATGTGCTCCTTGGCCAACGATTTGCTGCGTCATCGATATATGCATAACTCCCTATTAAACGATACTGTCATGCATGTATAGAGGCTTCCGCTTACGAGTCGCCCGCTGAATCCAGGTAGAGCTCAGCGAGTTTACCTAGTCGGTACCTTCAGGCCCTCCGTAGCGTTTGGCCCCAATGGGTGCCTACCTACAGGCTACACCTGCCTTACCTTATCTTACCGATGTAAAGTAATCACACAGTTTGGCCTGTGGTTGCAGGCGGAGCAGATGAGAAAAGTTGTTGTCCTGGTATATTTACTCCGTACGGGTACTCCTAGGTATGTTATTAGTCTAGCGCACCTTCTCTGCCGAGTGGATGTAGTCATCGTCATAGGGAAGTAGGGAGCGAAACGATCCGAAGTGTGCATGGCGTGTCAAAGCCACACCTACGTTTCCCATTCTCAGCCCCGCTCTGAGGCTTGTGAATCTCCGTGTTGTTTCTCTCCTCGGCCAAGCTGATGTTTTTAGCCAGGCACACAGCAACGGTTCCTTACCCGTCATAATTGGCTTGTCTCACTTAAATCAAGAATGGAATGGTTGGTGTCGATGATTGCTATCTTGGTCCATTCTGCGGTATCTATTCCCAAGAATAAGAAGAAGATATTGCACTTCTTTCGACTACTTGAACATGAGAGCTGCAGTGACAATCGTCACTTATACAAGAATGTCATAGCTTGAATGTCTGAACGAATCCACCGGCAGGCCGGCAACTCAAATTCTAATGCTCTCAAGAGTTGAGACAAAACCGACAGAGCAAAGCGCAGCTCATCGGCATCCACGGTCCACTTCTAATAATCCTGGTCAACCTACGTAACCGACGGAAACGCGAGCCAACCAACAGCCAAGGTTTGGGGCAAATACGTGCACATCCCTCTCAAATCCCGTCATGAGTACGTACCGAAAGGCAGGCTGTGTGGTTGCGTCGCTGACCTCACTGCGCGTGCTGTCACACAATCTGCAGTGGCTGTGGTCGTGCAAAGTACCTAACAAACTGTATTCCCGGTCCATCGTACGCGTATTGACGTAAGGGTCCAGATTTGCGACGGCTGTTTTGTGGTTCCTGCCCCAAGTTCACTTGAGATGGACACCAGCGTTTCCATACAGACCAGCGTCTATTGGGCGTAGCCCACGGCAAACGGGCTCTAGCCTCTGACAGGTCGACAATGAAGCAGCCTGTCACGCCTGGACGGAGAACTTTGGCCGCCCCTCCTTCAAGGCACAGGCGTACCATCTAGCAGGGCAGGCATAAACGAGGAGTCCATCCGTCCATCAATGGAAGTCCAATCTTCCTTCCCAAGGTCGGTGCTTATTGGCGTCTAATTCCATTACGCATTTTCCATATCCCGCCCCTTTCCACCATCAAAGGCCTAGACCCAGCCCGTCCCCCCCCCCAAGAACTCTTTGGCACTTTGCTATATCCT
This sequence comes from Colletotrichum scovillei, assembly GCF_011075155.1. Classification (NCBI taxonomy): domain Eukaryota; kingdom Fungi; phylum Ascomycota; class Sordariomycetes; order Glomerellales; family Glomerellaceae; genus Colletotrichum; species Colletotrichum scovillei. Next base: position 3,391,302 of record NW_023336261.1, read on the forward strand.
CCGACCCTGGCTCATCATTGTGGCTTGCACTTCTTCCTTTTCTCACCTGCTTTTCGTCGACACCGGCCCCCACATAACACCTCTTTGACAATCGCCGTACCTTGTTTTATTTCTTTGATTGAATTCCCCGAACCACTCTTCCTCTCCCACGCCGGGCCAGCTGCCTTTCCCATCTACTAGGTCGGATGTTCAAAGATACCCTTTATTAACCCCCGCCGGTTTTTCGTCGCTGCTTCGTGGCAGCAGTTTTCTGCCAACGACTCGGTCTTGCGTGTTACTGTGTCGGTCATTAATTATTCACTTCTCCGACATCACCGGCTGTACATCGTCATTCGACAAAAGCAATCTGCGTAGGACCTACCGCACCAGACCTTTCTTTCCTACGCTTTTTTGTCGAACCGTCATCGATCTTTACAGCTGGTCTTCAACCCAGTATCAAATACTCGAACGATTCCGAATCAGGAACACTCTCGCGGTCGATACACGGGGGCTCGTCTGTACGGATCACACGCCGCACTTGCACCAATCTGCAGCGGGCGATACCGAAACACGTTGCTGTTTCTTCTGGCTCAGCAGCTAGAATACAGCTTGAGGGACCGAAGGCCCTAAAGGCGTTTCCGACAAACAGCAACAAAAGTATCTGGAATCTGACGCAATGTCTCGCCCAGATTCTTCACTGGACAGCAGCGAGAAGGACAGGAACGCGCCGCTGGACCACCCTAATTCCGATCAGTCTACAACCGAGACGAAGTTCTCTGACAGCAATAACAACAACCACAATGAAGACAAGAAACAAGATGTTGAAGGAAGAATACCAACCAGTGCCGCCTCCGCTACCGTGGCCACTGCAGAGCACGAACTGTACGAACCCTACGATAACGGCTACCACTTCCCACCCGCACACACCAAGTCGCAGTCTATGAAGATTGGCGCAAAAGCGTTCTGGAATTACACCTGCACGCCCCTCGGCTTCTTCGTCGTTCTCTACGGCCTGAATGTCGTTGCTTGGGGCGGCATGCTGTTTCTGCTACTTTGCAATGCGTCCCCGGCAATGTGCTACCCGACATGTAACGATATCAACTCCCCCCGGCGCAAATGGATCGAATGGGATTCGCAGATTCTGAACGCTCTGTTCTGTGTCACAGGATTCGGATTGGCGCCGTGGAGATTTCGTGATCTGTATTTCTTGATGCAGTATCGCATCCTGAAGAAACCTGAAGCTCTTGGCCGGCTTGCGGGTATACACCGCGGATGGTTCCGTTTGCCTGGATCTGACCAACTCCCTGTCCACATTGGCCCCGAAAACGTCATGGAGCTGGCAAACGAACGGCCTGTGTTGCACATCCCGCACCCCGAGAAAGCTATTCCCAACGCTCCCCTCACTGGAGTTCGAGCACCCCCCACGGCAATTTGGAAAATGGACTTCGTCATCTGGTTCAATGTATGGAACACATTCTTGCAGTGTGTTCTCTCAGGCTTCATGTGGGGAATGAACAGATTCGATCGACCCAGTTGGTCCACCGGTCTTTTCGTTGCGCTCGCTTGTTTGGCGGCTGCCATAGGAGGCTTGATGATGTTCTTCGAGGGTAAGAAAGTGAAGAGCATTGAAGGCGTGCCGCTCAGCAAAGAAGATGAGGAGCGTCTGGCAAAAGATAAGGAAATGGGGGTTCACCATTACAACAACATCAAGGACAAGAAGCCCAAGGAAAAGAAATAGGCTAGTGCGTAGGATTAAGCCACAGATGAGATACCTATATACGAAGAGTAATACAATACGCAATGACACCTTTAATTGATGAAAGTAACATATATTTTCGCCGCGATGCCACTTGATTCTTGTCAATGGTCAGGAGCAAAGAGGATTCCCAGTTATGGTGCACCTCATGGAGGACCCTAGCGGGCAGGTGGATGCATAGTTTAACTGATGGAAATGTGGTTCTGAACGATGTCGCTTGCACGGCCTACAGCAACTCCCACTCAACGTTAGAGAGGCTTTGCTATCCTCACCCGGCCTAATGAGACAAATCCGTTGCCGACCACTTTCAAATGACTTTGGCGGTTCTTCTCTTCCTTCACTGACGGGGCAGAAACTGATGTGACAAAAGTTTCGTTTTGGTTGATTCACTCTTTTGGCTTACTATGACACAACCCATGTTGATGGTTGACATTGAGGCAACCCGTCAGAGTCTCACATGGACGCGTGACCAACTCTAGAACGCTAAACAACCAAAAGCCTCTAAGGTACTCCGTATTACCTACCTACCTGTGGAGGTCAGAAGGTGCATAGGCACGGGGCCGCGTGCGTCCATTTTGGGGAGCCGAGTGGGTCGCGGAAGTGACATTGACTTTGCTGAGGTACTCTGACACCCAAGCGCAGCACAGGAGGTACCCGAGGTACGAGCAAGACCACCGGCGTCCACCTTGAGGTACCCACTGATAAGCGGCTCGTTCCATCACTCAGCTCGACACCTCCGCCACGTCCAGATGATTACAGCCGCTACATCAACCTTCATATCGACAACGACTGCTGCTGTGCTTGTCCAAAGAACAAATCCCCTTTCCTTCAGCCTCTCCCGGCTGCGTGTTTCCCCACAGCAGCCTCATCTCACATCGCAATTAAGAGGGGTGACTGGAAAAGGATACGTTTGGTTCTGCATCATCTCGTCTCTCATAACTCCACCTGCCCATAGTCGTCTCGCCGGTCAAGTTCGACAGTTCGCTCAAAATGGCTTCCCGGGCCCTTGTTCCCTTTCTTGTCGGCATGATGCTGTTGACAGGCGTCTGCAATACCCTTCTCACAAAGTATCAGGTATGTTGGAAGTCACTGGCTCCTGGAAACCAGACGCTAACTCAGCTTCCCCACAGGATATGCAATGCGTCCGCAACTGCGATGCGAAGGACCCCACGAAACGGGCATACTTTAACCAACCTGTACTGCAGACAGCACAGATGTTTGTTGGAGAGATGGGTTGTTGGCTGGTCATCGGTTTGATGAACCTGTATCGCCGCTATGGACCCGGAGCGAACCCCACGGCTAACGGCTACGAGGCCGTCAACACGAATGATACCGATAATGCAGATGCTCCTCTTGTCGGCAACGTGGATGGACGCCCGAAGCCTCAAGAAGAGGAAAGCGGTGCTATTCTGCGCGGGCCTCGTATTTTGCTTTTGGCGCTCCCAGCCATCTGCGATATTCTCGGTACAACGCTGATGAACATTGGTCTTTTGTTGGTTGCGGCCTCCATCTACCAAATGACTCGCGGCGCCCTCGTTCTCTTCGTCGGGGTCTTCAGCGTCATTTTCCTCAAGCGTAGACTTTTTTTGTTCCAATGGCTGTCCCTCGTTGGCGTTGTCACGGGCGTCGCAATTGTTGGGTTGGCTGGTGCCATCTACCACGAGAACACGAACGAGGCTGACGTCGAAGAAGGCTCCCCCGAGTCCAATGCCTTGTTGACGGTTGTGGGTGTTCTCCTCATTGCCGGCGCTCAGATCTTCACTGCGACACAGTTCGTTTTGGAGGAATGGATTCTGGAAAGGTCATCCATCGAACCTATCCGTGTCGTTGGATTCGAAGGCCTTTTCGGCTTTACTGTCACCGTTATTGGCATGATTGTCTTGCATCTAGCTATTGGGAAAACCGATGCTGGACGCTACGGATACTTCGACATGGCCGAGGGTTGGAGGCAACTTACGCAGAACAGAGCCATCGGGATTTCCAGTATCCTGATCATGATCAGTATCGGGTACGTTTATACTTTCTACCTGACAAGCAGACGACTTACTAACGCGCTCCGTTTCAGTGGCTTCAACTTCTTTGGTCTCTCCGTTACCAGAAGCGTCAGCGCTACCTCGAGATCTACGATCGATACGTGCAGAACTCTCTTCATCTGGATCGTCTCCCTCGGGCTCCGTTGGGAGACCTTTAAGTGGCTGCAAGTCGTTGGATTTGGCCTGCTTGTCTACTTTACCTTCCTCTTCAACGGAATTGTGCAACCCCCTTTCCAATTTCTTGTCCCTGACGAAGAGGTGGAGGAACTACTTCCGGAGGAACCCATCGAACACCAGTGAAGAGAAGGGACATAGAATGTTATAGTCAGCGGGGTTGTGGTTGGCTCCATCCCATGGCCAGGGTTTCTGCTCTAGATTGTAGCTTGATTTAGATCAGGTATGGAAGCGGCTGTATTCTAGGCGTATGAGAATCGGTTACTCAAAGATATGGTTCAGTTGCACTCCACGAACCGTCTCTATTGTGCTCCAACTAAGACTAATGAAAAAACCCGATGCCAAATTTCCCAGCAACCCTGAGTAACAGTCTCCTGACTTATTGGTTGAGCGGGAGGTGTGAATGCTGACAGACTTTGAGGGATCGGCGGACAACCAACTGACAGGTATATGCCACTCTCACGCAGTCAGATGAAACCCCATTGCCTGGCCAGGCGCTGCGATCGGCCCCAAATGAAGACCGTCCTATACACCAAGAAACGCCGCCCGTATGCAAGGCATCATAGTGCCTTTGCCCCCGAAAAGAAACCCGACGAACAGAAGCTCAAACGCCATATCTCAACGCAGTATCCCTTTCCCTTGGGGGAGCTTTCCCTGTCACACGAAAGATCTAGGTGACGTTGCAAAGAAGCTCAGCCTCAAGTATAAACTTGCCCTCCTTGTACTTCTCCGTAGCCTCGTATGCTTTGTCGTACTTCCAGCCAACGGTCTCCTTGCACTGCTTGCAGGTGATATCGCGTACGATGTGTCGTCCGGTCGTCATGTTTCGTTCGCTGGGCTCGCCTGTCTCGATGTTGACGACGCTGTTAAATAGGTATGCTTTGCCATGTTGGCCTCGGAAATTCTATTGTTGACACACTTGTCAGTGCGTGTACATAGATGGCTACCAGAGAGGTGGAGGCGATGTCTGATTGCGCGGTCCAAAGTTTGTTGGAGTATGCGACGCAGAGCAGTGAGGAGAGAATATCCTGATGAAACATACCCGGCTTATGATGTCTTCATGGTTCGACAGATGCGCCTTGCATGTTTTGCAGCCATAGACCTTGTTGCTGTTCAAGTACGTGTTGTACGCCAACCCCATTATGTGCAAAGTCTCCTCCTGCGCAGGCAGGATGCGGTGGGAGACGGAACGGTTGTGGCTGGTCGTGAAGCCTTGCCACTCGATAGCGGCAGGCAGCTCCGGATTTGATGCTGTCGTCGATATGCTTCTTGCAAAGCTGCAGAAAAGAAGGAGAGCTTCCTCCTCGAATCGCTTTACCGAAGGACAGAATGAGGATAACGTGGAAGGGGGGGGGGGGGGGGGGGTTCCGGGTTGACGTGTTAGGTGTCTTGAAGTCCGGAACAAGAGTGTAGGGCAGGCGGGCGTGCGGGAGACGGGAGGGGGATATGTGCCCAGGCCGGATGGATGCGGCGAACGCTCAGGTGAGCAGGTGAGGTGAGGGTGCAGCTAAGGTAGACGGGAGAGATAAGATAGCACTCTGAAGCGCGCCCGCCGTGGACCCTCCTGGAATCACCAGTCCGATGTGTGACGGACGTCAGCAACGTTCGATTTCCTTGGAATGGGGACCGAGCTAAGCTGGGCCTCGGAGGGAAGCGCTGGGGCCAGGCTGGGACCAGGCTGGGTCACCTTTCGACTGTGTGCTCAGTTGAGCCTAGAGACCTGTTGGCTATTTGGCTGTTTCCGTCTTGGGCCGTCAAGTTGCAAATTCAAAAGATTCATCCATCAAAGAATGCGGAGGACGGGGGAGGGTTAGAAAGGCAGCAGCTGGTCTAGCCGACAGAAGGCAACGGCGGAAGGAGGGGTCGGTGAAGGAGCCGGGGACGGTCGACAGGGGACTTGGCACTGGGGGTGCACTGGTGACATTCCGACGATGATAGGTACCTTAGGTAAGGCAAGCAGGGCACCTTAAGCAAAGCCACGGAAACAGCACACTACGGATACCTACCTACCTGAAGGGAAGGTAAGGTACGGAGGAAGGTGGGCTGGGTTTCAGTGACGTATCTTGCACGGGATTCTCCACTATGCCTCTTAGATACATGAAATATGTGGTATCACATATACATAGAACTACGGTCTAAATCGGTCCCCCATATTTACATTGAACTAACCCGTTGTGCCTCGATTGCAAGGTAGGTACGGTAACCTCATCCTAATAACTCACCCTTTGCCCTTGTATTGACTTGTATTGCTTCGCATCTCATGGAGGTCGCCTGATGCAAAACCACTCGAAGCCCCATTGCGTTTCTGCTGCATTTGCGCGAACATGCCCTTTGCATCTTACCACGAGAAAGCTTCTTCGTTGAAATCAATGGCTGAATCATGCTGGCGATCGCGAACGGCGCGGCGCACCTCGTCGCTGAGAGCGCCAGGACCGCAGACACTGATGCCCATGGTTCCAACTTGTGACTCCTGTTCGGCCTTAATGAGCGTCTCGATGTTGGGGCGGCCAGGGAACATTTGAACAGTAGACGAAGGGCTGTGAATCTCCTTGGTTGATCTTGGCCGACTGACGAAGAGCATGATTCGGAGAACATCTCTGCGCTTCTCCATGGCCAGGATCTCCGTCATCCAAGGTCGAATCCACTCGAGATGCTCAGGGCTCTGGATGGTCCAGATGAGAATAACTTTTCTTGCGGCGACAGTTCCGTTCGCATAGCCGGCGACGAGATCGCGAACGTGAGGTACTTGATGAGTAATGCCAACACCGCCAGCAAACAACATAACCGTACCATAAGAGCGCATACTATGCAGTCCGCCATAGGGTCCCTCCACCATGCATGTCGTAGTCATCTTGCCCTCAGGACAAGCAGCGGCCTTGCGATACAGTGTGTCGGTCATTCCGGTGCGGGCACGGATGATGAAGGACATGGTGGTCTTGCGCATGGCGAGAATGTCTTGACGGTTAAGGGACCCCTTCTCAGCCATAGGATCCTCAGCTTCCTCGCTCCAAGCGACAGAAAAGGGATGAGACTGCAACAAGCTGAGGGACGGCATGTACATGTAGGCATGCTGGCCGGGCCCAAATGTCCAGGGTCGAGCCATCGTTACTGTAACACGGCATGCATTGCCAGGAAGAGCCTCGACGAGAGCCTTGCTGCCGCCGTGCCCGACATTGCCGTAAAACACCCTCCAGGCACGCCAGACGCGATCACCGCCCCAGAAAATGATTACGGGCCACATGTACTTGAGCTGGGGCAGGGCCTTCATCTGCAGGTGGTACCAGGTACCAACGACAGCCGTAATAGCAAGCAAAATGTGAAGGAACTTGAACGTCTCGTAGAAGGCGTGTCTGATCGGGCTAGAAGCCTGGATTCCGATGGCCACGAAAGCGCAAGTGGCCTTTTATCGAGGTTAGTCTCATTGCCTCTATATCGTTTTACTTGGGGCATATTCCCACTTACAACAAAACCAAAGAGCAAGAAGGGAACAGTCGTTGCTGAGGTGATAGCTGCCTGCCAGCTGCTCTTGTTGGCAGTGTTGGCCATCCAAGCCAGCGTATGGGCAAGAGCCTCCAAGATGACAATACGGCCGAACCAACGATGCAACAAGTTGAAAGTGTCGAAGGACATGCCAAGCATGGGAATCAAAGGGTTGTTTCGGCCACCCATCAGGAACAAGGGAATCTACATCCCGGTTAGCGTTTACTGCACGAGTGGTGTCTCAGGCCTGACCAGCACAAGTTTCCTTGATACCTGAGACTCGATCATTAGGATCAGGTGTTCACGACTCACCATGTTCACAACAGCCAAGGTACCAGTTCGGTTTCTCAGCTGCGAGGCAGCGGCGGCAAAAGAGCCGGCAAAGGGGATGTTAATGACACAGAAAGCGATATTCGTGGCGAAGTAACCGGTGAGGAACAGAAGCTGGAGTCGGCTGGGTAGGGTGCCGACATTGATGGCAGAACTGAGCTGGATTTCACGGTTGTGACGCTTGCTCATGACCGGGGCGTAGAGAATGTTCTTCTTCATCCAGGAGACCTTGGAGTCTGACTGGGCAAAGTAGCGTTGGTTGTCGTTGTTGAGACAGGCAACGGTACGAACATATCTGACGATGACGGTCCATACTCTCCAAATGATGACGGCTGCGGCAATGGCAGCGCAGATGTAGTACAGATAGTTGGAAAGGGAGACGTTCTCGTTGGCGGCATCGATAGCCGCCTGTTGCTCCTCGGGAGACTTCGTTGCGCCTCCAGCGGCCATAGCGAAGGTTGAGTTCGAAAATATGAAAGGCTTAGACCAGAAGGTGAAGAGAGAGTGTGAGGTTTTGGTGACCCGTCGTCGTGATTGGTCGTCCTACTTCCAATATTCCCTAAGTTGCACAGCAAATTCACCGGAAGTCGAAAGAGAAGGTGGCTCGTTTGCGCGTTGTCGTAAGTAAATCGCCTACAAGGAGATTGGTCGAGGCAGTTAATCAGACACTAAGTCGAATAGATTTTTTTTTTTGGGGGGGGGGGATTCGTTTTTCGTTCCCGTCTTTTGGAATATATCTCGAAGCCGGCACGATAGGTACTTCCAAAAGGGGTGGGTCAGTGGAAAGAAGCGTCAAAAAGTGCAGTCAATGCAATAACAGAACTGGCGTCAGTGGAAAGAGAAATTGGACGTCTTTGGGTTAGAGACGTCAGCTGACAACCCAAGCCTGGTAGGACGAGGGAGTTTGTGAAAGGGAAGGACGAGAAGGGAACAAATGGCCGAGGAGTGGAAGGAAAGAGAGAGAGGGGAGAGAAGGAGCAGAAATTGTGAGGAATAAGAGGCGAGAGATATCAGTGATGTAAATACGGATACCAGACACACCATAAAGGTACATAGTCAGGTACTTTGTAATTCACCTTGGGCTAGGTACCTACGTTCACTAAGTGGACGGGATAGACTGGACTGAACTTGCGCAAGGCAAAGGGGAGTCCGACTAGGAATTAGTCGACCCCGGGCCCCAAGATGGTGCGTTCCTGGATCCTCTCTAGGAGGGCTGCACCGTGTGGGCCGTCACCCGAGAGTATGTGAGTGGAGGTGTGTGAACTGATACGGCCCAGTTGATGGAGACTAAAACACCGTTTTCCACAAGGCCAGGAGGGACTGCTCTCTCCGCAAATGTGGATGTCCCCAGATAGAGAGAAAAGGAAGCGCTTCCTAGTCGCTCCGAGGCACTTCGTCCACAGTTCTCCTAGGATACGAAGTATGTACATGTCATAAGAGACGAAACCGCGAGGGCAGGGTGCCAGCTACGGATATTCCACCCGATGACTATGGAGCATTTGTACGGATACATACACAGTTGGCGCTGTCAATCTGGAAGCAGAGAACACACGACATTACGCAAGATTCTGGCCAAGTCAAGTCGAGACGAGGCGCGGCCCTCGGGACATGCAGGGCAGGGCATGACTATGCGATTGCAGGGTGCATGTTGACAGGCAAGCAGGGGTGATATCGGCAAGGGAGTTGAACTTCCATCTCGTACGCGGCATTCGTACGGCAGTTGAAAGGGGACGAGAGGGTGCGCGCGCTTGGGAGTGCGTGGTGTGCGTGTGTGTGTGTGTGCGTGTGTGTGTGTGTGTGTGTGTGTGTGTGTGTGACCAAAGGAGCTGAGAGATCGGATTTCTTAGTTGTAAGGAGAAGGGCCAGAGAAGAGGCAGAGAACCCAACAGAGGCAGCAAGGGCCGCTGACAGGCACGGGATGACATTGAGGTGAGAAAGAGAGGACGACAGGCGGCAGGGATAGACAACCTACCTAGGTACTGCCATGATTGAAGGTACGTACTGGTAGGACGTACCGCAGCAGATCAGGGAGCCACGACGCAGGGGCTTGCATGCGCAAGAGGTGGGGTTCCAGGTTCCAGGTTGCCCGAAAGGCACATACTTGGAAGTACGTACTGTTTTTCAAGTCCCCCTCACTTTCCAATTTCCCATTTCCATTTTCGAAGGATGAGCGACGACGATACGGAGAGCTTGACAAGATACCTATGCTGATGCAAGGCCAGGGCTCTACCTACTACCCCTTCAGGCCTTCACGATGCCGTGGCCGCGGGTGTTTTGTCTGGCCCTTATCTGTCTCTAACACAACTCTGTCGGTCTGTCGGTCTCTTCCACGCCCTGCCTCATGATGCGTGACCTTCCTGGCTCCAATGGCACCTAATCCTGGCTGAGCCTGGCGGTTGTGAAGCTGATTGGCTGTAAGATTCGTTCGTACCTTGCAGGTGGTGAGCTGGTGTCGTGGAAGGGCCAATGCTGGGCGGATAGTCAGGGGCTAGCACTTTACACTTCACACAACCTAACTCAACGCCATCGACCATTGCCAGCTACCACACCATACGCACACCGGGTCAAGGCTCATTTAACAATGGTGTCGCCGACTCGCCGTTATTCATAGCATGCCAGCAGCCATGCAACGGAACACTGGCTAAAGTTGTGTGCCAAGTCACGAACAAGCACTTCTGCTGTACAGAGTACGGAGCACTCTGTAAGACACGGCACGCAAAGGGAAGGGTATCCGAAGAGGGGAAACTCTACGGCGCGCCCATCCAGGGGATTATTTCAGGACTGCCTCTCTTATACGATGTAGCCGTAGCCGGTGTGTCTTTTCTTAGACCTGAACTCTTTAGACGACGCAGAGGCACAGGTAAAGATGGTGGTCTTGTGTTTCTTGTCTGTCCTTGTCCATTTCATCCACCTAGTTATCAATAGCCTTTGCGAGTATCCTGGGGCCCAGTCCGTCTGTCTATGTACGAATATGTTAGAGCCAACACCCACCCGGGGTTTGATTGACAGTGCTAACTGCACCGACAAGATGTTCTCGTCTGTTCAGTGGCAGGCACGCAGGCTGGCAGCGAGAGAAGGAACTTACCTAACACGCCATATCCAGGCGTAAAGAAAAACCGATCTGAGAATCCACTTTTCAGAAAGCCTCTGAAACAAGCCGCTCCCCAGACCAAGGCTACGCTAAGCCAATCAAGGCTGAGCCCCGGCGGAGCTTCTCACGGGTAACGGGGCTGCTTCGCGGTGCTGGACTATTAGTGTACGTGCCTATGATGTCTTGGGATAGGTACACTGTAGGTACCTCAACCGGCCGGCTGCGACTACCCTACTGCGAAAACAACCGATGCCCTACCCTTTTTTTCCCCATCATCCCACCAACACTGCAAACTTCTGACTTGGCACTACCAGCCTTGATCTCCGAACAGCCAATCTGTTATTACGACATGCGTCCAATCGCGCAAGTCGAGATGGGAAGACGCAGGAGCTGGTACCTGTGCTTCTCGGTCCTGTCACACCAAGGAAGCACCGGTGGAGGCCCGCAACCACCACCTATGCAGTCGAACATCTCCATGGCCCCGAAACTGAGGGCTTGAACCAATCTTACAGAGTGCATCCAGGACACATCCAGGAAACACTCCCACACCACTACACAAGGAGTTACCGAATGCCCCGTCGATCGGGTCCGCGTCTCATCCGCATCTTCATTGCCCACTGTCTTTGCGCCCTTCGTCCGGTCTTCTGATACCGACCCAGGCGCCAGATCACTGCACAACATCGTCACACTCGACTAAAACAGCCAGAACGAGCGATTCGCCGCCCACTTCACGCCTGTCTGAAGCAACCGGACCCGATCCCTTCGGCTATACTTGTCCATCTGCGACGTGCCGTGTCTGGGATCAGTGGGATGTGGTCGACCACACGGCGGGAGAGTGGGGGTTGATGCACGGCGGAAGCCAACGAGAACCAACGAGAACCAACGAGAACCAGGCCATTGCACAACGCAGCATTTTCCCGAAGAAGCGGCGTGGCGGCGTAGCTTTGGGGCTGATGCGAGATGCGAGCAAACAACGAAAACAAACTGCGATCGGTCTCAGTCACTGCCTGAACCACTGCAAGGTATCGTCATCTGGAGTCACACAGATCCCCCGGCCCGCCATGCCTTTGCCAGCTCAAATCACCCGTATCCCGCTAAAGATGTTTTCCTTTGCCAAGAGCCAATGCTGATTGTCGCTCTATACATTCCGCATCGGTATGATTACGGGGGCCTTTTTCGTGTTTGCTTACTGTGTAAGTGAGCGAACTTCGGATCATCGGCCACCTAGGTTACTGGTGAGTCGTGACTGGCCATATGTGGCTATGTAATCCACGCGAAGCTTCAATCGCGACAGAAAATATGTCTCGTTCCTTACTGGTCTCCAACGTGTTTCTTCCTATCTTTTGCTGCTTCTCTTTGCTTTTTTTTTTTTCTTTGCTTTTTTTTCTTTTTCCTTTTCCGCCTAGCCTATCACCAGCCTCAGCTCGGAGGTTTCAACGCCCACCAATCCCGGGGAAACTGAAATGGTACCCAGGTTGGCCAAACATGCAGCCGTCAATCGTTCGGTGTACGTCAAATGCGCTGCTGCGCTTCCATAGTATCAGTCTCGAGCCACAGATATCGGAAATGCCTCGTTGCTAAATTCCAAGTCGGTTTCTAGTGTGATACTCCTCGGAATCTGACCGGCGACAGCAAGTGTTTACCATTTGCTGTCGTTGCCGTCTGCTGGCGTGCCTACCTATACACGATACACCAGAGTCCCCTCGCCCTAGGCTCTTGGGATGACGTTTCAGTCGGGTACAATTTCTGAATCTTGCATGATCGATGAACATGGGATAAGTCATCTCCTCGGTCCTCGCCCGCGCGGGCCTTGACTCAGACGATACAGCGGAAGAAGAAACGCCCCAGCCTCAGCGCGAAATTGATTTGCAGATGGCTTAGTTCGCTGAGGTATCTAGCCAACTTCCAGTTGGGCTGTTTTGCGATTACAGGTTGACCGTTTGTCACAGCCATGCCGCCGCAGCCATTGGATCGCATTCTGAGACGAGTGAGATGGTAGACTCTGGAGATCACAAGCGGGCCCATTCTATCAAGGCAACGCTGGCGGATATGTTGTCTGTCGACACATCCTTCTGGCTGCCCTGGCTGCCTTAACACGTCGATCTCCACCCTAGGGCACTGGTTCCAAACGTGCTCACCGTTAAGAGAATCTGAAAGTTTCATGCCACTGCTACAGCGAAGCATGCGGCTTGTGGTGTGCGTAATATATTGCGAATCCTCAAGTGCAGAGTCGAACTCCTGTCTCGAATCGCGGCTTGGTCAATCGCTACCTCCCTTTGCTGGCTCAGGTTTTGTATCCCGGGGAGCGAGGCACATCAGCTTACCATGCCTCAGCTCTCCAGTCTATACTCTGTGGGTCGCTATCTACCGCCTCCATCCCAATGATAGAGGAGAGCTATTCGGGGTCTTCAGTACGATTTTATTGAAAACACTTCAGGGAGGCCAAGCAGTCCCCTAGGTCCCTGCCATTGTTGTTCAAGCGCACGGCATGATGCTCGGATACTGATGACCTGGTTTGTATGGACATCCATAACATTGTATCGCAGCAATCCACGCGGAACTGCCCTCTTCAAAGTTCAAAAGCCTCATCAAGGTTATTATGATCCACTGAATGGGCCCCGGTGTCCGCCATTAGCCTCAGTGATCTGCAACCGTTTCCTGGTGTTTCTAATTGTCATCAATTGCTTGAACGGCCCGTTTATCCCCAGTGATGTTGCGGTCAGTCGACCCAGCGCATGGCCAAAACATACCGCCCTGACGGGAAACGCATCACGTCTGCTACGGGAACTTTGTCTGAAGATCTGGACAACTCAAACCGTCTGATTGCGACAAACGTTCTTGGCCTCCCGTCAGTTGCAATTGGACATCCCCTTCGAATCTTTCTATGATTGCAATCGTACTACCTGCGAGCTCATGTGTCAGAAGTCCTCCATCTCAAGGGGCTAGTACGCATGCGCCGCCGGCCAATCACTCTAAAATGTCAAGATATGTTGCTCGCGCCGCCACGGGCCTGCCGCACCATTACGAGAATGTCGGATAAGCAAGTCAAGTGAATATTGATTGGAGGTGAAGGCGACAGAAGAAGAAGAAAGGCAAGGTCCACATCGGCGACAACCCTATACCATGTCTCCAGTCTTACCTCCACACATTGGCAAGGATCTGAAACGCAGCTGGTGGCTATTTTGCATCCTGTTGACTCGCACAAAAGCTACTGACATATCCATGCCCAACGGACTGGACTGACATGGCCAATCCAATCTACTTGTTGCAGTTGTCATTAAATTCCCAGCTCATCCTCGTCGTTGAGACCGTAGTCATTGAGGGCGGCCTGCTCGCCCAAGTCCGCCAAAACCTTGCGAGACCATGTCTCGCTGCTCCGGATAACCCGCCGGCACCCGTCCCGCACCCTGACTCCTACAACATGGCTTCCCAATCGGGACTTGTCCAGAACCCGTGGCCAGTTCTCTGGACCCATGCCAAGCTCGTCAATCCCGTCAACTCCGTCAATTCCAGCGATTCCAGCGCCTGAATTTCTCTTGCGGCTGCCATGATCCTCGTTTTGCGTCCTCTTCCTCTTCCCCGCCAGTCGTCGGCCCACTTGGTCACCATTTGACTCACCCGTCGGTCCAGGGCTTGCGATACCCAGAGCCCCGGTTTGGTCGGCTCCTTCCGTGGTCAAATTCAGCTCCGATCGATCCGCTAGGACCCGGACGTCGCTGTTATGTCTTCCGCTTCGGCGCCGAGGTAGGGCTTCTCGAGTGAAGTCTCCTTGCCTTCTTGCCAACGGGCTGACTGCGATCCATTCGCTGATGCCTTCTTCCCACCGAAACCCCGTAAAGTTGCCCTTAGCTATGACCATGCCGTCTTTCTCGGCCAGGTCTTTCTTCAACGTCTCTGCAAAGACGAGATCGCGTAGGTCGTCCGTCTTTTGGGCCAAGACAAAGGCACCGTTGCCTCTCAGTCTTGCGAACCCTGGCGTTTCAAGGGTATCGATGAGCTCGCAGACTTTGGCAAAGTACGAGTTGGATGGCTGGCCGGTGGCTCTCCCACAACAGTGAGCAATCGAGCAGGTGAAGTCGACAGTGGTGTCGAAAAGCTGGCTATCATTGTTGCCCGTGCTTGGGGCTCTCCCCAGGCCCAGACCATGTCCGAAGCCGTCTATCGCCGCCTTCAATCGGAGCCGAGTGGCTTCATGCGCCGCTCTAGCGGATAGAGACAGAAACAATGCCAGTAGAAGTGGATACGTGGCTTCCTTGCTACCGATACGACTTCTCACCAGTCTCAGTGCTTGGTAGAGAATATGAACTACCACTCTCTGGGTCCGACTTCTCGAACTTGCACTGGAACCGGGTGCAGCATGTCCGAAATCCTGCGAAATCATAGCCATGGCTGACAATGCACCAAGTACGCTCATCAAAGTGAGCATGGCTGGTTTTGATTCCGTTGTGAGCGCCGAGGAACGCCTTTGACGTCTTGGGAAGGCATTCATGCACAGGCTTGCAAGTCCAGTTGATGCGAACTCGGTTGCAGAAGGGCGTGCTCTTTTCTCGAGTACAGCGGAAGCTGCTATACTCCATAAGCCACCAAAACCTCTCCCTGTGACCATGTCAACGGGGAGCCGTCTACGAACCAACAGTGAGGAGAACGTTTCGAGCAAATGAGATTCCACAACTGAATCCTCTGTAAGGTTTAACAAATAGGCTGGCAGCTGGCCTTCTCTGTTGACTCTAGGCGTATCTCTTGATTCCAGGGGCTCGCAGTAAAGGAAGCAGATCAAAGCTTCCGTAAGGCTTGCTGTTTCGTGTAGAAATTGCATGGCCTTGCAATGATCGATCAAGATGCGAATAAACGAGACATCGAGCAGACCCTCCCCAATGACCCCTTTGAGAAGATGGATAGCATGTGCCCGTAGGAGTGTGCGCAAGTGACTCCAGCCGTTGTCGGTGCCTCCAAGGGTCTGTAGTTCGTCGTACACGCGTAATGAATAAGCCATTTGCTTGATACAGGACACCGGCCCGTTGTTCACAGCCTGAGATTTCTCCCAGTTTTCAATCTCCGTCGCGCACTGAGGCACTCTGTTCAGGCACATCGACAACAACGACTTCTTCCCGCCTGCAGGATGGTTGAGAATCGTCGAGCGTATGAGAGTATCCAGGTCGTGTAAAATACCCTCGTAAACCTGGTACCTTCCCGGTGGCAGTGTGCCTCTGAGGCGCGTTAATTTGGATATTGAATTGTCAAGTGGCCCACGTTTCGTAGTCTTAAAGCGCACACAGCTGCTCCCTGTCTCGTGGCATTCCGGTTGGTCAACACTCGGCGATGTTGTAATATGGTGCCTAGCTCTGCGAAGAATTGGCGTTGAGACGCTAGGCATTCCGGAGGAACAATTTTTCGGCCTTTGTCGAAAACTCCTGGGTGGGATAGTAGACTTTGATGCCATACTGCCATCGTCGTCTGAGGAGTCAGCCAACTTCATGGAATATGTACGGCGCGGGCGCCGTCGTTGTGTCTTGGGGGAGTACGCTTCGACTACAAGGCTCGGCTTTTTGGCCGTTTCGCGATCTAGCGCATCTTTGAGGGCTTCATTCTCAGGCTGTGTCTGCCCGCCAGCAGCTCTCTCGGCTATTGCAACCTTACGTAGCAAAGCAATCCGCGACTGAAGAGGGCGTAAAAGTCTTTGGCATCTCGAAGAAGTCCAAGGCAGGCCAGAATGGCCGAGGTGTCGAGTTCCATCTGTTCCTACCCTGGTCTCGCCTCTCCGATTCTTGTTGATAACCTTCGCCATTTCTGGTCCACCGATCCGTCTACTCATGTCGGAGTTAATATTCTGTTATCGATAGTGCTGGTTTCGAAACATTGAATAAGATGTGCCTTTGACGTATGAGAACCCGTAGGTGTACGTTATTGGAGCAAAGCGGAATGAGTTTGCTGCGTCGCTTGGTCAGTGTCGACGTGGATTGGTGTTGACGACTGCACAAAACCGAAGCTGCTCAGATACGCAGTATGAGAATAAGCTGGGTAGTAAGTGTGCTCGAGTGCTCGTAAATAGGCGTGTGATGTCGAAATTCTACCAACTAGAGCAATAGCGAATGAGGGCGCAATGTGCTGATGTTAAAAACTTAGCTCATGGTATGCTGACCAGTTGATGAGTGAAGCTGGGACGGAACATGTCCAACACATTGTATGTTTACAAACTCCCTAATCAGGTATGGTGTGTACATTGACAACTCTTGTGCTGCCACCAAAAGGGACTAGGCCACAGTGCACAGCGCTAGCTGGAAGGTCACGTGTCTATTGCCCACCTCAGCTCGAAAAACCTGGAGCCCCCTTCCCTCCCCAAAGAGTGCCTTACGTAAGAACGGCCGAAGGGAAGCAACTTGCATTAATGTTCTTGTCCACCGTGGTGTAATCATGGTCGCTGAGAACTCGACATATCTCAGGAAGCGTTCAGCTATTATTTCAGATGGATGCTGTAAGTAACAATCATGTATATGAGAATATACAATACGAATTGTTTGACACTTTAGAGGCAAGGAAGGAGGCACAGAGTTACTAAGGTACAGACTCTGGCGAGGACCGGGCCTCGCTACGGGAGGCTCTGTCAGGGCTCGCTACCTTCCGGGACAGCTTAGGGAGAACCGACGACAACTGACAGAGCTCCCCCCAGCGGAGTGGGCCCGAAAAAACCGACAGCTCCAGCTTTGCCGGGCCGGTGCATTGCCGTCAATTGATGAATGACAACGCGACTTTTTTTCTGCCGTGAATTTTTTTCCCCGATCGTTCCCAAAAGGCACTCTACCCTCTCACCTTTTCTCTACCACCCCCTTTCGATCCGCAACTGGCCGTTGAGTTGGAACCCTCTTATCCTCTCTTAGGCCGAGTATTCCTTTCTGCTACCCGTCACTTCGGAGCTGCGCATCTATATTCCACAGACCGCTACTTACACCGGTTCTACCCTATATTAATTGTGTATCTGCATTGATTTGTGCGATTGCTCAATTCCTCCCAACCCTCTCCACTTCGAAGCTTCGATTATATATCTTTCCCCTCTCAGAATTTTCTTTCCTTCGAGGAATATAAACTCCAGGTCCTTCTGGTATTTCTGCTAACATCGAGTACCAATGTCCCAATCCGATCAACCCAAAGGCAAAGGTACCAACTATCCACAAGCAAAACTAAGATACGCAATGCAATCCTTAAAGAGTTCCAAGCTAAACATTGAGTCCTTCCAGAAAATGCCGAAAAGGAGGTAGCGCCTCCCATTGAGGCCGAGGCCGAGCTCCAGGCTGAGGGCGAGATCGATCAAGGCCTAGATGGTAAGTAATGCAAGCTTTCATGGGGCTGGGACGTTGAATGCTGATGCATAGTAGCCTTAGTTACCCTTACAATCAAGCTTCCCAACGAGCCCCGTCAGATGCAAATTACGGTCAGCTGTGCTGAGTCCACTCGCGGATACATCCACTGACCAGTTTTGTACAGGTGTCCCCACAAGAACAGGTTCACGAAGTTCGCCAGTCCATCATCGACCTCCCTGTGGCATTCCAGTACACTTGCTTCCACCTGGAGCACCGCGGCCAACGCATCAATGACTTCCTCCCGATATCCGAGATCGAAGGCCTTGTCGAAAGCCCTGAAGTTACATTGGTCGAAGACCCATACACTGAGAAGGAGGCCCGTATACACCTCGTGAGAATCAGAGAGCTCATCGGTGCCGCTGGAGACCGCACCGACGCTGTTCAGGGCATTCTTCCAGGTCTCTCTCTGCTCGATAGTGTCTTGCCGCCGACCGAGGAACAAACCAACGCAGAGCAGACGGAGGCTGCCAAAGAGACAAAGGAGGATTACAGCTTTGGGACCCCGGTTCCAATCTCGACTTTGTTGCCTCCCGTCGAGGAGGAAGAGGCACCCAAGACGGTCAAGACCATTACTCTTTCGCCGTGGAACCCGCCGCCGCCTCACCTCAAGCAGAAAGGGCATCTCTTGTACCTGCTTGCTACTACTAACGAGGGTGAGCAACACCAAATCACAGCTCATGTTGGGGGGTTCTTCATCAACAAGTCCTCCAATGCCAAGTTCGATCCTTTCCCTCGCCCTGCGCCCAAAGCCGCTTCGAACCACTCCCTGCTCGGGCTCCTCGACCAGATTTCGCCGTCTTTCTCGGCATCCTTCCTCAAACTCCAGGAGTTCAACAACCGCAAGGACCCTCTGGCGACTTTCCAAATCACCAACGCGATACCCTCTGCGCCATGGATCGTGCCGTCATCCAACTCTCCCCTCTCCGCTCACATCCCCGACTGGACACGTTCCCAGGAGACGTATCTCATTGCAGGCGCCGACAACACCGACACACTGAGAGACTGGAACGAAGAGTTCCAATCTGCGAGGGAGCTTCCCAGTGAGACCGTGCAGGACCGAGTTTTCCGTGAGCGTCTCATGTCCAAGCTCTTCGCCGACTACAACGACGCGGCCACTCGTGGTGCTGTGCTCGTTGCCCGTGGCGAAATCCCTCCGCTGAACCCTACGGAATGCAAAGATGCCCAGATTTTCGTTTACAACAACATCTTCTTCTCTTTTGGTGCTGATGGCGTGAAAACCTTCACTTCTGAGGGAGGCGACGAGGCAGCTCGTGTTGCCACTGGCAAGGACGTCGCAGGAGTGAGGCTAGTGAACCAGCTTGACATTGATGGTCTCTTCACCCCTGCTACGGTTGTTATTGACTATCTTGGTAAGCGGATTGTTGGTCAAAGTATTGTCCCAGGAATCTTCAAGCAGAGGGAGCCTGGCGAAAATCAGATCGACTATGGTGCCGTGGATGGCAAAGAGAACGTTGCGGCGGACGAGCGATTTGCCGACGTTTTCTCCAAGCTGTCTCAGGCTATCAAGGTCAAGAAGCATGCTGTCTGGGACAAGGATGGCAAACGATTCGATCTCGAAGCCAGCGTGGAGACCAAGGGCTTGTTGGGAACCGATGGACGCAAATATGTGCTCGACCTGTACCGTGTGACGCCTCTGGATATTGACTGGCTCGAGGAGGAGGGTGATGTCGAGTACCCCCACCGTATGGCCGTCCTTCGTCCGGAGCTGATTGACTCATACGGGCGGAAGAAGATGAAGGCCTGGGTTGACGAGGAGCTGGCACGCCGTGGGCAGAACACCAAGACCGCGACTGACGAAACCACGGCTGAGCCCAAAAAGAGCAAGGATGCCTCCGCGAAGGAAGAAGACAGCGATGACAGTGACGAAAGTGACGACACCGAGGAGAGTGAGAGCGAGAGCGAAAGTGAGAGCGAGAGCGAAGAAGAGTCGGGGGTCAACAAAAAAGAGGTCAAGGCAGAGAAGCCGAAGACCAAGGAGGCGGAGGCACCGAAGGAGTCGACAGATTCGAAAGATCACATCGACCTTTCCAAGTTCGCATTCTCGCTCAACCCCGATGTTTTCAGCGGCCAGGTCCCCCAGACTGATGCCGAGAAGGAGGAGATGAAGAAAGACGAGGAGGATGTTCGTCTTGCATCCAAGTACCTTCGCGACCAGGTCATTCCCGACCTCGTTCGTGAGCTTACCGACTGCGACATCAGCTTCCCCATGGATGGCCAGTCCCTGGGTCGTCTCTTGCACAAGAGAGGCATCAACATCAGGTACACTGGAAAGGTGGCACAGCTCGCTTCTGAACCTCGCCTGCAGTGCCTGAAGGATATTTGCATCCAGGACATGGTCGCTCGTTCCTTCAAGCATGTCGCCTCAAACTACCTCAGACACCTGCCGGCACCTTTTTCATCAGCCTGCATCTCTCATCTTCTTAACTGCCTCTTGGGTTACAAGCTGAGTCCCAAGCCGGCGGCCGAGTCTGACGCAGTCCTGAAGTCGCTGTACACTGATGCCGATCTATCCTTCGAGAAAGTCACCCCAGAGTCTCTCCGCGAAAGCATTTCCCAGGAGACTTTGAAGAGATACCGGTACAAGCTCGATGCCGACTTCTACAACAACCTTAAGCCTCTACAGGTGCTTCGTGAGATCTCCCTCAAGCTTGGTTTCCAGCTACAAGCAAAGGAGTACAACTTCACAGACAAGCCGGTTGAGCAGGCTCCTGCGACCAACGGTACCACTGCGACCAATGGACAGACCAACGGGGAGGGAAACAAGAAGAAGAAGAACAAGAAGGCGGCAACCAAAGAAGCGGCTACCCCAGCCCCGACCCCTGCTCCCAACACTACATTCACAGCAGACGATATTGTCAACGTTGTGCCTAT
The DNA here is from genome assembly GCF_011075155.1 of Colletotrichum scovillei. Taxonomy (NCBI): domain Eukaryota; kingdom Fungi; phylum Ascomycota; class Sordariomycetes; order Glomerellales; family Glomerellaceae; genus Colletotrichum; species Colletotrichum scovillei. The sequence continues at coordinate 3,412,392 of NW_023336261.1, forward strand.
CGTGAAGCACTCCTGTCCCCGCAGCACTCTTGCGGAGGAGGCTCTGGAGGCCGGCCGCATCTCTATCATGCAAAACCAGCGCAAGCTTGGCCAGGAGCTTCTTCTCGAGTCTTTGTCTCTACACGAGCAGATTTACGGGATCCTTCATCCCGAAGTCGCCCGCGTCTACAACACCTTGTCTATGCTGTACTACCAGCTGGATGAGAAGGAAGCAGCCGTTGAGCTCGCCAAGAAGGCCATTGTTGTCTCCGAGAGGACTGTTGGTGTTGACTCTGCCGAGACCTTGCTCAATTACCTCAACCTGAGCTTGTTCCTCCACCAAGCTGGCGACAGCAACGGTGCGCTCATCTATGCTAAGCACGCGCTGAAGCTGTGGAAGATTATCTATGGCGCCGACCACCCCGACTCCATCACAACCATCAACAACGGCGCGGTCATGCTTCAGCACCTCAAGGCGTACCACGAGTCCCGTCTCTGGTTCGAAGAGTCCCTCCGCATCTGCGAGAGTGTCTTCGGCAAGAACTCGATCAACGCCGCCACCCTCCTGTTTCAACTTGCTCAGGCTTTGGCTTTAGATCAAGACTCTAAGGGAGCCGTCAGCCGCATGCGCGAGTCCTACAACATCTTCCTCGGCGAGCTCGGACCCGAAGACAAGAACACCAAGGAGGCCGAGAGCTGGCTCGAGCAGCTTACGCAGAACGCCGTTTCCATCGCGAAGCACCAGAAGGATGCGCAGGCTCGTCGCTTGCGCGCAGGCATCCGCTTTACTCCCAAGGGTGCGCCATACCAAGCTTCCGCTACTGCTCCCAGCGTATCCGCCGGACCAAGCAGCAGCTCGCAGTTGGGCAACCCTTCGGGCATGGATTCGCGCAGCATCGATGAGCTAATCAAGTTTATCGAGGGCACTGACCAAAGCAAGCCTTCCAAGGGAAGACCGAGCCGAGGCAATCCCAAGAGGAGGGGCAAGTCTTCGAAGTAAAGAGAGGAAAGATGACGTCAAAATACCTGACGTCGCAACCGCCTACAAGCTTCAGACCCTGAATGATCAGGCCAGGCGGTTGCCCTTTGGCTGTAATGGATCAGTCGCTCGCGTTTGAATCTTTGAATCCTTGAATCTCTGGCGATGGCGCCTAGGCAGGCATTTGTACTTGTAAACAATCGGACGGGAGTAGGAAAAGCATTGATCGGTGCATCTGTGGATACCACGACGTATATAAATATATATAGGTATTACGTAGGAATGTGGCATGGGCGGGTGGAGCCCTTGAGAATTATACCATCTTCACTCTCACAAATGCTCTCAATTCGCACATTTAATGTAACACATCATTATGAGGGGGCATGGGCTTTACTGTCTTGCCAAGAGCGGCTCATATTTGTCTCATGAGTGACCGTTCATGGCGCTAGCTACTGATAATCCCCGGCCAACAGGTGCGTGGTATGACCCAATACTTTGGAAACCCCTGGGTCGGATGTTAGTCAAGGAACAGGTGTATGGTATGACGTTGACAAGACTCACTTTGCTAGATCAAAACCTTGGTCTTCTTCGATCTCGGGTGGGTTGGACGGCTCACTCGGCGCCTCCCGTGATGATTCCTTGTGTTGCAATCTTGTAGGGCTAAGATTTGGCGACTTCGCAGGAGGTGGGCTGCTACTTTGCGGTATTCCACCCAGAGACGGCTTAGAAGGACTCATGTCGAAATGAGCAGCAGGTTTCAGAGGGGTGCTGCCGATGTCTGCATACTTCCAGAAGGGCGCTGGGGAACTGGTCGGCATGTGTTGACTGGGCCGCTGTGCGGTGCTTGGGGGCGCCAGTCGGGGATGAACACGGTGAGGGGCAGGTGTGACGAAAGACGCGCCTTCGTCTGGTAGATAGGATGAGGTGAGTGTCGGTGATTGATCGTGGTAGCTGGTGGAGGGAAAGCTGTTCGATGCAGATGCGGCGCCCTTTCGCGGCCTCGGTAGAGGACTGCCATCAATGGTCATGGCAGTGCTCGGGGGGGCAAGGCGGCGCGTACTGCGATCTGGAGTCGATTGAACGGCAGCTAAGGAGGAACTCGGTGGCGATCCCGTTACAGATACCTTCCTCTTCCGCGCCGACGCAGGCTCTCTGGCATTCACGTCCCTTGGTCCATGGGTAATGTAGTTTAGCTGGTTGTTGGGTGACGATGGCGCGGAAGAACCTCTGTGACCGCCTCTACCCCCCTTATATGCGCTTCGGGTCATCTCTTCCCGGGCCTCTGGGACAATCTGCCACTTCATGCCCTTCCCAGGCTCGTCTGTCGATCTCGCAACCTTGTCAAAGGCCTTATTCAGCGACAGATTATGGCGGATTGAGTTCTTTGAACAATGTTAGTAAGACTGAGGTTGCGAGGGAGTCTGACAGCATTAAGCCTTACTTGCCAACCAGCGGCTTGCTGGTGTTTGTAATATGCATAGTTGTTCATGATGAAGTTGTAGATACCGTTGAGATTCAGCTTCCTTTCTGGCGTATTGATAATCGCCTGGGTAATCATTTGCGCATAGCTGTATTGCGGCTTGATGTGTTTGTTCTCGTCAAGGCTGAGATCAATGTCGTTGGAGTTCAGCAACAGCGTGCCTGAACTTGAGTAGTGTGGTGACTTATGTTGCGACGGCGTAGGCTTACCGCGGATTGCAGAAGGAGGGGTTCCGGGCCGCTTGTAATCTGCAGGAGCCGGAGCAATAGGTTGGCGAAATTGGGAGCCTCGAGAACTTCTTATGGTCGAGCCCAGGGCCGAAGATGGCTCATCCGGCAGATCCGTTCTCGGTTGAGGGCTCGTCATTTGTTGACGCGATAATCCAGCCCTCTTTAGATAGAGAGGATCGATGTGTAAGGGACTGATTTCGGTTGGAAGAACAAAGATCATTTCCGTGCCACCTGCCTCCAGAACCTCACCACCCTCCAGGCGCCTCAAACTCTTTTGCTTCATGGGGACATTGTTCACTTTTACGCCATTCCTTCCCTTGACCTCGAGAAACCAGATTTCTTCCTTGGAGCTGAAGTAAATCCGGGCGTGCTGACGGGAGATCATCTTGCTCGGGCCGAGATCGATGTGAATGAAGTCTTCGTCATCCTCAGTGACGCCCTCAGACGGGCGTCCAATATTGACGATAAGTTTTGTGATGTAGAAAGTCCAGTCCTGGGCGGCGATTTTGGCATAGGCCTGAACACCGCTGCCATTGGCTTCATGTATCGAGTTCGCATGGTCCTTGCTGGCTTGGGGGGCTCCCTCCTTGGGAATTTGGAAGTGCTGAACTACTTGCGCGAGCAGCTGATCATCGTCGCTGACGGGTTGAGCCGACTGATCGGCAGTGAGGTTGGATTCGTCATCGTCGGCGGGTTCGGTAGGCGGAGGATCATCAACCTGATGGAAGCGGCGTTAGTGTCATCGATGATGATGCGAGGGCCGGATTGTCATTAGGGAGCAGCGGCATGCGGTTACCTTCTTTCGGCGCTTTGCTGGCCGAGTTGGGGAGCTGTCTTCTAATCTTGCGGGGGAGGTATCGCGGCGAGTGTCGCGACGAGTGCGCTGGGAGCGCTTTGCTGAGGCAGGCATGGTGGAGGAGCCTCGAGCATGCGGCACCTCTGTGCGAAAGGGGCCAGAACAGGACGGAGGGCGGAGCGCGGGAAGGTATAAACAATGGCGGACGATTGATTGAAGTAGTTGGTCTCAGACGTGTAAGGAATGAAGGAATGGGACAGTCGTGTCTCGTCAAGTCGTGAAGGTTGAAGGGCTGGCTGGGCTGGATCTAAAAGTCCGGGGCAGGCAAGTGCCACAAAGAGTTATGGTGTCTATATAATTTCTGCGACAATGTGAGACGGGGGTAAGGTGACTGTAGCAAGAATTTTGGCGCTCCTTTGTGGAGGGACAAATGGTAAGGTAAAGGGCGTCGCGAGGTTGGGAAAGGTGGGCGGGCGGTGGTGTTGAGCCGCGCTTGCGACACGCTCTCAGGACGTATGATAGAACAAGGCAACTGAGGTAGGAACGTTGCTTGCTTGCTTGTAGAGGCGTGATTTTCTCACGTCGTGATGGCCGTGTAAGTGACGCCACCGAAGACAGCAGAGTGGTAGGTGTTCCGTACTGGAAGGTATAAGAAGAGGAAGGAGATGAGTGGTGGGAGCTGAAGTTGTGTGAAAGCCGTATTGGATGTGCAAGGGTTTGAAATGGTGACGGTCGCGAAATTCTGGTAAACGCGTCGCTTTTTCGAGAGAAGGGGGAGGCGTTAATTGGTAACACGGCACTGTGCGGGTACTTTGATAGTAGAGCACCTCACCCTTACCTCAGACTTCAGTGAATGGAAGGGGGCGCTCAGAGAGGGGCGCGGCCTCAACCCGTCTCGTAGCCTGTAGGTAAGGTGGTAAGGTATTTTTTCGTAGTACGTAGCTGACCAGCCGGTGCTCTTTGCCCCACAGCGCACCTCTTCCCCAAGTCCCCGCCCCGCCCTCCGCCCTCCCATTGTCCATGTTTTCAGGCCATTCTGCTGGTTTGGTCACCACTTCACGCGTACAGTATGGCTGAACTTTTCTGAACAGTGCGGCGCCCCGAGAACCTGGCTGAGCTCAAGTGCTGAACCTTCTCGAGCATATTCTTTGAGCCCTCCACTGTCGCCTTCAGCTCTGAGGTTCCTCACATACCACCCCTAGGTACCTCACTGCTCACCTTCAGCAGCCCAAGGTAATTGGATTCCTTCCCGTCCACCGGCTACCTAGAGCCACTTCCGCCTGACGTAATCACCTCCACTTACCCAAATACCGGTAGGTATTCCGTACAGAGTACCTTACCTACCTAGGTACGGTAAGGTATGGATAGGTACGGTACCCTCCAAAGGTCCAAGTCCCTACCTTACGCAACACCCCGTCCGCCCTGCCGTGCCGAAAGCCCTGAACACCTTTCGATATTGGGAGTTGGAATCAGCCCAATTACTTCTACCCAAGGCACCCCTTGATAACATGTCTGAAGGGGCCTTGGCTGGTCCAACACGATATTTCGGCACCTCATTCCTCGCCTTGGTGTAGCGGCGCATCTCGCTCGCCGAGGTTGACTCACACTGGGATGTGCACGACCGCCTGCTGGCTTGTGTATGACCTCGAAATGGGAGCCCCGATTGGCCCCCACTCAAGGGGGAGAGAGAATGTCTGCTCCCATTTTCGTATTCCTCCTTTTGCTGGAATCTGAAATCCTCCGTGCTGTGAGACAACTTGGATGCGTGCCAGTCAAGCCGGTCAACTTTCCCAGATGCCTGCGGGTGGTGCTCCCGCTCAGTTGCTGCTAACGCTCCCTTGTTTCCAATAGGGGACCAACATGGTTTCGCCCTTGGTGGGAGAAAACCATTAGTTCATTTACAAGCCGATCATAAAACAAATACCTGCTCAAGGCCATCTGCGAATGGCTAGGTAGTTGTGTAGGAGGGAGAGCTCTTTTCTACCGGAAGCAATGATCAATATCAATCGGGCAGGCGAGTACCGCAAGACGGGGTGCATGCACTGGTACATAGATGGAAGATGGGACGGTAGATCAGCGTCCGTTCCCTGATGGCGGCGGATGCCGTCGCCGGCCGCCCTAAGCCCGGCCCACGCCCAAGACCTACCCCACAACCGGGTTCACTTGACGCACTTCAACGGCCCAAATGGACCTGGCACTGAGATTGCAAAGTCCAAGTCCCGTCCCGTCCCCTACCAGTTTCGGGACACATCCGCAGTAACCCCCCGCTCACCTTGCCGGACCATCTATGATTGATGCAGCCCGGCGGAGCCGTCTTGACTACTTACCTTGGTAATTCAGGTTAAAACAAGACAGTATGCACGAAATCATCACTCTCCAGCTAGGCCAGTTGAGCAACTATGCTGCAACTCATTTCTGGAACACCCAGGTATTTTGACATTTAGCTCTATCGACAGCGAATCCCATGCGTCTTATTCTAAACACAGGCTGACATTGTTGCCAGGAATCCTACTTCACTTACTCTGATCAGGACGAATCCCCCGTGAACCACGACGTTCACTGGCGTCCGGGTGTGGCCCTAGATGGCTCCGAGACCTTCCTCCCGCGTACCGTCGTCTATGATCTGAAAGGCGGCTTCGGCTCACTTCGCAAGATCAACGCCTTGTACGACGCAAGCCAGGAAGAGGCACCTGCTCACTTATGGTCCGTAACGCGCCCATCTTTATTTGACTCCAGCCGTTGGCCTTTATCAAGTATCCCAGACCGGCCACCTAACATGCCCCCGCCGACCCCAGGGAAGGATCTGCGCAAGTACACAAACAGACACCGGTAGAGCCGAGCGCATATCAGAAAAGTCTTGACCTCGGCACGCCTGCCCCAAAGCTCAAGTCCTCCGACGTGCGGTATTGGTCCGACTTTTCGCGCGTCTACTACCACCCAAAGTCTCTCAACCAGCTCTATGACTATGAGATCAACTCCTCCATCAGGCCCTTTGACAAGTGGTCTCTGGGCAGGGAATTGTTCGATTCTCTAGACAAGGAACACGACATTGTCGATCGAGACTTCCGTCCCTTTGTAGAGGAGGCCGATCAAATGCAGGGCCTCCAGATCGTGACAACTATAGACGACGCCTGGGGAGGTTTCGCGACCGAGTATGTAGAGCGCCTGCGGGATGAGTATGGCAAGACTACAATTTGGGTATGGGGTCTGCAGACTCCTGTACCCGCTGCCCGCATCGTAAGTTTGAAAATTCGTTTGCGCACTTAGTACACCCCTTAGCCTAGCTAAATGATAACACCAGGACCAAAGACGCCTCCAGCTCGCCAACACTGCAAGGACAGTCAAGGACATGTGTGAGCACGCATCGATGCTGGTTCCCATGGCTCTCCCCCAAGCACGGTTGAGCTCAAACATCAGCATCGACATGCAATCTCCTTGGCAAACCACAGCCCTGCTGAGTACGGCCATGGAAACAGCAGGGATCGCTTCCCGGCTCAACTCAACAAGCTCTGGAAGTGGTCTACAGGCGACGCTCGGCGAGCTGGTGAGTGGGTTGAATCTACGCGGCAGACAGACCATGAGCCGTCTGCAAATGAGCGTCGTCGACCTAGCCTCGGAAACGAAACAAGATACCAGCGCACGAGAGTCAGGTTCGGATGATGACGAAGCTGGCGAGATAACCAAGCTTGACACGGACTTGTTTGACATCCTCCGACACAAGCCTACTCCTGGAAGAAGGAATATGAGTAGCGGAGGCGGCAAGCCTCATCTTTTCGGGCAGACAATCACTACACGTGGCTCACAGCAAGTCTCAAAACACGGCGGGGACGAGGGCGGCGATGGCCGGCAACGGCCAAGGGCTGCGCTCATAGAGACCAGCACGCAAAGGTATGCCAGAAAAGACAAATACCGCTATCCTCCCAAAGGGTTGTTCGTAATTTGACAACTGACTCATGATGGCAGGTATCTCACCGATAGGGGCTTCCCTATGCTCGATAGTTTCCCCGAGATCTACCTCGACGGCAGCGGCAAGCCGTTGAGCGATTCCTTTGGCATCAAGACCAGTCTTTCCACAGATACTTCAGTGTCTGCCGCGCTGAATGCCCTGCGCACTACCGTCGCATCCTCTCTTGGCGTGGAGGACCGAGAAGACATTAGCAACGAGCTAGCCGACTTCGCCGAGGCGTATCGAGAAGGATGGTCGAGTGGTAGCGATGATGACGATGATTGAGGTAGCCTGAATCAGCTATAATCAATCTCGACCAATTAGTACGTCAAGCGAAACGGCTCAAGGATCGTGGACACCTGAGATGTTGAGTCTCACATTGCATCGCCTCGGTCACATCAGCACTCACAGGTTGGTTTGGCAGAGACGCATGGACGCCTCTAGTCGCCTAGGCACCCACAAAGTCACAAGATATCAGAGCAAGGCAAGGGCAGAGATTGGGGACAAAGCATAGTCAATCCTCTAAATCGATGGTATCTAGTATACAGTTGGCTTCGCCTTGAATCAATGGTCCTGCCCGTGTTTGCGTGAAGAAGCATAGAGAAAATGAATCCGCCCTGCATTACAAAGCGTACCTGTCTAAAGTGCATCCTCGTGGGCGACAGTAATGTTCCTGATGCTCTTTAGTAGTCTCCGCTCGTCTCAGGCCAGAACGAGCAACCTACCAAAGCCCACAAGACATACCGAGTATGTTGCTGCTTTTGCTTTTGCGATCTCCACCCAAAGTTGGGTTATGGAAGGGGGTCTTGCAGGTAAAGTGTGGATACACTGGCATCAGGGTAATGCCGGGTCGTCGATGGATTTCCTCTCTCTTTCAGTTCGCTTCCCCCCTTCCTTTTTTTTTTTTTTTATGTCTATTTCGCTTTCTCTCTCTGGGTGTGTTATGCAGTGTTGGTACGGTACGAGACAGTCCGTGTTGGAGGACGTCAAACTCGAAGATGTGATTTGGCCTATTGGTCAGTGGATCAGAGGCAAAAGATGCTACCAATGCCGACAGAGGTTGCAGGAAGACATGACTCTTTATTAGGGTCGATAGCGTGGGACGCTTTGGTCCAAAGTCCATACTCAACCGGCAGCCGTGACAGAAGCTTGCTGGCGCTTGGCGGGTGGTTCTTGGTTTTCCTATACAACGTGTCAGCCATGCGCTTACCAAAGCTTCGCTAGTCTTGTGATGAGCTCTCAAGCGTAGCCGTGAACTAAACCAGTGCAGTACCTCTGAAGCACTCCTCTTCTTGATCTGAGCCGCGCCATTCGCGTTCGGGATGACACGCTTCTTCTGAGGCTTCTGAGGCTTCGTTTCGTTGGCTTCAAAGACGTCGTCGGGAAGGTTAAAGCTGTCCTGAACTTAGCAAATGCCACCAAAGGAAACATGCCCGTATCGCCTACCTCCGCACATGCTGAACATTCAACGAGTTGAGAACCGCGTCGTACTTTTCCCACTGTGTACACAAGGCCTTGAAGTTCTCGACTTGATAGGATAGATCAAGTGATTTCGCGCCTAAACAGTTAGCTGCCATGCCACTTTGACCCAGACTGGAAGGTAAAGCCTTAAAGGCCGATCTTTGAACTCGTTTTCGTTAGCGGCAGCAGACTCACCTTCGCTCAGGGTCAGCCCGATGTAGTGCGTGGTGGTAAAGACGTCGGTATAAGGGTTATGCTTCGGGATCTGACTGGGAGCTTTGGAATTATCGTCTTCCGACTTGACTCCTTCGGTCTTCACACCTGGCTGTGTCTCATTTTCTTCAGTCTTGAGCCCATGTGCGTCGTTAGTGGGTTCCGTCTTGAGCCCTGGGATGCCGCTCAAGTCGGGCTTCGTTTCAACCGGCTGAACCTCTTCGACCTTTCCCTCTTGCTCAAAGTCTTCTTCTTTGACGTCGCTATCCTTTGCTAGGAACGAGAAACTGCCAGCTTGAACCTGAGAAATTTCTGCCTCGTTCGTACACCTGTGCCGACGCTCGTAACCTTTGTTGAATGCATGGGCCAAAGCTATCGATTGGTGCTGTTCCAAGCCTTGAACCAAAACACGGACCTTGGATTCCACATAGCCTGACCAGATCTTATGTGCTTCTTTGTCTGTGCTAGCAGTGATGACGGAGATGTAATACTTGTACCCCTTGGTGAAGAAAGTATGCTTGACAAACAGATCGCTCCAGGGGCTTTTGCCCAACATGATGTTGTCGGTAATGTCGCATCCTCTGCTGAGCTCTTGCTGGATGACAGTCATGGCTGACCTGGTAATGTTGTACGTGGCGCACATGGAAGGGTAGGCCGGGGTGATTACAGGCATCAGATGGAATTGATCGCCCTTGTAAAGCTATATAGTTTGATTAGCACATATGAAGCCAGGACCAGGGAAGTAGGGAAAGCAAACCTTGGGATTCCAAACGCGGACCTGCAAAGGGCCGCCTTCAACGTGCTTCAGAAGGACGGGCTGTGGCCATGGCCAGCGGCGCATGATGTGGAAGAATTTGTTGACGATGACGGAGCTCGCGGCCTTGGGGTATAGTTGGCAGACGCGAGCAACCAGCATGGCCCAAGCCACGCCACCAGGAAATCCCATGATATTTGCGTAGATGGCCCGACGCTGCGCCCAAAGCTTGATGGCACGCAAGGCCAACTTGAAGGTGCTTTCTTCGGGAACCAAGCTGAGAATCTCGTCTGTAACCCGTGTGCCATTGAGCGACCGAAGTTCAGCCTCATCTAGACCTCGAAGAAGGCCGGAGTCTTGGACAGTAAAGTCCTTGTTCAATTGCTTTAGCATAGCAATGCGAGAAAAGATCAAATCGATGCTGATGCCATCGAATTCGAATTTGATGATTGGCACGAAGGCGTCGGCTACCACTGCCATATCCGTGATTGAGCCAGGAGGCGCCATTTCCTTCAGCAGATTGGGGAAGATCTCAAAGTAGTCGGCTCGTGTTACGTATTTCGGAGCGACAACGAGGGTGTCGATATCGGAACCAGGGCCGAAGACGCCCAAGCGAAAACTGCCATAGGTGAAGATCTTTCCTCTAGCGTCTCTGATGAGAGCTTCGTTGCCTGCCTCCCTTTTCCGTGCCACTCTTTTCACGAATTCGTCGCATATCCGCTCGAGGTGCGCAATGACTTCGTATCTATGGCCAACCGCGCAGATCGTTAGCAAGAACAGACCGGGAATGACCGGTGGCTTGATTCGAAGACTTGCCTCTTTTGGGTATCCGCAGCGCTCTCAAAAGTATTCTGCTTCCTCAACTCTTCCATGAGCATTTCCTTCGCTTGATTTTCCGCCTCGGTGGGAAGGGCAGTAGAGATGGGCGGCGTCACGCCCAACGGTCTTTCCTCGCTAGCCATGGCTGATTGTTGCTTCTGGAAGAAATAGATACGGTAAGTAAATAGAGAAGGACTGGCCTAGCTGAAGAAGCGACGGTTGGGCGACCCTGGTGATGGAAGGAGGATAGGAAAAGAAGATGTAATAGAGAAAGGAAAAGGCTGTCAAGGAAGAAGCTTCCACTGCGAAAACAACCCAGCCGAAGTAGGCGTCGCTGTGATAACTTAGCCCAAACTAGGTGGTCACCAAGTACCTTGCAGCTGGAGGCCTAGTACCGTTCACCTCTGGGACGCGAGGCACAAAGGTCTGAGTGAGGCAAGGTACGGATGGGTAAGGTGGACAGTCCAAGTCCCGTTGTTGAAGTGGTAGGCTAGGAACCTAAGCAGGCGCGTTTGCACAGTGGAGAACTGACTGAAGGCAGACTGCTCTCAATTAGCCAATGAAAGGCAGCGGAACTGACCCACCCACTTTGGATGCTGGACAGTGAGCCACAGAGCGCCCAGTGTGATGTTGTCAACGACTCAAAGGCCCCAGGCAGACCTCCATCACCACAGCGGCATGAGTGCACGAAGGCTATACAGCTCACAACTTCAAAGAATCCCATCAATTAAGGTACCCAGATTGGCTGGTATTTTCTACTTTCCATACGAACGCCCGATAGGGTATGTATGCCCAATAGCTGCCATCATTTCGGGTGAAGCGCCATGCTCAGATGCCACCGTCAGCTCGATACTGCGGCGACTCTAAACAAGCAACCACGCCAAACCGCCCAGGATCCCAATGCCACCGACCATTTCCAGCGTCTTCCAACCCTGCCATCTAAAGTCGGCATTAAGCTGAAGCAAGCCCAAAGGATCCTGATGTCTCACAAGCCCCCAATCTAGGCCAGAGCCTGTACTGTGTCTCCTCTTACGGAGAGACTGCCGACGTTCTCCCCGTCCTCTTGTTCTCGTCAACGCCATATCTGCGCCATCGCCGCCTGATGCTGAGCGGCCATCTCTCCAAACTCCCCTCGACAACATAGCCACCTGCTCCCATGCCCTAAGCTCTTGCATCCGTTTTTCGTTGGCCAGGCTGCGTTGTAGATCTGCCGCCCAGTTCGTGAGCTGCACTCGGCAGAGTCGTTCATTACAAGCAGCATAGTTTGGAGCGCGACTCATGGCAAGGGGAGTCAGTGATCCGGCCCTAGGACGCATCAACCACATATCCGTCGAGCCTTCTGACTTTGAGGCGAAGCCGGAGATGTTACTGGACCCAGGATGACGAGTGCGCCAACCCAGCAGCTTTGCTGCGGCAGCATGGCGAAGCCAAGTTGCGCCATTCACGCAAAATATGTTTTCCACTAACTGCGAGAGATCGGAGGGCACAAAAGGTTGCACATACTCGGAGCTCATGAGTAGACTGGCGTCCATGACCTCTGAGTCCGATCCCAACTCGCTAGAAGCAGCATATATATGTTGTTCTCCCACACCATCCGTTGAGGGATCGAAAGAGAACAGCCCGAGGTCAGCCTCGGCAAGTTGTTGGGCAATGTGCTTCTTAGCCGCTGCTGTCTGCTCTAATGTCAAAGTGTCGGCATGCGCAATGAGTGGAATAATGTTGGTCAGTGCATCCAGTTGACGGAGATAATGTATATCAGTCGCAGACAGGCCTAAGATGATTTGAGTGTTTGTGCTTTCATTCCGTGATAGCGTAGTTTCTTACCTGAACTAGGAATCATGTAGAGCACTGCATCAACAAGCAAGCCGCCGCTTCCACTGATTGTTTTTAGAACGTCGGGGTCTTCTAGCCCGTCGAGACGGCTCTTTTGAAGGTATGATTCAACGTATTGTGAGACTTGGCCCATAGTATCCGTTGGCTATGATCTTATTAGTCTATTCGCGGCTCGTAAGGGTGAAATGCTTGCAAAACATACACGACATGTTTCCTGATATCCAGGCGTATCAACCAGACATATGTTCCTGTCTAGGATTGTGTCCTCTGTTAGAATCGGAGCAGGCGTGGGGGATGAAAAGGCCGAATCCTTCCACCAGGAAGGGTACGGTTTGGTGCTGGCTAAAGTTTCTGTGATTTGGAAAGTGCCCTGAGATATTGGAGGACTATTCGGCATCGTCTTTGTCGGCAGAAAACCTTTAGACGCCATTGCCACTGGCACGGTAGGGTCAACGTGTACGATGTGCGAGCAAGATTGTGTTATAGTTCGGATTAAAGCGGTCTTCCCTACGCCTGAAAAGACACGTTTCATCAGCGAATGCTACATGCTTGGAGCAGAAGATCATGTAATACCTGATTTACCAGCTACGAGTAGCTTGAGCCGACCAAGGCCCTTCCCAGCTTCTGTGAAGGGTCTGCGACTAGGGACGTTGATGGTGGGCATAATGAACTGCTGAGCAACCTCGCCACTGTATATGCTTTGGGGGCGACCAGCGTCCGAGGTTCCGAAGGCACTCATGACAAAGCTTTCCTGGTATTCCGAAAGCGATCCAGCAAGGGAGTTGGGCCGCGATGACGAACTGCTGATGGCAGAGCATGGTCCTGATACGCCATAGAGTATGGGTGTCATAGGTTGAGACAGAGATGGCGGAGGAGGTGTCGATATCCCCACCGGCAATGGATTGCTGGTACAATTTGGCCGATGAGATACGGCATCATGGGGTTGCAAAGATGTATAACGCGAAGTGGGTGGTGGAGCTGTGCCAGATTCACGTCTCTGCGCTGATCCGTCACCGGGCGCCGCGGAGGTAGCTTGTTTCCGCTGTTCGCGCGTCCGAGGAGCAGAAAAGGGATGCGATGGCAAGGAGGCCTCCATGGTAGCTTCGTCAGCGAGGATAAAGGACATGTGTGAGGCGGTACTCTGCGAAGCCGAAGCGAATTTTTCGTTGGCCCCATCACCTGAGGAGAGATTCCCCGGGAACGAGTCGCATCCAGCTAAGGGTCGCATTTCGACGCGACAGTATCATTAGATCGTTATTAGTTGGAGCGTATAGGTGGTTCACGTAAAGTTTGGAAAGAGCTTCGCAGGAGGGAACATAAGCGCCACCTATGCATATACCGTAGTAGCGTTGACGGAATGCCAGGCTGAGATAGTTAGTAGAGTAGGTAAGTAAGGTAGGTGAGGTAAGGTCAGTTGTGTCGTTGACCGACGAGACGAGAGGGGTCTGATGGCGATAAGGTCATCCCGCAAGGGTGGAGAAGCGATAAGAGGACCAAGTGGAGCGAGTGACTACTTTTGTACTAGTGCGGGGTGATAATGGAGACTGGGGGCCACGGGGAGCAGCTGGTCGGTCACCAGTCCCTTGCCCACGCCGAACCTGAGGTGAGAGCCGTTTTTTTTTCCTGCCTACCGTGCTACCTACCTTAGGTAGGTAGTAGCATTAACGCGCGCCAAACCTATCAATGGGAGGATAGGTACACGTTGACACGTCAAGAAAAAGTTATGGAGTTCCGCACTATGTACCATGATTAGGGGAGGTTTTTACTTTGTTCGAGATCGCATATCAAGTTGGTTCCTCTTACGCTTGTCTCAATTATAGCTTGAAAACAATATATTGGACCGGCATCAGGTAGCAAAAATTAGGAAGTAAGTGGTGGGGTCCCGGTCTCCTCTTCACGTCTCCGCAAGGTGCAAGGTCGACCGACAGGCTGAATGCAACCCAACAGTGAACACTAACCACGCCGCAACCGCACCACTTTCTGTCGTCACTCCTTTCAGCTCCGACAACGATTTGAACACACACTTGGTTATCCGCACTGCACTATTGCTTGACCATACCATTAGCTGTCGACCACAACGCAAGCCATTCATCCCAAGCCACCCGGATACAGAGTTTTCAGGCAACTTGACTTGTCGTGCGAGCCCCTATCGTAGCACACGTCTTGGGCTGGCGCGCATCGCAGCTCTCTGTTTTCTCCTCTTCCAGTCAGCCTCGTCGACGACGGCCTTTACGATCCCAAGCCGAGTTTAAGAATCTTATTTGTTGATTCCGTTGACACGGCGAACTTCTTCCGCACTACCCACAATCTCGACATCGTTGCCAGCTCCATTCAGCAGACATGGACGGCAAGAGACACCCAAGCTCGTTCCAGCAGCTTGAGAAGCTTGGCGAGGGCACCTACGCTACTGTATACCCTTTCAGTTCCACATTTCATACGCGTAGAGACTGACTATTTATTCGTAGGTGTTCAAAGGTCGCAATCGGCAGACAGGAGAGCTTGTCGCTCTCAAAGAAATCCACTTGGACTCGGAAGAAGGCACCCCCTCGACGGCGATAAGAGAGATCTCGCTCATGAAGGAGCTAAAGCACGAGAACATTGTCGCCCTCCACGATGTGATCCACACCGAGAACAAGCTGATGTTGGTGTTTGAATACATGGATGGAGATCTTAAGAAATACATGGACACCCATGGCGATAGAGGCGCCCTCAAGCCTCACCAGATCAAGTCGTTCATGTATCAACTGCTGAGAGGCATCGACTTCTGCCACCAGAACAGAGTTTTGCATCGAGACCTTAAGCCTCAGAATCTTCTGATTAACGGCAAGGGACAGCTGAAGCTTGGCGATTTCGGCCTTGCTCGTGCCTTCGGCATTCCCGTTAACACGTTCTCGAACGAGGTAGTCACATTGTGGTATCGCGCACCAGATGTCCTCTTGGGCAGCAGAACGTACAATACTAGCATTGACATCTGGTCTGCGGGATGTATCATGGCGGAAATGTACACTGGCAGACCACTGTTCCCTGGCACAACAAACGAGGACCAGATTATTCGTATCTTCCGCATCATGGGAACCCCAACCGAACGAACCTGGACTGGCATTACGCAATTTCCCGAGTACAAGCCCACTTTCCAGATGTACGCCACTCAAGACCTTCGTCAGATTCTTCCTCAGATCGACCCTACTGGCATCGATTTGCTCCAACGAATGCTGCAGCTACGCCCCGAACTTCGCATCAGTGCTCACGAAGCCCTCAAGCATCCCTGGTTCAACGATATCGTCATGCAACAGCATCAGCAGCAAGCTTTGCAAGCACAAGCTAGAGCCTACCCGGGACAAGGGTCTTACGAAAATTACTGATTCTCGGACTTCGAACCGGGGCTAGGCGCCCGCATGCATTTGTGGTT
Source organism: Colletotrichum scovillei (assembly GCF_011075155.1). Taxonomy (NCBI): domain Eukaryota; kingdom Fungi; phylum Ascomycota; class Sordariomycetes; order Glomerellales; family Glomerellaceae; genus Colletotrichum; species Colletotrichum scovillei. The sequence continues at coordinate 3,428,291 of NW_023336261.1, forward strand.
TACGCTCTTGCGGGACCGGTGGTCTGCTATGCATTATTTGCATCGGTAGCAATGAGTGGCAACTTCATGGTGGAGGGTATGGCATTGTTGGCAGGCTTTGCCAAAGGGGCATTACGGGCGTTACTAATGACTTCGCTTCTTTTGGCGTTGTGTGAGGGATCGAGGGTGATTATGACAGTCGCGAGTATCGCTCGCAACCAAGTAGTAAACAATGCATTCCAAGAGTCCCGCTTATTGTATATTTACAAAGTGTAGAAGATTGTACATATGGCGTGCCTTCCATGAGCCGCCATCCAAGTCGAAGTGTCGTTATTCTTTGTTAACCAGGCTATCATCTACAGGACTCTTGAACTGCTTGTCCTTGGGTTCGCGCTCCCATGTCTCAGCAAGAGCGTATGCCGGGCTGTCACGAGAATATCCCGCACTTATCCTCAGCTCTTGCACCATATCTCTGACAGTCTTGGCGACTTCTATACGCAGCTGAATCGCTTCGGGGTGGTTCTTCAGGGACTCTGGTACTTCGCCGACGCTCAACGGTTTGCCTCGGGCCTCCACTTCTTTCTGCACGATACGCTTCCACTTTAGACGCTGCTCTTTGAAGGCCTCGCCCACTTCGAGAGCCTCGCCGTAAAAGACGCGGATTTTGGCACCGATGCGCGGGAGAAATCGCAGCCATTTCCTATCCTCCGGCATGATGTCTGAGAATCCGTCGATGAACATGGGAACGAGCTGGGGGGCCGGGTCGGATTCGAGGATCAACCGGGAAACACCCCACTTGAAATAGCGGAGGGTCCGTTCAGGATTTTGATGCGTACAGCCTTCGGGGAACACGTGAACCCACGCGCCGTGCTTGCTTCTGTAGTAAGTGGGCGCGGAAAAGACTTCGTTGTTTCCGGCTTCAAAGGCGGCTTTGAAGGGGAACAGTGCCCCGGGGCCGGATACTAAGCGGATCGCCTGGGTCATGGTGGGCTGGAATAATCCGCCATAGGGGGAGTGCAGCAAGCGATATGTCGGCAAAACCTGACCGAGGGTAAAGAACGTTTTGAAAGCGCTGCGATTTTGTTAGTGGAGGCCCCTCATTGTCCAATTGAAATATGTGTAGTCTTTACCGGTTCTTGAAACAGATGTCATGAGCACCCAGACCCCATCTCGCACTCAGGGGGTACATATTGTACTTGAGCGGCAGCACACCCCATATTAAGGGGTCGTCTAAACTGTTGATTCAAGACTCGTCAGATTGAAACGAGAGACGGGTCTTGACTTTTTTTTTTAAAAAAAAAACTAAAAAAAAAAAACTCACACGCTGATGTGGTTTGAGACTGCAGTCCATAGTGGTCAGTTATAAGCTCATCTTCTTTGAGAGAATACAACAAGGATAAATTACCAGTGATGAGACCACGTTGAGGAGTCTCGGCTCGACGCCTGTCCAGAACTTCTAAAAATCGAGCTTGGTTCTCGGTCTGGACGTCATGAAAGGTGTATAAGAAGGCTCGAGAGATGGCACCAGTAAGGCCCATTATAGCCGAAGACGCCATCCGCCATGGTAGGCTTGGCTCACTTGGCCTCTCCTCCAAGGCCGTCATGTTTCTTTTCTACAAGTGTGGCGCGGGGGAAGACAGTCTTCGACCTCGCCGGCCCGAACTGGTGAAGTGAGTGAAAGGGATGAAAGTGACCGGGTGACAGTAGGTGACACGGTGATTGGAGCGAATCAACCGCGTCATAAATCCACCTCTTCGGGCCAATGACAAACACGTGATTAGGAAAGGTAATTGACAAAAAATTCACACGCTGTGTATGAACAGTAAGAAGAAAATGGTATCAGCCATTGGCACTCCGAGCTTGGCTGTCAATTGAAATCCAAGATGAGAATCGAGAAAAAAAGCTGTCTTTGCCTTACATTAAAGTGGGTCGCTATACAACATTCATCTCGCTAAGAGGGTAGACGCTCTCGATAAGTACATATATATCCGTACCGCGGATACGGCTCACGGCGCCTGGGCCATGTTCCCTGTCACTTTGACATGTCTTTCTGCCTTGCCTAGACAATGGTATCCTGACCCGTCTCAACTTCCTTACCCACTCGTTTATCTCGTTACCTTGCTTTAATACGAAGTAACTGCTTGACTTCTTCACAATCCACCATCTCATCCTTCTACCAAACCAGATTGAGAATCCAAAGTCATCGATCAACGGAGCGTTCATACCACGCTTCCTATTTTGCTCAACTTTGGTAGTTTTGTCTGTCTCGCCAAGTTCCTTGTCACAATCAACACCATGGCACACAGTAAGCCTCCACCTTCAAGTTCATCCCCTCGTGTGCATCTATTCGTGGATCTGACTATCTATAGGCAAAAGAAACACGTCGCGTAGCGTCTTCACCTCTTATGAGCGTGATATGGCCAAGGCTGCATGGGCATCCACCTCAGCCCGTTTGTCTCGCGATTCTTTTCTCCCCTTTGGCTCTTGCTACCTCTGCCTTGAAATGGCTAGGGACCCAGTCTCATGTAGTCACGGCGACATTTTCTGTCGAGAGTGCGCTGTGGCCAATCTGCTCGCGCAGAAGAAGGAGATCAAGCGCGAAGAAAAGGTTCGGGAGAAGAATGAGCAGGCGACCTTGGAAGCGCAGGCACAACAAGATGCTGAAGCCCAAGAACGGGCTGTCAAAGACTTTGAGAGTATCCAAGCAGGGCTGAAACCGTCGGCTGCGGTAACGGCATCTTCATCATCCAGTCTATCGACTAAGATCGAGGGAGCCGACCCCAACACCACCAAGGACATTCAGGTCACCAAGAGGAAGTTTGTGCTGGACCAGGATGAGTTAGACAGAATTGCCAAGGAGGATCGCACGAAGGCCAAAAAGTTGATTAAAGATGAGAAAGTATGCTGCCATCTACCCTTAGACCCCGATTACCCAGCTATGCCATGCTAACTCTATCTAGGCATCCAAGGAGAGTATACCATTCTTCTGGACACCAGGGCAAACACCAGATGCCAACGCAGCTCGTATGGCGGAGGGTTTGGCAGCCGCTCCCAAAAAGATTAAGCTGGCGCCCATCTGCCCAGCTTCGGTAGACGAGTCTCGGCACTCCTTCTCACTCAAGAGTCTCACTTCGCTCGAATTCAAAGAAGAGCTCGACACTAAGACCAACTCTAGCCGCCGCATTTGCCCGTCCTGTGTCAAGACGCTCGGAAATGCCTCGCGACCTCTCATGGCCGAAAAGTGTGGTCACGTCATTTGCCGCAATTGCGCTGTGAAGTTTATGACACCGCAAGAAAATGCATGCTACGTGTGCGACGCTAGGCTTCCTGCGGCCCGCCCAGATAGCAAGCACAATGAACCTAAACAGGAGTTTGCTGGGCTGATAGAACTCAGGTCCGAGGGCACTGGGTTCTCCGCTCGGGGAGCAAGCAAAGTTGAGAGAAGCGGCGTCGCTTTCCAATGCTAATGCAGTTGTGCTCATGACCTGCATATCACGGTTCATGTGAATTGGCGATGGCACCGTCCAAAAGCTATTCAACGGCATGACTGTCTTGTATGCTCTAGAAGGCTCTCTCAGACACAGTCACGCAGCGCTGAAGCTTCTTAGCCTCGAAACGACAGCAAGATGAACAGATATCCTTTCATCGAAGTCGGAGGAAAACTCGTCTCAGGTGCTGCATCTTAATATCGCGCGACTGTCTCCGTGACAAGGACACCAGCAGAAGACCAAGGCGGATTACGAAGGTGTGAATGACGCCTTTGGATACCATTGTCAGGCCATGGCTGAAGAAGCTCTTGAGCACTTCGCCCTGAAGCCCGGCGTATAAGGCCGCTATTCCGTCGGTTCTGGCAATGGACAAGACAATGGCGAGCACGCTGTTATCAAGCGCCTCCTTCGTCTTGGCCAGCGCACCTGGACTAGAAGGCTCCTTGCTGAGGTCCTCGGCACGAGGTCTTTCTTGGGAATCAGTGCTTCTCCGCGGCGAAGCAGTACCGCGCATCTGTAGTCTGGCCTTTGCGGTCTGTATGGGATAACTGATGATGGTCGCAATGGACTTGCTCGCAGCAGCGAGGAGGAATGTAGTGTGCGTGTTGTGCGAGGCTTCGTCAGAGTCCGGGAGTAGGGTCTTTCCCAGCTTTTCGTTGAGGAAGAATGTGATGCTAGGGTTGATGGTCAACAGCAATGACGCGGAATAACCGGCCCAAAGACCAGCCATGCCGTTTTCTGCGCGAATTGACGAGAGAATTTCCCACACCGATGCGTCCCCGCCCTCCTCGTTGCCTTCAATCATCGCTGATGTCTGTTTTCTCGCGACTACGTTCGCAATTGGCGTCGTGCAGGCTCTCGCACAGGCGCCCGCCAACGCGCCCACGGCCAACTCGTCCAGGACCGACAGTCGTTTCCCACGCGAGCGCCGGCGCGTGCCTCGAAAGTACTCATAAAAGAGAAAGAAGAGGAACGAGTCCGCGATGGACTTGAAAACGTCCTGGGCGAGACCCGTGTAGAGGGCCGATATGCCGCCTTCTTGCGCCGTGATGGCTCTCATGGCTTGCACCACGCCTTTGTACTCGTCCTTTTCGGAGATCGCATCCTCGCTTCGCAGCTGCCGCTGGACTTTGAGGCGTGTGGTGACAAGGTCGAGGGGATACACTGCAGCTGTCGAGAAGGCAGTTCCAAGGGCGCCTGCGAGGGCGTGGCCCAAGGCATCGAGGACGCCTGCGGGCGCCATGGTCTTGGGGAAGTAGTATACAACTTGAAAGTACAAATCAATTGGATTAAACTATGAGAATAAGTGGTTTTGTAGAAGTAACTAGAAATGCGTCAAAGTAGGGGATGCTGTAGGTCGGCGCAGTTCAGTAGATCCTTGTTGTTCTCCTCAGTGTGTAGAGCGGATATGCTATGTAGGACGTATGAAATGTAAGTGGTAAGAGGCAGAGATCAACGAGCATAGAGATCGAAGACGACGGCATTTCCTTTCGTCAACCTAGGGGGCAGATATGTAGTACCGAGGTCAGCTCGGCGCCGATAGTGCTTGCGGCCACGGCGAAAATCCGGGGTAAACTAGCCTGACTACAACGACGTCATCATCGCGTGAAAGTGTTGTAGCGGCGCTAATCCGCAGACGGCGCAGACGGGGGTAGCTCTGGATGCGCAAACCAACAGACCCACCAGCCATCCCATATGTACAATCCCAGCTCGATAGGTAAATTGTAGAATACCATGCGCCTCACAATCGACCGTTCGCGACTTTGGGTTCGGATGGCATCTTTACGCCATGGTACGCGAGGGTTTAACTTAATTATTGTTACCCATGCTTTCATGACCTAGAACTAGGAGATCTAGTTTCTTGAACTTGTCATCCTTCGCGCCTTACATCCGAAACGCATCGTTCATATAGATATATAGATACACATTCGCTGCTGCTTTTCCACAAGTAGCAGCGAGAGATCCCTCGTGCACAACCCACCAAACGCCGCTGCTGAAAGAGAAACCAATGGGCAATTTGAGAAACACGGATGAGGGGAAGAGAGAAGCAACTTCTTTCCAGCTGCGACCACATGGTATACCGCCCAAAATCATAACGCCGCCCGTCCTTTTAGTTAAGATTGCAGGAGACCACTCCATCCCACGAAGAAAATCCAATGGTGTTTCCGCCTGAAAAGAGTATCAGGAAGTCACAACAGGTGGGCTTCTTTCCAGCGGCCACGCCTGCACTACACTATCCTCTGCTTGTTACAGACGGCCGTCGTTGAGGATGGCTTTGCATGCTGAAGCTGGAAGACCTGCGAGCGCCTCCAAAGTTCACGTCGTCAAGCTCGCCAGGCGCGTCCTCCGTGTCGTTGAGTCCTGGATGACCTTGGGGTAGCCTCTGCGCCCCAAAACCGTTGACTTTAAATATGTTTGTTCTTCCACCGTTCGTCGCCATTTGCAGCTGCTCGTGAAGCCGAGCTAGCTGGTACTGTCTCTTAATTGGAATGAGTACTGGCTGCGGCACCACAGGTTGTGGATTCCAGTGCGCCAGCGCACTCATGACAGCGGCCGTCTCTTCGTCCGAGTCAACCGGCCCGGCGTTGGCTTCATCTTCGTCCTCTAGTGGGGCATTGGCGTCGAGAGCAGCCTCTATAATGATATGTTGTCAGCGACATTCTCTCTAAAACGTGTTCAGGGGGCCACATACTCTGCTGTTTGGCCTGGTTCTTCTTCTGGTACGCCGCCAGAAGCATGTCGTAGGGAAGAGATCTACCCGCAACAGCACGTTTTGCACCCATGCTATGGCTCTTGCACGTAAGAGATCTGGCGCAAGGCTGCCCGTTGGGCAACAGAACACCACACTGTCGTTCGACATCCACGGGACCTGTACATAGTCAGAAACCAGGTGAATATCTCAATGAGACAACGGTCCATACCTTTCGGCTTGGGGGCCTTTGGCTTCGGTTCTTCCTTCTTCTTTTTCTGCTTAGGCCCTTTCTCCGCGTCTCCGTCTGCTTTGCGCTTCTTGCCCTTGCCGGTATCACCGTCGGTTTTCTTTCCCCCTGTCTTCTTTGCAGTTTTGTTGCCGGTAGCCTTTTTGCCGTCGCCGCCGTCTTCATCGCCGTCGCTGTCATCGTCGCCTTTGCCATCGGGATCTTCGTCTGCCTTTCTGGCTTCCTCTTCACGTGCAGCTTCCTTAGCGCGCTCGCGGGCCTCTCTCGCCTCCTTTTTCCTCTGGGCCTTCTCCTTCTTCAGCTTAAGACATGCGGCGATGTGAGTCTTGGCGGCTGTTTTGAGGATGCTCTTCTTGCAGTGCTTGCATTGTTGTAGGTCGGGTGTGTCCTCCAGCGGCCGGCCAGTCGCAAAGGCTTCGCGCGCGATATCATCGAGGGGATTAACGACGGGTCCTGGAGAAGCGACAGATATTGATGCGGAATCATCCTTCTTTGATTTCTTGTCTTCTGGTGCTCACATCGGTCAGTCTCCAAGCCTCGTATCCGTTGCGCGATTCAGTCGACTCACCTTCTACAATGCTTCCTTCCCTCCAATTTCCAGGCTTATTATACTTGGGAGCGGGTTTCTTGAGCTTAATAGGGCCGTCAGGCTTGTTCTTGGGGTCCTTCTTCGATGCGACCTTGATCGTCTGCTCGTCGTCTATATGCGCAAGTTGTTGTTAGTGTACTGTCAGAGCTGCGCAAGAGTACGAGGACGCGGGCGCATTACTCTTTTTGGAGTCGGAAACGGCGGCCATCGTGTCGGTAGGCTGTTTCGCCTGATGGGGTGGTTTGATGTAGTGATGACGGCGAAGTGCGATACGATCGCGACGGAGGGGTCTCTATGGGTGGTGTGCGTGGCGACGGAGACGCGAGATATCAATGTCCGGCGATGAAACTCTGCCCGTGAGCGTCACTTCATGGCAGAAGACTTCAGAGAAATTTCGAATGTCTCATCGGATAGCAGACGATATGATGGTTGATAAAATAATTGCGATGCGTCACGCCCTGGCCTTATCGTAGTCGTCGAATGTCGTCGTTGGGTCGCCTTTGGTTGGGTAAGGTAGGTGGACGGGGGGCTGTCCCAGTGGAGGTCACGCGTGGGAGCCTGGGGCCTCCACATGCAAGAGCTCATAGGCCATCTCCCCAGTATAACGTGCTGACAGACTGTATGTCTCGCAATCCGCACTGTTAATATATCAGATTCCGGAACAGCGGCCGTCACTTTCAGACGCGCAGATCCATTTGTGGTCCTCTTCATTACTATTTAATGAATGCATCGTAGAGAATGCTACTGACATAATGGATTGGAGACATCTTCAAACGCCTATGGCCCACAGCGTTGCAAAGCAATGGCTATGCCGCAACTATCTCATCAGGAACCGTTGCAACTCATCTTGACGTAGGGTCTGCCGTCACGAACTCGCGTCCGGATATACCTCACGCCAGAACTTCCTTCAATTTGCCATGTCATTTTTCATGCCGGGAGGAACGAAGCCCTACTTCAAAACCGATGGTATCACCCAGCCATACCTGGCCGCTGCTCCGGACCTTTGCTAAATCGTCAAGACCAAAAAACCATACTGATTTCCCCAACCCCGTTACGCCGTTTCCCTTTTCCGTCCCATGACCCCGTCTACCAGTCATCTGCCAGTATCCCAGCTGCACCAGTTCTCAGCACCGTGTCTTCATGCGCTCGCATGGCTTCCATCATCGATCGTGCGTGCAACATTCCCATGTCGCCCCAAATTGTTTGGATGATTCCCAACGCCCATTCCCAGTAGTCTTTGGGCACTCCAGGAGCGCAGCCCGCCACTTTAAGGTGGAATAGCAATGCCGGCAGTCCTGCTGATCCAGCTCCTCCTCCACCGGGACTTTCCACTGTTATCTGGGCCGGTCCGTCTAGGGCCGGGTGTCGCCAATGTGTTGGTGCACTAATAAGTATATCCCTCGCCAAATGTCGGATCACGTTCAGAAACTCATCCTGCGCAGCCGCTGATACCAGCGATAAACTGGATACGGGGTTCTTATTCGTCAGATCCAGCAAATTCTGGTTGACCAGAATCCGGCACCATCGGTAGTAATTCCAGATTCGAGCAGTCCAGACGTCGTGGTATTTGTGGTATTCGCACTGGAACACTGCCTTAGGAGGGAGATGGGTGGCGTGAATGGTGCGGTAAATCCAATCTCCCTCCAGTCCACTCTCCCACGAGGCCAAATCTTGATCAAGATCCAAAAGCTGCTGAATAACGCTGGCCGTCTTTGGTTTTCCGTCGCTAATGACATGGTTATGAATAATAGACGAGGTTTCGACAAATCGAGCGATCAGAACGGCTAGGTCGGTCGATGGTCGGTCTATGGGCAGCTGGAGTTGCGAACCATAAGAAACCCAATCGTAGAAGTCCGGTGGCATGGGCATGCCAGCAACGTGTAGAGGTATGAACTACAGAAAGAGTCAATTTCACGAAACAATCCAAATCGGGAGGGGCGGTCTCTACCATCGAGTAGCACAGCTGCAACAAGGCCCTGAAGCCTGCAAATGGAGCACTGGGCATAGGGCACCAGCTTCTCATCAGCGCAGCCCCGCCCATAACATGGGCATGGACGGTGCTTGTGGAATGATGCGTCCCTTTCACAACCTGTGCGAGCGAGAAACCATGTCAGCCAATATGAATAACAGCAAAAGTCAAAGACGCGTAGCCCTAGTTGCAGGAGAGGGTTGGGGGGCGAACCTCAAACATGGCGAGGGCCACCACGGCCCTCATTGTCACATCTATGCTCGGTGTATGGGGAGGCCGGATCAGCTTCCCAGTATGTCGTAGTGCTGAACCATACTTCTCTCGCGCAGTCGACATCATTTTGGCGTTGCCAGTCAGGTTATGCAGGCCAGCAAGGCCTACGGCGCACATGACGTCCTGTACTGCTGGATGCCATATCCAACCCTCCGTGTTCAAATCTTGGCCGTTTTTGGGTTCATCAGGATGCCCTATCAAATACCTATTGACGTAGAACTGCACACCCTGCTCCTCGAGGGTAGGACCTATCTGGAGTGTCGGAGGGCTGGACTCGCGGTTGTGTTCTTCCTTGACAGCCGGGAGCGCTGGCGGTGATGAAGAGCCTACAGAACGGTACGTTGACGAAGGCGAGGCGGAAAAGGATGCCGAGCTCGGTGCTGGCGAAGGTACATTCGCGGCTCCTGATCTTGATGCAGACCTCGTGCTGTTCGGCGAGCCCTTCCGGCTGTAAGAGGGCGAAGAAGCAGGCGGTGATGGAGCTGTCGAGGCCGATGCGCGCTCAGCACCGTTCTCAGCACCATCGGTAACTCCCCATTGAGCGTGTGCTTTTTTGATGACCTTGGTGCTTTCATCGCGGAACATGAGCGAAAGTTGGTCTCGATACCCGGGGCATTTCTTGCCCACGCGGATGCATTGTGAACACTCGGGTTTCACTTTATCGCACTATTAGGGGAGTTTTGTCAATCACGGTCCCGTGTTGGTCAATTTTATCCAGCAACGAAGTTGATGGATAGAATGCCCAGACCAGGGCCTTCTTCACAAGAGCCGCTCTTCGAGAGTTGAGGGGATCAGTGCTACACACCTTAATGCGACGGGTTCGGCAATTTTGACAGCCCTGAGAGGCTTTGCCGCAGTAGACCATTCTTGAGGCGAATTCTTGGATAACCTAGACCTGATTAGACCGTGGGATCAGAGTATAGGTTGTGTTGTTGGCTTTAGTTGTTCGGCGAAAGAGATGCAAGTAGGAGATTCGGGCGCCGGGACACTTGGTCCATCACGAGTCGTTCGAAACACAGCGTGATGCCATCCGAATCCCGCTTCCTCAACCCCGCGGGCAGAGAATCAGGACGGGCAAGAGGCTGTAGGAGCTCGACAAGAACGGTCAGTGAACCGACGTCTTCCAGATGTGCACTTCGATTGAGAAACAAAAGGCAGCGAACTGCAGGCGGTAGACGAGGCGAGAGGAAAGAATGGATAGATGTGACTGCGACAAGTCTTCTAGGAAAGAAGGACGGCCGGTGCGTCTAGTAGTAAGGGTCTGGGGGGGGGATTGCTAAATGGAGGTTTTTTTTGGAGCTGTCCCAACCTTGTACTAAGTTCGCGCGGAGCACGAGCAGCAGAAGATGAAGGGGAGAACAGACAAGAGGGACGACACTATCCGGAAGGTAGGCACTACTGAGCCTTTTGAGCCCTACGTATGCGGGATGAAAGGCGTTAGTTGAGTTCAGTGAGAGAGGGGAACGCAGGCGACGCAGGCTTGGAAGCTCCCGTCGCGGATCCAAATGACACTAGGGCCGGGGTGGGACAAAGCAGCTGAATCGTCAATGCTTATGAAGCCTGTGAGGCAGGGCGGATGGAAGGCTTGAGTCTGAGTTCTAGGCTTTTTAGAGTGTCTTGTTTTCCGGCTCTGTGACTAGCCCTTTCAGATTGTGATTGACCAGGCTGAGAGAGGGTAAGTGGGTTTGGATTGATGGCCATAAACAGGAGGGATGTTGAGCCAAGGAACGAGAAGGGAAATGCGAGTGGACAAATGAGAAGAAGGCGAAGGTAGGATGAGATGTACGGTATCAGTGAGGAAGGGAAGTAAGGTATTGTAAATGTTCGTGCTGGAACTGCACGGTACCTCGCGCTAGGCAAAGCAAAGCAAAGCAACTTGAACGCAGCCCCAAGTATCCGTACCTTTGGGATACCTAGCACAGGGGGAGTTATGCTAGGTGCTCCAACAGCAGACCCAACGCTGGGGGGGAGACCCTGGGGGACCGGTCCGCAGACGTCAGAGCTTTGCATTAGCACGCTCGTTGCGCCTGTACGAGGCAAAGGCTGTGCGGCAAGACAACATGAAGCAAGGTGCCTAAGCAAAGTTAATTGATAATCAAACAATGGATGTACGAATAGGTACGGACCTGTCGACTTGTCGATCAGTGGCCGGTGCGAGAGGCTGAGCGAGGAAGGGGGGTTGAGACTGGACTCTCCTAGAGTGATGTTGGAGATTTAGAGACCGAACCTTCGCTACTTCGCACACTTCGCACTTCCAGACGCAGCGTCGCAGCGCCGCAGCGTGGTCGTATCTAGTGTGTGAGCCTACCTACCTATACCAAGTAGCTCGGACTTGGGAGAAAGCTCCGGGAGAGTGCAGCGGGATCTGTCATCGAATCCCGCCCTAGTCTTTGCCCTTGTCACCCGATCCCAAGGACTCCAAACCATTGTCACTGGTCAGTGAGCATTCGTGTTCGGTACTTTGGTAGGACCCCATGTTTCTTGGCTTAGCAACTGGGCCTCTAAAATGCCGTACAAGGAAAGTTCGTTTGAGCCACCGACCTGCTGTGTGATGTATTCATGAGGCACGTAAGGAAGGCAGTAATATGCCATAACCCTACTAAGGTACTTCCATAGAAGGGCTGTAAAGTTTCCAAAAGGTCAGTCACAGGCGGCTCGTAGTAAGGTATTAGATCCTCTCACCATCGTCTTACTGTAGAGTAGGTACGGATAGCCATCAACGTTTGCTTCTGGGTCATGGGCTCCCGTTGTGAGCAACAGAACACTGCCCTTCACGTCGCCTCCGGCGCATAAGGTAGGATAAGCTTGGGCATTGTCCGTTTTGACGTCGATGACGTCGGGCTCGGGCCATCGACATGAATATCTAACGCAGGTGCCCGTAGCCCAAGGTATGCCACGTTAGATCAAGCTTGGAGGAGCCTAGACCTTGTGTTGATTTCTACTGGAAGAGTAGGCAGGTTCTTTTGTGCTCAACATTTCCCACCTAGTATATGTACTGCAGATTCGATCAACATACGGACGATCCAGTCTACAGCGTGCAACGAAAAGCCATGCAGCCCAGAAACCTGCGAGTGATGAGCCCAACACTCGGAATCAGCACCATCAAGCTTTGGGGGGCACACAAAAGGTATGCTCTTGCAACTAGTGAGGGCAAAGGGCAATTGTGTCAAAAGCACACAAGCACGCCCCATACTTTTTCCTCAATCTAACTCTTTCCAAGAAGGCCAAGATATGTAACACTCACCCACTCTAGGCAGGTGAAAACGAAGACGCCGCTTGACATATCCGTACGGAGTAGGTGCACTCCTGCATACAGCACAAGGTTCCGTGCCCCCTCGCTGGATCACCATGTAAAACGTGCGTGAGGTGCCAGCGGCAAGTTCCTAGCGTGGCCCCTCTGGTGCTTCCAATCAAGACGACGCAGATCTTTCTGCATTACAATTGAAACCGTGACAGACGGCAGCCATCACCTTGCGTGCTTACCTGTATTCGAGTAGCGCTTGTGCAGGAAACGTTTCCCCGGTCAAGCCGCGTCTCGGGGGTCGTGACTCGGTGCCTTAGTCGGTGCCATGCGGCAATGGTCTCCTTCACCAAATATGTGAGGTGCTCTAAATGTGAGATGCTGTACCATAACATCTGAATAAAGTATCGAAGGTGATGAGTAGGCCCATCAGCAAAGCTCTACTTATAGAACGAGTGGCCGTGCTGGCGATGGCTGCTATTCGACTCTAGCACACTCAAATAGCTGTAAGTGACTACTCCATACCTATCTCCACCTCAGAGACCAAACATATCTCAACCAGGTACAAGGTACGGCTACCTACGGTGTGTGCCACCGCGAGGCAGTTTATTCCCGAGCATTACTGCCCGTGCTGCCCGGGCAGTTCTCCGTTCCCCGTCAGGAAGTGGGCTATCAAGATGAACGGCCCAATCTCGATCAATCATAAGGGTCCCTCTCTTCAACCCTGGCTCGCCCATCGGCATCCCTCCGCCTCCCCTACGGCGCGAAATAGCCCGCCGAGAAGGTCGAACCCGCTGTCCGCGCATCGGGGATGTGCTGCACCAGTATGCTGTCACGGCCGAAGGTTGGGTAGTGCTGCGTATAACATGCAGGCCCATACAGTAGGCATGTAACACAAACCAATCACCCATATCTACGGATATCCCGTAATACCATGTGTGCCTATGTGCCTATGTGCCTGTGTGCCTGTGTGCATGTGTGCATGTGTCTGCATGTGTCTGCATGTCTACAATTCCAAGTTCATTGCTCGTCACTACAGTGTACAGCCACAATCGTCTCAGGCACATTTTCACTTTTTTGTTAGTCTCAATAGAATGGAGACCTGCGTGTCGGCTCTATAATTCAATACTCAAAATGGTGACGATGTACTGAACAGAACCTCGATACGTTGCTGTCTTTGGATATCGTCGGGTATAGCTTAGAGCCTCAGGCTAGGAGAGTGGCAGGCTATTTGCCATGCCTCAAAATGAAGACACCGCTCGTTGTCACGTACATCAGAGGTTGAAGGCCACTTGCAAGCCGATCTGGCGGTACCCGGCTGGTGGTTACGGATCACCGCTACTGGCGAATTCTTGACAGGGTTAGTTTGGAATCACCAACGGCCGTTATTCCAGACTCGGTACTGTCTAGGATGCTCATCTGCAGCCGTACATAGAGATCTGCTATGTGGCAAACGTGTGTAATTATTAATAATGAAGCTCAAAGGCGGAGACCCGAGACCCCGATATGGCTCAGCTCTGAGTTGGGTAAAGTGTAGGACCGTTCCAGACTTTGGCATGCAGTGCAGAGAGACATTGGAACCAAAAGAAACCATACATACCTACTCCGCAAGCTCCGTCAACATCACTAATACAGCCTAGCTATGTGTCACAGGCATGCTTTGCCTGCCGCGAGTCCTCCCCCCCTTTACCCATCCGCATCGCCGGATTCTTGTTATAATTCTACTTGGATTGTAGGCCATAATAGTGCCATACAATATGGCCAGGCTAGTTGCTTTGGCCGGAGACTTGAAGGGTACGATAGCCGTCAAATGGGCTCAGTATGGGTCATCTCACGGTTGAATCTTGATAACTTGGCTCCGAGGCGATGTTCGGGGCGATATTATATGGACGAGAGGTCGGAATGGCACCGCTCAGTCAGTCAATCCAGAATGGTTGAGGTGGAGCGGAGTAACACTGTTGTTGTACCCCACGATCCTGGACCCATCCACTTTTCTCTAGGAGTCGTCGTTTGTTCATTGGGTTGTCTGATTTTATAATGGATGGGTCGTAAGACACTTTTCGGAGGCTCCTCCGTCTACCCGTCCACAATTCCAAAGTCTCCCAAAGAGTGTACATCAACTTCGATTTCACTCGCTTCAAACCCCCAAACAGCAACCCTCTTGCCACGCTTACAGCTCAGTAGATTGGAGTATGAAAAGAAGACAGCATCTGTCAAGGCATTTTATCCATCTTACCGAAAGTTTCTCCGGGCCAAGAGAACAACCCCGCCAAACGGGTGCATCACTCACCCAAAAGGGGCCAATGTCCCACCTTCCCCTGCAGCATGGGCCCTGGTCTCTCTCTGAAGCAGTTGTGTGGAACTTCGGTGTAACCCGCGATCCAGAGTAGACAATCTCCCCGACTCGGCTCCGGCGAGAAACAGACGTGGCCCTGCATCTGCGTATACTGCGATGTTCTTGTCCCTATGAAAAACGGGTATGATATCCAAGGGTAGGGATGAAGTCGAAATGATCGACATTAAGTTAACCGTATATTCCCCCGCAGAGCGGTCTCTTGGTAGCTTGTACGAAGCGTAGTGAGCGGTGGTACCTGACATCTGATGGACAAGAAGAGGGTTTGCCCTCCACTCATGTGCTCTTTTCGCGCGTGTCCTGTTGGGCGGCAGTCCGCATGCTGATACCTTTGATTTCTACCTCACTGTATCTATTTGCGACCAGGTCCTGTAGATTTCATCTCTAATCACCTCGTGACCGAGGCTCCTCTGTAAGTTTTGTCAGCTGCGGTTTCAGGACGAGCTGTCAAACTGGGGGAGCGAAAGCTTACTGGATGGAAGGTTTTCCCATAATATGTTGGGACATACCACATTGAATTCTGAACCATGACATCCCCCGCGGTAAATTTCAGCGATGGGTAATCGCGTTTAGCTCTCGCCATGTAACACAGAGCCAGCAGGCCCCAATCTCCTGATCTTTCGGCCGGGCCCAGGCACGTCTCCGGATCCGTGAGCGGTGACAATGGAGACAACGTCTTGCTACTCGCACCATACTCGATGCCCACTGTTGTAGCATTCGGGGCCGGCGTCGGATCCATTACATCTGGGTTGTTGTCTTTGCCTCCGACGAGAAAGAACCAAGTCTCTGTCCTATTGTACGCTGGTTCCATAACGCCTGGTTCGCAGAAACGATGCCCTTCGAACTTGGCGTCATAATCGACGAACAGAACCTTTGGAGTCGTAAACCTCGAGTTGACGGCATCGATAGAACTCCTCAGTTTCTCATTGACTGCCACGACCATGTCGTTCATCCTCTGGCGTACATCCCTCTTGAGTTTTGGTCCCTGCCACCAGACACCGAGGGTACAATTGTCGCACTCGTCAGTTTCCACGCTGAAGAACCGAGCATAGCCGGTCACGGTAATGATGAACCACGGCCGCTTCTCCCACTGCACTGTGTCCAGTATCTCCATGATGACCATTTCCAGCCGCTGTGCGAAATCCGAACTCTCGATCTGATCGGTTACGTACTGCAGTGCTGTCTCGCAACTGCCAGAGTTGAAGCTGTAGAAGCGGAATATGCAAGCATTCATCACGGAGAAAAAGCCAAGGTCGTTTCCTCCGATTGAAAGTACCGCAAAGTCAGCATTGATCGACTTGTTGAACTTGTCAACCTGGCTGTGATCGCCACCTGATAGAACATTGCTGGTGGTCGACCCGGTACATGACAAGAACTGAAAGGTTGCTGTTCCAGGGAACTGGCTTTCAGCCAGATCGGTGAAGATCAAAACTGGGTAAGCGTGGGATCCCAGCCTGCATTCGTCCTCGACGCCATCAACGCCGGTGCCGATACCGGCACTATACGAGTCACCGAACGCAACAAAACCAGGCGGCTGTTGGAACTGTCGACGATCGCTCCAGAGCGAGTGCCTGAAGTAATCAGTCGAGCGCGCTATGGAAAGTCTCATTAGACCATCTGTGAAGCTAAGGTATTTTTAAGGAATTCGGGAGGCATGCCTTTGTCGGAAGACAGCAGTACATTCTGGTCTCTGGGATGATCTTCGAGAGATAAGACTTGTGGCACTGCGGATGTTAGTCTAGCTCCCGCCAGCCAGCACAAACCAATAATGGTAGGTGTTGAGAGAAGCATGTTGAAGTTCGTGGCAAGACAGAAAGGTAGCTGATGCTAGATCACCACACGCCAGGGCGAACTTTGATGTGTGAATACGAATCCATTCATTCGAGGTATTGCACGAGTTGCAGGTAGTAATGAGAGGCACGAACAGAAGTTGTAGTCTAGAAGTTGTAGTAGATAACGGTAGATAACTTCTAGAGGGAGCACCGACGGATGACATGCCGGGCGGCGCAGCGTCAGCGTGACCAGTGATACGCTTACCTCAGCCATTTTAGCTTGTTGAGAGAAAGAGCGTTGGACCAGTTACTTGAACGAATAGCTGCACGAGGGACATTTCCGATCGATGGCAGGCCCTCCCATTTCATACACACACAGGGCGTTTCCCCCACCCACTCGGTGATGAGGATATAGCAGGTGACACCCTCGCTACCTGATCTCACTACCTTTCTCCCTTCTCTTTTCTCTGGTGTTGTGATTCCGGAGGAGGCTCCGAAGTGGACGGGAATCGCGGCCCCTTCGGCCCGGATTAGTCCGCAGCATTTGTTGAGACCATTTAAGACGAAATCTTGCCTACAGACTACCTTACCCATACGACGTTGGTATAGCTTCACATGGGATGATTCAAACATGAGGCCCCGCGCTTCTTTCTTGGACGCCATGGTGTGCGAACAAGGACCATTGGCCATTTTTTTTTGGTCCATTTCTTCATCTCAACCTCTAGCTTATCGGCGTCCCGACTTGGCTTGCATGTGAAAAGAGGAGCTACGGCCTTTTAGTGTCCTGGCGAGACAGCTTTACCGTCGCATATCGCAAGCAGTGACATGCGCATTTTCAGGAACATCTTGACGGCCAAGGCCAAGCCTCGAGAGTATGGGGCATTTTGCAGGAGGGCGTGTCCATGGCCTCAAATTGGTGGGTAAGGTGGATTACCTACCTCTGCTGCCGGTGCGTGCTGTACAAAGCTCACCTTCCCCTTCCCAACCGATGCCCTCGTTATACTGCAAGATTATTGTTAACTATCGTAGATGTCTCCAATTGACACTGAAACTGACATATTCATCCGCGGGCGAGATTGCGCCAGAGTTCGAAGGTCGAGACCTCTGGGGTAGTACATTGAACGCGGGCATTCGTGGGCACCTTCCAAGATCCAAATAGCCTGGGGCAGTGACGTAATCGCACCTTTTGTTGCTTCCTGCCCGGCCTGTATTTCCCGTGACTGCACTTCCAACCGCGCTCAACGTCATAGCTTCCTCTGCATCCCGGGCTTGTCCAACCCCGCCAGCTGCTGATCGCTAGATCCCGTCCTTTACCTTCCCCGTTAAACTAAGGTAGATGCAGGCAACACTGTGTTGACCTGGCAAATTGGTGGGCAAGATGACGACCTCTGCAAACCAACCCATTAGTTCCAGGCCCGCTCGTTGGCTGGTCTTCCCTACATGTGCCACATCGGGAGCCACCGCAGCTCGTCCGTTTGCGCCAGCTTTGACGTGATCTCGTCTAGTCTCTCCGTGCTGGGCTACTACCAGCCAATCCAACGTCGCAGATGAGCTCATTTACATCTGTTCTAACCTGTCGTGCCTCGCCTTGCCTTGCTTTGGCCATGTCCAAGCCACCTTTTCTTCTTCCTCGTTTCTTACGTGCGCCAGAGATACCTCCCACACAAGAACCAAGGTGTGGCTGCTAGGATGTACATGCCTGGATAACGATGGCATTAGCTGCGTCAGACCCCTCATTCCTATTCTTCCGCGTCACTTTGGGCAATCCATTGGCTGAGAGACATATGTGTGCCGCTAGCGAGTCCAGCAGGATGGAATAGTTGGACCATTCAAGGCCAAGATATATCTGTTTCTGTCTCGAGCCGTCGTACCCGTTAGTTACTTTCGTTGTCTCTTGCCCTCTGGAGGGCAGAGAAGTACTTGCCTGCCCCGTACCTGGCCATCCCGTCCGTTGCGTGTCCACCCCAGCCGTCCAGGTATGCCATTGTGATGTGTTTGCTATCAGAGGCAGGCGGGGAGAAGCAAGACCCAAAAGACGTCAGACCTGCAGGCTACCTACTTACTTATCCAGGCCTCCCACGTTCACCTTATAAGACGCCTCTTTGCCCAGTATCACCCAGCCTTCCTGGAGTATTCACTTACATCTAGAAAACAAACAAACATTCAATCGACCATAGTCTCCAGCCCACTCGGGACTACATCTTCAAGCAGTTGCGCAAACTACAAATCACAAAGACTTCCACGTCAACACAGAGTACCCACCGACCAATATGGAGACAATCAACAACATCGCGGGCGCGGCGAGCAAGGCCATCTGGGGAACGAACGAAGCTAACCAAGAGCCTGTCTCTGGTGTCAAGGGCAACACCAACCAGGGTGAACCGTATGATGCTGGCAACATCGGTATGTAATCACCACGGAGAGCTTCAGCTCAAAAGCCTGGCTTTATATAACTCCAATTCTTACTTCCAAGCAGAAGACCCTTTGAACAAGGAGAAGAAGGCCAACGTGGCTGATGCTCACACCTCTGAGCCGGCGACTGGGTCAACAGCAACCACAACCACTGGGCTGTCTACTACCACTGCCCCAACCACAAGCACCCCGTCAGCTGGTACGACTGGAACGACGGGCACCGAGACTGGAAACGAGCACAGCTTGACCGATAGGTCGCGTGCTACCGAAGAATCCACGACGCACAAGACGACAGAGGAGCTGTCCCCAAAGCACAAGGAAGAGATCGGCAAGCCCGAGCTCAAGCACACATCACCCAACGATGTCCCCTCGGCCGACAGCGCCGCAGGGAAGACCGAGACGCGCGCTCCCAGTGACCCAGCCACCGATCCGGCACCCAAGGGACAAGATGTCAACAACAGTGCGTCCGGTCCCACTGCTGGCGGTGACAAGCTTGATGGCCCAGGCCCAAGACCCCTGGAAGCCGTCGCCAAGGAGCGCGGGGGTGATGCAGGCAATGTCAAGGGATCCTCGAAGGGTGGTCTCATCGGAGGCGAGGAGTCCAAGACGGACACTGAAGGCAAGAAGGAGGAGGATCCTAATGCCAGCCACGGCGAGGAGGGTACGGGCGAGAAGCTCGTAAAGGCTACGGGATTGGCTGCTGATGGCGGCGATTTTGATGCGACGAAGCCTGGCGCCGGCCGCGAGGCAGACCGTAAGTTTAGATCTCTTGATCAATGGTGGTCACAGTGTCAACTAACCGTTTGTCAGGCCTCCTGGATGAGAAGGATCCCGCCCATGCGGCAGCCAAGGCGTCTGCAAAGTCCGGCGCCGACAAGACCAGTGATAAGACGAGCGAATCTCACAGCTCCAGTGCCGGCACTGGCACGGAGAAGGAGAAGGAAAGTCTCAAGGACAAGATCAAGGCCAAGCTTCACCGTCACTAGGAGATGGGTGTGTCGACTTCTCTTTAATCATGTCCATTTTGTATCACCAACGATTTCTAGCACCAGCGCCGGAACACGATCATGACGGCTGTTTAATGACTTGTAGTACCGAACGATAAGTTGATAAAACGACCGTAAAACAACCATTCTGTGTGAATGTGTGAAAAGATTCTGCTTAATCTTGATACTAAAGCCCTGCTATCCCAACCGGTGGTCTGGAGATGGACGGGCAACTCCTAGAAGAACCTGTTGCACGTATACGGGCCAAACAAGCACTTGCATGCTTCTCACGACTCTCACTATACCTGTCTCCTGACCTCCCACATTCTTGTTCCTTCAGCTTCCTACATATACACCAGATACTGAAAGTGTGCTACATGGCATTCGTGAAAGCCAATATTGACATCATCGAAGAATGCTTGCTCTAACGAGGCGCATTGCATTGATGGACAGATCAAGGGCACGTATATTTAAGGCACGCCGACATATTGAAGATGATAAATGATTCTCAGGGTCTTTTCTGATTGATATTATAAAAAAAAAGTCACGACCCGACAAGGGGTTTGATGGGCAAACCGGCCGCCTGGCTCGAGTTCTACGCCCAATTCCAACATCTGCTTACATCTCATGATGCCAGTGAAGTATTTTCCAGCTCGACGAATCTCGTCCCAGAAAACCGTATACAAAGATGACTAGCACGTTCACGCTTCACCAGACGCCGTTTGAGCTTTTTTTCGTTTTTCGTTTTCCCGGTTTTTCTTTTCGATTGGCTTCCAGTCCCAAACGTCGGTTTCCTTCATGTCGTTCATTTTTCCTGCCGGCTCGCATACATATTGACCATGTTCGAGCCAAGTTGTGCTTTTCCAACAGCGTCCTTGCTATGGTATTGACGGAAACCCGTCGACCAAAATACAGGAGCAGTGGACTTTTTGGGCCCACGTCGTTATATTTTTCAATCTCAATATATCAGTTGATCCTTTCTGGATAAGGAGCAGCCGACCTCATCCCTCCTCTTCTGCATGGAACACAGATCTCCATTCGGCACTATGCCGTCGAATGTATCATCCAGCGGCTACAGGGCCACTATGGTGACCTTAGTCCTCTGCGCTCACATGGTAAGAAAGCTCTGAGTCTGAGATCAGGGCCACCTCATCCGTAGTTGGCACCTAACCCAAGCTCCGATATTTTGTCACCATGGCGGACCGGCTCGAAGTGCTCGGGCCCATGGTGTTCATGAACACCTGGTGCGCCTCGAGTATTGCCTTGACGCGTGTAACGTCCAAACCTGTCGAAGGCCTCTGCTCATGCTAGAATTGCCAGCATGAATGAGGCACGATAGGATGCTCTCTCCGTTCCAATAATCGCCGATCATAGGAAGCCAGATTCAGCAAGAACTCTGTTTCAGAGTTAGTAAAGGTGAATCAACGTCTCCGATTGGAGAAGCTGGTTGGAATCTCAGTACTACATACCTTACGATCTTTTCATCTTCGCGCTCGCGTGGTTCTACTTGCAAGCTCTTGTCGTACATCTCATGCACGTCTCCGGCAGCTTGCATATTACTTATTATGTAATCTTGCAGCTCTGGGACAGGCTGCAGTGAGTAGCCAACAGCTTGGTACTGTTGGATGTCACGGATCACTTCCGCCGTCTTTGCCCGCTTGGCAAAGTTGATGAGATTCGTCTTCTTAATAATGGACGGGATTCCGTCCTCAATGAATGTCAAGTCGGTAAGGTATACACCTGCAAGGGCACGAATGTTAGCACCGACTTTGAGGATTCTTTTAGAGGTATTACGCACCGAAGAAGGGAATGCAAGGCGGGTTGGCCACGTGCAAAGCCTCTCTGTACTCGCCAAAGTTCTTTGTGCTGGCCATGAGCTTTCTCATGGTTTCCAAGACACCCTGAGTTCTTTGTGGTACTTGATCCCAAGTTCTCTTCAAGCGAGCAATAGGCGCTGTTCCGAGAGCTGAGATGATTGAGGTTAGTGTGGAAAAGTTGTTGAGGCTACGGCATTTCTGTGGACTGTTAGCTTCAGAGTCATTTCATGGTAGTAGAATTCTACCACTCACATCTGCGACAGAAACAAAGTGCTTGATCACAATCACACGCTTCTTCACATCCATCTGCGCCAAGATCATCTCCGCCACCCAATTGGTCATTTGGTTGGAGTGCAGAATGAGAGCCTTGACGTTGGGTGCCGGCTCCGGCTCTCCCTCGCCCACCTTCTTTTGCCATGTCTTGTTCAAACACTCTGTGGGCTTAATCTTCCCATAAAGCCTTGACTCAATTATGGTGAGCTGGCGAGCAAACTCTGTGACATCGATATCCAGGAACTTGAGCTTTTTCATATTCTTAGGCATAATAGGTGATGGCGTGTTTTGGTTGAGCGTCTGTACCATCCGACGAGCTCCAGCTTGTTGACCACTGATGAGCTGGCGAGCAAACTCTGTGACATCGATATCCAGGAACTTGAGCTTTTTCATATTCTTAGGCATAATAGGTGATGGCGTGTTTTGGTTGAGCGTCTGTACCATCCGACGAGCTCCAGCTTGTTGACCACTGAGCCGTTGATCCAGGACTGCCATTAGTGGCGCAGAGCCTGGTGTCTCTGTAGACTTGACGGTATCTCTAGCAAAGGTGTAAACATCTCGGATGAGCTGCTTTGATTCCTCGTTGTGCTCTTCCATCCAGAAGTTATCGAACCAACTCTTCAGAATGTTGACGACTCGGAAGCGAATGAGTTTCTGTTTCCTGTCTCGCCAGGCCTCGAAGTCCGATTGAGAGAGACCCTCTGGTGGTTGAATGCCGAAGCGATTCACGATCAGTTTGAAAAGATCTTGAGCGGTCGTGAAGGACCTGTATGTAAGCAGGAACGTGTTGTTGAAGCTCGAGTCGAGCTTGTCATGTCGTGTCAGTTGCTCCACGAGTGCCTCCAAAGTACCACCCTTAACGATGGGCGGTGTCAGCTTATTGTCCCAGGCAAGATCTGGCTCATGGTCCAGCTTGAGGAACTCCGGCGTGTCATCGACAGGAGGCATGTTGCTCTGAGGGTTGGGGTCGTCACCCAAAATTTTCTTAACCTTTGAGTAGTCGCCTCCTCGGAAGTTGCCAGTGCTCTCGCCCTCGGTGAAGGATTGTGAGGTGATCATTGGAGGTCGCGATGCTGCGGGAGTCGTTCGCGATTCCGTGCGCTGATGGGGCCTGTCGTACGGAGTGGTCTCTCCTCGGCGGAGTTGTTCACGCTGCATCACGTCTTCCCTCTGTCTCGAGTCGACTTGTTGCTGCATGTTAATTTGCACCTGTTCAGACAACAGCTGCAGAGAAAAGCCGATGTGCGAGGAATTCGTCTCGAGGGCCTTGGCACATTGTCGGACATAGTCCAGTCGGTTCTCGAGAGCCTCGCCTCGAACCTCGGCCCATTCGTCGGCCAGGGGCCCGGCCACGGCCTGGCAACCTAGCAGCAGGTCTGACATGTTGTCGTATAGGCTCTGCTTGTTGGCGGCGAAGTCTGCCAACTGGGGCGTCTGGAAACTGTTGCCCAGAGACGAAAGGTCGATAGACTCGATGAGTGCAATCCAGGGCTTAAACGTCTCCAAGACCTTGCCTCCCGCCAAACAAACGTTGTTTCCGATGACTTCGTGCTTGAAAGGTGAAGTGATCTTGTCCGCCACAACCAAATTCTTGTCCAGTTCTCTTATGCTGAAGACAAGCATCCGCTTGAGCTCGTCCAGCCTCTCGAGCTGCTTGCCATCTAGGATTGCCGTGGGCTCGACCACACCCTCTTCGTCTTCCAGGAAATTCGCTGTGATGGGATCGCGGGTGCCCAGTCCGTTGTTCTGCCAGCTGCCGCCAGTAGAACTTCCGATGACAAATCCGGGGAAAAGGCGCGGGATCTCCTCTCCTCGTTGCTGACGGGCAATCTCGACATAACTGAAAACGCCGAGTAGCACTCCATCGGCTTCTTGGAGACACTTCTGTACAGATTCGGCGTTGGGCCAGTCAGCAGCAGCAATGTGAGATGAGATTACGAGCTTCGAGAATTTCGACATCATATCTCTGAAGTGAGGATAAAGAGCCTTGTTCGTGGAAATAATGGAAGGCTGGCCAGAGTGATTATCGGTCGTGCCAGATCCGGCAGCTAGCAGTAGTCTCAGGTGGTCTGAGATATCTTCTGCGCGCGCAACATATTCGGAACGGTTGCCACTCGTAATGGCATCGCGGTAACGGTCAACGGCTCGGCGCATGTTGGAAACCAGGCGAGTCCAGGTCAGCGGCGGCGCTGAGCCATCGTCGAAAAAGGAACGAGGCACGGTGCTGGTTGGCGGCGTGTTGTAAGAAGTGCTGGTGAACGAGGTTGCTGATGCAATCATTGGGGTTGCGCTGGGTGCCAAGTTCGGGTTCAGGTACGCGCCGTCCTTCTGCCGGGTGACAGGTGCGGTACCGTTTATGGAGTCCATCGAAGTCGAGGGCGAGAGCATTTCGCTACGAGACCGACGATTACGAGGCTATCATGCACATACACTGGTCAGCAAAAGCAACTCACGGCGGTGCGAGCTTTGCGGCACGAGCTCTTACCAAAGATCCACGAGATGCGAGCATCAAAGACTCTCCCTCCAACTCGGATGCGGAGTTTGCTTCGGAGTCTTCGTCCTCATCCTGTGTCAGGCCCCTAGCCATCATCTCTGGTGGTGGCCGTGTCTTCTCAGGGACGCTGACGTTTATCCGGTTACGGGGTCCCGTCTCATTGGTAGATACTGGAGACTCCAAAGGCAATTCCATGCTCCGATCGCCCGTCATCATATTGTAGTAGAATAGGCGCCCATCTGGGGTTGCTTGCGGGATCCAAAAGTCGGCCCGTGATTTGTCGCCGAGATCCGTACCCTCGAGAGGAAGGCCGCTGGCGTCGTCCAGTTCCGACTCGTCATCTTCTTCCAGCTGCTCGTCGTAGACCTCCTGACTGTCCTCCTCATCGTCAACATGATCAAGATCGCCATTCTGGTCATGCTCGGGGATTTCGTCGGGACTCGTAACGATTTGACAGTAGTTACTCGGGAACCAACCGCGTACACCGTTGATAACGCCGTCCCACCATCCGCTTTCCAGCTGTGTTATAACCTGAATAACGTCTCCTTCATGGAAACTGAGACTCGTGCGGTCGTCGGCCTCGTAATCGTACAAGGCGCGGACGTACATGGTACCGGGCGGGGCAGTGCCCGCAATACCGTTCATTATGGAGGAGGAAGTAATGGCCTGTGAATAGGGTGAGAAGGCTTGGCCGACGCTGGAAGGGTCCAACGCCGGTTGGGAAGGGTAGTAGTTGGTAGCGTCGTGATTGAGGTTTTCGCGCGAAGGCTTTTTGCGGGAATTGTAGTTGTTGTTCTGACCCTGGAATAGTGCCGGCACTGCGGTCTGTGTCATCAGCATGATGAGGCGGTCGCGCTGATAACCCAAGGAGGGGAAAAGGGTCAAGTCATGATCCGGGCACGTCTACTCTGTTGTTGCTTGGACCTTTTCGGCGGCGGGGGTCGGCGAGGAGATGGGTTGAATCGTCAATCGTAAGAGGTCGTGAAGAAGAAAGCAAGAGAAGGCGTAGTCAGATGGGAGAGAAGCGACGAGTTGTTGAGTTGCAGAAACCCACAATCCAGGAGTCGCAGGTTTGGAGCTGGGGGGTAAAGTTGCGGGGGCGACGTTCGTCTCGTCTGGCAACAGGCGCAGCCGTGTGTCGACGAGGTCGGTGGTTTTTTGGCGCAGGCGCAGGCGCTGGCGCTGACTGACAGTGAACAGTTGGCTACTGGGTCGGTTGTCGCGTTGAAGAATTGGAAAATCGAGAGAGCGGTCGCGACTCGCAGAGCTCACTGGTGGGACGAGATGAGAGAAGGCAGTGGGCGGGTAGAGAGATGTGTGGGATGCGAACGACGATTCGCCGGATATTTTTCTCGCGTCGTCGTGTGCGCTGATGCTGCTGGACAGTCGGGACGGGAGGGGGGATTCGGGAGGGGAGAGGGGGCATGGAGAGGAGGATCGCCTGATGAGGGAAGGCCCCCGAAGGACCAATGTCGCCTAGGCGATCTCTCGGCGGGTGTATCAGACAGTCTCTGTATGTAAATGCCTCTCCTCTCACTTTGTCCCTTTTCAGGGTCGACCTCTAGCTGGCGAGCGACCAGTGTCGAATCTTTTGCAACCGTCACGGTGACCGTTGGAGGGGTATCCAATGTATATCAAGATAACTCCGAACAAGGTATGGTGAACAAGTGCCTATCGCCTTCGTCCTCGTGGTCGTTTTCGTGGTGGTGGTCAATGGTTATGGGCTGTGTGGGCGGGCTGCAGAGTCGAGGGGATTCGACTGGCAACAATGGTGGCACGGGGGGTCCACGGTACCTTAGGGTAGCTACTTGGGCGCGATAGGTGGATGTAGGGAGTATACATCTAGATGCTTGACAAATTGGCGACAACAAAGGCGTGAAGAGGTCGCTCTAGAGGATGGGCGAAGGATGCCGGCGGTACCTCGATGGCGGAAGCTTAACAGTCTGAGGGTAATCTATGGCCGGGACGGGACTGAAGGATTGCAATAAGGGGAGGAGGGACACGCCGCACGAGGCACGGGGGACGGAATGGGGACCTCCCCCTCAGGCCCGGTGCAACTGGTGGTCCCTTATTACTAGGTACTATGTACAGTAGGTACTGTGTAGGTAGGTACGCTAAAGTTGCAAATTAGGTAAGCTGGCTGGGTTCCTCCCGTCTCGCTGGAGTGGGTCTTTGAGCGCTCTTCTCCCTCCTCCATTGGCTACCTCCACAGCAGTCCCTCCCTACCCCCTGGCAGGAAACACAACGTGAGGAAGTGAAGGACCGGGACAGTACTTACCTAGGTATGGGTAGAGGCACAGCAGGGGATTTGTCTGTATTGGCAAGTACGAAGTATTCGTAGCGTTCGACGGTGATAAGGTAGGCAAGGAAGGCACTTTGGTCAACCTCCAGCCTGAATTCGAACCGTGAACGGGCTGCTGGCGGCTCCCTCCGGCTAAGGTATTGAATGTCTGTTTATCTATCCAAAATCACGTCTTGAACAGCGAGGCCGAGTCTGGCCTGGTTTGGGTGTGTTGATTTCGATGCGTCGCAAGCTGCATCCCTGACAATAACAATCAATTGCTCGAGCCTCGAGCCAAAGTACGGACACATTGAGTCCCCTGTAATTACTCCGTACAAAGTATAGCTATCATACCTTTCTCCGTCTGCAAGTTTGCAGCTTGCCCTCGAACCTGAGAATCCCCCGTCAGTCGGAACAACGAGACACCTATTCCACAAGACAGACGGGACGGAACGCAGACACTCAGAACGCAAACAATGATACCTTATCCATCTACCACGAGGCAGCCCAAACCACCTCACTTTACCTTGCAGCTTGAAGTAACTTATTACCTGCCTTCCTTATTTGAGAAAGGAGAGAGAACGCCGGACGGAACGGCAGCCGGGAGCTGGGCTTCAGGAAGGAATCAAGGACACTGTGCGGTTGGCAGGAGCGAAGAAGTGCAGGGGCCACCATACACCGATGTGGAGCCCGGGCACGAGCTTGACCGACCAAGAAGGAAGGAAGTGCAGGACTACCGGGGAAGGTAGGGTACGGAGTACCTTACCTTAACCCATCCAAAGGCAGGTGGACCCCGCCGACTGTTCAAATTTCACCTCATCTTCCATTTGAACCATCCACGGATCTTCACCACGACCCTTTCCCGCCGCACTGTGCTCGGTTGACGCTCGATGTTTCCAGGACGACAGATCACCATGGATCCTCCTCATCCGGGTCCTTGCCCGATCCCGCACTCTGCTACGTTCAAAGAAGCGTGGAGCGCTAGATGATGCCAACGCCGTCACTTCCTGCCACAAGGTAACAAAATGTGAACGTGGTCTACGCCGTGATACTCGCCCAAGCATAGTAGAAGGCATCCGCAAGTCTTCGTCCTTGCTGGTCGCCCTGCTGCCCCGGGAGTCGAGCGCAAGTATGCGCCAGGAACAGGTCAGGTCCAGGCACATCGTCTCGACGTATCCCATCCCATCCCGACCCGACTTCCTGGCTGCAACTCCAACTTTGCCCGCACTCATTCTTCGTCTGAAGGCGAAGAAGGCGGCCCTGCGTTCACTACTGCCATGATGTATCCCTCCACGCCTGCCGACGGCTCGTTGACTATCCGTTTCCGACCGGGTGTATGACGATGCCGCTGCACTCCGGCAAAGTATAAAACGGCCTACCATCATTCGTTCTCTCGCCCATGCCTTGTCCGGTCACGACGGCCCGGCCAATGCCACCGAGTATTGAGAGGAGGGGCAAAGACATCGCATTTGACCCAAGCTTCGCCGCCGGAACACAATCGCTCATGACGACGGCGCCGTGAGCGTGATCTCCTCTGGCCTTCTTGATGCGCCGCGCTGTGTCCGCGAAAAGCAGCCGGTTTGCCTGTCAATTTGACCCCGATGCACCATGCGCCGATGATAGGCATTCGCCCAAGCCTGGGACACTTCCACGCCTGGCCATCTTCTCTCATTACAAAGGCGAGAGGTTCGGTATCATCGACGCCATGCGTTCAGTCGGTTGGGCAAGACCACTATGCTTCTGTCAGATATTGAGGCTCCGTTGTCATAAGGTAAGGTAGCGAAGGAGGATCGCAGCTGTACTGTACCTTATACCCAGGTAGAGGCAGGCGGGTGGGTTTTCATTCCACTGTCGAAACCGTCGATAGTTGGGAGGGCGCCATCTCACACCCTCGTGGTGTGTCTTGTCTGAGAAAGGTTACAGAATCGCTCCCGAGGGCATCGCTACCTATGAAGTCGAACAAACGAGCCCTTGATCCACGAACGCGTGGATGGGTGACGGTGCGGGGCGTTCCGTGAGGGGCACTGACGCTTTATTGTAAAGAAAAGAAGAAAAAAAAAGGGGTCGCAATCCTTTTCTCAGAGAACCCCTCCTGTGTTGCAGATCGGGACGATGTCAGATGTTCTCATGAGATTCCATTGCGACAATGGGCTCGGAACGAAACATACGGTAGGTAACGGGGGTGTCCAATACAGACACAGCGCGCCACTAATAGCAAAAGAGGCAACCTACCATTTTCTATCCGTAGTGCCTTTTTTTTTTTTTTCTCTTCTTTTCTTCCTTCCGCAAAAGTACTGCGAATCAGAGAGGTGCGGTTTCAGGTCGTGATTCGTTGATGTTCCGGGACCTTGGGGCGGCCGGCCGGTGACACTGACACGCTGATCCCACCTCACATCAGCCTACGACTCTACGTGAGTACGTATGTATGACTGTGACTACCTTATGCAGAAGTGCGTGCCGCGATCAACGCACCCGACGGCAACGCCCTAGCAGGAAAATCCAGTCAGGCACCTCAATGATCGTCAGGGGTTTAGCTGCCCGTCGCCTTCAGCCTCCCGCCACCACAAGTCTTGTTGATATGCGAGATGTTCGTTCTCTGTCAATGGTGCATTGGTGACATTTCTTGCGATTCGGACCACATGGTTAGATCGATACAAAGTACAAAGTCGCGACGAGTAGGTACCTACTGGTATGAAAGTGCTGGCTGGCCAGCCTGCCTAGCCAGCATTCCCCTCCACGCAACAACATGTTCTCTTTTCTCCTGGCCCGCCACACTTACGGTAAAGTATCCAGGGACCAGCACCGAGACCGCTGTGTTTGCTCGCCTTACTTTTTCTCAATCGCCTCACGGAGTCACAGTCTTTCAGAAACCACACTACGAATACACTAAAAAAGAAGAAGCCCAAAGAGGTTACCCGGGAACAGCGGATGCCGGGAAGAAGCCACCTCGGGGCCTTTAGTGGTACCTACACCACTTACACAACCAAGGGCAGTCCCGCCCGGAAGTTCTGAAGGCAACCCTTGAGCATGCTCTTAATTAGACAGGCCCACCACACCACACCTCCCTCCTCCACCGCGACCGTTCCAGCAACGCATCCTGGCACAAACGCGGAGCGCAAACAGGCACGCCTGACGCCGCACTGCCAACGGGGAACCGGCTGGCCGGAACCCGTGCCGCGGCGCGAGGTGGGCTCTGACTGCCTCCGTGCCCAGGCGTGGAGGCGCGCTCCATCTTAGCTGTTCCTAGTGCCCCGCTATCCTGAAGGGTTTTTGAACACTCTCTCTCTCTTTCTCTCTCTCTCTCTCTCTTTTTTTTCTTTTGGTCCCTCTGAACTTTCCACCCCTCCATACGGACGGATACTTTGGAACCAAAATCGTCTTTGCCATATTCTCGTTCTTGGTCAGGGGGTGAGGATCGATAAAGGAGAGACAGCGGGGTACTTTATGTGGCATGAGAGACGTGCGCCGGAACTTTCCTACGAGAGTCTCCTCCATGGCCATCATCGTTGACGGTTTGCTACAACGGGCAGCGCCTTACCAACATCAGATGAAATCCTGTACTCCGTAGGCTGATAGCATACGGCTTATCGTTGCAACGTCAATAGAGGGGTAAATCAACGACAGGTTCCCAACTCGGCCGTTCCGAATCATGTATTTTGCTCTGGCTTGGCAGGCCTTGCCCTATGCCGAAGCTTCAAATGAAGGGCACCGAAAGCCCGGGTTGGACTGGGTCCTGGGCTCCTGGCGACATCTTCTCCTCCCGGCTTCCTTTCGTTGGCCTGGACCACTTCTGATTCTGGATCCTCTTCCGGCGTCCGCTTGTAGGGTTAATAAATTGCCAACCTGCCAGGTAGATGGCGGGGACATGGCGTTAAGTTGGATTCGAAGGGCCCGTATATTACAAGAGAGGGACTATTGCAGGTGGTAACTGGAGTGCCGGA
The DNA here is from genome assembly GCF_011075155.1 of Colletotrichum scovillei. NCBI lineage: Eukaryota > Fungi > Ascomycota > Sordariomycetes > Glomerellales > Glomerellaceae > Colletotrichum > Colletotrichum scovillei. The sequence continues at coordinate 3,459,098 of NW_023336261.1, forward strand.
CTGGGGTGCATGTTAGCCCCGTCGCGTGGCGGCCGGAGACGGAGCTGGACCATGGAGGAGAAATCTGAACCTGAAGCTGTATGCCCGCGATACTGAGTAAGGTAAGGTAAGTACGGTGTGCAGTATCCGTATTCCCTCAAGGTATCGGGATCATAGATTCCCAAGGCGCATGTCCGTGGTAGACACGTCAATGCGTTGGGGAAAATGACTTTGTCGGTGAGGCCCATTGCTTCTAGATTTGTCTCTTGTGCCAGCAGCACGTCTCTGAAGGCTTATCCGGCGTGCACCTGCGCCGACTTCGCGGTGACTTGCGGCATCAGAGGCGGAATCGTCAATATGGAGCGGGTGATATCGTGAGCGTACAAGACAATAGAAGAGGGGATATCCACTTTCTTGCTGCGACCCAGCAGTCGAAGCGCAAGAGTTGTTAGTTTGCTCTCCACCGATATGACAGGACTTGCCCTTTCGGATCTCTGACCCTTGAAATCCAGTTTCTGTCCGCCATTTCGTGTACCCACTCCGACATTTTGTTGTTCGAGACCGACAAGGTGAGAGACGCGCTTACAAGGACTCACCGCATCGTTGGTGCTTGTAAAGCGATGGGATGCCCCTCTAGAGTCCAGGGCTTTGTACATGCTCGATAGAAACCCGGTTGATTTTGCGCTTTTGTCCCTGCAGTTCGAGGGCCCCGGAAGCGCCAGTTCACGACATCGACGGGGGGTGCTTGAGGGCGGTGACGCCTAGGACGGTGAACTGTAAGTGTAAGCGAGCGAGCGATAGGCCTTGCAAGGTCTAGGATGAGAGCATCCGTAGCGCAGCATGATGCGTGACAGCGAATTCTGGGTCATGATCCATGGTTCAGACTTCAGAGAGGGGGAGGGGCGCGGCGGTCGAGACTCGAAGTCCAAGTTGCACGTCTCTGGAGGGGGAGGGACCGGAGGGCGATGGCAGATTCGTGGCGTCAGGGATGCGAATGAGAAAGCCGAAAAATCAGACGAGGCCGATAGGGCCAGAGCGGATTCCCTGAGAGTTGTTAGGATATCCATCATCCGTACCATGTTTGACATATCGTGACATGCAAATGATAATCGCAGTGGAGCGTTGACCGATTTCCCCTAGACTTCGGGCGGCGGGTTGGCGACATGGACAGGTCAGTAAGGAACAGATCCGGAATGACGGGACACTTGCAATGGAAGCATTTGACCCAGTCATAGAAGCCGTGTAGAAAATTGTGTAACTCGCTTGGACAGGATAACGGGATTGAGGAACAATGTGGTACATCCATGACGACCCCCTCCCCGCCAGGGTCCCAAAGGTTCTACTGCACACTACATAGTATGGACCGTTTGGGATTGTAGGCTTGGGGAGAACAGGGGAAGGGGCTCATTTGGCTTGTAGCAACATGATGAAATGACTTGGGAGTTGGCATGAGTTACAACTCGAGAGGTAGAAACTTGTCAAGTTCGAGGGACACCAAAGCGTGTCAGCTTGAGGGAAATGGGCCAGCCTGCGCCGCACTTGAGCTTCCAAACTCGCCTGGAAGGTGGCAGCAGGTAGTAGCACTGGCACCCAGCCTCAGTTTCTGTCCCTCCATTCAAGTTTTCCCCCGATAGCAAGGTACAAAGTACCTGCAGGGCATGTCTATCTCAGCGCAACGGGGACCCAAAGGGCTATGATACGGAGGACCTAACTCATTGCCAGGTCCCTGATTGTGCAAGGGATGTCGAAGAGAGTCATAGCAAAGTTGTAAAAAATTTTCTCATCCGTATCAGAGCGGGAGGCAACCTCAATTTCCATAGGCGACAAGGCCAAGGGAAAAGAAAGCAAACAGTTGAGTCAGAATGGGAAGCGGGCAAAAAAATAAGAAAAAACAAAAACGAAAGGGGGGCGGGCGAGCGAAAAAGGGATGAGACTCATGAGAGAAAGGAGGGGGAGGGGCTCGAGGACCGAGGGGCACACTTGTGACTACCTATCCGTCCGTCCTGACCAAGCGCATCGAGAGTCGAGACAACGACGTCGACATCATCTCGTTTGGCGAAGATCGCGGGAGCGCTTCCGTGGTCCGCGATGGAGCCGTGGGTCGGTTGTCGCCTTTCTCATTCCACATGTTGATTATGCCCAAATTCAATACTCTGTACGGAATAGTACACAAGTACACAATGGTCTGTGTTGCGCATAGCGGCATGGCTGGTCATGGCCATGCTTCGTATCATTTCAGATCGTCTTGTCGTCCCCTTTTTCGATCTGCTGCCGCCGGCGACCATGACCAGAACCCTGTCTCTGGAGTCCTCTCTTTCACCATGTCAGTCGACTAATGTAAACAGGGGATACGACCCGTTTGCCCGGATGCTTGTCGGAGGTTGCAGGTGTACTGTTTGGTAGTCGAGCAAAAAAAAAAAAAGTGCTCCCAAGGATTCCAGGACCTGAGCAGGGCTATTGAGCATCTTGCATCAAAACAACTCCCGACCGCTTCAGACCTTACTGACCGCCTTTGAGGAATGAAAGAAACGAAGAGGCGGTCGGGCATCTGGCATCCCGAGTGATAGTTAGTAAGTGTGGCTCTCTCTTTCTCTCTCCCTCTCTCTCATGGCCATGGGCCTTTTCAAGAGACGACGTGTCTGGGTATCCGGAGGTCGTGTCTCATCAACGATGATTCAGGCGCATCCCAAATCGAACTGCAAAAAAAATGCGTCCCGCTCTCTCGGCCGGGTACTAAGGTAAGTCGCGGTACGCACGCGGCAGCGGTGCGGGTGCGGGAAGCGGTACGGGTTGACGGGTATCCCAAACGCAAGCCCAGCCCAGCCCAGTCCAGCCCAGCGCAGTGGTTCAGTTTTCTGTCATGCTTGTTTTATGCTCTCAACGCGTCTGGTTGCGTTTTGCCGTGATGGTGGTGATTGGTCAATGCAAGTCAAGTAGGCGCGGCGCGTGAACACCGCGTCCTTGAACCACGTTTGAAATGGTGCAAGACCCACAAAACCGCCGCGGTCCGTAGAATTGGCCGTTTGGCGTTTGCTCATCCAGCCGTGTGCCAGCATCCACCTACTTCAGACGTGCTGTGACATAGAACCGTTTTCCCACCTCCGCGATGCGAACACCAGCGACAGGTGCATGCGAGCTGCAGCCTGAGACCCGCGGCGAGAAGAACGGCGGGTCGGCCTTGGAGCGGGACTCTGGGAGGATACCTTAGTGCACATATTGGAGGACATCCTCAGCTACTATGCACGCTGCTCCCTGCTTGTTCCCACAAAGTGCACGTGTATTGGATCGCGTACTTGTCCGCCACCTGCACGACGGAGGTACACAGGGATACCTCTCTTCACCGCCGTGGGTGACAGGATGGGTCTCCGTCCACGGGAACAAGCATGTATTCTGCCGGCGCGCGTTAGTGTAGCTTGTCGAGACACGTATCGTCCGAGTACCGGACGCACCCTGGCCGCCCTAGTATACCGTCCGGGGACCGGGAGACGGGGTCTCTGCCCATTGGCTCGAGGCAGGGGGTGCCCGGCAAGAACTTGCTGCTAATCCTAGCTTGTCCGTTAGAGCATCCCATCCCATCCATCCCATCCCATCCTGTTGGACGGTCAAGACGGTCTTGCCAGCTGGGTATCCTCGAAACCTTGACCAGCACGACCAGCACTCCACGATCAGCTACCGGCTTCACATGGCGCAGACAGAACCCCAGGCAAGAATCAATTAGCAGCTGTCCATCCGCTTTGCTGTACGGATGTTGGGTATTGGTACGTGAAATGGGCTGAGACTTTACCGCAAGATCGTATCCATACAATGACAATGACACAAATAGCGACAGAGGAGGAGGGGTCGATGACCAGCTATGTGGGGGTTTGGTCATACTGATGAGGGGCTCTCTGAGGAGTCGGAGACGCGGGAGGGGATCAGAGAATCATTGGATTCTGGAAGCTGTGTGAGGCTTCTTCTCCAGCCAGGCCTTTCGCGACTCGCCCTTGTTCATGTCCTCCCTTTCGAGTTCCGGAGCCGGGGCGAAATTGCCAACCAAATCGGCGGTCCGGGTTCTAGCGAGACTAGGCCGGGATGGGCAGCGAGCTGCTGGGACAGAGGGGAGCCCCCTCAAGCTGTTCGTAACTGTAATTTCTTTTCCACGTCGCCTCTCTTCCAGCCTCGGGCTCTTGCGAGACGGTAATCTGCGAGCCTCTCTCGGTAGACACATGGGCGACGTCAGTGCTCGTTAACACCCGCCTTCCTATTAAGCAAGGCATGTTGTTCCGCTTGATCCAGAAGCAAGTAATGATGAACCTGGATAACATAGCCCAGTATGCAACTGGGAAGCGACTAGTCGCCTGTCATCTGGCCTTGAGCTACAATGTCATGTCGTTGCATGCCTTATTATTAGTAAGGTGAGCGAGCTATGGGACGGGACGAACTGGTGAAGCGGATACCATGCATATCTTGACTTACCTTGCCATTCAGCTGTTCCGCCTTTCCTCTCACACCGCACACCTTTCATCACGCCGTCTTTCCTCTATTTCCTTCTGGCTGGATGGCCTACAGTCTCGAGCCTCAAGTTCTCTGGAAAGCTCAACGATGATGACCTAACCGGCCACATCATCGTCCCTTGACGCTTCCCGTCATCAAGCCCAGGGCACTTGAGACCAGCACATCAGTGCTTGTCTTAGCGTCGCGTACCACTGCCTTGGTCCAGTCCACCCCGAATGGGACCCCCCTAAATAGCCCGGAAGTCCAGCACCGCTTGCCATTAGCCCGTGTGCTGTAGTCGTGTATAGTGCTCTATATGTGCGTTTTCGTAGGTGCTCAACTGAACTGGCTCATCGACCGGCTCTTTGCCATGGGCTCACGCCCCCCTAGACATCTTGACGCACCCCGGCAAACATCCTTGAAGCGTCCCATAACCCGGCCATCCGCCCTTTGGTTTTCCCTGCCATGTTTCTATGGGTACTAGACACCGGGGTCGTGGTGTCTGAAAGTGGCTAGTTGTGCTCCGGACGGATCGGGTGCGTGCCAGGCCTTGCAAATCTCGTGCGCTCCATTTCACCATCCCGCGGGACAAAATCTGAGCGCTGTAATTTTGGTCGGGATGACAATGGCGGGATGAATAGTCGATACTTTGTGTAATGGTATGGTGCACTGCGTGAGCTCAAGTACCGCCTTCGAACGCCTGTACTGTTGACGGCTTGATGCCTCCATGCTCAAGGGCAGGCAAATCCATCGATTCCATCCTCGTAATTGCTAAATGTAGACAGACAGAGCATTAGCGGCCGCGAGAGGAAGCTGTGCCCCCCAGTCTGGCGACAAATTTTTTTACTGGCAATCCCTGAATCCTCTACGTGCAATGTTGCGTCGTGTCCGCAAGGGGGCCAGCCGATACGGATAGACAGTGATGACTGGGCCCTGCTCTGTCGAGCGGGATGGGATGGTGAGCGACAGTATGTACGAATAGAGCAGAAATATTATCCCTCTCGAGCTTGAGTGGTTGGTATTTGCCCCTATCCGTTCGTCTGTCTCTTGAGCCCTAAAACTGTTTTGGATGGTGATGATGATGGCGAGCCGCGACACGATCCATCTAGATTCCTCGCCTCTTGTGTGTCAGACGAGATGAGGATACTATACAAGTATGGATACAATGATGCATACCTTCATGGTTCCGAGAAATTTGATGGAAATTGGACGAAGGCAAACCAATTGCGTGGGCTGGATGGATCGTGGAGATGGCTCGGAGTTTTGGCAACTTTGGTACTCGGTCACGAATATGATACGGCGAGGTTCGATGTTATTCGATTACTTTTAGACTCTCGTCGACTCGTGCTGTGATTGGAATGAGACATTTGAAGGCTGAATGGAAAGCTGAAGCTGGATGTTTGGAGCTGAAGTCGGATGCCCTACGTGATGCAGAGTGGCAGTGAGGTATCTATCTGTAAGGCCAGAAGTATCTTGTGCGCAAAGTCAAGGAAGAGAGTGACATGGAAGTGGGATCGTCAGTGCCTGCTTACATAGCTCCGGCCCTCCCTTCCCGTTCCCTACCAGTCTATCCGTAATAGGGGAGGTAGCTAAAAAAGAGTGTTTGCATTCCGCCTCTGACATAACAGCACAGCAGGTCAGGTACGGGAGTACTTGTGGAATTACAGGCAGAAAGACGTTATGTAGGCATGTACAACCTGAAGTACCTCATGTAGATATGGAGCCAGGAAGGGCTAACCGACCTGAACCTTACCTCCCGTCATCTGCTGTGAAAGTGAGGAGGACCGGTACGTACCTCCTTCCCTGCTCGGAGTGCAGGCAGGCAGGTGGTTTTTATTTTTGTGGACAGCATGCGTGCGCGGCGTGCCTCTGTGCAAGTGTGCATTGGTGCCAACAGCGATGCAGCGGCATTGGTTCTACCTTCCTGCTTCCTTAGGTCATCCAACCTGAGGTTGCGAATACAACGACAGCGGAAGCAACAGCAGCACGACAGGGTCAGCATGGAATGACAGTGCAGGAGGAGGCAGTGGAAGAAGACGGGAGGAAAGAAAAGAGGAGGCGGAGAAGGTCAAGGACAGACTATGTACCTACCTAATTACGAAGCCGAAGCCGATGAAAAGACAGACAGACGTATCCATCCGGTACCTTGGAGCCAATCAATGGATGGAGGACTCATCACCTCTACATACAGCAGCTTGCCGTCCCTCCTCTTTCTCATCTTTCCCCCCCTCACTTTCAATGGTTCGCTCGTGGGAACTTGTAAGTTGTCACAGGAAGAAGCAACAGCACAGCGCAGCACAGCAATGGACGCAAGCACCGCCGCCGAGGCCCCCTCCTCTTCTCCCGAGTCTGCCCCCCCTTCTATTCGTATCGTGGCGGGTTGCCCCTCTCCACTCCCACTCACTCGTGACCTCCAGCTGGCCGCGGACGTGGACTCTGACGGCGCGGTGGTAAGGTACGTGTATGGAGTAGTCACTGGCGCACCTGCTTTGCGGCCTTGCCTTGCCATGCTCGCTCGCTCGCCCTGCTCGTTCGGGGTTACAGGTTGGCTGGTTGCCGGTTGCTGTGTCGCTGGCAGGCCGCCTGGTAGGTAAACGACAGGGGGGTCTGTCGTTCACCCATCTACCCAAACCTCAGGTATCTTAGCTAGGTACCTAGGTATGTACATACCTCAGGTCAACTCATCCAGTCCCACTTCAGGGCTCCCCCCCCCCCCCCCTCTCCACTACATCCTCGGCCAGCAGGCCCATGGATAATGGCCCGCCGCCCAGCACCTCCAGTTCGAATCCCAACTCACACATCCCTCCCTTGCTCATTCTGATGGAGCAGGCCCAGCAGGCCCAGGTCGGATCTGTTCTGCTGTTCTGGTGGCCCGGTGAACAAACACTGGAGCCCGTTCCAGTTTCCTAATCCCTCCCTTCCCGTCCTTCTTCCCTCCCCTCTCTCTGTGATGTGTGCATTGTGGCCCTCCCACTCCTCCCCTCCCCCTCCTCCCTCCTTCATCCATCTCAGCGAGTCGCAGTGGGGTCCAATGTACTTGGATTAAGATGAATAAATAAAGACACAAAAAAAAAGAAGGGGAGGAAGAGCTATAGCCGGATGTACCTCTTAGGTTGTTATGTCGACCTTCCTTACCTGTGCTTGCCTGAGGAACCCTACATGTGAGATACATCGCCTTGGGTACATCTGATTAGCTGAAGGAGGTACCTACCTACCTACCCAACCCACCTCGACTTTTCCACCTTAGCTATCAAAGTACCTACCTTTCCTCAGGTATTTACCCACCTGGCAGAGAACCATCGATAGAAGACATCCGGCAGTACGTACCGTGCCACTTGCTGCTGCCCGCCTCTTTCCCGCCTGTTCCAAGTGAGGTGAGGCGGGAGAGGACACCCAAGAGACGGGGGGAAAGGTACTTCGTCCAATGTACCTGTCACTCTTCCATTTTCCAGCTTCGGGCCATCGTCGTCCTTCCGGTCTCTCCCCTCTCTTCTCACTCTCTCTCTCTCTCTGCTCTGCTCTCTGCGCCCTGTCTGGGCCCCCTCCCCTCTCTTTCGTGCTCTCTTGCGCTCCCTTCCCCCCCCCCTCCCCTCCTATCCAATGTGTCCACCCCCTCCAATTCACCAAGTCCCTCCCACTGTCGCAGTCCAGTGTCCCCACCGTTCTCACCAGAGACGCCTCTTTTCCTCTTCTTCTCCCCTCCTACTTTTTCTTCGATTCCCCCTCTTCCGTTTTTCTCTCCCACTCTCGTGATCATCATCCATCTCCAACACGCAACCCAACGCGCGCACTCTTCGCCTTTCCCGGCCCATCATCACCACTCAAGCGCGCCTGTCGCCTCTAGACACGCCGCTTCAACACTGGCTACTCGCCAGCTTTTTCCCTTCAACCACACATACGTCCTTCCTATGACCAGAATATCGAACCAAATGACCAGCAACATCTACCAGTCTAATCAAGACACACTTTAAACTCCACGGGAGCGCGCCGAGCGAGGAGGAAACCCTAGGAGCCGGGCGATTTCAACCATCGTTTTCAACAACAAGAGAGCCGCCGTGCACATCGTTCAAGCCGTTATACCTGGTCGTCGCCGTCGTCGTCGTCGTCGCAACAGCTGGCCCAGCCACCCGACATATCTTCAAAAATCGCGACCACCATCCGAGCCTTCAATATGCCTGGCGCAAGCGTCGCAGTCCTTCCGACGTCAGCATCTTCGACGCCGGCCTCACGAAAAGCCTCACTCGCACCGGAACGCAAGTACAAGTGCCAGTTCTGCAACAGAGCCTTCAGCAGGAGTGAGCACCGCAGCAGACATGAACGATCCCGTAAGTGCACCTATCTTCCCGGAACCCCTCTTCTCCCCTCCTCCTCCTACATCCCAAAGCTTCCGCTCGACTGGGAACCCCTCGCAACACTAAGCAACCCCTCCTTTCGACCTTGCCTCGATGCATCATGCGACAACAATTCCACGCAAAGCAACATTCATATCCAGTTGTCTTCACTTCGACTCATCTTGCTAATTCAACTCCTTCTACTAGACACCAAAGAGCGCCCCTTCAAGTGCATGAAGTGCCGCAGCACATTCGTCAGACGCGATCTTCTCCTTCGTCACGATCGTACCGTGCACGCCAAAGACGGAGGTGTTCCTCTTCACAGCGATGGCAAGAGACGTTCAGGCCCGAAGACGAGAGCTATCGGCGGCCCAGCCAAGACACCCATGCTTGACCAATCCGCGATAGACCAGATTGAAGCCGCTTCTCACGATGGCACCTTCGATCTTGAGACAGCCGCCATGCTGGTTGCAGACTTCCAACACAAGGCCGCCGCCGGCGCACGCGCAGGAGGCAGTCCATCGATGCCCTACTCGCCACACGCCATGGATACGTCTGCCACCTACCCCTCGGGTGCCATACCTGTTCCCCAGTGGGAGAGCTTCATGTCTCAATCGTCAGAAGCAAAGGCGCACTCCATCGCATCATCAGCATCTGGCTCATTCGAGTCTCAGCAGTCTTTCAACAGCACCAACACCATGCAACCTCGCAACGTTCAGCTTCCGCCCATCAACGGACAGACTTGCAACGGCCTCGTTCCGGCGCTGCAGTCCATGATCAACTCACTGCCAAACTCCGAAGCTGGTACGCCTGTGCCGCAAAGCCCGTTCGTCACCGAGGCGACCTTGTCAACTGCTGGATTCCGTGCCCCTCAGGTTGCGAGCGACGATGAACGCAACCAGATTCTCGATAACATCCGCGCGCAAGACACTGAGCATGCTATCCCCGACGGTTTCCGCCTCCCCAACCTGGCCTCCCTGAACCGATTCTTATCAACATACTTTGGGCTGTTCCACCACCATCTTCCATTCCTGCATCCTGCATCCTTTGACTCGACCAAGGTGTCTCCGGCTCTGCTTCTCGCAGTGCTGAGCATCGGTGCGCTCTATGCGTTTGATCAAGACCAGGCCTACATGATGCACATTGGATCCAAGGTGCTCGTCAACCAGTTCCTGCAGAACAAGGAGAACTTCAGCTCGCGCAAGTGCCCTCTGTGGACGATGCAGGGTTCGCTTCTCAATATGATTTTTGCCAGCTGGAGTGGTGACCCGAAGGGACTCGAATGGGCATGTTCCATCAAGAGTCTGCTCGCCAACATGGTTGCGGGAAACCGCTACGAGCTCAAGCTTCGTCAGGAAGCCCGCAACAGCGCTCAGCCTACCCGCAGCGAGTGGATCGAGGATGAAGGTTGCCGCCGCACCTACTACGCAGTTTACATCTTCTTTGGCCTGCTCACCTTGACGTACAATCACACACCAGCAATTAGCTTCAACGAGTTTGAGGACTTGCAGCTCCCTTCCACCGAGGGACTCTGGAACCTCAAGGTCACGGACGAGGCCTCTTGGCACGAGCATTTGAAGGCATCGCCTGTGGTCACTTTCATGGAGGCGCACGACAACCTGTTCCAGGGAGAGACACTCAGGTACAGCGCGTTTGCGTCGCGGGTAATGATCAACGCCCTGTTCCTCGAAGTGTGGTACCACAAGCGCAGTCCCGAGGCACTTCAGGATGTTGTGACCGAGTACAAGCTCAGACTCGCGCTGGAGACGTGGGAGAAGTCCTGCGAGCTCTGCGAGCCTGAGAATGTTTCAGTCCCACTGAGTGCCCCTCACAAGGGACACCCTCTCATCTTCAATGCCAAGGCTTTGTACCGGAACGCCAGGACTCGCTTGGAAGTTGATCTGAAATCAGTCCAAGAAGCGCTGCGCTACCACGATTCCTATGAGGTCGCGGCTGCCATGTCAGCCGCGCGGGATCGCGTGAAGCGCTCCAGTGAGATGATCAAGGTCATTCAGGAATGCTACAACTGTATCGAGATTGCCGTGGTCCAAGGCGTGCGCTGGGTTGCACGAACTTCGCCGACCAACTGGAGCGTCGAGCATGCCTTGTGTGGTCTTGACCTTATGATTGTCCTCTCGCTATGGCTCTATCGTCTGGAACATGACGAAGAGCCAGCTACAGAGGAGGAACTGGCCATGTACAACAAGGTTCGACAGCTCTTCGACAAGGACCTCGACGAGGCCTATGCTTCCCAGCTTAGCTCTGTTGTTGCCCGTCTGTGGGGCAGCATGTTGGACGAGGTCGTGGTCTGGGGGTAAGTGACTGATATCACCCTTCTACGAAAGACTAGATGGCTAACAAGACTCTAGAATCACCCGACTTATGGGAGAATCCTTTCGCCTGCACGCACAAGCACTCGTCGGCTACCAGGTCGAAATGGAAGCTTCCTCGAGCGTGTCGACCCCTTCGATGATCTCGCAAGGGGCCGATGAGGATAGCGTGTACTAGTCACAAGATGATTGAACGATTTCCTATGTCTTTCCTTTCCTGAATGGTTTTTCCTTGCGCTTCTTTTTCTCCTTGGCATATACCTCTTCGTCTGATGGGTTTCGGCGTAACGGATCTGGAGTGGTTGATCGAACACTCCCTCTCGGTCTGAGGCTTATTCCCCTTGACTTTGCAGGGGACAGGCGTCACAGAAGAGAGGCTTTTGAATTTTTGGGATGATTATTACGCGTATACCGGCCTGCTCAGCTGGTCTTTTTAGTATCTTGTTTCCTTAGCTTGGTTTTCCTTTTGAGCGTCCCAGCATTGGACATGGTCACGGCAACAACGGGGCAGGTAAACGGTGAAGGGTGGGGGGGGCATTGGGTTCGGCACGGATTCCTGGGTAAAGCAACCCTAGGATATTGGGATAATTCGGGCCCTGCTCACGCATCCCAGAGACTGCCTCAGGGCACTGTTGGCTGGTCCAGGGTGGGCTTGGTGATGACTGTTGCGCGTTTGTTCTATTAGCTCATACTAATGTTTTGTGCTGCTGATATCCATTTCATCTTTCTCTTCTCCTTCGTCCTTTCTTCTCTGCTGATATTGCGTCTGCTTGTTGATCTCTACTCTGTTCTCTCTCCTGCTTTTGTTATGCGCCGTTTCCTATCATTGCTCTTTTTTCGCTTCGCTTTGCTCAGATACCTTGTTCGATATACAGATTGCAGTATTTGCTTATCCTGGAATTTACGTCTACTCTGATTTGATCATCTGCTGTGTAAATTTGTCTTGGCATGAGCGGATTGTATGGGAGACAGATGCTCACAATGGCTGGCTTGAATGTGTACTCTTAAGACAAGAGAACCAAACAAGCTTGGCTTAATCAGAGACGGGGGAGAAAAAGGTGTGGAGCTGGTTCTTGAGCACAAGTGTATAAATAATTTCCTGTCGGTTCAGCATATTTATGAATATCACTTCTCATTGGCATTACATGATGAACTTCCCGCATACCAGAGTGAGGCGACTCTGAGGTGTTTATGTATCTACGCCTTTGCTTGATGACAACATTCCATCATACATTCCACCATACGCGCTAGAGTGCCTTTCTCCCCCACCAGAAAGTCTAGGTAGCTTGGCGACAAAGAGATCAACTTTTGATGTTGGGCGTAGGCCACAACAAAGAACTTGGGAAAGGATGAGGTAGGTCGAGCGGAGCCGGGGCTGGACGCTAATGGGCAGTCTCCAGAAGATGAGCGGACGTGTCATGAGAAGCCAGTGCAGCCATGGGTTTCGTCCCACGATACTGGAGGGTGCAGAAAAGTCGCTTGATGAGGGAGGGCCCTCGAGACAGCGTACCGTGACAAAAGTTGCTGACGGGATTACAGCCGCTGCATGGCAAACGATATCAAGCGACATCACGTCCGGTTTCCTCACCTTCTTGCATTCTCATGGGACACGAGGCTTGTAATCTAATACATGTTGTATTCTGAATCTGTCGCCAACCGAGTCCCAAGTGCAATCGCTCAGCTTCTGCGGCACATGGCCATTTTCTGTGCAAAGGTCATCAAACAAATGTCCGGTAGCGTCGATTGAAGTGAATCAGATCAAGACGAAATAGATTTCGGGATAGCTGAAGTGGCGGCAAGAGAACTGCCTCGTGAATTCCACGATATGCTGAGCCCCCAACAGCTAGACTGTAACCCCCAGAGAAAGCAGACGATAGAGGGCATGCTCTTTGAATTTGACAGAGCCTCTTTCTTGAGAGCTGATGGGCCAGCGGAGCTGCTTTCATTGTCTTCTTCTTTCTGAGACAGCCGGCAGCCCATCGGCGGGGTTTCTAGCCTAGTGGCTTTGGCCTCTCACTCACCCCGCCCATGCCTTGACACGAGAGAGAGAGAGAGAGGAGGAGGGTTGGGGGCAGTGAGAAAAGCTTCTTTGGTCTTGTCTCCAAGCCCGACTTGGGGCTCCAGCACTGCTACGGCACTCTATGATCCGTCCAATCCCAAGGTAGAGTACGGTGTGTTGCGCGGGTTCCTGCAGGGCACACGATACGACGTCGAAGCGACACGACGTAACACCATATGTGGCTGGCTGCCGCCGGAGCCAAATTTCCAACCCAACCCAACCCGAAGAGAACTGAACGGGGGACAGTCGACACACACATACCTACCTACACACACACACTTTTGGGAAGTCCTTCTGCCCATTCTTACCAACGACTCCCCTTCTTTGTTCCATGCAGTCGCTATTCTTACCCGCGTTGTGTTTCAAAGCCGCTTCTGGCATCGCGGTGATGGCGGACGGGAAGCTTGAGACACCAGCCGTCAGTCAGGGCCACATGGTTGATCTTTGATGGGACTATTGTTTCCCTCCACTTGAACAACGGTTGACAACGATGCCGTTATGTTCGAACGTCGTGTCGAACGTCGAGGGCTGTTCCTTTGTCTGCCTTTGAACCTTTTGCCAGCCGCTCCCCTTGGTGCTCCCGACTTCGAGTCCGTCCGTTGAACCAGTCCGTCTAGGGAGGGCCTTGGGTGTGTGTGTGATGTGTGCCTACATTGGGAAAGTTGGAGGGGAGGGTTGTATTTTCGGCACCCGTAGATGAAGCACCCCGTTCAGCCAGAGGCACCGGCACGATGGTTTGGTTGCACTGCATGGCCCTCCGCTCTCTAGAGCTACTACATAGTCTACCGATGATCCTGTCCATCCTTCGGCTTTTTGTATCTGCCTGCTCATCCGTTTGTTGTTGGTGTTGTAGTGTTCCATCTTGCGCCGTTGCTCCGTCTCTATTCTTCCACTCACGCCTCACTTACTCTCATCTTCGTCTGGGTGTCACCCTTTTCTTCACCTGCATCTCGTCATCCTTTAGCCTCTCTCCATGTCTTGACTGTGTCAAAGACGTGCTTGGACTGGCTCTACTTCTCTGTCAAAAACTTTGGATGCTTGTACTACTCTGGCAGTAGTAGAAATATTTACATCCTCACGTCACTTACAAGGTCCCGTAAAGACCGACAACAATCTTTTCTTACACCCACTTCACACATCTACATATATCACCACATATTCACCATGAGGAATCCTACAACAGCGTGCCTGATTGCGGCTAGCTTGCTCTCAACTCTCGTACGCGCGGCCTGCGAATGCGGGTATGCCACCAATATCACCGGCACCATGGAGGTCTTCACCGACCTCATCGAGACAGACTTCACCAAAGTCAAGAACATTACGAAAAACACGGACTGGGCCCGTCAAGAGTTCAACAAGACGAACACAAACGCCCGCGGGCCCCTGGGAGAAAAGTTCATGACCGAGAACGTCGCCTCCGTCCACGAAGGGTCGAGCTCGTTCGGGCTCAGCTCGACAAAGGCCGACGCCGGACTGCAGCTTCTTGTCGAGAGCGCCACGACGAATGGCCTGGTGCCAGGCGCGGAGATCGACTCGTCGCGTCAGGATGTGCAGTATGGTTCTTTTAGGGCGATGATGAAGATCCCAGATGTTGCTGGGACATGTGCTGCCTTCTTCTGGGTATGTTGCCATTGCCACAAATCCCCCTTTACATCTTAAATCGAGTTCACTAACGTCGAGAACAGTACCACAATGACACACAAGAGATCGACATGGAGTTCCTCACAAGAGAATTCAACTCGTCAAACAACACTTACCCCGTCAACATCGTCCTCCAGTCCCGTGCCTCACTCGAAAAGGGCTACAACGCCGCCGACACGGGCAACTTTTTCAAAGTAAACCTCGGCTTCGACCCGACCGCGGACTTCCACGAGTACCGCATCGACTACCTCCCCAACGCCGTCACCTTCTACGCCGACGGTAAAGTCCTGGGCTCCATGAGCGGGAGCGCCGTGCCCACGGAAGGGGGCCACCTGATCCTCCAGCACTGGAGCAACGGGAACCCGCTCTGGTCGGGGGGCCCGCCCAAGCAGGATGCCATCTTGACGGTGGCGTCCGTCAGGGCCTACTTTAACTCGTCTCTCGACGCGCGAAAGGCCGACCACGAGGGCCGGTGCGCGGACCCGACAGCGCCGGACGCCGTGTGTATCATCCCGGACGCGCCCGACTTCTTCTTCACGAAACAGACCAACATGACCAACAACCAGACCGTTTCTGGAACACCAGGCTCTGGTGGAGCCGGTGGTAGTGGTGATGGTAGTGTTGCAGCCGCTGCTGGGACGTTAGAGGCGCCGTCGTGGTCTCTGGTCGTTGGGTTGTTCCTTTTGGGGATATGGTTCATCTGATCTTCCTCCTTATGTCTTCTTCTTTCGTCCCGGCAGGTTGGGTCTACTCGGTCTTCATTTTTTTGGACAATGAGGGGCTTACGAATTCTCATTTTCTTCTACCAGCATAGCATGAGGCGTCTCTGGGTCTTGTGTTTTGACCTGAAAAGGAGGGCAGGCCGTCAGATGGTCATGCGCTTCGTTCATCAGACGATGTTACTTCTTTACTACTTACGATGACCACGAATGATATCCACTACTCGTTCCTACAAGACTACATTCTGCCATTTGACGATTAACCATCACGCTGTGATATGCCAAGGGATTTGGTTTCCCAAGTGAAGAACCGTTCTCATGATGAGGCGGGAGCCAAATGTGGCAGGATCTTTGACCATAAAGGAGCTGATAGATCGGATGACCAAACCGTTCGTCGCAGAAAGGAATTTTCTCTCGGATTCCACCAACGACGTATGAGACGTCAGCTAATATTGCAACACTTCCGAGACCACCAAGGGCCCAAAGAGGCGAATCATTGCTATTCCGCGCTAAGCAGTAAGCAATGGGTTCAACACATGTAGTCGAGGAGCCCGTCATCTGACCCAACTTTTGACAGCCAGACGATCTAACCCACCGGCACTCAAGAATGTCTCGCGATTCCCCAGGAAAACGCGTCTCCAAAAACTGTTCCTTGGAGGGGGATCAGCCGCCCGCACATGCATGCCCTTTAGCCCCCCCTCCATACCCCAAAAAGAAGGCACATGAACAAGGAGTGATCGACGACTAACTGGCCTCTCACCGTCCGCCTCGGAGGCTCCCGCAGCTGTTCAGTAGCGTCGCCGGGAGTTGGGGCGCAACCTCCAGGATTACTCTGTCGAGTCAAGTTGAAGTCTCTTCATCCATCCCGAGCGGCGGGTGATCGGTTCCCACACCCCACAAAGGGTTCGAGAAAAGAGCCCGGGCCGAGACATTATTACCCCAGGCTTTGTGGTCCTGACTGCAGAATGCAGATATTGGTAAGTTACTCGGGTTTGAGTGCCGTGAGTGCTTTGCGGGTGAATATCTGGACAACTACCGATGCCCTTCTGAAGGAGCAATGCCTGTCTGCATCCGCACTCACCCTCCTCTCACTTACACGAGACGGGTGTGAAAAAGAACTGCGCTGCTTTCTTACACTCCACCAGTCCTGGAAAACTAAGGCATAACACCTCACCCAAGACCACGAGGATGAGCCTTATGAGGGGTCTACCGTCTGCCGGCCGAAGCGTGGAGCCGTCTCGTCACCAAATAAAAAAACCGGGCAAGACAACACGTCCATTGCTAGTGGGGTCAAGAGGCGAACTAGTCCCGCATATCCATGTCGACGATTCCGTCATATCCAGCCCGTGCCAGCAAAGGGAGGGAGAATCCAACACATCACACTTGCGCGTCGCGTATCCGTCCTGGGCTGTTTATAACCAGTTCCGAGTCACCCAATAGTCACCTGTAAATCCTGTTGGAGGGCAGGGGGGCCCAAAAGAAAACTTGCACATGGCCACCCTGGCTAAGAGGTATTAGTCGCGCTTGTCGACGTTCCAAGGTACGGGCCCATCAAGCTTGGGTCCGGAGGGGATGCCGTCTTGGATGATAAAAAGGCTTGAATCGTCATCCTTTTTCGGGAAAATAGCTTGACACCCCTTGGCCCACCAGAGAAGAGACATAGAACAGAAAACACAACAACATAACAAGGCGTAAGAGAAGAAGCCATGACGAGATCAACCCTCGATATCGTTCTCCAGAACAATACGGGCTCCGCCAACGCCTACGCCTACGTAACCGGCCTGGACCTCAACCGCAACAATGCCGTCTTCCTCCTCCAGGCCGACGGCGTCACCGGCTACTACCCGAGCTCGCCCTCGGACATCCTCCAGGACGTCGGCGCCGACACGGCGATCCCGCTCGGCGCGCCGGGGTCGACGAAGAAGCTGACCATTCCCCAGATCGCCGGCGGCCGCATATGGTTCTCTCGGGACGGCCCGCTCAAGTTCTTCCTGAACCCGGGCCCGGCCGTGGTGGAGCCCTCGGCGACCAACCCGGCGGACCCCAACTACAACCTCAACTGGGGCTTCTGCGAGTTCACCTTCAACAGCTTCCAGGTCTACGTCAACATCTCGTACGTCGACTTTGTCAGCATCCCCGTGTCCCTGACGCTCGAGAACGACGCCGGCACCGTCACCAACGTGCCAGGGTTCCCGAGCAACGCCCTCGACACCATCTGCGACAAGCTCAAGGCACAAGATGCCGCCGACGGCGCTGGCTGGAGCAACCTCGTCGTGCGCACGGCGGACGGGTCCGCCAACCTGCGCGCCCTGAGCCCCAACTCGGGTATCGTCATGAACCAGAACCTCTTTAACGGGTACTACCAGCCCTACGTGGACGCCGTATGGGACAAGTACCGCTCCGCCGACCTCACCGTCAACACGCAGGCCGAATGGGGCGACGTCAAGGGCCGCGTGGGCTCCGATAATCTCCTGACGTTCGGCTCCGTCGGCTCCTTTGCCCAGCCCGCCGCCCGCGACATCTTCAGCTGCAGCACGGGGCCGTTTGGCGGGTACCCCAATAACCAGGCTGAGATGGGGGCCATCGGCGCCCGCATCGCGGCGGCCTTTAACCGGTCGACACTGCTCATCAATGACCGGCAGCCCGAGGGCGAAAGCGTGGCCAACTACTACAAGGACGTCCGGACGAACCACTACTCGCGCATTTGTCACGAGGTCAGCCCCGACGGCCGCGGCTATGCGTTCCCCTACGACGATGTCAGCTCGTCAAACGGCACCGACCAGTCCGGCTCGCTGTTCGACTCCAACCCGAAGCTTCTCACCGTTGGCATCGGCGGCGGCAATGGTACGACTGCTGCTGCGGCTGAGGGCCCGACTGAGGTTGCAACGAAAGAGGCTGTAACTGCTCCTGCGACAACGTCAGAAAAGCAACCGCAAAAGGAAGAAGCGCAGTCGCAAAAGGAACTGTAAGTGGTTGACATCCGTATCTCGATGCAAACCCCCCCTCCCTCCTCAAGAATTTGTAATTGTGTCTGATACGTCTCTCTCATTCGCAGCCGCCGGAGCAATACCAAGAGCAAGAGGCAGAGGCTGTGGGCCCGTGTGAAAGCCCTGGTGTAATAGGTCGATCGATCGATATTGGATTGCATTTTGGCGTGGATATTCGTAGATACCAGACAGTTGTGCGCATATGTAACCATCACATGTCACATATCATCATTCTTTCTCAATCAATTAATCAAATATCGAGCTTAAAGTCCCGACCAGGACCTGTGTTGTTTTGTTTGTGTCGCCGGCGACAATGCTCCGCATGTCTCTGGCCATGGCAGACATTCGGGCTCCATCTAAGGCTCGATGGGGGAACACCAATCCTGGCGGCGTCATCGCTGTTGAAACTTGAACGAATAGTCTGTCCGTGTCTTAGACAACATTCAGGGTCCGTTGCTTTTTTCTGCAGTAGTAGACCAATGCAGCGGGAGGAAACGCAGCGTTTGGTCGACTCGGACCCGGTCACTGGTGACGAGGCCTCCGAGAATACCCAATCAATTGTACGGAGTATAGACACAATAGCAGGCAGGTAGTTTGCATCCGTATGTCTCTTCTGCGGTGACACCTCTGACAGCAGAAATGGTTCGAGGAACTTGGACAGGGCTTGCTTTCGATTCAGCCCTTTTCCCTCTGGAGCTGCGACAGGGAAGCGAACCCGACAGATTGCCAGATCACGGCGTGCCGCCCCGGAAAGCGACCAGTCACCTTTCGGCGGGCACCGCAGGATGCAGAGTCCCAGAGGGAACTTGAAGGAAGCGAAGGCGTGGGTCAGTCATGCAGGTTTAGGCCGCTGTCTTTCGGTCTCTCTCTTTCTCGTGGATCCCACCGGAATTGAACGAAGAACGGGATTGGGAGAGACCGTTAGAAATCAGCATGCAGCCGGCGGCAGTAGGCTGTATTCGTACTAATTTCGCAGGAAAAGGGCTGGGCATTTGGCTGGGAAAACGGAGCTAAAACAATTTCAACCCTGGCCTCAGCTCCGCTGGAAGCCCTATTCGATGCATGCCGCACGCGAGCTGCAGCCAT
Source organism: Colletotrichum scovillei (assembly GCF_011075155.1). Classification (NCBI taxonomy): domain Eukaryota; kingdom Fungi; phylum Ascomycota; class Sordariomycetes; order Glomerellales; family Glomerellaceae; genus Colletotrichum; species Colletotrichum scovillei. The sequence goes on from NW_023336261.1 coordinate 3,478,703, forward strand.
TCCCGTAGCCTGGAGGTGACATGGGCGACATACGGATACTCGTACGAAGATTCGTACGTATGCGCGCTCCCTTTTCCTTGAAGGTATTCCACGAGTTCTAGTCTCGACTGGCGATGGCGATGACGATGACGACGAGTCACAGAGACTGTAATACGACAGAGGATAATGCCGGAATTAAAGGGGTACGTGCAGACCGATGATCGATCGGGGACGGCCCTTGGATTGTTCCCGAGAGAGATTCGAGAAACACGGAAAGGCGGCAACAGGACCCCGGACCGCGGACGGATGGTTTATAATTTGCTGCTCGACCGTTGGGACCGGTGACAAAAAGTCTGAACAAGATCAATAAAAACGCAATATGGATCAAACCTCGGCACCTAACTGGGCTCCAGAAGACCCCCAGGAGGCCCCAGTTCGGCGCTCACGAACTGTCCGTCACTGCAGTAGCTCCTCCGAGGGGTTCCAGTCCCGCGAAGCCCCCGGTCGGTCGTTTGTTCCGAAAGGGCCTAGACGCGGCCAAAAAGACGATGTGCAACAGTGCAACCCGCGGAAAGTGAGGTGCTTCTACTGCTGGCCTGCTGCAAACCAAAAGATGACAGCTGCTGGTGCGGCGTGCCGGTGCCGCGGAGAGGAGGCGAATAAGGCGATAACGCACACACATCCCGCTCTCAGGTCGTCTCTCCGTCCTTACAGGAAACGGGAGGGAGAAGGAGGCCAGGCTTAGGCTCACTCTTACTCTCACTCTCCAATCTCACTCACCTACCTCAACTCTCTGTCTCCTCACTCCCCCACATCTGCTCTCCTCACCCATCCTTCAGTCGTCCAGAGAACGTTTCGCGGCTCGCCGTACGGATACCTTCACAGGCTCACGCACACAACGAGGCGTGTGAGCGTGTGCCACTTACACGTCCAACGTCCAATTGCAGACTGCAGCCAATGTCCCTCCTGATCGACCACATCAAGGAAACCTGCCACCCCTCCTCGCCGCCGCAGTCCGTCATCTCACATTCTCGACCCCAAAGGACCCGGGAGGATTCTCCCGTTGAGAGGATGTGACCGTCTTGTTTTTTTTTTTTTTGCCCTCCCCTCTTCCATCGGGCTGCCCGCGGTTTGCTCCCCAAATTAAATCTTCTGCCCAGTCGTCTTGGCCTCGCACCTCCCCGCTTCGATCGCCATTGCATAACGGAGTAGATCCAGTGTCATGATCTGATCCGATCATGGCACCCACATGAAGCGACCCATCTCATTACTCAGCTCTTAACCTAGCACTGGTCCCTTCTCAACCTCGCATCGTGGCTTTTTTAGTTGTCCGTTTTTCTTCTGGTCCTCTTGGCTGCTCTGGGAGAGATACCCGTGTCTCCAGCATGGTCTACTGCGGTAAGCCGTCGAAAGGCTGTTCCAACTGTCGTGAGCGCAAGATCAGGGTAAGTTCCCTATCCTTGTTGTAGATATTCCGCAACTCGTGCAGTTAGGTCTGCTCTCGTCCTTGATTGGCAAAGGTTTCTTGCACGTCGGCGGGGAGGCAACGTCTTCTCGAACGGCGGGAGAGTCTTCTGACTTTAGGCTAATGACGACGCCAACAGTGTGATCAAAAGGAGCCCGGCTGTGGCCAGTGTGAGAAGCGACAGCAACAATGTCCTGGCTACCGAAACCTCGTCGACCTCATGTTCCGAGATGAGAGTTCTCACGTCATCAAAAAAGCTGCCAAAACGAAGGCAAGGGGTCGATTAAAGAATGCACAGGCCTCGAGTGCCGGATCGTCCTCCGAAAATGTAATAGCAAGCACCGACCACGACAGCTCCGATCCGAGTCCTCCTGGAACGGCCGTGAGACCCGGCGTTCGGCGCCAATATCCACCTCGTCCCATGGATACCACGATGCAGAATATGACTATTAGGCATCGGCCACGGCAGATCCAATGGTCTTCCTCCTCCTCCGATAGCGAGGACGACGAAGACGGGCCTTGGTCAATGGCACCACGCGCAAGGCCTCTGTACTCTTTGTCGCCCTCATACCAGGAACGTGGCACGGCCTTTTTCTTCTCTCGCTATGTCTCCATGGACGAAAATGCCTGCCATCAAAATTATGACTTCATCTTTGATGTCTGGCGCCCCGCCAGCATGCTGCCCAGTCGACAGGCGGACGGCGTGATGGCTAGTATAGCTGCTGTGGGCTTGGCAGGCCTTTCGCACCTGACAATGTGTGCAGAAATGATGGACTGGTCGCGTCGGAGCTACGGCGCTGCTCTCAAAATGACAAATGATGCTCTAAGGGACCCAGTTGAAGCTGTCAAGGACACCACCATGTTGTCCATTCTTGTTTTGGGGACCTACGAAATGTTAAGCGGTCGTACGAACCAGACAGTGAGGGCATGGCAAAACCATCTCAACGGTGCCTCTGCTCTGGCCAAGATGCGAGGCCTTGGCCAGTTCGCAACTAGAGCGGGGGCACGAATGTTCATGATGCTGACGCAGATCGTCCTCATCAACTGTATGCAGAGAGACATGCCCATGCCGCAGTCTCTCATCGACCTCCGGAACCAGCTGGGTATGCTATCGGGCGGAACTGACCCTGGCTGGCGATTATCTGGTCCCATATACAAGGTTATGCAGCTGCGGTACGACATTAACAGCGGAAAACTTAACCAGACGGCCGATATCATCAACCAACTGTCCAACGTCGATCAAGACTTCGCGGATGTCATTGCCGATTTGCCTGAAACGTGGAGATACAGATCTGTGAGGCTTGCGACATCACACCCAGCCGTTTTCGATGGTCACCGCTGTGATGTATACGCCACGCTGGGGCTGGCTGCGACTTGGAACGGCGTCCGATCGATAAGAATGATGGTACACGAGACCATCCTCGGGGAGCTTTTCAAATGCTTTCAGGGTCAACACATTATGCTCTGGCCGTACGAAGCAAAATTACAGCTGGCAAAGTCTGTCGAATTGTTGGAGAAACTTTGCGAAACTGTGTTGGCCAGCATTCCTCAACATTTCGGCGTTGTCAATTTTAGAGACGCTCTGTTTGGAGGAGGCGGCGGCGGCTCACCGTCAGCCATTGTACCAGTAACGAAGTCTCCGTCTCGAATTGTGCGATCCCCTTCGATTTCTGCATCGTCGTCTTCGCCGTCGTCCGTGGCTGAAACGCCGCCCAGCCCGAGGTCTTTCAATGGCCCAACTCTGCAAGACCCAACCTACGCGAAGGGCCGCAGCAACGATGCCGAGCGGTTCATGACCCTTGCCTCCGCAAGCAATACGATTGTGTGGCCGTTGTACTTGGTTGGAGTTTCATCGTGTTGTACGCAAGAAGTCAAAGACTTTGTCGTCGACCGACTGAAAGCGATACTCGAAGAGTCGGGGTTGATGCAGGCTCATGGAGTGGCACTCATGGTTCGGGACAAGGAGGTGTATATTCCGTGGTCTGATGTATCCTGGAATCGGATGCCACAGACACATATACCGTCCGACTTGATCGTATAGAGCTGGAGAGCTTAGTGAGGCGTGGCTCAAGCGCTTGCTGCCTTTGTATCAATAGACATATACATAGATGGTGCGCAGATGATCCCAAGAGCTTTGGATGCGCGTTATGATGGTCAAAAGGGGTATCATGTCTTTTCTTCGTCCCGTAGCCTTTAAACTATATCAGCGTCAACTCGGCCACGATGTCTCACCAGTTATCGAAATTGCCGAATCCGCCACTTTTAAACTTCTTCTTGGCCGGTTCTTCCCAAGTATCCAGGTCGGTCGTCCCCCTATCTGTAGCAGCGGAGCCCTGCGACTTCAGATATTTGCCCACGCCAGCACCGGCACTCCCACTGTCCACGGTACCGTCGGCTCGGATCCGCTTGCCCGTCCACGTTGTCTTGTCGTCTTCGGTACCTCCACTCAAGGCTATTGCCTGCCTCTTCTTCTCCAGGTTCTCAATCTCACTCTTTTCCTTGAGGAACTCCTGAAACGGATCCAGATAGACCACGACGTCTTTCATGACAATCTTGTTGAGAGGTCTGTCGGATCCGTCAGTGGGAACGTCTTCCATCTTGGAAAGCACGTCGAGCCCACCAACAACCTTGCCAAATACAGTATGCTTGTTGTCCAGGTGCTTCGTTGGCCGATAGATGATAAAGAACTGGCTTGAGTTGGTATTCTTACCTTTGTTTGCCATGCTAAGAACGCCGCGAGCATCATGCGTCAAAGGCCCGTCGAACTCGTCTTCGAAGTTTTTTCCCCAGATGCTGGTGCCGCCCTTGCCTGTGCCTGAAGGATCGCCTCCTTGGAGCATGAAGTTTCTGATGTTTCGGTGGAAGGTGACACCCTTATAATAGCCCTTCTGGGCCAGCCTCGTAAAGTTCCATACCGCGCGAGGTGCGTATTCCGGATACAGTTCGATATTGAGGTCGCCCAAGTTTGTCTCTATGCGGACATATCCTTTGATCTTGACCCGTTTCGGCTTGAGCATGTACTCTTCATCAGTTAAGAGTGCCCTCTCGCCACTCGTCTCGGGCGTGAGGCCTGTGCTGGTAAAACTGGCGGCAGCTCTGCCGTTGGTGTAGACTGCAGCATTTGACGGGATCTTCTTCTCCGCTACCATGGATTTCCTTTGTGCTGCAGATGTCGCCTTCACAACGGCACCTGAAGAGCGATTGACGTCGGCACCTCCATCGCGTTCCTTCCTCGCTTTCTCGACAGCCTCCTTTGCGCGCAGAACCTTGTCACCAATCCTGCCCAGCGCATCGATGTTGACGTTGCCATTCTTCCGCTCTTCCTCTTGCTCTTTGCTCAGGATAGCATCTTCGCCATCCTTGAGGTATTTGAACTGGCTCAAGTCTCTGCTAGCAGCGTTCTGGGGGTCCTGCAAGGTAATAATATCCGCTCTTGTGAACTTTTCGTCGTCAACAAGATCCTGCCAGTTCTTCGCCTTGATATTCATTCGTTCGACGGTCTCCCAGGCAAAGACGTTTGCATATGTTCCATGTCGAATCGCAACGATGTGAGTGTTATCAGTGAAGACCTTGAAGGTGACGGGATCGATCAGATCGCCTTGGCCATCGCTTAAGCCTGCGCTCCTTGAATCGGTTTCGGCGTTCCTTGAGAAGTTGAGCTTGATCAGGTCTTTGGCGTTCAATGGCTCGCCATTGACAGGATTTGTGTTGTGTTTATCCAACCACGAGCTGATGATTTCGACGTCGAAGATGGTACCATCCTTGGTGCAGACTGGATTCTTGAAGGGCTGCAGGCTGGCGGCACAAAAGTTGAAGGGCAAACGGCGAAAGGAGCCTCGCGACCGTGAGTTGACATTAGCGCCGGCGCTGGCAGAGTAGGCATCCGATGATGACCACTCAGAATGGGTGATGTAGAGCTTGTCTGTGTTTTTTCCCATTGTCGCCGTTAATGGGAGTCGGTCCTTAGGCGCTGTTGAATGAGGCTGACAGATTTATGATGGCGGAGCCGCGATGTGAAAGACGTGGTTGTTTCGTCGTAGCCACGCCATACAATAATTGCAGAAGTTGAATCTGAGCCAGGAAACGCGATCGGAATCTTCACCAGGTAGTAATCATGCAGGAGGGACGACGACCTTAGCGACATCCTGGCAGGGTGGCTTCCTTCGTCGGCCCCAGCGGGGTGGCTGCCGTGCGGTGGCACCTTGTACCTTCCATGTAGGTATGGGGCTGAGGCAAGCTGTCCTCCCTACCTGACGGGTAGGTCCCCTTACCTTCGGGTACCTAAGCTACCTTTTTTAGGGATATCTACCTCTAAAGACGCAGAAAGGTACCTATGTTTCAACTAGCAGCTCTGCGTAGAAACCAGTAGCGCAGTGTTCCCTGGCGTACTGACCAATGAAACTCTCCATGTGTTGAAAGTTCCAGCAGTAAGCGTACGTAGGTACCTCGGAGCTTGGCACGCACCTCCCTCACGCTGCAAGTTTCGCGCAAGGTCCGGTTCCTGTCTGCCAGGCTGGCACTGACAGACTTCCATCTGCTACAAGCTCCCTTCAACACCGTCTCCGTGCAACGTATCCGAATTGGCCGGATTTGCTGAATTCCACGATCTTTCAGCGCCATTATCCAACCGTATCCAAGTCGCATGCCCTCTTTCGGTTCGGCATGCTACACGCGATCATCGTCTCAGTAACATCGTCGTAGATAGAGCTGGCTGGAGCTTGACACCCAAGGCGAGCATCACGCAGCGATCGCTTCCCCTCGACTTCTAGTCTACCAAACCTTAAATACCTACTCTCCGTCGCAATCTTCCGGCCTACAGTACCTGTCCTCAAGATGAAGGCCTGGCTCTATGCCTCCGTCCTGGGCATGTCCCTCTGGGCGGCTAATGCTCTGGAGGTGAAAATGGTAAGACTCCTATTTTGAAGCAATGATTGCGACATACCTAGCCCGGTGCCATTAGAAGCTAATTTGACCTCGCTGCCATAGGACCAAACGGACGAGAACAGACAGAGATGCTCAGGTAATTCCGACAGTGGCTAGAGAGCGTACTTGTTATGCACGACACGATACTGATAATGGTATAACGCAGGCATGTACAGCCGCAGTGCCTGGGGCGGACCTGTTGACCCTTACATCAACGTCATGTTCATCCCGAAGGAAGCGCCAGCGGATCAAGATCCTACCGTGAGCTTGGTCATATTCGAGTGGAAAGACGAGGACTTGATTGGCGTTCGTGAGACTCCGGATGCAGAGAATGTAAGATACCCTCGTTCGACAAGCCCGAGAACAAGTATTACGGGTGGCTGACACTCCGTTTCAACCAGAAAATCGGCATTTGCCAGGAAGCATTTGTTCAGAAGAACTACTGCAATGAGACGGACATTGGCAAGTTCATCATCGATAAGGAAGCCACGACGAAGTCGAAGAACATCATCGAAACGAAAGCCATTCACCTCAAGGAGCCCCAGAGCACCAAATACATGATCAAGAAGACGGGCTATTACTGCGTCCTGACCGATAAGTTCACCGCGGGCGAGTTTACCGCTGTCGTGGAGTTCCGTAATGCCTACGGCGAGCTGCCTGCGACTCAAATCCCGAAGCTACCCTTCTACGGAGGAATCACCATTCTCTATGCCCTAGTTGCCGTATTCTGGGGCTTTTTGTACTACCAGCACCGCCATGACATTCGTAAGTCGAAAGGTTCAATGCAGTTGTTGCCCATCTAATCACAATTACAGTACCGGTTCAGAACTACATTACGGCCATCATCATCTTCCTTGTTGTGGAGATGCTCTTGACATGGGGCTTCTATGGTGAGGCTCCCTTTTCTCAGTTGCAAGAATATAAATTGACCCAAAACAGACTACCTCAACCGAAATGGAGCGAATATCGGCTCCAAGGTGTTGCTAGTGATAGTAGCCATTTTGAACGCCGCTCGCAACTCATTCTCTTTCTTCCTCTTGCTCATTGTCTGCATGGGATACGGTGTAGTCAAACACACGCTTGGACGAACGATGATCTGGGTACGCTGGCTTGCGATTGCCCACTTTGTCTTCGGGCTCGTGTACGCGATCACCAGCTTGCTAATTACCCCAGACGCTGCTGGTAAGCCATTAGACCCTGATACCTCGAGCTACTCAGACCGTTGCAGACTAACACACTATAGGACCCTTCGTGCTTCTCATCGTCCTCCCTCTTGCAGGTACACTTACCGGATTCTATATCTGGACGCTGAACTCCCTGAACTTCACGCTCAAGGATCTACGTGAGCGCAAGCAGCATGCAAAGGAAGCCATGTACAAGAAGCTATGGTGGTGTATCCTGATCAGTATTTTCGTCATCTTCGGCTTTTTCTTCTTCAACAGCTTCAGCTTCGCATCAGTCAGCGACCCCGACTACGTTCCCTTTCACTGGAAGTCGCGGTGGTTCGTTCTCGATGGTTGGTTGAATCTTGTCTACTTCGCCGATGTGGCATTCATTGCCTACGTCTGGAGACCGACGGCGAACAACCGACGCTTCGCCATGAGTGACGAAATTGCACAAGACGATGATGGCACGTTCACGATGGCTGATATTGGCGGCATTGACTCGGACGATGACGACGAGGAAGCCCAACTGGGCAAGAACAACACCACTGCTCCATCATCCACTCCTGGCCACGGTGGCTCATCGGCCGCACCGGCGAGCATGCCCCAAGCACAGCCACAAAGGCACATCCCTCGCGAGTCTTTGGATGGAGAGACCATCTTCGCAGTGGGAGAAGATGGCGACAGGTTCTCGGATGATTCTGATGAGGAAGACGCCAAGCTTGTAAGCAAGAAATAGACGGTGGGCATTTTGGGTTCCGGGCATCGGGAAAAGTAGCAATTGCGTAATTGCAGTGTAAAGTATGCACTTCAAGGGCGGCGTTGGCGCAGTATACTCGGTTTCCGTCATTCAGGAGAGAAAATTCATTGTCATGTAGAGGTCGGGGGTACCCCATTGTCAATTATATGATCGCAAATAATGCTCTCGAGTCTGCTCTCGTTTGGTATCATTTTACAAGTGGTTCCTAATCTAAAAGTACACGACAACTCTTACACATCGCCGCCAAAGCCGACGGGACGCCTCTTTCCATCGTTCTCAGGCAAGATGGCCATGGCCTTGTAGACCTTACCCATCCCGCCGGGGCCACGGTCAACAAGACGCTTCCAGGCACCCTCAATGGCCTGCGCCTTGTCAGCGGCCGCCTTGGCTTTGACCTGCTTTATCAACACCTCGGCACGCTCTTTGATGCCCATCTGACCCAGAAACGCGCCCTGATCGACCGGTCCGTGGACCTCGACACCCTCACTCGCGACCATCGCTGCCTCAGCGATGGCGGTGAAGTCGACGTCGGCGCTCAGATCGACGAGGCCGGGTTCCGAGAAGGGACTGACGCGGCGGTGACGGCGGATACCTCTCAGAGAGTTGATGGGGACGGTGTCGGACGTGCCGTAATCCAGGATCAGTGCAGCACCAGAAGGCCGGGCTTTGGGATGCTGCTTTGAGCCGCCGATGCGGCTGGCAAAGTCGGCGGCGTAGATGGAGGCGTCGGGGCAGATCTCGGCTACGGCGTCCGGAACGGTGGCCTTCAGACGGCGGTAGCGGGATGAGGTCTCGGGGACGTAACGCGAGTGGCGGGTTGGACCTGTGGCAAGCGTCATTTGGAAATCGGGGATCGGGTCGCCCTGTTCTGATTTCGGTATGTTCATGGTTGCGTGGGTGGCGTCTGGCGGTGTCGGCGAGACGAGCATTTCGCGCCATTCGATCTTGGGTCCTTCAGGTTCACGAGGAGGGGGGGTTCTCGGAGCGGGCTGTCCTGGTATGGGCTCTTTGGGCGGGGAAGGGGGGACGGTGACGGCTTGGAATGCGTGGATGGGGAGCGCATCGAAGAACTCATGTGCCACAATCAGGGGCATCTTCTCGGAGCCTGGGGATGGTGTCAGCCCTTCTGGTCCTCCCGAAGCTGTAACGGATCCACGATGCTCACTTTGAGGGATAGACTTAATGGTCTCGGTCCAGACAATGGGTAAGTTGGTCCGCTTGCAAACGCTGTGATAGCCGACTTTGGATTCGGTCATGGGCGCGTCAGGACCGCAAAGGAGGTTCTTCTGTGCCTCTCGGAGCTGAGGGCTGGCCTCAACCATGTAGATGGCGTCGATGCTCTGCGCAAAACCCTTGAAGTTCTGCATAGTCTATATACGGAATGTCAGTCGTCAACGTTCACTTGCCACAGGTAACTCGATTCCACTTACACGAAGCATATCGTCCATTAGAGTGCCGCGTCCGGGACCGACCTCCATGAGCTCGACGCCCTTACTAGGCTTGCCCTGGCTCAACCACTCCGCAACGAACCAGATGCCAATCAGTTCGCCGAATATCTGGGAAATCTCAGGCGACGTGACAAAGTCTCCCTTCAAGCCGAACTGATCTCTGTTCTCTTCGGCCAAACCCGTATAGTATCCGTCAATGTCACCGGTCAGACACATGCGCATATAGCTCGCGAGAGGTACGGGACCGGTCATCTACGACATGAACAACATTAGATGAATGCAATCAATGGTAAAGAAGAGCGCAGGGTTAATACCGAGATAGCCTCGGCCAGTTGCTTTGCCAGAGGCGTGGACCATTTCCTCTCCTCTCCATCCCGCCTCGAGACCGTACTTGAAAAGCATCTGGAAGCATGCGCTGCGCTGGTCCGCTGCACGGCGCGGGATATGGTAGCGCCACGAAGGCCATCCCACAAAATTCTTTGACGAGATAGTCGCTGCATCTTTGCGTATTTCCACAGGTTCTCTTTGCTACTTCGAGTAAATTACTGGGCTTCAACGAGCTGTCGGGATCATCGCGGGATTCCTCAAGAGAGAGAGGAGGCCTTAGTAGCACATGTGCATGTGGAACTGCAATTCGAGGAGAGGTTTCTCGTTTCGGGTGAGGCAGGTAGCCTTGTACGATGTTCGCTTCGTTCGATTCGTTTATGGCTGCGCGTCGTGAGAGTTTCCAGTGACAAGCAGGAGCAGCTTCTGGAGCTTTGTCAAACCAAACTTTTGGGGTACGATAAGATAAGGGAAGTATTACCTGCAATTCCGGGACGCTACCTAGCTAGCTCTGGCTGTGACTTGCATGAGCTCCCGCCGCCAGGTCCCCGAGAAAAAACAAAAGAATGGGACAAAGTCGGAGCATGGTAGCCGCCGAGTCGCCGCGTCTGATCCCTGCTTCACTGCACCACCTGAACGGCAGCGCGATTGCAAGTCGTGGGCTATTCCCAAGTTGCGTAAATTACGACGAAACTGCCACACACGAGTCCCCCCGATAACCCCTCTCGAGACATAGATTGGAGACTCACCTACATCATATGCTTTCTTAGTTCAAAGGAGGCTTTCCCGTCTGTTGCGACCAAATCCACAACCACCCTCGCCGCCGACCATGGCGAGCAACGCCAAATCGAGGTGGGCAGACAGCGCAGAGGACGCAGCCTTGGATGCAAAACTAAAGCGAGAAAAGGAGGAGAAGAAACGTCTGAAAGCCGAAAAGGCGCGCAAAGCCGCCGAGGCGGAACGATTGGCGCAACAGGCGAGGGCGGCGAAGAGCAGCAATGGAACTGAGAACGACGGCGACGCCAACGACAGCACACGGCCAGCGAAACGGCGCAAGTTCACGCCCGACGCAGAGGAAAGGACAACAACAGCCAATGGCGACGGCGGTGCGCCATCAGATGCAAAAGAGGGCACGGCGAAGCTCATGCGCTTCCCCGTCGGCCACTGGGGCAAGTGCCGGAGCGTGGAGAACTACGACAAGCTCAACGATATCGAGGAAGGTACATACGGCTGGGTATCGCGGGCCAAGGAGGCTTCTAGTGGCAAGGTCGTTGCGCTCAAGAGGTTGAAGATCGAACCAAGTGATCGCAACGGGCTGCCTGTGACGGGGCTGCGAGAGATACAGATCCTGCGAGACTGCAGCCATCGCAATATCGTCCACCTTGAGGAGGTTGTTGTGGGGGACGACACCTCAAAGATTGAAAAGTACGTAACCTATACATCTATCAGTCTGCTTTCTTAGCGGTGGCAACGCTAACAACAGAGTTTGTAGTATCTTCCTAGTACTAGAGTTCGTCGAACACGACCTCAAGAGCATCCTAGAAGACATGCCCGAACCCTTCCTCCTCTCCGAAGTCAAAACCCTCCTCCGGCAACTAACCGCCGGCGTCGCCTACCTCCACGACAACTGGATCCTCCACCGCGACCTCAAAACCTCGAACCTCCTCCTCAACAACCGCGGCCAGCTCAAGATAGCAGACTTTGGCATGGCGCGGTACGTCGGCGACCCGGCCCCGAAGCTGACCCAGCTCGTCGTGACGCTGTGGTATCGCTCGCCCGAGCTGCTCCTCGGTGCCAGGGCCTACGGCAAGGCCGTCGATATGTGGAGTGTAGGCTGCATCTTTGGCGAGCTCCTGACGCGGGAGCCGCTGTTGCAAGGCACCAACGAGGTCGACCAGGTGACCAAGATTTTTGAGCTCTGCGGCGTGCCGACGCAGGAGACGTGGCCCTCGTTCAGGAGCCTGCCCAACGCGCGGTCTCTGCGATTTCCCAAGACGCCCAATGCCACAGGGTCCATGATACGGACCAAGTTTACCACACTGACGAATGCCGGGTGTAAGTTGCTCAACGACCTGCTCTCGTTGAACCCGGATTCGAGGCCGTCGGCCAAGGAGATGCTGGAGCATAAATATTTTAGGGAGGACCCAAAGCCCAAGAAGGAGGGCATGTTTCCAACGTTCCCCAGCAAAGCTGGCCAGGAGAAAAGGCGAAGACATGAACCGAATGCTCCCGTCCGCGGGCAGAATGCCGCAGATCTGGGTGATGTCGACTTTAGCGGCATCTTCCAGGGCAGAGACAGGGAAGAGAAAGGCGGTGGATTCTCACTCAGAATGGTGTAAGAGAAGAGTCGATAGTTCATACGGCCATGTATCAGCCAGTATCATCAATTAAGCTATATATCAAGATAACACTCATAAACGTCTTGAGTTTACCTATATGCGGAGTCATATTTTGCCCGACCATGCTGTGACACATAACGCCGCCCCTTGTGTTGTGTAGAAATGACCACCGTAAATGATTACCGCTGGACTCTTGTTCCTCGCTCTTGTAAGGCCCCCCAAAGCAACTAGATATTCAAAAATTACAGATGAAATTTTTTGGTCATTATAGAACACGTCGTTAAAACATGCCCACTCCCGCCACAAACCATGTGAAACTGGCCACCGTGAGAATGCTCATACCGACAGCCATGCCGAGAGCCTTGCTGTCGAGACCAGACGCAGCAGAGCACGTTGCGCAGTTCCACTCGTTCAGGGGCTTGTATTCTTGGGCCTTGTACATGCCAAACTTGAAGCTGGAATAGACGCCGAGGTAGCCAGGCTGGGCGGTAGCACTGACGCTTGATTCCGCGTCATAGATAACAAGAGTGTATTCGTCATTTCGCAGCGGCGCTGAGGGGTCGGTCGCCTGCACGCTCGAATCCCAGGTGAAGGAGGCGGGCTGAGCAAAGGTCATGTTCTGTGTCAATGTCCAGGTCTGAGCCATGGATGAGCACGAAACAAGGACATCGATGGCCGTAGGAGAGGCTTGGAGGTTTGTGTAGTTCCATCCCCAAGTGACAAAGTCTCCAATTTTGTAAAGGTTGATAGACTGAGCCGTGGCCGCTGGCGTGACCATGGTAATGCCACCAGCCGGATCTGTGTCATCGAAAGAGGTCGCCTTGGACTTGCTGGTGCCTGTCTTGGTGCCAGTGCCCGTCTCAGTGCCTGTAGGAAGCTTTGCGGTGTTGAGGTTGGTGGTCTTCGCGCCGCCGGTGTTTGTCGCCTGTGCCGTTCCTGTTGCTGTGGCGCCAGTCTGAGCAGTCGCGGTCTGAGTTGCGGCAGCTGGTGAGTAAGGTTAGCTATAGAGGTTCACAAACACAATGTGACGACGGGAGGCTCCCGGGGAAACGTGGCACGACATACCGGTTGAGGATTCATCGTTTTGCCGCACAACCAGGGCGTCGACATCTGGAAGCCACTTGGGCCAGGCGGAGGCCAGAGGAGTGAAGACGGCAAGGCCGAGAGCGAGAGACTGAACGGCCTTCATTTTGATGTGGGGGGAGGTAGATTCCCGGTGAAATTTATGAGGGTGTGTTGAAGATGAGGACGAGGTTCCGAGCGGAAGGACGTCGTCGAGGCCTTCAAAATTAACCAAAATGGGTTAATAAGCGAGTGCAGTCGGTCGAGAAGGACGTCCTTTGTGTCTTTCGATATTCGGTATCGAGTAGTCGTGGTTGAGGGAGATGGTGTTGGTTGTGGCCACCCCTATTTTCGCACAGTAAATTCGCAATAACAAAACCTGGGGGTTGTCGTTGGCTTGTCGAGTAATTTGGGACCCGGGAGATTTGTGTTTGGTTTGTCAATTCCTCCTCTTTCAATAAACGACCAAAACGAGCGGGTAGAATCAAGCGAGTGTCGATGTTTCGAATTAAACAGCAGAAAAAGCGGACGTCGAGAAAGGGCGTTTGAATTGCTGCTGGGAAGCAAATCACATCAGGATGGGAGGAAAGAGGAGTCGACCGGGAGAGGGAGGAAGTAGAGGCACCAGCAAACAGGCTAACTAAGAAGGCGCTGGAATGGGAGGAGAGATTTCGGGGCGGGTTCAACAGAAGGGAACGTGGATGGGGCTCCGATTGATTAGGTTTGGTGGATCCACAGCAACCAAGGCCCATCCCCCGAATGTGCAAGTGACTCTCGGGGGGGCATGGGGGGGTTTTCCCAGCGTCTCCTCGAAGCTCCAGGGGAAGATTGGGTGGTGGCCGAAGGGTGCGAGTTTGGCTAAGGCGCGTTAAGGTAGTGACGGAATCATGGCACGGGCAAGGCCGTAATCCGTATGAATGAAAAAAATAACAATAAAAATGGGAATGCAGGGCAACGCGATGCAGCAGGTACCTAGGGAACAGGGGCGAAGCCTGTTAGGCCACACACCAATGCATTGAGAAAGATGGGGTGGCACAGCACAGCCCGGGCTGAGAAGAGGACATCGGACCAGTCAGCAAGGGAATCCAGCCAAACAGAGGGCTGGAAACATTATTTTTTGGCTGGGGCATCCAATGCAGAAAAAAATAACCTGCATACGGGTGCAGAAAGGCACGTCTGCATAGGTACTTCGTAGAAAGGCACGAGAGGATAGGCCGTGACAAAGTCACAATGGACAATGGACAGACAGGTTCCGACCTTGGGCTACCCAACAGCCAACAGCCAACCGCCAGCCGCCATGTTCCAACCGTCTTTCGATCCAGTCTCTTTCTCTGTTTTTTTTTTTTTTTACCAGTACCTGCCTCATTGCGCTAGGGATCTTTAGTTCTACCGTCTAGCGTATCGACATGCCCTGGGCCTTCCTCGGCCTGCATCCCCGCCACCCCAAAGCGTTGGTCCCGACCTCTTTTTTTCAGCTCGAGAGCGAAGCCTTAGTAGTACTCAACAATCTCATGAGGTCTGTATGACAATTGGAAGAGTCCGAACCGGACATGTATTATTATACAATGGTAAACATCAATACAAGGCTCATGGGTAGATAATGAGGACATAGGTATCCATACTTGTACAGATTCAGATGCCTTGTCTCCAAGGTACCTAAGCATTGACTGACCTAAGCAGAAAGTACGTAGTATCTTACGAATAAAAAGGGAGGTACCCGGACGGACGTGAGCGTCACTGACTTGGAGGTTCGCGACCTGGTGGTGCATCGGGTTCAGCATATGGGATCCACCCGGCACATCGTATTCCTTCCCCCTCGTGTTGACATCCTCTAAAAATAATTACTCGGGACACGCGCCTCCACATCTTCAATCAATCATGAGACTGAGGCGAGACCGATAACCAGCCGCTTCCATCCGTTCATGATGATTTGCAGCCATCATGACATCGTCGTCTAATGAATTGTTCCCTTTCAATACTCCATAATCTGACAACACATCTACCCAAACACATGCCCGAGACTCCAAGCCGCTATTGCCATCGCCACCCTCAATGTGAGGTGAGCATCCCGTCGGATCTCCTCACGGGTTCCCCAACCCCCGACCCGAGCAACAACCTACGTAGTAAAGCCACCAACAGAAAATTCCCGTTGTGTTGTCCAGCAGGCTGTCTTAAGCCAGCTTGGGTTCTCACAAGCAGTGCCAAGTCGTCTAGCTACATACAAAAGACAATTGGGTAGTCGACGAAAGCCTCTCAGCCTCTCACAGTTTCGGACCTTAACATGTTGGTGGCTCGTAACACCACCTAAGAGTTACCTCCGCTCAGCCCGACATCCCGTCAGTACTTCGTAGCGACTACGTCTGCGGAGTACAGAGGCATGAGGACTTGGAATGAGGTAGTCAGCATTCGCTGCTTGGCATCAGAGATGCAGAGTCGCAGGGTCTTGGCCCGCTTTGCATCAATTCTGAGCAGGTTTTTGCGTGCACATCATGCCTACACAGAGCCAATTTGCCGTGCCAATCTTTCGTACTTGCTGCACCGTTTTCGTGCATGCGACCGAGCGAAACTGCAAGTCTGCATTAATACCTTACTAGTGGCATATATTCCGACTACATGCAAACTTCTTCCGTCCCGCCGGGATCGACGTGCAAAGTCTGGTTGCCCATGTCTTGATCCCTGGGACGGGGTGCGACAAGCAACCGGGAGTTCCCAGCTTCGTGCGGCGAACGGTTCCGTCGTTGAAACCGTCTCTTTCTGTTTTTGCGGAACCTCACCAGGCAAATTGACTGCGCCAGTGATTCATTCAATCGCTCCAATGTATCAAGCAAAGTACAATTGTGCCATTGTGGGTGCTTCTTCAAACCTATTGCTGGACTCCGAGACATATAGAGGTTCAGGAGCTGGCGAGTCACTACCTTGCCCAATGATGAGTTGTTACAACTGACTTTAGGCCGTTTGTGCATACTAGGGCTGCTTGGACTGCATCAATCAAACTAAGCATCCCTCAGCATAACGATGCATTACCACTGTTATCCGGTCCTCTTCCAATTTGAGTATCCATTCCAGTCAACATCGCCGTCATGAAAGCAAGCTTCTCGTGCTTGGCTTGCCCTCGATGCATATCAGTGCAGTCTCTAGCACAGGAAATGGTTTTAAAGAAGTCAATGTTCTTGTTCGGGTGTCAGGGTTCTGCGTCTGTATAGCTTCAGGATTATTCTAGTTGAGTACGTGATGGTTAACCTCGAAAACCAGAGAATCCCTACAGTGACTCTTGCGCCCAATTCAAGGGGTCCCTTCGTTGTGGCGTGTTCAGTCAAGGTGCTCCCGTTCTCGACATTGAGTTTGAGTAATAAGGGATGAGGTTTGGACGACTCGAGACTTCCCGCCGGATGACGTGCCGCCTCAGGGACCACGGGCAGTCCTTCTCCCATCCCCAGGAACTGGCTGGACCAAAGGTGGCCTGCCCGGAGAGGATGCAGGATGGCTCTCCAAGTCACCCAACGGGGGATGGGTGGAGCACGAGCACGAGCCACCACTCTCGATAAGGTACCTCAAGGGAAACGAACTGCCTGCCCGCCACAGTTGCTGTTATCGATAAGATAATAGAGCTACCTACCTACCCGCTCACACCAGGCAGGGAAGGCATTCCAAGTACCTATGTACCTTTGTAACGCTCTCTGGGTGCCTGCCTCACCTGTACCTACCCGTACGCGACTACCTCAACATCACACGCGGCAGTAATTATTTCTCAGACTCGAAAATACAAACGACCTGGGTCAATTGACATCACGGATAATACAAAGATCATGGCATTTACAAACGATGCTACGGTCTCGATCGACCGGAATTATCTGGACACCCTCATCAGAAGGTAAGACCTCTTATTTACACCTCGCTCGGACTAGCAACCGAGCCACTCCCAGTCCGGCCTATCAATAATATCTCACGATAAAGGCTAACTCTTTGAACAGGGCTCAATTGGTACGGCTTACACGACTGCCCACCCTTCATCTCTTCCATCGTCATCGTGAGGATTGCTGACGGAGCCTGCTTGAAGAACACCGACAATGATCCTAACTCAAGTTATCTGACCGTCACCATTACCCGCGCCGAGCATGACATCCTTGTCAAAACGGCCCAAGAATTCGGTATGCACAAAAATTATACTATGCGCAGCTTCTTTCGGGCATCAAATCCCCGGTAATTATCCAGTCATTGACTTCTCAACAGCGAACTTGCGTCGTAACCTCATGCGAGGAGGTGTAACTGAAGCTACCCTGGCTGTAAGTCGAGGTCTCCACCTCTGACCCCTGTAAACGATACAAGCTAAGCGATGAGCTTCTAGGTATTGACCTGTGACGAGTCCAACTATCAAGAGGACAATGTTGAAGGGAAGGTCACTTCACCATCCGAGGCTCCTCAGAATGGGATTCGACGCCCAGTCGGTCAGCCCCGCGTGACGACTGCCACGGCTACGCGAGGAAACCAAGACCCAAGCCGACTTCCTATCCAGCAACCTGTCAAGCGTGGGTGGGCTGAGGAGCCTGTCAACCTCGATGAATCTGAGGCGACAATCTCTCCCGTTGAGCCTGAGCTCAAGCCTGAACATGATTTTGGGGATCAGAATGATTCCCAACTGCCCATACGGCCTCGGTTCGAGCGTTTGGCCACCAGGACTATCTTGATCTCAAACCTCGCCGAAGGCACAACTCACGCTGATATCACTGGCAATGTACGTGGCGGTCAGCTGCTGGACATCTTCATGAGACCGTATGACCGGACTGCCCATGTGTCTTTCCTGCATGGCACCGATGCAGCGGCCTTCCTTGAGCATACCCGGCGCCATGATCTATACATCAAGCAGAAAAGAGTAGGCTACGTCGTTCGGTTTCCAGCGTCACGTATGGCTAATTGCAATGATAGGTTGATGTTCGATGGAGTGATCGGCACTTCACCTTGCCTGGCCATGTTGCGAGTAAGCTCGGCATTGGTGCCAGTCGCAATCTCATCCTTCGACGATGCGACCCGAAGCTCACCGAAGAGGAGATTCGGGATGATATGGAGCACATCCACAACTTGGTTGTCATTACTGTCAGTTTCCGAGGCGGAAGCTGTTACATCAGCACGAACTCTGTGCACAATGCCATGTATGCGCGGACCTGCATGATGAGCCGATTGTGAGTCGGACATCTCGCTGGACACAAGTGCTTTGGAGCTTACACGTCAGCAGCAAATACAAGGGATCCAAAATCGAGTGGGATGTCGATGAATGTTCGCAGCCCTTGCCTGCCGAACCTCAGCGAGTCCAGACTCAAGTGCCCCCGATCAGACTCCCAATGAATCCCATGGCCAACCGTTTCGAGCTTTTGAAGTTGGACAAGACTGACGAGGACGAGGAAAACATCCGGCCGGAGCTTCACACAAGTTCCCAGCGGAAGATTGTCGTTTGATGAGGAATAACGAAGTCCAGATTCCGTACGATTCCCAGCAAACTTGGCATTTGAGGGGCGAGGTCTGAGGGCTCCCTGTCATATGTTGGTGCTTTGAGCCTAAGGGCCACTGTTTTGAGTCTTTTTGGGGGAAGGAGTATGCGATGTTTCTTGGCGGGAGGGTAGCACGGAGTTCTAGAGATACCCTACGCTTCGAGTGTGTTTGTTACCTTATTAGAGGCTACTCTCTGCGCAGATGTTCGAGTCCATCTGCGAAGACGGGATAGACATAAGACTAATTCCGATTTCTCAGCATCAACAAAAGTACCAACTAGAAACGTATTTCTCGGGGACTTTTGTACCTTGAGCTGCTCGTCAAATAAGAGTAGAGCGTCTAAGCAGAAGTCTGTTCATCACACTCCACCTTCCTGAGCATACTTTGAATAAAGAGCAATCGAGAAATTTTCTATGCTCTCATCTCCAAAGGACTCTGACCCTAGGTGATGTCTCATTTTCTGTCCCAAGGAGGACGCTGTCTTGGACCTTCATAAGCGAAGTATTGAGAATCCCGTAATTCAATATATTGCACCTGACTTCTTGCCGTTTGCTTGTTTGTTCCAGTTTCCTGTGTATTCCATTCTCCCACGAAAGACTGAAGAGTATATGGATTACAGATTCAGAGGAAGGAGCGTCTCCCCGGTATAGTGCAAACTTGCTGGGGCCACGTAGCCTGGTGGTTAAACGGGTGATGAAGAAACTGGGACGCTGGTTTTTCGTAGGGATAGGGTTCGAACCAACGCCCGAGCTTTTTTGTTGATTTCTTGTCCATCTTCGTCGTACTGTGATGATGGGTTATTCAACCGGGAGGCAGGCGATGTCCTGTATCAATCAGATGCCACCATAACAGGCTCGCTCTTGTGCTAGGCAGATGAAACGGCTATCACACGAATTGGCAGTAGACCAGAAATCAGTTTGTATTCCATCGATAGAACGAACCCTGAAAAACAACTCCAGTCCAAACATGTCTTCTATTGTCCGTATCCAACATCAGGCAGGTCACATACCAAAGCAGAACATATCATCCCCTTTAACGAACCCGAGAAAACTACGTCCTCAAACAACATTCCAAGCTTGGTCAATCGGCAGACTCACCCCGTTAATCGTCCTCGCCTGATCCGTCGCCAAGAACACCACCGACTGCGCAACCTCAAGCGGCGTGATATTCGGCGTCGACTCGGACGCCTGGGCGTGGAGGGCATGGACGGGCTCAACCTGCGCGTACGCCTCTGCGTCAAACTCTTCGTCCCCTCCGTGGCCGGCGGCGATGGCCTTGCCGATGCGCGAGTCGATGGCGCCAGGGAGCACCGCGTTGCACCTGATGCCTTCCTTGCGGAAGCGCCATGCCACATTCTTGGTGGCGCCGATCTACCGTCTCAGGGGTGTCAGCGATATTCGGTCTGCCCTCGAAGCCTTCCACCTAGACGTCTACCCAGCGAACTGAACAGGTTGATAAAGAAATAGGAGAAAGAGAACGAACCAGGCCGTGCTTGCTGCACGTATACGCTATCCCAGCCACGGCCCCCGAGACGCCGGCCGTGCTGGCAACGTTGACGATGACGCCCGACTTCTTCTCGAGCATAAAGGGGATCACCGCCCTCATCATCTTGACCGGGACCGTGAGGTTCACGGCCATCACCCGGTCCCACTCCGAGTCCGTCACGCCGTCGGCGCTGCTGAACGATCCCATCACGCCCGCAACGTTGACGAGCAAGTCGATACGTCCGCTGGAGTATCACCCGTCAGTCCATCATCATATCTCAAATCGATACCCTTCCTCTCCTTTTTTGACCAACACCCCCCTCGAACAACGTCCTCGAACAACACAAAACTCACCCAAAAGAAGCAACAGCAGCATAAACCCCATCCTCGCACGCCCTCGGCCCAGTGAGATCGGCGCGGTGAAAATGAAACCGGCCGTGATCCGCCTCCTGAAGCAGCCCGTAGTTGAACTCGCGCGTGTCGAGCCCGCAGACGGAGTACTGGTGCGCCAGGAGCAGCTGCGCGCACGCGAGGCCCACGCCCGACCCGCAACCCGTGACGATGGCGACCTTGCCGAAGCCCACCGGGTCGATGGTCGCGGGCGGGATGAAGAGGGCGTCGGGGGAGGTGGTGAAGAACATTGCTGGCCGGGCACTCTTTTTCTGACGGGCTTCCTTTCTTTGCAGTCTGGGTCTGGGGAAGGCCAATTACGGAGGTAGTTTGATAACCGGACAGGTGCTTGCTGTAAGTATGATCCAAAGGTTCTGGTTCAAAATGGTGTTTGTTCGTTTCTACGAGCTACTCTCCGTTACGGTCTATGGTGTGCTGTTCTCCGACTTCTTATGCCAGCTCGCCTCCAAAGTCAAGTGGTGTCATCGGCGTGCCTAGAAGACGGCCACACCTGAACGAAACCTAAATGATTCGATGGGAAATCATGGCACACGCGGAGTCCTGCTATAACTCGAGCTCGGTATATCTTGCCCCAGACGTCCCAAAGCAGGCTTCTGCCGGGCTGTTCCCATTGCTGCTTGCTCATGTGGCTTGTATCGAGAGAGGCGAAGGGGCGAATAAGCGAAATAGAGGACCAGAGAACCGTCCCACGCAGCATCAGGCCACTTTCGATCGGGGTAACGAAAGCATACCTACTTGACAACCGAAGTCAAAGTACTATGGACTCATGGAAGAGCCCAAGTAGACCGGTGCGGGCCGCTCTCGAATGTCACGCCACGGCGAGCGGCTGGAAACGGGAAAACAGCCACGTGGATTGCGCGGGGGCGGGTTTTAAAGGTGAGACCATGTATCAACGCTGGCTGGTGGTATTCAGTGCTTCTCCTTCACCTCGAGCATTACCGTGTGAATCAAAGACAGAGTGGCTTATTTAATATCTGAAGCATTGGACCCAATGACTGTTGCGAAACTGGTAAACGAGGTGTGTCCCAGGGTATAGTTTTCCTGCCTCGATATCCCATCCTGCACCTTGGCCCTTCTCCCCCGAGGAATGCTTTGCCACCTTTAAAAAAATGTTTGGAATCCCATCAACCCGTCGCAATGCAACACCGAAAGCAAAAGAATTACGAAACACAAATCAAGCGTGTACCCCAGGAAAATCGCGCGGTTAACTCCTGCATTCCCCTTCACTCAGTCACCTTCATACCGTTCGATCGAGGCATTGAAGCCTACTTAGCGTTATTGGCAACTGATGCCAAATAGCCAAGCAGGAAACTTCGGTCGGCAGGAGAAATCGGTGTCTGACTGCCGCGACGGGACTCTGACAGGCCCTCCGGGACGCCCTGGCCGCTTGCAGAGGCCAGAGAAGCCACACGCGATCGCATGCTCCCGTCCGGAGCCATCATCTCCCTGGCCTTTCCCTTATCCTCGGGAGCAAAGCCAGGCCCGGGGCTCGGCGACTGAGGCTTTCCAAAAAGCGATAGAAGCTTCTGCCTCTGTTCGGGCGGCATTTGTGATTTCTGCTGCAGCCCAGCAGGTGCGGGAAGAGCGGATGCTGACGGTGGGCTGGCCAAACTGGCCGGCTTATCGACCCCGAAAACCGAGGCTAAAGCAGGCGCACGAGGGCCAACGGGCTTGCTCATGTTTTCGGCTCGCTGAAGGATCTGATTCGGGTGCATTTGGGGCGAGGGATTATTGTATATGGCGGAATTGTTATTCGCGCCTTGATTATAGAGACCTCTGTTCTCCATCGTTCTCGGGCTGTAACCTCCAATGGTCTGAGGGCTTCTGTGCTCTTGTCTGCCGAGCTGAGATTGGAGCGATAGACCTTGAAAGGGTACTTGGGTGGTCGGATCCGAAGCGCTCTGGGGTGGTCTGCTCAGAGGACTGCTTGAAGCTGGCTGAACTCCACGGAACACGGGACTGGGAACCTCCTGATTGCTAGCCTTTACAGTAGATATTCCCTTCAAAAGAGCAGCGCTAGCTGTAGTTCCGGGTAATTCGACGGGTTGGTTGGCAGGTGGGGAGCTGACTTCAGGGTTCTTGAACATGGAAAGGAGGGCAGACCGATGAGCAGGATCGACAGGCTGCTGAGCCCTCATGGATGGACTTCCCTGGGGGTGTGCTACGCCTGCCCCCGACATGCTAGGCGACTGAGGATACTGAGGAGCTCCGTTTCCATGAAGTCCAATTGGCGGCTGTCCCTGCCCCTGAGATGCGGATCCGTAGGGCTGCTGGTTTGCTTGACGAGCCTTATCTGGACTAGCTGTTCTTGTATCCGACTTGAGCACTCCCAAGAGCGCCATAGAGTGATTAGAGAGGTGACTGCTAGGCGGCTTGGGTTGATACATCATGCCCTGGCTTTGCTGCTGGGACTGTGCTGGTTGGTATTGAGCATTCGCCATGGGTTGGTTGACAGTCCCCTGTGCGTGTTGAGGGGGCGGCGGGGGTGTACCGTCGGCGAACGCATTCCGGTTCAGCAGAATCTTTTGAGCTTGAGGCGGCAATGGTTGAGGGTGCCGCAGGGGCGGCTGTGGCAGTTGAGCAGGGCCACCCATCATCGAAGGGCCGTATTGCCTGGCTTGAGGATGGGCTGAGCCAGCATTTCCAGACTGTTGGAAAGCCCAAGCCTGTGGTGTTCCATCTGGACCGATGGGGAATGCCGGCGGAGCTTGATAACTCGCCATCGGTGCCCGTTGCTGAGGGTGATGCTGGCCATGAGGGCTTTGGGGCTGTGGAGCCTGCCTAATGGTATGATCGAGGGGAGTATGGGGCAGCTGCGAGACTGGGATTCCCTGGGCGACAGCTTGGTTCTTGGCCTGCAGGATAGCGAGTAGCGATGCGCCTTTGTCTGCTCCAATATCCGGAGAAGCTGGCTTCGATGTTGCTTGCGCTGCCGTCGGATGGACCTTCAATAGACGCTGCAATTCCTGTGTTGCACCCTCCAGAGTATCGAGCCCTGGCGTCCGAGTCGAAGCATCAGTCGCGGGTTCGGTTTGCCAAACTTCGTCTTCAGTGACAGGCTCCTCGTGAAGAGAGTACGGGTTGAAGTGCGCCTCGTTGGCAGCCTTGACAGCATCTTTTCTCTTCTGCTGCACGACCCATTTCTTCAAGGGGACCAGAAAGGGTGCAACCATGTAAAACTTGTTCGCATTGGCGGCGGCGGCGGCTTCGTTTTGAGGTTGGTTTCCTTTCTTTCGAAAAGCGGGTAACTCGGACAGTTTGTACCACTGAATCTTGCTGATCTCCTTCCTCGTCCGTGGCTCGAAGTGGGTGTCCATCGGCACGTCGCGGAAGACGTAGAGCCTCAACTGCTGCTCTCTCATGGTGACCTCGATGTATTTGACGTCTTCTCTGTTCTTGGGGACCAGGCCAGCAGCATGCAAATCGTATCCTGTCTCCTCGTATACCTCACGAACGGCGCATTCAAGGTCATCTTCGTCTTTGTTGATCTTTCCGCGAGGAAAACTCCAATTGGCGCCCTTCTTCCAGCCTTTGACCAAGATTGTCGAGTCCATAGCCTCGTTGAGCATGATGGCTCCCCTCACAGGGACTCGAGTCTTGTACTGCAAGAACTCCTCAAAAGCCTTTGTATGATTCTCGACCGAAAACGGAGCTAGTAGGGGACAATGTTGGAAAATCCGAAGACTGAAACTTCGAAGTGTCATTGAAGGAAGCGTGGGGTCAAGTGGCCGAACGAAGTCTTCGTAGAACCATTGTGCCTCCTCTATTTGGAAACAGATGCGAGCAACGGACGACAGGTCTTCTTCAGGTAGGTTGATGATAAATCGAACACATAGATCGTCCAACCCTATGTACTGTTAGTCCTGCCGCAGCAACTGTCATGAGTTGATGGCGCAAGGCTGAGTAGCTATCGCCGTGTATCTTCCAAAGTGTGGGGCAACCAACAATCCTCTAACTGCATCTTTTCTTCGGCCATGTTGCGCGATGGCTAATAACATGTCCCAAAGAGGATATCTCTATTTTAGTCGGGTGTACCTGGCGAGGGAGTGAAGGTGGCGAAATGCTCCTGGCAATGAGTCTGTGTTGAGGTCGAGGTGAGGAACCGTTGCATGGTACGGAAGGAGAGGCTTGGGGTTTGGTCGGGCTCAAAGCTTTCCGCTTGCGACCGGAATGCGCGTGCTGCAACGAGAATCGGCAGCGACGGGCAATTCAGCGGATCAAGGTGAATGGAGTTGCGGGACAGGTGTGGCTTCCCAGAGATGCGGTGTGTTTGTTGTTTGGAGCAGATGCGCTGACAAGCGGCCTCTCAGATGTGATGGTGATGCTTTGGAGTTTGGATAAGGTAGGGTGCGGAGTAGTGACGGGCACTGCACGTCTTTGTTGACGATGGCAGATACTGCAACGTCAGGCAGCTAAGGTAAGGTAGGTAAGGTACAGCGTAACGTAAGATAGCTGGCATACCCGTGGGCCCGTTCCTCGAGATGCCTAACTGGACGTGGCAGATGCCGTGGTCGCAAGCTGCTAAGCGAGCTCGTGATTGGGTGCAACTTCCCCAGCTCCGCACGTGTCAAACAGCGCACTGTCTCATAACGCGTCGAGTCCAATAGTGATTACAGTGCGCATAGATTATGCGGCCAAACTGTCATGACACAGCCCATCTCTTCAGCTTGTCAACCACATCAGATCAACACCTCGCTTCCATCCGGTCTAGACCATTCCCTGTCAGCTATATGTTGCCTCAACTGTTGAAGGAATTAAGCATGGAGGCCAACAGGCAAGCTCCCTCAATAGCTTTTCATCCTATGACAATTTTCTTTCGGTGGAATGCACCCGAGAGGTGGGAGCTTCCTTGATACAAGGGGCGAACTTTGAAGATTCTGGAGAAGAACATAGCCACAATATGGCTGTGCACGTACATCACTTGCCACACTTGCGTGGCTGGACGTGCCGGCCTCTTCTCTCTCTCACTGCTGAGTCTGCTGGCAGGCCCCGTAAGTGCTTTTGTGTGCTGCATTGCATGCAATTCAGGGCCATTGAAGACCAGTCGCGGCGCACGCTCATTGGAGACCAGCCAACTGGCCGCTGCAGCATGATGTGAAACGACTGCGGTCTAGCCTGCTCAGACTCCACTGAAGAGGCCTCTCGGAACTGAGGCAAGTGCATTGGCGTGCAGTGACCGACAAAATTACATCATGATGGTAGTCTGGTCCCCTGACTTGTCAAAACAGGAATTCTGGGCGCCCGCGGGGGAAAACAAGCGTCCAAGGGACCAACCTCTTGTAACTTAGCGACAAACCGACCTACGTAGTGTGCAACGAGCACAAGAGGCAACTTGATCTACGCAGTACCATACCACCCATACAACCCATACCTTACCACACCTTGGCAGCTCGGACCTTGCCAGCCAGCTTCCCGGCTTTTCTCTCAACACCTACTTATATCACCAAGACCGTTCCTCTCGCTCGGTTGCCGCAGCCGTCTTGGAACCTCTTGACCTTTGACAACCTTACCTTTAGGAATACCTACCAGCTTGCCAAGGTATTCTTACTTTAATCTAAGCCAAGAGCACAGAGGGCCGCCTTGCGAAAGCCTTTGTCAACAACGGTCCCTACGAGCTTGTCTCTGTCTCAGTGCGCCACTCATCACTACCAGTGACTGGGAAACACCGCTCTTCGCAATCCGGCACTCACACACAACCTAGAGATTCGGCACTTCGTCAACGATACAACTGCAAACATGGCCAGTCTCATCGCCAAGTGGATCAGCAAGAAGATTCTTGCTGAAAAGGTCGAAAATAAATTTGGCCGCGAGGTATGTTACCTTCTTACACCTGGGCCCTGCGCTCACCCGCGATACGGTGGATCCACGAACAGAATGTACTGACCTCATCACCAGGACCCTTACTTTGAGAGCGTCCCCGCTACCAGGCTTGATGGTACCCCCAACGGCAAGGTCAAGAAGCGCAGAAAGGCCTTGCCGCCTGGCCTTTCCAAGCAAGATGGCGAGGTTTTGACCAAAGTCAAGAGGAGAGCCTACCGTCTCGATCAGTCGCTTTTCAGCTGCTGTGGTGTGAAATTTGGATGGGGTAGCGTCATCGGTTTAGTTCCTGCGTAAGTGCCTGTCCTCCTCCCCTGCTGCTGCATCGCCCCCACAGTCCCCATTCGGCTTATCGACAAGACAACGACTAACATCATGTTGGCTTCAGTGTTGGTGATGTTCTCGATGCTTTCATGGCCATGATGGTGTTCAGAACCTGCTCTAAGGTCGAAGGTGGACTCCCAAATTCAGTCAAATCCCAGATGATGTTCAACATCATTATCGACTTCGTCATTGGCCTGGTGCCTTTCGTGGGCGACATCGCTGATGCTGCTTTCCGCGCCAACACCAAGAACGCCATCCTTCTCGAGGAGCATCTTCGCGAGAAGGGAAAGAAGAATTTGAAGCGTAGCGGAGCCCCCATTCCAGCCGTCGACCCGAGTGAGGCAGATGAATGGGATCGCTTGCAAGGCGACCGCACTCCGCCCGAATACGTCAGCCGTGAGCCTTCTCGCAATGGACACATGTCAGCAGGCCGCCACGAACGCACACCAACTGCTCCAGCCGCCGCTGCAGTCAGAGAGGAGCGTTCCGGCGGTCGAGGCTGGTTCGGCTTTGGAGGTCGCTCGAGAGTCGATGACGACGTTGAGGCGGCTCGCGATCCCAGAGACAGACCTGCTCGTCAATCGCGTCATTAGACTATCGGCTGCTCGAGAAATACTTTTCAAAAAAAGAAGAGTCAAATGTCAGAGTTGGAGATGACGACAACTGGGGTGACCCGTCGGAATTCGCGGTGGCTGGAAAGCACACTTGGTGTTCGCGTGTAGCGTACGGATGGTCAGAAGATGACGGACACTTGGTCTGCCTGGCTCTGGATGCTTGTTTTATGAAGACTTGGACGAAGAAGATGAACATGACACGATACCTTTTCTTTTACATACCCACACTGCTTTAGTTAAGCTGTCAGTAGTTTAATACGATTCACTGAAAAAATTGAGGCCTTGCAAAGAGTTGACGTGTACGTGACACATCAACTGTTTGGATCTGGATGGGAATCCGGAAATCGGTGTCCGTGCCAACGGTCAAATTGACGATCAGACTGGTGATGGTAATTCCGCAAGTCCGTTTCCAACGCGTCGACCCGCAGCCGAGAGTCATACAGTCAGGATTTGTCGATGCTTAGACGAGATTACATGGCTGATGAGTCTTGGATGGGCCACCTGGGTTCCACCAAAGCTGGAGCTAGGACGTGTTCAGTTTATCAGATCTGATCTGATACCTGACATCGAAGTACCTAGGGGAAGGATGGGCTTGGAACGCGTCGAGTCGTAACGCCGAGGACGGATCCAGCTCAAAGAAGCGTGTGCAGGGCCGGGAGATGGGGCTTGTAGGCGGTAATGGGATATCTGGAACGTGTGTGGCTCGGCCGAAGCTCTCGAGTCTCCGGACAGAGCTTGCTCTGGTTTCCCGGCCATGACATCGTGTTGCCTGGTTGGCGTGCCGGGGGGTGGAACGCAAGCGGCCACTTCGGCGTCGTAGCTCGACCCAACTTCCAAATGATGAGCATGTTGAAGAGGGAAAAAGGGCCAAAAAAAGAGGGCTGGGCCTGGGATATTCCGTTTGGGACCACAGTCGGTAGACTTTTCTGCGCCAGGTCTTGGGCACTTTGCAGGGTCTGGAAGTGGAAAGGTGAGAAGCGAGACAAGATCCTTCCACTTTGGAACGAAACGCGCCGGCGATGCCCCTGGAAGACGCGCTTTTTAGTGGGGTGGAGGGGAATTGACGGCGCGTGGATTCAGCTTTAAGTGCTCTGGGCAATCAGACCAGCTTCCACAGCCACCTGCAAAAAAGGTACGAAGCTCAAGGTACCCAAGTACTTACTCCGTAGAAAACACGAAAACGCGAGTATCCCTGCCCTGTGCTCAACGCGTCCCACTACCTAGCGCTCGGTGCTGCTTGCCCGCTACATAAACTCTGCCTTTCCAGAGTTCCTCTACCATCAACAGACATCTTCTTCACTCCCAATCACGACAATACCACAACCAAAGACAGACTCACGACCTCAATTTACTTCTTCCAAAGTCTTGTCTTCCCCTTCTTCCATTCATCGCCTTCATTCTTCCTCTCCCACCACATTTTACACACTTCCGCCATGTCTATCGAAGTCACTCCGTCCAAGCAGGTAAGTAAACGTCACCACTCGGTTAAGCCGAGCTTGACTCTAGTCCACGCGCTTTCCATGGTCGCAATCGCTAACAACCACTTCTCCAGGCCGCTGCTGCCCTCGACTCTTTCAAGATGGAGTCTCCCGTCAAGAAGCTCAACTTCAACCCCGCCGACAAGGAGAACCAGCCCCTCACATCCGACGTTGCCACCGCAACCGAGAAGACCGATGTTCAGACAAAGCCCACACAAGAAGTTGTCAAGAACGAGAACAAGATTGTTGTCGCTCCCGGCATCAAGGAGCAGGAGAAGGATGAGCCCCTCCTCCAGGAGAACGGCCAGCGCTTCGTCCTCTTCCCTATCAAGTACCATGAGGTATGTGAACGCGTCGCAAGACGCGTAAAGTGGTTTGCTCGTTGACCCATGACTAACTTTTGACTTCCAGATCTGGCAAATGTACAAGAAGGCCGAGGCTTCCTTCTGGACCGCCGAGGAGATTGATCTCTCCAAGGATCTCCACGACTGGAACAACAAGATCAACGATGATGAGAAGTACTTCATCTCTCACATTCTTGCCTTCTTCGCCGCATCGGACGGTATCGTCAATGAGAACCTGGTCGAGCGCTTCTCCGGCGAGGTCCAGGTCCCTGAGGCTCGCTGCTTCTACGGCTTCCAGATCATGATGGAGAACATCCACTCTGAGACCTACTCCCTCCTCATCGACACCTACATCAAGGAGCCCGCGCAGCGCACCTACCTCTTCAACGCCATTGACACCAGTATGTGAACACATCCCGCGCCTACATGCCCGCATCGCTAACTAGCATCACAGTCCCTGCCATTCGCAAGAAGGCTGACTGGGCCCTGAAGTGGATCAGCGATGAGAACTCCTCCTTCGCCCAGCGTCTGGTTGCCTTTGCCGCTGTTGAGGGTATCTTCTTCAGCGGTGCTTTTGCCTCCATCTTTTGGCTCAAGAAGCGTGGCCTCATGCCCGGTCTGACCTTCTCCAACGAGCTCATCTCCCGTGACGAGGGTCTGCACACCGACTTTGCCTGCCTCTTGTACTCTCACCTCAAGCACCGCCCCAACAAGCAGGTCATTGAGGACATCATCGTTGATGCCGTCAAGATTGAGCAGGAGTTCCTCACTGAGGCTCTGCCCTGCGCTCTTCTCGGCATGAACTCCAACTTGATGAAGCAGTACATTGAGTTCGTTGCCGACCGCCTCCTGGTCGCTCTTGGCAACGACAAGGTCTACAAGTCCTCCAACCCCTTCGACTTCATGGAGAACATCTCCCTTGGCGGCAAGACCAACTTCTTTGAGAAGCGTGTCGCTGACTACCAGAAGGCTGGTGTGCTCAACAGCACCAAGAAGGCGCAAGAAGAGACCAAGGTTGAGGGAGAGAACGGCGGAGACTTCGCTTTCGATGAGGACTTCTAAATCATCTTCGAGCGCCTGAAGTTTCTGTTGTTTCCTTTTTCCCCATATACCCTTGTACATTGCACACGCATGGTGTTTGCCAGAGCGTCCTTTCACACTCTACACTCAAACCCCCTCCCCTCACCTGAGCTGAGGTTTAGAGCTGTTTTCCCTTTTCGTACATACATGGCGTTGGCGGGGATCATTTTACAAGGAGTTGGAGGTTCCCAAGGACTGGTTGGATGACTGTGGAAAATGGGGCATGAATGTCTTTGATGGATAATGTACCACAGTGATTCTCTTTTAGTAATCGCACATGACATAACAACCGAACGTTTCCTTTTTGTGATGTGCTGTAGTGTTTTCCACATGTCGCTTCTCCTGAGCTTGTGTGCTCGTGTTGCCACTTTGTTAAGGAAATCCCCTTAAATTTCGTCTGGGACGACTTGCATGTGTATGCAAGTAGGCTTCAACAAGACTCTTTGAGGCCCTTTCGAACAGTGAAGTGTTCTCCATGATGTGTCTGTTGGCTGCGACTTGCCCAACATATCAGTCTCAATATTGTGCCCTACTCACGAACAGCAATGTGTCTCCCACTTCCAAATAAACACCCCAGTACTGTCTCAATCCCTATCCTCATTTCTTGCCCTTCTTCTTCTTCTTTCCACCTCCAGCAGCAGCCTGGGGTTTCTCCACAGGCGTCGCCGCGCCGGCTGGCGTGTCCTCTCCACCCGCATCGGCCATTGGCTCGTCCTTGGTCGCCGCGGCGGCGTCCAACGTTGCCGGTTTCGAGGTGGACATTGTGCGGCCCAGGGCGCCGAGGCAGGTAATGAGGCGGGAGACCTCGGCGGCCTTTGTGGTGCGGTATTTGAGGGCGACGCCGCTGACCGGGTCGAAGGTCTTGATGACGAGGGAGCCGCGCGGGGGTTTGGCGTCTGTCATGGTTGCGTCTTCTGCGGGTGCTGCGGCGGATGCGGCGGATGCGTCCTCCGAGGTCTTGATCTTTCGGGGTTTGACTGCTTTGATGGAGTACTTTGTTGTGATTCTAGTCTGTTTGGGGCGCTGAAGATTAGCCGCCGCTACGTTTTCCCTCGTCCAAGGTTGGCAGATGAGTTGCTAGTATGCGGGTCAGGCTTACGGTAGTCGGACGGGCCTGGAGGAGCAGAGACGACTGCTCCAGCCATTCCTGGCTGGTCTTGTAGGTCGGCATTGCGATGTGATGGTAGTGATGGGGGTGGGGAGAGGAGAAACGGCCACGGCCTTGCGCGGTGGTCCGGTCTGTATGCGCGTACGTGGGACGTGTCGTCGGTAACTGAGCGCCTGAGTAATGGCGTTCCGAGTCTCTCGAGGAGGTAGGTTCGAGGAGTGTTCGCTGGGGTGTCGTGCGCGCCGTGGTGGTCGGAGTGACGTTCGGTGTCGTGGAGGTGGCCTGGCTTTGGTGGAGGATGCAATTTTGGTGGGGTTCGGCCATCCCAAGTTGAGGTACCCCGACCTTGCATGCCTGACGAGGGGCAAGTTTAAGCCGCACACTTGGGACTATTACCCCAAGCTCTGATACTTCACCATTCTAACATGCATATTCCAAGGCAAGAGTAGAATCAAATATTTCCCAAGGTTTCAACAAAATTCATTCATGTCGACTTTCCTCAACGGGTTGGGTATCTCGTATCCTAGACTCCGAAAGTAATTGACCTCTCCAGACCGCCATTTCGCAGCTTCTAAATTTCCTACATTGATGCTCCAACCGCTTCATGCATGAGGATCGGGCACCCAGAACATCACATCTTGATCTGCCGTCGCAAAGAAGTTGTATCGCGGGTTGAATGCCAACACCGCCGCCTCTCGCTTTTCCTCCAATACCCATGTAGCGTCGAGGGTCTTGTTCTCGTTCTGGGGCGGTGTCAAGATATCCCAGACCAGTACATCCTTTGGACCACCGCTCAGAACGTAACGACCGTCCACAGAGAAGCAGCAATCGCCGCTACTCTCGATTGTGGGCTGGTCCGTCTTCGGCATACTGCCGTTGATGGTGCTTGATGTCTCACCAGCCGCCAGCCGCCGGGTTCCGCCCTCGGGCTTACGCAGGTACGCCTTCAAGCTCCCGTCGAAAGCATCGAGTATGAAGTGGCCGGGACCGCGAGTGCCGACGAGAATATGCTTACCGTCATTCGAAAATTCCAGCTTTGTCCAACCCCTGATTACGAATTGTGAGTCCACGTGTCTGCCGGCGTCGACGACATCGAAGGTCGCAAATGGCGCCTTGTCGTAGTTGCGGCAGTCATATAGCAGAACGCTTCCGCTGTTCGTACACGCGACAGCAAAAGTCTGCCCCGACGGATCGTATGCGGTGAGATACGGAGAGTTGAGGTTCAGTTGACCGCACCATTGCTTCGTCGAAATATTCCAAAGGCGCACAGTATTATCTTGGCTACAAGAGATGAAGTTATCAGCCCCTGGGTGTATGGCAATATCTGTGACGCTCTTTTCGTGGCCCTCGAAGTATCGGATGAAGGAATTATCGTGGGTAGCCAAATATCGGATCTGATCTGGTAGGCGTTAGCTATTGTGCGGCGGGTTGAGCATAAGAGCGCCTACCATTCTGCTTCGTACTCGCATAGATGATGCTGGAGCTCGTATGCGTGAACTTTGCCAGCTTGACGCCGTACTTCTTGCTTAGCAAGTTCTTCTTGTGTATACCTTCCTTTACGCTGTAAATCTGAATCGTCTCGTCGCTCTCAGAGGTCATGAGAAGTTCGCCCGGGTCGTCGAAGTCGAGTGACAGCACGTGTGGCTGAGGACGGCCATCCTTGATGTCTTGCCTTTTAAAAAGCTGAGAACCAATCAGTCAGAGAGCTCCCTATATAGTTTTTGGGCATTCCTTGCCTTTGTTGGGCGAAACGACGATATGACTTCGCTCAATGGGGTAGTATTGTTGGTTGCCAGAGAACGCGTAATGTTGAGCGAGTTTCCATTGGCTGGTGTCGACTCGCGATGGTCCAAGTCCATAGGCGTCGACGCCATGATGGGTTCTTTGAGGATTCCAAGAGCTATACTGGCTGAGTCGAACAGCGACGCCTCAATTGATGCTGTCGCGAGCCGTAGGCAAACGACGTCCTCGTCGCAGGAGAATTCTTGAGGCTGTGCGGCAGAACTCGACAAGTTCCTTCAAAATGTGTGTGAATAAGTGCAGTCGTCCTGAGGTTGCTGCAGGTTTGAATCTGTGAACGGGAAACCAGACCGCGTCTTGTCATGCGATGCGACTGGAGGAAACCAAAGAGCTTCCCCAATTCAGTTTCGCGGGGTTGTGGTAATGGAAAAGCTAACTGTGCCACAGTTCTTAGACCACCCCTGGCGTGTCCGAGGAAGGTTCTCAGCCACACCTTGTAATTGCCAGCCTCCCATCGTTGACAATGCGCGACTTCGCATTGGAAACTGGCGTCCCGGCAATGGGCCAGCTAAATTGACGCCCCCCTTTTTGGACAGGGTCTGGGGTACCGAAAACCGACTTAGGCCGCTGTGGCCCGCGAACCCTGCCAATTGGGACCTACAGACGCCGGGATCGGCAATGGCTATCCACGGCCATATTGACTTTGAGCAAGAAAAATCCCAATTTCTCTTCCGCGCGCGGAGCTTACTGAGAGACCTGTAGACCTGTAGCCCCGGTAAAAGAGTCAATCCAGTCACGTCAATCCAGTGCCAGCCCGACGGAACTCAATCCATATCGCAGTCACATCGCCAACTTCCTCTCTTGAGTTGCGCGCATTACGGCGAACGGGTTCTCGACGAGCAGGCTATGTAAGAATCTGCCCAAGAGTCGATGTTGACTGGCTATCGACTTGCCACGACGTCAATGTTGCTGACCCGCGCTGTTCCGTCATTTTAGGTACTAGCATTCCGAGATCGCGGTGTCACTCTTTTCTATTTCTCTCTCTTTCTCTCCTTCCAAACGAACCCCGACTATCATAGGAGTCGCAACCACAAATTACCAGCATCTTACACATCGACGATACCCAATTATCTCTTAACTCTGCGACAAGACCAATTGACACAATGTCAACAACCCTTGGGCAAGTCATGGCCCGCAGTTCGGCATCCGCAAGACCAGCGAAGCTAACCTTCGCAACAGCGCCTTCATCGCCGGCGGCATTGCCGCCTGCGGCGCTGTAACGGCCACGCATCCTTTCGAGACTGTCAAGATCCGGTGCGTCTGATAGCGACGACGCTCGCTCCTTCCCCGCTCCCTGCCGCCGGCAACGCGCTGACCCCTCCCCCCGACGTGTGCAGAATGCAGTTGCAAGGAGAATTGAAGGACAAGGGACACCAGCCGCATCAGTACAGAGGCCCTCTGCAGGGTGTCTCTGTTATCGTGCGCAATGAGGGCGTGAAAGGAATCTACCGCGGTATCGGCTGCGCGTACATCTACCAGGTCCTGTTGAATGGATGCCGTCTTGGATTCTACGAGCCTATGCGCGAAACCCTGTCGACTCTCATCTTCAAGGACGGCAAGACGCAGAGCCTGGGCATCAACATGGCTTGCGGTGCTGGATCAGGAATCATGGGAGCCGCCGCTGGCAGCCCTTTCTTCCTTGTCAAGACACGGTTACAAAGCTACTCTCCCTTCATGCCCACTGGCACACAGCATAAGTACCGCAATGCTTGGAACGGTATGACCTCAATCTACGGCGCCGAAGGCATTCGGGGACTCTACCGTGGTGTTGGTGCGGCCATGATCAGGACGGGTTTCGGTAGCTCCGTGCAGCTTCCCACCTACTTCTTCGCCAAGCGGAGACTGGTCCGCCACTTGGGTATGGAAGAGGGTCTGCCTCTGCATCTTGCTAGCAGTACCGTCAGTGGTTTCGTCGTTTGCTGCGTGATGCACCCTCCTGGTAAGTCTCAACTCAAGATTCCCCGAAGCATAGTTCTGTACTAATCCTCATGGCAGACACCATCATGTCTCGCCTGTATAACCAAAATGGAAACCTCTACAAGGGTGTCTTTGACTGCCTGGCCAAGACTGTCCGCACTGAAGGCTTCTTGGCTATTTACAAGGGTTTCCTGCCTCACTTGGCTAGAATCCTCCCCCACACCATCCTTACCCTGACCCTGGCGGAACAGACAAACAAGCTGATGAGAAAGCTCGAAGACCGCAT
Organism: Colletotrichum scovillei; assembly: GCF_011075155.1. NCBI lineage: Eukaryota > Fungi > Ascomycota > Sordariomycetes > Glomerellales > Glomerellaceae > Colletotrichum > Colletotrichum scovillei. The sequence continues at coordinate 3,514,313 of NW_023336261.1, forward strand.
CCTGCCTTCGGCCACCATCCAGACCCCGTGATCAACCATTGATCTTGTACCTATTAAATCAGCGTTCCTTGCATATATGGAGTTAAAAATGAGCTGGGTAGACAGGGTGGAAATGTCGCGAGCCGGGGATCGGCTTCTAGAGAACATATGGGGGGGTTGGCTAGGAATGTAGTGAGGCAGGATAGGGTCACGCCAGAGAGGCCGGCCGGTGAAGGTGCTTTGAACGTGCATTTTCTGTTCGATCTATCCATATATAGACCGTTCGCATCCATAACAAAGTTTCCCTGCGGTGCGCTTCCTGCTGTCGTCAATATCCTCTCCTATTTCACCCTTCCACCGGGCATCTCCCTGTGCGTCCACATCCATGCCGCAGACCGCGCACGCATCGCCATCGCTCTCTCGTGTTAATTTGCCGCTGGTGCGAACGACATTGGCGACGACGGAGGGATAACTCTCCTCCACTTCCTCAAAGTACCGCGCCATGACATCCTCGATGCTGAGCTCCTTGTGCGAGACGACTGCGTTGCTGCTTGGTCCCACTTCCTGGGCGAGATCCTTCAAAGACGGTATCAGGCCCGCATACGTGATGACCTCTCGCCTAAAAATATCTCGAAGGAGGTAGTACACTGGAAGCATCGTCTTCTCAGTCCCCCGGACAGCCCCTTCGCCGCCCTCCGCGCTCTGTCCCTCCCCAACGCGGGAGAATGTCGTGACGGGGACGGGGCCGTCGGCGACCTGCCACGGCACGGCAAACCCGCGGCCCTTGGCCGTCTCGGCGAGCGTCAGCTCGGCCAGGGCGGTCGTGGTGCATCCCAGCAGCAGCGCGTGGCACTCCCTCTCCACGGCCAGCGATAGCAGCAGATTCCGCACCAGGAGCCTCATGATGTCCACCCGCGACGTGACGGACGGCAGGGCCTCGAGGAGGCCGCTGAGCTGCTGCGCGGGCGCGAGGCCGGGCTGCAGGGCGGGAAGGACGGACCAGTCTATCGTGTCCAGCTTGAGGGCGTCGGCCAGCGGAACGATCTGCATCGAGAGGTTGGGGAACTGCTCCTTATACTTTTCAAAGAGCAGGCTTGCCGACGACGAGGAGGTCGCGGCGTCTGCGGCGTTTGACAGGTCGGTGTCGATGTGGACGACGTGCACCTCGTACGCGACGCGCAAGTTCTTGTCCTTGAGACCTTGGAGGTTCTTGTCGAGCACCTGGACCAAGGAGGCCGAGGAGGGGCCGAGAGAGAGGCCGAGGAGGTACTTTGCTCTTGCGTCGGGGGTAGTGCCCAGCTTGTCCTTTACATCGCGGTATGGCTGGGCGAGGCGCTTCACGACTCTTTGGACGATATGCTGCTCATAGCAAGTCCTGCGCGTGTTGGTTAACTCTGTATAAATTTGGGCATGGAGCATGTACATGTGAGAGTACTTACTCGCAAAGAGGATCCTTTCTCACTTTCAAGACGGTCGGTGTCTTGCATCGCCTACATGGGCGAGGTTCCGTGTTGCTGCTCATGACGGCGGGTCGGGCCGCAATGAGTGACGTCAAAGTGCTAGGGCGGCTCAGGTGTAGTTATTGAGTTTCAAAGCAGTAAAATTCAGACTGTCGTCGAATATGAGTATTGTATACTTTATTATGGCCTCATAAGTGTCCAAGGGGGTGTTGCAGTAGTTTGTTGTCGATGATGAAAAGTGAGAGAAAGGTTCCGCCACCAAAGTTGACTCAGACTCACACTTTCTTTGGTGTGTGTAGTTTGAATTTTTCCTGGCTGAACTCATCCTTCTCCATCACCCCCACGAAAATCACCCAACATCCATTGTGAAGTCAACGAATGAAGCAAGCATACCGAGGCTTTCTAATTAGACATTTTTCATTCTTTGACCAAGGTATCTTCAAGTTCATCATGTTTTAGGCAACTGACGTCGTTCTCATCTCTTCATACACATCCTTTCGTGTGAAAGAAAACAGTGTTCAACCTTCCGTAATGAAAAATGAGGAAGAAGACGATGAACTATATACCTACGAGATGTTATATCCTATGTCATCGTGCCCGAAAAACAAAACTGGCGTCAAAAGTCCGAATTTTTTATCATATAGAACTAAGTAACCTATCCCGCCCCAACGAGATGCTAGTTGAACGCAACTCGGCTTATGAAAAGATGCAGCCTAGGGGATGCTGCTCAAAGAACCCGCGGTTCTTCGCCCAAGCATTCTTCAAAATGTCCCTGCCCTCAGTCGCCACTGTTCTCGCTTGGTCTTGCGTGCCCCATCCTTGCACTGTTGTGCCGAACCCGATGAGATGAACAGCAACATGAAGTAGTGTTCGGAAGGCAAAGTCGTCATCCACTGCGCCGTAGCCATTGACGAAACCTTGGATCAACCAGACTCCCGCTTCCATGTCTTTGTATAGCTTCAGTTCGTATAGTTCCGCAATCATCTGGCCTAGGTCAAGAGGTTTGACTGCAAGTTGGCACATCTCCCAATCGACGACAAGAAGGCGGTTATGTTCGTCATCCCAAGGTTTTCCCTCTAGAAGAATGCTAGTAAGTTGTTAGTAGTATTATTGGAATGTAAGTGATTGGGGCAGCTTACTTTCCGGTCCAAAAGTCACCGTGGATGACCTGCAGGGCTTGCTCGTTTACCATTTCCTCCTTCACGCTATCTACGATGTCTGCAAAGATATTCTTACAATCCCCTAGAATATTTGGAAATCGCGTGATGGAACTGGGGAGCCGTTCATAGTTCATCCATCGCTTCAGCGTTTGCATTTCCTTGTTTCCCGCTGCGATATCGCGAAACTTGAGCTGTTGTTCCGAGTTGCTCCAGTCATGAAATGACCGAAGCCACGCACCCACGGCCGTACCAATTTTGAGGGATAGTGACTTGACTGATTCCAGGGTTGGCGTCTCCAGAGTCGACACTGCGAAGTACTCAATTGCATAGTTCTTGAGGCTGAGTGGGCTTGGCTGGTATGCTTGAACCTGGGTATTGGTCTCTTCATTGAAGTAGAACAGGTTCGGAGTTGATACGGTGGTATTCTCACTGGCGTGTGGTGAAAGTGCTGAGAGATCTTTCAAGCAGCTCTCTTCGATCCGCTGCCTGAGGTCAGCCATTGATGTCCTCATGGTCGAAGATATAGGGACTCACGCATCTTGACGTGGTGAGTTTGAAATCGGGACTCTGGGCCACGAAGCCCTCGCCATGCTTTACAGCCACCTCTGCAGTCCCATCGAGCAGCGGCACCAGCAGCTTCACATGAAAGATGAAGTTCGTTGTTCCTCCACTGAGGAGGCGGGCAGACTCGAAGGAGTATGGCGTACCGGCCAACTCCGCCTTGACCTCACGAAGCACACGATCCGACGTGCTTTCGTCTGCCATCGCAATTGTGGGATTTGCGGCCGAAGCTCAATATGACCAGTTTTGTCACCTGTCCGGGAAAGCGGGGATACCTTGCGATGTCTGCGCCGGTTTGGAGAATGAGGGGTGTGAAGTTCGCGTCACACACGAGGTAGTTCAAGAAATCACAGAAATACTTTCGAGTAATGAACCAAGGAAACGACGGGATTTATTCGAAAACCGCTGGGACCGCCCTTTCCCTTCGTTGTCTTCCAACAAATTGATCGGGCGTCGCTTCCACAGGACAGGTTGAATTACAGGGCAGCAGCAATCTGCAGCTAAAGAACAGATGACTCACTCGGCGTGAAGTTCAATGCCTTTCATCGAATCGCGAAACCCGTAGACCTCGAAAGATACCGTCAAATGAGAAATCGAACCAAGTCACCCATTTACTAGATTGCTTTGCTGCCTGTCACGAACAATTATTCGCCTGGAGTATCACAAAATGTATGGATGTCCCGTACCGGCACTATGCCTTGCCTCTTCCACCTTGAATGACCTTCTACCACAAATTCAAGTTATTGCAATAAAGCATTCACTATACACCAAGCGCGGAAAAGGCAGTCCGATCATGGTCTAATCCAGAGTTCTACCCTCAGCTTGGCTTGCTTGCTCACCGAGATGACCATCCCAGTGTCAATGAATATTCGAGTACTTCGTTCTCTAACGGGCACACGAATTTGGGCTTTCGCGTTAGACGAGCTCTTGTCCAAGCGAGCATTACAGAAAAAGACCCGAGTCTCGCAATGCTGAGGTCGAGGCCGACGTTCTCGATAACTTGTATATATCATAGGACCTTGGACTATAAGGGCGCCGCGCCTAATTAAAAATACGGTAAGCTGTCCTGTGAGACATGTGATGTGATCCACCACTTACACTCACCGAAAGACCTGATGAAAGAAGAAGTATCCCAGGTCAAACAACGCCAACCACTACCAACGACCTCGGCATGCTTGCGACAATGGCTGATCATGTAAGTGTCCAAATGGTCATCAACGACTAGGATGTTTTATGCCTTTCTGGATGTAAACAGAGGTCATGGCGTTGCTGACCACTGTGCTAGGTCCGAGAGGTAGTCGAAACCACCTATTCTCCACGCTAGAAATGACTTCTGTGCAATTTAGAGGTAGGAGGAGATGGAAGAAGGCAACGAAGGGCAGCGGGAGGAAGTGGAACAGCAGTAGTTCCCCTTGGCAGTGCCAGTAGATCAAACGACACATGCAACTCCAAACCCCAGTCTCTTGTCAATCGGCCCTTGACCTCTGCAGGTCAAAATTACAGTCTCACCAGAGCCCATTGGTGGTTTTCGACTTGGCTTGAGACGGCTTGAAATACTGTACCTAGTCTCGGTCGGGACAAACGGATGACCCACTGGAAATTGGGTGGTTGGATAGTTCCAATTCGAATTCAGCTACAGCAGCATAAAAGGGAACAAGCGGCCAACCACCGGGCCGCACCGGTCTTGGACACTAACATATGCCAGATCCTGATCTGACTGGGGGTTGAGCGCCACGGAAGAACGGTTCGACAAGCCGTGAGTGAACATGCTTATCTGAGCACCTCACCGCTCTTCCCGATGAATTGATACTGTGGGCGGCTCTGGAGAGGAATCAACGTGGCGGAGGTATGCTCCGGAACAAGTTCGACTAGGAAAGAACACCTGCGAATAGCTCTGAAAGCTCTTTACCGAGCGGATGGGACGTGGTATGGCGGGATATCAGGGTGATCCGTCTCGGAGCCGCGCTCACACATCATGTAGTCTTGGCAGGGGACCGGGACTGCTTTGCGTGAGTTGGAAGGGCGGCAACTATTAAAGCTAGAACATGACGTTGGTGCGTAGTGGATATGAGCGTATCTCCAGCTTACTCAGATGAACTGAAAGGTGACGGACCGCATGTTGTGCATGGGCAATGGGCTTGTAAATAGAAGAGAAATAGAATGCAGTTAGACCACGGACGTGTGACGCCTAAGCGCGCTCGGTCGACGAGGTTGAGGCCAAGTCTGGGCGCCTAAAAAATAACGCGCTTCGGATCTTGTTTAAATTGAAGAAAGCATTGGGCGTAGTGTGATTTCTGTTCTCCTATCCATATCCAGCTAAGAAAGTTTAGGCAAGCTCTTAATTGTGTCCAGCAAGCGACCTGCCTATCAAAGTGATTTGCTTGTGATGTACGGAGTACAAGGTACGGATAGCAGCGTCAGAATAAAGTCTAACGCAAAAACTCAGGAACGGAAAGAAATGGAGACTTGGGCACATGTTCGGACCGTCAGAAACCAAAGTGCTGGGGAAAGCAAAACGCAACAGTCGCGAGTTCGGTCTTGCATCACACATGGCACGAGGGAGTCAGGGAGTCAGGCATTGAGATGGGACGAGATTCTTCTATTTGGAACAGAAAGGTGACCCACATGGGAAACAGTGAATGGCCAATGCAGCCGAGCGATCCAGAATGTCCAGGTAGGGCCGCAGAAGCGTTTGTAGTGAGACGGCGGTCGCGACCTACCCCTTTTTCTACTACCTGTCCATTATCCAATGATTCAGGACGTTCCTGACTTTTCCAACGTCTACTCCGTACCCCGTACTCCGTAGTCCACTGCTGCTGTCTGGCAAATGGCTGGCAGGCGGAGACTGGGAGACTTGGAGTTGCATCCCAACCACTCGATCAAACAGCTTCGGGGGTGAAACGGGGCGGTGCTGGTCGCTCAGTGCTTCACCCACTTCTTGGCCCGCCACTATTACTTTAGCCAATAACGGTGATAAAAGTCGTACTTTCTAAGGTACTTGAAGGAGCCTGAGGCTCTGCAGTGTCTGTACCTAGGAGCCAAGTACGGATACAAACACCTGAATGTTCTTGATGCCTTCAGCCGACAAGCAAAAGGCTTACTGTACATATAGGGCAAGAGACGGGAGTCAGGCATATGCATACACCTTTTGTAAGTATTCCACGCTTTCCATACAGCAAGTACTCACGTACTGTAGCAGGTACGCTCAAGCGCTCAGATGCGCCAATGACCATTTCCCTTGTATCCCCTCGATTCCCGACCACCTCTTCCCTGTCACCCAAGCCTGTCACCTCCTAAAGGGCTGCTCTTGTTTCTTTGATTTCAGACACCGTCAACCACTCAAATGGGAGCTGGTGAGCTGACTTGGAGTCCTCTCCGCAGAACCCCTCACCAAGCCCCATGAGGCACTTTAGGAGATGTGGCCCAGTGCAATGCGCGCGCCTGCAACTCGCTGCGCTTCTTTGTGTTCTGCCCGTGGGGTCTTGACCAGTTATTGTTTTGATGATCCCACTCGGGTGTACCTGAATTGAGCATTGATTACCTTAGGTGGTTGTACATGATAATCAAAACAGCAAGAGAAACGCAGTAAGCATAACACAAGATACTTGTACCGTCTACATCCAAAGTCCCCATCTCTGCCCCTGGGACAAGAGGTACCTTACAAGTCTCATTGCAATATCATCTCATCAACAGTGCCAACCTGGTACCAATGGTCCAATGCCACTGCAATGCATTAAAGAAAAAGGGACTCCACAAACTAATTTTGTCCTCTCTGCGCCCATTCGTCCACCTTCAGATGGCGCCTCTGATCTCTCTCTCAAGCTTGATGCAAGGCGCCCTGCTTCTTCTTTTCCTGCGACATCGCTGTGCCGATCAGCGCCCCTCCCCTCAAAGCTTAACTCTGACGGGCACCACTGCAATTATAATCACCACCAAGCTTGGCTTGGGGCCGAGACTGTTAATTCCAGACTTTTTTCGACTCGTCCAATGTCTCCGTAGCTGTCCCGTCACTCGTCACCGCCATTGGAGCTCTTTCGGCATCGTCATTGTCAACTCACTCCCGTCTCCCGTACATCCCGTCTGGTCCTCTCCTCTTTCTCCTCTTCCACTCTCTCGTTTTGGAGTCGTACCATAGCTCCAGGTTCTTCCTCCACGCCTTGGCTTTTCCATCACATCTCGCACCCCGCTGAGTAAATACCCGGCACTTGATCTGTCGTCAATTCCACCACACTGCATCAGGCTTACGGCTTGACTCCGTCACTCTTTTGAGAGGTATTTGACACGGCGCTACGGATACATAGGTACTACATTATCATACTGCGAAGCCCACCGACCCTCACCGCATCTTGACATTCCATTTATTTATTAAACACTATACCGCTCTACCCGACCCCCCCATCCGTTACACAGCGCTCTTCATCCCTTTGCTGCCATCACTTGCCTCTCAAACTCGAGATTCGTCTCCTTTCCTTGGCATCCCAAGTTTCACCACTCAAATACCAAACCTCTCAACCCCCCGGCACAAGACATTTACACACGACACGCCCGTGCGAAAGGAGTCAACGCTGAAGCTCCTTCTTCTCCTTCTCTGCTCCCCCCCTTTCCACAGCACGCGCGCGACCCGTCTCGACCCGCCTTGCACACTCGTTTCTTCCCGTTTACGTTTGTGTCCAAACACATTTTCTGGTCCTTCTCTCGTTTTCGCAAGGGCAGCAATCAGCATAAACAAGGCCCCAGTCGGTCCCAGCAAAACTACAACGGCAATCGAGCAAGGGCACGATAATAGAGCCACCACCGACGCGCGACTCCCACTCGGTATATCCACTTCCAGCCACCTCGACTTCTTTTTGCCTCGTCCAACACCCGACTTGACCTTGCAGAAATCCTTTGGCTACCTTACTTACGGATACCTGGACTAATACCCGGAGGCCCAAGGCTGCCGGCACTGCCTGCTTTAGTCGCATCGCTTGTTCACCCGCCGCCGCCATTTTCTACAAGTCTCTCGTTCTTCGGCAACTTTGCGTCCTTGCCCGTTCCGCCCACCGTCGTATCGTTCCCCGGACGGACTTTTTGCACGGGAATCTCTTTAATGTGCGACTTTACGCGACCGCCATCCTACTTACACCCACAACCACACGATACGAATTAATATCTTCGTCATGACGACCATGGCCCAGTCGCAGATTCAGCTGCCTACGCCGCATCCAGCACCAAGCTTGGACGTCACTATTCCACCATCCTCGATATCTCTCCCCACCGATCCCAATTCTCGACTTCGAAGCCGCTTGGCCCTGGACACCTATTCGTCGCCCGTTAATCAAAACGGCAGTTTCGAGTTCGACCGTGTTGTGAAGAGCGGCTACCTGCAGAAGCGCACGCAGAAGACAAAGGTTCGTAGGGCCCGTATCCAATTACGCTTGAAGACCATTTCTGACCAATTGTATAGACTTGGAAGTCAATTTACTTCGTCCTCCGACCCAATTCACTCTCAATTTACCGATCCGACAAGGAGGACAAGCTGCGACACAAGCTGTACCTTGCCGACTTGACCGCTGTTGCTTTGCTCAAGGACCCCAAGAACAAGAGAAAGAACGTGTTTGGACTCTTCTCGCCAGCGAGGAACTACCACTTCCAGGCTAGCAGTAGCCACGATGCAGAGGAATGGGTGGATTTGATTAGGAGTCATGCCCGCATTGAAGAGGAACATGATGAGCTGCTCCTTGCCAGCCCGAATGGCAAGCGGCAATCCTACCTTGTGGTTGGCAGATCCGCTCAGGCTGGAGACATGGCACGAACCGAAAGGCTTGGATCAAGCTCTCCCGAGCCGCTGGAACCTCCAGTGCCGCGCTTTGTTGGCTCAACCCATCGACGTCCATCGCAGATGGCGGATACCGCTGGGTACTCTGGCAACGAACTCGCCTCGCATTCAGACTTCTCGGACAACGAGATTCAAAGGATACAGGGCATGTCCATTGAGGACCTGGCGGTCCAGTCGCCAGGCAAAGGCACCCAGGAACGGCCAGGTCTTGACCGTAATGCGAGCCAACTCAGCGGTCTCAATATTGAGCAAGATCCGGATCGCGTCATCTGGCAGGGCTGGCTGTGGTTCCTCCGCAGCAAGGGCGGCGTGAAGCAATGGAAGAACCTTTGGGGTGTGCTCCGGCCAAGAAATTTTATTCTCTACAAGGACGAGTCCGAGTACACGGCGCAGTTTATTCGACCAATGTCGGCAATAGTTAATGTGGTTGACATTGACCCGGTCAGCAAGACCAAGAAGCACTGTCTGCAGCTCATTACAGAGGAAAAGAGCTATCGATTCTGCGCCCACGACGAAGAATCTTTGATTCATTGCCTTGGCGCATTCAAGAGCTTGTTCGCCAAGAGACGAGAGCTCGAGACGCGGGGTCCTACAGCAGGAAACCAGCCCACTACCAATGCGGCATGAAGCTGCATGTCATTACTAGGCAACCCACACGATTTTCTTTTTTAGCGGGAGTTTTGCCATAGCCTTTTTTCTTTCTTTTGTTTACGAAGCATGACGCAACGATATTTATTTGGGACTCTACAGAGTCGAGGAGGCGGAGGAAAATGCTTGCTAATAGCTTTTGCTATTCAGCTGCAGGTCCGGTCAAGTGTCGAAAGGACGACGACTCGGGCACTGGTGCATTTCTTGGGAGAACGAGATGGAAAAGCCAGGCTACTCTGGGGGAAAAGAAGCCTACCAACCAACCGCTTTGTTTCAGTATACCCTACCTTAGTGTGATACTATGGGCAGACTTTGACTGCTGGCCTTCTCAATATGAGGAGGCGGGTTACGAGTGACGATAATAATGAATACATATTCTACTGCATTTCTAGGTTTGCCATTGTCGCTCAGTGAGTGATGCGAAGGCTTCTGTGCTTAGACCGGCCAGTGTTGCGCAGGCGAACGCCCCCTGAACGACAGGAATGTCAAGAAATGATCATTCCCATTAGGTCACTGGCATGTCATTCATTTCCTCTTGTGACACAGGATCTAGCAGACTCCCACGGCAAGCCAGACCAGGCAGGTGTTATTGACTTAATGACCGCTTTGGCTGAAGTTGACCAATGGCGCTGAAGAAATTAATTCTCCAACTTTTGGAGGTGGGAGGGCTTTGGCACTAAGAATTATGAGGGGGAACTTAGGAAGGGGGGGAGGGGACGCGAAGAAAAAAACGGTGTGGCGAATGAGAGTGGCGCAAACAGCTCAGACCTCTGTTAGTGTTGTCCAGCTCCAGCCCCGGTCGGGTGACGTGGACCCTCTTTTATCGGACGGTCCTATCGCGCCGCGCCCCGGCCACACCAACCTCACCTCCGCCGCCGGTTCCTTCTCAGTCTACGGGCCTTCTGCACGTTTCAATGCCACCCACACCTTTCCTCTAAGCTCTCGCTTGTGAGCTTTTCCCTTGACTCTTTCGACAACACCCTAACATATCGTAACCTTGTGAATTGCCTGCATGGCAAATGCCGTTCCTGGCCGAGACAGGCGAATCACACGCCGCAACGGCCATGTGTCCAGCAACGGCTTACCCCTGTCTATGGCGGGGGGGACCTGACGAAGAGAAGGAGGTCTCGGCACGCTTCTTCTCTGCTGTTGGCTCTGCGATGGTTTGGATCAACAACTTGAGGCACTGCTTTGAGAGTAGGTAGTTATGTGTTGTTTATTTGCAGTCGAGTATAGGGGTGTTCATGGGTTGTTTGGCTCTCCGGCTGCTTTGTCTTTTCCTATAGTGACAGATGGGATACAACCCTGTCGCGAGGAGAGCCTGGGCTCGGTATACTGCGCCGACTCTATTCGTCCGAAGTTCTACATCTTCAGAGAAGCGCTGTTGACAGATGTGATTGATCGATGCTCCGTATGGACGAAATCTCTCCAGATGGAGGCCCCCTTCCACTAGGGAGGCGACTTCTTCTCTACTCGCACTTCTGTTTGGGCGGCCTGGGCATTTACGAGCAATGATATATAGGGTAGGTCAGTTAAAGGTCGCGTGCTATCACCTCGGCCGTGTTTTTGAATGACTTTATCTCGATCGTTCACCCACACCTTTCACTGCGAGCAGGACGAGCTCTTTCTCTGCCCGAAGGGTTGTATCGTTGGTTTCTGTTGGACCTGCAGGTAGTCAGTCGCCCTTCTGTCTCTTGGGGGTTTCCCTCAGCTGCTCTCCTTCAAGGTTCCATTACGACGTCCTCGTGGACTATTCCGACACTTTCTGCGTACTTGAGCTGGCAGACCAGAATGCTTCATATCTGATTGACGTTTGCCCCGCGCGTATCATATTCCTCGTTTCAGTCTGCTTCTGGGCTACTTATCAGCACCAAGAGTTGGCCATCCCCGGGTTGTCTGACTTGATGACGCTTCGAGAAAACTAGAGATTTGCCTAATATCCATATTTCGACACACGATAATAGTGATCAAGAGGCAGAAGCCAACTCGTAGGACGATATAACTCCGCCGCGATCGTCAGAGTACCGTCTTAATACCAGCCAAATCAGAAAATCGACCAACAATGAGGTCGATCCCTATCCTCTGGGCCGTCTGGTCTCTCATCCTCCCCGTCTTCGCCCAAAAGCCGCAGCTCCCCCTCTTTTCAACATCTCGCTGGATAACAGACTCGTCCAACGCCCGGGTTAAGCTCCGCTGCATCAACTGGGCGGGCCACATGGAAGTCAACCTCCCAGAGGGCCTCCACAAGCAGCCGATAGAGTACCTAGCCGACTGGATCAAGCAGCAAGGCTTCAACTGCGTGCGCCTCACCTTCTCGACGGACCACGCCACGAACCCGGGCATCACCGTCCGCGACTCCTTCGTCAACGGCGCCAAAGCAGCCGGCGTGCCCGAGGCCGACCTGCTCAAGCTGTACGACCAGGCCCTAGTCCAAAACCCGTTCCTCGCCGACGGCAACATAACGCAGCGCGACGTCTTTGGCAAAGTCATCGACGTCCTCTGGGAGCGCGACATCATGACCATCCTCGACAACCACGTCAGCAAAGCCTCCTGGTGCTGCAACCTCGACGACGGCAACGGCTGGTGGAAGGACGCGCGCTTCTACTGGGCCGCCAACTCGCGCTTCTTCGACACGGACGACTGGCTCGCGGGCCTGCAGCAGATGAGCCTCTGGGCCAAGACCAGACCGGGCGTCGCGGCGATTTCCATCCGCAACGAGCTGCGCGCCACCTGGACGCAGATTCCCTTTGCCGCGGATCAGTGGTACGGCTACGTGACGCGCGGGGCCAAAGTCGTCCACAAGGCGAACCCGGACGTGCTCGTCATCGTCGGCGGGCTGAACTCGGCCACGGATTTCACCCCACTACGGACGAAGAACCTCGACACCGGCGCATGGAAGGGGAAGAATGTCTGGGAGGCGCACAGCTACAGCTTCACGGTGACGACGCCAAATTTCGGAGACTGCAATGTTGAAAAGGCCGAGTACGGCGCCCTGTTCGGCTTCGTGCTGGAGCAGGGCAAAGGGTACACCGGCCCGCTGTTCATGTCCGAGTTCGGGGCTGCCATGCAGGGCGGGAGCGAGGACGGGCTGTCGGCCGAGGAGCACGCGTACTTGACTTGCCTTGTAGGCTATCTCGAGGATAATGACGCGGATTGGGCGTTGTGGGCGATCCAGGGGTCCTATTATGTGCGGAACAAGGTGGTTGATTTCGACGAGACGTGGGGTGCCATGGATCACGAGTGGAAAGATTGGCGGAATGCCAAGTTCAAGGGGCTTTTGGGCAACATTTTTGCTGTTACTCAGGGGCCTTAGCATGGCTGCTGGGAGGGTGAGAATGTGGAATTATGCGAGATGTCAGCGTTCGGGTTCGGGATGATGTATATAGATCTTGCCCGGATGATGGACAGAGATAGTTTACCACTTTAGTATTAATGTTGAGGACCGGCCTCCTTTCGTGTTGTGGCAAGGACATCTTATGCCACCAGGCATCCAGATGGTTCTTGCATATCGAAGACAGCCAGTATTTGTCGCCGTGCATCCGGGCCATCGTATGGAAAGATCAAGGCGATGTAAATGATATGTCGCCTCTGGGTTTTTATCGTCCATTCACGCTTGGCAGAGACGGAGCCGTTGATGAGCTGATTGGAAAAACTGGGTATCATGAATTTCTACCAATATCTAGTCCCAAGTATTGGCCAATTTGCTGGTCTGGGTGAAGGGGCGCGCCTACACTCTCGGCTGACGCTGGTTGGAGACCTGCCTCTCTAGGACGCCTCCTTTGCCTCGTCAGCCTTGGCCTCTTCGACTGTCTCTTTGGCCTCTTCTGTCTCTTGTGCTTCTGCGGTCTTCTCGGTCTCCTCGGCCACCTGAGCTTCTTGAGACTCCTGGGTTTCTTGCGGCGCCTCTACCGGAGCATCATCCATGACAATGTCCGCTTCATCTACCGCTGCCTCGTTCTCTGGTTTGCCATTGCTGAGCTCGGCATCTTCGGCTTTGCCATAGATGTGTTCCTCCAGCGTCTTGAAAGTGGCCTCGAGCTCCTCGTTGGTCAGAACCAAATCAAACCCATCATTTACCTTCGAATCTTCTTCCCAGTAGGGAGTAGCTTTGCTAAGGGCGTCCGCAACCAAATCGCCTTTCTCTGCCTTTTGCAAGCGTTCTTCCAAAACTTCCTTACTGGGTGGCAAGATGAGAATTGTCCGTGCCGAGTAGCCAAGGTCGCGAGTTTGTTGGATAGCCTACATTTCGGTGAGTAAAATTTCAGTCTTAGTTGGGAGAGGATGGAGATGTCTTACCTCGCTATCCATGTAGGTGACTGGGACCTTGCCTCCCTCGACAGCCGCTTCCAAAGCCTTCCGACTCGTGCCATAGTCCACATCATCTATCGTGGTAAACTCCAATAACGCATCGCCATCTCTCAGCATGTTAAAGGCCTGTTTCTCAACGAAGTAGAAGTCTTTGCCCTCAGCCTCGCCTTCTTGTGCCTTTCTCGTAGTATGCCGTGGCACGTATTTAAAAGCTCCAGGACGTCGGCTTGCGAGTAATTGAAACAGCGTCGCTTTCCCTGCACCGGGCGGTCCTGAGAATATGATTGGGCGCTTGTCTTCGGGAACGTCTTCAGATTTTACGGTTTCCTCGGCAGCCTCGCTCTCGTCTACATCGACCGGTTCCTCAAAGATGGCATCGATCTTTTCCGGATCGTCGATCTTGTCGAATGAGGCCAACCTTGATTTGCCTGCTATCCGGAGGGCGCGCCAACTCTTACTCGCTTTGCTTTCAATAAAAGGCGCTTTTTCCTGGGGGGTGTTTGACATGTCGATTTCAAAGTCGTCGTTGGCAATCTTTCCCTTGAAGCTCTCAAGCTCTGGCAAGCTGTATCTTTCCGGGGCCTTGAGCTTCTTCATCGCACGCTCGTCATCGCCATCATCCAGGAAACCGAGGGGTAGAGACCCCATTGGCGTGGCCCTCAATCGCTTCTTTGTCGTTGTACGCTGAGCTGCCTTTTTGGCCTCGTCAAATGTCTCTGGAGATACTGCGGGCAACTCTATTGATGGGCAATTCTCCGATTTCCAACGAATCCAGTTCTTATCTCTGGCAAGAACCGTTTCGACCATTCGACTGAAATACGGACCGTCGACGCCATGCTTGAGGTACTTGTCGACAATCGTCTTTTTCATCTCTGTCGCCCATTTCGTCTGTCTCCATGTCAGTCTGCCTCTACAACTGTCACAGATGTAGTCCCGCCACTTACATCTTCTTCGGTAAGAACCTGGCCGAGGTAAATCACCGATTTATTTTGAGCGTTGCCGGCCAATTTCTCCTTCGTTTTCGGGGAAAGAGACAGAAGGAAATCCATGATGATCAAGGCTTGAACGAGGATGTGTCTGCGGAAAGAAATGTCGCTCATCTAGGACAGTCAGTCTGAGGGCCACATAGCATGATGTGCCGCTGCTTACCTCTAGTTCAAAGAGGTCTCTGCTTGTCAGATATTTGGGATTGTATGAGTTTGCCAAGTCGCTCTCTTCCACATCTGCTCGTTTCCGTTTGAAGCCTCGTTGGGCCTCATCTACCGCTTTTGGCGGCCGCTGACCCTGCTCGCTTTGAATTGCTCGGAAAGATGTCATTGTCGCTTCTAAGCCGCGCTTGAACTCATTCAAGTGGGCAGGATCAAACAATCTCTTGGGCTGGCTAAAAGTCTCCTGCAGAGACCAGAACAGGGGATACAGAGCATCTGGCTCAAGCGGCTGATCATTCTGCACTGACTTCTTCGCGTCAAACGAAACTGCCTTTGGTTGAGACTTGGACTCTGCTTCCTTAGCCCCCATCTGACTATCCACGTCCATTTGCTCGGGAGTCCCCTCAGTCTTTGCACTCAAATCGTCAAAGACAGTGACATTCTCGGTATGGTATTCTCCTCGCAGGTTGACGGAGCTCTTGTCACCCAGGGGAAAGCTCTGGAACATGAAGATGAAGACGCGACCACAGAAAGCAGTATCCTCAGCTCGAGAGAGACGTCGCAGGAGTTCGTTACAGCTGCGAAGGATCACCAATTGTTTTTGCTTGAAATGCTTCACGGTAATCCTCTCGCGTCTCGATTCAAGAAAGTCGAAGATCTTGCGGCATCCGGCGATTGTTTGGCTGTCCAGGAGTTCTTCTACCAGCCAGAATAGCAAGGCTGGGTCGCATTTCTCGTCGTCGGAGAGCACAGTCAGGAGGTCGAACAAGTTCCAGACCTTGACGAAATCTGGGGATTCGATTGGTGTCGTGGCCTCGAGAAGTATGTTGTTAGTCAATCGATGCCTAGCGAGGATAATTGACTTCGACCTACAATCAAATTGCTGAACATATCTCTTACGGCAGTCTCGATGATAGCGAATTGTTGGGCTTTGTTCTGAACCGCAATGCCGACGCCATTCTCTTCTGAGACTCCCGGAATCGCAAGTACGCGAGCAAGCTGGTCCTGCAGATCACCAAAGTCTGCCTTTTGTAATGCTGGTTCAATGGTAGGTGTAGATTTGACCTCCATCGAGCGAGCCAGGAGCTTGTCCAGCAGTGTTGCAAATGCAACGACCCCGGGCACCTCATGGCGCTGAGGCGTGACGGCGGCCGGCATCTTGGGATCGGTCGAGAGACTGCGCTTAGTTGTGTAGAAGCGAGGAAAGCTTAGCCATATATGCCATGTGACGGTAGCTTTGGCTGGTCGAATGGATGTCGCGTTTCGTTCCCTCTCGACGCTAGGTGTGTTGAAGCCTCCGTCGTGGAAAATGTGTTCGCAATGCGCAGTGTTGCCGACTGAAAGAATTCACGATCGGTCGAGCTCCAGTTCCCGTAGTGGAGGTATCCGTAAAGTAAGGTAATGCGTCGCAAACAACGACCTTGAGTCTAAGGTAAGTGGGTCCACCCACTGGCGCTACCACCCTAGAAGAAGTTTACAGCACCTTTTTGAGACACCCATAGGCACTTCGCGACTCAGGTGCTCTCCAGTGAGCAGCCCTGTAGCTTGCAAGCAAACACTGGGGGAAGACTGATCGCGTCGGTTTGTCGCGTGGGGAACCTGCACCACCAGCCAACTCACCTCCATCTGAGAGTGCGACTTGCCCGAAAAGCAAGGCTGAAATTTTTGAGAGGTGGACGAGCTCTGCATTTCGTCACTTTCAACAATTGCGCGCCTGCGCATCGAATTTTCTACAGCAAATCAATACCCGCCTCGTCTTTTTCCTCACCAGCATGCAATCGCGCATATTGGCATTCCTCCTTGTCCGAAGTTGAAAAGCACCATGCCGACAGCCAAGAGGCAGAAGAAGAGCAGCGAGGCTCAAGCTGCGCCGTCAACCCGATCCCAAACAAAGGCCACCAGCGATCGTCCGACGGTTGCCGACATCGAGGGGGAAAGCGCATTCGCTCAATTGGCAAAGAAGCATTGGTTGAAGACGACAAGGAGCAAGAGGGCGACCAAGGTCAAGGTCAAGAACGATGTTCTCAAGCAAGAGATATGGGATGTTTTGGAACGTGATGGCTTCCCGTATAAGTCTATCTTGACTTTGGAGAGCTTGCAGACTCTCGAGAGGTATGCGCAACTGCACTAGTCTTGAGATGTTTGCTGAACCGGGTGTCCCTTAGTTACCTGTGGCCCGGATACTCCGACGACTCCTCCAACCACCATGTCTTACTGTTGGTCCTGCTGGCTAACGTGAAGCGCCGTGAGCAACTCGAGGCATGGAGCATATTCGAGGATCGGCCAGACGAATTCTCGAGCCTTTTTCGCCGAATCCTATCTCTGACTCTCGACCAAACACTTTCGCCTGCGATTCAGACACACCTGCTGTCATTCTTGATCTCGGCCTTCCAAAGCTTGGACTGCGCGATTGTGAGGAAAGAGTGCGCACCGTTGGTCTCCATTTCGATATGGCACAGCTTGTCGACGGAAGAACTACGCGAAGAGAAGCTCGAGCAGCACGCGCATGTGAGAAAGGCATGGCGTGCTGCAGGAAAAAGATACGACGCTGCCGACGACGCTACAAAGGCAAAATTGCGATTTGATCGATCATGGCTGTACAGCTTGGTCCTGCACTTCCTCAGCTTGATTTACACAGAGAACGCAAAGCCAGGTAAGAAGCTGTCATATAACCAGCTGGAGGAACGCGTGTCTGACGTGAATTAGACCAAGTCCTATACTGCGAGCGTTTTGTCGAGTTCCTGACGGACTTACAAAGCCAGCTTCCCACTCGACGTTATGTCAACACCCTTCTGCTTGACCTCCACATTCTCCCCGCCATGCGCCTGTCTCCTGTCTTTAATGACGAGGAGAACAGTCTTCTGAGGGATCTCAACGCACTTCTCAAACATTACACCTTTTTCACAATCGATGACCAAACAGGCGCACAATTGAGCCGGACAGAAGCGTATGATAAGCACTGCGCAAACTTGTCAAGGCTTCAGAAGACGTCACTGAAGCATTTCAAGGAAAAGCTCACTGTATTGGCGTTGTCGAACTATGGCTCAATTGACAAGAGAGATGAGCTGGCCGGACTTCTGGAACCGCTGAACGACGAAGAGATAATTGAGTTAGCAGGGTTGCTTCGCCTCCGGACAACGTATCCAGACTCTTTGGCAGTGAGCATCGACAGGAAATTTCTCCTCGAGGCGCTTCTCACCACTTTTGAACGGCGGAAAACCTTTCAGGAAATCGCTCGCGAAATGGCATTGGTCCCCACGGAGCAATCTCTGTTCGAGAATAACGTGATGAGAACCGAGAATTACGATGGTTCCCATCCTCTGGCTTTGCCAAAGCTTAACTTGCAGTACCTGTCAGTTGGCGACTTCCTCTGGAGATCACTCGTCTTGTACCGTGCCGAGTCTTTCTACGGCATCAGGAAAGATGTTGAATCTGCCATTCGTCGCCTTCGACCCGAAAGCCGCAGACCGGGTGAAACCAGCTTCCAAGGGTTCTCCAAAATGGCCTTGCCGACTACAAAACCTTCAATCCTCGAAGTTGTGCCTGCTCTCGTAGGGGATGACAAACCGTCATTGGTTCGGGCGGAAATCTCCATTGATGTCCGCCGCCTGAACGATGGTATCAAGCGTGAATGGGACTCGCTGAGGCCAGACGATGTAGTCTTCCTTCTTGCAATCCAGGCTCCCGCCTCTCAAAGCGCCACGAACGGAGATAGTGCACACTCAGAAACCGAGAAGCTCGGCATTATTTCCATTCGATCTGCGGAGATCATTCAGATCACTGACGATAAGGGTAAGGTGGTTCGAGATGGTTCAGGCCACTACGATAGCCGACGAAGATTCCAGTTGAGACTGGATCCCAGGACATATGCCGCGGACGCCGAACGCTCCTCTGCAAGCCCGCCTGAGGCATACGAGCGGATCAACGTTGTCATGCGTCGCAGCGGAAGGGAGAACAACTTCAAGCCCGTTCTGGAATCTATTCGCAGCTTGACACTTTCAGAGGTCCCGATTGCTTCATGGTTTCATGAAGTTTTCCTCGGCTACGGCGACCCTGCCGGTGCCACCTACAAGCAGTTGCCGAACCGTATCAAGACTATCGACTACCGAGACACTTTCTTGGATTGGCAGCATCTTACTGGGGGCTTACCAGGCAAGATTGTGGAGCCGAGTGATGATGTTTCTGGCAGCTTTGGCCCCCCTTATGTGTTGGAAACTGCCGAGCGCCAAGCCGCTGAACCCTCGTCAAAGCCATCCAAGAAGCGTCGTCGGGACACTGAGCCTGCCTTACTGGCTGAGGTGGAGACAGTAAAGGTATCGACCTATAAGCCACCCAACACTGGCCCATATCCTGTCGACTCGCCGAAGTTAAACAAGGTGCGATTCACTCCGGCACAGATAGAAGCGATCACATCGGGAACGCAACCTGGTCTCACAGTCATCGTCGGCCCTCCTGGAACGGGCAAGACGGATGTCGCAACGCAAGTCATCAACAACATCTATCACAACTTCCCAGAGCAGAAGACGCTCTTGATTGCACACAGCAACCAGGCGCTCAACCAGTTGTTCGCAAAGATTGTGGCGTTGGATATTGATGCCCGTCATCTGCTTCGTCTGGGACACGGCGAAGAAGAGCTTTACACTGAAGGCAGTTTTAGCAAACACGGTCGTGTCGAATCTTTCCTGGAAAACCGAGATCGATACTTGCTGGAGGTCAACCGTCTGGCGGCCAGTATTGGGGCGCCTGGTGCTCATGGTAATTCCGCAGAAACGGCCGGCTACTTTAACTCGGTGTATATCCAGCCAGCTTGGACCAAGTTCACCGAAATCACCAAGGCGGAAGAGGCCTCGGCTGCTGACATTGTCGGCGCTTTCCCCTTCCATCAATTCTTCTCCGACGCGCCGCAGCCTCTCTTTTCACCCGAGGTCGACAGAGAAACCATACTTGATGTTGCTAACGGGTGCTACCGCCATATTGCAAAGATCTTCTCTGAATTGGCCGACGCCATACCATTTGAGATTCTACGCCGAGACAAGGACAAGGCCAACTATCTCCTGACCAATGAAGCACGAATCATTGCCATGACATCTACTCATGCAGCAATGAGACGTGGAGAAATTGCTTCCCTTGGATTCCACTATGACAACGTCGTCATGGAGGAAGCTGCTCAAATCACCGAGATTGAAAATTTCATTCCCTTGGCTATGCAGAAGCCAAAGAAGGGGCAAATGAGTTTGCAGAGAGTTGTCCTATGTGGCGATCACTTCCAGAACTCTCCAGTCATTCAGAGTATGGCGTTCCGGCACTACGCGAATCTTGAACAGTCGTTGTTCTCGCGACTTGTCCGCCTTGGAGTGCCCACTATCAACTTGGACCAGCAGGGCAGAGCTCGACCATCCATCGCCAGTCTCTATCAGTGGCGGTACCCCAAGCTGGGCAACCTGCCGCACGTGGAAAGCGAAGGCGAATACTCTGTTGCGAACGCTGGCTTCAAGTACGACTACCAGTTCATCAACGTGCCCGACTACAAGGGACGTGGAGAAACGGAACCAACTCCCCACTTCATCCAAAACCTCGGAGAGGCGGAGTATGCAGTGGCTGTGTACCAATACATGCGCCTTCTAGGCTACCCGGCATCGAAGATTAGCATTCTGACCACTTATGCTGGCCAGCGAGCCCTGGTGAAAGACGTCCTGGCCCATCGATGCGCCGATAAGACGATCTTTGGCATGCCCAAGATTGTCACAACCGTGGACAAGTACCAGGGCGAGCAAAACGACTGTAAGTTCGACCATTAATGCGAAGCGTGGATGATCTGCACGGGAAACTAATACGCTCTAGATATTATCCTTTCGTTGACCCGCACATCGAGAGTTGGATACCTTCGGGACATCCGTCGCATGACGGTTGCGCTTTCTCGCGCGCGCCTCGGTTTGTACATCCTTGGCCGTCGTGAGATATTCGAGGCATGCTACGAGCTACGGCAAGCGTTCGACCAGCTCTTGGCTCGACCCGATAAGCTCATGCTTGTCACTGGCGAGCTTTACCAGACAGAGAGAACAAATGTTGAAGATGTCAATGCTGAGGTCCCCGGAGAGGTCTGCATGGAAGGGGTGGAGCATCTTGGCCAGTACGTGTACCAGATGACCAACACCAAAGTGAAGCAATTGCAAGCAGAGGGCACGATAGCCGGAGGTGGAGAGATGGAGGTCCTCGAGACTCCGCTGGAAGCGGTAGACGAGGCGGAAGAAGATGTAAATGATGCCGTAGAGGCTATCCCTGACGGAGTTGAGGAGTGAGGAACAAGCATGGCGAGGTATGGTGATGAGATACAAGAACGATGGCCAAAGCAGTGGTCATCTAGTAGGATAACGATGGGAATGTATCATTTCTACAGTGTTTACGAATCCGAGATGGGTAGATCCAACAACAAGCAGGCGAAGGGCCTTGACGAGCAAGATGTTTGAAGCAACTCCGTACTACCTTTCCCCCTAGCCCCTTCAATGACAAAGCTTGTGTGTGTGTGTGTATGTGTGTGTGTATGTGTGTGATTCCTCAAGCACGTGCACGGAGTTGTGAGTTACAGAATGGCACACAATGGCTATTCTAGAAGGACGGGTGGAATGTTTGAAGTTGAAAGGACGGCGATCAAACGGCTGTGGCCAACTTCCTCTGTGCAGAGACAGCAGGAAGGAGACTATGGTCACTACCCATACTCCTGTAGCCATCCTCGATCAGGGTGAGACCCTCTGGTGATGAAGCGTGTCTTGAGTACAATACATAAACTTACAAAGTAGCGCCGACCTTGGGTTACCTTCCATTACGGGTAGGTAGCTAGCTACCTTAGGTACCTGAGATTCTAGAGCCCGACAAGCCAGTCAGCGCCGGCTGTTTAGGGTCCGCACACCATGTACGGTGACGACAACCACTGCGGCGCTGGTACTGCAGAAAAGGGTGTTTTGGATATGATGAGCAGGGACGGGCAGGGGGTAAGCAGGGAAGACCATCAGGTCAGCTAAGTAAGACTCACGAGCAAATCCGTAGTACCATACATGCAAGTCGCTGGCGGCGGCAGACGGTAACGGCGCAAACAGGCTTCTACACATTGAGTCTTTGCAATCTGATTGGGCATAGGCGTTCGGATGGAGGGGCAGAAGGAATCGGGGATATCTCTCGTTATTTTTTTCTAATGGGAGTGACTGCATGATGGCTCTGAGTCAAACGTGTGAGGTGTTCTGCCCTTTTGTGAATCTGCGTGTCATGATACCGAGACTTGGCCACTGGGTTTGGTAGCAAGGCGAGGTTAGCCAAGCGGAGGAAAGGGAAAAGTCTAACGAAATGGTGTGGCAACTGGCATACAGAGCGTTACGATGACCAGGCATCAGTGCCATGCCATGCACCAGAGAGAGAGGAAGATGAAGCCCAGAGGAAGTAGAATGACTGGACTGGACTGGGTGAGTGACTGGCTGGCAATTAGGACAGCGCAACCAAGGCAACACAAGTCACAAGAAAAAGCACGAGCATCGCCCCAAGCTTGCTTGCTGTGACGGAAGAACAGCTCTCTCCTACCCACCCCTAACATAGTGCTCCCGTCCGTTAGCGCGCTCGCGCTGCCCCCATCTTGGACCGTAGAGACCGAAAAGAGTCCACTTGCAGCTCGGGGGAAGATCAGACTCTTCTTCCGCCTGAATGGGAGAGTAGGGAAAGAATTAGACGAAGGGGCCTAGGGGAAGCACGGGTGACGGAAGCTTGTAAATTGGAAATTCGGATATTGGGCAACATTCAGGCACTGGGCTCCGCGAGCAACCTCATTTCTCTCACCCTCAAGCTTCACCTGTGACTTCCCCGTCTCACTTACGGAGGCTTGTCTTCGTTCGCCTTAGGTCTGTACGGTAAGAACGGCTTACAAGCCGCGGCGACGGCGCGCCCCCCCTCTTTTCTTCTACCTGGTCTGACGTCCAAAGCTGGCTACCTATTTGAATGAAGCCCAATCAATTAGAGCGACGACGCGTCTGAGACGCGCGCTTGTTGCCGCTTTTTTTTCTCTTTGGTCCAACATTTTTCCTAATTGTGGCTGATGGAAGAGCTAAGCTGAGAAATGCCAGTGATTAGCAAGCCTGCCGTTTTGCAGGTATTTGTATTGAAGACAAGTTTTCTGAAGGCCATGGGAGTGGCCAGAAGGGTCGGGTGAGAGAAAACTCAAGGTCGATGACACGACGCGCACCCATGTTCGCGCCACGCCATGCCATGCAATCAATTAAAGGGAGGAATGAGGCTGCCGATGAAGTCACTTTGTCCCTGTTCTAGACCTTCCCATTTCCAGACGACTCCTGTTCCCGCGTCGCAAACCCCCTATTAATTTATAGAATGAGGTAGCATACACTCAGTGCCGATTTCGTCCACGGAGGCGTACCGCAAAGTGGTTTGCTTATTCGTTGTGGCCAGTAGTGTTAGAAGCAAGCAATAAGGAAGTCTGCTTCGCCTGTTCTCTCGGCGTTGGAGGCCCAATAAAACTTGGTGTAAAGATGGTGTTCTCTTCCAGGTTTACTAAGCGAATCGGGGGAACCACCTCAACCAAAGTGAGAGACTCGCAGATCCCACGTAAGACATTGACGGGGGCATTGAGGCCGACAAGGGCACATTTCGGGCCCCCGGATATCCCATCGTGCCCATGTCATCTAATCCCATTGAGCGATGCGCATTGCCATTTAGCCCATACCCGGTACCCGCGCTGTTTTGCGCGTTGACGCGTGCGATGGGTGATTGATGGGAAAAGAGATGCCGATCCGCCTGACGGTGCTGGGGTTGTCACAGTCACACACCTTCAACTAGGAAGCTGTCGACTCACCAGAGGAGGGTCAAAGCGATGCTGATGAGTCTTTGTGTGTCTGCAATACTGGATACACTGAATGGGAAAGTTCATGTTACCTGCAGTGAGCTGACTTGCGAATTATCGTCCCTGCTGTGGACAGCTGTACGCAAAAGGAGCTTCTCATTCATCGGACTTAAGACACCGGAGGCGATGCCGCCGACTGAAAACGAAGTGACTGGTTGGCTGGGTTTCCGAGGGAGCGGGAACGTTCGCCTCGTCCAGAGTGGTGTTGGATTCTGCCGCACTGATTCGTAGTGGCAACTCTATTGGAAGAGAAAAAAAAATCACCTGCACCTTGCCGTGCTGTTGCACGAATAAGACGAGTGAAATGAGCTGTTGTCTCTGTACCTAGCATCAGGACCTAGGAAGTTGAGGCATGATTCACTCTCTGGCGCTGATAACAGCAGCAGCAGTTCCTGAGTTGATACAGCCTTCATGGGAAGTACGGCATTGCAAAAGAGCACACTAGTCATTGGGGGGGAGAAGGAGGGGAAAAAAAAGAAAAAGGACAAAACGCACGTGTTAGCCTCTCTCTGACGCCAGGGAAACTGCAGGGGTGCGAGCTCGGGCAGGGTAGGGATGTTTGGGGTGTCCCTTGTCCAGCCTTGCTCGTCTTTTGTGTTCTGGCTCCTTGTTCGGGAGACCGGGGTCGCTGTTTGAAACCGACGTTCAGAACCAAATCAAATTTCCCCCTTCTCTTTGTAGGAGGGATTGTTGAAGTTGCACGGAATCAATGTTTGAATATGTAGAAGGTAATTAGGAGGAAGGAAGATGGAAGGCTTCGTTACGGGTTGCCGGGTCAGGTACGCGGGTTATCTCGAGGCACGGCTGCAGAAGCTTCCAATAGTCGTGGCCACTATTGCGCCTTTTTGATAGGAAGAGTGGGAGAAAGAGAGAGTGCCAGAGATCGCGTTGACCGTGTTCGCGGGTATTGCATATATGTGTGTTTTGTTATATGTACAGCCAGTACCGTCACAGCAGGCGCCAGAGCTGCATGTTGCAGAAGTAGCTGATGGCCAGCTAGTGTGGTTGATGGCGTAGTGATGCAGGTGTACTCGTCACTTAGGTTGGGTCTGAACGAACATCTGAAGTGCATTTTACAGCCGGAGGCCCAGCCAAGTGCGAGTTTGACATGGGAACCCCCCGATAGCTAGCAAACGGGACACCTCTCATCTTGCTAGAGTAGTGTTGCATGGCAAGAGGGTGAAGCAGTTTGCAAGTGCAAGTGCAAACCCAACTCTACCCTTCCACCTGCGTGCTTGCCTACCTTACCTAAGGTACGGATGAGTCGCGGATACCTGGAAGGAGCTCAACTGGAGGGTCGCGCCATCTCCGTCAGGGACCTTGGTTGTTCGGCTGTCTGGGAGCCTATCAACCGACCTAGGCATCTGATAATGGCATTTTCACTCAACACCCTTTTCTCCAATTTCCAGCCGTGAAAACTCCAAGGACTTTTGACCTTCCCAAGAATGTGGCGGGAGGGCCTATTCGACTCCACCCGTTGGCATGCAAAGCTCGCACTTCCACACACAGCCTGCCGCCAGGTGCCGAACACCGGAGTTTCACGATGATTTATTCAGCGTCTCTGGGGCAGGCAGGTTGGTCTTTTGGACGTTGCTGTGAGAGGACCCTATGCCGATAGAGGTGGAGAGGGCAGGACAGGACTCAGGAGCAGTATCCGTACGGGGTCAAAAAAAAAAAAAACGACAAAGGAAAAAAAGAAAAAGAAAAGGGGAGGACAGAAAAGGGTCTCAGAGTTTGCTGCCCAGATTGTAGAAGGAACAAGGGTCTGGCCCCCAGCATCTCCATGAATAACCACATCTGCTACCACTGTGGCACTGTGGCACTGTAACTCCTCCGTGTCGTATCCAAGCCCAGCCGGCGAGTGAGGACAACCTGAGGAAATAACCTGGAATTGACGTGGTGCGTGCCCTTCCGTGGTCTGTATCAGTCTCGTTGTATTTCCAAGTACCCCAAGCTAAGGTACGCTTGAGACTTGAGTCCGGCCCAGGTAGAACCGGAAGTTGGGGAAAGGCATGCAAGTAATCAGACCTAACACCCGGCGCGTCGGAGGGACGACAGTCGCAGGGCACTCTCCAAGTCATCTTCCACTAATAGGGCCCTGATTAGGAAACCTGCCAACGTGAGGCTATCTTGGGATGGCATCATGATTAGGGCGAGATGTTGATACGGAGTTGCGACCTTGATACCATGGATATGCTATTCAACTTATTCTTTCACCTTTTTTTCGATTCTCTATATTGCAAAATCTCTCGACGATGGTGGACTTGCGTGCAAATGAGAAACGAGAAAGGAAGCAGGGGCGATGCAGCCAGTCAGCCAGCCAGCTGGGCATTGTTTGTGCACTCTTTGTGCCTGCTCCGCCCAAGGTGCCTTGCTCAGGTATCAATCCCTCAAGACAGGCTGACCCAAGAATACCTTACTACCTAGATATGCACCTTCCTAGGCTTCGAAACACAAGACAAAGACAACATGTGTGGCTCAGTCCGGCAATCAAAATACATCTGAGTACGAAGCAAGCTGAAGAAGTGAGGCTGAATGAGATGGCTCTTTACTGACGGTACCTCAACTTCACCACCAACCTGTTGATGGCTACCATATTACCTGACTACCTTAAAGTATGTTACTTTGGTGATGAATAATGCTATGGCTGCCCGCGTAAGCTGCCCGACCAAGAGGGTTACCTACCTTATGCCGCCAGACTGAGAGAGCGATAGGCAAGTGACGGATGAGAAGATAATTGAAATCAGAGGGCCCTTCCACGAATGGAATCCACACTGTCTTTTGTGCGTGGCAATTGCGGGTCCGATACCGTGTTGATAAGCGAGAGATTTGGTTAGCAACGCACTGTCATCCCGCCAAAAAAGGATGGGTCGGGGCCTTCTTCACTGGGGTATGGATACCCGTAAAGGTTGGGACTCGGGAGGGAACGTGGGTGGTTCACCTCGCCTGAGTGAATAAGATAGGTCTCGCTTCAGTGAATTGATGCCAACACCCACGGGAGAAATGGTGAGATGAGATAGATGTACGATCATCTGTTCAAATAAACAGTGAATGAATGGAGCCCAAGATGGCCTCATCACTGATTTGGCAATAGACTTTCGTCTGTGGAAGGTGAGGGTGAGGGCGAGAGGGCGAGGGCGGGCGAGTGAATGGAGAAAAAGGTCTGAGGCGGGTGTGGGCGCGGCGCGGGCTTATGAGGAGGTACTTAACCCAATGTACCTTTTTCCTGGGTCCTTCCCTCCCACTCACACCCAGGTCCACGCCATATTATCTCGTCGCCCAAAATTTTTTTGATCGTTTCTCCTTCTAAACCTACCACAAACACCGAAACTGGTCCAGGTGGAATAATTTTTCCTTCACCAGAGAGACCCTTTCCGTATCGACAGTTTCTTCTGTAGCTCACCCTTCAGAAGACGACTCTCCCCTCCTCTGCAGTACCCGCCGGTCAAAGGACACCTTTATTTGGTTTCTTCCAAGACCCGTTGCGTAGGCAGACAGACCTTGTTGCCCCCCTCTCCACCCCATCGCCTAGCGATATTTCCTTCCTGCCGTCAAGGAATCCACGAGCACTCACCCGCAACAACAAAAAATCTCTCCTCCCGCATCCACCTTTTGGACCGAGTCGACTTCGCAACCTCCGAAACGATCCGATCCATCTTTTTGCGAGGAATTTTTTCTCCTTCGAGTTCTTCTTGACACGGTCATTCATTTATTGAATTTCTGCGATCCGTCACCAAAACCGTACCCGAAATCGAATCTGTGATTCGGCACCCGAGCGATCGTTCCAGTTGCCGCATCTTGGACAACTACCCGACGACGTCAGCTTCGTTTCGACACGGTTCCTCATCAACGCTACTATCTCCACGAACAGACGCGCTACGACGAGATTCCACATATGACTTCGACTGCCAGCCCTCAGTCCAACCCGGCGCCCACCCCCTCTGCTGCGACTTCGGCTCCTTCATATGCTTCCGCTGCCGGTGCGAACAAGAAGCAAGCCTCCACGCCGCTGATTGCGACGGGATCCAACCCACCAGTGGTGGTCGGTGGCTCCTCTGCGCAAAATGCAAAGCCGTCTGCTCCGTCACCAGTAAATGGACGTCCTCCTATCACACCTGCTGTGCCTGCTGCCCCTGCAGTCGCTCACGGCTCTTCCGCCAACAACATGAACGGAAGCGCACCCGATCACGCTCGCAAGAGCTCCGTTACCCTCAGCGCCAACGGCCCCAACAGCTTCGCTCCCAACGGCGGCCCCGTCGGTGGTGCAAAGCCCGGCATTCAGTTCGGCTACAACTCTCCTGCTGTCGCGCACAGCACCCCTCAAGCTACCGCTGCTCCGATCCCCATTCCTGGATCCAACCAGAGAGTGCCTTCTCCCGCGCACTCTCCTTCTCCTATCCCTCAGCCCTCTGCTAGCGGTGGCCGTCCCCCTTCGGGCATGGCTCAGCCCAACGCGATGACCTTTGGCAGTCTCGGAAGCGATGGCGATGTAAGTGATATCGGCCCCGGCCTCTTCGGACACCCTGCTTGCGTTCGTGACACTGACTTGCAATTTTTTTCCCAGCGCCACATGAGACAAGCCTCTACTCCCCAGAGCCAGGCCGCTCTTCCTGCGATGCCCGGCCAGCACATCCGACGCGAGTCCGGCGTTTCTCAGCACAGCGACGCCCCTGGTCCTAACCAAGGCCCGGGCCGTGGAGGTTTCCAGCCCCAGGGCGGCCGTGGCCGTGGTTTCAACCCTCACCAGCCCCCGTACCAGGCCAACATGGGATTCCCCCCGAACCAACAGCAGTACAGAAACGGCCAGGGCCGTGGCGGCATGCCGCCTGCCTTCCACCCCGGAAGACCCATGCAACCCTACCCGAACTCGCCTCAGCCGGCCCGAAGCCCTGCTCTGGCCCATTCTCAGCCCGGCCACTCCCAGCCCGGAACCCCGAACATGCCCCCGGCGCAGATGCATCCCATGCCGATGCCAGCTCCCTCTCCTCAATATTACCAGCAGGGCCCGCCCCCAAATGTAATTCCCCCTCCCTTTCAAGATCTTTCTGTTCCGTCGAATCTGGGTGCTGCGTTCGTTCCTTCTTTCAAGAGCAAAAAGAAGAACCTGAAGCACTGGGAGAAGTCTTCCCATGTGAAGTCGAGACATGTGGATTCCTCGCATGACTTGCCGTTCGACTCCAGCAGACCTCGGCGCCATAACAAGCATGGAGAGCAGCTTTGGGCCGACCGTAACGGTCTGAACCAGAGTTACTGTTCAGACTTGGGCGACTATGGCATCACTGAGCTGGCTTACGTGTCGACTGAACCTAGTGGCTTTTGTCAACTCTCTCGTCCCCCAGTCCCCCCTATCGATCTCTCTCCTGAAAGCGGTAATTACGAAAGATTGCTAACTCAAACAAAGGCACAGTACGGCTACCCTCCCCAGGCAAACCATCAGTTCGACCAGTTTGGCCGGCCCATCTACTACAACCAGATGGGATATATGCCCTCGCCTGGAGCGCCCCCGGCTTTCCAGCCTGGCTACGCCCCGCCTGCATTCCACCAGCCTGCGCCGACTGCCATGTCACGCACCTCCTCTCACTCTGAGCGTCCCTCGTCTAGCACTGGCCAGCCGAGCCAGCCTGTTGTTGTGTCTGGTACTCCCCAGCCTCAGAACGCACAGGTCAAGCCCCCAGTTGTCGCGTCATCTGGCAACTTCGTTCGCCCCAAGAAGAGTGCCGCCATTGTCATCAAGAACGCTGCCGGCGAAGCGGTTGACTTCAAGAAGAGTATCAAGACTCCGTCGTCGCCTGCCCCTCCTATCGTCCAGCAGTCCAAGACTCCACCCATCGTCTCCTCTACACCTACTCCTCCCCCTAAGTCCGCAACGCCCTCCCACGCTCGCACAGACAGCCAGGCTACTCCCAAGACTCGTCAAGAGATTCAGGATGAGCTGAGAGCCAAGATCGCGCAGGCCAAGGGTGGCGAGGACAAGGCGAAGGAAGAGGCCGATGCTAAGGCCAAGGCCGATGATGAAGAGAAGAAGGCTGCCGAGGCCAAGGAAGAAGCCCGCAAGGCTGAGGAGAAGGCAAAGGAAGACGCTCGCAAGGCTGAGGAAGAAGCCGAAGCGAAGCGCAAGGCCGACGAGGAAGAGAAGGCCAAGGCCGCTGCTGCTGAAGAAGAGAAGAAGGCTGCTGAGGCCAAGGCCAAGGTGGAGGCTGAGAAGGCGGCTGAGAAGCCTGCCGAGAAGCCTGCCGCCGCTGCCGCCGATGAGGAGGACGAGATGGAACGCATGATTCGCGAAATGGAGGAGGAAGATGCCCGTCGCGAGAAGGCTGCCGCCGAGTACGCCGCCAAGAAGCAAGCCGAGAAGGAGGCACAGAAGAAGCTTGACGAGGCAAACAAGGCTACGAACGCTGCTGAGGCTGACCGCAAGCTCCGTGAGGCTGAGCGCGAGATGGAACGTCTTGAAGAGGAGAAGGAGAGAAAGCGTGCACAGGGCGGAAACACCCCTTCCGTCGCCGAGCTGCTCGCCGGAAAGACCGGTGACAGCGAGCCCGCAAAGGTTGGCGATGTTGCCGACAAGCTGTCCAACCTCAGCATCGGTGACTCCAAGGCTTCGACCCCCACCGAGGCTTCCGCTCCCAAGGCTACTCCCACCGAGAAGCGCGGCCCCAAGCCGTCGCCTCTTAACTTGGCTCCCCTCAACACTAAGCCTGTTGAGCCGCCCCAACCCAGCGCTGCTCTTCAGTCCTTGAAGTCTGCTCGATTCTTGACTGTCATGAACCAAGACCTGTACCCTGCCGGTATCAGCTCCCCCAACCCTGCCTTGAACGCTGCCGTCGCCAAGAAGGGCAAGACTTTCAAGTACGATGCTCAGTTCTTGCTGCAGTTCCAGAAGGTCTTCACCGAACAGCCTTCCACAGAGTTCCACCAGCAAGTCAAGTCTCTCATTGGTGACAACGATGGTTCTCGTTCTGCTTCTACCCCTCGTGCTGGTTCCGGTCGTGGTGGCTCCCAACGTGGCGCCGCTGCACCTCAAGTCGGTGCTATGGGCAGCTTCCGTGGTCCCTCTAACAACGTCCGCGGCACGACTTCTGCTGAACGGTTCGCTATGGCTAACGCAGCTATGGGCTCAGGTGGCGGCCCCGTTGGCAACATGGGCACTTTCCGCCAATTCCCTGGTCCTCAGATGGTGAACCGCACACCCTCTTCCTCCAACATGGGTCCCAACTCTCCCCGTACTCGCTCTGCCAGAGGTGGTGGCAGCAGACGTAACGACTACAACGCCAAGGATGCGCAGGCAGCCAAGACCATGCCTCTCACGGCTGGCATGGAGCTCAAGCCCATCACTGTCTCCGCTTCAGGCTGGAAGCCTACCAGCGTCGGCAAGGGCCCCTCAGCCTCAGGCCCTACTCCTGGCGGCGACCACATGGATCCTCAGATGGTTCAGCGCAAGGTCAAGGCTGCTCTCAACAAGATGACCCCGGAGAAGTTCGACAAGATTGCCGATCAGATTCTGGCCATCGCGGGCCAGTCCAAGGACGAGTCCGATGGCCGCACTCTCCGCCAGGTGATTCAGCTCACCTTCGAGAAGGCCACCGACGAGGCTCACTGGGCTTCCATGTACGCCAAGTTCTGCAAGCGTATGCTTGACACTATGAGCCCTGAGATCCGCGATGAGAACATCAAGGACAAGAACGGTGTCGTTGTTAGCGGAGGTGCCTTGTTCCGCAAGTACCTCCTCAACCGTTGTCAGGAGGAGTTCGAGCGCGGCTGGAAGGTCAACCTGCCCACCAAGCCCGAGGAAGACGAGGGCAAGCCCCAAACGAACGAGGCCGCCATGCTTTCCGACGAGTACTACATCGCCGCTGCCGCCAAGCGTCGCGGTCTTGGTCTCGTCCAATTCATTGGTGAGCTATACAAGCTTGGCATGTTGACGGAGCGCATCATGCACGAGTGTGTTCGCAAGCTTGTCGACTACGAGGGTATCCCCGACGAGGCTGAGATAGAGTCTCTCTCCAAGTTGTTGAGAACCATTGGTAACAACCTTGACGCTTCGGAGAAGGGCAAGGCCTTGATGAACGTCTACTTCGACCGCATCCAGCACATGATGGACATGCCCGAGCTTCCCAGCAGATTGAAGTTCATGCTCTTGGACGTCGTCGATCTTCGCAAGGCTGGCTGGGCTTCTAAGGAGGCAAACAAGGGCCCCAAGACTCTTGATGAGATTCGCGCAGAGGTATGATACCCCAACCCCCATCCTTACAAAATACTGTTTACTAACTCCTTCCGTAGGCTGAGGCAGCTGCTGCCCAAAAGGCAATGGAAAACCAGCGTGGCGGCAGCCAACGCGGTCCTGGCGGCCGCCCCAATGTCGGCCGTGGCGATTCTCGCAACTTCTCCTCTGGCTACATGCAGGCCCAGTCCAACCAAGTCGGTATGGACGACTTGCGCCGCCTGAAGGGCTCGACGAGCAGAGCTGCCAGTGGCAACATCTCTCTTGGCCCCACCTCCATGTTCAGCTCTCGCAGCAACAGCGGACGCAGACTCGGACCTGGTGGCTCTCTTGGCCGCCCTGGCGAGGACTCTGGTGCTTCATCCCGCACCGGCACTCCCCCCACCACCCAACATCAAAACGCATTCAGGTAAGCTATTCCGCGCTTTTAACAATCATCCTAGTTCATAACTAACCATTATGATAGTGCACTCGCCAACTTGGACAGCGAAACCCCGGCTTCTCCTCCTTCGACTGCTGCCTCCCCTGCACTGTCCAAGGCTGTTCCCGACAGCTCCGTTGCCGAGAGCAAATGAGAGTAGCCGAGTATTTCCTTTTCCAATAAGTCATTGCATTTAAGCAAATAGACAGGGGGCGGGGGCTGTTTGGTGCATTTACACAGAGGGCTTTCAGAGTTCGTGTTTCAAAAGTTACCCTGATCTTTGCTGCGGACCATGATACCTCGAAAGAATACCGACATAGACGATTCACACTGAGATGACCTCTCACCAGGAAGAGAGGTTCTCCATTTTCGGACTCCGGATGTTTCATTTCCACATTCGGCCCTCTTCAACCCGATCGCATCAACTTCATGATGCGCTCAAACACAAAACACACAACGTGTTTTATTCCTTTTCTAATACGAGTTCACGACGCTTTATGGGTCTTCTTCTACGTGCCTGGCTACATGGGGACCAGTGGCTAGGAAAATGGTTGAATGCAGACAGGCCAGACGTACGAAGGAAGAGACGACCCCGGGAGAGTCCATCCAGCAACGGAGAGCTCATGCGCATGTTATGAGAGTGCGCGAATTTGCTCTTTAAGGCGGGACATCAAAAAGCATACGCAGGAGCGTCGGCAAGGTCGTGATCCTGTTCCGAATGCAAAAAGGGGATTTAGGAATCTGTTCAGAAGAGGATTTTCGTCTTTTTTTCATCCTTTTGGCATTGGCTTGGTCATCACTGGCAGGTCTCTCGACGTCACCAACACTTATTTTGGGCGTGGTTCCCGGTCATGGGAGGGAGTGGACTGGTCCAGCACCCATCTCTGTCCACTATGAAGGCAGAGAGGTGCTCGGTAAAAGGGCCAGGACTCGGGGGTTGAGGTCACTGGTCGCCAACAGTGGCTTGCTCCCTTGGTCTAGGCATCTTCGCCGGCGGAAGCAGGACTGGTGAGGGGATAATCGACCGGGCGTGGAGGGACCTAATGCTTTCTCTGACTTTGTACATTTAATTCGGCAGCGAGCTTGCCAGTGGACCTAGCCCTAAAAAAGAAGAGACTACATAGTTCACAATCTTTCTTGTGTTCATAATCCGTGATCGTGTGCATATGATGACAGTTCCTCATGGATTCAAGCTAAGGCAACCTGCATTGGTAAACGATCGACTCAGTCCCTCGAACGTCTATCATATCGACATATTGATGAACGGGAACGCGAGAGAGCAGTCGTCGACATTGAACTTCCAATCTCCGGGGTACGAAGATCATGAACTACATATGCAGTGGCAGGAAGGATAAGGTCATGTGAATAAGCGCTTTGAAATGATATTAACCATGTTTCCTACGTCAACAACAACAAAAAACATATCCAGAGGCTAGGTTTGCCCGCCTCGATTTCCCCAAGTCCAACCAGAAACTCCGAGCTCTCCAACGCCCAAAGTCATATCATCATCTTCCTCTAAAAGCAAGTTCAAATACCACGCCAGAACATAGAAGCCAGCCTCCGAATTAACTCAGGAGCTTCCGTCATGTCCCAAACTTCCCATCCCAATCATAATCAGCTGTCCTTTGTGTACAAACCCCGTGTGGTGGCACGTCGCCTCATGCTGCAGCAAGAAGCTTGTTGAAGCCCAGCTTGGCAAACAGAGTATCCATGGCAACCCATTGCCTACCGCACTTGTCGAGATACTTGTCCACTACGCCCTTGACAGTGCCAAATCGAACGCGGTTGTGCTCCGCCATCGCGAGAACCTTATCCTTGTGTTCGCGCGGAATGTCGTTCCCATTCTCCGCTGAAGCCTTGGTCTTGGCCTTTTCAACGTCCCAGAGACTGGCGTAGTATACGAGTTGGTTGTAAATTGCCTTCTCGGTGTACTCATAGCGCATGCGACCAAGGCAATCCCGCGCAAGGCCCTTGGGGCCTAGACAGCGCGTGCCGTAGACGTTCATTTGGCGGGTGCGCATGCCGCAGGCGGAATCATCGCAGACCAGCCAGCCCTCGTAGTAGCGTGCCGTCTGAGTTCGGAGGGCATGTTCAAGCTGGGCTACGATCGAGAGCGTTGAGATGGTGGCGCCACAAGAGTCGCAAAGCACCCCTGATGCCGAGACGCGGTCAGGCTGTGCGAGCAGACCCTCGAACACGGAAGTCTTCTTGCATGCCCTGCAGCGAAGGGAGAGGCGGGCACATTCGGCGAAACGCACTTCGTCGGGAATTTGTGACTCCATGGGGTGAATCTCAACATCGTTGCCTCCTCCACCTTGTTGCTGGTCGTGGACTGACTTGTACCTGCGGATGTCCAAGCCAAGGCACTCTGCAAGCTGAGAGCTCGAGGTTCCAACAATATTCGCGCAGAGACGCTCGACTGGGGGGAAGATTTGCTTGCCAAGGTACCACTCGACATCCGGTGACAGGCCAGAGTCAGCCTTCATGACATCTGGGGGAGAATAGGCTCTCTTCGGGGCAGGGTCGGAGCTCTGAGGATCGCCAGTGATGACATAGGAGATAACATCGCCACGGCGAACGTTCTTTCCTTTGGCAATTTCCCTCAAAGCAACTTGGACCTGGGGCATAGAGTCCGCGTTGGGATATTCTGTGGGGGCCTTGCCGAGCTGTGTGAAGATGATGTACTTTTGCACCGGAATAGCTTGCTCACGCATCTTACCAGAGATCTCTCTGAGGAATTCGTGGATGCGCGAGATCGACTTCTCGGTTTCGTTGCCGGACAGAATCTCGTCGAGGATCTTGCTCGAGATTTCCTTGGACAGGCCACAGTACTCACGACGCTTCATGTCGAGACCTTTGACTTCCATCTTCTCAATGAACTTGCCATCCTTTTCAACCAAATTGATGGCAGCATATTTTTTCTTGGCCTGAAGCAAGATTCGGCGGAAAACGTTGTCAATGTCGATCTCCAAGAGTCTGTACCGTTCGTTGACAGCCTTCTTGAACTCTTGACCGACCTTGAAGGCATCGGACACATTCTCGACGTTGGCGTTGATCATGACGGAATCCGTGTCTCCATAAATGACCTGGAGCTGATTGCTCTCGGCGAGCTCCTTGGTGCTGCGCAGAATCTCACGGCCCTTGTACGTAGTTAAGACGGCGAGAGGGCGCGCGTAGAAACGGGACTTGGTGTAGCCCAAACATCCGTACATAGAGTTGGCCGTAAGTTTCAGCGCAAGCTGCTTGATATCCCAGGTGGCAAGCTGCTCTGGAGTTGCACTCTTGTCTTTCATCAAGGACTTGACTTGCTTTCTTCGGCCAACAAGTGTAGCAATGAGTCTGGGTAGGATGCCTTGCTCCTGGTCCTTAGGAACCTCTGGCACAGCTTCTTCGTCTTGTTCCTGTTGCGTGAGTTAGCGTCTGGTCTAGTCGTTAGAGGGGGACGAAGTAAATGTGCATACCATAGCAGATCTGTCCACAGTCGTAAAACAAATGTTGTACTCCTGGATGATGGAGGGGTACAGAGAGTTGAAGTCCATGACTAGGACGAACTTGTCGTAGAGGCCTTTCTCGGGCTCGAAAACGAGACCACCCTTGTATTTATCCTTCTTTTTGCCGTCGCCCTCTTCCGCCTCATTTTCTTCCTGGGCCATTCTACCCCTGAAAGTTTGTTTATCAGGGCAAATGTACTTGTTGCGGTGGAACTCATGCAACAGAATGTATTCGTTGCGCTCGGCACGAGTTCCGGTAAGGGTTCTCGCCCATGAGTTACCGGCCAAGTTGGTGAGGACCTTAGTTAAGGGGAGAAGCTGGACCTGTAAAGCCAGTGCGGTGATGAAGTGGGTATCAGCCTCCATGTGTGAGACGTAGTTCATCATACCATCCTTGGACTGGGTTGCCCATGTCTTGAGCGCAGCTTCATTATCGATGTCCTGTCTGCGGTTGTTACCCGGCAAGTAAAGACTGCACATTTCTGTCAAGCTCCAAGATTGACACTTGAACATGGCAGACTTTCCAGCATCATTGGCCAGGTCGCAAAGCAAACGACCAGCCATGATTTGCCTCTCGGCGAAGACATTGCCACCA
Organism: Colletotrichum scovillei; assembly: GCF_011075155.1. Lineage (NCBI taxonomy): Eukaryota > Fungi > Ascomycota > Sordariomycetes > Glomerellales > Glomerellaceae > Colletotrichum > Colletotrichum scovillei. The sequence goes on from NW_023336261.1 coordinate 3,551,016, forward strand.
ACCTTGTTCATGGAAGCTGGCCATTGCGTTCGCTTGAGTCGACCGAGTCGAGACCACTGGTGTGTCTTCTTCTCGTGGAGACGGTTGAGCAGAACGCTATAGTCGACTCCCTCCAACTGATGTCCTAGAATCACGTCTGGATCCACAACATCCAGCTGAGCAAGGAAGAACATAAGGATTTCTGACTCTTGGCGGAACGTCTTGATGAGGCCTCTCTTCCTGTCTTTTGCCATATTTTCAAATCCGAGGGGGAATGCCGTCCCATGAGGACGAATGAGGGTGAATGTCCGGCAGGGAAGCTTCTCGGCCGGAGTTGGATCAGCCAAGGAAGCCTTCTCGTAGATGCGAGCGCTGATTGCGAGAATCTCTTGCTTGTTGGCCTTAGGGTTGAAGGCAGTTCGCAACGCGATACTCATCAAGGTCAGGGGAGGTGTATCGAGGTTGTCAGAGTCGCTCAATGTCGAGACCATGTTGGGGTGCTCGACGAGCACTTCGAGCTTGCAGTGAGAAGCGTTCTTGAGGGCACCAAAGTCGGCATCGGTAATCTTCAGCCAGCAGGGGCCCATGATGTTCTTCCACAGCACAAACTGCTCGAATAGCGCCGTGTTTGTGCCAAAGACACGCGAGAATGTGTCTCCCGTAGTCGTACTATCAATGACAGGCTTTGTGTAGGGATAGAGACACTTCAAGTACTGAGCCTCTTTGGGAATGCCTGGAAGCTCGAATGCGTACTTTCTTGTGCATGCCTTGATCTTGAACATGCCAACGTTCATCTTGGTCATGAGAGCGTCAATCTCAGAATAGACGTCCATCATCTCGACTTCCTCGGTTGTCTCTTCCCCGCCCTCGACCTTGGTCTCGCGAGGAAGGAAAAACAGCTTGCGGAGAATATTGTCGACCTTGACGAAGCAACTGACGTACAAGCCAGTTTTCTTGTTCAAGACCTTACCAAAGAGGCAGAGACTGCCATTGACCTCGGTGTAGTCAGTCCAGAACATGTTGAGACTGCCGTCCTCCTCAATAGCATCCTTATAGTCTATCTTGCCGACGGTTCTAGCCTCCGCAGGAGAGCTTGAGACAACATTGAGTTGGTCGGTGATGTTGTTCCACGCTGACGAGTCGACTGATGGGGCGGCAGGCTTGACCGGGGACGAGCTCAAAGGTGTAGGGTAGGGATCGGGCTTGACAAGCTTCTTCGGTGGTCTTGACCCTGTGATGTTGACACTAGCAGCAGTGACCGCACCAGCGTGAGCAACCTCCATCATATCATCGTCTTCCTCGTCCAGGGGCTCCGGCTTGACCATTGCCTTGCGCTGGGCTACTTTAGCGGCGGGTGATGATGGCGCGGGGTCTTCGGACATGGGAACATCGTCTACAGTGATCGGAGCGGGGCTATCATCTCTATCGTCACCCATAGGGGGCAAGTAGCCATCATCGACTGCTGAGTTGTCGAATGTAGGAGACGATAGTCTGTCATCCACAGTCTTTGTTCTCTTGGTAAGGCGCGTCCTGGTCTCGGGGGCGGGAGAAAGCACACGGGCTCGGCGACGCTCGGGGGATCTGTTACGTTTGGCTGACCGGGACGCAGGCGCGGGGATGTTGGCGTCGACCTCGCCCAGGAGATCGGCAAGGAAATCATCGTCTTCTTTCGTTTTGGCGACCTACGGCTGTTGTTAGTACAATTTCTCTCTGGCTTTGGGCGCATATGACGAACCTTCGGCTTGGCTTGTGTCTTGGTAGCACCCTTTGTGAAGTATTCGCTAATGTCTCTGTCGTTGGCATCTCGCTTGGCCGCTTCTTCTTCGCGCTGCTTTTTTGCTACTGAGTGTCAGTATGATAGATCTTGCAAGTATACGGATTGGATTTTTTTCTTACAGGATTTGCTTGGCCTACCACGACCCTTTATTGGCATGTCCTCATCGCTTTCCGAATAGTACTGGGGCTGACGATCCCACTCTTCCCGACCATCGTCGGCATATCCCTCGCCATTGTCGTCAACAACGAAATCGTCTTGATCCAGACGGTCTCTAATGATCTTCTTGTATTGGTTCTCGTCAACCTCTTCGTAAAGCTCGTCGACCTCCTCAACCTCGTAGTTGGCTCTCTTGCCGGACGCTCGCAGAGCCCGAAGCTCGGCCAGCTTCGAGCGTCTGTCGACCTTGGGCATGGTGGGCAGGGCTGGTGTGTCGAGTATGAGAGGGAAAGTTCAAGTTCTCGAATGAACACTCAATTCATCGTATAGAGCAAGAAATTATTCGGCACAGGCGATAGGCACTGAAAGTTTTGGCGTGTCAATGTGTGTTTGTATCGAGGAACGGAGTAGGCCTGTTGTGGGTGGGATAACACAAAGCACGGGATACATGTGCACTATAATTTGGCCGTTCAGCCAGGGGCGGCGCGCAATGAAAGTCGCGTTCGTGTTTGGCGACGCGTTTTTTGCTTAATTGCCGTCAGGCCAATTGGTCGAGTCTGCGCTAAACACTACAAAGTGGGGGCACTCATAAAGAGGCCCGCCCCGCAACCAACGTCAATGTTCTGCGCGACACGCTAAGCCATGCAGGACGCCCCAAAGACGCAGGCACAGGCATGGGAGCAAGCTCTCCGATAAGATAAGAGAGCTTGGGTAAGGTAGTTTAGTCGCAAAATTTCCCGGAGGCGCTTTCATGATTGAAGGAGGTCCTCGTGTAAAGCTCCAGAACCACATAGCCTTCCGCCGCAAAAGACCCTCGAGAATGCTATCCTGCAAAGCTTGCCTCACACGGGCGCTTCAATCCTCGTCGGGAAAGGCCTCCTTCTCCGAACTATCCTCTACTTTACCCATCCTTCAACGTGGCCCGCCGGGCAGCCAACGCCGACTTGCCCATCGAAAGGCAACACCCACGACTGCCGCAGGCAGAGCGTTCTTGAAAGAAGGAAAGGAAATAGAAAAGGACACCCACGGCAGCAGCGAGGAATTCGCAGAAAAGAGGAGGAAACAGAAGCTAGACTGGGCTGTGTCGAAACATCTTGAGCACCTGGAAAACCCCTTCAACATCGCCAAGCATGTCGAGGCCACACTCCAGAAGGGTCGCTTCGATGAGGCCCTTCTCCTTGTCCAGCGCGCCAGCGCCAAGGATACCGACCTCGTCGTGGCCTGGAACCACCTTATCAAGTACCAGATCATGGAGTTGAAGCGAGTCAACTTTGCCATCAGCCTCTTCAACGACATGAAGAAGCGCGGCCAATCACCCAACGAACAGACATTTACCATCATCTTCACCGGCTGTGCAAAGTCCCGCGAACCGAAGGCCGCCAGTGCCAAGGCCCTGGCTTTGTACAAAACGATGCTCAAGGAGGACGCAAAGATCAAGCCTAACTCGATACATGTCAACGCCGTGATCCAGTGTTGCGGCCGCGCAGGCGACGTCGAAAACATGTTCACGCTGGCCGACTCGGCCGATGCCAAGTCAGGTCGCAAGAACACTGCTTACACGTACACAGCCATCATCAACACGCTGCGCGCAGAGGCTGAGAATCAGGACAATCGCAAAGGGCAGTCTCTACAACAGCACATCGATACGGTGGAGCAGACGATCACACGATGCAAGCATATATGGGAGGAGGTCATGCGCAACTGGCGTAACGGGAAGCTGGAGATCGACGAGGACCTGGTGTGCGCCATGGGTCGTGTTCTGCTCCTCGGAGGTACTAAGGACAGAGGCAAGATTCTTACCATGCTCGAAGAGACCATGAGCGTCCGGAACTACAACCGCACGCCCACGGGAGACTATGCGCACCGCATCAACGACGAGATGAAGGGCATCAGCGCGACCGGTAGCGCAAAGCGCAAAGCCACAGTCCTCTCACCAAAGATCAAATATGCCGTACCGCGGGCCAACACCCTATCCCTCGTCCTCGCTATCGTTCGCGAGCAAAAGCAGACCAAGCTGGGCGTGAAATACTGGGACCTCTTTGTCCATTACTACGGCGTCAACCCCGACACCGACAATTACCACCAAATGATTCGTCTCTACGAGCGCAGCGGCTCAAGTAAAGACGCCGCGAAGGCTGTACAGCAGATGCCCTCCGACAAACCTGTTCCTCCCATCGTCTACCGCCGCGCCCTCTCCGCCTGCATCAACAACAACATGAGCCAAAACGCATTCTCCGACGCCACGTCCATTCTGAACACGATGCTCGCCCACGGCGCCGCTCAGAAAACCCCTGTAGACGTGCGCGCCCTCCTCATCTACATGAAGGCTGCCATCATCTGCCACTTCAACTTCCGCCAGATGGACAAGGCGGGCGATACCAAGGGCGCGAAGCGCGGCTACGCCCAGCAACTCGCCGCCGCCGTGGAAAATCTCTGGCAGCCCTTCTCCGCGGCCAAGGAGGCCTTGATCAAGTCCCAGGGCAGGGACGTGGCCCGGAAACGCGCCGAGGCCGTCGAGGACCTTGCTGACCTCGCGCGCAAGATGATTAGCGCCGTCGACAAGGTCGTCAACGAGAAGGCGCTCGCTGCCGATGAAGAAGCGTTCATCAGCCTCAAGGAGAAGCGGAGCAAGCTGAACCGGTTCGCAGTCGAGTTTACCGACCCGAACCAACGTATACAGGATGCTACGCCCGCAAAGAAGGACGAACAAGAGATGTTGGACTTGTAAAAACATCATTGTTATGAACTGTACACTACCATGTAAAAACAACATCTGAGCCATGCAAACATACCAAAGATATAGAACGACTCAAGCCTCGTCACATCTATAGAACAAATACCCCAATCTCAATGCACATTTCTAAGCTTTGAACCGTGAACCAACGCCGCCGTTCCTCGAAGACGCCCTGAATTGCAAAATCGCGAAGAAGAGAACGAAAGTCTACTGAAGAAGAAAAAAATGGCAAAGTCTCTTTTGATCTAATAGTACACGCGCCTCCCTGGATGAGAGAGAGATCTGCGCCCCCTCGAAAAAAGAACCTTCCCCTTCCTTGCGAAGAGATCCACCCCCGATTTGTAAATTCTCGCCCCCCTTTACGAGCAGAATCAACATACCCATGGAGTCGCCTAGGTATTTCCGACCCTTTCCCAAGCCCGCTCTCGAAAAATGTAACGCCCAAGTAGAAACCCCTATGGATACGACGTCTTCTTTTTTTAGTGTTGTGCCCATAATTTGCCGTCTAGCACCGACCGGAAATGTTTCTCATCGTGTCATCTCGCCCCTCCCTTCATCGTCTGCCGCCACGGTTGAAGTTGCGTCCTCTACGGGCGTTATTGTTGTTGTTGCCGGCCTTGCGAACGAGGTCGTCGCTGTACAAGCCGCCGTTGTCCTCCTGCGTGGCCTCGGGAAATCCGTTCATGCCGTCGACAAAGTTGCTGGATGTCGAACGGCCGTTCGCGGGGCGGGTAGTGGGCTCCTTGTAGCCGCCGGGCTTGGGGTAGACCTTGATGATGCGTCCATCGGCCTGTAGTCGCCCTCAAATCAGTAAATAAATCCCAAAGTGTGCTTGCCGTCATCTCGTGCATAGCAGATGCGAAAGAGAGGTAGGGGGCCAGGGCTTCTTACCGTTTGGTTGTTGAATGTGGAAATAACCGCATCACCGCCCTCCTTCGTCGCAAAGACCATCTCCGCCAGAATCAGAGGCGTCGTCTTGATGATCCGACAATCCAGCATCTCCCCGCCTACGGGCGTCATCGCGCTCTCGATGTCCGCCGCCGTCGTCCCCGGCGCAAAGTTCTGCGCCATCACCGCAAACGGCCCCGCCAGCCCTCTGATAGAGAGGCCCTGCTTGATCACCGGTCCCGTGGACACCACGTTCGCGACGGAGGTCATCTGAACGTCGGCCATGGCGCCCGAGCGCTCCATCGCGGCAGCGACTCTCGCCGCCTTCTGCTCGGCGCGTCGTCTGCTGTTGTTATTGCCGTTGCCCATCGACGCCGCGGTGGGCGCGGACCTTCCTCCTCCTCCCCCCGGCGCAGAGATGCGCGACGCGAGGCCGCCTGCGCCGGCGCTATTGCCGTTGTTGTTTCGTCCTCTGCCGCCGTTACCGCCGCCATTCACCGTTCCGTGGAGGTCATGTGTCCAGTCGCCATCGATGTTGCCAGCGGGAAGGGCCTTGGGACCAAGGGATGCGGTGCGCGGCTGATTGCGAGTTGAAAAGAACGTTAGCGAACGCTCGTTCGTCGATTTGCTCAAAACTAGAAACAAACGATGAGATGAGTTAAATGCGTACCTTCTTGGTGATGCCGACTCGGCTAGCCAGCGACGGCCCCGCACCGGGCTTGAGCTTTGAAGGCGCGCTCTGCCGCCTATCCTTGGAGAAGATCTTCTGTGCCAGCGCCTCGTTCTTCTTCCTCTCTCGTCCTGCATAGCGAAGCAGAATATCGCCCTGGTCAGCGTTCCGTTCTGAATGGGCGGCGTCCAATCACATAGTAAATGAAAAAAAGGTTATACCTTGTTGGATGATCTTCTCAAAGTCGGTTGCTACCTTCGCCATGTTGATTGATCTCCTGGGCAAAGAGTTTCGGTCGGAGGGATGGAATGAGGTTAAGTGTGCTAGTCGCAACTGTCGAAAACGTAGGGGTGTCTGCGAGATCGAAGGCGGAAAGGGTGAAGGGTTGAGAAAGGAGTGAGAAAAGGACTACCTAAGGTAGATTGCTTTGGTCGCCGATAGGTTCGTGGCTGTAAAAAAGACACTTTGATTCGAGAAGGCGGGCAAAGACAAGTGGAAGAATGGATGAAGTACCTTGCAAAGACCCTGACGAGCATGGGACAGGCGTAACAACTTGAGGCTGACCTGGGCGCGTTGGTTTACACTAGGTACCTAAAGGTACGGATAGAGAGGGCCATGGCCCATGGGAGCGTGTTCCAGGGGTCTCCAATCGATTGGATGGTTCGGTACGTACCTCTTTCTGCAATGGGGCCGTCTGGAGTCGGAGCTCCCAACCCAAAGCCACTGCAACCATGGCACTCACGGGTGTGGCTTTTACTTTTTTGGACGTTCAACGCCAACAATGTTTGAGCCAGGGCATTTGTTTTGGTTTAAACGTTACTTTACAAAGAGCCACCATGATCGGGGCTTGAAGACCACCTATTAGACCCCTCAGTGCCTTTCGCATGTCCATAGACGAAAAGTTGAGCTGATTAAAGAAAGAAACCGAAAACCAAAAAGTCAGAAAACCTCATCCACATCACTGTAGTCCTCACAAACGTCCCAGCTGCCTCCATCGTACTAGACTGATGTCTCAAACCGGCTTTCAGGGCCACCGATTGAGTCTCCAGGAAAGGCCAACTTCCGCATTTGATTGTAAGAATTGTCGAGAGAAGAAGTATCAATGTTTTTGATGAACGTCATGCTTTTTGTTTTTCTCCTTCGGATCTCTGAGCCACCTGAATCAACGCTCAAACTGCTGGTGTCATTGCTAGTGATAGCCCTGCCTTTGCCATCGGATATGACACGATGGCGTTCGCTTGCTGTATTGAGGAGAGGCTCCATGACCAAAGCATTCATCGAGGTAACCCGAGGTTTAGAAACGTAGTTCGGCGGGTAGATAATGCTGTATCCGTTCCTCTTCGTAGACTGGAGTTCTAGGGTCATATCCGGGATCACGGCGAGCCGGCCTGTGTCCATCGTCTCTCTATGTATTTCGCGAGTCATTGTCGAGTTATCTGTCACTGGAATAGCGCTCCTCGACAGCCATTCGCCGTATTTAGGCTTCCTCTCAGCCTCACCTTCGCTCACGTTGTGTGGCAAACATAGGTATTCTTGGAGTTGTCCATCGTCCGATTGTTTGCGCATGAGGTTTGTGTCCGGAACATCATCTTTTTCCAGTCCAGCTACAGTAGTATCGCTCTCCCAGTCTTCTCTGCATAAAGCATTAGCATTCAGTCCATGGGAGGTAATGCCTATGCCATCTTGCCAGACAAGGTCAATTGATGTCCGCATCCTTGCTGTAGGATAGAAAGGTCCATACTTGCCAGAAATTTGAGCGTACGACCTCAATATGTGCTCTCTCGTTGATCGTTCAAAATCCGGCTTCTCGATCGGAGTGTACCCGGCGTCTCGAACGGTTACCTCTTTGATTCTCGGGCCAGTCGCCTCTGTGCTGGCAACAGCATCTCGAGAGTCGGACTCTCCAGGAAATCTAGTCAGCGCAGTATTGACCACGGGTACAATCCTGTTGGACATCTCGACCGGGAAGATAATAGAGGGTGGATCAGTCGCCTCGGTATTCACTGCAGGTAGAATTTTGTTGGACATCTCAGCTTGGATGACAGCGGAGGCTGCATCAGTCGTCTTGATGCTCGCAACCATGTTCCCAGACTCCGCCTCCGAGGCTTTGTTGGCCACCTCGAGAGGGTTTTTCGCCTCGACTGGTCGCGGTGTTCCAGACCCCAAGTGCACATGCTGATCAGTGGAGGATGGCTTCGATGTCTGCTTTTCCTTACCGTGTTCCTTGTCCAGGGCCGATGTGATGAAGTTCAGATCTGCTGCTGCCGAAGCGTCTACCAGGAGTTTCTTGAGATCCAAAGACCTAGGTCGCTTGGCCAAAGCCAATGCTGATAGCGAAACATCCGGAACTCGATCCTCAAGGGCATCACCTAGATCAAGGAAAGGGGGCTGGCCATCTCCCGTCTGTATTTTCAGTAATTGGGGCGTATGCTTTCCTAGGCAAATCGGCGGTTGCACTGTGGGTGGCTCTCCAGTGATGATCACGCACTCCTTCTCAAAGTTCCCTGATGCCCGCACCTTTGGCAGCTCTGGAGCGACGAGCGAGGCAGATGAAAACCTGTCATGGACTGGCGTCTCTACATCAGACCCCACAGAGGTCGCGAGAGCCTCCTCAGACTTGATGTATCTCTTGAGTGTTTTTCGGCTGCTGGTACCAAATATGTTTCCGAGGCTTCGGCGTTTGAACAAACCTAAAAATAACAGAAATCAGCATTCAAGAGCAGACAATCAATGAGTGCTTGGGTTTCAATCGAACCTTTTTTCCTCTGGGATGACGTGATATCGTCCTTGCTAGTTGCAGACTTGTCGATCTGATGCTGTTCACCTTCGTCGGTCTGCGAATCGGACTGATCTGTTGAGGAGGCATGAGCTGCCCTGGCAATCTGTCCTTTCGAGGCATCCTTTTTGCTCAAGGTCGGCATACGGGAGACAGTTTTGTGCCATAAGTTGCTCAAGGAGGCGCGATGCCTGTTTCTTGTGCTGCCGTCGCGTTTGAGACTGGGCTCCGAATCGGAACTTCCTTGCATTGACGACAAGTCTTTCCTCGGCGTGACTTCCGAGCGGCGTTTGGCTTGAGGTCTCGAGAGTGGTTTGGGGCCAACAGCATCCCTCTGCTTCATTACCAAGAGAGGATGCGCCATGACTATCGTGAGGGACGTCGACGAAGGAATTTGGGGATGTTTGAGGTAACAGCAAACAGCAGCTCGGGGACTGATGAGTGGCCCCGTTGTGGGTAGATGCTAGATTGTAAAAGCAACAGAGAAATCCAAGGAATCAAAGGTTGTTGTCTTAGTGATGGGTGCCAAAGCTGGGTGGGCAATGATGAAGGTGATTGAGGAGTAGAATACGAATGCAAAGGTGTCAAACAAGGAGGAACTGATCTCAATCCTTTTCGTAACCTCATGGAAGGCGAGAGTGACACCTAGTCAGTAACTTCCCCCTTAAAGTAGAACATGTAGGAATAGTGAAGATAGAAGGTCCCATTCAATGGAAGCACCCAATAAGGAGTACGTGCAAAGACAAGGGGGTCGATGCGCTCGTACTTCCCAGGATGCACATGAGCTCTGGCAACATCTTACTGAAGAGACCACATCAACAGCCCCTTCCCTAAGGTAGGCTGGGAGCTAAGAACCATACAAGTGTGGAGTTTAAACCTGGTATCTTGAACATTGATTGAGTAGGCACACATGATCAGGTCAGCAACTTCTTGCCCCTTTGACATCATTGTCACTTCCACATTAGTCAAACAACTTGCAAAGCCAACCTGCTGTATCCGGAACCCTTTTAACCTTAGGAACAAAGGTAGGTAGGTAAGTAGTTAGGAACGGTGTGTGAAGAGGACGTGATCTCGTATGTCGTTGCTGGCCGTCGAGCCCTTCCTTTCCTTTCCTCCGCCGTCAAGGCCGCCATCCCCACCAACCCAATACTGTCCGTCAATTTCCTCTCATGCATCGTCCCATCAAAGCTCCCATATTTGTGTATGTTTCGTCGTCGTCCTGATCTAGCCTGGCTTTGAACCTCGTCTTCTTCAGATGGTCCCCTGCAACAGGTCTCCCTTGTTGGAGCCATCGGGTATCTTCTTCGTCCAATTGCCACCATGCGTTCAGGGATTGCACTGCTGTATTCGACCTGGCGCAAGCGAATGCCGTAGCATTGACATCCGGGCTGTCCTAACTTCACCTCCCATAGTCTCATGTGAAGGGTAGACTGATGACCCAAGGCTGCGAAGGAATTTCAATGCGTATTTCAAATCACTTTGATCAAAGGTCGCCCGGCCATCAGTGCCAGGGATTCTGGCTTCCCATGAAGCCTTCTTCGAGCGTTCGCTCCTCAAGGTTGCGAATGAAGTCTCGGTTTCCTCTTCCTCCTCCTTGCTGTGCACGGCTTCCACGTCTACCAGCCCGATTAGCCGCATTGTCCATGCCCGCCATACCACTGTCGGCACCAGGGGGGTAGTAGGCAGGGCTAGGCTGCAAACGAATCGGCTGGCTTGGGTCGAGGTGACTAGCCACGCGCTGAATGGCGGCTGGAATACCACTTTGCTGCTGCTCCATGGTTGAGGCACGTTGGCGTGCGGGCCGCATGCCCTGCTGAGGATACAGGCCAGGCTGCTGAGAAGCATTACCATACGGCCCAGGAGGCATCTGCGCTGGTTGTTGAGGCATGACCATTTGTCCATATGCACCTTGCTGCTGGGCTCCGTAGGGTGGCGGCTGAGCTGCATGACTGTTGCTAGGAGAGTACATTTGTTGATTATTGTACATGGGCGCTTGCTGAGGGTGTGCGGGTTGTTGATATTGAGCAGCCATCTGGGCGTAAGCTCCCTGTGCCGCAGAGTTCGCCTGTGCCTGAGCGGCTTGTGCCCTCTGCTTGCTCAGTGCTTCAGCTTGCTGCTGTTGCTGGGTGCCTGGCGCCGGAGACCGATTCAGAGAGCTCGACTTCAGATTCATGGGCGGCACGAAAGGACCAGTGAACTTCTGCTGGGTGATGAATGGGTGGAGCTTGGCCTGTTGCGGGGACCAACGTTCCAGCGGGTTGATGTTGAGAAGACCCCGAACGAAATCGATAAAGGCGATTCTGTTATTCATTTCTACAAGCTGCGTTAGTATTTATCCCCAAGGGTGATGTAAGAACGTGGAATCTTACCTCTGTCGATCTCGCTCTGCTTCATGTTTTTGCGTGGCATAGGGTACGACTTGATGATCTCTGGCAGAGTGTTTGCCTGGAAGTACTTCTTGCTGGGCTGCTCCTTGGTCGAGTGCTCCCGAGCGTACTGCTCCATGCTCTTCAACTGGTACGTTCGTCGTCCAAACTCGTCCTGCCTCTTCTCAAAGAACTCGCCGGCTTGCTTGCCCATCTCGATCATCCAATTTTGAGGGTTGCCGAGCATGTCAACAATGCGCGAAACTTGGTTGTACTCGGACGATCCAGGGAACAAGGGAAGGCCGAGGAATAGTTCCACTACAATACATCCGAGCGACCACATGTCGATGGCCGACGAGTAGGGCAAGCCCAGCAGGACTTCGGGGGACCTGTAAAACCTGGACTGGATGTAAGTGTAGACTGTCTGCCGTTCGTCGCATGCCGAACCAAAATCGATAATCTTGATGATGGGGCTTTCGAGGTTCTTGAGAAGGATGTTCTCCGGCTTCAAATCGCAATGAATCAGCCGTGCCTTGTTCAATAGGGCCAAGCCATTGAGGAGTTGCTGAGCGAAAACGCGGACGAGAGTCGTGCTGAGACCTCGGAACTGGTTCTGCTTAATCAACTCGTACAGGTTGACACTGAGAAGCTCGAAGACCAGGCACAAATGTTGCCGGTGGATGAAGGTGTCTTTGAGTCGCAAAAGGTGGTGGTCGTCGTTCTTATCGAGCTTGGTGTTGAGCTAAGGGGCTATGGTCAGCAATTTGTCGTCAATATTGAGCAAGAGAATTGCCGTACCAAGTCCAGAACAGAGACCTCCATCATACTCTGGTTGAAGTAGGCCGTGCGATTTTTGATAACCTTGACGGCAACAACTTCCTGGGTCTTGAGGTTTTGACATTTGACAACTTGGCCAAAGGTACCCTGGCCCAGAACGTCGAGAATAAGGTATCGGTTCCTATATTACAAGTCAGCTCGAGGTATCGACTCAAGGCGGCCAAAACGGAGCGGCATCAGAGCCTGGACATACTTGTGGCCGGCTTCCTCTGAGCCCAGAATATCGTTCACGTAGAGGATATAGTCGCTGTCTTCGTTGTCATATCCATCATTCTTGACACCCTTGCTCGGCTTGGTGAGTACTCGGCGGGGGTTTCGCGATGACTCGTATTTGAAGTTCGGGTTGCATATCCTGTACGTAGCAGGCAGATGCACCGTGAGCGCTTGGAGAGGCTGGAAAATGTAAGTAGACTGCGATTATCTGGGATGACCGGCCAGGAAAATGGGCTTACGCTAATGAATCCTCCTTCGGGGTTCGCACGGCGGAATGGAGGTTGAGAATTGACTTTGGGTCGAAGATCCGTCGGGGCTCTGATTTGTCTGAACTCGGGCGCAGGTCCTCGAACCATGGCCTGCGGGATAGGGCGACGGGGTGACTTGGGGTCGTTTGCAAAGGCACCGTCAATGTTGGCAACGACAGCGGACGGGTAGCCGTCGTGGGAGGAGCCATAGGGCGCGATCGGAGGAAGCTGCGGGGCTTGTTGACGGCCACCATAGTGAGGACTATGGGGCATGTAATCGGACTGCCTCGTCGGAGACTGTCGTTGGCCCGGAGGCGACGAGAACTGACTTTGCGCCGACTTTGGCGCGTAAGGTGAGGTGGGGGATAGTGCCTCCATTGGCGAGTACCGTTGGGCAGCAGCCGAGGGCTCCTGAGGAGAGTAGAGAGTGGATGAGCGGCTGCCCGAGAGGTGAGACTGGTGATGGGGTCTCATGGGGTATTTCATGCCGGCGTACGAGTCCTGAACATCGTGCATGGGGATGTCGCCGTTGTTGTCGCGCATCTGGGGGGTGGACATGGGCGAAGCGGCGGCGCTGGCAGCGTGAGAGGATATGCCGCCAGGGCTTTGATACTGGTCGTGCCTGTAGCCGGCAGGCTGGCCTTGCGGACCGGGTTGACCATTGTACTCCCCACGAGGCATCTGAGCGCCGCCGCCATTGTATCTCCTCGCAGAGCCGGCCGAATCGGCGTAGCCCTGCTGCCACTGGGAGTCCATGGCGGGCGGAGAAGCGATGTTGACTCGAAAGAGGAAATGATGCAGTCGGTCGGGATCGGGATGAGTTGCCAAACGGACGGTTGGATGGTGGAGGTTGAAAGTTGGAAGGGGGAAAGGGCTGGCCGAGCGCTTTAGCTGATGTCGTCGGTGGTTTCGACTGGACGCGTTAAGCGGGCGAATGGGGCCAGGCTGGACTGGGCGTACTAAGGTTGAAAGGCAAGTTGCAGGAGCGAGCGCAGACTCGCAGGCAGAGCAAAGCCAAGGGAGGTGAGTGAGGTAAGGTTGGCAGTGAGTGTCGAAGGGTCGACCGGGTGTGTGGGCTGCGTTGCTCGTGTCTGATGCGGCGCCGGTAATGTTGCGGTTGGGTGAGGACGAGGATGGGAATGGTAAGGTACCTTGCGTGAGAGGTGGTCAGGTAAGGTATGGGGGCCGTCCAGTACGAATAGGTAGGTAGGTAGTGGAAGTGGAAGTGGAAGTAGTGTGTGTGGACTGGCTCAGAGTCTGTCTGGCAAGTGCAGAGCGCAGAGTGCAGAGTGCAGATTGCAGACCAAGGACCAAGGCGCGCGGAGAGAATTGACTGGAGGGATGCAGTCGAGCTCTCTGAGGGTGCCAAGGAGAGGGATTCGGCAGAATTGGGCTGACACGGCCCAAACTCTCTTGGTGTCAATAGAGTTCGGAGGGGAAGTTTTGGGTGGTTATCCCTAATAATTCATCATGACAATTAGAAGACGGGCGCGAGAAGGCTGCAATGGAATAATCCAAAGACGGGGGCCTTTGGACGTTAACAACAACAAATATTTGGTGTGTGTTATTTTCCACGGAACGCGCAAGGTAAGGTAATCGGGCGGGAAAAGAGGGCGATTGTACGGATACGCAACCTGTGAAGCAGGAAGGAGGGGGGCGGAGGGGAAGGAGTGTATGGACGACGGGGTCGGGAGAGAATGCGCGCGACTGACGGGGGGTGGAGGAGGGGAGGGGAGGGGATTTGGGATGGCCTGGTGGAGCTGGGAGGTATAAGTGGGAGAGGATGCGAGTGTTCCGCGGGCCACGATGGTCGCTTGCGACGCAGGCCTGAGATGGTCGGGCAGGGAAACAGAGCAGACCTGACTGAGCCTACGTTACCCAGCAAGTGGCAGAAGGCGCAACTTGACGCAAAGCCGGGGGGCTTGATGAGGTGGGCTTTTGGAGCCTTTGGGGAGAGGGGGACAAGGTTCCTCAAGAAACTACTTCTCAGATAGGCACGTAAGGTACCTAAAGCAGGCAAAGTACCTCACCTCAGCTATGGGGGTCTAAGGTACCTTACTACGTAGGCTACCTTATACGGATAGACAAAACCTTGCCTTGGAATCAAAGTGAGTGCCCTGCGATATCTGCCCGTAAAGCACCATCGACAAGAATAAACACCAGGCAGTAATAATAACAAGTAGAAACCAGAGGCAGGGCTGTGCAAGGCAGGACAACATACCTAGCTTACGAGTAATCTGAAAAGCAATAACCTTTTCCCAGCACACCACCACGCACGTACACATACCATGGATCAAAGTACCTTACCTGGACTGAGGGTAAAGCCAAGGTCGAGGAGCAAAGAAACGCTTGGAGACACGAAGAGGTGCTGCCTGTTGTGCACCAATGCCAACGGACGGGAGCAGACCTGTCCCCCGTCTCACATGGCCTCCACCTAAGCCTGAAGTATCACCTTGAGGTAGTTACCAAGGCAAGATCAGTAGAGGCTGGCATGAAGAGGCATGTCCGTATGACAATGACAGGAGCGACGTTGGTGGCCGAGTGAAGCAAGGTGATGTAGGAATATGATTAAGCCACCTGCACGCTGGCAGAACATTATTCTTTCGAGACCATTTCCTCGTCTTCTTCTTAAATGGTGGCCAAATGGAAGATATCAAACATTGAAAATGGTTGAAGGAGACATTGGGGGCGAGGATCAATAGCAACCATACAATGGCCAATCAGAGGCTGAAGACCCGGCAGGGTACCCAGGCAAAAGTACGTCAGGTTGGCATTGGGTTCGGGTTTCCTGACCTGACAGGCCAAGCACCAAGGTTGGCCGGTGCACACTGCGGCGAAGTACGAAGTACGGCGGTGGAGAGCAGGGCAGAAAGACAAAGATGCTGTTTGACATATGTTCAACACATGCCTCACCACCACCTACCCGCGTCACCACCACTTCCACTACCTGTGTTTTGTGTTGCCCAATTTTACCTCACTCGCGAAATGGAGCCCAAGCAAGCGATGCAATGAGTACTTAGGTATACTGACGCCAACAGACCAACGGTCATGGCCGGTGACGGGAGACGAAAACGGTCCTGTGTCGAGCTGACAAGAACATGTGGAGAGAAAGAGGCTGGAGGCTAGAGTCACTCAGCAAAGTACCACGGAATGGATCCGTACCAATGCCCCCAAGCTCACTCAGTGGCTGCAAGCCTGCGACCTGACGACGATAGCAACGACGATACGGTGGGGCCATAATACGTGACGGAAATCATGGATACCACGGATTCCCCAACAGACCCTCCGGGCAGGCTGATGCTGTGAGCCTTGAGCACCTCAATGAGTGCAAGTGGAGGTTGCACAGTAGGCACCAAAGAAGGACCATTTAATTGAGATTCCTGTCCAAGCTGCCAAGTATCCGCAGAGTTTTCCCAAGAATGATAACAACCATCTAAATCATAGCCAATAATCAACTATGATGTATGGTGACTTGCGAGAGGCGAAAAAAAGTGCGCCGAGCATAAAGTGGTGGGCTTGGCTAAACCCAGCCCAGCGTGCCAGATGTTCCGAGTATCCGTTCTCAGCCATAGACAACAGCCTTTTTCGCGAGGGCTTGCGAGTTGCGAGTGGGAAAACTGAGACGTCCAGGCCAGCTCTGGGTCCGAACTGAGCAATGCTAGTACTAAAGCCAGAAGCTATTTCAATCTGTCCCGCCTGTTCATCAAACAAAAGGGACTCCCTCGGCCGATGGATCGCTGCAATGTGTTCCAAAAAAGCAATGCAGGTCCATCTCACCAACAGACAGCAAATTGCCGTCTGCTACACGACAAATGAATGATGAACATATCTTTCGGCCTTGCTGGGTTTTCTGTACCTAGTTTTTGGTTCCCCTTTGCTCGTGACATGTTTGGAGCCAAGTGCAAGGTCCAGGTACGTACTCTGTACGCATCGTCAGTCTTCAATTTCTTCACCAATTTGCTCTTGCAGGTGGCAACAGCCAACGTGCCAACTGCCTTCCCGGATATGTTACGCAGTGTGCGGGCAGAGGGCCACCAAAAGAAGGCAGGCGCTGGCAGCAGCGGAAATCCACAAAATGCGAGTTCAGCCTATCCCACACCGAATCCATGGTTACCTTTTCGGCCCTCGATTTTCAAGCACCTTCCATGTTGTCAGCTTGGAAGGTGCACCTTTAGCTTCCGCTTTACTCAATCCATGCCCAAAAACAAGGACTTTTCTTTATGCTCATGACACCAAGTACTCGGAGCAAAATGGCATTCGTTCATGCGGTAATTTGAAGAGCAGAACATCACATTCTTGTCCCAAAAGAGGTATCAACGGAATTACCTAGCCGCCAGTGGTGGATTGATCCACAGCTCCACCACTTTACGCTACTGCGCTAAAACACCTCCCTTCCCTTCAAGCTACCTTACGTGCTTACCTACCCAACCACGTACCTTCACTGATGACGGCAGCGGCAGCAGCTCTCGAGGCCACCTCAACCCCAGGGGCCAGTATACCGACCTGAACGAAAGCACGCGTTTTCCTAGTCTAGTCAAGAAAGAATTGTATGATTTCTGCGCAGGCCAAGATAATTTGGTGACCAAACCCGCCAAAAGTTCATTGCGTTGCCAACCTAGGTACCGAGTTTCTTCAATCGCGCTCTCTCTCAGTTATGCTTGGCACCGAAACTGCAAAGTGAATGTCAATTGGCTGACGCATGGGTAGTCCTACCCCAAGCTCCAGGTCATTTACCTGCCCTGTGCTTTCCTTCTTTCTCGACTCGAAATAACCTCGGATCCATCATCAGTCCACCCCCACTATCTCCATTAACGACCTGAACTTCAACCCTCTTCCCCGTCCCAGCTCCCCCATTTCCAATTTCAATACCGCGACGCCAACATCGAATCCACTGTATTTGCCGCCGGGGCTCGAATTCAAATTTCAGAAGAAGAGGCCAAACCGAAATCACGCCCTGAAACAGGGGATTTTCTCACCATGCTCTTCATCGGTCTTACGGGCTCCATTGCAACGGGCAAGTCAACCGTTTCCTCCATCCTCTCCAACCCCCCTTACTCCATTCCCCTCATCGACGCCGATGTTCTCGCGAGGAAAGTCGTCGAACCTGGATCAAAGGGATATGCCGCCATCGTGAAGCATTTCCTCCCCACAACCCCGGACCTCCTCGTCCCGGTCTCAGAGACCATGCCCGAGGCCGGGCCCGACGGCAAAGGACGACCACTCAACCGACCCGCCCTCGGCAAGCGCGTCTTCGGCGACACGGAAGAGCTCAAAAAGGACCGTGCCGTACTCAACGGCATTGTTCACCCGGCCGTTCGCTCTGAGATGTACAAGGCCATTCTCCGTGCCTATGTCACCGGTCACTGGGCTGTTCTCCTCGACGTTCCCCTGTTATTCGAAAGCAGCCTCGACCGCCTCTGCGGCACCGTTTTTGTCGTTGCTGTCAAGGACCCCGAGGTACAGATGCAGCGTCTCATGGCCCGCGATCCCCATCTCAGCCGCGAAGACGCCGAGAACCGCGTGCTCAGCCAGACGGATGTGAGGCTCAAGGCACGGAGATGCGAAGCCAGAGGTGAGGGCAAGGGCGTCGTATTATGGAATGATGGCTCCAAGGAAGACTTGAAGAGAGACATTGGCGAGGCTATCCGTCACGTTCAGGCCTCCAGCCCGGTATGGTGGAGTTGGCTGCTCCTGGCGTGTCCACCAGCAGCGGCAGCCCTCGGGGCCTGGCGGTTTTGGCAGAATGTTCGCATCAATAAGGCATGGACGGAGCAGGAGAGAATTGAGAAGGCAAAGTTGTAGCCTGAGCCTCGACAACACAGTACAGTTCCGGTGACCTCATCACGAGGCTCACTCATGATCTTGAATGAAGGCAAGTGTCTCATGGGGGTTTGGCTACGTGTGCGAGCTTCATTGCCCCGTTTCGTCGCTGCGGCATGTCATGACCGGGCATCAGGAGGCGAGGGATCGCTCGGCCTCTTTCTGACAAGCGTCATTTCTGTCAGGAAGTCTTCAGGCCACAGCTTTACGCAACGCTGAAAAAAAGGGGTTCGACTACTTTGAAGTGAGGCCCAGTATGAAGGTAAACGACAGTTGCCACCCGGCGAGATGGCGCACCAGAAAGTATTGAAATTCGTGTCCCGTCTATTTGAGAGAAAGAAAGAGAAAGAGAGAGATATCCCCCACATACATCTAATACACAATGAACACTTGATGAAACGCATACCTGGCACCGGCTTCCTGGCCCTTCTCAAATTTCCGCAGCCCAAGAAATTTAGCCAGAGACAGTATTAGATAACAGCCCGGGTCCCTAGTGACAAGATTCTTGGCGACGACGACGTCTCCATTTCGGCATCTTCGTCATGCAATAGGAATTCTACGCCGTTACCACGAAGTAAACTTACAGATGGCGTCAGGCAGGTATGAGAGGATTCAGGGGAACAGAACAGAGAGCTCCCCAAGTCTCGCATGTCCAAAAGCACAGCTTCTTGCCGAATAAGACGAGCGAGAAGATGGCACCCAGAGGCGTCCAATGACATGCATTCAGGCGTTGGCAACGATACGTACTTCAAAAGAACCTCCCGTCAGCCGGCCTGCAGGATCGAAGGTGACGGGCTAGGTAGGTAGAGAAAAGAGTACCCCCAACGCAGGTTCTTCATAGCAGGCGAACGGGACTCGCGTTTATCATGGGGACAATTTCAAGGAGGCTACAAGTACGGACGGGTACTCTGCCAACGTCAGCTTCATTCAACAGATGCCTCGTCTGTCTGGTCTTGCAGTCTTCTCTTCTGTAATTTGTTTTCGCCTTCCATCATTTCAAAGGGTTTCCCAAAAAGAAGTACCTGCACCTCCCACACGCATGCATAAAACCCCCTCCATCAGCCAACCACATGTCGTCTCCACCTGCTCGCTCCTTGGTCATCCAAGCCACACACACGCACCCCTTCTCCTCTCCCATAGGTTCGTCAAAATCTGGTGTCTGGTCGTCGTAGGTATCTAATGGTGACTCGAGTATCCGGGAGACCACCACGCGCTAGGAGAAAACTTGTGCCCAACATAGTGTAGAGAAAAATAGATAAATAAAAAGTCATAAACTCATCATCCAACAGATTCGTCATGCTGAAGAGGTATCCATGATAGAACAAAGCAGCAAACTTTTTTTTGGCAACGAAACAGCATATCAAAAGTCTGCCCTCTGCCCCTCCGACAGGTTGAGAGAGGGAGAAATGACTGCACAAGGAAAAGTTCGTGACTTGTGGGAATCACTAGGCCGTAGAAGATAGGAAGACTGAGAAACGTCCCGGAAAATGCACATGATGTCCCCTTCGCATCCCCAGTGCTCACACCAGAGAAACCAACATATGCCCTCATCGCAGATGGTAGGAGAGATTGAGATAGAGAGAGAGACGCTTTGGCAAGAAATGATTTTGGGAAAACATGGGAGATGCGTTGGTCATGCCATTTTGCCATCAAAAAAAAACAACATTGAGAAAGAAAGACTCCACAAAAGCAACCCCTAGGACCTTGCAACGCTGTGGGTGCGACCGTATTCGATGCCCTCTGTTGGAGCAAAATGCAACGCTGCGCACTCTAGCTCACGAGCTGGGGCTACGTCGTGAACTGCAGTTAGCCCTGGTACCCAGCGAACCCGTTGTTGAAGTTCTGTCCCTGAGGTCCCTGGGGCCACTGCTGGTTGGGTGGCTGTTGCCCGCGACCATAGCCTCCGGCACTCTGCGGTCCGCCGTATCCCATGGGCTGCGCTCCATAACCGGCCGGGGACTGAGCGGCTGGGCCACCGTAGTTGCCGTGCTGACCTTGGTATTGACCTGATGAATATCATGTAAGCTTGGGGTTTCTTCTGCATCTCTAACCTGTAGCTGAACACTTACCGCCGTATTGAGGGAAGTAGGCAGTCGGGGTACCGGGGTAACCTCCGGGGCCGGAAGCGGCGCTTTGCGGGCTGTACGCCTGCTGCGAGGGGTCAAAGCCGGCGGCGGCGCCGCCCTGAGGGTTCGGGGTCTTGTCCTTGCCCCACTTCGCACAGGAAAAGTCAGTGCGTATTCTCCAGCAATTGGCTTTGGGTTAAACTCACGCTGCACTTCAAGGGGCGTCCATTAACATTATAGCCGTTCATCTGGCAGATTGCCATAGCCGCGCTCTCGTGGCTGTCCATCTTGATGAATGCAAATCCTCGGTCCGCCTGGAATCGAGACTCAACCACAAAGCCGAAGTTTTGGAAGAGGGGGACCACGTCATTTGGCGTGGTGTAAGGAGTCAAGTTGCCAACATAGCACGTTGTTTGCCACGACGGCGTCTGGGCAAGGACAACCTCATAGCTGGCAACACCATGAGCTGGGAATTGGTGGTGGCCAAAAGGTGTCGTGGGCGTCAGGCCCATAGCCTGCATCGCCTGCTGCTGCGCAATAGACGGCTGACCCTTTTGGTTTGCCCAATTGCAGCGGATGGCGCGTGAGCCAAGCCACTCTCCATCCATGGAGCTGAGTGCCTTCTCGGCGTCCGGGCGGTCCCTGAAAGCGACGAAACCGTATCCACGAGATCGGCCAGTCTTCATGTCCCACATGACGCGAGCTTCGGATACGGAGCCAAAGGCAGAGAACGCCTGGGTCAGAACCTCGTCGTTGACTTCGTTGCTAAGGTCGCCAACGAAGATGTGGAAGTGGTTGGAGGTGTCCTCCTTGCTTGAGGTGTTGGACTGATAAGCCCAGTTGACGCGGATTTCCTAACAAATTGTCAACTTCGATTCGCAACATCAGAGGAAGGTTCTCGTACGGATTGGTGCACACGTCTTCCGTTCAAGGTCTGCATAGCGCGCTCGGCCGCACCGGGATCATCGTACTCAACGAATCCATAGTTGTAGCCCTTAGCCTGTTGATACACGGTCAGCTATATCGTGGATCACATAGACATGTAGATACCAAGAGCATCCTCATGGAAAGTTCAACATGGCAACAGTATACGCACATTCTTGTCGGGGATGATCTTGACATTCTGAACGTGACCGGTAGTCTCGAAGATCTGACGCAAGACATCCTCGGTCACACGCTGATCCAAGCCTCCGACGTACAGCGCCCGCTTGTTAGGCTCGGGAGCAGCACGGCGGCCGAATCCCCCCGCGCTACCGGGCGACATAACCTTATCGACACCAGACATGGGCGAGGTAATGGCGGTCGGGATCGGGTTGTTGTTCTGCGGGATATGGAGGGGAGGCGGGGGCATGTGCGCCGGGTTTGACTGGCCATTCTGGCCGTTCTCGTAGCCTGGAGCTCCAGCATTCGGCTGGGGAGGAGGGGGCAGCTGCGCCGCGTTCGAAGCAGGTCCGTTGTCCGCCATTGCGTCGGTTGTTGGTACTAGAAGCCGATTGTGTGACGAGTAGATTTCGAAGCTTGAGAATTCGTCGACTGTTAACGACGATATGAGAGACGGTGTTGCAGATAGCTAGACCAATATAGCTCTAGACTTTGCTTGCAAGATGCAACGTTGAACTGAGAATGTCTTAGAACGGTAGCGAGGTTCGAGAAGCAACCGACTGCTTGGAGGTTGTTGGTTGTGGCGTGAGTAGAAGTGTGGGAGGAAGTAGTACTGAAAACTTGTCCCGAGACTGACGTGACCCTAGAAGCTCACAGCAAAGCAAGCAAGCGAGCAACGAGGCTAAAAGAGCGGGAAGCGGGAGGCGGGGAGAGTGCGCGCGCGCAAGAGAGAATAAGTATGAGAGAGGGAAAAAAGTGGCGGACACAATTAGGATGTCTTAGCCGAGGGCGGCTAGGACGATGTCGAGTCTTTTTTTCCTTGGATCTGTTCTTTGCGATCTATCGGTAGAGGCAGTCGGAGTCGAGATTGGAACGATGTGACTTGACCTTGGAAGAGGAAGACAACGAACCGAAAGTCGACAGGAAAAATTGTGGACGTGGGGACGGTACTGGCAGGCAAAAAGGACGTCGACCCAACGTGACAAGAGAGACGCTTGAGCGGATAGAGAGACAAGGGGAAGGGCGAATGATAAGAGAGATGCCGAGAGAAGCTCCAAAGTAGTGTACTGTGCAGTGCTGTAGATGAGATGACAGGAGACTCGAAATGATAAGCGGAGGCGAGCACCAAGGAAACAGGCGTGAAAAGAGGACTGGAACCCCCTGAAAGGAATCACAACAAAACCCGGTCCGAGAGGAGAGAGAGAGAGAGGAGACGACAGGAGAGAGGAGAGAGAAACGTTTCCTGAAGACGTGGAGAGGAGAATCTGCGATGGAGAGGGGAGAGGGGAGCAGATGGAAGGAGGGAGAAGAAGGAGGGCGGATGAGGGGGGACATTTGATCATGGCGAGACCAGAGACGAAATTCGCACAGCCTACGGCACCCTGGCACCGTACATAGTGCTAAGTAGGGTAGGGGAGCTGCAGCATGTCGTCCAGTGAAATGTGGTCTGGTCCTATCCAGTGCAGCCCAGCAAAGGCAGATGGAGGCCGGTGCAGAATAGGTTCAGTTGGAGCTTTGCCCTCATTTACCTCTATGCTGGGTGGCAGTTTCGTACCTACCTTTCTGCACAATCTATACAGGGTGTCAAGGTAGGATGGTGATCCACATCCAGGGCATCTCCACTTGCCTTTTTTCTTTTTTATATTTTGTCCATGTATAACTTGGGGTGCCAATTGCTGCGCGTTGCTGCAAAGCTTCTACAGAAATGTACATGCGTCTTTCCCTGTTGCCTCACCAGGCTCACCTCGCCAGCAAAGCAACAAGGGCAACCCATTCGGCGCCCACCGCTGGTCCCAGACCCTAGGATTGGCCTGTTGAAGGTCTCCGTCGAACCCTGTGCCAGGCTGTTGCTTGTCCAGCCGTGCCTTTCCACTGGGTACAGCTGCGCACTATCCCCAGTCGGCCAAGGGTGGTGCTACTAAGATACGGGTGGCTGTAGCTGGTCCCCGGCGCGAGAGGGGCGGGCAGCGGGCTACCTATTCTACGGATACCCTTCTTCTTTTTTTATTCTTTTAATTCGAGCACGTCCACATTTCCCGCTACCTAAGGTACGGATACCTACCCTCAGTTATGTGCTGTCATCTGGTGTCGAGTACCTACGAGTCTTAGCTTAGCTGCACCTGATTCACACTCGGTACTCGCTCAACCTTCTTTACCCTGAACCAACGGGTGAGCCTTCCGCTTGGTCAGGGCTTGCAGGGTGAGGGGAAATGGGAGAGATGGGATGGCAGCAAGAAACAAAAAAGGGGTGTTGCTGCAACAGGTAGATGCTTAAGCGACTTGCGCTAAACTTGCTTGGGCAAGGAGCGAGGCCTGGGACGGCCGCTGACAACGTGGAAGTTTGAGCATTGCACCATCACAGACGTTGGATGGCCAATTCAACTTTCTGCGCCAGACGGGAGTCGCGGGACACGGGACAGGCCCTGTCAGAGCTTGACAGGACGGGCGCTTGGTTTTGACATTTCCTGAATCAATGGATCACTCATTGAACCTGAGAGTCGGTCATAGAAAGATGCACATATAGGCTGCATTGATCACACTCTCGATTGGACGTGGATGAACGTAGTTACAAATGCGTAGCAGTGAAATGAGATTTGCGGCTGCCAAGTTCCAACAGGCCATGTAAGATGAGCTCCCACCAAGGTGAAAAAGCCAGTGCAAACAAACAGAACTCGATTCAATGGGAGCCCCGGCCTCGGAGTTGGACAATGGTAGCAAACGCATCGCTATAGGAAGGGTTCCAAGCCTTGATTCTCAATGCAGAATTCATGACTGATCACCGTGCCATATGATTTGCCTGAAGGAAAGGATATCCCAGCTATGCCTCGGCTCACTCCCTGTTTAAGCGTCTTTCAGGCTCACCTGCCGTATGCATCGTAACTAAATTACCAGCTGTACTAGCACTTTGTCTTCAATTGACTACTGAGCCTCCCAGAATTTCATCTCATGCCTCACGCCAAGTCGCGATTGGGGGCGGCACTAACAGCCTCAACCATGGAATATAAGCATTTAGCGTTGGCGGACCACAACATCAATGCTCAACCTGTTGCAAGTGCACAATCAAGAACAGACGGCCGGGGGTTCTCCTCGGTACAAGAAGTGGAATAAGGATCCATCCCGCTTTCAAAAGACCGACAGGCCGACAACCGTTTTCATGTCATCAGCCTCATCATCACTGATAATTTTGGTGGCTCGGGATGTCTCACAGCTAGACATTCTCTTACCTACATTATGTAAAGTCACGGCAAGCTTCAGCATGCATAATGACCCCCAAGACGCTAGAGTTCCAAGCATCAATGACCGGGCATGTGGGTTACGAAACTTGTTGTTGCAGGACGCAACCAATTTCCCGGGAGAAGGGCTCCTGGCACGATGGGACGAACGATGTCCTGGGTTAGCTCACCGGCGACAGCAATAGGGTCACCCATACCTCCGACGGTGGGCTTTGCCCTTGTCTTCCGCATCCGCAACAACGTCCTCCGAGAGATCAGGGAACCTCATCCGCATGTGGCCTGGTTGCTATTGAGCGTGGAAGGGAATCCAAGTCACCGTCTGGGGACCCAATATCAGCAAGATGAGTGTTGACAGACTAAGGTAAGGTAGCTTGTGCCTTTTCGAACATGAAAAGGTACGCATACGTAGGCACACCAGACTCTCGTCGATTAGAGCTCCTCGCAGGGGCTTACGGCCCTCGACAAGTCTTCCGTCCGACGCAATCGAGTTTCAGCTGAAGGACACCCTCTCAGTCGGCTTCATCCCAAGATTCCACGTTGGTCGCGATCCGATGCATGGAAGAAAAGGTGGGACTAAGGTAGAGCCAGAGACAGAGGGGAAATAGAAGAGGGGAAAGTGCCCTAGATACTGCCTACCGCCTGCTTGTCTTGCGCTCACCCCGTGCCGTATGGGAGGTGCGGGGTTACTTCCGGGGCTCACAGTGCATTCAATGTTCCTTCCTCAGGTCGTTGGCGCTAGGAGCTGTGATTGCTGTGGACGTGGCGCAACTGCATGGCCACAGCAGTCCGCATCTGCGCTTCGGCTGCTCATTGGTTGAGCTTCCCAATGTGTCTGATTGGTCAAAGTATGCGCCCCGGCTCCAGTCTCGCCTTCCAGTCGACGACAGAGAATCTACCTACCCTCACCGCAGGTACGTACCGGTTCATCGGGGAGGAAGGCTGGGGACCTGGCTGATTCAGACGTCAAACATTGGCGTTTTGTTGGTTGTCAAAGAATCAACTGCAACTTGAGCAACGATCCAGCGATTCACTTTTACCAAATCAACTTCAATCATCACATCAATCGTTTAACTAAGGAGGCTTTGACGGTCCCATTCTCTCCCACTCTTTCCACTGCTGAAGAGTTCACACAATCGACGGATACGGAAACGCCAGGCCTCTCTCAGTCTCTTCGACCTCATAATATCAAGTTTGACACATCCCCCTGAACGGCCAACTACACCATATCACTGTGTCGCGCCATTTTGACTTGGCATATCGATCCTACGCATTTGAAAACAACTCGTAGAGAAGTTGGCCATTGAACTCATAGCCAGCGGAGTCGCGTCGCTGCGATGGCAAACTCGAAGGCGGCGACTTCTGACTCTGCGGAAGCACTGCATGGACTTATAAACGATGTGGTATGGGACTTTTAGTAACTTTACATATGTGAACATAATGGCTGATCATATCTGCAGCTGATCCAAACAGGCAAGGCACTGAAGTCTCTTAGCAAAGATGGCAGGCATCAATTCCAGGCCCAGGTCTCTTTGCAAACAAAGATGCCAGAGATCATCGAGAGCTTCCACTGGAAACTGGATGATTTGGAGAGCGAGATAGTAAGTCACTCAAGTAGGGTTTCTTTCCTACGTCTAGTAGTAACACCGACGGCAGATACGGGCCAAGGCTGCGCTACAAAGAGATTTGGATCGTTTCCAGCAAGCAAGACAACCGGTGGAGCAGCCTGCGCCAGTCGAGGCGCAGACCAAATCACCCATGGCTATCGACCTCGACTCTTCATCTCGGGAGCCAACGCCTCCTGAGAATGAGCCCAAGATCACGGAGGCTACGGGTCCGCATAGGGTTCCCGCAGAACCGAGCACAGCACCATCAATGGCTCCGTTCCCTGACATGGGCGTCAGCTTCCAGCCAGCGCCCGAACCCAGTCCCCAAGTGAAGCAGGAGATGACACCTGCACCACCTGCTGCACCACCGGCTATGATGGCCCCCATGGGCGAGATCAAGCAGGAGTTAAAGACCGAGCCGCCAAGTTCGCAACCTCAACCTTCAGGTGCCCCAGAGGCGCCCATGGATGACTTGTTTGGTCTTGGTGACGACTCTGGAGGCGGTACTGAAGGCAACAACCCAGAGTTCCATTTCACGGATATGACCTTCAGTTTGGCGCCACCCAACAACGAGGCACCAGACCAAGCCCAGGTACAGGATGCGGCCATGGACATGTCATTCGGCTCCGGCGACATAGGCGGCGACCTCTTGTCGCTCGACAATCTCCTCCCTCCAGATAACGCTACAAAACAAGAGACTGGTGCAGCCCCGCCAGCCTCGGCAGGAGCAACAGCGTCGGCAGCCAACCAAGAGAAGCCAGTAGAAGCCAAGATGGAGAAGCAGGAGTCCACGAACCTCGACGATCTGTTCAACCTCGATGGGAACACAAGCATGGAGAACATGGACCTCGATATGAATATGGGTGGCGACGGGGGCGATGGTAACAGCTTCGATGACATGTTTTTTGGAGACATGACAGAAATGGAGCACGGCAAGTTTGACGATGCCTTTTTTGGGATTCAGTAAATTCGGGTTACCTCCGAGTTGTTTGTGCCGGCCGACATGACTCGGGCTCGCTCTTCTTGCTATTTATGAGGCGTCATGTATGACACTGAAGTACGGGGAATAGGGGGGGCCCACTGTAGAAAATCGACTTGATTACATCCACGCGAGTGTTGCAGGCCACTAGAAAGACCCTTTGAGCTAGCCATTACTTGGGGATTTCCCAGATGAAGAACGTTCTGGCAAAACTCCAAGTCAAGCATTGTGCAAGGAGACTGAAGAGCCGAGCCAATCTGTAGTTATGACATTGTTCTTGCATCCTGGTGACTATCCTACGTATAGGCTTTTCTTTGTCCGAATTGAAGACGGGGATCTCTCAACAGACCTAGCCTTTAACAGAAGCTTGATCACGGTGACGTGCGCACCTCGTTTACCCCAAGTCAAGCGTCTGAATTGTGATTTGGTTAATAATTGCAAGCACAGTTACTTCAGTCTCTGTTGGCAGTTTCTACTGAAGTCATCCACGAAGGTAATAGAGATCAGCACCATTCAGAAAGAAAGGTTAAGCAGCAGCAGCGTAAGAGATCGACAGTGAACGCTAACTCTGCAACGCTGGCTTTCTTAGGCAAAGCTATCTATGATTTCCAGTCCCGGACCGTTTCCGGCCAACTCGGACGCACCAGCCATCATTCATGTCCGCTGTCCGCTGTCCTGCTCCCAGTCGTCTATCTCTGCATCTCTGTATCTTTGGTACAGCTGCTATGGCGTTGATTTTAATCATTCCTGGCTTTCTTGTCAGAGCGCTTGTCGTCGAACATGTACTTGAAGCAGTGGAAAACATCATTTTGAGATGTTGATGATGATGGTGATGGAAAGTCAGTTGCTTGGTAAACGGCAAAATCGGTCGTGTTATGGCGAAGGAGGATGGATGTGTTAAGGTTCTAGTCCAAGTGAATGACGACCAGACATCTTGAGGAAGTCACGGGCGGTCGTAGACTTATCTAGTACGAATGAGGGTGCCAATGTCTTTTCTATAGAGTATTCCCCCTGTGGTGGCACTTGCTGCATATCCCCGGTTACATCGGGGGTGTCCTGCGAAGCATGACAATCACCAACAAAGCTGTTATCTTCGACACTGACCTGGGTGAGAGAGCATCTAGACGTCGACTTCAACTTAAATACATCGGTAACCTGAGCGAATTTGCATTCTTCAACTTCTGTTTGGCATGGTTCTCTAGTATACCTACATAGGCCAATTTGGTATCTGTATTGTGTCGTAATATAATGCCGTGAAGGATTCCTAGTACATGCCCAATGCTGCCATGCAAATGCGAGAATTTTATGACAACGGCCACCCCCGCATCCTAACATCCCAGTGGAAAGAAACCCTCGTAGGCCAAAACCTCGGCCTCCTCGTGGCCAACTTCAATTCATGTCTCTTGGGCGAGGCCTTCGGCGCCCGTAGCTGAGCTAGTCCCCAGCATCAGAAGATTCGGCAGTCTGAGAGGGACCTGAGCGGCCGTCAATAAGGGCCCTCCTGAAAGTTTCTGCACCTTAGCCCGTCTGTTTAATTGTCTAATAACAAGCAAACGGGGGCAACAATGACATCCGCACCGAATCTCTTGGAAAGATTTCGTACAGAGCGTCTGAACTGGTGCGGAAAAACTTCAAACAAAAGGGCGCAAAAGAAGAAAGCATCGGACAGGGATTACTCACCACCTGCTTGACTCCCATTCCAAAATCCAGCCGCAGCAGATCTTGAGTCTCTCTCTGACGCTTCGTGTTTCCAAAAGTTTGTACTTCTCGTACTCCTTGGCTGGCAGGATGCTGGCAAACCACCAAGGAAAAAGTGCCGGATCGTTGGGGCATTCCCCATAGATAGCCAGCATTCGTTGTGCCAGCCACGGCACGCTTTGTTGCCTCATTCTCTGCACAAAGGAAACACCCAAGGACAGAAGGTCGCTAGTTGGCATTGTTGAGAGGTCCTCGGGGGTAGTCGTAGGTGGTCTCGGCAAACTCGAGTCTTCGCTCTGATGTGTAGCGGCGCTTTCGTATCTTTCTAGGGCTTGTTGTGTCTCGGTTGCCTCTAGATCTTCTTCCTCCGCGATCGATATGTCGTCAATTCGTTCAATCTTCCCCACCAAATATCCATCCAATATGCCATGTCTGGTGATTCTAAAGCGTGATATGCCAGATGTCTCGATCAGGCTTCTGCCGTCTGCAAAGTACTCGGCGTTCACAATCCGTAAAAGGGTTCCGTATTGCACAAAGTGTGTGTCATTGGCCGTCCGGGGTCGTTGAGGTAGCACCATGCCGAAAGTCCGGTCGCCCTCCAAAGCTCGGCGTATCATCAGGCGATAGCGCGGCTCAAAGACATGGAGAAAGGTCGGCATCATTGGAAACGACAATGTGCAGACAAAAATGGGGATATCAAACTCCCGATGCCTGTTCATTGCTTCCGCCGCCAAAGCATCGCCTCTTGTGAGAACGGCATCGGCCCAAAAAGTCTGAATGATGGTTTTCAGACTCTCGTTTGATGGGCACGATTCCCGGTACAGCAGAGGGCTGACCGATAACCCTCGTCGACATATCGGACAGTAGGAGGAATGGTCCAACACGCGGTGTAAGCACGATCGACAGAAAGTGTGGCCGCAAACTGTCGTAAGAGGGTCGTAGAATAAGGCATAGCACACCTGGCAGTCCATTTCCGTGCGTACAGATTCCTTTACTTTGGAAAATGTCCTTGAGTCGATTGACGTAGCCTCATCTCCGAGTGATGAGACTTCGGCAAAAGTGACGGCTGAGTTGTAATCCAACTCGCCTGTATCTGCCAACGTATAGACTGCGAGCAGCGGGCCTCCTTTCACAACCCTCGCTACTTCTCCGTTGTCGTCGGTCGTATCTGACTGCCCAGCACCTGAACTGTTGATGATGACATGCGTGGATATCTCGGCTTTGGTGCTCGTCTCTTTCGCCTTCTCCATCTCGGCCTTGAAGTTGTTGACTGCCTTGGTGAGAATGACATCAACGCCACAATCGCCCACGGCATGGTTCTTCCCACATTCCGCATATGGGCATTCGAAGCCTTGTAATCTATTTGGCGTGGCGGGGTATGATATATTTTCTCGAGTGTGTGTTTCTGGGACGCATTGTTTACAGAGGCTTCGACCGCAAGGAAGTGTAATTGGCTCTTGCAGAGGGTGGGAGCATTTTCGGCATTGTATCAGGCGAATGACTTCTCGAATTTGTTCGCCCTCCAGTGGCCGTTCGACAGTGCCATGATCCTTTTCGTCCTCGGCTTCGTGTACCGGGTTGGACGTCAGGGCCGATGGTCTGCTCTCGACGACTCGGGGTTGGTCGGAGGACATGAAGCCGTCTCCACCAGCTCGGTGCTGGCACAGCTTAGGTAGATGTCTGTATGGGTTCGCGGCCGGTTCGTTTCGTAAGTAACCTTTTTTCCCCTAGCACAATCCTGCTCTCGTGGTATATAATGGACTTGTCGTCGGTGAGTCGAGATAGTTAGGCGAAGTGCCGCCGAGATCGAGTGATGGAGGATGGCTATGTATTTCGTGTAGCCACCTGAGCGTATGTAAGATCCAGCAAAAAAGAGACGGGGGGACAGTGACCAGGGGTCATATATGCGGGATCACCAGGGCTGCAGAGGTTCCAGAAACGAGCGGATCTCATGATGCGCCTGAACGAGATCAAAAGCGGACAGGTGAAGAGAGACCGGCAAAGCTAGTAGACCGAGGGCCGGAGCTAGAAGCTGGAGAACTGGCGGGATGCATGTACCGGGCCAGTGTCTGTCGCATAGAAAGAGTACGTTTGGGGGCGCGAAGGTAACGATGGTGGATAACGACTGGCAGGCGTCATACATTTAACGTCGAGTTACCAATTCGCTGGGCGGCTGGACGGTTTAGGAGGGGTGCGTTCGGGGGATGGTGTGGCCGTGCAATGAGGTCAATGAAATTAGAGAGAAAGGCAGAGGTGGGCTACGATTGGGGAGCCATGGGAGCGACATCTCAGCAACAAGCAGGAAAGAACAATGAGAGGAAGCAGCAAGAGAGCCGCCCCCGGACAGCGCCAGGCCCGGCGGTCCATGTCGAGATTCCAAGGTCATGTCAAGTACCGGTACAAGTTGCGAAGTTCGCGGCAGGCGACGACGCATGGGCGGGCTCTTGTGGCTCTTTCCCAGATGCCCTGGACGGGGCCCCTTGCGCCTAGACCCAACCGGGTTTAGCGGGCTGTTGTCAGTAGCCAAATTTCTAGGCTAGTTGTGACGACACTTGGAGTCTTGGACACCACGGGGTCCAATAGAGGCGGGCGAGGGAACCTGAAGCGTGAGTGCGAGAACGGGAGACCGATTGGGACAACATGGCTCAATCAGTTTTTGTTCTCCGTGCCTAGTGCATTTTCTTTCTAGATTTTCCCTTCTCAACGGCTGTGCGGCGGGCTGATCGACTGTGGGCTTACCTTACCTAGGAGCTACGAGCTGCCTTTGGTTTCTACCGGCACTAACTGTTCTTTTGATCTGCAATTCCCAGTAGCTGGAAACTCTGTGATATTTGTGGAGCAGTGTTTACGCACATTTAAACTCGGTAGATGTCCTAGATCTTCAGCTCGTCTCATGTGCTCAGAGACGCTTAATCGGGTTGTTTTTGCCTCTTGCCTCGAATTGATGGAGGGGTCGACTGCCTGATTTGTTTTGAGGGAGCCTTAGAACTTAGACAACCTGCCTTGTGTTATATGAGTTTTGCCTGTCTGACACTGTCAGTTGGTACTCGCAAGTTTACAGAGATACAGACCTGTGGTATGACGCAATTCAGCATCTTGTTGCCCCTCTTTTGGATATCTGAACTGCGGGCTTGCTGGAAGGTGCACACGCGCTGTCGGGACTGCTTACCTCAGCAAGACATGAGACAACACATGCCACGTGATGTTCGGAGGATGGCCCGCCTCCACGAGTCCCTCTGCTCTTGTCTGTTCTGGTCCGAATCCCGGCCGGGACGCATTGCAGGGCAGGCGATCTATCGACTTTACGGCAAGACACAAGCAATCTCTCGTATGTCGTGGGAAAAGATTCAGTAACCGTAAATCTGCAAGGGACTCTCCATCTCCCCAAACCGTCCAACCAACAATTTCCGAAAGGTCAAAATCCAAAATACCACTGTGGCCGGCAACCTACGAGTACGACTGCCACACCGCAAAATAATACCACGTACCTAGGTATTCGTGGCGGCCGCAGCCAGATCTCGATGCGGACGAGACCCAGGACCCTGACATCAGCAAGCATGGCCATTCACCACGCTTCATCCATGCCGACAAGTACCGCGACTTTGCGAGTACCACTGGGCGGACGCCTCTGTCTCTCATCAGGGAAACTGGAGGCAACAATGTGCCCGTGGCCGGTATTCCCACACAAAACTGCGTTTTTTCCTCCCACCTCGATGCTTGAGTCGGACGAAGATGAGCCTTCTGGAAAGTGATCGCAACTGCTTTTAACGATCCCGCTCGATTCTATTGTAGCCGACAATCGGCGCTAGCGCCTGCACGTACCCAAGACAGCGCAAACATGCCCGGGTAAGCCAGGGTCCAGCGTTTTTGCCAGCGCCTTGTTCGCTGCCGCGCCCACTCAGATGCAGCTCAGCTTCTCAGATCCAGTGCGTCATGACACTTTGGCTACTTTTCGCCCCTGCCTTTCACGCCCGCTGCTTTCTGTACCTCTCGCTCAACATCGAAGCTCTGGACTTGTTGTCTATTTTCTTCTCGGCAATCTAGGCAATAAGTCGCCCTGTTAGGTCTGAGGAGCGCAGAACTGACTTATCCTTCGGGCGACCGTGTCTCGGATTTCTCCCTCTCAGTCTCATGAGCATCTGCAACATGGCTTTTTGCCCAACTCGGTTTCAGCTCTGGCAAGTCCTCATTGGCTCTAGACCTAGTCCTCGATTCCCATAATTCCTAGTCCTGGTCGTGGTTACTAGTCGTCAGCCTCGGGTCTTGACTCTTGACTGATCGCAGTCCTAACACTACTAGACAATGGGGCTGCTCATCGCTCACGAAGCCTAACAAATGTAAGTAGTGCCCCGAGCAACTAGCCTCTTTGGTCGAAGCCTGCGGACAGCAGGATCTCGATTCAGCCTTGCTCAAGCAATGTAGTGGCGTAAAGTCATGAGGCTACTCACATACCGCTCGCTTCCTGCATACTAGCTAGCTGCTGTTGAGCTTTTCTGTGGTTGCCACTCAGCTAGCCGGTCGTGCGCCTGTCCCTGGCCCCAGACGCCTTGCGTGGCCGTTACCGCCGCCAGTCATATTCACCTCACAGATAGTCGATGTTGCCAGGACCGCGGAGTCTGGCTTGCCGGTAGTAAGTGTTTGTTGGACGCGCTACCACCTTGCGAGGCAACGAGAGTCGTTTGATGGCTCGAGTCCGACTCTAGAGTAGCGCAATTCGCACTGCACCTATGCCCGGAACAGAAGTGCGAGGCGAAAATCTACCGAGTATCAAAGCCTCCAACTGTTCCGCAGTTTTAACTTCTCATTGGGCTTTGTCGACTAAATCCTCAGCCACTGGTGATAATATGTGATAAGTAATCACTGCGGGCGTAAGTTGCTGTAAGACTACCGTATTGTTACACCACAACTTTCATCTCCATGGTCGGAATATCTGCATAGCTCGGCCAGAAGAGAACAATGTCTCGGTACCACGAGAAAAAGGAGAAATACCAAAGCATGCACGAACTAGGCGCCGAGGTTCTCTAAGAAATTAGGAACCAGTCGGCTTTGTGGCCAATACCATGTTGCATAGACTGTATGATGTTAGTTTCTGTGTAACCACGCAACCTACCTCTCTTGTCTGTTACGGGATCGTCATATGGACTCTGCAACTGAGCTTCCAGTTTCAGAGCAGATCTTCGGTTCTGGACCAGCCATTTGACCCCATGTTTGCCCATCAACCCCTCGAACCCCTCCATTCTATCCATCTCGAGGGTACATAGATGCCGCCATTTGAACCCCACTCGCCATTCTTCCCCTCATCAGCCAAAAAAAAAACAAAAAAACGCAACCTAATTCGAGTTGAAGCTGTGGCTTTCTTCTGCCTTTTGGTTGCCCAGCCGAGTCTGTGCGATTGGAAAACATGCCACAATAACGCGGCAACGCGTTCCAAACCCTTGCTTACCCTCACCGACAACTCACAGAAGAGGAAACTTTCCATGTGACAGTTTATTGACATGGAGGAAGCTTTCGGAGGATTTTTCCTTTCCTTTTTTCCCCTCTTCTTCTTTCCCTACTCTACTAATTGACCGACATTTGCGGACTCTAGTATACTTGCTATAGCTTTTTATCCAAAGCCAAGTCTGGAACTCCCATATTCAACTCAACAGCTTTACTTATCCTACACCGCAGCTCTTCTCCTCCCGCTTGCTTCACTTCCCACATCAGCGTTGAACATACTTCCCCTCACGTCTTCCCTATCGTACCCATCATGTCTTCCCTCAGCCTCCCCTCCCCCGAGCACCGAGCCAAAATCATTGAAAAGTTCACGGAGCTCATCGACGCCATCGAGGCCCACCCGGCCTGGAGCCCGCCGAACCCCCACAAGGGTCTTTTCCACGTCTGGGACTACGTCAACCGCTCCCGGTACATCATGACGGAGCTCGACCACATCCGCGACGGCGAGCCCGTGCGGTATCCGGAGCAGATCCCTCAGCAAGATATCGGTTAGGACCAAATTTTTTTTGTTTGTTGAAATAACATGATCCCCGCCCAGGTGCCAGTCACTGCACATGTTGTCCCTTTTCTTGACGACCTCTAGGTAATTGAGGTTGGAAAGAGATGTGGTGACGGACCCCGTACCCGAGCCCACCCCTCCCTCCGAGCCGCGCAAGTGCGCGCGCGCGGGGGCCAAGCCGGCGGCACGGAGAAGTTGGAGTGTGGGAGGAGTACGGATACGGATAAGGAGGAGGGGGAACCAAGGAGGGAGAAAAAAAAAAAAAAAAGAGGAGCCCGCATTGCTGACATGGAGAGTGACACTCCCAGGCGTACCAGGTCGCAGCGGCCCCGACGCAGCCGCCGAGTCCTTTGTCGACGTCTGCGGCCGATCGGCGACGGTCAACGAAATGATTGCCAACCCGAAGCTGCTCACCATGATTGGTCTCCCGCAGGTGGATTACGGCAACGATATCGTTTCGAGATCGCAGGCGGTTGTCGATGTCTTGAAGCAGGCCATCTGAAAGGGAAAAAAAAGGTGGTGTGGACTTGGAAGAAGGAAAGGGGTTACATCGTCGGCACACATTGAAAAGGCAAAAAGAAGCGAAAGAAATTGATTTGACATTGGCCGGATTTGCCGTCAAGGAGCTTGGAAAGATTGGGAAATTTTGAAATTACTACAAATAGAGGCAAATGCGGGAAATGTAGAAGGATACAGCAAACAGTGAGAAGAAGAGCCCGCTTTAGAGGAACACTGCGGTCAAACCTCACTGGTACGAAGTCGGCTTCATACACGTTGGAAATTGATACACCGAGATCAGAAGGCTTAGGCAGCATCGGTGTGATGATACGAGTTGGAATCCTAGTGTCGTGGTCCCAAGCACGAGAAGGTACACCAGGGCAATGCTTGGTTTATTGCCAGGGACAGCCGCTTAGCATAGCAGCATGTCTCGACGCTGGGAATATCATTACGCTATTCAGACCAAATACAGTTCAGAATACACCCCTGGAATGGATATTCGTATCAATACGGATATGCCCCTTTTAACCGTTTCCAACCTTTCCAAGAATACAAAGCTTAGGACACACTCATGACCCGAAATGATACAGTTTCCTTCATGACAGACGGTCTTGTCATCTGGTACCAGCCCATCGGCCACGCGCAGACGCCGACTTGTTCAACGCCAATCGTCTGCCAATGTTGCCAAAGCAGACGCAGCTGCAGAACAAGACACTGAGCATCCAAATGCCCGTCTCAATAGTTTCCTGGCTGGCAAGCCCACCGAGAGTGATGGGCTCCGAGTAGGCCCGCTCCGACTCGTTCCGGTAGGTCAGAGATGATGGTGTAGGCATCACATCTGGGTTGATGCCGAGGAGTACAGCCGATCCCGCCAAGCCCACAGCGGCCGAAAGCAGAAACCCAGGTTTCGAACGGTCAATCAAGTACCACAGAAATGGGTTAACGAGCGCCAAAGTGAGAGACACCTGGAGGGTAGATGCCCAGGGAAGTTTTCGCTGCCCATTGTTAGTTTTTCCAATTCGAAATTCACTTGCACACGGATACACTTACAATGGCGAATACAATGCCAACAAAAGCGCCTATGCTGCGGACAACCACAGCCCAGTCCTTTACAGGGCTGACATCTTCTGGTGATGGGCTGCCGTTCGTCTCCTCCAAAACTACCTCCTCCTTTCCAAACGTGTCCTCCCATACGCCATCGAACCAAGGGAGGAGGCCGCCTAGGCCAACGCCAGACAAGCCCCATAATGTAAGATACTGCCAGTCATAGCCGGGCTTCATCATACTGTCGACCTGGAACGATGAGAATCTGTGCTCATTTTGCAACCTCGTGACCATTAGTCCGTATCCCATGCCGATCACAAAGAGAAGTGCAATGCGGGACAGGTTGAACAGGGCCGTGGTTGCTGTTGAGGGCGGCGGAGTCTTCGCTCCACTTCGGTACGAGGACCGGCGACGCAAGAGATTGGAGCGATCCTTCATGAGTTCGAATGTGGTGTCGTCAACATTGGCCCTCTTGATAGGTGTTTGCGCCCCAGTACCCCAGGGGGTCTCTGGCTCATCTCGCGAGTCTCTGCCGTATGTGGTTGGCGAGTAGATCCCAAACAGCGTCGATGCGGTCATGTTAAGTACCGACTGGGCGCGAGGTATGGAGCCGGACTCTGAAGACGTTGTTTGGGCATTGTGCAGTCTCGACAAATCGAAATCAGGGTTCGGACTGGGGGAAGACGAGTTCTCTTCTGGAGGAGTCGGAGCAATATGATTTAGTTCGAAGGGACGGCGAGGGATAGGCCTTATAAGACGGGGGCCGTCGTCGGACATGTTTGTAGTTCGTGGAGTAGCGGGGAAGAGAAGGAAGCGTCGGAGACTATAGGACACAATCAGTCAGAGGGCTAGTCGGCGAGAGGGTGTAGGGCTCAGTTATGTGCTCACAGCAAAAGCGAGGGTGCAGGCTCGGGCTCCGGATGGCAGCGAGGTTCAATGTCTACGTATAAGAGTGCCCAGACGGTCCCCGCATTCGACTGTGCGAAAGGTGTTGTTGTCGTCACAGGTTAAGTTCAGACGAGGAGGGAAGTGTCTCGCCTCACGTGGGCTATGGGGTTTGCCTTGGAGCTAAGATGATGAGAAATTCGGACGAACAGAGGTAAGTCGAAGGAGGTTGGAAAGTGGTGGTTGTGTAGTACTATAAGCAGCCAGGGTCGTATATTTTGTTGGGAAATGCGACGGGTGAGCGTGGAGCGTGAGAGGTCGAGGTCGAGTTGGTTCGGAGGAACTGATGCAAGACAACCCTGCCACAGGATGTCGTGGGAGTTGGTGGTGGGTGGAGTGGAGGGACGGCGAAGAGAGGAAAGAACCAATATGCGTGTACCGGGGAAAGAAAGCAGTCGAGACGACCAGCTATAAACAGACGGGAGTGACGAAAATGGGCACAAGGCGTTAGGTTAGGGTGACGGGAGTGAAGGAGGCGGCGACGGCGGCATCATCTCTTAGAGGTCAGTTCGCTGTGGCTTGCTGGCGTCCGTGGCAGACGAGAGTAAGCAAGGCGCGAGGGTCTGTTCTTAGCGGCCGTGAGTCTGCTGCATGTAAGGTAGGTAGGTAGGAATACTGGCGTGTTTCTTTATGCGCGTCTCTGGTCCGGAACGACGACGGCTACGACCAAGGACGAGACACGAACGGTAAAACAGATGCGGGCAACAGACGAGAAGAGTGGAATCGCAGCGTGATGGTGGTGTGGTCTCTGCGCTGTGTGGCTTGGTGAATAAACAGCAACGGACAAGCAGGTTGGAAGAGGTTGCATGGGAGTTAGGAGCAGGAGAGAAAAGCGAGAAGAGGGGAGTGGAGGTGACTGGGGAAATAGGAATATTCACATGTCTGGACTTTTGCACATTTGGCATTGAGGTGCCCGTTTTGCAGGGACGAAGTACATTTTGTTTTGAGTGCGGATACTCGTTCTGTAGGTCGTAAATGTATATTCGTACCTTGCCTCGTACCTGGGGTACTTTCAGAGGGAGTAGCTATGGAGACCTACCCATGTCTTTGCGGCTTGCCTGCACCGCAACGTACTGCGTACATACCTCTCTGTTCTGCATCCATACCTACCTACGGCATTTTAGTCGCCTCCAACGTGTGAGGCTTGCATTGCTTTCTCCTCTCTGGAATCTGTATGCATATGCACCTCACCTGCCGTCGACTGGACCGCCGTTGCAATCGTTGATAGTGCACATTAAGGTATAATGAGATGGTGCTGATGCTGATATGCTGCGTGACCACACTGACCTTACGGACCGGGGACCGGAAGGTAGCTTGCCAAAAAAATCTGCAGTTTTCACACACACCTTTTCGTACCTGCACACAATTAAACAGTCTTTTCCCCCCGCTGTTGAGCATTGGCATCCCTCGGATTGGCGAGCAGCGAAAAGAAGCATGCCCGGGCATATGAGGCGGGAAGCTAGGGGACTCCAGGTCCGCCAAGCCCCAACTGCATGCAAAAGCTGTGTGTCCTAGTGGGGCCACATGACTGGGTGCAAGGAGCGTGCAGCAGGCGCGGAAGGTCCCCTCGACGCCAGAATTGGCTCCTGAAATGACATTCTTGACCTGCTGATTCGCCGCTACCCCACACTCTGCTAGCCCGTCACCCCGTTTCGCAGGAGCACCAAGCTGCACCACAGCGCTGATCGCTCCCGGCCAGCCAGACCGGTACACAAAGTGGAAGCGGCTGACCGCGTTTCTTTCCCCTCCAGTGCCTCCAAAACCCACCAGTGCGATCCCGTGACAGTACCAGCTAGGTAGCTCTCCGCTCTTTCCTTCACCTGAGAACCAGTCTACCACAGACGTAGGCAGTAAGAGCCGCGAGAACACCCTTGCAAGCGTGACCGAACGCCACCCTTACCTCCCTGCCAGCTTAGCTAATGCTCGATACTCGGCGTGAAGAGGGGCTATTGACCGTTTCCGAGCAGTCCGCGTATTCAGACATGTTCCTTGATCAAATCCCAGGAGAACGAGGGGGGATACAATGGAGATGGAAAGTCGCAAGTTTGTGTCATGACTAAGACGCAATTGTTAGACTTAAGCCCAGCAGGACTCTCAATCAGGGCAAGGTAGGTACCGAAGGTCCAAAGGGGGGCGGGGGGAAGCGGGAAGACGGCGATAGCCTTGCTTCCCGTGGACCGTCGGGGTCTAATGTCTTGCCGGCTATTGACCCTCACACCATTTCAAGTCACTATTTTCAGAGACACAAACAAGAAATCCGAGTTATATCACCTATCAGTGATCACTCAGACATTGCACGCTCGAAGCCACGCCTACGAAGAAAACTTTGAACACGACTCTTGACACGCGTGGTATTCCTTACTTTCTCGTGTCTCTAGATTCGGCACATGTCTTGTCAATTCCGTCCATTCCCCATGTTACACTAATCAAAGTAGTCAGCCCGTTCTGCAAATATCTCGGACTTCTTAGCCTACCACGCCTTCATGGCCCATCACCACCAAGCTTTGATCCGAAGCCGTAGCCAAGATCAAACCCTCGGACCTTCAACCCATCGAGGCCGTCGACGCACCTCCGCAGTAGCTGTAAACGCCCGTGCCAAAGAACAGAACTGGGGATTGGCATGCAAGCTGCAGACTAATACGAGACACGTCTGATGCCGATCAGCGGATTGCCGCACAGGCCAGTTTGAGAAATCAACGACCCGACGCCCGGTAACGGTAAGTCGGAGCCGTCTCTCCGACCGCCGTTTGAAATCCACACTTCTCTTCGGTCGGAATGGACCTCTACAATGCCCGAGGAACTGGAATCGACGCGATAATTGCTATTACACGGATATCTTGAATTATCATTGCTATTGCATAGTTGTTGTAGTCTACTCTTCATCGTCGTCATCCTCAGACTCGTCAGAGTCCTCATCCACCTCGTCCTCGCTCTCCTCCACTCCCTCTGGCCGAGGGATCATCGTGAATGCCGCTACACATGTGATGCGGTTGTTTGTGCTGTAGGTTCCCAACAATTTGCCAGCCTTCTCGCCCTTGCCGGCGGTGAGTTCCTTTGCGCCAATCTTCCAGACTCGCAACTTGCCATCACTGCTGCCAGCAACCACCAGCAGTGCCGTGGAATCACCCTCCTGGATTTGCAGAATAGCCGTGTCTTTGATGCGGCCAACAACACCGTCGTCCTTGCCCCCGATCTGAGCGACCAACTTGGCGCTCGACAGGGTCTTGTCTTCTGATTCGGGCTTCTTCAAGTCGTCTGCCTTGGTAGAGAAGAACAAGACCCGTCCATCCTCGGTGCACACCGTCAATAGGCTTGACTCGGATTCGCCGTCGACGGTGATGTAGGAGAGGTCGTGGATCTTTGTCCGCGTGTCGGGCATGACACGGCATTTGGGAACACTGTCCATGCCAAAGACAATAACGTCTCGGTCGAACCCAACCGCGAATTCGTCCTCATCCTCTGTCTTTCCCCAAACTACTCTCCGTCCCTCTCCTGTAGAATGTCTTCCTTCTCCAACCTCCTGCAACATGCTGCGATTGAAGTTCAGGACACCGGCCTTCTTGCCAGTGACAAGATTCCACAGTCGCATACACCGCTCGCCCTTGCTGACGCTGATCATCAACTTCATGCTGGGGTGAATGGCGAAGTCGTTGACACCGGATGGCGCGCCGCCAAAGGGCGCGGTGTCACCGCTGGGTCTGCCCGAGGCCTGGGCTATCGGTGCCTTGATAGTCGACAAGACGGACCAGTCCCTCGTTCTCGCGACAGCAATTGTGGAATCCTCGCTCGAGGAAAGCAGCTTCGATCGGGTAGGGAATGATAGCTTGGTGATGCTCGACGAGTGGTGTAGTAACGTTCCCAGTTCTCTGTTCTTGGGGTTCTCGAGAATGGGACGAGCGGAGACGGCGGAGAGGGCGTCCTGGTTCTTGCGGTTCGGGGGATGCGCCGAAAGGTTGTAGAGGTTGATGCGCTCGTCGGTGCTGCCAGACGCCAACAGGACCTTCTGGCCTTGGCCGGGGATGGGTGCTGAGAGAGGGGATAGGGCGATGCAGCGGATGGCCGAGGTGTGCGCAGAGAATAGGAAAGTGTCAGCGAACTCGACCTTGCCCTCTGGCTTGACTGTCGCAGTAATGCCATGGAGAACTCGGTCGTAGGAGCCGGTGACAATCTGTATCGTCACCTCTTCGGCGGGGCCCGTCACAGTTGTTGTTTCCTTCGCCTTAGACGCTTTTGACGGCTTAGAGGTAGAGCCATTGGTGTTTGCTTTTGTCTTCTTCGAGGGTGCTGCCTTGGATGCGGGAGTCGCGTCCACGATCTCGACTCTCTTTCTTTTGGCTACCATTTTGATTTTCTTCGTTGTCGTTTTGTTAGGCCTGCGTAAGTTTTCTAGCGTGCAAGATCAGATCAAAAAAGTTGCAGCTCTGCAGCGCAAAGCGGCTCGAGACCCAGGCAAAGACCAAAAAAAAAATTATCGAATCGATAAAACATGTTATCGTTATCTGATATCGATAAGACGGCGTGGGTAGCTGAATCTACCCCACCAACGAATCTGGATCTCTGCCTGAACCTTTACGGGATCAGACGAGCCTCACACTTGGTGCCGTCTGGCGTGCTTCTCTGGCACAGCTGCCCAGCCAATGACAGCATGTGCGGTGCATTTACCCGACACTTCCCCGACTGCATTGCGAAACATGGAACAGGGTGTGCCAGGGTCTTGGTGACTTCCCAAGGCCTTTATGCCAGCGCTCCACCACTAACAGCGACCGAGGGACACTCCATACCTGCGAACTACGCACTACGCAAGTCCAAGTTCAGGTCCAACTGGATGGCAACCTAGAACCAACTCCTCCAAGACACCAATATACACCATCGATACCATCAGCACCCAAGAATGCCTTAATTGTTCCTTGCTCGGGTCGCAAACGCTCGTCAATGTCACTTTCGCTCTTCTGTTACTCCCGTGCTTCCTCACCGTCTAGCATCTCACCGACCTCGACCTCGACCTCCTCCCGCTGACCCACGACATTCTCGGTCTGACTGAACACTCCGGACGGCCACAATACCTACCGACGACACTTTTCAAAGCCATCTAGCCGACATGGCATCCTATGGCCATCATATGCCCGCTGCGGCCCCTCGAGCTGCCCACCCTGCCACCTATGGCGCCCCAATGCCTGCCCCTGTGGCCGCGGCGCCTGCCGGCACCTTCACGCCCGGAACGAAGATACAGGTCGGAGGTCACAGGGTAGTAATCCAGAAATACCTATCCGAGGGAGGCTTCGCACACGTTTACCTGGTAAAGCTCCCGAAAGCTGTCGATGGCACCGACATGGCTGTCTTGAAAAGAGTCGCTGTTCCCGATAAGGAGGCTCTGCGCAGCATGCGAATCGAGGTCGAGACTATGAAGAGGCTCAAGGGCCATCGCCCTATCGTCACATACATCGATTCCCATGCATCAGAAATGCGAGGAGGGGGATACGAGGTGTTTCTACTCATGGAATTCTGCAACGGAGGCGGACTCATCGACTTCATGAACACGCGTTTACAGCACCGCTTGACCGAACCCGAGATCCTCCACATTTTTACCGACATAACAGAAGGTGTCGCCTGTATGCACTACCTCAAGCCACCGCTACTTCATCGCGACTTGAAAGTCGAAAACGTTTTGATCCTGAGCAATGGTTCACAAAAGCGTTTCAAGCTTTGTGATTTTGGATCTGCTGCTCCGCCCAAACCCGCGCCCCAGACCGTCGTCGAATGCAGACTCCTAGACGAGGATGTCCAGAAGCATACCACCATGCAGTACAGAAGTCCAGAGATGGTTGATGTCTACC
This sequence comes from Colletotrichum scovillei, assembly GCF_011075155.1. Taxonomy (NCBI): domain Eukaryota; kingdom Fungi; phylum Ascomycota; class Sordariomycetes; order Glomerellales; family Glomerellaceae; genus Colletotrichum; species Colletotrichum scovillei. Next base: position 3,594,477 of record NW_023336261.1, read on the forward strand.
GGAAACAGCCCATCGACGAGAAGTCGGATATTTGGGCTTTGGGCGTTCTCTTGTATAAGTTGTGCTACTATACAACACCCTTCGAGGACCAGGGACAGCTGGCCATTCTCAACGCGAGCTTCAAGTATCTCAGCTACCCTGTATTTTCAGACCGGCTGAAGAAGCTTATTGGTGAGTAATGAGAGACATTAGCCACGCCATGATAACTAACAGAAGTAGCATCCATGCTGCGCGAGAGTCCTCAGGCAAGACCAAACATCTACCAGGTCCTCCGTGAGGGATGTGCGATGCAAGGGCGTGATGTTCCGATTCATGATGTAGGAACCTTGTTTTACAGGCATCATGGCCATGTGACTGACATTTGCACAGATCTATGCCGGAAAGCAGCCCTCTACTCAACAGAGCAGACCTTCTGCTACGGAGAAGCCCCAACAAAAAGTCGGCGCCGTCTTCTCCCCGCCTGCTCAGCAGAAGGAGGCCATTCCCGACATTGTTCCTATGAGAAGAGGAAGGCTGCCGGCCGCTACCCAACAACCTCAGCCTGCCCAAGCGACTAAACCAAGCCCGTCTCCTATGAGAGTGACAAACGGAGATCCTTTTGCCGCTCTAGATGCGCCCGCTACCAGTGCTGCGGCGGCGGCGCCATCCACAGCTATGGCGGGGGATGTTGATGAATTTGCGTCTAGATTCCCGCCTGTTGACCAATTCTCCATCCTCCACGAGCATGGTACAAAGTTCAATTTCGACTCCCATACACCGCCCCCAACACAGCAGCAGAGAGTCCCGGTCCCGAGGTCTGCCGACAGGTCGGCGGAGCAGTTCCCGACATCCCATTCCACACCGAAGCACCAAGAACAGGCCAGACCGAGAACTGTCGCACCAGCAGTCACTGCTTCCTACCCGCCGCCAATGGTCAAGTCGCCTCCCCCAGGTACAGTGGGACTCACCAAGACAGCATCTGCTCCTCCAAAGCCAACGGAGATGAGCAGAGCGCACGCCATCATTAATAAGAACCCAGAACTGCAGGCGATCTCTTCACAGACCAAGCCGCAGTATCAGCCTCAGCCACAGCCGTCGAGATACGTGTCAACTGGGACAATGACAGCTTCCCCTCCACCTGAACACAAGCCTCCGCAAGCGATGCCCGTGTGGAAGGTACCTACGACAGATCATCACCGGTCTACGAGCCTCCCCCGTCAGCAAGATCAGGCTCTACCGTTGCGCCCAGGGAACGAAGAGGGGTCGCTGCCTCGCGCTCCCTCTTATCAGCTGCGCCCAACGCATGTGCGACATCCATCATCTTCTCGACCGTCGCTTGAAGGAGGTCGGCCAAGTTTGGAGCTCCTCGATGCGAGTGCCCAGTCGAGAAGATCCATAGATGGACGCCCGCGCCCCGTAAGCACTCATTTGGAATCAAATCTAGATTTTCTGCGAGAGAAAGAAGGCTCCTCGAAGCCTCTTCCTTCTCCCAGTCTCATGTCCCCCAAGTTCCCCGAGAGGGTGCCATCTCCTGCAGTAGCAGAGCCGGAAGAGGAAGCCCCTATCGAGTCCAATGTGGACTTCTTGCGCAGTATGGAAGAGTCAGACTCGAAGAAGCGAGACTGGCACTCCAAGCATGGCAAACGCGGAAGTCTTGGCTCTCTGTCCGGGACGAAGAGTATGTTTGCTGGCAAATTTGGAGATGCATTCAAACGTTTCGAGGGAAACCAGGCACCACCATCGGCTCGGACTCCGTCGCCACTCAAGCAGCTCGAGCGGGGTAGTGCGCTGGACCCCATTGAGGGATCGGAAGCCACCGATGGCCGAACCGACGATGGTAAAGGCTTGGAAGAGACCGAGGATATGACACCGGCAATGAGACGTGAGGTGGAGCGTTTGCGCCTTGAAGAGGAAGAACGTCGTGTTGAAGCGGCAGCAGCAGAATATCGCCAAAGATTCACCAACCAAGCACCAGGTTCCGGCGGTCCCGGATCGCTGCCAAAGAGCATTGGAGGCGTTTCTCGGGCTGTCAGTATCCAGAACAGGGTTCAAAATCTGCTGAGTGAGGGCCAGAAGTCTTCAGTCCAAGTTCCGCGCACTGCTCAGGGGTACGGCATCTACACAGATACATCCTCGCCCACCAGCAGGGACAAGCAGCTTCCCGATATCCCCAGGAAGCCAGTGGGCGGCGCCAAACCTCGCCCCATGACGCCGTCAAACTCCTCAGATGTGATGGTTAACAAAGTACGGCCCTCCGCAAATGAGCCTGTCCCAACAGCCGGACGGTCTACACCGGGGCCGAGACCAGTCGCACCTCGGAAGCCAATGCACCTGAATAGCTTGCCAACTGGCGGCAGACCGGGCTCGCCGCCTAAACAGCCCCACCCGTCGCAATCTATGTCTTCTGAGCATCTCGTTGGTGTGGGACTGCCCAGGCGACCGGTGTTGGAGATGTCTGCCAAAGAGAAGGATGACTACGTTCAGGATTTCTCAAAGCGTTTCCCTAGTTTGGGCTCGATCGAGATGGTGGAGAGAGATCTCGCAGCAGAGGCGGGCGAGCAGCGAACTAGTAGATAGAGAGGCTTGGTTTAGCTGGTTACAACATCAGCCAGGCCGTTATAGAGACGGAGATGGTTTTGGCTTTCTAGAATTGAATGTACACACTGGACAAGCGAGCGCATTGATCGCCACGATTCCTGGATTTTATCTTTCATTGTGCGAACAGCGCTGTGCTGAGTCGAGGCCCCCCTCCCTTCCAATAGAACACTTTCTTGTACATATGATTACTGGAGACGTCTCGTAGTTGAAGAAAACAGTTGCATCATGACTCTTGGTCCCAATCTTAGTGTGCATCCGCGTTCGTTCCCTTGCACGAGAATTCTCCGGCAGGGCATCAATTGTCAGTGTAGACCTTAGACCTTAGACCTTCGTACGATTCTTGGGAGTGAAGCTCAGCGTCATGCCGCGTCCCTTTCATACTGAATTATCTTGGTCAAGTACGTTTCAAGTCATGCAGACAACTGTTCACAGGGATAACTTGAACGATCTTTTGAAAGTAAAAATTCAACATTGGTATCTTTAAGGTATAATAATGACGTCTCCCATCCTCAAAGCAGTACTTTTCTAGTGTTTTGTACGCTCTATGCAAAGTTCCACCTCCTTTTCAAGTATTCCACAACCATGCTTTGTCTACAAGCCAACTCTCCAACAAAGGAGAGAAGTAACTTGTCCCATCTCTTGGATGTATCCCACCCTTCTAGAACAAGGCACGAGCCACCCGCTTGGGGAGGTTGGCCCAGGTCTTGACTTCCGCGGGCTCGTCGGAGGGGTCGGCGAGGACGACGCCTGACTTGAGGTCGACCTCGCGGAGGGGCACGTAGAGGCGCCAGTCGCGGGAGATGAGCTTCCAGAGGAGGTAGAGGAAGAGAACGATCGGGGCGGCGAGGTAGGCCTGGAAGAAGGCCGTGGCATCGGGCTCTGCGTTGGGAGAGGGCTGTAATAAGGAGAACGTTAGCAATGTCATTCATTGGCATAGGTCCCGGGAAAGAGAGGGAAAACTTACGTAGAGAGCGTTGTAGAAGGTGGCGATGAGGCAGATGACGTTGAGGAACAAGCCGACGGCGCTGCCCCAGACGCCCCAGGGGTTCTTGTAGGGGATCTGGTCGAGGGTGAAGCCCTGGACCTTCCAGGCCATGCGCATGCGGACGTGGGCCAGGCAGATGGAACCCCAGACGAAGAAGTAGGAGAGACCAGAGAGAGCGAGGAGCCAGCCGAAGACGGTGCTGCTGTCGGCGGACTCTCCGATGAAGGCGAGGAGACCAAAGGCGATCTGGATCAGGACGCACCAGATGGGACGGCCCTGCTTGTCGACGTAGGCGAGGAAGCGAGGAGCCATGCCACGCTCGGCCATGGCCTGCATCGTGCGGGTGGAACCGAAAGTGCAGCTGTTGGCGACGGAGATGACGGCAATGGTAATGACGGCGTTAAAGATGGAGGGAAGGACCTTGATGCCGGCATCCTGGATGGCAAGGACGAAGGGGGAAGCCTTGGTGTTGGCGCCGGAGGAACCCAAGAGGCGGGGGTCGTTGGCCGGGACAATGAGACCAAGGATGAAGAGGTTGACAATGTAGAAGAACGCAATACGCCAGAAGACCTGCTTGCTAGCCATGGGGATGGCCTTGCGCGGGTTGTCGGACTCAGCGGCAGCGAGACCGACGAGCTCAGTACCACCGAAGGCGAAAGCAGCAACGACAAAGACACCGGCAAAACCGTTGAAGCCGTTCTGGAACGCACCAGGGTCGTGCCAGTACTTGGCGCCGAGGTAGCCCTTGTCGCCGACGCCACCGCAGTTGATGACGATACCGAGGATGATGAAGCCGATGCAGGCGGCAATCTTGATGAGACTGAGAACGAATTCGACCTCTCCGTATCCGCGGACGCCAAAGATTTGAATGATGCCGAGAACGACGAGGAAGACAGCAACCCAGATGCCCATGTTGAGGTCATCGCGCCAGAACTTGATGGTGATACTGGCGGCAACGAGTTCGAAGGGCAAGACGGTCAACCAAGCGATAGCATAATCCCAGCCCATGGCAAACCCCCTGGTGTACATGTTAGAAAGAGGGGCTTTCGGGTCAGGTAACGAGACGATGTGTGTATACTCACCAGGAAGGGTCGACGAATCGGCAGACGTATGTGTAGAAGGCACCGTTAACGGGGTACAAGACAGCCATCTCAGCAAGGGCCTGGGTGGTAAGCATCAACATGAATCCGACAATCATGTAGCCGATAATCTATCATTTTTTACGTCAGTTTCGAAACTTCCATTGCGTTGTCGATGACTTCTTACCAAGGCGGCAGGGCCACCACTTCGAAGAGCACCACCAGAACCGACAAAAAGACCAGCACCAATGGCACCGCCTGCAGTACAGAGTCAGTAAAATTGCGAGAGCTTGAGAAGAACAAGTGTATAGTGAAGCTTACCGATGGCGATCATCTGCATGTGTCTGTTCTTCAGGTTTCGCTGGAGGGGCTCGCCCTTTGTGACAACTCCAACCTCCTCATCGTGAGATCCCCCGTAGCTGCCATTGCTGTTCACAACAGGATCCTTGGTGTAATGCTTGTCGTCATCGACAACGGTGGGTTGGTGCGACATCTTGACGACTGATACCAAGTGAATCTGGCTCCTCGAGCTCGTTGTTTGGTTTGGAGAGAAACGAGGTAACGAGGAATGCAACCTCTGCAGCGAGAGTTGGCGCCAAGAGGCCCCGGTATATATACACACAGAATAGCAAGACAAGGCAGGCAGGTATTCTTCAGTTTGATGGACAGGTAATCGGGTATCAGCGTTTGATGCCGCGTACTCTGTCTCTCCCCCTGGCCCAGCTTGGGTGCAACAGAAGTGTACCAGTGCCATGGGGTCAGGACTCTGGCCTACCAGTCCCCGGCAACGCCGTCCTCCTAGTCCCGTTCTTTCGCATGGATGGCAAGTCGTATGTGAGGCCTAGACCCTAGACATCTCGGAGGAGGTGGACAGGACAAGCTTTCACCGATGATAAGACAGTTGCCCCCAACGGTACTAGAGCCAAAGCAGATTGGTTTAAGACCCTCGAGATGGGAGCGAGCCTGGGGGTGGTCCCATTGTCACCCGGCACGGCATGCGTATTGCTGAACAAGGGTAAGCCCATTCGTGTTAGCCTGGTTTTCGGGCGAAGCTTACACCAATTGGTAAGTAAGGTCGAGTAGATAGTGGTCGTCGTGATTGGCTCAAGCGAGTTTGATATCTTGGCTTTCTCGGCGATACTCTAGGGTCAATCATTCCCCCGGCGGGCCTCCCCAGCTTCCTGAGACCAGCCATCCCTTGTCCCATACCCCTGCACCTGTGATAAGCTGGGCGTGAGTTGTAGTGGTACAGATAAGGAAGGTAAGCAAAAGGTTGTCATCAAGGTATATGAGAGCTTCAAGCCCAAGGCCTCAGGCCCAAGGGTGGCATGCTTCAGCAAGCTTTGCTTCTGTATGTTTGGCTTTTCGTTCCTGGATCTTTTGTCGTGCCTAGCTGTCATCCTGTTGGCGCTCCTTTGGCGTTCCAAATAGTCAGTGGCATTATTCAATTGACTTCGAGTACAGCGACTGCCGTCGTCGTGGCTTCAAAACGGCAGTGCTATTGGCTTCGGCCTCTAGGCAACAAGTAGTTAGACAGTCCGAGGAAGCGCGAAGAGCATCTCTGTTGGATAGGTAGTGGTAAAGTCCTAAGCACGCGATCTTCGTACGCCAACGGACGAACGACCGAGTAAAAGGTTGCACGGCGCCGCCACTATCTGGCAAATAATTGCCGCATTCCTCTCGTCAGGCTCATTTTGTTCTAGAAGACTGTCCCAGTTAGACCCGGGGGCCAGATGACTGACCAAAAGCCCCGGTTCATTGGATAGCTAGCAGGTGAGGCGTAGCGTCCCCCCGATGCGAACGGGTATGGCGCCATGATCTGACTCGGGACCAACGCAACTAGTAATCGTAATGCTCGTGTCCGTCGCAATCTCAAATAAAAATTGACAGCATACAATATGTGTTATCGCGATGAGATGGGCAACCCTCTCGGTGTGAAGAGGTGGCAAGAAGTGATCCGACAGGTTGGAAATCGAGGTGATCGTCGCCTGAGGTTCTTGGTCCCTTGGGCGCCGAGACAAATCAAGCTTTGGCGGCAACTGAACATGGAGATATCATTGGCCGGCTTGAGGCCAAGCATTTGAGGGCATCTCTTGGAGTCTTGGTAATTAATTAGTCTTAGCTTCTTGACCACCCGCACTTCCTCTCCATCGCCCCGCCCCCATTCTGCTGCAGCACTTTTGCTCGAAATCGCGTCCATACGATCCGGTGAAGCGTGCGGTTTCTAGCCTTGGTGCAGGTGACCGATACTGCATCTGGTAGGACCGTTCTCGCGAAGGATGATGCCTTCTTCCTGAAGAGGAATGTGTCATTTTGTCACCGAATCGTCAATTGCCTCTCGGTTACTCTGCCCGTACTGCGTAGTGTAAATCGAGTGTCCGTGGGGATCTGGGGTAGTCGCCCTCATTTCGCTCTCTGCAGACACCTCCAGGCATCCCCCCGGAAGTCGTGTTCGCGTGGCCCCCCTTCGTCCCAAATTGAAACAAGGGCGATGGAACACTTGATCTTTGCGCAAATTTGGCACCTTTGGTGCGAAAGTGTCTAGGTATGTAGTTATTGTAAAGGTGTGTTGTTTCCCTCGTCAATCACAGTTGGCGGCACCTGAACGCTGTAATCATCGAGCAAAGCGCTCGTATCTTGCTTATCCGTCCTACTTCCTATCATGTCGGATCACGGATCCAGTCAGAGTGTTATCAGCTCTGCCCCCTGTTGTCGCAGTGGCCGGACTCGCCGAGAAGATGGGAATGGTGCGCAACCCCGCGTCAGACGGCAATCTACTACGCGTTCTCTGTGCAGCTATCGGGCGTCCTGGCCCTGAGGCGCCAAGGTCGCCAAGGTCGCCCGAACATGCTTCCCGTGGTGCCATGCAGCTCAGAGCTGTCACATCTTCAGCTCCAGCCCCGACCTGTGATCGTTGTCATGCAGTGGAAGCCATCCCGGGGCCAATCTGGACTTTCTGTAGACCAAAATGATTCTAGCGCTCTTCTAGCTTCCATCAAGCCTGCGGTTGCGTTCCTATTGGTGGTGGTTGGATAATAGTTGCTACCATGTGATCTTGCAGCTCCCATCGAACGATTCGCAGCATGGAGGCTAGAGCTTCCTGCGTATCCGTAGCTACCCGTCGTGAGGGCTGAGATGCATGCGAGGCGAGCTTCAGCTCAGCGTCATCAAGGATGCAAAAGTCACGCCGTCTAGTTTGGGTAGATTCGGGGCCTTGACCTGTCCCTGCTGGTACATGGCTAGCCAGACTGCATCACCATTGACAGCTTCCAAGGCGCGACGTGCTTCAACGTTCTGGCTAAGTGATTCGCTCAACAGATCCAACACTTCGTCGAATATCTCGGCGTCGAGGCGGACATGTGAAGCGATAGCTGTCAACATGCGAATCATGGAATCCCAGATCTGGGCAGATTGAGCGAATTTGCCCAAGCCGCCTGATACCGGGCCTTTCGTTATCTCTGCAGATTGATAGCTTAGCCGATCGCTTCCTGTCATGACGGGAATGACGATTCCCTGACTCGTAGTCCCGGCGGTCTGGCCTGGCCAAGTACTCTCTCGGTGCGTACTTCCCTTGCCTCGAGACTGGATAGCCTCTAGCTTTTTCTTTCGACACCACTTTCCCAGCCCGTCCCACCACTCTGTGTTGATTCTGGAGGCTAGAAAGTCTCCGGCGGTGGCGGACAGCGCACAGAGGGCATCGCAGGCTGAAATGGTCACAAACGCCTCCTCGTCGTAGACTCGGGTGATCACCACCGGCCATACAGCATTGATCAGCGGCAAAAATGAGTCTTCGTCGCCTGAAAGAGCTGGAGATACGGTTGCCAGCAGGTCGAGCAACGACTTTCGCAGCGTAGGGCTGGGTGAAGTAAGGTAGTGTTGTGTCAAGCCGGCGATCTTCTCCAGTAGGGTATACGTTGGTGTCTTGGGTGGTTTCTCCTTTTCAACTTCGTTGTTTGCAGCGTCCTCGTCAGTTCCTTCCTCCCCGCCGTCTTTGGGTTTTTGGTCCTGCGCGCCCCAAGGCTTTTGAGGATGATTGTTGTTAATCGTGTCGGTCACATCGTCGATCGAGGCTTCAGCCTCTCTTTCCCGTCGTCTCTTCAATAAATCGACAATGTCGTCAATTGTGACATGACTGCCGGCAGCCTTCTTGTGACTCTCTGGTCCATTTTGTCGGCCCTCCAGGAGAAGTCTATCAGACTTCACGCCTTGTTCTACAACCTCCTTGAGCACTGCGAACAGACTTTCAACAAATACGGGGTACCCATGGTAGTTGTCTAAGGCTGCGAAAATGGAGGCCACAACGTCGTCGAGGTACGGCAGCAGTCGCGACCCGGTCAGGCGAGTGATCATCACCAACACCTTCGTGGATGCCGGCGATATATCGAACGTGTTGAGCCGCAGCGAAACCGAGTTGATCATATAATCGACGTTCTCGATGATCAGTTCGGAGACGCTCGTGTACCCACACGATACAGCAAGAACGTTCAAGGTCGTGATTGCATGCTCTCTTAGTTGTGAGTTCGCAGAGCCAAGGAAGGCTGTTGTAGGATATAGCACGTCAATGAGTTCTGGTCTGAAGGCTTCGCCTGATCGAGATGCTGCGAAGGCGGTTACTTCAAGTGCTGTGGCCTCTAGCCTCCAGTCGATCTCAGCCAGTTCAGAGTGTGAGTCGAGCAAAACCACGGCGAATGCATACAATTCCTGGAAGATAGATTCGGAATCCTCGCCTCCAGAGCCCAGTGAAGAGAAGTCGAGGAGATCGTCGAGCTCGTTGGAACGAGAAAAGGCAGTCTTGAGGAGTTCAAAGCTCAGCCAGAAAGAGGCTATCTGAGAATCGCCTGACGAGTCCCTGGCGTGATCCAGCATTTCGGCAGCAAGCCTGTTCTGCTGCGAGGCGGGCCCAACGTTGGAAAGCAAGTCAATCATAGCTGACCTTGTTCCAACCTGACTCTCCTCACCCAACAGCACATTTGAATATTTTTTTGGGGTATCTCCTATTCTCACAATATCTTGGTTGTACCATGAGGCGTCCGGCGTTGTTTCATCCAGGATCTTGCTAGGCTTCGCTCCGATTATGAGAGATGTGACACTGTCCCTTAGAGCCGCCGCTATTGACTCGTCCAATAGTGAAGAATCCAACTGAAGGCTACTGACAAGAGCCATGCCCTTCATCAAATTCTGGACGGCGGCCTGTTTCTTGCTTTCGTCGGCAGACTGCATGATCCTGGGCAAGCTGGTGATCCAATTGTAACAAGTGACCTTCACGGTCTCGCCAAGTTCAGGATATATGATGGCCAAGTCTTGCAGACTTGTACCGGTCAAAGATGTCGTTGGATGTGTTGGTGAGATGACCATGGCTGTCTCCACCAGTACGGAGGAGCAATTTTCCAGTGAGGTGTGACATTCGTCGAGAAGTCCAAGACAGAATGCCAGCAGCGCCTCGCGTACGTCTGTATTATCGCTTGTTCGGAGTTTCAAGACTGTTGCCAAAGCCAGCTTGATCTGTGATTTTGTCGCGTTGAGCCATGATGGGCTCAGTACACCCCTTTGTTCGGTCTCCGGTGAAGTATCTGAGTTCAGTCTTGCGGTGATGCTCCGGGTCCTGACATCACCAAGAACTTTTACTAGCACCAGTCCCAACGACTGTATGGAACCGACCAAGACGCGCGTCTTCTCTCCCTGGGGCTTGGAAAGCAGTTTTGTCAGGCTAGAGACTAGGCCAGGAATGAACGACGCAAGTGCGGCATGATCCTTGATGCTCGTGTAGAAGCAGTTCAGGATACGCAGAGCTTCGAGCTGAATAGCTGACGTTCTTCCATCCGCTACACATCCCAGAATTACCGTGATGGTATGGCCCAGAGTTGGTACTAATTTCTCCTCGGTCAGAGCTGTTGCTGCTGTGCTGGATGTTCCAGCCACAGTAATCAACGCGGTCAATGCTCCAAGTGATTCAAGCTCGGTTTCCTCGGGCACGTCGTGTTCTCTCTCTCGGCCAGGTACTCCTCCAACGATGAAAGTAAGAAGTATCAGGAGCTGCTGCAAGATCTGGGGCGAGATGTTGGACTTCCAACCGTGAATAATGATCACGGTAAGGCACTTGATGGCGAGCTCGATTAGGCGCTTGGGGTACTGATCGTGACTGCGGAAGATATGAGAGAGTGGGAAAAAGACGTAGTCTGCAAGCTTTGAATCCAGAACGGTGGCGTCTCTATTAACTTGGTCGTTGAGAATGTGGTACAACTCGTCAGTCAACTCAGAGAGTCGTTTGAAGGAAGACGCATCTCCTTGTTGTCGGATTGCTAGCTGACTGATTGAGACACAGCATGGTTTGAGCTGATTGAATCGGTCAGCATATGATCTATACGTGTCAAGGTATACAAACCTGCTGAAAGAACTCATTCCGGGCTGGGTTTGCATTGGCGGGAGCCGTCGCCATTACGAGGCAGAGGGCAGGGGTTTCACGCCAGCCTCCGGGGGCGCGTAACTTAACGGTGGAGATGTATCTGATCTAGAAAAGCCTATGATCGCGGCTTTCGAGGATATGACTGGCGTGATATTAAGGGGAAAGTGGTGAGGATTCGCGTGTTTACTGGTAGTTGAAGATGGAAGCTCTGTCGTTCATTTTCGCAACCCAACTTTGACTGAGGAAACGCCTGCCTGAGATGACCATCCTGAGAAAGATTGGCGGTACGGAGCACATACCTTCCTAAAGTAGGCCCAATCGGGTGGCTTCCTTTCAACGTCCCTTGGTGATGAGCCCCACTGACGGCCGGTTGTTCAGGGCCTTTCGTGATTTTTGGCTCGCTAAAAGGGAAGCTGGCAGCCCCGCAGCAGCACATCAGAGCAGCCCCCACCAGAGCGCTTCCCCTCTACTAGGTTACGTCAATTTCATTAATTCTTGTGAGGAAGCAACTACATCGCAAGACCCTCTGAATCTCTGATCAGCAGTCACGAGAGGACCTTTCCGCTAGAAACTACGACCGAAGCTTGACGAACAGCCTTTCTTTGTCCGCAAGGGCCTCAGTAGCTCGCCATGGCCCCGGCTCCTTTCTCTTGCACGGTGCATCCTTTTGATTCCCGAACCTCTCACTCTAGCGCTTATGAAATCGGCCCAACTGGAGCATCAAACGCCCTTCTCTTCATAGGAGGTCTCGCAGATGGACCTCATACTGTTGGCTACACCAAGGCCATAGCCAAGCATCTTGAGACAGCGGCACAAGACTGGTCTGTGTTTGAGATTCGGATGAGGAGCTCCTTTTCTGGCTACGGCTTTTCGAGCTTAAAGAACGATGTTGAGGATATCTCGGCTCTAGTGAGGTATCTCCGAGGCATCGGAAAGAAAAAAATTGTCCTTATGGGCCACTCAACTGGATGCCAGGTATGCCGCTATAGTAGCCTTGAACATTTACAGGACCCGTCTAACCTAGGTAGGACTGTATGGAGTATACCAAGCACAAGGAGGACCCTGTCGATGGCTTCATCATGCAAGGTCCTGCATCTGACCGGGAGTCTATTGAGGACTTTGTCAAACCTGACTGGTTGAAGAAGAGCCTAGAGCACGCAGAGGAGCTGATTTCCGCTGGAAAAGAGGCCGAAGCGATGCCCAAAGATCTAGTGCCAAGCTTTTTCTCGACACCCATGACGGCCTACCGTTGGCACTCTCTGGCGGCTAAGGGGTACGTAGCTATGATACTCGATCTCCGGGATGAGGTGAATGGAATACTGATATTCATCACAGGGGCGACGATGATTACTTCTCCTCCGACCTCAAAGATTCGTTCGTCTCCGAGGTCTGGAATCGTTTCCAGCAGCCCGTCATGGTGCTGCACTCTGCAGAGGATGAGTTCGTGCCAGCCAAAATCGACAAGCAAGCTTTGATAGACCTGTGGAAGAAGACAAACTTCAATGTCCACGAGCTGTCTGGCTTGATCCCCGGAGCGAGCCACACTGTGAAGAACCCGGAATCCCAGCAGTGGCTTGCAGAACGTGTGGCTCAGTTCATCTAGCAAGTATGAAGTCAGACTCGGGACGGACCGCATGAACCCCAGCATGCCTTACCTTAGTTGAGGGGGGATATTTGTCTTCACTGATAGTCAAATACACCTAATAAGCAACATTCCCGAGATGGGATCGAACGTGTTACACGAGGTGACTAAAGCAATACCGGTCTCAGCTCGGTCAGAAGCTTCCAAAGTGCATTATGTGAGCAAGCCCGAGTTCCATTGACAGCACCCCACTTCCCCGGAATAGGGAGCGAGGTCGGCGATACCCCTCCGAGACCCACTTCATCGGGGTCACTGCGCCCGTGACGATGCTCAATGCAGGTCGCCGACCCCAAGTGGGTGGATTATGCTATCACGGACACCGCGAATACTTAATCCCAGGTGAGCTCGTAGCTAGACCAGCCCTTATCACATTGGCCAACCTCCGAAAAGACTATCTCAAAACACCATCTTGACTTCAAGCTTCGTTCGGATCAACCCGTACACAACTTACTGTCGACTCTTTGACCTTGATACCCGCACCGACATCTCCCTTTCACCAACACCTTTACTTTCATCCAAAATGTGCTTCGGAGTCACCTGCTCGACTTGCTGTAAGACGACCACCCCAGTCTCGTGACATACCTCGTAGAATCATGGAAACTAAAAGTATCCAATAGCAAAGGCAACCTGGCGCGGCTGCGGCCAACACATCCCGTCGGCGCTGAGCAGCGTCCCCGAGGACCAGTGGTGCACCTGCACGCCCAAGGTCACCGTCAACGGCAAGGAGTATCCCCCGGCAGGCACTGTGTCGATTCCCGGTATGTCTTGGTTGACCGGCTTGTTCGGGGGCAATTCGAATGACAAGTCGAAGCAGGGCACTAAGGGAGAACTGTGAGAGATAGGGTGGTAACCTGCACTTTTTTGAGTCTTGATCGAGGGTTAGTTGGTGGGCGGGTTTGAACCGGGTGTATTAGTACGAGGTGATAATTGGCGAGGCGTTGAGGGTGGTGCATCTCACGAGATGATGTTGAGCGGCGGCGGTGATGGCGTAGAAAAACATGAGTTGAAATCAAATATCTGATACCGTATCAAGTCCCTCCTTCACGAGAATATGAAGTCTTTCCCGACGCATCCTTATCGAGCCTTTCATCACCGTCTGTCGAAGTATGGAGGGGTAATCGGTGTTGACGTCCTGCCCCTCACGTCTCATTTGGGGTCCCTCAGTGGGTTATGCTTGCCAGACCGCCCCGTTCTCGGGCCAAAGCACCCTATCGGCGCCGGCGCTTGACTGCCTAGGTGGTTATTTACGAATCGAAACCCTCTGATTGACCAACGCTATTGGGGCCCGGAACGGAGCTGATAAGAGGAACCCGCGTCGCTCATGATTCGAGATACCTACCTCACGTCCCGAATCTTTAACTCATTTTGTCACTTTTCAGAGCAACTGCATACGTATCATGGTGTAGTAGTGAAAGGCCTGCGACATGTTACTCCTTTCTCCCGTCTTCTTGGTAGCAGCATTTTCTGTCCTCGCTTTAGCGTATCTCATTCGCTGCGTCCTTGACCCGTTGTGGAAAGTTCCCGGCCCGAGGATATCCGCCTTCACTTCCCTCCTTCTGAAATGGCATGAACTACAAGCAACCAGGACGAAGCACATCCATGCGCTCCACCAGCAATATGGCCCAGTCGTCCGAATCGCACCAAACGAGGTCTCGTTTACATCGTACGAAGCCGTCAAGGAGATTTACTGCTCTGGAGGCAGCGGTTATGACAAGACGGAGTTTTATGACTTGTTTAAAGTCTATGGACGAAGGTATGAAAGGGTACTCGGATTTGAATATGGACAGCAGGAAGCTTACAGTGCTAGGACTATGTTCACAACGTTGAATAAGGAAGATGTAAGGCCCCCCGAATGAGACTTCAGTCTAGGGTAGAATAACAACTTACGACATATGTTCTAGCATGCGAAGCGCAAGAGAATCATTGCGGACCGCTACGCAAACAGCAACGTCCTGCGGCCTGTACCTCTCGGCGGAATCCAGGAGAGGTCGCAAAAGTTTATCAACTTGTGCGAGAAGTCCGTCGGCAAGAGCCACGACATATTCGTACGTAGACCTCGCTCCAACTCTCTGGACGATTGCCTGACTGCGTTTGCAGATGAGTCTTCACTCATACGCCTGTGATTGCGTCACACACCACCTGTTCCATCCGTACGGCAGTAACTGCCTGGAGAACGAGGCGGACGAGGAAATGATGCACCAGGTTGCTGCTGATGACAGCCTTCAAAGTGAGTACACAGCTCAACATGCCTGGTGAGGGTGCCCCAGGTAGACTGACGATAACACAGACCGCCTTGTTCAGCACTATAGTCCCGCGCTGCACAAGCTCCTCTCTCGGTTCCTGTACTTCTTCGCAAAGCCCCGCGAGACGCCCCTCGCCGACACCTTTGTCATCGAGTCCAGCAAAAAGCCAGACCCGGCGGCCTTCACGCTCCTGAGCCGGCTCCACGACAAGGCCGGCCAGGGACTGGACCAGCTCGACATGGCGGGCGAGTGCCTCGACCACATGGCGGCAGGCATCGACACGACGGGCGACGGGCTGTGCTTCCTCATGTGGGAGCTCTCGCAGCCGCGGTCCCTACGTTTCCAGGAGACGCTCCGCCGCGAGCTGAGAGAGAACCCGGGAGTCGCGTTCGACAAGTTGCCGTTCCTCGACGCCATTGTGCAGGAAGGGTTGCGGTGCTTCCCAGCTATCCCGATGTCCCTGCCGCGTTATGTTCCCCGTGGCGGGCGGGTGATTGACGGGTATGCCATCCCAGAGAAGACTACAGTCAGCTGCCAGGCGTATTCTATTCACCGCATCAACGAGGAAGTGTTCCCGGAGCCAGACTTGTTCAACCCTGATCGGTGGATGGAGCCAACGGGTGACGCTGAGAGGAAGCGGCTCATGTTTGCGTTTGCCAACGGAGGCCGGGGATGTGTTGGCAAGCAGTGAGTAACCCCCATAATCCATCCATGGTGAGATACCGTCTGTTAACAAGGCACCACCAAGTCTGGCGCTCGCCGAGATGAAGACTCTGTTGACGGATATTTACACCCGTTACACGACGCTTCCTGAGACGTCAATGACGGAGGAGTCAATGGCCATGTCGGACCAGCTCATCTCCTCGCGACCCCTAGGACAAAACTGTTTGCTGCAGTTTGTTCCCGTTGGCGAGAAGCGGGAATGATGGGGTGTTCGATAGGAGGAACGGGGAGATTCCAAAGGTTGCATAGTGTGTGTTGCATTTGGCGCGAAGTGTATGGATGTCATTGTTGGCATATCGCGTCTGGGCGTTTCTGTGAGTGTTTGATCATTCCGGTACTGGAGCACGGGTAGGTAGCGTTTGTGGCATCTGGGGTCTGGGGCAGGAATGCTGAATCAGTAAAAAACAACGTGCCTCGATAAACGAGACAGCTTGGCAAATGTGGTTGGATAGGCATGGTCCCTAGAGACCTGGAGGGCCAATACCAAGTCACATCGTGCCAAAAAAGATTTCGTGGTGATTCATGAATGTACATCGTTGTGCGGCGTCCATGTGTGGCCTTGCTTGGGAGTTCACTGGGACCACACACGTTTTACTGCGTACGTGGACAAGCCAGGCTTTCCGCTGTCAACTGCCCTGCTTTTTGAATACATCCATTCGTAGCTTGCTTGGCCAAGGCAATCTGCAAGTCGAGTGATGACTTGCATGGCAATGACTGGCTCGGCTTTGTGAGCCGGTGTTAGGCGAGGCGAGCGAGCAAAAGCAATGGCGAACAGTAGGCTGCATGCTGCAGAGACTGGATCCACCTGATGGCGAAACGGGAATTCCTGATCCCCATGTTTGGTGTGCCCACTCCGCTAGGTACCTATTCTCTTTTGTCGCTTATTTTTAGTTTTACGTTGTCCGTCCCTCTGCTGCGTGCTGCCCAGCCTGCCCCGGATCCTTTGGAAAGCTTCCTTGACCTTTCCCGCACAATTGCGGTGCGAAGTGCGCTTTCTCGAAAAGCGGGAAATACCGTTGATTGGTCCGTGCCCGGCGCGGAGCTGTCGCGGGTTTCCCCCTTTCAAATGCCAATGGAGCCAGGAAACGGCGCCAGGCTTCCAGGCTTTCCCACCCCTTTGCTGTCTCAAGTAGGTATTGCCTGATGAAGGCAGGAGGTGTTGAAATAATCATGAGAGAAACAAACGGGTGTGAAACACACTTGAGGATGGAAAGAGCACAGAGAGAGGGAGAGAAGGCAAGATAATTAGGGTCGATATCGTGTCTCGATGCCTTGTAATATCCAAATGTCTAAGGTACTTTACTACGTAGGTGCCATGATGTGGGACGACACAAAGCATAGCAACAAGGAAAATTGAGGCCAAAGTTCAAAGAAAGGGCAGGAAACATGCAAGGCAGCAAGTGGAACTGGCTTCCCAGCTGCGTGTTGCATCCTGGACACTGGACTGGTCCGGTGGCGCCGCGGGGGCAGGTGAACGAGCGAACGACGACTTCAAACTCGGATTTAAGGCTCGCTGGTTGTTCTGAGGTCCATGTCTGACAGAACGGCTCCAGGGGGTTCTTTGAGTGGTGGCGCAACTCTGACAGGCACAAGGCAAGGGCCAGCCAACGTGCCATGCTGCCAGCCCGCCAGACTTCCCGCCGCCCCCAGCGCTCAAACCTTGAGTGTTCTTTGGGGGGGGCGCCTTACCTTAGTGAATGAGGTGCTGAGGAGGCAATGAACTCGTAGGCAAGTGCTCTAAGGGAGGTCCACTTTATTATTCCTAGGGATTTTTATTTTTATTTCTAGGCAGTTCTTTCTGGTACTTTTCATGTGTTTCCGAACTTCCTGTCCTGCCGCCGCCACCACTACTCCGTACTACCACCACCACCACCACCCTCCGACTCCACCTCAGCCTTTTCCAAAACTCTGCGCTCACTGCCCAGTCATCTCCGTTTTCTCCTCTTCCCACCACCCACAAGAAAAAAAACGCACAAAACCCTCCGCTCGGAGATCCATTCGAGCACATCTCGCAATTATCTTAAACCCACCTTTTCGCAATCGCAGTTCACCGCCCTGCTTAGGCATCTCTGCATCTTCGCGTCCTCCGCGGTAAAATCTTCCAAGCGTACAAAACCTCTTCCTTCCTCCACCCCTCTCTCTTGAGAACGTCGCCACTTTCCACACCACCACCCAACACCCCGCCATAAACAACCACAGTATCGTCAACAATCGCCAGTAGCATCCTCTCTCGCCGTGTTCCCGACCACCGAGTCTTCTTCCGCGAGAGTTGAACATACAACACCACCCTCACGCGGTACAAGCCACATAGCAGTTTATGTATCAGCACGACAATACCACCGTCTTCAGACACTTCGTCCCCAAGCTGCAATCATTTCGCATAGCGAAACCTTGTAGCCCCAACATCAGTTCCGTTGGCTGAAATCTCCGAACCCAGAGGAGTTCATGAATTCTCGACAGCAAAGACGATCTAGTCTCGCTTTACCCTATGTTCATCAAAAGAACCCTTGAGCATTGAGTCCGCCTTCTTGCTCCCCTACCAGCTTCCTCGCCAATCAGTCGATCCTATACTATCACGACCTCCGGCTTCTTCATGCTACCCGCCCGTCCAAACGACAGCACTACCAGCTTCGCATCCCGAGCCTTTTAACCCCAGATCCAATCAATCCTCCTAAACCAAAAATACTCTTCCAAGACTCCTCTTCAGTCCACCTACTACCAATACCGCAATCATGGCTTCCCTCATCAACGTTCGTCGCGACGTCAAGGACGCTTTCTATCGCTACAAGATGGAAAAGATCGTCACCAAGATCGAGGGCAAGGGCAACGGTATCAAGACCGTTGTCGTCAACTTGAGCAGCGTCGCTCAGTCTCTCGCCCGTCCCGGTGCCTATGTCATCAAGTACTTCGGCTTCGAGCTCGGTGCCCAGACCAACGTTGACCCCGCCGACGACCGCTGGATTATCAACGGTTCCCACAACGCCGCTAAGCTGCAAGACCACCTCGATGGCTTCATCAACCGTTTCGTTCTCTGCAAGAAGTGCAAGAACCCCGAGACCGACGTCAACATCAAGGACGGTCGCATCCTCCTCGACTGCAAGGCCTGCGGTCAGCGTTCCGAGGTCGACCTTCGTCTGAAGCTTAGCGGTTACATTCTGAAGAACCAGCCGAAGAAGGGCAAGAAGGACAAGGCCGAGCGCAAGGCTGCCCGCCGCGCGAAGGCCAACGGTACCAAGGAGAACGGACAGGGAAGCGGAAGCGGCGGAGAAGGATCCGACAACGGCTCCAACGACGCCGACGACCAGGATGTTGGTAGTGATGACGAGTTGGAGAAGATGAAGAAGGAGGCTCCCGAGATTGACCAGTTTGAGACCCAGGAGCACGAGTGGGCCGTCGACATGAGCGAGGAGGCCGTCAAGGCCCGTCAGGCTCAGCTCCCCGGCGAGTTCAAGCAGAAGCTCAACATGGGCGACGACGAAGACGAGGATGGCGAGGCCTCCGGCAGCACCGTCTACGACGAGTTTGGCACCTGGATCCAGGATGAGGCCACTGCTAAGGGCAGTGTCGACAAGGTCGACTCGATTGACATCTTTGTCAAGGCCAAGGAGCTTGGTATCGAGACCAAGCACCGTTCCGTCTTGGTTCTGGTTCAGACCATCTTCGACGAGAACATTCTCGCCCAGATTCCCAAGCGCGCCGGCATGATGAAGCAGGTATGTTCACATTGTTCGGACCAACGAAGTATGGCCCCTTTACTAATTGTGTCCACTAGTTTGTTACCTCTGAGCGCCACGAGAAGGCCCTCCTCGGTGGTACCGAGCGCCTCATCGGCCAGCTCGCCAAGGAGCACTCCGACATCTTTGACAAGGTTGTCAAGATCCTCCAGTTGTACTACAACCACGATCTCCTCAGCGAGGAGGTCGCCGTCAAG
This sequence comes from Colletotrichum scovillei, assembly GCF_011075155.1. Lineage (NCBI taxonomy): Eukaryota > Fungi > Ascomycota > Sordariomycetes > Glomerellales > Glomerellaceae > Colletotrichum > Colletotrichum scovillei. The sequence goes on from NW_023336261.1 coordinate 3,614,060, forward strand.
TGGGGTACCAAGGCCAGCAAGAAGTACACCGACCTGGCCAACTCCAAGAAGGTCCGCAAGGCCGCCGAGCCCTTCATCAAGTGGCTTGAGGAGGCCTCGGAGGAGGAGTCGAGCGAGGAGGAAGAGTAAATGCGTATCTGACGGACAAGTTGGGAGACGTTATTGGCATTTCGGTGTCAATGACTTTTCGTGCCCAACATTGACTTTGATTCGCACATCTTTTCTGGGCAGCATCGCCAGAACAGTCCGCTCGTTTTCTTTCCCCTCGATTCCCATCTCCATTCGGCGACTGAGCGTTTCCCTTAACCTGGAACATCTCTTGTCGGTGGACGGGATGTCGGTACTTAGGTAGCACACATCTTGTAGACTGCAGCCATTGGCGAATTATCCACTCTCACTCTTTGACCGGCGCCTTTGTTTCAATGTTTCTTGATCTATCTATGTCAAATTCCGGTGCCAAGCTGTTTACCCTTCAGCTAATGTAGAACTCAGGTGGAAAGCTGCAACGTCCCGCGCGCCTCCCGTGCGGGTAAAACAGTCTAGGCTCGTAAAACTCAATGTCTCTTCAACCCGCGACCCCAGCCCCCTCCCAAGTCATTGCCAAATAATGCATTCGCCAAAGTCCACAACCTCCTTGTTGGGGAAAACGCCCCAAAAGATGCAGATCACCGAGATCTCTCGGTTCCAAAAGAATCTACCAGCTGCTGTCAAATACCTCCCGCCAGCCGATTTCCCTTTCGCTTCTCTTGCTGCGATATGATTCAAGAGCTCACCCTGAGCTCGGCTTCGCCATAACCACCTCTACCATTGGTCTGCCGCACCGCCTGTCGATTGCGCCAAAGTCGGATCTCCCCAAGGAGGGACGTTGGTATCCCAGGCGCCTGGCATACTCTTGCTGCTGCTCGAAGTCTTACTCATCTCGGTCGCCGTCGGGCCATAGTTGACTTCGCCGCTCGTGGTTTCGGGGCCCCATCCGGCGCCGCCGCCAGCCGAAACCCATTGATCAGTCTTTTCCCTCTTGCTTCCCGAGCTCTTCTTCGACGAGTGGGAATTGTGGGGGCTATTGTTGGTCGTTGGGCCAGCGTTGTTGTATGTAGTCCAGGCCGAGTTGCTGGCAGTCGCCCACGCATCGCCCTTGGACGCATTCCTTGAGCTCTTCTCATTTCCGTTGCTCTTGTTGGACGAGTTACCGACGGGACTGTTGGTCGAAGGCCCAGCGTTGTTGTCCCAGCCAGCATTGGTTGAGGGCGGCGGTGGTGAAGTCTTCTTCGACTTGCTAGACTTGTTCGAGTTGTTTGACACTTTGCGTTCCGATCCTGAGTAGCCAACATTGTTTCCCTGGCCATCCCAGTCCGTAGCAGCCTTGGCTTGACCGCTAGTACCTCGATTGCTTCCATTGCCATTTTGGCTTTGATTTGACTTCTTCGAGTTGGAATGGTTCGATCCAGTTCCCCAGTTGTTGCTGTAGCCGCCTCCAGACTTAGCCCAGGCATCGGCTGACTGGTCATTGGAGGTTCCCCATCCATTCTTATTCGTATTGTCTGCATTGTCCCAAGTGGCACCATTCGTCGCCGTCCAGCCGTCGCCACCAGAAGTTGTCTGGGCGTCGTTGCCCTGAGTGTTGCCGGATGTTCCCCAAGCATCATTGGCCTGGGCAGTGTTCGTGGTGTTCCACCCACTGTTGCTTCCACTGCCTCCAGTCGCTCCCCAAGGATCATTGTTCGCATCCCCTATTTTCGTCCAGCCCGAGTTGCTTCCCTTGTTGCTTCCCTGGCTCTTTGTGGGAGTGTTGCCCCAAGCAAGATCAGGATGCTGGCCACTACCCAGAGGCTGCCAGTCTGTGCTCTTCTTCGATCCCCAGGAATTTTTGCTTCCATTGTGTGATTCATTCTTGTTCGGAGTGGACTTCTTGCTGAGGTCGCTAGCAAATGCAGCCCATGGTGTATTTGGATTCACCGTCAAATTGATGTTGATAGGAGAAGCAGGAGCCACGTTATTGGGACTCGCTACCTTTGCCAGAGGTGAAGCAGCCTTGGTTTGTTGAGGACCAACGTTGGTATCCCATCCTTGTTCCTTATTCTTGGCACCTGTCGTCGATGCTGCGTCTGCTGGAATGGCCCCCGACATAACATGCTTCGGAGATCCCTTTGGAGAGAGAACTTTGGGAGACAAGGGGCCCCACCACGGCGGCATCTGCATTCCCGTCTGCATCGGATCGACTGCTGGCATGACTGGCGGTCCTCCAGGCATACAAGTGACGGGCATAGAGCCCCAGGGAGACTGGCCCTTGAAGTGGTTGTCTCCGGGGTTTGAGGGATTGGCGAAGCCGTAAAAATAGGGGTTCTGCAGGGGATGGGGGACGCCCATCGGCAAAGGAGCATTGTTTGGGTCGCGAGCAGGATAGAGTAAGCCGTAAGGATTACCGTAGGCTGGTCCATGATAGACTCGGACAACGCCGTGCTGAGGGTCGTGGAAAGCGTTGGGTCGAGGATCTTCGACGCCCTCAATGGTATGCTCAACTTGGATGACCTCCGCGCGAATGGGCATAATGAGATTGGGTCGGCGTAGGTGAGGAGATAACGCCGCCTCGGGCATTACTTTCTGAGGCTTTTCGACCTTCTTGGTCTCGTTCGTCTTCGCTCCTCCATTCCTGCTTCGGACTTTCTTGACTGTAGGACCGACGTTGTTGGGCTCAGTATCGGCTGAAGTGACGCTGTCCTTGATCTTAGATGACTTTTTGACACTATTCTTCGTCTTTTCTTGTGTCTTCTTCTTGGGAGATGCCGGCATCTCCTCCTCAGTCTCGTCTGTCTCACTTTCGGACGATGGATCCACTACCTTCTTCTTGGCGGCCTTAGCACCTCTCTTCTTCTTCGACTTAGCTTCCGATTCAGATTCGGATGTAACATCTGTCTTCTCCGATTTCTTCTTGTCTGCTTGCTCCGTGGTTAATTTTGTCTTCTCCTGATGGAATTCCGATAATCGTGCCCGCAGTGGAAGTTGGTATCACCTTTGGACTCGGCTTCTGCACCTACAGCCTTCAGCGCTGGCTTCGGCGAGGCCTTCTCAAAACGGACCTTCTTGGAGCCGGATCCCGGAGAGTCCTTGCTGCGATTGGCGCGCGGGTATGTGATCTTGACAGTATCCTCCTCGGATTCGTCGTCCGTGGAAATCTCGACGCAGATCCGCTGTCTGCTGCTGGACTTCTTGCGTCTGCGCCTCTCAATAGAGTTGCAGTATTCCTCGACACTGACGCCAAGAGCCCACTCGCAGATGGTAGAGCTGCGGGCGTTACGCGTCATGGTGGAGGTTGACTACCGAGATGCTCTCAGTGAGGGGTTCTGTACTGTGGATGCAGCTCGATCGTCGACGAATATTGCGGAATCTGCCTTTGACCAAGGTAGTTTTAAGAGAACTTTCAGGAAGGGAAAGCACAGAATTGGGGTGATATCTCTACGTTGGCGGGTTCATTGGATGCAAAAGGAGGTGGACCCTACGAAGGTAGGTAAAGCCAGGTCAGAGTGACTACCTCGCCTGGGAAGGAACTGCCCGACTTCTGTACCTGCCCAAAGTAAATTACCCAACTTAGGTAGCCAGTGCTACTGGACTCTGAAAACAAATCACATGTCAATCATTCAATAAGAGTAGCAAAAAAAAGTAGGCAAAAAGGAAGGGTTCAATTCTCTTTGGACATCATGATCTCAAATTCAGAGAAGTAATTCCCTGTGACGCTCAATCATACCTTATAGGCCTCTTGACAGCTGCATTAGCCCGCTCAGACGCATCGCTTTAAGTTCTCACGCATGCAAAATAATCAGGCAAACGTAACGTCTCGACATCACTTTTATGGGGTTCGCAATCTACCTAGGTTCGGAATGAGGCATCCAGCCACTTTCGAGCCATCGTTAAATGACCCTAGGAAGAGACATGTTGATTTACATCCAAGCCACGTATCGAAAGCTGCCTCCAATCCCGACCTTAACCGCAACTTTGGCGGCCTGGGCGAGAGTATTCTCTGGCCTGTCGACATAGGAAACCGTTGACTTTATCCTCCTCTCCCTTTCATCCCATTCAACCCAGTCTGGTATCCGTATTATCCTTGGGCAGATGACGTGAACAACTCCTTAAAGCAGAGATATTGCCTGCTCTAATGAGCGTTCTAATATCTTGTCAGTTGTTGTAGCTTTGCCATAGATTGCATGCCTTACCTGACGGCCCGAGGACCAATGACGGATTAGAGGGGTCTGAAGGGCAAGTTGCCGGAAAGTTCAACTCATCTGCTACGATCAGACATGGGGGCCTTCTCATTCCTTTTCGCATACTCACAAGGACATCTTCTCCGTTTCATCATCCACCCCAAGGTCATCCAAATCATCTCGCTGCCGGTTGACGCTGCTTGAAACGTTAGCAATTCATCTTGTTTCCTTCTAATTGAGGTGAAATACCTATGATGAAGGAACACTTCAGTTGGGCAAACGGACGGCGTAGAAGTAGCCCTCGTTGGTGACATACCAACGGCAATCGCCAAGGTTGTCAATAGTGAAACGATTGCGCTGGGTCCAGTTACCGTCAACCTCTCGAACGGGATAGTAGCGGGATGGGTCATCGTCCGCAGGCTTGAAGTCCTGGGGCTCGAAGAGGCCATTGGAATAGGCAAACTGGGCCTGTTCCATGGCGACCTCTCCAGCGGTCTTGCCATATCCAGTGACGTCCGGAGGAAGATTGGTATTACCTGGGAAGACGGGCATTCCACCTCCACCCATGTTGGGAGGCATATTCATACCCATGTGGGCACCCTGGAACATGGGAGGGCCACTGAAACCGGCGGGAGGAGCCTGAAGCATGATCGGAGGGTGCATACTCATGCCCGCGTGCATAGCAGGCTGCTGGGCCATGATGATGGGAGGCTGAGGGGGAGCCTGGCCAATGTAGGTGACGTTGTTGGTGGGAGGCTGCTACAATCTCAAGTCAGCAAACCATTTCTCGAAACCTTGTGTGAGCTTAGTGAGATGAAAATGGGACGGCCAGGTGAAGCAAAGAAATCCAGATGCCCGATGAATCACATAAGCCGCTCGGCTCAGGACGCAATCGTGGCGTGTGTGTGCTGGGGACTTGCATAATAATGAACAACAACAAGAGGTGCGCCAAGCAGAACTGGAGTAGGCTTCGGGGCAACAAAAGAAGCCACTGGCAGAACCTGAGCATGAGGGAGACCGACGTGATAGACCGGAGGCATTCCGTTGTCGAAGCGAGGCACGTAAACGTGCTGCATGGGGCCGTAGGTGGTGTCGGGAACCGGCGGCTGGAAGTGAAGGCCACCAGCAGGCGGAGCGACATTCTGGTAGTCGGCCATGTTGATGTAGGGAGGCGCGGTAAGTCCGTACGGGTTGTGTTTACCGAAAGGCGCGAACGAGTTGGTCTCGGCGATGTAGGCGGGGTGCAGGGTGGAGGGTATGAAAGGGTTGAGGTGCGGGTGAGCAGCCTGACCGAAGGATGTGGGAGGAAACTGATGGCCAAGATTGACTGAGGCAGAGGGATTGGTTGAGGTGTGGACGAAAACGCCGCTGTCTTCTCCTGCGTCGCTTTCGTGGGTGTTGAAGGCAGGAGCAGTCGAGGTGTCGGTTCCCTGGGTAACGGGGAAGGAGGCACCTGGATTGCTGCGGTCCTCCGTGAAGCGCACCTGCCGCGGGCCGGTGATGTTGGCAGCCGACATGCTCTTGGGAGACTTCATGGCGGATTTGCTGAACTCGATTATAGGTATATTGAACTCGACGCCGAATCCTTGTTTCTAGAGTATCGCGGTCGTTTTTGTTTCGATTGGTGTATCAAACTCGAACATCCAGGGGTAGAGACCAAATGCCAGGAGACCAGACCTCTTTGTCGATGGAGGGCTTTGATGAGCTGGGGCTGCTCACCTCATCACAGTCTTGGGTGAATTGGTAGAAAATCAAGTAGATCAAAGAGATGTGAAGGAGAAGAGGTCTGAAGAGCGGTACAAGGCGAGAACTCGGTCAGATCTCTTCACCCAGCCGCATGAAGATCCACTGCGGCTTGAGATATCACTGCGGCTTGAAGCTTTTGGTATACCAATAACCCGCTCCAGTGATGTCTTGGCCGGCTCTTTGTCTCTGAGGCCGAAAGGCAAGAAAAGGGGGTAGGTCATTGCAAGATCCTCGCGGGCTTACTAGGCAAACGGAGGGAAACAACGGCAATTGTTGGGATTCCAAGAAAGGGGACAGAAAGCAAAAGGTATTCAAGAGACAATTTACTTACAACATCTACAGCGTATCTCTGGCCATCCCAGCCAAGGCGATAGACAATTGGCGGATCCTCGTTGTCGTAGTGTGCCTTCGAGAAAGGCCAAAATCCGCACATTTTGACGGTACCTGGAAGACGAGCAGTTGGGAAGATTCGAATAGTTTGCAATAATGTTGCTTGAGGATTCGAGTCCGAGGACGGTGGTGGTAGGAGTGAAAGACGAAGTCAGTCGGGAGTGGGGTCCGAAGCAACAATTGATTGCGGCAGGTCCGCTCTAGAGACCGTTTCTAGGTCCTTGATCTCCGATGATGCTTGAGATGGTAATTCCTGATGATGAATCTGGCCGTTTGCATGCCTTGATACTGAAAGAAGACCGCATTGTCTTTGCAATTGATACCGGGTACATAGGAGATGCAATGCGGCAACGCAGTTCATTATTTATCCACGCGAGCCTCATGGCAATATAAGAAAGACCGAAACGCAGGTGTCAAACTGGCCAAGGCATACGAACATCCAACTCTGAAGCACAATCGATACTCGCGTCAACACGTGGCTGAGCTACCATGGGGCGAGCGAACAAGAATAACGCGCAAACTTCATCAGCGGAAATCCTCGGGCCCATCATTGTCTTTAAGATCTCCGTCAATAGAAGCTTCCAACAGCCTGTCAATGTCATGAGGAAAGAAGCCGTATGCAGCGAACATTGATGCTAGAGGCGCAAGCAAAGGCTGGCCAACCAGCTGCAGGATTAGGGGCAGCTACTTGATCAATTTGCGCTGCCACAGCTATTGAAGGGTCAATCGCAAGTCTTCGACCCGAAACGCGATGTGCTGGACTTACCTCGACCAAGAAAATTTCCGGCTCTGATTGAATAAAGTCATCAACCTTTTGTATGAAAGTTTGCTTGATGTTCTCCACGCTACCGCCCCTTTTGAGCGTGGCCTCGTGATGATACACAGATATTGTTTCGATGAAAGCTTCGAAGTCGGTCCACACCGGCCAGGACGACTTCTGGAGGATCGAGTCGCCATTCCTGTCAAGGTATATCAATACGACGCGAAAGGACTCGCTGTCGATCAGAGAGGAAGTACTCAAGCAAAACATTGTTTACTCGGGAAACTTCCTGAATCTAAAAAATGGAAGACAGCCGGTATTTTCGCAACGAAAGTTACGGATGTTTTTGAAATTCTTTCCTCAGGAAGGCATACGATGCCAGCTTGTCATTCCCAAGGCCATCGAGTTCACTTAAAGGACTTAGACCTTCAGCACCATCATCGCTGTGAGCTTGATCGTAGGCATCGTCGGTCTCGTCGGTCTGGCCGATCTCCTGCGACAAAAATCCGTAGAAGGCCACCAGCACATCACGCGACAACGACCGAATCGTTGGAGACCGTGGTCTCGGACGCTGAGAGATTCGGAGAGATAGCTTATTTTTTAGGCAGTGGCGACGAGGTATCGTAGGGGAGAAAGTATTGTCCACCGACATCGTTGTAGACGTGAACTGCTATTGACCCTATATCGCATGTAGCGCGATCGAGATGCTTCGCTCTCGCTCTTATGTTGTTCAGCTCAAGATCGATCAAGCTTGTCGCGAGTTGTGGATGTCTTCATCTTCCGCGGTCGTGGCCGTAACTGATAGTGAAGGATAACTTCACGTCCAGGCTGTCACGCGAGTTCAAGTGAAGTGGACATGATAGAAATGATATTTAGCCTGCTGCCTCTCAATGCCTATGTTCTCCTTCGGCATGGGGTGACGATGAAAGGCAATCGGCAGCCTGAGGAGAGCCTGTACTAGTTAGATGCTGCTCAGGACGTCTCTTCCACTGTCATCAGGCTGGCAGGCCAGTCCAATGTGGCAACAACCCTCTAGGTTACTTGGACGTAGAAGGAACGTGTAATGTTGTTCTTTTTTGACAGATACCGAACGCCCACTTCCACCCAGTGATGCGGTCTTCTAATGCTCCTTCCTAAATACTGTACACGGGTCCACTTGAGGAGAGATCGTCCGTCACAATGCCCAAGACTCCTCTAAGGCGCTCTAAATTCCCTTACTCAAACAACAGATAGAAGAAGCTCGCAATGGCGAGCATCATCGTCCACAGATCCAACGTGATCCATGGGCATAATGAATAATCATTACTGGCGGGTTTCAACGGGGACAATTCGTCAGGTTATGTCGTAAATTACAAGGTGGCATGCTCGGAAGTAACAGGCTCGGGGGCAGAGAAGAAAGTACTGCGGACAACCTGCGAAAACGATTAGATATGCGACGCCAATATACTTCTGAAGGCGGCAACTTACAGCCCAGGCACCGGCCACGGAGGCCACAACACCACCGGAAATCAACATGGGCCGCACACCCCTTGTGCTCTTGAAAACCATTCCACTAAAAGCGCCAGCCAAGATCGTGTTGGCAGAGTCGTGCTTTCCCCTGAAGTAACCGATACCCGCGTTGAAAAAGTTGTAGGTAATGGCGACGACACCAGCGGAGTTACCCAGGAAGGGGCCACGGCGGGTGACGGCGTTAAGCACTGAGTTGAGTCGTAGCTTCGGCGGCTGGTTGGCTGATCTCCTCAGACCCTCTTGCAGTCCCCAGGCTCCTCCTATCGACAAGGCTGCCAAGTATGTGACTCCCGTTCCGTAGCAAAGGTCATCGGTGAAGCCTCGGGAGGGGAGGGCAGACTGGCCAGGGACATCCGCCAGAGCCGCATCTTCGAGAGAAAGGTATTCGAGTGTGTCCTTGTTCAGTCCAGAGAGGGGGTGTAGTTGCGCGGGGTCGGCAAAGGATGAGCTCTGAAGGAAAGACTCGACGCCAGATCCTGCTGAAGGGTCGAACTGTGCTGGGGTGTTCTGGAAGGTGGTTGTAGGTTCGGGGGCCGGTGAAGACTGGGAAGCACCGGCGTCCTTCTGAGAGGACTTACGACCAGAAAGAGTATCCCAAAGCGACGACATGGCGAAGGTTGTGGACGTGGCGGATGAATGAAGCCGGGGATCGGAGTTGGACAGTGGACAGGAGATGTGGGCTTGCAGGCCGATGATGGAAGCTGTCGAAAAAATTTGGGCAGACCAATCGCGACTTGGCCCGTGCGTTCAAAATGCAGTGGAAAGTGACGGATACAGTTGCATTCGCACTTTCAGATGGACTCCACTTATCCGGCCATCTTTCGGAAAGCTCAAGTTCAGATTCTCCGGCTTACCTCATCGCAGCAGTTCTTTTAACCTTCGCGTGATGAGTCAGCAGTAGCCAGAAAGTCGACGACTGATGCTCGCACGGCAGGTAATATATCAATATCGTTCATTTGCCCCGAAACTGGAGCAGCCGGCAAAGGCGGTGCTCACAGGTGCTGGCATGGGGAAATTCCACTCAAGGTGAGGCAACGATCTGAGTAGGCGCCCGAGATAGTGATTCTAGAATTAGACGGGCAAACAGCAACATGTCATACCAGCAAAACCGAGGTCGTACCTGCTCTTTCTTGCGAAGCGGTGGCCCACTCCCTTGGCTACTTGTTTCCGAACTAATTCTTGTTGGACTACCTTCGTATGGTGGAACCTGATTCGATGCTTTCGAGGGCAAGACCCTGTAGGATCAGTCTCGGAACTGGCTCACTGCCTCTTCGGATTTTCTGCCTGCTGCAGCCTGTGAGGCTTGAGCCTGAGCCAGACTGTATGCCTCAAGATGAGAGGGAGAAAGCCCTGTGGTACGGTGATTGGAGAGTAGTACCGGGCAGAAGCTGGCAAAGCAGCCTGCCTGATATGCAAGTAGCCGATGAGAAATCGTTGTGACTCGTCCAGCGGCGCAAACATGCAGGAAGTTCATCTATGTGTCACTTAGAAACGGGAACAGAGTAAGTAACGCCTTGCTGCGCCGTCTTGGGACCGATTGAGGATCAGTTTTGGTTGTTGATTGTCTGCTCCTTCTAGTGACACAGTTCCTCAAGGACTGTCCTCATTTTTGAATGAGCATACTATATAAGCGAGCTATCTATCGCCTTTTACTTTGTCGTACTTCTTCGTCACGGGTTTTCGTCGTCTGCCTCGTATTATTATCATATCTTATCCCGTATAGCAAAAAGATTATCATTCGCGCAGAAGCACCGCACTTACTTCTAAACGAAGTAGAGTCTTCAGCTCCGAAGATGCTGAACCTCATCAGCATGGGCGTTTGGGCTCTTCAGGTTTGTGATGATACACTCGTCTCGTTCAGTAAAGTCTGGAAGTTAGGTTGAGCTAACACTGCGCGTTCCTCAGGGTATCATGGCTATCGTTGTCCTCGGGCTATCTGTCGACCTTGTCAAGGGACAGAAGATTGGCGACGCTCCCACGACAACCAAATACAGCACGTTTACTGGCGGCTTTGGATTAGCTGTCGCCGTGCTGGGCTTGGTATCCGTTTTCATAGACGCCATTCCGGCTCTCGTCGTGATTGCCGCGGACACCTTGAGTGGGGTCTTGCTCCTCGGTGGTGGTATAGTAAGTCCATCGATGATCATACCATGTACTTGCTATTAACAAGATGGCAGGCTTTCGCAATTGGGTTACACGGTGTTGCATGTGACGAAAAGCATTGGAAAGCCATTGGGAACAACGACATCATCAATGGTGGAAAAGTCAAACAAGATGGACAGTGGTACTTGGCACCTGGCATGACCGAAAGTGTCTTATTAGAGAGGTGCAGGAAGGCAAGTGCAGACCAGGCTATGCAGTTTGTGACGTTCGGGTTCGCGCTGACGACTATTGTCCTCGTATTCCTGGTCTGGAAGAATGGTCGCGGAGGCCGAGGCTCCAACTACGTCTGACAACTTGAAGGCGCGATCATAGGTAGATGAAGCGCTCTGTCGAAGCTGCGATAGAGACGGACCCGCTCGGTCCCATGTCATTTTTGGCGGAGGATGAACGTTCGTGTTGGACAGTCGTATAAGGCCTCTGCTTCAATGGTTCAGAAATTGAGAGCTAGCAATTTAACGTCGTCCCTAGCCTGACAGCAACCGTGCAAACACACGACAGTGTCGCGAGCGCAAAACTTAACGTCGGTTTGTAGATCAATCCGCATGTCATGAGTGTAAACCACTACTGAAGTACTCGGCCGATGTTTTAGACGGAAGATTCCATAATCCAACCAGGCAGCTGGTAGAATATCATGGTTTAATCCAGTTTTTACGAGGCATTTGCATGTGAAGGAAGAGCAGCTCTTTTGAACCATGTGGTTCTTCCGCACACAGGTTTCAGGTCGGTTGGAACGCGAAAAAGTGTCGTTCCGCACTGAAGGTTCCAGTTTAATAACTCAGGTTCCTTTATAAAAGGATGTTGAGACCACCCCACAGTCAAATACCAGGAAGAGTCGTCATACTCGGCTGATAAGGAAAGGTGTTCACATAGGATTTACTTTAGGAGGCCGGGAACGGAAGAAAGTCCAAGGAGAACAGGACAACCCTCAGCAAGCCGCATAGCGGAGCCGCCATACAGACCAAAAACATATGTCGATGTAAATTTGATCCGGATTGTAGTAAAGAGGAAAAGAGAAGACAAGAGAGGCTGCATCGCAAGAAGAGATTTTTATGGTTGGTGAGGTGTGGGGCTGGTCGCAGTCCTGCCCGCGCTAGCCCTGCCGCCGTTTCTGTTTCTCCGGCTCACGCTGGTCTGTGCTTGACGTGCAGTTCAGGTCCTGGAACTCCACTTCCCGCCAGAGGCCCTGGGCCCCTGTCTACCTGGCCTGGTACCGCTACCATGACGACACAGCACATCTTGCCCGAATAGAGGTAGTTGTACACCTCATACCGACGCTGTGATTGACGACAGCAGGCAGAGGCTGTCGAGTGAGCTTCCAAGGAACGCGCCCAAGTGTGTGCTATGATGACGCGCGCCGCACCTACATCGTTTGACCCCCGAGGCCGACATCACTCACCTCGGGTGCAACTTTCAAGGTGGCTAATTATCCTGTAACAACACCACAATCAGCATTAGTCTCCTAGCCATTTCACCGAAACAAACATGGCGCCGGTGCCCTTGGAACCGGAAGTGAAGTGTGTTTGATCATCGAAATGAAAGCCAACAGTTTTAACGTGATATTCAGGTACCTGCCTTTGAGCTTGGTGGCTGGCCATGCGCTTGCAGTGGCGATTCTCGGCACCACTGTCGCTCGAAGTCTGTTCAGGTCGTATCAGCACTTGCCGCCATCTCAAGGAACAAGAGCAAGACTTGTTCGCCGTTCAGCTCTTGCGCCATTGTTCGCAAGTTTGGCACTCATTAGCTTGTCTCTTGCAAGTTACTGGGCCTTAGGCTATGCGAAACTTTCATATCGCGTCTGGGCAGACCAGCGTGGAGTTGAAGCTCCAGTTCGGTTTGTTTCGTCTTCTGCGCTTTCTTTGTCTGGCTTACTCATGGAACCTTAGCTTCTATGGCGATCATGGAGTCATCCCCAACGAAACTGCGACTCAAGTCTTTATTGGCCGCTGGCTAAGTGATACCCCAATCCACTTGGACGCTCTCGAGATCATCGCCGAGAAAGCTCGTCGGTTCTGGTGGGGCCAGCAAATCGAACTCGCAACGGTCTCATGGAGCTTGCTGTTGGCAGTCGAAGGTAAACGAAGAAGAATCCCTTCTGTCTGGGCCTACCTCGGATTGGCACATCTCGTCAGCCTCTCGTTCGCCCAGAACCTCTTCTATCTCGCACTGCTTCTTACTCCTGCCCCGACCACCACTGCAGACGACAGACATCCCACCTCTGCACTAGGACGCCTGCGCGAGAGATTACTGCCTGTGAAGTCTATCAATTGGACGCCACACCCGGCCTTGCTCTTGGCATCGTTCTGCTTTACTTACGTTCTGATATACTGGGCTCCGTCGACAACAGGCACAGCGACATTTGCCCGGATCGCAATCTTTGGGCGACTCCTGACCTTTGGTCCGATTATCATTCCCGCTGTCGTTCCAGCTAGTTGGGGCACAGTGTACTCTGATCCTCACGGAGCATACGGCATATTCACTGAACTCTTTCGCTTTGTGTCCACAGCAAGTTTTGCCTTCCACGTCAAAGGCACCGCGCTTGCTTTGCTCTACAATGCGCCAAATGCCCACTACCATCGTCATAGCCGGTTCCTGCCTTTTGACACAGAGAAACGCTCGACGTGGGAGCGTACAACAACGGCGCTGGGGAAAGTCTTGGGATCTGCATCAGACCATCCTGTTGTAGCTGCTGTGGCATGGGACGTTTTGCTCAGCGGACTCAGCCAAGGGTTATGGGCGGCTACACGTGTGCTGGATGTAAATGACATTCTAGCTGCCTCTACTCCATTCGCTCCGAACGATTCATCGAAGGCAAAGCCACCACCCAGACTACTGGGAGGAAGTGACAAAACAAAGCCGGAATTGGAATCGTCCAGCCACACCAACACAGTCTCCACGCGACGCAGGGGCAATCAACATGCAGAAAAAAATAAGTCTGCAGAGATGACAATTTCAGAGACACCTTCATCTAGAAGCACTCGTCAAGGCCGTACCCTGAAGCGTACGGCAAACCCCGAAGAGGCACCAGAAGATGCGTACGAGCCGAGCCCTGCGGAAAGCCGCACTGCTGTCGAAGGCGACGAACTGCCCGACGAGGATATGGACTGGGAATCTGCAGCGCTGGCCTGGGGTCTCACAGCTTTGGGAGGCCTTGGATCTAGCAGCGCTGGTGTTTTTGGAGCCGAGTGCACATCTCGATGAGTCCTGTTGGATCAGCAGGGGTCCTCGAACTCTCGCGCACACTGGGTAGCGCACACACACAAGGTTCTTCTTTGTCTAAGCTTGTATCCCCTTCTGCACATCTAAATTGGCTCGATTCGGTACTAGGCAGACTCGAAGACGGCCAGGATGGGTTCTGGCAGCAGCCCGGCGGTTGTCACTGCGTTGGCAGCGGCGTTCCGGAAATGGCTAGGTCTTTGGAGATAGAGTGCACCAATTGATGTCCTTTCAACGCACACGCGCGGGTAGTTATTTGATGCTTGAGCCCGAGAATTGCTGCTTACGATTCTATTGAGTTTAAAGTGCCTGGCACTAAGTGAGACATGGCGGGAATCCAGACCTGCAGCGCTAACCGGCCTGGCCGGTACCATCGGGGACGGGTCGATTTTTCTCAAAGAAGACATTTTGGGACGGCCAGAATGCAGAACAATGAGTTTAGAGATCGGGTCGAGACCGTCGAAGACCTTAACCCCGCCACGTTGAAGATCATCTGGATCAGAGGAGAGTAGGAAACATCGGAACCCGGTGGCATTACTATCGGCCACAGGCGAGGGAGCTTGTCCAAGAGCAATGGCTAGGCCACCAGACCAGGTGTTTTTGGAATGACGTCGCCCCGCATTTGAAGAAGGCCCCCGCATACAGCCGGAGGCGGACGCTGCGCCATCTAAGAAGCCTTCCATCTTGAGCACGTAAGGTAGCATCGGCCTGGAGAGTCGATCTCCGGCCCGTATGGTGTGAGTGGTACCTTACCACTCCTACCCAGCGCGTTGTTAGTCCACTTGGAAGCTGCCCTGCATATGGCCTCACGGGTCGTGAAAGCAGCGGCTAGCGAGCAACCCAAACGATGCAGGGTCCTGGAAAGGTCCTTTGAGCAACACGGATCCCACCATCTTGGGTCTTTCCAACGGTGCTATTCTTTGGGATCGCCACATCCGTTCCCCTCCCATGCTGCCAAGTCTTTTGGCTTTTGTCACACCTGGATAAATACCATCGGGCTCCCCTACCATTATTCTCCTTCACTCAGACAAACCACACCCTACAACGCCAATCCAAAGCTACACCGCATATCTCCAGTATCAGTTTCACCTATTCAAACATATCAGACATCCTGTCAAGCAGTCTCTTAGAGTATCAGCCACCGATATTATCTTCTGCCTTTCCATCACCCATTTCTTCAATAGCTCTACATACGCATCATCAACACTTTCGCAATGGCCATCCGCGATCACTTCCGCCGCCGCAAGTCCATCTCCGAGCCTAGCCAGGGAGAGCGTACCAGCTCAGACCCAAAGTCTCCAGCTCTTCGCCTCGCAAAGACATTCGGATGGCGCTCAGCAAAAGAAGAGAAGCCAAAGAAGAAGACCGCCAACAAGGAGAAGGAGGCCGACCCGCGCGAGAGGCCCTTCAACGAGACCAACCTTAGACACCAGGAGATCCTCAACGGCTTCACCATGACATTCGGAAAGGGCCAACGCCCGATGAGCCGCGATGCGCGGTCAAGTTACTACAGCATCAACGTCAGCCCCGGCACATCACGCCACAACAGCGTGGACGTGGATGACAGCCCGCTCCGGATGAACCCCTTGCCTCGCGAGAGTCAGTTCCGGTCCGTCCCGGAAGAGGATGAGAGATCTTGAGGGTCCCGGCCCGAGGGGTTCTCAACCGTTCTCGTCTGAGACACTTTTACTTCCCATCTCGGGGATCGAGAGACAGCCAATTTCGGCGTCTCGAAGCGTTCTTTTCCGGCATCGCCTTGGAGTTTGGGGTTGGAATTTTCGGGGGGAAAAGGTCACCATGGCCATTGTGTTCGAGCCTTAGTTTCTTTTTATTTTTGCTATGATAATGGGGGAGCTTGGATTGGGAATGGCATCTGAGTTACTGTATGAATAAGGCAACACTGCTTGACTTGGATATCACAAGTTGGGACCGAGGCAAGGACTACTCCACCTCGAAGTCGACGATACACACGAGAAATTCTACTCTGTTGATAACACATCGTTTCAAGTGGCAATTGATTGCACCGGTGACCTAAGGGATCTGAACAAAGGATATTAGTGTTGATGTCTGGACTATCTGGAATAAAGCCTGGCATGTCGCCCCACCATGTGTTAACAAAGGATTGCTCTGTCTAGACTATTCTCGGAATCGCCTCGCTTGCCAGTCATGTCACCGTTGCTTTTGTTAATTGAATGAATTTTCGTGACATGTTGCCACTTAGATGGGGTTTCTTGGGAAGCTAGGAATGAGAGCGTGGATCCAGCTCCTGGTAGCTGTAACACATGTTGCCGTAGTCCTACCTACATTTGCTATGCTTAATCCGCAACCTGATGTCGAGTTTTCCATAGTTTTGTCAGCTGTGAAGTGATTACTGGCGATTGTAGCATTTTGCTTGTTATCCAAGCAATACACAAGGTTTGTTGACTTGCTGAGAAAAGCTGTTGGCTTGGGGAAAGAAGCATATGACGTTTCCATCCCTTAAGGCTTTCCAGATACGACAAACATGCCCACTCTTCGTACAAATCCACAAGTACAAGCATGATATTTAAGATGAGCTTGTTTCAATTGAGTGAGTAGTTTTGAGATTATGACTTCCGTCGTGTTGCTGAATCTCTCGGCACCTATATCAGCTATCCAGCAACAATGTCAAGTTGGATATCTGTGATGGATTCCAAGAATATCGCACCACACTCAGTGATGGAAACTTCTTCATCTCTTGAACCCAACTTAGAACTGAGTTTTGAATCATCAAACCGCTTACACAATATGTCAGGCATAGCCATGAAGTCGCTATGGCCCGAAATATGCCTCCTGAACTTGCACATACCCTAATGGATGTCAAACAGCCTTGATAGTATGTCACTTGGGCCGTTATTGTTGAAGAGCTCCTCTTATACATCATTCGGCAATCCGAATGAACTTGAGTCAAAGACAAAATGACTTTACTGGCCCCTGGGTAACCTGTTATCTCCCCTCACAGTGACATTTCGGACAGCATTTAGTAGTGTAGTCGACTTAAGCCTCACGTGGGGAGAGAACCACACTACGTCGCATTTAGCCTACATAGCCTTCTCTGATGTTGACAAACTGATACACAGAACATTTCAAACAGCTGGACCGCCTTTAATTATCTGCACCTTCCTAGACCGATCCCACTGTAGCGTACCTGCCTTCCTGAATAAGCGACTCCATTGTGCCTGCCGTTTAGTCGACCATTGTGCCTGCCAAGAAAACATCGCATCCCGTTTCAACTGTATCAATACATCTTCCTCCACTCAAAGGCATTCCCTACTTTCATTTTTACACCTCAGTCACAAAAGCACAGAAATAAGGATTGGCTTCTCCACCTTCTTCCACAACAAGAAAGAGCAAAAGTCCATCTACCTTCTGAACCCTACACCGAGCACCCCCCTTCTCACTTGTCCCATGTGCACATACAAATCGCGCCTACACTCACATCACATACTCACCCAAAACCTCTAAGGGATTACTTGCCCATTCGTATCTCACGGACTCCTGAGCGTTCGGGACCACACTTGCCTTTCTCTACTCTCTGCTTGACCATCCTCTTCCGCAGCTGCCAGACTTACAGCAGGCACATCCCACTCCACGGTCACATTTATCCCTTGGACCCTTTAAGGAATCCATTAATTCTTCATACTCGAAAAACAGCTGAGCACCCACGATACGCGAGCCTCTACTTCTTCTCGAAAGCCTCCTTCATACTTTTCACATACACACATCCCACTCATGGGCTTATATCAGAACAAGTACACCCGGGAAATCTGAGAAATTTCTTCCCACTTCGTGCCGCACTGATAACTGAGTGCACAGGCTACACCTCTAACAGCCTCGTTCGTACCTTCCTCAGCCCTCCTCTGAACGATCTTGTTCGACCCTTCCGCTCACACGCCTCACGTCACCTCACGGGGCATATATCCACCGCGCCCGGAACCTTTCAGCAACCCTTCCCCCTTCATACCTCACAAACTCAGGTATCGACAAGACCCTTTTCTACATTATTTTCTTGCCATACCAGGCTCGCACCACATCTCAAGTTCACAGTTCGCGACCCTTGAACAAGTCTCTCCTTCTTCACACCTCACCAACCGGGGTATCGCCAGTGCACCCTTCTACTTTACGACTCACATCACCGGAGCTCACACTACATTATATCTTCTAAGCCCTTGAGCTTTGATACATCACTTCCTCCTTCATACCGGTTCTACATACCGAGTGGAAGGACAAAACTTTCGTCTTCTCGTCTTCCTCACCCACTCACGCAGTACAAACAGGTAAGTTCTTGGATTACGTGTTGGCATTTATTTTCTCACGACTCTCAATTCTTATACACATCTAAACGCCATCACTATATGAGGACATCCTCATATCGCAGCCTACAGCTCATCTCGATCCCAAAAATTTTCTGCTCTTCTACTGATACTGAAGCTGCAGGTCGATTTGATAAGCACCACAAGTTGTGCGTCGTCTTCACGTAGGAGCAATCATCGACAAAGCTTCCATTAGCAGCCATCCAAGTTCACGAGAGTCTCAAAGAGTTCATCAGTCCTGGACTACTTTGATTTTCAATATTCCCCGGCCCTCTTCCCATCCAAGACTCCTCTTCTTACCCAACACACCTCAGGACCGTATACCGACATCTCCGCGTTTCCTCTTCGCTTAACATTAGCCCAAACCTGAATCACATCCAGCCGGCCATTCACGATAACTTCAACGCGGTTCATTCGAACGCTAGATCACTTCATTTCAGGGGCGACAACAGTCAGAGCTCTTGTCAGACTCAAGACCATTTCTTTCCGACCAAACATCGCCAGCGTCCCAACACCAGGCTTAATGCACCGAGCATATATCGTCAAAGTGTTCAGCAAGGGCATTTTGATTGTCAAATATCGTACATAAGGAAAGAAAAAGAATTACAAGCATACCGACAAGATGGTCTTGGGCATGGACTCATGGTTCGTCTTGAAGTGTCGCAACATCCACAAGCGCTTCGACCTGTGCCACAACACTCAGGTTATGCTGCAAGCTCTGGAAGACACCAAGACAGGCACCATTGACATGGCCGAGCTCGGCCGGATGCTTCGTCTGAGCTCCAAGAGACGTCAGGCCATGATCGACACTATCCGAAAGTGTACCGAGAGAATGACAAAGCAGAAAAAGAACAAGCAAGATGAGACAAGAGAATGCGCCTTGCTCATTCACATGTGCACCGAAGTCTTGGAGATTGCCAGTAAGTGCTTCTTGAACTCAACGACCTTGATGTTCTTTCAGAGATTGCTTTCGGGAATATCATAATGGAAAAGTCCACAGAGTAACTGACTCCTGTATTGCAGACCGCCCCTCTCCTACCGTCTTCCCGTTCATGAAGTTGCCCCGTGAGATTCGAGCACGGGTGCTTCACATGGTCGTTGAGACCAGCTCCAAGGCATGCAGAATGCCTGCCCTCAAGCGCATCCAAGACAAGTATCGCTGCAACTGTGTCAACCCTGAGGCAAAGTTGTGGGGACACATGGCGAAGCAACAGTTCAACATGTACAAGGCTCTGGGAGCAGCCCTGAGAGACGAGTTCTATCAGATTTACTACGGCGAACAGACTCAGTACTTTGCCTGCTGCTGCGAGCTTCTTGGCCACCTGAACACCAATAGCAACCTGTTCGACCACCTGCGCAAGGTTGAGATTCACTGGTGCGGTCCTCAATCTGACTCGGCGTTCCTCAAGCTGGCCAAGTGCCCCAACCTCAAGGAAGTGACAATCAAAATCTCCAAGGCCACGACTGCCATCTTCAACAAGCGTGAGGAGATGATGAGCAACCACTTCCTCTTGAACTACAAGACCAAGCGCATCACGGACAGCCTTGGCGCTGACGAGCTTCTTGCCATCCGAGACATCTTGAAAGTTGACGTTCAGCATATCCAGACTGCGCAGAAGCTTCAGCTGACCGAGTTCGACCGTCAGGGTCTGTTGTCGGCTCTGGAGGCGAATGTCAAGCAGAAGAAGCAGCCCACTCCCCGCCCTCTTGGCACTTGGGCAACATTCATTCAGTGAGGGTTGCGGATTGGTCTCACATGTATCAGGGTTTTACGGGATGTGAGTAGGGAGTCAAGACTCAAGCGAAGCAGCCTGCGGCTGGGTTGGCGGCTTTCTTGAGACTATGGAACGGGAACGAACGGTACCGAATGTTTTGCTTTTGAAATTTGCCTTTACAAAAAGTTTTCTTTTTACCTCTTAGGTAGAGAGGTAGATACGCGCACAAAATGGAACAGATCTCTACATGGAAAAAGAGCGCCGAGATTGAGAGGTGTGACAACAGATAAATTACGCAAGCCTTCACATGGAATCAGAAGGTTACGTACTCAAAGAACATTGCCTGGGGTTCAATCTTGTCTCATACTACCGCGCGCAAGGCGTGGTGTATCCGGCTCAAGATCAGAAGACGAGAGGGCTGAACTGATCGAGCTATGGCAAAAGACGGCATCAAGTTTGCATGTGTGTGATGCGTTACGTGACTGGCGGAAGCCTCCTTGCTCTGACCTACCTCTCTGTTCTTACAGCAGCCTGATATGCTCCGAATGGAGTATAAACACCATGGAGCGACTGGCAGTGCTCGAGTAGTCAACTTCCTCGAGCATCGAGAGCTGTGCCGCCGTTTGCAACGGCTTCTGTTTGGCAGACTGTAAACGGTGTCCGACGGGAAGATGGACGAATGAAGTGAGAAAAAATTTCGAGCCGAGAAGAAAATAGGCGGTGCGCCTTCTTGGCCGTCAGCGTGGCTGCACTGGCCAACACAAGTGGACCGCACTGTGTTCACTGGCCCATAAAACTCCCAGAGTCCCAAAGAGACCGGCGGGTTGGGTGATTGATTGATAACAAACTATTGGCGGCAATAGCGGGATTATGAGCATCCCACACGGTGCCAATGACGCGGGCAGAATGACGGTGCTCGGGTTCGTGCTTCTCTCTCTCGGAGTCTCCCCCACAACGTCGCGTGTTGGCTTGCCAAAAGAAGGTGCGTCGTCGACATCCAGCAGGGATCACGGAAGGGGGGTGCATGGCCTGTTATCTCGCGGCTGCCCGTTCATCCCATCTGAGCAGTCACCAACAACTCGCTTGCTGACGGTGATTCCCACCAAGTGCAACCCCCCATCCATCTTTTATCGATTTCCCCAGGGCCTAATGTGCCAATGCAGTGTGCTCTGCCGCTCTGGGGTCTACGTAGATGCGGCGTACGTGTGACTGCCTTCCCCTTTCCGCGGATTCCCTCCACTCCCTTCCCTCCAGGCTGACAGGTCACAGGCTGAGGAATGACATCCCAAGACCATGGACGGGTCTCTTTCCGTAGCGGCACCTTGGCAGCGCCAGCCCTGTCATCCGTTGGGTTCTTGGCTTCGACCGTTGCTGGCATTATAAGGGAAATGGCAGCCGCGCTCGCATGCGCGTCTTACGGGGTTGACAATCAGTCCGATTCCTTTCTTGGGTTCTTCGCCGCTTGACTTGACTGTTCCTCTCCGAACCTCCCCTTCTACCTCAACTCGCGTTCTACTCTACTTTCGTGGTGCTCTCTCACGGTTTTGTAACATCGCAAGTCTTCTTCTGATCCGTTCTTCAACCCGTCCCTGAACAGTCCGGAGAGCGTTCCACTAGGCGGAAGAGAAATGCGGTTTCCCGCCAGCTGCAACCGCCACCACTAGTCGGAGCATTGAGATCGCGCGCCGTACCTTATTGGGTGGTTCCTTTTTGTCCCTCCTAGCCCCCAATGATTCGCAGCATTCAAAGGCTAGCTTCCTCTGCTGGGAGCTCGCCCTTCTTTCTCCGGACCATACCGCGGGTTTCCCTCTTGATACTGCTTCTCTCAGTCGTCTACCAGTATTTCGTATTCGGTACGATTTAAGCAGTTCCATTCTCCAACTGCCCCACCAAATTAGGGTCCTGGACAAGCTTAAGCTGAGTCAAGAAGCTGACACGAGATGCAGGCCAACATGATCCCTACAAGTGCAACGCTTTGCTCTCCAACGGCACCTGGCGCTCGCGCCCCGGCTCAAACTTGCCGAGAGACGTCTTTTCGAAATGGGAACCCGACAATTGCAGAATGCGCGAGATGTCCCGCGAGGATGTCTCGGATTGCTTCGCAGGTCGTCACCTGGTTATCATTGGAGACTCAACTATGCGCCAGCTCTACTTTGCTGCCATGACTCGACTTGACCATCACGTCGCCGAGAAAGCCATTCTTGACTTCGCTGTATCGGACGACAAACATCAAAACCTCACGACGGATGTCGAAGGCGTCAATTTGGAGTTTATCTGGGACCCTTGGCTCAACTCCACGAGTCTCCACGGCCAATTGGCTCGATTTCGGGACCGTCCCGGATCCGCCGATTATGAGAAACTTGTTCGACAAGAAGGAAGAGGGTCACCAGCGCTCATCGTTCTCGGCACTCCAGGTCTATGGGCGGCGCGTCAGGGCGGTGACCGGTACTTGGAGCTCTTCAGGGAAGGCATCAACGTCCTTATGCCGTACCTGCACAAAAGTATCGACGAATTGATGGTGTACCCCCAGAGCAACTCACAGTCAGCCTTTGCAGAGCTTTCTAACCATGTCCTCATGGCACCCGTGCCTGTTCCAGCCTACGATATGCTTACCACATCCCGCGCCCGAGCCATCACTCCTAAGAGGATTGACGCCATGAATTGGAACCTGGATCACCTGGAGCTGAACGAACAATCACACATCGCATGGGCCTACAATAGCATGACTGAGGGACATGACGACGCTATGCTTGAGGACGGTATACATTCGGTCGACATCGTGGCAGAGAGAAAACTAGATGTCGTCCTCAATGCCCACTGCAATGCCGGTCTGATTAGACGAGGATACGCAAACCAGGTCACCTGCTGTGCACCGTACTCCCCTCTTCGTCGGATTCAGCTTTTGCTACTTGGCCTCAATGTATTGACAATGCCAATCCTGTTTTTGAGTCGGCAGCAGGATGCTTTTCCGTCTGCCCGAACGTCCCGCTTCATGGATACTCTTTTGGCGTTGGCTACCATACTGATCGTTGCGGTATACTGCCTTATCGCCGACCGGACTCACATCTTCGCGAAACAGGACAAGTACTTTGACATACCCGACTTTATGTCACCTTTGGTTGGCTTAGCTATTTTCGCAGCTCTGTCAATTCGTTTCAAAGCACCTGTCTTGTCGTCGGCGAAAGGACTCACTACGACGTCCTTTCTGTCACGAGAGCAAACAGACGAGTGGAGAGGCTGGATGCTGGTATTCGTTCTACTGTATAAGTACCACACCGCATCCGAGTCCTTGGCGATGTATAAGGTACACAAGTTCCTTACGGCGACATTCATCTTTTTGTTCAGCTACGGTCACACGATATACTTCCTCCGCACCGAAGACTTTTCGTTACGCAGGGTCGCATATGTGTTAGGTCGGCTGAACCTGCTGACCTGCTTGATCGCGTTCATGGTATCAAGCGAATGGATCATCTACACTGCGCCACTATTGACGTTTTGGTTCGCAGTCATCTATGCAACGCTGGCTTGCTTCAAGAAGTGGAACAGCAATCCTGTTGCATTCTTTGTAAAGGTTGTTGTGTTTGCTGTCTGCACTTCGTACTTGGTACAAAGCACCCGTACACCTGAGCGTTTTCTGTCAATTCTCAAACGGGCTTGTGGGATCTACTGGGACGTAAATCCCCTGCGCGCCCACTTCGCCATGGACCGCTTTATACCTTACTTTGGCATACTTACGGCGGCTGCGACGCACCGAGTCTCGGTTCTCAGGCGTCGCCAGCATGGCATCAACGCCGAAGCTTTCTTTGAAAAGATCAACAACGCACTTGACCGCGGGTTGTTGGAAATCACTTATCCAGAACAAGACGCGATTCCGGTGAAGCCGATAATGATAATTTTCGCCATTGCGTATCTCATTGTTTTCATCATCCTTGCGTTCATCGCCGAGGTATACCACAATAACCAGTCTTACGACACCTACCATCCGTACACGAGCCCCTGGTTTGTGCTGTCGGCCATAATTACGAGAAACTCTTTCCGGAAGTTGCGAGACCTTCAAATCCCGCCTGCGGCGGCTCTCGGAAGAATGTCGCTTGAGGCCTACATTTTGCACCATCACATATGGCTTGCGAGTGATGGAGCTGCGGTTTTGAGGATTGGAAGCGGAGGCCGCCTACCGAGAGCAGCTGAAGTAACAATCATTGCTACTGTCTTCCTTTGGGCCTGCAACAGATGCCAGAGTGCCACTGTCCGCATCGTTAAGGGTTTGACGGGAGTAGAGGAGAGGGAGCAGGCCGAAGAAGTCTCGTTGGGTCGCAGCCTACCGGTTAAGGACGGTAAGATAAGTCCTGTTCCATGGCGTTCGGCGGCAGCCATGGAAAAGGCGACAGAAAGAGGAAGAACGAAAGGCACCATTGCGTCAAACAGCGCCTTGCGACTGAAGTTTGTGGGCTTCCTGGCTTTACTGTGGCTTGGTAATATGACTTATGGTGTATGATGGGCATTGTACGACAATCCCGGGTTGGAACCGAATGTTCCCTCTACCTGGATTTCGCAAGGCAGACTTTCTGTATTAATGACTACACGAGGAAACGCTGCAGAGTTGCAGATGATACACTTACTTGTCGTCTATCAGTGAGTCGCATTGAAGTGGTATGCTTTACTAAACAGTGACAGGGATGAGGGGCTTGAGTTGCGTGTTTCGAGTCTGCTCCATCTACCCACACATGGATCAAACTCCAGTGTGGTCTCTTGAAAACAAGCTTCGGCTCCCCGTCAGCCAAGCTGTCATCGGCCCAAACGGAAAGCGTTTATGCTTTGGCTTAGGACTTGGCATCTGCGTCGGCTCGAGCCTAACTCAAAAAACCACCTAATTCTCCGACTCAGGCTGGTGTTACCGGACGACAATTCAAAGAGCCGCGGATGAGTCTAGATCTCTTCTAGTGCATTCTCAACGCTTTTTGGAATCTTCAAGTTCTCGAAAATGCGGCTTGCTTCCTACCTGGATGCGATCTTTGCTTGGCGGTTGATCATGATGAGTGCAAGGCAACGGAGATTTACAGATGGTCACCGGCATCACTCGCGACGAGTTGCCAAACTCTACGCATTGACGTGACACCCTTCCCCTGCTGACTCGCATATGGCAAGAGGAAATTCGGGATGGAGCAAAACCCCTCCTCTCCTCTCGGACTCTCCCCTGTCTCATGAGGCTCTTCTGTGATACCGTTTCGCGTGGGGTCGCAAAGCCGCCCAGGGTCCTAGAGGGCGGCCATGTGATTGGTGGCTGAAGGACCGAACCCTGTCCCTTTCTTCGATGGGATGATGGCTGCTTTGACAGGTGCGGCATCAGACGGTTGAGGCGGCATACGACCGGCGTACGGGCATGTCAAGTTGTTGTTCAGGTTGGATGGCAGGTGAGGCTGGTTTCCCTTCCATTATCCTACTAAAGTCGTCCTGACTTTGGGTTCCATTACCCCTCTCTGGTACCAGGACACCCTTCCCTTTTTGCCTCGAGATCACTAATACCCCTGACTCTGAAGCCACCATCGTGCGTTCTTCTTTTCCCAACTGCGGCTTTACTTGCTTGTAGGACAGGGGGCAAGGGTTCGGGAGTTTTACGACGAGACGAATGTCTACCAGATCTGTCATCCCGTCCATCCACGACCTGGAGGCCCCTCCCTTTTCCTTAGTTCCGCCTCCAGGGCATCCCATACCTACCACGGGAAACGCAGCTCCCGGCAGCAGAAGAGATTCATCGACAAAGGGCGGACATGACCATGAAGCTGTTTTCTTCGGGTGGTGAGAAAGACAGGCAGGAATAAGGTTAATATACATATGCAGTCCACCAGCATCCTGTCTCTGTTCTCCTTCTCTGCGTTGCAACCGATCAGAAGAGATCAACAGATTATGCTCCGATAGAGTAGATCTCTTGGCATCCCTTCGCGTTCACTTTCCGTTCATCTGCCTTTCTCTCTCTTCTCCGTGAGCCCCAGCGGCCACTTTTAATTCTCCTCTTATTCAGTTCCCTACGATCCTTTTCTATTCTTAATTCTTACTCTTCGAGTCGGCTGTGCCTTGAACATTCACTGCTATCCCCCTTTCGTTTTGTAAATCCTAATTGGTTGTGTGAGCTTTGAAGCAAGCTATGCATCTCAAGCACGTTATTGCTGCCCTGGCGGCGTTTAGTTCGTTGGCTGTGGCGGGTAGGTCTCGACTCCATCTCACCTGGCTTGAATAGCAATGCTGACTTTCACGTCGTCCCAGCGCCTGCTCAGGACGCGAAAGCCGCGGACAAGGGGCAAGGACAAAACCAGAACCAGAACCAGAACCAGAATCAGGACAAGAACAATGCCAAAGGCAACAATAACAACAGCAAGAACAACAACAACAATAACAACAAGAACAATGGCGATGTCAACATTATCCAAAACATCATAAAGCCTAACATCATCGTCGTCCAGGAGAACCTCGACAAGATCAACCAGCTGCAAAGGCAGAACGAGAGAGAGCTCGCTGCATTGGTACAGTCTCAGCTCGCACTTGCGACGCAGCTGCAAACCGTCAAGGACAATATCCGGATTAATCATTTCAAGGCACAATTTCCTCAGGCGGTGAGTCTACCCT
This sequence comes from Colletotrichum scovillei, assembly GCF_011075155.1. Taxonomy (NCBI): domain Eukaryota; kingdom Fungi; phylum Ascomycota; class Sordariomycetes; order Glomerellales; family Glomerellaceae; genus Colletotrichum; species Colletotrichum scovillei. Next base: position 3,640,704 of record NW_023336261.1, read on the forward strand.
TGTTCTTCACTATACCGCCTTGATACAACTGGCAACGGGTATACAACAACCTATCAGGGCAAAACTGACTTTGACCAAAGAACACCATCATCGTCACCGTCACCGGCCTAGTCGACAATAGAAACCAGGGGCAACAGAACAAGCGATACCTTGTCAACCAGCTCCTCGCAGACAATGGGCAGGCAGGGAAACAGACGCTCGTCATGGTAACAGACCCAACCAACCTTGAAATCTCGACACCGCAGGCAGCATCGGCCCAAGCAAACGCCTTTGGCGCCGCCCGCGTGCAGCTCGAGGACTCATCTTCGTCTGCTGGATCCAATACGTCCGACTTCAGCGCCCAGGCCGTTGGGTCCGCCCCCGCCGACAACACTCTCAGTCTCGCAGCCTTCAACCAGGCAGCCCCCTTTGGTCAGGTAGGCCAGAGCATCATCCTCCCCGCAGGCACGCAGGCGCCACAGCTGCTCTCGGTCCCGGATCCCGCCGCCATAATCCTGCCGCAGCAACAGGGCCTCTTTGTCCAGAATGCGGGGACATTCTTGACCGATTGCGCGACGTCTGCCGCCAACGCTGCCAACGGAAACCCGGCGCTGGCCGGGGCCGCGGCGCAGATCTTTTCGAGCTTTGAGCAGATTGCCGCCGCGCAGCTGGCCGGGTTGTCCGGGCTGGGCATCTTCAATGGGAACAGGGGCAACAACACGGCGCAAGCACCACCGCCGCCTCCTGCTCAGGCGCAAGGTCAAGGCCAGAATCTGGGAAGCATTGCCGTCGGAGCGAACCAGGGAGGAATACAGCCACCTCCGGCAGCAGCAGCTCAACCTCCAGCGCAGGTCGCGACGCCGCCGCCGCCTCCGGCCCAGGCTCAGGGTCAGCAAGGCGGACAGAACCTGGGAAGCATCGCGGTCGGCGCGAACCAGGGGCAACCTGCTCCCGCCGCTGCTCCAGCTGCCGCTCCCGCCGCGGCACAGCCTCCCGCCCAAGTAGCAGCGCCGCCGCCGGCGTCGCAGAATGCTCCGGCAGCACAGCCGGGAGCAGCCATCGTTGACGGAGCCAACCAGGCCGTCGCACCGGTGCAGTTTGGAAAGAATCCCGGTACACCCCCACAAGCGGCGGCGCCGGCTTCGGCACCAGCGGCGGCCCCGCCTGCTCAGGGAAACACTGGGTCCGGAGTGGTGATTGTGGGATCGAATCCCGGGGGCCAGAGCGTTACACAGCCGGCTCCGGCTCCACCTGCGGCGGTTGCTGCTGGTGCGAATCAGGCGCAACCTGCTGCCCCGCCCGCGGCGTGATAGTGTGAGTGGACGGATGGATGGGACTTGGGAATGGGGGTGTTCTGGAGTTGAGGGCAGGGCTTGAGAAGGCTGGGTGGCTGGCTGGGTCTATTTGGATCATGACGGGCGTTGATGATAATGAAGTATTCATGAATCGAAAGTATCCCGCTGTTTGAATTATACTGCAAGAAGCTCCATGACAGAATGTGTTGTGTGTAATTCCGAGTAATCTCAAGCCTTGGGAAATGTGAAAGGAAGACAAGTTCATCGCAGGCTCTTGATTACATACCTACCTAGTAGTCAAGGGTGCTTGAGAGAAGAGGCCGCGGCATCTCTTGAATCGACGTGTTGAGTGCTTGAAGACTGGCCAGTATTAAGACCAAAGACACCATACAATTGCCTAGGTGCTGGCATGGATGATGGTCAGAGGAGCGATATTCCAGAGAAGCACGGTGCGGTAGGGTACCTAGTTGACTCGCTTGCCAATTGGGTTGTAATTAATACCTTGACCTTCACCACAAGCTCCAAAGAGGCTCATACCACTGAAACTTGCGGCGCAAAGAACAATTTCCCACTGCCGATGAATGTCGTCGGTTGAGCCCGTTCAAATTTGTGGGCTCAAAAGAGTCGAGCACTGGAGGCATTAGGTAGATTTCTCCAAAGAGACCCCGACCAATCGAAAACGACCCCTGCATGCTTTCTCGCATCAAGTGGATACAAGCGTCTCGAGAGCGAGGGGTCGCTGCCGGGTCCCAGCCAACCGCTGCCCACGAAAGCGGCTTAGTCACCCGTCCCCGCCGAAAAATTTCCCAGCCGTGAGGCGAAGAGCGTGCGCTCCGAGTGCACGTGACCATAGGGTAAGCGAAGCCCACCGCCAAACTCGCAAATTTCCTTTCACCCACTCTCGAGAGTCTATCACACCTGACCGAATCTGTTCGTCAGCCATCAACCATCGACATCTAGGAGCAGCCTTCGTACGACAGTTGCCCAGCATGTCGCTCGTCTCCGGGGAGAAGTGTTCGTCTATCCCAGCGCCCCTCCTGCCTCTCGCAGAATAATTCGAATTGTTTCTCGAGAGAAAGCAAGTTTACGGAATGGCGATGCTAATTGTTTTTGGTACAGCGAACTTCCAGTTCATTCTCCGTCTTCTGAGTATGTATACTCCCTCCGCACCGACGACAGCAAACCCTACTACACACACCACACCGATCACCCCGACATGACATTCGCGAAAACCCGACACGAGAATTGGAAAGAGGAAAAAGGAGATGGCTAACGGTTGCTCGCAGACACCAACGTTCGTGGTCAGGAAAAGGTCATGTACGCGCTCACCAAGATTGGTGGTGTCGGTCGTCGTTACTCCAACATTGTGTGCAAGAAGGCCGATGGTACGTCTACGAGAAAGCCCTACTCTTTTCCCCGTTCCCTTCGCCAGCAGAATCCACACACGAGGACTGCAATCTTGGCGCTAGGAATGGAGAGAGAAAGCTCGAAACATCACAGGAGGACACGAGAAGACTAACGAATCTCCCACCACAGTCGACCTGAACAAGCGCGCCGGTGAGCTCACCTCCGAAGAGCTCGAGCGTATCGTCACCATCATCCAGAACCCCACCCAGTACAAGATCCCCTCGTGGTTCCTCAACAGACAGCGCGACATCGTCGACGGCAAGGACAGCCAGATCCTCGCCAACGGCGTCGCCTCCAAGCTCCGCGACGATCTCGAGCGCCTCAAGAAGATCCGCGCCCACCGCGGTCTCCGTCACTACTGGGGTCTCCGCGTCCGCGGTCAGCACACCAAGACCACCGGCCGCCGCGGCCGTACGGTCGGTGTGTCCAAGAAGAAGGGTGGTTAAGCGTGTGGCTTCTGATGATGAAAATTTGGGTCGTGCGGTGGCAAGGAACAATAGGCGGCGTGATACGGCTGGTTTTCTCTCCATCTCATCACTCGTGATGATACTCTACTGCTGCATTACAACAAGGGGATTGCTATTCTGCGCAGGATGGTGGCGTCTCTAGATAACGAATCGGAAAGAGTTCCATCATACCAAAACAACAAAAAGCTAAAAAAGTACACGGCGTTTCTGGGTGACGACGTGACGTGATTTTTCTACACACGATACACAAAATGAAAGGTTTAAACTTCTCGACAGTGGCAGAGAAGCCATTAATCGCAATGGTGACTTGCTGGGAGATGATTATGAACACCATTTACTCCCCGGCACAGAACGTTGTAAATCATAGTGACATGCCATATGCCAAATGCCAAATGCCACCCGAAGGCTATCAATTCCAAAACCTGTGCGACTTCCAAGCGAAGCGGATCCAGCGTCCTGCTTCGTGTGGAGGCAGAAACCATGGAGCCTCAACTCCACACGGAAAGCCCGAACCCCAGCCGATCCGGCCCGGGTCTGATTTCATCTTCAAGATGGCTTCTTCGTGCTTCATGGCTGGCGTGCTTGCCAACGCCCAAACATCCCACCAAGGCAAAGCTGATGTCGCGATGTGCAGCTTGGTAGGAAATGGGGTCGCAATAATGAAACGACAGGAATGAACCAGCCGTCTTCGCAAAAGAGTATGAGGGCCAATCTATTCCAGCACAGTAGAGTGAGTCGAGATCATCAATACGGACCTGAGTGAGCCCAGGTACCAGTGTGCTGTGTACCCATAGGTCCACACATGCCTGGGGGACAAGGCGAGCAACGAGAAATAGACCACAAGGTGTATGCAAACAATGTTACGGAGGTAACAAAGTGCAGCGGAAGGAAGGAGGGAGAGAATACAGGAAAGTAAGGGGGTGGGGGGGGGGGGGGGCGACGTCGATACCCTCATAGTGACCAAAAGTGCTCCCGACCTCCAAGGAAGCATCGCCCGTTGTCGACGACGGCCGAACGGTATGATTGTGCCTTTACCACTCTACCCTTAGAGTGCATAGATGGGCAGCCTTGAGTGGCGAGCAGGACCAGATGTGACGCCATAGCGGGCAGCTTCCATTTTTGCGTGCATCTTCGTTGCTAGTAATTTTAGTGACGGGTCGGTGCACCTCCCAAGATGGATTCTGATGCCGGGGGTCCCTCGAGGTACCTCCCACCTACCTACCTGCCTGCCTGCCTACCGGCGCTTCGAGATCGAGAGGTCGCGGGTTCGAACGGGCTTTCTTTTCGACTTTTTGTGTTACCTTTGCCGAGTCGGCTGGGATTCCCTATGTTTAGCAAGGTATGTATGGTGTTGGTGGATGAACAACCTCACTCCGTTGTCAGGTACGCTCACACGAGGCGCGGCCGATGATATCTGATCATGTCGTGAAATCTACTCTTCATCATGAATCTACGAAAACCCTTCTCGGTCTACAAAGGGGGTATATCGACAAGAACACCACATCAGCCCGTCCGGCCCGTCCGGCCCGTCCGACCTCTTTTTTTAATCCTCATGAATAACAGCCATATCCAAAACCTCAACCCTGCCCATCCCCTTCGTCTCACCCGCGATGAAATCCCCCAACCCCTTGAACGCGCCAGGCTCCACGAACCCGACAACCTCCCACTCGCTCCCCAGCACGTCCTGGCTCTCAACCTGCTCCACGAACCCCAGAATCCGATCCTTGACCGTGCCGGGCTTCTGCTTCGGTTCGTCTCCGTCGTCGTCGCCTCCCTTCTTGCCACCGGCAGCAGGCTTCTCCTTGACAGCCTGCTTCAGCACGCTCGTCGCGCACGTCACGCGCAACCTCATCCTCGCCCTCTGCACGGGGATAGGCTGCGCCGCAATTAGCGCCTTCATCGCCTCGAGAGCCTGCGACTTGGCCGACTTGGTCGTCGTCACGCCCGTCCAGTGGAACCCCTTCTCGCGGGGCTTCGCCTCGCCCTCTTCCCCGCCCGCCGGCGTTCCCGCGCCGCTCGCCGTCTTGGATCCGCCGCCAGCAGCGCCCTTCTTGCCAGGCGCATCGTCTCCATCCCCGTGTGCCGCAGAGCTCAGCATATCAAGCGCCTTCTCAATCATGCCCGTCGTATACACCCTCTTCGTCCTCGGATCTACCAGCCGACTCGCCACGATCCCAATCACCTCGTTATGCACCCGTTCCGTCTGCTCCGCCCTCTCCTTCCCGCCCACCTGCATCTCCCCCTTTTTCAATATCTCCAGCACGATATCATCTGTGCTCTTGCCCTTGCCAAACGCCTTTTCCAGGTCCTCCTTGGGCGCCGTCTGGCCCTTGGAGACGTTGAGGAACACGTTGGGGATCTGCAGCACGTTGTCGAGGTCCGTCTCGATGCCGGACCGCCACTCCATGACCTTGTTCTTGTAGCACGCAATCTCGAAGCGCTTCTTGCCCTTCTTCAGGCGGACCATGGACACGTTGGTCAGCTTGATCTGGTTCGAGGGTTGGTTGATCATCCGCGACATTGTGGCGGTTGTGAGGTTGTCGCTTTTCGATAAGTCTTTGAGGTATGGAGAATCGTGTGGAGGATGGTCCTTCGCGACCGTATGTGGTTATTTGCGGCGACGAGAGAGATAGTTACTTGGGTTCGTTGTTGTTCGGTGAGGGTGGAGGCAGCCGTCTGCCAGAAAAGTTTTGGCGGGGTAAAGTATTGATGTGGTGCAGCTGCAAGGAGGGGCAGCAGACAATGGTAAAATATGTTTACGGCAGGTGCTGGGTTGGTCTGACGTTGTTTTAGCGGATACCGAGCCAGGAATTCTGCAGCTAAGGCACAGAAGGCGCCGGTGACTAATACTGTCATTTCGACTCATCTCCGTTACAGCTGCAGGACAACATGGTTGGTAGAGACGGACCCATTCAAACAGCACCATCAGAACAGGACACCTTGAAAGTTTACGGAAAAGAGAGTCATGTTCTAACAGCATAACTAGATTCTATTGCGCCGGGTGTAAACTGGCGCTATCGGTAAACCGGACGACTGGGTCCTCCCGTATTGACAAACTCCAATATGCCCAGTCTTGTACTACGAACCAATCCGAGCGTTCACTGCTACACCAGCATTCCATACGCTATTCAATCTTCGTTTCGTACATTGCTCATTACTGTGAGTGCATTTACGCAACCCACTCACCGCCAAGCCAGCGGTTGAAGAAGTCCGACGAGGCCTCGGGCTGGTCCATGGGGACCATGTGTCCGGCGCCGTACAACTGCATGAAGGTAAAGTTGCCGCTGGACTTGACCTTTCCGTACTCCTCACCCTTGCCAACAGTAAGACCCTTGACCTCGGCCTTGTTGAAGCTCTTCTGGCCAGGCCACTCGAGAGCCTCGGTCCAGGCACGGTTGCCGAGCCAGTTGCAGATGTAGTCAGCATCGCCCGCGTAGATGAGAACGGGGATCTTCTCGAGGAGGCCAGGAACGATGCGGTGGAAGGGTTGGAACCAGTCACCGGCGAAGAGGAAGTTGCGGTTAATGTCAAAGTTGCAGCTGTCGTAGCTGTCGACCTCAGCACCGAGGGCCTCCTTGACCTCATCCTGGTTGAGGTACTCGCTGATCCAGCCAAGGGCAGAGTAGCAGAGGTTACTGCTGTCCTCGCACTTGCCACGGATATCGTAGACGTTCTGACCGGTGCGCTGGTAGGGGCCGATGAGGGCGTTGTTGCAGTAGATGCTGGCGGGAACGCAAGACCACACGCTGCCAGAGTCGTAGCAGTTCTTGATCAGGCTTTGGCAACGGGGGAGAGCGTTGTCCATGGCCTGGCACTCGCCCTCGTCGAGGACAGCCTTGTAGCCACCCTCACCGCAAGCCATGGGGCGGTAGTATCCGTACTGGGTCCAGCCGTCGGTGAGACCATTGCCGATCAGGACACTCTTCAGGTTGATGTTGCGGTCCTCGTGAGAGAGGATTTCAGAGGCGAAGACGGGGATGTAGTGGCCGGCGTACGACTCGCCAGCAATGTGGAAGTCCTGCTTGGCGTACTCGGGGAACTGGTGGAAGAAGAGGGACATGAGAGCGTAGACATCCTTGCCGGCAGCGACCGTGTTGGAGACGGAGGAACCAGAGTAGGAGTAGCCGACGTTGACGGGCTGGTCAAGGAAGATGACGGAGGCGTTGTTGTTCCACGACCACTCGTTGTTCACAATCTTGAGCTTCTTGTCGATTGAAGCGGGGCCGAGCTCCATGAAGAGACCGGTCAGGGAAGAGCAGCCAGGGCCACCGTTGAGCCAAAGGACGACGGGGTCATTCTTGGGGTCATTGCGAGACTCGAAGAACCCTGCGATAAGGTTAGTCACGACTCAAAACGGACATAGATAGTATAACATATCGGGCGGGCTGCTTACAGTAGAAGAGATGCTTGTCGTTCTCCTCATCATCGAGGTATCCGCTGTACTGCTTGACCTTGTCGACGCCGAGAGCGGAGGGGTCGACCTTCTTGGCGCGAAGGTTGAAGTTCTTGAGGTCACCGCCAATCTTGCGGTGCTTCTCGCCATCCTTCTCAACCCACATGCCTTGAACATCAGCGCCCTTGACAACGTGGTCCCACTTCTTATCGGACTTGCGGTGGTGAGGCTTAGGCTTGGTTGCCTGGGCGGTCTTCTTGAAGGACTCGACGGCCTCGGGGGCGAGGAGGGTGATCTCGTCCCAAACGGCCTTGGCCTCGGAGGTCATCTTGCCGAACTTGTCCTCGAAAGCCGAGAGCCAGTTCTCGCCGGTGGTCTTGATGGAGTCAAAGGGGCTGTCCTGGCCGCCGAGGACTTGTTGGTCCAAGGCGAGGGCGGTGGAGGCCGCGCCGAGGACGAGGGCGGAGGTTGAGAACCTCATGGTGGGCAGTCAACTCGATTGATGGAGCACTGACGATGGAATCGAAATCAGAAAAGATGAAATGAGATGACTATGGGGAGGGGAAGAAAGTAGAGATGGCGGAGGGAGAGGAGGTTGTAGATGGGAGGTTGAAAGCGAATGAGAGGAAGAGGGAGCTCGGAGGAAGTGTGACAGGCGACAGGCAGGAAGCTCGCGGACGTAATAAATGAAACATGACGGAGGCGGGCGGGTTGGCTGGGTGCTCTGCCTCATACTCTGGGTGCTCGGGGGTGGGGGGAGACCCAGAGAGAGCAGAGGTGCACAGCTTGTCACTGCTGCTGCCATCGGGGCTGGGGTGCGTTGGCCGAGCTGGGTCGCGCTACCGCTGTCGCAGGCTCGCAACAGCAATGGCAACGACACAACTCAAGCAACAGCTCTACGGATACGGATACCTACACAAACTGCGTGGACCACCCTCAATGCACAGGTTGCTGTGGAGAGCTCCAGCTCACAATGCAGAGAAACGACTGGCTCGTGAGCTCTCCAAGGGTTGGCTAAACGATAGTCGGGAAACACTGTCCACCTGATCCCCGCGCCTCGGACGCTAAAGAAGGGAACCTGCCTGTTGCAGATCTGCTAACAGACTCCCACTCATCGACGCACGACAATCTGATAAGCCGGTACGTTCCCTCGCCGTCCCTCGCTCTTCGCCAGCCCTGCTTCGTCTGCGTCATGTCAGGTACCGCCGTACCGCTTGGCAATCACCTCAGGCACCACCTCACAATCCCACGGCCAGGAACCTGTGCCTGGACCTGGGACCTTTTGCTGCGGAGGTTCCATAATTCTTCCTTGCTGATAAGCTGATGCCGCCGTCCCATTCGCCCGGCTTAGCCATTCCAAACCAAACGGGAGGGATCTCACGTCCAGCCAAACCCAACAGTAACGCTCCAAACGCAAACTGCAAGATCCGACGCCCTAGCAACAAGTCCATCTTCTTGCTCGTGGTGTTGTCGGTGTGTCGAGGAACTTTGAAAGAGGGAAGATGGTGTTCGTACTAGACCTTGCGCAACATTTGTCTCACTCAGCCGCCGCTACACACGCGTGCCACGACCCATCACTTTTCGGTGCGTTGTAACTGCTTCTCAATGCCGCCGGCGTGCCCTCAGTCAGTCGCCGACGAACTGCAACTGACATTCGCTTGCCAAATGTTTTGTGTGCTGCTTACGGGTGCTATACTCGCCCGCTTCCGATTACTAGCCTTTAGGTCATTCGCCTTCCTTACTTTGAATACGTGCCTCACTATATTTGTAGTTCGTGTCAGTCCAGAAAGCCATCCTTCGTCGCGGCCAAGACATGACTTCATGTGGGTGGATCCTTCTCTGATATGTGTGAGAACCTCTTCGGCCGTCTAGATACCCACCCATCCACCAATGCCATGCCGTTTCGCCCGATCGACTGGAAGGGTGTCGACGCAGACTTAGATACTTTACCGTCGGGATTCGACTTCACCAATGTGCTTCAAAATTCATCCACATATCCAACAGACTCAGTCTAGGAACAAATCATAGCAACCACGGCACCGGCAACGTCCCCTTTCCTGACATCTCGGCATGCACCGGTAGAGTCGATTCACAATCATAGTGAACTTGTTAGAATTTGCTATCATCTACTGTGGGCTGTCGGCTATGTCTAGCCGTTGCCTTCACATACCTACTCCTTCCATCCATCCCATGGTCCGATAGCACGCCCACTAGCCAGACCAAAATATGGCATTTCCGCCATTGTTGCCCAATATCAGACCGTCTGTTGACTGTCCCAAAGCTGAAATCGTCACAACCTGCCGACTTGCCCAGAACGCCGCCTCCCACCCAGCCTACTTTTGAGCAGGCGGTCGAGACCCCGGAAGAGCAATGTCGTAGGCCTTGCCATCCAGCTCATGACTTGCGCGGCCGTATTCCCCTCGTTATCGTCGCCAATGTAGGCGAAGCACTCAAACACCCAATACGCATTAACTCCATCCCCAATACTGTACATAAATCGCGAGTTCCGTATACTGTGCTTTACAATTCTTTTGTTCGACTGTGGCGCTGCTCCCATCATCTCGGATCGCGATTAGATTAACAAGTCTGTGGTGGCTCGGGTATATCGATCGCTGGGAAATCTGCGTGAGCCACCACAGTCGTGGCTTTCCTGTGCCTGTGCCGCACCATTCGAATGTAGATGCCAGAATCGGCTCGTCTCGCTCAAGATCCCTGGTTTATCAGGTAGCTGCGTCGGCCGCTGACATGGACGGGCTCGACGCTCTGTTCCGCCGAAAGAACTGGAATGCATTCATGCGGAATCTACTAGATTTCTTCTTCACAACCTTGCCGCCTTCTGTTTTGCCCAAAGACCCGTTCGACAAGTGAGAGCCGTTGGCGTCGTAGTGAGGTCCGTTGACGTCGTGGTCCAGGAACGTAGACTCGGGCTTGACTTCGGCGAATGGCTTTGGCTCCGAGATCGTGGGCACGCCTGGAAGCTGCTCCGTCGACTCTCTGCTGACAATGCTAGTGCCTTGAGTGCTCGGCGACAAAGGCATCTTGCCGGTGGTGGCACTCGTTGCCTGTGAGGCCCAGTCCCCAGTGTACGGACCCGTGGTGCTGCCGTCCGTCGTCTCGCTGCACCGCTGCTTGCCGTTATGGCCGGGATGATTGTCCGGCGAGCTACTAGCCCTGTCTCTGCAGTGGAATGGATCGCTTGCGGCAAAGTCCGCCACGGAATCGAAAGACGTCACGATGCCGTTCACCTCCTTAGGGTCCTCCGGCTCCGGCACGTCAGTGATGAGCGCTGTTGTGTGCTCCGAGCCCGCTGGCTCCTGGGACAGCCCATCATCTTCCTGCTTTAAGTCGTCGAGCAGCGGGGGCGGTATGGTAAGCTCGGTCAGAGGCGTCGTCACCCGCGGGGTCATGGAGTCTCTGCTTCCTTCGGGCCCGCCGGCCAAACTCATAGTCCGTGGGGAGAAGGCGCCGTCGTTGCGCAGAAGTCTCTTGCGGATGGGATCCTCCTTCGCTTGCTCTTCCCTGATCCGTTGCTCAAAAAGACCTTTATTGATTTCGAGCTCGTCAACAGTGTATTTCATTGCTGGCAATATGTCCGCCACTCCCTGGAAAAGAGGGATGGCGAATAGGTTCATGAAGCTTAGCTGGGCCTTAGACAGTGAGATCAAGTCCTTCTTCGGAGGCGACAAGAGAGACGACGTGATTTCTAACTCGCTCTCCATGGAAGCTTGCCGAGAGAACTCGTCCGAAAGAATGTACATCCACTTCAGCGCGGTTTCGTGCTTCCTTGCCTGTAAGCCGTTGGGTTAGTAGTCGAACTTGAACACGAGAGATTGTGAACTACTGACCACGTTGCTGATGTCTGCACACTTGATGAGAAGTGAGCATACGAGAGCCTTTTGCTCCTCTTGCATACGGCCATTCCAACCATCAGTTGTGTTGTCAACGTCCAGTTTGTCCTGGGTATCTCCGAGCCTTTTCATGTAATCAAAATGCAGGCCCATGTCCGTGGCAAGGATGGAGCTGATCATAAGGTGCCGCATCTTGGTATCTTCGAAAGCGCTTGGCCAATACCGCCGAAGGATCTGTGAGTAGGCGGCGCAATGGAACGACTCGAGCACTGATCGATCATTGTACAACTGTGCCAGAGGGGCATTGAGAGTGACCAAAAATCCGTTGTTGACACCTGGGTGGCCGACATCATGTCCAATTGCCGTAATCAAGAGCGTCAAGCCGTCAAACGGATGGAGCAGCTTTGCCATTGGGGAGCTCTGCGGTGGATCTTGATCCGCCAAGGGATCGGCGGGATATGGCGCAAGAATACCAACACGAACCAGGAAGTGAAAAGTAGCCTGTAGAACATCAACGACATGGCGGAAGTTATGATAAGGGACAAAGTTGTTGTATGCAGCCCGGCAAGCGACCAGGAAGCTTATGAGTTGGTCTAGTCAAATCGTCAGCAGCCGTCCTCGCATGGCTTATGTGGGCGCAATGTACTCACCTGTCGGTATCCGCCAGCGATCCAACTCGGGCATTGTCAAGGCATGCTTGAACATCACCATGGCCGCAACAAGGAGCTCGTCATCTGTGAAACTATGCGCACAAAAGTGCCACTGACCAACGGCGGCAGCGACAGCAGCTTGGCGATCGGTAGAAACGGCAATGCTAACGTTGGAGATCCGATCGTCGTCAGAATCCGCGCCTGACCGACAGATGCCCCTCATGAGACCGGATACCATGGCTTCCCTGAGGTAGGAAAATGGTTTCTCCTCGTTCACTCCAACCCATGACCGTTTTCTGCCGCGCCGTACTTCGAGCATTTCTTGCTGTTCACGGGCCGCATCCTTATGCGCCCGATAAGCATGGATCTCGAGACTCGTGATGCATTTGAGGTGTAAAGGGCTGATGATGACATCCACGGCTCCTAGATCTAGGCACCGGATGATCAGGCGTCGGTCCACTGACGCCGAAGGCTTGGGTTTCGCATCGTCGCTAGCCGGAATCGTTGCGCTACCATCCTCGGCAGGCGAAAAGCTCACGATGGGTATCGGCACGATCAGCTTTGATAGGCTACGCAGATGCGACTCGGTCATGATCCTCTGCAGTAATTTGAGGCCGTAGACATCCTCCTCAGGAGTGTGAATGTTGATGTCAGCAGTAGTCGGGCGCGAGTGCGGCGATGGTGATCTAGACCGAGACCGGATTCTGGGTAGCCGTTCGTCGTGGGGCACATCAATTAGAACCAGCGTTGGCGTAAGGTCCATCATGGACTCGTCCGAAAGCTGGAAGAGGGTAGATATGCAGGCCGAGCCTGTGGAACAAAGATAAACTGAACATATCATTAGTACACGATGCCACGAGTGTATGATATTCAGTCCGAGCCTACCTTCTCCAAAAGTGTCCAGTAGCAGTTCTGCATCTTTCTGAATATCGTCATCCTCCTGCACGACGGAGTCGGCAACGTCTAGTGGCTGATCATTTTGCGTATTAGGTCGGATAAGCCTGTCCTGGCGAACCTGGCGGTTCACGTAGACGACATGGCAAGTGGCATTGTCCATCATGGCTTTGGGGAGCAACCAGTCTCGCGACCGGAGCGCTCTGGCCACAAGGGCAAAGAAGATCTACGAGCGTGACGATGCGATTGATCAAACTTGCAATTCTTGAGCTTTCGCAGCGGGACAAGTCGAGGACGGCGACCCAGTCCTGTCGAGAAGCAGCACGGCGGCGCAACGTCTTCAGTGTCCAGGTGGATGGGCAATGCGCGACGAATGATTCAATGAAGCAGGCTTCGTGATAAAGTCGTCGGGATTGGAAGGCAAGATGTGGTCGGGGTATCGACCAGGAGTCTCATGAATGGTACTTCACCAAGTGCGGGCGACGAAGCAGCGGTAGCGCGGTGGTTCCGACGGTCACCAGGATTGGCATCGATTGTAGTCGTACGAAATCGGATTGGCCGAGATCATGGACGTGATGTTTGTTCCTAAAGTCGAGGCGTGTACGGATCCTTTTGGGTTTTTGTGTGAGTAGGGGCGATCGGGAGAGGGGGGATTTGTCGTTTCGCAGTTGCGGGTACCGTCGCGCGGAGAGTTCGCATGTATTCGAGACGAAGGGTGGAGGCTTCGGTATGCTGGCGCTGTTGATAGCGAGCGAAGTCTTTTTTTCCTTTGGTCAGTCTGGCATAGGAGGAGGATGAGAGGAGGAAAGAATTGCAGAATTGGGCGGCAGAGAAGCGGAGCACAAGAAGGAAGCGACGACAAGTGTACGTGATATCATGAAGGGTAGGCTACGTACAACAAGGGCTGGGACGAACGGGCGTGAAGTGGGAAGAAAGGAAAGAGGGCGACTGGGCGGCCAGCTGGGACGGGGAGGATTGGAGTTTGGGTCCTTGGAGGACTGGGACTGGGACTGGGACTGGGACTGGGACTGGAAGGAGAGTACGAAAGTACAATGGACCGGGTCGAGTACGAAATTGTTAAGCAACGCAAGGGGGGGTGGGTGGATGTACCGGGTGCGAAAGAGGGCCTCGAGTGAGTGAGAGACAGACAGCCCAGACGGGGACGGGAGGAGAGACAACGGGAGAGACGAGAGAGACAGCCCCAGGCTCTGCGCTGAGAGGTGGTTGCAGTTGCAGTTGCGGGTGCGGGTGCGGGTGCGGTGCAGGTTGCAGCAAGCAGCCCCGGGCAAGGTAGGCAGGTACCTAGCACCAGCAGCACCAGCACAAGCTCGCAGCAGCAAGCAGCAGCAGCAGCAGCAGCAGGCACTGGGAATGTGTGGTGTGCATGTGAGGTGTGGAGGGTGTGTGGGTTGGGTGGGTAGGTGGGCAGAAAAGGACACCATAGGCGTACGCACCACGCAGTAGGTACTCCGTACTTCCAGTGGATGAGAGCGTATCCCCAAGTTGGCCCTTAAAACTGCTGCTTGCGAAAGGGGAAAAAAAGACGGGAAAAGGAAGGCAGGCGAGCGAGCGAGCGAAAGAGAAAAAAAAAGTGTGCCAAGATCGAGAAGGCCAGGCAGAGTAAGGTACCTTATCGAGTACAAGGCACCTACCTGTCTTTGCCTGTGCCTTTCCTCTTCCACCTCGCCTCAGTGCATACCTCACAGTCACCATTGTAATAACTGCCATCTCTCAGCAACAGCAGGGCACCTGAGAGACCAACTCACGAGGCCCAAGTTTACCATGAGTTGGGAGGTCATTGTACCAACTAGAGAGTGTAGGTTCTCGCTTTCGCCCAATCGGCCGTGCATGCTCTCCCGTCACCCTACCTACCTAATATGCCCTAGGTACACAGGTTCTGGTGACAGAACGGGATTGCAAGTATTACATACTTTGCCCAGCAAAGCAAGGCGGGACAGAACAAGAAACAGAACTCGAAGCTCTCCAAACTGTGGAAAAGCTAGAGGAGTGTAACTTGACTCCGGGCTAGCATGGTAACATCCACTCACCACAGAGTCTTTTCTTCCTGTGCCCTGAAGTGGCGACGTAAAGTTCGATCGAATGAGTAAGTGAGGTGGGGGAGGCGACTGAGTCCTCGGCACTAAGAGTGTTTATGGTGTTGGCGCCTTTTTTATTTCTCTAGTCCAGTTTCTTGAGAATGGGAGCTCCTTTTTCGTCATCTTCTCTTTGCCGGCAGTCTATTTACTAGGCCACGCAGGCGTAACAAGGAACATGAGATATCAAGTCAAGGAAATGCAGCGCTCCGGTCCGATGTCTGTGAAACTTTTCTGGAGAAGCAAACGGACTAGCCAAAAGAAACGAGGCGAGAAACAGGTGAGGAAATTGCGAATGCGGTTCAGATTGACAGAGGAGCAGAAAGAGTAGATGGTGGCGGTGGTGGTAAGCAATCCAATGACAGGTAACTGGGACTCGGAGGTGTGTGAAAGGTGTGAATCCGGTGTGTATGGTGCAAGTTGGTATGGATTGTGTGTGGAGTGCACCGTATACCCGTAGCCTTCTATGATGACGGAAGGAATGGAAGCCATGGCAATTTAGGCGTCGGTTCTTTTCTTCCCACAAGGTACGGACATCTTACACTGTACCTTACTACCTTACTTACACTCAGAGGACGAAGTCACTTCGAAACAGGTCTGGCGTGGCCTCGTCTACTCTAGCGTAAGTTGCGCCTGTCTGCCAAAGCCAAGGATTGCTCGGCGCCGCGAGCTTGGGAGGAATGGATGGAAGCAGACAAAAGCGCCAGAAAGCATGCCGGGAACCCATATGACAACCAGCCACCTGCTTGTTGTTCTTTCTCCCAGAATCTGGACAGAAAGAATGGAAAGAGAAGGGAATATGTCCAGTCGAAACTCCAGTAGGTGATTGACCCAGTAACGCCGGAGTAGGAGAGGTGAAGACAGAGAGACATCTCCAGCCCAAATAGCTCAGCTCGGACCAAACATTCCACAATTCCGTGCTGGTTTTCAATTCCGATCCTAGTCTCGTGAGTGAGAAAAGAAGGAAAGAGCCTAGGTTCACTGCGGCCTCGAGACAGGAGTGTTGAATGTGACTGCAACGCCAGATGAGCCAGGGCACGGCTGGGCTTCCAAGCGACCTGCTTCAGACCACAGGTACCTTAACTTGGAGTCAAGAAAGGGGCGCTTTTGAGGAGCAAGTCTCTCTGGTGACGGTTCTGTCTCTGCCCTTTTCTTCTCGCTTAGGAATCCGGCGCAGATGCAACAGAAGCATTCCCTCTCGCCCAAGATTCGTCACAAACAACGGCATGCCAAGACGGGCAGCTCTAGATCCGACCCTTGTCCGTGTTGACTGTGTTCTGCAAAGCATGTATCGCTGTGCCGAGCATGGGATTGTCTTGCGCAGGTACTGAATATCAACGCAGTTCGACTTGGACCAAAAGTCGACAAAAAAAAACCCAGATCGAAACCACTGAGCGCGAGTGAAAACACGATGAATGCGGGCCAAGGACAAAACGGACAATTGGAGACCTATTCGACCGAGTTATCTGATAGGCATCCTGTACTGAGACGCACAGAGCAAAGGTGACGGACGGCTGGCGCTCGTGCTGAATAGCCTGGTGGGCAGCTGGCCGACCGGAAATCAAGTGCTAGTAGTGTCCGTAGGCGGTAGCAGCGTCGAGTAGGCTCAGGTCAGGGCCTGGGGTGCGAGGCAAGGCGGAAGGAATACTTTGTCGGACTCAGAATGTCAGTGCCCGTCGGAATCAGAATGTCAGATCTGGATTCAGACAAGCCCAAGCCCCTGGCAGGCATGGGACGATGACGGAGGGGGGGAGAAGATACCTGCAGAAGGGTACCTTGTCCCACAATGGCTGACCAACCTGCGCATCCATTCCTGTGGATAGGTGCCGATGGTCGTCAAACTCTCGCCCTGTGTTCGCTCCAGAAGGCTGTGAGCGTGTCAGCTTTTTAACATTAGAGGATCGACTGGTGGTGATCTACTCATCCGATTTCTTGATGGAGGGATAATATAAAATGGATGAGCGAATGAATTGGCCGTAACAAGGTCGACGTAGTTAGTAAGATTGTAGTGCGAGGCAATGCATCACTGATCGGCCGCTGCAGTTTTCGGGCTGGTGGTGCTTATCTCGTGTGTGTGAGGGGGCCAGCAGGGCAGCGACGAGCAGGCAAGGGGTCAGCGGCGGGGGAGAGGGACAGGGTCCTGCGTCCAGTCTTCTGGCCGCCTTCTCGAACATCGATCGAAAGTGTGGAAGCCCACGAAGCCTTCTTCGGAGCCACTTTGCCATGCAGTCGAGGGGCGCACCGGGGATGGCGACTGGAACCACTGGGAACAGGGTTTGCAGGGGAGAAGCACGTCAAAGGCAAAGGCAAGGGGGGAGGGGGGTCGGCGTCCGTGGAAGGTGGAAGGTGGAAGGAAGGTACCTAGTGCATCCGTACCCCGGTACTTTGACCAATCCCATCGACCACCTCTGGCTCTTTCCTGTGCCTCAGGCAGGATAGCCATTTAAGGCAAGGCGCCTATCAGGTCGAGGGACCTAGTATCGCGGTACCTGTTCAAGTCGCATGTACCACCTCAGGCTCCCACCCTTCCCCCAAAAGTCAGGTAAGAAGCACCCGGGCAAGGTAGGCAAGAAGGGAATGGCACGAGGGGTGGAAAGAAGCACCTGGGCGTCTGCGCCGTGGCACACCGGCACCCACCTTCCCGCCCGCCGCCGTCTCTGACTGGCGCAACCATCTGCTGGATGACGCCTTGGTGGCTGCTTCCATTTCGAACCCGCCTGCGAGCTGCGAGGCGTGCCTGCCCTTCTGAGACGCGTTCCTCGACTCTCGACACCCGACTTCAACAGCCACGACAGCATAGCAATTTTCCAATATAGACGCACCTCGGGCAGGTGCACAGTCAAGCCACCTACCTCGGTGACTAAGGTCGATCACCGGGAGGTTCCCAAGGTGACGAACCCAAAGTCTCGCAATCGGGTCGTGGCTTCCATTCCCACCTTGTACAACAGATGCAGTAGACGGGAGTGAAGATACCTACCTATCTAAGGTACCTTATATGTCCCAACCCTCAACCTCCATTCCCCAACCCTCAACTCAGCAACCAGGCAGACGGGTGGCATGGCCCAGGTACGCACATACGCACTCAGCCCGACTGCTGGGAACGCACGAGAATGAGCAAGCAATGAGACGTCCTCCTCCTTCTTCTCTTCCTCCCCCGTGCGGTCGCCGTGCGGGTGTCACTGTCAAACTGCAGAGCATTCAGGCAGGCAAGCAAGCACCAACACGCAGATGAAATTTCTCAGAAGGGACCGAAAGGTCTGGTCCAGAACTCCAGTGTCCAAATGCACGTCGGCTATTCGTAAGCGCTGTCTATCCTTTAGATACCTATCTAACTCAAGGTAGCTACGGATACGGAGCACTGCATGCGATATCCCACGACATCCGACCTCCAACGCCCCCTGGTTGGACCCTGTATGAGTCTGACACTGTGCCAAAGGCCCCAAAGAACCGTCCTGAACCATCTTGGGGCTCTTCCGTTGCGTCCCCCAATCAAGCTGAATGGAATACGGAACCGCTGGCCCAGAGAAGCGAAAGCAATATTCGACACCACACTTCAGCCCACCAGGTCGGTAACTTGGGCTTTCAGTGCTCCACGCACATGGAATTTATGGTCTCCCAGGTTGCAAATTGAGAACCCAAACTGCCTGCTACACAGCGTAGTAGTAGGTATCTTGTCTTCCATGCCATCTCGTTCCTAACCACCGCATCCGAACACTTCTAACACATATTGCCCTCTAGGCCAGCTAGCTTGCCCAGTTCCATCCGTCCTTGGTTGATTGTCGCACTCTATCCCGTCGTACCCCTCTCAAGTACCCACCTGTGCCTTCAAGGTAGACGCTCTCGTCCCACGTCGCCGTCATTACTTACGCTGCATGCGCTGCGTTCTGTCCGCCACAACTACTTCGGTTAACGCTTCACCTCTGCAACCAAAGATCGCCATGACACCTGTACACGCTCAAACACTCTCGACGTGTAATTGCCCAGTGCGCACCGCTCAATCAGCCGTTCAGTGTGTTTATTGCCGTTCCGCCCCGGTCAACTCCTCTCACGAGATCTCGTCCTTGGTACCGGCGGGTATCTGTAGGAAGCTACCTATCCATCTCCCTGGCCAAGAGGGTCGTTCTGAGATGCTCACGACTCGCACTGCCGATCCTCTCCTCGTGCGAGCTGGGTCCAGCCTGCCACGCAAGGAATCCACATGTTGCCCACTCCTCTCAGCACACAGCAATCATGGCAAACAAGGCCCGTAGGCCTGTGCCCGTTCTTGCCCTGATCGCAGATTATTACCCACATGTCGCAATATCGCCGATGATCCATGATCCATTCCTTCTTCGTGTCTTCCAGAAGTAATGGAGAGACGGAGAAAGAACAAAAAGAAGCCTCACTCTGTATCCGCATCCATACGACTGCCTATCGTTTTTGTTTCCCTGTGGACTCCGCATACCTGACTGGTACGTCCCTGGCCTGTCATACGCCCGAGTTCACCCTGTCCCGCCCTGCCAGAGTTCCTCATGGCTGGCTGAGCGTTTGACCCTTCCCACTTTCACACACACACACCTCCTACAACACACCTGCAAGAGTCGACGAAGCCTACGCGCATTCTTAGGTTGTTTCTTCGTGACGAGCGCCGTTGCCTGGCTCAACATCAGCAACATATTGACTCAAGAAGAACGTTCAAGATGATGCGAAGTGGCTCAACGCGGCAATCAGACGGCAGGGAATCTATCGCTTATCTCGCACGTCCGCGGACGAGCACTAGACTGCAAGGACATTCCGTGCAACTGCGGCTGCAAACCCGCAGCTATCTGCAGTAGTGTAGCCAGTCGAGGCCCTCTTCCTCAGAGCCTGCACCGCCGAGATTTGATGTTCCCACAACTGGGAACATGCTGTACAGAGTAGAGCGCTGTCCACTCGCTTTCCTTTCATGGTTGGGCCAGAAACACTTGGTCACATTTGTCCCAACTTCCAATCAAGAGGGAAGGATTCCCATCACCACTCAACCTCGCAATGTGCTACTGCAATCGTTCCCACAGACATGGCCGTGACGGGGTTACTGTCTCGCTGATAGTTTCCGGGGGATGACCGAAGCTCCCCTTCTTACCTGCACGTCGGCGAAACCCCGGTATCGAGGTCTGCTTTTGCAGAGAGGGCTGATGAGAGACACTACTGCGTATGCTTCGTTCGAAGCCAACGTGTCACGTTTCGCTTCTGAGCCTGCCACCCACGACGCACAAAGCCAGATCGGCCCATTTGGCCTTACACAACCCTTCTTATGATGGTAGACTGGGAAGGGACTGTACCGTTTGCGATCAAAACAGAGGGGTCGAGAACGATATCGAACATGAAAACGATGGGCCGATGCATTTGAGTTCTTCCCATCTTTGACGGCAGAATCTTGGCCGACACCTCCGCTGCGCTCGGTGAGTCTTGGTCCTTGGCTTGAACGCGATGCCTGTGCATCTCGTCGACCTTCCTATAGAGTTATAGCTTCTCTCTCTTATCCGTCTCCCTGGCCTTGAGGTCAAGCCAGTGATATTTACGGATTCTATGAGCTGTTCTATCTATTCAGATCATTTCACCTACATTCTGCACCCTTGGCAAATCCATGCTACTGGCTGCTTGAGTGTGCAAGTAGCAAGTCGCCGAGTCCTCCGGGGATTTATACATAGTGTGGGATGGCTTCAGCTCCTCGGTCCACGATGGTTCGCCGTGGGAGGAATTTCGCTGTCTGGGGCGAATAGCCTCCTGATCGTCCGCGAGCAAGGCGGGCGGGTTCCTTTCACCTTTTTCCAGCCACCAGGTGCAACTTCAGTCGTATCACCCCTGCAACCATGGTTCATCTCAGCTCTTGCCCACTTACCAATAGAAACTCAACCCGCCCCCAAAGATGGGATCTTCCAACCCCTCCAACTCATCGCTCGCCGACGTGGTTGGGTGTGGTTGATACGTCTATGGGAAACAGAGCAGTCTATACTCTATAGAGAAAGGAATTTGTTGCATTCGTCCCCTTGCAACCCCCTCATTCTCTCTCTACCTTAGTAGGGATACAACGGTGTCAATCCGACCACCCGACATGTTATCCCTAGACTACCTTGCTTCGGCTTTTGGGGGCCTAAAGTAACCCATCGCCGTTTCGACTTCGAATGCTTCTCAATAGTTTTCCTTTTAATTCTACTGTAGACACTATGGGCACAAGCTGTACTGCCTGCCGGTCCTACGGCTATGCAGAGTCATGAGACTCCTAAATCAATGACTTACATGAGTTGCCAACAAGTTGACATGACACCGGTTCCCCGCCTACTCAGATGCCCGGCCGTAGATTTCACTTCCGCGACTGGGTCGGCCTCAATGCCGCGCCCGCAGCTCTGCGCCTGCGCCCGCGCCCTCCGAAAGACATCTTCTGCCGGCCGAAATGCCGCCGTCCATTTCCCGCACCTCTCACAATCACCGTTCACGATACTTGGAAGAAAGAGGACGTAACGAGGGCCAAGCATCCTGACTACCTTACTTTTCTTGCAATGGTGGCAAAAGACCTGAATAGAGCCTCACTTGGACGACTCGTGACCACAGCAAACCCCGTCTTACACTTCTCTTCCGTGAATGGTCGTCTCGCCCGATGCTTGACGGTACTCTCCAAATTGACCTCGTCGGTACTCACGACTATGAGCTTCGGGGCTAGCTTCTCACCCAGCACCGGATCCTTTCTGCCCCCCCCCCCCTTACTGGACATGACTTCGGCGCATCGCACCATCCTGAGAACGCGCGCGCCTTGTTCCTGCACGCTGATCACCATTCGCTGCATACCACTGATAGGGCAGGCAGATATCGCCATCACCCATGCTAATCTTGATCGAAATCACCCATTCAGAATGCTTACCTCCTCCCCAGGTGGGCTAGTCAAAGTCCCCGTTATCCCACACCCTCGCCAGCCTCGGTATTCACAGCTGGTCGCGTGGCCCTCAAGGGCAATTCCTCGAGTGGACGGGTGCGAAAGGTGATGAGATTGACAACATACTTTAGGTAGGTAGTGTCGGGTCTTCACGGTTGCGCTTACGCTTTTCAAACCTGGCAAAGCGACATGAGCCTTGCATGTCCAGTGAATAGATGCCGAGGTCATTAAAGGACCCTCAGAACTGATTAGTATCCGAGAGAAAATATCCCGTACTGACGGTTCATCACCCGTAGTCTCGTTTCAGCCCTGCCTGTCCACACTTCCCGTACGGATACACACTTACAGCACCTGGAGCCCATCCAGGACCCCTGGCACCAAAGCTTACTTACCACGAACATCCCGTGGTTTTGCAACCCGGAGTCTTGTCCGAAGCCACAGCCGGCGACGAACAGCCCAGCCCTGTCACGTAGGAGAACTCCGCCGCACTTGATTGAGATGCCTGTCTCCTCCGAGTCCATTCCCTCGAAAGAAGCGGGCTTCAAAGAAGGCCTGTTCGGTTGATTATGCTTGTAAAGTGGTCTATCGTCCGTGCTTCGGTCCAAGCAGAGACAGAGAGAGAAAAAAGTACTGCAAAGTTGGAACAAAGTCCCGTCCCTCAATTAGAAACCCGCCTTAATAAGATCGCCCTAACTATGGATGGCACATCCGATCAAACGTCTCATGCTCGCATGCTCCCTTTTTCTATCCCCCTCTCCTTCAACTTTTCTGCCCACTGTTGCACTTACCTCTTTTCTCTACATTAGCTTGTTCGTCAACGTTGTTGGAAAAAAGGTCAAATGATGTCAAAACCCGGGTTCCTCGGATTCGGGTGACCTAGTATTGGGTAAACCAGCAGCACCTAGCGCGTTGCACGCAAGATGCGAGGTGCAGGACTGTCTGGCCCAGCCTCACTGTCGCTCATCGCCGCCCGTGCCAGGATTCCACATCACGACGCGAGGGATTACTTGTTCTCCTTCAGGTTATAGGTAGATTCATACAAAATAGACTTAAAGGGTTCCCGAGTTCCACGGCCCCTCCGAAAGAGGTTTCGAGACCTGTTCGTTTGAGAAGAACTGGGGGGTTCACGGCGCAGATTCCGAGAAAGAAATAAAAAAGAGAGAGGAAGGGGGCCTTGCTCTCAAACCCCTGATCTCTGTCTTCTTCGGTTCCATGACCCCATCTCCCCCCACGCCCCTCCTTCTTAAGTTCTTCCCGTCCTTCGGGGGATCGGTTAGTAGTTCAGATAAACCTCTGTAGGCGAGAACGCGGTCTTGGATAGATCGACTGTGCTAGGATCCTTTTTTCTTTTCCACATACGGACGGGAGGCCCGGGGGTTGTGGAAAGATTTCGTCGGTGCCGCGGGGTGGTTCGTGTTCGTCGCCCCAGGTTTGCTCGTTGGTTTGTTAGGTGTTTTTCTGGACAGACCGGTCTTTAGTCAACATGGTGTAAGCATGAACGGGTGTGATCAGTGCTCGAAATCTAGAAGCACTCGTGAGACGCTGGACCAAGAGGAAAACCAACGGGAGAATCTTTCTCCTTTTTTCGCTTTGCAAGGGATAAAAATCTCTTCATCAACTCTCGTGTGCGATATTTCCCCCCGCTACGTTGGTGGCCTGGTTTGCGTTCCGCAAACATGTTGTCGCGGTGAGTGGCTCACCGGAGTATTCGCACCGGAAAAGCGCATGAATTGAGTGCTTTGCTTGACGGTGGGCTAGATCCGCTCGATGATCTGAGTGTCCTTTTTCCCCTTCATGTTTGAGTGCTCTTGTTACATCTTATCGTCCATCGTGCCGGTAGCCGGTAGACGATGAGGGTTGAGGTTTGATCAATCGTCGAAGAAGCCGGGCCGACTTTTGCGGTGGTTTGGGCTCTTGGTCGTACAAAAGGGTCGACGTAACGGCGAAGCCGTGTTTCGTCTTTTGAGGATGAATGATGAGTTGTAGGAGCGATTTAGGGGGAATGTACCTTGTCGTTATTGATGGACTCTGGATGAGCAATCGTGGCCGGTGACTCTCCGGACCAGTTGTAGTGCGACTGATATGAGGCTCTCGATGCCAGACGAGGTTACAGCTGCCAGCATATGGCCCTTCAGAGGCTATCGTGGCTGCCGTACTTGAAAATGTCTTCTGTTGGCAACGACAATGGATGAGTAGTCGGCTCATGGCCGGCCAGAGCCCTGCTATCCAGGCGTCGATCATCGGTCTCTGGGCAAGATTTCGTGAGGAGGGTGAAGTCTCAAAAAAGGACACAGTTGGCAACCAGAAGTTTCCCTAATTACGATTTGAAGCACCGCTTTAGATTATCGTACCGGAATAATGGGTTATCCTTCCTCCCCCGTCCGCCTCGTCGCCGGAGATTCCACAGAGAAGGCAGGCGTACACAGAAGAAGAGAACGTGGATGTTGAGTAGATGGTAACTGCGCACGTGGCAACGGGTCAGAATCTCGTACGAAGGGAAGATTACCATGGGAGAAATGAACTTTGGCTCAAATCACAACGTCTATTGGCCTTTCTAAGTCCAATGTCTGGCATTATCTTCGGACCACCTCCACAGGTTCGTCTCGGGTTCTCAAGCTTGCTATATTAAGTACAGAACAGATGATCGATACATAGTACTGCTAAAAGCAATGCATAAGCTAGAGCTCACTATTGTTCCTTGCTCCCCGTATAGAATAGGTTGAAAACGCTAAAGATAGCGAAGGGAGTATGGAAATATGCTTTTAGGTGCCAAGAAGTAATAGGCCTCGAAAGCGCGTAGAGTTTAGCAAGTACGAATAAGGGCACTGGAAACGAACTTTCTCTGCCTACGTGGTTCGAGGTCCTAAGTTCCCCGGCTTCAACGAACTGGAAGCATGTGTATTAGCTTGCTGTTACCGAGAAAGACACCTAAGTACTAATCCATGTACGTATTAAAGAGTTCGACGGGCCAAAGGCCACAAAAACAAAGTTTTGAAAGTAGATCTGATCAATTTTATATTATTGTAATCATGGTCTTGAAGCCGAGCTTCAATCGGAGAGCTGTTACTAACAAGGTCGCTCCTTTGTCGAACAACGTCGTTCAAGCAGTAGCGAAACTCTCAAGTTCGGGTGGACAACTACAAAAACTCGTATCATTGCTTTGTGGACAACCCGAAGCTTGTCTGGCAGGAAAGTCCGAAAGGAGAGCGCAACCGCGACTTCTTCGTGGTCTAGATTGATATCTGTTAGCACAGCGAGTATCAAAGGGGCTCGATCGTCATATTTGTCCAGGAATTCTCGTGTAGACCGTTATAACTTGGTGGTGAAAGGTGATATTCAAACAGTTTACATGATTCTCACAGCTCTCGAACGTACTAGGAGGAATACTTCGCATGAGACAGCCACTTTACGAATGTCCGAGTCAGCTACAAGGCGGCGTCTCAGTAACACTTCCTGAACACCTTCACTGCCTTTCTGTTTGCTCTATCAGCTACAAATTCTGTTGATGTTTCCTGGAGTATCAGGACTGCTTGCATGCTCGACGCTAAGCTATGGGCGATTAGCAGCTGCTCACTATCTCGGCATAAGAAATCTACCTCATTACCAGAGAAATGTTACGAGCTAAAATGCCCGCGTTAACAGTCAAACAAATAAACCCAAGGCCTTACTTGATATTCAGGAGATTCTTATGGGTATTCTATCTCGATGGCAACATGCATTCCTTCCTTCTTCTCCTCTTGAAGGTTAAGGATATGGATGTATCTCAATTGTTTTCACGTTGTATGATGACGATACTTGTAGGTAGATTTTATTATCCTAGAATTCTATATGTTATCACAATGAAGTTTATTTCAGTGACGGAAGTCTGAGGTTCCTGTTGGGTCAGGAAGCCGGGGAACCAATTTGATCATCTTGAAGCATGAGAAGAGTGCCTGGCAATCACTGCTCGCGCCAACACCTGCTGCCTGGCACCTTCCAATGTGTACGTCCGTTCTTCCTCGAGGCGTTTGTTCAGGTGACATGCTTACCTACCTTAGTTAAGGGGTCTAGTCACCGTTCCTGTCACCTGCACAGCAGCGCCCGTCCAAGTCGGCGAGGTGAGGCCAAGCTGTGTGCGAGGTAGTTGAGTGGTTAAATAAACACGCTGTTCGAATCTGGGCAGGGACGTGAATTACAAGGTCAGTTATCACCATTCCTTCCCTCTTTCCTTTTTATCGGTCTGTGATGTTTTGCTTGGATATTGACTGGCATCCCCTCAATGAGCATTGCCGTGTGACGGTGGCGGTGAGCTTTTGCATACACCTGGAGGCAACTTTGACCGTTGGCGAAATAGGCATCGCGTAACTTGAGGCTCGCAGCGTCGCTCCTTCTCATTCTCCTCATGTAGAACTCAACGGTCGGCGGCAGGCTTGTGGTTGAAGACCTGAAGTTCAGTTTCTGTTCATGAGATTCAGAACATCACGCGCTAATCAAGTACCGTGAACGCGCACTGATAGGATCAATGCCTTCGGTCTTTCGCATATTGACTTCTGTGGATGGCCACATTTGGCAAAAAGGAACAAGAGGGGACGTTTCTGGCCGAACGATCTGACAGGGATTCGTACATTCAAGTAAATTGAAGGACTCTAGGATAGCTAAATAAAACACGACGAGTATGGTTGTTATTCTCAACTGGTAGGTCATAAACCCCTCTTGTCTCTTTGGTAATTCAGCTGGGCACACTGGAGAGCCTGAACTCGAATAGATCCAAGTGACGAATGTGAGAGCGTCTTATTTACGAGATCAAAAGGGGGAAATGCCGAGCATAGGTTGAGTGCTCATCAAGTGCCTCGAGTCTCAAAATCAATGACAGCGGCCATTCGTGATAGGCTATTGGCAAAATTCTAGTCCTAGAGGAAGCAAGCTATCATTGGATTTGATACCGTAAGTAAAACGAGGTGACGATACCAAACGGTGGGTGTATATGATGCTCAATGACGGTAGGGAAAGTGAAAACATTCAAATGCATCTGTGTCGAACGTATCTTAGATATTTAATTACTGCAAGTTCATCTGTGGCCACGGATATCAGACTACAATGAGTCAACATCCATTAAGGGGACCCCGAGTTCCAGTGTCTAGAGAATACCCGAGTCCGGCAAGTGACACGAACTCAGACTTCCGGCACAATAGCAGCCGACTTCACTTTCCGGTCGACGGAATCGCGAGCGATCGAATCCGCTGCGTCCCTATCATGCGCCTCGGCGGCCTCAATAACAGTGGCTCTGAACTGCTCTCTCTTGGGCCTACATGAGTCGTAAGAAGCTGTCTTGGGTATCGAATAGGTGAATGAACATACTCTAGATGCTTTGCATCAATGTAACGAAGCACACATGTCATGATAACGACGAGAACACCGATGGCAATAGCTGACTGCCATGCGTACTTGTCTGTTTGGGGTCAGAGCCATGATCGTTGTGCGTTTGGGCTGATGAGAAAAACTTACAGTACGGTGCCTGAGTGGCCGGCCATACCAGAACCTGCGACCAGGCAGAGATGGCGTAGTATCCCGCGATGGCAACTCCGACGATGAGAGTCCGCGCCTCGGGGTCATGGGGTAGAATGTCGGCCAGCCATGCGAAGATGAGAGGCGCGGTGCCCATTGCCGTGAAGAGGATGAAGTTGGACGCGTAGGCCGTGGCGAGCGGTGTCGTAGTAGGGTGTGAGGACCAGACGCTCATCGCGATACAGCATGCAATGCCAATCACAGCTGTGTAAGTTGTCAGACTGGATTTGTCCCAGTGGAGGGGGCTGTGAGGTGATATTTACCCTGAACAACGATGAGAGTCCATCGTGTCATGAACAAGTCCGACAAGATTGCCCAGACCCAGACTGTAACTCATATCATTATTGGCTCTTCTCTCGGATTCCAAAGGATTTCACACATACCGAACACCACGTTGATCGCACTTCCACCAATGGGAATGGCGTTAACCTCGGACGTCGACCACCTGGGTGTCCCATCCGGATTCTTCAGAGCCTTCAGGAACAGGCCGAAGTAGTTGTTGCCATACGACAAGAGGACAGTTGCAATGTACAGGACGGGTACGAAGTAGATTACCCAACTCTTGAATGCACGCCTGTTCCCAGTCAGCTCTCTGTCACCGGTAGAAAAGATGGATCGGGGGATCATCGAACCTGGCAGCGGCCCATGTCATCTTCTTGGGCTCTGCTTTACCATGGCGCTCCAACCGCTCCATAGCAAGCTCGGCGTGTCCCTTCTTGAACCAGAACGCGCGGGGGTTGGGGTTGTTAGGTGTGTCGGGAAGAAGGAAGAAGCCCGCAGCGCCGACGCACACAGTCATGATGGCATTCACAACGAAAAGCCAGCGCCAGCCGGCCATGCCGTGTAGCCCATGCATGGAGCTCCTAATGGCAACTTGCAGCGCGCCCGACATCATGGAGCCCACCGCCTGACACGAGTGGTAGAATCCCATTCGCTTGGCCAACTCGGACGGGGTGTACCAGTGCATCAGCAGCGTCATCATGCCGGGCCAGGCACTGCTCTCGCAGAGACCGAGTAGGACGCGGAGTGCGTAGACTTGTTGCGCGTTCTTGGTGAGGGCGATCATGCCTGTGATGATACCCCATAGAACCTCGAGGCCAGAGAGCCAGTAGCTCGGTCGTACGTAGGTTAGTATGATTTGAGAGGGGATGAGCATGATGCAGTAGGCGACGTTGAAGTACGTTGTGAAGCTGAGATGAGAGGTCGGTTGGCATTGAGAGTCCTGAACTGTAGCTCTTGGGGGTTGGACTTACTAGTTGAGCTCGTTGCCGTAGAGGTTGAGGTCTTCTTTCATGCCAGAGACGTATGCGTTGCTGATGTTCGTCTGATCAAGGTCTTGATACCAGCGTCAACCAGACCGCCCCTTACCCTCGGATTCGGGTTGTTCTGTCACTTACATTTGATGACTAGAAAGTTGAGTTAGCTCAGGTCTCACAAACGAAGGATCTTCGTAACTATTCACCCTGCGAAATGCAACCAAAAGTCATCAAGAATATGTCCAGTCTCCTGACCAGCTTCCTCTCCTCTGCCGTTCGCTCATGGCGCGCCGCGAAGGCAAGGCTGCCGAAAATCATGTTGTCGATTGGCTGTTCGAAAATTCCAATGACTTTGAACGGAGGGCATCACAAGGAAGAACACCGCTGCATGATGGCAGGCGCAATGTGCTCCCGCCAGGTCTATATAAGGCGTGGATCGTCACATCTCTCTCTGCTCTACCCAACGGGACGCGTTTTCCAGATAAGACAAGGAAGGTTTCCCGGCACTATATTACCCCATGTTTTGTGAAAACTGTCTATCTCACGGCCTACCCCCCGACCCCGGCTCAAGTTGCAGAAGTTCCGTTATCACCTGATAGGCAGACGTTGCAGTGTTGCTGGGACCTGGAGATAGGTTCGGGAAAGAGGGGGAGGGATGCCGGTGCTCAAACGCGGGCCGAACTCTTATTGGAGCGGCCTTGGCCGCCCGATGAGCGGCGGGTCCTCCGACGACCGCAGATACCCCGGGGCTGGTAAGCTGATAAGCAGTCGTCCAGTCTTGCCTCTTGTTACCTAAATTGCTTCTCTCGACTTCCTGCTGATTGTACTTTGCCGGTTCGCGGCAGGCAAGTGCCTTCGAGAGAGACGAACACCCAATGTGACGACGTATGTAGTCGTTTAATATGTGCCATGATCGGTCTTCAGGTTTTCCATGCCCTTGTCACAAAGTAGATCGGACCACTGTGATTGTATCACAAAAGAGTAATCTGTTCGCATCTACATGCAGTAGCCGATGCATCGAGTTGCCATATTCGGTTTGAGACATGAAGTGGTTTGAGAGGTTGTGGTCCCATCGGTGCGGGAGCGGAGCGATGTTCGCCGCCAGAGGATCGGAAGGGCCTCCGACTTCGTCCCCACCTGTACGTACCCGACAAATGACTACAAACAACACACCTCTCAGATTTGAGCAAAGGTTGAATCACGGCTATCGCCCGGCTTATCTCACCCAAGGCGATCGACTCGCGGACATTTCCTACCGGATTTACAAAGCCGAAGGCAGGTTCGAAAGAGAGTGTCTAAGCAGCAGTGGAGGCTGCCCGCTCACGATGAACTCATCTTAATAAGGCAAGGTGTTGCATACGCGGGGATCGATGTATGCTCGACAAACCCAAGTCAACCACAGTTGTTTACCCTAAAGAGTCAACTCATGATGACTGGCCTTCCCGTTACCAATGCGTGCATATCATTCTGGCAACAGACCACTAGGTCATATCCTTACCTTAATTACAACGATGAAGCTCTCGTACCGAGAACCGCGAAATACGTCATTGTCGGCTCAGGAATCTCCGGCGCACTCACAGCCTTTAAGTTGGTCGAGGGTGGTGTAACAGGATCAGACATCGTCATCCTGGAAGCAAGGGAAGCAGCCGGCGGTGCCAGCTCTCGCAATGCAGGACATATTCGACCAGACGCCTTTCGCGGGTTCACAGTCTATAAATCACTCCACGGCGAGGAGCAGGCCCTGAAGATCATCGCCAATGAGAGGACCGTGTTTCTTGCAGTCGACAACTTCGTAAAGAAGCACAACGTGCCGTTCGATTTTGTCCCGACGACCACCTTTGACGTTTGCCTGACTCAGGAATTTGCAGATCACAATGCCAAGAGCTTCGAGGCATACCAGAGTGCTGGCGGCGACGTTTCTCACATCAAGTTTTACCCTGCCGCGGAAGCTCGAGAAAAAACAGGCGTCCCGCAAGCTCTATGCGCCTACGAATGGCCGGCAGGTTCTGGTCATCCTGCCAAACTGGCCCAATGGCTCCTGACCCAATGTATTGGCAAAGGCGTGCAGTTCCTGACCCATTGCCCAGCAATCTCGGTGACACCATCATCATCTGGCGCAGAGCAGATTCTCTGGGATGTCAATACGCCACGAGGTACTGTCACGACGCCAACAGTCATTCACTGCACCAACGCCTTCGCACCGCACTTGCTGCCGCAGCTATCTTCCCTCGTCACACCAGAGCGCGCGCAGGCCCATGCTTTCGTACCACCTGCGGCTCTCACCGGCAGCAAGGTGCTGCAGAGCACCATCTCCCTGCGGAGGGGCCTGCGTTGGTTCTACTCGGTTAATCAACGCCATTCAGACGGCATCATCATCCTCGGATCCGCCTCGGCAAGCCCCAAAGTCAGTCAAGCGGCGTATGCGGAAAGACAGACGGCCGACGACAGCGAGTTCAGCGCGGAAATTCGCGATGATGCCGTTGCCAACTTCCAAGACTGTCTACCAGAGTGTAGGCCAGAGAAGTTGCGCCACGGTGAGGGGCTCCAGCACACATGGACAGGTATCATTGGCATGACGCCCGACATGGTGCCCTTTATCGGGAGGGTTGATGGCTCCCCCGGACAATGGGTTTGTGCCGGCTTCAATGGACATGGTGAGTGCTCAATCGTTCCTGTAAAGTGCCCATTTGCTGATTTTATGGTTCCATAGGGATGGCGAGAATCTTTACGTGTGCGTCGGGCCTTGCAAAGATGATACTAGGTGGAACATGGCGGGATACCGAGTTACCAGAGTGTTTTGAGATGACTTCGGAGAGACTTGGCAGATTGAGAGAACAACAGCGAGAGCAAGCGTCCAAGATTCGAGAATAGCAGGATAAGGTATGTAGAGAAGAGCCAATCTTAGTAGGGGCAATCAGAGACGTGACGCCAAGACAGCGAAAATTCTCTGAAGAAGGTTCAAAGAATCTCAACTACCTTACTTTCGGCTTATATGTTCGTGCTTGAGAAAGTTGAGGCGGGCACGGCGGGGTCCTATGAAGCAATGTGCACGGACCAGACGTGTGATGCGGGCGGTGTGACCGCGCATTTGCATGTACCACGGCAGAATACCAGAATTTTGGTTCTTTCCAACTTTTGCCCACCATAGCCCAACCTGATTTCATCATACTACTCTTGACTCGCGACACAGCCCAGAAGCACGTTCTTTGGACTCTAACACTCGTTGAACAATTAGAATTGTCACATTATATCCATTTGTATCCCAACTGATCTTAGCAAACTCCCAGTCAGATTGCCATAATGCCGCCGAGCACCAACATGGTCCCCGAAACACCTCCGGGTAGAGGTATCTCCTCTCGTCTGTTGACGATGAAGTTCATGCAGAGAGCTGCTGCCTCGGACGCTACACCGGAACCCTCTCCCGAAGAGCCCTCATCTAAGCGGCGCAAGTTCCAAAATTCGCCCCTCACCGGCGACTTTCACTCCTTCGATCAAACAGCCGTTCAGGCGGCTCTCAAGCAACAAGAAGCTAAGCGCTTGTCGGCATTGGAGGCGTCTAGAGCAGAGCTTGCAGACACGCACTGGGTTCTTGATGGTGCTTGGGGCAAGTCTACCGAGACAGGGAATGCGCCGCCAAACATTGTCTATGTAGGATACGCGGATATCGATGTTGCCGATGGAGAGGAGGAAGTCGCAGCCACTGCTACTGCACAGGTTGGGAGGATGAAAATTGAAAGCAACAAAAAGAAGGCTACCAAGGTAATGCCAAAACCATGGGTCTTGCAATAACCTAGCTGACTCATGCCAGAATGCCAAGAAGGAGACACCCAAAAAGACGAAGCCCGAGTCGAGCGACTCCGATGGCTCTAGCGATTCCGACGACTCCAGTGAAGGATCCAGTGACGAAGATGAAGCCTCCTCCTCAAGCGACGAAGAGGCTTCGATGAAGACACCTCCGAAAGCCGTGAAAGGCCTCGCGTCTGGCGGCCAGGGGCGCACAAGGGTCAATCTCCAGGCGAAGAAATCAAGCGAGTCTATGAAGGCCAAGGAATTCCGGGAGAAGAGAATGAAGAAGGAAGTCAAACTAAATAAGCTGGCATCTATCTCCGGCGGTGCTACAGGCAGCCTCTCCGGAGCAGGCAAACCTAACGCGCCCTTCAACTGCCACAACTGCAACAAGCCGGGGCACAGGGCCGCAGACTGCCCACAGCGACGAGGAGGCAAGCGGAAGTCGTCTGATAGATCACGATGAACCTCTGTCTTACCAAGCGTGCTTTTTTATTTTCAAGATACCCCTCATGCCTGGATTTGGCTTGCTTACCGGTTCTTCCATTCCCGCTTTGCGAAATGGGAGCAAGATTTTTGTCTACCCTACAGCGGGCTCTCGCCTGGCGAGAGATCACAGAGGAAATGGGTTATGGGATTGACGGAAGAATCCTGCTGAGCGGACATTCGATCAATGCAACACGTAGATACGCACTGCCTCCTGCGCCGGGCTAGGAAAGCCCGACATGGACCGGCAATCTTAATGGAAAGAAATGACCACCAACCCCATCTCCTGTGTTGTCGCGCATGCAACATGGCCGAACAATGGCCTTGGTGCCAACGAACTAACTCGGTCTTTTGAACTACACGTCTTGAGCTGATCAACTTGAATGATAGACGGCATGAGCTGTCTACTGAGCCAGGTACCAGGCTAGACACAGCTGCCTTACCGTCTGCACATATACTGACAAGAAATCAAGGTTCGCGGAACAGGCGCGTTTGTCCGGCTTGGAACACAATCTGCCCCCTTCGTCAATCGTTTCTTTAGGGATGGCAGCCGGGCAAAACAACCACAACTGCCGATGATGAGACTAACAGAAACCCTGTCGACACGGTTTCCCTACATCTCGATGGGAATCTAATGCATCGGCCGACCTTTCGTTTCTTAGCCTCCTCGGACACGGGAAAGAAGCCCGCATGTGAGATGTCGATCTCCTGCGTGGTTCAAAGCGGCTCGCTCAAAACGGCACTACGGGAACTCTGGGGGTTACCAGCCGGCGCCCCGGGACATTCGAACTTTGGATGGTGGGGTGACATGCTTTCGTCCCCAAAAACTCTCTATCTCTTCTATACAGAATCTCATGTGCTAAGGGATCGTGGAATCATGTTAGGTATCCTCGCATAAGCAAGCTTACATCTGCTGTGTAGGGTACTGCAAGGATATGCCGCTGGCGACCCAGTCATAGCTGCGACTCTCCTTAAGTGTCATTACGGACACGCTGGTTGTCGCAAAAAGTCAACGCTTGAGTGCCCAGGAGCCATTTTCGTAACATTGGTGTCGAATGGTAATCCCCATCGCAAAGTATGGAAAACGCCATCGCTGCATACATCTACTTGATGCTTAACCAATGCAAATGATCTTGATCGGCAAATCGGCTCGATGGTCAAGTGCCACTGAAACGGCGGGAAACATTAGTACAGGTTGCAATCCAAGTTGCAGTTAACGACTGTTATCATAGCCAGGGTTAGAAACTTGGTCTCTATAGGGATGCCACTTAGAGGGACAACGGCGAGAGGAGGGAGGTTCCTTTTGGCCCAGTGCAGAACTCCCGGACGGAGTCGCTTGTCAACCAACCACTTTGCTTCCAGCACCGGCTGCAGCTCTCCGTATCTTGAATTACGAACCTCGAACCGGCTCTGCTCGAGGTTCCTCAAATTCGTTCGTACCTGTTCACCTTTGCGAAACCAAGTTCGGGTTGCGATCGTCATGACAAGCCGGGCTTATAGGGCGAGAAGAGGATGGTAGTTTAACATCCCCGCAAGGTACCTACCTAGGTCCGAATGTATGGAATATCGTCAGACTTGGACAAGGGACGGCCGTATCTTCCTATTGTGGATAGCGCAGCCGCACGCTTGCTTGGGAACTAGGCGACCGGGCCTCATTATTTTCGCAGTGAAGAGGGGTTGAGAAGGAGTCAACATCAGACGTGAGGAGAGGAGCAAAAGGTAGCATGGTCCAACAGCGGTCAGTTATGAACGGGCGGCGGTCTGGAAGATGGACAAGCCAGGTCGTGCTCATTGCGGGTTCAACAAATACTCAAAGTGGGCGCCCGGGAAGACGGAATGACTCGCCGATCCAGAACGACGGACCAGAACATGCACTCACGCACCTGAGTATTCGTACCAAGAAACAATAGACGGCTTGGTCGAATCGACTGCCCTCGGAGTTTCGTCCGACGCCCGCCAGTTCGCTCAGCTCGCCTTTCCTGTCATCCGGAGAAATGCAACGAATCGGTTATGGAATCGGGGGATCTCAAAGTCATTGGCGCCCATAAGGTTTCATGGTCAGCACAGCTGTGGAAGACTCACTCGCGGAAGCGAGGGCGGGGCCATGGTTACATGGTCTGTTTCTGTTAGCGGACACTGATCATGGATGGTATGCAGTTTCGACTTCTGTGGATTTCTGAACACAGCTTGTTTGGATTTTGGCCACACGCGGGCGTCGCCGTGCCACCCGCGGATCGCTTGCTCGAGGCACCAGGAAGATTATTGAACCTGCACAGTACGAATACTTACAACTTCTGTTTTGACGATCCCATATATAAGTGTCGGTATCAACACGGAATGTGGGTTGCGCGATCAGGATACCCGTAAAGTTCAGATTCCTCACAAAGATGCAGGTGATGAGGCTGCAGGATCGATACAAGATCAACAATTCACGCCATGGCTGCTGTCTGTCCAAACCAGCTAGAACGACTGTAGGTATGTCGAGAAATCCAGTCGGCCATGCATGGCAGCGACATGGCATCCCGCCAGGCGGATCGAACCCGAATCGCCGCCCACAGTTTGGGGCTGCATAGCTAATGCTCACTAATCTGTCTAGGCTTACATGGCACACGTGTGCTGGTGTCTGTTTCTCCAGTCGAGATGTGAGTGATTGTGGATTGTCATACCAATAGATCCAGGCGATCGCCTCTTATGTATCCTATGAAGCATGTGAGCAAGATAGTGTGGCAGACTAGGTTCGTCCAATGCGAACAGCAGCACCACACCACCACGATGGCTCCATCCATGCACAATGTCCGCAGGATACTGGTATGGCCTCCTACGGTGGGCCCTTGCCTGGTGTGGGCGATTGAGTTGACGAGGAATATTACGGTGGCCTAGGTGGTGCTGACAGCAGTATTACACGATACTGGCTTGAGTACCTACTCCCAACAAACAGTCATGGCGCTCCGAGTCTGGAGCTTCATGGGTATGGAACATGGGATCTTGAACCATGACTGTAAGTTGCCGACGACCCCTCTTTCACTCGGGTCTGTATCCAAATTGCACCCCTGATAGAAGGACGAGTCGACTAGCTGAACTGACTATTTTGCAGGTTGCTTACAACTCGCGCAGTTTTGGTTGTCTCGACGTTACTCAGGCTCTATTACTTTCAAGTTGACATCACCGTGAGCCAACCAAGTCTGAGCTTTTCAAGGTGTTTAGCAATACTCCGAACGGTGATGACGGTCCTAGGAACCCAAAAAACGCAACCAGATTGCCGGGAAAGACGCAAGACAAGGGGGGGTTGTATGTTTTCTCC
Source organism: Colletotrichum scovillei (assembly GCF_011075155.1). NCBI lineage: Eukaryota > Fungi > Ascomycota > Sordariomycetes > Glomerellales > Glomerellaceae > Colletotrichum > Colletotrichum scovillei. Next base: position 3,676,992 of record NW_023336261.1, read on the forward strand.
CCGAACGGCGAAACATTCGCATGCCCACACCCCCTGTCCGCCTGTCTCGCCAGTTTTTCTTCTTCGGCGATTGACACCCGAAAACTGCTACATCCGACTACGGGCACAGGGGCTCTGTCTCCCTTGTCACCGCCTTGCCCTTGATCTTTGCTCATCAGCCAACAAACCCAACTGGGGCTGACGGGATCTAACAGGGGGGGAGGGAGAACCTCAGAAACATGGACCATGGTCCCTTTTGCGAGGCTTTCGAGGAGTACTCCGTAGCCCGGCCGGAGAATCCGTACCGCCAATATCGCCACGTATTCTTGCATTTGAGCATCGACTTTCCCATCCCGCGCAACGGTCGACATCCGAATGGCACCTTGGCCGAGGAGGGTGGGATCGAGAACAAGAAAAAACAAAATCGACCGCAGGGCGAGAACAGATTGTCAGGGGAAATTGCCAGAGACAGCGGGCCAGCCCGAGTTCACCATCCGCGCCCATTGCTTCTTCTGCAGAAGAAGCCTTCGGCGAACCACGGTAGAGCGAGAGCAAGATCATCAAGTGACCCCCAACAAATGACAACCTCAACGAGGCGAGCTGCGGTATTCGTAACAGCAACCAGTCAATATCGAGAGGGCGGTGGTTGGCATGCTGGAAAATATAAACCGAAAACGACCCCTGTATCCGTACAGCATTGCTCGATAGTTACGCCGGTGACCGCGGTGCCGCGGCAGCTCAAAGGTCCCCCTTGTCGCCGCCCGTCCCTTTTTTCCCCAGGCCGGTCCGCTCCCGCCGCTCCGAGTCCACAGGCCCAAGAGATCCCCAAAGGGCATGTCGATATCATTCGTTTTCGATATCAAATGATCCCACCACCGCCAAAGACCCGCGGCGAAATTAGGATGGCCATGCTTGCCCTACCGTAGTTGGGGTAGGTGAAAGAGGGATAAGACGCGAAACCATTGGAAGCAAGCCACCCGGTGACCGACACAAGACTTTCCCGTCCTGCACCCCAAAGACGGCGACGTTGCTTTTGCAGCCTGGGCACCAGGGGGTTAGAGGACTCCTAGGCCTTTGCGCAGTAGCTGCACTGGGCCTAGTAGTTGCATCCTACATTCTAGTGTACGGATATGGAGACCAATGTTTGCTTTCCGAACCCACGAACCACGATTAATCATCGTAGTCACAGCATAGCCCCCAAATTTGTGTCTTTTTCACTCTCCAACCTCTAACATTAAAATGCGGCTCATATAGCACCGGGTTGCTGGCTCCTTGTACACCATCAATAAGCTGCGCTGACTTCTCTCGCCGAACCACCGTGTGTGCCTCGTTTCAAAGGGACCTGACAACCGCCTCTTTTCCCACGTGGAGCCATAGGCGGCTGGGGTAACCCAGCGACAAGGCCATAATACCCCAAAGAGAGAGGGTGTGATGGAATTGAGGCTTTCACGGCTTCCTACTCAGGAACAGTTCCAACTGGACACGTCCATGTTGATCTCCTGTCTGAAATGACTCTCGTATTTCTCGTCTTTGTCCTGCCAAGAGGGCAGATGACGGGGATGTAAGTCAAAGGCCCGACAATAGGTCTGACACATTTATCAGATCTCATGCTTCACAGCCAGCTACTGGTACAGCTGAACCTGAGCACATCCCGCGCCTGACTCCAGGAGGAATGCGATTAGGCCATGGGATCAAGCAGGGGCTTTGCGTCAGCTTTGCGAGCGGCATTGATTACGGATACGTTCCTAGGGCAATGGGCTCAGAACATTCCAGCTTTCTGAAGATCCCGCCTTGCCCGCCCATCTTCGCACCTTGGATACCTCGACAGTGGTAGACGGAACGGGAACGGCAGTAGGCGGATGTTTCAGAGACGGCAGCCCACACCTTCGGGTCTTCCGTACTCTCCATCGACGAGCCGTCATCAACACCATGTCATCAAGTCGTTCAGCTGTTGCAAAAAATGGGCCCAGCACGTTTGTTGCAATAACGCCAACCCATTAGCACCAGCACCAGCCCGGTTATCGCACCTTGTGATTATGATCCCGCTGAAGTCGTCTTCTCCGGGTATTCCATGATCTTCTCTAGCTAGAACCATGGTTCCATCACGGTGAACCGAAGATCAGATCAAAAGGCAAGGCGGAGGCAGATGCGGAGACGATGGTGAGTGACTGTAACCACTGGACAATGGACTGCCGCTGCCGCTGCCACTGCCGCCATGATACCTTACGCAAGCCTACCTGCCTGGCGAGGTAGGTCTGACTGACGAGTGCGACCTTCCCAGCAGAGCAGCGTAGTATAACCGTAGGCTGGTTTGCCGGGTTTGCCCAGACTCAAAGATCAGCAAGCAGAGTGCCCGCTTCCGTCCATGGCTTCTAGAGTCCGTCTGGCCGGTACCTTGGGTCGTACGGCGTCGCGGCGTCGCGGCGTCGCCCTGCGTCCCCACAGGCAGGTGGGCACGGTCCCTTTCTTTGGTTCTGAATCTGAGATTGCCGGTGGCGGCGATGATGGTGGTGGTGTTGGTGGTGGTAGTGGTACCTAGTGTGCTTGATGGTGAGCCTCGAGGTTGTGTTGCTCAGTCTTGGGGGGTGCTCGTTCTGCTTGCTTGTCATTTGTAACTGCTGTTGCTTGCCATTGTGACCTGTCCATTCACTTGTCGTAGCTGCCCAGTCGGCATGAGTCGTCGCATCATTCGCGTCAGATGAGTGAGATGTGAGGTGTCGTCTGTAGCAGTAGCAGTAGCAGCAGGAGCAGCTCGAAAGACAGATCTCTTCGAGTCTTTCCCCCCCATCTCGCCTCGCCTTCTTCTCCCCCCTGGTGGGCCCCCTCCCCTCCTTCCACCCTAGCTCAAGTACCTACCTATGGTAAGGTAGACTGGACCCTCGAAAGTACTGGAAGTCTTGCTGACTGGTCACTGCCTGAGTGCCTGCACACCGGTCAGCGCTGTTCCATTGCAAGTTGCGGCAAGTGCCAACAGTGGATGCCTTGTGTCATTGGAAGGCGCAACTTGCGCCAAACGTTTCCGCTCTTTCCTTCCGATTCCCTGTACCTTTGCTGCACATCCACTGCACCTGCTTAAGGTAAGTACCTACCTAGGTTCTCGCTGCTCCCCCCGCCTGCATCTGCGCTGCACGCACTGCACGCACAGCAAGCCAACCCGCCAGCATCTTCCCGGCCGCCCCCAGTCGCGACTTCTCTCATCCTCTCCCATCTGTTATCCTCTGCGATTGCGACTGACTGCGACTGACTGCTGAGGTACCTTACTCCGTCCCCATCCCCGGTCCCACGGCTAAAGTACCTACCTCCCTCAACTGACTGTGTTCCGTTGCCTACCTACGTTGTGTACCTCAGTTACCCAAGATATTCTTACTTGTACCTCCAGATTTGAGTCTTGACACTTTTCACTCACTCGCACTCGCACCAACAAACTAACCGACTTGTATCCATCCGTACCTTACCTTACCTACATACTCTCCGCATACCGCCTCCCATTTGCAGCTCCTTTTTCCCTCCTTCTTTATTCTTTTTTTTCGGCTTGTTTGCATCTTTTACCCCTCTGCCCTAACTCACCTTACCTTGCTCTCTCTATTTTTCCAGTTCTCCCGTCCTGGCTGCATCTGCTGCATGTTGCGTCCCGTAGCCTCCAACTTGAGCCCGCGCCAGAGTCTGCGACGAATCCACAACCGCCCGACATCATCCACGTCCGCGTCCACGTCCACGTCCCTGTCCCTCTCTCTCTTACTTCAAAAGTGGCGTTCCTCCCCCACTAAGCATACACGCCCTGAGCTTCTGTCTCTTACAACGTGCCAGGCCATCAGCAGTCGTCTCCCGAACCGTCTTGCTGCAGCCCCGTGCCGTACTTTCTGCTCTGAAAAGTCGCCCACCTACACCACCATCTCGTTCCGTTCTTATACAACCTCTCGCTCCATCAGTAGCAAACCCACCATCTCATCTCACATAAACCACGGCAAACAGGTCGCTGCCATGCCCAACACCGATACCGCTGCCGCCGGGCTTCCGGCCGGCTCAGCTATACCTCACCGTGAGCCGAGGCCCCAATCCGTCGAACGGGTGACGGATCACCTCGAGACCCCCTCCCTCGACGATCGGACCTACCGAGTCGTGAGGCTGTCCAACAAGCTCGAGGCCCTGCTGGTACACGACCCTGAGACGGACAAGGCCAGCGCCGCCCTAGACTGCAATGTTGGAAACTTCAGCGACGAGGAGGAAATGCCGGGAATGGCCCACGCTGTCGAACATGTACGGCCCCCCTCCCCGAGGCTCTGCCAAGACCCAGAATCTCCCTATCCACACGCTCAACCTCTTTTCCGCTCTCCGTCACGCTGACACTTGCATGCGCAGTTACTGTTCATGGGTACCAAGAAGTTTCCTATAGAAAACGAATACTCACAGTACCTCTCCAACAACTCGGGCAGCTCCAACGCTTACACCGGCGCAACCTCGACTAACTACTTTTTCGACATCTCTGCAAAGCCTGCCAACGATCAGGAGCCAACAGCCGAGAACCCCTCGCCCTTCAAGGGAGCACTCGATCGCTTTGCGCAATTCTTCATTGAGCCCCTGTTCCTCGAGTCGACCCTCGATCGTGAGCTGCGCGCGGTGGACTCGGAAAACAAGAAGAACCTGCAGAATGACCAATGGCGACTCCACCAGCTGGAGAAGTCTCTTTCCAACCCGAAGCACCCGTTTTGCCACTTCTCGACCGGCAATCTCGAGGTTCTCAAGGAAGACCCAGAGTCCAAGGGTGTCAATGTCCGCGCAAAGTTTATGGAGTTTCACGACAAGCACTACTCGGCAAACCGCATGAAGTTGGTGGTTCTGGGAAGAGAGCCTTTGGATGTTCTCGAGACATGGGTTGCCGAGTTCTTCTCCGGAGTTCCCAACAAGGATCTGGCGCCCAATAGGTGGGAGGCTGAGGTGCCCTTCCGCGAGAGTGAGCTCGGTATGCAAGTCTTTGCTAAGCCTGTCATGGACTCTCGCGAGCTGAACCTCTTCTTCCCTTTCCTCGACGAGGAAAAGATGTACGAGTCGCAACCCAGTCGCTATGTGAGCCACCTGATCGGTCACGAGGGCCCTGGTAGCATCATGGCCTACGTCAAGGAAAAGGGCTGGGCCAATGGCTTGAGTGCCGGTGCTTACCCCGTCTGCCCGGGCTCTCCTGGTATTTTCGACTGTCAGATTCGCCTGACAGAGGAGGTAAGTCCTGCACTGAGATGACCGCCGCCTTCACACTCCCCCACCTCGAATGCTGACGTACGCTATAGGGTCTCAAAAACTACAAGGAGATTGTCAAGGTCTTCTTCCAATATGTTGCGCTTCTCCAGGAGGCGCCACCCCAGGAATGGATCTTTGACGAACAGAAGGGCATGGCCGACGTCGACTTCAAATTCAAGCAAAAGACTCCAGCAAGCCGATTCACCAGCAAGATCAGCTCTGTCATGCAGAAGCCTCTTCCGCGGGAATGGCTACTCAGCGGATACAGTCGATTGAGGAAGTTTGATTCTGGGTTGATCGAAAAGGCCTTGGCGTGCTTGCGACCAGACAACTTCCGTATGACTATTGTGTCACAAAAGTTTCCCGGTGACTGGGATCAGAAGGAGAAGTGGTACGGTACCGAATACCGCCACGAAAAGATCCCCGAGGACTTCATGGCCGAGATCAAGAAGGCCGTCTCCAGCCCTGCGTCGGAGAGACTTTCCGAGCTTCATCTTCCTCACAAGAACAATTTCATCCCCACGAAGCTCGAGGTTGAGAAGAAGGAGGTCAAGGAGCCGGCTCTGTCGCCGCGTGTCGTCCGAAGTGATGGCCTCGCTCGAACGTGGTTCAAGAAGGATGACACCTTTTGGGTGCCCAAGGCCAACTTGGTCATCAGCTGCCGGAACCCCAATATCTACTCTACCGCGGAGAATGCTGTCAAGGCAAGGTTCTTCACCGATCTGGTACGCGATGCGTTGGAGGCGTATTCGTACGATGCCGAGCTTGCAGGCCTGCAGTACAGTGTCTCGCTCGACGCCAGAGGCCTGTTCCTTGACCTCAGCGGGTACAATGACAAGCTGGCGGTACTCCTGGAGCAGGTTTTGATCACGATCAGGGATCTGAAGATCAGAGACGAGAGATTCGACATTATCAAGGAGCGCCTGAATCGTGGATACAACAACTGGGAGCTGCAGCAGCCGTTCAGCCAGGTCTCTGACTACACGACGTGGTTGAACTCTGAGCGCGACTATGTTGTGGAGGAATACCTGGCTGAGCTGCCTAACATTACGGCTGAGGACGTCCGGCAGTTCAAGAAGCAGATGCTTTCGCAGGTCCACATTGAGTCTTATGTCCACGGCAACTTGTACAAGGAGGACGCTCTCAAGCTCACCGACATGATTGAAACCATCCTGAAGCCCCGCGTTCTTCCGCGACCCCAGTGGCCAGTGATTCGGTCATTGGTCATCCCCCCTGGATCGAACTACGTATACAAGAAGACGCTCAAGGATCCGGCCAATGTCAACCACTGCATCGAAGTTTGGCTCTATGTCGGCGACAAGGGCGATAGAATGGTACGAGCCAAGACGATGCTGCTAGACCAAATGGCTCACGAGCCAGCCTTTGACCAGCTGCGAACGAAGGAGCAGCTCGGTTATGTCGTCTTTAGTGGAGTTCGAAGCTTCTCTACTACGTACGGCTTCAGGTTTATCATTCAAAGTGAACGGACACCCGAGTACCTTGAATCGAGAATCGAGGCCTTCCTCAACCTGTTCTCCAACACGTTGGACAACATGTCTGAGGCAGACTTTGAGGGTCACAAACGCAGTCTAATTGTCCGAAGGCTCGAGAAGTTGAAGAATCTGGACCAGGAGAGTAGCAGACACTGGGCCCAGATTGCCAGTGAATATTACGACTTTGAGCTCCGTAAGTTGCCCAAGATGAATGCAGGAACAAGGAAAGTGCTGACGTTATTACAACAGCTCAAGAAGACGCCGCCCACATCAAGACGCTCACTAAGGCCGACATGTTGGACTTCTTCCAGACGTACATCAAGCCCGGGTCGGCAACACGGGCAAAGCTCTCGGTGCACTTGCGCGCGCAGGCTACGGCACCGGCCAAGGAGGGTGCCGAGGCCAAGGTCAACGGCGTCAGCAAAGAAGAAGAGTCACTGCCGTCAAGTGATTCTCCACCAGTCGTTATCGAAGACGTTCGCAGTTTCCGAGCCAGCCTTGTAGCGACTAGTGGTGCGCGACCTGCCAAGGATTTGACCGAGTACGAAGACACTGATGCTAAGCTGTGAGGAGAGAGAGGCGGATGAAGGTTGTTTAAGATGTTCACGCATACATGGCCAAGCACACACACACACACACAGGCGGCGTTGAGACTTTTCGGTAGTTGTTTTTTAAGACGCATTTGCTAGAGAGACAACGGACTCAGGTCACGCCATGTTGTCTTCAGTCGAACAAGAGCTCGGAGAGACATAGCTGTCGGATTCGGTGCCGGGGTGTACAGGCATTCATGGATGGAATATAGGGAGCATGATGTTATGAGGCTTCACGACATAGGATAGAACCCTAATAGCTCTTAAAGCCCCTAGTTCCGTCTGTCCACATAGACAGACGGAAAGGAAGACTGCCTTCTCCCATTGCTACATGAAAATAGCTTTGGGGAAAGCGAGATCGAATAGAAAAAGTAAAGTTCTTGCATGCTATACCTGTGGAAGTTTGACGGGATGTGATGATTTCTCCGGGTAACAACTACCGAGTGACCCCTGCTTCAGGAGCAGACCGCACGAGTCAGCTATGGACAAGAAAGTGGCGAGTGCTCGGGTGTATCTCTGGCTGGGTTGATCGAAAATGAGAATATATGTATACGTAGTAGGACATGGTGAACAAGTATGGACTTGGTGCATGATAGTGCCTATTCACATAGCCTAAGGTATGAGACTACGGGCAGCAGATCACTGTCAGTGAGGGATGCTATTGCCGAGACGATGAAAGTGCTGGTTGAGCTGACGTCAGGTGGGATGAGGATGCATACCTTAGTGGGGGCCTGAAGGCGCTTGGACTCGAGATTCGTATGGAACTGATTTTTCTCAAAAAACGGACTTTGCAGTCAGTCTCCTTCCTTTCCTACGGGAAGTTGAGTTGAGTGTGGGGATGGGTGGGCGGTGGGCTGAACTTGCAGGAAGGAGCACAAGATCGGGGGGGAATCTGAAAAAAAAAAAAAAAAAAAAAAAAAGACTTGGTTTTTTTTTTGTCCTGCTTTTCTTTCTGCCCCTCTCACCATACCCGGTCCCCTCTTTCTCCAATGCAGAATACGTGCCTTCCCTGCAAGCTTCTTTACCGTCTCTTTCCATTTTTTCCTTTTTCGGCCCCCCAAGTGCTGAAAGTCTCAGTGTGGGGGGACTCGAAAATTTTGTGAGGTTTCTTCGGTCCCATTTTGGACGAATTGGAGTTGGCGTGAGGAATTCTGCTCTTTTGCCCTTGGCCGAGTATTCCCTACGAGGTAGTTATACAAATAGACGGGACATCTCATTTGGCCTTGGTCAGGGCAAGCAGAGCCAACACCGGGCTAGGTAGGTGACTGGAAGAATCTGATGTGGTGATGTCTTGGTACTGGCCAGGATTGTGCCAGCGGAGAGCACTTATTCAGAGGAAGGGAAGGAACTGAAATATGTCTAATGACATCCACCACTTCCTCCTAGGAAGAGCCTCCAAGCCGCAGTCACACTCTGGATGCCTTGGCAAGTCATTCATCCAATCGTCAGGTCAGCACGGGTCAGGCCAGGCCACCCCCCGATCCTAGACCAATATAGAAAACAGAAAGAGAGAGAGAGAGAGAGGAGGGGGGGACTGAGATGCTTTGGGGTGCGTCAAGTCTCTGTCCCGCACTGACTAAAATCCAAAAGTCCGCATCCAGAATTTGTTGCCTTTGTAGCATTTGACTGGCAGGTAGGCTCCCCCATCAGCCCAGAGAAACGGATGATGTATTACTGAGGAACTACCTTGTAAAATAAAAGCAGCAGCGTTGCTTGCTTTGTATCTGTGTATGTGCAGTATGGCAGTTCTATTGGTAAAAGGTGCTATGCAAAGTTGGGACAAGTAGCTAGATAGACTGTGATTTGTGTGAGTGACACCTTGGACCTTTCAACCCACGCGCCTCTCTCTCTCTCTCTCTCTCTCTCTCTCTCTCCGTTTAGTGTCTCTCACCACTCTTCCTCGCTCTTTCACATCCCTCTTGCCTTCCTTAGGTCACAAAGTAGAGACAGAAGGCATTGGACTGGGCCATCTCTAATCTGCCCCAAGTCAAACACACCCACATCCGTTCACTCTCCCGTCACCAGCTCACGTCCCTTACACACCTCACACCGGAACACCGACCTAGACTGGACGAGCACAGCGCATTTACAGCACAGCACGGCACAGCACAGCAAAACACAGCACAGCTCTTGCCCTCCAGCTGCAATTAGATCCAAATCCAATTGCTGCCCGCTGCCCTCACGAGTCACCTTACCCTCTTCCGCTGTCTGCATCTCATTCCATCGGACCCTCCCACTTTCTTCTCTCCACCCCACAGCCCACCCCCAAAAGTGCAGTCGTCTGTCTGTGTCTGGACGTCCTCAGCTGTAATTAATTCTATATTCTCCCCGACAGGACCTGCCACTGCACTTGCACTTGCACTTGCACCTGCACCTGCACACCCCCATCGGCTTTGCGGCTTGCCCTACCTTACCTCACAGGATTATAGTGCCCGAGGTACCGTCGATTCTTCCCCACGAGGTCCAGTACTGCTGGCCTGAGCCTCGAATCGAATCGAACCGGATCCTCTTGTGAACCCGAATCTGGTCCTGGATCTGGCTGCACCACACATGCAATACGCCCCCTCTGTCGCCGCACCCAATTTTCCCCCGCTGCCACTCCAGAGCTGCACAGGCAGCTCACCTTCACCACGTCTTCCTCAAAGAAGAGAAAGATCTCTCGCAATCAGACGCGCACCGACGACACATCGAATCCATCTTCCCCCGACACCGTCCTGCCGTCGTGCGAGCCAAACGACGATCTAGCCTTCTCCTTCTCTGCCGCCCACTCCACCGACGGCCTGTCGACCCCTACCTACCTTCGAGGCGACTCGTACCCAGCATCAAGCCTACCTGCGCGCCTGCAGACTGGCTCCCTCGTCTCTGCCGAGTACGCTTCAAGCACGGCAGCCTCATCACCTTGTGGTGTTGCCGACCTGTCCATTGACAGCGACCGAGGAGGCGATATTTCTGGCACAGAGACTGGCACTGCGCTGACGTCCCATTCAGCCAGAAGCCGGTCTCCCTTCAACGTCTCCCGCCGCGCCATCATGACCAGTGATGCCAACCCTCACCAGCGCTCCTCCTCTCCCTTGAAACGAAGAGCCTCCAGCATGGATCCCGACGCCGATGTCAGTATGAAGGAGGAGGATGTCGAGATGGCCTCCACCAACCAGCAGCAGCAACAACAGTCAGCCGAGGATGCCGAGTCAGCCCCGAATTCCTCCACTACACACTTGCCCAGGGCCATGAGTATCGACTTGCCCGATGATGTTGCGAAGGGAGCATCCAAAAAATCCAATGATAAGGGTATGAGTATCTACGGTTGAGAGACTATATCAATGGCTTTTCGCTGACCAAGGGTTTTCCGGCAGATCTCCCCCCTCTCGAGGACCAAATCAAGACCATCCAGACCCTCCTCAAGGCCTTCAACGACGAACCCCCGAAAGTTGGCGACGTCGCATACGTTGTGTCGAGATCATGGGTGGAAAAGGCTTTGGCGCTTGGTGGAGACCCCAAGTTTGCCAAGAAAGAGACGACAAACGAGCCGCTAGGCCCTGTGGACAATTCCGATCTCATTCTCGAGGTCCTGTCCCAGCCCAGCGGTGACGACTTTGTTCGGATGAAGCCTGGTACGGGCATGGAGGAGTGCGAGCTCTTCCCGGAAGACGCCTGGACGCTCGTCTCGGAGTGGTATGGCGTCGGCGAGGGACAGAAGCCCATTGTGCGCAGCGCTATCAACGCGGCGCCCGACTCGACGAGCGAAAAGAACGTCATGTTTGAGCTGAACCCGCCCGTCTTCACAATCCACAGACTCTGGTCCATGGCAAGCCCTTTCAAGATCAAGGACGAGCTGAAGAGCAAGGAGCCTCTCGTCCTGGCCCGGAGTGCCACCACACCCTACAACCCGTTCTACAAGGAGCTGAAGGAGCTCACCGGGGTCCCTCTGGATCGTAAGATGCGGGTGTGGCAGCTTACTCAACAGCCCGAGGCTCAAGAGTCGTCACCTCGGTCTGCCCTCACACCGCCCGATTCCCCAAACCCAGGCAAGGACGGCGAGAGCTCGTCGGGCCCCTGGCAACGCATGCTCGTGGAGGTGCCTAGCTTCACAAAGGTCAACGGCGGAGACCGACAGGTAGTACCTGCGGTGGACAACACTGCCAACCCCAACTACAATGGCAACTCTCCCCTCTCGGTCTACGGACTGATGCAAGACATGACTCTTGTGATTGATGAAGAAATTGCGAAGAACGCATGGGTCTCAACCTACTTCAAGAATGGCAAGAACGACAAGGTTCTGGCATCTAGAGGCTCTGCCACGAGCCTGAAGGCCACCAGCAGTGGAAGAAGCAGCCCTGCTCCTCAAGGACCCGTTACCAGAGGCCGAACCCAGCAGAAGAAGAAACCTGGCCGGGGCTTAGGCGCCGTAGGTCTCCAGAATCTTGGAAACACATGTTATATGAACTCGGCCCTGCAGTGCGTCCGCAGCGTAGAGGAATTGACAAAATACTTCTTGACGGACAAGTACAAAGAGGAGCTCAACAAGGGTAACCCTCTTGGTTACAAAGGACAGGTGGCAATGGCTTATGGTGGACTTCTCAAGGAGATTTACAATGAGTCGAGAGGTGCAGTTAGTCCCCGCGACTTCAAGAACACAGTCGGTCGTGCTCGCGCCACTTTCCAAGGCTGGGGTCAACAAGATACCCAAGAGTTCCTCGGTTTCCTTCTCGACGCGTTGCAAGAGGATCTCAGTCGTATTCATAAGAAACCATACATTGAGAAGCCGGACTCGACAGACGACATGATCGGTGACGAGGAGGCCATTCGCAAGATGGCTGAGGAGGTATGGGATATCACTCGGAAGCGCGACGACTCCGTCATCGCAGACCTCTTCACTGGCTTGTACAAGTCCACTCTCAAGTGCCCAACGTGCGATAAGATCAGCATCACTTTCGACCCCTTCAACAACCTGACTTTGCCGCTGCCCATGGAGGACATGTGGAGCCGGCCTGTCAAGTTCTACCCGCTTAATGACGTGCCTGTGAAGTTTGAGGTTGAGCTGCCGAAGCACAGTGCCATCGAGTTGTTGAAGAAAGCGCTCTCAGACAAGACGGGTGTGCCTGTGGAGTTGCTGATGGGAGCAGAAGAGTTCAAGGGCAAGTTCTTCAAGGTCTACTCCGATGCCACCTCGGTTTCGGAAGAGATCCAGTCCAACGATATACCTGCTTTCCATGAGCTGGAATCGTCGCCGACCAACTACCCTCCTAAGCAGAAGAAGATGGGTACGCCCAGGTCGATGCTAGAGATCAGCGATGAGCCTTGGGTTGACCCACGCACTGAGCGTTTGCTCGTCCCTGTTCTTCACCGCAAGAAGACGGGCAACACTTACAGATTGAGGGGAGACGACATTGCAGCACCCCCTCACTTCATCGTTGTTACGCCTGAGGAGGTAAGCTGAAATCTAATTCTTGCGACACTTGTGTGAAGCTAACAGCATTCTAGTCCCGGAATGAGGATGCCATTCGTCGCAAGGTTTTGGAAAAGGTGGCAACGTTCTCTACCTGGTCCGAATTTGAAGAAACCGACGAAAGCACCGATGCGGATATGGTCATCACATCCCAATCAGATGCCGATTCCTCAGGAGACAGTAAGGTCGTCTCTAACTCGGTAGAAGGCGAGGATGACTTGGTAAACGTTTCTGTCGGCGCAGGCGAGAAACAGCAGACCCGGCGACCTACTCTGAAGCAATTCAACGTTCGCCGCCCGAAGTGGGCGAGTCCCAAGGAGTACCTTCCGCCTCACCTCCAGAACCTGTTCGAGCTCAGCTTCTTTGGCGAGAGTAACGACTATGGGTTGCCTGTGGGCTGGAATACGGTGGACGACAATAAGAGCTTTCGTCTCCTATCTTCTCGCGCCCCGGAACTCCCTAACGAAGACTCGAACAGCCCTGGCTCCACCAACGGTGCAGATAGTGAACACGAGAGTGTCAGCGAAGAGACTACACCGCAGTCTGTTGAGGAGCAGACCCGCATGGCGGATGAGTCGGAAGAGGACGAGCCCGTTCGCGTCATCAAGGTATGTATTCTTCGGGCGAGCGACAGCAGAGGAAGCGGCAAAAGCTAACGTTGTCCAGCCGATGAACCGAGGAAGGGGCAACCACAAGGTCGGTGGAGCTCGCCGGAAGAACAACAAGGGCAACAAGACCTACGGAAAGAGGGGCGGCAAACGCCGCAACAGAGACTCGCGGAACAGCAAAGAGCAATCCTTCCACGTAGTTGACGTTGAGCCTCAACCATCGCCTGAGGACGATGTTCGCGGTGGCCCACTCGTTCGTCTGGATGAGGGCATTGTCGTCGACTGGTCCGAGGAAACTTGGGACTTGGTGTTTGGCAAGGAGTCACTGCGCGACACTGACGACAACCGCGGCTCAAAGACCTTTACCGAGCCGGAGGAGCTCAAGGACCCCATCTTGGAACAGAAGCGTAAGTCGCGGATGGCTCGCAAGAAGCAGGGCATTACCCTTGAGGAGTGCTTGGATGAGTTCGAGAAGGCCGAAGTCTTGTCTGAACAGGACATGTGGTATTGTCCACGCTGCAAGGAGCATCGACGTGCTAGCAAAAAGTTCGATCTCTGGAAGACGCCAGACATCCTCGTTGTCCACCTGAAGCGGTTTAGCAGTGCTGGCTGGCGCCGCGACAAGCTGGACGTTTTGGTTGACTTCCCCATCGAGGGTCTCGATCTTCATAAGCGTGTTCTCTGCCAGGAGACGGGTAAGGAAGAGATCTACGACCTCATCGCGGTCGACGATCACTTTGGTGGTCTCGGCGGTGGCCACTACACTGCTTACGGGCGAAACTTTGTTGACGGCCAGTGGTACAACTACAATGGTAGGTTGACCCTTTGCAGAACATGACTGCTCGTACTCACCATTTTCCAGATACCTCAGCCAGCAAGACTTCGCCTGAGAGCGTCGTTACTAGAGCGGCCTACCTGCTCTTCTACCGGCGTCGGTCCGAGGGCCCATTGGGCGGCCCTCGCTTCAAGGAGATCTTCGACAAGTTCGACAAGGATGGAGAAGACGATGAAGAAGAGGACACCGATTCGGGGGAAGATCAACGTCTCGTCGGGGGCTCCTCCCTAACTGGATCGTCGAGACTTGGGATCGGAGCCGAAGCAACTCACCCGCGCGGAAATCGTGGTTTGGCTAGTAACACAATGTCCACGGCCAACCCGGGTGCAGAGGATGATTTGCCACCTTATGAGGGTAGCTCCAGCACCAATGTTGGTAGCGACAACATCCAAAACAGCATTGAGGATGAGGGCATCGGCATGACGGACTACAACGGAGACTCGACTGCGTTCTCCGCTACGCAGGGCTGGAACTGGAATTCCTTGGACTCCGCTGATGGTACCAACAACTCCCTTGGTCTGGACGGCTACGGGAGCGACGACGCACAGCCAGACTCGTCAGACGAGCGCGAAGTCGGCAACGACACTGATATGCAGTTTGATGAGACCATGGGAGATTACGAGACCGCCCATGATGAGGCGCCTCCGCCGCCCGATTTTGGCGCTCAGGTTGGTCTGTCAGAGATCCAGACCGCCGCATGGGCCCGTCAGAACAATGCAGAAGTCATTTCTGTGCCAGCTGCTGATGACGATACCGCTTCCACAGAGGCAGCCGAGATCCACCTTGACGACGACGCGGAGGCGCATGGACAGACTACTCGGTCACACTAGTTCTTGCCGATGGATCTACTAGATGACTACGACGTATTGTGATTCCGGAAAGAAACCTGTTGCCCGCTTCGGCGTCGCAGGGAGACATGAAGAGACGCCTGGACGTATACCAAGACGCAAGCACAGCAAATGTGTTCATGGGGCTATGAACAAGTACCGGGGGGGGTTGGTTCAGGGGAGGAGGGATGCATTAC
Source organism: Colletotrichum scovillei (assembly GCF_011075155.1). NCBI lineage: Eukaryota > Fungi > Ascomycota > Sordariomycetes > Glomerellales > Glomerellaceae > Colletotrichum > Colletotrichum scovillei. The sequence goes on from NW_023336261.1 coordinate 3,692,199, forward strand.
ACAAAACAAAAGCAGAAAGGATACAATGAGGCGTAAATAGAGATAGAGTCCCCCTCATGCCCTGGCATATACGAGGCTAGTCTTCCATAGCCTTGTTGGTTTTTATTGGAGTATCGGTTGCATGACGGCATGTGTGTATGACTCTTGATTATCACGTTATGCTATAAAAGGATTGGCAAATCCTTAACAAAACTAGCTGTGTATCCTGCTTGTGAAAACATCTGTTTTTGAGAATATTGTTTTGAAGTGGTTGTTCGCCGACAGACATGGCCGACTCAAAATCCGCTTTCTAGGGTACCTGGTGCGAGTGAAATTCAAAAAAACTGGTTTGATTGCCCAGTACCTGCCAGACTGCCCATCAGGTCCGTGCTCCATGGGTGGGTCTGCAACTCGGTTGACGGGGCATCAATTCTTCCCGACGAATGACAGCAGGTGTAATCAATTGCTTCCGCGATCACCAAGCTATCCCCAGAAACCCGAGAGTTGGTTGAGAGCCAGGACCGGAATCGAATTGACGACCGCCACTCTCGAATCCGAAGCGAATCCCCACTACTCAATTGATCACAGCACACCGAAGCCATGTTGTCGGCATCCAGACGAGCAGCGACGAGCGCCCTGTCGCGGCAGCTCCGCGTCGCCTCGAGACCGTTTAGTGTGTCGACGACGGTCCGCACGACCGAGAGACCCGCCGTCGTCGAGAAGAACGAGGCCGCGACGCCCCAGGTCGCCGACAACACCGTCCCCGAGACGGTCGGGCAGGCGCCGAACCGGTCGCTTGTGTGGTCGCGCAGCCAAAAGCCCCGCGCTGAGGCAATGACTGGTCCGCGGTTTGAGCAGACTGATTTCGCTCTCCAGGTGAGCTAAGCAACGTCGACAACCCCTGGAATTGAGTGGAGAGGGTGAAGAGATATGAGGGTGATGGAGGATGAGGGGTCAGATGGCTTGGAGAGTCAATTGTTGGAGATTCAGCTGCTGGAGAGGGTTGGGAAGTCTATAAAGAACTTGGGACTAACGTGCGTCGACAATATAGCCACAACCTCACTCCGCGATGGAGCTCGTTCACAAGGAGCCCGTCCGGTGGACTCACGCCCGCGTCGTGGCGTGTGATGGCGGCGGCGGACCGTCTGGTCACCCTAGAATCTTTATCAACACTGACAAGCCGGAGATTTCGAGCTGCAACTACTGCGGTCTTCCTTTTGTAAGTTTAGACCCCACATATCCTGCTATCTATGCACCGCAACGAGTCGAACAATGGGGAAGAGCTAATTGATGCAATGACCAGGCCAACGAGCACCACCGCAAGCACCTCGAATCCCTCCCCGAGACCTCGTACCCCCTCGCATAGAGCCAGCAATAGCTGTAGACGGTGGAACGGGAGTGTTTGGCAACGGCAATAGCCACAGCGGCAAGGGGTCGCCAGCTTTGGGATGAAAAGAGAGAGCGAATAGACACCGTGTGCTGTGCGACGGGCTGGAAGCCGTGGGCTGTGTAGATATAGCAGGATCAGAGTTGCTTCGGGTTACACCAATTTCACAATTTTCATTCAAAAATTAGCAGATGTTTGAGGTCTCGGGTTTTGAGGCGTTGGTGAGGTGCAGAATGACTGCCCTCTTGAAGCATCGGGGGTCCAAATGGCTTGACGCTGCGAACGTTCGCTGTTTAATTTACCGGCATCGTGAAAGGGACGTTGATGAGATGGCCAATGCGGATAGTCATGAAGACTCATGGCTTTCTTGGTCGTCCCAAATGTTAGGAGTGTTTTCGAAAGGTGCATTAGAAGAGGATGCTGGACAGCGACATGACACAGTTCAACATTCGTCATGGTAAACTGCAGAAAGTGACTTGGAATTTACCATGATTTGCCGCACCATCAGCTTCTACCTTACGGGCATTGAATCCCTCCGATAAGGCGACATTACACAGAATTCAATACGAAAATCAGACACCGTTGTCAATGATTTTCAAACAGTTTGCTTCACTCAAACCACAGGATCTGAGGTCATATTAGTATTACTTCCCGCGTCTTGCGTCTCTGAAACCGTCCAATCTGCTGCTTTCCCAAGGTAATCTGACCTCACTTTATCCATCAAACCTGCCCCACCAGATTGGAGACCAGCGCGGCGCCCGCATCATTTTCCACACTTCCAAGCACGACCACAATGTCTCCGACGACACCACAAACCAACCGTAACCAGACCTCACAGACGACGACCCTACTCATCCTCTGCTTCATCATCATCTGCCTCTTTCCGAACCTATTTCACTTTCTCTGGAACCTGCCTCTCACGGCCCTAGGCTACGCATTTTCAACACGCAGCAGTAGCTCCAAACCCCCACGTCATACCCCACCAACTACCTCATCCGCAACAACATCAACCATGACGGGCTCCTGGTTCCAAAAGCAGTTCTCCCTGCCCGCCCGCTCGCGCGGCTCCTACCTCATCACGGACGAGATCGTCGGCGCCCTCCCGGAGCTCAAGAACTACAAGGTCGGCATCCTCCACCTGTTTGTCCAGCACACGAGCTGCGCCCTCAGCCTCAACGAGAACTGGGACGACGACGTCCGCGCCGACATGAGCGATGCGCTGGACCGCATCGCGCCCGAGGCCGGGCCCAAGGGCCAGGAGCTGTACCGTCACAGCGCCGAGGGTCCCGATGACATGCCGGTGAGTTTTACTTCTTTTCAATCTTTCCGGTGCTACGGTGTGGTGATCTGATATGATGTGCGTTACAGGCCCACATCAAGAGCGCTCTCGTTGGCGCGAGTGTTACTATCCCGATCAAGGATGGCAAGCTGGTAAGTCTGATCACAAACAATGTCGAAATGCTGGATTTCCGGCTCACTTACATTGTCTAGGCCACGGGAACCTGGCAAGGAATCTGGTACCTGGAGTTCAGGGCTAGCAAGCATCAGCGCCGCCTGGTGGCAACCATCCAGGGAGAGCCCAAGGCGTGAGTTTCTTAGGTGCTATGCAGATAGAATGAGATAAAACGTCACCAATTCCAGTTTCAAACAATGAATACCATTCTATGTGGTGTCGATCGATGCAAATATCGCGTCAAACCTATTGTACAAGCCCACCGGTCTACTTATGGCACTTTTGTGACCTACGCCAAAACGCCTCGCCCCTGATCCCTTTTCGTGAGAAGCCCTTCCCCCTTTCTGCGTCCGCATTTCGCGCGACCCGCAGCTCTTACTGCTGTTGCTGCTGCTGCTCGCCATTTTCCTCTTCGTCTCCCTTGGCCTCCTGCATGTCCGTGTCGTCGCCGCTCGCCAACACCTTTGTTCTCGGGACGTATCCTTCAGGTGCGCTCGCGCCGGGCGTAGCAGCAACGATGTTGCCGTTCTCGTCGACGAACTCAAAGTTGTATCTGCTGAGGAGGTGGGGAATCGCCGAGAGCTGGGGGCCGTATCTCGCCGTGTTGTCGTAGAGCTCGAAGAGGGGGACTGCCAGGAGTTTCATGTTCTTGGGGACGCTGAGCACCTCTGTTGGAACACGGGTTAGCAAAAAGTGTCGCTGTTGTTGTGAAGCGTTCTATAAACGTACTGCTCTTGGGCAACTGGATAAAGTAAAGCTTCTTGCATTCCTTTGGCCGAGTCACATGCGCCGGGACAAAGGGGTACATGAAGGTCTCAAAGTTGGGCCGCCACCACTGGGCCAGGCAATCGCCAACCTGCCAGTCAGCAGGCTCCTCACCCTCGCCGATGCGGCCGACGGGGGCGAGGCGCTCGTCGAGGCGGGCCTTGAACCCTTCGACCTCGTCGTCCTCGGGGCGGAGGTAGTCGCCGGGGAGCTTGAAGAAGGCGTTTGCGATTTGCAGCATGAGGATGTGCGGGTGGTTGTGCTCATGGCAGACGAGGATGCCCTCGCAGGTGCGGCGCATGCCGTGCTGGGTGTAGTGCTCCTCGAGGCGCTTGAGGCGGGCGATGACGGAAGGGTCCTCCTCGGGCTGGGTCTCCTTGACGCCGAAGGTGTAGTTGGAGAGCGGGTAGAGGCGGATCGTGTCTGGTTGGTTTGAGTTGAAGGAGAGGGGGATGATGGGCGCGTGGCCCGATTGCAGGGCCGTGGTTGTGATTGTCGACATTGTGGCTGTCGTCCCTATATGTGTGTGCTTGGGTGAGTCTCGTGGGATGCGCGCGACGGGCGGGAAATGCTAATGGGAAAGTTTGCAGCTGATAACCAGGTTCGATCTTGGGAAGGAAGGCGCGTTGGACAGGGCTGGAAGCTGAGCTAAAGCACGGAGGTGTTGGAGCTTCCACGATTCAACCAGGAGGCACAGGCTGGCTAATGGGGAAGGCGGTGGGGGCTGAACCCCTGTTACCCCGGCCCCACCATCCGGACCTCCTTCACCGAGGTGAGCGGCCCAAGTCCAACGACACGCCTTGCTGTACATCGTGAAGTATGGCCAATTTGGCCCCACTCCTGTCGCTGGTATCTCTTATTTCTTTAGTCTGGTCAAGTAATTTCATTTTACCATGTCGTACTAAGTAAGTCACGTCGGAGTGGATGCTGAAACATCCTCTAGGCTGTTTCTCTAACCCTCCTTGCCTAAGGTACGACGGTCAGGCATAGTTAACTCTTGATAACACGGTGACTGCAATCCACTGAAACAGCCAATACGATAGACTATCTACTGCAATCCAGGACTGTTTTCTTTTTTGGTTCTTGGTTCTATTCCCCTCACGGCCCATTTTATTATTCGGACTCGAATCGTTGTGAGAGAGATCACATCGTGTAACAGAACTGTTTGCCACTCTTTGAAACATACACTAATTATATTGTGCTCGATATCATGTTTTGAAACAGAACTATAGAGTCAATTCTTGGTAAACAGTAAAGTCTAGATCGAGTTTTCTTCACTTACCATAACCTACGTTTGCAAGGTTGCTACCACTTGTCTGCGCAATAGATCTAGGTACACCAGTCAGGCAAAAGGCACCCGGCTGATGATGGAGTCACTTTCTCACCGCTGGAGGCAGAAGGACCCGCTCTTTGCTCCTCGATGTGAAAGGAAGGCGCCTCGAACCGAGCACCTTCGCTTGGTTTCTCTTCTGCTTTATGGCTGGTCCCCTCTACCCTTCTCATTGTTTACTTCCCCCACACACTCCTCTCCCATACCTCCCACAACCTACTCTATATCGCACAAGAAGCTTGAGAACACCACTTTTTTTCGCGTTTCCAGGCTATTCAATTCTTCAGGCTTCATCATTCTAATTCTTCTTGCTCATACGAACGCAGCTCTGCTATTCTCGGAGGACCTGATCTCTCACGATCGCCTGAAGAAGGCCATTCAACTCACTTTTCTCCAGCTTGGTAAGTCATCAGACTCTTGTTTCATCATAATCCGAAGGAAAACTTTCGTCTTTTCTTCTATCGGAGCGGTATTTCCAGAGTCGAAAACTCTTGCTCGCCCTCACCACTACAGTACCCTCCTCTCTCTCTCTCTCTCTCTTTCTCTCTCTCAAAATTTGTCTGCCCTAAAATCCTCGTGAGGCGCCCGTCTGTCACACGGTTTCCATTTGAATCGTTCCTGCCCTTGCGATCTAAGCCCAGGAGCTTTCGCTGACATACAACACAGCTCAGGAACCCACTGCTGTCAAACCGGGGAGCAACGATGGACGAAAATGATGGCCATGGCGGCCTGTCACTGAGCGATGTAGCTCACTCGAAGTTGGACCGTGCCAAGACGGGTACAGTGCCTCTCAAGCTCAGAGAGACGACTACCAAGACCACCGAGCTACTTGGTAACCTCAAGATATCCTTGGACAGCATGTCCGATTTCAAGAGGACCAAATGGTGGTGTGAGATGATTGACCAACTTCAAAAGAAATCGGGTATGCCGCGCATCGTCATTGGTGTTCTGGGTGACACTGGATCCGGAAAGAGCTCTGCAATCAATGCTGTTCTGGATGAGGAAAGAGTTGTCCCTACCAACTGCATGCGGGCCTGTACGGCTGTCATCACCGAAATCTCGTGGAACAACTCCGACGATCCGACGCAGAAGTATCGTGCAGAGATCGACTTCATTACCCAAGGAGAATGGACGCAGGAGCTCCTTCAGCTCTATAGAGACCTCTTCGACTCCGAGGGCAGACTACTCTCGACGGACATTCGCAACCCTGATAGTGAGGCTGGTTCTGCATACGCTACTTTGCGCGCTGTTTATCCTCAACTTAATGATGAGGAGTTCGAACAGAGCCATCCCACAGCGCTTGCCAACCACCCGAGTATCAAAGAGGTGATTGGTGCAAAGATGGTTGTTGCAGACAGCGATCCCGACAAATTCTACACCAAAATTCAATCGTTTGTGGATTCGGAGGAGAAAAGCAGCGGCTCTAATGGCAGGCCTCAGGAACGCAAGATGGCGTTTTGGCCTCTGATCAGGGTTGTTCGTGTCTTCTTGAAGTCAGAGATTCTATCCACCGGTGTTGTTCTAGTGGATTTGGTATGTTCTTGCAATCCATTCTGCTCTTGGCTATGCTGACATATAGAAGCCCGGAGGACGGGATTCGAACAGTACTCGAGCCGCAGTGGCGGCCAAGTACATCAAAGAGTGTACTAGACTGTGGGTAGTCGCGCCGATCAATCGTGCTGTTGACGATAAGACGGCAAAGACTCTCATGGGCACCAACTTCAAGCAGCAGCTCAAGTACGACGGTGCATACTCCAGTATCACCTTCATCTGTACGAAGGCGGACGATATCGCCCTTGATGAAGCAGCCGAAACTCTTGGCGTGAAGGGTGTCATTCGAGACCAGCAAGAGCGATATGAGACTTTGCAGCCTGAGATCAACTCAAAGAAGAAGCAGTTGAAGATGTTGGAGTCTCAGAAGAGAGGCAATCATGCCCACTACAAGGCGATCAGCACTGAACACGACCTCTGGCAGGGAATCGAGCTACAGGCCGCGCGTGGCGAGAGACCTTTCACGCCTTACAAGTCACCTCGCAAGCGCAAGCGCCGGGCCAGAAACTCATCGGCTGAGGCCACGCAGCTCAAGGGGGACGTGGAGTCAAGCGACACAGAAGAAAGTGACGACGAGGATGAACTTGCGAGGGATCTGGATGACTCCGGCAATCAGCGTGAAGTTGTGTCAGCCGAAGATGCACTTGCAAAAGTCAACGAGCTCAAGGAGCTCAAGAAGGCTATGCGCAATCAGAAGCATCAGCTTGTTGAGCAGATCAACCAGCTCAAAGAGACCATCGACAATCTGGTGGCCGCGCGAACACAGCTCAAAGTCAGCATGTATCATATGTGTATCCAGGGCCGGAATATGTATTCTCGCGAAGAGATCCAGAAAGACTTCGGCATTGGTCTTCGCGAGTGAGTCACTTTAACCTTCCCTATGGCCAGAGAACGATTTCACTAATGACGATCTTCAGACTAGATGACGAGCTCATCGCGGAGCAGCAGGGTGATGACGCATCACAAAACATCCAGGAGTCTACCAATTATGAACAGATCGGCAGAGAGTTAGCCGTCTTCTGCATCAGTAGCCGCGGATACCAGCAGCTGAGAGGCCGGATGAAGAAGGACACTCAGGTTTTGGGATTCACCTCCTTGGATGACACCGAGGTCCCGGGTCTTCGAAATCACACCCTTTCCCTAACTGCTGACATCCAAGCCTGCTACTTCAAGAGCCATTTGAACGACATCGGCCGTGTGCTCCAAGGACTAGATCTCTTTCTCGCCGGTGACGAGGCCAGTCTCAAGCTCTCAGAAGCCGAGAGAAAGGAGGAATGTCAATTTCTGAAGACGACCTTGAAGAACTTGTACAAGGTGAGTTGATATTTGGAGCAGATGACATTATGCCGAAATCTAATATCTCTCTCACAGAACCTGAAGAAGGACATGGCCGAATGCATGAGCGCTTGTCAGAAGGCTGTTCAAGGCACATTGGTGCGCGCGCCGCAAGGCGCCAGCAACGCATCTGCAAAGGCGGTTGCTACTGTCCGCAGCTGGGGCGCGGATCCCAAGGCTGGGGGCCTTCGCTTCCCGACCTATCGAGCCACTTGCCGTCGCCGGTAAGTCGCCCATAGCAGACATCCTGTCAGTACTCGAGTAACTAACACCGTAAAAGTGGCATATTCAAGGGCGCTGCCGGCCCTCGCGATTTCAACGAAGGTGAGATAGAGCAGTGATATATCATGCTAAGACATCGGCTAATCATGGGCGTAGAACTTTTGAAGCCTCTCAAGAATCGCGTGGCTCACAGTTGGAATACAAGCTTCAACGTCAAGCTGCCTGCAATTCTGGATGATTTCGCTGCAGCTTTCAAGGCGCATATTGACGAGTTCCATAGAACTATGGAGAGTCGCCGTTTTCTTCTTGAGAACAGTGGTCTGGTTCAAGGCATTTTTGCTAAGCAGGTGACCAGATTGGCCGATAAGCTTGAAGGCTCCACGAAAAACAAGAAGCTGTTCGTCGCCGACAGCCAGAAAGAGGCTAATCGCTGCTTCGTTCCTGTGGTTTCCGATGCCATGCGCCCGGCCTACGACTACTGCGCCCAGCAGAGAGGTGAGAATTTTCCGCACCATGATCGTAGAGAGTCAAAGCAGAAAGCTAATGACACTCATAGGCGCCGGCTGCTTCTTTGTCATCAAGGACTACATGGAGACTCACGTCAAGACCCAGCGGGCGACCATGTTCAAGAAGGCCGCAGACAAGACGTCTGATGCGGCGCAGCTGATTATGAAGCGTCTGGACACGATGATCCGCGACGAGGCCAAAGGCCTTCTGGCTATCGTCGAGCAGGACTACACCACCCTCATCGGAACGGTGGCGACCGAGTCAGACAAGCGTGTTCAGAAGATGCTGAAGCCCGTTCTCACTAAGTTCTACCGGGAGCTCATCGATGCCCTGACTCTCATTGAGGAGGAGATCGTCATTCCCATTGCTGAAGTCGAGACTAAGCCGGGCGGTAACGGAAGTGATGATGAATACCAGCTCGATGAGGACATTGTTCATTGATGACTCGGCTATGGATCTTGCAAGGATTGTAACACTGGAAACTGTCTTTGGCCCCTGGGGAATGCAGGATATGGATACTCGGACTTTTTGCTCGATGATGCTTGCACTTCGATTATAGCACGCTAGGTCTGGGTATGCAGATTTCAAATAGCTATGGGGTAACCGCCTGATTAGGCACTGAGATAGGATTGTGATAGGAAAAGAATGTATGAACAAGGAAACACTGCGCAGAGGTGATAAAGCCCATTGATCGAGTGGCAATGACAACCACTCTGAGGGTTGGAAATTGTCTCTCATCCGCTAGACTGCGGTGATATGTAGCGAGCACTTACACGCGAGCTATTATTATATGTCTCGTCTCCACTGCTTTCCCCAGTGAATGAATTCTTCGTCATCGACGTCCGTAGTTATCAAAGTATCATCAAACAATGATCTCCGGTTCGAGCGTACCTTGCTGCCACGGCGAAGTGTGTATGTAAGGTACTGTAGGTAGCTACTAACCATACTGTCTTACAATTTCCAGGTGCCTATAAACAAACCTTGGAAGCCGAAGCAATTGTCATGAGACTGCTTTCATTATCAACCGCTCGATACCTTCTCACTTTGTTGAGAATAACATCAATAAAAGCAGATAAACAAAGACCGGTCTCTATGACATAACACCAAGGAGACTCAATTCGGTCGGCTCCGAGCGCCCGGCGGCCGAAGAGGCCGCGTCCCCGGATAACCCTTGCAGGCAAAGCCGTTGAGAACACGGCTGCGCTTGCGGCACGTAACACGGTAGCACGCGGAAAGACTCGTAAATACTCTAGGTCAGGTCAGGTATGACCGCACCGTGCAGCGGTTGACAGCGGGAGAGCGGCGGTGCCCGCCTAGGAAACTCTCCGTTCTAGAACGGCCCGACGGGACCTTTTTTCTGCATTCTGCAGCAGGTATGGAAGAGACATACAGACGTTGATCAGGCGGCGCGAGCAGAGCAAAACGGGCCTGGGCAAAGGAGGAAACATGACTGCTCACACCCGGCAATTGGGGAGTTTGTCTCGTTGTGTGGCGTGAGCTTTCCCATTGGTGTTTTGACTCCTTCTCTTATAGGTAGATACACCGCCATAAGCACCCGCCACTGAGACGTTGCACTCGCATAGTAACTGGGCATTTCTCGGTGTGATCAGGGCCATGAGGTTTTCCCACCCTGCGCCCCCAAAAGCGCAATGCGCAATGCGAGTAGCGAAAGTCCATACGTTGCCGTGTAAGCAAGAGAGCATTGCATCACCACCTGCGTAAAATAAATTGGAAAAGAGGTACAGGCAAGGGTGGGATGAAGTGGGACCGCTGTTGAGAAATGCGAGTCATCAATAAGTCCGAAAAGCAGGGCAAGGGGAAAAAACCTCAAAGTCTGTTTTTTCAGCTTTGGGGATCCCGTGACAGTCGTGGAGCCCGATGCCCCCGTGGGAAGACAAGTCACGGGGTTCCGGGACCGGTGAGAGGGGCGGCCAGTCATGCGCCGCGGGGGTGACGGCCGCGTGACACCCCAAGAGCCGGACTCGGTCAGGGAAAGAAGGCCAACGTCCGGCGGGGGTGAAGGAGGGGAGGGGGCCACGGGGGGCGTTCGAGTCTCGACGTGGGAGGTTCCCTTGCCCGAGGCAACCACTTGGCACCACTTGCTCGCCAACGAACCTGGGCAGGGCGGTACGGCGCAACACCACGTCGCCCAAGAATGCCACCTTATCTACCAGCGGAGGTGTCTAGGAAAGTATGTCGGAAAGTCAAATTCTATGCTTCCCAGTTTCCCACCCCCATCCATGCTGGCGACCTTGTCCCGTCGTGGGGCCATTCTTCGTCAATGGCCTTTGACGTTGATGCGCCCCCTCGTTCTTTCGAGTTGTACAACGTTGAAGCCTGCCAATGAACGTTGCTCGTCATTGTGTTGGAGGGGTGTTGCGCGGCTTCTCGTCTGAAGGATAGGCAAGATAAGTCAAACACAACTTCATCCAAAACAGACCCCGCGTTATCAGCGAAAGCTAGAGCCAAATTGATATCGTTCTCGGGGGTACTGCATAATAGGTTTGCTGGAGCAGTTTGGCAACTTGTGAATTGTGTTTGTAAGCGGCCGTCTCGAGAGGGTGACCTGTAAGCGCGTGTAAGTGTCATGGAATGACCCGCAGTTCGTAACCGCCCATCATGCCCATCCATGGCCGCAGTACACGACAAGCCATGAGAGGCTTTGGTTGATTGAGGATTCGTCAGTACACATTGGAAAGGGCGTTGCCGGGTGCCGAGATCGGTTGTTAGCTCGAGGGTTGCAGCAATCGTTGCAACAGTTGCTGCTAGGCTGGGGATTGAGTTGAGTTTTTGGCCTTCTTGATGGATTGTCAGGTCAGGGTGCCAATGTCATTGCCAGCGCAGTGTCATTGTGGAGCTGAGAGTACTTAGCCCAAGTCTGATGTTGAACGGGGATCGGCGGTTTTGGGAGGCTTGAACCACTAAGAACCTAATGCGACTCTTTAGGAGCCAGAACACGAGTCTGTCGGACCAGTGAGGTGTGGCAGAGAAGACGGCTCATGGCATAACTGAGTGATGGAAAAGTACATGAAGAAATTTTCATATGCATGTCAGTGCTAGGGTAGAATGTAGCGGGACGGGACGGGGTGGCCGACGGTGGATGGAGTTTGACGGAGTTGGTCCAGGCATTCGGCCGTTCAGACTCTCAGACTCTGAGGTCCGGTCATGTAAGTAGCACAAAGTGCCTGCAGCTGCCGGGTTCCGACTCCCAAGTTGCGTGGTTTGAGACGAGAAAAGAGAAAAAGCAAAGAGAAATTAGACATGTTCTGGGGGAGAATGGCCACGTGCCTGTCTTCAAGAAGCAATTCGATGTGTGGTTCGGTGAGGAAAGCGCCGTTGATACCCGAATAACATGGGGCGTCCAACGTCCAACGTCGAGGGTCAAACGATGCGTGGGATTAGTATTGCATAATACGGAAGCAGGCGCAGACCATCAGCATCGGTACCGGGCGTATGCCATGCCTCAGGCGCGGTTGGTAAGGCAGTAGTTGTTGCTGGTGCTAGTGCTGCTGTTGATGCCTTTGTTCTCAATGTTGATGATGGCTGTCATTGTTGAACATGAGGTAGGTACCTAGATACCACGTATTAGAGGATAGCCAAGTACCCTTGCCGATGACCCCCATGCGACTCGTGAGATGGCATGTCGAAAAATGTGAGCCTGGCAATCACACCCTGAAATTGGAAGGCGGGATGGCCTAGGATTTGCGCCCACCAAGAGCACCGAGAAAGAAGCAACCCGGCAGACAACCAGCTCTCTGAGGGGTTTTCATGCCCTGAGCTTGACTCTTGAGAGGCAAGAGCGACTGCAAGGCTTGACTCTTTCCAATTTAGAGGGGGCTTACTGTAGGTTGGTTGTAAGGGACGAGGCAGGCGTGGGAGGGCAAGGGGAAGGAGAAGAGGAAGGGGGGCCTACCTGCCTTAATCACCCCTGTCTGCTTGGCAATGCCGGTACGTACCTGCCGCCCACCCCGAGATTCCAAGAATCGGAAGCCCGCGCGCGCGCCCACCCAAAAAAGATTCCATTTGGCTTTCCATTGCAGAGAGACGGGGGGGAGACAGAGGGGCGGAACCTCCCAAAAGGCCATGTCCCACGTCTTCCTTTTCGATGGTGAACCACGCATCCGACCCGACCCAAAATCCAGACAGCGGGGATCGGGGACACCATCTTTGAGGGTGTTCTAGGCCTCTCAAGTACATATTCCCGCCACAACCACCACAGAGATACTTGCAGATTGGCAGTTCCGGGTCCTGCTCCTGTACTGCCCAAAAGAATTAACCCACATCCATCGCACATTGGATTTGCACATTTGCACATCGGCCACTTTGGACCGACCACACCCACCACGCGCTTGACTCCCCACGCACAATTCATCTCTCGTGTCTTTCTGCACAAACTCCCGCAGACAAGGCACCCACGCAGTATCCCTCCAGTCTGGTCTTACCTTTGGGTCTCGCTTGGATTGACTTGTCCAGTCCAGGTTGTTGTCTCGCCCGCTCCTGGCAGGTTTTTATCTAATCTTTTCTATTTACCTCAGATTCTGGTCTGATCCGAGACCACAATCCAATCCACACACCCCTCCCCGGGCCCCCGACTTTCCCATTGATCATCTCTCTCCGCGGGGAAGAGACACACACACGCACACACACACAACCACACACACAACCACACACATTCGCACACAGAGAAACATTCCCCAAACGCGTTCATCTGCAACCTGAACCTCTTTCTCTCCTCCCGCCGCCGCCCACCCCAGTGTGTCTCTGTCAACACCCTTTGCGCCTGTGCGCCTGTGCCTCTGTGCCTGTGGTCTGGACGCAACCGTAAATCGCCCATCCCGAACAAACATTGGACGCCGCCGACCATTTCGCCGCAACCTCGACCCAGACGCCTTGCGTCATGCCCACGCCCAGGAACCCATTGGCCCACCTCCACGCCCCGATTCCTGACCCTCGTTCGTCTAGGTATCGGTCTATCCCCTAGTCGCCGCTACCGCTACCGCTGTCACTGGCACTCTCCGTCTTGCAGTTGCTGCTGCTGCCTCTGCCGGCCTTGAGCGACATGGTTGACATGGACGATGCGACGAGGCTCATCGGAGACCTGCATCAGAAGCTAGCCGACCTCGACCACAAGGTTGCAGCCTACCGCCAAGACATGGCCCTCGAGTTCCATAGATACTCCCACCAACTGCTCCAAAACATCCCACAACACACCAAAGCCGAGGTTGCTCGTCAAGTTGCCGCTTCCTTCGACAACTACTCAGCTCTACGCCCTGCTCTCGGCCAGAGTCTCACAACTCACCTGCGAGATACTGACCTGCCTGACTCACCGCCGCCGCCGCCGCCGCCGCCACCACCGTCTACCAACGATACCGAAAACCCCGGCAACCCCCGCGAACCTCCGCCGCCATCGTCCACCTCTACGTCCGCATCCACGTCCACGCCCCCATCCGTCCTTCCCCATGCCGGCACCGCTGCCCTAACCTCCCCCGACAGCGTTTATGACCGGGAAAGGGATAGGGGTTTCCACGGTCTCTTCACCCCAAGCTATCTGCCCCTGCTGGATAGCTCACACGAGACTCCTGCTGCGGCAGCAAACCAGTCACCAATCCTCTCGCCAGCTTTAAACTCTGCTGCTGCTACGCAAGACGACATGGGTCGTCGCAAGTCCAGTCAAACTCGGGAGCAGCCTGCGATCCAGGTGTCGGTCGCCGCAACCCAGACGCCTGAGAGGCCGAACCACGAACGCCGGGCGACTGATGACACGACGTCTTCTGGAGCTTCGGAGCAGAGCGAGTCCAAGGTGCGCCGCAGCGCCTTGCGAAGAAGCTCGAGTGGGATCAAGCCACCTGCCAGCCCTAGGCGAGTGCGCTTCGAGTTCGAAGGAGGAGAGGTGCTGCCTACAGCCTCGCCCCAGTCATCGGAGCCGTCCCTTATACAGTCGCACACCCTTGCCAATTCGAGGTCACCGCCTCCACCAGAAGATGAGTCAATGAGTGTCGAATCCTTGCTGGGCCCAGACGAGGACGATAGCGGCCCGCCGCCAAAGAAAGTCTCTTCTTCACAAGCACTTCGCGCTCTTTCTCGAGCTCCCTTGGATGCTAACACAGTTTGGACTGTTGTAAATGCCGAAGCCCAGGATAAGGAAAATGGTAGTATGGCAACATCGGATTCAGAAACGTCATTGCAACCCAGCGACAGTATTGGAACACTCCCGAAACCTCAATCACCACCAAAAACCACATTGGTCGAGCGCAAACGAACCCCAGAACCATTGCGGCCTGCCTCTCCAGAGAGAGTCAGCCAGAGGGATGATGACGAGGACAGTGACGGCAGCTCTTCGGATGACGGCTTCCTCGCCATGGCAAAGCCAAAATCCTTTGCCAACAAGAAAGCAATTCTTTCACCGTTATCACGCTCACCAACAAGAACGGCCACTGCGCCTTACAGCCCTACTCGAGACAAGTCAGGGTCGCACAACGAGGATAAGTTGGTGACACAAAACGATGGGCCGGACGACGACGACGACGATGACATGTTCCATTTTGAAGGACTCAGCGCACCGCCAAAGCCCCGAGCTCGACCAGCTCCGATACAGGAGGAGGAGGAAGAAGAGGAAGAGGAAGATGAAGAAGCTGCGTCGAATGGGCCAGTCACCCAGACCCTATACTCGACCTCGCCTGCTGTCTCTATCCCGAAGCCAGTTGAGCCAGCGATTCCGGCACATCTCATTTCAGGCTCGGTTGGATCTTTCAGAGGCCGCCCTGTTATCATGCCTGTTGTGAAGAACCCTGACGTATACCAACAGGCAGCATCGCTCGGCGATGTCAGCAGCTTCATCGGAGGACTAGACGGACGCAGCGGCGTTGACGATGGGGATCTCAGCAGTTACCGTG
This sequence comes from Colletotrichum scovillei, assembly GCF_011075155.1. Lineage (NCBI taxonomy): Eukaryota > Fungi > Ascomycota > Sordariomycetes > Glomerellales > Glomerellaceae > Colletotrichum > Colletotrichum scovillei. Next base: position 3,707,621 of record NW_023336261.1, read on the forward strand.
CCAGTGTCGGGCAGGCATTGTTCTCGGGAACTCCTCGAAGTCTGACGGAACGAATGATGATGGAGGAAGCACAGAGCCAGAGACGGGCAGCAGCGCAGCGACCTCAATAAGGGTAACGCGTCACTGCGCTCCTTTTTCTCCGTTTATGTATATGTTACGGGTATGAGCCAATTGTAGAGTTCCGGAAGTCTGTACATAGACTATGCTTCGGCGTTTAGATGCATCATGGCTGGGCAACTAGGAGGATGTGGCATGCCGAGGCCTTTGGCAGGATGGTTTGGAAGGTCTAGGCCGGTGGCACAGGCATCATTCGTACATGGCATACCCGCATCATGGTACCTAGTTTTTAAACCACAAAACAAACGCCTACGGGCTGTTGAAAAGAGACAGGAGGATACATTCGCACTGCTTGGTTTGATGAAATGTTGAAGGATGGATGTCGTTTCAACCCTCGTACTGGTCACGGCGTCGAGGTTCCTCTCGGGCTCTGTCAGATCGGGCTGTTTGGGACCCACACCAAAGCCCGGACGGGACCTGAGCAAGTGGAAAAAACCTGCGCCGAGCCTCCGGCTCTCCCGCCCAATCCCCGGGCGCGTCCAATCCCGCTGCAGATGATTCTCAGGTGGTGCAGCTGGGGCCAAATGCAAGAGCTCCCATCCCATCATCCCGCGAATCAACTTTGCCATCGTCATCGACTCCCAATTGCACAACCACCATAGCCCACGATCACCACGCAAAACAGTCACAATGGGTGGCCTTAATCTCGAAGTTTTCAAGGTGAGATTCAATCACATCCCTGGCCCCATTGATCCCGTCCTGCAGAACTACTTCGGAGACCTCTTGACTGACATGGCGCCACCACCACGACAGTTTGGCATGTATGTCATGTTCCCGATCGGCGTCATGTACTACTTTGGCACCAACCTCGACAACCGATTCGCGGTGCCCGAATTCTGGCCCAAGGCCGAGCACTCCCACAAGATCCCCTTTGACCGCGACGAGATCAAGAGCGAGTATATTCGTCTTGCCAAGAGGCAGCGGGCGTTTGACGAGATTAAGAGGGAGAGGGAGGCTGCGCAGGCTGCGCAGAACCCCGCGCCTTCGAACGCGGAGCAGTCATGAGGGTCTTAAGTCACTCATGGATGGAGAAGAGGCACATTTGATCTCAATTCACACCCGGGACTCAACATGTGAGAAGGGGTCGAACGGATCGAGAATCTGCGCTGTATCATATAGGCGTTTTGGGCGGTCAAAAGAAGAACGTTCTTGGGCTTTGGGAAATTTGTCATGCGATTGACGCGGAGTTTTGGGCGGAACGGATATCATTCCTGGGGGTTGATTCGGATTCTCGGGTTGCACCCCCCGACAACGCCCCTCTGAGGATTCCATCACTACTTGTATTATGTGTTTTTTTCTACATGTTGTACACGAAAACATGGTATCCTACAACAAATGTACATCAATATCCAAGAGTCGGGTGTTTAAGCCCCAACATCTATGAGTCGAGGTTCTCCTCGATGCCGGACCACTGCTCCTCCGGGATGTCGCCCCGCGTGGGGTTGCCGTACACGGCCTGCACCTCGGGGAACTCCTGTAGCGCGGCCAAAAGCTCGCTGAGCGTCGTGGCCTCGAGCCCCTCATCAATCTTGACCTTTGTGTCCTCGTTTGCGTTCCAGATGATTTCGGAGCTGAGCAGCTCGAGCTCAAATTTGGGCCCCACGCCATTGACGACGGCGTTGGTCATGTTAGGTTGCGTCCAGACGACAAGGTTGCCCTCCTCGTCGGCCTCGAGGTCCTCGGCGCCGCACTCGATGGCGTCGTCCATGATGTCGTCGATACCCACGGGTGCACCACCTTCCTTTGCGGCAAAGACGACGCGGCCGAGGCGGGTGAAGAAGAAGGTGGCGGCGTTGGCGGTGCCCTTGTGCTTCTTGACGAGGACTTTGAGGTCTTGGAGGGAGCGGGCCTTGCTCTCGGTCTCGACTTCGATGATGAGGGCGACACCGGGCGGAAGGATGGCTTCGAGGGTGAGGGATTCGAGGGAGGCGCCTGAGGCGGAGCGGCCTTGGCCTCGTGCGATGGCGGAGTCGATTACGGCTTTGGGGACGCCGTCTTGGACACAGGGTTAGCCATTTGTGTGCTCCGTGAACGAATGCGGGTTTGTTTTTGTGAAGGGGGTACCTTTCTTCGCATTTGCGACTGCTGTGACGAGTTGAGGGTTGTTGTCGGTTCCGTGTACTAGGTGAGAATCGTAAGCTTTTGCGATGCAAGGGCCGGTGGTGCGACGTGAGACGCACGCCTTGAGTAGAGGGCAATAGTCTTTGAGTGCTGGCTGCGCATATTATTCTTTTGCGCGTCGGCGGCGCCCTTCTTGTGCTTGATCTTGGACCACTTGTTGTGCCCGCTCAATGCGGCGGGCGTCGTCGAGAGCGGACGCAGGCATTGGCAGCAAAACGTTGTGGTGGTGGGCTGAGCTCGAGGTCTTGGGATGGCGGTTTGAGGGACGGCGGCGACGATGCGCGATGCGATGGTCCGGACGGGGCCGGAGGCGAACGGGCGCATGATCGATAACGGAAGGGTATAAGTGGCGATCTCGCCGGTGGGTTACCAGTTCTCCAGAACAGATTCGCGGTCGAAGTCTGGAGCTTTCAGTGTCTCGTCTGGTTCATGTCATGTTTCTGGCCGGGACACACTTTCTGGCACACGGACGGGCGGGAGCGATTGGGAGCTCGGAGCTTCCTCGAAATTTAAGTGGACCCATCCGGTCCGTCTGATGTGTGGCTGGTTACCTATTCGTTAAACCCTTGACTTTTGACAATTGACACCTGAAGGTGGTACGGCTGAGCCACAGCTGGCGCCTCAAAGTGATATGTCATGGCTCTCGTCCCCCCTGATGGAGAGCTTGGGACAGACCCGCCGGGGGGTAGCCGCCCCTAATTCCATGGGGCTCACCTTAGACCATCCTGTACCTGACCGCATGCCTGTCCTGTCCCTCAACCTGTCCCCAATAACCCATCCCACCCTTCGACAACACATCCGACGAAAAGGGAACAACAGCATCCATTGAACAAAACACCAGAATCCCCCCAAGTGTGTGCGCTCGACGGCGTAACCTCACACACAACCTCCCCGTCGTCCCCAATGTCGTCGACAGGAGCCCCCAATGGCTCCAACGGGGACCACGCGCAAGCAGCTGCCTCACCCAGGCCATCGACAGCTGCATCGGGACCACCACAACCACAACCGCCCCCGGCCGCAACGACAGCTACCGCGGCAGACTCGTCAGCGACATCGACCCCCGAGCTCGACGTTTCGAAGCTGCAGTCCCTCCCCGCCGAACAACAGGAGCTCTTCCTCCTGACCTTTGTCTCGACCCTCTCCAAGCACGTCCTCAGCCTCCCCGCCGACGACTGCACCGCCCAGCAGTTCTACCTCAAGAAAGAGATCTTCCAGATCATCAATCTTCCCTCGCCGCAGCCGAGCCGAGTCGTCAGAAACAACCTGGGAAAGTGCCTCGCCCACATCTTTGGCCATGGCGACAGGAAGCTCCTCTTTGAGACTATCAATGATCTAATTGGCATCATTTCGGGCGCCAAGTCCAAGGCCGATGCTGGCCCGCGCACAAAGCACGCTGCTGTCGCGTGCCTGGGAGACGTCTATGTGTCCGCCGGCGATAGCGCCATAGGCCTTCACCAGTTGGCCTGCGCCACGCTCATCAAGCTGCTCAAGTCGTCGTCCAGCAATGCAGGCCTCCGTGCTGCGGTCTTTGTGTCCCTGGCCAAGATTGTGAAGATGGTGGAGGGAAGCGTGGACGAGAACGTCGCCAGGGATATCTTTAAGCAGTCGCGCAGCTATGGCACTAGCGACAAGGGCTCGCTCGTCATCGTTTCGGCGTGCCGCTGCTTGAGAGCCCTGGTTCGGCACACACCGTACTTTGAGAACTCTAGCGACTTTGAGAAACTGCAGGCTGCTATCTGGAAGGCCGTTGATTCATCGTCATCGCAAGTGAGGCACGCAGCCGCGGAAGCGCTGGCCGAGGCCATGGTGCGTGGGTACTCAGAGGCTGGAGTGGCGGAAGGCGCTCCCATGACATCAAAGGCGTCCAAGAGGTTTTCCAAAAAGCCCCTCAAGCGCACAGGTACAGCAGCCAGCATTGTTGCGGACGAGGACGACCTGCCAACGTCGCGGCCTGGAAGCCCTGCCCCTGGTGGAAAGAGGACGCAGGATCTTGCGCTGTCTCTGGCGGAGATTGGCAAGATACTATCGACGCAGTATGCCAAGATGCCGACGTCCAACAGGGCGAGAGCCGCGATTGGTGTCTGTTACGGCAAGGTGCTCAGAAAACTTGGCGAGAAGACTGTGGAGGCGAACTACCTCAGGATCCTCGAAAGCTTGACGATTGATATCTTGGGAGCGCCTAACATTCTCAACAACCGCTACCGTCTTCTCATCTCGAGGCGTATCGTTGATACAATCCTTCAGGACATCATTGGAAAGAAGATCCTGGGCGAATCTGGTCAGACTGCGGCGGCAAAGTCGATTATCAATGACATTCTGAAAAACTATCCCCAAGCCCTGACGGAGCGGCCCGAGCCGTCCAAGCATACTCTTATCGCCGCCCTCGGCGCTGTAGCGGCGCTCATCAATGACTTGGGATCCGCTGCCAACAACTTTGCCGAGTCTTGCCGCGACGGCCTCTTGCAGGTTCTCCAGCACCCCAGCTACTCAGTCCAGGTGCATGCATCGGCATGTATGAAGGCCTTTGTTCTGGCTTGTCCACAGCAGCTCCTGCCCTGCTTGTCGGTTTGCATGAACAGTTTGAGCAGAGAGCTGGCTCTGTTGACGAGTGGCCGAAATTCTCCTCGACGATGCGTAGGATTCGCCCACGGCTTGGCGGCAACCCTAAGTGCCAGCCCCGCGCGACCTCTGCATGGTTCCGTTGACATCAACAGTCGTGTCCTGACCATGGCCACCAACTTACTCAAGTCGAGCGGTCAGTCTGAGTTGAGGGTTTCGAGTACTCAAATCCAGGTCGCCTGGATTCTCATCGGTGGTTTGATGTCGCTCGGACCGAACTTTGTCAAGATTCACCTTTCTCAGTTGCTCCTTCTGTGGAAGAATGCGCTTCCAAAGCCATTGTCTAAAGACAACACGGCGCACCGGAGTTTCTTAGAAGCCTCATTCTTAACACACGTCCGAGAGTGTGCTTTGGGGTCTATTCTCTCGTTCCTGCAATTCAACAATCGCTTGCTGACAGTCGATGTCTCCAAGCGTATAGCAACGATGCTCCAAAACACGTCCGCATTCTTGAGAACGCTGCCTGCGAGAAAGACTACTGACGATGTGGCGCAGAGGCTGACACCGGCATTGCAGCTTCACGATCTTGATATGATGGTGCAGCGTCGGGTTTTGCAATGCTACATCAAGCTGGTCAACCTTAGCCCGGCTGGTGGCAGCGAGGCCCTTTTGCAATCCAACCTCCTCACAATCGCGATATCGCTGTTCGCGGACCCCGAAAACTACTCGGTCAACTCTCTCAGTGCGTCAATTGCCAATGCCGCGGCCACGTTCGAGACTGTTTGGGATGTCGGCGACAACTCTGGGTTCGGGATCACAGGTCTCATTTCCGGGTTCAAGATCAAGAGCCTGCCAGGCCAGCAGGACAACTCAATAGAGGGAACGCCCCTGGAACAGGATACCCCAGAGGAGGCCATTGACAGATTGTTGTTGTCGCCAGTTTGCGGCACTTTAGAACATGACGCATCTCTGTTGTACGTCGGGGACATTGCCTCGGAGACGAATCCAGACCCACCAGCTACGGAGGTCATCAACATGGCTATTCAGCTGTTCGCATTCGTGTTCCCGCTCACGCCCCCCAAGGTACAAGAAAGCGTTCTTGAGCAGGTTAGAACCTTCATGTCAGCTGGACCCCTTCTGAGAGATCCGGGAAGGAAGGCGGCTATGAATGTCAATGTCTCAGTTGCCATCTTGTCGACGTTGCGCGTGGCGGCGAAGGAGACTCAATCTTCGCCTGGAAATGTCACCAATTTGGCCGTGGAGAGGCTCCTACAGGACATGCTGCGGGATTTCGTCATTGATGGGGACCAGTATGTCCGGAGCGTTGGGTATGCCGCGGTTGCTAGGCTTTGCAATGCCTGCGGTAACGCCTTCACCAACCACGAAATCAAGTACCTTGTCGACACCATCGTCAGTAACCGAGAGCCCAGCGCTCGAGCTGGCTGCGCCATGGCACTCGGATCCATTCAAACCAAGGTCGGTGGCATGGCGGCGGGCTACCACTTGAAGACTATTCTCGGTATTCTCATGTCTCTCTGCAATGATCCTCATCCCACCGTCCATTTCTGGGCCTTGGAGGCGCTCGCACTGGCATCGGATGCGGCTGGACTAAGCTTTGCTGGATACGTGCCTAGCACGCTCGGAATGCTGGCGCAACTCTACGTCTCTGATACGCACCACCCGGAAATCTCGTCTGCTATTACGATGAACCTCGAAATGGAACTCTCCACCCCTGCAGCCATCACACGATGCGTAGACTCTCTCATCAATGTTCTGGGTCCAGATCTGCAAGATTCGACCAAATCCAGAGAGCTTATCCTTAACCTGGTCAACCAACTTCAGGAGGAGGATGACTTGCTGGTGCAGCGTGCCACTCTGAGTTGTTTCGAGCACCTGTCACTTTACGCGCCTGGCTACATGCATTTTGAGGACTACGTCAAGTTACTTCAGAAGTACCTCAGATCGGAGTACCCGATCTTGCGCGACGTCGCCGTCGATGGCTTGTACAACATCATGAAGAGAAACCCCAGTGATGTGATCAACGCTGCTGAGAAGGGTTTCGAAGATCACCTATGGCTGGTTCTCGATACCGCGCCAACACATGATGGTATCAGAAACATCCTGAGGAATTGGATGCGACAGACTTGTCTGGCTGATACCGGCCTCTGGCTGCAAAGATTCCAGACAGTGCTCAAGATGACTAGGGCCAAGGCCAAGGAAGAGTCTGACGTCGGGCCTAAAAAGACGGGCGGATTGCCGGATCTACAAGACGAAGAAGTGGCTGGCTTTGCAGGCACCGCGAAGGATGATCAAGATAACAAGGCCGGGGCTGAAGTCGAGCCTCTCCGATGGCAAGTTACGACGTTTGCCATCAGTTGCATCAACGACATGTTTGTCCTCATTGCGAAGGACGTGATGACGAACGGCGAGTCCGCTGCGCAGGTAGCGCTCCAGAATAGGATTGGTGATGTAGTCCGCATGGCCTTCTCCGCGTCCACGTCTAGCGTCCTGGAGCTACGCGTATGGGGTCTCAAGATTATCGGAGCAGTCCTCAAGATGTTTGGAAGGACGCCTGACCCTGACTTTGATGAGGCCATGCTTCTCGAGCAGTACCAGGCCCAAATCAGTTCCGCGCTCACGCCTGCCTTCGCCGCGGACTCGTCTCCTGAGCTCGCTTCTGAGGCTGTCAACGTCTGTGCCGGCTTCATCGCCACCGGCATCGTTACGGATGTTGATAGAATGGGTCGCATCCTCAAGACTCTGGTTTCTGCTCTGGAGAATTTCTCCAAGGAGAACGAGAATGCCGGCATTGGCGAGCTGAAGGGCCTCAGCTCCAATGCGCAAGTTATGGTCAAGATGTCCGTCTTCTCGGCCTGGGCAGAGCTACAGGTGGCCAGCTCGGAGCAGAAGTACCTGCTCGATGTGCTGAAGCCTCACATTGGAACATTGACGCCGCTGTGGCTGGAGTCGCTGCGGGAGTTTGCCCGCTTGCGCTTCGAGCCTGACATCTCAATGACACTTGGACCCCCTTCATTATCTGGCAGTCTCGACACTATTTACGCAGCCCTGAACAGAGAGACCCTGCTCAAGTTCTATCAAGAGTCCTGGCTCAAGCTTGTCGACGCTATTGCGAGCTTGATCGAACAAGACAGCGAGTTTGTGTTTGATGCTCTCGATGGAAAGGAGTCTGAGGGGCTGAGCACGAACGGTCACACCAAGGGACCCGACATCAACTACCGCGACGAGCCTGTCGCATTCTTCTTCGTCCTGTTCGGAATCGCATTCGAGGCTCTAGCTACGCGACCTGGTCAAAGTGACTCGTTGGCCACCCAAGAGCAGAACCTGGCCATTCTTCAGGCCCTCAAGAAGATCCTCCACCCGAGTGTATCCGGTCATGCAATTTACAGAGAAGCAATCTTCTCGGAGACTATGGATCTGCTTGATAGACTGGTGTTGACAGAAGGACTCGACGTGCAAGGCGTCATTGTAGAGATTGCAAGGGCACTCTGCGTTTCACACCCCTCAGCACGCAAGAAGGACTCTGGCGATGACGGTGATCTATCAGACGACATTGACCAGCTTTTCGAGCTCACACGCATCATCGTCCTGGTCCTAGCTGGCCTGCTCCCCAACCTCACAGAGGCAAACCAGCCCGGCCGCCACCAGATGACTGAGGAAGCCGTGCTTCTCATCCGCTCATCCCTAAATGCGCTCGTTGATGCTGCCGAGGTCTTCCCCTCCATCATCAAGACCGATCTTCATGCCTGCATCATTCACATCCTGGCTACCATCCTTGCAACTCCTGGATGTCAGGAGGTCATCGTTCCGCAGTCGCTACCCACCCTCAAGCGCTTCGTCGCGAGCATGACGAAATCCCGCAGGGCGAGCAGCAGCGAGGACGGCAGCGGCCCATCACCTACGGATGTTCAGCTACAGGGTTGTCTGCGCCGATTCCTTTCGATTTACCTTAACGCGCAGAAGCGAGAGGTGCCAACATCTCTCACCTGTGTCAAGAATTGTCTACTCGCGAGCACCATCCTATTTACGGGCGGCACGAACCACCTGGCGGCAAACGATGCTCTTGTAGCAAGATACCTTGATGAGGTGGTCGACTGCCTGACGGATCGCATGGTATGTAATCATCTAAAGATCCCTTCGACGCATCGAGATATGTGACTAATATTCGGATCAAAACTTAGACGGCCAAGATCGCTGCCAACTGTATCAGGTCGCTACTTCTGCAGGGCAACCCTACACCGGCAGACCACACCATTGCGCGCTACCTCCTCCCGCGCCTCGTCGCATTTGTGACCAACACGGCGCCAGAGGACCCGGAGAACGCCCGCTCCATGATTGCGCACTCGCTGAGCCAGTACGTCGGCGTGGTACCCCGGGATCGCGTCCCCGTCGCCATGGCGCTCGTCCTGTCGACCTGCCTCGCGCGTGCCTCCTCGGAGGGCGAAGACTGCTACAGGGACACGTCGGCACGGCTGCTGGAGCTGGCGGCCATTGACCAGAACGCGTTCCGCACCGTCGTGGCGAGCATGAGCGACGGGCAAAAGGCCTTCTTGGAGGAGGTCATTCGGTGGGGACGGCAGCAGGGGCCTACGGAACAGACCGCGAGCGGGGCGACGGGTCAGCCGAGCATCGCGTTGAAGATGGACTTTGGAGGGTGATATGTGATCAAGTTTTTATGGTTACTTTTTGTCGTTTACCCCATCCTGGGTCTCTGACGAGGAGAAGTAGCAGAGGTATACGTAGTAAGAGGAGGAACACTGGAGGTAAATGCGGCGTTGGGAGGGTGGTAGCATTGGGGAGGGAAGATGGCATTAGACAGATGCGACTTGCTGTCCGGTACACTTCCCTGCAGGAAGCCTAGGGCAAAAGAGAAGGAGAGGTTTTTCAAAAGTAGATGTTACAAAAGAGCAAGAATTCATGCCGGCAAAACCCATGAGCTGAATTTTGTGTTTTCCGTCCCCCCATCACCTAGGGATTGCTGATTTCCCATTCGTTCCGATGTGTCAGAACTACGGAATACCGGATGGAAAATGTCGCTAGCCGGAGAGGGTGGGGGGGCTAGGGATCCAAAACGTATCCCGTCAACTCGGATCTCGCATATCCACGGGTTTGGAAAAGGAAGTATGCTACTGCCGGTTGCCGTCCTTTTTTCATCCGGCGTGGAAGAGTCCTAGGTGATTTGATAATTCTCATCCGGCCTGGGGCCTTCTCCAACGAGTTGGCTGGTATTTCTTTTTACTCTTCGAGAAAGAGGGTGGCGATGGTGGTGGTGGTGGTTTACGTGCAGGAATAGAGAGTGTGTGGTGAGGAAGGGATAGACATCACGTCACGTTTCACAGCTTCTCTATATCTCGAGGAGTCTAGAATCAGAAAAAGGGATCTAGAATCAAGAATCAAGAAAGGTGTGGCGTTTCGTTAAAAGCACCATGCTTCGGCCGAAACCCGCATTTCCTCCTGGTGGTTGGCATTTGTTAAACGGCTTATGGCTACAGCGGATTCCTTCGCACATCGAATTCCTCGTCTTGCTTCTCTAGATTTCCCGACAATATTTCGCTAATCATTGCTATCCTTTTGGGAAAAGACCCCCAATAAATGCCACTGTTTTCGAGCAGAGTACCCTTGCATGAGATACCGTAGATGGACAGGAAGCAGGAGGCAGGCAGAAGGGGAAGTGTAATCCGTATTACCGTGCAGTAGATGTAGACTTTTGCGCCAGCGTATATGCAGGTAGGTAACCGCGTGCCGCTCGCTCACCCTCCTCCAAGCTGTGCCGTGCCATCGATTTCATCGGCATGAGACCGGGGACTCATCGACTCTGTACTTCGTCTCCAAATCTCTTAGGGAAGCAGGCGGACAGAAGGTTGGCAGGAGTGAATGGGAATTTGGAATTGAGGAACACGTTTCCAAGTGTACGTTTGACGTATATGGTCCCGCTTCTCTGGATTCGCGCGGCTGGATCTGGGCCACTGCCAACATGTGTGCTCATGGATTTCCCCAGTCTCCTAGACCAAATGGAACGCGGATATGCTCTAGATGTTTGCTACAGCATCACCAGGATCAGGCTCGGTTCGTGGCCGGAGCCGAGGCCAACGAGGTGGCAGACATACATAGGTAGTTGCATGAACCCTTCCACAAGCTTGATGTGTTGGTCTGGTAAGGTCAATGCTGCCGTCGTGGCATTCTCTTTCTTTGGTCTGGCCAGGGGCTAGAACCCCCGGCTAGGCTGGTATCCGTACCGATGAAGCGGTATGGAGGAATACAAAGCATGTAGCCATGCGCAAGCGCGCGGCGGGTATTGGCGACGTGGCTGTCCCTTAAGACCATCCGAGAGACAAGAGGGAAACCGGGTTCTAGAGAAATTGAGGGGACGAGTGTCGGATCCTATGAGGCTTGTCATATATCATCGAAATGGCTACCCCATGACTAGGACCAGGCTTTCATACGCCAACAAAAGACCACAGATGGTGTGCTGGGGTTCCCTTCTTGCATTGTTTTCGAGATGAACAGGTGGTCCGTAGCGCAGAAAAGCAAGTGCATGTTTGCTGGTTTGGGCCAAGGAGATCATCTGCCTGGCCTACTGCTGGCTCTACTACTGCTGGCTCTATTCTGCATTCACCACCACCACCACCACTACTCATTTCCGGGAGCTGCCGTGAATCAAATGCGGGTTTGTGGAAAGTGGGCGGCTGCGGCACGGTCTCGGTCGGTATGGTGTTCACTGGTGTGCCAAGGTGAGGAGAAGGAGGTGACGGATCGTAATTCTCGATGAATCAGATTTTGGCAGTTCGTCATTCTCCCATTCCTTTCCCAAATGTATCTCTTTTGTTATCCGAGGGCCCGAGGACTTGTCGTCGGGGAGGCGGACGTTGTCGCCGGATTCAAGCATCCACAACTCCGTGACTGCGACCGCATATTACGGGCGTATGTACGTAGAGTCGGGCGGCATATGCATAGCGCTTCGCTCACTTCACTGCCTGTCGCTTTACCTCCACAGTGATCTTGCTCTCTTTTCTTTCTTTTTCCGCCCTCCCATTTGAGATCGCCTCACAGGACGAGTCAGGAGTAGTTATAGATCGTGCAGGTGAGACAAAAGCTTTCATCGGCCTAACGGCTGTAGAAGACGTTAGCCCTCTCCCAAGCCCGCCCCTCCACGCTTTGACGGCGTACCCGATGGATGCGGACTTGACATGGCGGATGGCTGCATAAGACCTCTGCCCCGTGTTACTACCACTAGACTGGCGTCGGCTCAAATCCGAGAGGTTCTGTAGTCCATTCACGGGCGAGGGGCGTATGAGTATGTCATCAAGCATTTCAGCCGCCTTGGGATGCATTGCCTGCCGCAACCCGGGCTTCGCAGCAATTTAGAAGCCGATAACGCCTCATCTCTACTCTCTCGTATATCTTGGACGAGTGTCGACTAAGTTGATACTCATGCGAGGTAGTTGATCCGGGAGATTTGACTGTTGGTAGTGAGCCCTGTTCCGCATCTGGACGCGTGCTTCTCACTCGCTACTCCGGGTCACCAATCTCGGTATCCCACCAACCAGAGCCCCCAAACTTCATCAGTCGCTATGCCTAGCGCAGGATGCAGGATGCAACGACTGCGTTGGCTCCATTAGATGTTGCTTGGCCCGAGGCTACGTCTGAGCCGTACACGCCGTCTGTTCGTTCAAGATTCGTTTCAGCCATCACGGGATTTGATCAACATGCATCGAGTCGCCCGTGTTTGCCTTGTAGGTCCAATCGGGAGACTTGGAGTGGTAAAATCGACCAAATCGCCAAAACTATCCGATTCCTGCCCAATTACATTATTGGTGATGGTTTCTGAGCTCCATCGGGCAACAAGTGGATGGTGACAAAATCCACAATGCCTGCTTCGTTAAACATCGTAACCCGAAAGAAAGTCCGGGGTTCCTAGCTAGCACAAGAAAACTCTTGTAAAGGCAAGAGTAAAACAGGAAATTTCCATCTCAACAGAGGCACCACGCATCAAGCGTCTGGGGATATGTCATCTGAGGCGCATTCAGTTGTTGAAATCAGTGGCAAGGTGCCTTCCTATCACCCTTTTTTCTCCTTGGACTTTGATGGAGGCTTGCTGCCGTTAGCAATCAACGGGAGTTTCTTTGATGCTTGCGATTGGTGAGAAGATGACGAATCGCCTGATGGTTGATTACTATTCGAGTTGGGCGTTGCTGATGTTTTGGACTTCTCGGTCGATCTCTTCTTTTTTGCCGAGTCGCCGCTCTTCTTTGGACGAGACACTGGCTTTTGTGGTTGTCCTCCGGTGATTCCTTCGCCGATGAAAAATGAGTCGCTCTTGTACCTATTCCAGTCCTTCACACCGAGTGCGTCGGAAGTGCTTCGTGCAGTACCTAGGGCCTGGAAGGTGGTGTCGGTTTGGCCAGAGGAAGTAGAGTACGTGCCCGTACTAAAACCGTCGTCTGCATAACGCATGGCTGGCTGTTGAGTGCTGTAGTCTCGACGAAAACCACAATTATTCTGGTCCCACTAAAGGACACGGAACGTCAGTAAACTTCTCTTCATGGGACACTGTCTTGCCAATGGTCTTACCTGAGAATACGATGCTTCTGGATAGGAATCATACGAATACGGGCTAGTCTGTTGAGAGTTTGGATCTGTGTATTCAGACCTCTGCGATCTCGTGCGTGTAGATGCTGAGTTCTCGTTCACCTCAACATCCTTTATCATGATGGGGTTTGACATGTTACGATCGTCGAACATGATCCGCCTGCCGTGGAACACGCCCTCCTTCAGGCGATCTCGAATGCGTGTTAGCGAATGGCTTGACGTCGCCAGCCGATCGGATACACCCACCACAGGCACCATAGAAATTGTGTTGGCCCAACACCCTAATCCAGCCAGACGTACTAGGTCCAAAGATTTGAACATGGTCGACCACACAACCTTCGCGGAGCCAATCCTTGAATTGCCTCCAATTTGTGTCGAAAGGCAGCTGTCTCGTCTGTCAGGGTATCGGCTCATTTGCGGTGTAGTCGGTGTCACGAACGTTTGCTATGGGTATGTAAAAGACTCCGGTTTCCTGACCGGGCCGAGCCAAGTACGGTTGCATGTTGACGCGGGACGACGGAACCCAACTCCTGGCACTGGGCTCTGTCCAACGTTAGACGCCAACGTCTTGACTTTGACTGGTGGTTGTGTGACGGTGCGAAGAATCAACCACTGCCAGGATCTCGTGGGACACAAGATCCAGTGATGAACCACAAAGCCTTGGCCGTCCTCGAATCGATTCGGGCAAACAAAGGAAGGAGGTGATGGTTTGAGGTGGTGAGGAGAGAACAATGGAATTCGTCTTTTATATTGGCCTAGTTCTCTCCATCCTCCATGTTTCCTCATAGAAACCGCGGAGAACAACATGGCCAATGGAGAGAAATACTTGTCTTTAGTTCGAGGGAAGGGAGATCTCTGCTAGTGCTGCCTCCGGGTTATCCCAGTCTGAACCGGTACTTGGCAGACAGACATTCCATCTCCGTTGGAAGTAGTCATACTGGCCTAGGTACCCGAACCCATGTGCTGCGCTTTGGGGTTTCTTGCCTGTGCCAACCAACACATCCGCTGTTGAGTCGGCCGAATGGTCTACCGGACATGGTATGGGGTCAGCAACGATCTGGTACCGAATACCCGCAGTACATGCGGCGCCAAAGAACGTCGCAACGAAAAAGGTGTGATGCAGCTCATTTACTACTAGATCGTGCCATTGAGCTCTCTTCCCTTGTAGCATCGTAAAAATGACAGCCACCATGTGGGGTCCGACTTGATGCAAGTTTGTTTTGGGCACAGTCACCAATCGCGCGCATAAGCTCTTTGGCTGTTGTTGGGTTGAGCAAGACGGCTGCTATCATTATCGAGTCATCCGAAAATATGTGCCGTGAACCTGGTCATTGGAGGCTGCGATGTAAGCTGCAGCCCGGCAATACACAGGATTCCTCCCTTAAGTTGCTTCGAAACCAAAGAAACGAGTGAGCAGGGCTCCAATTTTTTCTCGATGATAGCCAGAAAGGCTTCCCTTTTCGACTAAGTCGTCCCGATCCGGAGAGGGAGCTAGGGACACCATTGGGAACAATGACCAGGGACCAGCGGTTTATCAGATGGTCCATGAACAGCTGAAAGTGCTGATCAAAATCCGAATGCATTCTGAGCCTTTTCCCTTGATCATTTACAGCCAATGGCAAGTTGGAGTGATAGACTCGAGGGGAGCAGGCTCGGACTGAGAAAGTTCCTTCATAGACCCCTGCAGTAAGTTGGTACGATGCTGTGCCGCTGTACGTAGCCTGCACCTCCAACGCATTGTAAAGCCTGGGCTTGCGGGTAGTCGATACAGATTGGCGTCAGTTGAGAGAAGCCGCGAAAGACAATATCCACTAAGCGCGGTGCTGGTAAGCCACGTCAACCTGTCAGAATGATGAAAAATTTCCCCAGGGAAGCGCCTGGAAATTCCAGAGTTCGAGCGACGAGCAGACGAACTTTGCACAGTATCGTTTAAAGCCCTGTCCTTGAAGCCATGTTACGGCTGTCCGCAAGAGATGCGAACGCTTACCACTGGCAGTCCTTCATCATGAGGATAGTTTGCGCAATGTGGCTGCGGCAGCAGCATGCTTCGAGCTGGGGAATGACCACAACTTTCTGCATCAAGTCGGTTCGGGTGCTGTATCCATCATCGCGCTCGGCTGCACCACCGCGCAGCCGCGGGTAGCTGGGAAACCAATGAGATCTGCGTGACATCCGCAGGTTTGGGGCCTGTCTTCGGATGGTTGGTCGGGGAAGCTTCTAGTGCAGCCGTCATGAGCCAAAGTGGTGGCGCTGCAATCGATCAAGTCCTTTTAAAAGAGAAGGTGTCGTCTACTTCGGACATGTCTAGACCGGACAGGTCATCGTCGAAATCGTCCAGTGCAGGTGCCTCCATCTGCGTCTCATCCTTGCCAGTGGTCATTGTCAAATCATTGCGCTGCGCGTCTTGCCATGGGGCTCCGGACTCCTCAGCTTCCGCAAGTGATGCCATGAGATGATGCTTGCTATCTCCCAGCAGGAGAACGGCAGAATCACCAGTCCAGTCGAGCCACGATGCTTGAGGCTTCCCCAGCACCTTGGCATCGGGTAGCTGTCCTCTGAAGTGAACTGTCTTCGGGCCGTCGGACAAGGGGTCCCAAACGAACACCAAACCTGCGTAATTTTCTCCCTCGCACGTAACCATGAGCACTTCGCGCTGTTTTGGATGCCAGGAGAAGGCCAAAATTTGACTGTGGAAGATGAGAACGGCGCGCAGTTCAGATGACGCCAAATCCCAAACCCAAACAGTACTTGGCCAGTCCTCCAAGGTGGTAGCTAAAAGACTGGAGGATGCATCAAAGACGGATAAAGTGCGGGCTGGCTTGGTATCGACAGTGCCGTTGCTCGCTCGGCCCGGAGCAGATACGGACTGGGTCGCTCGCGAAAAGGAGTGCTGTGAACCTGATTGGGTCGTGGCGATCTCCTCTTGCCAGATCTGGCATTCTCGTGTTAGTCTACGCCAAAATTATTGCGCAAAGATAGGTTGTGTCACCCACCTGAACGGTATCCCTCGGAGTAATGGTTGCAGGATGTTCGAGTCTCATCGACTCGGCAGCGGACTTGGTTTCCAGAACGCATACACTGCGAGTGTGGTCGCACACTGCAATGCGAGCGCCGTCCGGGCTGACTTGACAGTGCTTTACCCCTGCGCCGAGTTCGTAATGCTTCTCCTCGATGGCCCAGGGTGAGGGTCCGGACCACGTCTTGAAGAGGTGGCCGTCGGGCGTGTAAAACAGGATTTTGTGTCCTTGAGCCGCAGACTCCCACATCAGGAGCCAACGGCCGTCCGGGGTCCAGGCCAGTCCTTGAGCATCGACAGTATCGGGCTGCCAAGAGCGAAGGACTTGTCGTGTCTTGGGATGGTGAACACTAGCGATATCTTTACCGGCGACGCGTGTGAGGATGGCCAAATGTCCTGAGCCGGGGCGAAGTGCAAAGCCACGAGAAGCTACACTAGCTTGGTGGAATTTTGGGTTGCTGATCTCGATGGTTCTCGAAGTGGCCAGGTCGAAGATGGAGAACTTGAGGCCATAGGATGAGCACATGAAGATCTCGGTATCGGAAGCGCCAAACTGAACAAAGGTAGGCTTCAGATTAGGGGTCGCAGGGTTTCGTATGACGCCACGATAGCCTGGACCCGAAGCCGAGTAGATGAGAACCTGGTCAGAGAAGCAGGCGAGAATGCGTCTTGACGAAGGTGACCATCGCAAAGCGTAGGCAGTACCGACATTGGACGGTAATTTGACGCTATGAATAGTCTCGAGGGTTTCGACAGATCGTACACTGACGCTGGTAGGCGACAAGGTTGCGATCAGGTTACCATCGGGACTTGACGCGCAATGCGGCGATGCTGTCGGTGGTAAGCCTTGTGGAAGAGAATGGATGAGAGGACGCCGAGAGCCTTACATTTAAAGATCCTTGAAAAGTGCATGATGCATGGAGTTGAAGAGTTGTGTGTTGGGAGGCGCGAAAATAATATCAAGCCCAGGTACGGTACTTTACTTTGATCAGGTACTATACTTATGATGCGTATTCGTAAGATACCTACCAAAAGGCGAGCCTGACTTGTTTAGGAAAGTGAGACAAGGTCAGTGAGGTCTACTCCGTACCGAGTATTGCTTGGGGAAGTAGCAAGGGACGGGTGTTTTTGCCGAAACGAAACGAAGCAGGGTTTCTTTTTGGTCTTTGGGTGAGGATGAATTGGGCAAGCGTTCCTGAGTCTCGGCAGCGGTGGAGTCTTGAAGAAAAGCCGTTGTTGCAATGGAAGGAAACAAGGTGCTCGTCTGCATCTTTGTTGTTTACATTGATTCCTGTTTTGGACTAGCGCGGGGCAGCATCACAATCTACCTAGGTACCTTACCGTGAGTGCTTAGTCAGGTAGCGCTTGTTGCAGTGTCCGGGCTCTCTCCGGCTCCATGGAAGTTGCCGGCCAGACGACGATGGGAAAGGACGCCGGAAACCAATCACCACTGCCCTATTTCGCCAGCACTTCAGACGCCGCCGAACCCCGCCAAAGTCCAGACATCCTTCGCCCAACTCCGTCGGCCCCGGTGACCTGTGCTTGTGCTTGTGCATACGCCCTTCAGCGGCACTGAGCGGCTCTTTCCCACCTCACTTAGTCTCACTTTAGGTGCAGAGTAGTCGCTGAAGTGTTGTCTGTCGTCTATCAACGGGCTTACCTCACTCACAAATAGGTAATCGCCACGCTTTTGCTGACTCACAGTGTCACATATCTCATAGCCGTGAAAGCAATTTCACTCCTCACTCTCGATCAAATCTGATTCTCATCCATTTCATAGCCTCCACTTTCATCTCATTAACAATCATCATCACATGTCAGTGTTGTGTCAACCATGGGAATGAGCAGCGTGTGATTATTCCTCTTTCCTCTTTTCTCGGAGCTCGTCTCACTCATCCGACCTCTCACACTTCCTCATACTGAGATAGAGCGACATGAGACACAGCATATCATGGCCTCGCACTGCCTTGCGCAGCAGCGGCCAGCTATCACAGCGATGCAGACCATCACAGTCGACATGCATACCTCACACGCACACGCAGACGAGGTGTTTGAATGCGGCTGCCGCTGCAGCCCAAGTCACACCGAGCTCCCAACACCAACCACTCACCACCCGCCGGCGTCTCGTCAAGGATGCGAAACCCTTCTCCGACTTCCTCACCGATACCTTCCACCGCCAGCATGACTACCTCCGCATATCCGTCACGGAACGCTGTAACCTTCGCTGCCTTTACTGCATGCCCGAAGAAGGCGTGCCGCTCTCCCCGACAAAGGAACTCCTCACCACCCCGGAAATCGTCCTGCTCTCCTCCGTCTTCGTCTCCCAGGGGGTGACCAAGATCCGCCTGACGGGCGGCGAGCCCACGGTGCGCCGCGACATCGTCCCGCTCATGCACCAGATCGGCGCCCTCCGGCCCCACGGTCTCCGGGAGCTGTGCCTAACCACCAACGGCCTCTCTCTCCACCGCAAGCTCGACAGCATGGTCGAGGCAGGGCTCACCGGCGTCAACCTGAGCCTCGACACCCTGGACCCGCACATGTTCCAGATCATGACCCGGCGCAACGGCTTCGACGCCGTGAAGAAGAGCATCGACCGCATCTTTGCCCTCAACAAGGCCGGCGCGGGCATCAAGTTCAAAATCAACTGCGTCGTCATGCGCGGCCGCAACGACGCCGAGATCGGCCCCTTTGTCGAGATGACGCGCGATAAGGACGTCGAGGTCCGCTTCATCGAGTACATGCCCTTTGACGGCAACAAGTGGAACAAGGGCAAGATGTTGGGCTACGCCGAGATGCTCGACGTCATCCGAGAGACGTATCCCACCTTGGCCAAAGTCGAGGACCACAAGAACGACACGAGCAAGACGTGGCACGTCCCCGGGTTCGCGGGCAGGATCGGCTTCATCACGAGCATGACGCACAACTTTTGCGGGACGTGCAACCGGCTGCGCATCACGAGCGACGGAAACCTCAAGGTGTGTCTGTTTGGCAACACCGAGGTCTCGCTGCGGGATATCCTGCGAAAGTCCAACGGCGGCGAGCCCATTGACGAGGCGGCGCTCGAGGCGATGAAGCAGATTGAGATGGACCGCCGGCAAGGGCTGGCAGACGCTGGGAAGCCGCTCGGCGCAGCGCTCAACGAGGCCGAGCTCCTGGACGTCATTGGGATGGCTGTCAAGAGGAAGAAGGAGAAGCATGCGGGTATCGGGGAACTGGAGCATATGAAGAACAGGCCGATGATCTTGATAGGTGGGTAATCGCTGCCCCTTTTCTCCTATACTCTTGGTCCATTGGTTATGAGGAAAGGGTTTGCCTGCTTGGTTTATTTGCATTGGGACGGCGTTGGATACCAAGGGGATGATCGCGTGGCATGGATGCCCAAAGGGGATCCTATACGGAACGTATATATAAGTATGTATGTGCACATGAATGGAAGGCTGAATCAATAGTTTATCTAGATTCTCAACCGCTCCAACCGTCTCGTCTGTTATCTCCCACCAATGTCTCCAAGCCAGTGTTCATGAGCACGCCCATCAGCCTCACCCAGGCACCTTCACGCCGTCCTCTAGGCGTGTCAGTGGTACCCATCCACCTCCTCTCCGCAACACCACATCACCACGCTCAACTCAGACCCTTCTCCTCAACCACCCGCCGCCGCAAAGATGATTCCGACAAGAAGAGCAAGGACACCAACGACAAATACAATGACTCACAAACCCCCAAACCATCCTTAACGCACATCTCCCCCACAGGCTCAGCCCACATGGTCTCCATCGCCGCCAAACTCCCCACAGCCCGCATCGCAAAAGCAGCCTGTACCATAACCTTCTCCTCCCCGTCTCCCATAAACCTCATCCGCGCCTCCCAGATGAAAAAGGGCGACGTCCTCGGCACGGCGCGGATCGCGGGCATCATGGCCGCCAAGCGCACGCCCGACATCATCCCGCTGTGTCACCCGATCCTGCTCTCTCACATCGGCGTCGAGGTCGAGCCGGCCAGCGACGCTGAAGACGAGACGGTGATTTGCGTCGAGGCTACAGTCGAGTGCGAGGGCAAGACGGGGGTCGAGATGGAGGCTTTGACTGCTGCTGGGGCGGCGGCGATGACGGTGTATGATATGTGTAAGGCTGTGGATAAGGGGATGGTTATTGGGGGGTTGAGGGTTGTTTTGAAGGATGGGGGGAAGAGTGGGCGGTGGGAGATGCCTTAATATTTGTTTCTTCGTGTAAAGATCTTCCAGTGTCTCGTATGTCAAGTAAGATGGGCTTGAAGTTGGTAGCCGAGTCCTCAAAAATGACATAGGACTGAAGGGGGAAAATGTTGTTCGCTATGGCGAATCTGTATATAGAGCAGACCAGATCCCATTCGGGATTAGAACATGTATCTTAAACCTAAAGGGCGAGGCACAAGTCAAGTCAACCGCAAAGACACCCCACATGGTACCCAGAAAGCGGGTTAAGCAAGAAACGGAAAGAGGAGAAGCAGCCCTTCACTGAAAATTTGACATCCCGAATGTCTATAACCTCAAGTACCAAATATCTGACAACCTCGAAGTTCCCTTCCTCATTGAAAAAGGATAGAACCGTGCGCAGTAACAGTAGGACAGCCCCAAACACTCATGGCGGTCACAGTGGGATGACTTAGTACCTCACAAACGAGCCAACAGCACATACGCACCCTTTCTCCCTGCATCAAAGAACAACCCGTTTAAGGACGACAAGATTCAAGACCCACATTTCATAATAGACCATTCACTACCACTCAACTCGCTTTCAAAACGTATTCGTTGTTAAATACGGTCCGGATCAGCACGCCCTCTACGAAGTGGTTGGGAATAGGCAATCACCTTACAAGGTCACTGTGTGCTGGATTTCGACTCATCGATTCCTCTAGTCTGAGCGAGTGAATGGCTTCACAGGACTTTTGCCATGCTCCTGCTAAGAAGCAGTGAAGACCAACTTCAGTAAGTGTTGTGACTTAGATTTGAGTTAAATACCTTACAGTGAATCCTAGAGCCAGGGTTTTGCACTTGAAATTAGTACACCCTGACCATGAACGTCTCTTGTTGGCTACGTTTTAAGATATATAGGTAAGTGGTAACACCTCGACCGAGATTAGGTGTAGATGAATCAGCCAACGTCACTTGCTTCCATTTTTTTCTTTTTTTTTTTTCAAAAAGGAAGAGGTATACTAAGGCTCAGTCGTGGGATGATAGGATAGCAAGCTTAAATTGATATGGAGCCACTGTATTTGAATGCCCGTAAATCTTGCACCGAACGAAGCATTATTCACTGATGCATTTAAAAGCTGGGATGTTGCTATGCTATTAACCATGACACCAAAATGTGACAATTTGCTATGGGAGTTGGGTATAGCTACAATAAAATGTCTCCGCCAACCTCTCTCTCTCTTTCTTTGTGTCGGCTCCATCTTTTATACAATCTCGCTTCATTCTCCCTCCCTCTCTCTCTCCCTCACTCGTCACGCATCCTTCTCATCCTTTCCATCTACAATACTTCCCACACTCTACGAAAACTCAGATTTAATCTCCTTCCCGACATTCATCGCAATCCAATCCGCAATCGCCATATTCGTAATCATGGGATTCACCCCGCTGGCGCTAGGGAAAACACTCGCATCCGCAACAAACAGATTCTCCGTACCCCAAACGTGACCCTTGGGTCCCACCACGCCCTCGTCCTCGTTAGGCGCCATACGGCACGTACCCATCTGGTGCGCAGACGAAAAGATGGCCACGGGCGGCGCGTTGCCCACCCGGCGCAACTTATCCAGCCACGCAACGAACTTGGGATCGTTGACGCCGTCGAGGATCGCTTCGTCACCGCTATCCGAGGCCGAAGATGACGCGGCTGCAGTCTCCTTCTCCTTTGAGGGAGGCTCGGCGTGGTCCTCCTTGACGAAGGGCTCGAGACCGGGCAGACCGGCGTGGATCTCCGTCGCGCCCTCGACGTAGCAGATCTTGCAGAGGGCGACGACGCCCTCGAGGGTGTTTGCGCGGTCAAAGTCGGAGACGACGTAGTCGATGCGGGGGCGGCCGGAGACGGGGTCCGGGTACACGCGGCCCGGGTCGCGGTCGCGGGTGAGGGAGATGAAGGCGCCAAAGTGGCGGAAGCGGAGCTCGCTGAGTTTGGCCTGGAGGCCAGAGTGCCAGGGCATGCTGGACAGGATTGCATAAGGCTGTGTGAATGTGTTAATGAACAAATTGGCTCACAAGGTTTAGAGCTAGGACGTACAATCATGCAAGTAGGCTCCAGCTTCACACCGTGGCCGGCCTTGTCGAGGTCCTCGAATGAGGAGCAGTAACTCGTGATGATACCGCCTGTGTTCACTTCACGTCAGCAACCAGAACATATGGATTCGCGATGTATTTTGAGTGACTCACCCTCCCATGGCTTGCAGTCCTCCTTCCAGTAGCCTCCTACGAAGTTACAGGGATGGACGTAGAGATTGCGGCCGAGGTGTCGGTTCTAACGAAACATTAGCAAAGCGGACAAGCAAGCGCGCAACAGAGGGATGATATGATCTACTCACCGTCAGACCACTCCTCAACAGCACCAAGGGGCTCGAAACTGATCCAGCCGACATGATGACCTTCTTGGCCTTGATAACAACCTGTCGTGTGGTCCGCTGCTCCAAAGGCGCGCTGGTGCTGCCGTTGGCTCCCCTCGATACCCATTTTCCAACTACGCCCGTCGCTCGCTTGGACCCGCTGGACTCGTCAAAGGTGACCTTCTCAACCTCGAAACCCTCGATAAACTTGGCTCCAGATCCTGCCGCTGCCGGCAGCCAGCTCACGGTTGGACCCTGCTTTTCAGTCGACCCACAGCCGAGATGGCACTGCCCGCAGTAGTGCTCCATCCCGCCCGTGTTCTGCGGGGCCGTGGCGGCGTGCCATCCGAGCTTCCGGGACCCGTCCAACAGCACTTGGTTGCGGTGGTTGTGGCGGACCTTGTCGGTACTGACGCCCATGAAATCGCAGACTTTGTCGAGGCAGTTTTGGAACTGGGGCGAGGTGAAGAAGGGCAGCCCGCGCTGCTCAGACCACTCCTTACGGACGAACCCTTGGGTCTGCAGACTGACGCTCCAGTTGACGGTGCCACCGCCGCCCCAGCAGCTGCCGGCGACCATGTTGAGCGAGTTGTCATCGCTGGTGATGAAGCCTCCGTTCTCGTACAGGAACGAGCAGCCGGCATCCTGGGACATGGGCAGCTGACTCGGGGTGTAGTAGTACGACTTGTCGACAACGAGGACCTTGTGACCGGCCTCGGCCAGAACCTTGGCAACGACTGCTCCTCCGCAGCCCGACCCGACGATGACGACGTCGGTCTCTACGACGGCTGGCTCGCCAGCCGACTCGAACTGCATAAAGTTGAAGTCGAAGCCCTCGCCGTGTGTCTGGAAGTCCGGCATGTCGGTGTAGTCCGTCAACTCTATGAATAACGGATTGGTCTGCACGGCGGCCTTTTGCGCCAGGAGACATATTGACTTTGATAGAACTCTGATTGTAGGGAGCCTAGACGTCTGCCAAGCCTTCAAAATCTGCTCACGAACTTCTATGGGTTGAAGATGAACTGGGGTCCAGTACCCAGTGAGAAACAACGTGCCGGCGCGTGTGCTGTCAGTTTGGTCAGTTTTTTGTTCACGGTGAAGATCGAAAGTGAAGCGTCGTGGTGGCGTTCATGACCCGTCACTTACCCAAGAGCGCCCATTGCGCCACCGAGTTGACGTTGCGCGCCGGCAGGCAGGGCCGCAAGTGTCCTGGTGATGCTCTCGATGAATTTGGGTTCCTTTGCGGGGTTGTGTGCCATGTACTCCTGGAACTTTTCCTCAGAAGGCGGTTTCTTCATTGTGTTCTGGGCGAGTTGGAGCGCAGCCGCATATTCGGCATCGGACACTCGGATTTGGCTCGTCGTGTCTGTGAGAGTCGCCGGTCGTGAGATGGGCGGGAGGACCGCCTCGAGCAAGGACATCAGAACGGTCCATTGAGTCTCGTTCCAAAAGTCGGTTGTCGGCAGCGCCGGAAGCTGGAGTTCGACGGCGGTGCCAGGAATGGTCTTTGGCACAGTAGTCATGATGAAGCGTAGTGAAGCGTGATGGTAAGTAAACACAGAAAGATGGGAATAGTAATCAAAGTGAACAGTTCGGTGGTACAATGCGATACAACGTAGAAATAGCTATAAGAAGTGGTAGAAGAACAATGACCACAACAAGGTTACGCAAGGTCGGATGAGGGGCAGCTTTGGAGTTAGCTATAGTCACAATTGACACATGAGCGATGAAAAGGCACCTCGGAAGCTCATGCTCGACTGATGTCAGGATGTGTGGGAAGGCAACGGGAAAACGAGTCGTCGTTGGCAGCCCCCTGCTGCTCGCATGGTGGTGCTGCAGGGGTTCGTGTTTGCCATGGATGCGGGGTCTGTGCGACGAAGCATCTCAATGGATCTCTCCATAGCCATCTCCTCTCTCTGACTCTCTTTCTCTCTCTTTCGCTATTATTGTCTCCTCAGGCGGATGGGACCCTATTCCCGATCCGGTGTGCTATTGGGGTGGTCGAACATTCAGTCAACCGCCAGCTTTGCGGCTAAAGATTGGCCGCCACGATTAGTTCTAAACCGTCTCTTTCTTTGTGGTTGCAGAATCCCTCAAAGAGGAGTCTCGGACCTATGATTCCCCCCACCGGACCTGGCCAGCACAGCTGTCAACAGCTTTAGATGTGCAGCTTACTCTCTGCATTGGCGGGGTAGGGCGCTACTGAGCGGCACTTGGGCGCATGTAACCCTCTCGACCCGGGCGCGAGTGGCGTAGTGCGGGAACGGGGAATCAAGAGAAGCTGCTTGATGCGGGGAACGGGGACTTTGGCTCGATCGTAACGGGGCCTCGTCGGAACCCGATAGTTTCTTCATCAGTCATTACCAAAGCAAAGGTCCTTTCGACGCCATAGGTATTCACGGCATCCCACTGCATGAAGCAATACCATAATGGGAGCAAAGAGACGCCCCACGCGGCGTCCAATTGTCGAACGAAGAGAGACGCGGTTGCTGCACGTGTTGCCTCATGTCCAGACTTCCCAAGCGTCTGGGTCTTGAAACGACACAGCCGCGAGCTTATGTTTGTCGATATTTCAGCCACCATGGCCCCAGATGATGGTCAGATCGTCGGATCCGCCCGTTCACCTTGAAAGTGCACAGCGACATCAACAGGAATGATGCTGGGTTGACTGCTGCAGATCGTACGTTACCGTGGCTTGGGGTGAGATTCTTAGATTGTGGGGCAGATCGATGATGCGTCTCAGCGATTCGGCCGGGAAGCATTGAGCCTCGGCTCGCATGGACTGAATGAAACGGGCAAGAAAACACACATGTTTCTCAGCTGGCCTTGTTGTGAAGTTGTTTATTGGGATGCGATCGGGATCGAATGATTCATTGGCAGGGCCACGAGCTTGATACGGAGAATCACGACTGGCAGTGCCATTATCGAATGTCTGCAAATGTTGTATGCCTTGTGGGTGCCAGACTGGTCGTCACGGACCCGGTATTTGATGACCCGTCGCCTCTTCCGTCTCAAGCACGGCCGCTCCAATCCATGGCTGGCAACTTGCAGACACCCGGCTCCGTGTGCTGTGCCGACGCATAAGCCAAGGGACCAGTTTCCGGTCCGGCGCTAGAGAGAACGGCGCAGCCCGGTCCTAGGGCATCCGGGTCCGACTGCCGGTGGCGCATCGGGTATACCGCTTGGCACCGTCGACCTCTTCGGGGGTCTGCGAGCCCCGGGCGAGCGGACTTGTAAGCGGCGAATCGACCTGACACTGACAACAGGCGGACGTGGCCCGGTGGGTACGGTGGCCAAAATGCAAGATTGGCTCCCCCTCAGACCTGCAGCTACAGGCCGCGGCTAAACCAGACGTGGACACTTTTCAGGGTCCAGCGGCGGGTCTTTCCATCCGTGCAAGGGGGGCTGGGTGTCATCTGGCGATGGGCGGTCTGGCGGCCAAGAGGGTTCAAAGGGGAAGCTGGGGCCGGGGTTTACCTTTGAAGCCGAATTTGTTGGGGAAAGGAAACGACAACGACTTGAAAAATGCATGTGAGAGTCGATCTGTGAAGAATTGTTGACTGACGGCGAACAAGGCGCGTAAGCCAGCAAGCTCTTCCTGGTCGGCTGATTTCCGTGTTGTAACTGTGGTAGGCCACCGCGAGTACGAAGATGTATTACTGGAGACAGCTTTGCTGTCACTGACTGTACTGCAAAGAGGCACGAGAGGTGTGCAATAGACTGTCGTGTGAGTGTTACCACAAGCGCATTATGTTATATCTGTGCAAGTTGAGACTCCAAGCTGAGGCTTCAAGATGTACTACGGATTTGTACCAGCAGGCCTTGTTGTCATCGAGCAATACACTCTTGTCCAATCCGGCCGAGTAGGCTGTCTGCTCCGAGCTCGTGTGACAATCTCATCATCGACAAATGACGGAATCTTGGTCGCGTACCGCTTTGAGAAGCAAGGGGGACCGTGAAGATCAAGGCCCTTGTCGCTCACATGTCAAATGATGGTCATGTAGCGACTTCGTGATGATTAGATAACGGGAGAAAGAGGGTCCTTACCATCAAGACCGTCCGTAGTCGAGAAGTGGAAATCATCAAAGAAAGGGAAGAAAAAAAAAAAACTTCGATACGATGAAGAGAAGATTGACAGAATTGGGCTTAGCGTTCCCCCAACAAAAAGGACGAAGGTCGGGTAGCCATGCTCCACGGCGGATGGACACTTGATGATTCGTGACGTGGACTACTTCATGCGCGTTAGTGTACAACGCAAATAGCTCACGCTGACGTTATCTGACAAAGTGTCAACTATTAAGAGTACCTGTCGCATCCCCCACTAACCACCCACAACGGACCAGGGGCAACTTGCAAGGAGGGTCAGCCTGGGCTTCCAGAAGGACGGCGATGGCCACGGGCCCCTGACAACCCGTCTGCAGGCCCCCAGGATGAGAATTGCGTTGTGTAGACTGGTCTACTAGACTTGCGATTATCAAGTCCAACACCCGTCAGGATTTCAGGAGTTCGGAGCCCCCGATGGGAGTTCGTCAGAGTCGGTTGCCCTTGCGGGCCTTGCCCAACATTGATCTCTTGGTGATCTCTTGTGTAGCCATCGCATAACGTTCAACGTAGCGTGACCCAAGGGCACTGACTGAGCGCAAGACAACGAGTGCCACTGCGAGCTCTGATAATGCCAACAGAGGTGTCGAGATTGGGCCGGCGAGAGGAAGCCGTGGCCATGTCCCGGAAATAGAGTTGGAGCTGGTGTCCAAAGCTCCCAATGCACCATTACCGTTGTCGGAAAGACAAATGTCTGGGACTCTGGGCTGGGCAATGGGTTCCGGCAACGTGCCCAAGCAAGATCCATGTCGCAGCTTTTCAACCGTTTCAAAGCGCCTGACGAACTGCGCGAATCGGTGGGTGAAAGACTGCGAAGTATCGTACAGACCAGACGTACTGATACAGGCCGCCGCGGCGCAAAGGCTTTTTTGCTTCGTCCAACGTGCGATGCTTAATTGGTTGAACCCTTCTGGGACATTTGCTCCGGACGTGAAAACCCGTTCGCAGACGCATTTCGGCGTTGCCATTTCGCCGTCTAGTCAGTCGCAAATTTGCAAGAATGATTGTCGACTCGTCGTCTTCTTCAAGGCTCAAGCTGTTGGTTTACCCCCGCGGCCCCGCCCTTGTTCTTAGCAGCTTGTATGTATCTTTGGCGTTGCTCGGGCCCATCTTGCAAATGTTCCCATGCCTGGGGCGCCAGGATGGGCTTTAAGGACGGAACAAGGATGATGTCGAAAGAAGCCGAGGCAAAAAGTGAGGGTTCTGGTCATTTTGGAGCAAGTTGAGCTTGGATAAGAAGATGGAACCGAACCGAACCCACCCCCGTCCATCCATCCATCCAGTAGTGCCAATGTGGTCGAGGCCGTTTGCCTTAACGTGAACCGGTGATGGTTTTGCGGTGCCTTTCGTCCGTTGTCAAGCTTGAAGGTGTTATTCATGTGTCTCTCAACAATGTTCAATGTTGGTGTACCCAGCAAGTATCCACAATACTAGGAGTGGAGGTACAGACGGGATACTCACGTACGAATGGATACCTACTCTGTAAGCCCCGGTTTTTTGTCTCCAGACAGCTGGTCACTGGTGAGGAAGAACGAAAAGAAGATGTGGCTCTTGGAGCTTGGCAGGACCTGCTGTGTCGAATCGAAGGCTGCAGATGTCAGTGGTGGATTCCACATTGAGTAGTACCTCCCGCGGCCACCCGACAAGCCGGGCAAGCGCGCACGAGAGACTTGCGACTTCAGGAAGGCGGCGAGGGCCAGGTGCGCTTGCATTTTCCCGGCATTTTTGGGTTTTGCTCCGTCCGCTGTTGTCAGGTACTTTGGTGAGGTACCTATGGTTACCTAAGATCAGGTACCTTACATGATGTTTTCCTAAGGTACGCAGGAGGGGGGAAGAACGAAGGAAGGCACGTTGGATCTCGAGCTTCCGAATTCACCGATACCTGGATCTTCTCAAGGCTTTACCTAACTTCTTCTTGTATGTTGCTTGCAAGGCAAGTCGCGAGAGTGCATGGTTAAGTGTGTGTGAGGTACATAAGCAGTACGTGCTTCAACGTCGCATAGCATTGAGAAGCTAAGGTAGTGTGGGCAGGACGAGACATGACAAGGCAAGCCGCAAGACAAGACAAGACACCACGACATCAGATACCGCATCTTTCCACCGAACTCACCAGACTCTCTACCTTAGCTACACATTACAGTCTGGAGCAGAGACAGCCAGCCGCCTTGCCGTTACCGTTGGTCGTGCCGCACCTGACACTTACCGTTGTGCTTTTCAACTATCCGTAAGCAGAAACTTGACGTGCGTGCGCTTTTTGTATGGTCTTGACTTGCATCACCTCGTCTCGCCTCGCATCTGATCCGTTCCCTTGCCGTTGCGCCTTGGCCTCAGCAGCATTGCTTATGACTAAAGCCCGAGCAAAAGAGACAAACTTCTTTCCCGCTTTCTCCCTGACTGCTGAGTGACTCCTGATCAAGACACACTCCCCGCCAGATCCATCACTTCACCCGAAGCTACGTATCCGTCCATACGAATATATACTTGGTACTTGGTGTACCAGGGTGGAGGGGTGTTGACGAAGGGGAAGGCAAGGCACGGTATCCGTAAGGTAAGGCAAGGGGAAAAGGTGGGAGGGGAGGAGCCGCTGGTCTTAGTCTCAGCACATTATCCACTCCTCTCTCTGTCTGGGTGACGGGTCACACACTCTCTCATCCAGAATTTCAACCTTCCCCTTCCCCATATTAAGACCTCGAGGATCCCTTCGCATTGACCTTGCCGTCTCTGCTGTTCTTTCTTCTTTCTCTATTCTCCTCTTCTCTCCCAAGCTCACCCGGCACACTCTCGTCTCCTTCGACAAACCCTCGTTGGACTGGAACGTTGTCTTGGACTCTGTCTCAAGCCTTCTCTTTCGTCCTTCAGAGAAAAAGAGCTTCCATCTCTCTCTTTCTTGTCCTCTCTTCTCTCCCACGTTCGTCCACCACCTCTTCCGGACCGAACCGCATACCAGTCGCTCGACGATCGAACCGACTGCCGTCTCTTCGACCATCGACCCAATACCTGTGTGTGTGTGTGTGTGTGTGTTAGCACTACAGCTGTCAGTCTTCGTGCCGAGCCATTACTGTCAAGAACGACTTTCGAACGTGCGTGCATTGTGTGTCTAGCTTGCTTTTAGCTTGTCACTCCAATTGCCGCGACTCAGCAAATTCCCCAACGCCCGAGCAATCAGCATTGGCGGGACCGCAACTTTTTTCCAAAAAACCAAGCCCCGACTCAATTGGTCAATTAAGCTCCCCCACCATGGCAGGCGTCACCGTGCTCGGCGAGCTCCCGTCCGCCTCTCTCTTCACCTTCCCGCCCGATGGCGCGCATATGGCCATTCCCCCACCTTTCCCCGGGTCCATCGCCGCAGCCCCTCCGGTCGAGATTCCCGACAACATCTTCACCGCCGCTCTTGACCCCAGAGTGCCCATCACCATTGCCACTCTCTACGCCGTCACCGTCAAGCTCCTGAACAAGTACAACAACTCGACCAACCGTAAGCCTTGGGGAATCAGCAAGACCAAGCCCTTCTTCGCCTTTGTCGTCTTGCACAATGTCTTCCTCGCCGTCTACTCGGCTTGGACCTTCTGGGGCATGCTCGGCGGCATGCGTAGGAGCGTTGTGAGCCCCTTTGGCCCCAATGGTCTGGCTGCCACTGCCGACAGCTTCTGCCAGCTCAACGGCAACGGAGGCTTCGGTGCCGCCACCGTCTACAACGAGACTGTCGGTTACTGGTCCAGCTTGACCGGCAACAACGCTCTTGGCTTTGATGGACGCCCCAGCCGTGAGGCCACTGGCAGAATCTGGAACGAGGGACTCGCCTTCTACGGCTGGATCTTCTACCTGAGCAAGTTCTACGAGGTCCTCGACACCTTCATCATCCTTGCCAAGGGCAAGCTCAGCTCCACCCTCCAGACCTACCACCACGCCGGTGCCATGATGTGCATGTGGGCTGGTATGCGCTACATGTCCGCCCCTATCTGGATGTTTGTCCTAGTCAACTCCTTCATCCACGCCATGATGGTAAGTTTTGCGCCTATTTTGCTCAACTGAAGTGTTGCTAATAGTCGTCTAGTACACCTACTACACCATCACCGCTTTCAATATCCGCGTCCCCATGGCCATCAAGCGAACCCTCACCACTCTCCAGATCACTCAGTTCCTTGTCGGAGCTACCTACGCCATGGCCCACTCCTTCGTTTCGTACACCGTCCCCGTGACTGTCTACACTGCCAAGAAGGGCGCCGATGCTATCACCCAGTCTTCCACCAGCACTGCCGCCGAGACCGTTGCCACTGCCGCAACTGGCGCTTTTGAGGCTCTCAAGGACATGGTCTTCGGCGCTTCTGCCAAGGTCGCCGAGGAGGCTGCCGCTGTCTCCGTCGCCGCCGCCGCCGCTGCCCCCCCTCAGCCCGGTTTCGTCGCTGAGACCATCTTCGTCACCCAGCCCTGCGTTACCACCAGCGGCGAGACCTTTGCCATCTGGCTCAACGTCCTGTATCTGGCACCGCTCACCTACCTGTTCGTCATGTTCTTCATCCGCAGCTACATCCGCCGCAGCACCGCCGCACCCAAGGGCAAGGGCAAGGCCCGTCGTGAGAGCAATGTTACTCTTGCGGAGAAGGCTGGCTGGGACGCCGCCCGCGAGGTCAACCGCGAAATCTACAACGGTTCTGCCTCGTACAACGTCGAGGGCAGCCCCAAGCGCGCTGGTAACGGCAAGGCCAAGCACTAGGGAAAGCTGGCACGCATGGATCGGTCCTGAATATAGGACGTAATGGGAAAAGGGGTAAGGGGGGAACACGGCTGGAAGAGAAGCCTGAAAGAGGTCTTCTCGTGGAGGCGGCATTGGGTTTGATTCAACGGCGTTTTGAGCTGGGAAAACATGATTGGGGTAAAGCATTTGCATCACCCGGAGCGCTCGTTATCTAGTCGTGACCGTCTAGTGTCTTGCATTTCGCGCGTAGGGTAAATAGGGCGAGCCGGGTGTCATCCATCCGGTGCAAGTATGTATAGTCATCATCAATATGAAATTTGACATGTTAAATATTTTCGTGCATATCGGTTTTGTTCGAAGAGGTGTCAGGTCGAACTTCCGGCCTAAATGTATTTATCAGGCTTTCTCCATCCACATCCGGGGTGTAGAAGCATAATTGAACAACATTCCCGGAACGGAGAAAAGGGGGAAAGCCACCTCGTGTGACGACGCGGCGGCGGCGAAATTATGGGGTACAGACCCGAGCTCTCGGGTCCGATCAGCCGGACCATCTTCTCCGCATTTTCGTCGTCTTCCGGATGCGGTGGGGGGCCAAAACCGGAGCTCACTCCGATGTGGTCGGAAGGAGGCGAGAGGAAGGGGGGTGTAGACGTACTAAAATTGGTATGCCGTGTTCAGCCTCTCCTCTCTCTTTTTCATTCGCTCGCATGTCCACCTTGTCGATCTCTGGGCTGCTTGTCTCTGGATTTTCTGGGGGAAAGGTGTGTCTGAATGGGTGAGTCAGTTGTAGTGGTTTCGAGTGAACCCGTACGACCATGTCATGCTACATGAGAGCTGCTTCAAATGAATTGCTAATTTGGCGTGTTTGATGGTACCTCGAAGGTGCTGATGAATGCGTGGGAACAACGATTGCTGTAGATTGTCAACTAGACCAATGCCACACATAATAATGGTATTTGGGGCGTGTGGGCCAGGTAGTCGTCGTTGGTCTTCCAGGAACGGGTTCGGCTACGATACGAGAGAGCCGAATACGCCACTGAACCCTGAAGCGAGTTTCTCCCTCGATAATAGATTGCATCACTCAATTGCCGCGAAGCCTCGTTCTCTACAAGCCATGTATCTCTTGTTTGCCCTCTTTGCGCCCTGATTCAGTTCCAAGCGCAGTGCATGGGTAAGTGAATATGCTGCTTGGTCAACCTCGAATTACAAGACGGAGTCTGAAGACACAAAAAGGAAGAAACAAAAAAAAGGTCTTTACAATACGATGAGGCGCAAAAAGCTCGAAACGTACTCGTCTACCGTGGCAAGGTGTATCGAACGCCCTGCTTGTCAGTGGAGAGCTTGCTCGTAGGGTACGACGTTTCGTTTTTCAACTCGCGCATAACGCCTTTCCAGAATAGGCACTGCCTTGGATGAATTAGACAGAAGAACTAGTCGAAGGAACCAAGCAAGTCTATCTTGGGATCTCCATGGGATTGTGGATTCGCGGGGGTGGGGGGTTCTCGTTAGCCCCTTTGCTGATCGTTCTCGATGTCCGGCTGCTTTCGTCCAACCTTGTGTGACTTCACCTAGGTACTAACCTCATGTTCTGTATCGCGTTGTATGCGGCCAATTTTCCTTAGTTCAGGTTGTGTGGATTGAATAGTCATGCTTCTTGACTCATATCCGCGTCGTAAAGGCGCAGCAATACAGCTCTCTCACAGAAGACGGTTCATGGCTTACAACCTACTAGCTTGGCCATATCCGCCTGAAAAGAGCAGCCTCAAACACAAGTTGCCGGTGAAAATGGCCATGGCGTGGGAGGCTCTCAAGGTACCAGCCAAACCAACCTTACTCGAATCATTTCCTTGCCGCCACAAGCCAGGCCAACAACGGTCCTGCAGAGTCATCTACCTGATAGTATTGGAGAAGAGGGCGGCGAGATCCAGGTAGACGAATCACAACGACGCTTACGGCGATGAATCATACAAAGCACATACTCGAATTACCCTAGGTACACGTACTACACATACATACACCCCCCTTTCTTCTCGTCGTTGATCCAAGCTCCTAGGCACTCAGGAGCTTAGCCTCTCGCCTAGTCTCTTCTGTCCCTAAGCTCCCCCTCAAGCTAAATCGAACCGCAGCAGGCGCGGAGGCTACCGTACTATAGGTGTGCGTGTTTGGCCTCACCTCATCTTCTTCTTGCTCACCGTGACCGCCTCTCCTAGCTAAGAATCTGGGCCTTGCATCTTGCATTTCCTCACCTGCTGCTGAAGCTCTCAAGTCAGGCTTAGCCTATCCGGGGACACACTCTCTCAACCCAGCTCGCAAATACAAATGAATCTCGCGGGGAAGGAGACATCAAAATATCAGCAGCACATCACCACGTGAAAAACTTGAAACAAAATGAATTGAATGGGAAAGTGAAACTGTGAGCAGTCAGACGGGCAAGAAAAGAGACAACAAGATCACCAGAGGAAGCGACCCGTCGAGGTCCGACGTTCGATTCGATGCAGAACGCTAGGCTACCTTCGGCTCAAGAATGATGACCACCCACCACCACCACTACCAACCAACAGACTGCTCACTGCCACCACTTATGGACGACCGACGACCTGCCTTACACCGCACACGACCTACGCTGACCGATTTTACTCCGCACAGGTCAACGACATCTGACCGTTGAGCGGTGAGTCAAAGTATCAAGACTGGTATTAAGCATACTCCTAGAGAGAAAGACATCATGACCGTTTACTAACTACAGGCAGAAGCAGCTGTAGCCTTGAGAAGGGGGCGTATAAAAGCATTACTAAGGAATCCCATCGTTGTGGCCTAAACCGACAGGAAGACAATTCATCACACTTCTCGGCCAGGTTCGTGTGAGGTTGAGTTCAGGGCAGACTTTACTCATATGACAACACCTAGGAACCTATGGGAGAGTCCTTCTAGTTAGTAAACACCGGAACCGTAGAGCTCACAGGACCTTGACAACACCACTTTCCAACGCTCGTGTCCCATTCAGCAGAGAATACTCAAAAGACCACTCCCACTCCTAATGACAAACACTTGATTCTCATCCTCGTATGCCATCATATGGGAGAAAAGTACTGAGACCAAAACAGTCGGAGGCCTGGTGATTGGTACCAGACAACCACCACTGTCATCATCCTCTGGGCTTGCAGGAGTCAGAGCACCCGGTTACACGGTTCTCTCATACCCAGGTAGCTCACCCACTCTCGGTTTTATAGAGGCAAGGTTGCGCATGCCTTCACGGAGTGCGGATTAACATGCGGAAACCATATAGTTCCTTCCGGCCGTTGAGACAAAGACAAACGAGACAACAGTCACGCCCTCAGGTACATCACATACTATTACTCATATCACAAGTCACCGATAAGCCAAGGTTTGCAGTCAATGGGAGAGTTTGTTTGCAATTGTTTGTATTGTTTCTTCCGAGACCTCAGAAGAGTGTGAAAGGCAGAGACCGGCTGGACTCGGCCGCCAGCGCAAACAAGGTTGGCTGCGCGCCCGCCCCGTCCGGGTTGTTTCCCCCTTCCCCCCTCTCTAGATCTCCAACCCGTCAACCAATACGGTGACGGCAACTCTAAATACACGCAACGACGGTCCATGAAGGCGTTCGGCCGACTTGCTCCGCCCTCTCGTCTCTTTTCCTCCCATCCCAGGTGTAAGATAGTCATACCCCCGGATGGAGATCCGAGTACGCGGTGCGAAAAGCATGTGGCCGTCACATCAGGGTATAAGCCTTCAAAGGGGTATGCCGCTAAAACTCCGTAGAAACTGGAGTGTTGAAAAATTAAGAGCCCGGTTGTATCGCTTTCCCATAAAAACAACCCTTTTCCATATGCGATTGATATGAGGGGAGTTTGGCAAAGCCAAATCCGAGTCTTGGTGTGTCCGTCCAACGCCACGCTGTAAATGCAAAACAGAGTCCAAGCCAATCCGGCTGGGCTCGAAAACCGATGAGGCGTTCTATTGCGGATGAAAGTGATAATGGGTGACGCATGGTGCAGTCCATTAGTGGGTATTGGTGTGTGAGTCGAAAGGGTGTAAAAAGTGTTTGGTGATTTTCCATGTCTGGTATCGTCGGGGCGGCTGGTGAGAATCGCCACCGTCGTGTGAGTAAGTCTATGATTCTATTGTTTCGCTCTTCATTAAGGCCGTGAGTCGTAATCCGCTGGGTGTGAGGGCACCCTTGTACTTTCTTTGTCGTCTCCAATGTACAGTGTACATTTAGAATGTGCTCCAGTTCCAGTCGCGAGGAACACTAGCAGCTACCTCGGGGCCCTTGGTAGGGGGGAGCATGCCAGGCATCATCGGGGCAACGGGGCTCGCGACGATGGGGCTCGACGGGGTGCCAGAGGAGTCGGAGCTCTGATCGCTACCGCTGCGGCTGCCGTTACGGCTCTTCCATACCTTAAATTCGGTGAAGCAGTGGAAGCAGGCGCGAGCGAGGGCTCCTCTGGGGTTGTAGTTGCAGTCCTCGTCCAGAGGGATGACTTCACCAGAGTGGGCACCGCAGAAGATGTTGCCACAGCGGCGGCAGTGATGGCGACGGTTCAGGGCATTGAACTTGCGCTTGCAAGTCGGGTCGTCGCACATGATGGACTCAGAGTCGGGCTGTTGGGGTTTTGTTAGTTATATACTTCAAGGCAGATTGGCGAGAGTGTTGAGAGATCCAACATACCTTCCAGTGCTTGCGGGTGGGTTCGCCAGCAACGTCGGGGAAGAGCTCAGGGTCCAGCTCGAGGTCAATAACCTTGCCACTGTCACCGGTAGAGCGGCGCGACAGCTTGGCTCCGAGAACGCTGAAGCCAGGGAGGCTGATGAAGCTGCTGTTGGCGCGGCGCAAGCAGAGCAAATCCTCGCCGTCGAGGTCCTCAACCTTGGGAGCGCGCGGCTTCTTGGAGTGGTGCTGATTTGGGCGGAGGACGGCGGGCACGTAAACGGGGCGAACCGACTCGGTGAGGCACGACTTGGGCGAGGTGGGAGAGCCCTCATGAGGAGTGCTCAAGGGTGATGTGCGGTTGCGGAAGGGTTGCGGTTGCGGTACTGTTTGGAAGGAGTGGGATCGAGTGTGTGTGAAGTGAGGGCGATCCTGGGGGTAGAAGGAGGGGCCGCGCTGCTCGGCGAGGGTAGGCATTATGAGGTCGGTTGCCATTATGTCAAAGTCGAGGTGAGGTTGGTTTGTAGGAATTGTTGGTGTAAGTGAAGCTTGGCGGTGAAGGATGCAGGGCGTCCTAGGTGGGTGTTCAAGGCGCTCGATTGCTGGAATTCGAAAGGGCGTGTGGTTGATTTCTCGTAAGAATCGAGGATGGGAAGCAACGAATACTTGTTGCGACGAAGTGTTTAGTGATTAGAGAAAAAAAGGGCGGGACGTGGTTGTTGGCGTCGCGTTTGGTCGGGAATGCTTCGTATTAAACCTGGTGTAAACCGTGGATCGAAGCGGTGCCCAAGAGGATGGTAGAGGTATGGGTATAGTTGTGGTTGTGTTGGACGGTGGTTGTCGGTGTAGAGATAAGGATGCGCTGTGCCACCAAACGAGGTCGTACTTTTTGGGTTTGCTTGTGAATGTGAGGTGTAAGTGAGGTGAAGATGACCTGATCGGGAGTGGTGAGTGAGTAGGCAATCGCAGCAAGATAAAGATGCGTGCGTTGCGATGGAGGGGAGCGGAGTGGTGAAGTAGTTTGGGCGGGATGCTTGGGGTCTAAATGGATGGGACGAGACTCGGGGGTGCGGAATGAGGGGGGGGGGGGGCGTGAGGATGAGAGGCCCAGTAGCCTTGAGGGCGATTCAGTCGGATGGAGGGGGTGCGCTGTAGGAGAGTACGTACACTATCTTATGGGCGGTGGGTGGAAAAGGGAAGGGGGGCATGCGGGAGCGGGTTCCCTATTAGATTTATTCCTGCGGCAATTGGCGGAGGGAGTTGCCCGCCCTCTCTTCCTCTCCTCCAGTGCCAGACCATACGCAGTTAGTAGACGACGGTACAGATAGGAAAGAGAGCGAGGAATGAGAAGGGGGGGCGTGTCTCTCATTCACCCTCTCACTCTCTCACTCTGCTTTCTCTCTCTCCCATTCTCGTCGTCTCTCTCGCTGTCTATCCGTACCTATCTGCTCCAAGAGACATATGGTGGGTGTGAGACTTGAAAGCAGTAGTAAACAAGACACACACCCTCTGCTTCTCTCTCTCTCTCCGTATCTTCTCTCGGCATGGCTTTCCTTTCCTCTGTGCATACCGCCGGTACCGTACTCCGTGCTCTCTCCTCCAAAGGTGGTCCATCGTCACTTTCTTCTGCCCACAACGCTTTGCCTCGCCGTTTCTCTGGTTTCGCTACCAACTTACATCCACCCGTTGCTAAGTTTAAAGTTTTCTTCAACTCCAACACATACATACAACCTTCAAGCCAAAACAATATCGCGACCAAAGCAGCATATTGTAAACCTATATGGTCACTGCAGTCCTCGTAGGAAACTTCAAAAAAAAAGCTACGGCCAGAGCAGCTCAGGCCACACACTACCACTTGGTTAGTAGTCAGTCAAGGGAGCGCGGTACGGCAACCCTGGGACCGCGGAAACGTGAGGCGCAAAGGCGGCGGCCACGATCATCGCAGCGGCGGCGGCGACGGCGGCGACCGCCCTTTCGCGCTGCAAGGAATCCCCGTCCTCACCTCACCCTCTCTCTCTCTCACACTCTTCAGACTCTCCCCTCCCAATTCCGCGCCGTGGTCCACCTCCCCCGGAAGGCCCTTCCCAAGAAAAGACCGCTACAAGAGCCAGAGCCACAGCCAAAAAGAGGCCCAGAGCCAAAGTAGGCCAAGCGTCTTCTAGCCTGGAAGCGGTTTAGCCACCGTCCTGGCCCTGTCGCCGGGTGGGCAGCGGCCTTCTACCCGGGTCGTGGTTGGCTGTAGAGAGGTCCGAACCCTTGTCCAACTCAGGACGACACCCCGGGGGCCACCAAGTCCTTGTCTCGTCCCAACTACCACCGCAGAACGGATAGTCTCCCGTGCCTCTGGCTCTCTCTCTCTGGTTCTGGCTCTGGCCCTGGAAGAATGTGTTTCCACAGTGGCTCGAAAGTCGAAACTCCCTCCTCCGAAAGTGCCCTCCAAGCCTCCCGCGGGTTCCTCTCCTTTCCTCCCCTAGCCTCCTCCAATCCTCCTCCTGCTCGAGGCTCGCCCTCTTTCTTCACTCCATTTTCAGCACGGCCCCCGGCATTGTCTCTGCTGCTCGCTTCATCTTCCGTGCGCTGCTCCGGCTTATTGTTTCCTTCGTCTCGTCTCGTCCGTGACCATCAACCCCCCCATGCCCAGTCGAGAAGCAAGGTCCGACGCTGCTTCAGCTTTGCTTACAATCTTCCAGAAGCCAAAAGGACCCTGAAATTGAAGCGGCTATTCTGTACGTAAGGCGAATGCCCCGGCCCACGCCGCTAGCCCGCGCTGCCCACGTCGTTGAATGAAGATCGCTGGGAACCTCCTTGACCAACGGGGCTGCTCGCGTGTCTTCAACTCAGTCTCCTTCTTCTTGCCGCAGTCAAGCCGCCGCTAAGGCCCCCGGGATACCGAACCTATCCTTACAAACGGCCTCTGTACCTTCCTCTAAGGTTTAGTTCATAGGGACTCTTGGCTCTTTTGCAGAGCTTCTAGACGGCCAAGCTCGTGTCATTCGAGATCACGGGCTTTCAACTGCCCCAGCTTCCTCAGTAAGTGACTAGGTTACCCAGTTCCAAGGGTCTCGAAGACGAGCAGGCGAGCAGAAAAAAACAAAGAAAATAAAATAAAACACGGGATAGGGAAAAAAGCAATAATGCTTCTGTAGCGCCTGTAGCCCGTAAATTAGCGGTGGGCGAGAAAGCTGTCGGGGTGAACCTTTGAGACACGATGGCCCTCCGAAAACCCACTTGACGTCGCCCTCCCGCCTCGTCACTTTATTGCCTGACTGGTACGAAGTTACGAACTGCTCCAGTTCTCCAGCCATTTTTGACACTCCGGAGAAAGACCGCAATATCGCCTTGGCTCTCTGTCTCTCTCTTTAGACGATGGCCGTTTTTGGCGTCCGCTTGTAAGTGCCGACGGCTAGAGCCTACGTGACGACGGCGACAACCTACACGAAGGGTGGGCAAGTTAAATTTGCTCAACGTAATAGCTGCTCTTGGGTTGGTCCAAGAAGGTTCATGTTTATTGCCGCTTCAC
This sequence comes from Colletotrichum scovillei, assembly GCF_011075155.1. Classification (NCBI taxonomy): domain Eukaryota; kingdom Fungi; phylum Ascomycota; class Sordariomycetes; order Glomerellales; family Glomerellaceae; genus Colletotrichum; species Colletotrichum scovillei. The sequence continues at coordinate 3,747,594 of NW_023336261.1, forward strand.
GATGCGGCTCCTCTTCCACGCTGCGGTTGCTGCATCGTCACCGCCGTGGCCCGAGATACACATTGGCAGGGGCCGTCGGACAGAGACCGATCTGGACTCTGGTGAGCGCTCTTGTTTTTTTTTTTTTTTTTTTTGCTGCCGGCTGCCGCTCGTATCGCTCCCACGCTCGCATCGACTAAGGCGGGCTTGTCGACGCATATCGGGATTCGGGGATGCGTCCTCCACTTCTCCCATGGATGGAGCGGCTCGCCGCTTGCCCAGCGTGAAGCAGGGGGGATGAACCGAGAATTCACAAGGGCATGGAACTCTTGATCTTGTGATTGCTTGTACGTACGCAAAATATCGAACTGCCAGATCTGTTTATGAGTAGATATAGTGCTGTCCGGAGATGTTCTTGCGGCTGCATTCATCTACTGTGTAGTAATTTGATTGTGTCTGGTAGCTTTGGTGTGATGAGCAGGTTGATGCTGGATGTGCTGTTGAGCGTATTTCCATCCTGGGATGCTGTTCCCGACAGGAGTCCTTCTTTGGCGGCGATCCGCCTCCTCCCCTCCCCTCCTGATGCGTGGATGCGTGCGCGCATCCATCCATCCGTCCAGGACTCCAGACGTCCATCCTGCAGGATACCTTATGCGTGTGCACCGCGATAGGCGGGACCCAATCGTCCTGTGCGACGTCGGAACGCCTGGTCTGAGTGCCCCTCTCGGTGATGACTGGCAGGTCAGACTTGCTGCATGTTAGTCGGCCGTGACCCAGAAACCAGACCAAGGCCCAGCAACGAGAGTTGCATTTCAACTATTCTCGACTCTTGGAATTGTCTCGAACTCGGACCTGATGCGGCATGCAAACGCTGTCCCTGCTGCGTGGGTTGCTTGGTTGTCTAATGAATCAGCTCACAAGGCATGAACTTGGCCTGGGCCACAGGTGCGAGTATTGCTAGACCGGTGCGAAGCGTACCGCCTGGAGTTGCTCTTGTCCTTCTGCTACTGCATGGCAGATGTCGGGGGAAACTCTGAAGTCTGAACCATAGGCAAAGGCGCCAAACCCCACCGCTCATCTGCTCAATTGCTGCTTTCGGCCATCTAGCCGGGGTCTGTCTGTTTCTCTCGCCCTCTCCACATTGTGGGGACTCATCCTCCACTGGCACTGGTCAACTGGACCAGACGAACGCTGTTCATTTCCAATCGCCGTGACTCGCTACCTCTTCTCCGATCTCCAGCCTCCCCAGTCGAGGCTTGTTGCTTGTTGTTCGCGTGGTTGGCACGGTTGACGGTGTCCGTCATTCAAACAGTGGGTTATAGCTTGTGGGTGAAGGTGGCTACGCTCCAGCCTCCAACACCACTTCTGAAATTACCACGCTTCAGCCTCCGTGATGATGGATGCACCGTCCACATTGCCGGGCTGAAGACGACGTGTCGTCTGGCTGTCTTGGAGCTGCAGCAACCACAGCAAGCGTCCTGTCAGTTGCCAACGGGGTTGCTGCAGGGTGTGTGGCACAACGTCGGTGTGCTATTTGCGGAGGTGATCAACCACATGGGACAGTCTGACAGTCAGTCGCGTTTGTGGTGTCGCTGCAATCCGCCGCCAGCTTTGTGGCTCCCGACCGCCGCCCAACGCTTGTAAGTTGACAGGACGGGATGCCGTTGAGACTTGAGTGACATGCCATGCCAAACTTGTCCATAGGTCGCAAAGTCGCAAGTAGCTGCATCTTGATGACGAACCCTGGAATGTCCTGCTCTAGCCTCTGCTCAGATCATGATCTCGACAGGCTCTGCCTTCGAGCGCTGCTTCTTCCGGGGCAACAAATCAATCAATCTCCAACCCAATACGTCAGGTTCGCTATGGTTCGGATTTCCAGTGGCCCATCAGGCCGATCTGGCGTGTCGGCCGAGTGAGAGAGGGACGGGAGTTTGTCTCATTGGTCCGCCGTTGTTTCGTGGCCTGAACTCACTCCTCGAACGTTCGCAAAGACTCCGAGATGTACTCCGTACTCTGTAATAACTCACAGTGCTGTAAGGATCCGTGGAGAAGTTGTCTCCAAATCCGAGTCATTTCAACCACTGAATATGACGCAGGCAGTGCAACCTCCGATTCTCGTTGATTTCGGCCAATGTCCATCAATTCCTGGACGAGTAAAACCCAATCCAGCCACAGATGAAAGATCTGCTCCGAAAACTTGACAAGTGAGAGAAATCGACAGAGGTCGACGTCGACACCCCACCGCGCCTCTTGTCTGCGAGGAAGCCCCGGAGGTTTAGCAGCGAGATGCCATACTCTAATGGAGATTGAGGGGTCAATGGGCCCAGTATCTGTATCTGGATCCGTGCAGCGTACGGGTACCCAAAGCAACACGAAGCGAAGCTTTCTTTGAAGCAGAGGCCAGATGGGCAACTGGGCCAAATTGAGAACATTGTGCAGGAAGAGGATCCAGAAACTTCAGCAGGAGAACCGGTCGAGTGGAGCTCTTCCACTCTCAATCCCACGATGCTCTGCTCCAGAACACATCCAGAAGCCTGGAGACTGTGGCCGTTACGGAGCCGCTTTAGCTTGGCATTTGCAAATAGGTTGCTCTGAGGGCCCGCCCAAGACGGCGCTTCAACGTTTGCGGTCGAGTTTCTGTGGTGCTGAGATATATTACCATCAAGACCACAGGCTGAAGGGCCTGCCGCCTCGCCCGAGCTGTGGATAGGGCCGCGGTATTCTGTGCAAGTGTGGCGGGGATCCCAGCAGGCAAAACCGCTGCGCAGCATTGGCAATGGGGGAAGCCAATGCAGCTCCAGCTCCAGCTCCCGCTGGCCACCCCTCTTCCCCCTTCTTCTTTGCCACAGCCTCGCGACGCCAGTCTGTTCGTTCGCTGTCGCCGAGCGCTAGGACGCAGGAGACGTGAAGAGTCCCCGGAATCTGGCCGACTCCACAGCCTCACACTCTCCCGTTCGTCCACTGCACCTCGGCGGTTTTTTGGCTGTTGGCTTCGGGCGTGTTCCTCTTCTGACAGCAACGTCCGGCCGAGGCTCAATGCCGGCACCGACAAACCAACCATGCCTTTGACGGGGAGGCGAAACGCCCCAGGACGAGACCGCGGTTGCATTGCTAACAGAGCGGAGGATATGAGACGCGAACGACAAAGACCAGAATGCGCTCTCTGTCAAACCTGCGCCACTTGTTTCCGTGGCACCACGAGGGCGACGACGACGACGACGACGACGACGCCCAACGGCAGAAAAAGAGAGACACCGACATTTCAGTTGCTGAGTACTTGTTTATCCCTGTAAGATGATAGGGCGACTGAGTCGGTCCACTGCCAACTCTGTCCTGTTCGCGGCCGGCAACATCAAGATTCGGTAGGCTTTTTGCAGGTAATGGTGGATACCCCAACAGCAAAGCAAGCGATAGGCTTGGAATGTTGGGGTACCTATTCGTAGATACAGAGTCAAGAAGGGAAAAACAAAAGGAATTCTCCATGAGACTTGTCGCTGCCCGGTGGCTGTCCGTTACCCCTTTGCCCAATGGCACGGTCGGTGGCCGGGACGAGATAGTCCAGGATCCCAGGGCAGCCGTTTCGCCGCCATCAGAGATGATCCCTACAGGTGAATGGCTCGCGTGTGAGCGACGTGGTCTTCCCCGGATTGAGGTTCAAATGAGACATGTCGTCGTTAAACGAGCCTCATCTCTCTCCAGAGGGTCCTTTTGAAAAAGCAGGGGGCTTGATCAACCGGAGATATGTCAAGCAGGAAGCTCCAAGGGCATATTTGGTTTCATCGATAACAGAATCAGGTGAGGCTATCCGAGGGGACGGGACCGGCTATGGGTGTTGTGGATTGTCGGTGAGTTTTGAATTGGGGTCGCATCGGCAGTGATCCTCACGCCCAGGAGGGCGGACAGCCAAGCGGTCGATGGCAATCGTAAGATGTGAATTGTGAGGCCTTTTCTTTCGTCTGGGGGGGCCGTTTCGCAGAGGCAGAGCGAAAGAAAGGCCATGCAAATCTACGAGAGGTCGTTCGAGTCGGGCCACAAAGAGACAAAGTGACAAAGTTGATACGCAGAGAGAGTTGAACCGTTTCGCTGGGAGGCTGACTGAGCCTGTGGTGGTTAGACTGTGGTACGTACTGAGTCTTGCAAGGAAGAGGGCAGGAGCGAATCGAGATAACGGACCACTTTTTTGCAAGAAAGAGCACAGACGCGCTTTCCCCAAAATGGCATCCTTGCTGCATGCCATGCTTCAATATCCCTGTCATCCATCAATCGATGCAGGGTCCTCATCGTTCATTGGCTGTCGTGTTTGCGCCGTTATCGCCAGTATCTGATTGGTCGCTTACTCAATTCATGGTGACGCACTCTTGCCTCAGGCAAGGTACGTAGGGCGTGCAAGGCCACCAAAAGACCTTGGGGCGTGCAGGGAACAAGCTCCGATTCCGGGTCCATCACCTCCTTTACGGCCTTCACGTTCGCTGTCGAAGCGCGTTCGCGGGCTGGCAAACGCCTGGCGAGCGAATGGGCAGCTGGCGCATGCAGGGCGTTCGACATGTGACGTCGACTCTGCCGGCATCCCTCGTCGGCGCAGTCGGTGACGGCTCGCTCACCGCCTAGTGACATTCCAACACTTTACAGCGAATCGTACAGAGAGACGCAGCAACAGCTGGCGCATTTCGCTGTTATCACCGTACTCCTTTGCTTTTTTTCATGCCACCTTATCCCGGCCGGGGGTTCGATGCCGCCCAAATGAGTGTTTGAAAGGTTGCTATCTATTGCTTTCCGGCATGGCGGAGGTTCATCCGTCAATTATCTGAACATCCAACCCGGTTCCCCGAATAGGGCAATTGAGAGACAGGAGAGAGTGAGATTGCTGGACAACGAACGGGACGACAGTAACCTGAAGTTCTGATCCGGATAGCACACCCCCCCTCAATCCGATACCTCAATCCGACACCGATGCCAACGACGACAATCACAACCACCACCAAGGCCAAGAGAAAGTCAACGACCGTTCCATGTCAAGATGCGTCGTGATGGTGTTGCCGCCGCCCGCCGGCGTCGATCCGTGCAACAACCCTTTCCTTCGCCTAAACTGCGCCGCCCGGTCGATCTGCTGCCCCAACCATTCTTCCCCCAGACTCTGATGTAAGGGCGAGAGGTCTTGCGTTCCCAAACACTTCCCAACTTTCGCGACGTTCAAGGGGGATTTTCATGATCGTCCACACGGGAAGGGAAGGAATGTGCGTGAGACGGAAGCGCCAGCTCCCTGCTAGGCTACCTAGCAAACTGTTTCCCCGCGGAGGCACACTCAGCACCACCCCCGAAATCCCAATGTGAACTGAGACCCAACCCTCCAAAAGGCTGTCCGACATGAACCCTGCCACCGGCAAGATGCCCGGCTGGCCCGCGCTATCGTACCCGACGCCGGTCGCACCGGCCGAGAAGTTAGAGAGAGCCTCGCCCCCTTTTCCATCTTGAACATCTCTTCTTCTTTCTATCAGACCCTACCTTCCTTCCGAGCCCCGGGCCCCGGGGGAGGGAGGGTGCGCAAATCCTCGAGAAGAAAACGCCAAATGACGTACCGGAGGGTTGCTCTTCTTCCGCTCTAGGAAGGCTGACACGGGATCGCTTTGGGGTAAATCGAGATTCCGACACAATGGCCCAGTGTGGTTCCCACGCCCTCCCCATCACTTCTTTGACTCCAAAGAGACTCCAATTCCTTCCAGGCTTTTCAGCCTATCTCACTGACTCAACATGCTGGACAATTGACGACAAGAAAGAAATAAGGGGAACAAGGAAGCAAAATCCCGCGATTGTCGGTTCCTATGGTGGTGGTTTGGCTTTCGCAAACATGACGTCGGTGCTAAACACCAAACCCCAGGCGCGGTCCTCGACGATCAGGATAACCCCCGTACGGAAAACATTGCCAAGGATCGCCCAAGCTCTGATATCGATGCCCCTAGGGGAAGCAGGACATACGTAAGTATGCCAGATATCTTGGAAAGAACTGACGCACAGAAGGTGTTTTGGCCCTTTTGATTGTCACTCTCAAGCTTTGTCCAGGCCGTTATCAGAAACTGTGAGAGTAAAGAGAGAGCCCTGACAAGCTGACGCTCGACAGCGTTCTTGATTGGTTCTGCATCCTCAAAGCATTGTTTCCCGATTGCCTGAGCGCGAAAAAGTGACAGGTAGGATTCTCTCATGGGAATTGACCAAACCTTGATAACGGAAGTTCCGTCCGCTGCTGCGCTGCATAGAATTAAGGTTCATCTAATGGCCTCGTGTTTCTCCATGTGTGGTGTGCACGGCCGGAATTAGTCTAGAATGTCTGACCCTGAAATGAGCAAGTCCGCCCAAAATGCTAATTGCTAAGACTGCCGGGAGTTCTGTAGAATCATACCCATGGAAACTGCGAGTTTATCTTGTTGCACCCACAGGTTTGATCTCCTGCACCAAAGCAAACCATACGGCTACCTAATCAGCCCAAGATAAATCGCAAGGTTTTGAAATCTAGACGTGACACAAGCAATAGTCCTGCTTGTTGATCAAGACGAACTTTCTTCTGTCAACCAGACAATAAGATCAGGATTGGGCTCCACGGTGAATGTCTCATGTACACGCCTTGCAATATTAGAAGCTACCTTCCAATATACGTCCATTGTCTCGAGACGGTGGTTACTACCTACTTATTCCACTGTGATTACTCATGCGGAGACGGATGAGGTCTAATGACTGAACACGGCGATGGTGTTGTACGAGCCCGCGACGAATCTCAAGTAAACACAATATTCAAATCGAAGCTGTTATGTTCACCATTCATAATCAGACCAATTGCAGCCTGGGTAGACCAGCTCAATCTTGGTTGGAAGGCACCGATGCCGTACCACCGAGCACAATATCTTTATATACATCCATTAAAGCCTCGGCACGCAAGCGCGCAATGCCTCTTTTTGTCCACTTTGCGAAGACGACTGTTCAGTTTACTTCCTAGATTATCGGAGGCCTCCAGCCAGCTTTAAGGAGCGTTGGGAAGTCAGCATCGTTAGCATTGAGACTGAGAGATGAGGGGATATATCAATAAAGGAGTAGATAAGATCAGTCATCTCTTGTCCGGCATTGTGAAGACTTAGCGCTCTTGAGGGATGTGTTAATGGGAGAGGAGTCATCGTCATTGCACCATTTATAAGGGAATCCCAATATACAATGCTGTGTGTTGAGACTATAGCAAAGCTCAGCTGTAGTGATACAACGCTCCGGTCTGCTGAAGTGTTGAAATACATTGACCAAGGGTGAGTGAAGTCGGCATCAACTTCAGTCAGTTTCTCTAGTATGGAAGAAGGAAAGCAAAAGGCCATCCAAGTCGCAATCGAAATTGGTCTGAGGATTGGCGAAAGTGTCGCTAACTTAAGTACACTGATACGAAAGTCTGTTACGTGTCTTAGGGGGAAGGGCATAAGTTTCGGCTGACTGGATTTATCAAGTTACTCTTGGATGATGTATTAGTTAGGAGTCGATCAAGTATAAAGTAGACTTCCAATGTCAGATACTGCTGTCGACATCTTTTCAGGACATTGATTCTGACTGCAAGGAACTTGGTTAATCTGAATTTGTCTCGATTCCTCTTCATCAACCCCCCATCACCACCCTTTTCTGGATCAAGCTGGATATTTCAATTCAACCAAGAAAAGCCACTACTCCTCGGTTGTCCTGCTACTATTCCACAAATCCCTGAATACCCCCCCTTCCTGATCCTTCAAAACTCGCGGTGCCCCTTTCTCAACAACACTGCCTTTATCCATGACCACGACCGTATCACAGTCCAGCACCATATCCAGGCGATGAGACACCATGATAATCGTATACCCCTCAAACTCCCTACGAATAATATCCTGCATAACAAGGTCCGTAGCCCGATCAACACTAGAAGAAACCTCATCAAGCAATAGTATACCCCCTTCGGTACCGCCACGGCTCTTCACCCGCCTCCGTAAGACCGCCCGAGCCAGACAGAACAGCTGCTTCTGCCCCTGGCTGAAAGACTCAGCGGCGAGCTCGGCACCTATCCCGCCTCGCTCCCGTATCCCTGCGAGTAATCCTACTTGCTCCAAGACCTCGAGACACTCAGCCTCGGTCGCCGCATCAAACGGGTCGAGGCTGTCTTTCACTGACGAGCCGTCGGGAAGGAAGATTGCGTCCTGTGAGACGGCTATGATGCGGCGCCGCAAAGTATCTCGATCGACTTTGTCGAGTGGCACGGAGTCCACCACAATGCTACCCGCACTCCCCGGTAAGGTCTCGATGAGACGAAGCAGCGAGAGGATGAGCGATGATTTGCCGCTGCCTGTTCTTCCACATATAGCTACCCTCTCGCCGGGTCTGATTGAGAGATGCAGATCTGGGATGGTAAGATCCGCAGGCGGCTTCTCCTCGCCCGCTGGAATGAGCTGATCCCTGGAGGCTCCGTAAGACGCTGAGACTCCTTTGATCTCGATTGCTCCCTTCTCAGGCCAGCTTTCCTTGGGAACGACATCTTCGTTGGGCCCGGTCTCTGGTGTCACTGTGTCGCTAAATGTCTTGAGGCGCGCCACTGCCCCTATACTTGTTTCGAGCATGGTGTATGACTGAACGATCGTAGTCAGAGTATCACCGAAAGACATGAGAGTTACCAGTGATGCACCGGTAAATCCAGAGCTGGCGCGCAATTGTGTCGCCAGCGTTACTACGATGGTCGCGAGTGCAGCCACGAGTAGTTTGAGTGCTAGCTGCAGCCAACGCTGGATGATTGCGAGCTGATATGCTGGCCTCTGGCTGGTGTCGAGAAGGTCGTTGTTGACTCTGACATCTGCAGAGATGAAGCCCAGAGCTCTCAACGTCGCTAAACCCTTGAGAGTATCGATAAAATGGGAGCTGTGAATAACATGGGTCAGTGCAGTCCTAAATGTGTTTGGAACATAGTCATCATCGGACTCACTAGAGAGGACTCTTTGCTTCAAGCTCCAGAACACGTAGCTGCCTCGAAGTTCGAAGGTAAAACATTTGCACAAAGTACAGAATCGCCACAAGAAAGGGGTAACTGATCGCCAACCACGGCGACGAGACGGCAATAACGACAGCCATACCCACAGCAGCAAACAGTAACACGGAGAAGTTGATCAGTGCCATCGGCAGCTCGCTATCAATCAAAGCGAGATCCTGAGCAAACAAGTTCGTCACCGTCCCCGTGTCAGTCGTCGCAAAGAACCTCAACGGCGCGCCGACGAGCGTCCGCAGGGCTCGCTGGTGCAAACTTGATCCGGACTGTGAGATCATGGTCTGCGTATTGATGAAGACGACCACCATTAGGGAACCGAGACACATGATTTGCAAAAGAGCGTAGATGCCCATGTAAAACGCGCCTGAGCGCTTCGGGATCTCGGCGGTGATGTCCTCGGACCAGAACTTCAGCCAGACGGTGGGGAAGTTCATGCAAAAGGCGTAGGCGCAGCACCAGAAGATGAAGACGGCAATGACCCATGTGGCCATGCTTCCAAAGTAGTGTCTGTATACTGCCACATCGCCCAGTTGACGTGCCTTATCTGGTTCTTCCGCCACGTCGGAGACTTCAGTGACGGTTTGTGCCAAGGGAATCTTCTCAGGCTGGCTTAACACCTCAGTCTTTCCTTGAGGAGAGGTCTCGGCCTCTTGGATCTTAAGACTTTGGACGTATTTTCCATTGGTCTGCAAGTCTGCAAAGGATCCCTGTTCGACTACAGTGCAGTCGGCACCGAGTGCGATGATGTGGTCTGCCAGTGGTAAATGACGCACAGAGTGTGTACATAATACGGCCGTGGTGCGCCTCTGGCGAACGATACCTTGGTTGCCAAAGACTCGATTGAAGACGTGCTCTTCGGTGGTCGCGTCGAGGCCGCTCATGATGTCGTCCAGGATAAGTAGGTCACATTCGAGGTATAGGGCGCGAGCGAGAGCGACTCGTTGTCTCTGTCCACCACTCAAGGTGAGCCCGTTGCTGCCGATTTTGGTTCGATCGCCCTTGGGTAGTGTTGAAAAGTCGGCAGATAGCATCGTGGCATCGATTACTTGGCGGTATCGTTCAGGATTCAGTTCCGAGTGCCCAATGATATTGGCCTTGATTGTGGTATTGTAGAGAAACGGGGATTGGTCGCAGTAGCCTACTTTGCGATGGTTGACACTGAAGATCACTTCGCCAGAATAGTGTGGGATCTCGCCGAGAAGGCCTTTCAGAAGTGTCGACTTGCCGGATGCCACCGGTCCCACGATGATGGTCAAGGAATTGGCAGGGACGAATACGTCAACGTCGTCCAGAACGTACTTTCCCTCAGTCCATCCGAACGAAGCTTGCTTCACCGCAATTGAGGAAGCACGTAGTTCAGCGGGCTTCGTATCACTTTCCAACCTCGACGAGCGCGGAGCTTCAGGCGTTTTGCGATAATCTATACGGCTTTCTTTATCCAGGTACGCCTGGATACGACCCAGGCAGGCGAACGCCGAAACCAGTTGCGGAATGGTCTGGAACAGGCTGCCTAGCGGACCAGCCAAGAGCATGAGGTATGCCATGGAAGTGAAGATGCGCGTGACGTTGAGAGTCTGAGAAGTCACGGCGAAAGCCATGACCGGACCAAGCTGAGAGGGTGTGTATGCAATCGTTACGGCCGCAAGGAGCATCAGTCGCCATTTCCCACCTACGCTGAGTTCCTTGAGGCGCAAGCTGTGTATCAGGCTTTCAATTGGCCCCGACATGGCTGAAATCTTGAGTGCCTTCATGCTCGAGATAGCTTTGGCGGTGACACCGACTCGCTGCTGAATAGACTCCATCCACAACGTCTGACGTTTTCCTGTGAATTTGGCGGTCACCGTGGAAGCTGCCGTGCAGACGATGACTACAAGGACAGGTGCAACAAAAGCAGCGCCAATTTGCCGTTGCAGCAGCCAACACGCCAACGCAACCTCGATCGTGTTGGCCCAGTATTCGTGGATCGGCTGGAAGCCGTTCTTGACGCGCTCCACGTCGGCGTTCATGAGCGTCAAAGCTGCGGAATCGTCTGCGGCAGACAAACTGATGACCGTTGTCTTGCGGTAGACGGCTGAGGCCAAGATACCTCTTGCCATGTGGACGAAGCGCTCTTGGAAGTACCAGTAAACGGAACTGGATGTAGCCATGCCAATGTAGGTGAGGAAGGCAGCACCGATGTACCCGTACCCCTTGTTCGGTGACGAGGCATCCACAGGCTCCTGGAGGTAGTTCAACAAGCTCTCAATCATGAGAGGTTGGCAGAATTTGAAGCCCATCTGACAAAGCCGTGGGATGATGGGCAGTATGAATGGTCCTCCAAGCGTCTGTGCAATGCCCCTGAATAGAGCATGCTTGTGGCCCTGCGCTTTGTTCTTCTCTAGAAGAGGCCCGAATTTGGCGTACAAGACCTCGGCCGACATTGGTCCATCGAGCGCATACAAGTCGTCGAGGACAAGGAGCTTGCGGAATCCCTTGAGAAAGAGGTCATTGACCCAAAAGTAGGTCGAAAGACTAATGATGCCGCTCGTCGCCTCTGGACTTTGCTTCTTTTCGGAGGCTATTGCTTGCCTTTTCGTCCAAGATTCAATGACGAGTGCGACGACTTTCAGAATGACACTTGCGATCGACAAGCGAGCTTGATGGAAATCGTTGGCAGAGTCTGCCGACAGCCATTCAGTTCTCGTGCGAGCAATATCAAACAAGGCAGCGATCAGGAGGTATACACCGAGCAGCATCGACGGCCGTGGTGAGCGGGCATGCTCCAAGAATGAGAGAAGGATCATGACTAAGGATGCAATGAAATTCATCGTATCGGATGCGAGCCCCAGCCGGGACGACCAGTACGTGCCACGACTTGTCAGAATGAGATGGCCAAGTTGCAGGCCACTGTAGGACACAAGAGCAGACTGATAAAGTATTAGGCATGGTGTAGTTATAGGTAGTGTCTTTGCTTACGATTTTAAGGCATAGCAGAATAGTCTCGTCAATTATCTTTTGTTTTTGAAGCAATTGGAACAGTCGCGGCAGAGAACACAGGATCAACACGGCTGCCGGAACAAATGCCAAGGCGGCTTGCTCGAATCCGACAGTGAAGTCAAAGTCATCGCGGCATCCGTGGACGACTGGACCCAGGGACCAGTCATTGGCACATGAGGAACTCATCGAGAGGCTGAAAATACTGGCGTTGGGTAAAGATTGCCGAAAGCGCAACGGCGCACAGTTGAGACGCGTCGCATAAATCGAAAGGAACCGACTGGATTTTGAAGAAATGTACCTCAGTATTAAGAGAAAGTCCCTTTATCAACAAGTGCCCCTTGTGCGGCGTAGTATCACCCCGAGCAAGTAAGCATCATCTGTTTGGCTGAATTTCCGGCTCTATCGCTCGACATTTCGGTTCTCCACACGGAACTGTGCCACTTGGGCCAAAATGAACGCAAAAAAGTCCACCTTCTTAAAACATCAAAACACGCACAAGAACATTGCTTCACTCCTCGCCTTAGCAAGGGCAAGGGAAAATACAGAAATTGCAAGGAATAGGGCAGGGGATGATGAAGCAGAAGCGTCCGGGACAAGGTCCGCGACCATCATCACCGCCGCGAAGGCCCATCTCCATCTGCTCTGTTTGGGGCTGTGGGCGCTGAGGATCTTTTGCGCGCGGAGGCTGATTAGTGAGAGGTTCAAACGTTTACGGCTATTCGACGGAAGAGGACTCTGTGCTCACCCATGGGTTGGTAAGGGGCCGGCTGTTGGGCGTCGCTCAATGTGGAAGGAGAATCTGCACGCCCAGATGGGGCAACTTGGCTAGATTGGTCCATTGTGTTGTTGGAAGTGTTGTTGGAAGTTGGTGGAGTTTTCGTTAACAATTGCGCAAGATGAGTACACTTTTTTGGTTGCGAAAGAGAGAGATGTGAACGTCTCCCGAAGATGAGAAATATGGTCTGGAGACGAAGATGTTGCCAGGATGAGAAAGGTAAATGGCCATGACGCAGCCGCCTCAGAAAGAGATGGGATGACAGCAATCCAATGGGTGGCTGTGCAGGCGTCACGTGCAGAGCAGATCAGGTGATCCTCATCAAACTACGAATGCTGTCAAAAGCTCTAATCACGCGCTTGCCTTTTAGAAATTCGGTCAAAAGCGAGCTATATGGACTTGGAAATGTGAGGTGATAGACAATATCCGTGATGGTAGAGTTCTCTTCCGTTTGGTGGCTGCGCATTGCTTCTGGAGTAAATTCCACATCGGACGAATGAGGCGGCAGAAGCCTCGGAGATCCGACCCGCCGGTCGGACCCCAGTTCCGGAGCCGAGACCCATTCTCTTGCTCCGTGCCCGGTCCGGTCATCTGCTTGCAACCGCATTGTCTGCGCTCAGCCAGTGTATTGCTCCTCATCCTACCTTACCTTAACAAAATTGCTTTGGCAATGAAAAAGACGCAAATTTGAGCTTTTTTTTCTTTGGTTACGGTCATAAGATACAACTCGATGGGTTTGCTTCAACTCGTTGCGAAGAATGTCGCCTGCCTTGTAGTATTCCCGGCACAGTAGGGTGATGAGTGAAGATAGGCCACCCCAACTCTACGCCGACATAGATCGCACATGTAAACGCCGGGTAGGAGATGATACACCAAGATGAAGTGGAGGCGGGATCGACATATATACTGTCCGTAGGTGCTCATTCGCGCATACAGGTACTCATCCCCGGACCCGTTTCATTCCGATCCCGTCGGACAGTTTCAAAAATAAGCCTCTGGTTGCATTGGCTCTCGGGGCGATCGCTGACTCGCCATGCAACTGTACAGAAATACCTACAACTGCGGAGCGACCGACACAACAACCAGGCAAGGATACAACCCCCTTTGTACTATTTTGACAACTCCCAAGAGTTGCTGAACCGTTCAATTCATTCGCATGTGGGGGCCACCCGCGCGAACAACTCACCATCGTCAAACCACTAGCCATCGTGGGGGGTTTGGCGACTTTATTTTAGTAGGGCGCTCTCGCCCTTCTAAATAAAGGCGATGTATGAGACGCGGACAGCATCCCGCACCACGGTCGAGAGAGAGCCAAGAGAAGGACAAGAAATAATTGAAACGTTCATCGCCAAGACCAGCGCGAGACGGCAGCCACAAGCTTTTCTTGCCCTCCTACTCTTTTACCGCTTCATAGCAGATCCCAATCGCCTGCTAACTAAGCCTACCTCACTGTGATTGTCGCTGACATCCTTTCTACCACCCTTGGAACCGATAATACTCCAAACCTGCCAAGGTGCAGCCAAGGTTTTCGGGCCACCAGCCGATTGCACCGCCAGACGTCTGTGGCCGAGCCTCCATTAGCAGACCTCCAAAATAGACATGATACTCCTGGCTATTGTCAAAACTGTAAAGAACAGGACGTGAAAAGAGGAGACGAAGGCAAACGGACTCGTTGTGAATGAAGTATATAATCGAGACAGATGAACGCACAGTCTCGGTCTCATTTCTCACTAGCTCATCATCACACAACAGTCTTCAGCTTCAACTTCATCCGATTCAAACGCTCCGAACTCATCTAATCTCCCCCGCAACTGCCAAACGCCAGACTACCAACCCCCCATTCAAATCAGCAACCATGCGTGGCATCTTCTTCACCATCTTCGCCTTCGTGGCCGCCGTCGCCGCGCAGGCACCATACACTGGACCTTGCTCTGATACCGCCTGTGGCGTGGAGAGCGAGAACTGCGATGTTCAAGGCCGCCAGTGCTTCCCATTTCCCAACATTGCTCCAGCACTCCGTGAGGGCTGCGTCTGCGGTTCTGGTTAAACAGACATGCACAAGAATTGGAATTTCATAGGCGTGAGTACGGGCCACTTCCCCGTGATGTGTCAACCATCATCTCATACTCAATATAGGTTTTGGGATCAGACTCGGCAAAGATCAAAGCGGCAAGGCGCGCATAAAAGGGCCACCGGAACCTCGATTGCAAAGGTTCCGTAGAACACGGCATAGGAACATGGCACATAAGCGACTACTTTGGCGCCAAGGACATCGAGGACACCAGCATTGTTACTTCCATAGCTAGATTTTGGCTCTTGATTACAGCGAATTCATTGCATTTGAAATTCCATGTGTCCACTGCATATGAAGAAATACTGTTCTCCGCTTGGGTTCGTGACTTGATCTAGCTCTACAAATAGTATCCTTGCAACTCCGATCCTAAATCTCCCGAGAAAAGAGCTTACACCCATCATCAACCTCATAACGTAGGACTTCCTTAGGCAATGGACTACTGCGGACAGAGTTGACAGACAAGATTTGCGCGATTCGTTCGCGGACTCATTTCGTTAGCTGTTTGAGTCAGTATATGCCCGAGAGAAGAGCTTGGCGTTGCTTGACGGACATTGTACCGAGCGAAACCGCCCAGCCTGGGGCCGCGCGAAACCATACTCTTAGGAAGCTTGTGTCGCGGGTTTCTCAGAAGGATAAACCTGGCTGAAATCTTCACTTCAAATGCGGAGAAGATCGTTGGAGAATTCAGGAGACGACGACACAGCCAAGTTAACTTTGCCATTTCCATGGCTCATACCGTGGTATTTAATTCCGCCATCGTCCGAGGATAAGTTATCCTTCACAGTCTTTATCGGAGATGCCGACTTACTCGGTCGTAATACACTATTCTACGCATCCGACTGATAGCAATACCCCTCAATTCCGAGCGTTTGGATACGGCTGGCTCCATAATCAAGATGGTTAGACTGGACGAAATGGACATGCACGTTGGAAAGACAAGGCCCTAAAATCTTGTTCGTCATGTGCCTATCTCTTCAAAGACGGGACTTTTTAAGTTTCAACGTCTGACCGAGATTCCGTGACCTTGCTCGAGTCTGCCTCAGCGGTATCCCACTCTCTTCGGACTACATCCTTCACACATGGTCCCCCAGCCTTAAAGCCGAACTTGAAATCAGAGGATTCCGTCATGTAGCCGATTGCATTCATGGCCAAGTTGTCAACCTCCTCCACCGGTACTCTCTCAAAGGACCCTGACAGGCTATAGAATACCATAAAGTTGTCATTAAGAGACACTTGTTTGCCAGGCACTTTCGTGTACCTTGGCTTAGCACAGGTAGGGGCTGGTCAGTACGTAATCTGCCATTCAAGTCCAGCCATCTCTCAGGGATGAAAGCTCCCAAGTCTCCAAATTCATCATCTAACACCTTCTTATCCCGCCCAATAGCCCAAGAGTTCGCAAAAAGTGTCGCTCCCTTGACGATGCGCTTTCCACAGATCTCATCCTTCATCTCGGTTCTCCGTGGGATACTTCCCGGCGAAACCGGTCGTCAGCGCACGACCTTCGATACCACGGCATCAATGTAAGCCAACTTCATCCGGTCCGCAAAGCGCGGCTGCCGCTTCCTGCCAACGAAGTTATCTGGGATGGCTTGCGATCGCACCGCGGAATCCACGTTCGTGTGCGTTGCGACGAGAAGCCAGAGCATCTGCCGCAGGCCAGTCTCCATACCGCCTTGGACGCTCGTTGCGAGGGTGAAGGCCAAATCTATTTCCGACAACGGGGCCTGTCTCGGCGTACTTGGCGGTAACTGCTCGTGCTTGCACTCGCACACTATACAAGAGAATTCCCATCTAGAAACAAGCACATACGACCACACCCATCGGAGAATTCGGGATCCCGTCCGCTCTCCCATAGACAAGCCGATGAGGGCCAGATCAGTAGTTGAGTCGGTGACGATCAGCGAATACCTGGTGTTGTATGTTTTTTTGACGTTCCTTTTGTTTAGTGGTGGGTCACGATGTTGCTTGGATAGCAATAGTAATTACCTGGTAAAGCTGACTGGTTGACTGGCTGAAACTTTTACGCTGCAACAGATCCAAGACTCGGAGTTAGCATTCGATAATAAAATCTCGAATGGGCACCATGCTTGTGCTTGAGTGATTCGTGACGTTCGCTGCTACGCTCCGGTAATCATGTCCATGCTTACAGAGCTCGGCCTGTGACCGTAGTACGCACTCCGTTTCTCGCGGAGCTCATTTCCTGCTTTGGCGGTATTGAGAATAACCATGGTAAGGATCTCAAAGAGTCTTGTCGTCGTGACTGGCCCATTGCGTCAACCCATTCATCCTAGTTCAGGAGCGGTCTCTCTTAAGGTGAGCAATGTAGGTCGCCAATGATAGGGAGCTTGAGGGGCTTTGAGGTCGCCTCATTGATTTCGGCTTTTCTCGACATCAGAAAGAAGACCGTCACCAGTTCGACTGCCCCCAGCTTTGATGATTGAGTTGCTAGCCATATCATTGTCCAGACGAATCACGGGTGAGTGTTGGGCCTGGGCATGTAGAGATAGCAACAGGACGAAACACGGATGGTGCAGACAACTGGGTTATTAATAGTGATCGCACCATTCCCTACACAGAATATACGATTGAGCGGGGCCGTCAAGAAATCCGTTCCGGGGCATCTTCGGCCATCGGATCAAGGAACAATGACCTTTAGAATCTGACCCGTCGTGGCCAGTCACTTCCTTACGGCATGGTAACGCACGAACATTGGATTTGTATCCGTACCTTACTCACCAGACGACAGCCGTCTGGAAAGATTCACACTAGCCGGGCCCGCTGCGTCACAGATTGTATGACTGGCTAGTTGATTCGGATGAACTGCCAGGATCTACCATAAGCTCCGCTCCGGAAGCAACACCAGGCGGGGCCGGACCGTTAGACCTAGCGGCCCGTTTTGACCGGCTGGTAGCGGAAGCGGGGCCCCTAAGAGTTAGTATGATAACCTTATAGGGCAAGATAGCGCTGACAGAGACTACGACATCACGGGCAAGGTGAGAGGCTTGAAGCCAAATGGCGTATATGCATTTCTAGACAGAGTCTTGACAACCCCATTGTCCGACTAGGTCAGCCATGGGGCTCAACGTCTAATACTCCATCAAAACCCGTCTTAAGCAAGAATACTCAGGCCTCCGCCTCCGGTTTCTGCGCATAGACAACGAAGCTGTTTTCATTGTTGTTAGCCAAACGCTTCGTGGTCCTTCAAACTCAAGGGAAGTATGGAGGAAATGGCAGACTCACTACTCCATGTAGGGATGGAAGGTTCTAGACTTCAGCTCGCGACGGACGTCTGCGAGAAGTACTATAACCTCCTCCTTGGTCCATCCAAGTACACCGGTGAACAGTCTCAAAGTGAACGCTTCAAGCCCGTCCAAGATCTGCATCAGGTTGATCATGCCCAGTTCCTTGTAGTAGGGGTCTTTCGGCCAGTCCCCAACAGGAATCTTGAACTTCTGGTGGGTGATATTGACGTAGTCGCCAGTCTCCCTGACCCAGTCCTCCAACTTAGGTCCCGGGTTGGCTTCGCGGTTGATGCGTTTGCACGCATCAAAGAACAACTCCGACCACTTGCTAGTCTGGTGCTGTTCGGTGTAACTACCGTCATCTGAAGTGTATCGCAGGTTGAAGTCCTGGAACTCAACCCAGCCGCCGGGGTTCACGTTCCTAAGTTGAAAACGTTAGTGAGACGGGTGACAGGTGAGCTCCTTGGCCTTAAATACTCACTCATATATCCTCTCCATCAACTTCGGCCAGTCTGCAAGTGACGCAGCCATATCTCTGCAAAATATGAAGTCATACTTCTTAGAGTTGACCCAAGGACTTTCAACATCGTCGATCTCGAACTTCACATTCGGCGGAACCCTACGTGGCCCTTGTTAACACTAACAATATTGCACAGATTTATCAGGGTAATACTTACCAAGTTGGCTGAATAGCGCTGAGATCATTTCCCACCACCTATTACGTTGCGTTAGTTTCAACTAACTTCCAAAAGACAACTCGTGTCGAGGTCTTATTATTCGATGCTTACTTCGGCGTTTGGAAACTCCTCACCCATGAGCATTGCCCCTAGAAGCTGTTAATTACTGTAAGTTTAAACAACTCATGTGCAACTTACAGATTCCAGTTCCAGTACCGATGTCAAGGATCCTGTGGATCTTGTCTTCCTCAATCGGGGCCATAAAAAGCTTCTCTCCGGTGGCCTTGACCATCATCATATGCAAGAAGTCCAGGCGGTCGGCCTCAGTCTTTAGATTGAAAGTATTAGCTAATGAAATCCTCGTCGACTAAGATCTTGATACCGTCATACCTCATCATTAGGACCCCAGTACGCTACTTCTAATTAGTCAACTATCCAGTATAGGTCACACGCCAATGATACTCACATCCAGATCTGAAAGCGTGGTAACGACGACCGTGCTCTGTGGGGTAATCAACCACGCTTGAAGTTATTGATGCCGTATACGACGACCTGATTCCCTGCTTAGCCTCAACTTGAAGAATTTCGGGCACAGCTACTTACCACCGGTCATCAATAGTAGACGCGCCGTCAGATCCCTGGTGATTCGATTAGGGCGAATTCAGTGCAAGCCTGGCGTTTAGAAAACATACAATGCCCTCATCGTCAACCTCAATTTGGCCTGTTGCATCCTCGTGTTCACTTCGTGGTGAGCCAGGTCCTGTAGGAGAAGCAGTCTTGGACCTCAAAGGCGACGCAGTCTTTGACCTGGCGGGAGAGCCATTTTTCGCACGACCAGGGGAGCCGGATGCCGGTGGGCTGTTCGGAGTTCCAGTCATATCGAACAGCGGCCAGGGTTTCTTGGGTTCTGTTCCAAAATTTGAAAACTTGCGCCAAGAGGTTCAACCTTTGAATAAATAGAGAAGTTCAGGGAACATTGATTTAGGAGAGGGAGTGGTCAATGGGAAATATGCGTCAGACAGCCAGTATGGAGAATTTGTACTCAATTGGCTGCTCCTCTTTACGGGCTCCCACAGCTTGTGAACCCCGTTGTTGGTGCAGGGCACTCAGATGTGCATACAGAATGCATACAAACGTTCCATTTCGTCAAGTCAACGTAGCAAACTTCTCTCTTTCCGGGGTGAGAGACTAATCAGCAGCTTTCTAGCAATATGGTGGCGGGGCATGTCAGGTTGTCGCATCTCATATTCGCGAAATCGAGTCCAATGAGACGTATTCGCTCCAGTCTCCCTGGTCGTGGTGTGGATATTACAAGGGAAAGCGAACAAGCCACATCATGCACGAATCAGCTGAGAGAACATTTCTTTCGTCCCCTCGTTGCTAAGAACCCCAAATGGAAGGTGAAGAGACAACAATCCCGAGCCTCCGGGCGGGAGCAGACATAATATGTATGCTTTAAATTCTGGCGGACTACTCGGATGGACACTTTATCTAGAATGAGACTCTTCTCGATAACACCACCATGCCTTCTTCCTATTCACTGCGGCTAATCTAAGCTTCCTCTTCTGGTTTCTGAGCATAAACAACGTGACTGGGAGGTTCGACTGTCAGCTAAATTGAGGACGAGCAACGAGAGGAGAAAACTTACAACTCCATGCGGGCATGGAAGACGCCTGTCTTCAACTCATTTCGGCAAGCCGCTAGCATTACCATGACCTCCTCCTTCGTCCAGCCAAGTACTCCAGTAAGTAATCTCAAATTGAAGGCCTCCAATCCATCCAAAATCTGGATGAGGTTACAGAGACCGAGATCCTTATAATGGGGATCCTTGGGCCAAGTACCAATTGGCAGTTTGTACGTCTCATGGGTAATGTTGGTGAAGCCGGCCTCCATGACCCAGTCCTTGAATAAGGGGCCCGGGCAGGGCTCACGGCCAATTTGTCTGCAGGTGCTGATGAACGTCTTGTTCATCTTCAGACTTTCGTGCTCATCGGTGATGGAGCCATCATCAGAGCGGTATAGGAGATCCCAGTCTTGGAATTCGACCCAGCCTCCGGCGTTGGTATTGCTATAAAGACTGGTTAGCAGTGTCATTTAATAACGCGATGTTTAAGCGCTAACTCGTAAATATTCTTGACCAACTTGGGCCAGTCAGCGATAGCACCGGCCATAGACCGGCAGAAAATGTAGTCAAATTTGGTTGTATGCAACCAAGGGCTTTCGACATCGTCGACCTCGAATTTGACGTTTGATGGTACCCTACTTCCCATTAGATTTCATCGAATGAGAGAGGATCAGTGTTAAGCTCGTACCAAGTTGGTTGATTTGCGCTCAGGTCGTTTCCGATAATCTTCCCAACCACTCAGTCAGCTCTTTGCCTGCAGTTAAACTACAACTCATTTCCGGGGACAAATACGCACCTCAGCGTTGGGGAACAAGTCTCCCATCTCCATAGCCCCTGTGTACTTTGTCAGTTGATCGGAGCTGTAGGAATGGAAAGAACTTGATCTACTCACAGATTCCAGTTCCAGTGCCAATGTCCAAGATGCGATGAGTTTTTGTCTGCTCAATTGGAGCTAAGTACAACTTGCCAATGGCTTTGAAGATCAAGGTCGAGAGGAAGTCAAGACGATCCATCTCATTCTATTCAAATGCGATTGTTAATAGGTGTTTCGTTATTCTGGACGAACACGACAGTACCTCGTCGTTTGGAGCATAGTAAGCTGTTTCTTGTTAGCTCATGAGAGCGAGACGCATTGACGACAGTATACTGACCTCCTCCTCGGAAAGCGTGATAACGCCGGCCATGCTCTACAGGATAGTCGATCACACTAGAGCCTAAGGAAGCTGTATAGGATGATCTGGATCGGGTTGTGAGTTTCATGCCTGATAACATTGGGTAAGGTGGAATCTACATCTGATCATCAATCGTTGAAGCTCCATCGCTGACCTGAGCCCTATGTTAGCAAGGCTGGTATTCATCCAAGTATGAGAAAGTAGACTACACACACTGAGTCCTTCGTCAACCTCAATATCATCTGCAACTTCGCCTGCAACTTGGCCCGCGGGTGAGTTCTGCGCTACTGGTGAAGCAGTTTTTGACCGCAATGGGCTCCGGTTTTTTGGTGACGCGGTCTTTGACTTGGCGGGAGATGCAGCCATTGCCGCCGGGGGCGAGGCGGGCACCGGCGACTGAGCATTTGGTGATCCGGTCATCATGAAACTTGATGGAGCCTTCGTCCCGAGAGTCCGGTTCAAGTCACGCAATTCTATCGAACTCGGGGCTAATGAAGAATGATTGGAACGACGAACATCAGTCGAAAGACTCAGTGAAAGGTAGATCAAGCCAGACAATCAGCCAGCTTTGTACTCGCTGTTGGTTTCCCTGCATCCTGTAGGCTCTCGGCTATTTGGCACCTCGATGCTGGTGCGCCAAATGTGTTCAGCCATGCAGAATACGCAAACAAACGTGCCATTCATCAGCTTTGCCTGCATATCTCCAGGATGTATAGCAAATGAGAGCGTTGCCAACGGTTCCAGCAGCGGGGTGTTGGCCGTTGGTTGCATTCAGGCTTTGTTCAGTCGAGACCAATTAAGACGGTTGGTTCCGGCCTCCCCGGTCTTGCTGTGGATACTAAGTCCGTCTAATCCGGAGCGATGCATTAAAAAACACGCGTACCCCTCTCTACAGTAGGAGTTATCGTTACTGGATTGAACCGTAGAGCTGATAGAGGGCTGCGCCAACCGAGGCAGGCCGAGCAGACCCGGGCTCTGCCTCACAATGATGTTTTCGGTCTGTGTGGCATCTCGAAGTTGGTCTCATGAAGACAAGTCTGTAGCCTAAGCCATGATTCAGAACTAAGATATAGTCGGACTTAAAAACAGAGCTGTTGGATTCAATGCTATACATCGCTATCATTGGCCAAGTTCCCTTCTCGGCCATACATAGCCGGAGCTTATCATTGAAGACGGCATAATCATGTACCTCACATAGGCAGAAGTTTTCTACGTACAGTATTTCTTACTCTGGCTTCTGTCCGTAGACTACATGACTATTGGTCTTGTTAGTCACATTTCGTCGTACCTTATGCCGCCTAGGGAAGTACTCACAATTCGCCAAAGGCGTGAAAGACTTGCGATCTCAGCTCTTGACGAACTTCGGACAACAGTGTCGATACGTATTCCTCTGTTTTGCCAAGAACTCCACAAAATAGCCTCAAAGTGAACGCCTCGAGCCCGTCTAGAAGCTGTATCAAGTTGCCCAGGCCGATTTCTTGGTGGTACTCGTCTTTAGCCCACGGCCCGAGAGGCACCGTGATTGTCTTATGCCCGATGTTGATGAATCCTGCATCCTGCACCCAGCCCTCCAGCCTAGATCCAGGACATGGCTCAATGCCACATAGCCTGGCTGCTCTGAGGAAAGCTTGATCCCACTCGTGTGTCTTATGATGGGGCTGCAGACTTCCGTTAAGTGACGAAAATTCAAAATCATAGTCCTGAAACTCAACCCATCCCCCTGGCCGAAGATTTCTGTACGAAAAGAAGGTCATCAGACATCCAATATTGTGCCGCTTCAATCCAGTGTCACATACTCATATGCTCTACTCACAAACGTTGGCCAGTCGGAGAGAGATCCAGCCATGTAGCGGCTGAAGATAAAGTCGAAATGTTCTTCATAAACCCAATCGCTTTCAACATCATCAATCTCAAACCTGACATTGGATGGGACTCTTTTAATGATTAGCTACTTATCATAGATTAGAAAGGAAGTGGAAAGTTGCATGTCCTACAGTCTTGGTTGAACGGGACTCAAGTCGTTACCGATGATCTGCTAACTCTCAGTTTCCGGCCATATCATCAGATCCTAGTAGTATTTACCAGTGCGTTGGGGAAAGTGTCGCCCATCTCGATGGCCCCTGAGAGTCGTAAGCTCAAAACTCTGGCACGCGTCGAATGTAGACTCACAGATACCTGTACCAGTGCCGATATCAAGTACTCGTTGCATCTTCCCCATGTCGATTGGGGCCAGAAAGAGGTTGTACTTGAGGAACTTCAGAACTAGCTCGTGGTTGTAATCCAAACGGCCTAGTTCATCCTTGCAGCAACACGAACGACTTGTCAGAACAAGTAGCTCTCTTCCCGTAATGTGATTTCTTACCTCGTCATTGGGAGCAAAGTAGGCCGTGTCAAGGTCAGCCTGGTCCCGCAGCAAAAGACTCGATTCACTTACCTCCCGCTCTAAACGCGTGGTATCGCCGCCCATGTTCTGTAGGGTAGTCTACGACACTAGAAGTCACCGACTTGGTGTACGAAGACCTGCATCATTAGCTCTGATCGCGTGTGGCAACTCAAGTTCTCCATACATCCGGTCATCAAGGGTCGAATCATTGTCCTTGTAAACATAAGCCTCTTGTGTTACGTCTATAATAGGGCGGGCTATAGACAACTCACACTGTCGCCGACCTCGAGTTCAACACCTTCATCACTAGTGTCTGAGGCAATGCTCATAGACGAGGCAGCATCGGATCTATCCGAGGAACCTCCTCCGGGGGCGCTCATCTAGACTGCGGTCCCGATGTATTTAGCAGCTGTTCCGAGCGACTGAATCAAGGTCAAATGAATTGGTCTACACAGTAGCAAAACCTCCGACATAGTGGAGAGAAACACTCGCGAAGTGGCCGCGACCCAGCTGCCATGGTTTTGTATTCAACGATAGAGTCTGTCTCCTCCATATCGCAATCCAGGCAACCGCGACTGAGTCTGTTGGTGATTGAATCATACAGCATGCAGACGGCCCAAGCTAGAATACCTAACGTCCTACACCGGTCGTAATCCTGCAGACTCCCGAAAGTCGGGAGCTAATCGGTGACCTGCGATTTGGCGCTTCGCTTCCAACGGCTGGGCGCTGTTGTCCTTGGCTGCGGTGAGACCAATCATGTCTCTGTGCGTTGATCGCCCCTGTCTCTAATCTGTACTGTGTTGGGCGCATGACACGGTCCAACTTGCTTCGTGGACTGTTGGAAGAGGGAAAAGAAACGACATGCATACTTCGGGCCCGACAGGAGGGGAAACGAGCAGGTGGGAAAGGTCTCGATATCTTCCATCCGTGCGGACCATAGAAGGCCGCAACAGTCATACCACTAGAAGGCGTAAGCATTGCGATTCATTGAGGGGGAAATCGGTCACATACCTGTCTTTTCCCCTTACGTCTCATAGCCGAGAGGGCCAACATCTAGTGAATTTCCCAAGAGCCAAGGTACCTTCGGCGAACCCTCCGTCTCCGAAGGCGTTGAGACAAGGAACGGCCTCAAACCCCACTCCTTCTCAGCCGCCTCAAGAACCGAGGGGACTGCAGCTCGAGCAATTGTATGCCGAAAAGTGCTGCATACATCGGAGCGAGGTCGTGTGGTCCGCAAGGCCTAGCGTCTCCACTGGCCCTACGCTCATCCAAGAACCCATTCATTACTGTCTCGATAGCCTCTTCCACGTTCAGCCCGCTTATTCTGACCCTGGACAGACGTTCATCATTTCCGTCGCCTTCATGGTTGTCTTGGGTGGCTGCGGATGTGCTGATCTGAAGTTCCACGTCTACAGTGGCTTCCCTGACTTGTTTGGCTTGTTCTTGATCGAAGTAAGGGCCGCTGATGTAGTTGACCTCGGTCGTTGAGTCGATTCGTCGCTGCGCGTCGGGTTCTTCTGATTCTTTGAGGAAATCATGGATGAGAACTCGGATCTTGTACCCGAGAATTGGGTCGGCGTTTATAAATGAGGTCGTCAGCTTGGGAGACGTCTCGAATGGCGCTTGCGCCGTGGCCAGCTTCTTTTTGTTTGCTTTCGGCATCTTGAGATTTGATCTTCATAAATTTTGTCATATAGCGCAGATAGTAGAGTCAACTTCCGGTACTTACGGACTACTTTATATATGGTCAAGAGGCGACAACAAGGTAGTTGTGGCAACGGAGATGTTGCGGGACTCTTGTGTTTATTCAAGCACCCCGACTTCACTTTTAGGTCTCGTCTAAAGTCTATTTGAGACTTCGAACTGCATCTTTGCTAAAATATAGCAGGATTTGCCGTACGCAGGAGAGGCCAGTCAATTATATGAATTAATGCTACCCATTTGATGTGCTTCCTCATGGCACCTGGATCTAATCTGGACCAAAGTTCAAAACACTACTTTGATCAATCACGGGAGCACTAATGACCACAGCTCTACAACGAGGGAGGCCTCATGTCGAAAGCTTGCGCGGCCCAAGCCCAAGCAACCTTGCCCTCCTCATACCCGTACAAAGCATGCTCATAGACAGTAACCTTCCCATCCGGACCGTTCTTTTGCAGGTTCTTGTTCTGCGGCACGCCTGAGATGGACAGCCTGACGGCGATCTGCTGCTTCTTCACATCAATCACAAACTCGTCAACCTCATACTTGAGTCCGGCGATGACGGGCAGCAGGATCTTGCCTAGGAACCCCACGGCCCCGACCGCCGGCACCAGGTTCCCGTGCATCGAGATCGTCTCCGCCCACAGCGCCGGCAGCACGGTGGGCATGGTGCCGTCGTTGTAGCTGTAGATGTACTTGCGGTACAGCGCCTCGATCTCGGTGGCCGAGATGGGGTTCTGGGAGGCCTTGGCGGCGTACTCGGGCACGAACGGCGGCGCGGGTACGGGACCTGCTCCTCGGCTCTGTTGGTTCGCGACCTGGTAGAGGCGGGCAATCTTGCCGTTTTCGAAGAAGACGAGGATGAGGTCCCAGACCTTGGATGGGGTTCCCTCGGGGGCATCGCTTGTTGTTGTGACGAGGCGGGCGCCGAGGGATTGGGCGGCTTCGTTGACGGTTAACTGGTCTGCGCTGAAGAGGCTGCCCTTCTCGGCCGTTGTGGTGAGGCGGTTGATGAACTGGTCTCTGCTTTCAGTGTTTTCGTTGTAGGTTGCTCTCACTACCGGCTGGAGGTGGTTGTGAACTTCATCCCACTTCTTGTTGTTGACTGCGTCCAGGAAGGACTGGAAGATGGAAACAATGTCTTGAAATGCCATTTTGTAGTCGATTGGAGGGTTGTCTGTCTTGAGCCTTCGATCTTCTTCTTTCTCGAGAGATGAGTGTGAAGGTCTGGTATGATCTGGATATCCGAATCGCAGTTGAGACAATGCTCGCCATTGTTATATATCCGTAGACGCATCAGCTTCTCATACCTCTGGGCTCGTCATCGTCGCCAAGGGTAGCCAAGAGACTTCGGTCTCGCAAAGCTGACACTGAACGGGCGTTGTAGACGTGTAAGTCGGACCGTCAGCAAGGACCGACGGGCCGCTTTTGTTTGGTCGCCATCTTAATTGGGCCAAAAATTGCTCATACGCCGGGCACAGAGCCTCATCGTAGTGTTTCCGTATTAGGACAATAGGAGTAGTCTGTAACGGCGGGGATGGGGACGGGTCTCGGTAGATGCTATCCATTTCAGTAATCCCTTACCGAATTTACGGGGAGGTGTTCTTCTCAAAGGCGACCCATTGCCAGTCGTTCACGATTCAAATCTATTATACTTTCCCGAGCTTCTAAAGTTTGCCTCATTATGCTCACTAGTAATTTCCTTTCTGTAACGTAGTCTGTCCTCTACTAATGATGTAAGGCACTAGGTTTACCTCTGCTTGTAGTGAACCTTTACTCGCGTCCGAACCACAGCTTGACTTGAGCTGACAACGTCATCTGACAATCTTAACACTCACCTCTTTCCCATGTCACCGGGTCTGTCCAACAGCCCCTGAGGATTACAAGTTGAAAGATGTCGGCCGACCGCCTCTATGATTTTGCCGGCAGGTGGGTCGCCTGAGAGCTCTACCCGTTGCTGGTGGATGCTTCCCGCCCCCCCTTACGTCCGCCTCCACGTCCGCCTCCGGCCAGCAGCCCCGACGTATTTGCGGTAACTTCTGCCCTGGTCATTTCAAGTCGCTCCGTTGCTTGCAGTCCTTCTGACACTCTGGAAGAACGCAAAGACGAAGATTGCCTGTTTTTGAGCTCCTGGGTGTTACTTTAGATGGCTGCCTGAATTGTGCGTTATGCATCTCGAAGGACCACCCAACGATGATGCTTATCGATTCTCTAGCCGACCAATTGGCAGAATTGCTGGCTGATAGCAGCAAATAAAGCCCTAGATCATATTTGATGAACTGTAACAGGGAAGAAGAAAGCAATATTGTTACATGAACGGCTACAAGGGCTGTTGCCTTACGAAATTTTTGCCATGCTCTGTGTAGACGTCTGCTCCGGAACAACGTGGTTGACGTTGCCCGGGTCACCAACAGTTTGGACCGACTTTTTGAACGGAATTTTTGTAAAAATTGGTTGTATGTTGTGATATCTCTGTGACCCGACCAATGAGAAACACAAACCCATTTCTCATCCTGGCACGTTCTTCTCGTCGTGCGGCAATTCATCAATGCTGTTGCCTGATTCCAGGCACTGCTTCCCTTAGTGCCATCGCGTGGTTTCAGTTCCTTGCACAGCGTGTTGTGTTCAGTGAGTAAAGCGAAGATTGAGGTTTTCTCGGTGCCTGTTCATGTTGATGGTTGATACAAGACGCGATCGCCTGGAACCAAGAAATAGTGCATTCACGTTTTCTGCATAAAACCCCGCGTTGCCTCTGCGGTAAGACCCGACCGAAGTTTGTCTGCTTTCTCATCAACAACTGATCCATATCCATCGACTGAAAATACTTCGGAAGTCAACATACATACCGGAACTCGCACCTCCAAACAACAACCATGGCCGCTACTGGCGAGTCTGCCCCCTATACGGGTCCCTCTCCCCGCGAGATGATGGAAAGCCATACTCTGGCGCAGGAGATCATCAACCGCAACAATGACGCCTGCCCCATCCTCGACTCTGATGAGCTGTCTCTCCTCTCCGATTTCGTCAAAGATCCATCGCAGGCACGCTCTCTCCTCGAGGCTCGCGGACTGGCCGACGAACCCACCAAGACTGGTAGTCTTGTGGCCCACGTCATTTCACTACACGGAACCGACAAGGCCGCCCTCACTGACGAGGAAATCAAGCTTCTCAATAGATGGTTTGAGAATGGCCAGAAGCTTTGGTGAGATGAAGAGACATCCTGAGTGGGAATGACATGTTCGCATTCTCATGTAGCGAAAGGGCTTCATTGCGACATGGCAGCGGGCGGGAGAAGCTAGCTTGGCTGTACAGTGATCGACCAAGCCCTTCATATAATCAACAAATACTCTCACAAATGGCGATAGCACCGGGGCTCAAGGTCGAAGCCTAAACGTGTTTTTGATATCAGTGATAGTGGCAGCTTTTTAATAGGAATATGAACTATGTGGTGCCAACCTGTAAATCCTTTCCTCCATATCAAAACGCATGAACTTATTCTTCAGCGTAGACAATATCTCGTTCAAGTGGTACCTAGAATTGGCGATAGAATTTGGTTAGATTTGTATAAATTGCGACCCTCTAACTAGGATTATTCACGGAGAAGAACTTGTTCCTACGTTCTTGCTCCTTCTAACTACTTCCGGTAAGATGACAACGCAGCAAGGGCTGCTGCTTCCACCTTCACTAACACACATGTAGCATGGCAGTGCGGAAGTGCTTTCCATGATGGAAGCGGTCCTTTATTGCCGTAAGTTGGACGTATCTCCTCCTTCCCTCTCTCGTTCATTGCTTGTAAACAGAAAGTACCAAGTACCTAGGTGTTCCAGTGCCACGGGCTATGAAGAGAGAGGAGAAGACCGAGGAAGAGACATCCCGATAAAGCAAGTACGGACACTCCATCACTGTCATAATCTACCAATGCTTTCGAGATATTCCTCTCCAACACCCAACCTCCATCTACATAATCAACACCCATGTCGATGGTCAAACCGTCAAGCCGACATGGTTAATTTGCGACGTATATATTCTTTGACCTCTGATGTTATATTATCTGGTTTATGCTCCCTCTAAAGGCCAGTATCTAACATCGGCGCTTAGATACCAAGGAAGTCGGAGGTTGGCGAGGCATTTGTGAGGAAACTGAAGCAAAGGTAGACTGTAATGCCTACTCGATCAAAGCCGGGCGCTAATTATTATTTCAGGGAACCCATCGAATCAATCAATCGTGGCCATATCCGCTATCTCATTGCAACCCTTCCGCGCATCGACAATAGTCAATCGATACAGTCAGCTTGGTGTTGCTGTCAGATCGTTGATCACTGAGCAGCAGTGCCCGGCTTGGGAATTTGTAGGTTGAC
Source organism: Colletotrichum scovillei (assembly GCF_011075155.1). Classification (NCBI taxonomy): domain Eukaryota; kingdom Fungi; phylum Ascomycota; class Sordariomycetes; order Glomerellales; family Glomerellaceae; genus Colletotrichum; species Colletotrichum scovillei. The sequence continues at coordinate 3,777,580 of NW_023336261.1, forward strand.
GAAGAAGCTGCTGAAACTCACTCAGCGTCGATGATCATGGCGAACAGAGATATCAGTGCCGAATACACTCACGTCTTTGACAAGCGCCGAAGACGCCTCAATTTTACATGCGGGCGAACCCAGGGTGGTCCTAGACCTGTCGATCCTCGTAAAGGAACGACGTCCGATTTGTCGGAATGCGACATAGGATTCATCTAGATCCCACAAGCATGGTCAAGTCGATGTCAAGCGGCTTGCCTCGAATAGCAACCGCGCGAGCGCACTCGTCCGCCCCTCAGTGGTGTTCAACGTCTGACTGTGCCGGGCTCAAGCTTCAGAGTTCGCATTGGCCTTTAGGCTCTTACTATCGCGTGCAGGCTACAAGATCAACTTCGCCTACGATGTAGATGCTACGAGCAGCTCCCGAGACGACTCTCTCGACACAAATCTCGCCGTGCAGAACGGCTGGTCCAAGTACCCTTCAAACCGTCATTCCGCTCCAGGGCATGGCTGCCAAAGCGACATATCTCAGATGGACCCCAAACTCGGCATCGCGGATCCCCTCCAACGGTATCCAATGCCTCTCTCCACACTCGTCCTTGACCAAACCACGCCAGATCGTGTCTCGTTGCCGCGACCCAATGAGACGTCGCAAGGCACCTGGGCGGAATTGAGTCTCGGTCGCATCCGCAGGTCGCCCTCCTTCTTGGTTGATGGCGGAAATGGCAGATATGCCAGACAAGGGCATGCTCTCCCCCGGAACCCCTCCGGAGCCCATTCCGTCCATGACCCCGGTTTCGTACGCCGGCCAATGTGGGAGCGAGACGGCTGTCCGTACGAATACCTACAGACTCTTCGCGAGTCCCCCACAGAATGTTTCGTTTCAAAGTGAGATGGGAGTTGGAGCACTGCGGATCTGCTCAGCCACCGACAGCACACCACCGTGGCCACCACGTTTGACTGCTCATCGGGAGGGAAAGTTTTGTCGGGAGAGCACGTATCTTTGCACGGACAGCAAGCAAGATGGCCTGCCCGCCATAACACCCCACCATCCTCTTTGGGCGACTCAGCCGCAACTCAGGCTCGCATCCCTGCGAGCTGTAAGTAGCAAGCCACACCCTCCCTGCCTGTCTATGGCTGTAGTTGATCTTCTGGGTTGATCCTATCGAGTCAGTTCAGCATCACCTTGGCTTTCCTTCCCGTCCCCCCTCTCTTCCCTCCGTCTCCGAATGCCGACCAAGAGTTGCGACATGGAACGTTGCTACTGCGAAGAAACTAGACTTGGCCCGCCAAACTCAGCTTTCGAGCCATTGCACTTCCGGGCCAGTGTAAGTTCTCGTTGTCGGCATAGACATTCCGCACAAGAGGAAAAGCAAAATGGCGAAACAGCGAAGGACAAGAGCAGTTTTGCTTCGTATCAAGCGCGGAGCAAAATGTCCCTTCTTTATGCGTTGGAGCTATCAACCCCATGCAACGCTTCATGCGTCGCGGGCCTAGAGTCGCCAAGCTGCAACAGTCTTTTGTCGACAATTAGTTGACAAGCAAAGTCAAATGCCCAACTCCCACGATCTCTCAAGTGGGAGACTTTCAGCCTGAAATCTGCCACCCCCTAAACAACCTACCGACTGCGACGCTTTGTATTCAATATGCAACCTCTTTCACTTTTCTCACTCAGCGCAGTAGCCCAACGGGGACGCGTAACTCTTCCTTCCGTGAAGCCTCAAACAACTCAGCAGCGGCGGATGGCACCATCCCTAGCGCCCGTCAGCACCACCTGCATCCCAAAACATGATAGATGCCAACACGAATCTTATATATCAAATAACCAGAGAGAATCCCGTTTCCAAACGCCCACCTTATTTCAGCTGAGTAGCCGAGCTCGAGACACCGCGAAAATAGGTTTCTCCCCCCTTTACCCCTTTTCCTTCTATCGCGTGCTCGCTTTCAACGCCGTCTCAATAGCGAAACTCTTGCGTGTCGTAACCAGAGAGCCGAATGCCATGGTTGAAACCGTGCCAAAGTTCCCTTGCTTCTATTTCCCCGTTCCCCGGGACCGGTTGAACCCATCTGGCCGCCCGTTACACCTGTCTCGCCTGTCGACATCCGACAGAACAACAATTCCCCCGACGTTCAGACGTTCCCCGTCCGTGCGAGCGTCTGCCTGCCAGCAAAGGGCCGACTTTGGAGCTGGACCGTGTTCCGAGAAGCATGGTGGTGGTGTGGTCCATGTAGGGGGTGGACATGTGTAAGCTGGGCGTGCGACAACTGACCGACAGCGGCCAGACCAGGATGGTTGATCAGTTTGTGTGCCCACCGGCAAACGCTCAGACGCAGTGATCAGTGATACCCGCTGATCGTCCCTAGAAACCCCCGTCTTCTAGAACTTCCCGCTCAGTGCCGCCCAGTCTTTGGACAGGCTCACTTTTTTGTAAGATTCTTGCTCTCGCCCTTGTCTAGAAAGAGTTGGCTGATCTAGACAGGTGTGGGAGGTCCAGAAGTCGATTTCTATCGCGCGCCAAATCATGACGATTACATTGCCTCGATAGGGTTGGTTCTCATCTTTGCCTTGCCGCAGCTTCTGCCCCGAGACCGAAGAGGACGGACAGCATTCTGAGCAGGTAACCTGTACCAAACGTCTCTAGGGGTAGCTTTTCTGTTGCTGATTGCTGAAGACGCTTTCAGCTGAGGGGCCAGTCGCTCTTCGCGAGCAACGATCTCGGAGACCACGAGAAACAGCTTTCCCCTTAACGTGACGAACTCTCAGAGGTGTAAGTGCCCTTGCCGAGTCATGCGTTGGATGCACAGCGCTGACTTTAAGAAGAAGGAAAAGGAAAAACCTCGAGGACCATCACCAACCCGTCCGAACCTGGTCCTGGACCCTCCAGAACCTTTTGTATTTTTTTTTGATGTTGGCTTTGGTTTTAGAGGCTGGCCAAACTGGCACTTGATCTGCCCGACTTTATGCGCCTTGGGTTTACCTAGGTATCCATCCCCTTCCCGTCGACTCCCTCCCGCAGCCGAGCTGTGCTTGTCAGATTTCGCGGGTCTAGATAGTACTATGTAGTGCTTCCCCAAGACCGGGATGGATGGTCTTGTCGAAACTTGATACCCGAAATAGAGAAACATGCAGAAACGTAGAAACGCGGGGGCTTGGTTTTCAAAGGGGATAAGCACAGTGGCACACCACCACCACTTGACAACACCCTTTTCCCCTCCCCTCCACTATCCTCCCCCCTTACTGAGGTGAAGCTGAAAAACGAAATAAAAAAACCCAAGTTGGAAGGGCAGATCTTTTTCCTGTTTCTTTCCCAAAAGTGCGTGAAGTCCCAACTCTGTTCCCCATCACGCCCATCAAACCTCAATTTCAGGGTCTCGCCGGCTCAATTACTTACTCCTTACGCTTACTTACTGTAAGAATGCTCTCTCCCAACATCCCAACCTCAGCTGGCACAACCCACATGCCTGCTCGTTGACCTCCACACTTGGAGTAAAAAAGTGAAGAGAAAAGGTTTTTTCCTTTTCTTTTCTTTGGAAAAAAAGTCACTTATGCACGAGGGGGAAGAGGCACGCGAGACACACGTTGGTGAACATAATTTTGTTCGAACTAACTAATAGCGTAAAATGCAAAGTAACCAGTTGAGCTGCGTGTAAGCCAGACCTGGGCCAAGAAACCTCCAGGGTTTGCCAAAGGTCGCTCATGATATTCCCCCCTTGCTAAAAAAGAAAAAAAGGGTTTCCTGCACCCTCTGCCGCTTGAGAAACACCCAAGTCAAGGTTATCTGACCTGCACAGCAGACCCGTAAACCCGGCTTGTGTTCCCAAGCGACTTTCGATCCCTCGCCCAAGCAATTTAATGCTTCTCCGAGTCTTCTTCGGCGACGGCGGGGTCTCTCATGCAGGAGGGCGAGCTACACGTCGCCTCTTTCTCTCTGCCCCTTGCTCACGTTTCCCCCCTAACTCGAAGCTGCCACGGGCGCGACCCCCCTTCCCCAGATTCCACACAATGACCCCCAACCCGGTAACAACGTTCCGTTCACATCCAGTCCCGACTCGCAGGTTTCCGTAGTGTCGTACTTGTGTCCAGGTGGGGTAATCAGCATGGCCTGATTTGGGTTCGTTAGCGCCCGCGTAAGTCGAGCGAGGATTATCGTGAGTGTGATAGCAGAGGTTCCAAGACTGTGGCCAGAGGTCTCTGCATCGTATCTTGCCCAGCAAGATGATTCTTTCTGCGATGCCCAGCTTCTTTTATTCTGTTGATTCGAGTCCCATCTCTCCTCCATTTCCATGCCAGCCGTCTCCCTTTTGCGCCGCGATGAGCCTCGAGGGGACGGCTGAAGCCAAAGATCTTGTCGACATGCCAGTGTCTGCCTTGACAGTTGCATCTCTGATACAACCATGTCTCAGCTACGCGATGATTGTTGTTTGTGTTTGTCGACCTTTCGCAAAGAAGCGTTGCTATTATTGGATCCGGTCCGGTTTGCAAGCCTTTTGCTGTAACTGAAATTCAATAGCCTGTGCGAAGCGAAGAAAACCAAGAAAATCGTATGTCGTGGCATCGAGCCTGGAGCAACGTCGTCTTGATTCGTATCGTTGAGCGCGCAGTCGTGAATATTCGTCATTGGTCGTGAAATGGTTGTCATGAATCATCCGTAAGACAAGAACCCAAGCCCAAGGAAATGAGAAGAAAGCAAAATGCGCAGCGGTTGGTATCTTCCGATCCAGTGTAATGCCGATGGGGGTATCTCTAAGAAAGCCTCTTAAACCAAACAAGAAAACAGGACCAAAAAAAAAAAGTAGAAATCCAAAGCGGGGGAATCGAGAATGAAAGGTTGTCGGTTTCTTCTGTCTCGGGCTCCAGGCCTGGAGCCGAGCGGGGGGGTTTTGCATTGCTGCGTGTTCCTCTTGTGTAGATGAGACAAGACCCAAAGGAAATAGTAGAGAAAGGGGAAAAGAGAACAGGCCGCCTATATGTTCGAAAAACCCCCCAACCCAAATGTAAATGCACTCAAATGCCCGCCCCGGACCCAGCCATGATGAGATGATTCGAATGAAAGGTGACCGAGCTTGCGGCAGAGTGAGTGGTGGTGGTTGTTGTTCCCCGGATATCGAAAAGACTGTGAAAAAATCATACGCTCGCTTGCTGCCGACAAAAGAAAAAAACCCCCAATTATATCTTTTTTGTTTGGTTGTCTCGCGAGTCCCGTAACACCGTTCGCTCCCCTGCTGATGCAAAACGCCGATATGCCTGTGGATGATTCTATGCCGAGCAGACCGAGAAGAATTCAACTTTTCTCCGGGAAACATGGGACCATCGTGCCTGGCAATGCTTATGAGGTCGTTACGACAGGGTAAGTCTCAGATGTAACGGATTCTGGTTGTCACATCGTCGTCGTGTACTCCTGGTAGCGATCCCAGCCGAAGCCACCGTAGCCGACGCTCACACCGCATTGAGGCGTGAACATGCTGGGGAGAGGCAACGCTGGGATGGGCGCCGTGATTGCTGGTGCACTGTAGTAGAACCCGGCCGTGGAGAAAGGTTGGCTGTATGCAGGCGTAGGGGAGGGAATCTGAACCTCGCTCATGCCAATGTTGGCCCAGATTGGCGTTGACTCCTGAGATGTGGATGCAATGCTCGGACTTGATGGCAGGACTCTCCACGCGTCGACAGCGACTAGGCTGGCTGGCGTAGGGGGTTGCGACCAGATGCTGGCGTTGGCGGGTGAGCTGGGGAGCAGAGGTGGTTGTCTGATGACATCGACAACACGGGGAGGAGGAGGCAGCAAGGGCTTCATGAGGCCCATGATGTTGTTCTTGACCTCCTCGCTCTTACCCGAGAGCAGCTCACCAGCGCCTTCTTCCTCGAGCCCTTCCAAGGCAGTGACATGTGTGCGGTAGACAAACTTGTTGATGGCTTGGACGAAATCCTCATGCAGCTTCTTGCATTGTTGGTCTTTCTCAGACCAGTCATAGGTGTTGGCCTTGCTATCGACGCAGTGAATTTCCTTATGGTACTCGACCAGGGCGTCTATTGAGTCGGTGGTGAGCTTGAAAGCGACCTCGTTGCGCAGGACCATGTCGACGTGGACAATGTAGGCCTCGATGTGGAGAAGCTGGTAGTTGAACAGGGCCTCGACGAGAGGGTTCTCATCCTGGCGCAAGTCGGATTCCGGGGCCTTGGGGAGCATGATGGAAGTGAGAGTCCAGATGGCATTGGGCGATGAAAGTGTCTCGGTCAGACATCTTTGATGTTGAGGGACGCTGTTGAGTGGGCGCTTAATCCGGTTGATGCGCTTCAGTGTCTGTGTCAACCACGGCTCGACCTTGGATCCCAGCACGACGTTGACGGATGAGGCTCTCGGGGCGAAAGCAGCCGCAGAGGCTGGTAGCAGTTGAACAGGCATGTTGTTGGCGGGGATATCTGGCGTGGAGGATGGAGAGAGTCTGTGACCGAGGGAGGAACGGGGAGGATCAGTTGGCGTTAGATATGACAAAAAAGAGGCGGTTTGGTCGTTATCGTTGTCGTCGTTGTGGTCGTCAAGGATAAGTCTCGGGTAGAGGAGGGTCTTTTGGGTGTATATATCTTGGACGGTATTCTTGTTGATCTTGAATCTTGGTAAGACACCTCGAGAACAGCGGGGGAGAGGGGTGGGATAGACGGGGGAGGGAAAATGAAGTAATAAAGGAAACAAGTGATGACGGAGCTGGGCGGTCCCAAGGATTCCGGGAGGATAACAAGGGATATTTGGCTTGCACGCCTGCTACCGCGAATAAGAAGAAGAAGAAGAAGGCAGACGAAGAGCTCGTGAAGAGGAAGAGGGAGGGTGAGAAGAGACAGGATGTGGTGCGAGGGTGGTGGGGTGTTATAATCGCCCGAGAAAGAGACAGCCCTGGGGCCTGGCTGGGGCTTGGAGAGAAAGAGCCTGAGGTGCGGTCAACCTTCTTTGCCCACTCATGTTCACTGCTGTTCAGCGCAGTCGAGGCCTGTCATGGGGGTACGAGTTGGGTGGTAAACTCGCTCCCATCCGGTGTGTGGTGCTTGCTGCGGCTGCGGTACGGTGAGGTGACGAGTACCCGAGGACTTGGACTTATGCGTGGGACAGGGGTGCGTTTGGCGGTTAGCTCAAGTACCGGGGTACACGAACGTGAGTCTTTTCCCCATCAGAGCTTGTCCCGCTTCGGAGTATTGGTACTGCTTCTCTTTTTGCACCTTGCGCACCTCACTCCCGCCCACCCAAAGAAAAAAAAAAAAAAAAGGTAGGTACCTACTGAGTGACTACCGGTACCCTCTCTTCCCCATTCGCCTCGACCAGCCCGGTGGGCTTTCGGCAGGCGGTCCCCCATGGTCCATGGTCCAGGAGGCGGGAAGAAGGCGCAAGCAGAGAGGGAGGGGGGAGGGGAGGAGGGGAGGGGTGTGGCAGGTCACCTCCACTACGAACTTGTCACTGGCTAAGGTAGGTACTCCCTGCTCCTCGCTCTTTGCACCCTACATGAGTTGAGGAGCAAGTGGAGAGAGAAAGACAGAGCCAGAACAAGAGAGCCACAGCCAGAACCAGATCTCTCAGGTCCCGGAACTTAGAACCCAGAGCTTCGAGTTCACAATACACTACCTACCACAATAGGTACCTAGCTGGCAGAGTCAGGAAGGCAGAAGATCCATCATCCTTGGATGATGCACGCCGGCGGGGGCAGCGCAGCGCGCTGTGCAGTAGTATCGGATCTCCCTATGGCGCCGGGGACTACTTGCTATACTTACACAGTAGGTAAGGTAGGTAGGTACCTCTGGGAGGTACATGTCTAAGGTAGCCATGGACCAGTACTTGCGTCTGATCCAAGGACAGGCCCTAGGTATCGGGCACTCTGAATGACTGGCTCTTTCTGTATCCCTACGGATATAGGTAAGTACGCAAGTAGGCCTCAGGTTAAGGTAGCCTCGGTGCGCGGTGCATGCATTTTGGGCCGGCTTCCAGGTCTCCTCCTCGCCTCACCCGGATCTCCATACATCTTGCTCCCTCTCCTCTCCCAAGGGGGCCCTGTTACCTCCATGACGGGATATACTATGGAGCTGAGGGCCGGCGGCGGCGGCCGGGGGAAAGCTGGAAGCTGGAGCCCAAGGCTTGCTGGCCTCGTTGTTGGCGTTGGCGTTGGGGCCGTTGATGCTCGTCCTCTTCATGCCAACCTGCATATCCGTAGAGCATCCTAGCCCGTGGCGGATCTAGTAACAATATCCAGTAATAGGACACGTCAAAGTCGGTCGATGGGAGGACTCCAACGAACATGGACCTGCGCTGGTCGTTGGCCTCTCGAGTTCAGTCCGTTCGCCATCGCCATTCCACTCATGCGCTCTCCATCTAGTGCCTCCAACATCGCAACCAAATTCGTTTGGCCTTACCACTCAGTAGTGAGTTTCCAGCCCATCTCGGCTCAGCGACTCCCTCTCCGGACAGGCCCTAACTCACTTACATGGGCCAAGGAGGCAGCTAGACACCACACCTCCCTCCCGCTATTTGGCGTTTGCACGGATGTCGTGAGTCTGGTCATGTCAAGTTGCAGAGTGCCCATGTACACAATAAACTAAGCAGCCACACAGCTCAATGAGCCGAAGCAAGGTTTGGCAGGTTGGCAAGCTTAGGCTAGGTGGCCTAGGGCAAGCTAGGAATTCCCTGAATGCTTCGGATGCCGTCGCCTGCGTGCGCCGCAAGCTTGGGCCAGCACCTTCCCCCCTTCACTCTTTGGTTTTAACTCTGCCGCCTTTGGGAACACCTTTCTGTGAGAGTTGTGAGAGCGATGTAACCAAACGTTGTCATGTTGGCTGGTGGTGGTGAAGTGCCGCTGACTGAGGCGAGGTGGCTGGCAGTCACGCAGTGTGCCAGTTGAGTCGGAACGTTACGAGCGACAAAATGACTTCGAGCGTTTTTTGCCTTTTCCCGCTATTCCTCTTGGGTCAAGACTTTAGAGACATATGTTTCCCATCTTGGTTTAGACTCTCCAAACTTCAGAGAGCGTGGCTTCTGAAAAGCGTTGTCTGAGGCGTGCGTCGTCTTTTGCATCTGCGCCACATTTCGCTATAGGCCCAACGCTGTGGAATACAACCTCCAACGACGACCTAGAGAAAGTCTGGGATAACTCTTGAAGATCCTTCCAACAATCTCGAGGTTGCGCCAACACTATGCAAAGAGGTGACAAAGCGCACCGAAGAACCAGGCTCGGCAATCCATTCGACCCCCGGGTAAGGCTTGCTTAGGTCGGGCGTGGTAAGGCGAAAAACAGACAAACGAGCGATTCCTATGGGCTCAGGTACGGGGCACCGGAGACGGCGCAAAACGCTCTGGTAGATCTGTCTTTGGGTCAGAACAGACTTCGGCATCGATTCGGAGCCTGTACTGATACAGTATGTCCAAGGCAAAGTATCCGCAGACCAAAGTATAGTGAAAAGAACTGGGCATAGGTTGCTCCCTCTGATTTGCCGTCCACCCTCCTTCGGCCCCGATCCCGGTTCAGAAGATTTCCGGCAGATTCGGTTGACGGCAATGAGCAGCAAAGTAAATTGTAAATCTTTCCGCTTTTTCTGGATCCAAACCGATGTAGACTCTAAAAAAAGGTTCAGAGAGGGGGGGGGGAAACAAGAGTATCCGATCTCTCTAGTCTGTACAAAGTACGTGTCGAGCTGCGCTGCGCTGCGCATGCGCTTCTGCATGAAGCGAGCGAGCGAAAGCGACGGCGGCGCGGCGGCGGCGAAAAAACTTGTGAAGAGACTGACGGAGGGGGGAAAAGTTCCCAAAAAATTATAGTAGGGACCGCCGTACAAGATCAGGGCTGTGCTGCGACCTGCATATGCTCAATGACAGAACCCGAGAGGTCAGGCGAATGGGAACCGTCGGATCCCGCAAAAGAGCCCAAAATCCCCAGCAGCGAGCTGAGAATGATCGATGTCAGTGCAGATGCAAGCGTAGGCCTAGCCGTGCTGCTATGCCATGCCCTACCATGCTCGACTAAGGTCACTTGTAGCTCTCGCCGCCCTTCCAACTTCCCTCCGCCTTCTGTGAGAATCCGTGGAAGCCATCCCAATCCGAATTTTTGGTCCGTTCTTTTCAGTCAAGTGTCCGTGTGTACCTCTCCGCAGGTCTGCATAAGGCACCTGTGGCTTGTCGGTGTCGTCCGTGGCCCGTTCAGAGGCTTCGCGTCCTCGGATACGCCACAGAGGTCTTTCGCAAGGCGAGGGAAGGCGACATATCGCGTGCCTCGGGTAATCAAGAGACTCGGACGTCATACCCCAGTGTAATATGGTGATATGGTCGCGAGGTGGCCTCCCAAGCTGGCATTTCAGGCGGATCTCATGCTTGAACACCTGTCCGCCTGGGTTGCGTTCCCTCTAGTAGGCAAGCCCGCTGTGCCGGTATTCGTGAGGCAAACCGGACTGCTGTCCTAGTCCTTGGGCTCCGTGGCCTGTGCGAACAACGAGAAAGTATCCGTATGGGACAGCAAAAGCAGCCTAAACTCAGCCCTTGTTACCAACCCTTACACGCCGTCCGTCCACATTCCAGACAAGGCAGGTAAGTCGTCGTGGTAGCCGCATATTGCTTCCTGTATATCTCGTTCCGTACGAATACGTTGTGCGGTGCGTCTGTTGCCTGAAATGCCTTGTTTTCCGATCGAGGACACACAGGGAATCCGGGCTCCTGGGCCTGTTGTTTGAGTCCTGCAATCGCAGGTTGCCGTCACTCTCGGGCCAAGTACCCTCGTACTGAAAAGAGTGTGTCGTTAAAGTATTGTGCACTACCATGGAGGTCCGCTGGTATCTTCTTCCCAGGTCGGTACTTTCCCCCTCTCTGTACTCCGTTGCGTTCGCAAAAGTCCACGGCCAATTGTCTTGATTTGATAAATCCCACGAGAAACTCGTCCGCGTAAAGTCTGAATCTTGAATCTGAATCCGTGTCTCTCCGGCTAGAGACAGGCCCGATGAGAGACACCTCCGACTTGTCGTTGCCGTTGCACAAGCCGCAAACCCAACTGCCAAAGTTCCCGGACAGCCGATTGACAGAAAAGAAACAATTGGGACTTGTCACTGCTTGTCAGGAATGTTTCTGTCTCAAAGAAGGCCTACCCCTGCTTGCCGGCACCCACCAACCCCAAGCGCCTCCTTTCACATGTATCTTGTGAAAAGCGTGCCCCTGGCTGCTGAGATGCAGGGTGCGTCCTGGTTGAAGAGCTGCCAGTCTCTCCCCAAACCGATGCCCAGTGAAGTGGGGTGAACGAAAGAATGACTGAGCCGTAGCCTCGACGTCTACGGTCCATGTAGCACTTCGTCTGACAAGTGCCCATGATCGGGTCGACCTTTCGCAGGGTCTGCACCGGGGCCGTCTAGATCGCTTCCGCGGTCATTTCAAACCATCCGAGCCGGGCCTTCTCACTACAAGCAGTTTTCGATATATCATATTGCAAATATTACTCATCGTGATCTTTCACCTGCTCGCATGTTCCTTGATCATGCACCTTGCTCTTTTTGCGAGGTATCAGATCTGCTTGCGTAGAGCCTTCGGCGTGCAATCGTCGCGAGGGCTGCCGTGATTGGAATATATTTGTGATATCATGCTCAAGGGCACACCAGCCCGCGCAGGTCCAGACCTTTTTGCGACCTAGGATGGGTAGTACTGTCATATGCAGGCGTGAGATATTCAAGCTGCCTGTGTCGACTCGTCTGCCGCTAGGAAACTATCCTGAGGTTCCGTGAGGAGGTTGCCCTTATGCACCTGACTGTATCTGTCCACCTTTGACGATTCGAAGACCGTGGCTTGTGTTTTGTTAGCTAGACCAGGGACAAGGCATGGCTACTTTCGACGAGCCCCCAGAGCCAACGCCATGGCCAAGACAGCCATGACGATAGAGCTCGTTAGTGATGGTCAATCTTGCATGGCCTTACTGAGACCTCGTCGGAGATGAATGAGGTGTCTTCTGATAATCGTCATAAAATGGCCTGTCTGTCTTGGCCAGTCGTGTGGTCCAGATGCTGCTTCTCACTTTCTACCAATTATTAGTACCCTTATGACTTGCATGTGCCTGAGGACACTTCTGCGTCTCGCCCTGCATTATGTAGGTTCTAGCAGCAGATCGCCTTTGAAACGACGCAGGCGCGGCCGCGACGGCGGGTAGACCCAATAGCCCGCATAGCATTGTATGTGACTACGACTTGGCATCTCCATATGCAACTTAGACCTCCTTGGAGAATAGGGTCGCAGTTGCTGGGCCGGCTCGACTTTCACGAGACTCAGGGCACGACCATGATTGGAGCGGCCAAGGAAGCCAAAGGAAGAACCGCCAGAGGAACCAACACTAAAGTCAACCGCCTACAGTCCCGGCCGGGCTCCGCCTTGGACGGCGACATCAGACCAGATGGCGCGGCGTACCGCAATGGCAGCGTTGCTATTCCGTCTGAGAACTGGCGTATAGAGCGTTTCCGGAAGCGTGGGATTGCCCTCCTCCCTTCTGAACTTCGCATCGCCGCCGAGCCGAAGGGAGTTGGTCCGTCCTAATGGAATGGGATCCAACATCGTTGTGGAGATATAGAAAGGGTGGTCGAGAACTCGAGGGTGTAAACGTCGAGCAATGACAGCCTGTAGATGGCTTTTTGCAAGGTTGTAGTCCCTGCTAGCGGCCGAGGTGAGCTGAGGTGTGGTTGGGAAAAAGCTGGCTTCTGGTGCCTCATTGGCTGTTGAGCTGACGGCCAGATTCGGGCTATGTGGGCCTGGACGGGAAAAGGCCGAGCGACTTCATCGTGATTGGCAAAAATACTCACATTCTGGCTTGATATTAGACCAATCATGAGCGAAATGCCCAAGAGGTCCATCATGAGGAGAGACGGTTGGAGTCCAAACGCTCCTAGGAACTTCCCCTTGACTCCTGAAGGACGCAGCGGAAGCTCGCTGAGCAATAATGGCCGCGTTAATGGCGCAACGACTTGGGCGCCAGTTCAGGGGACAGGCGGATGAGCAAGGTCATGGTCATCAGGAGACGTTACATACCAAGATTACCAGATTGGGAAATAGCCTGCCCCGTTCGTGAGTGCCCGGTTGTAGGAACAACCGTTCTCGAACCTCTCCAGAAGCGGATTGAGATCTGTCACACTCAATCTGCCGTCCAATCGAGTTGCCAAAATGCCGAACTAGTTGCTGTTGACTCAAACAAGGGGGTATCGCCCAGAGACATGTACAGAAAGCAAGCAAAAACTTGGGTACCATGTCGTTGTGAACAAAATATTGAACCATGACATATTGGTTTTGTGGCAAAATGGATTCGTTTGCAAACAGATCCGGATACGTGGTTCCCTGCCAAATTCCACATTCCCATGCAGGCGAAAGCTGGCTGTACTGCGACCCGGTGTCGGCATCGCAGGGAAAGACAGTGTGGGTTTGCAATGACACCTTAGACGGATGTGAATGCTCGCTTGGGAGTCTGAGAACAGTGAGAGAGCGGCGGCTGTCCGGCCATAGACGCGGCAGAAGGCAACAAAACGGGCCATCGTGGAGTCGAACAAGCGGACGCAGTGGAGTCTCTCTCGCAGCAAAGTCGGCAGAAGTCGGCTCCTGTGCCGTCGCGGCAAGTTGTAGGTTCGGATAGGTCTGCTGACTACCTATTTTTGGCCCCCGCGGCCTTCGCCTGTCGTCGATGCAGGCGGCTCCGCCGTTGTTTGCCGCACCTCGGGTGGCTGGTTTGACACCAGCCAGTGCCCGTTGGCTGCCAGAGCTTGTGACCGCTACTATCGTCACTTGACCTGAGTCACATGGAGTTTCCCACCGGTGAGTGTTAAACCTGTCTTTTTCAAGGCTATTGCAAGCCATGCAGGGCACTTCAGTATCCCGTCATCCAAGAGAAGGGGGTTTCGGACCCGGAATTTTCATTCAAGGTAGCACCAAGCCAAGCTTCACAGGCTGTGTCGTTTCTGGTGTCGCCACACTCAACGGCAGATCCCTACCCCAGTGGCTGGGCCGGCGACCCGCAAATCTTGCTTTGCCGCACGGTTGTGCGGGAGGAGATCCTATGGCTTTGGCGGAGCACGGGAAAATAAGTTGAATATTAAGAGACTGTATCAACCTCCTGCAGAAAGGCATATTTCGTCTGCTATTCGTTTCCATCGCAGATTGTTGTGCATGTAACTGCCCTTCTTCAGGGTAATCCCTACGGCATCATTTGTCGTCGGGCGCCAGTAGGACGACATTCGCTTGAGTGAAAATCTTGCAAACATCCATGGATCTGTCTAGTGATTCAGGCTGGATCGAAAATAGCATGGCAAGCTTGAGCCTTGAGCTCAATACCAAAGGTGAGCGGGACGGTTCGTTTTGGACAGGTCTCCTGCGCAAGGCATGCCTGGTCTTGAAGCCAACGGGGATTGTGCCAATAGTCGCCACCAGCTATCGTGCCCGTGCCCAAGTGGAGGATGGGTATCGGCAACTGCTGTATTTTGCTCACGTATCAGCACCACCTGATGTACTGGCGAGCAAGACATGAAGACGTATTCGTACATGTCAACGCGAATCAGGTCGATTGCGTAGCTGTCTCGTGGGGTGAGGTGAAAATTTGGCAACCCTGAAAATCTACGATCGTCCGCCATGGGATTTCCCCAGATCTCGACATTCCGAAAAGTGCGTGTATCCAAAAAAAGAACAGGGACTGCCGGTCTGGGGAGAAACGATGCGGCGAGTGCTCCCCCACCGTGGGAGATCCGCGTGTGGCGCAGGCACCGGGAGGCTGGTGAAGGAGGGTGGAGGGAGAGGTTGAGTTGACGAAGCCGTGGGAAATGCCAATGCAACGTGAAGAATGCGAGGTCTCCGGCAAAGCCGGCAGAAGGAGCATGTGAGTTACTGGAAGGCAGTTTGTTAGTAGACGCAGAACTCAGGGGACCTATTACACAGTACCTGAACGAGAGACCGAATACGGGGGGCCCGTGGATGAATACGTTGCACCCCTTGAGCAGCTGAAATGTGCTGCTACCAACGCAGAAGACCCGCTGATCGCTTCAAGCCGATTGCTTGTCAGTGGGCGGCGAGCATCGGTGGTGCATGAAAAATGCCACACGGGAGGGGCTGAGGGGCTGTGCTGCCCGCGGGAGAGCAGGAAAACGGCGACGTTGACTCGCTCATGACCGAGATTTTAGCATTGATCTGACCCTCCACCTCCACAAGGGCACAGGACACCAGCAGTCCAGTCCGTAGTCGACAGCCACGCGGCTCCGAACGGGACCAGTGTGCCAGTGTAGGCGACGGGACAATCCATTCCATTTGTGGCCAACATGATGCCATTATGGTTGTTTCCTCCCACCCGCCGATGATGGAACAATGTTTCACTACAAAGCCCACTCAGTCGAGCCCGTTGCAGAAACGGACCAGCGTCTGGGGTGCCAGGATAGGATAGGATAGGGATCAGGCTAGGGACTGGAATCTTGTCGTGGATGCGTGTCGTAGTAACGACGACGTCCCGGCCAGTCGTGATAGCCCCGTGTTTCGAACAGAGAAGCTCGAGTAAGTTTGACGGGGCAGATGCGTGTGCAGTTTGCACGGCAAGCTATGGTGAGGCCCGGTTAAGTTCGTTGAGCTTTGCGAGGCAGCTGTCTCCTCGTCAGATATGTGACGACAGCTATTGACATGTCGCGTCCTTGCGTCCATGACTCGATCTCGACGGCAAATGGATAAGCTGTACTCTAGATGGTCCAAGTTCGCGGCAGATAATCCGGGGATTGGTGTGGTTGCAAGCGTGGTGGGCGGCAGACGTCGAGCGGGTGCAGGAAACCGGCGGCACATTACCCAAGCATGAGCCTGTCGTTGAGAGGAAACTTGTCTACTTGACGATTCGAGCATGAGCCAGACCTGAGTCGTTCGTCTGTCGGGCTATAATGGAGGCGGACGGGCGTATGAAGTCTGCTTCAGCTTCTGGATGCCAAGTGACCTTTGAGGAATGAAGTGAAGAATAAGTTCGTTGGGTGTCAGGTATGATGTTTGATGTTGCCATGGCTGATGCCGACTTCCGCAAAGACTGTTCCTCTTCTTTGGCCAACACGAGACGCATCGCATTGAGACTTTGGAGGGCGCAAACCATGTTTGAAGCTTGTTTATTCGTACGACGATGGAGAAGATTTTGCAGGAGAGTGGAGGGGACCTACGTAGAGAATAGGTAGGTAGCCAAACGTTCTGCGAGTTGCTGTCTCCAAATTCCCCATGGAAGAAGGATAAGGTACGCAGTGATTACCTTACTCCGTAGAATAGAAGGAACGAAGTGGCCGTCAATGGCATGGAATAATGAGGGAAGGAGCACGCACTCCGCGCCTTGGGGAGCTTGGGCCATTTCTTTTCCGTAAGAGGAAAGTTGGGCTGAGCTTAACTGCCTTCCCGTTCCTCCAAAGCTCCAAGTGTATCCGTAGGTACCTTGCCTGATTACCTAACTTGTAAGGCCCCGTGAGCCCCCCGCCTGAGGTAATCTCGTTAGCGGTTGGCTTCAGTGAATCGCGGGGTGGTCTCGGCCGAATCTACAGTGGACTGCTCAGTATACGCGGACGCTAAAGCGCGAAGCGAAAGTGGTTTCATTGGCTCCCCCACCGCCGGGCCTCAGCCTATTCTCCAGACGACGAGGCGAGGCTTGACATTGACAGCACACCTCCCAAAACTTGTACCCGTGGCACTCCCCAAATGCGGCTTTCGCCGACGTCATTACAACTTCCACTCGCGACACAGCATTCTTTCGCTCCGATACACAAGAAATCCTACCTTCCGGACCTGTAGAGCATGCATAGTGCCCATCATAGACACAGATGATATACCTTTGACCGACCGACCGAACCAACGACTCCCAAGTCGTCCCGACGACGTCGACGACCATCGTCGATCCTTACACATACGATGGCTGAGCCCGCGGCGTCTGTCGCTTTGGCTGCTGCTGCAACAACGGCGCCAAAGCAAACAAGTCCTGCGATTCCCGTCGGCCTCAACGAAGCATCTCTCGACTCTCCTACCTTCCGATCCACTGCGCAGCACTTTGGAGAACACATCGACAATGTCGAGAAATGGCTTGACGACTATGTCAGGTCGACGTCTCGCGTCACCCGTGACATCTTAGCCCTCGAAGAAAGCGTCAACACCTACCTGTCCAAGATCTTCCCACCCGCCGCCACCGCCGATGCCATCGTCGATCACGACTACACTCTTCTCGCTCTGCGCCGGATAAGCGACGGCTCAAAGGAATGGTGGACTCAGATTATGTCAACAGTGCGGAAAATGGACACCATATCTGTTGACCCCATCCGGTCCTTCGTCGCCGCCGACCTGCGTTCTTTCAAGGAAGTCAGGAGGGTCCTGGACCATACTCAGAGGAATTTTGATCAAGCCATGGCTCGGTACATGAGCCAGTCAAAGACAAAGGAGCCGTCTGCTATCAGAGAGGAAGCGTTCGCCGTATACGAGACCCGCAAGGCATATCTCAAGGTCTCCATGGACTTCTGCCAGCTTGCGCCTCAGATCCGCTTTAGCCTCGACAAATTGCTTGTGCGTGTCAGCTCCGACTTTTGGAAGGAAATGAAGCGGTCGCGTGACGCCGCTGCCGTATCGACAAAGTGGGGTTCCGAGATGGATCGCATCCGTGGCTGGTCTCGTGAGATGGAAACCACAGAGTTTGTGTTCAAGAGAGAACTACAAATTGCCCGCCGCGATATCGGCGAAAGCACCCTGCAAGCATTCAAGCCATCCCGGGAGCTGGAGGATTACAGTGCGTCCACGGTTCAGTTCCTGGGGTCCAGAGGTCCGGTCAGCGTTCAGCCGCAAGAAAGCTCCGCCGTTGTCTCGGAGAAGCAGGGCTGGCTCTTCCTCAAGACCCTTTACGGCAAGCCAGCCAGGTCGAACTGGGTCCGTCGTTGGTACTATTGCCGAGAGGGTATTTTTGGCTGGTTGATCAATGGGCCTCAAGGTGTTCTGCAAGGTGACGAGATTGGTGTTCTTCTGTGCAATGCCAAACCTGCTGTTGCCGAAGATCGTAGATTCTGCTTCGAAGTCAAGACAAAGAGCCAGACCTTGGTTCTTCAGGCAGAGACTCAGAACCAGCTGACCGAGTGGCTGGAGGTCTTCGAAGTGGCCAAGAAGAGAGCATTTGAGGCCAGCATGGACAGAGACAGCGCCTCTTCACCCGCCGGTGCCGATCCCGCCTTCTCCATCACGCCGCCACCACTTCCCGAGTTCTCAGCAAGGTCCATGGACGCCATCGTGGCTGGCGAGGAGCCTTCCGGTAGCTTTGACCGGGCTGGCACTCTTCCGGTTCCTGGTTCGGACGGCAGCATGGCTGGCCGTGCCAGCTTCGACGTGAACGCTGGTGCACCGCGCCGGTCCATTACTGCTCTTGGGCGTGATCTGGGCCGAGAGATGGTGCGTGAGGAGGGAGAAAGCAATCGCGATCATGCAGCGAGGATCATCCAGAAGCTAGATCTTCACCGAAAAGCGACCTTTGGTGCGGGTGCCGAAGCTGCGGGGGCTGCTGGCGGTGCGCCCGGCGCTGGCGGCATCGCGGGCTTGATAGCAAGTCACGGCCATCTTCCCGGATACCCTTCTCCCCCACAAGCTGGGTCGAAGAACTCATCCACTTCAAGATTACCTGCCCTGGACCCAGTTCAGGGAACTTTGGCTCCTTTAACGCTGGCAAGGCCACCCGCAGCAACAAACCTCAGCCGAACGGCTGTGATGCTTTCAGTCGACAGAAGTATCGGGTCGGACACTACGAGCCACATGCCTACTTCGGTTCTCGCCAACTACTGGGGAAGTAGCCCTTGGAGCACTGTCTACGGGCCAGGCCCAGGCCGTCCTCGCACCCCTGGCCTGCTGGAAGAAAATCCATTCGGAATAGTAGTCCGAGAGGTGGGCAAGCCTGGTGAAGAGAAACCTCCAACCCCTACCACCGGCCACAGGAAGACTGTCAGTGTCGACGCAAAACCCAGCCAAGCCCACACTCCATTCAGGCAGCCCGTGGAGACCTTTGTCCCAGGATACCCCCCAGAGTTAAGAATCCAGCATCTCCAATTCCGGATTCTGTTCCCGAATGCTCCTCTGGACGAGAAGCTTGTCCTCGTTTTCCGTGCCGCTTGGTCGAGCTCGACAGGCAAGGACTCACCTTCTCACGGCCAGGGGCTGGCGGGCAACGGCCGTATCTATATCACTCCGGACAACATGTACTTTTATGGACAACAAATGGGCCTCGTAGTTGCATATGCCATCAGTCTCGACATAATAGCCGAGGTCACAGCTGCGCCCGGTAAGGAATGCGACTTCATTTTCCTCCACCTCGGTGAGGATGGCAATGAGACGGGCTACACTAGAATCACCATCAAGATTTTCCTGGACAATCTCCAGCTCCTTCATGCGAGAATGAACCTTCTCATCGACGACCTACAATCTGAGGAGCCAATGGAGTTGCCAGAGCTCATCCGGGCACTCATCAATCTGGAATACGAGGACTACAGCAAACGTAGCCCAAGTATTGAAAGCTGGGAAGAGGTCTCGTCAAATACGCCGTTCGATGACGGCACGCATTCCGGGCGTCCGGCTAGGCGCCAGAGCCAGTTTGGACCAAGACTCCGCTTAGCAGGGCCTGGTTCGAGGCAGACCCCCAAAGTGCAGGTACCCGCTCATCCTGTCATTTTTGAACCCGAAGACATGCAGAGAATGGTTGCGGAGCGGCACTTTGAGATTAGTGCCAAGGCCTGTTTCCATGTGCTCTTTGGCGACAAGAGCTTCGTCTTCCCCAAGCTCTACTTTGAGCGGAGAGCTCAACAGATTGCCCAAGGGCCCTGGGCGCTCGCAGATCATGGCCGGATGAGGCGTGAGTTCCAGTTCAAATTCGACTACAAGGATATGATCGGTCGACCCAAGACCGTGGACGTTGTCGACTACCAGACTATGGATGTCTTCCAAGAGCACGTGACGTATGTTGTGACACACACCAAGACGGCATGGCATCTTCCCCATTCTCAAGACTTCAAATTGGTGACCAAGGTTGTCATCACCCACGTGGCCAAGTCAAAGTGTAAGTTGGCCATCTACACAAAGGTAGAATGGTCCAAGATACCCACGTTTTCGAAGAACTTGGTCGAGCGGCAGGCCCTGAACGACGCCGAGGGCGATGCGGAAGAGCTTGCAGACGTCGCGACGGACCAGGTGCGCAAGCTTGGCCCACACAGCCGAACAAAGAGGGCGATCCAGGTGTACGGAAACATTGGGCAACAGACGCAAGTCGTTGTCTTTTCCCCGGCCGACGCGGCTGCGTCAAAGAAGCAGCTCATCAAGCCGCGGACACTGACAGCCATGCTCCTGGAAACGCTGCGCTCCTTTGGCGAGAGTGCGGTGACGTCGCTCATCATGTGGGCCATCGCCGTGGTGAAGACTTTCTTTAGCGTGGTCACGGCTCATAGACTCATCCTTCTTGTCCTGGCCGTCAGCGCGTTCACGAACATTGCCTTGACCTCCAAAGAAAGCTCGACCTGGTGGACGGAGAGGCGAGCAGCCAAGTTTATGACCCGGCTCGGTGTCGGCCCGAACGTGGTAATGAGCAAGGCCATCTACATGGCGGATTTGGGCGAGGCAACGGGTGCGGTTGGCCATAACAACAGTTGGCCTACCGACAGTGCCTGGTAAGTAAATCTTGAATGGCAGTTTGGGGTTCAGAGATACGATGGCTAACATGATATCACAGCTTCACTACATTCCAACTTGTTGCCAACGCCACCGACCTGGACAGCCCCCACGAAGACGCCGGGTCGACGCTATCATCAGCGACGAGCCGAGCGACCGCGCGCCGGCTGCGCCGGACCCGACAGCGTCTCGGATCGTATCGGCACGATCTCCTCGTCGCGATGCGCATCGTCAACAGCATCGAGCGGGAGATGGTGCAGTCAGAGTGGGAGAATTGGCTCTCTGACGAGACGATGCGTTGCGAGAAGCTCAAGACTGTGTTGGAGGAGGATGGCGGTTCTGCTAAGAGTAAGCGCGGCGGTGGTGGCAGTGGCCAGAAGGTCTTGACGTCGAGTATTGACGAAGGCAAGAAGGAGGCGCTGCGGGAGTGGTACGATACATATTGCGGGAGCTGTAAGTTGGATCACCAGGCGTTAATGAGTGAGCGAAGCTCTTTGGCGGGGTTGTAGAGGAGTTTGTTGGGTCTCCTTGTGTTGCATTGCGTAATATCACTTTGCCGTGCTTTTGAACAGCGTATTGAGGCTTGTAGAGCCTTACAGTCTATTGTTCTGTTTTCCTCCGAGATGGAGGGTAATCTTTGAACACGTTCGATGATGATTTTATGCTTCAACTTGTCTCTGCTTGATGGATTCATTACTTCACCACTGGTTGGGGGGTGATGAGATGAACATGCGCTTCTCTTATTATGAATGATGCACTCTGCTCAAGACGCATCCAAGGGCAGCATGAAGGGCAAAGAAGCGAGGTATTTAACTCTATTGCAACACTATTGATGGAGGCAGACAGAGGTTCTGTTGTAGATTCAATACCTACCTAATGTACCGGGACAGAAGGGGAAAAGCGATCACGATTAACAATGTTCACCAAGGTCAGGCCGTGAAGTTGTTCATAATGGCGATTTCAGCCTCATTAGTTACAATTCAATATCCGTAAAGGTTGCTAGTTTACTGCTAGAGTATTGGCGTTGATGGCCTAAAGACATGGCCTGATTTCCTTTTTGGGGACTCTATCGCGATGTAAGGCTGCAATCGTAGATCGATATTGACCGGGAAGTTCGGTCAAACTGTCTGGCGGGCTAGTATTAGTGTTTGATGAAGAGAGAGTCGGCCGACGAGGAAGCCGGGTCCGGACCTTTGAGGTCATGTCTCGGGAATCTCGGCGTGGTGTTTTCCCACCTTTGATGTAATTGTGTACAACCAGTATGATGGTACTTGGACATTTAGGCTGTACGCCCTACCCTTAGCACCTTGGGGTAAGGTAGATCATGACGATGTAAACCTATGTGGTTGACGTCGATGCACACCATACGTAGTAAGTAGACAGGGCTTGGTATCACATCTTACCCCAAATCACTTCTTTTGCTCTCCGGCAAGGTGTTCCGGCAAGGGAGAAAGACCTCACGTGTCCAGTCGCCATCAGAATCCCTGTAAACCGTTGGAAAGTCATCCTGGCCGCGTTTGCCTTACGGGTAGGGCGATGGCGACGGGAGAAAGCAAGGAAAAACCTGATGTGCCGCATTCCCCTCGAAGAAGCCCGCATTCAACAGTGTGGCTTGTGGCAGGCGGCCTTGGACGACGTAGGCCGGTGGTCAGAAGTTCCAGAACGAGGTCTCTGATCCGCGCCTCTCCTCCCTTCAGCCCCACCTTCCCCTCGATATCTGTCCCTAATCTAAGAATAAAAAAAGACAGAATGGATAAAAGACTGGAGCATGAAAAGGGGGAAAGGAGCCGCATTTCCCCCCTCGTTACAATGGGTGAATTGTCGCTCCTTCGTCACGGCTTTGCGAGGGTCGAATGAGAGGAATCCGAGGGCACGGAGGTCGAGCCCAGAATACGCGGATTCTAGACGATCTCTAGCGCTGTGGGATCCACTTGATCCTCTTTCTGGGAGACTGACCACCAATTGTGACGTCGAGACGGAGGGGGGGGGGGGGCAACGGGGGCCTCCCCTCCCCACCTTCTCTTTGAGGCCCTGAGGGGATCGCACCTTCTCGTACTGCGTACTGTTCGTATGTGTACATGGACAGGGGGTGACGTCAGCGCCAGGGTCGAGCCAATGCGAGAAGCGCGGTGAAGGGAAAGAAAGCAAACACAACAGCAGGAGCAAGAAATGGCTGCCCGGCCCTTTCCATTTAGGTGCCTTTACCGTGCTTACCTTGTGTTACTTCGTCATTGGGGCAGAATCCGAGGCAAGATGAGATACGTATCCGTGGTGTATTAGATGCCTCTTCCCAAGGAGACGGAAGGAGTGTTGCACCGGACGCAAAGGACAAGGGCGCATTGAACATGATGGAACATGGTCAACCATAACGCACCTTACAAAATAGTACACAGTAGGTAAGGTAGAGAGAGAGAGAGGACGGGAGCATTAGGTCCGCTCGGGTCGGCCAGAGACGTCAAAGCCCCTCCAAGACTCCCAACCAACTGAGTCCTGACACCCCGGCAAGGCCCATGATCGGTGATCCCATTCCCGTTGACGCTATCCATACTCCATACTTCACACGCCGTACTTCGTGCATGCACCTTTATTCCAGCAATTACCAAGTAACTGTGGCTTACCCAGTACCTTATTCTCTTCCCAACCTGCCTTCTTCCTCCTTGACTCTTTACTCTTAAGCCACACGTGGGGCACTCTTTGCAGGTCATCCAAAGCTTTATTTCGTCTCCATTTCTGCACAGTAATCGACCACTTGCCACCACTCTCATCCACAAACCACCAAACAGCATCTACCTTGCTTCCCCACGAACACTCCTTTTTCCCAGCGCCTCGGTCGCGTCCGGACCCCGACGATAACCATACACTGTACGAATCTCGCTACCTTTTGACATTTGAAAATCTCCGTCCGTGATTCCCCTTCACCGACACCACCGGCTAGTCTCTACACTACTCGCTTTCGTCGGACGACCTGGGCTATGACATCTTATTAAACACGACACATTTCCGTTTCGCCCTCGACGCCAACCGCCACCCTTAGACACAATGGCACCTCACCACGAGCCCTTCAAAGGCCTCGCGCCTATCAAGTGGGAATCTGTCGCCGAGGAGGATCCAAAAGAGTTCATGACCGGCGTATTTGCCAACGCTCAAACAGTCATCGACTCCATCCCCGTCCCCGCCGCCGTCAAGCAAGCCACTGCTTCCCACGGCCGATCCCGCTCCCACACTGACCCCCCGATACCTGTCGCCGACATCAACCGTTCACTCTCCCAGCGACAGACCGGTGCCGCGCTGAAGCTGTCGCAGGACCTGTCCAAAGAGTGGAAAGAGGTCAAGGTCAATGCCAAGGATAACCCGCTAGCAATCAACGTGTATAAGCTCGCCGCCAAGGACGGCAAGGGTAGCTGGTTCGCCCGGCGCAGCGTTCACGATGGTTTGACTTTTGAGAAGTGGAAGCTGGGCCTCGAGAGAGAATTTGCCGAGTCCATGAAGGTGCAGAGCGGGCCCGGCGCCGGCGCCATCCGCGGCATTGGAGCAGAGAAGCGGGCGGCACATGAGGTTGTGGAAGGCTCTGGAAAAATGGAAGGTGAGCAAGGAAAACACCACTTGAGACTTCAGTGCCAAATGCTTACAACATCTGCCCAGTATTCCAATTATCGGCGCAATTCCCAGGCCCGACGGCTCCGAGAGACTTTGTGACGTTACTGCTGAGTTCCGACTTTTCCGGCGGCGCCCCGCAAGAAGGTGCTAGGCGGCCGCTCCGGACCTACATGATTGTGTCGAAACCATGCATTCATCCCGAGTGCCCCGAGCGGCCAGGCTATATTCGAGGCCAATACGAGTCGGTCGAAATCATTCGCGAGATCCCGTCCGATAAGCCGGCTGCGATCACGCGAGCACGATCCTCGATTGATCTCAGTCAGGAAGGCGCCAAAGAAAGACAAGCTGTAGCTGAGTCTATGGGCAAGGAGGCTGTTCTACGGGCAGCGAAAAAGGCAGCAGATCCAGACGGCCGTCATCGAGGTACATCTGTTGACAGTGCACCTGCCAGAGACGACGCTGGGCACACCGGCGAAGGCATCGAGGAGGAAGCGACGACGTCTGTTGAGTGGCTTATGGTTACTCGTAGTGATCCCGGCGGCAACGTGCCCCGATTCTTAATTGATCGAGGTACACCGGCAGGCATTATTGGAGACGCCGGCAAGTTCCTCAAGTGGATGACTGCGAAGTCCGCAGATGACTTTTCAACGTCAGATAAAGAGCAGGAGGAGACGAAAGAAGGCGCTAAGCAGGCCGAGAGCGAAAAGGTCGCTTCCCCAATGGAGGTGGCCAAGCAACCAACATCGAATTTGTTACCTGAAGAGTCGGCACAGGTGCAGGATAACTCCGTCCCGAGTAGTAACGGCTTGTACGGCATCATATCCGGTGCTTTCGGAATGGCTAGCTCTGTTGTGGCTAGTCGCCTACCAGAGGGCTACGCTTTACCTGGAATATTCACTGCACCAAGTACCAACGGGTCGATAGCGGAGGAAGATGAAGAGGATGAGTCGGTGGAAAGCGACACGTCGTCCATCCGAAGCTTCGCTTCAGCAGTCGAGAAGACGGACGAGGGTGAGCCCATCACGCCACCAGAGGTTACGCAGCCTGACAGCGTGTCGCTTCACTCGTCCGGATCCGGCGGCGGCGCGTCCCTCCAAGGGTCCAAGACGTCGTCGCACCACGAGAGGGAGCTCAGGAAACTCCAGGAGCGGCGCCAAAAGATGCAAGACAAGATCAACAAGATGCAAGAGCGCATGTCTAGCAAGCGTGACCAAGACTCGCAAAAGGAGGCCGCCAACCTAGCGAAGCTCCGCGAGAAGCACGAAAAGGAGATGGCCAAGCAGGAGGACAAGTACAAGCGCGACATGCAGCGCCTCGAGCAGCGCCGCGAGCACGAACAGCGCAAGGCTGAGGAGAAGCGGCGGAAGCAAGCAGAAAAGGAGGAGAAGTCAAATTTGGCCTTGGAGCTCGAGCGCGTCAAGGCGGAGCGGGATGTGGCGCTCAAGGAGATTGACGTCCTCAAGGAGCAGGTGGGTCAGCTGCAGAGCCAGAATACCATGCTGGTTGTTAAGATGGGCAAGATGGGCGGGATGGGCGGTATGAAGAGACAGGACTCGTCGTTGAGCGTATCGGGAGAAAAGGCGGTTCAGACCGTGTCCAACTAGGGGCCATGTAAAGTGTACGACGACGACAGAGAGACAGAGGGAAGGAAGACATGTCAGCTGCAGGACAGGATACCCAGCTTGATGCAGACAGAGAGATCTCTGTAGAGGAGATGAGATGACGCATGAGCATCCAATGGCGTTCGGGGCGTATTAGCCTTCCTTTTATAGCATTTTTTTTTTTTTACTTCATCTTTTTTTCCCTGTCTATTTTCCATGTCTATCTCCGTGTACCTTTTCCAAAGCATTTGTACACGAAGCATCTAAATGAACTGAAACTTTTCTCATCCGAGCATGCTTTTGTCCTTTGCATCATCCAACCGGTCCATTGTCTATGATTATCTCACGGTTCGTCGACTTCATGCATCCATCATTTCCAACAATAACCCATGAAGTCTCCCCCGCTGACCAACGTCCCTCAACTTTTCCAACTTCTCCTTGAGCACCTCGGACCCATCGACGCCGCCGCCGACGACATTGACCTTGGTGAGCGCCGCCGCGGTGAGGAGGACGCGCGCGCAGACCGCGTAGACGTCTGGGTCCGAAGTCCAGCCCAGCGGTCCGTCGTCTGCGTGGGATGATTGGGATGCGAGGGCCAGGAGGGCGTCCAGGCCGGCGGATGTCCATGTTGTCAGGGCCGCGCGCGCCGCTGACGCAGATGAAGACGTCAAAGTAGAGGAGAAGACGTCTTGGAAGGCGGTGGCCCAGCGCTTCGATTCGCGGACCTCGTCGATGAAGAGGTTCTGCTCTTCGATTGCGAAGAGGGAGTCGTCGAAACGGAGGGCGGAGGAGAGTTGTGATTCTGCGGTGGACCATTGGGTGGCGGCGGTGGTCTCTGTGTCGTCGGTTCCATCTGAGGAGACCTGGCCCGTGAGGCGGGATGCGAGGAGGGCGTGGAGGGCGGGGCTGTCGCGGTGGGTGGTTGCGATGTAGGATAGCAGCGAGGAGGCGGCGTCGAGGGGCGCGAGGGGCGCGGAGAGGATGTGTTTTGCGGAGAGGGAGGCGAGGTCGCGGACTTCGTCGTCGTCGTCGTTGAGGGCGTCGTAGAGGGCTATGAGGGCGGGGAGGAGGGGTGCTTCTGCCTCTGCCCCTGCTGTTTGGTGTTGGCATGCGGCGGTTGAAGAGGTCGAGGTTGTTGCGCAGAAGAAGGAGGCGAGGGAGGCCGCTGCGGCGATGCGGGTGTCAAAGGGGCGGGAGTCGTGGAGGGCCGAGGACATTAGGCTGCCCCAGCCACGGAGGGAGTGCGCAGTGGATGGGGTGGCGGGGGATTGGGAGACGAGGGATGCCATGATGGGGCCGCTGGCGCGGGTGATTGCGTTGGAGAGGTTCGGGTTGATTGTTCTCGCGAGGAGGTCTTGCCAGAGCTGTGTTAAGGTCTCGGAGGAGGGTAGGAGGTTTGAGGGTTGTTGAGAGCTGGCATCAGCATCGGCATCGGCATCGCGGGAGGTTGCTGCCAGGACTAGGTCGAGGACCTCTGCGAGGTTGACGAGGGCGGCGGCGCAGGAGTCTGGGTGCGTTGCGGAGCGGGCCACGTCGGTGTACAGCGCGGCGTAGGATGCTGCTTCCGCGGGGGACAGGCGCGGGTGGTGGACTGAGGCGAGGGTTTCAAGGGTTGTGATTGTTGTCTCTACGCTTGTTGTGCCTGTCGAGAGGAGGGTCTCGCGGAGGGAGGCGGAGGGGGAGGAGGAGGTTTGGGCAGCGTGGACTGCTGCGATTGCGAGTTGGGTGCGGAGGAGGGCGCTATGTGGGGATTGTGAGATGGTGGAGGAGGCAGCGCCCTGTGATGACGGTGATGATGACGACGGGTAAGATAGGGCGAAGAGGGAGATGAGATTTTGGACTTCCAGGTAAGCGGCGCGGATGTCTGGGCAGGAGGCGAAGGAGTCAGACGCGCTGGCTTCGAGACTGCTGAGGATCGAGACCACCCGCGGGAGGCCAGACGACAGTCTCTGAGGCGAGACGTCGGAAAGCCGCTCAAAGACCGCCTTGACGGTCAGCAGGCCGCCATGGAGGTGATTGTTCCTGCTCGCAGGCACCGCGGCGAGGGAGTCCTTGATGATGGCCGCGGCAAGGCTGACCCAATCGTCGTCCTTGAGGAGGAAAGAGCACAGAGCGCGGGCGGCCATCTCCCGGACGTGCCAGACGGGGCTGGCGAGGTAGCCCGCGACGAGACCGTACAGCTCGTCGCGCGAGGCGTCGGGGGGTCCGGCGCGGCGGATGATGTCGAGGGCGGGGAAGACGGACTCGGCGGCGATGGTGCTTCCCAGCGTCGTGGGTTTCATGACCTCGCGGCCGGAACGGAGGAGGTTCAAGAGCACGGAGGGTAAGATCGGGAACTTATGGTACTGCAGGCGGGTTGTGCGGCCGTCCCAACCGGCCTCGAGGGTGGCTTTACTCTCGTTTGTGCCAAAGAGGTTGTCGAGGAGGGAGCGGAGGAAGAGGAGGCCGCAGTTGCGAATACCCCAGACCTCGGACTTTAGGCTGCCAGCGGCGAGGTCGAGGCACTGCGGGATATGCGGCGCCGACTTGCCGAGCTGTGTGATGAAGGAGCTCTTGAACATGTCCTTGAGGCAGTTGAGGGCGTGGACCTGGGGCAGCTTGGAGCCGTCCGACTCGGAGTTGAAGGCTGGCTTGCGGGCGATGGCGACGAGCTCCTCGATGACGACGTCGAAGGAGGGCTGCGGCGCGTTGGCCGAGACGATGCCGGTGATCATGGCGGGGATACCGGCGGAGCGGCGGGTGGTGGACGCTTGGGAGAAGATGCACTCCTTGGTTCCTCTGTACCAGACGTCGAGCAGGGTCTCGCCGTTCTCGTGGCCTGCTTGAGGGTCGTCGAGGTGCTTGACCAGCTGGCAGCAGGTTGCGAACGACAGCGAGACAGTGTTGAAGGCGCCGCGGTGTCTGAGGCTCGACAGCTGATCAAAGGTCAAGGATCCGACGGTTGTGAAGAGGTCGGTCGAGGGGCGCAGAATTCCTTCCTTGGCCTTGGACTTGAGAGGCAGGACCATGACACGCATTAGAGCACTGAGTAACATGTTAGACGAGATATCTACACAGCGTTATGGGGACTCTCATTACTCACCTGGACTCGTGGATGGCGCGGAAGCTGTAGCTCAGCAGGTCCTTGGTGTCGAGACC
Source organism: Colletotrichum scovillei (assembly GCF_011075155.1). Taxonomy (NCBI): domain Eukaryota; kingdom Fungi; phylum Ascomycota; class Sordariomycetes; order Glomerellales; family Glomerellaceae; genus Colletotrichum; species Colletotrichum scovillei. Next base: position 3,806,543 of record NW_023336261.1, read on the forward strand.
CTCGAGGTCTTCCAGCTCCTGGGGCAAGTGGCCCTCGGGTGAGTCGTCGCACAGAATGTCTCTGACCGCAGCCCAGATGCGTTGACAGCACTTGACAATGCGGTTCTGGAGAGTAGCCATTGCTTCCATCTCGGACGCCGAAAAGCTCATGTCAGCCGCAGCTTGCCAGATATACCTAATCCTCGGTCAGTCCACGGCCTCTTTTGAAGGAGTCATAGTATTTGTTGCACCCACCGGAGAGAAGCAAAGTAACCATGTACCGGAGCCTCAAGAACAGCATTGCCCAGATCGGCCTCTGCAAAGGCGAGCTTGTCCTCAAGAAGATCCATCAACTTTGAAATATGCGCAATCTGCGCCTCCCTACCGTCGTAGAATCTAAAGAGAAGCTCATTTGTCCGAGCCACGCCATCAGCGTGATCAGCTCGCGCCGTCCTCCGCGCAATATCCTCGGCTCTCGACAAGAACTCTTCCAGTGTTGACGAGACCCCCTGCGCGCCAACGAGACACTTGAAGCGCTTGTCGGCGAACAGGTTCTTGAGGACAGACGTACCGTTCTCCCGAACGTCGTCGAATGGGTCCATAATGAGGTCGAGGAGCGCGCGCGTCCACTTCCCGTCAAATAGGTTGAAGAAGAGGGCCTCGTCCTCCTCCGTCTCCCATGTCTTGCCAGCATCGGCTTCGAGCTTGAGGATGAAGGCAACGGCCCTAAGCGCGGTAAAGTGCCGCTGGAAAGAAGCCGTTGGGATCAACTCGGACCGCAAAAATGCAATGTACCACGCCAAAAAGCTTTCGTGCTGCTCCAAACTCACTCGCAGCTTATCCTCTGGCCAGAGCAAGATGTTGGTGCGGTGGTTCGCTTGCTTCGGCGGCGCCTTAGGGGCCTTTGGCGCACCGTTGGCAGCGCCGTCAAAGGCTTTGAGACGGACCAGACTCTTATGCAGGATGAAGATTGCGCCTCTGCTGCGCTTGAACATATCTTTGAGCTTGCTCAGCAGTTCCATGCGGAACTTTGCGTCCGACTCTGAAAAGTACGTCGGGAGATGGGCTTGCAGCAGGCGAAGGGCCACTGGTGAATAGGGCCTCGTCGTTGAAGGTGAGGCGACTATGAGGGACAACGCCAGCGAGCGGAGCTCATGGGAAGGATGTGACAGAACCCTCTCAAGCACGGCCTCTTCCAAGACTACTGCTGAAGAGGATTCCTCTCTGTAAATGGCTCCGGGCTCCTCGACCATGCCTACCTTCTTGCCAACCTCCAGCACGGCGAGATTCAGCTGGGCCAAAGTGTCTAGCTCAGCCACGGCCGAGCCAGAGGTAGACCACATGCTGTTGATCTGTTCCAGGATCTGGACCGAGTCTTTGCGGTCATCCTTGAATAACGGAAGGAAAACATACGTCTTGATACCCTCAAGCAGAGACGGCGTCTTGGCAATGGCAGCCTGCACCCAGCGAAGCCACATTTCAACGCTGAACTGTTCAGCGCCTGCAGCCTGCGGTGTCTTTAAAGACTGCTGTCTCAGCGCCCTGAAGATTGTCACGATGAACTTGCCCGTAGTCGGACACACGTAGTGCATGGTCATCCAGTCGAGCATCTGACCGAAAAAGTCCTCCCACAGTGCAATGTCAGACGCCCAGCTGCACTCGGGCTGCGTCCGCCTGTAGCTCGCCGCGATGTCTTCGACGCTGAAGACGGACTTGCCGGCAAAGTAGTCCATGGCCTTGAGCGACGACTTGACCAGAGGCTTGGTGGACTGCGGCCCAATGATGGAGATGAGGGTGTCCAAGATGGTCGTCTTGACTAGGTCAGAAACGGCCTGATCGGGGTTGCGGCGAATGAGCGAGGGAAGCAGGTCCAGGACCAGCTTCATGGACCGGTGCTGCTCCGTCTCATTCCACTTGATGAAGAAGTTGAAGAGACCTAGGCTGGGCTCTTTGGAAAAGGCCCATTGCCGCAGGGCTGGCTTGTCGGACTTTGAGCTTTGCTCTACAAATCCGCAGAGCTTCACGCATGAGTTGCCCGAGACTCCCTTTGGCTGAGCGGCCAGGGAGAGGAGGTGGTCAAAAACATTTTGCGCGATGCTATTGGCAAAAATGATGTTAACACACGTACTACGCTTGGAACGTTCACTTTGGAGGGGTAGTGACTGGGGGAAATGTCTTACGAGATCCACGATTCCTCGGGCTGTTCCTCAACCCATTTGAGCAAGTCACTCGGGTTGACGAAGCTCTCGTACTGGGGGACGGTATCCTGCTTCATCGCTATCTCATAATTGGTGAACCCGGCGAGTGACTCTTGGAAGTAGAATGAGGGGCACCGAGGGGCAGCGGCGAAGCGGATGAGTGCTGGCCGAGTGAGTAACAGGGGTGTGTTTTTTCCTTTCGTATGTCGTCTACAAGTCGGCGTGTAAGTATCAGAAATGGGTGCACTCAAATTTCCAATTTGCTCCAGATCTTACATAAGGATCTCCGATTTGGGAAGGCCTCGTCGGTTAAGGTACTTTGTATCGGATATGGACAAAATGTACCTGAGGTACCACGAGTTTTCACAGCATTAACTCGGCGCGCCGGCGAAGACTCATCGCGGGGCACCAAAACGCCAGGGTCCCGACTGACTTTTTTTTTTTTTTTTTTTTGCGCTCCCGCCTCCCAGTGACATTCAGCCAATCGCCTGCATCTTCTGGAACGTCACGCGCACGGTCCACTCCACCCACACACGGTGGTGTGGCCAAACTTTTTCCCTGCCCTAATTGAAAAAGAATAAGGCGCCCCGCCGAAATTTGTCCCCGGCTGCTTTTCTTTCCCCTTCAACCCCATCATCATCCAACATCTACCGTAAGCACCAGATTACTGGGAGATATCGCCAAGATGTCGAAAATTACGGTTGCCAACGTCCGCACTCAGGTCTCTGAGCTGCTCGAGTACTCTCTCGAGACCAAGAAGCGCAACTTCCTTGTCAGTCTACCCACCTCCGTCGTTCAATTGAGCGCAAAGTCCGCGACCGAAGCGAAGCAAGAAAGCAAAAGCTAATACCCCTCACAGGAGTCTGTCGAGCTTCAGATCGGCCTCAAGAACTATGACCCCCAGCGTGACAAGCGTTTCTCCGGCACCGTCCGCCTCCCGGTCGTCCCCCGCCCCAACATGAGCATCTGCATTCTTGGTGACCAGCACGATATCGATCGTGCCAAGCACGGTGGTGTTGACGCCATGTCCGCCGACGACTTGAAGAAGCTCAACAAGAACAAGAAGCTCATCAAGAAACTCGCTCGCAAGTACGACGCCTTCGTCGCTTCCGAGACCTTGATCAAGCAGATCCCCTCGCTCGCAAGTACGACGCCTTCGTCGCTTCCGAGACCTTGATCAAGCAGATCCCCCGTCTCTTGGGTCCCGGTCTGTCCAAGGGTATGTTCCATCACTCCCCTGCACCTCTCTTCGAAAAACCGTTCCTGACAACCTCGCAGCCGGCAAGTTCCCCACCCCCGTCTCCCACGCCGACGATCTCTCTGGCAAGATCACCGAGGTCAAGTCCACCATCAAGTTCCAGCTGAAGAAGGTTCTCTGCATGGGTGTCGCCGTCGGCAACGTCGGCATGACCCAGGAGCAGCTGATCGCCAACATCATGTTGGCCATCAACTACCTCGTCTCCCTGCTGAAGAAGGGCTGGCAGAACGTTGGAAGCTTGACCATCAAGGCTTCCATGTCTCCCCCCAAGCGCCTCTACTAAGCGCGCCCTCTTCTCGTCGTGTTGGTGTTTCTGGCGAGGGGCCTGTGCTCGGTAGAGTACCGCCAGGGTTAGTTGTGTCGATGGCTTAAGTGCTTGTTCGCATAACGGTTCACTCAAGGGTGGGAATACACCTATCACGGGTATTTCATAGGAAGCTCTGCGCATGGATTAGGAGCCTGGCAATACAAAATCATCCTTTTCCAGACCATCACGCAAGTCTCAATCTGCATCAGTGAAATGTGACATTTTTCAAGAATAAGTGCTTGATAACAAGGGGTTGCCAAGCCCCGGTCTAGGCCTGATTGTTAGAAAAGCCTTGCCATGTATGTGATCCCTTTGCACAGAGGGCTCCCTATCATATAGCTACACGATAAGTCCTTCCCATCCTCCCTCACACTCAACGCTCAGAGTGTCGTATCGGGGAAGCGCCAAATTATACTGTCTCATAATGATAGTGAAGGCGAAGAGTGCTTGAATACCGCGTTGCCAAGCCTTGTCCTACGCCTGGTAATTCATAGCGTTGAAAATAGCAAAGAATGTCTTTCGTCGCTAGAGATCCGATGGGCGGGTAACCGTCAAGTCATCGATGATACCCCAAATCAAGGAGCCGAGAAACAGCGTATACCGTAGATTTAAACGAGAACCCCCATTATTTCGCTAAACTCATCAGTCGGCTCAACAATTGCAGCCGCGCGTTTGGCAGCCCTGTCAGCCTCGTTATTGAACTTGCGAGGAATGTACCAGAAGCGGACGTGAACATTGTTATCGTGGAGTATCTCACTCTTGAGCAACAGGGCCTCCCACAGATCCCTATTCTTCACGTGTTCGCCGGCGCTTGTTCGCCAGCCCTTCTTGATCCACGCGCGAGCCCAGTCGGTGGCACCGTTCACGACATAGCTTGAGTCGGTGGCAATGACGATACTTTTGAAGCCCTCACCCCACCAGGCCCTGAATTGGAGCGCGGCGAGGGCGGCGCGCAGCTCGGCGCGGTTGCTGGTGTGGCGGTATGTCTGGCCGTCTGGTCCCTTGTCCTCGAGCTTGAAGGCCACACACCCGCTCTCGTCATTGGGGAGTACCGGCTTGAAGATGAAGGCGGAACCACCGCGGGCTGCAGCGTTGCCGTTGTCAAGACAGGCCCCGTCGGTGTAAATGAGAACTTCCGAGTCGTCGTAGCGATTGATGAAGCGCACAACAGATGGAATAGCTATCAAGGACTTTTTCGGAAGGAAGAGTTCTTTGGGCTCCAAAGGCGTACTGGTCTGCGGGTCATGGTGCGGGTTGAATTTGAAGGGAAACAATTTGCCGGAGAATTCACTGCGGCAAGAGACAGATGGGCTCAGAGTAGGTGCCCCGAGAATGATCTTCGGGCCTTCTCCCATACCAAAGGTGGAGATCACTTCATCGTCGTCGATGAGGGGCGGCGGACCATCGCTGTCGTCGTCATCTTCATCATCCCAAGTAGACTGGACATGCGCTGAGGATCTCCGAGATCCGCTCGCAGTGATTCTCTCGGGACGGCCATATCGGCTATTCGCAACCTGAGCGAAGCTGACATCCCTGGGAAGGCGAGATTCGTAGTTAAAGCCAAAGATTTCTTCGTCGTCCTCTTCATCCTCGTCCAAGTAGTTTCCGTCTTCGTCGTACTCGCAGTCATGGCTGAAGTCAAGACAACAGTTTCCGCAGGTGACCATATGATGAGATGCGCAAACGGTAATTGTTCGCCCGTTGGGCAGCTCAAGATAGTCGATATCCGGCCAGGTCATTCTGCCCTGCAACCAAGACAATGGGCTGAGAATGAGTGGTCCAATAGTGGTGGAAAAAGAGGTGAGGTCCGCAAGTCAGGCAGCGTGAGTTTCCTAGTTGAAGATGGGAGCTCTAGGTTCTTTGCACTCGGGTTGACTGGGCAGAGTTAAGCTTTATGAAACCCTGGGGAGAACCTGAGGTGCCTTCCCGTTCTACCAAAGTCAAGGGAGGCAGGTGCAAATTAGTGGTAGCTTCCTGAACCTTCCCATCTTCATCAGCTCGACCTCACTTGCCTCGAGTAGTTCATTACTATCTGTAGTCATTGAGGCAGGTAGCCTCTGGAAAGACTCCTTACGTTTCTGGTCAAGTTTTGACGTGACATCCCGTTCCGCTTCAATCGGCGTCTCGTCCATCCATGGATGGAAAGGAAGATTGGTGAGAGAGCAAGAACAGAGAAAGAGAAATATAATAACATAAGCCATGTCGTTGCAAGCTGCCCGCCCTGGCTGTGCTGAACACTGCGTTTGTCATCCACCTCACCTGAGGGTGTTAATAGTTTCAGAAGAAGCTTCAACAGAGCTCATGAACTCCTTGCACAAAATTTAATGGTAGAGCTCCTTTGTGTAGCTTGCTGTTCCCCATATCCCGCAGGGTTAGAGAGACTACGGAGTGTAGCGTAGGAAGCACGGGTACTGTGTAGGGCCACATGCCAATGGAAGTTACTCTTCAGATATTACCACGGAAAAGCTTGTGACAAGTTCGAACCAGTTGGAAGCACAATAATGCCTCCTGCACATGATAACTCATAGATTGAATTATTTCAGCAGCATGGGTATATTGACAGTTTCAACAGAAAGCATGGAAACGAAAGTACATTGCAGCTGCAAATGATGGATTCAGCTGCATTCGCAGGCGGCGCACTCAAAACACCCAACCACCGCAGGGGATATCCATCCCCCATAAGCCAATATATAGCCATGCCTAAAGCCAATTGAAAAGCACCGCAATAATGAAGGTGAAACTTTTTGTACACTCCCGCCCTCGATCAGTCACTCTCATCAACGTCCATCGACTCCTGGGCGGCCCTCCCACGGGTGCTTCGCGCTGACGTCCTCGTCGCTCTCGGAGCGGGCTTCTCTTTGGCTGCAGGTCGGGCTGGCAGTTTAGTCTTAGCCGCCGCTTTTGATGCTGCTGCCGACCTGCCCTTTCGCCCGTTGGATTTGGGCGGTGGCGTAGCTTCTTCCGGCTCTTCCTCGTCGTCTGCTTCCACTTCCTCCTTCTCTGGTTCCTCTGTCGCAACGTCCTCAACCTCGGACAACGGCGAATCATCGCCGCTGTCGTCCGCAGCAGCTGTCGCCTTCTTAGCCCCCTCGCCGTTTTCTTCCTCTGGGGCTTCCGAGAGAACCGAAGAGTCATCGTCGTCATCTGACACCTCCGTCTGTTCTCCATCTTCATTCTCGTACGTCCACTTACTGACACCGTCCCACATCTCACGGTCGTCATCAGATGAGTCGCGTTCGGTGTATTTGGATACAGCAGTGGTAGCAGCACGGCCGCTGCGTCTCCGATTTTCCAGGGGAATGTCAGATTCGCGGCGCGGGGCCTTGACCTTGGCGGGCTTCTTGACCTTCTGCTTCTTCGGCTTAGGTTCCTTTGGTGCCTTGGGCTCCCTGACCCTCGGGGCTGACCTTGCCTTCTTAGCAGGATGGTGGTCTCCACGATCATCTGTAGACTTTCTCTTCTATAATTTTGTAAGCTTAGAGATCGGACAATGGGGGGGACAGTGTCGGCTTACCTTCTTTCGATCGATCGATTTGAACAGACCGTCCAATTTCTCATCAATCTCTGACGGCAGGTACTGCTTCTCAGCAATCTCCTGGGCGACCTGGTGTGAAGGCAAGGCAGTGTAGAGGCCGATCGGCAAGCCGACCTTACCCGGGTACGCTTGGAAACTCCAATTCTTCCTCTCTTGCCATTTCCTTACAACGGCCTGGGCCAAATCGCTGACAATGTAAAGATTCTCGCTCGCCTCCGGGCTGATCGCATCACGAGTCTGCTTCACCCTCTCGGCGTACTTGTAGATGAGTCCCAGATTCTCTTCCGTTGCCACATTTGTGAGATAGTACAGAATGTAGCGGCCATGGTCCGCTAGGTCACTGGCGTATGAGCTCAATTCCTCTGCACTGGCATCATCGATATTCTCTGGCTTGTTGAAGTCGGGATGGTGAGACAGCAAAGAGATGAGTCGTCCCATGATCGCCTCCATAGGGTGCTGTTCATTCGCTCCCAATGCGCGAGCCCGGGACCGAATCCAGGTCTCAACGCGCTGCTTCAGATCGTTATTCGGCTCGAATGCCGTCAAGAAGATGATGGTGTAGAAGCGTGCCCGAAGCTTGTTCTGCACAAGGTACTTTTGGAGCTTCTCGATGAAACCCCGGCGAACATTTAGTTCGGTATCCTGCGCCGTGAATGCGAGACGGTTGAAATCGGCCGGTGTCAGGAAGTCGTCGAAATGCTTAATGGTACATAGCTTCAGCAATAGCTGAGCTGCCAGCAGGCGAAGTCGTGACTTGTGGTGGTTGGGAGTATCCTTCGTCTTGCAGAGCTCTCCTCTCTTCGCGACCAATGTCTTGAGCAGCTTGAAGACAGGTACGGCCTTCTCTTTAGCCTCTTCGACATCGTCCATACTGCGCAGTCGGTTGACGAGAATATGCAGTGACAGGCACTTCGCTTGCAATTCCTCATCCACGCTGGCGTCATCCACCCACTCGGGGTCTTTGTCTGTTGCGTCTGTTCGGACCTTGAGCAAAATTTGCTGCACCGTCATGTTGAGGATGTCATCATCTGAATCGAGGGTAATCTTGGGCACTTGCAATTCCAGCTGTGCGACAGACTGGAGCTTGTTGAGGAAGTGCGCTGAGCCGTAGGTCCAGTCTTGCATAATCTTCTCCAACAAGCTGGTTGCACTGACCAGACCCTTGTCGTCGCCCTTGGCTAGGAGAATCTTGATGGCATACTTGGCAGACTTCACAGGCCGTCCGTACAGAGCGTAGCTAACAAGCGCCTGTGAGAATTTTCGGTCTTGAGGAATCTCTTCTGGGTACTTCTTCGAGTATGAAGCACAAGCTTTCAGGGTATCGACAACGTTGGAATCGTTCTCGTTGGTCTCTGTGGGAGCTTGCTCGATGAGACCCTTGCACAGCCCTCCCACGTGAGTCTTGAAAAGCTCAGGGTTGCGCTGTGAGATCTCGTTGAGAATTTCGTGAGATACGGAGCCCAGGCCGTCCTTATCGTTCCTTGAGTAATCGAGGATCGTTGCAAGGTGACTTCGGTTGAACAGCAAGCAAGCCGACCTGTAGAGAAGCGGCAAGAGCGTGTCCAGGATAGTCGCGTTCTGGCTTGCATTGGTGCGCTTGACCAGTTCCTTAATGGCTTGTCGAACGGTCTTGTAGTCGCTCTCGGCACTGACGGAGAATTTGACGAGCTGGTAGGCGCGTCGGTCATTCGCATTGGCGAACTTCTGGAGGTCGGTCTTCACTTTGAAGGAGTCTGGGAAGAATTGTGTGATGTACTGTACTGTCCTCTCCAGGTTCGCCGTAATCTTTGGACGATTATCGTCTATCACGCCTCCGTTGTAGCTCTCGCACTGCTTGACGAAGGCTTCGAGGACCTGCGCGAATTGAGGTTGCCGACCTTGCATAGCCATGAAGGCTCTCTTGGCCGCTTGGTCCAGAGATTGAGTAAGGAGAAGAATTCTTTCCGCGCGAATGCGATCTTGGTCAGCAACGCCCGCGTTCTGAGAGCTTTGAGACGCCCCTCTAGTACTCTTTGGTGCCTTAATGGGAGGATAGGACAGAGGTACCAGGCACTCGAAGAGTACACGGTCGAGAAGGATGTTGAGCTCAGAGTCGTTCGCATAGAAGGCGTTGAAAATGCGCGAAGGAATACCGGACAGGGCGGCAACGACGCTCTCCTGCCCAGCAGCCAACTCGCCCGATCCAACGGCCCAGAGTTTCGCGAGCAACGTCATTGCATCGACTCGAACAGCAGTGCGCTTGTCTCGACACCGGTCGGCAAGACTGCTAAGAACAGAGCCGTCCTTATCCACACCGCCTGGGGCAGCCAGCTTAGAGATGAAGTCGCGGAAGCTGAAGAGCTCCATCACTTTCACCGCAGCCAACCGAACCTTTTCGTCTCCATCGTTGAGCTTCTCCCCCAGATGCTTCACCAACTCGGACTGTTCCTCGCGACTGAGCCCAATCCCGCCTGCTGAGGTGGCCAGGATGTAACCGACAGCGTTCGTCCAGGCTGCTCGAATGGTCGCCGTCTTGTCATTTCTTCTGCCCAAGAAATGGTTGTATGCGGAAGAATGGGTTTGCGCAAAAGATTGGGGCGAGAGGGGTGTGGTGAGGACGCTGTCGGAGATCTGACTGGGAGCCTCGTCGGCCAAGCGCAAAGGAGGATACTGAGCAGGATCCAACACGGGTGGCGGGGGCGGCCCAGCAGCACCGAGTCCGGAGATCATATCTCCAAGTGTTTCTGTGGCCAGCTGTCGAAGATCCACGTTATCGGCTGACAACTCTGCTTCGACCTGTGGTATGACATTTTGCAGAACAGATGGCGATGCGCGCCAGAGTTCTCGGATGAGATAGTGGGCCTTTCTGAGTTCCTTCAATTCTGAATCCGTGGGGCCCCTGGGGGCATCCTCGTCCTCTTCATCTTCGTGCGATTTTCCAACCGTCTTCGCCGCGAATCGAGATGCGTCGAGAATGACATCGCTGAAGTACTGGCTTACGTAGTGTACCATCTTCTCGGTGCACACATTGCAGATCTCCTTCGCCATGATGTACGCAGGTGGCTCGTCCTTGGGCAGCAAGGTCGACTGGTTGCCGTTCTGCTCACTACGTTCTGTGCGGCTCTGGAAGCCGCCCGGAGGCGCTGCTCTAAGGAACTGGGCCATGATTACTTCAATGACCTTTGGGTTCATGCCAGATGCCTCGTCAACCAAGGCAATCAGCATCTCCGTCATGGTGTTGCCGACCTCCTTCGAGACACCTTCTTCAGGCCCCGAGTTCGAACTTCCAGATACTCCATCGAAAAAGACTGAGAAGAGTTTCAGGAGCATATCGTCGGCACCGTCGATATCATTGATTAGGAGGATACTTTTGACATCGGTCAGAGCTGTCAACACATATTTGTGCTGGCTGTGATAAGGGTGGATTTGGTCGCTCAACGAAGGGAACACGTGCGTAACGACCAGATTGAAGAACATCTGTTGAACTCATCAGTGAGAGCCCTAGGTAGCTCGAGATCAATGGCTTACCTTGGTCTGATCCGCGGTGAACGGCGCGTCAGGCGCACACAGGCGCAGAATGTCTGCGATACACACAGCCGTGTACGCTCTGACGCCCTTATCCTTGTGGGCTAGCAGGTTGCGTTGGCCCAAAGCATGAGCAACGTCATTGAGAGATTCAACCTCTGTAGTATCCTGATCAAGACCCCCGAGTTCCTCTGACAGAGCCTGCAGACGGTTGAGAAGCTCGGTTGTAGGGATAGGTTTTCCGGGCTTCCAAGTCAATTCTTCGTCGAATTGAAGGCTGACAAGCTCCTCTCCTTGTTCCTCCTCAACCTCGACCTCCTCTTGAGGTTCATCGCGAGCGCGACGACGCGCCATCTTGAAAGGTGCTCGGTGGGCGCTCGGCAGGGGACGTGTGGTGAAGCGGGGAAGATAATGTGTCGATGCTGTCGTCGATCGACTGGAACGTGTCAGGAGTCGATGATGCGCGCGTGGCCTAAGTCATGGATAGATTATCGCGCGTCGCGTGCACGATAGAAGTGTGCGGCAGGTGTTGTGAGCACGCAGAATTAGAGACCAATTGCGGTGGTGGCGACGAGAAGGGAGATGAAGCTGGTGCTCTCAGTGTTGCGACGAAATTGGATGGATGGGAATAGTCGATGCGTGTTACGCGCCCGCGCCTGCAGTTCATCGGGGTTTCGCGTGCTTACCTGAGCTGAGGGAGGTAGAACGAGGTACCTGCTCAAGCTCCAGCTGTACCTTACCTTCCCTGCCCGGTCGTGGCTGTTGCGTGGCCCCGGCGCAAGCAGGAGTGGAGCTGTGGCTGCGATGCCTCGGGTGGCTGGTGACGGAGGTCACCGTTCGGCACTCAACGACCTGTCTCCACTTGGCCCCCGGTGGTGAACTCCATGAGCTTCGGGCTCTTTACGGTATGCTGACTCGCGGTCGGTTCAGTGATGTCTTTCGTTGGTATCAAGCTAAGTATGAACATTTTCAAATGATTCGGCCATGCCCTTTCTCATAAGTGCCGTGTCGTCTTGTCAACAGTTCTTGGTCTCAAGTAGACTTTCAGATACTGGGGCTTGAGCAGGATGAGCAGCTATGACAGCTTCGGCGTCGCAGATTAAGGCTCGATACTTTTTCCTCCTTATTTTCCGTTGAAGCTCCTATGAAATTGGTCAAGATTATAACAGCTATCGCCCAGTTCTCTCTTAGTCGATCGTTTCTTGAAAAGGGGTAGAGACCTCGGGAATCATGTATCGTGTTACTTGAGCCTAGGTTTACTGCCCACGGGATATAAAACCACATCATGTACTGAGAGTCTCATGACGATATTCATGTCAAGTCATCTCAATGGTTCGTTACACCTGTATATCTACCCATACTTCGGCAGTCAACGAGTAGCTTAGATGCCAGCTTACGTGCGTCTATTATCAAACGATGTCGCTCGGAGAGGTTCAGCTGCAAGGGGCTTTGAATCGCAGGGTCATGAAGAAACCTGAATGTTTTTCGTGTTAATTGTTGATCTTTCGCGGCGTGACTGAGCCTTTACCTAGGCCGCAGATGCCCCAGATTGTGGGAATCCAAAGGGACATGGGAATGACAAATATTTATGGGGGTCTTTCTCATCTTTCGTCAATTAGATGCATCGAAACCCAATCCAAGTCTCTAGCTTATCATTAATTATCTCCTTGTGTCCTTCAAATTCACAATGCCATATGACGACAATCCATATCTTGGTAGTTAATTCCCCAGAAGGGAGCAGACGGCTAGTGATCCAAGAAGCACTTTAAGTGATTCTTTCCGTATAAAACTCCTACTGCAGTCAAATGTGATCAAATTTTGTGTTGTAAACTTCTCGCCCTCGAAGCCTCAGGCTCACCGAATCACCCGGCCAGCTGTAAGTTGTATACACATCCCGAGGGTATTCACTCCCTCACCGACGAACCCGCTTCCTGCCACCCTATTCGATAGTCGAGCCAGTCCACCCGTCTGCCTCTCTCGATTTCCACCCATCCCGACTTTGAGATCCTCCTCTTCTGTTTTCTCTTCCCTTTCCCACCCACCCACATCACAACAACGCGAATCGCGCAGCAACTTTCGTTCGCCCCCAGGCAAATCCAAGGTACGTCGGCCTTTCCATCCCGAATATTTATTCCCTCTTCTTCTTCTCTTCTTTTTACTGGAATCATAATCTCTGACGCGATACAGCACGCTTCGCAGCATCTCTCGTTCGTCCGATCGACACTCTTTCGACCATCCCATACTTCAGCGTAAGTCGAGATCGCCAGCACCACGATCATCATCTCTCCCGTCTACGAGACGATTGAGAAATACCTCCTGTCTCTTTTTCTGCCTCCAATCACTTTCACACTTTCCTCGTCCTGTGGCCAAATTGAGAGAGCAGGTCAAGCGATCCCAATTTCCTCGATCTTGCGATCTTGCGATCTCAAGGGGCACTCTGAGCGCAAAAACACTCATCTCCACGTTTCTCTCCTTCGATTTCCTGGCAGATCGATTTCTCGGGAAATTCACATTACCCTTCGCTCCTTCCTCCTGCTTGAACTTTTCACCCTTAGTGAAAATTTCTGTCCCCCCATTTGCCTTTGTTGACGCGCTGATTTTCCCACCCTCCTCTTCTCGCGTTCCTTCTCTCACTGAGCCACTCACTCCCACTTCCACTTCTTCACCCCTTCAACCTTTCTTTTCCACCCACTTCACTCACTTTTCTTCATCACCAACTGACGGCAAATATCCTTTTGCAGACAACACTCACTTGTCATCATCTCCTTTCTTCTGAAAGAGTAAGTTCCGTCTCATTATAATTCCTTTCATGCATATTCAAACAGTTCTGCTTTTTGCGCTTGGCGATATCCAAAGAATTGGTTTTGCCGTCCTCAAACTTCAGACCTTGCTCATTTGCCTGTCGCTTTCTTTTCCTATTCCAGAATCTAACAAAGTCACAGATACAGTCATTGTTCAAGAACAAGCTCAACGGACGCTCGCTAGCCATCATGATGCGTAAGTTTCTCTTCCTTTCAATTTGGTGTCAAAAATTCATCTTACTGACAAAAAACAGCCAAGCGTCCCAACAACGACTATCGCGATCACCGCGGTTATTACCGTGAGGATGACGACCTCACTGTGACCGAGGGCGCTATCCGGCGCGAGCAGAAGGACTGGAGCACCTACCGCAAGACTGATCCCTTCATTCTCATCAGCCTTGCCATCCTCATCGCTACTCTCATGGGCGGTGGTATCGCCATCGGCATTCACTGTAAGCATTCCCTCTTCCACATCTTCTCATTTTCTTTTGACAATCAGCTAACAATGGAATTCATCAGTTGCTACTCGTGGCTCCCCCAACTCTCAAGTTCCGACCTCTGACTCCCACGTTGTCCCTCGTTTCGCCGGCATGAACTACAATGTCCACGGCTTCAATGGCACCCTGACCCACGGCATCAACTCGACACTCTCTGGCTTGGCTACCACTGGCACCCCCACTCTCTGCGAGGATGATGCCGATGAGACCATCACCGTTACCCAGTTCCTTGGAAACAACAAGACCGCCTCTGTTGACACCACGATCACGACCCACGTCCAGAAGACTCTTACCCAGACCCTCCACAAGTCTCCCATGGGTACCACTGTCTCATCTGCCGATCCTGTCAACACTACCCTTCCCGGCTCTTCTGTTGTCACCCAGTAAGTTCTTCTTCCATTCTTTCTAATTCCAACGTTCAAAAATCTGATTCCCTTTGCAGGTCCATTCCAGTCGTCACCAAGGTTCTTACCACCTCTGTCACTGAGACTGCGTACCACACGGCCACTGCCCACCAGAGCAACGTCGCGTCCGAGTCCTCCGAGTCTGTCATCGAGTCCACGTCTTCTGTTGAAGACGCGCCTCCCGTCGTCGTGACCACCGTCGGCCCGTTCCCTACTGAGAGCACTCACCCTGAAGTCACCTCGGTCTTCCTGACCAAGACCCTGACCCAGACGCGCAAGACCACGATCCAGGGAGACCCCTTGGTCTCTACTGAAGAGTTCTCCTCAACCACCACGGTCACTCCCACGACGATCATCAAGTCCACCATCTACGTCACCGCAGCCCCCCTGAGCTCTACTTCTCAGGCCCAGTGCTCCCACGAGATGGAAGACCACACCGTCTACGTCACCGTCACCGAGACCTTCACTCCCGGCGCTGCCAGCTCTTCTTCGAGCGCTCAGTCCAAGACCTCCAAGGCTTCCTCCTCCAAGACGTCTTCTTCTATCGCCTCGGTTTCCCCTTCCACGGCCACCGACACCATCTTGGTCACCTACACCGTCACGATTGACAGCCTGTACCCTCCTACCACGAGCTCCATCATGAGCAGCTCTTCCTCCAGCGAGAAGACCTCCTCCACGCTCGTTCCCGCCTCCAAGTCGACCATCGTCGTCACCCAGGTGGCCACCCAGACCGTCATCGTCTCCATTGGACATGGTACAACTGTCTCTTCCCAACTCGGCCACGCCGGTACTCCAATCTTTACTTCCCTTGCCTCTTCCGGAAGCGCCCAGGCCTCTACCGCCACGGACGTCGTCGTCTTGACCAAGACAATCACCTCCAACGTGTTCAAGACCATCAGTGCTTCTTCCAGTGCCTCGTCTTCTTCCTCGCACTCGGCCGATGTCCAGACGCACACCCAGACCTCCATCGTCACCGTCACTGCCTCCCCTTCCAGCGACATTTCTTCCAAGTCATCTTCCCAGTCTGTCGAGTCCATTCTCACCACGATCTACCTTACCGATCGCGCCACCCAGACTGTCACGATTGGAGACATGGCAACGGTGACCATCCACCCGGAGCAGTCGTCTAGCACCTCCTCCTCGTTCTCTGGTCCCTCCAACTCCACTAGAACCGAGACCAAGGTCATCACCGCCTCCGCGTCCAGAGTCGTCCGCACCTACACCACCACGGTCAGCGGCCAGGTCTTCACCTCGCTCATCACCGTCTGGAAGAACATCACCGCGACCGCCACCGCGACTGCCACTCTCAGCGGCAGCAGCAGCGCCTCGTCTCCGACGTCCATCTCCCTCGTGGTCCAGAACACGACCGTCACCGCGACCGCCACGTCCGTGGTCGAGGTCCCCGTCACGCTGAACACCACCATCACCATCACGGGCACTCCCATGATGCACCCCACCGCCCCCAGCACCCTTCCCCCCTTCGTCAACGGCACCGCCATGACTTCGTCTACCCGCCACGCCCCCACGACCTACCACTACCCCACTCTGTCCTCTTCGACTGCCACCGAGCAGCCCGAGAGCACGAGCACTGTGGTCGTCGTCTCCGGCGCCGCGGACAAGCATGCCGAGGGCATCATGGGCGGCTGCAAGGGCTGCACCACCTGGCTTGCCATCTTCGTGCTGGGCCTGATGGTTCTGTTCTAAAGAAGCAAGCTCTTCTTTCTTCATTCTTTTGTGTGTCTTTCTTTCTTTGGTTTTCCTCTTTTGCACTTTCTGTTCTCCTTCCCTTTGGTTGGAGAACTGGCAAAGATGGAAGAACCCCCCTGTTTTTTGATGCTTTTTCTTTTTTCACTTCTCATGGATGGATGATACCCCTTTTCATCACGAATGAACGAACGAAGACGAACGAACGATTCTTCTCATGCGGATCATGGATTTGGTACTTTCGGCACGGGGAGGAAACTGCACAGAGTCTTTTTTTCTTCTTCATTTCGATATTGGGAACCCGCTAGGCTTGGACGAACTTTCTGGGGTAACAGGAATAGTTTTGAGAGTTTGGAGAGGGATCCGAGGTTGGAGAGGAGGAAGGGGGTTTGGCTCGCATGGACCAGTGCCTAAATAATACCAGGACGAACGCATTATTCTACACTTGATGACTTGCCCTCTATGATGTTTTGTGATGTGATGTCCTTTGTACGGTGACTTGATGCTTAGGTCGGCTGAGGTATGTCAGGTTTCTCGCAGCAAGCCTTACACCGTCCCCGTCTTTTAACCCAGTGACAAGAACGCACCATGATAAAATACGCCAGTAGTAGGAACACATTCATTCATTCTCATAATCTATCAATCTAAATTCTCCCCACCACCCATCACCCATCGCTCACACCATAATCTAAACACCCTCAGTTGTGAGCAACCTTCAAAATCCTCTTCTCCATCTCCTCAAAAGCCCCAACAACAGGCTGATACCCCTCAAACACACCCTCCTTGTACCCCCCATCAACCTTCTGAATCGCCCCCTCCTCCCTCCACCGCTTCCCAATCAACTCGTCAAACGTCTCCCCCTCGCCCCTCTCAAGCGCCCAAACAGCCTTATACGCACCGCCCAGAGCGCACGCGTTCCCGCCCACGTCGAGCTTGTACACCCCCTCCGCGCCGCCCAACACGTCGCCCATGACCCGCGCGATGGCCGGGTTCAGAGACCCACCGCCGACGAGGTAGATCCGTCGCGGCTGCGCGGGGACCTTGGGGTCGGACTCGGGGCTGTGCACGAGGTTCTGGCTGCGCAGACGCATCGAGAGCGCCTGCGACTCGACAATGATGCGCGCGTCCGTCTCCTTGGACCACGGCGCCGAGGCTTCGGTCAGGGCGCTTCCGTCCTGCTTGGCGGTGTACCGCCACGTGCCGGCCTTGATGTTCGGCACGATCTCGGGGAGGTCAAAGTACAACCCCAGCTTCGCGTTGTCTTTCTCGGACCGCACGTCCAGCGGCGGCGTATCGAGCACGGCCTTGTTGAAGTTGGCCCAGGGGTCACCGCTCTCGGGCTTGGGAAGGGCATCCCGCACGCTCTCGCGCGCCAGCCCGCCGTTCTTGTAGCACAGCATAAACATGTACTGCCCGGGGGTACACGGGTGATTAAAAAAGTGATACGCCGCATCGGGCTTATACACGGGCGTGACCATCAAGAACGTAGACGACGTGCCGAGCGAGACAATAGCGTCCATCGGCCGCAGCGGCAGCGCAAGAATCGTAGCCGGGTTATCGCCCGTAAAGGGGGCAACCTGGCACTCCGCGCTGAAGCCGTACCGCCGGACAAAGTACCCCGAAATAGCGCCCATGGACCCGCCGCCGTCGTGGCGCGGCTCGCCGAGCTTGGCGCGGAGGTCGCTCACGCCGGATTTGGAGCCGGCGGTGAGCTCCAGCAGGGACTCGCTCCAGTTCCCCGCGGGGATATCCCAGAGGTTCATGCCGCAGACGTCGCTGATGTCGATGGGGGCGACGGAACCGAGGAGGACGGAGGCGAGGAAGGAGGAGACGAGGGAGATGCGGGATGTGGCGGCGTACATTTCGGGGCGCTTCTGGCGGAGGCGCATGATTTGCGTGCCGGTGAAGCGCTACCATGGTGTTCGTCTCAGTATTTACTCACACGACGTACGATGACAAGATAAAGCTGGAAAACAGGGGGGGCAAACATACGTGGTGTGCAGCGCTGCCAGTAACCTCCGCCAACCGCTGCGCCGCCCCGAAATTGGCATCAAATTCATCGCATTGCGCCTGCGTGCTGTGATCCTGCCAATTCGGCGCGTAGGGGAACGAAAACGCCCCCTTCAACTGCTCGACGAGCGGCTTGTCGGACTGCAACCCGCTCAGAAGCGTCTCGGCCTCTTTGCCCCAGTAGGTGCTGCCGTGCTGCTGGCACGAGCCGCTGATGCCCTTGATGCGGTCCATGGGCGTCTTTGCGGACAGGCGGCTGAGGACAAGGTCGATGGCCTCGAGGAACATGGCGACGGGCGCGTAGACCTCGCCCTCGGCCTCGTTGGTCAGGACGCCCTTGCGCAGGCCATACTGCTTGCCAAAGTCGGCGTCAAAGTCGACCTTGGCCTCGGATACGACGGTCAGGTCGGACTGGACGACGATTGCTGTGATGGTGTTAGATCTCACAAGGTTCGAGCGGGATGGAACGTGGGTGGTCTGGCTAACCTTTGAGCTGTTGGGTCGACAGGTCGAACCCGAGATACAAGGGACCGGAACTCATGATGGGAGGAGGGAAGTGAGATGAGAGATATTGCACAACACTCGCGGGAAGGGGGAGGGGCAAGTCAATTAAGTATCGTGTCTATCTCAAATTTGTCCAAACAAGCAAAGAATTGGTTCAATCGTCATATGAAAAGGAGAAAAACGAAACACACAAAACATCCGGTTATCTGGGACCAAAAGTTGACCGCTGCCCACTACTTTGTACATCACGTTGACGTGGGGTGTGTGGGCATGGAGGGGCACACTTGTCACTTTGGGGCACTTGGGACAGGTTGCATGGTTCTCTCAGCCTTGTGGCAATTCAGGCTAAAAGCGAGCGGGCCAATCGCACACTTCGAGACTGATGCGACGGATACGCGCGCCAATGATCGTGTGACGTCTTGGCGGAAGCCAATGCAGCCTTGTCCCCTCGACTCGGGGGTCGGGAATAGCTCGTCCCGTGCTCTATGCGCCCTGCCGCCCTGCATACAGCCGCGTCTAAGGGTCCCGCTGCGTAGAACGCACTTGCGAGATTGGTCAGGATAGACGGGCATTTTTAACGACGAGTGATCTCATAAACACCTTGATGCGAAAACAGACATGGTTCAATACAAAGCAAATCTGTTGTTATTCAGCAGATGAGAGATATTTAAAACAAGTCTCTCGGTACGACCGGCCTGTGGCTGGCCTTTTGTGACCCCTCCCTAAACGCCGCCCTGATGCAAATGGATGCCTTGAAGGACTCTCTCCAAGAATGTTCTCTATACGTAGCAAGACCCCCCCTTGTAGACCGGCAAAAAAAGAAAAGACAAAAAGACGGTGGCTTTACCACGCTTCCAGAAATGGTAAGGAAAACCAAGGGTATCTCGTCGTGAATGGCAAGCTCCTCCTCCAACTGTACATGGGACTGGGCTGTCTTAGTCGTGCTTGTGACCATTGCCGTTGGTGTGGCTGTGGTCGTCGGCCTCCTCGCTAGCCTCTCGGTTGGCTTCTCCAGGGATGAACTCGTCGAACGGGCGCGCAACGTCGGCCTCCTTCGGGACGAAGCGCACCTTGATCCTTCGCACACCACGGACCTTGGCACCGACCAGTGTTCGGACCTGATCCTCCACTTCTCGGACAGCCTCAACAGACCAAGCTCCGGGCACAGCCAAGTCGATATCCACCAGGTAGTTCTGACCGGACTTGACACCCGAGACGTTGCGAACATCGACTTCGTGGCCATTGGTGACATCAGAAAGGCTTCGGAGGGCGTATTTTTGGACATCTCCCTTGACTTCGTCATCAATAGCGCGGTCGGCCAATTCGTACACGGAAGACAGAGTGTTCTCAGCACCAGCCTTGATGACGAGGAGAGAAATCATCAGGCCACCAACGGGATCCAGCCAGGTCGCATCCTTGAAAAAGTTTGCACCGAGAATAGCAAGTAGTGTGACAATGCCGGTCCAGCTGTCGACACGGTGGTGAACGGCATTGGAGGCGAGGACGGAGGACTTTCGTTCGACGGCGACTTTCATGGCTGTTTTTCTCCTTGTCAGCATTGTTCCTTGCAGCTACTCGGGCCTGAAAGGATTTGGGGGGGGGGGGGGTTGCGCTTACTAGCTCTGTACAGCCATTCCTTGATTGCGATTGTTCCGAGAGCCAACCAAGCCGCGTGCAAACTCGGTGTAGCGTGACCATGACCATGGCTGTGACCGTGATGAGCGTGGGCAATGGCCTCTGCAGCAGAAGCAGGGTCGAGGAAGAGGTGAGCATGGAGGGTGATCAAGCTGCTCCAGCACATGAACAGACCACCGCCCAGAAGCATGCTGGAGACACCCAGAGATCCCAGACTCTCAATCTTGCCGAAACCAGTGGGGAATGCTTCGGTCGGGGGTTTCAAGCTCCACGAAACAGTGGCCAGTGTCAGGACGTCGGATGCCAGGTCGGTCAGACTGTGCCAGGCATCAGCAATCATGGCTTGGGAGCCGAATGCGTAGCCACCGGCGCCCTTTGCAAAGGCCATGCCGAGGTTGGAGTAGAGACCGATGCGAGTGATGCGCACGCCGGCGTCATTCTTGTTGGCCGAGGTCAGGTAGACATTGTCGTGGCCGTGGTGGTGATGGTGGTGATGGCCGTGGCTCTTGCGAGACTGAGGCGGGTTGGCGGTCATGGTGGCAGTGGTGGTGGCAGACATGATGACAGTTGCTGGTAATGAAGGGGATGAGTTCTTCGCAGCCGTCAAGGTGTTTGTGAGGTGAGGGAGGGAAGAAGTAGAAGAGGTCAGGTGGAGGCGGGCGGCGCTGGGGGTTAAGTAGGGATCGCAGGGAGAGGCGGCCGGGCTGGATGTTTGATAGACGCGGAGGGAGACGCGGCGCAGAGCTGGATGTGGTTGAGGTGGCCTAAAGGGGTAGGCAGAATTGAGGCAGCGGAGGAGGGTGTGCGTTCCCGTTCCCGTTCTTGGAGACGTCACCCACGCACTCCCACTCGCAGCGGAAAGGCGGCGGAGCAGTGCCGTGGGACGCTTGGACGGGGTCGACATGCCTGGGGCCGGGTTGAGGAGTACCTTAAGGTAAGGTAAGGTAAGATCCAATACCAATATGTCCTCGGCTGTGTTTGTGTGTAAGGTATGCGTGCGTATGTGTATGGATAGTGTGTGTACTCCGTAGGCGTGGCTACGGATAGGTGTCTCGCGCCTTCTCTTTCGCTGCAGTCTCTCTCTCTCACTCTCCAAGCAGCAGGGTCAAGGTAAATTGATGTGGAAGGGGTGAGGGGACGAATAACGGGTTGGCTAATTGCAAGCAGGCCAGGGACGCGTACATGACAAGCCCAGCCCGAAAAGCCGCGACACACCAAACTGAACCACAACCGTACCGTGCGGTAAGTAAGGTAAGGTACGAATACTTCGCAGGTAGATCGGCAGACGGAAGGTGGACGGAGGAGAGGAGGGGTGGGTGTGTCGGGTGGTCCAGGTGGAAAGGGCCCCAAGGGAGGGATGGGAGGAAGGGAAAGGGTTACGGGAACGAATTGGGGGCTGGCTTGGGGTGCAGCCGACGTAAGAAACGGGGGGTGAGAGTTAATTCGAATCTGGAGACTGGCTGGGACTGTATCCGTAGTCTGTACCCAAAACGCAGTGGAAAGCAAAGCAAGCACAAAGTGCCCAAAAAGGTGTGCGCGCGCGTGCGGTTGTGAGTGTGTGCGTGTGTGTGTATGTACGGAGTATTGTGCGAGACTGTGTCAAGTGTGTGTCTCCAGCAAAAAGAAAAGAAAGGCAACGCGGCAATTCGGTGCAAGGAAGACAAAACTTTCCCAACTGACAAGGCGAGGGTTCCGGCAGCGGCGGTAGCGGTAAGGTAGCGTAGCGTAGCGGCAAGGCGGGTTGGTTGATCTGATCTGCTGCAACTTGCGGCTAAGACCTCTCTCTACCTACGTACTAGGTAGTATGTACCTACCTTAGACTCTACGCAGTAGAGGGACCTTTGGTAGCAGACAGAGTGCGAGTACGGATACTTACCCAGATACAAACTACCTACAAGACGTCAAGTATTCTCACTGCAATTCTTGCAGAGGCAGTACTCTGCGTAGTCGCTGAGGCTCGGCTGGTTTGCTGATGTAAAGGGTACCCCTACAATGTGCCCCACGACCAACCGACCCGAGCTAAAAGGTGGTGCCTGACGGGCATGGGATGGGATGGGTGACGGGATGGATGGGATGGGACGGCGGGCATGTCATGGGAGAGACTGAGCAGTGAAGTGGGATGGAAAATCACCACCAATGGTCATTCCCCACAAGGCGAGAGTCGAGTGAATTGGCTCCATCTGATTGACGGATGCAACTTGAACGCCAAGAGAAGGGGAGCCCATGATACCCATCCATGAACTCAATGGGCTCCGAAGCTACCTACGTACCCCCAGTCCTTCCGTGGGTGGCAGCAAATTTCTTCGAAACTGGCTTGTTCGGTCTCGTCGCACCTGTGGACAGTGGCACTGGCACATACAGTGGGGTGTCAAAAGTCTCAATACACCTCCCAGTGCGTCACGTTAAGTCCACTAAGTCAACCCCTATCTATATTATGATATCTCTAGCAATTAGGTACCAACATAGCTCGAAAAAAATCTTAAAAATAATTAACTATATATATTATATATAAATAATTATTATATAGTTTTAGTATATTATTTAAGTACGTAAGATAAAAAATAAACTATAGAGATATTAAGAAAATGAAAATTACTAAGAAACACAGTGCATTTAGCACTTATTAAGCACTATAACCCACTATAATAAAAACTCCTCTTAACGTATTTTAAAAAGATTTAATAACTTAATAAGTTCAATTATAAACAACGTATAACTTATACATATTAGTATTATATAGTAAAATAGTAATTTCCTGTTTTTGTTTTATATTTTAGTGTTATATTCATGCTTGAAAGTGCTGTTGAAAATCACCTACTTAGGCGTATACTGTGCACTGTATTGGCACTTTTGACACCCCACTGTACGTACGAAGTACGGCGCCGCCGGGAATTGCTATGGGGAAGAAGCTTGAATTCTCTTCTTCTCTTTTTTTAACCTTGCGCTACGGCAACTTTACTTTTTGATACAGTGCCAAAATGCTTAGTATATTTTTACCTTGTCAATACTGCGTACACCGAGGATTCGTACACGTTATGCTTCTCCATGCATTACCCGCTTTAGAGCAAGGTACCCACCTTACTTCGTACTTGAAGAAAGCCACGACATGCGTCAGCCACGCCCACCCACAACCAAAACCCTTCTAGACTACGTTATGGAACCCGGGACTGCAGAATAGCCTCTCTCACTACGGGTGGTTTTCCTCTTATGAATCGTAACGTATCCAGTATATCCCATCGGCTTGTGTCCGTATCCATAACGCAGTACGGAGTACCTAGGTTCATTCAACGTGTCGACGCATGCCCATCTGTCCTGCCTACCAAACAACGACGGACATGGTCCGCTGCAACCACCACGGTAGAAACCCAGATATGACTGTCGGACTGTCTCTCTCCAGAAGGTAACTTCGTCCTCGAGCTGCAAGCCCGGAGGTGTGGTTGAGCAGACATGTCATTGGGCGAAAAGGCCACGCAAGATGCCCCTGAGAATCTTATTCAAATACCAACCCGAAAGAATCAAGCGTAAATCCTCTTTGCCTCTTTACAGATAGTCTGTACAGATGCTCCGCACGACTGTGAATTCATCTCTCTCTAATCTGACGCAGGGCCGTCACTTGTCGCAGACATCTGATGTGGCCCGTGTCAAGGCAAAACCTCTACACTACACAGTAAAAGACCCATGTTACCTAAGCGGATGCCTTTACCAAGTCAAGCCACACTGGGCTTGGTCATCTTGTGGGGTTCAGTGGATTCGCAGTCCCGGCTGGCATGCTGGTTCCCCCCCGAATCATGACGAATTGACCACTGATAATCAGATCGCCCCCTTCAACTCAACCATGCGGCTTGAAATTCGAGCCTGTCGCAACGTTTCCATTAACACGCGCTTGTCAGAAATCTCCTTCCGTCCCTTGATCACTTCTATTCTTAAATTCAACGCCAGGGTGAACATGTCCACATAACCACTTCCTCCCACCCCCTTTCCCATCCACTCTCCTCCCTCTTTCTGCTGAGCCTCCGCCGCGTCCACGTACATCCCCCGGAGCTACCTTCCCCCCTTGACTGAGACTCTCAAGCGGCTCCGGAATTCCCTCCCACATCCCGAATAGGCCTTACGCAACCTCAACCACAACAACGCAACATCATCGCCCCAATGCGCAAACCTCTTATGCGCATTCCCTACACGGAACTCTTGGCCCCTCCCACAGTCCGTCCAAGCACCGCAAATACCATCCCCGGTGCTGTCGCGGCCCTCCAGAACTTCTTCACGGCCCCGCCTCCAAAGGGCCTGCCGAGGTCGACCGTCGTACTGACTGGGGCGGGCCTATCCGTCTCCAGCGGTCTCGCCGACTACCGAGGCGTCAATGGCACGTATCGCGTGAACAAGACCTACCGCCCAATCTACTACCACGAGTTCCTCGCCAACCACGAGGCGAGGAAACGGTACTGGGCCAGGAGTTTCTTGGGTTGGACGTCGCTTCACAAGGCGTCGCCAAATCATGGTCACTATGCCATCCGAGATTTGGGCCACATGGGCCTGATTCGGAGCGTCATCACGCAAAACGTTGATTCATTTCACTCAACAGCTCATCCTGACATTCCAACATTAGAGCTGCACGGCTATCTACGATCCACAGTCTGTGTAACTTGCAGGAACGAGTACCCCAGAGACGCCTTCCAGGATGAGCTTGCGAGGCTCAACCCGGCCTGGGCAGCCTTCCTCGTCGAAGCGTTAGCTTCCGGGGCGCTCGACACGGAGAATCCTGCCGAGCGCAAGGCCAAGGGCATCAAGTCCAACCCCGACGGCGACGTGGATCTGCCAGGCGCGCCATACACCACCTTTAGATACCCGGCCTGCCCGCACTGTCTCGCGAAGCCGCCGTCCACGCCTGAGGGGACCAAGCACGTTGTCGAAGTCGACCACGATGGTGCGTGGAAATCCACCAGTTCCGGGGGCATATTGAAGCCCGCCGTAGTCATGTTTGGTGAGAGCATTCCGAGCGACGTCAAGACGGCGGCCGAAGAGGCCATTGACGGGGCCGGAAAGCTTCTCATCTTGGGGACTTCACTTGCCACGTACTCTGCCTGGCGGCTGGCCAAGATGGCGCTGGACCGCGGCATGCCCATTGCGGTGGTGAACACCGGAGGCGTACGGGGCGAGGACCAGATCTCCGCCGTGGAAGACCCGGACCCCACGGGTGTTCGGGGAGTGCGGACAGAAGTGTCCACCGATGTCGTGCTTCCCGCGCTGGTAGAGCAGCTACGCCAGCTGCAAAGGACCGCCTCGGGTCCGGTTGGGACCGTAGGAGCGCCCGAAGAGAACCATGGCGTGTTCAAAGATATGTTGTCATAGACCACCACGATTTGTACCAATCCAAAGCGTTGCCATTTGCATAACTAAAAAAAGCTCGACATGCCCCGCGCCGGTGGCCTTGCGGCTTCGGGCACTGCCGCTGTCGGTTGTGCTTCGGCCTTGCTACTCGCCGCCGCCGTTGTTGTGGCCTCCGCCTGCCGTGCCTTTTCCTGCTTCTTTTGTCGCGACACATCTTCTCGCTCAATCTCTCTTAGCACTAAGTAAAAACTTGTGGTCAGCATCGTCAACGCGATTTCAGCGCTTGTGAATTGTAGAACATACTCTCCTCCCAGTCCAACTCCTTCTGAGCGTCGCCCGTACCCAGCGCCTTCTCCACGTCAACCGTCTCGCCCCTCTGTAGCTTCTCAACCACCTCCCGCAAGACGCCGATGCGGACATCTGCCTGTCGAGAGAACGCCTCGAACGCCTGCTTCGTCGACAGCATGTTGATGGACATGGAACCGATCAGGAGGAAGATGACAATGTAGAACGTGGCCGGGTTCCATTCCTTCTTTCTCTTCGGCTTGACTCGCTTGATCATGGGATCGTCGGTAAGTTTCTCTTCGGACCTGAAAGGTTTGGGGATGAGGCCCTTCCAGAAATCGAGTTGCGCTACCGTAGGAAGGGAGCTTGAGTGTCGCGACTGGAGGTAGAAGGAGCGATTCGCAGCTTGCGCCATGGCCACGGCGCGGAGGCCTGAAGGTGCTGCGAACAGCCTATGTGTCGCAACTCGAGACATTATGGGCGGGAGGAAAGAGTCAACCTCTGTAAGAACACACACACGTCGTCTTCGCTGTGCTGCCGTGTTCGAAATGGATGTTCTTCTGGAAGGAGTCAAAAAAGCTTCGAGAGCGCTCCTTTCGCGGTTCTCAAACTCCGGATGGCCCGTGCATCGATGGTCCCTGCTGCACGGACCGAACCGGGATTGCGGTTGCTCCGGGCAACGCTCCGGGCAACGCTCCGGGGCATTGTTTAGCGAGACCTGACAACTGCCAACTGCAGGCCTTTGTGGACTAGCATGAAGTCACACATCAAACTACCTTTACCTACAAACGGCCATTTGCCCATGTTTGGATCAGGAAACAATTCCTATTTCCTCTTCACGAATAATAAGACTTCATGACGAAACGCCTCTTATGACCCGGATACATACAACCTAATGACTACGTTACAAAGCAAAGTCGACGCTGTTAAGGCGGCGGCTGGGTCGACTGCAACATGCACATCAACAACCACAGTGCTCCTCAAAGAACTTCTCGCAACTGAGGCCGAGGCGCAATCGACAGCGCAGAAGAAGAAAGTGGCGACGACGACACGAGGGAAGACCATTGGCACAGCACGGGGGGCCGCGACTGCGAGCAAAAAGGAGGAACTGACACCAAAGGAGAAGGCCGCGCTGGCGGCGCACATAATCAATGTCGCCCTCAAATCACTCACCGAGGCATCCAAGCCTGCGCCCCCCGCCCAACCTTCGACCCCGTGCCGACGACAAAATTCAGGCGATGACCTACGAAAGCCTCAGAATAAACGGCCCCTGAGGCGGTCCAACTCCATGCCCATGACCCCGATGCAGCCACGTTCACTCAACAGAACTTCGACGTCACCCACAACAACACCGAAGCCCACGAAAAGCACGACAACGACGATTCCCACAGTCACTTGCCTTGCGACGGTAGAGTGCCTCCGAGCTGCGTTTGCGTGCTTGAGATCCCTCCATACCTCTGGCGCAGTGCAGCTGCCCGACCTGCAACTCGAGAGCGGGATATCTTCCTTTGTTGGCAAGCTCGTCGGACTAGACCTCCAGGAGCATGCGCTGCGGGAGTTGACGCTTTTGAGGCAAAGAATCGACGCAATGGCTCCTTCAGCAAAACCAAAGACGAAAGCAGCTAGAACAACAGCGGCAAGCACCAAAGTCAGAGGTCTCGCAGAAATCTTGGACTTTGGTGATGCCAAGTTCTCCGGCCCGACCCTTGGCCTGGTAATCACGACTCAGACGCAGATCCTGCGCTTAATGTCTGCGAATAAGAAACCAGCAACGATCGAAGCAGCATTGCCATACTTGGTCCCTACCCATCCGACTTCACCGATCAACCTCCTCCTAGAATCAGCCAAGGAGTCCGCCTCAGCGAAGACGAAGGCTGCGCGACAACTCGATCTCCTTTCACAACTTCTCCTCTCTCTAGCCCCGAGCTTGGCAAGCAAAGACGATGACGTTGCCGTGGACTGCCGTCTGAGTTGCGCCCCGGCTACTGCGCTGGAATTACAAACCCTGGGATTGGAGGCGCGTCTGCATTGGTGGCACATGGCTGGCCACAAGGCAGATGTGGACAAAGACATCATTTCACCACTTTCCCGGTGCATCACCTCGTACATTCGCAGAGTCAAGTCTGACTCAGCCGGGGCATATCGCAAGTCTCTCAACGCTTTCGATCGCATCATCACCATGGTCAAGAGTCAGCGCCTGGAGCCGATAGTCGCTTCGAAATCACCACTCGTTGTGATTTATCAAGCTCTGGGAACGGTGGCCCAGACTGCTCGCCATTTCACGGAAGCCGCCGAATGGATTTCGAAAATCAAGGCGACTCTGGACCCAGCCAGCGATTCCCCCGCAAAGCGCTGCGCGGTTGCCGCACAGCTTGTAGCTGTATACGGGAAACAGACACCTTTACCTCTGGAGTCGCTGTCTACGTACTTGAAGGAAGTTTACGACGCCCTCCAAGGGACGCTGAAGGGTGACGTCACAGAACTCGAGGAGCTCATGGTCAATCTATCAGCTGCTCGTAGGTCGGCAGTAGGAATTTTGGCTGGCAAACTTACGGATAAGTCTCAAAAATTAGACGAACTTCTCAACGACCTCGTCCTCCAATTTCCTCGATTTGCCCTTCGATGGTTGGGGAAGCAGCCGACGAAAGACGCTTCCCCAAAAGATCACGTACGCTACGAGTCGAGGAAACAGTTATTACTTACTTCGATAACACAAATCCTGGACTCGGCCCTGATGATCGCCAAATCTCAACTTGACGACAACAAAATGACCTGGACAGTGCTTGACGGCCTACTTCAAGAGTGCCTCATTCTCTTGGACATGATAGGCGACGCAAGTATCGCACTCTCGAAGGCAGACGCCTCAAGCCTCTACCACGTCAAACTCTCGCACCTCTACTTCATGTTCTTCAACTGGTATCGTCGCAACGCCGAGTCTAAACCCGGAGATAAGACTCCTCTTCGAGCTCTGAGACGATCTGTAGACTGTGTCAAGGATCGTTCCTCTGAGGAGAAGGAGAAGGCGCAGACAACAGCGAAACTCGAGTACTTTGCGGACCTCTGTAAGCAGGCTGGTCGAGTCAACGATGCTCGCGACGCACTGAAGCTCATTTGCACGAACATGGTTGAAGATGGAGTTTTGTCCACGGTGGCTGCATCTTTGGCTGAGAGTTCACCTGCAGTGGCTTGGAGCGCCAGCGTCAAGGCCGAGACATTGTCAAGGACAATAGGTACAATGGTCAAGCTCGATCAATCCTGGAATGATTGGACTTTCTTCCTTGCGGATGTTGAGCGGGCTGCGGTCCTGGAGCGCATCATTCAACTCATCCTCTTCAACTCGTCTAGCGACCCCAAGCCTGACGACATCAAGGACCCGGTTACCGAGGCTCTTTTGAGAATCTATGCGCCCGATCGCTTTCCCGTCCGCCGCCTTCGGACGTTGCTGCAGCTACTCACCATGTCAATCGGCGACAAAGGTGAATTTCAGAGCCTTCGAGAGCAGGCAGAGGCTGCTTTGCAGCTCTGTCGTGACCAGAACTTTGGCGATGACGCTAGCCTAGCTGAGTACGTCTCCGATCTCGAGGCCGGTCTCTCGTCTACACTGGCTCTCGTCGCAACAGAGGCAGAGTGGCGCACAGCCGACTTCGAAGAGTCAACGAGTATCTGGCGTTCGATTGTCAACCAGTGCCAGACCAAGGATGACCTCCTATCCAAGGTTAGCGACACTGAGGGACTCATCAGGCAGCTCAATTCCATTGCCGAGTACGCAAGACTCAGGGGCGAGGACGAATTCTTATTATCTGTTTTGACATTATGTGCCGACATCGCGTCCAAGCTCTCCGATTCCTCCACGGACTTGCTTCTCCAGGCGCAAAGTAACCTCGCGGATCAATACACACATCTTGGTTACTCCGAAAAGGCCGAAGAGATCCTCAATAAAGCCAAGAAACTCGCAGAGGCCACAGCTACCAATCCCGACCTTGGTGCCGTAAACCTTCAGATCTCCCTCTCTGAGTATCAGCTGGCAAACCAGAACTCTGACGCGGCGTAAGTCATATCTCCTAAAGAATTGAGGGCATTCGGCTAACAATAGGTAGCCACAAGATGCTGCTGCAGGGCGAGATCAGCTTTGAAAACTCTTCCAGTGTGAGGAAGGCTCCTAGGCTCCAAAGAAAGTTGCTTTTGGCCAGAGCTGCCAGTCTTTCTTCCCGAATCAACTGGGACAAGGGTGAATATCAACATGCTTTGTTCCACGCCAAGACGAGCGTGCGAATCTTGTTCCAGGACTGGACAAAACTAGAGGCTCGCTGGAAAGATGCGCCCAAGGCAGAGTCCAAGCAGACCTCTAGAGAAGGTTCTCCTGATGCGGAGGAAAGCCTTGTATCGACTGGCATTTCGACAAATCTGATCGAGCTATCCGACGGTCCTGACAGCTGGGCACTTGCTTGTGGTCTTCTGAGAGCCATGCTGCACCTTTCTTCCGTATACGCTCACTTGGGAATGTTTCAAGAGACTGTCTATTATGCCGAAAAGGCGCACCAGGTTGCCAACGCCACAAACGCCTCCATCTACAGAGCTCAGGCTGCTAGTTGGATCGGTTCGGTATGGCTGAAGGCCTGCAAACTCGATAAGAGCCTTGGCTACTTGAATGAAGCAAGGCAGCTCATGGCCACGGCTGTTAAGCCGACACGTCAAGCGTTCCAGCTGGCTTGCGAGCTCAGTGCTTCGTTTGGAGAGATGAAGGACCATGAGAACGAGAATCTACTCCTTGAGCTTGCCGAGGTCACGCTTGGCACCCTTAACAACAGCAACCGAGGCGCAATCACTGGCGTCAACGATGAGCAGGTGGTCAGTAAGATGGCAAAGCTCACGCTCAAGGCACCGGCTGCGCGCAGAACACGAGTGACTAAGCCAGCGGTCCCAGCAACCACGAGAGCGACCAGAGTTACGAAAAGAGTGGCAGCGCCCAAGACAAAAGCTGCTGCTGCTGCTGCTCCAAAGGCCGCTATCGTTGCAGCAAACGATAGCGCATCCGACCTCAAAGCCTCCATGCTGTTGTACAAAGCACTTGTCCACCTTAGTAAGGGTGACTGGGCTGCAGCAGCAGAACTTCTCGAGGAGGCGAAGCAGATGTCTAGCAGCTTGCGAGAGTCTTTGCGAGTCCAGATTGGTGAGGCTACTTGTTTGATTGAACAGGGTATCAAGCAGATGGAGGGCGATTCGGTCTTCTCGGTTGTGAAGGAATCAACCATCTCTTACCCGTCCATCCACGCCGCAACCGACAAAAATAACACGGAAAAGACGCAACCGACGGCATCCTCTCCGCGAAAGGCGCAAGGCCGTGCTACCTCTGCCGAGCGTAAGGTGATGAGAGAAAACGCAACCTTTGTCGAAACTTTGGAACAAGCGCAAGCTCAGCTCATGGAAGCTCAAGCTGCCGCTGCTATTTCAGGAAACGGACACCTGGTTCATCGCATCTCTGCGTTGCTTCAGAGCACGGGCATTTTCCTATCGGCAGCCTCTCATCAGACGCCCAAACACATGGGAGGCTTTGGATATGCCGCCTGCTCCGTCGAGTTTGCACGAAATCTGACTTGGAAACG
The DNA here is from genome assembly GCF_011075155.1 of Colletotrichum scovillei. Lineage (NCBI taxonomy): Eukaryota > Fungi > Ascomycota > Sordariomycetes > Glomerellales > Glomerellaceae > Colletotrichum > Colletotrichum scovillei. Next base: position 3,838,095 of record NW_023336261.1, read on the forward strand.
GGAGCGAAACACCGTGGCCACGGATCACCTCAATGCCAGCTTCAGCGAGGCGGGCTGGCCACTTCCTCTCACGTTGAAGGATGATAGACGGGCAAGCATTGTTACTGTTGACGATATGGCGAAATTCCAGCGTGACTACATCGACATCATTCCTGAAGCGTGGAGTGTCCTGTCGATCGCGCTAAGCGACAACCGCAAGGATTTGTGCATCACCAAGTTACAGTCAGGCCAGAGCCCTTTCGTCTTGCGACTACCGCTCGAGCGTGTGGCTTCTCGCGACGGCGAGGACGAGCTTTTCGACTTCCAGCATGGATACGACGAGCTTATGGATATTATCCAGGCGACTAACGCGAGTTGCCACAACACTGGTGACTACACTGCAAAGGGGGCCAAATCAGCATGGTGGGCTCAGCGCGAGAATCTGGACAACAGATTCAAGGATCTCCTCGACAATGTCGAGCAGGTCTGGCTGGGTGGGTTCAAGGGCATCTTCTCCCAACATCGTCATCGCGCCGACCTCATCGCCAAGTTCCAAAAGGCCTTTTCCAAGATTCTTGACAAGCATCTGCCCTCGCGCAGGCAGGTCCGAGGAAAAAAGACTAGCAAGTCCCCCAAGATTACCTTGGAGCCGCGTATCCTCGATCTTTTCGTTGGCTTGGGAGACCCGTCTATGCCGGACAGCGATCTTGAGGAGCCTCTGAACGATCTTCTCTACTTTGTCGTGGATATTCTTCAGTTCCACGGCGAGAGAAATGCCTACGATGAGATTGACTTTGACTCCATGGTCTTGGATACGTTTGATGCTCTTCAGGCGTACCATAACGCTGCCAAGACTTCGGAGCCCGAGGAAGGCGCCCACAGCATTCTCATCCTCGACAAGGCTCTCCATGCCTTCCCTTGGGAATCACTCCCATGCACGGAGGGTCTGGCGTATTCTCGCGTTCCCTCATTGTCCTGTCTGCGTCGACTACTTCTAGAGCAGCGCGAGGCCCGAGATCCTGATGATGAAAAGGTCCACCACCGACACACGGTATCACCTGTCGGTGGCACGTACATTCTGAACCCCGGCTCTGATCTCAAGAACACTCTCGCCACTTTCGAAAAGCCCCTCAAGGAGAAGTTGGGCGAGTCCTGGACAGGCATCGTCTCGCGTACACCGACCGAGGACGAGTTCGAGGGAGCGCTCAAGAAGTCTGACATACTCCTCTACTTTGGTCACGGCAGCGGCGCGCAGTACATTCGAGGCAAGACAATCCGAAGACTGGAGAAGTGCAAGGCTGCGGCGCTGTTGATGGGGTGTAGCTCGGCGTCCCTGCAGAACGTCGGCGAGTACGAGTGCCACGGTCCAGTATGGAACTACATGCTCGCCGGGTGTCCCGCCGTTGTGGGCACTTTGTGGGACGTGACGGATAGGGACATTGACCGGTATGCGGGCCGGTTGTTCGAAGAATGGGGACTGATGGAAAGGGGCACGTTTGTTGAGGACAGCTCGAAGAAGAAGGGCAAGGGCAAGGGGCTTTTTGCTACGGAGAAGAAGACCAAGGCGAAGAAGGAGACGACAAAGGCTACCGGGCGTGGGAACGCGTCGCTCGTGGAGGCTGTCGCCAGAGCTAGGGACGCCTGTCGGTTTAGGTACATCACGGCTGGCGCGGTATGTGTATACGGTATTCCGGTGTATATTGGCAAGGACAAGGCCGAGGGTGCTTGATGGGGGAGGTTTGTTGCTTGACTGCGTCACTTTGGGGAAAGTCTGGTGTCTGGTGTTTGTCGTATTCCAGGTTTGGGGAGAAGAACCGGAGCATTAGATTAGCATTGCATTGGAACGTGGAGTTTTTGGAGATTTCAACGTTGCTGTTGTCGTCGTCTACTTGGACGGGTTTTCCGGGAGGCAGGCATCCGGGGGGTAAGGAGGTATTGTGACTGGTCCCTCCCGCCGTAACTATAGTGTCTTATGATAATGAAATGAGGAAGGTTGTGGATGTGAGCAGAGTTTTTTCTTCTCCGATTCCTTTCTCCGTGTGATGTTGCGTGCGGGAGGAGGTACGGGAAGGGGGCTTATTGATGCTGGTGGATCTCATCTATCTACGCGTCTGTCTGTCTGTGTGTATGGTAGGTGATCGAGGGGGAGGTATGAGGGAGAGTATGTTGGTGAAGCTTCATCCTTGGAGATGAAGGGGTGTGTGTATGGGTAGGATGTCATGGGAGGTGAGGCTTTGGGCGAGGAGGAAAGGGGGGGAACATGGTGGGTGTTGTTTTTGGGGGGGGTCTTGATCTATACCGTCACTCGCGACATTGGACCTCGTCTGGTTATTGCCACCGTGTCGTCTTTGGGTCTTGTTTCTTGCGATTGTGGTGAAGAGAGTAAGTATTCCTTGAGTGATATTAGGGGGGGGAGGGGGGGGAGGGAAGGATGCATCCTGAACTTGGCCGTGGTATACGACGGGTTTCCCTGGGAGATTGGGGTATGTGTTGTGATGTTGATGCTGATGTTGACGTTCGATTGCTTGGATGGACACGGGTAGGGAGACGAGAATAGGTCCGAATCGAAATGCCCGACTTATGCTTCTGTATCTTTTACACCCTTCTTCTTCTCTTTCTCCCGTATCTCTTTACCGTTGTTCTTTGGTATCGATCCCCGAAATGTCTCCGGGGGGGAGGGGGGGAGGGCACATGGAGATGGTCTCATGAAACCTCCATGATGCGGGAAAAGGGGAGGCGAGGGTTGGAAGGGAATGGATGGTGCTCTTCCCGTGTTGAGTAGTGCTATTGAGCATCTCATGTCTTGATTTCATTCACGGTCCGGGATGAATGAGCTTCTCACAGCCTCTTGACTACGTTCCCGGGGAAAGGAAGGGAGGTGAAGTGTGAGATGGAGCGAGTTTTGTTTACTATTCTCGTCCGCCTTTTGGATGGACTAGCGAACCAGATCCCCGGGCAGCTGCTAGACGGCTTCGATACCAGCAAGCATGATATCAACAAACACAGACGTAGCCCATCCCGAAGGAGCACCGAACGAAGCTCACATCCCTTTCGCCTTTGGCTGAACACATATCACATCAGGGTTAGTAGGCGAGGTTTCGATAGGAAGCAGGGACTAATGAGTGTCGAATATCTATAGCATCGTCTATTACAAGGCCCCTTACGCAAGAGATAGGATCGTGAAGGGTGCAAGGCACGCGCGTGTATCAAGCATTCGTATCTCACTATAGACTACGCTCCACGATTGGATACCTCCTTTCTCCCTTTCGTCTCACAGAAGTGTGTTGCGTCCCAGGAGCCTGGATCGGGAAGACGGGATGACCGAACGGAGTTTTTTCTTTCTTTCTATTCTTAAAACTCTACCTTAGATCCCGCGATGGGATACCCAGATCTTGGGATCCGTGGTGGTGTGTAACTATGTTTTACAACGTCATGGACCAATATCCTTTTCATCGGTGAAGTTGGATGCTGAGAGGAGGCTATGCTACACTCCCCTCCCCTCCTCAACCTCACGAGACGGAACGACCGATGTTCCCGCTTCTATTCCTGACTTACTTGCAAGATGAGATGCCCAGGTTGATGGTGGTGGAGGGGTAGGAACCACGACTCGGATGCTATGCCTCCACCGTCGATAGAGCAACGAAGAGGTCAGATGAGGGAGGCGAGAGAGGCCCGTCTCGTCCTGCCATTGGAGGACCCAGAGAAGCGAACCTCTGCGCCGATGACTCTATTCCTGTCTCTAGAAACAACGGGAATCTCTCGGAATCTGCTTTGTTTGGAATGACGTGGACGAGCACGTCAAAACAGAGCGAGCATTAAGGGGTCGGGTCGAATCGTCTTGTCTCGTCATTGGCTTTCCCGCAAGAGATCCTGTTCAGAAAACCTCCTGGACTGGTGGCCTCTCTACACAGGGACCGACAAACACGAGCACTCGCTCTTTCCGAAGATATCGAGCTCGTCCCTTTGACAAACACGATCCCTGCGAAGACGGGTGGACGGGTCTCGAGATGAAGTCGCAGACGGGCCGATGGGGGACAACCGTTACGCGGGCAGAATCTCGGGGGGAGCTATGCTGCCGCTTGGGCAGGGCAGACGCGGAAGGTCTCCTCGATGGATGCTATATCAATACCGGTATGGTCCAATAGGGGGAAAACGTTGCGCCGCCTCCCTCGGACCCAGCTCGTAATGATGAGATGAGGCCTTCCATAGGCTGGCGCGGCCCCAAGGCCCTACGTTCCGAGCCTAGTACATCGGGTACGTCTAACGGCGTCTCCGCGGTATGAGGACAGAGAAAGAGATGAAGAAGGATGTACGGATACGGGAGAGAACGCGTCTGAGCGTCGTCTATCTGTATCTGTATGCCTGCACCTCTCGAAGCGCGTTGAGACGTTCGTTCCCCAAAGCAGAAAGGCAAGATGGCGGATGGAAAGGCAAGAAAGAAAAGGCGTTCTGTTCAAAAATTAGCAACAAGCCCTCCTGGTCCTGACTAGTCTCACTGTGATTTTGAACATCATCTTAATTCATCCTCCGGACGATCTTTGCTAGCCCTCTTCGGATGCAAGACCGAAGGGCTGCGGCTGTGGACAAGGCTGTAGAGTCAAAGCTGGTGGCCTGACGTCCATCTTTTGAGAATCCGAGACTTGAAGGCCCAGTCGCCTTGCTTCGTCTCCGCCTCCGCCTCCCTCCGAAGCCTGTCACGCCTGTCAACCCCTTCCTTCAGCCCACCAGCCCGAGCAGCAAGGAGGGATTCGGAGCCTTGTCTCTCATCGTTAGTAGTGCAGATCGAGGCGTAGGGCCGTGGTTGTGGCGTTGATGTGAAGAGCCAGTCGTATCTTTGGACGTGCGGACGGAGGTGGGTCCGCTGGGATTGAGTGACGGGGGGGCTTGCGCGGGAGAAAAATGGGAATGACAGGGAATTGGATGGAGAGAGAGAGAGTGTGTGGAAAATATCCCCTGGAGGGGTGGGATGTACGGCGGTACATGCCACAGTCATGAAGGAAAGGGGGGCGTGCAGCAAAAGTCTGTTTCCCAGGCTGGTATCGAAACGTCGCATATCCTTACCTGTATCCTTACCTCACGGTTAGCTGAGGCACCCACCTAGGCAGGTAAAGGAAAGGCACGGTGCCGACAGGGAGCCGTGATGATAATTCGCCAGTAATAAGGGTGAAGAGTGGATTCTTCCGTCGGGCGGCCGGATCACCGGGCGGCAGGTGCACGCTTGAACACTCCAGATTGCACCGAGAAGATGCGCCGTTAGTGCCATTGCATTCGTTGTATTGCGTCTACTGGTAGGGCGAGCCGAGGAAAACCAATGGCGACTGACTGTTTTCTAGGTCATGTAAGCTTGCAAGGTATCTTGATTATTTGGCTCCGGGACGAAGACCGTTTAGGATCATCGCTAAGGACTTAGTAAGGCCAGCTGGGGCCTCATTCTCAAGACTCAAAGGCATCTTTGGAGCTTTTACCCTTCCGAATCTGTGCTCTTCAGACTTCGCCCCGTCTAGGTGCGTATGACCGAACAACGTAGACGCTAACGAGGTCTCATGGGAGACAGTTCCTTGCGGGTTCCGCCGCCGACGACATACATCGTAGGAAGACATAATCACCCCGAGGTCCCTACGCGTCGTCTGCGCCTCCAGTATGGACATGGTCAATGTCGCTGCTCAGAGTCTTACGGGATGCCGCCCTGAACATGTTGTCCGTCGGGGACCACATTTGGTCTCCGGAACAGAGATCGTCCCGTCTTCCAAAGTCAAATATCAGGCGGGATCGTAAACTGTGTCCATCGGCCGCCTAAAAGAACGTCTATAACGAATAGGACCTTAACGACGGATTGCCCAACCATAAATGCTGCAAGGCCCTGTGTGCTTCCTATTCGTCTGCTCTCACTGACTACTGTGAACGTGCAAAGATTCTCCCTGCCTCAACTCGATGTGTCTGTTGCGAAGCGTATACTTGGTTGATCGACCCCAAACACGTTTCCCCCGAGCCAAACAACCTGCTTCATCCTCGTGTTTGACAGCTGCATCGTTCCGTGAGATGTACGTGTTACGTTACGCCTGAGCAGTTTTTCTCCTTCTACGGTACGCTCGGCTCAAGTCCGTCTAAAGTCGCGATGTGACCCGAAGCGTAAGTTCGCGAAGGCGTACGTGGCACACGCCGACCCCTTTTGGCGACCATGAAGCAGCCGCGTGCGCACTCCGTGGTATCTTGTTCCGAAATCTAAGCATATCGGTCCGTGTTACACATATCAACACACCACGCTTGGTTCCTCGCGTGCCGTAGTAGTCTCTCGGAAGAATGCGCCAACCTGGTTTTCGTCGGCACGTTCATAACCATCGTCCGTTTAAGGCTTGTCCACTGACAGGCCAACACAGCTCGAAATCCTTCATCGGCTGCGCGGATGCTTCGTTGCGCTGCGTCGCTACTGAGGAACAGGGTTCATCAGTAATGGCAAAGGGTCCACCATGGCGTAGAAAGAAAAAAAAGGCTGGCCAGCCATGGCTGCTAGGACCTAGGTATCGCGGATAAGCATGACAAGGGTTTGGTGATTGTCCCTTTGCGAGGTGTCAGGAAGGGGAGAGGCGATGGAGATCATCCGGCGGGGGTTCGTGGAGAAGAACGGGCTTGCATGTACGCAGTAGACGTACATCGCTCGATCCATTTGTGACCACGCAGACCGTTACATCCTTGATTGATGAGCATTTCTCGCCGACAGCGCGCAGATTGCATAGCCAGTCATGTATTTACCCAAGCATCGACAAGGAGCAGGGCGGTCGGGGAAAGACAGAGACTGGGGCGCGCGGGGGATGTGTGCAGTGTAGCCGTACACTACGCAACGAGATTAGATTTGCGAGGAAAGCTTCGAGGTACGTGCCTATTCCTTTTGATGAAATCAACACTGTCACCTCGAAGGAGGGGGTACGGGCAGATGGAACACGAGTATGCCAAGTAAAAACCACTCGTAGTGTCGGAAGATTGTTGACCTGATGAATTGTCCGTTTACTACAGTCAAGAAGTACTCCATAGCAGAGTACCACCATGGTTCAGCCTGTATCTGTAATGGTTGGCAGCTTGGGTAAGCCAGAGCAAGGTTGTAATGCCTGTGAATGCGACGTTGACGAGAGTTTGTCGCCGTCAGCCCTCCGAGATGACGGACGACGGTGACAGGTGAGCAAGCATGGGGCTTGTCGTCCACCCGAATAATCCTGTCAGAGCTTGCGAGAACCCTATGACGGCATCTTCGTCGTTGGCTCTTCTGGTCGACAAATGTTGTTCAATTTCGGGCGAATTGTGGTGGCTCTGAAGTTGGACAATCCGGCTTGTAAGGATGATGTGATTGGCGCCGGGAGCGCTAGTATCGGTGATGATACATTAGCACGACGGAATAAGAACGAGAAGAGGTCGCGTACTTGCCTGGGATACACTGTCTTGTTTAACTCTGTTCCGTCTAATCTATACCGTTTGCTGGCATCATGTAGCTGGCATCTGGCGGAATCCAGAGGTCTCAGCTGCACCGCCTGGGCGGCGCGATTTCTCGAGACAGGCCGCATCAGCAAGTCGTCATCGCCGGGAGGAGGACGAAGAAGTCAACCATGGAAGTCCTCAGGGGGTTCCGGGGAGGGATGGAAGGCTTAACAGAGTAGCGTTAAGGCAGGTCTCAAGCACGGAGGGTGGGTATGAAACCGGAGCAACTCTGGGGGCAATCCCAGTGCAGTTGTGCCGCCTCGACGCTGATGAGGTTGAGAATGTGTCGATCCCAGGAAGCTCTCGGTGGTGAAAGGGCATGATTGGGGCTCCAGCTCTCATCTGAAGTCGGCCTTTCTCGAAGGGGACTTAGAACGAAGTTAAGAATAGGTAGGCGTGGCGTGGCGTGTCAACGGCGGTTCCCACTCCCGTTGCGACTGACATTTTGATGGACTGGCTGGCGGCGTGTCAAACTCTTCTCGACGAGTCGATCCAAGACGGCGTCAAGGACAAGCTCGATTGTCGTTCAGGGGCTGCGTCAGGGATGTAGTCGCCAACATCATGGGGGGTTTTGCTGGTCCCTGTACCTGGAATGCAGTCCCTGAAGAGGAACACAACATCGATTCCCGTCGTCGGTCAAAGCAAATCGGAGCGGGGCTGGGAAGGACAAGTCGGACTACAGTTGATGAAAGGGGAGATGTTCAGGAGGCTGATGTGGAGAAAAGCCGGCAGACGAGTCGTTGACGCTGGGCGGTGATGATCTTGCAGCCCAAGATGTTGCGTAGTTTAGGTTGAGGTTGGAGGGGCACGGAGGGGGCAAGTAAGCTGGTAAGGTAAGGTAGGACGCACGCACGTAGGGAAGTCGCCATGTGAATGCAGCTCATCTGAAGCCGGGGCACACTAAGGCAGGAAATGTGGAACGAGATTTTCCTCTAGCTGCTAACATCATTCATTTCCAGGTCGGAATTCCACAAACCGGAGCTGGGGAAAGGTGAACCGCGTTGTTTTAGCGGACGTAGAAGGTCGGAATGTGAACGCAGTAGTAGCAGAGTCAGAACATCTAGACACAAGCTGTCCCAAGGCATGAGATGCATCACTAGTGAGAAGAGAAAAGCCTCTAAGGTGCCTCATAGGGGTCATACTGCCTCGAAGTCCGACAGCGAAAGCGTCGACTTTCATTTCTGAAGACTCCCGTTACTGGAGACTTTGACGAGGGTCTGAAGAGGAAGCTCCGACCTTGGAAATGGTGCGAAGGAGAGATGGACATGTTGAAGTGGATAAGGACATCATCTCAGCTTGTCGTACTCTTTCCCTCTACAGGTTCTCTATACGTACCCAAGTACCTTTATCTGAGATGCCAGGCAGGTACGGAGTAGGTACAATTGGAGGTTCGTGAATCAAGATACCTTTTGTCTGGGTTCGGTCCCTCAGTGCCTCAGCTAATACTTTTTAAGCAGATACTTTGCTGTGGAGGAATTAAGCGTGCTCCGTTTCGATCTTGCTGCAGCCCCTTGTCCTGCGCACTGGTCAATCATCGACCATCGAATGGGGGGTGGTATTGGGTATGCCTGCCCCGAGTGCTAGTCTACCTCGTGCAATGAAAGTCGAACGATTTCTGATATTTGGCCGACATTCAGGGCAATGCGAAATAGGAACATACCGTAAGGTGTTGGAGAGCCGTCTAAGGTCAACGTTCACTAATACTCCCGTCCTCGTGACGACTTCAGCACAAGCCCTCCACTCCAATTAAACCCTATCGCCGATACGGAATGTCAATGCGGAATTTCCTTCCTATCAGTTCGGAGCTTCTACGACCGCAAAGCTATGATATTTGACTGAATGGAACAGAATAGCTCAAGGTTTTGATGGCTTGACGGCTTGCGCGGTTGGCTAAGGTAGTCTGGCAGCGTCACGTAATTGCGCCGTTGAGCTATAGCTTGAGAGCCTTTACCTTGTGTGGTGATAGAGCCCGGACTGGTCCCCGAGCCACGAATCTTCACTCGCCGGGGCCAGTTCCGCAGTACAGCAAGTGGCTTCTGCTGGGGTCAAGGCACAAAGCACAAGCCAGGGCTCAAATGTGAGGTAGCCATGTGCAGATACGCCGCTGTTGATCATTCACTGATCGTGTGGCTTGAAAAATTCATGTTAGTGTATGGAGTAGTGGTCTGCGGCACCTGATTATCCGCAGTGATCTTCAGGACCTGTGGATACCGGAATCCTAGTAGGTAGTTAGGTAGTCACGTAGTGTAGCGATACAGTACTGCTAGTCTGCTGCAGTAACGTGGAGCTTTGCAAATGAAGAGCTTGGGATACCATCGACCTACAGGCTACAGTACTGTTGTTGATGTTGACCTGGATAGATGAATGGAAGGGTCATGCAGATTCCAGATATGGTCGAACCCTGAGATGAAGAGATCAAAGAAATGGAATGAGTGCCAAGGACTTTTGCTAGACTTTGAGTCTGGGCCTGTTCCTGACTTGTTGACCTGTTTCCCGGGACTCCTGAACGTGGAGGTCTCAGAATTGTCATCTTGGCATGTGTGGCTTCCATTCCCATCCACGCCGTCTTCTTTGTGTTGCCAGGACCCTTCCACCTTCGTGCTTTCCACGCGGAACAATAACAATGCGAGCAAGCTACCTTACGCTTGGGACCCCAAGTCAAGACACCCTCCACAGCCCAGGCCAGACCTTCTCCAAGTAAGGCTCAGGTACCTCAGTGCCGTGGCACCTTGCCTACTGCTTAGACTGGTGGTCGTGAATCCGCAGAGCTAGACAGCCTTTGACTCTCCACATGGCGTCTCTTACATCAGCAACAATAATCAAGCCCCCAGTACCCTCCCCATTACCTCAATGTGCAAATCGTCTACTGCGTTTCGACTACCAGCCGTGCCAGCCGCATCGTCCTTTCCCAAAACAAGCTGGGGAAGGGGCTTGGAGGGGTAGGTACACGACCTCCTGAGGTACCTTCGAAGGGAACATCTTAGCTAAGGTACGGTGGGTCCTTCCAACTGGGCTCAGGTCTGCCCTGCTCTGCTAGCGTCTGCCCTCCACACTCCCGCTCCCACTTCCACTCCCACCACTTCGTCGCTGTCGTGCAGACAGAGTGACAGACAAACACAGACACCCCGACCCTCACAAACCTCCACCAAAATCCTTCTCTCCTATCAACGCTCAGATATTATCACGATCTACCTGTTCCATCCCCATCCGGTCCTCTTCTCCAACTTGTCTTGTCAACCCCGAATTTCGACCGCTCCAGACGATCCGCCACTCTGATGAAATCGGTACGCCTCATCCTCACCCTCGTTGGTTCAGGCCCAAGCCGTTCTTCAGACTCCAGACATCAGACTTCAGCCTTCAGGACGTCTGTTCTTTCTTGCAGCTTTCCTGCTCGGAGATTCATCTCTCCAAGTGCTGGCAACATTGGCCCGTCGTGACCATAAACAGCGCTCTAGGAGGACTGAAGCTACCCCATCCCTGATTTGACGGAATGACGTCCTCTACACCACCTGAACCCCCCAGCCCTCAGGAAGATCACCCTTGGGTTCCATCTCGAATTCAGATGTTCCATCTCAGCAATGCTGGATTCGAATACACATGTCGAAAGAAGAACCAAGCAACCATGTACGGGGTTTCTCAGATGCTACACTTCGAGGTCGCAACGTGCCTCAATGTGCTAGGTGGTCCCCACGATCCAACTTCGGCCAAACCAAACAGCCAGCTCAAGATGATTTGCCTCGACCTACGCCTGTCCGTACGCCCCATTCCGTTGGCGCCGCTGAAACCCGAGCTAGTGGCTCTTTAGAGGCTTCGTACTTTTCCCCCCGTCGCCAGATATTGTCAGAGTTCAATTCAAGTCTTGTCCAAACAAGAAGTGCTGGCTACAGGGGTCGCAATCGGGGCGCCATCCCGTACAGATCCGGTCGTCGTCGACGAGAATCCACCACACTTGATTGTGAATCTGCAGCAGGCGAGGCACCAGGGCTGCAGGGTGGTCTGGGCCAGCCCGAACAAACACGGATCAAGGCCAAACCGATGCAGGCTTGCAGTGCTGGCTCCTGGTCCGTCTCCGGGATCCCTTGGCCGCTGCCGCCCTGCTGTGGCCGTTCCTGGTGGAACCCACGGCCGACCAGGTAGGCCATGGCAGGTTGACGGCGGCCTTCTTTGGCACTTTGCTGAGATGCAACACAAGCAACGGTGTACGCAGTACTCCGTAGTCACTGACGTGACGAGGATGAGATTCCACCACATATCTGAGGCGCCAAATACGGTAGCACCGTAGTGTAGTAGGGTTACAGGGGATCAGCCGCAGGCGGCCAACCACCTTTCATGATCCCTCTTGGAATGCCTCTCTGCGGTGGACACACATGGCCGCAAGATCACCTGCTAATACGTCCTAGGATGGGATGGTGTTTGCGATATCGTCGATGCACCATTCATAGAACGGCGAGTGCCTATCCCGTTCCTTCGCCAAACGTTGGTGTTCTTTCTAGCTCGCTGCTGGAATGCGGCTGTAATACTCATACCGAGCCGATGGCCAAGAATATGTCTGGATAGACCACGGCATGCCACCAAATGCAACGGCGAACCTCTGGATTCTACACACGTTTGGCACCCGGAACGTTTATTCCCCGCCCGCGCCTCAACGACATATCCCACACCACGAAGAAGCGCACAGTCGAACTCGGTCTCTCTGGCTTTAATTCTATACCCATGTCTTTACAGACTCGACAGAAATTGGTCAATGTCAACGGCTCACCAGAATATCATGGCATCCTCGTACAAAAGTATTTTGGTCTGGGCACGGCGCATAGGTACCCACTCGCACCGGGAGAGTCTCGGAAGTTGCCTCTGGTTGCGGATCCACTGGGCTTCCGGCTCTCCCACTTGATCCCCCCGATTCATCCCTGATTAGGCGCATGCCCCATGGCCACCCCTTGGACTTCTTGGCCCACATTTTGGCGTCGATGCCCAGTGCCCCCCGGCTCCCACCCACTTTGTGGTGGTGGAGGCATCCACATCTGTTCGCACTGCCATCGTGGGTCTTGGGCTGGGATGGCACTGGAGAACCTTTCATCTGCAGCGGTCACCACCAAAAATCAAGGGGCAGCCCTAGCTAGCTATCTAGAGTGCTAGACCAGAGTCGGCGAGAAGTCAACGATTGAAGACTGGTCGTATAGACGCGAGGATCAATTTGGGTCTGCTCATGGCCGAAGAGGCGAGTGGAGGACCAACTGCTGACCGAACGCGGTCCGACAAGTGTGCTTACGAGGATCGCAAACAGCTCAATGATATCAACTGTCTCTCACTGTGGACGTTGAGTCGAATGGACTTCGGTCGATGTGTTCGTCGTCTACAGGGAATCATGGTTCCGATCATACAACTAGACGTGTTTGTCGTTGGGCCGCTGAATGTAACGTCCAGGCCGACTCCAGGGACTTGACGGTGGAAGTCTATTTCTCGGGTATCACAATGTTGGTGGGCGTGTCTTTACTATGGAAGAGACAAGCTGGGTAGTGCCTTTCTTTTTTTGTTGCCGCGCGCCCTTCATATCTGGCAAAAAAATGTCTGACCTTGATATGGAACTTCGGTCTATCTCCCACTTTTGTCCAGTTCACCCTCCCGGAGCTTCCAAACCCTCCTCTTTCCATACAGGCATATGAAGATATGAGACACCTGAGTCGGGTTGCAGGGACTGGGCTTGTTGAAGCTGGCAGAGCAGGCGTTGTGTGGTTTGTAAGTGAAGCTCAATTCTGGCGGTATGGTATTTGCATCATCTTAGATGCTGTTGTATTTCGACGAAGTTGGCTCTGACTTTGCAGTTGTGTCTGTTTATGCAGCCTCTCTATCCGGACCTCGAAGGATTTTATAAAGCCCCACGCCCACTCTCAATTGGGTTGGGGCGAGTACTGATACCTTCTCTACTCTGTACAGCATGACGGATATCTCCTGCGCGCTTGAAAAGCTTGGCAGATCTTGGAGACATCGCCCGCGCATCTTTACACACGTCACACTTTTGCAGTTTATTGTTCTCGGTTGTACTAGCTCGCCTTTTCGACTTGGTCCAAACGACACTTGTCACCGAGTCTCAGTGTCAAAACTTCCCACGGTCAAAGCCACAGCCACCTCAAGCCTCTAGTGCTGGTACATGGCAAAGTATCCGTACTCTCCACTCTGCAATTCCACAGCAACACCTGGGCAGCCCGACAAGCCACAAGAAGGCGAGAAACCTATCAATCAACCTGGTATACGACGTACGACAGACTAGTCACCTATACGCATATTCATCCCGCGTTGATAGTTACCAGAAAGAGGTTTGATTCGTACAGATACATAGTCTGCGGCTGGATTACCTTATTGTGTACATAAGGTTTCTGGGCATCTGGTCCCTCATCTGGCAATCACGAGACGAGGCAAGAGAGTCCACATTCAAACCTGGAGAGAGAGACACAGCCCCACCGTGGAGGACGACGGGGATCGCTATTCTTTCCTTGGGCCGTGCCTGAGAGCGAGACCCCATTGTTGGAACAGTCAGCAGCGCTGTGAGCATTCTGTCAGCATCAACAAGCAACAGGCCCAAGAGACATCCCCTGACCAGATTCCAGAAGGAGCAACAACAGCAGAACCTTATTTGCCAGCGAATTGGATAGACGGGGAAAGCCTCGGTTGAAAACGCCACCAAAGTACTATCGTATGCGAAATACCTAGGTTAGAAGAGGGTAAGAGAGAGAAAGTCCAGAGGTGAGTGAGTGCGGAACTTACCGAGCCTACAGAGAGCACCTTGGCTGCATTGAGTGTGCACCTCGCACAACCAAATATCTACATACATACCTACCTTACCTTATGGATAGATACTAAGGAAAGCGCAGGCGTAAACGCAGAAGCATAAGCAAAAGCAAAAGCGGACGCAGAAGCAGACGCAGACGACAGACGCACATCTCAAGTGACCTCGACGACCGTCACAGCGTCACCCGCCTAACTCCCCCCGGCCGTGTTCCACCGAAGCATCCACGCACCCACGGCACCCCACAATTTGACCGCCGAAAACGCTTCCGATCCCCCCCTCCCCCCTGCAAGTTGAGGTACGGTGCAGCGGTGCTGAGAAGTTCAAGAAAGAAGTGTGGGAGGAAAGAAAAAGGTCTCCAACTCTTCTCCCACCTGCACGCCGTGTACAAGTACTCCGTACCTACGCCCCCCGCGCCTGGCAGTGGACTACAAGTACACGCCTGCAACCTGCAACTCCACAGCTGCGCCCACTTGGATTGGTGCATCCGCGGCCCTTCCAAGCAATCACAGGTCGCCGATTACCACACCCCCCCTTTTACCTTATACATCCTTCTATTCTCTGTGCGACGCCCCCCCTCCCCCTCCCCGGCAGGCCGTCCCTCCCCAACCCCAGTTTTTGCTGCACGAACAAGCCGGCGACATTCCCCATCACCCATCTTTCTCCTCTCTGAGCAGTGAGCATCACAAATCTGCTCCGCTGCTTTGGTTTGGTTTGGTTTTTTTTGCCCTTGACCACCCAGACCTGGACCTTACCTTGACCTTGACCTAGACCTAGACCCAGTCTTGCGCCCCTCTGTGTCTCTGGTAGGAGGTTTTATTTTGTTTTATTTTTTTATTCTCTATTTGCTGCTCGATGAGTGGCCGAGTCAGAGTTCCTCTTCTCCGACAAATCTCGACCGGACGCCTCTTCTCCTCTCCGCCCCCCGCCCACCCATCCAGTCCCGGTTCTTTCTTAACTTTGTGCTACTGTCGCCAGCTTTGTGGAACATTCCCCTTCTTATTCTCTCGAGAACACTAGACGGCACGACAACAACTTCATCACCAACGGCCAAGACGTGCGCACGCGACCTGATTGATTATTTCTCGGCCTCGACATCAATACCAGCCATCTTCACCGAGTCTTTCCGCCGCCGCCTGGTGTTTCTTCCTTGCGACCACTGTGACCCTCTTCCCCCACTGCTCCAACTCACACTTACACCGGTGACCGCGGTCCAAAGGCATAAACAGGGACAGGGACGAACGCCGTCCTCAGCGCCGGCGTTGTGCGGGGAGCCAGCTTGCCAGCTCGCTCGGCACCGTCTTCTTCCACTGTCGCCTCTCCGTTGATCATTCCCTTGATTCGTGCATGACAAAGGACAATGTCATCTAGCCTGCAGCAGCTCCAAAGCCAACAACTCAGAGCTGTCAGTCTCGAATATTCGCAGCAGCACCCTCATGCCCACGCTCTCGACTCGCCCGGCGCTCATTCTCATATAACCACTTCCTCAGCCTCCCACCAACCCTTCTCCTCCGGAACCCCAAATGACGGTATGCGGTCCAACAGCGCCAACCACAGCGTCGTCGATGCCTCCCATTTTGCCGACGACTTTTCTTTCCCTCCGAACCCGCTGGACGACCAGAGCGCAATGATGTTCCTCGGCGAACCAGATCACGCTGCCGACATGTTCCCGACCTCGCATCGCCCCTCCGTCTCTTCCATCGGTGGTCGCCAAAACTCAATAACGGTCATGCCTGTCGGTTTTGCGCAGGCCATGAACCAGCGCCGCCACAGCATTATTACCTCGGAAGATGGCAGCCAGGACAGCGGCCACGCCGAGCACAATCCACTCGAGGATGCCGGTGCCGATGAGTTTGGCCTACCTACGCAAATCGCCGGCAACGGGTCTGACCTAGGCGGGAAATCCAAGGACGACAAGTCAGACCAGACGCCCGCATGGAGCGAGTTGAAGACCAAGGCCGGCAAAGAACGAAAGCGACTTCCTCTAGCGTGCATCGCATGCCGACGTAAAAAGATTCGATGTTCGGGAGAAAAGCCGGCGTGCAAGCATTGCCTTCGATCACGGATTCCCTGTGTGTACAAGGTGACAACCAGGAAAGCCGCGCCGAGGACCGACTACATGGCCATGTTGGACAAGCGACTGAAGCGCATGGAGGAGCGCATCATCAAAATTGTGCCGAAAAACGAACAAGACTCCAATGCGGCGTCGCTGACCCGCGCCGTGGTTAAACCGGCTATTCCGGGATCCCTCCCCGCAGCGAAAGCCAACTCCAAGAAGCGAGTTGCCGACGAAGCGTTTGGTCAGGATCTCGACCACTGGGCAAAAGCGCCCGCCAAGACAAGAATTGAAACGCCAAACAAGAACTTGTCGTTGCAAGCGCAGGAAGCAGAGGAGAACAAGCTCTTCCTGGAGGGGCTCGATGCACTTCCGTCCAAGGAAATCCAGGAACATTTAGCCGAGGTATTTTTTGAGAACATTTACGGCCAAGCATACCACCTGCTCCACAAGCCCAGCTACATGAGAAAACTCAGGTATGTGTCCTCTCGTGAGACTGCACTAATAATTCAAATGCTGACTTCGAACACGCAGAGCTGGCACGCTTCCGCCAGTGCTCATACTGTCCGTTTGCGCGATAGCCGCCCGCTTTTCCAGCCACCCGAAACTCAACAACTCATCACCAAACTTTCTCCGTGGCGAGGAGTGGGCGTCGCATGCGCGGGACATCTGCACCAGGCGATATGAGTGGCCCAACATCACGATACTGACATGTCTCCTTATCCTCGGCCTTCACGAGTTTGGTACGTGCCATGGCGGTAGGAGCTGGGCTTTGGGAGGCCAAGCAATCCGCATGGCCTTTGCTCTACAACTTCACAAAGACTTGGACCACGATCCCCTGAATCGCAGCGGGGCATCGCAGCTGAGTTTCATCGACCGTGAGATCCGGCGCCGGACAATGTGGGCATGTTTCCTCATGGACCGGTTCAACTCCTCCGGTACCGAACGACCTACCTTTGTGAGGGAAGAGACGATTGAAATTCCGCTACCGATCAAAGAAAAATACTTCCAACTCGATATGCCAGCCCCGACGGAAACCCTCAAGGGCAAGGTCCCTCATCCCGTGTCTGCTGAGGATGGCCAGATGGCCGATGCGAAGGAGAACATGGGCGTTGCCGCTCACATGATCAAGACCATCTCGCTCTGGGGTAGAGTCATCAACTATCTGAACCAAGGAGGAAAGGAGCTCGACCCCCATCCCATCTGGAGCCCCGAATCTGAATACACCAAGTTGCTGCAGCAGTCCGAAGATTTGCTCGACAACCTTCCAGAATTTCTTCGTTACTCCCCCGAGAACGTCGCGCTCCACGATACGGAAAAGATGGCGAACCAGTTCCTGTTCCTCCACATCGCGATGCAGCAAAACGTTCTCTTCCTCAACCGAGTTGCCGTTTCAACACCAAACAGCCCCGCTGCGCAAGGCGTTCCTCGGGAGTTTGTCGCCAAGGCAGGCGACAAGACGTTTGCAGCCGCCAACAGGATTTCCGAGGTTCTCAAAGACGCCGAGTCTCACATGGTGACTGCCCCCTTTGTCGGCTATTGCGCCTTTTCGTCTGGGACAATCCACATACTCGGCATCTTCTCGGGCAATCCTGCTGTCGAGGCAGCATCGAAACGAAACTTGGCGACAAATGTCAAGTTTCTGTCAAAGATGAAGAGGTATTGGGGCATGTTCCACTACATGTCTGAGAACCTCCGTGAGCAATACAGGACATACGCCGATGCCGCCAGACAAGGCAATTCGGCAAAGGAGACGTCAACGGCTTCCCCCATCTTTCAGTACGGCGACTGGTTCGACCGATACCCTCACGGCGTTTCACAATCCGACTTTTCCGACCCAGCATCTACGAAGAAGAAGGAGAAGGGCGACGACGCCGTGTTGGAGCAGAAACCAGAATTACACACCGTGGAGGAATACTTTACGAGTTTGTCGCCACCTCGCAGCACAGAAGGCAATTCGTCGAGGCCAAACCCGCTCAAGCGCAAGTCTTTCGTCGAAAAGAAACTCGGCACTCCGGGTATGAGAGCAGATGGAAGCCAACTGGAACCGCTTTCCACCGAGAACGTTGCTGCCACGGCGCAAGAGCAACTGAGCGCCCGCATGCAACAACAGAGAGGCATGCAGCAAGGCTCGCTCGGCGGCCAGACAAGCGGACCGACCAGTTTCAACCCCCTCACTGTGCCGCATTCGCAAGGCTCCAACTACCACGCCCTATCTCCCATCAGTCCCATCGCCGTCAGCCAGTACGGGCACCACCACCCGGGCACACCGTCATTCTTCTCTCCTGACTTGCTCAACATGTCGATGAATCAACAGAACGGCATCTTGCAGCCCCTGGACCGGCAGCTCGTGTTTGGCGGGTACTCCATGGAACAGGGCAACATGAGCCACTTTGACGGTATCGACTGGGACGGCATGCCGAGCAGCGCCCACAGCGCACCGGGAGCGCACAGAGACGGTGCCCGCTCGCGTCCCTCGCGCGGCGGTCCCAATGGCATGGGCGGGCCCGGCCACGGACACGGGGAGGGCATGGGGTTCGGAGGCCAGGAGGCGTCGACGGCGTGGTTCATGCCGTTTAACATGGAGCCGCCCGAGATCGGGCAGGACATGGGTATGAATATCGACGGGTTCGGCAACATGTTTGGCAGCGGGTTGCATCACGGAGCACGATGAGCTTTGTTGTAGGAGATGTCTGTCAACCCTCTGAAGCATTGTATTAACTTTGCACTGTACATCTTGTCTCGGAGAATTATCTTCTCCCATTTTCTTTTTCCAAAATTATGACGTATATGAAGGGAAAAAAAGACGGATGGGCATGGCATGGCACGGGAACATGGACGGGAGAAGGGGAGATAAAACCTCACGCGGTCTTAGCTAGCGATTGATTCTTGCACATTTCTTCTTGTGAGATACCACGACCGAAACTCTTAATGCAAAATATCAAAGAAAATATCTGCAAATTACAGTGTCCCCTCCCCAAACTAGATAACTTTTGGTGTGAAACTTACAACCGGGAGATCCAAATCTGTACATGGTATCGTTGTGGTCTAAATGAACTACTACTTTTTCTCTTTTCGGTACCCGAACGAAAGCCTTTTTTATGCAAACAACGACAAGAAAGTACTACCACAAGTTTCTTCCTCTCCTCTACTCCTCTACGGCGACACCCTCATCAGCCTTCTTCTTCCCCCTAGACCTCTTGCGCTTCTTCCCACCATCAAGCGCAGCGCCGCCATCCTCGACGTCCTCCTCATCCTTTCCGTCGTGCTGCTTCTCCTGCGCAGCAGCGCGCTTCGCACCCCTCTTGCGTCCCTTCTTCTCCTTGACCTCCACGTCCTCCAACCCGAACGTCGGCCCCGTCCTCTCAAACTCCTCCCCAAAGTGCTCCCGCCGCCACTGCCTGAGCCTCGCCTTCTTGCCCAGCCTCTTCTTGTCCTTGCGCTTCTTGTCCTGGTCGCGGAAGGTGGCGAGCTTCTTGAGGCCGGCGAAGCTGTTGAGCGCGGCGTCCGAGGGCGCGAGGAGGATGTCGCGGGCCGTCATGCCAAAGGCCTGCGGGGAGGTCTCGCGGTAGCGGAAGGCGGGGACCTCGTTGGCGGCCGCGGCTTCGGTGGCGGATTTGTGGAGGGAGGAGGAGCCGGGGATGTCGGCGGCGTCGAGGTCCATTTTGGCGTCGACGAGGGCTTCGAGTTTGGCGCGTTGGAGCTTTGCTGCTTTTTTGGCCGAGAGGCGGTCTTTTTTGGCGTCTTTTGTGGTTTTGCGCTTTTTGGAGGGGCGGGAGTCCGAGTCTGAGGCTGAGTCGTTATCTTCGCCAGCTGCTGCTGCTCCTTCGTCGTCGGAGAGTGTGATTTGCGGGTTTTCCGTGTCGTCCTTGAAGTCGGGGATGATGTCGTTGATGTCGATGTCGTCGTCCCACTTGGGCTTCCTAGGCTTATTCTTCTTCTTCGTCTTGCCGTCTTCCGCCGCATCCTCCTCGTCGTCCGACTCGGCGCCGCCCTCGACCTCGGCGTAGTACTCCTCACCGAACCGGCGCTTCATCTCGCTCTCCCACCGGTCGTCGTCCCACGCGTCGTTCAGGAAGCGCAGCCACTCGTCGTCCTTGAGCTCCTCGCCCCGCAGCCCGGCGGCGTGCTTGATCTTCTTGAGCTTCTCCTCGGCCTCCTCGAGCTTGAGCCTGCGCAGCCTGGCCTTCTCTTCTTTGCGCTCCGCCTTCTCGGCCTCCTTCTTCTCGCGCTCGGCGTCGCGCTGCTTGCGGCGCGACGTGGCGGCCTCTTTGCGGACGGAGCGGGCGCTGACAATCTCACGCGAGTACGTCTTGAGCGCGGCGTTCGATTTGGCGGGGTCCTCGAAGCGGAGGTTGTAGGCCTCCTCGAACTTGTCGTAGAGCTCGCCCTCGTCGCCCTCGCCCTCGTCCGAGTCGAAGGCCTTCCAGTTGTGTTCGCCGCCCTCGGTCCAGGCGCGGGCCGCCATGAAGTTTGACAAGAAGAGCTCCGGGTCGCGGTCGGCGTTCTTGATGTCGTCTTCGGTGATTTGCTTCTTGGTCTTCTTATTCACCTGCGCCGCGCGGGCCGGGTGCACGCCGTCGACGGCGGGGCCGTCTGCGATCTTGGCGACCTTTTGTCCCGGTTTTCGCTTGACAAAGTCCTCGCCCTCCTCGTCGTCGTCGGAGCCGCCGTCGGCCGCCTTATTGATCTCCGAGATGATGGACTTCTTGAGGGCGTCCTGCTCCTGGTTGTACGTCTGCGGCGGGGCGAGTGCGTCGTCGTCCTCGTCGTCCTCGGCGCCGACGCCGCCTGCGAGGATCTTTTCGCGGTGGTAGTCCTTCAGGAACATGGGCTTCTCCTTCTTCGTCTTGGAGGGCGTGGCCTCACCACCGGCGGCGCCGGCGGCGCCAGCGGCAGCCTCTGGGAAGAAGGAAAAGTTCTTGTCGAGCACGCGGGGGTCCTTGTTCTTGATCGCGCTGAGGGTGGCGGAGATCTGGGCGTCCAGGTCCTCGGTCGCGAGGAAGCCGTCTTCGTCTTCGGTCTCGTCTGAGGAGGACGAGTCGCCGTCAGAGTCGTCGTCTTCGGCCTGCTTGCCTTTGCCGGGCTTCTTGAACTTTTCCTCGACTGTGTGCAGCCACTTTGTTAGAATGCTTTCATAATATTATAGCGACAACAATCAATTGGGTTGAACCTACGTCTGTGCATCTCCTCGCGCTTCTTGTTGTGCTCGAAGCGCTTGGCGTACTCCTCGTTGACCTTCAGCGTCGGCGCCGCGATGTCTGCCCCTCCATCATCGCTGTCTGAGTCGCTGTCGTCCAACAGGTTGACCTTCTTGGGAGCCTTCTCCTTCTTGGTTTCCGGTGCCATCTTGACCAAGTTGCTTCCCCTCGTATAGGAAGTCTATGTGCAAAACACTTCGTCGCAAATGGGTAGGAAGCGAAATCTTGCAAGCCGCGGGATGAGACCCTTGAATCGAAGATCTCAAAGGTGGTCAAGCAACTTTTTTTTTTCTGCCGCTTAGCCCAGCAAGCTGCTGCAGGCTGTTTGAAGGACCCCTGCACAGGGTGGGAATCTTGGCGGGGCCCGCCCTTGGATGCGGACACCGGCGCATCGATTCTCCGCCGCCCCTCCAACTCAGGTCACTGCCAGGCCGGGCGTGCCAGTTGAAGCTGAAGGTGCGAGGGAGAGAGCATTGGCCAGCGGCGCCGGGGGGCGCTTCGTCATTGTTGCGCCTCACCACACCCGTCGTTTCAGTGGCCAAGCTGCTGTCCTACCTGTCCTACCTACCGCTACGAAAACCATCCAACCACCCACACACCCATCGCGAAGGCAGCAACTTACAACTTTCGTGCGTCCCTGAATCCATCCGAACCGAAACCTGGCATCATTTCCCAACGGCTCAAATCGCAACAACACCTTGAAGAAAAATAAAGCAACCGGCTGTCGTTATCGACCTGTATTACCGAGAACAAGATGGACGGATCCGGCGGTGCCCCAAAGCCGAGCAGCAGCGTCAAGCTGGTCCTGCTCGGTGAAGCTGCCGTAGGAAAGGTGCGGCCACCACCATCCGAACCCAACATCAGAGCTTCTTACTAAACAGTATCGCAGTCATCGCTTGTCTTGCGCTTCGTCAACAACGATTTCCAGGAAAATAAGGAGCCCACCATCGGAGGTACGAATCGCTGCCTTTTGCCATCGCAGACAAGACCAGTCCGTTTGAGAGCGAAAAAGAGCTAACCTGTCCACTCCTTTCGCCCCCTTGCAGCCGCCTTCTTAACACAAAAGTGCAACCTTCCGACCCGGACAATCAAGTTCGAGATCTGGGATACCGCCGGTCAGGAGCGCTTCGCCTCGCTGGCGCCCATGTACTATCGCAACGCCCAGGCCGCCCTCGTCGTCTACGACCTCACGAAGCCCACGTCACTCGTCAAGGCCAAGCACTGGGTGGCGGAACTCCAACGACAGGCCTCGCCGGGCATCGTCATCGCCCTCGTCGGCAACAAGCTCGATCTGACAAACGACGCCGAGACCGGATCCGCCGGCGACAACGAGGAGGCCGACGGAGAGGACTCTGGCGACGCTAGAAAGGTTTCGACGGAGGAGGCCAAGACGTATGCCGAGGAGGAGAGCCTGCTCTTCTTCGAGACCAGTGCCAAGACGGGCCACAACGTCACCGAGGTCTTCACGGCCATCGCCAACGCCATCCCCGAGACGTCGTTGAAGAGCGCGCGGGGTCCGGGCGCATCGCATGCCGTGAGCCGCGGCGCAGAGGACCAGCAACGGGTCAACCTCACGGGCTCGAGGGATGCGGCGGCGAAGGAGGGGTGTGCCTGTTAAAGTTGTAGAATGGGGAAATTGCGCGTTTGTGTAACATCTCGAGAAAGGATGATTATCGTTTTTTGCAAAGGAGGGATTCCTTTTTTTGGGCCGTTTTTCCAACCTCCCCCTTCATCATTTCGGAGTCGATCAGTTTTTATGCGCTGCATTTCTGCTATAGGGTTTCATTTATGGGAGCGTCCATCCGGCAGTAAATGGGAAGTTCATCATGAGTCGAAATTCAGACACTGTCGCTTTGCACCACTTTACATGCCGACTCCTCCGTCGTGGTGTACAATGGTCCTACTTGTGCTGGCAAAGTTCGCAGAAGAAGACATTGGGAAGGATTGCGGATGGGCAGGGAGCTGATGCTTCGTAGTGCGTCATGTAGACGGAATCTCATACATTCAGGAAGATTTACGGCACCCTTTGGTCGCTTTCAATGCTCCAAGGTGTTGATGATAATGACCAGGGATTTGCATCACCCCATGCTGCCATTCCCAGAGTGCCGGATGCATAGGTGCAAACGGCCAGTGGGCGAGTAATGCACCGACCGATCGGGGCAGTGGGCAGACCGGCCTGCACAGCAGGCCTGGTGGCTGGATCAAGCAGGCAAGGTACCTGAGGGACCAAGGTGCTGTAAAACACTGTAAAACCAGCAGGCCGGGGAAGGTGAATGAGGGCACCTGGTTGGTCAGTCACCGCCCACGCGTCCCACTCTTTTTCTGACCCTTCCCGCGCCTCGTCCACCTCAAACTGCTCCGTCACTTCAGAATCTTTTTCACGACCACCTGCTTCTTTGCGCAAACAAGCTCAACAACAAGCAACCGTCCGTCATGACAGCGTCTCGCGCGACACGCTGAAACCGTCCCCATTCCTTCTTTCTTCATACTAATACCAGGTCAGCGGTGACGCGGCCATCTTTTACTATTGTACTTTCCCACACCCCTCCTTCGCCCATGTATCTCTCTTCTTGATATTCCTTTTCCTCCGCAACGACGACAGCATGGCTGTCCACCTCACCCCGGCCCAGGTCGAGCTCATCAAGCAAGTCTCCCGCGCTCTTTTCTCGACTGTAATATGTGTCAATCGCACTGCTAACCTTGTCTCTCTAGCTCACTTGCGCCCGACGACATTCCGATTAAGCTGCGATGCGCCAGCTGTAGCAAGCCCGCTGTCAACGCTTTCCGCCTTCCCTGCTGCGAGCAAGCCATCTGCGAGACTTGTCAGTCATATGGCTCTTACTTTCGCCTCCACGTGCAGCTTCTGACCAATCTTTCCAGGCCAAAGTTCTCTCCCATCATCCTGCCCCGTTTGCGAGCATTCGCCCGTGTCCGCCGACGACTGCACGCCGCTCAAGTCGCTCCGAACCACCATCAAGGTTTTTATCCGAACCCAAGAGAAGAAGCGCGACGAAGCCCGGTCGAAGAGTGCAAAGGACTCAGCGCCCCCTACTCCAATTGATGCGAAGCCCAATGCGCAGATCGCTGGCCCCGATGAGACCCCTGCCGCCGATACACCTTCACAACCTGCTGCGATCCCTGACGAGCGCGAAGGGAGCGCCGTTGCCCAACTTGCGCCAATCGAAGATGCCAACACGGCCGATGTTGCGGATGCAGACGCCAACGCGGCACAAGACCAAAACGTTGGTGTTCCGATGACGACCCTGTCAGTATGACATTTTGCTAACCAGTCGGTCAGGATGCGCCTAACCACGACGAAGAGCCTACCATCTCTAAGGGAGAAGACGACGATGACGAGACAGTCATCATCACGGGCGATGAGACCGCGGCCGATGGCAGCAAATTAGTGAGACCTCAGGAGGAGGAGGGTGCTGCGGACAACGACGGCGCAGAGGGCGACGACGCGAATGCGAGCGGCAACGCCAATTTCAACGGAATGAATGGAGGCAACTTTCAGAATATGAACTTCACTGGGAACGGTGACTTCAATCAAATGCAGATGATGATGGCCATGCAGAACGGCATGGGCTCCAACTCGTTTGGCAACTTTCCAATGATGGGTAAGCCATTCTTTTACTTTCCCACGTCACTGGCTGAAGCTAACCGCACCAGGTATGCCAGGAATGGGTATGGACCCAATGGCGATGCAGAACATGTACATGAACGGCGGCTATGGTGCTCAAGGCATGGGCATGGGAGGCTTCAACGGTGGTTTCGGCTCAGGCTCCAATAACTGGAACGGGCAACAGTCATGGAATTTCGGCCAAGATAATTTCAATTCTGCTAATGCTGCTGGCATGGGATCTGGTGACTATGGCAACTATAACTCAGGATTCCAGTCAGGG
Organism: Colletotrichum scovillei; assembly: GCF_011075155.1. NCBI lineage: Eukaryota > Fungi > Ascomycota > Sordariomycetes > Glomerellales > Glomerellaceae > Colletotrichum > Colletotrichum scovillei. Next base: position 3,863,487 of record NW_023336261.1, read on the forward strand.
TACAATCAAGGTAATTATGGCCACCAATTCAATGATTACCGCCGCAACAATTACGGCAACCGTGGACGAGGAAGGGGACGCGGCTTCTACAACGGTGGCTATGGTCGAGGCGGATACCAACAGTATGGCGGCTATGGTGACCAAAGCCACGCGCAACAACAGTATGGAAACAACATGTACGGCCAGGGGTCCGAGGAGGGAACCCGCGCCGCAGGAAATGTTGACGAGTTTGGCCGCGAGCGCCCAAATGACCAAGACGCGACCTCCAATGCAGGAGGCGGCGACAACGCAGAGAACGGTGACGGGTCCAGACCCGCGGACGAAGGCGGGGACGAGCAGGGCCAGGCGGATCAGGAGAACGCTATGAATACAGACATGGCACAGGCATCCGGTGACTACTCTGCGTACAACGGGAACGGCATGCCGGGAGGTTATGGTCCTCAAGGATTCGCGCCTGCAGCTCCTGATGTTCCTATAAATGCTCCGACAGGTCCCAAGGCTATGCGTCAGGGCTTGCCGAATACAAGTTTGCACACCTTGCGAGCGCGAGGATACGTTGTCCCTGATGAGAGAGGCCGACAATCGTCGGTGGACGCACTCGCAATTCAGAGTCCCGTCGTGGACCAACAGCAGCAGCAGCAGCAGCAGCAGCAGCAGCGATCCAGAAGTAACTCGTCGACGCGCACCAAGGATAAGGACAGGAGCCGTCGCCGAGATGCGAGTCGTGATCGTGAGAGAGAACCTGACGTCAGGTCGGAGAGAGATCACGGCGCAAGAGAACGAGATTACTCACGCTCACCTTCACGCAGCAGAGACCAGAGTCGCGAGCGCAAGAGCGAGCGCGGCGGCGGCGACCGAGATCGGGATCGTGACCGCGGCGACCGCCACCGGCGCCGGCGCAGACGTTCGGAATCGAGATCTGTCGTTGACGATCGAGACGATGAGTATCGTCGCAGGAAGCATAAGAGCAGAAAGCACAACTCACACAATGACGAAGACGACGTCAAGTCCCGTTCCAGAGACGACGGCCACGAAGAGAGGTCCAGGTCGGCGTCGCCCAGCGACTCGAAGCGGTCTAGCCATAGGAGCCGCAGAGACCGCGATGAGAAGCGCCGCGATCGGGAGAAGGACAACAAGCACCGGGACGACGACTACGACGACTACCACAGAAAGTCCAGCCACCGCTCGCACAGAGAGAGGGACCGCGACCGAGACCGGGGAGATCGGGACAGAGATCGGGAACGCGAACGTGATCGCGACTACGATCGTGATCGGGACCGCAAGGACCGCGACCGCGAGAAGGATCGCAAGCGCGACAAGCACCGGGACCGGGAACACCGTCACCGCAGCAGCCGGAAGCAGTCAGCCGAGCCGCCCACGCCTGTCGACAGGGAGTTCAACCCGCCCACCGGCCCTCGCAGCGGTGGTTCCGGTCTCGAGATCAAGGGCGTGGGCTCAAAGTCCGGCAGGTCGTCCGACAGACAGGACGGCGGCGGACGCCGAGACTCCCAGGCCTCGGTCAACAGCAAGTCCGCGCCCAGCGTCCCTACGAAAGATGCTCACGCCCTGGAGCGCGAGGCACGGAACCGCGAGCGTCTGCTGAAGGAGACGCAGCGCATGGCTGGTCTGGCGGGGTTGGCAGGCGCGAAACGCAGCAGGGATGAGAGTAGCGGAGGAGGAGGAGGTGACGACGGCAAGCGGAGCCGGCGAAAGGGCCGCCGGAGCGAGGCTATTAGCATCGACGAGGAGGAGGAGCGGATGCGCCGCATGGAAGCTGAGCGCGAGGGCAGTCGCTGGGGCTAGAAGCCCGGCGGTCGGCCTCGTGCTGGTGCTGGTGGTGCTGCCGGTTCGCGTGCGACGGAGGAGACGATTGGCAGGCTTGGTCGTCACAATGTTCGACCTACCAGGTCTCGGAGGGCGGATAATCGCGCCGATTACTACTGAGCCAGGAGAAGAAGTCAACTCCTGCTTAAAGGCTTGAAGGGAAGACTCCAGTATCGCGAGTCGGGGTTCGCTCTTCTGACTATTATCCCGGCTCAATTGGCGAACCTCTTTTCCGTTACGAGGAAAGGCTCACTCTGAAGAAATGGAGGAGCAAAAGAGCAAAAGGGAAGAAGGGGCGATGGCGGGTTGTGGGACCACACAAAAGGTAGACTTATTACGCTTCAGTAGCCGGCATGGGCTGTTCTAGAGTCTCAACACAACTCTTTGACATGATGAATCTTCTCTTCAGTGACGCGTAAAGTGTATTGCAATCTATCGGGTGTTGATTGAAGCTACCTATCGAGGAGCCACCGGAATAGCGAGCTCCGCTCAAGAAACCCCTTCTCCTTGTGCCAGTCGTCCACCCCTATTTCAATTCCCACGATGCTTTCCAACGCATCTCACCGGTAGTATGTATACTCTGTAAACTGCTTGTGATCGCTATTCTATTACAACTCCTGCTTGGGCTTGGGCTCCCTGAAGCGATATGGCCGCCGAGGATTGTCGAGAGCCCCCAAGGCCTCCCCTTGGCAATCTCTATTGAACTCGAAATCGATCAGGCGAAACTGAACAGTTACCGAATTTTGAGGGTCATCGATCGAATAGAGAGTTTGAATCTGTCGTTTCATGGCGAACCAAAGGTCTCCGTCGGATACGTGTGCGAACTCGGGGGTGTGGCGAGCCTCTGCCCAGCCCGGCAGAGGGTTGGATCCTGCTTCACTCATTTCGTCCCATGCCTGTTCGACCAACAGTTCTCCGTCTTCTACAAGCCAGGCGCGGGTGGTCGCAATCGTGAGTGATCTGAAGCCGTGTCTGAAGTCGGCGGGTATCGACAGTGCCGCGAGGGCTGCGCGAAGCTCAGCTCTGTGCCTCACAGGCGTGCGAAGGTCGCCGTATGGGCCCAGTCTCTCCAGGCGTCCAGTAACGGCTCCTCCGAGGTCGTAGGGTTTAAAGAGGTAGGCCCAGCTGCCGGTTCGGGTCTCTGGACGACAGAGGCCTTGGATATAAATGAGAAAGTCTGTGTGTTCATGAATATTTATAAACCGCGTTGCAAGTCGTCCATCAGCCGACTGGTATGGCCTCTCTGGATACTCAAAATCCGGATACTGGATACTCGGGCAAGCCAGTATTGGGCTAATTTGCATTCTGGGACTGCGTTCGTGATCGGCAGAGGAGCCATCAGATAGTCCCGGACAGCTGTTGAGGCTCCAATCTGATGAATCGTCATCTGACATGGGGAAATCAAGCGCTCCTTCGATGTCACTCAACGCGTCGTCATTGTTGTTAGACACATAGGGGTCTCCGAGTTCTGGACGTCGGCCGGAGTAGAAAAAGTAGATCGGTCGTCGTGCGCGTGCGAGATCGATATCGCTTGGTCCTTCCCTCGGCGGCCGGGGCATAGGTCTCAGAGATCTGAGGTACTCCGCTGCGTGGGCGTCGCGGGGTTGCGGGCAGTCTACACATTCAATTTCTCGGTGTTCCAAGCATCGGATGATGAATCGAGTACCCTCGCGTGGACGTCTCATCGTGTACACTTCCTAGTTTTCGACTGGGGTCCATCGGGTGTCCGATGATCGCGTGGACGCGGAAAAGCCGGTTGGGACTGACATGATGTATGTATGTGATGGGTTTGAATAACGTATTTGCTGAGTAACTCGAAAGGGGCATTACTTGGCTGGGTTGTCTGGGTAGTTGCAAAGAGAAAACCAGTAAAGGGTGATGATGTTGGGCGAGGAATAAAGATGGCATTTCTATAGTAGAACTTGCCGGTCAAGTTTTCAGTCGGCCTGTGGTCTTACCTTTGGAAACACCGTAGGCATTACCTACCTCGTGTAAGTCAGAGGAACGACCATTGCATACTCGCGACCCTTCCCAATATGAGGCCATCGTAGTTTGACATAGCTGGTGCGGCAGGAGCGAGAGATGAAGCACTTGGTAAGTTAGGCATGGAAAGTCCCATGCCAGCCTTTCTTGTATTCTTTCCAATCGCCAGATCTTTAAGCTACTTCTGTCAGAATGGACGGGCCGTCACACGCCTAGCATCTAGCTCGAGCCTTCAAATCTTGAGATATGACTGTTGCGTGAGCGAGCTTGACTACATCTCCAAACACAACACAACGATAACGTCCGCTCTCACCAGGGAACAGCCCCATCTCTGTCAGAAAACGTTCCCGAAACAGCACTCCCCTCCTCCAACGTAGCCATCTCCACAATCCTCTTCGCCCCCAACTCAGTCGAAGCAGCGCCATGGCTAGCCAACAGATCCTTCCCCATAAACGCCGTCAGCTTCGTCTCAATCAGCCCCGGGCACACGGCATTCGCAACGCCCCCGTCGCCCTTCAGCACCCTGGCATAGCTGACGACCAACATATTGACCGCAGCCTTGCTGGCGTCGTACGCCTTGGCCGCGACGTCGTAGAACCCCGCGCTCCCGTCCAGGGCGGCGGCCATGGACCCCTTGGTAGAGCTGACGAAGACGATGCGCGGGAACCGGGCCTTGCGGAGCAGCGGGAGGAGCGCGTCGATCAGGACGGCGGTGCCGACGACATTGATAGCAAAGGTGGACGTCCACTGCTCCCGCAGTGAGAGGTTGTCGTTCATGTCAAAGTGCGCGCCGGCGTTGTTGACGAGGACGTCGAGCTTTCCGAACGTTTCGGAGATGGAGGCGGCCGCTGCGAGGATGTCGTTGTCGGATGTGAGATCGAGTTGGATGGCGGACGCGGAGAGGCCGCGAGACGTGAGGGCATCGGCTACCTCTTGGCCTGCTTTGAGACTACGAGACCCGATGATGACGTGGTAGTGGTGAGCGGAAGCTAGGATTTCGGCAGCGGCGCGGCCGATGCCGCCGTTGGCTCCTGTGATGAGTGCGACTGTCTGGGAGTTCATGATGCTGGACTATTTGATGATGCGATGTGAGCGTGGTGACGAGAGAAATGTGCAATACTCGTACAACCTCATCGCCTTTTATGTGTCAGGTTCTTCATATTTAGAAGTATCGTGATACTTGGGAATGAGCTCGAATGATTCATAATGATGTTTCTGCATAGAGAAAGTAAGTAGAATTGCGAATCAACGTCTCACCAGCCTCCAGTGATAAGCCTCAAGCTAGATGCACGGTCTCGACGCATTTGACCTATCCAGAAGAGGTCCTATACCAAGCCATCATCAGATAAGCAGGCGTTCCGAAAGCTCTCCTGGATGCCCTGCCCGCTTGGCATCGTTGGACTGAAGAAAGTGATTGAAAGGACTCCTCTGTACACGGAAACCGAAACCGAGATCCGCTTTTATATACGCTGGGTCTAGTAGTCTTCCCGGATGACTCTTCGCCGCCGGAGCCAAGACCAGGGGTACCGGACGGAGTCTCACAACTATCCGGCCGCGCTCGATCCGCTTTTGCGGCCCTTTCATGTGCAAAATGCCGGCGATTTCAATTGGCGCTGAACGTAATTCGCAAGTGAGAGACATCACACTTTAGAAATGATACAATGTGGTTGAGATGGGAATCGGGCACATGATCGCGGGATATACCTGAAGCGTGCTTTAAACCAAAAGTTGCAAAATCTGTTGTGTGCCTAGGCGTGGTTGTCAAAACAGATAACCAGCAATGGTGGCCTCTGAAGTGAGAATGTTGACGGTGTCTCCGGTGGTCGATGCTGTGTGACATACCTGACGAGGCGACACGGAATTTCTCGGCTGGACGCTTATGAATGAGCAACCTCTGTCGCGTCCAGTCCATACTGGGGCCAAGGATGGACTCAATGGGCCTCGTCAGGCAACTCGAGCACCGTCCGGTTCATTGCCTTCGTAGCGTATCGTAACCGGTTCCAACGATTAAAAGGGTAGAAGAAAAAGACTCGCATTTGCCACTGTAGTCGGCGGTGGGTATCTATCTAACATACTTGCTCATGAACCGCTTGTGGAAGTCGGAGCGCAGGAGATCCTATACGCAAGTCAGCAATCCCATCATCACACCAATTGCGCTCACCCATTATAGGGGTGCTTAGACCAAGAGCGGAGGGGGGGTCAATACTCACGTTGACAAACTCCTTGCCCTTGCCCTTCTCCTCCGTTCCCCTCGCCTGGTTCTTAAAAACGACATCGTCGTCCCACCGCCTCTTCATGTTGAAATCAGGCTTATTCAACAGCGGATTACCCAGCGCAATGTCCCTCTCCCGCGCCTCCTCCTCGATCTTGGCCCTCTCCTTCTCTTCCTTCTCCCTCTTCTCCGCCCTCTCGCGTCGAATCTTCTCCATCTCGCGCTGCAGCTCCGCCTCCTCGTCGTCGCTGTCCTCATCGCTATCGTCGTCGTCGTCATCGTCCTCTTCGTCGCCTTCCTCGTCTGAAGATGCGTCAACATCCCGCGACTCCTCTAATATCCTCCTCCGCTTCGCTTCAAAGTCCTCTTCTGCGTCTGCTTGCGACCCGGCCTCGAGGGCACGCTTCACGCCGCCCGATGGCGCGTCGGCATCGTCGTCCGCGGACGGGGGAGGCGCGCCGCCGTTCTTCTTGGCGAAGTGGGCGGCCTCGGCGGCGAGGAGCTCGGCTCTGAGGTCGTGGGATTCTTCGTCCGCGTTGCCGCCCTGGCCTGCTTGGCGGAACTTCAGTTGGGTGTGCGCTGGGAGGAGGCGTTGGTGGTAGGCCGGGCCGCGGAGGGCTTCTTTGCCTCTGGCCTAGAATGAATTATTAGTAAAAAATAATAATGGTAGTGGGAAAGCATGATGAAGAACATACCGGATCGAAGGTGGGACGATGGGCGGTGGTCATCTTGGCAGGTTGCGACGGGTTGTGAGAATTCAAGATTGGTGGATGTTGAAGGGGGCTGAAGGTGTTAATCTGCAGATTGACAATCGACGTTTGGTCCCCCCAGTAAATGCATGCGACGGGCGCCGCGCAGCTGGCAGAGTGGGTCCAGCTGCAGGGGAGGCGACACTTTAAGGCGTCGACCGCCCGGCAGAATTTTTGCAAGCGCCCCACCAATGCGATTGACCTCACTGAACACTTGCAGGTCACTATTGAGTCGATGAGATTCTCGGTCTTGAAATTGCTCTCATATTTTACCAATTTCAACCGCCAAGATGCCCAGGGAAGCCGAGCCGTCAGCGAATGAAAAGGCCTTTGTCACACAAGCTCTTAAGGAGAACTTGAGACTTGATGGCCGGGAATTCGACCAATATCGAAAAGTCCAGCTCACTTTTGGCGATGAGTATGGAGTGGCCAACGTCGAACTCGGCAAGACGAGGTCAGTCAACTCATATTATTCTCACACTCACTAAATCCAATCTTTGCTAACATCCATCGCAGAGTCCTCGTCAAAGTCTCCGCAGAAGTGACGGTCCCCTACTCAGACCGCCCCTTTGAGGGCGTCTTCCAAATCACCACCGAGCTCAGCCCCATGGCCTCCCCGGCCTTCGAGGTCAACCGCCCAACCGAGGCCGAGGTCCTCCTCTCCCGTCTCCTCGAGAAGACGGTCCGCCGCTCGGGCGCCCTCGACACGGAATCCCTCTGCCTCGTCGCCGGAAAAAAGGTATGGTCCGTCCGCGCCGACGTCCACGTCCTCTCCCACGACGGCAACCTCACCGACGCGGCCTGCCTCGCCGTCGTCGCCGCCCTGCGCCACTTCCGCAAACCCGACACCTCCAACGAGGGCGAGAGCCTCACAATCTTCACGCCCGCCGAGCGCGAACCCGTTCCCCTGAGCTGGCTGCACAGCCCCTTTTGCGTGACGTTTAGCTTCTACGGCGACGAGGGGGAGATTACGCTCGTCGACGCGAACTGGCTCGAGGAGCAGCTGCGAACGAGCAGCGTGACGGTCAGCCTGAACAAGCACGGCGAGATTAGCCAGATTTCCAAGCTCGGAGGCACCCCCGTCGAGGCGGTGACGCTGCTACACTGCGGCAACGTGGCGTTGCAAAAGGCAAAGGAGTTCTCGACGATAGTGGACGAGAGGTTGGCGGACGATGCGAAGCGGAGGGACAAGGGTGGTCTCATATCAGAGCTGCTGTCGGCGGAGAACGACAGAGTGGTGGACGCATAGAACACGGCCGGTCAAGCAGAGGAAGATTAACCAAAAAAAACGTAAAATGATACCCAGCCAGATACGCTCTCAGAAAGACCCATGCTCTGCAAGAAGAAGCGAAGTGACCAGCGTGGCTTCACCCGTTCGTCCCTTGACTTTGAGCCCCCAACTCCATCTACGCCCAGTCTAAAAAGAAATTCCCCGTGTACCATCATGCCTCGTAAATGACGACAAGCCAGCGACGACGTCTACCGCATGACCGGCGGCCTGGACTCCTTATTCCACTTCACCCTTGACCGCACCCACTCCACCGCCTCCTTGACGCCCGTCCCGGTCAGCGCACTAACAGGCAACACCCTCGAGTCGCGGATACTGCTCGCCTTCTCGCCCTCAAAGACCTTCTTCACGAGCCCCTCCTTGATCCTCACGACCTCGACGCAGTCCTCGCGGTCCTGCTTGTTGGCCAGCACCAGGACGGGCACGCCCTCGGTCTCGGAGTGCTGCAGCACGTCCTCGAGCACGAGGCGGCACTCGTCGAGCCGCCCGGAACCGTTGTCGTGCTCGAGGTTGCCGTCGCCAATGTCGGTCGAGTCGATGATGAAGACGATGGCGTGCGCCGAGGCGTAGTAGCTCTGCCACAGCCGGCGCAGCGAGTGCTGGCCGCCGACGTCCCAGATCTTGAGGTACATGTCCGGCAGGGATATCGTCGAGACGTTTTGGCCCACCGTTGGCACCGTCTTGAGTTTCGGGTCCGGATGCGACTCGAGGAAGAAGTGCTTGACTTGCTCGTGGAAGGTTGTCTTGCCGGCATTGTCGAGGCCGAGGAGGATGACGGAGTACTCTGTTGTAGAAGGGGGAGAAGATTAGCTATGGAGGCTGGCCGTGGACAATGGGTTTGTGGTTCATCGTGCGCGTACCTTCTTTGCTGGTAGCTAGGAGGTATAACCCCTTGGCTAGGTGATACATGGCAGGCAAACGGCCGATGAGAGAGCGGCACCTGGTTTGCGACGATTTGAACGAGCGAGGTTTTGGGGGGATCGTTTGGGGACCGGGACAGGTGGAGGGTTTCGATGGCGGCGCAATTGGCGGGATGTGGATGGAGGAAGTGGATGGAGCTTGTCCACGCGAGCTGGAGCTCACACTTGCGTTGGAGCTTGTGCTGGCCTGTACTCCAGCCTGTAGCGCTGACACGCTGTCCGCTGCGTGGGTGGTGGAGGGTCATACAGGGGTTTCAGGGACCTCGAGCTAGTGGCCCCTCAGCCCTACGGGCCCGGACAGGCCCGGCTCGGTTCCTACTGCCTCCTCCACCGTCACCAAGTTATATTGGGTTGAGGACCCTGATGTCACACGACGTTTGTGTAAGGCAGATACTTCGATACCTTTCATTCTTCAAGTCTTGAAAGTGAGAAATTTCTGATGACAACAAACCCCCTCTCGACACTCTTCTGCATATACGAATATCCAACGTCTATCGCACTTATGTTGAAGTCACTTAGGTGCTCACTCACTCGACCCCAGAGTGCTGCTAACGCTTAGCTCATGGTCAACTCTCTCGACTTGGAAATCGCATAAAAGACGCAAACATGGGGACAAGTCTATTCATTCATGTCTATCATGAAATCTAAACACATTCGTGAACCCAACCCCAAGAACAGCTCCATCACCACCCGTCTCACATCTTTGGCGCAGCAGTCGCATAACCCTCAACAACAGCAGTCATTAACCGATTGGCAATAGCCGCCGGAGGAGGCAACCTCAGCCCGCCCTCCTTGTACCCCTCCGGCGCAGGCTCACCGAGCCCGCTAACCCCAAACTTGAGCGCGTCCCGCACTGTCTCGAGCGGGAACCACTGCGCGTCCTCCAGCTCGGGGTCGTTGCCGAGATCGATCGTCTCCCCGTCGGGTAGCGCCTGCGCGACGGCCCCAATCATCAAGCTCGCCGGGTACGGCCACGGCTGGCTCGAGTGAATCACCACCCGGCCCACGCGCACGCCGGCCTCCTCGAGCACCTCGCGTCGGACAGACTCCTCGATGGACTCGCCCGGCTCGATGAAGCCGGCCAGCGTGCTGTACCAGTTGGGCGGGTACCGCTTGGCCCGGCCCAGGAGCACCTTGGTGCCGTCCGAGGAGACGACGGCGGCGATCATGGTCGGGTCCGTACGCGGGAAGCTGATGTTGGAGACGCCCTTGCGGGTGGCGCACTCGGCCCGCTCGCGGGGCGTGTCGGAGCCGGCGAGGTCGGTGGTCGGGCACAGGCGTTTGTAGCCCGTGTTGCCCGACAGGGACGGCTGCCCGCACCCGGCGCAGAACTTGTTGCGCGTGTTCCAGTCTGCGATGGAACGGGCCTGGGCGTAGATGCCAGCTGACGGTTGTTTGTTAGTAAGTTACAAATGAACAGATTCTTGTGTGAGAGTGAGAGTCCTTACCATGATCCGGCTCGAGCGTCATCGGCCTCATTCCCTCGAGGAACTTGTACCCCTTGCTCGACTGAGCCTCGATAAGCTGGTTGGCGGCATCGGCGTAGGAGCCCTTGGGCGTCACGTCAACAGCAAACCACGGTCGTCCCTTGAGCCCCTTGTACTCAAACGGCACCTTTGCGCTCTCCTCGAGGCCCAGGAAGATGATGAGCGGCTTCGTGACCGTCGAGTCAAAGTTCTTGATCAGATCCTCCTCAGACGGGCCAAACGGGTCCTCAGTGGTGAGGGGCTTGACGTCGTCGTACGAGACGAACTGCACTCTCGTCGGGGCGCTGGTGAGGGGGCTGAGGTCCTTGAGGAGCATGAACTTGGTGTCCTTTGACTGGAAGGCGGACCGGATAAAGGTGTGGTCGGTACGCAGCCAGCCGACGCGGTTGAGGACGCTGCCGGCGAAGTAGTTGACGGTTTCCCGCCCGAACTTGCGAGACAGCATGGAGTCCGGGTCGTCGACTGGTGCGGGGAGGTTCCAAGTTTGAGAACCCATGCCGAGGTTTTCTGGGTTTCTGGCTCAAGCGGGCGGTGAAGCTATCGCGGGGTCCTTGGGTGTTACGTGGGGGGTTTCGGGGGGATGGGCGCCGATGTAGGATGTGTATGACGTATACTGCGTACCAAAACCAAACAAGGCAGTGAGTGCAAGTTTCTACAATAAGTTGATGTTAGAGAGACTGGAGGCGACTAAAAGCGTGAGATATCTGAAAGACGTGCGGCAGTGACGGCGGCGGCAACGGACTGGCCCGGCTGATTAATCAGTTTGACGATGGACGGCAAAGAAAGATGGGGGACGCCAGAGACGCAATGCGATGGATCTTTGGAGCTTGTCACGGTGAATCACGACTCGCCGCTGAGCTCCGATAAATGGAGCCCCCTCCGGCAGATCCCTCCTCCCCCACCACCAGGTGCGATGGAGAGATCGACTGGTCACTGAAAGGTCAGTGTCAGTGTCAGTGTCAGTGTCCGGACTTGTCACGGTATTCGGAGCTACTGGGCCTTTGCATTGGAATACCTCCATCATCATTGGGTATGGGGTGGAAGGGGAGCTTCTGACGGGGGCTCGGTGGACAGCTGTCAATGCGACATCTCGGATGGGAGAGTGAGATGAGGATGGATGCACTTAAGCTTATCCAATCGCCTTGGCCCCCGAAGTCGCCCACCCAGCAGTTCAGATCTTGCCGAGGTGCAAGGATCATGTTTAGTCATCATCGACTTCCTTTCACCATGACATGACATGAGAGACGGAGCTGTACAGCCATACTCCTGGAAACCTCGCACATGACAAGTATTCGAGTCTTCGAGGACAAGACTGGGAATTTGATCCACTCTACTCAACATAACCAAAGTTGGCAGAAATAGCATCTTGCTTGCTGATAATCTCCAGCTAACATGAGCACGAAGAAATAGGATCCCAGTTTGCGCAGTATGGCAATCTTGCCTCCTGCATTATGGTTGCTTTCTTTATTCAGGGTCGACTCAAGGTATAGCAAAGGCATCCTCCACGCACATTTTATCAGTCGTTTTCCCTCTTCATAAGCCAGGACATAAAGCCACTTAGTGTCTACGTTTTATTGATCTTTTCATCCTCTTCTCAACAGTACCCGTCGACGAATAGAATAAATTATCCTGACCGCCCATCAGCGACATTGCCAATATCACCTCCACTCCCCCAAGCTTTCCGATGATTATTGGTTTGTATTCCATCAAATGAGTCTGGCATTGTCAGCCAAGGTGCCGGCAGAACACATCACAACAGTCGGATCCACGAAAGACTTGCCACCCTAGTCACATCGACACCACTGCAAGACGTCCGGGACTTCATTTTTATCAATATGCCGTCTTTGAAGGCGTTTCTGCTCACTTGGAACCGCCATTGTGGATCACCATCCGATTCGATCTATCTCTTTGGTCACTCTCTATCAAGAAAGGTAACATCTAAGGGCGCTGGACCCTGACATCGCACCGAGTCTCCATTGCTTCTGATAAGGAAACTGGTGAAACAAGAGACGAGACACGTATCCAAGATACTCGATCTCGAGCTGTGAATGGAGGAGATAGATGGGAGAAGGTCATACTAAACCTTTGCCCAAAATGACCCTCCCACCCTCTTCCTCTTCGCCTCCCTCGCCAAGAAAATGAACACCATCCCCAGCATCAAACTACTCCCCGCAAACATCTGCGCACCCAAATACCTACCCCCCAAAGCAGACACCAACGCACCCGCAATCGGCGGTCCCGTCAACACGCTCACGCTCACAATCGTAAACACCATGCCGATGCGCGCCCCCTGCTTCCTCGGATCGGCCGTCAGCGACGCCAGCGCGGAGGGGAAGAGCGCCTGGATGCCGCCCAGCGCGATACCGCTCAACGCAGCCCAGACGTAGAGACCCGCCCGCGAGGAGGAGGAGGAGGAGGAGGAGGATGCGATGGGCAGCGCCGCCCAGCAGTACGCCAGCACTGCGGCGGCGCCGGCCGTGGGGACGAACATTGTCAGGTTGCCGACGCGGTCTGCGAGGCTGTTGAGGACGAGGCGGCCGAGGATGCCGACGCCGTTTGTGATCATGAGGAGGTCGAGGGAGGTGTCGTAAGAGGCGCCTTGGATGTCGCGGGCGTAGGCCGCGAGGAAGAAGAAGACGATGTACGAGGCCCAGAAGCACTGTCCAGTTCCAACAGAGGTCAGTATTCAGGGGTTTGTTACTTTGGTGACCACGAAGAGACGAAAGCTCCTTTCTAGGAGAATAACGTACCAAAGAGGCCCCAACGGCGTAGAAGGTATACTCCAACTCCCTGAACGCCGCCCACTCCACCAAGCTCCCCGTCTTACGAGGCGGCACCCTCGGCTTCAGACACGCCAGGGCGGTACCCAGCGCGGCAGCCTGGACGAACCCGAGCGTCCTCATCGTCCAGCCGAACCCGGCACGCGGCAACATCTCCCGAATGACAATGAGAAACACCACGCCGCCCGCCCCGCTCCCGCAGGCCGTGATCCCGATGGCGAAGGCGCGCCGCTTGGCAAAGTACGTCGATACGAGGGCGACCGTGGGACAGAAGAGGCACCCGTTGCCCAGGCCGACGCAGACCCCCTGGGCGAGCAGCAGCTGCCAGTACCGCGTGCAGGCTGAGGCCGCCAGGGTGCCCGCGACGACGAGGACGGAGCCGGCTGTCGCCACGGGGCGGAAGTAGCCCGCGTCCGTGAGGCGGCCGGTGAATGTGCCGATGAAGAAGAGGAGGAAGATCTCGACGGAGCCGATCCAGGATATGTCGGAGGGGCTGCGGTCGAGGGTTTGGATGTAGTAGCTCTGGAAGGCGCCAAAGGAGTTGATCATGCCCCTGACATTGTTCTTTTTTAGTTATTTGGGGGAGAAAGGTTTTGGTTTCTAGGATCATACCATGTATTCATAACGACGAGGAAGGTGCCAAAGACTGTTCAAGATGGAAAAGGTGAGTAATTGGAGCGTTCTCGGCGCAAGAACCTGAGGTCTTGATACGACTTACCACACAACCAAGCTCTTACTCCGCCATCAGGCGGTGGTCCAGGGGTTATGGTAGATCGTGAGGTTACTCTACTCGCAATACGACTTATCACACGATCAACTCCATTAGTTGACGGGTTTGGCAAAGTGGTCTCCTCGCCCTGATGATATGTGTTATACGTGGTAGAATCCCTCCGGCTGTCAGGGTCAGTCGATTCCAGCTGCAGCTCACTCTTGAAGCCGTGGTCCTCGAGGTCACCCGATTCGAGCTTCTTTTCATTGTTATCAGATCCGGCCGGTCCACTGACCGTTGTGTTGGACATTGTTCTTCGTTGATGCTGTCGTTTTTCTGAGCCCCGGATTTCAATGTGTATGATCTTGAGGCAGAATGAATAATAATCACGTCTGGCAAGATCTTAGAAAACCCGACGGGGGATGTGGAAAACCCTCTCAGAGGAGTAGACTGTGCCTTTCCCCCTCAGAACCGAGGATAATTCACCGGCAACTAACACCCGCTCCTGTGGCCCAAATTGGTCAGCAGAAACCCACGCCGACTGCGGGATTCCTTTCCCCTTTGAGCAATCTGCCTGGCATTTCGATGACAAATTTGGGTCACAAATAGCGCGATTGCTACAACATGTACTCGAGTTCTAAAAGCACCCCTCTTCCCAGAGTTTCAACACTGTGTCAATCGAGTTGGCCTGGCTGTAGACGAAACTTATTCAGGTAACAGCGTCTATCTTGGTTTCTTTACCACTTGTTCAATCCTTGATTGTGTCTGCTGGCCACAAGGCATTGGTGCTCAGGGGGTAGCGGCGCCAGCGTCATTAGTCAGCACGATCGTTCATTGCACAATCTCACCACCAAACTGCCAAGTGCCCAGCCACATTCCTTTTCCCTCTACAGGTTCTAGCATACGCTCTCAAATATCCCAGAAGTGGCTGTACAAGTTCACCTGTCCACAAAGAGGATCTTATACTGCTTTCTCCTACAGCACATCCGGATACATAACTAGCGAAGTCATGGACAGTGACGAAAGCAGGGGGCCGCCGAGGAAACGTCTACGTTCAGCACAGCCAACTCGTCGCGGGAGGTCTCGCGGTGCGCGTGGCGATTCCGTGAACCCCAACACTGCCAGAAAAGAGTCGGACGAACTCGATCAACAACCAAAAGAACGACAAGCACATGAACCTGAAAGCTCAGTTGACCCACGAGCGCTTCCTATCCCTGCTGCTCTGGAACGATACAAAGCTTGGAAAGGTAAGAAGTTGAAATGCACCAGAGCCTTGATAGTCTACCTACTAACAATGACATCGGGTAAAAAGAAGCCGGGGCACAGCACGATGAATTTTGCTTCATTTGCCGGCAGACCAAGGGTCTCACGTACTGCATCACTTGCAAGAGGTCGTATCACGAGTCTTGCAGGCCCGAGGAGAGCACTTACTCTGTCGTTGAGGGCAATAGTTGCTTCTTTTGCGAAGTGTGCGTGCACCGGAACTGGCACAAAGATCCCCCTTTCTTGATGCCGGAGATGCGGCCTTTGGCTGCTTCTTCATTACCATCGGCCCATTCGGAAACAGCTGAGGCAACGGGAGCTACACCCTCAACTATGGACACGGGTCGGCAAGATCTATCAAATTCTCGCCAAGTTCACCAGAATCAAGAGACAAATAGGACAACCGAGGCGTCTAAAGACACGCCCAGTACGTCCGCCAGGAGGACTCGTACCGCCAAAGCATCTCATTCCGCTGCGAGGGAGGAAACAGCCGCAGCCCCTTCATCAAGCACCACTCGCACCGGAATCACCCCCCTACCTCCGCCGACAACATCAGCAACAACCTCACGGGAGGATCCGCCCCGTGCCAGCTCATCCACAGCACGGGCACCAGCGGCGCGCAAATCCCGCTACACGACCCTCCCAACAGACGTCGACGCCGCGCTGCGGCTCCTCTACGCCGAGCTCGAGACGGCCCACGAGCTCCGGCACAAGGTCGGCGACGTCGAGGGCCAGGTCGCGCAGATGCAGCGGGAGCTACACCTGCGCAACAGCGAGCTCGCGGTGGCCAGGCGGGCGGCGGACGTGGGCCGCGTCTCGGCGTCGGAGATGGAGCAGCTTAGGGCGCAGGCTGCGCTGGGGGAGAAGGCTGTTGCCGAGGCGGATGGGTTGAGGGCGGAGAACAGGACGTTGCGCGCCGAGCTGGAGGCGAGTCGGGAGAGGCTGGTTGAGAGCGAGCGGGCGCTGGAGGAGTGGAAGCGGAAGCTTTCGGCGTTGATATCGTAGGAGGTAGGGCGGGAAGCGTGGGGGTTCGTGTGATGCTTTCGTGTGGTTGACATGCGTCATCGAAATTTGTAATCAAAACCTGTGTGCAGATATCTGGGGCGTTAAGACCAAGAATGGGTACGGGTATGGATATGGGAGTGTCTCATAACTCGTAATTAAGCAGACCATTTCCACCATGTTGGTCTGCTCCTGATTCTGGGTTGTGGATGGGGGACTTTGGGGACCGATCTTGACCGTTCATGTCGAGCGCGCCCTAGATTCCTACGCGAGAAGTTGAGTCCTGGCAAGTCAAAAAAGAACCTGCAATGACATTGATGGCACTTTGGGAGGTGCCTTGCACACTGTGTCGAGGGGTTTCCGGCCGAAGCTGCGTACGCCGAAACCGCCCCTGATACCAACACCACTTTGCTGACCAATTTCACAAAGCCAAGGAATATGGGGAGTGGGCTCTCCTACGTCAACGCCATTTGTTCTTCATCCCACCCCCGAACCATGGATCAACCTGCAGCATCACGCCGTATTCTATCCGACCGAGAGTCCGTTCCCGGTCCTGGTCCAGACAAGATAGGAGTTTGTTGTGATCGAACCCGCTTTGGTCTTGCGAGATTGGTCATCCAAGTTTGCTACCCCGCGGCAAGCGTGATTGTGACGACCCCTGTGTGAGACGATTCTTGGGCATGATCCGTCCACGTATACGTATTGCCGTGGTCAGAGTGAGGGGTGAAGGGATAAGAAAATGCGATTCACGTAGGGTGAGGCAGGTGTACTGCGGATGTTAAACGGGTCCTGCTCGGGACGTTCATCTAATCGGCGGGAGTTTTGTTGGCTGTAGTGTGTCACTGTGCCAGCGTCCGTGCGCCTACTCCAAGCCTGAAATTTGTCATCCGTCGTTCGACGCAGCTGGATGGTGGTCACCACCCTCTTGCTTCCTCATCTCATATAAAGAGTCTCATTAGTTTTTATCTGATGCTTGAAGTTGGAGCATGCTCTTGAATTCCACAGGAGTCTAGATTCAGGTTTCCAAAATCCCCAAACTGAAGTATCCATCCCAAATAACATCACCACCATGGCTCCCCCCACCACAGCAATCGTCCTCGTGGACCCCTACAACGAATTCCTCCACCACGAGGGCAAAATATACCCGTCCGTAAAAGAATCACTCGAGGCGACGGGCACAAACGACAACCTGCGCACCCTCGTCGCCGCGGCGCGCAAGCAGAAGATTCCCATCTTTTACGCCCTGCACAAGACGTGGAAGGAGGGAAACTATGCCGGGTGGACGCACCTCACGCCGTCGCATAAAGGTCTGGCGGCGGCCAAGGGCATCGCGGAGGGCAGCTGGGGCGCGGAGATCTTGGAGGGGCTTGAGCCGGATGTGGTGGGGAACGGGGACGTTGTTGCGAGTCGGCATTGGAATAACAGGTGAGCTGCAACTTGCGAGGGGTTTTGGGGACCTTGGTCCAGGGAGAGATTCAAGGTAAGTCAAACCCCCCACTTCCTGGCACCCCCCTGTTTCTGGCACCCACAAAAACGATGGGATCACAACCCAACCTCCTCATTACTATTAACTATTGATCCTCAACCACACCCACTACAATACAACTGCCAGCCTCACTAGGGCATTCAGAGTCGCTGGATTCAGCCGTAATAACCTCCTTTTCACCCGCTTCGATTTGAGCCCGATGGATATCCCTGATGTTCGCAAACTTCGTGTTGGGATCGATCTGAACAGTCTTCCTCTTCCTAACTGCAGCGTTGGTAACTTGAGCCCTCAGGTGAGCCAGCTGCTGCTGGGCAGCTGCCAGTTGCCAGGCCTGCTCTGTGAAGCCTTTTTTCACCTTCCTGAACAGCAGCCGTTGAGTGCTGGTATCATTGTCGAGTTGGGTGTATAAGTGCAGTTGACCGCTGAGCTCTGCCAGCTTCCTGGGTGTCGACCAGACCACTGCAGAGGAAGCAGAATCCCATGGCTCAACAGGGTAGTTTGTTGACCATTATGGCATCGCTTTTGCCCCGACTGGTTGGTTTGGGTGTGGTGGGCTTAGCAGAGGCTCAGGTAATACCATAGGGTTCATCAGGGGCTTAACCATCGCTACAGGGTGTAGACCAGTCCACTTCCCACTTCTGATGTTCGAGACTGATAGACCAGCAAGTCGAGCCTTCTGGTAACAGTCCAGGAAGTTCCTTTTACTATAATGGTAGAGTCGTTCCATTGAGACAAGTAACCGAGCTCCTTCCGATAGGCTGACTTAACAGGGCTGAAGACAGACTGGTCAAGTGGCTGGAGGACATGAGAGTGTGGTGGTAAGAACAGTAAATGGATATTGTTAATATAGCAATTCCACATGAAGTCTGTCGTCGTATGACTCCCATGCCCATCCACAATCAACAGTCGAGCCTCGCCCTCAGCCTCGGGCATAGTCTGTGGGATAAACACCTTCTCTAACCATTCAATGGCAGTTAAGTCTGTAGTCCAGCCATTATCTGTTGCTGTAAACTCCACCCATCGTATGGAACCAGATGTAATGGAAACCACTGTTGTTGGACCGTCTTCCTTGAAAATGATAAGAGGACGAAGTGCCCTACCCAAGGCTGAGATACACTCAATGATAGAGACCCATGCCCTCGACCCAGGTTGTTTCTTGCGAACAGACGTCGTCTCAGCCATGCCCAGCACTAACCCATTAGCTCCTGACCCTCGAGGATGCCAGTCTCATCCATATTATATCTGTTGGCTGGTTTGATGTCCTTGATCTCAGGGATAGCAAGGAACTTAAACCAGTTCCTAATGACCTCAGTAGATGCCCCATTAACGCGTCTAGAATCGATGGAACGACTTCTCTGAACCTTAATGATAGGGTTCCTTCTCACGAAGGCATAGATCCAGCCTTTTCTAATGGTTTGGTATCCCCAGCAGCAGCCAGAACTCGCTCTGCGAATTCCTTCACCTGTTGGTGCGTTGGTGCGAGGCCCAGCGAAGCCTGAATGCGAACCCATTGTGCCAGCTTACTCTCCTGGTCAGAGACAGCCTCTGCCAGTCAGCAAAAGCCACTTTCCTAGTCTGACCACCTTGGAGACGTAGTTGGAGGGTTGATCGTGGTATCCCATACTCCAATGAGGCTCTCTTTTGACTCTTGCCGTTTGAGATGTCCTCGAGAGCCTGACGAAGCTGATCTTCGGTATATTGAGGCATTAGATATAGAAGAAGGTATGTGCAAAAAATGAGCCCATTTGGACTCGAATTGAAAATGTTGTGATAAAAGGAGGTTGGGGGTGGGCATTGCGTTGTGGTGGATTTTCGCGTTTTTGTGGGTGCCAGAAACAGGGGGGTGCCGGGAAGTGGGGGGTTTGACTTATCGAGTGTTGATGTGGTACAGCGGATTTGCCAATACCGATTTGAACTATCAGTTGCGACAGAGGGGTGTTACGCACCTCGTTATGGCGGGCATGATTGCCAACACCTGCCTCGAATCCACGGCGCGGGACGCGAGAGAGCTGTAAGTAAATAACGGTCACAAGAAAACATGGGATCTGAAGAGAGGATATGGACTGACGATGCGTGCTTCGACGGATGTGCAGTGGCTTCCATGTTACCCTTTTGTGAGTGCTCCATGGCGTTGCTGTGTGTGTAAGTATTCTTCTTTTGCTGACAAAAGGTACACAGATCCGACGCGACTGCTGGGTTCAGCACTGAGGTGAAGGATGCTGCGACGAACCTCATCTGGCCGTTGATTGTGGAGAATGTGACGACGGTTGGAGACTGGGTTCGTGAGAGTGAGTCCAAGGCCTGAGGTAGCCGCATAGCCTAATACATGGGTTGGGTGTGATAAGATATGCAGTGATGAGCTAGCAAAACGACTGCATTCAGACACCATTCTCGTAGGTACCCAGTGATCGTGCAAGTTTTGAGGTGGAAAAGGTGCAGACAGCGACAGCCAAATTGGTCAGCAACGAGATGGTGGAGGTTCGTACCTCTGATTAGGTAACGAGATGCCTGTCTTTGACCTTCCGTCCAGTGGAGACGAGTCCAAATCCGAGCTTGCGCCGGGGTTGAAACTAATCCTCCGAATCAAGTTACGGTCTTTCGATATAGGTACTCCAGGTAAGCTTCCACTGTGAGGAAATCTGGTTAAGATTCGGCAATGAGGAGGGAACGTAAGACGCCTCAGCTGACGGCACTCCCTTAACATTAGGTACACGTGGTGTAAAGTGCGAAGAAGGCCTGCCTGAAAGTTAGGCGAAGCTGAAATGCACACCCGGACAGCTTGAGCAACACCAAGGACGGCCAGCTAGGTAAGCACGTAAGGTACCTGCCGATGAAAAAAAGTGGGCGTTTCAGCGCATGGTTAGCGCTCGATTCCCCCGCATTTTGGATTCCCTCTTCCGGCTTGGTCAGTGACGTCGTGGCCAGTCGCTAAATCCCAGCTGAGAGAAAACTTGCCAGCGCACGTGGACTCGGATGGCGCGAGCGGCGACCGACGAAAAAAAAAAAAGGGCCCTGCAAATTAGGTGGTGGTGACTTTCGCGAATGCAGATGTCTCTCATTCCAGGTGGCACGCATACGGAAAAAAAAGTCTTTCCTACTTTCATCGTCAGATTTCGGAGGACAGAACTTCTCCTCCATTTTTTTCCTTGCCCCGAACCCATTGTTGCCGGTGCGTCTTGGATGAGCGCTCACCTGGCATTTTGTTTGTAGAATTCATCTCCATCTAGTCGTTTAATCTTTCTTTCTTCTAGAAAATCTCTCTCCAACTCGTATAGCTTGCATCCACCGATACCTACTCCTCCCTCCCCTTTCGTTAATCCTCTCTGGTCGTCGCATTTCCCACCCCCCCTCCGAAATCGCATCATGGCGCCCCCTACCGCACCACTCAACCTCGACGTCGAGGCCATATCTGGCATTTGCGGGTAAGCATGACCTTTGCAACCCCGTCTCCAAATCCATTAATTGCATTCCTCAATGGCTCACTCAATGCGCATAGCTCCATCTCAATCGCCTGCTGGGTCGTCGTCTTCTCCCCCCAGATCCTCGAGAACTTCCGCCGCGGCAGCGCAGACGGTCTCTCTCTGCAGTTCATCATCGTCTGGCTCGCCGGCGATGTCTTCAACATCCTGGGCGCCGTCCTCCAGGGCGTCCTCCCTACCATGGTGAGTCACCTACACCAGAGAGAACCCCTTGCCCAACGTCCCTGCTCCAGCCTACCTTCACCACTACGCAAGAACCCCGGCTGACGCTATGACTCCTACCCCCTTAGATCATCCTCGCCATCTACTACACCATTGCCGATATGGTCCTCCTGGCCCAGTGCTTCTACTACAGGGGCTTCACCTGGAAAGACGAGGTCGTGCCCCCGGCCCCGAAGCCGCGCAACCGCACCGGCGAACCGAACGAGCGCACCGGCCTCCTCCCCAACCCCATCGTCGAACGCGAGCGCCGCGGCTCAGACTGGTCCAACCTCTCCCCCGCCGTACCCATGCGCCCCGAAAGCGGTGTCGCCGGCAGCGCCGCCCCGGCCCCTCCCCCGCGACCCTCCACCGCTCTCCAGGCCGTCGCCTGGAACACCACCGCCGTCCTCATGGTCTGCGCCGCCGGCGTCGTCGGCTGGTTCCTGAGCCGCAAGTACTCCCCGCACGCCGAGGAACCGGGCAACCACCACCAGCCCAACGACGACGACGACACCACCCTGACCTTCAACACCCTCGGCCAGGTCTTTGGCTGGCTCTGCGCCGTCTTCTACCTCGGCTCCCGCCTGCCCCAGCTGCTCCTCAACTACCGCCGCAAGTCCACCGAGGGCGTGAGCATGCTCTTCTTCCTCTTCGCGTGCCTCGGCAACCTGACGTACGTGCTGAGCATCTTTGCCTATGACCCGCGTTGCAAGCATGACGTGTGCGCGCCGGGCGAGGCGAGCGCTATTTACGGCCGGTATATGCTTGTCAACCTGAGCTGGTTGGCGGGCAGTCTGGGGACGTTGTTGCTTGATATGGGCATCTTTGCGCAGTACTTCATGTACCGCACCGACGAGTTCGCGAGCGACGACGAAGAGGAGGGTGATGATGAGAGCATTGACGAGGATCAGTGGGATCAGCGGCCGCTGCTTGCTCGCGGTGACTCTGTTTACCCGTGAGAGCGGTTCTTGAGAGGGGCATCTTCTTTTTGTTACTGGTTTCTGAAGAATCGCATTTGTGCCATTTTATCATTTTATCTAAGGCGTCTTTGATACACGGAAAATCAGGGTTGGTGGTCATTGTTTTACTGAAAAAGCATCTATCGCATTACAGGATCAAGAATCAAGAGACTCGGGGATAAAAAGGTGGTTACTTTACCGCTACGGAAAATAAAATGGGGAAAGGGGCAAGGGGGCCGCTCAAGAAGGATATGAGTTGGCTGTTGTATCATACCTTAGAGGCCGCAGCCTCGGGAATCGCATGCGAGATCGCAATAAGGCTAGATCTACAAGTTATTCCTTTCACCTTTCACGGTGACCTCTTCATTTTGCAAGTTGAAGACACCACTGGCTACCGACAAACACAAATGTTGGATCCATCATCTTCTACCCAGCTACTTGATTTCCCCCAACCTCGATGACCACCTCACAACCACCCAAGCCTCTTACACACAAACGTAGCACCCCCTACGAAAGCAGTCACCCCCGTAAACACAATCAACGTCCCATACCCGCTCCCGTACCCAAACCCAGCCTCCCCAGCCCACGGCTTCCCCTGCACCAACACCCCGCTCAACGGTCCCGAAATCACGTTCCCGACCCCGCGCCCGGCCGCCAACATGCCGAACACCATGATCGGATCAACGCCCCTCCCGCGCTCCCTCTCGTGCTCCGTCACCGTCTTCATGATCCCCGGCCAGGCGGACGTATACGCGCCCGCGAAGAGGCCGTAGACGACGCAGAAGAGGTACAGCACCCCCAGGTTCAGCGAGAGGCCCCACAACAGAAACGTGCCGACGGTGGCGCCGGCGCTGGCGAGGGCCAGGCACGACGGCGCGGACCAGCGGTCGACTAGGGTCCCCATCGCCACGCAGCCGACGACGGAGGCGACGTTGATGAGGAGAATGGTGAGGGCTGCCGCGTAGGGGGACGCGCCGAGGGTGGATTGGGCGTAGGAGGGGAGGTAGATCCCCGGTAGGAAGAAGCCCAGGGCCTCGATTGTGTTGGCGGCCTGGTGTAGGAGGAAGGGTCGGGAGAGGAGGAAGCGCATGTTGTTGAACGGGCGCGCGTGGGTTGCGTCCGTTGAAGACGACGTCGTCGTTGTCGTTGAAGACACCGGCACGCGCGGCTTGATGAAGAAGGCCAGCGGCGCGGTGAGGGCGAAGAGTAAACCGGACCAGAGGCGGAGGGTTGTGCGGAAACCCAGAGTGCCGAGGAGGTATTCCATCAGCAGGGGGAGCAGGACGCCGGCGAGGCCGGTGCCGGACCACATTATGCCGTAGGCGAAGCCCTTGCGGCGGACGAACCACTGGTCGATGTAGACTATGCAGGGCATGTACGTGATGCCGCCGCCGATGGCGTAGAGGATGCCCTGGGTTACGACGAGGTGGGGTACCGTGGTGGAGAAGGAGGAGGTTGCGAGGGCGACGCACATGATGAGGAGGCCTGCGATGGGGGCGTAGCGGGTTTGGCGGGGGTAGAGGCGGAGGAGGGCGGTTTGGATGGGTCCGCCTAGGTACATTATTCCCTTTGGAGATGTCAGTTTGGTCCGGGTTGTGTGTCTCCTTGCTCAAGAGTTTTGAGGTGTGGAGAGTGTCGGCGAGAAGAGTAAGTGAAGGGGAGGGGGGGGGGGTTACCATGGCACAGGTACCGATGACGGCGATATTAGGCTGCCCAGCGAACGGCGGGTTCGTGGAGTAGTAATTCTGAAAAACGCCAAAGGCAAAGGGAAACCCCCAGACGAGCATCTCGACGGCGAAGCAGGCGGCTAAGAAGAGCCAGGCCTGTTTTCCGCCGTCGACGGGCGGGAGGGAGGAGAACTCCTGGCTCGCGCTGTGGGCGTCATGGAGGACACCATCGGCGGCGACGCCGTTCTCATCGCCGCTGCTTCTTCTGCTGGTGCCGGATCCTGTTGCGGCGGTGGTGTACCGGTCGCGGGTCGTCGTTGAGGCTGCCGCTTTTGAGGATTCCGGGATCGGGACCGTGGCCCCGGTGTGCGGGGTGAGGTATTGGAGCTCCGTTTGCGAGGTAGACATGGTTGGCGACTTTTCGCTGCACCGCGTATCTCAGAAAACAAGGAATGGATGATCCCCAGTTGTTCCCTTACCAATCCCCAGACAAGAAAATGAGAAGAGAGACGTAGTAGGCTGTTGGGAGTAAAGCTTACTGCCGGCACCTTTTAAGCTTGAAGTTGTTGATCGGCCGGGGGCGGGGCGGGGAGACTAAGGTCGTCTCGGCGGGGAACCCACTCTACGCCCTCCGATTGACTCGCTGACAAGGGATGACGGGCGGCTGGGCTAAATCTACAAATGTTGGTTCTAGAAGGCGTACGCCGATCCGCGACAGAGAATCAGGGTTTCAATTGTAGGCTTTGGCTATGAGTTGTATGCACCAATATTTGAATTACAATGGTTGAATTGATCGTCACTGCTCGATCTGCCCTCTACTCGCGATTTCCCTTTGCTTATTGACCCGACCGCTCTTGTTCTTCGAGACAAGGGGGGTTGTCAATTTTGCTAAATCATTACTGATCTCACTGATTTAGGAAGTATTCTCGAGGTGCTGCCGTTAGAATGATGATACGCGAGCGCTGGCCCGGGAGATCTTTTAGCCTGCAATGTCAGCGGCACCTCAGGTTCCATCTGGCGATTCGCCTCCTTCCGAGACACTCCCGTCTCCTTCGGTTTTCGGGCACACCGGCGCCGTGAGACCCGCTAACCGGCACCGGCTCCGAACCCGCCGAGCCCCGGCCGTCACTTCGACATGCCCCGTTCTGCCCGCTTGAAGGTCCGATGGCCAGGGACTCTGCAGTCAGCCTTGCGTAGAATGCCCCTCAACAAAGTCTGCCCGATCCCCTGCATATCTCGGGAAACATATCCGTCCTCTTCACCACAGACTAAGGAGATTTATCGGCACAATAGGCCGATGAATCCCAGCCCAAGGAAATATGTGTTGTAACTCCACCGCCGCAACTCCTTTTTCGTACCTGATACGGGTATAAGGTACGGTCACACAGCCCCCTACGCTCGCCGCGGAAGCTCAAGCAGGCAGTGAACATCCAAACAAGCTGCATCTTCAGTCCAACCCTCAGACGTACTGCACGCTACGCCTTGCACCTCTCCCATTGGAGTCTCCATCTAAAGTGTCACCGTTTCGAATTGGGGACACAGAATCCCACCAAACCCTTTTCTAGGCTTCCACCTAAATCCCGGTATATGATCCCCCCTTGCCCACGTTTTCCCCACCGGCGGCGGCAAGAATGTTCCCAAAACATCCTTCGCTACGACGCCAGAAGCAGAATGTCTCTCCGAATCGTTCTGCTCGTCTGGGCCTCTGAAGTGACGGGTAGGACAAGAAACCGCTCGAGCCGAGGTTGATTGGGCAGAGGAGGAAGAGCCTGAGGAGGGGGGGATCATGGTTCCCGCGTATATATTTCTGAGGCCCGAAAATAGTCCATGGACCCTGTAACCCTGCATTATCTAAAGTAATGGCAAACCAACCCGTACATACGGATACCACGTCAGATCGCGCTCGGGTTCGGCGCCCCAGCTATGGCAGTCGTCACTCCGTCCCGCAGCTCCCCCCCATCAACTGGCGAACGAGTCAGCGTTGCGCGATCCCGCGCGATCGGGTCCTCCGGGATCTTTTCATGTCCAGGTAGGTAAGGTAGCATGTCACCGAAGCCCGGTGTGCCAGCGCAGCAGCCTCTGGATATGAGGAAAGAAAAAAAATCAAAAGGAAATAAGAAGGAAAATGCGAAAGACTAGTAAGCCTTACACTAGTTGGTGAACGGACTCGGATCCATAGCAGAAGAACAACAGTACCCGCACATCGCATTGCATTAGTACTCCGTAGACTCTCAACCAAAGGACGACGACTTGACACCGAAAAGATCATCCCAACTCGCAGGCAACGCAAACGCGAAATGCAAGGTCAGCAAAAGAGAGTTTTCCCATTTTCTTGCCTGCCTAATACCACTTCACCGTGCGACGACGCCTCAACCACTCTTCTTCTCCATTACCAACAACGCAAGCCGCATTCGGTATCCCTTTCACCCTCCCTCCAATCCCCTTTGAAGATTATCTCGTCCCCCAAACTGAGGTCATTCCACCCCCCGTTTGGCCCCATCCCAGGATCCCCTCCCCGGGACACCCCAACACCATTTCAACCGCAGTTGCACAGCACAGCCAAAAAGGTCAGGCGCGAGCCCTGTCTCAGCGCAGTCTGCTGGAAAGGATACCCCGAGTTCGCATCACGCTGCCAGCACCTCGAACAACGCACCAACGAATGAAGGGCCAAGACAAGAAAGAGTGAGAGAGAACTGCAAGAAAAGAAGAGACGTATCCCGTAGATCGGTCGGCAGCTGAACCCTTCCTTCAGTCGAAATGAGAGGAAAACCCCAAACACACCGAACGAAGATGTCCCCATCCATGAGCCCCCCTCAAGATGGAGGGACCGCCTGATCTAAGCCTCATCCATCCTTGTAACTGCCCTCAACCTCTCTCGCACTCAATGTGCCGGTTCGAGGTGACTCTTACACACCGGGTGTCGTAGGTACAGAGGGGCCCCCCCTCCCTCGTCTACACAGAAACTCAACCTGCGGGGACATAAGGTAGACAAGGCAAGGTATGTACCTGTAGAGTAGAGAGTATTACTATGTGACCATGTAGAAGGAGACCAGAATGAGAGGGAAGAGATACCCAAGGCCTATCAGCCCACGGTCGTCAATCTGGTCCCCGCCCCTTTGCCTTGCACCTGAGCGCCAAGCTGCGGCCTCAACCTCCAAAGTCTGCCTCTCTTCATCATGCAGGAAGAGAGAGCCCGAAGTGAAGGGGTGGCCCCCGGACAAAACCGTGGGCCACGCACCCTCTCAAACTTCGGGTTCCTAGATAACTTTCTTCCTCGTGCCCTGTCGCTTTTTTTTTTTTCTTTTTCTGTTGGTTCCCTTTTTTAAATAAAACGGTCAATCGCCTGTTTTGCGCGTTGGCTGTGGCTTCGGTTCAAGGTGCGATTTGCTTCCGTCTCTTGCACACACCTACAAGGCAACGTCAACTCGACTTAGACTACATACAACAAGACCTTCGTTTCCTGTCAACCACGGACGAGTTAAACGAGATTCTTCTTTGGATAGAACCTCGCGCCAGAATTTTGCAAAGTCTATCGGTCGAAGACGTACACACGACATTTCCGCCTTTGTAATCCTTAATCGCACACGCGCGCGCGCAGAAGCAATGTCGTCCCAGATCGAGTACAATCAGATGCCAAGAGAGCCTGCGCCAGCCGTGCTCTCGGAGCACAAGATCAGCTCTCAGCAACCTGTATGTTCGCTCCCCTTCAGCCATCTCCATACTTACCATGTTGGATTTTGGGCTTCCCCTCTTCTCTGGTGATTGTCGGTGTCGCATCGATTCGAATCAGCCAAACCTCGCAAAAGGAACAAGACCTCTCCCAAAACCCGAGCTAACCGAAGACTTCGAATTCTATTAGGGCCCGAATCAGCCGATGACGATGGATCAATCAGCGAACCTGCGAGGCGGCGGCGATGGCGGAGTAAGTTGAAACAAATCCGACCCAATCCCTCCCTTCCTTCGATATTCCTACGCCGTCTGTGATTTTGGTAGAACTCGAGAAATCAGAAATAAAACGCTGGAAAACGCGATTGGGATTCTTTTTCCTTTTCGATCGCACACTGAGAAGCACATAAATGGCTAACGTGTAACGCTCTTCTCCGTAGGCTGTCTGCTGCGGTCTCTGCGCCGGTCTTTGCTGCTACGAATGCTGCGAGTGCTGTTGCTGCTGCTGTTAAGTCGGACCGCAACGTCACAACGTCCATGGCACTTTGGAGTGTCGTTTCCACAGAGGTACACATCCGGACCATGGTCAAAGTAGTGGACGTTCCGCGCGTCGTTTTTCCCGCTTTCCGTATAGACCGAATATCGTTTCGAGATGGGAGGGTGTATCGTAGACCGACCAAGATCTGAACTACCCTCGTTGGAAATTCACGAGAGTTCGATATCAGAGGGGTGGCTCGTAACGAAGGAGTGATTGAATAGGCGGTGGTTTCAGGCGCAAACATATACCAGGGCATCGAATTTCATGCCCGTGACAGTGTCACTTTTTTGTACGATTTTCAACTGTTTTTTTTTGAACAAATTACGAGTTTTTTTTTCTTCTGCTTTTGGATACTCTGAGCTGTCTGTCTCATCAGTATCCTGACATGGTATCTCGACAATCTCCTGTTCTTCTCTCCTTGAACTGAATTCGTGTTGGCACGCCTCGTGCAGCGTCGACGCTTCCGGCTCCGGTATTACATCGAGATCTTGGAACGCACTTCTTCAACGCAAACCCGGATGCTTCCTCATCAAACTTTCCCGTCTATGTTTTTACAACTTGGAGCGAACATCCTTGGTAGGCCTAGAGAGAAATGGTCAGTATACTCATCCACAGTATCATCATCAAGGCTCTCAGTCCCCGAGAAGGAAAAAAGAAAACAACGTACTCGGCAATCTTCTCCGTCTCCTTCATGATAGCGGCGCCGAGCTCGGGGGTAACCCGCGAGAACATCTCGTACGCGCGCGAGCGGACCTCGGGGTGAGCGCCGGCGAGGGCGCCAGAGACATTGCTGACAAAGTTCTTCTGCTGGCCCTCCTGGCGGCCGAGGACCTTCCAGAGGCCGAGGGCCTGCTCGTAGTCCTCGGGCTTGACGGGGCCGAAGAGGTCCGTGACGACGGCGCCGGCCCACTGCTCGTGCGGGGTGTTGACGGCCTTGACGGGCTTGTACTCGAGGGGGCGGAAGGTTGAGGAGTAGTTCTGGGAAGAGTTAGTTCGGTCATTCTCACCATGCGTATAGTGCGCAGATCGGGGCTTGAGGGGTGACGTACAGGGTTCGCGCCGTAGTTGCCGTTGACGGCCATGGCGCCGTCTCTCTGGAGGGGGTTGAAGGCATTCAGGGGCTTGTTGACGGGGATCTGCTGGTAGTTCACGCCGAGACGGTGGCGGTGGGTATCCGGGTAGGAGAAGAGGCGGGACTGCAGGACGGGGTCGGCGGTGGGCTCGACGCCGGGGACCAGGTGGGAGGGGGAGAAGGCGGCCTGCTCGATCTCGGCAAAGTAGTTCTCGGGGTTCTGGTTGAGGGTGAGCTTGCCGAACTGGCGCAGCGGCACCTCGCTCTGCGGCCAGACCTTGGTCAGGTCAAAGACGTTCCACTTGAACTTTTCGGCCTGCTCCGGGGTCAGGGTCTGGACGTAGACGGTCCAGCTGGGGTGCTCGCCGCGCTGGATGGCCTCGAAGAGGTCCTGAGTGTGCCAGTCCGGGTTCTCGGACGCCATCTTGCCGGCCTCCTCGTTGGTGAAGGTCTTGTTGCCCTGGTCCGTCTTGAGGTGGATCTGGACGTAGACGAAGGAGCCATCGGGCTTGGTCCACTTGTGGGTGTGACCCGAGTAGCCGTTCATGTGTCTGTAAGAGTAAGGGGTGCCGCGGTCGGAGAACAGGTGCATCAGCTGGTGGATACACTCTTGGTTCTTGGTCCAGTAGTCAAACTGGGAGATTGAGTTAGAGTGAGATCTGTGATGAGTTTCTGCATCTTGACGCTTACCATCTGGTTCAAGTTAGCTCAAGCCATCTCATGAGAATTCTGGGGGTTTCAACACTTACCATCGTAGCATCCTTCAGGTTAGTCTGCGGGTGACGCTTCTGGGTGTGAATGAAGGGAGGGAACTTGACAGGGTCGCGGATGAAGAAAATGGGCGTGTTGTTGTAAACCCAGTCCCAGTTTCCCTCCTCGGTGTAGAACTTGACAGAGAAACCTCTGGGATCACGAGCGGAATCGGCAGAGCCCTTCTCGCCACCAACAGTCGAGAAACGGACAAGAGCCTTGGTCTTCTTGCCGACCTGGTTGAGCATGTCGATGGAGGAGATATCGCTAATGTCATGGGTGACCTCGAACTGTGAAGCCGCGCACGCGAACGCTGGTCAGCGTAATCCTCTCAAAATTCACCAAGCTCCACGCCCGTTCCAACATAACACAACCAAAAGGAATCGTCTCACGAACCTCGCCGTAAGCACCGGCGCCCTTGGCGTGGACGACACGCTCGGGAATGCGCTCGCGATCAAAGTGGGCCAGCAGGTCAATCAGGTGGAAGTCCTGGAGCAGCAGAGGGCCCTGGGGACCGATGCGCTGCCACGCCTGGGGGTTCTCGACGGGGGCGCCATTGGAGGTGGTGTAAGTCGGCTTCTCGTTATACCGGTAGGTAGAAGGCTTCTCGTCCTCGGAACCCATCTTGTCAGCGGTTTCTCGTTTCTCGTCGATTCGGAGATGGGAGATGTGTATTGCGCTTCGGGGGAAATGGCGTGGGATGCTTGCTACTGTCAGACACCAACAAACGGGAGCGGCAGATGGTAAGTCAGATCAAGAAAAGAACAGATCAAAGAGGGTCTCCGGGGAGGCGATCCAATGGAGGGAAGACGAAAACATAAATAATCTAAAGCCCCATGGCAGACAGAAAAGAAATAGGACGATAACATAAGTGGGAGGGGACCCTCCTTACACCTCGGCCCCTCCCTCTCCTTCTCTCTCTCTCTCTTTCTCTCCTTCTTCCTCCTGTTCGCCCCAGTTTCCTCGGCTTCTGGAGCCCCATGAGCTCTGTCCTCCCACTCAGGGCGTTCAAGTTACGAAGCAGAAACCCCAGGGCACGACGTAAGTCGCCCGGGCAAGGGTGGCTTTCCTCGATGATTTCTGAAGCTTTGGTGGGACACACGGCCAATTGGAAGACAGACGAATGCAAGCTTGGGTTGGCCGAGGTCCACAGAGAAGCTCCATTTTGCGGTTTCCTAGCGTCCTTCAGTCGCCCCTTGTTTTCTCCACCTCTCGTTGCTGAGGTGGTGTAAAGGTCCAAAATGATCAATCTTGCTGCTGCTTTTTGAGTGGTAGATCTGCTGTCTCTAGTGTTGCTCTAGAGGCAACTCCAATTCTGGACCCTTACTTTGAGGCTCTGTTGTACTAACTACTTGGATAGCGTGACGTTGTTGGACACCTTCAATCTTCAATAGCGTTATCGTGAACTCGACGTTCCGACACTGAGCACCGCCAACTTTCCCAGACATAACTCGCGTTTTCCGCCTCTCGGATTGGTCCATTGTCTCTCCTGGCCCCTCCGACAACGGCGGGGGTTCCACCACCACTGCCCAGCTGGTCTCTTTTGCCGGGATACATCAGTCATGACCCAGTCTCTTGCTCTACCTCCCCAGATGTTGCGGGGGACTCTTTAGATTCCGTCAATGTCGGCATCGAGGGGGGACAAGTCAGATTCCAGCCTTTCTGCGATGCGGAGAAAACTCGCTGACAAGCAAAAAGGATGGGGCCTGGCATGGGATATGCTGGGTGAAGACGGCGTCCATCAGGCCACTTACATGCACTTCAACGGCTAGGCTAGCCTTTGATCGCTTTGAGAAAACGCCGGGGGTTGCGCCCCTCGGAAGCTCGTTCATGCTGTTTCCTACTTATTCAGACAGGTCTGCCATGCTCTTCACTCCCAAGTACCCGTAGCTGGACTTTACCTCTGAGCAAGCCTGCCGGAATGCGAAGGGTGTCCGGTACCCGTCGGGATTTGGATGAACGTCTAGCATCAAACTCTGAGAACTCTCAGAGCCCGGCCTCGGGGTTCAAAAGTTGAGCATCAGCCACTACACCACAACACGGCTCAGCAACGCCGCTTCACCGGTCCCAGACCCGCCCTCTACTCACCGCGTGTCTTTTGCCCAAATCGGGAGAATGGAATTTTTCCCAATTCAGGAAACACGGCTGAACTGAAATGACATCATTGGTTGGGGCCAGAAAGGCAGTTCATGCCGGCGGAAGCCCATTCGCGGTGGCATTCCCCTGGGCTCCTCCGAGTGGAGCGAACATTAGACTTAGGTCTATCGCCGAGATCGCAGCATTGAGGACTTGTAGGTATGTACATATGCCACGGGAAAGTCGCGTTACCAGACCTCCAGAGGCTGTGGTGCAGTGGTTCTGCGCCTCACTAACGGCATGCATGGCCGAGGCCCGGGTCAAGCTGGTGTCTCGCGCTGTCACATGGCTTCAGCGCGCGTACCTGGCAGCAGCGGCAGGCTGGCACGTTGACTCGGGTGGTGAACCGCTCGCCGTCGGTAGCGTTTCCGGGGGCCGCCGCCGCGGGCTCTGCATTTCTCAAGCGCCGAGAACGCCGAGATGCCAGACCTCGCATCTCGGCGATAGCCCGGAGGTGTCCGGCTTTCCGCATTTGAGCACTGAGAAAGGATGTTTTCTATCTGCTTAACAGAATTTGCACTAGTCCAGTAACTTGAAGAGACTCTGCTCTATTCTGACCAGAAGTTGATGACTGGGAAGCGTCGCATTGCGTAACTGGTAGCGAACAGGAGTATGGCGCCATCGGAATGAGCCGATAGCAAGGACTCGGGAGGAGGCATGTTCCGGGATGTGCTCCACTCGCTCGAGAAAAGGTCTTGAGTTTTTCTTCAATTTACCTGAGAGTAACATAGAGACAAGCAAAACGCAGTTCCTCTCGAGCAAGACTCGAGAGAGAATGTAGTCACTGCGGAACGTGTTCCGGAGCCGTTCCGAGCGCACCCACTGCGGTGTCAGGGTGCAAAAGGACCGCAGAAATGAGCGACAAATATCATGTCATTGGCTAGTGCTTAATTAGCTCACAAGTGACATATTCAGGTGTCAATCGCCAGTATCACGTCGTTTGATGTCACCAGAAACTGCGGCTAGTTACACAATACGTACTGTGAATGATCTAGGTTGAAACCTATTCACGCGTTCTCTTCCGGCATTGCTATTCGCTCTATCGACTTCGCCATGAATGATAGTCTTGTAGGAGTAAAGTCAGGAAACGGCTTCATACCAAAGGCCCATGAATAGTCAACGTCCCATTGGGAGACGCTACCTAGGAAAAAACATCCCTATGGGTAAAGTATCGTAGTCATAAATGAGAGCGCCAATAAGCCAACCAACCTCCATCATCCTGGAAAAGGCCTCACTCAACCTTGGCTACATTACATACATAGTCATCCACTAGTGAACAGATCTGGCCATCTTTAGAAAAAAATACTCGCTTAAACACGGTCGAGCGATTGAGAGCCTGAACAAACATCTTGACGTTCCTCCAGAACAGGAGGAGGCCTTGATGTTCTAACAATTCCAGACACATCCTCGCCGCCGTGGCCGGAGCACTTTATTTGCGTCCTTTTGTGGAAGAAAAGCACCCGAAACGAAAGCCATCAAAGCTGTGTCCCAAGCTATGATGCCTCGTCAACAGTACGCACACAGGACCTTGGACGACATGGCCAGCTTGAACCGGGGAACTGAGCCGGGAGGACAGCAAGCCAGGCAAACTCTCCGACTGTGTCACCCCCGCACCCGAAGATCTAAATCTGTCCGCTATGAGGCAAGAGAGGCATACGCAGCTTAGGAAAGCAAACATGAGTTGTCTCTCGTGCTGGAGAATCGCCATCACGAGGGGGGTGAATGAGTGACGAGACGCAAGTTGTGAATCATGCACCTGCCGGCCAACTCCCGCGATGTGATTCACTACTCATTGTACAGCGTGCCGCCTTCGAGACCGTATAAAGAGGGAGCCTCGCCAATCTTGCCGTCGGTGAGAAGCTCACAAGAACGCATCTCGATCACCCAAACCTTCACGCCATCTGAAAATCTTCCTGATACTCCCAAGAACGCGCCACACAACTTGACCAAAATGCTCCTCTCAAGCTCTACATCCCTCCTCTTCCTCTTCCTCGCCTTCACCGCAGCAGCAACCTCCCAGTCAACACCCACCCCTTCTCCATCCCAACCACCCATCGACGACGGCACAGTCTGCCCCGGGTCCACGATCCCCTGCTGGGAAGGCTGCATGCCGCCCGACGGCGTCTGCTGCCACGGCTCCTCCAAGACCTGGTGGTGCCAAAAGGGCTATACCTGCGGCAAAAGCGAAGCCGCAGGCTGCTTCCACCCACCGGAAAGAGCCTCTTTCTCTTCCTCTTCCTCCTCCTCTGCCCCTACAACAAGCGACGACTCCCTCGCTACGGCCACAGAAAGCGTAACGAGGCCGAGTCTGACGGCCGCGACAACGACGACGACGACCGGCACCCAGCGTCCGACGTGCGTCTTCCAGATCCCGCCCATCGTGCAGAGACGGCAACGGGAAAAGGTAACAACGACAGTGTCGGCGTGTCCCACCGAGCTGACCTCGGCCACTTCCGTCCCGGGTGCCGCTAGGGGATCCGGACCGGCGGCGATGGGTCAGCCGTGGGCGGTTGTCATGTCGATCGGCGTTGCGGTCGGTTTTGTGATGATGATGGCCTGAATGGGTGAAGTTTCTCGATGCAAGTTAGCTTACAATCAAACTGGCCGTTGTATACTTTTCGTGCTTTGTGAGAGCTGTGACTCCCCATCGTCTCGGAAAAGTTCCAAGACTGTGTAAGAATGATTAAAAGCTCACACATGAGCCCGTTTCTATCCAAATCTCGCCGCCTACCTCATACGAGAACTCTGAGAAAGGGGGTTAGCCATCACACGGGCGACCAAAGGAGGTGTCAGAACAGAAACCAGGGACGCGGTACGACGTCCCCGTGCTGGCATTAGAAGCGTGTAAACTGATAAAATGGACGAATCAACTCGAGTTTCCTTTCTCTTTCATCTCTTCCTCTGTCTTCTGTGTGTGTGTCTCTCTCTCCCCCCGCCCCTCCCATTCGGGCCCTCTGGTCGCCTCATAAAACGTTGTATGCGCAACACGCGCGTTCACTCATCCGCATTTCGAAACGACCCCGTTGTCCAGATATTCGTAAATGCGCACGGCAGTAAAAACCGCAGACTAACTGTTTCCAGTATTCGGTCTACAGTCCGGCACTACCCAATGCTGAAACGCCGGTCTCGCAGTACGCCGAGGGTTGACGGGGGATCTTGCGAATGCCCTCTCTCTCTCCAAAACAAAAAAAGACGTCGACAAACACACATCGATGCGCAGCTCTACCCAATTGATGGGCCGTATTATAAATCGTGAGGGGCGTTATATATAAGTGGTTGTTTTTGAGAGGTTGGTCGTGTAAGGGTCAGCAAAGTCATAGACTCCGTTTTTATGACTCCTGGTTGACGGTTTGCTAGTGGAAGAGGTCAGCATTCGTGTCCCAACTCAAAGTTTCTCCTCAAATGGATCTCGAGGAGTAGATCCGGTAGGGTATGCACGTACGACAAGCCAGTCCATGCCCTCCGTGACACCGCTGCCGTCGACCGCGGAGCAGGCCATGATGCTCCAGTTCCGATCGCGCAGCTCGCCGAGGCGCAGCGCCTCCGAGATCTCGCCCGCGCCCTTGGCGCCGGGCTGGTCCTGCTTGTTGGCAAAGACGAGGAGCGAAGCGTCCTTGAGCTCCTCCTCGTTGAGCATGGCGCCCAGCTCCTCGGCCGCGGTCTGCAGACGCTCGATATCGGTCGAGTCGACGACGAAGATGACGGCCGCCGTGTTGGCGTAGTAACACCGCCAGTAGGGGCGAATGCTGGTTTGACCACCTAGATCCTATAGTCGCGGGCGCGCATGGCTGCTGTCAGTCTCTTTTTCTCTCTCTCTCGCTTGCGTGTGGTGTTGCAGAGAAGGGGTGCATCGGAGAATGGTGGCATACCCAAACGTTGAAATTGAGGTTTTTGTATGTGACGGACTCGACGTTGAATCCTATCGTGGGGATCGTGGTGACAACCTCACCGATCTGGAAGGTTCAGAAAAAGGTTAGTCCAAGGCACTTCACGAGATGCACGCCTTGAGCGACGGCGGAGAGGGAAGTCTGCCGCAGAACTCACCTTCAGTCTGTACAAAAGTGTCGTCTTGCCAGCGTTATCCTGTAGAACACGGTGGTTTGTCAGCCTTGCGTCTCCACGTTTCGGACGCATCACGAGGGAAACGCTGAGCGGGAGGGTTCGCATACCAGTCCCAAGATCAGGATGCGAATCTCCTTCTTCGACCACACGAGGCCCGACAGCCATGACATGCTTGCGCCCATTTTGAAAGATGGTTTGTCGATTCTCGACAGGAACTCGGTGTGGGAAGAGGTGTGGTCGTGGTGTAAACTCGGAGCTTTCGTAGGGATGCAAAAGGCCGTGTGCGGGTTCGGGGGTTGCGCTGCGACTTGTGTTCTGTCACAATGTACGCGGTTGGCCTCGGGACAGGAAGGTCGCGGAGGTTTAAGGTAGGTAAGGTAAGGTTGGTGGTGGTAGCAAAAGGTGGCTTGTTTCCCAAGGGGCGAGCAGCAGCAGCAGCAAGAGTAGAATGACGAAAGCTGACCAAAGAAAAGGCTCCGCCCGCTTTGCTGGAATTATGTACAAACGGAGGCCCTTTAACCGTTGGTGAAGAATAGGAGAGCACGAAAGGGGTGTGAGAGAAAAGGGCGACAAATGTTCCGTGGCGTTCAGGGGCAATAAAAATTAAGAAGGAGTATCTAGTTTCTCTCCTTTTTCACTGTTTTCAAGATTTTGGCTTAATTCGTCGTGGGCTTCGTTTCGTCGAGCTGTCTTTCTTGTCTTTACGAGTAGCAGACAAAGGACCGTTGCAAAAGAATCTCGGATGGCTTGACTTCCCCCTAAGGCGTAACAGTAAAGGTAAGGTAGCGGAACGGGTCCCCCCTAATTGACAGTTTTTAAGACATGCATGGATGGGAAACCTGGGCGTCCAAACGGGTCCGCGGGCTGCCAATTCTGGGATCGTCGGCCGCTCGAGCCTATCGGCATGTCAGGGATTATCACATAAGCAGACTCTGGATACGCATGCCTGAGGCAGCAGGATCCTGTGTCTTATCTAATCAGCACCTGAGCAAAAGAAAAAAAAAAAACAAGCAGGAGCGAGCCACACGGCTGAGCCTCAAGAGGCGAGTAACCTTCTCGTGCCTCCCCTCTCCCCCACCAGGCTCCGAAAGCGTGACCGACTCCACCTTGTGCCCTGTCCACCAATCAAGGCGACTGCGGGCTCGCTAACCTAGTGCGCCTTGTGCACAAGAATTTCTCATTTCTAGTGGTGAGATTGATTCAACCCATCCCATCTGGAGAACAACTGCCACCCCAAAGGACTCGCACCAGTTTGATCAGCCAACAAGCCGTCAAAATGCCGGTACGTTGATATATTACGCCCCTTCGTCTTCGCCCTCTCGTTCAAACGACCCTCTTCGACGCGATGATGATGTTGTCCCTCGACCGAATCTACCGACATATTGCATCCGCGCGATTCGACAAAATGCGTCACCTGTGGACGGGGTTCACGATGGAGGAGTGAGGGGCAAACATCATCAACGACATCGAGGAGGGCGATCGAGAAGCATACGAGGAAATCCAATACAAAAAAAGCAGAATGCTGACAAGATCTCTCGCGATACAGAGCCACAAGTCTTTCCGCACGAAGCAGAAGCTCGCCAAGGCGCAGAAGCAGAACCGCCCCATTCCCCAATGGATTCGCCTTCGCACCGGTAACACTATTCGGTACGATACACCCTCCCTCTGTTCCTCTCCGGAAGCCTCTCTCCTCTTTTAGTCTCGATCTGGAAACGGGTCAAAAGGCGAAGAGAGTCTTTCACATGGAACACACCCCCCCACCAAACATCACAATACTAACATCTCCATCACAGCTACAACGCGAAGCGTCGTCACTGGCGCAAGACCCGTCTCGGCATCTAAACGCCTCGCCTCCTTCTCTCTTCAAGAAAATCCCTTACCCTATCCTGCGGGACTTCCATATCAAAACCATGGATACCGCCGACCGAACGACGACGCCGCGCTCGACTTGGGGGAAAACTTTCGCATCAAACGGGAGGGGTTCATCCTAATGGACTCAAATACCCACTGGCTCGAGTCCTGAATTCGTGGGGGAAGTCTTTTTTGACAAACAGGAATGGAGGGGAAACAAAATGGATGCCCGGTTCGGCTAGACTCTACGTATTGCATGTTACGGTCATAGGGAAAGGAAATGCAAAATTTGCCTCTGAAGAGATGAGGCCCCCACGATTATCATTCTCCGTCGCTCAGTACGTACGTGATGGGATAATTGAAGGACCGCGATTCATTCCACCTCGCCATCGAGGACTCCCTTCTTGACCTCGCCCACAGGTGCTAATCCGAACCTCCACGCTGCGATACCGCGGCCCAGGCCTGTGCTTGCGGCTGAGAAGTCTTTGCGTTATGCCATGACAATTGTCGCTGTTAGCTTGTCAGCGGTATTCATGATAGCAATGGGTCGAATGGAGGGGGAACTGGGGCTTGTAGATCCCCCATCGCCTGTTTCCTTGGCTTGATTGTCGCCAATATCAACCAAGGTAGCGCCCCTGGGGTTCAACAGCTACTAGCAGCAGGCTCAAATAGGTTTACTCTAGCATACCATAGTGAAATTGGTCGCCGAGTGTTCACAGCCATCTGACTTACCAGTCTCCAATGACTCACTGTTGACGAAATACGGGCCCTTGTAGTACAGCGTGCTTAGTGAGGTTTCGTTGTCAGCCTTGTCGCATAATGTCTGTCATGGAAGCCATCTCCACCCGGACGCATGGCATTAGCTGTATATCCAGCGATGTGGTCGATCCCAATACCTGATTTTGTTACAACCTCCAGCTCACAAACGCAAAAATGTCATCAAGGAACAGGTCTAGTACGTTAGACGCGAAATCAAACTCCTTTGCCTTGCTATGAATTTGTAGCAAAACCAAATGGGACGCACGCATAACTGCTGCGCATGGGATGGATGACCTTGTGTCAAGCGCCTCTCATCTACCAAGTGTCCCGTTCCATACGGGACGTGAATTCCTGACCTGTGGAGCAACCCGCAAACTTTCCAGGGTAACCGAAAAACGAATCAATGAGCGATCGTCAAAACGCCGGAGTACGATGCATCACACATTAGGTGCGCAGAGAAATGTCCGAAGAGTAGGTTAACCCAGACTCCGGTTCTTTTCCACCAATCCATTTGTCGTGATATTTAACGGTCCTCGGCCCACTCGTTCTCGCGGCGAATCTGCTCCTCCTCTTCGGGGGTGAAGTCGTTGGTGATGTTGAAGGTCTTGCGGATCTCCTCGGGTGACTTGCCCTTGATCATGTTGGCAACGGTCTTGCAGCCGACGTCGAGGAGAGGCTTGATGTCCAGGTAGTTGGAAGCCTGTCAAAATATTAGCTTACTTCAAGGACATGTGACAGTAACGGGTAACATACGAGGATGATCTCGAAGAGCATCTCCTGGTCGACCTGCATGAACTTCTGGTCCCACTCCTCGATCTCGGTGGTCTTCTTGCGAGCATCGTTCTCGTCATCGGCGGTCTGGACGGGATCGGCGCGGTGGTGGTCGCACCACTCGATGACCTTGCGGAGGACCGCCTCGTTGACCTGGGACAAAATGTCAGCGCTTGTCGATCATTCGGCCGAGAGGCGAGAGGCGGCGACACATACGTTGGGAATGGGGATGGGGTTCTCCTGGCTGATGGCATCATCACCAACATCCTCGAGCATGTTCTTGATGAGCATGGAGCGCTCAGCGACAACGCGATCTAGAGGAGTTGCGTTAGCAAGGGTCTGGTCAAGACCGGGCTCGCGGGCGGAAGGAGGGGTCTGACGTACCAACGGGGATCGTGATGTTATCGTTGGACTGAACCCAGATCTTGGCGTCCTTCTTCTCGGCGGCCATTTTGTCTAGTAATTTGGGTAACTGCGATGCAGAATATCTTGGAGCGGTCAGCTTGGAGTTGGCAGATGGCGATGGTTGACTGGTGATGATTGATCGAAGGATTGAAGTTGCTTCTGGAGGATGGTGGGGGAAAGTAGAAGTCGGCCGGCGGGGAAGGAAGCAGCGGGAGTCGGGACTATATAGGCCTTACGTTTATGATTCGGAGATAGAATGAGAAGGTGAAGATTTTGTATGCGACCGGCGACAGTTGTTTGATTGGAGAAAGGCGGACAAACGAAGCAGTGAATAAGTGATCGGAGATGGCTTTTGTTGCGTCAGACGTTAGGTTGGACGGTTTTGAGGGTCGGGGCGGCCAGGTTGTTGGTTGTGGAGAAGTGGGAAGGCAGAGAGCGTCGCTACCTTACCCGTAGAAGTTGAGGGAGCACCA
This sequence comes from Colletotrichum scovillei, assembly GCF_011075155.1. Classification (NCBI taxonomy): domain Eukaryota; kingdom Fungi; phylum Ascomycota; class Sordariomycetes; order Glomerellales; family Glomerellaceae; genus Colletotrichum; species Colletotrichum scovillei. The sequence continues at coordinate 3,903,979 of NW_023336261.1, forward strand.
GGCAGAGGTAAGGGCGGCAGGTGCTTTGATTGGTTCAAGGTGGCGGGGACCTGTTTGTGCTCATGGGACTCTACATCTGTTGCCTGGAGAACTTTATATGGCTCGAGGTACCTACCCTTTGGTGCCTTTCAGAAGGCCTCAATGGAGTCGATGGACCCGCAAAGGCACAGCACATCAATGGACATGCCCTGGAAAAGAACAATTCCCTCTCGTCCGACCTGGAAGACAGCAAGAGAAAAGAAAGTGTCACGCAAGAAGAGCCTGAGGCAGAAGCGTCCTGGCGGTGTTCCATGAACTCCATTACCTTGCAGAACACAGTCTCAGTGACTCTTCGCCGAATGCAACTCACCTTTGTGCGGCAGAGCGAGGATGGAGGCACAGCCGGCTCCCTTATGTAATCCTAGACAAAGAGAAGTTGTAAGCTTGTACAGATGTTGTCCCCTTCACTCTTTCCCTTCGGCATGATGTACGAGGGATTCTCATTTCTGCTTGCAAAGACTCAGAAGTGGCACCAGCAGCATGAATCAAGAAGTTATACCAGATTGTTTTGTGTTGCAGATTGTGCTGCTACCTATTTACCTATCCTCCTCGTTGGCTCCAGGCAAATTCCGAGGCAGCCTGAAGGACTTCCCTCCCATCGAGCTGATTCACCACAACCCAGAGACCTTACCCTAGGTAAGCTTCAGCCTATGCCTTATTTTCCGGGGGCCCCAGGCACCCGCGGAGGTGATGCCCATTGAAAGAGTTCTTACAAAGGCATTGCTTCAGATGAGCAGCCAGATTCCCTCTAGAGAAAGGAAAAAGGGAGCTCGATATTGCTGGACTTAAGGTAGCAATTTTCCGTGTTCCCTCTGGCTTTTACCCTAAGCCAGTAACTTTGCCTGTGCGGTCAAGGTACCTTGTGTAGACGAAGCTCAACATGAGATTTGGAGCCAGCCTGGATGCCGTACTTTAACGCTGGTCAAATGAGACAAACTTGAAGGATAAATTGTGTTCATCTTAGAGATAACTCAAATAGGAGAAAATGTTGGGAAGTATTCGGGGTGAGGGCGGGCCTGCTAGATCTACATACCATCCCATGACCTCTGAGGCGATACCTGCTGAGAGGGTCTCGTGATTAAGGAAGCTAGATTCGGCCAAACATCGTTCTGCTCTCCCACTCTGCTACACTCAGAGAGAGAGGGAAACCAGTATAGTCCAAATCTCTGGCTCACAAATCACCGAGTGATAAGTCCAAACGTCACAGGATTCCGACTTTGATGCAATGCGGCCTGGCACAGACTTCTTGTAACAGACTGCAGTTGCTTGGCATCTCTCCGCAAGCGGCAAACCAGTTTTCGGAGCCGGACAGACGATTAATGCTGGCATACCTTACTCGGACAAGAACCTCGTCGCCGCTAAGCTAAAGCCCGGCCGAGGAGACCGGCAAGGCAGAGCCGAGGGCGGCGGAGACGGCCGGTAAGGCAACGTCAGGATCTATTCCTGTGAGTGCCGTATCTGCGGAGACCGAGCACTGCCTCCTGTTGCCAATGGTTGCATCGTGAAAAAATGCTTCTCAGCGGATGGCCTTGAGTCCAAAACGCTCCCAGGTCGATGCTTGCTAATGGCGTCTGGTGCCTACCTTGCTTGTGATGTTCCTTGTTTCTCTGTCTCGGTTCGTGGAGTGAGCGACTAGGTTTGCCTTCACTGCTGGGTGACCAGAATGGCATCAACTGAAAGTATACGAAAAATGTCGTGGATAAGCTCTCGTACCAAGCTCTCGTAGCGAAGGAAATGTCCGACAAGAATCTGGAGCTGGCCAGGGTGTGGACATGGAAAGACAGGGCCGATGGCGAAAGCGAACTGCAAGCACTTTAGGGAGCCTGTCTTCTCCACGGATCTGAACCCCCGCGACGCGCGAGCAGGGCAACGCCAATCTGATGGTGCGAGACACTGAAGATGGCGGCATTTGGTTTAACATCCCTGGTCCTCTGATTGTGTAGAGGAAGTGTGCTGCTTCGGGATACAAATGGCACTCTGTAAGTTATTTTGCTTGCTAACGTACGTGAGGACCCAATCTCTCGGAATAGGGCAAAGCGTGGAATGTATTAATGATGACTGGGCCGGTTTCATGGGGACGCGCCAGTGGGAGTGGGCGGCGCGCCTGCGTCCGTGAAATTTAATGATTCGCAATTCATAGCGCCGGATGTTGATGGGGCCCGCGATCCCGAAGCTTCCGTCGACGGACCAAAGGGGCGAACGCGACTACGACCGCGGATGCGCAGATGGCGTTCCGGGATTGGCATTATTACGTTCGTCTGATATCAATATCGGCCTTTTTCACCAGACGAACGGACAGAGCGTTGGGGACGGGTGGCATGGCTTTGTTTGATGCGACTCCCAGAGATATGTTGGAGACAAGTATCCGTTCACCAACTGGCAAAAAGTCAAAAGTTGGCATGTTGTTGACAGGCAGCCCCCCCATGCTGGACGGATGGGAAATGATGCATAATGACAGCAAGACATGATGGAAAGACGTGGTTCGAGAAACCTGCTGACTGGGTTGGTGTTATTTGGTTGGCTGTCCGGGGAAAGGGGGTGGTGTCCCCTGGCGAGGGTTTGGAGTGGTGGATGAAGAGGACGGCAGAATTAGAAGCTTTGGATGGGGCCACCTCGCTCACAATACACGTACTGGATAGACACTTCCCTCTGTGTTGAGGTGTCGTGGGTGTGTAGCGATGGCCCTATGAGCCACGATGGCAGTGGCATGCACCCTCCCAGTTCCAGGTGCTGGCCGGTGGCAGTCTGCCTTGCCCGTTTTGGGAGTTAGCGCTCCCAACTGAAGGCCCTAGCGAGAAGAGCTTGGCAGGGAACAGGGGGCCGTTGCAGCGGACTTGGGAGGGCACACTCTCCAAAAGTCGGGCTCGGTTTTCTTTTCTTTTGATTTCTGCCAGCCAGCAACCACATCGCGGACTCGTGCGTGACGCTTCGCTTGTGTGTTGGGAGTTGGGTTGACGATCCCTGTATCTGAGGTGTGCCGGGGAATAAGCAGTCCATTATCCAAGGCATGGCAGGAAGGTTCCTCCTTATTCGTACGGATACCGGTACCTGCCTTATACCGGGTAAGAAGGTACGCATAGAGTATTAGTAGACAGTTGGGAAAAGGGAAGGAGCAAACACACGGCGGGAGCTGCCAGTTGCAACTGCCAACAACCTGGGAGGAAATGACAATCGGCCACCCGCCTTACCTCCCTGGTCCTTAGACTCTCCCGTCATTGGAGCTCCCAACCTTGACACCTCCCTCCTTCAGTCCTTCCATCCATCCTCCCGTCACTTACCAACTACCTTTACCTTACCTTGCCTGGGTACCTAACGTTAGGTAGGTACGTAGCACTCAGCAGACCTCACTCCGTGAGGTAGTCACACCCTGAGCTCATCTCATCTCACCTGGCTCCTCTGGTGGGAACCTGCAAAGGCAAGAAATCAAACAACAAGTGCCCTAAGCACCAAACAGAAGCAAGAGCAGCCTCAGCAGGGGCCATGTGCCCGCTAAAGTAGTCTCAGAGATTGCGGATACACCCTCATATGGATAGTTCTGGGCCTATTGCTCGGGAACTGGCTGGCCCCTACGGAGTACACTGCTTACAAAATACACGTACCGACCAGGTTGTGAGAGCAAGGTTATCTCTTCTCCCTTCTCCATAACCCTGCAAAGTCCCCTCCAAGGTCCAAAAGAGCTGCGGTGCGGGTGCGGGTGCGGGTGCGCTTGCGGGCTGACAGAGCGTGGGAGCGACACTCAGTCACTTTCTCTCGACCCGAGTCCGCGCAAAAAATATCCTGACCATCACCCTATCTACCTGACCTTACCTGACCTTGGACTTATTTACCTGGCCTTGCCTTGCTTTAGTCGCACCTCGACCTGCGCACCTCTTTTCTTTTCCCTTTGCTTCTCTCCCACCACCCTCACCGGGCCTCACCTTGCAAATAATAATATTTTCCCTTCTTTGTGACCATCCTTCTTCTTGCCTTTACCTTACTTTAACCCCCACCTCTCCGTCCTTGACCTCCGCTGCGCCTGGCAAACCATCGCATACCTGGCTCCTGTACATGCGCCTCTCCTCCTGATGATGCGACGTTGCGACATACCCTCCTTTTCGCAACGAACCTCCCGCCAGCCTGGCTCCGCCTAATACTCGACACCTGGCTACTTCCAGCCTTCGATCACGAACCGATGCCCGAGCTACGCGCAGCAGCTACCACCAGATCATAATCGAGAGCACCTGGAGTCATGTGGCGGAGAGCGTACCTATTTCTGGTGCTGGTTAGACTGTGGTTCGCCCTGTCACCCAGCTACCTGCACCCCGACGAGAATTTCCAGGGCCCAGAGGTCATCGCAGGTACGTTTGGCTTGTTTTGCAGCTGCTGCATCCCGTTGCCTGGGTAAGAGCGTGCGCAGCTCTCGGTTTGGCGCCATGGAGCTTCCTCCCTCATAGCTCGGATTGAGTTTAGGCGCTCGTTCTCGTTCAACAGGACCTAGACTAACGGCGTGGCGCAGGCCAAATCTTTAGTTACCCGGTACGGCACACATGGGAATTTACAAATGAGCACCCGATACGAAGCGTCTTCCCCTTATGGCCCGTCTACGGCCTGCCCATGATGTTGCTGAGATGGCTGTGGATCGGTAACGGCAAGGATGGCGAGATCCCCCCAATCGCAGTCTTTTGGATCCTTCGCGTCCTCATGTTCGTCACCAGCTTCGTGCTGGAGGATTGGGCCATCCATGAGCTCATCAGCTCTCCACGACACCGTCGCGTTGCTGTGCTCCTGGTCGCCTCGTCCTATGTCACATGGACGTACCAGACGCACACGTTCTCCAACTCGGTGGAGTGTCTCGTTGTTGCTTGGTGCTTGGTCTTGATTCAGCGCATTGTCGAGAGCCCGGTAAGGACCCCCTTGGCACGATTTTGTGGACACCAACATGTGAATGCCAACTAACGCTTGTGACAGCAACAATCATCGCTTCTTGCTTCTACGATTCTCGGCATAGTGGCCGTCTTTGGATTGTTTAATAGAATTACTTTCCCGGCGTTCTTGTTGATTCCGGGACTTCGCTTGATACCCCATTTTCTCAATAGGTAGGTCCGCCTAGGCACCATGACATCAGGGGACCGCCCACTAACAACCCACCAGACCCATGTCCTTCACCGTGATGGTGTTGGCAGCTCTCACAACTACCTTGGTCGCCATCACCCTGGATACGGCATTCTACCTCCCTGAACCCATCAAATGGGCAGACCTCATCTCACGGCCAGTCATCACGCCACTTAACAACCTCATGTACAACATCGACACAGACAACCTTGCGCAGCATGGGTTGCACCCCTGGTACCAGCACCTACTGGTCAACATTCCCATGCTCATCGGCCCCGCTGCGATGTTGCTCTTCACTCAGCCATACCTCTCATTACGACTCTACTCGGCCATCTCTGGTGTCTTCGTGCTGTCTATCTTCCAGCACCAGGAAGCACGATTCCTGCTGCCCACCGTCCCGCTCATCCTCTCATCAGTGCACCTTCCGAAGAATCGGACTGTCGTTCGCGTGTGGATCGGGGTGTGGCTTGCTTTCAACTTGATCTTTGGTATCCTCATGGGTGTCTACCATCAAGGCGGTATCGTGCCGGGCCAGGTATTCCTGAGCAAGCAGCCAGACGCGACGCAGGCCGTCTGGTGGAAGACCTATACGCCACCCATCTGGCTTCTTAACGGCAAGAATGAGGTCCTCACGACGCGCGACGTGATGGGTATGAAGGGCGACATACTCCTTGAGGAGCTGACCAAGTTGGCTACCTGCGACACGCCGGCGGATCGACGCAACTCGGAGTATTTGAAGGAGAAGAACGGGACATATCTGATCGCACCAGCATCAGCGACGTGGATAGACCCCTACCTTCCCAACAAGGGACTGAAAGGCCTACGGTTCCGCGAGGTATGGCGTTACAGGCAACACTTGAACCTAGACGATCTTGACTTTGGTGACGACGGCATCTGGAACACCCTAACGAGGGTGATTGGCAGGCGTGGTCTCGTCGCCTGGCGTGTGACGAAGAGTTGCAAGTGAGTGTTGGCCGTGGAGGAGACTCAAAAGCAATGAATGAAAAGATTTGAACGTTTTGATGATTGAAAAAGTATTCGATCCTTCGAAAGCAAATGGTATCGTGACTATGTGATGTGGTGGTCCTTCCTTTGTCCCTGTTTGTGACTAACACCCCATAAATTTCTCGAGCGCCGTACCGATGGCGCCAATTTTCCATTTCATTATACAAGGCCTCTTTTTTTTTTTTTTTGTGAGATCCTTTACGTTCGTTAGGGAGCTCCCTCGGTTCCGATTCCATCACATCATCTGTCTGCAAACAGAACCTATAGCGCATACCAAGCGCTTCGTTAGACGCTAGACCTCATCGAGTTCGCCGGCATTCATCCAGGAATATGCCGACGACCACCTCATCCACGCTGGGTCCGTTTGTGTCGTCTGTTGAGAAAGGGCTCAAGTACGATGGTAATGTACCATAAGCCCCTGAATATCCTCAAGACGCAGAGCTGGACGGCGGACGAACACGGGACGAGGACAATTGATCACTTCCTCCCCCCTGCCCGCCCCCCCTCCTTACGGAGCAGCCTCATCACGCCGCCACGCTCGTCTTATTCACATCCACAGCGAAATACCAATTTCCCGAAACGTTCATCGTCCCCAGCTTACTCTTCATCCAGCAGACGTGGTTGCCGTAGTAATCGCCCCACCCGGCCCCGACGCAGTCGTCGCCCTTTGACGCGCAGAGGTCGATGCAGGCGGCCATGGTGGTTGCGTTTTCCGAGGTGAGGTCGGTGGCGCCGTCGGCCGAGTTGAAGTCGTGGCCGCAGATCATGCGGAAGGTGCGTTTGGGGGCGTCGGGGGAGCTGTAGGTTACGTTGTCTGCGGCGGGGCAGGTGATTGTTGCGTTTGCGGTTGATGTTGCTGGTGTTGTCGTTGAGTTGCTGGTTTGGGGTGTTAGTTTGGGTACGTTGTTTCTTATTTGAATACTATGGAATGAAACGGCAGAGGGGGGGAAATGTGATGGAAAGGGGATGATGATTTGTAAAGAGACAAAAGTGTAAACGTACCCTGACGAAGACTTGTTGTCGCTCTTCTTCATCGCCAACCCTACCCCAAGACCGACGGCGATGGCAGCCACAACGAGGACGATAGCGACGCCCATGACTACATAGCACACCTTCCTACGCATCCCACATACTGTGGCCTTCTTGCCCTTCCCGGACCCATCTCCGTCGAGAGATCCGGACCCGTACCCCGGCGACCCGGGCGGCGGCTTGTGATACCCAGGCGGATGCTGCTGGCCCGTGGCGGCATAGTAATACGGCGCCGCAGAAGCGACGGACGGCGACGACGAGACCTCGAGGTTGGGGTTCTGCTTGTGGTAGTGATGCCACGATAACGGGTCGTCCGCGACCTCGGGGAAGGTTGTGGTCTTGGCTTCCGAGTGGTTGTAGGGAGATACCTCGGGCAGGTGGATGTCGTGGTTTGTGCGGTTCCAGGCGTTTGGCTCGGCTACTTCGAGGCCGGATTCGTAGACCTGCTGGTTCTGGTATTGTGGGTTTGATGTTGCGGCGGGTGATGAGGTTGCGGTTGTGTTTGTGGTGTTTGTTGGGGCCGTCATTTTGAGAAACTTCTCGGATGCCCTTGGCCTTGGGCCCTCCATGGCCGATTTCCCCTTGTCCTCGAGAGAGGAGACTTATTATGGTGGGTTATTGTTGTTCTGTGTCCCTCCGAGACTCTCTGTCTCCCTCTTAGCTCCGTCCAGGCTCCAGCTTACTGCGCCTCCTTCTGCGTGTGAGATTCCCTCGCTCTTTTCTGCAATATGTCTGCCTGAATCCCTCAGTTCGAGAGGTAGGTGGCCCTCTTGGAGGTCAAAGTGAAGGAACTTTGGTGAAACAAACCCCACAGCTTGTTGATGTGTGTTCGCCAAGAGATATTCCCGTACAATGCGAATAGGTTAGAATCCCCCTTTGGTTTGCGGAGAAGACAACCGAGTCCAGCCAAGTGCGTGAGCCAGGGTATGTTATTGTAGGACGGAAGTGTGGAAGAGAGGGAAGAATGGAGATGGGAAAATAAGCAGGAAGAGCGAAAGGGGAGAAGCGTGAAGGCGAGAACGGGCGAGGGCTGCCGGCATACAAATTAAACCCCAGGAGGAAGGCCAGAACAATGGAGGTAAGCACTGTAAGCAAGACCAGAAAAAGCAAAAAACGGGCTGGCGAGTAACTACCTTACAGGCCTATGGTCCACAGTCCCGCTGATGGACTGAACCCCCCTGCCCGGGGGGCAAGCTTATAGTTTAATACGACGAGTTTGGCGCGGTTTCTCTCTCCTCTCAGCCCCGGTGGTTTGTGCTTCATTCGGGATAGCTTGGCAAATCGGCTGGCCTGCTTGCTGGTCCTCCTTGTATGTATCCGTACGGGCTGAGGAGGGGTGGGATTTCTTATGCAGGCGGTGGGATGTGTGATCGATGAAGAACGGGGTATGATCTACGGTCGATACGCGCTGTACGGGTATCTTTGACGAGAGAGGGAAAATCAAGGCTGACCCTGATTTCTGGCCCTCCAACGTGCAGTGAAGCTGAAAGCTTGTCACTTTCCCTCCTCTTCCTCCTCCTCGGTGCTCAGTTCTCGCGTGTATAGCCTATTGCCGAGCTGGTGGGACGGGTAACTGATACGACCGAGTCGACCGGATCATGTCAGCGCGCGTGGGAAGGAGTTTCGCGCTTGCTAGTTCACCTACTTAGTTTCTCACCGTCTCACTACGGAGTACTTATTTTTTTTTTTTTTGGTGCTCATTTAGTATTGCCTGCCGCCACGGTCTAGGTAATGCTTTTTACCTTTTACCTCACAAGGCGTTTACTCGCCCACGGGCCTCCCCTTTCTAAGCCCGGTTCGTCAGCCACCAACAACGGGTCTAACGACTCCCGGGAAAGCGCGCGCTGAGCGTGGAGAGACAGAGTCAAGAACAGGGCACACAGGGCACACAGGGCTACCAGCGCGCGGGGAGAAGGAAGCTTGGCAGGCGTTTGGAGGTTCGAGAAGAGACGCCCTTCCTTTCGATGAGATCCCCTTATCTTTCAGGATAAGATGAAGCAGAGAACGAAGGCATGAAAGTCGTCCCCGAATCCCTCGTCTTTGGACGTTTCGATCCTCCAGCGCTCCGCATCTCATTTGCGGCCAGATTGGGAGGCCAATGGGCATCGTAACGTCGTCTCAACGGTGGAGAACTGTTGCATTGCAGGCAAAGTGGTTTTGAAGAGAAAAGGCTGGGCCAAATCATGTCACAGAAAAAACGAATAAAATGGTATAGCAAGAGAAAAAGACGATCCTACGTGCCTACCAACCCTCTCAAGTATGCATTATCCAAGGGGATTTCTTCATGGAAGCGAACCAGCCAATTGGACGTCTCGACTGTGCTAGTTATACGGGCGAGAGTGCGATGCGGTTGGCTTGGCGAACGAGCTTGAACTTTTGGGCGGGAAACGTCCCCTGTAAGTTGCAGGTCAGCGTTCCATCGCAGGGGTTTTGGCGGAGGGGGGAGAGTCTGGAAGATGGCGAAAGGCGAGATGGGTCTGGAGTTCTGGACCCTCTCTCTTCTCGTAGCGCTCGATTCGGTCAATTGTTCGAGGTTGATCGCCGGGCTGTGCCTCCCGTCCGCGTTTCCACCAGACTGGCTGCGGTACGGGATACAATGAGTAAGCTCGAATGTCGCTCATGATGTAATATAGCCGGGGGTGGCGGGCTTCTCAATGAATCCAGTTGGGGACCGCCCGTGGAATCTTGTGAACATATTTTGGAGTTTGATTTCTTGCGTTGTGACAAGCGTCACAAGGCAGTTCCTGGAATTATACTCTCATCAACTACTATTCATCCGAAATTTGTGCCAAGCGATGAGTAACAATTCAGGGTGAAGTCAAACTCAGGATGGCTGATGAGATGAGCAAATCGTCTGTCAGCCCTAGTAAAGTTTATGTAAATGAAGATGGATATGACCCGGGAACGGGTCAGGCCTCCCACTTACGCTTGAAGCTGAACAGGACTTTGAGCTTAACTATGCAGGCCGAGGAAGTGCACGAAGTTTATGCTTCTTACTCAATTTGATCGAACGTTGGGTCTTCTCTGCCACCGGCTAGAGAATGTCGCCAGTCCGCTCCTTGTTCAACAGATTAACTCAGGACTAAATATGTCCTTGTTTTCCGCCCTATGTTGGATGAGATACAAAGGCATGGTTTCTCTCGAAAGCGATTAAAGACGAGACACAGTTCCTACGAATATATCTACGCATAATGCACAGCTGGGATCACTTGGGTGGGGCCCCCATTGCCACGGAGGCGGCGGCGTACCCCTCGCCCGAACCCGGCGCCGCGGTGGGGCCGCAGTGTTGATGACGGCGCTGCAATGCGAGACTGCGCTTCCCAAGACGGACATCGCGATCTGGAGGTTCGGGCAGTCGAAGTTCATCCACGGTGGATGTAGCATCTGACGCCGCCGAGAGTCACGTTTCGCGCCGATTGTACGGACTCGTGGATGAATAAGACAGACAGTCAGCGAGCTCTCATCCATTGCAATGTCCATCTCGAACTGCCTGTATCCACGGCCCTCGCATCGCATCGACCTCAGCTATCCAGCGCCCAGTGATGAACTTGATACCTCGTTTGCGAAAGTAATATTGAAAGCGCTGCCTGGCCGATCAAAAGTCTACTCTCCCAGATAAGTCTGGTGACCGCTCAAACTCGGAATGGTGGAGCAACCACAAGTAAAACATCTCGTAAAGATGTTAACAGAGTTTCGCAGCACGTTGCAAGACCTTACTCACGAACGGGGCTTCGTGGTAGTGAGTACGGCTTACGCCGCCGATAACGGTGAACCGCAACGGGCCGCCGCCTTGGAGAAGCTGCGCGTCTACACCACCCTAGCCGACGACGACGCCGATTCGGATCAGGAAACAGCTTTCAGTACCGTCTTACGCGGTGCCCTCTACGCCTCCGTGCGCAAGGCTTCCAACGGGCAAGCCATGTCCTCAGTCTCTTCGGCCGGGTCATCCAACCTGTAGAGTGAGGAGCGGTGTTGAGAAACGCGACTTGCCTAGCCCATCGTATGATGAGGTCGTAGGGCTTGAGTGCCTTACACCTATTTTAGCATCCTATGAGCAGTATTCTGTAGATTCGCTAATGATGTAGAGTCCCGAGTCAAACCCAGAGCTATAAACTACAACTATCATCGACATCGGTTCCGATTATGATCCCAAATTTGTTCCCGAGTCGGAACATGACCGTGAGCCTTCCTCGGCGTCCGCCATAGGATGAGGTAATGAGCCATTTAAGCATGTATACATTGGCGAATTTGCACGTCGGACTCAAGTTCAATTTGAACAAGGCTTGGTCAATTCCGTCCAGAACGGTATGTTGACGACGTTCTTTTTCTTACCTGTACGCGAAGCAAGGTCATCCAGTCCTCGAGTCGCCGCGCCCAATACATGAAGACCACGTTCAACAAGCATGAAAAGCCGCTTGAAAACTTACATGCTTGACCAACCTGGGTTCTACGAGAGCGATATTGTCCGCAGATTCAGGATGCAAGTCATCATTGGCACTGCGAGGTGACGTCAACTGCCGAAACCCTTGCAAAATGGCCGTAGGGGCCAGAGCATACAACTACCTAACGGAACCGGAAACCCTCATTTTAGCAATCGAAAAGAGCAAAAACACACGAACACCCGGGAGACTACAAGAATGAATAAGTCAAATCCGCCTATTAGTTCCAATGCCGACGCAGCGTTACTATGCGCCGCTGGCAAAGTCGCCTCGTTGGCTGCTGAGAAATCCCAACTATGGCATCAATATCAAAGGATTCCACTTTTGACAATCACGATGAACGTTATTCTCCTCTCCGTGTCCGCCTTGAGGCTGTTCAACATATCCTGGACGAATATAGGGAAGAAGGAGAAAGTCACCAGACAAGCAAGACGGATGCTCTGGGCGCTCGAACGTCTCTTAGTCATGTAAGTAACCGTAATTTTATTGGCATAGCAAACATAAGTTGGGGTGGTCTAAGTACAAATTCATCGATCGCAAGCTCACTGCCTGGATTTCTCAGTGACCTAGCGGTTTCTATCTCCAAGGCTTGTTCAATTCTTTGGATAGCTCGACAGAAGTGTGACGTGCCGAAAACATACTATAACGCCTACGAATACCTCGAGTCTATTGATGGGTTCTTCCTCTCACTGGCACACGCAGGCGTTCTCTTGCTCGTTGGAGAACTCGGCATTCTATTCTGGGGCCAGCCCGGAGAAAGGCAGCAAGTACGAAACTTCTGGTTCATAGTAAATCAATCCTCTCACGCCCTCGGTTGGATTATGGCATTAGGCGTCGTCGGGATCCAAATTTCGATCTCGGTTATGAAGCAATACTATGTCTTGGGGCTTCCAGGAGCGGAGGACGTACGTCTTGTGTCGCAAGACCTTGCCACGGATGGCATGATCAAGATCCTGCTCTTCTTCGTAGGGCTTCTGTTATGTCTACCTTTCCAATCAGTGGTGAGAACACTTTCTTTTTCCTTCATCACAGAATTGAATAGTAATGACTGACCTCTCTTCACCTAGGGAGGATCATGGTTGTGGGGCAATTTGCTCCTGACCACCGCTACCTGGACCTGGCGACTCGCCAGGGTCTTTGAAAAGAAGGGCTTGGACGAGATTACCCCTCATGTCAACGCATTAATTGTAGACATTTTCTATTCGAGAATGCCAACTATTTTTCTCTTGGCCATGTTTACCTTCTTCTTGCGACCAAGTCGATGAACGGGCCAGGTGAGGCTGCGCACGGTAGCTTGCAATTCTACCCTCCTACGGGACTCTTTCAGACCCTGCTAGAAGGATTGAAGAGTTGGAGGCTTCTTCTGTTTATTTATGTTGGAATACTAGGCAGAAAAGGTGGATTAGGTAGGTAGGCGGTCTGGGCCCGTGCCAACGAGCCCTCCCACCTACTTGCACCCACGGAGGAATCGTGGGCTCTGCCCACCAATTTCCTCCTTCCATATCCCTACATACCACCCATACGAAGTCAATATACGATTATTGGCCTCGTACCGGCCGAAAGGCTGCTCTGCTGACGTGTATACCGACAATTTATATGGCGTTGCAGAATTATGGCTTTCCTCGATAGTTTATGCACAGATCTAGCAGTGATGATTATGACTATGAACCAGATTCTCGATGAGACAACTGTATCATAGGATCATTTCCTCCCCTACTATCAGAGCTCGAAGGCAAATACACAGGCTCCGTATATCCGCTAGCACCTTTTCCTAGCATTTTGTTTTGCTCGTTCATCCTCTACAGATGGCTCCCAAAGACCAATCCACACATTCGTCATGTAGTATGGCGTTGATGTTTGGGACATGACAAGGATCCAAAACCGGACTCACCTCCCTCCTCTCGGGAAGCGTTAATGTAGACTATTTCTGGCCAAAGTACAAGGCTTCCAAAAAATCGAGGGAAAGGTGTCTTGTAGTCACATGTCATCGCCCGCCAAGGCGCTCCCAGTTGCTTCAACGCTGTCCGATGCAGGAAAATTGAAAGGGCATCAGTGGGTTGAAGGCGTTATTTCAAACTCCAAAGAGCCTTTGCGTGGCTCCCAAGGGATATTCAGATGGCGTGCAAGCAATCCGTAGCACTTCTCCTATAGGATCGAAGTTTGGCGCTCGTGAGCCGAGCCCGTCATCCCGTTGAAGCATGTCGATCATCAACCTCCGTATAATTCATAGATTTGGGATGAAGTGCGCAACGAAGGCCTCTGTCCCTTCGTCGCAAATCCTCTTGATCCAGTCTTCCGCGGTCGAAAGCCCACCCTTTGAGTTGAAACTCAACTCCCAGAACCACCCGCTCTGCCCACAGCTCGCTCAATCTCCTCCAACGCGGCCCTTGTGCCGTCTTCTCCTTACGTTGTGCTCCGTTGGGACTTGTACCGCCTCTCCAGCCCACCTACTCATAAAGTCCCACTAAGGCAGGATGTTCCATTATGTTCGGAAGCACCAGGTATCCTTCCTTCATCAGGTCTCTTTGACAGAGTAACACCAATCCAGAACTAGCAGCTACTATGAGGATACCCTACGTCGCATCGTAGTACGGTCAGCAATGGAATGACGACAACATCTGCTTCAAGGTCTGTCTCCAGGCATAGTTTTAGGCTTGTATGCACTTGTACCAACTAAGCCTTAGAGAAGCAAGGACAAGTATATTTATACGATCCCCGATTGCAACCTCAACCTCGTCGACAAAGCTAGGGCCACAGTCTTGTACTCATCAAACGATTTGACCTACCTGAATCATATCATTCGTGCCAGGCTCTCAAAAGTAGTGATGAGACTCACAAACCCTGTAGTAGATCCCTGGAATGATGAATTAGCCGACAGGCGAAGGGGGGAAAGTATGATGTTTCGCGTGATTCGAAGCATACGAGGCACTACAGCGGCTGAAATATCACTAATTTTAGAGACATTACATGAGCTGTTGAATCAGTGAGCTTTTAGTCTCCCACGAAATTGTGTGTAACATTCATTGCTATTGCGCCGCTCATGATGCCGCCTGGATGCCTCTTCGCCGTGGCGTCCTTCAACGTTCAGAATTCCTGGACATGTGAAATAAGCTTTCTGCTGGAATCTAGAGTCTCGGTACTTTTTGATTCAAAAGCAAGCTGTGGAGTGCCGAAGAATGCGGATATGTCACAAAAAACCCAATGTTCCCTCTTGTGCGACGGTAAGCTCTCCTCCAAGAGCCTAGACCATATCTGAATATAGTATTGAAATATAAATGGAGAAAGAAGTTTTATCTAGACTTCTTGCAATGACGATCGCAGCGGGAAGAAATCGAATGATCAATGCAGTTCATGCAACCTAGTACATATATTGACGGAAGCTTTGTTTTCGTATCCCCCAAATCTTGCGTGGTTGGCAATAGCAGGATGAGTATGGCATCGTTTGATCAAGAATAGGTCATTACGTTGTAAATGACACGATACACGGTGACAAAGTAATCCGCCGTGATCACTTCACCAGTATGCTTCATCATTCTTCATGCCCCAGCTCTAGACCTGCCCGTGTAACTGCAATGATACTGCGAGCCATGATGTCTCGGTATTTGATCAGGGTGAAAAGGGGCGTTCACGTCCATTTCGAGGCACGTTGCGTAATGTCGTATTTGATCTTGAGGATCCCTCGCCTTGTTGTAAGTGTCGGACGCGTGCGGCTGATATGTCTTTATATTCCACCGCTACTCTTGCCATTCCTTACGAGAACATCCTGCTTTTCATTGAAACTTCTGTCGTCCTGACATACGTCATCAATCTTTCGAGATGCCGTTCAAGAGGTCCATCCTGCTTGCTGTCCTTGCAGCTTTTGCGCCCCTGTGCGGAAGTTTCAGCGTCACTCAAACCAACGATGCCAATGTCCTCGCCAATGCTATTTTCAACGGCCCTGGAATAACTGTCCTGCAAGCGATCTTTTCGGGTGCGGCCGTCAGCTCCGGGACTTTCATTGCCGGCCTCGGTGGCATTGGAAACGGCGCCATCTTAACGACTGGAACCGCCGTTGGAGCTCTTCCCAATGGCGATCACTACGTGAACAACGGCGCGGCCGGTTCTGTCGCATACTGCGGTCCGAACACATTCAATGCCGCTATTCTAACCGTAGATATCGCCATCGACCTCGGATACAGCGGCGTTCAAGTCGAATTCATCCTCGCATCGGAAGAGGAGGGGTATGTGAACATCCAAGTCAGTATGAACTGGTGTAATTACAAGCTTGCTGACACCTTCCAGTGGATCTGCTGATCCTATCGGCATCTATCTAGGCGGTCAACAGTATTCTAACGGCATTACGGCAGTGTCTAATCTCCTTGCACAACCAATCGTGATCACGCCGCCGAACAGTGTCACGTCCTACCCAGGGTCATCCCCTCCCCTTCTCGTGGGCATTCCTGCGTCCGGAACCCAGACCATGGTGTTTGCCATTTGCGATCAAAGCGATAGTGAATGGGATTCAGCCCTGCTGCTTAATGCTGCCGGCTGTGTTGACTGTGATCGCGTGGTCAAGATTGACTATGTCACCATAACCTCGATCGTTGCCGCCGGACAGGAGTACACATCGACGGTCAAGGCTTCAGGGACTGTCTCGGGTACTGTTACTATTGGAGCGACAGCTACGACTACATCGACAACCAGCACCTCGTCCAGCTCTTCTTCCAGTTCTTCTTCCAGTTCTTCTTCCAGCTCTTCCAGCTCTTCCAGCTCTTCCAGCTCTTCCAGCTCGTCCAGCTCTTCTAGTACTTCTAGTACATCTAGTACTTCTTCCAGTACTTCTTCTAGCTCTTCTCCCAGCAGTACTACCAGCTCTTCAAGCCTTGATGTTTCATCCACTACTTCTGTCACACCTTCTACAATATCAACACAGTCAACTACCACCACAGACCAAAGTCCAACAAGTTCGACAACATCACCAAGTTCAACCCTAACCACGTCGGCTCCCTTGAGCACAACGAGTTCGCTTTCAACAATATCGTCCACATCAAGAACCGGAGGTTCTACCTCCGTGACTAGCGAACTACCTTTGACAACCACACCATCTCTCACGGCATCCAGTATGTTCACGACATCTTCATCAGCTAGCACCTCAGACACAAGATTTTCAAGGACTCGCACGAGGAGTAGCCTTCCATCGACATCCCCCCTTTCTACGACGTCACTTTTGAGTCTGACCCCGAGTTCTAGCCCATCAACTGGGATGTGGCGAAACGAAACATCGCCAGCTACTTCATCAAGCACTATTCTGAACGGTCCTTTGTCTACAACTTCTCTCAGCGGCTCACTCAGCCTTGCGAGTACCACACCACAGGGCCCACCCGCCACTCTGTCGCCAGGTTCAACGTCCGGCCTGCTCCCTCCAACGACTACCTCGCAAGTATCAATCAGCAGTCCGACAAACTCTCTTACTCCTAAATTGCCTCCATCTAGTATGGGTGGAACCTCAATTCCCAGTCAGACAACATCTTCACCATCAGAGAGCTCACAGCTTCTAGTCGGAGCTCCGTTTGTTCTTACTGTGATAGCTCCAACAGCCGCGCTGTCTGCTACACCAGGGGTCTGATGATCAAATTGTATCAGCTCTATAGGTATCTTGGCTCAGAATCAAGCAGTGAAGGATCGGACGAGCAGGAGAGAAGGGGGCGGGGGAGGGGGGGCGAAGTTGAGAATCGGAAGTATGCAGTTTGTGCGGTCCGTTTAATGCCTACAATCCGGTTTTGTGTGAGTCAGATCATTTTGATCTTGAGGGAGGCGCGGACAATAAGCTTGGAGAGGATGACAGAACTAGCTGTAGGCAACACTGATTGAACTGGCTCACTAGCGGCATGTTTTTCTCAAATGATAGCCATCCCATGTACCCTGGCCACGGTCCGTTATGTACCCTCTTCTATTCGGCTCCACCTTGGCGTCTACATAGAAGGCTACGAGTTCGAGTTCGCGTACGATCATAGCATGAGCGCCATGCTAATCGCCAAGAGATGTAGCCATACCGGTGGTGAGGTCTTTGAACTGAATCTTCTCCCCGGGCCTTCTTACGCGTATAAACAAGGGAATATAGTTGACATGGTACAAAAATTCTTGAGTCGGTTTGTGATAGTCGTAAAACAAGTAGACGACCACGTTGTTGATGAGAACGGCTTTCCGAGGCGAGGCAATTCCAGCGAGTACCGCACGAAACACAAGTTCATACAAAGCCTCTTCGGCATGAAAGTCTTGGTATGAAAACATTTCAAAATCACATTTCACGAGTCTTACGTACACCTCTAGTAATCACAACTACGAGATGTTCCACGCTTGGGGCCTGAGCCAAGCTGTAAGTCAATCCTCTCGTCCGAGCCCCCTTCATGGGGCCTTACCTACCTTACGGTCCTACAATCAACGAGACCGGAAGCTGAAAGCTATGAAATTTCCATTATCCAGTGTCTTGAGAAGCTGCCGCGTGCATTTTCGGCCTCTAGTCGTCCCCTCAGGTTCCAAGCACTCAGTCGGCATGAACCCAAACCTCGCCTTCAACCACCACATACGACCATACCCATTGGAAAACTCGGGATCCCGTCCGCTCTCCCATAGATAAGCCAATGAGGGCCGGATTAGTAGTTGGGTCGGTGACGACCAGCGAATACCTGGTGTTGTATGTCTTTTGAAGTTTTTGTGGTGGCTCGTGGAGTTTTGGCGAAGGTGTGGATGCGCGGGCTTGACGGAGTGGGGGACGGCGGACTAGCTCGACTGTTCCATATTGTGCTAATGCTCAATGGCCCATGAGACTCTAAAAAGACTCGGGGAAGTGATCCGCGAGTGTGTGCCGGTTTGTTTTGTCTGGATTTAATGTCAGTACTGGCCACTGCGAATTAGAACGGTCTCCTTGAGAATGGGCGATGGCATTGATTTGGAGGTGGCGTCAGAGATGGCCGACAAGTCAAATGCTTGGTTGACCAGATAGTGTTATGCTTTTTGTTTTCTTAGACTCATAGGATAGAGATTCGTTCGAGCTCTACGCGATCAAACTCGAGTGGGTTGGCTGTCATAATGACCTCGGAGTCCCCTCCCCTTTTCTAGTCAATCAAAGATTTGTAGCCACATCAAACGTTCAGGGTTCTTCTCACGGGGAGCCAAATATTGTTTCAAGAATGTTATTTTAGTAGCAGAACAACAACACAGTCGAACAAAATAATCCCAGATCTGGATTTACCCGCCAGGAGCAGTTGTACCCGTTTGACATCGGGATACTTCCCAAGCCACCCACAATCCACCCTCTTCGAATGCTCTCCCCCTTAATCCGCCCAAGAAATAAACCGAAAATCCACTAGACTCAGACATCTCGTGACATCAAAGGTATCTGAAGCCGAGCCACCTGACAGCCTTTTTCTCTTCTCACATGTTGACAACAAGGCCCATGCCGCCAAGCATGACGCCGAGGGCAACTGCCGCGGTCTCCCTGGGGCCGGCGTTCTTGCTGTGAGTGGTAGTCGAAGTCGCCTTGGCTGATGCTGAGCTGCTCTTCGTGGCAGCGGCTTTGACGCCGCCCGTCGCCGTGCTGGCGTGGGGAGTAGTAGTGGCCTATTAGTAGTGAGGGACATGATTAGTTTACTTTTGTTCTGCTGGAAAGGCCAAGATGGACGCAAGAGATGTGGGTAGGTATTTACCAAGGCGACTGTCGTCATGGCGAGGAGGGCGGCGAAGGAGAAACGCATGTTGGGCTAGGAAGATGGGGACGGGGTTGAGTGTGTCGTTTGAGGAGTTTGTAGGATTAACGAGATGGAGTTGTATGTAGTTCTGGGCGGTCTGTATGTTTCTGAGGTTGTGAGAAATGTAAGGGCGGATCTGCATTTGGAGATAGACTTTGTTCGGGGCCTTATATAAGATATGTAGACAAAGAGAAGTGACACTATTTTACCGCACCCACGAGCATGATGCAGGTTTACCAAACACAATACTAACCGCATCTAAAAATAAACCACCTGGGTATCACGACTTTCCAGGACAATACCAAAAGGGGCTTCTACCGCCGTGCCTGGCAGATGATGAGGGCTGATCATGACGCCGTTTCCTGTCTCTCCAGGACAAGGAATCCCACCGGAAGTGTCTGCCTAACCGTGTCTGGTCGAATCAGGAAACATCTACATGTATTTGATGTATGCTTCGAGGTCCGGCTAGCCAGGATAGGCAGAGTTGTATTGATTTGATGGAGGCTATGTGTGGTACTATATGAAGCTTGTATGAAGCTTGTTCAAACTGCACGCAAGTTACAGAATGGTGGTTTCCTCGGGGCGGGTCACACAAGGACGATCTAGACCGACTTTGGAAGGGCAGATGGATGGAAGTCATGCCCCGAGGGGCCCGAACGAGGCGAAGCAGCCTTCGTTTCTGGCTCGCGGCTTCTCGGTTGGAATTACTTGCTTCGCTCGCCATGCGGACTTCCACATCGGCTCGAGATACCGAACTCAGGGGGAGCCGAGGGGAGGACATGAGATGAAATGCTTAGCCTTTATGATACGAGTTGAGGCAGATGGCTTTCACAGGGGGGCGTGTTGATGGGCCGGTAGATCAAGACAACTATCAGATGACACGGCTAGCGAAGGAGAGTCGGCTTCTCACGCCTCAGGTGCTTTCTTGAAACATTTGTTTGAAAACGCGTTGAACGGCGCGAGGAGCTGAATATAACAACAAAGTGAAACGAGTTCCAGTCACGATGGTTTCCAGTTCAATGTGGTCTGGTCTCTAGACTGAGGTGATGTTTCCTCGGAGAATACTTTGTGTCAGTTGCGGTTGTTGCTCGGACGGTAGTACTACTCCGACAAGTGCCCGGGGCGGGGGCCGCGGGGGGCGCTTCGAGGCTTCTTCGTATAGCAAGGAGTTAACGAACTAGTCCCTCATGCTACCGTTTCGTAGAATGGCGTGCTGCTATATTAAGCATCGCATTCCAGGTCGGTGATTGTCACTTTCCGTCACGTTGCTAAAAGTTGTGGCCTGCTTATCATGGATGTCGTTGATGAAGAACGCCGACTCTCAGATGCACGGCTCGTTGAGGTATTTGGAGTCTAAGTGCACGAGGTTCAGTCTCCCACCACTGCCTCGCTTATGACGAGCAATGAAGGACTCTATACTTACGATTTGGTGATCGATTTTCTAACGCATTTTAGTGTGACGATGATATGACGTTGAATGGGCAGAGGCCACCATTCAAGATTCACGCCTCAACCTCTCTCGCGCTCAACTTCGCAGGGACAACGTGGGCAAGGTCCATTTGGTGTGAGCAGAAAGAAAAAATCGTGGAGCAGCTTGCGAGTTTCAAAGAGAGAACCAAAGACATATCGACGGAGTGAGTAGCAGACTTGCGTTCCTGAGAATGACACTCCGTACACCTACACTCGTCGTTCAAATACACCAAGATGGATAAGGCACCCGTATAGAGGTTCGAATTGACTTTCCCCAAACGGACAAGAGCAAGAAAAGGCGAGCGGCGCCAAAAAAATCCCCACGCCAAGCTGCCAGGATTCAGGAACAGAACCAACCGGCCGGCCGGGATCGCTCGCATCTGGATTGTCTTGGCGGCGTTCATCCCACCCGCCAAGGGGAAAAAAAAAAAAAAAAAAAAACATAAATGGCCCAAGCTAAAGAAAGGTAAGGTAAGCAAAGCACGTGAACTTCCCGTCATCTTCGCGCCGTTTTGACCTGTGCCCACCCCCACCAACGTACCTGACCTTAACCACAGAACGCGTCACGTCTATCCGGGATCCCAGCCGCTAATCTTCACTTAAACATCACCGCAGTCGCATTGCATCGCATCGCGAACTCAAGCAAGCAACGAAAAACCACCTCCCACCACCGCTCATCAGCCCACCCACTCCGCACAAAATGTCCGCTCCCGACCAAGACCAGTCACAACCCTCGCAATCGATAAAGGAATCATCATCACAGATCCAATCGCAAGACCACGCCGTCCAACACCAACCCGAGACCGAATCGCATCCCGGCGCCGGCGTATCGTCAACATCAACAACAACACCAGCACCAGGAGCAACCTCAGCAACGACAGCGCAATCATTACAGCAACCACAAGAACCATCACAGCAAGCGCAAGAGACACAACCACAACAACCGCCCGCCTCACCTCCCCTCCCCCAAAAACACACCCCCGCGACCCCCGGCCCCCGCGCGGGACGCTTCATCCAGCTCTACGACGGCGCCCTCGCCAGCACCCTCCGCAAAGTAAACTACGACAATTTCGCCTCGTGCTTCCCCACCGTCGCCGCCCACGCGCCGAATACCCTGCGCAACGTCCAGAAGCAAATGGTGGATTACCTCGAGGAGAGATGTAACGTATGTTTTGGGTCTCATTCCTTGTTCAACCCGCATGGAAGGGAAAGATACGAAGAAGAAAAGAAACCGCATACTAATGATTTTTCTCACTCCTATAGAAAGACTTCCAATCAATCCTCGCCGACCGCGACGTCATCCGCAAACTAAACGAGCTAGAAAACCTCGTCAGCGACGCAGACCGCAGGAGACAAGAAGGCGGCAGCGACGTCGAAGAACCAATCCCGTACGTCACACTCTTCCTCCCCCCCCCCCCTCCCCTTTTCCTCTCCCTCTCTCCCTTCTCGGGCCTCAATACTCTGTAACACCAGAGACACCCAAAACCAAACTCCCAAGGACTAACACCAGTCACAAACAGCCCACACGTCCTCCCCCCCGACGAGATCCTAACAGCCCACCTCGCCCCGCGCCTCGCACCGCAACAATCGACCCTCAACGCCCGCCTCCAAAACACCCAGGCCTCCAACGAATCCCTCTTCGCCTCCATCCAGTCCCAGCGCGCGGAGATCGACGCCCTCCTAGCCCAGCTCGAGAGCCAGGTCGCCGACATCGACGGCGCCAACGCGCTGCTCGTGGACGTCGCGCCCGAGCTGGCGGCCGAGGCGCGGGCTTCTGAGGTGGAGATGGCGGGTATGTGAGGGGTCGGACAGACTGCGATACGCGATCGAGACGAGGGTGGAAAAGAAAAAAAAAGGGGACGTGACCGGTAAAGGTTGGATTCATGGAGATGTGGTTGTCGAATAATGTCTGAATACGGCTGTAGACATGGTTGCTCTTCCCTACGCATGAGATACCATTTTGATTTATGTAGGCCGTGGCTTGGCCGGAAATAAAGCCGAGAACTTACAATTGTCCTAGTCCCTTTAATATTTCTTTGCTATCCTGGATCAAACGGCATCTTCACAACGGGCAAAGCTTCACGTTCATTCCAGGTCATGTTCTTAACGTTTAATATATTCAAGTCGACCAGGCTACGCCTCGGCCAAGACCAATGGGAAGTTTCCTTCAGGGTCCCCCATCGTTAACGAATATGTTCGGTGCCAAGGCTTTCGCGATGCCAACGCTGAATACTCCATGCTACAGAAAAAGCAAGAGGACAATAATGAAATTTGGGGCAGCGAGCATTGCCGCTGCCCTTGACAACTCCGCCCAATGATGATATGCTTGGCGCAAAGCTATGCTCTCGTTCTCTCTCTCTCTCACCCGCCATGAATGACAAAGGAGACTGAGAACAGGTTGAGAGGAATGGAGATGAAGTAGGAAGGAAGAAAGAAAGAAAAGAGCCAACCGAATGCATATGCCGCGCCGTCCCGCCCGATTTTGTTTTGGCCGCCGTACCGACCGACCGCCCAGCCTCTGGGTAATGTATGGTAAAAATCCGTATCGTTCGAATCTTGCGATTCTTCCTCGTGTCAATGCGAAAGAAAGGCCCTCGTCGTTGACGTGGGCACGGGGTATGTATATGTGCAGTAGAAGTGAGGGAGAAACAACGATCCATCTTAAATCCTCCTGTTTTCCGTGTGGATGACTTGCCAAGGGCCGAAGAAATCAATCTCGCCGTAGGCTGGCGGCAGTACGCGCACCATGCGACCTGTTGCCCAATCCACGAACCATCGTTTCCCCTTGCTGATGATGTAGTTTGACTTTCGGGGGCTCTTGAACAGGAGAACAGAGTAGCAAAGCTTGGCATAGAGCAGATCGTGGGCCGCACTCCATTGATGCTCGGGTGCCCATTTTCCAGTGTCTGGATCGATGGCCTCGTTGGGATACGATGTTGTCGACAAGCGGCTGCTGATCAACTCGTTCCTCCCAGGTCCGGGTCCGTAAATAGACTCGCTGTCTAGTACGTTGGTCTCGCCGCGCTCGTTGACGACGGCCTGGTGAACGAGACCCTCTATGGTCGAAGATGCTGGGAAGGGATCGGGTGCCTCGGCAGAAGCCACGCGGCGGAGTTCAGGACTCAGTGGTCTTGGCGTCGGTACGGGGTAGTTGTTCGTCGGTGCTGGTGTCTGGCCACGGAACCAGCGGATGCGTTGAATGCGGGGGATGCTCTGGTCGCGGGGATAGTCACGGTCGTCGATGGGAGCGGCAACATCGATGGCGGCGAAGAGAGCCTCCAACCACCTAACCATCGTGCTTAATTCTATACAGGATAGAAGGAACTGATCCTCCTCGGCCCTGACACGAATGACATATCGCCTCCTAGGTGGGAGTCAGTCTCTTGGCAGGTCTTGGCATGGAATGAGGCTGAGAATCGAGGCAACCTACTTCTTGTAATCGGCAGCAATACCAATATCGGCGTGCTGAAGACTGTACGCTCTGTCGAGAGATGCCTTCCGCACCCATGGCGGATTGTCGGGCGAGATGGTCGGTCCGTCTCTCGTCCTGCCCCATCCCCAGTCCTTCTTCACGTTGTAAAAATTCAATGCAGTGCCTCGCAGTTGTACGATAGTGGTGTGCCAATTTCTGTCCTCTGCCCGTTTGGTTGTGTTTTCAATTTCCATCTTCTTCACCCACACGCCCTCCAACTCGATATCGCACGAATAGCCTGGCAAATCCTCCCCGACTCCATGTTGGGAGTTGACCCTGGGTGCCACCGGTCGTCTTGGTCTAGCATCCCGCTCATATGGTGGCGGCTGTGATGGTCGTCGGAAAGGGGAAGTCATGACTTCCTGGTAGAAATAGTCCTCCTCCATCGATAGTCGCCGCCGGAGAGGCGGCGGCTGCACAGCGGTATTAGATGGTCCATTTCCGCTGTCCTCGCTGCGGGGATCCATGGGGCAGATGAGGTTTTATATGACAGGAGACGAGTGAGCCGGCAACAGACGAGTCGTGTCAGGCCAGGACCACCATGCGGCGGGTGGCAGCGGAGGCAGAGGCCCGTTCCCGTGCGTCTGTCTCGGACGGATTCCCTGGAACGAGGGATTCACGAGATGTGCTTGGCCCGGGGGTTATGCTGACCCGCAAAACTTCATGGTGAGGGCCTTTTGTCGGCGGCTCTTTCTTAGGGCCGCACGGGGCAGAGTAACGTAAAACAAATGCAAAGGGGTCCTGGGACGAGACCGGTAGATGAGATGAGATCGGGGAGTGGATTAGGTCCAGTCAGGTACGAATGCGTAGGTATGGAGAAAGGACTGGAAACCTTGGTGGTGTGGATGTGTAGGTGTCGTGGTGAGAAGGTGGATGAGGGATGGAGTGATGTGCCGAGAAGCGAGAAAGCGGTGGCAATGGAGCGACGGGTCCAAGTAATAGGCCTGGTTCCAATGACCGGGCGTAGGAATAGAATCCGGTTCCTGGAGCGAGCGAGGTGCGGTTCGAGACAAGCACGACGAGCAAGCACAGGAAGCACAGATGGGAGGAGGAGTGGTGGTTGTGGAGGACGCAGACGAGATGGGATGGAAGGTCAAGGTTGCAACGGGCTGGCGGGAGGAGTGAAGCGAAACGGGAGGCGTCGAGTCATCGGGTGGTGCCAGCGCAAAGAAGAGCCGCTTAACAAGGTTGGACTGAATAGGAAGCCCGATGATGAAAGCAGTACAAGCCGGATATGAGGGAACCGATTCCCGTGCAGGGCCGAAGAAGAGGCGCGAGAGGTTGGAGACGATGTCCGGGACCGCGCAGCAAGGGCAGTTCGTCTGTGTTGAAGGACCAGGGCCGCAAGGGGGACTTGGCTCTGGGGGCGGATCTCATGCGCATCGGACGTCGGGTCAGGCCAGGACAGGGCTCGTTGAAGAGCGGCGGGTGGGAACGTGGTTGCGTAGCTGACAAGGACGGCGTGATATGGCGAAAGAATATGGTAACAGAAACCAAAGGCGAGTGAAGACCATGTACGGTAATTGGTGTGTTCCTGGGGGGGCCACCGCGCGACTTGTGGTGATCAGAGAAGGATGGATGGACGGATGGGACCTGGTTGATGGGTGTGGAGGCGTGTGTCGAGCGGAAGTTGAACAGGACCCCAAGCAAGGTTGAGAGAAGTTCAACGGGGCACGGCGTATGTACGGAGTGCTGTGTATGGACGGGGTTCACCGTTGGTAGAAGTGAAGTTGAGGTTGCAAAGGGTACGAAGTAGAACGGGTGTGTCTTTTCCCGCTTTCTTTTCGAACTTCAAAAGGTCGAACCAAATGCGCGCTACAATCGGTCCCTGTCGGGATTTTTGCAGGTATTGGGTGATTCGATAATGGAGAATTGGAGAGTAAAGAGGAGAGATGGAGGCTCGGATTCTGGCCGGGCGGTAGGCGTGGACGTAGTGTATCGATCAGCCAAGGTGCGATTCAATTAATGATCCGAAGGTACGTATCCAGCTGGCAGTATCCAGTTGGCAGTACCAGGACTCAATGCGATGCTGCAGCGATATCCGTACTTGGTACGCGTACCCTCGATATGTACCTCGGCGCGATTTGGCAGATGGGCAGACTCTTTGTCGGATTGCTTGGAATGATGATTTGCAGTCTGGCGCTTCTACCGTACAGTTGTGAAGTGTGGTGTTCCATTCAGACAGAGGGTGAGCAGCACAAGCAGCAAGCAGCAGCGGCGGCTAGCAAACGGAAACGCAGGCCGTCGGCTTGAGAGGTTGAGGCAGGCGTGGCAGGTCGGCAGAGCAGGGGCAGATGAACGAGGGGGGGGGGATGAAAGCGGCAGGGTGGTCGTGAGTCCAGAATAGGGACAAGGAACCGGCCTTGAAGCAAATGGCAGGCAGGCAGGGTCGAGTAAGAATTAGGGCGAGTTCGGTGCCGATGATCGTCAAGACGAACACCCACGAGTAATTCCTGAAACCTGAGTGGTGAGTGGCCAGCGGTTCATCCGTTTGGCAACCTAACAATACTGCGTACGGAGCACTGTGGTAGGTAGTGGCAGTGAAGGAAAAATAGAAAAGGGCCCTTTGGTGCAAATGCGTGGTGGTCCCCGTCCTGGTCAGAGTGGTGGATTGTGGAAGCAAGAACAGCGCCGAGTGGACCGAGGCCTTTTGTAGACAGGTCTAACCCGTTTGGGGAGGTGAAAGACATGCGGCGACCGGGGTGGCGCGGACTCGAGGTACTTTTTTTCCCCCTTGGCCTGTGCTAGACTGCTAGTAGACCACCCAGCTTTTTCATCTTTTGACCTTTTGGTGGACGGTATAATGGCAATGCTACCTCCCGTTGTGCCTAGACCCAGCAGCACGGCAGGGTATCTTTGTATTTGGAGACGAGAGGGACAGAGGCTGGGTCTCTCGTAGGTCAACGTCCTCTGGCATTGTCATTTGCATTGCAACCTTGGAGATTGGCCCCCAGAGCATAACGGGCGTTTGTACTACTGCCCGAGTCTAACAGTGTGTCTAACAGTGTCTGCAGACGAGAAACAAGAACAGAACAGAGGAGAGAAGAAGAGTAAGGCAAGGCAAGAGAAAAGAACAAGTGGTCGGTGAAGACGCAAAGCTCCAACCGCAATGTATCTATCTGATGCAAGGAAGGGCGCCTCGTCTCCAACGTTGTAGATTGATGCCGGGCAGGCAAACAAGGACTGGACGGGAAGGAAGATGATGACCCAATGGAAGGTACCAATGCACCTTACCGTACTAGTGAAAGTACCTTACCATGGAAAGACGGGAGAGAGAGTTGCAGCGTGAGAAGGCCCGGGTGCAAAATGCTTGAATTCTACCGAATATCAACCTGCCCGCTTGAGCCTTAGCAAAGTATCGAGGTACCTTGCTCCATACGAAGGAAGGTCTGCAAAAGTTGGAGCGTAAGGCAGGTGCCTATCTTACCTGGCGAATCCCATCCTCCGTTTCACCCTTGGACGAGTTGCCGGCAAAGTCTTTGTACCAAATAGAAGCCACGACGGAAGGTCAGCTGAATGGATGCCTTTCCCAATGGCACCAATTACGGCATTACGGCACAGAAAGGCGGGGGCCTAGCCTGGCGTGGACCCTCCCTACGTACCTATCTTACTTCCATTCTCAGTCAGAAGTCTCCCATTACCTTCCAAAGTTCTCGAGTTCCCACCGCTTGAGTCGGACGCAACCCGACCTTACCTTACCTTACACTAGCAGACTAACACTAACAGCGAGACTTGTTCTTTCTCTCTAGGTAGCTTAATTCTCTATGCCATGGAGCAGGCAGGTAGCATCCGTCATATTGCACCTGTGCTCATCAAGGTAAAGGCCAGGTCAGGCGTCGCAACTCGGCTTCAACTCCGGCAACAACGTCTCTCTAGCCTTCCAACAGAGGAAGGTAGGCTCTCTAGGGAGGCCCTTTGCATACAATGTCCGCGTCATTCAATAACTAGGATTCCTCGGATATAGACAGAGACGGAACTTGGTCGGCAACTGCCACTTGCTGACTGCTTGTGGAGCACTCGACTCTGGACTCTGGAGCTTCGTAAACCGAGTCCACCTTGGTTTAAGGTAAATTCTAAGGTAAATGTCAAGTGGATCGACTACGTGGGTGCCAGATATCATTACGTTCCACAGTACACTTACAGGACTCCGTACGCCAGCGAACCAAACGTTCCTCACTCTCAGTATCTGTATTCAGGTTGGAAACCGCAGTCCGCACAATTGAATAGAACTTGGTAAGACGATGAGACTTCGCATACTTCCCAAAAGAATCGTCTGAACAACTACTAATGAGTTCAATTGGATGCCTCGTAGTACGGGAATACAAACAATGGGATGAACGGGCATGGCCGTCGACATGCCAGTGCTAAAACATGCCATACCACACACACATACAGCACAAGCACCGATACTTTGTACCCAACACCGCCCACCCACACACACACTTTTTTGTCTCGAGACCCAGACCAACACCAAAGGCCAAGACCAGGACGAAACAGGTCAGATATCCGCCACGGTGCCCGAGTCTACCCTCGTCGTCCACTGACCATCCCCCAGTCTCTCTACCGTTCTCTTTGCCCTCCGACCGCACAATCAAGCATTTCTGCATAATCCATGTCGCCATGCTATCCCCCTAACGTTCGAATTGCCTGTCAATGTCATGGCCTCCCCTTCCATCAACTATACCTCTCTTTCCGCCGACGCCGTCGCCGCCGCCCGTCCGCCGTCACCGTTTTTGCTGGCTCGGGAATCCTTGGCTCTGCACTGCAAGTCATCATTAATGGACGTCAATGGAGGGCTAGCACCGCCTAGCACTAGAACGGGGGCGCGGCCAAGCTCGATGCACATGGCGATCCCGTCCTCAAGTGGCTTGGACTCTCGAATCGGCCGAGAGACGATTGTCTGTGTCCGCAGCCTGAATATCGTCCGCTGAAACGGAGGCAGCCACTGGCGTCCTTGAACCTACAACAAAGTGACAGTACCTTACCGCCCACTATACCCGCGTATGCCCACCCGAAACATTGACGGCGGCGGGACACACCAGTGCTGTTTGCTGGCTTGGGCTTGGACGGGAAGAGTGGTGCATAAACGAAACGAGGAACGGCAAATGCCAAGAGCGGCGGCTGGCCCGAACCACCTGCCACCCTCGCGCACACACTCTCGCCTCTCCTCGCTTGAGCGCTTGTCCTACTGCAGTCTGCGAGTGCGCAGGGCGGAGTGTCCGTTTGGATGGACGCCCAATTATTGGCAAAAGTCCAAAGGATCTTTTGCGAGCGGATCCCACTCAGCCGTTCCCTTTTGCTAACACTAACTCGAACATCTCCCCCGGTCCATCGCCTGTCGTTGGTCAGCCACCTGCCAGCCTACAGTACTTTCTCAAGCCAAGCATCAGCCGTGCAAGTTTGGGTAGAACAAATCGAACTTTTGCAGACGCGCCTCGTATACCGTGCTGCTGCCTTTGGGAGCAGAGTTTTCGCTTCGGCCCTGGTGCCCCAATGGCGCCGTTTCTCATATTGCGATTATCATGCGCAATACGTACGCTCTGCCTCACCACAATTTACAGAACGGAGCACTCTCCGCGACATCCGGCCCATCAGCACAATCGTTGAGCCAGCCGTTGACAGTGGCAGTTTAATACCTACCCCATCCATCATGCCATGCCTGCTGGGATAGGGACCCCCTCCAGATCCCCCCGTTCCCCAGAAAACGCCCTTCGGATCCCCTCCGGCACGCCACGAAGTCAGGTTTTGACTATGGGGGCGCCAGTCGCGACTCGAACGTCACGCCCTCCTTCCATACCAGCGTTCGATTTTTTCTTCCACAGATGAACATGGTGCTTTTGGGGCCTGTCAAGCAAATGTCACGTATCACTGAGGGCGGACTGGTATGGAGGTAATTAGTCTGTTGCAGGCCAGGCCAATACCACCACGCAACACACGCCCCCCGAACCCAGCCGCCCGTTTCTGCTTCTAGCGGCTTCGCCCAATCTCTTGGAATTTTCTTGGAAAGCTTGAGTGGACGCCATTCCCGCACCACAGCTCACGCCCCGTCTTCCAGCTGGCTGCCGCTGAATGCTCGCCCTGCCCTGTTTTGCTAGGCCGGCTTCGTTTGTCAACGATGTCTCTGTCAATATTTTGTTGTCATTGAGGAGACAGGACGTTGATTCTAACGCAAGTTTGCCCATGCCGCTCTACCTCGGAACAGGCAATATTCTAGAAACAGCTCGCCAGTCATCAACACCGACGAAACCCAAACTCGAAAGACGTATTCTTTCCTAAACAAGAATCGACGACGGAAATCTCCAAATAATCTCCACTGTCTAGCCGCTCTCCAAGGTGCTGATCTTTGATTATCGCCGGCAGTTCCCTATCTGCCACTTGAACATCTTCATCCTGGCTCTGTGATCATCGGTCAGCAAAACTGTTTGCATGCTGGCTACCGGACTGTTGCAACCCCTCGCAAGAACAAGCGCGGCGAAGTCTGGCCACCTGCTCACGGATTCCCAGCCCACTCACACTTTGGGTTCCGTATGCTACCACTACAAGGATGGAAGCATTGTCCACACGGAGACGTACAAAGCACTACTTTGAAAGCAGTGATGACAGCATGCCGCTCTGCGACCTAGAACACGCGCGCCGGAGAATAATACAACCCAACGGCAAGATTTCCCCTCTTTAGATTCTCGACGCCCGAGGAAGCTGGGGGGTCGACGGCTAAGACGGCATCTCCTGGACCATTTCTAATCGAGGTCCAGGTACCGACCAACCACACAGAGTTGACGTGACCGCCATCTCAATCGAGAAGGTCGCAAGCAAACAGGGAGGGGGTAAAAAAGAACTGTGGGTGCAAGAGCAAAGACATCTGCAACCGCATGCCTCGCAACATCCGAGCCGAGCTCGCCGGCAAAAAGACCAACAGAAAGATGAGCATCAGCGAGCACAACATCACCGGCTGGGAAAGCAGCACCGTTTGTTCAAGTGGGCTTTGATTCCTTCACCGAGCCGGCGAACCTGACAGCTGCTACAGCAAATCGCTACCAGTCACCTACGGAGTACTTCGTAGTCTGACGTTCTAGGTTGCGAGGGGGAGATCACAAAAATCCCCAGCCTTTACCCCAGTTGGCCGGCCAAGCCCGCAAGCCAAGACTTTGAGCTGCAAGCCTCCGTACACCACTCTGAATACAGTAATCGTAGTCGCTGCCGTACCTTGATGGACAGAATAGAAATACACACGAGATCCGCTCATTATGAGAGTGCGTGCGTGGATGGCAGCCTCCGACTTGTCGCTCACGCATGCTGCTGGCCTTGGGACTCGGCAGTAAGGGCATTATTACGTACATCATTCTCGCGAAAAAGGAGACTTTCTCTCAGCTCTGT
Organism: Colletotrichum scovillei; assembly: GCF_011075155.1. Lineage (NCBI taxonomy): Eukaryota > Fungi > Ascomycota > Sordariomycetes > Glomerellales > Glomerellaceae > Colletotrichum > Colletotrichum scovillei. The sequence goes on from NW_023336261.1 coordinate 3,935,625, forward strand.
ACGACGATTGTGGAGACGAAATTCGCATACCAACGGCCTACGGTCAGCGCTTCCCAGGGCCTTGGCGACGAGGTTTTGAACTCGAGGGGTTTCAGACAAAAGGGCACACGAACTTTTGGAAATTTCCACATTGGTCCCTTTGTCAGTCGACCCTGCACAACATGTGGTCCGATCATCAAGACAAACTATCAGACGTGCAACCCGCGCGTCCCATACTCCTGGTGAAAGGCGGGAGGTAATTCCGGGTGCCATTTCTGAATGGAGCCCCCAAGACTTCAATAATAGTTTGGGTTGGTCTTTCTGGAGTCGCACAGGGTTCGTTTGTTCATACGACGTTGTTTTCCCCAGGTTCTTTTGTAAAGAGGAAACTTTTTTTCAAGCCCGTCTAAGCGACTTGGCTAGTTCACCTCCCATTGAGCCTCGACAATCGAATCGAGATGTTTGGAAACAGGAGAAAACACGATCAAGCTGGGCAGGTAGGTCTAGTCCAATGACACCACAACGTGGTCTAGAGCTCTCTCGACTATCGACCGCCTTTTGCAAGCCAGGATGGCTTCTTTGCGCCCTTTCTTTCCTTTTCGCCATTTCTCTCTCTTGGAACCTTTGTAGTTCATAGTGCTACGTGGGGCGCGCTTTCGCCCAGAGGACCGTGATGCGGTCTCCGAGCCTGAATCGGTGCGAGAGGGAAGAAGGTGAGGAAGAGGAGGTTGATATCGGATGCAACGAGCAAGCGCAACGAGGCGAGCCTCGACGACGGACTTCGATCTCGTCGCTCTCGGCGGTGCCTCCTCTCCTCTTGCGGGTGTTTATAACCTCACCACCCCACAGCGCGCGAATGACATGCGCCGTGGTACAGGAACCAGAAAGCCCATGGTAGTAACGTCGTCGTAGTACTCGCAGTAAGCACAGTCGAACACAAGGCTCTAGAGATGCGAGCGATTGGGCCCAAAGTTCCCCCTTCTCTAGGCGGAACTGACTTGATCTCCTTGCCAGCGTGAACGAGATGGCGACGGTGTCGGTTTCCACATCGCAGCCAAGCATGGATGGGAACGAAGCCGGGTAAAGAGGAAGGTGGAATTCTCTCTAGTGCGCTTTCGATCAAGATAGTGCCGGTGGGATTTATCTACATACCCGATGAAGAGCCTCTGATAAAGTTCGAGACTCGATCTTCGAGGCATATCCCTTACCGTCCTCCCCTGCCTCACATGGTTTCGTAGACCATCTACTCACGCACTCCAATGTTGGTCACGGCCCATCTGAGGAACCACAATATTCATAGGATAGGAGTTCAAGATAAAGCAGGCCATAAACCACATCGTGTCCAGAAAGAACACACGGGACGAGAAGAGGTTCGCATAGATGCTGAATTCCAAACCCAGCAGTAGCTTTGCCTTGGAAAACCACAGCTACAGACGAATCATACTCCAAGAACGGATTCCGCACACGTAAAAAAAGAGATGGCGTGGTAAAGGCTTTGAGAAATCTATGCCTTTCCATGAAGCTCGAATTTTGAAATCGAGCTGCACAATCGCTTGCCATAAGCTGCTACCGCTGCCCTTGAGAGGAGGGGACCATCAACTACTTTTCCCTCCACCTATTTTCCATATCTCCGAGACCCAATAGACTGTCCGTTCTCGTAACGAAGTGCGAGAACGAAAGCTGCATGCCTTTTCCCATCGAGCCTGTGATGTTTGCGCTCGGATACACAACGCGTCTTTATTCCTGACGAATTCAGGTTTCTTGTATGTGATGGGACGGCTTGGCATAGCGACTCTACGACGAGAGACGTTGGCCAAACATGAATTCTTGAAGTGAGATATGTTTCTATCCCACCCGTTCAACTACCACATAACCTCGACTTACAGTCTTTATGGCCCCCCAAGGTTTTGGCCATTATACTCATCATCCCGTGATATCAAGATAAACCATCAGGAGGGGACTTCGCCTTCATTCATCCTCTTTGGTTCTGCCGAGCTTGCGAGGGTTCTTCGCGGTGATCTTTGTGGATGTTGTAGATCGGACATGGAGCAAACCACACATCTCTCTCAACAACTCGGCCAAAATTCCTATGTACTATAGAATATGAATAACAGATAGGAATGCCAACGCCTAGTATTGCTATGAAACCACGTTTTTTTTCTTCTAAAAAAAAGAGAATCAAGAAGAAGAAGAAGAAGAAGAAGAAGAAGAAGAAGAAGAAGAAGAAGAAGAAGGAGACGAAAATAACAGTCCCCAAGCCTGAACACTTCAAATATAAAACTCGAGCCCATGGAACGCATGTCTTCGCGCCCCGTTTACCAACTCCAACTTCTCCTCCCAGCGCGGGCGTCCAAAATATCGAGTTCCTGTGATAGTTGGCTATTCTACCGCATCCCATCACCCTCAAAATAGCCAGGGCGTCTCGAGTCTCACGGAAAGTCTCACGGAAGAAAAGGACAAGTTTGCAATCAACAACAAAGCAAGACGGAATCCAGACATAAAGGAAGCAGGAACCCCAACCTTGCCGTTTTATATTCCAAAGCGCAAAGTCGTTGGACATGAGAGCAAACTGCACCTCTACTTGAGTAGTACGCTTCAAGTTGTGTCAAGTTTCTAGTTGTTCTTCATCTTCAGTCAACTTGGACTAGGTGTAGCAGCAAATCGAATAAACATATTAAACAGAAGCAGAGTACACAAAGAGAAGTCCAAAGGCGCTGGACCACAGTACGCAAACATATCACCGATATCACCGCAAAACTTCCACAAAAGCCCATTAGTAATTGTCGTCTGTTTCTCATTAAAAGAACCGGGTTACGGATCTTCGGTGTAGTGGTTGTGTGTCTGTGAGTGTGTGTGTGTGTGTGTGTGTGTGTGTGTGTGTGTGTGTCGGTCTTGGTATGGTACAGCATCATCACCCCGATCCCCTTAGGCTTTCCCCCTCCCTTTCCCTCCTTTCCCCATTCCCCCCCTTTCCTTTCCTTTTCTCCCAGAAAGACAAATTCTCTCGGTAAAAGCAATGGGACGCCAAAACTTTTGTTCATGCTGATCCCCCCTTTTCCTCCCAAGTGCTCCCCTTTCCCCTTTGATTCCGTTCCAACTTCGCCCAAATGTACAGGGAACTCCATCCTTGACCGCCATCAAATTTTTGGTTGTGGTAGTGAAGAAGTGAGAAAGAGCAAGCTCAAAACGTTGTTTGCGCTGGGACGAAGGTAATCATCCCCGGGGAGAAGGAGTTGCCTTGCCACGAGCGCGGATGCAAATGCTGGAAAAACGCAAGCGCGAGAAGAAAACAAAAGACAAGAAATGAGAAATGAAAAGATTTTTGGGGGGTGTAAAAGTACAGGAAACGGTGTGTAAATCCACGCCCTTGCCCTGTGAACTCCTTGCAAAAGAAATCAAGGTGACTGTAGCTTTTCTCTCCTTCGTCAGTGATCGTCTGACGACCGTGAGAATATTGTTGGTTTGGGAAGTAGTGAACTCGAGTTTGAACGTCGTGGTGGTCGTGGGTGATAGATATCGTGGTGTAGGGGGTGGTAACTACACGCAAGATAGTGGATGATAGGATCGATACTTCGTGTCGACATCGCCGGTCAAAAGCTCATTTAGGTAGATGTGACCCTGAACGGCGCTGCTAGCACATGACTGTCCTGCTTTAAGCAGCAGTCTGGGAAGCACCACGGCCACGGACGCTGCCGCGGCCACGGGCCTGACCACCGGTGAAGTTACCGCGGCCACCTCCCTGGCTGCCGGAGCGGTTTCCTCCTTCGAAACCACCACGGCCACGGCCACCGCCGGTGGCGTTGCCGCGGGGGGTGTTGGAGGAGTAGCTGCTACCGCCGTAGGCGTTGGCCTTGGGGCGACGAGGCTCGACGATAATGTTCTCGCCGTTGACGGTGTGGGGGTTGGCAGCGGCAGCGGCCTGGTAGCCGGCAACAGTGGCGAACTCGACAAACGCGCAGTTCTATTCAATCATTAGCCTGCCACTCAATATCATTCAGGGCACTTGATATCTTACCTTCTGGCGGTTGATGTCGAAGTAGGTAAGCTCGCCGTGGGCAGCCAGAGCACCCTTAAGGTCCTCGGCCTTGACCTTGTCAGTCACGTACTTAACGTATCCCAAGGTGCCGTAGTTCTCGGTGGGTGCCTGGGAGATGGACTGGGGGCGGTTCTGGCGCTTGGAGTCGGCTCCGACGGACTGCCACTCAGCGGAGGGAGAGTCCTCCTTGGCGGCCTGGGCCTGAGCCTCCTTAGCGGGGGCATCGGCAGCGGGTGCAGCCTCCTTGACGGGAGCGGCGGCGGGAGCAGCAGGGGCAGGAGCCTTGGCCTGGCCAGCGGGAGGAGTGGCGGTCTTGGGAAGGGGCACGACAGGCTTAGGTCCGACGGCGGCGGCAGCACGGCTGGCCCAAGACATGGGCTTCATCGGGACGGGCGCAGGGGCGGGCTTGGGCTTCTCGGGCTCGGCGGCGGCGGCGGGAGCCTTGGTGGGAGCGACAGGGGTGGGAGAGGGGTCGGCAGGCTTCTCGGGCTCGGTGACGTCCTCCTCAGCAATCTCCTTCGCAGCGGCCTCGGGGTCAGCCGCAGGCTCCTCGACCTTGGTCTCAGCAACCTTTGCGGGCTCGGGAACCGCGGGCTCGGCATCGCCGTTGTTGGAGGCGACGTCCTGGGGGGCGGCGCTAACCTCCTCCAGCTTCTTCTCAACCTCGTCAACATCGATAGCGGGGCCAGTGGCCTCCTCGGGGGTCTGCTCGACCTTGGGCTCCTCAGCCTCTGCCTGAGCAGAGACCTCGGCAACCTCCTCGGGAGCGGCTTGCTCCTCAGGGGCCGCTTCAGCCTCAGGAGCGGCCTCTTCCTCTTCCTCGTCGTTGATATATCTCAGGATGTCGTTGACAACGAAGTAGCCGGAGGGTTGAGGCGCGAGGACGAAGGTCTGAACAAACTTCTTGGGTTCGGCGGACTTGATGGAGCTCTCACCAATGACCTGGATGACGATGTTGTCGAAAGAGGCCTGGGAGTCGACGTTTGTGATGCGGACTTTGCTGTTCTGGAAGTCGAGGCTCTTAATTCTCTCTTGGATAGTCTAGGAAGTGCGATGGTCAGCAAGATTGAGCTTTTCGAAAGGCATCGAAGTAGCACAGAGAGAGTTGGAAGAACTGACTTGTCTGCCGACGGACACGTTTGCGACCTCTGCCTCCATACCATAAACGAACTGGGAGCGCTTTCCGTAGAAGAGCTGTGGATACGTGTCAGTATTCAAAGAAGCATCTCGGAAGGGGGGCCGAGTTGGATGCGTACGTGAAGCTTATCCGGGTTCTTGCTCAGGGTTGTGTAGTATTGCTCGACAAAGTACCAGCCAACCTCATCCTTAGAGAGGTTGCTGTTTCCAGCCGAGACGGCATTGTTGGTTGAGGTGGGACCTGATGATGTTGGCTCGACAGCGCCCTTGAACTGGTCCGGGTGTGTGTAGTTACCGTTGGTTGCCATGATTGCTTCTGTGAAATCTGGATATCTGGGCGCAATCGGACCGAAAGGAAGGTAGAAGGGAGGAGGAAGACGGCGATGGAAGGTCGCGAGAGGGCGAAAGCTCGAGGTTTCTGCGGGGCTTTTTCGCTTTTGCTTGCGGGGAGGTTTCTTCTTTCGCGGAAGGATATTCGATAGCTAGGACCCTTTGAACGATGGAATGTTAGGATTACGACATGCGCCAATGGGAGCGGAGAGTAGAGGATTAGAAGATTTAAGCTCGGAGGGGAGGAAGAGCAGATGCAAAGCGAGCGATATGGATGACCAAAGAGCGTACCTCGAAAGATGTGTTGGGCCGTGAGGGAAACGCTCAGAAGTGACTCGAAAGAGGTTTGATGACGGAGAGCCGAGGACGGGAGGGGTGGAAGACGGGAGGAGGAAGAGGAGGATACGCCGGAAAAAGGGTTTCGACGACGATGCGAGGGGGCGGCGGGAGCTTGAGGTGGAAGAAGATGGAGACGCGTGACGAGAGCAGCAGCGATGTGCGGAGATCAAAAGAGAGAAGGGATGGTCGATGGGAAGGGTGGAAAAATGAATGTGCACAGTTCAGAGGCAGAGGGACACTGGGATAAAACCGGCTCAGGGTGTGTGTGTGGGTTTTTTGTGTGTGTTCAGTTCAGCAGATCTGGTCGTTCGGGGCGGCGGCGGCGGGCGGGTTTCTCTGAAGAAGAGCGGAACGGGTTGCGAAGTGGGAGGAGAGAGTGGGACGTGGATGTGGATGGTCTTCTTTTTTCTTCCTATTTTCTAATTTTCGTTTGCGGTCGAAATGTCGTGAGAAGCAGGGAGGGACACTTTTTTGGACTTCCCGGGGGTACCAACCGTAGGTACCTTTACCTTACCACAGGCGCAATCCGAAGATGTGGAAAGGGCAAAGGGACCAAGAAGAAAAAAAAATAACACACAATTGTTGCTGCCAGACCACGACGTGCCCTGTGCTCCTCTAAGGTAGGCCACGGTTCTCCTGCGGCAGGCGGCGCCAGGCCTGGGAGCTGATTACCGATCCAAGTGGGGGTTTACTGTGCACAGATCCTGATACATCTGGGAGCTTCCCTGATACTTATGGCCCCGGCAACCTTTGCTTGATTTTAGAAGTCCCCAGAAACCATCTCAAGTACCGAAATGTCGGCTTATATAATCAGCGTAGCACGTCAAACCCGGAGCTCTTGGCCAAGCTCCCCAGCTCCAGCATCGAAGCAACTGGTTCAAAGACGTAGAATGGCAACTGCCATTGACCAATGCTCCGATGGGCGGAGCGCTTGATGCTCTGTCAGGTGCATGTTCCATATCTGCCTGATAACCGGCTGTCCTTTGATCTCATTCAAAGAGGCGCATCGTCCTGTAATGCCCGTCCATTCTCCAAACGTCGACACGCTGTGGCAGGGTATTACCGAGGCAAAGGACAAAGCTAATAATACGGTTGTCAGGCGCCAAAGCAAACCTCAGTCTTTTGTTCACACACTGCCTTCATCAGCTCCCCGGCCGGATGCTTTCCCCATGACTATACAATTATGATGATACAGTGGTATTGTTGTTCGGTTTCCTATCGAACTGACCAAAACGGCAATTTTATTCAACCCAGCCAAAAACCTCGCTCACCGCCATCGTGTTGGATCTGACGCCGATGAGCGTGATAACGAGTCCAACCAAGTCTACCACCAGCAGGAGAGCCGCCGCCATCATGAAGCGGGGGCTGAACACTCTGTACAGCATGAGATGTCTCCTTAGCCACCCAGCCCACGCCATAGTTGCCAAAGACTCAACGGCGAAGTAGGCAACAAATATGCCCAGCGCTCTGCCGACGCTCTCAAGTACTCCCTTTCTCTTAGGACTCACTTTCCAGAGTACGATGAGAGGAACGGCCGCGACTGCAACGATTTCACCCGCGAATGTGTTGAGGGCCATGACGATAGGACTCCATGGGTATCTGATGGTGAATAGCGGGATAAAAGCGCTGTCCCATTGGAGACTGCTGAGTGTGGCTTGGTGGCCCGTCTTGAAGTACCCAAAGTTGCCAATGATTGCAAGCATAATGGGTCCAATCGCCTCGTTTGTCAACGAGTTAAGGTCGAGAATCTCCACGAGCGAGAGAATCTGCCAAAACATTAGGGCCAAAGCGCCGCCTCCCATAGGCTTGGATAGGAGGATGCAGGCTCCTACAATATTCATCGGAAGAAGCAGATATCTCGAGCCGTGCGTGTTGCCATAACCCAAAACAGTGATCTGGGGACCGGCGTTGGTAGGCGTTCTGAAGATCGAGACCAACGGCGGCGCCCAGACAAAAGCGGTAGTGCCCGCTACGAAAACCAGGGCGAGAATTACCTGGGCCATATAGGTTCCGGCGTTCTTCAGGGTCTGGGCCGGCAGGTCTGGAAACCAATCGCCATTGTCGGCGGCATCGAGGACCCAGTACGATGCCGACAGAAGCAAGCCAATGCGGTAGACATAGCCGATCCATGCTGGCCCGAGCCCCTCCCAATTGCGAGTAGGCAGAAGGAAAGACTGGATGATGGAAGGCAGGATAAGGGCGACGGCGAAAGGAATGGCCAGTTGCCAGGTAGAAGACGTTGAGGAGGTAGCCGAGGAATAGTAGGTCGAAGTACAGTAGGGCATTTGCTCCTCACGGCAGAGTTTGGAAAATGATGCGAGCCGACCAAGAATGACAAAAAGAACCGAATGGTATATCGCGAGGGTGCGTTCCCGCATCGTAGGCACCGAGAACGCGGCAAAGACGTTCGCTACGCCAAAAGTCGTGATGAAGAAGAGGAGGATCGAATCCTCCCAGATGGTGTATGAGTTTGATGCGAAACCAATGGACTGGCTGACCGTGAAGAGAACTGCGAGCCAACCCCAGATATTGTTGGGCAGAAGATTGCGAAGAGTCTTGCCGAAGCCATAAAGCGAGAATAGGACACCTAGCGCGCTAGTGACAGCGCCACCAGCAACAGCGTAGACCAGATCCTCGGGACCGGTGAAGACGGAGTATCCGGCGCCAACCAGTGCTCCAGGTACAGCGCCGAGAATTGCCGCAAGGAAGATCTTCTCGTGGAGAGTCTTGTACGACGCAGTTCCATCGGGTTGGACACCCTGAAGTTCCAGCTTCATCTCTGCCTGATCCAGCTCGAGATCGTCAAGAACAGCAAAATCCTCGTCTTCGTCGCGCGAGGCATAGACGAGCAGAGTAATGACTCCAACCGCCATGACCACAATACCCGTCACCATCTTGGGCACATCGAAACGGGCCCACAAGTCCTTGCAGATGCGCAGGGTTTCCTCCTGGAACATGTTGAAAAAGCCGTAGGATTCCTGGTGGTTCTTCCACTGCCATGAACGGTCGGCCTTCCTCCAGAGGTTCGATACATGACCGGCCGTGGCGCTCTTGGACTGATCAATGCCACGGGCAGCAAAGTACGAGTCTTGGTATCGCTGGATGCCGGCAGCGGTCAACCGTGATACAGCCGCCAGATTATCCCAGGCTTTGCCCTTCTTGCCAGCGAAAGCTTCCTCAATGGGACGTCCCAGATTATTGTAAGGGATCGGGATGCCCAGAAGAAGTGCCAGAGTTGGTACGAGATCAATCTGGTTGACCGGTCTGACCTTGGCCATGGTCGGGGGCTGCTTGAACTCGGGCTTGGTCCGGCCAAAGAAAGGGCGCTTCGAGTACATCCACAGAGCTGCCTCGACCTCGTCGTCGCTCTCGCCGCCATGGTCGCCCTTGCTATCCATGCCATGATCTCCCATCACGACAAGCAGAGTATTGTCATCGATCTGAGCGGCAAGATCGCGGATGAAGATATCCATCTGCTGGAGCTTGGCCGTCATTGCCGCATGGTTTGGTCCATAACGATGGCCGGCGTGGTCGACGCCAAGGAGGTGACCGATGAGAACATCCCACTTGCCCTTCTGCTCCTGCTTGAGAAGAGGGAAGATGTGATCAATAACCCCGTTGTCGACGGTATGCAGGTCCCAGACGTTGAAGCTGTCGTACGCTCTGCTCACGTTGGCCTCGAAATAACCGGGGAACAAAGACATCCAAGTATCGTCGCCCAGGTGCGCGATGCGCTTCCCAGCGTCCTTCAGCTGCATGAGAAGGTTATCCTCCTCAATAGCGGTACCAGCAAAGTTGCTACCGGCATCGATGAACGTGGGCAGTGTACCAGTAGTCAGACCCTTCAGCCTCTGGAGAGTAGTCGTCGGCGGGTCGGCGATAAAGGGGCGCAGGAAAGCGTGTTCCGGGGACTTGACGGCGGTCTCGTGCAAGAAAGGCAACGCGTTGTGGAAAGGAGCCTGGTCCTCCACAGGAACCGTAAAGTCGTACCGCAGCGCATCGACGATAACGACCACGGCCTTGTCAAACGACTTTGGGTGCCAGCAACCGCCCTGGACCGTGCCTTGGCCCTTCCAGCTCGACGAGAGCTCGAGCGGGGGTGCCGTACAGTTGGACTTCTCGTCAAGGACCAGTCGCGTCAGAAGAAAGCCGCTCGTGAAGAAGGCGATGCCAATAGCATGTAGACACAGCATCCACGCCCAGAACGCAACAGTCCACCACCATCTACGCTCATAGGCATTCTTGCGCCGGCCTTCAAACACCTCGCGCTGCTTCTCGCGAAGGAGTGCTCGTTCTTTTTCCGCCTTGATCTCCTCGGGGGATCTGCTAGCCTCCTCGATCTCCCTTTGGCGCTTCAATTTGGCGAATTGCTCGGCGATGGCTTTGTAGTCGGTGGGCGGCGGACCCTTCGGTTTGGGAGATTTTTGAGGCATTGTGGCTTGTCTTAGCTGGTAGCGTGTTAAAAAAAACAAGAAGAAGGAAAAGAAAGATATAAAATATTAAGGCTGGCACTCGATGGCCATTGGGTTAAAGGAAGCTGTCAAGCCCCTGCTTTGGAGTCGTGTTCGTGTGTTGTGGCTGCTTTGCGGATCGCAGCATGTAGGAGAGACGGTTTCGAACTGACGAAAGGAGCTCAAAATTGGGAAGTCCACCAAGTTCCGGCAGCAGCCGCAGCGGCAGCTTTGGTGGGGCAGACGAACGCGACTCAGGGGCCAAGGATCCTGCACCTTTTGGTGCCGGCAACCCCTGGGCCACTAACAGAGCTCGGATTGGGATGGGTATGTCATCACCGATGTTGCACACATAATAGAGCAGTGCCGAGACATGCTTCTTGGAGGTAGCTTCTGTTACTCAGACATACGTTAAGGAAGATTAATTCCCAAAACTTTTACTTTTCATAATTATCATGTAAGGCGTTATCCCAATACTGAACTCCAAAACCACGCGAAACTGAACTGGGCCTAATACAAAGGAAGTAGAGACGTCTCCCTTTGATCTCTTCCACCAGACGAGGTTGGACAACTGCTGGGTAACAGCTGACAAACACAAACCACCTTATTCAGCCGTCAGCTCGGTACTACGGAACTTTCGAGCAGGTATGTTGAGCTTGAAAAGCTCATCCATCTCGGCCTGAGTTCTGTCCCGGACCTCCGGCAGACAAAAGTAGGCCCAGACGTAGAAGGCGGCGTTGATAGCAGCATACACCAGCGCCGTCCGAGGTCCAAGACCCCATCCGTTGGGAGCGTTTTCCAGCATCCTTGGCAAAAGCCACATGTTGAATTGTCCTGCGATGAGATAGGCTACTCGGCCGATGACAAGTGTCTTGGCTTTTTGTCGAGTCGAAGGAATCTCGGGGTTAATAGCGTACACGAGAGGTCCGATGGAAAGATTGTAGACTCCTGTGAAGATCACGAGCATGACTGCGATGACCCAGGGAACTGCCGGGTGCCGGTCGCTGTGGAAACCTAGCACGCCGACACCTGTCATGAGAATGATGGAGCCCATCAATCCCCAGAGCCAAATGGTTCTGCGTCCGACGTAGTTCATCAGGGGCCAAGAAGAGACGATGCCGATGATGCCGATCGCGTACTGAATCAGCGTAAAGTCGTATGATTTTGAACTGCTCATGCCGGCCTTCTGGTATAGCTTGGCCGAGTAGAACATAAGAGCCGAACCGCAGAGCTGTTGCGTCAAGTTCATGGTGACGACGATCATGGTACGACGAAGGTTGGTGCCGCGGAAGCACTCCAGGTACGTGATATTGGAATCTTCCTGGCTGTTCTTCTCTTGCTCGTTGGTGAGCTCGAGGACCTTGACCTGGCCGTCAACTGGATAAGTCGGATCTTTGTTGAGTCTTGCAAGGGAAGTGCGTGCGAGGTCGGAACGAGACTGGCGCATGAGCCACCAAGGCGATTCGGGGGCAAGGAAGACGCAGATGAGAACAGGTAGGGGCCATATCCATTGGATGCCGACGGGGATGCGGTATGCCATGAGATCGTTGGATTCAATGTTCGCAACACCCTTGATTGCCGCCGTCGAGAAGAGCTGGCCGAAAATCCAGCACATGGAGACGAAAGTGGTGAGAGTCGGACGAAGCTTGAGGGGCGAGATATCGGAAGCATAGGGTAGAACGCAGGCCTGGAAAGCTCCCCAAGGGAGTCCCAAGAGGAACTCGCCGGCGAAGATCATGCCGAGACCAGCCTTATAGCCTCCCGTGAGCAAGACCGCCGGCGCGAAGAAGTTGACGAGTAGAAGTACCATGATCGATCCGAGAGAGAACATCATCGTCTTTCGGTAACCGAACCTGTCCATGGACAGACCGGCGAAGTACATGGCCGCAACTTGACCGGCCTGGCTCGAAGTAAGGATCAAGGACTGCCAGAGTGTTGGGATCTCCTTGACAGCGCCCTCTTGCGGAGCGTAACCGAAGAGGTTCTGGAACTGATCCAAGGAGAAAAAGTTGCCCATAAGAGCGAGGTCGTAGCCCTCACCGACAATGGTCATGGCGAAGAATATGGACCATTTGATCGCGGGGAGGTACTTCGAGACGGTCTGCATGTAGTTGTGATGCTCTTCGTAGTCTCTGGCAGCCTTGGCCGCCGGGTTGGAGGCAATCGTATCGGGAATCTCCTTATCTTGTACTTCCTGTACAGAGGACACGGGCTTTTCGTGTATAGACGACATGATGAAATGGGCAATCGATGGAATATTGCTGAAGCTGAGTTGTAAACATGGAGTTGAAGAAATGCTCGACCCAGAATGTGTTGAACGAAGCAATGTTATCTGGGGAGAAGGAAAAGGCCGAAGAGATATGTGTAGGATGGCGAAGGAGGACGAGAAGGGAAAAAACAAGACCGATGGGACGAACTGCAGGTGTCCCATAGCCCACAGCGGTCACTGCCCTCCAAGGTCGAAGTGGTCCATGACACGAGAGCTCCTTCTCCATGATACGACAGAGGGAAGCCTTCGTGGGGGCACCATTGCTATGACAAACTTTAAACAGATAACGACTGTGGTTATTGATGCCCACGAGAAGGCGCCACATTCTTCGAGACCTGGGTATCTTCAACCAACCCTCAGGGTTGCGTGGCTGCGTGGATCATGCGCCTAAGGGGAATATCCCCAGACGGATGCAGCGAAGCCCCATGGGGTTTGAAGTCTTTCTCATCACGGTTTCTTCGGCCTCCGTGATTCTCACTTGACTAAAGACCTGCGTACCATACTTTGCAAATGTTGGGCGTTTCCACCTCCCCACAATGAACCAGCGGTCAGGTGGAAGTACACGAAGTAGTTAATGCGGAGGCAGCGCCGCCATCAATTAAGGCTGTCTAGTCACGGCGAGTCTTCGGCCTTATTGGACGTGGGAAACAACCTGAGTAGGATGTGGCTTTCAAGGTATCCCATCACGTACAATCGGGCCGGTCGTACTCTGGTATCGTGTTCCGAAGTCATGATGGTAACTGGAACCCAGTATGCTGAGGTTGATGGGCGTAACCGATGCCACTGACAACAGCGCTTGCTGATGAATTTCTTCTTGGAAACATCGTGAATAATATGTCCGGTTGGTCTATTTATCCGTGGACAAACTATTCAATTCTACCACAACCTGAAACAGGGAACAGCCTCTTGCCGAACCCGCCGCAGATTCTTCATCGTCTTGAGTCGCCGCTCCGATGTCTAGAGCTGTAATAATCCCGATCTCTATCCCTATCCCGCTCCCTTTCCCTATCACGGTGCCCACCCCCATACCTATCTCGATCTCGGTCCCTCTCCCGCTCACGATCCCTCTCATCCCTATAGCTCTCGCCCCTCCGCTCCTTGCGCTCGCTGCGCCTCTTCTCCTCCTCGCGGCGGTACTCGTCCAGCCGCGGCCGTCCGCTCTTCTTCTTCCCGCCGTGGTTCCACTGCCCCAGGTCCTCGGCGCCCTCGAGCTTCTTAGCCCCCAGACCGAGCTGGTTCTGCCGCCTCTCGGTCGGCTGCTTCTTCTTGGGCCCGCGCATCTTGCCGTCCCAGCCCATGCCACGCAGCAGCGCCGCGCCGAACTCGCCGTCCGGTATCGCGTCGTAGTCTGCGAGCGTCGCGTCCACTCCTACGTGCTTGATGTCGGAGAGGTAGGCATCCTGCTCCGTGGCCTGGATGACAATGTCTTCCTCCTCCTGGCGCTTGTTCCCGAGTAAGGCGTCCATGGCGTCTTCGTCCGCTGTGCGAGGTAATCGTTTCTCCTTCGGTGATCGATCGCCGCCCTGACCGTCATTGTCGTCGTCTGCTGCCGTTTCACCCTGACCTGTGGGTGTGGTATCCTCCTCGCTCGTCTTGCGCTTCTTGACGGTCAAACCCCATTGTATCTGCTTCTCCGCGTCGGCGGGCTCCCTCTCTGCATCTTGCCGCGCGCCGTTCCGTTCCTGCTCTCGCTGCACCTGCACCTCGGCAGGCAGCAGATTCTTGCCTCCCCTGCGCCCGCGCAACTCCGCCTTCCAGTCGCGGTTGCTTTGCTTCTCAATCACCAGCTCGCGGGGCTTCTTCTCTCGTTTCCGATCAGAGTCGCCGCCGAGTTCTGTAATCGCTTCGTGTCGTCCGCGGCCATGATCGCGCTCGCCGTCCGAGTCCGAGTCAAAGTTGTTCAGCGCATTCGTTCTTGACCGTTTGCCGAGTGATGATGGTGGGTCTGGGCGCAAGGGTCTCTTGTTATTTTTTGAGCTCGAGGAGCCGCCGAAACTGATCGCTATCCTCGGAGCTTTCGTACCGTCTGACATGGCGCTGAGTGTCGCCAGGCATGTGTTGTGAATTGCTTTGAGAGAAAGAGAAATTTCGTGGTTGTAGCCTGGCACGGTGGTTCGCAGAAAGTAGTGGTCGGTTCACTTTGCGACGTCAACTTGCAGGGATTAGAATGTAGTGGCATTATGTAAGGTGGGGCGCGCTTTCTACACGACAGCTCAGTCGCAACAAAGCTATCCGAATGCAGAAGCTCTTATCTACGGAACCCATGGAACAGCACCTTGAACTCTGGAAATGCATCTATATCGACTTCCCCTGGTGCCCACCAACATGCAAAACGCCGTTTCCTCCCACGCAATGTAGTTTTTTGTTTGTTTGTTTAGGCCGAGTCCTCTCAAGCTTTGACAAGCTTAGAAAGCGAAGATTTGGTCCTCGAGCTTGCTCACGGGGCGGGCCTTTTTGAAACCAAGAGTCTCGGCAGTCTTCTTCAGTCCGCTGACCATGGGCGGGGGACCGCAAAGCAGAAGCTTGACGTCGTCGGCAGCCTTGGGGAGAAGCTTCTGTAAAATATGTTAGCTCTGCACGCAGGATACGAGATCCACTGGGAGGCCTTACGGTAATCATGTCACCGGTAACGTAACCGACGCCGCCGGTCCAGCCCGCAGGGGGCTTGTCAAGAACGTAGTGAACACGGAAGCCAGCGTCCTCCTTGGCAAGGGCGTCCAGGTCCTCCTTCAACAGGATATCCTGAGGGGTAACGTTGGCGAAGATGAGGTCAATCTCGGTCTTGTCACCGGTGGGGCGGCCACGGATGACAGCGCGGACGATTTGAAGCATGGGAGTGATGCCAGTGCCGCCAGCAATCATACCAAAGTGACGGACCATGTTCGGGGTGTAGACGAAGGCGCCCTTGGGACCCCTGACCTTGAGCGTCTGTCCGACCTTCATCGACGCCATGTACTTGGAGATGTTACCGGTGGGGTAGGACTTGATCAGGAGGTCGAAGTAGCCGGGCTGGTGGTCGCCAGAAATGGGAGTGTAGGAGCGCACAATCTCCTTGGTGGTGCCATCAGGCTGGGAGCAGTTGGCGCCAATGGAGATGTGCTGGCCGATGGGCAGGCCGAGGATGGCCTTCTCGCTGGGGAGGTTGAAGCGGTAGCTTCGGACGCTTGTCAGCTGGGAATTCCAGGCTTTGAGGCTTTGGGAGTACGACTTACATGGCGACATTGTGCGAGATGATGGTCTTCTCCTTGAGTTCAAAGTCCTGGAAGGTATCAGGCTTCAGGACCTTCTTAATCTCTGCATGAGGGGGTTCGTCAGTGGGCAATTCCGAGGTATTCCGAGAGGGGCCGAACTCACGCATGGCGTTGAACTTGTAGGCGGCCAGCGCGAGCGCCAGAGCGACAGCGTACGGCGTCCATTCGCGCTTGGTAATGAAGCATCCGAAGACGATCAGACCAGCGGGAATGTAGATGTTGTCAAAGTATTTGCGGGTTGTCAATTCGGACATTTTGAAGATGGTGTCCGAGGACTCTTTTTCTCCACAGAAAGCGGGATTGGACGTGTAGCTGGGAGCTTGCTAGCTCTTTCGTTACGGGTCTCGGGAAATCTGGAAAATTTGCCAAAAGAGACAAAAGGTCAGTCGATGTCATGGATAGGAAACACGTGCTACTCACTTGACAACCGCGAAGCTGGAGGGATTAGGAAAGCCGTCGCAGTCAATTGGTAACGATGTCGAAGCTGGAAGGGCGAGCGTGCAACCAGATATCGTAAGATCGCGAAAGTGGGACAGCCCCTCCAATTTTCTGTTGAGTTGGGTTGCCGAGTTTCTGCCAGCCCTCGAACGGCGGGCGGTCAAGTGCAGCTTTGCGGTTGCGAAGTGCGTCGGTATGCGGAGGCCGGGGGCGGGATACGTGAAAGCGAGCCAAATTCGGCAAAATAATCCGACGGCAGATGCAGCAAGGTCCCGACCTCGGGCTCGGTTTGCTTGGGCGGGATTTAGGTTCGACGTGTGAGTTGGTCGGTTGGTCGGTCGGAATGTCGGTTCTGCAACTTCCTATGTGGCTTGGGCAGCATGTGGCAGTGTAGATGGCTGAGGCTTAACCCCAAGTCTCTAGCCACAACGCCACAAGAGCTGGAAGATGCACCTCTTGTCAAAGATCAACACGTTGATCAACCAGCTGACAGAGCTGAGCTGCAGGAGCTCTCTTGCTTTAGTCGCACTTGCATCTGAGGTCCATGTATCTGAGACATGATTGCTCCAAAACATTGGTGCAGGACTGCAGGTCAGTGACAATCTGGGCACAGATGATTACGATCAACCGCAGTCTCTCTTCGCTTCATCTTCCTCAAACCAGAAAACGACTGCTGGCAACGTCATTACGCACGGGCGAATGGCCGGCATCATTCTCGCTTTTCCATCGACTGACAATCATACACAAGATCAATTAAAAGTCCCAACTGCCGTTGGATGATAAGAGACATTCCTCGCATGGTTCGTGTGGTAACGCTTACCAGGGAGGGCTTCGGCAACTTCGGGAAGAGGTCACCAATAAGCCACCAAAAAAAGATCAATTTAACAAAGAAGGGGCGTGGGAGAACAGCATGACGCCAGGAGCAGTTCCTGAAAAGCCACCATACGCGGGAGCTTGCACAGCTAGGTGATAGCTAGGTATCATTAGTTCCGGTCCAAAACTTCAATGCGCCATCTGGCTTGCGACGATCCGGCCTGTTCCTCCAGTTCAGCTAGCTATTCCCACCTTACCGCGAAGGAAAATGAGCAGTCCGTCAATTTGCTAGTCGTCTTGACAGCGCACGACTACCTACAATATGTTGGGTACGCCGAATTTGGCAGATCGAGCAACATGACAGACATCGGTGAAGAGTATGACATCACTACAAACTGGCCGCAGCGTGGCAGTGAGACGAAGGATCGTTGGAATGAAGTACTAGCGGAATTGACAAGATATGTATCCGTATCCAGGTCTCTCCTCTGACGGCCGTGTACGGAGTACGGATGCATACCCCCGAGCGACTGGGAACAATCTGGAATGCTGTCTCTAAAGCGTCACGAGCGCCCAGGCCTGGTGAGGGGAAATTCCGGGGGAAGAAGATTCACTGATCGACCGTAAGCAAACTCCCAACACCCTAAACATCTGGCGCAAAAAGTGTCGGGAAGTGGGATTTCTTCGCCTCGTCGTACGCAAGTATGATAACGCGTCCCTTTCCCCAGATGCAATCGAATTTTCTTGAAGATGGATCCCTGTATGCGGGAATATCGAATATCGAAGTCCTCACCTTATCCCTTCGAGTATTGTGTCCCCTAGCCTCGCTGGTAGCGTCCTACGGAAGCAACACAGCGTGGGATGGGTACTTGGACCGATCACGGTGGTAGGAAAGGGTGAGACGGGCCGGACTGTCGAACGGGTTGCCGGCCGTTCCCCGCTTTTGACACCAAAAGTCAGGTCCATCGTCCCCAAGGCACCTGTCGGACTGGATGCGGGAGGTCCGTGCCAGGTGGTTCAAGAATTCAAGGAGACGCGAAAGACAAGGGGAAAAACGTGCCCTCCGTGTTGCGGTATCACGCTTGTGTCGCGCGCACGACTCGCTCGTTGAATCCATAAGTTGGACTGACTGAGCAAAGAGCGTCGCGTGTCGCGTGGTGAAAGAAACATCCGAGAGGGCCTTGGTCTTGATACCCGTAACGACA
This sequence comes from Colletotrichum scovillei, assembly GCF_011075155.1. Lineage (NCBI taxonomy): Eukaryota > Fungi > Ascomycota > Sordariomycetes > Glomerellales > Glomerellaceae > Colletotrichum > Colletotrichum scovillei. The sequence continues at coordinate 3,953,870 of NW_023336261.1, forward strand.
TATCGAAATTGCGGCCGAAAGCAAGGATATATACTAGGTAGATGGAGAAACTTTGGAGTACAGTGTTATACGGGCCACGGCCCGTGTCCAGGGCAACTGTTTACCTGCAGTCCTGCACAAGTCCGGCTCATTTCCAGGAAATACGGACACCTTTATTCGCCTCACTTGATTATATCGGGGGCGCGCCTTGGCCCAGGACTCGCGGTGGATTTTGCGGTTTGGTAATGATGATGATGGTGGGATTGAGCGCTCGCGAGTGGCGCATAAATTGTGCGGCAGTGGCTTACCGATGTATTCCCCCTTCTCAAATCCTCACACATATGTAAATCCGTACGGAGTACAGGTGTAATACTTCGTATAATCATATCAGGAGCGCCCCTGTCCTGACGGCGATCAGAGACAAGTCGCAATCTCGAGTCCTTGACAAGTTGTGGCTCCCCGCCCGCTCCCAAGGCCCGGTTGTTCCTTGGACGTGACCCCCGTGCCCCCCAAATTTGGCCGGCGCGGGTTCGGTTTCACAATTCTTCGCATCCGTGGTGAATACCTTAGGGTGCAAACTGCCTGACTGCAGAAAGGTGTTCGTTCGGCCGGGTCGTTCAGATGATCACGTTGGCCCAGCCTAGCGTCTCATTCCTGGGAAATTTCCTTGGGATGTGCCCGGCGTCTTTAGCAACCTTTAAATCGTTCCTTACCATCGTCTCTACTTCATCTGAAACCGGCCGCATGGCACGATGGCACCCTTTTTGAGCTTGACGCGGGCCGTCCAACAACTCTACCTGCATTACCCCCCAAATTTCTTGATAACCAACATTATCTGCCCGAACACAACCGCCGCAATGGTGTACTCTTGTGCCGACTGGTTCTGTTTCCCCCTTTTGAGGTTCGTGCTCGCTATCGGCAAGTTGACGAGTAGCTTGAATCCTTTACCATTCACCGGAAGGAGGCTTGGGTGAGGAAGCCCAGCACACGCACGAACATGTACAGATCTTTGTAGTGCACTTACACAGCCGTGGACAAAGTCACAACCCGAAGGGTCCCAAGACCAACTCTCTCTCGTATCCGTATAAAATGGGGCTGACATGGCCAGGGGATTGACAGTCAGAATCCTCTTGGTTCATTTACAAATTACCTTACCCGACTCCTTCTAGAAACGAAAAAAAAGTCTATTCAAAGAACACGAGAAAGGGTTTCCCCTTGCTCTGTGACGCAGCTTTACGCGCACAAGAATGACAAGACCCCTCCAGTCTCCAGAGGCCAAGAGAAGAGCGCCCTGAGCAAATCATTTCGGCGTGGAAAGATGCCGCAGCCGGGGGCGAGGCGGCCGAAGCGTAAGGAAAGGAAGGGGAAATTTGAAGCAATCTTGAGATATTTCAAGTCGCCGGGGCGCCCCCATTAAGCTGAATATTGATAGTGGCTTGAAACGACCCTTACTCTCGGTCTGACCGGCTCTAGCGCCGTCTCCACGGCGAAGGAGAGGAGCCTCATCATTCATGCTGCAGAAGAAAGTTTAGTTGAGAGAGAAAAAAAAGAAAATGGAGAGCGAGGAGGCAATCGCAGCTAGCGAAGCATCAGGAAAATCAATCGATGATCACGATTTGAGAACCTTACCGTTGGACCCTGGATAACCGGGTCTCAGAGGCAAGATTAAGAAGACAGGCATGGCTTGGCCATGGGCGTGGGCGAACTGAGCATGCCAACGGAGCCATTCAGAGTTACTGAAAGTTAACCCGCATCCATCGTCTTGGGCTTAGGTGACTCTGGGATGGCAGTGAACTTTGCACAATGCGCGGCATCTACGGCGTCGGGCATCTGCGGCTACCGCAGTAGCGGAATCGGCGGTCGTGTGAAGGCCAAGGATAGGTAGAGTTCAGCGAGTGCGACTGTGCGACGACGAAGACACCTGGATAGCACATCACGCTATGAGACGTAAGTCCCGAGATGCCGGGAGCCACTACTTGCGATAGCCCACCGTAACTGAGCAAGTATTGGAGATGACGGGATGGGCAGTACATACAGCTTGCACTATGCCGAATGGTGACTTGGTAAGCGTTGACGTGCTGAAGTTGCACCGCCATTCTGCTGCGTACGCAGCCGCCGTCGACATACCGGGAGCGTAGCAACAGCATCCCAGGCTGCTGGTCACTGGTTGCGCGCGGCGGGCTTTGGTGGATGCAGAACCCATTTTCTCGTGTGGATTCAGGCGTGTTGGGACTTGGAAGTGGTACATGCTCGGAGACGGGGCGCCGCAAGCTGCATCTGCCATCGCCGGCCTCACGGCATGTAACTGAGGCGAGGAGGCACAGCAACAGGGTGGCACTGGAGGACTGGTACGCAGCCAGGCCAGCGAGTGAGGGGAGGAGGAGTGCCGAGGAGTGCCGTACGGATGCGCCATGCGTGCCGTGGTTCCATGGCAAAAAATGCATGAGAGTGACAAGATGCAGGCAGTTTCCGGTGGCCTCGCAAGCTGGTCAGTCGAATTCTGGTGGTACCGACAAGGTGCAGTCTCCGAAGACGCCAGAGAAAGACAAGTATGTACTACGTACTCCGTAGGTATGGGCGGTATGGCCCACCCCTCCCCTTGGCAAGCTGGGAGCCACGGAGCCAGAGCCACAGACCCATGGCAACATGATCCACGTAAAACGTGCATAATGGAGTGGGTAAGAGTGGGCTTTGGCGTATGTTTCGCTGCTCGCGCGTGGATGTTCGTGGATATGTTGGAGCGGCCCTCTGGCCTCTGAAGGTTCGTTTCTCGATCTTTCGCTCAGAGTTCTCCTCGTCGTCTAGTGTTTTGTTTTGTGCGTTTTGTCTGTACATCAAACAGCGGCTGAGTGAGCTCCATCAACTTTGTTTTCAGCTGCCAGGAGTGGGCAGAACAACGTACCCATGTCGAGGCGGAGGAGAACTGTGAACAACACATAGGCGATGGTAGTAGACTGACTGTGTTGACTGTGAATTTGCGGGTAGGTAGGTATTGGAAGAAATGCATAGAAGATTGTACAAAGTAAGGATACACAGATTTTCGGTACCTTCCTTGTAAGTTGCAGGGGGAAAAGGGCCGCACACAGCAGGAACCCCACTGCAGGGCCAAGGCTTCCCGCTGCGAGAAACGCCCTCTCATTGGTGACGTGCCCTTGCTCTTGCCTGCCTCTCTTGGTGTGTCTCTCCCTCTCTCTTTCCCATCGACTTTTTTTGCAATCGCAGCGCCAGCAACAGAGGAACCCCGCGCCTGTCTCATTGGGCGACGCTTCCGGGGGGCCAAAAACAGGATGTGCATCGATAACATCATAGCTGCATCAAGCTTCCATTCGCTGTCTTTCGCCTTTCCCCTATGGATACACGTACATTGGCACTCAGCACTGGCCTCTCCTACCTTACCTTACTCTCTCGGTCACTCTCTCTTCCATTACTAGGTATGAGGCTATGAGGTGCACCTTACTCCGTAGACTCATCTCTTCCTCTCGCGTCTCCAAACCTCCTAGTTGAATGAACAAGTACCATTTCGTATCCACGCACCCCCCCACCCCCGTCATGCTCCCCCAAGTCCGCTGCCTCTTGTTCGCTGTGTGTCTCTCTTGCGCGGCGTGCCGCGAACACCATCTTCCCTGGTCTCTGAGGTCGTGTTTGTTCTCCAACATCTTATCCCAAATCCATCATTCCCATACCTGCCTCACAAACCCGGCGCTACCTATCCTCACCACTCACTCACCTCATTCACGCTCGCCTTGAATCCGGCCAATGTACACGTGCTTACTCGCCCGACTCTTCATATCTCATCCCATCTTATCCTCCCCTTGCCCAACCGAGTCCCTGACCTGACCACACCTTGCCCGACTCGTGCTGCCTTGTCTCTCCCAGCGGCCAGGGTCAGGTCCTCTTCTTCCAAGACTCGGGACATCCATCCGCATCCACTCACCCTAATCGTCCGAATTTCACCCCTCGCTCGTTACTACCACGCTATCCGCAAGACCGTAAGGATACCTAGCCTACCAAGTACCGCCGCTGCCTCCAGTCTTCCCTTACCTTTCCCAGCAAGGTTCCTGGTTCTTGCCGGAGGCTTGCTGCACTCCGGTCCTTTCTTCAAACAGCTATTCCCTCGACCGTCACTTATTAACACCCCTCCGCCGTCCATTTTCATGTGCACACACTTTTTGATCCCCTCTTCTTCTTCTGATACCTACTCCCGCCTTCTGACAACCTCGTTTTCTCTACTATCTCGAATCCTCCAATCTTCGCTTCGTTAGCTCGACGACGGAGATACATCGCCCTCTATTCTCCCGCCCAACTGACTCCCTTCTCACCTTCTTCCCACAGAGTGTAAACAGCGCAATCGCCACAGTATTGAACCCATCTCGACGACTTGCCTTTGGATAACGTTACATGGCCCAATAATCGATTACTCGACCTTGACGGCCTCGAAGGCCCGATTTGGCCGAGGCATTCCCACGACGACGGAATAGGCTGGGCTTGGACCCCCGATTACTGCACGTCAATTCTGTCGACCATGGACGCTGCTGCGAACCGACGGTCAATGCTGCCCACCATTCAGACGACACATCATGGAGAGCCGCACACCGCAACTAAAAGCTCCGCTGCAGAGCTCCGGAGTGTCTCGACACCAGCGCTGGGCGGCAAGAGGCGTAGTTTCTTAGCAAAGACCTTCCGGAAGGTCAGCAGCAGTTCCTCCTCAACTGACCTTGCGTCCATGTCTGAGGAGGCCTCGAGCGGCCTCCAAATGAAGAGTAAACGCGTTCTTCACAAGAACAACGGATCCGGCGGCTCAAATTCGTCCTCCATTTTCTACCGCCTCAACCGACGAGCCTCCAAGGACTCTTCCGCGAGTTCGCACATGTCCGAGGAGACTCCCAACTATCTCAGCCCTCAGCCGCCAGCGCCGGTTCCTATCAGAATTCTCAAGCACGGAGCCTTAAAGACCGACAGCCGCCTGTGGAAATCGCGCGCCGAGTATGTTGTCTTAACTGACGGGCACCTCATCAAATTCAGCAGTGTCGAGTCAGCAAGGGCGAACTTTGCTGAGCTTGCCCCGCCGTCTCAGCGCTTGAAGAGGTCTTCGACGTCTTCCACTTTGAGTCAGGATGGGTCACACTCTGATGGTCGGGTCGAAATTCCATTGAGTAGGATCGTCAACATTTTCAACGAAGAGGGTGTAAGCCCTCACTTTGGACTGGATGTGTGGTGGTCCGAGACTTCGCCAATGGTATCCTGGGCTTGCACAAAGTTGTTCTTTGGAATGCCTACTGAGCGAGACGAGTGGATGTCGGAGATTCGCCATGCTATTCGTGAGTCTGTGGGCTCAGCTGTTGTGCCAAAGGGGCTCATTGCCCCCAACGTCGAGTCCGCCATTTACAACATTGTTGCTACACAAGAGCCCGCGTGCCGAGGCTGCCCATTGGATATCTTTCCAGTCGTTCAACGCACCACCCTCCTAAGTACCAAAGCCGAGAACATTGAAAATGCCAAAAAGTCTCGTGACGGATCATCGTATTACTTGCTTCTCGGCCAGAACAAGTGCTATCTTGTGCGAGTTGCCAGGACTTCCGTATACAAAGCTCCCCAGGATATCGAAATCAACACCGTAGTTTTTGGCTTGACATCCCTGGTCCGCTTGAAAGCGACTATGGTCCCTCACGAGGAGCGGTTCGTTCTTGGATTCCGGTATGTGTCTGGTGTATTTTGTGGGCTCCCACCACTGTTACTAACCCCTGTTCAAGACTCCCTTGTGAAAACGAGAAACGACTCGAGCTGGCAAGTCGGTGGTACAGAGAGATCGTCATGACGTTCATGAAGGCAGATCGCGCAGTGAAGCCTGCTTGGCCTCAGCACATGCAACGGCACATTTTCGACATCAGGGGTCTCACCGCTCAATTGCTCCTTCCAACTGGGCAAGACTATGGTGGACTTAAGCGCACCCTCGAGGCGTATTGTGCGACGTTCCAGTGCAAGCCTCCCGAATGGACTGTGAACTGGAAATGCGAACGCCGGGAGCACTGCCCAGAATTTCGACTTCTCCCTGCAAAGGAAGCAGGTGGATACACGGCACTCCAGCTTTTGGCAGTCTTCAAGGCCCTCCGCTTCAATGACTACTTCAAGGCTCTATCGTTCCGTGACGTCGATTTCTCGCCCCTGTGCGGGCTGACCGATGTTCCGGGATGGGACGAGTCCATAGCTGACATTTCTCGCGATGGTAAGCCGGCGATTCCTGAACGTTAACAAGCATTCAAGCTAACCGTGGTAGGATTTGTCATCGATCCCATGCATCGAGATATTATCAAGACTGCTCCCCTGTTATCCCAGGAGATTCACGCTGTTGCCTTCACCTCTGGTTCTGTCCGTAAGATAGACTTGACCAACGTTCTGGCATCGCGTAACATTGTTGGTGTCTCACGCGCTCGTGCCGGGACCAAGAAGGATCCCGAGGTCGTTCGCCCTATCCTTCTTTTGCTCAAAACCCGCAGCACTCCTTGTGATACTCTGCTAGTTGGTGGGAACCCACTGACGGCAGCTGAAGTTGACGATCTTGGTGAGTGGACTATATGGGTTTTCACAACTCAATTAGCTAATGGTTTCGCAGTGGGTGTCCTCCATATTCCCGATCTTCTCAAGGAGCTCGACATTTCTAGATGCAATCTCGATGAGAGAAGCTTGGAAGAAGTTTGGGATGCTTTACCCTCCCAGGGATACAAGATGGAGGCTCTCAATACTTCTCGCAATATTGGACACGTGGATCACATGGCCGTGAAGCAAAACCTGGCTCATTTCTACAATTTGCGAAAGCTCGGCATCGCAGGAAACTGCCTCACTCAGGCCAAGGATACCATCTTCCTCGACGAAACTATCATGGGATGGGGCCTTGAGGAGCTGGATCTCTCACATATCAACGTAAGTCAAGTAAACCTTGTTTTCATGCAGTTGCTGATTCTACCCTAGCTCAATGACGCCACATTGCAAGTTCTGGGCGACTACTTGAAGTCTTCACAGGCCGACTATCTCCGCAGGCTTGACCTCAACAACTGCGCAATGACCGGTTCCCAAATCGCAACTCTCTTCCGCAGCATGGGTGAAGCAAGAGTGATTACTTGCTCTATCAGCGGCAACTATCTCGAGAACGGCACAGACGATTTGGTATCTGCCATTGTTGACAATTTCGGACCGACGTCCCTCTTCATGGATATGGTTGAATTTCAAAACGAGGACAACTACATCAAGCTCATCAACGCGCTCTCAGTCAACAAATCGATACGACTGCTCAGCCTGGTGGGAACTTCAACCCCTGGACAAGTCAGCGAGGACGCCTGCATGGCCGTGTCAGAGTTCTTTGCCACGAACAAATCGGTTCAATACCTCGACTTCTCCGGCTTTTCCGCCAAGCTCGACGAGGGTCAACTCGGCCTGGGCTTCTCGCGCTCTCTGTCTGGACTCGCCGAGAACAAGACGCTGCGTCACCTGCGAATTCGGAACCAAAAGTTGAACTTGAACATTGGTGATCTGGCACATGCGATCCAACTCAACCAAACCCTCACGACACTCGACGTACAGGAGAACAACTTCAATCTGTCCAACTTGTCCCACATGGTTAGATCTCTTGACCACAATAGCTCTATCCAAGAGTTTTGCCCGTTCTCCCGGTCTGAGCTTAGCCGGGCTATCAAGTTCAGCGTCCAGAACGTCGGCATGCCAACGAGCCAGCCGACTTCGTCTCGAGCCCGCCGCGCGTCCAAGGTCCTATCAAAGGCCACTTTTGACAACTTTGCAATGGAAATGGACAAGAACAATGCTCTCATGGAGAACTTGAAGGACGAGTGGAGCGTCAAGACGGCTCAGATTGAACGTCTTCTCGAGAGAAATCGGACCTTGAGTTCTGAAAAGGAGATGGCGATTATGCAGTGGGATCCTCAAGTGGAAGGCCAGGAGGATTGGATCGCCCTTGAGCTCGGCACTGTCTTCGGAGGCCTTGCCATCAAGGCTATGAAGACCCGACGCAAGATTATGCAGCCTGGCTATCGCGGCAGCGTATACTTTGGTGCAAATACCCCGCCTCTGGAGGGTATGGAAGAGTTTGGTGCCTTGGCAGCTCCTCACCATGTCACTCGCGAGGAAGTCATGGAAAGTCCCGCGACAGAGGTCGCCAGCGGTTCCTCCGGTCTTCCGACCCCTCCCGAATGGGCTCCTGCTGAGAGCCCCGTCAAGGAGTACTCAATTGCGTCCAGCGCACCACCGTCTCGCGATGCACCTCGCATCATCGATGAGAACGCTAATGAGTTCGACCTTTCTCTTCTCAAACATATGATACAACATGGATTCAACCTCGACGATTCGACGCAAGGCCAGGACCAGGACGTCGGCAGGAAAGCGGGGCCCTCAGTGTCGACCACGAGACTCAGATGAATCAAATACACAATCGAAACGAAGAACAAATACACAATCGAAACGAAGAACAAAAACATTCGAAAAGGAACGAAAGAAAAGCGAAACGAAAAAAACACGAAAGACACCAACTCATGTGTCCCCCATACAATCTCCCACGTTTACCAAATCATTAGACATTAGCGACGGCAACATCATTTTTTGTGTTTTTTGTTTAACAAGGCGTTTATAAAAGGGAGGAACAGGTGTTTTGTTTTCTTGGAATATCGCGCGGGATTGATACCCAGACTCGCAGCAATGCTCTAGTATTAGTGTTGGATTCTATCCCGTGCCATGGGCACGGTTGGCTTACAGTTTCGGCGTTGCGGTTCCTCGCTCAGCATACTTACTCTGTTTTGGATTTTGCCCAATGTAGGAATACTATCAGAGGATGGAGCATGCTTTGGTTGGAGGGTAGTCAGTTTCTCACCGATAATACATAATTGTGAGATTATTCAACATGGCTCGATCATGTCGGCTTCATAGTGAGATTAACAGTAGTTCCGCGCCTTACGTTGATGATGTCTCCGACATGACACGCATCGCCAACCCCGGATTTCGGGCCGCTGCATGCGGAGCCCAGCCGGACCCGGATGTTGCTGGCCATTGGCCGGCGTTGCGGGGGAGAGGAGGGCCGCATGTTCGGATCAGGCGGAATGGTGTCTGGACTCAGTAAGGGCGCAGCGACGCCTTACTCTGTATCCGTAGAGGCTGAGATGTTTCACTTGAGCAGTATCCACCAAGACTTGCTGCAATCCCTGCATATACGCTACGCGCAGGCGGCTTGTATTTGCCGATGCGTTGGGACCACTGGCTGCCATCTCCTTGTTTGCGCGGACCGACGTGTCGAAACTCTGATGCTGCAGATGCGGGGAGGGGGGCAAAGGCTGCAAGACACGAGGAGGGAGAATGTATTAATTATGGGGTAGAAGCTGTGGCTGTTTGGGCGGTTCGTCTGCTTCGCATAGGAACGATGTTAGTAGTCCTACTCTATACGTCTGTAATAGGATGGAATGTGGTAGAGCCCACTTGTCAGTAGAAGTTCCATGGACGCCTCTGAACAATGAGTACCTAGACTTGGACGGCATACGCCTGAGAAGCTTCGATGCGTTTAACGAGGACAGAGCGTACGTTTAAGCGAATGGAAGTAAGAAGCGAGGTTGGGCTCACTACCTTGCCGACTCGAACCGAGATACCTTGCACTTATTTGCCTTTCTGTTAAGGAACTTGCGGCCTCAATTGACAGGAACCTATCCTATATAAGAATTCCCAAACAGACCAATTGTTGGAAGCTCTGGCCCAGATTCGGTTCTTGGACACAATGGTACTGTAAAGCTTGAAGATGCTGGAGAAAGGCGCTCCGCTAAGGACATATGCACCTAATAACTGTACGTACTTCCAGTCCATGCGGCATCACGTAATGTTCTGCAATAGGAGACCCACTTGGAGCCCAAGCCACATTTGGACACTGACAGATCCCTGTTTCGCTCTGCTGCCAGGCTTGCCAGTTTCCAACTGGGCAAACCAACCACTTCACCTTACTGGCCCCCCCGTTCAAGCCGCCGCACCTTCCTACTGAAACCTCCGTGTCAAGCTGGACACCTGTGAGCGCTTCGTCATCCAGCGTTGCCATCAACTCCGGCCACGACTGACTTTCTACTTTTCCCTATCCCCGCCTCCTCCGCTACCTATTGCTTTTGCAATTCTCACGAAGAGGAATTGGCAAAAGCTCTCTCAACCAAAACCTTGATCGACGGAGATCCTCCGCTCGTGACGTTGGTCCCATCCGATTCCCAATCTCCTTATCGTCCGAGTCTCCTAACCGTTCCATCAGGAGTCCCTCCATCTCTGTCTCCTCTCTCTTTTCGAAGCCTGACATCCCCGTCGTCGGCACTAATCTCCGCCCATCATGTACTCGAACTCGAATGCCTTCCTGGGCGGCAATAGCCAACGGCCCGGCGCGCAGCAATATGGTGGAAGCTCTTTCGGCCAGCAGCCGGGCCAGCAGCAGCAGCAGCAGCAGCCGAGTCCTTTTGCTCCTCAGCCCACGGGTTTCGGTCAAGCGCCGTTGCAACAGCAATTCACCGGCTACCCGGGCATGCAACAGCAACCGCAGCAGCAAGCTCCTCAACAGCTCCAGCCCCAGTTCACCGGCTTCCCCGGCCAGGCCCAGCCGCAGCAGAGCTTTCAGACCGGCGCTCCCCCGATGCCGTCGATCCCCTCGCAGTACCAGTCGCAATTTCAGCAACAGCAGCAGCAGCAGCCTCAGCAGACCGGGTTCCCAGGCCAGCAGCAGCAACAGCAGCCTCAACAGACTGGCTTCCCGGGCCAGTTGCAAGCCCAGCAGACTGGGTTCCCGCAAGCCCAGCAACCTCAACCTACTGGCTTCCAGAGCCAGCAGCAGACGGCTGCCCCGACTCCTATCAAGCCCCAAGCCACGGGCTTTAGCCAGATGGCTGCTTCTTTCCGAACCGGAGGCACGCCGAAGCCAGCTGGTCGACGCCCCAAGTCTGCCAACAAGATTCCAAACATTCGACTGTCGTTCATCACAGCTCCGGATCAGTCCAAGTTTGAGACTCTCTTCAAGTCTGCGGTTGGTGAAGGCCAGGCAACGACGATGTCCGGAGACAAGGCGAGAGACCTGTTGATGCGATCACGCTTGGATGGCGACTCGCTCTCACACATTTGGTCAGTGCCTTTCTAGCTTTCTCTTTGTAGTAAATTGTGCTAATGGAGTATATGCAGGACTCTTGCCGACACGACACGATCTGGAGAGCTTCACTTCCCCGAATTCGCCCTCGCAATGTACTTGTGCAACCTGAAGCTCACTGGAAAGTCCATACCCTCGACATTGCCCGAGAACATCAAGAATGAGGTATCCAGCGTCGTGGACATTATCAACTTCAGCATTGCCGAGGACGCCGGCCGAGATACACCTGGCAGCACTGCTACCGGCAGGTCGAGCACCGAGCCCACGATTCATCAGCCTCAGCCTCAAACCTCCAACTCCCAGCTTCTGCAGGCACAGATGACCGGTTTCCCCGGACAGCAAGCTCAGGGCTTCGGGCAGACCCAAGGGCTGCAACCTCAGCAGACTGGATTCCCCAACCTTAATGCGCAGCCGACCGGAATGAACCCGCAACCCACGGGATACAACGGGCCACGACCACCCATGCCACCCATGCCCACCGGATATGGCAACAGTCTCACGCCGGGCGGAGGTCCAATGGCTGCGCCTCTGAACGCGCAGCCCACCGGCCGCCCCGGCCAATGGGGTCTCGTCAACGCTCCCTCCACGGGCCTACCCAACATCGATGCTCTTCAGGCTAGAATGATGCCTCAGCAAGGCCGGGAGCAGGGAAGCTTCACTACGCAGGGTCTGCAGGGTAATGCCGTCATTCCTTGGGCTATCACCAAGGAGGAGAAGCAACGCTACGACGCACTCTTCAAGGCATGGGATGGACTTCACAAGGGCTTCATCGGCGGAGACGTCGCCATTGAAATCTTTGGACAGAGTGGTCTCGAGAAGCCGGACCTCGAGCGTGTCTGGACCCTTGCTGACAATGGTAACAAGGGTCGCCTGAACTTGGACGAATTCGCAGTTGCCATGCATTTGATTTACAGGAAACTCAATGGTTACCCCCTGCCTAACCAGCTGCCGCCTGAGCTTGTTCCTCCCTCGACGAGAAACTTCAATGAGTCTATCGGCACCATCCGGTCAATGTTGAGTCAGGAGTCAGAGTTCCGTTCCAAGTCTGGTGCAGCTCTGCTTCCTCAGAAGACTGGTGTTAGCTATATGAAGACTCACTCGTTGAGAGGCACCCCTGGCGGCCAAAGCACCGGGCGTAAGGATGCCACAGTTTTCAAGAACAACGATGAACAGGTCGGATATAGGTCTAGTGCTCGTCGCCGTGTTGGCAACAACTCGCCTCGCCCCGAGTCGCCATCTTCTACCGCATACGATGACCTCGGACTTGATCAATTGCGAAAGAAGATCCGGGAGAAGGAAGTCCTCCTCGACGCCATGGATTTTGCTGATGAGAAGAACTTGGAGGAGGATGACTTGCTTGACAGACGTGACCGTCGGGAGGCCGAGGAGCTGTACCGTCGCATTCGCCGCATCCAGGACGACATTGATGCGAACCCGGATGCCGCACTTTCGTCAGGAGACTCGGAAGCTGAGAGACGATCCTTGAAGCGACAGCTCCAGAATCTCACAGACAAGGTCCCTGAACTGGCCTCTGCCGTCCGCAAGACCGAAAAGGCTATTGCAGAAGCAAGACTCGAGCTGTTCAGGCTCAAGGATGCAAAGGCTCACCCGAACAGTGCCGCTGCTATTGTCGGCACTGGTCCTGGCGGTGCCGTAACAGAGTCTGACAGGCTGAAGGCTCGGGCCAAGGCTATGATGCAGCAACGTACTGCAGCCTTGACGGGTAAGAAGGTTGAGTCGAGCTTCGACGACGAAGGCCCCAAGCGCCTTGAGGAAGAGAACCACAAAATCAAGACCGAGAAGGAGAACAACGAGAGCATGGTCAGAGACGTGGAAGATTCTGTGCGTGACTTTGCTCGCGGTATTGAAGACAACCTGAAAGAAGGCACCACGACGGCCTCCAACGAACACGAGAAGCGACGCTGGGAGGATGCTCTGGGCGTCGAGGATGAAGTCAGAGATTTCATCTTTGATCTTCAGCGATCTAGCCGCGCTGCGCGGGTTCGGGCACAGGACCGTCGCCCTACTTCCTCGTCTTCGCCTTCGGCTGCTCGTGCATCCTCAAGAGAGCCTGCTGCGGCCAGCCCCGCCGCCCGCCTCGAGAGCCCTGCGCCCCCCTCGCGTACCACAACCCCCGGAGGCTCGTACTCTTCTTACAAGACCCCCGAGGAGCGTGCTGCTTTCATTAAGCAGCAGGCTGAGCAGCGTATGGCTGAGCGACTTGCTGCCCTGGGCATCAAGGCTCCCACTAAGCCCGGTGAGACGGCTGCCCAGAGAATGGAGCGCGAGAGAGCCGAGCGCGCCGCTAAGCTGCGCCAGGCTGAGGAGGAGGATGAGCGCCGTGAGACTGAACGTCAAGCCCGGCTCGCCGAGGAGACGGGCGCTCCGGCCCCGGCTGCCAAGAAGCCTCCCCCGCCGCCATCGAGGAAGGCCGCCAAGAGCGATGCTGCCGAGAGAGAGGCCTCGCGGAAGGCGGAGGAAGAGCAAGCTGCTAAACAGGCCGAAGAAGAGCGTCTCGCCAAGGAGCACGAGGAGCAACAGCGTGCCACCAAGGAGTTGGAGTAAGCCTATTGGAAAACAACCGAAGACGAACATATGCTAATGAATACACAGGGCGAGCGCTAGAGAGCAGCAAGATGATCTTGAGACCGAACGACAATCTGCAGCTGCTCGCCTCAAGGCACTTGAGGAGCAAGTCAAGCAGGGCAAGCTCAAGAAGGAGGAGGGGAAGCGTAAGAAGAAGGCAGCACTCGCTGAGCAAAAGGAGAAGGAGGCCAAGTTGGCAGCACAGAGGGCCGAGATTGAAGCTGCCCGTCAGCGCGAGTTGGAGCTCCAACGCCAGCTCGAGGCTATGAATGACGATGATGACAGCTCATCGGACGACGAAGATGGCCCATCCCAAATTACCCCTCAGGCCTCTACTCCTACTCAGGGCGGTAGCCAGATCAGCAGTCAGGAGCTCGAGAAGCAGCCTTCCCCGCCCCCTGTTCCGACGGTGGTCACAAGCCCTCCGACCGAGAACGAGAGCCGCAACCCGTACCACCGCATGCTCTCTCACTCATCCGAATCCACCTCGGCCCCGAGCGAACCTTCCGCACCTGCCGCCGCCCCTCCCCCACCCCCGGCGGCTGCGCAGTCTACTAACCCCTTCCACCGTATGGCGCAAGAGAGCAAGGCAGCTCCCGCAGCTGCCTCTCCCCCGCCTCCCTCCGGACCCTTCTCCCGCAAGCGCCCTGATGAGGACGATGACTGGGGCACGGATAAGGAGGACGATGAAGATTCCGACGATGATGACCGTCCTGGCGGCAGTAGCGCTGCGGCTCTGGCTTCCATATTGTTCGGAACCATGGCCCCCCCGCGACCACTTTCGGCCACCGGAGACAAGCCGATGTCTAACCCTGTCAGCCCGGCCATGGGTAGCGACGCCTCACCTGCGTTCCCTCCTCCTCCCCCGCCCATGCCAGCTACCGGTGCTCCTCCTCCCCCGCCGGGCCCAGCACCCGAGGCTCCTTCGGCCCCTCCTCCGCCACCGATGCCGGCATCGCCCGCACCGGCTGGCCCGCCGCCGCCGCCTCCTCCCCCTCCAGGCATGGGAGCTCCCCCGCCACCACCTCCGCCACCACCGGCGGGTGACGTACCGTCAGGCCCTCCAGCAGGTGGACGGCCCGCGGGTCTGCTCGGGGAGATCCAACTTGGCAAGGCCCTGAAGAAGACCGAGACTCGCGATAAGAGCGGTGCCGCTACTGCAGGCCGCGTTTTGGATTAAATGCTAGGTGCTAGTTCCAATAGTCCGTGCTGGATGTGGCTGGCTGTGGCTAGCTGTGGATGCAGGTGAAGGATGTCACGGGGTAGGGCATCGAGAGATAGGTGACGAGAGGACAGAGCTCTATGCAGGTGGCTTCCAGGATTGGTTGGAAGTAGATTCAGTTCACATGTGGCAAGATTCGTTCGCCAAGAGAGGAAGGGGTTTGGAGGCGTGCAGCAGTAGGTATTGTTCCCATTATCATACAGATGTCCCACACCAGCTAGTAATGCAAACCCCGAATTTCGTTTCTTTATCCTCACTCAAGTCTCTCCCGTTTTTTTTTTCTTGGCCCGTGACCTCCCCCCTCTCTCCCCGCCGCCGCCCGGCCGGCTGGCTGATCAGTCCGTCGTGTCAAACAAAGAATCTGAGCTGTGGGATCCGGCGCGAAGCTGCGTTAGCTCTGGTGTTGTCGGGACCATGCGTTGCGTGTGCGTTGAGTGCCTCCTCTTTTTGTTTTTTGGTCCCTGAGGGGTCCTGAGGAGCTTGGGTGGCGTAGAGTTATTTCTAGTCTCTTTTTCTTCTATTCTACTCCGACGCCTGATCGAAAGGATCGTCTGTCTATCTGTCTACGCAGGGAGAGAAAGCGCAAGGTCAGGCCGGTGCGGGCGGTGATGGCGTCAGTGTGGTGGTGTTAAGGTGTTTGTGCTGTGTCTGAGTCCTACCCTCTTCCCGAGTCTTTTCGGGGTACGATTTCTGATCTACGAATAGGTTTTGAGTTTCGCTCTTGCACTTGATCTTCGAGGTGAGTAGGGGCAGATCTTTCCTTGGCAGATTAAGAGGGTTTTTTTTTTTTTTTCCAACTCTTCTACTCTTTTGGCATCTCGTGGGTAAGGACGGCAAGCCTGGAGTCACGTTGGCAGGTAGAGTAAGGCTACAGGGATGAGGGAGCCAAGAGAGGGCGGCTCTGGTATGTCTTGCGTTCTGTTTTCTTTTGTGAGAAACCCTTGATGGGGATTTCCGGAGCTCTAGCTAAGTCAAGTTCCTGTATGTATTAGTTTTCACGCCGGGTTTACACGCATCTTTCGGCCTATGACGGGCAGGACTTTGAATGTGAAGATACACTAGAATGGTGAAAGGGAGCCATGTAACAATCGATGTGAATACCATGATCCTGCAGTCAGGTTTCCTCTATTGCCGTGCCATTGCATACAAGCCAAACGCGACCACGGGACGCGTTTCTCTTTTTTTTGAGAGAGGTAGTTGTGTGTTTGTTGACATTCAGATCCTTTCGTCTGATCAGTTTCTGCATCCTTGAGAAAGGTGGTGGGGAGGGCAGAGAGAAAGAGGTGTGGTCAAACGGTTTACACCCATCTGATGCGGCGCTGGATGGGGAGGAAAAGAGGGTGGCCAAGGTGGCGTAAGCTGCGATATCTCGCTTTACTATCGTGCACTACTGCAGGTTCTTCTTTTTCATGTGCGACATATTACGACATGAGCGAGTGTCTAGCTACTACTGCAGTCTGCAGGTAATCCTTCTCCGCGCAAACCAAAGTCACCGAGGTGCCCCTCCTCTCTCTGACCCGGATTTCTCGGGAGCGGGCTGCTTTTTTTTTTTGTATCGGGTTCCTGGTTGTAGAGACTAATGTAGGCGCGAGGGCTACTGAACACCATGGTGAAAGAGGGAAACGCTCTAATGAATGGGCTAGATATGCAGGTCGATCGACCTAGTCTTTCTTCGTGGCAACTCGACACGAAAGAAAGCGAGCCTGGACGAGACAGCTCCAGAGAGCGTGAGAGAGCTCCTACCTGGTATTCACTACTGCCACTGAGGAGAGTTGCCACTGAGATAGAGGTACAGGAGGCTGAGCAAGAGCTATCAAGAAAAAAAAGAACGTTCAACGTTCAAGGTTGAAATACGGTTGCACTCGGCTAGGAAGCTTGGGACAGGAACGACATGAAGAAGGAGGGGGTGGATCTACGGGTCCTGTGCTTCCCCCTCCCCCCTCTTCGACTGTTGGAGCTTTCTCACCCACATTTGAGGGTTGGACGTTTCTTGGGATCTGCAAGTCACTACGAGGAGCTGTAAAGTTTGAAGTGTTGAGTCGACGTTGGTCGTCGGAGGTAGAGTCTTTGCAGGACATGCTGCGGAGAGAGAGAGGGACGTGCTGTGCAGAGTTTCTGGCCTTTTGGGATATCGTTCTCGTTGGGGCCCCGGACCCAGGCTGTCACGGGCAGAGGAACAGCGAGTGCAGCACTACGACCTCGATGAAACATATGCACGGATGAGGTGCTCGTGAGGTGGGATACAAGATGAACCCCAGTTTAGAGCTACCCTGGAAAATCCTCCCAGCCACCGGACTTTTTTTTTTTTTCTTTCTGATCTCATGGAAAGTTTGGAAACGGCCATGGAAGGATTAGGGGTGAAAACGGGCAGACTTGGTGTGCTGTTGAGACTCGGGAAGATCGTGTGTCTCGGTCCTCCGAGTCTGTGTGTTACAGTTTGAGAGGGCCGATTGGGCTCCGGGGTGGCGTTTTGGAAAAGAAGGCCGAATGCTCTCGAAGGAAGCGGGATGAGGATATTTCTGGAGCGTCCTGAGGTAGTCCCAACAATGGAAAGGCCGAGTTACAGAGCAATACCCACCTGCGTCTTACGACACGGCTTGATGCGAGGGAGGAAGTAGAATGCGATGAATGGCCTGAAAAGTCCTGGATGATGGGCCGGAGATCGGACGTTGGCCTATGCTTCATGCTTGCTTTTTCGTGAATGGGACGGGGGCCCTGCTGCCATCTGGTCTTTTACGAACCAAACTTGCAAGACTTAGACAGTAGAGCCGAGGGACCCGTTTTCCAAACCAGCTTTCGCACGTAGAGGCAAAAGATTTGGCAAAACTAGTGAAAAGCAGAGATCGAATTCGAGGCGGACGGATGGGCCATGTTGAAAAAAAGCAAATGAGATGGCAAATGCGTTGTCCATTGTTGGGAAGACCGGAATGAAGGCATTGCTGGCGGCAATTGGGCATCTAGAGTCGGCCAACTTTTGGTCGTCAATGCTTCTTTCTAGGGTGCTGAGGATCACAGACTCAACGTGGGATCGGTAAACGGACGGACGGCGACAGTGCGCGTGAGCTGAAATGCGCCCAAAGCTTCGCTCGGCTGCCTTGATTTTTCTGGACTACGGAGTACAGCCCGTAGGGTTATCTGGGCGATATGGGGCTTTCGGTATGGCCTGACATGGGGGGTGAAGCTGGGGTTGGAAAGACAAGTTGCTTGGAGATGATAAGGTAAGGCAGAGCAGGCAGGCCGCAGGCCGCAGGTTGGCATATGCGGTGGTGGCCCTCTCCTCTGGGTACGGAGAATGGACTATGGAGTATCGTCGCGCTAGAGACGACACGCCGGACCAGGTCGGTACTGAATCAGAGATGGGATGGGAATGAGAATGAGAGAACGGCCGGCACTTTGAGCGGGTATATCAAAAGCAGCGCTATTAATATCGAGCAGGCAGGGATACACGCTTCGGGGGTCCCAGAATGAGGTTGACAGTCTATGAGAGGGAAATGATGGAGAGGAACGCAGCCGTACGGAGTGCATACAGATGGAAAGGAAGAAAGGGAGGGGTTACGGAGTACAGTGGTGCGATGCAGCGGCGCGCGGGTTGTGGTCCGCTGCGAGCGTTTGCGTTTGTGCATTGAAACGGACAGATGAGAGTCCCATCAAACATCCAACGGGTGTGAGCTGGCAGTTGCGCCCGGGCCGGGAAACGCACGAGAATGAGGAACAAGAAGAGGAAAGAGTGGTCAGAGAATGACGAAAACTCTGTCGCATTTCTGCCATGTGTCTCTGAATTTTGATTCCATGAATTACTCCATATCGTCTGGCACAGGGAAGTGAGGATAAAAATTTGATCGCCGGAGCGGATTCCGTGGGGATCTCGATGTCTTTTTTCCCCCCTTCTCTTGGGCAGAAAAGAAGGAAGAGGCTCCAGTGTCAGTAGAGCACGAGGTGGGAAAGATGCCGAGATGGGGATAGCGAAGAGTCAGAATTCGGGGCGAGCTAGATGCGTTGTCAATGATGTGCGAGATGGGATATCTCCCGTAGGGAAGATTTGCATCTTATGCGAAGATCGACTGACAGGGTGTGACGACTGGGCTGAACCTGGCAGTGGAAAAGCCAAGATAGGTACGGTACCTGGTGACCCCCTCTTGGTTCGTGAATGGATCACGCAAAATTGTGAGGGGAAGTTCACATGGGAGAGTACGCCCGTCAGGTACCGGAGGCCGAAGCGATAAGGCGAGCGGTGAATGGTGAATGTCAATGCCAATGGGGGAATCAAGAATGGGACGAGGAAGAATGAGTGGTGAAAGATGCAGCGGCAGGAAACAGAGAAATTGCTCCCCAGAACCCTGCTTGGTCTGCACCATACCAGCTGAGCCAGAGCGTTGCACTTGCACTTGCACCTGCCTGCAGACGCATCGCACTTGCGACTTGCAAGTTGCACGCATTCCCACTTGTCCAGGTGCAGTTGGCAGTTGCAAATTGCAGCACCTGCCTCAGCGTGCTCAGTTCAGGTACGGTTAACGGTACGTACTTTCTGGACTGGGAAGTGGCTTCGAGACCCGGTGGGACCTGATGACAGGAACAGGTAAGAACGGGCAAGAAGTTGGGAAAGCCTGGTAAGTTGGTCCCAATTCTGGTTGAAACATTGTCAGCCAGCGGAACCAATGAGACGGCTCGAGGTGGAAACGGTTTAATTGGGGATCGAGAGTTGGGGCCACGTCCGGGCACTGGCGGAGACACGAGGTTTCTGGAAAGAGCAGCCAGGAAATATGTGGCAAGGGATTGGTCATTACAGCATGCTGGCAGTATGTACTCCGTACTCTGTGCCCTACGCAGTACCTATGGCGGTAGCGAGAAGGGATGATGTCACGGATGGGGGAAAGAGCTCGGGAGGGGACTTTCCCGCTCTCGGTATTTCGTATTGTCGGATGCCCTGGGCCATTTGGGTCGTGCGGAAATACCTAGACCGACCTTACCTGAAGGTACCGAGTACGGATACTCACCAACGGCTGGCTTCACTTCGGGAGTCTCATATCTCCATCCCGTCAAGCACGTAGCAGCGATCATGGACTCATAGACCCAGGGCAACTTTACAGAGAGAATTGGAGCGAACAGGTCAAAGGTATCATGACTAGTGTCAGATGCCTCTCCAACCCGTAAGCTCCCAGTGGCTCCCGTGGTCCTGTGCCTGACAGTAAGGAGTGCCGATGATGAGATGTTGTCTTGCTTTCCGAGACCCTTTCCCCGTACCTGGCCTCGCTGTGCTTCTAAACACTCAAGTTTCGGGCCCGGTGGAGAGACACATGTCGTAGCAGTCTTGTCGCCATTGGCGCCACGACCTGAACGTTGCCTTTTTGTGTAACATATCAATGGCTACCTCCGTTTACTTGTGATTGATAGACATGGGTTGAGGCGAATAGTGACACTCACAAAACTCACGCCGCGGGCTGCAACCCGTCCACCCAACGTTCGTTGGACGTCGCCCATTTAGACATGGCATGCTTATTCGTCAGGCTCGCTCCAATGCGACACCGCGGCTGTCGTCGCCTTTCCGCAGAGGGCAAAGGCCCATTCGACACCGCTCATCCATGGCATTACTAGCCTTCCAAGGTTTCCCAACGTATATCCGTGCAGCTGATGTTAGTGTCTTCACGGCCGGCGATGGGCGCTCCAGAGTGCTCCCTGCGCCGAGGCTCGAGCATTTTTTAGTCATTTTTTACCTACACTAGAAAGCCATGGGTACCCTTTCTGAACAGCGCCCCATCTAGCCCAGTTCTAGAAGTCTGTTCCTCGCGGTTGGGAATCAAACAGCTGGGATGATGGAAGGAAAGCATTGACGAGAATTTGGATCATTCTGATGGGATCCTCCACAGGCACGGACAGGTTGGTCATGCTCGGCCCAGAAAGACCCGTCTAGCCGTCCAAGACTTTTGAAAACGCAGAGCACGAGGCGAGAGATGAGGTCAGGCGGAATGAGCGCGCGCAATCGTCTCTCATCTTATATCATCGGGAGGTGAAGTGAGACGCCCGTCACATTCCGTACCTGACGATCTGGCCAGCATTAGACGGGGGGTGGTCTTGGTACCTAGGTCTCGGTCTCAGTTTCACAGCGGGGACAATCGTTGCAAGACAGCCTAAGCCATTAAAAACTAAGATGGAGTGGGAAGAATATGAAAATTTGTTTAAGTGGTGTCAGTCTGACAAAAAAAGAAAAAAGATGTCGTCCAGCCTTTCCAGCGGTTATCCGTGATTTGCTTTCCGTGATGGCTCCTACTCCTAATGGGCACATGAGTTGGGATGACCCAGTTTCATCGGATGGGGGGCACGACAGCCAATCGGGAGCACAGTCATGTGATTTGGCCGTTTTGATTGGCTGATGGTGGGCGCGTTTGTTGTTTTCTTCCCAAATCGGTGCGACGCGTCAGCTACGCGCCGACTTCATTCCATCATCCATGACCTGTGCCTCGAACCCTCGACCCAATCAATCCCAGCAGACAGCGCAAGAAAGAGGCCATCTCAACGAGACCGGATGAGGGCACCACAGAGAGGACACCAGAGCCGTCGCAGAGCGAGACAGTAACCTCTTTTTGAGCCCTTACAGGCTCGCACACAAACGCAGTCGCACCACATAGCCATTACCATTTTTGTTCGCCTCTCTGTCTTCTTAGATAGGAAACCCATTTCATCATGGCTGCAGATCAGATCAGATCAGATCAGCCAATTGACGGCAAACGAGCGCTTAGCCGAACAAGCCACAACCGTGTGAAAGACTAGCAGTTCGGCCATTGCCAGAGGAAGAAAAGGCAAACTCCATGGTCTATTTTTCGGGCCTTGCACTACCAGCTGGACTCGACCATGTTTGGCCTGGGCTTCCTTTGACACTTTGGTAGTCTCGAGATAGTCGCAGCACCACCAAGGACGAAGTCGAAGAGTCGAGGACCGGAGCGATATCACAGTTTGCACCATTGCCCACAGCATCCACAGATATTTCCCCGGCAGAGCCCTGCATGCAACACCATTCGCTGCCCGTCAAGCTGCATCTAGAGGCTCTAGCTGTTATCTACAGCACCTATCCCTGTGGCGTGCTGGGAAGTAGGGGACCTTGGGGGTGGTTCAGTGGTGCCGGTGCATATGCAGTGGAAATTCAACCTTTCTTGGTGGCAGACACGCGCACATTTTGACATTTCTGTTGGAAGACAGCGCGCGAAAAAAGAGGAGTCCCGTACGCAGTACTGTGGTACACACCTTACAGACCTACAGTAAAGCCCGTCGGCGGCCCACCACGGACTCTCGCATGAACTGCAAAACCTGCTTGCATACAGTACGTGCATAGCATAGCCTTCCCGTCCTGTCGCCAGCTTTTGCCCATTCACATTTCGTACAACCGTCGTCACCTCTAGGCTCTAGGGAAGTCTGGGATCCTCTTTCGTCCACATCTTCTCCTCCTCTGTCTGCCGGACGTAACCCGCGCGGACACCCTTCCCCCCTCCTCCCTCCCCACTGGAACTGAGTCTGACAGGCCTGGCCCCGGGAGCCCTGAGCTTCTTCTGCTTATTCTTCTTCTTGTCTCCTCAGTCGGGTCTCTTCTGAACTTCGACCTGAACTGGAGCCGGGTGAAAGTCTGTTCGACTTCAACCGACCGGGCTGGCTGACCCTCTCGTTTCTTTCGACGGCGTACCTAAGCCCAAGCAAACGCGCAAAGACAAACGCAAATCCTCATCCTCCGCGCCTGACAGAAACCAAACGGTGACGGCTAAGGGCACCGACCCCGGATGCGAGCAGCTTTCTGTCTAGTAACTTAGTATCTAGTCACCAAGGTACGGATAGTAGGTATACCTTATCTTCGGATACCTTACGCAGACTGCACTGCACTAGGTACTACAGTCCCAAGTGTGCGCACTTCTTTCTGATCGCTCTCCCGCTCGGCGACGGTTGGCTTCCAACTTCGACCTCTTTTTTTCGGGACGGCGTGTTCCAGCAAACGGTCGACCTTGCCGTGCATCCCATCATCGCCCATCCATGATCCTCCTCCACCTTCTTCACACTTGACACTACTCCATAGTCCATACCCATCATCCATGCATGCTGCTCATGCTGCTACCTTCTGTACCTGTGCCTATGCCATCGCACCCCGGACGATATCATACTCGCTCTCACACTCACTCACATTCGCGCACACCACACACACCTGCTCCATTACACTCCCTGCATCTAACCAGACTACGGAGGTCCTTTACACTACACACCCTTGCTGCCACTTCGGCGTACCCTAGCCTGGTCGGTCGTGTCACAGCCCACGCTCCTCTCGTCCAATCGCCCATTCCTCCCGTGCTCCAGAGGCCCCACCGGACATCTCTGGGCTTGCTGAGCTGGCCGCCCACCTCTTCAAAGACATCCCGGTCCTCTCCACTCGCCTTGGCTGAAATCAATCCATCTATCCATCCTTCTGCCGCCGACTCCCACACGTCGCTCTACCTATCCGTACTCCTCCTCCTCCTCACTGCCTGCTCTAACCTACGCACGCCTGCTACCACCACCACCACCACCACTACCACCGCTGCCGCTGCCGCTGGCTCGCCTATTACATCTTGCCTACCCTCCTCTCCCTCGCGTGGTATCGTGCCTGATATCCCCTCTTTTCTTTTCACCTTTCTGCAGCCATAAGCCATACCTCACCCTCACCCTCGCCTGCTGCTCTCCTCTGACTCTTTCCCTCGCTCTCTCACACACACACACTCACATCCCATCGCGCATTATCGACTTCGCACAGCATCGTCGTCGCTCTTCAACATTGTCTGTCGGGCACCACTCTTCGCAGGATATCGCCATCGCTTGCCTGATCGCATCGTGTCGATCCAGCGATCCCGTCGCTAAACTTACAATTTGACCGCCAAAAGGCCCCCTTGCATTCACGACCCACAACTCATTTCCAAAGTCTAGACCCGACCTAGGTGAGCCTTGAGTCTCCTCTCTCTTTCTCCTCCCTTCAATCATGCAAAACCCCGTTCGGGTTCAAGAACCTTGAAGCCGGGCCCTGTCAGGTTGACAGAGTCAAGACCACACCGTCAACTACTTATCTAACCTTATGCCTTTGCGGCTCGCTGACATGCCCTCCCTCCCACAGCCCACTACTTGCCGCGAACGCACTTGACGCAGGTTTGGAGACGACATCATTCAACTACAATCGGCCGAAATGGCCAAACCCACGCGCTATACCGGCTCTCATGAGCCTTTGCAAATCTTCCAAGACGACTTTTTCGAGAACTCGACAACAATGATCAACCACGCACCCATGCCTGCCGCCTCCAAGCCACCGAGGAGGCCGCTTGGCGCAACAAGTAACAACAATGTCGTTCTCAACCCTCCGATGCTCGCATCCGACAGACACTCGCCTCTAAAGGCATCATCAGGCAACATCAAATCGCACCATGCCCCGTTAAAGTCCCAGGGCAGCAAGTTGAACATGGTGCCAATGGCGCCACCATCAGCAAACAACCAGAACACCGACTCGCTACACAAGAAGCCCTACTTGTCCAAGTTCAAGACCGTCGCACAGAAGCCTCCTTCTGTGGATTTGGCCGCCGGCTTCGGGAAGGAGAACGTTCACCCGCAGTTGTATCCTGCGCCACCGACCATCAACTTTGATCAATTCTACATGCACAAGGGACCCGGAAAGCGCACATTGATGGAGGCTGCGCCGATCAAGGAATCACGACCTCTGAAGAAGGTAAAGGCCGACGAGTCCGGCCTTCCACCTCACGACTCTTTCCCTCCAATCGTCGACGATGGAACGAAACCGGGCCACAGCTACGCGACTTTGATTGGGATGGCAATTCTTCGATCACCACTGCGTCGCCTGACGCTCGCACAAATTTACAAGTGGATCTCAGACACGTACTCGTTTTACAAGGCGGAGGAATCGGGATGGCAGAACAGCATTCGGCACAACCTCAGCCTTCACAAGGCCTTTATCAAGGTGGAACGACCAAAGGACGACCCGGGTAAGGGAAATTACTGGACGATCCAGGAGGGCATGGAGCAACAATTCATGAAGGACAAGCCGGCAAGAAAGACGGCAACAACCGCCGAAAACGTGCCCGTCATGTCAACCCGTATGGAACCCTCAAGGCCGGCCAACATGCCGATCCAGGAGCCGACCCTTCCGCCTCCTGCACCGATCAGACATGCGACGACGCTCCCGCCTTTGCCCACTTCCCAGGCTACCGTTGCCGTTGAGTTCTCATCCGATGCCACCATTCCCGTCTCGGACTCGGCCGCACCGGAAGATGGACAAGATAAGCTGGACCACGAATGCTCTCCTCTGCCGCCTACGATGCATTCTTCACCGCCAATTCCGCGACACATGGAGCCCCGCAGCCGCACGCCTCCTCCGCCTGGCCGCGGACCTATGTCGTCCATCACCAGATCTCACAAGAGAAAATTCGCGTCCATGGATGACAGTGGTTACATCTCGTCTCTCGAATCCTCTGCTTTGCGCCCGCAAAAGACTGGCATTCTTACCTCAGAGGCCGATCGCCCTCGCAAGCGCAGTCGCGCTGGCAGGGCCGAGGATGAGATTGCTCGCTTGCGCGCGTCGTCTTACGATAGCCCTAGCAAGGGTCGGTCGTACAACGCGTTCGCCCCACCGTCCTCATCGCCGCTCCGCCAACAAGGGCAGATGCTGCCACCGCTCACGCCAGCCATGAAACTGAAGCCGCCTACCAAGGCCCCGCCTTCTGCCTCGCCTAACACCAATCTTCGCCAGCACCGCGAAAATGTCCGCCAGATGCTGCAGTCTCCGATCCGCAAGATGGTCGGCACCGGTGACGGCAACGCTCCGTGGAGCCCCGCTTTCAACCTGGACGAGAGTGTCTACAACTACAACCTGATGGCTGCTGGTGACTTTGACATCTTCCAGGACATGGACAACGACTTCTTTGACGGCCTACCTCAAGAGTCTCCGTCCAAGAAGTCTGGTGGAAAGCGACCCCGTCTGGAGCGTACTCACTCTGCCAATGCCTTGGCCGATACTCATGACTCGGGTAACGGCAACAAGTCGGTTCTCTCAACGCCCTTCCTGAAGGCACCTGCACAACCTTCTGCCATGTGGGAGACTCCTAGCAAGGTCTTTGACGGCCTGTCCTCCCCAATCAAAGCCAACAACGACGCCGCCGTGCAATGGAGATTCCCCTCGCCGACCAAGATATCTAGTTCATTCTACGAGGTAGCGGCCGAGGGCGACTGGCCTTCGTTCTCCTTCGACACGACAGACTTCTTGTCGGAGGAGACCACCGAGTACTCGGGTCTCGACATCCTGCAAGGCTTTGAGAAGATTGGCTCTGGCTCCCAGCCCAAGGCTTCCGGCTCCAAGCCCAGCAAGCCTGCGTTTGGACGAAGCTACACCACGCAATTCTAATCTCTTGCAACGAGACGACGATGACGACCGTTACGATGTATGAACACAATTACTGGCATGACGTCCCGATGCATTCAGGCATTCAGGGCCTGTTTCGACAAACACTTCACACGATAATGGAGCGCGCGGGGGAAACAAAAAAACTTTGGACTGATTTTAAAGACTAATGTCTGATTCGGGCTTCGAGGCTTTCACAATTCTCTTGTCCATGATTGTTTGCTTTATGATAATGACGAAGCAGTGCACATATAATGTCTTGGCTCTCCTTCTTTTTTTCCGGTGGGCAAAGGGGGGGAAAGCGAAGGGACATCATCATTTCTTGAGAGGCACGGAGGGCACCATGAGATTCTTTTTTTTTTTTTTTTTTGCTTTCGTCGGCCTTGAACCAGGTTAGGTTCGGCTCGAGATTCGCTTTTTTTTGCTGTTTGGCCGGAATAGGCCATTTGGTTGTTTGTGTTTCTTGCTGTGTAGGAAAATACGGGTTGGATGTGTAGCGTATTAGCTTCGCTCCTTTTGCTAGGCACACTGGTAGTGATCAATTCTATGGAAACACGCACTAAACAGAGCCTTCTCGCAAACGTTGTTCAAGATGCCAATGATGAGATGACTGTTGCGAGTATCTTAAAGAATGTCTATATTCCATGCATGTGGTTGTACTGCCCTTTATGTGGACATTCCGCATGCTATCCGCAACAATCACATCATATCAGACATCAAGAGCCTGGTGGATCAGACGCATGTTCAAATTAGCATGACTCTCGACTGTGTGGTGTTAGGCACGTATAACAAGATAACCATCTCCTCGGAACTAGTCAGTTCGTCATAAATCATCGAAGAGGCTAGGTTTTGGCATGCGTGACCTCTCGGTCCGATATTTGAACTCAAGAACGGGTATCATATTGTCTTGCTCTAAACTTCCCCAAATGTCCTACATGTCTATGCCTCATGTGAATCATGCCTTGTTCCCAGAACGCCTCAGAATGTTGTGTACCACCTCTACAATATCTGCCAGCAGCGTCGCCGTCGTCATCCTAGGTTCGTTGATGCCGTTGTTACCAAGCCAAAACATGGAAAAGACTATCCAAAAATCCGTATCAAATCCTCAGAAACAAAACCAAGAGGCATCTTACCAAAAAGCATCTTATTACAGTCTCACAGCGTCGTCGACCCGAATGCGCAAAATTAGTAAATGCCCATCCTCGTAGCCCAGCCCGACTCCTTTTGGTTAATGTTGATCTGGTAGGGAAACGGGTTTGAACCCTGCGTCGTTATCGGAGGGATGTGGTCCTTGTGTGCGTTGACAAAGGTAATGACCTTCATGACGGTCGTCATGAGCGTCGTCTCCATGGCTTTTCGGACTTTGGCTCGCTCTGGAAAAAGTTTCACCGACAACGGTCAGTATCTCATCTTTGTACGTCCCTCTACTAATGCGCCCCCCCTCTACCGGGTTACCAAAAGGGAGAAGGGCAGGCAGAACCCACCAGTTTCCGTCCTGGGCTCCGCGACCGTGACTTTTACGGTCCAGCATTCCCAACAGACCTCCTCGTCGCCGCGCATGAGCCAGGCCTTGCGACGCTTCTTCTCAAAGAACTGGACGGTGAGCTGGCCGCGCCCGCCGCCGCTACCACCGCCGCCGGAGCCGGACGAGGAGCGCTCCGCGTCGAGCTGGCGGACGAGGGCGGTGGCGCGTTGCTCGATCATGGTCTCGAGCTCGACGTCGTCGACGTAGGGGAGAGTCAGGTCTAGGACTTCGCGGGTGTAGGGGACGACGGCGGGGAAGAAGCGGTGGAAGAAGATTGTGTGGAGGATTCCTGTATCACGGCGACGAGGTTGTTTTATCAGCATTTGTTTCTGTTCAAGGGCCATTACCATGGGAAAAACTGGTTTCGTGTGGCATGGCTTGGGTTTTGCGCTTTGGAGGGGGACTGGCAAGGCAGGCGCCCGTCGCATCGCGAGGCTGAGAGGTTCGGAAGGTGCTGTCGTTCGTTTTGAGGGCGGATATGACGTCTGGCGGGGCGCGCGCGAACTGCGGGCTACCTATGGGAAAGAGAACTGGGGACAGGAGATGGGAGACAGGTGGTAGGTACCTTTGACGACATCCCGTACGGAGGCCGGATCCGCAAAGGCCTCGAGAATGAACTCGGGAGCGCTGCTCTGCTGCATCGTGCCTTTTGCGAATATGGTAAGGTATTTTGCTTGGTGAGTTGGTTGTCAGATAGACAGATGCGGTTGGCGTGAGAGAGAGAGAGAGAGAGTGACAGATACCTCTCCCTCTGCCTCAGGTAAGGTGAGGGAATGACCCAAAGAAAGGTGTCAGATGTACTGAGGGGCACACTTGAGCCCAGCACTGATGCGCCGCACCGATAAGGGGGAGGGCGGGCAGAAGAGAGCGGGGAGTCACTACCGCAGTACCGCTGTGTTGATCCAGGGAGGGAAGGGACAGAGGCGGGGGGGAGGACGGGATATCGGTAGCAGGGGTACTCTTCCTGGTTGGGAAAGGTACTCCCAAGTTCCCCGAGCTGGGTCCTGGGGATGAGAGAGTGGCCATAGTCTTGTGCAGTAGTCGCCCGTACGGTAAGGTACTTACGATACTTGTGCAGACGTTGGTGGTGGGCAGCAAGGGCGAGCAGTGATGTACCTACACCACCTACCTTACCGGGGAAGCGCTCGATGCGGCGGCGGTTGCGGTACCGGCACTTCAGCCACAGCTGTTGGGGCAAGAGAGTTGGGAAACACGGGCAATAAATTGAGATGACGCGGGAACGTGGGTGTGGCTGGGCCGAGGTAATCACGGTTCACGACTCGCAGAGAGCAGCAGCCAGTCACTGGGCTTTCAGGCGCGAGCTCCTCTCCTCCCGGTCTGCTTAATTGCTCCAACTTATCATTACGTGCCGACCAGCCTTCCTAGAGCTCGCCCAGATAGCCAATTTTGGGGGGGTTTAATAGACAAAAAATCTCCCAATCTTCTTTTTTTCATATGATTCCCCAAGCAAAACGACCGCCTTTTTCTATTCTTTAACTCTCTAACTCGGTTCGAAAGCTTCAATTCGGGGTTCTTTTAACTATTCTCGCATTCTTTGTTAAACTTCAATCCTCCTGGTCCTTTTACCTCCATTCCCCTCTACCATACTCCGGACCGGACTTTACCTTTCCATCAACAGCCAGGCTCACCTCCTGGACATTGAGTCGCTCGTCGCGCCAGACCGAACCATGTTGGAAGCCACTCGGCGATGGTTCCGCCGAAACAGGACACCCCTCGCTGTGAGCGTGGGTGTAGTCGGCGCAGGCTATGTCGTGTCGCAGTATGTCATGGGCAAGATCAACGATGCGCGTGAGCGCATGAGCAGCGATCGCATCGCCAAGGAGAAGTGAGCTACATTCCCAAGATACCCTCCTCTAAGCTACCATGATCGCCCTCCCCCGGCTAACACCGCCGTGCCACAATCGCAGCCTCCGCCGCCGATTCGAGCAAAACCAAGAAGACTGCACATTTACTGTGCTCGCACTCCTCCCCTCGGCGACGACGAATATACTCGAGGTCATGAACACCGAGAAGATCACCTACGAGATCCAGAAGATGAAGGGTCAGACCAAGAGCCTCAAGAGCGGCAGCGGCAGCCCGCCGAGTATCGCAGATACCACCATGACCGAAGACGACGGACGGAGCATGGTCAGCAGCAGCGTCCAGAGCGAGAGCGGTGTGCACGCGAGCCAGTTGACGGTACCGGCCCCTACGTCGGCTGCCGCGGGAGGGGCCGCCGAGGGTGCGCAACAGGATGGCGGGGCGGCGGCGGCGCAGAAGAGTCGGAAGTCGAAGAGGCAGTTGTGGGATGATCTGACCATCAGCTGTGAGTGACGCCTATCTGATATGATGGAGAAGATAAGAGAGAAGAGAAGATGCTAACGTTGACATCGCAGCCATAACAAGAGCGTTCACGCTATTATACACCCTCGCGTTGCTGACGATGCTGACAAGAGTCCAACTCAACCTCCTCGGCCGCCGTAGCTACCTTTCGAGCGTTATATCCCTGGCGACCGGCACTGCCCAAGCGACTATCAGTCTGGAGAACAACGACGACGACGGCCTCGACCAGCCCTACGGCAACGACTTTGAGACGAATCGCCGCTACCTGACCTTCAGCTGGTGGCTCCTGAACGAGGGGTGGAAGGAGCTCGGCCAGCGCGTCGAGACTGCTGTCCGCCAGGTCTTTGGCCACCTGAGCCCGCGCGACCTGCTCAGCTTCGAGCAATTCTCGGAGCTGACGCTCGCGGTGCGCAGGGCCGTCGAGGGCGCCACGCCCGAAGAGCGCAGGGCCGCAAAGTGGCTGCCCTACCTCCTCCCGCCACGGGACAAGGAGGACCACGTCCTCCGCGAGTCGGGCATTCTGGAGGAGAGCACCGTGATGCTGTCCGAGAGCGCCACGTCCCAGTCTTCGCCCTCATCGTCGCCTGCCGTGAGAAGGCTGCTCGACGAGACGTCGGATCTCATCGAGTCGCCCTCCTTCACGCACGTGCTCACGCTCATCCTCGATGCGGGCTTCTCCCTGCTCGTGGATAAGAAGCTCTCGTCAGCAGCATTTGATAAGCCGGACCTCGCCGAGTCGGAGCCGCGCTCGTCGCAGGTGGTTGTACTCTTGCCCAAAATCCTCTCGGTCCTCACGAGGCAAGCCCACATCATTGGCAACGGGATGCCGAATGAGTACCTACAGGAGATGGAGCAAGTCGCCGACCTCGAGGGCTTCGCGGCCGTGGTGTACTCAAGCAACTGGGAGAATGAGATCCACCACGACGAGGAGGGCATTATGGCGAGCGCCGTCGACGTGAGGGCCAGCGAGGTGCCTCGCGCAAGCCAGGGCACTGCTGCGACTTTCCCAAGTCAGACGCAGGGGACGACGCAGGGCACCGGAGAGGACAGCCTCGTGATGGTGAAACCGCAGTCTAGCTTTGAGAGCGCATGGGGGAGGGCGGTGGACAGCAAGTAGGCCTTCCATCCAAAATAGAGAGACATAACATGTACATGTGGCCCGAACCTCGATTGATGTGTGTTTCGAGGTATGTGAGCTGAGCTACGACGATTTTAATGATATTTACGGGCATACGGACAGGACAGATGGGAAGGCAAGGGAGGGAGGATTTTGGAAATATAGGTATCATTGTATAATCTATGGTCGAGAGACAGATGGTCCATCTCTCGAAACTGTACCAACAAAGCACGGGGGCTTAGCCTGGGATCAGAGATGGCACAGCCTCCATCCATTCCTTTGATCCATTTTGCTCAGCCCGCGATTCTGCTGATGATTCGTTCTTATTATCAAACCATCCAGCTGTTCTGATGTGCCTCTTTTTGGTCTATGTTTGTGACGCGAAGTTTTCTTCTTTAGACGTCAAGTACGTGATCGGTTTGAGGAGCTACAATGCCTCCCGTGAACACTTGTTCCATGATGCCAGCCTGGCAAAAAGTCGTTGCGGCTCCACATCGATTTCTCACTTGTTGGGTCACTGGAGTTCTTCCCTTTGCCCTCCCCAGGTCTAAGGGCTCCCAGTCACGTATCGTCTTTTCCTGGGTTTGGTGTTTTCTTATTCTTTGTTCCTTCCCAACCTGGCTGCCGAACGGCGAGTACGGTGTCCTTTCACATCAAACCCCTGACGAACTGATCCAGCCCCAGCTCGAAAAGTTCGTTCTTGACGCCTTCGCCGCCCTTGTGTTCGGCTGGTGCTAGGGGGTTCTTGACGACTACAAAAGAGGTCAGCACTCCATAATCCATTGCCAGGGAAGGAGAGGAAGTTCTCGAGGGACCATTGTCACCATACCGTATTCAACCCAGAGGTTGATATAAATCTGATGCAGCACATTCCGCATACTCAGCGTCGCCGTATCAGTAAGCATGACGAAGCGCAGGTTCGAGGGCGTCTCGTAGTAGTGGAGCTTATAGGCCGACGTGCGGTAGCTGATGAAGGCGTCGTCGTCCCCGCCGAGCTTGCGGACCATGTTGCGGAGGGAAAACACGGTGCCAAAGATGAGCTTGGCGTCGTCCTTGGCCGAGTTCACCTGGCTGCGGCGGCCGAGCTGCTGTGATGATGGCGGTGCGGCGCCCGTCCCGGCTGATGAGGGGGGTTGTTGGGATGGCGGGCGCTCGGCGGGGAGCCAGGTTTTTGAGTAGATGCATTCCGTGTGGCGGTCGAAGATGTAGAAGGAGTAGACGACCATGTTGGGCTAGGGGACGGCCGCGACGGCGGCGCGGGGGTTGCGCGTGTTTGCGCCGGGTTTCGGTGTCGTTTGTCGACGAGGCGAGGCGAGGCGAGGCGGAAAGGGATGGAGGTTGGTCGTTTAGGGGGGCATGCCGGGGAGATGTGCAAGGTACGTGAATTGCGGATTGCTTCTAGATCTAGAGGATTCGGGATTTTGATCTGGTCGTCTTTCGTGTCGTCAATAAATTCGCTGGTTTTCGGTGTCGTTGGGTATCACGGGTTGAAAGGCGCAAGATGTTCCTAGAGGTTGAGATAGCACGTAGCTAGCTTGGGCGGGACGATTGAGTGTGGTCGGCCGTTCAGTGGCCCCAGCCCCGAAACGCGGCTACCGTTGCTTGTCTCGGTCGACAGGTACCTCGGTGGACCTTTGAAATTGCAACTGTGGGCTGGAGCTGGTCCGATTGCGTAAGGTACAGATGCTGGCAGGGGGGTGGTCACTCTGCCTTGTGGTGGACCCCCCGGACGGAACGTAATTCTTTGGCGCAAGGAGGGGTTCCGAGCTGGCCCTACGAGGGGAGCACACTAGTCAGCCCATGATGTGAAATCTACGATGCGCCCAATGACAACGGGCAGCGATGCTGGGCATGGATATGAGGAGCCGTGGAAATGGATAAGACGGAACCTGGGCTTTTCGTAGGGCGTTGAGAACACTGGAGACCTGCGAGGTGATCCTTGGGGGGGAAAATAACAGACGTGGGGGCTGGAAGGGGGCTCACTCTGAGCCTGAAGAGCTGAAGGAGAAACGCCTATTTTTTTTCCACCTTCGAATACAAAGTACTTCTTACTCTCTTCCCACCCCCGGGCCCTTGTTTCCTTTCGGTCGGGTTTTAAAGCTCAGCTGTCGTCTCGTTTTCGCGAATCCTAGTGCCCTTGCTTATTGTTTCCTTTCTTTTGACGTCGCTTTCGCTTTTCTCACCTCACACGCGCGCTTCCAGGTGCTTCCAGGTTCAAAACGTCGCCAGCTCCATCGCTCGCTCGTCCGGCCGTTCGCGCCTATCCGTCATACCTACCTAGTATTGTATTGCCTCAAGAATTGGGGTGCTCCTTAAGCTCGGCCATTTTGAATAGCAAAGCTCCGAATGAGCAAAAGCAGAGCATTGTAGCTAGCTCTCTCACTCTCATTCTCACTCTCACTCTCACCCCACCCGGCACTCGCCTCTCCGACGTTACTTCTCCAACATCACGTCAAGCTTACAACACACTCTCCCATCTGCAATTCCTCAGCCTCGCGCAAGGCAAAACAATGACGGATTCCGGCGAACCTCAGAGCCCGCCGACGACGGCCATGGCCTCGACGACCCTCGCAACCTCAAGCATGTCCTCACCCACCATCGCAGTAGGGTTCCACGGTGAAGGGCCCGCCGAGACTCGTCCGCCGCTTGCCCCCATGTACGTCAGTCACTGCACTGCTTACTCACTTTGCTTCTCTGCGCTGCGCTGCAACTTTGCACTGCCTCCCCCGCGCGCTCCACCAATGCGCGGCGAGCTACTCTAACCTCCTCCTCGCCCTACGCGGTACAGATCCGATTCGGCTGCCCAACCATCAAAGTTTCAGAGCCCCATGAGGCATCACCGTCGAACGCCTTCAGCTCACCGTGAAGTCAAGGTGCGTATGTTCTTGTTTCGCCAAGCTTCGTTGAAAAGCTCAGCTTTCGACCTGCCCCGCTGCTGCTGGTTGAGCGTGGTGGGGGCGGGGTAGCTGCGATGACGACGAACCGGAGCAATGTCCAGAGAAACTCACCAAGGAACTACTGTAGGAAACGCTCAACGCCGTGACAGAATATGGTACCGAGGCTGAGGACGGCTCAAGTCACCACCGCATCAACCAGTATGTCATTAAAGAGGAAATTGGCAGGGGATCATATGGTGCTGTTCACCTTGCGACCGACCAATTTGGCACCGAATACGTATGAGCCTTCCAAGCTTCCAAGTGATGACCCTTCCCATACTCACATCCACCCGTAGGCCGTCAAGGAATTCTCAAAAGTCCGGCTTCGGAAACGCGCGCAGTCCAACATTCTGCGGCAGGGCGCTCGCCGACCCCAGCGCTTCGCCCCCCGTGTTAGTCTCAACGCACCGCTTTCGCCTCATTTCGGCGAGGAAGGCAACGCTGGTTGGAACGTCAACGATGCCCTGTTCTTTATCAGAGAGGAGATTGCCATCATGAAGAAGCTGAATCACCCGAACCTGGTCCAGCTAATTGAAGTGCTGGACGACCCGGAGGAAGACTCACTGTACATGGTCCTTGAAATGTGCAAGAAAGGTGTCGTAATGAAGGTCGGACTCAACGAGAAGGCGAAGCCATATGGCGAAGATTCTTGTCGTTATTGGTTTCGAGACCTGATTCTAGGCATCGAATATTGTAAGTCGACTGCCACGTATATCCTGACCAACCAGACTAACACGGTCTAGTACATGAGCAAGGTGTCATTCACCGTGATATCAAGCCGGACAACCTTCTTCTCACCGATGACGATGTGCTCAAGATTGTAGACTTTGGCGTCTCCGAGATGTTTGAGAAGCCGGGAGACCCCATGAAGACGGCTAAATCGGCAGGATCCCCGGCATTCCTTGCCCCCGAGCTCTGCGTGGTCCGACATGGCGACGTCGATGGCAAGGCCACGGATATCTGGTCCATGGGCATATCGCTGTACTGTCTACGCTACGGAAAAATCCCATTTGAGCAAGAGGGTGTTCTTGAGATGTACGAAGCTATCAAGACAGATTCCCCTGAGCTGCCCGAGGATGAGAATCCCGACTTTGTGGACCTCATCAGCAGGATTCTGGAAAAGGACCCCGAGAAGCGCATCCAGATGCACGAGTTGCGGGTGAGCACTAGTTTTTCATCTGCGGCGCCAGATTTTCGTTTGGCTGATCATGAAATAGGATCATCCGTGGGTTACGAAACAGGGGACGGATCCTCTGCTGTCAAAGGAAGAAAACTGCTCCAACATCGTGGAGCCCCCAAACGAGCTTGAGCTAAACCGCGCCTTTACGCGGAAGATGAACCATCTCCTCTGCGTGGTGAGCAACACACCCACATCCTTGTTGCTGCGCTACAAAGAAGCTAATAACCACGGCAGATGAAAGCAATTCATAAGTTCAAGAACATTCTCACGAGGCAAAGAAACGCCAAATCACGCGAAGGTTCCCAGACAGACTCTCCCCGTCTGGTTGCGATGCACGAAGACATTGAGGCCCTTCTCTCGAAACGCCGCGAGTTCCTCAAGAAGAACAGCCTCGCCGACGTAACCAAGACTGCGCCCACCGAGAGGTCCGACTCGGAACCCCGCATCCTCGGCATCGGCATCGGTTCTCGGGACGAGTTCGACAAGGACGAGCCGTCGGCCGGAGCTGTGGCCGAGTCGCCGACCAACGTCGACTTCAACATTTATGACAAGGCGTACGAGGCTGAGGTGGAGCGCATCATGAGGAAGCAGACGCGGCAGAAGACGATGTACCTGACGCGCTTCGTAAAAGACCGCGAGCATTACAAGGAGGTCGCCAATGTCGTAGAGGGTACTTCGGCGGGTGTTACGCCCGTGGGGACGCCAAAGGCCGATACAAACCTAGCTACTTCGAAGGGCCGGTTCGCTGATTTAGTACATAGCATGACTGGTGCTTCGAAAGCCAAGGCTGCCGACGAGAAGGAGGAGAGTTAAGAGTGTGGGAAGGCGAGACGAGACGTGAGTGCCCAAGGAGGCACATACGGCCTGGCGTTTTACGGGCAAGCATGGAAACAGCTCTAATTGTCTGGTATAATTTTCCTTTTGAATATGATACCTCTTCGTGGCCACTATGAGAGACAGAATTTCGTCACTGGCTCAACTTTTGAACACCTGCAGCGAGGTTCAACGTGGTTCAATCGAGAGCTGTCTTCAGAGACGCTGTAGGTAGCCCTGGTGAACAAGCATGTCAATCCTCTCAATCCGTACGGCACGTAATAGCTACTAGTATAGGTTGCTTATCCCGTGTCGCATATCACTTGTCCTCGAAGGATTGCTACCTACCAACAACCAAGTGCGATCAGTTCCTTTTCCTAGTTCCCCCACAATCTAGTCCATCCTCCTATTCTATGTGCAACATTCAACTTTCACCAGCCGTTCGAACACTCACAACGCCCTTCCTTCAATTCCAGCAGTTGACTAGGTGTTTTCATGTGACATAGCCAAAATGACAAGATAACCATGCACGTGCATGTAAGGTACCCCAAGTCAGGCGGGGTGGCCCCAGGGGGCAGATACCTGGGTACTTAGTTGGGTATATAGCCCAACTGCCGTTCGTCAATCAACAGCAGTCAACATTATCTTGATCTCTTTCCAGATACCTATCTCTCAACATTCAACCGCTCAAGCCCCTCCGAAAAAGAAAAAATCATGTCTTCCTGCACAGTCTGCAAAAAGGGTCCACCCCAGGTCAACCTTAAAAACTGCGCAAAGTGCGCCACAACACCATACTGCTCCCGCGACTGCCAAAAGGCCGACTGGAAATCCCACAAAAAGACGTGCGGCCGGACCGACGCCTCCGCACGGCCCCGAGGTGGTGGTGGTCCCGCCGGCGCCAGCGGCAACCCCACATCCGCCGGCACCGCGCTGTCCCCGCCAAAGGGCCTAGACCAACCCGTCACCCGGCCCTTTACGCGCCTCGACAACGGCACCTGGCTCCACGACCGGCCCGAGAAGGACGTCTACCGCCTCCTCATCGACGCGTACCGCCTGCACGTCGAGGACGAGTACAACATCGACGGGGACGCGGCCGAGGACAGCATCTACGGCGGCGCGGACAATGGGCTCGAGGGGTTCCGGCGGTTTTTGAAGAACGCTGCGAAGCGGAAGGGGTTGTTGCCGGCGTGGTGGAGCGCGGAGAAGCAGGCGGCGTGCGAGCGCGTGGGCGGGGCGGAGGAGGATGATTATTACGATTTGGGGTCCGCCGTGGAGAAGGCTGATATCATTGAGCGGTATGGCGACCCGCGGTTCCCGATGCAGCTGCGCATGTTTGCCGAGGCGGTGAATTTGAGGGGTCCCGGAGGGCAGGACGGTACGCCGATGAGGAAGATGATGGCTTCGATGGAGGGCGGGGCGTATGGGCCTGCGGCAATGGGGTCGACTATTGATGTGACTACGATGAACAGGTCGGATTTTAGGCACTGAGGTTGGAGGCCTTTTGGAAGCAAGTCGACAATGGGAAGTTGAACGTTGAAGGAAATTTGGGAGTATGGGCGGATATGGATGAAGCTTTAGGTTGACACGGTTGTCCATTGCCGTCTTACTGGGATGATCAGATGTCCAGCGTGGAAGTCTACTTGATCCCAAGTGAAAACAATTGAATGAAACAGTCAAATCAATGAGACTCCAGTCAACATTGTCCTTTCTTTCTTGCATGGTGGCTACCTCATAGTACGATAACTCTACCCAAACGGCTTTATCAACGAATCTTGTGATGAAGGGTGTTATCAGAGAACTCCGTCTCTATAGCCCCAGTGATGAAAATGCGCCATTTCTCTCGCGTACGCCGGTTGTGGATGCAGAGTCTCGAACCTCTCGCCTTCGATACAATCATCTCTCTCTCACTTACACGTCCATCTGGCTTGTCCCCTCAGCAAGCTTCAGAAGAAAACTCCATTTCCCCAAGTACAAGGCAACTTTCAGCCATCTTCCCTATGATCTCACATACGTCCCCATCAAGGAATCTAAAAAACCCCCTCACAATTCCTGGAGATCCCCATCTCAATAAGCTTATCCGCCGACTCGTAAGGTCGTTCGAATCGCGGTTCCAGGGCGTCCTTCTCCATCCCGAAACCATGACCCACTGTCAAAATTCCAGGTTCCCAAGTGAGGGTTTGACCCGTAACCACGGCATTTCGCGGAGGTATCGGATAAGGATTCTCGCCATCCTTGTACAAGAATCTCTGCAACGCGTCCTCCACCCAGACAGCCCGCCCAGCCAACGGGACACCGGGAAAGTCTCGGATGAGCATACGAGGTCTCGCACTGGCTGTCCGCTCCTGCCATCCCAGCGTATCCCGAATCGCAAAGAGCAGATCCCTGTAGTTTCCATGGCCTTTCATAAACGAGAGGAAGCTCAGTTCCACCGAGCGTAGAGTTTGCGGCAGCGCGGCGAGGAACTCGAGCAGGTCCGACTGCCTCACAAGCCAGCGCGTCAGCCCGAAATGCGCCAAGTTCTTCCATGTTTCGACGGGGAAGACGGATCGCAGAGGGATGAAGTGGTCTCTCACCCAGTGTGAAGGATAATTCACATTTTCGAGATCGTCGTCCTCGCCAGTTTCGAGAGAAAAATGTCGCAAGTCCGCCTCCAGAGCTTTTCTCAAGCGCCCGTTACGGAAATCGAGATAATTGTTGGTTTCCTGCCCGCCTACAATGAGGCTCAGCCTGAGAGTTGTGAATCCTGGCTTCTTGATCACGGCGGCGAGGTTGTCATACTCGACGCATGGCTCCGGCGCGTAAAAGATGCTACAGGGAAGGCCAGACCAGATTTGGTTGCCATCAATAATGAGCTCCTTGGTCTTTATGCTTTTCTGATGAGCAAGGATTCTGACGACATGGCGGAATCCTCGCCAGCATTCTTTGTAATCCTCGCTCTCCCAGTCCCCAGCCATCGCTTTATCTCCGTCCTTAGGAGGGACTGGCCAGCCACGAGGAAGTGGGTAGTTGAAGCCGTAAGGTAGAGCGCGGATAGCAGGTGTCGGGTATAGCGGATGAAAAAGAATGCCATGTGCTGCGGGTGTCAAGGTAATTCTTCTTAGGCTCGGGAACCTATCGTTCTCCAAAGCCCATTCGAACGCGGCTATATCGGCCGACGTAGAAAGCACATCGTTCTGTTCTGCGAGCAGCTTCTGATAGTGTGTGTAGGCGATATCAAGAGGGAGTTGGGACTGGAGCTGTTTCGCAGTCTCAAGATCCTGGGGTAGAGTCTCAGCATCATAATCCTGTCTAATCTCCAAGTACTCGATGTTGTCTTTGCAGTGTCTGAAGTACCAGAAAGGAACGCCACGCGGGGGCTTCTCTGGCCGCTCGTCTTCATCATCCTCATCACCCTCGTCCTCGGAATCATACAAATCTTCGTGCAAGTGCCGCATCCTGTGATCTGGAGGCGGTGGCGTTTCGTACCGAGCATCGTCCCAAATGATCTCGCGGACGTCACGGCGAAATATGTCGTCATTTGCAATGGCTCGAAACACTTGGACGTTTAGGGGACTGGCGGAGATAAAGGCGCGCTTGAACCGAAGCTGAGGACGGACAAGGTTGGCAAGTTCATTGCAGGTCAACCGCAGGGCTTTGAGGTCGCGGTTGTCAAGATGTGTGAGGACGAGGGCGGAAATCTCCAGGGGTGAGGTGGCGATGAAGGCAATGACAGATGAAGACCCCGTAGAGAACAGGCCGGGTTCAGAGGTTGCCATGGAAGGCAGATTGTACATGCGAGGTCTGCACGAGATATTGAGGTATCTGCTTGTTGGCTGATGGCAAAGAGCCTTGCACTTTGGGGGTCTTCTATCTTTTAAGTACACAATCCAATCAGAGTCCCATGTGAATGATTGTTGGAACGAACTGCAGGATCCTAGTCACGTTACGCTAACGATGTGATTTTATTCGTAAGTACCCGTACTTATTCTTCATTTGCATTGCTGCTTCATGGGGTCATTAGGTACTCTGCGCGGATACATGCTGCAGAGTCGGGAGGACGTCCAAGGCCATAGTCCAATCAAGTTAGTACCATAATCGAGATACCATAGTGCACCTCGCCTGAAGCTTCGACAAATCAACTTACACCTTTCTTGCCCACCTTCAACAGGGCGTAAACCATTCCATTCGCCTACCAAAAAGTTTCGGGAAGAAGCGAGCAAAAAAGCCTGCTTCACAAGACATTTTAATTGCGAATTCAGTTTCTGAGGGCTAGTCTCAGCAAGTATATGTACCGGTACGAGGCAGAAAACCGGGGTTATCCACGAACCAACATGATAATCATGCGCCGGCTTAAGCCTACCGACCCACTCGTGATGCTGCTCAGGGAAGCTGAGTGTTGGTTCTAGAGATTCACGACTAAGGTA
The DNA here is from genome assembly GCF_011075155.1 of Colletotrichum scovillei. Taxonomy (NCBI): domain Eukaryota; kingdom Fungi; phylum Ascomycota; class Sordariomycetes; order Glomerellales; family Glomerellaceae; genus Colletotrichum; species Colletotrichum scovillei. The sequence goes on from NW_023336261.1 coordinate 3,994,530, forward strand.
GGAACATCACCAGCCGGTCACGCTTCCGCCCCATATGGTAGCCGCATTTGTCCTGTACAATGTCTGTTGACTCTGGTCCCTCATCAGGTCTGGTCCCTTAAATACGCAGGCACCATGCATTCTTAGGTGAATATTTAGAGCCCTAGAGGTTTACAATATCGAATTTGAACGTCCACTGGAGATGCATACTATTTTCGGCCTGTCAAGGTTTCGGCATGTACCAACAGACCACAAGAAAATGTCCAGAGCCGTAACATACGATGTTGACTTTCAATCCTTGCGTCGTCAAACAAGCCCGCCAAGGTTGGGACACGCCTCTAAGGAAGGGCTTATCGGTCCTGTGCTTAGGTTTTCCATATAACAAGGGACTGGTGACATCTTTGGGAACGCCTTTAACCCGAATCCGCGATGGATCATCGCAGATCTCGCCCCAACGCCATTAATATCTCATGAGTTAGAGCATCCCATTCTCTGTAACAGGTTTCCAATGCGACAACGCCATATGAAAGATGTCGTCTCATTTCTTCTACAAATCTTCGCGCAGCTATCAATGCGAGCAGTCAAGACTACAGCGTGACACTCACAATCGTATCTTCATGCTGGTGTCTCCGAGAATTTGACCTGAAATAAATGTGAGCTCCAGCCTACTGCATCTGTCTGATGTCTTACAACCTCTGTGTCATTCAGATGTAGTCCAAATGTCTCATACGGGAAAACCCAGGCACAGTCTTGTCAACCTGATAGTTGCAGCTCATTCGGCAGAAGTAGTTCAGGGCAAGACAGACTGTAGCTTCATTCCCCTCATAGGTTAATCTCATGCTCTAGCTTCCTTGAAGAAAAAAAAGAGACAAACCCATTCCCATCGTGTTCCTCCTCTATCCAGACAAGTCTAATGACACCAAGCAACCATTGGGTTGCAGGCTTTCAAAGCTAAGTTTTCTTTCTAGAGCAACGTGCACCAGTCTATCTCTCAAGTAAGAACGTCAGATCTGTCGTCTCCCCCTTGACTTTTGGTTCCAACCTCACACTGGCTCGGAAAGACTCCACTAGCGCCTGGGTTCCAGCATTCGCGGAAACTGGAACGTCGTTATGAAGTCGCCAGGGATGAAAGTTGACATCCCTAGGAGAATTCAGCTTCTATGGCTTCGCCATGACGGAATACGGTTAGCAACCAAGTCGAAATCGTGTATGTATGTACTAGATGCGTTTGAAACCTATTCAAAACTGCAGTGAGCTCTTTATTGGAAAGTCAGTCGCTAAGTATCATTTGAGTGGGAAGTGATGTCACTAAGAACTGGCGTCTTATTTGGAAGAGATCATTGACTTGTAGTTCTACTACGTCTATTCTATGGCTTTTGGTTCTGACTTTTCGAGCACGATGCAAAACTTGACGGTCTCTGGTCTTGTCAATGCGTCTCTAGATTCGAGTCAGATCAGTCGAGTTATTCTCTGTCAAAAGTTTGGCAAGACCTACATTCACCATTGATGTTGTTGAATAAGTAGACCTGGACACGAAAGAATTAGAACGACTCAACTACGACCAGCCGGCAAGACGGCAAAATACCGAGACAAAAGTCGGTGGACGCGGGTAAAGGCACACCAAACATCGATGTGTCTCTGTACTACATGACCAACTACTCCGTCAGCTCTTTCAGCAATGCGGCCGGTGGAAGTTCCAGCTCCAGCGGCGTCTATTTCAATTTCAACACACGTATCATTTCTGATTTTGGAGTATCAAACGCCTACATTTCTCGCGATCAAAGACGATGAAATACAAATCCATAGAACGAGACTAGTTGAAGGATGAATTTTTCATCCTGGATGACAGGTGCTCTTTATGATACTGTCGGCCTCGGCGGACGGATAGGTACGAAGTTGGAAGGCCTTTGTCAAGTTCGCTATGGAAATTTGGTTCTGGTTCCTACGACACGGTGCGGGCTAGTTCTTCTTTTCCATGATGGAGCTTGTAGCGTCGAGCTCGGAAATCTCCCAAGCAGTTGTAAGATCTATCGGCATAGTCAGATCGCTGTAAACTACAGCACGATGGCAGATTTTATCTAGTCTCACAGAGATGCCATATCCTGTACGACATATGAGAGTCTCATTTCGGAACGACCCCATCGACAAAGTCCATGAAACCCATGACCGAGACTTACTTTCGTAAAACAAACAAGCCCTTCAAGTTGTTATCCGTCGGAAAAGGGTAGCAAAGTCTGCTTGGAGTCATATGGTTGGATCAATGCAATTCACTTGGCTCATTGGAATCCGCCAACAATTGTATTAACAACATAGCACGTCAAACCACTGTGTATCTCCTCAACATTAAAACTCCTACGAAGTTATTCTTCCCATCTATCAGTCGCACTTATCTCGAAACACGCAAGAGAGACGATCAACAGCCGAAAGGCAATATCCTTCAGTATTCAGAACGATAAACATAAGAGGCTCAGATTCATAAGAAGCTCAGATCATATGTCAACCATCTGCCTTTCAGACATCTGGATGTTGCATAAGTACCAAACTGAGACATCAAGATCTGAGGGGTGGCTCTGTCAGTTCCTCCGTTGATTAAATAAACGTATTGCTCACCTCTATTGTTCTAAGACTTTAGAATAACAAACCGCACTGGTCATAACCCAGCCGGGCCAGTCGAGAGATATACAACCGCTCCCACGAACGCCAACAATTCCGACTTATTGTCACATACTTTTAAGCAAAGAAAAAAATGAAGTCTAAGCGTGGCTGACTCTGAGCTCACACCAATACCATATCCCTCAGCAGCACAAGTCAAGACCCGATCCGCATTTCAAAAGGGACGGTCTGGTGCGCACCTCGTCTTGTTTCCTGCCCATGACGAGGAGGAACATACCAGCCGCACCCGATGCGGCTGAAAACAAAGGAATGTACGGCACCTGCACCACACCTCACTCACTCACTCAGAGGACTCACAGTGTCTCAGCACACCAACCACAAAGCTTACCAAAACTACAAGGTCTCACCTCAGCTCCAGCTGAGTTCAAGACAGCCTGATACCTACCTACCTAGCCTTCTGAATGTGTCGTTCGTCGGCTGCTACACACATTGTTGAGAAACATTGCATGTTTTTGATCCCTCCTTCGTCATATCTGTCTACAGGAGGACCAAGAGAAGTCCGCATTCGCCCGAGAGCAACACCACTCCAAAACTTGACAAGTGAGAATAGAGGCTCACGAGACGGGATATTGAGACAATGTGAAGAACAGGATAAGCTTTAGCCGAACCCAATCACCAGCGCTCTCTGTTCTCGCGTGCATGGCGCCATGGCACCCATGAGAACTGATATAAAAGATGAGACAGGCATTTTATATCTGAAAGGCGGAATGGCCTATTCGAACACGACCACCATGTCAACCCCCCCTCCCCCTGAAGTAACTCTTGGCTTGCCACGTGCTGAAATTGTAGGTATCCAAAGCACACCGAATGACAAAAGTCCGATTATCAAGCATCGAAATCTCTTTTCATCGCACCGAGTTTCGCCACGGGAGGCGACTGCTGGGGGAAAAGGGTGAGCGGAAACGCGACGGAGGTTGCGCTCACCGCTCTGTCCCGCCAGCCCCCGGCAAACCAACCCCCTGACCGGACCGGTCAGGCCCAGCGGCTTGCGACGGTCCACTCCGTTCGTTCACTGCTCCTTCTGTGGTGACGAAAGGAAAGATAAGAATCAACAAGGGGGAGAAAAGGTCACAGGCGCGTGAGATACGGAGCTCTACATGATCGCAGTAGGGCTGACTAGTGAGTCCCGACGAACACCTCAGGTACCCGTGGGGTTGCTGTGGGCACTAAGAAGGGGGAACGGGATGGGGGATGGGATTCTCGGGAAGCTTGGGATGCATCTTCAAGTTGCACCAGACGTTGTGTCGATTAGCTGGAATAGCCAATCGAGCGTGAGGGCGAGACCGTTTGAGCCAATCCCGCCAGATAGCTCCATCGGGACGCGACGACTGGGGTCAGACAAACGACATATCCCTTCTGCAGAGGTCTGTCAAGGAAGAGAGAGAGAGACGACCGAAATCTTGATACCTTGCCGTGTAGGTGGCCAGCCGCGGCACATGTCTCGCCAACAGTTCCGGCTGACGTTTCTGCCGGGCGGCTTGGTGCAGCACTGCAGAGCGGGAGGGTGCCGCCGTGTTGGCGTGACACCAGTACTCATAAAATGCGCCGAATTGCTGGGTAAACGAAATGAGCCACTGAGCTGCGAGCTTGTTTGCACGAGGTTCGCCTGGTTTTACAAGGTGAAGTGAGGTGAGGTGGTGTCTACATCACCGCCAATCTGTCGGCTGGGATGTAAGAGGGTATGATAACTGAGGCTACGTACGTAGGCTCCGTTGGAACGCACTGGAGGTGGTGACGTTCATGTTCAGAATTTTGTTGTCAAACATATCAACGGCAGTGTTTCTTCTTGGGACATCCGAGAGGCGCATGCTGTCTTTCGCGCCAAAGGACCGCCTGACGCGGGGGTGAGGGCACATGGAATGACGACGCTATGGACGAGAAGCCAGTTCCGGCATACACTGACTGAGCCTAGTCAGAGGACGATTGGAAAAGTGATTTGTTCTTGGCACCAATACCAGGGCATCCTCCTGGTTCTTCCCCGCGCGGCGTCTACTCGCTCGCCTACGCCCGAAATGGGTCGATTGTCGTGGTCTGCGGACTTTCGGTTGAGTGTGGAACTCAAGGTTGTGTCTTTCGGCCACTTGCCCCGGTTTCCAGTTTCCCCGAATGGACGGTGCCAAGCCTTTTCCAGGAAGGAGTAAGTGAATTAACCGCTCGAGGCCGTGGAACTCTGTCGAGACGGTGAGGGGAAGTCGTCCTGGTGCTGGTGCTGGTGCTGCAGACTGCAGCAGCTACTGCTCATGGGATGAAATGAGAGCTGCAAAGCCAAGCCAAGCAAGCCGAGCCGGGTAGGAAGAGGAGCCTGGGGCAGAGGTCCGCAATTAAGAGGCCGCCAGCTGCAGCTATCCCATGCTTATTGTTCGTCCTGCAGAGTCGTGCAGACACCCAACTCAACCTCACATGCCGTCAGGTAAGTATGTATATGAGAGGCAGGGCCAGCAACCACAAAATAGGCTTGGCAGAAATGGGTGTGAAGGGCATAGAGTGACACAGAGAGAGAGAGCTCTGACCTCCGAGGCCGTTGATGGTTGGACAGCTCTGCAACTAACATGGCTGCTGTAGCTAGGAGAGAATCAAAGTGACACCCGGCGCGTTTGGTTGAGCTAGTCTGCAGGTCATCTGGAGAATGGATCAAGCAGAAGAATGTCGAATCAAGTCTTAGTGTGAGCCAATGAGGAAAGCCGAGAGTTGCGCCAGTCCCCGGAGAAGAGGCACAGAAACGGGCGCGGCAACAGTATCGGAAAGACGAGTCGAATTGAGTTATTGCAGTTACTATGTGAGTAGTCAATGAGGGGGCTGAAAGACATGGATTGGAAATGCCTCATAGCGGAAAGACAAAAGGCAGGAGTGGAGTGTTGTGTGTTGTGGTCGCGTTGCCCAAGTGGTGGCAGGATCATGTCTGTACGAGCAAGTAGGTACTATTGTCTGCCTGCCTGCTTGCGTGTGTCTCTGTTCACAAGTGAAGCCATAAGACGGCAGCGAGGGGCCGGTGGAAGGGGGGCAGAATGTACCGCCTTAGCGAGCGCAAGATGGCCCATGGGCAATAAGACGATGCGAGCGTACCGGCAATCTGGAACGGGTGCTGGCATGTTCGTCTTGTGTTGACACGTCTCTGATTGCTCGTGTCTGCCGCATGTCCGACTAAAGTACTGACAGAGTGCGGCGGCACCACTGCATGCAACAGGCGAAAGGGGATGGCTCATGGTGCATGGGCCGCAACAACCATGTGGGCTCACGGAGGTGATTTGCGGAGAGGTACGGAGACATCTTTTACGACTTTATTAGCACGGATAAGAGGCACCAAACCGAGGCTCTTGGAGGCTTGGAGGCAGGGCGTCGGAGTTGTAGACCAATCCCCTGGGTTATTCAGGCAAGTATGCAGACGGCAAGGCCTGGGGGCGCTTCAACTGGGTCTCACCCGAGTGTTTTGAACTGCAACCCCAAGTGAAGTGTATCTGGGGATGACAAAACAAGAGCGGGAGAAAGAGGGTTGAGGCTGGTTAGACTTAAGGAACACTGGCATGGAGTTGCGGATGTCGGCGACGAGGAAGCGGAGGGTTAATGGCGAGGAATGGGGTAGACAGTTGATAGCGAGCCAATGGTGTGGATGAAGGAGAATGGGGAGACAATGAGCTCATTGCTGAGAATGAGATTATGAGATGGAGGATGAGAAGGCAAGGAGTGGGTGCCAAGAAACGTTACACAAGTGCATGGGGGCTCCATGGCTTGTGTGGTTGCGCAGTTCAAGACAAACCCGAAAGCCTCCTACCTTAGTCTCAAGACTGAGAGTCACACGACCTAGGGTGATGGAGGACGGGAGAAGGAAGAGCGGCGTGTTGTTGAGACGGCAAGGACTACGCTGCGTGCAGCAGCGGCTAGCGAGTAGTTAAGCACATACGGCCAACGACTTGCCAGCGAGTAGGAGGGAAGTTTGGAGATGCGAGAGGGTTCAGGGTACGAACGGTGCAGTCGGGGAGACAAGTAGCGAAAGGGAAAAGCCGAGATTCAATGCGGTCTGGTTGGGAGGCTCCACATGATTGGAGAAGCGGCGGTTTCCATTTCCGAATTTCCCAATTTCGAGATCTGAATGTGGTGGTCATTGTCATCAGTGCGGATGGTCATGATCTTCCATCTCTCACATCTTTGTAATACAATGTAACTACGTATTGAGAGTACGAGGTAAGTAAAAGGCAAGAACAGACAACGGGGTCATCCATAGAGTCAGACCGGACCAACTACACAGAAAAGCCAAGATTGCAAACGAGAGGGATTAATACTGCGAACTGCGGCAAATGAGTAAGAAAGGACGGGATAAACAATGAAGAGAAACATGCCAACAAGGCCATAGCATTGTACAAGGGGTAAAGTTTAGAAAAATAAAAATAAAAAGGAAGGGGAGACTTTCTCGTTCTGGGGCCGATGAAGAATGGAGAACAACGGAAATACCTACTATGAGGTACATACGTAGTAAGGTAGGTAGGTAGAGGATAGAACGGAGAACGGTACGGTACCTCTTGCCGGCTTGGTATTTCCTGGGCCTTGCTTACTTTGGCCTGCAAGTACTCATCCCGCACCTGCAAACGTCACCGGCTTGCGCAGGCACTGTGCGGGGGAAGCATGCGGCTAATATCTTTTGACAGTACGGCGCTTGTCGCGATACTGGGCGTCTGCAGGAAAGAGGACCTGCCTTCAACACAGGAAGCCACGTACTCGAGTACCTACCCTTTTTACTCTTTTCCCATACCTTCTTTTTACATCGCAGACGTACCTGGAGACGTTCTTTTTTTCTTCACCTCTTTTTTTTCGTCGCCATTTCTCGTTTCCCCCTTCTCGAATTTTTACCTCACACAAACTCTGAAGTACCGAAATAAGCCGAGCTGAGGGGCGAGAGATGGAGAGAGAAAAACCACAGAACAGAAAGTAATACAAGCAAAAAAAAAAAAAAAAGACAACGGGCCAACGGTACGAATTGTCGGCCAATCGCTCTCACCAATTGCCCATGCATTCAGAACCAACAAAACACATACGGAACCTTCTCTCTGTCTCTCCCTCTCACACAAATCCCATCAAGCTTCTTCTGCGAATCCTGTCACACGCCATGAGGTCGTCCAAGACATTCCAAGACTTGCACACAGTCCACACGACGGCCCTTGTCCACCCTGTGCAGACCCCGTCTTGGCCTTCGACTCTAAGGCTCTAACCCTGCGAAGCGAACCCCTCCAAAGTGCGCCAACAGGGCTCCGAAAGATGCTGTGTGGGTGCTCACTCGCCGATGCCCCTCCGGCTTTGGCCCGCAGTCGCATCTTGAATCTCACATTACCTCGCGCCAGGACGCAGCCAGCCATGCCCTGTCCACTGCCGTTCGCAAAGCCGCTTTTCTCTTTGCAGATGTCGTCTTGGCGGGTCCCGATTCGACCACACAAGGGCTGGACTTCCTGCACGGCACCGCCCTGCCTTCCATGTCATCGATCAAACCGCACAGCAAAATCCGGGAAGCTTGACTATCCATGCCCTTTGACACATGTGCCCCTACACACGACATCCCAGACAATGTGGTCATTGAGTCGCGACGGCCGCTAAGCCGGCGTCCACGGCAGACGGCTCCTCCAGCTGTTGACCTTACCTCGCAAGCCCGCACCAAGGCACACACGCACGCCAGGGACAATCATGCCAACTGGCACGGCATCTTTGCGCTTGCCTTCTCTTCAATCGGAAATTGATAAGCTGCCTCGCTGGCAATGCCGCCCTCGAGCCAGGCGAAGGTCCTGCTTGGAGGAATGATCGATGCCTTTCTACGTAATGACACGACGACCATCGCCACAAGCCGACTCCATCCGCAGCAGCAAGCTACTGGCAGCTGGCAGGGGCCGTAGGGCTTCGTCCAATTGTGGTTCAAAGTACGGAGTACCTTGGTGTTGCAGCGCTGTCAGCAGACGCTGTTGCTTATGTCAGGCTCTTTTCTCGCAAGCTGCGGATTATCAAAGACGGTCACCACCGCAGGCCGCGGGTCTTTTCTACGATGTGGCCGCGGGCAATGAGTGAGCGCCAGACACGGGCGTTCCGCCATGGCTAATAAAAAGCACCTCACGTATTCCGTACCTGAGCCTGGTTAATGCACAACCACAAGCGTACTCTGGAGATGACGGAGATGGGTATTGAATTCGAAGACGACGTACCGGAGCCAGCCAAGCAACGTATTGACCACAAGGCGGATACCAATACACAAGACTGACAAACCCAAGAGTAATAAATAGTTCAGCATAGGTAAAACGGGCATGTTTGTTAGTCAAGGACAAGTCACCCCTTGACCGGCGCGTCCCTGGTCTGCATCTTGCCCCAGATCAAAAATGCGTATGTACTCTGGTTCTCCATTCATAGGCTTTCCGGCAGCCGAATGGTCCAGTCGGCGGACTGATGTTGCGGGCAGAAGCCCCCGTCACTCCGTCACCCCGTTCCGTGGCTCAAACTAGTCGATTTGCAGCACCAAAGACGAGACACTGTGGACGGAGCTCGACTTGGCCAGAGAGGCAGACATGGCAGAGAGACCCTCAGGGCTGCGCGTCTTGCATGTCGTTTACCTGATCCCGCCATTTCCATCGGTCATGTACGGAAGCGCCGTTCCTGAGGGATCCTCATCGGAAGCCACGTCAAGGATTCCGAAGTCTCATTGAACCTTGTAGACAAAGGTCTTGTAAGTTGTGCCTCTCGTACCCTAACCTGACCTAACCTTATCTTGGTGTCTCTGCCCACGCCTGGTCCACTCATCAGAGACCCCGTCCGATGCAGCTACGTTATTGTTACTGCATCTGTTGCCTGCCTGCTTCCCGCTCTGTATCCGCACTGCGCATGGCGGTGGTGGTTGTGGTGGGTTTCCCACCAGAGTGACAGATGGACGGACTTTTTTCTCTCTGTTATTATGGAGATGTACTGACCAACACTGGCTGCCATTGATGTATCCGTACCTGTTTCTAGTGTTAGTCTGTGTAAGTAGCTATCTGGTTGTCAGCAACCCATTTTGTATCTTGGTCTCTTACCTCGGTACATATTTGAGCGTTTTCTTTCCCATCAAAGACAGATTCTGGCTCAACAACTCAGCCCTGCCCCTGGTCACTGCCCCCGTCACTCCAATTTGAGGGATCGGGTAGTCTCCGTCGAAACGGGAAACGAATACCTACGCCACATTCTGGAAGAAAGAGAAAAAACACGAGATAAAAAACTACCAGACACTCACACTTTGCGAGCATACTTTTCAAGTGGGAAAAGTTTTTCTGGCATGCCCTTAATATCACTCACTTGATTATTAGTAGCCCCTTGATCCATCGGAGGCTAGACCAAATCGTAACAGCAACAGCGGAGTGGCCAAGGTGCCGTTCGGAGTAACATTGGGAAGCTTGACAGATTAGCTGGAAACCCTCCAAACTGTTACAGTAATAGACAGCAAAAAGGTGACAAGAAAGGCGAGCCGACTGCAGCTTACAAGCGCGTTCAGGAGGCATCTCTCCACACGGATGGCGAACAAACCACCCTGAAGCCAAAAGCAGTTCACGCGCCACCTTTGCAGTTATCTTCCACCACCTTTACCACACCCAGGGCCGAGCCAAGGAGACAACCTGGAAGATGAAGGTCCTTGTCTACGTGCGAGGCAACTGCCAACTTGTACAGTGGGCTGGCGCAGTTCTTGACCAAGGCAACGCGAAAGTGCTAGAGCCTAGGCCGTACCGTGGTCGCAATTCGGACCTTCGCACTCTCCTTTCGATTTGCTCTTGGTAATCCATAGTACCAGTGTACCACAGTCTACAGGCGGGCTACAAGTGACATTAAGGACTGGACTGGATTACCAAAGAGGTGTGTAATTTCGGCCTTGTTCCATCGAGGACCACACACGGGAGTCAGTCACACCGACCACGAGTCCACGACTGGTCTGGTGCCGAGCAGTAAACGGAAGCAGGCCAGACTTTTCTGCCACCCTTTTAACGACGGGGATGCAGAGCAGGCAAGCCGCGAAGAAAGGAAAAGGGCAGTCAAGTCGTGGGGGGAGTTTGCTGACAGATCAAAGTTCGGTTTAGGCGGTGACTGCTGACCAGCACAGCAACAGCAACAACAACGAGAACAAGCCTTTTTCCAGCCCTCCTCCCTGGAACAGCTTATTGCTCCTCTACGTCGTGTTGAATACGGTACCTTGCTCGTCGTACAGCCGTGCTGAGTAGCTTTGTATCGGTACATTTTTACGGCGTAGGAACCTGGAAGCTCGCGACCGGCCCCGACACACTCACTTCGCTTACACCGCCCACCCGCCGCCCGCTGCCTGTTGTATTGTTTTTTTTTTCCCTCAGCGAAAGCGACACCACCCACTCGACGGCGACGCAAAGCAAAGCAGCAATAATAACCTAGCAGTACTTGTCAATCACCCCGATCACCTGCGTGGAGCTAACAGCAGTGCCAGTATCTAGAGCGGTACCGGTACCAGTACCAGCGCAGTGGAGGGAGTGGAGGATCCCATGTCTCCAAGTCTCCATTCTGCTGCTTCTCGCCCTTCTGCTTTCTGCAGGCCATGGCTAGTACCTTCCTTACCTTAGCTTTCACAGCTCCAGTAAGGTCAGGTCAGGTACCTTAGCTCATGGTATCCGTACCAAGTATACTTCACTTCCCAGCTCACTCACCTCACCTCACCTATCAACTCTCACCTCCGGCCCTAAGGTACCTAGGGTAGGTAGTTGTGTTGTGGTCCTCGCCAGTCCATTCGGGGCCCGTCTGCATTCTGCCCTGAGGTCTCAAATTCCTCAACTGCACCGAGCTGCAGGGCAATCCAATCTTTCCCTCGCCAGGGCCCCACCTTGACCCTACTTTACCTCAAAAGACGCTACACATCCTACGCTACCTTGCTCTACTTTCACCAGGCCACCACCTACGCAGTATTCACTAACACCACATGCCCGGCTGTCGCAACCTGACTGTCCCGCTGTATTTTTTTTGCTCTTCCCTCCACTCCCCCCCTTGGCTTCCACTTCTTCCCCCCTCTCACCTCCGTCCCCTCCCAATTTCTCTGGTATTATTGACTGCTCGCTCGCCCGCCGCCCGCCTACGCGTTGTCTACCACCAGACCGCTACCCGCCGCCGCTGTCGCCTGCTGGGGCCAGACTTTTTTCTTTCGCTTTTTCGCTCCGACCGCCTCTGCTCAGGTTCCCATTCCTGTAGTCCCTCTCTCTCACACACCTACATAATACACTAATCCCTACGCCCATCCCATCTTCTTCGTCTTATTACCTTCCCTTCCGACTTCTTCTCTCAAAAACTTTGAATACCACCTATAGCACACACACACACACACACACACACACCTTCACTCCCACCTTTCACCACGGAGACAAAATTAGAAAGAAAAGGGGGTTGAAACAGGTCTGCTATTTTGTCCGCCCTGCGAGTCACGTCTACTTGGGCCCGAGCCCTCCCACTGCGCCGAGGCGTTCTTTGCGCCACAGCGAGCCCTTTTTCCCTTGTCAGACCCGAGCCTCGACACTCGACGGCACTCCCGAGTCTTACTCGGCCCAACTCGACTCGACTCGACTCGACCAGACCAGACCAGACAGTCCAAAGAATTGCTTGAGTCGCAGACTTTACCCCCACCACCACCACCACCAGCCAGCCAATTCTGCATAACCTGTCGCTGCTGCCCCTCCAGCAACCCGCCCTGCTGTGCATAGCTGTTCATTCTTGCCAGCTGCACTGCACCCACGCTTCCCTTGCGGCTGACACCCATCTGCGGCCTGCCTGCGTCACCGATAGCCGGAACCAAGAGAGACAACAGTCAAACAAGGGGAAAAGAAAAAGAAGGACAGACCAAGAAAGAGGCGATAGGTCATCCGCCGTCGGTTCGCTTTCGCGTATATACCGCCTCCGTCCCGTCTACCCTCTCTGTCTCTCTCGCTCTACCACCAGGACCCCTCCGAACGAACCTTCGCCCACCAAACAAACCTGCTGCGCGCTCATGCCTTCCGCATCCCCCGCTATGGCGAGCCCAACAACCGCCTCGGCGGCCAGTTCCAAACCTTCCTCAGTCAAGTCTGACGGCAAAAAATCGCCGCGTTTGACCCCGCAAAATGGCCAGTCCCTCACCAACGGCAATTCGTCCCACGACGCCCTGCCGAAACCTGCCGAGAAACCCTCCATGAAGGACAAGCTCACGCGCATGTTCTCGACCAAAGACGTCAGCCGAAACGCTATTGAGGTTCCCCATCGACCCCGCGGCTCCAGCTTTAATGGCAGCGACAAGCCCCAACCTCCCAGCAGGAAACCATCCACCACCACCGCAGAGAAAGTCCCCGAGAAACCAGCCAGCAAACCCGCAAAACCCCCCGTAAAAGACCTTCATCGATTCATGGCGAGCCCGGACTTGCAAGGTGGCCACGAGCACCACCTCAAGTCAAGTCGCAGGCAGGAGAAGCTCTCCGACATGTGGCGTACCCTCATCGGCAAGAAGCAAGAGCACGCCGAAAACGACCTGTCGCTCGTCTCTAACTGGGTCGACACGCTCAAGGCCGAGAAGGAGGATATGGCTGGCGACAAGAAGAACGGTCCAAATGCAACGACCACTCTTGTAGAAAAGTACGGAAAATGTCAGGAGGTTGTAGGCCGTGGTGCCTTTGGAATCGTCAGGATATCCCACAAGAAGGTCGAGAATGGAGTAGAAAGACTTTTCGCCGTCAAGGAATTCCGCCGTCGCCCAGAGGAGACGGAGAAGAAGTACAGCAAGCGACTGACTGCCGAGTTTTGCATTTCCTCGTCGTTGCGTCACCCCAACGTTATTCACACTCTGGATTTGCTCAAGGACGCCAAGGGAGATTACTGCGAAGTCATGGAGTTTTGCGCCGGTGGTGATTTGTACACTCTCGTCCTCTCAGCCGGCAAGTTGGAGGTTCAGGAGGCGGATTGCTACTTCAAGCAGATGATGCGTGGTGTGGAGTACCTCCACGAGATGGGTGTTGCCCACCGCGATCTGAAGCCCGAGAACCTGCTGCTCACTACTCGTGGTGGCTTGAAGATTACAGACTTTGGTAACGGCGAGTGCTTCAGAATGGCCTGGGAGACGGACCCTCACATGGTTTCCGGCCTCTGTGGCTCTGCTCCCTACATTGCGCCCGAGGAGTACACAGACAAGGAATTCGACGCCCGCGCTGTCGATGTCTGGGCCTGTGGTGTCATTTACATGGCCATGCGTACCGGTCGCCACCTTTGGCGCGTTGCCCGCAAAGACGAGGACGAATTCTATGCTAGATACCTGGAAGGTCGTCGCGACGAGGAGGGCTACGGACCGATTGAGTCCTTGCACAGAGTAAGTCTATCTGGTGTGCTCATAGTATCGTCCAGAAACTAACAGTCTGTAGGCGCGCTGTAGGAACGTGATATACTCGATTTTGGATCCTAATCCCACCCGTCGCATTACTGCGTCCCAGGTCCTTAAGTCAGAGTGGGGACGCGAGATCAAGCTCTGCAAGGCTGGTGAAGAGGGCCTTTGAATAACGACCTCGTCTTGGAACTACTACGGTGGACAGCTTCTTTATTGTCAACAAGACTTTCAACAATTCATTTCAACGGCGGAACAGCAATGACCGGAATTTTCCAACCCGGCACAACGATAGAACAATGCGTCTGCACAGACAGCGTGCGTCAACCGGCGGTCTTTTGACTCCCTCTTTCAGCCTGCTTCGATTCACACCCTTTTACACTTGTTTACCTGACGATTTTACGACACCCCCATGCGACCTTGTTATTGCGAGCATCGGCGTTTGGCGTTTCACCCTCCCATGCTGCTTACACCACAACAACCTACTGTTCAACGTACATATGACACCCCCGTCTTTGGAACGGGGCACCGGCAGAACTACGCTACAGAGCCAGGCCCACTACATCTCTGGATTGATTTGGCCAGCAGTCCTCAAGCCCCCATGGAATGAAGCTATAATGAGCGACGGATTTAAGATGCGCAAGGGCATTCACGACCTGGAAACGGAAGATGGACTTGGTTGAGCCTCAGGGGAAGAGGCTCGGTGGGATGGTTGAGAGACGGGAGAAATCGGTAAGGACCGGATGCATAGGCCATGATGCATCGGTCTTGGGAACGACGTCTTTGGGAGACTGCATGCGTGTGCGGGCTATGGAACCGATGTGTCCCGTACATTTGCCAGAATCAAATGTCCTGGATTGATCGTGTGGTCTCCCAGCAGCAAACTCTCTAGTCCACTCGCTTTGCTCCTATAGTGAGTGGCTGTATTCTGAGCCAAAGACCTAAAGAAAGAAAAATTTAATGAACAAAGCAAAGAGGGAGCGGCATCCTTGGGCGTGATCGTCTCTGTGACTGCTCTTGTCTGTGTGCTCACAACTCTTTGCCATGAATTTTGCTTGGGTCTGGCAGTCTGGGCGGTCCGCAAAGACCGCCTGTGCGGATGGTCGGTCACCTGTTCCACGTCCCGGGCACAGGCTGATCCGTGGTAGGAACCACAGAAGCATATTGCTGGATCTATTGCATCGTGGGGATACGCAAAGCCACGATGCCTTACTTTGCCTTTTTACGATGACAGGTGGGCATTACCAGAGAGCCGGGGCGCAGTATAGAGTTGTCTACAGCCACGCTTGCTCGTGGGACAACTGCTCTGTGGGTTTTATCATTTGCTGAGAGGTCCTCTTTTGCTAAACTCTACTTTCTCTATATATCACAGCTTGGCAGATGACTTTGCAGATGAAGTTTAGGGGATGGTGGTGGTGGTTGTGCCTTGGACCCGATGACGAATTGAGGGCAAACATGGGGGCCGTAAGAAAATTCCCGCGGCTTCAAGATCTGGGAATGGGGCGGGCGCCGGGCCAGATCTGAGTACCGGGAAGAAGTGGATCCCCCGCACATGGGTAAACCCCCCATCATTTTGCCTGGGAACGTTGGGGACTGGCCTTTCCGGGCGGCCGGACGCGCGGTGTCCGGTGGCTGTGGAGAACCCCCTCCCCGGACGATGAAGTCATCTCAGTCGCTTTGGTACCGGTATTGCTTTCTTTTTTTGATATAACTTTATATCAACGAACCCGACGGGACTGACGGGCGCCGGGTGGGTGTCTGCCAGTTCTCCGTCTGAAGGTTCCGTCCGTCTTTTTTTGTCTTGCACCCGACCGAGACTTCCGGGGGAAGAAGAAGAAGGGAAAGGGCCGCTGCCAAGTGCAACCTGCGAAAGCCTTGGCGGAGGACAAAAACCTAAGCCACACGCCCCAAGACCGTTCGTCGCTCGCCAAGATCTGGACGATCTGGTGAAAAGCAGGGCGGACAGTACGTTTTGATGGACTTGCGGTTCCCCCTTGCTCATGATTATTGGCATGTTGGGAAAAGTATGTCTTGTGCTTTTGCCACGGGACGAGTGCAAGTTGCCTTCGCTCGGCGGGTCCATCATACGCTGTAGGTAGGCGCAGACCTTCTACCCGTGGAACGCTCTGGGAATAGCGAGCTTGCCTCTTCTCTCGCAATACTGCTTTTCCTTGGCGAGTATCATGCCCGGTCCGCCTTTACAGTACTGGAGGGTTGTCTATTTGCCATGTTGGGAGCGGTCAGCGTACCTAAGGTAGGCTACCTGTATTTGACGCTGGAGTGCCATAGACCGAACTGGCCTGTCCTGGGCATGCGGACCTAGAGCACGAGACGCCCCGACTCACACTGACTCACTAAAGCACAGTTTAGGCCCTTGAGCTTTCCTTAGCCCAGAGCCTCAACGGAGAGGGGAAAAGCCAACGCAGCAAACACCCACACTTTTGTCAGGCTTCCATGGGAGAATTGACTGACTGACGGACTTGATTAAGAGACAAAGTTGATGAGCTATCCTGACTGACAGGAATGACCAAAAACCATACACCGCCTCTTGCTTCTCAAAGCAAAACCCTATCCCCTCCACGACAGAGCCTCCTCCACGGGACAAAGTTGACTCACACTCTAGCTAGCCCAGAACATATGGTTTTTGTGTGTGGTCTCTCTTGATCCCGTGGACTGGCCCGGCCACCTACCCCCCCAGGTCAACCACACTAGAAGATCTGTCCAAGATCTCAGACAGGGTTGTTCACCTCCGTTCTGCAGCCGTTCTGCAGCGGGGTTCGGAGACTAGAAGATCTGTCCAAGATCTCAGACAGGGTTGTTCACCTCCGTTCTGCAGCCGTTCTGCAGCGGGGAATTCGGAGACTAGGTAAGGAAAGTACTGGTAGTGACCAGGCAAGGTAAGGTAAGGGAGTGGGGTGGTGAATAGTATGGTAAACTGGCTAACGCTGTATGCACCGTCGCTGCTCCCTCCCCCTCATTCCGAAGTTGGGTAGACTCAGAATCTCAATAGCCTCACCCAGCGTCATCGACCGATCCCTCCCCCTCCACATTCAAAGATCTTGAAGAAAAAAAGTCCCATTCCACCCGCCCGCGTGGCGTATAGCATGGCACCCTCTACCCAGATTCGGCGGTCAGCAAAAGCCAGCTCTTTGCTCTTCCCCCCCCCCCCCCCCCAACAGTCTTTCTTCTTCGAAAGAGAACTACCAACTAGGCAGAGAATCCTAGTTCCCAGACTAGCCGCCAGCGCTACTTGGAAGCCACTCCCCCCCTTCCCTCGAAGCTCCTGGGACTCAGCTGGCCCTGCTCTACACTACGGTACCTACTACCATCCCAAAGCCCCGTGGCTAACATGACAAAGGAAGCACAAAGAAACCCACGGCGCCGGATCCGGCTTGCGGATACCGCCGGAGCCATACTTAGCCCATCATCTTCTCCTCCCCACCATAACGACCCCCGGAACGGGGCACGAAGGTAGTTCCTAGGCAAGTAAAACCTTCTAGTGCACCGCCTTGTACCGCATCCGGAAAGCCTGGACCGCACCCCGCCGAAGTCTTCTCGAAGGCTTCCACGTGCGCCGGGGGGCCGGCGGGTCCGATGGCGGAATGACCCACACCGTTCCCGGGTGTCGGGTCCGGCTCCGTGGGGAACACGCTGAAGAGGCCCCTTGCCGAGACCCAACATGGCGCCGGCAGGGATTGGGGGACGGGGGCCTGTGGAGACCATACAAACATCTTCCGGGTGCTCGGCTCTACGCATCAGAACCCGACTTGCCGGGTCTATCTATCCTTGCTGCTCGTCTTCCGGCCGGGCTGCCGCTCTGCCTCTGGATGGCTCCGGCCTCTTTGTAAGGGGGATACGTGCATGTCTTCATCGCCGGTTCAAAGTCTCCATTCTTGCTCTCCTCCCATGAAGTCCATTTTCCGTACGTCTCTTGTGTTCTACTCCCTCCTTCCCTATCGCAAAAAGCTGTGCTCACATCTCGTCATGTTGATAGTACTGCCCCTTCACATCCACCCCCTGATCTGTCTGTGAGCATGGTCACAATTCATATCGTACATTGCATCCTGTCACATCACACACGAGAGAACGGTTTGATCTTGAACTAAAATGAAAGCCTCAAGGCCCCTTGTATATGCGTGTCGAATCTTCAGTACCTCTTGCTCCGATATACGTAATACCAAGGCGACAAAAGTAGCGCAAAGGTTGGCAGCTCCCGAGGTGGGAAGCAGGAAGCATAAATCACAAAAGAGATACGCGCCGAGGATATATCCCTCGACCACCATTCTTTCCCCGTAGCAGACGACCCCAAGATAATACATACAGAGAGGAATCTGCACCCTCTTCTCTGCTCATGAATCTCGTGCCAACCCGTCATTTTCCCGTAAACACCGGTAGTAACCACATAAAAATGACAAAGCAAATAAACGCCCCCTGGCGCAAATCTTAAACTTCCAGTGCAAGAATCGAACGTAAAATTCTCCCTCAAACCGTGACTGCCCCTTGAAGAATAGAAGCAAACTAGAGCCGGTAGCGCCAACCGCCTCGTAACCGCCTAGCCGTGCGCGAAAAGAATCCATCGCTTGTCCCTCCGGAGGAAGCTGAAGTTCGTAATGATTGCTTTCGTTCATTGTTGGAGACGTGCCGAGGAGGAAGCTCTTCGTAGTTGCAGACATTAATCCCTGATTTAAATCCTATCCTGCCGCGATATCTTTTTTTTTTACCTCCTCTGTTCCGACGGGAGGAGAGTAGCAGGAAGAGCAACAGTGGACGTGACACTGCTTCAAACTCACGCAAGCTGGCCGAGATTGAATCGACGAAAGGGCGGGGCCAGATCCCGCAGGAAATCGAAACCTACGAGTGAGACGCAATTGGCCTACTCGTTGAAGTAGAAGAATAGAACAAAGATGACGAAAGACTCTCTAAGAGTGGAAAAGGTCCCAGGCTCTGGCGCAGAGCTGCATGAACTCCTCGCGCTTTTGCCTTTGGCTCTCGGGGCTGTCCCGACCGGCGCCGAATGGTCCTCTTCGCTGGGGAGCGGGGCCATGGCCCAACGGTGGGCTGCCGTCCTCGTACTCGGCACGGGTGCGGCGCCGGCTTGCGCTGCGGCTGGGGTCAGCGGCTCTGCTTCCCGGGGCAGGGGACGGAGGCGTAGGAGGCTGGTGGGCGTTTCCGTAGTGTACGATCTTAGGGAGCAGCTCGGGGCGGCCACCGGCAATCTCATGCTGTGCCTCTTCCGCTGACTTGTACTCTCTGGCACGGCCGGAAGTAGGAGGGCCATGCTGCATCTGAGGAGGGTGACCAGGTGATGCCATGGGGGGACGGCTGGTCTGGGGGTACAGAGAGGTGGGAGCATTGTCGGGGTGGCCAGAAACCTGTCCAAAAACGTCACTGATGGGCGGGAGACGGTTGTTTGTCTGGTTGGCAGGGACGTGGTGAATGTGAGAAGTGTTGGAGAGGGTGTTTGGCTGGTTTGTAATGTGACGAGACAGAGGTGCAGGATGTTGGCGGCCAGTGAAGGAGTGTCCCAAGGGGGCCGACTGGATGACACGCTCGTTGGCAAAAGACTCGGCGGAGGGCGGCAGGATGGAAAGCTGGGCCTTGTTCCTGCGAGACAGGCCGGGAGTCTTTGCTGCGAACTGAGAAACAGGGTCCTTTCCAGAGGTGTCAGGGCCATCGCCCTTTGCAGATTGCTGTTGCATTCTCTGCTCGATGATCATGCGTTGCTGGTCCCTCACGCTCATGCTGCGCTGGAGCTGCTCCTTCATGATGGGGTCCTGGGTAACGAACCCGGGCGAGAGGCAGGCAAGGCCGACCTCCTGAATGCCCAAGTTGTCCCTAGCAGTCATGGGCCTAGCAGTGCCAGGAGTGTTGGAGCCCGGGTGGGCGCCCTTGTTGGACAGGTCGAGTTTGCGTGGCCTGTGACGGGTCGTCGGCAAGTCGGGGGAGTTGGGCTCCTTCTTCACAACGATCTTTGGTGCACCGCTGGCGTGTCTCGCGCTGGAAGAGAAGATTGAGTCAATTGACTGCGATTACGAGGCGATGGGATGGACGTGGAGATGCAACTTACGCGCTGGGAGGAGATGACTTGGGAGCTTGGGCGGCACCCCTAGGGCTGCCGCTGCCTGACCGATGCGCCGTCGCATTGGGAGTTCCAGTCGGTACAAGAGTTCTTTGTTGTGCAGGCGAAGAAGCGCCGTGCTGTGCGGAAGACGCGGGAGCGAGGTCGGAAGGGAACGACGGTCTGTCGTGAGGGGCCGGAGAGGGAGCCATTGCGATCGCTGTGCTCATAGTTGCTGTTGGTAGGTTGGGAGGAATGAAGCGAGAAAAAAGGAGACCGGTCGGGTTGGGTTGCTGCTGCTGCACCCGACACGCCTGTTTGCCGTATGGTCTGCAAAAGGAGCCTCACTTGGCTTGACGATTGCGGATCTGCAAGTTCGGAGAACGAAAACCCCGTGCAAAATTGATCGAGATGCAACGAGTCGTTGGCAAATTAGTAAAAGGGCGAATTGACGATGTCGTCAAACGCTGGGTGATTGAGATGCGCGATTCTCCCTTGCTCGATGCTCCAGTTTTAAATGGGTCGAGATGGATGGAGTTGTCGACGTCTGACTTTTGACGAGGAGGAGGTGCGCGACTGCAACTCTTTCTGTGCCAGAGGATTGGGGTTGCCAAGGCCGAAACGAGAGGACTCGACTTTAAGTCGGTTTTTCTTGGTTTATCGGCTAAGGCAGGCAGACTTGGTGGGAGTGACTTTGGTGAGTAGTCAGTGGACGACTCTTTGTCCTTGTTTTTCTTGCCCTTTCTTGCGAAGCGCGGAGTCGCAGCAATTGACGCTTCGAGCTTGCGCTTTGAGCTTTACGAGAATGGCCGAGAGCGGGCTGGGGGAGGAATTAGCCTGGCGGGTTGTGGGTGCACTGGGCGGCGGTGGAGGTGATGGTGTGGTGCCTCTAAAGGTAAGGCCTCCAAAGGTCAAGGTACCGGTAGCTGATTGCTGCTGGGCCGTGAAAAGTCGGGGCGTGGCTGGCCTAGGTGAGAGATGGCGGCGGGGCGGAACACTCCAAAATGTTGTAGAAATAAGAAAAGAGACAAAAGAGACAGAGCTGCTTGCTACTGCTGCTGCTGCTTTTGCTGCTTTTTTTTTTTTTTTTGCTGGCTGGCCGCTCTTTGAATTGAGACGGAGCTGTGGAATGCGCAGTGGCCGATTGTGTGCCCAAAATTAGTGGTGCCTGGGAAAGGTTGTCGGCACGGAATGACTGATTGACAAAAGACAATGGGGTCGACCAGGTCGGTTCGTGTGTCAGGTGGTGTCCAGAAAAGGGAGCAGATCAGTCTCAGTTCGAATCAGGGCCCGCGGGGGGTTGGTCGGTTGGTGAGAAAGTATTTTTTGTCTTTCTCTTTTCTCGAGTCAACTGGATGGATAGGTAGATAGATGCCCAATGCTGAGTTTTGGTTTACGGAAGAGGGTATATGGTCGTATTAATTAGTTGGCGCGAGACGGAGTAGACTACGAGGTGGAAGCAGGTAGTAAAAGTAATAGCGTAAGGTCCGTCGGGTCGTCAGGTCAAATCAACGAAAGAAGAAGGTTGTGGTTTGTTTTGTTTGAGAAAAAAGCGAGAGACTTGGTCTGCGACGTCGGGAGGAGAAAAGGCCAGGCGCGGGGGGGTTTTGGGAAACCGGTAAAAGGAGGAGAGGGGGGTATCGGGGAAGGAGAAGTAGAAGAAGAATGGACGGGGTGAAGAAGGTTGGGAAGAGAAGCGAGCGCTGGACGAGACGAGGGTTACAAAACAGAAGTTGAAAAGGATGGAGGGGAGGGGGTGGTGTTTAAAGCAAGCGTCGAGACACCTCCAGGCTCAGGCTCAGGCTCAGACTCTCACTCTCAAGACTCAAGACTCGGACGAGGAATAGACGGGGATTGGGATTGGGATTGGGACAGGCACGGGGACGGGGACCCCAACGTTGACAAGTCGAGGACAGGTCAAGAAAACAGGGACCAAGGGGGTAAAGGGCCATACGCAGAGTGCAACGACGGGGGTGTGGTGACAATCCAGTGACAAGTTTGTCGAGGAATAAAACTGCTGGCCACCTTACTTTACCTCACTTTTGCACAGGTATCCGTGGAGAGCGGATACGCAGTAAGGCACGGGATAGAGTGGTATAAAGTGAGACTGGATGGAGCAAGACGATCAAGAACTGACCAGGGCCCTTGGACAAGCAGCTGGAAGGATGGATCATGGAGACTTGGAGGAGAGCGACACACCAGGAGGTAAGAGGGGTGGAAGGGGGGGAGGGGGGTCACGGAGTAGAGGGGCAGCTGTGGTTGTTTTATTTTCTTATGAAAGGGGAAGACGGGAGTGACACAATTATGGCCCAGCCGGCACACCAGGCCCATCTCTGTTACCTACTCTGTTGCTCTTTTCTCCCCGTTTCCTTTTGCTTTACCTTTTCTCATTCCCGTATACATTTTACCTGTCACTACTCCCTACTACGTACAGAGTGCCGCTGAGCTCACCTCAGTAATCCATCGATACTACAACAAGTGTCGGGTGTGCTGAGGGTTTCCGGGATCTATGCTGCAAGAGATGCGATTGACTGGCTGATATATACGTACTCCGTACTTCCGTACACAGTAGGTATTCCAGGGCAGGAAGGGGGAGGGGTGGCTCCCCTCATCGGAAAGAGGTGTGTGCATAATGCCCATGTGCTGGATGCACCTGCCAGCAGTTCCAGCTTGACTTGCCCTCTCTCTCTCTTTCTCTCTCTCAGTACCTTACGAAGTATCCTGGTTATGGCACGCATGCCACAAATGCGATTCCACTGTGGTATTCTCCCACTATCCAGCACACACATACACACACACGACAGAGAGTGGTGGTGACATTGGCTGGTGGTGCGGCGGAGGCAGTCTAGACTTCCAGGCCACCTCAGAACCCAGGCCCTCGGTCTTTCAACACTTGATTAACACGGAATTGATTGGACAGCAACATCTGACGGTTGCGGCCGTTCTTCTCTCGATCTCCTCTTGCTTCTACGTTTCTCCCCTCGCCTCCGCCTGGTGAAGCACCACTCAGTGTCAGGAGCGACGACAAGATGCAGAGTGGCATCCGTCGGCTCGGGTGCTCTGGGCCTTCTCCAGCTGTTGGTTGGTCCGCAGGCGTGTAGCAATGGTGGAGGTGCTACTGGGCTACCTGGTACTATTCGCAGAGTGGCAATGTGGTTTGCCTCAAACAACTCGACCACCTTACCTGTACGCAGAGACACTAAACCCAGCACAGGCGAGCACAGGACGGGACGGGACAGGGCTGGGGCTGTCATCCACGCTGCTGGAAAGACTCCAGTTCAAGGACAGAAAGAGAGAGAGAGAGAGCGGAGGAAGACGGTGAGAATCCGGATCGTGTTCAATCTCAAATGGGGCGTAGGTTATGGTGAGCGGGGGCGCCGCTTCACCTCCGTGCTCCGTACACAGTAGGTTGTTTGACATTGAAGGTCCAGTTTCCCCCGAGTGGGTTCCTGCTCTTTTCCTCCTCACCTGTTCTCTTCCTCCCATTTCCTTGTCCAAATCCTCACTGAGCTCTTTCGGGACCCCTGGTCCACAACTCCCACACAGTCTGCACTTCCTATTCGGGCTCACATACAAGTTGATGTAGACGGGATGACAGGACTGGAGCTCTCTGGCCGACGATGCTGATCAATCATCCAACCCACCACGAAATGGATACTCTCAACGACCTCCTAATAACAGAATCCGAGAGAAACAACTATCGCGGACCCATGGCATGATGAACAACAATGGCAATGCTCCCTCCCCTCTTGTTCTCAATTCCAACCTCGATATCCATGCACAGACGAGAACTGGCTTGCATTGCAGTCCCAGCAACTAGAATGATGAGGGGGAAGCTACCACAGCACCTCGGGGAAGCTAAGGCAAGGCACCTTTGCTAATGTGCCTGAGGTGCCTGGCATGGCATACCTGCCTACCTACTTAGATGCGGATACTTCTCGCAAGTCACTCCATACCTACCACAGCATGGCAGTTACCTATTACCACCGCTCAAGTACGGGAAGCCGTCTCAGCAACGCTACCACGGTACGATGCCTGGTGGCCAAAGGACGGGTACCTAGCGCGTGGTAGTGTCTTCCACCATGGAACTCTTCTACCGTCACATCCTATCGAAAGGTACGCTGTGTCGTGCCTCACCACCAATCGACGGCTACCGCAGGCGAAGCTCACAAGGCCGCGACGGTTGGCCCACGCTGCGGCAGGAATAGCAGACTATTGTTTCTGATTGGGTTCGATGCCAACCATCCTGCAACACACGAGCCACCGCTCACCCACTCGCCCGTGCCCCTCACCCTCCTCAACTACACGACTGCGTATCCTTCCCCAAGGACACACAACTTCTCCCACCAGATTGTCAGGATTGGCACAGACTGCACTTCATCAATCAAGCACCATGAGCCATGGGTTGGCCTTTGACGACACCGGATGACAATTCTCCTGTGCGAGACAAGACATCCCCGACCTGCCAGGGTGACCTGTAACCCTGCCGAGTATGAGGAATACCTGCTCAGCCTGCTCCCAACGGGCCGTTACCTCTGTTATCCATGTATCTACCGTGATTACCGCACTCTATCAAAGACGGGGGGACTCAACAGACAAGCAATCGGAACCATCCTCCATTGCACTTAGATACCGATGTCAAGATCGAGCCAAGGAAGGTCCGAAGCGCAACAATAAGGTAACGGATATGCTATCCAAAAGACCAGACGGAAACACCACTGGCGGGGCTTCAATACACTTAACTTCGTCCCTAGACAACACAATCCCTCACTCGTTTTCGTCCTCTTTTCGATGTCGAAGCTCGGTTCGGTAGGCTTGCCGTGCCGTGAACTACAGCAACACAGAATCATGGCGGCCTCATCCGATGAGAATCACCGTGGCTCAGACTATAGGACACCGAGTTCTCGTTGCATCGCGATAAGTGGCTTGGCACCTGCTTCGTCGTCCGCTTCCGAAGCAGAGGCAGTTCAGAACCGCTAGTCAGCTCAGCTACACTGCTACCACGCAACACTATCTGTATCGTATAAACCAAAGATGACCCAAACCATCACGGTCCCATTTCCAAGACCCTCGTTGACGTACGTACCACCAGTGCGTACGCAGTGCAGTTCAGGTCTCCGCCTTCAGCTCAACTACCTACGTACAACACGACTCTGGTACCCAAGCAGCCCTGGCAACACCCAGAATTCAGCCCGCGCTCTCTCACACCTTTTGACTTTTGCTCACCTTGCGAGATCAAGCCCCTGGCACTAACCACTTCCGCACCTGCCATGACGGGGCCTGCCCTGCCAGTGGATCATCCAAAACCGGGACTCGGTTGTTTCAACCGTAGCATCACAGCGATATATGGAAACGTCCATTGCCTTCACCGCCGTGGAGCACCACGCAGTATTAGATGGCATGCTTTCGACTAAGTCTACCTCCTACGTACTAAGACTGCCGTGGGGCGCAAATGGACGGAGGTGCTCCATGGGTCGTCCATCAGTCGCGATATTGGTGCCATACCGCTGTCGCCGAGGCGTCAACCACGCCTTGAGCAAGCCGATGATCTCGAGACGGCAGCTTTCAACCTGTCACCGGACCCTGAAAGACACTGCCAGACGGCCAGCCCGGGTGGCCTGTGCCTACGCCATCGCGTCTAGATATCCTGGTACCGCCTGCGCCTGCGCTTGGTGCCTGTGCCTGTGCTTTCCCGCACACATTGCCGGCCATCTCCAAACTCCTAATAGCTCTTGTGGTATTATTAAATGCTCATTCTTCGTCACTGCCGCACGCCGGCGCTGCAGCCTCCTTGCGGGCCACATCAGACGGAGCGATCACTAGGCAGCTCTGGCCCGTCCGGGCGTCGGCCCTTCACGACTCTCTCCTATCCGGCAGATGTTCAAGCCACTTACGGCCCCCAAGTGAGAAAACCCGAACATTGGGGGCGACGACGGCAATTGGAAGGTAACAACATTTTCTCAGCTACCTTCGTTCCCGTTGGTGGGGCTCCCAAGAAAGAGGCTAACCTGCGCACAGCATCTGCATCGCGACAAGCACATTTTCCAACCGAAGCCTGTGCGAATGTCTCTCGCCCACTATCTTGGCTCACCGTCGGAAACTGGACCGAAAACTTTCACAGAGGCATCCATGAATGGAGGGGCATCCGATGCTCGACAATCGAAAAGACCTTGTCGTGTGTTTCTCGAATTACTTTTTTCTCTTTCGGCCCCATGGTACCACTGGCCAGACTACAAACGATCAAACCGATTCATTGCCAACCCAACTATAGAGCCTGAAATTTCCGTCGATAGGTTCGGAATATTTCAACCAAACTTCAAACGAGACTCTCACCGGTGAAATATAGTACCTCTCCACCTTTTCCTCCGCCAGTATCACCCCTCCACGTCCGCCACCCCTGATCACACCTGACGGACCCAGAGACTCCACATGGATGAATCTGCACAAGATAGATTGCCCAATCGGCCGTCCGAGTCTCAAGTCTGGTCAGCCAACAGCATGGGTCGTCTCTCGCTCCTGTGTCGCGCGCGGCGGCTCACGACCAAGCAAGCTCTGGACCAGAGACGGCGTTTCCGCTAGCCAGAAAGTTATTTCCTCGACTCTGATTGCTCCCCGCTGCCGCGTAGAAAGCACCCTGTGCAGTCGCTTGGGTTGGCGTTGACAACAGCTGGCATTCGTATTGACCTGGGCAGCATTGGTGTGCTCAATCGTGTCTTGAGTCTCCGCTCGCTGGATTTCCGGTCGTGACAGCCACCACTGGCGATCAGTAGCCACTCGTAGGGCGGCAGGCCTTTGCTGAAACCCGCCCCTCATTCTATTGACCTGACCTGAGCCTCCTGAAGGCTGAGTTTGGCGAGATTAGCTGGTGCTGGTTCACTCTGTCTCTTGCCTTCTCCGCACGGCAATGTCATGGGCAGGCAAGGCCAGGAAGAGCAGGGGTTTTGGAGGGGGAAGATCCATGTGAAAACGTCCCTGAAGATCCCGGCCATATCCCACGACCGTTAAGCCGCAACCCCATGTGTCAATGTGTCACCAGCCTCTCTCTCTTTGTATCACAGTTGGCAGAGAAGAGGCTGAGTTGAGTTGTGGCACAAGACGCACGTACCATTGGCATGAAGTTGATGAGTGAAATGCAGAAGAATACGAGTCGGAGAGTTGCAGTATTCTCCACGCCGTCGTCGTCACCGACGCCAGAGCCACCTCCTGCGCACGTCGTCAACTGTCAAATTTCCCATTTCTTAATGCGTCCATGCCGATTCACAACGTCTAGATGGGATTGATATGATTATCATAGATGAGGGTAGTATAACCACGACGTCGAGGGATACTCTGCTAATACCTCTTTGGTTTTATCAGTCTTCTGTGCGGATAGATACGATTAGCCGTTTCTCATCCAGTATCTCAGCACCGATCTCCATTCGCACCCCCTCACCGAACGACATGTTCACGCCCCCCATGTAACCCCCAAACCCCACCACAGTTCCAGGTTCGTCGTCGACGTTACATCCCCTAAAAATTTCTCTTCATCCTTTTCGGGACGACAACCTTTTTTCTTTCCACTTGCAGGCAGGTTTCCTTGGTACAGTGAACGGTGGTACAGACATCTTCATCCTGAAATTCCTCAGCGGCATCAAGCAGAAGAAAAAAACACGGCTGTTCTTTTTTGGCTTGTGAGTAGCATTCGCTTTGCCTGCACAGACGATTCGCCGAGTTAAGACGTCTCTTCCCTCGGCTTGCACATACGTTTCCCACATACACGCTGAACACGCCCCCTCCACCTTGAATGTCTCCGTCCCATCTCTGGGTAGGACTCACAGACGATGGCCGTTGTTCGCCTTCGTCATCTGCAAACCATCCGTCAAACCATGCGGCTGGTGAGCGAGGACGACTGACTGCTGCTTACATAGCACACACTCACATTCACAAGTGACTTCCCGGACCTAGCGCGAGATGTACCTGACCAACCCCGGTTCAACGATGCACCAAGCTAAACCCACCAACTGGGTGTCGGTTTGAGAATGAAGGAAACGAGCCAATCATATGGCTTACACCGACCCTGTCTTGAAACAATAAAGTGCGGTCGGCGGCCAATCAAACCTCGTTTCCGATGTGACAGCGCCGGACGATCACGAATTGGTCGAGTGTGGTTTGGCAGCCAACGAACAGAATCCGAACGTAGGTCGTCTGACCGGGAGGGGAATGCGAGGAGTGAAGGGTGGGAAACCGGAACGGCCTTGTCGGCTTTGCATCGTAACGCTTTGGCTCTCTGGGATCGCGATCAGGTTTTTTATTCCCTTGCCCCGGTTGTTTTTTTTTGTTCCCTTGATAGGGATTTTTTCCAACAGAGAGGTGGGCACGGAAGGCGGAAGGGGAGAAAGGGGAGGACGAAGAGCAAGGCTCTAGCGATGCCGTATGATGTCCATGCATGCCATGTATGATGCCTTATCCGATCTCTCTCTTTCTCAGCCTCTCCTATCGCCTCCGCGCGCTTATGCCGCCGCCGCCCCGGGGACGTCAACCACGCGGGAGTTGGGTGGTCCGTGGACACGATGCGGTGAAGAGGGCCCTTGTTCCACGGGGGGAAAGAAGGGGTAGGTTTTCTCTTTCTTTCTTGTCTCACCGAGAAGGGAAGACTTGAACCCGGGACTTGGGCTGTCGGGGTCGGGAAGGCGCCGCCGGGGCCCCTTGAGGCTCGAGCATCTCTGACTTTGATATTCGGACCGAGACATTTTGCTTTTGGAGGTCCATACCTAGTGTTCTACGAATACGGGATTCGACTTGATAAGACTTTCTTGCGAGATTTGGGCGTGAGTACGGAGTACGCTCTCAACGTCTTGCTGATTATGAGGATACTGAAGCATTCGCTTACTACAGTGACATCCTTGATTGCCTTCATTCAACCATCGAGATGAGCCAAGTCAACCAATTCAAGCTTACCGTAGTTTTGAGGTGCCCCAACAACCCAGGATTGGTTACCAAGAAATGCAGGGTGATGGAATCCTCTCCTCCGGAAAAGAACAAACTGGGGAACGAGAGAAAGAAAGAAAGAAGCGCGCTATCGATCTTTGGGATCATTCTTCTGCGGAACCAGTAAGAGGGATGCGATGTGAACTAGCAAGCTGCAAGCTGCAGGGTGGTGTAGGTAGTTTTGCTCGTGCGTCCAACAACCGGAACTACGTGCGTGACTGCATCTTGCCGCGCGCCTGTAAGTAAGGTAGGTGGTGGTGGTCGCGCTCTCTTCATTGTTCTCGATTTTTCCCCATGCGGAAGAGCGTCCATCACAACGATGCTGGGTTTCCATTGGTTCAGGGAGGGCCTTTTACGTTGGTTTGGGGGTTGCAAGCAACCATGTAAGCAGGTAATGCCTTGCATACCATGACGATGTGGTCAAAACTCAAGTATGTAGATGCAGAATCGTAGCAATATTGGTCTCTCTTTTCAAATAACTGAACATGAACATGATGGGTAGGAGAACGGGCGTCTCGTGGAATCCCCAGGGTTGTAGGCATCTGCCGAGCGATAAACTTTTCTGCCCTCTTCCTCCATAGTCTATAGATGGCCCTTGTGCAGAGGAAAGAAACTTGGGGATCTTTGGAGAGGGCGCCAGGCGCGAGGCGAGGTGGTATTCCCATGGAAATTTCTTCGTTCGTTGTCACGCCTCTTGACCGTGACATTTTGCGATGCGATGCGACGCGAAGCTTGCATGTGGTAGAGGGGCCGGGTTGGTGAGTCCATTGCTGACAGCTGGTGGCAAGTACATGCGGTGGCCGCCAGCTGCCAGCTTATCAAATTGATCCGCGGGTCCGGTTCGTTATCAAAAAATTTCGAGAGACCGACCTGCAGGCGCGCAGTGCAAGTCGAACTGTTGAAAGTTGAATTATACCCCCGCGACGAAAAGAACCAACCAGCCAAAATTCACTTTATTGCGTCACTGCCTTTGCACGACATTTTATAGATTTAGCTTCATTGAAGAGAAACCAAAAAGAACGCAAAAATGCCCGGCAGAACCGACTCGGAAGACGTCCCCATGGACGAGGCGCCCACCTCTCACCAGCCTGAGGAGGAGGAGGAAGAGGAGGGACAGGAGTCGACTGAGCAGGAGGAGGAAGAGGAGGAGGAGCCCCAGCGCGTCAAGATTGTGAGTCTCGTCGTTACCGTTTTTGCGGCATGAGAATGCCGTCAGAGTACGGGACATGAATTAACCATGAGATTTGCAGCTGCCCGGCTCAACAGACACAGCCGCCTCATTCGAGTTTATCGATGAGGGGCACACGCTCGGCAATGCGCTGAGATATGTCATTATGAAGAAGTATGTTTATTTTTTTTATCTCAAAGGGCGTCAATTTCCTGTCATGAGAGACCCCCTGGTCTGCCTGAGTTATACTAAAACTCACCCCTCCTTCACTACAGCCCCGACGTTGAGTTCTGCGCCTACGCCATCCCTCACCCTTCGGAGCCCAAGATGAACATTAGAATCCAGACCTATGGTGAGTCTCTCTTACTTCCTGATTCATAAGTTCCATTACTAACTCTGTAAACTCAGACGGTACCGCCGTCGCGGCGCTGCAAAAGGGTCTCAAGGACCTTCAGGCCCTCAGCGACACCGTCGCCGAGGAGTTTATCCGCGCCAAAGAGGAGTTTGGTCGTTCATAGCGGACGCATCTTGTTGCAAAGATGGAAAAGGCGTTTTGTGGATTTGTTTTTGACATGGGAATGGAGACACCAAAAATAGAATCAACGGCGTAGACAAAACAGATGAAATAGGTCCATCCGATTTGGTCGGGGTTTTCGTGTGACTTTTGCGGAAATGTTTTTTGGAATTGTATATTTATGTACACGAGCTCTAATCCTTCCAGCACTCTTAGTTGCGGCCCTGTTAAAAATGTGGTTAGCGATCCATCTCGAAACAGCATCAAATATCTCTGGATGCCCTTGATCCCCTTGTTCCTGCCCCTGGTGCTCTCTCCTCGCTCTACCATGCCCGTAGCCGTTCTGGGACAGACTCACCTCCAAGAATCCAGTCATGAAGCTGTTGGGCAACCGCTTGTCTCCTCTAAAGTTCTCCTCCTTGAAGTAGGACATGATGTGCGTCGTCTGCTTCCAGAAGTTCATCGTCTCCTGCGTGATTAGAACCACATGTCAGCTCTCGGTCTTATATCTTCCCAATCATAACGGTCATGGACCCAATTGGTCTCCCATATGACACAAAACCTCTCCTCTCTCCATCCATCCATCCCTCCCTCGGTATGCTTCGATGCGCGCGTGCGTCGGGGGAACGTCGCTCGGGACGGCATACCTGGTATTCGGCGTGACTCTTGAACAGGAGAACATCCACCACGGGGAGCTTGCTGGCGAACCTGTGGCGCTCAAACTCCTCACGTATCCGGGTGCGGAGGACGGACACGGGCAAGGGAACGTTGTACATCGTCTGAATCTCAGGCGCCTGTTTCCCAATGGTACCTCAATTAGCACTGATTCATGCCTCCAGTTTCCCTTCAAGTCGGCCTTCTCGCTCGAATCGTCTTCGCATCGTTGCGCGCCTTGCTCGAATCGTCCGCCTACGCCGGAACTTCGATAATAGGGACGCATTGGGGGTCAACATACAGCTCGGATCCATTCTCTGTAGGAAGCGAGAACCCGTCTCTTTGCGTCGTTCCAGTTGGCCGCTGCTCGACGGATCAGTGGGATTTTCGGGGTCAATTGGTCTCTATAACTCACACTGCCGGGTCGTCTTTGCGAATTGGGTCGGTGTGATGGCCATGGTGGGCGCGTGGGGATGCTGGTGAAGAGGGCGGTTTTGCTTGCTGCGCTACGTGATTCCCGAACGGCCTGGTCGTCGACTCGCTGGTCTGGCTGGCTGGGTGGAACGGGAATCTTGGGAAGCTCCAAGGTTCCGGACGGCCCAATCACGTGTGGCTCCTTAGTCAGCCCGGATCCAGCGCCCTGCGCGCAGGTGCGAAGGCGTTGGTGGCATGCCTGATAAGATATCGGAGCTTTTTGCCCCACTATCGGCCTGGGCTTTTGAACTTCAACTCCTTCGTCATCTACCTACCTAGCCTGCAACCGCGACGCGAAGCGAAGCGAGCCTCGACGAGACTGCGAAAGCCCTTCGGATCCCAACTCAAGTAGCCACTTCAAACACCTACAATATACACACACAAAGCAAGAGCCCAACATGCCTCCCATGCGATCTTCGAAGCGCAAGCCGCCTCCAGAAGGCTTCAACGACATCGAAGACCAGCTCCTCATCTTTCAGAACAAGATGAAGGACGCGCAGAACAAGCCGCCGCCGACGGGACCGAAGCACCAGGCGCAGTGGGAGATTTTTCAGATCGCGCACGCGAGGAGCCGCTACATTTACGACCTGTACTACGAAAAGGAGGCCATCAGCAAGCAGCTGTACGAGTGGCTGCTCAAGAACGGCTACGCGGACGCAATGCTGATTGCCAAGTGGAAGAAGCAGGGCTACGAAAAGGTGAGTTGGCGTGCTCATCAAGGACGACGAGTCATCCTGCTGACATGTGTCTATAGCTTTGCTGCTTGCGCTGTGTCCAGACCAAGGAGACAAACTTCAATTCGACGTGCATATGCAGAGTTCCCAAGGCTCAGCTCAAGGGGGACCAAGAGGTCCAATGCGTCGCTTGCGGATGCCATGGCTGCGCATCCAGTGACTAGAAAAGAAGAATCTCTAGTCGTGTATGTGTTTTCCAGGAAGATTACCTTCACGAACCCGGCTGTCAGGGCGGCTTCCGGTCGACAACGGGCACCCCGTGGAGGACAGGCGTTCGGCGCTTTACATGGCAGGATTGGTTCCAGCCCTGGTTACGATCACTCGGGCCGTTGTTTATGGGAAAGAGGTAGTGATCCTTTCAATTGACCATTTTGGTATCATCATGGCTTGAACGCTAATCGAAGTAGTGGTATCATTCGTGACGTCTCTCATCGTTTTGCAAAGCCCGCTCGTCCTCCGCCCCTGCCAAACCGCACGCTGTTGGGCACAAAGTTCAGCGCCGACATTGCGCCTGCGAGATCCTCCATTTCCGTGTCTGGACGTTCTGTTACCGCTGGTTGCGCGGGCACCGAACTGGTCTCTAGCTTGGACGCAGCATCTCCTGCCCTTTGTGACTCTTCTCCGCCTTGTGACGTGGTCGTGTCCAGTATGCTTGATCTGCGCTTCGACTCTTTGGTCGCACTGAAAGCATTTGACGATTTCCGCCGGTGATGACCTGCTTCTACGAGCAGTGACCGTCGCCCGTCGACACCCTCCCTAGTCACAGCAAAAAAGTAGTTCTTGGGAAACCCGTGTTTGTCAATGAGGTGCATCCGGCGTTTCTGCGGCGTCATGCATTTTCTCTCACAGCCCTCTACGAAGCAGGAATACTGTGACCGATGTCAGTAAGAAAGGAGCCGATGATGAGAGGAAGTGGGGGATGATGTTACTGTGTGCTCTCCTCTTTCCCGCTTCACAGCGGCGAAGGAATCATGGCATTCCTCATGGTGCACATTAAGCAGATGGCTTGACGGTAGGTTCCTCCCGCATTCCAGACACCTGTTGGTGTGCGTCGCTATGTAGTGTGCCTCATAGTCGTCGTATGTCTTGAACGTCAGGGCCTCCTTGTGAGGCGGAAGGGAACATTTCATGGCAAAATCCTCAGATGCTCCCTCGACGGAAGGCTCTAGTCCAGTGATCTTGGTAGCGCGGTCATCTGGAGTTGACGTCTTGGGGCTGCTACGCTCGTCTGCAGAAATGCCAGAGGACGGCTGTTCCTCTTCGGCCTCTCGTGAGCGTTTCATCTTGAGTGAAGGCCAAGTGACGGGGAGGGTTGATTACTTGCAGATCAGGCACCCGAATTTCCCCCGCGTCGCACTGCTCTGCTGAGTTATGTCCTGAAATTAATTTTTGGTAGGATCCGTGGAGGGGCTCGGACGACTGAGCCAGCCTGCAGTGTATGGTATCCGTAGGATGTACTCCGTAAGGATAGCAAGAATACAAATATGTTTCGCCGAGGCTTGAGCCAGTCAGGTCTGCAATGTCGGCGACAATACGTCCGACAGTGGTGAATGGAATCAAATGTTTTGGGCGGAAAGCAGATCAAAGGCCGGAGCCGTGGTGGGGCACTGACTGTCAAAGACCACTGCAAGGCTCAATGCTCAAGGCTCATTTGGCAGGTTCAGGGACGGATGGACAACTCATCATTGAGATCATTGTACTCCATACTTGTAGATGGAAAGGACCTGACTGCAAACAAGGGCCTAAGCTCCTAACAAAGCAACAACAAGGCAGGGCTCATGAATGATGTGCCTAGCATGGGCCATGCTTGAGCTGCAAGTATCCTCCGTTAAGGGAGAGAGTGTGTCAATGAGGGACTCAGTGAGGGACTGCAGAACCGAACAGGGACCAATCTCAAAAAAGCGCAGTGCACGGTCCATGTGTGCCCGCCTGTTGAGGGGCTCCATCTAAAATATTAACTGATTCCCCAAGGCTCAGTCATGGAAGGTGGATAGAGAGGATGGATGGATGGATGATGTGGATAGACGGGAAAGACTGAGAGGTGCACACTTTATTGTCCCATGAGCTAAGTTCTGCTCGCGTCCCTCATGGAGACCCGACATCGCCATCCTCTTCCTCCTTCTTCTCTGTCTGCCTCTGTCTGCCACTCTCGTCCTTCTACACCGTCTGAGTGTTGCCTTTCTTGAATGTCTGCTTTGGGTGGCGCATCGCTCGTCGCTCTTTCCCTCCGACCCTCTGCCCAATGTTGTTCTTCCCGACTCTCTCATCACCTCGATTACGTGCCACCACAAGCCTTGGACCCGACGACGCCGCTGTCGCTGTCCCGATCCCACCACCACTGTCGCCCTCACCCTTTGGATTCCGACGACCTCACCTCCCAAGTTATGGATCGCGCGCACCTTCAGGGACTGGTCTTGAGAGCGTGTGAGCACAGCACGTAGCTTGGGCTCTTTATATTTGTCCCATTCCTGAATTTTTGGAGTCCCGCACCTTCCACAACAACAAAACACCCCATCGCGAAAATAATCGCAACACCACCAACACCAAAATTCCTCCCCCAATCGCCAACGCCAGGGCCCAGCTCTGCCATTCTCCAAAATGGCGGAACATGTTGAGGCTGCAAAGCAGGCATGGCAGTAAGTTACCATTTCCCCCTCATGCCCATCTCGAAATTTGGATTGCGCCAAGCATTGCCTTTGGCATACCTTATCCAGTTGGGTGGGCATTTCGGGGTCCATGCGACTCCGGGCACCTACCTTCCGATGCTGACTTTTTGACCACAGCCAAGCCCAAAAGCTTCGAAAGCACCTGCAGAAGGAGGTAGACAAGCTCAAAAGCGACACCGACGGCAACGAGCTCAAGCATTTCGAGGTTCTGGAAAGCGTCATTTCCTCGTACGTAGCGAATCCGGCCCAATGTACTGGGTCGCAATACCCTTGCTGACTTGACATCAGCCTCCGATTAGCCTGCCTCCACGTCATATTCCATGACTTCGAATATTCCTCGACCGAGAAGGTCGAAGCCAACCTCTGGCAGGCTCACAGCCTTGTCAATGCCGAATATCGAAAGGTTCTGGGCAAGCTGAGATCGTCGCAGCTCGCCGTCCAGAAGCGCAAGTTGGATAGGATGTACAGCAGCTTTCTCAAGACGGCGCAAAAGTTCTACGTCGCGTTTGTCCAGCGCATGTCAGCCGTCTACCCGATTCCCGAGCTTCAGCGCATTGCCGAGGGCATCAAGGCCGAAAAGCTGGCAGAGGCGAACCCCATGGCCAACACGACACCTGCCGTTCGCCAGATTATCCTCAAATACGTGCATCTGGTGCTCATTCACCTCGGCGACCTTTCTCGATACCGGATGCAGGCGCGACACAAGGTCCCGAGCTATGAAGCTGCCTTGACATACTATTCTCTCGCCCACGACATCCTTCCCAATTCCGGCTTCGCCCACCACCAGATGGGCATCATCTACTTGGATGAGAGAAAGCACCTCGATATCATATACCACTTCTACCGCGCCATGGCAATTCAAGACCCTCATCCAATGGCGGCACAGAACCTTGAATCGGAACTGAAGAGTCTTTCAGCGCCAACTACGCCGGCTCGTCGCACAGGTCCTCCTGATCCTCAAGAGGCCTTTGTCACCTGGTTCGTAAAGCTGCATTCTCACTTCAGCAAAGGAGAGCCGTTCCCTCAGCACGAGGGGCTTGAGAAGGAAGTCATCAACCATCTTGAGATGGCCATCAAGGCCCCAAACACCCAGGCAATCCTTTTGAAGATGGTCTTGCTCAACATGTCTGCATTCTACGTCTACAACAACAAGGCGAAAGGTATGCAACAATATGTCTTTGAATCCTGAAACTCGATCACTAACTCACAGCAGGCGACTGGGCCACCGCTGCGTTCCGAACCTCTCAGTTCCTTCTTCGCTTGAACGCTCGTTTCTTCATGACGTTTTGCAAGTTCCTTAAGAGGGAAATGGAAAGCCTCATTGAGCAACAAGCAAACGGCGAACAAGAGAGCACTGAAGACCAAGCATCTTCAATGACCGAGAACACTCTCCCGTTTGTGCGCCTGTATGCAGCCTGGCTCGTGGCTTGCCGTGTTGAGATTGTGAACGCTCAAGAGGCTCCTGAGCTGTCCATCAAGGACATGTACAGAGGATTCGCCAAGGCACTCACCTCTCTCTGCGAGATGTACGGCAACGAAGATCTCAAACTCACTCCGTACCTGCTTTCCGAGGACCAGGAAGCTATAGGAATGCTTCCTCTCTGCGACACGAAGTTGCCGGACAGTTGCCGTCTCAACTACGATGAGGATACTGGAAATCTGAAGCCTCAAATCCAGCACTATGGTGGGCAGCGTTTCAGCCCTCTCCAAGAGACCTTCTCCAGGGTACTGCAAACGATCAAGTGTGGTTTCTTCCTCGCTAACGACGACACCAATTTTCCTTTCTCCTACACTTCGTCGCCAAGGGGGCTTACTTTCAAGTACGAGGACGGCTACACGCCAAATTCTTCAGCTGTCGCGACAACCTCCTCCCATCCTCCAGTTGAGCAAAGCTCTGCTGCAGACGTTCCTCCGGCGCAAAGAAAGGATTCACGGCGGCCGGCTCCTGTCAGAAACGCGACCCCGACTGCTGCATTGCCCGTACCGCCCCAAGTGGCTGCTCCGCCGCAGGTGCGGTCGCACCCCACTCCCAGCCGCAGCAAAGCGCAGGGCCAGTCAGACTACGACTTCAGTTCTGACGCTGATATGCTTCACATGGTTAATGACTTCCTGATGCCTCCTCAGGCCCACGTCTCTCCTGCAGAGAGCCACGAGGACACCTCATACGGAATGAACTCAGCCATGGCCAACGAGGTATTTGGTGTGCCCCCGACCAACAGCCCGCCCGCCCTCGGATCCGCAACAGCAAAGACATTCCCGAGCCTTCCCTGGAACATGATCTACACCCCGACACCCCAGGGTAAGAACCAAGAGCTGACGCCACCAGACCGTGCCATCAGGGATGCTGCTAGAAGATCATTCGATGGCAGTGCTGGCTTCCAGAGGACTGCTCAACCCTCGGGTACCCCAAGGCTGGACGATCCATTCGGAGAAGCACGAGAGAACCCGTACATGGCTCGGCAGCAACAGCGTCCGTATGCTAGTACACCCGACATAAGTGCTCACCAGGACCGCCTTCTGCAAGCCTTTGGCAGACAACCTACCGACTCGAGATCCTTGAGTCGTGACTTGTCAGGATCGGCTGCATATAACTTGTGGTCCAGTCCGTATGCGGAAACCAACAACCCCCATACTTTGCAGCCCAGGGCGGCCGCCCACGCCCGTTCGTTCAGCGGATCTCGTCCCCAGTTTCCTCAGAGTCCCAACATGCCTGTGAGCGGAGAGAACTTCTCGCCGGCTTCGGGTACTCAGTTCTCCAACGTCAGCAGCATCTACCAGAGCACGCCGTGCAACGGTATCGCGTACACCGCGACCACGGCTTTTGGACGAGGCCCCATTGCCGATATGCATGATGACCCTACGCACTACAAGAACATGGTCAGACAGAACGGAGGTGCCGCTACTGACGGATACACGGCCGGATACAACGACATGATTCTTCAGTCGGCCATGGCTGATGAAGTGAAGCGTGCCCCGGGCCAGAACATGCGTCGTTAAGTTTTGGGGACCACATATGCAGGACTCGTTTCCTGATCAGACATTATTATCCCAATGCCTGTCCGGCCCACCCGGCGGCTTGATTGGAAGTTGAACACATCTTTATTTGCTACTGCGATGTAAGTCCATCAGCACCTTCCATGTGCTTACACGACTGACACAAAGTTTCAGTGACATGAATCGATCGCATGATTGAATTATACTGGCTCATACTACTGTTTTGCACGGATTTCACTGGACACGATACGACGGATACGACGGGGAAGTGGACTCTGGTCTAGGATATGTCATCTGGGCTGGTCTTTTTTTGTCCAGCCGAAATCGTCTCCTCGCATTGTTTTCTACCAAATATCTCATGACCCATGGGCTCAAGGTCGTAAAAGGTGTCGAGCCCAGATTGCAAGTTGATGCAAAGTGCGATTGCCACTCATTTGAAAGCTCTCTCAGGAGCCAACGCCGTTGTTGAAACCGTTTTCCCTTGGACCCCCTCAACGCCAGACTATTCTGAACAAAAAGAAACTGAAATGCTCAACGCATTAGGTTGGAGGCTAATTGCCTTACGCGGAATAAGCCTGCTTGGGGAAGGGGTAGCTAGTTCACAATTAGCGAATGAAGCAAGAAAATTTGACAAGTTTGCCGTCAGGTGTCGTGTGTGACATGATGGGGGGATCAACTTACGAAGGTCCAAGCTCCTGGATGCTGAGCTTAGCCAGCCACTGGCCCATGTCGATGGACTGGTCGAGGGACTTGCCATCGACAACACCGGCCATCAGACCGCCAGCAAAGGCATCACCAGCTCCGTTGGTGTCGTTGATCTGCTCCTTGGAGATGGGCTTGACGGGGTACTCCTTGACGCTGTCCTCACCCTGGACGGCAACCAGAGTGGGCTCGGTGCCCTGGGTGATGATGGCGACACGCTTGCGCTGCTTGTTCTCCTTGGGTAGGTTGGCGAGGGCCTTGGCGATCTCCTTGAGGTCGGTGGTGCCGAGGCTGTGGGCTTCGGCGTAGGCGGCGGCCTCGGTCTCGTTGCCGATGACGTAGTCCCAGTACGGGGCGCTGGCATCGAGGGGATCCTTGAAGAACTGGCAGATAAAGGGGGCGGACAAGCTGACGGCGAAGACCTTGTTGTTCTTGGCGGCCTCCTCGGCGAGCTTCTGGATGGCGGCGGGGCAGACGGTGAAGTGGTAGCCTCCAATGTAGTAGGCCTGGGCGTTCTCGACGAGCTTCCAGACGTCGGGACGGGTCAAGTGCTCAAGGTCGTAGTGGTTGGCGGCACCGAGCTCGGTGCACATGGAGCGGTTGTGGCCGGTGATGACAACACCGCAACGGCCGGTGGCGATCTTGGGGTCGACGCGGTACTCGACGCGGAGACCGGCGGTCTTGACGGCATCCTGGAGGATGGAGGCGTACTTGTCGTCACCGACACCACCGAGGTAGACGACGGAGTTGGGAGGGAGGATGTACTGGGCACCGCGAGCGGTGTTCTGGGCGGCGCCGCCGGCAATCAACTTGGCGTCATAGTTGTTAAGGAGGTCCTCGTAGATGCCGAGGTGCTTCTCCTCAGCGAGGATGGCATCGTTCTCCTTGAGGCCGTACTTTTCGAGGAGAGCCTTATCACCAACTGCCTGGATGTCTGGGTTGCGGTGTTAGTTGTCAATATTTTCGTTCCAGCTCGGTGTTAAGGGAGGGGTTAAAGCGAAGACGGCGGGGTTGCGCAAGGTGTGCTCCTCGGTGCTTTAAGCTATTTAAATTATGAGAGAAAATAACATACCAAGCAGAGGGTTCTCAAGGCAGAGAAGGCGGAAATCCTGGGATGCCATTTTGTTCAATTGAGGTGTTCTGGGATGTATGGATGAGGTGTGGAAGTGATGGAGGTTGTGGGAGCTTTCAAAGATTTTGATTTTGGTGTTCCGTCGGCCAGTTTTGGATGAGGGGATGCCGATGGTGGGGTTGCTGGACCTGTCGGAGGAGGTGGGGTGGTAACAGAAGAAACGTGCTTGCACAGCAGGGCGAGAACTCTGACCTGGAGCCTGTCGACTTGGAGGGGTGTGGACAGGAGCTCGGGCTGAGGGTGCTGTCGCTGCGGATGGTGATGAGAGGACAGGGGCAGCAGGGGTGGTGGGGCGAGGGCGAGTAGCAAAGGTTCTCTTTACTGTTGCATTGAGAGAATTGGTGGACGTGCAGCGTTGGGTGAGACACCTCGAGGCGGTGACTCTCTGGCAAGCGAACATTATTGCGCGCGAGTGACTGATGTGGAGTACACTTATAAGAAGCGTGAAGCAAGGGGAATCGGGAATCGATATCAAATCACCGAGTGTAGGTTTCCCGTGATTTTGGCGGTTCTATCGAGGATTTATGAAGAGTCAGGTTTCGTAAAACTAAGTAAGGGCGGGAAAGCGCCGTTTTTGTTATTTGGGCCGTCATATCATCAGACCACTCGCCGAATGAAGGAATGTCACGAGACAGGAGCAGCTCCTCAGTATAAATTCCGAATCGATCAATTGAAAGAGGAAACCGCAACTACGTATGGTAGCTGGGCTTAGGAGGAAAGATCCAAAGGCCACTTTCCTCCTCACTCCATTTGCTGTCCCAAACCCCGTTTTTTGTTCGTCATCCACACAAACTCCCGGCGTCTCACTCATCACAGTTGGGTTTGGCGTTCTCCTCTCCCTCTTGTAGCGGGGGGAATCATGGCGTGATCATTCAATGCGCAAAATGCCTTTTAGTACTTGCCGAAGAGCTACCAGATGAACTGCCCTTGCGAGTACCCTCAAAAGATGCCAGCCGCGTAACACCATCCCAATGGAACCCTGAAATCCAGCCAAACTATGACCTTTATTCCTTGACCTTCTGGGTACCACGGAGCAGACCCGTCCGTCTCGCAGCAATAAGACCGGCCTTTTGTCCCTGGACGGCGTAGCGGGAGATGGTCGAGGCCTTACCGATATGCTGGTGGTTACCACCACCGTGGGGATGGTCGACGGGGTTCATGGCAACACCACGAGTTCTGGGCCAGTTGGCACCACGCTTGACAGCGAATTTGTGCTTGGCGCGGGAAGCCTCTGTAGAGATTCGTTAGTCAACTGTTTTCCCCTGCTTTGCTTCATCCAATCCTCTATCTCATCCTTCCACAACCAGGGGCCAAAACGTACTCAGGAGGGGCTTGTCGGTACGGCCACCACCGGCAACAATGCCGATCATGCCACGGGCCTCAGAGTGGACGACCTTCTTGGCGCCGGAGGGAAGCTTGATGCGGGTCTTGCCCTCATCGGGGTTGTGGCCGACAATGGTGATGTAGTTGCCGGAAGTGCGGCCGAGAGTGCCACGGTCACCGATCTTGGTCTCGACGTTGGAGACGACGGTACCCTCAGGCATGGAGCCGAGGGGAAGGACGTTGCCGACGGTAAGGGCGGCCTTCTTGCCGGCGTAGATGAACTGGCCGGTGTACATGCCCTCGTTGGCGATGAAGGTCTCGGTGTGCTGCTTGAACTTGTAGGGGTCGCGGAAGACGACCTGGGCGAGAGGAGCGCCACGGCCGGGGTCGTGGATGATGTCCTTCACGACACCACGGAGGTATCCGTGTCTCTCGGCATAGTCGAGGTTGCGGAACTTCGCGGGGGCCTGCACAGAAAATCGTTAGGAAAAATTGTCGTCGTATCGCGAATTTCGAGGATGTCGAATCTCACCTTGTTCAGGCGGGTGTTGGCCGTGAAGATAGAGCCACGACCTCTTCTCTGGTTACGGATCTGAGGAAGAGTATGTCAGCGCCTTTTGTCCTGTCCCTTGTCCATCTCGAAAAAAAAAAAAGTTCGCGGGTTTCGAAGTGTTGGAATGTCGAATGCGACGAGCAGCAAGTCGATAATGCGCCAATATCGTTCCGCGAATAAAGAATCGAGTGTTGGATAGAGCAATCACTTACAACGCGACCCATCTTGGCAGTCCTCTGGCGTTCGGAGGGCTAGGTGTTGTCGTCGTGGTGAGGTTGAATCGTCAAATTCCGTCAACAAGCAGGATGGCTCAAATTTCGGAAACTGCAGTGGTGCGTGGGACTTCCTCTCCAGCCCTCCTCGCTTGAGCACGTGTTGCGTCACGTGAAAGGAAATACGTGGGAGATTGTCCAAAATTTTGACAGAGCACGGACGGGAAGATGAAGTGGTCTCCATAGGATCGGACCCACAGGCTGACTGCTGCTTGGCCACTCATTCTCGACCCTGGGACGTTTGCACCGCGTCACGATCTCCGC
Source organism: Colletotrichum scovillei (assembly GCF_011075155.1). Classification (NCBI taxonomy): domain Eukaryota; kingdom Fungi; phylum Ascomycota; class Sordariomycetes; order Glomerellales; family Glomerellaceae; genus Colletotrichum; species Colletotrichum scovillei. The sequence goes on from NW_023336261.1 coordinate 4,036,998, forward strand.
ACTTTACCCTCACCTTCGGAACGTCTCAGTAAGGCCTACTGAAGCCAAGTTCACGATATCCTCAACGCCATCATGCCGTGCAGTATCTCTCACTCATTATGAGTCATTCTGACGATGCACGAAACATTTGAAACAATTGGATTATGTGAGCACTTACTTCTGCTCGATGAGGTGTCCTCATCCCTTCGTTGTCTCCTGCTTTTCTCTCGTGGCTGCATTTTCTGATGCTCTGTCAGGTCTGCCGTGTTCGACCGGTGTTGGTGCGTTTTGTGGGCAGGTCATGTTTTGGGTCTCTGGGAGGAATCCGGTGAGGTTACAAGGACCCCGGAGTCTTTGGTGCCTTGGTGTGGTCCAGCGATCAACGTCATCGGAACCTTCGCCGGAGTCGGCGATGGCCGTTCCTCGCGAAGTGCATCGTTGCGTCCGAAGCATTTTACTCTTGAGGGTTCTTCACGTAAAAGTTTGGCCGAGTAGGGACCAATATGCGTGAGCACGCATCACTGCAAAGTGGTCCCGTCGCCTCAAGTGAGGTGTTGATGTTGGTGACTACAGGCCGTAGGCTCGCTGAAATCGACAAATAGGCATTTCCTTATCTCGAGCCAACGTCGAAAAGGAATACCCTGTTGTTGGATTGCAGCCTGCTCATGCTAACCACACATAGCCCTGTTCACGCAGTCACAAGGGGCAAGAATATTTCAAGGATGGGATCAAGGCTGTAGATAGCCTCACTCCGAGCGTCAAGCATGCCTGCAGAAGCAAAGTTGCGAAGGCGGGCGATCAGCATGAAATGAATTAGTCCCGGCTGATTTGGCCGAGCTGCGTTGTCATGTGACGAGCGGGAGGGGACGTTGCGGTGGATGAGAACGGGGTGGAATGCAATGCAAGTGCTAGGCAATCCACAGGGCTACGACCAAAAGACAGACCTCTACATCGCCACATTGCTCAATGGCTTCAAAACGCATCAGGTGGCGCCTGATTTTGATAGGCTCTCGGCAAGCTGTAGGTCGGCTGCCGCAGTGACCAACAGGCCGATGCGGGCAGGTCGAATGAAAGGAAAATGGGTCTCAGCGACAAAGCCCCAATGCTACCAACCCAGTGGTTGGGAATAGCATCATCAACAGAATGCGTCAGCTTTCAGATTCCACAATCGTGAGAAGCTTCCCGGCCGAAGGATGTCTTAGTTTGCGCGGTCACTTATGTCCTAGTCTGCACCATGGGACCCACCTGTCATCAAATGAGCATCATCAACCCACGATAATTCGATTATGAGGATGCCTTAAGAGAACGATGCAATATTTAAGGCCTCTACTATGGTGCCCAGCAGGAGACGTTGGGTTGCAGTTTGGTGTTAAGAAAAGGTTTGGTAAGGCAAGGTAGGCCAGGATATCCCACGGTAGCTCCTCGGGTGGGGTACGGGCAACGTGGATTCTCCAACGTCTTCGTGGACAAGAGGACTCACGAAGCACAATCCACAAGATGTTGGCCAGGCACATATTCAAGCAGCAAGCGGCAGGGAGCATGGGCAGGCAAAGGGCTTCTTGAAGGAGGAGGAGGCTCATCGGGTGCAAGGCCATGCTATGCGTCTTTGATATATGAGAAGGGGAATATGCGAAGAGGAATGAAAGTCGTAGGTATTTTAGATTTAATGACTCGGGCCTATCAGAGAACCAGACCGAAAGGAGATGCGGCTCAAACGTGACTTAATTAGTCCCGCGAGTGGGCGGTCGAAACTTCCTCTCTCAACTACACCGGCGCGCATACCACCACCTCCACCTACCACGATACCCACCCCCATCCAACTTCAACAACAACACCACCCGCACGCACTACAGCCATTAACGCGAGGAGGAAAAATCGCCAAGATGGCTGACGACGATTCTTCGGATTTGTCTTCGCTGTCTTCGTTGTCGCCAGTTCCTTCCGACGTCGAATCCGAAGCTGAGCCTGAACCTGCGACCAAGGGTGACATTCGGAAGTTCTTCCCCAAGCTTGCCAAAGGCAAGAAAGCCACCGTCGCGACCAAAGAGCCCTCGCCGCCGCCTCGCAAGCGATCGCCATCGCCGCCACACGAGAATGCCTTCATTGACAATCCAGACATTGCTGTATGCACCCTGTCGCGTCGTTTCGCGCAAAAAAACGCGTAGAACCACGCACCCCACGTCATAGGACAAGCTAACACCCACCTCCAGTTTCTGGTCATGTTTCGCAGCCGATTCAACGATGCGTTCCCGAAATCCTTGGCCAACTTTGGCCCGCAAGAGCTTGAACAAGACATTATTGGCAGCCCGCCTGGCGAAAGAGTCGAAGCTTTCCTGTGCGCGCTACTGTTCCTGCTCTTGAATCGAAAGCAGGACGTCAAGTACGTGGACGCGACAGCAAACAATATGGTCTTTTTGGTTTGCTAATTGGCGTGATAGGGCCGGTCAATACTCCAAAGCTCTGGACGACGCTCTTGCCGCCCACAAGTCCCAATGGCCGCGATCGTGGGAAGGTGTCAACCCACTGTCGGGTAGCAACACCTTTCACAGCATCACACCCACCCAGAGAGTAAGCACTGAAGTGCGCGTTACTTGTCTGTGCACCAGTTCACTAACCAATTGGCATAGCTGTCTCTTCTTCGCGCATTTGCCTTGTGGTCTCTTTCAGCATCTGAAACTGTCAAGACCATCATCAACAAATCCTACAAAGGAAACCGCCACGATGACGATTTGAACCAGCCGCTCTCGGTCCAACCCTGGGGTTCAGACAGTGACAAGAGACGGTACTTTTTGATCGAGGGCTTGGACGATACTGCTTTCCGCGTCTATCGGGAGAGTAACCCTGCCGGTTTCAACCGCACTTGGTGGTCAGTAGCTGGATCAATCGATGAGCTCAGGGCCCTTTGCGAGAAATTGGAGACCAAGGATGGCGGCCCCAAGGCTAGGAAGCTTGCAGATAAGATGCTGGCGGCTATTCCTCGCTTTGAGGGTACCGAGGAGGTAAGCATCCATCATCGAACTCCAGTCCAGTGTGACAAGGTATTGTTCTGGGCAATGACTAATGGAAGCAGAAACGACGTCGCAGAGAGTACCGACAGGCTCAGAAAGCCCGCTTCAAACGTCCTGAGCCTGGCTTCTCTTCCTACGAGGGTCGTACGAGAGGCAAGCGAATCAAGTACACCTATTCCGATGACGAAGACTTCCTTACGGACTCGTCCAATCGACGCTCGGCACGCAACACTGGAACGAGCACCCCTGCTGAACCAACCGGCCCAGTAACCACCGCCAGCGGACGTCAGATCAGAGCCCCGCCACGAATGAATGGAAGCAGTGCAGCAGGTAGTGTCAACGGAGACTCAGAGGATTCCCGCCAGCCCTCAGAACCGACGTCCGGTCCTGGAGGACGGCCACGCAGAGCTGCAGCGGTCAACCATGGAACCAACGGATGGTCATCCAAGGGCACGCGGACTCATGGACGCGACTCTATGGATGAAGACGATGATGACGGCAGCGAACCTGATTTGGGTGACGACGAAGAAGAGGACCATGTCCCAGATGAGAGCGAGGAAGACGATGACGAATTAGACGAAGACGTGGACATGGCAGATGAAGACTTGGCCGATGAACCTCGAAAGAGCTTGATCGTGAAGCTTTCAGTCAAGAAGTCCCCAACCACGACGAAAACGGCCATGATGACTCCCGCCCCAGAGGATGAGAAAGCCCCCACGAGAGACGACGAAATGGTTGACGAGATTGTCGCTAAACCCAGAGACAAGACCCCAGAGCCTGTCATCAACGTTGCGACTACCAAACCGCCCTTGAGCCCGGCCGCTGTGCAGACCTCCTTGGCCTTTAGAGGAAGCCCGGACAAGCTGCAGACCATGCTGCAACAAGTGGATGTTGGTGTGCGCGAGTAGGGCTCATTGGGAACTGGCTACCACAAGTCCTTTGGCGTTTGGCGGTAAAACTTGGCAGGCGGAGTTCGGATAGGGATAGATGATGGGAACCATCAGGATGATTGAACTATTATTTGTAGGAGCATTCGCTCATTCATAGACGGTACTACGGCTAGTACTCTCGGGGGATATGCGCATCACGAGATGCAGCGGTACTGAAAAGTACCTGGCTTGCAGAGACACTCTGCTTCGATTTTAGATGTACAGATACCACACCAATCATGTTTCCTGACCCTTTCATGTTATGTGTTCCAGTCCCTCACAGCTCCTTCTTTGTGAATGCCGTCCTCCAGTTTGAGCTCTTCTGCGGAGGCAGCTGCCAGTTATTCACGCCATACCACCACCTCCGGACCCTCGCACCTATCGAACTGCCGTGGACCTGAGCGTTCTTGTTCCAGTGGTGCCAGCCGATGAGGAACAAGTTGTAAACGACGCCTTGTATCAGGGGCATCATCACCTACATCCGATCAGTACAGATTCCCTCCGCCGCCTGATGCACCTGAACAACCTACCTGATCCCTTGCGGTGATCCACGCCACCCGCCCCCAGGTATCGGCCTTGGAGATGCTGTTGAGGTAACTCTGCTCGAAACGCAAGTCGGGCATGGGTGGAAGCTTTGCTGTACGCGGCTTCGGGTTCACCACACTGCGGGGAATGTAGTCGTCGAGCTCATCATCGTCAAGATCGTCGTGGGTCGGGGCGGGTTCTAATGTCACTGGCTCCTTCTCGGAGGCTGCTGTGGAGGGATTGAGGTCGTGGCTCGGGGAGGGCGCCCGGTTGATGTGGGCTGTCTGTATCGTCTCTGCGATTTGAATGGGTACGGAGGAAGCCATATCGCGAGTCTGGCGCTGTGTGTGTATGACGGACAGGAGCTACAGCAGATGATGGGCTTGGGCTGCGACTTCGGGAAGCTCTCGCGGGGACGGGTATGGGCGCGTTGGGAGGTTGCGATAAAGTTAGCTCGTTAGTTGCATGGTCATTGGTCATTCATTAATCCAGCACACGGGATGATCCTATGCACCCTTACTTGCATAGCGGATCCACCGCTGAGGTCATCAGCCGTTCCGCCCAAAGAAAGCGATATCCGGACGGCACACTGAAGTTCAGTGGCCCAACTTTTAGCGGCACAAGATCGAGTGGGGTTGAATGGGCAACTAATACAGCACATTGGCTTTGTCTCACAACCTGCCTTACATTGTGCCTATTTAAACGCGCTGCAGCCTGCCTATCCTGCAAGACATCGCCGAATAATATTACATAGATGCCTGAGGGTGTCTATCTCAGTGACTCACTCGGTAGTCATTGCGATGGTCAGAGTGTATAATGAGTGTTTGAAGTGCCTAAATTCAAAAGGCATACGGCGTTGAAGATGAACCATGGGGCGGGCGGCTCCAGCAAAACATGATGGTACGTGTGAAAGTCGGGAGATGAGTGGCTAGAATTTAGAGTGGCCAGGCTGTAGGCACCCTATGACTCGCTTGCGGTTTAGCGCCCTACCCGGTTTTGGGCGTACACCCAGCCAGAGCCGGATCCTGGTGCGCTCCACGGTGACAGCACAAAAAATCGACCTACCTACGTGGAGCACCAACTTTTCTTTCCTTGCAACCACCCGACCGCATCGCAACGCATCGTTCCCGCCCGGAGAACCGCGCGACGTCGACGACAAATCCCTCACCGTCACGCGAACGCGTTCCCTCATTTTGTCGTTCCTCGAGTCCCTTAATTACCCTCATTCAAGATGTCGGACCCCCAGGCGAACGAGGCCGAGAAGAACGTGAGTTTTTTCCCGTATTCCTACATCGTGGCCTCGGAGCCCCTCCTTTTTTGCCCCGCGCTCCGAGCATGCAGGCTGACGATTCCCTTTATGGGGTGCAACACAGATCGAGATATGGAAGGTCAAGAAGCTGATCAAGCGCCTCGAGGCCGCTCGTGGTAACGGCACTTCCATGATCTCGCTCATCATTCGTACGTTTTTATTTCCCGACCGCCATGCCGTCGCCGATGCCGGGTTCGACTAACACCCCACCACAGCTCCCAAGGATCAGATTTCACGAGCCGCCAAGATGTTGGCTGAAGAATACGTACGTTACGACTGCGACAATCGCACATCTTTCGAGCCGGACCGGTATTAACGAGACTTTGTACAGGGAACTGCGTCAAACATCAAGTCAAGAGTCAACAGACAGTCCGTGCTTTCAGCCATTACCTCGACCCAGCAGCGTCTCAAGCTGTACAACAAGGTCCCTCCCAACGGCTTGGTTGTCTACTGTGGTGAAATCTTGACCCAGGAAGGCAAGGAGAGAAAGGTCAACATCGACTTTGAGCCTTTCAAGCCCATCAACACCTCCCTCTACCTCTGTGACAACAAGTTCCACACCGAGGCTTTGGCCGAGCTTCTCGAGTCGGATCAGAAGTTTGGTTTCATTATTATGGACGGTAACGGAGCCCTTTTCGGAACCCTTTCCGGAAACACCAGAGAAGTTGTTCACAAGTTCTCTGTCGATCTTCCCAAGAAGCACGGCCGTGGTGGTCAATCCGCTCTTCGTTTCGCCCGTCTGCGTGAGGAGAAGCGTCACAACTATGTCCGCAAGGTTGCCGAGTTGGCTGTCCAGAACTTCATTACCAACGACAAGCCCAACGTCGCTGGTCTGATTTTGGCTGGTTCTGCCGATTTCAAGACGGATCTCAACGCCTCCGACCTGTTCGATAACCGTCTGGCCACCAAGGTCATCAAGGTCGTTGACGTTTCCTATGGCGGTGAGAACGGTTTCAACCAGGCTATCGAGCTTTCTTCCGAGACCCTCGGCAACGTCAAGTTCATCCAGGAGAAGAAGCTCATTGGAAAGTACTTCGAGGAGATCAGCCAGGACACCGGTCGTGTCTGCTACGGTATTGAGGATACCCTCAAGGCTCTGGAGTTGGGCGCTGTGGAGGTTCTGATCGTCTTCGAGAACTTGGAGATCACCCGCTGGAAGCTCAAGGACAGTCAGGGCACCGAGCACCTGCTGCACACCACCAAGCAGCAGGAAACCGGTGACCGTGCCATTTTCATGGACAAGGAGACTGGCCAGGAGATGGAAGTCGTCACCCAAGAATCCTTCCTTGAGTGGATTGCAGAGCACTACAAGGACTTCGGTACCAACCTCGAGTTCGTCTCTGACCGTTCCACCGAGGGCAATCAGTTCGTCAAGGGCTTTGGTGGTATCGGTGGTATTCTCCGCTACAAGGTGAACTTCGAGCAGTTGGCTGAGGTTGATGACGACGATGACTACTACGACGGTTTGTGACCTTGCAGTCCTATTTGCCAACTACGAGACACTGACCATCCTAGATTGACCAACCGAGGCCCTCGAGAACGAGGGATCGACTCAAGTACCGTCTCTGAAGCATAACAGCGAAGAGGAATCCGCGCGCACAGCGTCGCAGCCCGCGCCCGTGCCCAAGCCGAACGTCGCCCATCAGCTCCTCGCAGACAGGAGCCCGATGAGCCCGGCTCACCTCACCCACCAAGTGGCGCGCCCGAGCCCGCTTCGGTCTGTTATGAAGGCCTCTTGAGTTGAGACCTAGTCTACATGTGAGACCATCCTTTCAGCCACTGCTGGAGCTGTGCAACTAACATGGGCACTAGATGATCCTCTCACAGACAGAGGACACTCAAGAGCGGTCGGGAGGCGACCGCTTGTTGATCGCGACTAGATAGAATGAAAATGAAATTAAATGCCTACTCAGTCCTTTCAGGCTCGCTCGAGCCTGTTCATTAAGCGTGAATGATGTTTCTGTGCCACAAGGACTACCGTGTTTGTGTGACTTGCCACCTCAGCTCTTACACCTAGATGGGTTACCCTTGAGAGCAGCCCTTGTTCTCACTAAACAATGACTTTCCATGGTACATTCCCAGACCCCCTGCCCCTTAAGGTACAGTCAACTTGGGGCCGCACTCTCATACAGGCATCTTTATCTGATATGCGACTATGACCTATCAATTGGTTATATGCATATTCATGACCTCCTACTCAGTCTAATAACATCTCACTCACTGAGACGTGTAAGTCATCAATGCCAACTTCAACATGAGGCCTCTGCTCCTCAACACTTTTCGTCGGGGATTTGCAACTCAGAATGCATCCTCATCGGTAGAGACAGGAATCGCCAAGATCCTGCACACCAGCAAGGAGATCCCAGACCACCTCTCCCCGACGCCCTCCCATCTCCTCAACCTCCTGTTCGCCGACATCTTCACCTCGTCCGCCGACAATCCACCAAAGTACCCATCATCCTCCGGGCCTGCGAATCCGTTGCCGCAAGGCCACCATCTAGCCTATTTCCCCCTCCAATCGCCGCCCTCATGGCTGATGCCGGACGGCACTGACCCAGACCACTGCCCCGGCGCACCGTTCACGCGCCGACTCTGGGCGGGCGGCGAGGTCCGGTTCCGAGAGGGCTGGGAGAATGAGCTCCGTCTTGATGGGCGCCGGGTCGGCTGTGTCGAGAGCGTGGAGGATGTGAGGGCCGAGAAGGGCCGGGTGTGGGTCGAGTTGTGGCGGCGGTATGGGGCCTCTCCTGCTGCTGGTCGTGGTGAGAGCGGACCGGCGGTTGAGGAGAGGAGGACGTTGGCTTTCCTTCCTGATGTTGATGTTCCTGCCCCGGCGCGGCGGAATTTGAAAGGTGAGCGGCGGTCAGCAACATTTTCGGTCTTCATTCCAAGCCGTGGGAGAAAGTTCGGAGAACGGAGAAAGTACTGACATTTGAGAATGGGGTAGCACCGCATAAGCCAACAGCGTCTCTCACTCTGACGCCGACGCGGAACCTCCTCACCAACTTCAGCGCGCTGACGTACAACGCGCACGCGATCCATCTAGACCCGGCGTGGGCCGCGCAAGAGGGCCATCCCGCGACGCTGGTCCACGGGCCTCTATCGCTGGCTCTGGTACTCGCGTTCTTAAACAGGCAGGGCAAAGGGCAGAGCGTGCGCTGGTACGGGTACCGGAACCTGGCGCCGCTGTACTGCGGTCGGGAGATGACGCTTTGCCTGCGGGAGAAGGAGGCGAGTGAAGGGGAGAGGAAATGGGATGTTTGGATTGAGGGTGATGATGGAGGGATGGCGGTTAAGGGGACTGCTACGACCGTTGATGGTGTGTGATGTTGAGGATCGGCGTGGACTCATGCTGAAGCATTTCAAGCGATGCGTGTGCAGATAATTATTTTTAAGAAAGTAACTAAGAGTACATTATTGAATGAAAACCAGCCCTTGTTATCCTCTGCGTGCCTAATCATATCATTAATTCAGGTGTAAAACACTACCACAAGTTTAAAATACCGGGGACAGAACTTCTGTGTGTCTCTACATCTATCACTCGAGCTCAACAGGGGAATCATTAACGTTGATAGTGTGTCTCGGCGACGGAGAAGACGCCAGACGCGCCTCACTGGGACCGGATGGCGAGGCTGCGGACACTGACTGATACTTATGTCGCTCCTCAGCCCCGCAATATAGAGGCAGGTGGTTCGCAGGGACAGATACCTCGGGCAGGTTTGAGAACTGAGCGCTCTGTGATGGATTCTGCGACGGAGACAGGGCATCCCGGGTTCTCGACGCTCGCTTCTCCCGTATAAGAAGCCATACAACCACACAGGCTCCAATGACCACTGCTACTAAACCTCCAACGGCACCGCCTACGATTGTAGGTATGTTGGACGAAGAACTCGCTGGCGATGGTGAAGCTGGCGCCGAGGCAGAGGCCGACGTGGAAGACGTCAGAGTCATTGTGGAATCAGGCGAACCCAGCGCTGTCTGGGTGCCGCGAAGAAAGTTGTCCTCGATTGACGCCGGGACGAAATCTAAGCTTGTTCGACCGCTGTGTGCTTTCCATTGGCACTCGAGGAGCGAGACCCAGTTGTCCCTGTCGAGTTCTTTGTAATATGTCACGCAGGTCGGGAGCCATTTATCATCCGAACTCGTGCTAAGAAGGTAGCTATCAGCCATTGTCTCTTGAAATAAGACATGATGTAGACGTACCAGCAGCGGGTATTGAGATCAATCCTGGATCTGCACTCAGTAGCTGTGCCATCGTAGCATGTACGTCCAACGATATTATCGCACTTCATAAAGCCATTGTCAGTCTGGCACGGTTGCGGATACTCGCACGCCAGAGGGAACGTTGCTGTGTAATCAACGTCAGTATTCGATTTCTTATGCTGGGTGACCTGGCTCAAAAGCCAGATGGGCTTTTGAAGACTTACTCCAAGGAAGTGTTACGATCCCGCATGTATTGATGCGCAGTGCGCGAGGCGCCAATGCCTCTGCCCGTAGATTGAGGTTGTTTCCGGGTGCCAAAGTTGTTGTTGGGGCTGCTCCATACTTGCCGTAGTTCGGTGCCAGTGTCGGACGTGGTATGGGGTTTCCGTTCGAGTGTTGAGGCTCCGCGAGTACCAGGCGTAGCCAGATAGCCGCAGCAATGGCTACGAGGAAGGATGAGTTCATCACTACTCCGGGATATATACAAGGCAGTCAGACAAGGTTATGAGACGAGTGGTGAAGGAAGTGGTACCCTCCGTTGACGGGAACGTGGCGGTCTTGAAAAGTTAAAGTCACCAGAAAACAGAGAAACCAGCTTGGGCCCCTATTCTCGTTCTGAAGGGTCTCTTTTGAGGACTGTGCAAATATATGGAAGCAAGTTGCCGTCTTGTGGAACCTTCAGAGCGAGGCAGTCTCTTGCGAATTGTGTGATACATGGTTCGCCCATCAACACCAGCGGCGTATGTCCAAAGCATGTGTGTTGGCGTAGTAGACCCGAACTAAGAACAATTGCCATGGCCGGCGTGGGCAGCCGACAAAGAAGGAAATTAGCCGCTCTCGTTATAGACTTGAGCTCAAATGCATCTACTAGGTTAATCTCCAGCCAGCGAAAGAAACAGCAATTGATGAGGGCTGTTATTGGATCAGGATTGAATTTCTAGGCCGAATTCCATAAAGATTAGTTATGAAAAACCACAAAAACTTAGACCAGTCAATATAAGCGAATGCCGGCTTTCTCATCAGCTCCAATGACTTCTTATACTGGAACTGGCTCCATCAATCTCTCATGATATCTAACGAGTAGGCATGCTGAAAAGTAAACAACCCTCTGATCACAGTGGATCAGACTCCTAACGCCTTCGATGTATGTATAAGAAAACTCCTATGGCCCCCGAAACGCAGACACACGAACAATCAATTCATATTTCGATGGCTCAAGTCCCAAGCTCTACCGGTCTTCGGTTATCAATCACGTTGCTTCCCTGGACTTCAACAAGAGGTGTGGGCGAGGGCGTCGGCCCACGTTGCGCCTTGTAAGGGTCATCATGCTCCCCATATCCAGCTTGAGAGTAATATGGCTGAACATGTTGCGATTGGGAACCCGGCGTCAAGGGCACCTGCGACCCGTCCTCCCTCGAGCGTTTCCTCCGCCGCAATACCAACCAGACAATGACGCAGACAGCTATGGCTACCACGGCCACCCCACCGACGACGCCTCCGACGATGGCACCTGTCGAGTTCGAGGATGAGCCAGACGGAGGTGACGTGGCTGTTGCAGTGTCCGAAGGGTCGACGGTCCTGGTCGCGTCTGGATCGTCGGACTCGGTACCTATCACCATGATCTTTTGTCCACTGTAGGCAGGATCGCCGCATCGGAGCCATGTCTTTTGTCCTGAGTCGTCGGGCCTCAGAAGTGTCATACAATACGGTAACTGGCTCGGACCTGATCGAGTGCTTGGAAACAGTCAGCACTTGAACTTATCAAAGCACGGGGGGATAAGCAAGACGAGTGAGTCGGTGTGGCAAGTCAGGACGTGTTCGGAGAAGAGATCACGAAAATACATACCAACAAAGCGCTTTCTGACCTAGAGATGATGTTGTCTGCTGGCAAACAGGCGCGGTCCCATCGAAACATTCTGTCTTGAGGACGTTGCGACATCCAAACCATGGGCCCGAGCTATAGCAATCGTTGCTGACGCAAGAGAACGTCTCGAAAGCTGGCAGCAAGGAATACATCGTCAGCAAGCTCCGTGAAGCGCAGGGGCCATGGTTCAAAACCTACTTCCATTATCAAGGCGACGAACTCCACAGGCATGGGGAGGTAGACTTCTGGCTTCGAGCATCATCTGCTTCGACTCCTCACTAGGAGCTGTCGTTGGTGCCGGGGAAAGTCCAGCGCCGTGCTCTGGGAACCCCATCGCGAGCGTTTCTTGGGGAGGTCGCTCTTCGAGGCCCATGGCGAAGGTGAGTGGCAAGAAACCCGCCAATGTGGTTGGTGAAAAAGGAAACAACATGGTTAAATCCACCGAGACTCTCCTCGAATCATTTATCGAGCTAAAAATCAGTGGCCGATGTAAAACTTCGCATCTGATTCTCGAGGAATGACGACGAAAAAGAAGCGAAGGACCGGTGCAGTTCTGGCGGAGACCCCATTTTCCCTATGTATCTCAAGGGATCTGACACGCGTGGGCCTAGGTTGAGTGAGAATTGATCGTCAACGATTGATTGGTGTTTCTGTCTCATACTCAGCCTCTTCCTAATTGACCAGCTTGAAAGTCGTCGTCCAATGAGTACGAGGCAGTGTCGATCCCATGTCGTCAATTGCCAGGGGTAATAGGGCAGATTCCCATCTTACTGCGTCTAGAACGTAGCATCTCATATAAGTCTGACCTGCTATCTGCAAGCCAGTTTGATCGGCTCTCCGCGGGCACCTTGAGTAGCCATCTAAGCTCCTTCAGCCACACGATTCTGGCCACAGCAAAGACAACCAATTATTAGTTTGATCAGAGTGGCTGAGACATTCGTCCCGACATGACGGGATCTCGAGTGGAGAGATGCCAGCCATTGAAATACTCGAAAGATACACATGTATCCAACATGGATTCAAACGTACTCAAGAGCTACCGCTCATGACTAAAGATCGGCTGGTTCGTGTACTGAAAGGATCCAATCACCCGGGACTCTCTTTCATTTTCACGTGTACTACTCCAGGAAATCGAAGCTTAAGCTGCGAAAACCATTCGTTATTGCTCGGATCTAATTAAGTTGGCCATGCTCTCATCTTCTCAAGGTATTTCCCAACCTTGGATTTAGAGCTGTACGCCCCTTATGGCTCCTGCCCCATGTAGAAGTCCATGGTGAAAACGGGAATCGAAATGCAAAGCCATTCCCGTCTGTCGTCCAAGCTCAAAACCATTGCCGAAAATCTCGCCCAAAAAAGCTGCCTCGAAATTCCAGAAAGAAGAGAGATGTCTCTCCTCAGATGCATCATGCATCTGAAGAACGGTTAGTAGCTGGCCAGTGGAATAGTTGCTCAAGCTTAACTCACTATGCTGTTGCTTCTTGCAAACTTGCATCAAGGGCATCCGCAATCTCATCAGTAAGACTGCCAATCGCCCCATGGGGTTATCCACCTGTAATGTCGTCTGCAACAGACGAGGTCCCAATAATTCCAGTATCCTAGGTAAGCGAGTTACCGCTAAGCGCTGTCAACGGCCCGTCTCAAGGCCCTCAACATGACCCTCCATGACGATGTCTTCAATCTCAGAAGGAGACTGAGCCATGTCGCCAGAATCGGAAAGAGCGTCGGTCTCAGCGTGTCCCTCCATGTCAGAGTCGATAGTTTCATTCTTGCCAGGGCCGAGGTTCATCTTGGCCATGGTCATCTCGTTGACTCCGTTATCGTCTTCAGCATCCATCTCAGAGGTTGCGCAGACCTCATCGACGATGTCCTTCAAGACGTCATTGCATGCGTCTTCGATCTGGAGGTCGGACGGCAACTCGTCTCCAAAGAGCTCAGCATAGCGCCGAAGCATCTTCTTGTTGCTTCTGAGCGCCTTGTTGTAAAGTGAGCCAACCATTCTGCAACCCACGGGTTTTCCACCAGTCTAAGGTTCATTGTTAGCAAGTGTCGATTGTAAAAATGTTTCGAGCCTCAATTTTATTGGTAGGATGATCTTACCGGAGGGGAGTAACTGAACGCAGTCTTCTCCTGGGTTCCAGCTCTGGCGACCCTGTCTGCCCAGCGAATCTTGGTCTTCAGCTCGAAGAACTTTCTGAATCTTTCGTACTCCTTCCGGAAGGGTGAGCAACAGGGACTCGGGCGCTCAATGCCGCGCTCAACCCACTTGCCGTTGTCCTTCTTATGGAAAAGCTTTGCGCCAAACCAGTACATGTGCGGCCTAGAGGAGTGAGACCGGAAGAACTTGAGTTTTCAGCACCACATGTCAGCTAGGACTCGATTCCAAGTTTGTGGTTGCCAGTCAGAAAGTGGAAACGCTTGTGACTTACGTAGAGTTCGTACTTCTCGTGCAGAGTTCCATCCTCATTCTCAGACGATCGGAAGAGATCAACCTTGTACTCGAAGGAGGTCAGGTCTTTGGCGACACTGTACATCTCTGGATTGATACGTTAACGGTGTTCAAGCAGTCGGATTGATGAATCTTCACTAACCAGGACGAATCCACCTGTAAGCAGACGCTGCAGCCCGGGCCCTTTCGATCTCCGCTTTGGCATCCTTCTTCTCTTTGATCTTCATGGCATCGTATTTGTATTCCCGCATTGCGAGTTTCATGTTGTCGCGGCAAGATTTGGTGAACCAACTCCAGCTCACAATGCGAATTTTCTTCGCGCCCTTCGTCTTGCTTCTTCTCTCTGCTTCTTTGACTGAGAGATAACCCAAATAATTAGCTTCTGGGCAAGGAACAAAAGGAAAGGCATGAACCATGAAGGGAAAAACAAATGTTAAATGAAGAGAAAGGTGACCTTACTTCGGTGGGGCTTGTTCTTGGACTTGAACTCCTCATCGGTGAATAGCAGATGGGTCGTCTCTCCGTCCAAATGATTCGAGAATTCGCCTTTGCGCATCTTAACCCACTTAACCACCTGCTCTCTGGAGCAACCACTAGGGAAGTCTCCAGCAGCGGTAATGACCAAATCCTTGAAGATTGCTCGAACCATTGTGAAGGATGAACTTTGGTCGGTGATTGTAAGTGAAGCTTGAAAAGAATAATCCTCACTTGGTGACGACGGGATAAGAGAAGCAAACTCTGTGATGCTGCTGATGAAGATGAGGCAAGAGCGACTTGAAATTTCAAGCGAGGTAAGAAGCGTGAAGAGCTGGAGTGAGACTGCGTGGGAAAAAGGGGAAAGGGCGTTCTCGGTTGATAAGAGCAAGAAGGGTCTCCAATGCTGACGATGAAAGTGTGAAGAGGTCAGTCTGAGACTGTGAGTGAGGTAGAATGGGTGAAGTGTTGGGATAGAGAATGGGTATGAAGAGGCCGATCCAAAACTGTGAGCGAGGTAGAAAGGGTGTAGAAAGGGTGAAGGGGTGGAAGGGAGAATTGGTGGGAAAAGGGTGGCTGTTTTATACGTAGAGATTCGAGGAAGTAAAAAAATGAACCTGGGCAGGAGGGAAGGAAGGAGGAAGGATACAAAAGGAGAAGCACTCGAGAGACTGGGAGGAAGGCGCGAGAGAGATGAAGTCTCACCATGCCTTCCGAATTATTTCAAGAAATCAATTTGATATGGCGTCCGAAATACAGATCTGGAAACGCGACAAACATCGATCTCAATGAGAACCTATGGCATCTTGAGTATCGTCGATATTTGCCCTTTTATCTAGCTGAAGGCAGGATTATTTATCCAACAGAAGCGGATGGCGCAATCTGACAATCTGATGCTCACAATTTTAACTTACTCACATATCTCAGAGCTGTCTTGGGTCATGCGAGGATGTGGAATCATGGACAGGGCTATTCGATAACGTCAAGGTCTGGGCTTTGTAGCAAAGCTGAAGTCCAGATATTCAAATATCACAAATAGTCTTCGATGGGATCGTTTGACAGAGTCTAAGGCACTTTCTCATTTCACGAACTCTCTATCTAAAGCTCTTCGCATTCTTGACAAACGTTCTAATCTTCTCCAAGCTCTGCTTGCCATCCTCCTCCACTCCGCTGCTCACATCAACACCTACGATACGGTCACCAAACTCCCCAACAGCCTTGACTGCCTCGAGCACGTTATCGGGGTTGAGACCGCCAGCAAGAATCATTTGCAACTCTTGGTCCTTTGCCAAGATATCCTTGACACTGGAGACGTCAAGGAGCTTGCCTGAGCCAGCTCCCGAATCGAGCAGAGGAATGGTGTGGTAGCCTCGCTTCCCGATGCCAACGTTGCTCGGCTTGAAAGCCCGAATAACAGGTACGGGGATCAGGTTGGCCCACTCAACCGGCTCATTGCCGTGAAGCTGGACAATGTCTAGATTGAAACGCTTCTGCTTCTCGAGAACCTCGTCTAGGGGCTGATTCTGGAAGATACCTGCGAGGAGCGGACGCGAGCTCGATAGCCTGGCGACAGACGCAGTGTAGTAATCTGTAGCAGATTTTGTAGGGATGCTTGTTGTTGTACGTGTGGCGGTAGGTACGAAGGTGTGTACCGCTTCTGAGATGGCGGAAGCAGTCTCGTCGGATATGCAACGCTTCGCACCTGGAACCAAACAGATTCCAACAAAGTCCGCACCTGCCTTGACAGCCTCAAGGGCAGCCTCCGGAGTTCGTGTTCCGCAAATCTTGACAAAAAGGGGCTGGGTCTTGACCGGTTCAGGCTCAGCGTCTGTACCAGAACAGAGTTCTCTGATGAACTTGGTTGTGTCCGGCGCTCTGACAATGGCCTCCCCCACGAGAACAGCATTGACTCCATCGTTCTTGCAAAGAACGACATCCTGGTGGCTGTTGATACCACTCAGGGCGCAGATGATGGTATTTTCTGGGACCATGCTTCTCAATCTACTTGTTGTGTTCATGTCGACCTCGAAGCTCTCCAAGTTGCGGTTATTGACGCCAATAGCCTTGGATCCAAGTTTCAGGGCTGTCGTCATCTCCTCGGCAGTCTGGACCTCGACTAATGGCTCCATTCCCAGGGAAAGAGAATACTTGTACAGCCTCTCCAGCAGTTCCGTCTCCAGCATCTTGACAATAAGCAAGACCGTATCGGCGCCCGCAAGTCTGGCCTCAAGAATCTGGTATTCCTCAAAGATGAACTCTTTGCGGAGGATCGCTGGTCTGTTAGGCATACCGTCCAGAACTTGTCTGACAGCCCTCAGATCCTCGATGCTGCCCTTGAACCACTCAGGCTCAGTCAGCACGGATATGACGCTGGCACCTGCAAGGGCATATTTCTTCGCCTGGGTCGGGGCATTGATGTTGATGTCGAAAATGCCCTTTGAGGGCGAGGCTCGCTTGATCTCCGCCATGAGGGACACATCGAAGGGGGTCTGGCGAAGTCGCTCGATGAAGGAGACTTGAGGCGGAGCGGCATTGAGATCATACGCAGCTTGTAGATCTGCAGGTCTTTGCGAGGGAATAAGCTTCTGAGCTGCAACAGCAGCCTTTCGGTGGGCGTAAATTTGCTGCAAGATGTTGTTCTTCTTGCTTGCAGCCGGCGCAGATGACGTCGTCTTGGCAGAGGCGCCGTTGGTCGCAGAGCCCTTCTGGAGCCGGCTGTTCTCTTCCCAGGTGCCACCTTGAAGTTGCAAAAAGTTTCGCAGCATAGTCCGGCCCTCTGCGGTGAGAATGCTTTCGGGATGGAACTGAACACCCTCAATGGTGTACTCCTTGTGTCGCACGCCTTGAATGATACCGGGGGATCCGTCCTCAGTCGCAACCCAAGAAGTGACCTCCAAACAGTCCGGAAGTGTCACACGTGTACCGGCTAGAGAGTGATAACGGGTAACTGGAAGCCCTTGGCGCAGACCAGCATAGACACCCTTGGCGTCGTGTGTCAAAGGAGATGTCTTGCCGTGAAGCCACTCCCCTGCGGATCCGACCTCTCCACCATAGACGTCAAAGATGCACTGCTGACCCATACAGACACCAAATATGGGAATCTTGCCAGAGAAGTGCTTAATTGCATCTCGACTGACTCCGGAATCCGTGGTGGGGTGTCCAGGTCCAGGACTGATGATCAGCTGAGTTGGTTTCTTGTCAATCAGCTCTGCGAGCGTGATCTTGTCATTTCTAAAGACCGTCACATTCGCGCCTTCGAGAATGAGATATTGGTAGACATTCCAGGTGAAGGAATCGTAGTTGTCGATCAAGATCAAGTTGGATGCCGTGGGAATTGGTGGCGAAGGGTCCGGATGCTGGGGTGAGTGATCGATGATATCTAAGGACGGCATTTTGCAAATTGTGCCGGGGCCGCCGAAAGTAAGTCAAATCAGCAGTGAATTGCTAAATATTAATGCCTCTTGTCACGAAAAGTATCGCTTCGGTGGTAGTGGCATTCGAGGTTTGAATGAGGTGAGTCAATGGGACGGGTTGAAATGAAGATTAAAAGGCGGCGACTCACTAAAGTTGATTGTAGCACAGTAGATCGGAGAGCATACTTTTACTGTACCAATTGGCAATCTTTGCAGCTGAGGATACAGTGCACGAATGCCCAGAAGGCAAGCTGCAATATACCTTGACAGGCCGCCCCGCCGCTATATCGCGATCCCGGCGCCCGGGACTGCCTATTGTGGCATTGAGCCTAGAACGGGCGCTAAGCCGAATTGGACTTAGCGCCAGCTTCCGGAAAAACCATGGAAGTCGAGCTCACTTTTTTTGGGAGCTCCAGTCAACCACCTGCAGAGAGGCTGCAAAAGCATTCGCGGGTCCAAGTGTGTACAAGCGCGTCCACTTACTTTCTTTGCATCTCAGGCAACATAGCTCATCGCAGCCTCGCCTGATGCAGTCTGGACCTTGACTGCTCTGCCCAATCGACCTCTGCGGCAATGGCGCAAGTGGCAGACCGTCAATACTTTCCTCCTCTGGAGGAATGCCTGAATGGAGACACGATCATTATGTGGGTAGACCTGCGTTTGTTGACTTGCTGATTGCCCGGAAAACTGATCCTTGAACTAGCTCCTGGAAGCTCATCGCAGCTGCACTGGCGGACAAAGATGACTCCAGGCGGAAGAGCGAAGCTGTTGTGCAGTTTTTACAAGATGATTTCGTACGAGCACTCATAAAAGATCCGTCGACCGCCTTTGCGCCGCCGAGCGATCACACCAAGTCGAACTTCGAGACGAGGACCGCCGCTATACACGTCACTCCCAAACCGAACGACAATTTCGACATCAAAGTTATCAAGGAGGATGCGCAGTGGTTGAGCAAGAATGCCAAGGTCAACCTCATTGCTGCGCTTCGCGCGACAGTCATCGAGTTCCAGTCGCGACCAGCGAGCCACCTGACAGGAACCCTCTCTTCCCAGGACATAATCAACCTCCAGGAAGCTTCTGGCGTCGCAAACGTACAATCGTCGTCTTTCGTCCCTATCGCTGGTGCCGCTCAGGATGCGGAGACGATCTGGGCAGAATTCGAGAAAGAGGAGTCAAGGCGACAGCGAATTTTCCAGACATATCTTGCAGAGAGACGCCACTTTCTGATGACTGCTGCGTTGGTCCAGGAGAACGTGCTCTACACTCAACCTTCAGCGCCAGCCTCTGCTACTGATCTTCCGATCGCGACAACTCAGTTGATCGCCGCGAACGAACGTCCCAAATACCTCGAAAATCTGCTCACGACCTACTTGCAGTATGCCACTGAGGCTATTGGTCGACTGGCCGAGGGGCTCGAAGCAGTTGTGGAAGATAAAAGCCTGCTGGGAGAAGAAATTGAGCTGGAATGGATGCGGACAGCACTCACTGAAGTTGTACACGCCTTGTCGGTCGTTTTTCAGTCAGTCGATGGCAGTGGTGACGATTTTGTACCATCCGCGGTGGTCGGCCAGTGGTTTTCCTCAATGGATAACTATGGTTTTCTCAACGGGATTACTGCGGTGAGTTCACCGAGGATCAGACTTCATTGGGAAGCCAGGACTAACAGCAGACAGCCGACTGATGCCATTGCCTCCCTAATCATGCCCCTGAGATCTCTCATCTCAGCCATATCCATCAAGCTCCTGAACCCTACACGATCCATCGAGTGTCTCGCTGAAGAGGCCCCTGAATATCGCGGAGACGAGGACCCCTACATTACTGCTCCGTCAGTATTGGAGCAAGTCCACAATGCAATCCTCGCCGCAGCCAGTGCCGATTGCGAGAGCCAAAGCCCCATCATATTTGCATGGACCGTCGTTGTCCACCGCATGTTCTATTCGCATCACGACCGAATCGAAAAGCGAGATGCGCTACAGAACCAGCGATCTCAGGAGACTTTCGAGGCTGGTGTCTTGATTCGGCCCACTACCGCTCGCCGTCTTTCTGCAGGGAGCATTGTTTCTCTCGACGGCAAGTCATTTGACATTTTCCTGACCAATGCGGGTCTGGATAAGGACTTGCAGGTTGTGGAGCAGCTGGCAGTAGCTGTCACATCGCATGGACGAGCTTACGAAGTCTTGTCCGAGATGGCACTGGCTATTGGGGCCTCCAGTGACGGAGCCTTCTCGGCACTTCTGAGTTCCAGAATCCGGCTTTCGTATGTCGACTTCCTCAAAGCCACATATCCCCTCGTAGGGTATCAGTCAGACTCTGTCACCTCTCTCCTTTCGGTCCTGGGAGCTGGTCAGCAATATTGGGACCTTTCGAAGCCTTCGCTGCACGCCTCAAGCGACATTTTGGCCGAGGTGCTCCACGACGATGCTGCACTCGAATATTACTTCCACCAGGCCCTCAACCGATATCCATTTGAGTTGCTGCCATTCCTCAATCTTTGCAGGACTTTGGCGAACTGCACCGTTGCTGACGACCGGATGGATACGGTAGTCAACCTCTTGCGCAAAACCCCATCACTTACCTTCATTCTCCCCGATGACTACCAGCAGTACGAGCTAGCCCAGGAGGAGGACAACACCAACACATTTTACCTACTCGAAGACATACCGCTTTTCACGCCTGCCACGGCATGGAATCGCAGAACTCGGGTGGACGACGCATTTAGGATACCTGCGGAAACAGTGGGACGCTTTGTGACGGATACGGGTCGCGTGGTTCTAATGGAGTATGAGCACTCTGCTCTTGCTTTGCTTGGCAAGAGGCTCGAAATCCAACTGGCACCCGAGACTTACCGCAGCGAGCTGGATGCGTTCCAGCCAGAGGAAACCGCAGAAACCATTGCTCTCTTAGCAACACTACTGCGTGCGGAGGTACTGAAGTCTGAAAAGCAGGGCTTGAGCGGCGAAACATCGCTCAAGTCGGGACAAGAGCTTTTGGAAGAGATTGGTAAGCACATCTCCGGGAACAAAGACCTTGTGGCGGTTGTCTGCGAGACCATGGATGCCTATATGCAAGACGAGAAGGCGACCGAAGGACAGGGCATCGCAGTGCTCAACTCATGCGTTCAATTCCTACATGCGATCCTGCCGCTTTGCCCCACGAGAGTCTGGTCTTACTTGGCGCGTTGCGAACTTCTCAATTCGGAAGCCCAAGCAGGGAAATTGGCAAAGATCACCGGTAATCTCGACTTAGTTGGGGAGCGATATGATCTGTTGCTGTCGGCTGTACGGCTTTTTTCTAGCCTCATTGACAGCGTCAAGAGCAGCGCTGTTCAACGCAAATCCGGCAACAAGCTGGTTGGACGGCAGAAAATATCGAACAACGTTTGGCTCGGCGTGGCGGACAAAGTCTTGGGCAAAGTCAGTCTCGCAATTGCTCAAGCCGCGGTTGACGTCTTTGAGACCTCCTCAACTTGGCGCTTCGGATCAGAGCTTCACAAAGCACTGCTTATTCGGCACGTTGTCCCTGTCATGGATCAGATCATCGAGCACACCTACGGGATGGGTGACCAAGAGAGCGCGGATACGCTGGCGGCTTGCTTGGAACCTGCAGCGTCCTACATTATAGATGCGTTCCTCTCGCCCTCAACAGGGTCTCTTAGGTTCCAGCCGCTCCTCACGACTTTGGTCAATGGTCTCCAAATCCCCGACTCAACGTTCTACCAAGATCGACTAGCCTCAGCTCAGGAACAGCTCACATGCGCTTTGCGATTCACGACAACCTTGCTACGTGTTGCGAGCTACCTAGACAGGCCATCAGCGACGTTTGAAGAACACCTCTTCAAGACGTCATCGATTTTGGCGAGGTTATGTGCAATCTGCGAGCAATTCCGGCGACCAGCATTGCTCCTCCTGGAGGCTCTGGTGCTGAGTGCTGCCAAAGCTCATGATGATCCTCCTTCCCTTCTGGGATACCTAGGTCCCCTTTTGTCACGGTCATTTATTGAAGTCTTGTCGCGACTCGACAAGCCCTTCCTCGTTGCGAAGGATGTGCAGACAACGTGGAAGTTCTTCTCTACGATTGTACAGAATCGCCAGCAATGGCTATCAAACTGTCTCTTGACAGGCAAGACGCCTAGAGATGCCCTCAAGGGCGTCAAAAAGGACGCTTCATCGACGCCCAACTCGGTGCTAGCGACTGCCTTTGCAAAGCTGAAGAAGATCAAAGAGTTGGAAACTGGCGAGGCAGTTAGGATCCTCGATTTCGTTGCATCATCTCAGAACCATTGGCCTTGGACAATCTTCACCATGCAAAAAGACTCGTCCTTCTTGGACTCTCTGCGCCTTTACGTCAAGGACCTCAGTAGCTTTACTGTCACAAGCAAGACAGATGCTGTCAAGGCTGCCACAGATGCCAAAATGGCCGCTTACATTGCCGAGATATTCGCCATGCAGCTATATCACTTACGACAGATGGGCGGAGCCGACACCTTCGCCAAGAGCCTAGTATCTGACCTAGACTACTATCTAAGGGACGGCGTAGAAGTTTCGAGCTACAATACTTCTCTGCACAGCAACTTTGCCAAAAACTTCACAAGCAAATACCCCGGAGTTTCGTTAGAAGCTTTCAAAAGGACATCACTGAGACCTGGCGAGCTTGGCAGAAGCTATTTCTATGATTTGGAGAGTGCAACTGAGATGTTGAGCTTCGATCCAGGCTGGCACGGTCGTCGCAACAACGGATTCCGTAACGAGATGGGGATTGCCAACGCCAACCTGTCTCTAGTTGACGCGCAGATTGTAAGTTCCTCACCTGGACACCCAGCTGCCTTTTCGGCCCGTACTGATATTGCCGCAGTCGCTGTTCCACGCATGGGAATACCTGCTTCTTGAGATTAGTAGCTCTCTTGCAGAAAACGAAACCATTGCCAGACAAATGTTGCAAGTTGCGCAGCAATGTCTTGAGGCGAACCGGTCCAACCAAGGCCCAGAAAATATCTTCATGCGGATTGTGGAAGAGCGAGCTGATCTGAGCTTGCTTCTCGTTCAGCGTCTCGTTGGCCGTCCCATTTCATCTCACGATGTGAACCAGCTTCTGGGGACATTGTTCACCATCATCAGCGCTGTTGAGGAGCCCTTCAACCCGGAATCAATCTCGTACTACCGCACCATGCTCAAGGCAATCTACGTCACCCTGCGTGCGTATAGTGCTGCGGAAAAGAAGTCCCTGGGGGCCTCGAAGAACGGAGGTGACGGCTTCTCGATCACGCTTACTCAGACTGTTCTGAACCTTCTCGACCGAGTAGTCGCAAAGGGGTTCAGAACTCTCGTTGCCCTTGTGCACGATTCCGAGGCTGCCGTTGCACCTGAGGACCTTGCTCTGCTTACGGCCATTTTGCAAGCTTGTCTCAACATGCCAACCATTGACCAATGTCAAACACAGATACTGAACATTATGGCATCATATGATGCCATGCACGCAGCGACATCACTTTTCTCTTGGGCTGACAAACTTTCCATCAACGGCGACCCGATCTATGGCGAGTTGAGCTTGCTCTTTTTGCTGGAGCTCTCTACCCTGCCGGCGGTGGCAGAACAGATGGCTTGCGACGGCTTACTGAGCCACCTGACTTCGGCAGGCATTACCAACTTTATGCGCCGCGGAAACATCTCTCCCTTCTCGGAAGCTGTTGGACCCCAGCGATGCTACAGCATCTGGGTCAAGGGTGTTCTGCCCCTGTTGCTGAATCTTCTCACTGCCCTGGGCGGAACGGTTGCGCCTGAACTGGGTTACGTCCTTAACCAGTTCCCTCTGCTTCTCAAGTCAAGTGTCGACCGATTCGAGGCACCTGGCGCCAGTCGTACAGCATCGAGAGAGACGCCGCACTACGTGACGCTCCTTGCAGTATCAGAGGTGCACTCTCTTGCTCTGTTGACAAGAGTCATCGCCGCTTTGCGAACTGCCAACAACCGTGATATCCCAGAGATCCAATGGGATGCTGCCTCCCTTTTGGAAAACATTGACTTCTGGTTATCGAGCCGCAAGTTGCTGCGCGACAGACTTCTGCCGCTGGGCCAGCGTGAGGTGGAGTGGAAGAGCATCAAGACTGGCGCGTCGGATGAGAATGGCCAGCCAGGAAATGTCTTGGAGAGCAAGGTCCTCTCGCAGTTGGAGGCTGTGAGGGATGTATTAAGCGAAGACCTCGAAGAGTCTTGAGGAAGGATGAGGAGGGACGTTGAGATAGAGATAATGAAGCCGAGGGGTTATCGTCGGCCACAAGGGAATGAATGAATTGGAGGGGAACAACGACAAAAAGGGTTTTAGGCGTTCAAGTGTGTAGGATAAACGTGGGTGCATCATACCTATTCCAGCCATCGTCACTGGGAAATCCCATAGTCTACGTAGGATCAAGTTTGTGGATACCCCCAGCAGATTGCAGGGTACGACCAAAAAGACGTCCATTCTCATTGTGACTATTGGCTCACAAGTTGATGGCATGCAACCAAACGGTCTCAACGGCTCATGGAGTAGATATTTTGTCCATCCGTTTCTCCCTTCATAGAGCGGTGTTTATTCCAAACCCGCAAAAAGGTGCTATGCCACGTCTTCTATCCACCGGTCAGGGGAAAAGAAGAAAATAAACACAACGTAATATACAGGAAACCCTTCTCGTTCGTGGTTGTCATTCCCAACTCACTCGCCTGGCTTCGTTAATTTGGAGATCGTGTGTGGTAAATGTTGCAAATCCCAGGGCCTTCCTCCCCTTCGACTGGGCTTGTCTGCCTGCCTTGCTGGGAATAGTGTTACATCAGAGCGCGCGCATGCTCGTCCGAGATCTCCTCTATCGAACACCGTCTGCGTGCCCATTCTCTTCTCTCTTTCTCTCTTTTACAATATTTGGTTTTTTTCCCCTCGACTGTGGATTTACTGTCCCTGCATCTGGGCCGTCATCTGGGCGTTGTGCTCCTGGAAGCGCTCGCTGAGGCGCTGCTGGGAGAACATCTGCTTCTGGATGCAGCGGGTGATGCAGCCGGTCTCGCGGGAGGAGAGGGACTTTGAGGTGAAGTCGTCGATGCACGAGGTGAAGCAGTGGTCGACGAGGTTGCCAAAGAGCTGTAAAAAGGGGAGGGAAATGATTAGCAACAGAGTCTTGGGAATCTTATCGCTTTTTCGAACAGCGATCGAAGGAGGAAAGAAACATGGGAGACGGAGGAACGGGTTGTTTCGTTTTTTTCTTCTGTGTAATTGGCGGAACGGGAAGATTAAAGAGAGAAACGTACGTTCATGAACTCCTTGACCTGGCGCTTCTGAAGTCTCTGCTGGAGCTGAGCCTCCTCGGTCTTGGTAAGGCTGGTGATAGAGAATTGCGCGTTAGTCGCTGTGTCTGGTCTCTGTTTTCCTTTGGGACTTTCAAGGGACCATTCAAGGGGGGTAAGCTTACGCGTCCATTTCGAAGTGTGACTGATTTGATGAACTCGTAAAGTTGACGGGGTATATGCGAGGCCGGTTGGTTCGTGATGGAAGTTGAGGTTGATTACGGGGAGCGATGACGATGGTTGAAATTTCTTTGGTTAAAGCACTTCCTCAGCAGAGCAGCGCTGCGCCGAACGGGATAGCAGGCAAGCTTGCCTTACCCCCGGTCAGCACTGGCCAATCAGACCTCTATAAATTGGACAGCGCTGGAGCTCCGATAACGATAAGAACCTATCGGGATTTCGTTTGGAGCTTCACCTCGGATAGATGCATGGACTTCAATGGAAATTCCGTCGCGCGAGAGTCACTACCTTTATCTGGGAGGCTCTGCTCTACTTTGAATGCCGAGCCGATGTTGGTTCCCATCCGGCGCTGGCAAGGGATCTCTTCACAGCTTTGAAGCTTTGGCATCGGTCGTCAAATCTAAAAGACCAATCCTAATCGGAGATTTCTGAGGTATCGAATTTGCTTATTTCTTTCGAGACAAAGCAAACACCTTGGACGAGCAATTGTTTCCAGTTGTATGAAGAAATTCTTAAATGATGTGTTAAAATTATCCTGACGTGGACAAAACCTACGTCGCCCTATATCCAATCCCAAAGCGACCGAGTCCAGTGACGTCTCGCCAAGGCATCAAGCCTATATATACATAGGTTCAGAAGAAAAGAAGACATTACCATTTCACGTTGAGTCCGCTGGGTATCCAAGGTTCAAAAAAAGGCCGGGCCGCATACAATGATGCGTCCCGGCAGCCGAAAGCCATAAAGGGGGGAGCAAGCGGAGAAGGCCACAACAGAGACCAAACCCCCCCTTACATGACGATACAGCAAGCCTTCTCCAACTTCTTGAGAATCTTGACGACCAAGTCGCCAGTCTCGTCCTGGTTTTGCTGCTGGTTCTGGCCGCCGTGGTGCTGCTGTTGTCCACCGTGGATCTGCCCGCCGTGCTGCTGGTTCTGACCGCCATGGTGCTGTTGCTGGCCACCATGATGTTGCTGCTGGCCGCCTCCGTGGTGCTGCTGTCCACCGCCAGTGTGAGGCGGCGGCGGCATCGTCGCATCGCCGCCCTGGAGGTTGATGTAGATTCGGCCGGCGTTCTCCTCGGTCGAGTACTTGAGCCCCATCTCGCGGCAAATGGCCTCGATCCTCGGCTTCAGCTTTTGCACGTGGCCCGTCGAGTGGTTTCCCTTGCCGACGATGGCGTGCAAGTGTTCCTGGCCCCGCGCCCGGTCGGCGCGGATACGCTCCTCGAGGATACGCTCCGCCTCCTCGACGTACTGCCCGTGCAGGTCGACGCAGCTGCCCGTCACGCGGCCGGCGGCGTTGTTCTCCCGGAAGATAAACTCGGACGCCTGGCGGTTGTAGTCCTCCATCTTTTGCGCGTGGCGCTTGCCCTCGTTGGAGAGCTCCTTGGCGGCCGCGCCATCGCCCGACTGGTAGGCTTGTTGAGACTGGAGAGCATCGAGGGTTGGTGTCAGTTTTGCGGCATCACACAAAACTCAAAACCACGTGTTTTGGACAAGGCTTCGGCTTGGGCTTAGGCTGGGGCTGGGGCCACTTACGCGCTCAAAGGCCTGGTTGCGTTTGTTGGCTTCCTCGCGGGCGAGGTCGCGGAGGCGGTCGTACTCGCGCTCCGTATCGTCGTCGTCGTTGTCGGCGTGGCTGAAGGCTGCAACATTCATAATCGTGTCAGCGCGCGTCCGGGCCCCAGATGTCGAGCCATTCCGAGCAGCATTGTATTTATCCGGGCCTGTTTGTGGCGGTCTCGGATTTCAAGCCATGGCTCCAGGAGGATTCGAAAACGAAACATGGCGAGGATGCTTACCGCGGCCGCCCAGGCGGTTCATAGGGATAGACATTTTTGGCCGTTTGCGCGCTCAATTGGCTTCAAGACGCTGTCCGTGGTGGAATTGGCAGAGGAATGAAGAAGAATAATGCGGCCGCGAGCAAAACAAGCTTCAAGTTCGTGTCCAAGAAGCGGGCAGAGAGGTTGGTAGGACGGCGCTAAGCAAGCTTGTTTTTCGGTGCCGGCAACGTAATTGCGGGGCTCTGCTCCGGCCGATGACGCTTGTGCTGGGCCGGTCCGGCTTCCGTCTCTGGCTGCTCGGTGCAGTACGGTTCAGCGAAACGACCGGTTCCATGATGGGTGAACCCATTCGCCCGATCTTGGTCTTTCAGTCTAGGTTCCGTTCTTATGCTGTGTGGCTGTGTTTTCTGTGTCCAGGACTCTGGGGACGCACAAGCTCTCCTCAAGTAACTTGTGTGATCTACAGGGGCAGAAGCTATGCTTGGACATTGTTCTACCTCTTCAGGCGGCTGCGAACGCCACAGGCATCGCTTGAGCCCGTACTCTGGTTGGTGGCGCTTTACAGTATGTTCCGCGAATTCTGTATGTCTCCCCGAGGTAAAATGACCTCCTTCGTCACTCAACTGTCCTGATTCAAATCATCCGCATAGCAGTAGTCCTCTAAAGCACACAGCGGAGAGGCTTCGTTTCACAGCTTTCCGGATCCATGAGGATCTAGTCCCGTCCGAAACAAAACTCGAACAGCCGGAGTGGAGGACGATACCCACGGTGGCCAACGAAGGAGCGCTGGAGTCATGGATTGGACGCCAGCTCGTCTGTATGATGTGCCATATAGTGGTTACACAAGAGGCAGGCTCAGGGGCGGAAAGCTTCTGTGGGCCCTTCTAGAACACCACGCTCTCTTTTTTCTTCTTCGTTTTTCTCCTTTCCAGATACTTCAGCATCTAATACTCCATAACAGGAGAAACCCAATCGTCAGTACCCAAGGTCAAAGCACACGCCGTCCGAACTAGCCGACCAAAGTCCAGATGGAATAATGACGATTTTCCGAGAAAGGTAACCTTCACTAGGGGGAGTCTTCAGGGGAACAGCAGATGATCGTAAGAGGGTGCCGCTCATTACTACAACGACCTTGCGCACCATCTTCGTACCTGCATGACATGCAAGAAGACGACGCGCAGGGAACGCTCCATCTGCCAACTTTTGAGTGCGCGTTCGCCAACTGGACGCACTGCTATTCGCCCACTCATGGAGTTGCACTGAGTCGGTGGGCGGCAGAGGCAAATGGGCAAGACGACCTTGACGACGAAGACGGTGTGAGTGGATGGGACCGGGCCTCGAAAACGAAGAGAGCCTCCACAATTTTGGGCCCTCTTCAATTAAAAAGAGCCCTCTCGTGATCCCGCGTGGAACGACTTTTTGGAACTCCACAGATTTGCCTCTTCAGGCATGCGATGACTATGAGCCCCCCAGCCTCTGCCAATGACTTGAATGGATCCCGCTTTGCTTTGAGGAAAAGGCAGCTCGTCTGCCATGTGGCCTCCCTGTACCAGGCGGGAATAGTTTCTCTGGTAGTTTCCGACCGGCTGCCTGCAATGCATCTAGTGAATGTGCGAAATTACCTTATTTCGGATGCGAGATGTCTAGGTGCGCCGGCTTGTCAAATGCTTCTATTGGTTCCCCTTTGATAGCCGCTTTAGACGGCGTTCTTGTCAAAGTCTCTCGGACGGCGGCTGCTAAAGCCTTGGTTTGCAAAAGCAGATGTCCCCCCTCTGGCTTGTCGATCTAGAGCTGCTTCCCCACCAGTACACTGTAGAGACTAGAGAATCTCGCCTTTGAGACGTGCCATCGAGTGAGACCTGAGAGGCAGGAAGTCTGGCCTCCGAATTGCAACAAATGAGGGGCCAGAACAAGTCTATCCATTGCATGAAATACTGAGAATCCACTTCAGACCGTATTTTCGACAGTGAAGATGGTGTTACCTGGTACGGATACCGCAAGGTAGGGGGACATTCTCGATAGCCCCGTTGTGCCCCCCAGAAAACCGTCCAAAATTTGGTGATGATCGACAAGTCCAAATAGGTTCGGGAAGTGCACGCCTGCAGGTCAGCGGAATGGAACCCCGAGATCACTGTCCGATCTTTCTGTGCCCGCTGCGAGGGGGCTTCGACCGCCATCGTATCATCGTAACGCAGATGAAATTCACAACGGCCTGGCTGTGTTACTGTATACAGTTACCAGCAAGGATGGGTGATATCTTGTCCTTGCATGGTCGGCTAAGATGGCTTGGTGTTTCAAGGCAGCTAAATGGTGGGGTCTAACCGTCCCAAACTCCAGGCTGTGGCTCTCATGGCACTGAGCGGTACATCAATAGATACCTGCCCTCTCCAATTTGTCAACGCGTACGTTGACTCCGACGTGAAAGACGTGATAATCTGTGCGTCCTGTAAGGGTTTAGACGTAACAACGAAGCGCCGAATGCTCTGGGCTTCAGACGGTTCTCCCCGATGATTCCGCGAAGTGGATGCCGCTTCTGGTCTGTTTGCTCTGTTGTTTGCTTTCCAGGAAAGTAAGTTTCCATGTTTTGACTCGGCCGACTGAGAGGGTGGCTCCGGCAGTATCGCAAGTCGGAGCGCCAATCTCGATACCGTGACTTGCGCTCAATGTGGTGCTTAGCTCTCGGTACAAGATCATGGTCGTGTGGCGTAATTATTGGCTGGCTGCAATGATTGCCCTACAAGTACCATTTCCAAGTTCCAAGCCGTCGAGGCGCTCTGGCAGCCAATCAATGCAACAGAACCGAGTCAGTATGAATGATGTCTCTCTTTGAGCTTCACAGCTTCGTCTATTGCCGAGCAGCTTGGGTCGGTGGCTTTCTTAGTGCAAAGCCTGCTTTGCTTGATGCTCAGACACGGCCGAGCGATTCTTTGTACAAACATCGAGGTCGACTTTTCGGGTTTATGAAAGCCGTGCGTCAATGAGGACCTGGGTCCCGGAACAGATTATCGCGTTCCGACGTAGATCTTGTTTACTGGCAGAATTTTGCTAGTACTAGTTTTTGATCCACCGATGATACCATGTGCAAGCAGAATCGTGTGCAGCGGTAGCCAGTACCGAACACTGAACTCATATGCAGGTGAATCACCTTGGCGGCAGCTTGCAGCAAAGTAGCAAGCGCCCGAGGGCAGACGCGAAGGAGTAAGTTGGCTGGTAAAAAGCAAACATCTCGGACTGAGTCGGGGGCCCAAAGATGTTGGAAACTCGGAAAGAGTTGAATGACTACTTGCCGCAAACGATGCTGTTGTTGTCGACCAGTTCTTTGATGATGGGTTTGGGTAGAGGAATAGTCGAGATAGAGTCTTGTCCTCGCGGGATGACAGCTCCCATTGTGTTTGCTTCTTGCTTCACTTTGCGCCACACACACACAAGAGAATGCTGAGTGAGACGATATTTGAAGCAAACAAAGAGGCCAGGGCAAGCAAGCGGGTTATTTTTCATCGTCTCGCTCTTTGATCACAATAATCTTCTAATGTGTCCTAGACGAAGATCTCGCTGAGAGTAGTTGGCCAACACTGTCCAATTATCGATAGACAGCGTGTTGTATACCGTGCAAAAGAGATGGAGCGGTCAAACTTTTTAAGTGGACGCAGGGTTGATCAGGAAGACGGGATCTCTCGCGATAATCTGATGTCACGGCAATCCGAGATTCCGCTGCCTGTCCCAATAAGCGCAAGGACGATCTTAGGACGAGGCTACGCATATGGTTTCCCGGGTCAGAAGGTAATATCGTTGACGCCGAATGTGGTGGCAGAGACGCTTGTATGAGCCTAGAATGGTGATGAGGGGAGTAGCCGCCGTGGCCGTGGGACCGTAGCTCCGATGCGGCCCCGGTTCTTCCTAATGGATGAAAGAGAACTAGAGTGATGGACCGGTCCATTGGCGTCTGGCTCTTTTTGGAGTTGACAGCATGAGTTCCCACTTGGGGGTAGAAAAGAAAGGGAATGCTACTTATCTCCATGTACTTTAGGCCTGCTTTGAGAGAAAGCTGCCTTTGAGCATGCGGGTTCTTTGTCCCACCTCAACACCCATGGTCTGTCTTCTGAAGCAAGCTCGAGGCAGTGCAGATTGTAGAAGCGTTTGCGGGCGAATCAAAAGGTGACGGCCAAGTGTATGGGAGAGTTTGGGTCTTTTGCTTGTTTGTCTGGTAAGTGTGCAATGCAGTTTGGCGTCCGACTAACACCAAGATCCAGATCTGTGCATGTCAACGAGTATGTGGCCTGGTAAGTACCCGTACTCCATGATGGGTGGCCACCGTAATAAACGAGGCCGTGGGTGGGTAGATCTTGTGGAGGACCTGAAGGTGTGGATAGGACCTTGCCCACGGCAACAACTTCGTTCACCTCCTTGCCCTAGGGAGGCGACTGACGAGGACAGTAGTGTTTCAAGAATTGCAATGGAAGTTTTGATGGAAGGACGTTGCTCGAATTCCAATGTTCCATAACCCATCCATGTTGGGCAGGTTGTGGATGGGTGGATCTCTCGTCTGCTTGGCCGCGGCGTATGGTCTGGCGTTGCCTGCAGCTGCAGGCTCTGGTGCAGATGATTGCGAAAAAGGAAGCGTGCAGATTTTCTTCTTCTTCGTTGGGACTGAATTTGAATTGAGCCCGCCCGCGGTCCCCTCCCTCGACCGACTCCCGAGTCCTCCACATCCGCAGATGCTACTGCCGGTCGGCAGAAGATGGGTTGTCGTTCGACGCTTACGGAGTACACGGATCGCACCCGTAGGAATCATCACGACGTTGTCAGGTCGCGGTAGACCACGAACCGTCAATCTGCTAAATAGACGTCAGCTCAAGATAATATGTCAAAGTTCCGGTTCGTATTGGCATTGGCTCGTGCTTCTCACCTAATTATTGTTCCTAGACCAGTCACCAAAGGTGGCTTGATCCATATTAACTACCATACAGCAACAGATTGTATCCGTAGCAGACTAGCAGTAGTCTAGAAGAGACATCAAGTCCCATTGCAGTTAGCGGATTCGTACCCGGCCGAAGGAAGAGCTCACACAGGGCCCAGAGAGGCCATCTCCGTGCCTGGTCTATGGTCAGTGGTAGCGCGAGGAAATTTTACATTAGTCAGGGCGGCGAGCAAGGACTTTTCAGACCAGTCAGGCCAGGCAAACCAGTGCGAGACCCCTTTCCCCTGTTCTTTTCCCGCCCAGGGACGCCGGGGACTCCAGGGGACTTCGGCTTCGTTGCGGGTAACCTCTGGCTGGATGAGACCTCGCCGAGCTCCTCTCCACTGGCTATTGGCCCGGCCGCGGTGATTTCGACGTTGCAAAGGCCTGGGTGCGGATCCACGCCCGCTGGAAGACACTCCTGGTCATCGTCTCCATCCAGGTCTAGCAGATTGTCGTCGATTGGTCGGCGAGGTCTTCGTCAGTCTGGCCGTGTGTTTCTGACACTTGCACAGGAGCAGAGCAAAGGTAGTGTAGGTACGGAGTATGCGTAGGCGTAGGCGTAGGCGCGTAAGGAATAGGTTGGTTGTGGACGGTACAAAGCATCCATCTCATCGGCTTCCCGATCTGCGGTGCCTCTAACCGCATCTCTCAGTGTCAGCTCGGGGCGAGGAGACGGCGCTGAACATCGACGTTAGCTTGGCTCAGGAAAGGAAGAGACAGGCGATGACAGGACAACCTAAGACAATAGCGACCGGGGAGGCCAGACGAGAAACTGGGGCTAAATGCATCGAGAAGTACGTACATGCCCTTATGTAAGGCGATATATCACATACTTGTAAAGCAGGTACAGGTGGATACGTACCGGGCCGCACCAGAGACAGCTTAGCACCAAAATCAAGGCCGGGACGTGTACCTTGTCCGTGCTTCTGGAACTCCCAGCCCCTGTTGGCCCCTGCACTATACCTTAGCCAGAGGGACGCGCCGTACGGATAGGTACCTATTGGAAAGGAGCTGGATATTCGCGTCCGGAGCATTGCCCACGCCGTATCTACCTATGCTTGTGACCTTGATCTCTTAAGCTTTTCCCATGGATTGCTTTGAAAGCCATGAAAGTCATCGTATTTTCATGTCGTATATATATACATATGTATGTGGACTGCAAATGGCTGAGGTGAGTGCGAGCTGGTGATGAGTTCCATTCCAAGTGAGCCCGAGTTTGAGGTGTGAAAGTGAGGTGAGGTGCGTTGCCGCGCACAGGCCACGGGGAGCAGCCTCCAGAGTCCAGCGTCCCCCACCAGGCTGCTTCAGCGTCGAGGACGCCCGGCGATGGCCCCCAAAAAGCCCCTAGTCTCGCTGCCAACTCCTCCATCATGGCCAGGTACAGCCAGTCGGGGCTGTCAATCTGAAGTCCAGAAGAGCGGGACGCCTCCCATCGGTACAGGTATTGTGTAGACAGACACCAACCTGGTAGGGAGGAAACCCCGTGGACAGGTCTGGCACCACGGGCTGGTGCCACTGGTTCCCTCCTTCCCCCCGTGCCCCCCATGCGACGTACCTACCCCCTCCTCATTGTCCACCAAGTTGGAAAGACCGCCAATTCGCCATTTCCTCGCCTCCGCCGTGCCTCCCTCCGTCTTGTTCACACAGTGTACTTTCATCACCGTACCTCGCCCCGAAGCGCATTGTCCGCCCCGGCGACGACTGCCGCCCACTCTTTTTCTCCCACTATCCTCTGGTTCCTCGCAGCACCGTCGGCCATCCTTGCTCATAACTCCTCCACCCTTGCCCTTTCCCATCTCTCCTCTCCACATTAGAGGCACCTCCCAACCCATTCCTCTCTTTTCTCTCTCCCTCTCCTGTTCCTGGTCTTCCAATCCTGTCGCGACCATCCCATCCTCCCACCGTCCGCCCAACGGCTCGTGTTTTCTTTTCCTGTTTGCTGCGTCTTTCGACTCATCGTCAATTGAGTGATTCCATCATCAATTCAAAGACCCAGAGGTGAGTTTCATCCAACTTTTCTACCGCATGCAGGCGAGAGAGATAGAGAGACACGCACCACGAATCCTCCAACTCGCCGGCGCCGACACAGAGCCACTGGGAATTGAGAAAGCGAAACGAACGAGACACGCAAAAGAGACAGCCTAGAAAGGAGAAACACCTCCACCTGCCCGCTCGCTCGATGGTAGCATCCTTCCTCGACCTTTCGACTCTTCGTCCCTTATCCGCCATCGCCTGGATCAACCTCGCATTCCAGCCCGTCGCCCCCAAAGAATTCGACCCGTCTCTCTCGTCTACCCGTCGGCATCACAATCACCTGCGACGTGGTTGGCTAACAAGCTTTGCTTCCTTCAGGTCTCCTTCAACGCGCAACGCCCAATTCTTTACTGAATCCCCAACTCCCTTTAATCCCATCAATTTTATTCTACCAGTCGTCGTTTCCAACGACAACAAGCCGCCAAAATGGGTTGCGGAATGAGCACGGAGGACAAGGAGGGCAAGGCCCGCAATGAGGAGATCGAGAATCAGCTGAAGAGGGACAAGATGATGCAGCGCAACGAGATCAAGATGCTTCTTCTGGGTAAGTCAACATCTCCCCGCGATTGCAAGTCCTATGCGCGGCGTACCTAGCGCCATCCGACGACGTTCAATCATCGCATCGCTGCACAATGATTCTCTAACAGTTCCATAGGTGCTGGTGAATCCGGAAAGTCGACAATTCTGAAACAGATGAAGCTGATTCACGAGGGCGGCTACTCACGCGATGAACGGGAATCCTTCAAGGAGATTATCTTCAGCAACACGGTGCAATCCATGCGTGTCATCCTCGAGGCAATGGAGTCCTTGGAGCTGCCTCTCGAGGACCAGCGCATGGAGTACCACGTCCAAACCATCTTCATGCAGCCCGCCCAGATCGAGGGCGATGTTCTGCCTCCTGAAGTTGGAAGCGCGATTGAGGCGCTGTGGAAGGATCGAGGTGTGCAAGAGTGCTTCAAGCGCTCTCGCGAATACCAGCTCAACGATTCAGCAAGATAGTGAGTGACTACTCCTCGGGTGGAAAATTGCCATGTGTGCTAACGAGACCCAGCTACTTCGACAATATCGCGCGTATCGCCGCTCCCGACTATATGCCTAACGACCAGGATGTCCTCCGATCGCGTGTCAAGACAACGGGTATCACGGAAACCACATTCATCATCGGCGACCTGACCTACAGAATGTTCGATGTCGGTGGTCAACGATCTGAGCGAAAGAAGTGGATTCACTGCTTCGAGAACGTCACTACCATTCTCTTCCTGGTCGCCATTTCCGAGTACGACCAGCTGCTATTTGAGGACGAGACTGTCAACCGTATGCAGGAGGCCTTGACTCTCTTCGACTCCATCTGCAACTCAAGATGGTTCATCAAGACGTCTATCATCCTCTTCCTGAACAAGATCGATCGTTTCAAGGAGAAGCTCCCCGTCAGCCCGATGAAGAACTACTTCCCCGATTACGAGGGCGGAGATGACTATGCTGCTGCGTGCGACTACATTCTCAACCGATTCGTCAGCTTGAACCAGCATGAGACTAAGCAAATCTACACGCACTTCACCTGCGCGACAGAC
Organism: Colletotrichum scovillei; assembly: GCF_011075155.1. NCBI lineage: Eukaryota > Fungi > Ascomycota > Sordariomycetes > Glomerellales > Glomerellaceae > Colletotrichum > Colletotrichum scovillei. Next base: position 4,072,983 of record NW_023336261.1, read on the forward strand.
ACAACCCAGATCCGCTTCGTCATGGCGGCAGTGAATGGTACGTCTAACATTCATCACACACTGCGTGAGACAATGCGCATAAAGAGACCCAGGCTAACCTTTTAACTAGACATCATCATTCAAGAGAACCTGCGGTTGTGCGGTCTGATTTGAACAACAAAAACGTTTGCTTTTTCTACAATACCCTTTACTTCTAATTGCATGACCCAAGCCAGAAAGCGTCGTGGAGAGGCTGGCTCATGAAATTAACTTTCTTCTCGACGATGAGACGGCGACCCGACGGTTTCCCAAGATTCCCTTGATTACGCGACTGTATTTTTCTTCCTACCTCTCGGCTATCCCCTCGTATATTGCCTCGCGAATCAGGCGGTATACGTTTTTGGTTGTGCTCTTGTTGGCCCGCGTTCAGGAATAAGAGGGGAAAGGTGGGAGGTAGTTCTGTACCAAACATGATGTCTCGACCAGTAGACGGGCTCGCCGCGGAAGACGGAACCCTACTGCGGGCCGGCAGCGGCAGTGGGAGAGTGAGAGGGGGGCAGGAGAGAAGGAGAGAGTGAGATGGGAAGATGGCCCCCATGGATGGATAGCAAGTGGAAAAGAAGCAATGAACTTGAATGCATTTGAGAGAGCCTGATGGATGGAAGGTGGCTAAATATTCTGTTTAATTACGAAAATCTCCTTAATCCCGTGCAATTGTGACATGATGCGTAACTAACTGGCCGTTCCTTGAAGGCTTTTTACGCATCTCACTCATGACGTGAACCCGCGATGGGAAGGTCTACCGGCTGTTTTCTACGATGCATATCCAGGAGCGTTGAGATCTGGTGATACATGGCGTTCTGCGGTTGCAGCTAGTCTGCGAGACATGATCACCTTCAACATCCATCAGAATCCCATTGTAAAGATCGCCATTTGCCGTCGCGCAGTAGGCCAAGATGGATAGCTAGCTTAGGAAGGAAGGCTGGTCGAGACCCGGCGCCACATCCAGGACCGGCGTCGTCGTGCCCGCCTCCATTCTCCGCATTGCGCCGTTTGCGGTCTTTGTAAGGCGACGCCGCTTCCGTTCAAGGGATATATCTCCCGTAATGTACGTAAGGGGAAAGCGCCTAATCATACCTAAGCCTCCCGGACGAAGTGTAGCGTAGCTTGGTATAAGTTTGGTTGGAGGTCTTCGTCTTCGTCATCAACTGCAATTGCCTAACAGTCACTACACCATCTTTGTTTCTCGAAATTCAGTTTAAGGCCGCAAGGGGTCCTTTGCCCTACACTTTTTTATGCCGCCGCGGCGCGGCCGCCCCCTCGTCTTCGTCATCCGCCTCTTCTGTCTTTTTGAGTTCCATGATAGAGGGCGGGCGGCGGCGAGGGAAAGGTAAATGGGAAAGGGGCGGGGAGGGCTTGGAGAGAGCCGAGTGTGGCCGCGTGTATACGGAGAGGTCTTCAAGAACGCACTAGCACGCACAAATTTTCAGTGCTGCAATAGGGAGATATGGTACAAGACTTTGACGATATATTTTGGGATGGGACGGGAGGAGAGGCGCGGTTGTCAGTTGTGTTTTGGGGGTGGAAGCAAGCGATGGTGGCGCGAGCTTGCTCTGGGAGGTGGCGTTGCCTATTGCCATTCACTTGGGCCTTTGCCACTCGAGACGAGAGGGGAAAGGGGGGAATAGGTACGTTCGTAAGGTGAGTGAATTGAAGCTTGGCACGTATAGGTATCGCGAAGTGCATACGCAGGTGAAGGGGGGATGAATCGATGGTGAAGAAGCCGTTGGAGTGATCGTCGACAAGGGTGGCAGGCCCTTGGGCAGAATGTGCTTATACCAAGGACAGGCGGAGGCGAGCTAAGCTCATGGGGCCGGCGGGTATTGCGTTGCGTGTGTTGCCCGCCGCCGCCTCCGAATTTGCACATTACACACAGACGGATTGCCTCAAGTATAGACAGTGATGTTTGGTGGCATGTAGTGTTGGTGATGCTGGAGGTATGGGCTCCGGTGCCGGGGTCGGAAGGGGCGGGGCTTCGTTCTTTCGTGATATTGGGTAGGGATCATGTCCTTTCATCCCGTCTGAAGGACGATGCTGTTGCTCACCCTCTCCCCGATTCTCAAACACGTCGCAGGATTGATATGCCCTGCCGTACCCTGCCCGCAGCAGCCCCTCCATTCCCTTCTTCAGACCAACGAGTTATATGAGTTGTGATATGTTTAATACACAGTCGTTATATTGGCCAATTCTTGTAACGTGACCTTGCTCGATAGACAAAATACCGTCTCCAACGTGAACCGGATTCGAGTACTCCGTCAAAGGGCCCCTTTCATTTCCAACGATCCAAAGGACGAAGCAAGAAGACTTGGACTGGTGGGGTTTTGGTATGCTTTGCCTTGCTTCGCCTCACAAAGGTCGGGGAATTCGGCACGATGCGATCTCGCTCCTTACAATATCTCCGTAACACACGTGTACTTGTTTTGAAGGCTTCAGATTAGATGAGAAGGGGGTCAAGAAGCAGACAGAGAATTGAGATAAAGTTGGGGGTTGTGTGGAGTGGCGGCGTGACGTTTCATCCAGATTGCGTTTGCTGTTCTTGTTTTTTTGCCCAAATTTACATGTACACTAATCACACTAATACACTTACACAGCATTGTAGGGCTCTCTTTCGCCATCGCCTCTGCCCACCGACTGCGGAAGGGATCGCGCTTTGAACATTTTTCCCACGGACACCGCCCACGTCCTCCCGGGAATAGAGAAATGTCTATTTTGCTGTAGACCATCACAGGTGGGGTGTAGTACCATAGGCAGATCAGAGTTCACCATGACCGTTGAGAAGGGGGAAGGGGGGCTAATTTGGCAGCTGGTGTGTGTCTGTGTGTAGCTTTCCATCGGGGGGCATCGAATTCGGGCACCAAGGTTTATGTGAGTTGACTTGGAATCGCTTGTGAACTATATATGGGGTTTTCTCTTTCGTTCTTGGGATGAAGATTGATCAAGTACATGTCGGTGCGTAAGCTGCGTACCTGAGGAGAAAGAGCACGGTTGGAATCAGTCCGCAGACGGAGCATGAATCCCTCTTGTCTTCCCCGAGCGAAGCCGAAACCGACGAGTTGATTGGGCAGATAGTTTGGACTGATGAGACATGCAGAGAAAGAAGCTGAGAATGCTGTACTCGCTGAAGATAGGTTACTCTGGGAGATGTTGTCACACGAGAGATTCAGCAGCGGGAGGGCGCATGCTACGGTGTCAGGCATCTGGAGTCTGTAAAGTGGCTGTCCGCCCCCCACCCTATATCAACCATACCCATACCAGGTATGTGAGTCTCTCAGCGTAGTGTAAGGCGGACTGTTGCAACAGATGATGGATGGGTGGCCTCACGTTAAACGTCAGACGATTCGTTAGGCTGGGGGACAGAGCCGGCGGGTTATGTGAAATGGCGTAGCAGCAACGGAGGATAAAGGCAAATCGGTAGGATCTTTTCCGAAACTAGAGGATATATGACAAGACGGAATATAGATGGGAAGGGCAGAAGGGGTGTGTTTTCGCTACCCGCGACGGGACCATGGTGCGGCGAGATTGTTTGTACAGCCCCGGCTGTGTGACAGCAGTAGAGACATCCTAGCCCCTGAAGAGACGGACTTGTGATCAATATTACAGCATATAGGTTTGGGAATGGAGTGTAGTGTAGCCGGTATGAGATGCTGTAATGTGTAAGCGAAGAAGTCAAGTGTGAGCGAATGAGAGTGAATGAGACAATACATCCGTAATTGCGTTTGCACCTCTTAGATTTGCTGGTTTGCCGTGTATGGACTCGGAACTGATGTAGTGAAAGTTTCACCTATGCGTTTTTTGACGAGCTCTTGGTATCAATCTATCTGCGTTTGCACGACCATTAACGACTCAATCCAAGTAACTGTGAGCCGGCCCTTTCTTAGAGCACGACTGTGTGCTCGAAGTCTAGCCAGCCGCCAGACTACCATTGTCCTTCGATGTCCGCTATTGTTCAGTGTCGTCTGTGTTGTCCATCCTGTATTTCTGACTGCATGGCTACTCTGGTTTCTTTGAGCAGGGAATATCCCAAATCCTTCTCGCGCCCTGTTTCGTCGTGACGTTGTCGTGTTCCTGTCCGAGTCCATGTGTTCGCATACAGGGCGGGGCTTGACGATGCAAGCGCCAAGGGGAGTTAAAGGGAGGACATTGATGAGCGAGTAAGTCAAACACCTGACTTCAACCTGCTCCCAAATGCAAAGTGGTACGATGATGCCAAAGAAGCTGTGGCCATACGTCGTGATAGTTGCTGCCCGACTGCTGAGGCGCAGAGTCGGCGACTCGGGCACCCTATCTTGGCAACTCCGTAGAAGCTTCGCAGACCTGAAGACGCCTTACAGTCTCGATGATCGAATTCATCTCGTCTTTTATACTTCGGTACTCAGAGATGTAAGCAAAAAGCATGGAGGGGAAGAGAGGTGAACAGAGCCTCTCTCACGCCCCGTTGTCCCCCTCCCCCATCGCCGCCTCCGGAACGGAGCCCTCTGGGTCGGGATGCTGACTCGGATCGTGACCCCCCTGCTGAGCGAGGAACTCGGCGTACTCGGCGCTAGCCAATGCTAGCTGCCGCGCCGCCGTTTCGATCCGGAGCTGGAATCGAACGTGGGGGTTATCGCTCCGTGCCTCCGTCATGGCTCTGTCCAACACATCTTTCACAAAATGGGCAATGGTCGGATCGGCGCCTGGCTGCCCGAAGCTGGGGCCTGCGGGGGCCATGCCGGGAGCCATCGGCGCTGTGCCGGCAAAGCTTGTATTCGCCGACACCTGTGGCACAGGCTGCAGCTGTATGGCTGGCATGTGCTGAGGGAGGTTGTTCTCTGTGTGGCCAAGTTCGTTAGTCACCCAACACCTTGACATCTGGTCGAGCTTGTGGGCCATTTTTGCTTACCATGGAAAGAACAGCGTGAACCGCTCGCGTTGAACCAGCAGTTGGCGCAGCTACCACACATCTGGCCACTGACGACCACACATCCATTCCAGGGTCCGTATCCTTTATGGCAGCTCTTGCAGGGACTATGAGCCTCCTGTCCCGATACATGGGCCAGTAGTGCCTCGACATTGCTCCTTCTCTTGAGGTTCAGAGTTTGATCCTGGCGACGCTGTACTGCAAGTCGCTCTCCTTCATTGTTGGCCAGTCGCTTGGCGAGGGCACTGTCGATGAGTAGCTGACCGTATCCACTCTCGGAAGCGAGATCTTCGGCCGTCCTCGACATGCCGCCAGGACCATGCCCACCCATCTGGGCTTCCATGGCGAACTGGGCCGGCAGGCTGTGTAGATCGGGATGGATATCGGGGTCAGCGCCCGGTACTGTGCCGGGGGGACCGTTGGCTAGAATGCCTGCGGTGGCTAGGTCGAAGGGGTGCGGGTGGTGTTGCTGCTGGTGATGATGTTGGTGATGTTGGGGAGGGGCGGTTATCTCGACGTCATCTTCGTGTTCGGCCTCGGCCTCCGCATCGTGGGCGAGCTGCTCGAGCTGGTCGGCAGCCACGGAGGAGTGTCGGCTGGCGCGGCCGTGGGCGTCCCTCTTGAGGCCGGCTGTGGGCTTCGTCACCTTGTTTGGGCGGCCTCGAGGAGGTGGTCGGCTTCCGCCTCGGGCACTCATGGGGTAATCGAAGAGGACGCTGCCTCTTTTACGATGGTGGACGGTGAGGGAGCTCTAGCTAGTCGGCGATGATAAGTGGCGTTGAGAGTGGGCAGCTGGTGTCAGCTGCAGAGAGTGTGTGATGAGGAGTTTGGGGGCCTCGAAAGAGCTGGTGTTGATTGAGCGGGAAGAAGCTGCTGGTTGCTGTTCGGTCCCACTCACAATTTGGGTGCTTCCATTGTGGTGCATTTGGGAGCTCGGGCCAGAAGTTCTCCGCCTAAGCTTTGCCGAGGATTATGTAATCGATAGAAAGAGGCCTGGAGGTGAGAGCACAAGGTCCAGTCAGTACAAGAAAAAAAGGTGTCATGTCACCAATCACGTCACTACCTGAAGCTCACCTTGATGATTATGGCTTTCATGTGACAGTCGACGTTCTGACTCCAAAGACGGGAGACGCAGGCACATGGCAGGGAAAATGGACCTTCGTTACCTACACTGCTTTGGCAATGCAGGTTTCTCGTATCACGGCCTCCTCACACGTCTACCTTGGCTGAGCCAAGACATCCCTTGGAACGTAAGGGAAGAACCTTTCGAGCAACTAGATTGGGACAGGAAGCAAGAGACATGCGCAAGGGGCAGAGCATATCCTGGTCGTTTATAAATCTTCCAGTTTGAAAAGGCTCTTTTGAATCTTGACCTGACCGCGGGCCGGATCATTCTAACCATGATCCTCCAGTCATTCATCTCGTTGCGATGAACCTCAAGACTCAGCTGTGGGAGGGTTCTCCCAGACATCGCCTCCACCCTCAGCCTCTGTCATCTCCTTCCACCTCTGGGCGAACTCCCTTAAGCCACCGTCGCCCGACATGCTGGCCTCAACGACCTCCTTGGGAAGCTTGTGCGCCGAGTACTGCGGTGTGCTGAAGTTGAAGGCCGCAGGGTTATCCTTCTCGACCAACCTTAACTCAGGCACCAGTTCGTCAACGTCTTCATCGTCTGTCGTCTCTTCAACGCCACTGCCATCAACAAGTTCTTCCTCGTTGGCACCTGGGCCTATCCTAATAATCTCTTCTTCGTTGACAACTGAGCCTAGGATGGGTCCTGGAACCTTGAACTCAAGCAATTCCACCCAGCTGTAGAGCAGGCTATCTGTCCGAGGCGCCCAGGGGTTGATATCGATAAGGCGCACCTTGCCAAGCTCGTCGCGTGAATCGCTGTCACCGGGAACGTAGACGTCAAATGTGAATGAGCCGTCTGGGAAGGTGAAACGCAGGCGGTCTTCGAAGAAATCGGTGATCTTGGATACCAACGCGGGTCGTAAGCCATCAAGGAAGGGGTAGTAGTTCCAGTCACGCTGGCAAAGACCAATCAGAGTGCGATGTTTGACGAAGCACCGGAACTCGAGGGCCGGGTTTGGCGCAAAGAAGGGTCTTAGGACCAGGACCGGTTGGAAAGGCCTGTTGGCGGAGGAAGGGACGGTATCCTCAAAGGCGTGCTCCAGGTCATGGCTAACGAAGCTAGAGCTCTTGAGCAGAAGGTAAATGTCGTTGGGCGTTGTGCATTTCAGCGTGTTCTGATGCGGTGAAATCCAAGCGGCATCTTTCGGTGCTGACCAGTTCAGCTTCGGCGCGACGGCACCACCCAGCTCCTTGATCCTCTCCTTGATCTCTTGGTGGATTTCAGGGAATCGCTCATTGGGCGGCCGGCAGTCAGCTTCGGGTTCGTCGTCGGAGTCATCTTCTTCGAGATGTTGGTTTCGTCGTGGGGCGCCGGCTGTATTCGATGAAGCGGACCATTCCTCCTCTGCTTCGTCCTCTTGCGGCTCGTCGTCGTCGGCGAGAATGATGCCGTCGTCACGGATGTATTGGACAAAATCAGGCGATAGCTTGATGATCCTGGATCTGATCGACACAGTTCGGTACTTCGGGAACCAACTATCGTATGAACAGTTCAAAATATGCTCCTTCGTGACTGGCGGAAAGGTGAGTTCCTCGGTCTCCTGGGCAGTTGCATTATTTATGGCGTCCAGGGTTGGCTGCCCCCCAGTGAGTCCTTCAAGAGACGGCATTGTCGAGAATGAAGGCTAGCTTGGCCTAAGTATCTCGACAGTGATTTCGGTTTGTGTAGTCAAGAACACAAGTAAATTTGGATCCCGAGGTTCCGGTAAAAAAATGTGATGAGGTGAAATTTGCTCTGTTCCTCACTTACATCGATGAGTCTTCTCACATTGAGTGAGTCTTCCCGTCGCCCAAAGCGGAAAAGTACCCCACCATCCCACCCGTCATAACTTTTCTGCCGGCCCCCATCTCTCTATCCACTTTCACCGCCTTTCAAGGCCCAACTGAACTTCGTCCGTGGTACCATTGCCAAGGGTCTAGTCTCGGTGACGTCTCTTGCAGATCCAAAGTACCGAGATACATCTTGATTTTCCCGCCAACACCGACTCGAGATATCAACGTCAACAGCGCATTCCTTACTTCCTCCGATTAGAGTTACTATACACCACATAATCTCGATAACCATGTCCGACAACGTCGGTCTCTCAACGCCCCGTGGCAGCGGTACTTCGGGCTATGTTCAGCGCAACCTTGCGCACATGCGCCCACGCGACTATGGCGCGCCCTATCCTCCCAAAGACGCCGACTCGCTCCGCCACAAGCAGCGACAGCCCGATAAAGAGATCTTGGAGCATGACCGCAAGCGCGAGGTCGAGGTCAAGGTCCTTGATCTGCGCGACACCCTCGAGGACGAAGGGTAAGCTTACCCCCTCCCCCGTCCCTGGCCTTGCAAAAATACTAACGGTGCTCTAGCCTCGACGAGGAAGAAGTTGAGAAGCGATGCGACGAAATGCGAAAGAAACTACTGGCCGACCTCGAGAAACAAAAGAACAGCCGTGGCGGCGGCGGCGGTGGTCCCGTACGGAAGCACTTCAAGAGCCATCAGGTGCACGAGATGGCAGACGCCAAGATCAAAGAGAGCGAGAGACTCAGGAGCGCTTTGAGAATAAGCAAGGACTACGAGGAGGGAAGCCACTGGAGGAGACAAGAGGAGAGACTTCGGGGCTCTCTAGAGAAGGAGACCAAGAGGGAAGACGTCGACTAAAGCACCAGCCATACAGTAGAGCTCTTGTTACGAGACATGGCGCCAGGATTTGGGCATGGGATAGCAGGGAATGGGCGTTCAGGCGTTTGCATTGGAGGGCGAGCAAGTACAGACACGCTTCTCGGGCATTGCTTAGCAAGCAAACGGTACCAAGGACGATCTCATGGACTCGACAGCCGGGTCCGGTTTCAAATTATTGTTGGTACATGGGCGGAGATTTATTCCAGCGTCTAGTAATACACAATTGGCATGCCGTTTATTGATTTGTTATTTCTTTCCTGATGGCGGAACCCAAGCTTCTGGCTGCCAGCCCTCGCTTGGCCCACTGGCTTTCGCCCAAGGGTCCTTGCCATATTTCTTCTTCGCATCGGTCGCAGGTTGAGCTTGATCCTCTGGCGGCTCAGTCGTCTTTGCGTTTGTGTTGGCTGCTTCCAGCTCCGGCGCCGTGGGCTGTGACCGCGCAGTGTTCAAAGACGGCAAGGGTTGACCAGTCTGCTGACCTGGAGCATCGGTAAGCCTAGGCTTTGCCTCCCATCTCGCGTCGGCCTGCGCGGACAAGACTTTCATCCGCTCCTGTCTAAATGCCTCTCTTGTTTGTTCTTCGAGTGTCGGGGGGTCTTCTCGGGTGTAGCGCAACCATTGATGCCACAACGGTGACACCTTCACGTCGGAGAGGTAGGTTGATCGGGGATAGTTGACAATGCGGCGGAAGCGGCCCGGGCCATTTCCCCGGGACTCGCGAAACTCCCAAAAAGTATAGCCCTGCAGGTCACGGCCTAGAATCGAGCGTGTTAGTTCTCCTCGGACATTGACAATGGGGATCGATGGGCCGGGAACGGGGAAGGGAACATGCCGACAAGGAAGCGTTTGCGCCATGGCAGTCTGAGCGACTTCCACTTGTACCACGCCTCCAAAATTGGTGATATCCGTGTTGAAGACATTTGCGCTGTTGGAATGGGTGGTTGGGAAGAAATATCTTCGATCAGGAATCCATGGCTTCTAGATGCGAAAGTCGCCAAGTCCTAGAAAAGTAATGAGGTCAACCTTGGATTGCACCGCCACTTGAAATTTGGCCGAGGAATGGCGTATCTTATCGTCAGCCACATATTTCCTTTGCAATGGAAACCCGCGACTGAGCGTTCGCAGAATCAGAGTTGCATTGGCCCCGCCAGCCACCACCGCACACGTCACTCCGCAAGACCGCGGCGGTCCAGCCGGACCCTGGGTCCTGTCACCTTATCCAGGTTCCCGCCAGCGGCGCCTGGCTCTAGATGCATAAACAATTAAAACATCCCCACCACGACCGTTCTTCATCGGGCCTTCCAATCACTTCAACCTGCCACCCGACTGCCTTGATTCCCCCGCAAAACATTGGCCTAACACTTGTTTTCACCTACAAAAAGACTGAAGACACGCGACCGAGGAAACATCCATATCATCTGAAGCAAGTCCCGCGCAACGCGCGCCGAACGACAGAAACTTGCACCCGTCACTCCAACTCCGTCATCGCCGGACCCCGCCGACGTCAGCGCCTAACCGCCGCCCTACTGAAACGCCCTCGTGAAACCAACCTCAAAGCTCCTGAACCCGCAAGATTCGTTTCGGTACAACGATACGAAAGACTCTCTTGATCAATCGCCAGCCGACGACGCCATCATGGCTTCTGTATCGTCCTTGGACAAGGATTTGCGCAAATTGCGCCTCGACAAGTACACACCGGCTGCTGCAAAAGAAGTCAGCAGTTGGATCGAAGGGGTCTTGGGCGAAAGACTACCAGCAGGCGACTTGCTGGAGGGGCTGAAGGATGGCGTTGCACTCTGCAAGTGCGTGGGTTAACATCTCCCATTCCTACCAATACTGACCCAGATATCTTAGGTTGATCAACCTCGCGGTACCACCACCAGGCGTCAAGTTCAAGAAGTCGGCTATGCCATTCGTACAGATGGAAAACATCTCTCACTTTCTGCGCGCCTGCAAACAACCTCCTCTCAACCTTCAAGACCACGATGTTTTCCTGACCGTCGACTTATTTGAACAAAAAGACCCTGCTCAAGTGCTCCAATGCCTGGGCGCTTTCAGTCGAGCTGCGAACGCAGCTAACCCAGCCAAGTTCCCGACGGCAATTGGGAGTCGGAGCCGGGGAGGAATGATGAGCCCCCAAGGAACTGGTCGCGGAACCCCATCGCCGACAAGGTCGCGCGGGTTCTCCAATGCATCAGGCTTCGGCTCGCCTCGGCCTACTCTGACCAGCGCCAAGACCGGAGACTCCGGCTCGGGTCGCTGGAGCCCGACTAAACCTACTTCCCCGGTTACCAGCTGGAGCAGAAAGGAACACGAAGGCGCCACGTCTCCCGCTTGGAACATCGCCCAGTACGGCTACATGGGCGGTGCCAGCCAAGGAAACCTAGGAATCTCATTTGGCAGTCGGAGGCAGATCACGAGTGCTGGCCCTGCAGTGCCTAGTTTGGCCGAGAAGGAGCGCATTCGAAAGGAGAAAGAACTCGAGGAGGAGTATCAGCGCCAACAGCAACAGCAAGAGGACGCGGAAAGGCGTAAGAAACTGGAGGACGAACGCGAGGCTATGCGAAAACAAGAAGAAGAGGAACAACGACTACTGAAAGTGAGGCAAGCGGAAGAGGACGCCAAAGCGGAGAAGCTCGAGTGGGACAGGCAGGAAAAAGAATGGCGTGCGAGGGACGAGGATCGCCGCAAGAAGGAGGCTGAAGCTCAAGCACGCTTGAACGAAGAGCAAAGCCGTCTAAGGAGCAAGAGCGACGCACGACTACGGGGCCAGTTTCTCAGCCAATATCAGTCTGAGCAAGGCATCAAAGCACAGAAGACTGGAGCCGATCGGATTGCTGAGCTAGAGAGAGAGCTCGAAGAGGCCAGGGAACGCGAAAGGCAGTATGAACTTGAACGCCAGGGACGGACGGGCAGGACACTGGCCGTCACCAACGACCCCAAGGAACGCGTTCGGTCTAGGAGCCGGCCTTCCGATGGAACCCCTAGCCGTCAAGACTCATGGTCCAGAAATGAGCGTGAGGTTCTCCAGACGGCGTGGTCGCAACACCAAGACTCGAACCAAGACGACGGACCCCCTGCGCCGCCACCAAGATCGCCGAGACCTCTCCCTGATCCGATGGCGGTCGCTTCGCCTCCTCAAAAGGCTGTAGCGCATACGACTGGTGGTCGGCCCCTCCCGGATCCCGCTGCTTATCAGGCGGCTGCGCGAGCCCCACCTAGCCGAACTGATAGATATCTCAACAACAACGCAGCTCCTGCACCATTGGTCGCCAAGCAGACATATTCACGCGAGCTTGGCGCTACTGCCGAGCAAGATGGCGAGGACCGCCGGCGCGCTCAAAGCCAGACCAAGACTAAGGCGGGTGGTTGGGCTTCAAAGTCGCTGCTCGAGCGAGAGATGGAGATGGAACGTGAACGCCAGCGTGAGTGGGAGGAGTCCCAAAAAGAGACGGCCAAGGCGGTTCCCAGTGGCAACGGAGTTGACGGTATCGGCGGTGGTATTGGAGGCCGCTGGGATGTGAGCCAGTGGGCGGGATACACTGGGGGAGACAACCAGAACCGGGGTGCTCAGGGCATTGGGGCGGGTCGTAGACAGATTGTCGGGCCCAGGCCGCTGCCCAATCCTCCTCGGTAAGAGGGTTTGTCAGATAGAAGGTGGTCTTTACTGTTTTCTGGGCGTAGACAGGCGCCTAATCCGCATGAACCGAGCCAAGGGCGGTTGTGCATGATGGAGCATTGGCCTGGCAATTACCGATCTTGTAATGAAGAAAACATTCACATGAACCTGACTGGTACCGATTTACTACATATGGACCCTGGGCCCCATGACAGGAGAGTTGAAATGAATTTCCTGTGAATTTCGAGTCTGTTCTACCTTCCCTCTCTCAATTATCAACGCCGGTCGTCTTGTAAGCCTCTCGGTTTCTTGTGTCTCTTGAGACAGCCTGGTCGATGGAACTTCCTCTTGCTTCTGTTGACGTCAGATTTGTAGCGGTTCTCACGCGTAAAGTTTATGAATGAGCCGCGCAATTGGACTCGTGAATGTGTGATCGGTTTTCTTTTCCAAATTCAACGTCTGAAGAGAAGGATGAAAATTATCTTTCAAAAGCTTCTAGGTTCGTAATCGCCATTCTAAACTACCATGCGGAATCTGGCCAAGCTCCCGGTATCTTCAACGGACGTTTTTCTCTTTTGAGATATCCAGATCGGTAGAGTTTTTTCAACTGCCCTCTGTTGAACCTCTCCTGCATGAGTTTCTGAGCGTATTGGAAACTTGCAGGAGGATTGTCGTCGGTATGTCGATGGTTCCAATCAAAAAAGACCCGCCCGTCTGGTTCATAGTCCCGCACAAAGTTGAAAACAAATGGCCACTCAGTTTCTTGGGATTCAGAGAGTTCGCAACATTTCCACAAGACATGCTGCTGAAAATGCGCGTTATCCACCATTATCAAGTCGTCTAAATCGGGCCAAACATTACTTTTGATAGAGCTGCCAAAGTCTTTAAACTCATTTCTGACGTCGTATGCTTTGCTGTACGGGTAGACATACCGGCTCCACAGAGGAGCGTCAAGCCCTGCAATCTTTGTCGGACCTGCTATTTTAGCCCATTCCATGGGCGGTTGGAAAGGCATCATCCAGTCGACGTGTCGCCGAAGACTGGGTTCTTCGCGTTGGAAGTACCTGGCAACATCAACTCCAGCTACCAGTAGGATCCTTAACCAGTGTGAAAGAGCAGCCTCGACTTCATAGTGGCAGGGAGAGCTTTGTATGAGAAGGGAAAGCACGGTTTTGTGCCCTCGAGAGTGATTAAATGCATAGTAAGGCTGGAGATTGCAGATTCTGTGAACATCCACGCCCTCATTGACCAACTCAACAAAAAGGCTAGTCCAGATTCTTGTTCGCCGATCTTCTCGGCACCAAAACGGATGGTGATGAACCTGCATCACCAGAAGGCGGACTGCCATGTCCCAGACAGCATCGAAGAAAGGGCTTTTCTCCATTTCATCCAGGGCAGGCACTCTACACCGCCTGTACACGGCAATCAGAGACTCAAGATCTTCAACACAGCTGGCCATTAGCCTAAATCTCATGGGTCTGGAAAGTTGTGTGAGTCGAATGATTTCGTCTATTTCAAAAAGACGGCGCCGGGCATCAGAAGGTCCATGTAGGCCATTAGCCTAAATCTCATGGGTCTGGAAAGTTGTGTGAGTCGAATGATTTCGTCTATTTCAAAAAGACGGCGCCGGGCATCAGAAGGTCCATGTAGGCAACTAAACAACCCGGCCCAATGATCAGGCCTACAGATGCTAGCCTTTTTGTTAGTCCGCACACTTGGAAAAGATATGGCTATATGTACGTTCTTACTTCTCATCTATGCACAAATCAAGATTCTGTTGGGCGAGGAAGCGGCAAAGAGACGGCTGGCGGCAAAGCGCTGCCGACTATGACCGACCAGAAGTTAGCCCTCTTAAGATCTCCATCGGGTACTGAACAGCAGATCTTACCTCAAAGAGCGTCCTATCCCCAAGAATGGTGCCTAGAGTGATTATTCTGGTAGAAAGTAGGTCTTGCAGTGCTTGCAAGTCTCCAAAGCCCAAAATTCTCAATATCTTCTCTACCAGCTTTCCGTCTTTATCTCTAGAGAGAACATGGCGGACAGCGAGGGCGTAGACTATGGGGGTCAACGTGCTCATGGACCAATGCAGTTCTATTCTGTAAGAAAAACTGCTGTGCCCGAAAGTATAGGTCTTTGTCTCGCTTGTTCTGGACACCTCCTGTGCATTGTGAGAGCTAGACTTCTTGCGTACTGTCCAGATTTGGTTTTGAAATCGAAAGCCGAATGCTTTTATCATCTTCTGGTTGCCTGTTTTCACCATTGTTGTATGTCTCGGCTCGGATGGTAGGTCGTCGTTGTCATCTTGTTGCAAAGCGGACTGCCTGAGAACAGGGCTCAAATTCGATAACTCAGATGCTTCAACCTCGTGGTGAATGATCAGCTGCTGAACGATATTGCATCTAGAACTATTTCCTGAGTCAGTCAGGAGCTTTCAGAAGTGGAACTTGGAGGGCGCACAGTATCTCCGCGGTCATCATATGCTGCAGGTAATTCAGATCATCATCCAGCCACTTGCTCAACCGAGATATATCATCTTTGCATTCCAGAAATGTGAATCCCGCGGTGTTAAAGGGACGCCTCTTTCCACCCTTCCTTTCCAGCCTTGTGATAATGGCATGAATCTCGGCGAGCGTCGATGAGATGCTTCTGAGAACACACACACCCCAGGTCTTGATTAGATCAGAGCACTGTCTCGAAGATGCGTCTCCCTCGAGACTGTCCTTGACACCCCAGGTCTTGATTAGATCAGAGCACTGTCTCGAAGATGCGTCTCCCTCGAGACTGTCCTTGATCGCACCGCATACTACCTCGACTCTTTCGATCTTGAGTGCCAATCGGTTGATCTCCGCCGAGGCAGTCCGGTAAGCTGTAACGACTCTCTTGACTTTGATGGCAGAGTCAATGAGCTGCAATGAGAGCCCAATCACTCCGATAGCTGCCTCCATGGATGATGAGGGCGATGTACTAGGTGCGTGGAACCGCAACTAACAGGAGACACGAGAAGACGCGAACCTTCACAAGAGACTTACGAGAGACGGACGAAGCAATTCAATATTCTACTGACGAGCAAGAATAGGTCAGCGAGACGAGGCTGTCAGGCAGATTTACCCCTCCCGGACCATACATGAGACCATACAGTCGTGGCCCAATAGGACGACGCCGCAGATAACTTCGCCACAGCTATCTTGATTGCACATGCAGTTGGTTCCATTTCCGACCGTAGTATCACCCATGGTAGTGAGTTGCTTATTAACCAGACGTTGGCTATCAAATGGGGGTATTGGAAAGTGAGGTGATCTTTTCCGATTCATGTCTAACAAAGAATGCATCTATTAGGGGTTGTATAAAACCCTTCTACGCGGTGTCGTGTACTAAACATCTAATTATGTAGGTCCTGAATGCTTGTATGTGCATCTCTCCCTTTCGGCCATGGTAAATTATTTACTCAAACGTAAAAGTCAAGCGGCAGCTTCAGCCACTCGCACTGCTCGACATCCTTGAATCCTCTCATCATGTGGTCTTTCACGGGCCAATCGATGGCCCTCATCTTCATGTCGCCTTTCACCGACGGCTCCCAGGGCCCGGACTTTTCTAACGCCCTCAACGTGCTGCCGAACCCTCTAGCCCTGAGGAAGGCCTTATCTGGATTAGGATCATAAGTTCGTGCAAACGAGGTGAACGTGTCGACGAGATATTGCATCCAGGGCAAGTCGTTCTCGTCACGGAGCGGGTTTCCCTGACGTACGAGATTGCCAAATAGCGGAAGTAACTCGCCCGAGTGGCATCGGAGGTTATTGGCGGGCGACTCGGGATCTCCATTCGGATGAGCCTTTGACTTGGGTGCCTCGCAGATGTCGAGTCTCGGCCACTCGGGCGTCTGGTACGTCCGCTCGAACTCGTAGTAGTACACCTTGGACCCGAGGACGCCGTTCTCCAAGCCCGCGTACGCCGTAGCTTGATCTACGCAGCGGAACATCGCGTCGGTGGCGAGCCTGGCTCCCACCCCGAATGACGCCCGCGTCTGGTTTCTGACATCTGTCGGAGGGAAAAGACGCTGTGGCGGAGCTGGGAGGCCCTGAGATGTGAGCCACTGGGTATCGTTGAGTACTGTCCCATTCCGCGGGAGAATCAGAAACGGCAAGCCGTCCTCAGATGTGATGCCCATCATGACGTTGACATTGAGAGAGTCTCCCCTGAGGGGCAGCTCATCTGTCGTCAGGTAGACACCGTCGTTGACGAGATACCGCGCTCCTGGTCCGAGACTTCCAAGCGGCGCGTCTCTAAGACAGTCGAGCTGCGAAGTTGCATTGGTGCAGTTCGTGGTGCCGAGGATGGCGTTACCCACGAGGTCTAGCTGTTCCTCGATGGAGAAGTACTTGGAGTATGACGTCCCGTACGCCAAGCCTCCAAGATTGCTGAGCGGAATCGCGCCCGCAAACTTCCCAGCAGCCTTTGGAGACGCCATCATCGCGCGGACGGAGGCAGCTCCGGCGGATTGGCCAAATATGGTGATCTTGCTTGGGTCTCCGCCAAAGTCTCGGATGTGTTGTCGGACCCAGTCCAACGCCAGAATCTGGTCAGCGAGGCCAAAGTTGCCATTTATCTCGCCATCGTCGATGGCCAAATAGCCCAGAGACCCAAGCCGGTAGTTTATGGTCACGACGACTACGTCGCCACGGGATGCCAGATTACCCCCGTCGAACAGGGGATCACTACCAAAGCCACTCGTGAGAGCTCCACCGTGAATCCAAAACATGACCGGCCGGAGACCGCTGTCGATGCGTCTGTTACGGGGAAGATACGGCGTGTAAACGTTCAGGTACAGGCAATCTTCTGTGCCGCCGAACCCCTGATAGCAAGGGGATCCGAATTCGAGTGCGGTAGCATTACCGCCAGAGCCTCGATACATTTTAGGGTATGCGAACCGCTTCGTCCTCGTAGCGTAACGCATACCATGAAAGCGGAAGCTATTCCTATCGCGAAAGCCAAGTACTGCTTCTCTGTTGGAGTAGACCACAGTCTGCCACCTCGGACTGCTATCCTGGGCTATACCGTTGGAGTATGGCGCCGTCTGCGTGCACAGAACGGTATTCGTGTCGGATGTGTCGGCAGAGGAGACCTCGCCTTTGAGATTGATCGTCTGGGGATCATCGCCGTTCTTGGGCATGACCCAGATTGCTGACAAGTCAACATCGGGCTCTTGATAGTCGAGAATGTCTAATATCCTCTGCGTGGAGTTTGAATCTGCTTCCCACAGCTTTTCGCCTAGATCTTTACACATGGACTTTGCCTCTCGTAAAGGCACCCGCGCCCTGAGGAAGAGAGCGCTTGTATTGGCCGCTGGGCTTTGCGAGTCTGGAAGGTTGCCATTGTCAGTCAGAGGCTTCTGGATATGTGACACTGGTTGCGACTCACCAAGGAGGTCATTGTCTCGAATGATAGTTATGTCGGTCCTGAGGTCCTGGGTCGACGGTACGCACGAAACAGCTGCAGCTAGTAAGGCGACCAGAGCGAGCGCTCTCGCGGGCATGACGTCTTACACCGAGTCCGAGATGACAATTCGCCGAGAAGAATATCGGAACCCATATATACAAACATGGAGAAAATCAACAACCAAAACCAAAGGAATGGATGGTAGGACTGTCTGCTTCTTCCTTCTGAGCAATGTTGAACCTGGAAATACAACAAAAGAGGCGGCAGTCACTTCAACATTAAAAGAGTTCCAGGGACATCCGCTCAACTTAAGCCAACCGGACTGTCCATTGCGCCGAGTGAACAGGACAGAGGCAGGCCAAGGATCTCCCAAGCAACAAGGCGAGCGGGAAAGGAAGAGTCGGCACGGTCCGACTAGGTGCCCAAGTCTTGCTCTTCCTCGTAACTCAGAACGACACACTTGGCCCTCCTCCATCCTCGCCGCGGGGCCCTGGAAAAAAGCTCAGGCACCAGAGTCGATCGAAGCTTTGGGATCAGCCTATCCGTGTTAGAGTGAATTCTCTACCGGGAAGACCGCAGGGCTGTAATGGCAGACAAGAGAGACCCCGAGCAGGGAAGCATGATGGACGCGGGCACTGAACGAGTTTTAGGCTGGGCGCATGAGATCGCGCGGAGGCCGATGCTTCTGGTCCGAGCCAGGAGCAGGCTGGCGGAAAGGTTGCTCAGGTTTCAAAACTCAAGGCTCTCGCGCGCTCGCGCGCGCCGTGCTCATTCGCCTGGCCCGCGACAGTCATACACACAAACGACGTGGAGGTATCGCGTATGGCGCAACTTCGATTTCTAATTACTCCGACGGGCCGGTAGATTCTTGTTTGACACTGCAACCCTCACTCCACCAGAACTTGATGGTGTGGGTGTCGTTGGGGCTTGTAGGACAAGTTTTGGGTGCTATTCGGTTGCCGAACGTCCGAAATTCTGGCAAAACGTCGTAATCGGAGCCGTTGCTGTTGCATTCTCGAGTATGATTTACGAACTCGGATCGGTGCGGGGTGGATTGATGTAACACCATGTCAACATCCAAGAGCGAGGGCATGAAAACGTGAAGGTCTGGCCAAGATGAGAAAGCTCGTTGTGAGATGAACGACAACGGCGTCGGGAAACGACATGGATCAATCTGACTTCTATTGTTTCCATGCAGCACCGTTTGGTTGTTCTATCGTTCCATGTCTCTCTTTACACTTTTGTTGTTGCGGTTGTGGCAAGACGCCAAGAAGGACGGCGAAACAACGGAGACCGTCCGTCATGTTCGCCATCTGATGCGTGCTTTCTGCACATCTACTGAGTCGTCCCTTGTGAGGTAAACTCTATGTCCTGAAGGGGATCCTGTCCCGACGAGATAAGAGGACTAGGTCAAACGGTGCCTGACTCACGAAGGTTATGGAGAGGATGAGGCTCAACATGGAACAACGTCAACCCTTCCTGGCATCTAACACATGTCACAACGAGACAGACAGGTATTGTGTCGGATGAACCGCGATTTTTGATTCCTCTGGCTACTGATAGCTACGCAGTGGACTGCAACTACCAGAGGCAGAGTTCCTTTGCGGTGTTCTCAAAGTTGATGATGGTGACCCAAAGCTAACCCAAGCTTCCCGAGTATTCCCTTGTACCCTTCTGCAACCTTTCAGTCATCGCTGGTGATTCCAGACGTCTAATCGTGCTTCAGAGGCGGGTCGGACTTGCAACAGTCGTACTTGTCCGTTGCGACGATCCAGAAACTGAGTGGAAACTCCTTGCAGCCGATACTGCCTCTGACTTCCATGCTGTCCTCGCCGCAGTGATGGAAGCTCTGAGCGAAGATGCCATACATGTCGAGGTTGCCGATCTTGGAACTCATGCCATTGATCGGAGAACCTTGAACATTGGCGAATTCAGAACCGAAGGCGATGAGACAAGTGCCGATGCGCATGAACTCAACCCACTTGGTGCCACGAAGATCAAGGTCAGAGAAGGTCCAGGTGCCGGATGTCTTGCCCACATGCTTGTATATCTCCATGCAGTCCTTAGCCAAGGCCTTCTGGTCGCGGTTGTAGCAGGTAACGCCTTGACCCTGACAGACCTTCGCGGACTTCTCGCTTTTCTCAAAAATGTGACGCTTGGCGAAGGAAGAGGTGCTGAAGTGGTTGATGATGGGATTGATGGTGTCTCTGGTAAGAAAAGAATCGTCGGCGTTGATGTCACCCTTGGCAATGTTGTCGACACTCTTCTTGCTTTGCTTGACTTCAACAACCGAGGAGACCGCGCCCTCGACATCGATGGAGTCGGCCTTATTGACCTTCGGAACGGTGAAGATGGCCTTGCACTTGCCGTTGCCAAGAAGGACTTCGTGGCAGATAGCCTTGGGACAAGGCGGCTCAGTGAAGGCGCAGAGAGAGCCACAGGCAGGATCGCGGATGATTCCAGGACCCTGGGCAACCGGGTTGACGGCGACGGCAAGCGCCATCACAGCAGTAGCGGTAGCGAGAAGACGGACTATGACAGCCATCTTGAGGGTTGTTATGTGGGAGACTCGATTGGTGATACAGATGGAAGCTGTCTCTTGGAGTAAAGAAAATGTAGAACTTTGTCTGCTTCTGATTGTGGAAGTCGTCGTATTTGGCAGTCGAGGGGTGGGCGGGTGGGAAGAGGTGAAGAAGACAAAAAGCAAGTAGGTCTCGGATGGTAATTGCTTTACTGGAAGTCCGAGGCAGTGAACAAGGTGCTTTGAAATCTGGGTATTTTCTCGCTTGATAGTAAATGAAGGAGGAAAACAAAGGGAGAAGGTGCAATTGTGGGTGTACAGAAACGCCAGTCGTGAAGGGGAAGGCACGGAGGAGCAGCGTGAGGTGAAGAGAGAAAGGAAAACATGATACCTTAGGTATAATAATCGTTGAATAAAGGGACCTGGAAATACAACATTCACATACATGGCCCAGATATAAAGTATTTCACTCTCTGTCCGCTGTGTAACACAGAATCGCCGGGCCAAGGTGAGATGTTCTGTCCACCTGAGGCTACGTCCATCTTCTGTTTTTCAAGGCGCCAGAATTGGCCATTGTAGGGAGTATTTCGTTCACATGGGACCAGTCATAGTGTTCGTAATGAAGCCGGTGTATTGGTACTAAAAGTATCCTCCTTCCAATGTGACCCCAAAGAATTCCAAGATGTGGCTACCCGCTCCTGCAACCCGTTTCTTGTGAATCTATATCGACCCTGTAACGATTTTTGTTCTCGAGAGCTAAGTCTCGTAAGGCATGCCCACTCCTCAGTTGTCCCACTTGATCATGTCGGGATTGGCGATGTACCAGTCAGCAGCGACCTTGCCACCCGAGGCGATGCAAGAAGAGCGACCAGCAACCTCGACCTGGTCCATCATTCTGTGCTTCTCAATGGCCTGCTGAATGATCTCGGTGGCATCCTGGTTTCCAATGTTGATACCAGCCTCAGGGCGGTTCTCCTTGGTGGCGCCGACGACAAAGGCGCAGGTGCCAACGACAGAGAGAGCGACCCAGCGGTGCTTGTCCAAGTCAGCCTTGGAGACGGCCCAGTGGCCAGCGTTAGAGGCAGCCCAATCTTTGATGGCGAGGCAGTCGGAGACGAGGGGCATGTAGGGGTTGATGTGGCCAGAGTGAAGGCCATCGACGTTGTCGCAGAAGTCCTCGTTGCCAGTCATCTTGTTGGGAATCCAGGTGGTGGCTCCAGAGTTGACAGCAGTCTTCATGCCGTCGAAGGTGCCCTCATTAGACTTGGCAGGATCGAGAGTAAAGACGGCGAAAACGCTGCCATCGGAGGCTGTGAAGGGGTGGCAGATAGCGTTGGCAAAGGGAGCCTCAGTTGTCTCGCAGATGGTGGCCATATCGGCCTTGACCGGCTGCTCAGCAGGAGCAGCAGAGGTGACGATCGCGCCCAAGATGGCGGAGAAGGAGGTGATGATGGTGATGCTCTTCATCGTCGCGGTGATTGTGAGTGAATGATTGAGATCAGGATAGGATATTGTGATGTAAGGTGCAGAGGGGGTTTGAGATTGTTTGTTGTTGACTGTCGATGAGACTTTCGTGGAGTTGAATTGTTTGTGGGAGGATATTTTTCCAAGAGAGGGAGGGGCAAGGGACTTTTCGTCTTTTTGATATGATTCTCTCATTGAATACACACTCAGGCGAGGGCGGTGTGCGAGTTTTAATTTAATGATGAATACCATCACGGTTTTAAGTGAAAAGGGGGCAGGAGTGGGTTAAGGGGGAAGGTGCCTCCAGCCCATTGAGCAGAAGCAAACAAAAAGACGCCACGGAAAGTTTGTTTGCAAATCGCTTAAATTGTTGCACCATGGACAATTAAGTATGCTCCTGAGATATCCACGACTAGGAATTGTGTCTCAACATTGCTGGTAAGCGAGATAACTTCAATAAGGGATGGAATATCGTGTGTTGTGCAGCTTCAATATGATCAATGCAACGACCTATCTAGGCTGCTTCCTTCGTCAGAACCCTCATTGGCGGGCTGTTTGAAACAATCCCTCTTAAGAGTTTGGTCAAAAGTTCTCAATCCTGTTTCTGGAAACTTAGTTGTGATTACGCATGGGAGATCTTCCTACCTAACTTACTTACCTCTGACGACTCGGGGCGATGTGTCCGAGAGGCGACTACGCTACATATTATTCTAAATCCTCTACCTCAAGTTTATGGCTTGAGTCTCGTTACTCGATTCCTCTCTCCATACAAACCGTAACTTTAATTCATCATATCGACGAAGCTGTCTTCCTTAAACATCGAGGCGTCTGGGCAACAGAACCATCTTACAATAGTGAAGTACCCAAGCTATCCACCGATCCAAGACCAAGAATACCACCCCTTTCAGAGATACTAGTATTGTCTCTGCAAATGTTTCCCTAATGTTGAATCTGAATAAGTGCCAGGTGAGTGGTGGCACAACCTGTGTGTTCCCCCGCAGAGGACGAAAAGGGGCCAGCATCTCGCACAGCAGGCTGAGCCAGGCATCCAAGCCGTAAGCACACACACTCTCGGGAAGGCACTGATCTCTTGACCTCGGACTTGTCCGAACGGATAAGTGGCGCGAGTTGAGACATGTGTGGTGGTGTCCTCGGGTCGAGCCGCTGTCTCAAAAGGCTCTATCCGCCAAGGGAACGCCTTTTGCGTGTTCAACGTCTGGCGTCATACCGAGTATGTATCTTGGCACATCATCACCTCGCTGCTGCCTTGCTGATTAATTCTTTAGAGAGGCATCGACTTGACGCCGTGTTACAGATGAGCCAGCCATCTCCGATTATACTAGGTAGGCAGGAGATGGATTGCGAGTAAGGAGTCGGAAAAGGAAGGCCGAACGCCGTAGATGACCAGCCAAAGCGCTGTACAAAGTGCAAGAAAACCAGTCAGTCGCGTCAGCCGAGAGAGACGAGGCAACCGCACTTTGGCTAGCCTCGTTGAGAATAGGCAAAACTTTTTCGAGAGAAGCTGGAAATTCTGCACCCATCTACACCCTTGGTGTTGCAACCGGGCGCAGGCTGGCACTTGTGAATGAGGGGTGGTGTCTTGTTGTGTAGAAGCCAAGGGCTCTTCTGCTTGCAGGGATTGTCAGCATCCTGACTGATCCCTCTTCAAGCCAGGTGCTTTGTAGAGGTTACACCAAACACTCAACGTTCGAGGATAGTCCCAGTTCGCCGAAACTTTTTGAACGTACTGGCATGACGATCAGTTGAGAATTCAAAGGAGAAAGCTCTTGTCCTCCCTCGACCGTTGGGCATATATACAGATGGCGGCGGCATTGTAGACGGTGAGACCCAGGAGCCAGGCCTCTCGTTTGTGACATGGAGTACAGCGTTTCGGCTTCTGAAGGACAAAGAAAAGACCCGCAGTTTGACGGAAAGCCGCCAGATCGCTCGATTGTACGCGTTGTACATGAGGAGAGCAGGGAAGTCCCTGTGGCATTAGGCATCTCTGCAATGGCTACGACGAAGACAGATCCCAGGGTGCGTGAGGAGATTTTTCTTGTATCACCTCTGATGTGAAAATCTGCGTGTCCAACGTCGCGCAAAGGCCCTGCACAAAGACGATTTCAGTTGCTGTGGGACCCGGGCTTCTCGACGTGCAGTGCCGATGAGTAGAACGTTGGGACTACACGCATCGAAGTCATCGAGGTCAGACTTCTGTGTCGTCAGGAAATGCGAGTTCGTGCTAGCTCCGTGGATGTTGTGTACCGACACAGCAGACAGCCTTGGTCTAGGCTTCTGCTGATCAGCCGCGGCGTCTGAATATCATCAAGCTTGACTGACAGGCGGTGTGGACAGGCCTCCCCTGTCTCTTGAAGATCGAAGGAGTTGAAGAGCCTTCGCGAGGTGGTAGAGATCCTTCATTATTGCATGGATGGTGCTTGTAAAGGAAGCAGGTAACCGATCAGAGCAGTTGTCAGTCACGTCAGTTAAGGTGCGGCTCTGCAATGGCAACTGAGACCAGTTGGCATTATTGTCTCATTCTTCTCCGTCACTACACATCATTCGAGCACTCTGAAATGTTGTGAGGCCATGAGAACGACTGGACATGGGAGGAAATAGGCGCCTGCGAAAGATTGGCGTTTGGATTGGACTCGTGTCAGAAGACCGGCCACGTAAGATGCTCCATTCAGAATGGTCTTGTCGAAGTGTCAGATGGACCACCGACCAGGCCAGCTTCAAAGATCGAGGTAGAACTCGCACGTTCCAGACCACAACCTGGATGAGAGGCGCACTTCGAATCCTATCTTTGATACGAAGCCGAGGGCGGTACCGACTGCACCACCCTCGTCGACGAACAGCCTTAATGTCTCGGTTGTTACGGACTCAGAATAGTCTCTCTCACGTCCTGCATAAAGACGGACGCATGTCTCGATCGCTGGCATCTCGAATTCGCATCCTATGACCGACAAGAATCTTGTATTCTTGCCCATTCCTTCGTGTCGTGTCAGCTTGATTGGTCAAGCACCTAGGGCTTCTGCCGTGTAACATTATTTCTGCAGGTCGTTGCTGGATGTTCCTTATCGGAGTCATTTGATGCACCCCTCACCAATTGGAGTCGTCTTTGAGGGGGAGTCGTGGTCGTTGATTGGGGTCGACGATGGCACCCAGAAGTGTAAGAATCCTATACCCGATTGAGCCGGCCCTGGACAGTGTTGACCGCGAGCCTGCGTGGATTTGCCGATCAAGCCACACAGCTGGACACACTCTTTAATGCGCGTCCTCCACACACCTCAATAAAAAGCGGCACGTCTTCGGTGAACGCTTCGAGGTTGACAGATATTCAGCCGGATGGTTGCCTTGTTTCGTGCGGCGCGGACCATTCCCACTGTTCGCAAAATTCGCCTTCCGGGTCGACCCTCCCTCCCGCCCGTCAAATCCGCCCGTGCCCGTGTAAGACAAAGCCAGTCTCTTGCGGGGTAATGAGCATCGGTAGAGACGGTAAACGAGCAGCTCTCGGTGTGTAGTGTAGAGGCTGGTGTTTGCCAAGACATGGTGACAGCTTCCAATCCAAGTGTAGTTCTAATACAGACGACTCAGGCATATTCGGTACGTATAATGCACAGTCGCCGGGGCCCGTTGGACTCCGAGTAGTATTTCAGACTGTGCTTCGTTTTGTCGAGTTCATCCATCGACCAGGTCAAACTCTCTGGCTCAGGCGAGGGAGACAGGCGTCTCAAGTATCGCATTTGAAGTAATTGCCGTTTGATGACCAGGCTGCCAATCCAAAGGCGAGGAACGTGGCGCTCGACTGGGCGGTGCCCACCACTTCACCGAAGCGACAGGGATGGTGCGAATGGATGCCTCGAGAGCGACGAAGTATTTTATGAGTAGGTGGCTTGCTGGGTTGAGTGATAGGTTGCGCGTATGGTAGACAGTTGCATATTCCTGGCGGTGAAAGTCAGCTTCCTGGCTTCCTGAAAGCTCGCAACGCCCGCCCCCTCTTCTCACGGCCACTATTTCCCACCCTTCTCTCCTATCTTCTTTCTTCCCCTCAACAGACGAAAGAAGCCGGATAGCTGACCTGGACACTCCAAGGACAAGGCTCGTATCATCGGAAAGAAAGCAGGTCAGATACGTGCTGCTGCGGCCAAAGTTGTTGATGGTGGCCATTCCGTTCTTGTCGCCGAGCCCAGAACCGCATCCTACAGTCAGGAACAAAGATCAAGACAGACCAACAGCATAAGTACCAACACACCCTCCTATCGCTCATTTTGTCTTATACACCCTTCCACAAAGGACTGCGCTCGCCTCACTTTGTCTAGCACAGTCTCCGAGTCGAGACAGCCACAACCCTCTCGACTTCTTCTGGTACGACATTCCACTCTGCATACTTGTCTCCCTCCTATTTTATTGCATGTCAGTTTCATGGGACGTCGATTACGGATTCACCATATAAGACGTGCCTTACCTGTCCCCAACCCTCCTCGAGGATACCCTCCGAGTCCTAGCATCCTTACAATTCTCGTCTCCATCATGGCTCCCCTTCCAGCCGGTGTTATCAATCTCACTGCCGGCCCGCCGAAACACCCTCAAGGGGCGAAAGGCGGACCGCATCCACCGCCTCCTCCACCGGCCCCCAAGCCTCCCGTCCACGGAGCGCCGGCTCATCATGTCGTTCAACGTCCAGCAGCCCCGATGGTAGCCCCAATGATGATGCCTCGGCCCATGCCGGTTCAGCCTCCCAACGACGTGATTCCACCTGAACTACGGCGCAAGCGTCTCGTTGAGCGATCAGATCTTCGCAACGAACGCATGACCGATGCCGATGCACGCGAAGCCTTGTCCGAGTATGTCGTATACCGGTTCGAAAAGGTCCATGACCCAAACGAGATTGACGACGAAGGAAACCCCGTCAGATCGACCTGGGAGAATGTCATCCGCACAGAGGTCCAGGACCTCCCCAAGCCGGCCATAACCCGAACCATCCGTCAACTTGATGCCGAAGGCAAGACGGCAATGCAGAAGAAGCTAGACCTCACAGGAACGCAGCAGCGTCAGATCGAAAAGGCGCAAAACAATCTCGACGCACATAACCTTGACAAGCGGTTCTATTACACACTGCAGCAGATCAGCACCAAGATCAGGAAGCTTAGCAAGGACTCTATTGAGTACCGCCAGTACATGGCTGGGAAAGAGGCTAAGAAGGTCGTGGTAACCAAGTTTAAAGAAAGGAAATCGAAGAAGAACCTCCTGGAGACGATCTCGATGACGGTGTATTTCAAACGAGAGCCGCGCTTCGGCGAGGATGCAAAGGCCATTCTCAAGGAGAGAGAACGGGAGATTGAATATCAACAACGCCTGCGTGACCAACAGCGGCAGCACCATCTTGATCAT
Source organism: Colletotrichum scovillei (assembly GCF_011075155.1). Classification (NCBI taxonomy): domain Eukaryota; kingdom Fungi; phylum Ascomycota; class Sordariomycetes; order Glomerellales; family Glomerellaceae; genus Colletotrichum; species Colletotrichum scovillei. Next base: position 4,100,149 of record NW_023336261.1, read on the forward strand.
CAATTCTTGGCACGGCAGCAAGGCCATGAGTTGGCGATGCGACAGCAACAGGAAGAGTTTCTGCGACTTCACCCGCAACCAGTGGCTGTACCGCCTCGCCCTCCGTTCCCGTTGCAGAAGCCTGGCAAAGAGAAAGCCGACGTCAAAGTCATCAAGACAGAGAAGGGCAAAACCAAGGTTTATGACATCCCTTCTAGAAGCTCAGGAAGCTCTAGAAGCTCGCGTTCGGACGATAGTTGGAGCGAGTCGGACCGGACGCCGAGTACATCCGTCACTGGGTCCTCCGATTCCGGCAGGCATAATCACCGCCGCGGCCGTCATCCAAGTCGCGGTCGCAGTCGAAGCCGTAGCCGTAGCCGTAGCCACCGTCGATACCATACGAAGCAGGACTATCGCCTCTTTGATTACGATGTTCCTCGCGGTCGTATGCCTGGTTCACCTCCACCCCCACCACTTATAATGCCTGGCGGAGTCGACCGCTTCGAGCATGAGGCATTTCGGCCCCGGCGGCTAGCAGATACGGCCTATAACAACGACCTGGAAGACATTGAGCTGTTGAACAGTCTCGGCCGCCGTCGACCAGTTGTGCTTCCGCCCCGTGTCATCCACAGGCGACCCAGCTTCCGCATTGTTGATTCGGAAGAGGTTGTTCGTGCAAGACATGAAGATGATTTGGATAATGTGAGGAAATTGACGATCCGTGATGAAGTGAGATTTGAAGATCGACGGGTGGGCGAGGAGGAGCTGGCTGCCGACACACGGAGGCGACGACTGGAAACTCGATTCCGTCGGTCTTCTCTAGAAAGAGGCGCCTTGTTTCGAGACGAGGAAACGTACGAAGAGAGAGCGCGACAAGCAAAACAGTACATGAGCCGGCACCATGACAATCCGTTTGAACCGCTAGGGCGATCAGGGGCGAGGTACCACAACTAGGGTAGCCCAAGTTTGCAATCCTTTCCGGGGTTTCTTTCCACGCTTGAGGATGTCGTCGATAGCTATACGCCTCATTGATCGGCAAGAATGAAACTATTCTGTGTTAATGCTTTAGTCGAAACAAAAGTTGAACAGGCAGTGTCTTTCCAGAGGGCAGCATAGTGAAATTGACCAATGAGAGATCCGAATAATCAGTTTGACAACGTGAGCAACTTCCTCGTCCCAGTGAAAACAAAATCTGGCAATGCAGCTTGCAGGTTGCAGAGACGCCGAGGTAGCACAGCACAAACATGGAAGGCGAGAGCTTGAATAAGTAGTGCCGGGTCCAGCTGGAGGAGTTCTGCCCAACCTTTGTGCCTAAAAGGTTGCTATTGGGGTCGACTGCAGATAGTCAATCCCCCGCGCTCAACATGAGGCGAACGAACAGCTTCTCCTTCGACGACATTGCATCGAGGCGCAGGCTCTTTCTGCAAAAGAGAGGAGCTACATGGTGAACGTGGACGGTCCGCAGCCAATGACGGTGATTGAGCAACATGCTATTGGACAATTTGAATAGTCCGTCGAGGTAGCCAGTAGTCCGTCAGTTGTTCCTAAAGGAAGTGGAATAAGTCTCTAGTGCGTATGTGCGTATTCCAATTGTAGAAAAGGCAGGCAAATGGCGAATGATCATCGGGGATAAGTCGTACAAAGAGGTGGCATAATTCGCGGCTACGACGGTTTCACGCGTTACATGGAAGAGTGAGGTTGAATGTGGTGGCATTGTGAGCAAGACTGGGTGATGGTAATTAAGCGGATGACTAAGCCAAGTTGATTTGGAGCAACTTTCGCGCTGAGACTCAGGAGGGGCTTAACGCGTCCAGGCGCGTCCCGACCACAATCGGGATTGCCCTTCCAGGATAGACGCAGATCGAATTCTCTCCTTCCTCAGTCAGCGTGCGACACAGCAAAGCCTCTCACGTACAGAGTCACACAACAAATGTCAACAAGACAGCCCCTCGGATGACGGCTGGAATCACCAGCCTCTTTCCCATTCGATATCCGCCAATACTCCGCCAACTCACCCACAGAGCAGCATTTCGTGTCGCTCATGTCCACACCTCTGCTTCCCATCCGGATCTAGGTCCGCATACCGATTCGATGTTAGCCAGAGCGAAGAAGGCCTACGAGGCCAGCGCTCCGCCACCCCAGAAGAACGACTTGGCGAAGCAACTATTTCCCTCGAGCAGCCCCAGCGCCACTCAGAATGGGAATATCATAGACCAATTCAAAAAGACCACCCCGACGACCACGGCGCCACCCGCGACGACGAACTGGATACGACCCCCGCCGGGCAGGACTGCAAGTGTAACGCACTTCGCAAGCAGCAATCGGTCTGCTCTCGATTCTATATCCGCGCCTAACGGCAAATCTTTCGCTTCTCTCTACGCCAGGTCTGACTCTTTTCGAGACGAACCGGATAATATCTCTACTCAAAGTGGGCAGGCCAACTCGAAACCCGCTGTGTATTTTGCCGAAGATGACTTCAGTGACGACGACCAGCTTGACCTGGACTTCGAAGCCCCGTCGGCTCTACCATCACTCCCCAAGCCCCCTGTTGTCGCAAAGAAGGCTAGCAACCCGCCGCCCGAGGAACCTTCGACACAAGTTTTACCGTGGTCCTCGTCTCCCGCATCACATTTCGTCCACCCTCAACTATCGCGCACCACATCTGCCGAAAGCTCACTGAAGCGTGAGTCCCCGGAGAACTTCGAGTCTCAAGTGGCGCCGCAGCCCAAGAAGCGCAAGCTGCCAACAAAATGGAAAGTTGAGGAGGACTTTATCCCAGTGCCACAAGACGAGCCGGAGGTCTCTCGATGGGCGGATGGTGGTGTCACGCCTGCTCCCAAGAAGAAGAAAGAGACCTGGAATATGACTGCCAGTGCCCTCAAGGAGCAGAAGAAACAGTTGAAAACACAATCCAAAAAAGCCGCCAATGAGGAAGAGTGGTCCATGGACGAAATTCGAGCAGAGGTGACGAAAAGCAACCAGCCCAAGCCCAAGGCATCAGTGATTGCTCTCACTCAAGAGCAAAAGCACGTCCAAGACCTCGTTGTCAACAAAGGCCAGAGTGTCTTCTTTACAGGTCCGGCCGGAACTGGAAAGTCGGTCCTGATGAGATCGATTATCGCAGAGCTGAACAAGAAATGGGCGAGAGATCCGGAAAGGGTAGCTATCACAGCATCGACAGGCCTCGCAGCCTGCAATATCGGAGGCCAAACGCTACATAGCTTTTCTGGGATTGGCCTTGGCAAGGAAGACGTCCAGGCATTGGTTAAGAAGATCCGGCGAAACCCCAAAGCGAAGAACCGCTGGCTTCGCACCAAGATCCTCGTCCTTGATGAGGTCTCAATGGTGGACGGCGACCTGTTCGACAAGCTTTCACAAATCGGCAGAACCATCAGAAACAACGGCAAGCCCTGGGGCGGAATCCAGCTTGTAGTTACGGGGGATTTCTTCCAGCTGCCCCCGGTACCTGATGGTGATAAAGGCAGGGATTCTAAATTTGCCTTCGAAGCGGCAACTTGGAACACTACGATTGACCACACGATTGGTTTGACGCAGGTGTTCCGTCAAAGGGATCCAGGTATGTCGAAATGAAACACGAGTCTGGACATTGTAGACCGGCGCAGTAGCTAACCAATCTCAGTCTTTGCCAATATGTTGAACGAAATGCGTCTTGGCAGAATTACCGACGAGACCGTGCAAACATTCAGAAGCCTGGCTAGGGCGATTCCCGCCACAGATGGCCTGGAGGTCACAGAGCTGTTCCCTACACGATATGAGGTTGAGAACGCCAACCAAGGTCGACTGCGCAGATTGCCCGGAATACCCAAACGGTACGACGCAGGCGATAGCGGAGACCCCCAAATACGCGACAAGTTACTCCAAAATATGATGGCACCCAAAATGATTGAGCTCAAGGTTGGTGCTCAAGTCATGCTCATCAAAAACATGGACGACACACTTGTCAATGGTTCCCTTGGAAAAGTGGTCAATTTCATGAGCGAGGACGACTTTGAACACTGGAATCCAGCACTCATGATGCAGAGTGTCGAGGACATAGACGAGGATGGAGAAGCAAGGGCCAGGCGCAAGATCCAAGCTTTCAGCAGAGAAGTAGAGCAGGCTACTAAGGGCAAAGCCGAGTATCCTGTCGTGGAATTCGCGGCGGTGGATGGATGTACCCGTACCATCCTTTGCGTTCCAGAAGATTGGAAGGTTGAGTTGCCTAATGGCGAGGTGCAGGCTAGTCGAAGCCAGTTGCCTCTGATTCTGGCATGGGCACTATCGATTCACAAGGCCCAAGGTCAGACATTGGAACGAGTCAAGGTCGATCTGGGCAAAGTATTCGAAAAGGGTCAGGCCTATGTCGCGCTCAGTCGAGCGACCTGTCAACAAGGCCTACAGGTCCTGAACTTCCGGAAGGACAAAGTGATGGCTCACCCTCGGGTCGTAGGGTTCTACAACAAGCTCTACAGTGCCGACGTAGCCATTGCGAAAAAGCCACCAAGTATGGCTGATTTTTTACACAAGGAGAAGGACACAAAACCCGCCAGGAGTGCTTCTGGGGTGAGCGCGCGGTCTCAATCGTTTGTGAGGAAAGGTGTTGAGGTGATCGACTTGGACGAGGAGGAGGAGGCAATGGCGAGCTACGGCGGGTTTTAAGATGGGACCCAGGAAGTGTTTTGGCAGTAACATAATACGGCGTTTCAGAGACACGTCGTCATCAAAGATTCTACTCGAGTGGCCGGTCTATGCATGGTTGGAAGGGGTTCATTTAGTCTTCAGGTTGTCTGGACATGGATAGCGTTGGACTCGCAAGCTCTGGTTTCGCTTTGAAACGCACGTCTTGGTGGGACGGAAATACCTCTGCTCTTGTAGCGAATGAATAAGAGAAAACAATATTAGAAGGCATTTGTATTTGGCCACTTAATTCATTGTCGTAGTTGCAAGTAAGTTAAGGTAAGTTAGGGTAGTCGTAGCATCCACCCGCAACCTTGAGGAACGCCAAGAGCAGAATCGTTGCAGCTAGAGCAACTTTGCATATGCTGCCACCTTCAACAGATGGATGGAGAACAGTCAAGAGTCATAATAATCTATGTACCTTGGATGCGACGCCTACAATGTGCGTTGAAACATAGGTAATCCAATTGATTGTGAGGTGCTGCGCACTTGATGAAAACTGTCTGCACAATATGTTCCTTTATTAGAGTCAACCGACCTTTCGAGGTACTTACCTTGTAGGCTTGAGTACCTAGTTGAGGTACCTTGGGTTGGTCACTTCGTACCCCAGATGGGCCCGGAAGCTTGTGTCCATGACGTTCGTCCCTTCTTCCTGGGCAGGGCATGCTGTGGCCTGTAGCTGCCCGCCACCAGCAGAAATCCCCGTGACCTTGCACCTGGGACCTGCGCCTGCCCTGCGCTTAAGTCCCCTGCGCTTGCCTTATCGATAAGCATTGGGAAAAAGTTAAGGGAACCTGAACCCAGCAGGTAAATGTGCCCGAGGGGGGAATTGGGGGAAGCAAGCTCTCTGGTCTGGTCATTCGTCGAGATCCAAGGTCAACACACATATTCACTGCCAACGTCAACCTCATTTCTGCCCTCCAACAGCACCTTACTGCCGCCGCTTCCATCCTGCGATCTTTCTTGGCCACTTTCGATATCTCCAAAGCTCAAGCTTCGGTCAATTCGCGCAAGTTGTGTTTGCGACGAAGCCCCAACCCAACGCTGCTCTGGTGCATCCTGATACAGTCAACGACTCAGCACGCACACGCTGCGACGCATCCGTCACCATGGAGTTCATCGGCTTGCAAATGCTGGTGACACTGAGGCAGCCTCACGGTACGATGCTAAAGGGCACTGTCAGCGCTATAGAGCCCGGCATCAGCCTCACACTAAGTAACGGTACGTTCATGTTTCCATCAACGTCACTAGATGCCCAGTCCCACTAACAAACGCCTACGTAGTCTTCACTCACGGAACAAACCACTGGCTCCCGAGGGTCGTCATCGATGCCGCCAACGTCCTCGAGCTTTCCGAATTCAAGGAAGATGCTGCGCCCAATACCTTTACAGCGCCGGGCGTCAGTCCTGTTCCTGCTCCCGTCGTCAATCAACCTGCGCAACCCGCCTTTGCGGACCCCGCCATCCTCAGTATGGGAAAGAGGCCCGACTCCGGTATCGTGAGTGGGAGCGAAAGCCAGATACTCCCGGAAGCTGTACCCCAACAGGCTGCAGGCGCGCCGAGGGACCTTCGGCCGGGGCAGCCAGGAGTTTTGTCCGGCGTTCATCTCACCGGAGGTCTGAAGGACGACATTGTCAGCCTGAGCGAGACTTTGCAAGAGCTGGAAGTGGACGACTCGACGCCCAACGCACAACGATTTGTTGCTGTGGGAAACAGCACAGTGTCGCAGGATGCTGGTGAAGTACAGGGTCAACCACAAAAGAAGAGCAGTAGGCGGCGAGCAAAGCAAAAGGCTCGAAACGGCGCAACGGAGGAAACGATACCAGAAATCACCCCGATCCGCGGTAACGCGACTAATCGTGGGAAGGGCTGGAGGCAAACCCCGATGCTGCAAAGCTCGCCTTCCTTCCAGCCCTTCAACTCACTGAAACGGGGCCTTAAGGGCAAGAAAGACCTACCCGAAAACGGATGGGCCTCGGAAGACGTTACTGAAGATATGGTCGAGTTCGATTTCGAGAACAATCTGGCAAAGTTTGATAAGCGCACCATCTTCGACCAAATGCGAAAGGAGGACCTGGTTGACGAGGCAGACCGGCTGGTTTCGCACAACCGCCTGCCCAAGCCAGGAACAGCTGGAGGGAAGAACCTCCACTATTCTGAGAATGTACTCGACCTGCCAGCCGCATCGGCAAAGACGAGCCAGGATTTTTGGAACAGCGAGGCTGACGATGCCGCTAATGGAGTTGATCGACTAAGCGGTCGTGATGTCCGGAGTGCTCAGAGTAGCCGCAGGGCGGACAGCAAACCAGGGGCTGCAAGGAGGTCGCAATCGCGGAAAGCGAGCGCGCAACTTACCAGTCAGCCCCTCAATCGCGTCAACTCCAACGTACGTCTGAACAGACAGTCCCAAGCGTTGCTTCGTTCCCAAGACAGCCCCAAAAGTCTTCATGGTACTAACCACCTACAGCACGTTTCACAGTCCGGCTTCTATCTCGAACCGTCAAATCGACGACTGGAGACCGTCTCAGCTCTTCAAATGCTGAACCTGGAAAACATCGCAGCCAACGAGGTCGGGCTCACGGAAGACATGATGGCTGAGAATGCAGGCCGAGGAATCGCTGAGGTGACATTGCGAGCTCTGGAGGACCCCGCGATTCAAGTCCGCTTCGGAACCGGTGGCGCAAATGCTCAAAGCAACAGTTTGTCGGCTTCTGCGACCGTCGTCATTCTCGCCGGCAACAACAAATCCGGAATAAGAGCCATTGCGGCTGCCCGGCACCTACGCAACAAGGGTCTCAACTTACTAGTCTGTGTCGTTGGCATCGAGCGTGAGCGAGATCTGCTCGAAGACATGCGACAGCAAGTGAGAATATACAGAAACTTTGGAGGTCGCGTGCACAACAAGATCGAGTTGTTCGAACAGCTTCGCAAGACAGCTTCCACCCCAGCAACATCGGTAACACTCATCATCGATGCTCTGCTAGGCCTGGCGATCTCGTTTGAGGAGCTTCGAACTGGCGACCAAGCCACTGTATATGAATTGATAGAATGGGCCAACCGAAACGAGGCCTTTGTTCTTGCGGTGGATGTGCCAACGGGCATCGACCCGTCCACTGGAAAGGTCAGCATCATCGACGGTGGGCGCTTGTATGTCAAGCCTCGGTATGTGGTGGCGATGGGCGCGCCGAAAAAGGGACTACTCGAGGCGATGGCCCCTGTTTCCGAAACGGACCCCTCGAATGTTCACGGTGCCGGAGCGGCTGACGGTCATGGTGCTGTGGCTGAAGATGAAGACTGGAAGCTATTCATTGCCGACATGGGTCTCGGCGCGACAGTCTGGAAGAAGGCAGGTACCAAAATTCGGAGAGGCATTGACTTTGACAACAAGTGGGTTCTTCAAATGCGGTACCAGCCAGCGCTTTCTCAGGAGCAGTGATTTCTGCCCTGACGAGGAAAAGGGTGATTCACAAAGGAGTTATTTATGGGAAAGGGATCATAAAAGCGAGTCTTTTCAACTGCATTGTTCAGGCATTTTTTTATCGCACGACGGAGGAGGGACAGCATACGGGAAGAGGAGTTTGCGCACAGCCTGCCTTCTATTATATCCGCATCGGGGGGAGCGGTGGACATGATCTTGTATGATATTCCAGTAGCAGCAGCTATCACCGAGCATGGCCCGGTTTTTTCTTATCAATTGCGTGCTGCTATTTCGCGCTCGGTGTTGTCTTGTGGGCTACGAAGCATCGAAAGCGCAAACCAAGACCAACTGTGTGGTAGATCCATGTAGGTCTCATCATGAGCGCTGCAATCGCTGGACGTGGGAAGAGGCAACCGGCCGGATCCCCGTGTGGATACTCGGGGCAAGACAGAAGATCGGGATGGCAGGTGAAGGTTGCGTTGGGGGCCGGGAGGTGCAGCGCTTGCATCAATAGATGTGGTGTTAGTGCTGACGGACGGGGCAGCAATCAAAATGTGGATGTGGGGGATGGGGAGAAGAAGAAGTGCAGCTTGACAGACAGTGAGGCTGTGATGAGAGACTGGTCAAAAATAAGGTCTTTGAATATGATTTTGGGATATGACTTGTAGAAACGTTGACCCTGGACTTGATGGGTGGCCTCATGAACAATGGAGTAGACGTACGGGGCATCCCGGGAGACCTCAACAGTCTCAGCCCTTCCTAGGTATCATGATACAGATCGTGGGCGTGGCGCTCGAATACGAGGTTTTGCTGTAAGGGTGTCCATCAAAAGCACAGCAAGCAGTTGCACAACAGTGTCAGATTTGGGGGTTTTAGATATACCTCGAGATTTGGTAGCGGGAACCACGGGCCAAGAGGTCGTGTGTTGCTACCCAGGTGCACTTGGAGGTTCCGGCGGGGTCAGGTTGGGCTTGAGAGGACTATGGAGAACGAACCCGCAGATGGATGACAAGGGAAATTTTGGGTCTTCCAGAAGACGGACCAGAAGGGGCTGTGTAAAGACGATGTTTGCTACAGGCAGCCAATATCAGGTTGTTGAAATGCACTAGCAGCTATGCGCCATCGCGACGGAATGTTCCCAACTCTGTCTTGCGGCGGGGAGGGGAGGGGAGGGGAGGAAGTCACGCCATGGCTGAGGCTGAGGAACCGCCAGCCTCCTAGTGGGACATGTCTGTCTCGTCATTGCTGTTACCCTGGCCAGATCGGGTCGCAATTATCGAGCTTGGAGGCTCATGCGGTTCCATTGCACCAGGTTTTGGTTACCTACTTCTTGGGAACTCGATGTCGGTGACAGCGACTATCTCATCGATGCGACGTCTATGGAGTACTAATGACGGTTGTGCAGGAATGGAAAGGAAGCTATTGAAAAAGAGAGCATGAGAACAAAGAGGCATGGTGGACAAGCGTGTTTGGAAGCGTCAGGCTAGCGATGCGGTGTCGTGTGATGGGATTGTGACACGGGGGGGCTTATACAGCCATATGGCCCCCAAATCTGCAAGTAAGGTAAGGTAGCCTAGAGGGGCTGCAGACCATCTTGCAGCGGCAGCCTGCCTCACTATAACCCCTGACGATGAAGAAATGGGAGGCCAACGAGAGCGGGAGGACGCTGAGCTGTGATCGATCATCTAGATTCCGTAGGGCGGATGGATAGTCGTACAGTACCGATATAAGAACACTTTGTTGGCCTGCGACTTTGCTGGAAAGGTTCCAGCGTGGGATGTGGTATTGGTCCCTTACCCTTGCACCGACACAGACAACAAGAGAGTTGCGACCTTCAACAGATCGACATACTCCAAATTCACAAGAAAGGCAAATCCAGACGAACGACCAAAAGCTAACTTTCCTTGGCTTTGTCGACAGCTCGGTCCGTCCCGTCACATCACGAGGCCGCCGAAACCCCACTTCAGATGAGCTTCAGGTCCGTTGCGGTGGAGACTGGCTCCGTTGCCGGGAGTCCGCCCGAGGGGTAAGCAAGCCCGCCCCAGGTTTTGAAGTGGAAAAGCTGTGAGAGTGTACGTAGAACTAATCAATGTGCGTAGGCGGGCCGACCTTTCAAGCCACGACCATAGCATCGGGCGCCGTATGAACAATTACCCTGCGCTCTCTTGGTTGACCGAGGCGTTCCTGCAGACGCAGGACCGTTCCGCGAGGATCGCCGTCGGCAGCCCGCGCTCCGGAGTCGGCATCCTCGGGCTCGGGCTATTGGAGCACCACATCAACCTGCTCCCGACCATGCGGCACGCCGACGCGTTGCCAATGTTTGACCATGCGGCGGTCGGCGGCGCCAGATACCTTGGTTGGCGGCAGAAGGTGGCGACATGGCCGCTTTCCCAGCAGGAGGCGATGAATAATCGCACCTTTGCCGTTTGATTGGGGAGTGGATGATGGCGCGGGAGGCCGTCGCCGGATGACTCGTTCTTCAGGGATGCCTGTAGAGAAGCAGAATCGGAGAAGTGGATGATGGAGGGGGGAAAGGTGTCTCCGTTTGTTTGCAGTGGGCTGGCATTCCAGCCAGCCGTCATTCGTTTGCCTCCGGATGCATCGAGCGCCCAGTCTTACTCTTGCTTGGGTATGGGGCTGCCAGGATGGCGAATTTCGGAGGAAAGAAAACAAACGTTTTGGATTCACAGAAGCTCAGCTGGTGGTCCGGGTTCGCCGCTCCTTTGGATGATTTGTAGCAGAAATAACAAAGAAGTCGCTCGCTCCTTCCGTCTGTCTCTGCCCGCCACGCGAGACGCTTCTTTTGTAAGGAAAATAAGGTAGGCATGTTCTTACGTATCCTTCTGCAAGACCGCAAAACCCATTTCAAGCGAATCTGAGGCGACAAGGCAGTTAATGACAAGACCCATATTATGGTGATGTGATGTGATCTCGGTGAGCTTCAAGGTGTGCAATTGCCATATCGATAAAAGCTCACTAATGCAGAAAGGCGATAAGACTTGGTACGGATTTACTGGTGGATTCCAATGGCATAGGTACCTAGTGGATTAGGTGGAGGCCGTGCGTGCGACACCGAGTCGCTGAGAGAGTGCGTGGCCCAAAGGCTGCCTGCTTGCCTGTCTGAAGACCGTCGGACCCTCAAGGTCAGCAAGAGTGGAAGCTTCCAACACTTTCCACTGCCCTGACGACACCGTCACCACCTGAATCGTAGAGCTTGGGCCAGATTCGACCCCTGGAGCGGTGCCTTACTTAAGCTACCGAATGCACCGGAGTGCACTTAATCCGCCCCACTCTATGATTTCATTGGTTGTCTGGGGACCAGACCCAGGGATTGCCGCCGCCTCCCGTCACCACCTCACACCTTCCTGCTCTTGCTGGCTGGCCTTTACTACCTCCATTGCTGCACCTGCCTGTCTCCGAAACAAAGCTTCCCATCTGCAAACCTCCCACCCTATCTCCGCCCCAACCACGAATTCTCTCCTTCACACCGTAGGAAGGGATATAAAATCCAACACAATCGTCTTTCCTTTCTGCTTTCCTGCCGAGGAGGAATTTCTACCATTGACAGCTACCCCACCCAGCTGAGGATCCCGCCTTCACCTTCACACTACGACTGCATACGAATACCCGAATCATCAGAAACAGTCGATCAAGATGGCGCCTCCGTCGGAACAGCCCGCCGAGCACAAGAAGAAGGTCAACCTTATGTGAGTAGAAATCCATCGTTGTTACTCCATGAAGTGGCTCGCAAAAGGAAGGAACTATGCTGACGATATCTACTACCAGGGATGCCTCGGGTGCTGAGGTCAAGGATGTTTGTCTCCCCGAGTCTCGATCGACGCAACCGGATATCGTGATGATTGTTTTGATACTGACCGAGCAAACAGCAAGATGACACCGCGACCGCTATCCTCAAGAAGAAGAAGAAGCCCAACCAGCTGATGTACGTGAGCTCTGGAAAGCGTGGGGCAAGCTTCATGACACTAACTGATGCAGGGTTACCGATGCCGTCAACGATGACAACTCCATCATTGCCCTCTCCGAGAACACCATGGAGGCTCTCCAGCTTTTCCGTGGTGACACCGTGCTCGTGCGCGGCAAGAAGAGAAAGGACACCGTCCTGATCGTCCTCGCCGACGATGAGCTGGACGATGGCAGCGCTCGCATCAACAGAGTCGTTCGCCACAACCTGCGGGTGAAGCACGGTGACATGATCACCATCCACCCCTGCCCGGATATCAAATACGTATGTGCCAACAGGACACCGCTTCTTCGAGAAAAAGCTACTGACCGCCATCGCAGGCCAAGCGCATTGCTGTTCTTCCCATCGCCGACACCGTTGAGGGTATCACCGGCTCCCTCTTCGACGTTTTCCTCGCTCCCTACTTCCGTGAGGCCTACAGACCTGTCCGCCAGGGCGACCTCTTCATCGTGCGCGGTGGTATGAGACAAGTAGAGTTCAAGGTCGTCGAGGTCGACCCCCCCGAATACGGCATTGTCGCACAAGATACCGTCATTCACTGCGAGGGCGAGCCTATCCAGCGTGACGAGGAGGAGGGCAACCTCAACGAGGTCGGTTACGACGACATTGGTGGCTGCAGAAAGCAGATGGCTCAGATTCGCGAGATGGTCGAGCTTCCTCTCCGTCATCCTCAGCTCTTCAAGTCGATCGGTATCAAGCCTCCCCGTGGTGTCCTTCTCTACGGTCCCCCCGGTACCGGTAAGACGTTGATGGCAAGAGCTGTCGCCAACGAGACTGGTGCTTTCTTCTTCCTCATCAACGGTCCCGAGATCATGTCAAAGATGGCTGGTGAATCAGAGTCAAACCTGCGCAAGGCATTTGAGGAGGCCGAGAAGAACTCTCCCGCCATCATCTTCATCGACGAGATCGACTCTATTGCGCCCAAGCGTGACAAGACCAACGGTGAGGTCGAGCGTCGTGTCGTCTCTCAGCTTCTTACCCTCATGGACGGCATGAAGGCTCGCTCAAACGTTGTCGTCATGGCTGCCACCAACAGACCCAACTCTATCGACCCTGCCCTCCGTCGTTTCGGTCGTTTCGACCGTGAGGTCGACATTGGTATCCCCGACCCCACCGGACGTCTCGAGGTTCTCCAGATTCACACCAAGAACATGAAGCTTGGTGATGATGTCGACCTGGAGCAGATCGCTTCCGAGACCCACGGTTACGTCGGTTCCGATATCGCTGCCCTCTGCTCCGAGGCCGCCATGCAGCAGATTCGTGAGAAGATGGACCTTATCGATCTCGACGAGGATACCATTGACGCTGAGGTCCTCGACTCCCTTGGTGTTACCATGGAGAACTTCCGCTTCGCTCTCGGTGTCTCCAACCCCTCCGCCCTTCGCGAGGTTGCCGTTGTCGAGGTGCCCAACGTTCGCTGGGAGGATATTGGTGGTCTCGAGACCGTCAAGGCCGAGCTGCAGGAGTCCGTTCAGTACCCCGTCGACCACCCCGAGAAGTTCCTCAAGTTCGGTCTTTCCCCGTCGAGAGGTGTCCTGTTCTACGGACCCCCCGGTACCGGTAAGACGATGTTGGCCAAGGCCGTCGCCAACGAGTGCGCTGCCAACTTCATCTCCGTCAAGGGCCCCGAACTCCTCAGCATGTGGTTCGGTGAGTCTGAGAGCAACATCCGTGACATCTTCGACAAGGCCCGCGCTGCTGCTCCCTGTATTGTGTTCCTCGATGAGTTGGACTCCATTGCCAAGGCTCGTGGTGGATCAATGGGCGATGCTGGCGGTGCTTCTGACCGTGTTGTCAACCAGCTTCTCACTGGTAAGTTCCCCACACTAAAGACTAGAATGAGACGAACATGAGCTGATTCCGTTGCAGAGATGGATGGTATGACCTCGAAGAAGAACGTCTTCGTCATTGGCGCGACCAACAGACCTGAGCAGCTTGATCCTGCTCTGTGCCGTCCTGGACGTCTGGACTCTCTCATCTACGTGCCTTTGCCCGACCAGCCCGCTCGTGCTGGTATCCTCAAGGCTCAGCTCCGCAAGACCCCTGTTGCTGGTGATGTCGACATCGACTTCATCGCTTCCAAGACCCACGGCTTCTCCGGTGCCGATCTTGGCTTCATCACCCAGCGTGCCGTCAAGCTTGCTATCAAGGAGGCCATCACCGCCGACATCCAGAAGACCAAGGCTCGTGAGGCCGCAGGCGAGGAGGCGATGGATGAGGACGAGGAGGACCCCGTCCCCGAGCTCACCAAGCGCCACTTCGAGGAGGCCATGCAAATGGCTCGCCGTTCCGTCAGCGACGTGGAGATTCGCCGGTACGAGGCCTTTGCCCAGCAAATGAAGAACGCTGGTCCCGGCGCGTACTTCAAGTTCCCCGAGGGCGAGGGTGCCGCAAATGAGGCTGCCAACAGCTTCGGCGATGCAGGCAACGATGATGATCTTTACGACTAAGGGATGGGTGGGTTAGAGTGCCACTTAATGCAAGCACGCCCTCGTTGTATTCTAGTTTTTCCTTGCTCTCCGATGCATCTGCGTCGTCACGCGTACAGATGATGGGCCGAGTCACAGAAATTCGAGCCTATCGACGGAAATCTGGGGGCGGACGGAGTTGGTAGACAGGTAGTTTCCATGATAAGTTGACCATATCAAGTCTAATTCCCAGATCGCTGTGTGATATGTCGCGAGATCATGTCTTTACAAGACTGTTTGGCTTAGTTCACCTGGTCGTTGTTACTGCGAGGTGGAGCTCCAAGTTTGCAAGAATGGTACGCTGCGCACGGGGAATCACTCGTAACAGAATGGGATTGAATAGTACATAGATGCTCAGGATGAAGCATATTGGTCGACCTATTCATTTTTGCCCCCCCAATCATAGTCGGCTACGTAAAGAAGTGAAATCTCGTGTGTGCTCGTCCCTTCTGCGGAACGGACTCTCCCAAGAATATGATTTATGTGTACACACGATGTCCGCCTCGGCATCGTCTTTATCTGACATCAATGGCTTTTATCATCAACAATAGCACTTTGCTCGAAACCAGCCAGCAAAGAGATGCTCCATAAGCATCTCAAAGCTGTGCGAAACGTCTTGTGAACATCGCAGAGGCGTCACCTCCCAACCTCTGGCGGTGCTCATCGTCGGCCACCTTTCATGACCATCTTCTCCCAAAGGCCTGCTGCCATAGCCTTCTTCCCCGTCCGTCGTAATTGCCGTGGTAACACCGTCTTCTCTGCCCAGCCCCATCTCCCAAGCTCACACCTCATCTTCAGCTGGTACTATCAATCTCGCAGACAGCCTCCAGGCTTTCTTGTGTGACTTTGATGGCCTCGTCAATGACAGCGGAAGGGATGGCCAGGTTCGGCTGGGCACTAGAGTCTGCGCCGCCGGGCGCCGGCGTAGAGGAGGCGGTGCCGTTGGTCTTCTTATCCTTGTCCTTATCCTTCTCCGAGGCTGCGCCGTTTGTTTTTGCTGTTGAGGGGGATATAGAGGGGGCTGAGGGGTCGAGGGTGTCCTGGCGGACGTCGTCGAGGACGCGGCGGAGGAGGTCTGGGAAGGTTGAGACTTCGCCTGTGCGGAGGAGGTTGAGGGCGTGGTTCTGGATCAGCGTGGGCCAGTTTGCTTGGTTTGCGTGGAGGGAGTGGAGGAGCTGTTCCTGGATTCTGGAAAGGAGAGGTTAGAGATGGTTAGCTTTTGCGATGTTCTCTTCCCAACCAGCGCCAAGTGGGTTCGATGGAGGATGAGGGGGTGGGGGCTTACTTTGTGACATGACCGTCCTTAAGCAGTAATGTGTTGATTTGTGATCTCAGCTCTGGGTCTAGAGTGGCAGCTGAGTGGTTCGCGGCCGAAGGTGGCACCTTCACTGGGGTTGACGGCGTCTGGCTCATCTTTGCTGATCTGCTAGGTGTATGTGTAAGGTTTCGGAGTAAGGATGCGCCTGGAGAGGCTTTCGTATTGGTTGCAGCAAGTGATTCGTGATACGAAGTAGTGTCACTGGGGGTAATCCTGGCAGCGAAGGGTTGTATCGTTTACCGTGGTCGATTGATGATGGAGCTGCTACGTAAGGCAAGTGTCGAGCACGCGGTGGAGTGGGAGCCTGGAGTCCGTTGTTAGCAGGGAGAATATCTGCTTTAGCATCCAGATACATACTGATTAGAATACGTGTAAGCAAAGTCTCGGGTATCAATGTCAAAAAGCGCAGTGTCTGTGGTTAATTGAGCATTTGCGGTCGCAGAAAGTGGTGATCTTTGGTGGCAAGGCTGACTTTTTTTGGAGCCGCCTCCGGGGAAGCTTCAGGTTCTCAGCAGCTGGCGGTGCTCACTGGTGCGCAAGGCTGAAATCATGCAGGGGTTTTCTGGTTTTGGCAGGCGGCGGGCACGTGGGGCCGGCCTGGGTTTTGCGACGACGAGCCGCCTAAAACCTGGAGGAGACTGCCACCTGCCGCTGGAGGGCCACTCCACCTCAGTTTCCCATGGAGCAGGAGCGCCCCCCTCCACACCAAAAGCTGCCGACCCCACTTTCCTTCTGTCAGAAAATGAGGGACCCGTCTTCCCCAAAGCTTCCATATTATCCGCCAGACTATGTGTACTTTACTTCCATACCTAGGTAGACATGATTAAACGACCATCAAACATCAACTCGCATTCATCCGAGCCATCGAGATCCACTCCTCTTTCGGTGGTCTCGTGTGAGATGGATGATACTCCAGGCGACTTACAAGGCAACACAGCAACGTGGAATGGGGATCACCAACGCCGTTAACGGAGCATCGTATACAATTTCAACTCTCATCAAACTCACAATTCGTCTCAAACTGTCAAGCCAACTTGTCTGATAACTAAAGTCTTTTTCTGGGCATTTTCACTCATTCCTTACTCCAGTTTAACAGCTTATTCCGAACACCGAGCCATGGTACCGCCATCGAAGCGGGTGGCCAAGGGCCCGATGACAGCTCATATCTCGACCGCTTGTCGGTGAAGGTCCTTGCTCGATCTTCCAACAAGTCACATAGACTTTGTCTTTCCGCGCACCGCATACACTTTCAAGAGGATCTAACCCCCAGTAATACCAATGGCAGGCGCACGGCAAGTATTTCGCTTGTACACCGTCTCCAACATGCATCCAGAAAGTCTGGTAGCTGCTAGGAAGTTCTGAGGCGAGCTCGCCCCGCCCTCGCCGCGGCGGGGCGGGCGGGCGGCGATGTCACAGTCTCCTCATGAGGACCACACTGACGGCCGACTTCCTCCGGCCCGTCCCCGAAAAGTATGACCGCACCGCGCATGGAACTAGGTCCAAGCCTACGGCCTGGCATCCACTACATACGCATCGACACACTACTCTCACGAACCGGGCCTTCCCGCAGCGATAATCGCTTCCCGAGAAAGTGTGGCAGGGCCCCCGTCTCTTCCGCCCCCCTTGACCTAGGCCTAGGCCCGCAGAGAAGACGAGAAGACGTTCTTTGCGTATTGGACGATGAGAGGATGCTCCGTTTACGACTGCTTGGTGTGTGTAGCCGAGCCGGGCGCTGTATCACCGAGCCATGCGAGGCGAGTAGATCACCAACGGTCACGTTGGACCGCCTACGCGAACCAAAACGCTTGCCGGGGACCGGGGGTCTGGGACTTGCATCTCTGCGCAACGTCGTTTTTCTTTCTTCTTGTCTCCCGGGTATGGTTTCCGGAGGCTGGAAGACGTTACTGCAAGGCGAGTCGTAAAGTTGCGTCCGCTTGCTGCGTCGGAGACTCCCCATGTGGAAGTCCACATTGTCGGTCAAGACTTTGACCCGGCTCACCGATTCGAGAAGCAAGGGGATTCCCGAACCTGCTTCCGGCTGCACTGCGATTTCTCGGGTTCGCTAGCCCGCTGTTGTTGGCGTTGGCGCTGGCGCAAAGAAGCAAAGCCCTATCTAGAACCTATGCCATCCCGACCTTGCATGGCAACCTCTACACCGAGGGCGTGATGGAAGTGGGCGAGCATCTCAAGCGGCATCCATGTGGTGTATTCCCATTCGGCCGGATCGCGGGAGTACAGCCTTCGAGACATGCCTGGATATAAGTCACAGGACTCTCAGCCAATGCTTCTCCGGATGGCGTTCTCGCTGTTGTGTCCCATCTATATTGTATTTTGGTCGCATCATAGATGCACGCAGCGATTCATTGCCATGCTTCCATTTGCAGAGAAGGTTTTCCGGGGCAAAATATCTCACCTCCCGGCCGGGGTTTGGATTGCTTTGCCCCTTCCTTCAAATGCCCTCGTTTTTTTCTTCTTTTCTTCTCACAACTTGGAGGGCCATTTAACGATAAGAGAAGCAAGTTGGGACCCGTTTTCTTAAACCACCCCAGACAGGCATGTTGTACACCGACCCCCTTCACCGCTACTATCCCGCCATGCAGGTTGATAAAACCCCCCCAGCTCCAAGAGCCGAACCCACGAACGACAACCCCGGCACGGTACTAGGTTACCGTGCCGCGAAAGTCCACTTTGAAAGTCTACTTTTCCCCATCTCGGCGCAGCTAGCCGAATGCAGGCGGGATTCTTGGGAAGGGAGGAGGGTAACAACAAAATGTGAGGGCTGCCGCGGAACCAACTTCCCAGTGGGCCTCCCGTGTGTATGTACAAGCTACCAAGGACTGCAGTCTGCAACCCATTTCCACGGGATGCCGTTTCTGGTTCTCGTCGTATTACACGTATCTCCTTCTTTTAGTTCTTAATTTTTTTTCCTTACCTCCACTTCCTATCCAATGCTTTGCTTCACAGGTATGATAGGTTTCCCAATCAGCCGTTCTTCCACCTTGAGGAAGAAAAAGAAGCTGGCTGAGCCTATAAGCACCGCATGCTGCAGGGTCTCTTGTGTTTCGGCGACGCGACTGGATGCTGTTCGTGTTGCTGGCAAAATACCCAATCGCGACCCCTGACTTGTCCAACGTCTTGCTTGGCCGCACCTTTGTTGCCGTCTTACAAGTGACCTTTTTGGGAACAGGCTGTGGACCCTTGAGATGTTGGACAGAGCAGCGAGAGAAACCCCGTCTACCAGTCTGGCGGGAGTGTGAGAGTGAGATACGACCGAGGTCCCGGAACCGTGAATGTGGGTTTCTTCTTGTCCTCGTCTATGACGACTTGTTTCGGCAGGCAAGTTCTCGTTCGACGTAAGAGATGTAGGTCTGACCTTCTCGTCTGTATGTGTGTAAGCCTTTTGATCGTTTACGTTGCGGTTTTGGAACTCTTGGCTCTGCTGTGTGACGGCGAACTTGCCTCCATCGAACGTGTTCCCGTGTGAACGTGACCAGGGAGCCTCGCGTCTATGTTGCTTACCTCGTGATATAGTGCGTCGGGAGGGGGAGCTGGGATGTTATCAAGCATCTCGATTTGATGGTTTTGTAATGGAGTTTATATGTATCTAGGTATCCATCCTCCCGGGGGGGCAAGCTTCGACTTGGCGCAGATTCAGAAGAAGCCATGAACGGTTTGTCTTGAAATCGTCAATCATATCCCACGTAGACCGTTCGAGGTCATTGCTCGCGTGCCCCCCTTTCTCCCCCCTCAACCCCTATAGAAGTTCCGGAAGAACCTATTGGTCCGCGGAAAAAGAGGTTTTCCAAAATCTCACCTTACTGCGAAGACCTAACTTGTTGGGTCTTCCGAAGCTAATGGATGGCGGTCTGCTACATTGCCCATCCGGTTCAGCTGGGCCGGGGGGCGTGTCTTCAAACCTTCATCGTTACAGCCGCGGTTCTTCTCGACATTTCTCAGTCTCGAAGTATCTCTCTCTCGCTCTCCAACGGCAGGCAGCTGCTCCTCGGCGTCCATTGGCGCATTATACATGGTGACAAGCCATCGTTGGAGAATGATCTCCACGATTTATCAATAGTTAGTCAACAGGAGACTTGTAAGCGGGACTGTGTACTCCATACTGGCATTGGCAATACACGGGAGTCGGGAGGGACATGGAAGAGGGCCTCGGGCTACCGGTAGATGGCAAGTCGTTGCGATATGCTCTTTCTCGACCCTCCCCTCCGCCGCTGCCACCCCCCTAGGTCTACGGAGTACGGGACTTTGAGACCCTGGCTCCTTCGGCTTATGTACATCCCCAGAAAAGATCTGCGCAATGGAAGTTGGAACAAGAGGAGAAGCTCCGACTTTGAACAACCAATCCCCCCTGGGCATTGTAGTGTAAGTAGCTGTAAGTAGTTATGGAGTACAGTAACTTTGTAACTTGCTGAATCAGATCGGAACTCAGGATAATTGATATAACCCTAGGCCTGATGTGTCGTGCAAGGCCCCTTACCGCCGGCACTGTACCCTGCTCATCATAGGTTTCCTCAGATTCTTAGCTGTTTCTACCAGTATCTTGCCTTGAAAATAGGAAGAAAAAAAACCGCACACATGTGACAAGAGCGTGACATCGAAACTATCCGTTTCCGCTCTCCTACATTGGCGGAAAGGGGTGGCTGGCTGGCTCTCAAGATCGTTTCCTCGGTCCGGCGCTCTACCGCCTTCTCTCTCGATGCAGAACATCTCACATACGGACGGGGACGGGGGGGGGGGGGGGATTAGAGCAAGGAAAGATAAAGTACGGCGCAAGCCAGAAAAAGAAAAGGAAAGAACAGAAACCCATGAACATTGTCTCAGATTGTGCCGCCGGCTGGGCATCACCGCCCTTTGTCTCCCTACCAAGAGCTTTCTTCTTCCTGACAAGTAGCTGGTGCTTGGTAACTCGCACAACGTGTACGCGGGCACCGTCTGCACGTATCTACCTAGGTAGGTGCCTAGGTACTATCCGAGGAAATCACCTTGCGACCGATTCGTGTCACCTCAAATGCTGTGACATCGTTCCCAACACCCAAATCCACCCACTCGCCCGCCTTGGCTTTTGACGTACAGCAGCGGCAGCCACCAACGGCGGTGGAAGGCGAGTTTAGTTGCAGAAAAGCAAAAGGGAAAGAAAAAATCAAGATGGTCTCGCAGCTTTCGTCTGAGTCCAGAGCGTCATCAGACTCAACTCGTGCTTTTCATGCCTCAAAGCAAAGCCACTGGGGGGTTTTTTTTTTCTTTTTTTTTTTTTTTTCTTTTTGGTGTCAACACCCCATTCGAGTTCATCCCATGCTCGCGCATCCATTTCGAAACGGGTGCCCATTATTGAAGTTGGAACATTGGACCCTGAAGCCGACCTTTCCGGAGGTGAAACTGCCATCTCGTCGTCGGTTGTGGTCGGAAGGGCAGCCGGTAGGAGAACAGGGGGGGGGGGCAGGCTCGCTAGGAACTTGAGTTTATCACTCCCCCCGATAATCGGTACGACCCTACTTAGTCAGTGACGACAACAAAACACAAATACTGAAAGGATGTTTCGATACGAAAAGTGTAAATCAGCACACGGAAACTCCAAGCCACTGAAACAGACGAAACTGGTACTCTGAACCTTTGCGGGCCAGCTTAGCGGGGAGAAAAAAGACATCGTGGTCAATCCTTGCCCTCACAGAAGCCCGACATCAATATATCGAAACTCAGCCTTTGATAGTAGCAGCAAGTGACAGCTAAGAGGGTCGCCCCGTGCCACTGGGTGTCACGGTGTGTGGCTGATTAGCACGTAGGACGGACGGCCTGCTGACGATCGCAAAGGTCTAGACCGCAAGATTGTCCGATCTGCGACGATCTCACCAATGTTGTTCGGTTACTGCATCAAACCCAGCATGTTGTAACATAGGCGGCCCGTTTCCATGTGGTATGATGTCTGGCAGTTTTACCGACGCAGCTGGAAGTAACGGAGACATATGACAGCTTGACCAGAGTTACCGACGCTCTCAGTGTTTGCAAATACTATGGCTGCGTGTTCTTGGTCGGCCCCGGGTTGAGCAAGGACCTCTTCGCTGCAAATCGTTGATAGCCAACGACGTCCAGTGAGGCTCAAGAAGTCAATGTCACGATGTGGGGGACCAACGGGCACTGTTGGTGTGCTGTGCAGTCCCACTTCCGAGAATTCCCCTTCCATCCCCCACGAGCCATGTTCCCCCAAACCCCAATCAAGGTAAGTTTGCATACGGGGTGCATATGTTGTGTCGAATGAATGACGTCTCAGCCTTGTGATACCCGATCATTACTTGCTCCATTTCAACGTCATGAGCCTGCAGCGCGGCACATCTGTCCTCGATATGCAATGTAGAAGGAAATCCAGGCCTTGTCGGCGACGGGAACTTCGACCACGTGGAAGAGCCCTGTGGGACGGACAAACACACATTGAAAGCTGGAAGCTGAGAATGTGTCGGTGGCCGTCATCATTGGCGGGGGAGCATTCTCGGGGATCTACCGTAGACACCCTTGTCGGGGTTGTCAAAGTGTGGTCTAGACACCTGCAGAAGATGCCGGCGGTGATTCGGACGGCCTTCCCGTTTCGCGGTTAAGCATGGTCATAGCAACCCGGTGAGAGGACCAGCTGCACCCGTACCCAACTCGGCCCTCCAACGTTGACGGACAACGGCGGGCTAATCCCGCATGTTTGATGACAACACCCGGCGGAGATGGCTTCGTCTTCATGGTAGGGGCAAATGCACCGGCCTGGCCTGCAGTGCGGCTATACAGCTCACTGCCCATCTGTGACAAGTAAATCGAATGGGGGATTTCGATGCAGGCGATACGTTTACTGTACAGGATTGAACCGCAATGGCTGCGCAGGTGAATTATACCTCGAAACCGAGAAGCTTTGTTCAGCCTAAGCAAAGGCCAACGCTCGATCATTTTGCGTCGCGTGAAAAGCATTTGCGTGAGACGGAGATCGCGAGAGGAAACCGCAAGCGAAAGGAAGGCCAAATCTTCACAGGCCGCCAGCGACCTTCAGCTGTTGACGGGACTGCACCAGTCCGTAGCCCGCTCGGGAGGCACACACACACACACACACACACACACACACACACACACACACACACGCTCACCGACCATCTGCATGAGGTAACTGATAATGCTCCATCGGTTCCCAATCGAGGACTTTCTTGTATGCGCAAGCGATGTGTGAGACGCGCCAGGCCAACGTGAACAGTTGGAAGGTTGTTGGAGCAATGGCGCAGCTTGTCTCATCCGACATATCATTGCGCGTCCTATACACATCGGATTGTTGTAAGAGTCGGACGGTCGAGGTGAAACAGCTATTAAAAGCCTCGGCGACTTCCCTCCCGAACGGTCTGCAACAGCCGCAACTTACAGCGGCGACGTGACTCGAGGCTGGCGTTGCAGATCCGTCACTGACCTCTTCCTTGCAATGGTTAAGTCTACACTCGTGTAAACAGGACGAGCTGAGAAGCTTACTTGGGTTCGGAAACACAACTCATCGCGCCTCTAGTGTCCAACCCTAGGTTTTAGTTGTCGCATCTCTTGCAAAAGGCTGACCGTGTGTGATCGCTCAGATCTGGCTCCAGTGACCAGACAAAACACAATAGCGTAGATCACTCACTTTTTAGCAGCCATGGAATCGGAAGCCTTCAGCGCAACTGAACAGGCGGCCAAGCACGAAAACTTACCGTCTGTGACACGAGAATCGAGCCATCGGTTGATCGGCGGATTTATCGACCGCGTCTAGGTCGTGTAAAGCAACGAGGAGAACAAAAAGTGACGAAAAGGGATCCTGTATCTTGGAATCCTTGACATTTCTCCGCAGCTTCTGGGCCATCCTACGGCGATTACGACTAATAGGAGGGTTCGAATTGGTTCTCGTTGGGGGCGAGATGTGCTCGCGAAATCCGCCTATCCACGGGCGGATACTTTTGGTAGGTAGGTTCCAGAGGCTGTTGGGCGCCCGACCAATCCCAGTGACCATCTAGTGCCACAAAGCGTCGGACGGTTCAGCCAAAGAGCAACAGCACCTCACCACCTCGAGAACGATCCAAGCCGCCGAGTTGCAGGGGTAGTCCGGCCTGTCTTTGAGAAGGTGGGTGCCGGACCTGGACCTGCTTGTGCTCCTGAACGTGTCTAGGTCACAGGTGGGTAGGCACATAGGCTCACTTGCTGGTCCGGTGTATGCATGCGTAAACGCACGCTGCGGCTGCAGTCACTGTGCCCTCGTCTGCTAACGCAGCTGATGGTGGAGTTCAAGCGGTGAGAAGGGTCTGGATGCAAGCCGTTTGGATGGGATTCTGACCACCCAAAAGCGCGGGCTGATATCAACCGCAACAACATCGCAAGCAGTGACGGCAGCGGTGCAGGCGGTTCCAGGGGTTCTAGAAGCCGTGAGTGACAAGGTTGATGATTGCTCGATGGTCTTCCATTTTTGCAACATCCTTGACGGATGCTGACACCGGATACGGGCTGGGAAACCGAGGCCGGGGCAGAAAGAAAGAGAACCCGACGAAGGAGGTTGTACCCAGTCATAGAGCGGCGGCGGCGGCGGCGGATCGGAGAGGCTGCGTCGGCTAGGCGAAAGCTGATATTGTAGGTTGTCGTGGCTGACAAGCGGTTGTTTTTGCGTCTAGGTGTCGGTGCGCATCTCGGCCGAGGACGACTCCTGTAACATACATGCCCGTTGCCCGTTGTCGTGGCAGTACAACGTCTAGAATCTAGAGAAATAGGTTCTTGCTTGGCGTTTTGCGTGCGCAAGCCCGGAAACCTTGTTTGGTTTTCCTTCGTATTTACAGTGAGTGATTCGGCATCTCGAACGGAGGCATCGGGCAATTCGAGCAAAGTGGGGTCGAGGAAGCAAGAAACATTCCACACGTGTTGCGTATGGATACATAGAAGGGAGGATGTTGACATGGCAGTCAGAGGACTCGTAGAATCGAGAGATAGGTAGACCTGGCGTCGAGAAAGTGTGCTAGTCTGCGAGTTAGTTGAGGCGAAGTGACAGTCCGTCAGTTGGTTAGCTAGAGGCGTAAGCCAGCCTTTGACCCAGCCGTGCCAGACCACACTGGTGACTGGACGGGTCAAAGTGACCCGGCTAAATTGTTTTCAAGGATGATCATCGTAAGGTAGGAATCGGTTGTGAATGAAACCAGAGAATAAATGCTGAATTGGCAATGGATTGAGTAGGTAGGTACTCCAGCTCGATCTGAGAACGGTCGGCAAAAGAGAGGAATTCGAGGCATACAGATACTGCGTAAGTCAATGGAAGGAGACGGCGAGGAGGCGTGAAGGAGGGGAGGTCCAAGGCAGGCAAGGATCGGTCAAGGGTTTGGTGTTTCCCCTTCCCGTTTATCCTTTCATTCCGCAGCTGAGGCCCTTTCCAAATGGGACCAGCGATGGGGCCGGAAGGGAAAGGGCTTGCAACTTGGAAGCTGGCAATGCAAGTAAGGAAGGTAAGGTAAGCCATTACTCCGTCCGCAGTGATAAGTATCCGTACCTCACTCAGTACTGAGTACCTCCCTACCTTCTTACCTTGGACGGCGACAACCGTACCTCACCTCACCTCACTCACAGTCTCACACCAAACGAACAAACGCCCAATCAGCACTACCACGGCAGGCATGGCAGGAACGCATCGGAAGCTCTCCGGAAACAACACGACGAGGCCCGAGGCCGGGACTGGGCAGGAATTCCAGCAGCAGCAAGCGCGTGTGGTCGAATGCAGATGCAGCAAGTCCCATGCAATGACAGCCAATTTATTACTTAGCTCGTTCCGTTGGTGCCATGAACGGCACTCTGGATCAATTCCCATTCGAAGCAGGAGCTTCAAGATGGAGGGGGCCAAGAGTATCTATGCTGTCGGTAAGACGAAGGAAGGGCAACACGAGTGAGAAGGAGGGAAAAAGAAAAAGAAATACGACATGGAAGCAATAATTGAGTGAATACAAACAGAGAGAGAGAGAGAGAGAGAGAGAGAGAGAGAGAGAGAGAGAGAGAGAGAGAGAGAGAGAGAGATTGATACCCCATTGGTAAGATGCTTCATAGACTGGCAGGACCCCTCATTAGCTGGCTGGTAGGACCTAACCTTTGGGTACATTCGCACTTGCCTCTATTCAGAACTTGCAAGCAACAAGGGTCGATGAGGGACATTGGATGCTACAATCTTTGATTCGATTCTCCCCCTTCCTCTCTCGCAGTCTCCTCCTTCCGGGTCTTATTAGGTAGGGGGGCCCCATCCGTCAAAATGACTTTGTGACTTTGTGTTTCTCAACATCCCTCACCATCGTTACGTATTTCTTCGTCTTACTTTTTTTTCTCTTTGCTACCGTGCGGCGTGCCGTCATTCTTTTGGACGTTCCCGTTCCCGTGTTTCCGTTTTTTTTCCCCTTCTAAGCTCCCCGTGCCCTTGCGTCTTGTTGCGGATACCTTTCATAGACTTTTGTTACTTTTGTACCGCCAGCCTAGGAAAGAGCGGTACTAAGCAATGCCGGGTAGCTACCTTAGATCAAGGACGAACTACCCATACAAAACAGATGACTGGATGACCTCGGTCGTCCCAACTAGCTCCCACTCGTCCCCCCGTCAGCTGCAACATTGTCTCGCACCGTCTTAAACCCGTCCTGTGTACTCCGTAGAACATTCCGCTTCGAGGCTTCCCGGGAACACCTCCTTGATGATCGCAGTGGTGGTCGGGTGTTCGCTCCGTGCTCTCGAACTGCTCATTCTACTTGTCGAGTTGTCTGCAAAGATAGGCTCTAGTGCCCTTGATCGCAAGAGCTAAGCCAAGGTGTGTGTGGTCTCGGGACTCAGATCCCTCATCCCAACCTGTTCTCCCGCCCCGCTCCGCTTTGCCTGTGACAGAAAGGTAAGAAGGAGATGAGATGCGCTATTCTGGGTCACTGGAACTATGGTCCACCGTACACGGCTACGGCTGTTGGTCACCACTGACATGACGGTCAAAGACCATGGGATCTCGAGACTCTGGGAAGCACCTGACGGCTTACCGGCACGTTGGCACAGCCTCTTGCTGTCATTTGCATCGACAGTTGATGATGCAAGAGTGTGTACGGAGTATTCTCAACACGAGCATTTCGGATTGTCATGTCACCTTTTGACTACCTACCTACCTTATCCACCTCTGCTTGGACTGTCTGTCCTGATGAGGTATCTCTATGATCTAGGTATCTCAGACGGGCGAGAGACAAATACAGTAGAGCAGACGAGAGAAAGGGAATCCAGACCGACGTTGATCATCCTTCCATCGTCACAAGTTACTGCGGATATCCCTCCACTTTATTCTTCAATGAACACCCCAATCTTTCTTATATTGGAATCGTCACTGGGTCCTCGGCTGTGTCCTTGTCGTTTGTCTCCAGATGGACAATTCGTCTGGATACTGCTTTCTCTCTCACCCAAATCTGTCCGAGCCTGTATCGCGTGGTTTTTTTTTTAGAGCATGTATCCGTAAATCCCATCCCCCCCCCCCCCCTCCGCATTTAACCTTCTCTTCGCGTTGCATGCGTAGCATCCGGATGTGTTACTTTTTCTTGCCTTCCCCTGGCTGTCGGTTCCTGTTTGGGGGCCCAATTCATCTCCATCCCCCGTTCGCATCCCCTCCATCTTAAGCTCCATCTCCATCTCTCCATGTTCCGTGCTCTCCCTACGGCCCCAAAAAGCCCCTACGAGCAATATCATATGCATGAGTAGCCCCGGCACTAACCAGGGCGCACAGCAGGACCCTTGGCGATTTCCTGTTTCCATCCATCAACCGAGTCCAGGCCCTCGTTGACATCCGGCCCAGAAGCTGCTGCAGTTGCTGCTGCACCTAGCAACTCACAGCTGTCTGGCTTCCGTTTACATCGACTTACACCTCGCATTCCGTATCATCCATCTGTCTACTCTACGTACTGCCTACGTGCCCGTACCTTACCTACCATACCTTGAGCATCTCACACCCAACCATCCAATCGTCCATTCCTTCGTCCACCCGCCATTGGGATTGCTCACTCCATCTCCGGGACCTACCCTACCTTACCTTACCTTTCCACGACGTGCATGAGGTGCCTTGGGTCCATACGACAGGGCCAGCCGTCCCGGTTTTCATAGCATTGGATCTCATCATCGCCATTGACAACAACCACAACGCCGGCAGAACACCAGCATCAGCCCCGGCCACTACTTTGTACTCCACTTCTCACGCAAACCAGCCGGGACAGGTCCCCACATAGACGCGCTGTGTGTGGATTCCAGACTCTCGTTTGTTTCCTCTCCGAGTCTCGCTGCCTCCTTCTCACCTGAACCATCCGGCCACTGCCCACTTCATCTCACTCACAAGTTACAACTGCCCATTGCCCACCGAGGTGCCAGTTGCAGGTGCCAGCACCTCTCGCTCTCTCACATACATTCACATCGATATCCATTTTCACGAACCATTTAGTCCGACAAGCGATAGTCCGGGTCTACCTCACCAGCCACCCATTGCCTCGCTGCTGCGCTGCTGGTCGCTAACAAGCACCACACCGACACACCGTCGATCCACTACTGCCAACCACAACTGCGCTACAGACGCGATACCCTCTGTGCTCTATCTGGTGGCTGCTGCCATCGTAGGCTTCACATCTCCTACCAACGGAGGAATTGAGCCTGTGACAACAACCTGGCAGACCAAGCACCAACACGGTACACCTCGCTCGCTCTCTGCCAATCCGATATTACAGATACGTCGAGGTACCTTTTGGGGTAACTTGTAAGTCCCATTCGTTACCTTAATTTGAGTGTCCCCATCCCACCTCGCCTTACCTCACCGGGCTGCCTCTACTACTACCCAACCTTCTCTTCTCCTTCCATTGCCTTGCCTTACACAAACTATGGAGTACGGGCCCAGCTCTACTGCCTCACTTCCTCCCTCCTAGCCGACCTGGCCTTGATTTAGGCTTGGGTATCCGTACTTTTCGGCGTACTGGGCAGCTAGGCTTCATCCTGCGCTACGGAGTACACAGCTTCCTCACCTTACCTAAGGTACTGCGGGCCGGTACCTACCTACGTCTGCTGTGGGAGGTACAACCTTCCGTTCACTACAGCTAGGAAGGTACAGCTGGATGTGGCATTAGGCCTGGATCGCACTTACTACTTTGGGCGATCCGTGCCTGCCTCAAATCGATGTGTGGCAGGTGGGCGCTGTACTCTGTACTTGGTACCTGCTTTCAGGCGGTCTCCTGCCATAATCCCTTCCCACTCTTCTTTCCCTCCAATAATCGCCATCGTCACCTTCCCAACCTTCCACCACATGTTTTCATTCGCTTTGGTCTTCTAGTTCCTCTCGATTTCTTAAATTTCTTCTTCTCCATATCCCATTTCTTTTACGCCCTTCTTGTTTTCTTACGCCCTCCCAGTCCCGCAACCTCCTCCCCGGGACTTTCATTTTTACTTGCCCTCCTCTTCTCGACCAGAAAACCCGGTTGAGAACTTCCGTCAACACCTTCAACCCGGCGGAAAAGAGAGAGAGAGAGAGAGGGAAGAGAATCAAAGAGGGTAAATCTTGGTACTAACCCCGGCTCTCGGCAGCTAGATAGCTTGTCCGCTGTCTCGTCAACACAAATACTTGTACCTAACGGATACCTTTCTCAACGTCACGCTCCGTCTCCGAACCCGAGGCCTCTCGATATTCCTCTTTTTCTTCAACTTTTACGGATACCCACCCGGGTCACAAGCCTTCACTTCCTTGGTTCCCTCCGTTCAAGGTCTCACTTGTGGCGGCGAACCCAAGGCGAAATCCACTCTGTCATCCAGCTTCTACCACCTTACCTCACCCAGGGCCGCGCCTGTCTTGCCTCTCAGATCGTGGCACAGCCTGCCTCTGCTTTGCAGTCAAGCCCACTACTCGCCAGAAACACCCCCGCCCCACCAGCCCTCGGCCGCCGAGTATCCTACAAGTCCTTGACTCTTCCTTGACTCGACTACCAGGGACTTCGGAGTGGCTTTTCGCCACTGAGCAAGTCAGCCGACCCCACCACGACTCCAACTGAACAGGGCCCCTCTGTACCGCCCTGTGGTCCTGTGGGTTCGACCTGCAACCCCGGCACCACGAGCCTTTGGGAACGCACGCTTTGCACGACACCCCCCGGTCTCAGCGCTCGAGACCCCTACCTCCCCCCGGTGCCACCTGCATCCAGCGAGACCCAGAACCTTTTAGACGGGCGGGTAATCGCCTGCCAGACCACTCGCGTCTCCAGTCATTGGTGTCTTGCTCCAACATCTTGGTCCCGAAACGAGATCTCGTGTCTCTGGCTGCGTCTCTCTTGTGGACTCCCACTTTCCTTGCGACGTACACATCGAGGTACCGCACCGTATCGGGCCTCCAACTTGCCACGGGAACGACGCCAACTGCGTCCCATCTTCGACGTGCAAGTGTCATATCTGGCAAAGGTATGAAATCATTAACCCTTTTTCCCGGATCATGAATTGTAAGTTTCTATTGTTTCCTTTTCTCTTTCCTTTCCTCTTTCCTTTCTCTTTCTCTCTTTCTCACCCGCGCAGGGGGGTTTACTTTCCCTTGTATTATTCTTCCTGACATCTGACTTTCCATCCTCTGAATAGTCCACACCATGGCTGGTGTTGAGAAGCTGCCCCTACCGATGCCGACCGCAGACGAGGCAAGAATGAACGAGGTCTGCCGAAAGGATGACCCGTTCTACTGCTTCCTTCTCCAGGGGACATTACTATACTACCCATTGTTGTTGTTGCTGGTCTTCGTCATCTCGGCCGCGACACACAGCATATTGACGACACCGAAAGACGACGTGGACGAAGAACCTTTGGGCCCAGGCGGTAAGCGACTACCCGTATCGAAGAAGAAGAAGCGCCGCGATGGAGAGGAACCCAAACGCAAACAATACGGTCCGATACTGTCACCAACATCCCGATCATGGCTCACCTGGATTTCCGTCGTCGTATTATTGACGTTCGTCGCCAATGCCGTCGCTCACTTCAGCTACGTTATGGGAGAACTCGAGGGCGTCATCAAGGGACATAAGGAGTCCCAATCCATGACTGTAAGTTATCCCCCATGTATGCTCCAACCCGCAGGCTAATTTGAAACAGGTGTACCTCATTGGATCGCCGAACCTTTACCTATACCTCATCACGACACTCTTCGAATGGAACGAAAGTCCAACGATAGCTCACTTCCTCACCTGGATTCTCTCTCTGATTGGCGAATTGGTCATTTGCATTTGCACCTTGCTCAAGGCCGCGGACCCGAGATTTGCAAGCGACGAAACAACCCAACTCGAGACTAGAACGCTGCATATATCTAAGTGGGATTTGACTGACGTCGTTCTCTATATCATCCGCATCGCACTCACAATGTGTATG
This sequence comes from Colletotrichum scovillei, assembly GCF_011075155.1. Taxonomy (NCBI): domain Eukaryota; kingdom Fungi; phylum Ascomycota; class Sordariomycetes; order Glomerellales; family Glomerellaceae; genus Colletotrichum; species Colletotrichum scovillei. The sequence goes on from NW_023336261.1 coordinate 4,131,390, forward strand.
CTCAGCATCTACTCGGCTGCTTGGCTCCACACGCCCAAACAGGAGGCAGACAAGACTGAGCTGCAAAACTCGTCTCAAGGCGCCGAGGAAACGACGCCTTTGCTTAACGGCCATCGGACGTCATACAGCAGCCAAAACGGCCGAGATTTGAATGGTCGATCAGTACGAAGCTCTAGGAATGGAAGTACCGTCGGCAACACTAATGGTGCGGCCGAAGGTGGTAACATGACTAAGGACTATAAGGAGCCGGGCTTCTATCGACCTGACAAAGCGCCGCAAACGACGTGGTGGGGTTACCTGCGAAGCTACACGATGTTCTTCGATTACCAGTGGCCCAAGAACTCTCTTTACCTGCAGTTTCTCTATGCACTCTGCGTACTCCTCTTGGTGGCACAGCGCGCCATCAACGTGGCTGTACCAATTGTTGTTGGATGGCTCACGAAGAAGTTAACCCTCGCAGAGGCTCCTTGGGCTATTTTGGGCCTGCTCATCTTCCTACGGGTTTTGCAAGGAGGAGGCATGCTTCTGGATGCGACACGAGCCATCTTATGGGTACCAATCTCACAAAACTCGTATAGGGCTTTGACGACAGCAGCCTTCGAGCACGTCCATTCTCTCAGCCTGGATTTCCACCTCGGCAAGCGAACCGGCGAGGTTTTGTCCGCCCTCAACAAAGGCGCGTCTATCAACTCCTTTCTCGAGCAAGTGACGTTCTCGGTGGCCCCCATGATCCTCGATCTGCTCTTGGCCGTTGTGTTCTTCTGCTGGTACTTTGACGCGACTTATGGCGCGATCGTGAGCTGCCTGACTTTCTGGTACCTATTCCTCACTATTAGGATGGCACAGACCAGGGCAGACCAGCGAAGGCTCATGTCCAACGCCGATAGAGAAGAAGAGGCCGTCAAGAATGATTCCATCACCAGCTACGAGACGGTCAAATACTTCAATGCCGAGCAGTGGGAGTTTCAACGATACCGCAACGCTATCGAGGCATACCAGGATGCTGAAAAGCAGGTAACGTGGGGCGTCAACAAGATGAACGTCATTCAAGCCTTTGTTTTCATGGCTGGATTCACTGTGGTCATGGTCTTTGGAGCTTATCAGGTCACCAATGGAGGAATGGATGTCGGCAGATTCCTGACCCTCATGACCTTCCTCAACCAGCTGCAGGCACCTCTGAACATATTCGGGTCCTTCTACAGGACCATTCAACAGTCAATGATCTCGGGCGAGCGTCTGCTGGAGCTGTTCAAAGTCAAGCCCACCGTGGTTGACGACGCCGATGCTAAACCCTTGCTTGAATGCAACGGCAACATCCGATGGAACAAGGTAGCGTTCAACTACGATCCAAAGAATAAGGCTCTGAAGGACCTCGACTTCGAGTGTAAGCCTGGCACCACCACGGCGTTTGTCGGCGAATCCGGCGGTGGAAAATCGACTGTTTTCCGCCTCATGTTCCGGTACTACAATACATCCTCTGGAAGCATCGAGATTGACGGTCAAGACGTCAAGGACCTTACTATTGATTCGGTCAGACGTTACATCGGAGTCGTCCCCCAGGATACCACAATGTTCAACGACACCCTGATGTACAATCTCAGATACGCCAACCAGTCAGCCACTGATGAGGAGGTGTTTGAAGCATGCCGGGCTGCCAGCATCCACGACCGGATTATGTCATTCCCAGAGAAATACAACACAAAGGTCGGAGAGCGTGGTCTGAAACTCAGTGGTGGCGAGAGGCAGCGAGTCGCAATAGCACGGACAATTCTCAAGAACCCCAAGATCATCATGCTGGATGAAGCAACGTCAGCCCTTGACGCCCACACCGAGCAACAAATTCAAGATCGGCTTGGCCACCTTGGTCAGGGCAGGACACTCTTGGTCATTGCGTAAGTTTCCCCTTTTCTGCCTCACAATTTATGTCTTCTAACTTAGCTTGCAGACACCGCTTGTCGACCATTACGCATGCTGATCAGATCATTGTTCTCAACAACGGCACCATCGCTGAGAAGGGCACTCACGAAGAACTTGTCAACGCCAATGGACGTTACGCCTCGATGTGGGAGCGACAAGTGCAGGCAGAACGCGCCGCTGAGAAAGCTCGTGCTGCTAGTAGGAAGGCACAAAAGCTCCTTAGAAAGGCGAATATTGGTGGTCTCAAGAAGCAGACAGATGGACATTCGGATGGATACACTAGCCTTGACTCCTCGACTATCCTTCCAGGCAGCTCAGGGAACAACTCCAAGGCCGGCACTACGGGGGACTCGTCCAGCTCTAGCAGCTCTGATGCCGAGTCGGTACACAGTGCTCACCACGATTCAGATCACTCTGATCACTCGGATCACTCACACCACTCGGATCGCTCACATCATTCTGATGACTCGCACCATTCTCGACGACACTGATTCCTCCAGCCAGAATCTCTACAAGTGTGACAAAGGCATGAATTTGGCTACCTATGCTTCATTGCTAGCGAAAGCTACTTCTCAACAGCCACATCAACACACACCACCCATCGTCACCATCCCTCACTAATCCCTAATCTGCGGACCTTCAAATTGTACCGCACATTTTTCCCTTCACGAACACACCAAGGCTTGGGCCTTTTTACGACTCAGGTTTAACGGATTAACGGCTTAAGATTGCATCAAACCGGCGACTCGGAGTTTGGAGTTCACACATTTCTTTACCCCTTCATCATCAGGATTCCGAAAACACAAAAAAGGACTTTCACGAGTAGAACAAAAAACATTGACCCCGAGAAACGGTCTCTCGGTCAGGCTCGGTCGGTTACTCTTCAGGGGGTGGGGGGTTTCTTTTTCTCGATTTCTCGCTACCAGAAGCGCTCTTTACGGACACATGGCTGCGACACACCCATCCAGCGCTGACAACACACTATGTGTCCTCACAGCGGCGACAAGCGACTTGTCTCTTCTTTCTGGATTGGACAGGGCATTTTCGGTATCATCAGCATCATTATACAGGAGAGACGGCTTCTCCACTAATCATGGGTTCCCAGCAACAAGATTTTGTTTTTCGACTACAGATCGTCACCTGCTACCATGGGCAGCGTGTTCGACATTGCATCGCAGATACCAGATTCTTTACATTCGAAGAGGCCTCCCTTTTCTTTTTCTTGTCCCTGATCAATTTGGGTGGCCAGAAGGGGTTGGATCTCAGAGGTCGTGGGGTGGATAAAAATGGCCTCGGGCAGCGGCGGCGGACCAGCATCATTATCATTTTTCCTCAAATCCCACGCGGTCGCAGTGGGTGTAGATGGACGAAGGATCCTCCCTTCATTGTGGAGGAACCCTCAGCAAGTCTGCTTTGCATTTTTCCTAGTCATAGTATCAAAGACCGGACAGGGTGGATGAGAAAAGAGAGCCGGCGGACGGCTGTTCAGGCCAATCCTCTCTTCTTGCTTTTTTATGGGAGACTGTAGCTACACTCGGTAGCTTCGCGGCAACCCAAAGGTCAAGGTCCATAGACGGTAGCGATCCCCGTGCGCAAGGTGGCCTTGCGCCGGGAGCGATCCAGCAATGCTCAATGCTCAAAATAGGTTCAAAAAGTCCTGCGTGTCCAACTGTGTGCATCTGACGTGAAGATTACACCGGAAATGGAGCATACAGCTGGATTGAGCCGGTGACTACTATTCTGAAACCGTTGGTATGGGTGTATAGACGGTATTGACTATAGAGGAACAGACTTTGGAGATTCCAAAGACATCAAGACATTCTTCTCCGGTGTAAGACTACATACATGACGACACGCCTCACTACCCTCCCGCCTCCCTTCGCACACGCATAGCCGAGTTTTCTAGTCTACTCCTTCGCGAAACTTCCTCCCGACCCATCATAAATCTCTCCAAGTCTTGTCGCTGAACCTACAAGCCTAGGCCGGGAAATGTCTCAGTCTGGTAAGAGTCATTTCCCGTCTTGTGTTCGTTCCCAGAAGTACTAAAGTGGTAGGAAATCACGAGGGTGGGAGGGAATGAGTGAGATGTGGATTCGGATGTCGTGAGCACAAGGAGCACGAGAGCTCAGTGGGTGTGAGACTGTATTCAGGCGGTGTGGGGAGGATGCCGTCAAGTTGCCTGGTTGCGCAGGAGGAGGCGCCGTCATCGTCCACAGACGCACATCTGTCTCACTTCGTCTGCCTCCGCACTTGCACCCCTCTCGGGACGACCACCACCACTACCAAGGCCACAAACGCCTTGACCTCGGCTCATTGTCGCTAAGCCTCAGAGATGCCGATTGTTTGCAAAAGCATTCCCGGTGCTAACCGATCAGCGACCCGAGGCCGTATGCTTTCTAATGTCTAGGGTCTTGATTCCTTGCCTAATACCGGTCTGACAGAATGACTGTCTCCAGTGAGTGTCTCTCTGGAACTCATCAGGCAGGTATTGTGCCCTCGGCGCATGCACATACTTCGTAAGAATGTGTGCAAGTCAATGCGGTAAGGAGGCGCGATCCCAGCACGTGTCGCGATTCAAACGCTCCGCACCCCACGTTTCGGTAATTGCTGAGCCACTTTTCTTGTTCCAAATTGACAGACTATCGCGACTTCGGATAGCGATGAATAGGTGCTCGACATGTTTTGGTGTCTCCCCCCGTCTTTCTTCGCAGCGATTGGGTATGTCCGCCGGTTGTAACATCAGTCGCAGGCGAAAGATTCAATGGCAACCGACAACACCTCCGGTGCTTCGGTTTGCATCCTCTCTTTGCTCTGTTCTTTATCGAGGGTTTCTATCATGCGCGGCCATTAACAAGCCTGGCCTGAGGCGCAATGCCGTTGACTCCGGTAGCGTGGCCATTGGTCTTCTCGGAAAGAGCCTTCTTCTTCTTCTCGGCCTCGTCGTCGACATCAGTGACTTCTGCATCACTGCGGTCGTCCTCGGCGATGTCGTAGCGAAGGAATCGATAGGCAATGCGGAAGATGTAGAAGAGCCAGAAAAGATTCAGGGCCTGCAGTGATGACAAAAGTCCAAGAGTGATGTACTGCGACAGCGTACACTTGTATTGTTGAGTGGCCCAGTTCAATTCGAATGGCCCGACAGTGGTGTACTCTGTGAACAGAGATAGAATGATCTTCAAGTTGATGAAGTGGCGCAAGTAAATCCAAACGCACATGAAGAGGAAGAAGTAAGGACCGACAATTGGAGAATCGATGTAGTTCAGTACCTTGGATGTCTGTTGAATGAGTTAGCACTGCCTGTAGCTTCCCGACCAGCCTCTTCTGGCTTTGTGGCCTCACATGGAATAGCGTCTACTTACAGCAAGAAAGAAGTCACTGATGTCGTGAGTCGAGTACACTGCCAGTCCCATATAGGTGAAGTGGAAGCGGTAGCTAAGAGCAATCAAAGAAAGACTGACGATGTGATGACCAACCAGCTCCTTGAAGTCTTTCCGGGGTTTCTCCATACCCAACAGCAAGACGATTGCTTGTTGAGCCCAGTACGCAGCCTGAAAAAGGTAATAGAACTTGAAGCCAGCCTCGTGTGTCATATGCGGAAAGTCCTCGTACATGCCTCGCGTACTGTAGTACCAGACAGGCGTCTTGCTCATGACGTACAGACCGGCAGGTCCAAGACAGCCAAAATAAATGGCAGTGTACATCTGCTCCATGAAACGAGCTTGCTTGCCACGCGAGCGGATTCCGGCGGCGCGAGCAAGTGGCCGCAAAAGTTCTTGCATGATGAATTCCCGAGTAAAAGTCAAGACCACAGTCCAAAACGACACAAAGGCGATGTCCCATAAGCCTTTACCATATTGAGCAGGGGCATCAGGATTGAGCGGGTCGGATGGTAAGCGGTATGAGAGGAAAATAAAGCGATGAAGCGGGTTCGAGTCGTTTGGTTGAACAATATAAAGGGCCAGAACAAGGCCAATGATGAGGGCGGGCACGAGGTACGTGTGTTTGGTCATGGCTTGTCGAACTCGAGCGAGGCCGCCACGAGCTCGCCGGCGCTTCGAGGGACGTTTTGTAGGAACAGTCTAAAGGAGACAAGAGGTTAGTTGAATGTTGGACACAGTCCAGTGTATAGGAATAAGGCCCGGGGCGACCAGCAGAGATGGGATCCAATGGGGGGTAATTACAAGTGTGACGGAGGTGTTGTCTCGGGCTGTTGCAAGTGCTGGGCCTGTATCGCCAGCGCGGATATCTTGGCCGAGTGCGCTTGACTTTCGTCGCCGTGTTGTTCGTGACGAGCTGGGGGCGTGGTCGATAGCAGAATGCAGTTGGTCGACAGAGGTATTGAGGAGAGGGAAGGGTTCGGAGTCGGCCATGGTGACAGAGGGACGCTTCTGACAGCGTCTCGGGTGGTTTAAAGCAGTCGGAAGGTGGATTCGGAGGGCAGGTCGGCGGGATGAAATCGCAATGAGGTAAGAGAGGGGAGAAAGACAGCGAGTTTGAGTTTGGGAAGCTGTCGGCGGGTGCGGAGGAGGGAATCCGGGCCAGGTAGTCGTGGGTTGGAAAGGAGCTTCCAGGTTCTGATTTATTAGACGTCAAGAAGGTCAGGGGGGCCCGCTGTCGATCATGGAAGTTTGGTCAAGGAGAGACAGGGCGAACGTGGTCGGCGGGTCGGTGGAGCTGTTGAAGAACAAGTGCGACGGGGGGGAAACTCGAGGTCGGACTCAAGGTTGTTCCTTGAGTCTTCTGTGTTTCGTCGTGTGAATTCGTCTGACCGAGGGGCCAGTCGTCTGTTTTCCATTTACTACCGCAATGCGGTCAAAGAGCAGGAGCTGGAACAGCGAGGTAATAGAAGGACTGGCTGGGCGAGAAGGATGTTCAGTCCATCCCAGGGGGGTCAGACGCTGGTTTTTCGTCAGAGCAAACAAGTGCAGATGCCGTTGATGAGATCAAGCACATGGTGACATAGTAGGAAAAAGGGGGAAAAAAAAAAAAAACTTTCAAAGAATCAAACCTGGGAAAGGGCCATGGAGATAGAAAAATAGGAAGGAAAAAAATTTAAGATCAAGTAAGGGTAAAAGAAATTCGCCAAGGACCGTTTAGGAGTTGATAGTTATTTGACCAACCGAATGGAGACGGGAGCTACAGACGACAGCCAACGAGCTTACACCAACTTCAGCAAGCTATACAATTTCAGTAAGGTGCTACAGGTGCCTCGAAAGCAAAGCTGCACCTCGTAGCAAATGGTTGCACACACCTGCCCGGAGGCGTCGTTAATCTGCCGGTTCCTGCTTGGGGTACCGGTGCGTGCCCCATCTTACCCGCGATGGCCCCCTGCTCGGGAATCGGGAGACCTGAAATGCATGCTGAAGTACGAAGTACCTTATAGGTGGTATGGGTGGTAGAGTGACCTGGAGTACATACCTGAGTTAGGTAAGGTACCTCCTTTCTGGGTCGATCTATCGGGCTTGCATTTGGCGTCCCCACTGCAGGAGAGATGCAACTGTTGGTTCTTGCATCTTGGGTGCTTGGCCACGCCGTTGTTGTGTAACTTGTAACTTCTTGTAACTGAGCTCAATCGCAACCTGATGCAGCCAGCACCACCCCCTTCTCTTCCCTTCCCTTCTCTCACAGCGCCGTGCTGTTGTATCGTCTTTCCGCTCTGCAGTCATATGCCCGCCCACGCTTCACAATGCCTCCACATTTCCAGCTACACATGCAAACACAACAGCGACGTGGACTACGTTACCAGGGCCATCCCTCTGGATTGGACAACATGGCATAGTTCAAAAGCCCTCTTCCCCGTCTTCCCCCAGTCAGGTCACCTGCGAACAGAGATGTCCCCGGCTCGCACCTAGGTTTCACAAAGCTCAAAACCGAGTGCCTTGGAATCTGACCCAGCCAGACAATGGCACAATGCTGAGCTGGCAGCCATGCGAACGAGTCAAGCCAGTTCTGCGATCGAGATCGGATTCAGAATACCATACTCCGTACCCCGTAACCGACAAATTAGTATGGCCCAAGTCGACGTCGACGGTGATGCTCCAGAGCATAGAGCTGTGGCATGAGCGCAATTCCTCCTTCAGGGGGTGATGATAGGCAAGGCTGCATAGCTACAGACTCTAGCAAGCCTCACCCGGAAGCTTCATACTTGTTCATGCCTGACATATTCCCCAGAATGACGTACGCTAGATTCTTCTAGACTGTCTTCTCTCGCTAATCAACATTTTTTATGTACAACAAACTTTGGACAATCGTCGTGGCGCATATATCGACTTCCTCTGCCATTCTCAAAGACTTGCGATGACGAGCATCGACCAGGCCAGCCCGTCGCCATTGATCAGTGCAGCTACATCATTGTCGGCATCACGGCCACCTACACTGCCTTCGCCTTGGATCGAAGCACATCTACCAGGGCCAATTCACCGAGCCTATGCGTTGCGTTCTACAGATTCGTGCCACTTAAATAGAGAATCAATCTGCAGATTCTTTCTTGTTGAGGCAGACGAGTTGCAGTCTTTAGAAACGTCATTCCACTCAATATGTCCAGTTGGACACCATCTCAGACTTTCAACCCCGCCAAAATGACACGCCAGGATGCTGGTCCCGCCGACCCTCACAAACTGAGGAATGTATGTATTCCCGCCCCCGCTACGGGGTATAACTATGGAGTACGGATACAGCCTATTCGTACCTTAACCCGATAGCCTGGCACGCCTGGTATCTTGGGGAAATCGTCACCTAAGTCTCTCAAAGTTTCCGCAGTCTTCATGGCAGCATCTCAATCCGCCTCGGCTCGTTGCTCTGGTGCCTAATGGCCTGCGTAGGTAGCATAGCACAGCTTTCCTGAAGACCTAAAGTACGGATACAGTCGGGATAAGACCACTTGCGCGGCCATCTGAGTTTTGCTATCATCCTACAGTCAAGTCCATCTTCTGCCGCTGTCGTCGGGGGCTAATACAGGTACAACCTTGTGCACTTACAACGCTCTGTCGATATTTACCTTTGGAGAGTCACCGTCAAGAACGAAGGAATGTCCCTCACCATCCGCCGTAGTCGAAATTGTAACATAACGGTGGAGGGCCTCTGAAATCAGACTGCTGACGCATGGTAGCCATCAGCCACGACGGGGCAAAACTTGGCGAAGCCCTCTGCGCCCTGTTGTACGTCCTCTGTCATCTTCAGCAATTTGCTCGAGGTATCCGCGAGAGAGAGACACTCCCCTGAGCGCCAAGCTGGAATGCTTCTTTCACGCCACTGAGACGGTTCCAGTCATCCACTGTCAAACGGCTGCATTCGCAGATCTCTTGGCCCCGTCGTTCTCGCCCTCGACAAAGGACGCCCTGAATTTCACCCATGCTTACCAGCAGTGCCCGAGGGTATTCAGTATTTCAGGCCGCTCGTCTGCCAAGTCCAGCATTCAGCCCCATGGATTCTCAGCCAACCCCCCCCCCTTGAACCTTCAAATGAGAGTTTATCACAGCCTCTTTTGCAGTTGCCAAGTGCCAAGACCCAATACAGTGAAAGATTTTCCCGTCATATTGGAAAGGTAGAGTTTTCACGGGGGTGCTACGGATACTGGCCGCACTTTTGCTCTCTCTCACATTCACTTCGCCGTTTGCCGGTGGAACACTCCGGCGATCTCTGCTGGTTGTAGTGGTGGTGGTGATACAACACGCTCCTGAAGCTCCCGACTACGCGGCCTCCGTGTCATGTCTGCCCCAAGTACCAGTCTGGCAGATGAAATGAGGTCTACGACTCGGCCTTGCCAATTGGCATAGGCTAGGCCAAGGATACGAGAAATAGAAAGATAGATGCTGCCAACTCGGTGGGCGGCAAACGTGGTCTCAAATGTGACTTCTGTGCATCTATTGATGTTCGTCAGTTTACAAGTATGGATGTCAACTATGACTCTTTGAGCATGCATCAATCTGACATGGTCGTCCAGTAAAGGGTCGTACGATTCACGTTGAGCAGGTGTAAACAAGTAATTTGGAAAGGTTTCCATTGAACCTATTGAAACCATTGCGGCTATCGCTTATTCTGCCTCTCACCACCTCATGTCCATACACCAAGCGGCCCCTGGTACTGCGCACTTCCACCACCTCACCACAGTTTGGCTACGGCTCGCAGATATCTCTCCACAACATGAGGCCCCGTCTGATACAGCGCGCGCGGCTTGATCACCATCTCCTGCTCTGAGAGGGAGGGATCACCTGTTGGCCAGGCTGAAAAAACACAAAGCCGCAAAACGCCCCGTTTCTATACGCTGCATCCGCCCAACTGTAGGCTTTCGTTCCGTATTCCCCAAACATGTACATGAAACCACGATTGGGTCCCCTCTTCATTATTTGCGAAAGATTTTTGGTTTCCGCTTCCTCGTGAGGGCGTTTTCCCCAGTCCCATATACTCCATCTGCAATATACACTTTGAATTTGAATTTGAACAACCAATCGAGACTCGTGCCAGAGTCATCCGTTCTCCCGTAGTAATGCGCCGTTATGCTTGCTCGTGATGCAAAAGAGTTAGAAAGCCACGGCGCCACGCTTTTGAATAATCGACAAAGAAACTCGTAAACCGCGTAGACTCATCATCAGGGCGTAGGCGGCACATTTGGTGAATGCGGCTCAAAGTCCTGATGTTGGGTTCTTACTCCAGGCCAGAGAGGTGGTCTGCTTAGCTGAAGAGTGGCAGGCTCTTGACCTTGACCTGCGGCAGGGGACCGACGAGAGAAATTGCTTTGCGTCCTTCCCAGACCAGCCGCAGCTTGAGGCGAGAGTGCAGAGGCGTCGCTGATGGTTCTGCTGAGACCCGGTTGCTCCTGGTCCTGTTCCTCTTCCAGTAGTTGGGCCAGTGCCGCTCCCTGTCTTGGTGGCGCAGGAATGACAGTCACCGGAAGGCTATCTGTCTCGGGAGTTGGTCGCATCTTCTCTCTGATCTTCTCGGCCTGCGTGGCAGCAAAGTCCTCCAAACGAGCCCGGAGATCCCATCTACCCGCATCATCGTGACCACCACGCACCTCGGGCTTTGACTCGGTGTGGGCCATCACCTCGGCTGGTGGATCGCGAGCAGTGCGGCGGAAGAGTGGATTGGCCACTAAAGATCTCCATCCATTGCGGTTCTTCTCTGTCATGTCCTCCTGGGCCTCTGTGTCGATTTCAACAGTCTTGTGCGTTGCTTGTCTTGGCACGGGCGCCGCCATCGACAGCTCGTCGTCACTCGTTGTCGACTCGCTCCTAGATGATGTCGAGTTACTCCTCGACATGGCAGCTGCAGCGTTCCTTTGGTTGGCAGCTCGGATGACTGCCTCTGGTGTCCGTGAAGTTGTCTCTGAAGGCAGCTGATATCTTACAGCGTATACGGTGCTCGCTGCGCTGGCTGTGTCTGTACGACTGACGGGCGTCACCGCAGGTGCGGGCCGAGAGGGCCACATGGGCGGACGCAACAGACCGCCCTTTGATCTCTGGCCGCCTTGGTTGTTTGCTCCTGAGTTGGTGTGGGCGTGATTGGAGCGATATCTGGAGGCGATTTGTGTCATGCCTGGCCAAAGATTGCCTCGCTCGGCCGAGGGAGGACCTTGAGCGCCAGAACCACCCTGAGGTCCGTCTTCGCCACCGTCACCATCCCTACCACCGTTTCTGTTCTTTCTTCTCCTAAGCCATGGGAACTCGGACGCTGAGACCTCCAGCATTTCATCGCCGTCGAAAATCTCGCGTCCTAAGATACCGTCCTTCTTCTCTTCTCTTTCCAATGCCTCAATCCTTTCCACCCATTCCCAAACCACGACACTGGCGCCTGCAGCACCGACCCAGCGAACGTAGTCTCCCCAAACAGCGAATTCTGGCTGTGCCATATCCAGTACGAAGAAAACGACTGGTACAAGAATGGCGAAGAGTGATAGTGTAGAAACCAGAATCATGTTCTTCATCAAGGGATGGTAGAAGGCGTATCGCTTCTTCATAAGTGAATAGTAAATGACCCATGCGGCGTATAACAGGCCGAGGGACAGTTGAAATAGGTAACTGAGAGCGGGCACGGCGTCCACAAAGCTTCGTGGACGGGCGTTGCCGTTGCTCCCGCTGGTGGGGTACTGGAAGCTGTTCAAGGCGCTGAAGATGAGATTCAACGTAATCAGCGCAAAGGCAGTCCACTTGATAATAACCTTTTCCCGCTGACGTGGGAAGAGTCGGATGAGAGTTTGGGCTTGTGCAAGCCACAAAAAGGTGTCTGAAATGAGGCGAATGACTTTCAGTTCGGTTCCGTCCATAACCTCCGATTGCATCTTTTTGGCGTCTTGAATTGACCACTGGTACTGTTGCTCGGCAACTTTAAAAGTATCGGCGCTTGCTATTGTGAGAGAAATTGCAACGGTGACGGCGGCCACCTTCTGCAGCCATGGTCGACCTCCGATGCTGATTCCATTCGATGTTCCACCACTCGTAAACCCGCGTCGGCCCAGGTATACCACTCCACCATCGAGAAATGATCGGGGAGTAATGAAAAGCATGATCACAAGCATGTATGCTGTTACTGTCGTCGCGGCGAGGGCGTAGCAGACGGGGAAGATGGAGGCGAAGAAGGGGTCACGCAGGTCGTTGTATTGTACCGCGCCTCCGGTCGTGGTTTCTTCATAGTTGATGCCATTGTTCGCGATAATAATAGGCGCAGCGGTCGCGATTTTCGCGGCTGCTGCCCCGGCGGCGCCCAGAGAGGGCAAGGGACTCGCGGCTGCGGCGAAATCTACCATGATGGCGGCGCCGACTCGTCGGATGCTTGTCGATGAAGAACAGAGCGGCCAGCCGCAGGCGAGGATCGAAAGAAGATTCGTCCTATTCGCGAACACTCGCCATCGAATAAGCTTCGCAGTCGTCGGTGGATTCGCAGTGTTGATTGACGTAGGCGTCGAGTTGTTGTCGTCGAGCGACGCGAGTTCCGGGACTCGGTCGGGCGGATGGGTGCGGCGAGAGTCGAGGATACGAGTCCAGGCGTTCTGAAGTCGCGCACAGAGTCGTTGAAGGGTTGAGCAGTTGGTTCGAAGCAATCGTCAATGTTCCAAGTTCTCCCAGGCGAAGACCAAAATAGCCAAAGGTCACAATCGAATTGTTAATAAACCGGGTCGAGGTTGAGGTTGTCGGTAGAAAGCGTTCCAAGAAGGCTTGCGTGTGGGGGATGTGGGAGGGATCGCAGGCTGGGCGCCGAGAGATTTTGGGAGGACAAGAGAATACGGGGGAAAGAGAAGGCAAAAGAAGGAGGCCGGGGGGAAAGGAGAGTGTAAAAGCTACTTCTGGGGGGGCTGCTGAGTCGCCGTAGAGGGGAAGACGGCGTGCTGAATGGCGTGTACGGTGTTGCGCTTTGTTAGATTGGTGCTGGCCAGATCTGGCTGTTCTTGCTCGTCTGGTGGAGTCGTAGACCGTCTCGAAAGTGTTTTGGAATAGCAAGTCGGGGGGACGCGGATGGATATGGGAGAGAATTGGGGGGGAGGCAGCGACTCTACCAGTGTCATTCTGATTCTCGAGGGGGGTGCCGGGGCGGTAGGTGGTTTGGTGCGAGTAAGGCGAAGCACACTGTAAGCCGTGCGACTGGGATTATCCACACACCCTCCCCGGCTCTGCGTTTCCGCTAACTGTGCTTGATGCTATCGGATACGACTCGGACCACGGTAATTGTACGCGGATGCCGTGGCATAAAGAGTGGGGCTCATGTAGCCCTCATCTCCAGCGCACAGTTGCTGTACTGTGAATTCCCGAGTCAGAGGGACCGGCTCTCTCAAGAGTTGTCGCGAAGCACTGCGCGATCGTGTAGTGACAGCTTGGCAGACCCGACGAGATTCGGGGCGATCTACAGACACCAAGAAAAGGGTCCTTCGCCGTTTGGCAAGAAGGCGTGTGAAGAAGCTTCCGACTCTGCATGGCAATGCCGGACGCCATTCCGCAATCCATCGTCGATCTGTGAGGACGCTGGCTCCAGCTTCGGTGGATTGTCCGATGGGAGACAAGATACGCACGCAGTATGGCGTACCTACCAAAGTACAGTAGGTACGACGCGTGCTATCCGACACCAGGGTATGGCTGCGAATAATTGATTGACTTGCTTCCAAAGAGGCACCAAGTCTGAAAATCAATACCGTCGCATTGAAATTGCAGTGAGAAGGCGTGCAAAGACCCCGCCCATGCCCCTTCTTCGTCAGCTTTGCACTATGAGCACGCAGGACGAGCGCTGCCATCGAGATCAGACGGGAGGGGAAAGTTGGTATTAGAGAACAAATCAGTCTGTCGGCTGTCGTTCACGTCCTGCTTCGCGTGGTGTGACAAAAGGCTCGTTCAAGAAAGCTTCTTCCCGGGCTGTCACGAGTCCTTGCAGTGGAGAGTCCGTCGTCGTCTAATTGAGGCTGGCATTCGACTATTGAGGTATCGCCGGGCAGTCAGGAAGAATCACTCAAGCGCGCCACCATCTAACGGATTGGGCAAGCGGAACGCGGTGCTGCTCGATATCCGGCGACAATGGGAGAAGTCAACTCGGTACTGTTCTGGAATACCTACCTACCTAGTCCAGCGTGCCAGGTGAGCCAGGCAAGTGGACGCCGCCAGTTCCGTCAGCCACCTGCATCGTGGGTGTCCCTACCTACAAAAATAAGTAGTACGGAGTAGACATTATCTAATACAGAAAGAGTACGTACTCTGGGGAGTAAGACACTGTACGCCCGGCGCTAGACAATAGCAGGCTGCATCGCCGTGCCCACCGTTGAAGTGAAGAAAGAGCGTGTCCGCGAGGGTTGGCCGCAACTTCCATAGCACGCATGGTAAAGCTGGGAACGAGAACGGTGCGGTGGTACGGTGGGTGTCTAAGCCTCCCCGTCTCGAGGGGAGCACCCTGACACGGAGAAGGGCAGCCGCGCTGATCAAGTACAGAAATCAGATGGCCGGCCAGTCGTCTCTTGAGTACTGAGCTCGGAGCGTTTTGTCTTGGCTCATGAAACACGGGAAAAGGGCAAAAGGGAGTGTAACCCCTCGACTGTTACTCGACTCTCACCCTGTCGATTCATCACTCGTTACCTTTGTTTTTGTTTTTTTCTGAACTTGATGAAAGCTTGAGGGGGAGCGGTGACATCAGGGAATTCGGTCTCATCGTCGCCTATCGTGGCTCTGCCAACTCTAATTAAAATAGAGGTGAAAGCGTATCCGTAGTTTATGCTTGTGATCGCTGTCGATTCAATACGGAGACGGGAAGAATTGAACGAACGGACGGTTTGTGCTACCAAGACGGAGAGGAGAACGGAAGGAGCCCCAGTGCTGACAGTCTTCCAGGGCTGGCTCGCTTCGGCGGCCACTGGGCTGGATGAGGAAATGATGAAAGGCCAGCGTTGCGGAAGAATCCCACACTGTGCCAGGGGTCCCGGGCACGGCGTTCCCTCTTGCAACCACGCCCCTTGCCCCGGGCTCACCCATCCGGTCAAGAGACGTCCAATGAGCAGAGTCTTTGGGCGAGAACTGCGGGTCATCCGCAACCCATGGACGCGGACCAACGTCCAAATGGGTGACTGGCCGAGTACGTACCTTGCTGGAAATGAGCAGGGGAAACCTGTGCAGAAAAAACCACCACTTACAGGCCACCACTAAGCAGGTCCTTGGGCGGCGTAGCCCTGTCTTTTGTGACGGATATGAGGCGCTAGGATTGATTTTTCTTTTGCTTTCGAACAAGCTTCCCGTCCGTCCCTTCTCGGCCATTTGCATCGATCCCGAGTCCGCAAAAAGGGGATCAAGAGCTCAGGCCAACGGCAAATCCTCATCGACACAGGGGTTCTAAAAAGTTTTCTGGGTGTTGCTTGTTTGGAAGGATGCTTGATGTGCCAGTATTCGTGCGAATGGTGTAATACATTATACATGTGTCGAGGGAGAGTGAGGTGATGTCGGTGCCCGGCAAAGCATATCGACTTGGCCTACGTTGCTGCAGACGGGGAGTGGCAGACGGCAGGTGGCAGCCGGGCCAAAACCTGTTGTTGGCTCTACTGTCCAATCCAGTGGCCAATGTTAGATGGTATTGGCCCCATTCAACCCCGCAGATAATCGTGTGTATCTTAGTCTGTATGTACGCAGTAGGTACAGATGGAATTATGGGAGGGAGGCACGGGAGGGCGCTTGCTAAGTTACCTATTCTGGGACCCTTGGTAGCTTGCAGCCGGACGAATTGGCACGCTTCGATGGTGCCATACGTGAGTGTCGTGTTCTCAGGTACAGATGTGTCGTGATCGCCACCTAGCTACAGCCTGCACCATCAGATAGGTAGGTGGTATGCTAAGGTAGGTATACCTAAGTATCCGTAAGGAAAGCGTGGGAAGGTGCGGTAAGCAGATGAGGTGGCTTGTGCTTTCTTTCTTTCCCCCGTTCTTCGTGCTTCCTTCCTAAACTTCCCCAACCCGACACCCCGTCTTTCCCACACCTGCCCGTCTTGGCTCTGTTCCTCTTGGCAAAGCTTATCACTCGTGGCTGGCCAGCGATCTTGGCGATTGGATTTTCCTCTCATCCGTCTTTCATCGTCCCTTCCTTTCCCGTCCAACTCACATGCACACACCGTCAGGTTGCTTCTGACTGGCTCAAGGCGGGGGCAGCCTGCCGTTATGTCGTTGCCGTTGCCGCAGCCGTTGCTTGCGCCTGCCCGTGCTGCCGTCCTGCCCGTCTCTGAATCCGACGGGTGTCTCTCATTTCTTTTTTTTTCCCTTTTCTGTTGCCCGCTCCAGACGAACCGCATCGATAGCACGGCGCGCACACTCTGACACGCAGCTCCAGCAACATAATCAGCCCATACGGCTACTTTACCCTCATGACACTGTCGCAGCATTCTGTCCCACGGTTCACAACCTGCTCCTATTCAAAACAGACACAGTCCTACGGCTCAATCGAGCTTTTGCGTATTTTTGAGTGTTCCTCACCGTGGACCCGCATCACCCAGCTTCAGTCTGAGCTAAGAAGCACGCGACTTGCTTGCAGGGCCGGCCGAATTAAAGTGAGGCAAGCGGCCGAGTCTCGACTCTCGCACCCAAACCCCCGCCGGCCGACACGACACGCGACACACTCTCTGCATTGGCCAGAAAACGACCATCTACCTCGTCTCAAACTCGTCGATCTATTTGTGTATCCGTAGTCATTTTGACCAGAGAAGCTGATTGATTGAGATTTAACTCGGAATGGAAACCACACGACGCATTATTCCCACTAGGAATAGCGCTGTAGACAACACAGCTGAGTTCAAGATCTCAAGTAACCGATGCGCTTTGATCGTAATGGGGACTGATTAATGCTGAGATTCAGACAAGTCAAGAGCATCTGAAAGTCAGGGCCGGAAGCGGTCGAAAGCTTCAAATCAGACAATAAGGCTCCGACGAGCGCTATCAAGTCAGTGCCGAATCGCCAGACACATCAGCTGGCATGAGTGAAGTCGTCTCAGTCTGGCCTGCGTACCTCGTAGAGTGCAGCAAAACCACATATCCCAGTCACACAGTCTTCTATAGAGCCGGCGTCGGCTAGTCAAGACACGGCGCCGTCCACGTCGCTTCCAATGCGATTTAGTATTCACCGGTGTCTCCTAGGCTTTGCCGCTTCTTTTGCATTCCCCGTCCCGAACCTTTTAGGTTAACATCCGAGGCGCTATTCGCCGCGACCACAGTCCCCTCCTCTCTTGGCCTACGACAAGCCTTCACCCTGTATCGAGACTCTATCCTAGTATTCGTGACTCCCATTCAGGGCGTAGTGAAACCCATCACCTGAGATCTATGATTTATCGCCAAGTCGGGTGTGTCCGTCGTAGTCCGTCGCACCTCTGAGGTTGTCTACCTGATGTGTCTGCTCTCTTCGCGGGCCAAGTAAGGGAGTCTAGGTCCCGAAGCGGTATGCGAGGTGTGTCCATGGATGATGTGGATGCTTTCTACAGTCTTCACGATGAACCCGGCGGCTACTTTGTAAAGCTGCTGCATCTGCCTCCGATCGGGAGATCTGGAACGGAGACTTTTACTTGGGTCTTTCGGAATCCGGAATCCGGCTAGCTTCTGTTGTCGACTACCTTCTCCCAAGGAAATGCCAAGCCGTCTTGGAAAGGAGAAAATGGTCTGACTGGGATTTGGTAACGCGGATCATGGTGATTTGCCTTACTACTGTGTAGAGTTTGAAGGTCCCTCGGCGCCCTGCTTTTCTCCAAAATGGGCAACCACCAACACCATGGCTAACATAGAATCACACAAAGTCTGTACGCCAACATGATCTAGACTTTTCTCAAGTGTCTAAATCGTCTTGGCGGCGTGGCGGCTCTCATTTAGGCCTCGTTGGATCACCTTGAGACCTCTGCAGCATTCCTGATGGTGTGCAATCGACCACTCGGATTCCGTGAGCTGCACCAATCAAGGGCAGACAGTGACGGAAGAATCTCTCTCTTTCGTTCTCTGCGAACACCGAGTATCTAAGTACCCAAGAATGTCGATTCTTTCCAAGACCACAGTGAGGTATGGTGGGTAACATTCCGCCGGAGGTGATTTCACAAACCAGCTGCTTCTGCGGTAGGCCAGATGAGCCAAAGTAAAAAGGTATTCTTAGCACCAGCCTCCTAAAGTGCTTGGCAGTGAAGATTGAAGGGAAGCACTTCTCGATAACGAGAGCGACGCGCTACCGTAACTCTATGTCGCCTCGCCCAGTGCCCTCACAGAGTATCCCCAATTCGTCGTGAACCATCTCAGGGGTATCAATTCTACAGTCCTCTATCGCAAACACCAACTATCTCGCCCCTTTTTGCTTCCTTCAGGTCAGAGTGAACTCAACCCTCCTGCTCAAACGTATCATTCAGGTACCCAACGAAGCTCTCCCTCATCCTCTCCGCGCTAAAGTTACCCACGCCCTCGAGCCCGATCCCGCCACGGTTCAAACCCACAAACGCCCTCCTCAGCCTCTGAAGCTGCGGCAGCCCGACCTTGCGACCAGGGAGCTGCACAACAAGCTCCTTCTTCTCTCCTCCCGCCCCATCATCTCCCCTGGAGACCTTGACCTCCCCGCCCTCCTCCCCTTCAGCCTGCGCCTCCAAAATCCTCTTCACGACGTCCTGCGTCTCGCGGTCCAGCACGTACAGGTAATCTCCGCTCGTGTCGCGGCTGCGCTGGACCGTCGCCTGGTTGGGCTTGATGACCTTCCGCCCCGTACCCGCGACGGCGTCCCAGATGTCGTCGCACACTTTTGCCGTCTGCGCCGCGTCGTCGTCCCAGATGAGGGTGAAGAGCGGGCTGTCCCAGCGCGTCATCGGGTTTGGCTCCTCGTAGCGGAAGACGAGGTTGTCCCAGTTGTCCGTGTCGTAGGGCTGCTGCTCTTCGTCGGTGTCGTCTTGCTTCGCCTCGTCTTCTGTGTTTGTCTCCTTTGCGTCCTCCTGGATCTGACTGCTATCCCCTTGTGCTTCCTCTGTCGCGGTCGTCGGGGTCGTCGTCGATGCAGCCGCCCCTCGCCTCCTCAACCTCTCCTCATTTATCCCCTTAGCCCTCTCAACTCCACATCCAATCTGAAGCACGACGCTTGGCGTCCTCATGGCTTTCGCCTCGCAGTGCAACTGGTACCGCCACCCCTTGATGTAATTCATCCCGTCCAAAATAACAATATCCCGGTCCGACAACACGCGCTTCACGGCGCCGTAGACAGCCGCCCTGGCGTCCTTTTCCGAGGCGTTGGCGGACCGCGTGTGCGCGCGCACCTTGTTCGGGTCGAGATCGTACACATCGCGCGATATCGAGAGCGTCGAGTCGGAGACGTAATGGAGTCGGTACGGTGGTGATTGTTTGCTGTTGTCGTCGGCGGCGGCGGCGGCGATGCGTGCTGCCAGGTGGGCTTGCAGCTGTTTTGCGCGGGTCGTCTTACCCGAGGTCGGGAGACCTGATACTACGATTAACTGTCATAGAGTTAGCTTCTTTCTCCCACGAGCCCAGGAATGGCAAGACTCACCGGCATACTGGCGGTTCGTGAGCTGGGAGGGGTTGTCGTTGAATATGAGTGACAGACTTTGGCGGGGTTTCTGGGGATTTTTTGCATCTGCGATCAGCTACCCCACCTACCAAATCGGGACTCAAGTCATTGGCGCTCCGTATAATGTAGACGCCTGCGACGCCCTCTCACATAAGTAATTACAGAGGATCAAACGAATAATAAGTAATGTATTGAATCTCGATACTTTCGAGTATGGGTATCATGAGTTCTCTGACTCTGCAAAACGCCTAAGCCCCCTTCTACATGCAATACCGTCACTGCTCCTAGCAAATGAACACCCTCCTCAGTCGTCCATATCCTCGTCCTCATCTACGTCACCTTCAGGTTCATGAGCGCCCATTATGTCAATGTAAAGAAGCATGCGCTCCCCCGCTAGATCCATCGTCTCCTTGGCGTAGATGTCCCGCGGACTGGGGCCCTTTTTGCCTCGGCCCCGACGGCTCGGGGTCGTCGCGCTCCTCCGATTCGTACCCCTGGCCTTGGCCTTGCGTGCCTCAATCCCCTTAAGCGCGGCTTTTCGGAGCCTGTCTTTGGCTTCCTGGATCTCTTCCGCCGGTATCGTGTAGAGCAGGCTCTCGAGTATCAGCGCCACCCTGGCATTGTCTTCTGGGTCAATAGTATTAGCATGGTGACTCAGGTAGCACAACTCGAGGACGTCTGCGTTGATGATGATACCGCTGTCCTCCCCCTTGATGACCTTCTTGGGGTCTTCATATCCGGAGGGCAGCAGTTGATCGAGCTGAACGGCCAGGAAGTCGATCTTGAAGGCGGCCCCATATCGCTGGATGTACGAACTCATGTCGGTGATGAATTGGTGAAAGAACGAAAGGGGTTGCTGCTTGAGTAATCTGCACAAGTCCAGCGTGTATTCGTTGTGGTCCATGAACTCCTCGGGCATGTTGTAGGCGACCTCGGAAAGGAGCTCCATCAGTCTCAGACGAAGAGGAATCGAATCTGCCAGTGGGGCAGCAACAAAATCTCCAGCTTTCATGGCTGGTGTGCGTGGTGTACGAGGCGTGCCCGGCGTACCCGCCTCAGAAGGTTCGTCGTCCGTCAGCTCTTCATTGAAATAGTCGCCAAATTGGTCGTTCTCGATATCAAGCGTAGTCATTCGTTTGCGTTTCTTGTCCTCACTTGGTAGCCCCTTTATCTCCTTGTTGAACACCTCGGGAAACTTTGCCAACGATGAGGTGCAGCCGTCAGCGAAGACAGCTTGAAGGATCATCCTCAGAGCACCTCGCCCGGAGTCAGTCTTCTGCTTGATGTACATGACAAGGATTGACTCTCGCATGTGTGTCCAGTTCTGAGGTTGCTGTGATGAGGCCAAAGAGTCTTCATCAAGGCGTTTCCGTTCATAGATGTCAGCCTCGAGAACGTCGATCATGAATTTCAGCCAGGTCTTCCAGAAGCGCCAACGGTGAGGATGCAGTCTGCTGCAGTTGAACGCCCAGCCGAGAACAGCCCAAAAGTCCTGCGCCCGCTGCCATATGCTATCTTCGTTGGCCAACTTGTTGTTGCCGATCTGATCACCGTCGAGGTCCTCGTCCTCCTCGTCGTGGTATCGGTTCCGGCGGCCGTACTGGACCCCGTGGAACTGGAACGCATTCCTGAAGCCGGCATTAATAGGCCCAACAATGGCAAGCAGGTTTCGAAGATAGTCTAGCGTCTGTGAGCAGACCTCGAGACGGTCGGCGCCGGGGGCTCGAGTCGTATGGCTCGGGTGTATGGTCAGAGTGTTGAGGAGGGCAAGGTGGGTTAACGGAGGGACAGGGACGCGCTTCGGGTTGGTGTTGATCTTTCGCGAGAACCCGGCAGTGAGGAGGCTATTGTACAGGCCGAGTGCTCCATTATCTAGCATAGTCAGCGTATGTCGCGAGGAGGGGGGCATCTTGCTAACGTACAGAGGTGCTCTTCCAGGTAGATCTGGCAATGTTCCTTCAGCTCACGGGGGAGCAGGGTCGCGGATGAGTACATGCGTTGGGGTGATGTAGGATCTGTGTGAGTCGGTTTTTCGGAGTTGGTATCCGGTGACTGAAAGGCCGTTCTGAATGAGTCTGGCGATGATACGGCGGATAAGTCCGTCAAGGACGAAGAGAGCTCCATCGCGAGCTGCATGGGGTTTGACGCGTCTGGAGACGCGATTGAAGATGTCCCACTACCGTCAATTAAAGTCGGGTTGGGCAGGGGCCTACAGGGTCCCTGGTCAGTCCAGAACCTTAAATTACATAAGGCCCTTCCGGCAGAGGACCCCGCAACTCATCTGGCAGCAGCTGTTCACAGCTTTACATCCATCGCTGGTGCACCTGCTGACGGCTAAGCAGCATAGCTTCAAAGGAGGATCCTAAATCTTGAGAAGCGTCCACATAATTGTGGCTTCATGACAGCAATGAGATAAACTGGAACCTGGGACTGAAACTTAGATTTGATTTTGCTGAGTGTATAGCTTAATGGACGGGCAGGTCGAGCTGGCAGAGCTGAACTTCTGTGACTTATATGGGCGAGGCTTCATATGAGCCACTGACCACTTCCGAGAGGTGAGGTACTCAACACAGTTGAAAGACCTTGCCTTTCCGTTCTTTCAAGACCCAAAGTAGTAGTAAGGTAAGTTTGCGCGGAAAATAGCGTTGAAATTGTTCACCACTCATTGAGACCTACCTTATTATCGAAACTTCAATTACAGGCTGGGTATTTCGGGAAGGACACAGCGGCGTGCCCAATTCGAGCACGATAGGTCTTTGGTGCTTTCTCCTATTTCCCTGTAAAAATTCATTGTGTGGCATTAATGCTAGACTCTGTGTAGCAAGTGGCTCATCGTGGTGTCAGCCTCAGTGGTCAGTATGATACATGAAATTTAGAATGCCACCCCTCCTAGCATGACCTGCTTATCAAAGGAACTATGTGTGAGCAAACATCACATGAGTTCCTCAAATATCTTCCCAATACTGTCATTCTCTCCGTAGCAGATTGCGTAGGACGTCCTAGCATATTCCCTCGCTGGTGCGCATAGCTCAGGGGCCACAATCTTGTACACGTGGAACATGACGAGGAAGGCCGTTACGATGTGCTCGCCAGGTGGACCCCATTTGATGATCTTTAGATGGCGCTTGTCTGATGCTTTTACAGCCCGGCTAGCCTCGAGAATGAAGCCACGAGCCTCGAGACTCTTGATGGACAACTCGAGAGCCTCAAAGTGTTTTCCCCTGTCCAGTCGCTTCCGGGCGAGCGCAAGGTACGAGTCCCATAGTTCCAGACGGTAATATCCTTTTCCGACGGCGTAAGTCTCCTCGAGCTGGCCAATCAGCCGCTGTGCCTTGGACTCTTGAGCTAGAGTCCTGCAGGCTTTCATGGTACTCTTCAACTCTCGGAAAAGCCCTTGGCGTTTTTGGAAAGTCTGCTTCGAGATCGACTTCTTCTCTTCGCACAGCTCACATCGGCAAGTAAACCCCCAATTTTTTAGATGCTTCTGAGTTTCATCATAGCTCGCACATTCATCAGGCGGCCGGTAGCTGATCAGCAACTCCGTGTCGGCGTCCATGTCTCTCGAAGCTCGCACCATCATCACGTCTCCAATGAACGAGCGACGACAGTTGCCGACACATGAGTGATTGATGTGGGACGCTTGAGTCCAAATGCCGCAGGTGGTATAGCTTCCTTGTTGAACTCTTGTATCAGTCAAGTGGAGGACGGATGCTCGCGGTGCACCGAAGCAGTTGAGACCTATAATCTGCGCGACAAGGAACCTGTTATAGATTTAGCACTGACTTTTTCGCGTCTTCCCATGAGATGACTACCTACGTATCTACCACCGTCTGGATATGCTCTGCAGTCTCGCCTAGTCGGTACTCTCCGCGATGTAAGTCGAAGAAGCGGGAAGCAGTTTGGGGATTGTGATGGAGCTTCTGTACAAGGCCGGAAAGAAGATCTGCCTGCCCACCCATCGTCATCCTCTTTGTGTCCCAGCTCATGAGTATCTTGATGTTCTGGCGACTGACAGTATCGTCGTCGCCAGCATAGCTGTATGCAAAGGCTTTCTCGCAGAGAAGAAGTTCACCAGCCTTCACGGGCTTGGTTGTGAAGAGCCCTCGTCCACGTCCAGGGGATTGGCGCACCTCGACAGGACCAGTGTAGGTCGCACAGTCGATTGTAGGGGGGGTGGCCTTGGCCTGGTTGTGCATGTGCTTCCACTGGTAGATCCCCTGATCTTGCTCGCGAATACGGCACACAGTCCGCTCCAGTTCCTTCCCTGCGTCACGGTTTTCGGGGTTCAGGATGACAACTTGACGTAGCTTCTCGGCGCAGAGCGAGAACTGTTCCAGCGCGTAGTGGGCTTTGGCTTCTCTGAACAGTCCTTTCTCGGTTGGGTCATTGTCCTGTCGGCTCTCAATGGCATCGCTCAGTGCCTTCTCCGGGCGATGAAGCTTGAGGTTTGCCAAGGAACGGTTAAGGAGCGCTGCACGCTTCTGTTCAGGCGTGGCAGCAGAGTCGAGTGCCTTGGAATATCTAAACCGCATTCAGTGAAAACCTCCTCGATATCAACAGTCATCATATCTGCTGCTCACAAGATTTCTGCTTTTCCCCAATTTTGCTGTGCTACAGCATTGTTTCCTTGCTGCCGGATCTTCTCAGAATTGGCACTAGGAGCCCATGTCTTCCACTGCGACGGGATGCGTTTGTCGCCCTCGGGTAGTAGGATGATGTCGTCAACGTGGTCCACTCGTAAACTATATTTGCCATCGGTAGTCGCCTTGAAGAACGGGTCCTTGATGAGGCAGATGCTGCCTTCCGGGAGTATGTCGTCAGGTTGTATAACCCTATGATCCGGCTGGTTGTAGAGTTGGAGTAAGACGGCAGTGCCGGCCTTGTCCTCAGCAATGGCCATGATTGAGTTGATCTGATCCGTGGGCGTCATTGTCCGTACGATGACTAGCTTGCCTCGGTGGTGCTCTTCCAACCTCATCTTGGAGATTGACAGAGGCTTCAGCTCGTTGACAGGCTGAATACAGGGCAGATACGCCGGTGGAACCTGAGTAGTTGCAATATTCGACCCTCCGCTAGAAGCTGCCGGGCGTGATATGCGCATTGATCTTGCCAGCATGAACTGCATCACCAACACGTCGGGGGGAGGATGATCATGAGGAACCTGTCCTTTTCTGCGGCCACCTCGTTCCGCGGCAGCTTGGAGCCGTTCCATTAAGGAGGCAAAGTCGCCGACATTAGAAACGTCCCTGACGTCCATGGCGATTGAAAGGTGATTCAACGCGTCGGTGTTGATTGATCCTGGTTATCGTGGCCAAAGTCGCAGATTCGTTCTTCGAGGTGAGTGCGTTGGGTGAGGTAAGAAGAAGAAGAGGTAAGAAGAAGAGGCAAGAAAAAGGAAAAGAAGAAGAATTAATATGGCAAAGTAGGAGCAGGTTCTAATTTTGTTTGGATGTAGATGAACGCATGGTTGGGTGTCTATACATCTGTTGGTCGTATGCGGGAGGCCGACCGCCTGACGGGATGATGTTAGGCACAGCCCTGTTGTTCAGAATTAGGCTCACTTGAGATACTTAGGTAGCATATCAAAAAAGCTCAACTCTGAAGTCTCACTTGATAGTAGGGGGTCTCGGCCGGTATGCAACACGGTTTCCTGCCTCAAGGGAGCTACGTACCTTATTTGTCCTCCACGGCACATGAATATCCCATGGCGGAGGCTATTCTTAAGAGGAGAATTACACCTGGAGATGAATCTTGAGTCTCAAACTATCGATCGAGGTAAAGATCGATTGAATTCACAAACTCAGTGAGCCTCAGCCTTTCAAAAGCTCTGGCAGAGAGAATAGAGAAATAGCCATTACTTCTTCATCGGCACAAAGCCATTATGCTTCAAAAGTCCTTTTTACCGCAGATGTCTTTCTACAAACAGACAACTCTCTTTCGCGTAGCTACTTTTTTATCCCTGTGTCGCCATACATATATGAATCCGAGTCCAATGCTGGCAAGTAGGCCAATGACTACACAAACCTATAATTCTCAAGACATTCATCAATTTAGGGTTTTTGTCTCTCATCTTAGCAAAGGCTAAGCCAGTGGCAATTGAAATGGTGGGAATCAATCCAATATGAGAGCAGACTTGATAGGATGAAGTATAAAGGCTATCAAAGAGGCAGGCCGATGAGCTCTTGTTGCCATATCTTTTCTCATCAGGTGGTGGTGTTACTTCGCCATGGGATGCCTACCCCTCAGCAGCCCATGCACCAGAGTCTTCCAGGGTTTTCCATCACCCTTCGTCACCTCAGCACCACGTACACAAGCTTTTAAAAAGAATCTGCTTTCTGTAGCACCATTTGAGGACAATTCCGAGTACCATGTGACCCGCCTCACAGTGCTTGGGGTTGATCACATTCAACCCGACAAAGCCGAGCTTCATATCTAAGGATCGCCGTGGTCCTCCGAGATTCTCAGACCAAGACACATGATCAACGGAAATAAATACAATGCCGCTTAGAGAAGTTTGTATAAATTAGACATGATTGCATCGCTATGAAGAATTGTGCAAAGTGATGTTAAGGTAAGAAACGTTGACTGCAGTAGCAACAACACTACAGAAGCGGACAGCACTCAAGGTATGCACCCCTGTCTACGAGCTATCCCACGCTTCAATTGATCTTAAAGGTGCCTCAGTCCATCAGAAGATGCAGTCAGGACCTACACTCAACTAACCTCCGAGCCTCGTCATTAGGGACCCGCCAGACGACAACGGGTGGCCCAATATTCCACCGCTCCCACTCCCACCTCCGCTTAGCCCCCTCCGTAAAGGGCGTACATCCCCAAAACGACATGTCACGATTGCCTAAAGCGGATGAAGGACGCCTGGCATTGGCTGAGAGGGTCATTCACTCGCTGGAGAAGGGGTGGCCACAAGGGGAGCCCCATAGCCGCATGATGGGCGTGTGCGTGTGAGGGTGTAAGTGTGTGTATATAGGTCAATTTCAGCCTATAGATGCCTAACAGAGATGCCGTAGCCTTCCCTTCTCATATCGTAATTGTGAGCGTGGTGTGTACCCCTCCCCTCATATCGGAATCATCGTCGTCCTCCAATGATATCGTTGTAGAAATGTCCCAAAACGCCCCTCTGTATGCAAGATCCCGCGGCGGTATTTAGGGCTGCGTAGGTAAGGTACACATGTTGTGCCCTGCAGCCCTATGCCCGACATCGTGCCATTCTGAAATAAAGAACTATCCAACCCGTGTCCCCCAATCTAGTAAAAGTACAGTTTGTGTGTTCGAGCCAATGGAGCGCCGTGAGGCAGACGACATGCTCCGGTTGTGTGGTGTCGCCTCTTTCATGTTGTGTGTATTCCCGTAAACGCCGTCGATAAAGATGTGTTTGCTTAATTGTAGCTGAGATCGACTTGGCTTATTTTCCCGGGACTTTCGTAGAGTTAGTACAGGAAGCGTTACGTATAGATTCGAAGAACTCACGAGGGTCAACGGGGAAACTTGTCTCATCTGTGCTCTTCTTCTGAAGCATCATGGGGGTAGCGTAGGCAGTAGTGTTCATGGTGGCGATTGGTCGTAAGAGGATTGAGGATTGGGTATGAGTCGAAGTAGGATGAGGCAGTGGTAGTCTTGTGATGAAGTAGTGTATGACTGTTGGTGTGAAGTGTAGTGTGATGAGTCTGTTGGAAACAAAAGAGATTCAAGGCATCAAGAAATCACAGAGCATTTATATCCAACGGACCTCCAACGAACCTCCAACGGACCAACAATCGAGCTTCATATTGAACCGACCTTGAATTGAGTCACCCTCAGGCAGAAGAGTGTGCCTGGGGAGGCAGACAAGACAATCTGAGAGGTTCAACGACTTAGTGCCCCCTAGTCAACGTCGACTTGACGTTCGACATGGCAGTGCACGGTGACTTGTTACGACAATGTGAATGGAAATACCATATCTTTGCACGCGATTGCGCATATTCGGTATGGCGATCCTGGTTCGGTAGCAATGTAATTCCTAAAAACCCAGGGATTCGCGAGGTCTGATTCGTCTACGGTATAGGCTGTCAACATCTAAGCCTGGGTGCCTTAACGATGTGTATCAGGTAATGGACCCCTACAGATTGTAGAGCTAGCCGCAGTGCAAGGCAGATCAAAGACAAGAACCCAGTGAGTCAGATCGGTGCAACTGCAGACCCCTCCTTCCCGGAATGGATGAATTGATAGAGAACATGACCGCGGCCTCAGAAACGCATCGACGTTTGCAGAATGGAGGGGTTGGGAGACGGCTTGGTTGCCTGGGTTAAGACGTGTTTGGTGACGGGGATGGCATGGGGGTCCTAGACGGTCTGAGGCAGCAACCCCCATAATTCCAGGCACGAGGGGAGTCCGCGCCCTGGAAATGCAGTGCTTTTCGGCGACAAGGAGACAGGAGAAAGGGAAAACTAACCCAACGCCAACGGAGTGCCAGGTCTCGTCACGAGCAATGGATATGTGTGCGCCGTTGCGTATGACTGACAAGGCACCAAGTTGCTCATTGTTAGCGGGTGTGGCTTTGCGCTTCGGTGTAAAACGGCAAGGGCGCAAACGCGCCCTTGCGCGAGGGGCAGGGAAAAAAGTTGGAAAACGGAACAACAATGACAAAATAGAGGCACGTCGGGGCAATGCAATGCTGTCACTGCCCGTGTGACTGATCTCGGACAAACTGGGCAACTCTCGACAGGCATTACTTGGTCCGGTAGTGAGTCGAAGGCCTCAAGGCTGACTGGATCATGGTGCTGGTGAGGCTTGCGGGACGGGTACGGAGAGGCGGCGAAACAGTCATTTTTACAAAAGCTCGGAGTATGTCGGGAATCACTCCCCTATTACATTTCTCGGTGACGGGCTCCGTTTTGATTGACGGAGCCAAAACCCAAGAAACATGGGATAGGAGGCACAGCCCAGTTTCCCTCTAGCACTCAAACTGACCGAACCACAAGTGGAAGAAGTTACGTCGAGATCGGTTGATTATTTTGGTGCAAAGTGTGTAAAGAGGAAAAAGGGTTCGAGAGAGGGGGGAAATGTGGTCCGCCAGACAAATAAAGAGGTGTCGTTGCCTGCAGGCGACCCTGCTTAGCTAATGACATATGCTGCCTAAGCTTGAGCCAATCAGGGCTAGCACATCGTCAAACCTCGTGACCCGGGAAAAAGACAGCGTCTCCACATTTTTTCGACCTGGTTTTTCTCGCAAAGTATATTTTCACGCGTCCCCCTTCCCTCCTCTCACTTCTGCTCCTCAACAGTATCAACAACAGTTCGCGGGCCACCCATCCCAGCTCGGGCTACGGATCTTATGCATGGTCCTTTTCGGATTCCAGAATGGCGTTAGACTGCCTCGTGATATCGCACGGCAGTCTGCGTCCTGGGTCTGAACTAAATCGTCGTCCATGGCTTTGAGCAAGTGCCGAAACCAACCGACACAAGCCCGCGAGCTCGTTTTGATGTGTGCTCATAGCACAAAAGGTCTTTGGACCAACCCCACGATATGCCTACACCTCGCGATCTTACTGCGCAAGAGTGTCAACTACTTTTTTATTCGTTCGAGTGGGAGAACAAAACCAACGGTCTAGACAACCGGTCCGCTCCACCCTGATACCGTCGAGATAGTGCGGCTTCAGGACTAAAATCGGACGAACATATCACAAGGCATCTCACGCGAGTTGCACGTGGTGTGTTCTTAATTTACCTTGATTGGTGTCATTATAGTAGAGAGTCATTATTCCTAAACCCATGCCACCGAGTTGTACCTGCCATCAGATATATATATGAAGGGTATTCCCACATCCTCTGCGCAAGAATTGCAATTCCACTCCATCCCTCGAGCCATATCAATACCCCGTCAAATCCAATTCTCGCCAAAGATGTGTTTCTCGTCCATGAAAGACAACAAGAACTTGGATACCAGGCGACCCGTATAGTTGGCCGCTACGTCTCGCGGGAACGGGTGCTGCTCGTGGTCAGTCGATAGGATTGGGTCGTCCGCCAATCCTTCGAGTTCCTTGCCTATACATCACAAGTCAGCATTGGCGGTTTAACCATCGGATTGTCGGGTCAGCCTACCATTCTGATGGATCAAATTCTTCAGGCCCAAGACCATCTCTATGGCTGGTCCGTCCAAGTCGCCTTGCTGGGCCCAGGAGTTATCGAGCATGGGATTGAAGGGCTTGTTCGCCGTATCCCGGCTGTGGGTCTGGTAAATCTGGTGGAACTGGTACGCGAACTGCTTGAACGGCATGTTTTCGACCGCTGCGTTAATGTTCAGGGCGTCTTGCCGTTTGTATTCCGGCGGCGTGTGGTTACGCAGGCTGATCTCGTTGAGAGCCACCACAAAGTTATCCGCGGAAGTCTCGACCGATTCCATAAAGAGGCACAGTACCAGGAACGAGGCCATACACGGCGCCCACTCCTGTTTTGACTTGGGCTTGAGCAACTTTGAGAAGGACTCAAACAGATGCTGCATGTCCCTCATCAGGAGCTCGTCAATTACCGCCTTGATCTGCCTGTTGACAACACGTGGGGTCACCCATGGTACTTCCTGAGGGACGAGACCAGAATCCTGGAGGCCCACGACACTCTGCCGTGTGATGCAGAGGTGGCGGGTCATGACGAAGTGGGCGCCGTAGATCGCCAACGCCTTCTTCACCATCGACGACTGGGTCGAGTTAACCAATGCTCTTACGCAAGACAGTCAATAGCACGGCAACTTACATCAGACTTGTTGGCGTATATCTGCACAACGTCCAAGACCTTCTTTGGCAACTCGGTGTGCCGTATTGACTCTGTCACTGATTTTGCGAACCTCGGCTCTGCTGCGATAGCGGCGAGGTACTCCTTTACCTTCTTCCTCAAGGCCTCCCTCTGAGCTGCCGAATCCAACTCCAACACCATAGGTGCCGAGCCTCTGGCTTGCAGGTCTACCCGATCTTTTTGCACATGCAGATGGTAGTGCTGCTGCACTTCCTCCGTCCGAGGCTTGAAGAACCTCGCTCGAACCTTGAGCGACGCCGAGAGACCAGAAAAGAGTTCTACCTCCCGAGGCGCTAGTTGCACCGCGTCAAGGTCGA
The DNA here is from genome assembly GCF_011075155.1 of Colletotrichum scovillei. Classification (NCBI taxonomy): domain Eukaryota; kingdom Fungi; phylum Ascomycota; class Sordariomycetes; order Glomerellales; family Glomerellaceae; genus Colletotrichum; species Colletotrichum scovillei. Next base: position 4,162,384 of record NW_023336261.1, read on the forward strand.
CATTCTCCGCCATGAATTTCGCCATTTGATCCTTGCGGAAGTGGCTGCGCATGAAGTCGGGGAACAACACGGTCAAAAAGTCGGAGAATTGCCAGCAGACGACCTGCGGCACCTGGCCGGCGAGCTTTTTACAGCTCTTGCACGGCCTTTGCGAGTCGCACTTGACTTTGCGGCTGTGGCAGCAAAAGCAGGCACCCAGACGGCGGACTTGCAATGCGCTCTCCTTTGTCGCATTTGCCAGAGGCCCCTTGCGGCCGCGCGTTTGGATTTTCATGGCTTCGAAGCACTCCCACGGGTTGGGGCGGCCCGAGGAGGCGTTGATGGAGTTGGGCGTGACGATGACGAATTTGTTTGCGGGTTCGGTAGCCTTCTTCTTCTCGACCTTGCCGGTGATGACCTTGCGGATCTGGCTGGCTGATGCTGCCCTGTCTCCCTCATGCTTGAGGTCTGGGGAGCTGGAGTTGGACTGAGAGGGGCTTGTGGATGTAGAGCTCTGCGTCGAGGTTGCGGAAAACTCCTCCATCAAGAACGTTGAGCTGCCATTGTCGACCTTGAGGTTCGTGGGGTTCCAGGGGCCCGGGTTGAAGCTATGAGAAAAGGTCTGTGGCAGGCCGATCTCGCCATCGTGCTGTTGTTGCGGGAATGTGTCTAGGCCGGCCAGGGAGGCATTGTTCGATTGGAATGAGTTGACGAAAGATGTCAGTTCTGAGAACAAAGCTAGTTAGCTCAGGTATACTTGAAAGTCGGCCACCGGTGGAATGAGGACTCACCATTCAGGTTCAGCTGCTCCTCTGCAAAGAGGAAGCCCTGTGGTGTCAAGAAATTGGATTCCTGGCCGCTGGGAACGAACTGGCTATCAACAGACGGCGCCGGGGCAGCAAACGCCTCCGCTTGGTCGGGGAAGCTCGAGCCGGAGAAGGCGGGCTGGTCGAGGTCGAGATTTAGCGGGGATAGGCCCGCCGGGTCCGAGCCGGCATGGTGGCCGACGACGGCAAAGCCGTTGAGACTGCCGCTGGCCGGGCTAGGTAGGAAGCCGACTGAGGCCGGGTACGAGGCGTAGTCGAGATACTGCCATGATTCTTCGGTGTCGGCCGCGGACTGCTGATCGTAAGGCGAATGAGGCGTCGGGCCCCTTGAGGAAACAGAAGCCATTGTAATTTCTGTGAGTAGGCAGGACGTATAAGCGGCGGACCGTTGAGTCGCCCGGTGCTTTCAATCCGCTCGGTAATTTCGATTCGATGATTCCGTAGCCCCTTGTGGTTCTGTTGAGAAAACCGAAACAACAGGTCCTTGTTTCCTCACAACGTCGAATGGCCAGTACTCCGGGGGGCTGTGTCTGCTTACTCCCAATTTTGCAACTGGCGCGGGGGTCACTCTCCGGACAAGCGAAAAAATGCTAGGCCTCGTCTCGTCTCTTCTCCCTTTCAACACGCATCGGAGTCGCGATTCGAAATGTCGTCGGCCGGATTGCAAAGATGTTGCTCAATCTCACGAGTTGCCCTTTTCTCACCGTTCTTTACCACTCGGGAAAGTCATGCAGGAGAGCGGGAACGAAGTAGAGACGGTGCGAAAAGGGCAGCCAACAAGATTAATACGAGGGGGGAAAACGGCGCTGTCACACACTCAACCCCCATGACAGCAGATGAGCAGCGCGACCAGTAAGCAGCGGCGCCGCAGCCATCCCGCGCAGACCCGTCAACCTGTAAGGTACTTTCTTGTGGGCACGCTGTGCTGCTGGATGAGCTGGTCCTGGTCTCCGCTCCTTCGGCCCAGCTGAGCCACTAGGCCCTTTCTGGGACCGAAGGTGGACCCACCGCTCCACGAATGAGAGTGCTCTAACCCGATCCATCACCGGCAGCTCACCGGGGCCCGGAGCTGCGGGAGGACCCTTCTGCCGTACCGGTGGCCGTGGTGACCGAAGCTGGTTCCGGCTCCTGCCATCGGAAAACGCACTTGATGCCGCGGCTCCGTTCCGTGGCGGGAAAGGGTGAATTTCAGGAAACTTCAACTGGATTAGAGTGGCATGAACGGAAGGCACAAGATACCTACCCTTACCTACCTTGCCAATTATGCATCAGCGTTGCGTTTCTAGCAATCGGCACTGTCCTCTTCCCTTCTCCCAACCAAACCAACGTTGTTTCCTCCGTCCAACCTCAATTACCTGAGAGGCGCTTTATCAATGCAACGCCAACCCGACGTCGAACTTATTCTCACCACGACCCTTTAACGTTTGAAAAGACTGATTCTCTTATTGCGTTTTTACAAATGCCTCAGAGATCGACAGTGAAGCTCATACCAGCGAACCGGCCCGAGCCCCAAGACCCTTGATGATTGACCGTCATCTAACATCCCTCAGGATTGCATCCCGCTCCCTGTCGATATCAAAACCCCCAGCAGTCATAACATCAAGCCTCGAGTGCACCTTGACTCAAACCAACCTCCCACACTCCGCCATTCCGCGTCCTGTCGTTCTTCGCATCACGAACCGCCTCCAAGCATCTAGCTGCATGCATGTATCAGAGGACAATCGCTCCCCGGATCTGCCAGAGTGGATAAGCTCGCAACGCCCCGGCATTCGACCTTTGTCCTCACGACACCACCGTAGAAACGCCAACGCCAATCTCGTTTCTCTACCACGATTACAATGTCGAGTCTGGCAAGCTGATCATCACGCCTCCTCTCTCGTGTGACTAGAACAACGCCCAGCATCCCCCGCCAGGATAAGGTTTAGCGCGCGCGGCGCTTGACTAGCACTAACACGCACAACGTACGGACACATCTGTCCGCCTGTTTGCAAGTCGAAGTTGGCACAGCTCAGGCCATAAACCCCGTTCGGTGCGGAAGCTAAACGGGTCCATGCCGCCCGGCACGGCCTCCCCGCCGACGCCGGTGCCCAGGGTCACATATTGCCACTCGCCTAAGGGGGAGACAAGGAGGAAACTGTTGGTTTTGCTGGATTGTATGCCGCTTCCGTCGGCATCCTGCCGTCATTCCTAGCCTGCTCCATTCCTCTTCTAGGCAGCTTGGCCGACACTACACAAGGGCCGGTGGCTTCTTTCGCGACCCCGTTGATAACTGGCGAAATTGGAGGCAGAATATTCAACTACAACAGGCCGGCTATAGCATCGTTGGTTATCCTGTTCACGATCCACCCCGGCACGAAACTAGCTCTCACACCTCGAAACAATGATTCAGGATCCCGAGTCCGAAGTTGGCACAGCACCCTCGTCACAGACAGAAGCACGTTCCAATTCTGCCCGGGTAAACCCAGTGAGTCGCGTGCCAGGACGAACCCCCTTCTTCTACTGCGTCCTCTAATCTGCTTGGGATCCCACCACTTCAAGTCGATACAGTGGGAAAATGTCCCTAAGATAGAACATCCAAACCACCACGACCATGGGCATTGCAAACCTTGTTCTGCCACACAGCTCTGCTTATTCACTCTCTAGTCAGCCAAGATTCGAAACCACCTTCTACCGGACTCTAACGTTCTTCCAGAATTCCGCTCATTTCGCATCCTTGCTTCCCTGTGCTCATAGGCTTTGTTCCCAGCACCGGCCTGTCTATTCGCGCCCTGGAGTTTGCCTTACCCGTACTGATAGCAAAGCATAGAGAACTCCATTCTTTGCGACAATGTGTCAATCGGACGCCGCTATGTGGGCGGTAGAACTGGAGAAGATCGCAAAACAGAGCCCAAGCCAGGATGTGGCCTTTTGGCCTGTTTGCCATGTGCCCGGGTTTGCTTGTCATTCTTCAACACGACCGCACCAGTCCCACCAGCAACCTCATCGCATGCTTGTCTATGTAACCCTACCAATCACCGGATACTGTAAGTCTACATCATACTATTCACCGGCTCTTTGCCTCGCCTTTGACATGAGTTGTCAAGGGGTGCACGCGGCGCAGTCCGACGGGATTCTATGCGGCACGCAGATCGCATCCCTTCTTTCCCATCCATCTTCAACTCACTTTTCCAACAGCTTGCTTACCCCCCGGTTTCATTACTTCGCCCCCCGGCCCTGAGCCTTCTTCCCCGGGAGACCCATCAGGCGGGATGCGACACAACGGTCTCCCCATTGACTTACAGAGCTTCTTTGATCGTTTTACAGTTTGCGTTCCCCGTTCTTGGCCAGGTGATAGTGTAGGATACCTCCGTCGATCGCCGCTGATGGCCCTCGGTGGTCCTTCCCGCCCAAGTCACCCCGTCAGGCACGCAAGCAGGAACCCCATCGGCTGATGATCACCGTTCATTTCAGCCCAACCCAAGCGCCGCCTGGTGTGGGGGGTAATACAGTCGCACCGATAGGATAGGGGCAGAGGCGACGGATACTTGGGTTCCTGCCATGCCTGTCCTGCCATCATGCCGGGTTAACAAGCCAGATGGCGTAACTTTGGCTCCTGGAACTTGCGCAGGGAAGACGCGAAAGCACCCCCCGTCCCCTACTCGATGGCAGGAGTCAGGAGCCGTGCGACGAACAGAGCGCCTCAAGTCATGACGTTTACGAACTGGATACCGGCACATTTGAAGGACACCGCGTAGATTCTTGGCGCTGAGAGGGCGCGCCCAGCCACGGGCTATAGGATATCAAACTGCCAAAGGCTCATCTAAGCCGCCCAAATCAAGTGAGTAGAGAAGAGAACAACAATAGTATAGTAGGGATATGTCCAAATTGCTTTCACACACTCTCTCGTGAACCGCACAAACGGGGACAAACAATACGCACAAGCGCAAAACAAACGTTGTCAAAACAGCCATCCGGTAGCCCAGTGTAAGTGACGGGTGTCTGTCCAAAAAAGATATGACCCATTGAAACAACTCCAGGCCCCCAAACTACGCCGTGGCAGTGCAGAAACGAATAGCAAGCCACCAAAATAACAGTACCAACGTACAAAGAGGTTTCCGCCCTTTCCTGATGAACCTGTAGCGCCCACCGCTTTCCCTTGTACAATGCTCATGCCCTTTTTTTGCTTGCGAAACCAAACCGTAAAGGGTCAAGTAAAGGTGTATGTATGTGTGTGTCGTGTGCGTGTGTAAAGAGGCAGTTCAGTCGAGAGTATCTGGAGGCCGCAGAAGTAAAGCGAGGTTTTTCTGCCCACAAGGGAGCGCCATTACCATTTCTCGTACAAAAAATCAGATTAAAAAACAAACAAGACGCAACTCGCTTTGCCGAGAGGTGGAGTGTTGAGCTAAGCTAGAGCCTGTGGGTGTTTTCTCCTGCGTCGTGCCTTTGGGGGCCGCTGTCGTCCCGATGACGTCCCGGTTCCGTATCGAGGAATCATTCACACTCTTCTTCTCTTCTTCTAAAGAACGAGGTAGATTCCGCCCTTCTGCAATAACTTTCAGTTCGTAAGGTCCGTAAAATGTCGTAAACAAAGTGCCACATTGGCCGCCAGCATCGAGACACTCGCCGTGGTTTGCTGCGCACGGCGAGGTTGTCGACTTCGGCCTGGGCGAGTATATGATAGGAGGAAGCATGGAAGCACACTAGCTTCTGAACCGCTGTGCAGCGCGGTCTTGGATTTGCTTCTCCGTAGAAACGTATAGTCGGTCGAGGTAGTCCATGGCGCTCGCGTCCTTGAGGATCTTGGCTACCTGAATGCCCGCCGAAATGAGCTGTAAAATGTTGCGGTCGTCCTTTAATGGGCGACTCTGGTGCTTGGCCGCATGTCGCATTTCCAATGAATTCTCGAGAATCGTGACAAACTGCTTAATTTGGCCGTTGTAGAGTACCCGCGCCGGGATGCGGCGCTTCGTAGCCAGGCGCTTCAGAAGGTAGACCCATTCTGTCCATTCTCGGTCCTGAGGTCGCTCGACAGGTCGCATGTCCTGTGTCAAAGGAATGGGGAACTGATATTTGGCCACGAAGTCGTACGCACACTGAGAGAGCCTGTCGTTGACTTGGGTGAGCACCAAGTCCTGCTCTTGAACGTGTAGGTTGGTAGGGAGATGGGGCAGTTCGCGTTCTTGCATGGCAATGTATTCTGGCGGCGGGCGAGCGAGAAACTGATGCGGGCCGTCGAATTCGTCGCGGTTAGAAGGTCGACGTTGTGGCCGACCCTTGCCATTCACCTTGCTCTTACTCGGGGGAGTGGTGCCGGCCCCGTTCTCGAGTGAATAATCAGAAAGGTTCGGAGATGCAATAATGTCGTCGACAGAGTCCGTCGGGGAGTATCTTTCCTGGTGATCCCATGATTGAGAGTTCGTACTCTTGTACGACCCGTAGCCGGCGGCACCACTGGTGCCGTATGTGCCAGAAGCTGGGCGCGATCCGTACGCCGGAGCAGCGGCGGCGGCGGCGGCAGCGGCAACAGCATGGGGATTGGTTCCGATCGGCAAATTGTAGTTACTAGCTCCTGGCGAGTACGTGGACACGCTTGAAAGGGATGGTGTTACTCGTCTGCTCCTTTGTGGGAATACATCATGAACAATGACGTCTGGTTCTTACCTCGATGAACGATAGTAGTTGGTATCAAATCCTCCGGCAGGCGGGAATGTATCGTTGTACATTGAACTTTTCTCAACGGTCAGTCACCCCTCCTCGGGCATTTTTTTGAAAGTTAGGGGAGCGGTCCGTACCTCCGCGTCGAGTTCCACGGTCCGTTGGACATGGCTGATGGTCTGTAGGCAAAATCCGGCTGGGCCATATCTTCCGGGGGCATAACGGTAGAGAGAAAAGAAATCAGACAGCAAAATGTTTGGAAATCTCCTAAGTGTCCTGAGATGGAAGCCACGTGAAATATGAATAGTCCTTAGGCGGGCAGGTCAGCCCTGGGTGTCCAAAAAAGAGTCCTTTGGGCTGTGATCTTCGGCCAAGTATTCCTGGGAAAATGCGGCAGGTTGTCTCCTCAAACACAAGGGAATCCACGATAACAAAAATGGTCTTGTTCCAGGATGGGACCCTTGAAGAACTCCGGGTCGTTACAAGGGCGGTGTGCGTGATGGGGGGCAAGCAGGTGATCGGTCCAAGAAACGACCTGTCTCCACGAAGACACCTTAAATGACTTATAAGATGATCGGGAATGGCTTGACGTAAAAGACACTAGGGGGTTAGTGGGAGATGTCTGATCTTGCTGGCGCAAAACGGGAAAGAAGAAACCAACAAGCTCCTGGGATGGACGAGGATGGGGGAGCGGGCAGGATCCTGACAGTGGATGATTAAGTTCGGAATGGAGGCATTTATGTCTGCTTGCGATGTCCTTCCTCGTGGGGCGTTGTACTGGAGCGACGACAATGGTTGATCCTGGTCAAGACAGCCAAAAGATGTGGTCCGTTGGGAAGTCGAGGCGAAGGGAGGACAGGGACCAGGACAGACGCAGGCCGGCGAGACTCGAGTAAAGATTTGCATTCGCCCTAACGACCAACACCATGGACTCATGGAGACGTCTCTGGTTTCAAGCGGGACGGCTGCCGCATGGGCTGGAGGATACGTGACTGCCAAGCGCTGTAGTCCAGAAGGTTCATCTGTCGGGCGTCCTGGAATAGATTGGTCGACGGTGGGAGCCCCAGGACAAGTTGGCATCCATCCCTAGCTTGTCGAGCGTGGATCGTGGGCACGACACGCGAGTGACGAGGGAGATCAGCGTGCCCTTTGATTGCTGGTGCTCTTCCTGTCCCCCTCTATTTTTCGCGCGATGCCAGGTCGAATTTTTTGACAGTTGGCCCCTCAGTCAAGGAAGACCCCAGAAGGACGACAAATCTTATGGCCGGCCTGTGTAGGCTCACGCGTGGAAGCCATTGGACGTGCCAACTCCTGACGGAGGACGGAGCCAGTTGTGTCGAGTAGGGCACCGATTGGGCTGTGACAGAAACTTTTCCTTTGCTGGGCTGGAGGATTGTTGCCCGAAAGGTCGGAGTAGCTTTTCGGTACCGGATGGGATGATTTGTGCAGGGTTGTACCTAGCGGGAGAAGAAGCGGTGACAACAGGCCGGGTTGGGCACAAATTGGACAAGCAAACACCGACGGCCGATACGATGAGGGGACGCGCGCTACGTGCGAAATGTGCGTGCCCAACCATGCCTTGATGCCCACCTGGTAAGTCGAAGTTGCTTTTGTGCATCATTGAATCAGGAAGCCTCCATCGAATACCCCGACAGTGGCATTGCGCGGAAGGGGTCGACTGACTATTCACCAGTCAACCAATCATGCAGCGCTTCAGCAGACATTCTTCGTTGTCACAACTGTGGGCGTCTTGCTCCGCTGAATCCCGGGTGGCTTCTGCTACTTTGGCAGTACCGAGTCGGTGACCTTTGGAGCCTCAATGATTCGCGGGCCCGACGAATGGTATGTGTAACCTGAACGTAACGAACGTGAAGCTAGTCACGGCGACATTGAGGCAAGGGAAAGCTTATGGATCCAGGAAAGATACTGCTGGGGCTGGTCAAAATTTGGGCGGAAGTGTCTGGGCCCCCCCGCCAGGGCCAATGGTGTGCACCCCAGAGGCTTCAAGGCTGGTCGTTCGGCTGGCTGCGGGTGACTAGCCCATCGCCATCGACTTCCATCGCCAATCAGGCGGGATGACGTGCGCCTCGGTTAACCCCAGTATCCTGGCGTGCTTGGGTAGTTTCTCGATAACCTCAACGATTCGAACTCGACTGTTCCGAATCCAAGGGCGAACAGTGATGGTCGGACGATCGCCGCAATCTCTTTGCATAATATGCCCTAGATAGGTTGATCGATCTCGGGGTGCAGTGACAGTCAGAAGCAGTCGAAACGAGCCAAAGATTGCCGAGTGGAGGAGGGGGGCAGGATTGCTATTTCGTCTATTGATGAGCTGTCAGGCGGCGCCTCGTGGATTGCGGGGATTGCGGGACGATCAAATCGCCAAAGAGATAAAATGAGATGGATGACGTTAGTTGTTTTTGTTGCCAATTTCGTCACAAACGTATCGAGCTGCTGTCACATTTGACAGTTATCTTGGTGCAATGGCGACAACGACTCCGGATACATCTCGTGCCATGTGTATGCGCTGCAAGATTTTGGGGGAAAGCCGTTATCGTTCCAGCAGCGCATTGATACAGGGTGGGTGGGGAGTTTGTTTTGTTGTTTCGTATGCCTCATTGAGACGACGTCTTTCTGGAGCGGAGTAGACCGTTGAATGTTGGCCGAAACAAAGGAGCGAAGAATCTTGGGCTCCCCATGTCTCCGGGCATTGAGAAGGCCGGGATGTTGCGCATGGCGGAGCGAAATGCGCATGACATGGCCGAAATCACAACCGGTGTGTCCCACTTTAAATCTGGCGATTCGGAGGGGTATGACCGGCCACTTCCACTGATCTGTCAATGCGTCTTTGCTTCGTCGGGTCGATGCTTCTATTCCGTTTTCCGGGATAACGGCTCGAGATCGAGCTCAATCGAGAGGCCCGTCGCGGGTTCCTGGTCGGCCCAGTTCTGCCACGATTGCCAGGGTCGCACCGATGGAAGATCCGGCCATAGAAGCATTTTCGAATCTTCGGGTTTGACGTTGGGAACAACACTGGCTTGGTAGTCTAGGTTGTGAGGATGATTCAAGGGAACAGGGTTGACGCTCGACGCTAAAGATGACACTTTACTATGGAAGATTGGTTTATGCCTTGCTTATTAGCGCAGGTGGGTTGAGTTCTGGAATATTCTGTTCGTCCGTTTGAGTCGTCGGTTGGAATGCTGTGCGGGAGGAAGTGTGGTTGTACGGTATTGTCAATCCGAAATGAAGGCGCGTTGCCTGATGGTGTAAGGAGTAGAAACTCATGAGGCAGGGCGCCGCTTGCCCATTTGGATGTTCACATTTTCCTTTCAAGTTCAGGTCCTGCAGGTCCGGCCCTTCCTCTCCAGGCTCTTGAATACTCCGTACGCACCTTCCATTACCTACCTTAAGGTACAACCTCAATGGCCGGAAATACAACGGCAGGACGAACTTGGAACCGACCTGGAGGGGCTTAGCGGGGCTGGACCGGGTGTTTCCCTGACCCACCAACTGACACCCTCCATCTCCTATTGGTCAAACTCTTATGCACCTCTCGTGTAGCAACTTTCACCTGATCGCTTACGCCAATCATCATCAACATCAGCAACGTTTTCGTCAAGTTCAGGAGGCTGATTAAACATGAGGGACCGAAGGCAGAGTCTCCTAAGTCGCAAACGAGGTGTATCTCTTCTCTGAATTCCAATCTCCTAGCTACCACTTCTATGCTGTCCCCTTCTTGCCCAGAGCTTTCCCCAGGATCTCATGCAGCTGCAAGATCAATCTCGCTCTGGTCCGCATAGCCGCAGTTCCCACCAAGCATGATCAATCGGCGCCGCCTCAAGCCCCGGGACTGTGTGGAGAATCATTGACGACGAGGTGTATTGAGTTGACATGGCACCGCCTAAGAACCGAATACGCAAATTCCACCGTCGCAGCAAGAACGGTTGCTCGACGTGCAAGCAGCGTCATGTACGATGTGACGAGCGCAAGCCTTTGTGGTATGCACCCCTCTCTCATCTGCCATGTCCATGTCCCCTTAACAATGCTCGTGCCCCTCAACTGCCCCTTGTCAAACGTCCTGCCCGTGGAGGACCAGCGCATTACCCGTCGAATGATTACCTAACATCGGCTTTAGCACAAACTGTCTGCAGACCGGCAAGGACTGTGTATATCCAGACGTTGAACCTGACGAGGAGTCTCAATCAGGTTCTCTTCCAGAGTCTCGATCTGGGTCCGAGCTCACCGTCGTCCCGGCTGAAGAAGCCTCCATCATCACCAACGTCGTGTCAAACCAGCCATTTGCCGGCTTCTCATGCGATTACCAGATGTCGGCAATGTCACAATGGCTCTGGCACCAATGTAAGCAGCATTTTTTGCTTCCGAGATCACTTGACTGACACCATGCCCAGTCACTGCCTTTTACGTCAGAGGTCAGACTCCGGTAGAAAGGGGACAGAACCTATGCAGGTATGGTATCGTCTCCTATCCCAGGGCACCATCCGGGCTAACATGAGAAAGCGTACAAAGGACACTTCTGCATCCGGGCCTGCTTCATGGCTGCCTCGCCGTTGCAGCTTGCCAATGGGCATGGGTTACTGGATCCCTTGAACACGTCAAGGTGCCGTTTCTCTATCATAAGACAGCCGCCTATGAGTTTGCGAAGCAGCAACTCTCCGAGTCTGAGGAAACCGTCAGCGACACAGCCATTTTTGCTATAGCCAGCCTGGCACTCACCGAGGTAAAGAACCATGACGTCCTTGTGATAGAGATTTGTATGTTAATGGCATGCGCAGGGAGCGGTTGGGGACTTGGACGCTTCTTCGAAGCACCTGCGCGGTCTTCACAGACTAACTCTCAGGAAGAACGGCTACAACTTGATGAGATCGAATCTAGCGCAACAGATGCTGCAGATGTGAGTGGCCCCTTGCGGATAATGTGTAGCATTGATCGATTAACAAATACTTTGACAGGGCTGGCGATCGCCTACGTCTAGGAGAAGTCAATGTGATCCACGATGCCATTAGTGCTGATTTCCAGCCCAGTATCATCGCCTTGCTATTCACTTCACTGTGGGATATGGAAAGTCTCCCGCCGCGGCAAGCACCGAGATACGGATGGTGGGAAGGTGACGAGACACCCACGGACAGGCTCTGGCAGGACTATACCAAAAACCTAAACTGGGAGCTTTCCCGTGGATTCGATCCAGAGCGCAACATAGCGACGATGCTCAACGGCGACGCAAAGAGCAGCAGGGCGAGCTACATTGCCACCTTCTTCTACCTCGTCATGGCGGTCAACGACAGCGAAATGGATTGCGTCCTAACCGTGTGGTTGCTGGAACAGCTCATTGACGATGTTTGCGACAAGGAGGAGGAAATGATTGCCGGGACGTTCAGTCGCAGCCTTTGGTTATGGAGCGTCCTGTTCGGAGCTGCTGTGGCTTACACGGGTAGGCCAATTACCGCAACGGGCAGAGAGCAACTCGCGAGGTGGACAGAGTTGTACGCTGCGAAATTGAGCTTGGCCAGCAACGTACTGCAGCTCGACAGCTGGCACGACGCGAAGACAGTCCTGGCGGAAGTTGCCTGGACTGAAGGCTCAGATGCTGAGGGGAGATTACAAGACATATGGGAAGCAGCCGTCTTGCGTCGTAAGGGCTCTGCACATCGTGTCCATGAAGTGGGCGTGACGACGTCGGTGGCTGAAAGTCAATAACAACACGGCTAGAAGATCTTCCAGCTTCCGAATCGCCGTGCTCAGTGCCCTCCAATCGGCAGCACCATTTCGACAGAAAGAAATACGCTGATGTATATCCCCGTACATGACATCGCCGACTGCACACCGGAGCAACGTTTTGTCGAGATCCGGTGTCAAGTTTTCGGTGACCTAGAGGCTGGCGACCCTGGCTTGAGTCAGAAAGCCGGTACACCGAGATTTAGATCGGCGTTTTAGGTAGGGGATGATGCTCTGCAACACCCAGTTTGTCGTAGCGCAGACGGGCGGCTTCATATCCGAAACTTGTTTTTTTTCCTTCTCACAGTGAAAAACTAGCAGCTGAAGAAAGATCCACCGACTGGTATCTCTTGATCTCCGGTTCGTGTCGGCGACGGCGGCGAGGCGCAAGGGCAAGATCGCCATGATTGCCAATTGCCTCACGTTGTGTTAAAGGGGGATTTCGACTCGGCAGCATCTACCGAGGGACGAGCGTGACAGAGTTCAATGGTGTGGTAAAGACGACTAGGATGAGCCGAGTAAAATGTGCTCCTCCTGCGACCGGGCTCGATGGGGAAGTGTGGGAAGGGAAGCTGCCGAACGGGAGGTTGGAACTCTGCCGGCACGGATGGGTCAGCAGTGGATACTCATGTACTGATCATCATGCTTGAATATCCAAGGACACTCACGTGCAAGAGTTGGGTCAAAGAGTTATGAAGCCTTTGATGCAAAATGGTAGTAAAATGCTGGAGGGGGGAAATGAAGGAAGGAAGGTGGTTTCATCGTACATCTGCCTTATTGTCCCAACAAGAGGTATCTACTGACTGTATCCGTAAGTACCGGTGATTAGACAATTAAGGTAAGATGGGTTGAAAGGCGGCAAGCTATGGCGCTGGTCTGAGGCTGCGGGTGGCTTGCGTCAAGCTAAGTGCCGTTTGTTTGTTTTATCCGTACGGACGGGACGTTGTAGACGACTCTGAAAACGGACAGCGCTACCGCATGGCGCATCGTGGCTTCCCCAATGCCATGTGTCTTAGTCTTTTGCTCTTGCACTTTACCTTACCACCTTACATAAGGAACTTCATCTGAGAGTCTGGGACAGAAGGCAACAACCTTGCACACACTCTCGCGATCTCGACTTCCAATGTCAACGTCTCGTCGTCTGCGTCCATCGCCAAGGTCTTTTCTCCATCCCATCGTCAATGCTCTCCACTCGACGACGGGCGCCTCCGTCTCACGTCTCTCGCTGTCCCCTCGTCCCGTATTCCGTGTCAACGTCAGCTCATCAGCCATTTCGCATTAAACCCCCTTGAACTGCCACACGCCAGTGGTTCCCCGCGTCTCAAGCTCATGCTGGCCTCAAAGTCAACAAGAGTCAAGACCACCGGCTTCACCAATTTCCAGCTCATCGGCGTCAATGAAGACCGAGGTGGGGGGCCAGGAAGATGGGGCTGTTCAATGCAAACTCGACGGGAATCCGGAGAACGAAGCAAGAGACGACGTGGAGCGATTGCTGGTGATCGAGTCGAACGCTCGTGGATCGCATCAAACTACTCAAGATGCCGCTGTCGTTGCCGGTGCTGCTGCCGTTACCGCTGCGCTCCATGATACGACCAACATGACAAGTTGCACCATGTTGTCAAGCCATCACAAGGCCACACGCTGCACGTTACTCATGCATCGTAATGCAGCATCATCAAAGGAGTCGCAAATGGTTGGCAAGGACCGCTTCCGCCAGAAGCAGGCCAGCTGGTAGACACCGAAAGACTGCATCGCGAAGCGCGTTTATGTGTCTTGCGGGCGTGATGCACTGCATTGTTGCTTGTGGTGTGTGGCCGACTGACTGCGACCCGAGCCAGTGAGCATCGAACACGCCAAAATAGCTGCTGGCGGATTGTGCAAGTTGAGACGGAGACTGTCGGCCGGTGTGTGTCAGCCATTTGCGGCCCGCCAACCACGGCCACTGCTTCGTCGACGCGTGAGCCGGCGACGTGCCTACACCAATGAAGCAGCCAACGACCAGGAGGAAGAGTAACACGAGGTTGACGGACAAACGGGCTGATAGTCCGGCCTTCCGCAGTTCCCGCTCGGCTGTGGTGCTACGCTTGTCTGTTGTTAGTGTCGTGTGCGTCTTTTTTTTCACCCTCTCGCTCTGTCGCTCCGCCGCCGTCTATCGCCTGGCTTCTTCTAGCGGCCGGCGGTGTCGATGCCACCTCGGCAAGCGTCGATTGATGCGCGTCAAAACATTGGTTCAAGATGGCGCCATGACTTTGATGCTCGAGACGGCTACTGGAAACGAGTTACGGGAGGCTATCACGTCTGTGCGAGGAGAGAAAGGGGGAAAGTCAAGGAACAGTCGGAACAAGAGCAGCAACATATGGGATGGTTAGGATGAGCAAGTTCCGCGCACGGTGCGAATGGATGGGAAGATGAAGGGTCGGGGAGAGCAAGCTTCAACCCGCTGCGAGTCGACGAGCTGGGCAGCCTTGTTTCTTTTCTCTGCGTCTTCTGGCCTGCTCTTCTACCGCCGGGACGCTCGAGGTTTCTGCACGGATGTGTTGGTGCTGCAGCCATGATCCCTCCACGCTGCCGAGACGGACGAAATACTGGCAGCGCGATAGGTCAGGGACACGATCAGTCTCCACCCGGGACCCAAGTCCAAGTCAGGAAAATCAAGGAAGCAAGACCAGTCACCGCCATCCTCGCTCGGAACGGGCCTATGACAGGCGCAGGCAGAATGAGGCCAGCTGGCTAGCGCCGTGTGTTAGCTCGAGTTTGACCTGCGGTCTTTCTGTGACGGCCAACACCAAGGCACATATTGGATACGACGAGGTCGGCGATTCGGCGGTGGACGCTGGCCGCATGTTTGTCTGTTTCCAAGGCAGCCAGCAGAAGCTGAGAAGATGATGCTGCCAGGAGTCCAGACACTCTGGCCAGCAGCTGCCCACGACATAAGACAGAGAGATGAGACTGGATGGGCTTGGAAATGAGTGGTGGACAAGATATTTCAAGATGTGATTGCTATTGCCTTGGCCTAGCACCCATCTGCAGAAACCAAGGGCGCCAATGCTTCGGAACAGGGGTTGTCTCTGGCCAGCAGAGCATGGGCAGGGGGGACCACGCATGTCGACGTGGTGGACAGCTCCACCCCCAATCCTCCCCTCCCGAGTCTGCCATGCCCGCAGCCCCTTGGATGCCCCCCTCACAGACCTCATCTCGTTCGCTCGTTTGTGCGAATGCCAGCAGAGACATGGCTTCGTCCCGCAACATTAAAACCCGCTGACCCCCTCTGTCCCTGCCCGACGTCTGCTTCTCTTCTTATTCTTTCAGCCCAACCCGCAACCTCATTCCTACCCAACTTGTTCTGCATTCTGCATCGCTGATCTCTGGCAACCCAACAAGCGCCAATATTCTCTTCTTCTACCCGCCTACATCCCTTCCAGCCCTCAAACAAACGGCCAACCTGAGCTAAGAAAGATCAAAAAAGATCTTCCGCATCTTGCCACCCAAGGATTACCATACTCGACACCATCTCGACCAAAGCATTCCAAAGGAACGTCGCAAACAAGTGATCCGCTGTGTTTGCTCTTTTCTTTGGTATCTTCACGCACGACACAACTCAGCCGAGTTGATTTACATTGCCCTGGATTTGCATGACTACGCGACCCGAGGAATCAATGACTGCCCTTGTTGTTCCGCGCCCGGATATGCCTGGCTACAATTCTCTTGATTTGGACGACGTCCACACACCTTCTAGGTATTGTCTTTTCTTATTCTGTTCCCAGGGTGGTCCGTCGTCTTTTTAAGTCATGTCTTGCAAGCTTCATGTACAGTTTCTTCGCGTCTCTACCAACCAGATCTTTCCCGCCGCGGAGGCACTCAAACTCAAAGGATACATCGACCCATGGACTCTTTTTCCGGACTATTTTCTGCCTGGATACTTTCCGAAGGATCATTGCCTGGGACATACTTTCATTCCACTGGACACAGGAGACCGCAGTGCAGGGGCCTAGCCTCTTGCCCGTCGTGCCAGACGCGGTCATCAACAATATTTGATACTACAATTCTACCGGTGAGTACTGCCCGACAAGAGCAAACCTGAGACAAGCAGCAACTTGGACTCCACTGGAATATTCCGCACCAAACAAACCTGGACAATACCTGGAAACCTTTCCCCAATGGATATTCATGGATATGACCTACTGGAACTCATGGACGTCTCGCCCGAGGCTATAGAGGCTGCCCAGCTTCGCATTTGGATGGACTTCCCTGTATACCTTTTCCCAACGACATTGGATATGCCGGTTCTACTGCCTTGCCACTGCCTTATTTCAGGCTTGACTATGGCATATGTCGACAAATAGACCCTGGATTATTACGGTGCTCCAGCACGCGTCGGCTTCTGTTCTCTCTGTTCATGGATTTCCGTTTGCTTCGATCATCTGCTTCGACTTGGCATTACCTGGTCTGCTTTCACCCAGCAGTACACCTTCATGGACGGGACTTGCTACCCCGCTGTTTTCTGGAAATTCGCTCATCAACACAACCGGCATCATTCGTCATCTTTAGGACCTTGCACGACTACTCACGCCTTCTGAACCGACATGAGGACAACGTAATCGCACTGAGGAAACTTGATCGTACCTTGAATACTGCGACACCAACAACACAGCACACTACCAAGGACTTCTATTTTTCACGACTCTTGACCATGAGGATCTACGACCCATCTCTGTTTACTACTACACACCTGGAGTTCCACATATCTGATCCGCGGATTCACACTGGACCATTCTCGCCATCTTTCCCTGGACTGTATACTGGCATGATCATGTTGATCTGCGCTCGCTTGGTCTGTCAACTCATAACTCCGAACCTATGAGGCACAAGACCAATCTGCTAACATGCTTGTACTACAGGAACAAAGTTGTACCATGCTGAGATGATTTCTTGTTTACTTGTTTTGCATTGCACACATGATTAGTGGAGAAACAGCACACTAACCCCCCCTTTCAGCGACTATAGCTTCTTCCACGCACAAATGGTACCCTCAGGAATGTTTTCCTTTTCTTCTCAAACAGGACCATCGGACCCCCTGAGTGGTTCGTGGGAAACGACAGGAGAAGGTGCACAGAACTTTCAAGACTTCTCAGACAACGGATCTGCCCACCCCGGAGACTCCGAGGACTACTCATTCCAAGTTGATGGCCACATCACGCCCAGAGGACAGGGCCAAACTACCGAGGATTTGCAGAGCAAGTGGACTGCTCCCGCAACTGTTGGTAGCGAGCCCATGCGGAGAGGAACTTCGCGCAGCTCAGCCGGAAGCCGCAAGCACCGGATTTCCAAGGTCACATCTCCCAAGGCACGACCCACCAGAATGACTGCTGCCGCGTCAGCTCAAGTATCTGCTCAGCTGTCCTCCATGGACATCACAGGTAATGCCACGGTCTACGGACCTCAGCCCAGCGCCCAAATGATGGACGTGAACCCCTACTTCCTGGACACGGATACGAGCGCCGTCTCGTCCCAATGGTTTAACTCGATGGAGCTCGGCATGATGCCCGATGGCCTGCCCTCAGGCGAGCTGAACATGCACGTTGTGCCTGCTCAGATGCAGCTTGACCCGGACTCGAGCTTGGGTGCTCACTCTCCCTCTGCCTCCTGGAACTCCTTTAGCCCTACAGAGTCGCACCTGTCTTCGCCGGCCGGAAGCACTGAGGACTCGTGGCTGTCCGCCCCCCTCATGTCTTCGCCGTCACACTCGGAGCACGTCTCCCCGATTATTCAAAGCCAGTCTCCAAGGTATGTTCCTCAGATCAGCTGCTCTAGCCTAGAGTCAGCCTCTGACGAGACACTCTTGTACAGCGCCAACGGGAAGTTCATGAGCGACGAGCTCGCTGGAAGCGTCCTTACCATCGTCGGCGATGCCGCACTGCCCCCTGCTTTCCCCAGCCGCCGGCCTACCAACGAGGGTGACACCGCCCGGGACCATCCTTTGTACAAGAACGCGACCCCGCAAGCCGATGGCTTGTTCCACTGCCCATGGGAAGGAGAAACCAGCTGCAACCACAAGCCCGAGAAGCTCAAGTGCAACTATGAGTAAGTCGGCTTTTGTCCTCGCCTCCATCTCCGCCCCGTCCCCCGAGACTAACCATCCCCTTCTTGTGCAGCAAGTTCGTGGACTCCCACTTGAAGCCCTACCGCTGCAAGATTGACTCTTGCGAGAATGCCCGTTTCTCCTCCACTGCCTGCCTGCTCCGCCATGAGCGTGAGGCTCATGCCATGCACGGCCACGGCGACAAGCCCTTCCTGTGCTCCTATGAGGGATGCGACCGTGCCATGCCCGGCAATGGATTCCCGCGCCAGTGGAACCTGAAGGACCACATGCGCCGTGTTCACAATGACAACGGCGTTCCCGGATCCCCTACCAGCGTCAGCAACGGCCAGCAGAGCTCCAAGGGCCGCAAGCGCAAGGATGCGCCCAAGGCCGCCACCGTCGGACCCGCACCACCCTCCCGCAAGGTCACCGCCAAGGCGGCCGTCGTGGAGGCTGCTGTCAAGGAGGAGCCTTCCTCCAAGCCCCTTATCGAGGAGTGGATGGCCCACCGCCAGGCTCTTGAGAACATCGTTCGTGACCTCAACCAGCCCGAGGACATGAAGAACTCGCAGCTCATCAAGGACGCCCACAACCTTCTGTCCGCCATGGGCAAGATCGGACACAACCTTACCGCTCAACCCATGGACTCCAAGGTCCCCTTCCACGGAAACTACGTCCACGCCGGATGAATACCTACTTTTGGTCCGTAAAAGCCCGCTTCACACCATCGATAAAAAAGACTTCCCACTGACCAGTCATTGCTTGCAGAACTTGACTACATCAGTCACAGAATGCTACCAGCCTTGAATGCAAGCGCATCAGGCATATTCGACTACAACTCGATCCTCTAAATTGTGGACGTTGTATGTCGCCGGGGTACCATCACGCTATCACGAGGACTTCGTGTCGCACTGAGCTTCTCTCACTCTGGATAAATCCAGACCCTTGGATGGATACACATCGTATGCCGCCCGGCAATGGATACCCAGGATTGAAGCCAACGGACACCGCAAGGAGTACTCAAAGAGCCAACAAAATGCGCTCTAGCGAGGGCCGCGCCGCCCCCGCGCCGCGGTCAGATGGAGGAAGTGCGATTGCGATGCAAGGGAAGGCACACTGTTTTGATTTACGCACGATGGACTTATTAGAAGAGGGTACATGTAAGAGCTCACGCTCGACACACAACAGAACTTGTATTTGTTTTTGGAACTGGATTTTGGAGAAGACCCTCACAGCGCGAGGCTCCGCCACAACTGTGGCAAGTTACAGACTCGATCGAAATGGACCAACAGCAACTGGAATTAGATTATTTGAGTATATAGGTGACGAAGAAGGGAAATAGTTAAAAAAGAAGAAAATGGAGTTGAATCTCTACGGTCCCCTGGCCTCACATGGACTGAATGTGCTTGAAGTGCAGTGGTGTCGTCGTTCCCAGCAGAGTGCGAGTAAGACCTTTTAGGGACTGTCTACAGCTCATATTCTGGCTCCGAGATACGGAAGCATCCTTATGGTGTCCCTGGTATCTGAGGGCGGCGAGTCCAGTTCAACCGAATGTCCATCTTAATACCGTGACTACAGCGTGACCAAGTGTTTCCCTGTCACACAGAATGGTTAGAAGCATCAGTACACGAGTTGAGTTTAGCGAACTCTGGTCTTGGCTTCATCTGGTACGTTTAGATCTATGCCTCGTTGCATTTTTTTGCGATTTCCCCCTTTCAACCCATCCTTTCCTCTCCTCCACTCATTTCTCCCTGTATGACTGCTTCATATCTTTGGGGAGTCCGACGCGTAGAACGATGAGGTGTAGGTACTTTTCTACAGTATCCACGACCAAGGCCTGGAAAGATACGACGCGCGGTCGATGGACCGGAATCAACGAAGTTTAGTTTCCTTTATGAGGCATCATAATGCTTACCCACGTCTTGCACATGGTTTCCGAGATCATGGCTCGAGGGTGCGATCTTCTGGCTTTGGGGTGTGATCACGATTTGCTTGGTAGGGGTTGGTAGATGGTGTTGCTGAGGAGGAGCTTATTGGGGTAGGCGGAATCGAGATTCTTGATTGAGCGGACAACGCCAGCGTCGACACGAGATCTCCCGAATAGTATTGGAGAACCTCTCTGCTCAATAGTGGTAGAGGGGTCGATGATAGATGTGAGCACTCCCCGCTTATGACCCCTCGATAGGATATGGTCAGGGGTAAGGAACCTTACAAAGGAATGGAACAATGGGGGAGAGGTGGTATGGAGAAGAAGAGCTGGGATTAACAAGGTCTATACGCATCCTGCGTTATTGACGGGGTTTCTTCCAGGGGAGTAACGCGTGGGTGTGGGGTTCAATAGCCTCTTTCTCTACATTTACTCTCTAGATCTGGTGGAGGCGTGGTCGTCTACCGCTCTGGGGACGTGATCGTGATTTTGCATGGGACGGCCTAGCCTCGCGGGAAGAGAATAAGATGGGATTTTCAACTTTTGTAGCTAGCCGACAATCGCTGGCGCGCAGGTAGGGGCCGTGATAGTTTCTTGGGAACGAAAGAGTATGTCGGCTATTGAATAGTTCGCCGTGTTGGGATGGTGGGGGCTAAAGAGGTTTGGTTTGTAGCAAGGTTGGTGATGTGAGTATAGATTTCGACTGTAGGGCTCGGCTACACGAGAGGTTCTTTCCAATAATGGGTATGTTACGATCGTCGTAGTTCTCTTAGATGTGATAGGCACATGATAGATCCAGTCTAGGAACCCCTGCTTGACGTGTACAAGATTTCCTCAACACAGGGAACTCCACGACTGTGAAGACACGATGGAAAAGCTAGAAAAGTTGCTCGAGTAACACAAATTGAGCATGCTAAATGGCTCGCAAGATCACCGACTGCGCAGCGAGCCCCTGAAGCCGATCAGGAGGTGAACGCCACAACCTTTTACAGGGGATCATGAACATCAGACAAGAATTGGATGATGATCGAACTATCAAGTTGAGATTGAGAGGAGAATCTAGGCACACGTGTGGGCGGGTAGGTTGATGTGTGTACGGGAAACGAGTCTGATGTTGTGGCGACAAAGAGACACGGGGAGAGAAAATCACACAGGAGCGGGAAGAGCATGCCCGCGCATAAAGTAGGGACGAGGATGGACGAGGATGGATGAGGACGAACAAAAGCCTTTCCGAGGGGTGTGTGTTTCTCGTGATTGCCAATGTTGCGCAACACATTAAACCTCAGAGTTCCAGATATTCAGGAAGAAAAGGCCGAAGAGGCGAGTCCAGGGTTCAAGCGCGCGGAAGAGACTTCTCGCAACAGGCGACGATCATCAGTCTGATCACCAGATGAATTTCCAATGTAGTTACGGCCTTCGTCCCCCTCTTTTACTTAATGATATGCCATTATAGCCTTTTCACACCGCTTGCCGTAGCTTATTTCTGGTCTTGAGTCTAGCTAGACTCTGTTTGATCGGCCTTGCGCGTATGCTGTTTGGTTATGTGTATGAGAGAGCGAGAGTGTAAGCCACAGCCTTGATAGAGTACGAAAGTGTAAGTCAAGTCGGAACGGACTCTCGTCCTGAAGGAGGCTCCTTTACCCCCTTTACAGGAATGTTACTCGCTCATGCAAAGAAGGATGCGACTATCAACTAGATCGCCTTCGGTCGAACACGAATACCCCCCCCCCCCCCCCTTTCCTTTCGCGATGACTAGCGTTCGATCTAGAGATTCACTTTCCCACCATCTCTTGAGATCATCACCTCGTTCTTCCTTCTCCTTCTGCTCTGGTAGGCCGTGCGCGAGAGCAATTCGCGGCTAGTAAGAACAAGAAAAAGGAAGGAGGATAGACTTTCACGCAAGGGAGGGAGGAAAGCGACCATGGTGTCGAAGGCTTGTGCAGCCTGCCACGTGGAGGTGGACTTATGGAGGACGTGAGAATTTGCAAGGTCGCACTCTGCAGTGGGACGTTGACGCGCATTCTATGGGGGATGCTGCAATAGTATGCAGATATTCTTTGTCCCTTTCTGCATGGCACAGCTTATCTGTAAGTGGCATGTCCTGGTCAATGACGAGGGGGCGGGACAGTCATCGTCGACGAATGTAGCCATTTTGAATTTTAACGGGAATGTATGCACGTGAGGGGTCTCTATCGAGGCGGCCGTCGCGGGAAAATAACTTATCATTGGGGGTGAGGACGGCCAAGAAAATCATGCTTGCCCAAGAACAAAAGTCGGGGGTAATGAGAGTGAGAGAGAAGAGCAGGACCGCATGATGATCAGCGGCAGCCTCGATAAACGCAAGTGATGAGCTGATGATATGGTCAGCGGACAAGACGGCAGCGAGAGTTTCTGCCCTTTACGCTTCGGCCGCCGCCGCCTTCGGGAACGGTGCCGAGGAGGAGGAGGGCGGAAGTGAGACGCTTTTGTTCTGTAAGAAACGGAAAGTGAATGGACGATGTTTGAGCCAATCAGAATCTCATTCCTGGTGGCCGTCTGGGTCAAGCCGGGACGAAAGTTCACCTTGTTCAACAAAAGGGGTGGGCGAGAGCTGACTGAGAGTTTTGTACAAAAAAAAATGAGATGGGAGGCAAATGGGCAGATGGCGGCGTTGTCGGCACGACGAAGGCAAACAGGGAAGAAGTCTGAATTACTAGTCATTGACCTCGTTGACTAAAGCTCGGGTCTGGCTCCCGAGAAGCTTAAATAGGTAAGAAACTATAAACATGGCCGTAAAGGGAAGTGAAATGCAGGAACTGATGTCCTGAGGGTGTATCGTAAAACTCTTTGAGCAAGCATTCTTTAGCCGCCCCTTCCTGGTCTTTTACCTCCAAAGAAACAACAATGGATATTCCCGTCTGCAAGGTTTATACACACAATGTACAAGCTTTTTGGGCCCGTCAATTAGCCCCCGAATGTACCGACAGATCCTGATTTCGCGTGTTTCCGCAGAGGCGCGGGTACGGCGGTGTAACTGCTGCGGTCGTATGTACCATAGCGAATCCCTGCCTCGAGGTCGTCGATGCTCTGACGGATGCTCTCACGATAGACGACGTCGTCAACTTCGTAAAGGATCTGACTGTGACGACTGCTCTCGCCCGACGTATTGGTAAGGTGGCTGTCAGGTCGGCCGTCTTCAGCACTGAAGCTGGGCCGGTGCTGACTTGAGGGCTCTGAATTGCTCCTCATGTGTTGAATCTTTGGGCGGCTGAAATTATTGACGGCTTGGCGCCGGGCCATGTCCGACTTTTCCGTCGTCCGACCCCCCGGGGCCCTTCTCCTGTCGGGTGACCTATCAGCGGGGCCTAGACTGGCTTCGTCCAGTTGGATATTGATGGTGTAGACTGAGTGATTCTTCATCACTGCCGGTAACGGCTTGTTCAGCGTCCCTTCGCTAAACCTTTTGGTTGCGGAGGACTTTGAGGGAATTACGTCGAGCTCCTTCACTGCGGGCTCGTTCGACATCTGACTGGTTCTCGCCGAACCGGTGGTGGCCTTGTCGGTGGGTACTGGTTCCGTCGTCGCGCGGGTTTTGCGTGCGTTAGTGCCGAGGAACTTGGGAAGGTATTTGTTGAAGAAGGGTTTTGTAGAGGGAATACTGGTGCAAATGATGCCGAGGAATAGCTCAAGGCAAGATACAAGCCAGTTGATCCAGGCGTTCCACGTGGCATCGGGCTCCGTAGTCATAATCCAG
This sequence comes from Colletotrichum scovillei, assembly GCF_011075155.1. NCBI lineage: Eukaryota > Fungi > Ascomycota > Sordariomycetes > Glomerellales > Glomerellaceae > Colletotrichum > Colletotrichum scovillei. The sequence continues at coordinate 4,186,296 of NW_023336261.1, forward strand.
GTGAAGTATGTGCGAGCAACACCGGCAAAGCATGCGAGGAATCCGGCACCAAATAAGAGGTTGACAATGGTAAGTTGTCTTGAGGTGAGCTTGTCGGCATATACAATACGCACGAGGGCGAGGGGTAAGAGAACCACCAGGAAGTCCGTGACGGTATTGATGGTTCCGGCAACGAGAAGATGGGCGGATTCGTTGATGCAGTTCTGCGGCTCCAACGAGAGAGTCCAGTAGAGCTTGAGAGGCCTTGGATATGTCAGTACTGCGCGTCTTCCACCATCAATGGAGAACTTACCGGCACTGCAACATAGCTACCAGCATAAAGACGATGCAGTTGACGGAGATTAGCACCTGAAGTGCTACGACGAGCACCCTCAACTTGTTTGATGCTGCACACGCGATTCTGTACATCAGAGCTAACATGGACAGCTTGGTGAAGCTTGTTGCCAGGTCGAACAGGATCTGGCTGGCGAGGCCGATTTGAAGTGATCCTGTAATAGTTTCTGTAGGCACATCCCAGACATGCCGCCCCCAACCATAGCTGTTCGTAGCTATGACTCCAAGCACCACGAAGCCCGTGGCTGGAATGAAGGCCAGCACGACAAGAATGTCGTCCCAGCCGAACCCATTAGTGATACATCGTCGTGTATAGATCCGGATAGCGAGGATGACGGTGGCGATGGCCAGTAGGATGATGGCAACGATCTCGTTGGCCGGGCCTCTCGTTACTGGGTTGACGAAGTTCGGGGTCGGCCAACTGAGAATGACTTCTACAGGCGGGATTCTCATATCGTAGATGGCGTGAACATCATGGAGAACGGGGAGTTGGCCACGACTATTGCTAAGAAGCGGAGGTGTAGGAGAGGTTTGGGGAGTATCTCCTCCTTATTCCTTCCCTATGCGGCGTCCAAGGTGGTCCGAGTACACGCGGGGATGAAGAGTACACTGGACGAGGGGGGATGGGCAAATCGACTGGATGGGCAAAAAGACGTTTTTTTCAGCGGTGGTGACCGTGCTTGAGCCTAATCAACGGATGAAGGCAATGGCAAAGCATAACTCTGCTTGTGACATCAAGACGGTGATGCGAGCCCCGGCCAATATATCCTTTCGGTCTCGATGGTGGCCATCCCATCCCTGGCACGGCACTGCGGAGAGGGGGAGGGGGAGTGGTGCGAGGAGTGAGTGTTGGCGAGACATTCTCAAGGCCGCACTGACGACTTGAACCGGGGTTCTCACGAGGAACTGGTGGTGTCGTGTCGTGTTGTCTCTCTCAGTGTCCATTGGATATCCACGGGGCGGTGCTGAAAAGGGAATGATGGATGCTACTCCGTTGATCCCACGGCATCTTGGCCGGTTGCAAGTCTGTGTGAGAGAAGCCGGGAAGGCAGTAGACTTCGGCGCCTTGCTTCTTTGCGTAAGTCATCTTCTGCGGCACCGTCGCATCGCTCGTCCAGAGCCGTTATGGGAGAGATCGTCTCCCAGCCCTATTGTTGGTTTTGCAGCTGGAGTGACAAGTCCGTTTCTCCGGCTGAGGAGGCTCAACAGCAGACTAGGCCGTTTGACGCGGCAAACCCAGGCTCAGAGACCGGGGTCATTTGCCGCTAACGCAGCGGAACCAGTTTGAAGCTACCGAGACAGCTTTCGCTTCTAGGTGTCAACAGTGTCAGAATCCTTTCATGATCGTCAGCGTCATGCGCCAGGCCTGCGATCATGAGCATGACATGTCAAGGGAGGCTGTCAGGTTATTTGACAGAACGGGTTGGCCGCTGACAGCTTCATTCGAGCGGTAAGGTGTTTGTTGGCGAGAGCATTCAAACTCAGAAACCGGCCCTGGTCTGAATATCATCATGATGGTGGAGGTGGGCGGCCGGTGGACGTAGCGGAAAGCAGGCTCAAGGTGGGGAAGACAATGTGTTCCTGGATGAGGATCAGAAATGTTTGCATCCAGGATCTGGATTGGCGAGTTGTCTTCGAAGCCGCGCCGCCTTCTCGTTTCTCTTTGGTTACTGTGGTAGAGAACTGTTTGGAGCTTGGCAGGACGCACGGGTTTTGGGTTCGTTATGGCGCATTGACGACCGGGCGAGGGCATGATAAAACCGTACGTGTCTGAGGGTGTTGGACGCCATAGGCCCCAATTCGATTTTCGCCTGTTCGACCTCGACATCCTGGACAGGCCTCTTAATACGGCTAGAGGCAGGCCATCGTGTTCCCAGAGGCTATGCTGCAAGGCCCCCGTGATGCGGCCGCTCTCTGGTATGGTAATCTTGGCCTGTCAGGTTCCGGTCCCTATCACATCGGATCTGGGCGTTCCCATGACTGGTGGCGCCCCAATGCTACCTCGTCTAACGGATGGTGAATGCCAGGGTACGCATGTCATCAAGCGAAGAGGCGGCTTCATATGCAAGCGGATGGAATAGGATGGCGTACTTTGACGTGAAGTCGTTAGCTGGCAAGGAGTTGACAGCAGGTGTTAGTTGCAAGTTGCGACTTCCATTCGGTTCTTGAGCCATGACACACTGCCCCACACCACGGATGATCTTAGTCATCAGCCAGACGACACCTCCCAAGTCACACTCAGCAACTCATATCTCAAGGCCGATTTCAACAGCTCTACTATCCGGTGCTTCTGGGTTCGTCAATCTCGCCACACCCAATGAAACGAACCAGTACCGTTATCTGGATGTCGTATTGCTTCTTCTCGCAGCCACTACGCGCAATAGCTGGGTGGCCAGATTGCTATTTCTGAGCCGTTTCCGAACCACCCCTCGTACGCTGCTGTTTCAACCCGCACACGATGATTGGGGCCCTGGAAGGTCGGCAGCGAATGATGTCGCGAGCGCACAGCTCGGTCCCGGTGTTCCTGTCATTAGCGGGCAACGGAGAAAAACGTCTTCAGCCCTTTCTCCCTCCCGCCCGTCGAGAGCAACCCTCCGTGAAGCCAAGTCCCCCGGTCTGGATCATGGCTGGTGAAGATGCGATTGGGCCCTGAGATCAGGCCGGGGCTGTCAACCCCACGTGTGTCCGGCCTGCCATCAGCTGCGCCTCCCGGAGGCTACCCCTTACTTGACCGACTCAATCATAACGACACTCGACATGGGTTCACTTATACCGCCTGGAGTGCTCACCTATTGTGCGCGAAATCGAGTAGATGACGGGTTCTAGACGGCACTGGACTTCTAGAATGCCCAGGCGTCTCGTATGACAGATTGTGAGAAGACAATGTTTTTCTGACGGGGACTCGCGATATTCATGCCGCCTAGCGCGTGCTCGTGAAACATCGGAAGCATGCTGGAGAGGATGACTCTTGGCAAGACCATCACATCTCAAGTACAGTGTGCTCTATGATATGGCTCGCTCATTCTTGCACCTTACTACGTGCCACCAAAGTGCCATCCGTCTCCCATGTCAGAGGCCACCAGTCTGGTGTGGACTCGTCTAATTCCCAGAAGCTATCTATCCCTTCGACCGCGTGTTATCGGTCCTTTTGCGCCAAGCTGCATCTATTCGAGTTGATGATTGTTTCACTGTTCTAGAAGAGTTCAAGATCTAGGTTATGATTGTACGGTGGATTCTGAGAGATGTAACCGGTATAGCAATAGAAAGATGAAGCGAGGGCATATGCCGAAGCTAGCACTAGACGGAAGCTGAGAGAGGAGGCTCCTGTCTGGAGAGCCTGATACGGAGCAGTATGAATCCATCACGGAGATCGGTGATCGGCTTACACGGCGTTAGATCTGGAAATCGTCTCTTCCATCTGCAAACTCCACGTCAATCCTGCTTCGATGCTGTTCCAATGAACATGAACGCTGCATTACTAGCAGCACTGACCGCTTACTTGCGTAGACGTCAGAAAAGACGGTGAAAGAGGACTAGGTTGGTCTAACGAGTAATGGAAGACTTCCTTCTCATGGAGTTCCTTTTTGGTACGGCGCAATCGAATGCGACGATGTCTTACAGCAGAGACGATTTTAATCATCACTCCGCGGAGACACCACGACGTTGCCAGGATCTGGGAAGGTCCGAGCTGAAGTGGTTCTGGCTAGATGAAGGGATTCTCGATGAGCGCGACGCAAGGAAGTTGAGCACGGCCAACTTCACAGACCGGATCATGCTCCCTTGCCAAGTTTTCTCCCCTCTCATGTCAGGATGCCATCCGGAAACGAAGATCATAAGTCGGGGCAAGTCGACCAAGGCGATCCGTGCTCTACACGGGATGCTGCATGGATAAGACAGTCAAATTTGCAGATTTGTCGATTGGCGACCTTCACTCGGGCTGCGGCTACAGATCATGAATTTGGCATTAGACGAGACACTAACTAGAACTTATCACATCTCCCGGCCTAATGGTCTTGGATCCGGCTGAATCGCGATTGTGAAATATCTGAGACGGCGTCGCGTAGCTTTGCTTTTGATGCCCCGGATCGAAGACGCCAGACTCGCGGTCTCGGGACAGCCAAGAGATTGGGGTGCTTTGACAGCAAGGACTTGCGTGTGGAACTGGTAATTATTATTCGTTTTTTGGTGAGAAGCTAAACCATCGCAGACTTGATTAGACGAAGGGATGGTGAATGCCGAAATTAAGGAGACATGACTATTAAGACAATATACTGAGCATGCGTTCTCAGGCTTCAGTCCAGACCTGCTCTACAATGTACATTTCACCAAACGAAATAGAGCAAGTACACTTGTTGCCCGGGCATCGTGAGCTTGAGTGAATGTGAATGATTGCCACTGACGAGCCGGCATTGCGTCCAACCGAGGAGATTTCTGCCACTTGGCTTTGCCGGGGCTAATGAGAGACGGAGCTCAAGTGGCAGTCGATTCGGAGGAAACAGGGTTCGTAAACAGGCTGGCCGAGGTCCTTGCCTTACAGGAATCTGGCGGATGCATTGTTGGCTCTTTTGGTGCAACATTGACGCCTCGATCGACAGCCTGTATGATCGCAAGTTCACTGAAGGAAGAGAGGTCCGGGGTCGTCAATCTCAAGTCGTTCATGAAGAAACATCTTTGGCTGGTTCTTACTCTACAATGACGGGTTGTCCAGACTAAACTAACCCTATCTTTGCTGACTTATGCGATCAAGGCAGCCGTCGTTCTCTGCCGCTATTTACCTGGGAGCTAGCGGACATCCGATTGGTCTATCAAATGAGAGACTCGGCGACCCTGGGGATGAAAGGAAGCGAACGGTCCGACTGGGCACGAAAACTGTTGAGGGGCGGTCGATGTTGGAGGATGGTCTCAGCCCACAGTAGACGGACGCTCAGGTCACTTGGGCAACTTTGGATGCTGCACTGAGGTTGAGTGCGGGGCAGCTGCAGGCTCCGGGTCAGACCGGGGGCCGCTGAGGACCCCACCAGAACTGCTGATTGTGTGCTGCCAGCCTGCTGCTGTTGCTGCCATGGGCTCGGCCTGCCAGCGGCGGCACTCTGGCGGCACTCTCGAGGTGGGCAGCCGTGATTCCAGTTGCCCCTCCTGCGCAGCCCCTCTGCCCCTCCATGAGACAAGCGCAGCCCACCTTGCACTGGAGCTTTTGACGTGACCCAACCCTGAGGTCTTTTCCATGACTACGAAGCTCTCCGAATCTATCCTGCGTCATTTACACCCAAGTCTTTGATCTGATCTTTAACTCCTGACGGAAACTCAGACATACTCAATCCTACCAAACCTCCCACGTATCACCAAATCACCACCAATTGCCCAACATGGCTCGCAAGTTCTTCGTCGGCGGCAACTTCAAGATGTAAGTTTCGTCCCATTGGCGGGGTCGACGATCTCTGCACCACCCTACCGGAGAGGGGCAGCCTGGAAGCTGCGGCTTCAGCCAAAACATCGTGAGACTAATGACCATCGACCCTGTAGGAACGGATCTATTTCCGCCATCAAGGAGATTGTCCAGAACCTGAACAACGCCACCCTCGACTCCAACACCGGTACGTGCCATGTCTTTGCAGTCCTGTCCCGCCGTTGAGCTCCTCTGACAGTCTGCAGAGGTCGTCGTCTCCCCTCCTGCCATCTACCTCCAGCTCGTCCGCGACCAGCTCCGCAAGGACGTCGAGGTTGCCGCCCAGAACGTCTTCGACAAGCCCAACGGTGCCTTCACCGGCGAGATCAGCGTCTCCCAGCTCAAGGATAGCAACATCAACTGGGCCATCCTCGGCCACTCTGAGCGCCGCACCATCCTTCGCGAGTCCGACGAGGTCGTTGCCTCCAAGACCAAGTACGCCACCGAGAACGGCGTCGGCGCCATCTGGTGCTGCGGTGAGAGCCTCGAGGAGCGCGAGGCCGGCACCACCGTCGAGGTCGTCAGCAAGCAGCTTGCTGCCCTCAAGGCCGCCATCTCCGACTGGTCCAAGGTCGTCATTGCCTACGAGCCCATCTGGGCCATCGGCACCGGCAAGGTCGCCACCAACGACCAGGCCCAGGAGGTCCACGCCGCCATCCGCGCCTGGCTCAAGAAGGAGGTCAGCGACAAGGTTGCTGACGAGACCCGCATCCTCTACGGCGGCAGTGTCAACGAGAAGAACTGCAAGGACCTCGCCAAGGAGAAGGACATTGACGGTTTCTTGGTCGGCGGTGCCTCCCTGAAGCCTGGCTGTGAGTGTTTTCGATGCACCCTCATCATGGACAGACAGCTAACATGGCCCAGTCGTCGACATTGTCAACGCCAAGCAGTAAACAAACCAGATTACAAACTTGATGATGATGACCTAAAATCAGGCCGTGATGGGCCGGGATAGACCCAGGATGACCCCCAAGTGACCATTCGTAGTCGCCAACTCCTAGGGCCGTAGACTTGAATAAAAAGAATTATACCCCCACCCCCCCCAAATCTTCTGAAGGTGGTTGGACCTGGTGAAATGTTTGTGATTCTTGAATTTTGAGTGCTTAAAGGGGTACTCTTTGCCCTCCCTGACGGGTCAATGTATGGTACACGCGGCAGAGAAGCTCCCGCTTTCGTCCTGTACACGCCTAGTCCCTTTCGTAATTTTACACATTTTTCCAAATCGATACGCTCATGCCTCTCATGTTTATACAGCCATGCCATTTCCGTGGTAAGGACTCCAGACACCTCTGACACTGGGGTTGATACTGTTGACCGGTTTGTTGACTCTCTTCAACTTCTCTCCGTTGGCGTCGCGCAGAAGCTCAGCCTTCTTCAAGATCTCGATTGGCTCCATATTCCGAACGCAAATGGCCTTTTCGCGGCCATTGATGTAGTGGCCGACAATGATGGGGTGTTTCGACGGACGGGGCGATACGGTGAACTCGACTTGGGGGTTTGCGGCGGCGAACTTGGGAAGCTGAGACTTGATGAAGCCGCTGAGTGACCGTTAGCGATGTTCTCAAGACTTTCCTTCCGAGGGCGAATTGGCGTACTTCATTCCCTTGGAGCTGCCGGCCCAGTCGCAGTAGTGAAAGTCCAGCTTCTTGCACTGGAGGATGAAAGAGCCCAGGCCATTCTGGTAGTGCGTCAGCAATGGGATCGCAGTATATTCGTCTCCTGAATAACCTACACGGCCGGTCGACACCGTCTTCAATGCTCTGATCGTCATGGTATCCTGCTTGGCGCACACAATCCGGATCGCAGTCTGGATCACGAGAGGCTCCTTTCCAGGGACGGGGAAATTTCTTAGCGCGAAAATGTAGGATGCAGCCTGAGGTGACAGCTTCCGGAGGTACGTACCTGCCTGCACTCGAAGCTCCCGTCTGTGACCAGGATGACTCGGCTGAACCGCGGCGATTGGCCAAAGGCAGGCTGCACCACAAACTTTCCCATGCTCGTGTCAATTTCATCTACTTTACCTTACCTGACGACGCGCCTGCTCCCTTTCCAAATCCCGACATCCCACCAAGCTCCGTCGATGCATCATTAGCTACGGCGCGACGCATCCCATCCGACCCGACAAACGTTCTTTGAATCGGGCATTTGACGAAGAGCAACTACAGCGATGACGGATAAGCTCCCTCCTAACCTGTTGGCGCTCTTCGCGCCGCGCCCTCCTCTGCGATGGGTTGCGCCGCCCGACCATGCGCCCGAGGCCCGACGAACCCTCCCCGTCTCTGGACTCGCCGAATTCCTTCCCGCGCTCCAGCAGTATAAGGAGGAGGACGACTACAAGCCGACAGAAAGTTGGCTTCAGATGCGCGACCGCAAGAAGCTTGAGAAGCAGGCAGCTGTTGAGAAGCTCAAGGCCGAGGGGCCGAAAGACTGTTAGTTCTGCCAGTCTTCATTTATCGAGAATCTATGCTGATGGTTTCGCAATCTAGTCAAGCCGCATGAGGATCCCAACATTCGTGGCGACGCGTTCAAGACGCTCATTGTTGCGCGACTCTCGTACGAGGCAAATGAGCAAGACCTCGAGAGGGAGTTTGGTCGATTCGGCCCCATTGAGCGCGTATGTACTCCCGAATACTTTTTCATACTTTGACTTTAGCTAACATTTGTACAGATTCGCATCATCACTGACACGCATGCCCATGAGAGACCCAAGAAGAAGAAGAAGCCCCACCGAGGATACGCTTTTGTAGTATTTGAACGAGAGAAAGACATGAGAGGTAATACCGCCGAACCCACCCCCTCCGACAAGACTCGGCTTGTCTGCCAGTCGTTCCCCTTCAGGCGCGCGGCCCTCAGGCTTGCCCGCGTTCTGCACTGCACACCGAGATCTGTGGCCCTCAAGCTTGCCCGTCTCAAATCTTGTTTTTCCTTCTTTTTACCCAGTCACGATGCAAAGGTATGATATCGTCAAGGTTTTACTGACACACGCGCCTTGGCGCACTGGTGAGTAGCTGCTCTAGATGCCTGCGATGGTATTCGAATCAAAGACCGACGTATCAAGGTAGACGTCGAGAGGGGCCGCACTGTCAAGGGCTGGGTGCCCCGCCGATTTGGCGGTGGCCTCGGTGGCAGAGGTTACACCAAGGCTCTTCCTGCCCGTCCCATGGGTGGCGGACCTGGTGGCAACTTTGGCGGTGGCTTCCGAGGCGGTTTCCGTGGCGGCTTCGAGGGAGGTCGCGGACGTGGAGGTTTCAGGGGAGGCGGTGGAGGTTTCGGTGGCCGTGGTGGCTTCCGTGGCGGCGGCGACTTCGGTTCCAGGGTTGGTGACCGCGGACCGAACGGATACGGCGCACCCAGAGACGCCCCCTCAGGACCTGGTCGCGGCTTCGGAGGTGATCGTGGTGACCGAGGCGACCGCAGCTTCTCCGGTGGTGGGTATGACCGTGGTGGTGGCCGCTCATATGACGACAGATCCGGTGGCGGCGGCGGCGGCGGCGGCTATCGCGATGGAGGCCGCTTTGGTGATCGGGACCGTGACGGTGGCCGACGTACTGGAAGCAACATGGAACCCATCAGGCCTAGAGGGGAAGGTGGGTATCGCGACCGTGGTGACCGCGGAGACCGAGGCGACAGAGAGGACCGGGACCGCGGCCGAGACAGAGACAGAGATTACGACCGACCTCGCGATGACGACAGTAGAAAACGCGGCTACGAGGGCGGTGGTTACGAGGATCCGCGCAAGTTGCGTCGTTACTGACGAGACACCTAGTGTCTTGCGGTGGGTGACGATTAGCTCGTCTCATCTTTCAGTCTCTTTTCTTCTTCCCCTTCTCTCTTGAGGGTAAGCAGAAGGTTTCAAGCGCGAATTTCAAGTACCTCCATATTCGGACCAAAGAAAACTCGGACAAAGCTCGAATGCAAGCTTGGGGCAAGTATACGCAATTACCAGGCAGGCCGGCAGTGTTCACAACAAATCACCATGCGAACCATCAACTTCCAAACAAAACTTATTCAGCATCTTGTTGAAGGTAAATTCCGCCACGTGCATACACAACCTGTCCAGGCGACGACTGCCGTAACAAGGAACCCAGACAATGGCTCGATGCTGCAGGTAAGGTCAGAGGTAAGGGACTCTGTGCCTACTGACCTGGAGCTTAGTGAAGGAGGATTCGCATGGGAAAACAAACAAAAAGTATGGGGTAAATCCGCATGTACCACGTTATAATTACTTGTACCAATAGGTGAGGACTTTTAGTTTCTTACGCAGACAGATCAGACGTTGTATCCATACCTAAGCTTGATATCATCCGGCTGTTCGAGTTGTATCTTGTCGTTGCCGAGAGAGCATATCCTCGTTCCAGAAGTGCCATGTGTAAAAGATGCTGCCTCCTCAATGGACGAAAAACAAAGGCCCGGTCTATCGAAAAGTTGTCTCGAACTCGGGACCTATCGAAATCTTAAGAGTATTCCATCCGTTATACAGGTACCTCATCGCGCGAGCGTGTCACGGCGTAAGCATCGGCAGGCACCAAGAATTATATGACGCAACATGTCCAAAAAACGAACTACCCATGGCATTATGTAGAGCCAGCCCGGCCTGCTCCTCGCCAATCTGAATGGGAAGGGACAGTTAAACCGTTCGGCTATCGACTACAACGGATGATGCTCGTTGAGGAAGCACCGCACTTTCGCTCCCTATCAAGGTTCGACGTCTATCCAGAACTTTTTTTTGCTTCCATGTCATATCACCTTCGTCAAGGATGACACAGAGGAAAAACATTTTGAGTGGAAGATATTGATGCTTTGACGCATAACTTTTTTCAAGGAATAATAATCTAGTAGAAACCCCCGCCCGTAAAACGCCGTGAAAATTGTTTTTGTTGGTCCCACCCTTTCGCAATCCATGATGGTATCAAGCCTACATGAGGAAAGCAATCATCAAAAGTCTAGAAGCTTTTTTATCTTTTTTTACGTTTGTTCATACCATTTTGGCTCTTAGTCGCTCTCGACCTCGACGCCGTCCATGGCGTTGGGGTTCACTTCGGTCACCTCGCCTGAAGCAGAGCTCCAGTATCTGCGTACACACGTCAGTACTCATACTCTTTGACCTGTAGGGGGATCTCAAATCCAGGAGGGACCCAAAAAGAAAAGAAAAAAAACTTACGCAAGAACCTTGACCTTGAACTCGCTCAAGCAGATGCCAAACAGCTTCAACAGCCTCGTCTGCCGACTGTCGAGCACATCGCCCTCCTTGCAGACGGTGTACCCCTCGCCCTCGCCAGAGTCGTCGCCGCCGAGGCAGACGCGGCCCTTGACCATGCGCGTGGGCATGCCGAGGCGTCGCAGCTCGGGCTCGATGCTGTGCTCCATGGGGACGTCGTGCTCGGCGGGCACCTCGCCGCCCGTGGCGTAGACGACGCCGGCGGGGATGACGAAGTCGCGGGTGGCGACGGTTCCCGCGCGCGCGAAGTCGACGGGGGAGACGCCGTCAAAGTACTCGAGGATGGAGGCCGGGTCGCGGTTGGTGAAGATGAGGCCGACGGTGCCGGCGAGGAAGGGGGTGAGGCGCTCGATGCCGTCTGCGACGGCGGAGGAGGGGTCTTGGCCTAGGGCCTTGGCCATGAGTTTTGTCTTGCCGAAGAAGAGTCTGGTAGGTGGCAAGGCAGGTTAGCTTGGTGGTTCCGGATAGGGGCGGCTCATGTATGAGCCAGTGTATTCTGCCATGGTGCACGACCATAGGTGTGATATCACGGGTTGAGTAGACTTGGAGAGAAGCTGCAAAAAGAACGGACCTGCAGTCGTTGAGCTCGTGGCGGACCTCCTTGAGGTAGTTGTTGCGCATGTTGTTGACGCCAAAGACGAAGCAGTGCTGGTACTGCGGCACCGACTCGCGGATGTTGGAAAAGAGCTTGTCCTTCTGCTCGCGCGTCTTCTTGTTCACCTGGGTCAGGTTGACCACTCTGTTGCGCTTTGACTTGGGCATCTTGGCGGTTTGTGCTGGTCTGTTGACTTCGATTAAACAATTGGCAAATATCCCCTGATTCGGCTTGTCCTTGATAGTTGCAGGACGGCTCGGCGAGGTACTTGGTCGAATCCGAGAGGGTGGTTGGTGGAAATCGGCGCAAGTCAAGTCGTCGAGGTTTCGCGGTGCACCTTACAATGGGAAATATTTCTGGCCGACCGCCTTTGGCACAAAATTTCCCAAAATTTTGGCGCCCGGGTGCAGGAGGGACCACCGCCGCCGCAACTTTTTTTTGAACCCCGCAATGCGCTAGGTGGAACGATTATCCGCAGGGTCCCGACAGGGGTCATCCACAGTCACCGAGCTCACCGAGTATAGATGGAGTGGTCAGTGCGCCGGTGAAGGCAGTGTATTAGAGCCAACTCAAATTGCATTGTTCCATGAAAACGCCGGTTTCCCAACCATCCAGCGTCTCTTTCATTCAGTTCATGTATGTCTATGGACATATCGACCATGCCATCTACTTGTCTTACCAGCGTGCTCTTGCGCCCTGGGTACGAACGAGTCACGCAATGCCAACTACCTACGCCAGGTACGTGTAAGTGTTGCCCTCACGTTCCAAGTAATCCTTGTCAATCAGGCTATGAGAGTGTTAGCAACGCTTCGTTCCGCCAACGACACGGAAGTCACTTACTTTTCTATTTCCTTCTTGATTTGCGCCGCATCAACCGCACCTCGGTTCTTGGTCAAGTTGATCACCTCCGCAACCAGCTCGCCGTGGCTCATCTCCTTGCGACTCTTCATGATGCGCACAATGGCTGCCTGTGTTTCGAACCGTCTGTCCTGAGCGATACGCTCGTGCGTCGCCTTGTTCTCTTCCTTGGTCTCCTTGAGCTGAATCTGGTTGATCTTGACTCGGATCTTTGGGTGTATAAATGCCTTGTTAATGGTGAACGTATCCGTCGGGTTGACGTCCCTCCCCTTGGGACTCTTCGTAAGCACGCGAACCTGGCCGCAGGCGAGAGATTGCAGTGTTCGGTTCAGTTCTTCTCCTTGCAGGTTTGTCGAGCGAGCGATCTGTTCGTAGCCGAGGAAGCCCTCGATGCCGACCTCATTGAAGAGAACGAGGATGATGGCTTGGTACGCGCTGACGAGAAGCTCCTTTGTACCCTTGGGGAACTTGGCCTTGACCGTGCAATGCGCCAGTGCGTGCTTCCAGTTGAGTAGCCGGCCCGTGTGCTTGTTCTTATAATACTGGTCGAATCGCTCAATCTGCTTGGCAACGTCGTCTGGCAAGTGCACCTTGACGTCGGGATACGTTGGCCAGGCCGCCTGTGACAGGATCATTACCGACAGATCGACAGGGGCTCTATCCACGCCGGTGCCTTCCGACCACTGCTTGTAGGCTTCCATTTCCTCCTTGGCCACCTCGACATCCTTGAACATCTGCTCCAGGTTGTGAGTAAAGTTCATACCACACTCCTCGCGGAGCTTCCGCAGCATGTTCCGCTCGGCATCCTGACTTGCGCTTCTACCCATGAGCAGACGGCGAGCCAAGTCTTTCTTGTAGAACGCTTCGAACGCGTCCTTGCCTTCAATGAAACGGAAGAGCTCCAGTGCCTGGTCCAATTGCCGGTCGAGCTCAGCGTCTTCGTCGCCGGCGCTCGCTATGCCGCTCTGCTCTGCCGCAGCTCGGTCAATGTTATCTGACAAAAGTGTTTTCGGCAAAGCCTTGATTCCACCGCGAAGCAGCATGTCGACATACTTTGCGATCATCTCGCCGACCTTGGATGTTCCGCAGCTCCACGTCGTTGCAATGCTGCGATCGTTCATAAAATCTCCAAAAGCATTCCTGAGCTCGTTGACAAAGTCTTGGTCGCCGCCATAGGCGTCGCGCACAATGAGGCTTAGTGACCTCTTAAGTTCAAGAAGCCTCTGGACCATGTCGTCGCCGCGCTCCTTGTCAGCAACAATGGCAGCACCCGTCTTCTTGATATATGTGCTCCAGGGCTGCTTGAGCTTCTTCTGTATATCGGACAGTCGCAATAAATCATATAGGGCCTTCATGGAGTCTACCTCATGGTCGGAGAGGAGCTTGGAAAGACTCTCACTGTTGAGAAGCTTGTCGGAATACTTGTTCACAAGGATGCCGTGCGCGGCGTCGAGCAGCTGCTTCTTGGTTGTAGAGTCCAAGTTGTACTCGTTGCAGCGGTAGTCCTCCTTCTTCAGCAGCCACTCGCACGCCGAGATATACTCCTTCAGGCTTGACGCGCTCCTTTCCTCTGCGAAGTCCTCAAAGAACGTCTCTGATAGCTCGATGAATCGGGGCTCGAAGTATTTGGTGTAAATGTTGAACACGTGTAGCATCATGACCGAGTCCTTGAGCAATGCCGCTTCGAACCGCTCGTCCCCTGTCCGGTCGTACGAGATCAGGTCGTACATGCCCCGTAACGCCCTGCCACCGGGCGTCTGACCATCTGGGTCGTCGCGAGCGGGGAACGCCATCCTCCTGAACTGTGAAATGGTCAAGTCGTTGATGGAAAGGTAATTCTTATTCTTTAGAAGGTAGGTACGATCAAGGTAAGTGAACGTGGACCGGATCGTCATCTGTGTCGCGCGTTAATGCCAAGCCAGGGCGTAGAAATCACCTTGTAGACTCACAATCTGGCCATTCCACACCCTCCAGTGCTCGAGGACGCTCTTAAGCATGTCTACATCGGTGCTGCCAGCTCGGGACTTGATTGACCGTAGTACATCTTGGGTGAGGTGCTCCTCGCACTTTCGCCGCAAGGTCTCGTACAGCTGCAAGTCGCTGTCTTGGCCGCGCCTGCATATATCTTCCACGGCCCGAGATAGCCTCTCTAACGGTAGCTTTGGCTTGCGCCCGCTGAATATCTCGTGCAAAGCATCGACCAGTTCTTGCTCGGTCCGTTCGTAGTACTTTTCCAGCTTCTCGTTGGTCGCCGAGTGTCGAAAGTTCTTGATGACCAGCTTCTTCGCACCCGTATATGGCCGGTACGAGTTGGACTGCGTCAGGTCAATGACCTCGGGCAGCTTGCCCTTCATCTTGGTAGACATGGTATTGTGAGAGGAAGGATCGTCGGCGCCAAACTTGAAGCGCTTCGGGCTCGGTCTGTTGGACTGCTGCTGGTGCGGGGCGACGGAACCGGAGCGCGAGACGTCGGAATCTTGGCGGGGTCTTCGGCGTAGGGGGTTATGGTTGTCGTTGACCGGCGCTGCGCCGCCTGTCCTTCCCGTCGCCCGTGATGGCAAAACTCCCTCGACTGCGGGGGGTGAATTCGACGGCATGGACCGTGTGGCCCTGCAACAACTTTTGTCCAAGCTGTTACAGATGTACTATGCGCTCTCGTGGAGATGAGATGGTGTGGGCAGGGCGGGGTGGCCAGGGTGAAATCGCAGGCGGTAATCTTCCTTTTGAACGAATTGTCGGGTGTTTGCAGAGAAGCTTGTCGCAGAGAGGTTGGGGAGTACAAAAGTCGTGATTGCGGGAGAGTTGTCGCGGAGTTAAACGCGGAGCTATGGACGCCATTAACAAATCACCACCGCCACGGTCGTTAGCATCATCCATTTAGCACGTCCCCTTATCGTCAGTGACAGGGATTGGATAAGACATGGACCCCACCGCACTTCTCGTCATCACGTCAAACAGTCCCACCACAGTAAACACCCGATCCCATTGTCCCCGGGCACTCCACAATACCTATCCTTCACTCAAGTCTGAAGCTGCCTTGGCAAGCGGGTGACAGAATAGGATGCTAGTTGACAAGATTACAACGCCTACTTGCCTGCTTAATTCATCTAATATTCTTATTCTTTTTATTGTTTCTAGCATTTCTACTATCATTGTTATCTTCTATATATTCATCAGGGAATACTCGTCTACTATTTTGTTATTATTATTATCTTCTACACATTCATTAGGGAATACTCTTTGAGAAATGAATAGGAATAGGGATAATAGGCACATAGATTATAGAAAAAGAGCCTGGGGGGGGTATAGATGGAGCGGCAATCGGATTACGCCCACTTGCTTGGGCAAGATACCGTATTAGAAGAGATTACTATGTAGTCGCCTATCCAGTACAACATTTAGTAGACGTCACGATAGCGTACTTTTCGGATACCATTTGTGTCAGTCTTTATGCACCCCTCTTCTTGCTCTTGAACAGGCACAGAGATGTAGAGGCGCAGGCGTGATCGCCTCTTCGATTTCATTATCTATGCATACGCTGCCCATCCCGAGTAGAGGACGGCAAGATTACTTATGTCAGTCGCTTGGTTAATCAGGTCGTTGACCGTCGCTGTTACGCTCAACGTCGTTGACAGCTTCCCTCGTACCACCTCCAAAGCCCGGTTAGCCTCCGACGGCTCGTTGACCTGCTGCCCCTTCTTACCCTTACCACCACCGTCTTCATCACCTTCGTCGTCGTCCCTGTTGTAATCGTCTCCTTGTACTTCTCTCTGTAGTTTTGCCAGTCGGACTGGAGAAATGGACCATGAGTACAAAGGATCGTAACGAAGGACGTCGAGTATCGTCATGATCGAGTATGTCTCCTCCCGCAAGGCGTGTAGTGTGAACTCGCAGCAGCGCCGGAAGACGCCCTCAGTCCCAGTGATGCCCATTCCGTCCACAATGTCTCGTGTCAGCCGGAACGGGACGAGTTCTGGCACGGGAAGGATGCGACCCATCTCGAATGCGACACCAAGATCGATATGCACGACCTCCCCCGTCTTGCTATCTAGCAGAATGTTGTGGCCGTGCCTGTCGCCGAGACCGAGCACGTGGCCAAGCATTGAAATAGCTGCAGTTGTACGCGTGTATGCGAGGCGCTTGGCAAACCACTCGTCAGGATCGACAAAATTCTCCATGAAGAAGTATTTCATCACGGGATGGAACTTGTCTATGACCTTCCTATAAGCGGTAATCCGATGCTCGACAGTCTTGCCTTGCGCATTCGAAATGTCTTTCCTGCATTGAGAGCCTTTGAGGTCCTTGGGAAAGTACCTCTCGTGGGCTGGCATAAGAAAATCGTGCAATGGAATGGTATTGGGGACAAACTCGATCAGCCCAGATGCCGATGTGAGAGGAAGGACCTTGTACGTGCGGATCCCAAGGTTTCTCTGCTGTGCCGAGCGATGCAGTTTGAGAAGATCCGAAACGGCCGCAAAGACCTGCTCCATGATGGCGTCTTGACGGAGATCGTCGTTGCCGCCCTTGACAAGTTGTCGGTATTTCTTGCCATCACTCCCGACTGCCGTAATGATCTTTGGCGCGCTGACTCCAGACGCAATCGACATCTGCGGGTCTAACTTTGAGATGATGGGGACATTCGAGTAGTCCATGGTCGCTGACACCTCGAGCTGCATGGTCGGAGGCGGGATCTTGTACTTGGCCAGCGCATTTTGAAGCGATTGGGCCGAGTGAACGTCCTTGAGCGCCATCTTTTGTCCAGCCTTGAACTTGTTAGAATCTCGGTCGACAGCCAGGCGATGGTAGTAAGAGCTCGTCCTATCGATCGCTTGCCAGATTGCCGCGACAGGCTTGGCAGACTGCAGCAGCGATGCCACCTTCTCCGTGGCTTTGAGTCTTAGGACTGCCACTTGATCCTCTTTGCGGGTCTTCACCTTTGTGCCTGACCAGATCTGGTACATGCCATGGTATGGATGCTGCAGACAAATTTTGTAGACGAGCTGAATCAGGAGCTTCTGGAAAGGCGAGCTCGGCTGATCCTGTAGTCTAGAAGACAGCTGGTTCATCAGCGTTGCAAACTTTCTCGTGGGCGTCTTGTCGAGGTGTTTCTTGACGGCCTCGTTGGTCTCTGGCTCCTCGGAACGCTCCAGCCAGAGAGCTGTGAAACGTAACGCATCGTTATTATGCTCATCAGAGGCGGTCAGTGAAAGGAGATAGTTTTCCAGGCTGAGCCGCACAAATTCGCCTCTCGTCTGCTCCATGCGACGGAGCTTCTGCTCGTCCAGTCCTAGCCATAGTCGAGCGCGATTCAAGTGACCCTGGTATCTTTGTTTGAGATGGGGATCGCGGGTGCTCGATATGAGGTCCTGAAGTTGAGAGACTTCGTCACTCTTGCCCTCCCGCAGGGTCTGCAGCCTGGCAAGATCCTTCAAACTGTCTTGGTCTTGCAACTGCTCGTCACAGAACATGGCGAACTGATGGTAGACATGTCCAGCTTGCTGTCCCTGGCTGTTCCCTTTGAGATCTTTGAGAGCGGGTTCGAGGTAGTTTTTCTGGATGTCATGAGGGTTCTCTAATTTGGCTACCGACACCTGGTAGCCAATTTTCGACAGGAGATCTGAGCGGCTCACTGGAATTGTCTGCTTCTTGAGGGACGAGTCGCTATCGATACTTTGCAATATGCGAATGGAGGGGATCATTTCCCCGTGGTCCCACAGTGAGTTGGCTGTCTCAATGTTGATGGCGGCATCCACCTTAACGCCTAACTCGTCGCATGTACCGATCAAGCCGACAAGTGACGTGGCGAGTTTCAGACACTCTTGCGTTGCCTGATGGAAGCGGTATATCCCCGAGGACATCAGCATGCATCGGATCTCGATTTGTCTGGCCTCGACTGTTGTCAAGGCCTGGGCGCGAAGCTTGGGCTTCTGTCTGATCAAGCTCAATGATGTCCGTCTGCAAGAAAGTAGGTGGCTGACATCTTCGTACCTATGGTTTGTCAGTTTGACCGTTTTCGCGCAGGTATATTCAGTGAGCAGAGGCAGCGGGAGATCGGAGATCCGAGCAGAAAAGGCAATGGTGAAGGCAATAGAGGCAATGTAGGAGGATGAAGAAATATAGGGGGGGGGGGACCCAAGGTTTTACATACCTTCCGCGCCTCATCCACTGGCCATGTCGTTCGAACTTGCCAAGCATGCTCTCCAGCTCAGAAAAGTCAGCCACGTTGGCAATATCATCAAGCTCGGTCAAGACTGCGAGAGCGCCGAGATGCTGCCGAAGGCTGGCTGCATTCAGGCCACGATTGACAAGACTGCGCATGGTCTGGCTGAAGCCGGCACAGATGGCATTGCGCACAGAAAGCGTGTCAGTGGCTTGTTGGACATTCTGATACGCCTTGTAAATGGTTACGGCACAATTTTCGGCGGTTGATGGGACAGGGAGATTCCATAGCTCCAGTCGGCGTGCTGTCTGGAAAGTGTCCTCCAAGGATGCTTCATCTCCGTCGTGGCTCTGTTTCGTCTGTAACAAGGAATGAGAGAGACCCGCCAGACCCAAAGTGCCGAGAGCTCTGACAAGACATTGGCTATCCACCTGTGATGCGGGGTCTCTTGTCAGGATGTGTTCGTCGTACTGGGCTCCTCGGAAAAGCAAGGTCTTGGAGCCGTCCTTCTCGTAGTCCAATCGAGCCAATACACTTGATAAATCAGCGGACTGTGGGAGGCCATAGTACGCATCAGGATCGTCAATGTTCTCAAAAATCGAAAGAAGGACTTCAGTGGAATCGTTCTCACGGATCGCAGACGATCGCCTAGACGAGCGAACTGTCTGAGAGGCGGCAACCTCCGTGAACAGCAAGGCGGTCTTATACATACCGCAACGCGAGGCGGCAGCGGCAGCGGCAGCGAAGTCGACATCGAGCCACAATACCCGGTCTGCGATGGATGTCTCCTGAGGAATGGACTGTGTTCTGAGGTATAGTATTGTGTTGATCAGCTGCTTCTGGTTCGTCCGCGCAGCATCATCCTCGATCTTCAGCCACTCTTTGGCGGCTTCCGACAAGTTGCGCTTGATGTGGGGTTGCTTATCCAGTTGACTGTATAAGGCCAGGTGGACGATGAATGGAAATGCATCTTGGGCAAAACCCTTGACGTTCTTGAGAATTGGCACCAGCGCGCTTAGGACAATGTACTCGGAAACCGACTGCGAAAGGTAAACAGCGAGCTGTTGAACCCAATCAGAACTCTCCACATGATGCCGGAAGAAGACCTGCGAATCAGGAACAATCGGGGACAGGACAAAGTCGGAAGGAGGCGTGCGATATTGAGCCCAAGCGGAGGCCAAGTACAAGGATTCTGTCAAGGTCTGCTGGGCGGCAGAGACTAACGCGCCGTCCTCCTGCGCTGCTGCTTCTGATACGACTGCCCTCAAAGCCGATTCGGCCAAGCCTCCGATGGCAGATTCTTTGCTCTGAGTAAGTTGTTGCAGTAAACTCAGCAGTCCCTTCTCGGAGTCATTAGCTCCTGGTGCAATTCTGCTGTACTTTGATAGCTCGGACTCTTCCAGAAGTTCGGCTTGAATTTCTCCTGAAGCGGCGAAAGATCTGCCCATAACGCGGCCTGCCCAGGCGAGATATTCGTCACTGAGAGCTAACGCATTGCAGCTCTTCCACACAAGTCCGGTGTGCCGCAGGGCCTCGTCGTCGTCGGAAATCACATCTTGACGACCTGTGGTGGGCACAGCGAAATCTCCACACAATAAACCGAGTGCTAGATCACGAGCTGCCTCGTTCAGAAGCTTCGACTCGCGTTCGCCATCCCTGAGAATCTCCATCAGCAGAGTGCTCTCGTGCGTGCCCTTCTCGGCGTTTCCTGAAGATCGAATTTTGGATGCAGACTGGGTAATCAGTCGGAATGCCTCCCGTTGCTGCTCATCGGCAAAATTGTTCGAGTCGTAGCCAGTGAGATAGGAACTAAACCATGAGTGGAAAGTCTGGGCTTTGCTCATGGTCGCCTTGAATTGACTTTCTTGGGTTGTACTTGACTGAGTGGACTCGAGGAAAACTCTGAGAGATGCTAGAGTAGACAAGGCGTAACCAGCGAGAAAGGTCGGGGTTTGCTCGAGATGGTAAGCCCCTTTCGTGATGAGATACCGACTCACACCAAGTGCATCGTCGGCACATTCCGAGTCCACAATGAACGGCCGGACGGACGAAAGTAGCATTTCCAGAGGATAAGCTTCCAACGCACCAGGGCCGGCAAGAGCAATCAAAACTCTGACCTTGCGCAGCACGGAGCAGGCGTGAAACGAGCCCAAGGCAGGGTGGACAGTATTGAAAATTCTCCGGGCGACCGAGACGACCAAAGCCGGTGTCCATAGCTCTTGTAGCTCGTACTCCGTAAGGCGACACACATGAAACAGCTCTCTGGTGAGGTATTTGGCCCTGAACATGGGTTGTTGATTAGGCGGTAGGGCGGTTGTCGACTGAGAGAAATGCTTCATCTCGTCCAGTGCCTCACAGGCGTATTCAAAGCTCTTGTCTCTAGAGAGATGCTTCTCGATGGGGTCTTCTTGGTCGAAAAGATCCAGCAACAGGGCGACAATGTCGGCAAAATTCAAATAAATTTGATCGAGGAATGGTTCGTTACCCAAAAGCGTCCGCACCCACGTCTCGCCGGTTTCGACTTTTTCGCCTTTAGAGGTGGGCGTGCTGAGCTCATGTGCGATCGTGTATGCCATGATCTTTGTGAATCCTTGCGTCACCATGTCGACCAGGGAGGTACCCAGGCGCTGGGAAAGAGACTCGACGTCTTTGTAGCGACGTCGCATTATCTGCAACGCTGTCGTCTCGGTCTGCGCTTCCTGTAGAAGGCCATCAAGAGTTGGGAAGCCAAAAATCTCATATGGTATGTCCTCGATTTTGTTGATGGCTGGGCCGTTCTCGTCGTTTTCGGGGGACGCAAGCCATGTGTATAGCAGCTGGGGGCTGAATATTCTGAATAACTCCTGAGAAGACGACAGACAAAGGGCTTCCGAAACCGTTTCCAGGCATCGTTTGGCATACTGACTGGACTGCATGATATTCCCCGGCGTCTCGAAGATGTGATACGTGCATCTTCTGAGCAGGGTTGGCCAGCGGCATGCGAGCTGGGACAGCACAAAAAGGCGGAACGCGATGCCTTCGAGGTCTTGGGAGTTGGTAGGAAGACTGTTCAGAACGTCAAGAAAGATATCGTCATGCATCTTGAGTACGTAGGAGCCGAATACGTCCGGCAAAGCGGACCCGATGAAGAACTTGACGGGCAACGTGCCGCTTTGCATGATGGACAGTAAAGTCGTTCGACAAGAGTCTAAGCCGAGATTGCTGCCATACTGTGGGTTGGTCCTCAAAAGCGCAAGCAGCAAGCTCGAGAGAGACATCTGCGACAATGGGGAAAGGAGGTTATTGGGCAGATATTTGCTGACAAAGTGATGGTACAAGTCGCCGAACATTTTGGCCACGGGCTGTTGGTCGTCCTTATAGACCGGCATGAGGCTTTGCAGAATCCTCAAGCTGGTCGAGTGCGCTACTTCGCAACAAGAGTATTCGGGCTCACCCATGATGTCGCCTGTTCTTTCAACGACACCGATCGCATCTTCTTCACTGATCGGCAAGTCAGACTCGAAGAGCTCTGATGTGAAGGTGCTACACAACATGAACTCCTTGTCAGGGAGCGACAGAAGCTGTTCCATGAATGCCTTCCCATTGTCTTTATGTATCGATGCACAATGGTATAGACGTTGGATAGTTTCATGTATGAATGCTTCCCCATTCAGACTTATGGATATGTTCGAGCGGGAGACTTCGGATAGCGTAACGCTGACGCTGCTCTCCTGTGAGTCGAAATCATCGTCCACATCCATAAGATCTTGGTCCTGTCCCGAGGATTGCCGCAAGGATCTCTCTTCCACGGTTGCTGTCAGTGTCGAGATCAACCTCAACAGTGGGGCATCTTCTTCAAGGCTGTTGATGCCCGCTGTGTTAAGTGACGGAAGCACCGGTCGTATTGTTCTCAACAGAAGCTCGAAACTTGTGTTGTCACTCGAGTTCGAAGCAGCACTTATGCTGGCCTCGGAAAGCTTGGCCAGCAGACTTTCGATATCTCGTGACTGACCCGAGTTCAAGTCGACAAGCTGGCTGGCAAGGAGGATACCTGTGATATTCGCAGAGAAGAGACTGTGAAGTCGGTCTGAAGACATGGGAGCGCCCCCCTCTGACCCCTTTCTCGCCCACGAGTCACAGAGGTCCTGCAACTCCTCAACCTTTGGAAATAGGAGCTCCAATACTAGTCTCTTCGAAGCATGAAAAGAGGCATCGTTGGCCTGGACTGATTCCGAAGTGCTTGAACGACAGCCCAGGAGGGTACGTGGCTTCGATGCTGGTGGTGCATCCAGCAGCAGGAGATATCGTGTTAGGACTGCTGTGTGGTACTGTGTCTTCCACACCTCGCAAATGGACCCTCCGGTCACTGTCAAAGGTGTCGGTGTCAAAACCCTTGCGCCACAGCAAGCCCGGATCAGGTTGGCAAGTTCATCAATCGGAGCGTGGATAGAGCAGTCGCGAGCATAGCTCCAGTCGGCTTGAAAAGGGTTAGATTGGTGAATAGCTTCGACTTGTAGAACGACGTACCTGGATTCCATCTCTGGAATATCCATCGAATAACGTGATGATTTGTGGACTGGCTTGCGTTGGGCAGCTTGACGTTTCTGAGAGACCGTAAATGAAACATGAGGGTAATGGAAGAGTCCACCAAGAGGGCTGGGCCGTTGGTGTCGGCAGTCGTGACAATGCTGTTGATGGCATCGGAAACATCGTGGTAAAGTACAAGGTTTCTATCAAGGACAGTGTGCAAGAGTACGCTGGCGGCACGACTGGTATTAGGAAGACCGACTGCTCGAGAAGCTACTTGCCATAGCTGTCTCCATGAGTCTGAATTATCGGCCGACTTGACCTGTGATATTGCGGAGCTTCGCGTTCTTAGCTTTAGCTAGTTGTACACAGTTTAGAGGCGCCTTACCTGGAGCAAGCGAGCATAGCCCAGGACACTACCGTGGAGTCCTTATCGCCAGCAAGGCCAGCGAGATCAATAACAAGATCCGACACTTCAGCCACAGAGAAAGTGTTTAATTGAAGAAGGAAAGGCACGAGCTGCAAGGCGAGTATCCGTGCTACCGAGTTGGGCGACTGCAGCTTTTCCTGCAAACGCGTCGCTGCAGCGTGTGTCTTGCGCTTTTTCCGCGGTTGCTCCTCTGGGGACTGTGATATATCCTTGTTGCGGCTCTTCCAAATGATTCGCTCCAAGATGGCGAGGTTTTGACACAAAACCCATCCTCGCTCTCCCTCCCGGTTGTGTATACGAAGGCCGAAGAGCTCTAGCGTGAAGTAGTCCTCGGGCAACCTCTGGGGGGCGAATGTGAGATCGTCGAGTTGAAGCTGAGAATGTTTGGTTCGCCGCGAGTATTCCAGCCATAGAGAATCGGCGAGTGCTATTATCTCTTTGCGGGCTGTATCGTCACCCTCGAGACATACAAGACGCTCAAGATGGAGGTGGATGATCAACATGGTTTTCAGCATCTCGTCCCGGATTGAATTGAGCATCCCATCTTGAGATGCTGTTCGCGCCTGCCACCAATGACTGATCAATGGCACAAGGTCTCTGGCCAAGCTGGCAGACCGAGAGATGTCGTTTGCTTGAATCTCGAGAAAGACTTTGGTGATTGAAGCAAAGCTCAGCTGAATCACTTGGCTCAACCCAAGGTGGCGTAGCTGTAGTACCTGGATGATCGTCTCAGATAGATCAATGGATCTTTCGTGAAGCGGCGCGTTTGGCGGGCAGACGAGGAGGTGGATGCAATGAACGAGGTCCTGTACGGTACCGCGATGGATTTGACCCGTCACCCTCTGGCTAGCATTGGTGCTTCTTCCAGTAGAGAATCCCAAAGACGCCGTGCCCGGTGCTGGAGATCCCCGTGAGCCGGAGTCTCTGTCAGCATGATCGAGATAAACCCGCACGGCATCGACGCAGAAATCGACACAGCTCTTCCATCCGGTCGCATCCAGTGTAGCAAGCTGCTCGACATTCGCCTGATGGGAGAGCAGGGCGAGGATGGATCTGACATAGTCTTTCAACAGTGGCTCCACGTACGGCCCGTCCCCGGATCCAGGTGGGCAGGGTAGAGCCTGGGTGACGTGGTCGATGAGAGCAAGCATCGTCTTTCTCTTGAGCTTGCTGGCAGAAGCTCCGTGGCCGACGGCAAGCCGAAGGGCCTCGGCGCATTTGCCCAATCTGCCTCCCGCTCCTGCAGCCGTTGTCCGCTTGCCCCCGGCGTAGGTCTTCTTCTCGCTGATGGCGCATTTGAAGAGAATCTCAAGTATGCGATGGTAGTGCTTGTCGCGAAGGGTGGATAAACTGGCCGATTTGCCCTTTTTGTCCAGGAGATAGATCAGGTCTGCCCTATGGTCAATATCCCTGAGCAGGCCACTGACGCCAGAGACTCACCATCCAAACCCGAGGAACGCTCTCTGAGGTTGCCCCCATCGATTAGATCTGCTGCGTTGTCAGCTGTGAAATCAAATGGCAGCAGTGTTACTAACCCAGCGCATCGTTAACGGTAACGTCCCCCGTCTTGATCTTTGGAGGCGCCATTGTTGTTATATGCCATCGTCCTATGGCCTCGTCAGTGAACAACTATTCGCAAACGAATGCAACGGAGTTGATGGGCTCGGACACGGGATTATAAGAGGGCAGAGAGCGAGGGAAGGCGAGATTGTAGTGAATGTACCTTCCTGCCTGCTGGAAAAAAGCTTGGAGTGCACCTTCCGGTGTTGAATGTCATGAGGGTGCTGTTGAGGCAGGCGTAAGCGTGGTGATTGTAGTATTAAGTACCTACGGATAGTCGCGACGGAAATTCAAGTGCAGTACTGGCACCTCACAAGTCACAATGATGCCACGAGGTGATCATTTGCTGGCATGCGGCTGACTTGTCAAAAAATTCCAATGTGCCGCGCAAAGCTCAGGTACGACACTTGATGAGCTTCCAGAAAATCATTCGGTAAGACGCGGCACTTCATAGCCTGCAACGAAGCTCCTTCATAGATAGATTCCTACAGTACCTGGAGAGCTCCTCAGGTACCTACCTTCCGTCCTTCAGCTGGCGACTTTCCCTAGGTCGCCCCTGCCCAATTGCAAGTAAATTACGGCAGAAAGTTTCACCACCTACCCAAGGCGAATAGGTCAGGTACGTCTCTTGTTGACTTCGGCGCGGAACATCTGGGTGGGCCGCGAATTTTTCTCGACACAGCAACCGCCAATGCACCCAATTGGACACTGGAAGCCCAGGCACCCACCACCATGGACACTGACAGCATCGACCATCCACGCGCCTGCGGCAAGCCACACTTCCAAGGTTGAAGGACAAGCACCTCTCGTCGCTGCTGAGCTCCACACTAAAATTCCCGGCATCTCGAAAAGCGTCGCCCGCGCAGACCATTCACGACCGAACAAACGAGCAGATCCGGTCGCCTTTCGCCAACGCGACAGCTTCGCGGCCTCCCCTCATCTCATGACATAAACAGCTTTTTGAGGCCATGCAATAGCGCGCCCAGCACCTCAAAATGGCCGAACCGAATACCCTCGAAGCTTTGCAGGCTTTCCACCGCGACTTGGCTGCCATTCGCGATGGTCGTCCCGAAGGCGTTGACTCCTTGGACAACCCCGTTATCCAAGCCATATTCGAAAGGGAGCTCGAAAAAACATGGCAATGGCCTGCAAGAGATGAGAAGAGCCGTCAGGCTATCAAGTCAGGTTGGTTTGAAGCTCTGTAGCTTCCCTGTCCAAACGTGTACACTGACACAGCTCCATGCGCCAGGCAAGGTTGTGATTGACGAGGAGGAATACGCCGTCAACGACGAGTTTCAGCAATTGGTCCTCAGCCTCGCCGACGAAGCCGAAATAAACGAAATCGATGCCATGCGATGCCTACTGGATTCCGAGGATGATCCCATCGCCATCGCTCGCCCGCTGCTCGAATGCGCTTTGATCAGGATTCACCAACAACGAAGATACACTCTCGACAGTATTCGACTCATGTTTGAGATTGATGCGCTGGACGACGACGAGGTTGATCCCGAGATTCTCAATGGTGTGCAGATGTATCTGTCCGCGACCGTCTTTCAAAGCCTGCCAGGCGAGACGGCCTCTTCGCAAAAGAGGCTGATTCCAAAGTGCATGTCGGCGATCCAGGATGTTAGGACGTGGCTCCAGAAGATTGCCGACAAACTGACGGCTGCAGCCGTACTGATCAATGGCAGAGGTGGTCAGGTACCCGAAGAGATGGAGACGATTGAGTTCTCCCGCGTCAGCCTTTATCAGCAGCACGAGCTTCTTTCAATGATCCTGTGCCGCGCAATCGAAAAGAGGGATGCTGAAGTTGGCGACTTCAAGGCGTTCCTGCAGCTATTGAGCAACGTGGACAAGTACGACATTCTTCTTGGTAAGTACGACGACTTCTGTGGACGAACTACATCCGCTGACATGGGCTGAAGCGCATTTGTTCCCCGCATTGGGTGCGTACATCACACTATATGGCTCGACCGAAGGAGTTTCGAGC
Organism: Colletotrichum scovillei; assembly: GCF_011075155.1. Classification (NCBI taxonomy): domain Eukaryota; kingdom Fungi; phylum Ascomycota; class Sordariomycetes; order Glomerellales; family Glomerellaceae; genus Colletotrichum; species Colletotrichum scovillei. The sequence goes on from NW_023336261.1 coordinate 4,213,392, forward strand.
CTGAACATGGCGAGACAACTCAATCCGATCATCTGCCCACAGGCCGATGAGACGACCCCTTGGCGCTTGGTGTATCTTCAAGCAGCTGTCAAGACTTGGTGGCTATCAGAGTACAGCGGATGGTACCTGGACGACTCGCTCCTCGGTGGCCTGGAAGGTGTTGATTTGGACAAGGAGGACAGACAGAGATCCAAACAATTCTTGGAGGCTCTGAAGGATGGTGCTTTCGACTTCATCCTCTCCATTGCCGCAGACGTCAAGACGCCAGAGTGGGTCGACCCATCAAGAATAACGATGCGCAACTGGCTCCAGCGAAAGGCGCCTCCGCTCATCTCAGACTCCATCACCTTCTCGGAGGAGTTCCAGTCGTCCCTGATGCTTCAGTTGGAGGTCTTTGTCGATGCCTTCATTTCAAATCTCCCTGACGTCCTGCGAAAGCTTCGTGTGGAAGAGGACGAGCAGCGTCAGCTAAGCCAGACACACGAACAGGACCTCGACCTGGAGCGTTTCCTGGTGATCATTGCCTACGCGTACGAAGGCCGTCCCGATGCCGCAATGAACTTCTGGTCAGACCCCGATAGCAATTTGGCTGGATTCATGCACTGGGCATCACGGAGAGCCTCGACGCCGCTAGTCAGCTCGTTCTGCGAGATGCTGCAGGCCATTTCAAGCAATGAGGATTGCGCGACGGCCGCGCACGAATTCCTTCTGGACGAAGGCCACCATGCGTCTGGCAAGATGAGGCGATCACAGTCCCTCACGTGGCACCAGATATTCAGAGAGCTTGTCTTCTTCTCAAACAAGATTAGAGAAAAGGCCCAGACCCCCCAAGCGCCATCAACATACCGGCCCGGCAGACCGACCAGCGACCAAGCCGAGGCAGAGCCTGAATCTACCATGATGTTGCAGTCATACTTGCGGCTCATTACCAAGCTCGCGTCCGAAAGCGAAGCCCCGAGACAATTCCTCCTCAAGGAGCCCAGCTTCAACCTCGTCGAGATGCTCTTCCAGCTAGCAAGCAGTCCGATCCCTGCGGATTTGCGGGCCGGCACATTCATGGCCTTGCGCGCTCTTATTTCACGGAAAACCCAGGAAGAGGCCAACATCATGTGGCAGTGTCTGGAGGCCTGGATGAACGGTGCCTACATTGTGACGCCAAGCCAGCACCGATCGCCCCAGAGCTCTCCCATTGTATCCATGGACACCGTCAGCGACGACATTTGCCACGGCTTCGACGAACCCCACGCCTTCATTCAGCTGCTGATCGCGCTCATTTCGCCTCCGGAAGACAGCAGCCCTCTCAATGATGGCTTGCCATTCCCTGAGAACCTTGGCTCAGCGAATCGCATGCCGGGTATCGAAGTCTACGTCGACACTGTCATGGGCAAGGTTTTTGCAAACAAGGCCAACGAAGTCAACGACGTAAATCAACTGAGGATGCTTCGCCTGAGCTGCCTCGAGTTTGCAGCAACCTGCTTGGCGACATTCAACGAAAACCTCATCATCATCGCCAATGAGACAAACATTCCCATTGACTCGGCAATGGCCGCAACGGACCTGGCGACCTACGTCAAGCTCCACCCCTTTGCTAGAGTCATGGAGTGGATGTTCAACGACAAGGTCATTGCTGCCCTCGCCCAGACCATCCATCAAGACGCAGTAGACGTCGGCAATGCAGCGCCCACATCACCAACTATTCTGGGCATCCTCAGAGCGGTAGAAGTCATTTCCAAAGTGTTGGACCTTCAAGCAACATTCCTTGATCTTGTGCGCCCAATCATCAAAATGCAGTCAAATCACCGACGGGCTCCTGTGGCCAACGCCGCATACGCCTCCTTCGAGGACGGTTTGGTTGGTCATCTGAGCTTGGTCGTCGACCTCGGGAACTACTGTGGTCTCGGCCATCCCGAGTTGACCTTGTCTTGCCTGCGATTGCTGCAGAAGATGACTGCATCTTTCAAGATCACCTCTGCATGGTCATCCACGCCAGGCCGCAAGAGCCACCGCAACAAGGCCATCGTCGCGTTGGAAGCGAATGGAGAGCACGAGGCCATTGCCCGGGCTCTCGCCGCGGAGCTGATGACGCCACTCGACCTCGCCGGACAAGCCGAATCACCGAACTACCTCACCAAGACTTACATACTCGAGTTCTTGTCAAGCTGCTTGGCCGCAAGCCCCAATAAGCCTACCATTGCTCACCTTCTCCTCGGGTTCACCTGTGGCGTTGACACGCTCTCGATAGCGCCAGATGGCACCTTTGCCGCAAGAGATTCGCTCTTTCACAGCATGTTGAGGCTTCTTCTCGAGAGCCCTCACGGTGATGCCACTTGCATGCGTCACTGGCTCATTTCATTGAAGAGCAGATGCATGCGTATTTTGCGCGTATTGTGGACGTCGCCGCTGTCAGCTCCGTTCATCATTGACGAGTTGCGAGATAACGATATCTTGTTCCACTTCCTGCTGCGCGAGGTAGTAATCCAACCTCAACTCCTGTGGGAAGAGCACGAAATTAGCATGCCCCAATTCCCAATAACGGAAGGAGCGCCGACGTTCATCGACTTCCTTGCGTTGCGCAGCATGAGTTTGGAGTACATCTCGATGGAGCTATGCAGCATTTCGCAGAGTCGAATGCCATCCCTCAAGCGACGCATCTTTGAGGCTCTCAACGGCCAGATTGTGGGCGAGAACAACGAACCCATGCCTATTCCCACAATTTTTGATTTGTACGACTTCTCACTACCAGACGGCATTTGGGACGAGACACTCCCTTCACTACAATTTTACAAGGACCTGGATCTCAGCTCATGCCTCGAAGAAGACGACCACGGAAATCCCATATACAACGTCGAACGGGCAAAGGAAATTCTGCAACTCAAGCGCAGTGAACGAAGACACGACGGCGTCGTGCTCACGGCACAAGATTTTGCGACTCTAGAACGGGAAGAGGCGACAATCATTGACTACCTCATCTTCTCCAACCGGCAAAAGCGCATAGCGTCGCAAGGCCTGGGTGTTCTCAAGACCTGGACAAGCCTGCTCCTCGTCATGGTTGCATCGAACGAGTTCAAGGGCACCACCGAAGCGTCTTTCTACTTGCAAGCGCTACAGGCCATCCTGCCTGGCTTAGAGGCTTCTGCATTTGAGCGGCCAGAGGAGGCCATGGAGCTTGCTAAATTGGCCAGGGTGCTTCTTTTCAGACTTGACTTGACCGCGAAGCCTTCGCTTGACCGTGAGAGCCAGGCGATTGGCAGCCTGGTAAGCGACAAGCTTTACCAGCTGTTCCAAATATGCCTGCAGGCTATTGGCAAGTGGACCGGTTCATCAGACCTCAGAGCGGTGTACTACAGCATATGCTACCGGTACTTGACGGGCATGGTAGACCAGGGACTCCTCGTTGCCGGCCGTCAGAAGACGAACAAGACTATTCAGATGTACGGGGAGAGGCTTATCAACGTCATTTGCGACGATGCGTATGGAAGCGATGCGGCATGCCAGACGGCTGCCTTTATCCTGCTCAACGCGTTGGTCAACCTCGGACGACAGGAAGATGACCAGCACATTGTGGAAACACTCAACCGACTCAACTTTATTGGAATTCTCGTCGACTCCCTGCGGACCATTCTGCAGGACTGGAACGAGATCATTCACACCGGCAACACGGCGCAAGAGACGTACATTGCCGCAAAGTTTGCGTTGCTGTTGCAGCTCGCTCAGACAAAATCGGGTGCCAAGTACATCTTGCACGCAAACCTGTTCCGATCCATCGAGGCATCGGGCCTATTCGCCGCGGACCCGGAGCTCCAGATTGATCCGACAAATCCCAAGGCACTGGAGAAGCACTACGAGCTCCTCGCAAAGGTCACGCAGGTGGTCGGCGCCGCCATTGTCAGCCGCGGCTCGAGCAACGTCCTACAGGGACGTAGGTTCCTGACGGAGCATCGCATGTTGGTGACACACACTCTCAAGCGCAGCGCTGGTATCGGCACCGTTGAGGGACAGGGCGCGTTGGAGGAGAATATCGAGGAGTTGGCTGAGGGCTTCATGGTCTTGATTGCCGCGACCGGCTTCCTGGAGGTAAGGATTTTTGCTCACATCTCGTCAAGATTTAATGACACAGTTTGCTGACTTGTTGACAGTTTGAAAATGACGTGATGCCGGAGCCAAAGAAGCAGGGCCCTGTATTGTTTACCTAAGGACAGCCGGGGTTGAGCAGCTCAAGAGGCCGTGTACGAGGCGTAATCAGTGGAAGAATTTGAGAAGAACCAAAAAGAGAAAAAAGACTTGAAGATCAGCGTGGATGTCATCTGTGCATAGAACCAGGCGTTCGGGAGAAGGTCCAAAGGGTCGGACAGGAAATGGGACACTTTTGGCCGGAGGTCATACCTAGTCTCGTCGGGAAAACATATTCCCTGAGGAAAGCATATTTGAATAAAGAGTCGTGACGAATGTAGATCTTTTGCACATGAATTTACCGCCCGTGGTCTGTTCTGACTCTTTCTTCAAGTAGGTTCATAGTGCTCAAGACTCGAGTAGTCAGGAAAATGGCTGAAATGGGCTGTCATTTCGCTTTTGCTGTCCCTAAACAGGTCTAAGGGCTCCTCCGCTCGCCCTCCGTGAGCGCAATGCTGGTTGAACGGGTATCACAAGAAATCAATGACCAGGCCCTCCCGATTTCCCCCAAACGCACTGTAAATGCTAAAACCACGCAACCCTATGCCCTCCCCTCCTGTGTGTGTTCGCCAAAGATGGATGTACTGCCCGTGACTCGAAGAAGGCAGTCCTGGGGGGATGTTAAAATAAGTAATGGTGTAGAAGAAAAGGAAAAAAAGTCTTTAGGCCCGCTGTTTCCCCTTGCGGCTTGCTGTCATCAACTTGAGCTCTAGAGGCCAGAAGCCCTTGGTCTTGCTTGTGTACTCGTTTCGGTCCTTGGTTTCGACTTTTTGTCGGCAGATCGGGCACTTATTCTTAGTGGCGTCGACGTTGAGTGCAGAGTGCAGGCACTCGGAACAGAAGAGGTGACCTGCTAAGCATTAGTGCGATTTCCCAGTATAGCGCAGGTTGGCACATACCGCAGTGTGTTACTGTCAACGCAGTGACATCGTCCATGCAGATGACACACTGGAAGGCTGAGAGCTTGACCCTGTTGTCTTCCTTGGGCACTTTCACCTCCTCCGACGCCTCATTAGGGCCTGCCAGATCAATAATGTCCTCATCCTTCTCCTTTCCCTTCTTCGATTCTTCCTTTTCCTCGGCAAAGGGGTCGTCGTCTATGACTAGAGTATTGGTTGCTGTCTGAGTGCGCGTGCCCTGGGGCTGTGATGTCCGCCGTCTTTTCGGGCCGACAGAACCTCGAGACGGTGCAGAGGAGGGCGCAGCTCTCTTTCGCGATGTGGGTGCCGCGATCTCCTCCGGTTCGGGGTCGTGGTCGGAACTGAGTATTGTGGAGGCTCTCCGGCGCGTCTGTACAGGCATTGTGGCTGGTAGTTCGTCGTCTGAGCTGACGAAAAGCGATTCTTCCACCTCGCTCTCGAAAGTAGTAGGATTTCCCGTCGGTGCAAGTCCTACAGGTGGCGCGGCGGGAGTGTTGTTGATGCTGTTTCTGGTGAAGAGGCGGTTTGGTCGCAGCGCCGTTTCTGGAGGGCAGCGATGGGGAGGGTTTTGTAGATTCGAGGACTGATTCGGTTGGTGGGTGCCTGGAAAGGCTTGAACTTGTTGAGGGTACGAGGATGGCGAGGAGAAGTTCCCATCAACCAGTGCCGAAAGGAACTCGTCACTGTTCAGGTCGTGGCCAGGCGTCTGCGGGGCGCCGTTAGGGAAAGGCGCTGTCGCGTCGAACTGCGAGAAATCCAGGTTGGCGGCAAAGTCTGAAAAAGAGGGTAAAGCTTGTAGGTGCTGGGTGTTGTCTGGTGTCAATATGCCCCAAGGGTTGACTGCGTGGTTACGAGACCGCTGTTGTTGCTGCTGTTGCTGAGTACCCGTGGTGGCGTTTAGAGGCCCTGAAGTCGTAGCCTGTGCGGGCTCTGAATCGTCGTCGAGCTCGATGGGTACCTGACTACTGCCGCCTCGTGCAGCACCCCCGTCCAGGTCTTGGAGGTGATTCACGGATTGACCAGAGGTCGGTCGAGTCGGCTGAGGCAGAGGAGGCGTGGGTAAAAACGGGATGAGGCCCGGCATGGGAGGAATTAGGAAGCGCCGGTCGTCTGCAGCGCGAAAGGAACAATGTCCAAGGTCAGAGACAAGAGGTTTGGGGATCCCAAGAAAGACAATGATTGATAGACAATGTGCATAGGGAACAAGAAGGCATCTAATTACCTGACAGGTATCTGCCGAAAGGAGAATGAAGGTCGCCAAAGGGGTTCTTCGCCATGTCGAAGTGACGAAGGGAAAGTGGTGGAGGGGAGCGACGAAGGCGGGATGACGGTTGGACGTCCTTGCTAGTGTCGTCAGGCCGTTTCGGGGTTTAGGCGTCGGTTCGGCGATTGATCTGTTGCTGACCAGTGGCAGCGGGCTGCTGTGGACGGGCAATTGCTCCGCGACCAGGACGTTCTGAATGGCAGCTGTGGCCGTGTGTGAATCAGGTCAGCAGGGCACTTCTTTTGCAGGTGCACTGGTGGCGACTGGATGGGACACTTGAGTTCTTCCAGGTTCTCAGCGGACTTACTCATGGGCCACCGGCACTAATTAGTATTTGTGATCCGCCAGGGTCAAATCTCAGAGGGGAAAAAAAATGAGAAGGGAAAAATTCAATAGTCCTCGGATCAGGATGTGTACACTACTAAGGGATGCCTCTGTAGCTGCCTCGGGATTCCCGATTGCGTCAAGTGGCAGACGCAGCGCTCGGGTCGTCAGTGGACAGAGGAGAAAACGCGACTCGAATAAGAAAAGAAACGATCTAGGTGGTCCTCTCCATCTGTGTCTGCCTCTGCTTTGGGATCTAGGCCGGTCCCGGCGTTGCACAACACGGCTACATGCAGCCAGTCGGTCACCCAGTGTCGGGCAGCTCTCGCACAGCGTTTTCACTCATTCATTGGTGTGATACGTCGCTGCGTTGTGATCCCAGTTCCAGACTGGCTGAGGGCCCGAGACTGGTGCGGCAAGCGCGACACAACACAGGTGGCCGCAACACACGGCACAGGTGCCAAGTGTATGCTTCTCCAGTCTCGAAAGTGAGCAGCTTGGATGAACTGTGCCTGGTTCATTTTACTACCACGTAGCATTATGGACTAGATACATGCCTGCCCAAGATAGAAAAAAACCCCGTTAGGAGGATTGTGACTGCCGGAGCGGGCCGGAGGTAATAGACCCACAGTGCCGACTAAAGTGGGGGCGACGGGCGGCGACTGTCTTCGGAATTCGACAATTTGATACCCAGGCAAAGGTAACTCAAGGCGTAGACGATGGTTTTCATGACTTAACTTCGCTGCTTCATCCCTTGATTTATGTGCTTACCTAGTAGACAGATGAATGCACCAATCTAGTTGCAAGAAATAAAGTCAACATCCAGGAATCCACTTGAATATGGATGATTGTGTGTATTTACAGTTGCTCTTGCGCTACTCGTCTTGATGTGTCTAAGCATGGAGGTCAGGTGCTGTAGCTAACTCTGCACAATAATCCTGATTGACTGTACGAATAGTGGTAAATTAAGATGTCAGATAGGATGAAGAGACAGTGTCCTTCGGGATGACAGACGAGATAGGAGACGCGATCCAACTGTCTTCGAAAGTGGGAACACTCCATTTTGAGGTCGCTTTCCATGGCCCAGGCAAGCGGGAGACCCTGAAAGCTCTCAAGGTGGGGGCGACCAGGTGAGCTGAGCAAAGCAGGCAATCCCAACGATGCCGATTGGCTGCCATCCTTGCAGCAGCACATGGACCCAAGCTAACGCGCCCCTCTTCCGCCCCCTATCGCGACGCCTATCGAAATGGTGACGGCAACTTTCGAGTTTTCGGCCTTGCTCCTTGTTCGTCGCTCATTCAGCGCCGCACCTCCCAGCTTCCGCGCATCCTCTTCTTCGCATCCAGGTCATGCTGCGCTACCATACATCGACAATACGCATCTAATACGCACCCGAACTCGCTGTGGCATGCTGCAAGGCCGATCCTGCGATGGTTGAGATTGCGAACCATGTACTGAGGAGTTCGACTGCGAGCTTCGTCCGCCTAGCCAGACACCATGCTTCCCGTCGCCTAGCATGGCGCTCTTACGTTCGGTGGCAATCCGCAATCGCTGCAGATGCCTCCAAGACAAGTGACATTGCAGAATCACAACAAAGTCTAGCTCGTACGATCATGCGCCTAACTAGATGTTTGCCTGGCCATTCGCTAACATTTGCAGTCCCGTCGCAAGCGCGCTTCAACGATATCGGTGTCCAGCACCTCAGCGCTCATGTGTATAAACAGCTCTTCCCCGATGGAAACCCCCCACCGCCTTCAGAACTCGTCGAACTATCGAAAGACCATTTGCGCCGGCATGATTTACTCGGCAAGAACACGGACAATAGCGACCCTATCGCCTTCGATTTACCAGAGCTCCAAGGACGCACATTGGACGAGCACTTCTACAAGCTGGCCGTCGATTCTGCCGAGCCGTACCTCTCTTTTGCCAAACAATTTGCGAGGGCGAGCGCACCGCCAAAACCGCGGAAATGGGTTCGCCGGAGTGGCTGGACCAAATACTATCCCGATGGCCGAACCGAGGCGGTCGATGCGCCCGACGAGTCGATGCTCTGTTTTGATACCGAAGTCATGTGGAAGGAAAGCTCGTTTGCCGTCATGGCTTGCGCCTCGAGCCCGACGGCATGGTACGCCTGGCTGTCCCCGTGGCTCCTGGGCGAATCGGAGTCTGATCGACACCTGATACCGTTGGGCGACCCGAACAAGGAGCGTATAATAGTAGGACACAATGTTGGATACGACAGGGCGAGGATACTAGAAGAGTACGACGTGAAGCAGACTCGCAACTCGTTCCTGGACACCATGTCGCTTCACGTCGCTGTGAACGGCATGTGCTCGCAGCAGAGGCCGACGTGGATGAAGCACAAAAAGAGTAGAGAGTTACGAGATAAAATCGCGAGCGAAACAGACGACGTCCAGCTTGCGGAACTTCTGGGCAACAGTGCCTTACGGCAAGAGGAGGAGGAGTTGTGGGTGGAACGAAGCTCGGTTAACTCACTCCGCGATGTGGCAAAATTCCACCTCGACGTCTCCATTGACAAGGCCGTTCGCGACGAGTTCGGCTCCCTCGACCGGGATGGCGTGTTGAGCAAGCTGGACAACCTCCTCGACTACTGCGCTGCAGACGTAGCCATCACTCATAGGGTGTACCAGATTGTATTTCCCAATTTCTTGGACACTTGCCCTCATCCCGTCAGCTTCGCGGCCCTGCGACACCTTTCGTCCGTCATTCTACCCGTCAACCAGACATGGGATGCCTACATTCACAATGCTGAGGCCACCTACCGAGAGCTTTCTGACGCCGTGCAGGAGCGTCTCATCGGGCTTACTGAGCAGGCTCTGGCAATCAAGGACGACCCCGAGAAATGGGGGAACGATCCATGGTTGAAGCAGCTGGACTGGTCCGGCCAGGAGATCAAGATGGTCAAGGGGAAAAAGAAGAATGACCCCCCACGGCCAGCCGCGAGACAAAAGAAGCCGGGCATGCCGAAGTGGTACAAGGACTTGTTTCCGAAGAACGATGCCCCCATTGCCATCTCTGTGCGTACCCGCATCGCGCCTATCCTACTCAAACTATCGTGGGATAACCACCCGTTGTTCTGGTCGGACAAGTATGGTTGGACGTTTAGAGTGGCCTTTGACGAAGCAGAGGCCTACGCGCAGAAGCAAATGATTGAGTGCGATTTCTCCGACTATGACGCCGATGCGGCACTACTGAAAGAAGAGGGCATCTTTTTTAAGCTCCCCCACAAGGACGGGCCCACGGCACGGTGCGTCAACCCGATGGCCAAAAGCTATCTCTCCTACTTTGAGAAGGGCACCTTGTCGTCAGAGTACGCATACGCCAAGGAGGCGCTGGAAATGAATGCGTCGTGTTCGTACTGGATCAGTGCTCGGGATCGCATCAGGTCACAGATGGTGGTGTACGAAGACGATCTGTCGGTCAACGGTGAGGATGCAAGCTCCAAGAAGGAGAAGAGCGCGGAGGAAGTCCAGGGCTACATCTTGCCTCAAATCATACCTATGGGTACCATTACGAGACGAGCCGTAGAGAACACATGGCTCACGGCAAGTAACGCGAAGAAGAACAGAGTCGGATCGGAGCTCAAGTCGATGGTGAAAGCACCACCGGGCTACTGCTTTGTCGGGGCCGATGTTGACTCGGAAGAGCTGTGGATTGCGAGTCTGGTCGGAGACGCAACGTTCAAACTGCATGGTGGCAACGCCATTGGATTCATGACTCTGGAGGGCACCAAAGCAGCCGGCACAGATCTCCACTCGCGGACAGCAGGCATTCTCGGCATCACGAGGAACGATGCCAAGGTCTTCAACTATGGCCGTATCTACGGTGCGGGCCTCAAGTTTGCTGGTCAGCTGTTGAGACAGTTCAATCCCAACCTGTCCGAGCAGGAGACAAACGCGACTGCGTCAAAACTATACGCTACGACGAAGGGTACAAAAACCAACAGATCAGTACTCAGCAAGCGGCCGTTCTGGCGCGGCGGGACTGAGTCGTTCTTGTTCAACAAGCTGGAGGAGTTTGCGGCCCAGGAGCGGCCGCGGACGTTCGTCCTTGGGGCCGGCATCACGGAGGCCTTGATGCGTAGATTTATCAACCAGAACGGCTACCTGACGTCGCGCATCAACTGGGCCGTCCAGTCATCTGGCGTCGACTACCTCCACCTCCTCATCGTCAGCATGGACTATCTCACTAGGCGGTTCAATATCGATGCCCGTCTCGCCATCACCGTCCATGATGAGATTCGATACCTTGTCAAAAACCACGACAAGTACCGTGCGGCGATGGCGCTGCAGGTAGCCAACGTCTGGACCAGGGCCATGTTCTCCCAGCAAGTGGGCATTAACGACCTGCCGCAGTCGGTGGCGTACTTCTCGGCCATCGACATTGACCATGTCCTCCGCAAGGAGGTCGACATGGACTGCATCACGCCGAGCCACAAGACACCGATCCCCCACGGCGAGAGCCTCGACATCACCACGCTGCTCTCCAAGGGCGCCGAAGCCCGCCTCGACCCCGCCATCGTGCCCGACCCCTCGCACGTGCCCAAGCTCGACGGCATCGAGTACACGCCTCGCACGCCCGTCATGGACACGCTCGAGGACAGGACGACGGCCGACACCTTTTTCCTCAAGGCGCAGATCGCCAGCAGCGAGGCCGAGTTGAGCCAGGTGCTCAAGGACAGGAGGACGGCGCTCAAGGCGCAGGAGGAGAAGATGACGACGCCCAAGCCGCCCCGGGCCAAGAAGGAGCGCAGCGTGTTGCCGTACCACTCGGACGCGAGGCTCGTGCCCACGATGACGGTCTCGGACGCGATCGGGAACAGGTTCTCGCGGTACGATGGGAAGAGCAAGTGGACGACGTGGCAGAAGGAGAAGGGCGTGGGCCGGTCGGGGCCCAGCTCTAGCTATAATGTACGATGAGAAAGTGGCGGCGATGATGGTGTTGTACGATGTTTGTAAATGCCTGGACGGCAACCTCTGTCTACTATGTATGTTACCAGAAGCTGGTGGTCTTTCAAAAAGTTTGGAGCTCGATTGGCTGGGAAGAAGCGAGTTGGTGTTTTGATGTTGGGTCCTGGCGTTGAGTTGTATATGGAGGGACGGCAACATTTCCGTTTGCGATGTCTGATACCAATCATATTTGTTTTACCTCACGATATCCATGCTCTATGTGTGTTCGTTCTCATTCCTCGCACTCCTTTGCCCCTGTGCCGAAGGATTTTTTTGGATTTTATTTTCAATTATTAAGACTTGCAAATTAAGTGATACAAACCGTCTAAACCAGATGGACGCCATGACCCCCACAAACAAACTGTTACGCTCCCCCCTTCATCTAAGCCCAACATAAAGAAACACTATAAGCCAGGCCTTTGCAAGCCGTCTAAAGCCAACTATGCCAGCATAAAAGACGGACAAGCCTAGCCCCCATGTACACACTTCCCGACCTTACACAAATTGTACGAGGTACGTGATAACCGACCAGCGGCGTGGGCACCCTTCTCAGTTCTTCTTGATCTTCAACACGATCCACGCCGCGATGCGGTATCCGATGACGATGGAAAGCATGATGCCCACGTCTCTGCCAAAGTGGTTCTCTGTGTACCCGTACGTATCGAGCACGCCCTGCCCGGCAATCTTGCACTCGCTCGCCAGCGGGGTCTGGTACATGCACTGGCACCCTTTCCCGCAGGTATATGTGCGGTGCCCGAACTCGTTGTGCATCATGCCCTCGAACACATACTTCTGGTAGTCCCAGTAGTGGAAGACGTACTTGTAAAACGAGTTGAGAATGGTGGGGGAGACCATGAAGCCGTTTACGCTCATCCAGAGGCCGTTTGCGAAGGCGACGAGCGCGAGGCTGATGACGAAGCTGGGGAAGAGGGAGACGAAGAAGACGACGAGGGACTCGGCGGCGAGCAGGTCGAGGAAGAGCCAGAGGACCCAGATGAAGAAGGCCGTGGCTGAGGGGCGGAAGTTGGAAAGCCAGTAGGAGATTACGGAGAAGATGAGGGCGATGAGGAAGAGGTAGGGGATACCGATGAAGAAGTTTGAGATGAGGAGAGCTGTTGGGCCGTAGAGACCGTTTTGGTGCTCCTTCACGTATTGGTCGCGGTCTTCGAGGAACTTTGAGTTGGTTTATGTTAGTTTTGGGTTTGTCAAGGGGGGTGAGGAGAGGTGCGTACGCTTGGGACTGCGGCGACTGCCATGAAGCTCATGAAGGCACCGCCAAAGAACTAGTATGATGGTCAGTGAAGCCCGGGAATCAGAGTTGATATGGACTATAGGGGTACTTACAATGGCATTGGTCAAGGGGATAATGGACTCCTGGTCAGTCGAAAGGCGAAGCCATACAGTACCCATCATGATAGCCAGACCTGATCCAGTCAGTACACCATCCTCGAAACACAAGCAAGAATCCAGATAACTCACCAGTGTACATGACAAACCGGATCCCGTACGCCACAACATCCCGATAACTCTTGATGAAGCTCCGGTGCAGCAACGTCAGCGCGAGACTCGGCAAGCCGGGCTTCTTCTCCGCCTGGTCGTCGTCTAGGGAATTGCTATTCTTCTCGGCATCGGCGATGGCGGCCCGCAGCTCCTTGGCCGGGCGCGACTCCTCCCAGGCGCCGTGCATCGCCTCGAGCCTCTGCGCCGCCTGGCGCTTGTCCTTGACGAAATCCGTGTTAACCATCTCGAGCACGTGCTCGGCCGGGTTCACCTGCGTGGGGATCGGCATGCCGAGGGACTCGTAGTAGGGGACGACGTTGTTGACGGGGCCAAAGTAGTGCGTCTTGCCGGCGGAGAGGAGGAGGAGCTTGTCAAAGAGGTTGAAGGTGGAGGTGGAGGGTTGGTGGATGGAGGCGATGACGATGAGCTGTCGGTGTGTTAGTATGCAAGGTTTTTCGTGGAAGCTGAATTAGAGGCAGATTGACTCGACTTACGTTGCTCCGCTTAGCCACCGTCTTGAGGTAACTGATCACCTCAAAACTCGCCGCAGAATCCAACCCGCTCGTCGGCTCGTCCAGGAACATGATCTTCGGGCTCGTGATAAGCTGGCTCGCCACACCAACACGCCTCTTCTGCCCGCCCGAGATGCCCTTGCGGATCGGCGTGCCGATGATGGTGTTGGCCTGCTCGTTGAGACCGAAAGCGTTGAGCAGGCCATCGATGCGCGCGAGGCGCTCGCTGGCGGGAAGCGAGGAGGTGCTGGAGAGGCGCGAGGTGAACAGCAAGGTCTCGCGGACGGTGAGCGAGCCGATGAGGGCGTCCTCCTGCTCCACGAAGCAGCTCATCTGGCGGAACTGGGAGCGCGAGGGCTTCGCGCCGTTGACGAGGACGGAGCCGGAGACCGAGGAGGCGTTTGTGGGGCGGCCTGCGAGGACGTTGAGGAGGGTTGTCTTGCCGCAGCCCGAGGGGCCCATGAGGGCGCAGATTTCTCCTGGAAAGTTGTGTGAGGATGGTATGTGACATGTGAGTAGAGTACAAGGAATTGCAAGACGTACCAGCCTCCACGATCCCGTTGACGTGGTCGACGATCTTCTTGGGCTGCTTCGTCACCCTGTCCTTGACGGTGACCTCCGTGCCCTCCCACGAGATGTTCTGGACGGTGGTGTTGAGCAGATGAGCGTCCACGGATCCCAGCATCTCAACATCGTGCTCGAAGAAGCTGTTGTTGTCGCCATGTGTCATGTTGGTGTGCTCCTTCTTCGCACCCGAGGCGTCGCTATCTCGAATCGTCATGGCGTTCTGTCCTTGTTTCTTTCTTGATGATGTTCCACCGAGAAACTGATGTAAGTCGATGCTCGAACAGGGAATCTAAGGGGGAAGTGCGTGTAATTCGAATGTTCAATAAACCACAATAAAAGGAAATCTTGATATATAAGAGTTATAATGAGACACAATTATGGTACAACCGGTCAGACAAGGAGGAAGGAAGGCAAGCGTTATATGAGATCCGATCCTTCCCCTCCACCCCTTCCTTCCTCCTTCAGAATCCTTATCTGGGGAACCGACATCCGCCAAGAGATGTAGCCTACCCGGCTCGCCAGGGACGGCTGTGCCGCCGCATCCACTGCTTGTATTGCTTCCACGTCGCAAGGTACGGAGTACGGATACCTGGTGTGTGGGTAGGTAAGCAACGGTAAACCGGGGTGCGGCCAGGCCGTTTGAGGCTGAACCAGATAATAGGCTTCATTCCTGCCGCACTAGTAATCGGCGACCATCATGTAAGACGTCTCTTTTAGCTCCCATGCCACACCCACAGATACCCCGGCTCTGCTCCGTAAGCCAAAGAAGGGGGAGAAAAAAAAAAGGAATGCGCCGAGGTAGGGGTGCGGCGCAAACACGCGTTGATAGTACCTTACACAATAAGCGATCTTGTGGTTGGAAGAGCCATGCAGCGCAACGACGGGTGCAGCAGCCGTACCTTGCCCACACATACTGCATGTACGATATAAGAGGTAGATGTGATTTCACTTACAAGACCCCTGTTGAGATCTCGAAAGAGGCTGCCTGGGCAGGGTGGGCCGGTATGTTCGGCAAGGATTCGACGTCGCCAGAAGTACGAAGGCTCTTTTGGGAAACCTCGACCGATGCGGACATCACTTGGCGAAAAGTCGTGGCAATGACGTCGAAATTAATCCCCGATGGAACCTTGAACGCTGCCTACGACGGGGGACACTTCATCTATCTCGCAGGACGTAGCCAGGTAAGGTAGCGTAGCCGTGGGGGCCGGTTATCTCCAAGCCGCGCCGGGTGGGTGTGATATGTCATGTTGTATCCATCTCACACGCGGGCCGGGGAGACATCTACAACGAGAGGAGGACTTCTTTCATCTGAGCTTCTGAAGATGTGGTAACCGGTAGGTGGTCCCCCCGACATCCCTTCCGCCCTGCCGCCAGCCGGTTCGCATCCATCCCGCATCTCTCCCGTGCTACCTCGACACCAAACAATCCTACACACAAAAACGAGGTTCCTGCCGACAGCCGAAGGGTAACACATGAACAAAACAGTCCAATCTCTAGCCTTTCGATAGCGTGGGAAAGCGTGGGAAACAAAAGACTAAAACTCAACGAAGCGCGGGTGATAGGGATAGGGAAACATCGAATGGTCCCCGAGATGAAGGGTGCGCTGGAGCAGAGTTCGGACGGGAAACTTGTGGGTATAGTAGGCAATTTAGTGGACGCCGAGAAGGGTGGCGACGGGTATCTGGAGTGGCGCTCCGCTAGTTTGCATTGAGACAGCACACACTCAGAGTACAGCGCATACATACAAAATGAGACAGCCTGCTTATTACTCTGCAGTCGGTGTGCATGCACAAGCGACCTCTACACTACAAATAATGTGGCTGCATCCAAGCCACGTGAGGCAATTGGACGAGTTTCATCGAGAATCTCATGGAGGGGTCTCATTTCTCGACGCCGCCTCAGAGGGCTGAGTTTAGGTTGTCCGAATGTGTGGCTGTCCGCCACTCCACGTCGCGATCCTCTGATGATGGTGTGTCGTCGTCGTAAAGAAGAATGGGGACTAGCTTAAAGAACGGGGTAGGACACCACCATCCTTGCTCTTCGCGATCCTTCAATGCTACGACATCTCCATTATGGACAGGCATTATTACAATATTAACTGGTGCCTGGAGTAGTGTGCATACAAAGCGGGGGCAACCAAGTCTTGGCTGACTCGAGATCTGGAATCTGACGATGGCTAGATCTTGAGAGGTGGCGGATCTCAATGGGACCGTGGGATCGAGCGATTGGAGATTTCCCGGCGGGCTTCTGGGGGCGTAGGGACCTCTGAAATTGAACTTCCGACTGAGGAGCCATGGGGAACCTCGAAATATGACAAAATTCTGCACACAGCTAACCTCTGATGCTGAAGCCTGGGATGCGCTCCAATGCTTTCCCGGTTGTAGATTAGAATGATATTGACAATCCATGGCGGCCCCATGCCGCCGCCTGTGTATTCTGAGCAGAGATATATGCCGTCCAGGCCAATATAAACAAGACAGATTTGTCTCTCACGGAGAACTCCTTTCAAACGCCCTCCACTGCTCGGCGTGCCTCCCGAGCTGGTATATATCGCCAATAAATCAACAAATCGCGTATCACGCCACGCTGTCCAGTCCTATATTCGCACGCACAAAAGACCTCCCCGAGCTCTAGCTAGGGAGGTTGTCGAGAGGCGGCATCGGTATCCCGCTCAACCCAGTCTCAATATCGTTCATAATCGTCTCGTCCGCCGCAATGCTGTTCATCACCTCGTCCTGCGTGAAACCCTGCCAGTACGTCGGGTTGATCTGCGACGCCTTCTTGGACCGGTAAATCTCCTGCGCGACGCCCTTGACCTGCCCGGAAGCGTTGCCTGCCGCCTTCCACACCGCCGAAAGCTTGTTGAGGGCGCCAATGTTGAGCCGAATCTGCTGTCGCAGGTCGTCGTCGTCGTGTGGGATGAAGAAGAGCGCCCACTTGCTCAAGTGGACGATCGAGGATAGCGTCACTACGCACGTGAAGAAGTGCGTGTGCGAGAGGAGAGGGACGCGGTGGGTGATCATTTTGCTGATCTCGGCAGCCGACGCAATCGTGTGATTTGTGTGCGAGTTGAACAAGTCTCCGGATGGAACCGGTCGGTGCGGTGCGCAAGATGTTACAGATCGTGTTGGCGAGGAGTCCAGTTGAGAGTGCGGTTGGTGAAGCATGATGGATGTCCTACATCAGGTTAATTCAACAATGCTCACATATCACAGGACGTCACATACGCGTTGGTCATCATGCTGGCCTGGAAAATCATCTCATCCGACTGCAGCTTCTGGTTCAGGGCGTCCCTCTTGGAAAGCGGCAAATGAAGCCTCCAGTTGGTCAGGAGGGCCTCGATGCGCCCGAGGTTCTCATCATCAGGGCCGTATATTGGCGGGACGCGCATGAACTTTCCAAGATTCCGGCCTGCGAGAATGCGGTACGCGAATGAGGAGAACTGCCTATCGTCGCCAGAAAAGTCTTGATCTTCCAGGTCCGTCAGGGTTAAGGGTGGCGGGATGCTCTGGTTCAAAATCTTAGCCTTTGGCCGCGACACAGGATAGTAAGCGACTCACCCCAGACAAATACTGGTGCTCCTCACACGGGAGGGCTGCATCGGCCGGGACATCAAACAGAAGAAAGTTGGTCTGCCGATGAACACCAGCCACCATGCCGTCTACAACGAACAAGTCCCACCACGTCCTCCGCCAGCTCTCCTCCAGCACGGGAATACCGCGCCCATACTGCGTCGCATACTCACGGGTATTCAGTCCAAGTTCGAGAGCGATACGCTCGGCGTCACCGAGCAAATTTCGAGCCTTTTCCTGCTCACAGCTGCCGTCGAGGCCTACGATTAGAAGGATCAGGGCTTGCACAAAGAAGCCGTCCCTCCGAGTTGTTGGATCTTGGACCAGACGCAATGCCTCATCCAGGAAGCCAGCCCGCGCAGGCCCCACATCGAGGAAGAGAGCTCCAACCCACCGAATGGCAGCCAGGAGAGGCTCCATGTTGGTGTCTCTCATAATACGGAGCAGCCATTCTTTAGGTAGGGCAAACGGGTGCGAGGCATAGAAATGGTGGTAAAAGGAGTCGAGACATCGCTCAGCCAAGGTAGGCACGGGGACTTGCGCAGGTACACCAGGCTGAGATTGGCCCAGGGCCAGCTGGGTCGAGTTGAAGCCGATGGCAGCACCGAAAGACCGATAGAGCTGCAGATTTGAAAAGTTGGGCGTCGCGGCAAAGGTGGTGCTGGGCGTGTCTGGGAGCACGACGCCCGGAGTATTAAATGCCATTCCGTTCTGCATCGTCGTGGGGACTGAAGTGCCGTTTGCGCCAAGTAGCATTGGACAGCTGTTGTCGCCGACGCCTACGGTGGAAGTGGGGGAAGAAGACCGCGCTCTCTTGTTCGGATTGGCGGTATTATTCCTCCTCGGGCCCTTGTAGCCGCGCCGCGAAGCGACGTAGACGCACTCGGACTGGGAGCCCAGGCATCGCGAGCACGGGTTCTGGCCGTCACACTTGAGATGCTTGCTGCGCTGTTACAGAATAAGATTGAGGTCAGTCTTGGTCTCACTAGGGGTACTCTCACGCCAAAGAGGGTGGTGCCCGTCTCGTCGTCGCCGTCGCCGCCGCAGCCAATGAGGAGTAGCGAGAGACGACGACGGGGACCCTGAGCTGACATGGAGGGGCGACTTACGCAGGCGAGACATGCAGCGGGGACCGCTACAACGGGAGGCTGTTGCCCTTGGGATCGGGATTCACTGGTCGCCGAGGAGGATGCGTTTGGCGAGTCGCGGTCGACTGGTGACTCGGAGTCGGGCACCATGGCCAGATGGTTCGGGGACCCGTTGCTGTGTGTGCTGTGCGTGCTCCCCGGGGCAGGTGGGACTTCGGGCGACAGCGAGGATTGCATGTCGAAGACTATTCTTCAGGTCTGTTGATTGCGGCCGATTGCCGTGGGCACACCGGGATTCGTTACTACTCGATTGTGAATTGTGTCGATGTTCCCTCTCCGTGTCTGTCTCAATCTTTGGCCTCTGGTAAGGCGCGGGAAGTAAATGGGTGGTTGCAGGAGGGAGAGAAAACGCTTGGTCGGCGACAAAGAAGGTGCCAGAGGGTGTATTAGTATCCCGTTGGTAGCGAGGACCAGGGAGAGCAGAATGTTTGTGACCTCTGGCCACCTCCAAACCATCGACCGGGAGGCAGCAAGAAAAGAGCTGCGGCGCACGGATCCGGTGGGTTGAACCTGTCAAGAGGTGCCTGAACGTCCTGGAGTCTGGACTGTCTGGGAGCCCTGGACCCCTCCACGCAAGTAGGGGGTTGAGGTAGCCAATTGAAAAGCCAATTGGACCAAATCTTGAGCTGCCCGCGGTGGCTGAGGCGTCGACTTGTGTGCTATGTGCCGTCTTTGTTAGTGTTGGATTGTCGTGGGACGGATGCGGGTAGGGATGAGGTCGTCGTTGGTGGCTTGCACCAAGGTTTCCTTTTGGTGGTGTTTGGTGGTTGGCTGGCTGATGTATCCGTAATGGAAGTGTAAGCCTCGCCTTCCAAGGCACTGGAAGTGTCAAATGTTTGTCAAGTGGAGACCAAATTCGGGACCGAAATCAATTCGGGGAAGCGGGCCCTGGCTTGAGGTCCTGTGGAGGAGAGACAAAAGGCAGGAGTCAAAGACGCAAGGTGCAGGTGCTGATCGTCGCTGCGTGTTTTGAGTGTAAGGTATCCCTTTGACGCAATAGAGGAGGCGAAGATTAATACCTGGCAAATCCAGAAACCATCACGGATTCCAAGGTGGTCCGGATCGAGAGTTTGACATCCACTTATACAAACCTGAGCAGCTGTGCGCTTTCTTCAATGGCCGGCAATGTCAATGGTGGGCGGTTGTCGGCCACCACGCCGCGACAGGTGGCAGCCACCTCAGTCCGTGCAGCTCTGACTTGTGCAGTGCGGATCTCGGCCTTCCTCACCAAGTGACTATCGGCCATCAACATCGGCTCAGCCCTACAGCCCATGGATCAGACGCCATGATCTCCCGGCTTGACCCGCATTATTGACCTTGCCTTGTAAGTTGTTGACTAGCATGTGCAGAAGCGGCAGCGTGAATGAAGTCAGACGTAAATTGCCTGATCACACGACGTGTCTCAATCTGCACCCATTGATGCCGTTAGGGATGCCTGGGGTCGGCAGTACACCGGGTTCTCGCCATCTTCTCTCTATCATCTCATAGTTGTATCGACCTAGATCGCCCGAGCACAACCAAGGGAGCATCGAGATCCGACCATTTCGTACACGGCGGTATACTTTCCAGCTTCCTGGTTGACGCATGACGAATCCTTTCCGGCCGGCCACTCAAATGTTCTCCGCTTCGAGATGAAATGCAAGGGCCGTTTCGGAGCCTTCTGAGATGTGCAACCTAACCCGGAACCCAATTTTCCCCCGCCGGACCGACAGCTTTACGGACACATACTTCCAATGGGGAAGATAGCTTGTGCGGGGGGTGGTGCCAGGATGCTCCCGGGTCTGCGATGCAATGGTGCACTTACCAACGGTGCAGAAGAAAAAGGGAAAACACGGGTGACGAGTTTCCTCGTTCTACCTCTTCAATGCTCTCTTATTTGCTCAACCTCAAGCGGGGCCTAGAGTCCGGTAGCGGCAATCGGTCGGCCCCGAGAAAGTGGGTCACAAACCCCGGCGGGCCGTCGGGTCTGGGTCAATTCATCACCCCATGCCAAGATGAATGGAGTCATATTACATTCGGCAGTCATGAGTCACGATAAATAAAAGGAGGCTTGATTTGGTCATTGACAGCGTGAAATTCAGCAGCTCAGGATCGTCGTAACTCAGCATACATACTAGGCTAAGAAGCCTTCTTGCCCACTATGATTGGCATCCCTGGACTGACGACAGTCCCTGGCGGCCGTGGAATCTTCGTCACGACTGCCCCGACATGAGAGTCTGGAACAATCACCTTGATTTCCATCTTCATCGCCTCCAAAATCGCCACCGCCTGCTTCGCCTCAAGCACGTCCCCGACTTCTACCAGAACTTTCCAAACGTTGGCGTTCATGGGCGACTCGATAGCCACAGCATCTGCTGATGCATCGTCCCCGCCCCCTTCACTTTGTTCCAACAGAGCCGCATCCTTGGCGGCAGTCCATTCACCAAAGAGCCGCTGTTCGAGCTCTCCCATTTCCTTGGCAGCGGCGTCCTGACGCTGCCGCCATTCTTGATGTGCGGGATCGCGGGCTGCAGTGTCAAACTTGGCAATATACTCGTCCATGCTGATGGTCTCATCGGAGATGTTGAACACATATCTACCGGCTTCAAAGTCTCGTTCTACTTGGTCAAATTCTTCCTTGGACACCTCGTGGAACCTAACGATATCGAAATTGTTGAACAACCAAGGTCGCGTCGGAGAAAAGCCGGCTCGAGTGCCCATCATATCCCACGTACCCAACGTGCGGCCCATGAGCTGGTAGCCGCCTGGTGAGGCCACGGGATAAACGACAAGCAGAGACCCACCGAGTGCGACTGAGCCGCTCGGAGTGTACGCGCGATTAGGGTTGTATTTCTGCCCCGTGAATACGTACTTGGGGTCGAGCGGAAACATGACAGGGGTTCCGAGGAAGAAGCCGACTGCAACTGTGAGCCAGGGTGTCTTGAGCAGTGAGTCAAATACGTCGCGACGAGTCTCCAATGCGTTGTTCTTCCGCAAATACTCGACGTTGTCTGGTAGGTAGGCAGCAGTTGGCCGAACGCTCTCCATGTATCTTTCTGTCGCTTCTGTGATGGTGGGGTGGTCAACATAAAGCGGCAGGTTGACTTCGCGAACGGGCACCTTGATGCCAACAATCTCTTCGATACTCTCGTCTTGCTCAACCAAGCTTTGTAGCAGCTCGGATTGAGATATCTGTAGCGGGTCGTAGTGCACTGTGAGGGTAGCGAGGTTCGGCTCACAACGCACGCTCGCAAGGTTGCGCGCCGCAAGCTTTTCCTCGAGAATATGGACGCAGACCGTGTTGCGCAGATCCGCAACTTGTTCACCATATTCTACTATGATGGAAGTGTCGCCACCTTGCCTGTAAGTGACGCGAGGATGATCTCCTTTCGATTCGGCCAGGTGCAATATTGAGCTTGTGGTCCGTGAGCCGAACTCCAACTTGAGCGGCACGATTTCGGCGTCATTACCGGCCACCAGAGCACCCAAAGACCTCAAGTAGGCCTCGTTTGTGTGTTTAATCTTCATGGCATCCTCAAAGGAAACCAGCCGCAACTGAACGCTGTCGCCCGACTTCAGTTGACCAACTTTCCACATCTCGGCTGAGCAGATGGTGACCGCGCAAGCAAACCCGCCGAGGTCCGGGCGGTCGCGGGAAAAGATGATGGGAAACTCCCCGGTCCAGTTGACACCGCCGTTGGGATACCCGTAGTCGAAGACGTTTGATGGATGAGATCCGCCTCCCCCGCCGGTGGTGCGTGCCCACTTTAGTCGTGGACCCTCTAGTCGAATGCCACTGCGACTACTATTGTGGCTGACGGTCCACTCAGAGTTGGTGATTGTTGCCATGCCCTCGGGGGTCAGTATGTCTTCCGAGCCATACGGACCATTAAGGCAGAATATCTCCGAGTGCCCATAGTCAGGGATTGCCTTTTGTGGTAAAGAAAAGGGTGTGGCTGCCGCTGCCCAGCTTGCTGTCCCAGGGGCAAGGGCGAGAATATCGTTGATCTGCAACTTACGGCCCTGAAGACCGCCGAACGCGAGCTCTGGCGCCGTTGACTTGGAACCGAGATAAAGAGGTATGTCTGGGAAGCCTCCTTTAACTGCGAGGTAGGTCCGAAGGCCGTCACCTGTGACGTTGCCAATTTTGAGCGTCTGCCCCTGTTGCACGAGGATTCGGGACCACATCGGCTGGCGCTTGCCGTCAACACTGACGGGAACTTGGGCGCCACACACGGCCACCACGGCCGATTCATGGAACAGGAGTTCCGGACCAGACATTGCTATTTCGAGGACCTCGACTTGAGCGTCATTGCCAACGAGAATATTTGCTGCCCGACTACTCAAATCATCCATCGGTCCGCCGGGAGGCACGCCGTGTCCGATCGTTGGTCTCCCAGGGTAATCCTGAACCGTAGTGAAGACACCAGGGTTGAGTACTTGTAAGGCGCATACCTTTGCCTTGAAAGTGGGTAGGAAAGAGGTGAGCGTATCGCCCTTGGTGAACTCGTCAGAATGTAGTACCTGTGAGAGGTACTGCAAGTTCGTCTGTGTACCTTGCAAAACAGTTTGATCCAGAGCGGTTAGCATCTTCTCCTGCGCCTCAGCTCGACCGTCATTGCTGTGTACCATGACTTTTGCGACCAAAGGGTCGTAGAGGGGTGTGATTTGCTGGCCGCTCTTCACCCATGTGTCCACCCGGATACCATCGCCCTTGGGCCAGCTGACATGCTGTAGAAGGCCCGGGCTAGGAGCAAAGTTGAGCAGGGGTACTTCAGCATATACTCGGACCTCGATGGCCGCACCGTTCGGCTGTGCTTGTGGGAGACTTCGTAGCTCGTCCGTGGGAATGCCGAGCTGACCGGCGTGCTCGTAGTCGGCTTGCTGCAGCATCAAGTGAACCAGATCAACCCCATAGCACATTTCTGTGATGCCGTGTTCGACCTGGAGACGCGTGTTCATCTCGAGGAAAAAGAAATCGGCCGTTTCATCGTCGACCAAGAATTCGACAGTGCCGGCACTCTTGTACTTGAGTTGTGAGGCGTAGTCGACTGCCGCCCGGAGCATCTTCTCACGGAGACCTGGCGTTCGCGCAACGAACGGACTAGGGCACTCTTCAACCACTTTCTGGTGACGTCGTTGGAGAGAACATTCCCTCTCCCCGAATGCAACCACTTGCTCGCCGTTTCCAAAGACTTGCACCTCGACGTGTCGGGATCGAGGATAATACTTCTCCAGAAAGACGCCGCTGTTCTTGAACAGAGCGCCCGCGCGACTCTCGACTGTGGCAAATGCTTTTGGGATATCATCGTCGTTGTGGCATATCTGCAGGCCCATACCGCCGCCTCCTCCGGTGGCTTTCAGCATGACCGGGAAACCAAGCTTTTTGGCCCCCTCTATGGCCTCCTGGGTCGATGGAATTAATGAAGTACCGGGGATGACGGGGACTTTTACGGCCTCAGCAATGGCTCTCGCTTCATGCTTCAGGCCCATGGCCTTGATGGAAGCGGATGAAGGGCCCATAAAGATCTTGCCTGCAGTCGTGACGGCGTCGGCAAAGTCGGCGTTCTCGCTAAGGAATCCATATCCGGGGAACACAGCATCGGCGCCGCTGCGTTTGCAGATTTCTAGAATGGCGTCTCTGATGTGGCTGTTAGAAGCATAATGACAACTATATCGGGGTCACCCACCCATCTGTATAAGTGTCGCTACCCCGCAGCGCGATCGCCTCGTCGGCCAGCAAGGCATGTAGTGATGTTGTGTCGGCGTCCGTATAGATGGCAATGCTGTGGACACCGAGCTCACGGCAAGCCTTGATGCAGCGAACAGCAATCTCGCCACGATTGGCCACCAGGACCTTCTTAATGCTGCGAAGTGGCCTGGAATGCATAGCTTCGTTGAGGTGTCAGCGACAATTTGGACGCGGTCAGAGGGCACATGGAGGGGTAGACCATACGAAGTTGGGTTCGTGGCCCCCAGTATATCAATCAGTCCATTCCGTTCGTCCGCATGTTAGTGATTCGAGGCAAGACGCGCCCACACCGGGCCGGTGGCTACCCTGAATGCCTTTCATGTCGTTACCCCAACAGCTATCCAGGAGAGGGGAACGCATCCAGTAGCATTGCCGGAGTACCGGGTTGAGATAAGGGATCATCGGCGAAGCGCATGAAGGTTTGTCGGGTGGAGGTCCCGGTAGGCTGTGGTAGGTTTCTGGTAAGATGATTGCCCTCTTTGCTCAGTTGACGTCGTTGGTCTGTACCTCAAAGGGTGTGGACGGCAGATGCAGTAGACCCCGCATCGTACCAATTGATGGGGTCACAATGGGCATCCATTACTATCAGGAACCCCTGTCGGCGGAGTTCAGTGATAAGGACCACCTGATCCAGCATACCCCAAGACGTCCCTTTGGAGTAATGGACCCCAAACGTCTACCCCAACGGTAGAGTACCATCCATCTCTCATTTCGACTGTAGAAGCGTTCTTATTAGACGACATTGAGGCAGCAAAGACAAGATGCCTCCTTTACGCTTACTCCATCGTCTCCCGTTACGTCATACGGTTTCCCGAAGGTCAAACCTCCCTGGACATCGCCCGTTATCCCAACACTTCAGAATGGCCTCAGGACTGGCGCGCAAATACGAGATCAACGCCGACATGGGCGAAGGCTTCGGCCGCTGGAAGATGGGCCCGGACGAGGAACTGATGCCTTACATCGACGCCGCCAATATTGCGTGCGGATACCATGCCGGCGACCCTTCCATCATGCTCAAGACAGTTCGCCTGTGCAAGAAGCATGGCGTCAAGGCCGGAGCGCACCCGGGATTGCAAGACATGTTTGGCTTCGGTCGCAGAAAGATCGAGATCGACCCCAAAGACATGTACGCCATGGTGCTATACCAGGTCGGCGCCCTCAAAGCCATACTCAATTCGGAGGGCGTCGAGTTATCCCATATCAAGCCTCACGGGGAGCTCTTCTTCTATATGCAAAGAGACGAGACCATCATGAGAGCTGTTTTGGAAGCTTGCGCCACGTTTGGGGACAACATCCCAGTCTACGCATCGCAAAACGCTACACAAGAAGCCATGTGCAAGGAGCTGGGCATCCCGTTCCAAGGGGAGGTCTACGTCGACATTGATTACTCTCCAGAAGGGAAGCTCATACCAGTGGCGCAGTCCAAGGTGGCTACACCAGAATTGTGCTACGAGAGGGCCTTGTCTGCATCATTGAAGGACGAGGGCAAGGATAACAGCGGCGGGACCTTTAGCTTTGGGTTTGAGGGAAAGCCATTCAGCATCTGCGTGCACTCCGATCATCCGACGGTGCTTCAGAATGTTACGGGTGTACGCAAGGCAGTCGACGAGGCGAATAAGCAGAGGTTCCCTGATGCTGCATAGTAGTTGTTTGCCGATACGAGTGTAATAAATACAGCCGCTGACTTGCATGGCTACGTTGCGAGGGCGACGTCCCATCGTCAGGGAGGCCAGAGTGCCGTTTATGCGAGGGTGATGAATCTAGCTCGTGTGAATGTTATTGTAGTGTAGTGTAGGGTCCGTCTTGAGATACCTAGTCAATATCAACATGCCAGCCATCTGATTCAAAAGCTTTGGGTTTGAAGGTGCTGCGAAATTGTGAAGAAATTGTTTCCCAGAGAAGGTGAATCATGATCTTTCCGGAAGTCAAGCCAAGGGCCCAAGCCCGATGTGGTGGCCAGAGAAAATAATCCTCCAGGCAAGCGCAGTAAGGCAATGGATAGGTACGGGAAGGAACCTGCCTAAGGTAGTCACTCTGATTAGATGTGCCTGCCTGACCGCCTGGAATCGCGTACAAAATTCGGAAAGACAGGCCGACTCGGCCCACGCTCCTGCTTCTCCTACGGTATTCATCCGCCTTCCCTCAGAATATTTCACACAACCTCACATCTCCTCACTTCTGCAACAGCACACCAGCACACCAGCACACCAGCACACCAGCACACGCATCCACACATCCTCTCAGAAGAAGTCATGGACTCCCAAGGCAGCCAATCGACGAAGAAGCGGAGACTGGATGATGGAAACGAAGCTAGTCAAGCCGGAAAAGATGGCGGCAGTTCACTCGGCTTGTCTCGGGGTGGTTTCCGCCCTCGGACCATCGAGTTCGACCATGAAGCCTCCTGCAGTGAGTCCGTATCTCACTTCACACTCGAGATCTGGGCGACGGATGCAGAAGGTGTTGAGCATAAAATTGGGAATATTCGGGACGGCAGGAAGTACACTGGAGCCGAGAAAGTCAAGGTCATCGCAAAGGACGGCGACACCCCGCAGTTGGCGGACCCCAGTTATTTGCAAGTATTCGAACGCCAGGAGGAGGAGAAGGCTCGCCAAGAGGAGAAGAAGGCTCTTCGAGAGAAAACACTTGCCCTTGAGGCTCTTCAAGCGAGAAGAAGGGCCCTGCAAGAGAGTGAGAGAGCCCTCCAGTATGAGGAAGATGCTCTCCAGGAGAAGATCAAGTTTCTCCAAGAGAAGCAGACTGTTCGGGGGGGAAGAAGACTCTTTAGGCGAGGTAACCACCTCGAACACCTGGAATAGGAAGAGCAATCTTGCTAGGTGCGGAAGACTCACTCGCATGCGGAATAGAACAGCCACAGAGCCATGTCGAGTCTGAGCCCTGGGTGGTCATGATGATCAGCGATGCGGATGCCAAGGTTTGGCACTCTCATACACCAACTCCTGCTCCAGGAGTTTGGTAATATCCTGCTGAGGAGGAATTCAGATTTGTTGAGGAAACGGCGACATCAAGAGTGGTTAGAGTGTTGAACAACACCCGTTCTTCAGATCTGCTTAGGCCCTATTTCATAAAAACAATGTTCCCTTCCAATTTTCTTACAGACATTTCGTGAATTGTCCCAGGCCGACTCCTGTAAGTACGTGACATGTTTACAACCATGTGTGAGTATCGTAGTCATACAACGACATCAAGTGTGTGCAGACGCAACGCTATACTTCTCACCCAAGATCGTTTCAAGTGCAGCCTTATTTTTATCTACCAATGTCCGTATGGGTGATGTGAGAGCCCATAACTGTAGGGAAATCAGGCCCATCTATTAAGATCCACCACATTATAAGGTGACGGGACTGTGATACGGGGTTAACACGAGTGAACTCCTCCTGCTATCACTGGAATTGAGAACAATTATTTCAAATGCAATGCGATTTTACAGAATCATCTATGGCGTGATGTGACGAGACTGAGCATGTCTTGATGCTGACAAGGTCCAAGTACTCCGTAGTGCACAGAGCCGTTGGAAAATAAGCTCAAGAGGAACGGGCCGATCCGATGAACATGCAGTCAGTGCAGACCGCTGTCAACATTGCGCTGACCTGCATCCCTCCCAAAAGCTAATTACTTAGCGGTGCATGTCTATTTACATGCAACGTACACTTTCCGTCAACTCAAGTACTGGCCGGTACATTATAGACACGTCTGCCACCTTGGAGAGCCGATGATGAAAGGAGCTAAGGAATCGATTGAGTAGTCTTCCTTTGTCCAGCCCAGAGCAGGGAGCCCAGGCCCTCATGTCCTTCCATCGACTGAGACACCCAAAGAGAAGGTACTCACCTCCAGGGACCGGTTTAGGTGCTCAGCTTTCCGTCGAGTTCTTTCCGAAAAAGGCAAGTATCTGTGATACTGGGTGGACCATTGCGCTTCCTCCCGTTAGGCACCTTGCTCCAAATCCCTGGCTTACCATATCACTCCATTAACGTGCCTCAATTAGTACATCCCACAATACCAGAACGCCAGACCATCAGAC
The DNA here is from genome assembly GCF_011075155.1 of Colletotrichum scovillei. Classification (NCBI taxonomy): domain Eukaryota; kingdom Fungi; phylum Ascomycota; class Sordariomycetes; order Glomerellales; family Glomerellaceae; genus Colletotrichum; species Colletotrichum scovillei. Next base: position 4,242,109 of record NW_023336261.1, read on the forward strand.
TATCGAAACACGACGAAAACATGGCGACGCCGAGCCTTGAAATACCGGCGGAATGGAAGAATGAGATCGACAAGCTCTCGAGATGGTATGGGAGCGATGAAAGATATTCGGTCGCTCACGTGCAGTCACCTCCCTCAACCGACGACGGTAGTTGGGTGGCCTTGGTCTTGCATATCATAGGCATGAGGGCGAGCGGAGATAATGGTATCTTGTCCAGGTACCTCGTCGGTTCGCTCCAAAAGGAAGAGGTGTCAAAACGCGAATGGGACAGCGCTGGATATTTCGTGGGAATAAGACCCGCGGTGGCAAGATACGGTGGTATCGGATTGGCCTCGAACTTTGATCTCAGATACAAACTGATCATCATTGATGCCGATCACTCCAAGAGTGTCGACTATGCCGTCTCGCTGGTCAAGTTGTCCCTCCTCGCGAAGACCGAAGAGACGACTATTTTGCGCTTCGTCTGGTTGTCATCTGCCCCCCTTAACAAAGATTTAGGCAGGATGCTCGCCGTTGCAACCAACAGCTCAGAGACTCCCGTCACAGCTTTTCGATTGAAACAGCGGACCAATTCGCCAAATTTGTCAAATTTGAGATGGATTCAATACAAAGCAAGCGACGGGGAGTACCCGGACGCTGTGATGGAAGCTATTGCTCCAGAGTATGCGATGGTTCAGGAACACAAGACAACAAGAACGATAGCCTTCTGGGACGGAGACTCCGAGTGGAAGCGGCATCATCTGAGACGAACGCTCCTAGCGGCCGCTCGGAAGCACTTCGCTAACGAGAAGGATACCAGATCAATCTATATCACCCCCGGTTTGATGGGAAGATCGTTGAACGATGCCAAGAACGCGTACCATTTGGTTCTTCTCAATAGCGAGATAAAGGAGGTATTCGACACAAAGACGTCGCATGTGGTTCGGAAGAGGGTGGCGATGTCGAGGGCTCAGATGCTGACTCAAATAACTTGCGCCTTGGATAAGGATGTTGAGCAGGCGGATAGAACCATCCATGCCCAAGTGGCACTGCAGGACATCCTCGATGCGGAACCTAAAAGGGAATTCGAAGATATTCACCTTCCGGTATTCATCATCTATGTGATGAACGAATGTCCCAACATTGACATCGACCGTCTTCGTGTTTGCTTCGTTTCCAAGGAGCCGGCATTCGCTGAGGCTATCCGTCGGCTTTATGTGTTGGGGCTCATCTACTACGGCATGGATGGAATCAGTGTACATCTCAACATTTCCCAGGCCCGGAAGACTCTTGACTTCTTATCAATCACGGGAAACGACTTGTCAGTAGCCTGCTTTCTGAGCTGCATAACAGAGGACACGCCCGCCACGGCGCGGTCCGCGATAATCGACATTGCGGCTATTGTGCTCACGTGCCACGCTTTGAATCCTTTCTTCATCATTTCACCCGATCACTTTGCCGACGAAGATTCCATCAACGGGCTATTGCAGCGGCATTGCATAGACGTGCCAAGCGATGTTATCAAGAGTGGCGCCATGTGGTTGGCTTTGGCTATCTTTCGCCAATACGAAGAGGAGTGGCATACTGACATGGGTTTTATCAAATTCGAGGATGGGACGCTTACTCTTTCGTCCAATACATGCCGCAAAATCGGTCACCGTGCAAGAACGATCGGGAATCGTGTTAACAACTTGATCCCGGAGGCTCAGGACAACGCATCAGAAGCGACGCTCGGAATTTCTCATGAAGACGTGAGAGAAATTCAAAGGTGCATGGTTCGTGCTTGGGCACACAACGTCCTTCTCCCCGACGGCAGAGGTGGCCTGGACAGCATCTTTTCTGGGACCTCAATCAAGCTAGTTCCCGACCAATGTTTGCGACTTCCTCAGGACGCGCCACTACACGTACTCAGCTTTGGATTCGCTTTGTTTGAAACGGAGTACTATGCTTGGCTTCCGACGGTCATACCGGAACAGGTCCTGTTCGATACCTTTGGCGAAATGGGCTGTGATATGACGGACTTTGCTACGGTCTATTTTGGGGAGTATGTTTGGGAGAACGATGAGGATAATTCGGAAGGCTCGCTGGAGGACGAAGCGGATCAAAGCAACGAAGCATAGGGGGGTGGTCAAGAAGTTTCCGGAACGGCATATCCTCTTGTGTCGGTCGCTTACGTAGATCCTGCGCATGTCTCGCAGTAAGACGAGAGAGTTTGGAGCATCAATTCTAGTTTAATAGACTCTTTCATACCCAAAGCTGCTCAAGTGAAGTATGTTATGATCCCTCTCGGGCCACTGCGTAACATGTCAGTCGTAGATGAATAGATCTGGAAATCTAACAAGGCGGCAAGTAGTCGTGAAAGAACCTTCAACTCGTCGAAGATCAGGTGATTCGGGCACGTTGTCAGCTCAAATGGTAACCACTCGGCTTTAGTAACGTTTTTATCTTATGTACGTCTTTCAGAGAAGAGAGTTGGGAGGAGTTCCCAAGAATCAATTTGTGCTGTGTGTATCTACCTAGGATCCTTAAGAACGAAATACAAGCCTTGCGACATGCCCGAATGCAACCAAACCTCTGAAACCTCTTCCTTCGTTCAAACGTTTGCCTTGTCTTTCTTGCCACACTCTCCCACATCTCTCCGGTGAAATCTCCTACTTTCCTTATCTCTCAGGACATATCCGTCTCGTTGTTGTCTCCATATTGTCGGCAAACTTTTGTTGTCTTGCACTTAATTTGAGCCTTGCGTTTTGGTTTTCTTTCAAGGGTGGGATCTCACCTATTTAGACTTCCCAGGCGCGGTCTTGGTAGCCTTCTTAAGTCTCTCCAGGGCCATAGCAGCTTTATAGCGGCAACAGTTCTTCTTGTGATTCTCGATGTCGATCCCATTCTTCATGACGATGTTGCAGTGCTCAACAACGTCCCCGCTACCGCTACCATGCTTTTGCATGTGCGTCCGATGGGTATCGATGTCTAACTTTTGATCCCAATAGCAGCCGGGTTGGTAGCAACACTCAATCGAAGGTTGCTGGGTGGTAGACATCTTCGCTTCGAGGCGCCAAGGAATTTGGTGTTGAGAGAAGAGGGCCTCAACAGTGCGCACTCAGGGGTCGGGAGATAAAAGTTCGATAGCAGCCAAAAAACGCATGAAGAGATGGCGAGAGGGATATTTTACTCCTATTTATACTTATACTTGGCCATCTTAGACACCGCTCTTTCTCCTTTCCAAAGACTATTCCGACAATTTGAGAGGGCTGTGGGCGACGAGATAGTCAATCAGCCACGTGATATCGCTCCATGAGCGCGTTATCTACCCATGAACGCTACCACCTCTACCGACGCGGTTGCCTCACGCGTTCTGAAGGATGATATTGCATTACGCAGTGTCATGGGTCGGATATACAGGAGTTACATGAGACCAAGTGGCTGTACTTGGCTGACCAGGGCATCCAGGGATTGGCGAATGGCCGAAGGCGGACTGGGAGTTGATATGCCGGCAACCATCCCCGGGGGGCAAATTTGCTCCCTTGAGCAAGATAAACGTCTGCACGTAGCCAGGGATTTCAATGAGAATGCAACCTGGGGGCTGAATTGATGGGCCGTTCTTTGAGAGCTGATCATCCCCGACGGCTTTCTGCGGCGGTTCCTTCAGAATTTTGTAGCTTTTATCGCTTGCATTGTATTCGGGCTCTGAGAATGCGATCCGGAGCATGCGGTGCTCAGCGAGCCTGACCTATAGTGAGCAATTGCCTCCGTCCACGGACAGCAATGGGTGACATTGGGGTCAAAATACTACCAGCTCTGGCCGGAATAGCTTCATGTCAACTAGTAAAGCACGCGAGATTGAAGGTGAATCTTTCGGTAATCAATCTGCTGTAATCTGAACCCTAACGACCGATGAAGCTATTTACTGCACATATTCCCACTGCGGTGTGAGAGCGGCCGCATTTTCGGCCCCCCAAGCATCGAAACCCCAATCATGGGGGAGGACTGCCCCCTTGTCACCTGCATCCTGCCATGCATGTTGGAGCAAGGCAGCATTGAGGTCGTGTGCGAAGGGGGATTTCAGAATCCGATGCCATCCAGCTACTTAGCGACTTGGTAGGGGAAAACGCATGGGCTAAGTAGTTCTAGCTGCGAATGTTGCCACAAGCCGCCAACCCCTACGAGAGAATCATACGCTGACTCTATGTATGCAGTCTATGACTCAAAGCCTTGGAGCTGCCGGCATGCACAGAGGCATGCTGGGCGATCTGCCCGCTCGAGGCGTAGGAAAGGCTCTTTCCGGCTTGCCATCATGCCGGCTTCTCAAGCGGACCAACTTCTGACATACCCCAGTTGCGGATCTCGCTCCCCCTTGGAGAAATAATTCATCGTTTTCGAGGGCTGAGAGACAAACACGTGGTGTTTGACCACCCGTTTCGTGCCCACCGGCTGCTGTTCAGAAGCGTTGACGGCGTTGCGGGCGTTTAGAAGCCCACAAGAGCTGCATGACGCTCCTATGGCCGCTCGGGATGGCATCATGAGGTCCTACTTGGCCCAGAGATGGAATATTCTTCGTTTCTCAAGGTGCTGTGGGGGAAACCTGCCATTGCTAATCACCACCTTCTGGAATTTGGCACCAGCCCCTATTGACCTCCCATGTAGTGGAAAACTTCTGAGCACAAAGCTGTGAACAACGGTGTCTGTTTTCTCCCGTCTATGGGCATGTGTGATGGAAACGGATTGCGAGATCCGTTTGAATGCGTGACTGAAACTGTTGATGCAGAACGTTGTGGGATCAGAGGTACTAGAGGCAGTACACGTAGCCATTACGATTTGCTGATCCCCTTCTTCCTACCCCACGCATCATTGTATCTGTTGGTGTACACATCAGCAGGGCAGCCTTGCGGCCGGTATGAGGTTATTAATCGTATATTGACTTCGTATGGGGGTATGTAGGTATGTGGACAGAGGAAGTTCCTGGGCACGATTCTCCCGTGGGTGTAAGTAGGTGGAAGGGCGCGTGCCAACGGGCCCAGACCGCCTAACTAGCCAATCCACCTTTTCTGCCTCATATTCCAACGGTATCTCAACGGGGAGTTCAAGTCGACAAGGTGGGTGACAAGGAGAATGCCTATGATGTTTGCAGAGAAGAGGCTGTGAAGTCGGTCTGATAACACGGGAGCGCCTCCCTCTGACCCCTTACTCGCCCACGAGTTACAGAGATCCTGTAACTCCTCGACATTTGGGAACAGGAGCTCCAATACTAGTCTCTTTGAGGCGTGGAAACGAGTTTTCAATTGGCATATTTGACGGCAGTGTATTCATGCCTCCCTCAATCATTGTTGGATTATCAAGGCAGAAGGCAGAAAAGGGCCTAGGTAGTAGGTAGGCGGTTCGGGCCTGTGCAGACGGATCCTTCCACCCACTTACACCCACAGAGGGATCGCGGGCTCTGCCCACGAACTTCCCCTTCCACAAACGCGCGAAAGACCAACGAACTATTGGTCTCGTCCGCGACCGAAAGGACTGATCTGCCTACGTGTATACCAACAATAATAATCACTCCAGCACAGCGTTGCTCCCGACTGTGGTACCGCGAGGGCATCACGTCACGTCAATCCTCGTCATCAGATTAGTATCATGGGATGCTCAGCAAGACATCCTATTTCGCCATTCTATTCATTATCAAGTGCTAACATGATGTGTATATCGTGTCACTGGCCAGAATCTTTTCTTTTGGCGTAGCAACAGTATCTTGCCTGAAGGCTTATCAGGCGTAGGCCCTCCTTGTTGCAAAAAGACGGGAAACCACGAGGTAGTCAAACATACCCTTGATGCCGTCCTGGTAGGAAACTTCTCACCTGACCTGAGACGGGTAAGTGCCGACATGGCTGCCCATCTAGAGGCTTGGGAAGGTGCCGTCATTCTTTGCTCCTCTATACTCGCCATGCTCCTGCAGTCGGCACGTCCTCGTTTCTGTATACTGAGTCTCTGACCCGGGCCGACGATTTCAAGGGTGTTCTCTCGTGAGGAGGGAATGAAAGATCGAGGATTGGGCTCAAAGCAAAACCATTGCATTTCGTGGTCTGGGTGAAGGAGCAAGGACATGCGACTATGATTGGGAGTAGGTAGACGTGCCGCCTGCTCAAAAGGGGAGAAGAGCTCGCTGAACATTACCGGACTAGGCAGAGACCTCTTCGAAGAAGACGCGAGGGGTATAAGAGCAAAAGTAGAATCGTTTCTCGCGGCCTTCGGTGGGACATGTTGACTTTGCTTCCTCGGTTAACATGTGTTTTGGGGACCTCAAGTTCGGTATTGACTTCATCGATCGAGAAAGGGTAACAAACGCGGATGCTTGGCCTAATCATGAGCAAACGTCAGCACATATCTCTCAGTTGTCATCAATCGAGGCCAAGAATGAAAGTCGATACGTCTACCTTCCGTATCCGCTCGAGACAAGTATTTTCCGTAGGCCTACCGCGGCCCTGGACTGAGGCTTGAGGTACAGCAAAGTTTGATCCAAACTTAGGCCGTTAGAACATAGAAAACAAGATACTATTGAATAGAAACGTCAAGGTTTTGACGAAATTGCAGAGGTCCAGGTGCCATCAAGAAGGCAGCACCAGGAACGACAACTTGGGGGCAGCCGTGTACTGCCAGGAGAAAAATTTCAGTGTCGAGACGATGTGAGGCAACCAGGCATCCGGCCGCACGTCAGCTTCCCACACGACAATGAATCTTTTTCCATCCCATCAGAGAATCTTTTTGGCAAGGCAGATTAATCGGGCTGTGTATCCTCCTTTGGTCGACTTGGTTCACGGCGAGTGCTCCCAATGTAACCTCGAACCAACCAACTGTCAAACCGGCCGCATGCGAGAGACCGTTTCTGCGAACGCAAGAAGCGGTCGCGACCCGCACGCTCCCAATGATTACAGACTCCTGTTTCCTAATCGAGTGGTTGACGGCGCTTAATTTTTTCCACTTGGCGCGAACGTCATGAACATCCTCCACCGGGGCTGGTGCCCTGCCACGTTGTGTGTGAAGAGCCCCCTTGAGTGTTTCCAAGTCGGTCACTTGACTCTCAGCTCCAATTTCGCCAACAGTTTCAATAAATGTACTCTGCTGTTCTGCACCGGGCGTGAGTGAAGGCGGTGTGGTCGATGCTGGTGTGGTCGACGCTGGTGTGGTCGACGCTGGTGTGGTCGAGTCCTGGACACTCGGCCGCGCACTCGCACCCCGTCGACAGGGGCACGATTGCACTGCCAGATTGTTTCTTGCGAACCTTTCCACGAAGAAGATAAGATTAAAAATCATGTTCGTGAGTAAAAGGATTCCCTTGGAGGAACAGATCAAATTCACACTCATGCCGTGGCCGGAATACCGATCCCGCGCTCCCCGTTGTTGACCAGGTTGGCGTGCGAGGAGGCCCTCGCAAGGTGTGTATGCCGGATGCGACAGCCATGCATCAAGCGGTTCGACGAGGCGGATTAGCTTTCGAACAGTATGATTTTCCTTTTTATTCGATTCGGTTCCACATGGGTTCGTGATGCTCTGCTGGTCCTGGGGGTCCGAAAAAAGGGGGGAGGGGGTCGGTGTCCTGCACTTTGGTCCGCCAGCGGCCGCTGCCAACTCAACTCGCAGGAGGAAGGAACTTGAGAGGTACGAAGTGAAGGAACCCGTTGAACTGCAAACCATGATAATGAGGAACATCAGTCAAGCGTGGCAAATCTGGTACAGTGTCCCAAATCTATTCGCGTCTACGTCTCCAGCGGGGCGTCCTCCGCCATTCATCATTATCCACCGGCGCGTCTCTGGAACAAAATTGCATATCAAAGTTTGCTTCTCTTTGCTTCTTCTACTCAGAACCCATGCAGCTGAAGGATTTCGATACCCATCATCTCCTTGTCCTAGACTCAAGGCAGTAGAAGCGATGCAACTGTGTGTGTGTAAGTGAGTGTGTGCAGCGGAACCCCTGATAACGATCGTGACCTTGGCCTCAATAGCAAAGAGAAGGCTCTCTAAGTCCCACGAAAAGCTTGTCATATTTCTGTTTTCGGTTTCCGTGGTGATTGTGACAGTTGACGGAAGCGTAGGCTTGGAAGGAGGGTGAACCTACTCCAGTACCACTTCACGAGTAGCGGAAAACCCTTACTCAACTCGGTGCCTCGACAAGGCGACAGAAGGCAACCATCAATAGTCTCTAGAGCCTCCGGCTAATGCAATTAATATGATGGATGGCTTCCCTCATCCTTTCCGAGGGTGTGTGGGTTCCAGCACAGGGCCAGACCGGGTGGGCTACCCGGAAGCCAACCCAGGCCTGTGCAGCAGAATATTAGAATACCAACCTCTAACAATGGCTCAAAGTATTGATCCGTGGTAATATTCTCGGTTTCAAATTTTGCACATCTCGTCAGTTCGGTCAGTCTGTACCCTGTCTCGCGTATTCCAATCTCGCCCCCAAGCTGCGGACTCAACACCAACTCACACCTACCCACTCACACGGAGTCCCAAAGCCAGACCAGCTATTCCGTTTTCGTCTTAAAAGTCCAATTGAGCATCAAATTTCCTAGAGCACTGACATGCTGCCAAGCAGGGCCAGCTTTTTGTACTCAATTTACTGACGAGGGGATGCGGCAAGTCGGGGCCCCAAATTTACCATGTTAGCTTAGAGCGTAGGCTACAGTTACCTTAGGTATACGGAGCTGTGGCGAGGTTTCTGGGAGTTGCAATGTGCTGAAAAAGGTTTATTCTAGTCTAGGATAAGTTCCTCCAAGTGAAGTGAAGAAGACCAAAATCGGCATTGAATCCCAGCAACTCCATCGCTGCCCTCGTAACCTGAGCCCCCTTGTATCACCCTGTTATCCAAATTTCTGAAATTCACCCTCCAGTTCCGACCAATCTCACAGGCCAGTCCACCAATGTTCTGTTATCGTACGTTCTTGCTAGAATCTGTTTCTAGTCGTGGTGTCGTGCTTGACGTGTTTGTCGACATGATGAATAATCTAGCTCGTCTGGCCGCCAGCGCAGGCCAGAGAACCGCATTTGACTTTCAGGGAGATCTTTCCGTAGTTTGAGCCATGAATGGTGATCCCGCCGTTGTGGACGGAGAGAGCTCGGTGGTTGCCCTCAGGAGCGCCCTCGGGATCGTCACTGCCGTCACGTTCAACGGAAGGCATGAGGGCTTCTGCAGCTGCTTTCATGTTCTTGCAATCGCCGCAGGAGTCACTGTGGCGCTTGAGGTAATGGCCAGTGTTGATATGATATCTTCCGCAGGGCGCCCGGCATGGCGGTCCGTGATGGTAGAGGATATGGCGACGGAGGCTACAACCTGCGCTGGGCTGCCATCGGCACCTCTGATCGGAGCATTCTTGAGAGCTTCGTTGCGACATTTTAGCTTGGAGAGTCTTTTGGTGGACACGGAGGCGTGCTCGGGAGCAAAGTGATAGAAAGACTGAAGATGGCTGAGTGTCGATGAACTGCTTTCAACTAACCTCAGACGAAGGGCCCTGCTGATTTATATGTTTCTCTCTCTATGCCTCCGAGAAGACTGAGCTGAGATTAAGCAGCGACGTGAGCTGGGATCGGGCTGTTGTGAAGAGTCGTTGCTCGAATACAGGATAACAAGGCCCCGGGCCTGCTCCGCGTGGAATGGACAAGCTACGACTTGGTTTTCACTTTTCTTTTTCATCACACCCAATCTTCTAAAGGATATTCCCTTGACCAAAGCGTAAATTACAGACGCGACGACGTAGTGTGGATGTGAGTACCTGCGATCAGCTGGGCCCCCGGCAAGTCCAAGATCTATGTGGTTGGAGTTGCTGGGGATCAGAGTTTGTCTCCAGGCTCTCTGGATAAGGCACCTTGGTCTTCGAACGGTAGTTGAGGAGACTGGTGGGCACAATGCTTGGCGTGATGGTGGGTTTAATCTGCCTGGCACCAGATCAATCCGAGCAACTAGAACTTAGCGCAAGTCTAAACTCGTTCCAGAGTATCTCCAAATCCGACCAGGTCCTGGGCCAGTTATCACGACAGCAGCAATGGAAGCCCGACAAGACATCGCCCCTTGGTTCCTCGGGTGCGCGGCACCGCCCAATCCTTGTTAACTCGCATCTTGTGGCGTGTCAAATTTGCGTCGGCTCCGAGCCAATGCAGATAACTGCGAAGGTAGATCCTCCGACGCAACTGCAAATCAAGCTCTACAACGGGGAAGATACAACTTCGTCTTTGACACCTTGGGGTGAAAGACAAGAGGTGAAGGGAGTGGGGTTAGAGAAGAGAAGAAATGACTAGGCACTCTAGGGTAGGGGCAAAGTAACTACGGAACTAGGGATTGGAAAAGAGAAGGGAAGAAAGGAAGAAGGGGCTTCGGTGAGAGACATTTCGGTTACCTTGGAGAGAGATTGGGGTGTCTGCAAACTCCCCGCGCTGACGCGCCGCGTCGAGGAGCGACTAGCGCGGCGGTGGTGGGATGCTGCGGTGGGAGTGAGAGGGGAACTGGAGGAAGGGAGTGACTGGGGTGAGACAGAGAGGACCCCTCTGGGGTGTCGAAATGGAGCCGTTGGATGAAATGGCACGTTGGATGAACGGCTGAAATAACCTCTCTTCCACCCCCCCCCCTCCCGGTTTTTCGACCTAGAAGCGATCGCTTGTCCAACTCGAGGGAACCGCGTCGCTTGCTTGTGTGCATACTCCCATCGTCGCGGGACCTGACTTTTCTTTTTCTGCTCGTCTGGAAATGATCTGCGCAATGGAAGTCTATCCTGCAGCTGCCACAATGGGTGTTGCGTTGCCAAGCCCCTCCAAATTATGTTCTCGCAAAATCTTGACTCTCGCTCCTTGTCCTTCCAAGCACGCCAGATGGTCAAGCCCCTGCGGTTGCTGAGATGGGATTGACTGCCAATCTGCAAGGTACTTTTTCGACCTTGGTGATGCACTTCGTACAAACCGCTCTTCGTGACACGGCCTCATACTATCTTGGGCGTATGCTGATTATTTCTCTCTATGGCTCGACCGAGTTTCGTCTTCTGGTAGCAACATGGCCAAGTCTACCTGGGGTCGCCATTCAGTAACACAACCCATCCAGGCCTTCGTTCGGTGTTTAATGCTCCCCGATCACCCCCTCAGTCTGGTCTCCCACTCATCAAACCGCGTGCCCATGAGACTGGCGAAAGAATTAGTACATCATAGAGAGATAGTCTTATACTGTACGATAGAAAGAGGTTTAACTAACTAAGAACATAATCGTAAGCGCCCCCTGCCTTTGAGCTTGATCTTATTCACCTACCGTACGGAGCAGTTCCAGTGTGGGTGTACTGGAAGGGAACCGGAATCAACAGGCTGGGGCGTGGCAAGATTGACCCCGTCACTGGTCAACGGTGCTCCCATATCCATGATTTTCCCAACGGCAACGGCACGGACACACAGACAGCACTACCTTAGTTTCCATTCATCACGGCACAAAAACCAGTTCCCGCGGATACTTGCATACTCTGCCTCCAGCGGCGAGACAGCTTACTTGACCTGACGGGGGTCATCCAAAGGCCAAACTGATTATTTAAAGCTTACGTAGTACTTGGTCCATGTTTTGCTGTCCTAGATCAACCAAACCTAAAGAGGCGCTAGCATAGCGAAGTGGAAGGGGTTCCGACATCTAGAACTTACATGAGTGTCTGTTCCTCAGGGTGCCTTCCGGGAAACATGATACACTGTCCGACTGTGAGGTTCTCATGTATCCACGGCACGTCAAAGCGAGCTTAAGTGAATCTCATTTGAAGTATAGAGTTCACCGCACACGCATCTGACAACCAGGATATATTGGGAAACATGGCACAGGCACCGTCAACGCCAGTGGGGGTGTCTTCTTAGCCAGGTAGACGGCTAGGGTCTTCATGTCACTTGCAAGTCATAGATGGGGGGCGTTGGGTCTTGAGCGAACCAAAATATTGACAGACGGTATCTTGCTGGATCTGAGTCGTCTGGGGCTTTCTAGAACATCCAGCATGTCACCCATGCTAGCGTCACCTACCTACGCTACCTTACCTTAGCTTTGGTCTGCCAACTACGGTTCCGTATCCGTACATTACTACATGTTACCTTAAGATCCAAACAGATCTCCCAAGTTCGGCCAGGAAACATACGCTGGCGGGTGTTCCTTGTAGCCCATTGAGAACTGTACAGGGCGTAGCACGATGAGCAGCTCCTATTCCCGTTCCACCCATTCCGTATAGCGTACCGTACAGATCCCGGGCACTAGGAAGCCTTACCCGTGCTGGTTTCTCTGGACCGCCCACATGCACCACACCACACCAGCGGCCGCCGCGACGGACACGGGTCCAAGAAGATCCAGAAGATGGAGCTGACGCCAACTTCCCTTCTATCCGTACGGATCCTCAAAGATTTCTTGCTAGAATCTGCAGTGCGAGATCCTGCCGTCGCGGACAGGGATCTGTCAGACTCGTCAGCTCTCACATACCCACAGTCTCAATATGCATGCCAACAGGGATACAAGAGACCCAACGTCTCAATCCCAGTCCCGGCACACGGAAGCCATTACCCGCCGCCCAACAGCAAGGTAACTAGTTCGATCAAGTCCTCGTATCGCGACATTTGAAGGTGATCCTCCTCGGGCCCATGTGCCACGAGCCGTCCAAACACCTCCGATGTAGTCGGTACCAAATGCGCTCTCTGCTGCTTATGAAAGACACAGGATTGGCATGAGCCGAAGCGAGCTTAATTGAACGACGTCCAAGTACATCACACATGTTCTCCCGAACATTAACGCAGCAACATGGAGACGGCCTTTCTACCCCAATAGTCGGATCATTATGAATCAGTAGGCTGCGCAATACTCCTTAGGGAATATTCAGGAGGGGTTTGACCTATCAAACCGGCAGTGCCGTTTTCTTCTACGCCGTTCGGTCACTGTACAGCGAGTGAGTCTTAAAATGTTGGATCTGTGACGCCTTTCGAGGCTACTTGGCGCGTCGACCACATTGTCCGTGCCGCCGTCATCCCGCCGAGCTGATCTTCTTGTTGCCTGCTCCAAGAACTCCCGGCGAGTTGAAGGAACTCAGTCACAAATGGTATTATGATGATCAAGCTCAACAGAGCCTCGCAGTCAGTGCCTTGAATTGGCGCTGGGACTCGCTGGGCAGCATCTATCCCCTGGGCGATGGGCTATTTCTGCGCAGGACACGCGGCTTCCAGGAGCCTCTCCGGCCGTTGCAGCCGTAGAGGCGTAACTCATGCAGGAGAATTGACAATTCCTGAGGTCGCCTTCGGCTCATGTTGATGTGTGCCATGCCGGCTCCGCCATAGTAGACAAGGGGGGGTGGACAACTTTTGATTTTGTCCACCCCCCCTTGTCAGGTCAACCCTGCAAACTCGGCCCTCCAACAGCTCATTGGATATGACGGACGATAGATTGGTACGAACCCCTGCACGTCGGGGCTAGATAAGCATGTCCTCATTGCTTTTTCTCCCGAGACTCGTCAGGAGCCAACGTAAGGTACTCCGGAGGCCACAAACCACCTCAACTAGCGTCCTGCGCCGTTGGCCAACGATGGTATCCACCATCCTATGTCTTCGGCCCCACTCCGGCTCACGGCCTTCGGCCGGCCGTCGGATAGGCCGTTCCGCTGAAATCGGGATCAATCATCTACCGTGTTTGAACTCGTCTTTCTGCAGGAAAAGTCTTGTTAGCATATGAATATAGAGGACTAGCTTCGAACTTTGATGAGTTGGCCGTTGGAATAGCGTATCCTAGCGAACCTCATCCTGAAAAGGCCTGCTGTCCCCGGAAGACTGCCAAGTATGATGCTCTCCAGGTCATGCAGCTAAGACGGGAGCGAGGATTTTCTTCTCCTCCACCCTGAAGCTTACAGGTTGTCTCGAGAACACGTGCTGATAAGGTGTGCGTAGAAGATACACCCTTCTCTCCCTGCCAAGACGGCTCAACCGGGTCGCCAGGTACGGACGAATCACTAGACAGCTAGCCAGGCATGTGGCGTCAGGTAAACCTTAACTCTTTTGGAGCTCATTGGAGCTATGGGTATCACTTGGGATGGCATCACGACAGCTCCGGCTTGGGCTATTTCAAGTCGAAGTGCCATTGCAGCCCTCAAATGGGGTGTTCTTGTCTGTTCAAGCAGACGTCATCAATCACGTCAGCGTCTAGATCACGACTTAAACTCTATCATCCGGATGACCTGCATTGGAAAAGAGACAGAAGAGTGGAAGTAAATATGTCTTACCTCACGGCCTCCTGTCGAACTAAATCACGACTCGAGGCCGGGTGAAAGGATTGGATGGTGTGTATGAGATACCATGTCAATGACGCACTCTCCATGGAGCCAATGGATCACCTGGCCCAGCCTCGCTCATCAATGGGTAGCTGAAGTCCGATGCAGGCAGCCGACGTGGCAGCCCGGCCCGCTCCTGACTGACCTCCTCGAGGTAGCGTGCGCGAGGCAACACGAGTAGAGAACGGTTGCCGAGGAGTCCATGAACACTGGATACAGGGATATGTCTTACCTTACTCGGACATGATCAGCAAGGCGTCAAGCGGGTAGAGCTTGGGGAAGCTCTTTTCGGTCCGTGTCCGAATTGCTGGAAATACTTCCGGATCACTGGTTGACAGGGAGTATTATTGCGCAAATGGGCGATGGGCGACAGCAAGAAACAATCCCCGGCCCGCTGCGCTCTTCGTCTTTCGTGCCTTTCCATACTAAATATCTTGGTTTATTGCAATTCTCCGTGGGAAACTAACTTAAGTTTAGCCTCCATTTCTCTGCTACTTCAAGGGATGTGCTTTACAGGGAATCAATCTGTCCTGGGGGAAGTGGTCGATGCTTCACATAGGTAATGTTATTGATTGTTTTCTATTGCAACAATAAATTGGCCTCCAACTTTCAATCAAAGCTCATTTACTCAGAAACATTACTGCATTTGCCCTGATGGACCAAATCCCTGGAATCTGTCCGTGATTTGACAGTTGTCAGGCCAGTGGCCTTCCTCTCAAGGCAGCCTCTCATTCATCATAAACCCGGGGCTAGGATATCTCCTCAATGATGGCTCATGGCAGAAAGAGTCATTGAGAAGTGCTTACTATGCGTTTTCTTCTTCGAAATTAACTGAGTCGTCAGAATTGTACGGGAAATAGTATGTGGAAGTGTCTCCAACGTTGCCATTGTCGACGCCCATGTGTCGTCCCATTGCGTTCGACAGGGTTGTGTCCAATAAAGTTGGCGGCACCTGAGACTCGAAGATGCTGTCAATTAAGCCAATCAAGATCCTAGTATCAACAGGAATGGCCGAGTCTAAGGTGGCGGAGACGAAGGTCCGTCCTGTTTGACTTGGATCTGCCGTTGGAGGAGCTGTGTCCAAATGTCGTGGGTCAAATCCTTCGCCTCTGGTTGACTCCATGTAACTTGGGTCAATGAATCTTGGAGAAGTGCGGTCTTCTATTTGAATGGTTTCCGATTCGGTTTCCGAGTCGTTCTGGCTTGTGGGATGGCCTCTGCGAAGGCATTTGCATGTCTCGCATTGGTTCTCATGGCGCCTGACATTGTCTGTCCTAGGCTTGAGCCATCCACCGCAAGGCATTCTAATGCGTGCTGAATGAACGGTCTTGGTGTGTCTCTTGTGGTTGCCCTTTTGAGTGAATGTCTTGCCGCAACACACGAGGGCCTCTGTAGAAGTCATGGTGATTCCGTCTGTCGTCTTGGGTGGTGATACGCAGGTCTACAGAAAGATGGTTCTCTCCAATGCTGAGGCATTGGGGAATGAGTAAAGAAGAGAATGAGTGTCCACGTCTACTTCTGATCATACTTACTTGAAGAAGCGGCTAGTATTTAAGGTCAGCGGGGTTGGAGCTTTGGGTAGTGCGCATGAGGAAAACAAGGCAACGAGTCGAAGGCCCTCCACAGCTCGCGAATACGGATAGCAGTAAATTTCCTGACTCGGGGTCATAGCTTTTCCGAAGCCTTTGGGGTCAGGTCGAGTCGTAGTAACTTGTCTTGATGGGACAAGCTAGGGAGGGCGGAACGCCTGGCAGGAGGCACGATGGAAGCTAGCCAGGCGAGAGACCGTGTGTGGTGAAAACAAAAACGAAACGTGCTTAGATACAGCTACCGTATGTCGTCGTCTGGGCGGAAGAAACGGGCGATGGAATCCGTAAAGTGATCTTAGCATAGGGACTTATGATGCCAAGGAGGCACAACTGTACCTCCCAAGCGAATATCGACGCACCTCTCAAGGCTAGACTATACTGAGATATGTAGGCGAGTAAGACGGTTATCATAAAGATAGATGAAATATGGGAAACCGTCGGGAAAGAAACGGTCATCCGTCTCTCGTCTCGCTTCTGAGGAACACGGCTGCCGTTATTCTCGCCATCACGAGACGACATTGCAACGCCAAATGAATGACGGGAGCCAAGCCAGACGACTGCAGTCAATCATCAGCTGCTCATTCTAGGCATCAAGAGCAGAAAGCTTCGAAGGCCTGACATGAGGCTCCGGGCAGTGGTCGCCGAGAAAACGTAGAGATATTCACACGGTAAAGAATATTTGTTTAGGATGGACATCAAACATACGGTCATACCGGGTAGAATGACGCGGAAGTTGTCGAGGTTATCTTAGAAACCGGGGCAATAGCTGAAGCCATCGCTGCTTTCCGATCCGGCACTGTGGAAACCCGGTTCATCCCCTAGTCATTGACGTACTCAGAAAACAGCTTCTACTTCATTCTTAAAGTGTTCTGAGAAAGCTTGAAAGTGAGGCGAGAGAGACATTGCCAGCCCCCACATCTTGCGAGCACACTCTCCTCACGCTCTCATCCCGCCCCTAAGCTTAATCAAGAGAATAGCTGCTCTACTTCGACCTAACGGGTCGAAAGCGGGGACAGTCCAGACTTCGGAGCTAAAGAAGTAACAACTAAGGAAGCAGCATTGCGAAGGTAGACAGGACGCTGGAGGTGCTCCCAAGGAGACCATCAATTGAAAACGATACCAGCATGGGTTCATTCAAGTATCTAGTTTTGCAGGTACCTTATATGCCCCGTAGACGTTTACTTTATCGTTTAGCCTACTTCTCGAACAAAAGCAAAAAAAGAGAGCGTATGCCCCTGAAGGCTGCTGTCGGACTTTGCAATATTGGAATGCGGGAGGGGAAGAACAACGAGGAATGACGGGCTGCTAGTCTGTGGGTCTATGGAATGTTACAGGTTCAGCTTCTTTCTGGACTCTGATCAGCACACCCGCGCGGGCGATCCCGAAAGATAGGGCCTCTTGAGCCTTCACATAGCCTAAAGTGAGCAGCACTTGACTGTAGCCAAGATGAGGGCCATGTGAATTGTCGAATTAGGGGACGATGGTCTAGAAGACTGGTGGAGAATAGTCGCGTCTAGCTTCGTTGCAGCCTGCTGATGAAGGCCCTCCTCATCGCGAGTGAGACACTCATTACATGGTACAAGGTATAGTCCCCTTCCCTTTCCCCTTTTCTGATGACTTCTTCTCTCCTTGGCTCTTGATTCGCCCAAATCCGTGCCGCGGCAACACCATGGATCGAGCAGCCCTATGTAAGAGGCCAAGAAGCCGACAGCTCGGTGCTCCCGTGGCGGGCTTCCTACGGTGACGTGTGGAAAGCTTGTTCCGCTGTCGACAGACTCATGATACCTCACTTGGAAATAGTGAAGGGGCTGGCCACCCGCTGGCACATCAGTCCAATTGCTTTCGGATCAACCATCTACCTCCTTTCTACGATGAACTGTTACATCTTGTGAGCTTGCTTCAGACCTAGCGGGGACTATGCTGTAAATGTACCTAAATTGCGATATTCTCAGGCCTGATTCGCTGTTTTCTCTGTTTCTTTTCTCATCAAACGAACAGTTATCCATTGAGTGCCCTTGCGATGCTGCCCAAGTCATACTACTGCAGAATCGAACGAGAGAGACTCTCGTTCTTATTCGACTGAGAAACACATCTCAACTTTCTCTCCGTTGCTTGTAATCGTCGTGATGCTTGATAAATAGTTCGTGAATTCGGTCAAAGACGATGACTACGGATTACGCTTGTCGCTAGTGGAAGGACTGGCACGATTTCGCGCCGTTTGCGGTCACCCATGCGAGCCCAACGCCCACTCGCTCACTCCAACGCGACAGTCTAAGACCAACTCTTGCATCGTTACAACGTTTTATTTGAGCTTATTTGAACTGCATTGCAAGATTAGCGTGCGCTTGTTTGGCCGAGGGAAACGCTATCGTTATTGGGGCACAGACGTGGTCCCAAGAGCTGACCAGTCCGACCACGACGCCGCTAGCTAGCAAATTCAACATCGTTCACGCCAACCATGAATTGATAGATGCGATTGTTGTTCCTATATTCGTAACAACAACATTCTTGGGTCCTAATCTTGCTGCCGTGGGGTATGCTTGTAACTAGAGTCATCCACTTGGGAAACAAGTTGCATACCGTCAGTATGTCACTGAACCGATTTCATACTTCCTAGGGACCGAACTTAGTATTTCAAGGTGCGTTGGTAATCTCTTGTGGTTTTGAATACGATCCGTGCTCTCCGCTGAGGAGAGGTTCCGAATCCCGGGGCACTGCCGATGTATCCCTACAATTGATCGGACATTGTTCCCACTTTTATGGATAACTCGGACCCGTTGCGATCGGCGTTACCAACAAGAACGTAAGCATCACGAAATGTTCACAGAACGTCATTCCACATGCCTGATATACCAAAGTGATTCTATCGCTGCTTATTCATTTCAACCCCGAAGAAAATTACCTTTCAGCTTCTATAGTCAGAGCTATGTGCTCACATGGACCTGACTGCACTGGACTTGGAACCTGGGACCATGACCCTACAGGCTTCCACGGTCACCCAGCTATTCGAGATGATATCGTGGAGTTTGCAATGGATAATTGCGAGTAGCTAGCCATATATCCCGTAGAATAGGAGCCGATATAGCCCGGCAGCCCGTATTACCCATCGGGTATGATCTGTATCCAGTCAAGCTACCCACAGCAGCGTAGACCCGACTTCCATCGACTTTGTCGTGGTAGATGAATCTCAAAGGACACGCTTTGTCTCGAGAAGACTTCATTCCCGTGAGCACTACGCCTCGCAGACTTACCTGATCCTCAGTCGCAAGGCTTCGATGATCTTGACAGAGCCCCCAAGCAACTGAGGTGGCGTCTAGGAGAGAGTTGAGGCATCGCAGAATTCTCTCAGATCTGCCATGTCACGTCGGAAACAGTGCTCTTGTCCTAGAGACCACAAACCTGGAGAAACCCGCACCAACCGCTTGATTGATGATTACCGAGAGCCAACAGGGCCATAGAGAAACTGCTGTTCGTTGTGCACCAAGCTGTTATAGTACGGAGTCAGTGCACCTGGGTAGCTCGACTTCGAGGAAAGCCTCCGTGTAGTTGCCGCGAACTTGGCCACAAAGAGCGGCTTCTGTGCTGTATGCGCGTTGCATCAAGACTGTCCTTCGCGAGGGCCAGAAGACAGCCTCAGACAGTCTCCCGCCTCTGATTCTGGTCTGGGAGAAAAGACCTAGCGTTTTGGTAGCATCGCCGTCAGGATACCATTACGGACATCCTTGCTCTTCAGTAATATTCAACCCGTGTAAATCATCACATCCCCTAATCAGCTTGCACCGAATCTCCCCCTTTGCTGGTATCCCCGAGTATAGAATCGAGGCAGGAATCACTCTATATAGCTTTTGTCTCGGAAATTCGACATCTCGGTCGCTAAGAACGCACGGCGGAAACTGTCGCATCAATAGGTGTTAGCCAAATAGCCCCATATCCAGTTGGAATATTGTGACGGCAGACTTACTCTAGACAATGCCGCAGGACCGCTGGCTTGATCGAACAAGCCTCGACATCACCAAATAAACAGGACTTCTTCCTGGTCGCAGGAACGTTGAACTATAATTTCGAGGTATCGTAATGTACAAAGGACGCCTTGTCGTTAAATCCGAGGGGCAGCTGCGACACATATGTATCCGAACGTTGGTCGCCTTACGCCGCTGACTCATCACACACACCCTCCACGTTGTTTGGATTTAGGCGACCAATGACCATTCCCCATGGAGCCTATCTTTCAATCTAACCCAAAGACCCTCTACCCAGTGGTCAAAACTTCCCGTACGTGTCGTTTCTGTGCCGAGGGCTGATTGCTCTGGTGGACAAGCGTGACAAGGCAACTAAGATGATGGATCTGAGTGGATACTTCCTGCGCCGGGATCCTGTGGGGTTGTCTGCACGACATCAACTATGAGCGTTTTGTTCTCCACAATAGTTACCAGTGGAAGGGACCTATCCGTATTCGTACATTTGTTACTTCGTCCCATGTACTGAAGGGACCAGTCCATGTGAAATCACCGCCAGGACTATCAAATCGTCAGAACAAGATTATCATCATGATCTCGGAGGGGAACTCACAATCCGAATGGGTAGGCGTAGATAGTGTCCAAAATCGGGTCATGGAGCGGTGCGTTGACGCCATCATCGTACGAAGTGTCTCGCGTCTGATTCTCAGGGGCATGTAGGTAGACTTCGTTAGGGGTGACACAGCCCGATGGCTCGTCCTGGGCTGGGGTCCCATCCACTGCGCGAGCTGTGGTAACTTGTTGTACATGCTGACTAAGACGCTCGGAGCGACGAGGCTTAGTCATACTTGGAACTTTTCCAGTACCAGTACCGACAGGCTTTCGGAGACACGCGTGGCACCTTTGTTGATGGCGCCTGATGTTGCAAGAATGACCTCGCAGAAGCTTTCCGCAACGCATTTTGACTAGTGGACCATGCACAGCTCTCATATGCCGCTTAAGGTTGGCTTTTGTTGGAAAGGGCTTTGAAGTGCAGCCAAGTGTCACGCACGGGAAGAACTCATAGGCAAGAGTTACCATAAGTGGCTTTGCTTCCAACGTGGCCATTGCGATTCTGAAGATTCCGTTCTCGGATTCTCTGTCGCACGCTGGGTCAGTCGAGCTACCAGGAGTGTTTAGAATTCGTTTCGTTGAGAAGAGTTGTGTTAGCAACAGGCGGTCAAGGTCGTGAAGAGATGTGTATATTCGGAGGATATCGAGGAAATGCGGAGGCGGCGTTCCGTTGATGAGAGCTTTACGCCGCAAAAGAATAAAGCTATATAAAGGGTAGCTGGAGACACGTGCCCAAATTTGATCTGTCGCTGTACGATTGTCACCATTGAACTTTGACGAGACGCTGGGTTGTTGGTATAAGTAGGTAAGTTAAAAAAGAAGACAGTTCCATGGGCGAACCAACAGCCGCCTAAGACACATGCATTAGCACGGTTGCCTGAGAAGGCCTGCGAGAGCCTCAAGCTGGTTCGCGAACCAGTCGTTTTTGGCATCCTGGGGGACTTCCCCTTCGCCCACCCCCTTTCCCGTCTATTCTTTCTTCTCAGTCCAAGTCACAAACGGCTCATTGAACCAAGAAGCCGGCACCTTGGATGATGATTCGAGCCAGCTCCCTGCGATGATGACCTCCCGGCTTACCTAAGGTAAGTCAACCTCCCTTAACCCCACCTTCAATTGAAGAGGTATCTAGCCTGACGAACTGCTGCCATTGCAAGGAGTTGTCAGAATTGCATTGAGTGTTCGGCCGGGCAAAGTTATGGAAGAACTTCGAAGTGTAATCCATCGCTGAAGTTTGCCTGGCACATTTTATTTACCTACCCCAAAGCGCTTTCATTGCGGCCTGTTTACCTCTATCATCAGTCAACGACCCGAACCCTCTTCTATCTCCCAAATGCATGATGGTTATCACGATGCCAGTGTGCTCTTACGGTAATATTTAAACCCCTTCACATTGTGTTGTTCCGATCATGAACACGACATAATTCATTGTGAAATCATGGCGAGAAGGTGAACTGACTTGTACACTGCACAGTGTTCACTTGATTACTTTGCTGTGGTCGAGAATGGATGGATTGTGGAGTGATACTCCGTTGACAACATTGGAGTGAGGCAATAGGAATCGGCCTGGGAAATTACCTTTGGAAGCATTATTGCCTTGGGATCCACCGTTCAAGGCATAAGTGCACGAGATCGATGCAGAAGCGTAACGCATGCTTCTTTGCACATTTGACCTGACTTGCCGTGAGAGCAATAGAATGACGATATTGTTAATTTCTCACCTGTTCCACGACTCGTTCCAGCTATTCGAGTCGTTAATCGTTTTCCCCGCCCGTAAACAGTCCGAGAGGTCAACAACAGGCTCAAAAGAATCTACATCATGCAGGAGATCTTCGCCACCCTGCTCCTCTTCTTCTGAGCCGCATCTTTCTGCACTCGTCACTCTTTCCCCTCTGCCATGTACTTACAGCTCTCGTGAGCGACGCCTGGACTCAACCTAAGGCGGTCCACACCACACATCCCACACCACCCTCTTCCCTCAGTCACACCCCCTCCGAGCTATCTACCCCCTTCCCTTGGTTGCCTTACCAATGAGCCGCGTGGTTTGCGAACCAGAAGAAGTTGTGTTCTTCGGGGTCATGGTGACACCCCACCCTCCAGCTCATGTAAGTCGCACTCGATATACCGGTAGGTTTTGCTCTGCTTCGATGTCAATGAGCCATGCAAAGTTACCTGCCGCCTGGATGGACGCCTACTTCCGTAAATCAACACAGGCCCTTATATCCAAATGTTCCACTCTGAATTCTCTCTCCATCTTCTCCGTGGCAACTTTCCCCATGATTCCGCCCTTCCATATCATCCCAGGTAGAGTGGCACCTCGCCATCCTAAGCACGAACAAAGACTGGATCAGACAGACAGATTCAATCAGCATCTGAATTCAGGACACTTTCCTGCATCCGCAATACGCGAGCTAGTGTCTGCGCTCACCAAACCCCAATTTCCATCAACCTATAACCTTCAAGGTTCATATGTTGACTGCTCAGCAGCTTTCATTTCAAAAGTCTAATACCCCTCAACGTCGTCTGACTTGACTACTCACTCATGCTCACGCGCAGCCTTCGACTTACAGGCCGCTCTACTTACGAAAACTCAATACCCACGAACTTCGACCGACGTTACCATCCATGCTCAGGTTCCGTAACATTCGCCAAGTAGATATAAGCTGAGCACAAGAACCTGCCAACTGACGTGGATAGTATCTAGTCAGGCTTTAGTCTTCCGAGAAAAATGATTTTTGCTCAAAGTTACAGTTGACGATAAGCAGAGCGTAGAAGTCGACTACGGATACAAAGACGACGACTTACGCATTGCGGATTTCCATCACAACAAGAGAAACAACGAAAAGGTCGACGAAAACTCGACTCTGGCCTCCGAGAAAAGGGACTGCGACGCTTTCGAAATCCCAACGGGACAGGTTATGTCCGTCAAAGTGCGCAACAGGCATGACTATAGTCTAACAACACATTTAGTCCGAAGCATGGATCCAGCTTCCGAAGCAATATCAACACCTGTCGAATCTTCGACTCGGTAATGATAAGCACGCTTCAATCAGCGGCTGATAGCCTGGCAGGCGTGGCCGAGCATCTCGTTAATGTTGCGACTCGCCTGACGCTTCTACAACGTCGCGAAAGTCACACAAATTTAATATTCCCAAGGAAGTTTATTGCAACGACGAGTTCAATGACTCAGAATCAACGGTGACGCTTACAGCGACTGGCTCGGTTGAGGTGTCAAGGGTTGATGCCATCACGGCAGTACTCTGGCATGGCGATAGCTGTAGCATGACTTGCCCTTCTCAACATCTCTCTGGTCCACTTCCCAACCTTGGCCAAAACCCAGCACAAACACGCCGCCCTCGACCCACGATGTAATAGTTCCAAAGCGATAACGAAACTCTGAGAAACGCAGTGTTTCCAAATGAATCTTTCTCACTTATCGCCATGAGCCTAAATATGGACTGATGCCTCCCAGTAAGAGGCCTGAAAGCGGCCCATTGGTGGCACCTATAGTAATATCGAGACGACGTGTTCGACATCTGGTTGCTCTTTCTAGGGGCGGCTTTGGACCTCTCAAGGTTCTTTCGGACGACGGTTGGCACATCAATGCCGTAACTCCTGATTTCGGTCTTCATGTCGAGACTATGGTGCAGGTTGCCTCCGAAGACGAAGCTTTCCGCAAAGAGATTCATCTTGATATAGCGGGGCGATGCGTCTCTGAGGACATTGTAAGTGATGATATTGGCGATGCTCTACAGGTAGTAGGTTCTTGTGTCTTCTCGTGCACTTGCCAAATGGGCGATGTATGAAATTCGAGGCGTTTTTGGAGTATGGCTGCGAAGCCTTGTGTTGCGCCATTGCATTGCTCTCAAGCAGGGACAAGAGATAGGCCTGCTTACCTGCGAAGGCCTTGCGTCTGAACAAATTCTTCGACTGAAGAAGACCAACGCAAGGATGGGTCTTCTTGTCCGGATTTGAGCTAAACGCCGGCAGCCCACGAGAGCAACCATGAGGGTTAAACATTCAAAATCTAGCGTCAAGTTTTGTGGGATCAAGATTAGGTGCCAGCATTATAGCAATACCAAAATATGTACATTGCAAACGGTCCCAACAGTACTAAACTGACCTACTCCCTTTGAAAAGAAAAATCACCAGCCATACTGCACCCACCACACACATACGCTCGCCTCTTGTGCTAATAATATCGCAATGTTCTCGCCGGCCGCCTTTGGTGCCCTCAGCTCAAACTCCCATGTTGCGGTCTTGCGGACGCAGTCTTGTGTCATGAACCAAAACCGCTTCGTCGACACCTCCCATGCAATTCCCAGTGACCAGAGTTGACCTTTGACCAGTCGCACCATGGCTTCGCCACGTGGGACATCCACGAAGCCTACATCGTGGCTCCATTGATCGGGTAACACGCCCGACGAGGTGAACCCTTTGATAGCCTCCAATGTGCTGTCAGGCCCTGGGGCCAAGTCTCGAAGGACTTCCCACCGAGCCGCAAGTACATCGGCCACGGTATCGATATGGGTGATGAAAATCTGCTTGTCGTCTGATGAAGGCATCTGGAAAGCCCGGTCCCTGCATGCATCGATAAGCAGGCGCATCGCGCTTGGGCAAATGCTGTTGGTTTGGGCGAGGTATTTGGCAAGCCGTCGCATGGGCGTTGCCAGGCTGGTCCGGAGCGGACGGCCTTGGTCGAGGACAGACAACACTTGGATGGTGAGGGAGGCGATGCTAGATCCCGACATCTCTTGCTCGACGGCGCTGCCGTCCCATGTCGCAAAGAGAATCCATGGCTGGTATTCTGTGAGAGTAGCGACCGGCTTTCCGTCCTGGATTCTCGACACGAATGAGCCCCATAGCATTCTGTCGCCTCCCAGGAACTCGAGCCATCTCAACCTAGTTATGCCTTCTCGGGCTTCGCGACCCTCGATGTCTTGCCTGACGTCTACGACATCCTGGCGCAAATCTTCGAGTTGCGCTTGAAGAGACGTCTTGTCGTCCCTGGCTCTCGCGAGATCCTTGCTACTCTGATCGAGGGCTGTCGACTTTTGACGTAGCTGGCGCCGGACGTCCTCCAACTTTGCCTTATCATGCAACTTTTCCGAGTGAGCAGCGTCGAGGGCCTTTCGCATGGAATCTATGTGTTCGGTCTTTGCTCTCAGGGTGTCACTGGCATCTTTCAGACGCGCTTCCTGTTCACAGATCCGCTTTTGTTGATTCTCCATGGTCAACTTGGTGGCTTGTAGCTCTTCGTCTCTTTCGCGTATGGCCGTGTGGGCGTCTTTGAGATTCTTGGCCTGGTCGTTAATGGCCTTCCCTTGATCTGTCACGGTTGACTCGGACATCCTGAGCTACTTGGATCTAACATCAGCGTCCAGCGTGGCGGCGACGAGACGATGCTTTTGCTCGTGCAGGTCCTTTTCTCTCTTTTGCGAGGTCGCATGAGCTTCTTTGAGACGTTTCTCCTTGACTTGCAGGCCCACAAAGCCAAAGGAAACGGTTGAGGAAGCGTGGAAAAGGGAAGAGAAAATTTTTTGCCGGTTGTTGGGCACATGAGGGTTCAAGGTCGAGCAAGAGAGGAAGGAGACCCCCCCTCCCCCCTTCCAGGTCCTTCCTCTTCTAAACACGACTTTTCCATTCTCCCCTTTGCACTCGTATTCGAAGACTTGTGCCATATAATTTGCCAAGATCTCTCTCCAAATCATCTAGTCCATTGATTGGACATCATGCCAGACTTCGACATTCGCGACGCCCCCGCAAGTCGTCTGGCCCAGGACGGCTTCTTGAGAAGCGCATGGCCGCTGTACGACGCTAGAAACGAAACCACTCACTACAGGGATCTCTCAGGTGTCTACTGTTTGATAGTCATGACGCGCCTGATCAACCATAGTCTGTCGGCCGAAGATCGACGAGGGCCGTTGAGAGAAACCGAAGAGTCCACCACCAAGTTCATGTCCCTGGCTTGGCATAGTGCTGGCGCACCCGAGCTGATTGAAGAGTTCATTAAAGAAGTCACGAGTCTAGAGTTTGCTCATCTGGTCGATATGGAAACCACGAACGCGACACTATGGTCGCGACCAGAGCACCGGCTTTTCGACTACGTGACGTCCGACACCCAAGGCCACGTGAAGGTTGACAACGAAAAGGGAAATGTTGTGGAGGCGAGCTACACCCAGGTCAAGGGACGTCCTCAGAAGATTGACGAGGCGATACGAAACAAGGCTGACAAGATTGAGCGACAGCCAGACGGCACCCTTGGCGCTTTCTTCCCGCAGCCGCCCAAGTACGTCCGCGTTCTATATGAGCCCTTGGATGGAGATGAAGACGAGACACATCCACTCAAGTCTATTCAAGTGGTCAATGTGAGAGATTTGCGTCCCGAAGAGGACCCCGTCGATGACGGCGTCGATCGGACGCTCCACCGATACGTTCTCGTCATGGCCGTCCGACTGAGGGCAAAGCAGACCGACTACGACTGCATTCGAACTTTCTCTCTCGACGGGACTCCCATTGAGCCTCAGGTCACAGCACCGTACGCCGACACGAAATGGCAAGTGGGTTCGCCCGGCCATCGATAGTTCTTGCTCTACCAAGAGAGCAGGCTTCCATTGCAGGACCCAGAGGATCCCAAGAACAGAGTGTTCCCCAGAATGGCGAATGGTGAGCAAATTTGGGGACAGATGAGGTCGAGGCTGGAACAGTTGAAGAGTGGAGGCCCCTGGGTGCCGCTTACCGGCGTCCTTACCAGTGTAGGAAGTCAGAGAGCTAGAGAGGAGCGCCACCCAGTCGTCGACGCGCAAACGAGTCAGGAAGTCATTGCTGGGGCGGGTAGCGGACATATTGATACTGGTGGCCACGCCGGCGGCGGTAGGCACACGGATGCGCCGTCTAGGGCCGCCGAAGGCGATGGGCCTACAGATGCGTCGTCTAGCATTGCGGATGATTACTGAGATGCATGGTGTTGGATAGTTAGGTTGAGAATCGAACAGTGATGTGTTGATGAAATGAATTGCATGTTGACAAGCTCAAGCATCATGTCCTCTATCAGTGATGATTGCGATGTGTTTTGTGGGAAGGGGGTATGGACTTTACAATTATCATAACTTGGCTTACCATTTACTGTCAAACACGACAGGAAAATATGACAACATATATTACTCGGCGTCGCTGGAGCCCGGAGTCAGCGACCGGCGTACCTTCTGATCGATCGACGTCAACCAACTTCGGGCCCGCCGATCAACCTCGTCGTTTACAGCGACACCTTCTTCCACACCTCCTCGGAGACTGTGAGCGTGTTGAATAATCTCATCAACGAGCAATTCTGCTTCCTCTATTGTCAGGGGCTTTAGAGACACTGCTGCGGCCACATAGTTCAAGGGTCGGAGGAAGGGAGGCCCTTGGAATGCCGTAGGGAACGGATACAATTTTCCGTATACGAGACGTTGCCAGACGCTCCAATAAAGCTCCTGTTTGCAGCGATCCTGTGGTTCGCAGCTCGCTCGGTGGCCGAAGTTTAAGATGTCGCACTCCATGCAAGACTCACCCTGCGGGACCGGGAGCTCAAAAAGGCTGACGATGCGATCCGCCATCGCGGCGGCCTCAAAACGATAGCGGAGGAACTCCATGGGATAGACTTCTGGGTAAATCAATCCGTAGTATGGGATTACATCGCTAGTGGCGAGTTTAATTAAATAAGCGTGGTCGTCAACTCCCCAGCCGCAATTCCAAGATACCTCAGGGGACATCTCGAGAAGCGATTTGGCTAGAGAGGAGACACGCGATGCGAGAGCCTTGGTGAGAGAACCTCCACCATCACTGGGACGTAAATCTTCGACTCTATCAACCATGTCGTCATTCAAGAACTCGGCGGCTTCGAGTGTCTCCCATCTCGACTGAAAGTGCTGCAAGGGAGCGCCCGTACGCATCGCCCAGGACCAGTTCCACTGGTCGTCTTGGACACTGAAATTGAAGTTCTGCTCGTAGCCGAAACGATGAACCTTGTTTTGGCATACGTTGAGCATGGCCCAACGGAAGTTGTCGTATGTGTCTATCTGCAATTCGTTGGGGTCGTCAGGCTGGAGACTGTCTGGGTCTTCCCAGTGTCTAGCTCTTGCCTTCTCGCCAGCGGCTACGAGAGGGCTCTCCTTTGACTCCAGAGTTTTCATCACTGAGTTTGCGAACAGTGACCCGCAACAGTCCTTACTGACGTTATTGGATAGCTGCCACGAGTTCGGACTTTGCCATGGGCCAATCTTTGCCAAACTCGAGGCATCTGAGATGTCCGTTGCGACCCATCCGGCAGAATAGCAGGCCGTTGAGAGGAGGGTGACGCGACAACGATCGGCAATGGCTTCCTTGAGACGCGTCACTGTGAGCCCACTGTCCTTGTCATGCGTATTCAGAAGGAACCTATGGGTATTGAGCCCGTGGCAGAAGACCAAAAGTAACAATGGACGTTTGTTCTGTGCTGCTTCCGTCGAAGCCCGTTCAACTTCTGCCAAGAAGCGGTCGATGATGTGGCTCGGTTCGACGACCACCGGTTGCGTGATCTCGCCTTTCTGAAGTAGCGAGGAGCTGAGAACGACTTTCCGTCCATGGAATTTGCTCCCATGCAAGTAGTCTCCATTCCTCTGAATAAGGCGTTCCGGGTCCTGATAAGATTAGTTCTACTGGTGCAGTCAATAGAACAGTGTGGGAGAGAGCTTTACCACTGCAGTGAGCCAAGTCTGCGAGTGTCCTAGGCCTTTAGACAAGTAGTTAAAGGCATAGAAGTCTGACAGAAACCATCCATCACGGCTCTGGATGCCTGATTCCAGGTCTGGAGACGCGACCGCAACGATGACGGTATTGCGATCAATGTTGGGGGGCGTCTTGGTGACAAACGAAGGTCGTGAAGCGACACGGCCGAAGAACTCTTGTGAATTAAGCATAGTGGCGGGACTGTGTTGAAGACCTTTTCTGTTTCATACATGTGTGCGCAATTGCAGTCTTATACCTAAAGTAGGATTGGAGAGTTCTTGTAGGTCTCGTAGCATCTATCGCCGAACCACCCTCCGGCCGCTGCCGAAGGGGTGTCTGAAGTAGTCCCGAAATGTGAGCAGAAATCATCCGTGAGCTCATAAAGGTCTTTTCTCTAATAGATGATGTCCTTCCAGGTCACCTTGCTTGGTCGTCGATAGTTGATCCGTCTAGTACTGTTCTCGTCCATAATTATTCAGGTCGAAGTTAGCTGAGCAGGTGGCGGTGGTATGCATAGGGCTAGTTATCAAACGATAGTGGAAGCAACAAATCTTATAGGGAAGAGGTATGTTAGGAGGGAAATTATGAGTAGAGAGGCTAGGCTGTAGGCTTCTCACAGTCCTCATGATCTTTAAGTGAGTGCAGTAAGATAAATATTATAATCAAGATCACTACACAGATTTTCACCTTGTCCTTATCTCTTCCCTCCGCGTCTTTTCTCTCGGCCTCAACTTCGTCCTCGTCTTCAATCTCGTCTTCTTCCTCGTCGTTGGCACTGTACTCACCCTTCCTGATACTATTCCCCTTGAATACCACCTAGGTAGCGACGCCGATAACACAAGATCCTCTGACGCCGGGAACAGAGAAAGAAAGCGCCAGCCTTTGGTCACCATCTTCCCGAACCGGTGTCGGACCACCCTTCTTGATGTTTGCGCTTCCATGTAAGGCTATGACAAAAGCGATAGGCCCCGGACTCTATGTGATTGTGTTCAGCATCATAGATCGAGGCGGAAGACTTCTCGAGGTTGGATGGAACCCAAGGAGGTATTCGCTTCTCTCAAGACACAAGCTGGGAGCTTTTGAGGGCTTTGTGCTTGATGACAGTCAGTCACAAGCAGATCTCACATTCGTTCGCGCAGCAGGTAGTATGTTTGATGACCATTCCATCACAAAAGACTTCAAACATTATTATCAGCCTCGATTCGTTGAGTGCTAAGCACAGACAGACAGTCCATGGGACTTCATCAACCGCCTCGTTCAGAAGCAGAGGTCATATCCAGGACTGGCAGGCGCAGAGATACACCAACAACAGAGCCCTCTCTATGTTGGATGACTCGTTCCAGCTGATGGTACGGCTGATTCAATACAGCCTGACGGCTAGCTTCAAGAACATCACCAAGTTCCCGGGTCTTTTCTCGTCCGTACTGCGCGCCACCACGGCCTTGACCCCGTTCTTACGCGGAGGGTGGTGCACAACACATGGCTTCCAGGGCAGTTGCCCGTCGCCGAGACGCTGGCCATTGCCCTTTCTCACTCCTACATATGGCAGGACGGCTTCAACGTTGCCGAAGGAGGTGCAATCACTGACGACATGAACAAGAAGAAGAAGTCAAGGACTGGCAAGACGGGTGGTGTTGCAGATACCCCCAAAGTGAATATTGTGGTTCGATTCTCCCGCATGAGAGACGACATTGAGAAGTTGCGAGAGGATAGTGAAGGAAGACCGTCCATTATCCGAGGCCTCGAAGAGTGCCAATCAATTAAACAAGAAGTCGAGTCCGACGCAACGAGGATTGACCAAAAGATGTACAACCGCAACAGGGGCGCCCAGGCGTGCGAGGAGGGCGACGCACTGTTGGAAAAGGCCAGCAAGGAGTGGGAGCAGATGCTGAGTGAAAAGCTGAGAATGCATGGAATTCGAAAAGAGATGAATGCGCTGGCCACTATCCTGGAACGACTGTGATCTAATGTGAGCACACTTATATTGACCTGAATAAAGCTCGGTCAAGAGATTCGTAGACGTAGTGTTTACAGATGGAAATGGCAATCACTTGTTCCGGTCAATCATTACTCATATTCAAATTGTTTCAGCAAAACTTGTCAATTTTCCACCCCCCTTCCCTCTCTCACTTCTGTTCTATGCAGCCTTTGGCCGCATCTCAGAATCGCTGAGGCTCCAGTCTCCAACTATGCGCGCGGCTGCGTGGGCTTGTACTTTGTCTCTCAGTCCTTCTTTTTCAACCTGAAGTTCCTCCAGGTGCGTATCCTCCTCCGCGTTACGCCTGTTCCGGTTTCACCTTGGTGATGGCGCTCGTACTCTCGCCTTCCACCTTTCGATCTGGCGTCCTGCTTCTTCAAGATCTGTCTTCAAGATTTTCTCCATCTGTGCATGTTCGCTAGCTTCACTTTCCAATCTCTCCCTCAACTCTTTGTTTTCAGCCTGAAGCTCCTCCAGGTGCGCGTTCTCGTCAGCGTTACGTCTTCTACGCTTCTCGATCTGTGGTCGTGCTCGTAGTTCCGCCTCTAAGGCTTCTTTCTGGCGTATTGCGTCGTCAAGATCCGCCCTCAGTTGAGCGTCCCCCGTCGTTTCATCTTCACGTGCTGCCCTGTGGCGACTTGGGACTCTGAAAGGCTCAGTCTTTGGCACGTTGAGTCGGGCTCGGCGTTTCTTGTTCTTTGCTTCCCATCGCAAACGCACAAGAATGGCTCGCTCGTAAACGTCAGCGATGTTGCTCTTGTTTGGTAACTCACTCAATGGCCTTCGGCCGTAGACGGCGAGCTTGGCATATTCCTTGGGCGTGAAGCCTCCCCATTGTGGCATGCCCATGTATGTAGAGTTGGACAAGGCCCTGATGATGTTGTTGATCTCGTGAATGCTAATCTTGTATGTTCGGAACTTCCTGCCATTCGTGCGAGGCTCGGCGTCGGTGACAATGCTCCCCTCAAGATCCAGCATCAAGGTTGACAGAGGTGATGCATTCAGGGCTTTGTGAGTCATTCGCGATCTTGTCTTCTTGTGTAGCTCGGGCAGCGACTTGCCTTTGCCCTTGTACTTCTCAATCACATTGATAAAGGTGGCGATGAAGTTGTCGTCCGTCGGATTATCCAGCGGCCAGTCCTGGTAGTTCCTCGTGCGTAAGATTGAGGCGTACTGCAGAGCGATTGCGAGCAAGTCGAGGCTCCCCATCCAGACGGGATGGAGAGACAGGTGGTGAAGGTTCCGACAGAATGCTACCGACCATACGACCGGTCGTCTCTTGTAGACTTGACCATTCTTTTCGATTTCGATCTCATCCACAACGCTGGTGTCGAATTCCATGTTGTTGTACTTGGAGATGAACAACTGTGGCGAGCAGCGCCAGACGCGCAGCCAGACCTTCCAAAGCCCAATGAGCTCAGCTGGGGTATACTTGAAGGTCACGAGCAATTCCCGCTCAGCGTTCTTCTTCCACTCCCTCTGCAGCTTCTTCTCATCTTTCTCGGTCCAGTCTTCGTCGTATTTCGACTTGGGCAACTTCTTTGGGAACAAGCGATCGAGCTGACGTTTCGTCAGGATAGGAAGCGTCTCATCCATATACTCTCTAACTCGGGCCGTAGACATATTCTTTGACAAATTCTCTCGCACAGGGTCCCACAGAACGTGACCCTCGGTAGGCTCAGGCGAGGATGAATGGGAACTGTCCTCTTCTCGAGACCGCTCCGCGACTCCGCCACTGTTTGGCGTCGGATGGCTCGTCTTCTTCCTCTTGGTTCTGTCTGGCAAGACGACTTCTACCGACGGACTCCTTCTTCGCTTGGGTGCTTTGCGTCTTGCCAGTCTCGTCGGTCGGGGCTCTTCGGGCTCAGTCGATGCCTGGGAGCGTGCACCTCGTCGTCTTCTTGTGCCTTGCACGATACCGTCGTTCTCAACGTCGTCCTCCTCCTCGTCATCGAACTGCATGGCGCCGGCCTCTTCGAGACCTTGAGGGGCGTAGTCGCTATCGTCGTCGGGTTCATCCGTCAAACTGTACTCGTCAGCAGAAGCCATGGTGGGCAAGGCTGATCATACACAATCGTGTGTAAAATCAAGGTGTGGGGGATGTAA
Source organism: Colletotrichum scovillei (assembly GCF_011075155.1). Lineage (NCBI taxonomy): Eukaryota > Fungi > Ascomycota > Sordariomycetes > Glomerellales > Glomerellaceae > Colletotrichum > Colletotrichum scovillei. The sequence continues at coordinate 4,275,353 of NW_023336261.1, forward strand.
TTAGAATAAAGTCGGGAAGAAGGGGGGAAAAAAGTTTTGAGGCACAAAAGTGTGTAAGCAGACTTGGGTCATGTTCGAGGAAGGTGCCGTGGGAAAATGATTATTCGTACCTGCCTCACGGCCCCATCGTCCAAGGAAGGTACCTTCCTCCAATACCTCATCCTAAGGCAGGTATGTATCGAGCAAACGGCAGGCAGCAGGATCTGGTAAGATGGAGAAAACGGGGCACCAGATAGAAACTGAGATATGTTTGAAATTGGCGCGGTTCGACACGGTGTCCATTTTCCATTTCTATCATCCTCCGGGACCATGTTTACGGAAGTTATTCGATATTCCTCGTCCAACCAAAACAACAAACCTTCGTCCATCCGGGACGGGCACTCACTTACATCTCTCTCACCGCCTGACAGGCCCTCAAGCCGTCAGTCATGCTCACAAACACATCAGAGCCTCTCCTTAGATATTAACTTTGATTAGAAAACTACTCGCTACTCCTACATAGGAATATCAAGAAAAAGGGGGTGGGGGTATAAGTCAAAAAAAGTATCTAAAAAGAGTCCCAAACGCCAAACAACGCATGTGCCGAACATGCCTGGGCGATGGGGGGTAGTCTGTCTGTCTGATTTAGAAATCTCTCTTCTCACCCACTCGAAAAACAAAAGAAACGCCGTACAGACGATAGCCTCCCAAACTCCTAAACCTGAGCCGACCTCGCGCGATCAACGCTGGGCCGCCAATGTCCGTCCTCCTCTGACTGCGTCTTATGCTCTACTCCAGCCGTGCCATTAATCTGGGCTCCGTCCTTGGACTTGGACCCGGAAGCTTCCGCTCTGTCTTTTGCGTCTTCCGCGGCAGCCTTGTTTTTGGCATCCGCGCGGTCTGCCGCCTCGGCCCGCGCCTCTCCTTCCTCATTCTCCGCGATATCATGTCTCCTCTTGTCCGAGTTCTTGTCCGAGCCCTCCGGGTTCTCCTGATCCTCAGCAGACTTGCGCGCCCGCGCGGTTTCGGTCGACCGCCTCGTATCAACACTATGTCTTGTCGCAGGACTCTTCAACTTCTCATCCGCCTTGCGGAGCTCCTTTTCCGTGCCGACGACAGTGCTTATATCCTCGCCCTTCTTGATCGCCTGAAGGGTGCGGTCGGCAATGTCGACGCTCTCAAAGGCTGCGTGGTTGACTCGCTGTTTCTTATGCGAGAAGACCCCCTTGATCCCTTGCTTCTTCTCGGCCTCAAGGGTCTCTAGGAGTTCGCGAATGGTTAACCAACCAGTGACTACGTCCTTGTCGGTCTGCTTCTTGGAGTCGCCTGGGAGGTTCCGTCTTTCGCGTTGGCCCTGTACAAGACGGGCCCGACGGACAACTCGATCGGGCTGTTTCTTCCGTTCGACCTGCTTGGCGATGCCCTTCAGAGTGTAGCCAACGGGACTGATGATGGCGCTGAGATCCTTGAGCACGAATCCCGTGAGACCCATGCCTGTCCCCTTGACGAATCCCTTTACGCCCTCCTTCTTGGCACCCCTGACCGGCAAGCGAACGAGGCCGGTCGTGCCGTCGTAGATGCCGTAAGCGAATTCCTTGCCGGCCGCCTTCAACCCGGAGCTAATGCCGGTGACACGGGGTGGGCGTCGAACGGTATCGTCACCGTAAAGCCGAGGGGCGTTGTGGAATCCCTGAGCGATGGCCATGGATAGGTCCACCGGTGCCCTCGCGAGGGCCTGTGCCGATTTGCCCACGCCCTCGCCGACCTCATTGGCGTAATCTCCAACGGCGTCGTCGACGGTGGTTCCAGTATCGATCGATGACATGGTTTCGCGTCGTTCTTGCGCACCCGGTCTAGCAGAAGAAGCGTTGCCGTTGGCTTGGGACTTCTCTCCTTTCTTGTCGTCTTGCTTCCCATCTTGATCTTCACCTCCCTCCTTGGCTTTTCCTTCATCTTTCTTCTGCGCTTTGGAGTCATCTCCGCCCTTTGCTTTCGCCTCGTCTCCCTCCTTTTTGGAATTGTCTTCGTCACCCTCCTGCGGTTGCAGCGCGCCATTACTATTGGTGGCGGCTTTGCGTTCTTTGGCACTCGTGCGCTTATCTCGGAGGGCTCTCAACTTCTTCTTCTTGTCCTTTTTCTCCTTGCGCTTGTGTGATGTCTTGGCAATCCTGTAGGGAACACTGCCGATACCGCCAAACACATTGCCCATCGTCCCGGCAAGAGAGCCCGCGATACCAGTCACTGGTTCTCCAGGGCCCTCGAAGTCGTTCCATTCCGTGTGCCGCAGCAGTCTTAGCCTCTTCCACGAAAGTTGTCCTTCCTCGACAATGATGTCAGCGGCGAGGGCGCTAAGCTTGACATTGGTGTTCTTCAGCGTCCAGACTGCCGGTCGGTCGCGCAGAATGGAGCAGCGCATGGAGTTCATTCCTCCTAGAGTCAGGTGGTGGTGGAACGACCGCACTGCATTCTTGGCGCCGTCGCCTTCTAGTTCAATGTCTTTGGCGACCTTGGCGGCCGCTTCTTTCGCCTCGTCTGTAAGGCAGTACTTGATGCCTTCGGCGAGCTTCTCGGCGTCGAGTTGCTTATATGGCACAGCCTCGGGTCCGGCTTTGCTTGATGCGAGGATGGCTCCCCAGAAATGCTGGTCGCCGAAGAAAGGCACAATCATGGTAGGCAGGCCGCACTTGAGAGCAATGGCAGTGGTTCCAGCTCCGCCGTGGATGACGCATGCCTTGACTCGGGGGAAGAGCCAGTCGTGAGGCGTGTTCTCCAGCATGAAAATGTTATCGGGAACATCCATTTCGTCACCTCCCAAGCCGCCCCAGCCCTTTGACACGAGCGCGCGGACTCCGGCAAGTTCAACAGCCTCGAAGATCATTTGGGTAAAGCGATCCGCATCGTCGACGACAATCGAGCCGAAACCAATGTAGATGGGCGGTTCCCCAGCGTCCAAAAACTTCTCCAGTTCGCTGGGTGGATCAAATGTCGAAGCCAAGTCGAGGAAGACGAATCCAGAAACGTCAATTTCTTCACCCCAATCTTGCGGCTTAGGGACGAGACCGGGACTCCAGAGGTAGGTAAAGGGCACGTGCAGACGGTAGGTCGCGCCAGGAGCCCAAAGGGTCGAGACGGCGTCCAAGCCAAGGGTCTTGACGCGGAAGTCATTGACCAAATCGCCCAAACCCTGCCAAACCATCATCTCGACCAGGGGGTATGAGATGAAGTTGGTGTACCCGGGATCCACGTTGGATTTCTTGATGCTGGCCAGGGGGTGAGGGAAGGCCTGTGTCGGAGTGTAGGGGAACGTGAACATGAGATGCAAGGGGATGCCGAGGGCTTCTGCGCAGTGAATATGGGCGAAGCTCGGGGGGTTGGCAATGATGGCGTCGGCGATGAAGGGGTCCTTCTCACCCATCATCTTGAGGTTGTGGACATCCTTCTCGTCGTCGGTGGCATTGATGCAAGCTCTCCAGAAACCGTCAAACATCTCCGCCATGGCTGATCGTCGTCGTCCAATGTCTCCAGCCTTGACGGCATCCAGAGTCGGAATCATGCCCGGATTCTTGACCATGAAGGCCATCAGTTCAGAGGGGTCGCCGCCAACCGAGAAAAATTCTAGACCGGAGTCCTTCTCGACGAACTCGCGGAAGGCGGGGTGCGTCGCAATACGGACGCGATGGCCATAGTCTTCCTTCAAAATCTTGCCAATCTTGAGGAACGGCTGCGCATCACCGCGGGAGCCAATGACCATGATGACAATATTCAAGCGCGGCTTCGGTTCGCGGTCGGCGGTGGCCGTGGTGGCGGAGGAAAGACGTGACACAGGCGGTCGCTGCGCATCCTCGCCATGCTCCTCGCCTTCGGGCACCGGCACCACCCTCTTGACGGCCTGCCCCAACGCCTTTGCCAAGTAGCCGGTGTTGGCCGTCTCCTTGACCGAGATGCGCAGACGGCCGTCCTTCTTCACCTTGCCCTTGGTGTTGTAGTTGTCGTTGCCGACGTGGAAGCGGCGGTAGCGCTCGGCAATCTCCTTTTGCCGCCTAGCATTGGCTTTATCTTGTGCCTTTTTTCTTTCAGCTGAAGTCTTGGTGTCTCGGGCGGTCTCGTCATCGGAGGAGTCGCTGGAGCTCGAACTCGAGCTCGAATCTCCCCTGTCGGCTTCCCAGAGTGCCCTATCGAGGTACGATGTTCCGGATCGCTTGGGGACGTTCCGCCGTGCCGCGCTGCTCTGGCCAGCTTTTCGTGCAGGCGCCTCGGTCCTCCACTTCTTGTCTATGGCAGGGCGTTCTTGGGGGTTCGACGTTCCGGGAACCTCGAGGTGGTCAGGTCCGTTTGGGGCCGACTCGGTCTTTGTAGCCCTTTCATCCTTTGGTGGTATTTCGGGAACTGTAGGCGCGGTCGTGGACTGGGGTGATCGAGGGTTCGGCGAGTCGACCTCGGGTGGTACAAAGGACGGGTAGACAATGTTCCTGTTCTCGTCTCGCACGACACCAATGTGTCTTCCATCGCGGTCAATTTCGTCAATGTGAAGCTGCTCGGGAGGAGGGGTCGCCGTCGCCTCGGACTCGGTCGCGGTGCCCAAGGCCAGTTGTGCCGCGGCGGTTGGGTGCGCCATGATGGCGTCGGGTTGGCGTGTGGTGGTGTCAGGTCTGCTCTCGAATTGAGTTTCGTCTATGACGGTGGTGCAGAGGGGGGAAAGGAGGGGAGTTGCGGTTAAGGGAAGGAAGTTGGGATCGTGTGTGAGAAATTTGTTGTTTAGATCAGGGCTGGCATCCCAATGTGGACATTAAGGTAGGTAGGAATACGTTTTGAAAATAGCGTGGCTAAAGAGGTCTTAGGGGCGAAGATAGTCTGGGTGCGCAAGTCGCGTCACTTGTTCTTGGCTGGGTTGTCACGCAGAGGTTGACGTCCGGAGCAATGAAGGAGACTAAGGACCTCGAACTCCGCAAGCTAAAGAGGCGAAAGGGACGGACGGGAAGCATAAAGAATGCCGATACCACCCTCTTCATCGGCCGATGTGTTTGGTTCCGGGAATAATAAGGTACAGCAGAGAGACCTGTCCGGCCCACGGAAAGTTTCACGCGAAAAAACAAGCTTGCGAGCAAGGCGCGGAGGAAGAGCACAAGAAGGAGGGCGCCTGGACGTGGCCGCGGCTTGCGCTCTGGGACCTGAAGCCGAACTGGTTCTTGCTTTGCTGTTTCCAAAGCCATCCATCTGCAGCAAATAACAGTGCAGCAGTGCATTGCAGCAGCAGCAGAAGCAGAGCAGTGCAGAGCTGGAATTTCCTTTCCAACCACCCCCTGGTCGAAAATGACATCACTTCCCGGAGGTGACGCTAGGCCGGTTGTCTGCAAGGGTGCGCCCCTGCCGATGAGGTAGCTTCCTGGTCTGTGCGACGGGATGACATTGGCTGGGCCGGGCTGGCCCGTGCCAAACCGCCCAGAGGGCAATCTGCGAATGGTCACGTCCGGAGACTCTCCCCCGGTGGCTAGTTCGAATTAAACCGCCACAATCCCGTCCTGAGTGCTTCACTTCAGGTTTTTGTTCATTTCTGGGCAACCAACGTTACCTCGTTGACAACACATTGCTTTCATTTCAATCGAATCACATGGACGATCTACGGTGAGACAAGTAAGGTACAGCATGGCGGAAGGTACGCAAACCGGCCCCCCTCAACCGAGATGAGATGGTGAGACTACGTTAGGATTTGCCAGCTGTTTCCTACATGAAGCCAAATTGGGCTCGAGCCCCTTGAACCGCTGCGTCCTCCAAACATGCACATCTGGAAGTCCGGATCTGATTGCACATGAGCTAAGGCACTGGCGCCACACTTGTGCTTCGGGTGTATTGCCTCGACCTCTCCTGCTCCAATAGATCGAGGATCTACACCAAGATCGATGGTGCACAGCCACGAATCATTCGCCACAGTCCGCGTCTATCTACCTGACGGCATGTCGCAACCGTGACAACGTTCGCAACGTCCTCATCCCCAGAACGTCCAAGTCGGCCGTGGATCGTCAGAGCAGGCGTTTAGGACCATGCGGCTTTCGGGTCAAATATGACGGGCTTCTAGACATTCCCCCTTCCGCACTGACGCCGTCGACGCCATCTTCCGCTCAAGAATAGCGTGAGTCCGCAGCGGATAAGACGACACGTGTGGTTGCCTGTAGTGGAATGCATTCCATGCATTGTAGTGCGAGTTCGGTGACGGGTGGTCTCTCGCACTTCAACGCGGCCCGCTCCTAGACTCTGATCTTTCCTCTGATAAACTCTGACGAAGAGACGCCACAAAACATCACGCCCAGCTAGCAGCATATTGGAAAGAAAATTTTGTTTTAAATTCATACAGCTGCTCGTTGCTCAGCAGCCAAGGTAATTCGTAACTCATAAGAGACTCCGCCATGAACCTACTCCCGAAAATGCAAAGCCCATACCACAGAGCATCCCGGCTTACCCGCGCCGGGGCTACCCATGATATCCAGCGTCCAATGTACAACAACAGCACCTTTTACTGCAGAGGCAAGCTCTTCAACCGCATCGTCAGAATGTCGAGCTGTGTCTTCACCTCCTCACCCTGGCCCTGATCGTCCACTTCCTTCTTCTCAAGGGCCGTCTGCAAAGTCTTGACGGCGTGTAGCAGAGGCTCAACGTAGCGCTGCTCCACGGCCCCGGGCATGCTAGCCGGCACCAAGTGCTGGAAGCTGGTACCAGCAAAGAGGAAGTACGCAAAGTTGGCCACCTGCAAGTGGAAGGGGAAGTTCTGCACCCAGTATTCCCAGATTTCGGGGACAGATTGCTCTTTGAGGAATGCCATGTTGGGGAATAAGACATACTGCAGCGTCTCAACTGCATCTGTTGTCGAGAACCTGTTTGTGAGCTTGCGTTTTTGGGCCACAATCAACTCCTCTCGCAACCACGTCACCGCAGAGGCCTGCAGGGCGGAAAAGATACAGTTCTCGAGGAGATCCTCCAAGATCTTGAGCCGGTCGCTATCATCGGGGTCATCGTGCAGGACGAGGCCCGCGAGTGTTGTCGAAACATTTCGAACTGATAGTGTCGGGTGGAACACAGAGACAAGTGTGAGGAGATGGTGGTAGGGCATGAAGTCGCCTTCTGACGGCGAGATGCGCTTGTAGTTCTCTAGCCAGAGTCCCATTACGACGAGAGCCTCGGTGGTGCCAGGATTTCCCACGATGCGCGACTGCGGGTCTTCGCCAAAGAAGTTTTCGAGGAGCTTGACATGATCGGGGAACATGGTCATCTGGACCTGTTCGTAGTCCGCATCAAACACCTCTGCTGAGAAGAGCCAGTATGCAACCAAGCACCAGACACCTCCGGTGGAGAGCTTGATGTTGTCGGGGCTGAGGTCATCGGTCTCGACTGCCAGCGGGCTGTTGGGGATAGAGCCCTCAAAGATGTCCTTGACGGAAAGAGCACGCACTCTGTTTAAGCCGAGATCTCCTGCAAGTGCCTGGGTTATTTGTTAGCAAGTTCGTCCGTCCGAGCAACATCAGACGAATGTACATACGACTAATTGGCCAACCAGAGCGTCCCTCGCCAAAAGATCACCGTCCTCCTTAAAGGCACGCAACACGCTCTTGCGCATCACGACACGCTCTGGGTTGTAGAATTCCAGCAGGCGAGAGGCCCATTCCATGCCGGTACAGTTGACGTAGGCCTCGATGATGCAGGTAATGAAGGACTGGAGCAGTCTCTTGGTCGTGTCGGGGTCCGTCGGCGCCAACTGCTGCTTGTGTGCGGCCTCGGGGTCCGGTGCGTGTTTTGTGGGATCGCTCTTCGTAAAGGGAGTGTCGAGCTTGTTGCTGGACTGACGGGTAGGGAGCGGCGGGCGCTTATCGCCAGAAAGGGAGCGGACGAGGGCAATGACTGCAGCCGTCATTTCGGGATTGCGGGGATGGTAGGTGCGGTAGACGCTCTGAAGGGTCGTGTGAACGAAGCGAGAGGGGCGCGCGACATTCAATCGCTTGTGCAGAATGCTCAACATGCCGACCAGGTGAACGAACGTCGCCGTCGTCGCGGGATCGTCTTCCTCGTCGGTCGCCTCTTCGACAGTCTTTTCCAAAACTTCGAGGACCTTGAGAATGACCTCGCGCGGGTTGCCCAGCTGAGCAATGGTCTCGAGGCACTGCTGGCTGCCCTGGACTGGCACAAGCATCTCGACCAAGTCCCATCCGATGTCCTGGGTGAGCTGAGTGTCTTGGAGGATTTCGTTCAGGTCAGGCAGGATCTCGGGGGAGAGGACCTCGCCAATGATGGTCAGGTAGGTGAAGGTGTCTGTGGCGGGCGGCTTAGACTCGCGCAGAGCCTGGATGCCGCTGGGCTTGTCGGCCATGGCAAGAGGAGGATTTGTCGCTTCAATCATGGTGTTCAACTACTCAAGTGACCTCTGTGACATTGGAGGGGCTGGTCGATGGTCGTTGAAGAAAAGTCTGGGCTGATGAACACTCGGCAGACGACAGAAGGAGAGGGGCAGATGGGGTGAAGAAAAGAAGAAAAGAGACTGCTGCGCCAGTTATTGTTTCGTCATCGGAGCTTTCAGCACCTGAGAGACGGAAGGGAAGGCGTGAGAGAACACTTCAGACCTAGGCAGGCACGGCAGGGTTCCAACTCCAATTTCTCTCCACCAGGCAATATAATTAGCACCTCACCAGCAGCTCACCACTCCACGAAAGGGGGGATCGAGGCGGGCGATTGCAGTCAACGACAGGACCAGAAATGCCAGCAGTGGGCGCAGCAGCAACCCCGCACTAGCCCTGATTCAGAGAGGATCCCGCTGGAACACTTTACAGGTCAGGTTCACCCCACTGGAATCTGCATTCTGAAGAGGTCCCGCCAGGTCTGAAGCCTCAGGATGGCCCCGCCTCCAGGACCGGTGGAGGTCGTTGGTGCAGACATGTCAGTGGCCCAGAGTCACAGTGAAACCCTGTGCCATCGGGTAATACAGCGCGCCAGACCAGGCTGGTTCCAGCCCGCAACACTGGCTGGGGCCAGGCCTTGGCGGTGAAGTGGCCTGCGACGAGACAGGCTGAGATGTGAGTAATTCGTTCCCAGGGAATTCCTAAGACGGTATGGAAGAACAGGTTGCGGATGGAAGATCGGCTCGTGTTTGATTTATGCTTGACAATGGAAGCATCCGAACAGACGACGAAACTGGACAGTCCCCATCCCTTTCATCTGCGGGAACGGGAATGGACCCTGAAGAAACCTGAATCCTGAGGGACCGAAAGTCAACCACCTCACCCTCAAAGTGTCCCCACGGAAGTCTTATCGTTCCCGCGCTATCCCTTTTGTTAATTGTTATCGATAGAGGAAGTGGGGCAGCATGAGATAGCGGGATGCACTTCGATAAGACACCCCGACTGGGGAAGCGATTACAGATCCCAAGGTACCTTACCTGGTATACCTTACCTTGGTCCAGGCGCGTAGGTACCTTGATGGGAGCACACCGTACCCCTCCATCACCGCCTCTCACTCATATGGCGGTCTCCCTTGCCTTTGAATCTCATTTGAGAGCATCGTACAAACGCAACGTCTTGCAGATTTGAAGACGACAGGTTCAAAGAGAACGGCAGAACAATTGCTTCGTGTACAGATTCATCCCCAAGGCCATCCGGCGCCATCTGCCATCCGCCACCTCCAACAAGCAACTGCCCGTGACACCCCGCACCCGCCATTCGTCCCAGGTTTCGTGACTACCTTCCTTACTACCCGATTATTACAAAGTACCACCACCCAGTCACATCACCGCTAACAAACGAGCGGACGGGTACTTTGAGGTTTCGTCCCTCTGAGTAACACATCCTTTACTTCCTGCCAGGCCAAACGCTCGCAGCTCGACATGTACCCTTCTGTCCCCTCCTTCCCATTCTGATCAGGTGCGCTCCTCCCCGCCCCTACCCAACCCAAGCCAACGCCCTACCTGACCTTGCTCTGACCGACAGTTACCGACTGCAGCCTCAGCGGACTGGGCGGGCTACAGCCGAACTCAAGTCAACGTCGTGCCGTCTCATCCCGTAACCTCGTTCTTTTTGCCGGGCAAAACAGTCTTTTTTTTTCATTCCTCTCTCTCACCTTCCACCATGTCCGCTTCCGGAGTATCGGTATTGGAGGTGCCCGCGAGCAGAATGGACAAGTTCTGTCGCTTACCGCCAGAACTCCGTACAGCCGTTATTGAGTGTGTTGTCGCTGACTGCCGCTACGGCGATGAGCCCGATTCCCTCGCCGACTACGCCTTGGTCTGCAAGGAGTGGCAGGCCGTCGTCGAGCGTTCCAACTTTGCCGTCCTCAAAGTCACCCTGGCCAACCTGGACGACTTTGAGTCATCCATGGTCGGCTCTCGCCGCAAACTCGTCCAGCGGATCAACCTACACGTCGACCTGCCCGCCTACGACAATGATCCCTGCGAAAAGAAGGAGACCTGGGAGGACAAGGCCGAGAATAACTCGTGCTTTACTCTTGCATTTTACCGTCTGTTTGGCATCATGCATTCCTGGACACAGGAGGATTCCACCCGTAACGGCATCGATTTCTCACTAAGCATCTCTTCACCCAGCGACCTCCGCAACGCCAACTTTGAGCTATGGCAACGACGCAGGTGGAATATCAAAGATATCGGCGAAAAGCGTTTCGCGGACTCTTGGATCGATTTCGTCGGCCAGGATGAGGAGTTTGACCGGGTCAACCGCCTGCCTGTGGTTAAGGTGATAAGGTCGTTCACAGTGAGCCCTCAGAACCACCGGGCACTGATGCCCGCTGCTCATGCCGACATCATCGCCCGGCTGCCCGGGTTGCGAACAGCCAATTTCGACATCACCAAGGACCGTAAGAAGGAAACCCGCAAAATCCACTTCAACCGTGCGTTCCATGATGATGTTGATACCCCCCAGGTCCCCTCACTAACACTGGCCAGAATTCGCCGGTTCCATGACAAAGTGGCCCACCTCACTGGAATCTCTCACCATCATGTCCAATACGATATCATCGTGGCGCCAGATCCCTCACGAGACGCTTGCTGAAGGCGACAGCGGTGCCAAGCTCTGTGAAAAGCTCCGGCGTGCCGCTCAGCATCTCAAGGAGCTCAGCGTCACCAACGTCGTGCGTATCAGAGAATTCTTGCGTCCTCACTGGCCCATGGGGACGGACGATACCGAGCCGTTCCTGGCGAACCGCTCGTATCACCCAGAGTTCTGGCTGCTCAAGACTCTCTACATCTCTTATGGATCCATCTGGTACAATACAGAGTGGCACAAGCAGAGCGACGATATCAATGAATCCTCGGAGCTAGTCGATTTCCGCCAGAATGTTTCCCTCGCCGCCGCCCGGATGGCGTCTACGATGCCCCAACTGAAGCACATGACCATCAAGCAGCGGCCTCTAATGTGGGCAGGCAAGCATGAGCTCGAGTACAAAATCGAGGACGACGACAAGGCCTACTTGACCTGGACGAGCACCTTTGAATTTAGGCCATGGGAGCGAACGGTGGAGGCGTGGGTCGAGGTGGCGGCCCGGCAGGAGAGGAAGCTCGAAGTTCGCATCATCACTAGGGCTTGGCATACAGACGGTAAAGCTCCTCTTCTGCCATCACTCACTTTTTGAGCACTCTTTCTTTCTCGGAATCGAGGGACTTCAGTGCGCGCATTCCTTTTTTTTCTTTGGGCCTTTGGGGAGGACGGAGTTCTTATGGCGTTCTCGAAGGATTTTTGGCATTTCTCCTTGGTACTCCTCTCATTACACTTGGTTCATGATACCCAGGGTCCGGAACCGCTCTTCACGGCGTCATCATTACATCTCAGGGAAGGGGAAAGCGGGCAGTATTAATAGACTCAAGCCAGGATGAGGGCGAGACCTCAGCGGGGTGAAGGGGCGGCTATACCAGAGTGACGCGATTCTTGGTAGATACGTTGAATGAGCGATACACGATTCAAACACTTGGTCTCTTTGTTTTGTTCCTTTTTGACTTCGTTTTCGTGATGGGTTTCCCCGGCTTTGTGTCATGATTCAGGATGAGATGGTTCTGCTACACGTGCTGTGACCAGCAGTAGCCCAGTGCTGACACCGCCTCGATGGCTGGTTCAGACTTGCATGACATACACAGTATGGGTGGGATTTAATCTGATGGTTCTTAGTCAAGGTAATTATGATTGGTTGAGTGTAATCTGAGTCTCGGAAGCAGATGTGAGATTTGCAATGAGTCTCCTCATGAGAGATGAAATCTGAGGCTCAGAAGCAGGCCTCAGATTTCCAATGAGATCTCTCATGAGATGAATGAGCCGAGATGGGTTCACATGCTGACAGAGGATCTACAATCACTGATGAGCCATTCTCATTCACCATCTCATAGGTTATATGAAGTAATTTGAGATCATTTGACTTTTTTCATCTTATTGATGCTGAAAAGAGTAACTCTCTCCCAATTCCCCAACGCCGTGTTGTCCCAGACGCCATTTACCCTGAAATCCCATGAACCAGATATAATCACCTCATGCGTACGTACACATCTACAGTGAGCCGTTTTCTTCGGGCAACACTCAAGAATGGCTCCCACACCTCACTCATCGTCATCGTCATCGTTCAAGTCAACCTTGGGCCCGGGTCCCCAGCTGTACCTCTTGCGCGTCCTCAACATCCAGCTCCAGTGGCTCCACGGGTCCTCCGCAAGCTTGGTCATCTCAATCACATCTCCATGGCCCTCCCACAGCGTGGTGAGTCCATACTCGACCGCCATCCGCGCATACTTTGTCGCCAACCACGGCTCCCCGATACCATTATACTCGATCGCGGCGAGGGTGTACGCCTCAGTCAGCAGGCTCCAGTTGTGCTCCTGCTCATACAGGGAGATCAACAGCTCCGCCATCTGCGGGGTCGCCCTGGACGCGGGGGTGTAGTCGTTGAACTCCTCCCGCAGGGAGGCGATCTGCTCGATGCGGCGGTCCGACTCGTCCGTCTTGAGGCGGTGCTGCATGCAGTGGTGGCAGGAGCAGTGGAAGCCCCAGGTGGAGTGCAGGCGCTCGCGGCGGGCGGCGCGGGTCTGCATGGGGTCGATGTAGGAGAGGGTGAGCTCCTCGCCGGGGATGATGTCGCGGATGGCGACGGTGCGCTGGGTGAGGGTGCGCGGGTCGAACCAGTAGTCTACGTTGGGGCGGCAGTCGTGGTTCATGCGGGATGCTGGCGGTGCCGTGTTAGCCGTGTTGCTTATGCAGGGACCTACAAGCAGGGAGAAGGGTGAATAGGGGCAGAGGAGGAGCTTACTGTTCACAAAGACGGCGTAAAAGTCATCATCGCGCTTCGCATCGTCCATCTCGACGTCAAACGAGTTGGTCACGAGAATCTTGTCCACCATGGACAGGTGGTCGCCGTGGTAGCCGTGGCTGGACATGTTGAGCCACTGGCTGCGGTGCTTGAACTGCAAGAAATCCACGGCGTGGGCCTGCATCTTCTTCATCTCGTCGGGCGGGATGTGGCTGAACGCCGCATAATCGATGAGCAGGCTCGCCGTCTCGCGCAGGATGATCTCGCCCCGCTTGATGGGCAGCGAGGCGACCAGGCCGTAGTCCTTGCCGGGCACCTTGGCGACCTCGAACTTGGGCAGCGGCTGGTTCGCGCCCTCCAGCTCCTCGGGCCTGGTGAAGCCCCAGCTGCGGGTGACGTGGGCGGCGCGGTCGGCGTCGGTGATGATGGAGATGCCCTTGCCGCCGTAGTTGGCCGCGTGGTAGATGCAGAATTCGGGGGCCTCGGTGCCGTTTTTGAAGCAGGGCGAGGTGTGCGTCCACGCGGAGCCTGAGGGCGTGGAGGAGGAGGTTCCCGCTGAGGAGAAGGGGAACTGGTCGGCGCGGCCGCCGAGGAGGTCTTCCTTGTTGCGGCAGATGGGACCGTTGTTGGAGGAGGCGGCGAGGAGCTGGGAGGAGATGCAGATCTCGCCGGAGCTCGAGGAGATGACCTTGGATTCGCGGAAGGCGAGGGCGGAGCCGGCGCCCAGGAGTGCAAGTGAGGGCTTCATGGTGATGGAGGAGAGATGTGTGTATTAAGAAGAGAATGATAACTTCCGGGTCGTGATCTACACAACGCGCGAATAAAAGTGAAGAATGAAAGGATGAACAGTAGAAAAGGGGAGAATAGGAGAAGGAATGGGAGAAGAGAAGAGGAAGAGTTGAACACACGCTTACTTTCGTCCCATTGATCTATGATAATCGGACTCCCGGCACAGCTCGAATGATTGAAAGTGGGACGAATAGATATTAAGTATCCGCACCGCTCAACACACAGCACCAGCAAGCACAGCAAGGCACGGCACGCAATAAGCAGCAAAAAGAAAACTTGAGCAAGCTTCAGAAGCAAACCCTGGGCGCTTCGACTCTTCTTCGGAATGCATGCATGCGCGGGACGGGGTTCGAGCTCTCGGCGCTGGCTGGACCAGCGTTTGGGATGCTCGCGGGGGAGCAACAGGATTGGAGCATGGGTGGAGGAGGGGGATAACTCACACCTCACAGCCTACAGACCCCATAGACTATAGAACGGATGGTGATGGGGTTTGCGGGAAAGACGTGACAAGGTCCGCGAGCTTCTTGGGGCCTGGATCCCTGTCTTGAGGTCTGGATGTTTGTGTGAATGGTCGATTGCGTTGGAACTCTGAGTTGCCATTGAAGCTGTCCACGGGTTCCGTCTGACACTTTTTTTTTCTTGTCTTTTCTTCCTGGTCCATCATCCATGGGATCATTGAGGTATGGACGGTGGATCGTGGCCCATGGCGAACCCCAGGATGGAGAGAAACAAGACTTTTGACGAGTGTAACCCTCGGTAACTTTAGTAAGGTTGTCTTGTAACGAGGAAGGGTTAAGCGACTCATGGTGCGAAGGAGGACAATCCCCTGTAACCCCTTCCCGCGACCCAATTGGACATTGGCGTTGTTTGATGATTGATGCTCGCTGGTAAGGTATGTAGGATCATAAAGAAAAGGGGGGGACGGAAAGGATGGCGCTGGGTTGCAGCGCTGCGATTGTTTCTTGTGTCAAGATCCTCGTTGATGGGCGTTCAAGGGGGTTGTGCGCTCGTGTCAGATGTGTTGCAGGACGCTGGGGTTGAGTTCTCGAGTGCACCCCAGCACCTCCCAGCACTCCCCGTAAAGCGATGGTGGGCGGAAAAAAAAAGGGGTGGTGTTGCAGACAAAACGGAATGGGGCCCGGGTTTGGAGGTCAGACAAAACAACTGACACACGCCGATCAGCGGGAGAGCCTTGGCCTGCCACTATTTTGTTGGTAACACGGCACCGTTGACAAGTAGTAGCCTGCTCTGGTGCTTCGTATGTACCTAGGTATGAACCCCTTGGCTAGTTGGCCGTAGGGTCCCCAGCAAACTACCTTCTCTTGCATGGCAGTTGTGGAGTGTTTCCAAACCGATTCTGTGGGAGAATGTCAGGCACAAGAAGGGATAACAGCAAGCGGGTTAAAGTTAAAATTTAGGTACGCTTGCAGGAGATGGTGGTGGTGGTGGCCGCGGCCACCTTTTAGCCATGGCCTTTTTTGGTGAGTGTCGTCAGGATTGACTTGCCTTTCTCTGCCTCAGTTGAGCCAACCTGAGCCCGCGGACTCTGAAGTGGGACGGGCTTCATATTTTCGCCTGGGAATGCTGCCTTGGCTGCCCTGCTGGGGACATGTGCAGATGGAACATTCTGATGACCAAGAATGCCTGCCCGTAAACATATTGTCGTGCAGCTGCCTAGAATAGATGCTACCGCACATGTGTCGAGGAAACTTGCGACGACGCGGGAGCCACCTGCGCCCACTGTGGCGGCTAAAACATAACACACAGCACAGGTCCCGAACCGCGCAGGACGTGGGCAGACCTGCAGGTGCCGTCCTATCCAGCGGTTCTCACTGTACAAGGCACCAATAGCCGGCGACAAAGAACACAAATCACATCTCAGCTGCCCGCCAGCGACCGGACGATGGTGGAAGGAGGGGGGCGTCGAGGACCTTATATAGTGGAGCAAAGTGAAGAATCCAGACCTCTCGAGTCCCAGCCGTCGGGTTTCCGTGAGGCCGATGTTTTGGATTTGCATGTCCCGTGTCGCGTATAGGAAAAAGGGTCCAGCCGAAACGAGGGCCGGAACCCAACGGAAAAAGTCTCCGGCCGCGGGGACGACCGTGACCCACCCGGAGAAGAAGGCGGCGATAAGTGGGCACCATGCTCGGAGTACCGGAGTATGCGGGATCGCTTCATTCGGTAATTCAGTATCAATCACACCAGTATCACAATCTACAGTAATCAAATCAACCCTTAAAGTCCTTCTCCAACCGTCCGCCCCGTCTCCTAAACTGATCCGCAACACTCTCCATCTCCACAGCAGGAAACCTCGGATCCTTCTGCCACGGCAAGAAATCACTACTCGCCACCATCCACCGCAACACAACCCCTTCCATCCGCCTCCTCACCTCCTGATACTCGCCCACCTCGGCCAAGTTATGCAACTCTCCCGGGTCCCCAGCCCGATCATACAGCTCCGCCGGCTCGTACAGCCGATACACGAACGTCCACTCCTTGTCCCGGCACGCCACGCTCTTGCCCACAATCGTCGTATCCTCGTGCTGCAAGGCGGCTTTGATATCATACGGATACGGCGCCTGCTCCAGAAGCGGCTCCTCGCTCGTCAGGAACCCGCCCTCGGAAAAGGCAAACTCCTTGTGCTTCATCGTAGCGTCCGCCGAGGTCAACACCTCCGCGAGCGAGACGCCGCAGTGAGGAAAATGCTCCCCGATACCCGCAAACTGCAGCACCGTCGGGACGAGGTCCACCATCTCCGCCATCTCGTCGTACACCGCGCCCCGCGGCAGCCCGCAGCCGCCGACGATGAGCGGCTCGTGGGTCAGCGAGTCCGAGAGGCCCGACGGCCACTTCTCAATCATGCCGTGGTCGCCGAGGTACTCCCCGTGATCCGTGAAGAACAGCGTCACCGTCGAGTCCCAGTGGCCCAGCGCCTTCGTCTTGTCCACGACGCGCCCGAACTGGTCGTCGAGCCGGGAGATCATGCCGTAGTAGGTCGCCATCACCTCGGCCCAGATCTCGGGCGTCGCGCGGTGGGTGCCGTAGCGCTCGCGGTTGATCTGCATGTAGCGCGGCTCGTAGCCGGTCTGATATTATTCGTTAGCTGCGATGGTCTCTTGCACTCTCCAGGAGCGGCTCACCTTGTCTTCCGACTTCGTGGGCACACCCATCTCACCGCGATCATACATTGAAAAATACGGCTCCTCCACCTGAAAAGGACAATGCGGGAAAATAAGCGGCATAAACAACACCCAAGGCTTATCCGTCGGCGGACACTCCAACCACTTCAGCGCCCCTCTCACAACAGCATCATCATAATCCATCGCCTCCTCATTATTCCTCAATCCCTTGTAAAACAGCCTCTTCCAGATATCCTCCTTGTCCTCGGGCTCCTTGTTCCCGCCGCCCGCGAACCGCGGCACGAACTCGGGCGTCTCGAGGAACCCGTACTCGTCCAGCGACAGCTCCGTCACCGTCGGCGCAAAGGTATCGCCCCTCGGCGCGAGGCACGCGACGTGGTAACCCCCCTTTTCCTTGAGCGAACGAAAGAGATTGGGCTCCCACGGCTTGATGAGGTTCTCGAGGGAGCGGTGGCCCGTGACGTGCGGGTAGTTGCCCGTGAACATGCTGCAGCGGGACTGCGTGCAGACCGAGGCCTGGACGAAGCAGTTTGTGAAGCGGGTGCCTTCGGCCGCGAAGCGGTCAATGTTGGGCGTCTTTACGGTCTGTCGAACGTCAGTGATGCGAGATCGATGGTTGACTTGAGGGGGAGGGCGAAGTGTGACCTTGTTTCCATTGCAGCTGAGTGAGTCGTAGCGAAGCTGGTCCGGCATGAAGATGATGAAATTTGGCTTGTCCACCTTGAGCCCGCTGGGCTTCGCAGGCTGTTCATACGGAGGTGGGATATCTGACGAGGGTGCCATCGTGAGAGGTCTTTGTCCGATACACACTCTTACACTGCGGATTGACGTTGTCGAACTGCGCGTTAAATGAGAGCAGGAAAGTCTCTTCTAGATATAATCAACGTCAAATCAGGAGCCTTGTCACTTCCTTCATGAGGACACCATAATAATCCACTCACTATCCGAAATCGCAAACCCTCACTGGCCGAACGACGTTCGACACGGCGATGCGCGTCGTCCGTAGCACAGCCGACAACCGCTGCGATTATCCGGCGAGATCCGGCGATGAGTGGAGACAATTTGGGTGGTCCGTACCCAGCGGTGCCGGGATCGGGCCAGTACCGCGTCCGTTTGTTGGAGCACGAGTCGGGGGTTTTTGCTGGATGATCGTCGCAAATCATTTGTTTGTCGATCCCATGGCCCAAACGCTTTTTCCCCCAACATCAAATGCGAAACAAGCCGGTTCGTCGATTGAAGCTGTTTCTCTGCAGCTTGCCGCATTTCGAGGTACCGTGCCGCAGGAGCGGCTACTGGCCCAATGACAACAAAACATTGACGTCGGACCTCCGGCAAAGATTGCCAATGCGGGGTGGCTGTAACGTAGGGCGGCACACGGTCTCACAGGATCGACAGACTCGGGGTAGCACGGGGGGATGCGAGAAGCCATGGGTCATCATTTGCTTTGAATTGTTTAGAGGACAGAAGGAAATTATACAGCATTAGAATATACAAATATTCTACAACCCGGCATTCGCCTTCACCACACGGTGATTCCTGGTTTCGTTCACACCGCGAGACGGGCTTCCCGGGGGTAGTCGTTAAGTTTATATACGTAAGAGTTGCGCCCCGAGCCATTTCCCAATGCCGATGCGTGGTAGTTCCACAGGCGGTGGTAGAATCCCCGTGTGTGTGGACCATGCAAAGGACAGAAAGTCATCCCGGTGCGCAGGGTATAAAAGTGTGTGTCGTCGAACGCCATGCCATGTTGAGAAAAAATGCTGAGTGGTTTGTACAGCGGGAACCGATCTGTACAGAAGAAATTTGTCCGGGCAAAAGTTGGACACTTGATAGTTTTGGTTTTGTTGGTTGCTTAGTTGAAGCGCTCCTTCTCCCGCAGGCCGCCGATTGAGTCGATATCGACAGAGTAAAACTGCGACTTGCTATCCTTCTCGTACGCCGGGAGCTGCTCATCGCGGACAGGCTCGAGGCCGACGGAGCCGCCATCGCCAACGCGGACGACGAGTACACGGCCGCTCTTGCGGCGGCCGCCCTCATCCTGCTCGTCGGGGAAGGTGATGTGGATCTCGGGGACGTTGTCGGGAGAGTGGGGAGCGGACTGGGGGTTCTGGAGCATCGGCGAGCGTCCGTCCTGGCCGATGTAGAGGACGCTTGAGCGGCCGTCTTGACTTGTCTGGATGGTGAGGTTGTGGTGGTTTCTGGCGCCGCCCTTGACTTCTTGATAGGCGGGAAGCATCTGTTCTTGGCGTTGTTGTCTGCGCATGCGGCGCATGAGGAAGAGTGTGGAGACGAGGAGGAGGGCGAAGAAGATCAAGGCGAGGACGACAATCATGAGGTTGAGAGTGTCGCCGCCATCGACGTCGCGGGCGACAACGCCAGGGGCGTTGCGGGAGATGAGATTCTGGATGGAAGGCATTGTGTTGGTCGTGAGCGGGTCTGATTATTACTGCAAATATCCCTTTCTTTGATGCGAGTCGAATTAGGGAGCGGTATTCGGTATAATTATTAAAGAGCGGACGACTGTAGGAGGGGGTTTGTTAGCCATCGCGAAAGGGGTTTGTTGTTTGAGGGTCCGACATCTGGTGAGACATTCTGGAGCATTGTCTGGTGAACACACAAAGGGGACCAGATCCATTCCAGGTCTCCCTTTTCTCACCGGCCAACACACACAACAGTCCTCGAATGTCTGGTCCAGAAGGGCGGATTTGCCTCGCCTCCCAAAAAAGAAGTGGCACGTACGTAAGGGATTAAGTCTTCTCTCTGTGGCAGGCCGTCGCGAAAGTCGTTAAAGAATGCACTTGTCTCTCGGTGTGTCGTGGATATTTTTGGATTTGAGGGTTGGGTGTATTTTTCGGTGTAGTTGTGATGGTACGTAGTGAGCGGGTTGGTTATTAACGATAGGACGGAAAACTGCTTAGTGAATGCAAGCGGGAATTCCAAGGGGGGAAGGTATTAGAGAGTGACTGGAAGGAGGGTGCTAATAGAGAGCGAGTGACAACAAACGGTCCTGCAACGTACAGCAAGGACAACGACGATTTGAACAAAGTTGTTGAAGAAGAAGGGGAAGGGAGGAGGAGAAGAAGTCGAGATGGAAGGGAATGAGGAAGGATATGTCCTGGTTGGAAAATGGAGAGACAGGGGTAGCGCCGAGGAGGAAGAGGAGGTCTGCGGTGTGTGTGTGTGTGTGTGTGTGTGTGTGTGTGTGTGTGTGCCTGGTACCTGCGTTGGTGTGTGGACAATTGGTGCGCAGGCTTGCATTAGGACTGGGCAGCGGGTAAGTGGCTACTGCCCAGCGTGTGTGTGCCAGTGTGGGCGGCATTGGACGCCTGGGAGGAAGACGCGATGGAGCCATGCCGTTCCTGGCCAGGCATCCAAGGATCTATGCAGCAGAGGCACAGCATAAGCGCACAGAAAAAGGCGGCATCATTCATCATGGCATGGGGCGGTTCGTGATCACAGATTGAATCCTTTCCTAGAGCCCCAGCCTATTGGCAAGGCGGCAGGGATCATCACCGAGCCAGACCGGGTTGAGAGAAGCTCCAGCCAGGCAGTACATAGGTACTTGTCCGTCCTACCTACATATCTATACTGAGTACATACGTAGGTACATGAAGTTAGGTACATAAGGTATCTTACGAACAGAGAGGCTAAAACTCAGGAGAAAGCTGCTTACCGCCTTGGAAAAGAAGCGAGAAAAAACTAAGCAGGACCAGCCAGGACGGGAGTGAAAAAGAGGAGAAGATGGCAGCATCGGACGACAGCAAACGGTCCTCCCACCTTCCCTTCCATGGAATCCATAGTTCCATTGGCGCACTCCGTAGTGGATCTGGACCGGGCCAATTCTCCATTCTGGCAAGCACAGCCCATGGAGTAACTTGACTGATTTGGGAACATGGGAAGCAACGCCCCAAGATTGAGCCCATCTGACAGGCACGCACGATTCGTCAACGGTCTGTTGCAATTTCCGCCATTGGCCAATGAGGCCGCTGTGTGCCTGGAAAGAGCGGGGTGGCACCGGGAGCCGCCTTGAAACGGCGTCGATTATTGGGCGGCCGTTGGTCGTTTCCCAAGTAAGCTCATCGACCCCCTGCAGGGGCTCGTGGTCCGTGAGCTCGTGTGCAGCCAGGAACGAGCGGATTGCTCTTGCTCTCTGCTCTTGCTTCTGTTCCTGAATTCTGCCGGATAACCCCTTGGCTCTTGCCCTCCTCCTCCGAACCTGGGCGGCTGTGACGACAAGCTGGGACTCCCCTTTTTCTGTGCAATCTGGACTCGCAAATCAGCACCCACTGCGGCCTTGTGCAAGTGGGTCCATTGGATAGAACACGCGGTTAGCGTCGTGGTGACATCCATTTCGAGAAGGAAGGAGCGTCCTTCGTCAGCAATACCCGGCCTTCCACTCTTCGAGGCAAGCCGCAAGCCGTAAGCCGCAACACAAACAAATAATAACGACTTGGAGAATAACAATGCAACGCCCGTCGAGAGCATGAACTCTGAATGCTCTCGGATTCGCCCGACCAAACTATTGCTTCCCAAATCTCTTTTTCCTTTTCTACCCTTCCGTCCAGTCCGCTTCCTCCTCTGCCGCCCTCCTCTCGATATCACACGGAGCTATAACACACCGGCGCCTACCGGTATTTTCTCCCTCATCACAAGTCCATCGAGCAAAAAAGCTGCCAGCTTGATCCCTCTTCTGCCCAGTCTAAATGTCTCCGGGTATCCGTACCGTCGTCGACTGACAAAGTTGTCCGTCCCAATCCGGCCTTGGCCTCTCCCGGGGCCCCACGAATGCAATCATTCAACAGGTCAAATCAGGTTTGCTGCTTGCTGACTCTCGCCCAATTCTAGAAAGACTTCATTAATTCATTCCGCCCTCTCCCACCTTTTTGGCGGCGGCAACCTCCCGATGCCAGAAATAGCGTCGGAGCTCCAGCAGCCACCTGGTCACTCCATGCCAGTGGGGCTCTCGACCCGCACCGTCATCTCTGGCAAAGCGAGATCCTCGTGGCCCACGATGGCCCCGTTGCCCTACACACGAGATTACGAGCTCGTGAATGGACTCTTCCAGTCTTCCACGCCTACCACGGTGCCGCCGCCTGCGAGCCTCGTACATAACCCAGAATTCAAAATGCAAAATCCTGCCCGGCCCGTAGCGATCTAAGCATAGCCTTTTCGTCCGACTCCGCCTGCCGGCTCCTGTTGTCGCAGATCATCCCTTTCGGGACCGTCTACGAGATTCCCGGGAATTGCTGTTGCCCCTTGGAGACAAACGAGAGTTGTTCATCTCGTTTGTTATGAAGCACCGTTGCATTGTTCAATGCAGCGACCACCTCTTATCCCACAGCCCCTGCCCCTCCGGGTTCAATGCAACATTGACAGCTCGACACCGAACATCCCGAGTATGTGGTCCGAGCCACAAGTGGCGCTCCTTTGTGGCGCCAGTCCGCCCCGATTCACCACGGCGCCACAGAGAGACGAATAACGCCTCTCCTCACTTGGTCACTCCCGCAGTCATCATCACCCGGTTTGATGTCATATTGACAAGTCGCCCAAGTGGGATATTCGACATGTGGCGGTTCCCTTAAATGGCCATCGCTGCCGAGAAGGTCGTTGAACTAAATACCAAACGCAAAGAGGCTGCATCGTCCAGAGGCACATTTCATTGCCCATGTTCCTGGATAAGGTCTCCTCATTCTTGACGAGTGCAATAATTACATTGTGGACTCTTCGCGGAAGACTTGGACTACGTTTGACCTTCGCAGCTTGACTGGAGGTAAGCCCATGGGCAGTTCCCAACCAGGCGTCTGCTAAGAAGCCTCTTGGTGAGTATGATGAGGTGTCCTTGCAGGTGCGAGCGCCTGACGACGTCTTGGGTCTCCATGATCAGTCAGACTTGCTCAGCATGATAATGAAGCTTGCTAATACTCGCCCAGTACGGATGCCAACGCATGAGGCAGTTCGCCCGTGATGCTCATGCGCTGAGGTGGCGGTCACGGCCACATCTTGTCCGCGAATACGATACATGCAACGATACCGAAGCAGTCTGACAGGCGGTTATCTTGCGCAAAAAGAACGATTCGGGACATGCATCGCCCAATCTGTTCTGCGTTAGTCTACGGAAACGATGTATGCAACAGCACCGAAGCAGTCTGATGAGCGGTGAAGCAGCCCAGAGCCTGTCCAAGTACCAAAGACAACCCGCGCATCCCCGCTTGGCTAGCAATGTCAACCTCAACCTCGTGAATTTCGCGACCGCAGTTCTCCAGGAAAGTTGCAAAGTACAGCAGGTGTCTGAATATTGGGCATCAGTGCTAGGGCGAAGATTCAGTTGGCAGACATCTCCAGTACAGTAACCACGGCAGACAAGACCTCGATTTGAGGATACCCAGTGGCGAAAGGATATGTCTTGAACCAAATCTTAACAGGATCGACGAAACATACATTGGCAAGTCAGCGATAAAGTCCCTACCTGTGCTTGGCCTTGTACGAATGCAACTAGCCGTCGCCATACTGCGAGAGCCCCGCGCGATCACCACCGAGCTTCAGAGACGATGACCGTCTTGTGCGCCAGACTAATCATAGCAGGAGGCGGTGTGGCACCTTTCAGCATTACAAGTGCCACAACATCATGTAGGGGTCTGGAAAGATATCGATTCTCTCGCACTTGGACATACCTACCCTGCCTGCCTGCGTACGAATCTCTACCGGCCACATCGATATTACACAGCGACGAGTGACTGCACGATCGGAATACCTTGCCTGAAATGTCTCAGCAAAAGGTTGCCGGCAGAGGCCTTCGTTGAGGAGCAAGTCCCGTTAGCCCTCCTTGCGAAGAAGCAACTCTGAGGCGGTCAGCGACTGGGCCGGCCGAGCAATATACCTCTAGCCAATGGCTGTACTCCAAGTCATCCCGACATACAATCGATCGTGTCCGCAGAGCTTCGGACTCTCCATAAGCAAGGTCTCAATGGTAACGAGTGGTGTCAGAATCGTGTACCGGATCCAGAGGCCGGCATTTCCTCTCAGGACAGAACGACTCGGGGGTCCTCACTTACTGGCAGAGGCCGAACAAGACCACTGCAATTGGAAGGCAACGAGGCCCCTTGTTGCCTAAGCAGGTCTGCCAACTCGCAGACGAACCTCAAGGTAGGCCTTGTCGCTCCACGATAGAAGTTCAGTTTATCGAAAGCGGGTAATGCTTGAGTCTCGGGCTTGCTTTTTTTGTACGCTCTTCAGGCATAATTTTGTTTTTATAGGATGTCTTGTGGCGCCGGAACCCCGTGAAGATCACATGGACCGCTTCGTCCGTAGGGTACCGAGAAGAAGCTTGGCGAGTGGCTGCTACTTGAGCAAAAGGAAACATTTAAGCCGGTCCACACCAGTCGTACAGCATGCTGTTTCGTCAGCAAAGCGAGAGAGTTCATGAGTATGGAGTAGAGAGAGTATGAACGCACGAACTCCCATCCGGCCTTGTTCAGCCACTCGTCCCGACTTACTGGAGCAATCAGCCTCAATTGATTTGCGCCTTCACGCAATGCTATGGCCACCAAGCCGCCAGACATTGATGATGGGATGCGATAGCTCGCAGCGCAGTCTCCAAATACTGGACAGGCGATGTTGCGGAATGTCGATCCCTGCCGTGACCTACTTCCCGGCGTACCATCGTCCAATGAGACCCTACCCAGGCCCGTCAAGGAGGAACGTGGACGGACCAGGCCGCCTGGAATGAAAAGCAGTCGTGACTGGCTCTTTCAAGTTGGTAGAGTTGAAACACTGAAACAACGACAACCCCGCCAGAGTGGACCAAGACCAATCCGGGGTCGACACACTCAAACTTCGGGCGGTCTTTTGGGGTATTTCCTCGGAAGGGGGAGAAAGTCCCAGTCCCTTTGGAGTTTCATGAAACCCCGTCGGCTCGAACAGAAAGGGGGAGGCCATTTGACTCCATACACATAGTAATTCTTCATAGATTGTCCGCAGAGGCGGAGCGGTATGACACACCAGTGCACGTTGTGAGCACCAGCGTCGCACCCGTGGGATGTCGCAGAGTAACGCTCAGCAAGCCAGAAAACACCTTGCTCAATATTAGCCTTTGGTCAAAAAGGACGAGCGGTTGGCGGCCACGACACTGGGTGAAGAGGAGCTGCTCCGTACAAAGCATGTCTAATCCCAACCACGAGGGCTAATCCACAACCAAGACCATGGCTTTCTGCTCGGAGCCGGGCGCTGTCTTTGACATACATCTTCAAGGGGGTTGCGCTCCAAATGCAGTGTAACGCTGCGGGAGAATTGGCTCGTTGGAGATGAACACAAACAAGCGAAGGGCGAGCGGGAGCAACTTGGCGCGCGCGGGTGTCTAGAACAAGCCCTTGCCAGCCAGCACGTCAACTCGGATAGCAATACATGGCGCCTAGAAGTGAAGTGCATCTTACGGACACTCTTGGTTGCCATGCTGATGGGACCGATGTAGGTTTGACAGGGCGTGTTGGGACGGACGGAGAAGCTCAGGGACGAGATGGGCCAGATGGCCGGCCCCGGTTCATACCAAGCAGAAACGTTGACGGGCTCATTTGTTCAGCCGAGGGATGGCGCAACAAGGACGTGCCAGCGCGCCCGCCAGCAACATTGCAGCATTCCGGTATGCCTGTTCAAAAGAATTGCGTTCCAAGAGCCATCAAGTTCACGGAGGAACGAAACATGTCCATGATATTCCCATGGACTGGTGGTCCTTTTTTTTTTCTCTTCCCTTTTCTTATTCTCTATTTTCCGCATCATTCGCCACACTGTAGTACATTGTACACCGACCGCCCCTTGCTTGACTTCTTTAGAGTCACAAAAACAAGACTCACACTTGGCAAACAAAGTACAAGAATATTTTGTCTCCTGCCTCTGATTAAAGACGTTGAATGTTTAGCGACGATTTGCGGGACCAACGGCACTGCTCTGGTGGATTCATCATGTATTGAAAACACGAGCCACGGTTCCTCAGCTTGCACTTAACGTTGATGCCCCTATGCCTGCCAATCAGCGCATTCTCGTTGGATGAACGACACAGAGACGAGGAAGCTGTTGATACCTGCAAAGTCTGTTCAGACGAGGCACATGACAACGATGTTCCTTCCTCAGAGTCTTAATCGAAGTTTCGGACTGTACGAGTAAGGTGAGACGTCAAGGCAAGAGGAAGGAAGGAAAGAAGGTAAGGTAAGGTAGGCAGCCTGCCTTGTTGCAGAATTCAGCGGCCCAACTTGGAAGGCGAGTGCTGCCTTTCCTGCCTTGAACAATATGTGCCTTCCGATTTACTTCACGAGGCGACACAGGACGGGGCTGCAGGCAACATCGCACAAGAGTCTCCTTCTCTTTCTTTTCCTATCCTTTCCTCTCTACTCCTTGTCGATCATCCTACCCATTTCAACGCTTCTCAACGGTCGGACAACCAAGAAACACACGTTGAAGAAACGAAGCGCCGTTTTTTTTTGTGTGTGCTCGATCTTGCTGTGGCCCGTTTCGCTTCCTCAAATCTCAGAGACTTGGCTGTCGTTTCTGCCCCAGAATCCCTGAAGATCATACACGGAACTCGGCCGGAACATAGTCGCAGGTACATTTCCGGCACATATCGCCGCCCCCTGATCCTACATCGCCCACGCCCCCCTGAAGTCCTGTCTGGACACTTTGGACAAGAAATCAAACCCGAGAAGGCGCAGTGACAGCGAGACGGCATTGGACGCTCGACCAGGGAAAATCCGGGGTGGTGGCAGTTTGGTGTCGACCTGTCAATCTTCAAGCCACGGTTCGCCTGGGTTGCCATTCCTATTTCCATCCTCATCGGCCTGTTCAGCCACCGTTGAGGCAGGCAACAACAAGTTTGCTTCCGCTCCTCACGAGACGAGAAAACAAAACATTCAAGCCGCGGCTGGCCGTTCGTCATCGAGCAGTCTTCTCTTACACGGCGGCCCACCCGGCTGCTGCAGACTTGTGGTCCCCTTCCCAACCCCTGGTCCAGGCTTGTTCTCCTCGCTACGCCGGACGAATACCTTGACCCTGGATTTGGTCCTCCACAAGTGGTGCTGCTGCTCAGTGCCGTTGCCGTCCTGTTGAGAAATTGGGATGTCTCCTTCACTGCTGCGTACGGAGTACTCTGCACGACGACAATAGTGGAGAGGCGAGTAAAGCGACATTGTCGGGTTCGTGTTGCTTGGGCGGCCTATTGATCACATCACCAGTGGATTACACCCAAGAGACGATACTACGCAAACCACGGGCTGCAAGCAATCAATCACACGCGCAGTGTTGTCTCTCAACAGCAGCTGTCCCCTTGTCCGTATTATCTCGCCTGCATTGATCATCGCGCCATCCGTCCCGGACCCCCGTCAACATTAGCTCAGCCAGCTCCAGCTACGGATACAGCTCGTCGGTGCAGCGGGGGTCTTTGAGAAGTTTTGATCAGAGCAGAGCGGTCGTTTGCGTGACCTAGAAGCGAGCCATCTACCGATACCTCCACTGGAAAGACATCTGTCTGCCACGCAATATAACCCACTCGCTGAACCAGCCTGCCCAGCGTTGTCGGCATCGAATCCTAGTTGCATCTCATTCTTTCGTGGGAGCCGTGCCTCATCAATCCACCGCCCACGAGTGCCCCCGAACAAACAAAACTCCGTCAGACGCTAAAAAGGACGGCAGACCCCCTTCTCCTCCCCCGGCAGACGGGGCTTTTTTGTTCTTGACTCGTCTCGTCCTAGCGCATCCCCGTCCGTGTGTGTCTCCCTCGATTGGACTCGCCGCCTGTTGTTCAGCCCAGATTCCTGCAGAGGTCGAGACTCACGACTCTGGACCCAGCTCTCGGACGGCCAACGGTACGGCGTTCTCACCTCGAAGGACGAAGAAGCTTGCCGCCAGCCTGTCTTGTCTGATCTTGGGGCAGGATCCATCAGTCGAGGGTAGATTGAAACTGAGATCTCGCCGATCACCGGCGACTCAAGGGTACGAAGTACCTTCCTTACTTCTCCACGACGTTCAACATAATCTACGAATGTTCGTACGAAGCCAGAGAAGAGAGTGTCCGTACTTGCTCCGCTTCGTGTCTTGAATGACCTGCAGCTTCCTAGCTCTGCTCGTACGTACGGACACGCTACGGATACAGCTACGGGTCTGTCGAGCCAGTGTCTCCCGCCTTGGTCCCGTCAGTCAATCAATCTCTCTCGCTCTCTCGCCTGCTCCGCGGTGGCCCACACCCCCGGCTCCGCGCGCTGCATCTGCATTCTCGCATCGACAAGCCAAATTACACACCTGGCGCCTTCAACTAGGTTGCTTGAGGACTTCCGGACCAGATAAGCGTGGGCAGACCACGGCGGCATCGGATACACGTTTCCAAGTACTCGAGTGACCAGCATCTACGTACGGATACCGCCATCGAATGAATTGTACAAACAAAACGGTCTCAGCACGGACAGACCCTCTCTCTTTCTCTCATCGCCTGCTGTTTTTTCGCAGGTTGTTTTGCAGCAGCACCTATATCGACAGAAGCAGCACAGCCACATCCACGATCTATTCGGTTCTCGGTACACGCAGTCCGCGAGAACCTTTGACCATTCAAAGACGGTCACTTTGTGCTTGTCTGCTTTACGGCTTGCCCTACCTTGGCCAAGCCAGAGGTAACGTCAAGTACCTCGCCTTGAGTTTGGTGCCATTGCAACATCAACGACTCTCCCTGTCGTGCCTGTGGCCAGCCGTCGGAGACCAATCGCAAACCGCCATTCCATTCCAAAGGATCCAAAGAGAAGGGCTCCAGAGGCTTGCCACACCCATCCACCATTTTCTCTGACTCTATTTGATCATCGTGGGAACCACCGCGCCTCTTCTTTTCAGTCCGCATCGTCTACCTGTTTTTAAACCTTGTGTCTTTTTTTCCAACGTCCACCATCTCTTGCCTATAGTCCGACTTTGCTCTGGCAGAGTTGAGCCCCAAGAGCATATCTCTCGGGGCACGCAGCGTCGACGCTCTAGTAATTACACACACACTCTCGCACACTACAGACACGCACACACGAGCAACGCACACACCAACCGAGGCACCTACAGATAGAAGCTAGGAGCGACAAGGACAAGAACAAGAGGCACACACGCGACATACTGCATACACCATTCGTCCCGACTTGTATCGACGTTTCGAACCCCGGGGACTTTGAACATTGCTTCCCGCCACGCACTTGGTACCTGTTGGCCCGTTTTCTCTCGACACTTCGCGCTCAACCGCTCCTCTGAGAGCCCGTAGCTGCACCCAGTACAATCAACCAGTCACTCACTCACTCTGTCACTCATTGTACGGACCACCGTCTCCGCAAATTCATAGGTTGATTGGACGTCAAGTCCTGTTTGCCTCCACCGTCGATACTTCTCTCCGCGCGCCCACTTCAGCCCGTACTTTGTCAACAGTCAAGCCGTGTCAGGGTACCTGTTATTCTCTCCCGCCAAGGTGCCCCGGTACCTCAGCCCTCTGAACGCACGCATAAACCGTCCATTCAAGACGTCTGCAAACGAACATTTAGCTTTTTTGTCAAGCCGCACATCACATCATTTGGAGACGAACGCTCTTCGCTCGCCCACATACGCACAATCCCAAAAAGAACGCATTGCCCCCTTTGGTACTCTGCTCTGTGACCTGTCGTCACCACCTGTCCAAACTTTCAATATCTGTACCTTGGTGGAGAGGAGCAGAGAAGCAGGCAGCCAACAAAACCAGGCCAACCGCGAACGAGTACCTACCTACCTACGGATACTCATTGACGGATAGAGGAAGAAGAGAATAGAGGAGGCAACGGAACGGGAGGCAAGAAACAGCAAGGCAGCCACCGGGGATTTGTAGCCCCCTCGCACACACGCACATTCGACTGTCGATTCCTCGCAAGACAGGAGTACAAGATTTGGTAAGTTCGGCGCAAAGTCTCGTCTCTCGTCTCTGGGTTGGATCCAATAACAGGGCCAAACTATCATTGCCCCTCCCCCCCTTGTCTGCCTATTCTGATCTTTCCCATCTCATTCTCCCGTCCTTTCGCCTCCCTCCTTTCCCGCCTTCATTGCTTGTCTCTACCTTACCTCGCACTCTATTCACACCGTCACCAAGCTATACAGAGTTGAGCACCTTGGCATCCCCCTCCAAAGCAAGCAAGCCAGAAAAAAAAAAAAGAGGTACGATAATTACCGGCAAGAATGTGTGTGTGTCGATTTCCATCCGTACCCGGCCTCACATCCCCATCCCTCGCATGACTGACCCCTTCCCGTCTGCCATCCATCAATCAATCCTTCCCGTCGGTGTCTACCACGGTGTCGTGGGTGTCTGTCTACCTTCCATGTTTCTTACTGCATTTTGCGGCTTTGCCTCCCCGAAGTTGTGTTGTCGGGTCCCCCCCCCCCCCCTTCTTCCCACGGCTCCATCGTTCAACTCCCAAGGGCCCCATCTCCAGTCCCGGTCCTAGGCCCAGTTCCCAGTCCCAGTCCCAGTTCCAGTTCCAGTTCCAGTTCCAATGCACCCCCGGTCGCATCCCTGACCCCTCGACTCCTCAAGACTGAGGAGCACAGAAAGAGAGAGAGAGAAAGAAAGAGGGAATAGAGGACCACTTTGGGGCAGTTGGGCCACACCCTAGACAGGAAAGCTCCATGTCAGCTCCCCTTCAAACTCCCCCTCTCACCACCCTCCTGTCCTCCCGCCCCCGTCTCCGTTCTTCTCAGTGGATGCCTCCCTCCGTCTAGTCCATCTGCGAGTCGCAGCTACTGCAGCTCCCACACGAGAGTCTCCAGTGTTCAAGTCTCCCGGTCCCAAGGCCAGGCTTTTAGGTCAAGTCTAGGTCCCAGCTGGTAGCCCACGACTTTCCCAAAGGTCCAGGGTGCACTTGTCCTCGATATTGGATTGCGCAAAAAAAATCTCCTACAAAGTTATTAGCTGCCCGCTCCCGTCTTGTCCCTCGCCCCAGCCGACCGCGGGCGCTCCATCAAACAATCAACCTAATCAGCCTTACCAGCGACGCTTGACCTGTCGGGTGTTTTCTGTTCTGTGTCTACTCTATTATTACTGTACATTTTTGGTCTTCCACATCATCACAAGAGCCTCCGGTCGCTTCTATACATTACATACCTTTGACAGAGTCACCTTACTCTCCGTACATTATCCGTACTCCTCCCTCTCTCTCTTACTCTTCGTCATCTCTCTCGCCCTCATCCTCGCCCATCCTCGCCCATCCTCACATTCCTCCATCCCTCCCATCCCGCTATTGCTCTCCCACATACCTTGCCTTCCCGGACGAGCCCACTCGCTTTGTTTCTTTCCATCATAATCCAAGTACGCACACCTGCACCCTTATCCCTCACCTTATTCCTCCTCGCTCGCCTCCCTCCCTCACGACCAAAGCGGGCAAACCCTCTCCTCAACAATCAACCCTGTGCTTCGCGCTAGAATTTCTGCCCCCCCAGTCTGCCTGGTTTTACTGACGCCCACCGTTCTCCCTTCGTTTTTTAGTCCGCGCGCCATAGACGATTCCTGGAGAAAGTTCCTGTCGCAAGAAAAAGTTTACACCTACATCGTATATAATTCACGACCGGAAAACCCAAAACTTCCCACAAGCAGCTGCGCCCTCTACGTGTGTGTGTGCAGCCACATAGACGTGCCCTTCAACCTCTGCGTCCTCTCGCTTCTCGCCAGCCACCACAGCAACCTCTGTGTGACAGACAGACCCAAAGAGCAGCATCAAGCAGCAAGCGAGGTGCATCCGATCTCACCATCGCAGCCGCGAACTTTCCCCCCCATTCGCCGCACCAAAAGAGGTCAACCTCCGGAAACCCTCGCTCCTCCTCTCTCTCTCTCCGCATCCCCCCGGACACTCGACCGCATCTTCTGTGACCGTCTCTCCTGCGTAGAGACCGACCACAAACATGACCACCACCGTAAGTCGCTGCCCCGTTTACTCCACGTGAGGTCCGATGGGGGTGAGCCCCGGGTCGCGAAGATGCGAGCGCGCGGCCGTGTGTGTCAAGACTGCGCTTCCCTAGCGGCCTCATGGCCTCTTGGCTCGAGTCGCCAATTCGGCGCTCGGAACTTCGCCTAGACCTGGCAAACAGCTCAAAAAAAGCTTGCCTCGCGCTTTACTTTCTCTTTTGCTGTTCCTTCTACCCTCCACCGATGGCTGCCACTTTGCTAACCTGCCACGTTGTCCAGGCCCGGCCAGCAGGTCGGTACGGAAGCTTCCCCATGGCAAACGGCCAGAATGAGAAGCCTGCCACCGGCGTCGCCCCCGGCTTCACAGGCTCCAACTTGTACTCGCAAAACATCTGGAACACAACGTACACAGGAGGCGCAGGAAAGAGAGACCCCCGAGGTACGGTTGACCGGGACGATGATTGATTGATGGACTGGAAGCTGACTTTGTGTGATGTACCAGGCCCGGAAGACAGCTTCGCTGGACAGCCATCAGGGTCCGGTGCCCTTGCTGCGAACTCGGAGGCGGACACGTGGACTCAGAATCCCTGGAACCAGGACACCCAGACTCGATCAGCATCAGGCAGTACCTCGCCGAACCGCACACGCGACAGCATCCACAACAGCAATTCCTTCTTCGACAACAACGCCGTCGGGCAGGGACGCAACCTCATCAATGGACGGCCGAAATCATACCTGGAGGAGGACAAGGAGAACACGGGCTTCGGGCCCAGCTACGGCGGCGCCTTTGATGGTTCGTACGCAAGGCAGGAGAAGCGAGGTTCCAAAGACAATGCCTATCTGAACCTCGGCGTGGTGGGTGCTCCCTCGAGAGACAGCAGCATTCCTCCCTCGCGCCAGTCGGACGACTCGCACCATTCGCCCCCTGCCTTCCGAGACAACTTTGGGGGCTATGGTCACACTCCCAGCAACTCGATTGCCTCGAGCCGTCCCGCCATCCCCGGCCACTCTTCCTCCTTCCCCACACAGACTACCAACAACAGGGCCTTTATGGCCAACGGCAGACAGATGGACGAAACGGACCTGGCTCCTCAGTTCAAGAAGTCCCTCACGCTCGACGAAGCCCAGAGCATCGCCGCCGGTGCGCAGAACTTCCAGTTCAACCCCGTGTCTCAGCCCTGGAGGGGCGACATGAACGCCGCCATCACTGGCGAAATGTACGCTGACGCCATGGCGGCTCAGTACAAGCGCGGTTCCGCCGACCGCATCGCCGGTGCCTCTGGTCAG
This sequence comes from Colletotrichum scovillei, assembly GCF_011075155.1. NCBI lineage: Eukaryota > Fungi > Ascomycota > Sordariomycetes > Glomerellales > Glomerellaceae > Colletotrichum > Colletotrichum scovillei. Next base: position 4,308,737 of record NW_023336261.1, read on the forward strand.
TACCGGGTTGTCACTAGCCCCAAGACATATGCGCCTCAAGCGTCTGACCTGTGGACCCAACGGCCGTCGTCCCGCGATCTGAGAATGGTCCCGGATGGCGACCGTCGAACGCCCGTTCCCGCCTTCATCCAGGCGCAGGCGCCCGCATTCTACCCTGGACCTTACTACACTCCCAACTTTGCGGGCCAGTACCCTCCGCAAATGTTCGACCCTTACGGACGTCCATCGCTTCCTCTGCCGAGCTACGGCCTGCACATGGCGCCGTACTCGATGCCGGGCGTGATGCCTATCCGGCCCAGCAAGGACCAGGACCCTGGCAAGGGCGTCCGCAGCTTGCTCCTGGAGGAATTCAGGTCCAGCTCCAAGTCGAACAAGCGATACGAGCTGAAGGACATTTACAGCCACATTGTCGAGTTCAGTGGCGACCAGCACGGATCGCGCTTCATCCAGCAAAAGCTCGAAACTGCCAACAGCGATGAGAAGGATCAGGTGTTCCGCGAGATTGAGCCCAACGCCATCCAGCTGATGAAGGATGTCTTTGGCAACTACGTTATCCAAAAGTTCTTTGAGCACGGCAACCAAGTCCAGAAGAAGGTTTTGGCGTCACAGATGAAGGGCAAGGTCGTCGACCTGTCCATGCAGATGTACGCCTGCCGCGTTGTCCAAAAGGTGTGTACACATTCGCGTAGCAAAGTGGACGAAGCTAACAATCACAGGCCCTGGAACACGTTCTCGTCGAGCAGCAGGCCGAGCTTGTCAAGGAGCTGGAGCCCGAGATCCTCAAGGTCGTCAAGGACCAGAACGGCAACCACGTCGTGCAGAAGATCATCGAGCTGGTTCCCCGCCAGTACATTGACTTCGTCATGGACGCATTCCGCGGCCAAGTCAGCCAGCTGGCGGCTCACATGTACGCCTGCCGGGTCATTCAGCGCATGTTGGAGTACGGCACAGAGCAGGACAAGGAGACCATCTTGGCTGAGCTGCACAACTCGACGCAGGTTCTCATCACCGACCAGTACGGCAACTACGTCGTGCAGCACATCATCGAGCACGGCATGCCCGAGGACCGATCGAGAATCATTCAGCTTGTCATTGCACAGCTGGTCACCCTGTCCAAGCACAAGTTTGCGTCCAACGTTGTGGAGAAGTGCATCCAGTACGGTAACGCGGAAGAGCGCAAGGGCATTCGGGAGCAGATCATTTCCCAGGCCAGCGATGGTACAAGCTCGCTCCAGCTGATGATGAAGGACCAGTACGGCAACTACGTCATCCAGAAGCTGTTGAACCAGCTCGAGGGTGCCGAACGCGAGGCCTTTGTGGAGGAGATGCGACCCCAGTTCCAGACACTCCGCAAGACCAGCACTAGCCGCCAGCTCGCTGCTATTGACAGACTCATCTACGCGACGACGCAGACGACGCCGTCCAAGTCTGGGGGATCCCAGGCCGACACCAACTCGGCCGCGCCAACCCCGGTTCTGACCATGGAGCCCAACAGCCCCCAGAGCAGCAGCCCGCCCAGCACCAGCGCCAGTGCCGTTGGCGAAGTTGCCGAGGACGACAACAAGTCCAGCGCGCCCGGAGGTGTCAGCCTCAAGGTGCAGGTAGAGGAGGCCTGATAACAGTACTACACGAATCTTTTGCGATGACGGCGTCTACGGTTGCTTCGGACATGCATCACGACACCAAACGGACTTGACGATCCCGGCCCACGTGCCAGACTTGTTTAAAAGAGAAGAAAAAAAGACGACGAACACTTACCTAATTTTGTTTACACATACCTGATCTGAATATGCAACTCCAAAAAATTCACCCACATACATGGCTGGAACACGGTCACAACGGTAGAAAAATTGCTTGGACAAACATTTGGGGAAAGGCGAGGGTTCCCAAAACGGACATGATTCTCTGTTGCTTCTTTTTTTTGGTTGCAAAGTTTTCTGGACTTTTATTTTGCAAAGTAATGAGTCTGAGGTCTCCGGAGAGCTATTGGAAGGATTTATCACAGGAACAACGGCTGAGCGATACGAACACGGAAAGCGACCGGTTGGAATTTGAGGTTCCTATCGGGGGTTTGTCGGGTTTCCAACAAGGAGGGCATCGGGGCCGGTCATTTTGGGGCGCAGATGATATTTTTCGAGTCTTCTTGTATTTTATTGAATTATTCGTGTCTAGGCGATACCAGTCTTAGTCTGACGGATTAGACCTGTCAATAGACGTGAGAGTATGGACAGTACCAGATGATCTGGCGACGTGTCATTGTGAGTGTGAGGTGAGAGTAAGGGAGTCGCTTGAAGTCATTCAAGGGATTACTTGTTTGCGGTGTACAACATTCTCAATCACCTCGACGCCCAGTGTAAGCCAGATTGTGTAAGTCGTGGTCCTCGGCAGATTTTCCGCACGTTCGGAACGGGACCCGACAGCGAGGTCGGCATCGGGATGGCCTTGGGTAAACGGCAGGGATCCACCCAATGACATCAGGGGGAAACAGCTCCAGACGCCGGTAGTAAGCGTCGGGTTCCTGAGCTTAGCCTTCCGACACACTGGACCCCGTGCCCCCCACGTGTACTATCGTGGAGATTAAACCTGGGCGGGTGTATCCGCTGCCATTTTACTTTCCCATTTCCATCACCCCCCAAATTTCCCGGTTACTTTTTTTTCTCCCTGCACAACCACCACGACCACGATCACACAAACGCACACGATGCAGCCTGCACGATTAACGTTCCTGTATCCGCACCTTTTCCGGACAATACGCCTCAGCGAGACAACGACGACGAGCCGCGCGGCGTCGAAATCATGTCGGAGACGGGGACCCGCCGAGGTTCGGAGACGGGGGTACGCCGCGTTCGCGCCCACGCCTGGGGCGCAGCAGTCGGGTTTCGCGCCGAGACACGGAAAGGGGGTCGAACCTGTGCCCACGACGGCGGCGACGACGACAACAACGGCAGCACCGGTGCCGGCGCCGGCTGGTGATGGAAAGGAGGCGAGTCCCGGGCAGGCTGCGGTCGGTGCGTCCAAGGGGGCGAGCGACGACGGCGTGAATCCCAAGACGGCGGCAGCTTCGGCGACGGCGACGGCATCGAATTCGGCGGAGAATAACGCGGCCAACGCTACGGGCGCCGCCTCTGGAGAGCAACAGCAGCAACAGCAGCAGCAGCAACAGCAGCAGCAGCAACAGCCCGAAGAGGCGGAGGAAGCGAAAGCCGCAAAGCAAGAAGCCCGCGACCAGGCGAAGAAGAGCGGGCCCCTCGAAGCGATCCTGCACATGGGACCCCCCGAAGAAGTCGCCAAGCAGCACCCGCACATGGCCCCGCCCCCCTACGTGCACCATTTCGACAGCTACTCGCTCGTCAAAGACCTCGAGGGCGGCGGGTACAGCAAGGACCAGGCCATCACGCTGATGAAGGCGATCCGCGCGATCCTGGCGCAGAATTTAGACGTGGCGCAGGAGAGCCTGGTGAGCAAGAGCGACGTCGAGAACGAGACGTATTTGTTTAGGGCGGCGTGTTCGGAGCTGAGCACGGAGGTGAAGAATAACCAGAAGCTGGCGGACGAGGAGATGCGGCAGAAGAGGACGCTGCTGCAGCACGAGGTTGATATCTTGACGCAGAGTCTGAATCAGGAGCTGTTGACGCTGAATGATAATGTGAGGGGTATGTTTAATGATCGCAAGATGGCGGTGAGGGAGGAGCAGAAGGCTGGTGATAGTGTGGTGAGTGCCCCCATTTCCCTCCTTTCCCTGGATGAAGTTTGAGGGTTTGAATGCTAACACTGTCGACCAGATCCAACAAATCAACTACAAAATCAGCCTTCACCTAAGCAGCGACGCCAAATCTGAAATCGAGGGCCTGCGGTGGATCTTGATCCGGCGGTCGGTGATTGGGATCCTGTTCATGGCGGTGTTGACGCTGGGCACGCTGCGGTACGGGACGTACGTGAGCCATTCGAAGCAGGCCGAGGCCGAGAGGATGAAGAAGCAGGCCGAGATGATTAAGATGGCGGACGGGAAGAGGGATCATAGCTCTGCGCCTGACGCGGCGGAGATTCTGGCGGCGAATTAAGGTCGTGAGGAGCGCGCGATTGAACGGGACGGGGGAAGTGCCGGGGGTAAACTGTCAGGGGTATGGGATGATGACCGACGAGTGAGGCGCGGAGTGAGGAGCGAGGAGGTGAGCAGGGAAGCTCGGGTGAATGTAGCAGGTGTGATACCCAATAGACGCGTTCTACTCAGGCACCTAAACAGTCACTGCTGTGGCTACTTTACTGAACTTCCGACCTCGTCATCGGCGTTCACGTGGATCTTTCCGATAATGGAGGTCGTGACGGACTGGGTGGGATTTGCGTTGGTGGATTCGCATATCTAGATGTCTGCATCGTCCGTCGGGAAATTGAGCGGGTGACGGAGCGGTCAGTTAGGGCGAGATCCAGTGGCTGCAGGCTGCTAGGCAGTGCGGAGGAACCAGAACCTCAAAGACATGGTTTGAAGAATCTTACAATTTTGTATGGCAGGAGATCCGGAAATGGATAGGGAGGCGGCCCTTCACATAATGTTTTGCGTGTTATAAAGGTACTACGAAAAAGAAGGTGCTGCATGAAATGATGGGCTGCAGAAAAAGACGGTGTTGCAAAAATTGCAGTGATGCAGAAATTACATTGATGCAGAAACTGCACCGATGCAGAAACTGCAATGATGCAAAAACTGCAACGATGCAAAAACTGCAACGATGCAAAAACTGCACTGATGCAAAAACTGCACTGATGCAAAAACTGCACCGATGCAAGAACTGCAGTGCCGCTGAGTGGTTTAGCCACACCATCCCATTCTAGGCCGACAGGGATACCTAAAGAGACAGACGTCGCGCAGGTCAACCATCGAACGACCCTTACTAGTTACGATGGGTGAGCCATGACAGAAAATGAGGCTCACAATCCTCACTTGAGATAGGCCCATAAAACTATCGAGTGTTGGTGACGGTCTTATAACGGGCTCTTATCCAGAGAAATAAGAGAGTAGCAGGCTTCGACAACGTTGTCTCCCAATATATCCCAAGAATCCCATCGACACATCGTGCGCCCACGCAGTGGAAGCAGACCGCCACCATCACGATGCCTACCACTAGTGTTGAAGCTTCCTCCAGGTTCTATTGCACCGAGCCCAAATGCGAACGCACGTTTTCTACCCAATCCAACCTCAACAGACATATTCAGTCTAGACACGGTACGGCAGTTCAGATGCCTTGCGGCAAGGACCTGCCGAACCATACGTCGAACACTCGACGTCACCAAAAGTCTTGTCGAAAATGTTGCGCTGTCTTGCGCCAGCCCTCGGCGGCCCTGGACGAACAACACGATACAACACCCACAAGTTCCACTTCCAATGCCCCTACGGCCACCGATCCCTCCTTCGTCGACTACTTGGGGGACTTCGACAACATGTACTTCCTCATGAACGACTACACTCTTGGGAACTTTTAAGCAGAATCTAAACAGCAGGTTCTTCAAAAGCTGAAAGATCACGAGAATGTTTCGATCTGCGTACTTTAGTCCAGGTGGCATTCGGCACCGAGCTTATCCACGACATGGGGTCTTGGCAATGATTACTTTCTCAGCTTGGAAATTTTGAGTGGGCGTCTTAAAGGCACTGGAGCCCCGGGAGGGAGCTGGCAATTTCTTGTGTAACGATCTTGTGTAAGCAGACTCTAGCACAGTCTGTCTCTCGATTTCAATACACTACTTGATAACTCATCAGGCCAATATGTCCAAACCTAAGCCATAACGGCGGGAGTCTTATACTTCAAGATTTCCGTAGGAATTGTATTGTGTGCAGCAGAATATACACCCTGACACCTAGACGGAGAGCTGAGAAAATCGCAAACAGTATGACATGCCCAGGTCGAGGATTCGTGTAAGTGAGGTGGGGGGCCCGAATCTCGGTGAAGCGCGATTGGGTTTCGGTCAATTTTTGGATGACATACCCATTCCGCCATATCCATCTATGCCCGAGCACAGACACCCTCACAGCCGGATGGCTGATTCGTTGACAACAGAAGAGTTTCAAGAAGAATCCAAGGGGATGCCGCCATGTCTCCGCTCATCCTCCTCATCATGGGTGCTTTTTGTTGAACGGCGACGAGTTTGGTGGGTGTATCAAAACACTTAAACTCCGGAAAATACATGCAGGTTCTTGATGTAAGTAATTCATCTACTAGGTGATAGGCTGAGGGATGGGCGGTGGATTTATGGTAACATATTTAAAGTCTTAGCAATTTGCTTTCCTCCAAGATGGCGGGCTGGAAGAGGTATGTTGTTTCGGCGCCTGATGCGTCGTGGAACAGGAGGAGGAGGCGGCGGCAGTAGCGGTGGCGGCGGCGGGATGAGGGATGAGGGAGGTGGGAGGTATGGAGGAAGAGCGAGCGGCGAGCGAAGCGCAAGTGGGAAGCGAGAGGGAGCGGTCAGGTCGTCACATGTGGGAGTCGTGATAACCCATAGACATACGTATTCGAAATTGAAGTAGAATCACGCAGGCCTTCTGTTCACCAGCTGGTCGTCGTGATACGAATGTTCTTAGCTCGTCCGTCACTGTCGACTAGATGCCGCACACAAGCAACATCGAAGAGTGAAGATTAAGACGCCTGCCAAGTAATGACCGGCAACCCGGCTCAACTCTACGCGCCTGTTGAGCATGGGACTTCGTTCTGCCTTACGTGAAAAGCGTTTCCTGCTAACCCAACCGTGGCATGATCCCGCCATTGATTTGGAAAAAAAAAAAAAACGAAGACCAGACGCGGCATACTCAGCATTCAGCATTCAGCATTCGGTCAGCTATCAGCCTTCAGCTTAATCGTGGGTTGCGTGTACAATCCCAGCTAGAAAAGGCGAGTGATGGCTTTTGTTTCTACCCCATGTGGTGCCAAGAAAGAGGCAGTGCAAAGAAGTACACCTGATTGGATCGCCCACTAGGTGCGCGATGAGACTCCCACTAAAATTTGAGGTCAAGAAGAGGCTCCCGATCCTCACTTGACTTGCAAGACGTCGAATTCATGTATAAATGATGGCCAAGTCATCAGCTTTTCACTGTCGAGAAGAATAGACATGCAATACTCAGCCTTCAATTTCGCATTATTATCTCTTATCTTTCAAGTGCAGTCAATCCGCAAGAGAACGTTGACCTCAGTCGCCATGCCTGTCCCGGGGTGTGCAGTACCCTCGAAGTTTCATTGCGAAAAGCCCGGCTGCGAACTCACCACTTTCACCACTCGGTCCAATCTCAACAGGCACAACTACTCCAAACACGGCACTGCTATTCGCATGTCCTGCGGCAAAACCTTTCCAAATCATAAGTCGAATATCAAGCGCCACCAGAAGTCATGTGCAAAATCCTGCACAGCTCTGGATCAGCCTTCAAGTCCCGCTGCGCAAACCAGCTTCGGGTCACCTTCGAGCGCTACCACCGGTGCCGCGGAGACTAGGGACTTCGATTTCACCCTCGAATTCCACCCAGGAGAGTTCAGCGGTATGAGCTTTCTCATGGAGGACTATACTTGCGAGACCCTTCAACCGGAATAGCGCCCCTTGCAAGACCGACTTCGTGGCTCGCATGCCGTCAGAACCGGCGTCAACACGGAGCTCTCAACATCGAGGAGCAATCGCGTCAAGTTTCTCTCTTGGCAAGGAACGGCGTGCAATGCATTTGTGAACGTCTGATACCCGGGACAGAGCTGGCTATTCCATGTTTCAACACGTAGCAAATCTTGGTTGTACGCTAATCGCTCTTGATAATACACAAAATTCCATCCATGAGACTTGCCAAAGTTCAAGTAGCCTGTGAGGTGAACCCCGATGAGGAACGAGGCGAAATGATGTTAGCGCTACGGCTACGTACCCATGTCAAAGTGTGTTGCGTGGAGCATCCACCATGTCCGGTGGCTCCAAGGACACCCCACCAAGGGATGGGATCCAACGGCAAGTGGGGCGATAAGGTGGGAGGTACGTACCTACCTTAGAAACCCGTCATTGCGGATACGTACCTAACTAGGCGCATGCAAGGACACACCAGCAGTGACGGTGTTGTAAGGTGCTCGAGATCCACAGGATATACACCTAACCAAAAGCCTTTCTTGTCTGGCCAAGAGATCAACTGGATGTTGCCAATGAAACCCTGCTAACTGAGATATCTCACCGTACCTAGTTGACGGGCTTGCCTAGAGCATCTTGACTTAAGGTTGTCGCTGCGCTAACACCAAGATAGGGATCCCTGCCATACCCGAATGCCGTTGGCCCCGGCCTCCGTTGTGTAAGGCCCAAGCCCGTGTAAGTGAGGTGGACCCCAACCATCAGTGAGATGTGAATGAGTGAACTCTCACTTCGTTATAAGCCTCTGATAGAAGTTCATCAGCCAGGCTTCGACTGAGAAAGTGGTAAAAAGGAGCTTGCCCCTTATCTGCGGTTTTTATGATGTCTTATAGCGACGATGATTGCACTGCTCAATCGTTCAGCTGACTTCACACTGGGTGCGCTTCGACGAAGGCACTGGTGTTTGCGAGAGTAGTGGGCGAAGCGGTGTTATTAACAGCGCAAGAGAATGTTCTACATCGCATACGTCATAGTAATGAGGAATCTGAGCAGTACACCGATGACTTTCGGTGTCAGCGCTCCGGGCATCGAGCCCCAACAGCTATAAACCTCATGATTGACCGCATAGAAAACAACGTTGCAGGGACCTCTTAGTTGAAGGACGCTTTAGAACGCTGCACCATTGGCAATAATGAAGCTTGTATCTGTGTATGGGGGCAGCCTGTCAGCACTGAGCTTACCAACGACACGGAGCCTTGAACATGGTCCCTCTTCTCGTCCCTCCCGTCAGGATTCTATCAGCGACCCACACTCTGTAGCCTCTGAGCCTATTACATACCGGTCATACCGGTAATGACGGGAAGATATTTTCTATTCCATTTGTGCTGTCTCGTCTTTTTGGTGAAAATTGACTCCGATCAGCGTAGAGTCTAGGCACAGGAGGTGAGTAGGTAGGCTTAGGGAAGGTCGTCAAGGGGGTCGGGTGTCAGCATTCAGAGGTAGAGGTACCTTCGCCGATGGGCTTCGGATGCCGTATGGTGCCAGGTGGTTATACGTCTGGGTATGCCTGTGTCTGGTGGCCCTGGCCAAGACCTAGCAAGAGAAAAGAGGCTCGCATCCTCATCGACTGAGAAGAGCCGAATATAAGAAGACAGTACAATTTATCGCCTTTTCCCTGGCGAGGGTAACAGACACACGAGTCCTTTTTCCCAAATTGTTCTCTATTACCAAATCAATACGCTCTATAACTCATCTTTCGAGTCTCGTGGCAGCAATACGGCTTTATCACCATGTCTACCGAGAGTGCGGAAACTAAGTCCCTTTCCGATACCTCTTGCAAAGAGCCCGGCTGTAAACTCAAGACTTTTTCTACTCGTTCCAACCTCAACAGACACAACAAATCCAAGCATGGTCAGCAGGTTCAAATGCCTTGAGGCAAGAGCCTATAGAACCACGCGTCCAACTCCCGACGTCACAAGATGTCCTGTCGAAAGTGTCGTGCAGCTCTTGTCCAACCCTCGATAACCAAGAAGCACAACAATGCCGGGTCACCTATAAATACTACTGAGATTCCGATGTTCGATCTTGTCCTCGAAACCTACCCGAGAGGCCTTGACGCCACGGGTTATGTCATGAACGACTTCTACTTCGAAGCCCATTAGTCATGGGGTCATCTTCAGGGTTGCGGAACTCGGAATCGCTTCCCATCCTAAGTACGCAGAAAAAGTATGATTCAGCGCACAAATCATCACGGAAGAGGGAATTGGGACTTGTGTGCTGAGATTGTGGCCGTTTCACGTCACGGGGGAGAACCATTCATTCCATTTGTGACTAGGAAGTAAGGCTTATGTATGGGCTCCGTAGCCTGATGAATATGGATGTCTATCAATATTCATGCGCTTGACCAAACATCGGGTGTGATAACATTCATTTTCAATGCGTTTATTAGCTCTCATTATGATTGAAAGAAAACTGAGAATGAGAAGATGGCTCATGGCAGTGTGTATGAGTTTCCGACTGAAGCCCGTGTAAGTGAGGAACGTAGAGTTGGAGTGTGGTGGGTGTTTGGTGCGCCTGCGCTGGAGAGTTACCAGTCGCCCCGCCACAGCGAACCATTACAAGATGTTCCAGAACTCTGAAATTCCATCGAGGGAAGCGCAAGCAAGAGCGGTTGTCACCAGCTGCACGGAAAGGCAGGTGCGTGCCATCCTTGCCTGCCGCTGCTTACCTGATATAGACCAAAGTGGGCCACCTCCTTCGGCTTGGGCTAAGCGAACCAGTGGAAACCTTGGAGCGTGCATGCCACAGCCGCTCTTGGCGCTGAATCCTCGGGTCCACTTATACCATAAGGTAAGGAGGTCCAGGTTGTAAACGGCTGAGAGAGGAACTTCAGCGCCATGAGGGAACACACTCCTCATCTGTCTAAGTATAAAGCCGATTGCAAATATGTTCTTTCACCAGATATCTCTTGACGAGGGAACCATGCAGACGGAGCTACTCTGCCGCCTTATAACCAAAGCAAGATCAATAACCCCTGTCGCTCATCCTCCACGCGCAGCGGGAGCAGAACACCGACGTCGCCATGCCCGCCACAGGTACGAAGGCGAAGTTGCGCTGCGAAGCGTCTGGCTGCGAGCATAGAACCTACTCAAGTCTATCCAACCTCAAAAGACACATCAATTCTAAGCACAAACAGGCTGTTCAGATGTCCTGCGGCAAATTCTTTTCGAACCACCAGTCTAACATCAAGCGCCACAAGAACACTTGCGGTTGCGAAATTCTGGTTCAGTCTCCAGTTCCCGCTGGAGGGACTGATCTTGGTACACCCATGACTGCTATCACCACGATGACGGCGTCGACCTACGACGACCTTGATATGATGTTGAATGACTTCAACAATGGGTATGATGCCGTTGAAAACAACTTATTCGGGTCATTCCAGTGAGAAGACTTTCAGTTGGAATGCGATACCATACGGCTGATAAAACCTACCTTAGGTAAGCTACTCAAGGCTGGAAAATCCTTGGTGGGATGCCAGACCACATAGCTAATGCCAGCATGAGCAATAACAGCTAACTCAAGACCAGGAGCTCTCGCATCCACAGTTCTCTTGACCTGAAGGCTTTTATGTAACCACGGGAGTTCTCTGAGATGGATTTGCCGTACTTCCCATGTTTCGTTGCGTAGCAAGCGGTCTGCCTATTTCCTTTGGGGTTCACTGGGGTGCTGTGTCTCCGAAGCATTAAGCTGATGGTTCATCGGTTGATGGGGCTATTGAGTTTATGACATACGAATATTCGAATTTCTGAATTTCCGTCAAAGTCTCAAAGTTACTAAACGAAGATCTAGACTACCTTACTTTGGTACAGCCTGTTCCCAGTGTTGGTGAACTTGCGGGGCATCCACAGTCCATGTAAGTGCCTGGTGGGGTGATCGCTTACGTGATCGATCTAACCCGCCATTTCATTGTTCGCCCAGGATACAGACCTAAGACAACAAAGTTCAGATTTCAGTTCATGGTATAATCGTGCAGCATATAATCTCAAGGTCACTGATGGCTACTCTGCATCAGTGGGCGGTATGAAGGGGCTTGGGGAGGGATGGTAATGTAAGCTTCTCCTCGAGAGAGAACATCCCCGCCAATGTCATTCCCAACAGGGGCGGCCCGTGCATGGAGTCCCTACAAGACGACATATCAGGGGTCCTCTGAGAAGATCAGATGGTTGCCGATGGTTTGGTAACAGGGCCCATCAGACTCGGAAGTTTATCCAGACGAGTGTTTCCACTTTCATCCCTGATATGATTATAGGTTCCCTCTCGTTTTCCTGGCTTCGGGAATTGTCCTGAATGAGATCGGGCTTTGAAGAAAGCCGCAGGGACACGACATACTCATGATACGACAACACGCCAGGCATGGTACTGGTATTATGCCCGAGACTTGAGCTTAGCCTGATGGAGTAGGGTAGCATGTCAGCCATGATATGAAGGAATAACAACTAAAACCATAATGGAGAAGAGGCACTATTCAGTGTTTGTAATACAGAGTTTATTAGGATTAGCTATTGAAACTTTTGTTGTACTCCATCAAGCAGGAGGTAGACCACCATCATCAGTCGTGTCGGGACTCAGACCAAAGACATTGCCAGAGTTGCTGTCGTGTAATTGTTGCAGGACCGATCATGAAGCTCGGGCTTCTTCTCACAGCCGAAGCTGGGAACCAGTGAGACCTCTCCATGCATGCCTTAAGCCCACTCGCGGTACACATCAACAGCCTCACAGGTAGGGTTGGAAGCCGGGCCGGCGGTGATCCAGACGAGGGAGCGGTAGTAGTAGTTGCCGACAAAAGTGTAGCAGACGTGCCAGCGGTAGTACGCCTCGTCGCCATAGGGAGCTTGCGAGCCAGCAACGGCCTTGGAGTCGTCCGCGCGGGAGTAGATGAAGAGCTTCTCGTTCTCGTCAAAGCCGAGGGTGAAGAGGGCGGTGTTGCCGGGGGAGAAGATGGGAATGGCACCGTTGCTAACGATTTGCAGGTTGAGCATCATGCCGGAGGAGATGGGGTCGCCGTTGCCGATGGGCTGGTTCCAGGTCAGAGCGCCGAGGAGGTGACCGTTGAAATCGGACTGGGTCTCGTTGAGGAAGTAGTTTGTGTGAGTCGTGGGACGGTTGGCTTCCTGAACAGGCTCCGTGGTCTCGGGGCAGAGACCAGCTTGGCCGGCGCCAGAGTGGCACGAGGTGAGGTAGGTCTCGCCGGAGCCGCCGGTGCAAGGGGTGAACTTGAGCCAGAAGGGTCTGGTCTGGTTGGTGAACTGGGCAGAAGCCAGAGTGGCACCCAGAAGGGCGATAGCGTAGGCGGCCTTCATAGTGATGGTTGGAGAGGTGGTGATGTGTCTGTGGAGAAGTGGTAGTTGCTGATGCTGATGCTGATGTTGATGAAGAGGAGATGAGCCCGGTCTTTATACCTCAACTGCTAGAAAGTGTCAGCACATCCGTCTCCAGTCTCGGTTGAAATCCGACCTATTCCGAACTTTCTCGTAGGCGAAAGAAGGGAGATAGGAAATGTCGAAGACTTTCACGTACCTTGAAGAATGCGATGAATGATGTTGGACACCTTGAGGTTTGGATACGACGTTGGTGATGTGGGATCTAACCAAGGACGGATGGGATGAAGTTGAAGAAGAGCGGGGTGGCGTGGTTTATATTAAGAGAGAGACAACTCTGGCGTCCTTTCTTGCTGCTTCCGGTTCAGCCAGCCTTCTTTCCGCCGGAGACCCTGCTGTCCCTCATTCTTTCCACATGATGGATGATCATGTTGGAAGGATCTGGCGGGAGGGGAGAGAAAAAAGAGGCGGTCGGGGGAAAGCGGAACCCCGCTAAACATACACGAGGTCCTTAGCCGCATCGTAAAGTTGGTGTCACTTTCCAGGGTGACATGGACGCAAACTAGCAAACTAGGAAGTCTCAAAGGAGCACTGGTAACGTGGTGTCGATCACCGCCCACAATTCGGCTCCGTTGATGGGCACGGAGCTAGCGCAAACGAGCCAGTAAGGGAGGATGCTCCTGTCCTCGGTGAAGCGAGAAATCTGGGGAAACAGCTGCTTCGTCTGATTCTGATCGTCCTTGTGTTCGTTCACGGGGTTGCACCGGGTCTGTCACTCCAGTCAGCCCTCTGTGTACTCCGCCCCGGCAGTGATTGATCACTTAATCTAACAACAACATCAAGCAGTCCACAAAAGTGACGATACTGACGCTTGAGTTTCCCGGCGCAGGATACCCCACATCAAGCCACGCAAACTCTACGCGGGTTCAGATTTCCAAGTTTCTGGCCGTGGGTCAATCTGAAGTTAATGAACGAAAAAGAGGAGCACACGTGGTCTAGAACTACGGACAGCAGGGCTCGAAGGGAAGCAAGATGTCCGCCTCAAAAAAGAAGCTTCACAAAAACCCCACGTTTCCTGCATCGTGGGAATTGAGTTGGAAAATGGCGCTCCCCAAGGCGGGACGGAACGACGCCACATGCACGTCATAGATGACGGTGGTACGGGTTGGGCTTTTCGAGGCTGAAATGTCAGATGCAACCTTGTAATATCAGGGTGTTTTCAATATGGTGATGCGAGACATTGCGGAAATCCGCTCCTTTGGTGGTTTTGCTCAGGGCCTTCTCGAGAGAGTCATGCGAAGGATTAGTAAGGGCAGAGCTGAACCCCATGTGTTAGTGAGACATGACGTTGGAACCAACGCGGATGTGCCGGCGGGCCGGTTAGGCATCTTGGCTCACTCTTTGACTTGGTGAGAAAATAGTCGCGATGAAGGTCAAAAGATACGAGAAAAAGGCCGCTTCCAGCTTGACACGATCAACATGCCCCAGACCGGAGAATATGGACTTACACTGCATGATCTTCCCATATAGATGGCATTTTGTCATTGATCCTGCACGCCGGCAAGGTTGATCTCGAGGCCGTTTGCTGACTGGAGACTAGCGGGGGTTGAGGCCTTACTGGATGCGGACGAGACACCAACGCCGCCGTTCTGGTTAGGGAATCATGCATGCCGAAAGGGCCGATGATGGGGTGTGCTGTGCGGGTTCGCGCAGGTTACGTTGCTTTTGTGACAAGATGCAGTGGAACTCCGATACGAGGTCGGGTCAGGAGGGTCATTTACACGTTCAAATGCTTATGTATGGAAATATCTACAATGAGAATGCGTAATGCGTCAAATCTTCCGTTCCTCGTCTATGTAGTCAGAGATGCCCTCTAACCGCAGACGCCCGAGCTGGCAATCGAGTTCAGGTCCCTGGGAATGACTCCGGCAATAACACCGTCTACAACATCGTTAGCATATACATCATCAATCACCATGTAGAAATCTCACCTCTGTAGGACCAACGGTAATCGCCAAGCTGGGCCTTCCACGTCCAAAACACCCAGCCGGCAGTGTTCTTCTCGTATGCGTGGACCTGCGCCGCGAACCATTTCTTGTAAAAGTCCTTTTGCGTGTCGCGGTTCCAGTCGTCCGAGTTCTCAATCTCGTCGGGCGGGCTGATGCTCCACTCGCCGACAATCGTCGGGCCCGAGGCGTCGCCATTGCGGTTGTCGTTGCAAGACGTCGAGATGTAGCTGTCGTGCGTCCAGGGCACGTCGTTCTTGTTGGCCCACTTGAGGTAGCGGTGGTCGTCAAACGCGGTGAAGTAGGTGTCGTCGAGGAACTCGGTCGGGTTGCCGGAGCCCCAGAGCGACGACATCATCTGGATGTGGAAGTAGTTGTTGGCGCTGACGCCGAGGCTCTTTTCGACATTGCGGATGGCCTGAGGGTGTTAGTGAGGTGGACGAAGTATAGACTTTGGTGACCAACATTGTAGCCGTTCTTGTAGAACGTGCTGCGGAGAGACTGCACGGAAGAGTCCCAGTTGGTGGGCTCGTTGACAAGTTCGATCGTGCCGACATTGCGAAGCTCCTTGTTGTCGTGGGCAAGCTTTCTGAGGAACTCGAGGAATTTCACAGCCCGGCCGTATTGATAGTCACTGTAGAAGCCAGGGGTGTTGGCGAACTGTTTGTGGTTAGAAGACGGTTGCAAGTCTAGGGCCAGGGTGTCTTACTTGACCAGTGAACGAGTTCTTCGCCACTTGAGCACCCGGGGCACCGTGCTGGCTTCATGTTGTTAGTCTTTGGAAGCGTCTCATGGGGTGAATGAACATACTCCAGGATGATGTAGAATCCGCGGTCACTAGCCCAGCCACAGAGCCGGATCAAGTACTTGACAGCTCCCTACATCGGTCAGTCATAGTCAGACTATGGATAATAGAATAACAAACCCTCGGGAAGTGCTCAGAGTTCTGATCAACCAACGACTCATCCAACCAGTATCCCACGGGAATACGGATGGTGTTGATGCCATAGGACATCATCTCATCCAAGTCGCCCTCGGTGATCCACGTATCCCAGTGCTTCTGGAACGCGGCATCAGACCTCTCCTGGCCCGTGTTCATGACGCAGTCGAACTCGGACTGCTGTCCACCGCAGCCCATGGTGTTCCACTCGTTGTTGGCGATCCATGGCTCAAAGACGAACAGGGAGCCCAGATTGACGCCCCTGATCTTGCCGGATGCCGTCCACCAACGCTTGGTCACGCCATCAGTGTCATCGGACGTGGTGTTTTGGTTGTCAAAGAGGCTGAAGCCGCGGGTATCCAACAGCTTCCTCGAGCCGTCGTTGGGCAGCCATGCGTGGGCGAGCTGCGTGGTGGCAGCGAGTGCCAAAAGACTGAGACGAACCATGTTGACAATGTTTGGTGGATTGTCAGGCTTGTGATGAGAGGGATGCAGAGACGGAGACAAAGAAGTGTGGGAAGACCGGCCGTCTTAACAAGCTTTTGATGCCTTCCTCGAGTCTTGCGGGCCGCAACGGTAAACCCCAGGATTCGCCAATGGAGTGAGGAGGAAGGAAAACGAGATTATCCCAGGGGCGCAGCACCCGATGCCGTAGCACCAGCTCTTTTCTTGGGGCCTGGACGCTAATGCAAATGTCGATCGTGAGGGCTGAATAGCTCTAGTGTATTTCGTAGCTCTCCTCACCAAAAGGCCCCCTGGAACTTCGCTTTATTGGCATCGCTTCGCCAAACAGCGGTAGTCTTTCAAGTCTATTTCCAGAGAACGCAAGGGTTGACGGCATCGAGCTGCAGGTGTTCGTCCAATCCATCCAGTCCGGACCGATTGGCGACCTCGAGAAACCCTGGTTCCTGCATAGAAAGTCGTCGCTGAACCTCGACAGCCGCACGGGCAAGCAGGATGACGGCAGGGAAATTGACGGCTGCCTGGAGATGGTCGCTGGGTCCCCCAATTGCCCCAATTGCCTCATCAGGCTTTACGACTGGCTCTTGGCGACCATTTGGGAGGATCGAAAGTGAGACGGCCGGCCTAGCCCGGGGGGCAAGTTCGATTGACCTCCTTGATGGGGTTTAGCTCCGGCTACCGGCCATGCTTCAAGATTCAAAGTTCAAGCTCTCGGGTGGTCGACAGGGGTTTCTTAAAGGGCTGCCTAGCACCTGCAGACTGCAGTGCAAGGTACGTAGGTTCTTAGTCATTATGCAAGTGTACAGTCAGCAACCGCACTGCTCTTTTTTTGGTGCAGTCTCATAAACGACAAAACTCGACTTATATCCACCACAAAAAACATCGTGAATCCACCAAAACTTCAAAAATACATACAACACCAGGTATTCGCTGGTCGTCACCGACCCAACTACTAATCCGGCCCTCATTGGCTTATCTATGGGAGAGCGGACGGGATCCCGAGTTTTCCAATGGGTATGGTCGTATGTGCCAGGCCGAGGACTGCAAGAGGCACAAGAAGGCACACAGGCGGTTCTGTGGGCAAGTTGGGAAGGTGTACGATTCAAGAGGAGCTTTGTATTGAACGAAGACGCGCTGAAAGGTAAAATAGGAGGGCCCTAGGTTTTTAATGGGTCAATGTGGATACAACACTGAGTATGACACTTGCAGAGTGAGCTCACTCACGTAGTCATGTTGCTTTCACGAGCTCATCTCTAATATGAAACGAAAGTAGCTTTCTTGAAATGCACTCATGATTCTTGAGTCATCTCGGATACAGCAGGACATTTGTAAAGTTGAAAACGCATTAGAAGCCGATTTTATGCTGTGTATCTTGTTGAATATTACGGGGTTGGTGTCCTCAAATCGCCCGAATGAATGTCCAGCCTAGGTAGGTACGCAGAGTGACATTGCGAGAGCAGAGTCTCAATCATCTTCAGCTTCATCTCATATTTCAATGTGCTTCAAGTCAGTGACCCTCCGTTAACAGTTCATGCTGACCGAGAAAACTTAGTAACAATACCGTGACACATCCTGTGGCAACTCACTTCTTAGATCTCTATGCCCCGCAACTTCCCTCAGCATACGTGCCGCACCGTATACGAAAGTAGCCATTATCAATGTCATAGTCCTTGGTTCCGCCTCTCGCGTCGCGGCAGATGGTGCACCGGTTCGCGGGGTTGTTGCCGTTCTGGACGTTCTGATCAAGGTAGTACACCCGGCCGCCTATGTCCTCGGCGCAGATGCCAATGGCCTCGTCGAGACGGCCCATTGCCCACTTGTCCCACGTGCCGCTCGGGTAGGACCAGAAGTAGGCGCAGTCCTTTGCTGTTGCTGCTGCTGCGAGTGCTGAGACGAGCAATGTCGCTGAGGGTCGCATCATGGTAGTTCTCAGATTCGATGGGTTGGCTCAAGAACGGCTAGGCAGATGTATAGTCGAGACAGATTGAAGTTAAGAGACACCTTTCGATAAGTGTATTAGCAAGACTCTGGTGAGATATGTCCTTCACCTGCGAAGAAAGCTATCCGTAATAGTTTATGTATCTCAGCAATGAATGTCCACCGCGCGTTCCGCGGGTTTGCATAGCGATGTCCAGCTGAGATCCATCTTTACAGCCTCACTGTACCCATATAGATGGGATTTCAAACTCAAATTGATGACAACCTGTTCCTCGCCAAGGACGTCAGCTCTTGGTCGGGGCTAACAGCACGATAGCAAGATCACGGAGGTAAGCAAGCCGTACTGGACCAGTCTGGACCTACAAATAGTAGTCAGAAACACAATGCCGCTCGATCTTGACTGAGGTCATTGTCTGAAGTGATATCCAGTATGCATTCATTTCCAACTATGCTCTTTCGCCATACAAATGCGCCTATTGTACACATTCATCTTTTTTACTTCCAAAACATGAAAGAAATGGTCAACGCCGGGCGCCCAACACTACATCCAAAACATGACTCAACCACTACGAACTTGACTTGCAAGCGGCATAGCTGTCAAAGCCGGACGCTTGGTGCCAGGTCGTCAAATGCTCAATCAAAGTCGGGTCAATGTCGCGGTTGGCCTTGATGAAGATGGTCTCGTACGGGTGCACGTTGGTGCCAAAGTACTTGCCGTTCCAAAGAACATCACCATTCTGCGACGTGTCGCACTCCTCAATGTAGTTCTTGGACTTTTGGAAGGCCGTCATCATCAGGTCCACCTTGTAGCCTTGCTTCAAGAAGGTGCCCGTAGCACCAATCTCGGCATGCACGGCGTGGTTCCAGCCGTCGTAGCAGCCGCCCAGGCCGACGGGGTCGTTCTCGGTGCCGAAGTCGTCCTTAACGGAGGAGCCCGGTGGGGGGTTGAGGAGCAGATCGATGCCTACGCTGTCGGTGGCCCAGATCATGGACTGGACGTGGAATCGGGGCCAGCAGTTTGCCGTCATGCCGACCAGCTAGTAACTCGTGTTAGCAGCAGTCACTAGAATTGCGGAACATCGTCGTCGTCTTACCTTGACTTCATCCGTGAGGCGGTCCAGGTACATGTCAGTCCAGCATGACTGCGCCCAGTGAGGCAGAAAAGGACCGCGGATACTGGCGTTCATGGTGATGAATCGCTTGTACTTCTTGTAGAGATCTCCCTTCCGGAGCACCTCTCCGTACGCGCCAAGGTCGAAGCAGGTGTTGTCCCGAGCAACAACCTTGATGTTGTCCTTCTCGGGGATGATACTGCTGACGTTGGTCTCGCCGTTGAGAATGAAGATGAAGTCGGCAGCGTCGTGCAGGCCCTGCTTGACGAAGAATTGGAGGTTCTCGCGGCCGGCGTCGGACTCGGCGTAGGCGTAGAGGATTAGGGGACGGCTGCGGTCCTTGGAGCCGGACGATTCTTTCGACGTGGTAGAAGACGAATGCGACTTCAGAGACGTAGAGGCAGACGAGCTCTTGCTCGCGCCCTTGTTGGAGGCTGCGCTTGCGGTCTCCTTCGCTCCCTTGGCAGTCGTTTGTGAAGCTGCCTTGTCTGCCTTGTCTTCGTCGTCCTCGTACCATGGCGGGAGGGAGTACTCTGGCGACTTGTCTGGTTTTGAAACATCGTGGGAAGGCTTCGAGGACTTGTCGGGCTTCTGCTTATCCGCGGCATTGCTATTGCTGTTCGGGTACTGCGGGTGGCCTACAGGATTGGCAGACTGCTGGTCGTGTGTCTAGGGGATCGAGAGTTAGTCCAGAGAGCCTAGAGAGAGACCAGACATTGGCTCAAGACTCACAATGTGTGTAGGCGTTGTCGACGTTGTCTGGGTAAAGGTCGAGAGCGTCCACAGGAAGAAGAGAAAGATGAGCAGACCAATGAAGGTCTGCCTATTCACTGGAGCCGTCGACATGGCGAATGCTGTCGATGGATGCTGCGGCTCGGAGTCGGCGACTTTTCAAAGACGTGGGCGATGCGATCGATGCGCGCGACTTGGGACCAGAACCAGCTGTGAGCGATTGTTATCTTTTCTGGACCAGGGATCGTGAATCACTGCATCAGAGCAAGTTGACAATGACGATGAGCAAGAAAGAGTAACACAGAGCACGGCCGGCGAGGTTTGGAGGTGGGAAAGAGTTGAACTTACGTCGGAGACAAGTAAGAAGCTGAGCAAGGGGCCCAGGTCTCAAGTGGACGCCAGGGAGCTGTGTCTGACATCTTGGGTAGTCTGTATAGTGTGGCGTGGCGTCGCCGACTATGGCCAGGGAGGGAGGGGCTAGAATGAAGGGCACGCGGCACGGAGGGTATTGGAGGGCAGCTTCAGGCCAGCTTTCATAGTCGGGACCTGATTTTTAGAGTTTCAAGACTTTGAAATACTATCCGCCATCGCCTTGGCTGGCGGGTGGTCCAAGTTTCCTTCATGTCACTCTTCAGTGACAACTTTCATGGCGAACGAACGACAACCAGCCTGTACGATTAGACGAGAATATTTTGGCAGTTCTGTCTGGGGTAGAGTGTCTGAGCATATCAAAGCTGAGGCTCTGGATGCGGTGGTCCGAGGGATGGATCTGAGATGAGATGCAGGACGACTTGTGTGGACATGGGACACCACCGTCGTCCATTCATCGGCCGCCGTCCGCCTCCCACATGTGGTTCCGGGTGTCTGGACTCGTAAGGCAGTCCACAGTCCACGCACACTGCAGGGACCAAAGATCGGGGAGTTCCCACAGGGGGACGGGGGCAATCTGTGATGAACGCGGCAACGGGACTCCCCACGCTTCCGGCGCGGCACGTCATTGTGGACGGGGGCAGCCAGGACGGTCATCGAGCGTCACCTTCACTTACTGTCGCTGAATGGAGAGTTGCTCTGAACAAAGATTGCCTCAGTTCTTCTCGAGATTAAGAGCGGATGGGAGAGGTGATCATACGTTATCGCAGTCTCTTCTTCTCTCGCTTCTAGACAACTACCGCCCGGCGTTACACAGTACTCGGCAGATCCCTTGAAATGCCCTTGATCCGCCCTTGGGTTATCAGCGGCCCCTGCGCCCCTGCATTGGCTCGTCCCTTGCATTCTGCACCAATTGCTTCTTTTGTCATCTTTCGAGGTGCCAATAGCGAACTTCACGCGTTTAGCTTTGGGCCGTGCAATTGAGTGAGACCTGGTTTCATTGCAATGGAAAAGAAAAATGCAATCTTGTGGGCTTGATGTTTTGAGCGCAGTTGAGTTAAGTATGTGTGATGCGCCTAGCCAGTTGTGTGGTCGAAATGAAAAGACACCTTACCAACATCTTCTATATCGCTCTGCAACTCCGGAAAAAGACCTCTCTGTGAATTCAAGTTACAGACTCAATGAGGACTCTGTATCTTTGAATATGTCATCTTTAAACTCAATTGGTCTCTTCTCTTGTCCCGGATAACGGCGTACTCGGGCAACCAGGTATCCCTAGTTACGATTCCATGCTGAGGTTAGATAAACATGATTACTTACCGCCAAGGACTGTCAACGGACTCTTTCCTAAACCGCCGCAATTGCAACATGGCATTGGAAGACGCAACTCTCGAGGAACAGTCGCGATTGGCCGAGGTTGTTACAGAGGGCTTGTCAACCCGGCTGACTGCCTTATCTGGGAATGGAGTTGGAAGGAATCGGCCGATATCTCGAGCGGGGGTTGCACCAAGTGGAGGCGCAACTGATCTCACCTTACCATTCAAACCTGTTCAACTGGTCATCAAAGTCGATGCCGTTCCATTGGTGCCAATCGCGAAGTCGCACATTACAAAAAGGATCCCCAACTCGTTGAGCAGAGTTTCTACCTCAAAGCTAGACAACACAATTAGGAAAAGATGAGCGCCGTGACAATTCAACCACCACTGTCCCGCCGTGGCCACGGGCCTGGGCTCATCATCGTAGTTGAAGAGGGCATCAACCTATCCAAACATGACAAGATTCTGGACCCGCCTCCATCGCAGAAATGGGCAGAGGAAGGATACGCCGTTGCGCAGATAGTTGTTGCACCCGGGGCCGCAGACGTTGCTGGTCAGGTTACCTCGGCCATCAAAAGTCTTAGAGAGCTCGATAGTTGTGACGACAAGGACAGGCTTGGCGTCATTTGTAAGGTCACCACTGCTTATTGAAACCCCCCAGCTAACAAGAATCACTAGCCCTCATCAGCATCCCCTCTTCGGGACTTGTTGACGCCCTAGAAAGCCACTCCGAGATCAAGGCGGCTGTGTTCTATAACTTTGGCCAAGCACTCACAATTCCGACCCTTTCGCATCTCCCCAAAACCGTGACGGACAGTCCCAAGCCAACCCTTACGGCAAAGATACACTCCTATCCTGGAGCAAGCGACTTCTTCGTTGTCCCTAGCCACCCCAACTTCAACGCCAATGCCGCAGGGCTCGCGCACACCCGCACATTGACGTTCCTGAAACCCCTTCTCGGCGGGCCGTACTTCGATCTCGAGGCCGTCTGGGAAGAGCACACCCTCTTCGAGTTTGGCGAGCGCAATGTCGAAAAAACCATGGCCACCATGGTCGAGCAGCCCTATGTAAGTTTTGTCGGGAGGCAACTCTCAAGGGCAAGGTTGGCTGATACTGGCGCAGGTCAACCACATCCCGACGCTCACCGGTGGCGTGGGCCGTCAATACCTGACCAGCTTCTACAGAGACCACTTCATCTTCAACAACCCCGATGACACCGAGCTCGAGCTGGTCAGCCGTACTGTAGGCATTGACAGAGTTATCGATGAGTTCGTCTTCAAGTGCACCCACAACAGGGTCATTGACTGGCTGTAAGTGTCTCCCCGGACGAGACACGCGAAGATCGTACTTCTGACCACAAACTCAGGCTCCCTGGTGTTCCGCCAACTGGAAAGCATCTTTCCATTCCCTTCACGAGTGTCGTCAACGTACGGGGCGATCATCTCCACCATGAGCACATCGCCTGGGACCAGGCTACCGCGCTGCGCCAACTTGGCCTCCTGCCCGAGTTCCTGCCGTTCCCCTATCAGATCAACGGTAGCGGCCCGGCCTCTGGAAAGAAATTCGAATTCAAGCTGCCTGTCGCCGGCGTAGAGTCGGCGCACAAGCTCGTTGATGAGAGCGCGGTGGAGTCGAATGCCATGTTCGAGTATGGAACGCGTGAGGTCGATGCCTAGCTGGATTGGTCCAGGATGCTGTGACGTCAAGGTACTTCGAGGGCCTAGATTTCCGGTAGAGAGTCATGTCTAAGGTACTCTGATTTTGGCGGGCGGTTTATTTGTTGAAGCTGACATCGCTCTTCTGTATTAGGTTTCTATTATGCTCAGTTATGATATGACAAAGTGAACGCTTCTCATTATGCAGTCGTCAAGACCCATTTTCAGACTCGGTTTGAGGCCATATGCGAGGATCCGCTCCGTGATGAGGACTCGTACTTTGTCGATGCAGTCGAGTCCTGACGAGACCGGCTCTCCTCGCCCCAACGGACCTCCTGGTCCACCTTGATCCGT
Source organism: Colletotrichum scovillei (assembly GCF_011075155.1). Lineage (NCBI taxonomy): Eukaryota > Fungi > Ascomycota > Sordariomycetes > Glomerellales > Glomerellaceae > Colletotrichum > Colletotrichum scovillei. The sequence continues at coordinate 4,332,571 of NW_023336261.1, forward strand.
ATTCCGCCCTTCAGGGACAAGTCGTCGCACGAGCCCGAGTCAGAATCATCCGAGGGCTTAGTCGTCGCTCCTCCTGCTCCTGCGGATCGGGTTGAGATGTTCGTCGTGATGCCGTACTTTCCGTCTTCGGTTCCCAAGCGCTTGAACCCTCTGTCGGCTGACTTCCCTCCCGTTCCCCCGATCGTCATGAGTTCCGTTGGTCCCCGGCTTCCAGCCTTTGAGCGACCGTCGCTCTGGCCCCCAGAGAGGTTGTACTTTGTCGCGATGCTGCCGAACTGCGACGAGACTTTGACCATGAGGGGGCGTAATGTGGGCAGGCAAGCGCTGATGACACCGCAGGCGCATTCGACGACGCACCATGTACACGCAGTGGCGAGCGTCCCTAGATATACTATCAGCCGATGTACAGAAGCAGCCGGCTGGGTGAGCCTTACACGTCGTGTCAGTGAGCTCAAACTGCATGATTGTTGTGAAGCGGTAGATACTGGCAAAGAGAACACTATATTGATGTCAGCACTAATACGATTGCCTCTGGGCTTGGCATCACTTACAATCCTCCCAGCAGGAACATGAAGCACAACGACAACCGCTGAGCCAGCGTCACCTGTAGCTTCCATACCTGGCCGATGGGCAAGCACAGGATGGCTACGTCGGTCAAGATATTGGGGATGGCGTTGCCGATGAAGGACGCCTTAAGGTCGATGCAGGTACCTTCGATCCAGGGCATGTAGGCCTTGGCCACGGGCGTGCACTGGAAGACACACACAAAGACGATGGCGAGCCACCAGCCGATGGTGAGGAGGCCGAGGACCATGGCCGCGATCTTGAAGCCGCGGCCAGGGAAGATGCGGCGGTACATGAGCAGCAGCGAGATCTTGATGAACATGACCGCCGTCACGTACACGCACTCAAATGCCAGTAGCAGCTTGAGGAACTGGATCAGCGTGTCTTGTGATAATGTTGCGGCGTGGCGGCCGAGGCCTTGTGCAATCACTATACTCGTGGTCAGTCTTCATGATGCCCTCACTTCAAACCATCGTCTTGTCTGATGCTTACTGGCATAGTTGAGAGCTCCGGCCATAAAGGTGACAATCAGGCCTACCACCATGAACCAGTCATCGAGGCCATAGTGAAAGCCAACAGTCCACCGCGCCCAGAAACGGAGACCGACAAAAACGGTTGCGAGAACGAGCAATGCTGTCGTGGTGCCACTCAGTTCAGGCCCTCTATCCGCCAGAGGGTCTGTCAGAGCCGATGTGTCGGCCATGGAGGCTGAAGAAGGGAAAAGATGGGGGCGCGAAATCTCCGAGACCAGTACTCCTCCGTCCAGAATCCAATAGATTTTGAGTCAGTATCGTGGACACAACAACCAACGAGTCAACGAAGAAGCATGCAATGCAAGAAACACGCCAGTTTTTCGGTATCTCTCTGCTGCTTTCCGAAAATTTTCGGGTACGGGGATATCAAAGGGAAAATGAGAGAAAAAGAAGGGCTAGGACAAGAACAAAATGGAGCCTTTTCTTTCCTTGATATCCGGGATGCGCAAGCCTATAGTCCTTATACGCTCTGCCATTGATACCCTGCCCGGTGTAGAAAAACGTGGTGAGATTCGACTGACTCGGCATATGAGGGGCGACAACATGCCGGCCTGTCAAGACTGGAGGCTTCAACGGGGAGGGGAGGGTCCCCTCGACGCCTGTCGAAGGAGGCCAACGTCGTACTGGGATCCAAAATCCGCATCGATATAACGTCCACCTCGAGGCCCTGCTACCTCTTGTGCCCTTGTCCCCTACCCAGTACTACGTAGAAGTGGTCCCCGTCACGACCCTGTGCTCCGAGCGCGACGTCTGATCGCAGCCAGGCTCATCACGGGAGTTCAGACAAATGTGCCCCATTGCTGATGTAACCTCAGCTCGCCCCATCAACACCACCTCAATACAGTCGTTATCCTCCGGTCTTGACGACCTCTTTCGGAAAAGGGGGACACCGTTGAGGGGGGCGACAGTTGCGACACTAATTCCTTTCTCTGATATCGACATGGGCATAATGAATTCTATGAGATTGAGGCAAAGACGAGGTTCATGGGAGCACCGGGAGCTGTCAGCAGAGTGACAAGATAGAGAGTCAGAGAGGTATCCGTACGGATATTGAACGAGGATAAAATGGGATGTTCATCTCTTCCTTCCCCTCGGCTTTCCCACGATCCCCTCGGTTCCTCGCGCGTTGGCATCACAATCACTCTCTCGTGCAGCATTCCCCTCTTACTCGATCGATCCTATTGCATCGTTCGCTAATACGCCTCCGGCATCCCACAACTCCTTACCAGTCGTTCATTTTACTAAAGATCCTGCACGTCAACGGTTACCCGTATCCGTACCAAAACACTCTTGAACCTTGGTACACGTTGATCGGCAGTTGTCTGTGTCCTCTCCCCCCCCTTGACGCAACTTACACCACACGCCCCCCTACCACCACTCCCAAATCCATCAACATGCTCCCAAAGATCGCCAGCCTCCTTTCCTCGGCCCTCGTGGCCACCGCCGCCACTCTGCCCACTGTGGTCTTCACCCCGGGCGCCTGGCACGGTCCGCAGTCCTTCGACCTCGTCCGCGCCGGTCTGACGCTCAAGGGCTACGAGTCCGAGGCCATCACCCTCCCCTCCGTCGGCGCGGAGCCCGCGACCGTCGGTCTCGAGCAGGACGCCGCCGTTCTGCGGTCCACCATTGAGACCCTCGCCGACGCCGGCAAGGAGGTCGTCGTCGTCGTTCACTCGTACGGCGGCATGGTTGGCGGCAACGCCATCGAGGGGCTTGGATACAAGCAGCGCGCGGCCAACAACGAAAAGGGCGGCGTCATCATGCTCGTCTACCTCGCCGCCTTTGCTGCCCCCAACGCTACCAGCCTTTTGGATATGCTCAGCGGAGAGTACCTCCCCTGGATGAGAGTTGAGGTAAGCTTCTTCTTTGACACTTTGACACTGGAACCCAGTGCCAGTGCCCCCATCCCTCATGTCACTGTTTTATACCCTTGCTTGGCATGCGACATATCTAGAAACATGCCCCAAGAGACTCTTGATCGAGATAATTACCGCTGACACTGAACTTGCAGGGTGACAAGGTCTACGCTGATACCCCAGAGACCATCTTCTACGCCGATGTCAACCCGGTCCTCAAGGCCAAGGCCATTGCGGAGCTGAGCTGGCAGTCTGCCCGTGTCTTCTCTGACCCCGCGACCTACGAGCCGTGGAACAACGGCATCGAGGTCATGTACTTCCACACTGAGCAGGACCAGGCTATTCCTCTGGCTACCCAGGAGGCCATGGCCGCCCAGTTCCCTACCGGCTACACCACCTTCTACGCAAATACCTCTCACTCCCCCTTCCTGTCCCGCCCGGACCTCGTCATCGAGGGTGTCGAGCTCGCTGTTAAGGTTGGCCAAGAGAAGATTGCGGCTTAGATAGTTTTCTTGCGAGACCGAGTGCGTGCCTTGGACAGAAGACGATGTAGATCTTTAACAAAGAGAGACTAAGTCAAATCGAGACAAGTATGTAAATAAAAAGAAACAGAGTTGCAAACATACAGCTCCAGACCGGGTCCAATGGGAAAACATGCTTGAATCTTTCGAGAATAGCCTCACTCGACCCAATCCTCACGCGTTTAAACCGAGCCTGCATGTGCTCAGTGCTTCGTTAAATCCGCGTCAACCTACCGGAACTTGGCCGCCTACGTTAGCATGCGTAGTGCGTACGCCCATAACCGTAGTAGGCAATATGTGACAAGGGTCCCCCCGGATGAAGATCAGCGCAGCAAAGCCTCACTTACCCCTGGCTAGCCATAGTGGCATTCCAAATGCAACGCGGCAGATGTCGACCACTTGCGTGCTTTTTGGCGAGCGAGAGAAAAAATACTGCCCACCTAGGTTTTGTCATATGAAGCAGGGCCCAGGGGAGGGGGGCCAAAATGGTAACCCAGTGACGTTTCGCGTAAAAGCTCGCGTAATAGCCAGGGAAAAAGCAGCAGTACGAACTATCCTTTGATTATGAAGAGTCTGAATCGGGACGGCCCCCAATGAATAGAGGCAAAGATAATTCCCGGCTTTTCACCAACGCACGCGTGGCCCGGTCGAGATCGTAATCCTGCCTGCCGGGGACCGGAGACAAAACATGAATCAGCAAACTCACTGCAACTCTACCACATAGACCGCGGACCACGTGCCTTTTCACTAGGCCGTGACACTGACAAGTGACGACTTGCTTCGAGGGCATCGAGGGAAAAGCACTGGCAAGAGCCCACCGGCCTCATGGCATGGCAAGGGGCCCTGCCAGCTTCTGGTGGATTTGCCTCCCTCCTCCCCTGGTGAAAGGGCAGGGGTTGGAGAGGAGTTTCTTCAGCATTTGCGGAACTCCTGCGGTTCAGGTTTCTTCAGCAGCTTCGCAGCCTGCAGGCCCGCTGGCTGGGAATAAGGGGAGACAGAGAGGAGTTTGACGGGTGGGAACATATTGCATCTTCGAGACCCAATTGGAAATCCTCCCGCCCGCAATACCGTAACCCGGCTCCCTCTCCTCTCTGGTGAAGTCTTTCTTTTTCCCGTACGAATAGAAAAAGAGTCTTGCTGAAGATGAGACGGCTGCCGCGGACTCGAGGTGCATGTCGTCAAAGTAAAGCTCTCCCTGCGTTTCCCTAGAATGTCCTCGGCAAAGTTCGGTAGTTGAGGCGATCCCCGAACCGGCGTTCGGTTAGTTGAGTAGCCTCGCGAGACCAGATTGAATCAAGAAAGGTTTCCGCGTTTCGCCTCCCGTCCGTGGTGTGAAGAGGACCTTGGACGAGCAGCGGATACAGTCAAAGGTCGACCGTTTCCAGGCCTGGTCCTCCGTGCTCTGTCTCTTCTCTTGCTTGCCCCAATCTCCACAGTTCTTCCCATTCCTCTTTCGGAGCCTGCCGGCCGGGCCAGCGCAGCTATGACATTGACAGGCAGCGGGTACTGCTGTTCCTCTCGGTCGGAGTGAAGGCCGTTCACCCTGTTGCCAAGTTCTGGCCCGTCACGCCGTTGCGGTGCTCCTCATCTATATGTCATCTGTCAGATTGTGTAGAGTCCACAGCAAGGCAGTAGCTTAGGGAGTAGCTGAGCGTGGTATTGGTATCCGTAGGGACTATTTGATGACATACGGATACTTCGTACCGCTTCCACGGCACCGTCTTTCCAAAAACTCTCCCACAACCCGCGGCAGGAGGTGTCCGAATGTCACGCCGAGAGGAAAAAGAAAGAAAAAAGAAAGGAGTCCCTGAAAGTTAGAATGTGATAAGCAGCAACCCCGGACCCGGGCAGAGAGATTGTGTTTTCCACCTATCCTTGTTCACAAAACAAATCTGAAATCTGATTCTCTTTACATCAATAGTGTTGAGGAGCGAGTGGGATGAGTACCCGTCGTTGCCGCCACGAAATCTCAGAGGTCCAGGCAAATTAGACTTTGCACGTCAAAAGAAATGACAAGACGAACGACTCGAAGATCCCATCCCGGCCACTGCCACCCAGAATCCGTACGACGCAATCTGTTTCACCAACGAACCTGCAATGCTGCTCTCCGCCCTTGGCACCTGTAGGCCGTCATAAAACCCCAGTCCTGGCATGTGTTCGTCACCCCTCTCGAGTCTCGCCTCGCGTCTATCAGGTCTATCGTCACCCGCGTTATCGCTATCGGGTAACGGGTTGGGCTGCCTGTCGGATGTGCCCATGCCCTATATGCCTATCAGATGCCAAGTCTGAATAGTCCAAACTCTCTCCGCGGTCTGCTAGCGTCTGGCGTTCTGCATCCTACCCATGCATGCCATGTAAACTGCAGCGAGCTAGACGCACCAAAGACACTAAAGAATGCAAACCCCTGACACAGGATGACGGGGGCCTCACGTCGGGGTTAACTGTCAAAGGAAATTTGACAGGTAGATCTCGTTTCAATGAGCGAGTCCGTCTCAATTATCATCCCGCGGTACCTGCCAACCCCCGTGACCGTAGCCCACCCTCTTCCGCACGGGTTCTTCCGCGGACGGCGCGATATAGAACCGTCTCCTGCAGGTCTCAGCTCGTTCTCCGTTAACGGCAAGGACGGACACGGGGAAGAGACGGAAAGCACGGGAAGCCGCGGCTCGCTCGACCGGTTCAGAGAAAAACGCGTCTCTGGTCTCACTTTTCTCGACGATCGATATTGTCTGTTCCTTCGCTGAACCACGGCGGCGGGAGTGGTGGTTCTAGACTTCTTAGCCTCTCAGACTTGATGTCCGTCTATCCGTAAGTTCTAGGCCTTTCACGCCTTGGAGGCTGAAAAAAAGCAGGCTGACGAAAGCTGCGAGACTTGAAGGAAACTAATGCGGCTCGCATAGTAGGTTTCGATAGTACGACGTATCACGAAGCGGACGGGCTTCCGCGGCTAACCCTCAACCAGCGCCCAACATTAGTAAATCACGTCAACGCCGCAGCCCGCGCCCTCCTTCGAGTTTGCAACTTTCAGATGACGGATCACAAAAAGAGCGGCAAAATGGGATAAAGGGTGACCGGCGAGTTTCACTCTGAGCCTCGGAACTGAGATGCCGTATAGGCCCCTCAAGTCCCCAAGCTCCCATGTTCACACCCCCATACGCAGTGGAAATCGCAACGTCCCGAAGCACGTTTTGTTGCTGCTAGCGTCTGCGAAGAGGACATGGGAGCCCATCTAGCGGTGCCCACAAACAGCTGTCCGAGCCCTCTCCCCCTCAAAGACTTGCAAGTTCCAACAAGTTTTTGTTGGCAGCGACTACGAATAAATCCCTGGTCTTCTTTGATGACCATCACGCTCTCCAAGAGACGATCATTGGGTAGCTGAAGGCAAAAATAAGCACTTGGAGCTTGGAAGTTGGGCACATCTCCGCCTCGGTGTTGCAAGACATCCGTAACCCGATGATCAGCAGCAATCCAGAATCCTTGACCTAGTTGGGGGAAATAGAAGGCGATCTCGAAGTTCGAAACCCGAACAGCTCCAGCCCCCAGAAGCTCGCATACGCAGGCAGGATTCATTTTGTCAGATTGCTCAAAAGATGCTAGAGCCTTTTCTCTATACTTTGATCTATTCTCTTAGACCCTTAGTCCAGACTTTGGGTGTTGCTGGCGGTTCAACGTGAGACCAAGCCGCGAGATGAATTTGATCATCCGCATAGAAAGTGATTCGTCTTCGCTTCTGTACACCTTAAATTCCATTCCCGCATTCATCTAATGAGACACATCTCATGGGCTCTATCTCCCAGACTCCAACGGTTTTGGTAAGAGGGACGAATATTTCGCGAAGCAGAGACTCAAATAATCAAATTAACGCTGAGCAGGGGAAGCAAAACCCGGGCAAGCCTGCCGGGCAAAAAATAGCCCCCAGCAGACACCAACCAAACCCATGCAAGCCATGCTCACAACATACACTCCACACTCCTGCAAGCCCGCAGATCTGTATTTCCAGAGTCACCGAGAGGGGAAACCTGCAGCATGGGGGGCACGAGGAGAATAGGATGGAACAACGAGGTTTAAAATAATGAAGATAATCATCATCATCTCTCATCTCGCCCTCACTCCCAGTCTCCCACACAAAAAAGGAAACAAGTAATTTATCCCCCCGCGCAGAAAATGGAAATCAAGCACATGGCTTTGCCAGGGACAAATTCCCCTTGGGTACTCAAAACTGGAGATTCAGGCAAATGACACACGGCAACTGTCCCTACACGAGTCGCGAAAGTATCCGTACGGAGCATTTTCACACAACTTTGTGAAAGTTAATAGAGGATAAACTCCGCCGCCCATCGGTGAATTGATTGTGCTTATCCGTACCCAGGGACGTGGACGATGATAAACTTTACGTACCTGTCTCGGGTACTGCTCTCTCTCTCTCTCTTCCCAATGAGGAAGAAAAATGGGCAAAAGTGCTTCGCTGATTACTTGTTTCGATGTTGGATACCCAGACCAGGGCGGGCGGGAAATGAATGGCGACAGCGGCTGATTACGAGATGCATCCGAGCTTCTACTAATTCCTTTCCCCATCCCGCTGAGTGAGCGAGCAAACGAGATGGGATGCTGACGATGACACCCAGGGTCGCGGGGACCTTCGGCCATACCGCTGGGGCGGGTTCATGAGAGCATCAGCTCACTCAGCCGATGACTTTTAAGAGTGTTAATAGATACTACCACGACGGATTGACAACCCGTGTCTCACATGATGTGCAAGTTGTGTGATGTACTGTAACCCGAGGCTCATTATTCCCCTTCAGTGTCATTTCTCATCGAGATATTATTATACACTCTCTTGTTTCATGCCCCCCGGTGCCCGTGAAATGCCAAATCTTTATAGCCTCTCTCCATTCGCCAATCCATGCGTGAATGTCAAGGAGAAGTCCAACCATGTCCATGCTTTATCGTCGGGTCCTTCCAGCGGCCGCTCGCACGTACAAAAAGAGAGACAACCCGCTGTCTCGTCCCAGTATATAAACCCCCGTCCTGGCGCGAGGACGTGGGGAGTTGAGTTTCGTAAGAAAAATAGGTACAAAAAGGACAGTATCCCGCTACAAGTGTAGCGGCAAGAGCCTAAAGAATCGAAGAGGGGGGTATCTGTTGCAACGCAAAGACTATGTGATGGGAGCCAGGAAAGGGCTGAGCATCAACTCGTCCGCACTCGGCCGCAGGTTGTGGTCCATCTCAAAGGTCTGAGCAAGGAAGGTCTTGGCATCTTCCGAAGCGTGCTCCGGAATGGTGGGAGCTGCCTTACCGCCACCAATCTTGAAGATGGCCTGCAGCTGACTGCAGTCTGGGTACGGATGTGTGCCGGTCATCATCTCAACAACCAGGCATCCGAGCGACCAAATGTCGGCCTTGCGGGTGTACGAGGTCTGCTTGACAACCTCGGGGGCCATCCAGAAGACGGAGCCCTGAAGGGAGGGGCGGTGCTTGTTGTTGTTCGCGCCGGAAAGGATGTTGGTAGCTTCAAGCTTCTTGGAGATACCGAAATCGGAAATCTTGATGGTGCCCTTGTTGTCCACGAGGATGTTGGCGCCCTTGATGTCTCGGTGGATAATCTCGCGATCGTGCAAGTAAGACAGACCAGTCAAAATCTGGCGGACGAAGCTGCGCACGAGAGGCTCTCCGAGAGCACCGTACGAGTTGAGCATGGTCTGGACGGAACCACCAGGAACGTACTCGAGGAAAATGTTGAGGTACTCGGTAGACGAACTGCAACCCAGATACTGAACGATATTCGGGTGTCGAAGGTCGCGGAGCAGACTGATTTCCCGCTTAAGGGCCTCGATCATGCTCTTCTTGCGTGCATCGTTTTGGCTGTTGGCACCCGGGGCTGGCGCCTCGACCTGCTTGACGGCAAGAAGCTCACCGGTCACGGCATGCAGGGCGAGGTAGACACAGCCGAAGGAGCCCTGGCCGATGAGGGCTCCCTTCATCCACTTGTCGTCAGACCAGGACTCTCCTGCGAGGAAGCTCTCGAGCTCCTCGTCGGCGTCCTCGCCGTCTTCGTTGAGCGCCGCCGTAAGATCTTTGAGGGAACCTGAACCCGTTGAGCCGTCGGTCTCAAAGTAGCTTCGCCGCGTAACGTTACCTTCGGGGTCGGTCACGCTGAGAGCGGCAGCACTAGCACCGTCGGAGCTGTCGGCGAATGACACGTAAGACTTGCGGTTCGGCTCGACGGGCGACTCTTCTTGCAAGGTGTCGAGCATTGAAGAGGCGACGGAGTCGCGGAAGTGGGTGACCCGCAGGCCTGATCGCGCCTTGGGAGCACTACCGGCGTGGAGCCAGCTGTCGGCTATGGTCGGAATAGGTGGTGCATCTTGGATGCTAGACGCGAAGCTGAGGTTGCTAGCCACACTCAGACGGCTGTTGACCTTGCTCAGACGGGTTGATCTTCTCATGGACAGACGTGCGGTCCTGTCAATCTCCTCTCTGGGGTGATCCGGGAAATAGGATGTGAGGTCCGAGGCGATGAGCTCGCTGGGAGGACGTAACCCGCCAAACGACCGCAAGATGCCCTTATTCCTCCTGGGTCCGCCGGCAGATCTTGGGCCGTCGTTGGATGCGGGACGCTCCAGCTCCTTGGCGGTGTTGTACACGTTGCGCTCCCGGTCGTGGAAAGAGACTGGCGAAAGAGGATGTTGCAGCTCATCGTTCCATCTCTCGCCCAGAAGCTTTTGCACCTTCATCTGGCTTCTCTTATCCACAGTCTCGAGAGCGCGGCTGTGGTTTTGCTGCGCCTCCTCGATGGCGATGCCCGCTGCTCTCTCGAGCTCGGGCATGCCTGGCTCGCCAGCAGGGACACGGCGAAGAATCAGGCGATTCCGTTCAGGACGTTTCTGGTCCTTGATAATCCGCCACAGCTCCGTGTCGCCGAGTCGCCGGCATTGGTTCGGGTCTGGCTCAATGCCGGCCAGTACCCAGAAGCAGTAGTTCCTCTCATGATCCTCTCGTAGTGCAAACTTCCTAAGGGTGACTCGCATGACCTCCTCACACGTGTTGCAGTCGGCGATTTTGACGACCTTTGTGACTCCTCCGGTGGAAATGACGCGGATAACATCCTGGTTCTGCGGTAAGCCAGCCATCAGTGAACCATCCATACTGGAGTTATTCCTGGTATGGGAAGTTACCAATCGGCCGGTCTGGGGGACGGATTGCCCGGCGCTACTCACATAGCCGGGACTTTGGCCATATCTTGTGCGCAGAGGGCGGATGGCATCCGTGCCGGGAAGGGGTGAATTGGGACGGGAAGAAGCGCTCTCCAGGGGAAGGGAGTCGTATTGTCTGGAGTAGCGCTTGTTCATGGAAGGCGTGGGCGCGGTACGAGCACTTGAAGCAGATGGTCGAGAAGACCCGCCCGACGATGGGGTGAATTGGTCGAGGCCACCAAACGAGTCCTGCAGTGGTCAAATGTCAGCTGTGTTACCCATTGCTGACGGCATATGACGGTGCCGCGAGGGGGGGAAGCCGGTCTTGCACGTACCCTATTCCGTTTCTTCTGGTTGGCGTAGGCCTTTGTCCTCAACTTCTTAATGCCCAGGAACAGTCGCACGCGGTCGCCGACCTTCTCGATGCCCATCTCCTTGAGGACATCCTTGTCGAGCTCGAGGAGGTTCTCGCCATTGATGTGGTTCTTACGGAAGAGCTTCTCGTACTCGCCACATTTGACGCTCCTCAAATAGTCGCAGACCTTGTCCTCGTCCCAGTTCTTGACGGCATCGGGGCCGTCGCTCTCAGAGAATTCGGATTCGGTCGGGCTGGCGTAGGCTGTGGACTGGTTTGGGATCGTGGGTGCCCGTCTTGAGGGCGGTGCGCCACCAGTAGAAACGTTGGAAACCATGGGATTGCTGGAGCCTAGTGGTGCCGGGAATGCGGTTTTGGGGGCCAGCATTGCCATCTTGTAATTGTGATATGTCAGGTGGACATTGACTGAAGTGAAGTCGGCGTGGTCGATGGCGGTGGTGATCGCGGGAGGGGTTTGTCTCAGCTGCCTCTCCTGGAGCGCGTCGTGCCGAGAGAGGATTCCGTCAGGCAGGTTTCCGAGACAGGGAACAAGGCGTCGGGCCGGATGCGATAGAAGCGAAGAAGTTGCGATATAGCGAAAATGTGGAATGTAAGTGTCTCTTGCTGGATCCGAGTCGGGGAATGTCGAGCCTCTTCAGTGCCGGACCGTAAAGGTCTGGTTTCTGCTTGGAGACGCAGAGGAGGGAATTTGGTGAGGGCGAAGGTCGTGTGTGGAATTACGGGTACTTCGGCCGGGAGGGAAAAAGAGGAGGGAAGGGGAGGGTTAATGATGGATTTTGGGGGTGCAGGGGACTTGCACTTGAGAGCCAGCGGCAGGGGTGTGTGAGTGGTGCAGGTGTAAGCAGCCTCAGAGGTACCTTTACACACAACTTGGGATGCGAGATACTTCATCAGTGGGTGGGCAGCAAGCACTACCACAGAGACTCTACCTGAGGTGAGCGACCACAGACCATACAACAGGGGGGAAGGTCAGAAGAGGGGAGGGCGGCAACAAGCTTCCAATGCTTCTTCTTCCTTTGTCACTTTGTGTGCTGTCGCAGCAGTCCGTGAAAGGAAATGGACTTGGCTGAGGCTCCAATGCAAAGAGGGATCTCTCTGAGGTGCTGCGTGTGTACAACCTTGGAACAACGGACGGTATCACTGAACAGCAAAGCAAAGCAAAGCTGAGCTACAAAACACGGGATTTACAGGCCGCACAGTCCTCGCAACGGCCCTGATGTGTCTGTTCGCTTGAGGCAGAAACTTGGGGGAAACAAACACACTCGAGAAGCTTTCCGCAGAGTCTGCCCTTGAGTCTTGGGCTTTTAGCCACTGTGACGGAGAGAGAAAGGCAACGTTGCGAAAGGAAGGGTACGACGACGATGAGGCGTACGGCAAGGTTTTGTTCGCGCTGTTTGAGGCCTGGTCTTTTGACGTATTGTTCAGATATCCCCTGGCCTTCTTCGTCACCGAGTCTTTGGGTACGGAGTAGTGTTTCTTCATTTTGCTTGGGCATGTTGTCTACCTGCCATACAGGCTTACACAGTACTCCGAAGAGGCTTACTACCTTATGGTGTGCTAGCAATGTGTCCCAAGATGCCGTCAAAGAGCCTCCATCTCAGGCCAACTTGCCCGGTTCCCTCGGGTTTGCGGTCCACTCAAGAGCGACATTACACGGCAAAATGGCACGTCGATTCAACAAGGTTTTCGCTGGCCAAAGGCTTCTTCTGTGTGTTTCTCTCCTCTCCTTCCACGATGAGTCTCAGGCGCGATGGCGGATCATGGATGGAGAAGCCAAGCCCCTGTCTGCACCCTTGGCAACATGGCAACCTTTAAAAGGGCGTTTGCAAGGGTATGGCGACGGCGGCGGCTTCATGAAACTGGCTCAAGCAGGGTCAACGCCGCACGTCCCCACCCAAACTTTGGCTCTGCAGCGGCACCTGCCCTCCTCAGTCAGTACCTGCCCTAAGCTGTCCTGACTCCTCAATAGCACTTGCCCTCACTGCTTGACTGCTCAGTCAGTACCTTCCATCATTGATTTTACTGCCCATCACTAAGGAAGGCACTCTAGAAAGACTCTGGAGCGTGCCTTCCCGTGCTTCCAACCAGAAACATGGACAATGTACCTGAGGAAGTCCTGAGGAATTACTCAGCCGTGAGCCGTCTTACCCCGAAACGTCCCCAATATCCCCCAATGTGTCCCCAACGTGTAATTTGCCCTCCTCAATGCGCCGTCATGCAACCCCCGCCGCCTAGCCAATCGCCGCCAAGTCGATATCTCGTGTTCTTGTATTGCAGTGTGCCACAAGAGACCCTCTCGTGCTTCTGATGCATCACGGCCTGTTCATCATGACGACCACACACATCAGAGCCTGCAGGGACTCTGAGTGAGAAGAAAAATGGTGCAACAAAATAGCAACCACGTCCAGCCACGGAGTCCGTGAACAGTGGCAGATGGGCGGGTGGTAGTTTATTCAGCTGCGGACCAAGCTCAAGTTGTTCTTCAAACAAATCAGAAAACACCCCGGCTTCTCGCTCGCCTCTGGAATAATCCTACACGCGCCTATCCGAGTCCTTTTCTGCTATTCTTGGCCCGTCAGCAAACCCGCTTGGTTGCGTGCGCCGCCCGCCCCTTGCTTGCAAGACTGTTCCTATTCAAAGCCTCAGACTCTTCGCGCCAAAGCCACGTCACGGCGCCTCTTCTCGAACCTCGACCGCCCTTGACTCCCGACAAAGATGGGATGCAATTTCCTCTGGAACACAATCTTCCACAACGATGGCTTCGGCCATAGTGAAAGCCACCGAGGCGTACGAATACCGAGTGGTTAGTAGCCACGCCATGATGCACGGCCTCGCCTCCGTGGTGCCAGACGTCGTCTTATCGTCAGCCTACCCGTAACCCACCCGCAGAGGCCTGTTCACGATCCCTTCTCGGGTGCAGGTGACAAGGCGGCCCATCAAACGTACACTTTGGCATGCCATGTTCCGTGGTCTCTTCTATCCGTCCGGATACAAACCAAGGCCCGGCATGGGCGCTCCACAACAATACCCGGCTCCTTGGAAGAGGTCACCGTCGCAACCGGACGCTGTCAACAACAAGAGCTTGTCCGTCTCGCCCGGATCACGAGAGGGCCAGAGATTCCCGCTGCGATGATACCTCCGCCGGTTCCACTCTGCTTGGGACGATGGCACGATTACACGATAGGCGAAGATTGGTTTGGCCGCTGACCAACAGGCAGAGATCTGGTCCGTTGAATGGACACCATACGATGGAGCCGAGTCCTTGCAACGTGATAGGCCTAATGAGCAGACCAACACACCCTGATAATTTGGCTGCTATCCCCTATTTGCCTTCTCAGCCTGCCAGGAGGTGCAGGTCGCCACCGACCATCGTGAACTACCTATCAACGAACCAAGAGGTGCCCGCTAGGGAAGTCAAGTGTAAGCTGTTCGCCGAGGACAGCACAACAGAACTGCAGGAGTTCATAGTTACGAGGCCGATGGAGGATTCGCAGAGGCCGGCAGCATGGCCTGCGTCCACCGGTGATTGGCTCCGGCGCACTCCCGCACTCAACTCGGGGCTGGATCGCTTGAAACCAGGCGTGTCGCACGTCTCGACACCCTCTCCGCTGCCCTGCATCCCTGGTTTCCCTCCTCTGGGCGCCAATATCCCGCCGTGTCTTCACTGGTCCTTCGTTGGACACCGGGGACTACCAAGACTTGACCACCACGGCACCACTGCGCTTCATCACTTCACCAGTCTCCATATGGGAATTGGCTCGCAAGACTGGGGGAACTCGGGGGAGCTACGGAGCTTCCTCTCTACTTACCTTTCGGCGTTGGCGCCCCCTCAGATTAATTAACACAGCGACGCCAGTCTGAGCCCAAGGCACATCTAACGTGGAGAGGGCGTTCACCGTCACTTTGCGCATCGTGGATCATCCCGGCTGGGCCTCACCCCTTCCAGAGCCTCTTTGCCTTCTTTGGCACATGTCGAGCCAATCACCTACATTGTCATTTCGAGCCGCCTTTTGACTTTTCTCTGCTTGTAAGAGGCGCCATGTGACACACAGCTAAGCTCTGGACGGCGCACTTATTCCTGTGACACCTCTGATTACTACGGAAAATCAGGGCTAGGAGACATCACAATGTTCACCTGACATTTGTGTACACAGAGTACAGATGTACGTCACTTTTCTTTTTCTTGCAACCTTTTGACCCACGGTCTGCGAAATTGACAGTGCTGAGGTGCCATTCCACGGCATGTTGGTGGATTTGGTTACGCCCACGCTGCTATTTTGGAAAGATACGCAGCCGTTTGTGCCGTCGTCGCACAGAAGGACGCGCAGGGCACCTCATGCTTATCCCCATCTGCTCCTGATGCTGATTCTTCGGCGAAAGCAGTCCGCGACTGTGGGGACATGCAGTCACTGCAGTCATGCGAAGGAAATGAGTTATGGCCCGATCACCGCTTGGTCGCCACCCAAGGAGAGGGGAACACATACGGTCAACCAAGACTTGGCATTTGCCGACACAGATGACTCCTTGAAAACTGACGATATTCCCAAATATGTCCCCTAGAGCGCGCCGCTCACGTTTCAGACCAGACCGCCTGGGAACCGTCCAAAAAGAGCGTCTTCTTCTGCAGAGCAATCCTAGATCCGGCCGTCTGGTCAGCTAAAATGGATTGCCAACGTGGCCTGGTCAGAGCGGGCGTCAACAAGCCTGAAACATGAAACCTTGGAAGATCTGCCTTGCATATCCAGTGGCCATGTCGTTGCGGTACAAACATTTCGGCCTGGTGCTAATCCCCCTCATTCGGAGAAAGCCATCGGTCCTAGCCACGCTGCCACTCTGCAATAAGCGATGGAGATCGGCTTGTGGGAAGGTCTTCTCCCGGTGCGCCGGCACCTCACTACCCTTTCTAGCTGCTCATCACGGACGACGACCCTTGCTGCTTCTGCTTGAGCCTTGTCGTGTCGTTCAAACTTGACGTCGTCAGCCGTGGCCTGTGTGACCTTTGACCGGTGGCCTTCCACGTGGACAGGGTCCTGAAGAAACAGAAACATGTTGAAAGACCAAGATGTGGCCACGACCGCCTTGTCGTCGCAACTAACACTACTCGCAATGAACTTTCGAACTCGTATCGCGGTCTACGGAACGGGACCGAGACCGAAAGTGTCGCTTGCTGCCTCCGTGTTGCTAGGAAAGCTACGGGGGGCAACTGTTACCACTATCCCAACATTCCCTGCTTCTTTCCAAAGGCCCGGTTCAAAGCAGCTATTGCGCTATAGATGCCGTGCTTCACCCCTGCAGCAAATTCGAAGCATCACAGCAGCATGGACATTGCAGCTTGTGAGAAACGGGGTTTTCGCAGAGAGTCTAAGAAGGAAAGGAAAAAGTCTACTCGAAATTGAAGGGGAGTAGAGTTGCGACGAACTCCCAGCTGGGATTGGTGCGGAAACGCTAAAAACCCACCCAGGCACGCCAGGATGCGCCACTTACCGCCAGCTTCGGACGAAGTCCATGCTCCACACAGCTCCGCCGCCACCGTCGCCGCCGCCGCGGCGACCATGAGTTCCTATTTGGGCAGTGTCGGCAAGTCGGTCTGTCGGGCGGGTCGCCGGTCCCCGCATGGACGGCTATCGGCTTGTCCATTTGCCCGGCATCGACGGAGAAAGAGGAGTCTCGGGCTCCGGAGGGTTTGCGGCCTGAGCATGACGACGTTGTTCCGGACGCATGACGCTGCGGCGCTCGTGACTCAACCGTCATTTCGTGTTTCTCGTGTACGCGGGCTCATCGGGATGGCTGACGAGAGATAGGTTTTGCGGACAGGACGAACCTCTGTCTCCAAGAATTGTCGTCGTCAGTCTCCCGGTGGTTCCGTCTGGGTCTCGACATCTCATTCAGAGAACTTGCCATCACAAAAACGCAAAACTCATTCTGTTTCAAGTACAACGTCTCGTGACGCCGTCATCGTGGTTGCTGGCTGACTGACGCATCAATGCTTAGCTGATGGGTGAATCGACTTGGCCGGTGCTAGATGAGCAACACCCTGTGATGGCAAGGACGCCAGACCAGCGTGAGCAATCAAGCATGTCGTCATCTTATCTAGGGCCTCCTATCAATGATCGGCGAGCTATCAGGACTACTTCACTGGGAAAAAACACATTTTCTTGGAAATGGCGGGGCGTGAGGGTGTTGTGTATGATAAGACACGGCAGTCGGCCGGCTGAAGATATGAGCGGCAGTCAAGGGTGACCGCCTTTGCTAATAGTCCGAGGGCCCCCTTTCGCTACTGAGACCTATGTGATATCATCTACGTCCAATGTTGTTACAGACATAAACACGGCAGCCGAAAGACTTTTGGTCTGATACACTGGCAAGCGCAGCTCGCGAGACCAGAACGATCGTCGGAATTGAGCACACGCGTGAAGCGTGTTGTTCATACAAACGCAGAATGAAAGTACCAACAATGAGACACCCTCGACATACGCTCATGATCCACGTTGCTAATGCCAGGGCTGGAATTTCTTGAGCGACGGGATGATCCGCTGTCAGTCCTAAGGCGGCTGACCCGAAGGTGACAACTTTTTGAGCTGTGTCTCGTCCATGGTGAGTTTGCCGTCATGGAGCGGCTACCACGCCAGCAGACTTGCAAACTCAGGATATCCAAAAATGAGCATGGCTGACCACGACTGCTCAACAGGTGAACCAAATTGTCGTCTCCATGCCGGCGGGTTGGCAAAGGTCGCAAATGTCTTAGTCGTGCCTGGCCCGGCATTTGCTCATCGGTGAGTGGAGCATCTTCCCCATGCCCCGCGGGAGCAACCCCTCCCCCTTCTAGCCAGAAAAAAAAAGCCCAGTCCACCACTCGACCTCCGATATCGACGACGACCACCACCGCGACGTCAAAAATCCCGACAGCCCCGTTTGTCGTCGACTTTGCGCCCCCAGCGACTGTAGGACACGCGGAGATCAGTAAATGAAGTCGGCTTCGTATTCGAGATAGTACAAGGAAGCCGTCTTTTGTGTTCTGCAGCAATCGACCGCGCCAAGGTGCGACCCCGACGCGGCTACCCGGAATCCGGAAATAAAGAGCCCCTCCTCCTGCTCATCCTCCTCATCATCATCCTCGTTCGCCGACTTTCCACGGCCACGCAGACAACTTCTGTGTGTTTGCGTCTAAGCATTCTCGGACGAATACTCATCCACGGTTCATCGCACTGCTCAATTTTGAAAGCCTCTTCCAAATCTACGCTCACGTATTTTGATCCGCCCTTCATCGAGACTTTTTCGTCACGTCACGATCCAACCATGAGTGACAAGTCTCAGGTTTCGGCGGAGGCTGCAGGCGGAGGAGTCAAGCCTCTGGTGGGCTTCTTGGGCCCCCAAGCCTCGTACACGCACCAGGTAGGTACCACGAACCTGAAGAGAAGAGATCGCACCTCGCACGGCATATGCCAAGTGTGGTGAGACTTGTCAATCATCTCTAACTTTGTGCATTGCAGGCTTCGTTACAGGCCTTCCCAGAAGATGAATGGGATCTGAGACCGGTCGTCAACATCACAGGCACGTAACTCACCACCCTTTGTCTTCATTATGTCGTCTCTGCTGTTCTTGGCACCCACACTCTTTTCTTATTCTCTCTATTTGTTTGGTTCCTGCGCCGTGCCGTGTGCTACCTCCCGTCTGACTTGAATCGGAACGTCCATCAGACATCTTCGAGGTCGTACAAGCCGGCGAGGTCGCTTTTGGCGTCGTTCCCGTCGAGAACTCAACCAATGGGTCCGTCCTGTTTACGCTGGACAACTTTGCCGACCGCAACGGCTTGTACCCAGACATTTCAGTCTGCGGCGAGATCTACCTCGACGTGCACCACTTTCTTGTCGGCCACCGTCCGGACCCGGTTCATGACGCCGCCGCCGGCCCGGGACTACGGGGAGGAGACGAAGGCTCCGGCGCCTGCACGCCCACGGCGTCGGACCCGAACCCGCTCAAGCCGCGGACGAAGCCGCTGTGCAGTCTCAAGCACGTCCGGCGCCTGTATTCGCATCCGCAGGCGTGGGGCCAGTGCGTCGCCTTCTTGCAGACGTATCTCAAGGGCATCGAGGCCATCGACGTCAGCTCGACGAGCCGCGCGGCAGAGCTGGTCAGCCTGGACGAGACGGGGACGAGCGCCGCCATCTCGAGCGAGATCGCGGCGGGTATGCACGGCATCGACGTGCTCGCGCGGACGATTGAGGACCGCGAGGACAACACGACACGCTTCTTCATCATCCGAAAAGGGCTGGACGAGAAGCAAAAGATGCCGGGCCACTGCGTCAGGCCAAAGACGAAGACAAAGTCCATGGTGTCGTTCACGGTCCCGCACGAGGCCCCCGGCGCGCTGGCGGACGTGTTGGAGTGTTTCCGGCGGTACGGGACGAATCTCACGAGCATCAACAGCCGGCCGAGCCTGACGGCGCCGTTCAACTATGTCTTCTTCGTCGAGTTTGAGGGACACCGGTTCCAGGATCCGGAGGGGAGGGTCAAGGGGGCGCTGGACGGAGTGGCTCGGGTGGCGGAGAGATGGCGGTGGCTTGGGAGCTGGGAGGACCAGCGGTCGTGAGAGGGGGAGGGACTGGCTGGTGGTCTTCCCCTCCCTTCCTCGTGACTTGGCTTGCATTGTCTCTCTCTCTTTCACAGCCTGTCTCTCTGTCTGGCTTCTAGGCCCTGGACTGTTCCCCTTACCTGATTCAGCTTCGGCAACTCTATGGATGTCGGTGTTGGCGACGGCCGTCTCTGGCGACTGCCGATGATCCCTGAGCAAAACGTTGACATGGCACGCGGGATATGCTTTGAGGCTACATCTGGTCTACATGCGAAATACTGAGAGGTTTTGCGGTACTGCGGCCTACAAAGGACCACGAAAGGGGAAACGGGGCGAGTGGGCGGGCACGCCATGCTACTGCTGGGAACACACAAGGGGAGTCTATTGGACGGAACAGGCCTGGACTGGCTGACGACATCGCGACTAATGTCGATTCGAGATAAGGAGGTGCATTGTGAGGGCTGGAACCAGGTCACCAGGACCCTCCAGGAGCGTGGGAGCGTGGGAGCGTGGGATGACTGAACTGTCCCTTTCTTCAGTCCCCTTAGCCATTGTGTAATGGAAACGCAGCAAAGTGCCACCGCGGAACGAAAAAGGTCTTCTCGTCTCGAGTCTGGGTCTCGTCGTTCGTCGTTCTGAGGCGTTTACATACTGTTTTTGCCTCTTCAACCCTGGTTATGTGCTGAGTCGACTCATGGCTACATTGGAATGGTTTGAAAATGCCTCTTCAGACCCTGGCTCTGCGATGGAGTGATGGAGACCTGGGAAGCTCTCAGATGAGCCTTTGATGGCCGAGTCTTCTCGCCGAGCTGGTGGCGTTGTGAGACCTGGTTTATGGTTCAATCGTGACAAGAGGAAAAGGGGGCCGACAATCATGACGGGAAGGACGGGACCCTCCTATTGTCCATGTTTACGGATGAGTTGTCATATGCAGAGTTTTCCTAACCCACGCAAGAGTTGGTGAAGGAGAAAAGCGACGGATCAATCGCTACAGCTCAAGCTATATGTGATGGTCGATCGAGAGAGAGAACGTGAGCGAGATGAGAGCAGAGGGCCGGTCGCGTGCCCTATGTCCGAATGTCTCACAACGCCCGTCCGGCTACATTCATGACTACGGCCACACACGCACCCTCCCCAAAGGTCAGCCAACAAGATGAGCAGATTTGCCAAGCAAGCCCGATTATCTATCGTCTCAGCCCTTTTCACAATGTGCTGGCCGTCGTGAAGGATGGAGACCAAGGAGTAGAGCCAAAGTTAGTTTCGCGAAGCTCTGTACTGGGTGTGGAAGGGGTCAAGAAGCTCTTGCAACTGTTTAGCGTGGTGCGGAAGGGGGGTGACCTGGGAGTTGTCGGGGTTGCCAGAAGCTCTAGGAAGCTCTGCGAAGCTCTTGCAACTTGTTGAGGTGCACCTGCTCTGTCTGCCGTGCACTTGCACACACGCACACATACAGAGCTGAACAACCCCTCTTTCCTGTCTGGTTACTTTCCCCCCTCCTCCCTCAACGGACCGGTCCATGCCCGTCTCTTGTTGGATGTCTTTTTTCTTGTGTGGTCTTTCCCTTTTTTTTTTTTTTCTGCCCGTCCGCCGTTCGGTGAGATTCTGGTGGTGGATCGGCAACTCCACGTCCATTACGTCCAAATTACATGGACAAGACGTGCTGAAATCGCAGCACTTGCAGGACCCCTGGTTGATATGGTTTGTTGTTGGAGGTACTGGTATGGCGACCAAAGTTTGGTCCTGGATCTGGGCCGTCGTCTCTCCGAATTCTTACCTCTTCTCATTTTTCTGGTTGGCTCTGTTTTCTCATTCAACTCCTCATACTCAGATGCCGAGTATCTGCCGTCGCAGTCACAAAAGGGCCAGGCCGAGGTTTTTCGACATGTCGCCAGATGGAGCTCAGCTGGAGCACAATGATGCTCGTCGCTGGATCCCGCGCGAGATGGGCCCACACGACGACACACGTTCCGCCGCGGAACGTCTCCATTTGCCCTGCTTTTTTCTGGGGTCTCTTTTTTTCTCTTTGAGTTGGTGACTTTCCTAACGGGACCCATTCGGGAACTTCCCTGAGGGGCCTTGATGCCATGGCCGAGTGAAAACTTGCGTAAGAAGAGTATCCACGCTATGCAGGTGTCCAGATTCCCGCAAAATACCCTTTTTTTTTTTCTCGCGTCTCTTGCGTCTGCCATATTGTGTACTGTACCTATTTGCATGCTGCTTGCTGCACGCAAAGACACAGAGTTTTTTTCTTCCCAGCTTGTCCCATCCGACAAAAGCGGGCTTGCAACACTCGGCAGACTTTTAGTGCTGCCGGGGGCGCAGAGGCGCCTGTGTTGCAATTGGTGTGTGCCGGATCAATTCCTTGTGCTATGACGTGTAGTGCGCGTAGTAAGACAAGGTTCGCACCGCGAGGAAGGATGGGAAAAAAGAATACACTGACGCCTTCCCCATCCGAAGAATACCTCATTGCTCAGTCAGTAGAAAGGTGTAAGGAAGTATCCAAAGGCAAAGGTATCCGTACGCAGTAGAGCAGGTACCGGAGCTGAACCGTCTGGTCTCTAGACGAGGTATCTTTGGTGTGTTTCCTGTCCGATTTTCACACTGCTTTCCGCCCGTTAACGTGGATGAGAGAGTACTTTCGTCTTACCCGACTTATACTTGCCCATCTACTTGTTGGTGTTCCCTCTTCTCCCACAATTCAAATGTCCCGAGTTGCAGCAAAGCTCAACCCAAGTGGGTGAAGTGTGGACATGGCCACACACATCCTTTCGGTACCAAGTACCGTACCCTCTCTTCCTGTTCGGCTGTTCCCTACCACCACTCCATCTTCTTTGCTCTCTTCCTCGCTCTCATCCCGTCTGAAGGGAGGGGTGGGCTCACCGGGCACCGTGCTGGCCCATGGTCCAGACGCAACAAGTACGCAGTTAGTAACTCTACGTACCTTTTTCCTTGTCGTCTGGTCCGACGGCTGTCGGTCCAAGGCAGTCGGACCTGGACATGAGAGGCGTAGACAGTAGGAAAAGTGGTGGTGAATAGGCAAAGGAACGGCAGCGGCGCGAGGGATCGAGTGAGGAGCGGTTGCCGTTGCCGTGGACTGGACCGTAGAAGCGGGAGTTGCAGAGCTTCTGGGAAAGCTGAACCATGAAGGGGGGGAAGAAGGACCAAACGATTTATAACCAGCTTCTCCCTCTCCCTCTCCCTCCTCGTCCCTCTTCGATTTCGCCATCGATACCTTGTTATTTCGACATTCACGATCCCCTACATCCGACATTTTTGTTGTTTAGACATCGCGACAAGAGCTTCTCACAACCAGGTGCCAATTAAGACACCAAAGAAGCTCTGCAACTCTGGTTCCTTGCCTACCCGTTACCCGTTCACCCCTTGCCGGATTCCATCATCCGTCTTCCCCGTTGGCGGTTGTTCCAAATTCCAGCAAATCCCATAGGATAATTCCCCATCTTTGCTGCTGAGGTGCTTCATCATGGCCATCACGCCTTCGAAGCCAATCTTCTGCGCGACCCACCCCAGGGCCTGCTCTACAGCCTTTGAGAGGGTGAGATTTCCCAATCCCATAACGCCTGTTGGCTTGTTTCTGGCACTGCTCGTTCCTCCCTGGGTGTCTGCTCTGGGACGCGAGCGAGCACGCAATCCCGCCGGACCCCAAAAACGGACAAGGTTCAGGGTGCCTGAATCGTTCCTTTTGGGGGAAGAGAGAGACGGCCTGGCGGGAAGAGAGAGAGAGGGGAGGAACCTGTGGTGTTGAGCGAATTACCACGGGTTCATTCGTTCTGCTTGTGCAACGAAACCACCATCAGCTCGCTGCTGGGGTTACTTCCGCACAGCAAGCGCCATGTGAAGAAAAGCAGGATTAGCTAACATGGCGATTTCTCATTATTCTAGGTGTTTATGAGCCGCCGGGACAAGCTGGCGTGTGTACATGAGCCTTTTGGCGATGCGTTCTACTATGGCCCTGAGCGGACTGGTGAGCGTTTTGAGAACGACGCTGAGGGCAGAGAGAAATCTGGCTTCGCCGAGACGACGTATGCCGATGTTCTGAGGCAAATTGAGGAGGCCGGCAAAGATGTATGTTTTTCCCTCTTCCCCTGATTCCCTTTTTCCCTCCAAAGACATATTTGCCCCTCATTATGAGGTCGTCGTCTTTCCGATCGCGATCTCACCCGCACACCCCTCCACACTATTCCCGCCCATGCATTCCCCTATAGTACGCTACTCCCCCAACCCCTGGCAAATTGAGTTGCAGAGCTTCTACGACCCCCAGTCAAACCACCGTCAATTCCAAACTTGCCCTTCCACGCCCGAAAATGATTCAATTTTCGGTCGGAGGTGCTCTTTGAAGCTTCAAACAGAGCTTCTCGAAACTCTGGATTGATTTCGATTGAAGCGGCGTTTGATGGCTGGGGGTGCTGGCGTGCGTGCACCCGGGGAAGCTTTGCAACGCAGCCGCCACAATGTCGCGCATCGCCACTCAGCGTTCCCCGGTACCCCTGCGGAGCTCTTAGAGTCGCGACCAATGTCGCATTCGACCTATTGCTCAACACCACCACCACAGAGCCATGATGATGCTATATCCCAATTACACAGATCACTAACACCCAACCACAGAAGCGCGCCTTCATCAAGGATATGGCTTACTACATTATCCCGCCCAACCAGCAAAAAGCCTCCATCGTCCCGTCTGCCGGCAACACTGCCGAGCCCACCAACCCCACCGTCCTGCCCTTGAGCATCCTCCGCAAGTTCCAGTGGACGTTCCTCATCCGCCACCCGCGCCGCTCCATTCCCTCGTACTACCGCTGCACCCAGCCGCCCCTGGACGCCGTGACGGGCTGGACAAACTTCAACCCGTCCGAGGCCGGTTATGAAGAGCTTCGCCGTCTCTTTGACTACCTCATCCGTGAGCGCATCGTCGACGAAAAGGACTTGTTGGTTGTCGACGCCGATGACATGCTTGACGACCCTGAGGCCGTCATCCGCGCTTACTGCGCCCACGTCGGCCTCGACTTCACTGACAACATGCTCAACTGGACCGACGAGGACACCAAGGTCGCCCAGGAGAAGTTTGCAAAGTGGAACGGCTGGCACGATGATGCCATTGGCAGCACGTCGCTCAAACCGCGCGACAAGAAGCATGTAAGTCACCCCTAACCCCTACCCCTGATCGGCTGGTGCTTCTGTTGTTGTTTTGTGCTCCTCCCAAACGAAAATTATTCCCCAGAAAGAGATTGGATTAAGAAAAAGGACCTGCCTGTTTGCTTGGGCGCTTTTGAAATCACTTCCTTGAGACTCGCTGGATTATTTTTTTGACCTTTGGTGTGGCGGACGAACACACACTAGACACTAGTGTGGGGTATATTTCGCAGCATGCTAATTCCCCGCGAGAAAAAGGTTATCACCCGTGAGTCCGAAGAGGCTGAATGGCTCAAGAAGTACGGCGAGAAGGGTCTCAAGGAGATCCGCGAGTGCGTCGATGCCAACGTCAAGGATTACGAGTACCTCAAGAAGTTTGCCATTCAGATCTAATTCCTCCGTATGCGGATAAGTACGGCTGGATTTACACGTACGGACATAACGTACACCTTTAACGAAGTTGATGACCAAGAACGCCCACCAACCAAGGGATGAAATTTATACATGCATGTTTTTATTACAAAAACGGGAAATCGGGTTTCTTTTTTTGAACGGAACAGTTCGATATAGGGATATAGGGAAACTTTGGGAGGTTTTTCTATCAGGGACCTTGAAATCGGTCCATCATGGGTTCAATGTAACCGTATTGATACAATAGTCTACATGGCAATGCCAATAGCCAGCCACTTCTAACAGGACTGCGTACATGACTTGCAAAGTCTTTTCTTCCTTTTTGAACAAAAAACCATGCCATCGCACAATACCTACTCCACGTCCATTTTTCTTGATGTACACATTTTCCCCGTATTGTGACAAAAATAGTCTCGGCCAAAAATCTTACAACAGTGCTGCTTGCTCTCGTTCCCCTAGCTCTCGCCCCATACATGGACATTCATATCTATGCCTTGGTATCAGCCTTGGCGTCAGCCTTGCTGTCTTTCTCGTCCTTGCCCTCCTCCTTGCTCTCCTCCGCCACAGGCTCCTTGATGCTGTAGTTAGTATCGTCCCCAGCTTCCTGCACGGGCTCCGCGGCCGCCTTGGGCGCCTCCACCTCGGCGACAACCTCCTCCTCGGGGTCGAACTGGTTCTCCTCCAAGAGCGCCTTGGCGTCCTGGAACAGGTCGTGCGTGACGTTGCCGGACCACTCCTGCGCAAAGTTGCGGTCGTCCTCGTTGGCCCAGTATATCGTCGCGGGCAGCAGCTCGTCGACGGCTGGCGCCTTGGTGGCGCCCTCTACCTGCTCTCCGCCAGACTGGCTGACAATCTCCGTCTTGGCCGGCGGCGCCTTGGACCACTTGCGGCCCTCCAGCGCCTTGCCCTCCTCGAGCACGGCCTTCTTCTCGCGGCTGCTGACGACGAGGCGGTTGCCGCGGCCGAAGCCGGCGAGGACGGCGGCCATGTCGGCGATGGAGTTTGCGCGCTGGTCGTTGAGGGCTAGGGAGCGCTCGTGGCGGTTGCGGACGATTTTGCGGACGCGGACGAGGTCCTCGGCGGCGGGCTTCGTATCCTCGGCGGCGGGAGCGTCGGCGTCTTCTGTCTCGCCGGCGACGGAGTATTTGATGTCGTCTACGGCACCAGCGGCGGCGGCGGCCTTGTACTTCTTGACGCCCCACGGCTTGATGGCCTTTGGCTTGAGCAGCTCGGTGCGCTTCTCCCTGTAGAGGAGGTCGTCCTCCCAGGCGAGCTCGTGCATGCGGCGGAACTCGCGGAGCTTTTGGAAGACGGACTGGCCTGCTGCGCCGGCGCCGGCGGGGAGCTGGATGAGGGCCATGGGGGCCCAGTAGTCGCGGCGGAGTTTTGCGGGTTTGGACTTTTTGCCGTTGAAGGGGAGTTGTTTGAGGGCTCGGTGGGACTATGTCGGTTTGGTGATGTTAGCTGAGCTTCTTCTTCTTTCAACATGGTCCAAGTGAAATTTGCCATTGGCTGCCCCAATTGGCTAGCAACAAGGCCCCCAAAACGTACCTCGAGCTGCTTCGTGTGCGAGTAGATGACCTGGTTCGAGGTCAGGTGGCTCCAGACCCAAATCTGCTCGCCGTGACCCGGCTCAAAGTTGGTGAGCTCATGCTGGGGCGTCCTGCGTCGCGACCGCGTGTGGCCATGCCGTATGCTCGTCCGGGCGACGCCAAAGGACAGTTTTGAGAAGCGAAATACCGGGACCGAGTTCATCGTTGCGAGCTTTGCGGCCGATCGGTCGATGGGGACGTATCGTTTCGTTTCGTTCGTTCGTCGTCGTCGTCGGCAACCCCCTAAACTTCTCGGGACGGGCAGCTTGACAAAATTTCCCGAAGCTCTGGAACCTGTCCCCCAGGCCCGCGCCGGTGGTGTGGCTGAACTGTGGCTTGGGTTGAAAGGTCACATGATCCAAGTACCACCAGCCACATCGGACAAAACATTCCTTGGCGGCCTTATCGATAATCTTGATAAGGCGATAGTGACAGCAGGTCCGTGCACCCAGAGCGAACCCCGCGGTTTGGGCTCGGTCGGTGCTCAGATTCTAGTGACGTCGCGCGACTTCTACCAGGTTCTGGTCGCTGCCCTACGACTTCCCGGCCTTGCCAGCGCATGCTGGATCAGTCCATCCTCTTGGCCCACTTCCAGGTTTACGGTCTGGATGAACCTCACTTTGCAAGCATAAATTCAACATTGCAATCAATCTTCAACTGGCTTCTCTTCTCAAGTCACCAAGCTAATTCTTGCACATATTGAGATACCCCCGTTGAATGATAGACTCTTCAACTTGAAGCCATTCTGAGCTTCCAACAATAACCAATCACTCACGTATAACCACTCTTAATTACCTACCACTCAACCTCACAACACAAACCACGCAAACACACACAATCGCTACTACAACTACACCACCAATATGAATTCACGAATGGAATTCACCGACAGAGGCGAGAAGGCCGTGCAGGATGCCATGGCCCTCGCGGAGCAGTACGCCCACTCCCAACTGCTCCCCGTCCACCTCGCCGTCTCCCTCCTCGACCCCCCGGCAGACCTCTCAAAGGACCAACAAAACGGCCCGCCGCAGACGTCCTCCATGTTCCGACAAGTCATTGAGCGCGCCCACGGCGACCCGCAACTCTTTGACCGGGCACTCAAGAAGACGCTCGTCCGCCTGCCGAGCCAAGACCCGCCACCGGACCAAGTCTCCGTCGCACCCACATTCCACGCCGTCCTCCGCAAGGCGCAAGAGCTGCAAAAGACGCAAAAGGACTCCTTCATCGCCGTCGACCACCTCATCCAGGCCCTCGCCGAGGACCACACAATACAAGCCTGCCTACGGGACTCCAACATCCCCAAGGCGAAGCTGGTGCACGATGCCGTCACCCAGATTCGCGGCACGAAGCGGGTGGACAGCAAGAACGCCGACACCGAGGAGGAGCACGAGAACCTCGCCAAGTTCACCATTGACATGACGGCCCTGGCCCGTGAGAAGCAACAAGACCCGGTCATTGGCCGTGAGGAGGAGATCCGCAGAGTCGTGCGGATCTTGTCCCGCCGTACCAAGAACAACCCGGTCCTCATCGGTGAGCCCGGTGTCGGTAAGACTACCGTCGTCGAGGGTCTCGCCCAGAGAATTGTTAACCGCGATGTTCCCGACAACCTCAAGGCGTGTAAGCTGCTGTCGCTCGACGTCGGTGCCCTGGTGGCCGGAAGCAAGTACCGCGGAGAGTTTGAGGAGAGAATGAAGGGCGTCCTGAAGGAGATTCAGGAGTCCAAGGAGATGATTGTCCTCTTCGTCGACGAGATCCACTTGCTCATGGGTGCCGGCTCTTCAGGCGAGGGTGGCATGGACGCCGCCAACTTGCTGAAGCCCATGCTTGCCCGTGGTCAGCTGCACTGCATTGGTGCGACGACCCTCGCTGAGTACCGCAAGTATGTCGAGAAGGACGCCGCCTTCGAGCGTCGGTTCCAGCAAGTTCTCGTCAAGGAGCCTTCCATTGCCGAGACCATTTCCATCCTCCGTGGTCTCAAGGAGCGATACGACAGACACCACCGCGTTACCATTCTCGACAACGCCTTGGTTGCGTCTGCCAACCTCGCCGGCCGCTACCTTACGTCGAGAAGACTTCCCGATTCCGCCATTGACCTGGTCGACGAAGCTGCTGCTGCAGTTCGCGTCGCCAGGGAGTCGCAACCCGAAATCATTGACTCTCTTGAGCGCAAGCTCCGTCAAATCATGATTGAGATTGCCGCTTTGGAGAAGGAGAAGGACGAGGCGTCCCAGACTCGTCTGGTCCAAGCAAAGAAGGATGCCAAGAACGTAGAGGAGGAGTTGGAGCCTCTTCGCCAGAAGTACCTGAGCGAGATCAAGAGAGGTGAGGAGATCCACTTGGCCAAGACGAAGCTCGACGAACTCGAGAAGCGTCTTGAGGATGCTGCCAACGCCGGCAACCACGCCAAGGCCGCCGACCTCCAGTACGGCGCCATCCCCGAGCAGCGTGCCGTCATCAAGGAACTCGAGGCCAAGAAGGCCGCTGCCGACGCCGCCCTCAACGCATCAGGCCAGGACCACGGCGCCATGGTCACTGATGTTGTCACCGCCGATCACATCAACGAGATTGTGGCCCGATGGACCGGCATTCCCGTCACTCGCCTTAAGACTAGCGAGAAGGAGAAGCTCGTCCTCATGGAGAAGCAGCTCGGCAAGATTGTCGTTGGTCAGAAGGAGGCTGTCCAGGCCGTCGCCAACGCCATCCGCCTGCAGCGGTCTGGTCTCAGCAACCCCAACCAGCCGCCCAGCTTCCTGTTCTGCGGTCCATCCGGTACCGGTAAGACTCTCCTGACCAAGGCGCTCGCCGAGTTCCTCTTCGACGACTCCAAGGCCATGATCCGCTTCGATATGTCCGAGTACCAGGAGCGCCATGCCCTTAGCAGAATGATTGGTGCTCCCCCGGGATACGTCGGACACGATGCCGGTGGTCAGCTCACCGAAGCTCTCCGCCGCAAGCCCTTCTCCATCCTCCTCTTCGACGAGGTCGAGAAGGCTGCCAAGGAGGTCTTGACCGTCCTGCTCCAGCTCATGGACGACGGCCGCATCACTGACGGACAAGGACGTGTTGTCGACGCCAAGAACTGCATCGTCGTCATGACCTCCAACTTGGGTGCCGAGTACCTCACGAAGTCCACCAACCGTGAGGGCAAGGTCGACGCTACCACTCGCGAGCTCGTCATGAACGCCCTCCGCAACTGGTTCCTGCCCGAGTTCCTCAACCGTATCAACTCGACTGTCATCTTCAACCGCCTTACCCGCCGCGAGATCCGCAAGATCGTCGACATCCGCCTGCAGGAGATCCAGAAGCGACTGGAGGGCAACGGCCGTAAGGTCTACATTGACGTCTCGGAGGAGGCCAAGGATTACCTCGGCAACGCTGGCTACTCGCCCGCCTACGGTGCTCGTCCGCTGTCCCGCTTGATTGAGAAGGAGGTTCTCAACAAGCTGGCCATCCTCATCCTTCGCGGCAACATTCGCGATGGCGAGAACGCCCGTGTCGAGCTCATCAACGGCAAGATGGTGGTGCTGCCTAACCACCAGGACAGCGAGCTCGATACCGATGACGAGGACATGGACGAGGAGGATGCCGTCGACGAGCTTGTTGCTGATGAGATGGATGAGGACATTTACGACTAAAGCGAATCAAGAACAACAGAATGAAAGTCGGAGGACACAAGGAGATGATTCACGAAAGCATGATGGTTAAGATTGATGGGGTCTTTTTTCAGTGTAGAGATATAAACTCTAGAGGATGAGAGAGCATCAGGCGTTAGGGATTAAAATGGTTCGAGCGTAGGATTTTCTTTTTTACAGGAGTTGTAAATAGGTTATAGGACTATAAAAGGTTCAATGGAAAAAACATACCAAACATTTCAATGTGCCCGAAACTGAAATATGCGTCTGTAAGTGATTACGCTTAGTGACATGAACAATGTGGTGAATGACGGAACAATGGGTTTGTGCAGGAGATAGGCAGCTCATTCGAGTTGGAGATACTCGTGCCAACACATATTAACCACACAGAGGTGAAGAGATACCTGGGATTAGATACAGGAGGGTAGGTTGTAAACAGGTTATAGGACTTCAAGAAACAATCTCAATGGAAGGTGTTGCGTTTATTCTTCTAGTCTAACACAATACATTGCAAGACAAAAGCCTCTCCCTCGTATGTTCCCCCAATAAGTTCCATTCCTTATCACCAGCAACAGCAGGCACCCCTCTATACGCGGTTCAACACATTCTGGGCTAGGGAGGCGGCAGAGTGTTCCAAGGCCAACAATCGATGAACGTACGCTCGCAGCCTTGCTTGATGACATACATGATCATACCGAACTCGAGATTCGAGTCCCCTGCATGAGCAGTGATCGAAGCACCAGGATATGCAACCTACCGAGTTGAGCACCTTTTATATTCCATCTACTCAGCCCGGAAGAGTTTGGTATTAGTCTCTCTAGTGAATGCAATAAACGTACGTCGAGATATTAGTTGAATAGTACCAAAGCTGAGTATAATACCGCGAACACAGTCAGTCATACTCGAAACGGACATGTCTGAGAAGCAAACACCGCAATGTCCCAGAGACTCAATCTCAACCAAGGTTGAAAGGCACTTGTGATAGTATGACTTCATCATGGGGCATCAAAGCCACGTGAGATGTAACGCTCTGTCAAAGTGACACCAGGACAAGACGAGGTGTATCAAGTCACTAACTAAAAGCATTTACAAAATTCGGTCAAGGGCGAGAATGATTTGGGGACCGCGCATATTGGACAAAGTCTTGGCGTCTCTGGCGGAGGCAGCAGATGGACTTATTCCTCTCGAGATATACATTCTGCACCACTGAGATTGTGGCATACTAGCTGATAAGTTCGCTTTCGTCCTCAGATGAGAACGCCATGGGGATATCTGATAATCCAGGTCCTGGAGATAAATCTTGCTTACCATCAGATTAGGAGATTTCCGAAGATACCTTACGAATGACGTCGGAGCTACCTGAATGGCCGCCGAAGCAACGTGTGCCTGCCGACTGTGATGTAGCAGCGCCCGGCATGCCAAGCGGTCACGATATCTACTTGTTTGTTCTGCCCAATGCCCATCACACCTCACATGCAGCGTCCGTGACAGATGCATGCCCGGGGAGCCCCGTGGCTATTTCCAGCGGGTGTCGGGGACGGCTCACTCGACACCAAGCAGACCTACCAAGGTTATAATGGCGCCCACGTAGCTATCCACGCCAGGTAGCTATTGGCGCCATATAGCTATTGAGAGCGCCAACGTCGTTTCGACAATCTGGGCATACCGATATTTTGGGAATGATCCAGGTCTCTGGGCTGGTCGGTATATCACCCTATCTCGGGGTAGTGTTTCAACCCCCCTTCATTGCATCAACTTGGATTTGTTCTGCTGATCAGCGAGCGCATGCTCCTCTTCCTGCTCCAAGAACTCGCATGGTCGCATGGAAAACACGCCTTGTTTGGTTTAGTTTTCTCATAGCTGGGACGGAGAACGGCTCTGCCCAGTCGACACCATGCCTATGCGGGTACGACAGCTTTGTGGCCTTGGATTTTTTGACTACTGGAGCTTTTTCGTGAGATCTACGAAACTAGTCGCGGGGGAGGGATGACGGATGAGGTCGGGGCCAAGATAAGATGCTATTTTTACCCGAGAGGACCCCGGTGATCGCCCTGGTCGGAGAATGGGGGACCCACGACGGGGAAGTTTAGCCTCCGTTGTGCCCCCTCTCTGAGCCTCACGAAAGCAAGCCCAGGGTCAGGAATTGACTGTGGCGGGCACCCTCCCCGAACCTGGGACCGCGGTGCATGAGTTGATAGATTGTTTGGCCAAGTACCGAAGCCACCGCGCCTTTCTGTCTCGTTGCACAGCGGGCCAGGATGAGCTTGGAGCCGAGACTGGTCCTCGTGGTCGTGAAGAGAAAGAGGGCCGCATCGGCGGTGCGGGCAACGAGCTGCGAGTGACGGCCGACCGATCATGCCGTAGGCGGTAATGCATTGAGGCTGCGCGGCGGAACGCGTCACTCGCACAACGGACGTGGCGGAAAAGGGCTCTGGCGCCAGTTTCGGCGGAGGCCGCGGAGTAAGTTGAGGCTGGAAACTTGAAAAGGTCCGTGTCGTGTTGCATATGTATAGGTCAAGTAGGTAGGGCACTTTCATCCTGAATCTGGGACGAAAGCGAGGGGGGGACGATGTCCGATGTTCGCTGAGTAGAGGCCACAGAGCGTACATGAACGAGAAGAAGGGCCTCCTTGTCTACTCGAACCAAAGGCGGAAAGCCTCGACACAGGATTGGGTGGGGTCCAGGACGAAAGAGTGCCAGTGAAACGAGCTGGTGCAGATGGAGGACGGGCACACTCTCATCGGCCAGCTTCGAGGGGCAGCGGCTGGTGTGTGTAAGGTAGGTAGGTATTCGTATCTTGGTTGATGACCGATCCAAGTCAAGAGCTGCGATGGCAGGTGTGTCTCGTCAAATCAAGAGGTCTGGATGTGAACGGGACAGCAGGACGGAAGCTTGGCCAATGGACCCCAAAGGATTTGTCTTGGGATGGAAGACAAACCATCGTTCAACCCTTGAACGTTTGATAACGGCTGATTCAGTGTGTCGTAGCGCAGCATGCGCAGATTGTGAGTCTTCTTTTCTTTTTTCCGACACGAGGCCTTGC
Source organism: Colletotrichum scovillei (assembly GCF_011075155.1). NCBI lineage: Eukaryota > Fungi > Ascomycota > Sordariomycetes > Glomerellales > Glomerellaceae > Colletotrichum > Colletotrichum scovillei. Next base: position 4,366,009 of record NW_023336261.1, read on the forward strand.
CAGCATCCAAGTTGTGCGTCTGGAGTGTCTTTTCCCAAAGCAGAGGATCAGCTCGTCCCCTGGCCTAATCGGGCGAGCATGCGGGCGGTTGTCGGCTCAGGAGCCGGAGACGATACCGGGCCATATTAAGACACTGCATACCTGACCTGTTGGGGGTCTGTATTCGTACGGATAGAGGCTATCGAAGTGCCCACGACCTTCGTCCATGGTCCTGTAGATAGCCACCATTCGAACATCCAACAGCAATGCCCGCAGCCCACAGCGAAATACGAGGGAATGCATTGGAAGGGGGTTGCGTTGTAGCGGGAGCCGTTGGCGGCAGATCGTGGCGTGGGGCGTGTGCATGGTCGTCTGTAGGTAGCGAGCGTTGCAAGGGTAAGCAAGACTAAAGCCATGTTTCAGAATTTTTAGCAGATCCTCTGACAAGCGTCGTCCGAGGTTGTCATTGGAGGAGGATCAGGGGGCGACGAGCTGGAGCATAAATGACCAGCATCTCCATCACGCCTTTGCAGTGTTGCACCTGGCGGCCCTTGGTGAAGCTGGGCCTTGGCCCGTCGATGTCAAAGGCCCCATTGGGTAGCACGTCGCAAGCTTTGCTGTCTGTCTGTTGGTGGCCACCTCCCCCTTTTATTTTGCGAGTGAAAGTATCTTTTGCTGCACCGATGATTCGACAAAGTACCGTGGGCAAGGTGTAGAAGGGGCCGCGTTCGAGTCAGGTAGCGACGTGGTGTTGTAATGTTGAACGCAAAGTGTGCGTCAACTTGATGCTCAAGAATTATCAAGTGAGGTTGGAAGCCGAGGCTTAGGAAAACAGCCGTTTTGTTCCTTATCATATTCGCAGACGACCATGAACTTGAATTGGAGGTATCCAAAGCTGTGGTTCGCGATGGCGGAGGGCAACCCCTGAACGAGCCTGAGAGAGCACACAGCCGCTTGGACTGGCTTCATGGACGGCGTGCCTCGAGCACCAGCCGGGGGTATTGGTGGCTTGTGTCAATTTAACCGTGACAGCAAGTCAGGTAGTCTGTCATTTGCTGCACAGGCAATTACCAACCATCGTCAAAGTCTTGATTGACAGTGTTGGGCGGTGGCGTTCGAAGTTGAGCGAAGTTGACTGAGTTTCGTCATGGTAATTCAGCAATAAAGTGCTTGCTCCTTGAGTGACAGTATCAAGATGCGAAGTCGGTATTGACACAGCCTGCGACTAGAGCGCGGGCAATTGTGTTGCCACGGGGTCTCACTGTCCCCGTCACTCTTGGTCTTGAAGGCTTCTTGAAAGCCGCAGTTCCCGAAAGAGTTGACGGACTGACACAGCCGGCCTAGACACCAAGATGTCGCGGCTATATGACATGGGCTCGCCTGGAGCGGGCAACTAGTTTGGTGGCCGGCAAGGTTCTGCAGTGTGTACTGCAACTCTGAGCTCTCAAGGCAACGTCAGGAGCTGGACATGTTCCTCCGAGGGAATAGTGTAGCGTGAGCGTAGTGTAGTGGCTTGCCCGTGCAGTGCGGGTGGTTTGCGATTGTGAATCGGATCGAGACTGTCAAGTCAGTTTGACCCCCAATTGCAGTTGACGACAGGCCATATCCCTATACTCAAATCAGTGGGGAGCCAGTCGGCTACTCAACTTGGGTGGAGGATGAGGCGAAGTTGCGTGCGTGCTGGATGGAGATTTTGCGCCAGCATGTAGTATGCAATTTGAAAGGGTCAGTATCCCGGCGGGCAAGGAGGGATGTCACATCTAATGACAGTCTGAAGGCTTTACTTGACGGTGGTCCCATCGCTTTGGATAAGGGGTACGGTCGCAGAGATGGAATGGGCGTATTGTTGATGGAGGGAGTGTCGATGGAAGTCCCTGGCAGAGAGGTCGGTTCCATGGGTTGTATCGCATCGCCGCCCGCATCTCTTGCAGCTGAAATGCTCAATCCAGCTCGGAAGGGACGACAATAGTAGGCCAAATAAGAGCCGGGGTTCTCTTTTCTCCTGGCCGTAAGGCTGCCGGGCACGGCGTCGACGAGGAGCCCCAATCTGTCTAGGCTTCGTACGACGCTTCACATGTAGGGGAAGGTATTCCTTAGGCAGACCATGCCAACGATATTGTGCGAAGAATGTAGGCGTGTCCACGTAACCACCCGAGGAGCAGACTGGGTGTGGTGGTGTAATAGGATTCCTGCACAATTCTATCCAGAATAAGGTACTCCGTACAGTGAGGTGAGGTAGTTGGTTGTATGTGGTTATGGACTATTTGAGACGTTGTTGCGCTGTTTAGATTTGCCCAAAGTCGTCTAGCGGCATCGTCGGAGTGCAAGCTCTCGGCATTCGACTTGCAACCTGGCACTTTTGTCTCGAAGCAGAGGGTACGGACCTGACGGGGACGGCGGACGCGGCGCACGCACCATTGTCCCCGTCTCTTGAGTCTTGACTCTTGGGTCAGAGTGTTTGGTCTTGCCTGTCGGTGTATGGAAAATGGACGGTGCTTGCCGCCTTCCATTCCATGTCGAACATTCCATGGGCAACGGGGGGATGGCAAGGTGCAAAGTTGGAAAAATATGGAGAGAAAATGTGGACAGGTGAGGGAAGGTCTCCACTATAGACCGCCACGAGTGTCAAATCGTTGTCCCGCTCAGCCGTTGTCCCTCGTCCCTTCCTCCCTGAAGAGGTTATGTACCGGTCTCCACTTTATCCTAGGTCTGCCCGGGTGAGGAAGGAGTAAGGAACATGGAAAGGGAAGGGGAGGAGGGGGGAGCCTGGGGAGAAGAGGGGAAGGCATGAGGTGCCTTGGAAAGTGAAGAAAAAAAAAAAAGGGAAAGAGTAGGCGACAAGCGAGATCTGATGCCTTCCACAAAGGATGTTGATTAATTGTCACTGTTGACTACCAATTTGTACTCTTTGGGTTGTTTATTGGAAGAGCAAAAATGATATGCCAACTAGCGACAACTAGACTGGAAGTCTGTAAGGCCTTGGACGCTCTCCCTTACCTTAGTGCCTTGAGCTTCGGGTCAGGCATTGACAAGGCTGGGGCTCTTTCACCCCTAAAAGACTACACTAAGGCCGATCGGCTGCCGTTTCACACTGACCTCAACCCTCCGCTTGGCCCCGTTATGGGCGCTGCATCATGTCAGCCAGTCCCCTGTCTTGCTCTGAGCTGTCTGCCCTGGTCTAAACTGCCCTAAGTTTGGAGAAAGAGACAGAAGGTGACGACTGGCGGGCGGGAGATGTGAGGGTCCAGGGAAATCTGAGGAAGATACGGAGTACTGACGTGTGACTGTGGTCCTCTCCATGAAGCCATGTACCTTTCCCCACTCGGAAACCTGATGCTGACCACCAATCCCCTGAACCTCAGTCTACCTTACCTTACCTTACTCCGTACCTCTCTCTGCCCGTGGATCCAAGTTATTCACGCAGCATGGCATGCGTGTGGTGCTAGTAATGTGTACGCAGTAGAGTGACGATGGCGGCGACGGTGGCCCTGCCGGGCGCTGGTTTACATCAGGCACGCCGTACCTTGCCTTGCTGCTTCGCCTTGCTGGCCCATCTACCTCACACTCCACGTTGGCCGATGTTGTGTATCCTCTTTATGCCTGAGGTCTGAGGTCTGAGGTCTGAAGTTGGGTCGACGATAGAGCTGCGGCGTCTGGTACCTATTTCTCAGTGGAGAGGATGGAAAGGTAGGTATGATGTGTCCAAGGTCGGGTCTGGTCAATTGTGTAACTGTGAAAGGTACGGAGTACATCTCATCTCTCAGAAGTACCACGAGTCACTTCTCTGTAAGAGAAAGAAGACGCCTTGGTCCAAGTACCTCCTCCTCCGATGCAAGCAGTCAGAGGTACCTCACCTTCCTCCCCCTGCCTCACCGTCCCTCCTTACCCCCTAACAAAGTGTCCTTACTGGCCAGTCGTCTAAACTCCCGTCTCCTGTCCTGCATCTGCTCTCTGCACTTGCTTGCTTGCGTTGCTTTGCTTGTACCGGAACACACCAAAACACTCCAGACCAAAGGCCAACCGCCAAAGGGTCCCTTTCACCATCAAGCCTCTCAACTCACATATCCTCCTACTCCTCCGCTCGTGTCTCTTTTTTTCACCCTCTCCCACTCCCACACTCCCCATCTTCAACCACACCCCCAAACCCCCTATCCCTTTCTCCAGGCCTCATCGTCCCTATACTAATGAAGCCTGTATATTGAGACCGTTTACTTTTGTTTCTTTCCTCTCTCTTTTTACGTCTTGCTCAAAAAGATCATCTGGAGGAAAGGACAACGAGCTGGTTTTCGCCCACCACACAATTCCATCGTCCAAGGTTGCTTGTTGGGACCCTCGACGTCTAGACACACTGGAAACCTGTGGAATCTGATCCGAGAGACTGGCCAGACCAAAAGGACGCAACGCTACGCATCCGCATCCGCATCGCGCATCGCAACAGCAGCACCACCAGCAACCGGCGTCACCAAGCACCCACATTGACCCAAGCCCACCGCTAAAAGCTACGCGACCACAAAACGGCCACCCGAGTGCCTGGCAAGAGAAATCTTTCCATCACCCCCAGCGCCCGATTTTCGTCCACGTCCACGTCCACGTCTAAAGCCCACTTGTCCCCCCCGACATTCCTTGACCTCACTCCCCCCGACCGACGTCGAACTCTCCTTTTATTTTCTCGAGCACCCAGCAGCCCTTTTGCAACCGACCGACTGGCTGGCCTGGCGTACCTTGTAATACCTGGAAACACACACAAACACGACCTTTCAACTCTTTCGACCTTTCGACGAACATTCCTTACCGCACAAAAAGGCTCCAACGACCACACCATTCTTCTTTCGCGCGCCTCTCCTCTGCTCTGCTCTACGCCTACCATTGTTGCTCTGCCCACCGAAATTGGACAGCTCGATAGCAGAAGCTCCGGACACTCCGCTCAATACTCGCCCGGAAGAGACGCTGGGAACTGACACAGCACCGTGCCGTCACCCTCCCTCGAAACCCCCGACTGTGGAATACGAGACGTTACGGTCTCGAAGCTGTCCACAATTCATTGGGTCCATTTCTCCCCCGCGCCTGTCAACCGTCGACCGGGAGAGCATTGCTCAATTCGTCAACGACAGCAACCCGTTGGGAAAATTCTAGTGTCACAAATTTTCTGATGAGCTTTGGCCTAGATAATTGATAATGTCAACTAGATCTGATCACCTGGCCATTGGTTACCCGCCCCAATCTGCCACACAGAATCGGTCCACCTCACCAACCGCCAACAACACATCCCCCATTGACCCGACCGCTGGTTCATCTGTCCGATCACCATTCGGCCTGCCAGGCGGTCTGAATCACTCTAGCAAGATGGCTAGCGCCTCGCGATCAGGGGCTGGCTCTCCGTCGCACGAGATGCCCGGCTCCAGTAGGCTGTACTCCAAGAGGTTCGTTCGCTCTGCCACACTGCGAGTGAGCATCCGTTTTTGCTGACCAAAATCCGACAGAGCCCGCGAAATTCAAGCTCAAGAAGGCGTCCCCGGATTGCCGGTAAATCCTTGGGGCGGTCCGCCGACCAGCGGCAACTCTACGCCCCTCCGCGAGAACATCCCCGAGTCGCCAACCGATGGCTTTCCTGACTTTGCCCAATTGCCCACCCCCGAATCCATGCCTCAGGCGAGACGTGCCCGTGCTGGAACCGTGCCATCGCGGTTCTCGCCCGGCGGTGTAGGCAATGGCTTGCTCAACCTTCCGGCTATGGCTCCCAAATCATCCCGGCCAACTCCGTCCCACAGCCCGTTCAAATCCCCGTCTCCCGGTCTCGAGCCGGTAGACACGGCTTCCAACAACTCTGCTCTGCTCTCCCGCCTCCGCGCAGGCTCAATGCCTCAGCGGAGCCCTTTCGCGCAGATCCCCGGCACCAGCTCTCCCTTTGGACCGTCCATTTTCAGCAGTTGGAACCCTACCGGAACGGGTCGCGATAGGGGCATGACTCTTGCGAGCATTGCGAGCATCGGCTCGACCAATGGGCCGAGCTCGCCCACGCAATCCCAGATTTCCAGAGAGGGGGGCGGAGAAAGCGATGTCCATATGAGGACGCTGGACTACTTGGGACTTGCTGAGACGCCGCAGCCTCCCCGCGCCCAGCTGGCAACACCGTATATTCCGAGCTTCAACGAATTTACTAAGGCTAACCGTTTCCGCTCGTACTCGGTCAACAACAAGGACAAGTACGCAGACGAGGAGGACGATGAGTTCGAGGACATGACTCTTGAGAGCCAGTATGTCGCCCACCTCCAGGATCAGCTCGCAGCTACGAACGCTGCGATCCATAACCACAATCTGGCTGTCCAGGCGTTTGCCAACCAAGCTACGCGCCCTCGTGCCCGAACAGCCGGCGTCCTCGATACTCCTGGCTCTCGCCTCATGCGAACCTACATGTCCGGCAACGGCATGGGCAACGCCGTCCCTCCTGCAGAGATCCGTCTGCCGGATGAGAAGGAGTTTGACGACCTCCCGCAAGCTGTGGCTGCTATGAACCTGGGAAGGTCGAGCAGCCGCAATGCGGGATTGCTCAATGCCGAGGACCAGGGTCTTGAGGGTCCTACCAGCGCCCTCTGGCTCGGCAGCATCCCGACTTCCACTACTACATCGACTTTGACAGAGATGTTTAAGGCATACGGTCACATTCTATCTGCTCGTGTTCTCACGCACAAGAACTGCGGTTTTGTGAACTTCGAGCGGATGGAGAGCGCCATCACTGCGAAAGCCAGCATGAACGGAAAAGAAATCTTCCCTGGAGCAGGACCCATTCGCATCAACTTTGCCAAGCCACCTTCTGCCTCGAACACGCCCGGCCACGATGGCGTTTTCCCCTCGCCCAGCCCCGACCCGTTCGCGAAGAACCAGGACAATGCGCAGAATGCAGTCCCCGGTACCGCTGGCGAGAGCGCAAACGCATCGGCCCAGTCAGCTAATGCTGCTCCCATTGTGCCTCCTCTGTCAGAAATGACGAGTGACATCATGCGCATCGTTAAGCAGTTCCAGGCCACCGAGGAGGATGCTGCCAAGATCTCCCGCAGTCTTCAGTCATCAATTCAGTTCACCAACTTCATCGACGAGATCCCCCCCATCCGGGAACCGGCCCACACCCGCGTCCACGATGCCCCGAGACTCAGAGATATTAGAAAGAGAATCGACAACCAGAGCCTCTCCCAGGCTGAGATCGAGACCACCGCTCTCGATATGCTGCCAGAGATTGCCGAGCTAGCGTCCGACTACCTTGGCAACACTGTTGTACAGAAGCTCTTTGAGCACTGCTCCGATGACCTTCGTGACGCGATGCTGGCCGAGATCGCTCCTCACATGGCGGAGATTGGCGTACACAAGAACGGCACCTGGGCTGCCCAGAAGATTATCGACGTTTGCAAGACCCCGCACCAGATGAGTTTGATTGTCGAGCACCTCAGACCCTACACCATCCCTCTGTTCCTGGACCAGTACGGCAACTATGTTCTTCAAGGGTGCCTTAAGTTCGGTGCTCCTTTCAATGACTTCATCTTCGAAACCATGCTCAGCCGCATGTGGGAGGTTTCTCAGGGCCGCTACGGTGCCCGAGCTATGCGTGCCTGCTTGGAGAGCCACCACTCCACCAAGGAGCAGCAGCGGATGCTGGCTGCCGCGATCGCTTTGCACAGCGTTCAGCTCGCTACCAACGCCAACGGCGCCCTCTTGTTGACCTGGTTCTTGGATACCTGCACTTTCCCTCAGCGCAGGACTGTTCTGTCCCCCCAGCTTGTGCCTTGCCTCGTCCACTTGTGCACTCACAAGGTCGCCTACCTCACCGTGCTCAAGGTTATTAACCAAAAGGCCGAGCCCGAGGCGCGAGACACCATCTTGAAGGCTTTGTTCTTCACACCCAACGACCAAATTCTCGAGGCGATCCTGAGTGACCATGCCTGCGGCGCCACCCTGATTTTCAAGGTTCTCACCACGCCGTTCTTTGACGAGAGCATTCGCAGCCAGGTGGTTGAGAACGTCAAGAATGTGTTGGTCCGCATCAAGGCCCAGCCCGGTCAAGGTTACAAGCGTTTGATGGACGAGGTCGGCCTGTCGACTCGCAACAGTGGCGGTGGCCGCGATCACGGCCATGGCAACTCTGGCAATAACAGCAATAACAATGAGCAGCGGCAGCGACCGGCCTCCCGCCAGGCCAACATGAACAACCACCAGCAGCAGCAGGCTGCTCACATGAGCAAGCAGCAGTACTATAACTCGTTGAACCAGCCCGTCAACCCTTCCAACTATGAGTTGGGATTTGGCGGTCAACGCAGTGAGCCTGCCGACGCGAGCATGGCCCCTTTCCCTCCCTATGGTGTTCAGAATCCCATGTACAACCAATCCAACTCTCCCATGCCGACGCCTGCGAATCTCCAGCAGCTTCAGTACCAACAGAGCATGCTCAACCGTGCAACGCCCCCCATCAACAACTTCTTCCCGCCGATGCAGGCAGGCTTTGGAGGGTATAGCAGCCCAAGCCCGTCCATTGACCAGTACCGCAGCCAGAATCTGGCCAACGGAAGCCCTATTCAGCCGCCGACTCAGCTTCCTCAGATGCCTCCCGGTCAGGCACCATACGCACCTCCTGGATTTGGTATGAACATGGGCATGTCGGGATATGGTGGCTATGGCAACATGGGCGGCATGCAGAACATGGCGTACATGCAGCAGGAGCAAGTCAACGGAAGACGTGGCCGAGTAAGCGATCCCCAATTCGCAACCCCTCTCCACCAAGCCAGAGCACGACGTGACTGACGAGTTGAAAAGCGATGATTCATACGCCTTTTGTACAGACGAATTGCTGGTCAGAGAGGGTCTGACTGGCTCATGCCGCTCTTTTTCTTTTTTCGCTTGGTAAGGGATGGCTTGGTATGGGATCGGCACAGGAGTTTGGTTGATCTGGATCGTCATGTAAGAATGTTTGCAGGGGTAACACCGCCCAACGTGTCAGGAAAATGCGCAAGCCACTCCAGATGTGGAGGAGGCCATGTCTCGATGATAGACAGGGCAACAACATGAAGCTGCCTCTCCGGAAATGTGGTCGCAGCAACGAAGAGGGTTTTTTATTTTCGTTTCACTTGGGGCTCTAGAAGCCCCCCACTTGCCACTTCACTCTTCCTGTCCTTTCTTTTCTTTCCGCTGGGGAAGTTTTTTACAAGCTTTACTATTGCTACCCTCACTTTGCTTGTGGCGTGGTATATAGAAAAACCGAGAGAGGGTAGCCGGATGTTGTCCTGAAGCCCCACCTTCGCATGGCAGTCAAGACGCAACCCCCTAAAAAATCGCATATGCTGCTTTTTGTTATGAGAGAGCTATGGAGTCGAGAGTGTGTTTCCGCAGTCAAAGCATTCATGTGTGTATGCCGCGACCTGCCGGGTTCGTTCGCTAGGCATGCAGTCAGGTAGCCAGGCAAAAGAACTCCTGATAGCCACGCAAACTTCTTACCTTGGGCTGCTGAGTTTTCTTCCTTTTTTGTAGTGTTTTTTTCTTCATACTAGATAGCATGAGTATAAGGTATTGTTAGTCAAGCATTGTCGTAAAAGCTAGTTGATATTGCCACTTGAGATATCTCGGGTCCTATCGTTTCCCGTGCAAGAAGGAACAACGTGATAGTGAGGTTGAGCGAGAAGCCCTGACTTGGGCCATTTACTACTTCCGTCACTGCGAGAGATGTAGCTAGTGAGGGGTAAACGGTCTAGATATCTCAAGGCATTGAAATGATTTGAGGGAGGAAGAAAGAAGGTTGGTTTTCTCCCGTCGAACAGATGGTTTCGCTACGGAGGTTGTGCCGAACGTAGAGTAAGTAGTTGGCCTCGTAGAACGTCAATGTGCGTATGGAAATAACGCTGGAGAAAGGCCGAGATCATTGGAGGCGAATGTCGTCAGGTATAGCCAGGTTTCGGGGGATTCTGCTCTCTTCATTGTCCCCCGTCTGTCACCGATAGAGCAGACGATGAGCTAGATTACTACTGATGCCATGCATGCAATGTCATTTTGGATGAAAAGACAGTATAGGAACTTTCTTGCAAAAAGAGAAAGCCTAGGTAGGCTCGTGAAAAGGTATCGAGTTTTCTCACAAATGACAACTGCGGCATTGGAGGGAACAGCAATGGTAGGTTATGTAGATCATGCGGTGTAGCATTCTATCTACTGGGCCTTTTGTCAGGCTACCCTCCCTTCGTCTCTCGGGATTTGCCCCATTTTCCCGCTTTCTCCTTCAACCTGGCCCGGACCCCAGGTACTCAAAACCGCCGACCGGCTTCAGGTCACATCAATCCCATTTCCCAAATTGGATTTCTCGCTCTTGCCTCCCTGGAAGAAAAAAAAAAAGAAGAAGTGCTCTGTTTCCCTGGGTAATCTAGCCAGCCCAGCCCTGCCTGCTGGTCCAAAAGAGAGATATTACGAGAAGAGGTAATGGCCTATGATACAAGATTGAGGCAGGGTGTGAGGGAATTCCAGTAAGGGCAAAAGAAAATTGGAGAAAAAGGTGAATAGGAAAGTGAGGTACAAAAAGCTGGCCTTCACACGATTCCTTCCCCCAGGTGGCAGCGTGGGCAGATAACCAGATGCCCATCCCCTTCTCGCCTTCAGCACATTCTACGTGCTTCGGCTCATCCCGTTTGCACTCTCCATGGCTACAAAGCCATGAATGACTATGCGAGCTTGCTTTGTCGGGTCGCTCGAAGCCTATGTCGCTTTCTGTCGTACCTGTCTCGGTACGCTTCGATTCTATGACCGGTCTTCCTTCACCGGTCTTTCTTTGCGCTTGCTCGCTGCTTCGTTTTGAGCCCTCCCAAACTCCAGATCCGTGTGGGGGTCGTGTCTTGGGGAATCAAATAAGAAAAGAGTAGGAAATGGGCTATATCCGCAATTGGCTGTGTTGGCTGCTGATCTCCTAGTCCTGGGACGAGGCGAACCATCCACTTCCAAGTAGCGTCTCAACACCACCCTTGTGTGTTGTGTTTGGTAAGATAAGAATAATCAGTTAAACATATAGTTGAAGTCGCTGTTAACGCTAGCCTAGTCGATATCCATGTCGGGCACATCATCTTCGTTCGCGTCGTTGGGGACCTCTTGCGAAGACTTCTCGCCCAGGCTGTTGATCGGCTCCGGGTTATCTTGGGTCGTAGTCGCTGGCGTAGGTAGGTCGGCAGGGGGCTCCACGGACTCATTTTTAATCGAGGCTGCGTCGTCTCCGGTGCTAACAGTGCCGTTGGTATGGTCACAGTCGATCGCCGTTTGATCGGCCTCGATGCCCATACCAGAAACACCGCTGTCTTTTTGGTCGTCTCCAAGCAAGCCTCGGATGCGACCAGCCATGGCTTCCATCTGAGCTAGCATTGCGCGGAGACTCTGCTTGTCGGTAACATTCAGATCTCCGCTGGCAAAGTTGTTAACGCTGCCACGAGCCATGAGCGAAAGCATAGCTGGCTCTGCGTTTGTCTGTATGAATGTGTTAGTCACAAGTGCTTGCAGTTCCACACAGTTCTTGACCTACTAGCAATGCCTCTGTGAGCTCGTCAAGCTTGGTAGTGGGCTGAGTGGAGGCCAATTCGACCAAATTCAGCACTGCTTGCTGCTCAACACGTGAGCGAGTACTCATGGGCTCGCTGACTGGCGGCGCCTGGACGGTGTTCGAAGCCGGCAAGCCTTTGATGTGACCAGCGCCATCCTTCCGAAGCCTGCAGATCTGTTAGAATTCGAAAACAATCAAATAAGGATCTAAGAGAACTGACTGAGAGATGAAATCGAGGACAACGCCCTTGGAAGACAGCTTGTAGACGCGACCGAAGGTTTTGACGTCGCTCCAACCGGAATTTTCATCCTCGGATTCTTCATCATCATCATCAATCTCAATGAAGCCATTGTTTTTCATGCCGCGGCTGAAGGCAGGAATGATGACCGGGGCGCCTTTGATCTTCCGGAAGCGATGAGCTGGGGCAAGCTCCTCTGGCAACGTAGCCAACAGGTCGTCTGCATGCGCAGGGCAACGCCATGTTCGCACCACAGGCGGGATTGCCAGCGGAGGATCGAGGCAATCCAGATGCCAGTGAAGCCCGCAGAGGCTGCAGGGGATGATGGCTCGATTATCGGCGGTCGGGTGTTGGCAATTGTGGCATAGCACGGCAGATCCGTCAGCTTCTCGAACCTTGAAGAAGTCTGGAGCTTCCTCATAGCCCTTCTTCCTGTAGTAATTGTCAGTCGAAGCGATTCCCAAGGAGAGGCGGGATGAGATGTTTGGAACACAGCGAGATAGTGGGAACAGAGATTGGAACTTACTTTGGCTTAGCGGGCACTACCACATCCTCGTACTCGCCTTCAGGGCCGACTTTGACGCCCTCGAAATACACACGCACGCCTTGCGGCAGCTTGTAGGCTCGAGGATTAGTTTTCTCCAGAGTGTTCATCAAACCGCCAAAGGGACCCTTGTGTTCGGGCACCCTGGTGGGGTATCTGCTGCTGAAACAGACGTTGCAAAACCATTCCTCGGGGAGAGTGTCGCCCAGCCCAAGGTCAACACACTCGAAATGGAATGACCTGGAGCAGTTCTCGCAGCAGACCAGCTCTCCAACGCCGCTGCATGCTGAGCAGTAGTCGTCATTCTCATCCTGATGAGATGTGTCAGCAATGTGGTCGTTGAGGCAATTTACGGGAAATGAGTAAGAGTGTGGGTGCAGGCTGGCCGGGAAAAATGGGAGGTCGGGACTGGCCGCTAAACTCAGTATCCCTCGGGATGTGCGCCTTGGCCCCCGAAAACCATGCCCTCACCATTCGCCGACCCTCGCCCGGCCCCATCATCTCCTGGCTCCCCGTACGCAACAGCAACAGTAAGGGTGCGGTATCGATGAAAAATGACCGCAGCTCCGTGCTGCTGAAGGATTCGTTATTGGACTGGTTGCTTACCTGGTTGATTGGGCCACCGCCGTTGGCGGCAACTGCACCGCCCTCACCGCTGGCACGAGGTAGTCCAGCCGCAGTGCCTCCCTTCTTCTTCATGGGTCTGTAAGAATGCATCAGTCTATGTCCAGCTTGATTTTGCGAACCACGGATGAGATTTGGCGGACGGATGATGGCAGAGACGAGGATGCTGCGGTGCGACGCTGCCAGGCTCGCGCCACTCATCACTGGCGCCCTCGTCTCATCATGTCAAGTCATCCGCTTTGCCACAGCGAGGCCCAAATTTCATGATGCAAAGGGGGAACAGGCAACTTACGAAGTTTTGATACGCAAGCCAGTCCGTTGCTTCTTGGTAGGGCGAAGATTCGTCGGTGTCGCAGCCCTAGAGCTCGTGGCGGGCGTCACCTCTCCGAGGATTGACGGCGCAGTCGGCGAGCTCGTATTGTCGATCTCGTCGTGCGTCCTCTTTGCTGATCTCGTCGTTCTCGTGCTCAGGGTCAGATTCGAAGGCAGATTCGAGCTCGGCGCTGGTGTTCTTGCCGACTTGCGCAAATTTACTGCCGGCGAAGATGCGGCCATAGATCCAGCCCTGCTTCTCATGTCGGAACCGCGAATATGGCTCTCAGGCTGGGGCGTCTGGCTAACTGTGCTATCGCGTGCATCTCTCCTCCGCAGGGTGGTTGCATCGTCGCTGGGCAGTACGCGAGGAGTCTTGTCCTTGTTGGCGTTCTTCTTGCCATTCGCCTTTGAGGGTGCTGCTGTCGTCGAAAGGTTGGGGAAAATGGGCGAAGAAAGTCGACCAGGCATGTTGCTAGCCCCTGCAGCTTGAGATACGTTTGGGGGGAGGGTGGGTGAGTTTGGGTTGGATGCGTCAGACACGCTCGCCTTAGCAGCAAGGGATCTGCCGCGTCTCTTCATTGGCTGTGGATCGGCTGGCGGTGGTGCGCTGGTCAAGGTGGTCTCGGGGTCGGCCCCAGCAGCCGTGGCAGCCGTCGTGGCACTGTGACGGCGACTGTGGCTATCGCCTTGAACAGCCACGGAAACGGGCGGAGAGCTGGGCGAAGGCGAGTCGGGTGGCAGGGACGGAGATGCAGAGAGCTCTGACAAGGACGAGTCACTGCTTGCAGAATCTCTTCGGGCGCGCTTGCGCGACGGGGTCATGGTCGCGATGGTGGTTTCCGCTGCCAGCAAAGTAGTGTCGTCGTCTTCTTCGTCGTCGATGCTCATGCCCATGGGTGATTCCGGAATCTCCCTGCGCTTGCTGGCCTTTTTTGTCGGTGTAACTTGAGGCATATCGTCGTCTTCGTCGTCCGATTTTGAGAGGTCGAGAGAGAGAAGATTGCCGTAGGGCGCAGGCTTTGGCTTGTGGGGGGTGAAGCGCGAGTTGGTGGAAGGGGGTACAAAAAAGTAGCAAGCCTGATTGTCCTTCTTGCCTTCTCGCTTCTTCTCCTCGATAAGGCGGGAAAATTCGTCGAGGGTGTCTTCGTCGGCTGTTTGGTGGTAAACGTCCTCAAACATGGAGAGGAAGACCGGGTTAGAAGAATTTTCGTCGTAGAGGGTCCGGAGTGCCCACGCAGTGGGATAGCGGTAATGCCGGAGCGCCTCGTCGATTGCGACCTCCACAGCCCTCTCGACGACGTCCTTGTTCTCGGGCGTCGATTCTGAGGGCTGCACGGCGTCGCTCGAGGGAGCCATTTGATGAAGTGAAGCTGATGCACGGCGTCCTATCGATGAGCGCGACACACTCTTGCGTGAGATGGAGGCAGATGCACGACGGCCCTGGCTCTTTCCTGCGGCTGCCTTGGGTGTGTAGTCCTCGTCCTCGTCGTCGTCGTCCAGACCACGTGCGGGAAGAGATTTTCTGGTCGCCTTTTGAGCGTTGGCTGGAGGAGTAGGCAGGCGCGGAGGGGGTGTCGGTGTCGGTGTCTCTGAGCGATTTGCCATGGAAGACGCATCTGCCTCATCAGCTGCTACTGCCGCTGCCGCCGCCGCCGCCTTTGCAGCAGCAGCGACAGCAGAACTTGCGGAGCTCGACTTGAGGATAATCTTCCTGACGGGATTCGCGACTTCCTGGCCCGGCTTTTTGGCCTGTGGTCCCTTTGGCAGCGTGCCCAGGGGCGCCATGTTCTCGGTGACGCCGTATCGCATCAATCCAGCCTCCTCGAAGCTCGGCTTGCTCTGCACCGTAGGCTCCAACCATTTCTGCATGAAGGTCCTCGATGCCTCGCTGGCTCCATTGCTCTTCTTGACAGGTTCCGATCCTCCTCCTCCTCCTCCGTTGGCGTGCTGATGCGGGCTGGAAAAGCGCGACCGCGTGGCTCTCGTACTCGTGGGCATCATGGCAACTGGGCTCTCGAGGGCCCCTGACCTCCTTGCCTTGGACCAGACGGGCAAACGCTCCGAGTCGGACGTCTATAATCGCGTTAGTTTCGTGTCTCTGGAGGGTAAATCTGGGCATGGTTACTTCTCTCGTCTTTGAAGGCATTCAGCGATACGGTTTGGGCGCGTTCCCTCCACTTGCGACGCGAATGACTTGAGGAAAAGGAGGGATGGGAGAAGAAAGGGTGTGAAGCTGCGGGATGGACCTCGAGGATTTTCGGAGACAACGGACTGGGGGGCTAATGGAGAGCTACAAAGCTACATGCCTTACTCCTTCCCTGCCTCGGGTGCCTTTGAGCGGCCACGGGCGTCTACCTTAGGCGGGCACACGGCGGTTTTCAAGGCACGCAAGGCGAGTACAGGTGGTGGGCATGGGGGGCGGGTGCAGGTCACAGCGCTGTTGGCAACCTGTGGTTCAGTGCCACAACATCGGCCAAGCTCACTATTAGCCCTGTGACATGAACATACTTTGCCGCACGTTGGCGTCAGCCATTCAACTTTTTCCCGCCCTCTCCTGTGCCTCTTTACCTTTCTTTACCTCACCTAAGGCAGACCTTGCCTCTTTCACCTTTGAAAGAAGAAACTTATTTACCTTAGATAACGATTAAATCATCCGGGCAAGATAGGTAAGGTAGAGAAGTGAGAACGAGGCCTACTTCTTGATCCTGAACAGGCGTCTTTACGTACAACCCAAGATCAAGGGCCTCGGGCTTCTAGGTCCGCTTCCATTTACCTTCCATCACCAGGGGCTGGGCACCCGCCATCTGGGTATCTGGCGGGTCTTCTAAGTTCTGCCGTATCGACGACGACCAGGGCCCCGGCGAGGACGGGAAACCGGAGACCTCTGGAATTGGACAATTTTGTTCCACCCATTCTCGTGGCTCACCTTCTTCCCCCGGCCGACGGCGTCTCCTGGGACCTTGCGTGCTCCGTCTCATCGTCCCATCGAGACATTAATACCCCTGTCGTCTCGCTCTCATTCTGCTCTCTCTCAGACATCCATATCGTCACGTTGCTATCCCACTCTGTAGTGGTCGGTCAACCAACACTAGACTCACAAGTTGAGTTGCACTCAGGGGAAGAAGGTCAGGCATGCTCAAGGATGCATAGCGCGTGCAGGTACGGAGTAGATGGATGACTTTCATTGTCTTTGTTGGGCTTGCCGCCAGTTCAGGCTTCCATCCAGTCCAACACCTTCTGTTGGATGGATCAGTGAGCAGCTGTTGAATCCTAGCTACGCTGCTTGCTGCTTTTCCTGCTGTGCCTCCTGGTGGGACGACTGAGGTGACGACCCGGGCTGCAGTGGCGGCTGGCTGAAGCTTCAGATGCGCGAGCAAGCAGCTCTCTCCTTGGCATTCCAAAAAGCAGTCGTGCAGCCAGCCAGCCAACTTTTTTTTGGCGTCGGATAAGCAGAGCGAGCGTTCCTGTTTCCGGCCTCTTCCTGGTAATGGCCCTATCCATCGACTGCCCCAAGGAACACAATCACGCATTTGACTTTCACGACAAAAATTGTGGGCGTAGAATCGGGCCGCCCCCTTGCTCGTCTCATTGACAGTCATCACCATTTCCTACACTGAGATCGCTTTACTCCTCATCGCTCTCCTCCTCCTCCTCGCCGCCCGCAGCAGCAGCCTTCTTGGCCGGCTTCTTCTTCTTCTTGTTCTTCTTGCTCTTTCCGGTATTTCTGGACAGGGGCTGCTCGAGGATCTTGAGAATCTCCTCGTCCTCAATCTTCTTGTCCGACTTGACCTTCTCAAGGTCAAGAGCGGGCGGCGCACCGAGCTTGGTGATACCGTTCTTGGTGATGGCTATCGACATGTTAGCGCTCTGAGCCGCACTTTCTTGTACATGTGAGAAATCTTACCAATCGTCGACAGGTAGCGGGCGACGGGGGAGTTGTCCTTGTCGCCAACAACCTCGTAGGCGCGGAAGACGTTGCCACGCACGCACTCAACGACACCAGACTTGGCATCGCGCTCGTCATCGAGCTGGCGCAAGCTGAAGGGGAAGGTTCCGAACTTCTTCTGGACCTCGGAGAGGATCTTGCGGGAAGTAGGGCGCTTGAGGCCGTAGTTGGTGGTGGTGCGACGGTGCAGAGTAGTTCTTGACTCCAAGGTCTTGACCTTGCCAGCGCCCAAGCTCACGCCCATCTCGACACCCCAGACCTCACCGATCTCGGGAGTGCCATCGCCCTTGGTACCCTCAGCGGGTGCAAGGACAATCTTCTTCTTGCCCTCGATCTCGTTGCGCTCAAAGAGCCATGAGGTGGTGCTCTCAACCAGGTTGCAGTCGTAGGACTTGACGACCTTCTCGAGCAGGCTGGTGATCTTGGCCTGGGTGGGAGCCTTGGCAGCAGCAGCCTTGGCCTTCTCCTCGTCGGTGCCGGAAGCGAGCAGACCGGGGGGGAGCATCAAGCGGAGGAGGAGCTCATTGGCGTAGTAGTTGGCGAGAACCAGGTCGGCGGTGCGGCCAGTGATCTCACCGGCGACGACGGTGTCGCAGACAATGGAGCCGAAGCCGTCAATCTGAGCACCAAGCTGGATCTTGATGGGCTCGCCCTCCTTGATCTCAGTGGCAGCCTCGGCCTCATCGGTAGTGAGGGGAGTGTAGGGGGTCACGAATGAAGCCGGGGAGATGGTGGTAGGGTGGGAGAAACCTGCAAGACGCGAAGGAGGTCAGCGATGCTCAGGAATAAGGTAGGCAGCATACGACCAGGAGGAAGGAAGAGAGGGAGGGAAACAGACCCTTGTTGACCTTCTTTCCACGGTAGACCTTGGCAAGCTCCTCCTCGATGAGCTTGTCACCCTTCTCGCAGATGGTGACGATCTTCTCGCCAGGCTTGATGAGCTCGGCAACCGCAGCCAAGACCTTCTCAGAGATCTGAGCGGCGGTCTTGTACTTGGTGAGAGTATCGGGGTTGTTGAGGGTGTAGTCTGGGGGATCGTTAGTTGTTTGTTACTAGTCCATGGCGAAGACGCAGCTCGAGTCGTCCTCGAGTCGTCCTCGAGTCTCGTTGAGCCTCGTCGAGTCCCTTGAGGCAAGGGCATCTGCTTTGGATAGCATGGTGTGCGTTTGTGGTGTATTTCGGTGGTGGCGGGGTAGCTGCGTGGGCTGTTTTGTATGTGACGCAAATGCAGCACCAGGACCAGCAACAGCACGGGGACCAGCAAAAACATGCGAGAAAAGGCAGGCACTGCGCGCAATGCTCTATAGAGCTTGAAAAAGAACAGGGAAGTACTAACCGATCTCCTCCGACATGATGGCGGTATTTTCTGGGGTAATTGACTAGAAAATGAAAGTGATATCTCAGAGATAGCGATGCACCGGTCCAGAACTCGAAGGACTGAACGTGAGAAGAGATGCAATGCAAAGTTGGTGTGTCGGGCGTAAGTATTTTGACGACAAATACGTCGATTTTCAGGGCGGGGAAAGGAGGGGCTCGTTGCTGTTTGTGGGTGCTCGGGCAGGTCAAGGTCAAGCAGGCACGCAGGTGCTCCCTCGATCCTTCCTTCCACCTCTGTGTGCTAGGTATGCAAACCCAGTACCGTCAAGTACCTTTGGTGGAGAATTTTGTGCATACGTCGCATCGCTTAAAACCGCCTTGCGCATATCCGTACGGTGCTGGGCTATTGTTCGCGTGTCGCGCCAGCCACGGCCCACGTCTCTCTCTTCTCTCTCTCTCTCTCATTAATACCGTGACACCTTGGCTGAGGTGTTTTTATGCAACCTCGAGTGAAAACATGAATTAGTGCCGCTTTATGCTTGGCGGGTCACTTGCTCAAATCTTGTCTTGAGCTGTACTGCACTCCGTGTGAGGCAATGACGATAATTGGCCCATAAGGTGCTTTGAATGAGCTGCCAAGGTACCTAAGTGACTGTCTCAAGCTCAAGACTGTCTCGTGGTGAACAACTAGAACTTTTGTGCCGAGCTCTGAGCTCTACGGATACCAGCGCACCCAAGGACGCATCTACATTCATTCACACGTCTGAAGAGCAAACACGCAACAGAATTGAGAACTCAGGGCAACCTTCCCTTGTGCCTTCCTTCGAGCTTGGAGCTGTTTCCGGCAAAAGCTCGGCCCGTACCGACACAACAGGCACACCAGATGACATGCCCTCTTTCCTTTTCTGGAGGAGCGAATGGCCTCACGTTGGCATCTGTCTAGGAACCTAAGGCACGCTGGGCACACACCGCTATATCTAGCGCAAGAAGATGTATTTTCCATCAAGAGAACGGCGCTTATCGCGCAACTGTACGTGCCAGATTTTAGGTCCCATCTCGGCCACAATACCTAGTCAACCCGTAAATCATTTGCATCTTCCCAGCTGCTAGGCTTATTTGCAAGGTCAGAAGAAGTGACTATCTTAGCCCTCACATACACCATCATGTCGTCAGCCGCATCCTGCAATACGTCAAAGCCATTGGTGGCTACTTGCGGCGGTGCGATTCCAACATGCTGAGGTTCAGGAACGCGGTCACGTCCTGAAGCACGAGTGAGGACGTTAGATGTAGCTCTACGGCTGATTTATGAGGCAAGATACTTTGCTCGCTCGGTACCTGAACTGGGAAATTTTCCAGGTTGCGATTGGCGCTGACCTGAGCTCCCCTGGGTGCCGCATTGGTCAGTCTGCACTAACATTCAGAAGTCCCCCTGTCGTTCAAGATAGACCATTCGCGGCCAAAACACCAGCACGATACATGGGATGCGTTAGCCACATCCGTGCCAGCCTTTCCCGGTTCAACACCAACACGCTGCGCAGGAGAGAGAGGCTGCGACAGACGTAGCAGAATCCACCTCTCATCCCCAAGTGAACTTTGGAGCCATCGTCAATTGGCATCCGCCACGACACGCGCCCAATACGAACCCAGGCCCGATCGCGCGTCTTCCTTTCGACGTCTCGGCAGTCGCATCGCTGCGGCGATTCGGGACCCTGCACATATCTTCATCATGGCCGCGCCGCCATCCACGTCCACGCCTACCGCGGCTGGCGCGACAGCCTCGTCCTCGGCATCAACCTCTGCGTCCGCCGCCAACGATCACGATGGCACTCCTCGCTCCGCCGCCGCCAAGGCCCTCCCAGTACGAGACAAGGATTCGTTCAACAAATTGCAGGTCGAGCGCTACGTGACGCGCGACTGGCACTACTCTGTCGCGATGAAGGACGCCCAGGAACGGTTCGAGAAGGACATGCAACAGACGAGAGACAAGATTGATGACTACAACCTCATCAAAACACAACGCTTGTACTTCCCTCCGAGCAAATTATATGGCGAAGGATACCGTGGCTACGGCAACGGCTACACCGACATCGATCCCCGCATGCGAGCGCCCTTTCCTGCCCAAGTCATCTATCCGAGCCAGAAGCCGCGGCCGGGGAAGCGCCAGTCGCATCCGCTCAGGTGGAAAAAGAGAGAGCTGAAGAAGCAGGCGGAGCAACACGAGGAGCTCGTGCCGATACGCATAGACGTTGACTGGGAAAAGATAAAGCTTCGCGACACCTTCACATGGAACCTCCACGACAGGGTCATTCCAGGCGAACTCTTTGCGCAGCACCTTGTCGAGGATCTGGGCATCCCTCTGGACGCACAGCACAAACCCGTCTTGGACCAGGTCACGTTACAAATGCGCGACCAGCTCAACGACTTTTACCCCCTAGTCTTCTCCGAAGAAGACGCGCTCGACCCGGAGCTGCCATATTCTGCTTACAAGAACGACGAGATGAGGATATTGATCAAGCTCAATGTCACCATTGGCGGCGTGACCTTGGTCGACCAGTTCGAGTGGGATATCAACAATCCACTCAACTCCCCAGAGGAGTTTGCCGCCTCAATGACTCGCGACATGTCACTGTCCGGCGAGTTCACCACCGCAATTGCCCACTGCATTCGGGAGCAGTGCCAACTCTTCACTCGGAGTCTGTACAGTGTTGGACATCCCTTTGACGGCAGACCGGTCGAAGACCCCGATCTCATTGCCGCCTTCCTGCCGTCTCCGCTGCCATCTGTATTCAGACCGCAGCAACAAGCCAAGGAATACGCGCCGTATCTTTACGAGCTCAGTGACGCCGATTTGGAGCGCAATGAGGTCATCTTCTCTCGGGAACAAAGACGGCAGAAGCGATCCATCAACCGACGCGGTGGCCCTCAACTGCCGGACCTCAAGGAACGGCAGCGGACAATTAGGACGCTCCTCGTCTCGTCCGTGCTTCCAGGTGCCGCGCCTAATATGGAAGAGAGCACGTTGTACAAGCGTGTGGCCGGCGCGCCACCCACCACCCGCAAGAGGCCAGGAGCACGCGATGGCGAGGTTTCCGATTCTGACGATAGTGAAGACTCAGGACCGGACTCGCCAGGCGTGTCTCAGCTTGGCGGCACGGCCAGGACGAGAGGCCTTCGGGGCGCCGCGAGTGCTGCTCAGCAACGCATCACGAATCTCGGCCGCTCCGAAACGCCTGAAGCGAGCATCGTTCATCATCACGAGACTCGCAGAAACCTTGGCCGCTCCCTTCGCGATACTCGCGACGAGACTGAAGAGCCTACACAACTTATTGTTACACTGAAGGTTGGCAAGGACAAGCTGAGGAGACTTCTCCAGAACCCAAGAGCAAGGTTCACCCCCAGTGGCTCCCAGACACCGTCGACACCCGCACACACTCGCATACCTAGCGCGGCCGCGGCTGCAGCAACCTCCATGCCTCCGCCGTCTACGCCGGCCTCAAATGGTCAGGCTCTTCCCGCTCAACTTGGCACTCCTCTTCCGCAAGGCCAAATTGGTCGACAACCTGCTCCGCCACCTGTTGCCGGTCAACCGCCACCACCTGCTGTAAGTCATGGACATATTAGACCTCAACTAGGAAAGCACACTGACATACTCGATAGCCCCCGCCGCCAGAATGGCTAAAGAACTGTTTGCAGCAGCTGAAGCAAACATATACCTTTGACAACTTTGAGGGCATGATGAAGTACTCAGCCATCAACCCTGACACAGAGATGCCGATATCAGTACCAGCAGGGTCACAGCCTCCCGAAGGTGCCAGATGGATGTTCCTCCCCCGTATCCGCTGTCTTGACTGCCCAGGCAAGTTGTACACACCTGGGCCGGAAATGACGGCAGGCAACTTTGAGGTTCACTTGCGCAATAAGCAACATCGTCAAAAGGTGGATGCTAGGGAAGGCAGAGACACGGCACCTGGAACGACTTAAGACGATTACATTCGGGCGCGAGCCCTGAGTGATATCTATGCCAAGCAATTTCAAGGCTCGAGCCTAGCTTTCTAGAAGGTGCAGCCATGTTCACCTAGGGCCATTGGCATCAGCACCGAATCGACGATTTGGGGATGACCCCGTCACGGTATTGCGTCCGGAGAGCAGGTCTAAATACTAGTTATTATTCCCAGCACCTGTGGGGGGGCCTTCCAGAAATAAAGGCAACCTTGAGCTAAGGACGATGGCGTTGCCAAATCAGCACACTCGGCACTGTACAAGAGATCAATCCATTCCATTTCGTCTATGGGTTGTAGAAGAAAAAAAGGAAAGGACATCATCATCACTAGCGGTGGAATGGATAGATGGGAACCAGGGGAGGTCAGAACGCGTTTCTTGCCGATTTTACAGATTTAGGAGTTCAGACTCTGCTCGTGAGGCAGGGTAGGAATGGCCGGAGTTCCGATTGGAAGTGTTTTATTAGGATACGACTTGAAAGAGAAAGAAGAAGATAAGCTTCAGAAGCAAGGCTTTTGTGGAAAGTGTGAAGGGGTTGAGAGAGGTCAGCAACGGTGACCTTTGTACACAACCTTACTGGACAAGGGCTTCTGAGTCTGCTGGTAGAAAGAGTAATACCACAAGAAAGCTTCAAATGTCTACGTTTCCTCGCTTTTCAAGCCACGTGTGTATGTATCAAAATCATGGACAGACACCGACATATGGAAGGGGGTTCACCGACGGTGTGGGTCTGGCTCATCCACCTTGGTAAAGGTACGTCACAAATGTAGAAGGCTGATTAAACTTTACTATTAACTGACTGGCGATTTGCTAAGGCTAATTGATGTACGCAAAGGTGCGTATTTCCCAGTGGCCTTTGGCCATTTCTACTACCAACAGGTGCCCATAATGGCCCGGATCGTTGGGATACATTCGTCCTCCGAGTGGTTTTTTTTGGGAGGGGACTCGACGACTTCAGCCAGTGTAACGAACAAAACTACCAAATCAAACTTTTCCCCAAAGACATAGGAAACACAAAAGAAATCGTAGGCCTCTCGAGTGAGGCATGTCAGCCCCCCCGCGAAAGAAACTGAACTGAACATTGGTTGTCGTGCCAAGTTCTTCATCTTTCGAAGGAGGCCCGAGAGAAAGACATCAGCCCCGTACTTAGATGTGATCGGGGAGTTCCTTCGGCGGATTCGGCGTGGGGTGATCCGCCACGGGCTCTTCCTCGAAGGGGGGGTGGTCGGGGTGGTAGGGGTGCTTCGCCATCGCCTCCTCCTTCTCCTTCTTCTTCTTCTCCTCCTCCTCCTTCTCCTTGTCGTGCTCGTCGTGGTGGGGGTGGGCGTGGTGGCCGCCGTGAGGGTGGTCGTGGTGTTGGAACTCCTCGTCCTCTCTGGACTTCTTGGACTTGGTGTCCTTGGACTTGGGCTCGTCGGCCTTGGGCTGGTCGGGCTTGTGTTGCTCGGGCTTGGGTTGCTCGGGCTTGGGTTGATCGACCTTGGGCTGCTCACCCGCGGGCTCCTTTCCCTTGGGCTCCTTGGCCGCTGGCTGCTCAACCGCGATCGCCTTTTCCTTTCCCTTGGGCTCCTTAGCCGCGGGTGGCTCATCCTCTACCTTGGGCTTCTGGTACTCAACCTTGGGCTTCGGCTGCTCGACCTTGGGCTGCTCGACCTTGGGCTGCTCGACCTTGGGCTTCGGCTGCTCGACTTTGGGCTGCTCAACCTTGGGCTTCGGCTGCTCAACCTTGGGCTGGGTAGCAACGGGCCCCTTAGCCGCGGGCTCCTTGCCGAGATGCTTACGCAAGGGGTGAGGCACGAGAGGGCGGGCAAGGCGACCGAACTTGGGGGGCCAAAGAAGGGAAGAGGAAGCCTCGGGGTCCTCCTCGGGGGCATGCACCAAAAAGAAGCCGCTCTCGCCGAGCTTGAAGCCCAGCTCCATGAGCTGCTCGTCGGTGAGTCCGAGGCTCTCCTTGAGGATGTCCGCCATCTTGGCAGTGTTGACGCGGATCTCGTCTTCGGTCGCGGGATCCTCGCTGACGGGATCCTCCTTCTTCGAGGCGGCGGCGTCAGCATTGGCCACGGGCGTGGCGGTCGGGGCGGGGCCGGCCTTCTTCTCAAAGTCGGCGACCAAGAATTTCTTGCGGCCGAGGGTCCTGTCCATGGACTCCTCGATCCAGCCGGCCTTGGACGGGTTGAGCTTGTACTCGTCGAGGTAGAAGCGGACGCAGTAGGCGATGGCGCCGGCGTACTCGTCCGGGCTCTCGTACCAGCCCGTTGCGCGGCGCTTCTCGGCGTTGTACTCCGTGCACCACGCCCTGCGGCGGGCGATCATGGCCTCGGTCGGGCCGGAGCCGGAGTACGGCATGGGCGGGGCGACGGGGGCGGTGATGGTCGCGGCGGCGGTGGCGGGCTCCGTGCTGGTGGTGGTGATGGTGGTGAAGGAGGAGGCGCTGGCCAGGGCAAGGGTGCCCGTGGCGGCGAGGAGGGTCTTGGTGGCGACCATCTTGTTGTGTTCAATGTGAAGTATCTTGAATAAGAGAGCAGTGTTAGTAGCTGGATTACAAGTGTAAGGTATTCTGTGATGTATACATACCTAGAGCTGATGGCTACAGAGACCTAGCTGTTGATGTTCTCGGCGTAAGGTCAAGTATCTTAAGTCAGTTGGTAGTGTTAGTGTGACTGGCTTATAAGTGTGAGGTAGTCAGTGATGTCTGCTTACCTAGCTGAGTTGCAGGGATGCAGAGCAGAATGATGGTTGTAGGGGAAGAAAAAGAGAGAGACTAGATAGAATCAGAAGAGCGGATTTTATACGCATCTCTTCTGCAGTGGACGCAGAGGTTCCTGCTCCTTCTTCTTCATCTACGGTGCCATATGCCTCTCTTTGACCTTGAATAAATCCTATAGAAGGTTAATATCCGCGTCTACACGTTTACACAAGGTGGTCTGATGGGTATCATAGTTGCCAGCTGGAGGACATTGGTAGAGACGGGGGTTCTCTTGTGGTTAAGAACCACTCCGGCCTAGACGCCAAAGTCAGAGTAAGCTCGTAAACTTGCCAGCGTGATCATCATCTTCATGTGGAGGAGAAAGCTCGAGAGTGTACATCCGGAAAGTTTACGGTGATCCTTACGATGCTTCACGTACTGAGCAACGTAGGTTCAAACCCGAGCCGCATCGTCCATACATATCCGTTAGTCTACCTCAGCATACAGAAGAAGCGCCTTCAAAGTTACGAGATAGCGAGCTATGAGTGGTCAAGGTGTTTGCACTCAAGATGTACGCGATATCAATTCTTCACTGAGCTCTACCGCGTCTGCCCCACATGAGCTCTCTCAAGCTCCCATCCGGGGCTGTGGCTTTCGAAGAGGCAGCTAGAAACAAACCTCACCTCCTCAAACCTTGCCGTGTGTGTCCGCGCGACAGATACCTATCAGTCTTGGGTTGCTTCCGAATGTGACCCTTGCGGCGCGTCTTGGGACACCACCCTACTCACTTGCCTCCGAACGCCAGACTTGGCGACGGGACAAAAGGCGACTCGAGCGGTACATGATGCAGAACAAGCTTTTCTTGGCTGATGGTGGCTTTTCGTAAAGGTGGTCACTTTAGGAATTCCAAGGTCATGTACACCCGTAGAGTTGCAGACCTTCACGCCACGATATCATGCAAGTCTTTTCTTGCAAACATTGCTTCAACATGGGCCGTGGACACATCAAAACAGTGCTTCTCAATCAAGGTTTCTCGTCAGACCAGCATGCCCTAACCATAGAATAACGTAATCCCCTTTTTTGTCCCATGTTCATGTTCGTGTGGGGGTGGGAGGCTTTAAATTCCATACAGGCTAAATCTCCCGTGCATTCAGATTTCCCCAAATCAACGTCTACGGCTTATACGATGGGATCGGAGGGTGCTGTCCGAACAAATGCGACGTAGATAAATAAGCTTCCCCCTTCCCCCCATGAACATCCCTGGCTAGACGGTCCGTCCGGAGTGTGTTTATATTACTCGTGACCTGTTCGTGCCTGAAGCATTACCCCCTTTGTTTGCTATAGTTCGCCGAGCTACTATATTCGATGTCGTGATATTTCCCCCGTCCCGGGTTGCCGTGTAAGGCTCAGTCTGTGAATGTTATAAAAGTGATCAGCCTGTCCGGCGACGTTTGGGATAATTTTGGTTTCGTCAGCCAAGCATCACTCGTTCCAAAAATCCCCTCAACCAACTCCAACCGCCCAAGATGAAGGTCACCGCCCTCCTCACCCTCGTGCCCCTAACCTCCGCCAAAGTCCTCTGGGACGGCCGCTTCAACGACTTCAACACCTCGTCCGACCTCAACAAGTGGTCCTGGTCCAACCAAGTCGGGCCCTACCAGTACTACATCCACGGGTCCGGCGACGTGACCAAATACGTGAACCTCTCACCGTCCTACAAGAACCCGGCCGACACGGCGTCGAAGCAAGGGGTCAAGATCACGCTCGACAGCACGGCCTACTGGAACGGCCAGAACATGCGGCGCACCGAGCTCATCCCGCAGACTAAAGCCGCCATCAACTCGGGCAAGGTGTGGTACCACTTCAGCATCTCCCGCAAGGACACCAACGCGCCGAGCATCTTCCGCGAGCACCAGATTGCGTTCTTCGAGAGCCACTTCACTGAGCTCAAGAGCGGGTGGATCAGCGGCGAGTCGGCGACGAATAACACGAACCTGCAGTTCATGGTGCAGCAGAAGAGTTTGTGGAAGACGGAGTGGAAGCCGGATGTGTGGCACAATGTCGCCTATGAGATTGTGAGTTTGACTTTGAGCCCCTTTGTTTCTTGAGTATCGGGGAGGGAAGAAGGTTCTCCACGTCTCGAAGAGAAGTATGAACTTACACACAAATGTGTTATAGAACTTCTCCAGCGGAAGCGTCGGCTTCTGGCACTCTGAGGGCAGTGCCCCTCTGCAGCAGGTCGTGGCTCCCGTCTCGGCCTCGACGTCGTCCAACGGCGCGGACTGGCATCTGGGCGTTCTCGAGCTTCCCCGTGATGGATACGCCGACACCAATGAAGATTTCTACTTCTCTGGCGTCTATGTGGAGGACACCGCTATCACAACCTCTGTCACTGGACCCGGTGAGTCTACAGTGTGAGAAACCTTGTGAATTGAGTGGAACTGATACGGATGTGAGCAGCCGCCTGAGAGAAAATTTTATCTCGTCAAGGGACTAGGAGTAGGGTCAGGCTCAAGGGGAGGTCAGACAAGACGGCAACATCGTAAATACTTCACCCATTCTTCAGTACATATCATTCGTTCACGTTCACGCATATAATGTTGAAAAATCAGTATTCCTTGGTTTGCATGGCAATCTTCTATTTCGAAATCAACCTGAGAACTGCTTCTTCGTAGCTTCCCCCGCCAAAACACCCACCCACCCATGTTTCCAGACTAAATGTCTCGTGTACCCGTGGAATTCAGACCGCGTTAAAGTCGTCGCTGTTGACTTCTTGCCTTCACTAAGAACTCTTGCACGTCTTCGTCACCATAGTTGTCGGCACGGTAGTGTCGTTGTCAACAGCTGTAGGAGGCACCTGGCAGGCACCGAGAGAGGTACGTGTCATGCCAGGAATGGGACCAAGAGAAGGGTCGTAGCCAGTGACACCAGCCCAGTACATGCAATACTGGGTGTTGCTGTCGCAGTACTTGTATTTGCAGTCGACCGAGGGAGTAGGCGCCAAGGTGATGAGAACGTCGTTGATAGTCTCGCGCTTTCTGTTTCTGGCCTGAGTAGGAACGATGCTGCACTTGCCGATGGAGGTAACGGTCTCGCCAGGAATCGGGCCTTCAGTAGGATCCCAGCCAGTGATACCAGCCCAGTAGGCACAAAGAGAGGTGCTATCCTGACACCATTCGTGGTTGCAATCAATAGTGGTTGTAGGGATCGCCGAAGTCGCGGGGACGGAGTCTGCTCTGATGTTGTCCTTAATGGGGGAGACGACGAGGGTGCCTTGGGGCAACAAGGATCTCAAATGAGTGGCCCTGGAAGCGGTTCCAGTGAGAGTTGTGAAGTCGGTCTGGGGTGTGGCGATAGACTGAGTAGAAGTAGCGTGACTGGCAACGTAATTGTCGTGGATGCCAGCTACAAGACCGGCGCCGGCCAGCAAGAGCACCGTGGAAACGGTGAGGAAGATGACAAAGTCACGCATTGTGAATATTGAAGCAGCTGCTTTGAACTTGGTGAAGAAGACTGGATCTTTGGTCAGCGTGTGTTGCGTCTAGAGCTGGCTTTTGTACTTTCACCAGGGGCTTACCGAGAAGGAACGAAGTGTAGAGAATGACAGTTCGAGTCGTCTTTCTAAGGTGAGACTTGACCTAAGATGAAAGAATGGCCGAAAAGAGTGAAGTTGAAATATTGTGAGTTGACTGCCGCAGAAGGATTGGAAAAGAGGTTGGTGATGGTGGAGTGTGAGACAGGGTTCAAACAACAAAGCCAGCGCAGCGCAAGGTCTTTAACCTCCTGCTGAAATTGAATGGAAATGTCTTCTATTGAAGGAAAGAACACTGCAGGTGTAAGTGTCTTGAAACGGAAAAAAGTTGAGTTGATAAGGCAGTTTCAGACTTTTGGATGAGCTTCGCAGTTGCCTCGTTCTTCTGTCTCAGATGCAGTATCTTCTCACAGAAGGAGTAGTTAACTTATGTAGAACAGAAGGAGCCCATTCTGAGACCGATTCTGCCGTGAGAGTGCCGTCTCACGAGACGGAAGGCTGTAATACAAAACTGTGATACTTCCGCCACAGTTGGACCAACATTCTGGAGGTTAAAGAAGCTTAGCATTGAGATGTTAGGGCTGACGATGAGGCTTTCCAGACTCGTTCCACTGCGGGATTGGTGTAAGGTGACTCTAGCCCACGTTTCCCATTCAAGCTAATCTCGTACGAGCTCAGAGTGAACTGAATCATCTTCCTTCCAAATGGACATCGTCACGATGCCTGTCACATTTACAGGTGGCTTACTGCTGTCTCTGGCCATGTACGACGATGGCGCTGGATCGTGCGTCCCGAGAGAAGCCCGTCAACTTGAAGAACAAGCTTTGTGCACCTGCCAAAGGTCGTTTGCTTCCCGCTTTTCATTATGCAACATTGATACCGATTAACGATAGGCTATACAAGAAACATTTCATTGCACATGAACATGGAAAGTATTACACTGATGAAGCGGCTTGAATTGGCGAAGAAAAAATTTCATTAGACGCGGCAGAGGCTATAGCATGTGCCGCTGAGTGTCATTAAAGAGCCCGGCTTAGGAGGACGCCAACTGCGTAGCTGCCTTGGCATACAACGTAACTGTGATGGCGATGCTGGCAAGCCAAGCGAGACTCCGCACAGGGCCGAAGCTACGGTTGTCCTGTAGGCGGACGTAGATGATGTTGTACAAGGCCCTGGAGACGATGTAGCCCAGTGTCAAGACGTTAACGGTCTCGGCGTCTACCCCGGCGAAGTTGGCGGCGACCACGGCAGCAGAGTAGAAGCCGAGCGTCTCAAAGGCGTTCTCCGATGCGGCCTTGGCGCGGAGAATGCGGGCTTTGGCCTAGAGATTTCGCAGCTTCGTGTAAGATGATGGGCTACGGTATTTGGAGAGGAGGGCAAGGTTCTCTGTGAAAGGAAGGGTTGCTGCTCTTACAATCTTGTCTAGCTTGTCATCGGCCACGACACTAGTTTGGAGCTTTCTCGGGTTGCAGAGATCGTAGTGTGCTCCTGCTCCGGAGACGGCGTAGACATTGGGCAGCATCGCCATCACAAAGGCGGCCGGGATCTGGACGCGAGGTTTAGCCTGGTGGTCCAGCTACATTGCTGATCGATACGTCACTGACAGTGTAAAGAGAGAGCCCCTTTTGGGCGATGTCCAGACCGAAGAAAGACATGTTGACGGCGGTGTTTGGATGTCACGTTGAGCGATGTTGGATGAGTCGGTTCACACAATCTTTTCACTTGGACGGTGAGGAGGCACGGAGGGTAGTTGTATGACTACACTAAGGCACGGAGTTGACACTTTCAAGATCGGAAGGACGGCGCGAGTTAGAGCCCGACGGGACTCCTAAAGAGAGACACGAACTCGGGGAGGAGGGGGTTGCACCGAGGCAGCCCGGTCGCACGGGTTGCTCCGAGTTGGGAAACGAGTACGGCACGGTTAACATGGGCCTAAAAGGACAGCAACCTGTGAGAGCTAGGCACAATAGTCTTCCCGCACTCGGTTGACAGCAGACGGGGCCGCGGAAACGCTGCCCACATTGGGACCTGGTTTGGCCGAGTGGTGATGACAGAGTTACAACAATAATTCGCATCGTCGAACGGGGACTGCAACATTCGATTGGCCAGCTACAATTTTCCCCCTCTACCCCTGTTGAAAGGCAAGGGCGAACTCGTGGAGTGGGAATCGTGATGTCACCCGAATCGGCATTTCATAGGCACCGACCAATCCGATGCTGTTTTCTTGCATAACTCTGCAGGATTTAACGTTGTGTAAGAAACGAGAAAGCCGGGCCTGTCATTGGGCCGCTGGAGGGACAGAATAGCATCAAGCAAACCATCCACAAAACTTCTCGCTGCGGATTTCTTTTCATCGGGCTGTGTGTTTGGCTGGCTTGGTGCGCCCACAACATGTTCTGATTTCAGCCTCCATGTCCAACGTGGTAAGGACCCAACATCGCTTCACTCATTGTCGTCGAACCTCTCTCTTTGGGATTTTTTTTCCCTCTCCATTCTCTGTGTTGTTTCCGATACCTGCGGGGAAGCTCAAACAAGCTACCGACGTTCGTTTCGTTTCTCTTTTCAGAGTTCTCTTCTGAGAGAATGCGACGTCTTGGCAGACGCACAATCTGGAACCTGGAAACTCAACCGCCCGGAACGGATCAACTACGCTCTCTCACGTTCGAATCTTTGGCAGCCCATGAGATGAGCCTCTCATTCGAAATGTCCGCCAGACTCACGGCAATCACTTTTGATGAGAAGCTCCTCAAAGAGCATGATTACCTGCTCATTTCAACATGTTCTCAGTATCACCAAACACAACCTGCGCTCGATGGCTGCGCTGAACTGATGATAAGTCGCTCACCGACGAACAATGAGAGTGAAAAGTCTTACTGAGAGTGCACGAGCGCCATACCCAACGCATGTCGCATTCAACGAGCCAAGCAGTTCGATGGAGTCCAGAATGAGTGTTTTCTAACTGTCTTATGAGAGGCACTTTGTGGCACATGAACGACCAACAAATATGAATTGTACGTTCCCGAATGAGAGAACCTTTTCAAGTTGCTGACTTTTCCTCTTCCAGCGCGGCAACTCGGAGGTATGCGACTGACTCGAAACTCACGAACCTTTTTTGCAGAGCTTGCCCCGCGACTCCGCGACGAGACTATTGAATTCGGGTGTGCGCTGGGCTTTGGAGTTTTTGGGACGAGCACTCACAAAGCGTCCATGGGTCCCGACTCGTGCCCCAGGTCTTATCCTGGTTCCCCGACTTCAAGATTGTCGGGCAATGTTCAACAAAAAGTTGCTTTGCTCGCCAACGTTCATCGAATCAAGTGATTCTGAAGTTGGAAATTTCGTCTCATTGAGGGCCAGGTGCGACAGGGTGTTCATCTCTATGGTCCTCAAGTGAGGTTGGAAGATGAGGATTGTCATCATTTACTCTGCGCCGGCGTCTTCTCGCGGCCTGTTGTTGCAGCGATCGACAGCGATGACGATCTCTCAAAGGCAGAAAAAACGAAACCTTCCACCACTGCCTAGCCCGACAGCTTTCCAGCAAAGAAAGTCGCATTGCTGGAAGTGAGCCTTGCAGGCAAGGAGCCCAGAGGCTGGAAACATCAAGAGTGGGCTCTTCATGCCTGCGACCAGGTAAGAGGCGATGGCAGAAGAGAGAAAAAAATAAAGCTCCAAGAGTCCAAGCCCAGGCATCCTGGGTTTCTGGGACTTCCAGCATCCAAGCAAACAGCAAGCGCAAGACGCTTGCGCCGGTGGAATGTGACCGCAGCAGGGATGCTGATGAGATTGGATGCCAGACGGACCACACACAACGTGGGAGAATTTGGGTTGGTCTAGACGAAAACAGCATGGCGGCAAGAATATGCACACACTCACTCGCTGACTGATTCATCAAGCGGAATATGTCGCCAGCCAGCAGCGGCAGAGCAGACTTACTGGTAGCAGCACACTTTGGCCTGTTCAGCGGTGTTCCATCTGGTTCTGATTTCAACTAGCGGCAATCCAAAGTGCATATTGCTAGGTATTGCAGCAGAATGGGTGGGAGGGAGCCTGGGGAAGTTTTTCGAGACTCGAAGGTACCTACTTACAAGCGCCTTATCACTTATGCAGCCACTCCCCACCTTAGGTTCTAAGGTACCTTATGAGAGTGAGAGAGAGACACCTGTCCCCAGCGACATTGAAAGGCCTCATCATCTTTTGATGTACGGACGGGCAAAGGGCGGGCGCGATGCACCGGCGCTAGAAAAGTGCAAAAAAAAAGCACTGAACACTCCAGGTCGTCCCCAGGTCTCCAAGTTTCCCCCAACAGACAGACCCGATGGGCAGACACATCCATCAAACTGCTGCAAGGAAGCGTTGCTGCGTAGCCTGCGTGCGCCGCAAAAAGTTGGAGGGTCCGGTCCAGGCGTCCCCATTGGAGAGACTATCTGGCGTGAGAGATTACCGCACTGTACCATCTCCTTTTTGCCTCCCCCGGTCTTTCATCTTCGCACCGCCCATTCCCCTCGGCTTCTTGTTAAAGACGGATCCATGGCCTCCTCCCTGGCACAGTGTCCAGATTCTCCGATAACAAATAATTTTTCCCGGGGTGTCTATCAACCCCCCCAATCTAGCAACTGCCCATCAGCCTGTGACTTCCAGAATCACCACCCGTCCAGCGGCGCCCGTAGACCGACAATTTTCTGGTCGACCATCCACGACGGAATTCAATCGCGATCAATTGCCACCACGCACCACCACCACTTTCATCACTTTTGATCGTCGATTTCATCTCCCCAACGCGAGGAAACATTTGTCGACATCCCGTTTTTGCCCAAAACGGATGTCGCGGCAGCTCATGACATGACTGAGGTCGGGCCTGCCGACCGCTCCAGGCTTTTGCGATCCAAACGCGATGAATTTAGGTCAGTTACTGCATCGCTCGATAGAGCTTGACTGTGCGATTACAACGATATAATTTTCGGCGTGTTGACATTTTTTAGTTCAATTGTAACGTCGAGGAAGCGGAAGCTCCGTCAACTCTTCGCTGTCGCGACCGAGGGCGATGCACTCCCCACAAACGACTTCGCGAATCCCGACGCGCCGCCAGCCACCGCAGCCGAAATCCAGTTCCTGCAGGGCTGCGATATCTCACAGTACGTTTTCCTGTTCTTTTCGCGCTTTTTTGAATATTTTTGGTCGCGTATGGCTCTGGTTGTTGCCGCTCGCCGCTTACACGACTTACAGAGGACGAAAGCTCAATGAAGCGAATCTTCCTGCTCGACCTCAACTGCGCTACGATGTCCTAAGACAGTCCCTCGATAACTCTGGCCTCTTTGCACCCGAGCCAGCGCCTGCTCCTCCCGCAAAGCAAGACGCTTCCCTCCCTGAGCCCCAAACGAAGAGCGCTCCTGCGCCGTCGCCAAAGCCAGTTGCAGCTGCATCTAGCGATCCGAATGGCGCTGCATCTTCACCTCGAACACCTGCGACCTTTACCCTTCCGCCCTCACTTCCACCAAAGCCCCCGACGCCTGTGCCTGCTGCGGCAACGCCGAATCGACCCGATGCTTCCAAGCCGCCCACGTTGGCTGCCTCAGGTCCGCCGCCGCCATCACCTGTGGTCGTGCCCACGAAGAATCCTTTGCACGCATCGCGACAAGATGCTACCGAGACGACGGGTGCTACATCTGTCGAAAAGCCCGCCCCAACGCCTCTGCGAGAAAATCCGAATGGCATCCCGAAGAAGGCCGATCCACGAAAGGGCGATGCGCCAAATGCTGCGCCCACTCAATCCGTTGTGAAGCCACCCGTCGCCCAGCTTCCTGCTCGTTCAGACTTAAAGAAGGCCGAGGATACGACCCCTGTGGCTTCTAAACCTCCATCGGACTCAGCAAAGGTAGCCGACGGAGCTTCATCGCCAGGCTCAACGACGCAAACGGCCGCGACTCCCGCTGTGCATGATGTCTCGACTGATACGAGCCCCGAAAATGAAGGTCCTCAGTATGTGGAACGGCAGGCGACAGCTAACGAGGGAGCGACAGAAGACAGGATAGAGGAGGCCAAGGGAACTGAGAGCGCTGCTTCTCCTGATGAGGACTCGCTCAACGGCAGAATACCAGATGGGCCCGAAGCGCAGCTTTTGCAGGAGTCTATGGCGATGGGCTCTAAGCCAACACGGCCTGTGATCGAAACACCCGCGAAGAAAGCTTCGCCTCCAACGACACCTGTGGTGCCCGCACCGCCTCCGGTTGAACTGAAAACTACAGAGCCCACCACCGCAAAGGTCACTACACCAAGCGCGGCCCAGACCATCGTTCCCACTGCCGAGCCGCCTACAGACCCGTTGGCCAAGGAAATTCCGGACAGCCAGGAGTCTCAGGCTCCTGAAAAGATGGATGTGGATGAACCAGCCGTGGACCAGTCTGGGGAAAAACCTTCCGTCGAGGTACAAGAGGCACCTGTTGGGCCCAATCATACAGAGACGCAGACACCTCAAGCTTCAAACCAGGCTC
Organism: Colletotrichum scovillei; assembly: GCF_011075155.1. Lineage (NCBI taxonomy): Eukaryota > Fungi > Ascomycota > Sordariomycetes > Glomerellales > Glomerellaceae > Colletotrichum > Colletotrichum scovillei. Next base: position 4,401,222 of record NW_023336261.1, read on the forward strand.
CACAGACGCCGCAGGATCCAGAGCGAGCGGTTACTCGAACAGCTTCTGGCATAATAAGACAGAAGTCGGTGGCCGAAATATTAGGAGAGACACACCCAGAGACTCAAGTGACTACCAAAATGCCAGCAAGTCAACTCACACCTCTTACCTCCACGCCTCAGTCTCCGCCCTCGAGGCCAAAGACATTTGCCAACAAAAAGAAGGACAAGCAAAAGGCAAGAAACAAGCCTTCTGAAGTCGTGTTTGGTAAGCAGACCAAACGATCAGCAGACAAGTCTTTGGTGCCTAGCCAGCAGAAGCAAAGTTTCCTGCCGACAGACGACTACTTTACACCACTCTTTGTGCAAGGTTTTACGCAAACATCAAAGTGGATGAAGCCGATAGAGGTCATCCTCAACCAGTCTCACAAAACGGTTTCCACCCCAGATGCCTACGTCGCCATACAAGACAATCAGGCATGTCGAGTGCTTCGTCGTGTGTATCACCTGCAGCAGCACGACAAATGGTCATTGCGACAGCCAAAGAGGTGTCCGGAGCCTATCCGCCCCGAATCTCATTTGGATGTGCTGCTTCAAGAGATGAAATGGATGAGAACAGATTTCCGGGAAGAAAAGAAATGGAAACTTGCTGCTGCTCGGAATCTCGCGCACGCCTGCGCCGAATGGGTTGCTTCAAGTGAGGAAGAACGCAAGGAGCTCCAAGTTCCCGCGTACATTCCGCCCAAGGAGCAGCCAGTCGAGCTCGAGACTGAAGGTGATGCCTCCATGGCCGATATCTCGTTGGATGTGATCGATGCACACGCAACTCCCGAGCTGATACCTTCAGGTGACCTGGATTCACCCGAACACGTCGACGAGTTACGAGAGGAGGTTCTCGAGACTGTAGCACCGTCTGCAATCTTTGCTCTCGAAGATGACGACGTTGTTTTTGAGCTTCGGAGTTCACCGACCGCGGACCAGCTGCTTCAGGAGCTTCCAATGTACGGAACACCACTCAAGATCCCGGCGTTTGATTTCACTGTTCCCGAATTCGACCCCGATGCGCACTGGCGTCGCCCTGCTCTTCCTCTGAGCAAGTATGTGGAAGGCGAGATGAAGCTTTCTTCGGACGGACCCCCGAGAAAGAGGAGTCGATACCAGTATGAAGAGGAAGAGGAGGATGATGACGAAAAGGTCGTGTTCGGATCCCAGCCCGCAAAGAGGATGAAGCTGCCACCGCAGAATGCTGATGTGGCCCTGTTCAACCCCGAAATGAAGCCGATCAGAGACCGTCTCCACGCCGGCCATCAGTTCCGCCCGCCGGCGGAATACCAGATGCCCATGCAAAGCTTTTACGAATGCCGCAGCCCCTCGCAATGGACTTTGGCAGAGGATGACGAGCTGCGAAGCCTGGTTCGCGAGTATTCATACAACTGGTCGCTCATCTCCAGCCTTCTCACGCCTAGATCCGTGTTCACATCCGGAGCTGAACGGAGAACGCCTTGGGAGTGCTTCGAGCGTTGGATCAACCTGGAAGGCCTTCCGACGGACATGCAGAAAACGCAGTACTTCAAGGCATATCAGAATAGGATTGATGCTGCCAACCGTGTCATCTTGCAGCAGAACCAGATCGCGCAGCAACAAGCTGCCGGCCAGGCGGCGGCGCCGACAACGCCGGTCCCAAGACGCAGACCGTCAACGCCGCTCAGGGTTGAGCGACGACGCAATCAGAAGCATCTTACGCTGATTGACGCTATGAGGAAGCTGGCCAAGAAGCGCGAGACTGCGGCCCAGAAGCAGCAACATGCCACCCAGATGGCAGCCATGCGAAAGGCTAACGAGGCCGCGCAGCCCAGAGGACCCACCAAGACACCTAGGGATTACAGCTTGATGAGGTGGGAGCGCGACCAGCAACTTGCCGAGAAGGTAGCCCAGTTCCATCAGCGCCAGGAGGCTCAGAGACGCATCACCATGCAACAGCGAGGCCAGGTCGCCGCCCAGATCGCTGCGACACCCGCCGCAGGCCAAGTACCAGCAGGCGTCGCGGGTCAAGTCAACGGCAACATGGCTCGTCCCAACATGCCTAATCAGCTCGCTGTTCCGGGCCAAGCAGGCCGAGGTCGCATGCCCATGCAGGCTCCGACCGCCAATATGGGCGGGGTTCCTGCTCAGATGAGTGGCCTCGTGCCTCCCATCCCAATGAACGGGGGTGCTCAGATGCAGGCGGCCCTGCAAGCTCAGCATAGGATGCCGATGCCCAACCCTCAGCCTGATGTTAATCTCATGATGCAAGCGCGGCGTATCTCAGAGCAGCAGCGACAGGCTGTTCAGCTACAACAAGCTCAACAGCAAGTTCAGCAACAGGTCCATCAACAGCAGCCGCAGCCGCAACATCAGCAGGCCCAACAGCAGCAACAGCAACAGCAACCGTCTCAGCAGCAGCAGCAACAACAGCAAATGCACCAGGGAACACCGACGTCTCATGCGTCTCAGTCTCACTCTCCGCCAAACATGCGGCCCGCGTCAGTTAACGGCGTCAATGGTGTCAACGGTGTCAATGGTGTGAACCAGCAGAGTTTCATCGCCAATGCCCAGGCCAATGCCCAAGCCATGATGGCATTCAACGCTGCTAATGGTGGCGGGGTAGCTACGTCTCCTGCTGGTGGTCTCCATATGCCCAACGGCACTTCAGGCTCACCGCGCCCCCTCACACAAGTGCCGCCCGGCATTCAGCAACAGCTTAGCAACCTGGAAAACCAATATCGGCTCAAGAACCCGACCTGGACACCTGAGCTCGTGCGCCAACATGCTACAGAACATCTTACTCGCTTGATGATTCATCAAAGGACGACCATGTCGCAAAATGCCATGAATGCGGCTGCTGGCGGTGGAGGTGCCTCGTCTCCGGGTATTGCCAACGGCATCGCTGCCACGACCAGCCCGCACCAGTATGCTGCTCTTCTAAGACAGCAGCAGCAACAGCAACAAGCGGCAGCAGCGGCACAGAATGGTCAGGCTCAGAATGGGCAACACCAGCAAGCTCACCAACAGCACCATGGCCAGCAACAGGCACAGCAACATCATCAGCAGCAGAATGGTCAACAGCAACACGTGCAGCCTCAACACACACAACACCAGCAGCATCAAGCACGGCCTCAGTCCGCACAGCCTCAGCACACGCCGCAGCCTCAGCAGTCTCAGCAGGTTCCAAAGCAGCCTCACACGCCGCAACAGGCACAGCAGGCTCAGCAGATTCAACGGCCCCAGTCAGCTCAATCGGCCCAGGCTCTCCACGCCGCACAGTTGCTCCAGGCCCAGAAGCTCCAGCAAGCTCAAAAGGCCCAGCAGGCTCAACTTGCGCAGCAAGCTCAGAAGCAACAGCAGCCGCAGCAACAGGCCCGACAGTCGCCACAGGTCCAACAGGCCCAGAAGGCGCAGCAATCGCCGCAAGTTCAGCAGGCTCAAAGAGCGCAGCAGTCGCCGCAGGTCCAGCAGGCTCAAAGGGTGCAACAATCACCCCAGGTCCAGCAGGCACCAAAGCCACAGCCATCCCCTCAGGTTCAGCAGGCCCAACAGCTTCATCAAGCACAGAAATCACCACAGGTTACCCAGCAGGCTCAGCCGCCTCAGCCCTCCCAGCAGGCTCAACAGGCCCAACAGGCTCAACAGCAGGCACAGCAGAAGGCTCATCAGCAAGTTCAGCAACAAGTCCAGCAGCAGGCCCAGCAGCAGGCACAGCAGCAGGCTCAACAGCAGGCACAGCAGACTCAGACCCAACAGCCGCAGGCTCAGCAAGCTCAACAGCAGCAGCAACAGGCTCAGCAAGCCCAGCAAGCTCAGCAACAGCGCCAAGCCAGTGGAAGCGCTACACCATCTGCTACGCCCGCGCCATGATGGGGAACAAGGGGCGTATTCACGGTCACATGAACGACATTAAAATCACTATGCCAACGACATGAAGGTCTATCGAGAGTAGGAATACCAACCGCCAAGGACGTGGCGGGAGGACAGGCATTGAATCACCATGCCAAAGGAGGCGTCGCGGAGGTCGCGGATGGACTTGCCCCGTGGGAGAAGAAGGGCACACACATCCTGCGTAGTCGTCGCACCGCTCGCTGGCCCCCTTAGTTTCTTTGGAAACTGTGGGTTCGTTTTGTCTCTTTCTTACCTGTTTCTCGCTATGAGTAGACGACGGCGTTACTGATTAGACGAGGGTTGGGCGGGGAAACACGAGGGGGGCCAAAGCGAGTGGTTTTTTTTGCGAGCAGACGAAAAAGAAAACAACACCTTGTACATAGAAAGAGAACACACCATCCCACAATTGTGAGAGATTCTCGGCTTGGTTCTTCTTCCATTTCCCCCCCTTTAACCCCAAAGACGAGAACGAAAGCAACTTGGTACGGAAAACTAGGTTGTATATAACCACTTTGTAATGCCGAAGACGAGAGAAAAGAAGAGGTGGCGGCGGCGGCGGCAGCAGCCAAGGGGATGATGGGACGAGGACTCATCTTACCTTTGCAATTTCTAGAGAGAGGGAAAAAGGGAGCGAGCATTCGGCTGCCGACGAAAAAGGCACAAGATGCAAATGAAAGAATCAAGAAAGTTTCAACAAAGATACCTCCTCCACTTCATATCCCGTTCGTGTTAAATACTGTGGATTCAGACTCGAGTGCAGCCATCACCCATTTCGCATCGACAATGTGCAAGTAAGGTTTCACTCTTTTCATCTCATCAAAGTTTTGCCAGTTGAAATTTCTCATGGCCGCAAGCTACCTGCGGCCAAGCTCTCTATAAAATTATGCGCCCAAAACGCCCGTTTGAATGCGACTATACACTTCCTGGCCTCGCCTCGGAGTGCGTGTGTGCGTGCGATACATGACCACGTGTCTAACAGCAACAGAAAATATAAAACCCAGCAAGCCCGCCCTTCCCTTCCCTTAATGACATGTACAGAGAAAGAAATGACTATGGAAACGAAAGCCACACGCCATTAACCGACGGACCACTAGGCCTAGACCGCACCCGGCCCGGAGCCAGAGCCATTGCCGCGGGTGTTGCCGTCGAGCAGTAACGTCGGCTTGATGTAATCCTCGTCCAGCTGCCTGAACAGACCCGCCGCGTCCTCGGCCCCGTGGCTAAAGAGCTGTCTGATGGCAGTCGTCGCTGAAACATGGTGAGGCGCCACCGAAGTTCCGGCGGCAGGCTCGGTCTGCGCAAGGAGACCACCGGCAGAAGACCCGGTCGCCTGCGAGGCTCCAGGCGTGACCATCGGGCTTGTGCGGCGCGGGTCCCGACGGGCTGGGGGCGGGAGGTCCGACGTGTCGATATCGCTCCCTAGGTCCGAGTCCGTCGTGTTGCCGCTCCGTCCCAGCAGATCAGACCTCTCGATCTCAGAGTTCTTGCGACTGAGACTCGATTGTCTCTTGACCGGGTTCGGTGAGTGCGAGCCCGAGACATAGCTGCTGCGTTCTGATCCCACCGTTGGCCGAGCGCCGTTGCGCGAGGAGATGTTGTCCAGCGACAGGCTGCCGTTCCGCCTAGGATTATATCCGATGCCGGTGCTATTGCGCTTAACATATTGTCCGCCGTTAAACGACTCAATGTCGAATTCGTCGTCACTGTCAATTTCATCGACGACCCCGGTGCGGATTCCTTGGATCTCCAGCATACGTGCCGTCGTGCCGCCAAAGATGATGACCGTTAGCACCACAACCACTAGGACGGTGGCTTTGAGCGCGTAAGAGTTTTCGCCAGTAAGAAGTGCAGCAAGAGCGACACCGACAGCTCCACGCAAACCAGCCCAGAAAAGCATCGCCTGATAGTTGTAGGGCAACTCATCGCTCACCTCTCCTCCGCCCCTTCGGCGAGCCCTGTAGCGAATGACCCAATTGATGAGGCGAGATAGGGGGAATACCGCTACCCAGCGAGCAGCGCAAACAGCGCAAACAGTAATGATGATCAGCAGCGGTCGGAACTGCAGCGCATTATCTGTGAACAGCGCTAGACCGAGATAAATGAAGATGAAGTTCTCTGACAGCTGCGCAAGGATCTGGAAGATGAACTTGGTCGTAAGCTGGGTCCGACGGGACATGTTGAAATAAGCGTAATGTTTTAGCGTTATACCGCAGAATAGCAATGAGACAATGCCTGGAATATTATTAGCGATATGTTGATGCAAGGCAGGGAACTATTGAAGATCTTACCAGACATGTGGATGCCATGCGAGAAGAAGTAGGTAGCATACGCGATCAATACAACCAGACAACTCTCGTTCTTGGGGTATCGTCGAATGTAGGTGAGTTTCAAAAGCAATGCCGTCATAACTCCAACGAGCACACCAATCAACAAGCTTCCAAAGAAGACGATCAAGAAGATGCCGATACCCTCGAAGAAGCTCAAAACGCCGAGCTTGGAGGCATCGCCTTTCTTGTACTTTTGCGCCGTCTCGAATATAACAATAGCAATGGCGTCGTTGAGGATCGATTCGCCAAAGATGATGGTATACAACTTGGGGTCCACCTTGTATGAGTTGAAGATGGCCAAGATGGTGACGGGATCGGTGGCCGACAGGGTCGCGCCCACAGAGATGGCGTCGACGAAGGACATGCTTATGGACTCGACTCCGGTCAACGCATAGAGCCATAGAATGAGGCCGATGACGACAGCTGAAAGAAAGGTTCCGGCGAAAGCGAACGTCAGGATGGTACCCATATTCCTAAAGAAATTGGCCTGATGTAATTCGTAACCGGAGGCGAGGATGATCGGTGGTAGTAGTAGGTTGAAGAAGATTTGGTAGTCGAAGCTAATGAGGTTTCGGATCGAATCGCCAGAGGTCACGAGCAAGAGCAGCCCCACGGTCATTCCTACGGCATGCGTTAAAAGCCATCGCGTACTTAGTTCATAGGCGACGGAGACGAACCTGCAAAGATTGAGATGACCGTCTCGTGGACGGCCTCGATCTTCCGCTCTTGGAGGAAGTAGCTCGTCAAGAAGGCTGTGATGAGTAGCATGATGGAAATGAATAGCGCCCATGCGGCGAAGATCTCCTTCTGTGAGCCATCGGAGCCTGGATGATTTTGCGGTCAGTCGCAATGGTCGGGAGCGCAAAAGCTGAAGGGAATCTGGTTGATAGCTTACCTTCAGGGTCGCCCTCTTCGGTGGCACGTTCTGGCAAAACAAGGTCAGCTTACGCAGCCTCGAGGCCTGCGAGAGGCAGAGTGTCAACATGCAACATACGGACAAGGCGCAAGGCCGTTCCCGCAATATCCGTCGCGGATATCATATCGTAATGGCGGTTTCGCGACGATGTGGTTGTTTATGGGTTGGTGACGGAGTAGGATCCAGAATCGAGAGGAAAGCTGGGCGACCGGCGGCTCGCGGGTGAGCTCCGAGATGGGCGGATGGCGATCATCAACAGGGCAGCTCGTCGTCGTGCGCCGCAGGGTTGTGAGCTGACGACGAGAGTCTCTAGGTCGGTAGCTCTTTTCGAGATGTCGCCAAGTTTGAATGCCAATGGGGTCGAAGGACAGACAGACTTTAGCAAAAGGCCAGTTCTGATGTAAGGTTCGTAGAGGTGTCCACTAGAGGTACAGACAGATGCAGCGCAGGTTGACAAGCAGGACGGGACGGGAGCCAGCCACTGGTCGGAGGCTGCAACAATGCGCAATGGCAGGAAGTGGCTCTGGAGCGATGCGGTGATTGGATGGGTGCTGTTTGACGGGCGGTTTTGCTTGCGTAGCCTCGGCGGGGTGGTAGAGTTACAATCAAAAGCGGGCGCGTGTCACTAGCTGATGGCGGAAAACGCAGCGCCAAGCGCAGATCCTAAAGTACCGGGTACTGCGGGCCCAGACGCTGTTAGCCTATATCCGTACGGGTAGTGTAAGGCAGGGTATAAGGTAAGGTATGGTTGCTCGGGGCCGAACCCGGTGAGACGGAGTGGTGGACACGTCGAGGATTGAGCACCTTACCTTAGGTAGGCCACTTGAATTCCGATAAGACTGAGTGTCCCGTTTGTGTCAAAATGTGACTGTTATTCTACTTCGTCTCTTGTACTGCATGAATAGTTGCTGTAGTGCATATCATACCTTGATGCATAGTGAACGTCGGCAGGAAGGAGTCCAGTCCACCTCATGCAATGGAAATGGCAGGAAGATTGGGCCGAGCTTGGCCGCTGCCTGCAGGAAGCATGACTTCATTTGACACGGCACGTGCTCGTGAGGACCAGTTGAGGTCGAGGATGAGGTGCCCCATCATGGGTCGGGATTCTAGAACTCGGGCAATTACTGGGCCCAACACAGCTGAGCACCAACCTTAGGGTACATGGGCAGGCAGTAAGGTAGGGTTCCATGCCACCCATTGTGGCATTGCAGTGCCTACAGACGCAGTAAGGTAAGCATCGTGGAATCTGCCCTATTGTGTACTTTGTACGGGTTCTCCGCAAAGTGAGAGAGGCCCATTATTTTCCCCAGCTTCCATGTCCGCGGGGGCCGTGAAAGAGATCCAGTGGAAAACAGTTGTAGGGACCATCCAAGCTGAGGGTGTTGTGGATGTGGACTGCCGGTAAGACATCTGACACTTGAGGGTGCTGTGGCAGGACTTGTTGGGAAAACCGGGGTAGCACTTGATCAAGATCCCTCGTGAGGGCTCATCAGCCGGATGGATGGCACCGTCAGCCGGAGACGGCTGTTCTACCACACGCAGAGACACGGGGTTGCGATCCGAGGGGGGGCCAGATCAGTGAGATAGGTAGATGGTGAGATGGTGAGGTGGTGCCCTCTCGTACCTTACTTTGGCCTGAAGATGGCGTATGCAGCGACCACACGAGGCCTACATGTGTCTGTCCATGTTGTTGTAGGCATTGTCAGAAAGCAAGTACCGGTGGAGGATCCTATGCACGCCCATCGAGTCCGTTGCGTTGTTTTTAGTGTTCTCTGTCCTGGTCTATTCCCATTCTGATTATTCCCAACAGTGAGGTGATGAAATAGCAACGTCGGTGTGCAGATTGACTATCTCAGGTTGCGCAGCAGAAGCAGTAGCAGCAGCAACCCATGCAGTTCAAGCCCAGGTAGGTACCTAAGAAAGGCGGGCGTTTCGTCTCGGACAGCTACCTTACCTACCTCAAGTTTGGGAAGTCGGGACTGGGCGATACCCCTAAAAAAGATAGGAGCAAACGTAGCGGCCCGGCATCTCAGTACTCGGTGGAGGTGATGGAGCTACGGGCATGACGTACTGAATGCGGGGGCCACCCCGGGAACAGGCCAGGAAGCAAGGTCGACGGGTGTCGCTCTCTTTCACCGTCTCTGTGCGATGCCATCGCGACTTGGGCTGTCACCTCATGCCCATGGCCAGTGTGTGTGTTAGACTCTCGGCCCCGCCATTTTCCTGTCTTTCTTTCTTCCGTCTTCTTCTCTTTCGCCCTTCCCTCTCGTCCGTTCCAAGCCATCTCTTCTCCTCTCTTCCTCATCCGGAACCCGCGCCCTACTAGCCGTGGAAGATTCCATCAATTCCACCACTCAACTTGCTCGGAACCAAGCGAATAAATAATAACATCTCCTTTCCCTTCCCTTCCCCTCCCCCTCACCATCCCTTTTCAACGTTGCATGTGTCTCGACCATCAGTTGCTCTTCCTTTTCGCCACGTGCAGTCTTTATCCATCCGACCACGCCAACCTAACCTGCCCGAGGTCGCATTTAGCTGCTTTCCTCGTCCAGTCTCAGACTCCCCAGACCATCAAGCAAAGAGACGGATCGAGACAACGCTTCAGTCCGTTCACCATCAACACCACTTGTATTCGTATCTCATTTGCCTCTCTCCGCCAGTTCATCTGCAAATTCGCCCCTGGTTCTATCTGCCACGGCCAGCGGTCCCAAGACGGTGCATTTGGCTGCCGCTCTCCCGCTGTCCGCTACATTGCTTGTCGAGTCGAGACTCGGAACCAGGCCTATTCTTACCCTAGTATTAGGTACTCGGACATCCAGGCGCAACCCTAGCACACCACCTCAACAGACGGTACAGCTCCTCATTTGCCCTCGCCTGCATCGAACCGCATAGCCTGGGCTCGAATCAGGAACCGACCTGCACCAGACAGTTGGTCATTCAGCCAGGGCGCAGTTTCCAGCCCAGCGAATGACGCACACTCCTGCCGCCGCTCTGTCATCGTCAGAAATCGAATCACCTTGTACCAGCAGCCCGTGTTCGGGGGTCTCGTGGCATCCTCCCACTTGACCGCGTGACAACACAACTTCTTTTTCTGCCCAACCCAGCAACGAACAAACACTTGTCATTGCCATTGCAAATTCGATCCGCCATTTATATACTCTTTCGTCGTCTGTCAATTAGCCGACCCAGTCTAAACACTCGTCAGTCAATCGATCGAGCTGACCTCCCCGCATTGAACGAACGCTTCCCCAGCTTGCCCCGCTAGTGGGCCTGTTCGAAACCGACTTTCCGAATCGCTTCACTTCCGAGTCGTCGCGGCTTGACGCTCAACGACCGAAGAGATGCCTTCATCTCAGTCTCAGTCCCCCAGGAGGGGCCGTCCGATGCCATCAATCGCCCAGAGCACCGAATCTGCACCGTCGAATCCCAAGGAGAGAGGCGTACGCAGTGAGCGATCGCCGCTGCTCTCCTCCAACAACGACGATGAAGGCTACTTTGATCATCATGCGGTCCTGGCAGCGCAGCAGGAAGATACACAGCAAACCAAGAGCGTATGGTACCTGATTCTCCTGACCATTAGTATCGGTGGTTTGCAAATCGCCTGGTCTGTCGAGTTGTCCAATGGCTCTCCCTATTTGCTATCCCTTGGATTGAGCAAGTCGCTGATGGCCCTGGTGTGGATTGCTGGCCCGCTTACCGGCACCTTGGTTCAGCCCTATGTCGGTATGCTCAGCGACAATTGCCGACTCTCGTGGGGCAAGCGGAAACCCTTCATGGTCGGCGGGGCTATCGCGACTATCATCTCTCTCATGTTCCTGGCATGGACTAGAGAAATTGTGGGTGGTATCATGAGCCTCTTTGGCGCTGATGTCGAATCTGTCGCCGTCAAAAACACCATTATTTGCGTGGCCGTAGTGGGCATTTACGTCCTCGATTTCGCCATCAACACCGTGCAGGCCTCTATTCGAGCTTTCATTGTGGACTGTGCTCCGGCTCACCAGCAAGAAGCTGCCAACGCCATGGCGAGTCGCATCACCGGTTTTGGAAACATTGTCGGCTACATTGCTGGCTACATCAACCTCCCTACGTACCTTTGGTTTCTGGGTGACAGCCAGTTCAAGGTCCTATGCGCCATCGCCAGCATTGCCCTTGCGGCGACTATTGCAGTGAGCACCACGTTGATCAAGGAGCGCGACCCTCGACTGGAAGGCCCACCAGCTTCGGGCAAGCCTGGTGTGTTTTCCTTCTTCGGCAAAATCTTTACATCGATCAAGCGTCTGCCGCCTCAGATCAGGAAGGTTTGCCAAGTTCAACTATGCGCATGGGTCGGCTTTTTCCCGCTTCTTTTCTATACCTCGTCGTACATTGGTGAGATTTATGTCGAGCCGTACCTCGAGGCTAACCCCCACATGACGCCGGAGGAACTCGACCAGCTGTACGAAAGAGCAACTCGTATCGGAACCTTTGCCCTGCTCATCAATTCCGTCGTCAGCTTGCTCACGAACGTCTTTCTCCCGTTCTTCGTCGCACCCACCTACGACAGTCAACCACTTGGTGATCTCCCAGGAGACAGTGACAGTGGAGAGTTCGGTGATGAAAAGGCGTCCTGGTTGGATCGCCTGCAGATCCCCGGCTTCACCCTCAAGCGGGCTTGGTTTGCTTCTCTGATTCTCTTCTCGGGCGCCATGTTCTGCACCGTCATTGTTCGTACGGTAGAAGCAGCCACGGCCTTGATCGGTTTGGTCGGAATTACCTGGGCAATGACACTTTGGGCACCCTGGGCCATCATCAGCGCTGAGATCAGCCGGAGAGATGCAAAGATTCGCCAGAGAAAGCAACGACAATTCAGCCCCGGCAGAGGCGATGGCCCGGCGTCGCCCTCCACCATCGACTCTACCGCCGATTCTGACCAGACCGACTTGAGCGACAGTGAGGAGGCAGACCAGGCCGGCGTCATTTTGGGCATTCACAACATGGCCATCGCTGCGCCCCAAATCATTGCCACCGTTGGATCCAGCATCATCTTCAGGATTTGGCAGAAGCCTCGCGGAACCCCAGGCGATCACTCCATCGCTATCGTGTTGGCCCTCGGTGGCATCGCCGTGCTTATCTCTTCCTTCTTCGTTGCTAGCATCAAGGAAAGCGCCTCCTTGCCAGCAGACGCCATGGTCGCGGCCGAGGAGGGTGATCCTGCCACTCCCGGAATCCGTCCCGGCACGGGTCGCAGCCGCAATAAGAGCTACGAGCATCTCCCGCGAGCCAGTATCAAGCGTGCGACCCTCACGAGGAACAAGAGTTTTGGTGGTGCCGAGTATTAAAAGTGCTTGGAAATACACTCATTTGGCGTTGGGTTTTGCGGCGCTTGAACAAAGGGGAACGAGGTTTCTACTTTGTAATTGGGTTGGATTTAGGAAACATGCGAGGAGTTTGGGCATATGAAATGACCATCGAGGCGGAAAAGGAATTGCCACGCCACTTTTTCTTCTTCTTTTCACTGATGGATTCTCGAGTTGGGATGTTTTTGAATCGGGTAACACGGAGCGGACCAAGGGAGCAACAGCGATGGGATGATGGGGAACGCATAGGGGCGATTTTCCTTTTGTCCTTCACCACCACTTCTAGAATGCGAGAGGAGGAAGGGGTCATGAGGCTGTAGACCACACGATACATGAGAAGCAGCTTTTTAGCTGCTTAGAATGATAACGGCACGCAGCCGACACAATACCATTCCAGATGCAGCGATGGCCATGTTCACTTGCGTTGTTTGGCGATGCTTGGCGAGGTCACATGTAGACATGAAACATTGATGAAGTGATTCTTATTCCATTTCTTTTTCCAATTATACCCACACCTCATCCACCCCATTCTTTACATTATTCTTCTCGTACAATCATCTCATTGGGAAGGGTGGCTCCTTGTCCACCCTCCCATACATTTGTAATAAACGGCAACGACACACGAGAGATGAACAGAGTCTGATTCTCTGACTCCCATGATGTGCGTGAGAAAATGCCCCCCCAAACCAGTTTCATGCCGCAAAAATCAAGTATGACCAAAACTCCTTTCGGGGGGTTCGAATCTGAACCTCCCGACCCAATGCATTCTTTCTCATTTCGTGTTTCTTCTGCTCTCTTTCGCCTCATAGCTTGCTGTTCCGCAATCAGATCATACTTACCGAACCCTATTATGTTCGGTAGAAGAGAAAAGGGTTCAATATTGACGTCGTCTCGGTCGTGAAAGAGTTGATATAGGCGGATGAAGTGTGGTTGACCTTGGTTGAAAATTCGTTCGTCGTTTGCGCTTGCGGCCGCGGCAGGGTTTTTCTAAAAAAGCTCTTTTTCTACCCCTTACTCTAGAGGCAACTTTAATCAAACATGTCGGCGCCCGTGGGGCGACTCGCGCTGCTCCGTCTACGCTCCTGCCTGCGTCTACGACGATTATCGGCTGCTGCGGTTTCGACGGGGTTAGTCTTCAGATTGTCTGCCGCGCTGGGCGAAGGGCTCATTTGGCTCCATGTACCGTGGGTATTCTCGCTGCCTATGCTCGAGACGTTTCCTTCACCCATCATCACGCCCGGTGGCGGCGGCGGTGGGCCGCCAGAGTAATATGCCGAGTCTTTTGGTTGTCGTCCCGCGGCGAAAGCAGGGTTCGGCGGTGGTAGACTGCCGTCTCGTCCTCCGGTCTCTGCTAATCGTTCTGCTGCTGATTCTGCCCTCCTCTGGCTCGAGTCCCGACGGTACCGCCGTCCGCTGCCGACTTCGCTGCCGTAGAGACTGCTCACGGATCCCGCCCGCCTCCTCCTGTCCCCGCGCCTGCTCGCTGCGGCTTCTTCCTCCGTCAGCCTCCGCAGCGTGACGTTCCTATCCTTGTCGTCATGGACTCGGACCTTTACGCTCACAGGTTGCGAGCGCTCGGACTGGGCGCGGTGGCGGCGGGCGTTCTCTTCGGCGGCAAGAACGCTCGCTGATGCGACGGCGGCGGCGGCAGCTTCTTCGCCGGCTCGCCTGCGTTTGGATGAGTCGCGGCGTCGGGGCCGGCCGCTAGGCGAGCCGTAGACGTCGGTTTCGGATTCACGGTGAAGAACGCCTGCTGGGTCGGGAGGCATCGGGGGCATGCTGATACCGGACTCAACGACTTCGTGTCTGGAGTAAGTTGTGCGGGAGTGATCGCCGACTGGGTAGATACCTGGAGCGCCAGGTGGGGGTGGGGGACCGGCGGAGAGGGGTGGCATTGGTGGGCCGCCGTACCCGGTACCGGGAGGTCGAGGTTCCAGTTCGGAGGATTCGGTCATTTGTGTGATCTCGGTGCTCAAGGCAGACATGGGAGGTCGTGGCCGACGTCCGCTCATGCGGCGGGAGCCTCTCCGATCGCGGGAGGGCGAGTGGAAGCCGTCTCCCGTGTACCTCGAGCCTGTGATACCAGATCTCATGTCCTCCTCTTCTCGGATTCTTTGCTCCTCGGCGCGCTTCGCCTTCCGGTCGGCCATTTTCTTGGCGAACCATCCCAGGCCAAGGCCGGCGAGGATGCCCTTTCCGGCCCCACCGGCGGCGGCGGGCTGGTCTTCTCTCCGTCTGGACGGGCTGACGTATGACGAATATTCCGAGCCCTCGAAGCTGTACTGCGATCGGGTCCTGGCGTGTGGTGGGCGGTTGGTTCGCGGTTCAGCGGCGCTCAGAGCCGCGGCTGCCGCTGTCGGTCCTCCAGGTGCTGGCAGGATGGGGCCGTCTCGGGGACGCCTCGGTGGCGGAGTGTCCTCGGTCCAATCCGTGTAATCAGTGTATTCACTCGTAGCAGGGTAACTTCGACTCGGGCGGCGTCTCGGGGTCTCAACAGATACGGCCGAGTACTCTTCGTCATAAGTACGCTTTTCCTTGCGCTTCATCAGGTTCGACACGAGTTTGCCAGCGCCCAGGACAGCACCAATGCCGGCCAGCTTAGACAGGAAGCCTCCCGACTTCTTGTCATCCCGTCGAGAATCGACTTCGGTGAACTTTTCGTCTTCGAGGTATGTGTCTGAGCCCCGTCTGGATGTGAGATAGCTCGCGGATCCACGCCGGGAACCGATAACCTCCGGCCCACGACTGCGGTTCCTTGATCGCGATCTTTCCCGGCTGAGCTCCTTCTCCTTCTCCTTGTGCTTCTTGCGACTGAAGAGAGCGGCAATGGTTGCACCCGCGGCGAGAGGCGCCAGCCATTTCCGGTCCTTTTTAGTCTTCTCGGTGTAGACGTCGCTGTAGTACTCTGACTCGGTGATGCCACTCGGGCCTTCAGAGCGACCTCCACTGATGTAGGTCTCACGGCCACGGTGGTGGTCTGCACCCTCGGCGCGGTAGCTCAGGATGAAGTAGACGAGGAGCAGAAAAGCCAGCCAGAGGGAGAAGATGATGAAGGTCCACTTGGGCGAGCCGTACAGGGTCAGACCGAGAGGAACCTGGATGATGCCGAGAAGCGCAATGAGTCGACCACTCCAGCGGTGAAACATTTTGCGGAGCGAACGTCCCCTGATATGTCTCACAAGCCGACCGCCGATGATTTGGAGGAGGAACATGATGAAGATGGCGAGGCCGATTGCGTGGTGGGGGTTGGTCCAACTTCGTTCGGGGCCAACGGCGAACCAGCCCAGGACGAAGACGGCGACGAGCATAAGCGCAGCGAGGATATTGAGTTGGGCATGGTAAGGTATCGCGTAGCCGGGTTTCGCCGTATAGAAGCGGGCGGTAAAGACGGATAATGGCACGATGAGGAGGAAGATGATGGCGGCCATGACGCCGTGGGCGAGTACGAGAGTATGGTACTGAGCGACGGTCGAGAAGCGATTGCCCATGCCTGTGGGTGGTCGCGTGTTAGTCGGGCAGGCTGCCACGGCGAATACGCCGTGTTTGAGAGTAAGGTATTCTCACCATTGTACTGCATCGTCTCAAAATTGAGGCCGACGAGGTTAGGCAACAAGAAGGTGTTCTTGCTAAAGTCCCAGGTGCCATCACCAACGGTCATGGTGTTGGAGTCGTAGGAAGCGACGCCGGGCGCCGAGAACCCATCTGCCGGCGCCATGATGGCGGCGACGGGCGAAGCGGACCTTCAGTTCGGGGTCGATAGATTTGAGGAATGCGGGATTGTCTGATTGCGTTTGGTGTCTCTATCGTGGGCGACTCGACTCGAAAGAAAGGGACCCCCGAGGAATGTGTCTGTCTTGGAGGGGGGGTTGGGAGGGTCCCTATGAGCCGGTCGGTGAGACGTCCGGAGGTGAGTGGGGGTGGTTTCTCAGTGTTGGTGAAAGTATGAAGCAAAAGAAGACGGTTATTCTTCTGCTTCAACTCAAGATAAAAAAATGAAGTAGAACAAAGAAATCTCTCAAGATAGACCTCAAGGTACTATCTTTAGTGAAGAGAGACTAAGGTAAGGTAAGGCAAGGCAGGCGGTCCCAAGAAAAAAAAAGAGAGACGGGCGGGAGGGAGTGGGTTGGCCAGTCTGTGAGCTCACCACCCAGCGGCAGCAGCAGCAACCGGGTTCCAGTTCCAGGTGTCAGCGAAAGACGGTCCTTGCAGACTCGCAGACGTGGTTGCGCGGGGTAACGCGGTCCTCCTTGGCGCCACACCCCTGGCTCAGCGATGGTCAGCAGCTTATCGATAGGTTGAAGCTCTTATCGCACGTGACAGATCCCACTTATTTAGGAGAGTTCTCCATAGAATCGCGCAAACAGGTGGCTGGGGGTTAATTAATTTTTGGATGAACCTGGCAGGCGCGACTATTCGTACTTCCTACCCAAGTCTACCATAGGTAGGCGCAAATATACGATCCTGCCTTTTCTCGATGATGGCGATTTCCTCAACACAGGGCAGGATGAAACGGCGAGGAAAGAAGGCAACAGAAAGAAAAATGCAAGAACTGTCTCGGATGTAGTAATGAGTCATCCGTACCCGAAAAGAAGCTGCATCTTAACGGAACCACCGACCAGCAAACAGATGCAGCAGCCTGTGCCTGGATGCTTCAACATCAAAGCGTTGTCGGTTTGTCCCACCGTCGGACACGTCAAGCTGCACAAGCGCAAGTGGCTTTGCAACGTCACCCAACCTAACACACACCTTCGCCCGACTCCGTTTGCCCAGCCATTCAATTAGCATCCATCTATTTTTTCCCTCTCCTGCCTTCCGTTTTCTCATTGAGGCTGACATTCCGCATTTACCCCTGAATACGAGAGAGCCGCAAACCTGCATCACCTTTCTCCTTTTCCATGCATATCTTGGAAAACATAGTCACCGCCTTTTGATCCATCTGCCTTGAAATGCAGTTTTCTCCATCTTATACGGGCCGGTCCGCTTCTTCGCCTTGCATCTATACTTTCCGAGGTCTTCGTCCTCCCGTCTGGTCTCCGCCGAGCTGAGTTTGTTTCAAGAACAGACCGCGACTCTGAAATCATGAGGCTCGCCGTGGCCGCCACCTCGAGCTGTGGAGGCCTCTGGGCCGGTTTGCCAGGCCACGAAAAGAAGAAATCCACTGTTGGGCACGAACAACGTTTGTGTCACTCTCGGAGTCATGGACACTTTGAGAACCCCGTCCTCTTTCACAGCCCACTTCGGAAACACGGCGAGTACAGAAGGGAAAGGCAGAGTCATTCACTCTCTCAACAAGATTCAATTCAGATATCACCATTCGGGAGCTACTGCGTACGAGTACAGACATGAGCCTGCACCAACCAACCCAATCAGTGGTACCCATTCGAAGTCCCATTCGAGCCCTGCCCAGGCGCCTTCGCCAACACGCTCCCGTATCTCGAGTAGTCGTCCTTGGGCGACGGCACAAAGTGCTCAGGCGTCAACTTGGCACGCGGCTCAAACACGCAGATGATGTCCGACCCGCCAAACAAGAATGTCGAAATCTCCTGGCCCTTCTTCAGCTTCTGTCCCACACGGACCGATAGCTTGACCGACGAGACCATGGCCATGCCAATCGGCAGCACGGCCACCTTGCCGAGCACCGGGTTGTCAATGACCACCAGGCCCCTCGTCTGGAGGAACTGGTAGCCCGGAGAGTCGGGCGCCTCGGGCCGGCAGTTGGGGTCCTTCTCAATGTCTTCGGCCGTCACGAAGAGCTTGCGGATTGGACGACACTGTTGGTCCACTTCGAGGTACGCCGCCCCCTGGATGTTCTTGGCCTCGATGACTGTCCCAGAGACGGGCGCGTGCTGCCGGTGGTAGTTGAACGTATTGAGGAAGGCATGCATCCAGACGCCCCCGTGGAAACAGTCCGCATACTCGCTGCCCTGGAGCAGGGCTCCGATGGTCCAGGGGAGGCCCTTAATCTCAATGATACCCGTGTCCTGAACGTTGACGATGCTCTGGTTGTAGAGCGAATTGTCGTAGGTGCAGTCCGCAGGGTAAGTGATGACCCTGTCATCGTCCTGATCCGCAATGGGTCTCACGCCCGGCTTAAGGTGGCGGGAGAAGAAGTCGTTGAAGGTGCGAAAGCCGCCTTCGGGGATGAGCGCCTCTTCTTTGATCATGTACTTTGGCGAGTCGACAAACGTCTGGAAGGTCTTCTCGTTGATGGACGCCGGCGTGTCCATGAAGAGCCCGATGAGCTGCGCAAACACCACGATCCAGCTCGATAGCGGGGTCAGCGGCAACCCAACCGAGCTCGGGTGGACGAGCGTCTGCTTGCCCAGCAGCGGCTCCTGGTCGAGGATGAAGTAGAAGAGGCACAGGATGTCGTACACATCCTTGGCCTGGACGTTCTCGGTGGGAGTCCACTTGAGCATGTCATTGGCAAACTTGTAGAATGTGTCTGCGTCCTCAATGCCCATTTTCGCCATGAATTCTGGGATTTTCCCCAGTGCCGACTGAACGGCCTTGGTAAGGTCGTCCTTTGGAATGAGGGACATGAAGAGGATGATGATGGGGTTGAAGTGGATGATTCCTTCGTCTGCGATGGGCTCGTAGGTGTTGGGGGGCATGAAGGAACCCCACGAGTACTTGCCGCCTCTGGAGATCGAGCCTGGGACGGATCCCGGCTGCTTGAGGTAGGGGTTTGACGGGATCGGCTGGAAGCCGACTTCCTCGTCAGTGGCAGTGGGGAGACCCGGCATGATGGATGATGTTTTGCTGGAATGTTTAGGAAGAGTAAAGAAGTCTTTGTTTGAGTTTCGAATTGGAATCTGAGTGCTTGATGGTCAAGAAGAGCCTGGTTCTACTCATCTCCATCTGAGGATCCCTGGCTCATATATAGACGAGCCAGACCGCCCTCTCCCCCTTTCTCTCCTTGATCTCAACGACGTGCAAATTGGAGGTCAAGCGCTTTCAACGTCAACGGGGAGGGGGAGCAGGGAGCGGGCACTAGTCACGGCCCGTTGCCGTACCGCTGCCGGAGAACTGAGACCGGCTTTGCTGTCTCACTTCCCCTCTGTTGATCAACCGCACCCCGCGCAGGTGTCTCGTTACTCCCGCTTCTTGACGCGTACTCGGATGATGCCAGATCGGGATACAAGATTCTAGCGTCTTGCCAGCTTGGCGGGGTTGTCAAGCTGCTTTTAGTATGTCATGGTGTTGATCTTTTGTGATCTTCGAGAGGTTCGTTTCTTGCTTCTCCTTACAGACTTATTCCTACTTTCACTCAAGCGATGTATGAGGTAACTTGCCGGATCGTTGCAGGCCTCAACTGAATCTATTAGACTGTTGTGTAAGCCAGGGCGGGAAACACTGCCGGTGTTGCAAGTATTGTGATCTGTTCGGACGTGTCGTAACTTTGCATCATGGTGTTGTTGGACTACTTGGCCCTGCTTGCCTGCAATTCCTCTGAATCTCGTTTGACACCCGTAAACGGCGAGACATCTAGATGCAGGTTTCACTTGCACATAAACTTTACCACGGCTCCCCTCAGTTGCTTCACCGTACCGTCGAAAAATGTGACCACAAAGGGATGGGAATATGCTCGATCAGTTCCTCTGCTTTCTTGGCAGTACGAAGCTGATAATTGAAGCCAATGGTTCATGGTGGAGGTGAGGACCAGGACGGCCGATCACTACTTACTCACTCTTCTGGTGACCGGAGCTGAGAGCCGGGAACTGGCTAAGCCATTGACAGCTGGGTAGAGAGAATTGGAACTCTCGCACTCAGTTGATCGAATACGCATGAACACCTATGCGTCTTGCTGTTGAGAGGCCAGAGGCATGGCATAATGAGAAGGTAGCCACCCTTATCGTGCACACGACTGAAAAAAAACAAGCTCAGAATGAAGCCCTAGCGAGATCACGGCATCTTGACCCGTAACCTACAACATGCTCTCGATCCAGCTCCTTCTTTCTTGCGGAATTTTGGCTTGATACCAACTCGGGCGGTCTGAGCAGCTGGTATGCTTGTGCGACTCTGAAAGCCAATGACTACAGCCAGTCCAAGAGCGCGGCGTCTTCTCCTCACCCTGACAGAACGCATCAATTGCTGCTGCAGCAAATCACCCCCTTCGACGTCTCTATTGATCTATCTCTGAGATTCAGCCGGTTTCACGCCAAATTTCTGACTCAAAACCACCCAGGCACCGACGACAAGTATCTTCCTGAACGCTGCGGGGTCACCGTTTTCACCAAACGCAGTCTCAAGACACCGTGATATGCTCCCAAAATCGACAAAACCGAGGCATTCGACTGCCTCTTTCGTCAGCAACCCCCTAAACATCCGCTGTACCGGCCCTCCCACGGGCCATTTCCATGGGGACGAGTACGGGTGCTTCTTGCGGTTGTAAATCTCGTCCGTGATGAACGGCCGCCCTGCCTCCCGCAGGATCTTTTTGTCAATGATGCGATCTCGGACGGCGGCCATGTTCTCCCAGAAGAAGCTCTGAGGCGCTACTTTCTTTTTCTCCCCCTCCTCCTCGTCATTGGTTCCTATGGAATCCTCGGGCTTATTGTAGCTCATCTTGACGCTCGGCGGAAGCCCGTTGACGTACTCCGCCAGTTCATGGTCCAGGAAGGGGAGACGCGCCTCGATGCTGTGCGCCATCTCCGACCTATCGCCCAGACAGGTCAAGACCATGTTCGCCATGGAGGTCTTTAGGAAGACGTACAGCGCCGAGTGGAGGCTGTGCCAGCGCGTTCGAATCTTCTCCTGGGCGTCTGGGGGGATGGAGTTGAGTATCGCTTCGTAGACGCTGAGTGTGTTCTGTTTCTCTCTTACCCAGGGGGCAAACACGTCCGATGAGGGAAAGCCTCGCCATTGAGCCATGAAGACGTCCAAGCCTGCGAGAGGGTCGAAGCCGGTGCTTTCTTCCGTTCGGGAGTGATCAAACATGCCCATACATTTGTACATGTTTCGCAACTGCGCTGCGGCGGACTTGTACAGCGCTTCCCGAAGCTCGTTATCCTCGGCCAGCTCGGTCAGCGGTAGAGAATCGTCGGGTTCACGCAGAAAGTCAGAGACTAGGAAAGGGTACCCTGCAAAGTGCTCGTCTGCCCCCTCGCCCGTCAGCACTACGGGGATTCCTTGCTGGCGAGGTAGCTCGGAAAGCGCATACTTTCCGACGCTATTCATGTCGAAGTGGTGGTGCTCGGTGTGGTAGACGGAGTCGTCGAAGTGCTTTGCCAGTTCTTCCTCGTCCATGACTTTCTTTACTATGTTCAAGTCCAGCCATTCTGCGGTGCGTTCTGCAATGTCTTGTCAAGTCATTAGCATGAGTCTAGGACGTGGGTTCCCCCAATGAACCTACCGTATTCGTTATACTGGGATTCAGAGGTAAAGGAGATGCTAAAACAAGTGATCCTATCTTTAATGTCCTGATTCCCCAGCTTCACTCCTCTTTCTCGTACGAGCTGCGTTGTTATACCCGCCACAATGGACGAGTCGAGACCGCCTGACAGATAGATGCCGACGGGGACATCGGCTTGGAGACGGAGACGGACGGCATCTACTAAGCGCTCGCGAACTCCGTCGACCATCTCATTCATACTGCGTATCTCTTTGACGGCCTAAACCGCTTGTAAGCCTATCAATCACCGTTCGGCTTACACATTCATGTGAATCCACTTACCTTATCCGCATACTCGGCATCCCAATACCGAAGCTGCGTCACGCTGCCATCTCGACCGAACCGCACCCAATGCCCGGGCAACACCTTCTTCACTCCCTTGAACAGCGTACCTTCGCCTAGAGCCGCCGCACCGCTGCAGATGGCATCGACGTCCCACTCGGGCTCCCACCCCATGGGCAGAAACCCCTTGATCTCCGAGGCGATCAATAGCTTGGCCGGCGTCTCGCTACTGTACGTCCAGAAAAGAGGCTTGATGCCGAAACGGTCCCTCGCGGCAATAACGTCACCGGATCGCTCATCGTATAACACGAAGGCAAATTCGCCTCGCAGGTGCTCAAAGAGCACGGGGACTCCGTAGCGTTGGTACAGAGCCAGGATGACCTCGCTGTCGCTCCTCCCGGAGAAGTTGTAGTCGAATTCGGCGGTACAGCGGCCTCGGATGGCAACGTGGTCGTAGATCTCGCCGTTGACTATGATATGGATTTGCTCGTCTTCACTGTGTAAAGGTTGGACGCCCGTTGGCGAAAGATCTATGATGGACAGGCGTGCGTGGCCGAGACCTTTGTAACTGTGTCAATGTTCGGCAAATAATCCCAAACCCGTGTCAATAGAGCTGAGATGAATCATACCGACGGTGGCGTCGCTGTTTATCCATGTTCCTTCTGCGTCTGGGCCTCGATGTTGAAGGAGAGATAGGCTTCGTGTTAGTTTACTTTGCACATCGGCGTGTCGTTCCGATGAATCGTTCTGTGGACTGCCGGATTGGATGATGGCTGTTATCCCGCACATTCTTGAGATGAAGTTCTCTGCGGCTTTTTATCAGATGAAGGTCCTGTTAGTTGTGTAAGTGAGCCAAGTACGATATGGGGATAGTTATGAAAGATATGTGACCAGAGAGAGAAGGCGACGCATCTTCAGAAGTTTACAGGACTGGCCAACAATGCTTGAATGACGAGCTGAGTCTGGCAGGAAGCATTGCTCCCAGGTCTACTCTGAACTTTCTCCATCAGAGTGACGTTGAGTTGCATCCTCGCCGTTGGGATTCAGAGTTTCGTACAGAGGGATCAAGGTTTCGGCAGCTGAGTACCGGGGAAGAACAATACGTTGCCTATATCCCACTGTTTCCCAACCCCCCAGCTGTGATGTCTGAAAATCGCGGCTACATGCTTCTCCAAGAATTCGATTCTCCGCGGAAGCCATGGAAAGAGAAACGAGGCGCACGGGTCGGGACAGCCTGCGTTAACCACGAAAGTTCCGTACTGTTGCTTGATGAGTGACTCTCAGACGTTTTTCTTCCAAAAAATGGTACAGTATAGATAGAGCCCTCCTGGGAGGAAGTTGTCAGCCAGCCGTGATTAAAGTCAACCAACGTATGATTCAAAATTCAAAACCCGCTTCAAACTATCAAATTGTCAAACTGTAACTGCCTTCAGCACGCCAAGAATCCGAACCATTACAGGGAAACTCGAGTCAATTGCCTGGAGTGATCTGAGCACTGGCTTTTAGTAAGAGCCTAGCAAATTTCTGTGACAATTCTCCATCTATTTGTGAACCAACGTCTCGGCAGAACTCCCTGGCATAGGTCCGTACACAATGCGCGGGGGTTGCGCTCTCATGGCACCCCCCACGAAACGATCGATACTCCAACTCCGAGCATCAGTATCGCGGACTGACACAAAGGCTTTGTGCTTGCTCTTCTGCGCAGCTTCCCAGAGTTCCTTCATCGAGTACTTTCTCTCGTGAAAGCGCCGCGCATCGAAGAAGTTATTGACAAGCTGTTGCAGCCGAACACGCATGAATCCCCTGTATCTTCCGGGCGTCTCTGATTGCCGTGGCTCATCGATTGTGGTAAATGTCTCGACCGCATCGTTGTAGTCAGGGTCAACAGCCCAAACCCACATGTCGTCGACGAGCCCTTGCGCACCAAGAACCGATTTGACACTTGGCATGTCTACCATCAGGAAGACGTTGTGCAGAATGCCGCCTTCTAGACCACTGGTTTCTGAATGCACAGGTGCGCTAGAGACGATGCCTTCTTGTTTTTGACTCCTTAAGCCTCTGTCTCGGATAAGCTTGAACCTTGTACGCAAGATGCGGAAGCTGGCGATTCTCTCTTCGTCCTCTCCTCCACCTCCCTGGTCCTCGTCAACAGCCAGCTCACTGATACCCTCTTCCGCGTCGCCTCGACCACCAGCTTGTCTGGCGCCCATCTCCTTGCCGTCACCTGCAGCATCACTGCCAGGCCACTCAAGCTTCTGCAACTTCCACTTGTTATTGATGGCACTGCTTCCCGCCCCAACCGCGTCGCGAGCGTGCAATAGAACGCCATCTCTCCGAGCCATGTACTTCTCGGCTTCTTCGTCGTTGGCGAACGCCTTTGGGTCGATGAACATGCCATACCCCCAAACCTTCTCCCCTTTGTCCTCCTCCCACAGACGTCTCACCCATGAGTGCGCCTTGGACAAGGCATTTTCAGTCTTCTGCCTCTGTCTCGCTTTCCATGCTTCATTTTCGCGCCTCCAGTGCTCTGTGATAGCATTGTCGATGGCTTTCTCTTCATTTTCTGCATAGAGCATGTGGCGTACCGCCCCGAGACGCTTCTGGGCTTGTTCACACTCCTCTTCTGAGACTCTGTTGGGTCCCATGATCAGCCCGGCTGCCCGTGAGACTTCACGTTCCTCGCCTGGCGAGATATCCATCCAGTAGCGGTTCTTGAGTAGAGAGATCTCTGCGGCGGTCAGCTGCGAGGGTGATTCGACAGCACGCTCAAGGAGACCATCTTTGGAGAGCTTAGTCGATTCAGCAATGTTCGCTGCTTGAGTTTCGGCATCTGGAAAGTCGAGCAAACGCTTCTGATCATGGAGAGCGAGTGACGGCGAGGCATCATTCTGAGAGAGTATGAATTCCTCGGATGCTAAGAACGATTGGATGAGCTCGTCTGCGTCGTCAATCTTGCGAATGACCCGCATGAATGACCTGATGTGATTTTCCATGTTTGTTACGAAGGCGAACACGGCATCGAGGTGTGATTTGATAGCAGGAGCTATAAGGTAATTTTCTGGTATTTGAGTAGTGGCTAAACCATTAGCTGATGGTTGAGGTACACCTGATTGTGGACCAATGGGTTAGCGGGCAACTTGGGGTCAAAGGTGCTTAAACCCGTACATTACCGCACTCGACTAACGATTCTCTGTACCCCTATTCTGAACAATTGCAACCCGAACCGAACATCTAGGTCTTCTCATCATCTATGTATCACGTTCTTATGTAATCAAAAGGCAAGTGCATGGTTGATCAATGGTGTGATATTTGTTCATGGAAGGTATAGATACATGTTATATGCTGGCTAATATTGTACAAAGAAACGTCTCATCCCGAGCCATCGTAGACCACTGCATTTAGCAGTTGGTCTGGATGCCCTGAGAGTACATGGCAAAGGAATCGGCATTGTTCAATGCCTGGGAAGTGCTGAGGGAGTCGACGCAGCCCTCGTAGCCGTAGCAGACGTCGTCGGTTCCGCCAACCTCAGTCAAGTGGGTGGACTCGTGAACCAGGACGTACGGCTGGTCGGTGGCGCGGCACGAGGTGGTGGAGGCGGGGAACTGGAAGAAGTAGTCGCAGACGACGATGTAACCGCCACTGCCAGGCTGGGCGTAGGCAACGACACCGTCACTGCAGAAGTTGCCGACGTCGGTGCAGTACAGGCCGGCGCCGCTCGACGTGCTGCCGAGGAGGGTGGCGGCCTTGCCAAAGATACCGGCGACGGTGGACTTTGTGCTCGACGAGGTCGACTTGAAGTACTGCTGCAGGCGAGTTCCCGCGTTGGCGGCCGTCTGGGCGTTGGTCGCGTAGGTCTTGGCCTTGGAGAGGGCGGCGGTGACGGCCGTCTTCTTGGTGCCGGTGCAGTCGGACTGGATGGTGACGCGCTTGGCGTTCAGGGACTCGTGGAAGGCGGCGTGGACCGAGGCGGCCTGGGTGCCGTCGACGGTGGCCTGGAGGACGCCCGAGTCGAAGACGACCTGGCCGGCAATCTTGTTGCTGCCCTCCTCGGCGTAGCGGAGGGATCCCGTGCTGGAAATGTTGAAGTCTCCACCGCTGCTCAGATCGTGGACCTGGGCGGCGTCCCACTGGACCTTGACGACCTCGCCGGCCTCGATGGTCTGGAAGGCAGAGTCGGGGAGATCGGCATCGTGAACGTAGACTCGCACGCCAGTGAAGGCAACCTTGCTGACTATTGATAGTGTCAGATACTGATTGTTTTTGGAATGTCATGAGTACTGGTCTAGACTTACCACCAGTGCCATCGACCGAGCTCGTCGAGAACTGGGCCTTCTCGACGGGCGATCCATCGAGGATCGAGCCCGCCTTGAGAACACGGAGAGGCGTGCTTCCGGTGTTGGTGATGCTAGCCTTCAGCTCGCTGTTGCCGACCTGCTCGATTTTCACATCGAGGGGCTCCGCACGTCTGCCCAGGTTGACGGCAGCGCCGTTGGCAAGGGCGGCGAGGCAAGAAACGACAGTGGCGGCCTTCATGGTGGCTAAGTAAGGTGGTGGGATTTTAAAGAGAGTGTAGGACGAAGCCGTTGGAAGATGCTGGATTCTTCTCAAGAGAAAAGGTAGTTGGCAGCGAGAGAGGAAGGCTTTATGGCTCCTCCATAACTCCTGAGAGGGAAGCCCCCTGATCTGAAGGTAACGCTTCTTGGGACCTCAAACGAACAGTAGATTGCATCACGGAGAAGAAACTTCAAGGATACGGGTGTGAGGCCGGGGCAACGTTCCACCACGGAGAATTGTCCCAGTGGTTCGGGATGCGGGTGCGAAGTTGGGAGGATGGAAATTATCCGATCATGTCCAAAATAGAGACGAACAGGAAAGCTGACACACGAGGCTTCCACCAACCGAAGCGCGCAGCCGCGAATAGAGGTGGGTGTGTCAAGCGGGGACATCTCGTAACGGATCTACACAGACTACTATAACTGAAGCCATCCCCAGCTGCTTCGTTGTACGAATGGGGAGCCATGGTTATGATGGTTTAGAAGCGGCTCCCACTCCTTTAGTGAGCTTAATATGAGCCTTAAGAGGTCGTTATGGAGCAGGAGGTGCCGGGTTCGGAGTTTAAAGTAAATAGAGTAGTGGGCCAGGTCGACTCTGATTAGCTGTTTATTTTCACTACCGACAGCCGTACACCAAAACGTGGACTTGGCAAGGTCTTGGCTGCGTGCCGTTTTGATTTAAACAACAGTGGCGCTGCTTTGATTCAGACTCGCTCGGGGCAACTTTTAATCTCGGCAGCGACAACCTCATACGCGCGTGTACGTAACAAACGTTTGCCCCGCATTCATGCTCGGTCTAGCCCCAATATCCTACAAACGTCCGTTCCCTTCATGATTCTCATCGGTTCTGCGACCTGCCTAAAGGAGCATCAAAGCCGTTGACGATCCAATCAGGCATTCCCCATTTGCCTCCTCTTCCTTGCGTAGTGGACTCGTCTGGAGCCTTTGTCAGGAGACTGTCGTGGCACAACATCGTCATCGTTCTCATTCTCTCTCAAGTCTTGATTCTCTTGGCCCCCTGAACTCCTCATCACCTTTCCAGCAACCCAACATACAGACTTTGCCTCCACCACCATCGACTCGTTGAACTCTGAAGCTCCCGTACCTGAAAAAACCTCACTCAAGTCTACGTTGCTTACTCTCACTCTCCAAACACCCCTAGTCAAAAACGAGTCATCATACATGAACCCTCATCACCGTAGCCGAGGGCCTCTTTCATTCCCGGCCGCCCTAGCAATCGGCGCCGTCATCGTACTCACATTCTACTTTTATTCGCCACTGCAATCCTTCGCAATGACTTCTGACTCCTCCTCATCCTTCCTCAACAACCTCGAGGTGAGCCTGTCTCAGTCCGGCACCTCGCCTCCGAAAGTCTCGGTGTCCGTCAAGAACACACACCCGGACACGGCCGTGACGCTCCTGAAATGGAACTCCCCGCTTGACCCCGCCGTTCTCGGCCTGGGCCAGGTGTCCATCCAGCCGGCCGGGGCCTCCGAGCCGATCGAGACCCACGCCATCATGATCAACCGCAAGATGCCGCCCGGCGCCGAGTCGCTCATTACATTGCGGCCCGGTGAGAGCGCGGATCAAATTGTTGAGCTTCGCGAGCCAAGGGTGCCGGGAGATGTGTGGGAGTCAGGCAAGGCCAAGGTAGCGATGAAGGGAAGGTGGATGGCTGTCTGGCCTGGTCTGACTACGGAGGAAGTGTTGCAGAGTCCCGAGAAGTTGACGTCTGTCGGTGCTGGCGCAGGGTCTTTGATAGGAGAGTGGGAGACGGAGACTATTGAGGTTGGAAACTGAGCACTCAGTTTGCTTTCCCTAGAGTTTGAGATGTTGCAGAATGGTATTTTGATCGCATCTTGCAGACTGTCGACATGTGAAACGAGGATGTGAATCAGAAGGTTTAAAGCATGAAGCAACCTATATTGAGGCATATATGAACTTGAATGACTGAAGTTTGGCGCTCTGGGGGTTCATCAGTATCTGCCTCAGATGAAAAAGATACTCGGCACTTCAGAATGAGGTAGATCGGCGAGGCATCTGACTTCGTCATGCCTCTCTTGGAAGAGAAGTCTCATCCCCACTGGGCTGCCCTTTACTGACTCTCAGGTCTGATAAGCGTTTGTTTACTTCCATCAATTTACCTTCGAGTGGTCGATGCACGCGCATAGTGTTGGTCAACCAGTGTCGATTCAAATCGTACGGCTTCGGTTCTGCTGATACAATATACAATTTGCATCGTCCTTCGACGAGTCAGTATGAAAAATGAACGGGTTGAGCAATACAAGACTTACCCCAGGCAAGCTGGCTTAGATCCATGACGTTGTAAAGAAGATGTTGGAACAGACGGGCGACAAGAAGTACAGGCAAAACCATGAACCCTATAATGACATGAACATAGGTAACCCAGTATGTAGACTCTGGGCCCTCCATGACACCATACGCTCGCGAAACCTGTTGAGCAGGAAGATCAATGAGTATGTATGCCAACCAGAACCGCAAGTGCCCCGAAAAGCTGCTGCTGCGTTCCATTTCATGTCTCGCATCAACATCACCACGTTTTTGATTCTCTTTCCCGGTACCGCCGACCTTGGCTATTTCTTGTTCATGTGTGGGCAACCTCCGCTCCATTTTCCCCTGTATCTCATCTGTGGAGCTCAACTGGCTGTTTCTCATCTTAGAATAGGAGTAGCTGTTGATAGCCGTCAACACTTTCTTTGCATTGACAAGCGCTACGATCGTGAGGGCGAGTGCAACGACTGAACAGATGATCATAGGCTTCAGCACATCACGTGGCGGTGTTTCGCTCATGCTGAATACGCTTGCTGCAAAGCCGATTGGCAAGAACACGACAGTTACGTACGTGAACAGCCGGACGTTTTCTGCGTCAATCAGTGAGAGGGTGTCGCGGCTCTGCTGCTGGTAGCTTATCAGCTGCGCCTTCTGCGACCGAATGTTGTTGCGACAATTCTGCAATTCTCTGATGCTGCTGTTTGTCGCCGCTTGCATCTTTCCAATGAAGCCGCGGTACTTGCGCTCGTCGTTGCGTGTCCAACGTGGCCGCTCTTGACCTCTATCTTTCTCGCGCGTCTCCCATTTCGCAACAGTCGAGAGTACTTCCGAGATGTCTTTTTCCATGTCCTGGAGCAGTTGCTGACAACTTTGCCATCTGGCGCTAGATGAGAAGTATTCGACGCTGCTCAGAGTCGAAAATGACATGGTACCGCCTTTATCGCCTAGCTCATCGATGACTGCCTCGAAGATCTCTTTGGTGCTGCGGACGATTTCCTTCAAAATTCTGTCGAAAAGATGCAGCTCGAGCACTTTTCTTTGTCGCCAACCTTGTTCACCCCATGGCTTGTTTTCTGGGCCTTCGCTGCTATCCTTCACTACATGACCAGGGATGTACTCTATCAAGTGACAAGTCCAATATCTGTCAAAGAAGTCTCCAGATATGCGGAACCCCATCGCGGCTCGCGCTAGCCTCTTGTCGGTGCTACCTGGGACCTCTTTCATAACCAACTCGGGTATTCCTCGAAGCTGGACGTGATTCTTTTCTACCATGCGATAGAAACTAAGGTGAAGTTCGCTCATCCACGTGTTTAGAACCATTGTTGTTTCTTCAAGGAATTGGTTCTCGAAGTGGGAATGGCAATCAAAAAAATGCGACATAGCTGGCTGTTCATCTGGTGGGCTACTGATGTAGCAGATGAGAGCAGTTTCGGTGTTCGCGTCAGGTAACCAGACGAGCCGTTTCTTGGCTATTTCAGCTGTTCGAGGCTGCGACAAGGCGTTCCATAGCTGCTTATGGTAGAGTTTGTCTGAAGGCTCATCACGGTGCGCCCTCTCACGTTTGCTGAGGTTCTTCTGCTTTCGAATGTCTACTACCCACGCCTTGCGAGAGATAGATCTGAAAAATGGATCAGGTAACCGAATGCCTGCAGCAATTAAGCCTTCCGGGTACTTATTGAGAGCCTCAAAGTATCCTTCGGCAGCCTTCGCAACGATGGTGCCTGAACGATTCCTCTCCGCGGGCATCAACAATTTCTTTGCCTCCTCGTTGAAGCCTTCGGGAGCACACGAAGTATTCCCCAGGAAGTATGGGTAGTTGTACAGCCATTCTTCTTCCAGGTCAACTATGCTGCTCTGATCAATGAGGCTATTGAATGGGACGCTCTTTTTCATAGCTGTCACTTTCAGTCGCTTGGGAGCTTCACCTATCTGGGAGGTAGCTGCTTGAGTTGTAGGCGACCTGTGCTCCTGGTGTTTCGGCTGTTGTTGCATTCTTTCTACCACATCGTTGAACAGTCTTGGATCTGTTGTTTTCGTCGCTGAGCGTATTTGCGAGATCTCGGGGTCTTTTTCGGAGACTTCTTTGAATCTATATTCGATCCTCCAACAATGCGTCAGGAGAATGTACGGAATTTCAAAGGTGGCGTGGAAATAAAAGTCCCGATCCCGCTCTCTGCCAAACAGCGCTGGCTCTTTTGTAGTTCCATCAAGCTGCCCATAAAACAGTCCATTCGGGCTGGTGGATCGAAAGAGAACATCAAAGGCAGACTTGACCAGGTCTTTTGGAGACTTTTTGTTCAAAGACATGTTCCTAGCTCCCATCATGATTGCCAGCGCATATCGGGTTGAATTGTCCCATCCTGTCTCCGAATTCTCGTTGTGATGCACTTGTGCCTCGATCGTGTTGTCCCAAACCTCATCAACTAGCTTTTGCAAGAAAAAGTTCCACTCGATGCCGTATAATAGAGCAGTATCGCTCGCATGGAGTAAGAAACGCGTTTCGCGGGAAGATCGTGTCGTGGCCAGCATACGTTTCTTCGACACATCGTTCTCGGCCGTGAATCGTCGTAGAATGTCTCGTTGAATGCCATCGGAGCCAAATTGCCTGTATAGCTTCTCTTCTTCGCTTGCGATATGGTTCCCCTGTGTCACGTCGTTGTCTCTCTGATATTCCCTGCCAGCCTTAGAAGCCTCACCATGATTATCTCCCCCGTCATCCGGCAGGTTCTTCGTGTCGGTGGTCCTCCTCCGGTCATCTTCGATAGTCTGCAAAGCTCTCCAAATCCACACGTGTTCATTGAGCCTGTACTTGTTGCAACCTTCGTCCTGTGCATGTGGCCAAACGTGGGATGAACGCTTGTCAAACTTGTGAAGTGTGCCGAGCCATGCCGGAGCAACTCTCCGGATAACTCGCCGTGCTAGATCCAGATCATCATTGCTTCTGTAGAGGCTCGTAAATGCAGACGCCTTCATCAATTGAAACGGCGTATCTGTGAATGAGTTGCTTGGCATGAAAGACTCGCTCTCCGTATCGGCAAGCATGATTCGACCTGTTGGCCAGTAGTTTGCTGCAAAAACATTTTCTTCAGTTAGGCCAGCCTCCAAAAGCCACTTTAAGTGGCTCCGACAAACCGAGTAGATTCTTCGTTTCAGCGACTTGTAAGGATCTTCGGGGCTAGGTTTCTCGATGGCGTGCAGATACTTTGCAATCTCAAGGAGAAACGAGAAAGCAAAGCTGGATCGATTAGAATGCTGATCGAAGATACAGGAAGACGTGGGGAAGGGACTGTTGTCTTACAAACTTGCCGAAGAACATACTCGGTGCCCTGATACATCGCCACACGTCAAAACAACACCCGCCATCTCTTTCGTCTCAGAAGATTTAGGGAAAGGTATGACGCATACGGACAGGATATGCTCCAGGTTTCGGCGAACAACAAAGTCAATGTGATTGATTGAGCTGTCCTTCGGGAGTCCATGCAGTTGTGTATCTCTCGTCGATGAAGTATATCTCATCAAACGATCAATGAAGCCTTTGGATTGCTCTTCCTCCATATCTTTGGGTGGTTTAATGTGGTCCGAAAGACGGAACGCAGTGAACGACACTGATGCAAGATGCTTGCTTACATCTGCCCAGGCCGGTGGAATTAGGAAGCTGTCCCATTTAGCTTTCGATCTGGTCAAATGTGTCATCTTATAAGCAGTAACGACTTCGAACAAACCATTCTGCTTCAAAGATTTGACGGACAGCTCCGTGACACCGTCACCGTGACGGCTGTCATTTCCAGTCTCCCATCGGACAGCTTTGCCATCTAGGAAAATAGATACCACCACTGCGACTGCATCTGGTTGCTCGGGCGCTGGGGATGGCGGAGCTGATGAATCCATGGCCTTTGTTCCAATCTGGCTGACTGTTGTTGACCTTGAGTTTGGACGAAAAGCTTCTGGATCATCCTTTTCGTCTTTGTTCACTGTTCCGTGCTTGAAAGGATGAACCAAAACCCACCCATAGCCGTTTGGGCCCAGTGTTTGCAATTGGTCGTGCTTTCCTTCGTTTTCATTGAATCGGAAAGACCTGTCCAGATAATCCAAGTCTCGAATGTGGATGCCCCTCGCGAATCGAATCGGGACATCTACCTCATCTACCCCGTTGTTCGCGATGATACACTGTTGTAAGACCGTCTTCTCGTGGACCATCCACTGCATAGTGACTTTAAGATTTCCGTCATCAAACTCGTACCGTGGCCATCTGTCATGGACGTAGCCTACAGCCTGGCATTTCTCGGGGGTTATGTTGGGTACTCGGAGTCCGTAGATAAGTTCCTCTCGGTCCCGATCTTGCCGCATCTTCAGCAACTGCTCAGCCCTATCCCGTACCCAATACGGCTCATCTATGATGCGATGGTCTGCAGAGAATACACCGGAGTGACCAACGCCCAGAAAGCTGCTGAATTGCATCAGGTCACCGTATGCATTGACCGTAGCCGTGACTCCATCGTCTCCAAAGGAAGCATCACACTCTGGGTTTGGGGCGCTGGACCAATTGCTGACTTGGTCTTTCTTCGGCTGGAACACTTCGTGCTTCAGTTTGGGATCTCGGGGTGGGCCTGATCAGTGTAAGTTGGTCAACTTGCAATCTTGGGCAGGCCGCACAAACTCACGATTGATGCAGCTCTGGAAGAGATCGCTGTCCTCTGCTGGAACATCATCGGCCTCCCAGAAGAATTGTGGTTCCGGGATGACAGGCTCGTCTGAAGCTAATGTTGGACGCCCGCTCTCATGGTCCGACATATCTGCGGCCTGTAGAGAAGGCTTCACCTCGTCGTCTGACTACTTGGTTGAGCGAATTTGCTTCCAGAGTCTGGGCGGGGTCAGGTCTCAATTATATGCACGCTGCCGAGTCTGGTACGCATTGAAGACAAGGGTGTGAGAGACATTTCCCAACCGAGTCCTCCCATCCGTGGTTGGCTGTATCTTTTGAGCGTCGCGCGCGAATATCAGTCACGAGGCTATTTCCGCTCTGAGCTGCTGACTGCATGTCGCTTGCGCCACATCACTGGGAGAAGGTGTGGGTGACGGCAAGGCTGTGGCAGAAGCTGGGAAGTCCAAATGTCTGCCCTCACCAGACCTCAAGTTGTTCGCTTTAAACACTCTCATGGTGGCTTCTCATCAATTTCTTTCGATAGCCGATCTTCGTCGTCACCACATTTTTGAGAAGAGGATTTATACCAATCAGAAATACGATACAAGGTTATAGAGCAGACCCAAAAAGCTTCCAGAAACAACACCATCGTGCTGTCGAGTCGAGTCTCGGTCAGTAAGGCTCTGGTAACATTCCAGGGGTGGGCGCGTCAAGTGTAGACTGATATCACTTCTCATACTGACACTTGTGAAGCGACCAAATAGTTGCCCCAATACTACCAGATGCTGACGGTGAAACAGACTGTACCAGTAGCCTTGCGTTTTGCGGCTCAGAAGTCTCGTTTTCCTAGGCGCGGCAGAGCGTGCTCCCAAGATGGATGGTGCAATCCTGTGAGAAGGCTGTGGTTGCAAGTGGGAGCCAAGCCTCGGGTTGTTCCAAATTTCTAGTGAATGCGCATGCTATCTCAAATACCTGAGGCTAAATCCTGCTGAAGAAATTTGATGCTATCATTTGTCCCATTCCGCTACTTTCCAGGCACTTCAATGTCGGGCTCAAGATTTGACGAACCGGGCTTGGTGCTCCCTTTCTCACAAGAAATCCCGTCGCTCGTAGCACAGGAATAACAGTTCACCCTAATCGGTATAAAAGCTTGCTCCACGCTATCTTGACGAGCCTGCCAAGACATCGCGGGGCGAGAAAGAAATTCCTGAGATGTACAACGAGTCTTTTGGTCGGGCACGTCATGAGCGGCGACGCTCTAGATCATGTCCGAATGGCTGCTAAAATAGAGAGGCCCTCGTACCATTCAGTCATTCAGCCTTCTACTCATATTCCGGGCTGAATATGCTACGAAGTTTGAGAGGAGACTTTGGAAGCTTAAGGGGTTTTGATATGTCTCATCCGTGATTCATCAGGAGTGTAAGCGCATTCTCCCACTGTCTGCCGTGTCAGGCTTCATAATGGCTCAAGCCTGTTAACCGCCATGTTAGGCTTCCACGCTGCTGAATACATCAAGCGTGTCTCTCGCCTGGAATCGGTGATGATGGTTTTATAAGTACGCGGTATTGTTTGTAGACAAAGAATACATGAAGGTTGCTGCGGCCTGCTCTGCTCTTCTAAACAGATGGCAGCAACACAGCATTGATAGGAGAAAGGAAATCCATTTTTTCAACCGCTTCAGTACATCCATCTGTTGAGAGCACCCTATCAGTAAGAACCCATACCTTCTGAAGATCAGATACATGTAACGACATCCGATAGTTTATCTACCAAAATGACCTCGCATCGCTCCGCCAACGTGATATCGTACACACATCAAACACGAAAGGACTCAATCCTCCAATACACGAAATCCTCCAACACCGCATCCTCCCACAACAATCAAGGCGGCACCCACCCAAGCTCCTCAATAGGCCACTGAATCCAAAGCCGATGATCCTGATCCAGCACAGCCCATGCCCTCGAGATCAAATGCGTAGCCCACCCCTGAAGCCACCACTCATTCTCCAACCTCTTTAGCAAAATACAAAAATGCGAAAAAATCGCCACAGCCTCCTGCGTGTGCCCGGGACTCTTTAACAGCGGCAAGAAATCCTCCGCCATGAGATACTTCCACACAAACGCATCCGTGATATCCATGCCCCTCCCGCCGTCCCACAGAAACACGCTCAGCGTCCGCCGCAGCTCGTCGATGGCGCGGTTGTAGATCGGCAGCAGCGCGGCGTCGGCGCAGGTTTTGTTCACGAGGCGCTGGAGGTCCGCGAGGAGGTCGGACTGGATCTTGGACTCGTCGCGGGTGTGCATGTAGCGCTCGCGGCCGTGGTTGAACATTGGTGTCAGCGGGCCGGCGTAGGTGTGCGGGTCGAGTTCTTTGAGGAGGGAGCGGGTGCCGCGGAGGAGGAAGAGCCAGTCTGGGAAGGAGGATTCGCCCATGATGAGGGAGTCTGAGGATTTGCGTGGGCAGGCGAGGGCTTTTCGGTGAGGTGTTAGTCCTAATTCCTGTATGTTTTTGTGAAATAGGAGTAAAAGGGGGGGGGGGGGGGGAAACAAAACGTACCAAAAAATATGGTCAACACCGAAAACAGATACAACTTTTCACAATTCTCCCCGTCCAGCGCACCCATCAACCCCATGGCCGTACGGCTCGCCATCTGGTGATACGTCAGGGCCCGACTGATGAAGAAATCCCGCCTCTCGGGCCTGTTGTGCGCGAGGTGCAGCGCCGACACGCTCAGCAGCGCGCGCATGACGTAGTCGCACTCGAGCGCCAGCCGGACGACGGGCACCTTCCACATCTGCCGCACCACGGGGTCCGTCGAGAGCGTGTTGAAGGCGAAGGTGGTGAAGTTGTGCATGAGTTCCAGGTCGATGAGGTTGAGGGAGAGGTCGTCGATGCCTCCGCCATTGCCGAGGCTGAGGCCACCACCACCGGCTCCGGCCCCGATGCCGTCGCCGTTGACGGGCCCTCCCGGGGTCGAGAGGCTGCCAGGCGAGCACGGGACGGATGAGGAGGAGTGCCGTTGGGACTGGAGGAAGTCGCAGGGGACGGCATGTTTGATGCAGTTCCTACATGAGGGTTTGTGTTCATCGCACTGTGGGGGAGGGGTGTTTGTTAGTTTGTCTCAGTGCTTGGGGTCTTTGATTGTGTAACAATAATGACATTGAGTAAGAGGGTATAGACAAGAAATCGATAAGACATGAGATTGAGGGAAATGAAATGAGATGTGATGGTGGCATCAATGAGAGTGTGTGAGAAAGGAAAAGGGGTGGGTGTATGCCACACTCCACGGAACACCAACACCTAAGCAGAAAGAAAACACTCGTAGCAAACGACTTGCAACACATAGAATGAAATACAAAAAACTCACTTTAATCTTTCGGTTCTTACACGTCCTACACCCCGTCCTCGACTTGGGATGCGACCGTCTCGAGACAACAGTCGCGCCAGTATTCGCCGT
The DNA here is from genome assembly GCF_011075155.1 of Colletotrichum scovillei. Classification (NCBI taxonomy): domain Eukaryota; kingdom Fungi; phylum Ascomycota; class Sordariomycetes; order Glomerellales; family Glomerellaceae; genus Colletotrichum; species Colletotrichum scovillei. Next base: position 4,438,315 of record NW_023336261.1, read on the forward strand.
AGCAGCACCAGGAGTAGTTGTAGTAGTACCACCAGGCGTGCTCCCCCTCCCAGCACCCGAAGCCGAGACGGTCGTACTCGTCGTAGACGAACCACCAACGCTGCTGCTCGCCGCAGAAATACTCCCCAACGGCATCGCAACGCTAGGCGACTTGGTGGTGGTATGTGTACCACCGGCAGCAGTCACCCCAACACCACTGTGAGGCGTCGTCGCCGTAGCCGTCGGCGTCGAACCCGGCGCCGAGGACGAGCCGCCGGACCCATCCATCGGGCTGTCCATCATTTACCGTACCGTGCCGGGTTATGCGGCAGCCCAGCCCGTTCGGTCAGCGGCACGCAACTCTCACACACAACAGCCAACCAAGCCAACTAGCCAGCAGTCTCCCCCCCTGGGACGCCTAGGCCGCCGCCGCCCCGGAGTAGGTAAGCAAAGGGAATGGAGAGGGGCCGGTCACAACTCGTGTGGCGATCGGCGGGTGCGCGCGGCGGTGGCGGAACCACGGTTCGAAATGCAAGAGTATGACCGAAGCCTGCGCAAATTCGGCAAAGACTGGCTCGGGGCAGAAAAACAACGGGGACGCGGATGTTGGCAACAGAATGGTGGCATGAAAGGAAGAGGAAGGAAACCAGTTTCGAGGGACGTGGTTGGCGGCGGCCTCGTTTTTCTCGGATGCAAGGGCTACGGGGTTCCGAATACGAGAAGGTTGTTGAGTGAGGTGTACCCGTGGTTTCGCAAGTAAGAAGAGCGGGGATTGGCTAAGCCCCGTGCGGGCCGAAAGTCAGGTCCTCTCTGCTGCTATAAAGAGGTGGACGCTTCCGTCTATGTTCTAGATTAGCAAAGATGATAGAACTACTAATTAGTCCTAGGTCACCGAGGCTCTGGTACTGGCACGGACTGGCATACCTTCCTCAGATCACAGAGAGAGGCCCTAGGCTCGATAGCGGCGCTCGAGTTTGTCGAATTTCACGTCAAAAGCTGCAACGTTCATTGATCCATTCCATTGAGACGATCTATCAGCGCTGTCTGCTCGCCTTCTACTCATGCTTTCTGTTGAGACCCAGGCAACACGCTTGTCTCCCTTGGCCCCTCATCTCTTCCGTTGCCTCTCCACGATTGAGCCACCGAGATGTCGCGGGCTATACCTTTCCTCTAAATTACCATTCTTCCCCTACGGTGACTAAACAACTATGCAATGTGACCGAAACCATTAGCAAAAAGATTCCCATGCCGCCGCCATGATGGGATGAACGAAGCATTTTCTCGTCCCGCGTAAGTCAGAAGGGGGTGTCAAGGATATCCGCGTCGATTGAAATTGGAAGTTTTCATGAGTACGTCGTGTGAATGGTTGATGAGGAGTAGGGAATTCGTTCGAGAAGTCGAACGTGATGTCTCTTTTGCTTGCTTTCGCCCACGTCGGGAAGTGTTGCACGATACCGCCAGTTCCAAAATAAACGCCACTAATCGTCAATGGCATCCGCTCCTCAGCGCTGACCGCTGTGGGCTACACCGCCCGTGCTGTGCTTGCCAACTTATTTGGCGTGCTTCTTGAAGGCAAGAAGCTCAGACAGGCTGCCCAGCGGGCATCCGTGCTTGAGGAAGTCGTGCTGAAGAAGCTCGTCGGCAGAGGCTCTGCTCTTGACGTCTACGCACAAGCAGACCGACAGGAAAGCCTTGAGCTCCTTGCTCAACTTCTCGGGCTTCTTGAGGCGCGGGGTTCCGTTGGTAGCGATCAGGTAAAGAGCCTTGAGGGGCTCCTCGTTCAGGTAAGGCGGCTCAGATTCTATCATCTCAATAGCCATGATACCCAGAGACCAGATATCAACCTTGGGGCCGTACTCCTTCTGCTTGACAACTTCAGGGGCCATCCAGTAGGGCGTTCCGACCATGGTCGCACGCTTCGACTTGGTCTCGGTGAGCTTGGCGCAGAAACCGAAATCGGCTATACACTTGGTTAGTAGGTGCGCAACGACGGGTATTGCGATTCACTTACTAATCTTGACATTGCCACGAGCGTCCAGAAGAACGTTGTCACTCTTGATATCGCGGTGAATAATGTTTTGGGAGTGGAGATGTTGCAGACCACGGCATGTCTAGATCCAGTTAGTATTGACCCGCTGGTGTCACAGATGAGTGAGTCTCTTACCTCCAAGCAAATTGTGGAAATCTGCTCCTCAGTGATGCTGGGGTTGTTATCAATCACATCCGTCAGAGCGCCACCCTCCATGTACTCCATAACGACCCAGAGCTCAGCGTTGTTGTTTCGCAAGAAGGCGTCCAAGAAGTTGACAATGTTGCGATGCCTGCTGTCCTTCATGACCATAATCTCGTTCACAATCAGCTCTTTCCTGGGCTGGTGAGCAAGATCCATCTGCTTAATGGCAACTTGAGCCTTGATGCCCTGAGCACGCAGGACATCACGGGCAATGGGCGAAACAGCGGTTTCCTTGACCTTGGCAACGTAGACTGAACCCGAAGCACCCTGTCCAATCTTCTTTTGCTTGGAGTAGGAAAGGTTGGGGTCGTCCTTGGATACGGCCTCCTTGAGCTTGGCCATAACCTCTGTTTCGGACATGGTGGACATGCGCACGTCTTGCTTGCGTTCTTGCGCAGGTGGCTTGGCAGTGAGAGCTGCCTCGGCGGCCTTGACGCCATCGCTTTGAGGGGCGGCGGGCTGGGCCTTGGACACGTTCAAAGGCTTGACAGGAGCGGGCAGGCGAGACGGTGGCGGAGCCTGAGCCTGAGGGGGTTGCCTCTGCTGCTGGGGGCTGCCGTTGGGATACCGTTGCTGCTGGCTCGAGGGCTGGTCTTGCCGAGGCATGCGCTGGCCCTGGTTAGGATCTCGCATGGAACTGGAGCTTTGTTGCGAAGTCATCGGGGGACGGTTGGGCGTGCCCGCGGTGGTGGGCGGCGATGGTGCCGGGCGCTGCGCACGCAGGCCATTGACTTGCTGCTGCTGTGAGGGCTTGGGTGCTGGGGGGGCTGCCCTCGAAGGATTGTATCTGTCTGTTTGTGGGATGGAAGAGCTGCCGCCGTAGCCACCAATCTCTTGTTGGGCCATGGGCGTCTTGGTTTTGGGGATGGAAGCGTTGAATACTTCTAGGTCCCGCCGATTTTGCTCCTCAATCTCCCTTTCTCGGGCACGCTGCGCCTCAAGCTGCTTCATGCGCTGCTCCTCGCGAGGATCCGGCTGGTAGTTGGGAGCCATACCCTGCATTTGCTGGCGCTGCTGCTGCTGTTCCGTGGGCGAAGGCCGGCGCTGTTGGCCTTGCGATGACGACTGGGTGTTGTAGCTGGGCTGACGCTGGGCCTGAGAAGGCGGCATAGGCCTAGGCGGCGCAACTCCTGCACCGCCGCCGCCATAACCAAGCTGTTTGTTCTGCTGGCTGGTGGCGGGAGGCGTAGGTGTGAGGCTCGAGTATTGCTGGGGGTTCTCGGCGCGCTTGGTCAGGTCTGAGTAGAAGTCGAGGACCTCAAAGACAGCCTGGGGGTTACGCTCGTAATCCTCCTTTGTGATGGCGGATGAGTTGAGGAGCTTCGACCATTCGGGTGGCAAGCCGACAAACTCGCCAGTCTGGGGGTCGAAACCAACGTGGACTGCATGAGAGAAGTTGGTGGGGTTGCTGACACCGCCCATGCCAGGGCAGGCGCCGTAAATAAGATCAATCCATTCGTACAAGTCGTCGTCGCTCTTGACACGAATTTGCAACGTCTTGGTCTGGCCATCGTCCTCGCCGGGGCTGTTTGATGAGCCGCTAGGGTTTCTCTTAATTTCGAAAATGGTGCCAGCGGCCTCGACTCGGCCGACGTTGACGACGTCTTTCAGGAAGAGGGTATACGCGACCTTGCCACCCTCAGTCTTGTGGAAGTCGAGCGACTCTTTTCGCAGGATGAGGTATTTCTGCTTCCACGGGTTGATAAAGTTCTTGGACTCCTTCACGGAAGCCCAACCCTCCTTCTTGACAGCGACGCCTCCCATGCCATCGTTCTGATTGCTCTGTTGGCGGGCGATGGGGAGGGAGATTGTGGAGCCGGTGTAGGTCGAAGTCGCCGTGCTCCGGATAGGAGAAATAGCCATGTTGGCCATGCTGCCGGGTAGGGTATTGCTTGGGGTGAGGGCGAGACGGGGTCGATCGGTAGGCGGTCGTGGCGCCGGGCCTGGGTTCATGAACTGGCCGGACGAGTACACACTGCGTTCGTTAGCCATGATTGCTGCGCAGCGTGGGCGACGGCGGCGGGCGGCGAGGTCTGCATGCGACGAAGAAGTGGGAATGAAATGAGAGAGAGTCGAGGTGGTGGTGGCGACAATCAAACAGCGACGAAAAGCAGCAGAAGGTGCGTCGCCGACTGAACGAAGATGATGCTGATCAGGGAAAAGGGGGATTTTTTTGCCGGGAAACAAGGTAGTGGACGGGACAGAAGAGGAGAATAAGATGTGGAATGGGAAGGACAGCGCAATTAGGAGGCTGTTGGTGGTTGACAATCGGTGAGGTGCGCCATGACAGATCGAGACGAAATGAACCCCACTTCTAGCCTCGCTGAAGGAGTCGAGTCGCAGCGCTGGGGACAGAGGAGAGCGGTGCGCAGTGAGTGAGTGAGTGTGTGTGTGTTGGCTGATTGATGCACATGCACGTACAGAGTACCTTGGACACACACACACACACACACACACACACCGTACGTTTATCCGTACCGTACACGCAAGGAAACAACACACTTGAATTGCTTGTGCTCGTGCTTGTATACTTTAAGCTGCTAAGGTGAGGAAGAAGGCATTGTTACTGCAGGGCAACTTGCTGGTACTGCTCGTGCAGCTTCTGCTTCCTTCTACCGCTTGCCACAGCCGCCGCTTGCTGCAAATTGCCTTGCAGAGGGCCTAAACTGCGGGTGCAGACTGCAGTAGTGGTGGGTGGAGGAGGGGGATGAGTGAGTTGGGATGGGACGGATGGGGAATATGCGTGTGTGGTGCAGACAAGACGCATTAGGCAGGAAAAGGCTGGCTGGACCAAGGAAGCAAGTAACAGGTAGTACATACAATGCAGGGCTGGACCACGAGGATCAAGAGAGACGAGGGAGGCGTACGTATCGATGGGATGGCGATGATGGACGACGACAATGACGAAGAAGGAAACCGGAGGAACCAAGCAAGACCAAGCAAGGCAAGGAGAAGCAGTTGCAGAAACAAAAAGCAGAAGCAGAGTGGGAGAGCGAGAAAGCGTGAGAGAGGAAGATGCTTACCGATTCTGCGTCGCCATTTCTCTCTCTCTCTCACACACACATACGCAAACAAACACTTCCTCGGTCTCTCTCTTCTTTTCTTCCGTCCGGGACGGGGCAGGGAAAAGGGTCGAGGGATTACAGTTTTAATAAGAGGCGAGTGTTTCTGTGGCTGTCCTCGGATGCGAGCCCCCGGGTAATGGCTTAAGGTATGGAACACGCGATGTTTCGTAGATTTGGGCGACACTCTGTACGGAGTACTCGTGCGGCGTGCCTCCTGGGAGTCCTGACTGTGTGAGCCTGTGAGGTGCTCCGCTTCTCTGCTTGAGGTTGCCTGTCTCTGCTGCCGCCGCAGTGGGCTGTCGACTGTCGATTGTGGATAACGGGTTCAAGGTTGCAGGCCAAGGCCCCTCCTGGTTGGGCTGGCTTTGCGTTTGGGTTTGGCTGCTGGTTCGGACGTCCAGCAAGCAACCTGGGTTGTTGCCGGGTATCTCTTGGAATGAAGGAAGCAACAGGGGCATGTAACTGAGTAGACTCTCACTCGTCGGGAAGTAAGGTACTCTGTGGAGAATCCGCAGGTAGGTGGTGGTGGTATCCTCTATCCGCCTGTGCCCCCTGGAAGAAGACAGCCGTCGGGCTTCCAGAAGTTTTGCAAAAGAGTTTTGAGAGAATCGTACGGATATCCAACAATGGGGCCTGCAGTCTCGTATGCCGTGATGAGTGGGATATTGTTCTGCCAGCGAGATTGCAAAGGGCAGAGGAGACGGGTTGAAAGAAAGGAGGCAGCAAGCAAGCGAGCAAACAAGAGAGATTCAAGGACTCGAGAGTCGAGCCGGATGGGGGTGAGATTTCCGTTTCGAGGCCGGGTGGTTTTAGGAGGGGGTGGGCGGAATCCGTTGGTCGAAGAGGGGAGAAGCTGGGATTGACTCTGGCTTTGCTTCTGTCACCGGCTCTGGCTCTGGCGGGTATGGGGCACCACGCCCTGGACGCACCCTTCTTTGTCGCGGTCGATCAGCCGAAAGGAGGGAGGGGGAGGGGGAGAGGAGTTGTATGTGTCCCGTCGAGTGCAGTCGTGAAAGGCTCTTGCGAGTGCGCGGAGTGTCAGCAAACCAAAGACAGATGATAGATACTCTCGAGATGGTTTGTCTCACGTTCAAGAGACAATCTCTCTCTGCTTCGTTTTCAACCTCGATGTCTTTGACCTCAGCAAAGACGAAGGGATATTGACGACTGCAGGGGAATAGACCTGTGTATCCGTCTAGAGTATTCGAACAAGCAGGATATATTACTGTGGTAGACCGGGGTTTGGGCAGGCTGGAAAGGCCAAGGCGTGATGTGTCGATGCTATTCGGGGAAACGACGTAGGGCGTCAAGGGGTCCTTTTTGTGAATCGAATCGTCTCCGTGTCTGTCTCGGTCTATTTTCATCAGGCGCCGAGGCACTGACGGTCAAGTTCTGGCCTGTCAGACGGTACGGTGATCTGACGGACTTACAGGCGCGAAGATGATGTATGGATTGGAAAGAGTCAGTCGAGGATTTCGGCTGTCTGCTGTGTCTCCGCTGTTCACGGTAGAGTTTGCAGATGCGGAAATGACAAGAGGGTCAACAGGCAGGAACACTAGGAGAATTACTAAGTCTCCGTTCCTTCCATGTTAAAAGTTTTCCTTCTTCCTTCCACCTCTAATACGTTAGGTCAAGGCAGGAAGGCCATGTACCTTAATTACTGCCTTCCTCCAATTCTCTCAGGCTGCACATTATTCTGCAGCAGGGCTTCTGGCAGGCGCCTGTCCGACCTCTCCTTCCCATCTCACACATCAAACCTCAACTAGCGCCAGGCATCTTTTTGGGGGAGGGGAAGGTGCCAGGGGTCGATGTAGTCAAAGTGTCGAAAAGAAGGAACGACCGACTTCCTATTTGCCGCCCCGATACTTCGTACCGTGACCCAAGGTGCCTTCCTCCAGTTAGGTTGCATGGTAACTACCTTACCTTAGGTAGCACGGAAGGTAGTTGAGGGAAGGCAGTACCTTGCACTACACAGTAGACCTCCCGCGTGGGTCGACGAATCAGGAGACGATGCAGTACGTCGGGTCGTAGGTAAGGTAGTCTCGCCGGTGGGGAAGGGGGCCGACACTTGACTGAGCTTCTGAAGTTGACACTCGATTCTCGACCTTCCAAAGGCCCTGCAACCTACACAAGTCCGTCAACCTTTTTCCCCTTCCAAGGCCCGCCCTGGTTCAGATCAAGAGCACAAAAGTATCGCCAATGATCTCTGTCGCTGGTTGGGCAAACATACGGTGCCTGTTGGTTACCCCCTGAGCTATTGCGACTTTTCTCTCTACCCGTACCACACTGCTCATTAGACTGGCACGCCGTCTCGACGATCTCACCCTGACCGCAACTGGCGCTGAATCCTCTGGATGCAGCTTCCGTGTCATCATATCCTTTCCATCTGCACACTACCTTAATTTTCACAATGTCGTCGAAGACGTGAAGCCGCAGATAATTTCCGAATGGCATATAACGGCATGTTCGTACCAAAGGCTCAAAACACGCCTTCACAGCAGCCGATACTGAGAATGGAAGTTACAACCTCGCGCTACATGGTGAGACGTCATAGCGGGGTGGAAGCGAAGAATCTCCCAAAATGCCCCAGCTGAGGTCCTTCAAGTTGCCCGCTGGCTCGTTTCCAATAAAGAAGCACTGTGCAAGGGACATGAAGGTCCCGCCCACTGTCGACCAGCATACCCAGTGACCCAGAGGAAGAACCAGAAACCCACGGATACTCCACGTTTGTTGTGTGGTTTGGTACGTGACCGCACTCCGTACGTTAGTACCTTACCTACTGACCAAGTAAGATGGCTGATGCTGGCGTCGCATGGGCATGGGCGCTGGAAGCAGGAACCGAACAGGATGATGGGCCGTGGAAGAATTGGGAATGGCGTCGTTGGCTTCCACACTCACAGCTATGAAGTAAAAGTGTATTGACACGCTTCTTCGCTCCCGATTGCTTCCATGCAGAACAAGATCCACCCTTCGGAGGAACAGTACTCCTTCTGCAACTTCGTCCCTTCTCGTTTCCAACAGCCTGCAACGAGTCCGCACGACACTACGCCGCTATCGAAGACCGACGCGTTTACTGTTGCCCCTCTATGTGTACGGTGTACCCCTCGATCTGACCTTGCGCCTGAGAGTCTCCGTCTCAGACGCAATCTACATGGATACTAGACTTCCCAACCGAGCAACACATCGTCGTCCCGTCTCCTCTGGCAGACCTCATGACACCAAGCCTGACTCTCTTCGCCTCGTCTCGGTTCATCGGTAACTTGATGAACACCTTATCAACGGCAACTCTACGACGCAATATGATGCGCACACAACGTCAAGATCCGTTGGCCCCCCCATGAAGGAAACCCAATGCCCAAGCATCCACCATTTCAGTAGACGGACGCAGAAACAAGAAATTGCCGCAATCGGAAGCGACGAGCGACAAGCCTACCGCAGCTTGCATCGCACGTGCGATGCGAGGACTGCCAGCGATTAGAGGCACGGCCTTGTCATCTTGTCATCTATCACAGCTTAGGCTGGCATTCCACAGGCTAAGAAAGCCGCCGTTCGTCGTCCAGTCTCGACAGGGAAAGTGCTGCCAATTTTCACTTCCTCTCATACAAAGACCCAGCGAGTCGCAACCGACTGCAGCCATCAACACGCAGCCACTGGTCGACGCCTCGAAACTTGACAAGACTAGAACATTTGTGGCTGGTATACCCGACGGCACATTGCATACCCTAAAGGCAATGCTGGAAACATCTAAACCCTTTTCGAATCTTGTAATTCAAGACCAGCAGCAAGTTGCCTACCAGTGCTCATTGCTCAAGCACGCCAGCTGCACTCCGATTATTGATCATCCTCATGCTACCCACCATCGCCATACCGGTGCTCACACAAACACAGCGGACAGCAATCTGTTGATGTTTCGGATTTCTGCCGTCGCTGCATCGAAGATATGCAGCGCCTTCACGTTTAGGGTATTCCATAGCAACAGGAGTCTTTGGTGTCTCACGGCCTAAGAGACGTTTTGCCCTCACCTCCTTCCAGTCTAGACACGGGTCTGATGGGATCAATGTTGCCATTTGGTTCTCACGAGCAGTGGCATGCGAAGCATGTATTCCGCACCAACGATTCAATCCGGGTGCTCGGAAAACAAAGGTAGCTGCAGCTGAGCCGCAGGACAATTGGAACGCAGCTCAGCACAGGTTGAAAAACAGGTTCTCAGTCACAGTGCGGAATGGCAAACCTGGCATCCCATACGAACACTCTCAAGTCTCAAATCGGCATCGCCCGAATCGAAGCAGCCTAGGACCCTGTTTTGAAGTTTCCCATGGTTTGGTCCCCCACAGCCGCCCGAGGCCCAAAACATCCACAGACCTTCAATTTGGGGTGTGCTCGAAAGCGGCTGGCTATCTACGATCCACCAAAGACGGAGGAACGTGCCTCGCTTTTGCAGCGACGCCTCCTGTCAACGACTCGCCCATCCCACGGCGACGGCCGTGGAGTGTTTCACATACCGTGGAATCTTCCATTGCATTTTCCATCCCAGCACGGCACAAGAGGGAGGCAGCCTGCGATGTTCTGCATACAACACAGACCTGCACATCATACCCGCACAAGACATAGACCAGGGCTGCATTTCGCATCGTCTGCACTGATGTTTCCAGATCTACTGCTTGGGTGCGACGCCATTGGCAGATCAACCATCCACCGTCCCGTGCACCCAAGAACAATGCTGGCCTTCGAACATGTTCTAAGCTCATCGGCGAGAAGACGGTGACTTTGGGCGTTGTCGCCGTGATCATTCTTCTTCTAACGACTTTTCCGGGGATTAGAACAATTAGATGTTCTATGTATTCGGTCGTATTGTGCGTCTACCGTCGCCTCTCAGTCTCCGGCCAAAGATCGAGCGAAACGGCCCGTGGACAAACTGCTCAGTTTTTGTTTCCAATACCGCGGATCTGTCGCAGGTTCAAGCCTCCGGTTTGCCCCCTTGACGTTGCCTCCCGAGTCGGAATAGCTGCCCTCGACCTGTTCTCCCCTTCTTTTTCTTCGATGCCAAGACGAAAGATATGAGATGCGATGAAAAGCGTGATGCACAACTTGCCCCTGAGCAGCACTCGGATTTCTTGTTTCTGCGGCTACCAAGGTGGTATAAGTCGGGCTCGCCGCCGCCGTGGCCGCATCAACGCGGTGAAGTGCCCGGCGCTCAACACGCTTGGCATCCGACGTCACATCAAAGTGTGCTTTGAAAATGTCACTTCAAGCAGCCGGCCTTCCGCTTCATGGGCTCGGTTGTATGCTTCTCCAAGCCCCTGGTCCAGACCCCTCGAGGTGTCATGCCATTCCCGTAGAGGGCATCCACGTCTGTACTAGCAGCGACTGTCGTGAAACCTAACCACTTGGCCGGACCGTCACCAGCTGGCCAACAGTCACCACCATCTCAACATGAACATTGTCCGAGTAGGTAGAGTTATTGACTCACTTCTACCCGCTCCAAGCTAAACAGCTTCAAAGTCAAGAAGTCCTTTTAACCTGTGAAATGGCGCGAGCAGGATGTCGCCTAAGGAGCTTCACTGCGCTTAGCGTGGGCTGCTCAAGTCGTCTCCTTGCATCACTTGGGCAAAGGGCGTCAGTCACCATGCTGACCCCGTACACCCGGCCCCTCTCGGGCCCGGGAATCCACTTTACGGGATATACTCCCGCTGGCCCGTCTCGGGTCGGTCACGTGCCACGTGACTAGACAATCTACACCGAGGCCTACTATCTGGCCCAGCTCGTATTCTTCGGCAATAAGAAAGAGAGAATACAGGGTAGAACATAAGGTAGGGAAAGCTGTCGCCTTTTCTTCCAAAGACGTGGCCATTTCGGAGTGAATGGTACAGATTGAACATTTTGCGTTTGACCAACTTACATATTTTCACCATTTTTTTGACAGCAGAGCATCTACAAACATGTAAATTCAAAGGAGCAGTTCGCTCACTCCCGACGGGAATCCAGTATTCGTGGAAGACAACCTGGAAACGCACCTCTCCTTTCGGACAACGCAGCGGCGGCACATTGGTAAGTATGCTCCAAGAACGAGAGCTGCTTGTGTCCAACGTATCGCCTCCCCTTTTCAATCTTTTTCCAGAACTTACAAGAGTGTGAGCTTGATTCACGACCCCCCCTTTTTCTTTTCTTTTTTTGATAAGTAGAAAAGAAAAGTGATTTAGAGGTTACATGATCTCTGCTGTAAGAGAAATCGAAACCTTACCAACTCTGGATCTAATATAAAAGATATATCTCAATATCTCATGGTAGCATAACACAGTTTTCTCAGTCTCTTCACCGAAAACCTGCGGGAGTGAAGTACGCAATTCCACTTGTAGCGGCCCCAAAAGAAGTCATGCTACACAGGATGCTTGCTCCCTTGAGTAGGTACATAACTCTCACCAGACACGAACGGAAAGGCCTCCCTATGCCTGAGCTAATAACACAGCGTGAGGCAGCTCCCTCGGATCATCGTGTGAAGAAGGGTAGGAATATGATACGACATTCCACCGTGCCTGAGGTGCATGGGAACACGAGGACACACCGACAAGGTGTCAGGAAATGATTCAAATCCACAAAGGCTCAATTGAGATTGTCTACAGGTGGTCACTTTTGGGCGACATTTTTCCCTTCCACAGACCTTTTCAACATCCACCTCTCTCACTCTATCTATCTCTATAGAGGAGCCCATTATGTCGCACAAAAAAAAGGGGGGAACATGGTATCCATATGAAAATTCTTCTTTACTGCTGCCATTTTTTTTTTAGTTTTACCGGACAGTGACATCGACCTCCTGGCTCTCAAACGTAGGGAGCTCAGCCGCGACGTCCTTCCACTCCTTGGCACCGGTGACGAGGCTCTGGATGGCCGCGATGATGGTGTCCTCGTCGGCGCGGACCTGCTTGGTCGAGTCGCGGTCGCGGAGGGTGATTGTGCTGTCCTGGACGGTCTGGAAGTCGATGGTGATGCCGAGCGGGGTGCCGAGCTCGTCGTTGCGGCTGTAGCGCTTGCCAATGGTGGCCGAGGACGAGTCGACGCGGGCCGAGATGCCGTACTTGCGCAGCTTCTGCGAGATCTTGCTGACGAAGGGTTGGAACTGCTTGTTGGCGGAAAGGGGCACGATCAGAACCTTTGTGGGGGCGACTGTCGGGGGGAATGAGAGGACCTAGAGTCGTTTAATTAGTAAATCGTTCATCGAGGGATGCCCGGGGATTAACTTACACCACGGGCCTCGTCGCCGGCACCGTCCTCGGTGGCGCGGTTCCAGTAGACGTGCTCAATCAGCGAGTACAGGATACGGCCGATACCAAAGGAAGGCTCGATAACGTTGGGGGTGAACTCCCTGGTGTTCTCGACGCGCTTTCTGAACTCAATCTTGACGAGGTCCTTGCTGACCTTGACCGTGCCACTGCCGACGCCGGCAACCTCGAGCTCCAGCTCGCCGTTGTCGGTGAGCTGCTTGGCGAGCTTCTCGCGCTGCTCCTGGGTGGTTCCCTCGAGGGCGGCCTCGACCGTCTTGCCGTCCTTCTTGAACTGGGGACCAAACTTCTTCTTGTCGATCTCGACCTGCCACTCCTCAAAGATGAGGGGCTCGTCGAGGCGCTCACGCACGACGAGGGGCGCGCCAGTCTTCTTGGCGTGGACGGACAGATCGTAGGCGCTGCGGTCGGCGCAGCCGACACACTCGATCCAGCCGGAGGAGGTGAGGAGCTCGGCGTCCCAGCAGTCGGCGGCGTAGTGGGCCATCTCGTTCTCCATGTGCTGGCGGAAGCGGACCTTGGTCATGTCGACACCAATCTTTTGGAGGAAGAGGTGAATGCGGGCGAGGAAGTAGCCGAGGGTCTCGTTGTCGACGACCTTGTTGCTCACGGCGTCGCCAATGGTCATCTTCTTGACCTCGGTCTTGCCGGCGAGCTGGGTGTGGCGGTCGAGGAGGGTGAGCTCGACGGTGTTGACCTCGGGGAAGCGGACGTGCTTCTTGCCGCCCTCGGGGTCGACAAAGTGCTCAATCTCGGCCATGAGGAACTCGCGGACTCTCAGGAGACCGGCGCGGGGGGAAATCTCGTTCCTGTAAGACTTGCCGATGGAGGCGGAGGCGAAGGGCATCTGCTGCATGTTGAAGTCGAGGAGCTTGGCAAAGTTGAGGAACTGGCCCTGAGCGGTCTCGGGGCGCAGGTATCCGGGCAGGTTGCTGCTGGGGCCAATGGCGGTCTGGAACATGAGGTTGAAGGCGACGGGGGGCGACGGCTGGAGGCCGGTGTTGGGGTTTCTGAGGTCGTACTTCTTGATGAGCTCGCCGAGCTCCTCGCCGTTGTAGTTGTCAATCTTGGCCAGGATCTCCTCGTACTCCTGGACGACAGCGTCCTCAAGCTTGACGGCCTCGGCCTTTGTCTTTCTCTTCTTCTTCTTCTTGGGGTCGTCCTCCTCCTCGACCTTTTGGCCGCGGGCCTCCTTGTCACCCTTGAGGCGGGCCTCGAGCACGTCCTCGACGAAGTGGTCGGCGCGCAGGATATCGCCGTTCTTGGGGTCCTTGCACATCCAGTCGGCGAACTTGTCGACGTGGCCAGAGGTCTTGAGGACCTCGTGCGGGGTCAGGACGGTGGTGTCGATCTCGAGCATGTCCTCCTCGAGGATGAAGTGCTTGCGCCATGTCTCGACGATGTTGGCCTGCAGGGCGCAACCGGGAGGGCCGTAGTCGAAGAGGCCAGCGACGCCGCCGTAGATCTCGAAAGCCGGGGTGAAGAAGAGACGGCGACGCAGCATGGCGTCGAGGGTCTGCCTGTCGAGAGGCTGACCCTTGAGGGTCGTCGCGGTGGTCGTCATCTTGGAGGAAGAGCCGGCGGCAGCGGACGAGGGCTTGTTCTTTTTCGAGGGGACGAGGACTTGAGCCCGGGAGAGGTGACGGGAGGTGGTGAGGGTGCGTTGGTGGGAGGAGGAGTATGGGTTTGAGTAGTGGGAGGAGGGGGAGGGGTAACGTTGGTGGGAGTGGAAAAAAGCGGCCGGCCGAACTGCACAGAAGCTAGCTGTGGAACGAATTGAAGGTGATTGGTGTGCAACAAAGCGAAAGGGCTTCATCTGCTCGATCGTTTGGTGGGGTTGTTTAGAGGAGCGTGAGTCATCTGGAGGGGGCTGGAGTCACTGGCAGCTCACTGTAGTCTGGGCTGCTGCCAAGTAAGTAATGCCTATGGAAGGCTACCTAACCTGGATGGATGGCTGGCTCTCAATTGGAAAGATGCCCCGAAGAGAGAGAGAGTGCGTGCAGTGCAGACTGCAGAGTGTGAGCTAGGTATAGAGGGGTAGGTAGTGTGTATGAGCGAATGTGGTCGTGGTCGATGTCAACGTTCGTCTGCCCTTTCCAGTTTTCACACCCCTCGTTGGTGGGCAGCCTGAGGTGGGAAAAAAAAAGTTCTATCCTCCAATTCCAGGTTGGCATTGGGTGCACCAAAAGTGGCCTGTCAGTGTCAGTTGAGGTGGCCCTGTTGTTGCGATCCACGCCAGGCCAGGAACGCACGCGGCACCGGACGGACCCCTTCCTCTGTCCCGCAGCCGCAGACCGGCACCAGGCGATTGGACTCGACCAGAATCTTCCCTTTTGGACCCCCACCCCACTCGATAGGTACCTTGGTATCTTACAGTGGAATCACGGATCATTCAATTCGCCGTGACTTCGTCCACCAACGGCGATCGAGGAAGACAATCCCTGGCGCCCCCGCAAACCGAACGCCGGGACCCATCTGAAATGCATCTGCTGCAGGGATTGGTCGGTGCCCCGCCAAAATTTCTCCAAAGCTGATTTTCATTGATTGTACGGCCTTTTTTTTTTTTTTTTTTTCTGGACCGACGAACGTTGTACAGCATCATTTTTCTTTGCGACAGATACCCTCAAACCGAACCTCCAGACGATCGAACGAGCTTAATCCACGGGCCAATTCTCTACGAAATCGGACAGAGGAAACTCACATTCTATCAATCGAAACGAAAAAAAGAAATATAAAAAAAACAGAAGCCAATTCTCAAGATGGGCTTCTCCAAGCCGGGCAAGTCCATGGGGGCTTCGCTCACAAACAAGACGTCCAACAAGCTCAAGCGCAAGGAGATGTACGTCCTGCAAAAGAAGGACAAGGATAAAGCCCAGCGCGAGATGCGTTTCCGCCGCAAGAAGGAGGAGGACAAGAACCCCGAGCTGCGCGCCGCCCGCCTCGCAAAGAACAAGCCCCAGACCATCGACAGCAAGCGCGTCTGGGACGACGTCGACGACGACAGCCTGGGCAAGGTGGTGGACGTCGAGAGGCTCAAGAAGAGGAGGATAGAAGAGGAGGAGAACGCCGCGCTGGAACAGGAGCTCGACGACGAGGATGGCGAGGACGACGGCGCGGACGACGACAGCGATAACGACAGCATGCTCGACGACGAGGAAGACGAGGCCGCCGCCGCGGAGAAGAAGGCCGAGAGGGAGGCGCGGCGCGAGGAGAAGCGCCGCGCAAAGAGGGACTCCTCCGCCGCGCCCTCGACGACCTCGACGAACCTCGACCTCACCCCGTCCTCCCTCGCCCTCAAGTTCCCCAGCCTCTTTTCCGAGGACGCGCCCCCGCCCCCCAAGATCCTCATCACCACCTCCCTCAACTCGACCCTCCACCACGAGGCCAACATCTTCCGCACCGTCTTCCCGAACTCCACCTACGTGCCCCGCTCCGCCCACCGCTACGGCCACAAGTACTCCCTCCGCGAGATCTCAAAGTTCGCCGCCAACCGCGACTACACCGCCGTCGTCCTCCTCAAGGAAGACCAGAAGAAGTTGACGGGCATGTCCATCGTCCACCTCCCCGTCGGCCCCACCTTCACCTTTACCATCACAAACTTCATGGAGGGCAAGAAGCTCCCCGGCCACGGCAACCCGACGAACCACTACCCGGAGCTCCTCCTCAACAACTTCAAGACCCCGCTCGGCCTGCTCACCGCCGCCCTCTTCCAGCGCCTCTTCCCCCCGCAGCCCGAGCTCGAGGGCCGCCAGGTGCTCACGGTGCACAACCAGCGCGACTACCTCTTCTTCCGCCGCCACCGCTACGTCTTCCGCGAGAAGCGCGAGACGGAGAAGAATATCACGACGGCCGAGGGCTCCGAGATGAAGGGCGTCGAGGGCATCCGCGTCGGACTGCAGGAGGTCGGCCCGCGGTTCACGGCTAAGCTGAGGAGGGTGGACAAGGGTATCGGCAGGGCGGGCAGCGAGGGCGAGGAGTCGCAGCCGTGGGAGTGGAAGGCCAGGATGGAGAAGGACCGCAAGCGGTTCCAGTTGTAGAGAGTATTTTTTTTTTCCCTTCCCGTGTGGTCTTCGGTCACCTCGGTTGCTGCGGATGTCGGGGTGTCAAGTATAGTGATGCATTGTGTTGTTGGCCAGAGAGCACCCCGTACGGCGTTATTTACATGGCTTCAAAAAAAGAGTAGATTGGGTTTTCAGACATGTCATGTCGCATATCACAATAAAAGGAAGAGGCATAAAGATGCGTCAGGTTTTGGGTTGGAAAATAATGGAAGTGTTTTATTTTTCCCTTGCTACGAATTCGAGTGCCTGTGTTCCCCATACGCCGAGCCATGATAGGTTTGGGTTCATGTAAAAGAGGTATCATCCCAAATAGACCCTGTCTAATCCCGACGGGCTCAATCTACTCAACGCCATCTTGATTCCCATGATCCCCATGCTGCCAAAAAAGAAAGGAAAAACCGTTTCCGAAATGTTATAAAGTCAACGGAGAGCCTCAGCCAATGTGACCATGGCCTACTTGCGCTGGTTGCGCTGGTGCTGAAGCATGACGACGGAGTAGCTGCGTGAATCGTTAATTTAGTCTTCATATGCAGAAAGGCTCTGTTTACAACTTACGCAACAATGCCGCCAATGGCAACAAAGACACCAAGAACCGACTTGTCGCCAATGGCTCTGCCTGACACCATCCAGCCAAGAGCAACAATGGTGCAGGTCTTGAGGTGGCCAACAACGGTGCTGGACACGGGACCGGTCTGGGCGATGATGAAGAATTGGGAAATGTTGATGAGCGAGGCAAAGGCGCCAGACTGTGAGTTCCCGGTTAGCAACAGTGAATCAAGGTACTCAAGACAGTGGAAACATACCATGCCAATCATGATCCAGCGGTTGCCAGGAACATTGACCCAGTCGGGGAAGGTGTCAACAAAGGGGATGACGTAGAGAAGCATGAAGGAGGCAATGGGGGCCTGGTTGTAAAGCAGCTGCATGCTGGACATCTGGAGCTTGCGGTGGTAGCTGGCGATCCAGACGGTGTAGAGAGACGAGGCAAAGATGCCAGAAAAGGCAAAGACGACACCCAGGGTAGAGGTGGTCTTGACCTTGTCGTCCTTGGTAGGCAGAGAGTCGTAGTAAGAGACCATGCCGACTCCGAGGCAGGCCGGGATGAGCGCCATTATCGCATTCCTGGGCAGTGTCGCCTTATAGAGCACATAGTTCATGAGCGCGACGGTCGGCGTCAGCAGGATCCGGGCAATCTGGTAAAAAGTCACGGAAGAGAAGGCCAGGGAGAGGTTCGGCAGGATGACGTTGAGGCACATGGCCACGGAAAGCGGCAGCAAGTCCCGGATGGCGGCACGGCGCGGAGTAAAGTAAGCGAAGGTAGGCCGAGAGAGGACAAACAGCGTGCCGAAAGTGACCAAGAAGTGGAAACTCGCAAAGGTGAGCTGGCAGAGCTTCCACTGAGGGTCGGAGAAGATGGCCTTGTTGGTGAAGACCTGGGGGAGGTACGGTCAGCATGATTTTTCCCCTCCCTGGGAAATCGTAGGTTTTGGTGGTATACTCACAATTCCAATCGTCGCCAAGGTGTTGACGGTCATCCAGATAATGGCAGAAGTCATGCCAGACTTCTGAGGCTCCTCCTTCTCATTGGTCTTGGGCAAGAGCTTCTCGTCCTCCTCGGTGCCCAGCTCTTCATCATCGTGCGACTTGAGGTTCTGAACGCTGTCCTCCATCGGGTCCAGCTTGGTTAGCTCGTGGAGAGTCGCGGCATCGGTGGAAGATGAGGCGAAAGAGCCCGCTCGCTCGGTGCGGTAGTCGTCAGTCATGATGGGCAAAGACGAGAGATGGCGAGACGAGGTAGTTGGTGTGGAAGGAATAGAGAAGCAGACAAGCTGAGTAAGTGAGTGAATGAGATTCGAGTCCACGGTAATGAGCGGGAGCAAAAGGAAAAAAAAGGGCGGGCAGTCGGCGAGGCGGTGCGTGAATTCAGGCGAGGGCCGGTGCTGATGAATTGAGATCGTCGCCAGGTGAGGACTTTGGGGTCCTATTTCAGTGTACCATGGGAAGTCGGGTTGCACAAGGGAGTATCGAGAGTGCAAAGTCGTCGGTTGGTTGGAATGCTCTAAAGGGAGACGCCTCGTCTGGTAGAATTCCGAAGGGCAACCGCGGAATTGAAGGGAAAGGGAGTAAGGTAGACAGACGGGTGCAAATATAACGAAAATCGTATGGGAAGGTCCGAGGCGGCGGCGGCGTCCCAAAGTAAGTACGTCGTTCTTGCCCGCCTGGTCTGCGAGTTCTGGGGTCTCGTTCTTTCTCTTTTGCGTCAGACTCAGGGCGAAAAAAGGCTGGCGGGGGTCTCGGTGGTGGTAGTACGGGCAAAGTACGGGACTACCTGGGAGGTTCCTTCCCTAGTCGTAGCTACTAATAGTTACTAGGCAGTGACCAGCACCTACCCCGGGCTGAAAGCAGAGAGAGCAAGAGCAAAAGCAGGGATGAGGGATGAGGGATGAGAAGGAAGGAGGGAGACGTAAGGAAAGGGCAGGGGAAGGTGCGGGCCCCACGACCCCGTACCGGGACTTGCGACGTGCGATTTGCGACTTTCACGTCCATCACACACATTGATGATGAGTCTGGCACTCCCGTTGCTGTGTCGCGGCGCACACTCTCTCGACTTATCCACACAGACTTGCGCACCGCTGACAAGACTGCATAGAAACAATGTCTGCATTCCGAAAGCTTGGCGCACGCTTAAGCATCGTGACGAGAGCCAGCTGGTTAAGCTATGGCTGCCTTCCTATCTTTTCTCTCGATCCGGCGGCATGGACCATAAAGTAGCCAGCCATCCCATCTGAACATACAAGACGAGGCCAAACCCTGCTCTGCCACCCCGCCGTCGCCGCCGCCGCCCTTCCTTCCCTGGGAGAACGCCCAGTACAAGGCTGCAAGCCATTTGGACCATGGTCCGTTTCCCTGGACTTGGGTTTAGGGGGGCATCGAGTCCTGTACCGTACGGATACAAGCCCAAGGTCTTGAACGTCCTTACACCAAGACATAGAAAAACACCTGCAGATCGAGATGGCTGCATCAAAAGCCACCAATCCAACCGGACGCAAGCCCACGGGTTCCTTGAGCTGGACGGGAGCTGTTTTCTGGAGTCCGCCTTTCTTTTCTGGTCTGTCTCTCTCTAACTTTCTCTGCCTGCCTGTCTGCCTGCCTCGCCCTCATCTGCCACGGTGGCTTTCCTTCTATTCCCCAAAACAGAGTCTTGTAGCGCACATTGTGTATCCGTACGAGTACATGCTGTGGTCCACACCACGTAAGTTAGCGCCAAGCCACTAATACTTCGTAAGCTTCAGCCCCGCTCAAGATCCAATTAGACCCGACTCGACAATCTGCAAGTCTCTCTTGACCCGTCGTACCCGTCACATCTGCAACACCACAGCATGGCACCAAGCCCGCCGTATGCAGCACACTCGCACTCAAGCTCGACGTTAGCTTCGCTCCAGTCGGGTCCTGTCGTCAGTGTTTTTGACACTTAGGACAAATAGGAACACGAGATCTTACTGTTCTTCGCCCGGCAATCGCTCGTTGCACCTGGTGCCGATTCGTTGAGCAAGGACGAACGCAGCCTCATATTCTGTGTCAAGTCGTTTGATCAAGCAGGTCGACAAGCCATCCTCCGCGAGCAGCTCAAGAAGTAACGGACAGCCCGATATGCGCCCAACTCTCTCCGACAGCCGCCCCAACTCTGTCTAATTGTCTGCACTCTCGCTCTCGCCGGCATCCCAGCGTGAACTTTCTGTGATCTGATCCAATCCGCACACGCGTCACCGTGTGGACCGTGGGCAATGGCCTTGACACAGAGAGGGTTTCGACGGAGCTTCCCCCTGGGATGGCGGCTGCTCTTGAGGGACACACGGCGCTGTTTCTCTGGTTGCGCCGGTTCGCTCGGTTCCTCCTGGGTCGTCCTGCTCCATCGACTTGAACCAATTGTCCAGCTGTCAAAAATTCTCGCGGATAGAGTTTAGCAGAACAATTAACGCCTAGATTGGAAAGTTTACTCCCTGAGACATTGGAGTCCCAGTACGAACCTCCGCCAATGCTGCCAAGTGGCCTACTTGCAGCCTCGCTCCTTGTCGCCAATATCTCTCGACGTCTGAAGGAATGCACCATGTCTTGGCCGCAGTCGCAGCTCATTCCAGCGGTCCTTCAGCATGAACAGCATACAATGTGCCGCATCGCAACGGCATCTTCTGCCGTTCGTCTGTCGGATTACTCCACCGTTTCCCGCAAATTCTGGCACGACCAACCGTTGACGAGACTCTGAAATGTCTAGGACATGGGGGGTTTGAAACGAGCCGACAGCAAGTCATGTGTTTTGGCTGGGCAGCAGCGTGTAGTTACTGCAGTGCCTGGCATCTGTCGCTGGAAGTGCCGTCCATGGTCTTGATCCATGATCGTCACTGCCCCTGCGCCAATCTCATCTGAAGACGCAAGCATGCAAGTCGAGTCCGCACAGCCGGGAGGAACGGGGGTTCCATGGTCTTGCCGGCTCCCTTGGACGCCAAAATTAGTTGGCCTTGTACGGCGTAGGCCGCTCGCTTGACTTGGGTCGTCGGCTCATCTTGCTCAACATCCCTCGCGATGAACATGTCAGCGATTGCGTGGAATCTGGCTACCGTCCGCTCCGTGCCAGTCTGGTATTGACCACTATTGTCTCCTCCCTCCGATAAGTCATCCTCGAGCGTTTCAGCATTCCCCAGAGAGACCCTGAGGCAGTGTGGTCTACCATGGTGCTTTGGTCGATTCGTGGCACGAGGGGGAGGATGGGAAAGATGAGCACCACATTCTTGCGCGTCTGCCACCCCACATGGCCCATTGCAAGCCACCAGGGACGCGCGCCCGGCCTCCCCAGCATCGACGGCGCCCGCTGGCGCCGGAGCTGGTGTTGCCTTTGCCCATCACGGCTCCACGTTCGAGGAGCCGGGCGAGTGGGAGAAGCCGGCCTAGCACGCTCCGCTGTCGCCATCGTCCGTCAGCCAATGGAGCATCGTGAGCCGGAGACACATTCGTCAGTCTATCCGTGAACGTCGGCCCTAGAGTGGCTCGTATCGGATGTTTACAACATTGATGACTGCATCTGTGGCGTCCGTCACGGGCCGGTTCACGAGCATGTTTCTTGCTGTCGTGTTTACCCGGAGGCCAACTCAAAGCTCCTCGTCTCTCGCTGGAAGGTGTGACCGGGGACGGAGCTCGATGAGCAGACAGCTGCATCTAGGTCTTGGCGGTGTGATGGAGTCAAAGTGTAAGTACTTGGAGCCAGGGTTGCAAAAGGTGCGAAATAGTTCTACTGTGTAGACCTCGCTGAACGTGGGCATGTTGAACATTCCAGCGCTTCTTGGCCCCTGACATTCTTTTTATTTTATTTTTCGCCCCTGCTACCCCTGCTTTCTCCCTGATGAACGAAAAGAGCCCAAAGTATCACGGAGGCAAGGAGGCCAAGAAAGTGATGAAGAGATTGGTTGCGAGCCCCATCCCTCTAGGCGCAGAAGCAAGAACAGCGTATTGTCAGACAATGGGCTGAAAAGGAACTAGCGGCCGGTCTGGAGGCGTTTGTGGAATGGTCCCCCGCCCACGGCGCCCACGGCTGAGAAGCCAGCTGAGACTGGGACGGGCTGGGAATCTCAGGGCACTGGTCTATCTGTGGCTAGTTGGCAAACTATTCAGTGTCGACGCCTCGTGGTCGGCCGTGCCGCCATGATACCCGTCGAAAGCGGTGTCTTGGACGTACGTAGTCGCTCTCCCTAGTTTCCATTAGCTTGCGCGGAAAGAAGGGGTCCCATTCCATTGGGAAGTCTCGTTTAGATTGGGGTTGCATCTGTCAAGTTGCTGCACGGCATCTCATGAAAAGAGCGGCTCCGGACGGGTATGGATTGGGGAATTGGGAGGGAAAGGTGTTGGGCAGGGAAGCAGCGCGTAAGGATCTGGGTACCGAGAAAGTACCAGTCGCCTTGGACGTCAGAGAGCAGATACGTACTGTTACTTGTCCGATTCAACTCGCTGCCAATCGGCTCTCGAGTCTTGATGCCTTTCCGTACGTATCTCATCATCACATGATCCGTCAACTATAGCGAGTGCATTAGGTAAGGCACATCCCCCGGTACTCGATACTCGAAATCGTCCGTTCTGACACGTCTAGATACGCCTCTCAAAATACAAGCTTTTGCCGGCCGGGTGTTTGCAAACTCCAGACAAAATTGCGCCGTCTGCGTGCTGCCGGGAAACTGGAGCTGTATTTTATTTTTGGGACATCGCGAGGGGCCGCGGCGGGAGAGCCTGAGAAAGTTGTCGTGGACGCAGCCTGTGCCTGGATGCCATGCCAGGGTTCCCTTGGAAAGTCCCCGGTTCGCACTAATTACGCAGATGCTCGAGGAAAAAGCAAGCATATATACCTCGCTGTTCGCATAGGTAGTAGGTAAGCTGCTACAATAGTCAGTGGCAGTGGCTGACGTGAATTAGGTACTGAGGAATCGAGAGTGATGGAAGAGATTGAGAGTACGGGTACGAAGTACAGATACTTTGGAAACATAGGCAAGCGTCATGTTTCAAGATGTTGCTTCCCAGCCAAGACCCTCTTGGTGTCCACCCCCACCATCCACCTCTCTCAGTCTCGCTCCTCCGTACCACACTACGGATGTCACCACTATTATCTGCGATCCCACTCTCATCGCACTTGTTATACTGCACTTGTCAAGTACCTGAGTACGGCCAAATTGTTCCTTTCCCACCAGTTGCCGCAGCAGCTGCTCCGAGGGCAGCAGGCCAGCAGCAGCAAGTAGCCATCGCACCATCCACTTTCTCCCACACCGGGCTAGATCGGCATCCATGAGATTGTCCCCAAAACATCAGCCAAGCACCCACACTCAATCGGAGCGACGACCGTGGCTGCAGTCGTAATCGCAAGGAAGCCACATCCACGGCTGCTAACCAAAATCTGAGTGAGATAGAGAGAGAGAACCCAGCTAATTAGCTGACCTACCTACATGTCCCGCTGTACTCTTTACATGATCCAAGCTACTCTGATCCCGCTGGGTACGAATAACCTGAATCCCTCTCTCGAGTCTTTTAATTAGAGACGGAGAGACGTCAAGAGACACGTTGCCAAGTACTCGCCGCAGCTCGGGCCGGTACTTGATTCTATCCTGGAGCTACGGATACCCGCCCTGTACCTGGTCGTCTATGCTCGTTCCCCAGTCGAGCTTACGCCAATCATCTCGGCCCTTGCTGATCTGCTGTCCACCGACCGCCTCAACTTGGGATGCCTCTTACAGCCTACTCACACCATCTCATTTGAACGCCTACGACGGTTCCATATGCACCTTGCCGAAGCTATCTGAACTCTAGCTGTCACTCTGCCACAGACTTTTTAAAGGTGGCAGGTATCCAGTTCTCGCCCTCCAGACCTTTGTGCCACTGCTCATCTCAGCCTACTGCATCCATCATCTCGTGAGACGGAACGACAAGCGACTAACCACAAAAAAATTGGGCTGACAGAACTCCTTGAATTCTCTCTCTCCCTCATACCTGTCGCCGCCGGTCCTGCCCACTCACTTACTCCTGCCAATATTTCTCACTGCTAGTTACTACCACTTCTTTTTTTGTCGCGCTGTCAATACGACTGATTCGCCATAGGGTCTCCGCTTGGCTCTCACTAACGAACCATCCATCCTTCAACCACCGCGGACCACTTTCGGCCTCCCTTGCCTCAGTTGCGCGCGACTCGGGGTGGTGTGAGTGAGACAGAACAGGGCACAGATCGCCAATGGCCTCGATTTAGACGTGATAGGGATATCCCATATCTGAGGTAAGATTAATTGCCCGACATGAGCGTGTCTTGCGTGTGGGCATCCAGCTAAACTCACTTTTAGGGCCACATACTCTCTCCCTTGAAAGCCCAGCTGGCTTTCCCTACTTGTACTTCAACCTCGCACAAGCCTGACTCGCAATCGAACCCGAACCTTAAACTCTCTTCGAGCTCCCGACACCGACCAGTCCGCACGACTTTCCTCAACCTCTCTCACACGCACACAACCAAACGACACGCCAATTTACAACAGAGATACCGTTCCGACCGTCGAAATGACTCAACTCAACGGCCAGAACCGGGCGCCGAGCAGTACGTTGAAAACCATCCTTATCAATCCTTATCACCATCCGTAGATGCTAACCCTCAATCCAAGCCTACAGCAATGGTCACGGCAAGTTCTTCCAGGATGGAGGTATTTGGAAGGAGGCGCCCTTGCTCAAGGGTACCACCAAATTTGAGCCTCTTCCCGATGTCAAGAACATCATGATCACCGGCGGCGCAGGCTTCATGTAAGTCGCGGTCTTGGCACTTCGGTTGGCCCGCAAGCTAACAAAATACCTCAAGCGCATGCTGGCTCGTCCGCCATCTTACTCTCACTTACCCCGACGCATACAACATCATCTCATTCGACAAGCTGGATTACTGCTCGTCACTGAACAACACTCGCGTTCTGAATGAGAAGTCAAACTTCACCTTTGTCCACGGCGACATCACCAACCCCACAGAAGTCCTGCACTGCCTGAAGCGGTACAACATTGATACCGTCTTCCACTTTGCCGCCCAATCACACGTTGATTTGAGTTTCGGTAACTCATATGGATTCACTCACACCAACGTCTACGGCACCCACGTTCTGCTTGAGAGCGCCAAGAGCGTCAACATCAAGCGCTTCATTCACATCTCCACCGATGAGGTCTATGGCGAGGTGAACGATGACGATGACGACCTCCTCGAGACCAGCATTCTCGCACCCACGAACCCTTACGCTGCCTCCAAGGCTGCGGCCGAGATGCTTGTCCAGTCCTACCAGAAGAGCTTCAAGCTCCCCGTTATCATCGTGCGCAGTAACAACGTTTACGGACCGCACCAATTCCCCGAGAGTATGTCACCAAAACACGTCAAGCTTCCTGTATTGTAGCTAACTAACCCACTCAGAAATTATCCCCAAGTTCAGTTGTTTGCTGAACAGAGGCCAGCCCGTCGTCCTCCACGGCGACGGAAGCCCCACCCGTCGCTACCTATTCGCCGGCGACGCGGCTGACGCATTCGACACCATCCTCCACAAGGGCCAGATGGGTCAAATCTACAACGTCGGATCCTACGACGAGATCTCCAACATTGACCTCTGCAGCCATCTCCTCAAGGAGATGAAGATCCCCTTCTCCACGACAGACGAGTTCAAGAAGTGGGTTAAGTACACACACGACCGTCCCTTCAACGACCACCGCTACGCCGTCGACGGCACCAAGCTGCGCCAGCTCGGCTGGGACCAGAAGACGAGCTTCGCCGACGGCCTGCGTATCACTGTCAACTGGTACCGCCAGTTCGGCGAGGAGTGGTGGGGTGACATCACCTCCGTTCTCACGCCTTTCCCCGTCGTCCAGGGACTGGATGTCTCTGCGGACCAGGAGCCCGTGGCCGACTCACCGCCTACCCCCGAGTCGAAGAAGAGAAAGGTGATTGATGGTGTCAACGGCACCAACGGCCACTCTGTCAGAGCATAGATCATATGCTGGACAGTAGACGAGTGGCCGGGAGCGGGAGGAGAGGGGGAATGAATGAGAGACATGAAAATTGACATGAGGAAGGGTGTGTGTTCCTTCCATTGTTACGATGTAAATCCTTTTAGAGACGTGCAACATGGTCTGGCGTATGGCCAAAGATAAAACTTGGCAAGTTTGCAGAACACACAACACAACACACAACACAACACACAACACAACACACAACACAACACAACACACAACACAACACACAACACATTTTTCTGGCTCCGGTTTATGGCGGGGGCGTAAAAGGCACACAGTATGGCGGTTCAATCATAGAGAGAACATATGGTCGATGGTCGGCAAATCAAAGCTTTTTTCCCAAAAGTCAACTCCTCATATAAGATTCATGTGTGATGTGTTCCCTTCGTAGCAGCCTGTATGAGACTCTTTATATCGTGCTTGACGAGGAGTGATTCTTACCTGAGTAAGATAGAGGGCCAAGACAACCCATAAAAGTGAGGAACTGCATTGCGTTATAGCTCAAAGAGCAACGATCAAGCTGTTCGTATCGTTGGGCCCATGTGCAGTTTAGTCTGCTTCCATCCTTTGTCATCTGCATGTTATGCAATGAAGTAATGAGCTCTTACAGTCATCATCATCCATTCATAGAATGATGCTGATCCCCCTCTTCCCCCCTCCTACCTCTCATGATAAGATGTGGGCCAAGGTGTAAGCGAGAGAGGGGGCGGCGATGGTGGTGGCATGCAGGTTCACACGTTTGATGTTGGTCCTTGTTGGAGAGTGAACCATCTCTTTGGGTCTTTGGTTTTGTACCGAAGCAAAGGGGAAGCAATCTGAACAACAGGGCCATTAACCTAGCCTAAGTCTGTCTTAAGTCTGGAATATTCTGCTAAGATAATGATCGTCTAAGACTCTTTCAATGGGATAGACAGGCAGGCTGGCTACATTGTATGGTCTGAGGAGGAAGGGGGTTTCCACGTGTGATGATGACTGTGAAGCTCGTGAGCCGCGCCTCTCGGAGACTTTTGGCGACATTCGGCTGTGGATGGCCATATTGCTTTTTTTTTTTTTTTTTTTTTGGTATTCCTCTCTTGCTCGTGATCCTTCGCATGAGGGGATGGGAGGGGAGGGGGGGCTGGACCACGTGTTTTTCATTCTCTCTTTCTGACATGCAGATGCAGGAGGATTCGTTGCTGGGTTCGTTTGATTGCTTTTGGAGGTGTTCAAGATTTTAGCAAAGTAGCCGAATGCCCCGGGAAGGTATCGTATCCCTCTTTCTCCCATTTCCACATGTTTCTTGTTACTGCTGTTCTTACTTTTTTACCTTACTTTCTTAGGTCCTGGTGTCACTGTTGAATGGTCAATGGACCATCCGTATGGACAGAGTTGCTGCGAGACACAAGGGAAAAGGCCTCGACCCATACGAACGGTACGATTACTCCGCTCTCCCCTCTCTTCTCCTCTTGGGAGGTGGTCAAGGGAACGAGGGCAAGGTAAGGTACCGCGCCAATGGTTCGAGATGGATTTACACCCCGGTCACTCAACTTTCGTTGGTTCGGGATCGGACTTCTCGGAGGCGGAGGGATTCAAACTTGTTCTCTTTGAATTCGAGGTACGGATGGATAGCTACCTGCTCTATGAGGTTCGTGTAACCTACCTAGATTGGCAGGATTGGTAATGCCGTGCAGCAGTAGTAGCTCACCTCTCCTTGCGTTGTTCCGGCTTGCTGCTGCTGCCACCGGCCGGTGCATATTGAAATACCTATCTAGCTACGAGCGATAACCATCGGGCTCTTGTCCGTCTCCGGACCCCACCTTGTACGGACTTCTTCAAATCTATCGAAGGAGGGGGAATTGATGTTCCATCTGGGATTCTACCGGAGCCTGATGGGCTGGTGGGTTAAAGGTGGGAGCGAACGTCAAGTACATAGCAAGGTACAGGAAAGTCACGACCGAGGAATAGCCCTCTTTATCGCACAGATTGAAACCTGGGTGAGGGCTGGACAGTACATGTCCCATTTTCTTGGTTGAGAAATCTTGTAGATAGATAATAATACTGTAAAACTGCTAGACAACGGTCCCTGAGGCTTGATTCGCGTGAACTGCTTGGCCCCCTCTCTCTTCTCTCTTTTCTTCCCTTTGGGTTCCCATCCTCTTCCCCCTTGGATGTGCTTGAACTTCTGGGTAAGGGCACATTAGGTGTGGGCGGGGGTCCCGGGGGAGGGAGACGACCTACGTTGATCCACAATCACCGGACCCATCCATCCCCGAGACCCGGGCCAACCAGAAGTGGCAGCGAGAGACCTGGGAGGGAGAGACAGAGCCCCCGAGGCGCGGTTGTGGGCTCTGGAGTTGTGGTTCGGTGGGGTCTGGAAGGGAAAGCCCAAGCCTCCAAGGTTCCAACGGCGGGGGCCACGGAGAGGGGGCTGTCCCTCATCCTTGGGCCTGGGAGTCTTTGGGGGCACCGCCGCCATGGAGAGTTCTGAGTGAGTGCCTGTGCGTGGGTTTTCTTTTCACACTTTTTAAGCCCAGGCTTCCGTCCCATGCTGTTGGGAAAAGTATCGCGAGTGGGAGCCGGAATTGGGGTAAAGGACGCGCATGAGGGTTTGGTGCGCCTTGCTTACCAATGACGGGAAGGAAGTAAGTAGTATAGTACTCTCAGAGGTCGAGTGATTGAAGAGATGCCAAGGTAGGCAGGCAGTGGAGGGTATATTGCAGCTTGCCTGCAGCCGCCATCTACTACCTCAAGTGCTTAGGTGCAGTAAGGTGCTGACTGCCCGTACCGGCGGTTCTCTAAAATCGTACCAGTCTTCGTTTCTAGACTTCATTCGAGATGAAGAGAAGAAGATGAGGGAGACAGATGGTCCATCATGACTTTGTCGAATCCTCGAGCATAGCAGGCAGCCCTATTTATACAATCTGGGAGCCGCTGGGAATCTCAGTTGGTTGCAAGTACAATCCTTACGTGCCCAGTGTTTCTTCACGACTACAATGTGTACCCTGATGCAGCACACTGACCTTGCATAGCCAGCGTGCCAATGCAGAGAGCTTGGTGGCTCGAATGTACGAATGAAATCTCATGTGTCTTCCGCGTCCTGCATACTGCGTAGGAACAACCTAGGCATAGAAACGTACTAGAATTGGAGCAAGAGGTCCAGACGCAACGAAATGATACCTTACCTCGAGCCCGCACCACCATCTCTGGGTCCATTAAGATGCCGTTTTAACGACATGGCCCTCGTCCACTCCCGCAGCTACTGTGCAGTACGGTATCCAAGCTCGTGTCTCCGTGTTAGTTCCAAGCCAGTCGGACTCTAGGAACAAAAGACTCTCCGTAGTAGGTTCCATTGCTAAGGTAAAGCAACGATCTCCACGGCAGCCCCCACAGTTTCTGCCGCTGTGTCTGTCCACAGTCCAAGAGATTGACGAGACAGACAGTCTTCGGAGTACAGTATTGTATTGCATGTATGAATGCCCGTTGGTAGTTCAGCAGTGAAAAGAACCCTTGATCGTTTGCCCCGTCGGTTCCCACCCACCCCCCCTCGTCCGTCGTCCTCGTCGTCCCGGTCCCATCACCAGCGTCCTTGCAAGTTGCGAGATCCCGGCACCTGTCAGGATTTCTGCACAGGATTAGAGCAATGCACTGGCCAAGGGCACCCGCACTAGGAGGTCCTCCCCGGAGCAGCCATACCCTTTCAGTGTTAATCCTACCCGACTGGCAAGTCACGTCGTCGCCTGATTATCCTCAAAACGAACGTCCTTTCCACTACTACTTCGTACCCTCCCAAAGCCTCTACACTACGGAGTTTCTTAAGCCATCGTCTCTCTGCCAGTCCCGCCCTCCCGCGTCTTCCCCTTCCAAAGAGAGGCCCCCTTCTTTCAATCTTCTCCCGCTTTACCGCACTCGGTCTCGTACCATCTTTTCTCTTTTGTTCCTCTCTCTCAAGTCTGCACCAAGGATCAAAAAACACACTTTCCACAATCTGCCCGAGCAATCGCAATCGCGACCACCGATCGGCCGACCGATAGCATCCGGATTTGGCACCAAAATCGCCAGCCCTCTATTTCCGTCCTTTGGGATTTCCGCGAGAGCCCACTCCGCCGCCCCCCCTTTACTGGCCCTTTACTGGTAACCTAATCAACCTCGACGAGAACGACGAAACCCATTCTCCTTTTCTACTCGCAGCCGTCAAACAAAATCAACAACCTCACCCCTACCGGCATCCCGTCGCGGGCCATGACATGACGTTCCGGGGCCGCCGACTAGGAACAGAAAGACCGCGATAGGGACCCCTTCGAACTCAGACCCTCCCCGGGTGGCACACACGGACGGGACGGGTCTCGGCCGCCGCCGCCCATGGCCAGGAAGCGGCGCACCAAGAAGCGCAACAAGGGAACCAGCACACGACCAGACCCCGCGCAGGGCGCCGAGTCCAGCATGTCCACCACCGACGAGCTCGCCTCCCACTCCAGCGATGGCCTGTCGAGCGGCATGCGCGACACCGGGAGCGCCGCCACCGAGATGACGAGCGTCATGGGCAGCACCGAAGATGGTTCGCAGGCCGGTCTCGAGGCCGACGAGGAGTGGAATTCGCAAGAGGAGGAGGGCATGGAGGTTGACGACGAAGATAATTTCTCTGTTTTCGCGCCGAGTCACTACCCTCGACCGAGCGAGTCGCATCGCACCGAGATGCCTTATATGACGTCGCCGAACCACCAAGATATGTGAGTAGTTTTCTGAAATTCTTGCTGCTTTCCCAAACTCTACACCCACGCAATGCACGCCAAGTGACGACAATGCAGACGTAGGCTGACTAGGAGGTTACTGCAGGTCGTCAACGAGGTCGTTCATGGAGCGAGAGTTGGACTACCAATGGGAAAACGGTCGTCGATACTGCGGATCCCACTACCACCTTCCAAACGACGAGTGGGAAATGTGCCGCATGAGCTTAATCCACAGAGTCTACCTCCACGTTTTCGACGGCAAGCTGAGCACGGTACCGATGGAGAACCCACAGAGGATACTAGACGTCGGCACGGGCATTGGCGAGTGGGCGATAGGCATGGCGGACGAGTTCCCCAACTGCGAGGTCATTGGCACAGACATTTCCGCCATAGCGCCCACGTCAATACCGATGAACTGCTTTTTCGAAGTCGACGACGCCGAGCTCGAGTGGGAGCGCGAGCTCAACTCGTTCGACCTGGTACACTTCCGCCACATGATGGGCGCCTTCCTCGACTGGAATTTTATCTACAAGGAGGCCTTCAAGGTCATCCGCCCCGGCGGCTGGATCGAGCTGCTGGACTGGGACGACCAGCAGGGTTTCAAGAAGTTCCTCTCAGAGTTCCCTCCCACGTCCGAGATCCACGAGCTCTCGAGAGACCTGACGCAGGCGGGCGTCAAGGCCGGGCGGGCGAGAGGCGTCGCGCACATGAACCCGAAGCTGTTGACGGACGCCGGCTTCACCGATATCAAGCTGACGGAGCACACGATACCTATTAATCTCGAGTCGAGCGAGGGCAAGCTCTGGCTGATTGCCTGCATCGACGGCCTGGAAGCCGAGTGCCTGCGGCCGCTTACGAAGTACATGGGCTGGGAGCCCGATCACGTCAAGACGGCGTGCCACAACGTCGCGAGAGAGATGGCGCGCCTGGCGAGGGATCCGATCAAGTCGCATGGTCTCATCGTCAAGGCGCGCGTATTGGTGGGAAGAAAGCCGACGACTGCGGTCACGCCGCCGAGGGTGTACCCGATTTTTAACGACGACGCGGATGAGACGGATGATACCGCGCGTGAGGATGCTTGCAGCAGACACCATGGCGATGACGAGTCCGCCGTTGAGACGGCGGTCTGATTTATCGAATCACCTACTTGCCTTCACCTTCTTGAAGGTGAGGCGAGTACAATAATTTCGGCTCTATCCGGGTGACGAACGGCCCGGGCCTAACTAAACTAGAGCAACCGCTATTACCTTCATGTTCACTTGCATATATCGCAACTTTCCACACCGGCAGAAGAGCTTGGCTGGTCATATTTAAAAGCGATCAACAAACTTGCATAGCTCCCACTTATTTTACCTTACCTTCTATGGAAACCGGACGGGGTCGAGAAAAAGTACCTTGCCTTTAAAAGCGATCAACTGAGGATACTCCTCGTATCAAAATGGCGGATGGGAGGTTCGAGGAGAACTCGAGGTGCACCATTGTGCAGACCAAAGGGGTTGAGAGATATCCTAGCTACTAGGCAGATTAAGGATAGTCATCGAATTTAAGATGAAAATAGACGAAGCTCTCCATTTGCTGCAACATGCTTGGCTATGTGGTGAAATGGAGAATTCCCAGTGAAGATTGTCGCAGAGGTGCCGAATAAGTGGTGAAATGTCACAACCAATTAGGTAATTACCTTGAGCTTGAGGAACCTGAGAGCTCGGTGCTTCAGAAGTACGTACCGCCACAGCTCCGTTCCCAGGTTGCAGTGGGGGGCCGGCCGAGCTCCCTGCCTATGTCATCCATCCTCCATTCAACGCCTCAGCGATCACACACAATCACCAGCCTCCAACGAGCCGTCCACTTTGCGCAAC
Organism: Colletotrichum scovillei; assembly: GCF_011075155.1. Lineage (NCBI taxonomy): Eukaryota > Fungi > Ascomycota > Sordariomycetes > Glomerellales > Glomerellaceae > Colletotrichum > Colletotrichum scovillei. The sequence goes on from NW_023336261.1 coordinate 4,471,044, forward strand.
CGCAGCTGGTGCATTCACCAACGCTCGAAGCGAAACCACGATCCCCAGCGACGATGCCCGTATGACCTTGACGTAGCCCGCCCCTTCGAATCATGGCTTTGAACCCCACCGACGGCTTCGTCGCCGCCGGCAACGGGGTGCTCGACCTGGACGACACCGCGCTGCCCATGTTCATCGTCGAGCGAGTCCAGCTGCAGTTCTCCATCGCGGCCGACTTTGTCGCCGCCCAGGTCGCGAACAATGTTTTAGTTTTGGCGTTATCCAACGGACGTATCTTGCGCATCGATCTTAATAGACCCGAGGATATTGATGGTGCGTTTTTACAGTCAGACGAAATGACGGTACTTTGCTCCTCGCGAATAATGGGTTGCTAACCATGAGACCATTCGCAGACATTGACCTTCCCAAGAAACCGGCAGAAATCGGTGTCATCCGCCGCATGTTTCTCGATCCGACCGCCTCCCACCTCCTCGTCTGCACGGCGCTCGGCGAGAACTACTACCTCCATTCCCAACACAAGCACCCGCGCGCCCTGGCCCGCCTGCGAGGCGTCTCCATCGAGAGCGTTGCCTGGAACCCCTCGCTGCCCACGGCGTCGACCCGCGAGATCCTGCTCGGTGCCGCCGACGGCAACATCTACGAGGCCTCCATCGAGACCACCTCGGAGTTCTACAAGAAGGACATCAAGCTCAAGAACCTGCACAAGCTCCCGGATGGACCGATCACGGGACTCTGGGCCGATACGTTGCCGAAACGACCGGACATGCGGCGGGTCATGATTGCGACGCAGAGCCGGCTGTTCCATTTGGCTGGCAAGGTCGGCAGCGGCCACGACAGCGGAGGGTCGGTGTACACGAAGCTGTTCGAGTCGGAGCAGCCCGTCATTCACGAGCTGTCGCGCTCCTCGGCCGCCGCGACGTCTGCGCTAGTCGTCTCGCCGGACCCTCCCGACCAGAACCCGTACGAGGATGAGGCGCACGAACGGGCCTACGCGTGGCTGTCTGCGCAGGGCATATTTCATGGGCAGCTCGCCTCAAGCGCCGAGGGCAAGAAGATATTTAATGAGTCGAGCATGCTTCCGCGGGACAAGATTGGCTCCTCGTCTGACGGACCGGGAAGCAAGCGAAAAGCTACGGCGGATTATGTCGAGGCGATTGCGCTGACGCAGTGGCACATTGTCAGCCTGATTGGGGGCCGCGTGGTCGCCACGAATCGCCTGACCGGAGAGGTGGTCTATGACCAAATCGTGCTGGACCCGGGGCAGAAGGCAGTGAGCTTGTCTGTGGATCTGCAAAAGAACACATTCTGGATGTTCACTGCGCAGGAAATCTTCGAGGTCGTCGTCAGGGACGAGGACCGCAATATCTGGCAAATCATGCTGAAGCTGCAGCAGTTCGACTCTGCGCTGCAGCATGCCAAGACGCCCGCGCAACGGGAGACGGTGGCGACCTCGTATGGTGACCACCTCGTTGCGAAACGGCAATATATGGAGGCTGCCTCGGTGTACGGACGCAGCAATAAGCCATTTGAAGAGGTGGCTCTTACCTTTATCGACAACAACGAGCCGGATGCTCTGAGGAAATATTTACTAGCGAAGTTGAGCACGTCGAAGAAGGCGGCCGTCATGCAAAGAATTATGATTGCGAGCTGGCTGGTAGAGATCTTCATGGCGAGGCTCAACTCGCTAGACGACACCATCATCACGCAAGCCGAGTTGGCGGACGGCCTCAACCCGGCACAGTCAAAGGAGCAGCTCCACGCCGTTCAGGGCGAGTTCCAGGAGTTTGTCAACAAGTACAAGTCTGACCTCGACCGGCGGACGGTGTACGACGTGATCAGCAGCCACGGCCGGGAACAAGAGCTGTTGCACTTTGCCAACGCCGTTAACGACTACAATTATGTCTTGTCATACTGGGTTCAGCGCGAGCGGTGGCCTGAGGTGTTGACGGTGCTGAAGAAGCAGACGGATCCCGAGGTTTTCTATCGATACAGCACCGTGCTTATGACGCACGTTGCTTCGGACCTAGTTGAGATTCTCATGCGCCATTCCGACTTGAAGCCTCGCAAGCTGATTCCTGCGCTGCTGGAGTATAACCGCAACTTCGAGGGCACCCCCCAGCAGAACCAGGCCGTTCGATATCTGCAGTATGTTATTAACCAGCTCAACTCCAAGGACTCGGCAGTACACAACACCCTTGTCTCGATATATGCCCAGACTTCTAAAGACGAAGCTGGCTTGCTGTCGTATCTAGAATTGCAGGGGGAGGAGCCGAATTACGACCCCGATTTTGCCCTTCGTCTGTGCATCCAGCACCACCGCACGCTGTCTTGCGTCCACATCTACACCAGCATGGGTCAGTACCTGCAAGCCGTTGACCTGGCGCTCTCGCACAACGAGGTTGAGCTGGCGTCTGTGATCGCTGACCGGCCCATGTCCAACCCGCCTCTGCGGAAGAAGCTCTGGCTCGCCGTCGCGCGCAAGGTCATTTCGCAGTGCAACGGCATCAAGACGGCCATTGACTTTTTGAAGCGGTGCGACTTGCTAAAGATTGAGGACCTCATCCCCTTTTTCCCGGATTTCGTCGTCATTGACGACTTCAAGGAGGAGATTTGCACGGCGCTCGAGGATTACGGGCGCAATATCGACTCGTTGAAGAAGGAGATGGACGAGTCGTCGCAGACGGCCACGAACATCAAGGTAGAGATCGCCGCCCTGGATCACCGTTACGCCATTGTCGAGCCCGGGGAGAAGTGCTACGTCTGCGGGCTGCCGTTGCTGAGCCGGCAGTTTTTCGTCTTTCCCTGCCAGCACTCGTTCCACTCGGATTGTCTGGGCAAGAGGGTGCTGGAGCAGGCTGGTGTGGGCACGAGCAAGAGGATCCGCGAGCTGCAGGTGCAGATTAGTAAAGGTCTGGTGAATGGTGCCAAGAGGGAGGCCATGATTACGGAGTTGGACTCGTTGGTGGCATCAGCATGGTGAGTTTACAACAGGTTCGCCTATTTACGAGTGACGTATTGCTAACATGACGCAGTATTCTTTGCAGCGACTTTGCTATTAAGAGGATTAATGAGCCATTTGTGACGCCACAGGATAACCTCAATGAATGGAGCATTTAAAGGGGGTGGGTGTGTGGTGGCCTCCGTGGTGTAGACGCCCCCGGTCCCTTCTTATCTTTGTACATGATAGCACAAACAAGGACCTTGCATGAGCAAGCGTTGTTTCAATGGCTGCAATACCCGGCGTTTTTCAAATTCAAGAGTTTACACAGACTTAATCCAGAGTATATCTCAGATTGTGTTCAAAGATATTTGACTATGCTATATAGTGAAACCGGTATCGTCGTTCTTGACATGGTTTCTCTGTCTTGCTTGCTGTTGGAAGGTCGATTTGATTTGTGGCGGGGAAAACGTCGGGACGGAGGGGGCTTTTCAGGAGCCTGAGCAGTCGGTGACTTGCGTTTGCGAAGTCGAGAGCAGGAGGATGGAGACGATGAGGCCGTAGAGGCCTAGGACCTCTGCGAAGATGAGGATTAGGACCATGCCTGTGTATAGACGCGGTTGTTGGTTCGTCGCTCTGACTGTGGGTGGATGTCAGTTTACTGTGGTCTTTTCTTATGCCTCTTTGTCCCTGGACCGAAGGCCGTAGGTATCATCGACAGCGCAGAGTAAACAATACAAGGGGTAGGGGAAACGGAGGGAGCAAGGGGAAGAAGTGGGATCGGAGAGGAAACAAGTTCACCTCCAGCGTCACCGACAATCCCAATCGCGAACCCCGCCGCGAGCCCGCACAAGCCGACGCTGATCCCCGCGGCGAACTGCAGGAAGCTCGTGTGGAGGGCCTGCTTCTCGACGAGGCGGTTCGCGATGATGACGGCGGCGACGAGGCCGTAGATGCTGAGGATCTGGGCCATGATGGCGCAGAGGGTGTTTTGCATGAGGCGGTCCGGGCGGAGGACGCCGGCGGCGAAGATTGCGGCGGAGGATTTGGCGGTGCCGTAGGAGGAGCCGAGGACTGTGAAGACGATGGCGGATATGCAGCCCATTGCGCCGAAGAAGGACTATCATTCGGGGGGGTAGTTAGCGAGAGATAAAGAGAGAGAGAGAGAATGGGCTGGATTAGGGGATGTTTGAATTGGAGTATGAGGTGTCGATGATGGAAGAGGGAATGGGAGTGTATGGCCTACCGAGTACGATGGACTTGGAGGATGAGGTGCGTTAGCTACGAGTTTTGCTGGATCTGTGATCTTGGAAGGGGGGATCAGGCTGTGATGCGTACCAGCGGTCCAGGTTCGCAAAGACGATTTCGTCCATTCTGGTAGTGGTAGTGGCGGGCGATGTGAGGACGGATTGCATTTAACTTTTCGGGGTGATTTAAGCTTATCTGATGCTTAGGAGGCTTTCCAAGATCTGATGAGATGACGGGTAGTTTTACTGGGAGGACGCATGGTCACGCATCACGGCTTATATATCACCTACGTTGGTTGCGTCGAGGAGGCCTACTTCATTCGTCGCCATACCACACACACGCAAAGCTCCTAGACTTAGTTGCCTAAAATACGGAAATCAGGCTTGCGGCATACCTGTTTCGCGGTACACCTTTTGGCTTTCCTTCGTTGAACCACGCACCATTCGCGGTGGCTTGTCACAAACGGGATAATTCCGATCCGATCTTATCTTTTGTCCATAACATGTACGGCGTCGGGCGAGAGGTAGCCCTACGCGTGGCACGAATGCTGACTGCCTTACGGATACTTCCAGGTTCCATGTGCATTCAGCTGTTTTGATGTACCAATGGAGAGACCTACTGTCCATGAGCTGACTGGAAGGAGGCGGTGGCTGCGGATGCTCGTGATTGGTTCGTGGTGGCGACAAGTTGAGGTGAACCGGACGGGAGCGGCGCGGTCGGCGCCGGGACCCACCCAGCCGGCCGGCGCCAGTAATCCGGATTGAGGATAACCACGTGATTATACATGTGACTTCGAGGGATGCCGTGCACGGTCCAAGGGGAAAGGGGGACACCGTCGCAGAGATGCTTCTTTTCGGGGGATCTTCAGTTCATGATTCGCCGTGGAAGCAAATGGCAGGCAACCCCCGTTCGGGAGGAAACGAAAAAAAGAGTGCGGGCGAGTCAGGGGGGGGGATTCTTGCGCGCCAGATGTGCCAGATAGATGGGCGAACTCTGAAGAACGAACGGTCGCCTCCATCTTCGATCTATGATCTGGGTCCTTACACATGATCTGCACCAAGAGCGGTCCTGTCAGGCGGGTTTTGGGAGTTCCTGACACAGTGACACTTTGAAGTCTAATACTCCATACTCACGTACGGAGTAATTAGTATCCTTCTTTTTCTGTGTCACGGTTCAAGGTTGACCTTATTTACGGATACCGTTCTTATTTTTACTCGGCCCGCGGACGATAGAAAAAAAAAAAGCGGACATGCCCACCTAACAAATCCACTTCTCGTACGAAATCATGAGAAATACGACAGATTGGAGAGGCCGACGGACCCGTGGTGGCCTCGTCATCCCTCATTTTCTTTCGGCCTCCTGGAGTCTTGGAGTTCCTGGACGTTCTTGCCTACCTTTTGCAGTAGCGCCGGGACTTGGTGCTCTTGGCCCGGACGCTGCTCGCGCGCCACATCCCGGGCCATCGGATCTCGGCATCGGTATGGAGTGGGGGGGAGAAGAGGGAGCGTTTGGACGAAGCGGCGAAGCGCGTGTGGTTGGATGACGGGCACTTTCTTTTTAGCTCCATTTCATTCCCTTTCGAATTCCCGTTCCCGCCGCTGCCTCATTCCCCCGTCATGGAAGTCTGGCTGATTGACGACAATTTGACCCTAAGGCAAGGCAAGGCTGGATGGACGGGCTCTTCCGGATTCCCGGAGTGGCGATGAACGCATCAACGCGATCGGGTCTGTCGGCTAGACCAAAGTGAACTCTGTGAAGCAGATGATTCCTCACCGCGTTGCGCGTTGCGCAATCCATGAGCCAACATGCGCTGGTGATGCTACGGTCTCCGACGTCGAGAGACGCAAGCAGGAGTCTTTTCTGGAGGACTGATCAGTGATGCGGCTCTGGCGGCACCGTGTTGCCGGTGCTAGCGCTTGTTCTGTATCGTGAGACCTGGCTGAAGGGCAAAGGTGTGAAGGAGGTGCAGGTGTCGAGTGTCGAGTATCACCAATTTTAGAGGTTACAGTTCGTTTTTGTGTCTTGTTGCGTTCGTCGTCTTACCCCATGCTGGCTCGGACCGAGAGGATGTCTGGTTTTATCTGGGAACCGCGACGAACAACACCTCCTCGGCTGGCCTCGAGTCGCAAGTCATATCCGTAGGTCGGGTGTGGCAGCGAGGGCGCCTGGCTGACCAGAGCGTTCGTGAGAAGCCTAGAAGGTACGGATTAGAGAGGTAGGTACTCCGTGAGCCCGTAGCGATGTTGGTTCCAGAATCCAACGTGTCTGATATTCCGCTAGCTGAGACAGAAAAGGGTTCGCTGTTGGTCGGGGGTTACATTGATGCTCGCGTTTCACATGCAGCCATTTTTACCCCTGCCCAGCTGCTGCAACGCAACGCAGCTGCACGACCGCAACCCGCAACCCGCACCGCCCTCTTCTTTTGCGCAGCCGCTCTCCGAGTACTCAGAGTGCAGGTATGACTCTCACTCTCCGTACTACCGTAGACTGTGAGAGAGAGGGAATGTGGGAGCAAGGGGGGCTGGGTTGTCTTTCCTTACAGGCTACGGACTTACGGCTACCGGCCCACGCAAACTGCAGAAAGAAGGGCAGAGCACCGCAAAATAAAGGGGACGGGATGCTTAGAAGGGCAAGCTACAAGCACGGCCACGCGTCTTTTTCGACTCCGCCTGACATGGCTCTCACCACTCGCTAGCCTCCCTTCCCTTTCTCTTACCCTTCCCTTCCCGTTACCAGTGGCAGTGATGCTTGGTGCGTGAGAGTGAGAGTCTGTGATACTTGTGATACCTGTGATTCCAATACCCCCAACCCTGTCGGTGAGAAGGTTTGACCCGGGGTCGTCCCGGGCTGGCAAGTCTGGAGACCGTTCGGCCTTCCCCTTTCTTGTCCAACCATCTTGCACCAATTCGCTGCTCCGTCCGTCGACATCCCTTCCTTCTCACCCTTCTAAGCCTTCCGCTGTAAGCGTGACCAAGTGGTCTCTCTCTACGGAGTACGCTGTAAGTCTCTCTTGAGGAGCAACTCGCTACTCCCGGCCTCGTCCAAACACGCTCAACCCCGGACCCTGTCCGCAACCCCCCCGTCAACCCCCCCGTCAACCCCCCCGTCAACCCGTCAACCCGTCCAGTGCCCCGCCGAGCATGACGACGAGGTCAAGTCTGCGACTGGGTGAGACCTTTTGGACGAGACTGTGGCGCTTGGCAGTGTCAGTTCCCGCCTTGCCCATGGTCCGCGCTGTTGCTGTTTCTATTCCAAGAACAGAGGGGGACCAGAATTTTGACTTTTGGTACAAAGAAAGACTTGCATCTCATCTTTTGGCCTGCTTTTCTCGTCCAACCGCACTTTTTTGGCTCTGCTTCTGCTCTTTTGGCTTCCTCTGTGCTTCCATTGCATTGGACTATTCTGCTCGTGCTTTGCTCTCTACTGCAACTTACTCATCCAAAGACCACCAACCTACACGAGTTGGTGTTAACCACTAGACACTCCGAGTCCTACTTTCACTTTCTTAAATCCTTCGGATCGCCGGATTTTCCCACTCACTACGTTTACGCGTTGCGCCGAAAGCAAATTGGGAAAGGAAAGAAAAAGGCCTTTGCCTTCGCCTTCCCGTCTCTCTAGTCTGGTTTGGTGGTCCGGTGCCAGCTCACCACTCCCGCCGCCCCCAACTCGTCTTCATCAGCAACGCAAGCTCCGCCACCATCACGGGTGACGAATCCTCTCCCCACCGTGCCGTATACCGAGCCCACTCCCCCCCGCGAGTAGTCGCCTTCACCGAACTCCGGAATTTCGCAACCGACTATATTTTTCTCATCCTTCTAGTCTTCTTCTTTACCGTCCGTGTTGCGCCATCAATGACTTCATAGCACGACGCCATTCTCTTATATCTACATCTTTCCGGCGTCTTTGTCTTGGCGGCCGGTCGACACTCGAAGCTTGGATATCCATCTAGTTTAAAGTCGTACAACTCGCTATACATACACACAAACACAGACTCAAGATGAAGTCAACAACATTAATTGCCCTCGCGGCCTCACTACTACCCACGGAGGGACTTGTGCTCAGGAAGAGCGAGAGCAGCGCACCAAGGGTGGTTGGGTTGGATCTGCACCGCGCGACGATACCGTACACACGTAACAAGAGGGATATGTTGAGGAAGAGAGGTTCAGTGCAAGCGACTTTGGACAACTTGGTAGGTCTATAACCGATGTCTTTTCGGTACTATTTCTAACACTCCCAAGGAAACTTTGTATTTCGTCAATGGCTCTCTCGGAACACCAGCACAGCCTATGCGACTTCACCTCGACACCGGAAGTAGTGATCTCTGGGTCAACACAGCAAGTTCGGCTCTCTGCAAAGGTCAAGGCACGCCATGCTCCGTGTCCGGTACCTACTCGGCCAACGATTCGTCAACGTACAACTACGTCGGAAGCTGGTTCAACATTAGTTATGTCGACGGCTCGGGAGCGACTGGAGATTACGTGACGGATAAGTTCACCATTGGCGGATCCACTTTGACCGACTTCCAGTTCGGTGTCGGCTACACGAGTTCATCAGCGCAAGGCATTCTAGGAGTCGGATACAAGGTCAACGAAGTGCAGGTTGGGCGTGCCGGTTTGGCTTCCTACGACAACCTGCCCGCCAAGATGGTCTCTCAGGGCCTCATCCAATCTAGTGCCTTCAGCTTGTGGTTGAACGATCTGGACGCGAGCCAGGGCAACATTCTTTTCGGCGGAGTCGACACGGAGCGTTTCGAAGGCGAGCTCAAGACCGTACCCATCCAGAAGGAGTCTGGCAGCTACGCCGAGTTCCTCATCACCCTGACAAAGGTGACGCTCGGCTCAAAGACCTTGGACGAAAACATGGCCCTGGCCGTCCTGCTCGACTCGGGTTCCAGTCTCACGTACCTCCCCGACGACATGACCACGACAATCTACTCCATGGTCGGCGCCGTCTACCAGCAAGAAGAGGGCGTCGCCTTCATCCCCTGCTCCACGGCCAACTCGGGCTCCAACATGACCTTCACCTTCTCGGGCCAGCCCATCACGGTGCCCATCGACGAGCTCGTGCTCGACCTCGTCGCCATCACCGGCAAGCGCACGTCCTTCTCCAACGGCGTTGAGGCCTGCCTCTTTGGCATCGCGCCCGCCGGCGACGGCACGAACGTCCTCGGCGACACGTTCCTGCGCTCGGCGTACGTGGTCTACGACATTGACAACAACGAGGTCTCGTTGGCGCAGACCAAGTTCAACGCCACGAGCACGAACGTCCTCGAGATTGGCAAGGGCAGCAGCGCCGTGCCGTCTGCCGTCGCCGTCGCGAGCCCCGTGTCCGCCACGGACGGCATTGTGCGTGGAGGAAAGAATGCCGCGCCGTCTTTGGCGCCACTGGCGGCGTCCATCTTTGCGGGATCCGTTGCCTTTGCGACTGGGTTCTCGCTTTACCTTTTCTAAACCACCAAAAACAACAAACACGCCGCATTCTGTTGGAATGGGTTTCGGGGGAGCTTAATGTTTCAAACGGTCGATTTCTTGGCTTCTTCATAGCATTGCATTGCGAGGGCGTTTTTTGGGGGGTTCTCATGTTTTACACAAGATGTTCAAGAATTATGGCTGATGTATCTGCATCGAGCAAGGCGTTATTTGGATGTGCATTCAACAAGACAGCACTTATTCCTTTTGGAGGAGGTTGAAGGAGAAAGAGAGGAGTAGGATACGAAAGAGACGGCCGAACAGCCTGAAGCTGTTTGAGTAGAGCGATAACCTACAAAGAGATACCTAGAGCCAGAAACTTCGTCAATGATAGTATTGGCTGATTCTTCATCACTTTTCATCGCATTCAATGAATCCATTCTCATGTCGCGATCCCGAATCTGGTGATGTTCAGCTGCTCTAACCAGCCTTACCAATCGCGTCCGTTCCATGGACTGTGCACCAGCCACGTGCTCCATTCGGAACATTCCTCTTCATCTGATGTCTCTCTCTCTCTCTCCCTGCGTGTCTCACTCGGGTTCTAAAAAAAGAAGTCTCTTCTCACCACGGAATACCGACTGTCCGGTTTCCAATTGCTGCTGTAGCCTGAAGGCCCTGTACGCAACCTCCTGGCCTGGCCCCTGACAAAGAAGAAAGGGACAATCCAGTGGTGTAGTGTTCATCACGCTTCTCGGAGAGAAGCTTGAAAAGGGGGCAGGCAGGCAGGCAACCCCCGTTTCCCGGTTGGGGCTTTTTGCCAAGGCGTTTCTTGGCTATGCCAAGAGGTTTTGGAGTGTTTCCTGGGTGATTTTTGCGACGGGATTGTGCGGTTGGTCGGTCTTTCTCTCTCTTACGATTGCCCGTTTCTGAGGTACTGAGGTATGACGAGAATGGCAGGAAAGGGAAGGGGAAGTTCCTCGGTTTGGGGTGTATAGTTTGGGAATGACGATGGGTAGGATGCAAGTGCTTTGAGGGGATCGAAATACCGCTCGCGAGAGTCGGATCGTGAAGCCCAGGGCTCTGTCCAGGTTTTTTGGGTAGGCCGTAGGGGAGATTGTGCTTTTTGGCGCCGTCTGATCCCAGGGCAGAATTAGTGCTTAGGAAACTCAAGAAATTTCAAGGAATGGGTCCTTGATGGTCTTGCTCTTCCCACCTCCGCCAATATCCTCGTCCGAAGCAGCGGCGGCAGCAGCGGGGATACACGCCCGAATCACGTCATCAACGTACCCCCGCGGCAACCCGAACCTCTCCGTCGCCTCGTCGACGCCGCGGTTCATCCGGTCGACGTACTCGGCCCACGGCGTCGAGGGTTCGGTCCTCTCGGTGTCGACATAGACTAGCGCCGTGACGTTGCTGCCCGGTGTGAGACCGGCGGCAGCAGAAGCGGCGCCGCTGCCTTGAGAGGTGAGGTTCACGATGCTGACGGCGAGGTCTTGCTTTTGGTAGGCGTGGGGCACGCCTTCGCATCTGTCGAGGGTGGCTTCGTCTTGGGGCGGGAGGGCGTAGAGGACGCCGTAGACGCCGGGAGCCGACGCCGGGCCCGAAACTGGATCCGTGGTTGTGGCGGCGGCGGCGGCGGCGGCGGCGGCGGAGTGCGCAGGATTTACGGGGCCGTTGGGAACGACGCTGGCGTAGCGGCGGGCGTTTATGATGAATGTGTGGTCTGGGAGGTGGGCTAGGCCGAGGGGTGTGGAGGCGGGGCAGCGGAGGGACATTTGGGTTGGTGAGAGGTTGGAGCCGTAGGCGAAGTAGAGGCGAGGGGGGCCCGATGAGGCCATATTGTTTGTTGGTCGTGACTGAAATGGTTTTCGAAATGTTGTGGTTGTGAGGTTGGCGAGCGTCGGTCTTTCAGACTGGTGAGTTGGGGAGGAGTCACTTGTAATTTTGGCTGCCGCGTATCGTGTCTTTCTTCTCTCTTCTCTTCTTCTAATCTCCCAAAAAGGTACTGGATAATAGAGTGCGACTTGGTATGGCTTTGGATGTTGCAAGTGGGAGGTGATGAGTGTCATCAATTTATGGCGAGATGGCTGAGACTTAGGCAGCTAGCACGCTACAGGTCGATGGTCTCAGATGTGGGGTGGGGGAAAGAAGGCACTGGAGAATTCGACCTGCCTAACTTCATGTAAGCCATCGCACTGGTCTTGTTCTTTGACGAAATCTTTTCATTTCCATTGCTGCCTGTAATCGCAGTCCTTGATCCTCATTTCAGAAACCTACTTCTATTCTGAATTTCGGGTTCGGAAAATTGGTACAGTTAGACATACCTCTACGGAGCATTGGGGGGGTACGTAAATCAGCCCAATTCCGGGCCGAAAGTGGGACCGGAGGCACGGCACGGCACGGCGTTAGCGGCATAAGCGCCTCCCATCTTCATTAATTAAGCATTATCTACTAGTATGTATCTTTACATCACTCATAGAGCCTCCTCTCTCATTTTCATGCATAATGTCGTCAACGTCAGAAACGAGAGTCCTTCAACCTATGACGAAGCAATGATCTCGGCAGCCTGCTCGGCGAGGGCGTACACCGCGGCCTGGATGTGAGCCGTGATGATTGTCGGGAACACGGAGGCATCCACAACACGGAGGTTGCTGACGCCCTTGACGCGCAGATCGCTGTCGACGACTTTGCCCATGGCGCATGTGCCCATCGGGTGGTACGTTCCGCTAAGATGTGTGTCAGTTGACATGTAGAGTACGGCATATGGGATAGGGGAAAATCCAAAACTTACATGACGGAAGCGCGGATGCGCTCCTCAATCTCCTCGTCCGTCGACTCGAGCGTAAACGCCTTTAGACCTTCCGCCGGCGCCTCGGCCTCGACGATCCCCTGGCTCAGAGGCGACTCGCCGCCCATCATCATCCGCGTCATCCGGCGGATCGAGTCGCGCCACACGAATCGGTCAACCTCGGAAGCGAAGAAGTTAGGGTCGATGAGCGGGGCCTCGCTCGGGTCCGCGGAGGCGAGCGTCACGGAGCCGCGGCTCGTGGGGTGCAGGCCGACGTTGGCGGTCGTGAGGTAGGTGCTGTTGGACGGGAGCGCCGGGTTCGTGTTGACGTAGAGCACGAACCCCTCCATGAGGGTGCGCTCGTTCTTGAGGAGCGGGTGCGTCGCCGGGTCGGGCGCGGTGCCCTCTTCTTTGGTGATGGCGGCGACGAGGCCGTCCTGGTCTTCCACGCCAAAGGAGGCGACAAAGTTGTTGGGCTGGCCGAGACCGTACTGCGGCTGGAAGAAGAGGGTGTTGCCTGAGTCGACGGTCGCGTTGCGGTACTGCGGGGAGAGGCGCCAGTTGTAGGTGAAGAAGGGGTGGTCGGCAAAGTTCTTGCCGACCTCGGGCGCGTCGAGCTTGGTTTCGATGCCGTGCTTGGCGAGCTCGTCGGACGGGCCGATGCCGGATAGCATCAGGAGCTGCGGCGTGCGGTAGGCGCCGGCGGCGGCGATGACCTCCTTGCCGAGGATCTCCGTGCCGTTGGCGAGGCGGACGCCGGTTGCGAGAAGGGCACCAGTGCTAGAGCTGTTGTCACTCTGGAGGATAATCTTCTCGACCAGCGTGTCCGTCATGACCGTGACGCCGTCGAGGGGGTAGTATTCTGACGCGATCTGACGGACGCCGTTGCGGCGGTTCTCTGAAATCTCGCCAAAGCCGAGGTTCTGGCCGGCATTAGCGTCCAGGCCCGGGAGAGCCTTGACGCCGACGGACTCGTACGAGGCGTAGACGGCGTCTCTGAGGGGGTAGACGCGGCCCGTGACTGAGGGCACCTCGACCTTGAGGGGTCCGTCGTACCCGTGCTCGTCGGCGTTGACGTCGGTCCAGTACGCCTCGGACCGCTTGAAGAACGGCAGCTGGCTCTCGTAGCTCCAACGGGAGTCGTTGGCCAGTTCGGCCCACTCGTCATAGTCGACGCGGGCACCACGCATCCATCCACCTCAGCAAGGGGTCAGTATTTTCGGATGCACTTTTCACCACAGAACAGACTACGAGGGGATGACTTACATGTGTTGATGAGGGAGCCACCGCCGAGACCCTTACCGGCAGCGCTCTGAATAGTGCGGCCGTTGAGCTGGGATTGCGGCGTGGAGTAGTAGTTCCAGTCAAAGTCGCCCGCGATCAGGTTGGTCGAGTTGACGTAGAGAATGTCCGTCCGGCCAGCAGCGCTGGGACCCGCCTCGATGACGAGGATCTTGGCCGTGTTGTTGAGCGCCAACAGCCGGCTCGAGACGACGGAGCCGGCGAGGCCGCCTCCGACGACAATATAGTCCCAGACGTCGGTCGGTAGCATGATTTCCTGATTTGTGTGTCGTCGTTATGCAGGGCAGCGGCACGTAAAACAAGATTCGACGCAAAGATTCTGAAAGGGGAAAACTCGGCGTAAGTTGTGATTGATGCTGCAGATCGGGAACCCGGGAGGCTGGGACTGCAGAGTGTGTGACGAGCCGTTGCAGAATGCAATGCAGAGAGAACCGGGCGTAGTAGAGGGACAAAGAGAGAAGACCTCACACACACTCGAAGCTGGACAGACGCCGCAGCCGCTTCTCTTTTAAGAGCGACGCATCGGGAGATATCACGCACACGTCGCCCGTCAGCATCGTCGTCCGAGGCTCCGTTCTGCGGCCGTTGCGGAGACTATTGCCATGTGGAACTCGGCGCAATTTTGGATATTTCGATATCGCAAGAGGAAAAAAGGCCAGGGCCAGAAGGTGGCTCGGGTACGGCGGGTGAGCGACATCGACAGATCAAGAGGTTCTCTCCCCATTGTCCTCCCGTTGAAGGGGATCCACCAATATTCCTCCTCCACGGGGAACCTTTCCGGGCCAAGCTCTGTCGTTATCCTTTGACCAGGTTCCTGACTAGTTGACAGAGGCCTCTGAGTGGGTTCATCAGTCGATTGAGTGGTGTTGGACGTTCAAGGATCCGGAGTTGTGGGGTTTCTTTCGGACCAGGTTACCGAATGCAGAGACGACCTGTTCTGCGGTCCGTCATCCCCTGTTCCCTACGACGCGGTCCGCGGATAGGGTTAATGTGATGATGGGACTTGGCTGGTCGATCGACGTAAACTGAATTTACGATATGCAATCGGTCTATGGAGTACTGCAACTCTATGGAAGCCGTAAGCATATTCCGACTTCGTCAGCGGACAGACAGAACTAACGTCTGTTATGCTTGCTCTCCAAACGTAGTCTCGTTGGTTTGAGATAACTCGACATGTCCCTCTTCTTCACCTGGATTAGCGCGGCTCCATAGCACTTTTGGAGCGGGCCCTATTTCAACATCCCAGCTTCATGCAGAGTGCAAGCACAGGAAGTCCGAGAGACTCTCGATCTTTGTATCGCGAAATCGTATCACCATGTGGGAATTCCAGCGCCCCGTCTACATGGTAGACTTCTTGCGTTATCATGAATTTGTGATATCTCATCATTGCCACGCGGGATCCCAGTGCGCCCGCCTCCCGCATGGCCCATCGGCCGGTGAGCCATGACCAAAACCTGGGTCTGGTTTCGGGGGTGCCCAAGACGATGCCTGTTGGGCGCCCCTGTCAGGCAGGTCTTTGCTTTTTTTCTTCCCCCCCTTCGTACGGCTAGAACCTGTTGTCTTGACTCGATCATGCATATGTTCTGTCCGCTTGAAGAATGTGGATCACCCGCTGTGCCGCTGCGGAAAGGAGGTTGACGGATAAGTTAAGCCATAAGGCTCCCCCGTCTCGTCTGATGAGGCGTCTGCAGTAGTTCAAGACTAGAATCTCCAGCCACCATATTCGCCCCGTCGTGCGAGACGACACCCGACACGAATCCATGATGAGAATCAGCGGTGCGCTCTTTGCTCGTCTAGCCGTACCGACAAACGCTACCGTCCAGCCAGAGGATGTCATCCAGACCGAGATCGTGCCCCTTTCCGACAGGGCGGTTCCCATTGTCGTCGTCAACGTGCTGCTGACGTTTGCCACAACACTATGGACGGGTATGCGATTATACAGTCGGCGGAAGAAGGGACAGTCGTTTACCATTGAGGATTTCTTGACTGTTGTTGCTCTGGTAGGACACGGCGTGGTTGCAGGTCGTCTTTCAGGTGTATTGACAACATGGTAGATCGCCTTCTATGGGCTCGTGGCCTGCAATTTTGTCAGTACGTTGGATCACAAAGTTCTGCCGAGTTGACTTATACTGATTGGCGGTTCTAGTGGTTTACCTCGGGGGAACTGGGCATCACTACTTGACCCTGCAGCCATATCACGTCGAACGCATGTCAAAGGTCGGCCTCCGAAGATGCCCCCGTCATACCCCTGATTCTATTTATGTTGCCTCTCGCGAGAACCTCGACTAACAACACGCCCCTTGAGGGAGAAAACAGGCCGCGTACGGTGTCCAAACCCTCTTCGCCATCTGCCTCGGCTTCATCAAGATCGGCATCACCCTCATGCTCCAGCGCGTCTTCTTCGTCCAGGGCTTCAAGATCGCAGCCCGCATCACCACGGGCCTCTGCGTCTGCTGGATGCTCTTCACCATCCTCATCGGCATCTTCATCTGCCAGCCCGTGGCCATGAACTGGAACCCGGCGACGCCCGGCGGCAAGTGCGGCGACCAGAACGCCGCCTTCGCCGCCGTGGGCTACTTTGACCTCGCGACGGACCTCATCATTCTCGTGCTGCCGATACCCATGGTGTATAACCTGCAACTGCGGTGGCCGCATAAGGTGGCTTTATACATCATCTTTGGCGCAGGCGCTCTGTAAGAGAATCCCCAGTTTCTTCACCTCGCCCTTACATTATTATGCCGTTATATGGATAGCTGACAGCAGCCTGTACGAATCTCTTCAGCACCATGATCTTCGCCGCCCTACGATTGAAGAACGTCTTGACAATGGACTTCACGGACGTGACGTACTCCCAGGTCGGCGTCGTGCTGATGGGAACCCTCGAGCCCGGCGTCGCCATCATAGTCTCGAGCAGCCCCCTCCTGAAACCGATTTTCGATGCCACCGTCGGCCGCTTCTGGTCCCTCCGCGGCACACGCGGTGCCACAACGAGATCCGGCGGGGCGGGGGCGGCCTCTGCGAAGCCGAACACCCTCCAGACGATTGGCCAATCCGGGCTTCTCGGGTCGAAACTTTCCAGAGGCGGAGGAGGGAGGTTCAGCCAGATGCACTCGACGCACAGCGACGACGATGACGATTTGGAGCTGGATAGGTTGCGGGAGAAAAGACATAACGTGGCTGTCATGGTAGCCAGCGGGAACCCGTCGGAGGATAGCGTGGCGAGGGACTTTAAGGGGAGAGGGGACGATGCTTCGGGCTCCGAGGTTGGGATCTTGGTGACGAGCAAAACTGTTGTTGTGAGCGAGGTCAGGGGGAAAGGGATGTGAGCTTTTCATTCTAGTTTCACTTTCGGCTCTAGGTCAGGACGCAATCGAGATTTTGCAGTATCACAAAGTGGGCAGACTGATATTCATAAAACAATTGAGCCGGGAAAGAGGTAAGAAGAAGGTAGTGAAACAGAGAGCCTTTCTCAATTCTCGACCACATGACTGATTGAATGCACGCCAACGCCTCAAATAATGTCTTGCATGTAAGAACACAAATGTTCGTCTTTGAAGAGGCGGTACAACCCGGTCTCACGAGTCGGCCTCTGACGATCCTTCACCACACCCGATTCGGAGGCAACGTCATAACAGACTTCTTCCAGTCTTTGAACCCAGTTGAGGGCAGCGCTGAAATAAACCATAAAGAGAATATTCATTGCAGACAGTATCGGCCTCCTGATACTTGCTTCCTAGAGGCTCTCGTATGCCGGTCCTTGGCGACAGGAAGCTTGTCTCAGGGGCTTTCAAAGGGATCGACAAACATATCATCTGGGTCATCATCTTTCAAGTTGAATCTTCATCTCGCGATCCTTGGCGAAGCCGGCCAACATTACCCATTCCCCAAGTATTCTTCTGTCTTTGTCCTGTATGTTCAGCAGCATGACCTCCTTTTTTTGATGTCTGGTTAGCATTGCCGAATAGTACGCGTTTACCGCATTCATGTAACCATGGGTAATTGGCGATCAACAACTCTAGAATCCTTTGTCGTGAAGTAGCACCGCCTTAGCCATTTACACCGTCAATGATACATACTTACTCATTCTCTACATTCAGAATGCTGTTGAGGAAGTTGAGGTAATGGAAACAGGCGTTGAAAGCATACTTATCTATAAAACGCCATGGAAAGGATGCCCGTCCAGTGAAAACTTGAAAATTGAATACGACATCCCGCACTTCCAATCCACTACAACCAACAGCAACCTGATTCGGTCTTAAGCTCCCGAAATGTCCACGCCCGCATTCCATCCTGGAAATCTTCCGCATAACACAATTCATCTTGATGATCCCGATAAATTGAGGGGCATCTGGAAGCATCGTACTGGCAAGTACGAACTTGAGATCAAGTACCGCCAGCCACACCAGGGGCCGATATTGATCCGCCGTCGACACGATATCCCGACCGGCAAGCAGGAGGACGAAATGGCCTGGCTCATAAAAGAAGGTCTTTACGTAGACCATCTTACTACGAAGCTAGTCTCCAGATACTCCCGAAGCGTCTGGTACAAGCTAGAGGAACAAGATAGGCCATACGACCCAGAAAAGGCACGTTCTGTAGGAGGCCCGTCGGTCGCGTTCATTTTCGCAGACAAAGAAACTATTTTGAGTTGGAAACCTCATTTCGATAAAGAATCCCCGTTCAAGCCTTGGCACCTGCTTGAGGGACCCTATCATCCTTCCAGCGGGGCACCTACTATTAAAGTATCGTCCTGATGGCTAGGGCATGGATTTTCTATTCTCCCCAAACCTCGCTGCATATCGTCCCGAGAAATACATGGCGGGGCTTCAGACAATCATAGAAGTTGTTGTCGCGCTCAAGCCTAGCAATATATTATATAGGCTGGTTTGCCGACTTAAGACACGTCTTGCAAAAAACTGATTGCTTCATATCGTTGACTGTGGTGGTAAAGTATGTATCCAATAAGACGTTGTGGCTCATGCGTTCGAGGTGAATTGCTCATGTCTCTCTGGCCATACGGTTCCTAAAACTGCCAATTTTCTCATCTAGCGGAGACGACAAACACGTCCAACTGGACATATACTGCCTCTACCAGGATACAAGGAATTTCTGCAGGTGTAATGATAGGGACGCTTGCTTGCATCGTCGCTTTGGGACCCAGTTATGCCAATTTGAGCTCAACCTTGTACAGTGGTTACGGCCAGATGCATTACTGTGATGCCAACAGAGACCTCGTCAAGTAGTCCCCCTACAAGCTTTCGCTGGCTTCCGAGCATTGATGCTCAGATCGCTTAGAAGGAAGTGCAAGAAGCTTACAGAGGGCGCGGAGATCTGCAAATGTGCCCTGCTCTGGCTCGACATCTCATTGTAGGTGGCGCCAGACCTACCATCCCGATGAGAATCGCTATGGGATCATACACCCAGTGTTGATGAACGTCCGTCTTCGTGGAACCTTTGCGCCAACGATGCATCCGAGAGGGTACGTCGGCCCAGCATTCGATGGGGGTGCTGATTGCGTGTAGAAGGTCTTCAATCCTGACCTACTTGATTGCGTGGAGCCCTTCAAACGCTGTCCCGCTTCCGAGTAAGGCTATGCATCGCAGGAGCCTTTCATCTCTTTGTTCAGAAGTCTTTCAACGGCGATGTAAATATTGACTGATTGAATACCAGGCCGTATCAGATGGACTTAGGATCCGTGGCCTGCATCTCGTCTCGTGGTCAGAGATTCCTAGCAACAGCCCAAGAGTCTCTAGCAAGTTGCTAGTAAAACACCTCGCCCTTCATCAGCACCCGAGCCGTGCGGCGAAGATCCGCCGACACGATCTCGCCATTGTCAAACGTAGCCCCGATATCCACCTTACCGCTCGGGTGCCCAATAACGACAGACTCCTTGGCTCGGCCGCCTATGAGCTCCGCCGGTATCGTGCCGGGCAACTGACTAGCAGCCCCGAGACACAGCGCAAGCGTCAACGGCACAGCCTTGTGCGCCTGGCCCATGGACAGCGCAAGACACCGGATGTCTACGTCATCCGCGCGCGTCTCGGAGAAGAGCAGCACGATCTTGGGCACGCTCTCCACGTCCGGGTTCAGTCCCATCATGGACGCTCCCGCGCGCCGGATCCCGTCCAGCTTGGCCTTGAGCTTGGCGTCTGCCTCGACGGCCTGCGGCGTGAGGTCTTCGGGCGAGGGGATGCCCAGATCGGCGGCGCGGACAAAGACACCCGGGTTGCTAATGTCGACGAGCGAGGCCTGGATTGTGCTCGCGTCCGGGAGGAGGAGCCAGTCGCGGGGGTTCCCCGTGGGCAGGGCCTTGCCTGTCTTTGCTCCGGCGGGGTCTAGGAAGCTGAGGGTGATGGGGGAGGCGGTGCCGGGGACGCCGTCCATGATGTAGGCGCCTTCTGAGTCGTATTTTGGTGAGTCTGTCCCGTCAATGACGACCCTGAAGCGCGATGAGATGACTTTTGATGTGTTGGTGTTGAAGATGCGCACGGTAGCGAACGTCTGGCCATCGGCCCCTTGTTCGAGGCGCGGGTTCCGGATGAGACCTTCGTCCAAGCTCATGGGCCCGACTGCCGATGAGAGGTTTCCGCAATTACCTGCTGTGTCGAGGCTGCCATCCTTGATGCCAACTTGAACAAAAGTGTAGTCCACATCAACATCGGGGCGTGAGGGCGGAGACAGCACGACGATTTTTGACGTTGATGAGATGCCCGAGCCCATTCCGTTGAGCTGGCGACCGTAAGGGTCCGGCGAGCCCATGGCTGCAGGTAGGACCTTGTGCCATTCGTTTTCTGGCGGAAGGTTGCGTCTATGGATGATGAGGCCGTTGGACGTTCCGCCGCGGACGAAGAGCGCGGGAAACGACCGTGATGATGAATAGGGGCGCGTCGATGACATGTTTACGGAGTGTCTGGATAGACCGGAAGCAGCGCTCTTTGTGTTCCTCAAGAGACTGCGGTGAATTTCTTGTAGAATCATCTTTGCTAATGGTTGCGACAATTAAAATAAATGTTACTAGTTGTAGTTGATGTTGGTATTATCGAAATGGACAGTCCTTTGCGGTTGTTTTCCGCCTGCTTCCTTACCCACCACGCGGGAAATGTCCGTACCTGGGCCACTTCAAGCCACACGCGGCGCGGCGTCCGTCTACAGGGGTCGTGGACCACTGAAAACCGTTAAGCACCGCCAAGCCGGATGCAGACGAGGAGGGTCCCTGCAGTGATCCTCTCCAGAGTCTCACATCTCTTGTCTGCAATATGAGCAACTCACCATATTTTTACTCGGTGAAGTACTCTATGTCATTTGGCGTACGGTTGAGTCTCATGCAAAAACAAATTAGAAATGAAAGAAGAGAGAATGGGAGATTTCTGCACTAAGCCCAGACCTCAATTCCCTGACGACTGATTGATCGGCCGAGTGATGACCGAATCGGCACCGAAATCATCCAAGTCCAAGCCTCCCGGCTTGAGGCTTGTAAGACCGTCTGAAGGCAGGCATCGCGTCCGCTTAGCTGGAGATAAGCATGGACATACCGTAATAAGCGTTTCGGGTTGCGGAAACAAGCTTAATCATGGTTCTTGTGAACGGTCGATATATGAGATTCATATTTCCCCTCCTCCGTCTCATCTCATCTGACCTCATTGCTACAGCCACGTTTTCAAACCACAGCACAAGAAGCCATCAATCAACTCTGATAATCATTGTCCTGGAAACCAAAGGATTCTCAAATCCATCAGAATGAATCCATACGTCGAAGTGACTTTGAGCTGGCTCCTCAAAAACTCCCGCGCCCACGACGCTAAATCCTTCTACACATCCCCAGCATTCGCCTCTCATACGGAGCAGACGATCACCGTCACGTCGCCAGACTGCGGCGCGTCTCCAGCTACTTTGGGCCCGGAGTACATCACAGAAGGCGGCGGTCGTATCCCCGCGCTATCGTGGTCCGCGCCGCTGGAACTCGAGTCAAAGGTCAAGGAGTGGCTCATCGTGGTCGAGGACCCGGATGCGCCCCTGCCGACGCCCATCTGCCACGGGTAAGTCGCACACATTTCAAAGAGAGGATAATGCTGACTTGTTGACTGTAGTGTTTACGGTGGCATTGCACCCGAGAAGAGACAGGTGAACCCCAAAGACTTTGAGATTGAGGATGAGAGCAAATCTCTGCTAAAGGGAGGGTTTCATTGGGGCAAGGGGCGGAGGGAGGGCGTGTATGTTCCACCGCGCCCTCTTATGAATCACGGTACCCACAGATGTGAGTCTTGATTTCTCCTGCATTCAGGTAGAATGGGAAGATTGACTGTCAACAGATTTCTTCCAAGTTGTGGCGCTGAGCGAGAAGTTGGATAAGGCGATGCTGGAAGCTCGGACTACTAGGGAACAGGTCGCCGAAGCTATCCAGGGCAAGGTTCTTGGTTGGGGTATGTGGATTGGAAGCTGCGAGAGGAAGTGGACGTGATGTCGAGTTTGAAAATTCCAACATTTAGCGCCATTTCCTACAGAATGATAAAAAGTACCTCAGTGTGAGAAGTTTCCGGGTATCTTGATGAGTATATGAAAAATCGTAACGCTTGATAAGATTTTCGATGAAATCAGGCAGTGTTATGAGACATGACCTTCAACTTTCTTTATCAAGACTATAGTGAACCGCGTTCACATGTTGTGAAATCAAGAGCGCAGATTGATCGGGCTTCAGGTTCGTGACGTCCAGACACATTTCGTTTTCGTCCCCAAACTGAAAGATGGTTTCATCTTCCCGAATCTTTCTCAGAATCTCACCGTCGGTCAACTTGGTGTTACCAGCCGCCTCATCAACCCCGGTACTCCTCCGGCCTCCAAGCCTCCTGACGTTCTCATCCACGTCGCAATGCAACACGACCGAGATGAACGGCACGCCCCTTTTCTCAGCGGCCGCCTTGTAATCCTGCGCCGCTTCGCTGCCGAGAGAACCCGACTCGCGCGCGTCTGTGAAGATGAAGGTCTTGTCCGCAAGCGCAGGGTGTGTGGCGATGGTGTCCAAGGCGTGTCTGCGGAATGTGGTTCTTAGATCGTTGTAGGCCTCGGCATCGTCGCGATCGAGCATGGCGGCGACAGGGTCGATTACCAGGTGGTTGTGGAAGACGCGGCTGCGTGGAATAAGTTTAGAGAGAGCGCTGGCGACGGTGAGCTTACCGACGCCCGGGTAGCCGTTGATGTAGATGAAGCAAGCCATTGGAGTGTGCACAGTTTCCAGAATATGCAGATGTTCTCGGCGGCGATTTTACCAAGATGGTCAAAGTGATTATCGACCTGATTTTATCGAGGAATCTGAGAGCTTTCTCCGACTACCAAGCTTACTTCAAAACTTTCGAGGCAGTTGAGCCCTGCCTCAGTGACTCACCAAAGTGAGACCAAGCTTCATACCTCTATGGCGCACCGTAAGGTACATTGACTCGATAGACAAACTGGTAAATGGTCCTTCTTAATTCTTCCTTTACGGTCGATAAACGTCGGCATGCATCGGCCTGAAGCATGTGTTCGAACATGGCGTCTAGGTACGTGTATTGAGTAAGTCGTGTGCTGCGTCTGACTCGTCGCCCTGATCGCAAAACACCATAAACTTCTCGCGATGACTCAAATGGCGGATCGAAAGAGGAGCATCGGCTTCGATGTTGGCCAGATTGCAGATTCGACGTGCTTACCTGAAGATAGAAGGAGGTACGGACATTGTCCGCGATAAGATCGCCGTTGAATCCTTCAGAAATGGACTTGGTAAGCGCACGTGATCGTCTCCTCTTTCTCTGGTTGCGGTCGCGCCTTTCCCAGCATTTCTCTTCAAACCGCGCTCCTCCTCACCTTTCTTCTGCATTGCCGAAACCGCGCCGAGTTTCCCTTTCTCTCCTCTCCACCTCTGCCATCAACAACTCACACAACCACAGCAGCTGCCAGCGAGTGAGCCAGACAATCAGAGCGAGCATCCACAACTGCGCCAGAATCGGCTCATTTAAACATACAAAGAGGCGTTTAAACCTGGACAAGGAGGCAGAGCGCACGCACGCACGCGCGCACCCTACCCTACCTAAACTTGATGGACCCGCCGCTCAAGAGCCCCGCGTCGGCACAGAGGGATACCTCGCCCAGCCCTCCAGTGCCGAACCGGATCCGGCGCAATACAGCCTGCACGAGCTGTCGCGACTCCAAGGTGGGCTTTCACTTTTCCTCTGATACTCCCTTTTTGTATCCGTACATACCTTTTATACATACCCTGGACCAGTTCATCTTGTATCTGTTCCTCGTACCCCTTGCAAGGCTACCTTACCTCGTGGTGTTTTAATCTTTTAAACATTCTGCTGTCACACATTTCACGCATGCCCCGTGCCCCTCCAACGCCTCTCCCGGTTCCTATTCCCATTGGATCGCGGTTGGCATCCGGGACTCGGGAAGGACGGATGGGGGGGCCACCTCGTCAAGTCCCCTGGGGCTCATCATGCAATGTCAGCAAACATGCCGATGAGACTTGTTCTGTTCCTTCGGCGTCTTTGCATTTTCCATGAAGCTGTCGCATTGCTATACCGAATATGACGTCCCGTATGCTAATCGAGTGTCTTTGGACGACTGGAAATAGGTCAAGTGCAATGCGAGCTACACGCCCAATAAGCCGTGTCAACGTTGCTCTAAGCTCGGTATACAATGTGTCATTGACAAGTCTCACAAGCGGATGACCAGACGAAGGTGGCTTCCCTTTTCCTCTCTTCTCCTTGCCTCCCTGCTCCAAAGGCGCCCTAACTGTTTTTCAATTTCCGGTGCCCTATGTTATTGTGTGTGTGTCCTTCCATTACAAGATCACGGTCTAATACCTCCGCGCGTGTGTGAACATCAAACAGCAAACTAGAACAACTCGAAAAAGAAGTCCAAACTATCAAGAATGCCGTCAACCCGAGCCCCGTCTCCGCCACTGGCATCCTCCCTCCGGCCGCCTTGCCGTTGCCGCTGCCAAGCCCGAGCACCGCCTACCCCGGCGCCGCCAGTGCCTTTTCGGACCACCGGCCGCCCCCCTCCGCATCAAGGGTGAGCCTGCCGGCCTTGTCTCCCGTTCAACAGGCCCGCCAGCCGGAGCAGGTCCCAACGCCGACCCTCACATCGCATACAACGCCTACAGGTCCCGCCAGACAGCCCGCGCAGCCGAGGGCTCTTGGGTCCAAGGTACTGTCTGGGGAGGATATCGATTTTTACTTTGACCAGTGAGTTACCTCAACCCTTCTTCCTCCATCATCCTCAAGCCAGCATATATCCAAATCAGAGGAACAAAGACTGAGACGTCATGGCAAAAGCTACTTTGAGCATTTCCACCCCTACTTCCCCATCGTTCGCTCTCAGGACCCAGACAAGCTCTATAAACAGAGCCCCATCCTCTTCTGGACCCTCATCGCCATCTCCTCGCGGCGGTACACCCGCGATGCCGGACTCTTCCCCTTCCTCATCGAGAACCTGCCCCGCGAAGTCTGGGCCGCCGTTTCGAACCCGCCGATCAGCATGTCTACTGTTGATGCCCTGCTCGTCCTCTGCACATGGCCCTTACCCTCCATCCGCTTCCTCAACGACCCATCATCCTCTTACGTCGCCATTGCGCAGAACGCTGCGCTGCTGCTGGGTTTGCACACGGGCCGCGGTACTCATCCCGAGTTTTGCATAGGGCCGAACCGGCAGACTGATATTACGGACGAAGAGGCGTGTTTTACGTGGATGGGGTATAATATCCAGGCTCAGAGGTATGTCTCTGTCCTTTATAAAACTCTTTTACTCAACTATAGAGACTGGTATCTGACTACATGACATAGAGTCGCCTCAAGTAACGGTTTCCCGCCCCCGGCCGGCTTCTTCAATGAAGCCGTCAATAGGGCCGCCGGCGGAAGATCCCTACCTGATGCCCTGGGCTACTTTGGCCTGCTTTACGAGATGCAAAAGTTTTCCAACAGACTGAGCCGGACCGTCTTCTCCGTCGCCGAAGAAGGCGAAGGCGTGCCGGACACCGTCATTCAGCTGTTGGAAGACGAGCTGAACAAGCTAAAGCAGCTACAGGCTCGACACAACTCTGGTTCGTAAACATGATTCTCTTTTGCCTTCCCCCGAAACCACGTCGAGAACCCCCCTTTACTGATAAACCCAGACCTCGACCTCTTCACCATCCTAGCAGTCCAATTCGAGCTCCAATCCTACTACTTCATCCCCCTCTCCACCGTAGACAAACCCACCTTCCGCCACAACGTAAACCGCGCCTATAGCACTGCCCAGGCCCTCATCAACCTGTCATTACGCCTCGAGTCCTCGCACCGCTTCCTCCTACACGCCCCGCAACACGTCTTCCGCACCATCCTCGACGCCGCCGCCGTGATATTCGACGTCCTCGTCTCGGGCCACGCCACGGACGTCGAGCTCGCCAACGCCGATGTCTCGGTCAAGAACGCGCAGGAGGCCCTGCGGCGATGTTCCGTGCAGGAAGGCGATTTCGCGATGCGCGTACTGCGCATGTCGGAGAGTTATTGGAGTCTGAGGCACATGATGCCTAAGCTGGAGGCGCCCATCTCGCAGTATCCGCACCGTACGGGTGCTGTCATCGCGTTTGGGACGCTGAGGCGGTGGAAGAAGGAGCTTGATCAGGCGAGGGTCGGGCAGGGCGGTTCTGGTGTTGGGGTTGGTGGTGCCGGCGGTGTTGCTGGCGGAGCAGGCGGCGTTGGACAAGGGACCGGGGCGGGGGGCACGGCGTCGACGCGTGAGTGTAGGGGTGGTCGGGGGTTCGGTGGGAGTGTTGCTGACCTTGTGGTAGCGGCGGCGACGGATGCGAACGCGAGCCTTGTGCCGACGAGTGACCCGCTGCAGGATATCGACTGGTCGATGCTCATGGACGACTTCGACTGGACGGCCGGGGGCGGAGGAGAGCCGAATTTCCTTGGTCTTTCATAGTAGGTGTTGTGTGTCTGTGAGAGTTACGGCTAACGTCGCGTGTGTTCCCTCGATACTTTTCTTCCCTATTCTTTTATCCCTTGCAAGCAAGCCGGAGCATTTTGGTGGCTGGATATCTTTGCATCATTTTGGGACGTATGTTGGGGGGGAGGGGGGCTATATCACTTGAGATGGGGTGCTGAAGAAACGTTCATATTGTCGTACAAAAGAACAGACTGAGCAATACTTAATGTTACCATTTTAAACTGAGCATGTCTCGAAGCTATGATGCTGTATGAGCACGTCGGACTCACGTCATCTCACTCTATCCTCCCAGTGCTCCATATATTCAGCCCAACCTTGACGCCCTTCTTAACCGGCAGTCCAGCATGCCACGTCTCGTCATACCCGGCACCGCTCCCATCAGCCCGGAAGTTCTCCCAGTATACCGCGTTTCCCGGGACAGGCTTAAAAGTAGTCCCCTTACCCTCCTCCTCACCTCCCATCGTCTTCTCATCGCCACCATCACTAGCATGGTCACCGCCATCCCTCCCTCCGCACTCCACAAACCGACACCAAACCTCCTTCTTCAACCCAGGAACCTCCAACAACGGAAACTCCGTCCCGCCACCAATCAATCCATCCCCGTTCCCCGTCCCAGGCGGCACCTCGTTCTCGTCGTCGCCGCGCGCGTCAACCCAGGCCATCATACTACTCACCCGGCCCCACCCGCCGCGGTTGGCTGTCCAGTCAAAGTGATACGAGTAGTGCCCGCCCTCGACGTACCGCTGCGTCCGCAGCCTCTCGATCCAGAGGTCCTCGCGCCACCCTTGGAGGGCGCGGGCGCGGGCTTCGATGCAGCGGACCGTGTCGTTGCGCGGGAGGAGGGCGACGTCGGAGGAGCGGATGGAGGTGTCGCGGTGGGTGTTTGCGCCGTTGTGGGTTATTGTTGAGGGTTCGAAGATGGGGTTGCTGGTGGAGGTGTGAGTGAGTGGGTGAGTGAGATGAGTTGGGTGTGAGGTGAAATGAAGTATGAGTGAGACTGAGTGAGATTGAGTGTTGGGCGAGTGAGAAGCTTATGGGAGAGCATGGATCCATCTTTCTCATCTTGAATTGTAACCGAAAGTACGGATGTGCGTGTGACGTGACATGAAATAGGTAAGGTAAAATACATGTATGTAAAAAGACAACATACCTAATCTCAAGTAGATGCTTTCTTTCCTCCACACTCAAAAACCCTTCGATATACAACACCAAGGGCTCCTTGGAAAAGATGCGCACAGAGTAGTCGTCGGGAGGGCACGACAGAGCCGTGGCGTTGGGATGTTCGATGGCGAGAAGGGACTCGTTCATCTGCGGCCGGGGCGTGCGGGCCACCCGGCTCCGGCTTGTGCTGCTCCGGCCGCCGGATGTTGACGACGGGGAGAAGAAGTCGACGAGGGGGTCGGAGAAGAAGATGAGGAATGCCACGAGGGCGATGACGTAGGAGATCATGGTTGGGTTGGTGTGAGATGCATTGGTGGCTTTAGGATTGTCAATTGGGAGTTGATTGGGTGTGACTTCTTTTGAGACGAACAGAAAAGCAAGGTGAAGAAATGAGAAATGTCGTTGGGATAATCAGGCGACTTTCATGTTGGAGGATTCCGCGTCGCCCGCGTTCTGCGGTGTTGGTTGTCAAGGGGGGCTCCGCCACAGCCGGGCCGTGCAGATCCGCGACACACTGTAGGAATATGACAATATGAGATGATCCTTATTTCATCTTCAACTACCTCGCATGGTATTACTTAATCACATTCAATTACTACAATGAATCAAAAAGAGTTCACCCCCCGGTGGCGAATGGGGGCTACATCTCTTGGTGCTCATTCTGGGATTCGAACTCGGGTACTCGCTAAGCCTGTCGTCGAGTAGGCTGGTTGGCGTATAAATTGATTGTTGACCATGAACCACTCCACCACCCAGCCAGTTTGACCTGACTCCCGACCTAGAGAGCGCCTGCTGGCTGGTGACCGGAATGGAATTGAGGAGGTCTATATACCCATCAAGGTAAGGCGGTAAGGCACGGTAAGTAAGGTGGTGGTATATTCCAGATGTCCAGGTGTGTATTCTACTGCTTCTTCTTCTCACCAATATCCGCCCCGCCGCGCCTTCCATATCCCGTCTTGAAGTACGCCGCCACGAGCTTCCACAGAACCCACGCGAACCCAACAACTACCGCAGCCGCCGTCCCGGCGCGAACCCACTCTGCCTGCCCGGCCTCGAGAACCGGCACGCGTACGGTGCTCGTGAGCCGGCCTCCGTTTCCTCCGGCAGCGGGTCGCGGCTCCACGTGCCAAAACACCGTTCTCGGTCCGAATAACGCGTCATATCCGAGATTCACCCTCTCAAACGGACTGCTCGGAAACTTTGTACCCTCTTCGGAAGAGCACGCCCAGAAGACAGCCGGGTAGGGCACCTCTACCTCGGTGTACCCGCCCGACGCGGGCTCCAGGTATCGGAGGTGCAACGGGACCTCCGCCGTCCACTCTTGGTTCGTTTTCCCCTCTCCTGTCGTAGTTGGCGGCGCGAGCTCGAGGAGGACACCGGAACCCCACGGCCTCGTGGCATACACCGGTGCCTCGAGATCGACTGGCGTGCTGGCATAGCGCAGGGCGGTCAGGTTCTTGGACTTGAGGAACAGATCGTCCGCGAGCTGATAGCGATCCGCAAAGATAGTCTTTGGCAGCGTGAGATGCGCGTGAACGGCGCAGTAGGCGTCCTCCACCGGCGGCTCGGCCGAATCGAAGCGCAGCTGAAGCGTCGGGTGCAGGCCCGTCGGCTCGAGGAACGTTGCAGAGAAGGAGCTCGTGCGTTGCGATCCCTCGTCTCCCGAGTCCGAATGCAGCCGGTGGCGGGCAGGCACGTTGAAGAGAACGGGCGCGGGCTTCTTGTGCTCGCCGAGGACGGTGAGGCCGCCCGCCATGCCGATCTCGTGCGGCTCCGGCTTCGCGGTGGAGTCGGTTGTGAGGATGCCGACCTCGGTCCTGTGGTTCGGTGTCGAGGCGACGGCGACGCGGTGTTTGCCGTAGGGCCATTGTACCGTCAGCTTGAGGGCGTGCGAGATTGTGTCGTAGGAGATGTCAAAGGATGCCGCCGTCTTTAGGTCCTCTGCGCGGGACTTGCAGTTCGCGTCTGATGCCGGGCAGAGCTTCTCGGCTGTGTACTGGCTGAAGGCGGCGAGGTTCTCTAGGGGCTCGTAGTATTGGAGTGCTGCGGAGTGAGAGAACCTATCGTTGGGGAGGGTTGTGAATGACTTTGTTTGACAGAGTTAGTCTTGATGGTCTTGCCTGGTTGAGTGTGACTTCGGGAGGAGAATTGTCTGGAAGTATAGCTTACCTCTGACGATGTACAACTGCTCCCACCAAAGGCATCCTGCAGAGCCGTGCATAGTCTTGTCCTTTATCTCATGTTAGCTTTCCTTACGTAGCCCGGACGATACCCTCTGATTGAAACTCACGCGTCCCATTTGATCTCCTCCTTCTTTGGCGTATAAAAGAGATGGAAACCTGGTGATACCCTCGAAGCCAAGGGGCCAATTGTGTCATAGGCGAATGGGCTGACCCATCTGATGTGTAGCTCATGACTCTCACTCAGAAGCTGGGATAGTTCAGAGGGAAGCTCTTCAAGGGCCAATGTGATTCTATCTTCCCGGACAGATAAGAGCTCGGGACCCTTTACGCCGGCATCGCTAACCTCAAGAGACTCCGGAGGCGCTCCGTCACTGGGCTTATGAATGAAGGTGATTCGCTGACGCATATTGTACGATGGCCTACGCAATCTCGCTGCAGACTGGGGCAAATGAGTTCCGGTTCAATGTATCCGTAAACGCTCTGAATATTACCAGAAGAGATAAGTAAACGAGATGCAAGGTGGTAAGGTCAATGAAAGTGGATTCTGCGGTGACGTGAACGGGTTGGTGTGATCAGTGAGTGAACAGTGTGCTCGGATGGGTCCGTTGGCATCGATGTCGGAGCTGGAGACCCGTTGCTGAGGACACTTCGCTCGGTGCCGAATCCAGGGACACCCACTGACTCCACTCAAGCTTCTTTCTGGTGTACGAATGCCATCTAAGGCACCAGCCACACCCAGCCACATGACACCCAGTGTGGGCGGGCTTATGTAAGTTAACTCAGCACGTGTGGGGGCTAAAACTAGACCCATAAGTTCACGGGTCCAGCCCGCCCTGCCACATTCGGTCACCGGCTCATCAGCCACGCTAAGCCGTTTTAGCTACCGAAGCTGGCGCGGAGTGGGATGCCCCTCCAGCCCGTCCGCCTTCCGTCGACCGAGACGAACGGGGCCTTGTCGAAAGACACCGCCGACGACATCTTTTCTCTCATTCTTCCCTCTCTCACAATCCAGAGGCTCCTTTCTGCTGTACCTGACGATGCATCAGACGCCACTACGATTTCTACAGACCATTTGGCTTCCACGGCCCTCCTAGCACATTTGGTTTTTTTTCGTGTCACTATTTACATCTCATGAATACTTAAATCCTGGTAAAAAGGATATTCGGCGCCGTATTCCACTGTTTGGCCACGAAAGCGCGTTTAAATTCTACCTGAACACCCGCGTATCAGCTCATAGATTGGCCAAGGCTTGCTTCGAAAGCCAGTGGACATGGGCGATCACCAGCCGTACGTGACCATCAGGTCTCGGCGACCCCATGACGGGAACAGCGTGAGCAGTGCAGACTCAACTGTAGGTGCCAGGATCTCGGCGATCCAGTCGCGCAGAGTACGTGTAGACTCACAAGCCGGCCATGATCAGTACGGTTCCAGCTCCGGCGATGCGCCTCGGCCCGCCACACATGATATCAGCCGCGTGAGCTATCACGTCAAGCACCTCGACAGCTTCGCTCAGACCTTGGAGAATGTAAGTTGAAAGATGAAGTGACGATTCTAGGTTATGTGTTTCAGGTCACATACTGACACTTCATCCACAAAGTCTGCAAATCGAGCATTTCCGAACCGCGGAAAATCGTCACAGCGGTATTCAAAGGTGCAGGCCTTGCTCCTACATTGGGGCTGTGATGACCTTTTTGTGTTACCTGAGCTGGAGGACCTGGAACGGTGCCTCCGCGAGGATTATGCCTTTGACACGGAAATCTTTCCTATACCGTCTGAGAACTCACATTTAGAGCTCATGATGCAGGTCGGTAAGCTGATCAAAGACCACGAGGCTCAAGACACGCTCTTTTTAGTCTACTACGGCGGCCATGCCAGGATAGATGAGTCTCGTCAGAGCACTTGGTGCGCGTAAGTCTAGAGCATTATATCATCCCCATCACTCGTATCCTCACAAATTCACTAGCACTCGACATCCCGACTCGCCATGGCTCCAGTGGTCTGCCATTCAGACCTTGCTAGAGCGCTCGGCATCCGACGTTCTCATCCTCCTCGACTGCTGTGCGGGAGCGGCGAGCGCAACTTTCCCCAACGGCAACAGCATCACCGAGACCATCTCCGCCTCGAGCTGGGACGCCATCGCCCCGGATCCGGGCCGCTACTCCTTCACAAACGCCCTCATAGAGGTGATGCAAGAGTGGAGGCTCCGCACCTTTTCCGCGGCCATGCTGCACGCCGAGGTTCTCGCTCGCTTGAAGCATCCGCGCCCAGTTACCATCAACGGCAAGGTCTTTGAGGCCAGGTCGACGCCGGTTCACTTCATGATGACGTCGAATCACAAGGCGCCGAGCATAGAGTTGTCCCGGGTCGTGCCGGCTGAGCAGCGGCCGCCATCGCCGCCACTGGATGCCGCGATCACTGCAGACGAGAGCGGATCGCCCGAGGGGATGATAGGTGGGCGAGGACCTGGCGCGCCAATGGCAGGGGAGCCGAACGAGGATACGCCGCATGTCATGATCTCGCTGGCACTCGAAGACAATCAGCAACTAGACCTCAGCGCCTGGGAGCAGTGGTTATCCAACTTCCCAGCCCTGGCAAAGTACGTCAAAGTCCAGGGGGTTTTCAAGAGCCATTCCACATTGCTCCTCTTATCTATGCCAGTCATGGTGTGGGATCTCCTGCCAGAGGACCATGCAACCTCATTCATAGCCTTCATTCGCTCCAATAACCTAGTGTCAGAGAGGAGTCGCAAGGACGACGAGGCTAGGGTGGATGTTCCGGTGAGCCGAGGCGCTCGTATATTGCAAGACAACACACAACCGGACTCCGCCTCGATGGGCACATTTTTCTCGGAAGTCACATACACGAATGCTCCAACGATAACAGGCAGCGTCATGGGGACGCAAGTGGGAGGCAGCGGGCCAAACGTGAGAGTAATGGAAGTGGGACAGACCAACATCCAGGAGTCAGATACTGAATCACCATCATCGTCGCCAATTGTCAGATCATCACGGCCACTTCAGGCGCCAAACCCACCAGCTTCGATTGGAACCCTACAACGGCACCACACCTCATCCTCGCAAGTATCTTCGGAAGGGACACCGATATCCAGATCCATGATTCCGAACCAGCAGAGAAGCGCGCGGAGGACCTTGCTACAAGATATCCCGGAACCGCCCAAGTTCTCCCAGCACGTCGAGATCTTACTCCAGCAATATTACCGGCAAGAGCCGTTGCCAAACGACGATCAAAAGAATTTTGTTGCCTCGAATCTGGGCATAGAGTTGTGGCACGTCGAGGTAGGCTTAACCATCCACTCCCCCTCTCATTAGAAATGGCGCAATAACTGTAGCAGGCCTGGTTCCATCACCGGCGGGAACGAGATGTCGTCTCGCAGCAATTCCAAACTCTTAGAATGGGCGGCGACCCAACCCCCGGAGCATACCAAGGAGCCCAGATGATATTGCCGCATCACCTTCAGAGAATCATCGAGGTCCTATCTTCTAGCAGTATCCTAATGATCGATCTCCGCCCTCCAGCAGACTACGAGAAGTCTCACATCAAGGGGGCAATCAACCTTCGCGCCCCCTTGAGCTTTATCAAAGAAGCCTCCTTCGACATGATTGAGCGAGCGTTCCCAGACCAACGCAGCAGGCAAGTCTTTGGCGAGTGGCAGTCCGCTACATGCCTAGTCATCTACGACCGCGTCATAGACGCCTCGCGGGACTGTCCCCTAGCCGACGTTCTCTACGACAAGTTCAGGACCTGGGGCTGGCCAGGCCGGTGTTTCGTTCTCAAAGGCCACTACAAGGAGTTCAGCGTATCGTACAAGACATCCATCACCGGGTCCAAGGTGTCGGGCGAGGCAGGGCATCAGCAGCAGCAGCAAACCCCGGATCCCCTCCGCCAAGAGATATCGGCGGCCGCACCGTCAGAGACTGATGACGCGGCGGCGAGGAGAGCGCAGTACCAGGAATTGCTGACTCAAATCGACGACGAGGGCATAGTGACCAACAGCAGCAGCAGCAATAACAGCAGTAACTACTACGCCTCTTCGTCGAGGCCCGATCCCAACAACGATGACTACGACCCGTCGGCTACTAGCTCGGGCCGCGGCGCGCGAGCCACGACGAGCCAGCATGAACGAGACCTCGAAGCCGAGTTCCGGCGTCGCGTCCCGGACCTCTACCGCAAAGCCCTGGAAGTCCATGGCAACAGCGGTAGTGGCGGGGGCCGGGCTGCCGAGACGCCGCGCGACACTTCCGCCTCTGCGCCCGCCCCTGGCGCTGCTTCTGATGACACTGGCAATGGTGGTGGCGGTGGGGGGACAGGAATAGCAGAAACGGTGACGGGTACAGCAGCAGCAGCAGCACTAGCAGCAGCCAAATCATCAGAGGAAGCAGCGACAGGAACAGCGACGAGATGGGACGGCGGCTCTGCCTTGCGACGAGGTGGAGATGGAGGTGGAGGTGGCAATGCCAACGACACCACCGACGGGGAGGAGGACAGGAACAGTACCACAACCTTTGGATTCGACACAAAGGCGCCGCTAGTCGAGTATCTCGACAGAGGCCTCTCCCACATCCGGCAAGGGAAACCCGTCACGTCCGCCGCGGGTGACAGCTGGCGACCCATCGACGTGGCCCCGACCTCTTCGTCGTCGTCGCTGTCGCCGTCGTTGACAAACACCACCAACACCGCGATTGGTGGGATGTCGAAACTTGCCGCGGAGGGCTGTCATGCCCACTTTGACTCAGGGGCCGCCGTCGCCCTCGCCACGCCGCTGGGTTCTTCAGACGATTCTTATGTGAAGATCAGCAGGGGAGATGCGCAGTACGCGGGCGATCTCCCTGCTGGTCTTGGTAACCCCCCGAACCCGGGCCATCAACACCAGCAGTACCATCACCATCACCACCAGAACCAGAACCAGCACCGCGGCGGCCTCGTCGGAGGAAAAGACGGGACGACGAGGGATGCCCACGTCGTCGTTGGTCCGTCCGGGGATGAAACGCCCAAAAGGGGCCGGGGCGGTTTCCTGAATAAGGTTCTGCGAAGGGCATAAACGTTGAAAGCGTGCTTGCCCCTGGTTCAGGTGTCATGGTTTTCTGTAGAGTTGAAGAGGGGGAGAGGGAACTTCTTTTTCCGAACATGGGGCTGGCTTGGAGGGCCAGAGGGGAAAGGGAGGGGAAAGGGAGGGGAAAAAAAATGTGATGCTCGTGGGCGTTCGTCTCAGGAACCCTTTTTTCATCTCGCGAGCTGGCGTCTTTTTTCGGACTCTTGGTTTTGGACGGAAAGTTGTATGGCGTGTACGGTGTGTGCGTGTCAATGTCGATGGTCAGGGCATAACCAAGCAAGAGCCCGTCAATGGAGGAGAGTTGGGAACCATTTATGGATACATACAACATGCGATGCTATTCACGACACACCACCACCACCACCATCTTCTTCTCCTCCGTTTTCACTTTGAGCTTTCTAGATTGAGCGTTTACTTTCCCCTGATTCGATGTTTTGGGATCAGGGGCAAATTTCTAGTTGGCATTGATGGCAAGACTGTAGATGAGCATACTTTGGTTTGGTTTGATACCGGTCTGGAGTAAGCAATTTGTTTTTGGTGGGTACCCGGTCAACCCTTGGTGTTCAAACCAGTTCGGAGAGAGAGATTTCACCTCCATACAAGCAGGCGGGTGCGGATTGGATGGTGGCAATGATGTTCGGAAACCGGAGTATCGTAGTTTATCGAACATGGACCACATTAGGACAAGATAATCAGTACGTAGCGTAACAGAAGCAATAGCAGCATAACCTGGTCACAGCCTTGTAAGGTGTTCCCCTTCTTCGTCTTATTCTGTTTCCCGTGTGCTATGCTTCACTCTATCTCGCTTCCCCTCCATGTTGTATCGTGTATCTGTGTATGGTGGCATATGTTGGCCCCCTCGACCCGTCCATGCTCCCTCGCTTTCGCGCCTCTGCCTGCTTTCGTCTCTTCTTTACAAATCTGATAGTCACAGTGTCGTTTGGAGATACAGGCGAGAACAACGCTCCTGCCTGTTTCTCCCAGGGGAGGGGGTGTTGAGTTTAGAAGTTGGGTTTGGTGGTTGAACGGACGGACGTTCGACGAAAAGGCAAGGGGGCATGATGGAAAAGACGGACGAGAGAGACAGAGACAGAGAGAGTTGCGATGGAAAGGGTCACCCCTCATCCTTCTCCGCCAGAACGCTGCGTATGCACCTCTCAATTTCCCCATGGATCACCCCTTCCCGCGACCCTCTCTTCCCGTCTCTTCGGGATGTTTCTGTCTAGGCTTTTCGTTCAAGCATACCAGGGGGAACAAGAGTCCGACAACCAGACCAGGCTCAAACTCAGACTCAAATCCAGACAGACCCGGCAATGGCCTTGTAGCACCGTTCGTCTCGAACAGAAATGTCAAATACTTTTTCTTCCCACTTGGTACGTGCCAGCCCTTGACGTTTTGGAAATAATCCGCAGTTTCTCAATGCTATCCATTCTTTTCTTCTTTTCTGCTTGGTATATCCCCCCCTATCCTGTTCCCTTTGGACATCACTCCCCTTCCCAATCTTTTCCCCCCTTGAACCCGGAAGCTCGGGTATCACGTCATCCATTCCTGATCATGGTTTTTGCTCTGCTTGAAGGACCCCCAACTCGACAGCAAAGACACCTACACAAGCACAGATCAAGACTCAGAGGCAAGAGAGAAACAGCAAGTCGCGCCAAGGCAGGCATATCCTTTGCCGTTTCTAGTCGGGCTTACCCATACCTTGTCTTATTTGTCAAAAGGTCCGGACGGAGTTGGTCGGGAAAAAAAAGGGGGCATACAGGGAAAATCTCTAACGTAAGGAGAACGAAAGAGGGGAGGGAGGTTTACCCGAGTCTACCTACTCTACAGGGTTGCAGCAGTTACAGTGGTTGATCATAGATCTGTGGCGAGAAATAATCAGTGTAGATCCCCTTGTTTCCTATACTACAAACTGCCGTTTTGTTTATAACATGGTTTTTCTTAGTTCCAATATATTGGCTCAGCTTGTGGTAGTGAACGGTGCTCAGGCATTGGGAACCTCGCTGCTGTTATCAGGTACTTCATACCTAGTACAGCTGGGAAACAGTAGACGAGGAAAGAGAGAAACATCACGAGTAGCTGGTTGGCCGCCGCTGGGGGGAAGAGGGGAGAAACTGGTGTCCGATCCGAAGATATGCAGGTTTCGATCCCATGTGTCCAAATCAACCTACGGCACTTCAGTCTCACAGTCGTCCGAGAAGGGAGATGCTCAACGGTCAGTCGCGAGCGGTTGTACCTGGTCTGATGTCTGCTCGCGTGTGATGTCCAAGAGTGCAGGAGACATACACTAGTCCCAGCGGGCGTTTGCCAGGTATGGGCAAGTTTCTATCGCATGGCAATGGAGAGGAGGTTGGGCAAGGACGAACGTCCGGGGGGGCTCGCCGCCGCCACCGTCAGCAAGCAGCAGCAGCAGCATTAGTCGCAGCAAGTCAGAGCGAGAGAGAGAGAGAGAGCGCGCGCGCGGGATCATCTGTGTGTCTGCTGCCTTCTCATGTTCTTGCCGAGCTGTCTGTCAAGTGGAAGAGACGACCTGACCAATCCAAAGCTCGGCAAGACGAAGGTCAACCACGGGCGTTCTTCTTCAGATCAACGAGACGAAAGTGACAAATCGCTCTGACGCCGGGTGTCAAAAAACGTCCATAGTTGACAGGTAGGCGCAGCAGGACAAGGCAAGCATAACGTGCGAGCGGCCCCGAAGCGACGGGTCGGGTTGGACGGTTGGCTCGTTAGTGGTGGTGTCGTCGTCTTTCCTGTGACAAGCTTCACCTCAAGATACTCTACGGATACACACACACTCTCTCTCGCTCGCAGGATATCGTCCAGAAGAGGCAAACAGGTCAGTGACTTTTGTCTCCACGAGCGTGCGGGCGGGGAGAGAGGGACTGATGTTTCTTCTTTCGCGACATGTCCAAAGGGGAGGGGGTGCGGTGGGCGTGGCGCAGTCCGTCAACTCGGTCCCCAACGGTTGCTGTCAAAAAGAGATTTTAGAGAATGCGACTGGCTGGCAGATGTGACAAGTTGTCGGGCCCCCTTCTGTCTCCAGCTGCCATGCCAAATTCTGAGAAGGGCGTGAATGGGGTTGGTGGGTTGCGTAGTGTGGTGTAGGTAGGGATCCGACAAGCAGCAAGATCCTGTAGGTTGCAAACCGTCCCATTTTCCAGAAAGGAAAAAGAAAAGAAACAGAGGAGAGGAAGCAGACCCCCCCATCCCTGCCTGCATCATGGACGGAGAAGAAGGGAGAGAGTCAGCGAGAGTACCCGAACATCGACAGACGGTGGTTTGACAGCGGGTCATGGATATGCACGACATAACATCATGACGAGAATCCGAAGGGAAACGAAGACAAATCAGAAGGCGGATAACTCGAGGCCAACGTGGTGAAGAAACAATGCCGCGCCCGCTTTGGCAGTCCGACAGGTTCTGGAGTTTCTCTCTAGATCCCGTGCGCACTGTCTGCTACGGTGCGCTACGTTCGTTCGAGCCCATCTATCGGGAGGAGAAACGAATCTCTCTGCATGCTGAGTTCCCATTGCCCTGTTGTCTTCTCCTCTGCTCTTCTTCTCTCCGCACGTCGCTCGTGGTCAGAAGAAGGGTGACAATGTGTGAGAAATGTCGAATTCCGCTGTCGTCGGGAATTCGCATCCAGACCGTGGATGCGAGAAAGGAATGCGATTCGCTCGCCAGAAATCGTGACAGGTGCTAGGGTACACCCTGGCACGCCGGGGGAGGAGTTCCCAGCCCCAAAATGAAGTTTTTTTTTTACGATTTGACAGGGCGCTTGGACCATGTTAAGGCTGGGTTCAAGCTCCAGGGGACGAAAGATGGAAGGGGATGAGGAAGCGGATGGATAGTGGACTGGGTAGATGAAGACAAGGAGTCTTCTGGGTACGATGTAGGGATTGTTGATGAGCATCGCCATCCGGCTCTGGAGTCTGGCACTGGCCCTGGCCGCTCTTCCCTGTGCCTGTCCTTCTCCTGTCTCCCCCCTCTTCTCCTCAATTGATCTTGATCTCAATCTTTTTGGGGGCCCATGGAGTCCCTTCCAGTTGCAACATCATCCATATTCTTATGTGCGAATACACCAGAATTGGCAGATTGGAAGCCAAACAGTCGGCTAGCTGGCCGGGATCAGATCAAGGCAAACGGGTGGAGAACGGGCATCGAATTCTGTCACCGGGCGGACCTGCCTGTTCAGTTTCAGATGTCCGGAAGCAACGCCAGAAGATTGCCAATTGAGCACGGCTTCCGGGATAAGGTCTGCCGCGAAGAAGACGACCAGAATTTCTACCTGCGGTCATTGTCCGCGGGGCGAGTTAACAAGTTGCGAGTGGATGAGATTCCTGACAAGCCCCATGTTTCCCTTCGGCCCTCAGGGGCCGGGAAAGCCAATGTGTGAGGCCCTTCGTGCCCTTCTGCCTTTTCAGATCCCTGCCGGTCACGCCAGTCTTGCGTCCAGCGTTATGAGGGTTGCTTCCCCAAGCCTGGCTGATCCATGGTTATGACGGGGAACATGGTGTCGGCAGAAGGCATGTTTGGATGTTAAACCTCCTAGCCACTTTGCCACCCCACTCGAATCGTCCTAGTCCGATCCATCAGCGTTGGATCTGGTGGTCCCCTTGCGGCTGTCAAACTTGACAGATCCCCTTTACAATTTGGTCGCCAGTGGGGAGAACCAGAGGCCGATAATCGATATGACTCCCACCGTCGAGGGGTGCAGATGGAGCTTCCGACCAGGCCTGGCAATAAGACCTTCTGTGCCGGCGGGAAATGACTTCATAATGAGCCCAGATATCTCGTCAAACTGTCCTTTAACATGCTCCTAGTGGGGTTCCAATATCTGCCGATTCCCAATAATCTTTCTGCGATTCTTTCAACCTTGCGGCCGCCGCTTGGATCTGGGCCTGGACTTGCACTATCCACCTTGTCAAATGTAAAGGTATGCACGTCGCTGGCTCGGGACTCGGGAGTCGAGTCGAGTCGGAAGCCTTGCACCCGGC
Organism: Colletotrichum scovillei; assembly: GCF_011075155.1. NCBI lineage: Eukaryota > Fungi > Ascomycota > Sordariomycetes > Glomerellales > Glomerellaceae > Colletotrichum > Colletotrichum scovillei. The sequence continues at coordinate 4,511,103 of NW_023336261.1, forward strand.
ACGCCTTGCTCGAGATCTCATCGAACCCAAAATTCCCTTCCATTGCCAATTGCCCCCTCAGCCGATTGAAAGCGTCACCGAAATGATCCTGAGTTGTGCCCGACAAAATATGCTTTTGCCCCTGTAGGATGTTGACAGGCTGTTGTTGTGACGGCATCGGAGCCGCAAACTCTCCACAACAACGTCTGCGCCTGCCTTTCACAGAACAGACGATGTGACTGCCCATCCTGGCACTGCTGTCCTCTTCCCGCTGTGACGCTACCGCAGGGCGTTGACGGTTGCTGTCACTCTAAAGGTTCGCGCTTGACATGCGGAGCAGAAAGGCGGCTGCATCAACTGACGTTGCCGACAGCTCGACGTTGCCGCAGCCGAACTTCTGTGGACAAGAGCGTACATAGGTCCAGTCTGAATGGAACTACCGGTTGGTGGACCTCATGATCTCCATTTCATATGTCTGTGTCACTTCCAGGGCGCCCAGAGGAGCAAGGCCCGTACATGATGTATCCAGCACGGCCGCCCCAAGGCGGCTGTGTTACTCAATAAGGAGCAGCTTGCGCGACGCGATACACGGGGCCGTGACCAGGGTCACCACAGCCCAAAGATCCGATCTGGGTGGGTGTTCCAGAGAAGAAAATATCGTCACGACTTCTACTCGCGAGGTACAGGTGATGCCCGTCTTCGTAAAGGATCCATTGAATTCCCAGGTCCACGGGATGGTTGGACAATATAATTTGTCTTGATTGCACCAAGAGATTCCAAAGCGGCGTAGGGCCCATTTGGAAGCCTGCATCTCGTACGACGTGCCTGACTGTCAATGAAAGGTTGGGTCAAGCTGGTGGTGATGCCGGCGAATCCCGCCCGTACAATACGGTGGTGTCTTTCATGTCCCACGTGAACACGAGCCGTTGACGGCTTTGCGTTCACGAAGCCCATAGTGAAAGCCATTTGGCCCAGTCAGAGGCATAGTAACTATGAGTTGCTATTGATGGGAGAAATTGGGTGTTCGCAAAGGCTGTCGAATCGACTCAAGGGAGCCCTGTCCTCGAAAAGCGGAAATCGTCAGATGGCAGGCTCTTGTATCCGAATATCCGACAGACCCATTAGTCTAGATTATGACAATCTGTAGAACCTGGATCGAAAGTATATTAGCATTTACTGGTGAATAGCGTGGTAGTCATTCGACATTCTCTCGTCATCAAAATCCATCACTGATCAGAAGCATGCAGGAAACCGGTGGGACGTCGGCCATAGTCCGCATTCGAAAAGCAAAGCAACTGGCTTCTCGGTCGTAGATCATGCGAGAGTATGCTTCATCTTGCAGCAAACTGCTAAAAGAAATCCTGCAAAAAGCAAAACTTCCGGTGCCGTTCGAGTTGCTAGCTATCCTTGAGGTTGTACTCCGTACATACTGTATCAACTGTACTCTGAAGACAACCCAAGTTCCACAAATGGTCTCCAGAACCCAGAAACTAATCGTGGCTAGACCGATCAGTCATACGGCTTGGTCATGTCTATATCCTGAATCCAAATGGCGGACATTTGACCAAGCCTCTTGGACACACTGCGAAGACATACTAAAGCAACAGAACAGAATGTGCACAGATAAATCTGTTACGAGTTGAAGGTTCCGCAGAGTACAAGACACGCTGAGCTCTGTCCCGACTGCAGACCGAAAACAAGCACGGACTCTGTGTCATGTGGACGAGAAGCTGCCAGATGACAGGCTATAACACGAGTCTTGGTAACATGCCGGTTGAGCTATGTTACTGCATGTCGTCCTGTTGTACAGCCGTCCTTCCAGTTGAGGAGCTACTGATGTAGAGAGCCGTTGTATTTGTTAGTAGTTTCCGACGCCGTGAGTAACAGTAGCATTAGGATTCAAGGGTGTACCGTAGACTGGGAGTCCTCGACTATTTGCCTAGAACAGGTAAATCATGCGGCTGGTTCCAGGGGCCACAACTGTGCGGCGAGGTCAACTTGTCAAGCCCGTCTTCGCGAGACCGACTTGCCCTCAGCGGTTCGCAAGAGGCACGAGCAAGGGGCTCTGGCCACAATAGAATAAAGGCCCGCCTATAGGCCCAACCTGAATGAGCGGGTCATCGAGGCGGTGGTTGTTGGCATGAGGTGTCAGACCGGAAGGGTGCGGCTCATCCACATTTGACAGGCGATGGAGGATTGCTACTGCAAGATTATCGATCTTGCCACGATTCACTGGCGCGGTCCTGTCATCCAGCTCAGGGTAGTCGAACAATTGTTGGTCTCGCCACGGCAGCGTGCTGGATACGGCCCCTGGGCTGTATCAAAGGACCAAAACCCCGGGAATGACAACTACGGCAAAGCAGCCCACTCGTTCGTTGCCCTAGAGTTTGACAAGGTCGCGACGGCAGAATTTCTCCCGCTGCGGTCTCAGCTGGCCCCCCATACTTGAGCAGCGTCCTCAGCGTTGGCGTTGCACCGCTTCGTATGGCCTGCGCGTGCTTGCAATTATTCTCTTGCAGACTGCATCAGTTGTGTTCGTGTCCAGACTTCAGACGTTCATCAAGTGGCTCTCTACACGGTCGCCCGTTCGGTACGTTTCGGTAGTGCAATAGGAACGGAGCCGGTTCCGAGTCGAATCGAAACGTGGGGCCCAGAGAAGAAGATTACTGGGGTGGTACGGTAGCAAGACATCCCTGGAAGCACCCCAGCTGGCGGGCTCTGCCGTCTCATTAATGGAAAGCCGTCCCCTTGTCTTGACAAAGGAGATCCATCTGGATGGGAACCCTCGCGACGGGTAATCTTTGCTTAGTTTGGTCATTTTTGCGAATATGATCCCTGCAAATGCGGTTGAGTGGGCCACCCAGCGATCTGGCAGGCCGAATAAGCCTGGCATTTCGTCGAGAACAACGAGTCCCGTTTCTTTCTCCCTGATGGAGACATCGTGGAGCTGTCAAACGTACGATATCCGCAAAAGCCATGTGTTGGTGCGCGACAACCTGGAGTTCGAATCTCCACCTCAGCGATCCTTTGCGGGCTCTTCTGCAATACAGACCGGACATGCCGCTCGAATCTCGACAGATAGGATGCGAGGACGTACGTATGTTGGAAATTTTTAGCAAAATTAAGATTCTGAAGGGATTGTTAGCACAATCGTCCATAATCACGCCGCCCGCCGACATAGCACATCGCAGGACGGATATCTGGGCTATACTCCGTGCAAACAGATGAAGGGAGGCTGCAGCAAGTCAATCGGGTCTTCTGAAACATGAGGCGTTGAGGCGAACAGACGCTCACCACGCGATGGTGATGTTGTGTCCGTTCGGGCGGACTATTAATCGATGTTATGTTCTATTTCAGTCGATTTGAAAATGTGCTAGAATCGTTATTCCATCAGTTGTGCTGTTGCGTTCAAAGTTTGCTAGAAAGACGTACCTGACAGCTACCTGAAGCTTCGGGGAAAATGTTTGGAGTCGGCGGGCGCCATTCCAACCTAAGTCGCGGATGAACGCCTTCGGGAGCAATTCGGAGCGCATACACTTTTGTGACACAGGGTATTTTTAGGGTTCCATCGTTCATTGCCCCGTACATCATTCCTTGTCAATGCGGTCAGAACGGACCTGGATAGTGTGGGTATGACAAGGCAAACCTCCACAGCAGCCCGTGAATCCCCTTTTTACCCTTGAAAGGTGGAGGAGCAAAAGTGCGCGGTGAAGCTGGACCGCGTTGACCGCTGCCCTGCCCGGTGGTACTGAAAATCGCTGGTTCGGACAAATCAGAAGGGCAGCGACGTGAGTGTATGTATTGCACTTGGCGCCGAGCGATGTGCAGACGGGAAGCAAGATCGATTTGGGAACACCAGCGAGTCAAGATCGCGCATGCTGCTGGCGTCTGCAGTGCCGACCGATGCAAATTGCATCTGGCCGCATCGGCGAGGCGGGCGAGCTGAGGGGATTCGGACATGGTCCAAAGAAACGACAGCACTCAATCATGCAGTTTGCTTGCACGATGCTGTTAGCCAATGGGGTGTACGCGTTGACAGGTGCAGGCAGGCACACAGACAAGCATCTGGAGCCCATCAGCTCGCACTACAAAGCGCTCCAGCATGAGTCCAGTGGGAAGATCATCCTGTCCCGCTCTGCAGATGGGCGTGTGCTCCGGCGCACAGGGCAGCGGGAACGTGCAATGATGGCGGTAGATTGTAATTGAATGATGATTAGTGATGCCGGGACCGCCCAATGGCTGAGGCTCTTGGAAGATTGGTCGAAGGCTTCCAAGGAGCGGAGACGAGCAGACAACGGAAGTTCCCAGCTGTCTCTCAGGGATTCATTAAGTCGATTGTGAGATTTAAATTATTCTCCCCCTGAATGGATTGAAGAAGAGGCGACTTCCGACGTCGTAGAACGAAGTCGATGTATTCTTGATGGGGCTCGGTCCTGATTTGATAGCCAAAAGTCGGTCCTGGATGTCAACGCGCAGCCAGTGGCGTCCAGCCTTGGGACGACGGGAGAAAGATAACTGACGGGGGGGCCAATCCCACGACGGCAGTAGGAAGAGCAGAGTTCTTCTAGTCTGCTTCGGGTTTTCCAGGTAGAAACGTTTAACCTCTCCGAAAAACGAGTCTGGCCAGAATTTGAAACGGCACCGAACAATCGGTCGGTTCTGTGCGTGGACCGGAAGGAACCCGCGCTCGACGGTGCCATATTGGGAACGATAAGAAGCCTGTGTGTGCGTATGTGTGTGTGTGCTCGCGTAGGTTGTTTGTTGATCGGGCTCCCAGCAGAGTTTCCAGTGAAGTGTCCGATGTACACGAGCATGGCATCCGTTTCTGTGGAAGGGTGGTCGAGGACGAGGGCCGGCTACTTGCACAAGTGCCTAGATGATGGATGTGCTTGCTGGTGCTTGGTGTGTGTGTTTGGATGGGGGTGAGATATGAGAAGCGCCATCGGGCGCAAGGGAGGCTTGTGCATATGCGTGGCCCAGATGCCGGCGATGGCCATCGGTGAAGATGAGGTTGGCGAGTTTGTTGTCTCCCCCGGGTTCATCACATATCACATCGGAAAGGGTCGTCGTTGGCGGATGTTCGCAGCAGTTGTCATGCCCGGGTCTATGGCACCGGTGAAGACGGGTGTGGACGGTTAGCAAATGGGAAATCTGGATCGGAAAAAGCCTCCCCGCTCCATCTACCAGTTCCTGGATGGAAACCAATAGGAAGGGGCAGTGTGGAAGGGGTCTCCTCCGGAAGCAAAGATGCTCACGGATAATTGGGCCCAATATTCCGTGAGGCAGGCACGGCGCATACCGCACTGGACCTTCCCAGGTTGATTGTATTCGTACTCCATACCGTCCTTTTCTTTCTAGCTACCTTATTTTATAGGGGCAGGTAAGGTACTTTGTCATGGAAGGAACGGATATCTGTCCCAAATACGGCATTCAGACAGAACAGATACAGATACAGATACCCCGTACGGAGTAGGTACTCAGTCCAGAGAACAGGGCAAGGTATATCCAAGGCCTTGCACTTGCTTTCGCTTGCAACTTGCAGGCAAACAATTCATCAATCCAATTCACCTTGGAGATGGAAAGTGGGCCTCTGCTTACGCCAGGCGCCCTTTACCTAGCACACAGTAAGGCTCAATGTCCAAGGCCAGCCAAGGGTCAATGTCACGGTTGGGCGGGCAGGGCAGATTCGAGACCGGGGACCAGGGCCGGGACCAGACAGGGAGTCGACGACATTCAATGCAAGTCACACTCGCTGTCCGTCCTTTACCTGCTTCCGAGTATGACTTGTCGGTATTGCAGCCTTGCCAGAGTGAGGTTGGGGGGTTCTGTTTTCTGCAAGGTCACAATAAGATTACACTTCTATTTTCTCTCTAATCTTCTTCAGTACCGGTGTAGAAGCAAGCCATCGGCATGTAGCCCGGGTGTCAAGTGACGTCTGGGCGGGACTGAGGACGCGACGGCGTGCGGGAATTGAGACTCTTTTTTCGAACGTTCTGGGTGCGTGCTATCGTGCGAAGACCTGAACGGCAAGGTCGGTGAGCCTTTGAGGAACTACCAGGAGACTAGAGATGGCCGTCTCTGAAGCCAGCTGTGTCAGGCTGCTGGAGCCCGCTGTCTTCTGCTTATGCTGGCGGCCCAGCCCATCGCTGATGGAAATGGGAAGTCTGGGCTAGAGATCCACGGCTTGGGCCAAAGCAGACTAGTGTTATGTGCGTAGTGGCTATTTGTGTCCCGTCTGAGAGTCGTTGATTCCATTGTTTATCTTACCTAACTTTGGCTTGACGTTTTATGAGGGGATAGGAAGAAAGTGCGACGAGAGAAAAGAGTAAGGAGGAAAGGAGGCTGGCCGCTAAGAAAAATGGCAGGTGCAAGTGAGACGGCAGGCGCAAGTGCAAAGTGCAAGAACCAGTTGCAAAGTCACCCAGTGGCTCTTTCCCCTTCAATCCGACCTCAACCCGCGTATCCACTTTTCGGACCTTAATGGAAAGAACCCAGCTGCACCACTTGCTCATTGGTCAGCTAGACCTTGGTCATAGGAAAGCTTGGACAACCGGGGCACGTACCTGGCTCCATCAATACCTAAGGTAATAAGGAAGCTAAGGTACCTACGGATAAAGAAATGACTTGCCTTAGGTAATACTGCGGATAACTCCCAAATCACTAGTCACAACCATACAACCCGAACAAATTGCTGCAGTTTTCACTTTGAGGCTAAGGCACCTCAGTAAACAATGCATCTTATGCACATCTCAGACTTGTGCTAGCCAGGCTCCTCTCTGACGGACGTATGCAGATGCCATCTAATCATGACGCATCAGCTTCTGCATCGCACCTCGAACTGGTGCCCTGCCATGCGTGCCAGATGCCAATCACACCAAAGAACTGAAAGTCTGAAGACGATGCACGCGCCAGACCGGGTACAAGCAGAACGCCCTCAACACCATCACCACTGACCACCACCCTGGGTCTCTCGGTCAAGCCTACCGCAGTACGCTGGAATACCTATCGATGCATACGGATACACGCCATCGGGAGCTCCATACCGATGATTACGACAATGACGAACGAACAGAATAGCGACCACAAGGGTGGAACTCCCTCATGCCATGCAGATGAGAGTCGGTACAGTGCATCCCCGAGATCGATACCCAGTATCGGCTACGAGATCTGGGCAAGCAAACCAGCAGCCTCCCGCGTCTCCCACCATCACCCGACCCTTGCCGTTGCCGCTCTCAGCCAACCAGAGACAACCACCGTGCCGACAAGAGCGCCATGTGCAATCCCGACCGGCCTGGAGAGGCGTTCCGGTGACCCAGATCCAAAGTTGGTGACGGCGATGGCGATGGCGATGCATATTGCACGACAAAAGAACCAACCATGACAACACAATATACGCCATTTCATGCACTTCGTAACAAGCAAACATCAACCCCGCCCTGGCTGGTCCGTATCGCTTCACGAACCAGCACGCATCCATCTTCCCTAGATATGCACTTGGACCATCCAACAACACAGCGGCCTCAGACAAGCCAACAATGGACTACGGTGCCATCTTCTATCTAGCCTGATCCCGTGCGAACGTGCCCATGAAGCTCGGAGCTTTCTGCACCCAGCTTGCCTTCCTACGTCCATAGGGTAGTATAGTCGCCATCACAAGCGCTAAACCCAACCATGTACGGTGCGCTGTCACTCTTGCTCGGCGTTGCGACAAGCATGCATCAACCAACAAAGAGCCCGTTGGCTGGTGGCGTGCAGCGGTTGTCGTCCTTGCCAGCCCTAGACACAGACTGTTGGCCTATCGCATGGGCCGCTCTGCGCTGGGAGAGGCCGTTGTATCGCCGGAGGAATCGGTACCTGCAGTGGGCGCAGAGTCCGCGTGGTTGCTCTGGCTAACATGCTACTCTAGCGCAAAGTGTCTGGGGGATCGTCGTGCTGGCCATTGCGAAACCGCAGAGCAAAAAAGAGCAGCAAAGCCTAGCAATGAGTAACCCGAGAGACACGACTATCCAGGATTCTGGCCCAGAGTTCGCAGCTGTGACGGAACCGGCCTCGCACTGCATTCTCACCATATCAAACAAACTCAGCCAGCAGGGGGCGTCTGGGAACCGGGATGCCGTCAGCCGCCGCGCCAGGGCCAGCAAGTGATCACGCTGCCCTTTGCCATCTGAGCCAGTTGAGCCAGTCGGAGTGCGGACTACTCGAGGAGTGAGTTAAACAGATAGGCGACCCGAACCAAGGGCACTCGAAGCAGCATGCAGACTGTATTCTGGACTGAATATCCATCCGGCACGTCCCTTCAAAGGACGACAGGCACCACAGCTACAACGCCTCTTCCTTACAATACGGAGTACATCTCGGACGTCAGGCTCATGAAGACACCATGGCCCCTGTCGACCTATCAGTCAGCACCCGGGCTTCCGTCTCGCCTGGTCTGCACTCCTGTGTATGATGTGCACCCCGTTCCGACGGAACCCCAACTCAACTCTTGGGGCGCAGCAACTTGAGGCGACACCTGACAAGGAGCCTTCATGACAGTTCCTGAAGAGCCAATCGCAAGTTGAGGATGCGTTTGACAACGTGAACAATCCCATCTTTGGTTCCGATCAACCTCAGATCAACCATACCGTGGTCGCACCTTACAGCCAATCGCAATTCTTGTTTACCTAGATCTCACGAACCTTCCAGCCCTTCTTCGAGCTGTCATGCACACGCCTTGAGCCGTTTCTGGGACCTGTCAAAGGGATTGTGAGCAGAAAAAACATCGTGGGACCCCAGGCAATACCGTCGCAAGGATTCGCCACGGCCGCCAGGGCAAAACATTGATGCTACTCGGAACCTGCCACTTCCTTTCCAGCCACAGACAGGCCCAGTCAATTGTGGTGCTGACCGGGGCCACAGGATCACCGCGGTAGATCTACGTTTTTGACAGCTCTCCCTCGCGCGGACGGCTTCGGCTCCGGAGGCGCTGCCTGTGTACCCTGCGACAGACGACAGACTCGGCCCCTTCCTGGAGTTGAGGCTTGACGATTGAGGCGCCAATACCCTGATTAGCCTGCTTCCGAAAAAAGGTCTTCTACCAGAAGTTGAAACGGTAGTCAACGGTCTTGACCAGAATGCACCTAGTGCGTCTCTCTGACTCGGTGGTTCTCTCAGCCCTGAGTGCATCCTTAAGAACGCAAAGGCGTTGCTGAAGAAAAAAAAAATTACACATTCTGTGGGCGGCTTACAATTGGCGACGAATAGAACATGGAGCCAGAAAGAAGGCGCCTTGAGCCGCATGACACTCTGCACCTCGATGCTTTGCGGGGAGAAAGACCGGGGAGGGGGGAGGGTTGAGTGACAAAAGTTACACTTGTCAAAGTTTGATCATCACCAATCGCAGACCAGCAACTCTGCTCAAATGGATGCTCCGTTTTGAAGTCAGGCCTGCAAACACTTCCCGATAAGGCAAATGTCAGAACGATCCGATAGCTAGACGTGGCCCGTCATGGACAGCCGCGCCGCATACATGGCACGCAACTGTTCCAAAACACTCGGACGGAAGAATAGCATCCAATGGTGAATGTCGTTTCAGTCTACATCGGTTGTCCTTGAGTCGAGGTGCCATGACTTCTGTTGACAAGCACAGCCACCATCATCGAATGTTGCGGACGAGGCATCAAGCCAACTTGGAAGCTCAGCGACTGGTTGAACCCAAGAACACCCAGACACACCCACGAGGGAAGTTTGGGGCACGTCACAGACGTCAGCTGCGACCGGGCGATTGACGGGTGGCTTGAAGAGTCAAAGGCAAAGGGAAAACAACAACAGAGTTCATCGGCTTGGTTTCTTCAACCCAAAGCTTGGGAAAGCTTGGGATGGACGTTTGAATCGTGTTCCCTGCCCTCTCACTCGTCGACAGACTCGCGCGGCTATGTCAAATACTTGAGCCTGCGACGCTCGCGGACCTTATTCAGGACTCGCACAAGAATGCGATGCCTGAATAGCGTTAGGATTGGGCTGAAGGGGGTGGGCGTGTCAGCGGCGGATGGCATAGCCGCTCTAGCGCACAACTCAACCTTTGCTTGCTTACCTCTCCTCCCATCCAGGAGACTTCCGGACCCGCCCTATTGTTTAGGATAGCTGTTGGACAGTAATTTTGGGGGAGGGGAGGGGGCGTGGACGGGATCGAGAAAAGACAAGCAGGGGAGCGCCATCACGTCAGGGCTCCCCTGGCTGCTACTCTCCTGGCCTACCCCCCCAGTCCCCCCCTCCATGAAAACATCGTCTGTCCATCCATTCACCTCATCCGCAGGCACACTCGTCAAACACACCACCAATTTGACACCAGACATGCACACACGCGCACATTGGCATACGAGCTCGAACCGGAACTTCAACAACCAGTTGCAGAACTATACGCCCATTGCAGCTTTGTGACACACCACCATTCGCTTTCGTGACGGGAGTTCCCTTTCCTGTCAAGATGTCTCCAAGTCATGACATGTTGGACGTATGCCTGACAGTGTTGAGAGTTGTCTCACTCCCTGACCATGTGCACAAAAAAGCAAGCTGCTGGTATTTGCAGAATTAACGGCGCCTCCCTGGGTCGAGGGCGCGAGCACGAGCGATGGATTCCGCCCATCAACAACAAGATGCTAAATCGAGAGATTCGAGAGCTCGAGAGTTACTAGTCCTCTTCTACGGCTACGTTGACCAGTCTTCAAGAGCCGATTGCTCACGGACGATGAAGGTTGGTCAAGCAAGAGGTTCAGGAAAATTCAGGACTCCCGCTGTCTTCTATTTTGGACTGCTGAGCTCAGACGGCAGTTGTTCGGCGGGTCAAGAACGCCATCTTGAATAATAGGATAATTTCTTGGGGGTGATCGCTGTATTGCCGTTCACGACATCCGGGACCTTGATTCTCAAGGTTTGAGGGTGGTGGATGGAGCCGACAGGGCCTTGACTGCTCGCCCTTTATCGCTTTCGTTAGACTTCATCTTTCTTTCGGTAATGCTATGGGCACTCATTCATGTCAATATTGGACAGAATCTGTCGTATACTGAACCCATCTCCGGTTCACCATGTTCCCTCGCTCAACCTGCTCCGATCAGGAAATGACGGCCAGCCGGGTCAGAGACCGTTACGTACCAGAGTAGGAACCAGGCCACCAGTGCCGACCCCCGGTCTGGTTGATGGGGGCTTATTCTTCTTTATGTCAATTGTGCAAATCTCTATTTTATCCTCGATTGTTATACAAATACGGAGTACTGCCTACGGAGACGGGAGTCTTATTCACTTTAATCCATCATAGGACCTGAGCGCGGCCAGAGCGTTACAAGCGACAATGAAGGGGCTTGGCTGGGAGGGTGAGGTAACCTGTTGAAGCCAGCGCGCCAGTTGCATATGTGATGGCACGTTGAATAGTGTATCCGTAGCAGGTAGTCAAGTCGTTGGAGTAATGCAGCGCCATTGACTCTTGAGTGAGTACTCCGTACCAACTGAAGTATCTCCATATCCATAATCCGCCGCCGCCGCGCGCGCCCCCCCCTTCGGGCAATTTCATCTACACTACATCACAACCGTCCTGGCCCCGGGTGGGAACCACGAGCAGCCGGGGAGCACAAGTAGACCCCTGCCCACAGACGCTACGGCTTCCCTAGTGGCTCTTTTTCGTGTCACTGTTCGAGCAGGCTAGTGCTTCTCCCATCTCTTCCACTCTTCTTCTTGTATCCTGGTCACTTTCTTTCTCGTTCAGACCCCTATCCATGTTGTCCTGCTGGCACATCCTCAAGTACCACCTCGAGCTAGCATAATCAGTCCGTTGCCCGCCAAAGGGAACGCCACCGAAGCAATCCTAGGACCAGGCCCTGACTGGGTGTGGGTACGGACGGTGTGGTCCTGCGACCCTGGTCGAGATGGGCAATCCCCATCCTCCTTCTTGTTCCTCATCGACGGCCTGCTTGTACCCTGATCGTCCTCTTGCCATGCCACCCTTGCCCATGCCTCGCAGCTCTGGGCTAGTTCAGGTTTAGTCTGTTCCGTCAAAACCATCCTCCCTCCCCCACATCAGCAAAGGCCTCGTTCCCAGATACATAGCAAGGCATTAAGCATCCGTGGGCTGTGCGCTTCTTCCTCTCCAGCCCAGTCCAGTTTACTTTGCTCTACTACGGATACCTCACAAGCACAAGTCTACCACCTACCAACCTACTCTCAGTCAAAGTCTCCACGGTCCGATTCACAAGAACCTACTAGTTGGGGGCTCTTTCGTCTGAGGCTGGTTCGTGTCAGTTTCAGTGTGCTCAAATCACCGTCTTAATTTGACCAATTTGGCCCGTCGCCGGGTCCTCCTCTTCCTCCTCCTCGACACTTCTCTCCCATTTCCTATTTTGGCACCACATCTGTGCACCGCTGCCCGTTAATCTTCCTGCACAAGACCTCTTCCCAAGCTCCAAGATATACAAAAGGACTGCCATCCCACCTTGCATCTACCTCCAGCATCACCGACCATCATCCCATTCGAGCTGCTTGTTGATTCACGGCTGGGACCACTTGACCATCACATCAGCATCCTTTTATCGCTTCTACTTCTTCACGCCTCTGTCTGTCGTTGACGAGCAATAACAATACTACTACTACCATTCGACCTCGCCGCCGAACAAGCTTCATCAAGCAAGATACAATAAGCAATCGTTCTCCGACGTACCACTTTCACACAAGAAAAAACGAACTTTCCTGGCTGGACCGTATTAGGTACAGCTTACTCGCATACCTTTCTCCACATAGAAACCTGGGCTGATCAGCAGCAGTCCTTAAAACCGCCGTGCGGCTTCATCATTCGAGTCCGCCAATCTTCTTTTTAACCCACAGGATCGAGCACCCAAAGTGTCTCGTCCGCAACGGTCGTGTCTAAAAGACTTTCATTCTCAAAGAGAACAGCACAAGATGTCTATGCTCGCCATGGCTGCTCCGTCCCCCCATTCAGCATTCAAGAACTACCCCTGGGATGGCGGCAGGTCTTCCTCAGACTACTCCTCGCGCCCTCGTACTGAGCCCGAGAGAATTGCCTTGCCATCAATTCGTCAGGTATGACGATTCTCGCCGCCCACAGAGGCGTTTGAACACCCAACTGACTAGTATACAGGCCATCCCAGAACTCCACCTTCGCCTGCAACCCCAGGAGGCATCAACCACCAGAACTACCTCTTCCAACACCTCGCCAACAGTAGGATATGCTGGTGTCATGACGCCTCCCGAGTACGTTCACTCGCCAAACTCAAACAAGAGGAGGAGACTCTCAATCGACGAGGAGCAGGAGAGCGAGAGAGTCAGCCGTGTCCCAAGACTTTACGAGTCTCCTGCCCGTATTCCTCAACACCAAATTTCCCCGCCAGTCCCTTCCCGCGCTGCCACTGAGAGCTGGACTGGATCCGCAAGGACGAGCCCTTACATGTCTTCATCTGGCATGCCTTCCATGAGATCCCCCGCCATGGAAGTCAACGAGCGTCTCGAGTCTCGCCCAACACTTCCCAGCCTCCCGCCCATGAACTTCGAGAGGGAATCGATCCCCATGCAACGTGTCCGCGGCCACTCCCAAGACGAGTTCCAGCCCATCCGCCCTTCCATGGCCATGTCTTCAGGACCCATGATGGAGGCCGCTCCTTCATACCGCCCCAGCGGATACGCCTACGGATACCACCACCCCAGCCGAGTCCAGTCTCTTTCCCTCGGCTCCATTCATCCCTTCGACCGCACACCATTCTCAGCCGCCGGCTACGGTCACTACCCTGAGTTCATGCGCATCGGAGAGCTTGGAGCCATGGGAATGCACGGTGACAGCAAGCAACGCAAGCGCCGTGGCAACCTGCCAAAGGAGACGACTGACAAGCTGCGTGCTTGGTTCGTCGCTCACCTGCACCACCCCTACCCCACGGAGGACGAGAAGCAGGAGCTCATGCGTCAGACCGGTCTGCAGATGAGTAAGTTTACACTTTTCAGAACCCGTTAGGTGTGGGACCAAAAAACGCTAATCTTTTTGCCTCTAGACCAGATCTCCAACTGGTTCATCAACGCCCGGCGCCGTCAGCTTCCCACCATGATCAGCAACGCCCGTGCAGAGTCCGACGCCATGTCCAGCCGCAGCGGCGAGAGCAAGATCCTCCCGTCGACAGAGCGCAGCGAGTACGACGACGGCAAGCGCAACAGCGTCCCCCTCAGCGATGGCGAGGCCTTTGACGAGGACATGGACCTGAAGCAACGGCGCTCTGCCCACATCAAGAGGGGGAGCATTTAGAAGAAAACGCCTCTTGAATCATCCGAGACAAAGAAACAAAAAACGTCAAACAAAAAAAATACTGCCAACGCCCAAGACAAAGGGCGACCTACTGCAACTCAAGAATTCTTTTATCACTATACCAGACGCGCGCTTCATTCTATCTTATCATCATTAACGACGGACCACGACCGCAAAAGACCCAACCACAACAAAATTCGGCAAAATCAGGGGCAAATTTTTAATATTCATGAGCTTTGTATAAAAAACATTACCACCAGGAGTTGATGGGATCAAGTCCCTCCTCCTGGAAAGCACCCTTTTCTACGTCGACTGTATCTATGGGGATAATGTATTCTTACACACAACACACAAGAAAAGGCGACTTGGGGGTTTTACATCACAACACACACAAATGGGACAACTTGGGGCGGAATATGGAAGGGGAATAGGGGGGAAACCGGATTGGGCTGGTCGGACAGACAAATCTGCATAACAAGTTTTTCTGGACAAATGTTTTATTTTTTTCACAACTGGGGTGGGAGGTGTTTCATGGGCTGGGCAAAGGGGTCAAACATTTTATTTCTCTTTCTCTTCAACCCAAAGAGCCAAACCAGAGGCTTGAGCTTCTCTTCATCACAGGATACGTAGAACGATATCATTGTAACAAATTCTCTCTATTTAACTGTCTATGAGCCTACACACAAAAAGGATGTCATTCTCTTGTATATAGTACAAAAACATTTCAAGATCACATTTCTGAACCTACATCTCCAGATCTACTGCTGTGTCCAACATTCAGAAAGATTAACAAGTTTTTTTTTCCCCTTCGTTTGTATTCCTGCATAGTCCACCTGGTGAACCCAACAGCCCGGCACCATAGGAAAGCAAGACAGCCCTGCCTCAGAGTAAAAGGGGGTGGTGTATCAGTGTCTGATGCGCGTGTTTCTTGACAGTGACAGACAAACATGTTCCCTTCTGTCACATCCCTCTGTGTTGATGCATTCTTTTCAAAACAAACAAACAAGCCGGTAGAGGCTTGCAAGTCCACGGGCCTCTTTTTTCCGGTTCTTCAGCTGAACGGAAAGTTAAGAGATAGTGAATAATCCAAGCGCAATGTTTACATTTTGCACGTAAGATCCAACCGGACACAACAAAACATAAATCACCACTAACACTGTAACTTTCTACAACTAGGCAACTAAATAAGAAATCAAGAGGTTGGGTTCAGAGATACGTACGTATGTGTGTGTGTGTGTGTGTGTGTGTGTGTGCATGTATGTGCATATGTACGAGTGTATGTGTTCGAGCATCAAGCAACAAGAAACATGAAAGGTCTGTGTGGTTTCCCGGTTCCTGGATGACAAGTCAAAACCGAAAGGCACTCCCACCCCTCCCCTCCTTACCTTGCCTTACGAAAGGCCTGGCTGGCTATATGCCGTGGTATTCCGACAACGTCACACGCATGGTGTTGGGTCTTGTTTTTGCTGCTCTCCACATCCATCCAACCCGGGTACTTTCACCGTGCTCATCACCTTGCCTTAGTCGAGGGCTGAAGGAGGAGGAGGGAGGGCTGGTAAGGCCCCCTTCCCAGGGCTGCGTGTATGTGTGTATGTGCGGGTGTGCGTAATGCGTTTTGCGTATCGCTGTGCATTTGCGTTCACCCGTGCGAAGTTGTTGCTGGAAAAAAAAAATGCAAACATGGAGAAACTTGGGAGGCGTGTGAGAGAGAAACGGGCGGCGACCCGAGATCCTGGGCGGCGAGCTCTTAGTCCCGCGGAAAAGGGCCCGTCCGTTTACCGCTTTGCCCCTTCAAACTACCCCCGTTTCCCGCCTTTTTGCCGGTGCCGTTGTGACCAAGATGTCGATGATATCGTTATTCTGTGCGCGGCGGGTGAATGTTTCTCTTCAGAGACTTACGGTCAAGGTGAAAGGGCGGACTACTGCAATCGCCTCTTCCCTCAATCTCAGTCTCTGTGTGGTTTTCCCGCCGTCACCGCCGCTTGGCCTCTTTTCCCCCTCCGGTTGCTCCGTCATTACACACGGATTCTGCAGCGGGCGGGCCCTTTTTTCTTCGAGGGGCTGAGGGTTGAATGAATAGTCGTCACGCAAGAAAAAGGCGGGATGGAGACAAGATCAGACACCGTAAACGCACGTGTGTGTTGACGAACCCCAGCAACAATTCTCCGAGATTGATAGAGAGCGGCCGCCCTCTTGGTGTTAAATAAATTGTTAAGCTGACCGAGTTTCTTCAACCAAGGCCACCATCTCTTTCTCTAGTGTCCCTCTTAGAGCTCTTTTTTGGTGCCGGGCTAATTAATGTCTGCTTGCTAAGTTGACTAGTCTGATGTTGTAGTTCGTCGTTGGACACCCCCCTCTTTGGAATTATCCCGCCATTTCGTTGTGACAACAAGTCCGCCTCTTTTTTTTTTTTTTTATTCCAACGCGATTAGTTTGTGTGGAGAAGGTCCAAAAACTTCTGCAAGCACATTGCATCACATTAGGTGGCTCATGTGGGCAGCAAAAAAGCGAGTGACTTCAGAGGGATTGAAGCAGGCACAGAGGCCGGAGGATGAGGTGAAGAACCAAGCTACTGTATGCTCTAATGTGAGGTGATGCGTGAGTTTGTTGGTTTGTTGCGTGTGAGTACATGTAAGTCTACCTTATGTTGTACATGGCCGGCAGCGTTTAGTAAAGCATGTGGCGTCGTGAAACGTGAAACCTCTCACACACAGCCATTTTCCTCGGGCTCTGCAGCTCTATCTCTCTCTCTCTCTCTCCGACGTACAAAGGTGAAAAGAAGACTAACGCTTCATGTCAGGGCGTTACAGCTGATTCGCTGGATTCCGAACATTGAATGGGTATCGAAACTGTAGGTATTTTCCTTGCGTGCTTGTACGAGATGGGGCTGGCATCAAATCAGGCCAGGGCGATAAATATTTTCCTTTCTTTTTTCGGTGGTTTCACAAAGAGCGCTGCAGGCGCGGACGGATTTGGAGGGGTCCCTCCCCTTCCCGCCGCCCCTTCTTAGGGAAATCACGGGACTCGCGGAAAGTGATAATACGAGAAAGGAGAAGTCAGGAGCGTAAAGGTAAGATCAGGTCAGGTCAGGTACCTGCAGTTCCTGAGCAACCCACACCAAAAGCTCAAGTATGGATGCTGTGGCGTAATCGTTCATCAAGAAAAAACGAGGCCAGCCGCAGTCTCCGGACCCCAACGACACACCAACACAACAATGACATTGACATAATGGAGCAAACACCGAAAAGGCGGAGTGGGCTAAATGTTTAGAGACCTCCATCCTCGGCCGGCCTGACGGGATACATGGACCACACTCACACTCACATTCATACACATAATATCCGGAATGGATGCTCTACTCCACAGGAACTAGACACGTCCCCTACCTTAGTTTACCCATGGCCCGCCGCGCCGCCCGTCACAGAGGCACACCTTGGGCAGTCCAAGTTTGAGTGCGACCCTTCTTTTTTTCCCCTCGGTGGCAGGCCTCGCCGTCCTTTCGCGCTACCTTACCTTACGGG
Organism: Colletotrichum scovillei; assembly: GCF_011075155.1. Lineage (NCBI taxonomy): Eukaryota > Fungi > Ascomycota > Sordariomycetes > Glomerellales > Glomerellaceae > Colletotrichum > Colletotrichum scovillei. Next base: position 4,528,875 of record NW_023336261.1, read on the forward strand.
CCTGGCTCATGGGAACGTCGGCGAAGCTGTGGTAGCCACGCAGACGCACGCCAACGGCGCAACCTCTTCGCACAGGTGGGATGGACACACCACCACTACACTACTACCTCTCTTCTTGAGGTGCTCTGCGAAAGTGGGTTGCCTGGTTGCATATTCGGGCAATGGACCAGCGCCTCCCGATCTCGATAATGGGAGCTGCAGATCTCCTCGTCCACCTTACCTACGTCCGTCCTACCCTCAAAGTCCCTGCGTACGTACAGCAGCACTGGTTCTATCCCGCCCTTTCCATTGTCTTTGGGACTTTCTTCTTTTTTTCTCCTTTTCTGCCCACACTCGGAAGGGGGACCCTCAATGTCAGGTACTTGCACGAGAACCCCAGTGTACTTTGACAACGGGGCGGAACATTGGCATGCTACTACTAGTTACTGATGATGCCTTGCAGTTGCTTTCCCACCCTTCATGCCATGCGGGTGTCTAACCTTGCTGCTCTCCTGACTTGTCCTCAGACTAGGTTGCTGCTACATGCAAGCCGCAAATGCATGACCCGTGGACTGTTGGAAGCTCTTTTGCCAATTGCTCTTTCCGCAGGTGGTTGAGATAAACCTCCTTTTCCTGTCTCTGTCTCTCACATCTTGGCAGGACGTAAACCTTCATTAATTCCCGGAAACAAAAAAAAAGCAAAGAACCATATTGGCAGGTAGATACGGACATGGATCGCTGGTCCACGTTGCCCGTGTCAAGGCCGAAAGTGATCGACTGCCGGTGTCAGGATACCTCCTTGAAGGCCCCTTGACTGGTCGTGACAGAAGAACCCAAGACAGCTGGATAGGGGGGGTAATAGAACTGGTCGGAGCCATTAGCATGGTCATCCGATGAAGTAACCTTGGTCTTGCTGAGACGTTGACGTGAAGGGGGAAGCAAGTCAGTCCTTCCAAGGGGGTGTGAAGTTTGATAGGTACAAGACAACAACCATTACTACACCATAAGCTCGACCTCGACAACCAACCCAACCAAAGGGGGCCTACAATACGTTTCCGCACCATTTCCCCCCTCTCATATCGAGTGCTCCTAGGGAGTTGGGCGTGCCGAAAGTCAGATTAACATCTGCCAGTGTGCTACGGCAAAATCCTGACAAGTGACTGGGCCCGATGCAAGGTGCGGCAGGTGTCTAGAGGTTGATTGAGGGCGAACCAGAGTGGGAAGCGAGACTCGTCGTGATTGCGATGTCACTGGGCCTCGCGTCCCATGCACAAGCCTCGTAGCTTTGTGTGAGATGACAGCCAGTCGCAACGGCCACTGGACGAAGAAGGGGGGGAGGGTGTGCAGATTCACAACGTGTGGACTGCAGCACAACACAAGACGAGACCCAGGAAAGGCCGCCGTCGACAGGGAACAGGGCTCGCACGCCCGGTTGCTTCAAGCCGGGCCAAGGACGGCCGGCGCTCAGAAGGGATGTCAGTTGCCCACCCTCAGGCACGGGACATGAGACTTGGGGTGTGAGGTTGGCGAGTCAAACTCCGCCTTTTGGTACGGCTGTTGCTGTTACAATGTTAATAGAGCTTGAGGCGGCAGGAAGCTATCATGGATGTCAGCAACGAGGCCAAGCTCAGCCCGTCAATGAGCGTGAGGGTGGGAGAGCGACCAAAGAGGGCATGGGCTTGCCATGTCAGCGTCGCTAGGTTCGTAGGGCCTGTTACTGCAGCATAGAATAGGAAGGCAGAAAGATATTGGGATGGGATGGCGTAGATCCATCATCCAAGGGTGTGTGACTTTCTCGTTTGCTCGGCACTTTTTGGCGGAGCTGGGAGGCGTTAGATGCAAACGACCTTGCGCGGCGCAATCGAAGCGTGATGCCTATGGAGATGTGCAAGAACCTGGAAGCCCTGGATGGATGGTAACATGCCGTATCGCCACTTGAGATGCAGCATTAGAGAGCATGGCCATGGCAGACCGGGGAGTATGGTGAGGATGAGTTCAAACGACGTTGGCGCGATGGAGAAATGGCGGGCGGGTCTACAATCTGTAGCGGGTCCACGGAGATCAGCGGATCTACATTGGACAACGACAACCACGGTGCCACAGTATTATCGTACAGGCACATAGAACGAACACAGGGATTTGCGCGCTGACGAGGAATTGGGATGAAGGCAAGCCATAGCGGCCGGATGTATCATGTATCCGTAAGGGGGATGCCAGTTCGTGATGCCTGGGCCCTGTCGACGAAAGCAATTCCGTTTCCAGGATAGCAGATTGGGGCTATGTGGATGGGCGTCGTGAGCATGCAATTTCATGGCGTGGTGAACAATTTGCAGGCCAATAATTAGATGGAACTTGGAGTCGATGCTTGTCTTGGTGGAGGGTCATGTTCGATACATGTCAAGGCGAGTGGCGGTTTGGACTTGGCAGAAGGTATCGAGACTCATTTGAGAGGGTCCAAGGTGCGGATGTCGGGAGTGTTTCGAGGGCATTCAAGGGTCGATAGACTGTTGCGCCAGGAGCGTTAGTTTCGTGCTCTGCTCGCTCTTTGGCGTTTGTGGCTTGTCTGTTGGTCGGCCAGACTCGCATGGCAAGGCCGATGGGGCGCATCTGGAAAGGGTAGAAGGAGGGCGTCTTTGTCTCAGGGCATTCCTTTGACGGATTCAAGGTGTTCCATGAAGTTGGTTTGCCTCTTGAGGATGCTTAGCGGATAGCCGCGGCCGTGTTGGCGCTTTGAGAAGTTCTGCAGCGACAAGTAGTCGAGCACAGTCGCCGGGTCCCCATGTTTCGAATACTTCTGCTGGGGTTCTCCAGGAATGCTTCTCCTGTGTATCCGTAAGCCAAGACGTGTCAGGGTATTGTATCCCTTGAGCAGGTACCACTTGATGATTTGAATTTCTTCGGCCCCCTTTGTTTTCGGAAACGTAGCAAAGTACTGGGCCGGTTCGGGAACGAGGTGTCTCCTGTCAGAGCCATCGTGCAGCGGGCAGAGAGAGGGCCGAGGGGCGGGTGCCGCACACATCATTGATGATTGACCAAAAGTGCCTTGACGTGCCGGGAAAGGCCTGGTACGAGAGGGATGCCAGCGATGACTCGCCGGTGGAGGAGGCCGTTGGGGATGTAACTCTGTGATGTGTGTGAGGTATCTTTCTTCTCTTTCGCGGCAAGTCGATTTCCAAGAAGCGCATACTCCGTACACTACCGATACAGAGTAGTAGGAAGCGTGATGAAGAATGGACGGGAATGCAAGATTGTGAGTGGAGGATTGACGTCCACGTTGGAGATTGAAGATGGCTTGTGCTCCACAACCTAACTCTAAGGTACGAAGTGCTTCGTACCTCACCATGCTCACTAAGCCTAAGGTACGTACACGGCATACCCTGGTCAGGCGGTCCGGACCAGTAGCGACGATACGTACCTCTGCCTGACGTTGGTGAAGTCCCGTGGGATCCACTTGAGCTTCATGTTCCTTCCTTCCTTTCCAGGCCTTGCCGAAAAGGTACTTCCAGTCTGGGCCACAGAAGGTGGGTCTACAATGTACCTTTCTCAAATAAGCTCCCAGGCAACCTAAGCTCTGATCCAGCTCCATTTCTGCTGGGCCAACCAATGAGAATGGGAGTATACGTATTGCAAGAACATATCGAGATACCACGACCGTTGGGAAGTACATACCGGGGTTCTTCCTACCTACTTCTACTAGGTAGATGCCTAGCAGGTATCAATTGAACAAGGGTTTGTCGTCGTATAAGCAAGGCTTGGATCGTTGAATTCCTACTCCAGTAATGTACGATGCTCAATCGCCATTGCCAACAGTGCCGTATCGCGATCATTATCCGCGATGTAGTGTAGCACTGACTGGAGGGCTGCCATCCTCCAGCCTCCAGGTCCGGGCTATAAGCGGAAGGGTAGGGGAAGGAGGGACGGGGGCCATGTGGGGAATGATCCGGTCATGGCTGCCATAATCCCGGTGCCCCGATTTCCGCCTATCATCCGCAGCGAATGATCGCCGGCCCCCGGTCGCCATCTTGCAGCCGCCCTGGTTTGGCCCTGGTTCAATCGAGCCTGAATGCCACTCAACTTGTCAATCACTGCGTACTTACCGCGTAGTAGTTTACGGATTTTCCGACCCATGCTCCAAGAGATTTTGTTCCTTGACAAGGCTTTTACGATTCAAGGTTTACCTATCGCCGGTAGGTGGTAGAGAATGGAAACAACATCGCGCCTGTTACGCAAAATTAACCACGAATACCTAGTCGCGAAAGACGAATATCCCACCTACCATTCAAGCAATGCCCTCGTTCCAATTCCGCCATCACCTCCATCCCGACGACATCCGTGCTTCCTCGGACTATGCCCTAATGGTCCGTTCAGAGACACTTACCTACCTTAGTCACTCGAGGATTTAAGCCAAGCAAGGAAAATCTCTGCAAAAACGGAGCAGCAGTCAGGTATCCGTATCCCACATAAACACTGTAGCATAGTACCAACCTATGTAGAAGTGCGGGTACGTGAGCAGGATATCCTCCTCTTCTGCCTTCTCTAGGTACATGCTGGACACTGCTCCTTGCTTGCTGGGTCAAGACCCAGAAGAACTGGTACATACGTGGCGTCTTGCACCTGCGCTCACAGAACCAGCTCGTCACTGGATCACAGAGGGCCTCAGAATGAGTGCTTCCTTCCTCAATCCGAGCATGTCACGCATGGCGACCCAAGGTATGTACAGATCTGGGGCTGCGGCTGCCGCCAACCTAGGGCAATGCGACCTGACGTGAGGTGCCAGTCAGCCAGACATTGGACGCCCCATCTGCCAGCTTGCCAGTGCATCGTCCAGACTCCAGAAGACGCCTTGGGGGGCTTCTCGTTGCATAATTCGACACTAGAGCGTCGCCATACCATCTCCACCTTGCATTATGTTTTGTCACGATAATGGAGCCACACTCGGACCTTGACTCAAGGCGTAAGCCTAGAGCGGCCTCTTCCCAACATCACGCAGCCTGGCTCACTCAATCAGAGTCTCCAACACATCGTTGCTGCGTGTGTGCCCCCCATCGCTTATCACACTTTGCCTCCTCAAGACCAGTGTGCCCTGCGGCCTGAGAAGGCCAGTCTAGCATGGCCTGCCTGGCCTGCCGAAAGCCAAGGAGCGTAACTAACTTCACAAGTTGTGAGTTGTCCCTGCCCCCATCCTCACTCCTCAAAACATAGTTTGCTCTGACGTCTATCCCGATTCACACCCGTCAGCCGCTTGGTTCCACTCGACTAGCAACGCACCGGGCGGTCATACTTCCCCAGCCTAACCCACGTCGGCTCGTCTCTCATCCTCAAAGTTAGTGTTTCTACGAAGGCTGCCCTGAATCGCAACGGCCGACGATCCCCGTTGCCTGTCTGCTCCCTTGTCGGATGCGTTTGGCTCCTCGACTCTAACTGGCTGGGACCTTCCTCCGATGCGCGGCTGCTTTGAAGGATGCACAGAACACGAGGGCGCTCAGATGACAAGTCTGAAGGGCACCACCCACTGGCAGCAAGCCAAACAGCATATTTTTGGTGAAACCACCTAACAGAGGCCACTCCAGCCCCTTTCATTCTACCATCATGGCAATCCTCATACTTTGCTTTGATGGGGCTGGATTTACCTACGCACAGCCCTGATAACAGGGCATCACAAAGTTTCCAAATCCATGTCGCCAATCTTCGAGAATCACTAAGATCACGGCTTGTCTGCTGACCACGCGGCGGGAAGATCATGAAGCCTGGGCCACCGTCGATCTTGATCAGCAAGAGTCCAGCGCCAAACACCGAAATCCCCGGGTCCGTTCGGCTTGTCAATCTTAGTTGGCTTCATCTCCCGTCAAGTCTCTCGCCCGCATATTCCTAAACTGGCCTCCCGAGAAGCCACTTGAGCAATCCTGTTAGTGCCACACAAAACACCTTCCGAAGAACTCGCGATATGTGGTCGCTTCGGCCCCGCAGAGGAGTAAGCCAAGCATCCCAGTCAGCAAGCGGTGGCGGGCAAGCGCTGCCTGCGCAAGAGACATCCTTGGCAGTTCGTAGTCAACCTCAAAATCTCTTGGCCGCGTTCGTTGAATGATTATCTCCAAACGCCGTCGTGTGTCAATTTCTCACCCGGCGTTGTGCTGACATCCAGACCGTGACGATCATCAGCCTTGGGGCCAAGTCTAACAATGTCTCTTGCCATGAGGCGCTAGACCGGGATACCGTGTGCAGCTGTCAAAAGGTTCAATGTCTCGCTCGCATGTTCGGCTTCTCAAATCCATTCAGTGGTGCTACCCTTGGTGTCATACTCAACCGAGGGACAGTGTTGGAAGCGTGGTAGAATAGTGGACCGTGGCGTTCGGCGCGCGTCAATCCTCCACGCTCGCCCGTGTTTTAGTTCGGCAGGAATGTGAGACTAGTGGCAATTCTCTCGGCGCGGTTTCGACTGGTAATTTCCCGACTCCGTTGCAAATCACACTCGCGACTACGAGGAGGATGCCGTACAAGGCGTAGTTGGAGGGCCTGGCCGTCACCTTGATTCTGGCTGGCGCCATCGTCAGTGGCTGCCATTCTTCGACACGCTTCACCGATGAAGTCGCCGGATCTCCCGTCATCCTTCGAGGAACAGAGTTTCAGACCGTCGACTGTGACGAATGAGAGTAGGTGTGATCACTCGTGATCGTCCCACCAAGGTGAGAACAGTCCATCTGACCGCGACTGACCACGAGAGACTGGCACTCAGGCACTGTAGGTAGGTATTCGCCCTATGGCCGAATGCTATGACAGCACAATTGGGATGGCAGTCGGTGAACACCTTGACCCAGGGCCGAGAGTGCAGCAACTCTGTCCATTCCGTTGGGTATTCGTTCCTGAGGCGCCACGGAGAATTTTAGTCTTTTGACGACGCAAACTCAAAAACTCGTCATCACCAAGAATGCAGACGTTTCTTCGTGGGCTACTTTCACCTGATACCTTAGCTCTGGGGACACTGACAAGCTTGGCTGTCGGCTCGCCATTAACTTCGGCCTTTGGCGATGGATCCAGATCATCCAGGGGAGGCGGCGATGAGCCTCCGCCGATCGTTGAACATCCCCCGAGCTGTCCGTGGGCCTGCGCAGCTGCGGTGCCGCGGTCGGCCTCAGCGTTCCTGGCGAAGATCACCGGGCCAAGAGCCACCAAAAAGGGCGCTTGGCAGCGGTTAGGCGGATGGCTCGGCCGAGCCGGAGCCGGATGGGATGAGATCACCGGAAGAGGTCGCCGAGTGTCGGCCAATCCATCCACGCATGGAGTTTGCGGAGTTCCACAAATCATCGGCTGAAGAGCGGGAGAATATCGGACAGTGTCCGGCAACGGCTCCGAAGATCTCGACGTCGTTAGTATCCATTTTGCGCCGTTTAACAGACTTGGCATACCTACATGAATTACAATCCACGTGGAGAGCAGCGTGCACAATTGGTCGCTCAATCTCTGGGCAGTAAGAATGCCAATGCTTCAACTCCTAGGGCTCCTGATGAGTCATCATGGAAGGCTCGTCATAGAACTCTCCAGAACCAATTAGAACGACGCACTAGATCCATCTCGGACATCGGACATCGGTGCAGAAACTGTCCGACTGAGCAAAGGATGGGGCCGACACACACTCGAGCGCGTATCTGCCTGGTGTAGACCTGCTCCTAATAGTGTAGCAAAGGGCCACAGAGAAACTGTCAGTTACTCTTTGGCCTTTTCCGCCGCAATAGTGCTTCTCCAAAACCCGCATTACGTACCCATTGTCTCTTGCGTCACGCTGCAGCCCACCCGAGTCCGAGTCTCTCCCGTATCTTCCGAGTTGTCCTGAGTCTTGGACCCCCCCGGCGCCGCCGAGGCCCACTCCCGGCACTCTCTCCCTACCTCCCGCTTGCCGAGGTCTCGGAAGGAAATTTTTGCGGCTCATCATGGAGACTGACGACGGCGTACAAGCGGACCTTCCGGGCTCCGCCGCCAACGGTTCGGAGCCGTTGGCGTGTGTGACATGCCGGTCCCGAAAGCTTAAGTGTGATCGAGTGAAGCCGGCATGTAGCCGTTGCTTGAAAGTCAAGGGAGAATGTGTGTATCCGGAATCCAGAAGGAAGCCCGCCTTCAAGCGGAAGAATGTGAAGGAGCTCGAGGAGAGGCTAGGTAATGCGCTGTCATATACTGTTCCGTCCATAGGAGCGTGTTACTGACCAATACGTACAGCTCAAGTAGAGGATCTTCTCAAAGAAGCTGCCAGCAAGGGCAATGGGGCCCTACCTTCTGAGGGTGACCTAGATAGCCGGATCAACATTGGGCTGGACGACTTCCATGTCGACATTGAGACGATCATGGCCATGCAGAATGGCACCTTTGACGACGGAACCTCCGGTTTTCACACGGGAGTGAACACGAACAAGACGGCACCGCCCTCTCAACCTGAAGCACCAAGCTTTGCCAACGCCTCGGGGGAACTCATGGGGCTGGGGCTCTCAGAAGCTCTACCCCCTTTTGAGATGATGGAGGAGCTGTATGTTGGCATCTTACCCTGTCTTTCTTTTCTGCTCTCGCAATAGCACGAGCACATCTGACTTGAGAACCAGAAATAAGAGCTTCTTTGAGAGGCAACAGCACTTCATCCCTATCATCCACCCTGGACGATATCTCCAGGCGTTCTACTCAGCACCTCATAAACGTCCGCCCATGTGTCTGCAGTATGCGGTCTGGTCCATGGCCTCCAACGGGCATGAGAAGTACAGCCAGTACCATGATATTTTCTACAAACGGGCTCGACAGTACGCGGATTCGGATGAGATGAAGGTGAGCTCTCCCTCACCCGCTGCTCTGGAAAGAACTCACTGACGCTCACACTAATGCGTTAGGGATTCGGCGAGCACTTCCTCACTATCCAACACGCGCAAGCGTGGGCCCTCATCGCGACGGACGAAGCGAGGTCTCTCTTCTTCACGAGAGCGGCTATGAGCTCCGCAAAGTGCGTACGACTCGTGGAAATGATGGGTCTTCACCGCATCGACGGCGACGGGCAGGAGATGGCGCCGACCCTTGCGCCGCCCACGTCGTGGGTTGACCTTGAAGAGCGGAGAAGGACGTTTTGGGGCGCTTACTGTATCGACTGCCACGCGAGTATTGCGACTGGGTGGCCTACTCTAATTGACCCCAACGAAGTATGATTCCCTGCATGTCTGGCCCCTTTTTCTTTTCTGTATACTGACCACAGGTAGATCACCACACATCTTCCCTCGTCCGAAGAGGCCTTCAACTCGGCCCGCGAGGAAGAAACATCAACCCTACCAGAAGCCTTTCAAGGCGCCTCGTACTCGACCTTCGCGGGCGCTGTCATCATGTGCTACATCTTCAACATGCTCCTGAAGCACGTGCACTGGGAGCGGCCCAACGACAGGCCCGCGGACGTCGAGTACGGCGAGTTCTGGAAGCGGCACAGGGACATTGACAACATGCTCTCGAGCGCCTTCATGTTCTTGCCGGAGCGCTTCCGCCTGCCGCAGAGCATGCGCGACCCCACGTCCGTCCACACGAACCTCAACCTACACGCCTCGGTGATATGCCTCCACCACGCCGCAATTGACAGGATCGAGCGGAACAAGCTCCCCGAGCCGCTCAAGGCCGCCTCAGAACTACGGCTGCGGACGGCGGCCGAGGAGGTGGTGAGCATCATCAAGTTGACGAGCCACATGAACTCGGGATATGTAAGTGAAAGCCACGTCCGCCTCGAACCCGGCTTCGGAAACGCTCATGCACTGCAGAAAAGCCCCATGGTCGCCCTGTCGCTCTACTCGGCCGCGTCGGTGTACGTGTACTCGGCGAAGTGCAACATGGATACCGGCTTCTCGACGGCGGACCTGCAGAACCTAAAGTTCATCATCAACGCCATGGAAGCAATTGGTCGGCGGCACATCATCACGCAGGCCTTTCTCCAGCAAATCTTCATGGACATTGAGCGCAACGGCCTGTCGGGCGTCATCGACCTGCCCAACCTGGCACACTACAAGAACCTCTTTGGCTGGACGTCGTCCAACATTCCCTTGCTCGCGCGGACGTCCATCTCGAAGCACACCGAGATCCAGCCGCCTTTGCCCGGCAGACTGCCGCTCGGCAACCCGAAGGGCACCGCCTACGAGCACTACCCGATCAGGGTGCAGCACGACGGCGGCTGCAATACCCCCGTCTCCATGGGCGGCACCAACCCGATGCTCGGGCCAACGCTCGGGAAATTCGACCAGCCTATTGGGATGGGGCCGCCGTCTTCATCTGCATCCGTTGATACGCGGGACATGGGGCCGAATAAACGGAAACGGACATCGGAGTCGACGACGACTACATCGACAAAGAGCCCAGATGTGACGGGCATGGCGCAAGGGGCCGCCTTTGCTTATCCGTCGGTGCCTGTGGCCTCCGGCATTGACAGCGTGGGCGGGTTCGGGTCGGGTCTCCTGCGAGGGAGCGGCATTATTGGACCAACAGCAGGAACGGCTACTTTCCCAGTCAACCTCCCGCACCGGAGTCCCGCGACGGGACAACCGTCGCCGACGTCCGTTCTCAACAAGAGCACGCCGTCGCAGTCGACGGGCGGGAGCAGCAGTAACAATACGCCGCCTGGTCTCGTGCGCGGTAGCACGTCTTCGCCGGACGATGGGAGCACCACGCAGAGTAACGTTGGTAGCGGCAGCGTTGGGGTGGGGAACGTCAATGAGATTATCGATATTACGAGCATTCAGAACGCGATGCTGAGCGGTGGCGCCGCGGGGTCCTCGTCGACATCGGCGTCAACGACGACGTGGGACTCAAGGGGCTTGCAGTATGCCCCTAGCACGGATCCGGTTTCGTTTATGAATATGAACTTTGACTCCATTCCGCCGGGTATGGGGATTGATCCGTGGACTGTGTTGGCGAACATGGACGATTTGACGTGGACTGGAGATGGAGAGGTGTCAACGGAGACAGTTACAGGAGGGTTGAATGGGAATGGAACTACCGGGTAAGGTAGGATGGAATGAGAGTGGAAGGGATGCTTGGTTCGGACTCGAGGAACGGATGGCTATGATACCGGCAATCTAGGCTTTTGTATTTGGTTTTCTGGTTTTCACGATGTTGGCTCCTGGTACAAGGCGGAGGGGCGGTGGGAGGGGGGTTCAAGATCTGATGATATCCAACGGGAAGGTGAGGTTCGGCGTCGCAAAGCAGGCACAAAAAACGCGGTAATATCTGCATCGAGGTGGCGGCGTATGAGGAAGGAGGCTTTGTTTATCTGATGAACACAACATCACGGTTACTGCTACCCTGTGGGACACGAAACGCATCTCAGTCCGTTACTATACCAACTCCACAAAACATCACCACTATACCAAAATAAAATACCTTGCGCAATAGCAGAAGAGTCAATAGTTGACAAAAAAGCTCGGGCGTTGGTTCGAACCCTATCCCTACGAAAAACCAGCGTCCCAGTTTATTCATCACCCGTTTAACCACCAGGCTACGTGGCCCCAGCAAGCTTGCGCTGTACCGGGGAGACACTCCTTCCTTCGCATCTGTGTCCTATATACCTTCTAGCTGAGGTGAGAATACCGTCAGATCCTGGTGGAATATGGATCATATGCTTGTAGGCAGGTGCCAGCGGTCTGGACCTTCCATCCCTATCCATTTATCCAAGAATCATGGCTGTCAACTAGTGAGTGACATTAGGAAGCCATATACGATATTGCGATCTGAATAATTCAGAGACTTGAGTGATCAAGGAGATCGACAGTCTTGGGCAACGAGAGTCAGTTGCGAGATAGGTTGCTACAGTCAACCAAGAGCTCCGAGGCCACTCATGCTATTGTTTTAGTTCCTCAAACGCCATTGGCTGTTTAAACGTTGCTGTCTTCGACGGTTCTGCGATCCCCTAGGCCTTGGCTATCTCACTGCTTTTGTCTCCTTCTCCTCCTAGTCCTTTTCGTGTTCCTTGGGTTTTCTTGCTCCTCCACAGCGCCTCGCTTCCTTGATTGGTGAAGATGAGTTCCTGATCGCATGGAGCTGACGGCACTTTCAAGCTCGTCAGCAGCATTGGCTGATAATACCGTCTTGCACCAGGCTTCAGCCTTTCTAAACGACTCGTGTCCAGCGGGAATCTTAGCCAGGACGCGCGCAAAAACTCTTGTAAGGAACTCATCGCCGCAAGAACCTGTCGTCGTAGGCAGTAAGAACTTGGCCCAAGACTGGCACACGTCCCAAAAGTAGACCTTCTCTTGCCCCATAATTCCTCCGAGGGTTTCTGAGTGCGACTCTCTGGCCACAGTGATATTTTCGAGCGTCTCTAAATCATTCAGCATTGCAAATAGAGTCTCCTCGTACACTGTTGGTTGTTTGAGCAGGTGCACACGGCGTATCGTGATAAAGAACCTGAGCCAAATCGGCATCTCCAATCTTTCATTCTCGTCGAACTCGATGGCCGTTGCGACTGGATTCGCTCCGTGTTCGAGCAGCGTAAGTAGAATGCGATTTTCTGCCAAGGCGAGCAAGTCGTCATCCTTCTGCCACCATTGCGTATCCGGCTCAACGGTGGGTTTAACCTCTTCTCTGCGACGACAAAACAAAAATTGCCAAGGACTTTGAAAGCAGTATCGTGCATGTAGGCCCATGTCAAGGATGTTGGGGCTATGGCCGCTCTCTAGCAGCTTCTTGAGGATCCAGCACTGGTCTGTCTTGGCCAGTGCGTAGGGCGAGGACGGTTCGAGTATCGGGTAAAGGGGAGACTCGATTCGGCTCGCGTAGGAGCCCTTGAAATATTCGTGGCTTACTGAAAGCTTCCTTTTAACGTAACCTAGAACCCCGACTTCCAAAACGCAATAGCGAAAAATACCAGTTACGAGGGAGGGATCAATCATTTTGACCTGTCCCCGTGACAGCATCCGAGGCAAGCTACTTTCCAGATTGTCTAAAAGCGCTGCCGTAAGTGCTGCCGAGCTTTCGCCTTGCATTTCGGCAAGACGCGCGTATAAAAGACCTTGCTTCAATCTCTGAGTAAAACTAGAAGCTTCCGTTGCGGGATGTTTGGACGGCGACGAAGTTTCGCTAGCAAAGGTTGATGTTTTGATCCACGCCACAAATGCCTTGAATAGCGACAAACTAAAGCAGTGGCTATTCTTCGTGTGTTCTCTCAGGAAATCATCCATTTCGCCAGTGCGGAGAAAGTCGTAGACGGTTCTGTGAAGAAACTCCATGCGGCCGCCGTTGCGTTCCAAAAGGCCTTTACAACGCCCGTTGATACGTCGTGAAACTGAGCGGTAGATCTTCTCGAGAACCTCGGGATTTGTGGGCATGAGCTTTGTATCTGCGATGTCTTTGAATGCGTAGTTCTCGTTGCCGTACTCGAAATCATGGAGGGAGAAGATCTCTATGCGCAGAGGTCCCTGTGCTTGAAGCGCGAGCGACAGCGTCCCGGCCATCTTCTCATTATAGAATGGGTCCACGCTTTTTATTATATGCCTGAAAAACTCTTGAAGATCCTCTGGAAAGATTTCCAAGCGTCTCTGTAGATCTGATAGGCTGTCGTCGTTTGTAAGGCCCTCTCGTAGCAGCCGGACTACGAGCGTGACCCAGAGAAAGACACCCTTGGACTTAAATGCAACCTCCTCGATGAGGGACATTGATGAAACGAAACTGAACTCTTCCAGAAGAACCTTCCACCTAGGATGCGCCTGGAGACGGTTTGCCGTATAGTCGAGAATGTCGTTGTAGGTAAGCTCATGCATATAGAGCTTCGAGTCCGACTTTTCCCCGAGCGCGTCTTCGAAGACGTTCCACGGTCTGCTCGAGACGCACATTTTTATAGAAGGGCTTCGAGATAGTTCTTTGAGCGTTTCGCAGACATCGATGTGGTCGCCTTCGAATTCATCCAAGCCGTCTATGAAGAAGATGATCTTGCATGATAGCTCATCGAGATGAACCCCAAGGAGTCTGAGAAAGGTTTCAAATTCAGATTGACGTGGTGCTGCCGAGGACGTTCCCCAGCCGTCAGGTATAATCTTTGAAATGAGCGCCGGCTTCCTTACTAATACACCGAATAGGAGAGATCGCAAAAGGCCTTCCAGTGACCGTTGAATCGGCGTGCCGTATATCGTAAAGTAGTGGCTGACGACAAGGAGTTTTCGCGTTCCGGCCCATGTCCTCAGGCACTCCTTCGTATCTTTGTTGTCCGCGATGTGTTTCATAAAGGTCGACTTTCCTGATCCGGGCTTTCCAGAGACCCAAAAGAGTGTGTCTTTACCCCTGAGCCAATGTCGCAGCTTGCTATACATGACCCCAGTCTGCTCTGTTTTTCTCAAGCTCCACTTGAAGGTTGTAAAATGAGCTTCAGGTATCCTCTCATATCTGCTTGTCCGGTCCATATAGTTGAGCTTGGCTAGCACTTGGGCTTCCCTCTCGAAGACCTGGGTTTCAAGCGACATCTTTGAGACACTTGCGCAGATTGTGTCGATATCTACCGATGTAGTTGTCTTCGGGTCCTGCTGCCGAATGTAGTTTCCGAGCTTCCTAATTTCTTCAATCATGGAGCCCAATCTAGAATCGTTGTGAAGCGTCCAGATCCCTCTACCAAGACGTTGAACATCATCTTGAAGAGCCGATATGCTTTCGCTATGGTCAAGCTGAGTAAAACGTCACTTAATGATGTAGGTCAGGGTATACTTACTTTGATGCTGCGCACAGCAAGAGAGTCATCGCGCGTTGACGATCGGCAATCCGCGTCCTGTATTCCTCAATTTCGCTCGATTGCCAGACTTCGGAAAGGGCAGCTCGAAAGCTGCTCCAGTGCTTTGGGCCCTTTGCCCCAATGACCTTCAGCTTGTTCATCTTTCCAAGAAGGACTTCGGAGTCTTGTTTGCAGGTGTTCGCGAACTCGGCAAGCTGTTTTCCATGTCTAGATGTAGCTTTGCTGGTGTTCGTCGACGAAGCCGACTGGGGTTGCTGAAAATTCCCATCGAAGTCGATGAGCATCCCGCAAACATCTTGAATGTGGTTATTGTTGCTACTGGTCCCTGTGGCGGATGCATGTAGTTTTCGGGCATCATTGAAAAGGCCCACAACGAATTGGGTAAATTGTAGCAAGTTGCCTGCGAGTGCCACGGCTGTCACGGGGTCCATGGTCGAAGTTTTGAGGGACCTGAGTCTCTACAATCTCGATTTTCTACCGGATCGTTCATGGGAGTGAGGTAATTTAACGTCATATCAGACGTTCAACCCAAGAAATCTAGGCAAACGACCAGGCAGATTCTTCAATATCAGCGACCTCCATTGGCTGCACCTCAATTTGATGCATGCACAGCTGACCGACTCATAGCCACAGCCACAGCCACCACCAACTCAGAAGCCAAGAAAAGAGACAGGTTCGCTCTCTCAACTCTTGCAGTGCAGTTATGAGCTGAGTCTTTTCATTAGATCCCATGAGTAATTCGCTAAGGGTCTCCGAAGCGAGATGCAGACTGTAAGGAGAATGGAGCACAAATGCATGAAAATTTCTTAAATTCAACTCAAATCTCATTGACATCGATGTTACATTCGTTTTGCGGAAAGTGCTCAGACCGAATCCATTACATGTCGAGGTTGAGATACCAATTTGTAGTACGGATACTATGAAGTTCTTATCGCCACGCTTCTCAAAAGTCAAAGAGATAAAGCCTTGAGGCAATGTGATAATTATCCCATGACGGGCCCTTGTTGAAACTCTGCAGTTCATCACACCCCGTCACACCATGCCCTCTCTCTCTCAGTTTCTCTCCGTCAACCCGACCAAGTTGCCTCAAAAGACACCTCGCCGAATGAGCAGCACCTCAACCCACGTCAATAACGAGCCCTTTGGCTACCGACCAGCAACCCAATCGGAAAACCAAAATTTCCTTCTCCCATCTCTTCGCGACCCAAATGCCGGACAATCGAAGCCTGGCTCCAACAGTATCCTTCGCAGTCACCCTGCATTCGCAAGGCGTCTGCTGCGAGGCCCCCTATCCGTGTTGGATGTCCAGCCCACCATCCTTCACTCCAACCCCTGCTCGTGAGGCTGACGGGCGTCCCTCGCCCCCACTCAACTCCTCCTCTCTAGTCCTGGGCCGTAAGACCGGAACATGAGGTAACCCCTTTTCTGAGTTTCTCCCCCTGCTCTGAATGCCCGGCCCCAGACCCCCGCGTGGGGCCGGGTACATGTACCAGGTGACGCTGCTTTCCTCATAGAAGCGATAGATGTCAACGATTACGTGATCGCCGTGTCTACTACCAGGGGAAACTCGACAGCTGTAGGGACCGTGTGTGACCAGAGAGACATGGGAAACAGCAGCCTCACCGGAGAAGATCTTGTGGTATGCAGTGTGGGCACCCTTCAACGTTTAGGGCTGGTTTGTGTATTTTGGGCGGGAAATATCAGAAAGTCTGGCAGGAAGCATGTTGGTATATTGAGTACACTGTGAACCTCTCCTAGGTATCGGGTGAGACTGACTGAACCTCATGTAGAAACCGCTCTGATTTCAACGGCTTATGAGGCCGGGGTTCTCGTTGTCTTTCCTTTTTCTTAGGGTTGGATTTATTTCGTTCGATGAGGGGCGGCCGTGAGCCGTGTATTGATACTACTACTTTCTGAGACGTGTTCTCTCAGTAGCTTATGATGAAAGAGACAGTAAAGGCGGTCACCATATGAGTCACATAAGGTAGGGTAGCTCAGCACTCGTAGAAGAATTACTTTGTGTTTCCCAAGTCGACTGGGGACTTTAGAGAAATTGATGCAACTTTGTATTTTGAGGGGCTGACACTGACTAAACTGCACGATAGCCCGAAGTAGCCCTCTTGAGCACATGCGTATGATTGAACCCCCCAGTCGATTGAGTATTTATCTTTTCGGATACAGACATTTGATTTCGAGGGACTGGAACTTCTACTGTAGTGAGCATGAAGAAGCTCTCGTCTAATGCGGTGATGTGCTGGTTGCCTCGGTCAGGTTTACCAGCCACGGATTTGGACTTAATTCAAGTATACCACTTGATGCGTCTCCTGGTTTCATATCCTTTTCTTCGCGCTTCTCCCATCGCGTCTTGTTCTCTACTTCACCGTCGGCAGTCCATGCCAGACATTGTTTGCCTTCTCTGATCTCGAACACGACGTGATAGAGAGCATCATCATCGGATTCCGGTTCATTGGCGCCTTCCTCGTGATTCTGAGCTTGGAATTTACTTCGTACCCAAGTGGTGCTAATATCGCAGCTGGTGGTCTTCTTGTGTGGCTTGAGGTAGCACACGTTGACCTCGTATGGTTGTTCTTTGGTCTGAAGTCTGTGGTCCAGTATCTTAAGTCCGGGTTCCCCGTTACTTTGATTACATTTCTGGACCACAACCCATCGATAAAAATGTTGCGCATAGTTTGAGTATACGCCGCAAAACTTCTCGAGATCGTGTTGGGCCTCAACAGCTTGCGGCTTCTCCTCGACTTTTGCAGCGTCAGACATGGCTATGAAGGTGTGGTTTGATTGAGTCAATGTTGAATTTAACGGTGCGGGATTGCGAGACGTCTTCTTAGATGGTGAATACTCGCTGGGAAGACGGCTATCTCGGGGCTTTAAATAGAGAAGGCATCATATCCTCTGTTTATGATGCCTAATCTTCATGTCCTCGAACAGCATCTTCGACTTGTCGCCTAATAGTGGCGGTAAAGGTGGGTGAGGTGGTGAACCGTTCCTTCACATCAAAGGACTTCTTTGCTGAAGGATACGTGTGGCCGCTCCTGTTCAGAGGTGCTTGCCAAACAACGGAGGAGAGAAACACGAGGTTCTGAACATATAGAACAAAGACTGAAAAATCATGGGAAGTGTGCTCATTTGAACCGCCGTCGCCAATAATCGGCAGATGAAGCATAGTTGCATGTTCAAAAATGATGTTCTCTATGGCTCACCTGTTGGATAGAGCCTCCAATAGCTGCCATGGTACTTTATGTTCCGTGTCACCAAAAGTCTAGATGGATAAATCTCTTCCGAGAAATCACCGATATCCCCACCTTCCCAAACTGCAACATACAGCCATTTCCAGGGGGAAACCGGGATTCCGATATTCCATAACTTAGAAAAGTCAATGAGATCTGGAGTAGTAATTTTGTCCGCTTCAACCAGCGAAATTCTGGTGTTGAAATTCTGGTGTTGTATGTTTCCTATTATTTCCGGTGATGTAGGATCTTGGGCGGGACCATTTCGGGAGACGCCATGATCGATGCTTCTGACCCTCGATTCTATGACGTCCTCTACATCGATAAAATGGTTGTTAGGGTGTTGGTTGCCCTCGTAATGCAGAGCTATCACCCTTAGAATTAACCCAACGATGGAGGGCCTCTCCGCCTTCAGTGATACTGGTCTTAAAGCTTCAAGTCCTGCTATCTTTCTCCATAGCGAAAATTCAGCCCTAGAGAAACATCGATCATACCAGAAATGGCAATGAAAAATGATGCCAGCATCCTTTTCGCTACGAGGAACGATATGCTCGATGCACGCGAGTGAGTTGGTGGCTGATGGCAGGCTTTCAGGTTGCCTTATTTTACCTTGGGTCGTGAGAAAGATGGGTGGAGGGGTAAGAAGCGGGGGACCGACATCAGCTTCCGTGACGGCACATTTACCCCGCATAAGTGGGTACTGGAACGGGGGACGGCGCCTTCGGTCTGGACTTCGAAGACACGGGTGTACATGTCCTCAGCCAGTCTCAAAGGTGCCGCAACGGCTTTGGTGGGCCTGGGTCAGGTCTCTGACACCCGCGGACTGGCCATTTGCGGGCCCGGAGTGGCCAGCTGCTTCCCGACGTCCACAAGATGAAGTCAACGGGTGTGGCCATCTGTATCTCAAATGATATCTAGCAGCCCTCAACTACGATTGCAACATTACTACAAGTGACTCTTTATAAACCGGGTACCACCACTAGATGATCTTTCCGCTTCATCATCTCGAAGCGCCCATTCCCATTTGTCGTATCTCTTTGGCCAAATTCCGTTCTTGCCAGGAGCGAGAATGCCGTTCGGATCCAGCGCATTCTTGATTGTTTCATTTAGCTTCATCTGGGCATTGTTGTTGAAGTTATACGTGTTTGCGATCTGGTCCATCAACGCTAGATGTGTTCTGTACTCGCCCCAACCACGTTCCGCACAGTCCTGGATCAGTTGCCGGATCAGCCATCGCGCTTTCAAGCGCTGCTGAGGGTCTTCGCGGTTGAAGACAATGCACACAATGTGGTCTGCCAAATATCTCAGTGTCATGGTCCCGAGGCTGCTTGGAGTAATAGAGGGCTACTAACGCATTTCTCGCATACCAATGGTGAAGGTGCCAATGAAGTCGAGCCCAGCCTCTGCGAACCTGCGCTTTGTGACCTCGTATTGGAGCTTGGCGTCCGTCCCAGAAATTTTTGTGATGGGCGAAAAGAATAAATGCGCGCCGTTTGGTAGCCAGCTAGTACAACAATGATCAGTCAAGTGGACAACATTGAGTGGTGATATCAAGGTCAGGATAGGCAAGATATGCCAGGATGTTGACAAGCCACATACCTCACCCATCGAAGCTCGTCCAGGGAAGGAACGCCTCTCAAGGTCTTCTCCCTTGTCTTCAAGACGCTGTATGGCTCATCTCGATCCTCCGCAAGAAAGAACTTTGAGCCGGGAACCTTTAGGAAAGCGGACTTGATGGTATCGAGAAAGAATTTCCGCACAGGCTCCGGGCCCTATGGCGATGGGAATTAGCCATTGTTTCTGCAAACAGCGCCCGAAATGATCTTAAAGAGGTTCTTTACATAGACAGCACCATAGAAGTTCCAGCGACCAAGATTCAGTCTGGCTGCGATCGCATCAAGGTCTTCATCGGATAGTGGTTCGGTCTTGTTCGTGTAAGAAGCCTTATTCCCAGCTACGGCGGCGTCCAGAAGTAAATGGCGAATGGTGGGCACGTTTTGAATGACTGTTTGCTGTGGGCATTGATTCTCGTCAGTCTCCGTAAGTCGATCAATTCATAGAGAGACGGAAATGTTCAACTTACTAGGCGCAACGGTCTTATAATATCCACGATTTCTGACAGGTCATCCTCGCGAGGGAATATGATCATGTAGGCTTGATATCCCCCAGGATTCGGCATCAACTTTCACGGTTACTGTTAGCACTTGTACCCTTGGCCAAAGGTCAGGCCACTGAGGAGAAAGATATGGTTGACTGACCCACACTCCCATTTTGACAACGATGCCAAGGCTGCTCTGGGAAAAGATTCCGTCGTTGTAAGGGCCAAATCCATAGTTGAACAGCTGCCAAGCAGAATTTGCCTTCTGTTCATGGGGCGGAAGGTCTGAATTTCCTGAAGACGGGTCCGGAAGCGCTCCCATGCCAGTGCGGATGAGGGTGCCGTCGGGGAGAATGACCTCCATACCGCAATGCATCATGAAGTGATCTGTTGAACGTCAGAGATATGATCAACTGAGTGCAACAGACCTAAGACTAAATCTTACCTCCGTAAGGCGCTGTAAGATTTCCAAAGTGATCAGCCTACAAAGTCTGGGACAGGATTAAGGCCAACACTCAACGCTTACTGTAACCGACACCTCTCTCAAGAGTGTTCCCTATGTACGTCAGTCAAGGACTATAAGTAAGCAAGCCGTGATTGCTACCAATAATTGAGCCGCCTCCAAGATCAGGTACCTAAATCCATAGTCAGAAATACGATTTCATAATCCTTGCAAAAGAAGAACTCACATCTAGCCACAAGTGTTTGCTGAGGCCAGTCTTGACAAGATGCTCATATAGACCAGCAAAGGTAACCCCAGGCTCGACAAGAGCGTACGCCCCATCGACATTTACCTCGAGGACCTTATTCAGATGCTTTCCGAGTTCTATGCCGAGACTGCCTGGAACTCGCGGTGCTGCGCCGCCGTATCCCGTGTTGCGGCCAATGGAAAAGGGCCAGACGGGCATCTGCAGCTGGTTGCAAAGCCGCATCACATCTTGGACTTCGGGGACAGACCTGGGATTGACGATGGCGCACGACACGAAAAAGTCTCTCTCGTAGACGGCGTGCATGTCGTGGGACTTGCATGGGTTGACGTAGTCTCCGTCGGCCAGCTCCTTGTCTGCCGAGATGATGTCGAGGTTCTCTGCCCCTACGATTGGGACTACGGACTCGACGAAATGCTCAAAGTCATTGGCATTCCAGCCGGGAGGAAGACGGCGTGGTTGAGGGAACGGCATTTTGTATGTCGCCGAAGTATCCGGCCAGCAAGTGCTGTAAGATCGCTTGTTGGTGCGTGGCGCGATGAATTGGTATCAAAGCAAGGAAGAAAGAGCTTAGTAGTAACGCTATCACTCATGGTACCACAACGCGTTCATGTTGTCTTATAGTTACAGATTGAACATACTTCAAGTGCTTCAAGTCCTACCTGCGGTTACAACATCCGCCCCAATCCCGGGGCCGAGGTCATGAGCCTGCCGATGCAGCACACCCTCTCGGGATTTTCCCCACACAACTCCGCATCGAAACCGCCGCTCTACTGCTCGTGTAAGTGAAACTATCTCCGAGTGCGGGGCACCGGTAAGCTCTCACCACCATGTTTGTCGCTGCCAGTTCAGTCAACGAAGCCTCTTGCGGTTGGCGTCCATCGATTGAAAAAATGGGGTGCGAGATCCAAAGCGTTCCCCGTGGGGTGTGGAGTTTGCTCCGATGTCTCTCCATTGAGCTTGCCGGCAAACTCCACATCCCACGGGGAACGCTTTGAATCTCGCACTAATCCCCTGGCGATACGTTCCTATACAACATGCTTTCAGGAAAGCCACTATGGCTGATCAACCATATCCAGTTGAGAGTACTGCCCAGGGTGAATCTTCCATATAAGTTTATGGTGTATTCGCGCAGCAGTATTACGGAGTTGTCAAAGGAAGCCTCTATCTTGGTATCAAACGGACTCACCCATGTGAGCTTATATTTCCAAATCTGATCAGTACTATCCACGCAGCAAAAACAATGAACTTGTTTTCGACACAGTCTCTGAGCCTACCACGTGATGGTTATATGTCCTCTGCGAAGGACATTATGGGTAGTTGGAGTTATGTGATGGTGTTTGCGGTTGTTCTACTCCTCTGGTTCTCTTCGACCATATATACCGTGTTTTTCCATCCTCTCAGCAGTGTCCCAGGGCCATGGCTGGCCCGTTTCAGCGAGGCCTGGAGATCCCACAAGTACTTCCGAGGGACATGGCACCAAGATGTCGTCCTGTTGCACCGGAAGTACGGGAAAGTCGTCCGAATTGCCCCAAACGAGTTGAGCATTGTCGATGAAGCCGGTCTGAAAGCACTATACGGCCATGGTCAGAAAGTTGTCAAGGTCAGGAACCCGAGCCCCAACCAGAAGCTTGCCAATATGTGAAGTCTGTTATCTGACTGTGGATCACAGAGCAAATGGTACGACACTTGGACCGTTCCCAACATGAGTATGAGTTTCTTCGCCGTCAGGGACATCAAGACTCATCGGCATCTGAGGTCTCGCGTCTCGTCCGGGTACTCCATGACGGCCATTCAATTCATGGAGCCCTTGATACAAGATGTTGCAAACTCCATGTGGCAGAGAATGGGAGAGTTTGCCGATAGGAATGTTCCGGTTCGCATGGACGAGTGGGCAAACTACTTCGCCTTTGACGTGGTTGGCAGCCTAGCTTTGGGAGGCCCTATCGGTTTCATAGAGAAGGGAAAGGATGTTGACGGCATCATCCGGTCAATCCACGACGGCTTCTGGCTCATGGCAAACATGGGCAACATGTCACTTCAAATGACGTGGTTCAACAACCGCATAGCGCAGTGGGCCCTTAGGTCGTTTGGCGGCGAACGACTCCAGGCTTTCTCCAAATTTGTGGACTGGCTCGAAGTCCGCGTTGACGAGCGCTACCGCGATGGCCTCGGTTCTCAACGGCGAGACATGTTGCAGCTCTTCATCGACGCCAAGGACATGACAGGGCAGCCGGTTACGAAAGGCGATGTGATGATGGAAGGTGTCAATATCCTGGGTGCTGGAGCAGATACGACGACCATTGGCATTCTTTCCGCGCTGGGCTCGCTTCTTCTTCATCCCGAAGCGATCGTTCGGCTCCAGGCAGAGATCGATGAAGCGTATTGCTCTCTGGGACTTGAGAAGACAGGGCGAGACATCGAGTTCTTAGAGTCGTCTAAACTGCCGTTCCTATCTGCCGTCATCAAAGAGAGTACGAGACTGCACCCTTCCATTCAGTATCAACTTCCCCGCATGGTTGGTCCCGGAGGCTTGCAACTAGATGAAGTGGTAGTGCCGGAAGGCACGGTCTGTGGCATAAGTCCCGCTTCGATGAACAGGTCGATGGAAATATTTGGCCCAGACGCCGATGAGTGGAAGCCTGAGAGATGGATTGCGACTGATGCAAACCATGAAGAAAAGATCAAGTATTGGAACTCCCATTTAACAACGGTAAGAACACGTCCGAATCTCCTCCCTATGTAGCAATCAGAGAGGGCAGCAAAAGGTGGCTAACGCAACTACAGTTCGGCATGGGAAGCAGAAGCTGCGTAGGGAAGAACTTGGCCACGGTTGAAATGCACAATTTCATAGCGCAGTTCTTTCGTAGGTTTGATGCTTCTTTAGTGGATCTGGACCGCCCCTGGCAAACAAAGACGCAATGGTTTGCTTTTCAGAGGAACTTCTGGGTACGCGTACAGCGTAGACATTGATCTAGATCGGTGACTAGTATTTAGCTTTCGGTGGGAAAATAGATTCACTCGGACAATGAGGATCCTCCAGATCAGCCCATACATAGGCATCGCATGAAGTAGTGGTATCAAACAACTGAAGTTAGGCACAAGAAACAGATCAAAAGCCTTGCATTCGAGTCTCTGGCCAAACTCATGCTGCTCATGTCGAAGAAACATAACTCAGGTGAGGTGCCGAAATAAAGATACACACTCGAAAGACAGTGTGGCCAGAAATAGCCGGCCCTTCACGCCCCCTCTCTGCCGATCCTCCCGGCAAGGCGCGGTTCCCCGCAGATCCACATTGGGGAATGTCTGGGGAAGCAAACGGTATTTCATGAACATGTTGCCTTGAAGAGCCATCACCCCCGATCACCCACGCGTAGTGTCTATTCGGCGCCCCATGATCCCCGACACTGATAATTTTATCAGTCATGGCTTCCAGAACGCTGTCTTCTTCTGCTACCTCTGGCATCACATGCCAAGTGTGCGACCGAAAGTTCACACGTCTCGAACATCTTCAACGCCACGAAGTGATGCGTATATAAGCCCAATCTCCCATAATCCACGCTCGATCAATGGAAATTCTGACGTTTAGGTTCCGCCACAGACAGTACCAATCGCCCATTCAACTGCCATTTCTGTTCGCAATCTTTCGGGCGCAGGCAAGTAAGCCTATTTCGTGTAGAGGAACGACTATACTAAAGCCCAATTGCTCTCGGAACAGAGACGTTCTCAAGCGTCATTTCAAGGCCTGCAAAGAGAGGCTTCGGGCCGATGTAGAGATTCCGCAGCTTACTCAAAACACCAGAGGCAAGAAGAAGACAGCCTGCGATCGTTGCAGCCATCGGAAGCGAGCTTGCAGCTCTCAGTGGCCATGTCGAACTTGTCTAAAGGACAACAGGCCTTGCACGTATACAGCACAGATTGCCAACGATGAGAATCATAGTTCAGCTGCGCATGATACACACCAGGATACATCACCTATGATAGACAAAATCCACGGCGATGTTAGATCGGGTGCTCTGACGGAACGAGCCATGGCCCAAGAATCTCCAGCCCCAATCGCACCACTCGATGCGCGCGCTTCCAGCGACGGCCTATTTTACATGCCTGCGACTGAAGGCGGCATTCTAGATACATATCTAGACGAGCCTCTAACCAACGAGTTAGGCCTAGATGATCCCTTCCATTATCATGCTGAGGAGCCGTCCGACTTGCTCATTCCTGACCTGGTCTACTCTACATTCGACTTCCCATACGAGACCCGGACACATAACACGACCAAATATCACTTTAATTACATGAAAAGGTTTACCAAGTTCGCGGGTCTGGCGCAATCCTTTGAATGTGGCTCGCTCCAAGAACGACAGTCACTACTCCAGCAGATCCGGAGACCAAACCTGAGGTGCGATGGTCGCAGTTGGGACAACTACTTGCGCTCGGTATTTCCCCTAACCGCAGAAACTGAGATATCATGGCGCAGTAGCCAGACCCCTTCTGTCTCGCTCTCGACCGAATCCCAATACAGCCTTAATAACCGGCCTGACGATCAACTCTCCAGGTTCCAAGTGGAGGAGTCTCTTAACGTGACGTCCAAGATTGTCGCAATGCTTAAAGACATCACCATCAGCAAACCAAGAGGCAGCAAAATCAACATCTCCTGGTCCGGCTCCATCGAATTTTCCTGCCACAACTTCTTCTCCCCTCAAAGACTGCAAGACAACCTCGAGCTGTTCTGGTCGTGTTGGTATCCCAACTGCCCCATCATTCACAAACCGTCCTTCTCGACCTTCAATGCATCACCCTTGCTCATCGCTGCCATGGCCGTCCTGGGAGCATGTCTCTCTCCGTCGCCGAGCGTCCGCGCGAACGCCAACATCTGGTTCAACAGTGTAGAGGAACTCGCCTTCCTCGACGAGGCTCTTCTTGACGAGTCTATCACTGTTGACGATTCCGTCTCATGTGACGATGACGCGGTCTATAGGCGCCTCGAAGCGATTCAAGCTGCCTACTTGGTTTGTCTGATACAGTATTGGGAGGGTGTGAAACCGAGTAAACGTCGTATTCGGAGGAATAGGTACGCTGTTGTCTTGGATGTAAGTCAGATCCAAATCTTGCACAATAGTCCACCCGTTACCAGCTAACCGCCCTTCTGTCAGGCAGCAAGAGACTTTGGTTTGGATGATCTTACTCGTCATAAGCTGCCGGTTGAAGATTCCTCCACTTTCAGCTGGAAAAGGTTCATATTACTGGAGATGCTTATTCGGTGAGTTTACCACATAGGATGCATGGAGCTCCCAAGAAGGCAAGCAGAGTCTGATGTACGACAAAAAGAACAGGGACCTACATCTTCCTACTCGATGGTGCGTTTGTCATCTTCCACAACTCGCCTCCGAGACTCGTCGTCGCAGAGATGAGAATGAGTCTCGTCTGTCCCGACTCCTGCTTCCAAGCGTCCTCTCAAGAAGAGTGCTTCGTCATCCTACATAATTGGACCTCGAGCGAACCGAGACAAGCTCAGATGCGGGTCGTCGATCTCGTCGAGGCCATGTGCAACAACCACCTCAGCGACGAAGAAACTTGCCAAGGCCTAGCGGGTCTCAGCATGCTGAACCTGTTCACGGCCATCACTGGTATGTACCTTACTTCAATTGAGTCTTTCCTTTCAATGGCACTTCAGGTGTTGTTTACACGCAAACGAGGGCAGATGCTTACGCGATATAACTTAGCATTACACACCCTCGGATTCCACTACGAGGTATCTCTCGCGCCCAACAGCGGGTCGTGGCACCTTCAGATGGGGCTGAACCGATGGATCTCGCTCTACGAGCAGGCCGACAGCTGGGTTGTTGAAAATTCACCCGGTCTCCCGCTGTGCGACGAAATGTGGCGACGGCTGGGTTTCATACGCCACGCAAAGGAGTTTTGGATGCTCGCTCAGCTGATGCTGGATAAGTCACAAGTCGAGTTGAACACGGCTGGCCCAAGTGGCGGGCCGTTTGACAAGACCCGAGGTACGGTGTATGACGAGAATACCATGGATTATGTTCACAACTTGGTGCAAAGTCTTGGAGACTTGAAGATAGCTTAGGATATCGGGTTTGCAATGTCTATATTGTCACTACGCTGAAGCCATCGTTTCCTGTCTACATGCCCATACCATCTCTCGGCTTGGACCAATACGTTAGAGCACTCTGGGCCTCATGAAAGTGTAGCGCAAATGTCTGGCTGTATACTAGGAGTTCTCCTCAAGCCTACCATCGATCTGCTATAGCGTTGGTCCTCCATCTACTGGAATAAGCCATAGAGAGGTGAACCCCGAGACGTGCAGAGCATTCCACTCGTGACGCGTCTCCTTGAAGAAAGCTCTTCGACGACTTGCCGATAATCCAAGACGACTGAATTTGATGTTTCTATGTTCATCGAATGCCGCTTCCATCTGCCGTGAGTTGTGCCTCCAAGCAAGGGTGTCATGTGTGTTGACAACACCACGGCGGCATTTTCCCCACCCCAGCGGCAGATGGGTCTTCAACCACGACTCAGAGTCCCATAGGAAGAAGCGTCACCACCTGTGAGTAGATTACCGAGGTTGAAAGTCAACTCAGAAGTATGAGCCTTAGTTGAGAGCCGGGACCAATCTAGAAATAGCGTCAAGTGGCGCTGAATCGAATGAGCATCACCTAACTCTGAGCTTCAAGAGCTCCCTCCTCTTGACAGACTACCACATACGACCATACCCATTGGAAAATTCGGGATCCCGTCCGCTCTCCCATAGACAAGCCAATGAGGGCCGGATTAGTAGTTGGGTCGGTGACGACCAGCGAATACCTGGTGTTGTATGTTTTTTGAAGTTGTGTTTTGTGAAGCTATCGTCGTTTTGTCGTGGTTGGTGACGATGGAAAGTGTGGGCGGATGTGGTGGGTTTTGGTGGTGGTGGCCGGTGGGGGTTTTGGCTTCTCCAACTTTCAAGTACGTACTATGTTTCTCCAATTATCATGCTAGCGCCGGCTTGGGTCGCATATGCCCAGTCGATCATATGGTGAAAGCGAATGGGTAGTGGGTAATAAACAGTAAATAAGTTTCAACCATATCTGTCTCGCAGCGTTATGAGTATATTCGATCACTTAGACAGATCAGCTGTTGCGCTTTCCGGCGCTGCAGAGGCTCCACTGCGCTCAATTACTTCTAAATCGAGTAAGGCTGCCTACTAGGTACCTAAGGTAGTACGAGGTGGCAGTGGAGCTTACGTGTAAGCTCGCACTGACACCAGTGACCACTCCCGAGACATCTAGAACCGCAGACCAGCGAGAGCACTACTATATTGTGCGTCTCCTGTTCGATTTCCGCCCTCGAGAGATGGAACTCTACTTTGACACATGAACATCTATGCCGGCACACTCAAATGAAGATCAAGCGTGAGGTCGGTCCGCTGGATCACCGCAGGAGACGGACGCGTTGTCAGCCATGCGCTAGAAGGCGCATCAAGGTAAGTACCTATGAAGGATCCATTCTCGCACATGGCGTTACTCGAACTCGCACATAACAATCATAAATAAGTGTCAAGGAGGTCCTCCCTGCGAGTACTGCACTCGAACCAAGAAAAGTTGCCTGCCTCAGGCTACATCTACGACCGAAGTGCACTTCATCAACCCCGAGTCCTCTGAAGAAGGCATGCAAGTCGCTAGACTGCTGACACAAGTCAACTTACACAGCGATATCCTCTACCTTGACTATTTTGATCTATTCATGAAGCGTTGTCTATTCACAGACGAGTTCAACGGCCTGGCTGCCGACCTCTTACCCCTGACCCAAACATGCTTGCCACTCGTGCAAGTAGTGACAGCGATCGGCGCACTCGAAGCCAGCAGACGAGCAACTGTTAGGTCCTCTCGTTATCAGCAGTCACCTTACACCGTTGCCTTTCTGTCCTACGGGGAAGCCATGAAGACGCTTCGAGCTCGACTGCAGGTATCAGACGCGTTCCGCTGCGGTGGAGTTCTCTGGTGTACACTGCTTCTCGGGCTATTCGAGGTGACATACTCTAGTCATTGTTTGCTCTTTTTCGAGTCGTGTTTACTGATTGGTAGTCAAAGTTAATGACTGAAACTTCTGGAGACATGTGGGCTAAACACATGCTCTACGGGACGGCTAGAATCATCCAGAGCATAGCAGCAACGAGTCGGTCGTGTCAACTTGATAAGAGACTCTTTGGAGCATTTAGGTCGCTAGAAGCAAACCGAGCGATTCTGTACGGCGAAAATACGTTCTTGTCGCAGGAGCCGTGGTTAAAGTCTCGACGAGAGCTTGTCGCAAACCCGGGAAGTCAAGTAGAGACAATCTTCGACCTCCTGATCGAGATCTCTTCCTTTAGTAAAGCGTAAGTAAGCCTCATTCTTATTAAATCTGAATCGAAGCTCAAAACATGGATAGGTTCTTCGACCGTATCGAGTCAGTTTCGGACACACTACGACCTGGGCACCCGGCGATACACGCTCTTGCTGAGCGAGGTCGGTGTTTCCAGCAGCGACTTCGCAGCTGCCACGACCAAATGACACCGCGTCATAGTCACAATGATCCATATTGCATGCTGGCTATATCAAACAACCATGCTCTCCAATTGTTTTTGTGTAAAAACTATACCTTTTACGCATGTTGGGAGGGGCAAGACATCCCCTCGCTAGCAGCACACGAGATTGAGGCACATGTGAACGCTGTGGTAGGTCTGTCAGATCACATACTCGAACGTTCTAACATGCCGGGCGTGTTACTTTTGTTCCCTCTCCGAATGGCCGGAGCAAATACAAGCCAGTCTTTACAAAAGGATGAGATTATGAGATTGCTTGACAGAATAGCAACAAAAGGGTTCGCAGTTTCGGGAAGGATCAAGAGGGATTTACAGGAACTGTGGGAATACCAGCACGCGGAAAGGGCATGGGACGACATCTAACATTTATTAAATGCACCGAGCAGGAGCATCTCTGCGCCAAAGAAAAAAGTTGCCGGATTAATGTAAAGTACAGCAAGCCGACTGTACATGACGCGAATGTCGAAGCCCCGGATAAATGTGGTTCAATCTCACTTTGCCTGAATATTGAAGAACTCCATGATCACCCGGGTTCGTAGGTCGGGGGCAAAGTAGTCGTAGCCAACGACGATATTGCACTCATTGACGTAAACCGTCACGGGAATGGCACCCTGGTACATGATACTCCACTAAACAAATGGTCAACCCGACGGTTCACGGAAAAGAAATCAATATGGCAGAGGTCTCTTACCGCGGCAACAGGCGACGGCACAAAATCTCGCCGTATCAGTCCTTCATAGACGGCTCCAGCTTCGACGAGAATATCATCCCGAAAAATAGGAAAATTCGAGTTCACATAACCCCTCCACACGCTCGGGGTGGTGGAGTTCCATCCATATGTCGTCAACGTGTTGTCCACTAGCCCCGACTCGCTAACGTTGGAATAGTCGAACGACGACCACGAAATCTGACCCTCGTAGGCTTCGCCCACGCGGACAAAAGCTCCGGAAGGGAAGTTATCGATGTAGCCAGTCGTGATGTGTGACAGGTTCGCATTCCTAGCTCTCGCGATTAAAAAGAATGTAACGTTGTTACCGGTCGGGAAAAAGTTACCATTTATGCTGAACAAAACTAGCCTGGTAATCTGGTTTGATCAGAGGTGGCTGTGGCTGTTCGAAGCCGGCAGAGAAGGTAATCATGGACGGCGGGAAGGCAGGGCACCCATGGGATGATGGGAGACAGGTTGCCCAAACTGCTGTCGCGGCAAGGGCAGTGAGAAGAGAGTTGAAGGATTGCATTGTGAAGTATGACAAGATTGTGGATGAGATGCTTGAATGTGAGGATGTTGAGTGTTCTCATCTCCCTCATGTCTAGACATTTTCTCCCCTTTATATACATCACGAGCATGTTACTTCTTCAGCATCGCTATTCAAGTGCGTTCTATGACTACCAATTCGGATAGCTGACTCCACTCACTAGGAGCGCGGCTGTGCAACATGGCGACTGGATATGCTGCAAGACGCGCTCGATTGGTTCCAGCCATGTTCGAGAAAGAAAAAAATCATATGGAGAAGGAGTGTCAGCCTGCCTGACGGTGGTCATCGAACGATGATGAACATATTTCTATTGGATCAGCCTCGTGGTGACATGTGTCTACTCACCACGAAGACCGTTCAGCATAACTAAACCACCATTTATCCAGCTACCATAAAGCTAGTTCGTCTTCTTCTCCTCGTCCTTGGGCACGTATGTCTGCCAAGATTTGTCGCCCATAATGCCATCAATCCTGTTCAGCTTGGCCACCACATCCGCACGGTCTGTGAGGTGCCTCTTGATGTGGACCGTGGTTTGGTAGAGAATAGCTAGGGCAGAACGGCGTCAGAAAATAACAGAAGAACGAGGGGTGAAGAAATATTGACTTACTCGCAGGCACAACGACCCACGGAGCATTGAAACCAATGTAGTAGACCCAGAAGTACAGGAACTCGGGTCTGCTGTGCGATACTCCGTTGGAGTAGAGCTCGATCAAGCTGGTTGAGTAGTAGAGCACGACGCCGTACAGGTGCCCGACACTCATGATAATCTGAAGGGTAACGCAACTGGTTCCGCTTGGCGTATGACAATGGCCCAGCAGAGGGGGCCCCATACGAGCTGGAATCTTGGTCAACATCGGGCTCTTTCAAAATACCAAGAAGCAGCGCGACTTACTACTGTGAAGGACTCAACACAGAGCATAAATGGATCGGAGGTCAGGTAGCGAGAGTCGGAGAGTGCATACTCCTTCCACAGCTGGCCGAAGAGACTTTGGTCACTGGCAAGGCTCTTGTGGTTGAGGATGAAGTATCCTGTGGAAACGTTAGATTTGGACTGAGAGAAACCGCAGAATCGCGAACACACCTTCGAAGAAACAGTGGAGGAAACCGCCTGCGTGAATGAAGCGATTAGCCAGGGTTGGGCGAGCAATGTTCTGAGCACCACTCACAAAGAGCAAACCAAGCCACGGTAAGCTGGTCCGAGGCTTTCAGCTGAGGATAGGTATTTCTAGCACCCGCGACGGCCGTAACGACGACGAAGGATATTATGCTCCCGAAGAATACGAGCAAGCTGACAACGGAGTTCTTGTTGGCGACATAGTGCGGTAGGGCAGCCGTGACTGGGTAGTAAGGATGCGCAAAGGCGGCTTCTGTCGAGTTATCCATGTTGGGTTGGTGCTCGATGTGATTATCTCAAGACTTTGTGCATGCGTAGAATAACACGTTATTTCGAGTGATGCCAGACTTTCGTCGTCTTGTTCGCGAGGTGGTTGGAATTGGGGTTGGGCCAAAAGTTGAAATAGGGTTCCCCGTTCTTGAAGATCGCTAGAAGACTTGCTTGCCGAACCAGGGTCCAAGTTGCCCGATCAATGCCAGACACGCCTTCCACTCAACATTCGGCAACAACCACGAGCATTCGACTGTTTCCCAACGCAACGAGAATGTCTAAATGAGGTCTGGAAGGATTGCTCAGGTCAAGGCCCTATTACAAGGTACCTGCTTCCTCGTGCAGAGGCAGTCAACACTTGGTTCAGTCAGGTCCCTAAGATGCACGGATCCCTTACAGTACTAGCACCCGTCGATACCTCGGCGAGCTATCGGTGCCTGGTGACTTTCTTCCCAGCTCTTTCTTTGTGTTAGTGACACAGTGCAGAGAGACCGGAAAACCGGGAGCAGCATCATCAATGGTCGAGAAATGGGATGAACTTTGGGGTGGAAGCTGTCGCTCTGCCCTACCATGGTAGCTCGTCGTATCCCAAAGAGGAAATCGGACCGCTGATCTTCCGCTGTTCGGGGGCCGCCCGCACCAGACAGCCGTCACTTACCGCCAACTATTCAACTTCGTGACACGCTTATCCTTACTCCCGTCCTTGAAAACGACTGCATCCTATCTTCCGAAAAGGCCTCACTCACTCGCCCCAACACCCATTACAAGCCGGCCATATAGCTTACCTATTTACTCAAGCTAAATACTCAACATGGGTGAGGTTACAGTTGAAGAGGCACCTTTCCCGCTCACAGACGTTGATAAGTGGGTCCTCTCACAGACAGATGAGGAGTTTAAGAAGCATGGCTGGGAGGAGCTCAAGGAGATCATTGGTAAGCGCGTTTGCGTTGCGTCTTTCATAGATATTCTGTTTCGAAGATCTAATTAGACACCAGCGACAAATAAGCTCGAGGTTTTGAAGCGAAAGCCGTCAGACCTTCGTCGATACATGAAATGGACGGCCGAGACCAAGGCCGAGTACGGCTCCATGACCAAGTTCCTTCTCACCAACCGCCTGCCCAAACCCTGGGGCGAACCACCTTTTACTCCCAAATCCATCGTGCCTTTTGAGGATCCTTCCGATTACCGGGTTCTCGTCAACGACTGGCCGTATGGACTTGACCCAGGCATCACCCATATCGTGGTTTGGTCGCGCACCATCATCCCTACGGACCCTGAGACCGGAGATATGACAGCAGAGAGCAGGCGCACTGTCCAGGATTTCATTGACAGGTACTTTGTCAAAACTCTTGGCGATGTCGGAGAAGACAGGGTTATCTGGTTCAAGAATTGGGTCGCTCTTCAGAGCGTCCGGGCCTTGGAGCACATCCACGTGCTGGTGCGAGACGTCGACCCGGAAGTCATCAAGAAGTGGTCTGAGGAGCAATCCTGGCACAGATAGACCTAGTCGCTGCATTCTCGATAGAATAAAACAGATAATCTGGCTCGTAGCGCTCAAGTCCTAGGCAGCACAAGATGTGACTTTGACTATGCGGCTCGACGCTGCCTTCTGTTGGCGGGCGGGGCAGGCTCATCGCTGTTCGCAGCGCCCATCTGTGCCATACGCTTGCCAGCTCCGAGCAAGCCGTAGCCAGCGTATGCGCCGTAGGCGGGCACGGCGAGCCACAGGAACCAACCCCAGTTGCCGAATAAGATGACGAGAACGACGGAGGCCCAAGTCACCCATACGACGTCAAACATGTACTCGGTCAAGCCCGCGGCGGCCAAGTCCTCGCCAGAGGTCTTGAGGCCTCCTCCCACGTCATACTTGGGACGTCCAGATTTCTCAAGAACGTACTCGCAGATCAGGGCGGGAGAGGAGAGCAAGATGAACCAGAAGATAGATCGGGACTTGAAGATGAAGTAGAAGATGAGAAAGGCGACGTTGATAACGGCGGAACCGATGTGGAGGTTGTTCAAGGTGGTGGCGTTGGATTTGGCCCTGTCCTTCTTTGCCTTTTGCGCCATGGTGGAGGTGCTGAGGGTTGTTTCGTAGGGTACGAAGTTGAATGCAAGGTACGGAGTAAGGGATTATGACGATAAGAGGCCTCGAGAACGTGAGTGAGGTCAAGTCAATTAAGTTAATAATGTCGGTATTCGAAAGTGGGGTCCAACGTTCCTGGGAGTAAAAAGACAGGTTGCGACCTGGTTGGAATTGAGGCTGAAAGGATCAAAGTGACGAAATTCCAGAGAAGCAGTTAAGGCGGATGGCTGATAGTGTGGCTCAGGCGCGGCTGGACCCAATGGAACGGGCAGACGGCGAGAAGTGGATTCCCGGGAATGGAAGCGAGAAGTGGCGGGTAGATGTCTCTGGCGCAAGGGGAAGGCACGGGGGAGGCGTTGCGACTGCGACAGCGACTCGGACACAGGACGGGTGGGGGGCTGGCGGCAGGGGGGTTGGTGAAGTACCTTTCCTACCTTAGATACTCCATAAGGTACTTAGTAGGCGCTTCATCTGGTCGGGTTGCTGGGCAAAGACGACGGCGGTCGCTGAGGTATCGTATGAGCCAATCAGCTTTGTAGTGTCACCACACCAAGCGCGACCTAAGGAAGGAAACGCCGCAGTCAGGTCAACACACCATCGTACAAACTGGGAGCAAGAGACGCTGACTGGACATGCACACAATGGCAAGCCGCAAGATGGCCTTGGATCTAGACCTAAAGTGACACCTTCACGACCATCTCTATCTCTCTCCCCTTCCCTCCTGCCATCCCACGCAGAGTGCACGGCTGATCTGGCCTGACGTCTGTTGATCTGACGAGCTACGGAGAATTCTCACTTCGCTCACTCTCAGTCTCGTCCGTCACCCGCCTCCCGCCTGGCTGTTTCCCTCTAGACAGCAACCCCCCATCATCCTCCCCTCCATCCTATTCACTTCCACTTCACTCGTTCCCTGGGGAGTCTTTTGCCGTGCCCATCTCGCTGCGTTCTCGTTGCGCCCGTTTTGCTTTCTTTTTGGTGCGCTCTGTTTAGTCAGTCAGATGGACCGCGAAGTTTGTCTTGTGTTGCTGCAAAGAGCACTTTGACTGAGTTCACTCGCTGCCCGCCTGTTGCCGAACCCAAACAACAATCCACGGGGACCCACCACGCAACGAACGCCTTCTTCGCTCCGACAGGCAACAATCCGCAAACTGCCCATTGAACCACTTCTACGACCTCACGAACCTCGCCGTCGCCTTTTGCAGCATTTACCGGTTCAATTCGACCTTGCACTTTCGCCTTCTGCTGCTCTTTAATTGTTAATCCTCAATCATCTGTCGACACCAACGCGCTTCCAGCACCCTTGCTGCTCTCGGCCTCAGGCTCTGCGCGAACGCCCACCTCGAAATTCACGGACGCAACTTTTTGCGCCTGCACAAAATCCTATACCCAAGCTCGACAGAGCCCGAACAACGCTTCCCGACCAAAGCTGCACGTCCAGTGCATCGGGACGCTACCGAGGACCGCGATTTCTAGCCTTCAAATTCAACAGTTGCTGCACCACCCGCGAGATCCCATGGCCATAAACTGCCGTGGACGTTAACCCTCCTCCACCGAACCGCCCACCTCTTTTCCAACACCCACCGAGAATGGCGCCCACGAGTGCCGCCATAACAGGGCTGCTGCGGCAGGTAGTGTACTACCATGTCGACAACAACGCCTACGAGAACGCCCTCTTTTTCGCCGAGAGGCTAAGCGCCCAAGATCCCAAGTCGAGCGAGTCTGCCCATCTCCTGGCTCTATGCCACCTCCGTCTCGGTGACCATCGAACTGCTTTCGAAGTCAGCAGGCCATCAGCTTCCCGTGGAACGAATCTGGGCGCTGCCTGGGTATTTGCGCACGCATGCGTCAAAATGGAACGATACAAAGACGGCATCAATGCCCTAGAAAAAGCACGAGAGAAATGGATCGGCAAGACGAACATGGGCAAGCACACCACCTCGACCCGCTCGCTCTACCCAGACGAAGCCGCGGTCCTGTGTCTGCTGGGCAAGCTATATCGAGCGTACGACGACAAGCGACGGGCAATCGAGTGTTTCGAGACTGCAGTGAGAGTCAACCCTTTCATGTGGGATGCCTTCCAGGCACTCAGCGACATGGGGGTAAAGTTGCGCGTACCAAACATTTTCCAGGTCACCGATCCGCTGGTTCATTGTTTTGAACAGGAGCAGGGAGTGTTGCCCCAGGAGCCAAAGGAGAGCTCGGCAAACTCCTTTGAGCCCAAACGGCCACCGATTCGATCAACAGCGGACTCATCTGACCCATTCAACCTCCATCGATCCTCCACATATCAGGATATGCCTTATAGTGCCAATCTCTTCTCCGCGGAAGCAGAGGAGAATGATTTCATGTCAAAAATCACAGCAGCAAGATCTAGGCTAGCCCCACCGTCCACGAGCAACGGTGAACTCGACCTCATGGAAACACCTACCGGGCCAGTTTCTATGCCAGAGGTCCCTACAATGCGTTCAGCTTTCAACGCTGCGGAGCCACCGCAAGCGCCGCCACGGAGGACAAGAACAGCCCAAGCCGTGGATCCCAGCCTTTTCGAAGCCCCACCGAAGGTCAGTTACAAACTAGGTGCCAAAAGAAGTACCAGAAGCCAAGACAAGGACTCAGTCGAGCTGCATTCCGACACTGGGACCGGAACTCTGCGGTCGACCATGGCACCCACGGAGCGGAAGAGGACGGTTTCGGGCCATCCGGTATCTAGGCAACACACGGAAGAAGCCAACGCACCTGCACAACGGAGAAGTGCCAGGCTTAACATGTTTAACAAACCCTCAATTGCTAAAGCGAATTCCGGTGCCGCTACCATCGGCGCCGCAGCAACTCGTGAGCTGAAGAAGGCTAGGCCCCAGATCTCACGGATAATGCGACCTGGCTCTAGTGGCTCCAGTGTTGGCAGGGTCGTGAGCGGCAATCGCAAGCCGGTTGAGGATGGTGGCATGGATGTTGATCATGCCGAGACCACCCGTGTGAGAGAGCCTCACGCGGTGCAGCACGCAGTACCGAAAGCTGCCTCACACGAACTCGACAACGTCAGAATCGAGGAAGCTTTGAGATGGGTCATGGAGCTGCTCAAGAAATTCGCCTCTGGGTACTACTCACTCAAAGCGTTCCGATGTCAGGAGGCGCTGCAATTCTATGCTTCCCTGCCAAGGAGCCAGCAAGATACACCTTGGGTGTTGGCGCAAATGGGCCGAGCGCATCACGAACAGGGTTCGTACAAAGACGCCGAGAAGTACTTCAGAAAGCTGCGTGTGGTGGCGCCGACGCGGATGGACGACATGGAAATCTACTCGACGATTCTGTGGCATCTCAAGCGGGAGACGGACTTGTCCTTCTTGGCTCACGAGCTGGTGGACGCCGACTGGACATCCCCTCAAGCCTGGTGCGCTCTCGGCAATGCTTGGTCATTGGCAAGGGAGCATGAAATGGCTTTGCGCTGCTTTAAGCGAGCGACGCAGCTGAACCCCAAGTTTGCATATGCCTTCACGCTTCAAGGCCACGAGCACGTCGCCAACGAAGAGTACGAAAAGGCTCTCAGCGCCTTCCGCAAGGCTGTCACGGCGGATCGACGTCACTACAACGCGTACTATGGCATTGGCCAGGTCTTTGAGAAACTCGGCAACTACGAAAAGGCCTACGTTCACTTTCACACGGCATCCGATATTAACCCGACCAATGCTGTCCTCATTTGCCGTATCGGAGCGATCCTGGAAAGGCAAAAGCAAATGATAGCCGCGCTGCAATTTTACACCAAAGCGACAGACCTGGCACCGCGTGCACCCATAGTACGGTACAAAAAAGCACGCGCACTGATGAGTCTGGGCAAGATAGATCTCGCGGAGAAAGAGTTGCTCATTCTGAAGGACGTGGCCCCTGATGAAGCCATGGTGCACTTCCTTCTTGGCAAGCTGTACAGAAGCCTGAATGAAAAGCAGATGGCGGTGCGCGCTTTCAGCAATGCTCTCGCTTTAGATCCAAAGGTAAGGTTACCCAGTCAAGACAGCAAAGCAGACATTTGAGCTAACAGTCTGAGTAGGCCAGTCAATCGATCAAGGACGCCATCGAGAGTATCGAGGATGACATGGGCATGGAAGACTCCATGATGACATAGGATGACAGGATAAAGAAAGTTGTCTTCGATTAAGGCTTTTTTTGCCCTACCGTACCGACAGGAGCGGAAGGGCGTCGACGATTGTGCGTGCGTTTTCTGTGGGGGGTGCGAGAATTGGCAACGAGCCCGGGTACCCACGACTTGACGAAAGCGAGTTTTGGCCAAGCTTTGAATTTGGGCATGGTATAACAGCACGATGATACGGATTCATGTTGCATGCTGCATGGCATCGGCGTTTAGGAAAGTAAAGCAGGGTTGCATATTGGCTTGCTTGGGGAGGGCTGAATGGGTGACCCTCTTGTATATTAGCGCCCTACGAGGCGTCGCAGTAGTGACTGATACGACAGATCGCTGGTCATGAAAAGTAATGCATCACCTAACTTTGATGGTCATTGCCCCTTGGTGCATGGTAATGGATAAAGCCCACAGAAAAGTAGGCGCGAGTGTCCTCATCATACCAGTTTCGTTACGTGACACGACCTGCCGACCAACTCAATCGGCAGATCACTCAGGTCTAACGTAATGATCCATGTCGCGTCAGATCTACCTTGGGCTTTAGAGGCCGGCCAGCTCATTACCAGGGGCGAATTGCGCCGTGAATCTAGCTTCCTGGGCTGTCAAAATCTTTTGAGAAAGGCCGTTACCCCAGATTATGAGTCGCAGATGGGACCTTTTCCTCGATCTGAATTTCCACGAGGTGCCCAAGTCATGTGAATCGGCAGAGGGGTTGATTTACGGGACTCCCCTTGCAATTGCATGAACACTTAGTGGCGGGGAGGAAACTGGAAAGTCGAGCCAATCAAAAATAAGTTTGGCTGACCAAAAAGAAACGTACCTTACCTAGGTAGGTAGAAAGCGAAAGCGGTCGGCAAATCGAGAGTGGCAATGGCAGAGTGCAGGAACTCAGGAAAAAGACCATTGGTGACGCGTGACCGCGACAATGGTTGAATGTCTGAAGTCTGAAGTGGAAAGAGAGCTCGGGCCAGTCAAAAGTCACCACAATTGCCTTGACCTCTGCTTTTGGCAACCATCACCCCCCCTGCTTTCGATGGCTCTTTCTGCTTGGCCCGGTCCCCTTGGGAAGTTGGGTCCTTCCCCCGACTAGAAAAAAAGAAGCCGTGCACGTTCCACCCCCACCCAGCAATGCGTGCAGCGTTCCATAACAAAAAAGCGCGCCTGTCAAAATAGCGCTCCGTTAAGCAACCATGTCAGCCAAAGAGCCCCGATTTCCCGGCGGAAAATAGAGGACAATTGCCCGTCTTTTTCAGAAATAAAGAGCACTCGCCAAATCGGGACTAGCTTACTGATCCCATCAACACCTGCCGCACCACACAATCAGTAACCATCCCCCCGGACTTGCAGCACCGCCTTATTTATTCTTTACCCCCCTCAGCTACCTCTTCTTCCCCCCATTCCCACTCTTCTCGTTTCCCACACCCAACGTATCCATCAACACCAACTTTCAACGTCATCAACGACACGTCTTTAACCAGACGCGCTTATCCCATCCACTTAAGCATCTACTTCAACAACCTCATTCACAATGACTGGACGTAAGTTGCATCTCTGTTTCACCTACTTGACCCTGCTCTTCGTCGCTGTGTCATGGCGCGTCCTGAGTGTGGCGTAACCCCGCGGTTTAATGGATGAGGATCCGTTGGCATGCGTCTCTGCTTTCAGAACGCGTCTCAACCTCATTCATCGCGGACACGCACATTCTGGTCACATCATGCCCTCTACTTTGGGTCTTGATTACTTCGTTGTCATGATACTAACGTCTTC
Organism: Colletotrichum scovillei; assembly: GCF_011075155.1. Lineage (NCBI taxonomy): Eukaryota > Fungi > Ascomycota > Sordariomycetes > Glomerellales > Glomerellaceae > Colletotrichum > Colletotrichum scovillei. The sequence goes on from NW_023336261.1 coordinate 4,568,820, forward strand.
CAGGCGGTAAGGGCGGCAAAGGCCTCGGAAAGGGTGGCGCCAAGCGTCACCGCAAGATTTTGCGTGACAACATTCAGGGTATTACCAAGCCCGCTATCCGCCGTCTCGCTCGTCGTGGTGGTGTCAAGCGTATTTCTGCCAGTAAGTTGACACAGCATCCTCTACCCTGCTCATCAAGAGTGTACTAACATATCCCCCTTCCAGTGATCTACGAGGAGACCCGTGGTGTCCTCAAGTCCTTCCTTGAGGGTGTCATCCGTGACGCCGTCACCTACACTGAGCACGCCAAGCGCAAGACCGTCACCTCCCTGGACGTTGTCTACGCCCTCAAGCGCCAGGGCCGCACCCTGTACGGTTTCGGTGGTTAAGCGTATCACTTCGATGGTTGCTTTGCCTTTTGCGCGACTCGGATGCCATGGCGCCGTGGTATCCAGGCTGCTGAAGGGCGAGCTTTCGTTGTGGATTCATTGGTCTTTTCAACGGTAATGGGGATATGGATACATCACGTTGATTTACGGCGTTTGGGAATCACGAGACTCTGGGAATGATAGTGCTCTCATGGCGTCGATAGGCAGACGCATTGTCTGAAATGGAACACCAACAAATATGGTGATTTGAACACAACGTACACCGTTATTCTGCCGTGATTAAATCGTGACGCGTGTCTTGTTTACGTGTTGTGAAGTGATCCACTCTGAATAATGCGAGTCTAGACTGCAACCTGCTGTAAACTATGACTCGCTTGGTCTACCTCGTCCACCCCATGGCTCCTCCAATGTCTAGAGATATTTCCTGCCCGCCGCCGCAACTCGTGACCTAAACACAGGGCTCTTGACTTCCATATTGACCCTGTAAAACGGACTCATGATGGCCTTGACCCAGTTCTCGTACACCTCTTGGAAGAAATTCTTGATGGCCTCCTCGGTCGCGGGGCTGGTGGGGTTGGCGCCGATGGCTGTCGACGAGCGCGAGGACGCCGTGGTGGAGGGCGCGGAGGGCTGGTGCAGGAGGAGGAATTTGACGTTGCCCGCCGTGACGAAACAGGAGACGTAGTTGTTGAAGAACTTGTCTACGATTTTGAGGTACCTGCATCGGGTGGAAGAAATGGTGTCAGCACGCTTGCGTCCATGTGTTTGCGTTATGTCGCCTTGCGTCGCGATGACTACGAGCGAGGTGAAGGGATATATGTTTGGTGTTGGGAGTTGAGGTGGGAACTTTTTTACATTTGCCCCTGCGCCCACTGTACTTCCTCCACAATATCCAAGCTGCTGTGCAGGATGAACTGGTTCAGGTGGCGGACCTGCTCGTTGAAGCGCGACTGGCCGTCGCCGCCTTGCTTTGAGGTGCCGAATTCGTATTCGAAGAGGGGGTTGTCTTGCGTGCCGACGATGGCGAAGTAGTATGACATTGTTGCGTCGTGTGAGCGCGCGGCGTTTCTTTCCTTCTATTTCTTGGTTCTGGTCTTGCGCTCTTGATTGTAAGATACTTTCTATCGCCGGCGCGGCATGCGTGGACGAGGGCTGCTTGTGGGAATCTGGCTTCGAAGGGGTTCGGGTTGCGCTTGTTCGGTTCGAGGATAGGTATGCGGCTTCACAAGGTTGTGTCGTCCAGAAATTAGAGCGCCTTAGTCGTGAAGTGAGGTAATATAGCGTTCGCCGGAATAAGGACAGGCGATCGTCGTGGGGGGTTGGGTATCTCAAGAATCGCTGGATCTTCGTATCGTGATGTTGCGCCTTTCTCTCTCTCACCGAGTTCCCGCTGCAGCACACCTCACCTTCCAGCGACAGAGAGGTAGCGAGTAGCGACAGCTAACACCTGGAAACCTTAGCGCAGGGCCCGCGGGGCGGGCTGGCGGGTCTGCAGGACGACAGTGGAGACTCCCTCCCGGGTCTGGCACCGTGGTCCATTGAGGTGGGAAATTCCGCACGAGCGCGCCCGGAGGCAAAGAGCCAACCAATTGAGCTCCCCGTTGCGTCTCCACTTTTGAATCGGCTTTCGTTGGTAGCTCCAAAATTTCCCTGGGAAGCGACTGCATCGAACGGTTTTGTTCGTCAATTGAAGGAGAGAGGCCGAAGCTCCTGAGCACCACAAGCGACGACGACTGAAACGACGACGGATTGCGAGACAGCACCAGATAAGACTGTCGTCTAGCGAAGGGATAGCCGCAACACCTGGGACATAGTCCATCCGAAATCCGAAGCGAATCGAACCACCGAACAGCCGTCCTTCACGAACAGAGGAAACATCGCGGCTCGACAATCTACGCTCTCCCTTCTTCCATCAGTCGACATACACGCGCATACACACATCCAAAATGTTCGGGGCCTTCCGCATGACATCCCCGCTCTCGAGCGGTCTCCTCTGGAAGATCCCGTGGCGGCTCTCCAAGTTCCAGAAGCGCCGCCACCGCGAGCGCCTCCGCGCCGTCGACGACGTGATTGCGACGGTGGACGCCGCGCTGGCCAAGAAGGGCGAGACGGTGGCCGCGCTGGAGCGGTGGAAGGCCGAGATGCCGACCGAGGCGGAGATGTTGCCGCGGGACAAGTATACCATGTTTGATCGCAAGGAGAAGAAGTACCGCAAGGGTATTCACAGTATGTTTTTCTCCTTCTTTTGTCTTTACTGAGCACCATCAAGTCAATGAGGGTATAAAGCTGACGATGTGTCTTTTGCAGAACTTCCCAAGTGGACGAGAGTTTCGCAGAGATTGAACCCGCCGGGTTACTAGACTGGAATATCAGAGGCACTGGGACTGGCCATATGGGCTGCGAGAAACTCGGGACGGAAAGAATGGCTTGTTGGGAGTTACGGCCCTTGTACGAATATGTACTCTACGCAACCCGAAGCTGAGGGAGGGGAGGGTGTCCAACGGACGGCTGCCGTTGCAGTGGACAGGAGCAGACAAAAAAGCTTCTCTGTATATTATAGCATCTGCTTTGGGGCTCATGAGACAAAAATCACAATCTGTACAGCTGCGTACGAAGAAGTGAAATGTGATATCAGCCAAAGACGCAAAATTCCAATCACGCACCCGAGTTTCTATCATTTCAACGTCCATGATTGTGTCATATTGGGGTATCGATTCCCAGAAGCCTGCCTAGTTATTGCGAAAGCATTGTTTCCCACCACCCAAAGTGTAGTCTCTCGTTCTCCTTTTGCGTCTCCCACGTTTCCTTTGCTTTTGATGCCGTCCTCTGTCGGACAAAGACGAGTTCCCCAGTGCTAAACATATCCGTACAAACTCACCCAACACTCATCGCGACTCCTCATACTCGCCCATCCGATCATCCCGATCCCTCTGCATCTGAATCGCCCTACCAAGCCCACCACGTCCCTCGTCAAAGTCCTCACGGTACTCATCACGCACCTGCCCACCGCTCTTGCCGCGACCGTACTGTCTCCCTTCCTCAAAACCCGGGTCGAGATCGGTGCGGATGACGCGCTCGTCGAGCTTGGTGCCGCCGATATACTTCATGCAATCGAGGGCGTCCTGGTGGGTGTAGTACTCGACGAAGCAGAAGCCGCAGGGGGTCTTGTTGAAGCGGTCGAGGCCCATGACGAGGCGCTTGATCTCGCCGCACTTTGAAAAGAGCTCGTAGACCTGCTCCTCGGTGGTGTAGAAGGAGAGGTTGCCGACGTAGAGCGTCGTCGCGTTGGCGAGGGGGTCCTCGGGGAGGGGCTCGTTCTTGGTGGCGGCCTCGTCTTCGGCGTCGCGGGCTTCGCGGGCGGCGTCGCGGTTGTCGTTTCTCCTGCGCTTGTTCTGCGAGGGGTTTTCCTGGATTAGCTACTGCTCTTTTGAGAGTTTGCTTGTTTCCTTGCTTGGACATTGGGAAGGACAGAAGGCTGGAGGGAAGCTGGTAGCTGATTCTCACCCGGTTGTGGTAGTATGCGCTCGGCCTGTCGAGGCGCTCTACTGTGTTTCTGTGCCGGACCTGCATTCTGAAGGTGTTGGGGGTTTGCGGTGGAGGACAATTGGTTCGTTGTCGGTCGTGTAAGTGGGAATTGAAGGTCGAAGGTCGAGAAACGGCACTTGCCTGGTTGCATGTCAAATCGAAAGGTACCAAGGTACCTCAGGCAGGTGCACCTTGCTGGGATTGGAATTCGAGGGTCTGTGCGCAGCAATTATATCACGTCGTTGCTTCAACGTCACTCGGTCAATTCATTTGACGACATTTCTAGAGAGAAGCTGCTCCATCCGGTCATGATTTTGGATTCAAATGAGAAGATTAGATAGCTTCAGCATATCTAAAAGTGGCAAAATACTAGTCCATGGCTAACTCCTAGACCTCAGAGATGCATCCACTGCCACAGGATCCCTCCTCTTTCATCCATGAAAACATTACAATACTCAGTATACCTTTTTTCAACAATTCCGAGGTCCTCGTTCTCTTGCTGCCAAGTCCATATCGTTTTCTTCCTCAGGCGGTGACCAAGGTAAGGTACCTTACCTCAGGTATGGGAAAGAAGACTTACATGGTCCGTTGTCTGGTCGATCTGATTGGTGCAGCGCAGATGCAGGCAGCGCCGGGAAAGCTCAAAGTGGGTCTCGGTGTGGCTGCTACCAGCAACCGCGTTTTTTGACCAAGAATTATGCTAGCAACAAGCTCACCCAGCAAACACCACTAAAAAAAAGTCAACGAACGACACTCGAGCTCGATTTGGCCTGCAGCACCCATCCGACCATCCAAAAGCCTGCAGAGAGCTCCCGATACACGACAGATTCGATTGAGAGGGACGCGATGCCCAAGGTCAAGAGCTATACGGCCCCGTGGCTCTCGCATGGACCCGGCCACAGCTTGTTCGCGCCCTCAAGCGATGCCTCCAACAAGGCGTTGAGCGCCCCGTCGCCCTACGGGTCTAAGAAGAAGAAGATCCAAGGTCCGAGGCGGACGATTGCGAGGCGAGGAACCGAGGTCTTTGTCGCTGTAGGCAAAGAATTGCGATGGGGCGATTTGGCATACCTGAAGGAGAAATGGTCGACAAAGCATGCGCACCGTCGCATGGGCAGCCGTGTCAAGCGGGAGGACTCGACACAATCATTTGACGACGATGCTATCCCCTCGACGGAAGAGGCGGCTACGGCTCAGGGTTTCAGGGTAGGTTTGGTCACAGTCATCAACAGGACGGGTAACCAGGATGCTAACAAGTCTTACAGACTATCAAGACATCTGTCGCAGACGACATCCGGCAGCTCGTCATCTCCCCAAACTCCGATTACCTCGCTATTCTTACGGCGCATACCGTTCACATTTGCGTGGTTCCCGATTCCGCCCATCTCACGGCCGAGGACACTGGACCTTTGCGACCCAAAATCTGGACACTGGGACCTACAACTCACGTCACCTCGCGATCCCCAGTGGCATCAGCTGTATGGCACCCACTCGGCGTCAAGGGATCTTGCCTTGTCACCGTAACGACCGATGCTATTGTGCGCGTCTGGGAGTTGTCACTGACCGATAGGTGGTCATTTGACTCTCCCACCCTGTCGATCGACTTGAAGAAGCTTGTGGATGGTACGACGCTGGACCAGGACTTCAGCGCCTCTACGGCTGCTACGAATGCCAGCTTCTCGCAGTACTCGCTGGAGATGCAGGTGGCCTCTGCTTGCTTTGCTGGCCGCGGCTCGGGAGGATGGAGCCCCATGACTCTCTGGGTTGCCATGAGAGAAGGCGACGTCTACGCATTGAGCCCTTTGCTGCCCCAGAAATGGGCACCGCCTCCTACTCTTATCCCATCGCTTTCGGTTTCCATCGTTTCCAAGGTGGCTGCCCTGGAGGATGACCCTGCTGTATCCGAAATGGACAAGCTTCTCGCCCAGCAGCAGCTCGAGTGGATGGGTGATTTGGATTCTCAGGAGCCCCAAATCCTCGACACAGCGCCCGGCGAAGAGACCGTGGAGGTCTACACACGCCCTTCCCGGCCGGGAGTTATCCCAAGATTGCAAGGCCCGTTCGAATTCGATGCCGATCCCGAAAGCGAGGATGTCGGTGACGGTCTTCTCACGGATTTGCTCGTAATCGGAAAGAAGGTGGACACTGACGACCTGATGATGGGCGAGGACGAAGACTTGGACTTTGACGAAGGTGACCAGGAGGGTCTTTCTCTCTCAGTCATCTGCCTCCTGTCTACCACCGGTCAAGTCCGCGTGTACTTGGACTTGGAGGGCGTCGAAGCACAATGGTTGCCCCCGCGAAACAAATCCAAGCTTGGACGCCTCTTGTCCGCCGCCGACCCACCTTCACTATTGACGTTCCAGTGCATCGACACCATGGCCACAACTGAAATGAACGACGACGCATGGCCGACGTTTTCATCGGATGTCATGTCACGCTACTCTCTTTTTGTCACCTCGCACGCTGGCGTCACCTTCCTTTCTCTATCTCCCTGGGTTTTCCGCCTCGAGGGTGAGCTCTCGGGCGAGTCGGAGGCGGGCTCTGACTTCCGTCTCGGTCTTCTTGTCAACGGGCAAAACTCTATTCGCGAGAGACTCTACAACCAATCTTCAAGCGATGTCAACGTGCCGCTCGCCGCATGTGCCGCCATCCGCGATCCGGATTTGGGATACTTCCTTCTCTCGGCCACCCCGTACGAGCCAATTGCCTTGACATTCGAGACGCCTGAGGACGACTTCTCGCCTGTCCGCCACGAAACGCCCTACGAAGAGAAGCCTACGACCATGGAACCATTGGACTTTTATGAGCCCCGTCCAGCTTTCCAGCCCTCGCACGCATTCGAGCAGCAATCCGACCTTCCTGAGCTGATTAACAGACTCCGTAGCTCACGCCACAAGACCATTCTAAATCAAGAGATCAGATTGTCTCCGGTCACGCTGCAGATCTTGACTGACGCCCATCGTGTCCTTGGTGAAGATACCTACCGGCTCGGCACAGCTGTGGCGGAGATTTTCCGCCGCTGCGCTACTCTTCAAGATGAGCTCAGGGATCAAATTAAGAAGGCGAACGAGGTCAAGGAGAAGATCGACAAGATTGCGGGCAACGACAAGGCGGGAGACGGTGAAAGTGACGACGTCCGATTCGAGAGACGTATCGCCGAGGCACAAGATCGGCAGAAACGACTCAACGAGAGACTAGAGGGCATCCGCAAGTATGTTGGCAAGGCAGCAACAAGGGAGCTCAGTGCCAAGGAGAGGGCATTCGTGGCAGAAGTCAAGAACATGGAGGCGAGCGTTCTAGGATCACCCTCGGACGACAGCCCGGGAGTGAAGCAGCAGAAGCAACTCAGGAAACGTGTGGAGGACGTGCAACGACTGAAGGACGAATTGGTGGCAGAAGTGGAACGGATACAGAAGCAGAGTGAGGACGGCAAGGGCGGGAGAGATTCATCGTCTTCGGTATCGGAGCTCAAGATCCCGACAGAGATCCGCAAGGCCAAGCTGCAGCAAGTCATGTCCCTCCTCTCACGGGAGACGGCTCTGGTTGAGGCTGTGACATCGCGCCTGGAGCGTCTCCAGACGCAGTAAGATGGAGTCGACGTAGACAGGGTGGGATGACAGGACACTGAGCGGCAGTTACTTCAAGCCTCGTCCTGCTTGGTGCCTAAGAGCGACACAAGGGCGTTCATCGCAATGTTCATTGAACCTTGGGAGCACGATGGATGCATGTTGGCGAATGGTCGGATGCGCCAATCGGTTCGAGAGCAGGTGCGGGGCGTAAGGCGATACAAGAACAATGGAGGACCACGGACATGTTTCGAGAATTGGGAGCGCACAACCATAGCATGATTTGAGGTTGGATCAAAGAGGCGTTACCATCTGACTCGGGCAAAGATTGTCTTCGAGGCCGTCTAGTGCCCGTTAACAGTATCTTGGTACCGCCGTTGGGCAAGGAAGATGCCGGGGTTCTGGATGTTATCACATAGCCTTGAACATGGATGTCGTCAAACGAAGAAGAGGATATTGGTCTCATTTTGAATCAAGGTATCGTCGAGGTTACCTAAGTAGCTACTGATGCTTGTGGGTCGAAGTATCGTCCAATCAACACGTGATCGTCACAGACAGCCTCACTTACACAGGTGTATCTGGGCATTTCGCCTATCAGACACTGAGGATTTTTCATCTGCATCACTTTGTGCCCAGTATCACAAGGGCTGGGTGCCCGACCGGTCTTGTGTAAACGAAATCGCCGTCAGAACACGAGAATCCGAGGCACCTTATCCAGGAGTTCGGAACAGCGTCTCAAGGCATTGGAAAGTTGGGTAACGAGGCCACAACCTCTTGACCCGTCGGGTACGTGGGCATTCGGATATCGTGGCCCTCTGTAGCACCCGAAGACGGTAGAGCCCGCCTCCCGTCTCATCTGCCCTCGTGGGCGGCGAAGCTTGCATGCAGCAGCGAGCGTCACTTTTCAAGCTCCGCCCGGAAGAAGAATGAGACATGGTTACGGTTGCTTTTCCCACGTTCCACTTTCCGCTTCGCGCGCAGCATGGACGCCCATCATGTCTACTTACCCTTTTGTGCGATCGTACCTCCCTAGTGTCTGGTTATCCCTGTCTTTTCGAATACACTGCCCTGCTTTGCCTGCCAGCAACATTCGCAAGGTCCAATCGTTCGCTGCATGGGCTGGGACGAGGCGCACATTTGACAGGGTCATTCCTCGCACGTCCACTTCAGCGAGTCCCCAACTTCAGACGAAGCCGAAAGACAATAGGCGAAAGGTCTGACATTGTCCTGGGGTCGCTCATTCCGACGTCTATACACACGACCACGTAGTAGCACTCGCAAAACCCAATGTTCCTTTCTTTGTTTCGTTTCGTCCCCCCAGAGCTCTGTGCGATCGTCGTCGTAGGGTTGCGAGCTCACGGTTGTTCGACTCCCAACGCTTACTCGCAGAGTTGCAGCACAGCAAATCCGAGCACCAGTCATTTCTTGTCTCAGATTGATCTTGACCCGCGTTCTAAAGAAGATTCTCTCGTGCCTTGAGGAAACATGCCAATCGTATGGCAGCCCTGCGCAACGGCCCAACGATGACGACAGGCGAGAGCATGAAGCAGTACTCGGCAACGGAGCCTAGGGCAGGCGTGTATGTGTGTGTGTGAGACTGTGAGTCTGCGTCTGGGCAGCGGGCTTCTCCGTTGTCGATGCGAGTTTTGAGTGGTGCAACCGGACCAAAGACAACGAGGTTCGCGAGCCGGGCCACGATCAAGAGTCGACGTATTCGGGTTTCGAAAGCTTGTGCGAGAGAATGACAAGGACGAGACACCTGGACTGTCGCGTGGAATTCGGTCGGCTTCTTCACCGGTTGCTTGCACTACTCGTGCCAGCGAGACAAACTGCCACCGGCCAGCTGGCCTTTATATCCTATTTTCAGAACCGTAGGAAGGTCGTCTAGCCAGCCACGGTTTCCTTCGTCATCGTGGTCCTTGCAGAACGGGAGGCATGCGGTGAGCCGCATCTGTGTCTGAATTCGACGGGAGGGAACAAAAGTGCAAGACGCATCTACGATACGGACCAGCCACACCAGTTGACTGGCCACCCACCTGTATGCAGGGCGGCCCAGAGGCACACGGGACGGACAAGCAAGATGAAAAGCTTTCGATTGGTAAGAATGGACTCGAAAGCAGGGCAGACACTCAATGTGGCCTACGAGTGGTGGTCTCTTAGGTATGTATCGGGCTCGAGTGAAGCCTGTTCTCATTCCGTTAGATGATTCAAACCCTCCTCCTTCCAGCGAGTGGCTTTGCCGCTTCCAATACTACAGCCCGAAAGAAGATTGTATCGGAACGTTTCTTTTTCCATTTGCACTACAACCTCCCCATTTCCGGTAACCACATGTTCCCTGTTGGCAGGCATACACTCACACACGCATGAGCAAGTCACCCCGAAGATCAGATTGCGAATCGCCCTTAGACATGGGCACATGGGGAAGCACAGCAGCTGAAGCTCCCTGTCTCCGTCGCTCGGTCTTGGATCTACATGCTTCTTTCATTCCTTGCTTCTCGGGCTGCTCGGTACATCCCAAATCCATAGTGGCTTTCAACTCGCTCCATATCAAGACCCCAACAATATCGCCTTACTTTTTTTTCCCTTTTCCGTCAGAACGTGCCGCCGAGAGCATACCTCATGGGCTACCCAACCACTCAAGCACCACAACGGTGTGCCCGAAATGCACCATTCTCTTACTGCAGGGTCCTCCTGCATGCCACAAATTTGAGTTGTTCATGGGACGATGACCCGGAGATGTAGCCTTCATGTATAAGAGGTGTCCTTGGCCTTTCGTCTTCGCCCTTTCTTCTTCATCAACCTTGATTCTTAGGCCTCTTCTCGTTTTCTTCGCACATGCTCGTTCTACTGAACCATATTTCCAAATCCACAACATTGCCAACACGTTCTGCATCTACGACAATGGCTCCTAACCCGTTGTGTCTCGTCTGGCGCGAGCAGATTATAGGTAGGGATCTATGCATCCTCTCATGAAAGGTAGAGCACATGGGAACTAACACACTCGCAGATAATCTTCGTCTGATATCAGGGCGCAGTGCTGTCATTGACATTTACACCTCTCGCCAGCCTAACAAGTCATACACCATCTACGCCGTCAAGGTTCACCGGGGCAAACGCCAGGAGATTCTCTCAGCAACGGGCCGCGACCTGGAAGATGCCTTTGAGAACCTCCACTCCAAGTCCTCTCAGGAGGTATACCAATTCATCGAAGCCAACGGTTTCGCGTTCCCCCGAGGCGTGAGATCAGAAGACTCTGAAAGCTCCGGCAGTGAAGCCTCGACCATTGACGCCTCCGATGTGCTCTCTCTGTCTGCCGGCTCTGACAGCGACAACGACGACATCATGTCCAGGAGGGGTAAGAAGACAAAGTCCTCCCGGCGCAAGAGCAAGCGCAAATCCCGCAAGCACACCAAGGACGACTCTTCTTCTTCCTCCTCTGAAGAAGACGTCGACTCGGAACCAGAACAAACCACGCGTATGCGCCGCCCGGCCCCTGGACAACGCCCGTCGTACATCCCCGCGCCCCCCATGGCCGCGATATCGCAACCTCCCCCTTCCCCTCCAGGCTGGACTGGCCACCGTCCACGCACCTTCCCCCGCGCACCAGACGGTGTACCACCGCCGCCCCCACGGGGGAGCTTCCCCCCTGGAATGCGACTCCCATCACCACCTCAAGGTATGGTTCCCGCGGCGATGACCGCCGCCGTGGTTCCGGCAATCCCCACTGCCCCCTCGAAGCCCGTCCGCCTCATCATCAACTGGAGGGGCCACGGCGAGAAGAAGATTGTCGAGAACTGCCAGCCGAGTCACCGGGCCCTGCAGAGGACGGCGCTCGCACACGTGCGGTCCCAGTGGCAGACGTTTGACAACGCGCTCGCCCAGGAGATGACGCCGGGCAGGCTTTGGGGGCTGGGTGCCAAGGTTCGCAAGGTGGCGCTGGGCAAGGACATGTACTCCATCTCGGCGGCCGGCGGGGACGACCTGGGCATGTACTTCAAGGCGGAGGATATTCCCATGTTTGAGGTCGAGGTCGACCACGACGGCAGTATCATGCCGCCACCGCCGCCGCCTCAGCATCACCACGGTCAGCGCTGAGTTCTTGATGGACGAATTCGGTGTGCTATGGAGGAATCTCTGCATTCATCTTTTGAATTGGCTTCGGATTGGTTAAGAGGCGTGGTGTTCCATGTAAGCATACGTGCGTTTATCCCGGCAGGTTTCGATTTCGGTCACCACATCTGCATGAGTTTCGGGGGAGTCATCAGAATTGCATTTCGGATTTTGGTTACAGGGTAGAAAGCAGGCTCGCTCAGAGGAATATGTCTCCCCTTTTTGTCTTGTTTTATTTTTTCCAGCTTTTACTTGGTTATTTTGCTTCTTTGGAAAGGGGGGGTTAGGTCTAGATATCGTGTTATGGCTTGGGAGGAGGAGCAAAATCATTCTTGGGGTTTCTGTTGTTGGTGTGTTACACAAGGTTGATATCAAACGAGCGTAAAAGTATTTTGCAGACGACGTTCCCTTCTGTTCCTTAATCGTATTGATCTTACTAAACTGGTTCACCAAATATCATCATTACAACAACGTGAGGCATTTATCAATGCATTCATTATGTTAGCAGATTCAACATTCTTACCGTTACTCTTACCTTAACCTCTGATATCCAGCCCACGCGCCACACTTCGTCGTCAGGGGTGTCAGAAAGCATTTCTCCAACAACGTGAGGCATTTATCAATGCATTCATTATGTTAGCAGATTCAACATTCTTACCGTTACTCTTACCTTAACCTCTGATATCCAGCCCACGCGCCACACTTCGTCGTCAGGGGTGTCAGAAAGCATTTCTCATCACACCATCTAAGGCGGCATTGAAATGGTCCATGTACCCGGGGGCCCACGCGGGGGTTCGGAGCCGGGATTCCAGTACAGGGAGGGGTGGCATTTAGGAAAGAAAAGGGTTTAGGTTACGGCGTTGCGACCCGGGACTTGAGAAGGGGATGGTTCCGATTTGAGTGGGGGCGAGGGATATGCACCGTCGTCAGCCTCACGAGCAGGGGGTGATGGGTGGTGGATGGTGGGTGGTCATCCCACGCAGCTGAGCGGCAGACGCTTTATAATGAGGCGGTCATTAATGAGGGATAGATTTTCGATAGTTCCCGGGAGTCGGGTTGGGGAGGGAAGCAGGATTTCGGTTTCTGGGTTGAGGACTGCCGAATTACGCGTGTGATTGGGTTGTTGGTGGGGTTGCTAAGGGCTCATTGGCGATGTGGGTTGAGGTGCTGCTTTTTCTTCGGTGAGATATGTTTTCCAAGGCAAGATGGCCGGGTTGGTAGAGGAAGGATGAGAGAGATAATGGGGGTCTGTGTGACTATGTGATGAGATGCAGAGGTTTTCGTGAGGATGAGAGCATGGTATGATGGATGCTTCTATCTACTAAGCAAATGAGAAAGCTCGTATGGTGTCTCTTGAATGCCATCACGAAATATGACGGGCGTGATCAGCCCAGATCAAGCGCTCTGCCACTACTCTCTCAATTGGTCCACATTCTACATGATAGGCTACAGAGAAAAATCCGCTGGAAGGTTTGCCAGTCATCGCAACAGATGTGAGAAGCTGCTCTTACTGGTGAGAGTGAGACTCTTCTCTAGCAGTTAGACTATGAGTGTGACCTGGAGTACATCGCCCTTAGACCTAGATTCGACCTCTCCGATGAGCGAACATTGGCGAAACGGGAGTGACGTTTGCGAGTGGAATTTTCCATCCGAGATGCGAAGCGACGTAGCGTGTAGTCAGGAAAGTCGTTGAGTATGAGCTCAGGCATGTAGAGCGTCGAGTACGGCTTCTCACAAAGCGCGTCCTCAATGAAGTTTCGCAGCATGCGTGAGAAGAAAAGTTGTATCAAGTGGCTTCGAGATCGTTCCTCGAGCGTTCCTCAATATCAAGGGAGTCTGTCTTCGAGTTCGCCCAGGCCATCGGTGAAGCAGGTCATGCTGCATGGCCCGTCGATGTGAAACCTGCCGGGAGCCTGAGAAAGCTCTCCATCGTATATCGCATACGTCTGAGTCTACGAAGGGACGGATTAAGCTCGTGATTCGGCTCAATAAGCAATGCTGTTAAGTCTCGTGGCATGTTCGTCTGGCTAGGTAAGTATCCACGGAGCTCTACCAAGCTCCACGAGCAAAATAGAGCGACACTGCCCATCTCATTGTTCTTGAATGATGCACTTTATCACCGTCTCTGATTCATGCACGAACAGCTCCACAACGTGATTTACTCAGAGAGGCCGCTACTGGTAGCCATGAGGGGATATCTTGCGATGATGTTATCGGCTGCCACGGGTGTCTCCTTGCCCTTGACAGTTGTCCTATTGAAGTTTTTGAATTGCTGAATCAACGCGCTTCAGTGGAATAAACTACTGCTCATGGGGCCAAACTCTGACGGGTCCATGAAAGGGCTTCTTGTGACTAGTCTCTTGATGATCGGGAAAACGGTGGAGATTGTTCGGATTCTGAACAGGATTCCCCTCGCCTTTCAGCATGATGCTCCATCTAGCGAAGCTTGCCGAGGGCTGTGAACATTAGCTAAGATACTTCCCTATGATTCTTCAGTAGTTATCCGTCAGTTGAATAGGATGTTGCTGAAAAGAGATGGTCATCCGCGTCGTTCAGCAAAGACGGTTACTGTTCCACAACGATGAAGTCCTTTGACACGAAGCAGAGGTTTACCGCAATAACCATATTCAATACCACGCGGTGTATGCCCGCACTTTGTATTCATGGTACCGTTTGAGATGACGAGTCTTCAAAATGGGGTATGGGGAAAGTCGTGAGTATAGAAAGCTATGGCAAAGCTGCCTGTCCAGCCAGTATTGACACCCCAAGGCAGCTTCCAGTCTCAAACTCCCTGATTGCACCCAATTTTCACTCGACCCACCACGGCTTTAACAACAAATCGTTCCGCTACAATGTCTGGCAAAGGCGAAGATTTCATAGTTGAAGCAGAAGACGCGTGGCCTGGAAAAGGACCTGATGAACGTTTGCTAGGCACCTATCGGTACAATGGAGACCGCCAACAACCCTACCATGTCATCATCTCGGCGCACCCCGACTTCTCCAATAATTCGGGTTTACGTTTTGAATACCACGAGCCAAAATTGATTCGGAAAGCCAACATGCTTCCATGTGAAGGCGCCCCCTTCGCTTACCGCCGAACCGATCTTGGTAAGAAGAAGCAAAAGTGGGACGAAGTCGGTTGGCCAGACAAGGTTTGCCCAGCCAAATTTCGCCCAGACATGAGAATTGTCCGTTTCGAAATCAAGGTCTTAGATGACCCAGAGCACCCGACGAACAAGGACAAACAATACGTGGAAACGACAATGACTTATATTTCTCCCAATTGCGCCAAAGGTTGGGAAAATGCGCACGTGCTAAAGAAGGATGCGGATCCATGTAAAATCGTTGATAAGGCATTGAAGCAAGGCAGTGCAGATACGAAAAGCTAGAACACCGTTGCGAAGGACCACGGCTTCTCTAGGCTCACTCGGTTCGTTTGGGCATACCCTGAGAATCTATACCATTTCAGCAGTACCTAAGGTACTCTGCTATCGCATTCTTTACACTTTCAAATCGAATCACATTGTCAGAAGGGGAGAACGAAGCCTTTACCTCGTGGGTTCGCTGCCACTGTGTGTTGTTTGTCATATGCTAGTACTTTGCTGTCTGACTTTGTTAATTTTGGCATTGCCTGTTCCACCATGAAGAGCCTCTGAAATTTGCTGTAATGAGATATTTGCAATCGTGATGATCCACGGCCCAAGTCCGAGCAGCGGCTGGGCCCCCTCAGCAGTGGTAAAGAGTGAATATGTGTGGTCCATACAGTCAGGTATCATTGCCTCCCTCATCCACCACTATTTACCATTCAATCCCACTCATTGGAGAGACTATAACCTCAAGCTTGAATAACATCCCCGGCAGCCTGTGCTCATAACCAGTCCGTGGTAGTAGATGAGGTAGCGTGATTACGCGTTCAATATTGAGGGAGCTCTGGGACACACCGGGTATCGCAAATAGCCGTCACTTGCAGTCAAAGGGAGAAAACATCTTCTGGTAAGGCGATTGATTCTCGGGAGTATCTCTTTACCGCTGACGATTTCCCTTCCTTGACTTTGGATTGCTGAACCTACTTGCATCAGTAGGATACTTCAAGTAGGGCCAACCTTTGGTATTCTCATGGTAGAACTTCTCGCGAATGAACTCCCAAGCTTCTCAATTGTGGGGGAAACAGCAAAATATGTTCGGTGTTCTCAACGAAAGTATTGTTGCTCTGTCTGGTGCCTCGCCAGATGATTCTTAACGACCTTACTTATCTACCTTACTGTAGGCAAGTAGAAAAATCCAGCTTTCTACCCGCCACGCCATCCTAATCTCTGCTTGTTGAACATCATCATTGATCATCATCACAATCTTGATCAATTTTCTTGAAAAAGAGTTGACGGTGGTCATCTTTTGCGATTGGTAAAGGCGGTGTTGTCCTGCAATCATGGAATCCTTTCAACGCAAGGTAGTCGCCGCCCCTTGGAGCTTACCGCCCATGGCAAACACCCTTTCTTCCTATTCCCATGTTCCATATTGTTTGCCATCAAAAAGAACAAGTTCGTTAGGTATAAAGGAAGGTATAGGTATGAATACCATGGAAAAGCCGCATATCCAGTCAGTCCTGGCCACTTCACCCCAAAGATCACAAACCACTTTTGTCCTTATTTCCACATTTCGAGATTCCCAATCGACGGCTCATATCTGCTCGCTTCGCTTTGCCTTCGTCACAATGTCGGGTGCTACAAGAGTGCCGAGTCTACCATCTCTCTCGGAATACATTGGCCGCTATAGATCAGCGGAGTTCTCGAGTAACACACTTAAAATCGAGGAAGGCGGCAGTGGCTCAGACATCCTTCTTATGTACCACGACTGGTTGGATGTAAATACGGGGGAGAAAACCAGCCGAGTATGCATCCTCGCTCACGAATTCTGGAACGTGTTTCGCCGAGGTCATTTTATCAATGACAAAGATAAGCCTTCAGGCATGCACGAGATTCAATGGCAGGACCCTCATTGTCAAGTCCTTTTCGAAGTAGAGTTTTACAAAATTACTGTGCAAAATGTTCCGACTACACGTCCTAGACAGAAAGTCACTTTCTTTTTAGAAGATGAACCTGGCGACTTCATCGTGGTCAAATACTTCAAACAGGAAGTGGACGAAAATGGACATTTGAGCAAGAATATGGCGGGGCACGTTAATGGCTGATGAGGTCATTTTTTGGCTACAAGTTGATGCCTGGTATGTGCTCTTCTGATTCAGATGGTACATCATGGCTTTTCGAGACTCGACAGCTACTCGGATGTATCAAACAGTTCTAATAGTTTTTGTTCTTACAAGGACACTCTGGGGTACCCAGGCAGTTGAACACTTTAAGTTTCTCTCTCGACTTTCCATTATCAACAAGTAATAGACGACTTGGGAAAAGTGCCGTGCGCGTGTATTGGAGAGCACGCTGTGAATCGTGTGTGAATGGTGATCTGCCCAACACAACTGACTGCTAACCTCCCCAACATCCCATGAAGTCAGGCAGCCTTCCACATGCGTGGCCATACACCTTAAAGACTAATCGCGCTGGGCACAGAACGGTCCTCCGCGATTAATCTTAAGAGAAGTCTTGATTCTTCCCATCATCAACCATCAAAGGATCAATCCCATTCATTGGAGAGACTCTCCCCTCCAGCGTGAACAACATCCCCAGCAGCCTGCACAAAGACAATCCACTTCGCTACCCCGCCGTCCGGCGTGACATTCACCCACTTATGCTTCGTCCCCCTTTGCGTGACCGAGTCGCCGGCCCTCACGACCCGCTTCTCCCCGGAGTCGAGGTGCAGCTCCACAACGCCTTCTAGCATATACACCACGTCAAGCGTCATGGTCCTGTGCATCGGCCACTCCTCGCCAGGGTTGAGGACCGTGACGAGCGCCGAGGCGCCCTTGTCTGGCGTGATGACGCGCGAGCTCAAGAACAGGGACTGCGTGCGGTCGATCTTGTACTGTTCAATGTCTGCCTCGCTGGAGAGGTCGAGTGGTGTGTTGTGGGTGGAGGCGACGACTTGAATCGAGCCCGAGGGGACTTGGTGCGATTCCCGGGTCCCTGAGGCGTGGGAGAAGACGGCTTTGCCGGTTGCGTCGTGGGTTGTGATATGGTGGGACATGGTGTAAGTGAGTGAGGTGGTTGATGCACGAGACCGGACTTCTTCTTACCTGGAGTTTAAATGACTTGGAACGGCACTTATCTATATACAAATATGGCAGCGCAACGTGGGCTACATGGCATTGAAGTTGCTTCCCAAACAGTGAAAGTTGGCAAAATTGTCCCCGGAACCCCAAATTTGTCAGCTGAGATCAGTCGGGATTTGTGGTCCTTCGAGAAGACGGTCCTCAATGTCTGTGTTTGGCAGTTTTGACGCGAAGCGGGATTTGGAAACATGTCACGCTAGAAGCTCCAGCGACGATCGTTCAGCACCATGGCCCACAGGGCCGAAGCTGCGACTGCTAGAGAAAGCTTTTATTTCAGAAAGTAAGAGAGTTATATTTACTGCTGGCCCACTGCTAGAAGTTCCATAGAGGTGATGATAGAATCAAGAGGCGAATCATGACTCAGGTGGTGAAGGAATATGAATTCCCGAGGACCCGCATGTTTCCTTGATAACGTTGAAGGGAGAAGAAAACACCGCAAAGTCGTTGTGCTTGGATGGTCACAACATGGGACCTACGAAAGCTGCTCTCGTGAACTTTCAAGTTCTCAATTGCACGACCTCGTGACATGGACTAGACACAGGCTGCCGCTCCCTACGCGCATACCTTATGAGGACGGTGATCGAAGACGCACGACACATTCTGACTGAAGGCTTGAAACAAATCGAATAGCATCGAATTGTATTCAGCATGGAAGACCGTCATCAACGAATCTAACAAGCCAGATAGCCCCCATCGACATTCCAGTGTGCTGTGTTCGCTGTAAGTACATGCCAATAAGTCATAATTGGTGTTCATCTTACCTCCTGTCACGTACGATGCGTCTTCACTCAAGAGAAAGCAGATGACCTTTGCGATCTCATCAGGTTGGCCCATCCGGCGAAGCAAGGTATCCTTGGAAAGCGTGTCCGAGTCGAAGAGTCCCAATGCCTCTCCGTCTCGAAAGATCTTGGTATCGACCGGCCCGCTGATTCCAGCCTTAGGTCAGGACTCACAAAGCTCTCATAGCGCTTGAGGAGTTCACTCACGGTAGTATCGTGTTGATCCGGATACCATCCTTTGCGTATTCCCCAGCGGCTGATTCTGTCAACCCAATGACGCCGAACTTGCTGGTCGCGTACGCGGCGCTGTGCGGTAGACCTCTCCGGCCGGAGGTGCTTGACACATTGACGATTGCTCCTCCTGGTTTTGACAACAGCGGTAGTTGAGCTCGCATGCAGTTGAGAACCCCGTTGAGATTGACGCCTATGGTCCTGTCCCAGTCTTCTTGTGCCTGCGAAGCTAGGACGTCAGCGAACACCGAACGCGACAGATACGAGCCCTGGAGAGAAGGGGTCAATTCTCACGATTGTCTCAATAATTGTAGATCCCGTCCCGCCAGCAACTCCAGCAACGTTGGCGGCCCCATCGAGTCTGCCAAACTTGGCGAAAGACTCTTGGATCCAGGACTTCACCTCATGGTCTTGGCGGACGTCGACTTTGGAAGCTAGGACTTTGGCCCCAGCTTTCTCGCCTTTTCTCAATTGTCAGTAGTTGGTTCATCTTCGTGGTTCAGCTGAAGCGGTATGACACAGAGGATCCTACACTCTCTGACTGTCTCATCTAAACCCGCTGCATTCACGTCGCTGACCGCAAGAGCGGCAGCACCTCTCTGCGCTAGTATGATTGCCGTTGATCGACCTATGCCCTAGAACATTGAAAGAATTAGTAATTGTACCAGTGAAGCATGACTGAAGCAATAATTGATAACGCCGGCTCAGTTCGGGAAGCTTTACCGATGCGGCACCAGTGACGCAGAACACCTTACGCGCGAACATGACGGATCCAAATGTTGCCCAATCGGCGCCTGCACAGCGAACTACTCGAAATGAGACACAGAATGGTCATACTATCCATCTTTACTTGTTTTGGTATCGAAGAGCATCTTAAGGGTCGTTGTAGTAGCCCTTGTCCAAAGAGCACCCTGGTTGTGTTGGTCGATAATTGTGCCGTATTCAGCCTACCGTCTCACTGCGGACTGATATTCGGCCTAACTTTCGTTCGGCGGCCAAGACAGGACATCAACTACACATTGTTGCAGTTGAAATTGCATTGTAATTGAATCACTTCTGACATTTAAGTAATTTAAATGTTGTAACAACAAACATACGCCTCTTACCCCACACCGTTGCGTCTCGCAAACTAATTCTTAGAATCACCACGATTCCAATTACACGAAGACCACATCTCCTTCCGTAATACCAGCAATCCGGGACTACAAGAAATCTTTCGCTATTTCAGTGACAACCACTTGCATAAATGGCAAGACCATTGGATGGAAAGGTGGCCTTGGTCACGGGCTCCTCATCTGGCAGTGAGTCCCCGACTACCTATCCATAGCAGGGTAGCAAAGGCACATGTTGACGATCGTGACTTTTGCAGTTGGAAGAGCAATCGCCATCCAGCTTGCATCTCTCGGAGTCAAGATTGTTTCCTTTGATCTTCATGACCTGCCAAACTCCAAAGGTTACGAAGAAGACATCGACAAGACGACAGCAGATGTGATTTCCGCCGCGGGAGGCGAGGCCATCTTCTTCGCGGGTGACATCACCGACACCAAGGTCGTCGAGGATGTTTTCAAGAAGTCAAATGAGGTGAGCTACAAAACCCATCGAACCTGGAGGCCATATTCCTGTGAGGTCCCCGCTGACTCAAATTTGCAGAAATTCGGCCGCCTCGACATCCTCGTCAACTGCGCAGGGTACTGGGCCCCATTCCACCTCTTCGCAGACGAATCCGACGAACTATGGGAGAAAATGTCGGCCGTGAACACCCTCGGCACCGCAAAAATGTGCCGTCTCGCCATCCGCCAGTTCCTCCAGCAAGAACTCGACCCCGCATGGGGCAGTCGCGGACGCATCGTTAACATCTCTTCCTGCGCGGGCGTCGTCGGCTTCCCCGGAGAGGTAGCCTATTCCGCAACGAAAGCTGCGGTCAACCACATGACGAGAGCTGGTGCTTTGGACCATGCTAAGGACTACATTAACATCAACTGCGTTGCGCCAGGTGTCGTGGCGACGGGGTTGGCGAGGGGTAATCTTGAGGACGCTGGGATACACAAGTTGATGAAAAAGGCGACGCCGTGGCCTCGATTAGGGACGGCGGCGGATATTGCTGATGTTGTAGTGTTTTTATGCGGGCCGGAGTCGAAGTGGATGACGGGTCAGGTTCTTGCTGTTGATGGCGGCATGACGATTGGCGTGGCACCCGGTAGTTGAGATCCCTCGTTGGTGAACCATTGAAATAAAACTCACGTCGATTTAAACTGATATCGAGATAGCTGGTAAATAATAGCATGGGTGGGTTTCTACGATTCGATGCTTCCATTAGTGTACGCTACCAAGGATTGACTGGGGAAGTGATGTAAAAGGTGATTTTGAGAGCCCTCATCCGCTTCGCAGGCTTGAATGGACCTCGAAATGAGCCTGGGTAAGCCATAGGTGGATCACCGCGCAGTTGCTTCGCTCTATGGCAGTCACAAAGCTCGCTAGGAACATGTTGCGACCGGAAGTTCTATGAAAGTGAGATTGATCCATGTCTAAGTCTAGTCCGGCATTGTATCTGATTCTCCACGTTACATCTTTGCAATCGTTGCTTCACTCATACCGAACACGGTTGACAAGTGTGCCAATCTCAGAAATCTCAATCCTCATATCATCCCCGTCATGGAGTGTGATGGGTGGGTCTCTCATCACACCGATACCAGGACCAGTGCCCGTCATGATGATCGTGCCCTTCTCTAAAGTCGTACCCTGTGACAGAAACGAAATCATCTGCGAGATGGTAAAGATCATCTCCCTTTTCCACAAGTCAGCAATCAACTGTAACGCCTGCTCGTATCAGTGCAAGGAGTACCGAAAACCCACTTCGTGTTGGAGTCCTGGACGACCTGATCGTTGTAGATGGCTCTGATCTGTAGAGAATGGGGGTCTTTGATGGCGGATTTTGCAACCAGGACAGGCCCTATGGGACAAGATCCATCCAGACCTATGTGAAATGTCAGCATCCGAATCCTGGGCCGAGGCACTTGCCCTTCATGGATGTCCCATTCGCAGACTCTTCACAACTCACCTTTCGAAAAAGACCACTGGCTGTTCTTGAACTGCTGCTTCCGGGCGCTGACGTCGTTGCTACACGTATACCCAAGCACGTAATTCATAGCCTCTTCCTCTGGAATATCACGGCCAGACTTTGAAAGGACCAGTGAAAGCTCGGCCTCGTAGTCGCTCGACCCATCCTGAGAAATCTTGGGGATGTTGATAGTGGATGGGTGCGGGCCAGTCAAAGCTGTCCTCGGCTTGATGAAGAGGACGGGGACCTCGGGGATGGGCATATTGGCTTCCTTGGCGTGGTCGCGGTAGTTGAGTCCCATGCATCGGATGATTGGGACTTGGTCGGCGGTGACGGGTGATAGGAGCTTGAAGTCGTTGACAATCTTGTCAGTAAACATGCAAAACAAGTAATCACAGATCGTAAAATATGGCGCAACTTACGTGTTTGACGTGCAAGACATCTTTTGTGACAAGCCCATCAAATACATCTCCAACTACGACGTTGGCTTTGACCTTTTGGCCTTCCAGTGTCGCTAGTCCCACATCAGGATACTGGCTGGCGTCGATCTGGCCTAGGTGTATCTCATTGTCTTCTTCAGCGACGAAGCGCACCAAGTGTGTCCACGAAGGGCTCATCTTGTATCGTGGAATTATGGTAGGTCGTGAGCGTGAGGCTCTGGCTTGAAGCTGTGAATGGCTACGAAGACTGGCACTCGAATGAAGAAGGTTTATGGTGGGATGAATCGATTCCCGGAAATCAAAATGCGCAAAGTACACAGCCTATGTCCCATGTCACAACCTATCTCTGGTTGGTTCGTATTAGACCGGTACGTGGGATTGAGACAGATTTGCATAGAATCAGTCCGTCCGTCGCACTGCAACCCAAACTGGTTTAGCATTTGACCGGAAACACAGGGAGTTATTCCTTTCCGCTGGGTAATTCTACTGCGAAAGACTGAACGGCGCAAATAGTTGCATACTGTACTCGGTCGACCTGGAGTAGAAATACGTCAAGCCAGCCTAGCCCGGCGGCAGTCACACCCTATGAAAAGAACCTCACGCAGCCTTATCACGACTTTGAAGAAAATCAATTACAGAATTCACGCTGACTGCCATGGAGGCTAAAATCCATCCTCGATCTGACAAGGGGTATCATGCACTCATTACAGTAAGGTAGACATGAAGAAGCTCAGCTCCGGGTCACCCTCCGGGAATCCGGCAAACTCATCAGAAGCATTGAGACCCGGTATCCCTAACTCATCAGCAGTGCCCTCCACGCCATCATGCTGCCCGTCAACAAACCAGTTGCCCTGAGCAGTTGAAGTGTTACGTGGCGAGATGGGGGTGGGCACGTCTTGCCCTGGGTGTCCTGGTATCACAGACGTGAACAAGGAGTTGTGGTCTAGCTCAGACCCCATCATGAGACCAAAGTTCTGCAGTGAACTCGTTCCGTTGAATACGGAAGTATGATGTCCAGCGTGTTGATATGATGCGCAGCCTAGCATGTGAGTCGCTTCAATCGCCGCAATTTCTGCCTTTTTCTGTGCCAGCCGTTCCTCCAGCGAATCGAGATTTTGTAAGAGACTCTGTGGCGTTCCCCAAAAGTCAGTGTATTTCTGACATACCGCACGGAGTTCCTTGATCTTCATCTCTGACGCCTCGTTACACGTCGACGGTGCAAACACCTTGCGGAGGACCTGTAATGAGGCGGCGAGCCATACTGTGCTCGCCAGGAATGGGTTCGTCCATTGTATGTGTGTTTCTGAAGAGCGGCTGACGATAGAATGGATGTCGTCTGATGCCTCGAGACAGTTCCGGAGGCCTTCTGAGTTGGACAGCCTCTCCTTTTCATCCTTGGATGAGGATGTCCACCCAAATGAAGGAGGGCTGTCTGTTTCTGAGAAAATTGTGCCTAGCAAGATTTCGTTGAATGCGAAATGGTGGTAGATCATGAATCGTGCTAGCTGGATCATGAGGTAGATTGCGTGCTGTGACGCATTCGAGCGTCTCTCGGATGGCAGCTGAGTGCAATCGCTATTTGACGAGGAGCCTGTGGACTTGAAGTCTAATTGAGCTCCTTGGTATGTGAGTGATCTTGGTAGTAGCGCGACAGTCTGCTTGAGAGCTCCGATGAGAACGGGTAGCTGTTGCGCATCTTCTGCCGACTGCCTTTTGCGGAATGATCCGTGAAGATATTGTTTGAGAGGCCGAGAGTCCGCTCCCGGTGCAGGACTCAGGTCCGAAAGAACGCTGTGTAGATTGCCGCGAGCGAGAACCTGAGCATTGCGCATAATTGAGTTGAGAACAATGAACCACGCGACATCGCTGGTGTTCCCAGACTTGCTCAGCTTCTTCGCCCGTTCCAACGGAGCAGGGTCGAGCGGACAGCTCGGTTGGTACATGTTTTGAAACCACATCACGTCTGGCACCGGGAGGTGATTCTCGTTCATGCCTACGCTGTGGTCAATCGCGGTGGGCAACCTGTGCACAGTAGAGGCGAATATGTCCATCTGCCATATGGCCCACCAGCTGCGGCGCCGCTCTTCCATTGCCGACCATTGAGCCACGCCAGACGGTCCTGGCTGAGGTCTGGCCTGTGTGATACTGTCGACGAGGTGGAGGCGCTGCTCGTAAGCGATTCTGACGCAGTTGCCAAGCATTCGCCATGCGCGACCGCGGACGCCTCTTGTGAGCTCATAGAAGGTGCACAATATGAGAGCCTGGAGGATGCAGAGTGGCGGGGGCTTGTCGTCGTATTCTTCGATCGCCTCGTTGACGAAACCCATTGCCGATTTGTGTAGTTGCTCGTGACTCGGCCCGTTATAGGCTTCCAACGTTGGCGAAGACTCTGCGCCGGGAGCTGTAGCGAAACGAGCCGAGAAGGAGAACATTGACGCCAACAGCGCCTTGAGGTGAAGTGCATTCTTGATTCCCTGGACTTTCTCTCCGAATGAGGGTTGGTGGAAGAGAGAGAATGCAGTCATGTTGTCGAAATAGGCGTCGGTCCTGAAGCAGGTGTTAGTGACCAGGCGAAGCCGCCTGTTTCGATTAGTGAAAGCTTGGTCCTCTCACAATGTTTGCAATGATGCGATTGACAAGTCTAGCGACTCGCATACTTGCTGCAACGTATTTTGAGCTCCGGCCAGCTGCAAGAAGAAGCCGCGACGGTTCGGCGAGGGGACACTCGAAGGGGGCGTCAAGTTTACGTCGTGGGATGGATGGACAAGGGCGGACAAGCTGATGGCGCGAACGAAGCGCGTATCGGAAATGTATGAAGAGTCCGAGTGAAGACTGGCCAAGTCATCGTGGTCTGTAAGCCCCGTAGAAAGGAAGTCAAGGAGTTGTGGTTCAACAGCGGGCAGTGATCTCGAGCAGACTTCCGGTCTCACGGAGGGGGCGTCGTCCTCCGCCTCGACATGCTGTTCTTCGTCAACATGAGCGAGATTGCTGCTTAATCGCCGCCGCTTACGATGTCGTGAGCCTTTGTAATTCGCTGTCAGCCGGCTCAGACATGGAGCTCAATTTACAGTGCTAGTGCGGTACCTGTCTTTGGACCTGGTTTAAGTCGCGTTGATGGATAATCGCACGCTTGGGAATTCCTCTCGCAGAGTGTACAGCTTGGCAAAAGACGATCACTGGTATTGTTAGACCACACGGATACATGCAGGTGAGCGCTGGAAGAGAGTCAAAGCTAAAGTACGAAATGACCCACCATTTTGCTTTCCTCCTGAGTTCCCAATCAGGGAAGTGTCAGTTAACTGTGGTGCTGTGAACATGGGCAGCGAGACGGACGATCTCTCTCACCTCTTGCATGATTTGCAAGCAAGATCTGATATCTCGCCCTCTTGCGTGACGCCCTCCTGAGTACGGCTCGGAGATGGCACTTCCGTGTCTCTATCACCATCAGATACCATGGTCAAGTAGGTCAATGACGGCCAAGCAATTGTGTAGGAAGTCAAGATCGTGTGCATTCAACCAGCCTGGAAGGGGGTCGCAGGGGACGCGATCTTGTTTGGTGCTTTTGCGGCACCTATGGTGGGTCAGCCAGTTTCACAAAGCCCCCCAATAAGTGCTGCAAAATGACGTGGAAAGCTCCGCTGCGACTCATACCGGCTGGGGCCGCGGCTGGACCGGGTTGCGGGGAACAAGACCCCATAGTTGTCCGGATCCTGGCCCCAAAGCCAAGCTCGTTCTGGCATCTGGCATCTTGCAAATCCGGGGAAAGCTGCTAGACATTGGGGGGGCAGCTCAACGGCCAAGGGCCAAGGGCCATTCCTAATCTCACGCTATAACGATTAAGAATATGGCAAGACATGTTGGTTGGTAGATGGAAAACGCGGGGTTCCCGTAGGAGCCGGTTCCCCGCCCCCGGACTGATTCTCTCACAGTATGTACCCCGCCGGACAAATTTCGTTCAGGAACGCCATGCCTTTGACAGATGGAGATTCGTCCGGGTCCAATCAGTGTAAGAGCATTGCTAACGAGGATGTAGATGTCAACTTCACGACTGTTGGTTAGCACCAGAGAAGCAGGGTGGTATGGATGGGCGTGTACAAAAGCAATGCAGGCTACTCGTTCATATGATGAAGTTGCTCAGTAGATATCTTGGAAATCGATTGCGATGTGGCAATTTGCAGTTATAACCCTCATTCTTGGCGTCTTGCTCCATAAGACTTTGCAGATAGGACAACGAGATCCGCGGATGCCACCTGGACCACCTACACTGCCAGTCCTCGGAAATTCTCATCAGATCCCCGTAACAGGGCTCTACAAGCAGTAAGTAAACATGCATCCTTGTTCAGTCAAATGTTATCACTTCATGGGACGTGTAAGCTGAACATATTCAACGTTCTAGATTGCGAGAATGGGCACTTCAATACGGATCCATCTTCTCCTTGAAAGTTGGACCATCCTCAATCATTGTCCTGTGTGACCGTGAGGCCATTCACAAGCTTCTCGTAGAGAAAGGCAGCGTTTACTCCGATCGACCTCCTAGTTATGTGGGGAGATTACTCACACACGGTGACCACCTCGCTCTCGAGCAGATGGACACCACATGGCGGTCTAAACGCAAGGTGATTTCGCACAACTTTTCTCCCAAGAGGCTTGACGAGCAACACTTTCGAGTTCAAGAGGCAGAGTAAGCTACCAACAGATATGAGACTCTCTTTTCTGAGTTGTCTTTCCACGGTTGCTGACATGTTTGGGAAAGGGCCACGGTCTTAATGACTCGCCTTCTAGACAAACCTGAGGGGTTCTTCAATGAGATCCGAAGATACACTGCTTCAGTGGTAACGTCCATCACATACGGATTTAGAGCACCCGATATGAACTCTTTCTGGGGACATGTAAGCTATTTCAATTAATGCAATGACGCTTAGTTTTGCCCCCTTTCGCTGTGAACCCGAGCTGATATCCAGATATAGGGAGTCTACGATGTAATGGCAAAGGTGAGGCCAAGTTTGCGTGGCACACAGGCAGGCCTCAGTATACTAATGTGAACCACTACAGTGGACAGCATCAATGGAGCCCGGAGCCGCCCCTCCAGTCGATGTCTTTACCTTCTTGCGATACATCCCCTCCTCAATGGCCTTCTGGAAACGCCGCGCACTCGGCGCCGGTAAGACAATGGATGCTACTTGGTCCAAAGCGCGTCGACTCGTCGAAGAGCGTCGCACGCGCGGAGAGAGACGGAACTGCATCATTGACGGCCTTCTTGACGAGTACGAAGAGAAGGGTTGGCCCGAACAGATAAGCCAGCATGCCTTTACCAACCTCATGGGGGAAATTATCGAGGGCGGCGCCGACACCACTGCCGCGCAACTCTTGACTCTGGTTCTCGCTTTTGCGCTGCATCCTGAGGTTCAGAGGAAAGCACAGGTTGAAATCGATGAGGCTTGTGGAAGTGGTCGGTCTCCTCGCTGGGATGACTTCTCGAAGTTACCTTATGTGAACTGCGTCGTTAAGGAGGGCATGCGCTGGCGTCCGGTGTAAGCCCTCTCCCTGCTTCGTCGTTCCGCTTAGGAGTATCCATAGAACTGACACATGCGGGAACACTTAGTGCTGTCACTGCTCTACCGCATAAAGTTCGTCAAGGTTCGTCCATGATGCCAGACAACTCCTCTCCCACCCAAGGGCAATACTAACGATAACGCACCTATAGACGATGAATACAACGGCATGCTAATCCCCAAAGACTCAACAATCTTCATACCCACCTGGGCCCTCCATCATACCGAAGAGAACTACCCCGACGCAGAGCGCTTCGACCCGGACAGGTACCTCAAGCACCCCAAGCTAGCCAACGACTACGCAGGCAGCCCCGAGTGGGAGAACAGAGACCACTACAACTACGGCGCCGGCCGTCGCATCTGTCCCGGCATCCACCTTGCGGAGCGCAACATGTGGCGCATCGCCTCCAAGCTTCTTTGGGCTTTCGAGTTTGCTGAGCCTTTGGACCCTGTCACGGGTAAAGTCGTGCCTTTGGATCCGCACGCGTATAACCCTGGAATCTTGCAGGCGCCTTTGGAATTTAATGTTCGGATTGCACCGAGGAGTCAGGCTCATGTTGAGACGATCCGGCAGGAGTTCAAGGAGGCTGAGACCTTGTTGGCTCAGTATGACTGAGCGGGCCATAAGAGACTCAAATTGGCGATAAGGCCTGGTGGTTCCGACGATGCCAGTGTGACTTCTAGACTTAGCAAACGATACGGGGAACAACCATGCTGTAGATTAATGACAAATGTGAACTTCCATTCCTCTACCTTGTCATCAGTTGATCTAGATATCGTTTTGCTTCACTACTGTATGTCGCAGCGCTTTTGCACTCCCCTGCGCCTCTTTCATCTTCAAACGAAGTGTCAGCAAGAAGTACACTCTTATAAAAGGCTCAATGACTACATGTACGGGAGTCTTCAATCCCACAAATTCAAGGTGCTCGCGAAAGCTTCCCAAAGGCAACGGCTGAAAACACCGGGAATGAGTATGGGACCTTTCGTGACCATCGTGAGGATTGAGTAGCAACTTTCAGCCGCCCGGTTACACTTTCTGTCACCATTTCTGCTTCCCTATCTATATTATATTCGTTGTAGAATAAGCCTTGACACGTAAGTAGACAGTCAAGACATAAAAGGGTAGAAAGCTGCAAGTGGCCAAATCGGATGGCACTCATGTTGCACATCTTGAGGAAGAGCGAGTTTCATCAGCTGATCGAAGAAATCAAAGCCCAACAATCGCCTGGTGATTGATGTCCGTCAGAAATCTCGTGGAGTGAAAATTGTAGTCTTCTGGTGAGACGCTAGAATACGGAGAGAAATGTACAAGTAGATCTGACAAGTCTAACTCAAGTATGTCTATGGCACTAAAACTCCATCATTCATCAACACGGAGCAGGACGGTCTTCACCACCAACAGGAGCTTCTGGACACACGAGTTCAAGGCAGCAGATACCTCGTTCTGCCTCCACGCCACAAAGCGGTCCGGTCGAACGAGAACAACGCCCGACTCTTCAACTCCCCGCAAGCGCTCCCATTCATAGTAAACGTCCTCCCAATCCTGGCGGAAACCAATGGAATAGACCCTAATCTCGCAACCCAGCTTCGACGAAACCGCAGCAGCCGCCTCGTACCAAAGACTCCCGCCCGGGCCGGTAAAGATGGTAAAGCCACCCTTGCCAGCCAGGTCAATAGTCGAAACAGGCTCCTTCGGTACCGCTCTGTTCAGCCATACATGAGGTAGGCGGCGACCCGGGTATGTACTAGGTCCATAATACGCAACAGGATCCTCAGCTTCCTGCGATGAAGGCGTATACGGCCCATCTTCGTCCCCAGCATAGATCGCCGGCCCAGAATAAATCTGGTTCATCTCAACGCCAAGCCCATGAAACTCGTGCGCCGTCCGGCCAATAGCCTCGCGGAACGCGCGGCGCTTCTCCCGCCCTTCTCTCGTCGTGAGCGAGAGCTGCTCAAAGACCGCGGCGCGTTCTTCTGCCGTCTTCTCCAGCATGCCCAGGGACTGCCACACGGCGTAGTGGTCTCGGAAGGCTTCGTTGGCGCGGGCCACGATCCCGAGGCCGACGGGCTGCCGCTCGACGGTGTAGGTGTGGAGGAGGGCGGGACCGGCATGGCCCTTTTCGACGTGGGCGATTTTCCAGGCTAGGTTGAAGGCGTCTTGAATGCAGGTATTTGAGCCGAGGCCGTTCATGGGGGGGTGGCGGTGGACTGCGTCGCCGAGGCAGAATCTGAGGGAGTTTTTCGTTAGCTTTGGATCATAGCGATAAATGTACGAGGATAAAATGTGCACCGGGTGCTTGCTTACATGTTCCCATCTGAGTATCTCTCGGCAACAATATCGTTGACGAACCACTTTGAGATGGAAAGAACCTCGACTTCGGTATCGTCGCCAATGAATTCTTTGACCCGCTTCTTGTACGCCTCTTCAGTAACCTCAGCCGACGCGTCGAAGTCCTTGTCCGGAAACAGGATGAACATCCACTCGAACCACGGCTTCACCATCCTCGCGATTCCCATCCAACCGAAGCTGGGATGATCTACCCCGGGCTGCATCAACCAGTGCAGGTTGCCTTTCCGGTGGTCCATCAGATGAGAGAGGTCAGCTTTGACCAGGACGTTGATTGCCAGGCCTCCGCCAGGTTTTGCTACCAGAGGTATTTGAAGCGTCTTTGCGACGAGACTTCGAGCGCCGTTTGCGCCAAAGATGTACTTTGCCCGGATGGAGAAGTGGGTTTTGGAAACCATGTCCCAGATGGTGGCTAAGTACCTCCCTTCGGGAGAAGTTTCCTTGCTCCAGGTCACGAGCTTGGTATTGAATCTCACGACGAAGCCGTGGTGTGCCGCGTACCGGACCAAGATTGGTTCTAATGCGGTTTGTGGTATATCGACGGGGTCGCAGGGACTCGCGAGTTCGTAGTCACCCTAAAGTGAAGTGAGCTTCTGAGATCTTTGCCTGGTGAGAAGCTGAGCGTGACGTGTTGAACAGTTACCTTTCTTCTGGGATCACTTCCCCATGAAGGGATACGCGCAAACTCCTCACCCGCCATGCTATAACACCAGCGCGTGTGTTGCATGCAATGGCCCTGCGTCGCAATTGCTTGAAGCTCTCTATCCAAACCGATGTCTCGGAGACACTCTGAGAACATGTCAGACTTTCCAACATGGATGTCGAAAGGAAGCGACACGCATATCAGCTGAAGCTAGAACATACCAAGAGCTGCCATGTTTGTGATATGAGCTCGCGGTGTATCTGCGGTCGAGGGACTTGCGCTGATCATGATTCCCTTCAGTCCTAAGTAAAGATATGTATCAGCACAAGGTAGCCCCAAATTGAGAATAAATCGCACTGAGAACGAACCGTATGATGCAAGGAAACAAGCCAGCGAGGCACCAGCAGGACCCGCGCCGATGATGAGCATGTCAGTCTCGAGAGCTGCGGAATCACCACTGCCCTCGTGAGATTGAGTATCTGCCTTTGAAGGCACCGGCGCCGGATCGTGGCTCCTACTGGCCGGCGCTGACGCGATGTTCTCCGGCATCGTCATTTTCAGAGATCCAGAATGACTTTGAATTGGGATTGTTGCTTAGCCTTTGTGAGCAGTGACGGTGTAAGTGGCGATAGTAAGATTATGACACAGGGCTTCCCGCCGAAGAAATGTTCTCACGAATGGATGACAACGATCGAATTTCGTCATATACGAAAGAAGAACTCGGCCGGTTATCTCGCAGCATCAAAGCGTCGTAAATCCGAATGAAACGATGCATGGTGAGTATTTCCGTTCCGCGGACAGATGCGACGGGCTATTGTTGTTTGACGCAATTGTGTTGCGTCGGGGTAATTTTCTCCAAGACAGACAGAAGTAGAGCACGGTCTCTGACGACGCTGCTCCGGTCTACCTCGGATAGGTAGACACCATGCTCATTCAGACATTTCCATCAGAACGCACAATAAAACTCGATCAATTCATAACTTCATTCACAATGCCAATATTCCAAGCGTTTCCTTGCTTCGATGTGTCTTTTGTGTGCAAATCTAATCAAGGACAAACTATCCCCGCCTCCAGAGACCTAATCAAGCTCCAACTTACACCACAACAGCAAAGATGACCGCTCCCATCCGCAAAATCAACCTCGTGCGAATAGCACACATCAACTACACCTACCAAAACCTCGAGCGAGCCGAAGCCTTCTTCCGAGACTTTGGCTTCGTAGAGGCCTCTCGTGAGGGCACCCGCGTATACTACCGGGGCTACGGGCCCGAACCCTTCGTCCTCTGCGCCGAAGCCGGCGCCAAAGACGGCTTCGGCGGCGCAGCCTTTGTCGTTGAGTCAGAGGAGGATCTCTTGTATGCGTCCAAGACACTCCCGGGAGCTTCTGAGCCGTACGAGTTGAGCAAGGCCCCTGGCGGGGGCCGGTGCGTGACGTTCGAGGGCGGTGTTGATAGGTTTCCCTTTCATCTTGTTTTCGGGCAGGTTATGCGTGAGAAGGCGACGGTTTTCCCGGAGCGAGACTTCAATTTTGTATGTATACACGTGTTTCTGTTGTCATCACTACCGTGTGATGATGGAGTAACTTGGATGTCTGACTACAATGGCAGCCGACTGAAAAACATAGAGAAGCGGGCATATTCCAGCGGTTTGATAAAGGTATGTTGAAATCTAAACTGCTGTGTCTTCATAAAACTTAATAGTGTATAGGCCCGGCACCGGTGCATAAGCTGGGACACTTTGGCGCGTGCGTGACGGATTTCCAGCAAACATACGACTTCTTCACGACTCGGTTCAACTTCATCCCCAGCGACGTAAGTCAAATACACTCCATCATCTTGCCCCTTCTGTATCATCTCGGGACTCAAGAAAAGTAACTCACGAGCGAGAGAGTAGCTCGTACACGACGAAGCCGGACGCAACGTCACAGTCTTTCTGCGACTCGATCGCGGCGACGAACTCGTGGACCACCACTCCTTCTTCTTCTTTGAAGGCCCAAAATTCCACGTCCACCACGCCTCATTCGAGACCCATGACTCGGATCTGCAGTTTCTCGGCCACGACTGGCTTCGTGAGCGGGGATACGAGAACTGCTGGGGCGTTGGGCGGCATGTCATGGGGAGCCAAATCTTTGACTATTGGTGAGTCTTTTCCCTCCCATTCACTTTTTGTCCACATAGGGACTTTTGGCGCCTTTAGCGGGATTGGTTCCGTGAGGACTTACATGAATAATTCCACAGGTTCGATCCTAGTAAGTTCATCTTTGAGCACTACGTCGACGGCGATCAGATGAATAGTTCGCACCCGCCGAACCATTCCAAGGCGTCTCCTGATAGCCTTCACATCTGGGGTGAGTTTCCCCTCCCACGGACGACTCTTGTATGATATCGGCCTCACTGAACGATTCTGCCGCAGGGCCTGACCTCCCGGAGGGTTTCCTACTTTGAGGATTCTTGGACCAGTAAATATTTGGACAGTAGAGTGGAAGACTTATAAAACAATTCCCTCTGTAGACTAGACCTTGATTTAGACATAAGAGTTGCCATGAAGTTCAATATACAGTCTTTACTAGCACACGTTTTCATCAATCACTGTTTGAACCCGGTTCCTTGGTATCGTACCACCAGACACTTGGCCCAAATTGGGAAGGCGTGACACTGTCGAGTCATGAGTGTAGCTAAATTCACAATTGGAAATATTTTGAAGAACGTATAATTGCCTACATGTCTCTTACCGTGCTGGCACGGTCAAGACGGCTTCCCAAGCGACAGGAGCACGTAATCGGGAAAAGGATTCCCGCAACATGCCTCATTACGAGCTCCCGTGATTCTGGCCGGCTATGTACGCGGCAAAGTCATCGAATATTTTACCCAGAATATTCCGCCAAGTAGCTGTACAAGGTCTCAAAGCGTCGGACGGACTGATTTGGTGACTACGCCGTTGGAGATAATCATACCGAACCGCGGGGTAAGCCCAGATGCCAACCCGAAGAGCTCTCCCCCGCACTCACTGAATGTTGGAATCTACCGTCGGAATGAGCAGCCGATGCGAAATATCTGAGAATGTGAGGCTTTAATATGTGAAGCAAACCATGGTCTACATGGCAGAGCTTGTCTTGCAGCAGAGGAGCCCTCGTCGACGTTGAATCCCATCTAACTTACATTTGAAACCACTGAACCAGAATGTCGTGCCCGTTGTTCTTCGTAGTTGCCCGTGTCGTCGGGTCAGATGGCTCCCTGGAAAAGGCAAGAAACCTGCAACCTTTCCAGTTGAATTCTCAAAGCCTTCAAGGCACTCTCACGCACCTACCCTACACACGGCTAACCCCGCCAGTGGAAAGAAAGACTCGTAGCCCTCTGCGCCGTTTCCGCAACCGAACCCCTTGGAAACAGCTACTACTGGGGCCACGACCTCTCCGCCTCCGAGCCAGACACCCTCTGGGGCCTCGAAGGGTACACCCACCCGGCGGGCTTCTTCCTCGGCCACACCTCGACCGACGTCTTCAAGCGCGAGATGCGCCTCGCGGACGAGCAGAAGCTGCTAAAGACCGTCCAGGGCATCGGCAGCCCGGACTACGATCTGCATCACTATGACCTCGCTGGCGGCTGGTTAAAGCGGGAGGATGATCCCGGGAAGGACTCTCGGGATAGCGCGGTCGCTGTTGTGTATTTTTGGGCGGCGGAGGAAGGTAGGAGGGAGGAGGTTGTGAGGAGTTTGGAGGGGTTTGCGAAAGCGCAGAGGGAGAGGGCGGTTGGGGAGGCGGAGTTGCAGAGCTGTGCTGTTTTGAGGGAGGTTATGGATAGGAGGTTGGCGACATTGTGGTTACGGTACGTGAGTTTGTTGCGAACGACACAGCTGAGGCCTCCTCGCTTCCTCCCTGTTACACGACACTGGGATACATGTTGTAGCTTGCTAACACCTGCTTCGCTTCTCGCCACATGTAGTACAAAGACTCAACAGCACCTCAAGTCTCAATTGGAGACAAAGGATTACAAGGACTTGCTCGCGACTTTGCAGCCGTTGACTGTCCGGACGGAGACGCACCTATCGCAAGTCTTTAATGGACACATTGATCAGCCACCGACAGGGACTGGTGCGTGAAAAGGGTCAAGTCACCCGGGATTATACTCCATGGTCAGCCACCGACCCTGGGTTGTATGGTGTTAGAGAAACGCAGTAGACCCATAGGGTGATACTGGAGTTGTCAATAATAAACATTTTGGGGTATCAATTATCTTTCATTTGTTTAGCTCAAAAATCGAGTTCTCATGAACTCGGCTTCGGCTGGGGCTTATCATACGTCGCAGGATGCCCGTGCTTCCTGCCGTAGTTCCTAATCTGCCTCAACATATCGGGCAGGATAAAGATCCAGACCAGGGACGAGAGGCAGATGCCCAGCGTGTCGACGACCCAGTTGTTGCGCAGGGAACCGCCAAGACCGCTCCACCTCATCAAGCTACCCAGCCACGCTACCGTCACAAAGTAGTCTCCGCGCTCGAGTCCCTTGATTGCGGCCCTGGCAACTTCGTCAGGCGACTGGACGGGGTCGAGCTCCTCGAGCTGGTGCGTGATCTGGGGCTTGGTCAAGTTCTCCTTCTCCAGGCCGGGGCTCGTGATGGTCCCCGGGAAGACGACGTGGACCTTTACATTTTGCGGGTAGAGCTCGACTTCCTGCGAGAGGGTGTCGGCCAGGCCGCGGATGGCCCACTTGGAGCCGGCGTAGGGTGCGTACCCCGCGACGGTGAAGAAGGCGACGACGCTGGTGGTCATGATGAGGTGGCGCGGCTCGGCCTCGACGGGGGCCTCGGGGGCGAGCCAGACGCGGAGGATGGCGTGGGCCATCTCGGCGGTGCCGTAAAAGTTGACGTCCATGTTCCTGCGGGTCTCGGAGAAGGGCACCTCGGTGAAGAAGCCGGTCGAGGCCATGCCGGCGATGCACCAGACGACGTCCGGGCTGCGGCCGCCGTTCCAGGCGGTGGCCTCGGCGAGGAGGGGCGTGGCGTAGTCTTCCTTTGTGATGTCGGCGGTGATGTAGGTGAAGCGCTGGGTGGAGGGGTTCTTGGCGGCGGATTTGCACTCGGCGACGAGCTCTTGGAGGCGGGCGGCGTTGCGGGCGATGAGGATGAGGTTTGCGCCCTTTGCGGCGAGCTGGAGGGCGACGCTGCGGCCCATGCCCTCGGAGGCGCCGGTCAAGAGGACGGTCTGGGGAAGAGTGCGGGTGAGTATGCGTGTGTGAATAAAAGGGGGGGGAATTCAAGGAATTGAGCTTACCTTGCCATCGACGGGCATGTGATTCTTCCAGTTGAACAGACCCATTGCGGATGCGAGAAGGGCTGCTGCGAGGGCAGGCAGGGCTATCCAGAGAGCTTGCGACGCGTATTCCATACCTCTCGAGTTGGGAGAGAAGATGGTCGAGGGCGATTGGAAAGGGGAGAGTGGGAGCCGTCGTGGCTTTATGTTCCGGCTTTGTCGGTGATGAATTGCTCGAGACGCGCGAGGCGTTGTAGTTGGAGTAGCTCCCCTAAGGTATTCGTAGACATGGTCCAGTAAGGTGCGTGGGTGTGCGCAGCCATTAGGATCCAGGTCCCTGTCGTTCCTGGTGGGGTAAATTGTACCTTCAAGTGGCTGCTGACGGCGCTCGTCTAGGTGGAATGGTATGACAGGTTGGCCAGCTTGGGCTAGTCCTCCTGATTGCAATTTTGATTTACAGCAGTGCTGACACTTCGAAAGCTTGTTGATTTCAGTATGATTTTCATACAACGTATATTTCTGCTCAATACTTTGTAAGGTACTCAGGTCAAACGGCTCTTGATCAACTGAGCATGTTGACCCAGCTTGCGCCGCTAAGAAAGTACCAAGTGTATAGTTGTGAGGTAGTCTTAGATCCTCATATCTCTCTTCTGACCAGCTTAAGACTGAATCTTATTCCATCTGAAAAGAACCATGAATATCAGACTTTTGAGTTGTGAGTTCTTGTGAAATCCTCAAATGAGCAGAGCAAATAATGTGCTTGAGACGGTGATAGTTGAGTGACATGTTGGTGACTTGCATCGATTTGACCGTGGACGACTGAGTGTGGACCCCACCGTTAGGTTGAGGCTCAAGACCAATGAGAAACATCCCTGCCAATCCATCTCCACTAAAAAGTTCTGCGCTCGACGGACGCAAGAACATTTTTCGTAGCCGTCAAAGTGCAGCAAAGAGATCCCGCCCCATCCAACGCCCGATTCTCATCACCGAAATCGACTTTCGCACCAACCCTTCCACCCTACACTTCGACCCCAGATCTGTTCAGTCAAATTAAACGGTCACGATGGCGAAGAAGAGAAAGGCCTCTGGCCAAAATGAGCGC
Source organism: Colletotrichum scovillei (assembly GCF_011075155.1). Taxonomy (NCBI): domain Eukaryota; kingdom Fungi; phylum Ascomycota; class Sordariomycetes; order Glomerellales; family Glomerellaceae; genus Colletotrichum; species Colletotrichum scovillei. Next base: position 4,606,011 of record NW_023336261.1, read on the forward strand.
ACCGGTCCCAAGGACTTCGACCCCGCCGATGCCCGCCTGGGCCCCATCACCAGCTACGAAGATGTCGCCGATTCAGAAGACGAGTACTTCCTGAACCGCGACAAGATCATGTTCGACGAGGGCCCCAAGTCCAAGAGGAGAAGGAAGGCCGACGAGGAGGACAAGTTCCTGGAACACTCGGACGAGGAAATCCTGGACCTCGACGACGGCGACGATTCCGACCAAGAGACTAAGAAGCCCGCCCGGAAATCCAAGAAGGGCAAGGCTGCTGCGGCCGAGGAGGAGGCCGAGGAAGAGGTCGAAGGCGCGGAGGACGAGAACGATCCGAATTGGTGGGGTTCCTCAAAGAAGGAGTACTACAATGCCGACCAAATCGAGACCGAGGCCGATGCGCTGGAGGAGGAGGCCGAGGCTAAGCGCCTCCAGCAGAAGAAGCTGGCCAAGATGTCCGAGGAGGATTTCCTGTTCGACGAGGGCGAATGGCTGGCAGCTGCCGAGGAGGACGAAGAGGACCAGGACGTTGTCACAGAGGTTCTTAAGGACGTCGAGATCACCGACGACATGGGCCCCGAACAGCGCACAAAGATCCTCCAGAGCAGATACCCCGAGTTCGAGCACTTGGTGAACGAGTTCCAGACCCTGCAGCCACAACTGGCCATCCTGCAGAAAGACGCCCACGGCAAGTCGAGTCAGTCGCTCGAGGCCGTAAAGTACTGGATCCTCGGCTGCTACGTCGCCGCACTGGCAAGTTACTTTGCCATCCTCACATCCCCGGCACGCGACGGTTCAACAGCCCAAAAGACGCTCGACCCCGCCGAACTCCGCGATCACGACGTCATGGAGACGCTGCTGGAGTGCCGCGATGCGTGGCAGCAAGTCAAGAACGCCGCGCCAGTACGGCCTGACGACTCGATGGAGGTATCCTCCGCCGATGAGGACATCAGCGCTGCGCCCGCCGGCGACGCAGACGAAGACGCCTTCGCCGCGGCGAGAGAAGAGATCAGAAGACAGCGCAGACTCGAGAAGGCGGCCAAGTCCAAGAACAAGCAGGCGCAGAAGAAGGCCGCTGCCATCGAGGAGTCGCTCGCCGACCTCGACGACCTCCTCAAGCAGTCCAAGAAGAGCAGCAAGAAGACCAAGAAGGCCGCCAAGGCTACGGAGGAGGGCGACAACTCCGACTTTGGCGAGGAGGAGGTCCTCGACGCCCGGACGGCCGCGGACAAGGCCGCCCGCAAGAAGAGTCTGCGCTTCTACACCTCGCAAATCGTCCAAAAGGCCAACAAGCGCGCCGACGCCGGCGCCGCGGCCGGTGGCGACGCGGATATCCCCTACCGCGAGCGTCTCCGCGACCGCCAGGCCCGCCTCAACCGCGAAGCCGAGTCCCGCGGCCAGAAATTCGGTGCCGACCTCGGCGACGGCGACAGCGACGACGACAACGAGGGCAAGACGGCGGCGGCGCTGCGCGAGGAAGGGGACGACGAGTACTACGACATGGTGGCCGCCTCCTCCAAGAAGAAGAAGGCGGACAAGGCGGCCTACAGCGCGGCGCTGGCGGCGGCCAGCAAGGCGGACCGCATCGTGGAGCAGGAGATTGTCGGCGAGGACGGCAAGCGCAAGATCACGTACGCGATCGAGAAGAACAAGGGCCTGACGCCGAAGCGCAAGAAGGAGAACCGCAACCCGCGCGTCAAGAAGAGGATGAAGTACGAGGAGAAGCAGAAGAAGCTGAGGAGCATGAAGGCCGTGTACAAGGGAGGCGAGCCCAAGGGCGGCTACGGTGGTGAGATGTCTGGTATCACGACGGGCATTGTCAGGGCGAGGAAATTGTAGAGTTACGTTGTCGTCGGTGCCTTCACGTAATACAATTGGATTTCAAAAGTTTACAAAATTGGAGCGTTTCTTTCTGATGATGTGCTCTCAATTGAGAAGACTACCAATGTGCATCGATATGTGGTTGTGAGTGGCTCAATGTGAGGGAGGGAGACTGGCACTGTAAGTGAGATTGAAATGTGAGCTGGGGTAAATTGCAGGGTGCCGAAGCTCGAGAAAGCTGGCCCCACCAAATCCCATTCCATGTGGCCAGAACAGCTTCAACATCCAAGCTCCAGCTTTCAACTACACATCTACAATTGCCAACCAAAAGGCAGGCGCACGACCAGCGCAAAGGCCTCACGAACATCCAAAAACCAGCAGAAGATAAATCCGTCAACGAAGAAAACTCAATGAATCCGACGAACCACCGATAACGACCCCATCCGAAACCATCGTCGAAAGACCACCACCACCACCAAAATGGCGACCCCCGATCTCTCAACCCTCACCTCCTCCGCCCAAGTCTTCTCGTCAACCTACACCCTCCCGCAGATCCGCGGCATCCATAGAGCCCTCCATGTCGAGATCGACGAAAAGGCGAGCCGCCTGCGCACCCAGGTCGGCAGCTCCTACCGCGACCTCCTCGGCACCGCCGACACAATCGTCCAGATGCGCAAGGACAACGACGCCGTGCAGAACGTCCTCGGCGGTATGGGCGGGCGCTGCGGCCGCGGGGTAGTCGGAAAGAAGGTGACGGGCCTGGGCGGGTTCGAGCGGAGCGCGAGGGAGCTGGACGGCGGGGCTACCGGCGTGGTTGCCAGGGCGAGGCTGCTCGAGGCCTGCGGGCTCGTCGTAGGACGTGTGCTCCGTGGCTCTGGGGACGCTGGTGTCGGAAGCCAGGATCTGAGTAGGGGTGATAGGGTCGTGCTTGCCAGCAAGGTGCTGGTACTGAGCCGGCTTTTGGTGAAGAGCTTAGAGGCGGAGAAAGAGGCGCTGCTCCTGGAAGCTGACGTCGGGCACACAGTCGAGACCGCGAAAAAGAGCCTGGGCGGGCTGAGGAGGAGACTATTGCGGAATATCGAAACCCTGCTGGAGCGGACGGGCGAGTCCGTCAAGCAGCAGGACGTCCTCAAGGCGCTCTGCGCATACAGCCTGGCCACCAGCTCCGGCGCACGCGATGTCGTCAACCACTTCCTGCGCGTCCGCGGCGCCGCCATGGCCCTGGCCTTCGACGTCGAAGACGCCAAGGAGCGGCAGAGGAGCACGGCGGACGTGCTCAAGAGCCTGACGCTGTACACCAAGACACTGCTCGACGTGCAGGCCCTGGTGCCCTTCAAGCTGTCCGACGCGCTGTCGAACCTCAAAAAGAGCCCCTTGCTGGCGGACGCGACGCTCAAGACGCTCGAGTGCCTCCGCCTCGACGTCTACGATCGGTGGTGCGGCGAGGAGATCCAGTTCTTCACGCCCTTTGTGCGGCACGATGACCTCGACGGCCCGCAGGCGCGCGACATGCTCTTCAGCTGGGCGAAGCGTGGCGGCGAGGTCCTCGTCGACGGGCTCAGGAAGACGATGGAGCGGATGACGGAGTTCAAGGCCATCACGGAGCTGCGGACGAGCGTGCTGCAGCTCTGGATCCGCGAGGGCGGCAAGGCGCGCGGGTTCGACCCCTCGGAGATTCTCGACGAGCTGCGCGGCGCCGTCAATGGGCACATGCTCCGCGTCGTCGAGACCAAGGTCAACAAGCTCCACCTCGTCGGGTCCGAGGTGTCGGCGACGCTGGACTCGTGGCAGGACGGCGTGACGGACGAAGGGGTCGATCTGTGGAACGTGCGCGGGTTCGACATCGACCTGATCCACGGCGCGGACCATTTCTTGCAAGAGCTCGTCGCGCGGCTGCACGGCCGCAACGACGCCGTGTCCAAGGCCGTCAGCGGGTTCCAGTCGTGGCGGCACATCATCGACGAGGTGGGCGAGGTGGTGGAGCAGCTCAAGCGGCAGCGGTGGGACAACGACATTGACGAGATCGAGGACGAGGAGACGATCGAGGCGAGGCAGCAGCTGCTCAGCAGGGAGGACCCGCGGACGCTGCACGAGAAGCTCGACGCGACGCTGGTCAAGGCCTTTGCGGACCTGGACGGGAAGCTCGCGGGTCTTTGGCGGTCCAGGGAGGGTGCGCAGAATAGCGGCAAGGTGGCCATGTACCTCCTCCGCATCCTGCGCGACGTGCGCGAGGGTCTGCCGAAGCTCGACGCCGTCAAGCGATTCGGGTTGGAGGTTGTCCCGTCGCTGCACGAGCAGCTGGCTACCACCGTGGCCGCGCAGCCATTAGAAACGTTCAAGGGCAGGGCGCTCACGCAAAAGACTGTTGTCGGGCGGCCGCTGTGGGAGGGGAGTCCCGAGCTGCCTACGCAGCCTTCGCCTAGGGTGTTCCAGCTCCTGCGGGACGTGTCGACGGAGATGGGCGATGCGGGTATGGATCTCTGGAGCGCGGTGGCCGTGGGCGTGATTAAGCGGCATCTCGGGACGCAGTTGGGCGAGATGTGGCTTGAGGCCTTGGAGGCGCACCTTGCGGAGGATGTCACCAAGGGCGCCTCTGATGCGAAGCCGGATGATGGTGCCAAGGACTCGGCGGAGGAGAATGGTGATGACAAGGAGGTCGAAGCATCTGAAGCAGAGAAGCCGGAGGTTCCTTCAGGCGAGGAAAAGCCAGAAGATGCTGTCGCAGAAGACAAAGAAGAAAAGGAAGAGGAAGAAACAAGACAGGAAACCGAGGCAGCCGAGACGCCTGTCAAGACAACCGCAAAGGTGGACGATGTTCTAGCCCAACAGCGTCGCGACCTCCTCATCCAATGGCTCTACGACGTGTCCTTCCTCCGCTGCTACCTCGATGCCCCAACAGCAAGCCAAAGCAACAACGACCTCGCGAGCCTGGAGGACAAGATCTTCAAACACACGGGCTTGGACGGTGACGGGGCGCGCCAGCGGATAGGCAAGTCGTCGCAGGAGTACCACAAGAAGACGAGCCTGCTTTTCGGTCTCTTGTGAAGTTGAGAATTTGTATATAGATACCCCCCACGAGTAGATCATGGATGAAATTCCCATCATATGCCGAGTCTGAAAGTGGTCCATGACTTGATGAAGACGTTGTACTATATCTTTCTCTCTTCAGACGATCTATACATCAGACGACATTCCTCGCAATCTCAAGCTAAGCTCTACCCCCACCACCTCACAACTTATGCCTCTTCTCACCACTCGCAATCTTCCTAAACTCCTCCTGCGGAATCCCCCTCATGAACCTCTCCAACCCAGCAAACACCTCCTGCGAATTCTGCTTATCCATCGCATCCATCTCCGGCCGCCGAATCAGCGCCTTGATCCCCGTCAAACTATCCCCAATCAAATGCTCCCCCAACCTCTCGTCAACCTCTTTCAGCACCAACTCTCTGAATTTCGCATCCTCCCCCTTCCCCGTCTCAAACACCTTATTCACGAACCCGGTGTGCAGCAGCTCCTCCGCCGAGATCCGCTTGCTCATAATCAGCGCCTCGTTAGCCTTGGAGATCCCGAGCCGCTGCACCAGCGCGCGGGAGGCGCCGCCCTCGGCCACGAGACCGAGGGACGAAAAGGGGGTGAGGAGGAAGGTGGCGGGGGTGGCGTAGATGAAGTCGGCGAAGGACACCAAGGCGGCGGAGAGGCCTATGACGGGCCCGTTGAGGCCGACGACGAGGATCTTGGGGTGGGTGTAGAAGGCTTGGGTGATGTTTAGGTTGAAGGCGACGAAGGATTGGAGCCAGTGCTTGTGGGCTTCTGGGCCTGAGGGGGAGGCGCGGGCGATGCTTACGTCGGCGCCGCTGTGGTTGAGTTTAGTTAGCATTCATTTGGGTTATTTGTTTGTTTGGCTGGCTTGGTGCTTCATCTTCTCATCCGGTTGATGCGCTGGGTCTAGAGGTGGGAATGGCTGTTTGAACAGCTTGGCCTTCTCATGAGAGTTTGTTGGGAGTCGCAGCCGCGGTATGAGATTAAGCCGAGGTCTAATTCACCACAGAAGTTTTTACAGCAGTGAATAAGCCAAGGTAAAAGAAGATGTTGCAAAAACTCACGCAGAAAAGTAGCGTCCCTTGGCCGTGAGGACGGTGACGAAAACCTCGTCGTGCAGAGCGATCTCGCGGAGCTTCTGGGCGAGGTCGTAGTACTGCGGCTGGGCGAGGGCGTTGAGCTTGCGGTCATTGTCGATTGTGAGCAGCGCGACGCGGCCGCGGTACTCGAGGGAGATGACGGAGTCCTCGGGGCTTGCCATTGTGCTGTGTGTAGATGAGAACTGTCTTGATCAGATGTGTCCTTTTCTTGATGCAACTGGCGTTGGTTCTTTCTTGTAAGTATGAACTTGAGGCAATGAGATGTTGTTGAAAGTGTCAATTGAGATGAGATGTCGATACTGAATCCCACGTTGAGTTTAAGCTAGGGGTGGGAGGTCGTCGGGTTTATCAAACATCAAGTGGCCACTGCACCAGGGTGGGAAGGTCTGGCTACCCCGGACCCCACACTGCACCGAGATGCCTCGGCAGGTCGGGGTGGCATTGCGGGGTGCTAGCGCTCCATTGCACCCAACAACGAACGATACATTGCTTCATACAACTCTCACCGGATTACACATCAGGTCCAATATCAGTCACAGGTATTGTTTCTTTGATTCAAAATTTTGGACTCCGGGCCCCCTATGCAGCGTAGCGTTTTGTAATTATACGCCCATCTACTTCTTGAGAGTATCGCGTACGTAAGGTAGGTATGTGTATCGTTATGAGTGCCAGCAACAGCAGACTCCCATCATTCTTTGTAAACGTCCCCTGGCCACCGCCTCCTAAACCTCAAAAGGTAAGGAATACAGCCCTTCTCAACCTCACCACAATGCCATAGAGGCATCCGCCGGAAGGATCGCTCTACACCCGTCTGCGAGCAATCAAACCGATCTGATCCTAATCGCCTCGCGAAGCCGCCTCCTCTCCGGCGTCCTCGGCTCGTCACCGTCGCCCGCTTCACCACCCTAACGGCGTTTCGGCGCGACAGATCGGAGCTTGGGGAAGTTGAGCGGCAGCGCGAGCTTGGCCACGTGCGGGGCCTTGACCCCCTTCTCCTTGGAGGCGCCCTGCCTGACCTTGGCGCCAATCTCGAAAAAGTAGTTATTCATGTCCTTCTGGTCGAGGCGCAGGTCCTCGCGCAGTTTCGACGTCTCCACCTCAAAGTTGTCAATGATGCACGCGACCGCGCAGCAGTGCGTGATGAGCAGGTCCATGTGGAACTTGCGCATCTCGCCGCCGTCGGAGAACTTGCGCCGGATGTGCTCGATGACCACCTGCGGCGCCGGCTCCATGCGCTCTTTGAGCTTATCCCGGGGCGGTATACGCTTCGTGCCGCGCTGCTTGCCCGGCGTCGCCATGGTGTAGAATGTGAAGAGGAAGTAAAAGTAGCGCAGGAGGCGCATCTTGGTGACGTTACCCGAGTCGGCAATCTTCTTGACGCGGCCCGCCACGTGCCTGGAGTAGCAGAGAATCTCCTCGCCCTTCTTTGCCGGGTCGATCCAGTCCTTGACGGGGATCGCCGCCAGAATCTCGCGGCCGATGAACTCGTCGGGGTCGTAGACGTCCTGGATCGCCTCCGCTTCGAGGTTGGGCCTGGGTACGGGCTTGGCTTCGTCGACGACGGCCTGCAGCTGCTCGCGCGATGCCATTGTCGCGGTGACGCCGCCAATCTCTTGCAGGATCGCCTTTGCTGCCGTGTCGAGCTTCTCGGGCGCGCTGTCTCTTGATTTGCCGGGGGCGATGGCGTTGAGGGCGACTGACTCGATAGCCTTCTTGGCCTTCTTCGTACCAAACGTCTGGCCAAGGTCTTTCTTGAGATCGTAAAAGCTCTGCTCGGCGTTAGTAATTGTCTTGCAAGGACCCTTGTATCGCGTAATTGGGTATACCTGGTAATCTGCCGGCGCCGTCATGGCCTCTTCTGATGCATGCTTTGCTCTGGCCACACCACGAACCACCATCTTCTTCGCCTCCACCACCTGAAGCTTGCCGGTCTCGGGGTCGTAAATGCCGACATAGTGCTTCAAGGCCTGCTGGCTGTCGCTGATACCGTCCTCTCTCGCTGTATAGTCCATCGTCTGGTGGGTATTGGAGTGCAGAACGAGATCCTGCGACACTGCGGGGGTTTTTGATCGTCGCTTGACGGATGAGGCATCTTGCTTGACGTATGGGTTGAACTGCACACCCTTCGCTAACCGAAAACCGGGAGAAGAAGCTGCGGTATGTTAGCGATCGTCTGCGACTGCAATTGTTAGGCTGACGAGGCCCAGATCGTCCGTACCTAGTACTGGTGGGCAGAGCTGAGGTCTCTGGAATGAAGAAACGACAACTGTGGAAGGCTCGGTGGCCTGCTTCTTCTTAGACTTGGATGAACCGTCGAGGTCGCGCTTTCTCTTTCGTGCACTTGCGTCCGCCATGTTTGCGTCGGTGATCTGAGGTTTGTGCTAGGCTCGGGTGGTGATCTGCCGTTGGTGGGATGGCGACGGCCTCTGGAAATATTTTCTGTAGGGGTCCTAGGCCAGAGACAGACTGAGGTGGAGGGAAGAAAAAAAAAAAGTCGGCAAACCGGCGTTGGATTGTCCCTAAGGGGCAGGCGGTGTGCGGCCTAGCAGCAAGCGTGCGGGAGCGTCTACTGCAGGCGACCCCACTCGAGCTGGGTCGACAAAACGTCACAGCTCGGTTGTCGCACTCAAACTGACGGGATGAAATTGAAGAAATTAGGTATGAGCTTGCAGACGCTGCAATTGAAGCAAAGCGATGGACAAAATCAAAGGATATCTTCAAAGTCACTCAGAAAGGGTCTTTAGTTTTGGAGTTTTTAATTCACTTTTTGATTTTGTGAGGAAGCAAGTATCTGCCTTTCAATTGTCATGCAAGTCCTGATCCCAGTTCCAAATCCGCGTTGCGTCAAGACATCATGCTTCCTGCGGTCTTGTTCCATAAACACCGCGTCCTCATCATATCGTCATCTCGACCGATCATATTGTCGGGTTTCCATTCTTCGTCGAATTCTCAATGCGTCTCCAGACATGCGCGCCGTTCAAATCATGACCCCAAGTCCCGTAGTTCCAATCCGTCGTGTGAATGTAGAAGTCTCGAGCGAGCCGAGACAGACTGAGTCGCTGGTGACGAATGCTGGCTGTGGCATATCCGTTTTTGCGAGTCGCGTGAGTTGTTGTTTGCCGTCATCTCAAAAGATGGTCAGGTCGAGGGGAGGGGGGGCGAGTTGTTTATTTGCTGTCAAACTGTCAGACCACGACCCGCGCATCAATGATATCGAGTGGTAAAACTTACGAGCGAGCCCTCATCTTTCTTCTCTTACGCTTGAGACGACGCACGCGCTTCTTTCTCCACTTAGCTCTCATCTTGAATGACGAAGCTGCGACATGTTAGCGATTGATTTGCATCGCGCGTAAATATCAACCCTGCCAATTGCTTGCCGCAAGCTCTCCAATTCCTTGCGGGATTGGCGCTGACGACATCGCAAAAGGCGTGGCGGGCAGGGGATGGGGGCAGTACTTACTCTTCCTTGGTGAGAGATGTTGGTGATGAAACTTCCTTCCTCCAACTGTCACGCGCCTGGAGGGGAAGTTTTAGTGGTTGAGCTCCGTAGGGCAGCCAACCCTACTACCGCATTATGTAATCCACACAGACCCCACACTGCCACCTTAAGCTCCTCGTCCCTCACCAAAGTGTTGGAACGTCCAGGACCTACACGGCAAGCATGTAAAGTGCCCTCAATTGGCTTGACCTCACTGGTCCTCTGCCCTGAGCTCCCGTCATTTGACAGGCACTCCAGGTCCTCTGCTCCGTTCATCCCGTCCTCAGCTCCCATCTCGCCCCGCACCGGATCAACGCCGGCATTTACGTACCTACCGAGGCGGGCCATCCGGGTTCCACTCATATCCGGGGTGGGGCCAATTCCGGAACCGGGTGTATTGGCAGCGCTTGAGGCCGCATTCGCCCTTCAGATGACCAAAGCACGGAGAAAGACAAGACCCCACGAGCATTGCTTCACCTTTCTTGCCAGCTCATACCCGTATTCCGAGTCCCAGCCAGCCTTTCTGAAGTTACCTTACTCCAAGTGAAGGACAAGACCAAGCGAACCGAGCCCCTAATGCGGTCCACGGGTGGTGCTCTCAGTGCAGACCACTTATGTTTCGCAGTGTGAACACTGAATTGCATAGGTACGCTTCCATTCCTCTATGATCTGCGCATCATGCAATTGGGAATAATACAGGTAGTATTACATACGCAACGGAACTTCGCCCTCACTGGTAATCGCTGTGCCCCTTGGGCTCAACACCAGACATCTTATCCGAACCGCCCTTCTTCTTTTCGCCCGCCTGACCATCACTCTTCTTCCCTCCCTTAGCCTCACCACCAGCAGCGCCCCCATCCTCAAACTCAACAACCTCAATCGTCGTAGCGACATTCCCCCTCGTAGCCCGACTATACGGACACACCTCCTCCGCCCTCTCCACAACCTTGTGCACCTCCTCGTCGCTCAAACCCTTGACCCGAACCTTCAAATTCACCCTGAGCCCCATATCAAGCTTCTTCATATCGCCCACCAGGTGCACGGTCGCATCCACGACGCTGTCCTCGGGCTTCTTGGGCATCGTCACCCCCAAGCTCGCCGCCGAGGCGTTCATCGCGCTCTGGAAGCAGGCGCCGTAGCCCGCGGCGAAGAGCTCTTCCGGGTTGGTCTTTCCCTTGTCGCCGGCGCCGCCGAGGGCTTTGGCCATGGTCAGGTCGACGACGAGGTCGTCGCCCTGGACGTGGCCCGTTCGTGCGCCGACGACTTTGGCGTGGGCGGAGTAGAGGATTGGTGCCGTTTCGGTGTTGAAGAGGCGGGTTTGTTGGTGTATGGGTACCAGTGGCGTGATGCGGGTTGCGGCAGTACCGCGGGAGAGGATCTGCGGTGCGCGCTGCGCCAGTCTGAGGGAGCGAATCGAGGCCGACATTTTTTTGGCGGATAGTGGTCGATCGGTTGCTTAGAATTACAGTATTTTGGATGAGAAAGAAGAAACAAAATAGAATCGAGTTGAATTGAGTTATATTATTGGGATTGAACAGGGGAGCTTGAGAGCTTTGCAAGCTTCCTTTATTGACCTTATAGCTTCCCGCGTTTGGAGCTTAGCTCTGGATCGTTCTTGAGAATGTACCGGTCACCGGTGACGTATTGGATAGGTAAGGCACCGTAGGTCGAGCATCTCAAGCCCCCCTAACAGACCACAAAATCCTGGAGCTGACTCATCTGGGGCATTCCAACCCAGAGAATCGCGAGTGACAAACATGGACGTTTTCTACTTAGTATCTGAGGTAGTACAATATCTGTTTCCGTTCACGCCAAGCAACCGAGGCGCATTGGCTGTGAGAGCTATCAGAAACGAGTAGTTGCGCGAAAATGGCGAGGTTCTAACACAACTTCGAACATCGATAAAAGTCATGTAGAAGCAGTTTTCAAGAAAGTGATCGGACAAGTTCCTTCCAACTCTGTTGGCGTACGGAGACATAATTCTTCCTACTTCCACGGCATGCACCTTTTGTACGGCTCGTTTCACTGTACATCATGACTGTCGCCTTGTTCACGAAATAATGGAGACGAAGACAAAAATGCGAAGCAAGTAGGATGCATCCAAGAACATGATATATCTTTCCCCCAAAAAATCACCATCTTGTCGCGTCCCAAGCGTTACCAGCAAATGCCTCCCTCTACCGTGCCCTTATCAGATGCCATCGTCGTGTGATCTCGATCCATCCAGGGCTTCGCTACATGCAAAAAACGTGACACCCAATACCACTCTATCCAGAAACAAAAACAAAAACAGCTCCCAATCATGCTTCTTCACCCAAAGTGAGCATCGCCTCCCTCGGCCCCCCAGGAGGAAATACCAACGGCCGCAGCTCCGGATACGCCTTATCCTCCTCATCCACCAACAGCGGCTCAAGCAACCCCATAACCAGCTCCCCCGACCGCGCATCCCGCGCCGTCAGCTTCTCCAGATCCCTCACCACGACGGCCCTCTCCTCCCCGGTCAATGGCCGCCTCCGCTCCCTCTCCACCGCCTCGGCAACCTTGCCCCGCAACTTCCCGCCTGCCGTCGTCGTCGTCGTCGTCGTCTTCTCGTCAGCAAACGCAACCAGGTTCCCCCTCCGCACGACCAGCACCTGGTCCACGAAATCCACCTCGTCGATCCACTCGGCCACGCTCATCAACCCCCCATACGAATCGTCGTGGATCTTGACCGGCGTAAGCCGGATCGGCAGACCCCCCGCCGGCCCGGCCTCGGGCAACCTCTCGTGAAACCGGTGCAGGATGCCCAACCTGCTCAGCGCCGCCGGCACAGCCATGACGACGACCTCGACGCGGTAACCCCCCGCCCCAAGCGCGCGCGCCAGCTCGCGGAAATCATCCGGGTGCCGGCACGCGCTCTCGAGAAGCACGTCGAGCCTGCGCCCCACGGCCTCGGCGACGGCCATGGCCAGCCACCGCCGGGCGTCGGTGCCCGTGGCGGGGCTCGCGAGGGCGGCCTGCGACGGGTCCTTGGACGCGACGAGCGCGGCGTAGGAAGGGTGGTGCGCCTTGTAGAGGTCGGCGATGAGGTGGGCGGGCGGGTGGATGCGGGTCATGGCGTCGAGCACGGCGGGCGCCAAGCGGGTTTTGCCGGCGCCGGTCTGGCCGACTATCAGCACGGCCAGGGGCCGGGACCGGCGGGGGTGCGGGGTGAGGGTCGCGGGGAGGTCGGCGGGGAGGATCTTGCTGGTGAAGATCTCCCGTGCCTCTGCGTCTGGGAGGACGTGGCGGGATAGATCTGGCGGTGGTGGCATCGTCTTTTTTTTTTTTTGGTCTGCGTTTGTATGTGGAGTTTGGGGAAGTGGGTTGCGAGGGAAAAACTGTAATTACTGATCTCTCGGGGCGTTCTTCTGGGTACCGAGTCTACCTTATCTAGCAAACTTCCAAGAAAGAAACCTCCCCCGAGTTTTGGGTATAATTTTTTCTGAGAGGGGAGGTGAGGAGAAGGGGGAAGGAAAAAAAAAACAGGTGACTCCAAGTGGTGTTTAACATGCAGAGGCGGAGTCAATACGCGGAGAATCAGGCGCACAAGTTGACTTGTGCCAATAAATCCGGCATACCCGGGGAAACCGGAAGGAAACAAACTGCCAAAGTCCGTTCGTCTTTGCCCTGCCTATCTCGCAAAAGTATAAATTCGCCTATCCTTGGCGGGGTGAAGGGGGAGCTGAGAGCGAGTCAAGGGGGGGGCTAGGTATGGTTGCTCTTTGACACGAACCTATCGCCCTCCCGTCACACCCCGCGCGCCCGAGTAGTATGATGGGATCATGGAGTTCTCTCGGTTTTTTTCCTGATTTTCCTTCTCCCCCCAGCGGTTACTCGGACTCCACACACGCGATTGGGACCCTTGACTTGATCCAATCACGGCTTCCAGTGTCGAGCCGACCAGCGGCAAAGAACTTTGTGGACTCAATGGGGGTGTGGTTTGGGAACTTTGACTTCGCAGAGCCGTCCCTCGGCAGATCTTGGTTTGGCTAGAGTTACCTCGACATGCCTAGCACATTGCTTGGTAAGGTACTAACGTACGGAAACTAAGGTTGAGCAATAAGCGGCCCGAGAACGAGCGCGACATGACGGGATGCCAGATATAGTAGAACTGCGATCAGAGTCGCATTTTCCCTTTCTTTGTTTTCCGGAGGCCGGAGGCAAAGATTTGTCAGAAGTTTCTTTCTACCCCGACTATGCCGGCAATGAGTTGCATTACGTTCGTTGGTGCCCGACCCGAGGTTCTGGTACAGGAGTAGGTATGACAATCTCCCGGGCGGGCCCGGGCACTGCCCCCGGCGCAGCGCCGCCGGGCCCCCCTTGCAGATCCTTCCATCATCCGGAATTCTGTCATCGGGAATCATGATCGGATCTCGGTTGTTTGCCATTTCGGGCCACCCGCCCCGCGACGCCGCGGTGCGGAACTCCCTATTCGGCTTTCGGCTTTGATGGAGAGAATCCTGACCTCACTGACAAGCTTTCTGGTACTAAATGCGTGATGCCGTCAAGGTTGACTTGCCGTGCCTTTAAAGTTACGGATAAAATCTAGTAAGATGCCGAAACCAATAAGTGGGATATTATTACTTTCTTAGGTAAGGTGCGTTGTACATGGGGGTTCTCGTTCGACGAAGGGTGGAAGGAAGGTGACCTTGCACAAAATTTCGAACCTTGTTCATTGAGAACTTTTGAGGCGGTCTGCAATATCGTACCATTCATCCCTCTCACCGTGTGCTTTACAAAGGTCGTGTCACGATCATCTTCTCCTTCAGAAAATAGGAACCAAGATGTACTATTCCAGGACTCGGCTTTGCTGCTCTTGGTCAAGGAACAATGCCTTGTGGTCTTATGCAAATCTTCGCAGATGAAGAAATACTGTCTTCCATGATTTCTCGGACGTCATGAAGAATGCATTCAAGCAAGCCATCGACTCCATCAATGATACCAGGCTCAAGTAGAACGCCGTCGAACCCATTCCCTGTTATCACAACTTTCGAATTTAGCCTGTATCGACAAACTTGAACTAGCCTGAGCAGTCACCACAATCTTCTTGACAAACCATTGAGTTGGACCAGATCTAATGGAGGGGGCGGCGGCAGATGAGTGGCCGGACTGGGCAAGATGATGATGACGATGGTAATATCCAGATTCAACGACAGGAGGAAGAAGAACTTCACCTCCAGCAACAGCAACAGCAGGGGTCCTACATTGAACCTCAGACCCCACTCAAAGGCCACGAAAACAATGATGATGACAAGGAGACGTAACGACGCTAACACTGTCGTCACGGCGCATAAGCCTGAAGGGCCAAAAGACCAAGACGACCAACGCATCCAAGGTAGGAACCTCGCGGGAGACTACACAGCACACATTCGTGCCAAAAGCTTACCTCCGACTCAGCGACTGAAACAAAACCGAGATGCGCAAGCTCGCAGACCCGCGTTCGCAAGGCGCGGAACGGCAGCCCATCAGCTGCGCATATGGGGTGAGGGCAGGGATTCAGATCGGTAAAGGCCCTTGCGTGTAAAGTACTTCCGGCTGATGGGGAATGATTCGCACGCGAGGAAAGATGAGAATATTGGTAGAGGAGGTAAGAGGCGAAGGGCAACAGCAGGGGTTACGGTGAGGTAGGTTCGAGATAAAGATATTGGGAAGTGAAGTTGACATACAGTCGTCCGAGGTTTGAATCCTTACTTTGTACAGAGAAACAGAGCGGGAACCAGTATTTGAACGAGTAGATGGTGCCAATTAGTGTCTCTCCAGGCTGAGCCAGACAGCGTCAAATCCACGTTACCAAAGTAGTAGGACAATTCTCAATGGCAGGCAAATTTTCTCAATATTGACGACTATAAAGCAAAGACCAAACTGTCTCCGCCAGCAGTACTTCAAAAGGTATCCATCATCCTTCGTGCTCAACAGGCGGCCAAGTTCGCCCGTTGCCATCCCTCGATAGACCTCCTAACCTAATGAGAAAGAACTCAGTGAGAGCCAAGCTGCAATGCCGGTTCAACGTCCTGTGATTGCCCTTCCTTGCACTCGTGCGGACTCCAGAAACAACGTGATTGTCTGGCCACACCGCCAGTGAGCTCGCAGCCTCAGATTCCCAACGCCAATGAGATGAGGTATGAGTGAAAGACGAAAACCCGTGTGAAGCCCTAGTAATGCCGAATTCCCATTTCCCCAACGCCGATGTATGAAAAGTGATGTGAGTATTCCGGCCTGTGACACCCGCTGCAATATGAGTGTCGAGTCCGCCATTGTTGGCCAAAATTCCTCAGAATCAAATAAAGCAATAATTCGTAGCCGCGAGGCTGGTGATTTTTGGTTTTTCACGTTTTGTTTTCCAGTGAAACAAGAGCGATGCTCTCCCTGTCAATTTCTTGCGCCTTACGACGCGTGCGATGGCACGCTGCGAGGCGTCACATCTCCGCTACGTCTGCGGCCTTGGAGCTGCGCGGCCTGCTGCGATCTCGATGCCTCTGCAATCATGGCCATCTTCTTGCGGACAGTTGAGAGACGTGCGGTAATCATTTGAATCACTGCCAAATGTGAGTGCCATGAGAAAACATGAATACAGCTGCTCATCACTTACTCCGATTCACGGCCAGCTGGTCGTCGCTGTCCAGATCACTAGACGTCTCCTCGCGAGGCAACTCCTTGCCTGAGCTAGAGTAGCGCCGCTTTACTGCGTCTTCGTCGTTGTCCAAAACAGCCTCCAGCATCCGAATGGCCGTGACATAATACGTAACACAACCCTCAAGGTTCTCATTGGTAATTTCATCAATGGCGGCTGTTCTGCTCATCTCAATGGCTCGGTCGTACATCAACTTCTCCGCACTAATGCCTGGCGTGAGGTAGACATCGGGGGTGCTTGAAGTAGCTGACGAAGCGGAGACTCCGCCGTGGTTACTTGGGTGGCTAGGATGATCCTCAGGAAGCTTTTGCTGGACGGCAATGAGTTTCATCCGGACAACCTCGGTCTTCTCCAAAACTTCGTTGAAGCGAGTCCGAACCCATTGAACGGTAGAGTTGATGCGCTGAGCGAGGCCCTCTTTGGAAACCTCTGCCGCAGATGCTGTATCACCACGCGTCTTTTGTGACCACCATAGGCTTGCAGCATCCATGGCTCTAGCTAGCAGCGTCAGAGCCTTGACGTACAGGACCAAAGCCTCCTCCGACAAGGAAACCTCGGCATCGATTGTAAGGCCGTCCTCATCGCCAGTGATTTGATCAGTCGGCGTACCACCGAGTCCGTGCTCCATTGACGGGGCGAGAGGGAACAGCTGCTTGTACTTGACTTCGGCAAATCCATAGACACAGTCACTTCGGTGAGCGAAATCCTGGATCAGCTTGACAGCTCGCGCATCTTCGTCGGCCGGTGCGTTTTGCTTTCCATCGCCGATGAGGCCGACAGCTCGCGCATCTTCGTCGGCCGGTGCGTTTTGCTTTCCATCGCCGATGAGGCCGACGGGGCCCGAAGGGGTAGGGTAGGCAGGGAATGGGCTGTACAGAGGAGGGGACGCCCCCTTTCCGCCCAGCACATGCTGCGGTACCTTGAATCCGAACAATCGTACGCTGGCGTCCGAAATAGCTTTGGCGATAAAGCCTTGAGTTGTCGGGCTGGCGGAGAAATTCTTCCCGTCGTACGAATCGCGGCTCTCATGACCGGGACGCCCCTTGCCTGAAGCGATTTGAACTGCACTGGATGGCTGGACTCGGCCGGCGCCGGTCGTCGAGGTAGGCGGTCCCTGTTGCGTGGCTCGGCGGATCATCTGGCCAGTCTTTGGTGAGAGTGACGTGAGACGTGGGTTAGCGGCCATTTCATCAGCAAACGCGTTTACCTCAACATGCTTCTTTTCGACCACAACGTAGTCTCGTTCAAATGCCACATCTTGAGCCGCCTTCTCTTGTTCGGTGACACTCCGCTCGGTGACTGGACGAAGTCTGTTCCTTGTCGGATTATCGTTCAAGTACGATGTCGGCGGGGAGGCGGAGGCTCGTGCAGAAGGCCGGTTGAGAGCTGCATTCGAGAGTCTGTGTGGCCGGGCTGGTGCAGAAGTGGAGGGTTGGGCCATAGGCGGACGACGAATTCCTAGTCCCTCCCCGACTTCTTGCCCGGGAGACTGGCCTGGACGTGGTGCAGCATCAATGGCCTGTTGGGCTCGCCCTTCGATGGGACTGGGCAATTTCGGCGATCTCAGAGGCTTCTCACGAGGCGATTTTGCTGACTCCCCTTGCTCACGTACAGGCTCAGCCTCTGTTTGCCGGCGAAGAGAGAGCCGACGTGATAACGACGATGTGGAATCGGACCTGCCGAGAGACCGCAGATCGCGCGACGCCTTTGCCTCGGGCTTCGGCGGCGCATCATCTTCAACAGTGCCTGGAATGGGTTCTGTCAAAATTGGATCGTTGAAGAAGTCTTCGAATCTCATGCGTTCGACCGGGTTACGAGTGAGAAGCTTGCCGATGAGCTTGACCAGCTCTTTACTGACCACGAGCTCCTTGGGGTACTTAACCCGATCTTCGGCAGCTTCGATCTTTCGCAAGAGCTCTACGTGATTCCGGGCGCGAAATGGCGGACGACCGGTAATCATCTCGTATAACACCGTGCCTACAGACCACAGGTCGGCCTTCGCGTCGTACCGCTCATAGCGAAGGATTTCTGGAGCCATGTAGAGGGGAGAACCGCAGAGAGTGTCGGCGAGCGACGTTGACGGGAGGACACGAGCGAAGCCGAAATCCGCGAGCTTCAGCATCGGAAGAGAAGCGAGACCGGCATTAGGAATCAGTGAATCCTGGCTGGCGGTCAAGATCGGGCGGGAGTGTGCCTCCCTGAATCTTGGCGATGGTAGGAGCAAGAGGTTCTGAGGCTTGACATCGCGGTGAACGTAGTTCTTCTCTCTCAGGAACTTGAGAGCGCTGCCGAGCTGTTGAAGGAAATGGCGTGTGACAACCTCATGAAGACCCGAATTAGGGGTAACGGGGTACTTCCTCGCCATCTCGTGTGTTGCAGGGTTGGTGCTTAGCTTGTCCCTCTTCTTGATGAACAATGACAGGTCACCGAGCTCACAGTATTCCATCACCAGGTTGATATGTGTGGCTGATTCGACGCAGTCATGGAGGGCGACGATGTGCGGGTGGCGAAGAGTCTTGAGGATCTGGATCTCTCCGTACAAGTTCTCTCGTAGCTTGTTGTTCAAGCGTCCCATTTCTACTGATTTAATTGCGACGGTTGCCTTGGAGCTCTATCAAAAGAGAATTAGCACATTTGGAGCAACACAGCAATGCAAGCCAAAGTTGAGTCATAGCACTTGAGCAAATCAGGAGGGACAACAGATGGTGATACACGCAACAGGCCTCAAGGACAACACCACGGACAGGGGAGCTGGCGAACCTTGTGGTGACCACTGTACACCTGGGCAAAGCTGCCCTTGCCGATCTCGCCTCCAATAACAAAGTCTCCGATAGAAGCGTCGCCTTCGCGTCGCCTGCGTCCTGAAGAGGACGAGGTGGGTAACCGTTCCGCCATGTTGATTGCCTGTAATGCTGCTTGTTGTGAGGATGCGACTTCGGGGGTAGCGTTCAGGTCAGGCCTTTGGCCTATGCTATTCGAAATACGTCGGCCGGCTGGGGTGTCATGTACACGATCGAAGTTAGGGAGATGTGATGGTTTTATTCGATAGATTTGGCGGAAGAAAGGTGCGCCGAAAGAGAAGCAAGAGAAGATCAGGCAGAACCACGAGCAGCAGCCAGAACCCTGGTGTCGGTGCTTCGAAAGGTAGGGGACTGTGAAGGCAGCGACAGGCAGGTATCCGATAGGTCGGGGTGCACGCGGACCAGGTTGATGCAGAAGGGAAGGACCGTCGTAGCGTCCGTGGGTGGGTGCAGGATTGTGTCGACGAAGCGACCGGGAACGAAGCGAAAGTCGAAGAAGGTAAAGAAGGGCAAGGATGGATTTGTTCGGGGGGTCGTGGTGATCGAGCGGTGATCGGAGAGAGAGTTGGAGGAGGAGGGAGGCGCTGGAAGTATCGAGAGAGATGTGACTAATACGGGTGGACGGTGAGCGTTAGGAAGCAAGCCAAGGAGAAGGTACCAGGCCGTTTGAGGCTCTCTCTGGGAGTATATCGGAGAGTTTGGAGCAAGTTCGGAGGGGAAAAGGTACCTTTTTCAGGACAAGAGTCAGGCAAAATCCAAGGTCAAGCTAATGACTCGGAGCTACCAAGGACGTGACGTTGTGTACTCGAGAGGTACCCTGATGGAGTGGGCGACTGAGAGACAGAGAGGCGGTTATGGGCGAAGCAAACGGCGGTACAAACGGGCAGCCGGTGGATGGTGTAAGATGTTGGTGGTAAGGTATGCGCACAAAGGGCTTTCGCGGAGAGCAACCGGGGAGGGGCAGAGAAGTCGAGGGGATGTCGTGAATGTGATGAGCAGAGGGAGGTAGGAGGTGGAAAGAGAGAATATCTGAAGGATAAGGTCGAGCGAGGTTGGCGAAGGGGTGAGCGAGAGAGAGAGACGTGAGTGAGAGGAGTGGAGGGCGGTCAGGACGGGATGGGCAGGCGATGTAGAAGAAGGTCAAGGGACGCGCCGAGAGAGGGTTGAGTGACAGACCTGGAGCCAGCCGGGCAGCGCAGGACGGGAGCGAGTGACGAAGGGTGGATGGGGCGCAGAGTGGATAAGGCCTACTGATTAGATAGGGAGGTGCAGGGGAAGGTCCAATTGTTGATTGCGATAAAGGGCGCTTGGAGGTTCTGGTGGCAGGTGAGACCGTGAGAGGTACCTAACCTTGTCTACCTTACCTACGTACTTACTTAGGGTACCTAGGTAAGTACGTAGGTACCCCCGTACATTTCCAGGTTGGCCGCGGTAGCAGCCCTTTTTGACTGTCACTGGCTGTCTACAGTCAAAGTTCCTCTCCTACCTACGTTAACGTACCTAATGTAAGGTAGCGTGGGTACCGCAAGGCATGTATCAGATCGGGACTGGAGGAAGCAAGCAGCGGCGCAGCAGTAGCGCCAGATGGGACGGGAACCCAGTGTGAGTGACTGTCCCGTCAATGACAAGGACGGGAATCTATCACTGCGGTAAGGTGGTGAGTCCTAATTAATCGGAGCCGGCATGGGACTCAGGACTCAGGACTGCGGCCTGCGGCTTGCCGTATGCGAAGCGAAGCGCTGCGTTACCCTGGCGGTGGTTGCCTTTGATACATACTTTATGCAGCCGGCTAGGTATTCCTATGGATACACTGCAGGCGGGAGTACATACTGCGTATCCAAACACAACTGATGGTTGGAGATCCAAAGTGACAGGGCACAGGAAACCGGGAGGGCAAGGTAAGGTATGTGATGGGTCTGGCCGTAGGTGATGAACAAAAGGGATGGTGCTTGGGGTGCTTGGTCTTCTCCTGATTCGGAATGTTGAAGAAGATGTGGGCGGTGGATTGGTGGATTGATGGTTTGTTGGGTTAGGGTGAATGCGCTGTGATGCTGCGGGTAGGACAGCATGGAGAGGCGACAGCTGTGCTCCCTCTGTGCCTCTTAGTCTCTCCTTTCTATTCTCTCTTGTATCTCCAAGTCTCTTTCTCGCTCCCTTTCACTCACACTGTGAGTTGCAACCACGATCACGACGTGCCCCAGTCTGACTGACCAAGACAGACAGATCCAGGTGGCCAGGGTCGGTGTCGATGATGTAGTGTGTCTATCTGCCTGACCAGGGGGCCACAAGAGAGCGGAGGAGTCGCATATAGTGAGGGCGCTTGCGTCTGCCTCTCCAAATCCATTTATTATTGAAGTGTACGGAGTACCTTCAGTCAGTATACCGTATAATGCATCAGGGGACGACAGTCATTTGTCCAAGGCGCAACTCCAACAAGAATGACGACGATCCTCCTTGTGCTTGACTCGAAGTCAGAAAACGAACACACAGTGTACCGTAGTTTGTTATTGCTGGACTCTGAGGGGGGCAAGTGACCAGAGAAACGTGAGCTTTGCCTAGGCGACCCTTGGGTTTGGGGGCTCGTGATGCTCTGCGCTGCGCTGCCCGGTGGAGCTTTTTCCCCAATTGTGCGAGTGCTCGGCGTGAGGAGTCCATGAGTGCCGCGATGCGATACGTACCCAGCTATATGCCGTTCCGGAACAGCCAATGCAGGTGCATCGCAACCACCCCCGCTCGTATCCTCGTGGTCACTGGTCAGGGGTCCTTTTGGTGTTGCGTGGTGGTGCGACGGGGGTCTCATTGGAGAGGGATACCTTGCCTGTACCAGTCCGGTGTCGGTCACGCACACCCGCCCTTTACTGCGTACCCTTCAGCCCTCAGTGCTTCACAAAATGCATTTGCTTTGCTTGCTTGAGGTTAGGTGGGCTTTTGGGATTCTCCTTCAAAGCTTCTTGCTTTCTTGGTTACATAGTAGGCAGAATTACTTGCGCAAAGGTCAAGCACCTACCTTGAGGTACCAGGTATCACGCTGTCGCACGCAAATGCCATCATGACGCGATAAGGCTCATGTATCGCGATAAGACGCACGGTTCGGCAAGGTACCTTACCTGGGTACCTCGAGTTGGAGGTTAGCGCACCAATCCGTCCACCACCCACCACCACCGCCTTCCTCTTCCTGCACCCCTTCGTTGTCGTCCTCGCCCTCGTCCTCATCCTCATCCTCGCAGGCTCGCGCCCGTCTTTCTCATCTCCCCCGGACCAGCACGCCTTATCTCTGAGTCTTGTCATCTTTGATTAGGCTAGCGGCTGCGGCTGCGGCGACATACGGACACATCTTGTTGATCAGCACGGTACGACATCCGGGGTGACAGAAAATAGGGTATTCTGTTTCGGCGTTTGCATCTCGTCTGCATTCCTCCCCCCACGGCTCCTCTCGTCCAGACTTCCCAGACCTCCAGAATTGTCTCCACTCGCCGAACTCGCCTAACTTCCGTGTCTGGGAAGGCGCAGAGACAACGCAGCCAGCTCCAACCTCTTGGGTACAATGTCACCATTCACCAGTGTGGGTGTCAAGGGCTCGAGTTCATGGCCATTCTCCATCTTACCCCATGGCCCAAGCCGCAGACTTGCTTTTCTCCCTCTGCGGCTGCTGTTCCTATTTTGCGACCGGGAAGCAAGAGGAGCATGCAAAGGCATGTAGTGTACTCCGTTCAAATACCCAGGGAGAGCACGGCCGTTCTATTCACGGTCGACAATACGGACACGACCTGGACTCTTACCCTCGGCTGTGCTCAAGGACCAAAGAGCCTGAGGCACAATACCAGTACCTATGGAGGCGGTGCCTGAGGAAGCTGTTTGTGGTCATCTCAACTGTCATGAATCCTTGACTTTGACTCCAATAACAAAACAAGAACCTCTCAAGAGTCAAGGGGTCGAGGCCGAGACCCTGCTCCTCATCGTCACGCCGCGTTGCCATGGACCACCGCTCATCAATATCAAACCTCCCATGCATTGCAGAGCATGTCGCTAATTCAATAGGCAAACGACGGGCGGTGAGTGAACGACAAGGCATCGACGAGGCGAGGAGACTAGCCGGTGTAAGCTCACCGAGACCACCACTCAACTCAACAGAGACGCAGAGGTTCATTGTCTACGAACCCGTAGCTTCCACTGTGCAGCACGATACACTTTAGCTGCTGGAACACCTTGCGCCTGCCCGCTCGTCCCTGCTACTGGATTTCATCATCGCATCGTCAGGTCTTCGTCGAACAAGGTTCCCAGTAATAACGGCCACTCTTCTGTCCAATTCACGACTCCAACCTGGCTTGGTCTCCTCACCTCTTACATTTTGTTACCACCTTTGGCCCGACTCCAGCGAACCCGTTCTCAGTCTCTCCCCTGCAACAGCGTACTTGCGAAGGAACCCTATCCACCTGGCTTCACCTTACAGTGTGAACGGAGCACGGCAAACCTTACACTAAGACACGCTGCTAAGGTACCTAGCTGCCTGCAGTCCATCCTTGGAGCATTCCATCCGCCCTTCCAGATGCACGCCAGAACACTCGGACCGCATGAAAAACATGCCCACCGTCCCAGAGTCCCAGACCTCTCTGAGTTGTTTCGACACGTCAGTTACGCTGTGTTTCGGTCTACCTCTCGGCCAACCAAAGTACACAAGTCATCAAAGGTACCTTTCCGACATACACCGCTGCCCTCGGATACGATTGATCACCCTTTGGGGCCACACACTAACAACTTGAACCAGCACCAAAGTGGACTTCAGGGACCGATGGGCCTTGCATCAGATCTGTTCCGCTGGACCACCAGAACCCACAGAGCACTTAGGTTTTCCGAAAAGTACCCTGATAGACGGCAACTACCTACCCGCAATCTCCCTAGCAGCAGCAGCAAACACATGCTGCATCTCGTTATCTCATGTGAAAATCACCAGCCACGCCAGCGGCTAGACAAGCCAGCTGTCAATCGCCGTTGAAACAACCCATTTTTCAGCAGGTCGACCGATTTAAGCATACCGAGAGTGCTCGAAGCTCTTCAGTCTCTTTCTCTGGCCTTAAGCCTTGATGGTACCGACGGAATTGTTCTGTCTCCTCATTCCAGCGAGCCATGGCGCAATCTGGTGTTCCACAGCTAAAACGACTCGGTAATGACGGTGTCAACCTTCAAAGTACCTCACCTACCTTATGGATACATGGTCCCAAAGTCAAACAAGTCTACCGACACTTGCTACGCTACGCTACGTTATATGCCCGAGTGCGCTGCCGTCGTCGACTTGTCATCTATCGCCTCAAAACTTAGGTTTCCAGTCCAAACAACGCCCCCCGTCAACTGGGTATCTGATCCAATCTTGACTAACGGCAAACGCAAGCCCCATACTTTGCAACGAACCTTGCGCAATCAACAACTCTTCGCCTGCAGCCAGCACGCCCGTCTGGGCAATCAGCTATCCTCGGGGGCTGCTCGTCCCTGCTTCGCCTTGCCTCGCCTCAAGCTCGTCTCATTGCTCAGGCTGCTCACCTTCTTGCCTGGCGCCACCTGCCGTCGCTCTTGGTGCCAGCCAACCGGATCGACAGACGGCAGATCCGCGCTGGCACTGTCTCGAGACTCGACTGTCCGGGTTCGAGACTTTGTCCACTTCCACTTTGTGTTTCTTCAATGGTAGCGCTGACCGTGGCTCTCGTCGTTGTCTCCTTGCCTGGCGGACGGGATGAGATAAGACATGCGTCCAAACGCCGCGCGACCAACCAGGACACACCCATCACCCACAACAGGTCGTATTGTCATTATTGTCGGGCTCTCGGGAATCGTTGGAACTGGAGACGCAACTGCCTTACTCGATATGCATGGCTCAAACAACGCGAGAACCAACAGGAACCTCTCTAGCATAGCTGCATCGCTACCTTGCAGGAAAGTACCGTACTGCTTCGGTGACCACCACGACGCACAAGTGCCCCAGGCCGATACTTCTCCGACGATTTCATCCATGGCCTGACTTACTCTCGTGTCACCCTCTCATCCCAATCGAGACGTCTTTGCCATGTGTGCACGTCTCAGGCAACCACTCGTCCAAACGAAGTTTCTCCTCACTTTCTCCTGCTATGCATGCGCCTGTCCAACGGCACGAACCATTGATCAAGAGAATCGACTTTTCTGCCTAGACTTTACATGTGGTTCTGTTGATGCCCCAGGCTTCCACAAGCAACTTGGAACCCCTGTCTGGTGACAATGAAACCTTTTGACATCACCAATTCTGGTCTCGAATCGCACACATCCCCACAAGAAATCTCTCTGAAGCAGAGCGGCCAAGAGGTGAAGCTCAAGAGACCGAGGCAGAGAGCCGTTCGCTGTGCCTGCCCGGCTGGCAGCAACCATTGACGGCGCAACCCTCTCCGCTAACTAGCTAACACCTCCGAGACACATGTCTCGCTGGCCAGCCCCCCATGCAAGTGTCATTCGCCGTCCCAAAGGGGCAATCCGAATTGGGTGCCGCGCCCTCGGAGCCGTCATCCATTCTCGACGATCTTTGTCCGCTCAGAATATACCTTCTGTGGCGTACAAAAAGCCACACTATCTTCTATAGCTACGAAGAAGAAGGGTGCGAAACGTTCGGCTTCATCACATCAACTTTTCGACCATAACTATGGAGCAGTTGTTCCGGGTGGTCTTTATCAGACAGCTCTTGGTTCCCCGGCCGATCTTCAACGCTGTAGTCCATCCCTCCCGAGTACCACACGGGGACCCATCCCCGCGTGCTCCAACTTCAAGCTCCTCCGCCTGCCGCCCACCCCCTTGGCGGGTGGATGCCCGCATCACCCGAGGTCCTAGCGCCAAAATGACAGCCTCGCCGGCAGCGATCGACAATCCTTTTATCGTCGTCAGGCCAATCACCAAGATCAATGAGTGGCCACAGCGAAGCTCAAACTGAACGGAGGAAAGATGGAGTGGCACAGGCGATCATGGTGCGGCTCCAAAGTCGACGCAGAAGTCTGGGGAAGTACGACTTCTGCCCCTACGGAAAGATGACGGTCGAGAATTACCCCTTCAACTCGTCTTACAGTGTGGTCAAGTTGGGGGTGTTTAGACCAGGCTGTTTGACGCGCAATGCGGAGCGCCAATCGAGGCCGGCATCATGTTTCCTTCTCTCGAACGACTCGATGCTTCCCCGAAGTTACTGGCCGCGCTCATTGCCGTGTCGGCGAATCCTCATGCCCTGTTCGGGTTTTTGCAGCACCTCTGATACGTCACGATTGACGTCTCCGCATAGGAGGCTTGAAAACTACCTCCATGTTCTTCTGGCTCCCGCCAGGGTACTGCCAGGGTTTCTGCCTAGCCATCTGTGTCACTAGAAGTACGGATACCATGCCTTGTTGCAGGCTTCGACTCACGAAATCAAGAGCACCCCTGGAATGGGCATGCCTAGATCAGTGGCTCTGCCCTGTAGCAACACTTCCCATTTTTTCAGTTCTGTCCGCAAGAAGACAGGCTTCCTTCGTTGTATCGTAACCTAGGTCTCACAGGCAGCACTGATCACTGTTCCACGAGAAACGGGAGGATCCGTCGATTGCGTCTCAAAGACACCCTGACTCCCTGGTGTTGAAACCCCTTCCACCTTGCTTACACATGACGTCTACGTCGCTCAGAGAAATGGAGTTGCAGCTCAAAGTACGCAGCACACCTGAATCTTGTGCTCAACGCTGGCCCCGACACTTACAAGAGTTACGGTCCACCGCAGCGTCGATCGGCTCACACAGCCGTTTCTCTCTGGCGCAACTGACAAGCTTCAACCTGCCGGGTCGCCTTGGTAGATGATCCTTCTTGCAGCCGGGAAGGCTCACTAGAACTTGACGTCTGCCTCGAACAGCGTTGAATATGTACTCAAGTCAATGGCCACACAAGCTCGAGGACGTTTCTGCGTTTTCTGCAGCAAAATCTGGGAGATGCGACACCCTCTTTGGATTGGCGTGCTCTAAACACTGAGATATATCGCTGCGGGCAGATCGACCTGGCCTGCTGCGGTCTTCCACTCCCCACGAGATGGCGGTCTTTCCGGTCGAGACCTGTTTGAGCTTATGCCTTGGCTCGTCCGCCAACACTTCTACTCAGAGCTTAGACTTGTTGTTGACAGCGACTCATACCGAGTTCTTACCATCACCGCCATCTTTCCAAGGACGGCGCGGGATCGTGGGTCAGCAAACAGCAGGCCGAAAACTCATCGCCGTCGGGGAGAGCACCATTTCCTCTGATCTGTTTCCGCAGACGCAGATCCCGGCACGCAGTGGTTCTCGATGAAGAGGATATGATGCACTCCATCGTCTAGGAACGATTCATGCAGATGAAGTTTCTACGAAATTCAAAGATCAACAACAACTCACTCCGTCGAGGTAGGATTTGATGGACAACAATAAGCTCATTGCTCCACCGTATGTATATTGAGGGATGGTACATTTGGCCTCACCTGTATCCGAACCCCTGAACTAGTCTGCTTACCCGCTTACCGGCAGTCCACCTTCCCCCTCCCATCTCGTGTGACTCAACCCTTCAGATAGCATATAGCTAGCGCAGGAGTCGAAGAGAGGTGGAGAGAGGGGGGAGGGGGGAATTGGAGGGCTAGGAGAAGGCCAAAGCTATACCCACAGAGAGGGTTCATTGACGACACGGAAACAATATGTATCATGTAAGTTCTTGGCGTGAAGATATTCTAGGCAGCTAGGTGTGACCGGGCAACGATGTCTGTCTACTATGTCAAGGCTTTCGCAAATGAGATGATGGTAGATATGGTTTGAGTTGAGGAGACCAACTTGAGCATAACGAAAAGAAGAGAAGAACAGGAACGATTCTAATCACCTTTGTTTCGTTGTCCATTAAAAAACACTTGTCTGGATGTAGGGTGCTATAGCAAACGTGCAACAAAGAACAGAAACAACAGCGTCGGAGCATCTAGAAAAATACGTCTATTCAGCAAGTAAGCTCAGCACCCTCATAGACCCCAGAATGAAACGTGGGGAAGAGAGCATGGTTCGACCGTCCGCCTAGTCTGAGTCACGACAACATCAAGCGTATCAGCGCGTGAACAGAGACATGTACGAGAGATATGATGGTCCAGAGTGAGAGAGAAAGGGTGGGAAGAGCTTCGATGCGGCTCGACGTGTCCTACACCACCTTGGAGCTCTGTTGCCTGACTGCCTACCCAGCCATCTGCCTGCCGAGAAGCATGCATGCCAAATATGCAGCTTACCAGATTCGTAGAGCTCCAGCTCCATCACCTAGCCACTAACATTCAGTCTCACAGGAACAAGGCATCGCCGGTGGTGTCAACGATGCGTGGAGCGACTTTCAATATACACCTCTTTTACTTTACAAAACCTCTTTCTCGTTTCAACAAACGTCTTTTTTTAGCTCGTTCTAATCTCTAACTGAATGTATCCATGAAGCAGTCCCCCATAAAGTTGGGGAACCAGCCACAGCGCCGTTGGGTATGCAACATCTAAAGAAGTAACATTGGGGAGCGGCGAATGCTTTTGCACAGTACGCCCTCTGCTTCCCCCCGCGCCGATGACCTATGCTCCGTATGCTCCATGCTCCGTACCCCGTATGCGATGAATAGAAAAAAGGATGTCCCTGGCAAGCCCAAGTGTGTGTGTGACCTGACTCTGCCGTGAGACCACCCCGGACCCCCCCGCGCCGCAACCTTGAAGCTGCCTCCTTTCTTTTCTCTCCCTCTTTCGAGGGCAGACAAATAACATGCGCCTCCGTGGAAGCGATGCTCTTTGACGACCCCCAACTAGATATCCATACCAAGCCGTCAACTGCTGCGTCATTAAGGCTATTCGTCAGAGTCCATCATTGGATCCCGACTTTGACCAACCGTACCCCACACTTTTGTGTGGTGTGACAGGACACCAGCCGCTCGACGATCATTGACAAGTACACCTCGTTGGAGAGCGTATCTGTCCGTCATCACTACTATCTCAGTGAGCCTCTTACATTCACTTAGTGGTGCGCCGCCTTCTCGACGGTGGGGAGCTCCTTGAGCGCCTCGCCAATGATGTTGATGGCCTTGCGAAGCTCGGTCTCGGTGATGACCAGAGGAGGGGCGAAGCGGATGATGTTGCCGTGTGTAGGCTTGGCCTGTGGGAAAAGCAAGACGGGTCAGTCATGTGCCGTGTGTGATATTACATGAAGGGGCGTTTGCAAACTTACCAGGAGACCCTTCTCCTTCAACAACAGGCACAGGTCCCAGGCCGTGCGGCCAGCGGTAGCCGACTCGTCAATGACGACGGCGTTGAGGAGACCCTTTCCGCGCACCAGCTCGACGATGGGCGAGTTGAAGGCTCTGATGCCCTCACGGAAGATGTTTCCGAGCTTCTCGGCCTTGGCAGTCAGGTCTTCCTCCTCCATGATCTCCAACGCGCGGATGGACACGGCGCATCCGAGGGGGTTGCCGCCGTAGGTGGAGCCGTGGGTGCCGGGCTCGACGACCAGCATGATCTCCTTGCTCGACAGAACGCAGCTGACGGGGTACAGGCCGCCAGAGATGGCCTTGCCCAGGGTGATCATGTCGGGCTTGATGCCGGCCCACTGGGAGCACAACATGCGTCCAGTGCGGCCGATACCGGTCTGGATCTCGTCGCAGATGAAGAGGACGTTATGCTTCTTGCAAAGGTCGTTCACCCTCTTCAGGTAGTCGTCGTCGGGGACAACGACGCCGGCCTCGCCCTGGATCGGCTCGATGATGATGGCGGCAGTGTCCTTGCCGTGCGCCTCGAAGACCGCCTCGATATCCTCGACGTTGTTGTAGCGGATGGCCTTGCCCGTGGAAGGGTTCAGGGCGCCAATGTTGGGGACATAGGGGCCGTAGTTGTCCCTCGATTCGGGGTCGACTGACAGAGAGATGGCAGTCATCTGGGAGGGTTTCATGTCAGCCTTGGTCCGTAGGGGGAAAACGCAGCTGCCAGCCGCGGCATCTCGAAAATGTACTCACAGTTCGGCCGTGGAAGTTGTCGTTAACGGAGAAGACCAGGGCCTTGCCCTGCTCGACGCCCTTGACCTTGTACGCCCACTTGCGGGCAATCTTGATGGCGGTCTCGACGGCCTCGGCGCCCGTGTTCATGGGCAAAACCATGTCGTAGCCAAAGACCTGCTGGATCTTCTCGGCCCACTTGGGGAAGACATCGTTGTAGAAGGCTCTGGAGCTGAGGGTCAGCCTACTGGCCTGCTCGGTCAGGGCCTTGACCAGCTCGGGGTGGCAGTGGCCCTGGTTGACGGCGCTGTAGGCGGAGAGGAAGTCGAGGTACTGCTTGCCCTCGGGATCCCAGACGTGGACGCCGCTGGCCTTGGAGAAGACGACGGGCAGCGGGTGGTAGTTGTGGGCAGCGAGCTCCTCCTCGGACTTGATGGCGGCCTGGGTGGAAGAGGCGTGGTATCTCGACTCGACTCCGCCATTGGACTGAGGGGTGCCGCCGTTTGCGTGGGGGGCCATGTTGCCTGATTTACGATGGATGGACTTGGTGAGAGGGAGAGAGAGAGAGAGCAATGTGGATGAGATGAGTGGAATGGGTATTTGAAAAAGGATCAATTGGCTCCAGGGGACGTTCAATTGTTGTCAGAGAGTGTTTGCGACTCAGGACAAGTGGCCGTTCAAGTAGAGTTCGTGGGCAAGGAGATGGAGAGTTGGGAGAAGGAGAACGTCAAGAGAAGAAGACGGGAACGAGGGGCAAATCGCGGGGTCTTGGGTAGTTATACCCCCCCTGGCAGAAAGCCCGGCCATCCTTGACTAAAAAGGACTCAAGCGCGATACGGAAGCAGAAAAGCAGGAAACCAGGTGGTCGTGGGAAAGCGGCGGCGGCGGCAACGTGGACAGGGTCCCAACATGGCCGGAGGCGGACGATACGAATACCTTGGAAAGTACATGGCCCTGCCGGGCTGGTACGAGCACCAAAGACAAAGCAGACGAGACGGGCATGACGGGTTCTGGCCAGTTTGTGGATTTGAAAAAAATCTAAGCTACCTATGCAAGTGTGTGAAAAACGGCTGGACCTTGACCTGGAACCAAAATCTTGGTGTCGGAGTCAGAAGGCGCGCCACTATGCCTTTAAGTGCAGGTATGTTCCCCTAAGCGCAGGTATAAGCGGCTCAAGTGGGTGAGTGGGCAGGATGACGCCCGAGGGGGGCCATGGAAGGGAAACCATCCCGGTGCCAATTCAGTCACATGGCCCCTGGGGGGAAGAGAGAGAGGGGAGGGGTGGCGCGGACGTAGGAAGAAAAGCAGTGCGTTCGGTCACCGGTGGTTTCTTTGATGCTTTTCTCTGGGGTAAGAATCTCGTAATGGAATATGGAACAGGATGCGGTTGCTTGGTGTTGCCGCGGGTTGTAGTCTGGGGGAAGGTGGGCAGGTGACTGCCGCGGTGTTGTTGATGATGGAAAGTCAACTTTCAAGGAAAGGAAACCACCAATCCCATCAGAGGGAGCAACCAAGCCGAGCCGAGAGCCTCTTGCCAATGCGGCGGGGGGAGAGACAACAACTGCGAGAAGCTGGAACGAGGAATGAGGAATGCAGCGAGGCCGATAACGGGCATCTGTGCTTGCGGCGTTGGAGAGGCACAGCGAGCCCTATCTACGCTATCATATTTCTTTTGCGTTGCAGACGGCCAACGGTGTAACGATTTGTCGACAACTAGAGAAACCGCCTACATGTAGGTACTATATTCAACGACGTACGATTGGACTGAATAGAAAAAGATAGGGAATTACATGTAGATAAACCATGGAACGTGGTGCGTGGAGAATACGCAGAGTGACAGAGTAAGGTACCTACCTTAGTACATAAGGTATTGGGGCCGATGCGGACGGCAGAGGAAAAGGCTCCGTGGCCCAATGACAAAGACGCTATTTCCATTCCCGCTGCTCGGATCCAATAGGGCCGTCCATTTATATGGAGCCAGCCAAGGATCCAATGAGCATCTGTTCTACCGCCAGATAAGTGGATATCATCAGGTTCCTGCCTGAGAGTACCTATGTATCGATTTTGTTGCCTCTTAAACAAGGCAACAAGGCTACATGTGGTGCTGTGTCCTCATCACCTTAAGGTATGTACTGTGCAGTAGGTAGGTACCTCAGGTAGGTTCTTCAGGCTTCGGCGACTGCTTCTTTAGTGACCAATTGCCTGAGGACGGTGGCCTGTCATTGAAACTTAGCGCCTCTGCGTCCGTCCACGGCGCTGCCGTAAGCCCGCAACATCCCTGGTCCTCCCGTCTCGACATTCCATTAGCGATCAAGAACACCGCTTTTCGGCATCAACTTTTCCATCACAGCCCACACACTCCTTTCTCTCTTCCCCTGTGCCCCCGACTAGCTGACGGCCACACGGCAAACCGCGAGAGGAGGAAAAGAGCGAAAGAAAGAAGAAGAGAAAAGTCTGTTCGGCTTGACACACATACATACGAACAACCGGTACACACGCGGCACCACCATCAACACACTCTGACTCGCCAAATCCATCGGACTCCCCGTTGCGTTGACCGAACCGTTCGTTTCCCTCGCCGCCGCCGTTCCTGCAAGAAAGGTCATCCCCCCCTTACCAGCTCACCGCAAAACCCTCTTCCGACCGATGATTACGCAAGTCCCTTCCGTCCCCCCACCCCGCCAGACTGCCGCCGCCGCCGCCGGCCACAAAACTCTCCAACTCACCCCGTATCCACAATGGCTTCCGTCGGCTCCCCGCCCGCCCCCGAACTCCTAATGGCAGTTCGTAACGAGCACAACAAGCCCTCCGTCTTCCGGTCCCTCCTCGTCATCCGTCTCCTCAACGCCTGGTGGGTCCTCACCTTTTTCCAGCCCGACGAGTACTTTCAGGCCCTCGAACCCGCCTGGCGCATCGCCTTTGGCCAAGGGAGCGGCGCCTGGATCACCTGGGTGAGTTGCCATGCTCTATTCGCAACTTTTATTCATCATCACTATTCACGATATCAGAGGAAGTAACCTATGTTGAATCCCATATGCAACTAACACACCCAGGAATGGAGAAACCAGCTCCGCTCCTCGCTGCATCCCGCCCTCTTCGCCGGCGTCTACACCCTCGCAGACCTCGTCGCCCGCCCGCTCCCCATCATCAGGCCATGGCTCCTCCTCGCCGCTCCAAAGGCCGCACAGGCCGTCTTCGCCGCCGCCGGCGACTGGTACACCTGGCAGCTAGCCGTCAAGATCTACGGCGCCGATAGCTCCGTCTCATGGTTTGCTGTAAGTCACCATCACCACCACCACCACCACCACCACTACCACCATCAGTAGCTCCCACAACTTGCTATACCTTCTTGACGTATGTAAATGAAATGATGGCTGACGCAACGTCCTCGTATAGCTGTTCATGAGCATGTTCAGCCCTTTCCAATGGTACTGCTCCACCCGCACCTTTTCCAACTCGCTCGAGACCACGCTCACCATCATGGCCCTCAACTACTGGCCCTGGGAGCTCCTCGGTGACGCAAAGACGGAAAAGGAGAACCCCAAGCCCGCAAGGTCCATCTTGCACACGCCCGGGACGCTCACTAGGTACGTCTCCGTCTCTCGCATTCTGACACCGGCCGGCCACCCACCTGAACCGGCCTCCAAAGAAAAACACTCACTTACACGCCAATAGTCTCCGCTTATCCCTCATCCTCGCCGCGACAGCAGTCCTCCTCCGCCCAACAAACATCCTCATCTGGATCCCAATCGCCCTCGCAACCCTCCTCCGGCCCCTCTTTTCACGCTCAAACTCCGGCTCCGACCCCGGCTCCACCACCTCCGTCCTCACCCCGCAAACCATCCTCCTCCTCCTCCGCGAAGCCCTCCTCTGCGGCACCCTCGTCCTCTCCCTCTCCCTAACCTCAGACCGCCTCTACTTTGGCCAATGGGCCTTTCCCCCCTACAAATTCCTCTACTTCAACCTCTCCCAGTCCCTCGCCGTCCTCTACGGCCGCAACGACTGGCACTACTACCTCTCCCAGGGCCTCCCCCTCCTCTCAATGACCTACCTCCCCTTCGTCCTCACATCCCTCTACAAACCGCCCTCACCAACAACAACCACATCACCATCATCACACTCCAAAATCCCCAGCAAAGCAACCCTCAAAACCCTAACCTGGACAGTCTACGCCACCATCGCAGCCCTCTCCACCGTCTCCCACAAAGAAGTCCGCTTCATCTACCCCCTCCTCCCGACCCTCCACATCCTCGCCGCCGCGCCCCTGGCATCCTTCTTCACCACCCCGGCCCCGCCGCCGACCGCGCGCTCCCCGCTCCCGAAGCCCCGCCTCCGCCGCAAGCGCCTCCTCGCTTCCGCCCTCGTCCTCCACGCCGCAATCGCCTTCTTCCTCACCCTCCTCCACCAGCCCGCGCCCCTGACGGTCCTGACCTTCCTCCGCACCTCGTACGCCCGCATACACCCGGAGCAGGCCGCCACATCGGCCCCGATCGCGTCCCTGGCCTTGGCCTCTCTGGCTTCCTCCTCCTCCTCCTCTGCATCATCATCATCGTCAACAAAACAATCACAAGGCAACGAACTCTTCGCCCTCTTCCTGACACCATGCCACTCCACCCCCTGGCGCTCCCACCTCCTCCACCCCGCCCTCCGCGCCCGCGCCCTCACCTGCGAGCCGCCCCTGCACACCAACCCAGACTCCCCTGAACGCGAAGCCTACCGCGACGAGGCGGACCGCTTCTACGACGACCCCCAGCTCTTCATGGCGACCGAGTTGTGGCCGGCAGCCGAGTCCAGGTCCAGCTCCGACTCCGAGCCAGCAACAGCAGCATCATCATCATCATCATCGGCACCACCAGAAGACATCCCCCGCTACATCATCGGCTTCGAAGGCATCGAACCCTGGCTCCACGACTTCTTCTCCTCCCCCCAAGGCGCGGGCCACAACCTCGGCGTGAGCCCGAAACGCGTCTGGTCAGGCTGGAACGGCTTCTTCAACGAGGACGCCCGTCGGCGCGGGAAGCTCGTCGTGTGGGATACGGGGCTGTATACCACTGTATCCTAAACACAAAATGCCAAACAAAACTAGCCATGGTCAGTGTAAGAATAAGAGTAAAGAGGCAAGAGTAAAAAAAAACGGCAACAAGTTCCATTCTCACATACATACCCCTTCCCACAATACATCACAAAACCAAAAGCATCATCGTGAACTTGAATAATGACAAAAAATTCTTTCTTTTCCTACCCTATCCTGGGCCCGTGAACACATGTAACCAAATCCCCAGGAATCGTTAGAGGGACAGGAGTGGCCGGGGCTACTACACGTCATGACAAAAAAGAAAACGCCAACTTGACAGGATACCTTTCATAGCGAGCGAGCCCGTAGACAATGCGTCGCTGTACACCAAGCCAGAGAATCGAACAACTCCGTACATTTATGATGATTCACCAACAACAAGCACGCGCATGCCCCCTTTTTCTTCTCAAACGTTCAAACGCGGATTCTTGAAATTTTGGGTTGGCCTCGTCTAGGCTGCCCCCTTCCCTCTAGAACCCTTCGATGTATCATGTCCAATCATGAGTGAAATGGAATATTCCACAGAAAAACGTGCTCTTGATAAACAAAACACCTCAAATGGGCATACTTCGAACACGGCTCATTATCGATATTACCGCGCCGCTTCAGGTGCTGGCTGCGTTGGCGGTGCAATCTCCGGCTGAGAGGCTGCTGCCAACTGAGACTTTGCCGGTTGGGCCGGTGCTGGCGGGTTTGCTACGGTAGATGCGGGAGGCGACGATACTGGACTCGTTACCGTTGGAGATGATGCCTGCTGCGATGGTGCTGATGTCGGCTGGGGTGGCGGAGGTTGAGACGTGGTGGTTTGCGTCGCTGCCGGCTGAGTCGCCGCCGTCTGAGTCGGGGCCGCTTGCTGCGGCAATGGTGGTACAGGTGGGTTCTGCGCCCTCTCCTCGGGTTCCCTGCGAATATCTAGACTCTTTCCCCTTCCTGACATGATGCTGGAGCCTCCCAAAGAAGACTGTCGGTCTGCTGGGGGCGATTTGTTCCGTCGCTCGGCGCTCTCCTTGGCTTCACGGTATTTGTTCCTAATCCAACCGATGGGCCCCTTGGATTCGTCCTTGCCGTCCTTGTCCCGCGATTCATGACTGGTTTGTGCCTCGGCAGTGTACATGCCAGTTTCTGAACTTTCACCGGTGAAGCTCTTCCGGGGCCTGTATCCGCCGCTGCCAATCGAGGTCACGCTAACATCGGCATTATCGTTGGATCCGAAAGCCAGACGCGGAGAGGTGATTGAAGGGTGGTGCTCGTGGCCCTTCTGTCGTGAAAGTCGCCATCTTCTCTTCTTTTCCTTATCCGGCTCGCTGGCGTCTGCCGAAGTCGTCACAATGGACTCCTCAGTCTGATCAACGTCAGAACCTTCGTTAAATGATGAGTGAAGTGATGTCGGCGGCGATTTCTTAGCCTTGAGCGTCTGCTCGGGATGTAGGGTGTTGCTAGAGGGGACCTGTGATGCACGCGGGGTGGGTTCCGAGGGTGTATCAACTGCACCAGGCTGCTGGCCAATCGCGAGGGAATCGTGCTCTGGGATTGTATCGGCCACCAGATCCATGGGGTTGGGGGCCTCAAGACTAGGGGACACAGCGGCTGAGTGCGTACCGGACAAGGATGCGGCCGAGCTTTGCGCGCTCGGGTTCAAGCTTCCAGGAATGCGCTTCTTCTTCAGTTTGTTCGGTTGTCGTTTCTCGCCCTCTCCAGTGGGGGATCTTTGGAATATGCTAGGAAGGACTCTTTCCTTGATGGGCGTCGTAGCTTCATTCGGGTCAAGCAGCCTCTCCTGGCTTCTGCCTGCATTGCCAGCAGCGGTGGGTGCCAGGCTTGATGTGCCTATTGCAGCCGGCGCGGGGGAAATGCTCGACGCAGCAGGGGACTGATCGGGTCCCTCGACAAGCTCTTCCGTCGTCGTCGGGATCATGGGCTCACGCGGTGACGAGCCTGGAATGGGTGAAGCATCACGTCTGAATCTTCCCGTCTGAAGAGCAGGGGATTTCTTGGAAGGGACTGTGTTGCTTCTGCCGAGGCCGCTATTCGGGGTCGGTGCGAGTGCCGGGCTGTTTGGGGTCGTAGAACCTTCATGGTGCGAGTGCCTTGAAGATGTCGATCGGTTTCTTCTGAGCATTCCGTCCCTTCTTACACTGTCGGCGCCGGCACTCGCATTGGATGCAGACCGACCCAGGCCCGACTTCCTGTTAGGGTTAGGAGTCACTGGCCCACTCGCTGCAGGGGGCGTGCCTTTTTCGATCAGCTGCTTTGTCTTCTCGTCAGTAGCCGTGCCCTGCATGCCAATCAAGAAGTGGTCCTGGTTTTCGATGAGGAAAATGAGCACGCATTGGTTCAAGCGATACTCTTCAGGCGCCATGGCGTGCTGCGGGTGCGACAGCATGCCGGGTTGGAAAATAGCTGCTAGATTCTGTGAGTTCATCCTGTTCTCTTCCGACTTGGCGGCGAAGACAGCGAGCAAATCCAGAATGTATAGCAGAAGCTGGCGATTCAGTGGTGGAAGCTCCGTGATGAGCTTCTGGTACTTGACGATGGCTGCTTGATCGTCAAAATTTTCGACAAACTGCGGGCCTTCGGCATCGCCCACGGCTTGCCTCGTGGCGCCTCGCAACGGTTCCCTGAACTTCTCGTACAGATCTAGCGGCACGACAGGTTCAGGAAGGTCATTGAGGTATCGTCGGAGCACGTTGGCAGCATCGTGAACCGTGTAATTGTCCCACACCAAGCCCTTTCCGTAGCGATCGGGTGAGTCGAAAATCTGTTTCAGCTCCTTGATTCGTTTCTCGGAGCCACTCAGACGGAAGATGCCCTCCACCGTTGTTGCTAAGAAGACGGAATGTGAGTACGTTGGAGGCGGACCGTGAATCAAGTACACTTACCCTTTTCCTTCAAGAAGACGCCGCACTTGGCGACAACAATCGGTACGTAGCCATAAATGTAGCTCTTTCCGTTCTCGTCGACAAGAGATATCGCGACGTTGGCGTAGGTGATGCTCTGACGGAGAGGAACGCCGAAAATTCCGTGAGGCCGGTTGTCTGCTGTAGAACCTTTAGCACATGAAGTAGAAGACGTTTTCACAGCCGCGCGGATGTGCTTGGCACACTGGCGCACAGGCATGGTGATGGACAGGGACAGCCTGTTGAGCCGACCAGTCGGGTTCAAGGTATTGGAGGCTGTCGCATCACTCGAAGCGCAGACTTGAGGTAAAATGGGATCGCTTGACCCAACAGGATGGGCATCTTGCAACAGCAAGACAAGACTGAGAGGTGCAGCTGACGTATCGATTGCCTCGTCGACATCTTCACTGAAGAGGGGTTGGGTGGGAGTTGGGGGTGGTTGTTGCGATGCGAAAGTAGAAGGAGCTCTACCGTGATGTTCCTGATGCTTCGAGGGAAGCTTGAATCCTTTCCACCACGACTTCAGGTCTCTCTTATTCGGAGTCGAGGGCGCGGCGGGCGCGGTCGAGTTGCTCGTGGGCTGAAAAGCCTGGTTGGGGGGAGGAGCGGCGGACGTCATCGCAATGACGGAGCGCAGGTGGTCGGAGCTCAATTACTTTATCGCAGCCAGCGTCCTTTGGTTGTCGTGGGAATCGAGGATGAACAAAGTGTGTCAAGCGACAGGGTTTTGTCGAGCGACGGTCAAAGAAAGTTGAATGTTAAAGACAGATTCAGTGCAGTCGGTCTTCGATCTGTAGGTCAATCGGTTGGTCGCTTGGTCGCCTGGTGGTGTTTTTGGCACAGGATCGAGTCGCTTGAAAGGTATTGGGTGTGAGCATGCGCTAGGATGAGATGCGACGCGCAGGCGGTGATTGGCCGTGGGCTTCTTTTGGCGCGCAACTATTCCTTTGTCGAGTGAAGCGCTCCTAGAGACCGTCTCTGGAAGTCCTCCTTGTCGTGTGTTGCAAAAGCCCTGCTGTTGATGTCATGAAGAAGTTCCGACCCAAGTGTGAGTAGGAAGGGGAACAGGGGCGAGCGAGTGAGGTGACGAAGAGCGTCCGTGTAGGTGAAATGACCCAGGTGTATTCGGGCAGCGTTGACCGGGGACAGAGGGCGGCGGGCGACGACGATGCGGAGCTAGAGAGGGGATGGCGGGAGTCGGTAAGACACGAGCGAGCTGTGCGTTGGTGGGATTTTTTGACGACAGAAAACGAATGAAAGCGAGCGACGTTTCCGACCAGAAGACTAGGCGCGACAACGACACGTTGAAACCTCGTTGACGATAGTTGTCGGTCGGGCAAAAGAGGGCAAGGAAAGAAGGAGTTTGATCTGGAGAAGAGAGTCTGGGGGTTGATTGAGTAAGGTAGAAGGGGGAAGATGCGAGGTATGTGCACCGGTACCAGGTAAGCAATAGGAAGGTGAGTAAGGTGAGGTGAGGCAAAGGCAGAGCCCAGAGAGAGAGAGAGAGAGGGCGAAGCAAGTACGGAGTCGGTACGGAGTAGGTACGAACAGACGAAGGCGGAGGGACGCAGGAGAGGTTGCAGGTGCCGGTGCAAGTCAGAGGTCCAGGTCCAGGTCCAGTCCAGGTCCAGGTTGGGGTCCAGGTCCAAGTGGTCCAGGCCGGGCGTAGGTGTAATGTGCGGGTGCGTGTGTGCGTATATCGGGCGAGGTCAGGAAATGTAGGTAGTGGTACCTATGTAATGTAAGGCAAGGCCAGGCAAGGCAAGGTGAGAGAGAGAGAGAGAGAGAGGAAGAGAGCACCTTAGGTGAGGTGTGAGGTAAGGCAGACAGGCACCTAAGTAAGGTAAGGTAGGAAAAGAGGTGTGGAGGGAACGAGTATGGGGTGTGCGCTAGACGCGTTGTCGTCAGTGGGTGATGAGACCAGTACTTTTTTTCTACTCTTCTTTTGATTTCATCCAAGCTCACAGGCAGCAACTCCAGTCCAGGATGGATTGTCGACGCTGGTCAAGTTGATAATGGACAGTGAGTGAGTGTAGTGTAGTTGAGTG
This sequence comes from Colletotrichum scovillei, assembly GCF_011075155.1. NCBI lineage: Eukaryota > Fungi > Ascomycota > Sordariomycetes > Glomerellales > Glomerellaceae > Colletotrichum > Colletotrichum scovillei. The sequence goes on from NW_023336261.1 coordinate 4,645,890, forward strand.
AGAGAGACTGTAATAAGAGAAAGACTGAGACTGAGGCTGGAAGCGAGAGTGAGGTTTTGCGTTGCAGCAGCAATGAGTATTACTGAGGTACCCAGCTGTGGACAATCAAGTAATTATGGTACCCAGAGTACGATGTTGGACGTCGACGATGCAGGAACCGTAGACCCTGAGAAACAAGCATGGAGTCGGGGAAACGCGAAGTACCCAGAGCTGAGCGAATAACGGTTACAGTGCCCAGCGGTCCGCGGACAGAGAAATGCAATAGACACGACGGGCAGCGTCAAGCAAGCATCACTAACACACACCACGTACACGCATCAGGGGCAGCAGCACCAGCAGCACCAGCAGCACCAGCAGCACCAGCACCAGCACCAGCAGAAGGAGCATACCAAGCGGTACAACTCGTCAGCGCCGCGGCGGCTACCAGGCGCTGACATTACGGGACGGGATGGATAACCCGGATCAAGGTAGCAGCAACGAGCAGGGTTGCCGCCGGTCAGGTGGTCTGGTAGGGCCAGCGACGACGGGGATGGGTGAGGGTTGTGAGGGGTTGGACGGCTGCGATACCGATGCCATGCCCATTTAATGGAGCCAGAGGGCAGAGGCTCCAACGTGAATTCAATGTCAATATCTACCTTACGCAGTGCGCAGTACTCCGTACCTGATACTAAGGTAAGGTAAGTAGGTAGGTAAGTAGTGGGCACAGGGACTGGCGCTGGGCCTTGGCTGGAGAGGTCGGGTGGGAGGAAACGGGAGTGTGGGAGCGGGAGTGGAAACATGAGATACCTGCCTGCCCCGCCACTCTCGTCAGGGCATGGAAGTACCCCTAGGTGAGGTGTGTCTACATGGCCCGGAGCAGTGCTCACGAGTGGAAGAGAGCTGGCCTGGGACCTTGCAAAAGCTCCAGAAGGCCCAGGGACCAAGACAGGCCAGACACTCCAGGCCCATTATACGGTGGAGAGAAAGACTCGTCGAGGCCCGAAGGCTGCAGCGGCAATGTGTGCTACTGATGCGCAGTTACGTGCGACGTGGGACGTTGAATGCTGCTGGGCGGAGGCTGCTGGGCATCGGCCGTTCATTAGCCGTCTGTCACTGGTCGTTCCCGACTGTCGCGGACTCACGGCGTTTCCCTGACCACTAGGGTTCCTGGCCTGCTATGTTAGCACGTTCCCTTAGCTAGTAACCTAAAGTACCCAGACGTAAGGGCCCATGGCAGGTAGTTACCGGTAGGGTACCGTCACCGACGATCGAAGAGGAGGTTGGCTGGCGATATCGATGGTGATGGTGATATTTCGCCTTGGGATACCTTAGGTACCTTATTCGAGGAGTAGTCCCTTATCGTGATGGCGGCAGTGGAAATGGGAGACTACCCTGTGGTTACATGTCGCTTGCTGGAGAAAGGCTGACAGCATGCAAGGGGACAACGACGCGGCACTTCCTGGTAGATGGACACAGAGGCACGGTGGTATGCGAGAGGAGACTCAGAAAGAGAATGGATGAATCTGCAAACCTAACTCACAGCCTGTGTTGTCCACGCCCATGTCTCCATATCAAAGGTACGTACTGTGCATACAAGTGACAATAAACGCTTTTGTCCATCTCCAGCTGGCAGGTCCAAAGTGAGTGCCGTAATTTCCATGTTGCCATGCACCCAGCTTCAAACATGGCCAAGTACCTTTCATATGACCAACATGGCAAGATAGTACCTGGCCGCATTTTTGGCTCTGTGGGGCGTCGTCAGGAAAGATCAAATGGGACGACGGGAGGCCTGGGCCAACCTGGGTGCCTGCCACCTGGGTTCTTACCTCTGGGGGCTGGCAGAACTTCGACTCTGGGAGCAGCCACAGCAGCGTGAGAGGGAAGGACCCAAGGAGAACAATGGGAGAGGCCAGGAAGGAGGGGTGACCCTGCCGACGGGAGCTCTTGCGCGAAATGAGACTGACGAGATGGTAGTGGGTCCCAGACTCGGGAGTCCCAGTGACCACTGATGAGCGGCCCTTTCTCCGAGTCCTCCCCGCCTGGCGGGTTGGTCTAAAATTCTGTTTTTTTTATTTATTTCTCAACACCAGATCAATAAAACAATCACATTCAATCAATCTCTCATTTCACTAGGTACCACGCACTTACATACGTACTCTGCATCAGTCTAGTGATTCCAGTCCACACTTTTCAAATCTCAGTCCACATCACACTCGCACACACGGCGTTAGATCCTTACGAATACCTCACACTGAAGTAAGATACCTACACAGATACACTTTGAGCACCCAGACGAGACGTGCATACGGATACCTAGGTACCTACCAGGTTGTGAAGTACCTAGGTACCTTGGGTCTCGCAGTGGAGTGAAGGCAGAGATTTCATACGACGTCTACAGTCCGACGAGGAACTTTAAGTCAAGGTACGGCAAGGGAAGCGTGCAGATGCTACCAGCCACGCCACGCCACGCTCTCACTTGTCAAGATCTTGAATTCCCATCTCGAAAAGATGTACTCCGTATCACTTGGGCATCTATGAGCGATATTACCTCAGTATCCTGACATTTATGATTCGACTCCCCCAATCCCTTGGTCCTTGGGATCTAAAGATCCGAGTTCCATCGCTTGCGCACTTCATCGCGAAATAAACTACCGGCATGCATCAACCCCTTTTCCCTACATGATTTACAACTTACAGCGCCTTCGCTACGGGTGAAAAGGGTACCTTATACACAGATGCCGCATGCCTGTGTCAAGGTACCCAGCGGATTTGCCGCATGCTGGAAAGGCCCCTCTTCCCCTCTTGAGTCTTTTCGGCCGTTCGCGAAAAGCCTCGCGAGTCAAGCTTGGGAGGTGGACTCGTGCGGCACTGCAGCTTGCTGCCAGCGCTGGTCAGTGAGGAGAGTCACTAATTCCCTCCACGAAAGCTTAGACATGCAGTGCTCTGACATACGAGCAGAGAGCTTTCATGCGGGCAGTGGTAATTGCACGGTGACAGCCACGTTGCCCACAGTCCGAGGCGCCTCTGCACTCCCGAGTCTCCAGCCCCTCGATGGGATCTGCCTGGTCCAAATGATGGTTTGAATGGTTCATCCATGGTTGTCGTCTGCTTAGACGTGGAGACAAGTCCCCTCTTCTGCTCCTAGCGGCGCTGGCGGGAGCTCACCGGAGCTTGGGCGCTCTACTACGGGTAACGGAGCCAGGAGAATACCAGTTTTGGAAATTGGTTCTAGAAAGGAAAAAAACAAAACATGAATAGGAATCAATAAACAAAACAAGACAAAACAAAACAAAAAAAGACGTCGGGAAGCAGTCGCCAGGAAAGAAGAAAAGACAAACACGAGAGCAAGAAGCTGTCTACCTCCCCTCGTGATTATCCACTCAAGAAGTCCGCGTAAGACAAGAATCGATTCAAGAGAGACCCATCTAGGGCACTTTCCTCAATCACCACTAACACATCTATGCTGCCTTTTCCAAAGCCGTGATCCTGAGGTCTTGACACTCAGGTTGTCCATATACTTGCCAAAATACTACTCACGTTCCATCTGAGGCCTTCAGTTCCTTCTTTGTTGTCCTCCCGCGATAGTGGGAATTCATTCAGTACCAAAGTCCTCTAACAATCATCAGGCAAAATCTGAAGTAAGGCAGGCACAGCAGGCTGAGGTGCGCAGTCTGACCATGGACACGACGGGAAAGCGCCGCCGGAGGGTACCTGCATTAATTGGCACCTGCCGTCTCGTCCAATCCGGGCCGGGCACCAACTGACAGATGCACCTTCCAACCTGGTCCCCAAGCTGGCAGGCACCTCTTTCCTCTTTCCCATTTTCCATCTCAAAGGACCTACCTCAAAATAAGGTACCATGAGATGGAAAGAAGAAAGTGTATCTGTGAAACGCGACTGCCGCAACATCAGGCCAGCCGTGAATTCGTTTTGCGATCAATTGACTTTTGGACTGAAAATATTGCCACATTGCCGGCCGCAAGCCGCATTTCTCTTCCCCCATCAGCCGAGGCTGCACATCGTCACATCGACACGCGAAACCCACGGTGCGGCGTGCTCAATTATCCGTCCGGCTTTCGCTTTTTTGAGACTCACTGTCTTATTCGTAAGGTACCCTTTTACCTGTCACTGTCTATCAAGCTGTTTTTTCAAACCTCAATCATAGCCGTTTGTTCCATTCCACCGTATGAACTACCCATCTCGGACTCGAAAACTTGGCTTTCGTTGCAATTTCCGTCCCGCAACCTGCTTTCGGTCGGTGGATCTGCTGTTATCAGTCTGGGAGGAAGAATCTGGCAAAGTAGCGTTTCGTTTCCCCTGCCTTCCTTGGTCGAGTCATCAAATGCTACCACGACGACATCATCTTGCTCTCACCCGTCCGTTTTGAGCTTCTCCTGAACCAGAACAGGACTTCCGTCACGTCTTGACCTCAGGGCGCGGTCCATTTGCTGGTCCAGCCCGAACCTCCGTCTCCGAAGAGGCAAAGGCCGCTGTCGATCACCTTGCCAGCGCCGAACTAAGCCTCCTGGCGGATGGAACTGTGCCGGCACGATCAGGCCTTGCAACCATGGACTCAACCGACGACATCTGTCCCTGCCTGATGTGCCAGTCTGCTCTGTGGGACAATCAAAGCTTGCAAGGTATCGACTATTGCGTATCTAATCTAATGAATTCAAGAGTATGTAGAGAGTGCTGTCTCCCGCTTTGGACTTTCTCCTCAGCTTGACCATAGTATAGATGCGATCCATTGTGGTGGAGCCGAGACACATAACACCACAGCGCATTCGTTCTCTGTGCTCCCTCGCGGCCCTCTTCTCCGGAGTGATACCGCCGCTCAGGAGAAAGAAGATTCTCATCTCGTAACGTCGGCGCCGAGGTTCAATTCGTTCAGGCAGTCAATTCGTCACCCGTGGCCAGATACCATGCCACTTCCAAGCTTCGGTTCGCAGCACTCACCTGCAACCGACAGAGTCTAGCCAATGGGCCCCAGGACTTGCTACTCCTAGCGAACCCTGCGCTCTCTTACTGACACCAACACATCGGCCGACGTTCCAGGTAATGTCTGACAGCTTTGACACCAATGTCTCGCATTTTTTCCGACATACCTCTGGTCCAGGAGAACAAAGCCTAAGACTCCTCGTGTTTTCTCATCAGCTCAGCAACATGGAGTCATGGGCGACTGGCTCCCGGTTCACGGTTCACATACCTTTTGCAGAAAAGCAACACAAGCCACCCAACACCACCCAATGGCACCCCCAATTCAACTCATCCGACCCAAGGTGGCAGCCTCTGCACTGTCTGCAGAGCAGAGCCCAGATGCTGGATCTTGCCGAACATCCATCGTTCCGACCATTCATCTGCCTTTCCATGCCCATGTCTATCCCATCTTCAGGGACTGGCGGGTCACAGTGGCTTCCATGGCAGATACCCTACCGCTACTTACGCTCTCGAGGCCCTCGCCAGAAACCAGGCGGTAATCCGCATGTACTCTTCCGTCTCGTTGGTAATTGCTCCCACCCCCATAGCTACCCGATGACGTCGTGTACCTCCGGCTTCGACGACGATGCCCGCATCCCCCGCCAGGTTTATGTCAACGGCCTTCAGTCCTTGAAAGAGCTTGTTGCCCCGACGCCCTTCCCGGCTTCGACGGTGTTGCCTTCAGGTCCCGACATGTCGCCCAATGTCGGCGTCTGCCGCCCACTGCCACCGCACAGCACGACGCCACACCCTCACACCCTCTAAGACTACGTACCATCGTGAAGACCCTTCAAAATGCCGTCAATGAGCTGGTCCAACCAATGCCGGGTTCATCCCGTTTCCATAATTAGCACCAAATCCTCTCGTCATGCAGGGACACACAGCGCCCGTTCCCCAAGTCAGAAATGTCGTGTTTCCCTCACCTGCACCTGTTGTCCAACAACAACCGAGTGGGATTTGCGGAGATGACCTGCCTCGGACACGGCTTTGGCATCATTTCTACTGGCTGCATCGCATTTCCTTCGTCTTCAACGCCCTCTGTACGCAGTACCTAGTCGACCTTTGGGGGTGGCGCAGAAACACACAACTTCGTCATCAAATCCAGCCCATTCGCCTCAGCTCGCCCAATAACGACTGACTTCCGCCTTGCCCTGTTTACCGTCGCATTTTTCGGGACACACTCACAACTGGCTCTTGGCCGGAGAGATCCCTGATCTACAGCCTATCTACAACACAACTGCAGGAAATGAAACAGGCTAATTGTTGAAACGGAGGATTCTTGTCTTCGCCATAGGCATTCAGCCCTGCAGACTACCACTTGCAGACACCCTTTGCCGTCCATACGAGCCAAAATCCCACGCAACCCACGCAACCATGACAACTTCACCTCCTTGATAGGCAACGGGTCGAATCCACACTTTAACCTGTTGTTCAGGTCCGAGAAACGCGGGGTAGAAGGCGATGGAAGGAGGGGCATAGCCACACTCTGTTCCTCCATCATGCGCTCACATGACTGTGCTTTCAATACGATAGCGTGCTGACTTTGTGCACATCATAGCTTGTCCATGGGCAGCGCGAATGTGGGGGCTCGGAGCTGTCGGGAGGAGATTTGCTCTCTTAACTTGGCAGTTTGAAGACTGTAGTACCTATTTGTGGATACGCAGCATTCGTGATTCCAAGTTCTTCATCAAGGACTTTACTGCATGACTTCCTTGGTTTTTGATTCGATTGACAACTCGGAGCTGGTTACGGGAATGATTGTGGGTTGTTGTTCACGAGACACGTGCGAGTGATCGACGACGATGACGGGGGAGATGAATTGTCTCGCTTGATTCTGGAGGCGATTTCAACTTTTGACCGTGATGCTCGTGGTAGTAAAGGGGTTAGGGTGGTTCCAGAGGCACTGCCATTGAATCAATCATGCCCATCGATGCAAATCCCGTGAGGTGAGCTTTTGACTGGGCTACGCGCAAGAAGACGAAGTTGGTTAGAATCCATCTTGGCTCGGTTGACTAAGGTCGGTATTCGAGTTTGACGACCACGATGACGGGTTGAAGCCAGTGACTTTGCGAGGATAACCTCGTGATTCTCCTTTAACGGCTTTAAGATATTGTCGTCTTATCGAAGGATTTACATGAGGCACGCGGAGTTGTGCTTGACGGGGCGTCCTGATAAGTACCTTACTATAAGCGTATCGTGGAGTATGCCTTGCGTCCTTCCGAGGTAAGTTATCTGATACAGAGTCTCTTAAAGTCAATGGAGAGAAGCAAGATCATGATGGGAGTGATGCCCACCCCAACCCCCTCCCTGCCCCATCTCGGGGAGGGGGGGGGGGGGGTTTCCTAGTCTCGAGATTCTGATTTACCTTGCGTCTCGGTAGTCTTACCTCATCAATATGTTGCTTTGTCCTCAACTTTGGGAAAGTATTTTACAAACAGTCTCGCGGCACCTAAGAAAGTGGCGTTCCTGGATGATGGCGAGTAACGAGATTCGAGATGTTGTTTGTCATAGGGGGGATGGGGTTCACTTTGAAGTCTGAACTGCATTGGAATATCTGGGTTCGGGACTCTGCTTCAAGAAAGACATCTAAGTCGTAGTCTAAGAGTCTAACTCTAAATATGCAAATACCAAGCAAGGATGACTACTGTGGTATTGGTGTTTGGTGTTGCCGAGTTACACACGGCCGTCTTCACTTTGGCAAACGGTCATGCAAGGGCCTTAGCTGCATCCCTTCGATGGAAGCTGGTTCGTGGGAATCCTACGAGCCTTTCTTTGGCGAACGGTGTTGTCAGTTAGGATAACATAGAGGGTCTGGTATCAGTCGGCGTAGTTGGCCATGATGAATGAAGCTCCTAGATATCTTGCAATATTGGACATTTAACATGTAGGCTTTTCAATCATGTTTGGATCACTTAACTTCTACTTCCCTATTTACTTGTATGGGGAGAGATGAACTGAAGCAGATATAGCATCACTGTGGCATATTCTAAAGGCCTTGTCAAGTAAACCTTTGCGTGTAAGGATTGACATGCCAAGGAAAGATGGATAACAAGACGTCAGGCTCCTCAGAATCTTCACGCCAGCTTTTCGGCGATTGGCAGAGAGTATTTACATTGATGCCGTAAAGATATCACATAGAATGGAGTATTTATTGAAGAATTGCTCCAAACAATTGAATACGAGGGGCATACATATCTTCCAACGATCACGCGATCATCTATGGATTGATGACTGGACCCTTTCATCTGAAAGAATGTCTTGATTAGAAGATATCATCTAAAATATATGTTAGAAGGAACTTGCGCGATTGACAGAAGTAACTCAAAGATGAGCAGTTCTCCTTAGATGCCGCTTCACTTACACGGAAGGGCAGAGGAAGCCCACTTTTTGGGATCGGCGTGATTGAGTGTGGCCTGTGCGCCCGGCACTTGGAGGGGTGAGCTTCAGCCACGGTGGCTTGACTTTGCGACGACATCATCAGCTTTCCAGACACATGTCCAACAATCCCCGATTCTACAAAACCCGACCGAAATCGAACTCTTCTTCGAAAGTATCGTGAGCCTAGGTGAAGGAACCCCGGAGAAATACAATATGGCTCGATTATCATCGGCGTCACCATTTACCGCCGGCGGCGCATCCCCCGAGAAGGGCGCGGCCGAGCTCAACCAACTCTTACGACGACTCGACCATGCGATCCTCCATGCCGATCAGAGCCGTGAGCGCAGGCTACGGGCTAGCGAATTTGAGCGAGCGAGATTGAACTCGGTACGGGATTCATGATGAAGGCCAATACAGCGCGTTGCTTTTGTGCTCACCAGGAATTCCTCACAGAACCTCGAATATGCCCGAAGTCTTCTTACCAGAGTAGAGCAGGAGGCGCTGCACGTCAAACTGCTCTCCCGGAGGCAAGACATGCAGGTCGACCTGAACCGTAAACGCGAACTTCTCGAAAGACTGGTGGACAGGATGCATGATCTTGAACAGGTGCGCTCTCTTACTACCCCTCCGCCTGGAGGGGTACAGCGAATTTCCATACGTCGTTGCTGACACCTGCGCGACAGTTACACGAGGATGAGGATGACAACAGTTCAGATGGAGAGGACGTCCTGGCCGATATCATTCCCACACCGAGCGAGAGCATGGACTCGCGGTCAACAGACATACCCACAGACAACACCCCCGAAGACGACGACGACGATGAACCAGAAATACCGGACCTGCCGCCACCAGTAACGGCTGTCCCCAGAGAACCGTCAGAGGCGCCAACGGCACCAGCACGATCAGCAACAGAACCATCACCAGCGCCGCAAACACACTCCACCCCTGACGCGGGCACAACCACAACGCAGACCCTCCGCTCCCGCGGCCCAGCAGCCCGCCCAGACTCACCCTCAGCGACAACGACAGCCACAGCTCGCGCGGCTCTCTTCGCTTCCCGCCGCTCCAACACCATGAAGTCTTCGGCCTCCGGGCCCGCGTCGTCGACGGCGACGGCCGAGGCGATCCTGGACCACCAGCGCGCGGAGCAGGACGCGCTCTCCGAGTCGATCCTCAAGATGGCCAGCGCGCTCAAGGCCAGCTCGCAGAAGTTCTCGAGCACCCTCGAGCAGGACAAGGGCGTAGTGTCGCGCGCGGCGGACGGGATGGATAAGACGGAGAGGTCGATGGACGCCGCGAGCCGGCGGATGGGCACGCTGCGGAAGATGACGGAGGGGAAAGGATGGTGGGGGAGGATGATTTTGTATGCTTGGGTGTACGGGCTCATGGTCGCCTTGATTCTCTTGGTGTTTGTGATGCCGAAGCTGAGGTTTTGAGGCATATGGTGCGGTAGGTACGAAAGACCTGGTACCTGTTCTGCGCGATTCAGGACGTTTTGGCAACATGTCTACAGGGGCGTTGGGATAACAAAGGTGGGCTCCGCCCGTGAATTTGGATGCGAGGGGGCATGGCATAAGCGGCACTATCAAATGCAACGATGATACTTTTTTCCCTCCCTCTTTTGATTCAACGTATTTGCTCATTCTATCCCGTCATGTCTGCTGATATATATTAGACTGCCCCTATGCCCCGAAACTCCTTCACAAACCAATCCAAGCCACATACATCGCAAAAGCCAGCACACCGAGCCCCCGAACGATGCCGCCCTGCCCATTCCCCCTCGACGCCGACTGTTCGAGCGCCATCGCAGGCGAAGGCGAGGGATCAGGGATCCCGAACGTTGACGTCTTGATCGGTCTACTCGTCGCAGACGCCGAGGGTGTGGCGGTCGTTGGGGTAGCGCAGGATTTCGCAGACGCAATCTGGGGCCTGGACGTAGCCGAAGGCGAAGACGACGACGATGTTGACGATGACGGTGGCGGTAGCGGGTCCGTGATGAAGGTCGGCCACGTATTCGACGCGAGGGTCTGGACGGATTTCGTCTTGAAGTCGGCGCCGAAGCAGGCTAGGCCGGTTCTCTGGCTTTCGCCTGAGCCGCGGAGGAGGGTGCCGCAGACGGGGCTTTCTATGTTGCTTGAAGAGAAGAGGTTGTGTTAGTGTGTCCGATATGAAATTGAAATCAGAAAAGGGGGTTTGCTGGAAGGCGGATGGGGTAGTAAAGCGGTGCGGGGTTTTGACATACCAGCAGAGCGTCCTCTCCCCGTTCTCCGTCTTGCCTTTGCAGATTGTTTCGGCGGGGCCTAAACAGGTCGAGTAGAGGCTTCCGCAGAGCCACCTACCCGTGTTGTGGCATGCGATTCTCGAGGCTCCTGTGCCGGCTGTGCAGGTGACTACTGCGAGTTCTGGAAAGAGGTTGATAACTTTTGCGTAAGTACTGATTTCTCCTAGTACTCTCCTGTTATGAACCCGTTCCATAACCCCTGCTCTCCCTTATCACGAAGAAGGCATTACTGGGGGGAAAGAAGTCACAGACAGGTATGGGGTAAAGATCATGATGAAAGCAGAACTAACCTCCCCCTGTTCTGAAGAACCCGCACGTCTCCTTTCCCATACCCTCTGAGATGACTTGTCTCGTGGCCGGGACTCCAGGTTCTTGTTGGCCAAGCGGGGTCTTCAATTTGTCGAGCGGGAGACTTGCGCTCTCTGTTGGCATGACGATGGCGAGGGCGATGGGGTCCGCTGTCGTTGGAGAAAGGAGGGTGCCGGCGAGAGCGAGCAGAATAGAGTGGCCTCTCATATCGAATAACGAAAGGGAAGCAAGCAATGGAGAGACTACGAGACGTACGTGCCTTCAGGAACGGGCGGGCCATTGCTAAGAGGAGATGCGGAGAAGGGCATTTTGACTTGGTTCATATAAGTCAGGAGGCTCTTGGCAATTTTTTGAGGGCGGACTCGGGTGTTTTTTGAGGTTCAAAGATGGTTTGAGCGAGAATAGCAATGGTCGAAGTAGGAGCAAACACGTACGACGAAAGACACAAGCGAAGTGTGCTACCCTTGCTTGTATTCAAATTGAGACCCCAAACGAACGGGAATCGCGTCTCTTTGTTCACCTTTTCGCTTCCTCTGTCCTTATTCCATGCAAACGTTTGGCTGAGGGTTCCAAGGGCGGAATATAACTACTTTGTTGCATGGTTCCGAACCTCATGAATGGCTGTCGAGGCCATGAGCCACGGCCACGCCCTCTTGCAATAACAATGATTAGAATCAGGCGAGTACACGAGGCGTGCTCTAGCCGTCGGAAGTCATGATGTTATCGGTCTCAAAGAGCTTGCAATTAGTTCTTGACTCACTCAACATGTCTAGACCTTGCACACCTGGGAGATATCTATAAGAAGGTTGTCCATGGGATGTACATAGTATTACATGCGTACAGCTGTATCCGATATCAATACCGGTGAGATACGAGGTAACATTTGGTAGACGACCGTTATTAAGTTCTAAATAGTGGTAACTCTGCTTGCAGGATCAACACTTATATCAAAGAAAGACATAATAACTCATTTCCATCAGACCGCTTGGCCTGCCAGGGCCTTTCGCGTAGAACCAGATGCTGGAGAAACATTGAAGATTGCCACATCGTCGAGCAGTTCAAACTCAGCCCAACTCAGCCGGTTTCATCGCGCTTCCTATCGAATCGTTCGCCGGCGCCTGAAAAATATCCCGATGCTGCGCGGACGAGGATGCAGGTGACGTGGGTGACATGGGCTGATAGTTCCACTGCTCTCCCTCTTTCGGATTGATCGGAGACACACACGGCTGGTCACCGTCGAGCTCGTGGCTAGGGGACGGCGAGACGTGACCGCCGCCTCTCGACTCTCCCCGGACCGACGAAGCTCGTCTCCGTCTCACAACGAGCCATGTGGCAACGCAGCCGGCAATGGCGAGGATAGTCACGCTGCCGAGGACGCCGCCGACGATGGCACCCGTCTGGTTACTGCTGGATGGAGCAGCGCCGCCGCCACCGCCGTTGGAAGGTTCCGGCGTCGGTGCGCTCGTCGAGGAGGCTGTCGAAAGTGTCGGGCCTGATGGGACGGAGGGGGTTGGCGTGTCGTCTGAGACTGTCGAGGAGGAGCCTGGCACGGACGTGGTTCGCGTATCTGCTGGAGAAGAAGAAAAAGAAGACGTGGTGGTAGCAGGAGCTGGAGGGAGCAAATTGGTCGACGCGGTGTACAGGTAGACGAGGGGATCCCATGGCAAGCCTTTCTCGCGACATCCCCAGAGTGTCTTGTCTTGGGTACCCTCTTTCCGGCGGAACTCCTGGCACTCCCCGTTGAAGCTGTTCGTTGATGTACTATGGATTTTCCAGACACCGTTAGTGTCGTCTCCCGCCGCCAGAGAAGACGGGGTGAGGCAACATTTCAAGGTTCCTCGGGAAACGCGGGGACGTACCAGCACATTGTATCCCTTCCGCGAGTCTGGGATGGAAACGGACTGCACATGGAGTGGCCGTGAGGCAAACACGCGGTTGCCAAGGCTGCTCCACAGGCTAGATAATCATTTTGGATGGTGCAGCGGGTGTCTTCATCGCAAGTGCGTGATCGTATCACTGAGGCAGCCGAAAGAGATGTTCATCAGCACACGGTTGAGACCAGGATCCTCGGTTGACGCTTTGGCACCAATCTTTATGGTGGGAATAGAAGAATGTAGAACACTAACCAAGACCTGTCTCTTTAGATAGGGTGAATAAGCCGCATGTATTTGAGCCCAAGGTCACAGCCGTGGTAAGGGGTCTCTGCTCCAGTCTCTTGAAGACGGCATTTGAATCCATGAATACCGGCGTTGGCTGTGGCCGTGGCCATCGATTTGCCCTCGGTAACGCGGGACTGCTGTCGTTGGCTCCGAGTTGTGTCGATAGTTCTATCAGGTTAGGACGCCAGAATCCAAAGGTTTCGGCCGTCGGTATGCTAGCCGCAACGACGAAGAGCAGAACCGAGAGGGTCTGCATCGTCGGAAAGTTTGACCAATAAGAGGTAGTAACTGATTATACGAGAAGATGAACTTGTTAGAATCAACGTGTTGATGAGGCGAGGGGGAAAATGGAAGATTTGACGCAAAAGAGATGGGAAGTCGAGGCGGAGGCTGGCGAAAAGGGGTTGCCCTTGGTTTTATTCGCAGCTTTGGCCATGCGTCTTTGTTCCTCTCTCAGACAGAACAGTGAGCATGCAAGGCGGAGCAGGTTGATGGAAGGGCTGTTTGTGGTATGTTCGATCGCGACCTTGATCCGAGCTGTGCTAATTTCCCTTCTCTAAGAGGGAGGGTAGCACAAACAACCTTCTCGTGGTGTTTGCCTTTATGTTTCTTCCTCATCTCCTGGAGCGCAAACATCCTCTCAACCAGTCACTCGGTCCTCACTTGGTTTTGACACTATAAGGTCCGTTTGGTGCTGTACTTTCTGAAAAGTTTGTGAAACCAGATCTTGAACCGCCTCCGCCTCCCCCTTCCCCCTTGCTGTTGAGAGACTTGGTCGAGCCCCTACACTGACTTGGACTTTGGAGGTATTGTAAGCCGCCGAGTCTTCGAGTAGGGTAGGATTGAGACGTGGAGGCGACCGTATCTTGCGTTTCTTGGCGAAGAGATGCAATAAGTCTAACGCTGTATCACGTCCCGCGCCACATCATTCATCATTGTTGTTCCTCACAGCCATCCATTTTCTCAACACTCAGCAACTGATTTCGTCGAAAGTTTCATGAGAGAAGACTCAGGCCTACTCGCTGCTGCTATCATCCTATTGATCCTAGTAATTCTAGGTCTGCAGTCTCATGCTGTGTCCCGACCCTTTGACCCGACTTCAGCCATATCTCATCCCAGAATACCACTTCCCCTTGAAAAGCCCATAGCCCTGAGAGATGAAAAGACTCATTCAGGTTTCATCGAAGGAAGAGATACTCAAGGAATTACTCGCAGAGGTCCCAAGAAGACTCATCGACTTCAGGCTCAGACTCGGTTCGGTGGACAGAACTGGGATTCTTGGTGACGACAATCTGGTAGGTGTTGGCGCTGCCTTGACCAAAGATGACGACCATGTAAGCCAGGAAAAACTCGAATGTCTAAAAAGGAAGACTGGATGTCAGCATGTCATCCACCTTGAGACCAAAACATAAAGGACGGGGAGAACGGGAGCTGTGCAAGGAAACTCACCCGGTAGATCTTGGGGCCATACATAGCCACCAAAGCCTCTCGATTTCGCACAAAGTTACCGTACCACTTCCGGGCCGTCTCAGAGTAGTGGCGACCAACGTTGTCCACACTATTGACTCTGAAGCCGGCCCTCTCGAGCTGGTTGATCAAGGATGCGAGCGAGGCATAAGGGACGGCGTCGGGGCAGACGTACTTGGCCATCAGAAGTCTCCATACGAGATCCTCGAACTGCCATAACTCATTGGCGCCCGCGACTTCGAGGAAGAATATGCCGTCGTCGGCGAGCAGGCCGTGAATGTGCTTGAAGAAGTCTGAGTACTCGCCGGGACCGTTGTGCAGAGCCATGATGTTGCCTGGGCCCTTGTGCTCGGCCAGATGCGTGCAGACGATTTTCTTGTAGCCGCCTCTGATGGGAGGGATGTTGGTGTACTCGCCGGTGTGGTTCAGGCCTGTGAAAGGAACGTGAGGGAAGATGCGACGGGCGTAGTTGGCGAACGCTTCCCAGCCGTAGCCAATGCTGAGGACTCTGTCGTACGGGTTGAGGTGGATCTGCTCGCATATGACGCCAAGCTTGTTGTTTTCGAGTTCCTCGAGGGACTCTTGCTCGTTGGTGTCGCGGACGAGACCTGAAGTGTACAGCATCCGGGGTCCCAGGAGGCCTTGGAGTACGCCTAGATCGAGTCTCTCGTGGGCTGGGTGAACATCTCCGTCATCTGGGTACATAAGGATTAGACGTATAATGCGACCAGGGTAGGATGAGAGTCAAACATACCATGAGAGCAGAGATCTTCAACAACCTTTGGGATGAGCTTGAAGAGAGTAAAGTAGATGAGACCGAAGGTCAGACGGAAAGAAGCCCAGTCATGTCTCTTCTCGAGGATAGCCAGGGTGTCTCCGTTCATCTTGATGTCTCCGTCGAGATACATCTGGCAGAAAGTTGCCATCGGGATCTTTCTCTTGCCGCGGTACTTGACATTTGCCGGACGCTTGAAGGTCATGTAGTATTCGATAGGACGGCCGGGGAGGACGCTCTCGCTGGTGCGAGGGCTGATGGCGGAGGCGATGAGCCAAGTTCCGGCGGTAACGGGGACTGCTATAAAAGCGGCCAGAACGAGGTCGATGATGGTTCCTCCTCCGGTGCCGCAGGAGAGGTAGAGCACCTGGAGTACGATGGCGTACCCCAGGGCCAAGCTTTGACTGAGGGAAGGCATCATTGCTGTGGTGTTTTGGATGGGAAGTAGGAAGTTCGAGAGATGGACATGAGAAGCTATTTATAACAGATGCCTCTCATCACTGCTTAGTCGCTCGCACGTATTCGTAGCATGATACAAGGCTATGACTGTGGATCGTGACTGGAACTAGAGTAGAACTTAGGAGTTCTTAACATTGCTCAGTCTATTATACGTATTCGTTGTACAATACGTAACTGTCACCGGAGCGTGACTGATCTTCAAGCGGTACCTTAAGCCCCCGACATTGCTTAGTCGCTCGTGCATATTCGTGGAAAGATACGGGATTGTTGCCGGATCGTGACTAGTATTAGAAAGGAACTTAAAGTAAGCACATCGGTTTTCAATCAAACAAGGTAGAACCAAAAGCCAGCCCTTATCCAATCCTCAACCTTGACAAGAGTGGCTTTTCAGGACTCACTGTGGCAAGGATCTACTTGACATCGACGATACCCGGCTTTCAAGTGAAATCAAAAGATCTACTCGCGTTCTTGAAATATGCTGGCAACGGTCAATGTTGCTCAACGTGGCACGTGTTTTCCACATCACCAAAGAGGGAGCTGAAATGAACATGATCCTCTAGAATCAAGATACATAGTTTCTCAAGTGATCTCGACTGAAAGACCTAGCTCCATGGGGTCTCATCACGATCTCAAGTTATAAAGCACCTCGTTGGTCTTCAAACATAGTTGAAAGTCGACCATTGGATAGAAATTCCGTCGAAACGACAAAAACTCCTTTGCGGGTTTTCAAGCATACCATGCAACGCCAATCTGTATTAGGATGAAGGGCATGAGTTTGACAGACTGTAAGCAAGAAGAAAGAAAAGCCAGCCGACTTGGTCAACAGAATGATGTGAAAGCCTATGGCTTTGGAATTAGAAGATCATTTGTCTCCGTGTATTTTGTCCATGCGAGACACCACCTTGGGTTCCTCCTTTTCTCTGACTCTCTCATGCACACTTCACAATGCATCCTCCCAGAACTAAGTGCAGTAGCTTTCAAGAGGACCAACAACAGCATAATCATACAATAAATGACTCTTTATTGCATTTTGAAAATGGCTATGAATCAACCAATTCCTTCTTCCACCGAACATTTCTTTGGATCAGCTCTCCAAGCAAACTTTGGTTGAGAAAGTACGTTTTGGGGAGAAGTTGGATGGATGTTGAAGGATTAAAGATGGTGTGGAGATGCAACCGCATGCGGGGAGCCGACAGAGGGGGGGGGGAAGCACGGACATTGCAAGGGAGCTTACCCCAACTTTGGGGGCTATTTAGCGACTCCAAAAAGTACAAAGAGGCATTTGAAAATCGCTTTTGAGGAGTCGGGAATAGCTTCATTTGATATCCTGAACAACAAAAATCCCAAAAAGTTCTAGCCACAACAGGCCGATCATCTCTCTATAGACCATCCATCAAAATAGCGCAATTCGCAAATCTGTACTAGATCTTGTTTCACCAAACCATTTTACCCTATAACTCAGGAGGTATATCCAAAGAACCACATGCTTACACAACTTCAACCCTGCAGGTACAAACGTCCCTCCCAGGGCCTCAAGACCGTCTTGCCGCCCTCGGAAGCAACTCTTTCCTTGACGTCGTCGTAGTTTCCAACCCGGATCTTGGCGCCCTCGCCGGGGACCTCGACTGCCTGCTCCTCGCCCGTGAAGTTCAACGCCACGACGGCGCTCCGGCCCCCGCGCGACTTTTTATACACAAACGTCTCCTTGTTCTCCACATCAAACAGCTCAAATGCGCCGTGCGTCAGAAGCTCGCCCTCCTCCTTGCGCAACTTCAGCATCTCGCGCCAAAAGTTCAGCACCGAGCCCGGTTCCTTTTCTTGCTTGGCGACGTTGATGGACCGGTACTCGTCGTGGACGCGCATCCACGCGCCGTCCTTGTTGTCCGTGAAGCCGGCGTACGGCTTGTCGTCCCACTGCATCGGGATGCGCGCGTTGTCGCGGCCGAGCAGGTTGATGCCGTCCATGACGTACTTCAGCATGTCGCTGCCCTCGCCAAACTCCTTCTTGATGTCGTCGTAGTAGTTAAGCGCCTCGATATCCTTGTAGTCCTCGATGCCCCAGCTGCGCGAGACGTTGGTCATGCCGATCTCCTGGCCCTGGTAGACGAAGAGCGTGCCCGTCTGGGAGCACATCATGAGCGCCAGCATCTTGGCCGACGTCTCGCGCCACTCGGGCGAGTCGCTGCCCCAGCGCGAGACGGACCTGCCCTGGTCGTGGTTCTCGCAAAAGGCCGTCGTCCAGCCGTCGGTGCCCTCGATGAACTGCTGCCACTTCGCCACGATGCGCTTCAGCTCGGGCAAGGTCCACTTCTGGGCCTGGTACTTGTATCCGACGCCCTGGCCGAGGTCGACAATGTCGAACTGGAAGACCATGTCGAGCTGGCGGTCGGCGGCGCTGATGAACTTGAGGACGTGTTTCGGGTCCGGGGTGTGGGGGAGCTCGCCGACGGTGACGGTGTCGTAGTGGTTGAGGACTTTTGCGTTCATCTCGCGCAGGAACTCGTGTATCCGCGGGCCGTTGCAGTAAATCATGTAGGCGGGCTGCTCGTAGGCGTTCTTGTTCATGATCGGGGCGTCGCGGAAGTCGACACCCTTGCTGTACATGTTGACCGTGTCGATGCGGAAGCCGTCGACGCCCTTGTCGAGCCAGAAGCGCATGGCGTTCTCGTAGATGGCCTCACGCGTCTCCTCGTTCTCCCAGTTGAGGTCGGGCTGCTCCTTGGCGAAGAGATGGAGGTAATACTCGCCCGTGGGCTCGTCCCACTCCCATGTGCTACCGCTGAAGTGACTTCGCCAGTTGGTGGGAGGCAGGCGAGTGCCGTCCTCGGCGTAACGAGGAGGTTTCCAGATGTACCAGTTCCGCTTAGGGTTCGTTTTTGAGGATCTCGACTCCTGAAACCACTTGTGCTGGTCCGAGGTGTGGTTGACGACGAGGTCAAGGATGAGCTTCATACCGCGCTTGTGGCATTCCTCAATGAGTACTTCCATGTCGCGGACGGTGCCGTAGGGGCGGTGGACGTCCTGGTAATCGGAAATATCGTAGCCCATATCGACCTGAGGGCTGGCGTACATGGGCGAGACCCAGACGATGTCGGTGCCCAGGTCCTTGAGGTAATCGACCTTGTCGATCATGCCCTGGACGTCACCGAGGCCATCTCCGTTACCGTCCTTGAAGCTGGCGGGGTAGATCTGGTAGATGACGGCATCCTTCCACCAGGCTCTGCTGGCGTTGTTCAGAGTGATCGAACCCATACTGAAGACCAGTCTGACAGAGCTGTTGAAAGTCAGCCTACCTGGAGAGATCGCAATTGGGTGTAAAAGAAGGAGAGGAGGGGGGAAAAGAAGGGAGAAGGAAGTGGGACAGTAGATATGCTCAGTACAAAGTAGAGGAGCGCAGGGCAGACAGAGCAACACACCAGAACTAGCTTGCGAGCTCGAAAAAGGGTTGCGCACCTGGAAGCTCCTCGCTCTGACTTATATACATACCTACATCCTCACAAACCGGGCCACAGTCGACCTAAGCCCGGGGGCGCAACTGTCTTTCCCCGCCCCCTCTCTCGCTCTCTCTTTGGTCTCGCTCTGTCTCTCAAGTTGGATCCAAGTCAGAAAAAAAAGGTGGTCGAAAGACACTGGCAATAACCGAGGCGGGACACGAAACGTCGTGCGTGTGTGGGCCACGGTGCGGAAGATCGTCCCTCTCGATGACAGGCCGGTGCATGCAAGCGCCGCATGCGGGTGGTGGCCCTTGATCCTCCTTGGAGTCAGTCCCGAGTTTACTTGCTGCCCGCGCGGGGTGGGCGGCCACCTAATCGTGCTAATTAACTGCGTTTGCTGAGGTGCGCGTTCGACGGCTCAATGGTGTGTGGGTGGTGGTCCGCGGAGAGTAGTGGGTGGTGGTGGTGGTGGTGGTGCGCGCTGGGCGGACCAATGACTTGGCCTGAAAGGAGCTCAATTCTCGCTGTAAAGTCTGGGAGAAATACCATTGGCTCCCCCCGCGCCGTGCGGATTGTTCTTGGAAACCATGGTCCCATGTGTGTGCCCCGCGGCGATGTATCCGTTAGTTCTTGGGGGTGGTATGGCGTGGTGCTGCGTGTGCCGTGTGTATGCGTGTGTGTGTGTCTCTGCAAATAATACAGGCGAAGAAAAAGAGCGAACTCGACGCCCCATCCCAGGGGCGCGGGTTGGGTTAGCGGGTAAGATAGGCGGACGGGAAAACTCTCGCTAAAATTGTAGATCGGGGCGCTGCCGACCCCTTCTTTATTTGGAGAGTTATTGGAGTATTGGAGAGTCTTGGACCTTCTTTTTTGTGATGCATGTTCATGTGCCATGTGCCTTTTGTGAGTTTTGTGTCCAACTAAGCTTACCATCCGGTTTACAAACCTATTACAACTCATCCGTCCAACGAAATCCAACCATCCAACCCAACCCAGACAAGCTAGGGAGAGCTACCTTACCTTCAAGGTACGTAAAACCTGCGCACACTTACACCGTGAGATGATCCCCAGGATGGCCACGCAGCTTGGGCGAACTTTGCGCCGAGAAAGAGTGCTTAACATTGCCACTCTCATCCAAGTGGTTTCATTTATTCCCTACTACTCAGTACCTACTTTAATCGATAACCTGTGGTTGCTGCTGCCGTGCCGTTCTCCCAGAATGCCAAGCCTCCAGTTGGACAATGTCTGCAAATGCAAGGAGGGGGGCTATGAGTTCCAACTTCCCGCGCAAAACAAGAGAGAGTAAGGAGGACCACGTTGTTCCTTCAACCATGACTCCTCTTCACACACACGGACATACACGACCTCTCTCTATTCGCGGATGCATTATCCGCTTTTTGCCTACCGCCTCCCACACATCCGTCTGATCTACCGTCACGGGAGATTCTCCGACGACAGCTCCGACGACATGCGTCAAACCACACTTGCTAATAATTCTTCCCTCCTGGCCTACCCTCTTCTTCTCGGTACGACTCGGTCTCTCTGCCTCGCCTTACCTACCTTAGTCGCAAACAAAGTCTGAACTCTACCTCTCCCCGCCCCGAAGTTCAACCGCTTCAGCCGAACCTCCTCCTCCTCCTCCTTTTCCTCATCACCAGCTTTATCCGACCGGCTTGTTGAGATGGCTGTTCCGGTGGGAGGGCGTTCCCTTGTACTCGTTCGGGAAATATCTTCCATCCGCCCCAAGATGGATAAATCAGTATACGGCGTGGCAGTGTAACACTAACCAACCTCCTTGAAAGCTTGTTGTTACTTATCAACGACGCCAGACGGGGATTTGAACCTTCGCCCTAAACTTTGCCCAACTTTATATATCTACGAGACGTGGTTCTTTGTATACAGACCGCAGCCCCGGATAAGCCGCCCAAGGGCCCTAAGGCGGCAGGACGGCAGTGTCGCGTGCGTTCCTTGCGGCTCCGCATCTTATCTTGCCGTAGACCCCTTTTTGTTTCTCCGACTTCGACCTTCCCTCGCAACCCAACTCAATACCTGACAAGGCAAGTTTTACGTGGAGGTAACCCAACCACCCGGGCAGCTCAGACGTAGTTTCTCACAGCTTGCTGGGAATTTTCTGGGATTAAGTTCGAGTTCATCTCCTCCGATCCACCTACGCGGGGTACCCTACCCTACCTACCTTAGCTTCGTACAGATACACGTGTGAATGCATTGTAGGGCCGATGATCTAGTCGGATATCGAGGCACCCTATCGAAACCACTGGTTGAAGTCCGGATATGCTCAGGCAGGTTAACTAGATAGCTGCACACTCCAGGTTCGGCCGACTGTTCGCCGAAGTGGGCAAAATGGTCGTCTTCAGAGTTCCGGATAAGTTTCAAGTCATGTGCCATTTTTTGTGTAATTCCCTATCCTATCATACTTAATACTACAAACCGCCAGAATAGACGCAAGACGCTTTTTGGAGATCCCCGGTTCCCAGGTCGAATGAACACTCTGTGGACTACTCTACTGTCGCCTCAAAATAAATGGGCAACCCCTGCGGGCAATTCCGAGCTTTCTCTACTCCTCGTCGTCATCATCAGCATCCGCCATGCTGGTGTCTGCAGCGGGTTGTGTCTTGTCAGCCTCATCATCAGAGTCTGCGCCCGCTCCATTCTTCTTTGGGGCTTCATCCTCGTCCTCGTCCTCGTCGCTCTCAATGACCCTGCCCCGCCTAGACCGTGAGCTTTGCTGCCGCCTGCTGATACCGCCATCCTCGTCGTCCTCCTCATCGGCGTCTCTGTTGTTGTCAACCTCCATCTTGTCCTCATCATCGCCGCCCTTTTCTTCAGCGTCAGAAAGAGGAGAGCTGGCCTTTTCGAGTGCCCTCTCTGCACGGTCCAAGGGATCCTCGTCCTCATCCTCGTCATCGCTGTCGACAATAATTTCCGCAGACTTGTACTTGCTGTTCACCGTAGACTCCTTCTTTGTAAGGCGGCGCTTCTTCTTTGTTGGCCGTTCCTCGCCAGAGTCTTCGCCGTCCGTCTCGGTGGCCTTCTTCTTGCGTGATCCTCTCTTGGGACGGCTTTCGCCATCGCCCCTTGGTGCCGCCTTCTTCTTCCTCTTGACCTTGTCGCCAGTCTCGCTGTCGGTTGTCATTTCGGCCTCCTGTCGGGCCTTTTCCTCCTCGGCACGACGCTCCGCAATCTCTCTGTCCCTCGCCGCGATTTCTTCTCTCTCCCTTCTAATCTTCTCCTGTTTCTCGCGTTGCTTGTCGAGAGCCTGTTGGCGTTCCTCCTCTCGTTTCCGGAGCTCGGCCTGACGCTGCTCGAGAGCGGCTTGCAACTTCTCCTTGTTCTTCTCTTCGTACTCCTTTTGGCTAGCGATGGCTCTCTCCAGCTGCTTGCGTTGAGTGTTGTGGGCCATGTTCGCACGCTGCTCGACGTCGTGTTTGGGGTAAGGAGTCTGTGGATGGCTTGCAATCTCGTCGAGAGCAGAGATTGCGGATTCAAGCCCAGTTGCAGCCTCTTGAAGTTGCGCCAATGTCCGCTGGTTCTCGTTGAGGGCATAAACGGTGGTTGCCATTTGGATCTGAACGAAGGCTACATTGAACTTGTAGTGAACCTGTTCCGGTGCTGCCTCAAGTGCCTACAAATCATGTTAGAAGCTGTAGTCAAGATTGCCTAGAGACGGTTATTTACCTTTTGCGCGTACTTGAGCGCCTCGTGGTACGCGTCCAGGAGCTTCTCGGATCGGCCCTTGTTGAGCCAAGTACGACCCAGACAGGCGAGAATAACGGGATCGTTACCCTTGCCCTCTTTCGACAAAGCAACCTCGTAATTCTCAATGGCCTTGGAGTATTGCCTGAGCTCGGCATAGATGTGACCCAGGTTGACGTAGACATGTGCATCCTTGATAGTGTCCCGAATCTTGACGAAAATACCCAAGGCCGTCTTGTAATCCTTCTTGTCCTCGACCAACGCAATGGCAATACCCTGTGCTGCGTACGCATTCTTGGGATCCAGAGAAAGGGCCTTCTCGAAGAACTCGACCGCTTTGCTGTATGTGGCGCTCCTCTTGGCCTTGTCACTGTCGCTTTCACGTCGCATTTCTCGAGCTTGAATCAGGTACAAGTTGCCCATGCCAACCAAAGCATAGCGATCATGCTTGTCGTAGTTCTGTAGTGTGTGCTTGTAATGGCGGAATTCATGGTCCTCGTTGATGTTGTGTGGGCGCTTTCTAGAGTGTACCTTGCCCATGTACCAGCCGTACAAGGCTCGAACCTCGAGATCCTGAGGGTTTTCTTGGTACAGCTTGGCAACGGCGTCAGGTCCCTCCTTGTTGGGGTTCCTACGGAGTTTGATATACGCAAGTCTGGTCCTGGCGTCGGTATAATCGTCGTGGCGTTTCAGCAAACCTTCGTATACCTCGGTGGCTTTATCGTAAATACTTTGTGACTCGTAGCTTCGACCAAGGTTGAAGCTAATTGTGGTAACCAAAGCATCCGTGTCGATCTCTTGGTCCTTCTCGCCAATCTTCATGCAAGCACCCAGAGCCGCCTCAAACAGTTCGCTGGCCTGTTCGTGCTTCTCAGACTGCGAGTAAAAGCAACCGATGTTGTTGAGAAGCTGCGGGGGAAGGAACTTGCGAAGAGCTGCGCGGTTCTCGGCTTCATCTTCGATTCCAGTCGGACGTTCTTCCTCTGGAATTTGGTCGAGTTCTAGTGCCTCGACTTGAAGAAGACACTGCTGAGCTCTCTCGGGAAACTCATGCTCGTACAGACGGGCCAGATTTAACAAGACCGCAGCGTCTGGAGACAGCCCCTTCTTGCTGTCCTTCCAAGCACCTCGCACGCCCTCTAGAAGTGAAATCGCCTTCTTCATCTCGGCCGACTTGTCCTCCTTGCCATCCGCGTCTTCGTTCGCGAAGACTTCTTCCGCGTACAAAGTGCCCAGCAAGATCATAGCTTCGTGGTTCTTGGACTGCTGAATCATCTTCTCCAGCCGCAGCTTCGCCTCGCCGAGGTCGCCTCGGAGCACTGCTAGCTGGGCAGCACCGAACTTTGCGGGCATGTAGCCACGCTCGGCACCGCCACGCGCATCGTCAGCCCGGCGGTAGAAGTCACTGGCACGTTCTGGGTCGCCAGTGTAATGCTCCTTTCTTGCCAAGAGATACCAGCCATCACTTGCGATCGCATTAACGTCGGTGTACTGAATGGCCTTGTGTGCGAGCGAGTCTACAGTGCCGAGCTGTTTGCGCGACAGAAAGTAGCCGGCAAAGGTCGCGCATGTCAGCGGCATATTCTTGTCGAGCTTGAACGACTTCTGGGTGTACTCGGTCATTGCTTTCTTGTATAGGTGCAGGAACTCGGGACTGTTCGTAGGGATGCGGCTGCTGGCGTCAAGATGGTAGAGACCGAGAAGAATGTTTCCAACCTTGTGTTCGGGGTTGATCTCGATGCATCGCTCCCAAGCAAGTTTAGCATCGTCCTTGAAGCCAAGCTGCCAGAAACAGCAGCCAATGCCTATCCTCGGATCGGGGTCGACGAAGTTGGGCATCTTCTGCAGAACCTCTTGGTAGCTTGCCAGGGACTCCGGGTACTTTCCGAGTGAAAAGAAGGTTCGCGCCTTACCCATCACAGCGAGCATATTCTTCCCTTGCGATACTCGGATGGCGTCTTCGAAAGCCTTGAGTGCTGATCGCAACAAGTCTGCCTTTTCAGAGTCCACCTGCCCGTGACCTGTCGCCTTAGGAGTCTGCAGAGACGCTCTAAGCAGCTGCAGAACTCCGCGAGCCAGGAACAAAGGAGGGTATGCCGGGTTGATGCGCGACGCATCGTTTAGCGTAGAGGTCGCCAGTTGCAAGTAATATTCCTTCGTCTTGGCTTCGGAAGCCAGCTCGCCATCGGGCGGCACTCTCGGCGCTTCGCGACTCTTCCACAGATACATCCAGCAGAGACATCCAATCATGCTAAGCTTTTCTCTGGGGTTGTTGTCGCGCATCGCGTTTCCACCTCGGACCAACATCTCGATAGCATGGTCAATCTTCTTCTGCTTGGCGTAGGCCAATGCAACGGTCATCCAGTAGGTTCGAGCGGCGCGTTCGTTTTCGAAAAGGGTGCAAAGTTCGGTGGGATCATCGAAAAGCTCGAGAAGATCGATTTCGACGGCTTCGTCTTCGGCTTCGCCTTGAACCGGGACGTCGATGGCGGCTGGGATGTCAGAGAACCGCTTGCTGACTGGCGCGCTGGCTGCGCCATTGGTGCCATTCATCGCGCCGTTCCTGAGGGCTGACATTTTGGCGGATGGGAGGCTATGACATGCCTCGGATAAGTTTGGTGATGAAGTGGATGAAAAGTGAGGCAATCCAGAAATTCGGGGGAAGCTGGGATGAGGCTGAGAAAGATCAATCCGTCGCGTAGCACTTGCCTGCCACGCCTGCTCAGTTGGCCTTGCACATGGGTCCATAAAAGGCGCTAGGGGGAGTACTCTTGCAGCACAGCTGTTGACCAACGTTGATCAAGTTTTGATTGGTCAATCTGCCACAAGATGTCTAAGGTACAGGTGTCACAGGCAAACTCAAAGCGCCACGATATGTACTGTATACTTTAATACTCACTTACACGCTCTCATGTCTTCAACTTGCCACAAGATGAGTTATCCTACAAGAATAGCCAAGCTTTCCAAGTTAAGAATATTTGATGCAATCATATGTGTGAACTTCTTGAAGGGTCCTGTCGATCTTTCCTTCTATGACACGGCCATTGCGCAAGCGAATGAGATTGATATGTTGCCTGGAATAGAGGTACGAGTTCTGGCTCATTACTTCGGGCAGAAAAGAAGAGGAAAACTTCTGGTCCTACAATTTCTCTTTAGCTAGCAGAACGAGCTTAAACTGGCAATGCTTTTAGAATACAGAACTGAACTAGAACTTTTGACTGTTCAGTAACCCAGTGGGGGAAAGAACAATTGAGATTACCCCGATCGACCAACGGAGGCAGGTGCGCCTTCCCTGTCAACCTCTCAGCCTACCAAATACAAACTTGGTTCTTCCACACCACCTTTCACTTAGGATTCTACTTTCTCGAAAAGTGAAATCGATTCATCTTCATATTTTCTTCTCTATCATTTCAGCTGAAAAGGTATCAAGCCAGCATTCGACCGCAATTGCGACCGTCCAAACAGCTTTTATCCTCTACACGGCTTACCATGCCGACCATTCCCCAACCCAAAGCTGGGAGAGACAGAGATGGCGTTTTGGAGGATGCTGCTCACGGTTGGGTCACCAAATTTCTGACAGAGCGACAGGTTGAGGAACCAAGCGGTCCATTGCCCCCGGTATCCCCAGTGCCGCCAGGATCTCAAGTTCAATGTTCTGGATGGGGATGCCTTAGTGAAGCACAGCAGGCTGGGGTTCTTGTCACCATTGTTGTGGTATTCCTATCTCTCTTTCTTGGTCTGATGTTCTTTCTACGATCGAAAAAGAAGCAGGACAGTTGGGTTGATGGTGACCTCATCCTTGTCCGGACCAGAAGACGACCGAGACCCAGAAGCCAAGCGGCCTCTATCAACTCACAGTACTCGCGCTTCTTCTTCAGACATGAGGGACTAACAGGCACGCAGCAGCCTCCTCAAGTATTGATCGCTCATCCGACAATTCTTCATATCCCTCCACCTCCTCCTCTGCCAGTCCCGGTTCCCCTTCCCCTTCCCATGCCAATGCCAATGCCATTCCGACCACCTCAACCGATCTACCCCTATCTGATGGCTTATCAGGCGAACCGGGCAAACCAGTACCATCCGATGAGGGCGCAAGCATTTGGAAACTCTCAAGAGCCCTCTGCAGTCCCGGCTTTCCCGATTAATGCCCAGTACCAACAGCAACCGCAGCCTTATCCTCAAGCCCAGCAACACCCTCAATATCAATGGAACCAGGGGCCTGGCCTTCAGCAAAGCGAGCAGCGCTCTCAACAGCCCCCGCGAAGAAGGCCATCACTTGCGCGAAGGCTCTTCAGTCTGTTCAACAACCCAGTCGGTAGAGCGTCAACCATTGCCAGCTCTGACTCGGACTCAACCCGAGCGCCATCCATACGCAGCAGTCACCATTCGCGGACCTCAGCGACATCCGTTGCTACGCCGCCTTCTCCTGACGTACGGATGAAGAGGACTGCAACGCATGGAGCAGACGCTATAAGACCGCTTGAAGTGTCTCCCGCGGTTGCCACTGTCCAGAGTGACGACTACGTCACTCCCACAACTATGCAAGATGCTTTGCCAGTCCCAGCCAACTCGGGTGGCGAAGCCCAATATGAATCGCGGGAGAAGGCCGTCATCACCGAGTCTCCGGTCAAGAAACATGTTCAGGCTGAGCGTGATAATACAAAGACATATCCGACTTCCATACCGATAAGCGAAGACACCGAAACTGCTGGAACCCATCCTAGTCGCCCTGTCGCCAAGCCCCTTAAGAGGTATGATCTCTCAACTACAGTCATTGGTGTAGAGCTGACAAGACACAGTGCCCTGAAGAATGGAAATAAAGCAGCTGCAGGAGCCAGATTAGGCAATACGAACAAAGATAAGAAGCTCTCGGCCAAAGAAGATAGGTAAGATGCATCTCAACCTGAGCTCTCGATATCTGCTGACCTGGCCAGCGTTCATGTGGACTTCGCGTCTAGTCGTACCATCACTTCGCCAATGGCTGCGGAAGCCAGCTCGAGCAAGGGCAAAGAGTAAAGCACTTCTTCATCTTTGATTAGAATCGTGAGCTGATACGATTGATAGAGAGCAGCAACAAGGAAAATCTGTTGATAAACGCAGTCCCAAGGAGAACGCAGTCTGCGAAGTTACACGAGATCATCCAGACGGCTTAGGTACAGCCATACATTCTGCCGAGGCGCTGAAGAAGCCAGTACCGGATCCTCAAAGTAGCCCGGTCAAATCAACAGAGAACAAACATGACCAGAGCTCGAGCCCCAATCAGCACTCACGGAGATTATCGAGTAGAACTGCAGAGCTTCGGTGAGCCGCACGAAATGAATCGTTAAAGGATTGACGAGTTGATGCTGACTGATATTGAGATTCGACGTGTCTTGTTCTGATGTCACGGAGACTAGTGACTCGCTGAGCGACGACTCGCCGCCTCCGTCTCCTCCGAGACCAATCCACCAGGGCGGCGGTAAGTATGCTCCTGAGCAGCTGCGATGGATGCCATCAAGAAGAGCGTACTAGGCCACGGTGAAAGACTCATGACTGTGTTCTTGACACGAACGGGCGGCGAAGAGGAACGGTTGGTGCACGAAAATGGGTTCCCTGGAACGACTATGGAACAAGGTTCGGACCTTACGAAGAATCGTGCACTTCAGACAGCTGCCTGGTTACTGGCCAAGGGTTGGCGGTTTTGGTCCCGACAAGATAGATAGGTGGAATAGCATGTGTACCTGGCCACTTGCCTCAGCAAAGCTTGTTGAGAACCGATTTAGATAGGTATCGGGGTCAGGAATAAGGGTTCAGATGTGCTACAAGGATGTAGAGCAATGCAGACAGACGGTGCGTCCATACCCAATGGAATTCAGAAATTTGTGCAGCTGTGGTTCATAAGATATGCCGAGATGTGCATGAATTGGAAAGCACAGAGAAGCCCAGCGGGGTGTTTACTGCGGTAAAGCAGGGGTAACTTGGTAAGACAGGTATTTGTGTCACTTTGGCCCGTGCGCAATGAAGGTGAGATACCTTGTCCGGGTGCGTACGACAAAAGCAGCAAGCAGCAGAAGCAGGGCCCCCAGGGGAGGTGGCTTCGTCATTGCCTGCTAGGTACTCCGGCCGGAAAGGCACTTGCTGCACCCTGGAGCTTACCTTAGTCCAACCTCGCGCAGCCCCGATCACCTCTCCCCACGCTGCCGCCCGACAAGTCTGCTTGTCCGTATCATAACTCTCTTTCAACCGACCTTTATTCCGTCAGCCTCAAGCCTTTCACTTTTCTTTGGGACAGCTCTCAACATTAACCGAACGTTGCGATCATCAACCGCATGCTTGTCGCATGCCGACAGACAAGTGCTTTCGATCATTTCCACCCCTCTTCCCCCCCCGCAGCTCCCGGCTCAGCTGCGCATCCCCGATTGCGCATCCCGTTTGAGACTGCAAACCCTTCTGGACGATTGAATATCGACCTATAGCTTTGTTTGCTATTCCTTCCAATCCGACACCGAAACGATGTGGAACGACGAGGATAATAATCCCTATGCCGAGGGCTTTGACCGGAGAGACAGCCTGACTTCCTCTTCTGCCAACCCAGCCTCTCCTACTACCCGTGAGTGTATGTCGCGATTCTACCCCAGCTCAACCCTCGTCGTTTTGAAGATTTCAGAAAATGATGGAAACCATAGATCTGGATGATTCTTCAGACAGTACTGATGCCGACTGGGAGACTCTAGACCAGCGATTCGACATCCCTCAGACCCCGTCGACCACAAGCGATGAGGCTCCTCAGAATCGCTCCCATACCCTCCCAGACAGCGAAGCTGAGAGCAGCGACAATGAGCCGATTGCTAGAGACAGAGGCGATCTTGTCCCGCGCCCGAAGCCCGGCGGCTACGAAAGCCGCGTCGAGCAGATCCTCTGGGAGAATCCGAGCATGACTATCCTCATTACTGATGCAGGAAAGAGCGCGGAGAGCGGTGGAAAATACATTGTCTACACCATCCGGACAGGCGTATGTGGCTGTGCGAAGGATCGCTCCCTCGATAGTTGGAGTACTGACTGTTCCATAGAACCTCGAAGTGCGCAGACGATACTCGGAATTCGCGTCTTTGCGTGAGGCATTGACCCGGCTGCACCCTACCCTGATTATACCCCCCATCCCCGAGAAGCATACCATGGCAGACTACGCCGCGAACCCTACGAGCGCAAAGCAAGATCAGCAGATTATTGACCTGCGCAAGCGCATGCTTGCCGTGTTCCTGAACCGATGCCGCCGCATGGAGGAGGTCCGAACAGACGGTGTTTGGTGGAGATTCTTGGACCCCAATGCTAGCTGGGTAAGTTGAAAAGATCTTCTCCCTAGTGATCCGGTAGCTGATCCATCGCAGAGTGAGGTCCTTCACTCTCATCCAGTCGCCTCAGTGCCCAAGTCAGTCCTGAAGGCGCCGCCTTTGGATCCTGCGAACCCTACACCTGCTCACAACTTCCTTCCCGTGCCATCAGCTTCCGCCAAGCTCAAGACGACGGGCGGCCCTGGTGTCGACCCCGGCGCGATCGCTGGAACTGGGTCCCATGTCTTTGGCCGATTTCCTCCCGACAGCCACACCCTGAGCGAGCAAGAACTTGACCCTTACTTCATCACATATGAGGCATCGATCAAGGAACTGGAGCAACTGTTGTCGGGGTCCATGGAGAAGGTCAACCGTCGGACCTTGAGCCACCTGTCTGCACTGGCCGCCGATCTTTGCGAACTGGGCTCCAAGTTTAATGCGTTCGCGCTATCAGAACAAGCACCCTCTTTGGGCCCTGCCCTCGAGAGAGTGGGACAGGCGGCTGACTCCTCCTACATTGCTACTGAGGAGCTTTCTGGCTCTCTCGGTGCCAGTTTCGCAGAGCCTATGCGAGAGAATGCGCAGTTCGCAGGTGTTGTTCGCAGCGTGCTGAAGTACAGGGTGCTCAAGCGGGTACAGCAAGAGCAGACTAGCGACGAACTCAGCAAGAAGATTGCGCTGCTGGACCAA
Source organism: Colletotrichum scovillei (assembly GCF_011075155.1). Taxonomy (NCBI): domain Eukaryota; kingdom Fungi; phylum Ascomycota; class Sordariomycetes; order Glomerellales; family Glomerellaceae; genus Colletotrichum; species Colletotrichum scovillei. The sequence continues at coordinate 4,676,822 of NW_023336261.1, forward strand.
CTAGAGCGCAGCGAGCAAGAGGCCAAGCGCATCGAGCAATATCTCAGCAGCAGCCAGCAAATTGCGCCAGCGCCGAAGCGGTCTACAAGCCTTAGAGAGGCTAACACATCACACCATCAGCGCGAGGGCAGTGCCGAAGACACAGCTTCCATCGACTCCGACTTCCCTCCTACGCATGGCGAGCCGGTCCCGACCGCGACCCAGGGTGTTCCACAAAGAAGCAACTCAACTCCAGGCCATAAGAAGGCCGCGAGCAGCAACTCAATCACGAACAAGATTTTCGGACCGATTCGTCACGCTATTCAAGGTGTAGCTGACGTCGACCCCGAGAGAACTCGTCGTGACATGATTGGAAAGACAAGGGAGAGCATCGAACAGCTTGAGCAAGCCAAGGTGGTCTCTGAGCATGATGTGAAGGAGGCTAGCGCAAGCATTTTGAAGGACTTGAAGAGATTCCAGGGAGAAAAGGAAGAGGACCTTCGTCGTTACATGGTAAGTTGATTAATCTGTACAGGACTTGGAGCGATTCCGTGCTGACCCGATTTATCACAGCTGGCTTATGCCAAGAGCCAAATTGAGTGGGCCAAGAAGAATAAGGAGACCTGGGAGGATGCCAAAGCCGAGGTCGCCAAGATTGACGAAAGCTGAGGGTATGGTTGGTTCATTAGGGAGAAAGGGAAATCGCGCAATGATATCAAAACAGACAGGGCTCAGAGGCCTCGAGCTGTTTCCAATAATTTGATGAGGCGTTGAGTCTATCGGGTGGCTGACGTGGGACAAGCAAGACTCATTTGGCGTTTACGAGGGACTCGACATTCGTAAAAGTCATGGGATAGTCAAAGGCAATTAATCAACTCAGTTCAAAGTACTTGACTCGAAATACGTCTCGTTTTCTAGTGTTTGGCCTCGCTTGGGGATCATTGGCCTCGTTGGCCACAGATTTGGCCTCAATGAGCGGCTGGATCTCTCTCGCAAGCCTTGTCGCTGAGGCTGTAAGAGGTATCTATTTGAGACAGAGGCTTCGAGTCCTGTGAAGAGCTCGTTAATCAATGATGTGAGTTCTGAGAGACCACAGAGACGGCGTTGATGCACGGTCTTATCTCTGTGCCTTATCGATAAGAGGCCGATAAAGCTCCGAGACTTTGGTGTCGCGAGGCTACCTAGACCAACGGAGGACCGAACCCGACTTGTACTTCCTTCTCTCCCCCTTTTGCGCAACACCAGAAAAAAAGGTCCATCCGCAACCATGGATGGCGTACAGGGTCCGCCTCCCGAGGGCCCGATTGCCTCGATCGCAGAACCGGGCATCAAGGCCGACGGTCAACTGCTGTTCGACCTGCGCCGCGAGGTCGCCAATCTCTTGCATCGCAACCAGACCAGCTTCCCCGGCGCGCAGCCCGTCAGCTTCGCGCGGAAACACGTCGATGAGTTACGGAATAGAGAGTGAGTGCTCCTTGTCGCGCCGTTCACACAGGCTCCAGCCTTTGCACACGTTCGTTTGGCGATTGTCTTTGGCTACCGGAACTCTGGTAACTGGAGGCTGGAAGGAAGTGATAATTCGCAACTCTTTTCGCTGACATCTAGCGCGCTCGCGAGCGCGACCAACAGCTACTATGTTTGCGAAAAGTCAGACGGCATCCGGTATCTGCTATACCTCACGGAAGACGAGGGCCGGGAGATCCACTACCTAATCGACCGGAAAAACGACTACTGGTACATCAAGAACAGCAGCTTCCACTTCCCGCGCAAGGACGACCTGACCAAGTTCCACACGCGCACGCTCATCGACGGCGAGCTGGTCATGGACGACACGGGCAAGGGCACAAAGGAGCCGCGGTTCCTCGTCTTCGACTGCCTCGTGCTGGACGGGCAGGACCTGATGTCGCGGACGCTCGACAAGCGGCTCGCCTACTTCAACGAGAACATTTACAAGCCCTACCGTGACTTGTTCAAGCAGTACCCGGAGGAGCGGGACTTCCAGCCGTTCCTGGTGGAGATGAAGGCCATGCAGCTGAGCTACGGCATCGAGATGATGTTCCGCGAGATCCTGCCCAAGCTGAGGCACGGCAACGACGGGCTCATCTTCACGTGCGTCAGCAGCGAGTACAAGCACGGCACCGACCCGCACATCCTGAAGTGGAAGCCGCCGGAAGAGAACACGGTCGACTGCCGGCTGCGGATGACGTTCCCTACGGTGCAGCCGGGGGAAGGGGACGAGGAGGCCGAGGGCCCCTTTGTGGACTACGAGGCGGTGCCGCGGGCGGAGCTGTGGAGTTTTATGGGGGACGGGCGGTATCAGTTCTTTGACGAGGTGCATATTACCGAGGAGGAGTGGGAGGTGCTGAAGGGCCTCGGGGACCCGCTCAACGACCGCATCGTGGAGTGTCACAAGGACGACCTGGGCCGGTGGCGGATTATCCGGTTCCGCGACGATAAGTCGGAGGCGAATCACATTTCTACCATCAAGAGCGTCATGGAGAGTATCGAGGACCGGGTTACGGAGAAGGATCTTGCGGAGGCGGCTAAGGGGATCAAGGATAATTGGAAGACGCGGAATGCCAAACGGTAGTCTTTCCATCATTTTTTGTTTTTCCCTACGCAAAGAGGAAGAGGAGACGAGGGGAGGAGAAGCCGATGAGAGATACCTGGTTGGATTCTAAAGGTGGTCAGGTACGGGGGGTTGAGGATGCATGGCGTGGATGATGTGTGAGTACTGTACGTGTGCGGATCAGGATTGACGATGGCGTCTTGGTGTTGTGTTTTATTGCAAAAAGCTCCTCAAGCAAACAGAGAATACGGAGGGGAGGTCAAAAAGAGACGACGGCGGAGGTTGCGATATTGCCTCCTTTCAGACAGCCCTCATCAATTCTCTGCTCTATTGATGTCCGGCTAGGATGTGAGCATGAAGTACTTTGGCGTTTTCCAGCTTAGAGGATAAGCGTGGAGGGCATACCGGTTTCCCGGGGGCATGAGAGTGTATCGAGTACCTTTGAAATGAAAAGAGTAATTCGTATCACTAGAATGGACCTTTTCTTCTCGGATTGAGATCAACTGGCTGGTTCCGAGACTTCTTGTAGGGGAAAGGCCTGCAAAATCGCACTCTTTCCTAAACATGACCAAGTCAGATGTAGTGGAATACTTGTTCCACAATCACAAGCCAAAAAGCCCAGCAAGGGATGACACGGAAGGTTTCGTACCCATTTCTTGCTTGCTACCATTCGCTTTTCCCTGATCCAGATGAATGTTTGATTCAGATCTACCAGGGTCTGGGTAACTCCTCCTCGCTGGGTTGGTCTCACTTCCACAAAAAAATGTAGACATGGCAATGTCGCGGTCGGTGCTGACACACTCCCATCGCCGTCCCCCGACTGAGGTAATGAAATGGGTAAACCAGCGGCGCTCGGCACCTTACCTAAGGTAAGAGCTCCAGCTCTCCCCAACAAACCATCAAGCTCAGGAAACAAGTGCGCGCCGCCCCCCGCACCAGGTAGGTAGTAGTGTCTGAGCAGGCACGGACACTGGGGACTGCCTTCCGTAACCTCGAAGACGTCACAAAAGAAAGCCAAAAGCTTCCCGTTTCCCAGTCTTACATTAGCCCACGCCGTGGGAAATCGATTACTCGGGCGGCCAAGGGAGGGATGGAATGGCTCAAGGCAGTGCCTATCGAGAGAAGTCCGAAGCTGCAACCTTGAAATCATCATCCTGGAGACAAGCTCCCCCTTCTTACCATCGACCTCAGTCTTTGCTTCAATCCTCAATTTCCTCTTCTTCCTCTCTTCTAGATTTGTCCTAAGGCTCACGATAGATTCAATTGGCGCCTGTGATACAATACGACCACCTCTGTACCGCCGTTTTATAATCTACGTAACGTCACGCTTGAGAAAATAAGTCGGCCCACGGTTTGGTCCTGCATCAGTTGCAGCATCGCCGCCCACCATGATCCTCGGACCGGTATCACTGCTCGACTGTCTGGTCTTTGTCATCTTCCTGACGCCGCAGCTCCTCATCAATGTTGGTTTCTTCCCAACGGTAGTGGTCACTCTGAAGATGCTGCCTTTTCTCGTGTTTCAGCTGCCGACGTCCCTGTTCCACGAGCGGTATCTCCTCAGCCACGACGAGCAGTCGCCTTTTGTGCAGCGCGCGAGTTTCTTCGAAGATTTAGTCATACGCTGCGTGCGTTACGCCTTTGCAAACTTGCCAACCAACATTGGACGTGTCTTCTTCTCAAAGTACATATCTCTGCCGTTTCTGCGGTTTCGAATGCTGCGGCATGGCTATCTCAGGTCACCTGCAACCTGGAGTGAGCACAAGGAAAGGGTGAGTGTAACCTACATCTCAGTGCACAATGGCCGGTGGTTGACTTGAATGATAGGGCCAACACGGCTTCGAAGGGGTTTGGATCCAAAAGGATGCGTCGCAACCGCCCGACATTGTGGTATACTACGCCCACGGAGGCGGTTTCGCCATGGGCTCCGCGTACTTTTACCTCGAGTTTCTTCTGTCGTGGCACTCGCTACTCGTCCAAGCCGGCTACCGGAACCCTGCCATATTCTCTCTCGAGTACACCCTCGTGCCCGATAAAATGTACCCGAGGCAAATGTACGAGACTTTGAGGGGCTATAAGCATGTCCTGAAAAAAGTTGGAGACCCACGTAAGGTGGTCGTTGCAGGAGACTCAGCGGGAGCAACCCTGATATTGACACTGTTGCTGGAGCTGGGCCACATGAACGAGGCCCGGGCATTCAAGGAAAAGAGTGACGATTCCACCGCATCTGAAGGTCGAAGTCAGGAGCACTTGCGTCAAGCCTCAGAGTCCCCGCTTCCAGGGCTTTGCGTCTTGATTTCGCCGTGGGCCAAGCTCATTTCCAACAAGCATGAAAATACGGCCAGCGACTTTCTGGATCGCGACACGCTATGGAAATACGCGGTGCAGTATGCTGGGGCAGCGCATGTCTACGACAAGACCGCGTCGCCTGGGCAGTGTGCCGATCCTCGGGTGTGGGCGGAAGCTAGTCCACTTTGTGGCTTCTTCATCACGTACGGATCAGAAGAGGTGTTCGCACCCGACATCAAGGATCTGATTAACGTCTTGGTCAAAAGTACCGAGGTCGACAGTCGCAGCGAGGATGGCGGGATACACGCCTGGCCCGTTGTTTCGTTATTCCTGTCAAGCACCGAAGACAAGAGACTCAAGGGTCTGCGGACACTCACGTCAGCCATCAGAAAACACATCCAGTAGAAAGCCTGTCAAAGGCAGATTGTTGTTTTTTTTAGAAAAAGTCTGATTAGATCAAGTAAAAACTGTCATAGACCGAGGCACGCCAACCTCGAAACCTGAGTTGGGACAACTCGGTTTCTACAGTCGTGGCCTCTTGGGGTGGTCTCCAGCTGTTTCTCTTCGTTATCTTCATCCCTGGCCACCAATAGGATATGGCGTAAACAATAGAATTTAGTGGTTTGATTACCTGCATAATTGAGTTGCGTTCCTGCATACCGGGCCGTCCGCCGACAGGAAATTACGACGGTAGTAGGGTGAAATCTGTTCGGAAAAACGTTGACAAACATTTCGCGAAGACGCGTTGAAGGATGCAGATAAGTTCTTCCTTGGTAGCCCCGCTGCAAAGTCGCTTCGGCGGGAAGGGCGATTGGCGACCTAGACCCGGGGCCCGGGGGGCAGCGCATTCACTCGAGGTGCCGTCGCAAAGCTCAGACGGGCAGGGAGCTGTGGTGGGTCTCGGATGAAGTCATGTGTGGTTCAAACAGTGACGAGTCGAGGAGCGCGACGGCTTTGCGACAGAAAACATCTTTTTCGGACGACGGGGTTCCTTGATGATGGCGCGCTGCAGAAAGAGCTCGTCTGCCTAAGGAGCAGGGAGAGTGCCAGCTCCAGGCAGCATTGAGGGCAGATGGCGGCGGGGTTCGACGATGTTGGGTGTCTCATGAAGACAAAGCAAGCTCGTCCGTAGGTCAGGGCCACGAGGTATAAAGGCACATCGAGAATGAAGAGTAACGAGACAAGATTTTCTCGAAGTCCAAGGTTGCGCAAATGCCAGGTCTAGAATCTGAAAACAGGGGCCGAAACGACATGAGGGGAGCTGGAGCTGAGACGGTAAAAGAGATCAGCCAGCCTGCCGTGGCCTACTTTGCTTCGGTTGAGCCATCCTTTTCAGCCTGCCTCACGTTACTTCGCGCCTCGAGATGCAGCCACGTCTGCGAGGTTGCGACATGCGGCGGTAAGCTGGGACGAAGGGGGAGACATCGACCATGTGGCGAAATTAGTGATGACGCCGATGAGGTGCGACTATTTTGGCGCGAACAGAATGACTGAAGAGATCCCGGTACCTAGGTTGGGAAAGAAGAAGAAGGAGGAGGAGGAGGAGAAGAAAAGAAGCGTTGTTCAAGAAACGGAACTGAAGAAGGACGTGCCGACTTGGGCGCAATGTGAACATTCGGGACGCCTTGAAGATACCTTACCTTCCGTGCTCCCTGATGAAGGAAGGTAGATGGCCAGGCAGGTACCAATAGAGCTTAACTAGCACAGAAAGGTACAGAGGCCGTCAAGCAGGGGACTAGCGGCTGTGCTCATGCAGGATTTGGGAAGGCGTGGCCACAGCTCGGGCATCCTGACCCAATCAGCATAGCAGCGTGACCCCTGCCTGGGCGTGTTTTTGGGGGGGAAAAGCAGAGGGCAGCAAGAAAGGGGAGTTGGGAAGGAGCTCTGACCCGCGACGCGCATATAAACGGTGGACATTCCCACCGTGATCCATCGCCAGAAGTGAAGGAACCCGCACACCGCGAAAAGAAGGAGCCCACCCAGCCGCTGGCTGCACCTGCCACCGACCGCACCGCACCCGCACCTACCGCACCACCGCACCGCATCGCCGTCCGCCCCTCCGCAGTTTCTCGACCCGTCGCATCGTCCCACGGCCGTCGCTCTTTCCCTCCCATTCAGTGTTCTCCTTCCTATCCAATCATTCCCATTCGTTCTAGCCCATCGACCACTTCAATTTCCACGGCCGGTGCCAAGAAGGTGCACACTTGGTGTGCTTGCGCCCAGAGTGTGCCTCCCTGTACTTGTGTGTGCCTGCGCCTACCTACTTGCCGCCTGGCCTTGCCTCGTCTGCCTGTCAGACCGACTGCATCCTTCCCGATGGACGCATGTCAACTTTGAGGCTCGATTGACTAAACCTTGCCACCTGGACTTGGAAAAAGATCAACGCCAACAAATCCCCCTCCTCCTACTCCGTACATAACTTCACACTACAATCCCGTTCAAACGCAACCCCTTTTCCTCCCAATCCTGAACACCTCCCACCACTTTATCAGAGCATCAGGCCGCTTCCGAAAGCACCGCTGCTGCCCCGCACAGGAACGCCTGACGCCGTCGCACGCCCCAGGACTGAACCCCGAAAGCCCCAAGCTTACAGAACTCCCATCACCCCTGGCTCGCTAGACACACCGAAACCTTATTGAGTGTCACTCCCAGTCTCTAGGTCTGACTCAGCAAAAACGCCATTTACACACCTTGGATCAGTAGATCACCTATTTGGCATATCAAAATCTCGGACAAGCTTGTGTCACAGCCACGCTCCCGACGTCAATCAGCATTCATCATCCCTCAGGCCACACTGAGTTCCTCACTCTCACGCGGTCTGGGATACGTAGACTGTGTTCCGAAGCAACACCAGGATTGGCCAGTTGCGACGTTGAGTCTCAACACCCACGCATACTCACTGAGCGCCCAGCGAGCCTGGATTCTCTCTGTACTGCAAGTGGCCGTTTCATTCTGCTGGACCTGGGACGCAGTTTTAACCTCGATCTGCAAGTTGCAAAGCGATTATCCGGACAGTCCTGATCAACATCCTGCCATCCACCGTTTAGGTCCGGCACACTGTTGCAAACAGGCTAGGGTACTGAGGATATTACGAATCCCTCATGTTGTAGGCCATTTATTGGCTTTGATCTCATCTCTTCGTCATTTGCTCTTGTATCGCAGCGCTGCCCAACACGTTGGCCGAGGCTGCCTTACACACGCAAAAACATCCGCACTTCTCACAAGGCAGTTGCGCCCAGTCTCGCCTTGTTTTCATATTCAAGCCGAGCTTCGCAGCAATACTCTGCCTCGATTTACTGTCACCCTCAACGCGACTTGCATTGGCCGTACGTCTGTCGGAACTCTACACCTCTGACTCCCGAGGATATATGACGATAGAACAGACCGTCATTCCTTTCACCGCACGTAGCAGCCCACGCCTGAATCAGGACTTATACGCCGTGCTTTTCTGGGCACATATCCACTCAGCGACTGAATACGGGACACATCCATCATTAGACGCAATCACAGAACCATTGCAAGATTATTCCTGCTGAGAGAGACGACCTCACAACTGCGGACAACAAAAAAGAGGTGGGGGTGTAGGCTGGCTTTTGTACTCAAAAATCAGTCCCTGCCCTTCGCTTAATCATCCAGTGTCCCACGCCAGCCACATTTGGATTGGAACCTTGGCCAATTTTTTTCGGGGCACCAGCCAAGGCCCCCTGTCGTTTGGCCTCCACTTCCAAATTGAAAAAAAAAAGCGGCCATCAATTTTTCCAGAAGGGCCGGAGGTAGAGGGGGAAAAAAGTAATAAAAATGGCGGACGACACGACCTACGCACCAAAGTCGCCGGACCTCTCTTCTTTTTTCTCGGCAGCACCCGCCCCGCCTACACCTCCACTGCACACTCACAGTCTGCAGCACTACCAGCAACAACTGAGCAAGCTCCAAACCTCTCCGTCTCCGTCTGCGTCCGCGTCTGCTGCACCACCGCCCGTATATGAATACTCCTCCCCCTCAGCACGCATTCACCACCCAAGCCAGTCATCTTCTACTCCTGTTCACATCAAACAAGAGCAGCCCCACTTCCCATCACCAGCGGCAATCAAAACGGAATTCTCTTCCTATCAGCCACCGCTACAACCCCACCACCACCAAGGTCAGCACCAGCACCAGTACCAACCGCTTCAGCAGCAACAGCACCACCAACATTACCTATCTCCTCAATACCACCACCAGTCGCCGCCACATAACCACCCATCTCCGCAACATCCCCCACCACATATGCAAAGCGCGTATGGGATACAGCCCGTTCTCAACTATCAGGAACAGCAGCCTCATCAGCCCAAAACACCTCAAAGCCAAGGATTTCTAGACCAGAAAAACTTTGGTGGAGCACCCCAATTACACGATATCCCCTACAACCCAGATACACAACATCTACCACAAACACCAGCTTCAGCAACTATGCCTCCCAGAAAGAACACAAAGCAGGCTGACTCGCCACCTCCAATTGACCCTTCACCCGTTCGGACAAAGTTCCCCACAGCCAGGATAAAGCGTATCATGCAGGCCGATGAGGAGGTTGGTAAGGTCGCCCAGCAGACTCCCATTGCTGTTGGCAAGGCTCTCGAGATGTTCATGATTGCTGTTGTCAGCCGAAGTGCCGAAATCGCACGGGAGAAGAACTCTAAGCGTGTCACGGCTCAGATGCTCAAGCAAGTCATCGAGACAGATGGCCAGTACGACTTCTTGGCGGACATTGCTGCAAAGGTTGGCGACGAGGAGAAGAGAGGTGGTCGCTCCAAGGCTGAGTCGTCAAGCGACGAGGAAATGGAAGTTGAGACGAAGAAGAAGGGCAAGGGCGGCCGTAAGAAGAAGGCCGCTGCATGAGTTCTCTCATTCTCAGCTTGGGTCTTGAGGCGAGGGAAGGGAAGGGAAAGGAATTTTCCCATGATGAGAAATATGACAAGGGTTATGAGGATTGGCGTTGGACTGGCTAGCATCTACATCGGCGTTGGGTGACACGGCGATAAACTCGTCGAGCCGCACCTGGGGGGAAATATTACATGGTTTACCTTACGGAAAGGAGGAACAAGCGCTGCTTCCTCGACTTGCATGCCATGGACGGCTTGTCTTTCTATATGCGCATCGAGCCTGTCTTGGACAAGTCTTCTTACGATTTTAGAATGAAAGCATTTTATCGTTTGCACACATTTTTCCTCTCACAATGTGTACGGGATGATGATGAGCCGTGCCTTGAAGCGTCTTGCTGCGGTAGGTACCTTCACCAGGGGACGTCTCATGTGGAACTCACTTTCCACTCACTCAAAGACACCCTGCTCATATGAGGTGGCTGTATTTTATTCGTACCTCACTGTGGTACACTTGAGCTTGACATTGTTGCCAGAGTATGCTTCATTCATCGAGTGACACTCCCCATTTTGACCTGTCTGTCAATGAGACTCTCACCTCATAGAGTCAACATGAGAATTGAAGTCTTACCACTGGAAACTCAGAAAGAGAACTCAGGAATCGAATGCAAATAACGTCACATATGCAGATAAAACGATGATGCCCCGCAGACAGGGGTTTGGCCGTCGCCCCCATTCGTCCTAGCGCGCGACCTTGATCCTCTCGGGTCCGGCACTCTCAAGGTGCGGCTGGCCCCCCTCCTCAGAGGCTCCCGCTCTCAGCGGCAGCATGAGCCAAGGTTCATGCTCGCTGAGGTAACCGGCGACGTAGTCTAATTTGAGGCCAGAATTTTTAGGCACTAGTACTGGGAAACGGCGGGTCGTGCATGGGGCATTCCTCCCACCTTCCAAGTCATGCCCTCAGATTAGTGGACAAATCGACATCCAATTCACGGCGGAGAGGGAGCTACCTATCTGCATCGAGTAACCGGCCACCGTGTGTACCTGGGCGTCTTGTCTCCCATCTTCTTGCGTGCTGCGACTGCTCGAACAATTCTCCCAAGTCTTCTGAGCTTCCCGCCATGCGAAACCATCCCTCGACCTGCGAATCCCGTTCATGTCCATGATCAAATGAGGCACCGAGCCTCGCTGCACTTGCATCCTTCAATCCGCTCCGTGGCGTAACCAATGTCGTGGGACCTGCTCAAGCGATTCCTTGAGTCCGACGTCTTCAACTCGAACCCCTTTCTCTCGGTCTCTTACCTTTCGTGAGCGACCCTCCCCTTGCGCCCACCCGTCGCCGTCATGCGCTATGCTCTCAATTGACGCTTGTTTCGGCAATTGGCAATTGGGATGACCTCTCTGCTAACCCCTAATCTTTCCTTCCTCTAGTCGTTACGCCGACCATGTGGGCATTCACTATGTCTTGTGCAATAAGCTGCGACAATTCCCCTACGAGGATATCGAGTTCTTCCTGCCGCAGCTATGCCACCTAATAATCAGCGTCGACAACGAGTCCATGGCCTTGGAGGAGTTCCTCCTGGACTTGTGCGAAGAGTCCGTCACCGCTGCGCTTCTGGTTTGTTTCGTCTCCCCGCTGTCGCGCTGCCGTATTCGCTCACAATCTCCTAGACCTTCTGGTTATTCCAGACGTACCTACACGATCTATCGTCCAATCCGTCGTCCAAGGCCTTTCAAACATGCCGGAGGGTATACAACAAGGTGCAGCATATTGTGTTCGGCCTGCCAGATGCTGCGAGGCACGATAAGATCAAGGAGAACATCTTGCCCGTCACGGTCCTGGCGAGCTTCGTCTTGGCCAGTGTCGCGGTGCCACTAGTCCCACAGTGGGCGGGACCACTTGCCGTGGCACAGGCTAGGAAGCCTCAGCCGTCCGACGACCTCATATCCGATTCTCGAGATAGCAACCCCAAGACAGCGCAGGTGACGCGAGCCCACACGGTGACGGCTGGGAGCACGAGGTCTAGGCGTACGAAAGATGGCGGGCGGATGGTCAGCGCGCCGGATCTGGTATCCCCAGGCGTCGCGTCGTCCAACTTGCAGCATCGGTCGACGGATCCATCTCCGTCTCGGCCAGGTTCCTCTGGCTCCAAGACCCCCATCGAGGTCAAGCGTCTTCCGTCTCATCTCAACATGAAGAACGATGACGCCCGTCTCAGCTCCTCTTCGCTACCTCTCCCTGAGCTACGTTCCCCGAGGCTGGCCATAACGAGACCGGCAACACCAGTATCGGCAGGATTTCCCCCACGCCCTAACGATGCTCTTAATAGGAGACATTCCCTTCACTTCAAGAGCGGTGCCGCCGGTTCTGACTTGACAACGCTGCAAAAGACTAGATTACTGCGCCAACACTACTTTAGATGTGAGACGCAATTCCTGACCGCGCTAGAGGGTATCTCCAATAGGCTTGTCATCGTGCCGAAACCCGCTCGGCTCAGTGCTCTCCGCGCGGAGCTGGCCCTCATAGCGCAAGACCTGCCGGCGGAAGTGGACGTTCCAGTTATTTGCCCACCTACCCTGGTAGATGGATCCCCAGCAAAGAGTCGGCACCATCGAATTGTTCGTCTGAATCCAGGAGAGTCGACAGTGCTGAACAGTGCAGAGAAGGTGCCATATCTTCTCATGGTTGAGGTACTGAGAGATGACTTCACATTCGATCCGGATACGCCAGATAACAAGAGGCTTTTGGCCACTCTCTTATCCGATCCCGGTCACACCCGACGTATTTTTGACCTTTCCGATTCACCTCGCATACCTATAGCACCCAAAACACCAGAGACAATAGTTGACAGCGTGTTTGAGCCGGTTTCTGGCGACTTGGGAAGCTCTCCCCTGATCAAGCCTTACGATGACGATCCTTTCCAGAAACCCCAGGGGAAACAGGTTCCACCGTCGCAAGCCCAACGTCTTCCGAGCGCTGGCACATCTGCAATGTCGACTGTAATGTCGGAAATCACAACTCCGCGGAGCTCCAGAACATCAACCTCGAGATCGAGCAGTCCAACAGGCCCACTCCGCAAGATGACACTCTCTTCGCGGCCTAATGCTGTGGTTGATCAACCAGATTTCTCCGCGCTCGCTACCCACATGCGCACAGCTTCACAGATGTTGGCTCAGCTCGAAGCTACGAGCGGCAAGCGACCACGACATGAAGTACAGGCAATCCGAGCCAAGATTATTGCGAGCATGCAAAGCTTGGAAGAGCAGAGTTTTGATATGGACGAGCAGGGCCCGACCTTTGACACCATCATTGCCAAAGCCTCTACCGCGCAAGCGAACTCTGTTGTTGCAGCTACCGAGGCCCCTGAAGCCGAGAGCGAATCGCCCGTTGAACCGGGGCCCAATGCCGGCGCAGGATTGGCGCGAATGGAAAACGATATCAAAACTGGTGGTATTCAGAGTAAGGGTGACCGCGACGATCCTAGCGCGGCTGTCTTCGGTGAGGCATGGCAAGCTAAGAAAGAGCGCATCCGCAAGACTTCGCCGTATGGATGGATGAAGAACTGGGATTTGGTCAGTGTCATTGTCAAGACCGGAGCCGACTTGCGTCAGGAAGCTTTTGCTTGCCAGCTCATTGACGTCTGCCACAAGATTTGGGTCGACGCGAAGGTCAACGTCTGGGTCAAGCTTATGCGGATTCTCGTTACTGGCGAGTCCTCGGGTCTGATTGAGACCATCACCAATGGTGTGTCGCTGCATTCCATCAAGAGAAGTCTGACGTTGTCAATGGAGACAAGTCCTGGTCAGAAACGCCGGTTTGCTACGCTGAGAGATCACTTTGTGAAGGCGTTCGGTGCTCCGGATAGCGAGCCTTTCAAAGCGGGTGTGGACGCCTTCAAACGCTCACTGGCCGCTTATAGCATGATTTCATACATCCTGCAGTTGAAGGATAGACATAACGGTAACGTCCTGATCGACAGCGAAGGTCACATCGTCCACATCGATTTCGGTTTCATGTTGTCCAACTCGCCAGGCTCTGTTGGTTTTGAGGCGGCACCTTTCAAGCTCACTCAGGAGTATATCGAGGTGCTCGGTGGCATTGGGTCTGATGATTACGAAGACTACAAGAAGCTCTGCAAGCAAGCTTTCCAAGGTAAGTTCTGTATTGAGCTTGGGGAAATAACATGGCTAACTCAATTTCAGCTCTGCGGCGGTCTGCGGATAACATTATCGACTTGGTGGCCATGATGGGGCGTGACTCAAAGATGCCATGTTACTCGGCGGGAGTTGTCCAGGCCACACACAACCTTCGCCAACGCTTCCAGCTGCAGCTGAGTGCGGACGAAGCGGAGCAGTTTGTGGAAACTGACCTGATTGGCAAGTCCCTGGGCAGCTACTACACACGGCTGTAAGTTTGAACAGTGTCTTGTCCGCAAAAAGCTCATACTAACGTGCCTCTTCAGCTACGACACCTTCCAATATAGAACGCAAGGCATTTACTAGACGGTTGTGACGACGGAAACAAAGAAACTTCGATCAACAAGCTCTCGAAAGCATTGGGACATGAAACGTGCATCTAGGCATTTGGGCGGCGTTGCGGTTGAATAGACGACTTGAACTGAACTGAACTGAACTGGCTAGGCTGGTAATGACGCAGCCGAGGAACGATCTTCTCGGTCATTTTTTTTTTAATGAGTTGATGGGGGAGGGACAGTAGCTGTCAAAAGAGGTATAGCAGATAACTGGCCACTTGAGAGTTGAGCGCGAGATATAGGATACCGAAATATGCTGAAATAACATTATATATCCGAAAGACGAGATTGGAGCATCTGTATCAGTGACGGGTTCTCGTCGTGCCCTGGAGTGGTTTTGTGCCGCGTGACCCAACCTGTGAAGTGATGGGTACTGAGGCGAGTGCACCTTTCGTGAAATACACATTGACGAATACACCACAACCGTCCCGGCCCTACATCTATAAGGTAGAAATCTTCGAGTGGAAGGCATGAGACCGGTTTTGTGTTTCGTCATAGACACGAGTGGGAAGGTTGTCCGCGGGCGAGAGTTGAGGGCGATCATTGTGTTTTCGCATAGCTATGGATCAGCAAGGCGAAGAGGGCGGCTAAGAGGGAGCAGGGGGCGGTAAATGTTCGTAGGCGGGGTTGATTATGATAATGAATGCCCCGGCCCGGAGGAATTCCCCCTCTTGCGCCTCTGTCCTAGCCGCTGGGCGCAATGTACTCTACTGCGAATTGGATGAGGAAGTTAAAGATTCTAGAAGGCTGACGAGGTAGAGAGATGAGGAAGGCACCTCTCTGAGACCTCACGGCGCAGCTTGCTCACCCTTACTATTCCATTTAGTCCTTGTTCGCTTCTGCGGGATCATCGTTGACCTCGACGCTCTCTACACGACATCGCGGAACACAAAGAGACCACGTCTTGACTTAATGTCTAGGTCGCCTAGGCAGTTTTTTCAGATTCTGTGATAGGTCTGCGATCCCGCCCGCCGGTACCCAATACAGAGACCTTGCCTCGATCTAGAACGAGGGTACGTCGGGAACAATCGTGCTATAGACTAGCAACGCCAGATGATAGGTCCAACTCTACATCTCGTCCTTTGCCTCCATGACGGCATGCAGGTCTTCGTCGAGGCGCAATGGTTTGGAGCTCGGCATATATTCGCATAGGGGAAAGCTATGTGCCAAAGGGTCATTTATTTCCACTGAAATCAAATATCTCAGAAAGGGCATACTCTGTTTAATTCCAAAAGTCGGCGCTACTGATTAAAAGGCCTATATAAGGGGCCCGTTCTATCCATCCTACCTATCTCTTCTCTAAGCATCTGCTCCTGAAGCTTTGTGTTTTGAAAACTTAAAGTGCACGCTGATGGCAGATTGATCTGCTAATAATCATTAGTAGAACCTGAAGTACTTGAGTGGGCCGGGTCTACTACTGTATAACCTACTCTTGATATTTCAAACTCATCATTTCGCTTTTTCCTCAAGTATCTCAACCTTATTCAGAGAGGAATAAGACAGGAGGGCAAGGTCCTTGAGATTGGAGAAAAGTGCTATCGCCCCTTGAAAAAGGAACGAATGAGATTTCAAGAAGCTTGAGAAAGGTATTCAATGTGACAGCCTCCAGCACATCCAAGATACCTTGCTTCTATCAGATAACTCCTGCGCGGCGGGATTCGATCTAAGGAACAGCAATCTGTAGGCCCGTAAGTCTCCCTGAATTATACCTTCTTGAGCGGAGTCAGGGAGGGATACTGGCAGCCAGTCCTGCCATGTACCAGCAAAACCTTGATGAACCTTTGATCGATTTGATAAGATGGCTGCCGCTGACCTTGCGCTTGTCTCAGCGGCCAACGGCGGAGGGGCTTGCCAGAGGAAACACGCCAACCACGTCTCAGCTGCGATGAAAATCCGAGGTTCCTGTGTACCTATTTACCTTCACCCAAAGCCTACTGACCTGCCCGTCGTCGTGCTCAACGTAAAAATAGACGTTGTGCCATCACGCACTCGTCATGGCACCTCATCCATCAAACTTCTGTCTGGTGCGATAAACACCCCAAAGCTATTGTCCTATCCGTAACATCTCAGCAGGACTAAATCTACGCTGGAGATCCAAATAGCAACATCGAAAAGTTGAACACCATGAAAGGATACCAAAAAGTCAAAAATGAGCTGTCTGTGGCATTATGTAGGACCACCAAATTCGAACTCGCAACCTTTCGCAAGGACCCAATTATGCGTTCATCACTTTCCACCACTAGGTCATGGACACTTCAGACGCTGCTCATGCCTTCCTTTTCGAGATTTCTACCCTATAGATGTTGAGGCGGGGATGTTTGTGGTGTATTCGTAGATATGTATTCCATCTATATCACCTCCAGGCTGCACATCGCGCCTGAGGTATCATATGTTGATTCCGAGCACAGGGCTGACAGCAGCATATGCAGCCAGCCTAAGGGCCAGCAGTACAAGACCAGGGCACGATGGGAATTAAGTCAAGCTAGGGCCGAGGTCTCACCAGAGCAAGTGGTTACAGACAACACAGCCAGGTATGCTGGAACCGAAAGTATACATGGTCTTTGACCAAAAAGCTTCATTATGTCTAGGGTATCTTGCACACAGGCCTCCGCGAATCCGCGCTTCCTCCTCTTTACACACCGCTCCACTTGCCAAACTTGGTATACCTCTTGTACATCTCTCTCAAAATAGCCCTACCACTGGCATCCATGCTATCATTCAGAATCTTCCTCACCTCGAGCGGCGTGATGTCGAACACGGAGTTCATGCCGGGTTCCAACGCCTCGCGGATCTCGCGCGGCACGTCGACGTCCAGCTGCAGCTTGACGTACGCCATGAGGACGAGGTACATGTGCCGACCGGCCGACCTCTTCGCCGCGTCGGTCGCTGAGTCGAGGGCGCTGAGGTGCTGTACGCGGGAGACGGCTGCGGCGGCGGGCTCGCACACGAGGGTGACGAGACGCGTGAAATGCGCGGCGTGCTTAGCCCGTTGCTGTGTAGATGATGAGGGGTGAGCGAGGGCGCTGAGGAGGGTTTCGAGGGTGGTGACAAGGATGTGGTAGTGGCCTTCCAACCGGAGGCGGTGCTTCTTGATGATGATCTCCATTAGCTTGCAGAGCCAGTGGTACACACTCGGCGACGCGTCGAGGAGGTGGCCTCGGTTGTTGGAAACGATTGCTGCCACCGTGCTGAGTGTCGTCTCAATGTTCCACTGGGTCATGGAGTCTGACTTGACGTCGAGCAGCTGCTGCAGGACTTCGGCGGTCCTGACGAATTCGCGCACAGTTCCGGCCTGGGCCAGGTACCTGATCAGTTTGCCGTGGGCTGTGGCCAGGTCAAAGTTCTTTGACTTTTCAAGACCGACAAGAGATTCTATGATTTCGGTTAGCATCAACCAAACTTGAGGAGGGAAGGAAACCTACCAGTCATCTGAGCAACCACACGGCGGATGGCAAGGAGCTGGCCTTCGGAAGTCGAACCGGCTGCCGGAGCGGTGTCTGCCTCAACGCCTTCAAGAAGGCTATGCACATACTGAACCTTGCCATTGTAGTCAAGATCAGCAACAGCGGCATCAATGATGTCGTCCAGTGTAGATTGTCGGTTGAAGTCGGAAAGGGGATCAGGCACTGCGCTACTCGGTAGTGGTGTGGGCAGCGTGCTGCTGAAGAGCTGGCCGAAGGAGGTCGGCCGAGGCGCTGCCACCTTTGACGGGAAATGCTTGATGAGGAATGCCTGAAGCTTCCAGCCGCTGAAGTATCCATTTGTGATCGCCTGCTGGCTCACCTCTTCCAACTGAGACACCTTGATCTTGAGCCCCGCGACGGCCGGTTTTGGCAAAGCTTCGGCTGCGTCGAGTGCAATCAGGGCGCGGTTGACGATATCTCCCTTGACCTTCTGCTTTCGCGAGGCCTTGGAAAAGTCACTCAAGGTGTCTTGAATGAGACTTCCCAAGGCCGAAGCTATTTGATCGCTGTCGATGACAACAGCTTTGTCATTAGAACCAGTTTCAGGTAGCACAACGGAGAGCAGTGCCTTCAACAGAGTCATTTGCACGGAGGAGGCACCGCCATCTAGGCCCTTTAGAAGAGCGGAGATCTTGTCGAAGTACTGCGTGCGCCATTCCTGATGATCGTTCATTTGTCGCACAGTTGATGTCGCTAGTTGTGACACGAGCTGGGCCAGGCCGAGAGCCGTCCTTGAGTTGCTGTCCGCGCAGACTTTTGACAGTGAGTCCGCAATCTTTTGGAGGTCGGAGAATGACATGTTTTGGTAGAAAGTTGGCCTTGACATTAGCTTGACCAAGAATCCCAAAACCAGATGCCAGTCCGAAGGCTCCAGTTGGCCTGCCGCGTGGACTTTTGGAACCAAGATTTCCATGAGACGCTCCCTCTGTTGTCTCGTGATAGATTCGTCAGGAATCCTTGACAACTCAATCATGGCGGCCCTACTCCGCTGCTCAGCCCAGGGGGAAGACTTTGCTGAGGCCTTGCTGATGATGTCGATGGCGTGATCCACCACATCGGCTGTCAGCTTTCTTTTGCAAAGGTTGTTTTCGTTTGATGCCACGGCGTGAAGCACGTTACTCAGCTTCACCTCGCTGCCCTTGGAAGAGGTCTCCTCACTCAAGGCGCGTTGTAAGTAGTCGGGCAGACCGCCCGAAGACTTCGCAAGAAGAGCCACGAGTCTCGAAGCTGCAAGGGGAAACTCTGCGCAAAACTTGGGAACATCAGAGGTATCTGAAACTGCGAGATCTCGAGAATTGAAGAGACCCTGGAGGTCTTCCACCTTGACCTTCTTCAAGAGTCTCTCGACGAAGGTTGTAAGCAAGGAAGAAAGAGCAGTCTGGTCGCGACCATCGGGATACATTGATAGCCAGAAATTATATGCGCACTCCAGGGCCTCGCATGTATCTTCGTCGTCAAATTTAGCTTTTTGTAATGCCTTTGTGAGATCTGTCTGGACCTTATCCCAGAGAGCGGTGGCCTGGTCATAGTCTAGCCAGGAAACAGTCTTGGAGGTGATTCTCCAACGCAGCGAGCGAATGTCCGACGGTGTTTTGCTGGCCGACCCGACGTTCAACGCAATGTCGGCAAGCTTGCTTCCAACCGCATCGGCATAGTCGTCTTTGGTGACTGCAGAAGCGAGGGTGTTGAGGAAGATGAAGACTGCAGCCGGACGGAGTTCCTGCTGTTCCTCAACCCATTGCAGCAGATTGACCAACTGCTTGGTGGTCAAGGACTTCTGAATGCCTCCAATTAGCGTCGGATTGCGGTGCACTCTAGAAAACCAAACTGGCCGATCTCCGGAGCGCAGCTTTTTGTCTTCGAACTTCGAGAGTTGATTGAACCACGTCTTCAGGAATGTTGATAGATCGCGGGCATTTTCAAAGCCGGTTATCAGCGACTCCATCAGCTGCCGCATAATGCCCTCGTCGGCCTCCGCGCCGACTGCGGTAATCCTGTCGCACACTTGGTCGAAGAGTTGTGTGCCTTCTTCTGATTGCAAAAAGACATCCGCGTCACATCTCGCAACAAGCGACAAGAGACGCCAGTCAGTCTCGCTCTGATCATCAGGAAGCGCGTAAGACTCGCAGACTGACAGAAGGTCACTCCGAGCGATGCGAGATTTATTCGCGATTGCTTCGTCGAGGATTCCTCCCATCGCATGCGACTTTTCGCTAGCAGACAACTGCTTCATGGCACGCTCAGACATCTTGAAAACTTCCTGCATCCAGGCCTCCTCAGCCTTTGTTGTTGTGAGTCCTCCAACAACTCTCGGGGCTGATGACACTAGGCTGTAGAAAGTTGGAACTGAGGTCAAGGCAATGTTCTGTATCATGGCAAAACAGCGAATGACGACCTCGAGATCGGTTTTGTTGAGGTATGCCGACCTCGCCGGCAGAACAAGGTTGCGTTGGAGGAACTTCTCGAGATCGCGCGTCCATATCTTGGCCACTTGGTCATTGTTGCTCGACTGGTTCTTAGTCTTGCCCAGAATAGAGAAGGATACGCGTGAGAGGTGAGTCGCGACTTCGAGTGCATCCGTCCCCCCCTGGAGATGCAGGTCCCAGGCGGATGAGAACACCTTCACCCATGACTCTTGCGCCTCAAATGGCTCGGTATCTGACGCTTCCAGAGAGAAATCGCAAAGTGAAAGCAGGGGCGAGAGCAGCTCTACCGCCTCGGTCGCAGGCTGGGCGAAGAGTGCCTTGATGTGTTCTGCTCCCATCCTGTCGTGGGCAGACCATTGCGCCCCCGGGTCCAGTCGTTCAAGCAGGTTCTTCAATGCGCCAAAGATAGCCTCCCCCGTGCCTAGACAGCCCTCGAAAGACTGCAGCGCCTTCAGCTCAAAGACTGCGGCATTGTTCCTCTTCCTCTTCTTCGATGTAGAACCAGAGGCCTGGGCTTCGGTGCTCGGCTTCGCGACGCTCTTGAGAGTTTGTTGAAGAACCGCCATGAACTTTCGGTCGGCGAGGGACTTTGCGAGTGAAAAGAGAGGGATTCTTTGGAATGCGCAATCGAGAATGCGCCATGTCAAGGGAAATCGTCGGATTGTGTCGGCTTCGTCGTTGTTCGCTTTCATGACTTTGAGAAGCCACCGGAGGACGCTCTCCTCAGCGGCAGAGAAGGGCCCCTGGCTGGCAGATGTGAGCTGCTTCCATACTCGGTCGAGGTTTTCGCCATTGGCTCCAGGGCCCGTCTGGTCGAGAGATCGCACTGTCTTGACCAAGTCCCTGTCCGACGTCTTCAACAACGGTTAGTAGACAAGGATGGAGTTAAACCTGACTGAAGAACTTACAATGGTCTCAGAAGACCTGCTTGGGCTTGCATCAGTCATTTCCACGTCCATGATAGGCAACCAACCACGAGGGACTTCAAAAGACGTGCAGATCTTTTGAGTGCGCTCAGGTGTAAGTCGCACCGACTCCCCGCGATTTTTGGCTGGAGCTTTCCCAAAATTTCGGGATTCTGCCGCCCCACCCAAGCCAAAGAGGTCACCGACACTCACACCGAGACTTACCGCCCTCGGGTGTTCATCATCAATTTGCCGGCTCTCTCCGAAAACATCACTTGGTTCAATTCCATAGCTGAAGCTCCGACCTCGACAACACCATTGCGCATCGAGTCAATTGTGTAAGCACCGCTCCCCAGCTATTCGTTTGATCCATTGACGCTGACGACCAGCTCCTCAGGGTATCGACGACCATGTCAGACACCTCCGTTCCCCCTCCCCCGAGCGCCGTCGCGCGCCCCGTCAGTGAGGCACTTCTCAACGAGAAGGTAGCTCCCCCAAGCCGTTACCAACGTCGATAACCCGAGATCCCTGACCATATTCTAGTGGGACCACTGCCTGTCCAACCTCCTCGTCAAGTCTACCCTCGGTCTTGGCTTCG
The DNA here is from genome assembly GCF_011075155.1 of Colletotrichum scovillei. Taxonomy (NCBI): domain Eukaryota; kingdom Fungi; phylum Ascomycota; class Sordariomycetes; order Glomerellales; family Glomerellaceae; genus Colletotrichum; species Colletotrichum scovillei. The sequence goes on from NW_023336261.1 coordinate 4,698,437, forward strand.
GCGTCGTCTTCTCAGTCCTCCTTTTCAAGCGCAGAGCGTGGCCCGCCTTCGTCGGCGTCGGTTTCGGAGCCGGACGCGCATACGAGGAGTGCAACTCCAGCCTGAAGCAGGCCGCCAGAGAGATCAGGAAGCAGGCATAAGATGCCACGACTGTCGAATCGATAGACGACGCGATCCGGATCGGAATACAGCTGTACAAACATACTACGCAACACGCACGTGAAGCTCGCTAGGGAGCCAACAGCCGGCGGGCCCTTGTGCGATCACCCTGAGGAGCCGGTATACTAGGTTAGGGCGGGGACGAGCGAGGGAATAGAGTCTTTTTTATTTGTCTGTCATTCTTGACTGTCCTGTCCTGCCTTGCTTTGCGTGTTACCGCCCAGCTGCTACGGATGGGTCGTTGGTCCTGAACCCCCGTTCACACCCTGCTCGTCGAAGCGCCTCGATGGTCTACGGCCACAATTTGCGGGTAAGCATTCATCGTTCGAACGAATCAACCCTTGAATGTCGGCCGTGGAGTGCTGTTCCAATTCCCGGGATGTATCGTTGGAAAGCCCTGTCGATGTGCCGTCGAACTTTCCGATCCCGCCGTTACGCTCATCAGCGGGGTCTCTCCAAGGCCTGAAGATGTGCTTTGGTGCAAGGGATGCCGTATCGTCCCTCTCGAGGAGACGCAGCTCGTTTCTCTCCTGTCCTGCCACCGAGTCGCTCCGTCGCTGGACGCCGTTGATGAAAACCTGTGTTGTGTCGTGTGAATCCCATCTCGCCCGATCGTTGCTTTCCGGGAAGCTATTGGCCTCATGTTGTGCGCGGGAGCGCCTAGTTTTGATGCCAATCAGGACAATGAAACCTAGGATACACGCGAGAACAAAGATGGCAATGGCGAGACAGAGGATTTCTAGGGGTGTAGCCTGAGGCGCGTGTGGCGGCTGTTCAGGAGAAACTGTATGGTCGATCTGCAGACCCTTGCCAGCGGCGACGTCTCTCGCTTGTTTCATGAAGCTCGACATGTCTGCCGTGCCTCCGGGATTTGGGACTTGGATTCCGCCTCGACCAAAATGGGGTCTTGCCGCTCTGTGTCGCGTTGGCTTGAAATTGTCGGCAAGGCCGAGTTTCTGAATCACGGATGACATTGAGAATGGAAGTAATCAGTAGGTATCTTTAGGTAAAGTCTAAGTTATTATTGAGAAAAGGTATTAGGGGTGGTCGTGTGGTTGAAGTCGAAGAATCATTTGGACGATGCACCGTCCACATTTCTCAAATGCATAGAAAATAGTCGGGGACCCCTTCTCCTTGGATCGAATAACTCAGACCAGAAGGTGCAACCCGCAATCAGAAGCTATGCGCAGATGTTTGTAGTAAGAAGGGGCAGAACGGAAAGGGCGGTCCTGACGTCTCTTGTGAGAATCGAGGATTGTGGTGCCAGACTTGTTCAGGATTATTGGTGCCTCTTGCCATAGCTTTGTGTCATTGACGTCTCGACTACCCGATTGCAAGTCGCCAGTAAGTGAATCGCTTGCATCGAATCCGCCAACGGATGAAATAACCTGCTACGTAAGTAGGTAGTACATGGTTAGGGCAAATATCGAGTACTGTAAGGAACAACGCAAATTGAACCCTATCAATAGAGGGCATTATATTCATTACGCAATGTAAGGCAAACTTATCACGTCAAGCTTGTTCAGCATCGAGTGATATGGCTATTCAAAGGCGCAAATTGCACAACGTGTCGAGTAAAAACAATCACTCCTTTTACAAGAACTTGGGGTCTGTCAAACGATAGAGACCTGCTTCCTGAGTTCTAATCTCAAAATCCCGGGGCCGCCCCGAAACCTCGGCGATTGTAGCTGTAGCCTCCGATGGTCTCCACAGCCCCGAGGGGCCGGCTCCGACAACAGCGATGACCGAACCGAGCTTGAACGCCACACCCAAAGGCTCATCTGCAAAGACAATTAACTGGCCAGAAGCCCTTCTTATTAACGCAACTGACGAAATCCTTCTCCGACGATATGCAATTGGTCCAAGGAGAGCAATAATGAAGCGTCACTGAAAATTATGGTCGAGGAGTTGAAATCCGTCTACTACCATTGGACAAAAACCATCAAGCCCCCCCGGGCTGACTAATGCGGCAAACAATCAACTGCCGCCACCTACCGCCCACCACCTTTTACATCATAAGCTATACCTTATTGCCGAACATTAGCATCCTCAATTTTCTCCAACTGCCGCCCCCCGTTCAACTAAACGACCTCAGCATCGCTACAAGGCAGCTCAAAATGGCCTCTCTCCGGTGTATCCATAGCCCCTCGAGCGCAAATATCTTCGTGCAGCTTGCGCGCCGTACAACATCGACGTTGAACTCCCCGGCAACGATCCTCTCGGTACTTGTCCCGAGATGGGAGTCCGGCACGACCACGGCCACCACGAGCAAGGCCGGCTTCGGCACAACCCGACAATGCTGCACCCAGAGTGTTTCTAGGAGGATGATGCCGCAGCGCTTTGCTGGGAGGACGATGCGACAGCAGACCCGCGCCTTCACGGCCTCCGCGACGAGGAGGCAGACGAAATGCGCCTGGAACCCGAAGACAGACGAGGAAGGGCAAGAGATGAAGCTCGATATCACAGATAGAGCAGGCAAGGTACGTGTAGCTTACGTGTACCCGAGCATCGAACAAGGGAGGTTCCGAAACCTAACAGCTTCTCTTTGCGTTTATAGCGTCTAGCAACTATCATGAAGAAGGACAACAACCCGAACCTAGCCCTGAGGATACAAGTCGAGAGCGGAGGCTGTCATGGCTTCCAGTATCTCATGAGCCTAGTTACCCTGCCCGAGTGCGAGAGCGCAGAGGACTGGTCCAAGGTCGTTGGGGAGGACGATACCGTGTTTCAATACCTGCCAGAAGATGCCGACCCTTCAAGCGTAACCTTTGAGGGACCAAAGGTGGTGATTGACGAGCCGTCGCTGGATTTGCTGAAGGGAAGCAAAGTGGACTTTACGATGGAGCTTATTGGGTCCCAGTTCAAGATCACGGACAACCCGTATGCGTCAAGCAGCTGTGGATGTGGAACTAGCTTCGACATCAAGATCTGAGAATGACTCAACCTGGCTCAACGGGGGACGAGCATAGTGGTTGTTGCGCACCCACTTGTACAATATTAATGTAATGCGTACAAACACCCCTCTTGGATCAAGACATGGAATACCACGATACATCAAGACAGTCACACATGCACAGTACACACATACAACTCTCTAAAGAGGCTTGCATTGCTACCCATTGAACAAGGAGGATGGAGAATCCAGTGGTCGTCAAATGATCAATTCACAAATTCCCTTTTGTGGTTATCAACGCCGTGCAACCGTGCCAATCATGTAATAAACCCTTGGTATTCTCAAACCTGCCGAAGTCCCGAGTAACTAGACAAACCCTGCCAAATCCCCATTTTTGTTGATCATGAAGCCGTACAAACGACCAGTTTAGTTCATCTGGCGGATGAGGGCGTTGATCTTCTCCTCGCGGTTGCCAAGGTCACCACCCTCGATGAAGTGCTTGAACTTGCGGGGGCGGAAGCCACCAGTGGGGTTGGAGAGCTTGAAGGGCCAGAGGAAGTTGGAGGCCTGCTTGAAGTTGGGGCCGACGGTGTAGATCTCGTGGATGAGGTCCTCCATGCAGACGATGCCGTACTTGCCGAGGTTCTCCTCGATGATGGAGTTGTCGGTGAGGGCAACACGCTGCTTGTTGACCTTTCCGTAACCGCGCTTGTAGACGAGCTCCTTGACGGACTTGAGGTTGGGGTAACCGTAGGCAACCCACGGCTCGATGATCTTGATCATCTCGGTGGTGGCCTTGGTGATCTTGATGAAGACTCCGTTGTTGATCTGGAGGAGACGGAGAAGCTGGAGGATCTTGCGGGGCTTAGGGGCGATCTTGTTGATACCCTTGATGCGGATAAGGAAGATCAGGTTGGCCTCAGCGGGAACGTAGGCGGAGTCGTTCTCGCGGGCAACGCGGGAGAGGCGGACCTTCTCGCGCTCTGCGTCGCGGTACTCCTTGACGTACTTCTCAGCACGCTTGAAGATGACACCACGCTTCTCCTTGTTGGCCTTTAGGAAACATGTTAGCAATGTGTTTCTTGGATCAGATATGCATTGACGATGTGAATGATCCGGCAAGTGTCAGACCCGAAAGAAGGTTAATTCCAACTGCATCGACCGTAGTCTAGTTGTGAAAGGTATGTTATGCATCATGAGACGGGGGAAGGGGTAGATAGTGGGAGTAGAGGTATACTTACAGCCTTGCGCTTCTCGGTGGCCGAGTTGCGCTCAGCGCGAGCCTTCTCCTGAGACTTGCGCTTCTTGAGGAGGGTCTCCGGAACCAGAACCTGGTTGGAGGTGGGGACGGAACTGTTGCAAATCAGATTAGTACGCAGTCCGACATACTGCAAGCAGCATGGGTAGAGCGCCGGTGCGAGAATTGTAGCTGGAGCGCGACATTCTCGCTGTGGCTAACTCGAAGTTCATGACTTTGATCGGTGAGCAGACCAGGTAGTAGCAGTAACTCCAAGGGAGTAATTACTGTGGCACTGTGCTCATCCGACAACACCTCGAAGCACAGCAAAGTGTTCAAGAGTATATGCGCGCATGCGTACGGGTCGCCGAGCAAGCCTTTCAGCGCTGCTAGGAGAATCCAACAAGCGGCAATGTTTTTGAGGGAGAACGAGTTACCGTTCATCCCCAACACCCCGAGCACCGTCTCTCAATCCGCAAGCCATATTCCAGGTCATGAAGGAAGGAGGGAGGTTGCCCAGGAGGGTTCGAGCTGAGAGCCAGGCATTCACGACGAGGTGAAGCAAGGACTCCAGCGAGAGGACCACGACAATCTGCAAGACATCGCAAACGGAACGGAGGGGGAAATGCTGCCGCTGCTGCTCAAGAGCTTTGGTGTACATACGTGGTGGCGGCCATTGTGAAGGCGGGTTTGGTTGTCGTCGGCGGTTGTCGTCGAAAATTGGTCGCTGGATCAGAAGAAGGAGGGAAAAGGAAAAAGGCGGCGGGATCGCAGAAGTTTTACCCAAAATTTCGCGGGCTCCGCTGGGGCTGGTGCATGGGCCACCACCAGCAAATTGAAATTCTCACCGCCCTCAATTTTTCTCGCTTAGGTAGGGTTTCTCAAAAGGCTAAGCCAATCTGGGTCGTTCTGCCGCCGCCAACCGCCCGACCCCCGTCAGGGCATTCTCGTCCACTTTTTTTGTTCGTGTGTGCAGGGCTGGGCTTTGTGAAATTTCGTTTGGGATTATTGCGAGCGACGGATCGAGAGAGCTTCCCTTTGCCAACCACTCCGACTAACCACCACCGAAAGACAATTCGCCAAACACAGCAGTCACGATGCCTCCCAAGTCCAAGACCGTCCGTCCCGCCCAGGAGAACATCTCCTTGGGTCCCCAGGTCCGCGAGGGTGAGTTCTTGCCTGCGTCCCAATCGATTGTTACGTCGCGCGTTGAAACTCCATGCGCCGACCGCAAAATGATAAAATGAAGCAATTTTGCTGACTACCCCGCGATCTCCAGGCGAGCTCGTCTTCGGCGTTGCCCGTATCTTCGCCTCCTTCAACGATACCTTCGTCCACGTCACCGATCTTTCGTAGGTCTCACCATTCACTGTTCAGCCTCCGAGTTCCGGAATACCCCTCCCTCCTTGGCGAACATGAAGACTATATCAATACCCGTGATGGTGCAAGATGGCTAACTGGGTGATTCCAGCGGCCGTGAGACCATCTGCCGTGTCACTGGTGGTATGAAGGTCAAGGCCGACCGTGACGAGTCCTCCCCCTACGCCGCCATGTTGGCTGCCCAGGACGTCGCTACCCGCTGCAAGGAGCTTGGCATCACTGCCCTCCACATCAAGATCCGTGCCACCGGTGGTAAGTTCTAGACTCCTTCAATAGTCCCTCACGAGCCGTCGCGCTGATTCAAATCTTTAGGTAACGGCACCAAGACCCCCGGCCCCGGTGCCCAGTCTGCTCTCCGTGCCCTGGCTCGTTCCGGCATGAAGATCGGCCGCATTGAGGACGTCACCCCCACGCCCTCCGACTCTACCCGCAGAAAGGGTGGTCGCCGCGGTCGTCGTCTCTGAGCGCCCGGTTTTACATCATTACCTGGGTGGCTTCCGTGGGACAGGAGCGCTCATTATTTGGTTTCTTGGTGGCATCGCGAAAAACGCGGGGAACGGCGCCTTAGCCTGGTCCCCACTCTACCTCTACGCACTGTGACATGCCTTCTGCTGCGGGCGACAGTATCTATCGTAGACAGAATAGAAACTCGCCATATATGGCCTGAACTGAAGAGTAGCTCCTGAACCCTCGACAAAGTTGTGCACATAATGCGATGCTGTGACGTGATGTGTGATCCACCAAGTAACCTACATTACTGCTTCATTGTTCTTAACTCTGAGATGTCTTTTCGATGTGTCTTCGCGGATCTATGCCGCGTATAAGCCTGAAAGCAACCACGCCTGCCCGGAACGCCATTCTCTTGATTCAGTATTGACGGGATTGCCCTCAAGTCGCCCAAGGGGAATCGAGACTGTTCAGCCACTACTTGAAAGCAGGCTTTAGCGTCCAAGTACCCCTACCCGTGCCACCCGTCTTCCCCAGGACGGCTACCCTGTCCAACGCACTTTTGAAGTCGTCCGTCTGCTTTGGAGTCTTGCAATACGGATTGAAGTGATCAACCAGCATCTTAGTCACTGCCTTGCCTCCTTGACGTCTCATGAAAGTCTGGATCAGGGGTATGAAATCCTTCTCCTTCAAGGGCTTGTCCGTACCCGGAGTGTTGCCCCGTGAACTGGAGCCGCCGGCCGGCTGGCTGAGCCCCTGACGATCCGCAAGGGAAGACATGACCGCCGAAGAATTCATTCCGCGGCGTCGCGGTGCAGTAGGTCGGCCTCCCTCGCCTATCTCGCCAGTCCAGGTGACAGTTCCGATGGGAATACGGCGCGCAACCTCTCCAGCTCGTCGCAGATGGGCGGCAGCCTGGGCCGCTATCTTGTTCGCCTCGTGCCGATTCATGGCCTGGTCAGCCTGTACCTTCTTCTTACCATTCATGATTTGGTCATGCTCGTAGGCGCTATCCACAGTTCGAGAAAACAGATTCTCGGTAATGCGCTTCTCCTCGCTGTCATCTGTAGGCTCCGTGAACTCTTCCATTGCAGCGACGCCGGAAAGCTTGCGGACCGTGTCGACCTCGTCTTCTGCCTTGACCGAGGAGATGGGAACGGCGTTCTTGGACGGCTTCTCCAGCTGATTGTGGCCCTCTGACTGGTTGAACTTGACTTCCGCACCCTCAAAGACCTTGCTTCTGTTGGCGCTGGCCATACTATGGCTATTGTCGCCAAAGCTGAATAGGTCATAAAGGTCAGAAAGATCGAAGTTGGCCCGCTGCTTCGGGTCTTTGAGGACCTTGTTCGTCATAAATTGCTTGAAGATCTGGCGGTGGTAAATCTTCTCCTCGATAGTACCCGACGTCATTAGCCGGTAAATGGCGACTGGCTTTGTCTGGCCGAGTCGCCAGGCTCTCTCTCGCGCTTGCAAGTCAGTTGACGGATTCCAGTCTGGGTCATAGATGATGATCCTGGTCGCTCCGGTGAGGTTCACACCTAAGCCGCCCACTTTAGTCGTCAACAGGAAGACGTCAATGGAGGGATCGTTATTGAACTTGTCGATCAGAACTTGTCTCTTCTCGATAGTAACGTCTCCATCCATGCGTAGGTAGTTCATTCCCTCCATCTTGCCGATATAGTCCTGGATGATGTTGAGCATGATCTTGGTTTGGGAGAATAGTAGCGTTTTGTGCCCAAATTTCTTCCACATTGGAAGAAGGTCGCCGACCATTTGCAACTTGCCAGATCTTCTGGGGCTTCCCCAATCGTATCCTGGTTGGTTCTTTCTGTTCACACTCACGAGATCCGGATGGTTGCAGATCTTCCGCAGGATATCGATTCCGTAGAGTGATTGACGCTTTTTGGCCATAATTTGGGAGACCGCATCCGAATGAATGAACCTGACGTACTCCTCATTTTGTTCCGGTGTTAGCTTGCAGAACAGCACCTGTTCCGTCTTTTCCGGCAGGTCTGATGCTACGTCGACCTTGAGCCGCTGAAGCAGGTATTGGCTAATGGTTTCCTTCAAAGTCGTCGCGCATTTTTCAGCAGTCATGACCGCAAGATTAGTCGCATTCGCGTGCCCGCCCATCTTGATAGGAATCTCAAATTGCTGCCTGAAGTTGACCAGAGTCCCTAGCCGCATAGGGAAAATGAAATCGAATAACGACCACAGCTCGGTGAGGTTATTCTGGATTGGCGTACCCGACAGGATCAGGCGGTGTGGTGTGTTGAGACACTTGGCTTGATATGTGACATTTGCATTAGGGGTGCGAATCCTGTGGCCCTCGTCGAGGATGGCGTAGCCCCATTCCAGGGACAGTAGTTGCTCGCCATAGGTGTTCAAGCCAGCGTACGTGGTGACCAGAACGTGTCCATGCTTGGCAACGCGCCTGACGATACGCTCTGCGGCGTCACGATTCGTCCTATCTCCAGGATAATCTTCATCGTCATCATCCTCAGCCACATTGACCATGCCGCTACCAGACGAGTGTAGGATTGACACTCTCAAAGGGGGCCACCATCGGTGGAATTCATTGACCCACTGCTGCATGACAGTCGCGGGAACGACTACTATGACGGGCTTGTCGAGCTTCTTGGTGTAGTGCAACGCCGCAACGAAAGCAATTGCTTGCACTGTTAAGCGTATCAGTAAGATTGCGTTCTTCTGTTACCATAACTTCTTACCTGTCTTTCCAAGGCCCATCTCGTCCCCAATGATGCCACCTACGCCTTGCTCATAAAGCTCAGCAAGCCAATGAACGCCGGTCTTTTGATACGCGAACAGCGACGCATGAATGTCTCCCGGGAGCCTCAGCCCGTTACCGAATTCGTGGTCAGGCTGATCAGGCGAAGGTTTGAACCATTCCTCTTCGCCATTATCTTCAATTGAGGCGTCGCCATCAGCATTGCCACTTTGCTGTTGACGAGCTGCACTCCGCCTCCTGACCCAATCAGCAAGGCGTGCTTGGTAGATCGCCTCATTTCCATCGTCGACGCTGCTCAGGTCGACCTTTGTATTGCCAACGGTGACTGTATTCTCCGCAGCCTTCTTACGCTTGTTCTTCTTATCCGTATTTGTGCCCTTCTTCCGCTTACGACCTGTGGCTTCTTCCTCACTAGTGTCCGAAGCGTACTGGCTTTCAGCCGAACTGGCAGTCGACGCATCAAATTCATCGGACGATGCTCCCTCATCTACCTTGCGTTTTTTCCTCGGTCGTAGAGAAAACTCGGTCTCCACGGATGCCGGAGCTGTTTGTGGATGTTCAGCAAAGCCTGGCATGCGCAGTACTTGATGAGACTTTGGCTCTTCATCGTCGCTCTGGTATTCCTCCGCAGCCGCGTCTTGCTCAGCCTCGACAAGAACATCTGCTAGCTCGCCTTCGAAACCATCAGGTCGTTCGCCACCAATGTTGGCAAAAGGCGTGATCTTTCCGGTCCGGACGAGGTATTCTCGGTGCGACTCGCCAGCCAAGCGTTTAGACTTGCTCTTGACAGGATCCTCCACAATCGCAATCTCTTCCTGTCTCTTGTCGATGCGAGCTTGGCAGTCCGAGATGTCGTTGATGGCATTCTCAATCTCTAAGTCCAGCTTATCGAGCTCCTTCTGTATGATCCGTGACTGATAAGGGTTCCGTCGAGCTCCTTCTAGCTTCTTTCGTTGATCTACTCTTTTTGCCTCGAGTTTATCTTTGGTGGTTTCCAGTTTTTCAATGCGCTGCTTATCCTTCTTATCTTCTGCCTCAATCAAGGCGGCGTTGGCCTGTGTTGTGATATCGCGCTCTAAATCATCTTGGTCCCGGATATCGGCTGTGATAGTTCGCAAAAATGCCGCCTCGTCTCCCTCAAACTGAACTGCTGTGGTTCTGGGTGCATCTGCTTCAGTGCTAGAGGGTGCGCTTTCCTCACTCGTTTTCTCGGCAACTAGGCCGCCATCTTCTTTGTCGGACGACATCTTGAGATCCGATGACGGAGAATTTTCATAAATCCATGCCCGAGGTTCCAGATTGCGAGCCCCAAGATATGAGCTTCGATGTCGCTGGTTTTGATGAGCGATTTGAGCAACGGACAAACAGCCGTGCTGGTGGTTGAAAAATGGGAACTTGAATGAAGTTGAGAATGGATATGAGCTCAGGTGGAGGACATGCCTGTAGGTACCAAGCTAAGTGAGCGACACGCAAGATCTGGATTCCGAGAGGCCGTCGTGAGGATAATCGTATGTGTTGTAGAGGTGACTCACTCCAGTGAGATTGTAAGGCAAAGATTCAGGACAGGCAGCAGCGCGTCAGGCTTAAGCGTTCACCAGCGATCTGCTCTGGAAAACGATGACGCCACGGCAAGGCAGGAGCGAACGGTTCGCGCAGTCAGCTGCTCTGGACAGGGATCTAAATGGGAAAACTTGGTGACGAATTTGATTGGTAGGATTTGTCAGTTCCAGACTTCCATTCCCATTTATATTAGATAAGCACTTGCTGGCTGGAGGCTCTTTCCTAGCCACAATGAGAATCGGAGGGGCAGCCACACCTGACTAATGCGGCGTTCTGGTGCAAAGAAGGAGCTCTCACAAGGGTACTCCGTGCGCACCTCTGTACTTCGTACTCATCTTGTCATTGCTGGGATTCAACTACCTCACATCCAAGCCTACTACGTCTATCAGAAAGAAAACTTCGTATACAACTACGCCCAGCTATGATATTAGTTTTTCTCTGAACAGAGCCATGATTAAACGCCCTTCACCTGGCATTCTCTCAACGGTCGGCCACGGCCTTCGGTCCATGCACCGTCCCTCGTCGACCCTACGGAGCGCTCCCAAGATGGCCCCCGTCTGGCTACAACCCTACCTCGATCATTTGCCTCAGAAGAGCGCACCCAAGCTCTATGCTTGGAGCCTGTTCAACTTGGAACAAAATAACTCAGTCTCGAGCCCCTCGGCCAGTCGGTTAGAAGGATCAATATCTCATCAACAACATCGCAACCGCCAACAGCGTATCTACGTTCTTGGCGTTGGAAATTTAGGAATTCTCTTTGCCAGCTCGCTTGCGTCTCTACCTAATCCACCACCGATAACTCTCGTCTTTCACCGCAAAGAGCTTCTGCTGTTATGGGGACAACAACCAGGTATCGAGATCACTCGGGGAGACTCTACGCAAAAGTATTTGGATTTCGATGTTGAGCTATGGTCCGAAGAAGAACCGATCTTAGGTCCAACAAGAGAGGTTGCGGATGGACAAGAGATTTCCAACCTGATTGTAACGACCAAGGCATCCCAAGCTCTTCCGCAGGTCGATCGAGCACGTCGCTATCTCAATGACCGTTCCACGGTTGCTTTCGCTCAAAACGGCATGTGCAAACTTTGGCCACCTCACGGCGACTCCTACATGGCATCGCGGTATGCAGATGCTTCTGCTCCTCATCCCAACTGGCTGGCTTGTGTAACAACCCACGGAGTATCTTCGTTGGGCCAGTTCAGGAGTCTACATGCCTCCAAGGCAGACCTCAAGGTTGGGCTTGTTTTTCCAAATAATTCTGGCAACAACGGCGCTTACCTGTCGAATATACTCGCCGAATCACCTCACCTAAACGGCCATATCGTAGCACGCAACGAGCTATGGGTACTGCAGCTGGAGAAACTCGTGGTCAACTCTGTCATCAACCCACTAACCGCCATCCTTCGCTGCAAAAATGGCGATCTGTTCACGAAACAGGAAGGCCCCCTTGCGAGCATCATCAATTCTCTGTTGATGGAAGCCAGCAATGTTCTTCAAGCCCTGATCAAGGACCGAAGCACCGAATCTATTCTACAAACAGTCCCTGGAATGCCAGTGGCAGCGGAGAACGAGATGATCCGCAAGTGCGGTCCTCAACGTGGCGATCTCCTGGACCGCTTTTCCTACAACAAGCTCAAGGAGATGCTTTACAGTGTTGGATACAAGGTCCGAGAAAATACGAGCTCTATGCTCCAAGACGTTCGTGCTGGGAAACCAACGGAAGTCAACGAGTTCAACGGATGGCTAGTTGAGATGGCTGCCTATCTCGAGTGTGGGATTAGCGTTGTCCATCACAAGAATCTCGTCCGTCTTGTGGAAAATGGCACGGTGTTGGACGAAGAGTCTCTCGGCAAGCACTTCACCAATTTTGGAGACGACCATTAAGGTAGACTTGCCAGTGCCTGAATCCAGGATTCACACCGCTTCATGGCTTGGCCCAGGTCACAATACAGCAGAACACTGACGAGTCGCTGAGCAAGACGCGATGGCACGCTTGCATTCCCCAGAATGCCGTCGATCTTAGTCCAACACTTTACGGGATCGACCGCGATGATACTGGAAATATTAACCGTCCAGGGTACAACCCTCTTGATGCTCGTGCACTTCGTTCAGTCACTCGACTGCTCGCAAACTAGACGACACCGGCATACAGTCCAACTGCCTACTGAATCAAATGGAATCAACGGCAGAGATCCAGCATGATCATGTCGTAGAAGCTACGGGGCAACCTTGTTTCGAAAACTCCGTCCAAAGGTACCGAACATCGGCGGGCGACCTCATTCGTCCGGCAACCACGCTCTTCGAGAAGCCACTGGCTATACTCGCGGTATGCCAACGTGGCCCAGTCTCCTGCAAAGGTGACTCGTGTGCCCTTTTACAAGGCAATCCCTGAGCCTGTTAGTATGGTTTGGTGTGCAGTTGCACTCGAGGTGGTCTACTTCATTTGCCACGTTCGCTTGCTTGCCGCCCCTTAAGAGACCACATTATAGCCATAATATCAGGCGTAGTATACTGGTAGCCCACCAGGAGTGGTGTATCGCGTCAGGGGCGGACGGAACATCAGCGACTGCCATGGAAGTACCCGACCAGAAGACTTTTCCTTCCAAGGAAACGCCCACACTTTTGGCCCCTCAGGATTTGCACCCGCCGCTTACCTTTTGCCGATGATGCCGCCGAGGTGTGTGAGAGGACTCATGCGAAGCTACGCACACGCCCTCTAGCATTTCATGACGGGCAGTAGATTCGCCTACTAACTAACGCTGCTTAAGTCCGCCTTCTGATGCACGGCTTACTGCCCTCATCGCACACGTCATCGTGTTGGTGCCATGGAAGGAATCTCGAGGCTTGCGAAACACATCAAAGAGAAGCACTATTCAGTGCCATCGCAAAAGGAACCGCCAGAAACAATGAGTGGGCGGTTTTCGTGAATTAAGACGGCTACGTTTGTCAACTTATACAGTGGAAGCTAGCAATGCACCGAGTTCTGCCCACACAATCTCGATATTGATCTGTCATAAGAAGTGGATCGTCAGTGGCGGGCCACCGGTTCAAAGACGTTGAAAAGCTCGATCTAGAGTCAGCATGGATCTTGGGATCATCTGGCTCGAAGTCACGCCATTTCCTCTATAGCAGCAAGATCTGGTTCCTTGCATTCGGTCTAGAGCTTGCTTTTGCTCCCTCGAGCATGACAACCCCTGGATGCTCGATGGCAGGCCGATGGATTGCCAAGCGGCGAAATAAGAAGCGGAGCTCAGGGCACACGGCAACCTCGAGACCTCAATCCAATGAGACACTCAATTCCTCCTCTTCAGTCGAGTGTCGCCATGCAACAATCATGACCGGCAGTGTCCCTCTGGGTTGCGAGAGAGCCACGCGGTGGAGAGAACGGCGGACCCAGTGATTGCTAATCATCAGCGCTCCATTTTCCAACATATGGATCCAGTTCATATTGATGCCTCAATTCTCCGATTGGGCGACAGGGGTTGAAAGAAAACTTCCGGTGCATATTTGACGGAGATTTTCCTGGCGATGCCTGTCTGATGGGTTCTTGTCAGCCCATTGCGGAGACTATGAACGACATCAATTTCGACAAGGCTAACAACATCCCAAAGGCGAGTGATTTGGAGCGGCCAAGCTACCGGCCCAAGCCCATCGCTAAGAGGAACTCCAGAAATTCTCTAGCATACATCACGTTGGTCTCAAGCGGACCCTTGATGCCAACTGTGGCAACGGAGGGCCGACCAAGTCCTGATTGGCACTCGAGCAGGTACGAAAAAAGCGTTGCTGCATGGTTACATCGCAGCGTCAACCCGCATGACGCATCTTCGAAGAGTGTTTGTTTGGCCATTGACATTCGGCTTCCTCTTCCTTAACTCAAAGAATGGAGTCTTGAAAGGATCAAAAATCGTTCTCTTGCTCAGAGCTATGGAACCGGTAAAACCCGGCATATGCGCGGCGCTGAGGTCCTTGGCTGCAGTCAGCCGCTTGATCCAAGCTTTCCGGGCTGGCACACGGAGCAGCCGGGTGGGAGAAAGGCCACCGCAAGGATTCCTTGACCACAGTTTTGAAGTCAACCTTGGCCTTTTCAGCAATATCTCGGATTTGAGAGACTCAGGTCAAGGCCTGCTGCGAATATCATGTGTTCATACTTAAAATCTAAAGGCGGCGACCACACCTAGTTTGCACATAGTCGGCCGACTGACCCTCCAGACAACCATATCAGCCCTAGACCATGAGACGGGCCATGACGGTGCTGACGCCCCGGTGATCACACATAAACCATGTCCCCTGGTTCGCGCTGGAGGAAATCGAGCCAAGCATCCCCCGGCTTAGATACCGATCATCCTCACCACCTGGCCCGGCAGTTCACATACGATAACCCATTATCAATCGCACATGAAGAGTTTCACCTGGGACGTCTCATGCGCTGAGCTAACCGACTTTTTCCAGCATGAAGTTCGCGAACCCGTTGACATTCGTCCGAAGAGATGGCGAGCCGCTGATGGGGCATATAACGAGGTAGGGTTGGAGAAAAGGTTTAACTTCATAGTCAGGAGAGCGGGTTGTGTTTTTTCTCGCCCCTCCCTCTTTCAAACGTCGCCTGCATGACCACATGGCAATCTTTCGTGGGTGCCTTGGAGCCGCAACATCGTGGCGCCTATTGTTTTGGCTTGCTTGATCTGCGCCATGCGACACGATATCTACCCTCTTGCGATGTGAACTGTCACAGTCACTGAAAGCTTAGCTGTCTTTGCGGGAGAATTCGATCGCTCGTCGCGTACGGTTTCGGAGCTTGACGTCTACTCTCTACGCAAAGTGCGAGAGGGTGTCCGATTTGTGGCCCCCCACAATCGGAAAGTGGTCTCGGGAGTCACGAAATCTTTGAGCTTAAATTTGTTCATAAAATGTCTCAATAATATAGCGGCGGACACGACCTTTCGAAGGGGTGTGCGATAGTTGGGTGGTAGTAACCCCATCCACAAGCAGCAGCCGAGAGCCGACGTCTGGAACCCCAGGGTGCGGTTGGCCTTGCCTCTTTCTCACACCCGTGGCCTGTCTAGTATCCGTAGACCGTTGGACGAAGCGCCGCGTAGGTCTCCGTACCCGATGCAGTGATGCAGGTATCACTCTGCATAGGGGGTGACATGCAGGAACCTCGTCGACCAAGGCTAACCCGTCACGTCACTTGTCACCGCGCGATTCACGACCTCTCACACATGGCACTACATCTCTGTCAGCGAGAAGAGAGTGGGAAGAGGCTCAGGCATGACAACATGTGTGGGAACCGCTCCGCTCGTGTCACATTCCGGGGGCGATTGACCGCTTCTTTCTTCCCTGGATTTGCCTTCTGGCGGGTGGCTGGGGGGGACTGGGAGTGGGAGATGACGGGCTAGGGGGGATATATCAGAATCCCCCGGGTCATATAACGAACGAAACCCTGGGGCCGAGTGTTTCAACGGGCAGAAGCCGCTGCCAAACCAATCTTTCTCGGTGGACGCAGCGCCAAACGAGAGCATGCGCAGTGATCAATGGGGTTCATCAACGACTGGAGACTGGAAGCCAGCGGGAGATCCAGCTATAGGACGCTCATTGTAAGGGGGGTTGAGGAAGGACAACAAAGTCGCCAAAAGGGCCACCATCTTGCTCGATCACAAACCCCGAACCCGGCACATGCGGAGGACCAGAGGGTGCCAACACCCTACGGGGAGGTGCCTCTTCTTTTCTTTTTCTCGCCTCTACTCGATAGCCGGTCCTGGTCCTTCCAGCAGACAACAGGGCCAACCTGCAGCCCGTCTCTGCGTTACCGTCCACATCTGGCTATGTGGCCAACTCTGTGTCGGGACAGGAGAGAGCCCAGAGAGGAGAAAGAAGTACGGAGAGGAACACAGAGAGAGCCAAGGCAGGCAGGTAAGCAGGCCAAAGCAGGACCATTCTGAAGTTCTACCCTGTTCTCTCCTCTCCGAGCTCTTCGCACCTTTGGGTCTCTTTCCTGAATCCTACCCGCCGCCAGTCCCTTTCCGTCCCTTCCCTCCCACCTAACCCCCCCGCTCCTGTTTCCGCCATTACTCGCCAAGCCGATATTGGCCCAAAAGTCCAAACCGAACTCGCCAGCCCCAAGGCCCCAAGGCCCAGGCACAACAGAGGGAAACAAGGAATAACAGCAGAGGTCTGAAGTTAATAAACTCGACCCCCATCGTCCGTCACGTAAAGGAACAGGCTTTTGGAACGGGAGCAAGAGCCAAGTTAGCCGACTTGTCAAGGAAAGCATCGCTTAGGAAGATACAGCTATCGCCTAGTTTCCGGATTTTAGCAGCTGCTAAACAAGCCCGCCCGCCTGTCCCCGCGCGCGCGCGATCTCTTGACTCTTTCCCAACCACCCGGGGCCCCTGGCCTGGTTCCTGGTTCCCCGGACTTTGCACTCTGACTCAAATCAGTTCGAAGATTGGACGCCGGGCTGCCGCGGCGGGCAAGGTAATCAAAAACCAGCTGCCAAAAGCGGGAATCGGAATGTATTGCTAATATAACTGCCGCCACACGTCAAACTGCACGCCAAACCGTAAAACAACAATACCCAAAGACAAAAAAAAAACCTCCGGCCGGCCGTTTCCCCCTTCCCACCACGGCCGCAAAAATAGGCCGCGCTACTGTGGCAAGGCCAAAAGGAGGTGTGTGTGTGCCTTGGAAGCCTCTCGTTTGGGACGAGGCCTCGGGGGCCTTTCGTGAAAGGGGGCGGCTCACGACCTAAGGTAAGGTAAAGGTCCCTAAAGTCGACTACACGCGCCCCCGAGAGAAGTTGCACATTTGATGCGTCTCCCGTCCGTCCAGAAGGGGATGGGTGGAAAGGATGATAGGACAGACATGTTGCTTTTTTCTGTGATTTGCCCACCTACACACCTACGCCTGACCTTGCTTCTTTCCGTCCTCCCCGGAAGCGGTTGGTGCATGGTTTCTTGCAGACTGCTTGCTGCATTACGATGCCAATGTGATTCACAGAAGTTAATCCCCGAGGTTTCCCAGTCCGGGGGGCGGGAGAAGTACTTTCTCGAATAGGGTATACCGGAACCGAATTAGTTGTGATTTTCCCACTATACATTAATAAACAGAAGCAAAAGAAACATGTTTCTCTCCATCTTCCTGCGCACGTTTTGTTTTCACATAATCGGGTTTAAGCAACAGCACTCTCGAGAAATGGCTGCCACTCTTGTTTCCACTTTGTACCATATTGCGATCCTCTTCATGGGGCCGTAAGCAGAAGTAAGTTTGGGACGAAGCGAAAAAAGGGGTTGAAGAAGCTACAAATACTACAAAGTACATTTGCGTGATGTGTGGGGTAGAATCGAACAAGAAACGAATAATGAGCGTTGAGGAGAAAACAAAACGAAACAGAAAAAAAAAATGGTCAAAAGTACAAAGCAAAAATAAACAGACGTCGTCATGAATGCGAAAACTGCGCGTGTGTCATCCGCCATGTATGCAAAATGCGTCTTTCCATCTGCATCTTTCTCCCCTTTTTGTGTTTTTCTCCTCCCACCCACAAGACGCCTAGGCATCAGAGCCAGCTCACCACCAAAATCTCTCGTCCGTTGAATTCGATAGTCAAGTTTTCGAGAGTCGATTCTCTAGGCGTGTTGGTGTAATAAACCACCAAATACTGCAGTAAAGCTGTCAAGTGCACCGAATTTCGAGAGAATTGGCAATGGTAGATCCTTGGATGGGGCCAAAAAGAAGTTGATGACAATCGTCGAGAATAAAAAACCAAAATCGTCTAAGGGAGCGTCGAGAAGGATAAAACAAGCAGAAAGGCCGTAGATTGCGTGGTTCGCTGTGTTGCCCCCTAAAGTCTATAGTGTGTGCGTTGTGTCATGAGTCGAGATAAAGGAGTAGGTCGAGAAAAAGATGAAGTAAAAAAAGGTGACCCGTGGTGTTCGGGGGTATCTCTAGAATTAGGCGGATGGGGAATCCAGCAAAACAAAAGGACAATGCCACTCGAGAGTCGCAGGTATGAGGTAGAAGCCGAAGTGAACAAGGCGAAGAAGTATTTATGGCCTCGGTGGTTCGAGGAAGAGCTGGCGCAATTCTTCGGGCCTTGCGTTCTCTGTGCTTTTCGAACCCAAGCTGTTACATGAAAAGACGTCGGGTAAATTGTTGCAGATCTTCCTCCCCTACCAGCTCGCTGAGTCGAAGTGGGAGGACGGTGTTCGTGGAGGTCGATCTGAATGCTCCGGATGGGTCGTGTCGTTCCAAGTTGCATGATGGAGATCATCGCTAAAGGCAAGCTCCTCTTCATCACTGAAGCTGCTGCGTGTAGATTGTGTCTCCAGCCGGGGGCTCAGAAGTTCCCGGTGGAGACATTGAATGCTATAAGGGAGGGCCGCCCATTAACTCCTGCGTGCGTTCTCGGCAGGCAGCAGGGGTGAAGCCAGTTCCGACCTTGTTAGCAACGATGCGCCACTTCTCATTCTCGTAGTCTTGCAGCGCGGTGCGAAGCTTTTGGTCCTAGAGGAGTATTCAAGTCAGAATGCTGCGCGCGGCCTTACTATGCCACGCCGTCTGGCTGTGCTGCATGGCATCGTAGTTAGGGGAGGGAAGAGCACATACCGTTTCGTCGGTCCATTGGGTGGTCTTAGCTTTGAGCTTCGTACAATAGCGCACCTGGAGTGTTCCTGATGATCTCCCCGGGAAGAAATCCGCGATTTGCTTCCATGTTAGGGATTTGTTCTCTTTCAGATCGATCAGGAGCTGGTCGTCTTCGGGTGTAAACTTTAGCTTCGGCCCCCTTGGCCTCGGTGCCGGAGTCGGCATGCCTGCTTGTCCCACGACGCTCGGGGCACCGCCTCTGTCTCCGCCGTCACCATCACGCCTCATCATCTTGGAAGGGGGTCCTGTATCGGGTAGTCGGTGGTGATGATGCGTAGGAGCCTGGACTTGCTGGGTCGCCTGTGCATAGGCGGTACCCAGAGGAGTCTGCTGCATGGTCTCGAGGTCCGTCTGTTCAAGATCGATTCCGGGAACGGACAAGTCAAGCTCGTCTGGTCTCGGTCTTTTCGGTGCTCCATGGGGCGTATGGGATTGCGTAGGCGTTGTCATGGATGGATACAAAGGAGCGACCACCGGACCCGGAGCGCCGTAGTGAGGCGGGCCCAAGTGCCGGGCGTGGCCCATGTGGTGCCCCGGATCCATTAGAACCTGATGGGAGTGGTGAGAGTGGTGAGGGTGCTGCTGGTGTTGCTGCATGCCCGGGTGATGGGAATGATGGCTAGTGGGCGGCTCATGGAGAGTAGGCGTGTGAGCGGCGCCATGGTGGAGAGAGCTCCTATGGTGTTGATGATGTGAGGGCGTCGTGTCATAACCATGCTGCTGTTGGCCCTGGTCGCTCGGATGCGACTCTTGTGCAGAATAATCGACATTGTAGTCCCCTACTCGATAGTTGCCCGCCAGCGTGCTTCCGGCACATGGGTCCCGCCAGAGCGAACCGCTCTGGACGGTCGCCGGGCTCTAAAGTGAAAGAATTGGTTGAGCGAAGGCCCTCTCGGGCGGCGTCGGGAGAGGTGAGGGCTGTTGGTGCGACGTTGCGGGGTCGCGATGGTGGTGGTAGTCTTTCAAACTGCGATCCTGTAACAGCGCTATGGTGTCGCCGTGATGAGACCCCCCCTCCAGACTCAACGAACATTCGTGCCCGGGAGGTGTAGAGAGAATTTTCGCGGTATTGCTGGCAGCGAAGGATAATGGTGTCTTGTGGCAACGGTCAAGCCCTTGCCAGAGTTTGTGGTTGTGATGATGACCAGGTCGATTCTAGCGGTAGTGATGTTGAGGAGAAAAGAGGAGAAGGACAAAGACGACGACGGTGATGATGATGACGACGGCTGAGAAGTAAGACCAAGCTGGTGTTGCGGTTTCGTAAAACTTGACTCCCGGTGGTGGAGAGCTATCTGTCTGTCTGTCTGCACGGCCGGACGGATAGTTCCCTTTGACTGGCGTGAGGTGGGAAAAAAATTATTAAGACAAAATAAAGGTCGAGGTAACCATGCTACCCTTTTTCAACTGGTTGTTGTCACGCGCCGTTTAAGCTCACGGGATCTTCCCTTGACTTATTATAAATCCCGTTTGGCCCTGGACAAGTAATATAGTAGTGAAGGGGTCAAAAGAGAGGAAGCGCGGACGTGGGCAAGGGCTGCATTATATCGTCCGATGTGCCTTATCGAAAAGAGGAATAGAGGGCTGTGTGTGGACTCTTGCTCTGGGGGTAGAGAGAAGGGGACGAAGGAGAGTAGAAAAGCATGCATGGGAGGGGTGAGGCGAGAGAAAGAGGGTACATCAACTGCCGCTGCTTTTGTCACCGACATCCCAAGCACATACGCGATTCGCCATGTGCGAGACGTATGTTGTTCCTGAGTAGGTTGCGGAGACTCAAGTTAACCTTGCCCAGTAGATGATGACGGTAGCATAATTTGGGGATCTTATGCCATGGGTTTCGCTGCCGGATATAGAAGCAGGAGTGCCCCCGGCCGGCGGTGATGATGCAACTGGGCCAGCCTACATAGTATGATGGGCAGACAGGGTCGTCGGGGGAGACAAGCAATGTACCATTTCACAAATCTAAGAAACCTCCGGATGGATTCGATCCAACCCTGTAAAGGGAGGCCGGACGACCCAGAGAAAAAGAGAAAGAGAGAGGTCTGGAAAACGCATGGAAGAAATCCAAGCACGTTCAGCTGAATGAGGGATACAAGCTGAAACGAGCCCTACCATGCGCTGGCTGGTTGGGAAGGGCATAGCAACTAAGCAGCAGCAGTTCAGAAGAAGGCCGCCCATGTTGCTCGGCCCCCTGCTTCACCGGGGAGAGAGAGGGAAGGGGAACCAGGGTGGCAGCTCTTGGCTCAACTCAAGGCAGTTGACTCTTGAGTGCGAATGTGTGTGAGCCTGTGTGTGGGTGTGCGCGTGTGCGTGGGCTCGGAAGCTCAAAGTCCCTGGGTCACCCTTCCCCTGGCCTCCGTCCTTGACGGGGGGCTTGCTTTGGGTGGAAAACCACCAGCGAACAGCGTAACTTGGACAGCTCTGCCCATTCTGGAGAATACAGTGGAGTCTGTTGGGGGGCAAACAGCAGGTTTTGGGAGAGAAAATGGCTGGATGAGCACCGAGAAGTCATGCCTTGGCCCTGATGGGGGTATATCTGATGCAGGGAGGGTATACCAGAACCATGAAGAGAAATCGCCGCTCCGGTACGCGATAGGGCCAGAGAGACGGTAAGGTTGCAACAACCACTCGACCTAGTGGCCAGATTGCCGAGGGGTGAGAACAAGGGACTGCCGGGTGAGAAAGACGGATGGCACCAGCCCAAGCTCGTTGTATCCATTCGCAACGTCAGGAAGAAAGAAAGAAAAAAAAAAAAGACCCTTTCTTTTTTAGCCCTGATCCCCTTTGCCGTCATCGGTGGCAGTGAGGGCCTGCTTCCACGTTCGAGGACCTGGTCAAAAGCTTCGGGATCGATTCGGAAGGGAACTGCAGTGGTCCCAGGAGGCAAATCATCCCGGCTGACCCAAGATGAAGACGTCCGCAGCAGGGGGATTTGCGTCCCAAACGCCAGAAAAGGCGTGTCAGTCGGCCTTCGCCTCGATGTCGATACTGTCAAATCTGGCAGGTCCCACAGGCAGATGCCAATGCCAGAGGCAGAAACAGAAAGGAATACGACTGCGAAGGGACATGGCCGAGATGAGAATGACGGCGGTGCCACGGTTGAGGTTCAGGCTCGGCAATGCGGCGGCTGTTGTACCAGGCGGGCGGCGCGCGCGTCGACGAGATGGGATGGTCGTAGGGTTGACTTGCACCGGACCAGACAAGACTGGTTAGCCTGTGGGGTAACAACTTTTTCCAATGAGGATATTGTTTTTTTTTTGGGGACTTGGGACGTGTACGACTCAATGGCCAGGTCGCACGATGGTGCCGTCGTCGAAACCATGGGATGATAGCGGTTCGCTCAAGGTGATTATTCGTCTGTTTGCATGGGCGGGCGGGCGCGCAAACGTGCACGCAGCCGCCAGCAGTTCGAGTTCCTCTCGTCTTCTCACGAACTTGAGGGCATCCCCAGATTGCCAGACGCGTGCGCCCAAGACGCGCACATAGTCTCCCGCGGCCTCCCACTCGACCGTACCACCCCCCCTCTTTCACCTAACCGTGAGCCGGGAATGTGGTGGGTGTAAGCAGGAGGACGGTACATGGCGTAAGAAACCCCCCCGGCTTTCGGCAGCAAGGAGATTGTGCGACTCAATGCACATCCCAGACTTTCGGTGCTTGATGGTAGGTCGGTCACAAGAAAAAAAAAAACACCGCCTGGGGAGTGGCTCGACACTCGACAGGCTCGCTCTCTCGCCGCTGGGCAAAGGCGAAAGTCGCAAGTACCTCCCATAGCTCGTCAGGGAGGGTAGGGCCGAACCAGTAGGAAGGGCGCTTGGACGAGAAAAACCTGGGACGAAGACTCGACGGGAGGGTGGCCAAGGAGGGCACTCGGACAGCAAGAAGACGGATGGCCGACGGAGTTTAGTTTGGCGGTAGGTTGGAGAATTGGCTCGAGATCCTCGTGTGGGCATGATGCGGCTGGCGCTCGCTCATTGCTAGTGCTGGCGGCCAAGTTGACCTCATCGAGACATGACGGATCATGGGAGGGGGTGATATGAAGCTGGAGCAGGGGGTCAGACGGGTATCGCATGAAGGAAACGCGTTTCACGCATACCTGGCAATTAAAAGATCAATTATGCGACCCAGGGATCCCGGGCAATCTTTCTAGAAGGAGTGGGACTCTATTCTAGCGTGTGGTGAGGTGCTCACCTTATTTCTTCGTCGCTCAGCTGGGGGGAGGACTCTGGTCTTGGGGTCCCATTCTAGAATTTGAAATCGGTGACTAGGGGGGGATCCTTTGGGGCGGTTCCTGAAGAGACGGACGAAGTGCCGCGAATCAGATGGCTGGGCAGCGGTCAAGTCGGTCGACTCTGTGGGCACGGGGGATGTCGATCAGACGTAAAAAGAGGGCTTGGAAGGTGACGGAGTCGGCGATGATGTGTGGTGATGAGGTGGAGATTGGAGGAAATGCAGGGCAGGCTGCAGATGAGATGCTGATGCGCAGTCATGGAGCAGATGACGGATGGGCAGATGAGACGACGAGAAGAGCCCAGGAGGCAGACGAGGCAGTGACGGAGACGGAGAAGGAGACAGAAAGAGAGAGAGAGAGACTCAGACAGGGCCGAGACTATCGAATGACGAGAAAGAAGGAGGTTCAGACTTTGGAAGGTAGGCGCCGGGGACGGGAGTTGAATGCAAGATGATTGAAGGAGGAAGAGATTGCGAATCTTGGAAGCAGCGACATGGAAAATGCGATAAATGCAGGTCCATATTGAAGCACCCAACACGCCGCAATTTTGATGTTTATTTTTTCCCTTTTACATTGAGAAAAAAGTGTGGTTGGTTGGGTCTCAGATTTGGGTCAAGTTCATCTCACTTGCAAGTCACTTTGCTAGAAAACCAGTTGGAAAGGTACATGGAATACCGATATACACTTTTCCCCAGGTGTGCCATCCTGATGCCGAGACTTTTGTCTCGGCTCTTTGTCTCTCCCAGGAAAAGAGGAAGGTGCAATCTACAAAGTACAGAGTTATTGGGAAAAAACTACCTTCCATGCTTCATTCACGGGCCATGGCAATTTCCATCATCACCTCACTTTTGTAGAAACTACCTGAGATGAGACATGGCAGCCAGGCCAGACTGTCCACAAGAAAGGCTGGAACACACACAGTCCGCATTGAGGGCCAAGCCTCCAGGTTCGACGTGTGTCGGCAAGGCAAGGTACCTCGTGCACGGAGCAAGGTACAAGAATCCGTACCTTACAGACCCCAGGCAAGGTACCTTATCTGGTACTTTACAGACTTCCTGGTTAGCCGCGATGGTTTGACAGATGGGGCCGGCGGGTGCGCGTCAACGAGGTTGAGTGTCGTTGTGGAACAACGGAAGCAATAACCCTCGGCTCACGATCCGCTCTTTTCCAGATACCTAGGTCCTACCTACCTTTCATACCAATGACCATCCATAGGTACCTAAGATACCTTACCTAGTCTCCACTCCCGGAACTGGGTCGCTGCAGTGTTGCGTTCTTGCCTCCGCTTGTCACGATTCTGCCTATCGTCATGTAGTTCTTGCCGTGCCTGCCCAGCCTTGATGGGCAAGAGAGCGTCTGTCCACCTCGGGAAGCTACAGTCGTCAGCCTGGCCCCTTCTATCCTTCCGTCTTGACGTAAGGCGGGTGGTATCTTAGGTAAGGTAAGGGGCGCCCTGACATCGGGTTCCTCCCAGATTCCGTCGACCGGGACTGTAAGTGACGGCAAGAACGGCAAGAATTCGCTGCCTTAGATGCTCACTCCTAAGGTACCTTGCCGTACCCTGCCCTGCGTGTTTGCACCTGCAGAACGGAAGATGGAAGGAACGAACAAGAAGAGAAGATTGTGAGTGTGTAGGGACCTTACTTCGTACTCCGTATAGAAAACTTTGGAGGAAGTCAACGAAATGGAAGTGCCATGTTGATGGTTCCCTCCCGTTCAACACTAGGCCGAGAATGGGCAACCGGCCAAGAAACCCAGGGCAACTTAAGTTAAGGTCGGCTGCCTTAGGTTGCCCTCATCTCACGTCTGGTCTGCGCCTCCGGATGACTGCAGCAGTGCAGAGAGATGGGATGGGATGGGATTCTCCATTTTCCATCACCAATGCCTGTCTTTGCGGCTTTGCCAGAGCACATGCATGATGCGACAGCCAACAGTCCGAAGCCCAGATGACCACGGCAATCTTCGTCATCGTTCTCGTCCCGCATCGGAATAGATTGCTATTGCCAATAGTCGACCCCATCCCCGATGCTGGAGGATGGACCCCGGAATGTCCAAGCACGCCAACAACAACAACAACCAACCTACGAATACGCAGGTACCTTGCCATACCTTACACTTTCTGGCCAAAGGTAAAGCATCTTGCATCCATCTCTAGAGGGCGCGGCGCACCTATTCCACCGACCACACCGCAGCACCCGACCGATCCTTTGCTGCATGCGAGCCCCTTACAGAATGCCTGGCTGACTTCTTGCATGCATCGCATGGCTTGCATCTCGGTAGCTCGGCTCAGAAAGGGAAGTGGTGGGTAGGGTTACGATTGCGACTGCCAGCGGTACATCGTCCTCGCCCACGTTCATGGGCTTGTTGAACGTACCGATCCTTACCACGCCCTTTTTTTTTCCGCTTCAGCTCTTCATCCACTTTCCGAACCGCGATCCCCCACGAACATGACGCCGCTTTGTGGTCTCGCCTTCGCGTCGCCCTTTTTACCGCATACTTTTCTGACTCTCTTACACGTGTCTGGGATTATCCTCTTCGCCCAGTCTTGGACGCTCGAACCCGCCGCAAAACCTTCTTTCCCACTCTTGAGTCCGGACCGTCGGTATACACCGGATGACAGCCGGCGCTGTGCCTGTGTGCAAGTTGTTGTTGCAAGCCAGGGCCAACCGTGGTCGATTCTGGACCTGCTGGAGGGGCTTCTCCCCGGACTCGAGCCGAAAAAGTCTGCTGCGCTTCAGAGAAGGGGCATCATACGATCAACCTCGTTCCTGTGGCAGCGGTGCCCCTGCATCGCCTAGGGAGCCTCCAAGGGCCCTGTATCGCCTCAGCCCAAAGCTTGATGAACCTTCGTCCGCTTGGCGGTTTGGGTATCCGGTCGGCGGAAGCCGTCTCTTTCAGTAACGATATGGAGTACGAAGTACAGAGTACGGATGATATTACTAATTACCTTGTCTTTGCGTTACATGGCGTACGTAGGGACATTCTCTTCTGTCTACTTACACTATCCGTAGTCCGAGGTGGCTAGCTACTATACTACACCCCGCACACTGCAACCACCACACTTACAAACTTCCGCAACATGACTTTGGGCTTCACCAAAGAGCCGCTTCTTCGTCTTTGTCCAAAGTCTCGCAACGAATCTAAAGCTATCAACCCGTACCCTGGAGCTGAGACTAGCAATCGCTTCCGTCCACCGGGTCCCCCCACTTGTCTCGAGGCCTTACTGCCGCTTGGCTTTTGGGGATTTTTGGAGAAGCCCGTTGAGTCGCGGATGTTTGCAGGCAACCGGGTAGGGATCCCCGAGGTTGTCACAACTCACACTAAACTTGGTGGGTTTCTGTGCTAAACAGCAGGTCAACCTTGAATGCGTTCCAGGGTTCTCTGTCTTAATTCTCACGAGTCTTCGCTGCTCTTAGTACCCAGTTTCTTGTCCAAGGGACCCGGTCAGCGTTTTCCCTTCGGGGACCCTTCACGAAACCAGCCCTGTCCAAATTACAACACCTGTCCTCCAGCTGAAGGTTAAAGCTGCAAACGTGTCGCGGGTTTGCGCCGGCCTGCCGATTCCGAGCGTCTCCTGAGATCCGCGACAGTCCCTCCACAAGACGTTTGATTTACCTTACGCCACCTCGCGCATTTCGGCTCGACTGACCAGAAACACAAGATCGTGTCCAAGCCTCGCATCAGCTGAGAAAGACGAGCACGATGTCGATACGACAGCGAGCCAGCCAAGGAAATTACCGGCTTCAGCTGACCTCCTGGACAACTGCCGAGAGGAACTTTTTTCACAGCAATCACGAAGCAGAGTCCAGTAACAAAGCAAGAGCCAGAGCCATCTCCGGGCTGCCTCATCTCCACTCACCAAGCCCAATAGTTCGTCCCTACCTTCTTGGAGAGCTCGCCCGATGCAGTGCAGCCTCCAAGTGAGTCGACGGGGGTTGACCCAGAAGTTATTTCGATGTCTTCATGCGCCGCCCTGTGGCTCATTCCACATCTGCTCGCGTGCGGCGTCGACCCTCTCAGATCGCCAATTAAGGCCCCCAAAACAGCCACATCTCCACGACCAAAAATATCCGCTCCTTGCCACACTTTGCTTTTCTCGAACCCTTGTTCATCCAACGAGGATGCCAGGACGAGCCCCCATTCCCGACGGCCTGGGCCAAGAGACGCCCAGTACGGAATGAATCGCCATTGTCAGCCGCACCTAAAGCCCATCCCGACTCCATCTCCAAGGATGCCACAGGGCGATGACGTTTCGTTCCGTGCTCGCAATCTTAGGACACAGACAAAAACGCCCGAGGGGGACGGAAACGCGTTCGCTCTCCATGGCAATATCTCAACCACGCTGTCGACATATTGGCCATGAACCCCTCCTTATCATCTCTCTACTAACATGCCCCAGTTGCAATATCTACAGGGCAACTAGCAACCCCAAATCGATCCAAGTGGGAGCGTTTCCGTCGCATCGGTGCTGAACATCTAGCTGCCCGTCCAGGAGCAACAAACAGGGGGTGCGTTTTTCCTCTCTTCTTCTCCCTTCCCGTTCTTAATTCTTGCCCTGGCGCATTAATGCATGAAATCTCCAATTTGCGCGGACCATCTACCCCGCTGAATCAGCGATTAGAATGCCCACCATCTTCAACGGCCTTCCCGCCGCCTTACCATTTGCAGCCCACGTCGTCCGAAGAACAAGCATCGACGTCGCGCGAAAAGTCCAACGGTTGAAGCCGTAAGCGGAATACGGCATAGTAAAGGCCACCACCACTTCAAAGCAGGCGGCAAGAAGTGGACGACATTGCCTCCACAGTTCCTCCAAGGTGACAGCTTTGTCGTCACAATTTGCAGCTCTACTCCCTTCTTGGACCCTGGGCCCGCGTTCACAAGCCGCCATGGTGTGCCTGCGTACCTGTTTTCTAAGATGATCCCTTTCCTTCTCGGCATCCTTCGCCTGTACCTGCATGCAGTCCGCATGCGCGCAACGGGGGGGGATTCGGGGAGAGGAGGGGGGCTAACACGCAGGGCCCCCTGCCGGCCTTGCTGCATCTCCTGGATGAGTTTACTGCATGGAAGCCTTGGAAGAAGTCCACGGAAATTTCTATTCATGGCAACCACAGCACTTCGTACACTACCGCCGCTGAAACTATTCCCATCTTGGAGACGCGCATGAACGGCTTGTTATGGGAGGCGCAGCCGCTCTACGTATGTAGTGTACGTACGTTTTGTTCTTATGTGCGACTGATAATCCTCACGTTTATCGAATATGGCCATGGTTTACAGAGTAAGGTACGGATACAGCGGCGAGGGAGCTTTTCTGCTCAATCGACGAGCTCCTACATCTGGCGGTTTGGTTAGGTAGTATGCTCATCCTCACCTCTGGAGGCATTACGGGTGCAGTTCCTTGACCATGTTCGTGAGGAATTGACTTGTTCTTACCCAAACGATCTAGATGGAGATGAGAAGCAAGGATAGACAAAGTTGCTGTCAGGCAGTTGGCACCACGTTTCTCTTCTCTCACACAGTTTTGATGTTCGCTTGCGATTTCTGTGACACCCGCCGCCGCCGCCGCCGCCGAGCCCACTCAACATGTCAAATACAAAGTGACACTTGGATGACAAGTCATGGATTGCATGATGACAGAAGAGGAAAAAAAAATTATCCCTTGATCCTTTTTTTTTCTTGACTCTTTTGAAAAATAATACTCGGACAAAAAAAGTACAGTTTGGTTTCAAAATAAAAAAGAGCCTGGGCTGTCAAAACCTGTCAAACGCCGCTTATTTGCCTTTAATCGCACACATGTTCGTTCCTCCCCCCTTCCCCCCCTGCCCGCGATTTCATCCTCTCCTCCCACGGCTCGCTCACCCTCCCCCCCTGGCGTGATGCTCGCGTTTCCCGAAACTGCCCTTCTCCCTGCTTCGTCTCTCTCACTTCTTCTCTCGTTCTGGAGAATCCACCATCGTAAAACATTCTGCCCGGGAATCGTGGTGCTCCTGACCTTAACGTTCCTTCTCGCCATCCAGGGAAAGACATGTCCCGGATACAATGCATTAAGTTTCCCATTCATCAGCCACCCCTCCCCATATCTAGCCTATTTTTGTGTGTTTCTTTTGAGCGTGTGTGTATGTGTATACGCGTGCGTGTAATGTCCGTTTTGGGTAGATGAAGGAACTCTCTCGGTAAGGCAAAACTCCTCAGCCTCAGCCTCGAAATGCCCATCTTCCCTTGAAACGCACGACACCGGCCGCGTGGACGAAATCTTGTTCTCCACCACCACCACCACCGCCGCCTTAAGCACTTCCTTAAGCGAAGTTGTCGGTCCTGTCGACCCAGATATCCTCGAGCTCCGCAAAGCTGTGGAAGTGCACGGGACGGTGCTGGTCGCTGTAGAACGGCAGCGGCGTATCGAGCTTGACGTGCACGGGCTTCTTCTCCATGCCCGCAAAGGCCGAGCCCATGAAGCTGTAGTTCCACATGCCGTTCTCGGGCACGAGGAAGAAGCCGCGGAAACGCGGGCTCAGCAGGAGCTTGCGCTTTTCG
The DNA here is from genome assembly GCF_011075155.1 of Colletotrichum scovillei. Taxonomy (NCBI): domain Eukaryota; kingdom Fungi; phylum Ascomycota; class Sordariomycetes; order Glomerellales; family Glomerellaceae; genus Colletotrichum; species Colletotrichum scovillei. The sequence continues at coordinate 4,728,255 of NW_023336261.1, forward strand.
CCCATGGTCGTCGTGAAGCCTTGGGGCTGGTCGCTCTGCGTGTCCCTGTTCTCGGCACCCCACTTGTAGCCTGTGGGGGTGAGGCCCCAGGCCGAGAGGGAGACGGAACCGGGGGTGAAGGCCACGTTTACGGTGACGGTATCGTGCTTGTCCCAGGCGGAGCTGTGGGCGTCGAGGAGGCGAGCGTGTTCGGTGACGTCGGCGGCGGACATGTAGGGGAGTTCTGCACCCGAGGCGGTGTGGATTACGCCGAGGGGTTCCATACCCTCGAGGAATTCGTGCTGGGGCAGCTGTTGGGGGAGCTGGACGTTGCGCAGACCACCGATCTGAGGGATCATGACGATGCACTTGATTTCCTTGACCTGGTCGTTGTCAGGGGCGGAAGATCCGTAGAGATAGCCGGCGACCTGGACACGGAGGTCGGCGATGGTGATGAAGCGTTTGAGGATATTGTTAGGCATCACGTATGTGATCTCCTCGAGGTCGTTGTCGACAGATGAGACGTAGATGTTGTTTGCCTTTGTGCGCAGGTTGGACGTGGCGATGGCGCGAGTGCGCCACTCCGTCTTGGAGGCGAATGTCTGCTGCTCGAATTGAGACGTTGTTGTGACGATGATTTCCTCGCCGTGGACGTTTTGTGTCTTTGTCGTCACAGCCGTCAGCTGCTGCTGCTCCTGCTGTTGCTTCTCGATCTCGGCGGCCTGCTGGCGTTGCATGGAGGGCGCGGAGATCTCCATACCCAGAATGATGTCACGGACTTCGCTGCTAGTAAGACTCGAGACGTTGACGTTGTTCTTCTTTCCATAGTCGTTCAGGATAAGATCGCGCAGCTGCGTCTCGACCTTGATCCAGTCCTCGTCGGAGAGCGTCGGCCAGATGTGGTGGTCCTGTGTGATGACCGTCTTGTCCGGACGTAGGATGAGCTTGGTCTTGTCCGGGTTGACGTGGAGGGCACGCAGAATCAGGATCAGACGGGAGAAGGCGGTGTATGACGAGATACTCTTCAGCCACTCGTCGTAGAGGTTGAAGAGTACCATCTGCGGCTCGGTAGCGCGAAGAATCATATCTCCCAGCTTCTCGACCTTCATGGCTGCCTGGAACGGAAGTTGCAGCTCAGAGGCTCTAATGGCGATATTGGGGAAGTCGAGCAAATGGACTTCCAAGGGATCCAACAGACCCTTGCGGGTGACGATGAGCTGCTTCGGCTGCTCTTCCACGGGGAGAGAACGGATGAGCGCCGCTACTTCTTCGGCTGTCTTCCACTTTGCCAACTGTCCAAGACGCTTCTGACCAGCCCAAACGCTCGTGTGAATAATCTTCAGGAACAGCTGACCGGTTCTGGGGTTGAAGATGAAGATGGCACCGTTGATGGGCTTGGTAGTCAAGTTACCCTCAAAGGTCTTGTGAATTGTTACACGGTAGACGTTGGTATCGTCAATAAAGAGCTGCGTCTGGTTGCTGAAGAGCTCAGAGTAGTTCTGAGAGTTGAGGAACTCCTGGTTGCTCTCAGAGGCGTAAAGCTGCAGACCCTTGCGGATACGCTCTCTCAGGACGTAGAGAGCGGGGTTGGCCTTCATAATCTTGGCCATGGCCTGCTGGATGAGGACCTTCAGACCAGGGAAGTACATGCCGTAAGCAGAGTACAGGTTGTAAGCTAGATCAATACCAATCATGAGACCGGTTGCTGAAGGATAGATACTGGCACTGTCCGTGGTGTAATCAAGGTACTTGGCACGAGTGTATCTCTCAATGTCGTGAGAATCGTAGTCACCATATCTGAGCTGGACATCGATCCAGAACTTGTTCGTTGTGGTGGGCTCGATAACATCCTTGGTGTCAAACAAGGGTGAAGGTCGAGTGACGTTCCACTTGTGACTAGCGAAGAGAAGAATATCGGCACAAGAACTGTTCATCTTGTAGGACTTTCTGGGATGAATCGTCTCCTTCTGCACCGTCTCGATTCCGAGGGACTCTAGCTCCTGGTCAAAGACCTGGCACAAATCCATGACGACCGACTCGTGGATCTTCTGCCACAAATGGGCTCGGAAAATCTGGATGAGCGAAATCTTGAGAGTAGGGATCTTGCCGTGTAAGAAAATACCAGTCAGATCAAGCTGGACTTGGAAACCGACGTAGACGTTGGCTCTGTTGATCGTAGGTGACCACCAAAGGGTGAAGCGTCTGTTGGGAATTTGGTTCAGACCGGACCGTTGAGCGTTTGTCAACTTCTTGAACTTCATGGATTCTGTTTCAAAGTTAGTAAAAATATTTGATTACGAATAACACTTGAACTTACCCTCGAAACCGCTTGCTCTTTCCCAGAACAAGCCTTCCCATGATGGGAAACCCGTTGCTTTGAACAGCGTGTGCTCGAGGATGGTCTCGACACCACCAAGAGCTTGGATAACATCGGTACGGTAAGCGTTGAGGTTCCACAATTTTCCGTCGTGCCTCTGGCTAGTCCACCAGAAAGGGTTGTTCTTCATGAGCTGATAGATCTTGAACTCTGCGCGAGCGCGGAATCCCTTGTCGAAACTCAAGGTGCTTCTGTCCTTCTGGAAGAGAGTGTTGATACGCGGCAAGCCACGATCCCAACTATCCTCCAAGTCCTCGAGAGTCAGACGGCGGTTCTGCTGGTTCGCTTCCAATCTCTTCTGTGAGTATTCCGTCCAGACTCGCTGCGAGTCAATGAACTCGGCCTCCCATGGAATAATGTATCGGAAGATATTGGGGATGAGCGTCTCCTCGTCATGCGTCATTCCGGCGCGGTAGTGCGTGACGCCAGTGTCAGTCTGCTTTGACCAACGCTTGTCACTGGCAGGGATCAAGATGTGCGATCCAGAAATCATGCCCAGACCTCCCAGCTCCTTGGGCGTGTAGAACACTGCCGGAGGGAAACGAGAGGGCATCTTGGAGTTCAGTCCGATCTTGACTCTTGTCTGAATCTTGGTCTCACACTTGACAATAGTGTCAAGCAAGCTGACAGTAGACACTGCTGCCTCACGATAGTACGTAAACAGCGCGATCAAAGCAGTGTTCCACTTGTTGGCAATCTTGGTGAAGGTTGTCGAACCCGATGACATGAGAATTTGACGAATTCGGTTGTTAAACTTTTGAATGTCTTCTTCCGTGACTTGAAGGAAGGCGTGCGCCGTTCTCTCCTTGCTCGTGTTGTCAACCAAGGACCAGACACTGTCCTTGACTGAGAAATCGTCATTCTGGTTTCTGCACTTGGGCAGAATGCGAACCTCGAAACCGCACATCGAGAACAACAAGTTCGGGTTGTCACGACTGTAGACGCTGGCGAAGCTGTCATCCCATTCGATTGTCGTAACAGAACGAGGCAGACGGTTCTTCAGATCCCAGAAGACGGCTCTGCCCAGGTTGACATCGTGTCTCATGAGGCGCATACGCGAGTCACGAGGCCAGCACTTCTTACTCTTGTATCCAATGACGTTCTCAAAGTTGGGATCAGGCTGCTCAGTGAGGAAACGTTGAATGAGATCTCGGGACTCATCAGCTGTGAACCGCAAGAAGACCCAGATCTTGTCAATGTAACGGGTGTAGAGGCGGATGGGGTGTCTTGTCTCAGTCTCTCTGTCGCGGAACTGAAGGAAGTCGTTGGGGCTCTGGGGAGGACCCGCAATCTCACTGGCACGCTGAGGGCCCAGGAGAAGAAGGTCGAGCACAAGACCGTAGTACTGGAAAACAAATGCAGAGAACTGCAGTCCACGGATCATACCGTAGCTGTTGACATGGTTCATGTCCTTGTACGTCAACTGGACGTTGTTCTTTGCAGTGATGTAATCCGCAAGGTTGTGATCCATGATCAGTCGGAGCAGAGAGTTGAGCAAAGTCAGCTCGATCTTCTCGTAGACCTTGGACAGCTCCGTCTCGATCATGACGTTGCACTCTCCATTCTCAGTCTCCCACACCTTGTCGAGGTTGTTGATACCTTGAGCCCACTTGTAGGTCAGGAGCGGTGGTACTTCGGAGTCTGAAGGCTTGATCCACGCGGGGAACAGGTGGCGCTGATCGGCCTGGTACCAGAGGTACTGGTCGAGATAAGCATCGCTGATCTTCTCAATGGGTTCAATGTCATAGACAGGGTTGATGGTGCTATAGTTGTCGTTCATATCGATGCCGACTTCCTTGAAGGCGCGCTGGGTAAGGAGGAAACGCTTGATACGCTCTAGAGTGGTGCCAGGACTATCATATGCCTGCTCAATCAAAGCCAACTCCTCGCGCTGACTCTGGTTGAGACGGCCCTTGACAGAGTAAGCTTCTCGCAGGCGCTCCAGTGCCAGAATGAGAATCTTTGTGTCGTGTTTGTAGGACACACTGGGGAAAGGGATGGGAGAGAACTTGCGAGACTCCAACCAGTGAACAGTGGTGGTGTAAATCGCAACAGCCTCCTCGGAAGAGACGTAGGGACCGTCCTTCATGTGGTTGTGCTGTCTCTCTTGCTCGGCCTTGAGCCACAGTCGGGTGAGACGTCCGACGTTCTTCTTGGCCACCGTCTTGTCAACCGTTGCGCCGCGGCGGATACGTTCTCGGTTGTAGTGAGCGACAGAAATCCACCAGTCGGCCTTCGCCTTTACGTAACGCAGGATGATGTTCTCGATGGGTGCCGGCAGACCGGGCACCTTCCAGGGGATGTTACTCTTCCAGCATCTCCATGCCTCAGACAAATGCTGAAGAACGGTGTTGACCTTGTTTTGCTTGATACCCTCAGGCATCATGTCCATCAGATCAGCCATCACGGACGCACGTAGCTCAAGATCAAAGTGAGACTCCACACGCTGCTTGGTGACTGTCTTGGCAACACCCTTGCTGTGGCGACCCTCGAACTGACGGGACAACAGGTTTCCGAGCCACCTCTCGAGGAGGGGAATAATACCACGCATGAAAAACAGCCAAACTCTCCAAGCGGGGGCCCAGAAACCGCAACCAGGACCCTTGCCAACGGGAGCGGAGTTGAAGCGGTAGTAAATCAAGTGCTTCAAGTCCTTGCAAGAACGAATTTGGTGCATCAACTTGTACTTGTAGCGGTACATACCGGTAAGCTGGCCGACGTGGTTGAAAGCGTATAGAATGCCATCGGCGAGTTGGAAGGCGTCGATGTTGCCAAGGCGGTACTGCACCTGGGCGTCTACAATAAGCTTGGTCAAGCGCAGAATCTCACGCATGAGATGGAATGCGTTTCCGAAACGGGACTTCTTTCGCTCCTTGGTAGTCAAGGTCTTGACGGGCTTCAGATTAAAGTTGTAATCGAGGTGAAGATAAGTCAGGTTCTTGCGGTGAATAAGGAGATTGAGCATGTTGAAACCCTGTCTGCAGACTTGAAGACCAGCTTCAACCCAGTCAATCTCAGTCTGCTGGAAGAATTTTGTCTGCTTCAGGTTGCGCATCAGGTTTTGATTTTGCTGTGCCTTGGGCTTCTTCTTGTGTAGTTCATTCAAGACGAAGTTCTTGAGCAGCTTCTGGTAAGAGACGCGGACCTTGACAGGTGGCTTGTCGGAAGGAGGGTGCTCCAAGTACCATTGCTTGATAAGAGGGACATCCTGAGCACGCACCATGCGACCTGACCGGCGATCGAAGGGGAAAGGAGCCCACCACAGCTCAATTGCCGACGCTGTGTCCTCGTTGGTCAGTTCCTCCTCTCCGAGGAAAGGCTCGAACTCGGCAGGGAGTTCGAATGCGTCATCCTCGGGCTCCTCATTGTTGCCGGGACCAAAGATCTCATCCTCGTGACTGATAGTGAGGTTCTTCGGTGCTACCGCACGGGAAGAGATGGGGTGGATTCTGCGGTCAAAGTGGAAAGCGGGAAGATCGGGATTCTCTGATCGCTCAAAGACCACCTGGGGGTGAGAGTGCCATGCTAGATGCACACTTCTTGGAAGGGAGTTGTACAAATAGGGGTAAGCCACCCGGAATTCTGTGCGAATAGCGTTTCTGAAGATGATGCGGTCGATGGCGTTGAACTCTCCGAAATCCTCATCGTTGGGATCGATATCCTTGTATAAAGGCTCGAACCGTGGCCCACCGGGCAGGGCAACATTGAGGGCCTTTCCAGTGAGGAAGCTCCTCAAATCGAAGAGGTGGAAGTAGTTCTTATCTACCACGTCAGAGATGAGAGGTCGACTCAATCTGAAAAGCGTTGCCATCTGTTGTAAGTTGAGGTTCCACGACCGGTAGCTGTCTCCGTTGACATGAGGAGTATCGAGTAGTGGCCTGTGGTCGTAGAACCACTCGAACACAGCGGCATCCTCCTCTTCGTTCAGCTCCATCTGAATAGGCTCCAGGGGCTCAACGTCCTCAATGTTCTCGGACCAAGACAGAGGTGGCTCTTCGTCGTCGAAAGGGGGGAATCGCATGCGCTTGAAGAGACGTCTGTCGGCCTTTTCCTTCCTCATAAACGTCCACATCATGGCCCACTGCGCAAAGAAGACAGGTTCAATGACTCTTGGGATCTCATTGACCAACGTCAAGCAGCCGTTGACATGGTACAGGACCTTGACTTTCCTGTCAGACTCCCATGGCATTGGCATATTTTCGAGAAGCTTCATGACAGCATGGGGCATGAACTTCAATGCACCAAGGTAACTACGCTTATCGCTGGTGTACTTCTTTTGCGACACATCACCAATGTCCTTGACAATTTTGCGCAGATGCTCAGGGGGCATATCTGCCTTCTGTGTCTCCACGAAGCCACCCTTGCGCTTCTCGCCGAATCGGTTGCGCTGATTTCGAAGCCATTCCTTCTTCTTTTGGGCGAACTTGGCGATCTGGGGATCGGTCGGAGGGCGATAGCCAGGCGGCGGGGGAGCTGGTGCCGCTGGTGGTGGAGGGAGGGAGGATGATGGAGGAGGTGGTGGCGGTGGAGGAGGACCCCATCCGGGGGGTGGTGGTGGTGGAAAGGACATCTCGACTCGATGGTTGACTCGTCTCGCGTGGGTGCGTTGAAGGAGGTCGTCAAAGTCGAGGAGTCGCAGTCGCGACTTTCAAGACGCGAAAGTCGTAAAGGAAGACGCAGCGCAATTCGACTCGATGCTCAGTATCGGTCTTGAGCTACGCTGGGATGATGAAAACTCGGTCGGTGGTCTCGCGGGAACTCGCGGCGATGAGACCAAGGGCGCAATGTTGTTGGTATTAGGCGTTGGGTGATGCGTTCATCGACCTTGACCTCGCCGCGCCATCGAAATTTTTGGGTAATGCAGCTCAGTCCCAGGACGAGGAGGCCAATTGATTCTGCGCTAGCCTGTTTCGGAGAGGATGTATCACGTGAGAACGTGAGCTCGAGTTTCCTGCGGCGCCACAGATAGTCCGGCGGGCGAGATCCACTTCTCGTGGGTGTGGCTGGTGCGTTTAGAGCCTCAGAGGTGAGTCGAACACCAGGCAGGCAGGCGGGCAGGCAAGGAAGGCACTCCCTGGTGAACCAGAGGAAGTGCCTGAAACTTTTCTTAGCGTGGCTTTTCTCGCTGCCACCCGTCAACTCCACAGAGCCCAGCCAAAAATTTCCACAAGTGCGGCAACACAACACCCCGCTGCCACCTGGACCACGGTTTGCCAGCTGTTGTTCGCTAAACCCTCCTCCCCCACCAAAAATTCCCGTCAAATTCTTGCACAACCCGAATTTGAGGAGCCCCTCTCGACAGGTTGACCGAAGACCCCCCGTGACAAGTCCCGACGACAACACAACTTCCGTCGATCCCGCGCTTCTCAGTCGCATCAGCCAAAACCGTCGCCTGCACGAACCGAAAGCGATCGCCAATATGTCTCGATTTTTCCGCGGCGGAGACGACAGCTCCACCGACTCGTCTTCCGACGAGGAGGAGCTTTACTCCGAGGAGGAGGAAGAGGAGGAGCAGCAAGACCAGGAGGACTCTGATGAGGAGGAGGAGGAGGATGACTCCGACTCTGATTCCGACGACAGTGATGGTGGAAAGAAGGCCGGTGCCTCGCGTTTCCTTCGCGATGCTTCCTCAGAGAGCGAAGACAGCGAAGACGAGGAGCGGGTAAAGGTCAAGAGTGCCAAGGACAAGCGTATCGAGGAGCTCGAGGCGACCATCAAGCTTATCGAGAACGGCCAAAAGATTGGTGACTGGGCTTCCATTTCCACAGGTAAGATACGACGGAATACATCGACCACGAGATGCTCTAGACACGGGCGCTAACGTCCACGCGCAGAATTCGACAAGCTCAACCGCCAGGTCACAAAACTTCAAGAGGGTGGCAAGACCCCCAAGGTCTACATCAAGGCCGTTGCCGAGCTCGAGGAGTACATGAACGAGGCTATTGCGAAGCAGAAGGTCACTCCCGCCAAGAAGGGAATGAACGCCACCTCTGCTCGTGGATTGAACGCCGTCAAGCAGAAGATCAAGAAGATCGTCAAGGACTACCAGTCCCAGGTCGATGCCTACAAGGCCGACAAGGATGCCTTCATGGAGTCCGAGGAGGAAGAGGAGAAGCCCGCGCCCAAGGCCAAGAAGACTGCCCGTTTCGTCGACACCACCGAGGAGGCTGCAGTGGGCGATGACGACGAGGGTTTTGCTACCGTCGGAAAGGGTGGTCGTACTCTGCAGTTCACCCCTGAGAGCATCTTCAAGCACCTGAGAGCCATCATGGAGACTCGCGGTAAGAAGAACACCGACAAGCAGGAGCAGATCAAGATCATGGAGAAGCTCAACGAGATCTCCAACACACCCTACCAGAAGATCCGCGTCCTCCTCACCCTGGTCTCTACCCGCTTCGATCTCGGTTCCGGCGGTGCCTCCTACATGCCTGTTGACCACTGGAAGGCTGCCGAGAAGGAGCTGAACTCTCTTCTTGAGGTCCTCGAGCAGAACAAGGACTACATTGTTGTTGAGAACGCCGAGGAGTGGGATGATGACGAGAAGCCCCCCACGTTGGAGAAGGGCCAGAAGTACATCAAGGTTCCTGGAAGCATTGTCTCCTACGTTGAGCGCCTCGACGACGAGCTCACCCGTTCCCTCCAAAATATCGATCCCCACACCTCCGAGTACATCGACCGCCTTACCGATGAGGGCGCCCTCTACAACACCATCTTCCGCGGCATGCTCTACTACGAGTACCTCCGCAAGGATGCCGAGCTCGAGATTCCCCAAGAGAGCATCAACCGTGTTGTCACTCGCCGCCTCGAGCACGTCTACTTCAAGCCCGCACAGGTTGTCAAGATTCTCGAGGACAACTGCTGGAAGAACGTCCCCTCAACCGTCGAGTCCGTCATCACCCCCCGCGACCAGGCTCAGGATGCCAACAACCTCGTCAACGTCCTTTGCAACTACCTCTTCACCAACGCCGAGGGCATTCTCCGCGCTCGTGCTATGCTGTGCCAAGTTTACTTCCTTGCCCTGCACGACGAGTACTACAAGGCTCGTGACATGATGCTCATGTCTCACTTGCAAGAGAACATCCCCAACTTTGACGTCCTCTCTCAAATCCTCTACAACCGCACCCTTGTCCAGGTCGGTCTCTGTGCTTTCCGCCAGGGTCTCGTCTACGACGCCCAGAACACACTGCAGGAGATCTGCGGCAGTGGTCGCCAGAAAGAGCTGCTTGCTCAGGGTGTCATGATCCAGAGATACAGCCAGGTTTCACCCGAGCAGGAGAAGCTCGAGAAGCAGCGCCAGCTGCCCTTCCACATGCACATTAACCTCGAGCTCCTCGAGTGCGTGTACCTTACCTGCAGCATGCTCCTGGAGATCCCCCTCCTGGCGCAGACTGGCTCCTCCCCCGACGTCAAGAAGCGTGTTATTAGCAAGACTTACCGCCGCATGCTCGAGTACCACGAGCGCCAGATCTTCACCGGCCCTCCCGAGAACACAAGAGACCACGTCATGCAGGCCTCCAAGGCCTTGGCCGCTGGCGAATGGAAGAAGTCCACGACCTTTATCCACAGCATCAAGATCTGGGACCTGATGCCCAACACCGAGGACATCAAGACCATGCTCTCCAAGCAGATCCAGGAGGAGGGTCTGCGGACATACCTCTTCACCTACGCTCCCTTCTACGACACCCTGGCCGTGGAGACTCTGAGCAACATGTTCGAGCTGGACGCCAGCAAGGTCCTCGCGATCGTCAGCAAGATGATCAGCCACGAGGAGCTCGCAGCCTCCCTCGATCAGGTCACATCGACCGTCATCTTCCGCAAGGGTGTCGAGCTCAGCCGTCTGCAGAGCCTCGCCCTCACCCTCTCAGACAAGGCCAGCGCGCTCATCGAGACCAACGAGCGGACACTGGAGCAGCGCACCCAGGGCTCTGCCAACGCGTTCGAGAGACAGGGCGGCCGCGGCGGCCGTGGCGGACGCGGTGGCGCGAGAGGCGGCAACAGAGGAGGCGCGAGGACGGGCGGCAACCCCCAACGGCAGGCCGGTGGCACTCAGTTCACGGGCGGCGCGTTGGGTGCTGCGGTCCGGGGTTGAGAGTGAGAGTGGAAGAAGAAGAATCGAAACGGGGGTGGGTTCCTGGGGTTTTCACGCTTGTATCTTGCATTAGGGTTGGGTTGCTTAATCCAAAATACCGGCCGCGCGGGGTTCCAGAAAGAAAAGAGAGCCTTGGCTGGTTAGGTGTTTGTAGCTTCAGGGAATAGAAGCTGATAGAGTTACGTCACGTCCAACGATGCAGAGTGTGTATGAATGTCACGATTTAGCCGTTACCACGATTGACGGCCTTTCCTGGGTGTATTCCCAAAATGTTGCCATCGTATATTAAAAAGACACTGAGTTTAAGACTTTTTTCCGCGAGCAACAGCGTAATTGTAATTCGTGCGGGCGTCCCAAAATTGTTATAGTCTCTTCTCCTCGTGAACTTGGAGATGTGCGCATGCTGGATTCCCGCGAAGAATTGGGTTTCGGAGAAATCTCCAACGGAACCCAATCCCACGCTCTCCTGAGCCTCAGCCAAATCTGACAACACCATATTCCAGAACCCCACGAAATCTGCCTCCTAAGCCGCCAGATGGGAGGCAATCGACGACTTTCGTCCTCGGAACAGACGACAACCCTTCTTAGACCTCTTTCCGAACCTCAGAGTCAACAACGGGTCTCAGGATCCATCAAATAACCCGCCTTGCTAGCTCAATCGGTAGAGCGTGAGACTCTTAATCTCAAGGTTGCGGGTTCGACCCCCGCGTGAGGCTCAAATCCTCACCGCGATTGGCAAAGCCATTCTTCGGGTTAATCTTTTGTGCTTTCTTTTTCCTGCAGATTGTTGAAGATGCGTCTACTTTTGTGTTTTAGCATTTACACGTAGTGCAATTTTTGGCGGCTTAGATGCTCTTCGGCTCGGCGTGGAGGCAGGTAGGCAGAGGTAGCCAGTCGTTTTGACTTATTGGCCTTGCTGGGGGGATCAAAATTGTAGCGCAAAAATTTAGAGTTTGAAGTGTTTCCGTCGCCGCTTGCCGAACGTGGCCTCTTCAATTTCCGTACATATCGACTATATTTCTCGACGTCATAGGTGCCATGAGGCAGTCTCACTTTCTTTTCGGCCACGAGGTTTGTCCTTGTGTGGTATGATATAGATTGTGACGATGACTAGTCACGGACGCGTTCATCCGTATTTATAAAGTTACTTCCGTCTTTTAACTACTGCCTTCACAATCCCAACTTGAGTCCTCGCCAAGTCGACTGAATACCATCATCGTGCCTCTCGTATTCTTGCTGTATGAAGTATGGGTCAGGCTAATCTACCCGTACACCAAGATCCATAAGAGAACGAGGTTGACGAGAAAGTTGAGTCAATCACGGAGAAGAGAGAGAAGAATAAAGACTTATCCAGTAGATAGTTCGATAAGATAACGATTACATTGTGCACAGAGTTTCGCATAGCTAGTGTACGCTTTTCGGGAGCTGTAGTGAACTTCATTGAAGTATCAGATTAATGACTGTATCCCCAGATGCAGTTCTGATTCTCATTACAGTGGGGGTCTTGGCCAAAGTATATACGGAGTAATTCGAGGTCCCGGCACTGCCGGTCAGGGGATCGGCTCCCGTATCAGTAATTCACGGGCCTCAAGAGCTGACTTAGTATGCTTCACCTCAGTGGAAACCTTCCACAGCACCGCACGCTCCGCGTCTAATAAATCCGAATTTATATAAGGTTCATCATGACTCGCAGTTGGCGCCGACTTACAATTGCAATTTCGGCGGCTCTATCTGCAACAATAGACAACCGCAAGATGCCATAGACTATTTAAAGGACTGACTATATCTCGTCGTCTCTATAGAGGAACTCCATTCACACAACCGCAGTCGACACATCGCTTCTACCAGATCGCCTCTAATCGAACCGCGATACATCCTCCGCAATGTTCTCCCACACTCTCGTTTTCTTGGCCGCTACCTTGGCTTCTCTGGCCCAGGGCTTGCCCACCGAGCAGCTCGACGCCCGGCAGAACACTGTATGTTCGATAAACGAGAAGACTTGGACGGCTACCATGACGGGGACGTGCTCCATTGACGGAGGCCCTGCCATGACGTGTGACCAGAGAACCGACCTCAAGACGCTCGTCGTAAAGAAGAACACGATGTTGAGCGCCGCAGGCCTGGGTAACAACAAATTCGAATGCAAGGGATACCAGTCGGTAAGTACAAGATGTCGTCGCCCTTGTTGTACGTCCGTCGGCTTACATAGGTACCCAGTGGCAATGCTGCTCTTCTTAGAGTATGGCACTCAGCGTGGACGGAGACATTGTAGTAAAGTTTGGGGTGTTAGCCACTGGTTCCTGTAGATCAAAAGGGAAAAAAACGATTTTTGAAGGACTCGACTTTAGTAGATTCGGATGGAGGTTTAGAGTAATACAACCAATTCAAGAGAACTATTCAGTCTCGGCCTACATTATTAGTCCTCTTGTTTCTTAGAGTCTTGAAGAAATTCATCACCTAAGAAAAACAACACACCGCAGTCTACAACATCCCTAAGCACCAGCTCTACATTCCCCCTTAGACGATAATGGAGGTGAACAAGCCTAGCCTGGTTACTAGCGTCGAATAGGTCCTCACTTGCGGGTCTCTGTTGTTCGAGAGTTATTGCAAGAGCAAGTTCGGGTTCAGATACAACCCTCACATCAGGGAAGCATATAAGAAAAAATGCGGCAGCTTGAGGTGAAATTTCGAGAAGCTTTTGCAGACATATTTCATTCTTCTAGATATTCACCATGTACTTTCTGAGCTTGCTTTTGTTGGTATCAGACGCGATTAAAATATTGAGAGATTTGGAACCATTTCTTTCTTGCCGCTTGGAGGGAGCGCAGCGAGTTCTCATTACTTTACATTTACAAAGGCACCCACGCAGTTGATATGTTATCGAGCTTCAGCCCCAGACATCCGAAAACAGCTTGCATAATGGCTCCTACAGGCTCTTGGGGAGAATGTAACCTAACTGTTACGCCAACTGCAGTTGATCCCTGTAGGCGCGTATGCCAAAGTCGAAGGTAACGAACGCGAACACTGTCCTCTTGAGGGAAAAGCTCCTTGTTAATGATCATAGATAAATCATGAACGATACCGATAAGCCATTCCAAGATTAGAAGGCCCGTGCTCGAGAGAAAGATCTCACTTGCCAATGGAAGCGGAGACCAGTTTTGCGAACGTCTGTAGAAAATGTGGACAATTTGTGTCTCAATCCACTCGGCGTCCTTTTTGTGGTAAGACGAGCCTGAGCAACTCATCGGGATTAAGTGTTGGATGATCGGACTTTATCGCCAATATTGAGGGCTTTGGGTGTTCGGACAAGCCCCGTTGGAGAATGGGCTCATGAAGTACCAAGAGTCATGACAGACTCCACTGACAGTGAGTGAGGCATACCTATGGACTCATGGAGTATCCGTAGATGACGAAGATTGCTCGACATGGAATGGTGTGTCACGGTGTGTGCGCGCTTTAAAAATTTGATCTGATAACGGCCAAAATCCGGGGCAGCGTGGGCACGTTCCTTTGATTCCTTGGATTCCCTCTGTTTTGACTGCCACCTGCTTTTCATTCCGAGCTAGAGTTCCGAGCCCTCTCCACCAAAACCCGCCGCGCTTGCCGAATCAAATTCAACCGAGGTCATTGTGGCATCCACTCCAATGCCGAACAACCTGAACCTTCCAAAGGTCTGCAGCAGCTCCATGGCGCTGTGGGAGCATCGGCCCGCCGCCGGCAGCAACGCCATCCATCATTTGCGTCGCACAAACAGGAGCCGAAGGAGCTTTACCTGCTCTAACGAGTCCCTTAGGCGATGACCTAGCTACATGACTGTAAACCCTGTGACCATCCCATGGCATCCATCGGCGTGTGCCGTTCGGTAAAAACCAGCACTGCAACGGAGCATCCACCTCGGCGCATGAACATGGCTAATTGGGACAACGGCTTTGGGTTCTTCTTGCAGCTGCCAGCTGGACTTTATTTCAGCGTTCCCTGCCCGTCTGTCTGCTACTTTTTCCTCTTTCCTGAACCTCTTCTGAACTAGAGAGAGCGATTTTTTGGGGGTGACTTTGTCTTAGTCGGGGTTTTCTTACAACACCACAGCTCCTCCCACTTTCTAGAGGGTCCCCTTTCCTGCCTGTCCTTCGGTTCTTCACAAGCTTGGCCATTGACGTAACGTCGAACAGAAGAGAAACCCACATACAAGCTTTCCCAACCCGCTTCCTCTCTTTCTCTGTCACCTCTCGCCCTCCGATCTTCGGGATAAAGCTTTACCACCGACACCGAGCTCGAAAACAGGACCCTACCAAGGAGCTTGTCTCGCACAAACCCTTGGTCGTCGTGAGACTTTTTTCGGTTTCTTTTACCGTCCTCTTTACTTTTTCCTTGGACGGAAAGAAACCACCAACAGATCGGGTTTCTCGAGACAACCAAAAAGCCCACCCAAAAAAAAAGACGGCCAACACCTCGCCCATCATGTCCACAGAAACAGCCGACCAGGCGCCCGCCGTCTCCGACCTCCCCTCCGGCGACCCCATCCCCGCCGCGCCCGCGCCGCCGACCGCCGCATCACCAGCCTCGGTAACTCCAAAAGGCACGACGAAGAAGCCCACCCTCGCCCAGATCCTCGCCGCGACGCCCTCCAACGTCGACGCCTTCGTCGCCCACCTGAACCGCTGCTTCGCCACCCCGTCCGGCATCGACGCCGTCCTCTGCTGCCTCTGCTACACCTCCCGCTTCTCCGCCTCCGTCATCGACTCCCTCAGCGTCTCCGCCCTCCGCCACTCGGCCCGCAAGCTCGTCGCCCTCGCCTTCTCCCTCCCGCCCGACACGACTATCCTCTTGAGCAAAGCGCCGCCCGCGGCCGCGGCCGCGAGCCGCGGCATGCGCGTCGCGGGACACCTGCGGGCGCTGGCGTCGCTTCTGAGCGAGGCGCGCACGATTACGAGGTTGTGGTCGCTGCTGCCCCTGTACCTCTGGCTCCGCCGCCTCATGACGACGCCGGCCATCACGGAGGAGGAGAAGGAAAAGGGCACAAAGGACGCGTCGGAGGCGGCGCTGGATCGGGCCCTCTCGTGGCTGCAGGTCGTGGCGTGTCTGATCCTGCAGTCGCTCGAGAGCTCGTCGTACCTCGCGTCCAAGGGGGTGCTGCCGATGACGCCCAAGCAGCAGGGGACGGCGGCGCGGTGGAGCGTGCGGTTCTGGAGCGTGTTCGTGGGCAGCGAGCTCGGCCGGCTGGCGATTGAGAAGCTGCGGCGACGGGCGGCGATCCGGCGCGGGGAGCTGGAGGTCGGGAGCGAGGAGTACAGGGAGTGGGCGGACGTCTGGGGCAGGACGCTGGCGAGGCAGGCTTCGTGGTTCCCGCTGACGGTGCACTGGAGTATGGATAAGGGGTTTGTGCCGGAGATGGGGATCGGTTTGTTGGGGAGTATCCCTGGTGTTGTGCAGATGCGGCAGTTGTGGAAGGAGACTGCTTGAGAGGACGAGGCAGTATGGGGTGGACGTGGAGAACTCGAAGAAGATAGGGGATGAGGAAGAGGTGCATTTGAGACGGATAGACGCACCATGCCGACACTATCGAGGCAGCTTTCTGGCGAAAGCTTTGTGGTATCAGACTCTGTTGTGACGCGGGCGATCTGCTCGCTGGTGTTGGGTACGGATTTTCCATTTCATGTTTATGATATAATAGATGTCAATATATTTCTCAAAATATCAGAATCCCAAGCACAAAACGCTATGCCCATCTCCGCCTCTTTTCCCAGTCTAAACGCCAACCGCCCCCAAGATCAGAACATGCCCAAGTTTACACGACGACTTCACATGGGCATCCTCCTCACCTCCTCCATCGTCCAATACTTTCTCATATTCTCCGCCCCCAACGTCTCCACCTCCTGATCGAGGTGCGTCCAGAGCACCTCCCCCCAGCTATCCATCTTCTCCTTGAGGACGCCCAGCTCGAGCTCCGTCTCGCGGTCGCGGCAGGCGCGCAGGTAGGCCTCGAACTTGTCCATGCCGTCGTGGATCTGCTTGTGCTGGCGAAGGAGCTCCGCACCACCGCCGCGGCCGCCGGTGCGGAACTCGGGCATGCGGCGGGCGAGCATGGGGAAGACGTGGGCTTCTTCGATGCCGTGGTGGGCCGTGAGGTGGCGGGTGAATTGCAGGCCGGTGTCGAGGAATTGCTTGAGGGACATGTTTTGGGGGCGGCGGCCTGTTGAGGCTGCTGTGTGGAGCAGGGTCCATTGGTGGCGGAAGTGGTTGTGCTGGGTTTGAGGTTAGCTTTTTTTCTTTTCTATTTTGAGCAGTGTGGGTAGGTAGTGTGTTGTCTTGTCTCATTTGTTTAAGTTGCATGGGAGGAATGAGGGTATTCAGAGATGTGTGAGATTTGAAGGGATGAGGGTGCGTGATGTGATGAGATTAGGTTGGTGTGAGTTGAGTTTCTTACAAAGTAGTTCATCTTTTCTGCCATTTGGTTGTAGACTTTGAACTCGGCCGGGGTCAGAGGTGGTAACTCAGGCTTCGCTGGAGTAGCGTCCTCCGTTGACGGTGCTGCCGCCGGCGGCGTTGCTTGTGGTTGTTCAGTCGCGCTGGCAGACATAGTGTTGAAGGTTCGGATATTCCGAAGTTCAGAAATTGGGTATCGAGTTTTGGCGAATGCGCTGCGCCCCAGGAAGGGATGTCGATGGGGTCTGCAGATGAGATGAACTGCGCGGGTGCGGCTACTTTGCGACAAGATTCTGCTAATAGAAACTACCACTTTCATGGTATTTGGAGAAAGTGCGATGCAAAAGAAGTTTCTTTCTCTGACTTATTTCATGGAGGGGGAGGGGGGATGATCTTTGGAGGTTTTATCCTGGGATCATGCGCGCGCGGGAGACCACGCCGCCGCCGCCCCTCCATCCGAGCGATATGCTAAGGCTTGTAGGAATTGCCCGCGGCGGGTAGACTAAACTGTTTACAGACGGAAGTAGGAAAAGTAGCCCCTGCAAGTACACCGCGCGGTTGACGGTGCTTGGATTTGGGGTTTGTTCGATTGGCCACCACTCCCCGCCAGATTCCGTGTTGGAGAGACATTGGAGACTGGCTAGAAGCCCACTTTGCTCCTAAGAGCAGAATCAGATGCCAGCAACTTCACGTTTTCTCTGGAAAAATATCGTGAACTCGACTGAGGCATTAAATGGAATATCTCATTCATCGCATTCACGACTTCTGGTTTCTCAATGTGACCGACCCATGGGTTGGAAGAGATTTCATTTCGGCGTTCGCAGATTGGTTGGCGACCCTCCTTACTCAGCTCTTTGAAAGCGGAGAGCAAGCGCGAAGGCGGGCGGCGCTGCGGCAGTCGCATTTTCGCGACTCGCTCTTTGACGTTAGGAGAATCCACACAGTATTCTCATTTATTCATCCGACCGCTACCGCGCGCGTTCCATGGGTAATAAGGTAGGTAGGAGACAGAGACTCGGCCTCGGATCTTGTCCACGCCGCCCCGCTCCGGGCCGGTACTCATCCGGCATGCTTTCCCATATCCGGAAGCGGGTCTTCTACTCACGCGGGCTCGGTCTCTCGGCCCGTCTACGGCATCTGCACTCATCACGTGTTCGTTAGGCCATGCGTGCATGCGGGGGCAGATTTGCACTGCACTTTTAACTCACACCAGCTCAACGGTATGCTACCTTAGACTTTGTCGAGGCAGATAGGTGGTAGTCTTGTTTTACGACATTGGACTCCTCGGCTGCTTTCCATTGGTCAGTACCGCTCCCTGAAGCTCGGTCGATTCCGCGGTCCCGCGGTCCCCACCGTCACAGGCAGCAGCAGGCAACAGCACGACCAGACATGGGCAAAGGGAGAACTCGACAAGCAACGTGACTTCGTGGGAATCTCGCGTCCTGTGGTCGAGCCTCTGCTACTGTTAGGCGCCATCCTTAAACCATTTGAACTTTACCGTCGAGACGCGTTGCAGCCTAATTGGAACCACAAATATCCCACGGCCGTCTAGCATCGACCCCTCAATCCATACCTCTTGGCTACCCTGACGGTGATCATTCCACTGGAGTACAAAAGGTCAAAACTTTGTTCACACTAGTAGATCGAAACTCATCTGCAATTCCATCGTCTTACCATCCATCTCATTAGGCCTGGAAGTGGGTCGAGGTCGTTCTCATCAGCTCATCTTAGACTCGAGTTCAGACTACCACCGAGGGGATTGACAACAGCTAATATGTCGACCACTCTGACTGTCCGCGAGCGGCTCACCCTCTGCAAGTGGGCCGACAGTCTACCTGGCGACATCACTCCAACCCTCGCGCGCGGTGCGGAATGGGTCAAGAGCGAGTTCGGAAAGGATGTCCCCGAAGCTGTCATCCGGACCGTCCTAGACCGGTCGGACATGACAGATGACTTTCAAGCCTACGTAAGACTTCCTCCTCCAACCCATATTATAGTAGCATGGTGGCTGATAATAGAGAAGAACGACGGCGAGATCGCCCCCTTAATACGCCCAGGCTTCGGTAAAGAATTCTGGGAGATGCCCGACGACGATGCCGCGTTCCCCAGCGCCGTACAGGAGTGGAAGGCAGCCACCCTGACGTGGGGAGAGATCGCCATCTTGTGGTTTGTTGAGAAGATCACGAACAAGCCCGATTGGCATGTCAAGGTCTTTGATGAGGAAATTGTTGCAAAGTGGAAGCAGGAGGTCATGGCTGTCGACTGGAAGGCCGTGGGTCTCAAGTATGCTTATTTTGACGACGATTTGTTTACCTTTGTAAGTGCTGGGCTGCATCTGAGAAGGCTCCTCGTTGATGAGCGGTTCCTAACCGGTAATGCAGGCTCTCGCTGAGCTTCGTGAGAAGGCCAAGCTGTTCGAAGCTACTGGCATGATCCCCATCTTCGATGCCTCGTCCGCCGTCATCAAGTCTGACAGTGCCATCACTCCGGAAGTAAGAGAAGAACTCAAACAGGGTGTAGCCGCTCTCGAAAATATCTCCGAAAACGAAAAGGACTGGCATCCCGGCAGCGACGGCAAGGTCCTGGACCTCGTGCACCCTTCTCTCTGGCCTCTTGTCTTTGGAAAGTCTCGCATCGTCGCCGATAAGCGTGTCCTGCTCAAAGACACGCTGGCGGCCTGCGGCACAGGAGACGTCATCCCCGTTCCCAAGAAGAGGTATCCCGACCACCAATCCTCCGACGACCTGTGGTCCGTCAAGTACCAGTGGCTCCCGTGCGACATTGACATTGAGGAGGGCAAGCCGAAAATCATGAGCTATATCAACAACCTGCACCCACAGCACCATGCCGGCCTCTACAACACTATCGAAAAGGTGCTCGAGAAAGCTCTCCCCATGTGGGATCTGGTATACAGGTGGCACGAAGACTACGAGACCCTCCGCATCCCCTGTGAATCAGCCCGGACACAATGCCTAGCGGAGTGCAGCCGGTGGTGCTGTCCTGAAAACCGCCCGGTAGACCCAGACGAGGCCGAACGTGACGAGGACGAATTCAACGACGACTCCGGCGGATATAGCGCCGAGGAGCCCAGCCGCGAAGTCTGGCGGAGAGACAAGATCTGGTTCGAACGTACCCACCCAATCGAGAAGCCGCCCGTCCCCGCGTACAAACCCATGGAGCTCCAGCCCAAGGACGTCAATCTGACCTCCGGCTTCTTCAACCATGCCGACCGCATCCAGGTCATCGTGAAGCTCGCCAACGTCCACCTCACGCCCGAGAAGCCGACGTACGACGGCGGGTCCTGGCATATTGAGGGCCAGCTGAACGAGCACATCGCCGCCACGGCGCTCTACTACTACGACAACGAGAATATCACCGACAGCCACCTCGCCTTCCGCACCGTCGCCGACAGGGAGGAGCTCATGGGGGAGCTCAACTACGAACAGGGCGACTTCCACACCATTAACCGGACGCTGGCAATCAACTCCGTCGCGGACACGAACCAGCGCCTCGGCAGCGCTCTCACGCGCGAGGACAGGCTTCTCGCGTTCCCCAACGTTTACCAGCACTGCGTTGCGCCGTTTGAGCTCGTCGACAAGACGAAGGCGGGCCACCGCAAGATCCTCGCGCTGTTTCTCGTGGACCCGAGGATTCCCATCATTGGCACGGCGAATGTGCCGCCGCAGCAGAGAGGGTGGTGGAAGGAGGGCGCCGCGCCGGGAGACCGGTTGGGAACGTTGCCGCCCGAGGTTACGGATATGGTGTTTGATAATATGGATTTTCCGATTGGGATCGAGGAGGCCAAGAGGATACGGGCTGATCTGATGGAGGAGAGGACGACGATTGCCGAGCAGGGGATGGGGGTGATGACGACTATGGAGTGGAACTTTTGCGAGCACTGAGTCTGGCGGAACCGGCACTGGGCCCCGTTGTGTTGTGTTCGTATTGAAGAAAGGGGACCGCTTAGTCGTCATGGCGGTGAAGGGAGAGAAACTTGGGAGCTGTGTTGAGACGTTTGCTTGACCGGCCTGAAAGTTGACACCAGATATGTCAATAGCTGTGCAAATCGTGTCACCCCAGCCTGCGGTTGTGGTCCGATTGGACGATCTGACGGCATCCTGCAGTCCCGCAGTAAGACAAGTGGATTTTGTCTCATTTCGTCTGCCAATACGTTAGCTGCCCGTGAAACATCGAGAGTCGATGCCAGGGCACAAGAGCCTACTCATAAGGTTCGTCTCATTCAGGAGTACGTGTTGCTTGTTAGAAAATATGGTATAAATCTTGTCCCTTAACAAAATTTGTCTCGATACTCACCTCGTACTGGCACACATTCTGGTGTCCTTCATGTCGGCCACTGAAACCATCCGCTCCTAAACGCAGCATCTTATCGACCTCACTTCATCATGCTTTACTATCTCATCAACAGCTTCAAGTCCAACAAGGACGCCAGTTCTAGCCTCGAGCCACCAAACCACCAAGATGCCTCAACCCCTGAAAAATGGCTCGCCCACAAAATCCACCAAACTACAACCACCACTCCCGCCCTGAACCCAAAGACCGCCACCGTCGCCGTCGTTGACGACCTAAACCCAAGCCTCACCAACCTCCGCACCGTCGTCCAAAACGATCCCCACCTCGCCGTCCTAGCAGACCAAATGTTCACCCAAGCCGCCGCCCTCCAGCCCCGCGACCCGACAGAGCAACCCGCCGTCCAGTCCTTCCGCCAGTTCCTGCAGGTCGTCAACGTCATCATGCGCTCCGGGCCGCAGTTCTTTGACCGGCCGGGTAACGAGGACGCCATGGGGTTTGTGGCCGCGCCGATTAATGCTTTGTTGAATTATCCCATGGGCACGGCGGCGGGTTACGAATTCTTTCGGAGGCAGGAGGTGAATGAGGCGATGGGAGGAGTGTTGAGTGCTTGGGGCGAGTTTCTTGCTTCGGGGGACTCGAGGGGGTGTTTGAGGGCTTGGGTGTCTGCTTCTGGGCAGGTTGTGATGGCGGAGAGGGCGAATGGAAGGTTGGAAGGTGGAGGGCTGGGGTTCAAGGACTTGTTTGTTTGTCCCGATGCTGAGGATACGGAGACTCTTGGTTATGAATCGTGGGATGCGTTCTTTGTGAGGCGATTTCGGGAGGGTGTTCGACCTGTGGAGTTTCCTGATGACGAGGAACACAACGGCGGGGAGAAGCTGTCCGTCAGGAGCAGCAGTGGAACTGTTGACATTCAAGTCGACGACAACACCTCGGTCATCGTCAACGCGTGCGAGTCGGCGCCGCTGCAAACCGTATCCAACGTCACCCTACGAGCAGACGTCACGCTGAAAGGCCAACCGTACTCCCTCACCGACATGCTCAACAACAACGCGCTCGCGCCGCAGTTCGTCGGCGGGACGATCTACCAGGCCTACCTGAGCGCCTTCAGCTACCACCGCTGGCACGCGCCACTGAGCGGGCGCATAGTCGAGGTGGAGATGATCCCGGGGACGTACTTCAGCGTGA
The DNA here is from genome assembly GCF_011075155.1 of Colletotrichum scovillei. Taxonomy (NCBI): domain Eukaryota; kingdom Fungi; phylum Ascomycota; class Sordariomycetes; order Glomerellales; family Glomerellaceae; genus Colletotrichum; species Colletotrichum scovillei. Next base: position 4,750,619 of record NW_023336261.1, read on the forward strand.
ACCGGTACCAGGGCATAGCTGCGTGTGGGGACGGCGATGATGATACGGATGGTCCGGATCCGCAGGCGCCGTGTAGGTCGCAGGCGTACACCGCTGCCGTGGCGACGCGGGCGGTGGTGTATATCCGGGCGCGGAATCCGAGGATCGGGTTGATGGCGATTGTGTTTGTGGGTATGACGGAGGTGTCTAGCTGCGAGGTGACTGTGCGGGCTGGCGAGGAGGTTGTCAAGGGGCAGGAGATTGGGATGTTTCATTTTGGGGGTAGTTCGCATTGTTTGGTGTTCCGGCCGGGTGTCGAGTTGAGGTTTGTTGAGAACCGGTTTCCTGCGGGTCTTGAGGGGAATAATAGGGTCAATAGTGCGCTTGCTTTGGTTGAGTGAGGGCGCAAGCTGGTGCACTTCTATATACATAAGTTCGAGGCATAGACAGATTCATCATGTCTAGTCTTTGGCTGAGTGATACTTCTAAGCATCCCCCGGATGTGAAGCTGAGTAACTAATAGAATGTGCCGAAGAGATGTATTGCCTCAGACATATTTAGTAAGTAGTACACATGATCGAAATTTCATTCTCTGACTGGTGTACATATTGGAAAGATCGAACAAAGACGCCGTGTACCTAGGCTTTGTGATGTAGCATGGCAAGGGGAAGGGGGTTCTGGGTAGCCACGCACTTTTCATTATGGTTCTTCAGAGGCCATCTCAATAAATGACAAGACCTCAACGAATATGCAACGTACTCTTCCTTGCCTCTTCCGTAAACCAGAACCCAGCTGGCGATGCCGAGTCTTCGGGTCTCATCAGCATTTCCCCTTCCATCCATCCCTGGACGAAGCAGGTGCCACCAAAACTATACACAGTCTTCCCATCTACACTTTCAACTTCTTGCAGCAATACTGGCACAGAACACGTCGCTATCACAGCCAAGAGCCACGGCTTGTCGAAAGTCTTTTCTGAGATGTAAGAAGGCAAAAGGGCCATGTACCCCTTTTTCGTGATACAGAGCGTCCTTCCTCGAAGCACAGATTGTACGATATCAAACCACCAGCGCCCTTCATAGCTGAAAGGCCACTCGTGCGTCGGGATATGGCGCGACCTTGCAGTAATGCAGTCGTAGTGAAGCCACGCGCTCTGCTCCTTGGTCTTATTGAGGCGAGCACTGAGGGCTGCCAGCTTTTCCGGGTCCTGTCCGCGGCGATTCCAGGCCGAGGTCACGTCGCCGTGGAACATGGCGATGGCTGCTTGCAGAGGATCATCGTACGGGCTGGCTTCGCGGTCTTGATAGATCTTCGGTATGGCTGCTGTCCACTCTTGGAACTTGTAGAAGGCGTCTGGATCGGGTGGATGGAATACGTGTCTTGAGGGCATCCTCCCTGGGTCTTCGACGATTTCATCAATCTCGTCTAGGATAACGCCGCGACAGCTGAGAATGCCCTTGTTAAAGCTGAAGAGTTCTTCAAAGTCGCGAAGCTGTCCAATTCCCCCATCAGCGGAGTACAGCTCGCCGTCCAAGTCGTCCATCAGCCTCATGGACCTCATGGGAATCCTCTCTCGACGGACGAGGCAGCTTGTGGCTGCTGGGACGGTCCAATCGGGACACCACGACGGCACGAGACTGTAGAAGTTATTGACGTTATGCCATGGCTCAGAGGCGGCGATGACATCGAGACTTCCGTGCTGTCTTGACCAAGCTGTTGCGAAGTCAACAAAGACTTGTTGGCGGCTTTTGTTATAATCCAGCTTGAAGTCGAGCCCCTCCTTATCCTGCGCCAAATTCCACAGGGCGAAGATCTTGTCCCTGCCGTCGGTTGCCTGGAAGTCTCGTGTGAGAATGGCGGCCTCGAGAAAGCCAGGGCTGTCCTTCCTGACGGTGGGTGAGAAAAACGGGGAGTACAGCTCTCCTCCGGCCATCAGGTGCCTAAAGTAGAAGAGTTTGCGAATGAATATGAGCTCGTCGTACGATAGACCAAATTGATGTAGCTGCGGGTCTGCTATCATCATCTGCGTTCTGAGAACGGGGTTGAAAGCAATCATGGCTTGCAAGTTGTACGCGGCGGCGTCGAGGGATCCGAATGCGACGGCTTTGCCGTTGTCGACTATCACTGCGGGATCTGACGAGATGGCGACTTCTTGGACGACCCAGACTCGTCTGAAGTACGGACGGCACATGAACTTGTATAAAGCCGCACAACGCGCAGGATAGACATCCGGACCAATCTTTTCCCCCTCTTTCCCGATGTCGTACTCACCTTTCTTATTCATCTCAATCTTGAGCTGGTCCATCAGCTTAACAAAGTCCAGCGCCATATCGGTCTCGTCGCTGTGCTCGCCGACGTAGCAGATAACTTGGGATGCGCGGTCGTAGATGTCAAACATGCGTGCAACCTGTCTAGTGCGCTCGGCAACGTTTAGTTGGTCGATGCACAAGGCATCGATCCAGATGGGCCTTGACACTTCCTTGCTCCGAAAGGTACGCAAAGCCTGTTCTAGGTTCCGCCGGACCTGCATCCTATGGCCGTTGACAACAATCTCGACTGTATCCCCAGCGTTGCCCCAGGTATACGACAAGGCGTGGTAGGACACTTCGCACACCATCGGGCAATGGGCCAGATGGGTGATGACTGGTGCCTCGCGGTCCTCTGAAGGTGCCACGACGAGAATACGGATCTCGCCGACGAGCATGTCGAGCGGCACGTAGTCAAGGTTCGTAACGGGCGCATCGTTGGATAGGCTTTTCCCTAGCTTGATTGGATAGATTTTGGGCAAGGTGAACCGGAACGGTGGCTCCGATTTGTCTTGAATGTAGTGCCATGTCTTGTCCCATTTTCCATACTTTGAATGGATTCTTCTTTCCACTATGCCCCTCTCCAGCAGCTCGGTGACGACCTCGGTCATGCTCACGACCTGAGTTGCCCTTGCGTACATTGAGTCGAGGAAGTCACGGGTCCAGTACTCCTTCTGATCTTCTGCCGAGGAGAATTCTTCGAGGCAGATGTGCCGAATCCATAATGTCACGGGCAGGCGGTGACCGCGAAAGTATCTGAGAAAGACCTCCAACGCGACTGGGACAACGAGTCCCTTGCCATCGATCTCGATGACATCCCGTAGCAGCCGATAGCCTCTACTGTCTCTGATAGCGATAAACGGCCCGGCCTTGGCGAGCGGTCGTACTTCTATGCTGCATCTTACGTGGTTTTCTGGATCGCTCTTGTCGCCGGGACACGGATGGAGGATGAGAAAGCGCTGCTCTTGTGCATCTCGGTCGATGGGCGAGTATTCATATGCCGGTACGTCTAGTTCCCAGTGATCTTCTAGCTCCTTGCGCAATGAGTTTCCAGGGTATGCCATAGTAATTTGGACGGTCGATCAGTAAAATGTTAAATACTCCGCAACACCATGTCCTATGCACCGAGATTGGATGCAATACCTAACATACGTTTATCGAACATTGAGAGTGTTGCGGTAGATTTTAGATCAAATCTGACATTACCTCTGTTAGGCATCAACGTTCGCTCGATTGAGTTCTATAACCGAAGGAAGTGGCAACTCCTATTTGTAGAAGCCAAACGGCTATGCATAAGCGCTACTGCATAATATTCTGAATCCATCCAATGAGCCGTCATGCAGAATCTAGTACGCACTGCCAATTGAAAGCATTCGGCACGAAACATAAAAACTCCATTCAAACAGTAGCCTAAACTGGAACAGTTTATCCCAGTACGCGGTGAGCAAGTATACAGATTGCCGCATGCTTCGGAAATTCGAAGTCTGGATCTCATAGTAACAAGACTGTGTGATGATACTTCTTGCTTAATTACAACACACACTTAGTTCGTATCCAGAATAGAGCACCATGACATTAGAGCAGTTGAATAGTGACTGGCATGGTTTGTGAGCTTCTAGAAAGTGCGAGTAAATCAGCTATGTTAGCATCGAAAAGTTGAATCTACAAACTGGGTAGAGGTTCGGGCTTCCGAAATGAAGGGTCAAATTGTTGGGCAGCAGGACCACACATATCACTCTATAAAGATTGCGCCAAGCAAGAGTTGAGTTCCTGATGTCTGTCTATGGAAACTCCGAGTGTGCCTTGAATCCTGGATGTATGTATAGATCATGTAATTACTAAGGTAATCGGTGGTTCATCTGAAAGCACTAGAGTTGTAGTTTGCTTGAACTTAATTAACGTGAACGCTCTTACACTTGGAGAAATTGACAGACCACTTAATGTTGAAGCGATAAGGTTGGATATGAATATGAGAACTCCAGCTTTTGTCGGCGTTTTTACGTCGTAAGGTACTCCCGCCCCAAGTTTTGTGAAATGCGCTTCAAGCCCCAGATAATAGACATTCTAGTAAGGTTCGAGGCTCGACAACTAATTTGACCTGGGCTGCAGCTATCGCCGCAACATTTCCAAATCTGGCGAAAGTTTCCCCGTCATTGCGCTGGTAGTATTACTGACGGATACATGAATCGCCGAAAACATCACTAATTTTCTCAAACCTCAATTTTGGAAACAATGGAACTTGGTTGATATTTTGTTTGTTTATTTGTTTTTTTCAATGTGGCCTAAATTTCTAGGCTTTGTTTTTGCACATCCACTACTCATCAAAGATGGTGGCAACAACAGCACCAGTGAGAGTGACCTGACCAACCTTGCCACCCTCAGCCTCGGTGATGATCTTACCCGAGACGAGGTCGCGCTTCCAGATGACAACGGTGCGGTTGTTCTGGTGACCGACGGCGATGAGGTCGCCGGCCTTGTTGATGGAGAACTGGCGGGGAGACCAGCCGCCGGAGGGGGCAAGCTGCACCAACTCGAGGGATCCGTCGTCCTTGATGGCGAAGGTGGACATCGTGTCTGAGGGGCCGGAGCCGAGGACGGGGGAGTCGCGGAACGAGACATCGCGGTTGGAGACGATGATGAACTTTTGGTCGGGCTGGGTACATTGTCAGTCAAAGAGTTCCACAAACACGATCATTACCAATCCGGATGTAGAATGCGCCCGCTGGCCCTAATTTGGGAGATGCATGAGGTCGTGGGGGCCGACCCAGCATTGAAATAAAGCCTAGAAAAAGATCTGCGACAGTGCAGGGGATGGGGTCTTCGCAAAAAACGAAATAGGAAATGGAGACCCAGAACTGATGAAAAAGAACTCAAACTCACAGTGATGGCAATCTCGCTTGTCGGGGCCTTGGTGGCAGGGTAGTCGGCGTTGACGGAGGGGATGGACGAGATCTTGGTGAAGGCGAGGCCGGTCTCCTTGTACTCGACCTTGTACGAGTAGATGTTTTGGTCGAGCTCGCCGTTGAAGAAGAAGACGACGTCGCCGTTTGCCATGGTCTTGAAGACGCCGTGGCGGGGCCCGACGCCGGGGCCGGTGACGAGGCCGTCGACTTCCTTGATCGGGGCGACGCTGTTCGGGTCCTTGGTGTAGACACGGACCCGGTCACCGCCGAGGTCGGCGAGAAGAACATATTGGTTCTTGGGATCGATGATGACGTGGTGAAGGTAGCTGAGGTCCTGGCGGGCGGTCACCGGGCCGGGCTTCTCGAGGGTCGGGTAGAACTCCTGGAGCGGCGCGGTGCCGGGGAGAGCTCCCTTATCGCCCAGGGCGATGACGGAAACTGCGCTCTTGTTGCTAGTTGAGACATTGTGTTAGCTTGAAACACAACTTTTGTTTAATGTCTTTAAGGTACAGATTGAGTTGCAGGTCATAGTCCGAAGAACCGGTGGGAGTCAAAGTCCGAATAGCCGGTGGGAGGCCTTGCGGAAGTTTTCCCAGTGACGCTTAACTATCCCACCGGAAGCGCCAAAACAAACAACACACGGACACAACAGCAGTGCTTAATTCGACGTTGGCAATTTGGCACTTACTATGAAGCAGTAACATAACCGCGAGCACCAGACTCGGTGGTGACAATCTCACCAGCGACACCGCTGGCGGGCGCCGGGATGCGAGCGATGCGGGTCAGGGCGCCTCCATCCCCGATGGAGAAGGAGTTTAGTGAGCCGTTGGGAACCGAGTTCGAGCCCCGGTCGAGGCAGTAGAGGATACGGTTGGCCGAGTCCAGGGTGAGCCAGGCTGGGTTCACCTCGCAGTCTGCCGACTTGGAGGCCACGGATAAGCTCGCGTTGGCGCCGGTGGTGAGGGAGAGGGTTGTGACATTTCCGCCCGAATCGGCCGCGTAAAGGGTGACGGCGTTGCAGGAGGCCGCTAGAAAGGCGGAACCTGCCAAGAGGCTCTTCATGGGTGAGGTGCGCATGGCGGATGGATTAGAAGCCGATTGTGTAAGCGGAAAAAGAGTCGGGATGAAAGAAAAGAATGTGCTCAAGTGAGTGAATGGGAAAGGATAGGCAAAATGAGTGGATTGTGGTGTAATGAGCGAATGTGGTGAGGTAGAAAACAGGCAGGTCAATCGCAACCGAGGGGTGGGTAAACGGCGATTTAACTGCAAACGAGGTTGGCGATGTGAAGGATGAGAATGAGTGGATTCGGACTCTTTTAGTCCAAGTCTTTTGCTGAAAAGAGCGATTAGAATTTCTGCTTCCTAGTCTGCCAAGTCTTCGCAATAGTTCTCCCTCATCTAGGATCGTGAACCTGAGGGGATTCGAAACCTGTTAATATACAAACCAAAAAGGTAATGAGTGCAATCGAATGGCCCCGAGCTTCAGAGTCGCAATTGCAAAGCCCGACTTCCCAGCTGAACCTGCCAAGACTCTTCTGCCCAAGGTGCCGGTATTCACGGAGATTTCAGGGGCCCTCCAGTTTTTGCCTTTTGTTCCTCAGTTCTTCTGACTCGCTTTTCGAAGGCTGTTTAACAAGACGCCTCATCGCCAAGACCAAGCAGTGTGGTGAAGGCTATAACGGTCAAGAGCTAAACTCCGCGTGTACTCCCCAAGGTGGTAAGGGTCAAAACTCCGCGAGTGTGTGGGGGCCAACAGTTGGCGTTAACCATTCCCCTCGGTGTCGACTATTGCCGCTGCTACACGCTACGCCTGCTGTGCCTGGTCTGAAGAATATCTGGCGCCTTTTTGCGCCCCAATGACAAAACCTTAAAAAACGGGCGCCGGGGTGGTCGGTAGTGCCGAAAAGGGGGACGGGCTCCGGTTCCAGAATGACGGCGACATAGAGAAGACGCTTGGGAGCTAGGTTTGGCCTGCTTCATGGGGTGAATCACCCGGACAAGGTTCTCTCTGCTTTGAGTAGGTCAAGAGGCTGAGCGGTCAGCGCCAAGACCTAATACAGAACCAGATTGATTGATATGATTAAACAAGGCGTGATTGATACTTCTCCCTGGCTCTGGAGTCTCAATGAATGGGTCGTGGAGTCGTCGACAGTGGAACAACGCTAAGTCAGGGAGGGGACAGACGCCAAGATCGGGTAGCACCGTGGCCCTGGCTTGGAGAGATATTTGACTTTGAGACGGATATCGAGTGTAAGGCGACGGCCGAGGATCCGAGACCGATTGCCATTTACCAAGGCGTCTCTACGAGAATATCCGTACGAGTCTTTAGAGGAGACCCTCAATGGGATGGTCCCATATATCTCAAGCTAAGTATAAGACGAACCCGTGTACAGGCTCGGATACTGATTACAGACTCCCGTCTTTAAGCCTCACAGCTCAAGTCTTCCAGATCTCCATCTTTTGATCCTTACATTCGTTTCTTTATTACCAGGCTGTATAGACCTGTACATACTACGGCTATGGATTCCACATTCTCTCTTAGACGCTTAGCCGTCGCTACACTCCTTTGTGCTTCTCCCGCTCTCGTCAGCGCTCAGGCCGAGAACAAGGCCGCCGCTCTTCAGTCTTGCTTGACGACCGCCGGTGTCCGCAACGTCATCAGCACCGATGCCACCTGGGCCGATGAGACCACCGGCTTCCAGAAGCGTATCAAGGTCGACCCGGCCGCCATCTCCTTCCCCGAGAACAAGGACCAAGTCGCCCTGTCTCTTGACTGCGCCCGGAATGCTTCCACTTCGGCGTCTCCTCTCGGCGCCGCCCACTCCTTCCAGGCCTACGGCTTCGGAAACCCGGGCAGTCTGGTGATTAGCATGGCTGCTTTCAACTCCGTCTCTTTTGACGCTGCCACCAACCGTCTCACCTACGGCGGTGGTACCCACGTTGGCCCCGTCCTCAAGTACCTCTGGGACAACCACGGCCGTCACTTCCCCCACGTCCGAGGTGCTCACGTCGGTCTCGCTGGCTCCAGCATCGGTGGCGGATACGGTTCTTCTTCCCGCCACCTTGGTACTCCCATGGACAACCTCGAGTCTGTCGAGTACATGCTGTACAACGGCACCATCGTCAACGCCGCTAAGGGTTCTGACCTCTTCTGGGCTGCTCAGGGTGCCGGTGCCTCCTACGGTGTCCTTCTCTCTGTGACCACCAACACCCACAAGCCCCTTTTTGAGACCGCCGTCAACTTCACCATTAACGGCGGCCAACTCGACTCTACGGCCGCTGCCAAGGCCGTCATCGCCATCCAGGACTTCTCCCTCTCTAAGGACTGCCCCGATGAGCTCGCTCTCCGCTGGTCCCTGAGTGGCCCCCCTTACACCGGCACCGGCTACTTCTACGGCAACCCTGCCGACTTTGACACCGTCATCGCGCCTCTTGTCACCGCTCTTAAGGCCATCGGCGGCAACGGCACCGTCGCGAAGACCGAGCTCCCCTTCTGGGACATGGAGGTCGCCGTCGCCGGCGCAGGCATGAACCAGCCCAACGGCGGTACCCTCGGTGGCCGCTCTTTCTACACCCAGGCCCTGACCATCACCACGGACCACCCCTTGACCGAGGCTCAGGCCAAGACCCTCTACGAGAGCACCACCATCGCCTTCAACCGCACCGACCTCCGCAAGTCCGGCTTCCTCGACCTCTGGGGCGGCGTCTCTCGCGACATCGCCGATGCCGACACCGCCTACGCCCACGGCAAGAACCTCTGGCTCATCCGCTGGGAGGCCAACTCCGTTGATGCTACCTCCTACCCCGCCGACGGCACCACCTACATGAAGGGACTCATCAAGCCCTTCGAGGATGCTCTCGTTGCCGGCGGCGCTCCCCTCCGCGGCTTCGTCAACTATGCCGATACCGAGCTCTCCGAGGCCGAGTGGAGCTCCCGTCTCTACGGCTCCAACTTTGACCGTCTCAAGCAGCTCAAGACTGTCTACGACCCCGAAGGTGTCTTTGTCAACCACAAGCAGGCTATCCCCCTTCCTTGAGCGGTGGTAGTGGACTTTTCATGATTCTTGGATATATTTTGGGAATGATAGGGAAAATTTTGACAGAATACCAAAGATTTCGATCAAATCACCCAAATTTTGATTTCACTTCTCCATGTTCTTCTAGAACCAGTGCCGACGATCGCTTCCAGTGACGTGTTTTCAATTGTTAGCGTGCGATGTCCACGTCTCGACTGAAACTTCGTTCGAAGTCTCTACCTTCGTTTCTTTTATTCGCAAACTTGTTATCGATGAGGTTTCAAAAACTCTCCGTCCAAGGTGTCCATGCTCTCCAGTATGAGTCGCGTTCACGCGGAGCTTGTTGTGTGCGGAGAAGAGCATGATGCTTCTCCAAGTTCTCCCCTCAATTCCCGCGGGGTAAAATCCACAGTCCACAAAAACACACAAGTGGAGTTCCTTCGGTCGGCATTCTCACGAATCACTCAGTTCCGGCTAAATGCAACTTGTGGAGGCGTGGGGTCAAATCATCTCAAAGGCTCAACTCACTCTTGGCTAAGTTGGCTTTGGAGAGCCATCTTTAATACATATTAATCTCAGTCTTTATTCCTCAAAGTTGACTGTTGGTTTGTATCCGATTTCTTGCATTGATCACCAATACCAGTTGTCCTTCAAGTTGCGAGTTCACAATGCCTCAAGTTAGGAATCCAATTCTTCCCGGGTTCAACCCGGATCCTTCGATATTGAGAGTCGGAGATGATTACTATATCGCGACATCAACCTTTGAATGGTTTCCCGGCGTCCAGATTCACCACTCCAAAGACCTGGCAAACTGGGAGCTCGTCACGAGACCCTTGAGTCGCAAGAGTCAGCTTGACATGCGCGGTGACCCAGATAGCTGTGGTGTCTGGGCCCCTTGCCTTTCCCACGACGGCGAGAAGTTCTGGTTGGTCTTCACCGATGTCAAGCGTAAAGACGGCTCCTTCAAGGACACCCACAACTACATTGTCAGTGCGCCAGCCATTGAAGGGCCCTGGTCCGACCCGTTCTACATCAACTCGTCCGGCTTCGACCCATCGCTCTTCCACGATGACGACGGTCGCAAGTGGTTCGTCAATATGATGTGGGACCACCGCCGCCGCTTCCACGCCTTCACAGGTATCGTTCTCCAGGAGTTCGACCCGAAAGCCGGAAAGCTCGTCGGTCCAAAGAAGAACATTTTCCGCGGCACCGAGCTGGCTCTCGTGGAGGGCCCGCATCTATACAAACGCAACGGGTGGTACTACCTTCTAACCGCCGAGGGCGGCACGGCGTACGAGCACGCCTGCACCCTCGCTCGTTCTCGCGATCTCTGGGGTCCGTACGAGCTTCACCCGCAAAAATACGTCATCACGTCCAAAGATGCGCCCAACGCGGCGCTCCAGCGCGCTGGCCACGGTGATATCGTGGACACGCCCGACGGAAAGACGTACATGGTTCACCTGACGGGGCGTCCCACGACGGAGAAGAGGCGGTGCGTTCTCGGACGCGAGACCGCGATCCAGGAGGCGTACTGGGGTGATGATGACTGGCTCTACGTCAAGAACGGTCCCGTACCGTCTCTGTACGTCGAGGTCCCTGGTACCAGAGATGACACTTCGTACTGGGCTGAGAAGAAATACACATTTGAAAACGGCCTGCCCAAAGACTTTCAGTGGCTACGGACGCCGGAACCCGAGCGCATCTTCTCAACCGAGGACGGGAAGCTGACGCTCATCGGGAGGGAGTCGATCGGATCTTGGTTCGAGCAGGCGCTCGTCGCCCGCAGGCAGACACACTTCTCCTACGACGCTGAGACCACCGTCGACTTTGCGCCCACCGATGAGCGCGAGTTCGCAGGGTTGACAGCGTACTACTGCCGCTACAACTTCTTCTACCTGACCGTCACCGCGCACGAGGACGGGAAGCGTGAGCTGTTGATTCAGAGCTCTGAGGCTTCGTGGCCCGACGGCGATCTCACGATGCCGTTTCCCGAAGCGGTTGCGCTGCCTGATACGGGCAAGGTGAAGCTTGCGTTGACGATCCGCGGGCCGAAGCTTCAGTTCTACTATGCTCTCGAGGGCGAGGAACTCAAGGCTATTGGGCCGGTGTATGATGCTTCCATCATCTCGGATGAATGTGGTGGGCACCAGGCGCATGGAAGCTTTACGGGTGCGTTTGTTGGTGTTGCTGCGTCCGATTTGAATGGGACTGCGAGACGTGCGGCTTTTGATTATTTTACGTACCGTCCTGTTCATGATGAGACCGACCGTTATGATATTTAATAAAGATTTCCTATCATCTCCGTCTGTACGAGGGCGCTGGACTTATATTGTACGTTGAACTTTGGCAGGGCAGGGCAGAATCACACGGTTCTGGACTGAAATCGCCTACTTGAAATGAGTATCTCGAAACACTCGGTTTTGGTGGAACGATGCAGTCTTATGTAATAGCCGTTTCAATTCTTCGAATCAATGAGCTCCTATGACTGGAATTCGATCGTGTCGAGTAAAGTAGACACACAAATGATGCTGCTCACGACATGCCTCAGACGAAAAAAAATTCATCGCCAAGACAACCTGGTCGACTAGTAGCGGAGGCATTGATATTCTGTCATTCTTCGGGCTGCACCTAAATATCGGACCTGGCATAGAACTTCCCCCTAGCCCTGTTTCAAAGTAGTCAGGCTTCCTTCTGGGACGTAAGTCAAAGCAAGTCTTACACCAAAGGGAGCAGTCGGTTGACCATGCCGTAAGAGCTTATTGCGAGCAGGGGAAAACCAACATCGCGTATGCTGCCAAGAACGCCTACGTGGACAGGGATGGTGCGCGGTGTATTGTTTGCTTAGGATGTTAAGCCCCATCTTTATCACCAACCGCTTTAAAAACAGGTAGCGCCCTCTTTTCTGGTTGACAACAACTTCCAACAGCATCCATCCTGCGGCACAGTTTCGCCTAGCCTTTACCGGAAACTATCGCACAACCCTAAGAGTCGCCAGCCATGTCTCACAGCATGGAAGAATATTTCGCCACGCGCAAAATCGAAGAGCTACCTAGGCATCGCTCTGACTGGAAACTTGACGCATTCAGGAGGACTTGCGAAGACATGAGAGACCTCAATTATCCCACCTGGGGCTTCGTCATATATCGTTGTACCTACGATGATGAAGATCTCTGGGTCCGCTACCTGTCGCAGCTCAAGGACTTTGCCCATGAATGGCTCGTCAAGAATCGCCGAGCTGAGCTGTTAGAACAGTATCTCGATTTTCATGTTATTGAGGATCGTGCCACCCTTGAGAATGCCTCGAGACAGGACCTCAGGCGACACTTCAATCAATGGACTTCGACTCAGAACATTCCCGCCGGCGACGGCTTCTTCTGGAGCAAAACCGGGGCAGAGCTACCTCGATTCCGCTTCTTTCTATACGTCGACAAGCAAATTCTCGCCACCGTTGTTCAATTCCAGAATGCAGACAACGCATACACTGGCCATCCTATGTTCCGATTGCTACTTCCTCCAATGGTTATCGCAGTCGTAGATGGTTCTTGGACTCCAGACACCGTGCAGAGTTATGAGCCACAGAATGAAGACGGGTACCCTGAGATTGATGGCAGTTCGAAGAGATACGTCGGCTTCGAATATTACCTGGCATGTTACGCCACTGCGTTGTACGAGAACCTCCATGGGACCGGGCTTGTTGACTGGTCTTCTTACACGCGTCCGCCGGCGATAGGACCCACGGGAAAAGAGACAATGTCTTGATAAATATTCGGCCTCAATAGTGAAACTACCTACATATGGTATCTAGAGGTCATATAACGGTTCATGTCGTATGTTACATTACGCAGCTCAGAATATACTCAATGTCTGCATGTGGCAGACTGGCACCTGGAACGCCATGTCTCGATCCACCAGCACTGTCTTGTCAAAAGAACTGCGTGCATTCTGGTAAGACCTGAACGGCTTTGATCTGGCCACCGACGAGAGGGCTCAACCAAATGCAATAATTACGAGCATTCACTTGCGTCTTCCCTAGATGGAATCTCTGAACTATTGGCAAGAGCCTTTGCACATCCGGTGCATCAGCAGGCCCATGTGAAGGCTTTTTGTATCATCATCTCATTATTCATCTGATATTCAAGCAAGCTGCTATAATTATACCGAACCCCTGCTCGAACTCTTAGCCCCCTAGAAAACCATGCACAAGCGGCCCTTGAGCTGGTTAGACAAATAGTGCTCCGCCATCTCGTTAGCCTGTTCAACATCGTACGTCTTCTCAACGTGCGTCTTGCAACCATTCTTTGCATGCAACTCCACCATCTCCCTGCTCCGTTCAGGAGTGCAAATCAACGCACCACGAATAGTCTGCTCCTTGAAATTCAGCGCAAAGGGATCGACCTCAAAAGGCCCATCGGCAGGAAGACCGACATCGACCAGAACGCCACCCTTGCGCAAGAATTGCTGTCCGAACCTGATAAGCGGCCGTGCCTCGGTTGTGATGACGACGCGGTCGACACCAGGGTTGGTATCATAGAATGAAGCCTGAAGCTCTTCCACAACCTTCTTCTGAGACTCTTCTGTGTCAATGAGGTACGTGCGATCGGGCTTGAGGTGTGAGGGCACATCTTTGGCTAGGTCGAGTCCTTCTTGTCTATTGTCGATGACGATGACCCTGTACCCCAGCGCCTTGGCGTATTGTACACCGAGGTGTCCCAGGCCGCCGATACCCACGATAGCAAGCCACTGGCCCTTATGCCCCTGCGCGGCACACAGCGCGCCGTAGACCGTCGCGCCAGCGCAGAATAAGGGCGCGGCCTCGGCCCAGGGGATGGATTCGGGAATCTTGGCGACGACACGGGCGTCGGCTTTCATGTACTGCGCGAACCCGCCGTCCAGCGTAAGCCCCAGCATGCCGACGAGGTTATCGCAGACCTGTTTCCCTTGGTTGCACGAGTTGCACTTGCCGCAGCAGCCATAAGTGTTGATGGAACCAACGCGGTCACCGACTTGAAGACCCTGCTTGCCTGCTTCGCAACCGAGCTTGATGATTGTGCCGGCGGGTTCGTGGGAGCCGACAAGACCTGGCTTTGCGCCGGCGGAGGCGTAGACGCCCTGTTGGACTTGGAGATCTGTGTGGCAGTAGCCTGCGGCGGCAATCTTGACGAGGACGTCATTTGGGCCGAGGTCGGTCGGGACTTTTACGTCTTTTACCTCATAGCCTTTGTTGAAGTCTTTGATTGTCGCTGCGCGCATTTGTTGGGGGATCTGGTCTGCCATGTTGGAAGGAGGTTGAACAGCAATTAGTAGCGATGTCGCAATGTTGTTGTTACTGAGGATTGGGTATGTTTGGCTCAATGCAATTGGAAGATACCAAAAATGGGGTTTGATAGGGTGACCAGAAAATGAGTTCACAGGAACCTCTTTGTCTTTGATGTTTTTCAATACTTATAGGCTGGCGAGACCGTCAACCGGTGACCAATTTTGTCTGTGAAACGTCATCATAGACGCTCGTGAGATGTGATGCGGAACGCAATATCAGCGTCACAGGATCCAATGATAGTTACGTCAAGTGGAACAATTTGATGGATTTTGCAGCCTCATAGTGACATAAAAGTGGCCCATTCAGAAAGAATGGTCCGGGAGCATCTGAACGTTATCGACCCCCATTCAGCATATAGTTTTCGGAAAAACTTTCGTATCGTCGATGTCTGCCACTTCTCTGCCATGTGACTGACATGTCAACGATGGTGAACATTATGCAATACCAGAATTCGATCTTCTCACACTTACAGCATCTGTTAGAACTTTAAGTCTATTGATTGCTAGTGGTAAACTGGTAAATGACGGTGACTTTGGAAAAGTTCACAAATGTGAGAAGTCAGTGCCCCGTCGCCATATGCAAACCCGAGTTACGACGTTGGTCGATTACCGCTGTCTCAAGTACGGTGATGTAACCTTGAGATCATCACAACAGTTTCGTCCGGTGAGAGTGCATCGGAGCTTTACATTCTCGGTGACATCCGTGCAAGGCAAGCTAGATCTGTGGGCTCAACTCCACCGAGACCCACCGTGCCGAGCGGGATCCTGAGATGCATCCGCCATCGAGATCGCGCTGGATACAGACCCGGGTTTCCTTCAATATTATACGCGTTTTGATAAGAATGCTAAGGGCGCAATTAATTGCGAGTCTAGTTGTAGGGCTCTACGTTCCTTTCTCAATACCCTATCATGACCAGGTGCATCTCGTCTTAATGTTGGGCTGACCTGCTGCGCCAAGGGTTGGATGGTAGACCTTCTTGGTGTCCGCAGTAACGGGATCCACCACCTGGCACTGGTCGTCCTCATCGTAGTAGCTCCCCTTCAACTCCGTCTCACAGATTCTCTGCCTCCAGTTGCGCAGGCTGTCATTGTACGCGGCAGGTGGTGCTGGTGAACAGCTGGCGTGGAAGACGGTGATATATTCGGCCAAGACTGTGCTAGACAGGGCGAACAAGAGGGTTGCTGTCTTGAGATGCACTGTGGAATGTTAGGAATGCAAGTCCGGTTCTTGAGTATTGGGAGAATGCCTGACTAACTGATGAAGTAGTGATTGTTATGAGGAGCGATTGAGTTGATGTTGTTTGCTTCAATCGCCTTGAACGAGATGTGACTCTAACGTCTAACATTCATTGAAAGACCGGATTGGTGTGGGCTTAAGTATACCGGACCCAGCACGAAATCGCGGCATTGAATACTACTACTGTTTGAAGTTCAATTAAATTGAAGGAAACTCTAAGAAACAGCTAGGAGTTGAAAGTCGAATGTCGCATTCGCTTTTCCCCCTTTTGAAGTGCTAAGCTTTGTACTAAGTGGGCTGCAAGAGCAAGCCTCGCCCGCTCGTTCCGATCACACAGACCACAACGACATCACCGAAGTATTGAAAATGTCGTTTCGTCGTTGGAAAATTTCTTCAAATCTGAAAAGAGAATCATTTGCTTTCTGGGCTTTTGCGCTTATTATTTGATTCATTGATTGTGTGTTACCAAGTCGAAGCTGGTCACGTCTGATGTCTCGTTCCCAGGATTCTGATGCTGCCCCAGCCCGACGGAAGTTATGACTCCGTCTCCTTCGCCTATAAGCCAGATCCAGGACCAATAAACCTTATTTGATGTCAAGCAATACTTGTTATATTTAACGGTGAACTATAAACTCCCAAGCAACTGATGGGCGACCCACTATGCCTCAATAAGGGCTTATGTTATCAGTAATCCAACTTGTTCACTAATAGTTGTCATCTCGCATAGACAAATGTTATGCATTATTCAGCTAGCCCGCAAGGAATTCCGTCTTTTGAACCTGCCCGTCATGGTTCTAGGAGCCTTTGATTATGTGTCCCTAAGACAGCGCACGTTACCGAAGCATACTTGATGAGACGGAGACGGATCTTTTCCAAACGGATCCTCGGAATATATAAGTCTCATCTGATGTGTTTGAGGTTGAAAACCCGCTACTCCTCTGCCTCTTCGCGCGCCAAGCATGAGATATCCCCCCTGTCATGATGGAGTACTTCACGGGATTGCTCTCACTCACGCATGTTGACACAGACTCCGATATATTCGCTCTATCAAATCCGAAAAAGAACGCAGCAGAATACCTCTCACTTCCACTCTTATTGATGGCCCTGTTGATCGTTGACACGAAGAAGTCATCTGTCCGTCTCATGAAGCAGCCGGCAATGTTGACAACGAATGCGCCGGGGGTGGGATCCGCCTTGATCCAGTGGCCGGACTTGCTGAGTACTTCGGGACTGCCAGATGAGTCTTGAGTAACAATGGTGAAGCATTTGACATCAGTGTCTGCGCCGATTCCGTTCTGCTCGTCTACTGAACATTCCCGCCTCTGGCCACTTGACATATTCGTCGAAGTAATCTCTAGGCAGGTGGAGCGCGAATGCAAAGTCATCCGACGCAAGAGCCTCATGAGCTTTGTGTGATAGGCGTATAGATTGTCCTAGAAACTAGGTAGGTCGGTAGGCAGATGCTGACGGACTTCGACTGCTTCAGGCCTTTCTGCGCGTCGTAGGCCTAGTCGAAAGCTTCACTCAAATTTGGGAAAGAATGAACAGGGAAGAAAACGCCCTGATGTTCTAGAATTGAAATCGCAACCTATCCTGAATTTTCCCCATCTTCAGGTCTTACTTGCAACAATGACATCTCCTTTGTCACAGAGCCGCCGTCTAACTCGGCGCGTAGAAGTAAATCAAGATACAGACACTGAAGTGGACATCTACGTCGACAAAGATCCCCGTCCGTTTCCTCAATCCCATCCCAATTACAGTCCTTGGGAGTTTGTGGGGTTATGGGTGGTCTCCGGATCTTTCAATACTGGCGCTTAGACGACGGGTTCTTCCTCGATCTCCTTGGGCCTGAACGGCTGGGTAAGCGATTTAGCCCATTCCGCGAGGTAACTAGAGGCAACGATCCGTAAACTGATGGGGCTAAAGCAATCGATGATTGCAATCGTCGTCGCTCACACCTTTGTTGGGTTTGTGTGCATAGGTGGAGGCCACCCTGGCGCAAAGCGGCATATCGGGTTTCCGCTTTGGACGAAGCAGAATTAGGGTATACGGGGTTATCTGTTTCCCATGGTAAGTCTAGACCTTAAATCTTACCTTACCTTTCCCAGTGCAAACAAGATTTGAGGCTGTGTGGACTAATCTCGCGACCGGGCCATTCTGAGTCTTTTGTATGGACAGCCACCAACACGTGGTATGGGAGCTAATGATTGAGGGTCCTATTGACCTGCGTCTGGCCATCGCACCTCGATTTGGATTCCGAGCTTGCGAACGGGACGATGAAAGTCTATGACCTCATCTCCTTCATCCTGTACTTCCTGCTCTGTTTGCCATCAGTGTGGTTCAGCACAGAAAACCATCGCAAGCCGTGACTTTCCGCCTCGACCACGGTGGTGACAGCCGTTTTATGCTATCGATCTGGGGCACAGCTCGTGCGGGCGGTGGAGGTGCCATTCTTGCAGATGTGAGCAAGGTCTCTGGAATCAAGCCTGCGCAAGGGGGAGACTTAGGCTGGGCTGTCGTAGCCATGGTTACGGCTATACTGGAGGTATCGCTAAGCATATGTGGTCTCAGTCCGACTACACCCGCTTTGCACGGAAACCAGGGGACCAAGTCCTCGCTCAGCTAATCATGGAACCCTTGGGAACCATCATTGTGGCCTGTATCGGTATTATCTGCACATCGTGCGCGGCAACGCTCTACCCCAACGAAGGGATGCTGCTATAGCAGCCCTACGCCTTCCTAGATGCTGTGCGCAAGAACGAGGCTAATTTCGGCGACCGGGCTGGGGCTGTGTTCGCCAGGATCGCTTTCATGCTATCGTATTTTGGCATGGTCGTTGCCTTCAACTGCGGAGTCGCGGGTATCGATCTAGCCGCGCTGCTACCGCGATGGTTTACGATCCGCCGCAGGGGATTTCTGACCATCGTCTTCGTCTTCGTCATGCAGCCCTTGTCACTGCTTAACAGTGCCAGCAACTTTCGAACCGTGGTCGGCAGCTTCAACGTCTTCCTCGGTCCGCTCACGGGAATCATGTTTGCCGATGACTTCCTCATCCGCAAGCGGACCATGAAGCTTACCGGCCTGTAAAGTGACTCATCCGCCAGCATTTACTGGTAGACCAGAGGTTGAATTCTGCGGGCGGCCGTTTCTTGGGTGCTTGGAGCCTGGATGTCCATTCATGGGTTAGCGCAAAGAGCCACGGTACCTAGCGAAGTTTGGGTGGGTGTGGGAGACTCTTACCAGTTGTTCTGGTTTGTGGGATGTCTCGTATCTGGCTCGACGTATCTCGCATTCGATCGTATCGGGCCCATGCCTGAGAAACATGGAGTAGATGGATGACCTTGGGGACTTTGGCACCTTTGGAGTTGAGGCGCGCCAGTACTGCGCGGCGTGGCTGAGCTGGACGTAAGCTCGATATCAGAGATTGTGGGAGGAAAGTCGCGCGCGGCGCAAAAGGTCCAGATCGTCTGACGCCAGTGCAAGTTCGTATTTATTGCCTGTTCCGTCGACTTTTCAAGTAGACTAGAGCCCCAATATCTCTCCAAACTTCAAGCCACCGTCCCAAGATGGAAAGCTGACAAGCAAATGTCTCAAACCATGAGTTCTTCGCCCCTTCAATCATATCATTTATGATGTCTTTTTCGTGATATGATCCGTGGCACCCCCCCCCCCACATTCCATCTGATCGTCGTGCATGGCTGCAGCGTACCTGAAATTTCTGCATTTGCTCCGTGCTAATCCGTTTGCAATTGCATTAGAGGCTCGACAAAACCTAGACTATTTACCACATCAGACCAAAACAATCGAGTGAGAAGCTCATTGGATCGAGGTAGAGGGGCATACAAGGGACGACTAGAACGGGCAGGGCGAGTGACTTTGGATGAATCGTCGCATTTCGCACAATGCCACATCGCATTTTGGACTTAGAGGAGCACGCGCCAATGCCTCTTTCTTCCCAGCTGTCAGTAATTAGCTCAAGCTTTGGGCGAGCTTATCCCACGTTTCATGGGGAGTACCCATTTGGATTCCATTGGGGACACCCTTTGTCCAGATGTGGATAACTGATCTTCAGAAGGCGAGATGGTTTCCACGTCCATCAGACTTTCCGACGTCAATACCCGGCCCGTGGCCTCTGGGCGTGGTGCCGATCCAAGAGCTTGAGCCAGGTGCCGGTTCAAAGTCTATTCTTTCTATCTGGACTTTTGTCTCTACGTTCTTTTGAGCTCAAGCGGACCCCCCATCCCCGCATCCAGGAGAGAGGATGGTTCCGATCCTTGCGTAACCCGACCTTCTTTCATTAGGGTGCCGTCCCTACGGATCGCATGCCAACGAATACGGCCGACTTTGGCTCCCTAGATCTTCTTACCTTGTTCTCCTTCTGATTGTCCTTTCTTGCCCCTGCCGCAATTTCCCTGATGCAGCAGTGGCAATCATCAGGTACGATCAACCTCATGTCGCGGCATGGTAGACGTCGACATTGACCCGCACCGACCTCGTCGCGTTATCGCGGTCGCCATCTTTTGCCTCTGCCTCACCTGGGTCGCCGTGCCGCTGCGCATCTACTCGAGGCTTTTCCTGACACGGGTCTTCACTCTCGATGACAAGCTCATATGCTTGGTCCAGATTACATTCACCGCGTACCTTCTTACGGATATCGCAGCAGTCTTCCATGGGTCTGGACATGATGCTGTAGAGTTTTCGCCAGAGGACAGAAGGATAGCTCTTCAGGTATGTGTAGATGACTCCTCAATGGCGAACCAACAAGTTTGAACTCTTTCCACCTTGTGCGCACTAGAGAGCTGATACTCGATCTGCAGCTTTTCTTCGCCGGCGAACTCCTTTATCTGATTACTACTCTACTCCTAAAAGTCTGCGTTGGCCTACTGTTGCTCAGCATTGCCATTGTACCTTTACACATCTGGACACTTCGAATACTCCTCTGTTCGACATTCGTGTTCGGGTCCCTGTACTTCGTCCTGGTCATCTTCCAGTGCAGACCGCTTCACGTATTCTGGGACGTGGGCCCTCGGACACCAGGCAGCTGCTTCTCAGATAGCGTCGTGCTTGGCTGCACATACACCCTCGCAATTCTGAACTGCCTCGCGGACTGGACCTTTGGCGTTCTGCCGTTGTTGATTGTCTGGTCGCTGCAGATGCGCCTAAAGACGAAGCTACTAGTCATTCTGCTGCTAGGCTTCGCATCCATGTATGTCGCCCTGCTTGTTCGTGTACCAGCATACGCAAAAGCTTCTAGACTCACTAATCGCCTCCCGTATTCTTTAGAGCGAGCATTGCGACCATAGTGCGCGCAGTAGCTGTTCCAGCACTGCTCAACCAGGAAAACTTTCTTCGTACGTCTCAAGAAAGCTCCCCTATAGGAAGGCTTGGTCATTTACTTACTTTCCCAAGGCGACACAGCATATCTCGCCATCTGGAGCAACATCGAGCCCGGTATTGGCATAGCGGCTGCCTGTGCGCCGGCTCTATCCCCGCTGGTTCGACATATCCTCGGGAAAAGACAACGGCGGGGATACGAAAGGGGCATCTGGCGAACACGGGACCTTCCAACAATCACAAACGACTCAATGGCGCTATCGGACAGAACAGAGAGGAGGCAGCACGAGTTTCGAAGCGGAGGCACATCTAAAAACGACGTACTACGCCTGCGGTTCGACGACTTTTCATACGAATCCCGGATCTCCTCCGGCCCACAGGCAAATCAGATGCGGCCGGTGCCGCCGCCAAGGAGTCGGGCGTCATGGGCCTTTCCGTTACGGCGCGGGTCAGGGGCCAGCGGCGGCGGCTTCGATTGTCTCACTGCTGATACCACGCTCACCACATCGACGATATCGTCAGACGGGGCAGCGACCGAGCCGCCGTCCTCGGGGATCATGAAGACGATGGAGTTTCAGCTGTCGTATGAGGCGAGAACGTGGACGACGTCGAGGCGGGGGAGGATGATTCCGCGGGACGAGAGCATGACGCTGCGGCCTTCGACGATTGCTGAGATGAGGAGGGTGACAAGTGGAGAGGTGCCGCTTCTTCATGACGGGATGTCTCCGACTTCAAGAGATTATGATGTTGAAGCTGGGTTTACGCGGAGATCGTGTAATAATCGGCACTCATCACCGCCTGGTTCACCGTGGGAGTGGATGGGAAATCGACAGGCCAGGCCTCTTTCTATGAATGGGGGCAAGTTCGGAGCTGAGGCCACTCATACGACGATGGCGGAAAAGCGGCTATCGACGAAATCATAGCGAGAAAGAGTTGTGGCTTGGCTGTCTGATTGCAAGTTTCGAAGAACATACCTTAATTGTAATATGGATGTTCTCTACCATCCGCTTTGATGAAGCATTTGCTCCCATGATGCGTTGTCACACTCGATTGAAAAGTGATTGAATGGGAGTTAAACGTAAGACAGCACTGGGAAACATCTTTGCATGGCAGATATCTAACTACTTAGTAGAAACGGTTCCTGATTGAGATGTAGCTGTGCTGTGTAACCCTACGTGTTTTTGTTCATTCTAGGGATATCAATGGGATCTTAAGGCAACTGAGCAGATTGAAAAGGATTCTTCTAATTAGGGGCAAAAGGATACACGTGAAAATATACCCACACTCCAGAGGAGTACCGTGGTACGACTCAACCTTGAATGCTATCTCCGAGCTATTTGAAAGAAGATCAAGTCACCCGGATGGCTGGTTGTTATAATTGACTATAAAATGACGGTATGCCCCTTCCTACGTAGATTATTATCAAACAGAAGACAACAGAAGAGGCCATACCATGTTTACTCTCGAATCCCTTGCCTAATACTTATCCGTCGCCAAATTAGTTTCCGAGCCCCTCAGAGGGATTGCCAACGGAAACACAACGGAGACCACCACCAGAACGCCACAATGCCAAGAACAATCAATCAGCCAGGAAGCAACCAGGCTGACAACCCACTCTTCTTCTACATGCCTGATGGCGAATGGGGAGAATTTTGCCAATGGCACAAGTCGAGCTTCAGCGTATCCAGAGCAGAGATCTCTGACCTCATTGGACACACCATAGACGAGACAGACCCTGATGGAACCATAACCTTCAACTGCGCTGAGCAATTTATGATGTACTGCAAAGCTGCGAGATTCTACGACATCCCGACACAAGATCAAGTCCTAGCGGCAAGCAGCCCCAAGGAACAGAAGAGGCTAGGCAAAAATGTCGATGGGTTCACGAACGAGAGTTGGGATCAGATCAAGAGCGCCGTCGTCGAGACAGGCAACAAGGCAAAGTTCGGACAGAACGCATCCTTGGGCCGAAGACTGCTATCCACAGGCGATCGGCTGCTCTGCGAGGCTGCGTCGAAGGATCGCGTTTGGGGGATTGGATATACCGCTAAACATGCCTTGTCTCACCGTCAACACTGGGGTGAGAATCGGCTGGGCAAAGCTCTCATGGCGACGAGAGAATACCTAAGGAGCGAGGAGGCCCGGAACAAGAAGCCTTGGGAGCAATATGAGGCATAATGGGACACCCCCTTCCCACATAGCAGCCATCAGTTTCCAGCAGAACGGCGCATAAACAGCGACTTTTGCATTCACCATCTGGATTCCTCATGGATGCCTCGACTTCCCAAAGATGACATGCCTTCAGGTGCCGCAGAAAAGGTCCAGATTCACTAAAACACAAGGCTCTTCGCTGCGAGATAGTATCACTTCAAAGCAGACGGGGTGTCGTTAGTGCAGACCTCCCACAATGCCGCCGCGGCATAGCATCAAAGTAGGATCATCATGGTGATTGGGGAATAAGAAGGGATACCAAAGGAAAGCCGCTTCATCCTGACATCATGCATACAAGTCATCAGTATAAGATCTACTCAGAGGGATGAGTGAGGGAAGTTCGGCGAGACTGTTGAAGCCTGATGGACCAATCAATCAGGGGATTCAGGAAAAAAGAGTTGCGAAGCTTCAGAGTTTGTTGTGGTTGTTCATTTCTATCTCTAAAGATGACAAAGGAGATGTTGTAGTCTATTACAGGAAGGTATCAACAATGGTACAGATGGGATGTCATCAATCCAGACACCAACCCCGATGCACCCGTTCCTCGACTCCGTTACGATGCAACCCATGAATATTGACACAAGAAAAAAAAGTTTCCAAAATAATGATAATCACAACTTCCCATGGTATCTCTCTATGTCATTCCCCCAACAAGCGAAGCAGCTTAGAAGCAGAAAACGGCATCAGACATCTTGGAAGTGGCACCAGGCTTCTCGAAGCCCAGGTTCGTCAACGACTTCTTGGCCGCGTTGACCATGCCGGGCGGGCCGCAGAGCATGACGCGGGACTCCGGACCGGGCGCGGGGAACCGCTCGGCCATCATCTCCTGCGTGACGTATCCGGTGCCGTAGGCCCAGTTCTCGGGCGGCGAGTCGAGGAGGTAGTGCAGCTTGAAGTTCTTGGGGTACTTTCTCGCAAATGCCTCGAGCTCGTCCCGCAGCAGGATGTCGGCCTCGGAGCGGTTGGCGTAGATGAGGCTGACCTCGGTGGTGTCGCGGTCGTCCTCGCAGATGGCGCGGATGAGCTGGTACATGGGGGTGATGCCCGTGCCGCCGGCGAGCATGCCAATCTTCTTTGCCAGGTTGGGGCGGTAGCGCATGGCGCCCTTGGGCCCGCGGAACTGCACCTCGTCGCCGACCTCGAGGTTGGCGAGGTACTTGCCGGTGAGGGCGCCGTCGGGGTAGCAGCGGATGACGAGCTCGAGCTTGCCGAGGTCGGCGTTGTTGGAGGTGGGCGTGTAGGAGCGGGAGACGGACTTGCCGTCGATCTCGGCCTTGATGGCGACGTGCTGGCCGATGGGCAGGCCGAGGACCGTGGACGGGGTGGGTAGCTCGAAGACGAAGCGGTAGACGTTGGGGGCGAGGAGGGTCTTTTCGACGAGCGGGAGGGGGTGGTAGGAGACCGGGTCGAGCCAGCCGCGCTGGTTGAGAGGGTTGGCCTTTGCGACCTTGGGGATCTTCTTGTGCGGGCGGTAGTGCATGGGTGTGAGCTCGTAGTGGAGGAGCTTGGAGGCTTCCTTTGCGGCGATGGAGCCCGCGACAGCGAAGAAGGCCGAGGCGACGGCGAAGCCCTCCATGAAGCCGAAGCCGGTGCGCTTGGAGCGAGCGGCGCCGCTGCCAAAGGAGAGCCATGCGGGGAACTGGATGTTGAGTCTCTGGATGGCGGCGATGGCGTCCTGGCCGGCGGGTGTGGAGGAGGCGTGGCGGGCGGCGACTGCGCCGAGACCGATGAAAAGGGCGGCAGCGGCGGCCTGGGATGCGACGCGAGCTGCTGAGCCGGAGCCGGAGGTCTTCTTCTCGGGAGTGGCTTTGGGCTGGAGGCGAACCGCCTTGGGAGCGGAGCGCTTGTTCACGCCCTTGAGCTTGCCGACCTTGAAGTCGGCCATGATTTCGTAGGCGTCTTCGGAGTGGCCTGCGTTGTCGAAGGCTTCTGAGGCATCGACGCCGGCGGCCTCGACGAGGACATCTGCGCCACCGGGGTGGTCGTGGAGGTACTTTGAGACATCGTACACTGTTGTTTGGCGGGTCAGTATGGTGGTCTTTGGACGAGTTCGGGAAGTGCAGTTTGGTGGGTATTGGACTTACCTTCACCGTGGATGACCATCCAGCAGTCGTTTGCTTCTCTGTGCGCGGCAACCTCCTTGGCCGTGAACTCTGGGCCGACTGTTGACTCTGTAGCCGCCATTGTGTATGTGTGTTTAGTGTAGGTATCTCTAAGAGATGGTCGAATTTGGGAAAGGGGGCGGGGTGAGAAGTAGTGGTGTTACACTGTTGCAGAGTCGTTTCGCGCTGATGATATAAAAGAGAATTTTACTATCTTATCTAAGAAATGGGAAAGATCGATGTCGATCGTGATGTTGGACAAGGTTACAATGAACAGGACCCCTTTTACTTCAGAGGGCCGGGCTTCGGAACGGGTGGGAAGTGCAGCGTTCCTATTTATCGAAAGATGGCGAGGCCATGGCGACATTTGCCAGCGGAAAAGATGCCTAGGTATATCCACAATTTACCAGAGGAAATCCAGAATCGTCGTCACTCGTCAGAAGATACACCTCACTGCATTGGATGAGAATGAGACCGAAAAAAAAAACAAAAGGAAACAAGGGTAATGTCCGAAGGGCAAAGATGCCGAGGCACAGAGATAAAGTGTGGGCATCATCGGGGGACCCTGCGCGCGTTGTTCTGCGCGATAAAGTCGATGGTGCCCAGGGTACGAAGTTATGGAGCTTTCTGTTCGGGAGCTCCAAAACGTTCCCAAAGCTTGGGACCATTAGAAGCTAGGATTGGGATCCATTTGGAATGAGCAGAAGAGATGAATCTGGAAAGATTCGGCCGGCGGTCGGCGTGTGGGGCGCGCGACTGACAAAGCGAAGACACGGGATTGGATGCCGGGACCCGGGCCCACTTACGGCGATGTACCTCGGCGGTCCCGACACGATGAGCGGGTTGATGACTTGATTGACGTTTATGCCTTGATTTCCAGAGAAATGCATGAGTCGGTTCCCTTTTTACCATTATTCCTGCAGCTACTCAGCGCCTCCATATGATGCATTCTTACGTGCTATAGGGGCAGAATTCTTGAAGTGTTGGTTTGCGAGAACGAGGGAGGCAGAAAAAAAAAGTGCGATCGTCATCGTAAATCAGCCAAGCCTAAAAGTAAATAGAGATGAACTAGGACAAGAAAGTGTAAAGCCAACACCATCACAAACACGGATAGGGATACTACATTGTAGACTGCCAGAAGGCCAAGAGACGAGCCGCGGCTCTGTCTAGACGTACTAACACTAAGGTAGCAACTGCGAGATTCGTTCCTGCACTGGAAATCCGTACCCTCAAGGTTGTTATCGATGAAATCAGTGGCATAGCATGATGGTGCGGTACGGTAACTAACGGTTCGGTCTCAGGGGCCGAGTGGCAGAACTGACGAAAATAACACGAGACCCACAACCGGACGGCATCCGGAAGAAGACGGCCGATGATTGGATGCATCATGCCATTTATGACCAAAGCTCGTGGGTGCGTGGTCCAATGAAAACAGAGGATGATTACGTAGGTGGCACGAAACGAGCCGAGGCCACGGACTTCGGGACTTGAGCAACGACAAAACGGCGACGGAGCCACTTAAACCCTCGGTACGTACCTGGAGTCAGCCACGATGGACCCCCACTCTGCCCCCCTTGTGCTGCAAAATTCTGCAGCTTTCCTCTTCTCCCTTTCGTCTCCCCTCTGTCAATGTGGCCTCCCTTTCGACTCCCGACCTTCGAGAAACACCATTTTGGAGCTTATCAAATCATCCAATGCACCAAAGTTCAAAGCCAAGCATCCACCCCTGGCTCTTTCGCCTCGGCACCTGGACGCCTCTAGCGCAGATCACCCTTGTTTAGCCCTATCGCGGCGCATCAAACGTGCTCCAAATCTCCGATTTTCCTCTTGTGTCCGTCCTCCTTCCGCGATGGTTCAGATTTCCGCTGTCATCATGCCAGAACCGCGGCTCTTCTCCGTCCGCGCCCACATCTTTTTTTGACTCTGCACTTGCAGTCTGGAACCTACGAGTCTGTTGCTTGTTTTCACCGTGTTCCACTCTTCCACGCCGGCCACGGAGCCGACACTCGAATGGATTCGTCTCACCCTCACGGCCCGCTTGTTTTTTTCGGACTTGAGCGCCGCCCATGAAGTCATGGTCCTTGGGTCAAGGGGACCTTGAGATGAACCTCGGCAGGCCACTTTTTTTTCTCCTTCGCTCGTCAGTCGTCACTCATCGGGCCAGCTGTTCGGTCTGTGTGTCTGTTGTGTGTTCCCACCCAAAGAATCGACATTGCCTGGGATCGGATTGGATAAGCTGCGCCATATTGTGATGTTCCATGGGTACGTACTGTTTTGATTGCGATCTCTTTTTTTCTCTTATATATCGTCAACGGGCTGCATCCCCCTCCATCTAGCATAGCAGCTTTCAGGATTGGAAGTCTTGTCTTGTCTACTTTACTATTACTACTTCATACATCCTGAATACAATTACTTTGGACGTCTCCAGATTCGTGCGCTCCTCCGACTCCATCCACACATCACATCCTACACAATGTCATCACAACGCTTCCACCTGTTGGGTGAAGACCCGTCAGTTACGACAGAGTTTGAGATTCCCGCCTCAACAGACGAGGAGGGTCTTCAGCATCTCGCTGCCTCTCACTTTGCCGTCGTCGATCACAAGGGTAAGCTCAACATCCTGCCATACCACAGCTCCTTGATAGTCAACTAATACAACCACAAGGCGTTGGCTTCGTCTCCGGAGATGAGGCTCTGACAACAGTCGCCGATGTTCTCGCCGCCGAGGGCCCCGTTGCCATCACCATTGACGGCCACCCCGTCCGCGAAGTTCCCGGTCCTTCTGGTCTGCCCTTCATCGGCAACTACTTCGAGGTCTACCCTGACCATCTCGGTAACCACCAGCGCCTTTTCGAGAAGTACGGCCCCATCTTCAAGACCACCAACATGGGATCCGTCATCTACCACACCAACGACCCGGCCATCGCCAACATCTTCTTCTCCGAGAGCGATTTCTTCACAAAGAACATTATCCCCGGTCATCCGCTGTACCCTATCAAGAACAAGGAGTCCGGAGTCTTCCTCGGCGACACGGATACCCCCGAGTGGAAGGAGGTACACAAGTTCCTCCCACCCGCCTTCGGCCCCAAGGCCGTCCGTCACTACGCCCCGACCATGCAGGCTACCATTGAGGACTCCTTCAAGGTCTTTGACGAGCTCGACGAGAAGGAGGAGGCCTGGAATGTCTACCCCTACATGCTCAAGCTTGGGTCCCAAGCCGTCGGCAAGCTCGTCCTCGGCATGGACTTTAAGCACTTCACCGCCGTCGACGCCCCGCCCCACGAGATGGTCATCCGCATTGCCCAGTCTCTCGAGCTCAACAAGAAGATCACTTCCATGGGTAGCTGGTACGCCTCCCTGCCCTTTGGCGACCCCCAGCGCCTCCGCGACGCCCGCGGCCGTATCGTCGAGATGATGAACGAGTCCATCAACAACGCCTCCAAGGGTGTAGAGAACCTTGAACTGCAGGAGGCCGCCCTTCAGGCCGACAACATGGTCGACTACGTCCTCCGCGCCAGCGACAGCAAGGGCAACAAGCTGCCTAAGGAGCGCATCATGGAGCCCCTCGTCGTCGCCACCGGTGCCGGCTTCACCACCACTTCCTCCCTCCTCTCCTGGCTCCTCTACGGCATCGTCGCCTACCCCGGCATGCAGGAGCGCCTCCTCCAGGAGCTCATCGACAACGGCTTTGACGAAAACACCCAAATCACCGCCGACCTCACCCAGAAGCTGACCTTCCTCGACAAGTACATCAAGGAGACCCAGCGCCGCCACAACCCCTCCTACCAGCCCGCCCGCACCTCAAAGGTGGACATGATCCTCCCCGGCGGCTACAAGCTGCCGAAGGACTCCATCTGCATCCCCGCCATCCACCACATCCACAACAACCACCTCGTCTGGGACAACCCGGCCCGCTTCGACCCGGACCGCTGGGACTCGGACAAGGTCAAGAACCGACCCAACGCCTCGTACATCCCCTTCGCCACCGGCCCGCGTATGTGCATCGGCTTCAACTTTGCCCTGCAGGAGGTCAAGGTCTTCCTCCCCAAGCTCATCTACCGCTACAAGTTCAGCCTGGCGCAGGAGGGCCCCGTCGAGTACGATCCCATGTTCCAGCTCATTCGCCCGAACAACCTGTACGTCCGCGCCGAAAGGCGTGTCAAGTGGCCTCCAAGGTCTGAGGCTTAAAATGGTTTACGAGTTGTGTAAAAAGTGTTGGGAATCGGTTTCGGTATATAGAGTTCGTTTTTTGTACCATCATTGTCAGTGTATACCCTGGAGCATTGCATGGCGCAAAATATTTGGGGATTTTCGGGTAGATCTCATGATATAGACATAGAGCTGGATACTTATGAATCTAGACTAATCACATGTTCATTTTTGAATTACTTTCTAACCTTGGTCGGTGTGCATTGATCTGACCCAATGTTGCCGAGCATTCTCGTGCTAAATCAGCCTCTCTATTACTCAAACTGCTGCGCACCAAACTGCCCATTCAAATCGACCTGCAACAACCTCTTCTCTTCAATCTCCCCCTTCCGCTCCACCAACTCCTCGACATCCCAATTGGTCGCGACGAACCTTCCGTTCATGAACTGCGCCTTCTCCGAACAAAGCCAGACGGCCGTCCCGCCGACGAGCGCGGGGGTGTCGTGCGCAAAGGGGCGGAACCGGTCCATGGTCATGTCGGTGTGGACCATTCCCGGGTGCACCGAGACGGTGGTGACGTTGTCCGGGTGCTCGGCGGCGACGTGGGCGTTGAGCTGCTGCGTCGCGAGCTTGGCGATGATGTAGGAGCTCATTGTGGGCACGACCCAGTGGGTTATCGTGGTGATGTTGATGATGTGGCCGTGGCTGGTTGAGGGGAGGGATTTGAGGAAGTGGAAGGTTGGGTAGAAGGTTCCCTTGACGTTGGTGGTCTAGTGTTTTTTTCCCGAGTTAGCGAGGATGTTTCTCCTGTATCATCCGGGGACAGGAGGGAATATTCGGGCTTTCTACATACCAGGTCGTCTATCCAGAGTTTTGGGTCGCTGTTTGTGATGAGCTCGAGAGAGGTCTGCACGGCGGCGTTGTTGACTAGGACGTCTGCGTGGCCGTACGTCGCGTTCACTTTCTCAAAGAGGGCCTTGATGCCCGCTTCGTCTGTCATGTCGACGGGGTAGACGAGCGTTTCGACATTGGCGTTGAGCTCCTTGACCTCTGCCGCGACGGCGGTGAGCTTCTTCTCGTCCCGGGCCACGAGAACGATAGCCTTTGCTCCGGCTCTAGCAAATGCTGGCACGATTCCCTAGAAGCTAGTGAGTCGAAGCTTGTTCTCAAGAGGAAGAGACAACCTACTCTACCACCGATACCACGGCTCGCGCCGGTGATTACGACAACCTTGCCGGCGAGGGAGAGCTCGGAGTTCTCTGGTTTGATGGCTGGGTATTCATCTCTGTAGACCTTCTTTGTGAATTGAAGGGCTTTGACGTAGAAGTCTGGCGGCATAGAATCGGACGCCATTTTGACACGTTTGGACCTGTAGATGAGGTTGTTGTTGTATGAGCCTATTGACTATAGATCTATCACTAGACAAAATTGTAGTCCCCGGTGGCAGACGGAAGCTTTTATCAGCGACAAAGAAACTTGCCCTGGCTAACTGCATGTACGTTTAACCCAAGCTGTCCCATCGGTTCATCAAAGCTCATGCGGGGATCATCTTAGCCGATTCTCACGGTTGCCCACATGTAAGCACTTGGCAGGTTGAAAGCCCGCGCGACGTGAGATTTGGGTTAAATCCATCGCATTTCCGCCAATAGCTAGTGCTAACGTAGTCTCTACTTTATCCAGGGCATTGGCGTCCGCTTACGACATGCATACCTCTCTGACGGTGACGACCGAAAGATGCATAGCGCTGACCACAAGAAGGAAGCCAGACAAAGGGTCTCAGACTTCAAATCTCACTCGGATAACCCCTGCTAACCCCATGGCAACCCCATCATCACAGGACAAAAAGCGCTAAGCATCATCCTCAACTCCAACCATCTTGCACGACTCCCTCCACAACCGCGCAGCTTTCTCCTCATCGTACGCCCACGAAGCATACCCAGGATCCGTCGTCGCAGGCGTGAAGCCACCGACACCAGGTCCGGCCTCGGCGCAGTCGTTGAGGTATTTCCCGCCCTTGCCCTCCCACTCTTTGCTCACGGCGGCGTAGACGCTGGTAGCGGCCCCTTGCTCCGGGTTCTTGAGCGTGCTCATTAGCTTGTTGAACGTCTCCTCTCCCATACTGGCCTTGATCGCGTCCACGTCGACGTTCTGCGACGCAGCCATGCTCGTCAGGATGGCGCCTGGGTGGAGTGAGGTGGAGTGCAAGTTCCGCGAGGCCCCGTACCGCCGCTCAATCTCGTTGGAGAAGTAAATGTTGGCCGTCTTGGATTGACCGTACGCCGTGTACGGCTCATACGATCCTTCCTCATCAAAGTTGATATCCTCGAAGCGAATATCGCTGGCGCGGTGGGCCATGGACGAGACGACCACGACGCGGGAAGAAAAGTCCGGCGTCGCGGACGCGAGGAGGGCGGGCTTCAGAAGTTGGAAGAGGAGGAAGTGGCCCAGGTGGTTCGTGGCGAATTGCGATTCGAAGCCGTCTTTAGTTATAGTCTTTGTCTGGGCCATGATGCCTGCGTTGTTGACGAGGATGTTGAGCTTGCCGTCGCTCTTGAACAGGAAGTCCTGGGCGCCTTTGCGGACCGAGGAGAGGTCGTCGAGGGACATTTCCACGAAGTCTAGAGACCCGGGCGTCTCGCTCTTGGTGGAGGCGGTGATATCTGCGATTGCCTTCTCGCCCTTTTCGCGGCTGCGGACGCCGAGGTAGACGGTGGCGCCGGTTTGATAGAGCGCGCGAGCGGTTTCGAGGCCGATGCCCTGGTTTGCGCCGGTGACGAGGATGGTCTTGCCGGTGAGTTTGCCAATGAGGCCTTCATCTTGGACGATTTGGAGGGCTGTTGGGCGAGCGTCGCCTGGTCCCTTGGGGGTCTGGAAGGCTTCGGCGTATCTAGACATTCTGGGTGTTTTATAGAGTTCGTTTCTTAGTTGTAAATGAGGGATCAAGGGTGAGGATCGGGGACTTGGTCTACTTTCGGATCCAAAAGACATTCATGAGGTTGAAGTCGGATATTTATGTATCTCGTCATGAATATCATTAGACCGATGTTTCCAAATGGTTCTCCTCCTCGTCCGCCGTCGTTATCGTAACTTTCGCATTCTCATCCCGAACCCGACGAAGCTGGCGACTTACACGCGAGGTCTATCGAGTGTCGACTGCACCCCCTGGGAAACTCAATTCAACTCCGCCAACCACGACATGCAGCTGTGGGGACAATGTTACAAATCCAAGCGGCGCGTCGCCGGCGCCTGTGCTTTCTAGAGTTGGCGCTAGCACTCGCGGGCCTCGCGGCATGAGATTCAACCTCACAGGAAGCCGTCGAGGTTTGAGTGCGGAGATTGAACCGGCGGAGTTTCGGGAGCGGAGTGGGACTCGGGGGCTGGAGGAACCCGGGATTGGGTTTCCGATCACGTCTCAAAGCGCTCGAGATCCCGCTCTTTATGTGACTGCAAAGTCACATGCAG
Organism: Colletotrichum scovillei; assembly: GCF_011075155.1. Classification (NCBI taxonomy): domain Eukaryota; kingdom Fungi; phylum Ascomycota; class Sordariomycetes; order Glomerellales; family Glomerellaceae; genus Colletotrichum; species Colletotrichum scovillei. Next base: position 4,783,631 of record NW_023336261.1, read on the forward strand.
ATACGTTGGTCAGAGCAGCTTGGGTCTTTAGAAATCGATGAGGGAATTGGGTCATTCATGCATGTATAAAGAGTAGATACTAACATTATGTCGCATAAAGATGCCCCACAGCGCAGCTTTGGCGCTCTGCCTCCTGCAACCATGCATCAGTACTTCATTACTTCGTGTTCGAATCAGTAGAAGCTCTACGGATCTTCTGCTGCACTTCCGACCCCTTAGGAGCATCCCAGCCCTCTGAAACCCCGTGTATGATAGCCTCTTCACTGTCGTTTCTCGATACATTCCCCATATTCGTCTCGTCTCCCCTCCCTCTCCCGCCTGATGTGATGGTAGCTTTGTATCCGGTATGTCGGCTCGGCAGACTCTGTAGAGGATACGAAGATCGCGTTCCATTCCCCTGTCCTTCCTTGCCATTGCTCCCCAGCGGATACTTTGTTTTGCATGAAGAGAAGCCCAACAGTGCTGGAAAGAACGTCTTGAAGAACGCCTTGAGTGCAGAGGAGCAGCCGCAGAAGATGGCGACGTAGAGCTCAACGGCGTACCAAATGAGTGAGCTAGCGAACTGCCGGTATATCTCGGGTTCGTTTGCCAATTGTCGGACGTAGTAGAAGCGCACGCAGCCAGCTGTAAACACCGGTCAGTTGCTTGACTTTTTCAGAGCTCAATCCGTCAATTGGACAACAGTATCATCGGATTTCGACTTACCTGCAACGCAAACCACTCCCAGCGCAAACACTGCCGATACCGCCCACTTTTGCCGCTACCATTCCATGTCAGCAAATGCGAGGAACTTTCGAGGTATGTCCACGGTGATGGTACCTGCGGTAATTGCAAGCCCCAAATCATGGGAATCGGGCAGATCCAAAGACAAATGTCTGTGACAATGACAATCACCCCAGCAGCGTCCCAGAATGCCTGTTGCACCGCAGCCGGCATACAGTACTCTGCATAAATTTCGTGACTCCCCTTGGATGTCCAGTATACCGAGGCAGGAGTGCATTCAATGGCGGACATGACGAAGTGGCATATTCCCAATCCGATCACTGCTGCCATGAGTCCATACACCGTCCATCGCATCTTTGGTCGGTTATCGAGGCGTAGATAGAATAACAGAAGACCGACTTTGACGAGCACGTTGCCGACGGCGAAGAATAATCGGGAGATATAGAGCGACTTTGCGCAGGGGAGCGGGGTCAGTGAGTCCTCGTTGAGGTTTGGAAATTCTCGGGGAGACTCAGAAAACAAACATACCAGTAACATTGGCTCCCACTCGTTCGACGGTATTTCAGCTCCTGTCTCTAGTTAGCAAGAGAGATCTAGGCCTTGTATTGTCTAGCTCACTGATTCTCCCTAGGCCATGTCTCACGGAATTCATGACACAAACAGACTGCAGGATTGTGGCGATCTATATCGCACTTGTCAAATAAAGTTCGATGCATTGAAAAGAATAAGTTTGATACCCACGGTTCCGGCAATCATCATAACTATAGAATTGTGTTGGTCAGCAAGAACGCCCCGACTAAGAAGCTATTCCAATGGCACGTACAGTCGTCAGCCCCGATAGACTTCGTGATGGAGAACCTCGTGTATAACCTGACACCCATGACAAAGACTATGACGATGATCAATGACCCATTGACTCCGAACGCCCTCTGTTGGGCCGTGTTAAAATCCGATATCGATGGGCTGCCATCCTCTTGGCGGCTAGACAAGACACGAAAGAGGTCTTCCATGGCTGATCGTGTCGAAATAGTCGACGAACTCGGGTCCGAGTCGAGGACGGACCATCTCGCTGGGGACAAAGACAAGAGTGGCGGGGTGAGTCTGGGATAAAAGCATCCTCTGCTCCCATCCATTACACTCCCGTCGTCCTTGCCGATGCAGACCGGTTTCCTGATTGGACTCAGTGGGTGGCTTGCGCTCGGACAGCAGCCAGGGTAGCGAATGGCGAGTGCTGCAATGTCTTCCAGGAACAGAACTCGATCGTTGTCACGTTATGCTATTCATTGTGAGTGTGTGTGGGAATTGACAAGGTCCAGAGTGAAAGGGGAGTCTTTCACGAGTCATAAAGGCTGCTTATCGTGGGATGTAATCGCAAGTGCTAGTGATGTGGATCAGAATTGTCTGCTTCGCGTGGAGCACGGCAGTCAGACGGTAAAACATTACTGAGTTATGGTCTCCCTAGACCGTCCTTATATTTCAAATTTTGCCATGACTTGCTGTTTCAAGCTTTGAGCCGGATGGATTATCTCACAGCCCAGGGCTTCCCTTTCTCTTTCTCTCCTAAGTTTCGAACCAGCGAGCGTAGGGAGTATTATGACATTTGGTCTCTTAGCGACAATTTTTGCACCTCCATCTTCTTCAAACGCCAAGTCTGCCTTGTGGTTGGATATGTCAGATTAAAACCTGATCAGGCGGGGTTTGGATCCTCTCGATGCAACGCTGTACGGTAAAATCACTTTCGATGTCCCCGCGGAAGACTGCCGTCCATATTTGGTGTCACATTCCGTCCTCAGAGTTCCTGAATGCAGAAAATCTCCCGCTGTCATGACTCTGCCTGACATCCAATTCAATTTGCGCTGATGTTACACGCCATGTGGGATGCCGGAAAGACGCTGAATCGCTCGCAAAACCAGTATTTTTAAACGTGATGACGCGATGAGAGTGACTGAGTACTCTGTGGATCAGTCACGGTATCCGTAGGATCCCCTTGCCTTGAGCGGCGCAGCAGTACAGTGGAAGATTCAGTTGATAACTCCGTGTTAGCGGGACTCTGGTTAATGGATCGCGCTCAGACCAGAAGTTCGACCTGTCAACTTTGGTGGATATTCATCATGCGGGGAGGGCTAGACGGTCAGCGGGGAGCACCCCGATGCCGCTGACTACACGGAAAACGAGCGTATGCGGACAGCATATACCGACCGAGCATCCCTCTTTTCGTTGTCTTGAAAGACGCTCTCTCTTCTGGATTCTTACGCACACACGTTGACCCGCGCGGCTACCATCCCCAGCTATCCTAAGTTACCTGCTAAGCCAGCTTGACAATGCACATACGCTAAAAGAACCAGGCAGCTTCATCAGATGAATATTCGGATTCTCGTTGACTCCTGAGTCCGACTATCAGTTGACCGTACGAACTGAGTGAAATGTCGCTGTGTTACTCCGGCCTTCTCATCCACATTTCAAGCTCTGGGCCCCACCAGGCCTCTGTTCCTGATCCTTCAAAGGGCATCACTCGTCAACACTGGTTGACTCAATTGGAAGCTAAGTGCGTACAGCTGAGACAAAACCTTTATAGAATTTACTTGGAATTTCTACACCTCTAACATCTACTGACGGCCATCTAATGCAGTCTTTCGGCCGAACATTCCATCCCCGGGAATATTCGAACTACACCATGACCTCCATTATTACCTTGTGTCTCCGAATTATCTGAGCCCTGCACGACGTTCGATACTGTGGACTTTGGGTAATACGATGGCGAACCCGAGGATTATCATTCCTTTCGTACTTAGCCACACGTTCAATCCGATGACGTATCTCATGCGAGTAAACGGCCAACAGTGCCTGCAGTGGACTGGGAAGAAAATATCAGATGAAGCGAGTCGCGCAAAGTTTCACAGCCGACAGAACGCCTTTCCGAATGCGCGATGCACGGCTCAACCAGCAAGTTCCTAGCAGCTGCTTAGCTTGGCTATCAGCATGTACCGAGGCACAACAGCAGGACTATCTATGGCAAAGAGAGTTTCTCAAAACCAAGGCAGCTCGCGGGCTGCTTTCTCTTGCATCACCGAAGCTCATCCATCTACTCGAGAGCAAACTGGATAGCAAGACATACGATGCCTTCATCAGCTTCATCCGGTGGACTCGGAAAGGGCAAAGTGACCCTCAGCGGTGCCCAAGAGACCCTCCTACTGACGCTCTTTGCCCGCGCCAAAGATGCTGAGTCTTCGCGTCCGATTCTGAATGATCAATATGCCCTCGATATCGTCTCCCAGATCAAGGACCAGGGTTACGACTTCAAGCGCACAACGGCCGGCGGCCCCACCACCGTCATGTTTGCGAGCTCCGTCTCGATGCGCGCTCGCATGCTCGACATTTGCACCGAGAAGTTTCTGAGGAGGAATCCAGGCCCGGCCACCGTGTTACACCTGGCGTGCGGCATGGACTCGCGTAGTCTTCGGGTCAAATGGCAGGGCGAGGGTCGCTTGTGGATCGACGCCGATAGGCATGATGTAATTGAGCTTCGACGGCAGGTTATGAAGGATCCGGATACTGGCAAGGGCGAATACCGATTGATCGATCCGAACATTCACGACGACGCGTGGCTCAGCAACTGTAAGATCCCCACCGATCGACCGGTGCTGATCCTTTTCGAGGGGTTAACGCCGTACCTCACCCCCGACGAGATGTACGGCCTTTTGCGACGGATCGTGAACTACTTTCGGCAGCGCGGAGTCTATGGCGAGATCCGATTCGATGCTATTGGATCGCTCACTTATTACACTGCCAGCTTCTTTCTCAACTCCACGTTCAAGCTGATGGGGACGCGCTTCAACTACTATCTGGACGAGCCGAGAACGTTGGAGCAGAAGGTCCCCGGATTGAAGTTCAAAGAACGCATCTTTGGCACGCCGGATCTTCTGATCTTTGGATTTCTAGGCTGGGTTGTGGGATTTCTGGGATGGGTCGCCGATCTGTTCGGGCTCACAGGTCGCATTGGAGGAGGCTATGGGTACGAGTTCTGAGGGCTTTGATGACCAACATCACATATGCTCAAACATGAGCTTCATGTATCAACAAATCCACGCGGGATTTCTTCTGGAGATTCGGCAGACTCTATATAAAGTTGAGTCACACTACGCGACATCTGAGATGACATGGCTCATGCAGATCATATACAATGTTAAATTGTTGCATCCCATGAATGGTACTTGGCGCCGTTGTAAAGACATCCAATGAAATGAGTTCCTCATTGTCCCTCGACAAGCTCAGCAACATTGATGGGTATCACTCGGTCTCTGATGTGAGTGCACATTACCCAAACTTCCAGACAAATCAGCATTGTAAAACAGAAATCGCATGAAATTCAATGCTTAAGTGGAAAACACTTCGCCGTTCGACCTCCAGACTTCAGACTTCCTCACTAGCGAAGCCTTGAACGCTCTTGCCTAACCTTTTTCTCCCGTGGTATCATTTCAAAATCTCACAGACCGCTGCTCGCTCAAAAGGACCTGAACTGCACAAGCAGCAATAGTCCACACTCCAAGAACGAAGTTGCTCTTATGTATACCTCCTCCACTCGATGGTTTATCCGCGTCGAAGTGCGCCAGCTGTGCTGCGAAGGAGGCAGTCCATATTCCCATCCAACTGAACCAGAGCCATAGAGACCCGAACCTTAGAAGGTACAGAGGCATGCACATGACGATTGGGCTGACCAGAACAAGAAGGAACCGATGGAAGTGACGCCCTCCAACAGTGTAGAATGAGTTGACGTCGATTTTCTGGTCATCGACAATGTCTTGGTAGCTGTAGGCCGTGTTGAGGTAGATGATCCAGAAGAACACCATGAAACAAAGCGGCAAACAATAACCGATGCTGTCGCCAATCGACTCGTACCGACCGTGGATCGCGGATCGACCCAGAACTGCGGGCCATGCAATCGTGAACCCCAAGATGTATTGCGGGTATATGCGAAGCTTCAAAGCCATAGGCCGTTTGCCATACGGGTATAGAGCCGAAGCCAAGATGACTGGGAACATGTGTTGGAATCTGATGACGAATGTTAGAATACTTGTCATGTGACCTCTGGGAGGAGGAAAACGGGTGGCCATACACATCCTTTCCATTGAGCATATTGTGGACAATGGACAAAGACACGAGCAGCTGGAGCACCATCCAGAGCATCGCATCCGTGGTGGTCACGATGCCCGCGGCCAGAGGACGGTTCTTAGTTCGAGTGACCTTGGCATCGATATCCCGGTCCACCCAGTCATTCCAAACCATACCGGCGCCACAAAACAGGTACGCAGCGATGAAACATAGTGCGGCCTGTCTGAAGACGAAAGCAGGCTGAATATTGCTATTGGGATCGACGAGCTCGGAAGCACCAGCCAACAAAACCGACCAGACTGTACCACTGTGAGCGTTGCGAAACCAGACTCTGGTAGAACAAAAAGACATACCTCCAGCAAAAGTAGTGAAAAGAGGGTTGTACTTGTTGAACCGCGATAGGGTTATCAAGTGCCAGAACAAGGTGACCTTTTCCGGCTTAGGCTTGCCCGTGTATATCTCTTTGCATTGCTTCGTAGACTGCTCAAGCTTGTATAATGCAATAGCATGTGAGATGCTTTGGTACAACATGTCGACTCGGGGATTGATGACGGCGACGATTGTGGTTTGGCAAAAGGAAAGGCGTTTAATTGAAGGAGCCCACGTTCGAAGGAAGCGGACCGAACGCGCATGTGTGGTTTTAAACCTCCCGGTCTTTAATTCTCCTCCCTCCCCAGCTTCTCTCTCAGCTGTGGACGCGCAGCGTCCGCCTTGATATTTCACCCGCCAAAAGGACCACAAGCTCCGCGTGTGCGTCGGTTTCAGATGTGACGTAGTTTGTGCTGTTGAGTTCATTGTTGCAGGGAACTTGCTGTAAGGCTTTTGCCGAGGTGAGAAGGTTCACACGTCTCGGCGTGTATGGCATTGATCAAGGCATCTTAGCACTGTCTGTGTGGCTGTAGGAGAGCCCGGTTTGCATGATTTAAGTAACGACACTTTCAGCCCAAAGCTTCTAAATGGGAAGTTCTCAAAAAGATCAACGCAACAACTCTTGCAGACTGGACTTGTCTTAGAAGCTCACTATGAGATTTTAATTGAAATATTAAATCAGAAATAAGAGTCTTCTTCAACTTCCAAATCTCAATGCCCAAGTCGCCATGAAGCAGGTGGGCAAGAGTTACACAGTATGGCCAAAAGCATTCTGGTTCATCTGAATTCTAGAACAGCCTAGGTCTCCGCAAGACCGTGCGCGAGCTGGAAAGCTGCTTGACTAGCCCAGCCCATCTAACGTTTCTTTCTCGATCTCCTGCAGCTGATCTGTGGGGCATTCAACGGCAGAGGATGATGAAGCTGGTGAGTCGAGGGATGTTCGTTGCATGAAAAGAACAAGTGGATGTGTTCCCTGATCGACCATCGAACCGGCAATGGAAGGCCCTAATCACTGTCATACACGTAGTCCGACGAGCTAGCAGCATCCTGGTCCGTGCCTGCGAGTTCTTAGCACCCGTGGGCAAAGGCGCCTCGTTTTCAGCCGATCGTCGATGACTAGTTGTTCTCCTAGCCCCCCTTAAAATCAACGGTCATCGATTTGAACTGAACGTATGATTCACATGATATTTACCGGAGCTGTGCTGACGTGTTTTGTCGTGGGTGGCTCTGATCGTTTCTACATATAGAGAATGCGAGCTTTGAGATCCACTCCGAACCTGAAATGGGGGTTGCCAGTTGGGAGGATGCTTGTTTGTGAGACTGTTGGGCAGTGCCTCCCGCTGGCTTCGTCATTCACTAACGCGTAAGGGGCAGGATGTCAATAGTGAGGCTGCTAGGGTATGCCTCCTCTGGCATTTCCCCATACACATCTTCTCCTCATTGAAAATGGGGATAGCCTTTGCTGAGCTCTTGGCGCAAGCTGATCTCCAGGATAGTTTACAAAACATTCAGCAAAGTTCACAACAATTTGAACGGGAGACACTGCTCACAAGGTTGCTTGCCATGCCGCTATTTGTTGCGAAGTCTGCTTATATGTGGAGAGACTTTGCAGCAATAGGGCTTGTGGACGCCATTGAAAGAGTGTTCAAGTAATATTGCGGTGTTGAGACACTGTTGTACTAGTCCTGTTTGCATGCCCGCAGCAGTAGAGTGACGATGGTTTAATGTATTCGGGGCTAGAGCCATCAAGGGTGGAAAATACGGAACTCGCCATTGCTAAACAGTGACATTGTAGATTCTATCCACCGCCAGCTGACCTCTCGCTCTGGTCAGGACTCACCAAATGCTTCAGGTGGTAGTCTGACAAGAGGCAAAGTGGCATGTTGGATTTTGAAAAAAGAAAGTTTAGAGGGACCCGAAGTTCCAACAAGCGTCTGTTGATGAGTTCTCTACTAGTTCCAATCGAACTTCTATACCAAGAAATGGAGATAGAAGAGGTATCTTGGTCTGGTGTTACACACGCCATAACTCTCCTACCTTACGGGGAGCTGGCTCACCATGCGCCTTTACATAGTCAAAAAAGCGACCGGCTAACCTTTAAAATGGACCACAAGGTCATACCTTTGCCTTTTCAAGTCAAAATCACTTGCATCAAGTAAGTAAGTTGTGCATTGGTTCACTGACTCTGTCAGGTCCTGGAGCGGTCGTTGTCGGAATGTAACCCGTAACAGAAGCACCATACTCCGCATAAGCTAGCTACCCTTTTGAGTCGCGCCTAGAGTTGACAGTGTAGTAAAAAGTTGGACTGTTCACACACAGTCAGCCTTCTAGCTATTATATAAACCGAGCTTTGCCAATTGTCTTGTAATCACTCTAGCTGCTGTACTCTCCCTTATCCGGAGTTTCTGGCGCTTAAGCATTGGCAAAGATGCATACAGCATATCAAGATGCGGGGTTCTACGATTCTTGTTATGACAACGACTTGAAGAGTGATTAACAAGGAGTAAAAAGAACCATCAGCTCACGAAGAGCTGCTAACCTTTCTTGCAGCAGGCGCGAGTCCTGGTTAGATAACGGAAGACAGCGAGGAATCCGTTGCTGCGGGGATATTACTAGTGACGGACTAAAACAAAGACGGGGGGCGCTGTTATGGTTTAGAAACAAAATCATGGGACGAGACAGACTATCCTAGGCACCCGTCATAACCAGGGCGGACTTCTGTTTGTTGAAAAGCGCTACGAATGTCACCAAGTCTGCTTGACACGTACTTAATCCGGCCTAATCGGTTTAAAGTTTCGTGTTCAACTCTTAAACGGCTGCCTATATAAAGTGGACTTCAAGGCATGAATCGAGTCGCCTGAATGCAATTAGGGCCGGCTCCGTCGTTCCCTTTTTGGGCAATCGCGAAGGAGCCAATCAACAATCATCAAGTGGACATTGCCGTGTAAGTGCTTCCCGCGGTAACCCACACTGCTGGGTCTTTGATGAATGACGCCAAGATCTAAGAACGACTTCACCGTCAAAGATAGCAGTAAACATAGATTAGTCTCCAAATTGGGTCCGTGTTGTTACATCCACCTATCTATACACCTAGTCGCACATCTAGCTCATCAGCCTCTCGGTAACTTCGGTCGCCGTAGAACAAACGAAATCCATGTTCGGCTTTCCTTACTGCTGGGATGCAGTTTCCGAAGACTCTCCTTCCTTCTCCACCTTTTCAATATTCTTCTTCTCGGTGGTGGTCTGTTTCTCCCACATGGCATGGTATCGGCCTCCGAGCGCCAACAGCTCGGCGTGCGTGCCACGCTCAACAACATTTCCCTTGTGGAGCACCACGATCTGATCGGATGTGGTAATGGTGGAGAGCCGGTGGGCGATGGTGATCGTCGTACGACCCGCAGTGACACGCTCCAGGGCGTCTTGGATCTGCCTCTCGGTGTGCGAGTCCAGAGATGCCGTGGCTTCGTCAAGCAACAAGATGCGGGCGTCCTTCAGAATCGCTCTCGCGATGGCGATTCTCTGTCGCTCACCTCCGGAGAGTTTGAGTCCGCGTTCTCCGACCTTGGTGTCGTATCCATCGGGGAATGCGAGAATGCGATCGTGGATATTGGCAGCCTTGCATGCCTCGTATACGTCGGCTTGAGAGGCATTCCGGTCGGCGTAGAGCAGGTTGTACATGATGGTCGCATTGAAAAGTACAGTGTCCTGAGGCACAACGCCAATGTTCTTCCGTAGGCTGTCGAGCTTCAGATCCTTCAAGTCGTGGCCGTCGACAGTGATTGATCCTTCATTGATATCGTAGAAGCGGAAAAGAAGCTTGAGGCAGGTTGACTTGCCGCTGCCAGACTCTCCAACAATGGCGGTCTTGGTGCCCGGGGCAACAGTGAAGCTGACACCGTTGATCGCGGGTTCGCCCTTTTTGCTCTGGTAAGAGAATTTGACATTATTGAATGCAACCTCTCCCTTGACGGCGGGTAGGGTGACGGCGTCGGGCTTCTCCACAATGCCGGACGTTTCTTTGAACTAGAGAAACAAGGTTAGCGTTCCAGAGGTGGTGTATTGAAATGAACAAGGACCCACCAGCTCAAGCATTCGCTCTGCCTCAATAAGATTGTTTTGCAGCATGGTGTAGTAAGTTCCGAAGAAGTTTAGTGGACCCTGCAGTTGTACAAAGTAGTTGATCAAGCTGACGAAATCACCAACACTCTGCTCGCCCCGTGAAATCTTGTAGGCAGAGACTGCTACAAGCAGAGCAGTGCCAAGGGAGAAAATGGAGCTCTGTGTAAGATTAAGAAAGTTGAGGGACCACTGCACCAGCCGCTCCGCGCGTTGGTACACTACAACATGTTCCTTGAATCTCTCAGTTTCGGGCACAACTGCGCAATTGTGTTGCACAGTCTCGTACGCCATGATGGCGTCAGTCTTGGTAGCTTCCATCTCACGATTCTTGGTGGCCATGTCTCTTCTTTGCTTGCCGCGATATTTGGCCACATAGATGGTCAGGAAGATGTACGACCACATGATGAAGAGCACAATAATAGTGTAGAAGGCGTCATACTTGGCAAAGAAGACAACACCAGCGACAAAGATATCGAACACCATGGGGAACACTTGGAAGCAAAAGTTCTCCAGGAAAGTGTTCATCGCAGAACCGCGGCTCAGGGCACTGGTCACCTCTCCAATCTTTTTGTTCAGATGGAACTCCAGAGAAAGCCCCAACACGTGTTCGAAAGCAGCGCAGGAGAGTCTGCGGAAGAGTGACTGAGAGACCGGGATCCAGAGGACAGACCTCGCAGCTCCGAGAATGCCCTGGTTGCCTTGGAGAGCACGGTAGACGACATAGAGAACAATTTGTTTGTAAGGAATGATGCCATAGCCGAGCGAGTCGACAAGGGTTCCGAGCTGAATGGGCGCCAAAACGTTGATAGTCCGCTGACCGACCAGGAGTATGATGCAAACGACCACAATTCCTTGGTATACCGGAGAGTCTTTAGGCCTGGCGCGCGGCAAGTTAGCAAAGTCCGCAAAGCGGTTGAAAGTAGGGTTACTCTACCATAGATATGGGAAAAGAACCCTGAACCCAGCAAAGTAGTCAAGCCATCCCGTACCCGAGACCTGGGTTCTGGCAGGAGGCTTGTGAGCAGCAGGTCCGTGGGGGTGGGCGCCGCCGTAGTTGTGAGACGCTCCGTTTCCGTTTCCATTTCCGTTCCCAAGAAGGGACTGTCTCTCTTCGGGGTCCGACTTGGGTTGCAGGGGCTTCAGCTTGTAGTCTCTCAGAATGAGACATACCATCATCGCTACCAGCACAACGATTCGAACAGCGGCCACGATATCTAGAATATCGAGAAGACCATTGTGGACGCGGAATGAGTTCTTCTCAGAAGAAAAGACAGCAGCGATGAAGGCCTCAAAGAGCGCACCTACAATCCATGCATAGAAATGCGCCGATGTTGGCGTCCAAGGGCCTTCAGGGTCAGGAAGTAGGCCAGCTAGATAGTACAATAAGACGGCAACATAGGATGCCTATGGAAGTGTCAACACCAGCGTTCTTCATTGGGGTGGTACTAAAGACCCCACTCACCAAATAAGCACTGAACGGGAACACGACTTTGCCAGCCCCATCGTATTGGCCAGCAATAGCGCCGTGGACGGCAAGGATGATGGTGGCAAGCTAGAAAAAAATAAAGTGTGAGCTTTGAGGACAACTCAGGACCTGTAGAAGTGTTTCCCAGACTCACGAGTAAGAGAGAGAGTATGAGCTGAAAGCCCCAGATTATCCGCGCGTACAGTCGCGAAGCTTTCTTCTGCTCATCGTCTGTCGCGGTCTGACGCGTGACGCCATGGCGGTCCCGGTAGAATTGATAGGACTGCGCCGCCAGTAGAGTGACAAAGAGACCGCAGGGATAGAGATAGAAGGCAACCTCCAGTCCCAGCAGAGTCTCCGCCATGACTTTAGCCGTTTTTATTCAATTTGAGGGTGTGTTGAACGAGGTCAAACTCATGATGGCAGTTGGGATGATGTCAACTCCCGACGGTGCCGCAGATTCTCCGACGGACCTCCCTGGCGCGATTGGGGGGTGCACGGACTACAAACGTCGGAAGTTCCTCGGGCACTGAGGGTGGTGTATAGTCACGTGATATTCTCTCTCAGATTAGGTAAGCTTGGCACGTGATATGGAAGGCATGGAATCTGACCTTACCTAATCATCCTGCTGCACAGTCAGCGTCCTGCTCCCACTGGCCTCAGCTTTGGCCGAATTCTCCAACGCCCGGCGATTATTTGCTTAGGTTCACAAAAGGTCCGTCCATTCTCGCGCCATTCATCCATGAGTCTATGAATCAGCACCAGAATCAGCGCCGCGCATCCGATGTTTACCTACTCAACGTCGCCGTTCTTCGGGTTGCGAGATCATAAGATGTGCCCTAAGCGAGCCGATTTCCCGTCAGGCTAATGCAGCAAGTTCTGCCTGACCTGTCCAACTTGGTCCAAGACTCGAGGGATCCAGAGCCGATGCCTTTGACGAAGCGATTCAAGGCCAGCAACACAAAACAGCGCAATCCCCACGCCGTCTCGTGTCCATAATTTGAGATTACCGTCCGGGGGCTGTGCCCGCCCGTGTTCCCCACGCTGGATGATCGCCCTGATCGCCCTGACAGCAGGTTACCATGAACTCTAGAATCCTTGGCATCGCGTCTTTCAGCAAGATGTCGGGACAGCCCGCACAAGGCGACAAACCAGGCGCTTTTCAATGTCTTGGCATTGAGCTAGCCGCAAGGGACCGCACCATGATAGCTTTCTTCGAACACAATTCAAATCCCCATGTGTCTATTTCAAGCCCCTGACGATCTGTCAGTAGGAAGGACGCTTACTCGGTGATTTAGTTTCCCTCTAACCCAGAATTCGCTCGCCTAAAAGCCTAGGTGCCGGGTGCCGAAGACCGAATTCATCCCAGATCGACCATGGCTGCAGCGGCATGCCCGTGGTGCCGTATTCCCTTGGAGAGAAACACCCCGCATGCTCATGCCTTTGTTCCATATTTGTAACGCGAACCAAACCAAAGCGTTCCACGCCCGATCGGGTTGGACGGCAACTTTACGGGGCTTCTGATTGGGCCGTGGACGTCTCCAGGGATACTTGGTTCACAGAATTCTGTCGCGTAGTCAGACGTGGTGCAAGGAGCTAGGGCTGGGGCGACACATGTCGGTGGCCTCTAGACTTTGGCAAAGTGTCTGAAGACTGCCGGCGCCCGAAGCTCCAGGGCCCGAGAGGGTCGCTTTTTCTCCTTCGCAGCACGGGTCCCGCGGCCACGACTAACACTCATCTGGTCGGGCGAACATGACATGGACACCACGGCCTCGACATGGAGCCATCAAAACGGTGAGCACAGCCGTTCGCCCTAAACAAAGGAGGCGCTCATTTCGTTCCCTCTTTAGTGTGCTGGCGCAGCTCTTGCTACGGTCAAATTCAGGCTCCAGAGTCGTATTTCTTTTTCTTGGAATCGTTCTCCGGTTTCCATCTTCCCTGTTCACTTGATGTTTACTGTTCATTGTTTCTGTTGTTTTAATACTGCCACCTTCTCCAACCTTGACTGTGTCATAACCTGGATAGATTGAAGCCATCGTCACTCTATCAAGGTCGACAAAAAGCCACCCTCGACGCCATTTTGAGGGCCGCCACAAGCCACTCGACACTCTATTTTCTCTTCTTCCTCTGAGCATGCAACTTTGCCATATACCCCGGTCCTTGACGTCAGAAACTTCCCTTGACTTGTCTCTCCTTCCATCTCTTTGCGTGTCGCCTTCAATATAGGTGTTTTCGTACATACAGGCTAAACATCATGGCCGACCTCACAACTAGCCTGGCTACCAGGTCACTCCCGAAAATCGAGACGATCCAGAATGGACCACTATCAGGCCTCCAGGCATATGGGTCGCTCCTCCTCGTCTCAAGCGTCATCGTCGTTGTACTCATCGCCAACATTCTCGAACGATGGCTACTGGAAAGAGTCTATGGCGAGATCTATGCAGTTCTACAGCGCCCTGAGAACGAAAAGAGACGACGCTCCTTTACGTACTACCATATTGGTGCCATTATCATGCTCACACTCTTCTGCATCGGAGTCTACCCTGTGTTCCGTTTCCTCATCGGGTCTGCCGACTTGACAACGGACGTGTCGCCAGGACCAGGAAGGCGTATCAGAGTAGGCGATCTGTTGTTTACGGTGGCGCAAACATATAGCGCCTACTACGTCTTCGAGCTCTGTTATCGCACACAATTCGCGAGTCCTCTCAGTATCGCCCATCATATTGGACTTTTGGCCATCACGCAGACCGCCCTCTCCCTGTTTGGAAACATCGAGCACCACCCAGAAGCAACAATCGAGTTCTACATGTGCATGGTGTGGGGTATGTTGACAGCAAACTGCCCGAATCTAGATGAAGTGCAACGTTGAATGACTGACTATCTGATCTAGGCGCTTTCGATGTCGTAGTAGAATTGCCCATCTACCTTTCTATGATCATCTGGCGAATCAAGCGGCGTGATCATCGACTACTCTCCTACCTCACCTCCGCCTGCTTCGTGTGGGTTATTGTTGGTGCTGTCTCGGAGACCGCAGTCACGATATACCTCTTGCACAAGTCTTGGGATCGATGGGGTCATGTGTGGAGAGTGGTCACTCCCGTCATCTTCACGCTATGGATCACGACCCAGCTCTACGGCGCAACGAGGCTCTTTGCAATGGCTCGGTCGGAGAGGTGGAAGGCCAGCAAGCGATCGCCGGAGGAAGGGTCTGTGGAGCCCATTGCCGAACTACCAGGAGCAGTGGAAGACGGAGAAGTACCCGGACAAGAAGAATCCAAGAACAAAGCAGTATAATGGCTCCAGAGAAGCTTGAGTGCTACGAGGCCGCCCACTCCCATTCGAACAAATCACACCCCCCACACGAGAACTGGACTATGCCTTGTTCGTTGATGCTTGGGCCGACGAAATGGTACCTCGAAAATAATTCTCATCGATAGTTTTGAGGATTTACCAAGTACCGGACCTGGCAACAATCTCTCTCTGATCGAAGGGGAACAACGCGCGACTGACTAAAGTTTGCGGGCACTTTCTCTATCTAGTGGGACTCTGATCACCGACAGAAACATCAACGATTGCCAAGTCCTCCACCTACGCGCTTACATGACAGTTCGCGCAAGCTTCAAAGCCGCCATTTTATAATCGGTGGCCAATCTTTTTATGTTACGTGGTAGTCCAGAAGGATAGGGGCTCAGTGGGGTTTGAATCGAGACACCTCGTTTCTGCGTGTACTGATACTCGGGGGATAGCTTCGAAAGCAAAACCTCGAACCGTGTTGAAAAGACCATAAAGCTTTGTAGGACCCCAAGACAGGTCCTCATATTTAATCAATAATTAAAGAACAATACCGTTAAACCCATCAACCTTTCTCCCGAACTATCGTGCATGTATAAATCTGTGTTGCCTCGTTTCGCCTCCATTAATGATTCATGGGTCAAGGGTCTCGACGATGTGAGGTTGACTTGGCTTGGTTCCTTGCATCTAAGACATGGAATGTGGTTCAAACCTCCTGACAGATTCAGTCACGATTCTGTTGTTTTCCTAATCGATCCGTACTCTCTTGATGACCAACTCCCGTTCGTGATTGTCCCTCCTTCAGATCTTGTATCAAGCCAAAACGAAGCCGCTCAGATTTCATCTTACGTGATAGATCAATTCCATCCAGCCCTCTATAGTCTTTTGGCACATCAAAATATCTCGAATCTCGCAACGCAGTAGAAGCGTACCCAAGGATCTCTGGCCCGTATGTGCAGTGTTTGAAGACAACGCTCGAGATGCCAGCTGCAAGAAGCACGATGCTCGCGACCAAGAAAAGCGTAATCCATAATGAGGAGATCTCAAAGTTGATAATAGGGGTACTTGTTTCTGCATCGACGGAGATCTTGGCCCTAAATGTTGGTTTATCCGCATCCCACTCTGCGATCTCGAACGAAAGCTGGCTGATTAGGAGGTAGGTATTGAGGAGCTGGCTAAGTCGAATTCCCATATCTTTGGCTGTGACATTTTCTATGATGCAGTATTCGTCGGACCTCAGTTGTTTCAGCCCTGGGTCAGCGAGATGGTAAAGCGAGAACTCGGACTTGTATGCCGTAGAGCCTCCGATGGAGAGCGGAAGCTCGCGTGAGACAAAATCGAAGACGGCGGGGAACGATAACTGAGATATATCCCCAGGAGCATTTTTCTTCTGAGATTTCCGCTGGGCTACCACGGTGCAGTTGTGTCTGTCGGTCCGAGCCGTGCGAGAACAGTTGACGCGGGACTCGGCGTACTCCTGAGATACCCTGCAGAGGCTCTTTGCCGAACATCCTGGATTGAATTCTTGCGGAGGGAATATGCTTTGGAATAGGAGAGTCGTTGGCCCAGCGTCGATGTGCTGCTCCTCTTTGAACAAGATGGGTCGGTGCATGTCCTCGACGCGACCATGCAGAGGGCCAACGGCTGGTTTTGTTGGATAATCCGCAGGTTCCATCGACCATATCCGATCTATAAATCTGTCAAGCGCCAGAATCCAAGTCGAATCTAGCCCGGTGGCGTTTCTTGTGTAGTCATATCCGTGCCAAGTACCATTGGATAACTTCGCGTTTCGTGTGACACTAGTGTCGACAGCCAGGGAAGAGGCTGATAAATCGTCGCGGAATACTTCTTCTTTCAGTAGGTCGTCATCTCCTAGATCCATCTTGAGGGTTTCAACATCCGAGCAGTCTAAGCTCATGTAGCTGGACTCCAGTGAAAATACAGTGTGTCCAACTTCGATGCTGTTGAGAGGGATCCCGGCCAAAGACGAATACTCATTCACGCCGAGATCTTGATCCAAGTCCACCCAATCATCTGTGTCTAAGCGCTTCAGGAAAGGTATTTTGACGTTACCCCAGACATCCATAGGATCCGCTTTCAGTCCTTCAGGCATTGAGATCAGGGTGTTATACAATGTCGACATGGGCCGAAAGCTTGCCATTGAGGTTGAGTACGAGAATCCCACCCAAGTCGCCCACTGAATGGCTTGACTCTCAGCGTTGGTGTCGAAGTAGGTTATCGTCGTGTTTATGTTGTCTGGGGCGATTTGTGAGGACATCATTCTCAAAATAGATTGAGTGCCCAAAGGTGAGAGGGCCCATATCAATACCAAAGCAGTACCCACGATATTGAATGATCGAAGTTGGATCAGATTGAGTAGGGTGGCGCCGACCGTTCGGCTGCCTAGGAACTGCTCGAGAGAACCGAGGGTCGTGCCGGTTTCTAGCTTCCAGCGAGCCGCTTCATATGTAAGACGACCTACAACTGACGCAAATAGGATCGGAAAGGCAGTCGCAAGCTACATTCGGTCGTTATTGTCAGAGTTTGACTTACTTAGCATGGTCAGGTAAAAGGGTTTGGTACTTACGATCGTGATTGCGTTTCGCCAGGCCCCGCGGGAGCTTTCAGTACTCTCGGAACCGTCAAGGCGCCACACAATGACGATGAAGACAATGAGACCCAAGGGAAGAACCACAGCGGCGCAATCTGTTACGATAGTGAAAAAGCCCAACCTGTTGTTAGGCAAGTCAACCCTCGATACGGCGCCATCAGTGTCGTCTTCCGCAACACGGTCGTACTTCGTCGTGCCATCGGTCGAAACGCGTGGACCGGTTATCGTAGATGCTACATCCTCTGTTGCAGCATCGTCTGGCTCAGGTAGACATTGTTGGGCTTCAGGCTCTAGGGGGTAGTCCCTGTTGGATGCCAGCGAGGTACGTCGACTTGAACTTGGAGATGCTGGTTGCCCATCTGGCCTGTAAGCCAACGGAGACAAAAAGTTGATATTAGAGTCGTGTTGCATTTTGTTCCAAGCAAGTATTGCGAAACATCAAGTTGTCGAGAACTCTCCTGTTACCTCGATAAATGGATTGAAATCGAGCGAACAGAGGAGGGAAGAAGTCTAGGATTATTAACAGGGACCGGCGCTCATTAAAAGATTGAAGAGAGAGTTGTGTCACAATGAGCAGGCCACCAATAATATGGCGATGTTCTGTTTTAAGAAGGCTGGAGTCACAAAATCATATTGGGGGTGTGTCGCACTGAATGTCAGCTTACGCCCAGAGCTATCATTATACTAGGTCTTTGACAATAGGAGAAGCATGTGTTTCATCTACATTTCTTGGATGCTACTAAAAGTATGAGAGTCATCATTGTAAATGAGGTTTTGAAATAATACACCGCTGGGCTATCGATGGGTAAAGTAAGGTTTTGAATAAAGGCTTTAGTTAACTGACCTTGGTGTCGGGGTAGATAGAATAACGATACAGCCCCCCTATTTCTATCCTACATTCTATGTCACGCCACTTGATCCCATGTGCAGTTACAAGAAGGACCAAGAGAACGTGGGTGCTGTCATTGAGTCTTCCGGAGAATTCTATAGCCTCACCTAGCTGCTTTACATACTGAATTGTACTAAGATTGCTGCTTTGGGGCCGGTGAGCTTACGTTATGTACCTAGATGCTCTTCAGCGGGTAGACCGTTCAGGATGTTCGAAAACCTTGGGGGGCCTAATTCGTGGTGGGTTTAATCTTTCCTGGTCAAGCATTCACCTACGCTGAATTGTTTCGAAAAAATATCGTGATGTGAATTACGGAAATAGGAAAGTCAGCCGAAGTCGTGCTGACGAACGTGAGTTGGCTACACATAAACCATACCACTGGGTATCAATTAAGTCCGCTGATTCTTGTGTAGCAGACCATTCAGCAATATCTGCAACCCGCAGGCTGAAACAGATTGGTCACGATCTTTGGTAGCTGTTATGACACATCATCGGTATTATGCTTGAGCTGAGTGTGCGACATCGATCAAGTGCGTGTGATGGAGAGAGAGCAGGCAGGGGAGCTGAAAGTTAACCGAGGCTTGGTACGCATGCGCCGCATCAGCCTCTTCGGCTGGGAAAACCTCTATTTTTTTACCGAATCTGGCGCAAGAAGTGAGGCGGACTCTTCTTGCATTCCACGTCATTTGTCTTAGGCGCCTTAAATGCCTGTCAAAATGTGACCAACAAAGCAAGCACCCAAGCGCATAGCCACAGCGCAGTTGGCGGAGGTAGCCCATCTGATAAGCAGTCGTCGCGATTTTAACGCGCGATTAACTGCAAGTTCTCGATAGATTCAGCCACAATGACTCCATGTGTATTTGATGTGGATCTTGTTCAGCTCTGATAGATAAGCGTATGGATTTCATTCGCTGCCGGCATCAGCTCTGGCAGAGTCGTCCTACGCACCATATTATGTCTTCAGTCAGGTCTAGCCCCTCCCAATTGGTCCGCAGGTATTGGCGGCTCAAGGCTTGGGGCACTGGAGCCTAGCAATGGTCGCCTGGTTTTGAAGAACCTATTGCAAACTAGGCTTATTTTTAAAACCCGCCGGTTCCCAGTCCTTGGTCTCCTTGCCGATTCGCGGCTCTTTTGTCCTCGTCTTTCTCAAACTGCCGTACGACGAGATCTACAGTTTCAATAAAGTGTAAAAGAGCTTATGCAATCCATAGGACGACGCGGAAGTCTTTCAGCAAGATGGAAACTGATTATCTGGTCAAGGGAGGGTATTGCGAACGGATGATGGAGGAAAATGTGCCTGATCCCGACGTAACGGGCTGGGGTGTAAGGTTCTTCTAGATGATATTGTTGACTCCTTGAATGATGCTAATCTCAGATAGATCGTCTCTTCTTTTTGCTTTTCCATCGTTATGAACATGATTGCTATCATCGTTGCATACGCGACAAAAGCGCTACCTGAGAAACGTTACAACTCAATAGACGATATCATTCATTCCAGAGGGTCGTCGTCGGCCGACAGAAAACAACGCATCAAAGCTTTCGAGTCGTTCATGCTATCGCTCAGTGATCAGCAACTAGTTACTGGCATGGCCCTCATGTTGGCAACGATTTTGATATTCGCGGGGGTACATGGCTTGGACGAGGGCTTTTCAGTGTACTCGTTTCAAATTGCGACTCGACTCGGATACTTCTCATGCATCACACATCTTTGCTCACTCACAGTGTTGTGGGCTTACTTTGACAAACATAAACGGTTAAGGATGTTCCGCACCATCCTTATGGTTGTCTTTCTGGCGATGATGATTGGTTGCATGACCATCTCAGACTCTGTTACTTTTCGTTTCAATCGACACGTTTCGGTCAAATGTGCGAGAAAGCATTTTAAGCTGATTGATCGAGAAAGACCCAATTATGTCTTCTTCTCTGACGAAATCATTATTGTCTTCAACTTATCGGTACTAACATACATCCTCATATCTGGTTACGTCCAGAGGCTGCTACAACTCTATTGCCCGCTGGCCCGCGAAGAAAAAGACTTCTGGCAGCGTCGCTCTCTACGAGCCTGCTTCGGGCCTGAAGCTGTAGCCAAGTTTGAAAGACTAGCCTTGGCTCACAATCAAACACTGGCAGATTTAAGGTCTAGTTTTCTCTGGGAAATTGTGTGGTTGTTATTCTACTTCACATTCGGAACTGCGAATCTCCTGGAGTTTTTCAATGACGCCAGTCTCAGACTTGGTGCCATCAAGCCGAACTTTGGGCAGCTTGTACCTCTGTTCCTTCTAGCTCTTCCGTTGATAACAGCTGCTGAGGCATATTCAAGTAAGTAGGCCCACTTTCACGATCGATCAAATGGCCGGGAAACAGAAGCGATCATGTAATATCGATAGACGAGAACTGTTCCGCTGATACACATGATTTCCAGCTGCTACTACATATGATGAACTATCTTCTCAAGATATTGAAGACATAACTCCTTTGACAACACCCGAGACGAATCCACCAGATGCTACAGAATTGCTGCCGACTTCTCATGACTCGGGAAGTCGGCATTTCAACCGATCCCCGGGAAATCAGTCCCCGTCAGTGGTTGACACTGCGGTAAGTCTTCACCTACTTCGATTGCGATTCCATTCCGAGAAAATAGAGACTTGACTGACCTCGCCGATCAGCAGACACTGCCCACAGTAGAGCAAATGAGGATCGAGGAACCGGCTCAGCTCCCCCAAGCATCTGAGACCTCAGCTGGCTGGCTTTTACTGCTACTGATTCCTTATGCGGCTGGACTCATGCTCTGGGCTCTTATCTTTGCGGATGTTATACCCCACAGTTTCTTCCTTTCCATTGCAGCATGGGTGATTGCATTTCTGGTTGAGGTTGCGAGCTTCCGAAGCTGGTTTACCGTTGTGTTTTCCGCCACACGTGAAGTGGTAAGAGGCTGGTATCTGGCTATGAAGAGATCATTTAAACAGGTATACCATGTGTTTCTGACTTTACCATATATTCTAAACGCATGAATTATCATAGATTCATCTTTTGTATATATAAGACCTGGTGTAATTGTTCATGCTACATATAACCCAAGTTCAAATCTCCGTTCCCCTAAGTAATCGATACCTGGTGCTGTATGTCTTCCGGTTTGATGCTCAATTACGCACGAACCCATTCGTTGTAGAATGTCTCTCAGCAAGTGGCAGTATGGGGCTAAAAATGAAGATCAACTTTATCGCATTACACCATTTTCATGAAGGGAAGAAGAACTAGGGTTTATTCTGCGACTTGCATTGGAGTAGTAAATGCTATTGATGAGGGTATTGTCTAGGCCATATCTCCGCTAGTGAATGCGACTGAAGGTGTAAAGAAAATGTCTAAATATAAGTATGATACAACAATGGGCTTCTCTTTTTATGGCCCCAACATGAAGTCTTGCGCCAAGATCGCTCTATTCAACAAGGCTGCGAAAGTCAGAATCGAACTTGACAGGGAATTTCTTCCTTCCCTTCGCATCCGAGTTGACGAAACACGCCATCTTGTTCTTCGGGCAGTAGAAAGAGCCCACACCGTTCTCATCAATCGTAACTGCGGCCGAATCCATTCCGAGGACATCGGTCCAGACCTCCCCGGCGTGGTCTGCACCAACTGACATTGATAACCGAGTGTCAGTATGTTCAGCCTGTGTCCAGCTCATGACGACGGCCATGCCGGCGGGTCTCTCTTCCGTTCCGCGCCTGACCCATCCAATACAGTCAGGCCGCTCGAAGTAATCGTGTTGCTCCCCGTAAGCATAAAGCTTCCTGGCCAAGAGAAGGTTGGGAAGGTCTTGGATAGGCGCTTCGGGATGGGTAAGCTCGATGCCGTACAGATCACCAAAGAAGACGCATGGGTGACCATCGCGTCTGAGAAGAATCATAGAGTAGGCAAAGGGCATGAACTCCTTGCAGATTGGGGTGTCCATCTGTTGACCTTTCTGAGTGTCGTGATTACGAATGAAAGTCTGCGAGTTGTTAGAAAGTCGTTCAATTTTGCAGGAGATGAATAAACTTACGACAGCGTTGTTGGGTCGTTGTTCCACTAGTGTGTCCTTGAACACCTGCCTCAAGTCCGTGTCTCGGTGCCATGACAATCTCTCGATGTGGTACATCAGAGGCACGTCGTAGAGGCTGAAGAATGCTGGCATGTGCTCCAACCAATTGTTCAAGACGCGCACATCACCATGCCAGAACTCGCCAATAAACATGAGATCATTGCGAATGGCTGGCTTCCTCAAGTGCTCGGCCCATTTGCTGATGAAGTTCCATGAGATGTGCTGTACGGCATCTACACGGAAGCCTTTGAGACCGAGCTCATCCACGATCCACTTGCCCCACTGATGCTGCTCTTTGACGACCTCAGGGTTGGTGTAGTCAAGGTTTTCGAGCATCAAGTAGTCAGCATTTCCTTGGAGGTCGCCGACGTCTTGATGCCAGTTCTTGCCGTCTTCTACAAACCTGTAGATGGCACGTTTCTTGTTCTGTTGGTTCCAGTCTGTGCCGTTGAAATGCGACTTATTGTATCTGAACTTGCTGTACTTGCCCCCTCTAGCTTTGTAGTCAAATTTGGTCCATGACTCAATTTCATAGACGTCTGTGGTGTCTCTTCGTCTATCTGAAATGCGTGTAAGCAGATAAAAACCAGGAGTGCTACGAGCTGACGGGTGAAAGCTTACCACGCGGATCAACCTCGACCACCTTTACCATCTCAGTGCCGTCAGCGTAGGCGCGGTGGTTGTGAATAGCGTCCCAGACGAGCCCAATGCCGTGGTGCTCCGCATCCGCCGCTAAAGACGCAAGGTCTCCCTTCGTCCCCCATTTGGTGGGGACTGAGCCCTTTTGGTCAAACTCTCCTAGATCCCAGGCATCGTAAATGTCGTAGCCGTTACTCTCGGGATCCTTGGCTTTGCTTCCGGGCGGCAGCCATAGGCTGTTCACACCAACGGACCTCAGTGCCGGCAGCGCGCGCCGGAGTCGTCGCCAGTGCTTGTGGTCGGCAGGCAAATTCCACTCGAAGGCTTGCAGCTGCACTGGGTTTTGAGATCTCTCCGAGCGAGGCAGTTGGTGATGGGATTTACTTCGCGGAAGGGACTCTGTCGGTCTAACCTCCACACGGGAAGAAAGCTGGTGAAATGACTTGCTCCTCGGCAAGGCCTCTCTGGCTCGAACTTCAATAGCTCGGGGTTCTGTAGTTCTGATGCGAACCTCAATTGGCTGGCCAGTACTTGACCGCGAAGCTGTGGTTGGGTTTCTCATTTTGACCTAAGGTAATACAGTGAACAAGGCTAAGGGAAAAGTCAAGAAATGGATGATGTGTCGTCATGCATACGGCTTGGTGGTCGGACATGTCTCTTTATCTATGCGCACACGCAATCCTAAAGAAGCGCGAAGTCAAGGTCGCGACTGCGTATCCGGACTTGTCTCCCGGCGCCTTGTACTCCGTACGGTGGCTTGCGCTTCAAGGTTTAATGTCCCCAGCAAGATCAATCTCAATGTCCGAACCGTCTCAACCCAGCACTCTAACCCGGGGTTGAAATCTCGACCAATGATTGCCCATGATGGTTCCAAAGGGTCCAGAAAGGCATGGACATTGTCAGCTCACGTGTCTCACACATCAGCCGTTCCAGAATTACAATGCGTGGTGATGTTTGGTGAGTCGTCTGGGGGCTGTACGCTTCGCGTTCGCATTCACGAGTCGCATCCGTTCTCGAATGCGAGATTTGATACGAGCGGGTCCTACCTAGCCCTTCCCCCAAAACAAAAAACTTGGCCCCCTTCCAAGAACCCAGCCACGGATCGAGTCGGGCCAACATAGTGAGCAATGCGGCCATTGACAGCGTACTGAGTACGCAGACGGAGACCAGCACGGTCACCGCCATGGCATGTTTGGTGCATTGGGGTGCCAAGTAGCGGCACCGCTTGACACCAGGAATAGTAGACAGCCGGGACGGGTTGAACGGGTTGTCGGGACTGACGAGTGTCGCAGACGGGGCCAAGACGATCATCAAATTACCGATAGCGAGATTGGCCCGAGCATAATCTGACAACGTAGAGACCCCTAAAATCTCCTAACGCGAAAGCGACCTTAAATTTGCATTGTCGTTACTTGAGCACAGCCGGGAGGCCTACGTGCGCGGTAGAGTGTCAAGTCTAATGAGCAGAATAACCTTGCTAATTTCAAATAATGCAAAGAGAACATACAGAACAATCCGGAGATGGGTCGGCAGCTATCCGGGCCGCGCTGATCGACGTGGTGTGGGCTGTCGATGCCAACTACGCATCCGCGAGTGTTTGGTGTTCCCACAACACACTTTGAAAATTCCACGTGTCGTTCGCATAGAGTTCTGGGGTTATCCTTTTGCATTGCAGAAATAAGTCGCAAATATTGTTTGCATCCGGCTCAGGATGCATCATCAAGGTGGTAATCTGCTGATCTAGGTATACAAGCATATCTACCTGGACGGGCTAATGATGCAAATCATCAGACGTATCTCACAGAAATACGACATGAGGTAGTTATCTCAGGCAGATCTGATGATATTGAATATGACTGTGACGCTATGCTGCATGTTTTTAACTTCAGACCAAATCTAACCGTTGCATGTTTGACCCAGACCATCTAGATCGTCTCTTCAACCCCTTCGACCGGCGAAATAACACCTAACGCCTCAGTGCGATGTCATCTCGTCAGGCTCCCGAACAATGCGAGAGCCTGCTCGGGTCTCCAACACAGGAACCTCGATGTTCCAGCCTGCAGAAGCCAGCCTCCTTGCGTACAGCTCATACTTTTCGTTGGCGATTTGCAAACTTTCTTCCACGTGGCCTAACATTGCTTGTTGATCAAATTCAGCTCGCGCCAAGTTCGCCTCTTCCTGTCCGCTCAGTCTTCTGGCCAGCAACAAAGCATGAAACCAAGCTTTGAGCTGTGACCTCGGCGTCACGCCTTCTTTCAGGACAACAATAACCTTGATTCTGGAGGCTACGTCGTTGGCCGTGGTCGACACCTGACACCAGAGAACGTACTCCTCGCGGTCGAATACATCCATGATTGTATGTAGGTCAACACTTGAAAGCTGGAAGGACATCTCGTGGTTCTTTCCATAGGCCAAAGCTTCAAGCAGGGTCTTGAGGGGCACTCCATACTTGCAGTGGCCAAAAACTGGCCCGGAGTTCCAGCGAAAGACTTCTCCCCTTCGCTTCTCGAAGATGAGTTCTCTTTGGGAAACTTTCAGTGGTGTGAGGACTTCTTCTTTCGAAAATAATGCCGACAGAGCAATGTTGGCACGTTGGCGATTTAGCTGACGTGAGTGTACTGCTCGAACGCCCTTCCAATTGAGAAGAAGGTGAACGCCAAGGAGGAGAAAGAGCGCGATCCATGATAATGTTTCGTCAGTCAGGAAATACAGCAAAAACGTTCCCGTCTATGCATATGTTAGCAAAGGTTGAAGCCTTAGGGATAGATGCATCTTGTTGTCGACTTACAAGCATTCCTATGAGAGAAATAGCTGTCTCCTGGCTGGCGTCTTTCTGCGTACTGTTAGCAACTCTAATCTTGCAAACGTCTCCACTGTGATAATTCCTCATACTTACAGCATTGAGCTCGCCGAGATTATTCCACTTGGCAAAGTGACCACTAAGACTGCTTTTTGATGCGTTCCCAACGACGCCAGATGCGGAGTATAGGATGCTGGAGAGACAGAGAACCAGAAACCTGGCTTCTTGCGGAAAATAAGGAGACGCGCAGTCGAGAACCATCGCTGTGTCGGTCAGCAGATCACAGGCCATGCGATATGCCTTGCATTCTGCTTCAATCGAAGTCGCAAACAGATGAGCAAATGTGATGGTTGCGAGCCTTCCCATGGACTCTCTGGTGACTTGGATGAGCATAGCCCCAGTCGGTGATGCTAATGAGTCTCCAACACCCAGCCCTGTTGGTGTAGTCAGCACACAGCAAGAGAGAGCGAACTGGTAAAGGGGAAGGTAAGATTAGCCGGGACAGCGCAGAGTGGTTCTTACCTTGCCAAACAGCACGCGAGGAAATCATGCCGGCAATAGTGCCAGCAAAAGCTTGAAGAGAGTCCTACTCAGAGTAAGCTAGACTGAATGTCTCTTGGTTTGCATCGGTGTTTACTCACATAAATCTGATATTCAGCATAGTCGTCTGTAACGCTATGCGGATAGCCATCTGGCAAGAAGATTTCGAGAAGCTCTTGCCAAGGCTTCTTTCTTTTGGGAGGGAGCTACGCGAACGAGTGTCAAATCACATGCAAACTCTCCGCTGTCTTCCATCAAGACATTGAAAGAAGGAGGGGTACCAGGGGTCCTCCATGTTGTCCGCGGAGCTTACCGTAAGATCGACCCTAGATGATCCGGCAGTCGGAGCCGACTCGATATACTTGGTCTTCAGAGCGCCGGCCTTGTCATATTCGGCAAGGACCAGAAAGCCTGATCTCTTCCTTAGCATCGCCGGCGTCTCTAGGACAGTTTGTGTCGAGCGCGTCGACATGGTCTAGCGCGCTCGTAGGAGGTTGTAAATGAGGGATCGCTTTGATTCGAACTTTCAAGATTTGGAAAGAAAAGATGAGCTAGGTCCCCTTTTGCGAGTGAAGAAAGATGAGATTGAAAGAAGATCAAAGAGGTTCGAGTTCAATGACGCGCAGGAAGAACTGAGTATGCAGCAAATCTGGCTGAGGTCTTTTCCCGGTCGGGTAAGAAGAGAAACGGATACGGGGATACGAAAAGGAATGCAGCAGTTTTCGCGCGCGCATGAGGACCGTTTTGGTTCGTCGCCATCAGCGGCGATCAACAAACACAAGTGAACACGGCCATTAATGACTCTCTGCGAAACTTTCCGGGCTGTGCAACCGCCGCGTCCTTGTCTGGCACCCTGGAGGGGTCAAACATGTTCGATGATCTGTCATTGTTCCCGTTTCTGCCCTATGTTGACAAGTCGCTGTCAGGACTGAGTGTCATGGAAGCGGAGCGCAGATGTACGTCTGTGTGGGATCTGCATGGGCCGCTGGGGGCAAAACAATAAACTCTCAACCGCAGAGTGCTTCAGAACATTGAACGATTTTCAACTCGCCCCTCTGTAGATCGTTTCAAAAGATGGGATTTTTCGTCAGATTGCGGGCTTGCTCGAAAAAAGCGGATATACCGTCAGCAATACAACGCAGATCAGCTCGGGCCTTATACGAATGACACGAAATGTCAGCGACGAACCACCCACGGCAAGCCCGTCGCGAAATATGAGATGAAGCGCTTCTAAAGACGTTCCGGCAGTGGTTCATTCCGGTGGGGAGGGCGACGTAAGCCTATGGATGCAGACTGCGATTCAGCTGCCTCTTTCCGCGTATTTGTCTTGTTCTATCCCAAGGGCTGCACTTGAGGTTGAGCAAGTGCCAAGTCTGGCTCCGGCTTCTGTCTCGTCACTCAGGTGACATGGAAAAACTTCGTCGGGATCATAGTTCTCCCATGGCGACTTCAATCGCCTTCATGTGGTTGAAGTTGTGAGTTGTCAGCGCCGTGAACTGAAATGTCAAGCTGCCAAAGGCAGACAACCGTTTGCCGCTTCTGTGAGTTCGATAACCGGGTGACAGAACTTAGTTCTCGCCGAAAGCGCAATTTTCCCCGCTGTCGCGCATCATGAGGCGCAGTGACTTTTGTGTAGAGACCCGTCAATTGGATGGTTTGTCTTGAGTGCGCAAAACTCTAGTATTCGTATTCTGAAAGATGCCAACTTGCCTATTTAGGAATCGATTCCCATACAAACAATAAAGTGGAAAACAATCTACTTAATTTTGAGTATTGACTCAAACGCTCTTTTCCCATGTTGACCACGTTGAACGACCCGCTTGTCTGGTTAGCTACGCTTAGGCGTCTTAGATCGACTGTCGAGGTCAATGTGTAGAATCAGTCAGTATCAACTCGCGACATCCCACACAGCAAACTATACGAGCACTATACTTACCGATTCTGGAAAAGTCGCATGGGACTTGAGTGCCGAAAAGCTTGTATCTGGATGGGAACGTTGGCGACTCATGAGCATGCTACCTTGTTCCTTGTATGATTTAATGCTACACCTCCAAGCCGCCGAGCCCACAATATCTTCATCCCACCGGGCCGGAAGAAAGTGAGGCGACGGGAGTCCCGGCGGCACACGGCATGTAACGCTACTCTATTTCGATCTCGTTCGCTCCGACACATCTTGCTGCCATGATAGCTGATACAGTGTTCCAGTGTCCGTATCAACTAGGCAAATAGACGAGTAACCAACTCGTGAGTTCTGCGTGCTTGATACATTGCCATGTACCCAGGCACACAGGGGGCACCTGGATGAGAGGAACGGTCTTGGTATACACGTCAGTATGGTAATCGTGCCGTTGTTACGAAGCTCAACTTTTGGTTGTTTTGCTGCGTAAACTGTATGAAAGGAGGAGGAATTGAGCGATGTCACTGTTACTCCGGAAGTTGTAAGTTGGTAAGTGGGAAATCAGTTGATACGGCCCGGACCGCTTTCCGGGTTCGGCTACATACACAGGCTTCAACAAACTATTTTTCACTTACACCTTACGAGTCTACGCCTAAAGCGGCCCGGGACCTTGGACAGACTTACATGGGCACGAAAATCTGATATGATTCTCAAATTTTGTCTATTCAGCAGGCATAGAAGAGAGCCTCTCCAGAAGATTATGAGGTGACATTGTACGAGTGGTGCCGAAGCGCGCAGAGTAAAGACTTGTGGGAATTTACCAAGGCGTCCGGCTTCGGCTGGGGCCGGACATTGTATGGTCAGCATTGTGTGACGGGAATTGTGGTCATCCCGCTTGACTCCGCTCCGTGATTCCGAACACCGGCCTCCGCCCGATCTTCTACGTGCCAGTCAATATGGTTGGAATGGTCCACAAGCATTGCCGGTTTTTGGTTTAGAGGAATCACGTCGGTCTCTCGAGCGGTTACTTAAGGGGTAAACAAACCTGGCCATCATGAAAGGACTACACACAAGCAAGACGAGATACAGAAGATGATTAATATGGATTCAAAATGGTATTTGACAGTCTCCAGCTCGTTCAAGATACGTAAAACGATCTAGGCTAGATGCTAATTTATACAAGAACAATGAAACGACTCTGGTATGGTAAAACTTGTGACAAAAGAAGAATCCCGCCCAAGAAACAACACGACACTAAGAAAATTGGAAGTCGGAGAACAACGCTCATGAGTCCCAAATGGGACCAAATGCAGGAATCCCTCTCGCCTCCATCCGATACACAAACTTATTCACAGTAGGCCCGTTGGAAATAATCGCAACGCACTCGGCTCCGCTCTCTTTATATACATTATACGCCAACTGCACCAAATCAGGCCGGCCACGCTCGTCCGTATCCCAAATCAGCGCGTCCGGGTCCGCCTTGAGAATCAGGTCCATGACACCCTGCCCGTACGTCTTGAGCGGGTTCTTGGTCGACCAGACGACGCGCGCGGGGACCCGGCGCTCCATGAGGACCGGCAGACAGGGACCGATACCAGAACCCGTGGCCACGAGGACCATCTTCTTGAAGAGCGGAGCGACGGCGAGGACGCCTGAGGCAGGTGTGCCACGGGTCCAGATCGAGGTCGGCGGGTTCTCGATGATACGCTTGGTCCAGTCGCCGGCCTTGGAGACGACGATGGAGAAGCCCTTTCCGCTCGGCTCCGGGATGGCCGCGAAGGCGTGCCACTCGACCATGGGTCTGTCGGTGATGCGGACGCCGCGTGAGGTGCATGGCCCCGGGGTGCAGAAGTCAAAGTGCAGACGAACAGCGTGCTTGGAGAGAGGCTCCGGGACGACCTTTACGCGGCGAAGGCGCATCCAGGGGAGGGCGATGCTGAAGGATGTGAGAGCCACGAGGTAGAGCGCCGGTGTCTTAGCCAGGGCCGGGCCGAGGGGCTCGGCGGACATGGAGGCCGCGGTAGCGATGACGTGAGCCCATACGAGGGCGAGGGCCGACCAGCCGGCGAAGCGGTGCGTCCACTCGAATTGATCGTGCATCTTGGCGCGGATGGAGGGGTAGGCCATGACGAGGATCATGACGAGGAGGATGAGGATGAGATAGGTTAGGACAAGGGTGATGAGGTTGACGGAGTAGAGGGACTGAGGCGCGATGAAGTTGCCGGTTGCGGCGCCTGTGAAGATGACCCACCACACGGTGGCGGAGACGGCGCAGCCCGAGTGGACGCCGCCATTGTGGTAGACACGCGCAAAGTGTCTGCGGATGGAAAGTGGCATGGAGGTGGGCACGCGGGAGCACGCCCAGAAGATGAAGTTGACGACGTATTCCTGGCGCAGGAGAACGGCGCCGAGGAGGTTGGCGGCGACGGCGGTGGCCAGGTGGTTCAGGGGTAGGGAGAAGTTGCTGTTGCGGCTCTCGTACAGCATCCACACGAAGACGGCGAGGTTGGAGAGGAAGATGACGCCAAAGAGCTTGCGGTAGGCGTTGAGTCCGCGGTGGCGGATCCATCTCCAGCCGTGGAAGCCCTTCTTGGAAGGAAGTTCGTAGTCTTCTTCCTCCTTCTCGGCCGCTTCCTCGACGAACGCGGCCGTCTTCTCCAAGTCGATGTCCCTTTGCTGGGAATCGACGACGGTGAATGTGCGAGAGTCCACGAGCGTGAAGCCACCTTCGCTGGTAGGGCTGACGGCCGTCTTGACGGACGAGGCGCTGGACGATTGCTGGGGCGTCGACATGCCTGTCGGGATATCTGCCAGAGGCAGCGGCGGCGGAGCCTGGGCGGCACCACCAGCGGCGATATCGCGGAGGGCCCGCTTGTCGACCTTGCCGTTGGGGGTTAGCTCGATCAGGGTGAGGTACTTCCAGACGGTCGGGACAGCGTAGAACGGTTGGCCCTCGCCGACGACAGTCTTCAGCTGAGCTTCGTCGATCGGCGCAGGGGCAGAGTAGAAGCCCCACAGACGATCGTCGATTTTCAGCGCACATCCCTTGACGACGCCAGGGCATTTTTCAATAGCGCGAGAGACGCCATCGAGTTCGACGCGGAAGCCAGAAATCTTGACCTGGTCGTCTTTGCGGCCGAGGGGCTCCAAGCTACCGTCTTCAAGCCAGCGAGCGAGGTCGCCGGTGTTGAACATCATACGACTGTGAATGGTGTTGGTTAGCGTACTTTCCTCGCTGTCAAGTCTCGGCCGGAAGAACGGAGAATAAAAAGAGGCGCAAAACTAACCCGTCCTTTGCGAACTTGTCGACCTTATATCTTTGTGCAGTCAACTCCGGCAAGTTGAGATACCCCCTAGAAACGCCTGGACCGCCGGCCCACATGATGCCAGGTTCGCCAATCTTGACAGGGTTCTCATCTTCGTCGAGAACGTAAACGTTAGTGTTTGGGTTAGGCTTGCCAATCGACAAAGTCTTTCCCGGCTTATGAAGATGCGCGGTGTTGAGAATGCTGATTTCGGTAGGACCGCATACGTTCCAGAACTTGACGTAGGGCGCCCACTGCTCGGCGAGCGCCAGTGGACAGGGCTCACCACCGACAGCGATCGTCCTGATGTTGGGGAAGTCCTCGCGCCTGGGCATGTGCTTGAGGACTACGGAAGGCGTCGCGATGACAGTGTCGACGCGCTGCAGGCAATCCGTCCAGAGATCATTGCCGCTGCCTCTGATGTGAAGCGTTCCGCCGTTCATCATGGTCCCGAGAATCTCCCACGCGCCTAAGTACCCATTGCCGCGTCAGCGTGGTCGGACACTAAAGAAATAGAGTTTGAGACATTTGACTTACACATATCGAAACCGACGTTCAACTGTTGCGCTACATTCTTCCCGACACGGATGCCCAGCTTGGAAGGCTCCGCTAGAAGGGTGTTGGTAACGCCCTCGTGTCTCACATCCACTCCCTTGGGTCGCCCAGTAGTGCCCGAGGTGTAGATCACATAGGCTCCATCTTCAGGCTTGACAATGACACCTGGGTGCCCATTGTTGCCGTGCGTCCACAACCAACTGTTCGCATCGAGGTCGACGACCCTCACACGGTCCCGCCTTTCGGAGGGCACGCTGCGCAGCACCTTCTCCCTGAACTTGGGAAGGCACAGCACGACCGGCGCGTTGGAGTCGACAATGTCGTAGCCGAGTGTGTCTTCGGGGATGATGCCACCATCTAGAGGGACATACTGACCACCCGCCTTGAGGACGGCAAAGATGAAGACGACCATTTCGATACACCGGGAGTAGACGAGCACCACACGGTCTCCTTTCCTGAGGCCGTATGTTCCCCTCAGCTCATTCGCGAGCACATTGGCCCTGCGGTTGAGCTCCCGGTATGTGATAGTCGTGCCATCGTAGTGTCGCACAGCCGTGGCGTCAGGATGTGCTGCCGCGATGGACTCGAAGGCGTGGTGAACGACTTGGTATGGTATCACATCGCTCGGTCCTCTGCTGAATTGGTTGAAGAGAACTCTGTCCGCCAGGGACAGCTGTTCCAGAGAGTGTAACGAACGCGGGGGAGCCATGGTGATGAGCTTCTGGATGTTGATACCCTGCGATGATGTTGCCTACCAGTGACACACCTCATAACCACATCTCGAGAGGTGGGCACTTGGAACCAGATATATCTCCTCCACGGGACCGTCGCGTCTGTGTGTTTGTGCGCCAATGTCCTAGAGAAACGGAGAAGCGCCAGACCCTGCCCGGCCTTGTGGGGGAGTACATTCTTCGTTTTGGTCACTTCGCCAAAAAACCTGCCTAGATTGCCTCAACCTCCGTGTTCAAACAAGGTTCCATATTCTCAGAAGCCCCCCCGTCAGCCATGGCATGGTCCATGGATGATATCAGGGCTGGACTCCTTCCTTCTTTCAGCTCCTTGCTATGCAGACAATTGTTTTAGATAGTGTGGAGAACGGACGACTCTGTGATGAACTAGTGTAAGTAAAGACGGGGTCACTTACAAGGAACCTTGCAAGACTATGGATGTGATCAGGATCCCTCGATGAACGAATGCAGTATCTTTACGGAGAAGCGGATCCTCGACCAAGGATGCAAGCGCAGTAGAGACTAAGAGTAGAGGGAGACTATATTTCGTCGTAACAGGCTCGGCCGCCAAGGGAGCGTCTGGAGCAGTCGAGAATCCGCCTCCTCCCCTTTAGATGTGGGCAGAAATTTTGTCGTAACGACTGTCTCCATTCCGCGGTAACAGGGCCGCTGGCGGTTCGGCGGGGCCACGCCGGATGAGTTGTCCAAATCCGGGAAAAACGGAGAGCGATCCGGACCACATCCGCCCAATGCGGCAGCTGTCGTCCTCTGTCTCGTCGATGGAGCACTTCGCGGTCCTTGCGAGGCGTTGCCGTGGGATGTAACAAGGGGCACGGCAGTGGAGGACGGACGTCTTGAAGATGGATAATGACCGGGGGGGCTGACAAAGTTGTTGTCAATCAGTCGACATGTGCCATCCATTACGTGCCGCGATCGTGGAGGAGGAGGAGGGAAGAAGGGAAGCTAGGCGCCTGTGCGGGTTATGCCTTGCTTCTGCCATGGATGGTGCCCTGTCTGCACATCGTTCCCGGGGGCAACCCTGGCTTCCGCGGCTCATGATGCCTGTCGACCGTTTGGCCGCCCACCCCTCTCCCTTAAACGACCCTCATGCCAGTTTTGTTCTTCTTCTGCGAGCCCACCCCCAGGCAAGATGCGACGCTACTCAAGGTCGACACCCGCCTCGGCCGAATTCGGTCATAGCCGGGTGGGATTCTCTAATAAAGTGCGGCGTTGTTGTTGCTGGCGAAGAAGAAAAGGGTCCCAGGAAAGAAAGAAAGCAAGACCCGGGAGAAGAAAAGATCCGACGATTTCGACTTCTTTGTCTCTCTGCCATGTGCTGAGCACGCTGCTTCAACAAGCCATCAACAACAACACTGCCCCCCTCTCTCGCCTTAGTCACCTCGGTTTACCTCCAAGTTTCCACGTTTTTTAATCAATCGTCGCACTCCGGTGATCCGCTAGTCCCAAACTCTTTTTCTTCTTCTTGTGGCTCTATCCATACGGCAACTCCTCCGGCTCCCGAGAAATCATGGAGAACCTCACCACTCTCAAGTTGACGGTCGACTCCGAGAAGGGCGTCGCCCTGGTCCGATTTGACCGTCCAGCCAAGAGAAATGCCTTCTCTCAGGTCATGATCGGCGAACTTGTTTCGACTCTGGCTCACCTCGACGCCCTGGAGACCATCCGCGCTGTTGTCGTTACTGGTGGCCCTGAAGGTCCCTTCTGTGGTACGTTTTGCAATTCTTCTCATACCAGTCGAGACAGATTTCAGAGTTGGGCTCCAGAAAACCATGTCTGGAGGGGGACGCAACAAGCTTACCCCCGTCGTCGGATACTCTGTCCTCAACTCATCTTTCTCGGCTTCACTTCCCTTTTCCTTCAACCGTCCACGTGCAATCTGCACACTCATCATCGTTGGCGCCGCGCACGGCAGTCGATGATTTCCCGACCAAGCAACTGCCATCTCAACTCCATCTGATTCCCCACGGACTTGATACACAGGGGCATGTCCGCTGTCGTTCTTGTTTCCAAGTCCCTGAAACGTCATGAAAATCCGCACCAGGGTTCCACTGGCAGGCCCCCCCTCTAATCTAATCTAATGGAGGCGCGACGTTGGCTAATCCGTTTTGTGGTGCAGCCGGGATGGATCTCAATGAGCTGGTGCAGATCTCCACGGCAGCGGCCCACCAGCGCGCCTTTCTCAAGGACCTCACAGACGCCTTTGCCAACTTCTCCAAGCCCATCATCGCGGCTGTGGTTGGTTTCGCAGTAAGTTGTGGTGTTGGGAAGTGGGAGCCGCCCCCCCAACATCTGTGCTTTTCTTTTTCTATGTTGCCTCGCATGTCTCACAGAAACAAGGCTAACATGAGAGCCTCAAGTTGGGCGGTGGTTGCGAGATCGCTTTAGCAGTAAGTCAAGAGTTGCCCCCCACATGTTTCTGCGAGGTAAAACCCAAACAGCTGACCGTTCACGATCAGTGCGACATGATCTACGCCGCCGAAGATGCTTCGTTCGGACTCCCAGAAATCAAGATCGGAACGATCCCAGGCGCGGGCGGCACTCAGCGTCTAGCTCGTGCGCTGGGCAAGCACAAGGTGAGTAGCCAAAACCCAGCCGATTTTTGACTCGTGCTGGCCGACTTGAACAGCCGAAATCTTCGCTCTCATCTTGAAACCGGTGAACTGACCAGCTATAGGCCATGGAGTTCGTCCTTACCGGCGACTCAGCCAGCGGTGCCGAGTTTGAGCGTCTCGGCGTGGTCAACAAGGTGTTCCCACGTCAAGAGGTCGTGCCAGCCGCCATGAAGCTCGCTGAGCGCATCGCGGTCATGTCGGGCCCTGTGACCAAAACTGCGAAGCAAGCCGTTCTTACAGGTGGGCTGCTCCGACTCCAAAACCGCTACTACGGGGTGGCTCCGGATCCCACCAAGGGATCGAGGGGGCGGGCCCCTGTGCGGACCCCGTGTTCTGACTCGCTAACCCTGCTACAGTCGAGAATAGCCATCTTGATGCCGGGATGACCATGGAGAAATCTCTTTACTACTCGACTTTCAGCCTTGGCGATTTCAATGAAGGAATGACCGCATTCCTGCAAAAGCGACGTCCCGACTTCAAGCACACGTAGGTTTCGGGTGGCCCGTACGTAACTTTCGGGAGAGAACCGCAGCAAATGTCACGCGCCGCGTAGGTTTCGGGTGGCCCGTACGTAACTTTCGGGAGAGAACCGCAGCAAATGTCACGCGCCGGGTACCGCGCTGCATAGTCATCATACGCACTATAAGGTAATCGGTAGACTCCGTACGCTCGGGTGACTCGACTCGATCCAACTACTATACTCGAGTCCGTCCGTGGATTCCACGCGCCTCGGGCTTATCGATCGTTGTTGACTCGTTGATTACTGATGGTCGGGGACCATATTCGTAGTGATGCTGGGCAGCAAACTCTACTAGATACGGCAGCTGATGAATCGAACTTTGTTTGAAATGCCACCGTGCCACGTCGCCTTGGATTCCGGAAGCAAAAAGAGAGCGACTGCAATGATTGCACTTTACAAGTCCATCATGCACTCTTGGCATCGATATCGTGATAGTGTGCACCTCCTCGATTCGGATGGCGTGTCAATGTCACTGCACCCCCATCAACTTGTTCAGGGAGGACGGTTATGTGAGCAAGGAGGAACTTTTGCGCCGAATGTTGCTGTGATCTGCGTGGCGTGCAGTGTGCAGCGCGTTAGATGGTTACAGTGCCATCCGTAGTCCAACCCACCACCCGAATCTTCAGTAATTAGTGTACCCAACTTACCCAAGCCCACATGCAAATGGTCGTTTTCGTAAGGTAACCTTGGATTACTACTTGCCATTTTCGCCTAGGTAGGTCCTGTTACTCCCTGCATGTGTTATTGCCTCTAGAAATACATTGAAACGGATAGAGAGAGAGAGAGAGAGAGAGAGAGAGAGAGAGAGAGAGAGAGAGAGAGAGAGAGAGAGAGAGAGAGAGAAAACGTCTTGCAGTTTCGACTCCATACCGTGCCTGGTCTTGTTTTGCCCTCATCCTTGGCTGCCTCAACCGTTGTGCTCCCCTGGTGTGACAGCGACTGCGCCATTTTACCCGCGCGCGCACTACTCGGTGCAACATTAAAGCGTTGTGCCTGTTGTTCCGACATCAAAGATGGAATTGCGCCACCCGTCTTGTTGATACTCGTGCACTCTGTCGCCTGCCAGCGCAGCCTCTTCGTTCCACATTTTGACGAGACTGCCAGGGGCATATACACCCTTGAAAACTCCCCGTCCAGGCTGCGCGACACCCACACGGGT
Source organism: Colletotrichum scovillei (assembly GCF_011075155.1). NCBI lineage: Eukaryota > Fungi > Ascomycota > Sordariomycetes > Glomerellales > Glomerellaceae > Colletotrichum > Colletotrichum scovillei. Next base: position 4,821,064 of record NW_023336261.1, read on the forward strand.
GTACAGATCGGGGTCCTCGGGGGGCACCAGCCTGGCCGCCACGGCTTTGAGGAATGTCCACATATCCTGCGGGTCGGCAATACGAGTGGCCCTCAATCGTTCGCGTGCAAAGAGGAGTTCTCTGTTGGCGAAATGAAGCAGCTCGCCAATGCTGGCCGCAATCTGGGCTTCCAATGCGGCCTTGACGGTTGGCCGAATCAGAGGCTTGAGTAGCCAAGCGAGCCAGGAAAACTTGCTCTTTCGGAGGCTGTAATTGAGATGGTGGATGCGAACGCGGACATTGTGCAGCGTCAATATGTCTTCAAGCCGCTCCTTTCCAACCTCCACATCAATAGCAACATCGATACCACGCTCATCCAGGTAAAAACCCGCAATGCCAGCATCTGCCAACCTCAATATTCCCGAGTGGAGGCGCAGCCAATATCCGAGGTCTTCGGCTGCAATCGACAGGCCTGATACCGTGATCCTCATGAGAGTCTTCACCGAAGACGTGGTGCGAAAGCGTGCCTTGCGGATCTCGACATCATTCTGTGTGGAGATATTGATCTTAAATGGTAGGAAGGAACTGTTGTTGACGGTGCGCCCGGGCTCCAAAATAAGGTTCTCTAAAAGGAGATCGATAGCCGGCGCCGATACTTCCACCCGAGGAATCGGGATGTACTGAATTGCTTGCACTACCATGGGTATGAAGACGTTGATGGAGTCTGCCACCAATTCGCCGTTGGTGTACTGATGTGCAGGTGACAGAATTCGCAAGATTCTTCTGGTGGTGTTCATGGCCTTCTTGATATCTGTGTCCTGAAGCACGGAATTCAGAGCAAGATAGACCTTCTCCAACAACGCATCAAGATCATCGCGTATTGAGGACTCGGATGTCAACTGTCTTGACTTGGCTCTCAGTTCCTTGAAGCGGTCCTCGGCGTGATCGAAGAAGTCAGGATCCGTCAGTATGTCCTGGAGCAAATTGCCGATCTGTCTGACAAGATTGTCAAATTCTGGATCGCTGTGGCCATGTTCCATGACCGCCTTGAACTGGGCCTCAACATCATTCCAGTGCTCACGGTTACCCAAAGACGACAAGAATAGCCAGAAATTGTGGAGTGCACGATCGGCCTCTGGATTGGTGTCGATGTCTTCTCGAGCGACCTGGATGGTGTCGGAAACTGCGTGCGAATAGGCCAACAAATATCGCCGGATGAGTAATGAGAGAGTCGATACCGAGTCGGAGTAGTCTTTTCTCTCTCGCAAATTGACAATGGTGCTCTTGAGCCTGTGTACCAAGGTCTCTTGTTCGTCGCCGGTGACATGGTCCGTCAGGCTCTGACCCGCTTCGTCGGCGACACGGGCGACGCCGTCAGTGACAACCTTTGCGATGTCGACGACCTCATCTTCCAAATCGTCCTTGGTCGGGGGAGGCTTCGAATCCCCGTTGGGGTACTTGACGGCTTCTTCTTCCTCTTTTGATGGCTCGATATCCTTGGCCGCTTGCTTCGAGACGTCCGACAGGGTGAACGCAGTATCGCGGAAGACCTCTCGGCCAATAGTGCTCAGATCCGAAAGTAGCAGGCGAAAATCCGAGTTGGTTAATATCAAGGAGCCCACCGTTTGTAAGCTTTTGTACGCTTGGCAATTGTCAGTTTAAACTCTGGACAAACTTTCTTTCCTTGGTTGGAGCCGACGTGGGGTTGCTGGTATTAATAAAATAGAGACGACCCACCTGCTACAGTGTCGGCTCTGGCCTTTGCCTTGGATGCTCGTGCACCGATGTCGTACGCGTCAACTGACAGACGAGCCTTGGTGAGATACCAGATGAAATCTTGAATCTGGTCCTTGTCATTCTTGTGTAATAGGAGCTCGATAAGTTGCTTGATCAAAAGCTTGACGTTGAGAACCAGGGCTCGCCCAGAGTCGCTGAGATCGGGGGTATCAGGGTTGAGGACGTCAGCAGATAGTAGACTGCGCAGGTTGACAATAAGCTGTTCATTGGATGGCATGTAACCCTTCCCGATGGCACGAAGCATCTGGTACGTGTGCAGTTTCTCGTGCAGTCGCTGCTGCAAGGCTGTGTCGTCGTTGTAACGCGGCAGTAGAGGTTCGCGCTCGCGTTCCTCGCGCGATGGGCGGCCGAAGCCGAAGAAGGACACCATTTCGTAATGCGACTTCGGTTGAAGCCAAGTATAATGCTCGATGCACTTTGCGGGTTGCTGATGGACGGTAGTTTCTCACGCCAGCCAAGGTATCGTCGGTCTATTTGGGTTGGATTGATGCTATGTCGTCGAAAATCGTCACCATTCAAGCCAAGTCGGCAGACACAGCTTACCTTAGCTACCTTACCTTACCTCAGGCGGGAAGGAATGAATGAGCACAGCAGCTGCCAGCAGTGACTGGGCAATGACGTAAGTAAAGAGCTAAGCTGAGGTGCGGCCCCACTGCCAGCCACCAATTGAACGCCGGAAAATCTCAAGGCGGAGCATCGTGTCCGAGCATGGCCCGTGCATTCCCGGTCCAGCCAGGAGCTTGGGCCCCAGAACCGACCTTGAATGGGAAACATGGAAATTCCAAATCATTACAGATTCCCATCCAGTCAGTTGGTAACTGATCATTTCGTTTCTGCTTTCTCCCCGCGATCCTGCCTAAGTCCTAATGTTTGGTTTCGACCAACAGTATTTGAACATAAGTCCTCCTCTGCTAGGTAGTACTACCAGTAGGGAACCCAGGTCGCGGATCCAAGTGCCGTACTGGCTCCACGGATTCGTCATCTTCTTCATGCAGCGATTTAGCTGTCACAGTCTGCCCATCCATGCTAGGTAGCCCTAGAATCAGACACTCAGGGTTAGTGTTTGGCATTTGTGAGGAGGTATCCGTAGTTCCAAGAAAGTGGATATCTGGGGTCACTTCATGTCAGTCAACTAGCTGCATCAGGGGTTGTGGACAAACTTGGGAGTGTTACTATCTTAGACTGCAGATATCGGCCGAAAGATGTCAGCCCTAATCCATTTATTTGGCGTATGGTCTTTTTGCCTCCATTGACATGGATTATGTGGCCTGGGTAGCACGGCTCCTGCGATGCGACCACACAGCTATCCCACACTTTTTAGTCTCGGATGAGTCCGTTTGGATCGACACCCTGGGCCTTCACGAGAATGATGACGCACACCACTAAGTAAAGGGTCCACGTATCCGCGGTTATGGCGCTTATCTCGTCTTGCATACTTCGAATATGAATGGCATATTATTCATTGGTTGCAAGCCGCCCGACCTTACATCGATTTTCCTTTCCCATCCCATCAACTGCGGAGTGGCATCAGTACAAACATCTCCATATCTTTTCTAACTTTTGCCTGAAGGACGCTCGTTATACCTAATAAGGGAATAACGGAAATAGGATTGAGCCAACGTCTTGCTTGCTATCTCCATATATACATGCATAGTTTGATATGATGACGCGAATCTTCAGTTCATGGGATAGCTGGGTGGAATATCGAGCAACAGGTCAGGCCCCTGGACTCGCTAGCGCTCGTTCCAACTTATAACAAGTGAACTCGCGAGAGACTTTTAAGTGGTATATTGATCTAGCCTTGTTCCATTCTATCAGCTTGAGTCTGAAGACTAGGGTCAGGGTCCTCCGTTGAATTATCACGTAGGCTCAACAGTCTCCACGCTCCATGTTTCTCAAGAGCTCCCTTGACTTCGATGACACGGTTTTCAATTCTTGTTCATTATATCGTCCCACTCTATTTTACTTTTGGGCTTTCTTTTGAGGAAAACGTGGCCAGTCTTTGCTACAAACTTTGATAGGAAATGATTTAGAACTCATTTATGCTTACCTACTAATTAGTACAGTGTGTGAGATTCGACACGAATGATGCACCAATCGTTGTTGGGCAATAAGTCAACCATGTACCTGAACTTTCCAATTGCGGCAAGACAGTTGCGATCCAACAGCCCATTACCCCTCACAAACAATTGCTGTGTCTAATAATATCGGAAGGCTGCAGCCAAGGTGTTGCTTTCCATTGTTGCTGATCCCACCAGGCAACCGTGGTGGAACCAACAGCTTACGGGGAGCAGCCGCCTCGGTTAACCCGCTTACTAAGGTAGGATACAAGCAGGCAACAGCTCAACCCCGTTGATATGCAACTGCCTGGTCGCCTTATTCGATGATGTGAGTCAAAAGAACCTCAGCAGTTGTCTATTTGATCCCGCACTAGCCCTTGTTCAGCGTTGCTGGATGATCAGTATATCATTCCGCCATCAAATTTCTGCTCATCTAAATCATTATCACCTCCTTGAATCTGTCCTCGGCTCACTACTTTCTCAGGTCAGGCAGGCTCCTCGGACTCATTTCGTCGCCAACAAGCCATGTCTTCCCAAAGCGAAGATGATGCTGTGATTATTGACCGCGACGATGTCAGCAACTACAATCCCGAACAAATTCTCCCCGAGTCTCCCGAAGTTATCCAGAAACTCAGAGTTTGGCTGAAACCCACTTCATACGACTTCGGAAGCAGCGAGTACCGCAAGCATCTTGGTTCGCACATCCCAGGCACAGGAGACTGGCTGACGGCCAGTCATTCGTACAAGCAATGGCTACAAAGCGAAGATACCGGTCTGCTATGGGTCAAAGGGATCCCAGGGTCTGGAAAGTCGGTGTTGGCTTCGAAGATCATCAAGGAACTCTCGGATAACAACGATGGGAGTCCGGTACTGTACTTTTTCTTTCGACAAATCATTGACGCGAATCATGAACCGGCTGCACTCCTCAGGGACTGGCTGGACCAGGTCTTGGCATACAGCCCACCACTCCAGAAGCGTTTGAAAGAGTATGTGGTGAAGGAGAAGTTCAGCGACAAAACTCGATTACTTGCCACCATGTCGATGCAAGACTTGTGGGACGATCTTCGACTGGCATTTTCGGGACTGCCTGGTAGAGTCTACTGCATTGCTGATGCTCTCGACGAGATGGATCGTGGCAACGATATCTTTCTACAGGAACTAGCCAAGCTTGGCAACTGGAACCCTTCGAAAGTGAAAGTTCTCATCACAAGTCGTCCGGTCCCCGCCGTTGAGGGTCCTCTCCGACATGCCAAATGCAATCAGATTCGTCTTCAAGAGAACGTAGTCGATGCCGACATTTCGACATTTGTGCGACAGGCACTGAATGTTTCAGATATCTCCGACCATGATCGACAACTCATCCAGGCGGCCATTCCAGGTCGGGCCAATGGCCTCTTCCTCTATGCCAAGTTGGCCATGGACTCTTTCCTCGAGGCAGGGGCCGATGTCAAGGCAGTTCTCGCCTCCTTGCCAGCCGACATGAACCAGATGTACACCGACTTGCTCAACGAACACTCCCGCAGATCAAGAGTGCCCGACGCGATTCAACGTCTGATTCTGCAGTGGGTTACCCATGCGACCCGTCCGCTCAGGCTCCTCGAGATAGCTGAGATGATTGACGTCACCTACAACAATGTGGCTCATGATTTGAGGGGCACTAAAGACCTTGTTAGGGCTGCGTGTGGCCCTCTCTTGGAAATCTTGCCGGACGAGACCGTCTGTGTGATCCATCATTCCTTCACAGAGTACCTCAAGGGCACGACCAGATCATCATATGATGACGGCTACCCGGTACTTCGCTGTGGAGACACGCATGCTTGCCTCGGCTCAGCATGTCTGGCGTATCTTCTCTCCGGGGTCTTCGGCGAAGGCAAAGAAGCACAAGACACTCCACTTGTCAAACTGAAGCTCAGATATCCATTTCTAGCTTATGCGTTGGATAACTGGCATGTCCATGTTGCTAGATCAACAGCCACAGGCCATGATCAGACCGGAATCAATGTGGCACTGGACCAACTAATGCGTGACCCTGATTCTCAGGACATTTGGACTAAACTTCAGTTTTTCACAATCGGTAATGCGAAATCTGGCACAACGCCCCTCCACATCGCCGCAATGCATGGGCTCACTGCATACGCAAAACATCTTCTTTTGTCTCCCGAGACTGAGATTGACGCGGTGGACGTTCACGGAATGACTCCCTTATGGTGGGCTGCTACAAATGGGATGGCCGGCGTTATTCGGGTCCTCATAGACGCTGGTGCAAATCCCGATCATGATGAGACTGGTAGTGGTCGCAAGCCGTTGCACGAGGCCGCCTCCAAAAACCACCCCGAGGTCGTCAAAGTCCTCCTAAGCGCTGGTGTAAACCCCTTGACTGAGAAGACAAGGGAAAACCCTGGGCGTCGGTGTGGAAACGCACCTCGATCGATCGGGCATACACCCCTGATGGTGAGTGACCACGTCTTTGCCGGATACTTCCTTGCGGGTCTATTGCTCGTTTCGCTAACCTTTATTTATCCAGTATGCTTGCCAAAACGGTCATCTGGAGGTATTGGAGGCATTTTTGCCTTTTCTCAAAGATGAAGAATCCCTCCATCGAGCCCTTGCCTGGTCCGCTGGATCGGGCCGGCACGATTTAGTCCAACGAATCCTCCAACTTCCTGAGGTTGATATCAATCGCAAGGTCCATGGCGGAACCCCTCTGTACATGGCAAGCCAGAGCGCTCAAATCAAGACCATCGAGCTTCTCCTCAATGAAGGAGCGGACCCAACAATCCGATGTGAGTTTTATGACGAATTTGCTGGGATGGGCCGCATGAGAATGTTCCTGCCTCGTGATGAGACCGATCGGAATCGAATTGTTGGAACCACACCTTTGTACGCCGCTCTCGAACAGTGCCGCAGAGGAAATTCTCTAAAGGCGGAGCCAGATAAGCTCAAGAGCCTGCTAGAGTTATTCATAGAGAAGGGGGCCGACATTAACGATCGATCTCCTTCTGGTGATTCTCTGCTGCACATAACAACCAGCAATCCCGTATGGCTGAGAATTCTGCTTGATGCGGGCGTCGATGTCAATGCCGTCAATAGCGATGGATGCACTGCCCTTCACGGGAAGATGATGGCAGAGTCTCTGTCTCTTCTCGTAGAGACCGGTAAGGCCGACATCAATAGGAAGGCCACTTCTAATGGGAAAACGCCGCTTCTCATTTCGCTTGACGACTATCACACAGACACGACCCTCAAGCTCATCGAGTACGGCGCAGACTGCACCATGGTTGATAAAGACGGCAATGGGCCTCTGCATATTGCCTTGCAATCCTACAGCGCAGAACCCGAAGTCATAGAAGCACTCTTACGCGCTGGCGCAGACCTGACTTTGAGAAATAAATCTGGACAAACGCCCTTGGACGCCATGTTCTCTCGGAACTCACGAGTCTTCGACTTGTTGGACGTGATGATTCAAGCCGGCGTGGATATCAATACAAGAGACAAGAATGGCGCAACAATTCTCTTTCAGGCTGTCTCAGGGAAGGCCTCCAGCTCAGAGACTGAACTGCAAGACACGATCATGAAGCTCCTGGACAGGGGTGCCTTATTGAAAACTCGAGACTTTGAGGGGAGGACCCTTCTACACGAGGTAGTCAAGTCACAGAAAGGGCCTCGGGCTTCTTTTAGTCGACAGGAGCCTGTTCCTTCCACCTTGGATTTCCTCGTCAGTCTAGGTCTGGACATTCAAGACACAGATTACCAAGGCAACAATTTGATTCACGAGTTATGCTGGCGAATCAATACCGATTACAGATCCGAGGACATGATCTATATGCTGAGGGGGCTGCTCAACTTGGGCCTCGACGTCAATCAACCCAATAGTCGTGGTCGAACACCACTTCATCGACTATGTATTAAGGCCGACAGTGGTCACATCGACAAGGACGAGACCTGCCTTTCACTGATTGTATCTCTTACGAAAGACATCAATGTCCGCGACAGGGACGGCATTGCCCCGTTGCACCTAGCCGTAACGGTGTCAGAGGACCTCACGAAGAAGCTGCTTGATGCCGGTGCGGACCCTACGATCGAGACATACGAAGGATTGACACCGCTTCACCTTGCTGCTAGATGTCGGCAGGGCAATATTGTTGGTATGCTTCTTGACGCTCTTCACAATCGAGGTTTGGACAAACCACTTGACGGTCCGATGTGGCGAGGAGCCTGGCTGAAAGCGGCGAGTGCAAGCCCAATCCATGGAGTCAACGCCACAGCCAACGGCTACGTAAATGGGTGCGAATGCACACCGCTCTACTATGCTGCTCTTTCAGGGAGACCAGAGATAGTGTCAATGTTGTTCGCCGCAGGAGCCAATGTCAAGGGGGTGAATTTGCGGCCTGCGATTACCGGATTCGAGGATGAGCTCGAACTATGGCGTATGAAATTACCTCATGACAAGGAGAATGGAGCGTGTGGGGGTCTTACGAAGGAAGATGCCACACGGCCGTATTCGAGTAATGGGCGCAACGGCAGGAATAACCTCGATCCCCTCGAGGACACGGCAAGATTGGAAGAGATTATAGAGATGGTCTTGGAACACGGCGCTGATCTGACCCAGCAGAATCTCTGGGGCACGTTTGACACAGCATACGGTTCTCTAACCGACACAACCACTTCCGGCTGTCGAGACTATGCGCTCAAGTGCCTATCAGGTGCAGCCAAGAAGCACTCGTTGAAGAGCTCGCAGGCAGCATCACATCTTGGCCAGAGATTGCCTACCTATGACGAGATACTCATCCCTCACCGTCGCGACGCCGTTTTCAAGGCACTCCGTGAGCCTGGAGTCATCGTACCAGGCCAAGCAAACGAGGCTTTGTTCATCACGCGACTTAGACGTCGCGAGTACGATGTCATGGAAGAGTTGTTCAACCTGGGCGTGGACTTTCTGGCCCCTCACCAGATCAGTGGGCTTACCAACTTGGAGATCCTCGTCAGAGGAGGTTTCGATTGTCTTGTCAATCGCATTGGCTTGCTCGTGTCGCAAGCACAGGTTGAAAAGGGCAGTTGGCCCGCTCCAGTTGATGGGATGCAACCTGGATTTGGCCACAATAAGACATCAACCCACGACGTGCCAGACCGCAGCGGCAAAGAATCTCGTCCGGAATTTCTGTTGGAGGCAGTCCATCAGGCGGTTCCCGTGTTCGGTATGGTACGTCTCCTCGTAGAGACCTTTGGCGTTGATATCAATGAAGATGGTGTCCTTCACTCGCTTGCCAAAGGCTATCACTGGTGGCATGTCGCCCAAGCTTTACCGTACCTACTCAGTAAAGGTGCAAACCTCGAAACTAGAAACTCAAGAGGGCAGACACCACTTCATGTAGCCTTGGGCACGGAAGATGGCGTCGGAATATTCCACGTGGATGCCGCTCATCAGTTGATCCTGAGTGGAGCAGATGTTAACGCTGTGGACAAGGCTGGACGAAGCTGTCTTTCTTATGCAGGGCACGATGTCAACCTTACTCGTTTTCTGGTGAAGCACGGCGCGATCGTTCACGCGGATGCGATCTTTGGTGCTATCAACAAGATGCAACCAGGAGTGCTAGATGCTCTCTTGTCTGCCGGGGGCGATGCCAACATCCGGATCGAGAAGAACGACAAAGAACCATGGGAGCGCGGAACCAATCGGTGGGACCTGAGCAAGCTCCCAGACGCCGAATGGTACCCCTTACATCGCGTTGCAGCGAAATCTGGTAACAAGACTTATGACCAGAAGGAGAGAACCAAGCTTCACTCATCAGCTCTTAGCTTGATCGAAGTCCTGTTGTCCCACGGAGCCGACCCACTGTCCACCTTTTCAAGATGCTCTGGTCAATACTGCTACCATCAAAAGATTTACTCCCGGCTGCGAGCTAAAGGTTTGTCGTACATGTTTGACGAAGCGCCTGATAGTTATGACGCTGTGGGTGACCCAGACTACTCTTTTGAGCCGCACCTCCATGAGGACTGTGTCGTTCTACACCAGCTCTTAGCTGATGGACACATCGTGCATCCTTTCTTGAGGCTGCCGGCGATCGACGCAAACCATCGTGACGGTAGTGGTCGAACTCTTCTCCATGCTGCTTGCTCCTCTAGACGGGGTCCCGATGTGCCCTTGGACTTACTACCAGGAGATCCATGGGACCCCCAGACATCGAAAGAGGTATCGGTCTTCGACCATCTCGTCTCCCTCGGCGCCGATGTGGAAGCGCGAGACAGCCACAGGCAAAACATACTTCACCACATGCTGAGCCCTCCTTCAAAGCACATTTACGAGACACCAATCATCGAGAAGTCACTCACCTACACGATAGAGAAGCACCCATCGATTATCGATCAAAGAGACAATGAGGGGAAGACGCCGCTGTACCTAGCCATCTACCGAGCTCTGTACGAAAAGAGGACGACAGCCGCGGACACACTTCTCAGAGCCGGAGCGGACCCCCTCATTCCAGACAACGAAGGCAACACTGTACTGCACGTCCTCTCTCGCATGCTTTGGGTCTCCTCTATGCGGCCGTTGTTCAACACCCTCGTCGAGCGCGGATGCGACGTCAACGCTCGCAATTCAAAGGGCGAGACGCCGCTGTTCTGGTACTACGCGGGGTTCGAGGAAAAGCAGTATGGGTTTTACACGTACAATCGTGATCCGCAATTGTACGACGAAGAGGGCGGGATCGGAGCGTTCGAGGCGGCGGGCGCGGACTTTGGGGCGGTAGATGACGATGGACGGAGCTTGTTACACGTTGCGGCGGAGGGCCATGTTCTTCGGTTCAAGACACTGACAGCGAGGGGACTGGATCCTTTGTTGGAGGACAAGAGCAGGAAGACGGCGGTCGATGTCGCGGCTGCGTGTGGGAACAAGGGGGTGTTGAAGCTGTTCAGGCGGGTCGATGCTGTGGATGATTCGGAGGAGGAGGACGATGATGAGTCGCTTGATCTGAACGATGTTTTTTGGCCTCGTTGAACTAGTCTGTCAGATTGGATGATTGCTTTGCAACCGGATAATTTCTTTCCTGCAAACCATCGCGGCTTCCGCGGTAAACAGATTCCGGAAATAGTCGAATGGAAGCGTTGTCTCTTGTGTAAAGTAAGATCTTACAGGATACGTGCCCAGCCTGGCTACTGTGTCCAGGAATCATAAGTTTCCCTCTATGCCCTTACCAAGGCCGAGTATAGCGCCGCCAGGTATCATTTTCGCCTACAGCTAGGAGACAAGACCTGTTTAAACATGCACAAAGGACGCCTACAGCTGCCTTGCGAGGAACCTTGGCGTGACGCGGAAGCAGGACTCTGTGAACATGGGTGAGGTCTTGGCAGGCTCAGCTTTTCGCAGGTCGATTCCTCTCCCTCGCCGAGTCACCGAGTCTCACCTCAATCAAAGTCTGTCAGGACTCGGCTGTCGCTTCTAGTCAGATCATGGCTCAAGTGAACACGCGTATCGGGGGATGTTCGATGAGCTTAGCTCGGGTCCGGGGAGTATCGGCGTGCTAGCAAAAATCAGCGCGGGGAGTGTCGGACAATATGTCGCGCTTGGTGGTCTGTTTGTCTGCGCAAGCGTCAAACAGACTGCTCTCGGTTCCGGAATTTGCGCGGGCGGCCACCGCGTTGGATGCCGAAGCTAAGAGCCGCCGGATTGTTACCCATCCCGGTAGCTGAAGGGGGAGAATTGGTCCAATGGGCGTTAGTAGTTGACTTGCCGTTATGGGGTTGGACAGGGGTAAGACTGGAATTGGACTTTTTGGGGAGCGGAGATCCTTGTTGATAGGGGCTGTGGGTGAGCGTCGCACTTGGGATGAAGCATGCTGCGAGAATGGAGTCAAGTGACTAGTAGATTTGAGAAAGAAAGATGCCGTTCAGTGAGGCTCTGGGAACTCTGTCGGGATAGGTTTGTCGGGATAGGTTCACAATGGCTTCAGGCCGTAACAGATTGAGCCGTATGTTCGGTTCTGGGTTGAGGGACGAATCCGCTGGTATGGATACTCTCCGTGGTCGACCATCCCTGCCCAGTTGGAAGCCCCCAGCAAGTACTTTGAAGGACCCGGTATCTTGCATTGGCAAAATGGCAATAATGATCGATTGGTACTATAAGGTATACGTATTCCATCCTACGCCTGACTTTCCACTCTTGTCTATAGACCCATATGAATCTAGACCTTCGCATGCGGCAGCGCCCAGTCTCCACCTTCTAACTCTTGTGCGTGACCTCCACATGAGAAGCCTCCGCCTCCTTGAGTGCGCTCGAGGCATTACCCGTGCCCACCTCAGCAGACTCACCATCAAAGATGTACGCCATGTTCTCCAGCGTCCGGCCCCTCGTCTCGGGGTAGTAGAACCAGACGCTGATGAGCATGATGACGAGGACGGCGAGGAAGACAAAGTAGTACTTCCATTCAATGGCCTCGAGGGCAACAGGGTTGACGAAGGTGTTGAAAAAGACGCAGCCGATGCTCACCATGAGAGCTACCGTAAGGCCCTTGGCGCGCAGGCGGTAGGGCCAGATCTCGACAGGGTAGGATACCATGAGCGGGGTCAGGGCGATGTCGTAGCCGAGGTAGAAGCTGTGGGAATGTTAGTTGGTTGTGTCCCCTTTCTTGTTCTTGGGACCAGTGATCACTAGGGATGGAGGGATCTTACATGAAGAGGAAGGGGATTACTGCTGTGCCGGTTGGGGCGTTGCCGGTGTTGGCGAAGCTACCGGAGAGACCAGTGACAATGGAGAACGAGATCAACATGATGGTTCCCTATCTTCCTGTCAGTGGTTATTGCTGGATCTTGGTATGTGTCTTGACTGACCGAAGCAAGGAACAGTCCTCGCCGGCCAGCCCTGTCAACCATGATGGCAGCAGTGGAGGCGCATATCAGATTCCAGATTTGGATGCAAGCTGAAATGAGAGTCTGGTCGTCAACAGAGGTAATGCCGACAGAGGACTAGAATGTCATATGTCAGAGCTTGGTTCCACTGTGCAAGGGGTCAAGTATTGTGGATGGGTGTCACTTACAAGCACCATGGCCAGATAGTAGCTGACGACGCCGACACCGCACTAGAGTCGAATAAGTATACCATCCTGATAGGTGATTTCAAAATACTGACCCATTGTGCAAATACGCCCAAGCTGACGGAGATGAAGAGTCGGTGTCGGTTTCCGGGAGTAGCCCAGAGATCAGACCACTTTGTCTCCGAATGAGCTTCCTTCTCCGCTCGGATAGTGTCTTCGATTTCCATCATCTCAAAGTTAACGAGAGGTGAGTGGGTGTCGCCGCCGGCGTGGTTTCGAGCAATAATGGTCCTCGCTTCGTCGGTTCGGTCTACCGAGACAAGCCACCTAGGAGACTCCCCGATGAAGAGAAGACCGGGGATCGAGAGCACGGGCAGAGTCACTTGCAACAGCGAGGGCAGTCTCCACGCCCAGTGATCAAGGTTTCTCGTGCCGTACGTCGCCCAGGCAGCCACGACCGCACCAAAGTACCAGCCACAGTTGTACAGAGCAGACACCATCCCTCGATGTGTTGGGTACGCATTTTCCGTGATCAAAAGAGGTGCTGAGAGAAAGAACCCAGAAGCACAGCCGATGAGAAAGCGAGCGCAAACAAAGGCAGCGTCGTTGGGTGCTGCAGTCTGCAGGATGGATCCGGTGCCCAGACAGACCCACGAGATGTAGATGCCCATCTTGCGGCCGTACTTGTTGCAGACCCACGCAGCGACGGGGTACACGAGGACGTTGCCGAGGGAGTAGGCGGCGTTGACAAAGCCTAGCCAGGCACCTGTCGGTTGCTTCATGAAGGCATGCCACTGGGGTAGCGCAAGGAGGCCGTTCATCATGGAGCCATCGTACCCGTTCGCGGAGGCACACATGATGAGGGAGGCGATGCAGAGATTCAGGCGGAGGATATGGGGCTGCTTGTACCAGGGGCCAATATCCGGTAGGACGGCAGCGAGTTCAGCGCCGACGGCTTTGGCGTTTGCTTCTTTTGCGTGGCCCATTATTGAAGATGTGAGGTCTGAGGAAAAGGTCGAGATGGTGATGTCTCAAGCAGAAGTTCTACCAGATGGACGGGACATGTCGTTGCTATATATCGTTTGTCTGGGATCCATAGCGTGCCCCATGGGGTTGCCTTTCTTCCTTGGCGTTCAAAGTAACAAATATTGCTCGGCTCGGTCTTTGATGGCCGGGGAATGGCAGCATCCGCGTGAACTTCGGGAGGAATCAACATGGCTCAATGGCTGATGCAAGCCTGCTAGGTCGTCCGATGTTACTGATGTGCCAATGCCCACGTTACTTGCGGAGAGAAAACCCCGCATAGCTCCCTGTTGCTTCAAGCGCGGTAGTGGGCCAATGACGCTGATGATCAGGCCCCGGACACGACTTGTCAAGACACAAGCGGTTGCGAGAAACTCCGCTTCTCACACCACGCTGCCCATGGGCCCCCCAGGTTTCAAGGTTTGATACGTGTGGATTCGTGGGGGATATAACGCGGGTCGGAGCACCTGGTCTCTTTCACGCTAACGGGGGCTCTTGACCTTTGCCAAAATGGGGCCAGTGCTGTGGGCGGCAGGCAGTCGGGAACGCGGGCATTAGGAGGGGGCTGAGATGAGGGCGGCGGCTCGCCCTTCCCCTTCTACCTTCCCGAACAAATGACTCGTAAGTCTCGGTGAGGCTATGCGGCTTTGCGTAGGCGTGCGGATTGACGGACCGTTTCTCCCTCGCGTTAGTTCACTCTGTCTGCAATTAAGCAATTCGTCATCAAATTCAGCCTTCTGAGAACGCTACAGGTACACTCCGCGGACTACTATCGCATTGCTTTGAACGGAAGTTGAAGATAATGCTATTCATCTGAGGTGATGATGAAGGCAATCGGGATGCTCAGACTTTCACCATCTTGCATGACCATATCCGTTGACGTCTTTGAGATATCTGTAGCTAGGTATTTACCTGGATATGAGAGTAAGAAGAATAAACACATAATGCACCAATCATCATAGTTGTCACCGCAACTAAGATTTCAACAATGTGAAAGATTTCAGGGGCTGTAAAAGCTGAACAATAGCACATTTCTTGTAAATTCAACAGCATTCAGCAGATAACATTCATCGCGCTTGTGGTAGCATCCATGGAGAGCGGCAGCAGTCTGGTTAGGTAACTGATCACGCGTTGACAAGAGAATAGATCAATATCTTGAACTGCCATCTTGAGATAGGAGTTCAGATTTGCCATGGAGCATTAGTCGGTTGCTTAGACTAACAGGTTTTGTAGTGACTATCCCTGGTTCTACTTTATTGACATAGAAGGGAAAAAGCTGTCAGCACACGAGCGTCACTTTTGATTGGTATCCCGACAGCAAAATGGGACTGTCAGAGGCTAGAAATATTCACCATAGGCTCCGAATCTATGGTTTAAACCGCGGTAAAAGCTAGGCACCTGTACTCATGTGCTTGTTTATCATTGTTGAGCAAAAGATCAGCCGGCAGTTGCGATACTCGCACTTAAGCCGGGTTTTCATAATAAGGACTGGACTAGACTTAGTATGCCTAAACACTTGAGGCTGAGATCCCAAATCACCCTGGAACTCTGCAAACATCGACGTAAAGAAGGCAAAAGTCAGAGCTGACTCAAATGTACTTGAGTAAGGTGAAGTACCTATCTTTCGCGAAATCTCACCAGCAACCAGGGAGCAGACTTGTTGATCTTACAAAGAGAAGCCATTGATTCTAAACCCCACAGGATTTGAGATATCCCAATCCCTTCAGTCAACATGGGGCATTGCATACTAACTCTCAACACTATGGCACAACGTAAGATATGATTATTCGAATTATTCATCCGCCACTTCGAGATTTAGACCGAGAATATGTGGGTGGTAGTTGCAATGCGACCGAGTACATTGCTACTATTGCCGAGGACACATGCCAATACCATCGACGTCTACAGGGCGGGTGGTCCCGAAATAGCACGACACCTTTTCATGGCATCCGCACTCCCGTTCTACAGCTTGACTACGAGTGTACATAGTGAGTCAGTTTGTCCAGGATTGCGAAAGTTGAGTATAAGAAACGTTTGGTATATTAGGGTGTTGGCATATGACGTGTTGTCATTCACTCCAAGGCTCAACATCGAGCCGGCGGGGCCACGGAGCGGGTGTCCGTCTCTTGAGCCCGGTGTAGATGACTGAAAAAGCTCAAAAGCTCGCGTTTAAGTATGGTCTATAGATAACCTAAACTCGAGGTGCAACTTTGGCAAAGTTGGCTGGGCGTGCCGGCTTCTACTTACTTTAGGCGGCTACCTTACGTCGGCGAGCCCTTCGCTTCAGCACGCTGATCGCCGAGGTCTCCTGTCTCGTAGATCAAAGGCGCCAAATCAGTGCGTCGGCATATGATAGACTGCTATGATCTCAACGCAAAGTATCAGATTGGACTCATTGTTCACCAACATCTCATGACTATCGCATCGTGCATAGGTGTCCGAATGCCGCGGTTGATTCTACCTAGTGAATACCTTGGAATTTCGACGTTGAGACGACTAAACTAAGTTAAATGTGGCACAGATGTTACCCCGGACTCACAGACACTGTCGAGTCAAGAAGGTGAATGTGGGAAACCACCGACTACATCTAGAGTTGGAGCATCAGTCCTATTGACAGTTTCAACTTGGGTGGGTCATTACCGAGATCGAAGATCTGCCAACTTAGCTCTCAGTTTCAGCATTTTGCCCCATGAGCTTAATCAACACCCTCTACGCGACCGGGGGAAACAGGTGCCTCACAGGTACATACAATCCCTCAGCGTACATTGATAACCAGGGCCTGCCCAAGCTTCCATTCTTGAACCAAGCAGACAACGACGCGACCAAGTCACGACCTCGGGCATGGGTCAACGAATCAGAATAATTCTATCTGCAATACTCATCACCTTGATCACTGGGCAAATTGAGGAAACTTGCTTTCCGGGGAGGCTATCAGCTGTCATCCGGGGACGGTCCAAGTACTAGAAGAATGGCGCCTGGCCCGTGTGTGTGAACCGGATCCTTGGGAACTGCCCTTTCCGACGACCTGAAGTTCAAAGCCTACCAATCCGATCAGGTCTGAGTCGAATTGTATGACTCCAACTGACCAGCTAACTCGATTCAGTCCAAACCTCGTCTGATAGTCGCGCCCGGAAGCCCGACGGGTTCCGGTTTCTTGTCAGATTTAGCCCCATTAAGTGCTGTTCTAATTCTCTTGGCTTGCGCCAACCGCACTACAGAACGCCCCCGTCCCGGCAGATCTGCACTACTGCATGAATTTTACCCAATTTGATGATTGGTGGCTCTGAGACACCCCCGCATCACACGTGTAAGTCGACTCGCATTGTTGATGTCAAAAGAAGACGGTTTTGGGGCGTCACCCGAGGACCAGGGTCAAAGAAACGAGAAGATGGGCTAAATCAAATGCATTGCCTGGGGTAATGTGGAAACTCCTTTCCAAAGTCGCACCGCATGATGCCTAGGGAAATAAAACAAAGGCCATGCGGTCCCATCATCTTCGCTTTCGAGACATTCATTTTTCCACCCTTCTTACTCTTCACCTGCGAGCCAGGAAAAAATACACCATGTACTTTTTACCAGTGATTGCGGTAATCACCGCCTACGTGCTCGCAGTTCGGGCCCTGCGATACCGTCGCCGAGATGGGTTCCAGCGGAGGTTCCCCCAGTACAAGACCAGAGAAGAAATGGCTTCATTGCCGTTGTCAGACGCAGCTTCTATAATGCGTGAGCTTTCGGAAAGGGAATTCCCCATAACATTTTATACATCCGTGTCTTTCGCGCTCTTTAAGGTTAGTCAAGAAGCGAGAAGCAGTGCTGAAATAGGCCCTCGAGCTAAGCCGTCCGCAGACGTATGGGATTCCGACGATCTCCAAGCTCTTGGTAGCTACCAGCCAGCTTTCAGGCGATCGCACAGCATCAAAACGTCGGACAGACACCGGCGTATTGATGTACGAAATCATCTACAACACACCGGACTCACGACGCAACATTGATGCCATCTCTCGCGTCAACTTCCTCCATAGCCGCTGGAGAGAAGCCGGCAAGATATCGAACGATGACATGCTCTACACTCTGAGCCTTTTCGTCCTCGAACCTATGCGCTGGACCGCATTATACGAATGGAGGGACCTGACAATGTTCGAGAAGAATGCCTTAGCTATCTTTTGGAAAGATTTAGGCAACGAGATGGGCATCTCCTACGAGTGCTTAGTCCCCCACATGAGCCAAAAAGATGATGCTTTAGCCTGGTTGGAAGCACTACAGAAGTGGTGCTTGGACTACCAAGAGCACAACATGGTCCACGCCATCTCAAACGAAAAGCTAGCACACGCGAACATCACTCTTCTTCTGATGGATTTCCCTAAGTTTACGCATAACTTCGTGTTCAGGCAATTGCGTTGCCTGATGGAACCTGTACTCCGACGAGCCATGGGGTGAGTCGCCCGACTGACTGATGTTTTGGACGTACTAGGTACAGAGTCAACAGCTGACCCATTATGGCCTTAGGTACGAGGACCCTAGCAAGTTGGACTTCTTCATTTTCGAGAACCTAGTCGCTTTCCGACGCAATGTCCTCAAGTACTTCTGTCTGCCTCGGCCAAAATGGTGGACCAACCCAATGATCCAAGATGTGGACAAGAAGACTGGCCGAATGTACTTGCCAAGCTACCTCGCGCACCCATACTACGTGAAGCCGAGCTTCTGGTGGCGATGGAGTCCTTCGGCTCTGTATACCAGACTGATAGGCGGACACTTACCTGGCGATGAAGGCTCAAAGTATCATCCGGATGGATACACCATCCCGGAAGTTGGCCCAGACGCACAGAGATGCAAAGGCAAGGAGTACATGGAACGTACGAGAGAGAGAATTAGTCAAGCTAGGGGTTGCCCCATGGCTTTCCAGGCTTGACTTTGAGCGAAAGGTTTGCGTTATAAGGCCGTGAGCGCCGTATGAATCTCGCTACGAGTCATGTTTTTTTTTCTTGTTGCTGCCATCAAACCTTCTACACCTTGATGTCACCAAACCAAAGCAACATTTCCCGAAATCAGCGATTACCGGGAAAGGCTTCGAAATTGTATGCAAGTAGCGATGGCCTCTTGGCAGCATTATGAACAAATGAATGACCATGAAATTTCGAAGATTAGTAGTTACATTAGTAATTCAGTTCAATACTTAAGTAATCCCACGTGAGAAAAGCCATGGCCCATAACACCTTGTCATGTGTTGGAGTCCTGTTTGCGGCGAGGCACACGATCCAGTACGGCCTGCGCCAGGTCCGAGTTTTCGTTCTCTCAGACTCCTCCATGTCCACGCCTTGATGTTTATATCAGTCCATCAACAACCTGAGGGGTTGCACTTAGGTACTTGACTAAGTACCTCATGTAGAACGACTAAGATAACCTTCCGAAGCTTACCTACCTTACCTATCGAAGTCCATGTCCTCTTTGCGCTTACGTCTTCTCGCACACCATAGTCTGCAGACTTCCGTACATCCACTTCTACGGGATTCCGAGTTCGAGCTTCTCGTACTCAAGGTATCTGCATCTGCTATCTGCACCGACATGAGACGTAGTAGCCCCAATTTAGGATCGATCAACCCACTGTTCGTTGTCGTCACCGACCGAACTAAGACTGCCTCTCAACCACCCAAACAGTGGGCAACGATCCATGTTGGCGTAGTAGCCTCCCCTGGCAATGAACAATAGCGGCGGACATAGCTCAGTTGGGAGAGCGTCAGACTGAAGCGGACTTCGTGCCCGAGAAACTTCATTCAATCAATCTGAAGGTCGTGTGTTCAATCCACACTGGCCGCATGTTCAACTTTTGCCGTTCTCCTCAGTCTATCTGCGGATGCCTGCGCCATCGAATAGTTTTTGCTCAATTTGTGGGCTGTTGCTAGATAGAAGAAGCGAGAAATTGAGTAAACTGAAGTCACCAACGTTAGATTCTAGTCATGATCTTAGTGGAGTGTGTTATCCTGTTAAGTTAGCCATGTGGAGCAATGAAGGACCCCCTGATGCCCGCTGACTGGAATTAGTTAAGGCATCAAGACAATCAATCAACTCTCAAGGAATTGCTTCTCAATTGCAAGAGACACCTTCAGAAGAGGATTCTTGAACATTTGCTAGTAGTCGGTCACTGAGTACCTAAACACTTAGAAAACCCTCAGTCGCTTAGTTGGCTGTCATCAAGGAGGCAAGTGCCGTATTCATTCACATTCGCAGCACCAGATATCCCTACTACTGGACTTGGGCACTCCGTACTAAGAAAATTTACAAAAACGCACGAAGAGAAGCCTTAATCACCTGAATTCGGGCCTAAAAGCCGCCGCGACCATATAAAACAACATTGCCGCAAGAGAATGTTACTATTCGCATGGGTCCCACGTGAACTCTAAAACCAATCAACAATAATTTAGGGGTTAAAACCTGGCCACTTAAATGCCACAGCAACGGCAAAGTCGTATTAATGGTCCGGAACAACTTAGCCGATATGACGAATAGTTCGACAGTGCACTTTGACTCCGTTTTCTTTCTGGACCAGGTCATTGGTGTTTTCATTATCACGACCATTCCTTACCCGTATGGAGGAGTTGGAAGAAGCGGTGGCCCGGGTGATGTTGTCCAAATACCAACCAGGAGTCCAGTCCCCATACTGCAGGCTCAAGAGACAAAGCGGATCGAAGCCTGGATATCTGGCACATCCGCCAGAGTGGACATTGGATACCGAATGGCCGGGACAACTCTGCGAGTGCATTAGCATGGCTTTAGCGTGTGATAAGAATCACCGATTCTGTTCTGGATTGCAAGCAATCTTCTGGACATTCTCTGTCATTGGCAGTCGGATATGGTCCACAACCGCAGCTCAGCATGTTGTTATGTGGTGATGCGCATCGGAATTGAGTCGGGATGTAAGACGGTGCCCGACTTGCGACCACACTGTATGCATTTTCATGGATTATCTCCGCGAAGCTACCCTTATCTAGGCCAGGGTGCGCATCAAACGGGTGCTACACTTAACTGTTCAAGGGCTAGCATCATGATAAAGACATGGGGAAAAGTTGATAAATTCAGATAAGGTAGTCCTCCGGATTGCCGATGATGGAGCATTTAATAGGACCCACGAAGCCGACTCTCCGCATCTGTGGTTCCAGGAACGTCTACATCAAATCACGAGAACTAGACTGTCAAGATGACTGCCCACGAAGTCAATGCTGGCCACGATTTACCTTCCAGGATGAACGACGATAAAATCAGACCGCCTTCGGTCCACAACGAGATCTCCTCACTCAAGGAACAGGCTTTGACGACACACGAAGTCTTCAGGGATACGGAAGATGGCGTCCAGTTCCGCACAGTCACTTGGCAGAGTGCCACGATTATGTTCCTCAAGATCCAGTTCGCCATGAGCATCTTGAGCGTCCCCGGAGCCTTCGCCACTCTTGGAGCCGTAGGCGGTGCACTTTCTCTTGTTGGATGGCACGTTCTCAATACTTGTCAGTCATTTATCACTCGAAGATAGCGACGACCATACTGATAAAATGTCTAGACACTGCAGTTATCCTTGGCGAGTTCCGTAATCGTCATCCCGAATGCCATAGTGAGTCGAGTCTTGCTTGCACCTCAATATGAAGACATACTAATGACTACATTTAGCTTTGGCTGACATGTGCGGTCGCCTCTGGGGTCGCGTCGGGAAGGAACTTGTCGGGTTGCAGATCCTCATTGCCCAAGTCCTCATTTCTGCAGCGGGTATTGTCTCCATCTCGACCGCATTCAATGCTCTGTCCAATCACGGAGCATGCACCGTCATCTTCACCTTGGTTGGCGCGATCCTCATTACCATGTTCTCCGCAGTGCGCACATTCAGCCGCCTGGGTTGGCTCACCTGGTTCGGATTCGCCACCTTCTTCATCGCCGTCTTCATCTTCGTTGTTGCTGTCACCCAACAAGATCGACCTGCCGTCGCTCCTCCCGGTGACTTTGACCTCGGCTGGACGGCGATTGCCCACCCGACGTTTGTTGCTGGTATCACCGCCAGCGCAAACATCTTTATCAGCAACAGTGGCTCCTCCATGTATCTCCCAATCATCTCGGAGATGCGTCGTCCGGATCAGTACAGAAAGGCTGCTTTGGTGACCGGTGTTCTCGTTTTGGCGATGTATCTCTCATTTTCACTGGTTATTTACCGGTGGTGTGGTGTTTGGCTCGCGACTCCTGCTTTTGGAAGCGCTGGCCCTTTGTTCAAGAAGATATCGTATGGTGTTGCGCTTCCTGGTCTGATTATCGGTGTCGGTATCTACCAACATGTGGCGGCGAAATACCTCTTTGTGCGCATCCTGAGAGATTCGCAACATCTGCAGGCAAACACCGTCATCCACTGGACAACCTGGATTGGCAGCAACATGACGCTGGGTATTCTGGCCTTCATCGTGGCAGAAGCCGTCCCCATCCTCAACTATCTTCTCGGACTCGCGGGCGCTCTATGCTTTGCTCCCTTCAGTCTCATCTTTCCAGCTCTGTTGTGGATGCAGGACTTTTCGTCGTACAGAAAGGGAGGTGCATCAAAGAAAGCAATGTACGGGTTTCACGTTTTCGTCGTCCTTGTGGGCCTGTTCATGGTGGTCGCCGGAACGTAAGTATATCATATTCCTTTCCCGAAGAACGAAAACTGAGTAGGCAACAGATACAGTGTAGCCGTGTCCATCAAGGACGCGTATGCATCGGGGTTGATTTCGAAAGTTTTCAACTGCGCCGACAACTCCGGCACAATCTCCTGATTTGAACACTTTTCGAACCAGGTACGCGGGAAAAGATCTCAAGTGTCTCGCAAAATTTCGTGTCTAGAGTAAGTTTAGCGACGGCTGTCATTACCGCAGTGAGTTAGAGTCAATATGAGAAATGTTTGCTTTTCTGGCAGAATCCCATGACCATGGATCGGACAAGATGTGCCTACTTCCGCGAGTCCGCAAAGTGAAGCGGACCCTTGGGAAAAGCAACTTCCCCCCTTGCCAGGCAAAAGGAAGTCAGGCAGGCGGTGTGGCCCAATCCTTGCATCGTGAACCCAATCGCCCTAGATCTCGACCAACAGATGTCATCAATATTTGTTTCTGTCACATCCCTGGGGCCGGCAGTCACGTTCGGCGGTCGGGGCCCAAAATGACAATTGTTTGCTCGCCCTACAGGCCTTGTTCACGCACTTTCGGCGTTCGGACCTCAGCATTGGAGGCAAACATAAGAACGATGAGATTCCACCCTTCCTGAACAGCAAGAATTACCATTTCCTGTAAACACTTTGATCAAAACCAATCACACTTTACTGCAACAATGGGTTCTTTAGCTGTGCAGTCGCACTTTTCTAGCCTAATTGAGGCTCCTTACGATGAAGCATTCGTTGTCATGCAGTCAGTTGCAGCAGACCCCACGCCGGATAAGGTCAACCTCGGTCTTGGCGTCTACAGGGACGACGATGCACAGCCTTGGACATTGCCGTCCGTCAAAAAGGTGGCGTATTATCCAAAACGATCAAACATCGCTACTGAGCCTCATGCTAACCCTAATCTACTCGACGTGTAGGCACAAGCGCAGATCCAAGACAACCACGATTATCTACCCGTTGCCGGGCTTCCAACATTCATCGAAGCTGCTAGAAAACTACTCCTTGGAGATGTCCTCGAGGCTGTCAAGAGTCGCTTGACCACTGTACAGACAATTGCTGGGTCCGGAGCCATTCACATGGGAGCCTTGTTCTTAGACAAGGCAGTCAGACCTCAGAACGTCTGGATCTCAGATCCATCCTGGGCAAGCCATGAGCAAATCTGGGAGAATGCTTCACCGAAGACTCAACGCCGTTTCTATCCATACTTTAATCACAAAACCAAGTCGATCGATTTGGAAGGTATGGTGAGGACGCTTAGACGAGACGCCCAACCGGGCGACATCATTATTCTGCAAGCCTGCGCCCATAACCCGACGGGATGCGACCCAACACAGAAGGAATGGAACATCATTGCCGACATTTGCGAAGAGCTCGGCATCATCCCATTCATGGACATTGCCTAGTGAGTACTGTCCTACTTTTGATCCAACTTCAGCCTTGAACGTTACTGACTAGTACTCTCTAGCCAAGGATTTGCATCTGGCGATGATCACCACGACGCTTGGGCCGTCCGTCACTTCGTCGGCAGAGGAACGATGGAAGTTCTGGTCGCTCAGTCATTCTCCAAGAGCTTCGGTCTCTACGGCCATAGAGTTGGCGCTCTCCACATCCTCGCTCATGACTCTGCCGCGGTGCCTGCCATCAAGTCTAACCTGCTTCAATTTATCGGCTCTGAATACCTGACTCCCTCAGCATGGGGTGCACGCATTGTATCAACAATTCTCAACGATCCTGAACTCACAAGGGAGTGGCGCCAGGACTTGAGGAAGATGAACGCTCGCGTCAAGAGCATGCGAGCGTTTCTGTTCGTCGAGCTTACGAAGCGAGGCACACCTGGCTCTTGGAGACATATCATCGATCAGATCGGCATGTTCTCCTACACTGGTCTCACAGCTTCTCAAGTAAAGACGATGAGGGAGAAACACCACATCTACCTTTTGTCAACGGGGAGAGCGTCCATATCGGGATGTAAGTTCGAGCCCAATATTGTCCCTTTTGATGAAATGCGTACTAATTTTGTCAACAGTGAATAGCAAGAATGTGTTTAGAGTTGCAGAGGCAATTGACCAAGTTGTACGAGCGGATGCTGGCGTTTGAGAGTTTGGGAATTTCCATCTGATTTGAGTTTGCTTAAGCGTTTATACACCATTATAGTTGGGTTGGCAATTTGTAACACTGCACATATTTTAGTTTTGATGCGTAACATATCTAGCAGGAGCTGAAATCACATCAAGCATCCGGCATGCACATTACAGTACTTTGGTATAAATTCGTCATAACGCCAGATGTCCCAGGCCGTCTCGTTGTGTCCAGAGCCATCATTTTGATCAGCTTGCTGTAAACTTGACGAGACTTTAGATTTATTATAGGCGGGATGGAAATATCAAACACAAGTCACTAGGAATATTTAATGAAGAGTTCAGACTTGAGAGGCAGTCAGGTCTATGGCTATCAAGTTGGGAGAAGATATCTGTTTCACGCCTCAGTTACTACATGGATCTAAGTCGCTGTGACACCTGGTATCTGTCTCCCAAGCATGTACCATTGCGGGAAAGCCGCCGTCCGAGACCGATTAGAAGCTGGGGTCATCGCAGCCACCGAGGCTGAAATTAATGAAGTTGAGAGGGCATCCAG
Source organism: Colletotrichum scovillei (assembly GCF_011075155.1). Lineage (NCBI taxonomy): Eukaryota > Fungi > Ascomycota > Sordariomycetes > Glomerellales > Glomerellaceae > Colletotrichum > Colletotrichum scovillei. Next base: position 4,846,243 of record NW_023336261.1, read on the forward strand.
CATCAACCGAATCTCTGCACGCCTGGCTCTTGCAGCTATTTTGCTTAAACTTCTCGCGGGCGTTGTTTTGCTACGCTCGCGTTAGCTTCGATACAAATATTGACTTGACGGTTCTTGTCGCAATGAGGATCCTACTCACGGGGGCTGCGGCCACGAGGGTGCTCATGGCGAAAAGAGCGATGCAAATGGAGGAGTTGCTGAACTGCATTGTGGAAAGTTTTGGCGGTTAGATTAGAAACTGAAAATTGAGTTGGCCGGCAACAGGTGAATCGAATAGAAGGCTGCGAGAGTATTGATATGATCGCGAATTGAAGTGATGATCAAATGATGATGTGCGCCGAATTTCGTGTTTAATATACGAGCCAATCCCACCGGCGAGCAGCAAGCTTGGCTTCAAGCTTACCTTGTGTTCCATCGTGTGATCGACGTTGGTGACTCGAAACGTCGCAGCTGTCCGGACTTATTATTATGCTTAATATGGCTATGGATGTAATGTCGACCTATTACGCTCATATCCTCTGGACACCAAACATGAACTGCAACTTCAGCTGATTCATGACCGATGCCATACGTCTGACTTTAGCTCTCTGGTGACGAACTCATCTTTCAGGTTTGTTCTTGTAGAGCAATTGAGGCATCTGCGGAGTCTGGCAATGCACAGGTCGCGCATCAAACGCCTCAAGGCCAGATGGCTTGATGGAAAGTGATCGCAGTGGAAGGACCAAAATAATGTGCGTTAACAGACCTTAGAAGGCTCTTGAAAACTCACTTAGCACGAGAATGGAACTCGCAATGAAATTTCACACTCGTGTAGTCCCTGTCTCTCAGCTTCGATCGTCGAGCTTCTTGGACTTTAGATGACAGCGGCCGGGCCCTGGCATTGGCACCCGTGCAAGGACTTGACAGCTGAGGTGTGCTCGGTATAGCCGAATTACTAGTGTAGTTTCAGAGGTGAGGATCGTTGAACCAGGATGCTTATAGCGTATGGTCGTTGACTGAGCGTCCCAAGGGGCAATAGATCCAGGATCTTTGCGACTTGTGCGGGGAATGCAAAGCTGGGCAGTCCCAGGCGGTGGTAATAGGGGCCTCCCCACGACTTGAGACCAACTTTCGAAACACTTTGTTATGCCCCCAGGATCTACATAGATGTGACGGTCGCAATGCGGTTGGAATAGTGTTGGAAGAATGCAGGGCAAATAGGGTCGGTCCGAGTTACCTATAGCTCTGCGCGCCAGATAGGAGACCAGTCTACATACAGTGTTCTCTGAGCAGAGAAGCCGGCCTCTGATGGCCTGAACGTTGGCTTTAATGGAGGCGACTACACTGATCTAACAAAAGTAAGTAGTGCCCCGCCCTTAAAAGGTGTTTGGGCAACCCTGTTAGTTTTCAGAACCCCGTAAATTACTCTCTTCTACACTGATCTAACAGATGTCAAGGTTTCACACAGGACAGGTGGCACTGAAGCAACAGCAGGTCTCAGTAGCGACGGTAATCAGTGAACTCGTGATCAAACGAGAGACATCAACATGCATTTTCAATGACATCTCATCTACAGCTTGCATTGGTAGCCACAAATTAAGAGCAACAGCGCGATCAAACTATTGTAAGTAAAGACTAATTCCACAGAGCAGGAAAACGGACTCTCCAAACCTCGATCGCGCGACACAGATGAGACACAATAAATTCCCACTCGTTGTCTCGGCTCGAGCTACTTGCTCGCATTTTCAGCATGTTATGATCGCCTCAGTCGTTTTGGAAATCTTTCCAGCTCAGATCCTCGTCCGGGATGACGAGTCATCTCAGAAGCGATCATCTGGACTAGGGGTTCACTGACATGCGCGGGGCAGCCCTGAAGTATAGCCGACTTCAGCTCGCTTAGGTCTTCTTCTCTGCCGCGGCAGTGCTGTATGAGCCTCTCCAATACTGACATGGTAAACGTCGCTCTAGGCGGGTCAGCTGCCAATCTTGCCGTGAGGCCCTTGAGCTCGTTGCAGAATGACGCTAGAATCGACTCTTCTGGGTGTCTTCTCGCTAAGTTCCCAAACGCAGCCTCTGCCGTTGACCCATCCTGCCTGCTCAGCTCGGGCACACCCAGACTAGCGCCTGCTCGTAGAAATGCATCGAGAGTTCTTGGATAGTCTTCAAAGCATTCTTCGCCGAGAAACTTGGACAAGGAAATATCCAAGAAGTGTGAGAAGACAGTGCGTGCTCCTGGGCGGTCCAGCAGATGTTTGTTGGGGTCCGCGCCGTGAGACAGCAAGCGGCTAAAGGTGGCATTCTTCAGGGAGTCGTTCCATCGTTTAGCAGGGAACATGCACGGCCCTGACAGCATGTTGAAGACAGACATGGTGCTGCGAGAGAACGCAACCCATGGCGAAGGTGCATCAAGATCGCTCACAATGCCCAGTTCTCTCGGAGTTGAGTTTGGATCCTCTCCACGGCGTAGTAGGATCTCGAGAACTTCCATTGCAGGCGCAGCACTTTCGCCACTGCTGCGAGACATGGGCATCAGGGCTGCGTACAAAGGCGACTCATCGAAGACATCGAAGAAATCTGGCATCTGCCGAATCTTCTTTGCCAGGTAAGGTGCCAGATCATGTCGGAGGAGCTCTTCGCGAAACAAGATTCTCGGATCGTACCCGCCAGAGTTGACCCCTCTAATAGTCAACTGACCGAGCCTGACCATGTTCACGATGGATGCCTCGTACTCATCCAAGAGCTCTTCGACCTGCCGACTCTGGCTGGAACCAGGTTGCTCTGTCTGTTTCAACGCTTCGGACGCGTAAAGCAGGGCTTGGTTCAGATGCGCAACGAATGGACCGCTGTTCAACCCTCGCCCCTGCCTGATAATGTCTGCGACGAGCGAATTATCTTGGCGTGTGGCTCTAAGAAACCCGAGATATGCAGCAGCAATGGATATGAAGCCATTATAGCCAGCCGGAAGCTTTCCCTGGAGGTACCCGCCGATATCTTTTGTTGAGACGAAGTCCTTTACGGTCCTGTGAAGAAACTCGACCCGGTTGTTGACAAGCTTGAGTAGTCCCTTTGTCTTCTCATTGATGCTGTGACTGGACTTTTCTCTCCGCAGCACAACATTTTGGTCGGGGTTGAGTGCTTTCGTCTCTTCAGAAGGAGGCCTGACATCCTCTAGTTCTCTTTCCAATTGCCAGTAAATGTCGACATGAAGCGGCTCCAGTGCATGAATAGCGCCTAGAAGAATACCCGCCATTACACGATGATCAGCAGGATTCACGCTGTCCAACATATGCTGGAATAGATGATCCAAGTCTGAGGGTAGTCGGCTGAAGCGTGCCGCCAGATCTTCCAACCTCTCGCCATTAGAAAGACCCTCTCGTAAAGATCGCGTAACAAAGAAAGCCCAGAGAAATACACCATCGGCCTGAGCCACGATTCGATCGACGAGTCCAGCCTGCTCCAAGGAAGCGTTTGCAGACGTGTCGAGACTCCAGCGGGGATCAGACCTCAGTTGATCATACACGAACTTTCGAATATCGTCCTTCGTCAGCTCATGAATATCAAGGCTTTCTTGGTCCTCTTGGCCAAAGCTCCTCTCAAAGACGGGCCATCGACGGCTGGAGAGGCACATCTTTATATGCGGAGACTTAGCCATGTCAAGAAGAACTTGGCAGAGTTCAGCATGATTGCTGTCGTACTCATCAAGCCCGTCAATGAAGAAACATATCTTCAGAGGGACGTGATCAGCTGTTGATAACGATCGCAACGCAGCAGCCAGCTCGAACACAGACCAGGGTTCAGCAGCGGTCTGCCATCTTCCGGCCTTGGCTGCCGCCCATCGATGAGGGGAGGCGATGGATACAACGTCTGGGTGTCCATGTAGTAAGTCGTAGAGTAGAGACTGGAGAAGCCCTTGCCATGATTTCTGGATCGGCGTACCAGCGATCCAGAAACAATGTGACGCAATAGCTAGTGAGCTGGATGAGCCTGCCCAGCGTTCCAGCAACTCTCTCGTCCGAGGATGGTTGGCAATGAACTTTATGAAAGTGGACTTGCCAGACCCGGGCTTGCCCGAGACCCAAAAGGTTCCACTTCCGGAGACAAACCAATCTGATAATCGAGAGTCAAATGCCCACTGAAATGTATCCTGATGAGCCTGCGGGATAGAATCAAGACGAGCAGGTCGACTGGTGTAATTCAGACTCGATACAATTGTGTCGGCGAGTAAGGCATCCTCTGACTTAGTCAGTCTTGTGAGCAAGACCTTCAACTGTTTGACTTCGGCCTCCGAGTAGCTTGCATATGAATCCGTGAGCTGTCTATTCGTTTGCGATCTCAGATCTTCCAGGTCACTCGACATAACGTCAACCTGGGATTCCTGTTCTGGTCGAGCATACCGCCCCTGAGTCTCCAGTACTTTCAAGGATTGGCTTAATTGGGATAGACGAGAGCTATGATACGAAGTCAGATGTTGTCATGATATGGTCTTCGCACTACGTACTTGAGTAAGCCAGTGACTTGGCGCGTCACCGTAGTGTTGAGGCGATCAATTTCACGTTCGTAGTACGCGGAGTCCCGCATGTCTGTCTCGGCTGTTGTACTCTCGGAAGCCCGTCGTAAGTTGGACTCCATGTTCTCCAAAAGCGCGATGCAAGCATCTCGAGAGGAAGATATATCCTGTAGCGGAATCGAATTGTCTAAAGGCCGGGAATCACTCCCCGAGAGCATCTGTTTCTCTGCTAGAGCGAGTTTCAACCCTGTGACAGTGCTCAAATCGACTTTTTCATTGTTGCGACTTCGGCTTTCAGTAACTTGGAACGCCGAGATGATCGCCGAAATGCATCTCGTTGCATTCAAAATGAGGCCTACGGCATCGAGGGCAATGGTGGTATCCATGATAGCGACGTGAGGTAGAACGCGTTCGCGGTTAGATGTGTGGTAAAGTAGATGTTGACTAGGAGAATTCTTGACACGACATCATGTGCGGGGTCAAGTGAGAAAGGTCAAGAAGAAAAATTTGCCTGAATGTCATGACTGATAAGAAACTGGGCTCGTCCAGAGAGCTACTAGGAGGCACGTACGTAGGAACACATATTAAGGTAGTATTTTCGTGGCCCCTTCCCTGCAGGACAGGGGCGTAGCAAACTCACCTTACCCACGTGTGGGGGTGACCATCTTTTGCCTCACGGCTGATTGATAACGCGAAACTGGCCAAACGGTAAGCGTATTTGGCGCTCACGGGCTTGGCATCTTAGAGCGCAGATTAAGGTCCGTACATGTGACTGATGCGATTACCTAAAGTATATAGACTACTTGGGCATATTGGAACTTGGAGTCATGACAGAGACGAAGTGCGAAGGAGCGAAACTTCTATTTGCGCTTTTCCAGTCGACGATTCTCCATCCACTGGATCATAGTAAGATCTTAGCGCTGAGAAAAGTCTGACAGCAAACACTGGGGTGGGAAACGTCTAGTTTCTGGTCAAAAGTCCGCCCAAACCCTGGCGGGCTTACAGGGGTGATCGTCAAAGCCCCCTTTCATATTATTAGTCATTCGTAAAACTGTCCAATAATGAGAAGAATGAATTGTTAGCTAGTAAGCATGACGATTCAAGTAGCCAGGAGGTGCAGAGATAAGCACCTTAAGTTGTGAAATTCCGTCTGACAGAGCATGGGTGTCCTCCGCCTGCTATGCCCCAGGACCGTATCGCTTGCGCAAATAAAGAGAAACAGGCCACTCAGCTTGGTGGCACCAACATAGCCATCATGAAAGTACTTTTGTCACCCAGCTTGTTTCAAGCCGTCAGCCGAAGAGCGGGCTATCGGACCTCGGGTGCATAAATATATGCTGGTCCCTCGTTCTTGTCACTGACGTTTCCAGAGCAGTAGGACGGTATCCGACCATCACAACTTCATATCCGCTGCGTACAACTGTAACATTATTGAGCTGTGAGATATCAGACTGACATAGCGAAAATCAGCGATCATGTCTCTTGCTGGAATGCGCAATCTGCTCTCTCAGTGGTTTCCTCCACAGCCAACCTACACCGAGCAACACGTCCCATCTCAGAAAGGGAAAGTGTTCATCGTCACGGGCGCCAACCATGGTATTGGGTTTGAGCTTGTCAAGATGCTATATGCAACTGGGGCTAAAATATACATGGCATCGCGATCTAAGGTGAGTCTCATACTCTCATTATAAGGGCAATATGATAGATGTCTGAGCTTCGGATAATTGCCAACGTCCGTGATACTTGCGTGCTATCTTACCTCAAGTGTCTTCAACTCTTTTTTCATGATTAAGGCGTATACGGGCCTCGTGTATGAGTCTTGTAACCGTTCGAAGACTGACAAGACTTACCACTGATCTAGGAACGTGCCGAGAAAGCGATAGAGACCATCACGACCGCCACACCAGCACCCGAAACTCCCGGCACCATAGTCTTCCTTCCCTTTGATCTAAACGATCTGGAAAGCGTCAAAGCAGCCGCCGCCACCTTTACGCAACAAGAACCAAAGCTCCATGTTCTCTGGAACAATGCTGGTTCAGGCGCTTATAGAGTTGAAGAAGGCGCCAAAACGAAGCAAGGATTCGAGCCAATGGTTGGCATGCACTGTATTGCTGCGCAACTGTTTACCCACCTCCTCCTTCCCCAACTCCGAGCAGCGGCGGGAGACGCTCCAAAAGGCTCTGTGCGTGTTGTCTGGACTGCGAGTTTCATGGCGGAACTGTCAACTGGCGAGAATGGCATCGACTTTGACCATCTCGCAGAGGGCACGCCTGATCGTGCGCTGAACTATGCCGTCTCCAAGTTTGGTAACTGGCTTCTCGGCCGCGAGATGGCCTCTCGTTATGGTTCTGACAATATTGTCAGCGTCGTTCAGAACCCTGGTAACTTGAAAGCTGGCGCCTATGACGGGGTCCCGGCGTTTTCAATGCTCTTCATCACTCCCTTCTTGTACGAGACAAAATTTGGTGCGTACACTGAGTTGTACGCAGGCCTATCCCCCAATATCTCGCTTGATAATAATGGCGCGTACGTTATCCCCTGGGGCCGCATTCGCATCGACGAAGATATTCCAAGAAAGGATATCGTGAAGGCCTTGAAGCCGGAGACGGAAGGGGGCCTTGGTTATACGACCAAGTTCTGGGAGTGGTGCGAGGGACAATGGAAGCCCTTCATCTGAACACAGTCAAATTTTGGATTCTTGCTCAGAGGCCTGGCTCCTGCTCTGACAACTTTAAGGGAAAGAGATATAGGGGTTAGCTCCTGTGTTTGACCTAGCTCTACCATCCCAAAATACAAGATATCAACGCCATGGGACGGGTATTGATAACGCCCTACTTGCCTCAGCATGTGGTGAAACATTGCTCAAAATGACATGTTCCTAACAGCAAGCTTCGGTATGTCACGATGAATTCCAGGGTCGCGGACTCGACCTGCAAAGCCGTGGGGCGAAGTCGGGTCCGGACCCGGCCTGGCGGATAGGCGGAATTATGTGTGGTCAAATTGAGGAGCGAGGGGCAATATTGGGTTGGCATCTGCGCTCTCAGAGAGATAAACGGCACTGACGGTCAAGGTCTCAAAACACTTGGATTATTCAGTATCAGGGTATCTATCTCGGCTGCAGCCAATTCATTATACATAAAATACATTGGAAGAGTTTAGGCGGCAATGTCCTTGCCCTTCTCCTCAACCTCGAGTTCGCGAGTGGGCTGTTGCGCCTTGCTGCCCCAGCGACCCATGAAGAAGTTGCCGAAAGCTTGAGCGTTGTTCCTCATGTTCATGGCGACGATCTCGCTAGTCGGCTTCTCGAAAAGACGATCAATATCCTCAAGGGTCTTGTCCTTGGTCTCGGGCATGAAGATCATCTATGGATTGTTAGTCTGCGTTATGATATCACATGGAAGCGGAAGAATTTACCTGATAGAACCATCCCAAGATGGCAATGCCTCCATAGAAGCCGAGAGTGAGACCAGTGCGGGTCATGGCCTCCTGCATGGCAGAGAAGTTGTAGGTGACAATGAAGGAAGACAGGAAAAGCAGACCAGATGAGGTGGTCATGCCGTAGGATCGGAGGTAGGTAGGGTAGACCTCAGAAGGAACAACCCAAGTGAGACAAGCGTAGCAGCCGAAGAAGCCCATGTACAGGGCCAAACCGATGAGGTAGCAGGCCACGGCACCGGTGGTGTTAGTATCAGTAGGAATCTGGTAGCTGGCGCCAATGATCACCAAGCCCACGAAGAAACCGGGAAGCATAGTGTTGGCCCAGAAGCGACGACCGAACTTCTCCATGTAGAAGCAGGCGGGGATGGTACCGATGAGCAGAGAGCCACCGCCGACAAGAGACATATAAGTAGCCTTCTCATCGTTGAAACCAATCTGCTGCATGAGGATGGACATGTAGTACATGATGGCGTTTACACCAGTAAGCTGGCCAAGAAGAATCATGATGTTGGCGTAGACCAAAGCACGGCGGGCGCGGGGGACGGTGATGAAATCCATCCAGGGGAAGCGCTTGTTCTTGGCACCCTCGGAAACCTGCTGCTTCTCGTCGACGACAGAGACCTTCATGACGAAGAACTCTTCTCTGGCCTCAGGAGTAGAAGTGCCACGAATACGCTTCCACACCTTGTAAGCTTCGAGCGTCTTGCCCTTGTGCATCAGGTAACGAGGGGACTCGGGCAGGAAGAGCATGCCGGCGAACATGATGGTGGAGAAGAGAAGGGATGATCCGAGGATCCAGCGCCAGTTGCCGGGCACGTGGATGAAGATGGCAGCGACGGCGTAGCCAAGAACTTCACCGAGCGCGATGTTGAGCTGGTATAGGGAGACGACGTTACCACGGATGCGGCGTTCGGCGGTCTCGGCGACATAGACAGGGACGGTACCACCCTCGAGACCGACACCCATGCCGAGGATAACACGGGCAGAAACAATCATGCCTTTGGGACAAGTTAGCTATGCCCGGCATGCAGAAGTGGAATGATATGCGAATTGACTCACCAAAGTTCTGTGCGCCGGCGCAAAGTGCGCCACCAATAGTGTAAAGGATGCAAGAAATGATGATGGACATCTTTCGGCCGAGGTATTCGTTCGAGGGACTGAGGATAATGGCACCACCGACGGCACCGAGAGGCATGGCAGAGTTGACGAGGGAGTTTTGGCGGGTCGTGAGGCCGAGGTCACCGGGGAGGAAGAGGTTGGCACCAGAGATGAGGGACTGATCGAGGCCGGAGAGAAGACCACCCATTGAGGCGAAGGCTACAATGAGCCAGGTGAAGTACTTGGTGTTGGTGAACTCCAGTTGGAAAAAGCCCTTCTTCAAACCACCAGCAGCCTCCAACTCCCGCTCCATGCTGTCGATGAAGGCATCGACCTCCCAACCACCAGCCGCGGCGATGGCGGCAGCGTCCTTCTCGTTCACACCAGGAAGTGCGTTGGCGAGGTTCTCGACGTGAGCTTCATTTTGGCTGTCCGGGTTGTGTTTGCCCGAAATCTTCGGGGCAAGATTGACTCCGTGCATGTTGTTGGTGGTTTCCGCGCTGCCGCGAGCCAAGACCTCGTCTAAACAGAGATTGACCCAAAGGGGTAATAGTAGATCTGATTAAGGCTGATGCTAAGAAATGCGGCTCTGATGGTCCGGAGGGAAAAAAGACACCTGCCAAGGAAAGACAACTAACATCAGAGACTGGGACGAGCCGGGCTTTTAATCACCCTTCACACCTCTTACCACTACTCACGACGACACACTAGTAGATCAACAATAAGAGCGGCCAATATTCCAAGGCAGCCAACCCGAAGACGGCATTGATGAGTTGTGGATTCCTCGCCCGACTCTCGACGTGACCGTCTGTCTAACCTCGACACCAACATCGTCATCCGAAATTTTTGTCTGGTGTTAGTGTGGAGACCTGGAGAGAAACGGCCGAAGTAGGAGCGACCTCTTGTCCGCATTTCAGGCCTCTTCTCCAGTGGAGAGACCCCAGGAACACGGAACACGCACTTGGAGAACATTAAGCAGGTTGGGGGAGAGGCCGGAGGGATGGTGGAGGGCAGCTGTTGCGGGCGCTGAGCTCTATTGCCCTTGGGGCTCCAGACTTTCCTCACACACAATCTGCAGAGCGTGACCATGGGGCGACGCGGAGCCCGGGGTCCCAGTTGTCTGTTCTGGCCCCCAGTTCTGGCAGGCAAAAGCAGGCCAAAGGACTCGCGGAGATCAGGCCGCGACGACCGTTCTTCTTCCCATCTGACTCGCGACTCCACATCCACGCAGGATAGCGTTTGTGCGAGACCCGCCCGAAGGGTGGGTGGTTTGACCGAAAATTCTCCCGGTACCGCGTTCTGGATCTACTCGGTGACAATCCGAAGCCCGCACCGTTCGTTCTCGTGACGACGACGGAAACGTACGGAGTCTCCGCGTGGAGAAAGCAGACTCCAGAGTTACCAACATGTCAAAATTTCTTACTCTGGGGATTGGATTGGGGAAGGTTTTCTGGGACCTTGGAGATGTGGGCTGACGTCAACCCTAAGGGGAAAAATCTAGAAGCGGCACATGGACAGTCAGACTCGTGTCGTTTGCGAGCAAGAAGTTTTCGGTAGTGCTCGGCGATGATAGCCGTCTGTTAACGACGCACGTTTTTTTCTCTCTCTGGTTTTTCCTCAGTTGATAATCTTTTCCAAATACCCATGGACAAGATCTAGCATCCCCCTGGTCTTGCTGTATCTATTACTTTACAGAGAACGTGGTCTGACACATCACCACGTGCTGGGAACATTTCTCCTTCGGGACGAGCAGATCGCCATCTTGTGCCTGACCGCTTGGTGGCTTGTTCCTAGCTCCCGCCAGCTACAGGTCCCGGTCCGGGTGGGAAGCCGCAATCTTGGCTGATGACAAGAAATATCTGGCCGGCTTGGCGCTCCGTGAGGCGGCAGGGGAGTCTGCCAGGCCGCAGCCGCCGCACCGATCGCGCGATGCCAAGTCGGCGAGCAGCGCACTAAGGCAGGCGAAGAGGAAGAGAAACGGCTTCCGACTGGTGCTAGTCCAGAATTCGGCCTTCTAGCTCGTAGACCGGCTTAGCAAGGCCGATACGACACTCGTCCTGTTACAGATTGTCACGAAAATTCGTTCATCCCTTTTTAGCGTCGCGACAGGGCTCTCCTAGGCTTCATGTGGGGGGCAAAAGAAAAATTGGCAAGATTGCAAATATCAAGGAAACAATGCCTGAAAAACTTGATTGTAGCGCTCAAGACATGGGTTCCAATCTGTGCGACAATGACACATTCTAGAAGCTCTCTAAACTCTGATGGATCATTAAAGTTGTCGAACCAACTGCCATCCCGTCGATTCAAATCGCCGTTTGTGTTTTGCTGCTCATCGGCCTTTAGTTCTTTAGACCTCCTCTCTGGAATTGGTTCACTGTTGTTCTTTAAAAGTCTGCCCGAATTCGCCCGGCATTCATGCAGCCCACAGAAAATCCCATCTTTTCCCCTCACAGACCATTCGAACCCCCGCGAAATGGAATGGAGCAAGCATGGCTGGGTCACATCAGCAACCTGTGGATCATTCCCATCAGGTCTTATTGGCCTTTGACCCCTGCAAGAGTGTTCCGTAAGTCCGAAAGATAACTTTGACCATCAGGCCGGTTCAGCCGTTCGATCGTTACACTTCATCTCTGCATGTGCGTTACCGGCGGTATGGACTTTCCTTTGTCAAAGATAAGGAATCGCTATCTTATCGTTTTCCGCCGGACTGCGAGATTTCTCAGCACGCCGATCGTATACTGACAATGATGCTGTTGATCGGTCGCCGTTGTGGCTTCACGAGTCAGACTAGAGTGCTAGTCCTGCCGATCTTGGCGCACCTTGTCGAGCTTGCCGCCGTTGTGAGCCCGAGGAGAATGGGCTAAGATGTATGGCACTACAGGTAGGCCCAGAAGTAAAGCCGGCGCTATGCAAGCCTTCTGCAAGCCAAGCAATGCTAGATGGACACTGTATTCGTACATGATAATGAGGGATAGCTGTCAGGCTGTTCCCTTAACATGTGTATTAGTCTGGTAAGCTTATGATGTCAAAGAAGCCTGTTCAAGTTGCCACAACTATCGTCGCTTTAAGTCCTTGAATATGGTCTGCCCTCTGCCATGCCGCCTCACCAAGTAAGTAATCGATCGAAAAGGCGGCTCATGGTCGTAGTTGTCAGACTTCGTATTCTTATCGGAAGAGCCACTTGATCTACCTCAAGAGAAGTAACTTCCCGCAAACAGATTCACCTTCGTTAGTTCCGAAGACACCAAGGAATGTGGTGATTTTGACTCCAGAGACACAGACATTCCCCCAAATCAAAGGATCCGCATATCTTCAAGCCAACTGCATCCGTTCATCGTCTGGGCGAGTTCGACACCGCAATCGTAGTTTTACTATTGTATATATGCCAGGGTCTAAAGAAGCAGGGTGTGAATTCCAGGATCCAGTTCCTCCATGCACCGGCCAACGGCGTTCGATTCCGACGCTTGGAATCAATCCCGAACATAGCTTCCATCTCCTTCCTGACAGCCACGGCCAGTCTCTTTTTTCTGTACGAAATACTTACTAAGCTATCAGAGGCTTTGATCCTTCTGGACGCCGAGTTCCAGAGCGAAACCGTAGCCCAGGCATATGAGCAGCCCTTCAACTGACACTGAGTGTCCAGCCGTCACCTCATGGACTTACTCTAGACTGCGAAATTCCCTTCGTGATCAAGTCTCTCGCCAGCCTCAAGAAGTCAAGATCTATCTGAGTGAACAGTTGCATGCCGAAAGTGGTTCAACTAGCGGCTGGTCAACAGTACAATGAAGCCAGAACATTGTTTCGAGAGAGGCTTTCTAATTTGATCATCATCACTTAGGTTCACAAATAAGTTGATAGAGGCTGAAGCAAGATTTTCAAGCTGAATACATCGCACAGAAATGCAACCTCATCAATGATGCTCTTGAAGGCTGAAACAAGAGAAGAGACTCAAGAGGCATATCTCCACTCACTGGTTTCTCCAGAAACCCTGTCTTGCTCGTCCAAATCTTTGTTCTTCTTCCGACAGTACCATTTGGTGATGAGGACGAAAATCACTGTCAACCCACATCCGGCAATGATAGCACCGCCTCCCGTCTGATAGTATGGTTCCTGGTTTCTCAGAAAGAAATAAGGCGTAAACCAGTGAGAGACAGAAGAGACACTGTTGGCGATGGCGATGAGAGCGGCTCTTTTCGTTCGTGGTCGAGGTACAACAGTTGTCTCCCAAGAAATTTGCAGCTGTGTCAGTCAATATTGGAGATTCTTCGAGAAAGAAAGATATTCCATGAACGTACATTGAGGCCAAGGAATGGTCCGGTGACCAGCAGAATCATAGAGAAATATCTGGCACCAACGTTGAGCGTTGTGATCATCACAACGCACCCAGCCAGCGTAAACAGCATCGGCACGATAATGTGGTAGCCATGTTCAAGCATTCGACCGGACGACCAGGAGACTGCCAAAGTTACAAGAAAGGCAATAATCGGAGGTGGGGCTTGAATGAGGTACGTCTCGGTAGCGCCGAATCCGAGAGTAGCGAGAATCTAGAGAAGTCTGACGTAAGTGATGAAGTTCGACCCGGGGCGACGTGGTTTTAACTGACCGATGGAAAGAAGTCTTTGTAAGACTGCGCGATTATAAGGCAGAAATGAATAGCAGAGAAGAGGTATGTGAATGGGTCTTTGAGTGCCATCCAAACTCCACCCCAGTAGTCGCCCTCATCGTCTTCGGTATGACCGCCGGCCGACACAGTTTGCCGGTACTGAGCCATTTGAGACTCTTCGGCAGTCAGGAAATAGGTGCCAGTCGACTCGGGAAAGTTGGGAATGAACCAAAAGCTTGCCAGACCAATAATGATGCTGACGATGCCTACGGCTGTGTTAGTGAAAGGTGAGTCTCGCCATATGTCCATAAAACTGACCCTCGAGAAGCAAAAACCACTGCCATGCTGATAGTCCGGCTATGTCATTCATATTGCGGAGGACTCCAGCAGCCAGAAGGCCAGAGACAGCCTGCGATATTGTGTTTCCGGCGTGCCAGATACCCATGCGGAGGGGAGACTCATGCTTCGTGTACCAAGACGACGTCAACAAAGACACCGCTGGCACGAAAGGACCTTCAGTCAGGCCTACAACAAAGCGACACAGGAGAAAGCCCCAGCCGGCAGTGACAGCAGGCATACATAAAGTGGTAATGGACCACCCGAGCATACAGCACGGAAGCAAAATTCGTGGCTTTCCCTTCGCGATGATGACATTTGCAGGAACCTGTGAAATGATGTATCCCACATAAAAAAGCGAGATACCGGCAGACCACACTGTATCTGACATGTGCAAATCATCTTGCATGCCGGCAAGTCGTGCGTTCGAGACGTTGATGCGGTCTAGATAACTTAACATAGGGAGTCAACAACTGAAGGGTACACCATTGACCGAACATAAGAGAACCAAGTGAGGGAGTTCGAGACTCACTTCATCATAAGCATGGCACACACCATTGGGAGAAACTTCCAATCGAGACGTGTGCGAACAGCTCTATCGAGTGCTTTGAGCTCCTCCGGGCTTTTGTCTCTTATGAGGTCGTATGGCTCCAGTAGAGGGTCGCGGGTAGGAGCGTTTTCTTCCCACTCAATCCCGACTTTGACATCGACTGAGCCGCGTCTAGAGCTATGAGGAGTTGCCATGGTAGTAGGAGACTGTCTGATCCAGAAGAATAGCGCGCGATAACAAGAATTCAGAAATGGTATCTGACGAGAAGATTCCACATCTTTTGTACTCTTGCTAAACAATGGCATTGGGGTATTGCTCAATTGGGAACAGTATTTTGCGACAACCATTTCATAGCCAAACAAGCGTTTAGATTCCCCGCATTGGAGCCCAGTTTCCCCGCGAATTGATAGTGGATGTGTTGCGGGCTGTCTGGGGTTAGTCCAGTCTCTGCCACTACCGGAGCGTGTCCGATATTAATGACCTTCACCGGACTGGGTCCGGTCGACATCAGATCTTGCAACCGGCCAAGTTCTTCGAGCTAGGAGTTGTCCCGAGACTAGGTAGTGATAGCGACTGCTCAACTATTTTACTTCACTGACGGGAATCGCCGCGCTGAATTGTAGGCTGAGGCGTACAACCGTAGCTGTTTCTTCCAATCATCCACCACATACTAAGGCCACTACTGATCAGGCACCCCGACTGAGATGACTGGTCAATTAGGATTTATCACGCGTAATGAAGGAATCATTGTGCAGTGCACCACGCCCATGTGTTATCCCGCTGTATCCGACTCTGTCCATAGTTATACATGATTTACTGCAAACATCTATGCAGACTTAGCGAAGCAGCGGTAAACGAGGTTTAGGGATACATCCGAGAAGTATAAACCACAGTGTTGCGCCCCCCCCCCCCCCCTCTCTCTGCTCAACTAAGCCTTAACACACTACTCAAGTAGCGAGCTGTAATCCTCTACGTGAAGGTAAATCGAAGGAGTCGCTGAGATCGACGTGGTATTATATCTGGGAAATGGTTCCACGAGACGGTCTTTGAAAAGGTTAGCCGAGCCACATTTGCAGAGAATCGAAAAACATCGAAACCGTCTCACAGTAGATGTGGTTTCATCAGTTTCCATATTTCTGATGGAAAGACCAAGTAAGACCTGTTGAAATGCTGCAAGTGCAGGAAATCGTGATGCGGCGATCGTCACAAGCGCGGAGGCTTTGCTAATGACTTCTGTCACTTCGGCGAGTCGCCGCGCGGCAAAGTCATCTTGACTTCGTCGACGGGTGAGGCATGTAAAGGCAACCGCAGCTTGAAATATGTCGTATGCATCAATGAAGCTGCAAACAAACCTTCCGCTAATAAATAGATCGTAAGATCGGTTGATAAAGAGATATGATGTGTTCATAGTATCAGTCTCAAGATCTTGACTATTTCCTAGCCATAATTCATTTCGCGCGATTGTTTGAGGCGTTAAAGATGTAAGATGAATCAATGCCCGACAAGATAGCTGTTCAAAAAGATAGAGAAGGTGCCGAGTAGAAGCCGATTGACGATCAACGTTGGGAGGTAGATCTCTCCAATGAACGATATTACTGTAGGTGAGCAGAATATCCTCTCGTCTTCCTGACCGAATACTTGAAACCAATTGAGAGTAGATTACAAGATAGCGAATAGTTTGCGATCTTTGATGCGGCGGCTCCGCTGGAATGGACATGGATAGACCACCGTCTTCCGCTGGGAGCTGGACCATGTAAGTCAAACCCCCCACTTCCTGGCACCCCCCTGTTTCTGGCACCCACAAAAACGATGGGATCACAACCCAACCTCCTCATTACTATTAACTATTGATCCTCAACCACACCCACTACAATACAACTGCCAGCCTCACTAGGGCATTCAGAGTCGCTGGATTCAGCCGTAATAACCTCCTTTTCACCCGCTTCGATTTGAGCCCGATGGATATCCCTGATGTTCGCAAACTTCGTGTTGGGATCGATCTGAACAGTCTTCCTCTTCCTAACTGCAGCGTTGGTAACTTGAGCCCTCAGGTGAGCCAGCTGCTGCTGGGCAGCTGCCAGTTGCCAGGCCTGCTCTGTGAAGCCTTTTTTCACCTTCCTGAACAGCAGCCGTTGAGTGCTGGTATCATTGTCGAGTTGGGTGTATAAGTGCAGTTGACCGCTGAGCTCTGCCAGCTTCCTGGGTGTCGACCAGACCACTGCAGAGGAAGCAGAATCCCATGGCTCAACAGGGGTAGTTTGTTGACCATTATGGCATCGCTTTTTGCCCCGACTGGTTGGTTTGGGTGTGGTGGGCTTAGCAGAAGGCTCAGGTAATACCATAGGGTTCATCAGGGGCTTAACCATCGCTACAGGGTGTAGACCAGTCCACTTCCAACCACTTCTGATGTTCGAGACTGATAGACCAGCAAGTCGAGCCTTCTGGTAACAGTCCAGGAAGTTCCTTTTACCTATAATGGTAGAGTCGTTCCATTGAGACAAGTAACCGAGCTCCTTCCGATAGGCTGACTTAACAGGGCTGAAGACAGACTGGTCAAGTGGCTGGAGGACATGAGAGGAGTGTGGTGGTAAGAACAGTAAATGGATATTGTTAATATAGCAATTCCACATGAAGTCTGTCGTCGTATGACTCCCATGCCCATCCACAATCAACAGTCGAGCCTCGCCCTCAGCCTCGGGCATAGTCTGTGGGATAAACACCTTCTCTAACCATTCAATGGCAGTTAAGTCTGTAGTCCAGCCATTATCTGTTGCTGTAAACTCCCACCCATCGTATGGAACCAGATGTAATGGAAACCACTGTTGTTGGACCGTCTTCCCTTGAAAATGATAAGAGGACGAAGTGCCCTACCCAAGGCTGAGATACACTCAATGATAGAGACCCATGCCCTCGACCCAGGTTGTTTCTTGCGAACAGACGTCGTCTCAGCCATGCCCAGCACTAACCCATTAGCTCCCTGACCCTCGAGGATGCCAGTCTCATCCATATTATATCTGTTGGCTGGTTTGATGTCCTTGATCTCAGGGATAGCAAGGAACTTAAACCAGTTCCTAATGACCTCAGTAGATGCCCCATTAACGCGTCTAGAATCGATGGAACGACTTCTCTGAACCTTAATGATAGGGTTCCTTCTCACGAAGGCATAGATCCAGCCTTTTCCTAATGGTTTGGTATCCCCAGCAGCAGCCAGAACTCGCTCTGCGAATTCCTTCACCTGTTGGTGCGTTGGTGCGAGGCCCAGCGAAGCCTGAATGCGAACCCATTGTGCCAGCTTACTCTCCTGGTCAGGAGACAGCCTCTGCCAGTCAGCAAAAGCCACTTTCCTAGTCTGACCACCTTGGAGACGTAGTTGGAGGGTTGATCGTGGTATCCCATACTCCAATGAGGCTCTCTTTGACTCTTGCCGTTTGAGATGTCCTCGAGAGCCTGACGAAGCTGATCTTCGGTATATTGAGGCATTAGATATAGAAGAAGGGTAAAAAAATGAGCCCATTTGGACTCGAATTGAAAATGTTGTGATAAAAGGAGGTTGGGGGTGGGCATTGCGTTGTGGTGGATTTTCGCGTTTTTGTGGGTGCCAGAAACAGGGGGGTGCCGGGAAGTGGGGGGTTTGACTTACGAGCTACATCGACAACTCCTGGTCGTGGAAGGCATCAGTCATTACGCAATTTGGACCTGCGATCTTATCTCTGGCGCTCTTCATTCCGCTCGTGCCCGAGTCGCCATACTATCTCATCAATAAGGGCCGCCTGGACGATGCTCGAAATGCGCTAAACAAGATTCGGGGCAAGGGGAGCTTTGATGTTGATGCCGAGATCCGGGAAATCCAAGCAACCCTTGAGCAAGAAAGGCAGCAGAGCTCCCACGGTCAATCATCCACGTACCTTGAATGCTTTCAGAAAACAGATTTACGCCGAACCATGATTGCGTGTCTCCCAGTCGTCATGCAAATCTTTATTGGATACCCCCTATGTGGCAACTACCTCGCTTATTTTCTCACGCTCTCTGGTGTCGACGACGCTTTCGTCATCACCATAATATCGGTTCTGTGTTCCATGTTCGCCGCCATTTTCGCCTTTTTCTTGATTGGACGCGTCGGACGTCGCCCTCAGCTCATGTTTGGGACGTACGGAATGTTGGTTTGCCTCTTAGTTGTAAGCCTTCTAGGCTTTTTCGGCCGCGGCGAGAACTGGAACAGCCAAGCCCTGGCCGCCTTCTGCATAATTTGGTCTATTTTCTATTACATGTCAGTTGGTGCAGTAGGTTGGACCATTGTTGGTGAGATATCATCGTCTCGCCTTCGTGCCAAAACCACGTCTTTGGCAGCGATCTCGGGCTCCATTTGCAATATGGGCTGGTCGATTGCAATTCCTTGTTTGGTCAATACTGAAGAGGCAAATCTCGGGCCGAAAGCAGGACTCGTCTTCCTCGGAAGCGGCACAGTCCTTGCAGTTGTTGCGTTTTTCTCCGTTCCAGAGACCAAAGGAAGAACATTCCACGAGCTAGATAGTCTATTCCTTGCTCGGGTGCCGGCTCGAAAGTTCGAGTCGGCATCGCATCAAGCCTAGGACCAGGGAACAAGATTCGTCATGCAGATACCAATGCTACGTAATTTGCCTGCCGCAGGAATACAAATGGCCTGAACCTTCAAGAGGGAAGCACGATGATATTGGAAGCATCACTGATACCGCTGAAAAGGCCATGTAACTAGTTCAAGAATAGGAGTAATAATAGATCGCTGGATGTTCAGTACGCACAGCATGAGCCACTGTGTATTATAAGTTCTTAGTACATCTCGTGATTACATACTTAGCCGACTGGTGGTTTTGCCCACGTCTATGATTACAAGGGAGCTAGAAAGTCTCAAATCCTTACCTAGCTAGGTAGGGTAATGTGTAATCTTTACTTTTGTGTTTACTTACCACGTGTAGTAGTGGCGGATAGGTAATAGTAATTAAGGGTTACCTATCTTTGAGGAATTTCACGGTGGTCTATTTTCTGCTATGTGTTAGCCAGTGTAGGAGGGTGGACCATTGTTGGCGAAAATTTGTCCCCTCACCTTCGTGCTAAAACGACGTCCCCGGCAGCAATCTCGAGCTCCGTCTGTAATATAGGTTGGTCCATATGATCCTCAGCCCGATGAGTGCGCAATCGTTTGGGCTGACGGATTGGTAATCCGGGTGACTGTTATGTTTTCAGATTTTCAATACTTAGTTCTAGAAGGACGAATGAGTTGGCTGATTCGGAGTCCTAGACTCTCATACTCCGCGGACTTCGGGAAAGCTTGGGACGATCCACTGTAAAAGGGTACCATTGGACGACGGCAATCTTTCTCAAGAAGGCCATATATAAATCAAGCCCCTATGACTCTTATAATAAGGAATTCATATCAATCTTAACCTAGTGAGAACCCGGAGCTCTCGCATTCCTACGCAGGTACTTTTGGCACCATTCAACAACCCCCACCACTTTGCACATCGGTCATTTCCCTTTGGTTTCTCGATCTCCGTCCCACTTGCTCGGCTCCTATTCAAACACAAACATGAGAGAAGCTGTCATCACGCCCGACATCCAGGTCGAAATCCGCGATGTACCAACTCCCGTGCCCAAAGCCGGAGAAGTCCTTGTCCGAGTGGTTGTGTCTGGTAAGTTGCCCATGACGTGTCATACGCCTTCAGGCCTTACTAAATAGATGTAGGCACAAACCCTAAAGACTGGAAAGTGCCTTGTATCTATGTCCAACATCCTTTGAACTCGGGAGATGACTTTGCCGGCGTTGTCGAACAAGTTGGGGAAGGTGTGTTTGAATTCAAACCAGGGGATCGTGTAGCAGCACTGCATCAGATTGGAGCACCTGGTGGCTCATTCGCTGAATATGCGCTTTCTCCTGCCACAACTACCTTTCTTATCCCGGAAAACGTTAGCTTTGCTGAGGTGAGCTCCACGTTCTCGTCGTGTCACATCTCCGATCGAAGACTATAATTACATCTAGATTACACATGGCTAACTTCAGCAACTAGGCAGCGACTATGCCAATGGCTTGCCTGGTAGCAAGCTTTGGCTTGTATGATGTTCTTCGACTTCCAACACCATGGCTTTCTCCAGGAACTCTGAGCAATCCTCTGGTTATCCACGGCGCGGGGACTGCTATCGGGACTTTTGCCATAAAACTTGCCAAAGCTTCCAATATCCGGCCAATCATTGTGACTGCAGGCAATTCAGCTGAAGATATTCGCGGTCTTCTCGACTTCGGTCAAGGTGATGCCATAATTGACTATCGCCAGTCAGCCAAGAGGGTGGTCGCGGACATCCAGTCGGCCATTCTCAAGGCTGAAAGCGGGCCTGCCTGGTGTGGACTTGATGCTGCCACCAACGACGACGGTGCTCCCGAATATACGGGAATACTCATCGAAGCGCTGGGCACTCAGTCGGGATTGAGCGGTAATCGTCCTCGTGTTGCCACTGTCCAAGGTGGTGCCACCGTTTCTGGCCTTGTAGATGGGGATTACATCAACGTGATGCTGGCTCATACTGGCAGTAAGGAACAGCGTTGCTTTGGATCTACTATGAGTCACTTGTTCACAAATGGCATGGCAAATGGATGGCTCACAGGGCACCCTACCGAAATTGTGGAAGGGGGTTTGCAGAGTCTAGGGGAGGCGCTTACGAGGCTCCGAGATGGAAAAGTGTTTGGCAAGAAGCTCATTGTGGAAGTAGGAAAGGAGTGAGGATTGATAACGTGCGTTCTTTGAACGTTGTATCAACCTTCTTTGTAAGGCAAGCACCTCGAGGGCCAAATGCGCCTGGAGAGTCATTTCGCAGAGTGAGCCGAAATATACAAAACAAAAGTATGACAACGTGTCCTTATTAATGTTGATGTGATTGTGCTACTATGTGAAACAATATTACTTCTGATTCGGGCAGTGAGTAGCCTCTCGGCTTGGACTATCGGAAACATCATCAAGGAGCAAGGCGATGTAGCAATCAGTCGTAATTGAAAGAAAGACACGGGCCATTTCGGGATACTTAAAAACGCTAGATCTTCGGCAAGAGTTTAAATCGACAATCCAGACCGAAAGCGAGCATGGGCTTGGTACACATGTCTCCACTCATGTCCGCGGAGATGAGTCGAACTAGTCGCTAAATCCGCCCAAAGTCCGCGGACTTTGAGCTGTGTACTCAGACCCGAAATCACTACCTTCTTCATGTTATTGCAAAGCATCACGAACGCCATTTGAATCTGATCAATATGTACCAAGGAAAACGCCAACAATCCCGGCGTCGCTCAAAGGCTGTGTCGTGCGCGCTCTGCCGAGCGCGAAAATTGCGATGCAACCGCCAATTCCCGTGCTCCAATTGCACAGCTCGCGGCGTGAAGTGCCTAGCACCCGCAATTCAGAAAGGAAATGGGCAACGCGGTGCACTCGGTCAGACACACCCAAGCATGCCGCCAGAGACTAATACCGACTTGGTACGACGTCTGGAATCACTAGAAGCTCTTCTCGCCGCCAAAATCAGTAACTCGGGAACATCACAATTACGGTGCCTTGTGACTGACGCCCGCGCTGGTCAAGCCCCCTCGCCGGATATTTTATACATGCTATCGGATGCTTTGATTCTAGAAAGGCAATCTATGGGCTCCAAGGCTAAAGAAAGTTTGACTTGAGGATTCTTCAGTGTTCTATCACTAACATAACCCCAAGGACTGCAATGTGTCAAGTCCTATTCTGTTTGGCACAGCCCAGATTCGACTAATCACGAAACCAAGTTCATTCATGTTACAAAACAATAGCTTCAATCTCCATGAGCCGGTCAAATGCGTATTGTTGCCTCTCCGAGAAGAGGCTAGGCAACTCATTGACAAGTACCTCGACGACATCTCCTTTATTCACCAGGTCACTCATGCACGTAGCGTAAAACGTCGAGCGGATGAGGTTTACAGCGCCATTGACTCAGGCCAGTGCCCCTCAATTGAAACGATCGCGCTGCTACTGGCTATCTTTGCCAATTCTACCAACCAGTGGGGAACTCGCGATATGTCGAGATGCCTCTTCAGCAGTGTGTCTGACGCTCATTCGCAAGCTCTGTCGTGGCAGAAAGCCGGGCTTGATGTTTTGGACCATCTTCAAAGAGACTCACATGTGTCTCTCGAGGCTACACAGGCAATGATCCTTCTATGCTATTCTGTCGTTAATCTCGAAGGTGTTACGATAAAATTTAGAAACATCTTTTCAAGAGCTGTCGCCATGGCGCGAGAGCTCGGGCTACATTGTATCGACTTGCCGAGGCGGCTTCTAAGCCTAGTCACGCCAAAGCATTCACTTCTTGAGGCAGAAATTGGACGCAGAGTTTGGTGGTATCTCTGTTCTACGGATTGGTCAGGCAACGTGTCATCTTTGCGTCAACCTTCTCGCTAACAACTTGGATTATACAGGATAGTTGCAGGACTGTCCGGCACCATCGGAAACGTTTGTTTGATCAACCCTTCGCAGATGACCGTCAACAAGCCTAAGAACATTGATGACGACGATCTTACAGAAGGCAAGGAGACTGTTGCAAGACCGATGGACCAGCCAACTTGTATGTCTTTTGCACTCCAGCGCATTCGTCTTGCCGAGGTTTTCCGGACATCGCTTGAGCAAACGCAGTTTGCAGGGTTAAGTCCAGAGGCCATTGGTTATGAGCAGGTACAAGAGCTCGATGCCCAGCTTGTTCGCTTTTGGGATGACACCCCCGCATTCTTGCGACTTGACCACGACTCGGGAGGCGTGAAGGATGATCAAGCGAGAATGGAAGTCCAGCGGTACGTGCTGCAACTTTTCGTTCATGGTCAAAGGTGCAGGATCCACCTCCCGTTTCTCGCCCGTGGCGCCTCATACGCGACATCTCGAATGGCTTGCGTCGAATCTGCCCGCTTTGTCATTCGCCTGGAGGAACAGCTGCAGCAAAGAGAAGTCGAGTTTGCTTCATCACGATTAAGGCTGTCCATTGTTCTTAACCATATTTACCTGGCATTCGTCGTCCTCTTCTTCGACCTTTGCCTAGATGCTCCGGGATCGGCACACTTGAACAACTGTCCCGAGCTGGCCGCAGGGTGGAAGATTCTGGATGAGGCAAAAGCGCAGCTGCAACAGGCAGAGGTTCTCATTGAGCCTCTTCGGAAAGTCATGAGGAGATATCGTATCCTGTCTTTCAATGAGGGGATGTCCTGCCCTCAATCGACAGCTGACATCGTTCATGAAACCACAGTCAACTCCACATCATCGGGAGAGCTGGACGACACGGCCACAAATGGAGACGTAGGACATATGAAGTTTGTTCAAGACTGGAATAGCCTCGGGGCAAGTTTGGCACTGTCTCGCGATGATTGGTCGAACCTTCTTGAAGGTTTAGGTGATCCCGGTCTTGGAATCAGTGATTAACATCGAGATCTGTCTACCTACTCCAGCATAGAACCATCGTTCCGTCAACTTCACTCTTCTTACAATGCTATTTCTCGCAGAGATGAATGCAATGAGCCTGCGCATTAGGTGGACCTGGCTCGCCCGGCATGAGGTACATCGCAGGTAGACAAGCCCATTACACGAACAGTCATGTCGTAAGAGCCACCGGAAGATGCCACCGGAAGATCAAGCTATGTAAGATGTGCACATGAACCACGTAAATCAAACGGATATTGGCGGCTGAGACTCAAGGTTTCAGTACCTATACTAGAAGTCTACGTATCAAGATATTTTCCTTTGCATTCTCTGAGCTCGGGACTTACCTGCAGACAAGTAGATAATAATATCGTACCACACGAAGGTGCGCCATAAAGGACCCCCGCAGCTTCCAAGAGGCTGTTCTCAAGTTCCACCCAGTTGACCCGTTATGAAGGCAGTAAGCCTTACCCTTGATCGGCTACTTCAGGCTCCGACCTCTCGCCACCAACTCAGCCAACTCATCAAACTTGCCCACGCGGCCACCACCTTTCCTGCCCGGAAACTTGATGACATGTCGAGGGCTGAATCGAGTCATAACTGTCAGTGTTTCAGACATTATTTAGTGGCATGACCCAGACAGGTGAATACATGTGGGGCGTCGTTACGTACCACCGTGCTTGGAGCGACGACCACCTTAAGGAAAGCTATAGGGTAAGGAAACGAAAACACCCACGACGAGCTCATCAAAGTCAGCGATACCGATATAGAAGAACGATATTCGAATCATGCCATATCGAGGATCACGATACTCTAGATACCAGTGTTGCCTGCTGGGACATCTGTCGTAGCCCTAACATCACCACCAGCCCCTCTACCATCAACGTCGTCGCCGACCAGGTCTCCTTCCACATTACCGTCAAGACCTTACGAGTTCCCCAACGTGGAGAGTACATGCGCGCACGCTTCTGCTCTTGCATTAGCACAAGTCTATAGGCTTATGTCAGATGCTGCCAAGCCTTTCGCAGTATCTCTATCGGTTTGCGGAGTCAATAAGCCAGACGGTTCAACGTCGTTAAGGACACCTGCGCTAATAAAATTCCGTCCGCGGCAAAGATCGACTTCCCGTGCGGTGCCACCGGGGCGACGATCGGCGACGCGACTAAGCCTTTTTAGTGCATCGGAGAGCTAGCATGATTGGGTCAATTGAACCCCCCCGGAAGTATCCGTAATGAATGGGGTTCTTGCAAAAGACCCTAGCCTACAGGACCATTTACATGGATGCTGTCTAACAAAGCTTACTTTTCATCTTAAACAACGACCCATGTTCCTTTTGCGGAACAACACGGCGAATTGGATAGATCAGCCTATGAATTGAAGGTGAATTAAGCCCTTGCCCATCATACTAGGCTTTTGTGACCAAGAAGGCGTCTCGAGCCGGCCGGCCAGCGAGAGATATACCAGGGCAATCTCGTGTGGTGATACAAGCCAGGTCTACTGGCAAGAACGAGACTCTCGGATGTAAGCAATCACTTAGCCTGAATTTCGCTTGTTCATGGGCCAGCCTGGCTCGGCTACGACCGCCACGAAGAAACATGCGGCACAGTTTTGAGTTAGTGCCCTGCGCCGCTTAGAGTGGACTTTGACAACAACCAACGACCAACCACCGCATCAGTGCACGAAGGTAGCTTTCCATCAAAAATGGAGACGCTGGGCCCCATGAAAGACTGCCTAGGGGAGCTGCATATACGAAGACGCCCCACAGGTTGATCTTCTAACAGAACACTTCGGGGCCCGAGAGATTCTGTCCGGGGAAGAACAAACTCCACGGGTTTGTTCACAGTGACCAAGTAGCCTTGGTAATGTTCGCACACGTCCTTCCTATTAATCATGTCCTAAAGTTAGAGGGAAACTGGGCGGACAGACTGAATAGCATGAAGAAGGTTGCTATGATAGTCTCTGCATTTCCCAAAATTATTTTCTTTGCGATGGTGACAGAGTTGACAGGAGTTACGTTACGTTATTCGCTGCCTATGAGGTTCTGTACAAATGAGCATTTTCCTATTCAAGCCTAGACCGAAGATGATAGGGATGATGGTGATAATGGTGGGTCTGTATATGGGTTCACAGGGATATTATGGCGGCTATACAGATTTAGTCACGTAAGAGGCAAAGCAGACGGAGCGTGATAGTGATAATGGTAAATCTCCTGATGGCCTCAGGTCATAGGGACGAGACGCTGGCTTTACGCATGCAGTCATGGAAGAGGCAAAGCAGACGGCTAAGCTAAGTCAGGAAGCCAATGAAGATCAGAGAAGTAATGTTTCCGGTCTTCTTCAACAAGTATATAAGGACGTTGCTGTCCGCCTCGAAAGTATGAATCTTTCTTCATCCTCAACCTCATCATCTGATACCTCTCTATTCATCAAAGAACATCCTTGAGTAAAACACATATCATTCACCATGCAGTTCAGCTCCGTTCTCGTCTCTATCGCTGTCCTTGTCGCAGCTCCTCTTGCTGCCGCCGACAATTGCAATGCGCCTCTTAACTACTGCGGCTCCAGCCTGCTGAAGAAGGGTAAGTCAACTATCAGTCACCTAGACTTCTATTACGGAGGCCGTTTTGATCTCCATACTTATCATTCTATTCACAGGGAGATACAACGACCAGATCCTTCAGGCTCTGCTCGTCGCTGGTCAGCCAACTGACTACAACCACATCAACTACTCCATCTTCAACTGCCTCGGCGGCGAGGGCGGTGCCATCAAGTTTGTCACCTTCTGCGGGGGCAGCTGCAAGGATAACGGCCAGGGCAAGAGCGACACTTGTTAAGCTCCTTACTTTGGTTCTGGGGTTTGGCGGTCTTGGGCCCTGGACGGAGAACCAGAACACACGAACACGTCAAGTTCAGATACATTGACTGATTACACCTTTTGAGAGAAATTGGAAATCCCCGTCACGGGACATAGAAGAAATCATCCATCGTGTCCATTGAGCTATCTCAATTTCGCAATACCTATAGGATTAAACCCGCGTTCGTGTTCCGTAATTTAAACATGCGTGTATTTCGGAGATCAAATGGCGTTTGTAGCACTTACTACCAAGATCCGATCCAGACTTAATTGAGATCCTAATCTTAGACACTGGGTTGTGAAGCGTAATTGAGAGGAAGAATGGCGAGGGGTATAAGACGCTCATGATTTATATACGGCGGTTATGTCAGATCCTGATTTTGGGTGCTCTATGCAGGCCACCCTTGTTAGCTGAGGAGCATCAAAACCAGAGTCCACAGAAGAATCCAGCGATTTTCCACACTTACGGCGATTTCTTGTAGGAGGAAACATTTTACAAGGATTCTTACGTGGAATTCTATAATTCTGTAAGTTTTCACGGCTATCTTGTTGCTTGTCAGTCCTGATCTGGAGTTCGTCGGTTACCCCAGATTTTGTTCGTCGGCTGCCCCATGTCGAGTTAGCGCCCTTTCATTTCCCACCAAAAGAAATTCGTCGGTTGCCAGACGACGCGGGGGATGGCTACTAGGGCGGACCGGCGACACTATCCAGCTTCACCCTACGCTGGGCTCAGGCCGCTCAACACGACAGCCACAATATGTTGACGATCGACGACATTCGACTGGTCGATATGAAGGTGTCGCTCGTCCGTGAATGGGATCATTGGTCGAGCCCGGCCGCGATAGGATCAGACAGAGACATCGAAGACTTCTTACTCAAGAACGGAATAGACGCCAAACCGGGGTCGATAATCTCAACGAGGATAGCCAAGTATCTTAGCAGGAAGCTCGGTCTTCCTAGAGGCGCCTTGGTCAAGAAGATCTATGCCTGGCGACCACTGACAGTAATGGCAGACGTCTTTGGTCCTTGTATTTATGTCTTTGTCTCCAGGAGCCTCTTTACGTGCTATAACAAGATTAGTTCATCTGATGATGATGATGGCATTAAGAAAGAGGATAAGTTCCGTGCTATGGCGCTTGCCGTTGCAGACGAGCTCCCCGAACTTTTGAATATCTGCGAGGTATGATACACGCATGTCGTCCAGCTTATTTTGGAACTCCTTCTTCGTGACAGTAGTATGCAAGATCCCTCTAGAGTTTTGAGGATCCCTGGGGTTTAGATGGCTACAGACGGTGATCTGAACAGCTTGCGGAAAACGTCTATCCTAGAACTGCTCGGTATTTCTGTATCCCCGGGAGGTTTTGTAGAAGAATTAGACAGTGTGACGGG